>NC_060141.1:190283463-195283463 GCF_021461385.2 Schistocerca piceifrons
ATTTCTGTGATTACAAAATAGTCGAATGTATGCACTGGGTAGCCGAGGCAGCTAGTTCATGGTGATTCGGTCAACCAGGTAAATGAATTTACTGAACATGCTGCAAATTACTACAGGGAGCCTGTGTGTCAGAATTCTCATCCAGTGTGGCGCAACTGCGTTACGATAGAAAAATGACTCGCAGAGAAGGGGATTTCGTGGTCTGTTGGACGGATGGTAGGTTGTTATACCTATGGTCTGGGTTCGATTCCCACTTCTGTCAATGATTTTAGATAGGGAGAGACAGATTCCATTCTCTCCTGGCTACACCAAGTGAAGGAGATATAATGGCTGTGTGGTCTGAAAATTCACATTAAAGATGATATTCCTTCTTTACCAAGTAGACGGTAGGTTGAACCACAATAAAGTCTGGAGTGGCGACATGTAGAAACTCTATCACCAGTAACCTTTCTTATACTAGTTATTTATTTCAAGTGACGACACAAACGCTATGTATGGTCACAGGACACTTATTCCATCTTTTATTTGAGCTTCTGTATGTCGATAAAATTGGTTCTGAACTGGGAATGCAACCCAGACCGCCCTTAACGCGGAATTTGATCCCTTCGTGGCAATACAGCTCGGCTACAATTTGTTGTTTGTCCAAAACTGCAGATTCCTCAACACCTTCACATATTACGCGTGAATGGGATCGAATCCTGACCCGGCACTAAAGATTTAATTATGTATTATCAAGCTCTATCATGAGAACACCTATCTGCTGGTGGATAATAATTTTGATTTTTAATGTATTTTCATTCGCTGTCAACACTAACGATATCTGACGTTTTTAACTCCCAGTGAGACACAGAACTATTTGCGAGATGACTGTAAGTTCAAGATGCTATTCTGAGCAGCTGGTGGAGAAAAATTCGGTAGCTGACTTCTCTTTGTGTGTAGTCAACAACGATATGTGTGGGGCTCTATTCCCAGTGAGCGCTGAACTCTTCGTCATATTATTTCAGTTCAAACATGCTCACATGTCACTGCTGGTGCAACAAACCTATATTTAACGTTCGTTTTCTCTAGAATATAACAGCGACAGGTGCCGGGTTGGAGTCCTGGGAAGGAAAAAATTAATGTTTCGTCTCGTCATTTCAGTTAAAACATCTAGCTACTGCCGCAAAATTCCGATATGTCACATTTGACTGTGCTTCGATAGCAATCCGATTAGGTTCCGGGTTCGAATCCGTGTCCAACACACAGCTTTACCTCACGGCATTTCAAGTAAGTTACTTGTGAAGAAGCAATATTTAACATCTCTCGTCGTTCGTTAACAGGGACAATAGATGCTGGGTAGGAATTCGTGTCTGTTAAAAATGTTTGCGTTATGCAATTTAAAGTTGATATTTGCTAAGGAAACGTATGAAGACGCAGACTTCCTCGTTATCAATATGTGCGGCATGTCTTTCGTGTTAAGGAAAGTAAATTCCCGCTTTACCTCTTCTTACGTGTCAAATGAAATGTATGCCATGAGGAATAGAATATTTGTTGACTGCGTCCTTTCTTGCTTCCATCCTTACCAACATATTTCTTCATTCTCGTGGTAATCATGACATTCTATGTGTATGCTGCAAAAGATTGCAAGTGGACAAATTCGACATCGAGGTGCAAAGCGTTTGGTATCTTACATTATATTCAATTCGAATAAGCTTCCGGTGTATTTTTACTTCGTTTGTATTTTTAGATGATTATGAACGTTACGGAAATTTATCTCACATGCTTTATGTTGAATGAGAAACATTGAATGATCCGTTTTGCTTTCCCTACGTTGAAATGATATAATGTCGGCGTCAACAGCCTTCTTCCACGCCGGAAGCTGAAACTTGTATCATTCTGGATTAATGATAATTGAGTGTCTCATATGTATCCATAGCCCACAAGGCGATGTCAGAAACCATCAGGGGAGAACGCCGCATAAAAACCAAACGTGCGCGCGCGTCTCCACTCTGAAGAACCGTATCGGAGAATCACGGCAAGCATTTCGCTGAAGAGCTGCCTCGTCAGAGAGCCGAGAAATGGCAGCATCGTAGCAAGTATTTGTCAACACTCTGATAGTGCATTTACTTCCGGGTGTAGGTCGGCGTTACCTCGCTAAATTCACTTGACATTCGTTTCCCACATCGAAGACTCGTACGATATAATCCACTGCAAGATGACACAATTAGAAAGTATATTTAATTTCTGGACTCCAAGAACGGCGTTCTTCACATAAGTAACACCTGTTTGTGTGTGCATTCGGGAGGACGACGGTGCAATCCCGCACCCGGCCACCCTGATTTAGGTTTTCAATGATTTCCCTAAATCGCTTCAGGCAAATGCCGGGATGGTTCCTTAGGAAGGGCACGGCCGATTTCCTTCCCCATCCTTCCCTAATCCGAGCTTGTGCTCCGTCTCTAATGACATCGTTGTCGACGGGACGTTAAAACAGTAATCTCCACCTCCTCTGTGTGTTTAAGGTTGCGTTTTGAGGCTCAGGCAACATCGCAGTGACTATAGTCCGCCTCTGGCCGCCAGTGTGTCGTTAGTTCAGAGGTTCCCTTGTGCTTTGCAGTGCTTGTACTATAAGACATAGCAGTTCGAATCACGGTAGAAGCCGCTGACTACAACCTTTTACTTTCCATTTTAATTAATGGAGTTGCAAACTGCTAGTGAAAATTTCTTATGCGAAATCTGAAGAATGCCTTTAAACATGAACCTTCGTCCGATTTCGACTTAGTAAATTAAGTTAATATCATGGACTTCTGCTTTGCAAATTCCAAGGTGCTTCACTGTAAAATAGGTCCTGAAAAGATTCAAACCGACTTTCAACGATATAAATTTGAGCTTTGTTCGTCATATAGGTCTAACATGTCAGAAGGTTGTTTATGAAGTGCACATGTTCATTAATATAGTTCCCTTCTTCTAAATTTTTGCAATAGCATTTAACTGTAGACGTTTTCTAACACCGGCGTTAGCAATTCCTTTCCGTTCTCTGAAACCTTCAAAACGACAAATTTTTCTGGTTTAAATCTGATGACCTTAACTATCACTTCCGATCAACAATAAATACTTCATGAACCCATACATGGAACTCCAAATGTGCAGTGTTCCTGCACTGCTACAGAGCATGCATTGCAAGGTATTCACACAGTTTATCGCATAGACTTACCATAAGAAATGAAACAAGAACTGTAATACACTTTACACCACAGACGCTCACTCTGGCTTGACGAAAACATCCAAATATTGACCAAAAGTTGCACAAATAATTGAGTTTGAAAGGAAAAGAAACGAGGTATGAAGCATTTATAAATTCATCGAATGTAGTGAGGTGGTTTAATTTCGTCCCAGTCTATAAAATTAATTTCGGGCCATACTCAGCTCTTGCCGATTAATGTAATATAATACCCGCCTACTAATCAGGGCGTCTGTCTCCGTTGCTTTTGAGCGTGAATGGAAATCGTAGAAATTTTCTGTGGAGCAACATTTAATAATAAAGCGTTTTAAATCATCAAAAGTGATGAGCGGTAGCAGGCGCTTTCGATAAAGAACGGGGGAGTGCAACGCCGCAGCTGTCGCCACGGCCACTGCCGGTAGCCAGCAAGTGGATCCCGGAGCTTTGCCGATTACGGCGTCCAGAGGAGGACAGTCTGCAGGAAATCTGCCGCAAAATGGTTACTGGACAAAATTTTGATATCGGTGTGTCAGAAAGCGAAATAGATTGAATCTGCGCTACTATTACATTCACGTGTTCAGTATTCAGGCAGAAGAGGCTATAAAAATATTTTATGCCAGCTGCTCTCGATCCACTGACATTATGAACAGAAACAACGCACACTACCGCTAGACCACAGGTGCAATCAGCCTACAGTTTCTCCATCATGGGACAAGTTTTCCTCCAGGAATTGCCGCAGTCTGCAGTGTTGCCAGATTGTGCAGATGACCGGACTTAGAGAATTAGCGAGTTGGCCAGTTTTATTGTCCCATGTCGCGATCGGCGCGGACTTAGCCTCTGAAGCGGCCGGCCGCCGGTCAAGTTTTATGTCAAAGAGTGTACATGATGTCCACACATGCAACACATTTACATCATTAAGATACTTCAGGAAACTATGCGACTACCTGTTTACTACTGAAATTAAAATTGTAACGTGGTCCTAGGAATGAAAGTTATATGGTTAAAGACAGCAAAATGCACACCTTCCACTTTGTTGGCATCTTGTCTTTAGTTCACACTTTGTTTTGGAGGAATGTAAAAAGAACACGTGTCAAAAATTTCATTAGTACATGTCTTAATCTAAGCAGTTGTGCAAAAGGATGAAAGGTTCCTGGAAGTGAAGCAGATGTAAACACTGGTGTATCATTTCTTCTCGTAGGCTGCGTTTCCTTGCTTACAATCCTGCATAAAATGGTTTAAATGGCTCTGAGCACTATGGGACTTAACATCTGAGGTCATCATCCCCTAGAACTTAGAACTACTTACACCTAACTAACCTAAGAACATCACACACATCCATGCCCGAGGCAGGATTCGAACCTGCGACCGCGGCAGCAGCGCGATTGCAGACTGAAGCGCCTAGAACCGCTCGGCCACACCGGCTGGCCAGTACTGTATACTTTGTCCACGTACAATAGAGATAAAACTCATTTATATTATACGTGATAGTGGAAATGCTCCTTGGCGTAACACTATATAAAACAAAACAAAATCTCCACTCTGTAGGTATGGTTGTGTGGATTTTTCCCAAATCAATGTGGCATCCTGAGAACACTAAACTGTGACAGAGGATCACAACAAATAGTAACAACAAAACACAACTAACAAACCAAGAACTTCTGATAATGAAACCTCTTTCCCACCGTAGACAACAAACGCTTTTTCAGTATTCTCCCGGAATCAGATGCTTCACTGCTCCATCACAGCCAACTCAACTTTATGTGTTTTACCACAGCTTAGCTGCCACAGTAAAGACAACAGACGACAGCCAGCACGTCTACTCCTCTTCATACTTAGTCGTCAATATTTCCATCACTCTCTGTCGTGTTTCACACCTAGACAGATGAATTGTCCAACCACACTGTTTTTCATTGACACCCAACGCTATTTACATGAATTACCTAACAATAATCCGCTAACACAAAGCCATGTACAACAATGAAAATCACTAAATTAACTTCTTACCCTACATCTACATCTACATTTATGCTCCGCAAGCCACCCAACGGTGTGTGGCGGAGGGCACTTTACGTGCCACTGTCATTACCTCCCTTTCCTGTTCCAGTCGCGTATGGTTCGCGGGAAGAACGACTGTCTGAAAGCCTCCGTGCGCGCTCTAATCTCTCTAATTTTACATTCGTGATCTCCTCGGGAGGTACAAGTAGGGGGAAGCAATATATTCGATACCTCATCCCGAAACGCACCCTCTCGAAACCTGGCGAGCAAGCTACACTGCGATGCAGAGCGCCTCTCTTGCAGAGTCTGCCACTTGAGTTTGTTAAACATCTCCGTAGCGCTATCACGGTTACCAAATAACCCTGTGACGAAACGCGCCTCTCTTCTTTGGATCTTCTCTATCTCCTCCGTCAATCCGATCTGGTACGGATCCCACGCTGATGAGCAATACTCAAGTATCGGTCGAACGAGTGTTTTGTAAGCCACCTCCTTTGTTGATGGACTACATTTTCTAAGGACTCTCCCAGTGAATCTCAACCTGGTACCCGCCTTACCAACAATTAATTTTATATGATCATTCCACTTCAAATCGTTCCGCACGCATACTGTCAGATATTTTACAGAAGTAACTGCTACCAGTGTTTGTTCCGCTATCATATAATCATACAATAAAGGATCCTTCTTTCTATGTATTCGCAATACATTACATTTGTCTATGTTAAGGGTCAGTTACCACTCCCTGCACCAAGTGCCTATCCGCTGCAGATCTTCCTGCATTTCGCTACAATTTTCTGATGCTGCAACTTCTCTGTATACTACAGCATCAGCCGCGAAAAGCCGCATGGGACTTCCGACACTATCTACTAGGTCATTTATATATATTGTGAAAAGCAATGGTCCCATAACACTCCCCTGCGGCACGCCAGAGGTTACTTTAACGTCTGTAGACGTCTCTCCATTGATAACAACATGCTGTGTTCTGTTTGCTAATAACTCTTCAATCCAGCCACACAGCTAGTCTGATATTCCGTAGGCTCTTACTTTGTTTATCAGGCGACAGTGCGGAATTGTATTGAACGCCTTCCGGAAGTCAAGAAAAATAGCATCTACCTGGGAGCCTGTATCTAATATTTTCTGTGTCTCATGAACAAATAAAGCGCGTTGGGTCTCACACGATCGCTGTTTCCGGAATCCATGTTGATTCCTACATAGTAGATTCTGGGTTTCCAAAAACGACATGATACTCGAGCAAAAAACATGTTCTAAAATTCTACAACAGATCGACGTCAGAGATATAGGTCTATAGTTTTGCGCATCTGCTCGACTACCCTTCTTGAAGACTGGGACTACCTGTGCTCTTTTCCAATCATTTGGAACCTTCCGTTCCTCTAGAGACTTGCGGTACACGGCTGTTAGAAGGGGGACAAGTTCTTTCGCGTACTCAGTGTAGAATATAATTGGTATCCCGTCAGGTCCAGTGGACTTTCCTCTGTTGAGTGATTCCAGTTGCTTTTCTATTCCTTGGACACTTATTTCGATGTCAGCCATTTTTTCGTTTGTCCGAGGATTTAGAGAAGGAACTGCAGTGCGGTCTTCCTCTGTGAAACAGCTTTGGAAAAAGGTGTTTGGTATTTCAGCTTTACGCGTGTCATCCTCTGTTTCAATGCCATCATCATCCCGGAGTGTCTGGATATGCTGTTTCGTGCCACTTACTGATTTAACGTAAGACCAGAACTTCCTAGGATTTTCTGTCAAGTTGGTACATAGAATTTTACTTTCGAATTCACTGAACGCTTCACGCATAGCCCTCCTTACGCTAACTTTGACATCGTTTAGCTTCTGTTTGTCTGAGAGGTTTTGGCTGCGTTTAAACTTAGAGTGAAGCTCTCTTTGCTATCGCAGTAGATTCCTAACTTTGTTGTTGTACCACGGTGGGTTTTTCCCGTCCCTCACAGTTTTACTCGGCACGTACCTGTCTAAAACGCATTTTACGATTGCCTTGAACTTTTTCCATAAACACTCAACATTGTCAGAGTCGGAACAGAAATTTTCGTTTTGATCTGTTAGGTAGTCTGAAATCTGCCTTCTATTACTCTTGCTAAACAGATAAACCTTCCTCCATTTTTTTATATTCCTACTAACTTCCATATTCAGGGATGCTGCAACGGCCTTATGATCACTGATTCCCTGTTCTGCACATACAGAGTCGAAAAGTTCGGGTCTGTTTGTTATCAGTAGGTCCAAGATGTTATCTCCACGAGTCGGTTCTCTGTTTAATTGCTCGAGGTAATTTTCGAATAGTGCACTCAGTATAATTTCACTCGATGTTCTGTCCCTACCACCCGTCCTAAACATTTGAGTGTCCCAGTCTATATCTGGTAAATTGAAATCTCCACCTAAGACTATAACATGCTGAGAAAATTTATGTGAAATGTATTCCAAATTTTCTCTCAGTTGTTCTGCCACTAATGCTGCTGAGTCGGGAGGTCGGTAAAAGGAGCCAATTATTAACCTAGTTCGGTTGTTTAGTGTAACCTCCATCCATAATAATTCACAGGAACTATCCACTTCTATTTCACTACAGGATAAACTACTACTAACAGCGACGAACACTCCACCACCGGTTGCATGCAATCTATCCTTTCTAAACACCGTCTGTACCTTTGTAAAAATTTTGGCAGAATTTATCTCTGGCTTCAACCAGCTTTCTGTACCTATAACGATTTCGGCTTCGGTGCTTTCTATCAGCGCTTGAAGTTCCGGTACTTTACCAACGCAGCTTCGACAGTTTACAATTACAATACCGATTGCTGCTTGGTCCCCACATGTCCTGACTTTGCCCTGCACCCGTTGAGGCTGTTGCCCTTTCTGTACTTGCCCAAGGCCACCTAACCTAAAAAACCGCCCAGCCCACGCCACACAACCCCTGCTACCCGTGTAGCCGCTTGTTGCGTGTAGTGGACTCCTGACCTATCCAGCGGAACCCGAAACCCCACCACCCTATGGCGCAAGTCGAGGAATCTGCAGCCCACACGGTCGCAGAACCGTCTCAGCCTCTGATTCAGACCCTCCACTCGGCTCTGTCAGTCCTGTCGACGATGCTGCAGATGGTGAGCTCTGCTTTCATCCCGCTAGCGAGACTGGCAGTCTTCACCAAATCAGATAGCCGCCGGAAGCCAGAGAGGATTTCCTCGGATCCATAGCGACACACATCATTGGTGCCGACATGAGCGACCACCTGCAGATGGGTGCACCCTGTACCCTTCATGGCATCCGGAAGGACCCTTTCCACATCTGGAATGACTCCCCCCGGTATGCACACGGAGTGCACATTGGTTTTCTTCCCTTCTCTTGCTGCCATATCCCTAAGGGGCCCCATTACGCGCCTGACGTTGGAGCTCCCAACTACCAGTAAGCCCACCCTCTGCGACTGCCCGGATCTTGCAGACTGAGGGGCAACCTCTGGAACAGGACAAGCAGCCATGTCAGGCCGAAGATCAGTATCAGCCTGAGACAGAGCCTGAAACCGGTTCGTCAGACAAACTGGAGAGGCCTTCCGTTCAGCCCTCCGGAATGTCTTTCGCCCCCTGCTACACCTCGAGACGACCTCCCACTCTACCACAGGTGAGGGATCAGCCACAATGTGGGCAGTATCCCGGGCAGCCACAGTCGTAGCCCGATCGGGGGATGCGTGGGACGAGCTGGCCGTCCCCAACAAACCCCCATTTGGACCCCCACAGTGATGCCCATTGGCAACAGCCTCAAGCTGTGTGACCGAAGCCAACACTGCCTGAAGCTGGGAGCGAAGGGATGCCAACTCAGCCTGCATCCGAACACAGCAGTTACGGTCCCTATCCATGCTAAAAACTGTTGTGCAAAGAACGTCTAAACTAATCTACGGAGAGCGCAAACAAATCGACACAAAATTTAAACGGTTATTAAAATACAAGATTGCCTAGTAAATGCAGTAATGCTGCTACTTGCGCACTGCTGACACACTGCTCGGCGGCGGAAGGAGACTACGCGATTTTACACTATTCAGGTACTAAAACGCGATGCTGCAACTCTCAAATACTATAATACGCCAGAAATTTATGAATTAAACAATGCAAGTACCAAAAACACGCAAAGAAATTAAGAATTAAACTATGTAACAAATGAGTGAGCTAGGAGTATACGACTTGCTGCTGCAGCTGCTTATCCAACGACGGCAGGGAGCACACTGACTGTGACCAACCGACACTGGCCGTTCAAAACAAAAACAGAAGACGAACGACTACGCGAATTTACACTATTCAGGTACTAAAACGCGATGCTACAACTCTCAAATACTATAATACGCCAGAAATTTATGAATTAGACAATGCAAGTACCAAAAACACGCAAAGAAATTAAGAATTAAACTATGTAACAAATGAGTGAGCTAGGAGTATACGACTTGCTGCTGCAGCTGCTTATCCAACGACGGCAGGGAGCACCCTCATTATGCTAAACTATATTTGCCAATAATCCAACGCTGTACTACTTAATGAATGGTTTCAGGTGGCTGATGTGGTGAATTCCCACGGATTTCCCGGTATTGAGTGTCTCCAATTCATACACATTCGGATGTGCAATCCATCTGATGCGTAACGGACCATTGTAGCTAGGACAAATTTGTGGCATACACGTTCTTGTCGATTTAAAAGTCTGGAGGATTTCAGCAGTACTTTCTCCCCCACCTGCTGGCTTCTTGCTTTTTTTTGTCAGCACACTCCTTTCTTTTGAGGGCCGCTTCCTGGATTCAACACAATGCTCGGTCCACTACCTCAGCATGCCGTTGTCGTGCTATGGGTGGTTAATCCACAATCTTCCTCAGTTTATCCGCTGGATGTTGGTTCTTGAACACAGTGATGGATAGTTACAATGTCGTACAATGTGGTGACTCGTTCATCATATCTTGTAAGTCCTTAAGAAAGACATCCTAAGAAGTATGCTGTTTCACACAGTAGCCTTGGAGGGTATCACTTTTATCAGAACCTCAAATAAAATTCGAATGTTGAAACAATTTCATGATATGATTCCCATGTCATTATTGTAGTTAATTATTGATGGGCGATTAACATATCAAGATGGGATTGATCATTTATTAAAAAAATGGCGAGATATTATTGATCATAAAATAGGACAAAGAACACAAGCGATATGACAAATCATGAACTGCTAGAAACACAAACAAATAATTATTAGCACTCCAGTTGCTGGTGTTTGGTTAGAAAAGACTAAGGTTTATGTGTTGAATCAATTTACCCTGTCTCAAAGCACAGATAATCGCAATCTGAAATTATTTAATGCTGAATAGACTTCGATGGATTTATTCTACACAGAAGCTACACTACGGTGGTGCAGCTGAGAGCAAGTGGTTAGGCTGTGATTCTGTTTACCCTAACAAGCTGGACCAACAATGCTGCACCCCTTTCTCAACGTGTAGCGCTGTCTCAGGTGACAGTCGTGGTGCAAGCATCTGCAGAATAGTGATGCGCAGCGCCTGTGACGGGTGGGATGCCTGATTTGGATATTACGATTTAGTTGGTTATTTTGCTGACATTTACAGTTGTTCTCCCTGTTGTTTCTTTGCAGCTGTGGTTCTACAGTACCCAGGTGAAACTGGTTTGGATTTCGTTGTTCTCTTCAGTTTCCATTTTGCCGTTCGTTGTAATTGCCCTGTTTACCTCTGTTCTCCCATGGTGGTTGGTTATCCCCTCTATAGTTCGAGTTGTTGTTAAGCTGTGATCGATAATTTCTCCCATTTCGCCTGTCGTCGTTCCTTTCTGTCGAGCCTTGCCAACTGCGGTCATTGTTTCTCTTCCTGTCTCTTGCATTTTGTATTTCGTTGACATAGTCTAATTCGGGCACTGTGCTCTTGAATGAATCAATGGACTCGTTGCACCGTCCAATAAGGAGTTATTGGTAGTGCAGAGATAATTTGACGTAACAGTATCTCATAATTTTCCAAGGAATGCACGGCTGGTCCAAAAACCGATCCTTCTTAATGAGCGACTCAAGGAACTTCAACGGACTACGGAATCCTGATGCTTCTAGGTCTTTGCCCAGTATAATCTCCTGCTTGATTGTTTCTTTCATGTTCTGCAACCAATATGTGTTAAGGAATGCGTTCCTGAACTCTTTGTATGAGATACAGCACTCAAAATATTGCGCATATAAATTTAGTATAAACGGAAGCAGGCAAGCCAAACAGCTTTTAACCTTCCAGTCTTATCCATGGGACCAATATGAGAAGACAAGGAAAATATCAAAATATCAAGAAAATTTTATGATCTTTTTAATTACAGCATAAGACACAACTTTCAAACAACTGTCAACAAGCTATTTAACAACCATAAACCAGTGGGCTCTTGTCAACATCAAAACGCAGAAACAGCCGGACAAAGGAGGCATTACTACACACAGAGCTGGCCTCCCAAAAATACCTAGCCACAATGAACAATATTAAGTACCAAATCATTTCCCATTTATAATATGAATTATCTGCGTAAGTTTGCAACATAATAAAATTTTATTAAAATCCTCACCTCTCTGGAAAGGATTCGGCTGAGAAATGGTGAACAAATAACACCCAGTGCAAAGGTTCATTATTGTGCTGAACACCACACATGATTGACAGTCTTGTAACTGAGGTGAATCGTAAAGTTCCAACATGTCCAAGTAAACTGTTGCTGTAATGTTAGTTTCAGTGAAAAATAGTGGTCTGAATATTGTGCATTAAGCTACACCACACATTCACTTTCACGATGTCCGTTATTTCCTGTACCATGATACGTGGATTCACCGACCTCCATATGAGGTCATTATGTGTTTACTGTCAGAGATGTGAAAAGTCGCTTTGAAGCGGGAAGGATGTAGATAGCCACTTGCAATTCACAACGTGTGGTGAGCTGGCTTTACTGTCACACCAACGCACTGTATTCAGAAAGGAGGCTATAGTGATGGTATGGTGACAGGAATTGTGAAAGAGCATGTTTGTCAAATATACATTCATTCGTCGTAAATGAATACTCAGCCAACTGGCAACAGAGCTCCATATGTAAATGTCAATGCACTCACCATGTTGGGTCCTCGGTTAATGCCTTTAGCAAAAACAGTTCACTCCTGTCACACGTCACAGAGATCAAATACTGGCCCCAGATGGTGTACACTCCCCAGTGTCACGAGAGCATCGTCCAACCGTCTAACCGTGCTATACTTACTTCACATGAGCACCAGTTATGAAGACTTTGTTCCTGCAATTCATGTTGGTGCATGTGTTCAAAGACGAGCCATGTGAGTGCATAGACGTTCTGCCAGTGGTGTGGCTGAGGCATATTATGATGGTGGTACTTCACTGAAGAAATCACCAGGGATGGCGAGTGGTTGTCCCACAGTAAAGGTCAGCCAGTGGAGTGCCAGTCTCTCCCTTCGGCCCTTCAGAGTTACTCACAGGCCAAACGGTAGCAACAGGAGTGGTCATGTGGTAAGTTAGGTAGGATTTTATTGTGATATCAAGGTGCTCTACCATGTTGTTAGATACTGGTGAAACGTCCCCTTTGAACAATTATACATGACTGTGCTTAAACTGACACACAATATTTTTTAGCGCAACGCAATCTGACTTTCAATAATCCCTACAAAAGAATAGCCCTGACTAACATTAACCTATACCTTTCACAAATAACTTACCTCACAAAAATCTCCGTTACTCAAGCTACTGCAATACAGCGAGCGCCACTACTGCCAGCTAAATAAAAGATTCAAACTACTGAAGGCACTAACTACTGATAGGCATAGTTAGCAAATGAAAGATTTTGATAGAGAACAAACAATGTATTTACCTCAATAGTGTTCAAAAGGCATAATGTATATAGCAGTTCATGACATCCAGTCTAACAAATTTCCAAACTCCGCCATTTCTCTCCCCACATCCACCACTGCTGGCGGCTCACCTCCAACTGCGCAACGCTACGCGCTGTTCACATCCAGCTGCCGCTGCCCAACACTACAATGGCAGACAACAATGCAAACTAGCCACAGACTGCACACAGCACAGCCAGTGATTTTCATACAGAGCGCTACGTAACGTTGCCAATAAGAAAACATAAACAGCCTACTTACGCTGGATAGTAAATGGTGGTGATGTAATAGCTCCTCAGGTGAGTTGTGTGAATAGCATGCCAAACTGGCAGCCACAGTCTGTCATGAAGTGACTGGGGCAGCAAAAGTGTGCCACCTAGGTGTCACAAAGACAGGTAGTGATGTTAGCTATAGGCGTTGCCCCTGGCCAGCGAGTGAAGTGGTCCACCATTATCAACAAGTAAGGTTTGCCATGGAACGGGGGCAGCAGATCGATGACGTCTACGTGGACGTGTGTGAAATGGTGTACTGTGTCAGGAAGATGGCAATGGGTGCATGGGTCTGCTGCCCAACTTGACGTGCTGGCATGCAGTGCACATACATTCTCACTAATGTAAGTCTTTCGAAAGCCCTGGCCAGATCAAATGTGTGTTATGAGTGGCACAGTGGTGTCGATACCAGGGTTTTGACAGTCCGTGGATGTCGTCAAAAGTACTGCACTAGAATTTTATGGAAGAAACGGGTGGTATGTGCCCCGGAAAACGTCACACCAAATCTAGAAGGTGGAGCCAGGAAGTGGCGGTAGTTCCAGTTGTAGGCAACTGGAGGCATTGTGGAGGAGACTACATAGTTGATCGTCATATTCCTGCCCTTGGGTGACATCCTCAAAGTTCATAGGAGGAGTGATAACTGCACAAGTGTGGGATAGGCAGCCAGTGCTGACATTGCTAGTTCCGGCGATATGGCAGAGGCCTAAAGAGAACTGAGACGCACATTCCAACTGCCAGGATTGGTGTGGTGCACACTAGGATGATTGTTCTGAAATGTATGAGTGCTAGGCTTCTAGCTGGTGACTTATGGCTGGTGAATATAACGAAGAATGGGCTTCCACCGATGAGGGTGAATATTTGACTGCTTCAAATACCATAACAAACTCATTGTCATAAGCACTCCTAATGCGTTGTTTGAGAAGAATCGGAGTGGTTACCAGTTATTACTACTGATGTGTTGTTTGAGTACAGCATCTATGGTGGCCTAGCTGGTGTCCGCTACCACGTTAATTCAATGTTATGCAGTGGATGAGTGACCAGCATTGCTTCTGCAAGACTCTTTTTGAACGTCATGAAGCTCTTCTTCAATGAGTCCATCCAAACAGTATCGGCTATTCAATCAATTCCGTACACACATTGATTAAACAGCCGATGCTATGGATATTTTATACCCGTTAAATAAATTATTTCCGCCAGATAATACTACAGGAAATAAGAGAAATAATTTTTAATTAATCTTATTACATTACTCACTATTTTTAACATTTTGTTCTGTCGTATAGGCACTACTTTTTATAATCATTCACTTTTAGATAAACTGTATCTTCAAATGATGTGTAATTTATGTAAAGCGTTCCTCACTGGCTGACGTTGACGTCATATAGCACAAACACGACCTCACCAGCTCTACATAACTCCATGCTGCCTAGCCAACAGCAGCAGTTTCAGTGACTGAGGTGATCTGACTGTTCTAAGCATCATCAAGTTCATCTGATGGGTAACGACTCTTCGGTTTTAACATGCAAATTATTTTATTTTAAGTCACTGACTGCTTTATATAATTTTCTTTCTTTCATAGTGCTGTCTGAAGATGGTCTAAGCCTGGCCGCAACCGATCACCTTAATAAAATATTCATCACAATCTATACGTTTTTTCACTAATTTTATATAGATTACAAGATCGCTGTTCCCAAAAATGTAACCAAAAATTTTGAGACAAACAGTACCGTTAGCATACATGTTAAATGGCAACCACTTATGTATGGAATGGTATGGGAAGCAATCGGTTGGAACGAGCACTTTTGTGAACTGCGTAAAAATGTGTATTGAGTAAAATATACTCTCAAGAAAACAATATATGCTGTGTAACTGGTACATAAATACGAAATCCAGAGAACCCGCATTTCATACATCTCAAGTTGGCGTCGATGATTAACGCAGCTACACAGTGCAGTGTGCCGATGCGGCATATTAAGAGGTCGACTAGACGTGGAAACCGGCAAAGGCCATGCTGGAGAGGACGGAAAAAGGTAACACGTCATTACGCTCATTAATATACAGTATGTGGCGGAGAAAATTACCTTCCAATATTAGAGATATCATGTCCTCTTCCATTTTTGTATTGAGCCAAGTGAAATAACTTGTCTGTCTGCCTCTGTTCGCGCTGTAAGATCTCTTATCTTGTTCTGATGATCCCCAAGCGGCAAAATCGGTGGCGGAATTAGAACTATCGCAAAGTTTTCCTCGATTAAATGTTCTCCAAATGTATCCAAGAAGACATAGTGACAAGGAGCCATCTTTCTTCCAAAAAATCTCATTTAAGTTCCCCGAGAATCTCCGTTACAGTTTCGTATGGCCTATATCCAACTGTTGCGGTTCTAAAAGCGTGTTTCTGAATTGGTTCAATATCTACTGTGATGCTTATTTGATAAAGACGTCGACGACTGTAATAGTAATGATATTCTAGAATTACTTGAGCTCTTCTTTGTTTTCTGTTTCCTATACAGATGGATTTCACGTACCCAGAATCGTTCCAACAAATCTGTCTTCCATTCGCCCCAGCTTATACAGCGTTGTCATGTTCATCCTATTTCTTAGTATTACCCCAAAATATTTACAAAATGTGACGTGTTCTAGATGTACAGCACTAATTTTGTAATCGGATACGACCAGGTTATTTTTCTTTGTTACAGAGATTCTCTTATATTTAACTATATTTAAAGAGAGCTGCGATTCATTTTACCAACTGCAAATTTTGTCCAACACTTTCTGCATTTAAATAAGATCGTTCATTGCCAATGTATAGGCATCAGCACGGTCAGCGTACAATCAGAGACAGCTGTAGACCCTACATGATTAGTCGTTGATGTGTACTGAAAAAAATAGCTGTCCTATTACGCTCACTTCCGGCATGCCTGATGTTTCTTTCTCTTCAGTAGGACATTCGGCAGCTAGTGCACCGTACTGATTTGTTGTTGTTGTGGTCTTCTGTCCAGAGACTGGTTTGATGCAGCTCTCCATGCTACTCTATCCTGTGCAAGCTTCATCTCCCAGTGCCTACTGCAACCTACATCGTTCTGAATCTATTTAGTGTAGTAATCTCTTGGTCTCCCTCTACGATTTTTACCCTCCACGCTGCCCTCCAATACTAAACTGGTGATCCCTTGATGCCTCAGAATATGTCCTACCAACCGATCCATTCTTCTAGTCAAGTTGTACCACAAACTCCTCCCCAATTCTATTCAATACCTCCTCATTAGTTATGTGATCTATCCATATAATCTTCAGCATTCTTCTGTAGCATCACATTTCGAAAGCTTCTATTCTCTTCTTGTCCAAACTATTTATCGTCCACGTTTCACTTCCATACATGGTTACACTCCATACAAATACTTTCAGAAACAAATTCCTCACACTTAAATCTATACCCGATGTTAACAAATTTCTCTTCTTCAGAAACGCTTTCCTTGCCATTGCCAGTCTACGTTTTATATCCTCTCTACTTCTACCATCATTAGTTATTTTGCTCCCCAAATAGCAAAACTCATTTACTACTTTAAATGTCTAATTTCCTAATCTAATTCCCGCAGCACCACTCGATTTAATTCGACTACATTCCATTATCCTCGTTTTCCTTTTGTTGATGTTCATCTCATATCCTCCTTTAAAGACACTTTCCATTCCGTTCAGCTGCTCTTCCAGGTCCTTTGCTGTCTCTGACAGAATTACAATGTCATCGGCGAACCTCAAAGTTTTTATTTCTTCTCCATGGATTTGAATTCCTACTCCGAATTTTTCTTGTTTCCTTTACTGCTTGCTCAATATACAGATTGAATAACATTGGGGATAGGCTACAACCCTGTCTTACTCCCTTCCCAACCACTGCCTCCCTTTCATGCCCCTCGACTCTTATAACTGCGATCTGGTTTCTGTACAAATTGTAAATAGCCTTTCGCTCCCTGTATTTTACCGCTGCCACCTTCAGAGTTTGAAAGAGTATTCCAGTCAACATTGTCAAAAGCTTTCTCTAAGACTACAAAGGCTAGAAACGTACATTTGCCTTTCCTTAATGTATTTTCTAAGTTAAGTCGTAGGGTCAGTATTGCCTCACGTGTTCCAACATTTCTACGGAATCCAAACTGTTTTTCCCCGAGGTCGGCTTCTACCAGAAGAATTCGTGTTAGTATTTTGCAGCCGTGGCTTATTAAACTGATAGTTCGGTAATTTTCACATCTGTCATCTTTGGGATTGGAATTATTATATTCTTCTTGAAGTCTGAGGGTATTTCGCCTGTCTCATACATCTTGCTCACCAGATGGTAGAGTTTTGTTAGGCCTGGCTCTCCCAAGCCTCTCATTAGTTCTAATGGGATGTTGTCTACTCCCGGGGCCTTGTTTCGACTTAGATCTGTCAGTGCTCTATCAAACGCTTCACGCAGTATCATATATCCTATTTCATCTTCATCTACATTCTCTTCCTTTTCTATAATATTGTCCTCAAGAAAATCACTCTTGTATAGACACTCTATATACTCCTTCCACCTTTTTGCTTTCCCTTCTTTGTTTATTGCTGGATTTCCATCTGAGCTCTTGATATTCATGCAAGTCGTTTTTTTTCCAAAGATCTCTTTAATTTTCCTGTAGGCAGTATCTACCTTACCCCTAGTGATATGCGCCTCTACATCCTTACATTTGTCCTGCTTATCCATTTTGCACTTCCTGTCGATCTCATTTTTGAGACGTTTGTATTCTTTTTTGCCTGCTTCATTTATTGCATTTTTGTATTTTCTCCTTTCTTGAATTAAATTCAATATCTCTTCTGTTACCGAAGGATTTCTATTAGCCCTCGTCTTTTTACCTACTTGATCCTCTGCCACCTTCACTATTTCGTCTCTCAAAGCTACCCATTATTCTTCTACTGTATTTCTTTCCCCCATTCTTGTCAATCGTTCCCTAATGCTCTCCCTGAAGTTCTCTACAACCTCTGGTTTTTTAGTTTATCCAGGTCCCATCTCCTCAATTTACCACCTTTTTGCAGTTTCTTCAGTTTTAATCTACAGTTCATAACCAATAGATTGTGGTCAGAGTCCACATCTGCCCCTGGAAATGTCTTAACATTTAAAACCTGGTTCCTGAATCTCTGTCTTACCATTATATAATCTATCTGATACCTTCTAGTATCTCCAGGATTCTTCCATGTATACTGATGTACTGATGTACTGATTTATACTACCCAAAAATTCATCAAGCCAATGGCATATCTGTTAAAATACTGTATGTGGTTGTAAGATATCTTTAGGTATGGAGTACTTCAAAATCAGTAGGTGGCAAATCTGATGAGTAGACTACACCCATGTTGTACAAAACTTTATCATAGTTAATTCTTTGTGTAAAAGAAGGAAGGAGCAATTGATTTTTTTCATATTGCTGTGTCGTCATTTCTTTTTTCCCTTTTAGCTACCGGTTTTCTAATGCTGTGTTGTACACTTGGAATATATTTTAATCGGTTGCTATAGGTTTCGGACTTCCTACATATGAACCATTTCTCTTAACTGTAGGAGAAATAGACTCATTATAAATCTTCAACTACTTTCAATGAAACTCCATTGGTGATAGACCGACCAAAGCAATGAATTTAATGGCAGCATAATATTACACTTGTTTCATCTGAATGAAACACAGGCAACGTAACTATTTTAAAAATCCATCTCGTGTGACCTATTCCTGTTACTGTTCCATACGTACCAACATATTTTATTGTAGGTGAGGTATTTATATGTTTCATGGATTAGGAAAACGTAATTTAATTGATATCGGCGCCATCTCTCTGTTAGTATGAGAAATGTTGTCATCGGCCTAGGGTGAATTCCGCTGTTGCAGCTGTTATAAGATAGGTCTGACGTGCGATTAGTTGTCTGAAGATCCAACAACTACTTTGAAACAATTAGGCTAGGTAGAAACCCAACATGTGTCACCTGTTCCAATGAGGTCATTATATCGCAGCCCAATATGATACTGCTTTCCCTCATTTCTAGAAAATATTTGATACATTTTCCCACTGCTGTCCATTAAACAATATACATGATTACAGAATATTTACTCCTTCACCTAAATATACACTTCGTAATCCCATTACAGTGCATGGCAAAGGCTACCTATTTTCCGTATTAGACGCACTTTATCCTGTGCCATTTACGTATCATGAAAGCAACATCGTCTTTCCTTCAGCGGTACCCATTTAAGGTCGATGAGCGTCTCTGTTAAACTTTCGTGTGAGCTACACATATTTTCGACTCGAACAACGCATCTCTGACTTCTTTCTACGTTTTTCATAACACCGACTTCATAAGGACACCAAATACCGGAAGAGTATTCTAAAATAGCCTGCACTATAGTCTTGCATGCGATTTCCTAAACATGTACACTGCTGTTTTCTAGAATTCTTCTTATAAATCCAAGTATTCCATTCCCTTTTCCTTTCATTCCGTATCTTTTCATAGTGCAAACCCTAGATATTTAAACGACTTGACAGACTCGTGAAGCTTACAGCCAGTTTCTTAGTTGGATAACATCGGGTTCGCTCTTTTATTTGCGTTCTTTTCCAAAACAAATTCTGACGACATTTTGGTAAACTGAAGTCAGTTGGTCGTTGTCAATGTGGAGACATTTCCGGAAGCTAAAGTATACTGTGAAACGTCCCCTTAGAACAATTATACACGACTGTGCTTTAACTGACACACAATATTTTTTAGCGCAACGCAATCTGACTTTCAATAATCCCTACAAAAGAATGGCCCTGTCTAATATCAACCTATACGTTTCACAAATCACTTAATCACTTACGTCACAAAAATCTTCGTTACTCGAACTACTGCAATACAGCGAGCGCCACTACTGCCAGCTAAATAAAAGATTCAAACTAAGGAAGGCACTAACTCCTGATAGGCACAGTCAGGAAATGAAAGATTTTAATAGAGAACAAACAATGTATTTACATTAATATCATCAAAAGTCATAATATATATAGGAGTTCATAACATCCATTTTTACAAATATCAAAACTCCACCATTTCTCTCTCCACATCCACCACTGCTGGCGGCTCACCTCCAACTGCGCAACGCTACGCGCTGTTCACAGCCAACTGCCTAACACTACAATGGCGAGTATTACAACAATGCAAAGCAGCCACAGACTGCACACAGCACAGCCAGTGATTTTCATACAGAGGTGGCGTTACCAATAAAAAAACCTAAACAGCCTACTTACATAGCCCCCATGCTCCCCACAAAAAATTTTACAAATTGTTTTGGACAGTGGCCAATAATGATTTGATAAATTTTTTTTATAATTACAATAACAAAGATATCCATTCTTACAAATATCAAAACTCCGCCATTTCTCTCTCCACATCCACCACTGCTGGCAGCTCACCTCCAACTGCGCAACGCTACGCGCTGTTCACAGCCCGCTGCCTAACACTACAATGGCGAGTATTACAACAATGCAAAGCAGCCACAGACTGCACACACCACAGCCAGTGATTTTCATACAGAGGTGGCGTTACCAATAAGAAAACCTAAACAGCCTACTTACAACTGTTGTGCAAAACGTAACAACGAAAGTAACTTTCGCATATTGTATCATTGCCAAGTAATATAGCTCGATGAAACCTGGACCATACATAGAAAGTACTGCTACAGTGTAATAGAGATGTTAACTGAAAGAAATACACAATGAGACATATGACAGATGTGACACTTCTTTTCGAAGACAATACCTACACTGAAGTCACCACGTTTTATGATGGTCCCCTGGACATTACAAAAGGCGGGACAGGGTTCTTAAGATGGAGTATGATCACCGCGGATGGCAATGCATGTTCTCCAATGTGCCCACATGCTGGAAACAGGGTTGGCAAGTTCTTGTGGTACGGCATTCCGTTCCTCTATCAGCACGGATGACAACTGCTGGATGGGGACTTGCCACGATATGTCTCCCCACGGCATTCCACATGTGCCCGATATGATTTAGTTCGGGGACCTGCTCCACCTGCGCTGTTCGATGCGGTCGCACAATGTCACGCCTGAATGAAGCACTGAAAAGACTACATGGGGTTTGGACCACCCAAACGATCATGTCCGCCAGTGCTTGGCGTACCTTCACATGGCGAGAGGTGGGAATACGTAATGCACTCAGGAACACTGTCGAACACGATCGTTTTTGTGGTCCAGACATTACGGTGCGGAGAGGTATAATGTTGCTTCGGTGTGCTGACCTCCAAATCTTTACACACAGTACACTCATTGGTCAACGTTATTGCGGAACTGTACTTTCTCCCCATGTGCGTCTTTACGGGAGTACATTCGGCCTTCACTTTATTTTTCTGGATGACAAAAACGACCGTATTGAATAGTGCAGGTGAAGCAGCTCTTGGAACGAGAGGGTGTTCGGCGAATGAAATGGTGTGCTCGTTCCCTCGATTTAAATCCCATCGAGGACGTATGGGGTGCAATGAGGAGACGTATTGATGCACGTCCACATGCACCAACGATCATCAAATGGTTCAAATGTTTCCAAGCACTATGGGACTTAACGTCTGAGGTCATCAGTCCCCTAGACTTAGAACTACTTAAACCTTACTAACCTAAGGACATCACACACGTCCATGCCCGAGGCAGGATTCGAACCGGCGACCGTAGCAGCCCCGTGGTTCCGGACTGAAGCGCCTATAATCACTCGACCGCAGAGGCCGGCCAACAATCATCCAGTAGTTGTCAACCCCCTGGTAATGGAATGGAAAGCCCTGCCACAAGAACTCCTAACCAACCTGTGGTCAGATAGAAGCACTTGCAGAGCATGCATTGCCGCCCATGGTGAAAACTGAAATATTCCATTCGTCGGCGCTCGGAGCTTCCGTGGAGTCGTGTGAAGTCACTCGCGACCACGGTCAGAATCAGCGCACTCTTTAACGACGTGCGGCACGCGATGCAAATTACACGGCGTAGTGCTCCGTGTATTTAATTGGAAATATTTATTGGCAGACCCGGATTAATTGTCTTCTCTGTTACACTATCAGATTAGTCTAAAAAACGGTCACCAATCTCGCTTTGACACCCTTGCTTCAATATCAGTAATCAGAGTCCCGTAGCAATCCAACTATTTTCCGAATCCGGCCACTGTAGTGGAATATGTGCACCGCTAACAGTTCATACACCGCTTCCAACTGGCCCCTGGCAACCCTCACCGATAGTCACCACGACAACAAAATAGAAATACAGTTCAGTGGATTAGGGAAAAACCGGACTGTCGGCTCCAGGCTGAAGATAGTCTCCTTCCCCCAGAAACAGACATTATCGTAGACAAACGTCACAGGATGGGCACTCAGGCTGGATGTTACAAAATCCCGTGAAATACGGATCTGCAGGCTAGCAACATCTATTTGACGACTGGCAGCCAACTGTCAACACCACCAAACATTATCAACGCTCGTAATTAACGAGCGTTGGGTCATCAAGAAAGCTCTATAAATTTATAAATGGGGAAGTTTCTTGTCTGCACAGACTCTCTTAATGCTTTGCAGGCATTCATCTAATGAACCCGGCAGGTAAGATAGTTCGTCTTCAAACCCAGAAAACAAGTGGAAATTATGCTGGATACCTGGACACATTGGGATCGATGGAAACGATACAACCGACAGAGCAGGGAAACTAGTCTGCGAGGAAAACACCACAGCAGTTCGCTATAACGTCCCTGCACATTCTGTAGTATTACGGGTGACAAAGATGGCTATAGCTGAGTGGGAAATACTGTGGGGACGAAATTAAAGATCGTATATCTCTGATGGCTGGGAGGTCCCATCCGTGGATGATCGGTCGCGGAACTGCATGGCGTATTTCAGGCGACGCCACGTTAGGCGACTTGCGCGTCGGTGAAGATGAAATGATGATGAGGCAATACAACACGCAGTCCACGAGTGTAGTAAATCTCCAACCCGGTCGGGAATCGAACCCGGGCCCACTGCGTGGTAGGCAGATACGTTATCAATCATCCAAGCAGGCGGGGCCGAGCGGTTCTAGGCGCTACAGTCTGGAACCGCGCGACCTCTACGGTCGCAGGATCGAATCCTGCCTCGGGCATGGATGTGTGTGATGTCCTTAGGTTAGTTAGGTTTAAGTAGTTCTTAGTTCTAGGGGACTGATGACCTCAGAAGTTAAGTCCCATAGTGCTCAGAGCCATTTGAACCATTTGAGCCAAGCAGGCGGACACTGTGGTAAGAAGTGAAAGACAACAAGGTGTGGTCAGTCAAGCCATCAATCCGAGTGAGCCGCACTTCCTTTTAGTCTCAAAGGAGGCACATGACGACGCTCACTCACTTTCCTGTCGTGCACTGCCCAATGGCACACGCTTATCTCTTTTGGCAAGAAGATCTTCCAGAGTGCAGTGCTTGTGGAGCAACACTGACAATGTGTCATTTTTTAACATCTTGTGTTTTATAAGTTGATAAGGAGGAAGCCTTTGACCTACCAACGGAATTAGGCTCAATTTTAGGCGACAATAAGATGATAGCTATAAAATATTGAAATTTTATGTAGCGTCATAACTCCTGTCCAGTTTTATTGGACGGAGATTTTAAAACTTCCCAGAAGGGCTGGTTCATATTATTAATTCCTCGATCGTCCAGCAGCATTTACACACCAAATCTATGACAGCAGATACTGGTGAATATATGTGCAATATTTTAATAATTAGATCGGAGATATATAGTCTTCGTTTTTAATTTTAACAACAGTCATCTCGTAACACTATACTGAGAATGGAAATTGATGATATCGTTGTTTAGCACCCAAAATTAAATCCATTCATCGGTCCTTAAATTGACGAATACAAATTGGTTGCAGAAAGGATAATCTCAGAATTAGTTGTTTAGCATATGCAGATAATTGAAAATTGGGAAATTGTAGATGTAGCTCACAAATCGATATAAATACTTAAACAGTCAAGAGGAAAAGTAGGGCTACAAATCTCCTTCGAAGAAATAAAACCATTGTTAGTAACAAACAACAAAAATGCACCATTAACTTCATGCACGAAGTAAGGAAATATTTATACATCAGAAGCTCTAATTTTAGAACCAGTAAAAGAATGATGAATAAAGAAAAAGGACAGAAAAATGGTGAGGATGATTTTAGGAAATGGTATAACATTAAAAGCACCTAAATTAAAAAGTAACAGACATATATACTGTCATTTAGGAAAAAAAAGCTGAAGAAATCAGGAAAAGAATACTAATCATTTATGGGTACATCCGATGAATGAGTACTAGCACGCTGACAAGAAACATTTTACAGTATTTTGAAAACTTAAAAGGCAAACCCAACTGCCTTATGGTAACACATGAAGACGTGGAAGAAGCAAGAAATAACCACAGAACAGAACAGGGACAAAATTAAAGGAATAGGAAAGTTTCAAAGACAAAGCAACTCAAAAAAAGAAAGAAAAACAGTGAAGAAAATTAATTACAAAAAGAGAGAAAAGAAAAAATGAACCGATGAAGGAGTATTGTGGAGAAATACAGCTAATTTATTGGCTTCAACATAGTCCTTACATTAGTTGCAATGAAAGAAGATGTTGAAGAAAAGGTTTGGGATTGTTTAACTGCGCTCTTTCCAAATTATTTCAGTAATCAGTGGCAACCGTCAAATACCTGGGCTTAACCAGATCGAGTGATTTTAGGTGCATCAGCAACACAAATCTAGCTATGCAGAAACCAACTACCAGGGTGACATTCATTGAAGTCACAATGAAAATTTGTTAACCTCGTGTTGAGCAGCTAATTGGTGGGTGGCCAGACTTCTGCACAGCCAGCAGCAGTAGTTGGAGTCACGAC
Organism: Schistocerca piceifrons; assembly: GCF_021461385.2. NCBI lineage: Eukaryota > Metazoa > Arthropoda > Insecta > Orthoptera > Acrididae > Schistocerca > Schistocerca piceifrons. Next base: position 190,308,698 of record NC_060141.1, read on the forward strand.
CGATGGAGTTCGATTTTAGGGTTGTTCTCAGCACCTACGTCACGTATTGCCCGACAGCCAATGAGCGTTCAGTAGGGTTCTGAGAGCTCTGCTGTGAATGCTGTAACATATGCGAGCACTAAACGTGATCGTAGCGAGTTGTTTAGTGAATTTCGATTCCATTTGCTGCGAGTTGTCATCGCTGATTGCCGCGGTAAGTGATAAATTCTGCATAAGCAAGCGAGAGACATAATTTGCAGGATAGACGCTTTCTTCAAGCGAAAAGCACACACATGCGCTTATCGCAACTGTCGCTTGGAATCGTCAACAATATAATCCCTGTCTGTGATTCAACATGCGCGAATCGCCATCGTTCGTGGATCGGACTACAGTTATGGTGAGGGAGCCATCTCCTGCAATGTAACCAGACTGGGCGTTAGCTACGATCCATTTGCTAAGGCTAATTGACTGCCGCCCAAGAAAGTTCCGTACGGATACTGGACAGATGACATGTGCAATGATTTACGGCTTTGTGAGGAAGGCCACATTGCATGGGGGCTTAATTAAATATATAGATTGAAAATATTTTTTTTTTTTTTTTTTTTTAGTATGTCCGTCCGATTACGCAGTGTCTCGTAATCGGTTGGCCCTGACTAGTATTATTACGCAATCTGACTGCAACAAACAATGTAAGAAAATTTTCGTGAACACAGTTAATTAATTAAGTCCCCAGCAACTATAAAATCTACGAAACCAATAAGCACAAAAGTAACTGTTCTGTATGTGGGAGTGTGACTCAACGTACGCATCTGGCACGGTTCTTCTTCAATAACACAAGAATTTTTAATTAACATTTATACTGAATTAATTAAAGAAAGTAAAAATACCATAATTACTCAAGAGAATCACAATTACACTCTAATCCAAGAACACAAGCCAGATGCTTTGTTGACTGAACCTGTAATGACGCATTATTTCAGACACACAAATAATAAAGGAACATTGTGGTTTTTACCTTCATATATATTGACGAAATGCACTCATTACAATAACATCTGCTATCTCTCCCATCAAATAACTGCATAAAACATGGAACAACACTCTTTACTACCACATCTCACTCCGACTTCACGACAAGCAGTGCCCACTAGCACATCTCGGTACGACTAACTACAACGAGCTCTCAACAAGCACTGTCCTCTCCGATCTCCTAACAAGCACTGAGGAGGCGGCTTAATAGTACTCTTTGGCGCAATCTCTGGCGCAGTGGCACAGTGTAGCCACCTTTCATATGCCCCTCCTCCACAGGCCAGAATTTGATGGTATTTTTGCCAGCATTGGTGGTGAAAATACCACCAAATTCGTCCAGAAAAATACAGACAAAAATAAAAGATAATATTAATACCTAAACATCACATAATTAGTTAAAATTTTTGGCTTTGCACTGACCTTTCACTAACCTAATATATGAAATACAGTAAGCAATACAACTTCTTTTCATGCATGTGGCTTTACATAATAGTTTACACAATATACAAAAAATCAGTTTATACAAATGTTCACATAAAATGCTTTCAGTGATTAGTTTATACAAAAAAAAGATACTAACAGGTGACATCTTTTCAGTAGAAGCAGTCCATCAGTTGCACCCAGTAGAGTTTAGCAGGTACACCCAGCAACAAGTCACATTAGTTCAGTAGAAGCAATCCATCAGTTGCACCCAGCAATGTTAAGCAGGTGCAGACACCAACAAGTGACTTCATTTCAGTAGAAGCAGTCCATCAGAGGCACCCAGCAATGTTGAGAGCAGGTGCAGACACCAACAAGTGACACCATTTCAGTAGAAGCAGTCCATCAGTTGCACCCAGCAATGTTGAGCAGGTGCAAACAGCAACAAGTGACTTCATTTCAGTAGGAGCAGTTCATCAGTTGCACCCAGCAATGTTGATCAGGTGCACACAGCAACAGGGGACATCTCTTCAGTAGACGCAGTCTGTCAGTGGCACCCAGCAATATTGAGTAGGTGCAGACAGCAAAAAGTCACATCTCTCAGCAGAAGCAGTTCCAAAAAATTCACTAGCACTGATCACACTGTTCATCAGAGTTTATGAGCAGAAATTGAACATGTCCTAGTGGCACCAATCATGTAGAAAAGGTACAGGTAACAGTCCATAATTTTTTTTACAATCACTGATCACACAGTTCATCAGCAGAAATTAAACACGACCAAATGTCACACATCATGTTGAAAAGTGCAGGTAACAGTTCAGAATATTTATCTTCACTAATCAGACAGTTCAGGCATGAACAATAGTTTGAATACACATACAAATGCTTTTACAGTAACATACAAATCATAACAAACACACAAATGATGTCAGATAATTGTCCTATTAACTATTACAAATACTCAAATACCAGTAAACCTATAATATTTATGGGTGTCAGTGCAAGCCACTACAAACAAATAAAATAATATTTAGGAGATAGGTGGGTAGGATTAGTAAAGGAAGACACACAGAACACACTCACTCATCTTTCATTCACATTAAATACTACTGTGTAATTGAATAGTGTTAATTGTGTAAATGAAATTCTGTCTAAATCTGATGTTCATCATGTGTATCAAGTAGTACTGGCAGCAATGTATAATAGTCAATAATAGTTAAGTCAACGTCATAGTCATCATGTCAAGACCAATTTTTGCCAAGCCAGATCAAAATGTACTGTTGTTGAACAACTGTCAGTGAGCCAAGATATGCAATTACTTCCTCTCTCCAAAAAAAAGTATATACTGCTTAGTTATTTAACAAAGTGTGTGTATAGACTATCTTCCTTCTATTTTAGTGTTCTAGTCTGCTCTCTTCATCCTCCTTGTTCCATAAGACCAACAAAAAAAAAAAAAAAATATGCTCCTCACTTACTTTACCTCTTATACCCCAAAACTCCAATAATCATCAGCTTCACACAATCTCAATAATACCTCAATAATACCTCTTCAATACGTCTTATCATCAATATCATTTACCTTACCTCTTGTCCACAAAAACTCCAATAATCATCAACTTCATATAATCTCTATACCTCAATAATACGTCGATAAATATAAACCTCAGCACCAATATCATTTCACTTCCATAACAACTCAACTTCATATAATCTCTATACCTCAATAATACGTCGATAAATGTGAACCTTATTGCCAATATCATCTCACTTCCATAACAACTCTTTCCTCTAGTCAGTCTCCTCGAACAAGTACAGATAAAATCCTAATGCAACTTCAATTCAGCATCCCATACAATCCGAAGACACAGTGTCCACACACAACCTCTGTGTAATCCATCTGACCCAAATTTTCTACTCATTATAAATTATAAACAAAGAAATGCATACATGACCTCTAACAGACTTAGTTCGAATAACTCTCAGTAATTAAGTACGATTACGGAGTGTGAATGATCATAATATTTCACAGTGTGTACACCACTTCAAGAATTATGGCAGACAGAAGCAAACATGTGGAGTATTTCTTGTGTCAAGTGTCACTTCCTATTTCAATTGCTCACGAAAAATGCAGTGTAATGACTGTCAATGGTCTAAACCTAGTTTTGGTCTGTCATGTCGTTAGCTTCCTTCCTATTAGCATAAATTTATACAGCTTCCATAAAACCTCAGCTCATGTGACTTCTATGACTTTCTTGTACTAATGTCGTTCGTCGAATGATAGCAGTTAATTTTTTTTATCTTAAAAATATGGCACTGAGCGTAAGCAAAACATGCAATAGCGAGTAAATATACCAGTAGAGAACAGAATGTCAACAAGTGGATGCAGCACAATTCCTACAACGAGGCTCTGCCAAGCGAACAATCTATAATTAATACCATAGTGTAACCTAAACTCTATGTTCGTACACCTTATATCAGCATTTCTATATACCAAATTAAAGAGCAGTTATGGCAACAAAACAGAAATGTGTAAATATGTAATCCATACGCATAGCAGTAAACATATATCTTACGTAATAAACAGGTCATTAGTATCATATCAGCATAAGCAAATAAATGTTCATATGTAATCTTAATAAGTAAACATGAAGGCGCAAGTAGGTAAATCACAAAGTATAACTTACATACCTAAACACATCAGCACATTAAATCAGGTTACAATTATAATTTAAATAAATACGCACAGCAGGCACATAATTAAAAAAATGACATCAGTGAAAAAGCAGTGCAGCCAAGCGATGCATAATATATACAAATAACAACCCTGTTCATTAATCAATAATTGTCAAAATCAGTAAATGTACACAAGCACGTCGCTTCACAAGTAAATTCATAGAACATAAAATTTAGCACAAAGTATGAATCACGTAATCGCGAGCAGCAATTACTTCTAAAGTACGTACCTAAGTGAATTTATGTTACCTGAAAAATAAACTCAATTAATAGTTACCCTTTTTTAGTTAATTAGTTTCTTCTTCGAAATTACATTCTTCCTGAAATTTTCTCGATAGCAGGTCGTCTTAACGTCGGACACGCACAGAATTTACCTGAAGGTCTTAAATACTTTATACAACCGTATCCTGCAAAATACTGAATGTTAATAACACAATTCAACAAGTCCTTATAGCTTTATACAGAATTTAGTCGGAGAAATTAGACTGTGTATTTGTTTACGTCTGTCAGTGCATTCGCACTGAGCGCTCGATCAGCTGTAGGCGCGTGACGTAGGAAGCCATTGTTTGCGGTCAACGACTGCCTTGTGCGGCGCGCAGACTTGACTGTTGCTTTGAGTATGTGCCGCCGCCAAAACACAGCGCGGTATCCTTGTACTCTCCGCATGTTTACATGTAGCTGTTAGTTTCTCTAAAGTATGTTATTCCACAAAAATTTTTACGTTGGATATGTGATGTATTCCTTTAGAGCGTCGAGATTTAAGAGTTTCTACTTCAACAGTGTTATCATGAATAATTTTGCGAATTCTATATGGACCGTTATAAAGCAGAAAAAATTTGCGACATAAGCCTTTTCCTTTGTGAGACAAACGGTGGGATTTAATTAATACCTTTTGACCAACTGACAAGATTTTTGAACGACCAGGACGTCTAGCTGATTTCTCTCTTCTAGCAGCCGCAGATGCAATATTTTGTAGAGCCAGGTTAACAACTTCAGAATGCCGCAGTTTCCGTGAAGGCGGAAAAGGAATGATTTCAGATATGCGATTTGTCGGTCCTTTATTTTTTAATATCAATAGAGGCGGTAAAGAAGTTGAATCATTAGGGAGTTCATTCAGAATGTTTTGAAAAATATGAAGATACTGATCCCAAGTTCTGTGATTCTGATGACAATAAAGACGGCACAATTTATTGATTTCCTTCATCCATCTCTCTGAAGCGTTCGATTGAGGGTGAAAGAGTGAAATGAAGATTGGTTTAATTTTACGACGCTGTAGAGTACGAAGCCAAATTTTAGAACGAAATTGTGATCCATTATCTGATATAACCTTATCGACATGACCAACTTCTTTAAGAAAATGTTTGATGAAAGCATTAGATACTGAACGAGCTGTTGCTTTGCGTAAAGGTGTAAAACACACATATTTTGATGTCAGTTCCACTGCTACGAAAATGTACGCAAAACCATTAGTAGAACGAACCACTGGACCAAACAAATCGACTGCAGCCATCTCCTTTAATTTCGCTGGAATAATGGGAAACAACGGTGCTCTGTGAGAAATCGTTGGAGGCTTAGCCATTTGACATAATTTACATTTGGCAAGAACAGATCGAATACGTTTTTCCATATTACTGAAGTAGCAATTTTCTCGTAATTTGTGAAAGCATTTTCGGGACCAAAGTGTGCGTAACTGAAATGCGTATACCAAATCAATTTATTGACCCACTCATCAGGAATACAAACTAACCAAACGGAGTTGTCGACCGATTTTCGTTTAAAAAGAAGTTTCCAGATAGATCGCAAAAACGAGGTGTGGCCAAATCGTCCAAACTAACAAGGCGTCTAGGAAAATTACAGACACCAAGGAACTACGAACATCACGTTTTGCGGTAGGTACAGTATAATTACGAATAGCGTCTAATTTTTTTTTGGATCAGGAAGAATACCTTCTGTAGAAATAATGTGACCGAGAAATTTCACCTGTGAACGACCAAATTCTGATTTTTCCAAGTTCACTGTCATGCCAACTCGTGCAAAAATACGTAATAATGAATCCAAAATTTTGTTGTGCTCACTCCAAGAACGTTTAGCAATAAGAATGTCGTCAACATATGAAGTAACATTGTCACGAAGATAAACAGGTAACATTTCGTTTAAACTACGAATGAATGCTGCTGAAGGTACAGTAAGTCCAATCGGTAATTTCCGAAGTCACTTTTGGGTACATTAGTCAAATCCGGTTATTGTTTAATTACTCACTAGATAGATTGATAGTAGAAGAGCTGGTTTGACAGATGCAAAGAATAGTAAAAGAGTAGGCAGCGGTACAGAAAACTAAAAGAGAAACAGCACCACTACAGCTCGGGGCCCTATGCTCGCTACGGCACATATTCACTTTAGAGTAGTGAATCCCCTGAGGACTTAATAAGTTCAAACAGTAATTTTCGAAATCTCATTTTGGTAAATAGTCAAATCCGGTTATTGTTTATTTACTGTCTAGATAGATTGATAGTCGAAGAGTTGGTTTGACAGATGCAAAGAATAGTAAAAGAGTAGGCAGCGGTACAGAAAACTAAAAGGGAAATAGCACCACTACAGCTCGGGGCCCTATGCTCGCTACGGCACATATTCACTTAGAGTAGTGAATCCCCTGAGGACTTAATAAGTTCAAACAGTAATTTTCGAAATCTCATTTAGGTAAATAGTCAAATCCGGTTATTGTTTATCTACTGTCTAGATAGATTGATAGTCGAAGAGTTGGTTTGACAGATGCAAAGAATAGTAAAAGAGTAGGCAGCGGTACAGAAAACTAAAAGAGAAATAGCACCACTACAGCTCGGGGCCCTATGCTCGCTACGGCACATATTCACTTAGAGTAGTGAATCCCCTGAGGACATTAATAGCCGCACATAATTTCCAGTTTGTGACTTTGTGGCACATCTGGCGGAAGTGTGTACGCAAATTGACCTGACCATGCACATGGATGTATCTCATTCTTAGAATTGCGGAATATCTTAATCTTCCGAACAGTTAAGAAGTGTTTATAATCAAAGTTTTCGCCTCGTGGCGACAAAGACCTACCGCGTCTGTCCCGGTCCGAATGTCGATTATTGTAAAGTTCGCGCGCCTGGCGCTCTCTTGTTGCATCCCGTAAATGAAACAATCTATTTTTCTTCAAACCCTTCTGCTAAACTAACACTTGTCAATTTATCTGAGATCTCCTCAATTCTTTCCAATGAGTCACTTAATTGTTCTTTCACTTTATTTACGTCTTCTGTAAATGTCTCGACTCGGGTTTCGGTGTTGTCACATTTAGTAGTTAACTGTTCATACTGTTGTGTTAGGTTATTTAATCTGTCATTCGGTACGGATTCCTCGATTCTCTCAAATATTTCTTCCTTATCGTGTGCGCGTTGTAAATTTAACTCTGAATATTTTTGCACTATCACCCGATCTTTTTCTTCCCGTTCTCTGTCTTGTTCCTCTTGTCTAATTTCTGTTGAAATTAAACTATTATTGTGAGCATTCAAAATTGGTTGTACTTCTTCTCTAATTTCTTTCTTTGATTCGTCATTCGTGTATTTGAAAAATGTCCCTGTTCGTGAGCCTAACTGAGTTTCCATTGTTCCCCTATCAGTTTCTAATTCAGATCATAACTGTGATCCCACTGCTTTCATCTCGGTTTTAATTGATCCTATTTGTGAGCATAACCCTGTTGTCATAGCTTTCATTTCTGTTTTAATTTCAGATCGTAACTGCTCCATTGTTCCCCTATATGCTTTTAATTCAGATCCCAAATCCAGTATAGCACCCATCAACCGCTCCATTTCTTCTGTCGTTAACCACGCAATCTGAGAATTTTTCGATTGTGAAAAATTTTGAACTGTTTCCGGACTATTTTCCCTACTTATTAAATTGTTTTCCACTACATTATTCATGACACTGTTTTCCTCTGTTGGCGAGTTCGCCATGTTAACAATTTCGTTATTCTGACTATTCATCATTTTTGCCTTTTTCATTGATCGCGTAATCATTTACAAAATATACAAAAAAAATTCGTCACTGTACGAAAATTACACACCGTGACTCTTTATCTCCAACAATACTATTCAAATGCAATGACTCCCTCAAACACGATCAATCGAACAATTGAAATAATTGCACTAAATTGTCAAACCCGTTGACAAGACAACAAATTTAATTCTGAGAAAAAATACCATTAGAAGAATGACAATTACCAAATCTACACATGCAAAATAGACTACAATTACTAACTACAAATTACTACAACAATACTACAGTCTACAATTTTCACAATCAGAAGAATCCAAGGGACGATCCGAAGCAGCGGTCGCCACGTGCATGGGGGCTTAATTAAATATATAGATTGAAAATATTTTTTTTTTTTTTTAGTATGTCCGTCCGATTACGCAGTGTCTCGTAATCGGTTGGCCCTGACTAGTATTATTACGCAATCTGACTGCAACAAACAATGTAAGAAAATTTTCGTGAACACAGTTAATTAATTAAGTCCCCAGCAACTATAAAATCTACGAAACCAATAAGCACAAAAGTAACTGTTCTGTATGTGGGAGTGTGACTCAACGTACGCATCTGGCACGGTTCTTCTTCAATAACACAAGAATTTTTAATTAACATTTATACTGAATTAATTAAAGAAAGTAAAAATACCATAATTACTCAAGAGAATCACAATTACACTCTAATCCAAGAACACAAGCCAGATGCTTTGTTGACTGAACCTGTAATGACGCATTATTTCAGACACACAAATAATAAAGGAACATTGTGGTTTTTACCTTCATATATATTGACGAAATGCACTCATTACAATAACATCTGCTATCTCTCCCATCAAATAACTGCATAAAACATGGAACAACACTCTTTACTACCACATCTCACTCCGACTTCACGACAAGCAGTGCCCACTAGCACATCTCGGTACGACTAACTACAACGAGCTCTCAACAAGCACTGTCCTCTCCGATCTCCTAACAAGCACTGAGGAGGCGGCTTAATAGTACTCTTTGGCGCAATCTCTGGCGCAGTGGCACAGTGTAGCCACCTTTCAACGTCATCAAACTGTGTGCCTTTAAAACACTGGACTGTATAAAATATATAATGTAGTAAAATAACAACGCATGGTAATAGGATGAACAGTGACAACAACAATAGATTTACATTGTTTGTAGTTTCCGTCGATGCAAGAAAATATCGTGATGAGGGATTGGGAACAACCACGGCACACGTGTTTATCTTTCTCTTTCGAACTCGGAAAATGTGCGTTCATCTCGTGATGTGGAAAATAAAAATTAAAAAGGAGACTGAAAGAAACATAGAGAAAAATATATATTTACTGACACGTCCTGGACGAGCAATGGCTTTTGACCATCCTCAAAGATTTTTATAATACTCATAAAATGTTCTGCAATACGTGTGATTACTGAGAAAAACTGTGGCGCATTTTCGAGTGTTTATCTCTCCCTTTCACAACCCGAAGATTACGTTCACCTTAAGTGATGGCTTGCAAACTGTAGTGACAGTTATTTATTTGGAGTTGTAGAGGAAACAGGAAATATTTGCATATATGGAATTGATACCTGACGTTTTTTTGAGACCTAAGCAAGCGTCAGAGCGATCTACATATACAGTACCTCTCCGACACACAGGTGAAGGAATCTCACCTTCAGAAAATATAAAAAAGTCTGTCATACATTAAAAATCATTAAAAACCGCTTCACTTATAACACATGATGTATAATTGTCGTCAATCTTGCTTCTGTTGCATATAATTATTGCCACACGTGATACGAAGCAAGTTTCCACTCGCTATGGTGCTAATCTCGGGAAAAGTGAGGACAGATTCCGATTATCAAATGTTCAAATGTGTGTGAAATCTTATGGGACTTAACTACTAAGGTCATCAGTCCCTAAGCTTACACACTACTTAACCTAAATTATCGTAAGGACAAACACACACACCCATGCCCAAGGGAGGACGCGAACCTCCGCCGGGATCAGCCGCAGAGTCCATGACTGCAGCGCCCTACATCGCTCGGCTAATCCCACGCGGCTTCCGATTATCTTTCCAACACCAATTTTCTAAAAGGATATTAGCAAAGGTAATCACTGAATCTGACATATCATGTAGAATGAACAAATAATTGCTTTTACAAAAGTGAAGACAGCAGTCCGACATGCATAAAAAAATTAAAAAAAGATTTCAGCTAGGAGCCAAACTTTAGAGTTCACAACAAAATCGACGAATGTACCTGTAACTGTCGAAGATCGAAGACAAGATTTAAACAAGGTACACCACGAAACTGTGTGAGCCATTTAATCTTTTTATAATTTCGTTGCCAGCGAAGCAACCTAGTCTCAGGTTACGTAATGTAGGCTTACGCTGAGTGAAATACGCTGATCAGCCAGAATATTATAACCACCAGGCGATAGCACTGTCACATGGCGAGGTATGACTGCTGGTCATAAACATGCTCGGTGCGTGTACATACATCAAAAAAAGGTTTGCATCATCTCAGTTCCGAAAGTTCCGGAACCTGTTTTTATTGCTCATGCAAACCACACATTGCATGTTGTACCACCATACAGCGAGACCTTCAGAGGTGGTGGTTCAGATTCCTGTACACACCGGTACCTCTAATACCCAGTAGCACGTCCTCTTGCATTGATACATGCCTGTATTCGTCGTGGCATGCTATCCACGAGTTCATAAAGGCATTGTTGATCCAGATTGTCCCACTACATCTACATCTACATCTACATCTACATCTACATCTACATCTACATTTATACTCCGCAAGCCACCCAACGGTGTGTGGCGGAGGGCACTTTACGTGCCACTGTCATTACTTCCCTTTTCTGTTCCAGTCGCGTATGATTCGCGGGAAGAACGACTGCCGGAAAGCCTCCGTGCGCGCTCGAATCTCTCTAATTTTACATTCGTGATCTCCTCGGGAGGTATAAGTTGGGGGAAGCAATATATTCGATACCTCATCCCGAAACACATCCTCTCAAAACCTGGACAGCAAGCTACACTGCGATGCAGAGCGCCTCTCTTGCAGAGTCTGCCACTTGAGTTTGCTAAACATCGCTATCACGGTTACCAAATAACCCTGTGACGAAACGCACCGCTCTTCTTTGGATCTTCTCTATCTCCTCCGTCAACGGTACGGATCCCACACTGATGAGCAATACTCAAGTATAGGTCGAACGAGTATCTTGTAAGCCACCTCCTTTGTTGATGGACTACATTTTCTAAGGACTCTCCCAATGAATCTCAGCCTGGTACCCGCGTTACCAACAATTAATTTTATATGATCATTCCACTTCAAATCGTTCCGCACGCATATTCCCAGATATTTTACGGAAGTAACTGCTACCAGTGTTTGTTCCGCTATCATATAATCATACAGTGAAGGATCCTTCTTTCTATGTATTCGCAATACATTACATTTGTCTATGTTAAGGGTCAGTTGCCACTCCCTGCACCAAGTGCCTATGCGCTGCAGATCTTCCTGCATTTCGTTACAATTTTCAAATGCTGCAACTTCTCTGTATACTACAGCATCATCCGCGAAAAGCCGCATGGGACTTCCGACACTATCTACTGCTCCTCAACGTCGATTCGACGTGGATTCCTCAGAGTGGTTGGTGGGTCATGTCGTCCATAAACAGCCCTCTTGAATATATCCCATGCATGTACGTTAGGATTCATGTCAGGAGAACATACTGGCCACTCTAGTCGAGCGATGCCGTTATCCTGAAGGAAGTCCTTCGCAAGATGTGCACAATGGGGGCGCGAATTGTCGTCCATGAAGAACACCTCACCAATATGCTGCCGATATGGTTGCACTATTGGTCGAAGGATGGCATCCACGTATCGTACAGTCGTTACGGCGCCTTTCATGACCACCAGCGGCGTACGTCGGCCCCACATAATGCCTCCCCAAAACAGCAGGAACCTCCATCTTGCTGCACTCACTGAACAGTGTATCTAAGGCGTTCAGCTTGACTGGGTTGCCTCCAAACACGTCTCAAACGATTGTCTGGTTGAAGGCACACGCGACACTCATTGGTGAAGAGAACGTGATGCCAATCGTGAGTGGTCCATTCGGCATGTTTTTGTCCCATCTGCACTGCGCTGCATGGTGTCGTGGTTGCAAAGATGGACCTCGCCATGGACGTCGGGAGTAAAGTTGCGCATCATGCAGCCTATTGCGCACAGTTTGAGTCGTAACACGGCGTCCTGTGGCTGCACGAAAAGCATTATTCAACATGGTGGCGTTGCTATCAGGGTTCCTCCGAGACATAATCCGTAAGTAGCGGTCATCCACTGCGGTATTAGCCCTTGGGCGGCCTGAGCGAGGCATGTCATCGACAGTTCCCGTCTCTCTGTATCTCCTCCGTGTTCGAACAACATCGCTTTGGTTCACTCCGGGACACTTGGACACTTCCCTTGTTGAGAGCCCTTCCTGGAACAAAGTAACAATGCGGACGGTATTGACCGTCTAGGCATGGTTGAACTACAAACAACACGAGCCGTGTACCTCCTTCCTGGTGGAATGACTGGAACTGATCGTCTGTCGAACCCCTTCCGTCTAATGAGCGCTGCTCATGTATGGTTGTTTACATCTTTGGGGGAGGGGAGGTTTAGTGACATCTCTGAAGAGTCAAAGGGACTGTGTCTGTGATACAATATCCACAGTAAACGTCTATCTTCAGGAGTTCTGGGAACTGGGGTGATGCAAAACTTTTTTTGATGTGTGTGGTATCAGTGAGCGTGCTGTCCATGTTTCGAATGGGGAAGGTGTGCAACCTATCTGGATTTGACCGAGGGCCGATTGTGATGGCCTGGAGCTCGGCACAAACATTTCGGAAACTGTACTAACTGTCAGGTGTTCGAGGAGCGCTGTGGTGAGTGTCTTCAATACGTGGAGAAACCAAGGTGAAACCACATCCACACGTCTTGGAGTTGGGTGGCCACCCCTCAATGTAGATGTCAGATGTCGTAGGCTGAGCACACTAGTAAAACCGGACAATAGGCGAACTGTGGCGAAACTAACATCAAACTTGAATGCTGGGCCGGGTACAAGTGTGTCTGAACACATAGTCCGCAGAACATTCCTAATTTTGGGACTCTGCAGCCGACAACCTGCGCACGTGCCCGTGTCAGCATCAAGACATCAGCAACTATGACTGAAATGGCCACGTGACCATCGGCACAGTTGCAGAGCGTTGCATGGTCTGATGAATCCCGAAACCTTCTTCATCATGCTGATGGGTGGATGCAAATCCGTCGTCTTCCAGCGGAACAGCACCTTGACATCTGTGCTGTGGGGTGGAGACAATGCTCTCAGGAACATTCACATGGGCAACCGTGTGTCCAGTGGAGCTCGTGCAAGGCAGCATGACGACCAAGGAGTATCATACACTGGTTGCAGATCACTTACACCCCTTCATGACGATCATGTTTCCCGATAGCAGAGGCAATTTTCAGCAAGATAATGCGCCATGTCACAAGGCCAGGCGTGTGATGGAGTGGTTCGAGGAACACAGTGGCGAGTTTCAGTTAGTGTGCTTTCCCTGCATCTCGCCAGATCTAAACGCGATCTAACGTACCTGAGATGTGATTGAACGAGGCGTCAGAGCTTCCCCAGAATTTATGGGAATTAGGTCACTTGTGTGTGCAGATGTAGCGCCAACTCCCAGCGACATAGAGAGGCCTCATTACTTCCACGCTGTTATCTAAGCCGAAAGTGGACATACCAGCTATTAGGCAGGTGGTTTGGCTGATCAGTGTATGCGGTAATAAGCAGTACTGACACGTTAGCCCAAAACGTCGTCTTCACCTTCGCTGCCTGACCCACATAAATCAAAATCATGAAGATTAATTACGACAGCCTCCTTCACCGAGTCCCTGTCGATTTCCTTTTTAAAGTCTTCTTCCTGCAGTGTTTCTGAATGTCTGACGCAGAGTAGTCATGCAAATATGCTTATGTTATTCACTGCTTGATGTATGAGTCTTTCGACGTCAGCTGTTCGGAAGATGCTATTTCTTTCGGTGATATGGGACTTTGACTTACGCCCATATCAGCGCAATAGTATTGTAGTGGCAGTGACATGGTGATTACTCGGTAACCATGCTGTCTTGCAAGTTCACTATCTCGTAAGTGCGGTTTTTAGCCTTATATGCATGTATGAGCATGAGTGACTCTACTTTGTTTGCGACACACTGTGACAATTCCATCAGATGACAGCCATGGAATAATTTCATCCTTTCTGGTATTTGAAGGAGGAGCCTTATGCCCTTGCACAGAGTGCACGCTTCAATTGCCCATGATAATAACAGCACTAGAGTAGGAAGTAGCTGTTGTACAAACCATCGCTTGAAGACAGCGTAAGTCATTTCAGAATGGTAGTCATCTGAACGCTTTGCCATTGATGCTGTAAATATTAAGTTACTTTCTTGTATGAAACCTATCTCGGCAGAAACCAGCGTGAAGCACAATAAGGCATACCCCCTGCCCACAGACCTCGAGGCCTCCAATAACCTCGCTTGTCTTCTAGCACACTGGTCTTGAATGATTCTGGTTCACGTACGTTTCGTCGAGACAATAAATACGTGACTTTCTGTCTTGTTCTATTGTGTACATTGTTCTCAACAATACAGTTTTTGCTGCTGCACTGTCGCTTCTCTCTAGAGCAATTTTCTTCCGTTATTGGTCTTTCTGTATTTAAATTCCATTTTGAGCGTTGCCGTTGAAACTATCGGCTTCTTTCTTCTATGAACGTAGTTTATCTGCCACAGGATACTCATCTTTCAATATATGCCAAATATTTTGTGTCGTAATACATTATTTTTCACATCGTCGAGTGCACTTGCGAATTTCTTTCGATTTCGGGACTTAACCAGGTGATCCGATCTTTTCAGCAGATACGGTGATTTCACTAGCGATCCGTTAAACAGTTCTCAACCCAACACCGCACGCCTTAGTTGTTCGTTCTAAACACTTGGTAACACCGAGAGACGGTTTGTGATCTGATATCGATGCCGCTTCCAATCCTAGTGTAAAGAACTAATACATGCGAGCCAACTTCTTTTTGCCATTCACATTGATCAGATTGCTTTGAAATAACTTTCGGAAGAACACTACGCAGAATGTTAAAACCAGTCATAAACTCGCTCTGCACAGTATGAAATGAACTTGGATACACGCTAGGGCTGACTGACTACTGTTGGTCGGCAGGTCACGTGACTTACCTGTGCTGCTGAGCAATCAGATCTCAGTTACGAAGTTACGTGATGTGCACTCTAGAGTGCTTTACTGCAAATTACTACCAGGCCGTGATCAGTCTGTTAGGGACATCAGTCAATGTATAACATACACACTGTTCTCTGCAGATGAGTAGTATCTGCAAGCAGTGGCTGAGAAGGAGATCACACAGAAATCGAATTTATGTAATTCTTTGTGTTTACGGTACATAGAGTTCTGAACTCAAATATACCTCTCCCAAAGTAGTTCTACGCAGCTATCGAGAAAGTTTACTTTGATGTTTTCCAACCATGTTTAATGTGCTAAAATAAGGTTCATACTGTTGGCGAGCAATGTGGCTCTGTGGTAGAGCACTTACTTACTGTGTGGCCAGCCTGGTTCTGATAGTAGCGCAACAAGGATATGCACCCATATTGTATTGTTGCCAGATTAATTCAAGACAGCGGATCCAAGATGGCGGCGATAGATGTGGAAATGATGCAATGACATCATGGCGGGAGGTTCAAATTTTGGAGGGAAAATAGGTCAATTGGGCTATCTCCACTAATAAAAACCCCCTCCCTTCCCTCTTCCCCTGCCCTCCCTCCCCAAGAAAATCAAGAGAAAATTTTGATGGAAAAAAAATCGTGGGAAAAAGGTCACATAGGCTACCTCTACTAACCTTAGTCATCCATCCATCAAATCTTCCTTGGAATTGGCGAAAATACTAATCAGTGTGTGCAGGGCTGCTGGATAGGATGGATGTAAGTCTGTGTTTTGCATGCATTATTCATTTAAACAATTTGAGTTGTCATCTGCAGTAGCATCATCCAGTTTGTTCACCATGAGGTCTGGAGTCCAACTGACATAGTATGCAGAACCGCCACTACAGGGCACTGTCTTCCCTCCTCCTCTCCCCTTCCCATCATGTAATCCAAGATGGCGGACTAGGGAAGACAAGGTGGGAAAAGGTCTCAGTCTGTGTCCAGCTGCTGGAGAGGAAGGGGTGTTATTTATTTCCAGTGGGAAGTTGGAATAGTTTTTTTAGGGATGGATTTCACATAGTTTATTTATTACACTACTACAAAACACCCGCCCTGACGTGCTTGGAGTCACAACAAATAGCCTACAGACCTGGAAACTGATCGTAAATTACCGAAATAATGCAGTACACTGATGTACAAGTACGCAACAACTCGTAAATAGTCAAAACAATGCATGTAAAACGCTCTGCAAACACTCTCACTAATTGTAAACTATCGAAATAACGCATTGCACAGCCTACAAACATGTTCACAAAATAATGCAGTACATTGATGTACCAACATGTTCACTGCCTATAGAATTGGCAAAATAAGGCAGGTATAACGCTCTGGAAACAAGCTCAGAAGGCTTAAACAGCAGAAATAATGCAGTGCACAAACATTCATTGAATGCGAAATCGCTTTCGAACTATCGTTAAGAAATTTGACCACAACATATCAGCGAACTGTTGCCTACAAATGACTGGATGTGTCGAGCAAACATGCTGGTCCAGCCTGTCCCACATGCAAGACGACTCTAGGTGTTTACCCATGGCTGGTGCACAGACACATTGACCTTGTACCTGCAGGTCCAGCACCTGCCTAATTGCCAAGCGAAATGTTTGCCTAGCAACCCACTCTCGCAGGTGCAGCTAAAAGGTTCTGTGGTATACTGATGACTTAGGTCTATGAAAATAACACCCAAGTCTCCCTCTGGACGCACTATCGAAATCTTTTGCAATGCTTTCAGAAACTGTTCACGAAAATATCTCAGAATAACACAGGATGCATTCTTCCTAGTGATTCTAACGTGACAGCCCGTCCATTACATATCAACCCTTCCTGGAAATCATAAAGTGCCACAGAACTGGTTAACGGTCGCTTTTGTTGTAAGAGCTTCCATGATGTCTCAGATTATCTGCTTAGAAATCCTTGTCACAACAGGACCTGTTTACGAAAACATTCGAGAACAACATCGAATGCATTCTTCCTGAGGATCCTTCAAGACACCCCATCCATCAAGTGTTACCCTTCCCAGAAATAGCAACGTCCTTCTTTCAAAATACATCTCAGAAACAGTAAACTTTTTCTCATGTTCTCACCGCTAAAAGCTTTCATCATGTCTGTGCATGCTAGCGAAAACATCATTAATCATAAAAACGTTCTTGTTGTTTGGAGAGAGAGCAGTGTCTAAGCACAGACGGGAAAATCAGAAGAATTACTCAAACAGAATACGAAGCACTGTCCTACACAAGAGATTAAAGGCTGGGATTTTCGGTGTCCTACAGCTGCTGGTCTGGAGATGTCCTCATGTCACAATGGTGGATGAGGGACAGCCTACTGCCAGAGATGGTTGGTCTGCTTCAATTTGTCTTTGAACACTTGAACAAAGAAGACACCTTGTTACTCCCACAACTTTCCATAAATACCTTGCCCCCATTTCGTTCGAAGCAGTGTGTAGATGCAGAAGAGACTTTCAGCGGCAAAACTATTTTGTGCATATCGCCATATTGTACTGACAGTTAAACCCTACAGAAGTGGTCTACAGATCGTCAAATAAGGAAAGACACTTCCTCAACTACACTGCTCTGCTATTGTTGAGCAAAGCTTGAATTTTTCGGTGTTAAACTAGGCGAATTACTGCTTCTGGTGTGGGAGCACTGTCCGCCATTTTCTGCAGACAAGACTTTCAGTGGCAAAACTATTTCGCACAGATTAAAATGGTGACTGTTAAAAACTGAAACATGGCGAAAAAGATGTGAAGAAAAATATAAAAATAAACGGTCGGTGATGCTGATTTAAACACATAGTAATTAGGCACAATTGAAAAACATGGGAACAGTCTGGTTTCCGTTCAAACGAGATAAAAACACAACTAGCGACAGTATGATGGCTGTTCGCAACAGTGACAGGGGACGTGACACAGAACATTCACTGAAAACAGCACTGTAGGCGACATGGCGGCAGACGGGGCCGGGAGGGGGGGGGGGGGGAGGACCTGGACCGATGAAGGGGAAAAAAGAGGGGGATGAGTGGAAAAGAAAAGGGGGAGGAGCCGATGGAGGAAGAGGACATAGAAAAAGGGGGGCAGAGAGGACACGGGAAGGAGTGGGGAAGGCAGTGGAAGGGAAAGCAAGGAGTTGGGGGAGATAAGGGAGTCAAAGAGAGGAGAGGCAGGGAAAAACAGGATGGAAGGGGGAAGAGGGAGCCCAGGAAAAGGACAGAGGGAGGGAGGGGGAGATGAGGATCAGAGTTGATAGGAGGTATAAATGGATGGAGAGAGGGCATCATCCGGGAGGGGGTGTTGGTGGAAGCCACTTCGAGAAAGGAGATGAAGGGCGTAAAGGTGGAGGGTAGGGGGTACACAACGGTGAAGGCACGGCAGTGGGCAGGGGTTGGAGAGGAGAGGAGCAACCATGGGATGAGGGGGATCAAGGTGGCAGGATGTGCAGAGGAAGCAGATACGTTCTAGGAAAAAGAGCAGATGAGGGAAAGGAATCATGTCATAGAGGATCTGCGAGGGGGACAGAAGGCGAGGCGAAGTGCATGATGCTTGAGGATCTGGAGGGACTTGTAGAATTTAGGGGGGGGGGGGCGGATATCCAGGCAGGACTGGCATAAGAGGATGGGACAGATTAAGGATTTGTAGATGTGGAGCATGGCAGAGGGGTTCAACACCCATGTGCAGCCAGAGAGGAGTTTAAGGAGTCAAAGGCGGTTGTGGGCTTTGGATTGGATAGAGAGGAGATGAGGGATCCAGGTGAGGTGACAGTCAATGGTGACTCCAAGGTAGGTGAGGGTCGGAGAAGTGGACAGGACAGATGCAGATGGTAAGGGAGAAATCAATGAGCCGGAAGGAGCAAGTGGTACGACCTACGATGATTTCTCGGATTGTGGAAGGATTGATTTTCAGGAGCCGTTGGTTACACTGTGTGGCAAAAAGGCCAAGGTGATTGTGGAGACGGTGTTGGGACCATCAAGAGTAAGAGTGAGGGCAAGGAAGGTGGTGTCATCGGCATTCTGCAGGAGCTTCTACTGGGGGGGTTTGTGGCATATCTGCCATGTACAGGAGGTCGAGCAGAGGGGAGAGGACAGAGCCCTGCGGCACACCAGCGGATGGGTAGATGGTGCGGGAATCGGATTTATGGATGGTAACATAGGAGGGGCAGCAGGAGAGGAAGGAGGCAATCAAACGGACTTAGTTGATAGGCAGGGCATAGGTCTGGAGCTTAAACAAGAGACCGGGATGCTATACACGGTCATAGGCCTTTTCGAGGTCGAGCGCGACAAAAATGGCGGAGCGATGGGAGTTAAGCTGAAGGGAGAGGAGATGAGTGAGGTGTAGCAGTTGGTCACCAACAGAGAAGGAAGCACTGCCACTTTTTTTTTCGTTTATTGATTTTCGATTCCCCCCCCCCCCCCCAATAGGGCGGCCTGGCAGCAGCTTAGTACGCCGCTCTTCAGCCTACAGAATTGTTAAAACATAAGAAGAAGATAATAAACAATAAAAGTAGGCCATAAAACAGTAACTTAAATTGTAAAACGGCAAAAAATTGTGGAAAGTTAAAACATAAAACATAGGACTGGCGATACTTATAAAATACACAGGAAGCAGACAGGGAAAATAGTAGACAGACAATTAAAAAAACACGGCGACAGTCTGGTTTCTGTTCGCAGAGCTGTACTGCCCCAGCTGACAACCCACCACTCGCTGTGCCGGACAGCTGTTAATGGTTCTAGACTCGCAAAAGTCTCCTATCCTTCCTGGAAGGACTGGGCGCTTAAATGTCGCTGGGTTAAATGCCGGGATGTTGAACAATATGCTTCCCCTCATCCCTCCTGCAAACCAGAACGTTCTGAGATGTGTATTCGAAATATCCCGGAAAGGCTGACACAGTGAGCAATACCAAAATACCGGTATACTGACCGGTGCATTCCAAACGTATATGAGTCTGTAGAGCTAGTTTTCCCTCACAATACAGCCCTAAAGAAGCCTTTCTATTGCCTCTCGTCCAATTAGTGGGCGGATGATTCGAGAACTCGAGTCCCTGTAGGGAAGACGATGCTCTTGTCGAGGAACACTATTGGGAACTGGCATTTGAAGCTGACTGGAGAAGGATTCTATTGCCACCAACGTACATTTTCTGTCTATTTTCGTAATTTTATCGATTTTATGTCACTTCTACCCATGCGATGACATCACTTCTCGCCATGTGTTGAAAAATTGCTTGTAAATGTAGTACAGTTGTGAAAACCTAGCGCAAATGCACTATTTTTCTGGTTGGACGGTATAGTATAGCACTATGCTCGATTGCATCCAGTCACTTCCAGCCACATATTCTACAGTTGCAGTGCATCTCTCTGTCGATATCTGAGGGATGCATATCTCCTTTGGACTTTAGTACCTGTATGTAGTTTGGAGATGCACCGTCATGCAGTAACAAAATCCTCGTCCTTCCTCCAGTTCCCAAACCATGTGGAGTGTTCCTAACTTTCCCAATAAGATACACCATCGTAACTGCTCGTACTGCCTTTTCTACTACCTCGTGTTGCAGGAGAAAGCTTCGTTTAGCACTGGCCTTACAGAATATACACGGTGGGCTGAGCTATAGTAACATATTCGCATTTACACAGAGTGGTCAAGACATGGCCCTTTTGCATTAACTCAGCTCGCCCTGTTTGTCCACGAGATGGAGAAGGTGGTCGGTATAGCGCTCTCCGACTTCCGCTCAGTTAAGACTTAAATAGGAACGATCACATGGTCAAAGCTGTAAGGAGGGCAGGGCGGAGATTGCGGAACAGTTACAAGATGCAGAGAGACTGTCTGAAACCGCGCTGGAGTTTTGCTGTATGGAGCCTTTAGCAGATAGATTCGAAAAAGGTGACTTCTTTCGAGATATGAGAGTGCTACGGACGGTATTTGTTTCGTAACATATGGTTGACGTCAAAACGCAGACGGTATTTGTTTCCTGATATATCAGAAGAGAGAGAAGCGATAAAATCTTATTGAGTTCTCTACCAGATGACGTTAGCAAAGTGTTTGTAGTTCGTAGTTTAATTCAGTTGTGTGTTACAAGAATAAAGAGGAGTGAGAGACAGAGAAAGAGAGAGAGACTGTCCTGTCAACGAAGACTCAGATACCATTACACTGTCGTATTTGTAGCGTGGTAATCCTAGGACTAGGGGAAAGGAGATTTGGTCATGTACAGGAGGCATATTTATAGTCAGTCATTCACTATCGATGAATCGTAGGTATTATGTTTCTGAATTTCTTTGTGCAGTCCATGTATACCCTGTATGTTTGCGAATTTGTTCCCGTACGATACTGTGCTATTTTTCTTGTTGTGATAGCGCTCTATCTGTCAGACTTCTAGCTAATGGAACAGTGCTTTCAGAACGTGATGGGATTTCGAGAGAATTAGAAAGGTTTTATAAATTGTAACTGGGTTTTCCCTGAGGAGGACCCATGTGCAGGCTGGGGAAAGCCCATGATGTCATCAATTAATTAATTTGCATAGTTAATTTTATATTAACTTTATTTCAAAAGTGGGCCAGAACTCGCTTAGTCCCACTGCTCTGAATAACCAGCTTGAAAGTGTCACAGGAATGTTTAAAATCTGTATTGATAGACATCTAGATCTACATCTACATGGATACTCTGCAAATCACATTTAAGTGCCTGGCAGAGGGTTCATCGAACCACATTCACAATTCTCTATTATTCCGATCTCGTATAGCACGCGGAAAGAATGAACACCTATATCTTTCCGTACGAGCTCTGATTTGCCTTATTTTATCGTGGTGATCGTCCCTCCCTATGTAGGTCGGTGTCAACAAAATATTTTCGCATTTGGAGGAGAAAGTAGGTGATTTGAATTTTGTGAGAAGATTCCGTCGCAACGAAAATCGTCTTTCTTTTAATGATTTCCAGCCCAAATCCTGTATCATTTCTGTGACACTCTCACCCATATTTCGCGATAATGCCAAACGTGCTGCCCTTCCATGAACTTTTTCAATGTACTCCGTCAGTCCTATCTGGTGAGGATCCCACACCGCTCAGCAGTATTCTAAAAGAGGACGGACAAGCGTAGTGTAGGCAGTCTCCTTAGTAGACACTCAAAATTCTGAGTGTTCGGCTTAAGACAAGGGAAGAAACGTATTACATATTGTTTCTGTTCGCATACAATACACTTTACCTGCTACATAGGGTAAAAATAAAAAAAAAGATTGAGTTTATACTGAGAAGTGCTCTAAAGACAGTACAGCTGATAGGTATTACCCAAACTGTATGCATAAACTTACTGTGAGCAGCCAGCCAAATTTCAATCTTTGTGCTCACGAGTGTCCATAAATGTAAGAATACTATAACACAAAACAGCAATAGTGGAGCACCCAAACAACTGAAAGGAAGGATAGATGCAAGTTCTCAACAACCAACCTCACAGCAATCTCAGTACTAAGAGCCACGTTTTCGTTATGTAGCAGTTGCAAAAGGCAGTATTCTGACTATATCACAAAGCAGCTATAAGAGAAGTGTGTAGCGTATCGGACACATTATATGAAAAGAATCGATCTTAGCTAATCACATGGACACATATGGCTTGGCCTCAGCTCGCCCGAATATGCGCTATGCTGCTAAAATTTATGAGCTGGAAAGTTACAGTAAGGGTGTCGCGGGCTTTCCGAGTATGAGCTTTAGAACCGGTGACGTCAACATTGTATTTCAGACCACGAATATTTTACCCGTGGCTTTTCCTACTGTCAAAGGAAGCTGCAACAGTGGGAATGCTCTGCTGATCGTTTTGTAATTAGAACATCCTTCCACATTTTACGTAGGCTTAGGACTGGCCCTCATGAAATATAGAGGCACGTTTAAATGTTTTCTAATTTTTTTTCTGTTTATTTTTACCTTTTTCCTTTCTAAATGTTACTGCAGCAAATCCTTCAACTTTAAGTTTTTTTATAGTGAATTTTCATTTTTCACTCTTTTTAAGGAAAGCCAAAGATTTTAAACATCTTCTCATATCCCCTTGTATTGAATTGTATTGTATGGAACTGAGGACCTATAAACGACGGAGAGGCTTCTTCCCAGCTGTAGCCCTCAGTGGGTCACAACCCCACAACAGGCCACAGCAGCCCAATAACTCCACCGCCGCCCCACACCCACCGAACCTAGGGTTATTGTGCGGTTCAACCTCCAGCGGACAGCCCCCCCCACCCGCACCAGATGAGATGACTGTAACTTCAATGTAGATTAATTATGGTTTACGCGTACGTGGAGGAAATGTTTGCGCATCAGTCGCCGATGTAGCGTAACTGAGGCGGAATAAGGAGAATCAGCCCGCATTCGCTGAGGCAGATGGAAAACCGCCTTAAAAACCATCCACAGATTGGCCGGCACACCGAGCCTCGACACTAATCCGCCGGGCGGATTCGTGCCAGGGACCGCCATGCCTCCCCGCCCGGAAAGCAGTGCGTTAGACCGCATGGCTAACCGGGCGGACTCATATCCCCTTAGTCGTATATTTTTATGATATCTTAACTTTTGTCAAGATTTATAGACCATTTTTTCTGTGTTGAAGTGGCAGGCCAACGGATTCTCTTTTTTAATTTCAAGTATAGCATTTACAGATTCCTCCTTCATATTATTTATCAGGAAGTATGCATTTGGATGTTTTTGGTTTATTGCGGAGCTGATTTTCCTATGCCACCCTTCGATAGTCTACGTGGTCCTGTGTCACTGGTTAAAATAATGGACATTTCAGTTGGTGTACTATGATTTTCCATCCGTGATTGACGGACCATCCGTGATTTCGTGACCTTTTACCCATTTGGCATATACTCCTTTATTACCATCCACACCTCAACAACGCAGGGTGGTGGAAGATATGCCACTTCAGCACTTACACTGATGAGCCAAAACATTATGACCACTGCCTACCGCGAGGTTGAATGCCTCCTGGTGGTAACGCAGTAAGGAAAGAATGTAAGTGGGAGAGACGAATGGGCAGTCAAGATAAGATAGCGAAGATATGGGACGCAAATGCGGAAATGCACTGATATAAGCGGTTTTGACAAAGGACTCATTGTCGTGGCGCTGCGGCTGAAAACGAGAATTTCTGAAACGGTGAATCTGGTCGCTTGTTGGCGTACTACTGTAGTGAGCATATCTATGGAAAGTGGTTGAAGGATGGTGAAATAACGAGTAGGCAGTGTGGTATTGGACAATCTCGTCTAATCACAAAACGTAGAGGTTGGAGGATCCCCCACTGTATAATCCAGGATGGGCAGCGATCTGTGGAAGATCTGACGACAGAGTATAATGCTGGTGCAGGCACAAGTGTTTCAGAGCACACAGTTCAAAGGCGTTGTTGAACACTGAGCTCCACATCACACGACCCCTACGTGTCCCTGCGTTGACCAGACGATATCGTCAGTTATGATTGTAGTGGACACAGCATCAATGAGTTTTCACTGCGGATAAATAGAAACGTGTCGCCTGTCGAATGAAGCCGCATTTTTTTTTACACCAGGTCGATCGCTGGGTCCTTACACACCGTCACCCAGGCGAATGGCTGCATGAATCATGCACCGCACCACAGATGCAGGCCAGTGAGGGCAGAATTATGCTATGAGGTACATTGAGTTGAGTTTCCAACGTATCTGTGGTGATAATCGAAGTCATCACGACAGCAGTGAACTACGTGAACATTATTGCGCACCAGCTACATAGCTTCATGCTTGAAGTCTCCCCCTATGGTGATTTATATCTTCCGGCAAGATAACCGTAAATGTTGCTAGGTCAGAATCGTGCTACAGTGGTTTTGGGGGCATTAGGGTGACCTCATATTGATGTCTTTTCCAGCAAATGTGCCTGATCTGTAACCATCAGAACACAAATCGGGCGCCAGCTGTGTGCCCATAAGCCAAAATCCTGTGATTTGCGGGATTTGCTTGACCTTTGCATAGACACCTGGTGCTACAAACTTCTGGAATTCTGTCAAGGACTTGTAGAATCCATGCCAAGCAGAAACTCTGTTGTACTGTCGTAGAAAAGTGTTGCAACACGCTATTAAACAGGTAGTCATAATGTTTTGGCTCATTGGTGTATGCGACAAAACAGTCGGGACTTCTTCTCTATTCCTGTACTCCTACGTTAATCTCAGTTCTTGTATTTTATTCCACAGACTTTGGTTGAAGTGAAAATCCAACCAGAAAGGGGGAACACTGTTTTCATAGCATTAATTGTTTCCATTCCAAAGTCTAACACAGCAGCTTTCGATGACCACTGTTGCATCTTATATTTCAGTCGTGAAAAAAAAATCTTTCTTATTATGTATTTTGAATTTTGTCTGGAGCAACGCAAATGAAACAAGAAATACCTGCGTCGCTTCTCCTGTGCTTCTGATGTCGACATGAACGGTATACAGCTGTTCAAATTGTTTCGAACAATACTGTCGAATGTCCCATCCATAACAACAGATACATTTTCACAGAGGATTTTCTTTGCTTCTTCACAGGCCAACACCAAGATTCTTTGGTCAGGAACAGACGTATCGTCAAATTTCAAAAACTATTACCTTCAGTTAATTTCAATATATCTTGTCTCAGTTGAATCTCCAAAACAGAACCAGGCTTCTGGGTCGTCCCAGTAGCTGCTCTTCTTGCAATAAACGGTCTAGCCTTGGATATCAGATGATTTGGCATATTTGCCACTAAGTCAGAACCTTCAGCTCTTAAGTCTTAAAATTTCTCTTTAAAGATTGGGAAACAGGCACTGTCTTTTCCTTGTGGGCACTTTTTTTCTGCAGTTATGCATTCGCTTTTTAATCTGCACGTCTGTTCCGTCATATGAGCAAGAACCTTGCTGTTCAGCCATGATTCAGCCATCTGTAATTTTTAAACGGCCTTGCACTTATTCTATTCTAAATTCAGACAACCAGTTTGTATACTCGCCACATTTTCTGCGCACCTGCATTCTTGAGAAGACTTGATTTCCCTTTCGTTGTAATTATTTGCACTATGGACAGTATACAGAGCTCAAGTACTGTACGAAACTGCATGGAGACGAAGGCTATCAGCGAGGGCGCTGCCTGACTGAGGGTGGCAACACATGCAGTGCTGGTGAATGACAGGTGAAATCAGTAGTAAACACCATGGTACAAAACCGGTTGGTCGTAAGTGCCACTGTAACTGTGACACCTCCAATAGGGAAGAAATATACTATCGCAAAGTCGATGAAGCCCTTG
This sequence comes from Schistocerca piceifrons, assembly GCF_021461385.2. Lineage (NCBI taxonomy): Eukaryota > Metazoa > Arthropoda > Insecta > Orthoptera > Acrididae > Schistocerca > Schistocerca piceifrons. The sequence goes on from NC_060141.1 coordinate 190,335,428, forward strand.
ATCCTTAACCGCCAATAATAGGGCAAACTGCTATCTACGCCACTTTTGATATCAAATTGAAAGGTAAATTAATTAAATTGCGACAGATGATTGCTTTATGACCCCAACCTAATGTTCTGCTAATTGGTTTTTCAGGCAACCCCTCCCCCTACCTCTCCCCTTACCTAAATGATTTATGACCCCCTGGGGATAATCTGTCCCTCTGAGAAACCCCCACACCTCCACCTGCCCCTCCATCTCCACACCTCTCTGAAAAATTCCCTCGCCGATATAGGAACACCTTTGATATCAAATTGATTAATTAATTAAATCGATAAATTAATAAACCCCCAGACTCCCCTCTTCTCCCCCAGCAGGAAATTGCCAGGAAAAAGACTCACCCTGTGCTGGAGAGGAAGAATCTCACATAACGAAATTAATTTCAATGTCAATTACATAGCAAAGGGTATACAGTTTATTTATAAACTTCAAATCATAGGACTTGGATCTCTCTTTTACTTGGCGAGCGATAGCTCATAATTCTCTGCTGATTTGGAAGATGTAGGTCTTGGAAAATATATCTAAAAGAAGTAATTCAGTTTATTGTTTTCGATTGTTTTATTGTGAGCACTCTCCATACACACCCTTGCCCTGTCTCCTGCAAAATGCTTAAGGACATAGCAAAACTGAGCTGAAATTTTAAATTTTTAGCTACCTCCAATGTAATGAACTTGCTGCCAAAACGACCAGCCATTATCTGCCAACAGGATGCAAGGAAAAAATTCAGAGCAGAAAAGAGCAGAGCTTGTAAACCAGGCAGTTATGGAATTCCTCACCACATATGCCAGTCCTAGTACACACCAAAAGAAAGCAACGAAAAACTTTCCCACACAGTGGTTATCAGTTTAATTAATTAGTAAGTCAATTTGACAGAGTGGAAATTGTGGGAATGGACTATTTCCATTATACCTACAGCTAGAGATTTGCCAGGTATCCTCTACTTTGTTCAGGACAAAAGGCAGGTTGGCGCAGTGTGCGATAGACGCTCACTTGGCAGGAAGTAGCCACTTGAGAGAGAGAGAGCCAGGGGGAGAGGGAGAGAGAGAAGAGAGATAGAGAGAGAGAGAGAGAGAGAGAGAGAGATGTGTTTCGACAGTAATTTTCTAGGCGTCAATATCAAAGAGTTGCTGCCACCTGTATCAAACAGTTGCCACAACCTGATGCTTTGTCCAGCAGGAAGAAACCGATGGGGTGATGGGGAGGAGAGGAGGGAATTGGAGGGAAGAGGGCTGGGGCTGTTCCTTCTCCCACCGTTCTGTGCTTGAGATATTGTGAACTAACTCAGTCAGTATCTGTAAAGCAGGGCGAGCACATAGAGCAGCTGCTTCCACTAACCTGTAATGAAAAGTGTGTGCTTGGAAGCAGATTTTGCAGATGCTGCAACTTGAAGTATCCACTTTAGGTGGCAAAGGGCGCCATGAACAAAGGGGACTATGGCTTTGGGGGTTACCTGGCTGCTGGATGGTCACAAAAAAAGAGGAACACAGTGTTCTGAGACACTATGGACTCCTGATTTGGACAAATTGGTCGGATTTCTCCCAAGCAGAGGCACATGACAAGAAGTAGCCTCTTGGTGCGTGCTAATACCACGAGACGGTTGACGGTGGGGCAGTCAACAGTGGTCCTAGGCCTGAGCAGGCGTAGTGCGGCCTCTCAGACGTCAGTGCCTAGTGCAGCCCAGCGAAGCAGCTTTAGGTCATAAATCAATCAGCTGTCACAGTCTAATTAATTTACATATCAGTTTGATATCGAGAATGACGTAGAACTCAGTTTGCCCCATTACTGCCATCAACTGGCTACCCAGTAAATACTGTATGCTTACTCGTGCTTTCTTCGCCTTTCCACACTAAACAGATCTAAAAGTATTGTGGAGGTAACTGTTTCCACAATAATTGGGGAATGGCAAAAATGTAGAAAATATAAGGAATAACCTGTAACGTTGTTGCTTTAATTTGTTATGAAAGCGGTACTGATAGACAATAAAAGCTGGTTAAAAGCTGTGAGCTGTCTGGGGAAGTTAACCTTGCATTACTGAGCAACTGTTTCACCAGGTATCCAGTCTAGCTTACCAAATTCCCAACCAGACTAGCATTAATTATAATCTTGTAATAGTCATACGACAACCGGTGATTTATATATATATATATATATATATATATATATATATATATATATATATATATATATAAGAGAATTTAAATGAAAAGAAATAAATCAGTTTATATTTGGAAATTTATTTTTACATTGATCATTGAAATTTCAGCATATTAAACGTGAGTCATAACTAAGCTGGTGCCTTATTTAGGACTGTGAAAATGTGAGTTTGTAATCTTACGGAACACATCAAATATGGAGCCAAGATTGGGAGACTGCATACAACACTGCATTCATAAAATAACACACGAAGAACGTTGAAACATATGCAAGAGGAAATTAACCACAACCAACCGATTCAATTTTCACCCAAAGAAGTTACATTCGTAGCGCAATCCTGTCCGTCATGAAATTACCAGACACTGGTATACTAAATTCATACTAACTCTCTGTGAAATCTTCCCGAAAAGAATAGCTGGGGGCTATTTGATGCTTACACCACATGCTTCATGTGGTCAACTTGGTTTACACAAAGAGTGTAACTCCACAATAATTTTGATAATTAAAATAAATTACATCCAAACGCGATTTACTAAAGAAAAAACGTCGAACTGGTTACTATCGTCTTACTATTAACCTGATGGGTCAAACAACTGTATAAGCACGTGGTACTGGTCTCACAAAGTACACCCCACGTGGGTTGAACATAAAGAAAAGTTGCTATATTGAAAAATATTGTCAAGACGAGACGTTATAATCTCACACAAATTCGCATTTAAGATTGATGATCTTAGTCAGAGTTACTGATCAACATGTGGTTCCACTTTACTCACAAAGTAGTGACAAAGCAACTACCGGAAGATATTCTGAACTTCACACGCGAATTACACTGTGTTGCAATTTAAGGTAACATTAGATATTTTAGAGCTAAACCTGAAATTAAGGTGATTAAATTTTCAGTTAGGCTGAACTTAAGAAATCCATTGTCCTACAGACTTAGCAGACACGCGCTTAGCCGGAGATCTTACCACTTCAGACGCTCGCCGCGGACAGACTGACGTGGTCCCTTCCTGAGGGTGGCTCACAAATACAAACGGAAGTGGCCAGAGGGGCAGCTTCCTGTACCAACATGACAAGGGATGGACAGGACCATACTAAGGATAGAAACCTCTTTGCTTTTAGAAAGCGTAGCTACCTGTTCCGACGTTGGTCCTACTGTTCTCTAGCAGACAGGCTTGTCTTCTACCTTCCAGCATGCAACTAGAAATACATTTGCTCATTCATCCTCTCACACAGAAGGGAAGGGGGATGACAGTATCTTATCATATACAATATATAAAAGAAAGAGGATGTAGGTTCCGTATGAGACTGTGTGACATGAATTACATATAAACTGTGTTTTAAAGTGTAGTAGTGTGACAGATCGTTCTTGTTTATGTGTAAAAGTAACACGTTCCACTACTCAGTCTCCTCCCAGATAGGCAGAAACGCCACAGTAAATTTAGAAGAGGGATTTATGCCGTAAATGACAACATATTTAAGAAATTAACACGAAAGGAATCCAACAGAGACCTTTCAAACTAATCTGTGAAACTCGTGTACAGTAAAAATGTAGATTGCCTACAGCATAGTAATTCTTTGTTACGTCACTTCAAGGGGGATATTGCATATCATCTATAGTGGCTTATTCGTGTGAGAATTACGGAACTGTGAAACTTCTGATCATCGGTAATAGTGTAACAACAATATTATCTACTAATATTTTGATAAGTGCTTTGTATTTGTGTATATGAAATGAAATGATCGCACTAAAACTATATATTTATTAATTTTAACACTAACCATATATACATATTCTGTAAACTGACTCGATTCATATCATTTCAGTTAAAGAATCATTCAGATGATCTATGGAACATGCAATTATCTCGTTATTAGCTTGGAGACCCCTTGTAGGGTTGTTCAGCCACATGGTGTAAGTTTTTCTATTTGACGCCACTTCGACGCCTTGTGCATCGATGAGGATGATACGAAATGATGAGGACACTCAATCCAGAAACGATGAAAATCGACCCAGCCGAGAATCCAACCAAGGCCCCTGCGAGCTAGAGACAGCGGCGTTAACCAGTAGACCACAAGCTGTGGACACTGATTATGTAATTTCTACATCTACATCTACATCCATACTCAGCAAGCCACCTGATGGTGAGCATACCATGGTGTGCTGATTATGTTCTTACGATAGTTCAAGGTCGGTTTAGTTACAAACGAGATTCGAAAGGGATATTTAATTTGAATTTGTTTTTATTTAGAGAAATTTGAACCATAAAATATCGATAAGTACGGAAAATTGTTTATCAACAAGACGACATGTGGTCTGCTCCCATCATGTATATCTCGTGTAGGGACCATGGAAATAAGATAAAATATATAAAAGGCAAGGAGAGATATGTGGTTAACCATTTTCTTCTCCCCCAATGGTGAATGGAAAAGCATATAAAATCGCTGACATCAGTATGCAGTACTAGATTAGATTTAGTACTTATTCCATAGATCATGAATACGACACTTCATAATGATGTGGAACGTGACAGATTAATAAAAGGTGTCTATACAAGATATTACATGAGACAAAATATTACATGACACGCAATATATATTTTTTCTGGGCGTTGGGAAATTACCCACTTACTATATCCAGAAATTCATCTAATGAGTAGAAGGAGTTGCCATTAAGAAATTCTTTTAATTTCCTTTTAAATGCTATATGGCTATCTGTCAGACTTTTGATGCTATTAGGTAAGTGACCAAAGACTTTTGTGGCAGCATAATTTACCACCTTCTGAGCCAAATTTAGATTTAACCTTGAGTAGTGAAGATCATCCTTTGTCCTAGTGTTGTAGCCATGTACACTGCTATTACTTTTGAATTCGTTCGGATTGTTAATAACAAATTTCATAAGTGAAGATATATATAGTGAGGCTACAGTGAAGATTTCTACCTCTTTAAATAAGTGTCTGCAGGATGATCTTGGATGAGCTCCAGCTATTATTCTGATTACACGCTTTTGTGCAATGAACACTCTTTTACTCAATGATGAGTTACCCCACAATATGATGCCATACGAAAGCAGAGAATGAAAATAGGCGTGGTAAGCTAATTTACTTAGATGTATATCGCCAAAATTTGCAATGACCCTAATAGCATAAGTAGCTGAACTCAAACGTTTCAGCAGATCCTCAGTGTGTTTTTTTCCAGTTGAACCCCTCATCAAAGCATACACCTAGAAATTTTGAATATTCTACCTTAGCCAACGATTTTTGATCGAAGTCTATATTTATTAATGGGATCATTCCATTTACTGTGTGGAACTGCATATACTGTGTTTTGTCAAAGTTTAATGAGAGCCCATTTGCAGAGAACCACTTAATGATTTTCTGAAAAACATCGTTTACAATTTCACCAGTTAATTCTTGTCTGTCAGGTGTGATAGCTATACTTGTATCATTGGCAAAAAGAACCAGCTTTGCATCTACGTGAATATAGAATGGCAAGTCACTAATATAAATGAAGAACAGCAGAGGACCCAAGACCGAACCTTGCGGCACCCCATTCTTGATTGTTCCCCAGTTTGAGAAATCACCTGTTTTTTGCATTCAACTTTAGACTGCATTTAGCTGCTATACCAAGTTCTGTGCCAGAACAGGAAACGAGAACACAATTGAGATGCCATTTTACACGAGTAAATTCGTTAATTAATTGTAAGTATAAGCGACTGCAGACTGAGGCCAATAATTTGTGAAGTTTACACTGACTCGGAACAGTGGCACCAGTCCTCATAAGTCGTGTTCGAAGACATTCTGAGAGAATGTCAAATTTTAAAGCTGCAAAATCCAGTGCATGGACATTCGTGCTGCGGTCGCAGTGAGTGGTGAAGACAGGTTCGCTTGACGGGTGCGTGGGACTGACGACAAGTGGCCGGAAATGATGCAAGCCGCCTGCTGGGCAGCGAGCTGACCCGCGGCCTCCCGGCACTGCCGGGGACAGCGGCTGCTGCGTCGGGGACTAAGCGAGCTTTTTCGCTCACACATAGACCACACACAGGAATAAATGAGCGACTCAAAATGACATAAAAGTAATCTTCCTTTTCACTCACTCGTAATTAACAATTGTTGCTGCTGTCAGTTTCTCAAAGACGTAGTTTGTATAATGTCCTGTTGTTAATGCCGTAGCTGACAAGGAAAGTGCTCCATACTAAATACTTTTTAGAAGTGTGCTAAAGCCTGTCAAATACTGCTGGCCAATTACAAGGTGATACATTTTCTTGTTTTATTATATTGCCCTCTATAATGGTAAGACAGAGATTTCAGAAGTAGGTTTTAAATTGTAAGACATTTCCAGTGGCAGATGTGGACTCTGATCACAATTTGTTGATTATTAACTGTAGATTTAAACTGAATAAATTGGAAAAAAGGTAGCAAATTAAGGAAATGGAAGCATGAAACCCGGATAAGTTGAAAGAACTAGAGTTTCAGAGGGAGCATTAGGGAACGATTGACTAGAACAGGGGAAAGGAATACAGTGGAAGACGAATGGGTAACTTTAAGAGATGAAATAGTGAAGGCAGCTGTGAATCGAACAGGTAAAACGAGAAGGCCTAATAAAAATCCATGAGTGACACAGGAGGTATCGAAATTGATTGTTGAATGGAGGTAATACAAAAATACAGCAAATGAAGTGGGTGAAAGGGAATAAACACGTCTAGAAAATGAGATCGACAGGACATGCAAAATTGCTAAGAAGGAATGGCTGGAGGACGAATGTAATAATTTATGTCACAAGGGACAAGACAGATACTGTCTACAGCAAAATTAAAGTCTTTTGGAGAAATGAAAAGCAGTGGTATGGATATCAAGGGCTCAGATGGAAAACCGTTTCTAAGCAAAGAAGGGAAAGCCGAAAGCAGAAAAAGTGTGAAGAGGGTCTATACAAGGGAGCTGTGACAAAACTCTTCCGTCTGCTGCGCAACATGAATGAGGCAGGCGTATACCCTCAAACTTCAAGAAAAGTATAATAATTTCAATTCCAAAGGAAGCTGGCGCTGACAGGTGTGAATATTAACGACCTATCAGCTTAATAATTCGTGGATGCAACATAGTAACAGGGAGAGGAATGGAAAAACCGGTAGAAGCCGACCCCGGGGAAGATCAGTTTGAATTCCGGAGAAATGTAAGAACACGAGAGGCAGTACTGACCCTACGACTTATCTGAGAAGATAAGTTATGGAAAGGCAAACCTACGTATGCAGCATTTGTATACTTACAGAAAGCTTTTGACAATGATGACTGGAATATTCTCTTTGAAATTCCTATGGTAACAGGGGTAAAATAGAGGGAGCGAAAGGCTATTTACAATTTGTATAGAAACCAGATGGCAGTATAAGAGTCGAGGAGCATGAAAAAGAAGCAATAATTGAAAATGGAGTGGGACAGGGTTTTAACGTATCCCCCATATTATTCTATCTGTACATTGAGCATGCACCAAAAGAAACCAAAGAAAAATTTGGAGAAGGAATTAAAGTTCAGGGACAAGCTCCTGATGACATTGCAATTCTGTCAAAAACAGCAAAGGATTTGGAAAAGCAGTTGAAAGAAATTGACAGTGTCTTGAAAGGAGGATATAAGATGAACATCAACAAAAGCAAAACGAGGATAATGGAATGTGGTCGATTTAAATGAGGTAATGGTGAGGGAATCAGATCAGGAAACAAGACAAAGTAGTAGATGAGTCTTGCTATTTGGGCAGTAAAATGACGGATGAAGGCCAAAACAGAGAGGATATAAAATGTAGACTGGCAATAGCAAGAAAATCATTTCTGAAGAAGAGAAATTTGTTAACATCTTATATAGATTTAAGTATTAGGAAGTCTTTTCTGAAAGTATTTGTATGGAGTACAGCCATGTAAGAAAGTGAAACATGGACGATAAATAGTTTAGACAAGAAGAGAATTGAAGCTTTTGAAATGTGGTGCTACAGAAGAATGCTGAAGGTTAGATGTGTACATCATATAACTAATGAGGAGGTACTGAATAGAATTGGAGAGAAGAGTAATTTATGGCACAACTTGACTAGAATAAGGGCCAGTTGGTAGGACACGTTCTGAGGTATCAAGGGATCACGTGTTTAGTAATGGAGGGAAGCGTGGGGGGTAAAAATCGCAGCGGGAGACCAAGTAACGAATACAATAAGCAGAATCAGAAGGATGTAGTTTAGTAGTTATTCGGAGGTGAAGGCACAGGAGAAAGTAGCACGAAGAGCTGCAGCAAACCAGTTTTTGGGCTGAAGACCACAGCAACAACAACAACAACAAGAACAATCCCAACAGAATGATGAAAGAAAAAATATTTATCGCTTACAATTTTTCTACTGTTCATTCAGGAAAAGTACCGCATGAGACATAACGTCGCACTTTATTACTTCTTTACTACTTACTGTATTCGCGACACATTTATCAGGCAGTATGCACATATGTCTCTGAATGTAAGTGCAAAATTATATCACTGTATGACATATAGTTCAGGAGATATGACGTCATGAACAATGAGATGCATGTGAAACTTCCGCATCTTGCAAGACATTTAAAATTATTAGTTTTTTGGTATTAACTTTTTTCACAATAAACTTCTAAGACAGTATCCACGCAAACCGCTGAATGTTCATACAAAATTATATCAATGCAAGAAACAAAGTTTAGGAGGTATGACGCCATAAACTGAAAGCACAACGCCAGACTCTACGTGGTACGGGGATAAACGCACAGCTATAAATAAGTACTTTGACAGGGCCCAGTTTCTCCGCTAGTAATTTCAATAAAAGGTGATAGTACACAGAGCAAATAAAACAGCCAACCTTTATGAATAGTGATCAATCTAAACTAATTATTGATTCATTGACAAAGACCACGAGGAAGAAGGAAGAAGAGAGTATTTGTCATTTACGAATCACTGATAAGGAGAATATGTCGCGGTATCCACACAGTGATTGCTCCGACTTTTACAGAAGACAAAGGATGTCAAACGTAACTACTATAATTAAATGGGTCATTAATAGGTCCTGGAATACCAAATCAAAAGTATCGTGAGCCTGGAATCTAACTGAGTCCAAACCACATGCTTATTAAATGATAGATAACTCTTATTCTCAGTCGTCTCTGCTGTACATCCTCACCATGATTGAAACTGAAGTATGTAGTAGTGTGAATGGCTGCCGACAAAATGGGAGGAGAATAACGCCTCTCCTTCTGAATTAGCCCCTCCTGCAACCAGAGTCACAAAAGGAGCTGCAGCACAGTGTGCTCTCCCTGAGTTGTCCAACGGTTATATCCTCCCTGCACACACAAACTATCCTTCGCCAATGTCAGGACTCCGTTAAATTCTGGCCAACAAAAATGTTCGCAACAAAACTGCCAAATTCTCCTCCTAGGAAAAGTTTTGTCATACAGCCAATGAATACAGTTCCTAAACGCGGAATGCGAAATTTCTGCTCTTCAAAGATATTTTTATTTTAGCTAATCCGCAGGTATCCCGCATCTGTAAATCTTTGAAAGGGGCCTTCCACTGTCTGGTGTTATTTTAGGGGCAGCCAATGGCGTTGTTTCTCCCGTTTTACATGACATAAGAAGCCATTCACTCTGCATGGAAAAGACGTCCGGCTGACAGCACCTCGCCTCCACAAATGGAGAAAATAAATTCTGAAACTAATTCAGCTATTTCTCTTTCCGTGAGAAAGTCAGAGATCTTCTTCTGCGAGTCACGTCCCACCCTCCAACCTTCTAGGAAGGCTACCAGCCACATCAAACAAAATTCTGTTTGGAGATGACTGACCGAATAGCTTTAGCTTCTAAAAATTGGCAGTATTCTGCAAAGGGTCAAGTTTTCATCACGGCTCATTATGCTGGCATTTTAAGGTGGAGTCGATGGGCTCTTATGCTGAACTTTCCACCGTATTCAGAGAGAATTGGTGGTCGAGTGCATGGCCTAAATAAAACAGACGGATGGCTTCTTGCGTTGCTTGCGCCCCACCTACCCTTGGTGGCACTTCTCTTAGAAACGCAAGCAGAATCCCAGGGACTAGCCTGGCGTCACGGAAACTTGTCTGTCTCTTCCTCAGCACCTCACCACGACCTAGACATGCTGCTACATAAAAATTCAACACGCAATAGCTACCCAGTGTGGAACGAATTTTAAATCGTGAATTCACAGCTCAATCATTGCAGTCACTGAGACTGTTCATAATCAACATTGATTTTTTTAATCGGTACAAGAATGTTTCAGAAGCGAAAATTGAATTAAAGAAATGAAATAAAAATGAGACGACTCAGTCCTGAATGGACTGACGCGTTTCAAACTATCTGGAACAAAATGACGTCGTCCACGACAGTGAGCGAGGCTTCATCAGTTTGATGAAACCAAACATTGGACTAAATATCCTTAATGCCATTAACAAGGGTACCAAATTTATTCGGTATTTCTGTTTTTTGTCGGTTCTTTTCCGCACTAGTTTCATCAGAAGAAAAAAAACTTTTGTATAGGGCGCTTAGCCGGCCGCTGGTGGTCGAGCGTTTCTAGGCGCTACAGTCTGGAACCGCGCGACCGCTACGGTCGCAGGTTCGAATCCTGCCTCGGGCCTGGATGTGTGTGTTGTCCTTAGGTTAGTTAGGTTTAAGTAGTTCTAAGTTATAGGGGACTTACGACCTCAGCAGTTGAGTCCCATAGTGCTCAGAGCCATTTGAACCATTTTTAGGGCGCTTAGTTTAATTTATTTTCGGCCTTATGACTTCATGACAGACAAAATGCAGAAGATTCTCTTGTGCAGCTATGCAGCATTGTCCACAGGTGCCAGGAAGGAGAGAAGACTAGCATTAACGACCCTTCAATGACTTGGCTGTGGAAGAGAACTCTCAAGCAGGACTGAATTGGTTTGGGAAAGAAAATCAGCCGTGTCGCTGTTTAAGAGACTATCCCGTAATTCGCCTTGAGTGATTCACGGGAACCCCGGAACAACGTAAATCTAACTGACTGGATGGTGATCTGACACCTGCGCCTTCCGAGTGTAGTAATCCAACCACTGCGTAGCTTCGTTCAGTTTCCAAAGACACAGTATTAATTTCGGGAATTCCCAAGAGAGTATTGGCTTCACGAAATCTGAAAATGGAGCAGCCTCGGACTACAGGATTAACAACGCACTGCTAGAATCCACCGGGACAAATATAATATGTATCCTGGAGTGACAATGCAAGGGAATTATAGAGAAAGCAAGCGATAAATCTTCGTTGACTCTGTGTAACGTGGGGGCGAGGAGAGGCAACGCTTGAACCTGGAAGAGGAATAGGCTTCTGGGAGTGTTGCTGTGCTGTAAAGCTATTTCGGACTGAACGTTACTAAAGATCATTTGCCCCTTGTACAAGTAATTCTGCTTTCTACATTACGCGACCGCGTCTTGCCAACTTTGGGAGGTGCTTGCCCTAGCAAGATAACAGTAGGGAATGGTTCCTTCAGGTCACACCCGCTTGTGATGGTATCCTGAGCCAGAAGCAACTTAAAGAACAAATTTGAACGGCGAAGCTAAGGAGCCCCAATGGCTCGTGGTCGAGAGAAAAGATGCTCAGTTGCTCTCAGCCTGCCTCAATTTGTCACCACCGCTAGAAGTTCGTGCAGAGCTGCGGCACATCTCAGCAACTTTTCCACAGGTGGTGAACCAGTCTCATCGTGCTTTCCTTGCTACGTAGTCGGTCCTCTGGTTACGCCGTTGATAAATTACTCCTTGGTGAGATTCACTTTAGAAGAGTGATATGTTTTTTTGCAAAATGTATGTGCGTGTTTGCACCAGTGTATTGTTACATTTAATTTTAATGCATCATTTTCCCACGGCCAGACCTAACTTGCATATTATGAACATTTTCTGGTAGGCCAATTTCAGCTAAGTTGTCACTGCAAAAGGTACAAATATCGTTTCTTTTACAAATGTTACATATTGTGTGATTAGTCCCTGGGGTAGGAAAGAGATACCTGTCCCCTGCAGGTCAAGGTAAAAAGGGACTTCACTGTCACGCAATGTGCAGAACACGAACCCTCCCTGCAAGTAGGGACTAAACACACAATAAGTAACTCTTGAAAAACAAAACAACTAAAATCATATTTATGCCTTTAGCAGTGACAACAAATCTGAAATTGGCCTAACGGAAAACGTTCATAATATTCAAATTACCACCTAGTTGTGGGAAAAGGATGCCTTAGAATTAAATGGAACATTACACTGGAGCAGACATACACATACTTTTTATAAAAAAATAAATAAATAAAATAAAAAATAACACATCGCTCTTCTAAAGCTAGTCTCTCCAAGGAGTAATTTATCAAGGGCGTAGCCAGAGGAACGACTGTGTAGCAAGGAAAGCACGATGAGACGGTTCACCACCTGTGGAAAAGTTGCTGAGAGGTGCCGCGGCCCTACACAAACTTCTAGCGGTAGTGACGACTGACGCAGTCTGAGAGCAATTGAGCATCTTTTCTCTCGACCACAAGCCTTTAGGGCCCTATAGCTTCGTCGTTCAAATTTGTTCTTTAAGCGGTTCCTGGCTCAGAACACCAACTGATGGCGTTGTGACCTGAAGGAACCATTCCCGACTGTTACCTTGGCAGGGCAAGCATCTCCCACAGTTAGCAAGACGCGGTCGCGTAATGTAGAAAGCAGCGGACGTGTATTGCGTACCCTCCCTTGGCGCTCTATCGAGAAACCTGATGTCCCTATGGCCAACGAACACGGAGCTTTTTTCTCTAATCAAGATTTTCGAAGCATCTTTCCTGCACAAATTTTCAACATTGCACCAGGAAGATTACTTTTGGCTTAAATAAATGTGCCATTGCAGTCGCACTTAATGGCACGAAAGTAAAAGTGGGGAATAATTTAGTGGGGTTACTATCTGTTCTGGAAATTTACAGTTGTTGCGGATAGGCTGATTAAAGTTTGGTCCTCCAAAGATAAGCCATTTTAATTAATTATTTCACGTGAACGGATTCGTTATATGCCGCCTATTCGTTCCTCCAGGGGCGCTGTGTGTATGCATTAAAAAGAAAACGCGAATGTTTATGAGATTGCTTGCCGATGAGAGAATATAATATAAATACTACATATTCGGGACTTGCAATAACACAACTTCAGGTACAAAATTCTACTTCAAAGAAGGGGGGCTTTTCTATCCTCCAGTAGACATGAAACTAAAATTAGATTAGTAAATGCTTGAACAGAGGCTTGTAAGTGGTTATTCTCTCCGAGCCCCTTGAGGGAAACAGGAAAAGCTGGTAATACGACGGTTTTTCAGTAAATAAAGGCCCATATGTTATTCTCAGAACATATTTACTCTTAAAAAATTGGTCGCAGTATCGGTCAACATTTCTTTTACAAATACTGTTTTTCTGCATAGTCTTCATCACGGTCGAAGGTCTGTATGCCCTGTTGCTAAAAACTCTAATCCTGTGCTCGCAGCCATGTTTTCACTGCACGAATTGCGCCTCTCTTCATAGTGTTTCCCACGTATGGAATCCTCAAGTGGCCAAACTGATGAGAGTCCAAGGGTGTGATTCACGAAGCTGGGAGCAGTTGCTGTGACAGGACATCCCGAGCGTGGCGAATGATGCAGCTCAGTTTCTGCACATCTTCATTTTTTAAACTCTCATTACCTATCATCAAATAGCTGGGTCATTCCCACACAAACTTTTATTGGTGTTCATCAAGGATTCTTTTTCCGCAACCAAGAATTCAATTACAACAGGTTGCTTGCGTTGACGCCATTTCCATGGTTCACTACGGCTCTGCCATCTGTTGGAATTGTTTGAACTTTTGTACGTGCAAAAGAAACATCAAATTTGAAGCACGCAAAGGACATTTCTCAATAAGCATTAACAGCTATAACGAACTTGGGTCGTTATTTACTGAACAAGATCGAACCCTTCAAACTGCATAGTTATTTTGTGTGTCAGTAAATATATTTGTACACTGAGAGATTAAGAAAAATGTTAAACACGGAAAGGTCAGCACCACCATGCTTAAACCTTTTGTCCTTCCTTAACACTGCGTGTATTCCCGCACACCTGCATTAGGCGTTTGCATTCCTCTCCCGATTGTTCTGAGACACTTTCAAGTAGTTTTCCTCCTTGCGATCAACGTCGGGCACCAGTTTATGTTGCTCAAATGGCTCTAATGAAGAATGTGTCTTTCGCCAATAAATAAATGACTCACGCACTCTTGCATTGCATATGGGCATTAGGTAGGCCTAAGTGGATAGCATATCCTTATCGCGTGATTTTAGTTATTTTAATTTGGTAGCATTTTAGTAATAATTTCATGAAATCTCGTTATTTGTCTTTTGCTTGCTACCTCGAAAGGTATTGACACTAATAGTTCATTAAATGTGTAAACAGTGAGTCCCCACTAAGCGGTGCTCAAGTCCGTTAAGCCACAAAAAGTGGACGGTACATTGATAAACGCTGAGTGCAATAAACGTATGGTACCCATAAAAATTAGTACAAGTACAGATATGGGGGCGAGCTGCTTCATAAAGGAAATTGCGAGTGAAACTGTTCATAGATGAGAAGCATGGTCGTTACATTATGGAATGTCTCAATCGTATACAAGTCGAAATCCCTAATCGTGGTGAAGTAATCAACAAAACACAACCATACCACTATTACTCGCAGCTGTAGGCTACGTGTTTTGTCCACCAAAGAGTCTGCCCGCTACAGAAGTCCACTCTTTTGACCTCTTCTGGCCTTGGCATTACTGGCCAACACACTCGCTGCCCTCCACTTGCATATCACTGCCCGATAGCCGTTTGAATGTTTCTCTTTCTGGATCGCTACTCGGCGGGTAGACAAAATATTATGAATGGGATGCCTTGCTCACTAACCGCGGCATATAAAGTCAACTTGTGATCTCATGTTACTTGAATAGTCAGTTACGCACCCGCTTTGCTCGCACCCCTCAGCTGTACTATTGCATCTTCTCATAGTGTTTTCCAGGCTAAAGGATCTGCAAAGTGGTGTTTACGAGGAAATGGTCTGTGCATGAAAATTTGGGACGAAATTTCAAAGCAGGCCTTCTAGCAGCAGCTGTTAAAAGGTTGATGATGATAATTTAATAACTCGTGTCGACACAGTTAAATCTTCAAATCCATCACTTGCAGTGTTACCTCTCATAACTGTACCTCTTAAACAAGCAGCTGCTCTCGGCATCTTTAATACCACTCTCCCACCACCGATAACTAATTACATTCGGTAATTGGCCTCACTATAAAAGGTTCACCACGTGAGAAAAGGATAATTATACTAAACAGAAATCACACAAAGATTCCGACGGACACTGAAGAAGGAATGACGTCACGTAGAAGATTTTATACTCACAGATGAAGGGACTAACTAAAGGGATATGGCAATGTAAATTAAGAGTGAAAAGGGTTGCTATTCACATCCTTAAATATCCGTTTTCATCCTTTTAGACTTTGACAAGTCAGGTCTCCTCTAACCTCTGGATTTATATGGTCTAGTAAACGCTCCTTCTTTACACTTTGACAAATAAGATTTAAACTATCCTCTGTTACACCCTCAGAGTTCTAGTTCTTCCTGATAGTAAAACCCACAAAATACCTGTTCTCCAGTCTTTGACCGATCAGACTTGTTTGCTCCCGCCCATAAATGGAACTAAAGAAAGTTTACCACGGCACTTTAACACTGACATTGAGCGCTGCGTCTTTCCGCTCTCCGCCAGTCCTTGCTGAACTACCCTCTCGTTCTCCGGACTGCTTCCAACCACTCATGCCGCTGTCACCACTGCGCAATTTCACTAGCAGTCCCGACTGTGGACCAACACTCACTGCCTTCACTACTCTTTTTACTCCTGTACTTCGCTGCACCACTCTGACCCTCTGCCCTCTTGTGACTGACTGTCTAGTAAACAACCTCAGCGATGAGCTGCAATTGGACACACAGTTCCCTGCTATCCCCACTGTCTCTTTTGCTCCTTCTAGGTGAATTTCCTCGTACAACGGTGGACTGGGAACTGCAGCTATTACTTTCCACAGGAAAGCAACACTTTGCAGACGCCGACACAATTCCATGCCGTGTTTGCAAAACAGCCTCGGAATTCCCAGAGCCGCCACGGTTCTACAGCGACTCGAGGTGTCGCAAGACGTCTAGACAAACATTTCAGAGAACAAAAGAAGTGCCCTGTGTCCAGCATTCCCAGCGCCCCCGTCACCGAGCGAGCGGCCAGTCACCGTCTCCCTGGCCGAAAACCATCCTACCAGCCACTCTCCTCCCAGCCGATGCAGCAGGCTTCCCACCCGCTCCGTTTGATTAAAGCATGACCAATATCGAGTGTAACCTTGTCGCCAGATTGTAGTCCCACTAAATGAACCATCACTCATTTTAATAAAAACTGTAAAAATAATCATCTGTTGCAAATTTTTGAAACAATTAGCTGATCTAGATGTACCAGCTAACACAAACATAGGTTTTCACCAACTCTAAAATTACTGAACCATCTTTCCCCTTGGGGATCGTTACGAGGTACTATCTGCCAGAGGGTCCGTAGGACTTCGCCCAGTTACCTACACATCGTTTCACCTCCGCAGAAGTTATTCCATTAATTTCTGACACACGCATACACGGAAAATGGAATCTATGCTCTATCTTCCTAAAACAGCGAATAGTAGTCGCCGAATTTTCTGTTTAATAGGCTAGCCCATAAGCGACATTCCTGAGATGTTGAAGGCGGGGTTGCTAGAAACGTCAAGTATGTCCATCTAAACGAGCGAGGAAGCACAGGGTAAAACTGCGTTGTGTTGTGAAGGATGCTAGTACAAACCCTCTGCTCAGACATCCAGATCTACGTTTTTCGCGGTTTTACGTAAGCAAAATACTGTGATGGTTCCTTAAAAGGACAGAGGCTATTCCCTAAAACATAATTTTCGTTTTCTTTAAAGTCGATCTGAGTCTCTTAAAACCGCATTGTAATAGTTCTTGCGAAGAGTGACTTTAGAACACTAGCACTACAGTGAAACGTGAGTGCTGCAACATGAACATGTGACCACTATCATGCGCAGTGCGCTGTATCAGTGAAATTAAGCTGCGTACAAGGCGATAACTAGGTCCAGTGTTACCTTGACGTTTGCTATTCCAAATATCGTTGCGAGCTGTGGACCTGGGCAACTTAATCCTGCTGCAAAGTCACTGATGGATTAGCAACTTCCGGACACCTACAACCACGTCACATTCAAACTGACGTAGCTACTTCCATCAGTCATTCTGTACAAACGCACATGGGTTGTAGACGTGTTGTGCCTGTATTATCCGTTCAGTTTACAATTGCAGTTTTAGCTGGGCGCACCCCGGACTTTTGATGTGGGCTGCTATTCCTTGTTTCAGATGACGCACGAACGGTATAACGGTGCTCAATGAAAATGTAAAACGGTTCGTGTGAACTGCTCTTGATATACGTGTAGCAGATAAAACAAATATAGGTTCTGTTAACACATTCTTGTACAGAAAGACAATTGAAATGAACAATAATAACATAAAAGTGTTGTTTTACCGTCGAACAATGGATCTGCGCGAGCGTTTAGGAGTCAACGGCACATTCGCCTTTAATATATTCTTCTACAGGAAAACGAAGGAAATGAAAAACAACTCTTGCTTTACGGTCGAATGACTGAAGCGAACGCATAATACGTCTGCTATTAACTCATTCTTCTACAGACAATCGTGCGAAATTAAAATAAAGCTATTGTTTTTGAATATAATAACTTGAGTTGGGTGGCCAGCAAGGTAAAAATACATTCGATGTTAATACATTATCCTACAAGAAAGCGTAAGAAATGAAAATGAAATAGAAATTTTGGTGTGTGACCTAATAACCAACGCAGAGAGGTCCCCACTGGGGCGGATTTACTTCTGAAACCTTATATACGGTGGTAGGTGTAGGTTAGGGTCCCAGATGTCATCTCATGGAGCGATTCACTCTAGTGGGCCCTCGTTTGTAAGTAAAGGACGAAAAAAAAGTTTCGAAATTTTGTACGATAATTTGTACCATTAAAGTGGAGAGCACGTACTGTCAGCTGAAGTAATGCAGTGGACAACGCGTCTGCTTACTGTGCAAAAACAGGTTGTGTTTTCAAATTTTGTCAGGTGAAGTAATACTTTTTTTAAAAATTTTCAAATCTGTGTCTAAATGGTTTTTATCACTTTATTATTGAATCTTGTAGCGAAAAATACATTTTTGACCGCGTTGCACAATCAATAGAAACAGATTATTCTACTTCTCTTTTTTAATCAGTACATCATCATTTTCAAACTTTAAATATTGTGATGAATAAATAAAAGTAATTAAAATCACCTGCACAAGGATTCCAAATGAAAAAAGGAAGAAGACAGGGACGAAAAATGTGACCTAGTGAAAAACGTTAATACAATGTTTTCAACAACCTTTAATCCATATGTAAGGGCTGAACACCTAGCTCTTCTGTAAACAGTTTTGCCTCATCTGCTGACTCAGTACAGCTGTTGCTGATGCCCGAAGCAGCTGTCTCCGTCGAGTATGAATCTGCCTCATCCAATATATCCTCAGAACGACGTGACAAAATATCACTGTCACTGTCTGATTGAAGTTGATAATTACGATCTCCATAGCTTCGACCATCAGTACGTCTCTGTGCCAATATTCGTCCGTAATAGTTTTCACTTTTTCATACACCTTCTACAATCGCCTTTCATAATGCTCTGCATTGCAGCCGTACGGGTAATCATTCGTTTAGTTGGGAAATGGTAACGTTGCTGACGTTGTTCGTGAAACTTCCGTTTCATTAAATTTCAGATAAGTTCGATAGGGTTCAGATCACAGTTGTAGGGTAGAAGGCGTAACACTGTAAGTCCTTTCCCAGATCCTTTTAGTACTCTATCCACTGTATATTCTGGCTCAGATTTGTAACCCTTCACAGCTTCCAAGAGCTCGCTGCGTGTTAACGCCGCACCGAAAGGAATTTTATGCTTAGTCGGCTATGAGTGTAAGTCCACTTTACGAGAGGATGTGTTAGTCGCTTTATTTTCATGAACACAGTGCATTATCTAATACCGCAATACTTCAATCTGGAATGTTTGGTATTAAAGCGCTCTTGCAACCATTTTATATAATTTTCACTGTTCATTTCATTGCGATAATCTTTCGATGTTGATCTCGAATCAGAGATGAGCTCTGTCTGCACTCATAGTGAATCCCCTTTCTCTTCCCGCATGAACCACTATTGCTCTTTGTCCAGAACATTCATTCTTCCGCACACCTGATACGTCGCTATGCTGCCAACATTTACTGACAGTATAGTGCGTATGCACACAAGTTTCATCACTATACCTGACGGGTTTCTTCGCATCTTTCTCGTTTCTCTCAAAGTTCTAAGAAAGCATGCCCGCCATGCTACAATGACCTTCCTATCAATCAGAAATATTCGTCTACTTTTAACTTTTTGAAATGAAACCCCGAATGTTTCGAAGTTTTCCAGAAAGTGGTTCGTTTCCTCGTGAAATTAATGTCTGCATCCTTTTTCACCCAATCGTACGACTTTCGAAGAGTGAGTATTTCTCTTTTAAAGTAGTAATATTCCAAGAACTTTCTTTTCAGTAAACACTTATCAAAGTCGTCGAGACACTTTGTTCTCTTCCTCAGTCTCTTCTTCCTTGGCGTCACAATTTGCTGATCACTCCGTCTGGTTTCCTCAACATCGTTCACAATATTACGCACTGTCCTTACACTCTTTCCTACTACGGCTGTCGCTCTCTACGGAGCTCTTCCTAACGGTATTAGTAAGTCCTTCAGGTAATCCCTCAACCAGAAATCATATGGAGTGAGATCAGGTGATCGTGCTGGCCAAGGATTTGGAAACGTTCGGCTGATAATTCGATCGTTTCCAAACGTGTTTCGGAGAAGCGAGTGAGCTTCGCGAGCGATGTGGTGTGGGGCCCCATATTGCACGAAAACTATTGAGTTCAGTGCGTTCTCTCCTGCTGGGCGCAATATGGATCTTGTGCAGATACCATTTGAACATGGTTTAAAGCGCCTTCTCCGAGTGGCTCACAGGATGTTCAACTGTCGTGACACAGCACATGCACTGCCTGACGATGGGGAATTGGGCGCAGTGTTGTCTGCCATAGCAACAGCGATTTCATCAACCACCTGGGTGCAACCGGTCGTCGGCATCTTCCCGGAGCGACGCCCAGTTCTCCAGTTGATTCGAACTTCTTCATCATGCTCTGCACAGCAGGTGGAGAAAGAGGACCCTTCCGTAATACTTTCTGCCGGCGATATCCTCGAAGTGCAGCATTACTGTTGTTTCGTTGATAATAGAGCTTCATCAACAATGCCCTGCTCCTTTCGTCCAATCTCATGTTGACACGTCAACAGGTGCAACGCGACTGGTCAGGTGTGTGAGACTGTGAGTCAGGATGACTGATCACGGCACCTGGTGGCCATAGTTAGAACTGGACAGTGGTCCGGTAATTAGTTTCCGTATTATAACATGTTAAACAGGGAAAGTTTAAATGCAACCACCCGGTGTATTGTGTTCGAGCATATGAATTACACCGGTCGGAGTGGCCGAGCGGTTCTAGGCGCTACAGTCTGGAATCGCGCGACCACTACGGTCGCAGGTTCGAATCCTGCCCCGGGCATGAATGTGTGTGATGTCCTTAGGTTAGTTAGATTTAAGTAGTTCTAAGTTCTAGGGGACTGATGACCTCAGATGTTAAGTCCCATAGTGCTCAGAGCCATTTGAACCATTTGAACCTCGAAGAGAATGGTCAGTCAACATGGATTTGGAAAACATCGTTCCTGTGAAACACAACAAATTCTTTACACACACGAAGTGTAGAGTGCTATTGACAAGGGATCTCAGATTGATTCCGTATTTCTAGATTTCCATAAGGATTTTGACACTGCACCGCACAAGCGGCTTGTAATGAAATTGCGTGTTTATGGAATATCTTCTGAGTTCCGTGACTGGATTCGTAATTTCCTGTCAGAGACGTCATAGTTCATATTAATTGACGGAAAGTCATCGAGTTAAGCAGAAGTGATTTCTGGCGTTCCGCAAGGTAGTGTTATAAGCCCTATGCTGTTCCCTGTCTATAAAAACGATTTAGGAGACATTCTGAGCAACCGTCTTTGTTTGTCTGCAGATGATGTTGTCATGTATCGTCTCATAAGATCAAAAGAAATTGCAAAACGATTTGGAAAAGATAACTGAATGGTGCAAAAATTGGCAAGTGATCCTAAATAATGAAAACTGTCGGGTCATCCACATGAGTACTAAAATGAATCTGTTAAATTTCGGTTACACGATAAATCAGTCTAATCTAAAGGCCGCAAATTCAACTACAAACCTGGGAACTACAGTTACGAACGATTTAAATGGGAAAGAAACGTTGTGGGGAAGGCGAACCAAAGGCTGCGTATTATTGGTAGAACACTTAGAGGATGGACGAGATCTACGAGTACACTACGCTTGTTCGTACTCTTATGGAGTACTGCTTCGCGGTGCGGGATCCTTGCCAGATAGGATAAACGGAGTACATCGAGCAAGTTCTAAGAAGAGCTGCACGTTTTGCATTATCGCGAAATAAGAGAGAGAGTGTCACGGACATGATAGAGGATTTGGGATGGACACTATTAAAAGAAAGGCATTTATCTTTGCGGCGGAATCTTCTCACGAAGCCGGCGGCTGTGACCGGCGGTTCTAGGCGCTTCAGTCTGGAATCGCGCTGCTGCTACGGTCGCAGGTTCGAATCCTGCACCGAGCGAGGTGGCGCAGTGGTTAGCACACTGGACTCGCATTCGGGAGGACGACGGTTCAATCCCGCGTCCGGCCATCCTGATTTAGGTTTTCCGTGATTTCCCTAAATCGCTTCAGGCAAATGCCGGGATGGTTCCTTTGAAAGGGCACGGCCGATTTCCTTCCCCATCCTTCCCTCACCCGAGCTTGCGCTCCGTCTCTAATGACCTCGTTGTCGACGGGACCTTAAACACTAATCTCCTCCTCCTCCTCCTCCTCCTCCTCGAATCCTGCTTTGGACATGGATGTGTGTGATGTCCTTAGGTTAGTTAGGTTTAAGTAGTTCTAAGTCTAGGGGACTGATGACCTAAGATATTAAGTCCCATAGTGCTTAGAGCCATTTGAACCATTTGAACCTTCTCATGAAATTTCAATCACCAACTTTGTCCTCCGAATGCGAAAATATTTTACTGACGCCGACGTACATAGGGAGAAATGATTATCATAATAAAATAAGGGAAATCAGATCTCGCACGGAAAGATACAGGTGTTCGTTTTTTCCGCGAGCTGTTCAATACGTGGATAACAGAAAATTATTGTGAAGGTGGTCCGATGAACCTTCTACATCTACATCTACATCTACACCTACATGGATACTCTGCAGATCACATTTAAGTGTCTGGCAGAGGGTTCATCGAACCACCTTCACAATTCTCTAGTATTCCAATCTGGTATAATGCGCGGAAAGAATCTTTCCGTATGGGCTCTGATTTCCCTTATTTTATCGTGGTGATCATTCCTCCCTATGTAGGTCGTTGTCAACAAAATATTTTCGCATTCGGAGGAGAAAGTTGGTGATCGGAATATCGTGAGAAGATTCCGTCGCAACGAAAAACGCCTATCTTTTAATGATGTCCAGCCCAAATCCTATATCATTTCTGTGACACTCTCTCCCGTATATCGCTGCCTTTCTTTGAACTTTTACGATGTACTTCGTCAGTCCTATATGGTAAGGATCCCACACCGCACAGCAGCATTCTAAAAGAGGTAGGACAAACGTAGTGTAGGCAGTCTCCTTAGTAGGTCTGTTACATTTTCTAAGTGTTCTGCCAATAAAACAGTCTTTGGTTAGCCTTCCCCATAACATTTTCTATGTGTTCCTTCCAATTTAAGTTGTTAGTAATTGTAATACCTAGATATTTAGTTGAATTTAAGGCTTTTAGATTAGCCTGAATAATCGTGTAACCGAAGTTTAACGAGTTCCTTTTAGCACTCATGTGGATGACCTCACACTTTTCGTTATTTAGGGTCAACTGCCACTTTTCGCACCATTCAAATATCTTTTCTATATCGTTATGCAGTTTGTTTTGATACTATGATGACTTTATTAGTCGATAAACGACAGCGTTATCTGCAAACAACCGAAGACGGCTGCTCAGATTGTCTCCCAAATCGTTTATATAGATAAGGAACAGCAAAGAGCCTACAACACTACCTTGGGGAACGCCAGAAATCACTTCTGTTTTACTCGATGACTTTCCGTCAATTACTACGAACTGTGACCTCTCTGACAGGAAATCTTAAATCCAGTCACATAACTGGGACGATACTCCATAAGCACGCAATTTCACTACGAGCCGCTTGTGTGGTACAGTGTCAAAAGCCTTCCGGAAATCCAAAAATACGGAACCGATCTGAAATCCCTTGTCAGTAGCACTCAATACTTCATGTGAATAAAGAGGTAGTTGTGTTTCACACGAACGATGTTTTCTAAACCCATGTTGACTATGTGTCAATAGACCGTTTTCTTCGAGGTAATTCATAATGTTCGAACACAATATACGTTCCAGAATCCTGCTGCATATCAACGTTAACGATATGGGCCTGTAATTTAGTGGATTACTCCTACTACCTTTCTAGAATATTGGTGTGACCTGTGCAACTTTCCAGTCTTTGGGTACTGATCTTTCGTCGAGCGAACGGTTGTACATGATTGTTAAGTATGGAGCTATTGCATCAGCATACTCCGAAAGGAACCTAATTGGTATACAGTCTGGACTGCCAAGCACTTAAGTATGATTTGCCGAGTATCCATGCAGATGTATGTGTAGATCTTCTTAATTTGCATTTGTTACTTCATATCATTGAGCAAGCAGTAAAGGGAACAAAAGAAAAATTCGGAGTAGGAATTAAAATCCATGGAGAAGAAATAAAAACTTTGAGGTTCGCCGATGACATTGTAATTCTGTCAGAGACAGCAAAGGATCTGGAAGAGCAACTGAACGGAATGGACAGTGTCTTGAAAGGAGGATATAAGATGAACATCAACAAAAGCAAAACAAGGATAATGGAATGTAGTTGAATTAAATCGGGTGATGCTGAGGGTATTAGATTAGGAAATGAGATGCTTAATGTAGTAAATGGGTTTTGCTATTTGGGGAGCAAAATAACTGATGATGGTCGAAGTAGAGAGGATATAAAATGTAGACTGGCAATGGCAAGGAAAGCGTTTCTGAAGAAGAGAAATTTGTTAACATCGAGTATAGATTTAAGTGTCAGGAGGTCTTTTCTGAAAGTATTTGTTTGGAGTGTAGCCATGTATGGAAGTGAAACGTGGACGATAAATAGTTTAGACAAGAAGAGAATAGAAAATTTCGAAATGTGGTGCTACAGAAGAATGCTGAAAATCAGATGGGTAGATCACATAACTAATGAGGAAGTATTGAATAGAATTGGGGAGAAGAGGAATTTGCGGCACAACGTGACTAGAAGAAGGGATCGGTTGGTAGAGGGAGACCAAGAGCTGAATACACTAAACAGATTCAGAAGGATGTAGGTTGCAGTAGGTACGGGGAGATGAAGAAGCTTGCACAGGATAGAGTAGCATGGAGAGCTGCATCAAACCAGTCTCCGGACTGGAGACCACAACAACAACAACTTCATATCTGTTTTCATTATGAAATGATTTCCTCTTCGTACTGCGCACTTTCCGAAATTCAGGACCGGCATTAAGTGCACTAGCAACAACTTCAGATTCAAGGAGAATAGTGCCCCAATTTCGCAAAGATATTTTAAGTTTTTTAATGAGCTCTCAAGGTGTCTTACCTCAATATCAGTGGTAATACTTCGAGTTTTCAGTAATTTGATTCTGTAGTCAACTTATACCAAGAACTTTAGCCAAACTGACGCTCTGTTTAAACATTTGAAAGATCTTCCATAATCCTTAAAAACCCGCACCACGGAATGTGTTTCAGTTGACAATTTAACTTACTGAGAGTTTCAACAGCAATGGCAATCTTATCCAAGTGAGCAGCAACTGGTATTACAGCATCAACCCGAGCACTCCAACGGGTGTCAGGTATGAAATATAAAAACTTCCAGCACACTGTTTCAGAATTTCCCATCGTTATGGACTGCAACTGACCAGGTTGTAAAGAAGTTGAATCAGCCCCAATAAAGTATCTGTTTCATGACACCACAGCTGCGTGTGCTACACATACGGCTGTGAGAAACATGCAGAGAAAATTTTTCAAGCGAATTCCACTGCAGGAAATGTGTCTGGCCCTCTCATATTCCTTCCGTTACCATAATCTTTTCCGGCCGGAGTGGTCGTGTGGTTCTAGGCGCTACAGTCTGGAGCCGAGAGACCGCTCCGGTCGCAGGTTCGAATCCTGCCTCGGGCATTGATGTTTGTGATGTCCCTAGGTTAGTTAGGTTTAATTAGTTCTAAGTTCTAGGCGATTGATGACCTCAGAAGTTAAGTCGCATGGTGCTCAGAGCCAGCCATAATCTTGTAAGCGGCATTCACTGATTGTTTCAGAAGTATTGATCGGATTGAATGTGCAATAGCAACTTCTGTTTTATGATTACTGTCTACGAATTCCAAAGCCGTTCGTTTATTTGTTGTTTATCAGTATCCTTATTGAAGTAAATATATTGCAGGATGAATGCTGCCTGATCAACGTGATTTTAATCGAGAGTTGCATCAACAAGAATTGAACAATACTTCTCATTTTCTCTCTGTTCCAAGACGGCACTCCTAACGCGATGGGCACAACTAGAAATACATTCATTCTGTGTATCAGTCGACAGACAATGCACTTGTAAACATTTTCCAGCTTCTTGTCCGTCCGTGACCTTGCGTATGTGTTCTATAAGAACTGGATCGTAGTGACTCGAGAGCTCTAATCGTCCGAGGAAATTTCCATTATCTGGATCTCCAATTTTCTGAGCTTAACCTCGGAAGGCTAAGCTACTTTGACCAAGAAATAATGTTACGTCAAGTAACATGAGAGTTCCCAAGTACATTGGCTAATCTACGGAGGAACAAAAGAAGAACATTACCTCAGTACTTCCGACCATTAGCATTGTCATTGCACTTGTTTCATGTCATTTCACTTCTTCACTTTCACAATGTTTCCAAGACAACTATATACATATAGACATACTTTACTTTCTGTTTACTCTTGAATGCAAAATATTTTCTGTTTATTTGGTGTAAAATTACCTTGAGATGGAATCAGAAGTGCTTATCCTTGAATGTTGTTACCAATCCTACCAAATAATAACGACGTTTCACAGCTGTTGCCGTGTACGTTTGTAGGGGAAATGTTTTGGTAGGTTTTCTAAGAACTTTTAAAGAAAGCGCTGTTTAGCGTCCATCGCAATGTGTTTTTGTAGTGTACGATATCTAAAGAAAAAATTGTGCATTCAAGATTAAACGTGAAACAGAACTGTATGCAGTTGGCCTACAAGAATCATAAAAGTTAAGAACTGAAGTAGAAAGCGAGAGCTAGACTTGCTTTGCTGGCGCTGGTGTAATGTTATTTTATTTATAATATCATAGAAAATATGTTTTACAATACAGTCTGATATTTGCCTGCTGAGCACACAGGAGGACCTGAACCCTTGATGGACATGGATGCCCATGAGGCATGGGCCCTGGGGATTTTGCCCCCTCCCACCCCTCTCCTCTCGTCGAGCACGCACGACGATTGGGGCAAACCACTGGATGTGCTGTGAGTACCTCTTCAGAGGAGGAAAACTGCAACCGCCAGAATCAACTGACGTGAACAACAATGTGTTGATGTCAGGGGTTGTCGTGGATTATTACCGATTGCAACTTGTAGATGAGCCACAGTGCGGTAAGTTCAAAATGGTTCAAATGGCTCTGAGCACTATGGGACTCAACTGCTGTGGTCATCAGTCCCGTAGAACTTAGAACTACTTAAACCTAACTAACCTAAGGACATCACACACATCCATGCCCGAGGCAGGATTCGAACCTGCGACCGTAGCACTCGCGCGGTTCCTGACTGCGCGCCTAGAACCGCGAGACCACCGCGGCCGGCCAGTGCGGTAAGTCACTCTCCAGTTCAGTGTTGGATGACAACAACCAGCGAGCAGTCATACTATCCGGAATCAATTACTCGTTGTGAGATATGTAAGGCACCGCTCGCCTCGTTTCACCTGTTCATTGTACGTCACTGGTCACAGAGGTATGCAGTGTGGAATAAGGAACACCGACGTTTGACGCTCGAAGCATGGAGGAAAGTCTTCTGGAGCGATGAGTCACGTTACATGAAGGAACACGCTGACTGAAGGATGTGTGAAACGATGCATCGCAGTCGCCAACAGGGCAACGTAGAGGCAGATGGTGGATGTATTCACGGGTAGTATATTGAACTGTGCACGATAGTGCACGGTACAAAAAAGCCGCTCGCTAAAATACGATTTTTCAGGGGGTCTTGTTTGAGATTCTATTAATAACAAACATTTGGGGTAGAGTGTTCTGTATAGTCCTTGGCCTTGCGAACGTTTGTAGCAGGAGAACAGGCAACATGTACTACCCTACAGTACAGAGTGAAAATTTAAACATTGCACACTTCCTCCAGCCTAGACAAATTGAGAAAATCTGTTCGTTATGTTGAACGAGGTGTGATCTAGGATGGACCTTAGGCGGCTTATAAAAGTATCTTTTGTTCATGGGCGGTTCCTGATAAAACCCGAATAAACCATGATTTTTGGGTACCGAAAGTATCAATTGTGGGGATGCCCACTACTGCAATTTCCATTCAGGGCAGACCGTCGAAATTTTTATCACATGTTCTTAAGATGACATTATGGGCGAACGTAGAAATCCTTTTCGATATCGTTAGCTGTTACCGAGATCCAGAGGTTCAAAGGCGCTGTGCTTGTGCAGGAAGCAGCAGAAACCTGTTCTAGCCGTTTTTGCACCCTGGGCCCCAATTATCTAAATAACCAACTTGAGCAAAGGCCTAAATTTTAACTATACATTCTTTAGACACTATTCTAGAAACGTCATTTTCCCGTTTTCGGAAATCTGTGTCCGTTATCAAGATGCACCCGAAAAATTGTGATTTTTGGGCACCATAAGTATCATTTGTGGGGATGACCGTGACTATACGAGTACTTAGAGAGAGTGACGGAGGAAGAGAGTTTCGGTAGTGCCAGCAGGAGAGAAAGAAACAGGACATAACGATGGTGGAAGAGAGAAAGTCACAATACAAGGGAAAGAGAGATTGATGAAGACTGGTATGGTAGGAGCTATTAAGAAGTGGTAAGGTGCCGGGCCAACATGAATTCAGACATCCTTTACAACAAAAATTTATTAATAAACAATTCTCACTCAACAGTTATTAGAAAACATATTCCAACCCCTTTATTTTTTAAACGGTACACTTTACAAGGCTTACTATTAATTAATAGTGTCTACTATGAACCAACATCAAGGATAAGATACCAGTATACAGTAATGCCAAATTTCAGCCCAAAGGGATGATAACACCAATTAAAAGTTTCAACTCAACTGAAAAAATTTAAAGTGCCCTAGACTATCTTGATACTGCATGCAGTAATCTTCAAACAAATTCATAATAACAAACTGATAGCAATTCAAACCTAGAAACAATATTCAGATAAATCGGATTTAACAAAAGCACTTGAAATATACAAAAAATTACAGCGGGCCCCTTATCACAAGTTTCGTTCCACGAGCAATTTCAGAATAAGTTTAGGAGAAAAAGTCCTTCAGATGAAAGCCAAAGTAAGAGAGATAACTGTTCAATTACAAAAGGTAATTACTTAACACGAGGACAAATCTGCAGCATTAGAATTCATCCGCTGCTACATCTGTGGGTTTACAGAGTCGTAATCTTGCAATCTTATTTTATTTCACACGTCGGTCTTGAGCACACTTCCTGGCAGCACATTACACACATCAACAAATTGGCGTGATAAGACCTGAAATACAAATCAGTTACCACTGATCCCACACATGCATACAAATAATGGGCCCCACTGGTGCAGAATCAATGATAACCTTGTAACATAAATAGTTAAAACAAACAAATGACCAGTCATGAAATAGTGGAACCAATATCACCCCACAAGAGCAGACTCAATTACAATTTTGCAATGTGAACATCTAAAACACACAGATGGGCAAGTACTCAATAATAAAGTTACTCAGCCTCATGTGGAATTACCCAATACTCGGGTGTCAGTGCAACCAGGGCGCAACGATAGTGTAGTGACCTCCAACCGTTGCTTTAACCGCCGATCTTCTTTGGGCAACGCCAGTATTGTGCAACCGAAGCGCTCTTGCATGCAAAAGGGGAGCTCCTTTCCAAATTACAGCTTCCCAAACAACGGCTCTCGAGCACTACTAGGCCGCGCAATCACTTCAGGTAAGGCAAAGTCGTTTTCTGGTACATATATGGACTGCTCCCTGCACAGGGCACCGCTCGCCACATTCCTCTCGCTGCTGCTAACTCGAGATTCCTGTCGCTGCTCCTCACGCGCCACCTCACGGACCCCATTCGCAACACAAGCCACTCTGGAAAAGAGATTCTGCACAACCAGCTATTTCACCAGAGAGGCACAAAGTCGAAAAATACCAGACTTTGAGGAAGGTTTGGACGCACCGCACAAAGACGATAGCACTGGGAGCCACAGAGAGAGGAAATATTAATAGTCAGTGAGAGACAGTGACAGAAAAAGAGAGGGAGAGAGAGAGAGAGAGATAGATAGAGATAGAAGCAATGAGGACAGAAGATAGAGGAGACAGTGGAAATGAAAATTACAGGTGGATAGTTAGGCTGAGGGGTCTGGATCCTCCCAGACCGGCGAACTTTAACTAGTAGGTACAGGGGAGGTCACAGTATGGGACTGAAATTTTAAGCACGTGGGTATAGATAAAAAAAAAACAGTTGGACACCCTGAATTTCAGTGGGAAAGAACACGAGAGACAGTATAAGCGAGAGAGGATCCAGTCATAGTGAGATATACCGAAAATCAGTGGGAGAAAAAGGAGATGGAGAGAGAGAGACATATATAGACATTGACAGTGACAGAGAGATTTTGAGAATGAGGGCTTAGCTGCAAAGAGAGACTGGGTGAAAGGATTTAGAATGTTCTGTGTGAAAAGGGCGTGAATATCCGCATGCCAAAAATTTTGGAGGGGAAGGCGGAATGAGGGCTGAGGCAGTTGGTTCCCCACTTTTGTTTCAGAGTCTTTTAAAGAGTAAGATATTCACCATTTTTGTGCTCCTACATGAGCATTTTTCAACTTGAGTTTACAATTGATGAAATGGGGCCCGCGATACGTTTGCCCTCGTTTCTCGTCCGTGATCGATAAAGGGGCCATCTGTCCGATCATGGGCATTCATTTGTTCGCTGACACAGCGATTCTCAAACTCTCCTGCTGTCTTGAAATGATGACCACTGGCCCTGACCTCATCGCTGTCGCCACCTTCAGCCTTCGTTATTTAAACACAGTCAAAATTTACGTTGAATGCGCAAAGTACTGCCTTAGTTACAGAGGGAAAAATGGGAAAATCTCTATATACAATAACTTAATATTAAGTTACATTAGTTTATTATATCTAAAACTGTAAGGGGCGATCAAAAACTTTCCGTTCGAAGACCATACAGTCCATAATAGACACACCAATCAGGTAAAATAGCCGTGAGCGTTAAGGCAATCATTCTACCAACGCACCAGGTTGAATATACCTACAGCGTGTCCTGCCTACGTGAAGCAGTCCCTAACTGCATGCTGCACATCCTCGTCCGGCTGGAATCGTCGACTCTTCAAAGCCTCCGTTAAGGAACGGAAGGCGTGATAATCGCGTGGGGACAGATCAGGACTATAGGGCGGGTGCTCGAGTCTCTCCACTTTGAGTTGGAATGGATGAGGCTGGCCTCCCAGAGGGACCGGCATCTTTTGTCGAATCGCAGTCAACATGGAACTTGGCTGCACCATTCCACAACGGTGGCTTTAGACAGACTAGCTGCCTCGTACACATTCTTCAGTCTCCGATGATTGCCTACCGGTGTTTGTTCTTCGGCAGCCAAGAAAAGAATAACAGTAAATTGGACGTGTTAGGACGCATTTGGTAATATCGTTGCCATAGTTCACGTTTTCACATTTACCACACGCACTTCAAAAAGCCACAAGTGCCACAGTAATCCTTTGCCTACACGTCGGTATTTACATACCCGCATCAGAAGTCGCGCTACGTTGCACATACACTGCAGCAACGCCCTCGTATGGCAACTCTTTGATCTCCTCTTACATTTTTTTGAATAGTTTAAATGAAAATTTTCAGTGTTCGAATATTGGTGGCACTTACACTCCTGGAAATGGAAAAAAGAACACATTGACACCGGTGTGCCAGACCCACCATACTTGCTCCGGACACTGCGAGAGGGCTGTACAAGCAATGATCACACGCACGGCACAGCGGACACACCAGGAACCACGGTGTTGGCCGTCGAATGGCGCTAGCTGCGCAGCATTTGTGCACCGCCACCGTCAGTGTCAGCCAGTTTGCCGTGGCATACGGAGCTCCATCGCAGTCTTTAACACTGGTAGCATGCCGCGACAGCGTGGACGTGAACCGTATGTGCAGTTGACGGACTTTGAGCGAGGGCGTATAGTGGGCATGCGGGAGGCCGGGTGGACGTACCGCCGAATTGCTCAACACGTGGGGCGTGAGGTCTTCACAGTAATCGATGTTGTCGCCAGTGGTCGGCGGAAGGTGCACGTGCCCGTCGACCTGGGACCGGACCGCAGCGACGCACGGATGCACGCCAAGACCGTAGGATCCTACGCAGTGCCGTAGGGGACCGCACCGCCACTTCCCAGCAAATTAGGGACACTGTTGCTCCTGGGGTATCGGCGAGGACCATTCGCAACCGTCTCCATGAAGCTGGGCTACGGTCCCGCACACCGTTAGGCCGTCTTCCGCTCACGCCCCAACATCGTGCAGCCCGCCTCCAGTGGTGTCGCGACAGGCGTGAATGGAGGGATGAATGGAGACGTGTCGTCTTCAGCGATGAGAGTCGCTTCTGCCTTGGTGCCAATGATGGTCGTATGCGTGTTTGGCGCCGTGCAGGTGAGCGCCACAATCAGGACTGCATACGACCGAGGCACACAGGGCCAACACCCGGCATCATGGTGTGGGGAGCGATCTCCTACACTGGCCGTACACCACTGGTGATCGTCGAGGGGACACTGAATAGTGCACGGTACATCCAAACCGTCATCGAACCCATCGTTCTACCATTCCTAGACCGGCAAGGGAACTTGCTGTTCCAACAGGACAATGCACGTCCGCATGTATCCCGTGCCACGCAACGTGCTCTAGAAGGTGTAAGTCAACTACCCTGGCCAGCAAGATCTCTGGATCTGTCCCCCATTGAGCATGTTTGGGACTGGATGAAGCGTCGTCTCACGCGGTCTGCACGTCCAGCACGAACGCTGGTGCAACTGAGGCTCCAGGTGGAAATGGCATGGCAAGCTGTTCCACAGGACTACATCCAGCATCTCTACGATCGTCTCCATGGGAGAATAGCAGCCTGCATTGCTGCGAAAGGTGGATATACACTGTACTAGTGCCGACATTGTGCATGCTCTGTTGCCTGTGTCTATGTGCCTGTGGTTCTGTCAGTGTGATCATGTGATGTATCTGACCCCAGGAATGTGTCAATAAAGTTTCCCCTTCCTGGGACAATGAATTCACGGTGTTCTTATTTCAATTTCCAGGAGTGTACTTGTCTCTTCCACTGTATGAAAAATAATCCTACAAATATAAGGAAGGGTCCAAAGCTCAACCAATTAGATATACTAGAAATTTAAAAAAGTGTGTATTCTCACATTTACAAATGAATGAGAAAATCAATTCCATTAGTCATCCCTTCTTGACAATGTTGCAAATTCTACGTAACCTTGGTGCCTAAATTCGTAAGTAGATACACATAAATATCCATTGATATGCACATTGCTCTGCTCCATTTTGTGTTTATTAGTGATTTTTGTAAATGCTGCCCTAATTAATGTTTTACAATACAAATGTGACCGTCAAAATGGTCAGCTGAGATTGCTTTTAGAGTTTAAGTCAAGAAGTGATAGATTAAAAATCTGACACGTGTTCATCTTTGTTTAGAACCAGTTGTGTATAGAAAATGAGTTTATAATTCGGAACATATGTTGAGCAAAAAGAAGAATGTTCTATAAATCAAGACAAAAAAGCGTTTCGTTTAGCTGACACAATATACAATGTTTCATCAAGAGCCCACAGTCGAATCAATTAGAACGATATCATAAATTTTATAACACTGAACCTATTTTTGTAAAATTTGACATTTTTGAGAGTCGAGGATTGACTGTGAACATAATTGAGGTATTTTAAGCTTCTTGATAATTAAAATAGGCAAGTTATAACTGCAATAAAACTTACATCTGAAAGGAAATACATTTTTTTGGAAAGAATGAATATGTCAAACTTTAGTTACTATCTGATGGAAATTTACGTTACCCACTTCGTCAAAATGCAATTTTCCAAGGTGATCACTTACTCTGGAAGGCTTCATAGCTTCATTAGAAAACATCTTTTCACAAACAAGGCTCGGTGATGCTTGTTCATTTGTAAGCGAGGGAAAAAGTCCACATTTCAAGTAATCATTCGAATACTGGAGACACTTAATTTTCTCTTCCACTATATGAAAAACGAGCTTCCGAAACGCACTTGTTTTGTAATTGACTAGATGCAACAGATTGTAACAGTGCTTTACCGAATATAGGTACAACATAACACAGCATATTCGCAACTTCAGCCCTATCAATACGACGCTTCAATGCAACTATATGGATCGTTCGGAGAATTCTCTCGTCGCAGCATTGCTGGAGTCTGAGCTCATCCGCTTCATGAACATGTACTGCCTCCACGACGGAACACCTGTCATTACAACTGCTTGTGTATTTTAAACATTAGTTCTTACAAAATAGTATTTAAAAGCATTTTCGTATTTACATTGGTGTCTTTTTTAAGTTTTATGATTTCATTTTAATCGAAATTGTTATCGAAACATCATTTTAATCCATAATTTTGGATTCAGGTATCATGTATTATCATATCAATGTTTAGGAAATCAATGTCTCGCACATTTTTATCTGTTAGTTCCTAAAACACAATCATCACAGCGGATACAGTCCTTGCTAGCCCTTTCTCGTCACAACACCCCCAATCGCTCCATCATTCGATCACCCCCTCGAAAACTGAAATCTCTTCCCCCACACCCTACTCTCCATCTCCCCAGAGGGCGATAACATCCGGGTTCAGAACCACTGGCCTGCAGCACCCTTCAGGCAGTAGCATCGGCACGGCAATGCCTCTCCTGTGACTCTCAAATTGTTACCGAATGTTTGATGAGCATTCCATTGAGGTGAGGGCTTGTATGGCCAGCCAGGTGACCTCAGTTCTATTGATCATAACTGGGAAATCATCAGACGAGCGGGGATCTTCTTGGAAAAAGCTACAACCAACCACCACGTGTTGTGGGCGGCGGTGCAGTGGTTATGCATTACCGTGACTCTCCAGTGATTACTTTGGGATCTCAGGAGGTCCACGTCAGCATGCCTAGCCGTCGTCACGAGGGTGAAAGGGAGTGTGTTACATTATTAGGCAGGTGTTTGAATTTCAACTGGCTATGTTCTTCTATCCTATTCAACTGGTTATGTTCGTATATCCTGTCTCCCACAAGATAGGGTGCAGATGTTCTTCGTTTATTCAGGTAAAGTGCTTCAGTTTCTCTACTTCTCTAATAGCTGCCGTCTCGTAGATGGTGCTACTGTGAGTTATTCGTGTTGATCATACTTCAAGGCAACTTCCCCTTGAGTTTTTAACTTATCTACGGCTCGTATACGCTATTTGTATTTCTCTTTCCGCGCTGGAAAACCTGACCGTTGACTAAGCTCTCGACTACCCCCTGCATGACTGCTAGCACCGTTTCACATGGAATAGTTGCTTAAAATTGACTAAAATAAACTGCACTCACTAGGTGAGTATTTTTCTATACAGCTATGAAGCACTTAATATTATGGTACTGTAAATTAACAATTTTATACTGGTTGTATTAAATAGTAATGATGTGCTTAAGGAACGTATCTCATTGTGAAATTAAAACAAAAAAGCACAATAAAGTTTTTCAGCTGTTACCTTCCAGTACCTACATGTGTGGCAGTTCTGAGACTGATAGTGCTGTTGTGCGCAGCTTTAAGATTCTTGATGAGTCTGTAATGGACTCTAAGTGGACGCTCAATTGCGTTGTAATGCGAACAGCTTCTGTCAGCAGGCGAGTCGTCGGGCGCGCCGTATCTCAGAGACTGTAGCTGACGATGCTAAACTTGTGCGGTTTCAGAGAGGTGGGCAATTCATTGGAGTTCCGATGGATTGGAGGTGTCAATAGTTGGCTAAGGGGAGACTTCCCCTAGTCTGAGTGCAGGTGCAAAAGCTGATAAGCAATCAGAGGAATACTAGCAGAACAAAACATCGACGAGATGGAGCTTACTTAGCCTAGGAGGGAGTTTCGTCGAAAGTATACCTTTTTTTCTTCAGTGAGCGAGGCGACCTAGTGTTTGTGAGACCGGAGTCATTTCGGGAGCAGCAGTGTTCAAATTTCCGTCGCTAAGACCATTTTTACTTAGTTTTCACATCCTCGTCGTCGACGAGACATTAAACTTAATTTTTCTTCCTTCTGATTTAGTTTTCCTAAATTGCTGCGACGAGTTCTGGGATGCTTCCTTAAGAAGGCAGTCGTGGATAATGGTGTACCGATGTGAATAAAGACATGTCACACCCTGAAATCTATCGACTATACGGCAGCTTGCCAGGAGATCGGTGGAGCAGTAGATGATCGCTGTGAACACCTACACCCTCCTGGCTGTCATAGTTTGATCTTAGATTGAACATAATGTTCTTGAATTTTGTTATCATCAACTATGTAAGCTGGATTTAGAAGTGTAGGATTGGGGCTGAATTAACTTTCAATGACTCATTACGAATTAAATCTTCAATAACAGGGTTTATTCCCACGAAACAAGATCG
Source organism: Schistocerca piceifrons (assembly GCF_021461385.2). Lineage (NCBI taxonomy): Eukaryota > Metazoa > Arthropoda > Insecta > Orthoptera > Acrididae > Schistocerca > Schistocerca piceifrons. The sequence goes on from NC_060141.1 coordinate 190,371,842, forward strand.
TAAGCTGCTGATTTTGATGACTTAAATGTGGGCGCAGCAGGTAATATTTATAAATTCGGTTGCCTAGAAGGAAGTTAGTAATGTTCCCAAACTATTGGTCCATAACGGGACTTTCCAACCCTCACAACTTTGCTTCGTACATACAAATCCAGACAATACTTCTGCACTTTATAATTTGGTTTCGACTTGTTGATCCAAGAGCTGAATATATAATGCTTCTTGCCCAGATAATTTGCAATCTATTTCTCGTCACACCTGTTAAGAAAGTGTGTTCTCACCTTACCATAACAACCTTATAGTCTCTGATTCTCACGACTTCGTTAAATGGCTCGAAGAGATGAGTCTGCTAGTTACCGGGATATCCAAGACTCTGCTTTCAAGAGTCACTTCTCTTTGAACGCCCAAGATAAATTTCAGAAAAAACATTCAGAATTATTTCTATAACTTGTCCCTGTACATTTACAAACTTTAATTGTGTTGCTACCCCAGTCTGTACCTGGCAATTTGAAATCTCCTATTACCACAGAATGACCGAGAAATTTATGCGCAATAGTTTCCAAGTTCACTAAAGTTTTCTGCCGCTAAATCTCGCACTGCTTACTTCTGATTTTAACCAGCTTCATGTTTCTAGAACACATTATTATTTTATCAAGTGAGTCTGATTTTGGGATCTTACTATGGGCGCTCCTGCAGTTAACGTATAGCACATTAATATTTTCTCGTTTTGTTCAAATGGCTCTGAGCACTATGGGACTCAACTGCTGAGGTCATTAGTCCCCTAGAACTTAGAACTAGTTAAACCTAACTAACCTAAGGACATCGCAAACATCCATGCCCGAGGCAGGATTCGAACCTGCGACCGTAGCGGTCTTGCGGTTCCAGACTGCAGCGCCTTTAACCGCACGGCCACTTCGGCCGGCCTTTTCTCGTTTTGCAAGGATGAATTTTATCCTCTGTGGATGACGTCGGTGAGGAACTCGTTTCTCCAATTACGTTACACAATTTATCATCGAGCCTATGGAAGGCTTCCTTTAAACTGAAAGAATAATGTGAACATTAAACATTCTCTGTTACCCAAGCAGCTGCTTCTTGTGTGGAATGCAAGCCTGACGTGTTGAGGGGGATCGGATAGAGGAAGATGTTTTTTATCTCTGCAATAGCCATAGAATCATTGGAAGCCATGGTTTACACTCTTCACAAACCATACGATGCTGGAAATTGCGAACCGCGCCCCCACCCAGGTTGCGAGGTCAACTGCCTGATGCAGTTCAGCCGTGCGTCTCAAGGAACCGAGGATGGCCTCTGAACCCAGGCGGGAGTCGTCATTCACGAACAACGATTGGCAGCCTACTGCACCCAGAGCTTTCTATAGCCGTTCACAGAGCCTCTTCCACAACTCAGACGAGGCCTCCTGCTGCACCGAATGGACAACGGTCGTACTTCCCGACTTGCCAGCTATTTCCCTGAGCAGATCCTTTAACTGTCTGACATTGGAGTTCTTAGTGACCAACAAAACAGACGAGGTATCCCATGCTGGTTCAAAACATTTTCCATCTAAAAATTTCATGAGAGACGTGAATAGGTGGAAGTTAGTAAAGCCAAATCTTCTGAGTAGGGTGTATATTCTGTGTATTAGTGCTTCAGGTTTATTGTTATTTCATTGACAGACTATCATTGGGCTCTGAAAGGCGGCCTTTTTTTCCACACTCAAGTTTTCGACTTTGCAGGTTAAGGAATAAAAGAACTGCTTCTGCATTGCGGAAAATACTGACCATTCTTTCCGGCATACGAAATCAGCCTCGCGTTTTTCGCTACAGTTCCACTGGCTTCGGCCTACTGTGGCCCAACGTGCGACTGAAAGTAACAAGATAGCAGCAAATAGTGTACTTAATCATCGACGGCTCTATCCGTGGTTGTAGTTTTGGCATATCCTACACGTGGATCATCTTCGAAAGAATTCTGGCAATATTTGATCTACGCCACTCACTTATGAAATAATTTACTGTACAGCACGATCAAACCAATTTCAAAACGAAGCTACCGATTTCGATCGTCACATGCCATCCTACATACCATGGTTCATTACTACCACAACGGAAGCCTCATTGCAAAATGTGTCACTTATAACTGTTGAAAATAGTGGAACCGATTCTTTGTACTCCATTATCAACTTAGGACAGATTTTTAGTATCGGAAGAAAAGAAAGTGATCATTCCGTTGTGAAGGAAATACACTTTTAGTCGAACAGATCTGACGAAATGGGACGTTCCCTTTATAATCGTGAGCTTAGATTTATTTTTTGACTTAAGTGTTACCTATCTCTGCACCTGAAATAGAGTATACTTTGTAACGACCAGGACGGTGCAGGATTATCGGACTTCGTAGTTAATGTAGCAGATTTGCTTGAAGCTGGAATTGAAATACTTCAAGATACAGTATAAGGAATTCACATAAATAAACAAAAAGAGTTTTTCTGTAACAATCTCCAGTCCATACAATACAATAACTTATACGAAACACGACTTTACAAACAGAAAATATCACGTAAGTACATCAGTTTGACAGCTTTTAACGTAAATGGAATATACAGTACGGTTCTTCTATTTCTGCACGGATCTCTCATAGTATTATTACGCTGTAGGAATTTACTCCGGGCTTGTCGTGTTAGGGTAACACTCATTTCACAAGACTTTCTGCACACATGACGTGATTTTGACGTCACGCCAATATCGACAACCCCATGAACTGCTATGGACTTTGTAACAAGAAAGAATATGAATGTTATTGCTCCTCGTTTCACTCGCATCAATTTAAACTGTTGTTCTCTTAGGCTCCTACCTAGCCGCACACTCGGAAATCACTACATATTCGGAAATAAAGAGCCAAATATTTGTGAGAAGGCAGAATATGAATTTTATTACTGCTAGTTTCAGTCGCAGAATTTAAACTGTCCTCTTAGGTTCCTGCCTAAACACACACTAGGAAATGGCCAACTATTTATTTCATTTTTCGTTCCCTAATCAGATAGAAATGTAAATAGCATCGAATATTGCAGAACATACTTGTACCGGTGTTACATTCATAAGGAAGTCCCAGAATGTGTTTTCAGCAGTAACATGAGAAAAAATAGTTGCATGTTGCTATTCTACATCTTTGACTCCAGAAACTACGACGTAATCCATTACACTAGCACTTATGCTAACCATGCGATTGTTGTCTCCTGTCTTGGTTATCATAGTACTATATCTCTTAAAGGCTTATACCGCTGATGCGTTGTTAATTAACATTTGACGATAATGGTGACGTGTTTCTGATAAATTTCCGATGCTCCGTTATTTTGAAACGGGATACTGCAAATTATAACACAAGCGTGTTTCACGCTAAATACGTAAATTATTGACGATAACAACTCACTCCCGGGCATTAACAGCCGACGAATCAGTATGTGACGTTTAATTATAACAATAATTACAAGTAAATTATTCCAAGAACGACTTCAAAATGACGTCACGTTTGCAGAAAGTCTTGTGAAACGTGTGTTACTCGCCGCGTTACTCCAGTTTGGAACGACGATGCGTGGAGCGTGCACGAGAGCCCTTGCACTACGACAGTCGCCGAATCTTGAAGAATCACGACGTGCCTCTGTACAGTCCCTACATGCAAGAATACATAACAAAATTTCCAAACAGTTTCGATCATGTAACATATAAATCACGATACCACTTAAAGATTGCGCTCATCATTCGTCGGCTAGGTAGACATAGGGTTTCACATTACTCGACAGGAGTGATACATAAAACCACACACTTGCGTCTCTCCGCAACGTATGCTCACATACCGAAACAATATTTCGCTGACATTATGTTCCCCTGTGAGAGCCTAAGAAACCTTCTCATTGTTGTGGTATATTATTCATTTTTGCTGCAGTATTTTTGGCAATGGTATTTTAATATACTATCGCCACCGGCAAAATCCTCCCATACAGAAAAGTACTTGAAAATCAAAGTCATTTCCTGTAATGTAAAAAACGAAAATCGCAGTGTGATACTTTGACAAATCCGAGTTTAATAGTTTCCACAATATACCAAATACACAACTGCTTCGTTTTCCCTGTATTAATAGCGTATGACGACTTGATAGTGCTATTTTGGTACAAGAAATTACTCACAGAAACTTTACGCATCGCAGGAGTGACCAGTCAGGCATTTGACGGCATATAAGTGTTTGCTTTAATAGCTATCATTGTACGGACGAAGATTTATCTGAGGAAAATGTGTGGGTGACTATATCATCGTTTTCTGTAAACTTAAGGATTTAGGGGGAATATTATATTCGGTGGATCAAATTAGTAAGCTGGAACAGGCGGCTGATTAGCCTCTTGTTAGTGCAGAATGAGAAGATATCATTTCGGGTGAATCACCTCCAAGTTTTCTGTTGAGCATGTTGACAGTTGCCTGGGTGGGACGTAATGTTCGCTGTGGAGTGATTTCTCGCATTAAAATAAGTCTGTTGATACTTTAACAGTTTTATGCACCTTAATTTCCTCCTTGTATAGGTGTTTAGTGGTATAAAGTAACAGTGTGCATACAAAAAGACATAGGTTGATTGTTGTGATAGGCATGTATGCTTACCATTGAAAACGTTGCAAACAGACAGTGTATTGCGGCATGTATAGCTTTACTGAGCAGTGATGTAATTTAACTGTCACTTTGGTACATACATACAACTAGATTTATTGCCATCGTAGGGTTCTTTGGCGTGAAAAATAACGGTACGAGTATGTTTACAAAAAGACAGGTACACAGCTTATATTTACGTTGGAATAGTGTAGCCGATGGCAGAGGATCGATGATTAGTACAAGGACTGGGAAAGTTGATGAAGTATGTAAATATATGTGACATAATGTCCAACATCAAGACAGTTTATTTGTAAGTGAAATTAACGTATTCATTTCTTACTGTTTTGTCGACTTATTCTGGAGATCAGTTCGTTTCCATCAAAAAAGTTTTGTGGAAGTAAACAGGGAAGAACCGCGCTAGGGACAGTATGTCGGGGTGATGGCTTGTTAACAATGTATCCTTCCCAACGCCCTGACTTCCGGTTTATGTAAGGAGTAGGCCTTATGTCGAGCCCAGTGCGGTGTTATTTTTAGGCACCAGTCGGCGAGAGCGCTGCTGGCTGCCTTACAGCATTCGTAGCCAGAACACTGCTGTGGAGGCGTCCTTATATTTTTGATTAGATAGCGTATGCAAACGCGACAGTTATACAGTGACGTTTCTTAACCATCTGGAAGGCTATCTACGTATATCAAATACTGACAAGCAGTGGCTAAATCTATTTTCGTTTTCTTGATTTTTGCGAAAACTGCGGTTAATTTCATTAGCAGTTATGTTTCAGTGATTGTTACATTCCAATTTTGGCAATCGTTCGATAGGCCTGATAGTCCTTAGAATAGATTTTCTGTCGACAATATTACGAGATTATGCTTAAAGAGGATAGTTACATTCTCTTTAAGTGTGTATCATGTTATTCGTCTTAATAAAATGTGGCGGTGTATTGAACAGACTTGGGCAGACCGCTATTAAAGAAATTACTTTGAGCTTACTGCAACAGACAGAAGGAGATATCCTCCTCCTCCCTGAATCCAGTATTGGAGTCTTTGTCTCTTAAACAGCGTGTGGTAAAATATGAAAAATGTACTAAATTTTTACATAATTCGCTGTTCTGCATGTATGGTATTACTGTCAAGTAATACAAAACATCATAAAAATCTCAGAGAGCAACACATTCGGTGGTCATCGGAGACGGCCAAGTACATCACCCGTATCTGCAGCCCCGTTTAACCACGGTGCTGTGGGGTAAAGTGACACTTTCTCAACAGAACCGCAGCAATCACACAATACTTACATTAGGACAGCTAGGCTGTCTAGAGGGCTGCCAACGTGCGCTTGTGGCAGTCCTGTGGTTTTAATGTTTAAAAATTTGCGTGGGATAACAAATACACTATTGCTATAAAGGAGACTGGTATAGAAGTATGCCTCCCAGACGATCATGACCTAGGGAACGTTATAAACTTTGTTCTGTAAGTCAATTGTTGTAATTGTTTGAATGTGAACTATGTGCATCATAGTCGTAACTGTCCCGCATTTCTGTGACATAAAAAGCACCACTCTTTTATTAATACAGTCTGATAGGAGTATCGGGCCGACAAAGTATAGTCGTAAAAAAAGATGGGTCTAATAGATGTATGGTGACCCACTTCTTTCGTGGATGATGAAGTGCACTCCTTCAAGACTCCTGCAAATGAATCTTAACCCAGAATATGTTTTAGCTCGCTCCGGATGCTTACTTCTAGTATTTTACAGTGGTTGATGCAAGTCCACCTCCGCTAGCTGAATGGTTAGCGTGACGGATTTTCAGTCCTCTGGGCCCAGGTTCGATTCCCGGCTGGGGCGGGGAATTTTCTCCGCCCAGGGACTGGGTGTTGTGCTGTCATCATCATCATCCTATCATCCTCATCGACTGCAGGTTGCTGAAGTGGAGTTAAATTGAAAGACCGGCACCCAGCGAATGGTCTGCCCGACGGGGGACTCTAGCCATACGATTAAATAATGAAAGTGGTTAATGCTTCCAACTATAGTGCAGAACCTCAGTACTGGATATTTACTGTCATTTTCGAAGTAGAATAGCTCCACTGCTTCCTCACACAATGGAGGCTGGAACAAGATTGACGAGGCTCCAATAATAACAGGAGGCAAAGAATGATGGAGGTGGTGGGGAGCTTGTTTGTTATTTGCCTAGAGAGAAAAGGCGGGAGGTTAACCTCCATAAGTGTTCCAGAACTCTCGCAACGCTGCGGTGGTGTCGTGACCTGCAGCCTCCCATAACTTTCGGAGTCTGGTGGGAGGCTGCTGGAGTGGGCGGGAGGTGCTTGTCTGTATCCCGTTGGCTCCATCATAGTTTATTTGGCTGGCATGAGATGCACACGGCGACAGCTGCATTGCTATGGTCACGTATGGCGGGCTGTCACGTAAGGCGGCCCGGTGTTGGCAGCTGCACCGGAGGTATTGCGGCCTCGTCCATCCAGAGTGTGCAGTGTGTGTGTGTGTGTGTGTGTGTGTGTGTGTGTGTGTGTGGAAGGGGGGGGGAGGAGTCTATGAGACGCAGTGGCCTTTTCTGGCCGCTGTGAATGTTTTTTAATAATTACAGCGTTATTATTTCTGTCGTGGCCTCGTGGCGTCGCTCGTTGTTCAATGAATATGTGGTCACTCCTGCGATGGATAATGTCTCTGCGACTACTTTCTTGCACGAACAATGCGATCTCTTGCCGTTAAAAACTAATAATGTAGAGATAACCTAACAAATGAGTATTTGCTGCGTTTCTGGAAATTGTTGAACTCTGATTTGTTAAGATATCACACTGTATTTCTTGTTTATTTACGCTTCTGGAAATTATTTCGATTTTCAAGTATTTAGTGTGTGGGAGGACTTTGCTGGCGGCACTACTACGTTTTTAACATTTCATTTTTCTGGAGTACATACCGGATTTTAGAAATGGAAGAAGATACCATTGCCAAATGTATATTACTCTTTTATCAGACTGCAGACATCAACTCACCAACAGATGTTAATCCCTAGATAAATGCACTGTGGTACATTGTGTCTTACCTTGGTAACTGTGGTAATATTTACCGCTGCTTTCTAATTAGGATAGCTTTGCTGCTAATGTTCTATTTCTCTCTACGGTTTATATACCTCGAAAGCTAAGGCTCTAATAATAAAAGGAGGAGGAGGAGGGGAGGGGGCTGAGAAACATTATTGTTAATAATGTACCTGATACTAAATTATTATTATTGTTTATAAGAATTACCGTCAAACAAACATGCTCCTTTCACTATGGCGAAAAGAACACAAATGACAGTTGAATTTATATTAAGTAGTGGGAAGGGAAGGGAAGTTGATTCAAAAAATGGTTCAAATGGCTCTGAGTACTATGGGACTTAACATCTGTGGTCATCAGTCCCCTAGAACTTAGAACTACTTAAACCTAACTAACCTAAGGACATCACACACATCCATGCCCGAGGCAGGATTCGAACCTGCGACCGTAGCAGTCGCGCGGCTCCGGACTGAGCGCCTAGAACCGCTAGACCACCGCGGCCGGCGGAAATTGATTCCTCTTGGCACAGGTGAAGGGAGGGGAGGGGGTCTTATCTAGGTCGCAGTCATCTTGTGCCTGCCTTGGTTTGATGTCCTCGCCACACGTGAGGGGAAGGGAGGGAAAGGGTGTTCTTACATCATCTATCAAGGTCGAGGTCATCTCGTACCAACCCTGAGCTGCTACTTACACTTACTGGCAGTCTGTCATGGAGCACACCTTATCATTGGTCTGTTATATGCACATCTCGAGAAGTCACCACCTCATCATACAATGAAGCGCCAAAGAAACTGGTATAGGTATGAAAACTGAAATACAGAGCTGTGTAAACAGGCAGAATACTGCGGTGTGGTTGGCAACGCCTATATAAGACAAGTGTCTGGCGCATTTGTTGGATCGGTTACTCCTGCTACAATGGCAGGTTATCAAGATTTAAGTGAGCTTGAATGTTGTGTTATAATTAGCATATGAGCGATGGGACGCAAGATCTCCGAGGAATCGATGAAGTGGGGATTTTCCCATACGATCATTTCACGAGTACCGTGAATATCAGGGAACTCGTAAAACATAAAATCTCCGACATCGCTGGTGCCGGAAAAGATCCTGGAAGAACGGGACCAACGACGACTGAAGAGAGTCGTTCAACGTGACAGAAGTGCAACTCTTCGCAAACTGCTGCAGATTTCAATGCTGGGCCATCAACAAGTGTCAGCATGCAAACCATTCAACGAAACGCCATCGATATGGGCTTTCAGAACCGTAGGCACGACACGAAGCTTTACACCTCACCTGGGAACGTCAACACCGACATTGGACTGTTGATGACTGGAAACATGTTGCCTGGTCGGACGAGTCTCGTTTCAGATTGTATCTAGCGGATGGACGTGTACCAGTTTTGAGACAACTCGTGAATCCATGGACCCTGCATGTCAGCAAGGCACTGTTCAAGCTGGTGGAGGCTCTGTAATGGTTTGTGGTGTGTGAAATTTGCGTGGTATAGGACCTCTGATGCGTCTAGATACGACTCTGAGAGGTGACACATACGTAAGCATCCTGTCTGATCACCTGCATCCATTCATGCCCACTGAGCATCCCGAAAGACCTGGTCAATTCCAGCAGGACAACGTGACATACCACACGAGCAGCATTGCTACAGAATGGTTCCAGGAACACTTTCTGCATTTAAACACTTTCCTAGCCACCATATTCCCCAGACATGAACATTATTGAGCATATCTGGGATGCCTTGCAACATGCTGTTCAGAAGAGGTCCCGTCGTACTCCTACAGATTTATGGACGGCCCTGCAGGATTCATGGTGTCAGTTCCCTCCACCGCTACTTCAAACATTAGTCGAGTCCATGCCACGTCGTGTTGCGTCACTTCTACGTGCTCGGGGGCCCTACACGATATTAGGCGGATGTACCAGTTTCTTTGGCCCTTCAGTGTAGATCTACTATCTGCCCGCCAGGAGGAGTCACAAGAGAGCGTGAGCACTTCAGCTGAAGTCAACGCTATACAGTCGGTACTACCAACAATGGCCCACTTACCGCACTAACAATGAGGCAGCTGGTGTTTGTCGCTAGATCTTGGCTACATGTGAGAAAAGGGAATGTTGGGTTCATCATAACATGTAAGCTTTCACGGCCGGCGTTTTCATTAATTAAAAAAAGGCGCCAACTCACCTCAGAAGATGTTGCCCGCTGTAGGCAACGAAACGTCAGGAAGGAGAAGAAGTTTTATATATGGACCACGGCAATTCAGCCGGTAAGTTTTAATTAATGGAATGTTGGGTTGTTTCTAAGATTCTACGAGAGATGGATGTCAAAGAATCTGAACGATAGTTTTCTGGATCATTTTTGCTATGGGTCTGAGAAACTGAGACTCGACACAGCAGTGATGCAACTGTTGTTTTGACCACAGACGATAGTTTCAGGAGTTTCTGATTCCATCACGACTGAATTTAGTCTCATCAATAGTCAACCTTAATGGAGTAAATCTACTGCTGAGATTTACTGAACGATGGGAATACGAAGATGGATCTTTCTCTTCGCTAATAAAATGTATTTCATTTGTAAATCATATGACATATAGCATCAAAGCGAGTCATCAGATACGTAAGACGTGAGCATGAAAATACATAACTAACTAAACACGTATTCCTACTTTTTATCAAGTGCATGTGAGTGGGAACTCTGACAGTCAGCTACAAATGTGATTCTTGTCTAAAAAAGCGGCATTTGTTTGCTTGATGTGGTCCCAACGCAATCCAAGCAGTGAATTTCGGCTTACGTGGAGTCGCACTCCACAGACAGTTGCGTTTGGCAGTGGGCTCTGCTCGACATGTTCGGTATTCACTGCCACTGTTCCCAAGGACGGTGGCGTGCGCAGTGCATTTTCTCTGTTGCTTTAGCCCTTAGCCAGAATTGGCAGTTACAGCTACTGTCCTACTGGCTTAATCTTCGGAAGGAACAGTTAAATTTGTGAATTCCGTCAGAGACATTTCAAACGTAGCACAACGAAACGAAACGGAACACAGCGTGTGAGTGGCTACTGCTGTGCTGCAGAGCTACTTAATCGACCTGAAGTCCTATATTAGGACTTAACTTCGCGTCGATGATGAGGTAGATGGAGGATGGAGGGCATGTTCTGATGGCGAAGAATGGGTAATCAACTGATTTAACGATACCAGAGAAACACATATGTAGCGTGACTGGAAGGAGACTGAACCCTGCTCTTCCCGAATGCGATTGCACTAAGCTAAAGCTTTCCTCACTTTGTCTGTGATTGCATCCGTTATTCTGTGTTGAATTTGTAATGTTTTGGTGACTATACTGTAAAAGGAAACGAGAGGCTGAAATCTACTGTAGAATTTGGCCTACTTCTATCTTGCCTCCCTCTACACTTCACTCTCATCTCTCCATCCTCCCTCTCCCTTTTTAGCATGTCTCATTGGTTCTAAAGATGAATTACCGTATCACGTTACGTATCCTCATTCTGTGAGACAATGCGGGGAAATTATGGATTCAACATAGCACATGGGGAGCTAGCGCACATTCTGGCGGTGAGGAAATGTTCACCATTTACTTTCCTCCACATGTTAGCTAAACAGTGCCGAAAGATCTTTATGATTCGAAGCAGCTATTTCCTGGACAACCACTAATACACTACAGTTTATTAGCGAAGTTGGCAATGCAGTCCAGTCTGGACGCACCATTAATGCCACATAAGAGCTGGTTTTTCTCCCGATAGTTGAATCTGAATACTAAGAAATAATACCATGGGTAGAATACTGCACAATCAGTAGATTTCGTTGACCCTGTGGCGAGAGATCCATACAGTAAAAGAGCTGGGACTTTTTCTCATAACGGAACAGTTACGACTCTGAAGACCAGTGAGGATTGGAAGATAGGTGTCACCAGACTGCACAACAACTATCATAAATTGTTATTAGTCTTATTAATTTCGGTTTGTTTTAGCGAGGAGTGGTTAGGTGGAAATCAAAGCACCATGTAAGCCAATCTGCTGTAATAACGTGCAAACATGTGCGTGCGGCAGAGCACCCTTGTATTTTGTGTGCACCATGTGACGAACTAATAACTGCACCCCAGTGAGTGGACAGAACTCTCAGCTGTCGTTCATTAGCGCATAAGCTGTGTGACCAAGAGCATTATCGTCTTAGAGAATGTACCCTCGTGCTGGGAAAACAAAGAAAAAAATACCTGTTTCATTGTATGATCAGGGTCACCTAAATTGTTTCGCAGATCTCAACAGCTAGCTCTTTGAAAGATGGTACAAGGTTACTGTCTCATGAGAGGAACACACAACGCTACAGGATGTCTGCTATGCCTTCTGAGTACCTTGAATCGGTAGCAGAGACGACGTGAAGTCCTAGCCGATGGCCTCTCGCACAATATTGCTGAGGATAACACTAGAGTGTCTCATTAAAACATTGATGGACTTCGTCCTTTAGTGTCCACTAGTGCTGTTTGGTGTTAGTCTAGACTTCAAGCAGTCAACTGACTGAGCCGACTAGACCATTTCGAATGGTTCAAATGGCTCTGAGCACTACGGGACTTAACATCTGAGGTCGTCAGTCCCCTAGAACTTAGAATTACTTAAACCTAACTAACCTAAGGACATCACACACATCCATGCCCGAGGCAGGATTTGAAACTGCGACCGTAGCGGTCGCGCGGTTCCAGACTGAAGGGCCTAGAACCACTCGGCCACAACGTAGACCATTTCGGCTCGTGCATTTACGAACTGCTTATAGAACACGGTTAAACAGTGATTTCAGCTGGCATCCCAAACCTGTAGTCTGCTTTCCAAATGAAGAGCCTCATAACGTATTTGTTGCCATCAGGTGCGATAAGAACTTTGAAAAAGCAGCGATATCGGTTTTATAAGTAAGCATGGATTACCGTACGAGCGTTCCTATTTCAGTGTGCAGTTATTGACAGGAAACCTCAAGCACCTAGTGTCGTCCAGGTTCTGGTCGACCAAATCCGATAAAACCAATGGAGGATAGCCTTACGGTGCACCAAACATATCGTAACCTCTTCACATCTACACCTGTCATTCGGGCACAAGTAATGGACTCATTTCGCACCACTGGTTGGAAACTAGAAGAAATGGGGCTACTGAGCAGGATCCGTCCAATTAGAGAGTAGAGGGCTGTACTTGGGAAGTATAGCCTGATAACGGGTAGTGCCGTATCATTTACGGCGATGAAATTTCGGTTCTGCCCTACCTAGGATGACCGTCATCTACGAGTTTGATGGCATCGATGGAAGGGGACAAATTCCACCAATATTTTAATGAGATTCTCTAGTGCTATCCTTAACGTCATTGTGCGAGGAGCCATTGGCTATGACTTCACGTCGCCTCTGCTACTGATTCACGGAACTCAGAAGGCATAACATACATCCTATGTCGTTATGTGCTCCTCTCATTAGGCAGTAACGTGGTACGACCTTTCAACATGCTAGCTGATAAAAATTATGAAGCTATTTAGGTGACTTTGATCATAAAATGACATTGGTGTTTTTTCCAGCACGATATAGCATTGTCAAAGACGATAATGCCCTTGGGCACGCAGCTGACGATGTACAGGGTGTCCGAAAAGTCTTTCCCTCATTACATAAATTGATAACTCAGGCTAGAAGTAAGATACAAATATGAAACTTGTGTCAAATAAAAAAAAAATGGTTCAAATGGATCTGAGCACTATGGGACTTAACATCTGAGGTCATTAGTCCCCTAGAACTTAGAACTACTTAAACCTAACTAACCTAAGGACATCACACACATCCATGCCCAAGGCAGGATTCGAACCTGCGACCGTAGCGGTCGCGCGGTTCCAGATTGCAGCGCCTAGAACCGCTCGGCCACTCTGGCCACCAAACTCGTGTCTAATTGTTTACAACTATCAAAGTTTTTTTTCTGTTTTAGGTTCGCAGTACGTAAGTAGTGGATGAGGTTCAGTGCCCAAGAAGCCATGTTAACCAATCAGGAGAAGGCACAGTGTGTCCTGTGGTACCATGAGACACTATCACCAACCACAGTGCAGAGACACTTCCAGAGAACATTTGGAAGGAATCCACCTGATGTCAAGAGCATTAAAGCCTGGTATGAGAGGTTCAGGAACATAGGATCGGTTGCTGACCTTCCGAGGTCTGGTAGACCAAGAACCTCAGCAGACAGGGTGGAAGCTGTAAGGTAGTCTTTTCTGCGAAGTCCGAAGAAATCGGTGCGCAGGGCCTCACGTGAATTACAGATGCCAAAAAGCTCTCTCCATGACATTTTACACAAACGTTTATTTGCATACAAAGTGCAAATCGTTCAGGGCTTGTTGCCCAATGACAGTACACGTCGATATGACTTTGCAGTCGAAATGCTATCACGTATTGAGGACGATGATGGTTATCTCAGACGAATTGCCTTTTCCGACGAAGCGACCTTTTTTGTCAGTGGAGTAGTGAATCGCCATAATGTGCACATTTGGGGTTCACAACTCCCTGGCGAGGTCATGGAGTGCACCAGAGGCAGTCCAAAGGTGAATGTTTGGTGCGCGCTATTGCACGATCGAATTATCGGGCCATTCTTCTTCGCTGAGGCTACCATCATATCTGCAGTGTATCTGGACATGTTGCAACTGTATGCTACTCCTCAGCTGCTTCAGTATCACCCCGATGTCTTGTTTCAGCAAGACGGTGCACTGCCTCATTGGGGTTTGGACGTCTGTACCTATCTCGATATGACTTTTCCTGGGCGATGGATTGGTCGTGATGGTCCAACAATTTGGCCTCCACCCTCCACACTCTCCTGACATAACTCCATTAGACTTCTTTTTATGGGGTTATGTCAAGGACGAAGTCTACCGAACACTGTAAGTAGGCTGTTTAGGTTTTTATATTGATAACGCCATGTAGCGCTCTATATGAAAATCACTAACTGTGCAGTGTGCAGTCTGAGGCTGGTCGGCATTGTTGCAATAGTCGCTATTGTAGTGCTGGGCAGTTGGCTGTTAACAGCGCGTAGCGTTGCGCAGTTGGAGGTGAGCCGCCAGCAGTGGTGGATGTGGGGAAGTGAGATGTCGGATTTTTGAGAGCGGATGATCTGGACGTGTGTCCATCTGAAACAGTACATTTGTAAGAATGGATGTCATGAACTGCTATATATATTATGACTTTTGAACACTATTGAGGTAAATTCATTGTTTGTTCTCTATGAAAATCTTTCATTTGCTAAGTATGCCTATCAGTAGTTAGTGCCTTCAGTAGTTAGAATCTTTTATTTAGCTATCAGTAGTGGCGCTCGCTATATTGCAGTAGTTCGAGTAACGAAGATTTTTGTGAGGTAAGTGATTTGTGAAAGGTATAGGTTAATGTTAGTCAGGGCCATTCTTTTGTAGGGATTATTGAAAGTCAGATTGCGTTGCGCTAAGAAAATATTGTGTCAGTTTAGTGTTGATCAGAATAGGTAAAGAGCGAAATGTCTGAGTTCGTTCAGTTTTGCTCAGCTGTTTGTAAGAGGTTTTTCAGCACAGTAATTCAATAATTTTTCTAAGGGGACGTTTCAACACGTGTACCAGATCTTGAAACCCTGCGGCAACGGATAACCACAGTCGTTGAATCGATCCCTCCAGTGAAGTTGGCTAATGTGTGGACGGAAATTGAATATCGTTTAGATGTGCTACGTGCTACCAAGGGTGCTCATGTGGAAGTTCACTGATGTGTGAAAAAAACTTTGATAGCCTGTAAACAATTAGACACCAGTTTCATATTTGTATCTTACTTCTAGCCTGAGTTATCAATTTATGTAATCAGGGAAAGACTTTTCGGACACCCTGTATTACTTTGGTGTCATCAGCATGTGTATCAAGTAACACGTCTCGTTACATCTCTACAGCTGCACAATTTCGGTGTTATCTAGCCATTCTAGAGTGTATTGAAGAAACAAATAAGGATCCATTATCTTCCTCCGGCGTCTTTGAAGGAATAGCCATATTTTCATAGTGAGATATTGTAGGAAATACCGTTGATCATGATTTAAGTTTTACGTGCATCAGTTCCCAATCATATTCAGTCTGTTTTGATTGTCACTCGCCGTGTTTGGTGAATGTTCATATAAATTTGTCCAGATACAGTACGATAATTCTGAAGCATTTCCATTGTTCTGTTCATCCTTCACACAACAGGAAGAGGCAGACAGCGAGGAGAGCGCCTTCAACCGTCGGATGGACTTCCTAGCGGCCTATCTGTCTTTCAGTAAAGAGCAGCGCGCACTCATGGGGGACAGCTTCCAGCAGCTCGTCATCTCATGCCGGTTCAGTGGAACGTCCTGTCTCAGCGAGAGCCAGTGAGTGTTGCGATCGTCACAGCTTACAGACATAGTACAAGAACAGAAACTGCTGACCCTTAAAATTTCAGTACCATGATTGCTGTAAGCACCAAATGTCATGTTATATAAGGCGTGTTACATAGCTGTACATACAAAGTACCAGAATTTCAACACAACCGCACAAAATAGGTACAACTAAACCCACCTACATTCTCTACATTCTCTACGTAATGAAAGATTGTCCAGAGGGTATCTAATTCAGAAATCGTGTTCGAATGTTGGATATTTGTATGAAGATCGTGTTACGTCTCATGTAAGAAGAGACTGCGATTTTTCGTTACATTGATGAACGACTGTCATGCAGATATGAAATAGATAGGTTCAGGAGAACCTTACTGAACTCGATGCAGATTCTCAATGTCCCCATGCGAATAGCGCCTCAGAGGAGAGATGCACTGTCCATTCGGTAGTGTAAGATATACAACATCACGTACCTTCAATCAGGAAATGGACTTGTTCACAGCAAGACAAGTATCCACATGGACAGTGTGACGCGTCGGGAAATCATCGGCTGTCAGTACAAAGATTGTTGTGACTTCCTTTGTCGCGACATTAGCGAGTGAGACGCCGACAATGGTGCGTCCAACAAAACAACGGACACAGGACAGGCTCCACTTCGTCTTTTCGGAATAGACCAGGTTCTGATCAGAGCATTGCGAGGGACCTATCCGTCTGTGGAGACTCCGAGGAGAACGAACATTACTATACCGCATTCCCCATCGTTATCATACAGGCCCACCAACTAGGCTGTTAGAGTGGGATGGCGCGTCCTACGTAATCGTTTAAGGTTCGCTTGGAGCCACCAGTGTAGATGAAGAAATAATCTGGTCATTCACTGAACATTTTGAGTAAATGTATTGTCAGTATCCTCCTCTGGACTAACAGTCAGACTTGTAAGTAAGTACCGGATGATCAAAAAATCAGTATGAATTTGAAAACTGAATAAATCACGGAATAATGTAGATAGAGAGGTACAAATTGACACACATGCTTGTAAAGACATGGTGTTTTATTAGAACCAAAAAATACAAACGTTCAAAAAATGTCCGACAGATGGCGCTTCATCTGATCAGAATAGCAATAATTAGCGTAACAAAGTAAGACAAAGCAAAGATGATGTTCTTTACAGGAAATGCTCAATATGTGCACCATCATTCCTCAACAATAGCTGTAGTCGAGGAATGAAGTTGTGAACAGCACTGTAAAGCTTGTCCGGAGTTATGGTGAGGCATTGCGGTCGGATGTTGTCTTTCAGCATCCCTAGCGATGTCGGTCGATCACGATACACTTGCGACTTCAGTTAACCCCAAAGCCAATAATCGCACGGACTGAGGTCTGGGGACTTGGGAGGCCAAGCATGACAAAAGTGGCGGCTGAGCACACGATCATCACCAAACGACGCGCGTAAGAGATCTTTCACGCGTCTAGCAATACTTTTTTTTGTTTTGGTTCTAATAGAACCCCATGTCATTCCAAGCATGTGTGTCAATTTTTACCTCTCCGTCTACATTATTCCGTGGTTTATTAAGTTTTCAAATTTATACTGACTTTTTGATCACCGGGTATTACGTTATAGCGGAATAATCACGGATGAAGTGGGGTATCGCACGCTTCTATTGTGAGAGTGTTCGTAGGAGATTGTGTCGTTACTCATAAGCATATCCTGTTGCACCTGTACTGCAATTTATTCGACTTGCCTCAACTGCATTGCGCTGCATAAAAGAACCGTAGTCGATTTTTGTTCTTAATAGCGCTCTGAACATGTCAAGTTATATTCTAGGACGGCTTTCCAACCACATACGACACAGCGCCCCAATTATGCTTGCAACTTTCTCGCAGGCTTTCATTAAATTGTTTATATGAGGAACCTAAAGTTAAAAGAGATTCAAACACCATCCCATGACATTTTGTGTCTTTTTCGCATAGCTATATTGAAGTAAAATAGTCACATTTCTTTGGATATAATCTTGCATACGTAGTAGTCTCACTGATTCTGTATAGGCTGTCTGTTCAGTCTTAGGTTGTCTGATAATGACCCAGACAGCCTAAAGCTGGTTCACAGTGAAATATAAAATAAATACTACTGCATCACAATTTTAAGCTAACGACCCTGAAAAAGTGTTCGAAGTTTGTCATTGCAGCTAGTTTCTGTCTACTCAGCCTAAAAGTATTGTTCAGAAGGTGTGTATGGATAATCTTGAGGCTATATTTAAGTGAAGATTATACCTATGTGATTCATTCTGCAGTTGCTGGTACCTATGAAGCTAATTGAGGACGTTCTTTTCTCGAACACTCTCCCGCAAGCCAGCAACTTACATATCTAGTTGCACTGTACACCAAAAGCACCAACATTTTCTGTATTTTTTTTTCCTTTTCTAGGTACTTCGCTCGGAGCGTTCACTCAGGGTATGGGAATTGTTATACTTTCACCACGAACAGGAAGACCGTCTTACCGGGAAAGGAATATGGTAAGCACCGTATATGGTTTTTATAACACAGCGCATAAATGAGAAAAGAAGTTCACTGCATGGTATTGCGCACTATTTTATTTTATTTGTCTGTCATCTTGTTACTGGAACTGCAGAATATTTCTGTGTTTTTTAGTGCCCCTAGGAGTAAACACATCTGACATTGTCGTCGATTATGTATCCTCCAACAGAGGCCGTTATGCGGCTTACTGACAACACGTGTAGATGCGGATTTAACTCAGTGGCCCTATTTGTAACTCCTTCATTTTCTAAAACTTTCGTAATCATCATTAACAACGCAAACACAACACTACGTTGCACAAGTTCTCATCACACATAGATGTTCGTTTATTCGAGGCAAAATGTTGAAGAAAAATGAGCTAACTACTCTAACTACTGCAACGTTTCAGTATATTTCATAAAAACCAGTTCAAGTGGGGTATGATGTTCGACTCTGAAATAATTACTAGATGTAGGAACTATAATTACACTATTTCTTTTGTTAGTCAAACAATGTCGTTATGTAGGTTCGGTACCTCACATAGCTGAAGTAGCAGAATGTCTTAGTTGCATGAGCTCCTGGGCTTGATTTAGAAAGAGAAAATATTTTGATTAATATACTGATAGCTCTTTTCAATTGAATTACCTATGTCTGCAGCAAGGCTAGTGCGGTGCATTATGTGTGCCTTATCTGAAGAATGATAGAAGAGTCAGTGTTAATAATGTAGAATGAATCCAACGCAGCTAAGAATTATATCTCTTTATGATTTACCGATCATTTTCATTGGTAAAAATCTTTTATAAATACTAATAGGTAATAGCAAAGAGGTACTGCGTTTCACAAACGTATAATATACAGACATATAAGAATTTTACGATTCAAATGTCTGTAAATTTTCAGACCAACTTTAAAATGAAAATGAAAGTTCTTCTTTGGAATCGATTCACTGATAACGGATCATAAAAAGTATGTATGCCCATTTTGGAGCATTTCACTAATATTCTGGCGTCTGTGAAACTACCAATATTTAAAAAAGTGGTTTTAACGAATGTAAATTCGGACGATATGTGGAGCAGTGTATCAAAACTAAGTGATTAATACTCTTGAGAGATGGCGCAATCTTAGCTCGAACAGCAACCATTACTATATGGACGGAGACGTCCATGTTATGCCGTGTTCACTCTGTGAGGATACATCAGGCGAAAGCGAAAGCAGACAAATGTCACTGTGCCTCCTCGAAATCAAACAACAATGTGTAAGGACATGAACTGGAATGCTCTCATACACTCCATCGCAGGTAAACCACGCTGCAGACTTCTTTTAACTGGTATGACACTGGGAAATGCAGTTCTGCTGTTCACAAATCACTTGTGTGATCTACCGTACAGTGTTGCTCATGTTATGGATTCCATTAAATAGGTTTTATAGGATTTATGTGCAAAGAAGGGCAGAACGAATGGTCATAAGTTTGTTTAAAATAGGGAGAGTGTCACGGAAATGCTGAAGATGGGTGCCCACTATCTCGCAAAAGGGTACTTACAAAGTTTCAAGAACAAGTGTTTATTTATTAATGTTCTTCACCATTATCAGCATTTCTCTTTTCTCACTGAAGACCTGCAACAACGTGCGATAGATGTGGACGGATGACGGATGGCAGCGACGGGTAGAGGACAATGGAGAAGGAAACCCGTAGCAACGCGTGGTGAGTTGGGCCTGATTGCGTTAAAATAAAGTAAAATAATGAATATAATACTAGGAATAATGTTACTTTGAAGATTAACATTAGTACAGAAGGGAATTGGACATGTGGGCACCCAACGGTCCAACAATCCGCCACAGCATATTAAATGTCTTATGGATAATCTTATGGAGCCAAAGACTGAATTTTAAAAAATCCATTGCGAAACTCCTTCTCCTCTACCGAATAGTACTTCCACGTAACGTTATAAAATTACGCTTTTCGAATGTACTATAATTAATGCAGCACTCTAATATAGTAATCTATACTGCTGTATAAAGACAAGTCGGTGTTTAAAGATGTTACCAAAACCCCGTAAAGTTCTTGACCGATTTACTTCAAATCTTTACATGATTGTCTTAGAATCGTTCGGAAAGACATAGATTGCACATTTTAAATTCATTCTCTCTCTCTCTCTCTCTCTCTCTCTCTCTCTCTCTCTAAAGGGGAAATGTTGTTAGCAAAAAATCTCGAAAAGGTCTTGACCAATTTACTTAAAATTTTTACACAATACTTTTATAAACGTTCGGACGGAACTAGGCACGTTTTTTAATATGTATGATATACAAATATACAGGGTGTTACAAAAAGGTACGGCCAAACTTTCAGGAAGCATTCCTCACACACAAATAAAGAAAAGATGTGACGTGGACATGTGTCCGGAAACGCTTAATTTCCATGTTAGAGCTCATTTTAGTTTCGTCAGTATGTTCAAAAAATGACTCTGAGCACTATGGGACTTAACTGCTGTGGTCATCAGTCCCCTAGAACTTAGAACTACTTAAACCTAACTAACCTAAGGACATCACACACATCCATGCCCGAGGCAGGATTCGAACCTGCGACCGTAGCAGTCGCGCGGTTCCGG
The DNA here is from genome assembly GCF_021461385.2 of Schistocerca piceifrons. Taxonomy (NCBI): domain Eukaryota; kingdom Metazoa; phylum Arthropoda; class Insecta; order Orthoptera; family Acrididae; genus Schistocerca; species Schistocerca piceifrons. The sequence goes on from NC_060141.1 coordinate 190,392,980, forward strand.
ACTGAGCGCCTAGAACCGCTAGACCACCGCGGCCGGCGTCAGTATGTACTGTACTTCCTCGATTCACCGCCAGTTGGCCCAATTGAAGGAAGGTAATGTTGACTTCGGTGCTTGTGTTGACACGCGACTCATTGCTCTACAGTACTAGCATCAAGCACATCAGTACGTAGCATCAACAGGTTAGTGTTCATCATGAACCTGGTTTTGCAGTCAGTGCAATGTTTACAAATACGGAGTTGGCAGATGGCCATTTGATATGTGGATTAGCACGGAGCAATAGCCGTGGCGCGGTACGTTTGTATCGACACAGATTTCCAGAACGAAGGTGTCCCGACAGGAAGACGTTCGAAGCAATTGATCGGCGTCTTAGGGAGCACGGAACATTCCAGCCTATGACTCGCGACTGGGGAAGACCTAGAACGATAAGGACACCTGCAATGGACGAGGCAATTCTTCGTGCAGTTGACGAGAACCGTAATGTCAGCGTCAGAGTAGTTGCTGCTGTTGAAGGTAACGTTGACCACGTCACTGTATGGAGAGTGCTACGGGAGAACCAGTTGTTTCCGTACCATGTACAGCGTGTGCAGGCACTACATCTACATCTACATCTACATCTACATCTATACTCCGCGAGCCACCTTACGGTGTGTGGCGGAGGGTACTTATTGTACCACTATCTGATCCCCCCTTCCCTGTTCCATTCACGAATTGTGCGTGGGAAGAACGACTGCTTGTAAGTCTCCGTATTTGCTCTAATTTCTCGGATCTTTTCGTTGTGATCATTACGCGAGATATATGTGGGCGGTAGTAATATGTTGCCCATCTCTTCCCGGAATGTGCTCTCTCGTAATTTCGATAATAAACCTCTCCGTATTGCGTAACGCCTTTCTTGAAGTGTCCGCCACTGGAGCTTGTTCAGCATCTCCGTAACGCTCTCGCGCTGACTAAATGTCCCCATGACGAATCGCGCTGCTTTTCGCTGGATCATGTCTATCTCTTCTATTAATCCAACCTGGTAAGGGTCCCATACTGATGAGCAATACTCAAGAATCGGACGAACAAGCGTTTTGTAAGCTACTTCTTTCGTCGATGAGTCACATTTTCTTAGAATTCTTCCTATGAATCTCAACCTGGCGCCTGCTTTTCCCACTATTTGTTTTATGTGATCATTCCACTTCAGATCGCTCCGGATAGTAGCTCCTAAGTATTTTACGGTCGTTACCGCTTCCAATGATTTACCACCTATGGAATAATCGTACTGGAATGGATTTCTGCCCCTATGTATGCGCATTATATTACATTTATCTACGTTTAGGGAAAGCTGCCAGCTGTCGCACCATGCATTAATCCTCTGCAGGTCCTCCTGGAGTACGTACGAGTCTTCTGATGTTGCTACTTTCTTGTAGACAACCATGTCATCTGCAAATAGCCTCACGGAGCTACCGATGTTGTCAACTAAGTCATTTATGTATATTGTAAACAATAAAGGTCCTATCACGCTTCCCTGCGGTACTCCCGAAATTACCTCTACATCTGCAGATTTTGAACCGTTAAGAATGACATGTTGTGTTCTTTCTTCTAGGAAATCCTGAATCCAATCACAAACCTGGTCCGATATTCCGTAAGCTCGTATTTTTTTCACTAAACGTAAGTGCGGAACCGTATCAAATGCCTTCTTGAAGTCCAGGAATACGGCATCAATCTGCTCGCCAGTGTCTACGGCACTGTGAATTTCTTGGGCAAATAGGGCGAGCTGAGTTTCACATGATCTCTGTTTGCGGAATCCATGTTGGTTATGATGAAGGAGATTTGTATTATCTAAGAACGTCATAATACGAGAACACAAAACATGTTCCATTATTCTACAACAGATTGACGTAAGCGAAATAGGCCTACAACTATTCGCATCTGATTTATGACCCTTCTTGAAAATGGGAACGACCTGCGCTTTCTTCCAGTCGCTAGGTACTTTACGTTCTTCCAGCGATCTACGATAAATTGCTGATAGAAAGGGGGCAAGTTCTTTAGCATAATCACTGTAGAATCTTAAGGGTATCTCGTCTGGTCCGGATGCTTTTCCGCTACTAAGTGATAGCAGTTGTTTTTCAATTCAGATATCGTTTATTTCAATATTTTCCATTTTGGCGTCCGTGCGACGGCTGAAGTCAGGGACCGTGTTACGATTTTCCGCAGTGAAACAGTTTCGGAACACTGAATTCAGTATTTCTGCCTTTCTTCGGTCGTCCTCTGTTTCGGTGCCATCGTGGTCAACGAGTGACTGAATAGGGGATTTAGATCCGCTTACCGATTTTACATATGACCAAAACTTTTTAGGGTTCTTGTTTAGATTGTTTGCCAATGTTTTATGTTCGAATTCGTTGAATGCTTCTCTCATTGCTCTCTTTACGCTCTTTTTCGCTTCGTTCAGCTTTTCCTTATCAGCTATGATTCGACTACTCTTAAACCTATGATGAAGCTTTCTTTGTTTCCGTAGTACCTTTCGTACATGATTGTTATACCACGGTGGATCTTTCCCCTCGCTTTGGACCTTAGTCGGTACGAACTTATCTAAGGCGTACTGGACGATGTTTCTGAATTTTTTCCATTTTTGTTCCACATCCTCTTCCTCAGAAATGAACGTTTGATGGTGGTCACTCAGATATTCTGCGATTTGTGCCCTATCACTCTTGTTAAGCAAATATATTTTCCTTCCTTTCTTGGCATTTCTTATTACACTTGTAGTCATTGATGCAACCACTGACTTATGATCACTGATACCCTCTTCTACATTCACGGAGTCGAAAAGTTCCGGTCTATTTGTTGCTATGAGGTCTAAAACGTTAGCTTCACGAGTTGGTTCTCTAACTATCTGCTCGAAGTAATTCTCGGACAAGGCAGTCAGGATAATGTCACAAGAGTCTCTGTCCCTGGCTCCAGTTCTGATTGTGTGACTATCCCATTCTATACCTGGTAGATTGAAGTCTCCCCCTATTACAATAGTATGATCACGAAACTTCTTCACGACGTTCTGCAGGTTCTCTCTGAGGCGCTCAACTACTACGGTTGCTGATGCAGGTGGTCTATAGAAGCATCCGACTATCATATCTGACCCACCTTTGATACTTAACTTAACCCAGATTATTTCACATTCGCATTCGCTAATAACTTCACTGGATATTATTGAATTCTTTACTGCTATAAATACTCCTCCACCATTGGCGTTTATCCTATCCTTGCGGAATATATTCCATTCTGTGTCTAGGATTTCGTTACTGTTCACTTCCGGTTTTAACCAACTTTCCGTTCCTAATACTATATGCGCACTATTTCCTTCAATAAGAGATACTAATTCAGGAACCTTGCCCTGGATACTCCTGCAGTTTACCAATATTACGTTAACTTTTCCTGTTTTTGGTCTCTGAGGACGGACGTTCTTTATCAACGATGATAATGTCCTCTCTGGTAAGCCGTCAGGTATTTTATCGTTTCGCCCAAGGGGGGGTCCCTCTAACCTAAAAAACCCCCGTGTGCACGCCACACGTACTCTGCTACCCTAGTAGCTGCTTCCGGTGTGTAGTGCACGCCTGACCTGTCTAGGGGGGCCCTACAGTTCTCCGCCCAATAACGGAGGTCGATGAATTTGCAACCATTATAGTCGCAGAGTCGTCTGAGCCTCTGGTTTAGACCCTCCACACGGCTCCAAACCAGAGGACCGCGATCGACTCTGGGCACTATGCTGCAGATATTAAGCTCAGCTTGCACTCCGCGTGCGATGCCGGTTGTCTTCACCAAATCAGCCAGCCGCCGGAAGGAACCAAGGATGGCCTCAGAACCCAAGCGGCAGGCGTCATTCGTTCCGACATGTGCTACTATCTGCAGCCGGTCACACCCAGTGCGTTCAATAGCTGCCGGAAGGGCCTCCTCCACATTACGGACGAGACCCCCCGGCAAGCACACCGAGTGCACACTGGCATTCTTCCCCGACCTACCCGCTATTTTCCTGAGGGGCTCCATAACCCGCCTAACGTTGGAGCTCCCTATAACTAATAGGCCCGCCCTCTGTGACTGTCGGGACCTTGCCGGAGAATCGGCCACTGGCCCAACAGGCGAGGCATCCTGTGGTGGCTCGGAAACGATGTCATCACCACTAGGAAGCACCCCGTACCTGTTGGAAAGGGGTAAGGCAGCTGCCACGCGGCCAGATCCCACCTTCGCCTTTCGGCCAGGCACGCGCGAGCCCACCACTGTCCGCCATTCACCCTGGAGTGATGGCTGACCGGTAAGATGCTCACTGACGGAAGACGCAGCGACATCAGGGGTTCCATGCGATTCCAAGGCCACTTAAGTAGGCATAGGTCTCACCACAGTTGCCCCAACGCCACTACGAGCCGACGCCTGCGCCTCGAGCTCGATGAGCCTAACAGACAAAGCCTCCACCTGCCCCCGAAGAGTGGCCAATTCTCCTTGCGTCCGCTCACAACAACCACAGTCCCTACACATGACTATGTTTACCCTACTCTATACGGTGACAAATTCCCAAGATAATCTTCTGATGAGCTACTCTGATAATCAAGAAACACTCACTGAAATACGAGACGCGAAAACTACGCTAGGTTTTCCCAGAAAAACTATTTAAAAGCTAAGCGCAGCAAGTAAGTACAAAAACGCTTTATACAAACAGTACTCGCTGCTGCTGGTGCTCTCGCTCTGGCTGTCACAAGACAACTATCAGCAGCTGATTGGCCTCCAGGGGTACACTTCTGCGAATGGTTCATCCAACAATGTGTCAATCCTCATTTCAGTGCAAATGTTCTCTTTACGGATGAGGATTCATTCCAACGTGATCAAATTGTAAATTTTCACAATCAACATGTGTGGGATGACGAGAATCCGCACGCAATTGTGCAATCACGTCATCAACACAGATTTTCTGTGAACATTTGGGCAGGCATTGTTAGTGATGTCTTGATTGGGCCCCATGTTCTTCCACCTACGCTCAATGGAGCACGTTATCATGATTTCATACGGGGTACTCTACCTGTGCTGCTAGAACATGTGCCTTTACAAGTACGACACAACATGTGGTTCATGCACGATGGAGCTCCTGCACATTTCAGTCGAAGTATTCGTACGCTTCTCAACAACAGATTCGGTGACCGATGGATTGGTAGAGACGGACCAAATCCATGGCCTCCACGCTCTCCTGAGCTCAATCCTTTTGACTTTCATTTATGGGGGCATTTGAAAGCTCTTGTCTTCGCAACCCCAGTACCAAATGTAGACTCTTCGTGCTCATATTGTGGACGGCTGTGATACAATACGCCATTCTCCAGGGCTGCATCAGCGCATCAGGGATTCCATGCGACGGAGGGTGGATGCATGTATCCTCGCTAACGGAGGACATTTTGAACATTTCCTGTAACAAATGTTCGAAGTGTTGCTGGTACGTTCTGTTGCTGTGTGTTTCTATTCCATTCCATGATTAATATAATTTGAAGAGAAGTAATAAGATGAGCTCTAACATGGAAAGTAAGCGTTTCCGGACACATGTCCACATAACGTATTTTCTTTCTTTGTGTGTGAGGAATGTTTCCTGGAAGTTTGGCCGTACCTTTTTGTAACACCCTGTATAGTTGTATATTGCAGTCCCCAAGCTAGTGATACAATGCTCTTTAGCTAAGGACACTTTATAAAAATCCATGAAGTGGTTGCCGATAACTTTGGGGTCACACCTAGGATTGTAATCCCACATATATAAATTCATTACTACACGTTTGCTGTTCATCTATGTTATTCCAGCCGTCTCATCGCTGTCTACGAAGAATAACTGTCTCCCTGGTTCCTGGTGCTTCAGTGTCAACTTTTTCTCGAATTCCTCATGCTGTCACATACTCGTTCCCATGTAAAAGAATTTTCCTGCACCAAGCAAACGTATAAGCACCCCATCATTCTCCCTCAACTTCCCCGCATTTTGGCGTATTATCTCTCAATTTATACGTATTTTCCCTCAATTTTCGTAATTTTAGCTATTTTATGCCACTTCTGCTTATAGGACCATGACATCACTTGTCATGTATTCTAAAGTAGACACACACACACTCATACAGAAAAATAGCGCATTTGCACTAAGTGTTGCAAACTGTACTACGCTTACAAGCAATTTTAGAATACGTGGCGAGAATTGATGTCATGATCGCGTGTTTGACCCTGTGCAAGACTGTCCACGTGTTTTAAATTCTAACAAACAATAATTACAATGTGCTTCTCTGTACTCTCTACCAATCAACGTCATCCAGTGTCAGCCAACAAATACCTTACAGAACAGAATTCTGGGCCGGCCGTTGTGGCCGAGCGGTTCTAGATGCTTCAGTCCGGAACCGCGCTGCTGCTACGGTCGCAGGTTAGAATCCTGCCTCGGTCAGGGATGTGTGTGATGTCCTTAGGTTAGTTAGGTTTAAGTAGTTCTAAGTCTAGGGGACTGATGACCTCAGGTGTTGAGTCCCTTAGTGCTCGGAGCCATTTGAGCCATTTGAACAGCATTCTGTTCTCTGTCTATTGAGGTATTAGGGATATGCACAAGTTGACCGGTGTCTTTCATGCCTTACTGGGAAAGAAAAACGTGTGCCTCTACACTGATATGGATTTACGTTAAATGATAAAGGTAGATGGAGTAATCGGTTCAGAGGGGTTGTAGCGAGGTATGATTTAATGGTAGAATGATGATGCATTCTATGGAGAGGGATATGTTGCAGCAGGTCATCTATCACACATTTAACCATTGCTTCCGTTGTTCTCTCGGAGTGTATCAGTTGTTTGGTGTAAACTGCGTTCGACAAGTATGCAACTGCACGTTCTGTGTGTGACTTAGAGCCATGTCTACCTGCGATCATTAACAGCAAACCTCTTCAATACCACAGTCAGCAGAGGACTTCCAGCGTATGTGTGATGAATTATGTCCATGAAAGTGATGGAAAATCTATTTCGGCACCGTCCTCTAGACGAACGAAAATGTATGGGAAGTATTCCATTCCCCAGCCACTTCTCAGACTTAAATCGAGTCTTCAGTTTCATAACTGCAGTGATTCTAAGTTAGTGACAGAGGTTTGTGAGGTACTGCAATGTCTGTTTACGCATTTGCTTGTCAGATGTTGTGTGTGTGTGTGTGTGTGTGTGTGTGTGTGTGTTTGTGTAAGATACTGTGTCGTGTTCAGTTAGTTAGTTAGTTATGTGTTAAATTGATCAGAAAGCTATATAGTGCCATGTATTTCAAAGAATCTATGTTCTTCTTTTTCCTTTGGTGTAGAAGGTAGTGGTTTGCGAATGGGTTAGAAAAACTGCAGAGTGAATGTATGTCAGGTGTTGGAAATACAATTCCTGCATTGGGGTATTAACAGCATTTCATTCCATTGACTAATGTATCGGAAAACCACACTACCTTAACATTATAGCGTGTTTAAGTGCATAACTGTGTAGCCTCAAGAGTGTGTGTTTACGTTCTACAATAATTTCTCTCTTCCCAGTATCTTCTTGGTATGGAATCGAAACACTACAACAAATCTATACAATTGATAGCACAAGGGATTTACGCAAAACTTTCAAACTCCTACCTTCTGGAGCTCCATTACGCATAAATCATATGCTTCTTGTTGTTGTTGTTAATTTCTGTTATACAATCACAATACTCTAAAATGTATCATACTCTATGTACTGTACACCAATAATGACTGCTAAACTCCTCAGCACGCGAGCATGTAGACAGATCGTGTGTAATTGGACAGGTGACGTGAGTAAGATTGGTACAGAACAGTCTTCGCAGAACGGCAGTTACAGTATTGGAATACCGGCCTGTATCACAAGCGTCGCTGAGTACAAGTTTGGAACACATGTTATACTCTTTGCGAAAGCAAAATATCGAAGTGTATTGATTACATAGAACTCAGTTCGTTCTGTTCTTTCATGAGATATCGAATATAGCGGATGTAGTACCCTCCTACTTCTGGTCAGTTCCAAATTACATCGGAGACAATATTACAGGTAGGGTTGGTTAAAGACAAAGGAAGAGTTAGGAGATGCATAGAGAGAGGAGTTGTAGAGTTTTGCTCAGGGTCCTTAGCCGATAGGTTCAGTGAAGGAGTAGCTCGTTTCGAAATAAAGGTAGGAGGTCTTTGAATCTCCGACTTCATCATACAAATGTGAGAATACTTTGTGACTCCCATCGTCATGAGGGGAGACGGCAAATCATGATAAAATCGCACCGAATTTATAAAGTGTTTCTGCTAAGGACCGTAGTTTTTGCATCTACTTTCTGCTGATTTCTATTTCCTACGCAAACAGTGCGCAATATGTCCACATACATATGACACTCACAAAGTAACGGAGGGGCTGCTTTAGCAATGATAAAGAAATTGATGAGAACCGTGCAGCAATGTCATTGGCTCATAGCATCACAAGATCTACGCGATGAGACGTTTTATTGACGTGACAACTTGTCGAGAGTGGTGGTGTGGCTCTCGAATAAATGAATAATACGCTTTGAAATTAGGGAAAACATGGTAAAATTACGAAAATAGATGGAAAATACGTAAAATTGATGAAAATACGACAAAAAAATCTGGAGGAATGAGGGTACTTAAATGATCGCATGGGTGCATGAAAATTATTCCGTTCCTCCACCGGTGCGATTGATAACAGATGGTCTATACTATTCGTGCTCTATGACTTTATGTTCTGCAGCATACTCCCTTGTTCCACATGCGGTTATGCATTGTAAGCCATAAAAATGAAAGACCCAGTGTCGAAGATTTGCAGTCATAACGATCATCACCCAGGGTATCGAAACAATGATCATATATGGTACCTGAATTTGGCATGCTCCATGGACATGACGAGGACACCTGCAATGGACGAGGCAATTCTTCGTGCAGTTGACGAGAACCCTAATGTCAGCGTCAGAGAAGTTGCTGCTGTACAAGGTAACGTTGACCACGTCACTGTATGGAGAGTGCTACGGGAGAACCAGTTGTTTCCGTACCATGTACACCGTGTGCAGGCACTATCAGCAGCTGATTGGCCTCCACGGGTACACTTCTGCGAATGGTTCATCCAACAACGTGTCAATCCTCATTTCAGTGCAAATGATCTCTTTACGGATGAGGCTTCATTCCAACGTGATCAAATTGTAAATTTTCACAATCAACATGAGTGGCATGACGAGAATCCGCTCGCAGTTGTGCAATCACGTCATCAACACAGATTTTCTGTGAACATTTGGGCAGACATTGTTGGTGATGTCTTGATTGGGCCCCATGTTCTTACACCTACGCTCAATGGAGCACGTTATCATGATTTCATACGGGATACTCTATCTGTGCTGCTAGAACATGTGCCTTTACAAGTACGACACAACATGTGGTTCATGCACGATGGAGCTCCTGCACATTTCTGTCGAAGTGTTCGTACGCTTCTCAAGAACAGATTCGGTGACCGACGGATTGGTAGAGGCGGACCAAATCCATGGCCTCCACGCTCTCCTGAGTTCAACCCTCTTGACTTTCATTTACGGGGGCATTTGAAAGCTATTGTCTACGCAACCCCGGTACCAAATGTAGAGACTTTTCGTGCTCATATTGCGGACGGCTGTGATACAATACGCCATTCTCCAGGGCTGCATCAGCGCATCAGGAACTCCATGCGACGGAGGGTGGATGCATGTATCCTCGCTAACGGAGGACATTTTGAACATTTCCTGTAACAAAGTGTTCGAAGTGACGCTGGTGCGTTCTGTTGCTGTGTGTTTCCATTCCATGATTAATGTGATTTGAAGAGAAATAATAAAATGAGCTCTAACATGGAAAGTAAGCGTTTCCGGACACATGTCCACATAACACATTTTCTTTCTTTGTGTGTGAGGAACGTTACCTGAAAGTTTGGCCGTACCTTTTTGTAACACCCTGTATATTGGATCGTATGTTTGACCTTGTGCAAGACTGTTTACGTGTTTTAAACTCTAACAAACAGCATTTACAATGTGCTTCTCTGTACTCTCTACCAATCACAACCATGTGGTGTCAGCTAACAAATACTTTACAGATCAGATGCTGCATGGTTTTTAACAAGATTCTGCTGTGTGCCTATTGAGGTAATAGGGATAAATACAAGTTGACTGCTGCCGTTGATGCTTTCCTGGAAAAGAGAACCATCTGCCTCTAAATTGACATGGATCTGCGTTAAAGTATGACACAAAGTAAATGAAATAATCGGTTGAGAGGGTTTGTAACAAGGTATGATTTAAAGGCAGAAGGAGAGGGAGGTGTTGCGGCAGATCATTTGTTGCGTATTTAACCATTTTTCCCGTTCTTCTCTTGGGAGTGTGTAAGTTGGGTGGTATAACCTGCGTTCGACCTGTATACAACTGAGTGTTATGTGTGTGACTTAGAGCGATAGACAGACAATGAAATTGCAGGGTGAATGTATGTTAGGTGTTGGAAATATATTTCTTGCTTTTGAGTATTAACAGTGTTTCATTCCACATGACTAATATGTCGGGGACACACTGCTTTAACTTTATAACATATTTAAGCGCAGAACTCTGCAGCCTTAGGAGTGTGTGTTTATGTTCTGCAGTCGTTTCTCTCATTCAAGTACCCTCTTGGTATGGAATCGAAATACTACAACAACACATCAGAGTTGGTTGCACTAGTGATTTACGTAACATGTTTCAAACTCCTTCTGTCTGAAGCTGCATCATGGACAAATTATACATTTCTTCTTCACCGTCTGATACATCACTACAACACTCTCAAATGTATCAGGCTCTTTATGTGTTAAACAACAGTAAGGAGTGTCAGCCTCCTCAGCATGCATGAATCTAGAAGGGTCGTGTGTAACTGGATGGGCGACTTGAGTAAGATTGGTACAGAACAGTCTTTGTAGGATGGTAGTTAGGGTATTGGAATGAGAATACCGCTCTATTTCACAGGGGTCAGTCGGTTGTGCAAGTTTGTAACATATGTTATGCTCTTTCTGAAACGAAAATGTCGAAATGTATTGATTACATGGAACTCAGCTTATTCTGTTCCTTAACAAGGTGTCGAATGTAGTGGGCATAAGTTCGCTCCTACTTCTAGGCGGTTCCAAATTAAATACACGACAATGTTGTAGGGAGTGTTGATTAAAGACGGAGGAACAGTTAAAAGATGCATAAGGATCTCATCTAGAGTTTTGCTCAGGATCCACGAATGTGAGAATGCTTTGTAACTCCCGTCCACATGGGGAGAGATGGCCAATCGTAATAAAATCTTACTGAATTTATAAAGTGTTTCGGCTAAGGAACGTAGCTTTCGCACTTCCTGTCTGCTGATGGCTATTTCATACACTAAGAAACAGTATTTGTATTATGTGGTGTAGGCAGTGTAGCAGGGTTCGCAATATGTCCAAGGGTATATAGCCCTCGCAAAGTAATGTAGGAGGGTGTGTTAGCAATGGTACTGAAATTGAGAATCGTATTACAGTTTTGTAGGCTGATAGAGTCACGAGATCAACTCGATGAGACAATTTGTTGACATGACAAGTCATTGAGAATGATGGTTTGAAAATCGAGTAATTGCGTGAAATATGTTAAAATTACAGGGAACCTGGTAAAATTATGAAAATTGGTGGAAAATACGTAAAAGTTACGTAAATACGGCAAAAATTTGGGCGAATGAGGGTACTTAGATGCTCGCCTAGGTGTATTAAAATCATTTAATTCCTCCTCTGGTGCGATTGACAACTAATGGTCCATATTATCCTTCCTCTATATGTTTATGACCTACAGATTACTCCTTTGTTCCACATGCAGGTATGCATTGTAAACCATAAAAATGAAAGACGTAGTGTTGAAAGATTTGGCAGTCATAATGACCATCACCTAGAACACCGAAACAGTGATCACATAGCCAGGTGTGGTATGCACCACCAATATGAGGAAACAATGCCCTTCATCTCTTCAAAAAGGAACATGGTAGCATCTGCTACCTCATCAGTGTGGAACATGAGCTTAAATGCAGAGGTCACACCTTCAGAGAGCTGTTTGGTGATGCTCCACAATGCTGCAAACTCTTCCAGTTTCCACACATTGCGATGCCGTCCATATTTTTGTCGACAGGAAACACCATCTCTATCTTTTATTTCAACCATACTGTGCATTGTGGGAGCAGATTAACTTACACCATGGGAGGTCCAGCTTTCTGTGAGAGCTGATGGACCGAAACGTGTTAAGCCAGTTTAGCACTTGACAAATAACTAAAAGTCATAGTGGTAATACAAAATGAATAGCGGTGTACAAAGCTGCAGTCATACACTGCTTGGGTATGTTACAGCAAAAAAGCACTGTATCAAACTGCTCATGAAAGTAAACTTTCTTGTGATTGATAGTCTGTGGATATGTTCCTCCTACAGTATGCATGATGAAGCTTTACACATGTCTGTCCAAGAGACTTCGATCACTGGCCACCTGCTCCAATAGACTAATGCGGGTGTATTTAATAGTGTCACCACATATGCTCTTTGTCAGTGTGCAGACGTATTTGTTTCCAATATATCAGAAGAGGGGGACACAGTAATATCATAACGAGTTCTCTACCAGCTGACGTTAGTGGAATTTTTATATTTCATAGTTTTACTCTATTGGCTGTTATAAAAATTAAGATGTGTGAGAGAGAGAGAGAGAGACTAGACTGTCAGCGAAATCTCTGACACCATTACTCACACGTATTTCTACTGTAATAATCATAGGAATACAATAAACAAGGTCAGGACATGTTGTGGGTGATATTTATAGGCTGTCGTTCGATAACAATGAATTTTATGCATCATGCCTCTGAATTTCTTTGTGCAGTTCGTGTACACTTTGGATGGTTGTGAAGTTTCTCCTGTGAGCTAGTGTGCTATTTTTCTCGTTGTGATAGTCCTCTACATAGTCAGTGATGGGAGGAGGACTAGAAGGCCTTGTAACTAATGGAACAGTGATGCTGGTATGTGATGGGGGGTTTGAGAGAATTAGCAGTGGTCTGTGACTTGGCTGGGGACATCTATTACTCTTGGAAATCGTGTGGATTCAAATGCTATACATCGAAGACTGGAAGATTCGTGAGAATACAGCAGGTAAACGATACTCTGATGAAAGGGGAGTGGAGAGGTGAGCACTATACCGCCTCTTCTAAGTGTTATGGGCAAACATATTACAACCTCTCACACACATCTTGCAAAGTAACTACAGTGAGTAAATTAGGGGCTAATTCGAAAATTTTTACCGAGAGACAATCAACAGCAGAAGTATCATCTTTTGTTTTCTCGATAAATGAAAGACAACATACTTCCATGAGTTTTGTGTGCATATAAATGGATGGCTTGACCTCTTAATAGGAAGACTAAAATTATATGTGCTTACTGCACAAGCCATTGTACGGTGTGTGGTGGAGGGCACCCTGTACCACTACTAGTCATTCCCTTTCCTGTTCCACTCGCAAATGGAGTGAGGGAGAAAGACTGCCTATGTGCCTCCTTATGAGGACTAATTTCTTGTATCTTATCTTGTGGTCCTTATACAGAATGTATGTTGGCAGTGGTAGAAGCCGTCTGTGGTCAGCTTCAGATGTCGGTTCTCAATAGTGTTCCTCGGAAAGGAAGCCCAGGGATCCCCACCTGAGCTACTTGGCGAGTGTAATCCGATAGCTGGAAAAAAATACTCCCTATGTAATGTGACTCTCATGATTAACTTAATTAGTTAGCCTTCCAATTTGATGTCAATGATGTGCCTCCAGGTGGGTAGAAGCAAGAGCTAGAGTACCACAGATATGATTCAGGAGTTGGAGCGGTAATCAGGCTTTTCTTCGTTGGAATAAGATCTCTTAACGAGATTTCAATCTCCTAACTACACAGGGAGAGAATACCATCGTAATAAAATCAGCTATATTACCGAATTTATAGTGATACTAGTATAAATCTGATGTTTACAACTTCTCTGTGCTGTTAGCTTAAGAGACTTCATGTGTGACGAAGCATTTGGTTACTTTAAGAGAGTTCGATAGCAAGGAAGCATCCTGTGACAGAGGTTGATCTTAGCACCATGTCATGAGTCAAAAATGAGTTTTATTTAGTCGTATGATGCAGAATGTAACAGATATTAAGTTGACTAAAACAGATATTTTTACCTGATGAGACAATACTTAAAAGAAATGTAGCCTTTGCCATAATGTTACAGGATTTTCATAATAAATAACTATACTTTGGCGATGTGAAAACGCAAGTGTGCCCCAATTTTTTCTACCTTCGAAAATATCTCGTATAAACAGGAGAAATCTACACTTTCGGTGTGAAATTCGAGGTATATGGTCAACAATATCCCTGTCTCGTATTGGATAAACTGGGGAGAGGCTATGTCAGCATGAAATTGCAATTAGAACTATACATTCAACGCAACGCATACATGCTTATCCTGCAGTGGATCGCGACTGGTGTCACAAGTGGGTATAAGGGTTCGGTTGACCTGAATCCGCAAATTAGTTACAGAGAATCCGCTGATCTTTCGGCTCTTTCCGATGTTCCTGGGCAGAAATCCCGGCAGCAGCACTCTCTGGATGACTGAAGAGCGAAGTATGTGATCAGTATGTTGGGTGAGTGGCGACAGAAGAGGACATGTGCGTTGCGGGAGAAGATTCAGAACGACAAATGTTTGCACTGAACGATTATTCCCCTACGTAAATTGATCGGTTGACCGCTTGGTGACCATCTCTCTCACCTCTGAGCATTTGATATGACCAGCTTGTGGCTACTGTGGAATATTCGTGCAGTTGCCAGCGGGGGCAGTGCACAGCAGTGGCCTATGGAAGTTTCTGCAACCTGCGACATCTAAACATGGAAACTCCTATGAAATGGACCGTGGTGTAAGCGATGTGTTTACAAAGTGCCCCTGTCCATGTGTTGATGGCTGCAGTGTGCCACGTTGAGTGCTTCTTAATACACCCCACTGGACTGAGTCTTTCAGCAGAAAGTTGCAATGGTATTTGTTTAAATATACGTGAAGTTGTTGTTGTTACTGTCCTGTCATGCAGAAGGCCCTTTCCCCTCCTTCTTCTTCCTGGTGTAGCAGAGAGAATCAACTTGGGAATTCTACACTGTTTTAAAAAATACACTTAGCACACCTGCAGGCGGTCGGGAATTACACAACCATGACAGCATAAATTCACACCGAAATTTGAAGTTACAACTATAATTTTATACAGTACTGCTTCGAATTGTGATATCAAGCTTGAAAACTTTGTTCATATTTTGTGCATTTGTTCCACAAAAGAATTTCATATCTAAGAACTGAGTGTACATATGAACAACATGTTCAGATGACATGCCTCTAAAGACATAACATGCTGATGACATTCTATTTGCAAGTATCTTTATATGCTCACACCAGTCCATCTGAGAACTTTATGTTTCTTACACAGTCTACCCAAATATCACCTACATTTAATTTAAGAGTGACATTTTCTCTTCTCAAGCTGTAATTCATGGCGTTTATTTTCTTTACATTCAATGTTACTCTACTGCATTTCGACCTGTCATAAGCTTCCTTGAGTGTTTCATTTATTTTCTCTGCAGGGACTTCTATTATTTCCCCAGTGACTGTAGTACTGCTGTTATCAGGAAAAAGAATGTTTTCCCTATGACTAACACTATTGTGAAAGTCTCTGATGTACATCAGGAACGTTATTGGCCCTAATATGCTACCCTATGTTAATGTATTTTGGTTCTGATAAGGGTTTTGCAAAAAGTTTAGCCTTATTTGAGGTATATGCTATTTCTGGTCTTTGTACCATGTCTGCTAGGTATGGTCGGAGCCATTCATTAGCTACATCTCTTATTCCTAATGGTTCTAGCATATTTGTAGTCGTTTGCCAATGGAGATATCATACTGACACTTTTTCAACTACAGGCTACATCTCCTGTGGATACAGATTATGCGCCTTTAATTGTTTGCTCTCCATTGCCTTCTGCATCTTCATGCTGTTGAGTGTTGCTGATCTTCCACCTTTTAGGGCGAGTTCCCCACACCAAGGACAAGATGTTGCCTGAAACACTGTCCTCTCTTCCACCATCTTCGACAAGGGTACTGGCAGACCGAGGGTGACCCCTTATACCATGAGCCTTCGGTCACCATTGGTGATATGCTTTTTTCTTCAGTATATAAGCAGTGGGTGTGTTCAAACCTGGACCAAAGACATTTTGATTACTAGTGAAAAACATTGCCCCTAGACTGAGAGTTCCCCTAGACAAGATATCATAAAATAAAAATTTCGTTGATACCTTGCTGTCTGATTCTCATCAACTGCAGTGTGCTGTTGCAGGACTGTCGCTGCAGCTGTCACTATCCCGTGAGCAGCAACTGCGTGCCACACTCAGCCTTGAGGTGGGAGCACGCTTGCTCATTCACAGCCCACAGCTCGCGCCAATGCCCGACGAGGCTGGCCTCAACGTGCCGCCTGGCGTAGCCACCAGTGTCGCATTGCAGCAGGTGGGCCTCCATACACTGCAAGCAACAGTTGCACGCTACACACAGTCTGCCTACTCGTCCACAGACCACAAATGGCACACCTGAACCCTGTGAGGAGGACTACTAATGTGACAATGGATATAGCCACTAATGTCACACAACAACAGTAGGCCCACTGATACTGGGAGCAATAGATGCATGTTGCAAACAGCCAAAAGGTTGGAACCAGACTGCTCATCCACAACTGGCAACCAGTGTCCATACCAAATATGCCACAACAATGACCCTGTAGTGTATATGCTTACATATACTGAGAGCCGTAGGTAACAACACCAGGTACACAGCAATTGTTGAGCAAATAGTCAAACACTTAAAAACAGAATATTCTCATGAACACAAACTAGACCTTGAAAGTTTTGTCTTAGAAATTTTCTGTTAGAAATAAGCCGCGCCGCGGTGGCCATGCGGTTCTAGGCGCTCCAGTCCGGAGCTGCACTGCTGCTATGGTTGCAGGTTCGAATCCTGCCTCGGGCATGGATATGTGTGATGTCCTTAGGTTAGTTAGGTTTAAGTAGTTCTAAGTTCTAGGGGACTGATGACCAAAGCAGTTGAGTCCCATAGTGCTCAGAGCCATTTGAACCATTTTTTGTTAGAAATAACACAAACAACATCGTCTAGATTATAAAATTGCTTTATTTGTCCTATACAAGATGAACCCGAACAATTACTGAGCTCAGTGCCAGTCACCTACGAAGTAGGAAAGCTAGTGGATCATCATACATAATTTCTGTATAAGAAATTTCGTTTTGTTTAAGAAATTCTACATAATGTCTTTTATTTCTTGTCACAATTCCAGGCATCAGATCTTTGGTGCCTGTAATATTATACAGAAAAGATAAAATATTATTTGTAATTAATACATTTTTCTCTTCAAATAAAGGACCCAAATACCTCTAAACCAACTTTCTGAATTTAATTAATAATCTTTCTTTTGAATAAATTTCAATATATTCATCATATGTTTTTCTGAATTATCGACAACTGCATTAGCCTCCGCTGAAGCAGACTTTAGTCTGAGACTGGAAGTACTGCTTCAACTGCCGCTGGAATTGGCCCCATTTACTAAAAACAGTTTTTATTAGACTTTTATTTTTTCATTTAAAAATAAGTGATCATAATATTTTATTGCTGTATATTCAAGATTATAATTATTTCCAGAGAGTGGGATGCTACTCGCTGAAATTCCATAAT
This sequence comes from Schistocerca piceifrons, assembly GCF_021461385.2. NCBI lineage: Eukaryota > Metazoa > Arthropoda > Insecta > Orthoptera > Acrididae > Schistocerca > Schistocerca piceifrons. The sequence continues at coordinate 190,410,756 of NC_060141.1, forward strand.
GAATAAAGTTTAAAGTATCATTTGTAATTAAGACATGTTTTTCTTCAATGAATGAATTAATTTTTGAATTTTCATTTTTTTACAAATCTAATAAAAATTATTTCCAATAAATGGCGAGCCTAAACAGTCTGAAAGTCAATTAATTGGAAGTTAGAGCTTCAGAATTAGGACTTCGACTTCACAAGCCTAATAAATTTTTTTCTACATAAGTTGACCTGGTTCAATTGTTAAATCCAAATTTTGTAAATATTGCAACTCTGAGAAGTCAATTGATAATTTTACTTCATATAAATATACAAAATATGGATATAGAACAACATGTAGACAATGTATATATGAATATTATGTAAAAAATTATAATGATAATCGAATTCGTTGTGTATGAGGAAAAAAATTTCTAAATATTATTATAAAAATCATTTACAACGAATTCTGAGTGAAGAACATCCAAAAATATTATTGTCAATGGAAAATGAAGAGAAACAAGAAACTGATACAGCAGCAAATAAATGTAAAGCTTGTCAAGAGATAAAAAGTTTAGGTTGTTTTTACAAAAATCCTTCTCACAAACACAACTACAGTAGTAAACGTAAAAAAGGTGTTTTAGAATGTGTGAAAAATAAGAAAGGACAATCATCTCATACTTAATTTTGTTCAACTTTGTGATTATTATAAAAGGAATAATTTAATAGGAAATAGTAAATTAAATAAAGGCAATCTAATTAGATTTATTAAAATAAATTACATCACAAATTTAAATCCATGAGTAGGAAGTATTTGGAAATAATTACCTTACCATAAAATTAAAATGATGATGATGATTTTGAAACTGAAGAAGGTAAAGCATTTAGAAAAAATGTTACCACTTTCTAAAGACATCTTTGAAAAACTAAAATCTAGAACAAATAAAGATAAATATTGAAAAAATATTTCCATCTGCTGCTGATATATTTGCAAAACAAAAAACTAGAACTAATAAAGAAACATTGTTTCCTTTCTGATACTAATTTATATGAGAAACCATGTAAGAGAAAAACAGTTAGATATTATGTAGGCAATAGTGCATTTCAAAATGGATTACAAACTATAAATTGTGTTAATAATACAAAGTTAATTGAACATAATCATTTTTAACTACATAAAAACGAAACTTACAAAAATTGTAAAAAATAATCTAAGAATATATCATAGATTGAAAATAACCTTAAGACTTTTTTCTGAGTACCAAAGGCAGACGACCATAAATATTACACTATTTCAGCTCCAGACAGAAAACTAAGGAATCACAAATGAAAGAGGTATAATTGAAAAATTTAAGATTGATAAACAAAATATTCTATCAAGAATGCGTGATTTTCAAGCACGTGGATCAAGACGTTCATTAGATAGAATCATTGGCTTACAACTATTAATTAACAGGTATGTTCCATTGAGAGGATCATCTTACATTGAATTACCAGATATAACAAAAATAAAAAAGCGTATATTAATGTGCAAAACAATGATCAAAAATGTTTTCTGTAGCCTATAAAATCTGCGTTATACAGGGTGAGTCACTAACGATTGCCACCACGAGTAATATGACATTGGTTTTTTGCTGCTTGATGGGGTGTCTTCAGAGATATGAAGGTCAACTTTGTTTTTTCAAAATCAATACTATAGTTTGGTACTTATTTTCTGATAGCGGCTATCGAGACGAATCCAATGATGTGTAACAGTAAGCTCTTTGAAGGTCAAAGAAGGTCAAAAAAGTGGCATGAACGACCACTTGAAGAAGGTGTTTGAAGTGATGATCATTGATATCAATGCAGTGCTGCAATCTTCTTATCATGGATTGAACGGTATTCCTTATCACTTCTGCACTTATCGAAGCACATGCTCTGATAGTTCTCTCTCGTACATCATGCAAATAGCAAATATTTGCGGAATACGGTGTATCCATGTGACATGTCATTAACATGTAAACACCATTCGACTGTCAGCAGTACAACACTAATAGGAATGATAAGACAAGTATTGTCAAATCAAGCGAATGTGAATGATGTATTCCTTCCAAGAACAAGTCGATATGCTTCTCATTTACATACAATGCCAACGAAATTCAATGAGAGCTAGAAACTTATATGCTGAAAGATATCCTCAACGTAATTACCCTACACATCGTAAATTTAAATACCTGTATGATAAATTGAGAAGAACTTGATCATTAACGCATCAGAAACATATCCAGAATAGGAATGTTACTAATGAGTAAATGGAAATTGTTACTCCTGCCACTTTGGTTCGAGATCCTTCTGTTAGTTCGCATCAAATCGCAAGGGAATCTGGCATGAGCCAGAGTAGTGTTATTCGTGTTCCGCATGGCCATAAATATCGTTCCTACCATATCAGTGTCTACCAAGAATTAACTTGTGCAGATTGTATGCGTTGCATTGAATTCTGCCAATGGGCCCAACTACACATTCAGACAAATGACACATTTATTAATTTGATGTTATTTACTGATGAGGCTGCATTCTCAAAACATGGGAATGTTAATTTGCATAACATTCATTATTGGGAAATCCATGTAGGCTGTGACAAGTTGCACACCAAATACCGTGGTCAGTGAATGTACAGTGTGGGATTCTGGAGGACACAATTATAGGTCCCCATTTCATCCAAGGAAATCTTAATGGCAGGAAGTACATGACATTCCTGCAAGAAACATTAGGTCTGTTATTGGAAGAAATACCTTTAGGAACAAGGAACAGAATGTGGTATCAACATGATAGGTGTCCGCCACATTCTTCGCTGTTGGCAAGTGATGAGTTGCAGAGTCAGTTGCCAAATCATTGGATTGGACATGGAGGAGATGTGTCGTGGCAGGATCGTTCGCCAGACTTGACACCTCTTGATTTTTTCCTTGTGGGGATTCGTATAAGATATTCTTTATAAAGACGTTTCAACTATACCTGAAGATATGCAAGAGAGAATTGTCAGAGCATGTGCTTCACTAAGTGCCAATGTGATAAGGAATACCACTCAATCCATCATAAAAAGATTGCAGCATTGCATTGATACTAATGGTCATCACTTCAAACTACTTTTGTAAATGGATGTTCAGACCTCGTTCATGACCTCCATTGACCTTCAAAGACCTTACTATTACACATCATTGGATTTGCTATCAGAAAATAAGCACCAAACTAAAGCATCTCAATTTGAAAAAAAAAAGCAAAGTTGACCTTCATATCTCTGAAGTAACCCTGCCTAGTAACAAAAAACCAACGTCATATTACGGCCCCCATTTCCCCCTGCAAATTTGACCCACATCTTTTCATCTCCTATCATAATTTCGGAGTTACTCTTGGTGGCAACAGTTAGTAACTTACCCTGTATACTGCAGATAAAAATGGTGGTAAGAGTTGGTGAATATAAAAATGTCGTTAATGATCTTGATCAGAAACTTAAAAATTTTGGATTTCCTGCAGTGGTTGATCAAAATACAAAAACTGAAAATAATCATTGTTTATTTGTTTCATGAAAACTGTCAATTGTATCCATTAAAAATAACAAAAAGTAAGAAAGAGAAAGATATAAATCTCCTTTATTTTAAAAAAGAAAATAATTCACACTATTATTATTTTAAAAATTTATCTACATTTGTTTTGATTCAAATTAATGAATGTGAAGAACTAAAATTTATTTGTAATTATGTTTACTCCATTTCACTAGTAAATAAAAAGTAGATAATCACACATCAAGGTGTGCAAAAAGTTCCTTCGTTATTTGCGGCTGATTTTCAAAGGTTATTAATCAAGATGGACAACTAACAATGAAATCCAGAAAATTCATCTACAATAAAATATCAAAAACATGAACAAGTTGATTCTGTTATTATATTAAATATGTAAATGGACATTATAAAGATCCTGTTGCTTATATAGGATCAAATAGTCATAAAAATTTATTGAACGAATAAAAAAGGAGGTGAAGATATTAGAAGAATTTATTCTGAAGTTGAGGAAATGAAACCATAAACTCCTGAATAACATTTAAGATGTGCAAGATCGACAAAATGTACATTGTGTAAGTATTATTACTCACTAAAAATTAAAAAGTTTCATCATCAAGATCATTTAACTGGAAAATTTATAAATCCATTATCTAATAAAAGTAACTTTCAGTTAAAACTTCAGAATTTTATACCAGTTCATTTACGTAATTTATCAGGATATGATCCATATCTGTTCATGAAAGAACTTGGTTATGATGAAAAAGAAATAGAATTAATACCAAACAATTAACACAGATATATTGGAGTTGGCTTCTTAAGTTGATGAACTTTCATCAAATTTGAAAAGAGATGAAATGAAAAACATTAGAAAAGTATTCCAAGAATAGTTATTTAATTTAACAATCAGAAAAGGTGTATATCGATATGATTTCATGGATTCTTGGGAAAAATGAGAAGAGACACAATTACCAGCAAAGGAAGAATTTTGCAGTAAAATGAATGACTGTGAAATAAGTGATGAAGATTATAAACATGAAAAAATAGTTTGGAAAAAAAATTAATATAAAAAATTTTGGTGAATGTCATGATCTGTATCTTAAAACTGTTGTATTGTTGTTGTATGATATATCAGAAAATTTTAGAAGAAGTTCTATAAAAACATGTGATTTGCATTCATCTTGGTATTTTACTGCACCAGTATTATCTTGGGATGCACTGTTGAAAATGACAAAAGTTGAATTAGATTTATTATGTTTTATTTCTTGCAAAAGGAATTAGACCAGGAATATCACAGTGTTGTAAAAGATACATTAAAGCAAACAGTAAGTATATGAAGGATTTTTGATATTAAAAAGATATCGAATTATATAGCGTATTTAGATATGAATAATTTATGTGGATATGGTATGAGTCAATATTTACCATATGGTGGATTTGAATGGGATGAACCAAATAATTTCGATTGTACAAAGATAAGTGAAATTTTACATACTGCTAAAATTAGATATATTTTTGAAGTAGCTTTAGAGTATTGAAAAGAATTACATGATTTACGTAAAGTTTTACTAGTAGCTCCTGAAAATAAAATTGTGTCTGGGACTAAACAAAGCAAATTGCTGACTACATTAGAAAACAAAAATGAATATGTAGTTCATTATAGAAATCTTAAGCAGTATTTGTCATTAGGAATGAAATTAACAAAAATACATAGAGTTTTAAAATTTAAACAATCTGATTGGTTGAAGAAGTATATAGCTGCAAATACAGAAACGAGAAGTAAAGCCAAAAATGATTTTCAAGAACATTTCTATAAACTTACAATAAACTTTGGCAAGACAATCGAGATATTGGAAATAGAGTTGATACAAAATTAGTTTCTGTTGGAGAAAAGTCTGGTAAATTAATAGCAAAGCCAAACTTTAAAGCAAGAACTACATTTTATGAAAATTTTGCTGTTATTCATATGAATGAGACAAAAACCACATTTAATAAACCAAACTATATTGGAATGAGTGTACTTGATTTATCTAAAGAACTTATGTATGGTTTTCACTACAGAATAATGAAACCAAAATATGGAGAAAATATTGAGTTTTATTATCAAGTTACAGACAGTGACATCTATAATATATGAACTTAATGTTTTTATGTAGATATGAAATCTATGATTAATAAATTTGATACTAGTGATTATCCTGAAAATAATATTTATGGTATTCCACAAATTAACAAGAAAGTTGTAGGAAAAATGAAAGATGAATGCAATGGAAAAATAATGGAAGAATTTCGTGGTCTGAGAGCAAAAATGTATGTTTATAAAGTTGGCGATAAAAGAAGGAAGAAAAACTAAGGGAGTTAAGAAAAGTATTGTCAAAAATGGAATAAGCTTAGAACGTTATAAAGATTGTTTGTTTAAGAGACAATAGAACAGAAGAATTATTATGGTTCAAAGTGAAAAACATGAAATATAATCAGTTGAAACAATCAAGATAACATTGAGTCCTCTTGATGACAACAGATATGTTTTGAAAAATAAAACTGATACATTACCATATGGACATTATGAATTACAAAAGTTTCTTACATTCGCCATAGTTCATTTCATTTATTTTCTTATGTTCACCTTTCATAAAAAATTATGAAAATTCATTTTTTTATGTTCACCTTTTGTGAGAGGAAAGTGAGTTAGACTGGAAAACAGGGTTATAGTAGATTGCTTTAGTAGGTTCCAGTTAAGTTTTGGCTCAAAAGTGATGGACTATGTTAATGAGCTAGTGAGCCAGGGCTGAGTTAGAACTACATAAGCAATCTACTCATAGACACCAAATATGCAATTCTGGGAGACCACATCACAAGGTATGGCAACTTCACACAAGTTCAACACTTCACTTTGAAGAAATTAACAGGAACCCTGGTAACAATAAAGTTAGCAATAAAACTGATGCACAAAAATACACACATCAACAAAAGTTTTGCATCACCTCAGTTCCGAAAATTCCGGAACCTATACAGATTAACATAAACATCATTTCCACCCTTTTTATTGCTCATGACAACCACACATTGCATGTTGTATCACCATACAGCAAGACCTTCAAAGGTGGTGGTCCAAATCGCTGTACCCACTGGTAACTCTAATACATAATAGCACACCCTCTTGCATTGATGCATGCCTGTATTTGTCATGACATACTATCCACAAGTTCAGCAAGGAACTGTTCTTCCAAACTGTCTCATTCCTCAAAGGCGATTCGGTGTAGATCCCTCAGAGTGGTTGGTGGGTCACGTCGTCCATAAACAGCCCTTTTCCATCTATCCCACGCATGTTCGATAGTTTTCATGTCTGGAGAACATGCTGGCCACTCTAGTCGAGCAATGTCGCTATCCTAAAGGAAATCATTCATAAGATGTGCACGATGAGGGCGCGAATTATCGTCTATGAAGACGTTTGCCTCGCCAATATGCTGCCGATATGGTTGCACTGTTGGTCGGAGGATGCCAATCACGTATCTTACAGCCGTTACCACGCCTTCCATGACCACCAGTGGCATACGAAGGCCCTACATAATACCACCTCAAAACAGCAGGGAACCTACTCCTTGCTGCATTTGCTGGACAGTGTGTGTAAGGCGTTCAGCCTGACTGCGTTGCCCCAGGCACGTCTCTAACGATTGTCTGGTTGAAGACATATGCAACACTCTTCGGTGAAGAGTGATGTCAATCCTGAGCGGTCCATTCGGCATATTGTAGGACCCATCTGTACCGAACTGCTTGTTGTCGTGGTTGCAAAGATGGACCTCGCCTTGAACGTTGGGAGTGAAGTTGCGCACATGCAGCCTATTGTGCACAGTTTGATTCGTAACTAAAAGTCCTGTGGCTGCTCGAAAAACGTTAATCAACATGGTGGCGTTGCTGTCAGGATTCCACTGAGCCATCATTCGTAGGTAGCGGTCATCCACCGCAGTAGTAGCCTTTGGACGGCCTGAGCGAGGAGGTCATCGACAGTTCCTGTCTCTCTGTATTTCCTGCATGTCCAAACAACATCGCTTTGTTCAAACAACTTACGGGTTTGCTGCCGGGTGACGTCGTCGAACACCGCCAATATTTCGAGAGGAGCACACCCTGTCATTCTCAAGGCACAAATGCAAGGAAGAAGAAATGTGCAAGGAAATTTAATACCTCGGTCCACAAAGGAGAAACAAGGAAGACACCACACACAGAATAAGTGTCAACACAAACAAAGATAACCAACATCAGAAATATCGATAATTACTATTAATCAACAGGTGAGGTAGCACTAATTCTGTCCCTCTGTTTTTTGATGAGAGACAGAGCCGGATTCCAAGCAGCATTTAAACAAAATCCACCATCTCTGTTAATAAGATTGCTTGATAGTTTGATTTCAACAGCTTCCTTAATAACACTATCCCAATAGCTGGACGTGCAAGCCAGAATCTCAGTGTTGTTGTAGTCCATAGGATGACCGGTGTCAAGGCAATGTTCTGCAATAGCAGATTTGGTCGGCATTGTAAGCGTGTGTGACGCTTATGTTCAATACACCAGTATTCCACAGTCCTGATTGTCTGACCAATATATGACATGCCACAACTACAAGAAATACGATAGGCCCCAGCCTTACGCAAACCAAGATCATCTTTTACGGACGCCAACAGGGCCGTAATCTTAGAAGGTGGTCGAAAAACACATTTCACATCATATTTCCGCAAAATACGGCCAATGTTGTTGCGTAATGCAATAGGCCGTAGACTTAGGTGCCACTTCGTTGCTATCGTCACTCGCCCTTTGCACAGAAGGCTGATGGCGCGACGCACGTTTGCTCTGCCTGTCACTATAACCATTCTGACGAAAGGTGACTTCGAGATGTGATAGCTCAGCTGCCAAACTTTCAGGGTCTGAGATAACGTGGGCCCTATGACCCAAGGTGCAAAGTACTCCTTCACGCTGAGCTGGATGGTGACAACTATCAGCTCACAGATACAAGTCAGTGTGGTTAGGCTTCCTGTAAACAGAATGTCCCAACATACCATCAGTCTTCCTTTTGACCAACACATCAAGAAAGGGAAGGCATCCATTCTTTTCCACCTCCATAGTGAACTGAATATTCGGGTGGATTGAATACAGATGATCCAAAAACCGGTTTAAATTCTCACTACCATGAGGCCAAACAACAAAAGTATCGTCTACATATCTGAAAAAACACGCAGGTTTCAAGGTCGCTGACTCCAATGCACGCTCCTCAAAGTCCTCCATAAAGAAATCGGCCACAATAGGTGAGAACGGGTTTCCCATTGCAACTCCATCAGTCTGTTCGTAGTACTGACCATTGAATAAAAAGTAAGTGGAAGTTAGCACGTGTCGAAACAAATTTGTTAACTCGACACCAAATTTAACCTCAATTAGCTGCAACGAATCAGAGAGAGGAACGCGAGTGAAAAGAGAAACCACATGAAAACTGACTAAAATATCATAGTCATTCAAACGCAATCCCTGCAATTGACATAAGAAATCTGCAGAGTTCTTAATGTGGTGTTCACACCTAACTACTAGTGGGCTCAACAAACTAGCAAGATGTTTAGCGACACGATATCTCGGAGCACCAATATTAGAAACAATAGGCCTCAACGGGACAGCCTCTTTATGGACCTTAGGGAGGCCATATAATCTGGGTGGTACAGCACAGTAAGAATTAAGACTCTTGATAGTCTCCTGTGACAAAGAACTTTTCTTCAGTAGGTTATTTGTATTTCTCTCAACACTCTTAGTAGGGTCAGCACCGATTTTGCGAAACGCCGATTCAGAAAGTAGATACTGCATCTTTTGAATGTAATCACGCTTGTTCAACAAAAGGTGGCGTTTCCATTGTCTGCAGGTAAAATAACAATATCAGGATCCATTCCAAGTGAATGTAAAGCAGCCGCCTCAGCTGCTGTAATGTTACACTTGGGTGGACAGGCCCCAGTCAACACATGACAAGTTTCCCTCCTAACCTCTTCTGCAGCATCTGAAGGTAGTTTATAAACAGCCTGTTCGGTAGAACTAATAAAATCAACGACTGGCAAACTCTTAGGCGTAGGTGCGAAGTTCAAACCTTTCCCCAGCACAGGCAAAGCTGCGTCGTCAAACGTTTTCTCCGTGAGATTGATCACAGAACGTTGAGGATCAAAATTACAATTAGACCTGAGCAAAGGACCAAGAGGCACCGTCCACTCAATCCCAAGAAAATTCAGAAACCTTAGATACCATCATTAAATGAAGCTGAAATAATTCCCTAGAAACAAAATATAATTGACGGCGAGTATAGTGGATCCTTTCACGAACAAGAGCTGAACCAGCACGTTGCTTGATGCGATTAGCGGCAGGAGAATTAATGTGATGCACAACCCTAGCAAACGTTGGAACAACACTATGATTTCGACACTTCAATAAAAACGATAATGCACATTCCAACCTTACTCTACTGCTGCGAAGTTTATCCAACCTCCACAGGCAAGGATACATTACCTCCCTGTAGAGGTAAACAATGTGAGACCTCAACTTTTCCCGGAGAATTGAATGTTCAAATAACTTAATGGTTTGCTGCTGGGTGATGTCGTCGAACACCGCCGATATTTCGAGAGGAGCACACCCTGTCATTCTCAAGGCACAAATGCAAGGAAGAAGAAATGTGCAAGGAAATTTAATACCTTGGTTCACAGAGGAGAAACAAGGAAGACACCACACACAGAACAAGTGTCAACACAAACAAAGATAACCAACATCAGAAATATCGATAGTTACTATTAATCAACAGGTGAGGTAGCACTAATTCTGTCCCTCTGTTTTTTGATGAGAGACAGAGCCGGATTCCAAGCAGCATTTAAACAAAATCCACCATCTCTGTTAATAAGATTGCTTGATAGTTTGATTTCAACAGCTTCCTTAATAACACTATCCCAATAGCTGGACGTGCAAGACAGAATCTCAGTGTTGTTGTATTCCATAGGATGACTGGTGTGAAGGCAATGTTCTGCAATAGCGGATTTGCTCAGCTCTTGCAAGCATGTGTGATGCTTATGTTCAATACACCGGTCTTCCACAGGACTTCCAGCTATTGGGATAGTGTTATTGAGCAAGCCTTTGAAATCAAACTATCAAGCAACCTTATTAACAGAGATGGTGGATTTTGTTTAAATGCTGCTTGGAGTCCGGCTCTGTCTCTCAGAGGGACAGAATTAGTGCTACCTCACCTGTTAATTAATAGTAACTATCGATATTTCTGATGTTGGTTATCTTTGTTTGTGTTGAAACTTGTTCTGTGTATGGTGTCTTCCTTGTTTCTCCTCTGTGAACTGAGGTATTAAATTTCCTTGCACATTTCTTCTTCCTTTCATTTGTGCCTTGAGAATGGCAGGGTGCATCAAGTGTTTATCAGAGACAAGGGTATCGTTAGGAGTGCCCCAGCAAAGTGTGCTAGAACCAGAATAAATAATACATGTACAAGACAGAGGCATGCTAATTTTCCTTTCATAAATCCTATGTCACGTAGTCCTCATGGATATCTAGTACTTCAAAAACCTTATACATTTTCCATTTGAAAGATACTAATAAACTTGTCACAAACATATATATATATATATATATATATATATATATATATATATATATATATATATATATATATACAGGGTCCGGCATAAAAAACTCCCCGATTACAAAGTAATGTGCAGCGGACAGTAGAAGGAGCAGAGTGGTGGGGGGCGCGTCGTTAAGTAGCAGCCTACGTGCTGTTTTCAGTGTACGCCATGGCGTGGTCTGGTGAACATCGTGCCTTCGTAGTGGAAGATTTTATTCAAAATGGCGAATCGCCTATTAATACTCAACGTGCTTTTCGCGTTCGCTTTGCGCTCGGACGACGGGACCCTGTTCCCGATAAGAAAACAATTTATTCTTGGGTTGCTAACTTTCGTGAGACAGGTTCCGCATTAAAAAGGAAACCACCTGGACGACCACGGACTGCAACAGGCCCCGGAAATGTTGATGCAGTTAGAGCTTCAGTTCAACAATCTCCTCAATGATCCGCTAAAAAGCATGCGGCAGCATTACGGATATCTGATCAAAGTGTGAGAAGAATCTTGCATCGAGATCTTAAAATGCATCTACGCAGGAAATGAGTGAACGAGACTGTGGTGTCCGTGTAAGTTTGTGCCAAGACCTTCTTCGGAACATTCATCCCAACGATATTGTGATTTTTTCTGATGAAGCACACTTTCACCTTGCCGGAACAGTGAACAGCCAAAATTGCAGGTACTGGTGTGAACACAATCCCCAAGAACTTCATCAACGACCACTTCATAGCCCTAAAGTAACAGTATGGTGTGCTGTTTACAATTCCGGAGTGATCGGTCCTTACTTTTTCGAAGAAAATGACAGGAATTTAACCGTCAACAGTGAACACTATTGTGCCATGCTCCGCGACTTTCTCCAACCGCAACTAAGGGAGCTTTTTGGTGAAATAGAGAACGTGTGGTTCCAGCAAGATGGTGCTACTGCCCACACAGCGCGGCAGTCACTGGCATTGGTGAAGGAAATGTTTCCTGGACATGTGAGCTTGTTGCGTGGAGACATTGGCTGGCCCCCACGATCGCCGGACTTAACGCCCTGTGATTTCTTTCTTTGGGGCTATTTAAAAGCAAAAGTTTATGAACAACGTCCACAATCTTTACGAGCCCTGAAAGAAGCAATTACACAAGAGGTTGAAGCTATTCCACCTGAAATGACTCAAAGAGTAATGAATAACTTCAGGGAAAGACTCAAACAGTGTGTCGACAGTGCAGGAAGCCATTTAAGGGATGTTTTATTTAAAAAGTAAGACCATAAGAGTATTTTCTAAAATGGCATAATATGTACTTTTATTTAGTATAAATAAAATTGTTCTACCTTATTTGGTTTTGTTTTTATTAGCTTTCCTTAAAGGGGAGGTTTTTCTGCCGGACATTGTATATATATATATATATATATATACGGAATAGCATATGATAATTCTACAGCTATTGTAGAGAGACTCGGCGCAAGAAAGACGCTGCATGTCATGAACAGTGTTATTCTCAAAATCCCGGCAACCAAAGTTCTAATACCTTTCAACAAGCAAATTATTCTTTCAACTGGGACCTCAAATGCTCAAGTTAAAATGTGGGGAAAACTATTTTGAGGGCGTTTAAAGGATGGCAGAAAACTAGTTGACATAAGTGGCCTGTTAACTGTTTCGGGAAGGGATCATCCACATAGAATCATGCGCTGTACATTGTCAACCAGTGTCAAACCTGAGTTTCCCCCAGCGTATAAAATATTCAAGTAACTTGCGGGAATGCTACTGGGTGAGAAGTCGACAACCGCTGATAACGTCGACAGGTGCACGCCCTGTCATTTTCAAGGCACAAATGCAGCAAGAAAGCGGCAAGGAAGGGAGTTTAAAACATCAGTATGCAGTAGATATCCAGAAAGATGACACGCACACATACTGTCATCATGCAACCAAAGGTGACTGACGTCAGAAGTTATTGATAGTGAATATTAATAATCAACAACTGAAATAGCATTACCTCTGTACCTCTGCTTTTTGACAAGGAAGTGAGCAGTATTCTACTCAGAATTTAAGCAAATTCCATAGGGCGACTGTGATTGACTCCTGGCACAGCCATGGATTTTTCCTTTTCAATTCAATTCAGTCTCTTTATTCATCCATTAACAATATACATTGTATTGATGTAGTCAATTACAATATAATTTCTTATATTTAATCTGTTACAAAAACTTGAATGATAAATACAAATATTTCATATCATTATATATAAGTGATATTACTTTTCCATATTCAGATATTCTTCAGTGATATAAAAACTATCTTTTAATAAAAATTCCTTAAGATATACCTTGAATTTAAGAAATTTTTTAATTTTCTTTATTGTAGTTTGGTAGAATGCTCCTTTGTGGGTGTCTCTGTGACAATCATCTCTGTTCCTTATTTCATGGTTATGAACGTGATTATTTAATGTTGAAAATTCTTGGTGAGTTTTCAGAAAGCAGAAACGTTCATAGATGTATAAGCTAGGAAGAGTCATTATTTTAAATTTTTTAAATAATTCTCTGCATGACACTTTACAGGGAACCCGTTTCATTATTCTGATAGCCCTTTTTTGAAGTTTGAAAGCTTGTTTTGCCATAACTGTATTTCCCCAGAAGATTACACAATATCTAAGTGAACTATTCATATAAGCGTAATAGGCACACAGCAAAGATTCAGTGTTGCAACATTCCCAACATATTCTCAGCACACAGCAGCATTTACTTAGTTTTTTACTCAAAACTTCTAGATGCTTTTCCCATCTCAAGTGCTCATCCACCCATATACCTAGAAATTTTGTGTCTGGAGCTTGTACAATAACATAGTTCCCTAACTCAGCTTTTACTCTTCTTCTAGCTGAAATTCATCAATACTGTCTTATCCTTATTTATGATCAAAGCATCATCGCTAAACCATTTTCCTGTATCATTTATCGTCCTAGAGACACTCTGCTGCAGATTATCCTTGGTGTACCCTTTTATAAAAATGCTGGTGTCATCAGTGAACATCACTGCTTCTGCAACTGTCAGATTACTTTTTACTTTACATGTGGCAAGGGCCTTATTGACCATATGCCTGCTCTAAGAACCTCTTCCACTTCTGTCTGTCCAATGCACTGTTTGTCCAGTTGCTGTTGCTGTTCATCCTAGTTGTGTCCTCCTGAATGTTATCCCACCATCTGATTATTGTTCTCCTGGATGCCATTCTAGGTAGTCTATTCTCTGTCATTCTTGCTATATGGCCTGCCGAATTCAACCGTCTCCTCTTGAGCACTTCAATGATGTTACGGTGTTTATACAGCCCTCTTAATTCTTCATTTCTTCTTATTCTCCATTCCATGTTATTTTTGTCGTATACAGGTCCGAAAATTTTCCTTAGTATTTTCCTTTCGAATATTAACAGTTTTTCTTCATCTTTCTTTCTAGATATTAATGTTTCACGTCCATATAACATCATAGGTATAATGGTCGATTGATATCAGCGGATTTTGTAGTTACTGTTAAGTGATCTTTTTCTTAGAATTTTGATGAAACTAAAAAGTATCTTGTTTGCTGTTGATAAACAGGCATCTATTTCTATGTCTGTTCTGTTGTTATTACTAAAAAGACTTCCTAGGTACTTGAAGAGGTCAACAGTCTTGAAATTGAATCCGTCTACAGTCAGAGGTGCATCTTTTCTGGTTTTCTTACTTATGGGCAGGTATTCTGTCTTTTCTTCATTAACATGTAATCCTGTTTTCTCAGCAATTTTGTAGCAATTTTGCAACATTCTGATTAATTCTCTTTTGGAGGTACTTATTAGTGCTACATCATCAGCATAGGCAAGTCTTGTAATGTTCACATCCTGTAGCTGGATCCCTTGTGGACTGGTTTTAGAAAATTCTCTATCGATATTCTCTAGGACAAGGTCAAATACACTCCTGGAAATGGAAAAAAGAACACATTGACACCGGTGTGTCAGACCCACCATACTTGCTCCGGACACTGCGAGAGGGCTGTATAAGCAATGATCACACGCACGGCACAGCGGACACACCAGGAACCGCGGTGTTGGCCGTCGAATGGCGCTAGCTGCGCAGCATTTGTGCACCGCCGCCGTCAGTGTCAGCCAGTTTGCCGTGGCATACGGAGCTCCATCGCAGTCTTTAACACTGGTAGCATGCCGCGACAGCGTGGACGTGAACCGTATGTGCAGCTGACGGACTTTGAGCGAGGGCGTATAGTGGGCATGCGGGAGGCCGGGTGGACGTACCGCCGAATTGCTCAACACGTGGGGCGTGAGGTCTCCACAGTACATCGATGTTGTCGCCAGTGGTCAGCGGAAGGTGCACGTGCCCGTCGACCTGGGACCGGACCGCAGCGACGCACGGATGCACGCCAAGACCGTAGGATCCTACGCAGTGCCGTAGGGGACCGCACCGCCACTTCCCAGCAAATTAGGGACACTGTTGCTCCTGGGGTATCGGCGAGGACCATTCGCAACCGTCTCCATGAAGCTGGGCTACGGTCCCGCACACCGTTAGGCCGTCTTCCGCTCACGCCCCAACATCGTGCAGCCCGCCTCCAGTGGTGTCGCGACAGGCGTGAATGGAGGGACGAATGGAGACGTGTCGTCTTCAGCGATGAGAGTCGCTTCTGCCTTGGTGCCAATGATGGTCGTATGCGTGTTTGGCGCCGTGCAGGTGAGCGCCACAATCAGGACTGCATACGACCGAGGCACACAGGGCCAACACCCGGCATCATGGTGTGGGGAGCGATCTCCTACACTGGCCGTACACCACTGGTGATCGTCGAGGGGACACTGAATAGTGCACGGTACATCCAAACCGTCATCGAACCCATCGTTCTACCATTCCTAGACCGGCAAGGGAACTTGCTGTTCCAACAGGACAATGCACGTCCGCATGTATCCCGTGCCACCCAACGTGCTCTAGAAGGTGTAAGTCAACTACCCAGGCCAGCAAGATCTCCGGATCTGTCCCCCATTGAGCATGTTTGGGACTGGATGAAGCGTCGTCTCACGCGGTCTGCACGTCCAGCACGAACGCTGGTCCAACTGAGGCGCCAGGTGGAAATGGCATGGCAAGCCGTTCCACAGGACTACATCCAGCATCTCTACGATCGTCTCCATGGGAGAATAGCAGCCTGCATTGCTGCGAAAGGTGGATATACACTGTACTAGTGCCGACATTGTGCATGCTCTGTTGCCTGTGTCTATGTGCCTGTGGTTCTGTCAGTGTGATCATGTGATGTATCTGACCCCAGGAATGTGTCAATAAAGTTTCCCCTTCCTGGGACAATGAATTCACGGTGTTCTTATTTCAATTTCCAGGAGTGTAAAATAGGTGAAATGGCGTCCCCTCGTCTTAGTCCAGTGTACACCCAGTGTCTTTATGCGACATAAAGTTTCATCTACACACATTTTAACTAATCTGATTAATTTTTATGGTATTTTTAATTCCTTCATTATATTTAGGAGTGTCTGTTGGTGTATGCTATCATAGGCCTTTTTAAAACCTACAATTAATATGTGGACATCTACATTGAATTCCCATGCCTTCTCAGTTACTTGTCCTAGGGTGAATAAGTGATCTGTCAGATGGCCTGGAAAATTGTTTATATACACCAAGAACAACAAAAATGGTTCAAATGGCTCTGAGCACTATGGGATTTAACTTCTGAGGTCATCAGTCCCCTAGAACTTAGAACTACTTAAACCTAACTAACCTAAGGCCATCACACACATCAATGCCTGAGGCCGGATTCTAACCTGCGACCGTAGCGGTTTCAAACTGAAGCACTCAGAACCGCACGGCCACACCGGCCTGCCAAGAACAACAGAGGGCCTGATATGGATTCCTGGGGCATTCCACAGCTAGTTTTTTTTTTTAAATCTGAAAGATACTCTTTGCCTTCATGACATAATTGTACTTTTTTGTTGTCTATCGGAGAGATGAGACTTGAACCATTTGAAGGCAAGTCCCCGGACGCCATAAAATTCTAATTTCATGAGCAATAAGTCATGGCTGTATGATCAAATGCTTTGGATAAATCTAAAGATGTCCTGCAGATTAATTCGTTCTTGTTCAAGGTGTTTAGGACCATTTTCATGAATTGGAAGACTGCCATTTCTGTGGATCTGTTCTTTCTAATCACATTTTCAGCATTAGTCAGTATTACATTTTTATTCAGGAAGTCAGCTAGCCTTTCATACATTACACTTTCAATTACTTTAGAGAAACCTGACAATAATGACACTGGCCTATAATGATTTATGTCATCTGTACTTTACTTCCTGTGAAGTGGCTTTATTAAGGAGAGTTTTAGTTTTGATGGGATTACCCCTGTCCTGAATGAAGTATTAATAATGTCAGTTAGGTGAGTATCTACAGTGGTAGAACTATGTTTGATTACCTTGTCTGGAATTCCGTCCTTTCCACAAGACATCGTATTTTTTAATTTATTAATAGCATTTCTAACGTCATATTCTGTTACTGGGTACTGGAACATTGTCTTTTCACAAGTTGGTACTTTGATGGGAGGACTGGAATTAGCTGCACTCAGCATCATGAAGCTAACTGAGAAGTTCCTTGATCGACTAGCAGCGGCTCCAGGTCACGAAAACTGACAGTGACTGGGAGAGTGGTGCTGACCACACACCTGTCCGCAATGCATCCAGCGACACCTGTGGCAGAAGATGACTGATTGATCAGTACCGATGGGCCCGCTGTGACCTGTGGATGGAGTTTACTTATGTAAGACTAGGATCAGTAAAAGGTGATCTTGCTTTGCATAAGGCGTGCGTTTAGCGGTTTCCTTGCGGTTGTGACATGCCTTGTATTGGTCAGGTGATCAGTGCTGTGGAGGACAGCTGTATTGTGCATAAGTGTCACACACACTTACAAGAACCAAGCTAATCTGCTATTGTAGACCAATGCATTGGCACTGGTTGTTCTACCGGATCTAATAACATGGATACTATGGCATACACTTCCAGCTATTAAAGAAACGATCTTGCTGATTGTGATCATATTCTCCTCTTGAGCTCCTTGAATGTATGAGTTATTGTCAGTCACACTCCGAACCAGAATGAGTTCTTGTTTAGCATGCCTAATAATCTGTCTCATGTCCTCAAAGTATCCCATAAACATTTTTAGAGATATGCATGCAGTAAATCCCTTGTACTCTTCAACTGCTCTATCCTCTGGATCATCTATGAACCATCCTGCATTTTCTAAACTATGCAAATCTGCTGGTGGTGCCGAGATGTATGTTTTAAGGGTTGATGTTATGCTGACATTGCACATATGGTTCATCTCAGATCCATTGAGTTCGTAGCGTATCTCTTGGAACAGGAATGCTAAACCATTACGTGTCAGCTTGGATCCCATGGTATCGCTGCCGTCAGTTTTCTTGAATGACCCCTCTAGATATATGTAACTCTTGCATGGAAACGCGAGTGCGTCTTGGTGCTGGATGACAATTCTGATTTCATCGTTCTTGTTAAATGTAGTTGAAGCGTAAGGTTTATGAGAGAAGTATTCCTGACGTATAATTCTCTCATCATACTCAACTGGACTGGTTATATTGAGTGATGACGTCACTGCACGGTTTCAGAACAACTGATTTAAGAAACTCATAGTTCGCAGGTGTTATCACTTGGCTGTTTGGTAGCGAAGTGACGTGCTGTGAATTACATGCACTTGTTTTATGCTGTATGCCCATCCTGTCTCAGATGTAATTGTACAATGATTTCCTCACCACGAAAGTCAACAAGTTGATTATTCTGGTCAACAATACACAGCTCCAAATACACCAATGTCTGAGCTGTCACTGGAAGGTATATTGCATTGGCAGGGGTCTCAACAATCTTTTTCACTGAGGAAGACCGCACTGCAGTTCCTTCTCTAAATCCTCGCACAAACGAAAAAATGGCTGACATCGAAGTAAGTGTCCAAGGAATAGAAAAGCAACTGGAATCACTCAACAGAGGAAAGTCCACTGGACCTGACGGGATACCAATTCGATTCTACACAGAGTACGCGAAAGAACTTGCCCCCCTTCTAACAGCCGTGTACCGCAAGTCTCTAGAGGAACGGAAGGTTCCAAATGATTGGAAAAGAGCACAGATAGTCCCAGTCTTCAAGAAGGGTCGTCGAGCAGATGCGCAAAACTATAGACCTATATCTCTGACGTCGATCTGTTGTAGAATCTTAGAACATGTTTTTTGCTCGAGTATCATGTCGTTTTTGGAAACCCAGAATCTACTATGTAGGAATCAACATGGATTCCGGAAACAGCGATCGTGTGAGACCCAACTCGCTTTATTTGTTCATGAGACCCAGAAAATATTAGATACAGGCTCCCAGGTAGATGCTATTTTTCTTGACTTCCGGAAGGCATTCAATACAGTTCCGCACTGTCACCTGATAAACAAAGTAAGAGCCTACGGAATATCAGACCAGCTGTGTGGCTGGATTGAAGAGTTTTTAGCAAACAGAACACAGCATGTTGTTATCAATGGAGAGACGTCTACAGACGTTAAAGTAACCTCTGGCGTGCCACAGGGAAGTGTTATGGGACCATTGCTTTTCACAATATATATAAATGACCTAGTAGATAGTGTTGGAAGTCCCATGCGGTTTTTCGCGGATGATGCTGTAGTAGACAGAGAAGTTGCAGCATTAGAAAATTGTAGCGAAATGCAGGAAGATCTGCAGCGGATAGGCACTTGGTGCAGGGAGTGGCAACTGACCCTTAACATAGACAAATGTAATGTATTGCGAATACATAGAAAGAAGGATCCTTTATTGTATGATTATATGATAGCGGAACAAACACTGGTAGCAGTT
This sequence comes from Schistocerca piceifrons, assembly GCF_021461385.2. NCBI lineage: Eukaryota > Metazoa > Arthropoda > Insecta > Orthoptera > Acrididae > Schistocerca > Schistocerca piceifrons. The sequence goes on from NC_060141.1 coordinate 190,430,727, forward strand.
ACTTCTGTAAAATATCTGGGAGTATGCGTGCAGAACGATTTGAAGTGGAATGATCATATAAAATTAATTGTTGGTAAGGCGGGTACCAGGTTGAGATTCACTGGGAGAGTCCTTAGAAAATGTAGTCCATCAACAAAGGAGGTGGCTTACAAAACACTCGTTCGACCTATACTTGAGTATTGCTCATCAGTGTGGGATCCGTACCAGATCGGGTTGACGGAGGAGATAGAGAAGATCCAAAGAAGAGAGGCGCGTTTCGTCACAGGGTTATTTGGTAACCGTGATAGCGTTACGGAGATGTTTAACAAACTCAAGTGGCAGACTCTGCAAGAGAGGCGCTCTGCATCGCGGTGTAGCTTGCTCGCCAGGTTTCGAGAGGGTGCGTTTCTGGATGAGGTATCGAATATATTGCTTCCCCCTACTTATACCTCCCGAGGAGATCACGAATGTAAAATTAGAGAGATTAGAGCGCGCACGGAGGCTTTCAGACAGTCGTTCTTCCCGCGAACCATATGCGACTGGAACAGGAAAGGGAGGTAATGACAGTGGGACGTAAAGTGCCCTCCGCCACACACCGTTGGGTGGCTTGCGGAGTATAAATGTAAATGTAGATGTAGATGTAGATACCCCATTGCAACTGAAGGGAAGAATCCGTAAATAGTGTGAATCAGACTATCGTTGAGATAGGAGTTCGTTGCAATGTTACACTCGACACAGATTGTGCTGACTAGGAGTATGTCCACTGTCTTATCCGACTTGTAAAATTTACTTCGATCCTTCTTCAAAATCTGCCCTTTTGTGAAACCCAACAGGCGCCTTATTGAACCTTTCTGGTTAAAGTCAGTCGTTGCATTTACAGTCCTTATTTCAGATTTCAGTGTATTGATGTTTGCACGTAGTTCAACACCTTTTCCAGACTGTTTCAAGACTTCGTTTAAATCATTGATATCGTATGCACCCGCTTCTATTTCCACGATATTTTGTTCACCATTAATATCCAGATGCAGTTTATTGTTAGTCTCGGTGATATTAGGGGTGCTGTTGTACATCTCCAATCCAATCAATGCAATACTTCATGGACCAACGCTCAAATCAATTGGCAGGAAGTAATTTGCATGCAATACGCATGATCGTCCTTTTAAAGTCAAAGTGTACAACATTGCATCCGAACCTCAACTGATGAATGAATGAAAAAACCTCTTCCTTATATAGCGTACTTTTTCTTTGTGAACGTCAAGAGAAACATGATGCATAGATGTCCACAGAGGTGGGTATTAAAGTCCTGATAGCGTCGATAATTTTAGAGCGCATGTCTTCTGCGAGTAAAATATTGTTGTAATTCTTCTGGTGGCTGCAGATCACCAAACGAGTCGAAATACTAGACGGTATGCGCGTCTTTCATAACATATGACACCCAGTGGGTGCTGAGGCCTCCAGCAACATCTAAATTCACAATACCGCATTCACCAGTTTTCCACATAGTCTTCGGTAATGTATCCCGCGTAAACACGCCACGGATTCTTGGTATCTTGAATTTATCTCTAACAAACTTAAGAAGATCTGTATTTGTTGAGTGATCGATCTGGTAGGAGTGCTAATGGGCCTTTATTTAATTTATGAATAGACCAAGCCCTTTCCTGTACGGTTTCAAGTATAGTCCTTTTCCAGTGGCTTGCCTCTTCTAACTGTGCTTGGGAGTTTCGAGCGTTCTTGACCGTTTGAGCAATAGCTGCAGTACCACCGGCGAGGGAACCTACCGCCGAGAGCGCAGAGAGGGCCGGGATGAGAAAAGAAATAAAACCGCCGGATGTCTTGGGTATTGGTAGAACTTGAGGTGCTTTAACTAATCCTCTTCTACTTTTTGCCGCATCTTTCTGCTTCAGTGCGTTTTTAGCTGCATACAGCGCTGTCGGGATACAGTTCTTCAAACAGCCCTTCTTGTTCTTCTTGTTCTTGTTTAGTGCGCAACGTGCAGCGTTCATAACTCATTTGAAATTCATCACTCCTAAAACCCAACTTGATTTCTCCACGCATGGTTTTATCAACTGAAAATGATGCGATGCGTTGACCTATACCAATATCCTTTCTTCTCCCTATCGCCTAAGCCTTATCAGCTAGAATCCTATCTGCAATGTAACGAATTGATAGATCTTTATTTGCAGCGTATGCTGTGTCGTGTTCCACACACGCTTCGTCGGGCAGATTAACTCCCTCATCACCTCGCTCCAAGTGTTTCTGAAGCTTTGTCCCAGGTCCACAGTAGTTACACCCAGGGATGTGTAATTCCACCGGTAGTCTGTCTAGAAAACCACCACCTCCTCTAATGTGTCTCCTACCACGCATGTTGCGCTACTGCGGTGGTTGTGGAGAATGCACTCCCATTATATAGCAAATCGCCGGCATCAGTCCATTTGTTTTGTGTAGCAGGAAAACCAAGCCATTTGACTAGTGCTATATTTCCCCGACCTATTATGACTCTCTCCACAAGAAAAACATCCAGTTCTGAGCTTTTCTGCATCTCCTCGGTGTAGAAGAGGCTTGCAATTTCTTCACCTTTACTATCCTTCAATATATAAGTTCTAGGATTCGTTCGTTGCACTTTTGAAACTGTAAATATCTCAGTTGACCAGTTCGGTAGGTATCATTTCTCAAATGCCATCTTGTGTTTTGAAATACGTACCAAATCACCTACATTAAATTTCTGTTACCGTGGATCCAGCATCTTAATGCGATAGTACACGGTATCCATGAGTCCATTATCGCGAACATCGCTTGATCTCATTTTTATTGTGCTATGTTTTGTTCTATTATACTGAGCAATTATTTGTGTGAGCGGCGAAGGTTAAAACGCATCCACATTCGACCTTTTATTGTTTTGTTCAGGCGCTCCACGATACTCGCCTTCCGGAGTGCTGTTGATCCATATGCCCTAACTTCAGCAGCCGCAATGCCTCACGAACTGCTTTTCGCGCATGAATCACTTTCTACTTCGTCAACATCTTGGAGTATACTAATCAGACATATCCGCGGCGTGAGGCTTTATATGTGCGGTTATTTTCTTCCTCCTCTTACTATGATCCTGATCGCCCTTCTCAACAACAAGGAAGTCTACATCTATTTTCCCCTGAATAGCATTGACCTTTTCAATTAAGTCGCTTACTTTCTTACTGACTTGATTAACTAGCTCATTTAACGCATTCACCATTCTCAGAAGAGTCTGGTAATACGTCTCTAGTTCCCTGCGCATGCCTGCAACTTTATGCACCATAGCCTGAATTTTCGCATCCAAGAACAGGTGTATGTTATGTCTGTGTACACCCATCCTCTCAGTTTGAGGGGTAGACATAAGCGCGAATTTGTCCATAATGTAGCGTAGACTGATGTACGAACCCCCCATTACCGTGCTATATGTGCAAAAATTCTTGAAAGTTTCGTCTGTACCTATCATCAGTCAGTTTTCTTGTTTTATCAATGACGAGAAACCCATACTGTGAATGATTCCAGCAATCTGCACATATCTTTACGAAATCATTGAACGATATGTCTGTTCCGACACGTGCTTGGTAAATGTGTTTTAAATATAGGTGTCTTGTTTGAAGGTTATAATGAGGTTTGAGTTATCCCTAACCAGCTGTTTGGAGATTCTGGAATATGTTTGACTTAGATAAAATACATTAGCACCCATATGACGACCGAAACAGAAATATTTTCGAATTTTGTCTTGGTTTTCCACAGAAACATCGTCAAATATGAAGACTGTGTTTGGCTTTGCTTTTTAAGGTGGAGGGATATCACCACTTTCACTGAATTTCATGTATGTAACACCATCTACACCACGCAATGTCTCTTGTAATAGCTGAAACTTGGGTTGAAACAGTGTTTTAAGAATACACAAACATGTTCAAATTGGGCCCCATCTATACATGTTAGCAGAGTCATGAGGACATTGATCTTCCTGCAATTGGATGGACCTACAATAATTGCTCGTATATTATCAGGAAGGAGAATTCTGTTCTTTTTGTTCTTCGAACTTGGTAATTGGCACTTTAACACATCTGGATACATTTTCAATCTCCATTCTGGCATGCAACCCCCAGACATGATGTGCTTCTATAGCAATGTTCACACGTTTCGATCCACTGGGAGTTAAATTGTATGTGGAAGTGAAAAGCATAGATGCACTTGACACCTTCTTCTTATCTACAGTATCTGCACTCTGTGGGTGTGCTATCACAGGGACGTTCTGCTGGGATGGGTCATATGTTGGTGCCCAGTACTGACCTCCATCTTGTTGTTGTTTAACACCGCCAGCGACAGCAGTCGATGCATTGGGGGAGATCGCATGTCCTCATCACATAAATCGATGAGTGGGATGGAGAGAATCAACTCCTTGTTCTGATCCAACAAGTGGGCTATGTGCGCTACAGGATCCCACGTGGCCGCTACTGGTTCAGATGCGCTGGAGGCTGTTGGTGTAGGTCTCAACGAGATGACAGGCGAGGTTGCTACAGGTCTCGATGTGTTAGCAGAGCTAGGCATGTTGGCTCTCGACCCTGTTGAACAAAAATGAGGAATCATTAAATATGGGCCAATAGGTGAAAACTTTGAATAATAATAATAGTAATAAGCTAACAAGAGAGAATAATATGATATGTAACACTTACTTTTCTGTTTTATCTTGTTCTACATGACTGTGCTGGAGTGCGACTGCTGTTGGCGCTTCATGGTTCTTCTTCTTCTTCTTCTGCTGACTAACTGAACAGGAATGAGGCCCTGGAGCTGCCGAGTTTCACCTATATCTCCTACAATGACGTCACCAGATACTTCCATCCTACTGACTGAAGTCGAACACGTGACTCGATTAAGGATACCTATTGGTTCCCACCATTTCCCCCCACCATCTTGGATTACATCACGAAACGGACGACAGTGCCCTCTGGTGCAGGTACTGGGCACTAGGCCCTCACCATGTGGCGAATATACTGTTTACCGTCATCCTGAATAACGGTACTTGCGTCATCACCTGACGTCATGCTAGTGCCCTCTGGTGGTGACGAAATTAACTAAGTCAGTTGGGCTCTGGACCTCGTGGTAAACACATTGCATGCTGACATCTTGGATTACGTCACAGATGAGAGCACCCCCTGGTGGTGGTAATGTGTACTAAGGCAGTTGGGCTCTGGACCTCATGGCGAGCACATTTGCATGAAATTGTTTAAATAATAAAGACTTATAACCAAGTCCTATTTCCCCATGAATCCCTATGAGGTCGGGCAACTGCGGTTAGTACAAGTGTCCTTTCTTTTGCTCCATTTTCTTACCTTAGCAGCGAAATCCCAAGTGATCTTTGTTTACCGCCAAAATTTAAACTTGGTACCAGTTTGTAGGAGGAAGTGGCGGTCAGGTGGCTTAGGTTAGTGGAGGTAGCCCAAGTGAGCTATCTCCGTGCGATTTTTTTTTGCTTAGTAGAGATAACTGGGGTGTGATGCATTATCCTGTTGGAATTTGAACTTCCCGCCATTTTCTGGGGGAGGGGGGCGTGGCACTTTCCCACCAAAATTCAAACTTCCCCCAAATTCTGCCATATTGAAAGACGTCACAGCCGCCATCATGGGTAACGTCATGCATTGCTGCCACGTCTACTCTACACCAGCTTGGATGACATCATCGCCACCATCTTCGATACATCTGGCAACAAATGCAGACTGTGCTCGTACCCTTGTTGTTCCAATACTGCTGTCTCTGGATCATGGGGTCTCGGGCTTGATTCCTGGCTGGGTTGGGGATTTTCTCTGCCCAGGGACAGGGTGTTTGTGTTGTCCTTATCATTTCATCATCGTCATCTTCAGCATTTGTGACAGTGTCTAGATTGGATTGCGAAAAAATGGACTATGTAAGAACTAGGACTTTGTACGGGCGCTGATGATGTTGCAAGTGAGCGCCTCACAAACCAAACATCACCGTCATCATCATCATCAGAACTTGTTCACAAAAGACAAAGGTCCTGAGTTTGGGTCTCAATCTGGCGCTCAGTTTTAATCAGCCAGAAAATTTCATTCCAGCATACTCTCTGCTGCAGAATGAAAATCTCATTCTGGAAACATCCATCAAGCTGTGGCTAAGCCATATCTCTGAAACATCCTTTCTTCCAGGAATGCTAGGCTTGAAAGTTTCACAGAAGAGCTTCTGTGAAGTCTGGAAGGTAAGAGATGATGTACTGGTGGAAGTAAAGCTGTGAGGATGGTTGTGAGTCCTCTAGGGTTACTCACTTGCTAGAACTCTTGCTCATGAAAGGTAAATATCCCAAGTTCAAGTCTCAGTCCAGCACACAGTTTTAATCTTCCAGGAAGTTTCAAAGACAAAATAATGAAAAGTAGCCGAAATGAGAACAGCGGGCTCATGAAGCAGATAAAGTTAAGAAATTCTGCTATGTAGGCACTAAAGAACTCATGATGGACGGAGGACTTAAAAAAACAGATTAACACTGACTAAAAGCACATTCCTTGCCAAGAGGAGTCTATTAATATCAAACATAGCTCTTAATTTGAGGAAGAAAGTTCTGAGAATGTATGTTCGGAGCTCACCATTGTATGATAGTGAAACACGGACTGTGGGAAAATCAGAAAAGAAGAGAGTCGAAGCATTTGAGATATTTTGCTGCAGACAAATGTTAAAAATTAGATGGACTGATAAGGTAAAGAACGAGGGCGTTCTCAGCAGAATCAGCGAAGAAAACGACATATGGAAAACAGTGACAAGAAGAAGGGACTAGATGATTGCACGTCTGTTAAGACTAGAGGTGGCTGTAGTAGGAGGACTGAGTTTGGATTACATCGAGAAATTATTGAGGAATGGATTGTAATTATTACTTTGAGATGAAAAGGTTTGCACAGGAGAAATAATCGTTGTGAGACATGTCAAACCAGTCAGAAGACCAATGACTCAAAAAAAAGTATCTTTCCACAAGGTATCATCTGAAAAGATGTCACATCCTATGGTTTGCCTAAGATGCTTCCATAGTTGAGAAGGCGTTCTGGTTCCAATTTCTTCTTAAAAGATCTGGCTTATGTGTCATTCAGGTGTCATAGAAAAACATAACAATAAAACCTCTTTTATCGTACCATACTTTTTTGATGTAGACAGAGAGGCAATAATATCACATGAGATGAGAATATTCAGCTAAATTATCCTGCACTGCTACGAACGTTTGCTTATTGTCTGTTATTTCGTAAGCTTTTAGAATAATTAATTGTTAATTCGACTACTTGATCCCAAGTTTTTGGTTGGCTGGGCTGGAATACTGGTAATTTTTCAAATGTTCCTGGTCTCAGAGGCTTGTAGCTAACCATTTGTTGAAAGGGCATCAATCTGCCAGACTGAGATGACGAAACTACATGGCATACTCGCGATGTGGTAGTAGACAAGGAGCACATCTCGCCCGGCTGTGCAGCTATTACCGGTGTAGTAGTGAAATCGAGGTACATGTTACATGGCTGCAACGGTCGAATAGTATGGTGCAAGGTGAGTGGAAATGTTAGTTTAGACTTGACGTGATAGAATCTGGCATGGTTGTATCCTTCAAAAAAACTGATTGATTGTGGAAGTGTCCTACAAGTGAGATTCTGTAGGACGTTTGATGGCCTGTGGCATCATTGAATATGTTCGTACCTACACTAACGAGATTTGCTATTGATTGCTTTGATCGAGGCTTGGTCTTTCATTATCTCTATTGCCAATCTAGTTTATAGTCTGAGCTTCCTGCCTCCTCCAACTTGCTTCATGCTGTGCTAAAGAAATGGTGATGGTGTACAGTTCGATTTTGAGTCTTGATTCTGGTTGAAAAACTCCGCTTCTTTCTGGCGATGTAAGTTTGCCATTGTGGGCAAATGTCCAGTGTTGTACATCAGACTGTCAGTCCAGAGTTGTAAAGTATGTACTGCCTCAGGATCACCATTGTAGTTACCCAATATTAGCAGAGCGAAACTAATGACGATCGAATACACTGTTTGGTATATAATAACTACTTTATTCATGTTACTTATCTCAAGCACAATATAAGTTCACACTCTTTCAAGTTACACACCAGAAAAAACTCAAAACCTCTCTCAAGACAGTCAGATTCTCAGACTTTTACACAGGGCAGTTTGTTTTTTCCATACATAGATCCCAATCAGTTCTGTTATCTTTGAATTTTAGTGTTATTCTAATTGTTGTTGCTATATGGTGATATCATGACACATCTTTTGAACAGTTCCCTAAAAGAAATTAGATGTTGCACACCATATAAAATTACATTATGTTTCTGCAAAATGAATATTTTGACAGTAGAAACATTCCCCAGAACTGTGACTTGTAGAATCACAAGACGCAAAAATGATTTTCATGAAGACTTTGCCTCCTTATCTGTGGTTCAGAGTGGAGTTATGTATTGTTGTTCAAAGATATTCAACAAGTTCCCATATAGCATAAATCAAGAAACTAGGAATCTACATAACAAAAGAAAATTAACAATATTTCTCATTAGTGAATCATTTTACAAATTACTTGAATATCTACATTGACATATTTAGTAGTTGTGTTATTTTCATGGTAAGTACCAGTGTTCATTGTGAAGTTGCTTGACAAGTAGTAATGTACTATAAACATAACCCAGTGTTTGAGGATGTAGGTAATATTCTCTCCAAAAAATACGAATGAAATCAATTAAATATTAAATCACCAGTAGGAGATGAACAGCAGTTAGTTGGTATAACTGAAGACACAGCAGCATTTTTCAAAGTAGCAGCTTTCTTTGTAATTTACTTAATTTAATTTTGGTGATATAACCAGTATAATGGTAGTTAATACAGTTATAGATTAAGTATATAAGATCTGTGTGCCATTTAATGATGAATACTTCGACTCATTCCACATCCGTGAAAGTTCTCCTTCTTGATGCATCTGTGGAATATGATGAGTGAATACATGATTCTAAACTTATTTCAGGATTAATTATGGCAAAGGATAGTGTGCAGAATTTAGGTTACTGTAGCAAAAATATCATTCCATACACAGCCAGCCTTTTCCTATGTTACCAAGCCTCTGTTGATATGGATATCTGTATTAAGATGTAAATTAATGACCATATGGATGAATGAGAACTGGCTGCCCCCCCCCCCTCCTCCCAAAAAAACATAGAATCATGTATCAAAAGCTTAAAAAATTATGTAGCTTCTCTGGTCAGATTTAGGGAAGCAGACAAATACTTCTCCAACTTTATGAAGCAACTAAGTAGCACGCTACATCATGAAGGGAACGGAACTCCTGTATAAACAACTCATGGATAATATACATCTATTTCACAATGAACTGCAGATATCACCATGTTGAAGGTGTCCCAGTAATGTGTTTTCGTTATGTGTACTGATTATGAAGATAATTTCAGTCACCAATATGTGCAAATGTAGCATATCTCCTAGCAATTATATGTAAATTTGATTTAATATATCCTTTGATATGCATTAATTCATGTTTGTAATGCCCAACCATTCATTTAGCAAGAATACAGATATTCAAGCATCTGTTAATCATGGAAATATTTTTTGTTACTCCAATCTGAGCGTGTGTGTGTTTTTTTTTTTGTAAAAATTTCAGTTGCTTTTCCAGGTTGAGATTATCCGCAAGGCGCTGCCGTATACGACAAATTGTTCTTCCACTTGGGAGAGAACTTGGTATGCATCATATGTTGGAGAAACATACAATTACTCACTTGAGGTAAGTATGTCCTCCTACATTTCTGTGTTCCAAGTCAGGTTAAAATGACAGAACCATAAGAACTTTTGATTTAATGTAAAGACAATCAACAGACCAAAACCACCTAGCCAGATGCGAAACTAATCAAGAACCACTGTTCACCTTGTTTCTCTCTTAGAAGTATCCCTCACTGTGTTGGTATATTGAAGTCAAAATTTCATATTGAAGAATCCTCTGGGGTGGTGGACTAAAGTAAATAAATTATATATTCAGCAGGTGAGCTAAAAAGATTTTTTTCTCAAGTGGATAGCCTTACAACCCACAGAGGACTCTTTAACGACCTTGGCATGGTTAACATCTACATTCCAGAACATTTAATCCCTAATACTTTTAAGTGAATAATGAAAATAGTTCCAGCTAATTGTGCTAATTGTGATTTGTGCTTCGTTAACGTACATACATACAAATATACATATTCGTGATCACAGACCTGCTACATCATCCACTGACCTTACAATGTTCCTTGATAGATAGTGATCTTGTGCACTTTGGATGCATTTCTCAACAATGCCCAGCTGCTGTAGGTCCTTCCACAGGTCATCCTCCATCACTTCCTTGGCCTTCCAATTGGACAAGTTCCATCAGGTTTCCCCATACGCTCAGCTTTGGCCTGGTAAGTGTCTGGCCTCCTGGCAATGTACCCTGCCGGGCTTATTCTTCACACTTTCATTTTCTGCATGAAGTTCAGCTGTTTCATCAAGTCATACTGTTCCTGGTTCTTTCTACGTCTCCAAGTGTTTTCTTTGTGGATTGGTACAAAGATATCTTTCTTGACTTTCTGTTCAAAGATAAACAGGTTCTCTTCATCTTTTTTGTGAAGCTTAAGGTTTCTGTCCCATAAAAACACTCATACTGTCACTGCTTTATAGGCTTTAAGTCTGCTCTTAGCTCATAAATTTTTTGATGAAACTGTCTGGTTCAGACTGAAATAAGTTTTAGACCCATACAATATGTTGTTAATTTCTCATTTTAGACTGTCATGCATGTTACACCAGGTGCCAATGTATTCTCCACTTGGGCTCTATTCCATATTCCGGCCTATAATGGTGCATTATTAGGGGCTTCTCTGGATACTTCTACCATTTCTGTCTTCTCCATATTAATTCCCAGTCCACTTTTACAGTTATTCTTTGCTAAGCACGATTCCTGCCTTCTCTTCTTCTGACTCCACTATGGCTACAATAGTGTCTGTCCATGTCAAAAATGTTTTCTTCCATTTAAAATTACCTCTTTGCCCTATCTTTTCATTTCCTGAGTTAATTTCTACAGGACCAAACGAAAATGCAGTCGTGAAATGACACCACCTTGTCTCACATCTGATCTGATACTGAATTCCTTGACTAGCCCCCCCCCTGGTATTTATCCTTGGCATCCGTACCTGTTGTACCTTCACCAAGATAATTAACTTCATTGGTATGCCAAGCTCCCTCTGGATGTTGTACGATTTTTGACATAAAACCTGGCTGCCAGCTGGATGCTTCTAAGATCAAGTCAGAGTCATTCACTTAGGGTGCCCATTAAAACCACCCCCCCCCCTCACCCCTCTCAGTACTTTAAGTCCAGTTCTACGATTGATCTGACAGCACAGTATGATGCAGAAGATTCTCAAGTATGTGTCGTCTTCTTCTCGAGCTGTTCCAGCAGTATCTCAGCTCACATCAAGGTTTTGGTTTTGTTTTGCTTTTGGGCGCAAGTGGTAAACGTCACGTAATGTAGACAGAAAGTCACGAGTTCAAGCCCATTTCCATTTTGGGTGGCTTCTTAAGCTATCAATCTGATGGAACCTCAAATATAGTTCACTTTGCGTTCTAACGTACTAATAGTAGTAAAAACTTCCAAAAACAATTCTGCAGAACAGCACATGGCTGCTTCAAGATCTGAACAGTTTACACTCGAAAGTTTCCTCACCCTACAATGGCCACCAGCAACCAGCCACATGCAGCCCACGCCCTGACGTCAGGGACCATCTGAGAAAGTAAACGCGGTGCAGCACTCTTGAGTGTATTTATCAAATGTCATTTTTTTATTTGAAATTCTAGTATTTATCGGATTTCACATACACGAAACTTATGAACATTGTTCAAGCATCGTAAAATAGAATCGCAAGTGGAAACAAGTTTATCATTTGCAATATGTTGTTCACTTTGGGTTTGATAGACGTGTGAAGGCAGTGGAGGCAGTTCTAAACCGTTGTATTGTGTGTGAAAAGAGTGCTTTTGAGCTCTAGCATGAATGATATTCCACATTCAGGAAGTTTCGATAACTGACATGTGTGATGATCTGTGACCCTCTCAACCATCATGTGACTTTTGCAATCAGTGGACAAGGTTCAGAAGACAGGTATTGGATTACTGCACACTCTAATTCAAAGCAACAAAATTCAAAAGAATACTATTACTGCATTTTTACTTCAATATCACGGGTTTGCTCACTGAGCATTACTGTTCAGTATTGTTACTGCTGACAAGTTACGATGTCTTTTATTAATTTCTTGAGAAGACATTAATGGCTGAGCTCTAACAAAAGACATATATTTGAGCAAGGGGCAATTTGAAAATAATATCTTGCATCTTGTGGTTGAAAAAAAAGCTTGTTGCTTACTATTAACTTCTTCCCAGGCATGCGTCCATTGCAGCTGAAATCTGCTGCCAACAAGTAAGACACCTTTTTGTCAGAGTGTAAGAAAAATGACTGACAAAACTGCATCATGTGTTGCTATTAAACGGCAAATTCTGCTGATACCACAAACAAAACTATCCAGGAGTTTGTTTAAGAAGTTGTTCCTGATGCACTAATGTTTCTGATATTATGCCCTTAAATGTTTATTTTCCTATTCCTTACTGAACAGCCATAAAAAATTGTGTCCAGACGAAAATTCATTTCAAACCTAGTTTGATGACATGTTTAAGTCAGAATAAGTAGATTTATATTGATGTGGAATTGTTAAACTATCTAGGCACTGTCAGACTGTTTTAGACAATGTGGCAGAATACATTGTTGATAATTAATTCTCTCTGATGTTTACTATTGCGCTCAATAAACTAATGGAAAATACTATTGAAATATGAAATGTACTAATACAAATGAAATGCCACTCACTATGATAAAAGTCTATTTTCATAAAACTTAAACTAGCTATAACACGAGTGTGCCCATACTGACTAGTAAGATATTACTCATTTTGTACTTTGAAACAATTTTTGTTTAAGCAAGGTTAGAGAAGCGCTTTCTGCAGACAGTACTGACCTTCAACTGAATGTGTAGTGATATGGAACAATGCAAGCAAGTGCCACTGTCAGAAAATACAGTGACTCACAGTCGGCGGCCTTCTGGGGCTATTGCTATCTCCGTGATATGCACTGAGTCACAGTCAAGTAGTATGGAAATGTCTCATTTCATCAATAAAATTATGTATTCATAAAACCAAAAAATTGTGTAGGCAGAAGCAGAAAGAGACATTACCAACCTTTGCAGTAATGCTAGTTTTTCACCATTATGCTATAGGGTACTGGAAGCAGTAAGACTACTTTTGATGGAGAAGTTTTTTATCTTCCTACTGATTTCCATTCTGGCTGCTGCAGTGTTACGTGGCTTTATGCTTAATTTCAGACTTACTATTTTATCAGTTGATTTGTTTTCACCACATAACACCCGCTGTTTACGTCCTTCCTCGTTGCTGAGCGATGTTTCACTTTTCGTTCTGACGCCGCAACTCTTCCTTTCCTATATCTTTACTACTTTTTATCTATATAAATGATGAACTATTGGTTTTGCCGTTTAACAACTTTTTAATAACTGTGGAAGTATTACAGGCATCGGGTCCCACCTAATGTGTTACCCGCCTATACGTTTTACATGAACCTTTAAGGTTCGATCGATCTGTTTACAAAGAGAAAGCAGAATATCTCTTCCTTTGACGTTGTCCAACAACGACCTAGGAAGCTCGACGCCCTCGCGGCCCAGGCTCTTCCATGGCTCGTGGTAGTTTGCAGCATTCGTTTTATCCTTTGCCCACTTGCCGCTACGTCGAACTTTCGTGGTGATCGTTGGGCAACATCTTCCACATTATCTGCAACATAAATAAACTTTCTCACCACAGTATTTCTGAAAACCCAAAAACAAACTTAAAGAACATAATAATAATAGCTGTTCTTACAATTATTGGTATAAGTCTTGGTCGATTTAATGAGGGGTGGGACAGGCCTAAGCCTTGTGACACCACACAGCCTTTAACTCTGTCACGTCACAGCTAAAAATCTAGCTTTCAGTGAGCACGGAACTGTGAGCCAAATCGGGCTTCACTTTCTGGGTGACCACATTGGTACCTCAGAGCTAATGAACTGCTACAATATTCGTTTTTCCCTCATTTCCCCAGAGGTGGCTAGGACAGATAAATAGCAACATAAAAGATGAGATTAGTTGTAAATTCTATGTAGAATTACTTCCCTGGACTCAAAACCATAAATAGATAACCTTTAGTGACAATCTCTCAGATAATTCAATGTAAATAACACAAATACATCAGTTAAATTTAGCAGAATAATTCTGTGGCATCCAGGCAACAACCCATCGATCTTAGATTTGCCAGACATATCCTGTGTTGTTGGCAAGATTCAGTTACATTACCAGCAGTGAGAATACCAGCCAATGTGTTCCTCGAGTAGACTACCAGCCAATGTGTTCCTCGAGTGGATTGGGAAATAACAACAGTCTGTGTCTCAAAGATGCACCTGCTGGGGACAAGAATACCCAAAGTATATGTCAATGGGACTTATTCACATTTCTTTAACTAGGTTTAGGGACTGGTGAATAGTTTCTAATAATACACAGATGCACCTACTTCAAACTAAATATAATACATCAATAACTGTCACAATTATTTATGTTTTACTGTGTCAAACATACTGAAGACTAAAAAGCTCGTTCAGCAGATGTGATTAGCCTTATTGGAGCATCTCCAGTAATTGTTAGAATTATATGTAGGCAGCACATCTATTTTGTAATTATGGACTTAGAAAATATTTTTCTTGAGTGCACTGTAACTGGTACAATCTCCTCTCCCCACCCTCCCCCTCACCCAAAAGAAAGCACACAAATTAAGAGATAACAGCACAGCTTGATTACAAAACATGATCATCCACAGGGAGACTTTATACGCTAAAAGTAACAGAATTCCAAACGGAAAAAGGTTACTGTGCGGGAAACCACACATAGTAACAGTGATTCTGTTGTGTCTAGACAAGACAGCCTAGACACAATGAGAGGAAGCCGAAAGGCACGCGCTAAGCTAAAGCAGGATGGCATGAGGTCTGAAACAGGACACATAATGAATGCTACAAAGAAAAGTACGTAGCTGCTGGAATACTTAACTTTAATCCATCCTTGTGGTACATCTGGAGATTGTGGCGATACAAGTGAGACTCTTTAAATACATGCAATGTTACTAATGGCGCCTTGCTAGGTCGTAGCCATTGACTTAGCTGAAGGCTATTCTAACTATCTGCTCTGCAAATGAGCGAGGCTTCGTCAGTGTGCATCGCTAGCTACGTCGTCCGTACAACTGGGCGAGTGCTAGTACTTCTCTCTAGACCTGCCGTGTGGTGGCGCTCAGTCTGCTATCACTGAAAGTGGCGACACGCGGGTCCGACATGTACTAATGGACCGCGGCCGATTTAAAGCTACCACCTAGCAAGTGTGGTGTCTGGCGGTGACACCACATTCCTCCCCTGCAAATCGGCGAACGGTCGTGTTATAAGGATTCCGCCCGCCGTGGGGAGGGCCCCATGTTGACGTATGCGATGAGGTGGGGAGCCTAACAACAGGCGAGGCTGTGCCACCCGCACCCAGCCATTCGGTCCGAGGGGAGCTAGGAAACGCCTGAAAACCTAGTCCAGGGTGCACGTCAACATGCGGTGTATGCGCCCTTAGAGATATAGGAGGGGCCGAAGGGTCGACCTCCATTGCGTCGGGGCACCCGACGGGCGAAGACGACATCTGGTCCGGAGCGGGCAAAAGTTCCATGGCGGAGGACATCTGGACACGGGAAGCGATCGGCGGCGCGTGACCCAGGGAGGCGCCAGGCGGTTGCAGCGACGCGTCCACTGCGGGCGGCGCCGGCGGGAGAACAGGCGGCGGCGGCGGCGGCGCGTCGCCATGGGGCAAAATGGAAGGCAGCGTCGGTAACACCTGGGGCTGAGGCGAGCCAGTAGATGGGTCCCCAGGGCGCTGACCGGACGGCACCGTCGCTGAAAGCAGACGGGGAGCGGCAGAACCCGGGCGACGACAGAGGCGCAGCTGATTGAGATGCCGACGCACCTCACCAGAGGCCCCCAAAACCAAATACATCGCGCGGCCGAGGCAGCGAAGAATGCGCCCTGCGAGCCAACGCTGTGAACCGCGATAGTTGCGATAGAATACAACATCGCCTGGAGCAAAAGCAGGAGTCTGCCGCTGCACATGAACCTGATGCGGCGGATGCAGCAAAGACATCAAGGTTCGATGAGGACGACTGTGGAGCAACTCAGCCGGCGAGCGACCATTTCGGGGCTGAGAGCGAGACGAAGACAAAAAGAGCAACAACGCGTCCTCCCGAGAATGCGACTCTTTCAACTTCAACATCTGTGACTTGAAAGTCCGGAAAAATCGTTCAGCAGCACCGTTCGACTGAGGCGAAAACGGCGCGGATGTCAGATGTTGAATACCATTGGCCATGCAGAATGACGGAAATTCTGCGGACATGAATTGTGGGCCATTGTCGGAAACAATAGTCTGTGGAAGACCTTCAATGCAAAAGATAGCAGACAACGCTTGGATGGTGGCAGAAGATGTCGTGGAAGACATCCGGACAACAAAAGGAAAATTACTGAAGGAATCCACCACAACCAACCATCGAGCATTCCAGAACGGACCAGCAAAATCTCTGTGTAAGCGTTGCCAAGGGGAAGTGGCTTTCGGCCATGCAAAGAATTTCCGCGGCGGTGCGGATTGTTGTTCGGCACACGCCATGCAAGAAGAGCACATATTCGTAATCGCAGCATCGATACCGAACCAAGTACAGTGCTGAGGAGCAAGTTGTTTCGTTCGCACTATACCCCAATGTCCTTGGTGAAGAAGCCGTAAGACAGAGGACTGTAACGAACGTGGGACCACGACTCTGGACTGATCATTATCAGAACGCAACAACAAAACACCACGTCGTACAAAAAGTCTCTCCAACGGATCCTCGATCCGTGACTTTGACAAGGGCCATTGCGTAGCAACAAAACGCACAATGGTAGCAAGGACAGGGTCAGCAGCTGTGGCTGCAGCTACATGACGAAAATCAATCGGAAACGATTCGACCACGTCATCGGTTTCCGCATCAAGGAACATGCAAGCAAGTTCGGAAGAATCGAATGCTTTATCCTCAGCAACAGGCAAACGGGACAACGCATCAGCGTTGCCGTGCTTAGCAGTGGACCGATACAAGATATCGTAGCGGTACTGCGAGAGGAAAAGAGACCAGCGAATGAATTTCTGCGCTGTAGGTGGAGGTACAGGCTTGTTCGGATGAAAAAGCGATGTCAAAGGTTTGTGGTCCGTGATGATGGTAAAATGACGACCATACAAGAAATCATGGAACTTAGTCACCAAATACGAGAGCCAAAGCTTCTTTCTCTGTCTGTGAATAATTTATTTGCGCAGATGAGAGCAATTTTGACGCAAATGCAATAGGGCGATCATGCACTCCATCTTTGTGCGCAAGCACAGCACCGATCCCGAAATCCGATGCATCTACCATCAACAAAAGGGGTTTCTGGGGATCGAATGGCGTAAGGCAAGTATGAGAAAGCAACGCCGATTTCAACTGTCAAAAGGCGCGTTCGCATTCCGTCGTCCAGACGAACGGAACACCTTTACGACGTAAGCGATGAAGCGGAGTTGAAATGGAAGAGGCATGCGGGATAAAGTTATGATAATAGTTAATCTTTCCCAACACACTCTGTAGCTGCTTCAAATTCTGCGGCGACGGCAAGTCGTGTATGGCACGGAGGTGCTCTGGACTCGGATGTATGCCTTGTGCATTTATGACATGTCCCAGATATGGTAAGTCACGAGCAAAAAAAAACACATTTGTCCTTCCGCAAGCGAAGACCATTTTGTCGCAATACCTGAAATAATGTTCTTAGATTTGCTAAATGTTCGTCGGCTGTCCGTCCGGAGATCACAATATCGTCCAGATAGTTCGCAGCAGTAGGGACCGACGCACAAACAGTTTGTAAATATTGCTGAAACAATGCAGGGGCGGATGCACACCCGAATGGCAGCCTTTTGAATCGGTACAAACCAAGATGCGTGTTAACCACCAAGACGCGCTGGGATTCGGCGTCCACTGGTATTTGCAAGTACGCATCTGCTAGGTCCAACTTTGAAAAATATTTACCCGGGCACAGTTTATCAAAAAGATCTTCCGGGCGGGGTAAAGGAAAAGTTGCAATCACTAGTTGTGGATTCAATGTAGCTTTGAAGTCCACGCAAAGTCTCAGTTTTCCGGAAGGTTTTGGCAAAATTACTAAGGGTGAGGTCTAGAGAGAAGCCTGCACACGTTCAATTACACCCTGTGATTCTAATTCGTTTAATGTTCTTGCGACCTCATCACACAATGCGGGGGAACATTGCGCGCTCGGAAAAATTTCGGTTGCGCGTTTACTTTCAGTTCCAAATGTGCTTCATAGTTCTTAGCGCAACCAAGGCCCGGTGCAAAAATGTCTGCAAATTCGTCACACAGACGAGAAACACTGGCGGAAGCCACAGTCTGGTTCACTGATAGGACCTGATTGACTATAGACATGTTAAACAATTGAAATAAATCTAAACCAAACAAGTTCACTGCAGTAGAAGAACGAAGTACATAAAATGACACAAGTTTTGTTTGTCCCTTGTATGTTGCAAGAAGGCTGCACTGCCCTAACACAGGGATATGCTGTCCTGAATAACTAGTGAGCTGAACATTTGCAGCACGCAACGGAGGTTTGCCCAGTTGGTTGTACGTGTCGTGATTGATCAATGAAACTGCAGCTCCGGTATCGAGCTGGAATGGTATCACTTTGCCATCAAAGTCCAAGTCTACAAAAAGTTTATTGTCCTGCTGACGACAAGAGCGACTGTCTCGTGGAATTTGAACTGATGCAGGTACAGAAGCACTTGCGACCGGACGAGATATCCATCGACGGCAACGCACACGTTTTGTGGGACGAAAACAGTCACTGTTAGAGAAAGTGGCACTGGACGGAGTGGAATTAACTACATGAATGTCCATGGGCGAAGGTTCACGAGCCTGATTATTCTTGGTGCGATTCCGGCGCGAAGCAAAGGGCCTGGGTTGGTAGTGATTATCTGATCTGAACTTTTTCTGGCAAACACTTTGAACATGTCCTTCCTTATGACAGTAAAAGCAAATAGCTTGGCGCGACGGGCAATGTTCACGTAAATGTCTAGTCGCACACCGCGGGCATGATTTCACTGCATTTGCTCGCTTACGCGGCACACGTGGAGAGCTAGGCGGCAGCTGCGCAGACGAGCGCGAGGGCTGTTTATCGTTCCGTGCAGCGCGCCCGGCGGGCCGGTTAATGTGACAAACGGCTGGCGAAGGTTCAAATGATTCCTGTGCAAAGTCAAGTGTGTCTTGCCTATCTAATATGTCTATCACTTGTTGAAGGGAGGGATTAACTAGTTTCAAAATCTGTTCCTGTATACCAACATCAGAAACGTTCTGTGCAATTGCATCACGTACCATTGTATCTGAATAAGGGAGTCCACATTCACACTCAAAAGCACAATCCCTAGTAAGGCCTTGCAATGTTGCAACCCACTCCCTATTAGTCTGACCGGCCGTACGTTTTGTACGAAAGAATGTATACCTTTTTGCAACGACATTTACTGTTTCTTTGAAATAGGCATCTAACGCCGACAAAATTTCTTCGTAGGACAGAGTCGCTACGTCGCGTCGGGGAAACAACTTCACTATCACACGGTAGGTTTGGACCCCTACACACGCCAATAAATGAGGCTGCCGCTCGTTACCTTGAATTCTGTAGGCGGCGAGATGAAATCCAAATTGGCGTGACCACTCCGTCCATGTTTCCACGTCCGCTTGAAAATTATGGAATGGGGGTGCAACTGCGTGTTGTGGCTGCGGTAGCGATGAAGCGGCGGCGGCCGCATCGTGGTGCAGTGCAGGTTGACCCTGGACGAGCTGTCCAAGGGCATCCAATAACGCCTGCGTCTGCTGATTCTGCAAGCGATAAAATTCGGACAGTACATCTGGCGAAGCCATGACACAAGTAAATGTAAGCAAGTAGAAAGAACAAGACCCTATTTTGACTCGTCGCCAAAAATGTTGTGTCTAGACAAGACAGCCTAGACACAATGAGAGGAAGCCGAAAGGCACACGCTAAGCTAAAGCAGGATGGCGTGAGGTCTGAAACAGGATACATAATGAATGCTATAAAGAAAAGTACGTAGCTGCTGGAATACTTAACTTTAATCCATCCTTGTGGTACATCTGGAGATTGTGGCGATACAAGTGAGACTCTTTAGATACATGCAATGTTACTAATGGCGCCTTGCTAGGTCATAGCCATTGACTTAGCTGAAGGCTATTCTAACTATCTGCTCTGCAAATGAGCGAGGCTTCGTCAGTGTGCATCGCTAGCTACGTCGTCCGTACAACTGGGCGAGTGCTAGTACTTCTCTCTAGACCTGCCATGTGGTGGCGCTCGGTCTGCTATCACTGAAAGTGGCGACACGCGGGTCCGACATGTACTAATGGACCGCGGCCGATTTAAAGCTACCACCTAGCAAGTGTGGTGTCTGGCGGTGACACCACAGATTCACTACCACTTATTAGACGCAAATTGTTCAGAATATTTCATCAAAATTACAAGCAATTATCTATTGAACTTAGCAGGATAATTCAGCTCCAATCCTGGAACTCCGTCGACTATCACTGAGCAGTCAAACATTTTGTGGGTGGCATTTGATATTTAACTGTTTACTGAGACAAAACAAGTAATTTGTAAACATTTGTCTTGCTGTCTGTATAATGGGCTTCTCGTAGCATCGTTCCCTTAGTGTGCTGAGCAATGTCAAATACATCAGAATGTAGCACCTATTTGTTCAAATAACCAATGGTCGGTATCTTTTAGTACAGTAGAAGCAGGGTTTCATCAAGCTTAATGTGTGTCAGCGTAGCCCTGCAATATCCATGTATCGGTTACTGCACAATAATGGAGCCTCAGGCTCTAACTGTGAACATGCCCTCTTCGCAGCATGGACTTGGAAAATTAAACTTTCAGAATATTTAAAATAAACTGTAAAATAAGAGATAGCTGGCACATCTAGGGCATGCATTAAAATAGGATTGGCCATCAAGAAAGGTATCTGGAAGTGCAGGAAATTTTAAATCAAAGGATTACTGAACAATGGATTGGTCGCACTGGACTGAATGATTCAACCTTACATTACTGGCCTCTAAGTTCAACAGGCCTGACTGTATGTGATTATTTCTTGTGGATGTTTATAAAAGACGCTGTTTATGTGACTTCATTACCAGCAACAATGAATGAACTGAGATATTGCATAACAGCAGCTGTGGAAGCTGTAACTCAAGACATGCTCGCTCCAATGTGAGAACAATTCGAATACCGTATTGATAAACGCTGTGCATCTCAAGGGGTGCATACTGAACACCTATGAAATGGTATAAAAAAAGACCTTTTTGAGTTTCCTGTTCACCAGACAATAAAATTCGTTGTATATGTTTATTGGTTTCAGAAATATAGACATGCAAAATTGGATGATTCTGTTTGATACATCCTGTACTTTACAGAAGCGAGAAAGTTAAGCAGAGCAAGCTGGACGTCATTACATTGTCTTCAAAGAAGAAGCGGGGGTAAATAACTTCAAGAGTCGAAGAACTGTCATGTAATAATCGAATATTACGTTACATTACATTACATTTTTATTGGTCCTTTTGATCATTTGTTGTGCAAGGTATACAATACGATATTGGACAAGTCATTGTGATTTACAATACATGTTTTTAAATCATACAAGAATATTTGCATTGATTTAGGCTTAATATTATCACAACTGAAGGTTCAGGTTCCATACATTATATTTAACCTTTGCAATAAAGTTTTGAAGTTTTGAGATATTCATCTATACTATACTAACATTTTTGCAATAAATATTTATGAACAGCAGTTTTAAATTTTGAAGTGTCTTTTATTGTTTTAATGTTTGTAGGTAGCTTATTGTACAGTCTGTTTCCTGTTTGCAGTGGTTCATTCTGTTTTAGGGCTGTGTGTGCATGTTGAACATGTATGTCGTGCTTTCTCCCTGTTTTATACAGGTGGATACTCTGGTTGGTTGACACAAGATTGTTGCTATTTTCTAAGATTTTCCTTACAAGTATGATTACTTGTAAAATGTACAGACATGGTAGTGGAAGGATATGTAGTTTCTTGAATAAGAGCTTGCATGAGCTTCTTGATGAAGCGTTTTCTATGGCTCTTACAATTCTCTTTTGGCACATAAATCAACTTTTGCTAGCAGATGCATTTCCCCAAAAGATTATGCCGTGTCGCAGTAAGGATTCTGGCTGGGTGAAGTATACATCTTTTAGTGTCTCTTTCGATGTGCAATCAGAAAGAATTTTGATGGTATAGCAAATGGCATTTAAATTATTTGTAATGTATTTTGTATGTTGGACCCATCTTAGATCTCCTTGGACCCATATACCAAGAAATTTTGTAGAGCTTACATTTTTGAGGATTCTAGTAAACAACTCTGTATCTGGTGCTAGTGGACATTTATTTTGCACTGTGTGTATATGCACTGTAACTGTTTTTTCTGTGTTTATTACTAAGTTGTTTCCAGAAAACCCGTCTGTAATGTTGGTGATACAACTTTTAATCTCGTGTAGTAATTCTTCTTTGGTTCTTCCTTTTATTATCACATTTGTGTCTTCCGCAAATTTTATGTAGTTATTGCATGGGCTACTCGGTTCCAAGTCATTTACAAAGAGTAGAAACAGAACTGGTCCTAGAATGGAGCCTTGTGGTACACCATATTTGATGCTCTGTTTCTCTGAGCAGTAAGACTTTATTTTGTTCCCTTCTTGGATGGTAAGCTCAACTAATTGCTCTCTGTTTTGGAGATACGATTTTATCCACTCATAGTCCAGGTCCCTAATCCCTACAGATTCAAATTTCTGAAGCAAGATATTGTGATTAATGACATCAAATGCTTTAGAGAGGTCTAGAAATATGGCCGAGATACGTTCTTTATTGTCTATTGCATTTAAGGCTTCATTTAGGAATGCAAAGGTAGCTGTCTCAGCAGATTTAGATTTTCGGAATCCAGATTCAGTATTTGAGAAATAATTATTTTTTTCTACGAAACTGATTCGTCTTTTATAATAGAGTTTTTCAATTATTTTGGAAAAACCAGATAATATTGAGATTGACCTGTAGTTTGATACTTCTGTTTTTATCCCTTTCTTGAACAGGGGTTTTACTTTTGCTACCTTCAATTTTTCTGGGAACACCCCTTCTGATAGAGACCAGTTACAGATGTTGACAAGTGGCGTGGCTATGAGGGGAGCACATTTTCAAGATATAGTCAGGGATATTGTCAGTACCAAAAGAGAATTTGGGCTTAAGTTCTTTGATTATATTAAGTATTTCCTTTTCATTGGTGGGGTATAGAAAAATAGATTTGTTATTTATAGTACATCTGGATTGATTTATTGGTGTGCACTGTAAATTTTTATTTACAAGATGTTCAGCTGTCTGTGTAAAGTAGGAATTAAATTTATTTGCAATTTTTGTAGGTTCAGTTGTCACAGTTGAGTTGTCCATTAGGCAGTTAATGTTATGGAAGTGTATCTGTTCTGCTGCAGTTTCTTTCCTGACAATATTCCATATGGCTTTCGTCTTATTGGTGGAATTTTTTATATATGTGTCATTTGCCATTATTTTTGCTTGTTTGACACCATTTTTGAATATCTTTTTATAGGTTTTGTAATAAGAGTCAAATTCTGGTGACGTGAGTTGTTTGGACAATCTGTGCAGTAATGTATTTTGTTTGAAGATACTAAAATCCCAGGAGTAATCCATTTATTTTTTGTTTTTCTTGTGTATGTTTTCCTCTGGGTTGGAGGAAAGCACAGTTCAAAGTAGTAGGAAAAATTGTTAATAAAGTTATTATATTTTCCATCTGTGTGTTCGTAGTTATAAATCTCTTCGCAGCTTTCTTTGCTCAAGTAATGGAGAAAATGATTTATATTTTCATTACTGTAGTTTATACTGGTGGTTGTTAGGAAGGGTTTAAGCTGTAGCTCAGTTTCCATACTCAGAGAGAGTTTTTGAGCTGTGTGATCCCCAAAAGCCTGGGTTGAGTTAGTATTTCTATTGCATACTTCATTTCTACATTTACAAATATCTGATCTATCATGGTATGTGATGTCTTTGTGATACGAGTTGCCGTTTCTGTGGTGGATTTCATGTAAAAAGTTTGCAAGAGATTCAGTAATTCATTCTTTTCTTTGGTGTCCTTTGCAAAGTCAATATTAAAATCACCGCATAGAATAACTCTCCTGTTTCTTCGTGTTAGTCTGTTAAGTGAATATTCCAAACTGTTTAGGAGAGTATTTATGTCACCAGCTGGAGCTCTGTGTAAACAAATAACAGCTAGTTTAATGTCTACTATCTCAATTCCTGATAGCTTTACATCTTTTTTCTTCATTACTTCAACAGGACATTTTATATTTATAAAGTCTATATTATTTCTGATGTATATACAACTGCCACCATGTTTAAGAATTTTTCTACAGAAATAACGACCTAGCACAGGGTTAGGTAGGGACACAATATGTAACTTGTCCTCATCAAGCTAGTGTTCTGTGAGACACAATTATGAGGTACTTCTTAATTCGTTTTCTAATAGCATTTGAATTTCACTTGTTTTACTAGTTAGTGATTGCACATTTTTGTGAAAAAGAACCAAATTCATATTTTTGTGTTTTACCTGTGAGTTTTTATTTTGTGTCCCCACAGAAGATCCTGGCTGTGAGGTGGAGGTCTGGATTTCATCTGATACTTCATTTCTGGTATTTTTTAAAATTTCTTTCCAGGGAGATGTTTTACAATGGGCATATAACATTTCTCTGGAATATATTTGCATGCACGTATTTTCACCCCTATTACTGCTTATAAGTTTCCCATGTTCATTATAATCTGACAAACATCTATGAACATCTTACTAAATATTCTAGAGCCTAGTCTGTTAAAATGCAATCCATCTTTACCAAGACACTTGTCATTAAGAAATTTGTTGGGATCAATGAATATTACACCCAGTTTATTACATTCTTCTTTAATGTTGTTGTTTATTCTGTGTATGTATCTGTCACTTACCGACCTTCTGTACACAATGCTACTGATGGTATTTCTCGAGGCGTTGTAGACGTTTCTGGCAGTTCTTATAAGGTTTCTCGTGTTGTCGACGATTTATTCTACACTGCTGGTTCGTAGACAGTTTGTTCCAACGTGAATAGACACACCTTTGGAATTTCTATCATGTATCTTGGTAGGGCTTGTTGCTGATTTTAGGATATTGCTGAAATGTTTTCGTAACTGCTTTGTCCTGATTCCAAGGCGAACGTCTATTTGGAGTTTGGAACTACGATGTTTTTTAACATGGAGTCGCCTATTATTAAAAACTCATTTTCATTTGCAGTGCTCAGAGGATGTATCGTTTCATTTTCGATGTTTGTATCACTTGTCGACTTATATTTGTTTTTTGTATCTAAAGCATTTTCTACTCTGATGGCGATTGAGTTGCTTTGATCATGTGTATCAATCTTACAGATTTTTGGTGTATACGAAAAATCATAAGCCTGACTTTCTGGAGTGCATGTCGCTGTGCATAAATCAGCCAAAGCGAACTCAGTATTGTTGCACCTCTTGTGCAGCGTTAGCAAATTTCCATCGTACCTATTGTTCTTAAAATTACTAATTAATAGGTACAGTAGTCAGCGCTAAATTAAGTGCATCACCACTAACATAATTCAAAGTAGGTGTGCAGTGTAACAGCACCACATTAACTGCACAGACATATCATGCTCGTACTGTCATATACCTGCAATAATCACAATGTAACTGCTTAGAAAAGAAAATAGAAAAGCCCCTTATGGATGGGAATTTCCACTTACAGTACGCCTAAGACAGACGGAATCCAAAATAACAGTAAGAGGTTAACGAAATAGAGTGAAGGGCAGAGGCTCTATGTATCTTGCTATTTGAACTGCTCTGACAGTTGTGTTGCCTGTCACATGAATTCTGTGAGAGCTGCCATTCAGTGCTGAATGCAGATATACACAAAGTTCTTCAATGCTGTAGAGGGCACTCTCCTCTGCTGCATTTACCCCATACCATAATTAGTAAAATAACGTAAGACTCATTCTGCTGAAAAACTCGAGGCCTGCAAGCCCTCAAATAAGAATTTGCGAGGAGTGCTCGAAGGAAGAGAGAGCTCTCTGCTTTTAGCAACTTTTCCGATCAGGACTACAATAAGAATTCGTTGTCACATTAAGCTTCAGAAACTAAAATTGTTAATTTCCTCACTTCATAACAAGTGCTGTGATGTGGGAGGAGAAAATAAATTATACACTTCTCAGAAAAATTTGTTACTTGTGAACTACTGTCAGATGCATAAAAGATCCTTAGTTCTTTTCTATGTTTTGCATTAATTCTGCTATTATCTCATTTTGCTTTGTGAGAAGACTCTTTTTTTCCTTGGGATCAAAATAGAGTGAACAGTCCATCTGAGGGACCTTTCCCTCTCGTCGCTAATAGGGTGCCTACAGGATGCAGCGTTCTCAGAATGTTATACAACAATTCCAAACAAATAAAATTAGTAGTTTTATTTCTAGAAAACAACTGACAATACTTAACTTTGGAGATACATCAAATGTGGCTAGCGAGAGGCGGCATGGAAGCAGAGAAGTTCGTGCTATACACAAAGTACTTGGAAGTTGACACATTACTGATAAATACCATCCGTGATCCGGTGTCGATCTGCTCGAGGAAAGCAGGAGCGTAGCTTTTATTCACGTCTTGCAGGGGGCACCACTAGCACAGCGCGGTCCAGTTCCATGTACCATTGGCTGCCATTTCCTCACTGCCTTCTAGTCTTGCGTTCCTCATCTTCATTCTGGCGTTTATGGTTACGCCAGAACATTCCTTCCCCCCCCCCCCTTCCAAAGCTAAGGACCGTCATACCGTCATCGTGTATGGAGCTTGGACACACTGATAGACCGGAAGCCGTGGCTGCAGGGATGGCCAGCTTCCAGCTGTACCCCGCCATGCGGCTTGTGCTCTGGGGGAAACGTCTCCCAAGGAACGACCAGAGGGATATACTTCCACGTCCTGCTGCCATGAACCAGATGAAGAGGGTCGAGGCAGCTGCGATGCGGGTGCGTCCAGCTCCATCGGTAGGACGAGAGGAGGTGAAGGCTCTGTCTCTATCGGGTCCTCCCGAGGTGTCGTGATGACACCCTCCAGCGTCTGCTGTGGCTGCGCTGTCCTCTGTACCCGTGAATCTGGCGGGAAGAGAGACTCAAAGATCATTGTGTATGTAACAGAGGCGAAGTTGATTTTGATGGCAGTGCTACAAACCATCCGGACGGGAAACAAGATACATGGAAGCGCCTAGTCGACGGACGATCTCGCCTGGCGTCCACCATCTGCTGCTGCTAAAAACCCTGTAAAAGACAATATCATGCAACTCGAAGTGATACTTGCGGCCTTCCTGCGGTGCTGGATTCTGACGAGGGTGGAGCAGGTGGAACAGTGTCCAATGGCGGCGGCCGTGAAGAAATTCCGCCAGCGATGGTCCATCTCATGCGTGCAATGCTTGATCCCTCGTATGAGCTGAGCAAAGTTTGGCCATCTGCTGCTTGAATGTTGTGACAGAATGTTCCTCTTCGCCGTTTGGCTGTAGATGGAACGGTGCACTAGTTAGATGCAGTACGCCATTGCGTTCACAGAACATTTGAAATTCATGTGATGTCAACTAAGGTCCGTTGTCTGACGCTGTTACTTCAGGTAAACCTTCTAGGCAAAAAATCGAAGACAACACCTGAATTGTGCTACGTGAGTTGGCGAATTCATTGGCACAGCAAAAGGAAACTTGCTATGTGAGTCAACCACAATTAACCAGCGAGTGTTCCAAAAAGGTCCCACAAAGTCTATGTGCACACGTTGCCATGGCAATTGCGACTTAGACCAAGCAGAGAACTTTCGTGGCAGAGCAGACTGATTTTTCGCACATGCGTGACACTGTGTCGTCATCTGTTCTATTTGGGCGTCCATGCCCTGCTAAGTACAGTGTCGACATGCTAACTGTTTCGTACGAAAAATCCCACAGTGTCCTTAGCGAAGCAATTGCAACACTTATTTTTGCGGCGGCCGCTGTGGCCAAGCGGTTCTAGGCGCTTCAGTCCGGAACCGCGCTGCTGCTGCGGTCGCAGGTTCTAATCCTGCCTCGGGCATGGATGTGTGTGATGTCCTTAGTTTAGTTAGGTTTAATTAGTTCTAAGTCTAGGGGACTGATGACCTCAGATGTTAAGTCCCATAGTACTTCGAACCATTTGAACTATTTTTGAACTTATTTTTCCAAAACTTTAGGGATAAATACACGTGACTGTCAATTGTCATTGTGAACAAGAATCACACTTTTTGTACAGCTTGGCTATGCCAACGCTCAAAGGGTCGGCACACAATGGAGTTTTTTACACTATTCAGTGAGCGAGGCCACGATGTGTGAATGTACTCGAGCAAAATGTTCAAATCTGGATCAGTGTCCGTGGCCTGTGCAATTTTCTTATGGTTCAGCGGAAAAGACTGAAGCAATTCAGAATCCTGAGCATCGATGTAACAACAAGATGCAGGAGAAGCGTCAAAGTCTGTGTCAGGACCAATCGGAAGGTGAGAAAGTGCGTCCAAACTACCATGTTGAGACATCGGACGATACACAATCTCGTATTGGTATTGAGACAGCAAGAAATCTCATCCTCATCACAGGTTGTGGGGTCTTGCCCACACATCGCTAATAGGGTGCCTACAGGATGCAGCATTATTGGAATACTATACAACAATTTCAAACAAATAACATTAGTAATTTTATTTCTAGAAAGCAACTGACAATACTTAACTTCATCAAATGCTGCTAGTGAGAGGCGACATGAAAACAGAGAAGTCGTGCCGCAGGGGAATGTCATAGGACCATTGCTATTCACAATATACATAAATAACCTTGTGGATGACATCGGAAGTTCACTGAGGCTTTTTGCGGATGATTCTGTGGTATATCGAGAGGTTGTAACAATGGAAAATTGTACTGAAATGCAGGAGGATCTGCAGTGAATTGACGCATGGTGCAGGGAATGGCAATTGAATCTCAATGTAGACAAGTGTAATGTGCTGCGAATACATAGAAAGATAGATCCCTTATCATTTAGCTACAAAATAGCAGGTCAGCAACTGGAAGCAGTTAATTCCATAAATTATCTGGGAGTACGCATTAGGAGTGATTTAAAATGGAATGATCATATAAAGTTGATTGTTGGTAAAGCAGATGCCAGACTGAGATGCATTTGAAGAATACTAAGGAAATGCAATCTGAAAACTAAGGAAGTAGGTTACAGTACGCTTGTTTGCCCACTGCTTGAATGCTGCTCATCAGTGTGGGATCCGTACCAGATAGGGTTGATAGTAGAGATAGAGAAGATCCAACGGAGAGCAGTGCGTTTCGTTACATGATCACTTAGTTATCGCGAAAGCGTTACGGAGATGATAGATAAACTCCAGTGGAAGACTCTGCAGGAGAGACGCTCAGTAGCTCAGTACGGGCTTTTGTTAAAGTTTCGAGAACATACCTTCACCGAGGAGTCAAACAGTATATTGCTCCCTCCTACGTATATCTCGCAAAAGAGACAATGAGGATAAAATCAGAGAGATTAGAGCCCACACAGAAGCGTACTGACAATCCTTCTTTCCACGAACAATGCGAGACTGGAATAGAAGGGAGAACTGATAGAGGTACTCAAGGTACCCTCCGCCACACACCGTCAGGTGGCTTGCGGAGTATGGATGTAGATGTAGATGTAGAAGTTCTTGCTATAGGCTACACGAAGTTCCTGGAAGTTGACATTTCATTGCTAACTAGCGTCCGCGATCCTGTGTCGATATGCCCGAGACTAGCAGGGGTGTCGCTTTTATTCACGTCTTCAGGGGGCGCGCCTGGCGCGGCGCTGTCCAATTCCATGTAACATTGGCCGCCGATTCCTCACTGCCTTCTCTAATCTTGAGTTCCGTATCTTCGTTCCGGCATTTGTGGTTATGCCAGAACACCATCATTGGTTAACATTCTGATAAATATCGACATGATACTGGTTCCACTTGCTCCATTACATCTGTGAATAGAGTTTCATGTTGGATCTCCAAAGGACGTGATCGGAGTGATGTCTGCAGTCTGCATTCATAGCCAGGATAATATCTTTCTGTTAATATATTAACGACTGCTGCATTGTTCATTGGTCAGTAAGAAATAAACACATTAGGCACTTTTTGTTGCTGCATTTCTTATCAGTGATGGCTCCAAGAGCACACTGTTCATGCTAAATATGTTATGGATTTAAGGCCGATATTATATTATTAAATTTTCTTAGGAGAAGAAATGAGACTAAATATTCATCAAATTTTCTTCCACAAAGATATTTGAGGACGCGCAAATAGAGGTATTACACTATCATCACAATTTCTTTGGCAAAGACCTTTGATACCATAGTTTCTTCAGAATGGCTCACGAAGACTTATTACTGTGCTATGCAGTTTCCTATGTACCAAAACTGCATTTTATTAACGTTTGGAAGAGAAGCAGAAGAAAAGTAAAAGGAAACGCACTTGGTTGAAGCTGTGGATTTCATGGCGAGACGTTAGAAGCATCCAACAAAAACTGTTATGAAAACTGCAACCCGAGGACATAAAATCACATGAAAATTAGTTGCAAATGGGTGAGAGTACATTTCAGTATGTGCTCAGGAACGTGGCTCCTCATATTATGAAACAGAACACTCATATCAGAAATGCTATATCTGCAAAAGACTGACTTACTGTAACATTGCTAAATCTTGCAACAGGAGAAAACTATTCTAGTTTATGGTATAACACTCTAATACCGCAGTGCACAGTGCCGAAAATAATACCAGAAACGTGTGAAGCTATTTATGAAGTCCTCAAGGAGGACTATCTGAAGGCAAATGACAGTTTAATACATACTACAGACATTAAGAAATATTTTTAACTCTACAAAAGTTGTGGATTTTCTCCTTTATATCTTTGGGACTACATCCTTGCCGTACTTCATGGCAAATGACTGACGCAGTTTTTTTGTACCTTTTGCTTCTTCTTATTTTAACTCAGAATGCTGAAAATTGCACAGTGCTTCACCTGTCTCGTTTATTTATATCATTTTCGTTGTAGATGCGACACAACATGTAAATTTTGAAGCCATATTGATAAATATTAGATGTCACATAGCTGTAGCGATGCCAGCACTCCAAGCAGTAAACAGAAGACAAATACTTTCTTTGCTCAAATCTAAGGTGAGGCGCTAGATTTGGGTAAAAACTTACTTTATGACTTTTCATCTCATTAAAATACTGCACAGGGATATTTAATGGCATTTGTATTGTTTCATTTGTTTTACCTCTAGACATTGTTTATTTTTGTCAAATATTGTAACAAACTTCGTTTTCCTCTTTATTAAGTATCTGAAAAACTTTTTGTTTTTATTTAATACATTTGTGTTCCTTCATTTTGCAACAAACGATCTTTGGTATAAATGAGATTTCTGATAACATGACCGTTGGATGCCTCTATATACAGTAAATTAAACTTAACCTGCAGTGAAAGCAGATGCCAGGCTGAGATGTATTGGACAAATGAAGGTAACTGATTCATACATGAAAGAAGTGTCTTACAGAAGACTTATAGAAGTGATTCTTGATTATTGCTCGTCAGTTTAGGACACTTATCAGATTACATTAACAGAAGAGAGACAGAATATCCAATGAAGAATGGCATTTTTCCTCACGATTGTTTAGTAGGCATGAAAGCACTGTGGAAATCCTCAACAAATTCGAGTGGCAGGCACTACAGAATGTGTATCAAGGGGAAATTTACTATTGAAATTCCAAGAGCATGGATTTGAAGAAGAGTTGGACAAAATATTAAAGTACATCTCAGAATATGACGAGGGTGAGAAAATCAAGAAATCAGAGCTCATATGGAAGTTTATCAACAGCCATGCTTCCCAAGCACTATTCACAAATGGAATAGGGAAGCAAAAGTTTTATTACATGAATTAGAAATGATCTCTATTTCTGATATCGACAGTTTTTTATTTTAATTTGCATAATTGAGTCTTTTTAAGTTTATGATTTAAACTGGTTGCTATACGGGATGTGATAACAAAGTAACTGGAATATTTTAATTCTCTGGGCTTTATACATCCAATTTGCATTTTTGATCTTTTTGATACACATATTCCTGATGTATGTTTAATTTATTGTTAACATTCAAAATGTTATACATGTTTTCGAGGGCTCAGAGAATTTTTACTTTCGAGAAAGATGGATAAAAGAATTTCCATTAAATCTTGCTTGAAAAATGGAATAGGGTGTACGTTGTCTTCTTCGTTTGTTGGCCTCTTTTTTCCGCAGTTTCAGACACACAACTTGTATAGGTTCATTACCATCTTTTGCAACTGTAATGGAAGTCTTATTAAGATCATATTAGAATGTCTGTCCACTGGGAAACATTGAACTTTCTTACAGTTCTTTAAACTTATTGGAAGATCATTTATGTCAATTACCAACTAATCTTTGTTGATCACCCATTTCATGTTGCACCATGGTGAGCTTCGGTTTATTCCTGTGGTGCAGTGTGTCACTGTAACATAAGTTGTGAAGGTAAGACTCCATTCATGCAAGAAGTATGCTACTGATGCCATAACTTCTGCTTCCAAGGAGAATCATGAGGTCCAAATAATGGCCTTGTAAATGTCTGACAATGTACTAGCATTATATTATACATACATTATACATTTTGAGGTGATATATGACTTTCTGTCTAGAGGATCCCTTTTAGGAACTACGCAGGAAGGCAATTGGCAAGTTATGCTACGAAAAATGCCTGATGTTACTATGAACCACTTTCTGAAAAATATTTGAAAAGATTCAAAGAAGTGAAAGTAGACTGTAATACAAAGTTTTTTTTGTATCTCTCTTCGATTACATTTTTCAAAATAAAGGCTAGGGTTGAGTGAAAATAGAAGTGACAGACAAGTGGATTAAAATTCTTGGAGGAACACCTCCACTTTAGCTACCAATGAAATAAAAAGTGAAAGTTTAGTACACAACAGTAGATCATCAGCAAACCTTAAGACCAGTTCTTAGATTTTACACTCAGGTTGAAGTTTGTACATCTCTATGAACTTGGTAATTTTAATGCCCTCAATGATTTTATTGATATGTGGCGTAATTACCACTGCCATTTGTATGAAATTTGAATTCTTCACTCCCCTGATAAGACAAACCTTTAGAGGAAAATACATCAATATTCATAATAGAGAGCTCTTTGTGCTGGTATATCGTTGAATAGATTGTGGTGAGCTCTCAAGTACTAGACAGTGTCTCAGCAAGTTACACAAATGCCATCCTTAAAACCACCACTGGTGTAATGTTGCCACAACTTCCCAGTTTCAACACGTGAACTTCAGGAAATCCAGATATCAATTCTGTTAAAATAAAGTCTTTTAATAACATATTTAAAAGAAACATTGTGTTAAAATATACTTTGTGTAACTAAGTTTGGCTTCTATGAACATAATGCTTCTGTTCATCTTTGTCTTTTATTTTTAATCATAAGCTGGCCGATGTGGCCAAGCGGTTCTAGGCACTACAGTTTGGAACCGCGCGACCATTACAGTCGCAGGTTCGAATCCTGCCTTGGGCAAGGATATGTGTGATGTCCTTAGGTTAGTTAGGTTTAAGTAGTTCTAAGTTCTAGGGGACTGATGATCTCAGAAGTAAAGTCCCATAGTGCTCAGTGCCACCTGAGCCACCGTCTGAAGTTGCTGATGTTGCAGCAATTAGGGACCACAGAGATAAGTCAGTTTTATACCATAAGGAGAACAGTTACGCCAAGTCGATGATTACTAGTGCAATCACAGATACTGTGTGTCAGAAGATCATGGACAAATAAACGACTCATGAAGTGTGGGAGGTATTGAAGCAAAAATTTGAAGCATCATCAAAGGATCAGCTGTTCAAGATCTGTCCTGAATTTTTCTGTTTAGGTGATTCAGTTACAGGACATTCCCACATGCACAGTGAAGTTAACAAATATGTAGATCGAGCTGAATAAGTCTAAAACAAAAGTGAAAACGCTTTATTTTATTTGATATTGGTATGTAAAGTTTTACATATTTTACCTGCAAGTTTTGATTCTCTTAAATCGAGCTGGATGTTATTAACGGAAGATAATAAGAAAACATTTGATGAATTGAAGGAACAATTGCGCATATTTGAAAGAAATTTCACGAAAGGTAGTGAAAAAATCGAACAAGTGTCATCAGTACCCAAATCAGGTGTACTAAACAAAATAGGAACACACATATTCAAAGTTAAAGGCAAATGCAACTACTGCAAAGAGCCAACCAATTGTATCAAATATTGAAAGAAGTGGATTGCTGATGGAAGACTGGATAAAAATGCAACAGAGCGGAAGAACATGGACAAAGCTGTGGCTACGAATGTAGCACTGCATACTAGCTGTGTTGAGGCCTGTTCATTAGATGTGGATGTACAATGGATTGACAATGGTGCAACGAAACATTTGAGAAATAGTCCTGATTAATTTGTCAGCTTTGAAGCATTCAACAATCCCTGTTCTATCAAGGCTGCTGGATAGTAGTTTCTAGGAGGAACAGGAAAAGGATCAGTTTGGATTCTGTCAACAGTTGGAAGCAAATTTGGCTGTGTTCTGGTATGTACAAAAAATTTCCAAAATCTTCTTTATGTTTTAGTTGCCCAAGATCTTAACTACCATAGCAAATTTAATTCAAGTACTATATATTATTCTTTGGAAATTGGTGGTAAACTGAGACTCTGTGGAACTCTTGAAGTTGGTGGTACTTTATACAAGCCGACATTAAGCCCTTAATATCAGAGAAGGGTGCCGCTGTGAATCTTTCAGTGGAAGATAAATTTTACGTTCTTCAACATTATCGTGAAGGGTGGGATCATCAAGACAAAGGTTATTTAAAAAACTCAAAAAGGTATTTGACACCGATGTCAAGGAAGGAGTAGAGACTTGTGAATCATGCAAAGTTGGAATGGCATATTTTCCACCACTTCAGGCACGATAAAAGTCAACAAGGCCCACTGAGTTGACATTAGCTGATCGGTGTAGACCCTTTGATCAGTCATTCAAGAACAAACGTTACCTCATTCTGTTCAAAGACACTTCCTCTAAGTTTAGTTACGGTTATTTTGTTGCAGAAAAATTCGAGCTGACTTAAGTTCTCAAGGATTTTCTCTCACACACAGACACTGAGTTACTCTGATAAAGAGATGCTGAGTGACAATGACAAGGAGTTTGAAAACAAAGAAGTTATATCTGTCTTAAGTTCAAATAGTATAACACACTGATTGACTACTCCCTGTACTATGGAGCAAAATGGTATTTGCCAGCCAGACAACAGAACTGTTGTCGAGACGACCAGGAAACTTAAGTACTGAAATTCAAATGTCAATTATCCAGCTCGAATATGGGTTCAGCTGGTTAACACAACAATTTACAACCTGGATATAACAGGGAAATCATCCATTGAAGTTGTGGGAATGGATGAAGCATCGAGCTAAACATATTAGCACTATTAGCTCAACATGTTGTGCACACGTTCCAAGTGAAAACCGAAAGAAAATGGGCGTAAAAGATATGAAAGGACAACTTGTTGTTTTTGATGGTTATGAATGGTTCATGATTTGAGTACAAGAAAGTAATTCAATTGCGCTGCCAAAAGATGTGCAATTTACAGAAAACCCGGTTACTCTGCCATTTCAAGATGTTGAAAAACCAGTTGCAGATCCAGATTATCTTGAAAATCAATCACAAAATGAGGAAAAGACACTCTCAGAAGATAGTTTGGAGTACAAAACTAGCACAGACACAGAATATGACG
The DNA here is from genome assembly GCF_021461385.2 of Schistocerca piceifrons. Taxonomy (NCBI): domain Eukaryota; kingdom Metazoa; phylum Arthropoda; class Insecta; order Orthoptera; family Acrididae; genus Schistocerca; species Schistocerca piceifrons. The sequence goes on from NC_060141.1 coordinate 190,466,874, forward strand.
ATGACATTCAGCAGATTTAATAAGAGAGAATAGGAATAAAGTTAAGAAAGAGATCTTCATCATCAAAGAGGCCAAAATACCTTAGTGATTATGCAATGATGTCAGAAGATTTCCTTGTCACAACAAAGGTTTGTGAAACCTATGAGGATGCACTTAGAAATGAAGATAGCATCAAATGGAAAAGAGCAATCGAGAGGGAAATGGAATCTCTTATGGAAAATGAAACCTGGGAACTTGAAGACTTACCAAAGGATGCTAGAACAATACTGTGTAAATGAGTGTTTCAACTGAAGACAATAGAAGAGGGTCAGATCGAAAAATTTAAGGCTTGACTTGGTTGCTAAGGGCTTCAGACAACATGAAGATGTGGACTACAGTCAACAGGATAATGGTTCGGTCTGTTCTGAGTGTTGCTGCAACTAGAAGAATGTGTCTTGGCCAGCATGATGTATCAGTGGCTTTCCTGTATGGAACACTTGAGGAAACCATATATACAGCACCACCAGTGGGTTATGTGTATGGTACTGACAGAGTCTGCAGGTTGAAAAAGACTTTGTATGGTTTAAAACAAGCACCAAGACGCTGGAACGATCGATTCAGCCACTTTTTGCTCAGTCTAGATTTCAGGCTAAGCGAAGCTGACCATGCTTGTGGATTCAAAATAAAAATGCCAAAGAAGTTCTTTCAGTGTAAGTGTTCTGTTAAGATCTCTCAATAATTCCACCAAAGGTCACACACTAAGAGTAAAAAGGGTTTTTTGTTATGTAGCAGGAACAACTGACTACGGAAACACATACAAATCAAAAGGGAAGGATACGTCTTTCGAATGCTACAGCAATGCAAATTTTGGAGGCTGTTCAAAACAGCAAAAACAGTCAGATCAACATCTGGGGTAGCCATCAACCACACAGCAGGGGCGACCTCGTGGATAAGTCAGCAACAAGCCATGGTAGCAACATCTACAAACGAAGCTGTACTAGCTGCTGCAAATGAAGCTGTCAAGGAGATTATTTGGTTAACACAGCTATTGAGCTAAATGATAAGACTATCCAAAATTCCAATTCTACAAACTGACAATTCAGCAGCAGTGAAGTTGGGGGGGGGGGGGGGGGGGAGAATGCTGAAGAACAGATAGCAGATATCATGACCAAAGCTCTACCAAAGACATGAGTGAAGATTTAGCGTAATGCCTGTATGTGATCAAATGGGATTACCATAACAAAAGAAATGCACTCAGTTTTTTCTTTTGTTTGTTTGTTTATTAATTTATATTTAACAAGGGAAAGTGTTGAAGTAAATTCTTTTAATGGCTTAATTAAAAGAAACATTGTGTTAAGATACAAATCAGAAAGTAAATGTGATTGGAGATACTTTAACTTTGGTTTCTATGAACATAACGCTTCGGTTCCTCTTTCTTTCATTTTGAGTCACAATACTCGCACTTACAATCTCTTGTGCCTTAAAAGTTCTTTGTGTATTAGTATTACAGTGTGCTGGAGCAACAACAAAACACGCCCTATTAGACTAATAAGTTTCTCAATACATTGGATTTTAGAATAAAGCATGTTTGTGCTAAAACCAGATTTATAAATAATTCCAAAGTTTATAAAACAAAATTCAGCACATTTGTTTACTCATTGTGTTTATTGAACCTTCAATAAACTCTTCCAGAAATGACTGGCTCACATTGGGACCATCTCTTGATACCGGAAATATCTTGTCACTCTTTTTTAATAAAGCGTTACAACAGCAGACGGGAGGGAATCTGGCCAAGGAAGTGGACGTTTCTCATCTAGTGTTCTTTCTTGCAGGTATTGAGACGATCACATTGCTTATGCAAAGAAATTTAGTTGAAGTATTTTCAGAAATGCATGAGAATTTGCAAGGAAATGAAATGTATTTTCTTTGTCTGTGACTAAACAGTCACATGCTGCACACGAGGAAATGGACTTTGAATTCACAAAGAACAATTGGTGTTACACATTGGCTCATATGCCAACATCACACCCACATTTGACTGTTACGATTCTGATTCAAGAGCAGTGGCTGCTCATTCACACCATGCTAGTGCGTCCAGTGCCTGTCCATTATTATGTCTCCAGTCCAGTTGGACTTCTTTCTTGGTTTTGCTTTGCCAGAGCTTAAGCTTCACACAACATACCTCCTTACTTATCTGAGTCGAAGATCAGTCACTAAGGAAGAAATAAAGCAAAGTGCATTGTGTCTGCTAAGAGTTCTCACAATACAAAAATTTTATTTCTTTTGTTACATTGTGTCTATCCTACAGTAGCTAGTTCTTATTTAATGACCAGGTGACATTTGGTAATAAAGCAATGGGGAAGAGGTAGACCAAAGATCGTCATGCAATCCACTACTTAAGAGAAATAAAACGCTATCACTTTCACATCTATGCATACGAGAAAATGTCATTATTACAAAAGAAAAATTTATGCATCACCCACAATGAATCTGAATATAGCTACCATACAAGACAAATAAACGATGTACATGTTGTAACGGGACCTATTAAAGGCTTTACTTTACCGAAGTATGCGATACCCTCCAAATTCAACCAGTTTAGCGAGTATTTATGATAATAGAAAAGTTATTGTGTATGTTAACAATGATTGCATAACATGTCTCCATAAACAGTCGACCCATTAAATTATACTGAATAACTGACCCACACAAAAGTTAATATCACTTGATCACTGATACAGCAAATGTCATCATGTAAAAACACTAAGTTCATCTTAAATAATTAATATGAAGTACGAAAAATAGTGACCAACTGACGTATTTTGGATCTCCTTAAATAAAAATCACCCAGTGAAACCTATTTGTTCACTAGGACCATTTTCACTCAGTATTCACGTAAATACTCCTATTTTAGACGAAAACCAATGTAATTCTTAATAATTCATGTTATTTACTTATTTATGCCAATCGGAGAAGTCAATTGACAAACTTCTAAAAAACGGCCTTTTTGTAACAAAGAATTATTATGTCAAGTCAATAAATTTGTCTGTCATTTTATTAACCTGTTAAATTATGTCACTCGATGTAAATTAATAACTTTTCTACACAAATTACAATAACAGATGTACATGTGACTTATAAACTATATCTCTTTTTAGTAGTTCTTTGACAAGGTTATAAAAACAAGCAGCAAGAAGGGTTGGGGGCTCCATGGTTGGGGGCGCAGTCGGAATGTCACTTTGGTAAAGTGTGTTTATGTGTTATTGTTTGAGGTGGATAAACAATGCAAAGAACATGTAAAAGAAGTACTACTTTGTGTTGTGCCATGGTCTTTGGTGGACAGTTGAATTAAGATTGGTTTCGCTCGTTCTTTATCATCAAAAGTGCATAAAAAACACGGGACCTCATGTTTTTAACCCTAGACAACCAGATTTAGAGCCAGCATCAGCATCGAGACACAGCAGCGATCCAGCAAGCAGCAGCGATTACCACAATGCGTTTTAATCGCGCCAACCTAACATCAAGTGCTAACAAGCTCCGTAAATGGGAGTGAAATAGTGCGATTATAGCAATTAGCAATATCTACGACTAGGCGACCATTACAATGTACAACCGACAAGTACAGCACTGTTGCAGAAAGGCTTACTATGTAGGTATCAAAGTTTGGGCCATTCCATGCCAAGTGATCTAATATAGAAAAAAGTTCCTGCATAACCGTCATGAATTTTTTGAAAATTTGTGTGAACAATCGCAAATGTTTGCAATGAAGATAAGTGAAGGTTTACTTCGTTAATTTAATTCTTCCAGAGATACAGTCATTTGTTTTACCCGCCAGTGCAGCTAGCGACAATCACCTGTCATTTCTCTTCAACTTTGAGGCATAACATCTCCGGAAATATTTTCTTGAAAGAAACAAAACTAGGCCATCTTGTACAACTTTTTGGGATCCGTTAAGCCAAAAAATAATAAAAAAAAGATTAGCAGACCAATTTTCATACAGATAATTTGAAGCAAAGTCGGTCGAAAAAATGGCTCGAAAATAAATTTAAGTTTCGCTTTTCACATATGGGCAAGTAATTGAGGGATAAATGTGAAACTGTGCACGTATACTCTTAACTCTGCAAGGTCTGAAAAGATGAAATTTCATTCTCATAAGGTTTTCTAATAGTTTACACATTGAGGGCAAAATTGACAATTTTTCTTAGAAGACCAAAACTGATGCTTTTGGATCAATTTTACAAAAAAAAAAAAAAAAAAAAACCTTCTGCAAACTCTTTTAAACTGTTTTCATTGGAAATACCATGTTCTAATGAACCTAAAAAAACTATATTTGGTTTTGCAGTGCGAGTATATAAGGCCCTAAAAATGACGAAAAGCTGGAGATGTATTGAAAATGGGTCCATTTTGCACTGGTACTCAAAATAAATCTTTTGTTATGTTCTCCAGTGTTTAGTATTCTCCATGGAAAAAAATATCAAAAGTTCTGATGACTAACAAATGAGTTTGAGTCAGAAAAACTACAAAGAAGTAATCTCTTTTTTATATACATCTCAACAGCATCGGCTCTACAAAATTCTTTTTATAAAAAGTGAAATGGCTCAGGAGAAACCATAATAAAGAATAGTTCCCTCTTTTTTGTAGCTCTAATGTTTGAGGTACGTAACCACATTTGGAAAGTGTAATTATTTGGAACTGAGAGGACGAGGATTTCTGCTAGTGCACTGTGGTGCACCCCCAAACTACATACAAGTACTACAGATCCACGTCCATTCACATCTATCTCCCCAATATGCTATCTTCTTTATTATGTACCATCCATCAGAGAAAAATTGCGAGCTATAAAGGCTAATTAACTTCATCCGATTGAGAACTAGATAAGATTTTTGCCACATCTCCCTCCTCCCATATATCGAAAACAAATACCATATGCATGCAGGCATAGAACATCACCTGACAGACCAGTTTAATGTTCCATCATCTTTTCCCTAGGAGGATGATCGTATCCCACATAGATGGCTGCTATGACATCATCTGATGACGCGATTGACGTCATTAATTAAGACATTCTGATCCATGGCCTCTCGCAGACAACAAGGACATCACCCCAAAGTAAAGTAATCTAGATGTCGCACTGTGATGCGATTGACGTCATTCAACATGGCTGCTGTGATGTTAGCTGATGACGTGAGTACAGTTACCCAAGATGGCTGGAAAGTGCCACACCCCCCTGCCAAGTACCTCCCCCCCCCCTCCAGATGAGAAGTTTGAATTTTGGAGGGAAGGTAGGTCAGTTGGGCTACCTCTGGACACCACACTGTGTAAATCATATTGTTATTGCTGTTACTGTAACACACTGCACACACTGGGTGATTTTAAATAAGTCATTTACGACATCACGAAACTGGAAGAGTTTTACATCGTTGGTGTGGGTTTACAAACTACATTTAAACTCATATGTCACATTGACGGAATAGCTGAAAGCTCTGCATTCCATTTTGAGTGATTCCTCAAATTGCAGTCATGTATGCGATCACTGTTTTGGTGCTAGCCATCCCCAGAAGCTGTCACCCCTCCACAAAACTGCTTCTCCAACTCAAAAAAGTCAAAAGTCAGTCTATCATTATGTTGTAAGCAACAGCGTGCCATGGACGGATGGGATGGAGAAGACTCCACCGATGCACTGAAATAAAAAGCATCACAGTTGATACTGTGAACAATTTTAACAATATTACACTAATTTCAACACCGACCAATGTGGTGACAGCTTGTTTCCAATTTCAGTATCATAGCTAAACCACTCCTTACTGGCTTTGCGAGTATCATTGCAAATGTGGGTAGATGACTTTGCAGTACGTCCATTCTTTGTTAATTCTCGAACACATACATCATCAAAGTATATCAGACAGCACTCTACATGTTTCTAACACCTCGAGCATAGTGCTTAATTTACGATCTATGTCGATGCTGATGGGAGTCACAGAGCATTCTCGCAGTCTTAAGGTAAAATTAGAGACTGAAAGACCGCCCTTACACCATCATTGATCAACTTGCCCTGCAGCACTGTTACCGATTTAATGTGCAACCGACCACAACTATACCAAATCCGGTGATGAAATTAGTGTAATATTGCTGAAACTCTTTGGGGATGCACCACAGTGCAGTAGCAGAAATCCTCGTCCTTCTCTCGGTTCCCATTTCCTTCGAATGGTCAAAACACAGTCCTGTTTCTACACGGGTTCCAGAAGGTTGTAGGTATAGCTTTCTCAGACTTCTACTCAGTTCCGACTTACATTGGAACAATCACATGCACCAATCTACAGGGACAGTAGCAGTAGCCGTAGAGTCTGAGGGATAGTTGCAAGATTCGTAGGGGCTACCTAAAACCATGTTGGAATTTTACTGTAGCAGATAGGTTCGAGAAAGGTGGCTCGTTTCGAGATATGAGAGTGCCAGAAATATGATTCACTAGTTACTGTAATCATTAGAGGACTTCTCCATAGAATCCAATGCAGGTATGTGGTTCAATGGAAAGACTTGATTCCAAATCATAGACATCAATTCTAGCAGATAGCGTAACCCTAGAGATCTGAAAAGCTACTGTACATTTCTTGCCACCACAATCAGCCAACCATCTACTACTGTTTGTGATCCTTCTCAATCAGTGGATATATCGCAGAACTTCTGACATGGTATTGAGACAGAATACATTACATATGCTGGAGAAATATCTAGCAGCGTGAGGGAGTCGCAAATACTGGTTACATACTACATTACTTAGCCAAATCATTTTTAAAATTCGGCGATTTTATCATGAGGTTGAATTGTGGGCTTCGTGTAATTGGACTACTGTTCTGATAATATACACTCCAGTGATCATCGTCTCAGTATTTGTCTGGATAGAAATACCACCTCATTCCGAGATAATGTCGCACCTAGATTTATAAGGCAGGTATAGCTTTAAACATGGATACTAGTGTGCACCTGTAGAACCAAGACCACTTGTAACAGTAACATGCAGTAGTTGTTGCGATCGGGTTTTTTAACATCTGGCCGATTGCGTTTATCTTACTAAGATGGAGTGGTACCACTCGCAAGAAAAACTTATAAGACATGCCCACCCATCGCTGATTTTGTCTCACTAGTATTTCATATTGTAGGCAATCATTTATTGGCGAAGTATTATAATTAGTAGTAGTAGGCGATGTGTGATTGGTTCGTGTTGAGCATCAGGAATATAAAGTATGTGTTTGTGGTCAGACATGTGTAAAAAGGAATGTATGGATTTGACGTGGGATACTGTGACAACAGAGGGATGAGTATGGTACATGTGTTTCTATTTCCAGACCCACAGCCGTCAGCAGGGTGTATTTCCGATGCTTCGCTCATTGTCGAATGTTGTTCAACTGAAACCTCAATCCTAACACTTAATTGTAAGTATAGCAATTAAATATGTAAGTGATTGATTTCGTAGGATGATTCCATCTATGTGTGACCTGTGGCGGGAATGATTCACGTTTCCAGCTAATGGTAGAGGCTGTCTGAATGGAGACACCTGAATAGCGAACTAATACTTAGTGAGTGTTGGACGGCTTTTGTGATCAAGTGGAAATTTGAGAAGAGTGAATATGGATGCGTGTTTGCGCTGGGCCATTATTCCCTCCCATGTAAATTGTCAGATTGACTGTTTCTTCACATTTCCCATCTTTATTTAGTTGAGAAAATATCGATTGTGGTGTGTGCATCTAGCAGGTGGAAGACGCATTTACCGGTCCTCTAGATATGAGAAACACCTTAAATGACTTTGTAAATTATAGGGATGGTTTGGAATCTGTTACATCATGGACATCGGTATTCACGTGTGGAAATATCTATTTCCTCTATTTGTTTTGAGTTCTCACGTAAAGGTCTTTGCAGACATGATAAGTTTCTAGTTACTCAGTGGTCTAGAGCAGTGGTTCCCAACAGTTGGGGGTCTGAGAGCTATGCCAGAGGGTCCGCAAGATGCTAGTAGAATAACATATATATTAAATATATTTCGTATAATAACAGATTTTTTTGTTTTGGCCGCTTCCTGAAGGAGCAGAGGTTTAGGGAACGCTAACTTCTGCATGTAGCATCTTCCTAAAACCAAATAACACTAGCACTCTCTACACAAAACTAGAATTAGATAGAGGCAAATAGTTCTGCTGAATGCCGTTAGACTGCACGCGCTGCCTCTTTGCAGCTGACAACTGACAGTCACTTTACACAGAAACTCGCCTTACAGGGGACAATCGGCCATTGTTAACTTATTGCCAGTGCTTTCACAGACCGTGTTGTTTACATATTCAATATTCTATATTAAAACAGTAGTGTTTGTAAAGCGTTCATGAAAAACAAATATAGGAATTGCCTCAATATGGGGTCGGATTTCAGAGTGAAAGTTTCAAGTTTGAAGCCTAATATTTCAGAAATAATGGACTCAAAGATCAGAATGAACTCATCTCATTAAGAACTGAAAATTAAAACTAACTGTATACTGATGGAGTATTCTGTTGTAACTGTATTTTTCAAATAAATAATATCTTGTATGAAATTAGTGTTTTCTTTTTTTTCACACATGTCTACTCAATGCAGTCTCAAGTGTAGTACACTTGATAAACCAATACAATCAGTTTTAAATTTTTCCTGTCATTTTCAGCTCATACTCAATTTTTATTTTTTAAGGAGTTTGTTATACTAAACACCCAAATTTGAAGACAAAGATTTTGAGCAATAATCAAAACTTTAACAATAACAGTGATAGCTAAATTTAAAAAGTCTTAAGCTCAATACTTTTTCAATAATGAATATGTCAATGTTTTATTCTAAGTACCAAGAATAGAAATGTATAAAAAGACTCTTAATTTGGCTTTTTTAGGTACTTTATACTGTGATATGACATGGTACCAATCATGCTCAATGAGGGGTCCTCGAGAAAATTTTGTTGGGAACCCCTGGTCTAGAGCATGCTCCACCTCGCTAAAATTTGGGGTTTGTAGAAAAATAATTTCCATTCTACAGCTTCAGAATTATGTTGCGCCAGGTGTGTGCAAACCATGCGAAAATATATTTGTTCTTGTGATCCCAGAGATCCCAGAGACTGGAGATGGGTGTAGAAGAAAAGCGAGCAAGCAAGTCTGGACCAGAAACAGTAACATGTTGGTGCCGGGAGGGGGGGGGGGAGGGACGACGAGCTCGAATTTGTAGAACAGTTCTGAGAATGACTTTGATCTGCTGAGGTCGCTATGGTCACCCATTGGGAGTGGATGACTGCCGATCTCTAGTACTGTGAGGGCTACATATGGTGCTGTATGTCTTCATGGTGTGTGTATGGATGATGTAAGAGGGCTGATTTTGTATGGCGCAGGATACAAATTGTATATTTACTACATTGACATGAACAGGGTGATATATTGCTGGGTTGGAGATCAGCTTCACGCTCTAATATTCAAGATCCTGTCCTCAGTGGGAGAGCAGTGTAACTGAGTAAGAGTCTTTCCATATTTGACGATATGTATGTCACTTTGTGAGGTTTAGTTGTCAGTGCAATATGGTGATCAGTGTAAAATAGTTTTTTGCCGCTGAAAGTCTCGTCTGCAGAAAGAAAAAAAAAAGGCGGATGGTGCTTCCACACTGACAGCATCAGTAATTCGGCGGGTAATTTGATAAGAGCCAACTCCCATTCATTCACAAGTCATCCTTTGTGCTGGGGTATAGGAGTCTCTACATAGTGGTGGGAACCTTTGTGTATGTTGAAAGCAGGAAGGGTAACATGTGATGGATGGGGTGCCACGTTAGGACCTTGAGGAAAAACGAATTAGCAATTTTCCTTGCTGTTCTATCGATAGTGATGATGATTACGGTACACTAACGAACGTCGGTGATGTATTTCCAAACATTACGTCCACGGGCGATGTATTAATTATCACACATAGTGCTGGATGCCTGTCCTTCATAGCACTTGTTTGAGAGAATCTTGGCAGGATGCAGCACCTTTCAGAAGCACTGATTGTAAGACTTTGTCAGATAATTTCCTAGGATTGAGGGGACTCGAGACATATAGCCAGTGTGAGTGTAGGCATACTGTAATTTTTTCGGGTGCTGTACATATATAAAAGATAACTGCACTGTTTGTGTAAAATGTAAATATATTGGAGCATAAAGTTACTGGGGCTATGGTTGTGGCATGACCAGAGAAGATGAGTGTGGGTCCTATCATGAGGGACAAGTAGATTCAGCACATCGATAACAGTGAGAGTATGAGAGAAATTTTTGACATGGAAAATTATGTGCAATATAGATACTGAGATTCATTCCAGAACCACAGCCATCAAGAGGAGACATTACCTGTACATTGGTAGGTGTCAGCCTGTAGCACCAATCATAATATTTAATTGTTGCTACACTGGTAAATATGTTCCCGGCTTCCAATATTCTTTTGAGTCTTGTACGTATTTGATAATCTGTAGACAACCTTTTCTGATTTACCTGTCAGTGAAATTTAGTGATCTGTGCAAAATAATTTTACTGCTGAAAGTCTCGTCTGCAGAAAACAATGGTGAACGGTGCTCCCACTGGAGCCACACTGCAGCTATGCGTCATCGCGCCAGCAACAGTAAACACTCATGATTGAACTCCAGATGATGACTCACTGCTTATTTAGATAGACATGTGACGTCAGTATAATACTTGGAGAACTTTCACATGCTGTCGGCAGTGGAGTGAGAGTGGTGGCTCGTGCTGGCTTGTGTGCAGTGGTGGCTCATGGCGGCTTCGGCCCACTCTGCAAATAGAACTTCCCTTCCTGTTGGTCGTGTCAACAACGGTGTCCAGGTGAACACGTATTTCGAGAAGAATTTCTCAGGTACCAAGTATGAAAGTGATGTCGGCGCGCTGGCCGCGGTGGCTGTGCGGTTCTAGGTGCTGCAGTCCGGAACCATGGGGCTGCTACGGTTGCAGGTTCGAATCCGGCCTCGGGCATGGATGTGTGTGACGTCCTTAGGTTGGTTAGGTTTAAGTAGTTCTAAGTTCTAGGGGACTGATGAACTAAGATGTTAAGTCCCATAGTGCTCAGAGCCATTTTTTTGATATCGCCGCCTCATGCTTGCAGGACCCGAAGGGCACCTGTGCATCACTTTGCGGCGATGCCAGTGCATCCTGACTTCTGGGAACGTGTGCGATAGCCTCCTGTGTGGTCCAATGGACAGGGGGCGGTTGTTGGTGTCTGCATACATTGTTTGCGTGGCAGTTGCATTACTTTGCTAGCAGGTCTGTAGGCTGTGCTATGCATTATTTGGATGGTTTGCGAGTTGATTTAGTGTCTACACATCAGTGAACTGCATTATTTAGGAGGAGTTTGTATGTCTGTACTGAAATGATTTCGGTAGTTGAGGAGTTGTCTGCGTGTCTGCATAGCATTATTTAGGGGTAGTTTACAAGTCTGTGGGCTGTGTGGCATGACACCAAGCTTGTCAGAGCATGTGTTTTGTATCAGTGTGATAAATATACTATCTTTCAAAATCCACCCCCAAATAAATTGTTCCAAAATAAATAAAGTACAGTCCTTCCTTACTCTCTCCAGCAGCCCAGCACAGGCTGAGTCATTTTCCCCTCCAGACAGTCATCTTGGGTTATGTCACAGGAGGGATGACAGCGCCCTCTGGTGACAGTACAGCGTACTAGGCTCGGACCTCGTGGTGAATACAGTGTTTCCCGCCATTTTCCCCCACCATCTTGGATTACTTCACAGAATGAATGACAGTGCCCTATGGTGGTGGTACTGTGTACTAGGTTAGTTGGATTCCGGACCTCACGGTGAACACACTGGATGGGTGTACTGCATCAAATTGTTTAAATAAATAATGCATGCAAAATAAAAACTTATGTCCAGAGCAGGTCGAGTTCTCTTCCAGCCACTTCCGAGGGTGAGGTGGCAGTCAGGTGACTTAGGTTATTGGAGGTAGCCCGAGTGACCTATCTTCCCGCCATAATCCACCATCTTGAATGATGTCATCGCCGCCATCTTGTATGATGTCATGCATTGTTGACAAGTCTACACGCCGCTGTCTTGGATGACGTCATCGCCGCCATCTTGGATACATCTGGCAACAATTGAATGTAGGGAGGCATTGGCCTTGCCCTCCCCCCCCCCCCCCCACTTATAAGTACCCCTACATCCCTGGAGCTCCACTATGTTCTGTGGCGACGAGCGCATGGACAGTCCTCTTTATTACGTCATTTTTATTACTATTCTTTGTATCGACTTAGATTTTTTAGTTCTTGGTGGTTGGGCTTAAAAAAGTTATTGTTTAATTACTTCCTTGAATCTCTTTAGTGGACAGAGATAAGCTGTAGCCAGCTAAAGACGTATGTGCTCATATTGGAAAACAAAATATACTCTTTAGGTGGTTTAGAAGATGCTCTTTCTAACGAAACCGGTTTAAAAGAGCTTACAAAAGACTTTTGTTGTAAAAGTGGCCAAAAATAGCCATTTTTGGGATTTTAGAAAAATCGTCATACTGGTATCAGTTGTGTAAACTATTGGAAAACAGTAGGTGAATGAAATTTTTTATCTTAAGACATTGTATTAGTAAGTTATTACGTGCAAAGTTTTAGATTTATCGCGCAATTACATCCAGATATAAAGAAAATTAAATTTCCTATTTTTTTCGAACGTCTGTTTTTTCCTGTGATTTTGTTTCACTTTGTCATTGTTTTGTAGAACTTTTAAGTGCTCGCATTTAAAAACCAAATTTAGTTTTTTAGGTGGTTTAGAAGATGGCCTTGCTAATGAAAACGGTTGAAAAGAGTTTGCAGAAGACGCTTTTCCGCATAAGTGGTTCAAAAACAACCATTCTTGGCTTTTTAGGAAATTCAGTTTTGCTGTCAGTGTGGAAGATTGTAGGAGAATGAAATTTTATCTTCTGAAACCTTGTATTGCGCAGTTCTTTTACATAAAAGAGCGCAAATGTTGTACAAGATGGCCGATGTTTGTTAATTTCAAGAAAATATTGGCAGACATATTATTCAATTGTTTATTAGCCCATATTTATTTAATGATCCAAGAATCAGATTCATACATTGTTTGCACATCTGATATAGGACAGTGGTAAACTTAGTTAGTTTACAATACAGTAGTCATTTTGACAACATTGTTGACATAATAAAAATGCATAATAATGTAGATTGGTGTACTACATTGCTTCTATATGTGATAACAGCAGTTATTAAGTGAGATGATGTGATAAGCACAATGTAAAGTACCGTATATTATGAATTGACAGTTAGTGAAATCTGGTAAATGAGGTTTACTTATTATGAGACAACGAATAGAAGCAGTGGTCAAGCAAGAACTGTTTTAACTTTATTTTAAATGCATTTAATGTTGGTATGCATTTTAGGTAAGAAGGCATTGCTTATATAACATACCTCCAGAATGATACACTCCTGTTTTGCATAAGTTTGTATTTACTGTGTTCCTGTCTAGGTTCATCTTCTGTCTAGTTTCATATGTGTGTATATCATAGTTGTGTTTGAAGAGATTTTCCTTTTTTAAGATGGTCCCTTTTGTGAAAATTAGTATTTCGTATAGTTTTAGACAGCTTTCAAGCTGCAAAGGGCACAATGTAATTACATACACATGCCATATGTAATGAGTTGAAATACACGTTATATTCCACAGTATGCAGCTGGACAATGATATAATTACATTAGGTTAAATGAGGTTACAGTACGTGTAAAAAGATGTTCTGTTAACAGTCTTAAGAATAAGAAGGATGGAAGCTGTTTGTGTTCAATTAAAATGATGGGTAACAAGTATATCAGAATTTGTTTATAACTAAATTAATGTATCACATAAGTCACTATTTACAAATTCATAAACAGACTAGAAAGCTTTTTTTTCAGCCAGAATTCCAAACTCTTTATGAACTTACTAGTATTTAACGTCAGGTAATTTGTTAAAAAGAGCCCTTCCTCCATGCAGAATGTTTTACGAATTTTTGTAAGTCTAGTGCAAGGAATGTTAGAAGATTTACTGTTCTTAGTTCTGTAAAAGTGAATGTTCAGTTTTGTATCGTATTTAGCCCAATTTTTCTTCATTGCATAAGGGTGTAAAATGTACATAGACATGGGACAACCGTTATTTTGTTATCATTGAAATTCATTTTGCATGGAGTGTTGAATCTTAGACCATACAGACATCTAACAGTTTGTTTGTTCGCCAAATAGAGGCTCTTCTGGCTTCAGTAGAGTTACACCGCATCATTATTCCAGCCTATGTCCATGTAGAAGAAGGTGTAGTCGACAAGGAGTAGCTGTTTTGCACTGACAAAGGATTTTAATTTCCTGATTACATACAAAACTCAGGATAGTTTGCTGCATAAACTATCTCTCTCTGTGTGTGTGTGTGTGTGTGTGTGTGTTGTTCAGTTCTTTGTCAAAGTGGGTACCCATTAATTTGATGGAATCTTTACCATGACAGCCATTGTCACTTAGAGAGAATACTCGGTTTTGCTACTATTTAATTTTAATTCATTTGCCATAAATTAACAAAGTGTCTTGAAGTTGTTGAAAAGTCAAGGGTGCACTGTTGATGGCTGTACTATGGTGCCAAACAAATGACTATGTCTTCAGAAGTTTTAACACCATCATACTTAACGTTTCGTTGCGCCATGGCACAACTGAATTTCAAATTACGTGCCTTCTTTTAATTAGGGCCTACATGTTGCATTCATTTATTTATTTATTAACTGTAAGTTAGATGACATGTGGGTGTTTCTGCATAATATTGCTTAACAACTGCAGATACCCCAGACTCTAATTCAGTTTATTTGTTTACAGCGTTGTCGAAGAATTTGCTTGCAGATTGCATTTGAAGAAAAATGCCAATGCACACACCCCAATTACATGGATCTTGACAGAGGCAAGCCACCATGTAATCTGACATCTGATAGTAAGTTTTATAGGCTAGTTGTAAAAATGCTCCAGTAAGTTCATTAAGTTCCCTTCCATAGATAGATTCTGTTTGAAAAGTCTGCATGTGGATGTTTTTTTCCTAGCACATATAGGGCATCATTGGCAAATTTAACATTAATACTGATCAATTTTTGATAATATAATGTAATTGGATAGATAAAAATCTACTCACCAACTGGTGCCAGGAGAACACACAGTATAAAAAAAGGCTTTTCGCATGCAAGCTTTTGGGGCAGGTGACACCTTCTTCTGGCAGGAGGTCTGAAGGGGAAGGAACAGGGGTGAAGGAAAAGAACTGGAGAGGCTTAGGAAAAGGGGTAGAGTTCAGAAAAGTCACCCAGAACCCAGGGTCAGGGAAGACTTACTGAATGGGATGAGAAGGGAAGATTGATCATTGGGGACGCCGAAAGCATGCATATGTAAAACCTTATTTTATATTTTTTTTCTCTTGCCACCAACTGGTGAGTTTTTTTTGAATCTATCGAACTACATTATAGGGTATCACTGATCAGACTCATACAGAACCTAATGATGGCAGTAGTTAAATGTATGGCAGACTTGCTGTGTACATCATATTCAGTCAGGACTGAGATTTAATTGCTCTAGGAAATGTTATTGGACAGGAAACAGAGCTCAAGTTAATTCTCAAGTCAGTCACATAATTAAACTTATGGATGACGTACTGATTCTGACAAATAATTTGTAGAAGTTTGTAAATGAATGAAGGAAGCAAAAGAAAATGAGAGGCTTTTGAAAATGATGTACACAAGTGATAGTAATAAGTTAATATAAAATGAGGTGAACGTTGGGTAAAATTTGAGAGCTGCAAATCTTCAGTGCAGTAATGTGATTTAAGTAATAAGTATTGTAAACTGTTTTCTGTTTCTATATGATGATCTTTGAGTGGAACAGCCTAAGAATTATCTCATGTGTTGCAGGGTATTTAAATTTACAAGTTAGTGACAAGTTTGGTTTTACCTATAAATTAAAGTATATTTCTTTTTTACTTACTCTACATCCATGAGAATCATTTCACTTAGGATCTGTGGAAAGAATGTCAGCATATCTTTTCTTTGTAAATATATATTCTGTATTCTTGGCATATGACAGATTTTACATCTTTCAGGATCTCCTCAATGTGGATATATGGAACCAAAATTATATCTAATCTAATCTGAGTTTGTTAGGCTGCAACATGCACTGCTGTGGTTTTTGACCATTTGCACTATGAGGGACAGTCAAATGAAAACCGAAGGCGTGCCACAACGGGGCCATGGAGTGGCTCCCTTCAAATGCAATCACCACACATGTCAAGACATTTATATCACTGGGAGACAAAATGATCAGTTCTTGTTTAGTAGAATATGCTCAGCTGCTGACAGCTCCACAACAGATCCACTCTTGAACTTCCTCATCTGACTCAAATCACTGTCCATGCATCTCTTTCTTCAAGTCACCAAAGATATGAAAATTACATGGTGAATGATCTGGGCTGTATGGAGGATGTGTCAGTGTTTCTCAACCAAATCACTGAAGGGTAACCTTTGTCTGATTGACAGTGTGGGGGGCAGGCGTTATTGTGTAACTGGATGATTCTGTCCAATGGCATTCCGAAAGTCCGAGGGGAAATGTCAAAGCCAGCAATGAAAACATCCCACAACTCACCGGCCACAGAAATCCAAAACTCTTCATACACCTTCTGGTAAGGTCATGACAACCTTCTTTGACTGCAGGGTCCCTCTGCTTGTTGAGTTCATTGAACATGAAACCAAAATCAGTGTGCAGTGCTACGAAGACTCTTTGCAGAAACTGAAAAATGCTGTTAAGTCAAAATGCCCAGGAGTGCTGTTCAAAGGAATAATCCATACAGCCAGATCTTTGGTGACCCAAAGAAGATCATGCATGGATAACAGTTTCAGTGGGACAAGGAGCTGAAGAGTGGTTACAGTCGTGGATCCGTCATTTGCCAACCACATTCTGTGAAATAGGAATTAATTGTCTCATCTCCCAGAGGGATAAATGTCTTAACATGTGTAGTGATTACTTTTGAATGGAACTATTGCGTGGTCGTGCTGCTGCAGGTGTTTGGTTTTCATTTGACTGCCCCTTACACTACTTGGATCCTTTTACCAGTTTAAGATTTTTCTTTCATAAAGTAAATCGTGAAAAATGTTATACACTCACAAATAAAACAGATCTGTTTCTTGCAACACCATTGATACAATTGTAATTATGATCATTATGTAGCTTCCCATTGACACTCAAACCAAACATGACACTGATTTCATCCATCTTCAGGAATTCATAGACTTTTAGCTATTTTGTGTGTCTTTCGTATATGCTAGAGGTGCAACAAATTGATGGAAATTTGATTAGCCTCTGCAACATTAGATGTCTCAGGTTAGTTCCCTCAAATTTAAATCTGGAAAACCTGCCAACAACATAACATGTCTTGCCTTAAAAACATCACTCTCTATTAATTAACAACCTTTTCTGGATGAGTCGAATGATCATTTGTCAGATGCTGGTGTTAACGAAAATAAATTTCTTCATAAAGTGGATATCTACAACATAGTTTTTGTGCAAGATGAATGCCACTGATAATTTACCAAATCTTTGAAGTCAAGTCCTCTGTTTTCAATAGCATTAATTATGGCATTGGTGCAAATGAAACCATTCGTTTTGATCTGTGGTCTGTGAACCAATCTCTAAACATTGTTATTGAGTTTACCATTTAAAAAAATCATGGATAAATGTTTGTTAAAAAGAACTAAAGGCATGCACTTATCACCTTTAAATACTTATCTTTTATTTATATTTTAGTAGCCTTTGTAAAAAGTGTACTTCTGTATCACAACTAAAGTACTTATATCACAACTTAGGGTCACTGTGATTTACCATCTGGCAGATCTTTTCATTTGATTACCACTGCATGTTTTTTGACTTTTTTAACTTTTGTTGAAACAATTGCTCATTGCATCTCCAGAGATGTACTTTGCTGTTCTCACAGAAGGCATTACAATCAAGTAGTTCAGACAAACAGTTGAGCAAATATACCAAAATGGTAAATAGAAAGAACAGTTATTCAAACACTGCAAACCACTAAACAAATCACATCGAATGTGCAGGTCACTGTGCTCTCAAAGCATAATACTGACTTGAATAGACTTGCTTGTATTTCCATAACGAAGGAAAATCACCTTACTACTACCATAAGCAATGTCATAGTTGTGGTTAGCATTCACAATGGCAGAATAAATGATGACAGATTTATGATTGTATAAATGGATGTGACAGAATTTACAGTATTGTTACCAGCCTATGTAATGCTGTCCAGTAAATACAGTTTGCAGATCATAAGCACTTTTGAGTTAATTTTACTAGTTCACCTTATATTTCAAGACTCAAAGGTGTTACACAGTTTCATATTCTGTAGAGTTTGTTTTAAAAGAGATAAATAAAAACTTTAATGTAAATGAATAATTATTTATTTAATTTGATCCATCTTTGAGCATTTTTATTCAATCATTGTCATGATGGGGAGTTTACATATATTGTACAAATACTTTCATGACCTAGTTACAGCAGACATTCTAATAATAACACAAGGCGCATAAACTATACATTAGAGAACAATTTCTTAATTATACAGTACATAGAAAATAATATATAGAAGTATCAAATAAACTATTGACATACTAAGGCAAATACAAAATAGTTTACAGTTAGAAATAATTTAATATCTCAGGTCATCCTTAGAACAGTTTTGAAATTCTGAAATATTGTAGAAAGCCTGTTGTTTCAACCATTTTTCAGTTTATGTTCTAAAGTCATTAAGTGAGACATTATGTGCCTGTAATGGTAAAGTATTATGTAATTTTATGCCTAAGTATTCTTCACAACTAGACTGTGTTTTCTTTAATCTAGGTGTGGGCGTATCTGCCTGTTTAATTTGTCTAGTTTCATGTTGGTGTACAACTTTACTAAAGAGGTAGTTGTTTAAGTTTTCTTTAATCATTAGTAGACAACAGTATATAAAAAGTGATGGGTGTATCAATACTTTAAGTGTTTAAAAAGTGCACTCCAGGAGGTTTTACAGTTTGTAACTCCAGAACTAGGCCTGTAGAGTTCGGTAGATGAAAATTTTTTGGCCCCTGTAGTATTAACCCATAAAAGTATACCATATTGGAGGTGCCAGTGAAAGAAGACGTATTAGGCCTTAAGTAACAGTGGTGTTGTCACACTTGTCTGTGTAACATGTGAGAGCTTTCTGCATATGTGGCATGTGTGTTTGTCCCAAGTTAATTTGGAACCAAAGTATATACCAAGTAGCGTAACAGTTGAGTGCTCTGTTTCACTGCATGATAAACTGAAAGTGATGTTCACTATTTTTGCATAGGTGATGGATAGCTCATTGGCTTTGAACCATGTATTAGACAGGTTAAGGTCCTCTCTTTTTTTATCAGATTCAATTTGGTTATGGCTTTCCTAGAGCTAATGAATGTTGTGTCATCAGTGTGAAGTACAGGTCTATATGGCATGTTACTGAGGAAATCATTCACAAATATTACAAACAGTAAAGGGCCAAGCATGGAACACTGAGAAATGCCTTGAGTTACATCTAAGTATTGGGACTTATGGTTATTGTAAACTATGGCTTGTTTCCTATCATTGAGATAGGGAGAGTTCACACCAAAGTTTCTCTAGTAGTATTGTGTGATTCACTGAATGTAATGCATTGATTAGGTCAGCTAGAATGGCTTTAGCAGATAACTTTGATACAAATGAGGTTTGTATAAAATAACTGGAGTCTTCAACCTCTTTCACTGTTGATGGTTTAGACCTAAAACCATGTTAAGATAGTCAGAACATTGTTTTCAGATAGATGTCTGCAAATATCATGTTGTATGCAGTATTCTTTTATTTCGGAGAGAATAACTATCAGTGAAATTGGACAATAATTATTTGTGCATGACTTATTACCATTTTTGTGAATAGGGATGACAACTGTTCTTCTTAGAAACTGGAAAATGGCGACTGGCATACATCCTGTTTACTAGTGTAAAAAGAGGGTTTGATATTAGATCCACTACTTTTTTAATCACAAAATTTGATAAGCTGTAAATTTCCTCAAATTTTGAATTTCCTAGTTTTATTATTACTTTAACCTGAAGTGTTCAAGGTTAGCTTGGGTGGCATGACAGTTTGTTATGCTTCACCTCATGCACCAAACACCTAAATAAGTTGCCACCTGAACACTCGTTTTATATACAATTTGATTTGATTTGATTTGATTTGATTTATTGAGCACCCATTTTATCATGTACAATTATATGGGATTTGTCATGTGTTACATACAGAAAAAATATGAATAACGACATATTATGTAAAAAATATCAATGAACAAATCTGAATTAAATATATAGGCAAAAACAATTATAGCTTACATGATATAAATTTGTAACAATATAGGACACAAATAAGTTATGTATATTCTGTGTATAATGGACAGCAACAAGAAACAATGATTATAACGCACTGTATTGATAAATTAATTAATTTTTGTGTGTACATAAATGAGTCTACCCCACGACACAAGTTTGTATATGAGTGAATTATAAGATAGGTGAAGGCACGCTATCTTTCTGAAGAATTCATGTATTCACTAACACTGTAAAAACTATTACTAATTAACATTCTTTTGAGTTCACTTTTAAAACTGCTCAGCTTCTGAATACTTTTAATTTTTAAGGGAAGAGCACTATAGAGAATTTTCGGGTGGTGTATTGCACTCTTGTTGTACTGGGCTTTCTTATGCACTTCTCTGTGAAAGTCATTACTCTGTCTTGTTGTATAGTTATGGAACTCACTGTTAAAAGAAGAAAACTGGGGGCGAGACTTAGAAAGCATATACTTTCATAGATGTAAATGGATGGAAGAGTCATGATTTTATATTCCTTGAAAAATTCCCTACATGGATCTCTAGGTGCAGCTCCTTTTATGATCCTAATCACTTGTTTTTGAATAATAAAAGAGCGTTTTGCTTGACTTGAATTGCCCCAAAATATGACACCATATCGCAAAAGACTATGCATAAAGGTGAATGTTGTTTATTGAATCTTTGGTCACTGTCAAGTATTGTTAATCAGAATCCAGCTAGTCTGTGTCACAAATTGCTATGGCTTCTTCCTCCAACTTGGCTTAGACTTTGCCTCCTTGCAGGCTGCAGATAAAGGTGTTGAAAATGAACTTCTTGTTCTCATTCACTCCATCACACAATTAAGAAGTGAGATTCAATTCACTTTTTTGACTTGGAAGAGCAGTTGAACGGAATGGACAGTGTCTTGAAAGGAGGATATAAGATGAACATCAACAAAAGCAAAACGAGGATAATGGAATGTAGTAGAATTAAGTCGGGTGATGCTGAGGGAATTAGATTAGGAAATGAGACACTTAAAGTAGTAAAGGAGTTTTGCTATTTGGGGAGCAAAATAACTGATGATGGTTGAAGTAGAGAGGATATAAAATGTAGACTGGCAATGGCAAGGAAAGCGTTTCTGAAGAAGAGAAATTTGTTAACATCGAGTATAGGTTTAAGTGTCAGGAAGTTGTTTCTGAAAGTATTTGTATGGAGTGTAGCCTTGTATGAAAGTGAAACATGGATGATAAATAGTTAAGACAAGAAGAGAATAGAAGATTTCGAAATGTGGTGCTACAGAAGAATGTTGAAGATTAGATGGGTAGATCACATAACTAATGAGGAGGTATTGAATAGAATTGGGGAGAAGAGGAGTTTGTGGCACAACTTGACAAGAAGAAGGGACCGGTTGGTAGGACATGTTCTGAGACATCAAGGGATCACAAATTTAGCATTGGAGGGCAGCATGGAGGGTAAAAATCGTAGAGGGAGACCAAGAGATGAATACACTAAGCAGATTCAGAAGGATGTAGGCTACAGTAAGTACTGGGAGATGAAGCAGCTTGCACAGGATATAGTAGCATGGAGAGCTGCATCAAACCAGTCTCAGGACTGAAGACAACAACAACAACATGTTATCTTCAAAATTACAACGCATTACATGATAAATGAGGACAGGTACCAACTCCTATACAGTCTCTCTGTACTGTGTACATAACAGATCTGATATTCAACTTCATAATTAACAATTACAATACATTTATTATCTTTGAAATCTTGTGTTCTTAGATTTCATGGAGCTCTCTTCCACACCACCCATTCCATAGACTCCTATCTCCACCTTAGCAGGTAGGGTCATCTGACTCTTATCCACTTCGATATAGTCACTGGATCGTTAGTCCTGGTATGCAGTTGAGCTCAGAATCATAGGGGTGCTGATTTTTAAAGATTTATTGGAATATGGGTATTAATTGATAATGGTAAAGGCACTTTCCATTTGGATTCCAAAACCAGTCTCCCTCCACATGCAGACAGACCCATTCAAAGCACATGTTGAAATGGCCAGTCAAGTTTAAACGTGTGTCTCCATCATGCTTCCCATCACAAGGATAGGTAAATGGCAGGAAATCCAGTGGGAAATGTCAGTTACAGGTTTCAGATGAGTCAAAATTATATTCTTTCACCTGCTGCATTATAATGACAGAGTTGTTGTTCATAGTAGGTAAGTGGTTTAAATTCACAGGCTCATGTGTCATTAAAAAATACATGGTGGAGTAAATGAAACATTTTGATTTCCTGTAAACGTCTTATATGGTACTTTGTTTTACTAATTAGAACTCATTAGAATATTGGTGTTGGGGAGAAAACTATGATTATGACAATCACTGATATGGCTTGTTTGCCACAAGTTAATTTTTGTTGTGTTAAATAGTATTAAGTCTCTGAGTAACAGAAAGAAAGGGTTTCAACAGCAGGGGAGGTTAATGTTGTGATATTGATTTAACTAACACACAAGACAGGAGGAATAATTAATTATCTCTGTATTACTGGATTTTGTTCACAGTTCTACTGTAGCTAGAACTCAACAGACCTCAGCAATTCATTTTACATGAGCACAGATTGAATAATATTTTACTATCAGATACAACAAACAGTAAATTGAATAATGTTATTACGTGAAGACTCATGTTCAGACTTGGCACACCTTGTGTCATTGAAATGCGGGGCTCAGCAGCACATAATTATCAACTGCTGGCCTCTGATTGGCTGTAGGCCAAGATACCCACTGTGTAAAATTGCATAGCAGGAGGCAAATATCGTTTTGGCCCATGTGTTTCACCTTTCAGACAACATGGAATTTTGACAAATGTCTTTTTAATTGTGATGCTACTGATCATCACAAGATGAAGCAACTCTCAGAATTATTTGGAAAAGGTGTGATTGTCTCTGTAAAACATTACTCTTTTCTCGAATGATCACGAGAACACAGAGTTACCTTGATTACAGTGCAGTTAATCTCTGGATCTCAAAGCATATGATTGTCT
This sequence comes from Schistocerca piceifrons, assembly GCF_021461385.2. NCBI lineage: Eukaryota > Metazoa > Arthropoda > Insecta > Orthoptera > Acrididae > Schistocerca > Schistocerca piceifrons. Next base: position 190,490,313 of record NC_060141.1, read on the forward strand.
GTTTCTCAAAGCATAATATGGTCAGGCCAAGGGCTGCACTGAGCAAGGTGGCGCATTGGTTAGCACACTGGATTCACATTCGGGAGGCCAACGGTTCACACCCGCGTGTGACTATCCTGATTTAGGTTTCCCGTGATGTCCCTAAATTGCTTCAGGCAAATTCCGGGATGATTCCTTTGAAAGAGCATGGCCGACTTCCTTCCCTGTCCTTCCCTAATCCGATGGTACCGATGACCTCACTGTTTGGTCCCCTCCCTCAAACCAAACAACCAAGGGCCATTTAATCACTTTCTTCTTTACTTCCTTCACTACAGTGTTAGCTTCTCTTTGGGATTGGTGTGGAGTTGCAAAAGGGAAGTAGCAGAATGTGTCCATGGTATAGCTTTAATCTATCAAAATGGGCCATAACGACACAGTCAAGTAGTTGAATTTTGCCGTTGACAGTGGATATCAGATCTAAGATTAATAAGGCCCTTCATGTGGGAGTGAAAATTTATTTGTTTTCCCCTTTTTAATGACTGAATTTCAAAACAAAACTAAATAACCCCATTTGTAAGGGGGAATGGCAGCTCCTTTGGTACTGTGTTGCAGTTGTTTGGTGGTAACTTTGTCATTGTTCTGTTGCATCTTTTTCCAGATACTTTTATGGCAGCACTCCAGTCCTTTGACTTCAGCATGCTTGATGCCTGGTGGCAGCTTGTCTAGTTCAGATGGCGAGTTCATAAGTCTTCCATATACAGCCTCGTATGGGGAATATCCAGTTGATTCATGGATGCAGCTGTTATATGCGGGAACTATGTGTGGAATATACCTGCCTCAACCATTGTGTGCATGATTCACGTAATAGGATAGCATTAGTACTGCAGTGTGGTGCACATGTTTGAGGTGGTCGTTCGCCTTGGAGTGGAAGGGCATTGCTCTTTATTTCTTTAATTGCAACAGATTGCATAGCTGTACAAAGATGGAGGACATGAAATTTGTTCGCTGATTGGTAAGGATAGCGTCTGGACTCCCAAATGGAAAGAATAAATGAGTACCAAATGCTCAAGCTACAGTTTCTGCTGTAATGCCAGCCTGAAGTACCAAAATTAAATATCTGGAAAAATGATCAACGATGAATAAAATGTACTTATTATCTTATGTTCTTTGTGGAAAATGGCCAACAATGCCAAGGTCAAGATGTCAATGGTTTGATATGATGTTACTTTTGGGAAGGGTTGCAGAGCAACCCGGGATCATGGGGGTTGTGATCTTTGTGCACAAGGCAAGCAGTTACAGATATATTTTTGCACATCAGTCTATCTACCTTTCTTCCAAAACCCCATGGCAGTCCTGGCATTTGTAGCCTTTCACCCACTATGGTATGCTTTTAAGCTGTCACAGAACTGAGCTATTATATGTGTTTGCAGTTCTTTAAGAATTCCCACACTGTAGCATAGGGAGCTTATGATATATGATACTGCCCTCTGTAACGAAGTCTGGGTGGGAGGAATGCATGTGACATTCTGACGTCTGCTGTCAGTGGCAAAATTCAGCTACCTGACTGTGTTGTTATTGCCCATTTTGATAGATTAAAGCTATACCATGGACACATTCTGCTACTCCCCTTTCTTGTGCTTCTCTCATTTATTGCATTAAAACATTGTTTGCCTTCACCAATCTAGCTTTTTGGTTTAGAGCATTAGCAGTCTGGTGCAAACTGTCCAGTTTATGATGCACACTGTAGTTAATATCCACCAAAAGCGCAGCATAGTCAGTGACCACAGTTAATTTTCTTACATATAAGTAACATTTAAAATAGTTTACTCCAAATTTAAGGCTTAGTAATTCTTTTTCAGTTTTACTGTAATTAGTTTCTGCTTGACTGAGCTGGCTTGGAGCATAGCTTCTCTTCACCATTGTATTCTTGACTAAGAACTTGTAATGTCCCCACAGCAAATACCCTCTACCATGCACCAATTAATCATTTTCAATCAAACCATCCACATTCATTCACTTTGGAAAAGTTATCTGATCTGATTTTCTCGTAATATATGCAGCGACAGCTCGTCGATGCCAAAGTATTTTCTAGTGTGTTTGTTCTTTGAAATAACATAGATGCATATATGCATTCTTCATGGTTGTTAGAGTGGTAACTAGTACAGCTTCTGGAGTATCTGTTGAGGGATTGAGGTGTTTCTGAGAGACAGATATTCTGCTTTTCTTCTCGCTAAAATGAGCCAATTAACATTTGTGCCACTAGCGTTTTGTTTTGAAGAGAAAGAGATTGTAAAAGGAAAACAATTAAGGCGTGGAATCACCAGAGATCTGGACATGTAATGGAGATGGATTTAATACAAGATTTCCTCCATAAATAAGTTTTGTGACTTTTTTGTTCTGGAGTGAATGAACGAATGTGTTTTTTCTGAATCATTTGTTGATCCCGTTGGCCCTGTAATTAGTGGGGAATTTCAGCTGTGTCGAAGAGAGCCTGCAATCACTGAGTCTTTGTTAAATCGTCCAAAAAGGCTTTGTACACATCTGGAATTCGCAATCTTTCATAAAAGGAACAAATTGTCCAAACGATTGATTTTCCCGACTGACTGCAGTGTTTAACAGTAATAATAAATGTAAAGATCTCTTACAGCAAGCCAATACTTATAATCCTGCATTAGTCTAATTTTTCGCCTGTCTTATCATGGATCAGCCAAGAACTGGGAGGGCCTTACTTTACTGTATAGACTTATGTGTGAAGGTGAAGGGATCTTAAAGACAACAGATACACGTCTATACAGACAAGACATTACACAGAGATAGCGGCTAGCTGCATTGATAATCTATTCTTAGATTAAAGAGACGGCAACTTATTATACAAACATTAGAATGTTAAAAACTGATCTGACAGAAAAATCTGAGGCATTGGAGGAAAGGATAAATGGTTTTGAGAAACTGGATAAATTGACAGGGATGAACTTGTCATCACCACTTTCACTTACACTATGTGATCAAAAGTATCCGGACACCCCAAGAAAATACATTTTTCATATTAAGTGCATTGTGCTGCCACCTAGTCCTTAGACATTATGAAAGAGCAGAATGGAGTGCTCCATGGAACTCGCAGACTTCGAACGTGGTCAGGTAATTGGGTGTCACTTGTGTCATGCGGCTGTACATGAGATTTCCACACTCCTAAACATCACAAAAGCATACAGGCCTACCTTGTCTGTTGACTGACAGAGACTGCCAATAGTTGAAGAGGGTTGCAATGTGTAATAGGCAGATATCTATCCAGACCATCACACAGGAATTACAAACTGCATCAGAATCTACTGCAGGTACTATGACAGTTAAACAGGAGGTGAGAAAACTAGGATTTCATGGTCGAGTGACTGCTCATAAACCACACATCATGCCGGTAAATGCCACATGACTCTTTGCTTGGTGCAAGGAGCATAAACATTGGACGACTGAACAGTAGAAAAATGTTGTGTGGAGTGACAAATCACAGTACACAATGTGGCGATCCGATGGCAGGGTGTGGGTATGGCGAATGCCCAGTGAACATCATGTGCCAGCATGTGTAGTGCCAACAGCAAAATTCGTATTTGGTGGTGTTATGGTTTGGCCACGTTTTTCATGGTGTGGGCTTACACCCCTTATTGTTTTCCATGGCACTATCACAGCACAGGCCTGCATTGGTGCTTTAAGTACCTTTTTGCTTCCCATTGGTGAAGAGCAATTTGGGGATGGCAATTGCATCTTTCAACACAATCGAGCACCTGTCCATAATGCATGGCCTGTGGCGGAGAGGTTATATGACAATAACATCCCTGTAATGGACTGGCCTGCCCAGAATCCGGATCTGAATCCTGTAGAACACCTTTGGGATGTTTTGGAATACCGACTTCTTTTCAGGCCTCACCAACTGACATCAGTACCTCTCCTCAGTGCAGCACTCCATGAAGAAAGGGCTGTCGTTCCCCAAGAAACCTTCCAGCACCTTCTTTGATGTATGCCTGCGAGGGTGGAACCTGTCATCGAGGCTAAGTGTGGGCCAACACCATACTGAATTCCAGCATTACCGATGGAGGTTGCGATGAACTTGTACATAATTTTCAGCCAGGTGTCCAAATACTTTTGATCACATAGTGTATTTCATAGCTAAATCACATTCTTCTGACCATTTAAAAACTGCAACTTTTTCAGTAACCTTGTTAACAGCTTATTAATCATCACACTGTTTTCCAGGAAATGATGACAGTGTTTCGTTGTTGTTGTTGTCTTCAGTCCTGAGACTGGTTTGATGCAGCTCTCCATGCTACTCTATCCTGTGCAAGCTTCTTCATCTCCCAGTACCTACTGCAGCCTACATCCTTCTGAATCTGCTTAGTGTATTCATCTCTTGGTCTCCCTCTACGATTTTTACCCTCCACGCTGCCCTCCAGTACTAAAGTGGTGATCCCTTGATGCCTCAGAACATGTCCTACCCATCGATCCCTTCTTCTAGTCAAGTTGTGCCACAAATTCCTCTTCTCCCCAATTCTATTTAATACCTCATCATTAGTTATGTGATCTATCCATCTAATCTTCAGCATTCTTCTGTAGCACCACATTTCGAAAGCTTCTATTCTCTTCTTGTCTAAACTATTTATCGTCCATGTTTCACTTCGATACATGGCTACTTTCCATACAAATACTTCCAGAAACAACTTCCTGATACTTAAATTTATACTCGATGTATACAAATTTCTCTTCTTCAGAAACGCTTTCCTTGCTATTGCCAGTCTACATTTTATATCCTCTGTGCTTCGACAATCATCAGTTATTTTGCTCCCCAAATATCAAAACTTCTTTACTACTTTAAGTGTCTCATTTCCTAATCTAATTCCCTCAGCATCACCAGACTTAATTCTACTACATTCCATTATCCTTGTTTTGCTTTTGTTGATGTTCATCTTATACCCTCCTTTCAAGACACTGACCATTCTGTTCAACTGCTCTTCCAAGTCCTTTGCTGTCTCTGACAGAATTACAATGTCACTGGCGAACCTCAAAGTTTTTATTTCTTCTCCATGGATTTTAATACCTACTCAGAATTTTTCTTTTGTTTCCTTCACTGCCTGCTCAATATACAGATTGAATAGCATTGGGGAGAGGCTACAACCCTGTCTCACTCCCTTCCCAACCACTGCTTCCCTTTCATGTCCCTCGACTCTTATAACTGCCATCTGCTTTCTGTACAAATTGTAAGTAGCCCTTCACTCCCTGCATTTTACCCCTGCCACCTTCAGAATTTGAAAGAGATTATTCCAGTCAACATTGTCAAAAGCTTTCTCTAAGTCTACAAATGATAGAAACGTAGGTTTGCCTTTCCTTAATCTGTTTTCTAAGATACGTCGTAGGGTCAGTATTGCCTCATGTGTTCCAACATTTCTACGGAATCCGAACTGCTCTTCCCCGAGGTCGTCTTCTACCAGCTTTTCCATTCATTGGTAAAGAATTCGTGTTAGTATTTTGCAGCTGTGACTTATTAAACTGATAGTTTGGTAATTTTCACATCTGTCAACACCTGCTTTCTTTGGGATTGGAATTATTATATTCTTCTGGAAGTCTGAGGGTATTTCGCCTGTTTCATACATCTTGCTCACCAGATGGTAGATTTTTGTCAGGACTGGCTCTCCCAAGGCCGTCAGTAGTTCTAATGGAATGTTGTCTATTCCCGGGGCCTTGTTTCGACTCAGGTCTTTCAGTGCTCTGTCAAACTCTTCACACAGTATCCTATCTCCTATTTCATCTTCACTACATCCTCTTCCATTTCCATAATATTGTCCTTAAGAACATCGCCCCTGTATAGACCCTCTATATACTCCTTCCACCTTTCTGCTTTCCCTTCTTTGCTTAGAACTGGGTTTCCTTCTGAGCTCTTGATATTCATGCAAGTGGTTCTCTTATCTCCAAAGGTCTCTTTAATTTTCCTGTAGGCAGTATCTATCTTACCCCTAGTGAGATAAGCCTCTACATCCTTACATTTGTCCTCTAGCCATCCCTGCTTAGCCATTTTGCACTTCCTGTCGATCTCATTTTTGAGACGTTTGTATTCCTTTTTGCCTGCTTCATTTACTGCATTTTTGTATTTTCTCCTTTCATCAATTAAATGCAGTATCTCTTCTGTTACCCATGGATTTCTACTAGCCCTTGTCTTTTTACCTACTTGATCCTCTGCTGCCTTCACTATTTCATCCCTCAAAGCTACCCATTCTTCTTCTACTGTATTTATTTCTCCCATTCCCGTCAATTGTTCCCTTACGCTCTCTCTGAAACTCTGTACAACCTCTGGTTCTTTCAGTTTATCCAGGTCCCATCTCCTTAAATTCCCATCTTTTTGCAGTTTCTTCAGTTTTAACCTACAGTTCATAACCAATAGTTTGTGGTCAGAGTCCACATCTGCCCCTGGAAATGTCTTACAATTTAAAACCTGGTTCCTAAATCTCTGTCTTACCATGATATAGTCTATCTGAAACCTTCTAGTATCTCCAGGCTTCTTCCATGTATACAGCCTTCTTTCATGATTCCTGAACCAAGTGTTCGCTATGATTAAGTTATGCTCTGTGCAAAATTTACTGGATTTCTTAAGTGCAGATATGGCTTCACTCCAGATGAACTTATAACATGCCTCATGTACTGGACCTGTGACATGGAAGAAGAACACTTCTCTGTCTTCGAACTTAGATGCACATGTTGCATCCTTGACAATACTTTCCTCAATCTATCCACATGTTCCTCAATAGTTCTTGAAAACATGATTACGTCATGCAGACATACAAGACACATTGTAGGCCTCAATCCTTTCAGCAGTAAGTCAGCAATTCTTTGGTAGGTAGCTAACACATTTCTGAGACTGAGATTGAGAGGCAGGTGTAAAAATTCATACAAATCAGATGGTACTGCAAAGACACCATTTAGGTAGTCCTGAGGTATAATCGGAATTTGGTAGTACCCAGAACACATATGAAAGGTGATGAAATGCTTACAGGTTTCATAATCTATTCAGTGCTATTCAGTGGGTAGAGGGTAAATATCTGGAGCCATCACTCTGCTTACTGATCTCATATTAACACATAGGTTTTCTCCCCATTGACTGATTTCCATGGGACCAGAATGATTCCTGCACCTAGTTGTTGTTGGATAGTGTCCTTCACAGCTGATTGTTGATGAAAAGGTAGTCTGTATGGTTTATGCACAATTGGCCTAGTTCTCCTGTCGGAATTTTATGCTGTTTTGAGGTCAGTTGCTGGCAAGTACTACTGTTCCTCAAACAACCAAGATTACTCTTCTAGAACAGGATACAGCCAGTTTTCTATGACACAGGTAAATGCTCTGACTTTTCCTGTAACTGAGTGGTGACTTAACACACTTTCTTCACAGGTAGCTGCTTCTTTTCCTTGTTTTTTAATGTCTTGTCACACTGTAATTCTTCCTCATCTACCTCTTGCCCCCATCAAAGTGCGTTTCCTCGTGGTATCTCTACCTCAAACTGTCAGCATGTACAGGAACATTAAACTTCTTTTCTACAGCTTCTGATTTACTCACACTTCTTTTCAAATGGATCTGTAGCCTGTCAGTAGATTGACCAGAAATACAGATATTGGTCGCTGTTGGGTTTTGATGATTTGATGACAATTAGGAGAATTCTTCTCTTACTACTATTAACAACTGTGGATCAATGACAAGATCCACAGATCTGAAGAAACCTGGGAAGTAGTGCATTTTTCACAGGTTTTTTGTGGCTGTGGGGCTCAGGCATCACTGCCAAAACAGTGGGTTTACCTGCGGAATTGAACAGTTTGAATCCTGTAATCTGTCATGCCTCTGTACTGATGTAGGAAATTATACCCCAAATCGACATCAAAATCTCTCCTCTTCCTTACAACTTCCATAGCCCAATAGTAATTACTGTTATCAATTTGTAACTTTAGTTATCATTTATCTGGTGATTTTATAATTTCCTCCCCTTAATGTTGAGGTGTGGAATGATATTTTTGGGTGGGGTGGGCTATTTAAAGTCCGGCGTACAGATATTTGCTGATAGCAGAAACATCATATTGTACTGAAAATTGGCCTGTTAGATCTTGTTTTGAATGGACAAAAAGTCTTAACTGTTTTCTGGTTTATGAAAAATGCTGAAGTTAAATAAATTAAAAATGCATGCAGTACCGTCTTATGAGTCCACATTGGTAATACCCTAACCACGAGTGTGGCATCCCTCTTCAAAATAATTTTACATTATGATAAATTACTCAAAATCTTAATTAGTAGCCTAATTAATTAGTGAGGGGTGCTATCTGATTCAGAAAAATATAGCAATGAAAATACAGTATCCAAGTTCACAATCTAATGTTAATAGAGGCAAAATTGGCACTAGAAAATGGTGAGTTGTTTCATTTCTTCAAGTACCTCAGTAAGATGATTGGCCAAGTTGGACCCAATAACCTCACAATACCAGGTGATTTTATTATTGATGAACATACTTGTAATGTTAGTTATTTAAAATTATCAGATACATTGAATTAATGTTGTTGTTGTTGTGGTCTTCAGTCCTGAGACTGGTTTGATGCAGCTCTCCATGCTACTCTAACCTGTCAAGCTTCTTCATCTCCCAGTACCTACTGCAACAAACATCCTTCTGAATCTGCTTAGTGTATTCATCTCTTGGTCTTCCTCTATAATTTTTACCCTCCATACTGCCCTCGAATACCAAATTGGTGATCCCTTGATGCCTCAGAACATGTCCTACCAACCAATCCCTTCTTCTAGTCAAGTAGTGCCACAAACTTCGCTTCTCCCCAATCCTATTCAGTACCTCCTCATTAGTTATGTGATCTACCCATCTAATCTTCAGCATTCTTCTGAAGCACCACATTTCGAAAGCTTCTATTCTCTTCTTGTCCATACTATTTATCGTCCATGTTTCACTTCCATACATGGCTACACTCCACACAAATACTCTCAGAAACATCTTCCTGACACTTAAATCTATACTCGATGTTAACAAATTCCTCTTCTTCATAAATGCTTTCCTTGCCATTGCCAGTCTACATTTTATATCCTCTCTACTTCGACCACCATCAGTTATTTTGCTCCCCAAATAGCAAAACTCCTTTACTACTTTAAGTGTCTCATTTCCTAATCTGATTCCCTCAGCATCACCCGACTTAATTCAACTACATTCCATTATCCTTGTTTTGCTTTTGTTGATGTTCATCTTCTAAGATAAGTCGTAGGGTCAGTATTGCCTCACGTGTTCATATATTTCTATGGAATCCAAACTGATCTTCCCCGAGGTCGGCTTCTACCAGTTTTTCCATTCATCTGTAAAGAATTCACATTAATATTTTGCATCCGTGACTTATTAAACTGATTGTTTGGTAATTTTCACATCTGCCAGCACCTGCTTTCTTTGGGATTGGAATTATTATATTCTTCTGGAAGTCTGAGGGTATTTTACCTGTCTCATACATCTTGCTCATCACTTGGTAGAGTTTTGTCAGGACTGGGTCTCCCATGGCCGTCAGTAGTTCTAATGGAATGTTGTCTACTTCCGGGACCTTGTTTCGACTTAGGTCTTTCAGTGATCTGTCAAACTCTTCACGCAGTATCGTATCTCCCATTTCATCTTCATCTACATCCTTTTCCATTTCCATAATATTGTCCTCAAGTGCATCACCCTTGTAGAGACCCTCTGTATACTCCTTCCACCTTTCTGCTTTCCCTTCTTTGCTTATAACTGGGTTTCCATCTGAGCTCATGATATTCATACAAGTGGTTCTCTTTTCTCCAAAGGTCTTTTTAATTTTCCTGTAGGCAGTATCTTTCTTACCCATAGCGAGATAAGCCTCTACATCCTTACATTTGTCCTCTGGCCATCCCTGCTTAGCCATTTTGCACTTCCTGTCGATCTCATTTTTGAGACGTTTGTACAGGGTTATTACAAATGATTGAAGCGATTTCACAGCTCTACAATAACTTTATTATTTGAGATATTTTCACAATGCTTTGCACACACATACAAAAACTTAAAAAAGTTTTTTTAGGCATTCACAAATGTTCGATGTGTGCCCCTTTAGTGATTCGGCAGACATCTAGCCGATAATCAAGTTCCTCCCACACTCGGCGCAGCATGTCCCCATCAATGAGTTCGAAAGCATCGTTGATGCGAGCTCACAGTTCTGGCACGTTTCTTGGTAGAGGAGGTTTAAACACTGAATCTTTCACATAACCCCACAGAAAGAAATCGCATGGGGTTAAGTCGGGAGAGCGTGGAGGCCGTGGCATGAATTGCTGATCGTGATCTCCACCACGACCGATCCATCGGTTTTCCAATCTCCCGTTTAAGAAATGCCGAACATCACGATGGAAGTGCGGTGGAGCACCATCCTGTTGAAAGATGAAGTCGGCCCTGTCGGTCTCCAGTTCTGGCATGAGCCAATTGTCCGCGGGCTACGCGTGAAACTTGCCCGCACACATTCAACCCTTTCTTTGCTCACTGCAGGCCGACCCGTTGATTTCCCCTTACAGAGGCATCCAGAAGCTTTAAACTGCACATACCATCGCCGAATGGAGTTAGTAGTTGGTGGATCTTTGTTGAACTTTGTCCTGAAGTGTCGTTGCACTGTTATGACTGACTGATGTGAGTGCATTTCAAGCACGACATACGCTTTCTCAGATCCTGTCGCCATTTTGTCTCACTGCGCTCTCGAGCGATCTGACGGCAGAAACCTGAAGTGCGGCTTCAGCCAAACTAAACTTTTTCTACGTATCTATAGTGTGTCGTGACCATATGTCAATGAATGGAGCTGCAGTGAATTTATGAAATCGCTTCAATCATTTGTAATAGCCCTGTATTCCTTTTTGCCGGCTTCGTTTACTGCATTTTTATATTTTCTACTTTCATCAATTAAATTTAATATTTCTTCTGTTACCCACGGATTTCTACTAGCTCTCCTCTTTTTACCTACTTGATCCTCAGCTGCCTTCACTACTTCGTCTCTCAAAGCTACCCATTCTTCTTTTACTGTATTTCTTTCCCCCCATTCCTGTCAATTGTTCCCTTATGCTCTTCCTGAAACTCTGTACAACCTCTCGTTTAGTCAGTTTACCAGGTCCCATCTCCTTAAATTCCCACCTTTTTGCAGTTTCTTCAGCTTTAATCTACAGTTCATAACCAATAGATTGTGATCAGAGTTCACATCTGCCCCTGGAAATGTCTTACAATTTAAAACCTGGTTCCTAAATCTTTGTCTTACCATTATATAATCTATCTGAAACCTGTCAGTATCTCCAGGCTTCTTCCATGTATACAACCTTCTTTTATGATTCTTGAACCAAGTGATAGCTATCATTAAGTTGTGCTCTGTGCAAAATTCTACCAGGCGGCTTCCTCTTTCATTCCTTAGCCCCAATCCATATTCACCTACTACGTTTCCTTCTCTCCCTTTTCCTACTACCGAATTCCAGTCACCCATGACTATTAAATTTTCATCTCCCTTCACTATCTGAATAATTTCTTTTATTTCATCATACATTTCTTCAATTTCTTCACATATAGTGGTGTCAAACAATGGAAAGTTCAGGTTGGAAAATAAACAATATAAGGGAAAGATAGATTGCTACTCACCATAAAGATGACATGTTGAATTGCAGACAGGCACAATGAAATGAGATATACATTAGCTATTGGTCAAAGCCTTCTTCAGAAAAGTAAACACACCCAGTCATTCACACAAGCAAGCGCACCTGATACACATATGACTGCCATCTCTAGCAGCTTGACCCTGTCTGTAACTCAGCGTGTCATCTTAGTGGTCAGCAGTAATATATATATAGTAAATCTTTCTTGTGGATTGCAAATTAACTTTTATGTCACTGATTCTGGATGTGACTTGAATCCAAAATGACTAGGCATTAAGAAAATTAGAAATAGACTCCTTAACATTCTGTAAAACGTCAAGTAAGAACTAAATTTTAATGTTGCCCTTGCTGATTTTCTTCCTTATTTCAGTTGCTTCAAAACTGTATGGTTTTATTCTGTCCTTTGTTCCTTAATTGTATCAACAAGCAAGCAAAGATGTACTTTTTCTCAGAGTCAGAGAAATATTATTTATGTTTATATTGATGTTTCATTTAAATTAATCATTCAAATAACATTTATTCTAATAATCTTGCATTAATAGGTGCTAGTTTCTCATGATTTCATCTGTTCACTATGTTTCTTCTTTCCATCTTCAGACTACTTTGAACCAGTCTTTTTAGCTACCCTGCCTTAGAATCCTTCTATTTTCAATACTTTCTCCCTGAAAGGCTTTTCTGTTGTATATATCTTCTGTTTTGATATTGTTCCTCCCTAAATTCTTTTTTACTTCGTTGACCAAGCTTGTTCTCATTAAGTTTAAATGTTTTCTACATTTTGAAATATAAATACTTATTTATAATAATTAGAACTGCTTTTTTATCATCCTACTGATGTCTTTTCATTAATATGGTTAGAAATGTTCTTACACAAAAGAAAACCAATTACTCACCAGTCAAGTTCTAAACTTTCTCTGCAAAATAGTCTTTCCAAATATTTTGTAAATGTCCCACTACAGATATTAGCACCGAACATTTCTTATTAAGTGCTGTTCTGATTATATTTCCTTCCTTTTCCTTTTTAATAGTGCCCTTCCATTATTTGCATGTATGTTCAAAATAGATAATGAGAGTAGTTGGAATCTTTTCTTTCAATTTTTTATGGGGAAAAATGATGAAGTTTAGAACCTTTGATATTGGTTTTTATAAGTAACACATTGTTTACTTTTTTAAGTGTTAATACAATTGATTGCCAATATTCATGAGTGTTCTTGTGCTCCAAATGAAATATTAAAAAAAAAAATAAAAAAAAAAAAAATTGCCACCACCACTTTTGTGCTACATTTAACAATAATAGCAAAAATCTCAGTCTCTCAGCAATTGGCTCCTGACTAACACTTCCTCCCATAAAATGTTAAACACTTCAGACACTCATCACTGATTTTTCCTTTAAGTGGATAATAGCACTGCTCTTGGGTTGTCTTATGGTTCTTTGATGGTACAAAAATATGCAACAAAACCTGGTGAGAATTCTTAGACAATTTCTAGCCAGTTACACTGTTGTATAATTTAAGAGTTCCACAGTCATATAGAATAATGCAAGCATCTGTTACAAAATGCAAATGAGTCATAACTACACACTCAATGCAAAATCCATACAACCAGTTTCCACAATACAATCAGATACTATTCTTCACCATGAGAACATTGTCGGGCAGACCACAATTCCAGAATATTGGAACACTAATTGAACTCCTACCAATTAAATATTTCCAACAATCAAAGACCACAAAATTACAATTAATTTGTTTTGTGTACATCCAATTCACATGAAATTCCTATGGATTCAGTTATTTATGTGCACCCTATTAATCACCAATAAGTCTTGTAAGATCTCTCCTTTGATGTAATATTGACTAAAAATTGTAACTATCTGACACATCTTTACATCCAAAACTTCTGCTAACCTTTGAGAAATTAACACCCAATATATCTACTGCCATGATTTTCGATGAACATTCAGCACTTTTGCTTCTAGTTCACGCAAGGTCTGATCTATCACCAAGTTGGTCCAATTTGTCCCCCTTTCCAAATTACACTGTCCATTCAAACCATTGAATCAGTGAGGAACCAATAAAATAAATGAACAAACAGCTGTAGTGACACTTTTAATAATGCCAATTTTTCTGGTGAGGTGTTATACTTCAGATAACGGTCTGCTGCAACTTCTGGTATCATCTTTGCTGCTCATTATGCTACTTGGCTGGAACACTCAGCACCACCAAATTAGTCTCATCCTTTCTACCTCTCACCCTTTTCTACAGCAGTACAAGCACAACAACTTATAAATATAACCAAAGATTTTGCTATGACAACCTTCCTTTACTTCTACATCAGTCTGCAAATTATTTCCATAATGAATTGAGGTGACTAGTTTGCCCTCAGTGTCTACCACAGAGTTATGGCACATTACAAAACCTTTTACTAAGAAATGGCTGGAAGGTATCAGAATGGAGGTACTGTGAATCGTGGAGGGCTTGATATGGACAGGTTTTCATGCAGCTGTCAGATAGGACAAAGTCACACCCAGGAAGGTTATAGATTTGGCTGAGGAAGAGCAGGTGAAATGAATGGGAGGAAAGATGTTGAGGCTGTGGAGGAATCAAGACTAGAATGTCTTGGCACTTGGTGCAGAAATGAAGTTATCATCAATGAACTGAACTGAATAAGGTATTTAGGATCACAGTTGGATAAGAAAGTTTTCTCTGGATGGCACAGAAACAGCTTGACATATGAGGAAGCTGTGTTGCAGATGTGACAATGACATGGATTTGTCTGTGTATCTTTCCCACAAATGAGAAGCAGTTATTGGTCAGGAAATAGTTGATCAGGTGTATAAGGAAGGAGGTGACAGATTTGGAAATGGCTCTGAGCACTATGGGACTTAACTTCTAAGGTCATCAGTCCCCTAGAACTTAGAACTACTTAAACCTAACTAACCTAAGGACATCACACACATCCATGCCTGAGGCAGGATTCGAACCTGCGACCGTAGCGGTCGCGCGGTTCCAGACTGTAGCGCCTAGAACTTCTCGGCCACCCCGGCCGGTGACAGATTTGGAAGTAGTAGGAAATTGAGAGAGATGTTGTTTGATAATGGCAAGACTGAGACATAGGGGATGGTGATGTATAGGGAACTGATATCAGCAGTGATCCAGATGGTAATGGATTTGGGATGGTTCAATGATCAAGAAAACAGTCTGTGTCATATAAGGGAAGTGAGGTTGAAAACAGTGGTGGTTGGATGTGTTGATCAATAGGAGCTTAGTTCATTATCATAGGTACACAATAACCAGCTACTGGGTAGGGGTAGCTAGGTTTATTTTTGGAGGGATGTGGGAGGTGGTTGTGCAGGGTGTAGTCGCAATGAGGATGGAAATCGACTGGGGCAAGGTTTCAGGACTGGCCTTCGGATCTTAGTAGAAATTGGACGTCCATCTGTGGACATCCAGAATGGGATCATTGTGGCAGGGCTTTAATTTGTAACACTCACTTCATTGGCAAATACTCTGCCAGTTAATCACTGAGTTTCATAATTAAATTTGTTGAAACTTTGGGTTCACAGAAAGTGATAAAATCAGAGTGTTTTATGGTCGTAGATGGTTGTCCTTTCCTCCAATGTGAGGTATGTTTTTTTTAAGAAGGGATCTAGCAAGAAAGAAGGGGGAGGCCAGGTCTGAGGTAAGGATTATGTGGAAGACAAGGTGACACTTAGGTATAAGAGGTAGAGGATCTGTGTTGGGCAGTGGTATCAACTTGAAGGGGGAAGATCCACTGATGGCTTTTTGTTGGTTTTGCTTTGGTGGGGGTGGAAGAAGACAAAAAGTATTTCTGGTCAAGAGATCAGGAGAAGGAAAGTAGATTGGGGTTCTGTTCATGTGTCTACATTGAAATTCCTTGATGTTTCAGTGATTGGCACTCTTATCATCTTTTGGCAAAGTGTCGAGATGGCAGTGGCATCTCAAATACATACCTAAGTGGCACCCATCCCTCTCAACCCCTTCCCACCCATGTAGGGTTTGGCTGTCTGTGTTGATTCTTTAATAATGCTCTCTAAAGCCACTAGCTTAGCACAGTTTTGTTTTCTCAAATTTGAACATACATTCCTTGGTGTGGATGTGGGGCATATGTTCACATTTGAGAAAGCAAAAATTTTGTGTTGAGCTAGTAGCTTTTGAGAGAGCATTATTAAAGAATCAATTGAAATAAGTCTCCATGACAGTTTCATCAACAGGGGTGAGGGCTACCATGCAACTTTGGCATGGAACTCTGCAGTAGCAGCTATAAGCAGTTGAGTGTTCATGAGTCTGTGCAAGACTAATGCACCAAGAATCAAATGGCAATCCACCTCTCCTCCACCAAAGGTCTCTGACCAAAGCCCAAGAAGATTTCACAGCAATATACACATGCTATTGAATTTATATGTAGGGATGATGATGACTGAAACTTTTCTGGGACTGAGGCCTTTAGCACATATGTTGACCAGTGTGGTCTGAGTTTGTTTAGGTTTTGGGAGTTGTGATCTGTTGAGAGAGAGCTTTGGGGGATATTGAAGGTGAAAGGTCTACAAGGCAGGCCTGGGTACTAAGAGGGTTATTCATAATTTAACTTCTGACTGGCTACTTAAAATAAATAAATGCTTGTAGCTTCATTGTACCTGTATTGTTGGAAATAGAGACTTTGAAGTTCATATTGTGCCAGTCAGCTCATTATTTTGTTTGCCATTATGTAAGCAGCAAGTGATTGAAATGGCCAGTGATATTGCATCCTCTGTTAGTTTTGAGGTGTGTTCTGTCATTTGTTTTCTGCAAGCAGGAGTCATTGTCACCAAGATTTGTCATTAATTGTGTTGTGTATCTGGTCATGAGGTTATGAGTGATGGTGTTGCAACAGTGGTGCAGCAGATAACTCAAGGCTGGTCACATGGATTTGTGTGATAAAAGTAGATGATGAAGACAGAAAAGTGACTCATGAACTTGTGCAACATGTTAATGAAACTGTGCATGCAAAATGTCAGTTCACAATTTCCACACTTTCTGAATATGTGCATCAAATTTCAAGGACAACCCTCTTTAACAGTGTCATAGTGTAAATTTCGTGTATGCTAGGATGTCTAACTGGTATTCACAAAACTGGTTGGGCAGTTGTAATGCAAGATGTGAGTAGGATGACATTAATTTGAAACACTTTTGAATGTAGTATTTGAAACACATCTCTCCAAAAGATGGATGAGCACTAGTGTTGTGCAGTAAAGTGAAGGTAATTGGGATTAATAGCAGCTTGTGAAAGAAACAGAGGTGGTTTGGGGAGGTATATGTCATGGAAATTTGTTTTCCTGGTATTAATTTTGTGAGAAGTTGGGATTGGTAGAATTTTAAAATTTGGGAATCATTGTGAAAGGAGGGGTAACAGAGAAGGGAATTTTTATAAGGTCATCAGGGATTGGAGAGAGGGGTGGATTCATTCCATGAGCTAGTCAGCATGTAACCTAATGGGGCACTTGGCCTTATGTAGGGACTGGTATGCTTTTCTGAAGTGAGATAGATAGAGGGAACAATGATTCATTGTAGTAAATTATCCCTATAAGGAGGGAAAGGTTGTTGTAAAAGTATGTGTAAACCCTTAAGATACTGAATGCTGCAATGTGCATTACCTGTGGTGGTCCTTGGAATGTCTTCAGTGGAAATTCAATGAGAAGCTGAAAACTGATCTTTATGGAAGTATCCATAGTACTCTAACAATTATAAACAATGGAAAATCTGGGATGGAATAATGACAATTTTATAAACAGGATAGATTGTTTCTAATCGTATAGAGATGTTGAGTTGCAGACAGTCGCAACAAAAAGTCCTTCTAAAGTAGAACACACACACACACACACACACACACACACACAGTCACAACTCACACACATATGACCACTGTCTCTGGCCACTGAGGTTGGACTGCGTACAGCAACTGCACCTGATGGAAGAAGTAATCTGTGGGTGGTTGGGATAAGGAGGAGGCTGGGTCAGGGAGGGGGAGGGATAGTAGGGTAGCGGTGGAGAAAGATGTGATGCTGTTTGTGGGAGCATGTGGGGACATGTTAGTGACAGGGTAGGGCTGCTAGTTGTAGCTGGGAGGTTTAAGGAGGGGGGGGGGGGGGGGGAGCAGAAAAGGAGAAAAGCAGAGAAGGGAAAAAGACTAGTGGGTGTGTTGGTGCAATAGATGGTTGTGTAGTGCTGGCAGGGAATAGGTGGGTAAAGGATGGGGACTAGTGAAGATTGAGGTCAGGGGGTTGTGAGAACATAGGATATATTGCAGGGAGAGTTCCCACCTGTGCAGTTCAGTGAAGCTGGTGTTGGTAGGAAGAATCCAGATGGCACAGGCTGTGAAGCAGTCATTGAAGAGAAGCACATTGTGTTGGACAGTATGTCCAGTAACTGGGTGATCCAGATGTATCTTGGTCTCAGTCTGTCAGTGACCAGACACTTCATGCAGACAGACAGCTTGTTGGTTGTCATGCCCACATAGAAAGCAGCACAGTGGTTGCAGCTTAGTTCATAGATTACGTGATTGCTTTCACCAGTGGCCCTGCCTTTGATGGCATAGATGATACCTGTGACTAAACTGGAGAAGATGGTGGTGGGGGGCCATATGGGACAAGTCTCACATCTAAGTCTACTGCAGGGATATGAGCCATGAGGCAAGGGGCTGGGTGAAGGGATGGAGTAAGATTGAATGGACAAGGATATTGAGTAGTCAACATAAAAGTTCTTTGGTAATGGTATGGTGTCATAATGTATAAAACTACCGCTGCTGGAGAAAAACCAATGTTTTGGCCATTGTTGCAGAGGCCTTCTTCTGGATCTACTGGTGCGTTCTAGTTATGCAGTGTCTCTTATATTTTGTTGTTACTGTTCACTGCACACGCCATTACCTCATAATTTTAAAAAGGTAGTTCATCTCATTGGTCACTTAAGGAAGAAGGAGAGGGAACTTTATTTTAATAGGTTATCATGGTGGAGGGAGAAAGTAATCTCTGTTGTCTGTTGGTTCTTGTGTTGTGAGCCATGATTGGTGGTCATCGTTGAATGACAAGTTGTGCTGCTGTTTACCAAATGCTGGACTTCAGCCGCGTGGTAGCAGTTACTCACAAGTAGTGCTCGTGCCTTGTGTCGACAATGCTGTTTGTTGGGCTCTGAACACTGGCACACAAGATGGGGCAAGCCTGAATCCATCCTCTCCATGTTACTATGGTGTTTAAGTATTTCAGTGGCCTGATTTTGCATTTTGTCATAACTGGCTGCTTGGCTAACAAACAGGCTTTGCAGAATTTTATTTCTTTTCCACAGTCTTGCTGGTTTTCTATGGCTGCAGATTTTATGTGTTGCCGTAGACAAATATAGTGCTCGTGTTCCCAATGTGTGTTGCTATTGGCCTGCCAGTCTCGATGATGTATGCCTCTCCACATTCGCATCCCACCTTGTACACACCTGCAGTGTGTAATGCATCCACCTTGTCCTTAGTGGAGCCTAGCAAGTCCTGAATCCTGCAACCACTATAGAAGACAGGCTGCACTCCAACCTGGTGAAGGTGTTTGTGTATTTGGGCAGTAACATTTTTCACATAAGGTAAGTGCACTGTTGGCTGCAGTTTGTCTATCTCTTGCTTATCTTTCGTACTTGGTTTTATACATTATACATTATGATGCGATACCATACCCAGAAAACTTTTATGTGACTGACTCTGACCATGGAAGCCTACGCATATATTGAGTAGGTTCAGTGTGCAACAGAATTCCACTGGGGGAGGGGTGGGGAGGATGGTACATAGTATATTCCTAATATCAGGGACAAAGAGAGGTAGTCGAAACCTTAGGTGAGAAAGTGATTTATTAGCTCCAGTTCTGGTTGATACTGAGTAAGAAGAGGAGTGATCCACTTGTGGCTGGATGGTGTGGTTGTGGGAGGTTGTAGGTGACTGTAGAGACAAAACATGAGAGATTTGTTTCCGTACAAGGCTGAGAGGGTAATTTTGATCAGTGAAGCCCTCAGTGAGATACTTGGTATGTTTGGAGAGAGACTGCTCATCACTATAGATGAGACTGCCATAGGTGTCTAGGCTGTATAGAAGGGATTTATTGCTATATAATGGATGGCAGGTGTCAGAGTGCAGGTATCACTAATGTTTTGTTGGTTGAATAGGGGCAGAGGTACTGACGTAACCCTCTTTGAGGTAGAAGTTACAGCTAAGAAAACTGGCTTGTTGGGTGTAGGAGGATCAGCTGAAATGTTTGGGGGGAGGGAGGGAGGTGTTGAGGTTCTGGAGGAATGTGGATAGGGCATCCTCACCCTCAATCTGGATCACGAAGATGTCATCAGAGTATCTGAACCAGACGAAAGATTTGAGATTATGAGTGGTTAGGAGGGAAGGGTTCCTCTAGGTGGCCCATAAATAGGTTGGCATAGAATGGTGCCATCAGGGTGCCTATTGCTGGGCCACTGATTTGTTTGTAGGTGATGCCTTTAAAGATAAAGCAATGAGGACAGACTTGGTCATTGTGATCAGGAAGGAGGAAGTCAGGCATTGCGAAAGATAGTGTTCAATAGTGGCAAGGCCATGGACATTGAGGATGTTAATGTAGATGCAGGTGGCATCAGTAATGATGAGCAGGGTGCCTTGTGATGTCCAGAGAGTCAGTGGAGGAAATGTTTGGTGTCTTTTGTGTAGGGGTGTATACTACCGGTAATGGGCTGAGGTGTAGGTCCAAGAGAGTGGAGTTTTGTCATTGGGGATACAGTAACTGGCCTCAATGTAGTTGGATTTGCAGACTTTAGAAGTATGTAGAGGATAGGATTATAGGATTGTAGGGATTTTTAGAGATGAGAAAATAGATAGGGGAGAGATTCCGGGGTGGGCATAAGAATTTGAGGAGAGACTGAAGATACTATTGGACATCTGGACCCCATTCAAGAAATTGAAGAGGATCTCCAGCCTCTCCTCAAACCCTCAGACTTATCCCAGAACCTCTCCCCTGATCTATCTCTCTCAGCTCTACCACTCCCTGCACTCTTACCCCTCTACTTTCTTCCCAAAGTCCATAAAACCAACAATCCAGGATGCCCCATTGTGATCAGTCAGTGTGCCCTGATGGAGAGAATCTCTGCTCTCATGGACCAACACCTTCATCCCATTATCTGTAACCTACCCTCCTGTATAAAAGACAGCAACCATTTCATCCAATGCCTCTCCACATTTCCTGATCCTTTACCACATGGTGCCCTGCTTGTCATTGTTGATGCCACCTCCTCCAATGCCACAACTGGGCAACTGGTGGACCTTGCGCCAGATTTGCTTCAGTTGGTTCTTATCTGGCCTGCAAAAGAAATCCATAGGAGATAAAGCATGGTGCAGTGCATTGTACCCTGCATGGGATGCATTTTCTGATATTTCCACTGACACACTCATCACCTCTAGTTTGCAGCTCGTGACACAGACCAGTGAAACTTCTGCTTACTCTGCTTATGACCAGTGCAACTTTGCCACCACTGGATTTTTAACAGTAAAGGAAAACATATCTTACTCTGAATGGAAAGTTATGGCCCATGCACTCGTGTGCTTGTGGAGAGGGGAAGAAACAGGTTGCACTGATAGATCACAAACATTAGTAGTAAATAACAATGGTACAAAAGTATCAACTATTCACAGAATGTACCAATTTGAACAGCGGTATCCAGTCTGCTTGTTGTGTAGTGAATCACTATCAGTTATGAAGGATAGTAGTACAAAAGGCACGTTTCTTTGAAGCACATTGTTGGACAATGGCTTACAGGGCAATTGTAGAAAGATAAAATTAAAATATTAATTTTTGATTTGAAAAAGGAGCAGCAAATGTTTATCAGACTGAGGACACAATGTGGCAATTCGGTTAAAGATAGTTTTGTAGTGAGTAGAAAAATTCGGCAACTAGTTAAACCCTTTTGCCCAAGGCAAAATCATAAAGGAACAGCTTTTGGAAATTGAAAATGCCTGCTTTACTCTAAAATCCCTAATGCCCATGGCCTAGTCACTGTTCAGTGCTGTCTTTACCAATACCAAACTGACTCCAAACCTAAAACCTCCTTCCTGGCCACCAGGACCAACTATATTCTTACCCACAATTACTTCTCCTTTGAAGGCTTCACCTACAAACAAACCCATGGTACATCAATGCACACCCCCAAGGCACCATCCTATGTCATCCTATTAATGAGCCATCTAGGTGAATTCTTCCTGATCATCCAGAATCCCCTTCACCTGATCCAGAATCACTCATGAAGTCTTCATGATCTGGATGTGTGAGGATGTCCTATCCACATTCCTCCAGAACATCAACACCTTCCCCCTCATTTACTGCACCTGTTCCTCCTCAACCCAGCAAGCCACCTTCCTTTATCTTAATTTCCACTTCAAAGATGATTGAATCAGTATCTCCTTCCAAATAAAATCAACTGACCACCAGCAATAACTCCACTTTCACACCTGCATCTGTAGTGTCAAGCAATCCTTTTCCAAATACACCAAGGGTGTCACTGGGTCCTACATAGACTGAAATTACCACCTTTACTTTGTACAGAAACAGATCTCCCATACCTTTTGTCTCTAGTCACCTAACAACTCCCACCATCCAGCCACAGAGGACCACTCCTCTTGTGACTCAATACCGGCCAGGACTGGAGCAACTACATCATGTTCTCCTCAGGATTTGACTGCCTCTTGTGCCCTGAAATCAGGGACTTTTTAGCCACTATCTTCCCCACTCATTCCACAGTGATATTCCATCTCCCACCAAACCTGTGCAATATCCTTGTCCATACCCGTTCCACAGCCACTCCGAAACCCTTGCCTAATGGCTTGAATCTCTGCGCTAAATTTAGGTGCCAGACCTGTCCCATACACCACGACCTACTCTAGTCCAGTCTCAGGCATCACCTATACCATCAAAGGCATGGCTACGTGTGAAGCAGCCATGTGATCTACAAACTAAGCTGCAATTACTGTGCTGTTTTCTACCTGGGCATAGCAGCCAACAAGAAGTGCTTGGCTACTGATAAACTGTGACCAAAATACAGCTGGACCACTCAGTTGCTAAACATACTGCCCCATACAATGTACCCTCTTCAATGACTGTTCTACAGCCTGCACCATCTAGATCCTTCCAAAAAACACAAGGTTTTCTGAATTGTGCTGGGGGAACTCTCCCTGCACTATATCCTATTTCCTGTAACCCCATGTTGTTGACACAATACAATTTTGCAGTCTGAAGTAATTCACAGAAGAATTCAGAAATGTTCATGAAAGAGAATATGTCTCGATACATAGATGTCATGTGGTTGCCAGCCTGTCCAGGACTTTAAGCTACGTAGTTATTACACAGTTACTTAGCAGTCACAGACTCTGCTCCTTGATGTTACATACATGAATTCTAGCAGCAGAGATGCACTTTTTTCAGAGAAGTGTTATTGTGGACTCTCTAAATGTAGGTGTTGGTTGTCAGTTTTCAGGCCATGGAAAGACTGATTGTTGGGGCTGCACTGGGACTGCACCGGATGAGATTTGAAAACCTGAGAGCTTACAGCCTTGGCATTTGAGGCAAATGTATTTGTTCGGATGCAGACTCTCTCACTTCAGCCTTCACTGGCCATAATTATCCCAACAGCCTAATTCAAAAGCAGATTTCTCAGACCATCACATCCAATCTTGGTACTGTTGATCCCTCAAAAAAAACAACTTCAGAGCACACCTCTTTTCACAAAGTATCATCCTGGCTTTGAATGTATCAATCAGCTACTTTGACAAAGCCATGACTTCTTAAAATCATACCCTGAAATGAGATTCATTCTGTCTGAGATTTTGCCCACCACACCTAGAATAACTTTTTGTTGCCCTCCCAATCTCCGCAGTATCCTTGTCAGACCTTACGCTCCTTCTGCACCCATCTACCTATCCTATGGCTCCTACGCCTGTGACCATCCTCACTGCAAGAATTGCACTACACACCCTCCTAGCACCACCTATTCCAGCCCTGTAACTGGCAGAACATATAAAAGTAGAGCCACCTGTGAAACATTGTCATATACCAGGTTTTATATGAACACTGTTGGCCTTTTACATTGGCATGACTACCACCCAGTTATCAGTCAGGATGAACAGGCATAGGCAGAGGGTGTTTACAGGCAACATGCAATATCCTGTTACAGAGAATGCTGTAGAACATGACAGTCATGACCTTGGCACCTGTTTCACCACATGTGTCACCGGAATTCTTCCCCCAGACACCAGCTTCTCAGAACTCTGCAGGTGGGAAGAAGCACTACAACATGTCCTTGGTTCTAGTCACCCACCTGGCCTTAATTTACGTTAATTCCTTTCATCTCAGCATTTATTCACAGTAGCTACTCCTTTCTACACTCCAGTTTAGTTTTCTACGCCTTTCATTTTCTGACTTGTCTATTTTTTGCCATACCCCTTCCCATCTCTGTTACAAACAATGCACTTAGCTTTTCAGTCTTATTGACTCAAATATGATGTTTTAATAGTTATCTCCATCTTGCTTATTGCTCTGTCTTCCACTTTTAAGCTCTCATGTTTTCAAATCTCATCCGGTGCAGTCCCCAACAATCAGTCTTTCCTTCTCATCCCATCTTGTAAGTCGCCCCTGACCCGGGGTCCTGTGTGACTGTTCTGAACTGTACCCCTTTACCTAAACCTCTCCAGTCCTTTTCATTCACCCTTCTTCCTTCCTCTTCAACTCTCCTGCCAGAAGAAGGAGCCACTCGCTCCGAAAGCTTTTAAACGTCAAATTCTTTTGTGTGTTTGTTCACCTGATGCTGCGTGGTGAGTAGATTTTTTTATCTATCTATTTATATTATAATAATATAATAGAGGGAAACATTCCACGTGGGAAAAATATATCAAAAAACAAAGATGGTGTGACTTACCAAACGAAAGCGCTGGCAGGTCTTTCGACCTGCCAGCGCTTTCGTTTGGTAAGTCACATCATCTTTGGTTTTTGATATATTTGTATTATATTATCTATAATTGATTATTTTCTTTGTTAAATATACTATTACAATAATTGGATGACCAATATCAGAAGAACAATAAATTTATATAATTATAGTGTGAATAGTATTTTGATAAACATATGTACTCATTGTTCATACACAGTGTGTATAGTTAATTTTTGATAAAAATTGGAAATCAAGATTTAGTCAATTAAGAGGTGCAGAAATATTACAGATGGGGAGATTCCACCTTGTTATGCCACAAGGTACCCCTACATTTGTGTACAGCTGGCTAACTATATCGTTAGTCAAAACCAATCCTTTTAGAAAAAGATATTCAAACACATCCATGGCATGTCCATATGCACCCTCATATGACTTCCAGGAAGTAGATTTACATCTCTCAATGGCTTCACAATAACCCCTGTTCATATGAAGTCCATCAACCATCATTTTGATACCTGCCATCCTTGCCAATCTGAAAAGTTCCATACAGTGTTGACAACTGAGGTTGATGCATGTGAGTTGATGAGCAGTCCAATATGCAATATACTGAAAGTTTGTGGGAAATGGAGTACTAGAAATGTGATAGCAGAATAGTGACACACCATAGAGATGCAACTTTCACACTATTAAAAATTCCTAATCACAATGTACATAACTTGTGTAATCGTTTCAAGTGTACAGAGCATACTGACTTTCACTGCCTTCTGGGGCAGCAATCTTCCATTTCTCCAGTCAGAGATGGTATGCCATCACACAGCCCCCCCCCCCCCCCCCTCCCCAGTCCCCCTCCTAGTGTGGAGCATATCAGCAGAGGCTGCGACAGGGTGTCATCTGTCAGAAGTGAAGTGATATAGAAGGCTGTGTGATGGTGGATGCAATGGAAGACACATCATAGTTAGCAAGAAGCCAACCCCAAAGCACAACATTAGTGGCGTAAATTACGGGTTGCTGCCAGCAGCATTAGCAGATAAGGACATAGTCTTGGTGGCATCTTTAATTTTTGCTGGCTCAGCAGTGGTATTTGAAGAGGGAGGCATGTTGGCAGAATTGCCTTGCATTGTTGCATCCACAGGAGGTATTACCAGGCTTGCGATGGTATAATCTGGGGCAGTAATGGTAAGTGTACTGTCTGCTGAAAAATGGAAGGTGAGCACTACTGTGTCAAATTCTGTTGGAAGAGCAGTGGTGTGCATGAAACTGTATGCGATGGTGATTGCACCTGACCACCTGTCCATGAAAGTATGGGTAATCACGAGGTCAGTATCATGTAATGTGATGGATATGTAATCAGGCAGAAAATCGTGGAGACTCATACGCACTTAGAAATTGACTAATGGGTGCATAGGAGACAGTGTCTGTTGTGACAGGTCCACTGAAGTGTACACTGGTTTAAGCCAGTTCATCAACCCTGTTATTTGTTTTTCAATGGTTTTGATATCAAAAGTGTTGTATCATGTTTCAACACTTGATATGATACTGTAAATGGTAGTTATAGGACAGGTTTCACCATGCGTTTATGAAGCATCTCATGAGAACATGTGGCCAGATGACACACAGATGTTTTGTGCACGTGTGTGCACACACGTGACAAAGTCTGCTAAGTCCTGGTGTGTGGGGACCATTTCATGCACTATAAATTCAGTGGGTAGAGTGAGGGGCTTGGTGCATAGTATTTTGGCAAGTGATATGTCAAGGTCATCTTAATATGCTGTGTGAATGCCCATGAAAAGTAATGGAAGGGCCTTCACCCAAGATTCTGAGTGGCATATAAGAGCAGCTTTCATCGTTTAACATCATTTTGTAAGTGGCTAACTGTTTCATATATGGTTAGCAGTTCACAATCAAATGTAGACCTGTTTTCTGGGTGTCAGTAAGTTTGCATAAGAAAACCCTGAGTGGCTGAGTGATTCCATCAATCTCTTGCCGTAAAGCAGCCTCGATCATGCGATTGCTAGAATCAGACATGATAATTAGATGCATGATGGGCAATGAGTGGGTGAGGGTTGTGGCATGCAATGGATGTTCTTTTATTTTGTCAAGGGCCACTTACATGTGTGGTGTCCAATTGAGGCATCATTTAGCAGATGTATTGTGCCATGCAGTACTTGTGAGCGTGGTAGTAGAGTCCCACCAACATGTGGCAATTGGTTCCTGGAGAAAATTATGACCCCCAAGAACCTATCCAGCACTTGGTAGTTGGTGGGATATGCGAGGAGGCATATTAGGTAAGGTTTTCTCAGGTATAGGATGCACCCCAGATGTGTCGACATGGTGTTTGACAACAATCACATGCAATTGCCAAAGTTGGCTCTTATCATTGTTTATCATGACTCCATGTGAAGCCAGCTTTCCATGGATGATATACAGGTGGTCATTGTGATCTTGCTCATTTTGCGAAGAGATTATGACATCATCTAGATAGGCCTAACAAAAATGCATATTGAACAGTACGCTATCAATAAATATTTGCCTTGTATGTACCGCATTTTTTAGTCTATACAGCATGCAGAGAAACTCAAAGAGAGTGAATGGCATGATTATCACAGTTGTACATCATCGGCCACCATTGGAATTTCCAATTGTGCTGTTTTACAGTCAATGACCCTGAAAATTTTTGCCCAAATTGAGACATAGGAAAAATCGTGGAAATTCAGAATGGGGTAGCTTAAATGACTGGACAGGTGTTGAGGTAGTGGTAGTCACAGCATAGGCACAAAGTACCATTCTTTTTAGGAACTAGTTTAGCTGGGAAGGCTCAGTCACTGTCTGATGGCCTGACTATGCTGGTTCGCAAAAGTCTGCCCACCGCAGCTTTCGCAGCTTTTAAGTTTTTGGGGAGCTAGACAATGGGGGTGGCGATGGACAGAGGGACCTGATGTGGTTGTAATGTGGTGGGCTGTGCCATCCCACACTGTGCAAAGTTTGTACATGGTCTAATGGGGAATGTGAAATGAGTGTAGGAGGTGGGGTGTGACATGATTCATCGTTGCTGTTAATGTTATACAGCATTGCCTGAGTGCTTTTGAGTTGGGATTGTGACACTTCACTAACCTGAGAATGGCCCCATGGTAGTGATTGGTGTCAAGATGATGAAGGTCATCAAGATGCTGTTGTGCTGCATGTAGTGATGTGGTGGCATCCATGATTTGCCTCCATAGTTGTTCATTATTGAGGTACATGACCTCATTATCATGATGTGATGATGAGTACTTTGCTGCCTTTAAACATAGCTGGTCTAAAAGTGCTTTGCTTTGTAGCTTAAGGTTGAGTGGCGTATCAAGTGGTGGCAATGTGACTGAGGGTGTTACTGTTCTGGCAGTTAGTGTATTGCTGACTACACCACGGGTCAGTTGCTGGTCAGCCCATTGCAATAGCAGGGCATGATGTAAATCAGGCAGTAGTTGGAAATCAGTTCTCAGGGCTGGTTCAACCATCTGTGCCACTAGGAATGTCCAAGTTTTACGTATCTATTCCTAGGTCGAGCATTATGTGTGCAGTTCCAGCAACTGCAATTACACTGTCATTGGCCACGTGCACTTGCAGTGATAGTGACAGTGTAGCAGACGTGAAAGCAGGTGATAGAGTGCTTGCATCAGACCTAATATCTGTCAGGAAATACATGTGCAGGCACCATATCAGGAACCATCTGCCCTTTGAAATGCTGTGTCTGTGCTGTTTTCCTGTGGTGTGCAGAGGTATCTTGTTAATGAAGAGCACCATGATGCACCTACATCAGGTCACTGTTCTAGTTTGAGTAGGTATAGGGTTACCTACAGCACTGTGCATCCTGCCCAAAACTGATGTGAAACCAGCAGTAGCAGTGCTGTGTGTTGGCCGTGGAAGCAGGTGATGTGCTTGGACACTGCAGTTTTTGCTTATATAAAGAGTCGGGGTGGTGGCCAGTGGGTGAATCAACAATCTCCACTGTCACAGTTGACATCTGTTGTTTGTTGGAGTCATGAAAGGTTGGTAGAAACAGGAGGGTATAGCCCTGTTCATGTTGGTCCAGCCGTCATTGGGGAGTCTGTGGCTGTGCAGAATGTGAGGGCAGCTCAGGGAGGATTGCACAAAATTGGTTTTGGCACAGGCATATTGGGTGTCAAATGCAGCATATCACTGTTGATTGTTGATTAAAATGTGCTGTTGAGATAGCGTCTGCATTCTGTCAGTGAGTTGACATTTAAACTCCAGAGATGCCTCCTCATGTGCTAGCACCACTGCCTGGATGTTCTCTGGCAGTTGTAGTAGCCAAAATGTCCATAGTACATGATAGGCAGTAGCATTGGGTCAGTTAGAACTCACATGTGATGCCACAGTGAAGACTGTCTGCTGTTCAGGCATGCTTGTTAGTTATTGTTGCAGTAGTGTCGTGGCAGTATTGTATTTTTGAGAAGCCAGAACATTCAAAAGCAAGTCACTGATAAGGTCCGCATTGTCTCTGAGGTGGTAAGAAGAGTGCCAAACTTCTTGTCCTCTCCAATGATACCTCTGGCTGACATCAAATACTTGCTGAGGGCAAACCACATTGTTGGAGAATCCACTTGGAACAACAGTAGTTTCAGATGGTGGTGGATGGTATCACAGCCTTCAGTGATTTGAATGTAAAGGCACCACTGTGAGGTGGGCATGGCATGGCGTGGGAGGTGTGGGAGATTTGGTATGTGAGACTGGCAGAAAATGTGGCTTGACTTAGGGAGGCATGTAATGAGGCAATTCATGCTGGGGTGTGGGTGGTGTTGACATCACACAGTGATGTGCGTAAAACTCAGGTGGCCGTTCAAAGAACAGCCATGTGCGAGTGAAGTTCTGGGGCTGACATGATAAGTACAACTTTCCCAATGTCAGATGGTGGGAAATGTGTGTAAGAGTGCACACAAGGTCATGGCACCATAAAGAAGGAAGGCATGGTCCATTTATTATCCAGCAGCACATGCAGTTTCTTATGGTGTTCGTGCAGACATGCAGTTGTTCGCAATGCAGCTGATGTGAGTTTGACGTTGCTCCAACCAGGATGTACTGGTACCTTACCTTGCCAAGGCAAGGTTGTGGTTTTGGTGCTGGGTGTGGGTGGTGCACATGCAAAGCATGGTGCTGGACTGGAAGCTAGTCAGTTGTGATGGGTGGCATGGCTGGCATGGTTGGGATATGAGTGACATCATAGTCTGTCTCGCAGAGCTCATGTTTAGTCACAACAGAAAGAACCAGATTTGCAAAATTGGAATGCACAGTTACTGAAAGATGGTGTAAACCTTGATCCTGTGGTCTGTTTGCAGATGGATGACAAAACAGAACAGTGGAGTGGTTGGGATGGGCCATTGTTATTGAACCACGATGGCACTGTGGGAGGCCTCCGTATGGTTCAGGTTGTTAATGTGAGTGTCATAATGCTCAGAATCACTAGCACTGGAACATGCAATGTTTTGTCCTGTGCTATGTTTGAAGGCACATAGATTAACATTAATTGTGGAGGCAGGTGGCTATTGTTTATGTCGATTCTCTGCAGCACTTTTGCCTAAAGTACCAAGAACAGATACACTCGTTGTCAGATCTGGAAGTTTATCGCAAAGTCACTCAGTAAATTTAACACTTATTGTGGCACAGTTTGCTGCTTGACATCAGCAGTGATACGAGGTAGGTCTGAAGCTGTGGTGAACAATGGAGGCATTGTCACTGTGTCGTTCGGCACTAGTATCATCCAAGCCTTGGTGGATATTTAATGACTTTTAACACAGAATGTTTGTGGAGTTCACAAGCACTTGATGAGAGATATTGACATTACTGAAGAAACAGTGAGGTTGTAGCATTTGTAACAGCAGCAGTCCTGATGGCATCACCAATGCGGCAGATTTTTGACTTAACAAAAAAATTGCGATGCAATGCAGAAACTTGGAGTCATCAGCATAGTAAATGGAGTACCAGAAGTGTGATAGCAGAATAGTGACGCTATTGAGATAAGATTTCCACTTCGTTTATTTCCATATTGTTTGTATACATAACTCGTGCAATCGTTACAAGCATACAGAGCATACTAACTCTCACTGCCTCCCAGGGCAGCGATCATCTATTTCTGCAGTCAGAGATGTTATGGCACCACAAGTTCTACAAAGATTTCTTTCATGTAACAGGAAGAAGCTATTGGGAATCTCATCCAGTTCAAAATAAAATGCAAGTTGTGCCTCATTATTCACTCACCTTACAAATTATTTAAATATCTGTATTCAAGGTTGAAAAGTTCCTTTAGCTGCCTGGCAAGCAGTGGTGTTCATGTAAATTTCAAGACAAGTGGCAGTTTACAGTAAACTGAGGGGGTTTTGAGCAATGAAATTATAAAATAGTCTTGAAGTACATTTAGATTCAGTATATTCCTTCTTATTATTCTCTTCCTTGTCTGGAAATAATTGACCACTGGATTATAAAACTGTGAATATTTATTATATGGTCATATACAATCATGCTTTCAGTGTAGATATAGAAATTGTACTCTCTAAAGTCAATTTGCAGACATTTTAAAAAACATTTTCATAAAACTATTGTTGGATATTCTTCATTTCTGTAGCTCAGAAGTGCTGTGAAAAAGCCCCTATGGGAAACTTGTGATTTTGTTGTTGCACTTTGATCTGGACACATTGAAAATGAATATATTAGTGCTATATCCAGAAAATAACAGACATTTTGGTCTGTTGCAGTGGTGGGCAGGGCTATAGCCACCATCTTGATGCCATAATGTTCCTACACTCAGTACACATCCAGCAGTGGTAGCGTGAGGTCTGTGTCTCTGCTACTTTGCATTGTCTGATGTCTTAAAAAGTCTACTGCAGTAGGAAATCCCACCACTAGTGAGGTGTTAGGTTTTTGTTGGCAATAAACTGCACACCAACTGAAATTTATTGCTAGCCTTTTGATGTCTACAGAAAAGGAATGATAAGTGAAAGCTGAGTGAGTGAGGCAGTGGTGCATTGATTTTAAAAATGACTGTACCAATGTTTACAATGAGGACCACAGTGATCCTAGCCTAGTGACTGATAAACTGATGATGAAAATCAATTACAAAATTCATGAAAATTGTTGTTTCTCAATTACAGCACTGACGAAGTTAAGGGGGTTGATACAAAACAAATGTCGGGAAAAATTCTATGCCGGCTGGAGTGGCCGAGCAGTTCTAGGTGCTTCAGTCTGGAACCACACGACCGCTACGGTCGCAGGTTCGAATCCTGCCTCTGGCATGGATGTGTGTAATGTCCTTAGGTTAGTTAGGTTTAAGTAGTTCTAAGTTCTAGGGGACTGATGACCTCTGCTGTTAAGTCCCATAGTGCTCAGAGCCATTTGAACCATTTTTAACCAAAAATTCCACACATATCTTGTATGGAAGGTGTTTGATAACCCACCATACAGCCCAGACTTGGCACTGAGTGACGAACATCTCTTCCCAGCATTGGAGACATGGCTCACTGCATATTGCTTTGACACTGACATTGAACTGCAAATGTCTGTCACTTTCTTGATAGCCCTCACAAACACAAGCCTCAGAGCCAATTTTTGTTTCCTATGCCATGAATTTCAAAGTAAAGGGGTGGTTCAAAATTTTTGTTGATATGTGTGTATATTCACTTCTTATTTTCCTTGCTTCATCACTGAAATTGAAAGAATACCAACACAACTAGATACTACTTTGAGGTAACCTTCACATTTGACCTTGACCTTGGCCTTGAAAGGAAAAAAAAGTGCCATGTGCATAAGGCACATATGCCCATGTGCCTTCTTTTGGGGAGTTTGGCCATCTAGTGCAAGTCTTTTTATTTGATGCACTTGTGCATCGGTGATGATCATAAAACACACACACACACTCACACACACACACACACACACACACACACACACACACACACACACACACACACACCTAGTCCCGCACGGAGAAGGTCTCTGAGCCATCTAGGAATCAGACCTGGAGCCCTGTGATTGAAAGTCAGTATTGCTAACCACAAGACCATAAGATGCTGACTATCTGTTGTAATCTTTTACTTATTATAACAGCAGAGTCTGTTGACCTTTCAACGTAGTACATTTGTGTCATCTGTCTTATGTATATCATTCCCTCAATTATTTTTTCCAAAATAAATTCAGAAAAATGTAAAGTTCCCTTTTGGTGCTAAGACGTTAGGTTGCTTTATGCAAAAGCTACTTGTATATTGCTTCATAGTAGTTATCCATGTAATTCATCCTTACGTTCTTTAGATGTGGTAAAACTATAAAATATTTTAACCATGTGCTATTGTATTTTGTATTGATTTAGCCATATGTGTGGACTAAACTACAAAGAGAGCTGGTTGGCTAGTTACAACTTTTGCTTCATTCTAAATCCTTTAGGTAATTCATGGTAAGCAATTAGCTTAACTGCTTATACTAAGTTAAGCTAACCTCTCCTAAAAAAATTAAGCAAACCCAGCCATAGCATTCAGTAAATTCAAAACAGTAAAAATTCTCTTATACAAAACCCATAGCAATTATTATGATCACCCTGGAGAAAACCGAACAAACCCTCCTTAGATTTAGTTATTCACAAAATTAAATTTACAAAAACCATTACAAAATACACAATATCATGTTTCATAAATCTTAATTCACAATTTGTTCTTGGATAGACACATACAGTGATTTCAATTATAATCTAAACTTGTTAGGAGATTGACATAATTTAACTAGAGCATATCTCTCATACTAGACAACTTTTAGAGCATGCCATGTTTCATCCAGCCTTTCAAGTAATTTATACAGTGTTATTTCTGATTGACTCTCCTACCTGAGCAAATTCCAACCACAAAACTAGTATTTCACTGTATCAGGGCCAACTATTGTTTCTCTGCACAGGGTACAAAGATCACAGTAATTACTGATAAATTGGAACTTCTTGTAGCAGGGAAGGATGGATTCTACCTTTCATATGGGACAAAGAGTACTAAGGCCATAGTAAATGTTATTAGTGTTTCCATGAATACCCACTCCTTCATATAACTGCAGTG
Organism: Schistocerca piceifrons; assembly: GCF_021461385.2. Classification (NCBI taxonomy): domain Eukaryota; kingdom Metazoa; phylum Arthropoda; class Insecta; order Orthoptera; family Acrididae; genus Schistocerca; species Schistocerca piceifrons. The sequence continues at coordinate 190,524,034 of NC_060141.1, forward strand.
TACACCACATAGGTACCTAACCCTGAAGGATAAAAGATAAAAGGTTCCATAATCACAGTATTAATTAATGCTATGACTCTTCATGAGTTTTCACATTTTAAACTTTGTTATAATGCATCAGAATATAATACATGCTTTGCTGTAGCCAGGACACAGAGCCCATAGACCACATTCATATATAACAATACCTTCACTATAATTTGTTGCAATACACTGTAATAGGAATCAGCCACTAGGAAGGGCACAAAAGGGTCCTTGTAACAAACCACATCATTTATATTCATAACTGTACATTCAATTCCATAAATATAAGACACTTCCATTTTACTTACTGTTGGCATTAGCGTTCTTCCCACTGTGATTATCCAGTCAGCCTTCAACTTTCAACAGTACTTTACAGTTAATGGAAAACTGTGTTGTTATCTATGAAAGAATAATTTCTTGAATTATTGCATTGCCAAATTGATGTACTTTCACTTATGATGCATGCAGATTCAGAGATCGCACATCCATACAGCTCACATGCCCCCTGATAGAGGCTAACTGTGTTGGCACTGTGGCACATTGTGGTGCGAAAAAAACAGTATTATTTAAGCAATTGTGAATGAGTGTGCAGCCTATTCTGTAGCCTGTATAACTGATGTCCATTTAATGTATTTAGTGCTGTGTGCAACCTGTACTTAATTGTATCTTACGTTGGTTCTGTAAAGTTCTATGTTCCATAAATAATGTTTGTTCTTACTGTAACAAATATGTTTAACCTCCCCCCACTCCCCTTGCTCCATCCACCAAATGACCTACCTTAGTACAAAGATCATGGATCCTGAAGATACTTCAGTACCCAAAATTTTGAAATTAAGTGTGTTGGTCACTTGTTATGTCTTTCTTAAAACTGTCTTATGTAATATGATCATCAGGATTTCTCTTTCATATCCTTGAATATATGCTTAAGTGCTGTTGTGTCGCATCCTGCAATAGTACTTGTCACTATATGTGTGTATATCACATAAAAGGATCCCAGCGGTAACGCATGCCATTCTTCCTGGCCATAAGGCAGTGAATCATCTTGTTCCACAGTCACAAAATCCCAAGCTCATTGTGGTATTAATAAATGTAAAATATAATATACATAAAAACAAAGATGAGGTGACTTACCGAACGAAAGCGCTGGCAGGTCGATAGACACACAAACAAACACAAACATACACACAAAATTCAAGCTTTCACAACAAACTGTTGCCTCGTCAGGAAAGAGGGAAGGAGAGGGGAAGACGAAGGGAAGTGGGTTTTAAGGGAGAGGGTAAGGAGTCATTCCAATCCCGGGAGCGGAAAGACTTACCTTAGGGGGAAAAAAGGACAGGTATACACTCGTGCGCACACACACACATATCCATCCGCACATACAGACACAAGCAGACATATTTAAATATGTCTGCTTGTGTCTGTATGTGTGGATGGATATGTGCGTGTGTGCGAGTGTATACCTGTCCTTTTTTCCCCCTAAGGTAAGTCTTTCCGCTCCCGTGATTGGAATGACTCCTTACCCTCTCCCTTAAAACCCACTTCCTTTCGTCTTCCCCTCTCCTTCCCTCTTTCCTGATGAGGCAACAGTTTGTTGCGAAAGCTTGAATTTTGTGTGTATGTTTGTGTTTGTTTGTGTGTCTATCGACCTGCCAGCGTTTTTGTTCGGTAAGTCACCTCATCTTTGTTTTTATATATAATTTTTCCCACGTGGAATGTTTCCTTCTATTATATAAATATAATATACACCTATAGTAACTACAGTAGCTATTTTCACTTTCTTACACAGGGTGAATCAGATAAAACATGCACCACAATTACTGCAGAAATGGAAAATGCTATTGATGTGTTGTTTTCACAGAGCAGATTGTTTGTCAGGGGCTTGTATTGTTAGCCAATCAACAGATTGTAATAATACTTAGAAAGTGTATTTTTGTCCAAACATATACTTTTTTAAGTGGAACAATGCCTATTGACATTAAAAAACTAAAAGTCAGTTAAATTAGAATGTCTGTGGAGTTTGTAGCTGGATTCTAGTGCATTGCATTTGTGAGATATCATATTTTGAAAAGTTTCAACACCAACACTTGTTTGTGCCATTCAATCTGTGTAGTTGCTAGGTACAATGTTGTTATGTTTGCTTGCAGGTGCCTTTGTGTTCCTTGAGTGCACTGTGACTTCCTAGTCAATTAGTGACAGTCCAAGCAGTAAGTCATAGGTGGATGACTGGATTTACCAATGCAGAAAAAGCCAACAAGCTCATGGTGTATGGAGAGTGTAGGAAGAATGTAATTTATTTTTGTGTGGTGCCCCAATAGATGTCAACCATCTTGGCAGCCATTTGTCAACTTCTTCAACCAGTTACATGAAAGTGGTAGTGTAACATGTAGATGATGATGATGATTGATTTGTGGGGCACTCAACTGCGCAGTCATCAGCACCTGTACAAAGTCCCAGTATTTATGCAGTCCAATGTAATACATAGACAACATAGCAGAAGGAAACAAATTATGACAAGAGGGGAAAATTAATGTTCTTGGTGGTGTTGCAGTTGATCTGCACCTTAGCTCCTGCGTAGCTGCACAAGGAACTGGCATGAGTGTGGTGAGTGTGCTATGCATTATCCATCAACATAGGTTCCACCCCTGTCACATCAAGAGTTGCATGGAAGGGATTATGAGTGTTGTGTTAACTTCTGTATGTGGGTGTTAAGATACTCCAGACATATCATGTATGTTTTTTAGTGATGAAGCCACATTTACTAACCATGGCTGCTGAAACATGCACTATTGGTCTGTTGACAATCCCCATTATCTTTGTCAGGTGGAATGTCAGCATTCATGGAGTCTAAGTGTTTGATATTGGATAGTGAACTATCGGCTCATAGTACCGTTTATAACAGATGGAACGCTGAACGCATACACGTGTCACAGCCTCCTAACAGACCATCTTCCATGGATGCTAGAAGTCTTTCCTCTGCAGACTAGGAGGAACCTGTGGTAGCAATGTGATGGTTGTCCAGCCCATAGTACATGAAGCACTACAGCATGTCTTCGCAAATTGTTGGATTAGATGCAAAGGACATGTATCTTGTCTGGCTCATTCCCCAGATCTGATGCCTGGAGACTTTTTTCTGTATGGAAAGCTGAAAGATGCTGTCTATAAAGACATACTGACTACTCCCGATGATATGCGACAACATATCACTGCAGACTGCTTGGAGAGCTCTGCTGGAATGATAGCACATGTGCAGCAGTCGTTCCATACCAGACTGGAAGCATTTATTGCCGCTGCCGATGGTCATTTTGAACACAACCTGTGATGGTCAGTTGTCTTGTTACTGGTCAGAATCCACAAACTTGTGAATACACTTGTGTTGTTCCTTAGCATGTGCTACCACAGTTATTGTACAAGTACAGGTACTGTACAAGTATCGGTGTGGGAATTTTTCAAAATATAATATCTTGTAAACACTCAGACCAGAATCCTGCAACAAACACCACTGACATTCTAAACTTTTAGTTTGTTAATGTCAACAGGCATTGTTATAGTTAAGAAGTGCATGTTCATACAAAAAATACAGTTGCTAACTATTATTACAATCTGTTCATTGGCTTACAATACAAGCCCATGACTACAAGTACATTCTGTGAAAAACACACGTCAGTAGGACTTTCCATTTTCACAATATCTGTGGTGCAAGTTTTAGGTGATTCACCCTGTATATACTACAAGTTCTCACTACTTTTTATCTGTACTAAACATGAAGTAGCAATGTTTTCCCATTAGGAGAACATACTTCTTGTGTCCAAAATAAAAATTAATTAACTGTTTGCCTACTTCACATATAATATATCCAAACCTGAAGTAAGTATTAATACCTGCATACTGTGTAGTAACACTCCTATTTCTCATTATTTTATGAGGTACCAATCTCAAGAGTACCAGTAATGTAAGTTATCGTTAATAATATCAGGTAATAAAATTTCATTAGTAACCTCTTAGTAATAAAATAATATAGTAATTTGCCAGTAGTTACTGTTGGCAGTAAGTTATTAGTAATGGCAGAGGATAAGTTGTCATTATTAATTGAAGACAATAAATTCTCGGTGGTAGCAAACAATGATAAAATCTCAGTATTAATAAGAACTGGTAACTTCTCAGTACAAACATATGACTGTAATTTCTTTGTAGCAATTGGAGATGGTAATTTCTCAGTAGTAATGCATGGTGATAAACCTTCAATAGCAGTAGGATCTGCTAGATATTCAGTAGTAACAGAAGATAGAAAGTCATCAGTAGTAACAAATGATAGTAAGTTCTCAGAAACAACAGAAGGTAAAAATTTGTTAGTAGAAACTGAATCTGTAAGGTCACCATGACACATTAACCTCACTGACTATCGACTGTGGGCTTGAGCAAGCAATCTTTGGCTCTGAGTGTGATTTTGTTGGTTCTATGGCTCTCTCTTGTGTGGGCATTGTCTTGTATTGTTAGGTATGGCCAGCTGCACAGTCTTTGGACAATTTTACAAACCTGGCCACTGTGCTTCAAACAGATATAGAACATTCATGTGTCATACTGCTATGGATGTCATCCTGCCAATCAGCACAACATGTGTCCAATGTCACATCAATCTGCTAAACTGCCACCATTTTGTCTGGATTGTATGGTTCCAGGATGTATACATCCCAAGACAACTGGGAAATCTGGGAAAAAGTGGGAATTGTTTCATATGGGGGTGGGTTTGGTGGGGGGGGGGGGGGGGGGGGTTAGGGGAAGAAAAAAAAATGTGAATTTTTTAGAATTCGGGGAATTTAAATTTTTGTGATTTTGGGTTGTAAGAACGGATACTTTTACAATGTACTTTACTTTAGCTTGCTACTGTAGAATAATACAGCAGCAATAAAACATAAGCAAGAGAATAATGCCAAAATAAAATTTAAGTTGCAAAGAAGGCGAATCTTTTATGACAACAAAAAGACTTTGCACAAGCAAGTGTCACCAACAGCAAAGTTTTTCAAAAGCTTTAGGATGAAAACTGTGCAATACATGCAGTAACGAACTGCTTTTTGTGTGCATGATGTCACGAGTACTTACATTTCTAACCAGTTTCATGAAATATTGCAAATGGGGGTTTGAGAAGCATTACTGTCAAAGTGTAAATTTCCTTTTATGTTTGAGAATGTGTGATAGATTTCTTAAACCATAGAGCATTTGACTCTCATTCAAAATTCTTTGAGGAACAGCCACATAGAAAAATTTCTGGGCCAGAAAACTAGCCATTTACACCATTATTTAAAATTTTACTGGCACATTTGTGTTTGATATGTCTTAAAGGGTAATACATGCTAAAAATGGCCAACATTTATGTTAAAGTGTAGTTTTTCTTGTAACTATACTGTACGCATATTAATTTAAACCATTAACTTTTTGCTGTTTGTGTGTTCGTGCCACATAACAGTGACGTTGCTGTTGGCTAACTACATCAAGTGTCCTATGCTCTGAATATGTGCTGTAAAAGCCAGTGAGATCAAGTGATATGAGTTATGATTGGCTGACAAAAAGTGCATCACAATTTTGGTTTCTGTGATTTGGAATCTACCGTGCTGTATTTGATGGAATTCATATTTATTCTTTAGTAATATGAAAATATGCATTGTACATCTTGCCGCACATCAAAGATCTTTCCGAAACTTGTTGTATTTCCTGGATTTTGTTTCCTAAAGTACCAGGAAGTTCTATGAAAGTGCATAAAAACCTTATTGTTTAATGGATTGATAAATTTTACAGCTATGATGAAAAGTATATTGTCCCTTAACATGGAAAAAAGTATACTGTTACCCAGGGTATAGTGTACTTTCACCAGGGAGACATTTCGTTTTTAACTGTGAAACCATGGATTTTTTTTCTTGTCTGTGTGTACACCTTGGGTTTGTGATGTCACTAGTGTCACTGCTCAGTTACGAGGGCATGTTGATGTGAGAAGTGACATTATTCTCTCATCCCTATAGGTAATAAGTATACTGCTGCAAAATCAACTATCTTCTACACCTTACACAGATGCCACAAGAACAGCTACAGCAAGTGTTTTATAATGAACAACTGAGGAACAGGAGTCTGTCATAGCTCTGGTGTAAGTTGCACACACTAGTTGATTATCAACTGATGCTGGATCACTTGCTTGGACCTTCTGGTTGGTCAAATTCCTGTTGCAAGTGCAACTTGCCATAATCACCAATGAACATGAATCATTTGATAGCAGACCTAAATTAGCAGACAGGATCTTTGCCACACTCCAACAATGACAATGCACCACCGCACATGGACTGCACCACCAACCTCGATGTGCTCAATTCTTTGCTGCAGGTGAGCCTGGCTGATCCCCACAAATCTCCAATGACTGTTTTGACATTCTGCCCGCAGCCTGGGTCAGTGACCTTCATACAAACACAACCACTTTTCATGCATGTGGCAACCACATCCCTCACTCTTTCATGTCCATTGATGACTCATTTTGCTGGTTTCACACACAGTTTGGCCACACTATGCATAACTGTTCCCCATCTTGCAACTACCCATAGGAGTGGTCTGGTTCCTGATAGGTGCACCAGACCACAGTGGCTATTCACTTCACCTTATCTCATACTGTGGAAATGAATTTTCTCCCACACCACCTCTGTAGAACATCAACAGACTGTACAACCTCAACCCCTCATGCCAACAATATCTCATTGATTTGGGCTCCAGCGGGAGAACTGTACTCAAGACCCTTCCTCTTAGATTTTGCATCTTTGACCATGCCCTTCAGGCTGCACAGTCCACCCTCATCATGTCTCTTTCAGACAATACACAGTGTTACATTTTTATGGATGATCTTTGTCGTTATCTACAAGACTGCATCACATCATTCACCAAAAGCTTAAAAAATCCAAATACTCAATTTCGAGACACATATGGATTCCCTTTTTCTACAGCAGAAAAATGACCCCATAGATGAACAATCCACAAGATGTCAGAAGAAATCACTGCAGCATGATGCCATCTAAAGATTTATCAGATACAACAATTATTTTCACTTGCCCAAAACCTTTTAATTGCACCATTTTAACCCAGTCTCAACACCACAAACAGCAGTCTCTGAGGAAGCACCTCTGTCAACACAACCTTCAGTCATCAACCAAGTCAATAATGCACCTCCTACTTGTGTGCCTCTCATTGAAACTTCATACATCTTGCACCACCAGCCTCTCCGCAAGTGTTGTATATGCAGCGGACTATCAAAAACGAAATGATACACAAGAGTACCACCATGCCAGGCCCTCTGGTGTGCTACAGATGATCTGGGTTACCACTGGATCAGCTCCATGCTGCTAAGGCAGTGCTCGATGAACTCTTAAAAGCTGGAGTTGTGAGATCTTCAGACAGCTAGAGCTTCACCCATGTGCTCAAGAAATACAGGACTGTACTTTTATGTGGAGACCACAGGACACTTAATACTCGTACGATAATTGACAGTTTCCCCAATACCAGACATTTAGAATTCCACCTACTACAGCATGGGTACTTTGTTTTCAGTGTCCTATACTGCAAGTGAGCATATCTGCAGATACCAATGAGTGCAGAAGACGCTCAAAAGACAGCAATGATCAAGTCTTTTGGCTTATTCTAGTTCCTATTTATGCCATATGTCATCAAATATGCAGCTCAGACCTGGCAGTGGTTTATTGAAATTTCAAGCTCCCTCTCTGCTATGCGTGCCTGGCCAACATACTCGTTTTTTCCCAAGACAAGGACATGCATGAACTGCTTCTTAAACAATTTTTTGATACACTCGCTGATAACTGTGTTGTGGTCAATGAAGAAAATGCCAACTTTGATATCTTTCTTAGACATATTTTCAACAATACCGGCGTTCATCCTATGCCACAGCAAAAGGAATTCATCTGTCAGCTGCCGCCACTGCAGGACTTCCAGTTCTGTCAACTCCTAAGGATGATTAATTTCTATTGCTGTCACCTTCCACAGGCAGCCACCATTCAGGCTTCACTCATGAGCTTCTTGCAGGCAAGAATACTGCTGGTAAACATAAGCTAGCATTGACCTCTGTGTGCAGCTTACCTTTACTAGCTTAAACCCTCCCTTGTACATACTTTACTACTGAGGTGTTTCTGCTGCAGGAGGTGACATGTTTACAGAAACCACTTGGATTTTTCTCACATGAACTGACAGCTTCACAGCGTAAGTGGCCCACTATGACCATGAACTTCTAGCGGTTTATGAAGCAGTTTGGCAGTTTGAAACATGTGTGAGGCAGACCACTAGTCATTTACACAGACCATTGGCTGCTAGTATACTCAATTCAAAGTCTGCTAAAAGACATGTCCACCACCAGAAAGGCATGGGCAATATGGTTGCAGAGTATCTGTCATGGATGAATGCCATCTTCACACAAATTGACTACGATAAGTTTACAGATGCACAGCTGCAGGCTCAGCAATAGCGAGACCTTCACCACGATCCCACTACTAACCCCCATCTTGAACATCACTAGATACTGTGTACGACTGTACAGATCTTGTGAAATGTGTCACATCATCCTACAGACACCTGTTACATCCTGGCATCCACCTGGTGATACACTTCCATGCACAACTCCATTACACTCTGCTATCTGGATGGCTTTGCAGCCACTGTTCATGAGTCCGCAGAGAGTTCCTGAATGAGGGGTATATATTTTCAAGATATTGCTGAACAATGAGCCAATGAAAGTGATGATAAACCATATCAAGCCCATGCAGACCCTCCATGGTGACTCGTCCTCTGACAACATGCTGCTTTCTTCTTGCCAGCCAGCCCAATGCCCTGCCCATGCGATGGGCAGCCCGATAGCACATGCCGATGTTCCCAACGATTTTAATGTATGCATGTGTCCATAACTTTCTGTCTATGACCTGAGTGTCAGATAAATTGACAGTTTTTCTGGTTGTCGAGGGACAACACTCGGAGTGGGATGCAGAGGATGGCTTAAGCGCCCGTCATTTCACATGTATCTATAACCTGCTGAATGGTGTGGACTTCGCTGCTATTGCAGTGTAGCAATAGTCAGACGGCTACCTCATTATCACTACACCCAGAATATCACATTAGATCAACACCTTGTCCAAAGACTCCAACACTTCCAATGCACAGGCTGACCCCACCTCTCCACTTGTGTTACACGGAAACAGATTATTGCAAATTACAGCCTGCTATTCATTGTTTAATTTGGCATACTACAGTTACAGAATTCTCTGTCATCTCACTCTTGAACTATTCTTATTACAGGGTGAGCTTACACCAAGTAAAATTTTACTGCATTTGAATCTTCTATAATTGTTTTCAACTTGCAAATTTCAGTTGAGTTTTGCTTGAGGACAGTTTCAATTTTCTTCAGTGTTTCGAAAATCTTCTTGACATTTAATATTTTCTGCCAAAAGTCATTGGATAAAGTTTAATGGTGTACTATCTTCTTGTCAGTTTATTTGACAACAGTTTGTCAATTAATGTTGTTAAGAAAAATTCCCTTTTAATTCTTCTTTGCAGATGATAGTAACAAATATTTAAAATTGTTTTCGATTCAGATATACAACATTGAATAAATTCTTGATGTTTGCCTATAATGCTGCTTTTTCCATGGTGTAAAAAACTGGTACATGTAAATCAATCATGTAATCAGATTATCAATATAAATGTCGACTGATCTTTTAAGTGGGGTGATTAGAAGAAAAGGGTTGTGAGTGACAAAACCGAATGTTTGGAGACATGTGCACCATATTGTAGTGGAAGAACCAGTCTGTCTTTTAGCAAAGGGATATAGGTGTATCAGGTGATTTGAACTGCTTCCTAGCAGTTATTTGAAGAACTACTTAACAAGAAGTGTTTTCTGTTTGGATGCAAAGGGATGCAATGGCACATACATGTCTTTGTCAATAATATCTGCTTCCAAACCATATAGGAAATCACCAGAAAGTGGAGGATCAAGAACACCATCTGCTAATAATTCTGTGCCTTCTCATGATGCTATGTGGGACTTGGAAAGGAAGGAAGGACTATTGATTGTAACATTCCACTGACATAGAGATCATTAGAGATGGAACACAAACTCCGACTGTATCTGAAAGGAAGAAGGGCTATTGAGTTTAACATTCCATTGACATTGAGGTCATTAGAGATGGAACACAAGCTTGGACTGTGTCAAAGATGGGGAAGGGAATTGCCTGTGCCCTTTCAAAGGAACCATCCTGGCATTCACCTGGAGTGATTTAGGGAAATCACAGAAAACCTAAATGTGGATGGCCAGATGCGAGTGTAGTGTGCTAACCATTGCACACCTTGCTCAGTTGTGGGTCTTAGAATAGATATTTCCTGTAATAAAAGCAAATGGTAGTATTTGTATGTGTACCATATGTGGTAAGGGATTTCTTGGAAATTTATGTTTTTCAATGTGACATTGTGTATTCGTTTGCCATAGCCATTCCATTATATGTGTAACCACTCAAAGTTACATGTATTGGTTAATGTAATGTGTGAAAGGGAAAAATATTGTATTGCATTGTTGTGAGTCTCATGTCAATGAGAGTGAAAGGGGTGTACGTGACATCCTTGGAGGCAGAGGGGTATAAATGCTAACAAGATTATTGGTAAAACGTTACTGAGCACAATATTATGAATTTAATCCCCTGGTATTGTAGTTGTGTTGTTTTTGTGGTCGTCAGTTCAAAGACTGGTGTGATGCAGCTCTCCATGCTACTCTATCCTATGCCAGCCTCTTCATCCCCAAGTAACTACTGCAACCCACATCCTTCTGAATCTGCTTACTGTATTCATCCCTTGGTATCCCTCCATGATTTTTACCCACGATGCTTCCCTCCAATGGTAAATTGGTGATCCCTTGATGCCTCAGAATGTGTCCTACCAACCAGTCTCTTCTTCTAATCAAGTTGTGCAACAAATTCCTCTTCTCCCCAATTCTACTCAGTACCTCCTCATTATTCTCTACTTTGACCATCATCAGTTATTTTGCTTCCTAAATAGCAAAACTCATATGCTACTTTAAGTGTCTTATTTCCTAATCTAATTGCCTCAGCATCATATGATGTTATTTGATTACATTCAATTACCCTCAATTTGCTTTTGTTGATGTTCATCCTACAGCCTCCTTTCAAGTACAGTGTTATCAGCAAACATCAAAGATTTTATTTCTTCTCCCTGGATTTTAATTCCTGCTCCAAATTTATCTTTTGTTTCCTTTAATGCTTGCTCAATATGCAGACTGAATAACATCAGAGATAGGCTACAACCCGTCTCACTCCCTTCTCAACCATGACTTTCCTTTCATGCTCCCTACTGTTATAACCGTCATCTGGTTTCTGTATAAATTGTAAATAGCCTTTTGCTTCCTGTATTTTACCCCTGCCACCTTCAGAATTTGAATGAGAGTATTACAGTCAACATTGTCAAAAGCTTTCTCTAAGTCTACAAATGCTATAAATGGAGGTGTGCCTTTCCTTAACCTATCTTTTAAGATAAGTCATAGGGTCAGGACTACCTTACGTATTCCTACATTTCTATGGAACCCAAACTGATCTTCCCTGAGCTCGGCTTATACCAGTTTTTCTATTCGTCTGTAAAGAATTTGTGTTAGTATTTTGGAACTGTGACTTATTAATCTGATAAGTTTGGTAATTTTCACACCTGTCAGCACATGCCACCTTTCAAATTGGAATAATTGCATTCCTCTTCAAGTGTGATGGTATTTCACCTGTCTCATACATTTTGCTCACCTTGTGGAAGAGTTTTGTCATGGCTGACTTTCCCAAGGCTTTCAGTAGTTCAGAGTGTATACAACCTGGGACAACTGGGAGATCCAGGAAAAACCCAGGAATTTTTTCATCTGGGAAAAAACCGGGAACAACCAGGAAATTTTTTAGAATTCCAGGAATTTTTCATTGTTTTGGTTTTCAGCTAAATTTTTGTAACTTTGACTGATAAGAACCAATATTCTTACTGTATCTCACCACTGCAGAATAATACTACAGCAATAATACATGAATGAGAGAAAAAAAAGACTGAAAATAAAACTTACGTTGCAAAGGAAATGCACCATATACCACAACAAAACACAGTGCTCATACAAGCATTTGCCTACAGTAAAATGTGTCAAAGTCTTTAGAAAGACTATTCAATGCTTCATAACAACAAATTGCCTCCAATGAGGGTGATGTCACATCTGTTTACATTAGAGTTGTTTGAGCAGTTGCAAGCTAGCTCATGCACATGCACAGTTGAGTCATGTATGAGAAGTACCTTCCCCCACTCCTGGCTACAGAAGTGTGGCAGTTATCTGTATAAGCAATAGCAGGAAGCAGCCAGATGCTACCCGGTAAAATATTACTGGCACGCCTAAGCTGCCAGATTCATGCATACGCAACAGGCCCATATCTAGGGGGTGGGAGCAAACCGAGGTATCTGCCCCGAGTGGCAATTTCAGGGATGGGTGGGGTGGGGGGCGTCAAATTCATATTTTTGAGGAAAAAAACCTTGTTTCACAAAGTGCTGAGCATCCAGCACACATTGGTCTATTGATTATTGGTATGATTTTGAAATGCATCCCTTTTAGTTTTTGAACATTTGTGAACACATCCTAAGTTGATTTCTGAATGAATCATAAGTTGATTTTTGAATGTGTGCATAGTATATGTGATGTCTCTGCCAGGGGAATCCCTATCACATCTAGAAATAAACTTTCCTGCAGACAAAAGGGGATGGGGCTAACTTTCCTGCAGACAAAAGGGGACGGGGCTATACAAACCGAGCAGAATAAAGCCTAACAGGTTAATGCCAATCGCTCTTTATGTGGTTGACTGGGTGTGCAAATGATCAGCGTTGTTATAATTACTAGCGAAATCCATAGACTCAGACTACCAGAGTGGAGATAAAAGACTAACAGGAATAACAGGCAAGAAATATTGTATATTATCTTCTCATTCAAGAAAATGAAATTTTGACAGAAAATTTTTGGCCAGACCACTACACTAGTAAGGGCCTAACTGGAGAATAAACTCGAGGTAACTAAACCAGTGATTGTGACAGCTTTAATTAAGTTAACCAGAGAATAAATTTTGACACTGGCAGGAATAGTTACAGAATTAGTGATGACAAGATTGTTTGTTAGAACAAGGAAGGTGAAGAAATGGGGACATCACACAAATTATGGAAGAATATGACAATTCCAAATTTGTCTAATCATTTCATACTACTACTTTTCGATCTCATACTTCAGAAGATGGAGCGTATGAATGAAACGTGAAACTATTTCCTAGCATAAAAATTTTTGCTTGTAGTAGGCCTAATAGGCATTTGATATTGGTACTTCATGAATCATATTCTGTTGTGTTATAAAAATGACCATTTGTGCCAAATCAGTCTCGTTTATTTGGTGTGTGTTAAAATTGCTGCAATATTAGGCAGACCTATTTCATTTTATCTAGCAGACAGTGACAAAATACATGTAATCAGATCAAGAAATACACCAGTCTCGGGTAATATTTGTACTCATATTAACAGTTTTTTCAGTGTTAGACAAAGACATTTTGTTTTTCCATGTAGAAAAACATTTGAGGAACGTTGATGAGGTGGTAAATTCTTTCTCAGAAAGGAAAGCATGCCATGTAAAGCTGTAGCAATAGTAGAGAGAAAAAAATCCTAGGACTTAAGGACTGTGTATTGCCTTGCTTGTCTCTTGTCTTTACTGGTTTTATATATCCTATCTTTAATTTTATGTCACACAAAACAGCAAGTTATTAGCTAAAAGGCAATAAAGAGTGCAAATTTTCTGAAGAGTTCTTGTTCTTCCGGTTACCAATAATCCCATCCAGTAGTAACTGCGAGTTTTTTTAAAGAGGAACATGATGTCAAACTGGCCAACTGGGAGCAGGAGAGGCACCACAGGACATTTTGATTTCCAATGATCTGAATATAGTTTGATGGCATCCATTACAAAATATTACACATCTGAATCCCAGAGAGCAAAGTACAGTGGCATGCATTAGAAGAATGCTGTGCGAAGAGGTGTGGCACTGCACTTAGGCACATTTAAGACCAAATAACATGTCTTACGTTGCCTCAAACACATACATTTTATGTATCAGTTTCTTCGGAAATATGTGCCCTACTAAATGAACATATTCTTGAAAAGTCGATTTTCTAAATTTTGGCATCCTACCTCAAATGCTTGAGGGTGGGGGTTGGCGGGGGGGGGGGGGGGGGGGGCACTATCTAATATTGCCCCAGTTCAGAAATATCGTAGATCCAGGGCTGATGCACAGAGCAGTCTGAGATGTAGTGGGGAGGTGGGCAGTGTCCACATGATCTGTATTTAAGTTTAGTGATTTTTCTGTTTCCTCTTCGTTTATTACTCTCACATCCAATGAAAGTAAGACAGATTTCTGTGGCTGGGAGCTATCAAGTGAATTAAAATATATTCACATTATTACAGAAGTCTAAAATATGTTTTTCATTTCAGATTTTATTGTATTTCCCCCTTTCTGACAGTCAAGCATTAACAGCCTTGCAGAATGATGGGGTTATTTTTGTCGGTTTGCTAAAGAAATTTGGCTTTTATAAATCTTTTCCGCCGAGCCAGTCAATTTATTTGAAACGAAGTGTTAATTGCATGCTATTGGCTAGTTTCAACTGTTTGCTGCATTTAAAGTGCACGTTTTCATCTTCTAGCATTATGCCATAATAAAGAACCAAACACAAGATAATACAATACTGGTAGTCCAAGAAAATTTACATCCAAATCTGGACACACAAATGTGCACTTTAAGCAGAATTACACTTTTAGCATGGTTCACAAAATTCTGTTGCTCTTGGAGTATCTACCAAGTCTTGTTTCTTTTATGACATAATGTAAGATCTTTTAATGTTTCACATGTATGAACATACGAGCATCCGATGTCATTGTAGCTGTGCAAGCCTGGTGATGCCTGTTATCTGGTGCTTTCTGTCAACTGCTGAAATAAACCTATTTCTAACAGGTTGCAAGAAAATATTGCGAATGGTCATTTGAAAAGCTTTACTTTCAAAGTAAATTTCCTTTTATGCAAGATGAACTATGTGTGAGAATGTGTGATGAATTTCTTATATCACAGAGCATTTGACACTCATTTAAAAATCAAATCTTCAAGGACAGTCATTTAGAAGAATTTCGAGCCTAGAAGATCAAACATTTATGTCCTTATTAAAAATTTTACTGGCAGATTTGTGTGATGTACCTTAAAGTGTAACACATGCAAAAAAGATCAGCATTATATGTAAAAGCTTAGCAGCTCATTAATCTTTGAGACCAATATCATATGTCAAAGCTTTTCTTTTCTTGTATGAACACTATGTATATTAATTCAAACCATTGACTTTTCCCACTTGTGTGTTCACGCTAGTTAACAGTGATGTTGTTATTGGCTGACTTCATCATGTGTCCTATGCTATGAATATCCACTGTTATCAGCTGGCGTTATCACATGACATGAGCCTTGACTTGCTTATAAAAGGGCATTGCAATCTCGATATCAATGCTTCGGAAAGTAATGTGTGGTGTTTGGTGGAATTTGAATTTATACTTTTGCAATATGAAAATATGCAGTGTACATGTTGCTGCACATCAAATATCTTTCCAAAGCTTGCTTTTCCCTGAGTTTCGTTTTCTAAAGTGTCAGGAAATTCTAAGCCGGTGTATACAACCATAACCATTCAAAGGATTGATACGTTTTACTGTTCCAAGGAAAATTATCCAGTCACTTAACATGGAAAAAATGAATTTTCCTCCAGGAGAAAGTGTATTCTTAACCAGAAAATCCGGAAAAAAATTTGGGAATTTTTTTGCTTTTTCCGCGTATACGCCCTGTAGTTCTAACAGAATGTTGTCTACTCTTGGGGTCTTGTTTAGAGGTCTTTCATTGCTGTGTCAGATTTTTCACACAGTATCATATCTCCCATCTCATCTTCATCTGTGTCCCCTTCCATTTCCATAATATTTCCCTCAAGTGCATTGCTCTTGTATAGACCCTCTGTATACTCCTTCCACCTTTTTGCTTTCCCTTCTTTACATAGGACTGGTTTTCCATCTGAGCTCTTGATTTTCATATGGTTGTTCTCTTTTCTCCAAAGGTCTGTCTAATTTTCCTGTAGGCAGGATCTGTCATATCCCTAGTGATATATGCTTCTACATCCTTACATTCATCCTCTAGCCATTCCTGCTTAGCCATTTTGCACTTCCTGTCGATCTCATTTTTGAGTCATTCTTTTTACAGTTTCTTCAGTTTTAATATACAGTTCATAACCAATAAAATGTGGTCAGAGTCCACATCTACCCCTGGAAATGTCTTGCCATTTAGAACCTGGTCCCTAAATCACTGTCTTACCATTATATAACCAATCTGAAACCTTCCGGTGTCTCCAGGTCTGTGTCTCCAGGTCTCTCCCACGTATGCAGCCTCCTTACATGATACTTAAACAAAGTGTTAGCTACAATTAAGTTATGCTCTGTGCAAAATTTTACCAGGTGGCTCCATCCTATTTTCCTTCACCTCAGTTCATAGTCACTTACAACTTTTCCTTCTCTATTTTTCTTGCTATTGAACTGCAGAATTTTTCAGTTAGTTAAGGGAGATGAAAATTTAATAGTCATGGTGATGACTATTACATTTTCATCTCCATTAACTAACTGAAAAATTCCACCTCATCATACATTTCTTCAATCTATTCATCATCTGCAGAGCTAGCTGGCATATAAACTGTTTTAGGCATGAGTTTCATGTCCATCTTGACTACAATAATTCATTCACTATGCTGTTTGTAGTAGTTTATTCATGTTGCTATTTTTTTATTCATTATTTAACTTACTCCTACATTACCCCTATTTGTTTTTGGATTTATAATCCTGCATTCACCTGACCAGAAGTCCTGTTCCTCCTGCCATCAAACTTCACTAATTCTCACTATATCTAACTTTAACCTATCCATTTCCATTTTTAAAGTTTCTAACCTACCTGCCCAATTATTGGGTCTGACATTCCACACTCCGATCTGTGAAATACCAGTTTTTTTTCCTCCTAATAATGATGCCCTCCTGAGTGGTCCCCACCTGGAGATCCGAATGGCAGATTATTTTACATCTAGAATATTTTACACAAGAGGATTTCATCATCATTTAACCACCAGTAAAGCCGCATGCTCTCAGGAAAAATTGTGGCTGTAGTTTACCCTTGCTTTCAGCTGTACTTTAGGTTTAACTTCATTAATAACCACTGCATGTGGTAGTTGCTGTAGACAGAGGAACAAATAAACATGGAATTTTAAATTTGATGCAAATTTTGAAGCTCATTTTCTCAGAATCATGATTTTGTCACATACATTTCTTTGCTTTTAACTGGCTCAGCTTACTTCAAGTGTCATTAAAGTTTAGTCTTCAGTTGTATTTTTCATTCTGAATTGTTGCAAAGTCTGTAACTGATTTAATGTTGTGCAGTTGCCTAGCCTTGTTCACTGTATGCCAGCTCTTGTATACGTAATACATATATTCTGCAATCAGTAATTCATATAAAACCGTATCACATAGATGTTGTGTAATATTCTTCAATCCTGAGCAGCACAGTTGTAAATAAAGTATTGTTCAAGAAACCGATTATTCTCTTGTGTGTATTTGATTCTTCTTCGTAGTACATTGTGATCTCTATTTTAATTGCATTTCAAAGGTCTTTCCTTTGAGATTCATATGCTACTCCAGGTTGTCAAGTGAGAGGGTATGTGCTGATAAAAACATTGTAAATTCTTTTTGTGAAATTCTTCCTACATTATTTCTGTCTTGTACTTTAATTTTTAGTTTTAACTTCACTTTTCTTCCCGATTTGTATCTCATGCAAGTATCACCACATGATAGGTTCTGGGTGGCAATATCATAAAATAGTGCTTAAGTATTTTTAATTTTTGTATAGTGTTTGTTATTATTCTCTTCCTTATGGAAATAATTGTCCACTGGATTATATAGTGTAGAAGTGTATAACCCTAAGACGAGAAAAAGTTACAGTTATGTACTAAAAAAGGGAGTGTGCGAGAATTGTGACGTCGAAATAACAAATTTAAGAGAACGAGTTTCAGGTCTACAATTCTTAATCAACACTTTAAGAAGCGAAATCACCACACTCAAGAATGAAAATCGGGAACTACGGTCGAAGAACAAATCATCCGAAGTGGCACCTGACGAAAGGCACGAATCGTCCGAGTGGACAGAAGTGAGACACAAAGGTAGGACTTTAGCTGGAAAAATGAAAACGAACTTTGCAACAGCAGTTACATTTACGGATAAAAACAAATACGGTGTTCTGCAGTCCAGTGATGGAGTTAAAGACAGTGTAAATTATCCAGACCATTCAAAAGACAATGCGTTGAAAACGAATGGTCACTCTGGGAAAAATGTTGATAAACGGGAAACAACAGGTAAAAAGAACAGTGTGCTTTTTCTAACAGATAGCCATGGCAGGAATTTATCAAATATGTTTCCAGAAATAAATCGAGACTTAGCAGTGACCAGTGTTGTTAAACCTGGAGCGGGAACTAAACACGTTTTAGACGCTTGCATTCAAACAAAATCCACGCAAGAAAATGACTTTGTCGTTTGCATAACGGGATCAAATGATGTTGCGAAAAATGAAGCAGATGTCTGCGTAAAAGTGCTTCAGAACTTTCTAGAAAAAAATAAATCAAGGAATACAGTTGTTGCTACAGTGCCTCATAGGCACGATCTAATCTATAGTTCGTGCGTTAATAAAGAAATTCGAAGAACGAATATTAAAATAAAGAAACTGTGCTCTGAATACGCAAATTGTGCTGTGGTCGATATAAGTAAACTTAAGCGTAACCTTCACACCAGACACGGGCGCCACCTAAACTATGAAGGGAGAAAGTTTGTTTGCGATCGTGTCAATGAAATAATTAAAGAAAGACTCACACGGAATAAAACGATCTACGAAAGTAGCGGTTTGAGTAATACCTGGAATGTACGTCATTTTTTAGTATAAAAGTCTGTGAACCGGCGGGTAATAAACCTCCTGTACTTGAACTAGCTGCTAAAAGCGACATTCGAATGAGAGAGTGTTCTCAGACAATAAACAATAAAGATAAATCTGTTACTGTGATGCAAACGAACATTCGCTGCATTAGGAACAAAGTATTACAATTAGAACATTTGTGCAGTATTGAAAACGTTGATGTTGTTTGTATCTCAGAACATTGGCTGACAGACGATCAAGTACAATATTTTGTTCCTCAGGGGTATGCTGTTGGAGACATTATGTGTAGAAGTGAAAGAAAGAATGGAGGTGCCCTAATATTTGTTAAAGATAGTATAATGTTTACTAAAATAGATGTTAGCTCTTACTGTGCAGAACTAGATGGAGAATTTAGCTGTATAAGACTAAACGTAGAGAATACCATAATTGTTAGCTTATATAGATCACCAGGAGGAAATGTAAATACATTTTTCGAAGGATTTGAGCTGCTTATGAGGAAAATACTAAAATCTAACATAAAACTAATTATCTGTGGCGATTTCAACATTGAAATGGCCAACAGTGATGAACATGTTACTAGAACGTTTTTTAATATCTTAAGATCACTAAATTTACAATGTACAAATTACACACCAACACGGGATAAGGCGTGCTTAGATAATATTATAGTAAATTTTTCTAGAGATATGTACGACGTCAGACTTGCCAGTGGAGCCCTAGCTGATCATGAACCATTGATTTTAACATTCTCCTGTGATCAGTTGCCTAAATCAGACAAATCAGTCAGAATCAAGTCTAATGCCACATGGGTAAGAGGGCAGAAAGATGAATATATTAATTTATTTATTGACAGAATATCTTATGTTAACTGGGACTTTGTATACAACACACAACCTGGAAAGGGTGCTGGTGAAATGGTGTTTAACAAATTCCTGGAAATACTCATAGAGTTATGGTACTCCTGCTCACCATTAATCAAAAGTAGCCCTAAACATAAACAGAAAAACAAACAGCTAAAATGGTATACAGATGAGCTAGCTCTCACTAGGGAGGAGATGCTCAGACTGTACAGAATATATAAAAATTCTTGTAAAGAAGGACCTGAGCTAGATAATACTTCTTATAGAGCTTATCTAAAATGTAAAAAAATCTACAAAGACAAACTGTCCTTGGCCAAAAAACAAGCATGTGAACATTACATTGAAAGTGCTCCCAACAAATGTAAAGCAGCATGGGATATCATCAACCAATATAATTCACAAACCCATACACAAGATGCAATGCTGGTCCCAGAAGAAGTAAATAATTACTTCCTAACCTCAGTGAGTGAGCTGAAAAACAAAATCAAGCAAAATGGCACTTGTGCACTAGATCATCTTTGTGCTGTGCCCCATAGTATGTATACTTTCCACTGGAATGTTGTCACCCCAGAGGATATTGTAAAAGCTGTGGCAAGGTTCACCAACTCCAAAAGCATGGACTGTTATTGGTTTTCTAATTATCTAATGAAAAAAATAATACACCTTATCTGTCAACCTCTTTCTTTTACTTTTAATATTTGTTTAGAATCTGGAGTTTTCCCAGATGCACTCAAAACTGCTAAAGTAATACCGGTCTTTAAAAAGGGAGATAAGCATCTGCCCCAAAACTATTGACCAGTTTCTATTGTCCCAATTTTTTCTAAAGTTTTTGAATATGTAATGTACAGTCAACTAAATAACTATTTTGATAAGCATGATCTCCTCTCCAACAGACAATTTGCATATCAGCATGGTAAAAACACCACTACTGCTGTCACTGAAGTTGTTAACCAGGTGTTAACTGCATTCGAAAATAAGGATCTAGTGTCAGTCGTACTGTGCGATCTTAGCAAAGCCTTCGACTGCATACCATCTAACACCCTACTTGCAAAACTGGAATTTTATGGCATACACAAACCATCTTTGGATGTAATCGAATCATACTTAAGTAACAGGAGACAGTATGTATCAATTAAAAATAGATGCTCCTCACTGAAGGAAGTTCGGACCGGAGTGCCTCAGGGCTCGGTCCTAGGTCCTTTTCTGTTTATCATTGCAATTAATGACTTACCTTACCATGTAGGAGCAAGTTCAGTTGTGTGTTATGCAGATGATACAACGTTGCTCAATACACACCATGACACAACAGAACTGCATCAGGCAACACAGGAAAAACTAGAACTAGTAATGGATTGGTTTTCTTCTAATGAACTCCTGTGTAATCCTGATAAAACACAAGAGCTAATTCTGGGTTTAACTACAGATGTTGAAAGCAAATCAATAAAATTATTAGGATTCCACATTGACTCAAAATTAAACTGGGAGGAACACATTAGCCATATCTGCAAGAGAATAGCAAGAGTGTGTTATCTCATCTGGAGACTGACAGATATAGTCACTGATGAGTATCTAAAGGTGGTATATTTTGGCCTCTTTCAGTCACACATTTCCTACGGCATATTGTTATGGGGACATTCTTGCTTTGTCAGTGAAATTCTGAAAATTCAAAAAAAAGTAATTAGAATAATAAGCAAAGCTAAGCCCAAGGAACACTGCCATCCCCTCTTTATCAAGCACATGATATTAACTGTGGTGAATCTATACATCTACACAGCCCTGCTTTATGTCAAAAGCAACTTAAATGAGTTCGAGACCAGAGAGAACATACATCCCCACAACACCAGAGGCAAACTGGACTTTGACATACCAAGACACAGACTCACAAAGACTGCAAACTCACACAAAATAATGAGTTTAAAACTCTTCAATAAACTTCCAGCATCTGCTCGGTCACTGACCAATAATATTTTCAAACGTAAGGTTTATGACTGGCTTCTCAAACACCCATTTTATAAGATAACAGAATATTTTGAAATAAGCATTGACATTAGTATATAAGAATATTCCTAAGAGAAAAGGAATTAAATTGTAAAAACTTTACTGTAAAGTTGTTGTTAATTGTATATTTAATGTTCAGACCTATTCCGCTGTAAGTGGTCAATGGTGAATAAACTGAATACTGAACTGAATATATGATCATATACAATTGTGCTGTCAGTTTACATGTCAGAATTATACTCTCTTAAAATGATCTGTGAATATTTTACAAGACATTTCCATAATTCTATTGCTGGATATTCTTCATTGACAATCTTTGACATTGCTTATTCTGAGGGGCCCTTATGCTGTTCATGCAGAGTTGCGAGCTCTGTGCCATATCCACTATGACATAAAGGCATCTGCTGGGAAAATCCAACTGCCCCACACCACAAATAATAATACAGTAGAAACAAATATTTTTAATAAACTATAATACCACACAAAAATATATGGACCTGCATGCTATTTGAAGCACACTTTAATAAAGAACAAGTATGTTAATTTATAGATAATGACAATACAGAAAATTTTGCACATCTGACTTTTCAGGTAAAAGTCCCAAATTTAGCTCTGTACCTTCAAATTCTTAATTTATAGATGTGGGTAATTATTTTCTCTGAAAACACTATTTTAACCAAGTAAACATTAAACTAAAACATGAGCTATGTAATAAGTGAGAAAGAATAACCATTTCTATTTTTAATTTAATTTAGCTTTTGTAGACATGAATAGAATTAACTGGTATAGTGATAGTTTATTGCTAATATCGTGTAAATATTAACTTTTTGTGATTTGATTGTCTTTTGATCAATCCTAGTTCCTAAGGGTTCTGCTTCAGAACATGATGAATGAATGATCAAGCAGACACTACCCTCCAAACTGGGCTTGCAGAGAATTCTCCCACACTATACTCACACATGCCCTTAATCCTCCAAACAATCCCATGCACCAGCTGCAAAGGAGCCCCCCGCCCCCAAATTACCCAATACCACCTCAGGCTGTAACAGCTTAACCAAGCCATTTAACAGGATTATATCTACTATGAGGGTATAGAATTTTTGATGAATTAAATTGGTCATGGTGACCAGGGGGAAGGTTGTTGGCTTAGAGGCGGTTGGGGATTGGGAAAGGTGGAATTCAGTAGTGACAAGGCCATGGCCGTTGGGGTTGGTAGTTTAGAGGACAGTGGCATTGAGAGTATGAGCAGGGTGCCAGGTCATAAAGCAAGAGAAACAGTGGAGAACTGGTAGAGGAAGTGTTGGATGTCTTTTGTATCAGAGGGTGGGTTATGGATAAGAGAACGAAGGTGTTGGTCCACAAGGAAAGAGAGTTTCTCTGTTTTGGCACAGTAACCTACCACAGTGAGGTGTTCTGGGTGCTTGAGTTTGAGTGTGGTGAGTGGGGGGGGGAGTGAGTTAGACCCTTTCCTTCACTTCCCGTCTGCTAAGTCTCCTCTGATCCGAGGTTATGGATAACTTTTCTAAATTGTACCCCTTTTCTTAAACCTCTGCAGTGATTTTCCTTCACCCCTCTTCCTTCCCCTTCAACTCTCCTGCCAGAAGAAGGAGCCACTGGCTCCAAAAGCTTATAAAAGTTAAACCTTCTTGTGTACGTGTTCTCCTGCTGCCACTTTATCTATCCATTTACATTATATTGTCAGTAACAGATTAGTTTCATTATGTAGGAGGTGGATTGTATGATCAGCCACATCGAAATTCATGTTTTCAGTACTAATGTATTTAGTTTTGTGCATGCAGGTAGTGACTCCCATTGTGCCTTCACCGTCCTTGAGGAATTTGAGCATAGGTTACGGGCCTGCAGTTGTAATGTCGATTGCAGGTAAGTAAGTTAGAGAAATATTTTAAGGAGTAAAAAGTATTAATTTTTAAGCATTTTAGTTAAATTGGTTTATTTTATAACATTTTTTTTAGCTGTGTTTCACATTTAGGGTATATATTATTGTTATAATTCTGTGCTGCAGTCTAAATTCTCTTAAATGTTGCTATACTATGTTAAGCAATTGGTTGAACTGAACAATTTAGATTCATTAACATTTTAAGGTTGTCATGAGCAAAATCTGGTGTGTATGCAAATTCTCAAAACTCCATGGTGGATTGTTTGTTTGGGATAAGGAATCTGAATACGCAGAAAAAGATTGAGAAAGTTCACTAGAAGATCATGCCAAGTTATTGAATTAGTGTGCCTACCAGACTATTTAAAAAAAAAATCATGGGAAGGCACATTATTTTGTACAATCTGCATTACCTGACCTTGCTCAGGCAGAGTTAAGACCTGCTATCAAATAAAAGAGTTTTATTGTTATTATTAAGTAAATTTTTAAAGTTTATCACTGTTACATCATTACATTTTTTTTACTTCATTGGCTTGTATGCTATATCTGTAGACTGGAGTGTCATCCTCAAATTTCTTTGCATCTCATTATTGAGAGGGTTTTTGGTGGCAAAATCGTGAAAAAATTATACTTGAAATATACTCACTTGCAGTACATTAATTAGCTTCTTTTTCTTTTAACAACTTCCAATGAATTTCCACTGAGTTGTGCAACAGTTCATGTTTATTACATGGGCATTTACAAAATATTACAAACAAGACTCATCTTTCTTTCATAATTTATTTTCTTAAAAGTTACAAGTTCAATTTACATCTGAAAACATATTATCACCTCTTTTTATGTTTCTTTTAAAGTCAAATAATTACATAGGTTTTAGTAATAACAGGTCTACTAATTGAATCAGCTCTCTTAATGTAATAATATTCTCTATATATTGAAATCAAATATTGTAATACATTATTTAAATAATTTTATTACTCTTGCATCATCACTGAAATTTAAAGAACACCAATGCAAATAGATCCTGCTTTGAGGTACCTGTCAAAATCAACTGTGACGTCTTTTACTTATTATAACCACAATCTGTTGGCCTATGGTGCAGGGCCACATAGTATATTGGCACAGTCCATCACCTTTTGAACTATTCAATTCAAAATAGATTCAGAAAAATGTAAGTTACATTTTTGTTTTAAGATGTTGGATTGCTTTGTGTGAAAGTTACTTGAGTCGATGCTGCAAAGCAGCCACTCATCTATCCAACTATAGATTCTTTAATTATGGCACAGATGTAAAATATCTTTGTCATAATCTATCTGTAGTAGTAGTAGTAGTAGTAGTAGTAGTAGTTTATTTATCCAGAGGCAATGTACATTGCTATATGTGCAGAACTAACTGCAATGGAGGGGGGGGGGGGGGGGGGGGGAGGTGGTTAACCAGCTGTACCTCTTTCTTCATTTGAAGTCCTTTTGGTAAGTCAGGGTAACCAATTAATAGACTTGGCCACTTATAGATTAAGCTAACCTCCCATTACAAATGTTATGTAAGCCCAACCATAGCATATAGTCAATCCAAAACAATACAAAATTCCTTTGTACAACCTGTGCCAATTAATATTGCTACCCCTCCCCCCCCCCCCCCCCCCCCCCCCCCCCTCTAGCAAATGTAATAATCCTTTTTCTGAATTTGTCAGTTAGTAAGTTAAATCTAAAAAACCCCTTATAAAAAGGAACTTAATTATATTCCATCAGATATTCATTTAAAATTTATTCTTAGACTGATATGTTCATTGGTTTCATAATATTCTTTGTATATAAACTTGTTAGGGGATTGACATCACTAAATTACGGTATGTCTCTCATTGAGGAAGATTTATAGGATGTACTGTTTCCTCAAACATGTGAACTATTAATAGCATTATTATTTCTATATGACCCCACTATCTGAGCAAATACCAACCAGAAATCAAGAAACCATTATCTCCGTGCAGCAGTGGAAAAAAAATTGTTTCACTGGATAGGGTGCAAAACCATGGTAGTTACCAACAAATTGCTACTTCCCTTTAACAAGGAAAGAAAGGGTTTTTCCTTGCACAGTGGACAATGGGTGCTAACATGATGGTAACTGTTGGTTGACTCTCAATGAGTCCCTCTTCCTCACACTACAATAATATACACAATACAGTTGCTCATTCCTTAATGACAAAAGAAAATGGTTTCCTGATCACAATATTAATTAATGCTATGATTCCTCATGGGTTTTAATGTTATTCAATCTATCATGATACATTCTAATAAATGACACCTCCTAACCAGGGAATAATAGGTTCATTGTACAATAACATTCATAATTATATATCATTTCATATGTACATAAAATTACTTCCACTTCATGTACTGCTCATTATCATTAGCTTTCTACCCTATATGATTATCTAATTAGCTTCTCTTGTTCCATAACAACCCCCCACAGTTCAGTTACAAAATTTTTTGTCTATGACACTTGCTTAAAAATATCCTCTTAAATCACTGCAGTACCAAATTTTGCCCCCATCCCTCCTCCCACAGATGACAAATCACATTTTGAAGATCCTGTAAATATGTCAGTATCCTAACTTTTGAGATGTTATGTTGCTCACATTGTAAAACTTTTCATAATGGTTGTCATGTTCTATAACCTGTAGTACATTTGTAAGTTTGTTTGTTTCATGTGTCATTAATGGATGCTGTCAATATCAGTGTGTCACATCCTGTATTAATCTGTGTCACTATATGTGTGTGTATACTACACAAATGCACAAGGCCAGTAGGAGTTTCTGCCATTCTACCTTCCCCCAAGGTGGTGAACTACCATGGTCCACAACCAAAATATCCCAAACTGTCTTTGGTATCATTAAATACAATATATTACAGGCACCTTTAGTAAACACTTTCACTTTTTGACATCCACTAAATCTTGTCAGCGTTCTCTTTACGGTACTAAACATAATTTTAAATAGTAATCCTTGGAGCACATGCTTCTTGTATCCTAAATATAAATCTTCAACTGTATACTCAGTTCATGTGTGATATAATCAGAGCTGAAGTAAGTAGTACTATGTGGATGACATATGGTAGATCACTTATCCTTGAAGCTATGTAATGGCTTTTTAAACTCAGTGCCTAAAGCAGTGACATAAGATATTAGTACTTAATGTCAGCATGTAGTAAATCTTCCGTAGCAACTTCTTAGTAATATAAGAATGTAGTAATTTGCCAGTAGTTACTTTGGACAGTAAATTTTAAGCAACAATAGAAATACTTGGAGATAATTTATTCTTAGTAGTAACTAAATAAAGCTGGTAAAATTTATGTACTATCAGGAATTGGTGAAGTGTCAGTAGCACCAGTACCTAACAATGTCTCGATATTAATTGATGACGATGCTGTCTTAGTGACAGGAACAGGCACACACTCAATAATACCAGACAACAGTAAGTTCTCTGAAGGAACAGAAAATAAAAATTTGTCAACCGTAACTGTTTGCTAGTAATGTGTCTGTAGTAAATGGTGATCATAACCTTATCAGTAATAATAGAAGAAAATGATTATCATCTATCAAATTGCTATTAAATTTTATCCATCTTTGTTTTGAAAATATACTTGCATGATTAGCTTTCCAGAGTTATTGATACTGGAAACAGTTGTAGAGAAACCTGGCATTAATAGATACAATTTAGATCAGAGACCATCAATCTTTAGATTACTGCAATTACTCCCCTCATAGAATATCATGCATAGCATATGTATGACATTTTGTGACCCTGAGAAACATTTAATCACCAAAGACATACTCATTCTGTACTGTTGTGAATGTAAAGGTTTCTGGAAAACAAATATGTTTGCCAGGGCAGGTACAGAATGTTTTTCTGACACATGCACACAAAATTAATTTTATTACAGTCATCATCATATATGATACACATATTAGAAATTTAATTTTATTACAGTCATAATTTTATCACAATAATTATTAAACATAATGCAATGAAAGTTTCTTCTTGTGTTTCCTGCAGAAGCTGTCCAACACTTCCTCAGCATTCATGGTTGATGGAATATCTTGATGACTATGCATCTGTGCCAGTCCATTTAAACAACCTTTGTCATCCTGTTCCATTGATCTGTCTTCAGATGGTGATATGTCTTCATATCTCTCCACAGTTCTGGCTGTCATAGGAAATGTGCACAACAACTGGCTCAAGACTCCAATATTTGGCAGAGCCTTTATAGGCCTCTTATTGAGACCTTTTCATATTTTTGTGAATTTGTTGCCAAATTTGTAGCTCTCTCTCTTCAAAGCTTCAAAACGATGTCACATCATCTTTGTATGGTTCAGCTCTTTGTAAACCATGCTCTATAAGGGCTGTTCTAGAAATAGATTGGCAATGTACATTCAATTATCGATTTTTTTTTTGTTACGTTGGTACACATCTGAAACATCCATTTACAGTTCCAAGTGTGTAGCATACTTTGTTTGTTTTTGACAGATAGAAAGGTTAGACAAGTTTTAATGTGGTTGGCAACTTTCGATTATTATGAAAAATGAAACAAAGAATTTGCATAAAGTTATTTTTGTGAAAAATGGAATCAAGTGCTCTAAAATATTTGAATGTTGACAGTGGCATACAGTGAGTCAGCTCTAAGTAAAAAAAATGTTTACAAGTGGTACAAGACCTTCCAAGATGGCCAAGAAGATGCCAATGATAAACCTCGCTCTGGACACTCAAGCACATCAACAACAGATGCTAACATGAAAGCTGTGAAGAAAATTGGTGTGGAAAATTGTCTAATTACCATAAGAGAAGTTGCTGAGGATATTGGCATATCGGTCGTCACATGTCATGCAATTTTTTGGGTATTTTGGGCATGAGATGCATGTCAGCGAAGTTTGTTCCAAAACATCTCAATTTCGACCAGAAGAACCATTGCATGAGCATTGCTCAGGAGCTCTTGTATTATGTCATTGATGATCCTGATTTTATCAAAAGGGTCATAACTGGTGACAAAACATTTACGGTTATGACATCGAAACCAAAGCTCAATCTTCCCAATGGAAGCATCCCATAGAGCCAAGACTGAGAAAAGCACTCCAAGTTCGATCAAATGTCAAAGTTTAGCTCACTTTTTTTCCAATTACTGTGGTGTAGTGCATGGTCATATGGTCAGTAAGTAGTATTACCTTGATGTTATCTACCATTTGCAAGGAGCAACGCACAAAAAACTCTGGAATTGTGGAAAAACAATTCATGGCTTTTGCATCACATCAGTGCACCTGCTCGATCATCATTGCTTGTGAGAGATTTTTTGGCCAAAAACAACACAAGAATCATGCATCAGCTCCTTGCGACATTTTGCTGTTCCGAAAACTGAAGAGACCTATGGAAGGGCAAAGATTTCCAGTGATTGATGAAATAAAAAATGCATCGCTGAAAGTTCTCAAGGCTGTACAAAAAAC
This sequence comes from Schistocerca piceifrons, assembly GCF_021461385.2. NCBI lineage: Eukaryota > Metazoa > Arthropoda > Insecta > Orthoptera > Acrididae > Schistocerca > Schistocerca piceifrons. The sequence goes on from NC_060141.1 coordinate 190,553,409, forward strand.
TGCTTATGAGAAGTGCTTTGAGGATTGGAAGAAGCATTGGAACAAGTGTATTGCATTTGAGGGGGATTACTTTGAAGGGGACAACATGAATACTGATGAATAAATAAATATTGTTTTCATAAAAGTTTTCATATAAAGTCACCTTACTTTTTGAACACATCACTTAAGTTTTGGAATTGTAATTTTTGTAAGTGTCCAATTCTTGTAACTGAGTTGCAAGAAGTCTTAATGACATTTCATTTAACAAATGATCAAGAAAAGGTATGAACAATGATAGTAATACTCTTCTACAGACTTTGTCTGAAAGTGGGGTCTGTTTGTCTGTTCAAAGCATAGCTGTATGCTGCTTCATAAACTGAGTGCCATCTGTAACCATTTCCAAAAGTTCTCCAGTGATTAAAAATAGTGTCTTTTTTCAATTGGCTTTTACCTGCACCTTCATTCATACATCAGTAGTATTTTTATAGTGAATAAGTATCAGAGAAGCACAACTCATGATGTGCACCATTCTCTTTGCTGCCCCATCACATGAAGTCAGGTGATGTAAGTTATATGTCTTTGTATATTGGCTTGTTGATTTGGAGGAAGGGACCAAACAGCGAGGTCATCAGTTCCATCGAATTAGGGAAGGATGGGGAAGGAGGTCAGCCATGCCTTTTCAAAGGAACCATCTCAGCATTTACCTGAGGTGATTTAGGGAAATCACAGAAAACATAAATCTGGATGGCTGGACGCAGATTTCAACCGTCGCCCTCCCGAATGTGAGTCCAGTGTGCTAACTACTGCGCCACCTCGCTCGGTCTTTGTATGTCTATGTCATCACAGCTCTGATATAAATGCAATGATTTCAATGCAGTTTTTTATATTTATTTGATGGCTACTTGAATCAGAATTGTCATTACATATGTTTGACGAAAGTCTATTCAGCCATTTAAAGGCAATCTGCTATATAAAGTGAAATGTTTGCTAGTGGTAACACCCTGCCTAATCAGTATGTGGTACATAATTTGATGTCATACTAAAATATAGATCAGAAATATCTACAAAAATCTCTGCTAAAACTTGTACCTTTCTTTGTCGTTCACCCACATTTGCCATTTTTGTGATGTCTTTTGGATTCACTCTGCCAGGTGTAATCAAAAGACAAAAATGGTGATTATAGGTGAACCGTAAAAAATAAGCATATGCTTTTGTGGAATTTTATGTAGATCTTTTCAAGATCTGCATTTTGTACTTTCCAATATGATATAGCTCTTACTAACTGTGCAACATATTGTAAAAAAGTGCATTGCCAACAAACGTTTTGCTGTTTCAGTTCAATATTGTCTACTGTTATCACCTCTGCTTACTAATTTAATTTTTCAAGTAGCCTATGTTCTTCCTCAGGGTTCAAGCTGTCTCCACAGCAAACTTCATCAATTTTGATTCAGTGGTTCAGCTGCAAAAATGTGACAGACAGACAGACAGAGTTATCATAAATCACATTTACAATATTGTTACCTTGTGGATTACTCGCTGTGCATTTCAGTAAGAGATACAGTGCTATACCATGATTGAAATATGCTGGTTCCTGCATAGCAAGTAAAAGCTGCACAGTAGCTAATTTATCTGTAACACAGTCATGAAATGATAAACAGTGCATGTTTTATTGCACTTTTATCATAAATTATGACAAAAAAGAAACAAAAAGCATTGAAATGAAGGTGTAACACAATAAATCACTCTTATGTTCCATTAATCCCAGACTTTCTCCTTTTTTAAATTCACAGTTACTGACTGTCCACAAGTGAAAGTTGTGATTATGCCGAGATTCTCTCTCATTCTCTCTCTCTCTCTCTCTCTCTCTCTCTCTCTCTCTCTCTCTCTTTCTCTCTTTCTCTTTCTCTTTGACTGTCTGGATGGGACATGTGCAGGTGTATGTTGACCGCACAAAGGTCTGGTTGCTGGGCAGCAGCTGTGACATCACTGTCAGAAGCATATGTGCAGGTCTGGATGGGCTCATGTGTAGCTTGGTTGTGGGGTGTGGTCATCTTACATAATGGGAATATACTGGCACAATTTGCTATAATGAACTTGTGGAAGTGGTACAGTGGAGGGCAGTGAAAGTCATTGTGTGATTGTCAGCTTCACAGCACTGTACTTGTCGTGGGTTGATGGTGCAGCAATAATGTTACTGAAAATTACACATTAGTCATTTGAATGTTTGACCAGGTTTAGATATGTGTTGCTATCTTGCATGAAGTTGTTTTTGGCAAAAATTTACTCCACGATGGTAAACCACATTTGATGAGGGTTATCTGGATGAAACAGTGGCAGTTGCAAGATGACAGGTTTTGGTGGTGGCGTGCACGTGTAAGGGACTGCATGTAGTGGATATGGTGATACAGTTGAGCAGTGTGGCAGCAGCAATTGGTATTGCCGAGTGTGAGGGCAATGAGAATGCATTGTATGGAGTGTCTCCCAAGGCCCTCTTGGAGGGGGAAGGGGGGTGGGACATGGAAGCATCCTCACCCATTACAACAAGAACAGACATGGCTGTGGTTGATGTGAACACCTGTGCCGAATGCCAGGCCGATGCGGCTGCAATGGCCCTGGTTGCAGAGTGCACTGTTGGTGTCCTTGCGAGATTGATGTGTCAGTGGAGGCCCCTATGGACATTGAGTGGATTGCAGAACAGTAGCCCATTTCGCCTGGCATGACTGTGGTTGTGGTTCACATGAATGGCAAGTGTGTAGGGAATGAGTGTGAAGAACACAGGGCCCCACTCATGGAATGTTGCGGTTTAAGTTGGTGATGACGCTTTTTCATTAACACCAACAATTATTAACTTAAGCAGTAATGATTATTAACATTAAAAGCAAGAATTATTTGAAGCAGGCTGCATTAAGAAGAGAATGATTTGCAAACTACTCTCTTGAAGATAGATCTGAACAATGGCAATATTTCGAAATTCTAACATTCATGAATGGGGAACACTGCAGCGATGTTTTAAATAGATGAATACTGAATAAAGAATGCAGCTTCCTGAATTTGTATAGCCTTCCTTCCTGTCAACAATATTGCTTAACAAAGAGTTGGGCAAATCGAGCGATGGGATTTCAGTCTTGTAGACGAGAGCTTTGCCACAGCAAGAATTACACTTGCTTGTACTTTTGTTAATTCAGTTGCATATCTGCTCCTAACTCAATAAATTTTACCCTGCAGCTCAAATATTGTCAAACCATCTATGTTGTGATCACACATGACGGCCTCAGCGGCAGAAATACTTTGTTTATTTTTGTAATCAGCATCACTAAAATCCCGCAAACACCTATGCAAAGCATAGATATCCAAAAAGCAAACATTATTCTCCATTCCCCACTTCATATTTCAGTTTGTCTACACTCTATGAACACATATAACCTCAAAAGCTCATGCAACTAGTGTTGTCAAAGTTGGAACATGCTGAAAGTGTTTAGTTTCAGCAACGAGTTGTGCAGTGGTTGGTAGCACTGTTGCCTGCAACCTAGCGTTGTCGTGTAAACTAGGCTTAACAACCCAGATGGAACATTCTCTGGTAGCACTACGTATGGTGTTGGAAATGGCATAGTAAACAACACCGTGCAGTAAATAAACTTTATAAATGCCAACTGTTTGGTGAACGATGTCTGGGATCGTAACTGTGTTATGCAGTCTAGTGAACACTGGTGGCAACATGTACTGAATGGCTGGGGCACAATGCATAGAATGTCAGGTCCTGTAGCAATAATGGTTATGAAGAGTGTCATTGTTTATCATGCACTAACAAAGTGGGGAGACACAAACATCAAAACAGTCAATGAAAAAACACATTATCCATGGGCATTGTACATGCTGAGTAGGTAAGCCATTTTGAAGAATATTTTGGGATGTGATGAAAGGCTAAACATCAAAACTACACTGAATTTTCACCTCATAACACAGTTCAAAAATACATTATATTCATGGGAAAACTGGTTGCATAGAATCAGCATCTTCATGAACATCAGGGTCACACATGTGAAATTCATGTACTACAGCAGACGAGCTTATTATTATCTAATCACTTTACCCAGCAGATGAGTGTTGCATACACATCTTAAGAACATGGCAGAAGAAAAGCGACTCAGGAAAAAGCAAAGCTACACAAAAGACATGCCAGGATATCAGTTTCAGAGTTCTCTTTGTGGTTGGTTGTCACCAAAAGTTCATAGTTTGTGCAATTTTGTTCAAGTAGGTAGTGTTCATTTCTGGTATTATACTACCATTTAAATCTTCATCTTGTTCAACAACAAAATTACTGGCTTCTTCAATTGGATTTTCTCCTTCAACAAGAAAACTATTTTAACTGTCATTACTATTACTGTACATAACTGTTGTGTTACCAAATCCAGTTTCAATACACAGTTTCAAATCTGAATTTTTTTCATTATTTCAAGTTGACTTTCAATTTCATTATTTTCCACCATTACTTTCTTAAAGTTTCGCAACTAACAGTTCACCTGTTTCAGTATTTTTCTCTGTTTTGAATGGTAAAAATTGTTCACTTATTTGAGTATTTAACTCAAATTATCCACTAGTGTTTTGCACTAATCTTGATTCCATTGTACTCTTCTAAATTTTAAATACTTTCTACACTCCTGCTATATCTGGAGTTTTCACTTTATTTATTTATTTGTCCCATAGATCAAATCAGTACAATGGCTTGTACAACTGATATGGGATAAGTCAATACAAATATACAGTTTGCAGGAGTCTAAAACAGTAAAAAAGAACACAGAAGAATGATTATTTTACATAACCTACAAATTATGTTACTTAAAGTTACAGCTTTACAGAGAATTGTTACATGATGTGACAAAATTGACTTAATAACATTCAGCTTTGATACATTATCATGCACAACAATTTTGATTCTAAATATTCCTGGATGGTATAAAAGCAGACTTTTATTAAAAGAGATTTCACTGTCTGTTTGAATTTATTTGTTTCTTGGATTTCTTGTATAAAAGTTGGAAGATGGTTATATAATTTTATTCCCATGCACTTGACACCATCACAGTACAGTTTTGTTGAGTGTGGAAGTATTAATAAAGAGGTTTTTGGTCTTGTGTCATAATTGTGGTAATCCATATTTTTTCTGATTTTATTGATACTTTTTTTGGTAAAGAATAATAATTCTAGTATGGATTGGCATGGGAGGGGCAAAATATTTAGTTTCTTAAATAATGGTTTACAAGTGTCTCTTTGTTTTTGAACATAATTGTTCTGACTATCTTTTTTGCAGTGTGAATATCTTAATCGATTCAGAATTTTGGCCCCAGAAGATGATTCCGTAGTTAAGTACAGAGTGAAAAAGTGCATGGTACATTGCGGTTAGGGTACTTGTGTTAGTGACATTCCTTATTGATCTGATCATGAAGCATACTTTACTAAGTTTTGTGCTGGTAACGTCAATGTGCCTTTTCCATGTGAGCGTATCAGTAATAGTGACCCCCAAAAATTTTATTTCATTTTCAAGTTTAACATTATTTTTTTTCAGTGATATAGTTGGTAGTAATGGATTTCTGTTTTGGGCAGTGTGGAAGATTATTGCAATTGTCTTTTTTGCATTAAGAAGCAGCCTGTTATTTTGAAGCCATCGACTTATTTGATCTGTGGTTCTATCTATATTAGATTGGAGAATTTGTTCGGGTGCAGATATGAGTACAGATGTGTCATCAGCAAACCAAAGGGTTTTTGTGTCTGGTAGGCTGTGAGGAAGGTCATTTATGTAAAGTAAGAACAGCAAGGGGCCCAGGACGGAGCCTTGGGGAACGCCTCGCTTTATGGTATGTGTGGAGGAATGTACAGTGCTAGCTGTACCTAAGAGCTTAGTTTCATTTAATTCGACATACTGCTGTCGATCTTCCAAATAGCTTTTAAACCAGTCATAGGCATTTCCTCTTATTACATAGGAATGCATCTTTTGCAAAAGTATACTATGATTAACCATGTCGAAGGCCTTTGTTAGACCTAGGAAGATACCTATGGCTGGGAGTTTTTTGTCCACAAGCTCCAGTGCATAATCTAGAAATTCTTGTATTGCATCAGTTGTAGCTTTCTTACTTTGGAAGCCAAACTGAGCAAGTGACAGGATATTTTCTTTGTCTAGAAAGTACATGATTCTGGTGGCCATTATATATTCAAATACTTTATTAAAAGTTGAAAGCAGTGCAATGGGTCGATAATTACTGGCATCCTCTTTGCTTCCTTTTTTGTGGACAGGTATAATTTTTGCAATTTTGAGCATACCAGGAAATGCACCATTCAGGAATGAGAAGTTTATTATGTGGGCTAGGGGTTTACTGATAAAGTTACTGCAATTATGAAGGAGGAAGCATGGAATTTGATCTTGTCCAGCAGATGATTTTTTTAAAATTTTGGTGTGAAGTGTCTTTTCTATTTCAATTTCAGATGTAGGCCTTAAAAATAGTGTCTCAGAGCATAAGTTTTGTTCTAGTTGTAAGGGACAGGTATTTTTAAGATGGTTAGCCAGGTTTTCTACTGTTTCTGTAAAGTAGTTATTGAATTCCTCTGCTGTTTCTTTCCCGCTGGAGACTAATTTTCCATTTATTTTTAAGGTAATATCACTTTTTAGTTGTTTTCCTCTATTAGTATTCATATTAATAAGTTGCCACATGCTTTTGCTCTTATTTGATGACAATTTGAGGTAGTTATCATTCTGTAGCTTTTTGGCTGCGTTTACTACGTTCCTTAATATCTTTTTTTATAGAGTAAAGTATGACTTAAATGCTTCACTACTGCCTAGTTTAGATTTGCTGATGTAAAAAAGTTCTCTTTTTATTTGCGATGATCTAATGATTCGTGGGGTGATCCAGCTGGAGAGTTTTCTATCTTTGTTGATACATTTTGTTTCTAAGGGAAAGTGGCAATTAAAATAATAACAGAAAATATCCAAGAATGCTTCATATTTGCTGTCTACTGTTTGAGCCTCATATACATTTTGCCAGTTTTCATTTTGTATATCAAAGAGGAAAGTATGCTTGTGGGTTTTATAGAAGTTTCTCCTCTGTACAGTGATTTTATTATGTTCGTGACTGTTATTTTGCAACCAGACCTGCGAAATTAATGCATTGTGGTCTGAAAATCCTAGTTTGATGGAGGATACAGTACAATTTATATTGCTTGCTACTTGATCTGAACCAGACTGATCCAGTACATCCCCTGCCACCCCGTTGTCATCTAGATATGTATCATCTTCCATTTTTGTCATGATTGTTCCCTGTTACTTTCCATAGTGCCCTCCTGTCCATCGAAATAGTGTGCAAGAAGTTGCAACTCTGTGTCAGTCATGAAGTGTGCTCAGGTAGCCAAAAGGGTTAAAGTGACTGCTTGAGTAAAAGTGGGAAATCTGAGTTCAAGTTCCGGTTCGGCATGAATTTTAACTTGCCACCATTGAATTACTTCAGTGCTCTTACATGACTGACATTGGTATTTCTCTTTCATCACATGTATATATGGCTGTGTAATCATGGCTGTGTGGTGTCCGAAAGAACAGGTACCAAACATATATAACAGTAATATATAAGCCTTGATGGAATTTATGATATCTTCATTATGGTTGCACCCTAGGTCTTGTGGGAATCATGCTAAATTATGTGAACAGTGAGGGACATAGGTGGGGTCGCTGTGGCAGTAGTGAGTGACAAGTTAGGAATTTGGGTCAGACGTGTGGCATGAGTGGATAGCCAATGTGATTAAGGTGACTGCTCATGTAAAATGGGAAATCTGTGTTCAAGTCCCAGCCTGGTACAAATTTTCACTTCTCACCATGGAATTATATCAATGCACTCATGCCGCTAACATCAGTATTTCTCTTCCATCATTTGTATGCGTGGCAGTGGAATCATGACTGTGTGGTGTCTGGTCTTTTGGACGTAAGAAATACATTCGTCTTTAAAAAATAAAATAAAAATTCTTATTAAATATACAAAAAATGTAAATAATTTTCATGTCTTACAATAATATTTCATTTTAATTATAATCAGTCTTAATCTTCACCAAAAACCGTCATTTTCTCTTTCGTATTGAAGCTATTTCGTATTTCAGCTTCAGCAAGAAAGAGGAAGGCCTAAAGCTTAACAGATGCTGGATTACTTTGCTGCAGTGACAACCATTGCAGGTAGCAAGCGCTGAACCACTGTGGTAATGATCAGAGAAAAGCTCTCAACACTGGCTTGGCAGTGACACACAATCTCCAGTGTAGAGCTCAACTCCAATTGTCCTGTTTGACATGTCTGAAAAAGAGACACCATACATGTAATATATTCAGTTTAGGTCAGAGGCTTTATTTCGTTCTTGCTATCACAGTGAAAGACCAAATGTTCCAAACTGCAGTTCTTGCAGGCTTCAACTTGTTGATTTTTGTGAAGGCTGTTCAATCTTCCTCTGTTTCTTGATGTTGTTTGTCTTGTTCCCTGTTTCAGATTGCATTTACTATAATTCTGGCCTCTTCTCTAAGATCTTCAGTGTTTTTTGCACTTCAAATGTCTCTTATTCAAAATTATTGGGGATTTTATGGCCACATGTTGACATGTTGCCTGTTTGTTTCTGTCTCATGTTCATTGCCCAATGTTTGTGTTATGATTTTTTTGATATTTAACAGCACAAGTGGATGATTCTGTCAAACCTTGACACTCTGCTGCTGATGGTGTACTGGATGTGAGCTCACCACTGGAGATTATGTGTCCTTTCTGAGTCAATGACTGAGGGCTTTTCTCTGGTGACTGCTGCTGTGGTTCTGTCCGTGCTACCTGCAATGGTTGTCACTGCAGCACAGTAATCCAAGATCTGTTTAGCTTTAGGCTTTCCTCTGCCTTGTTGAGCCTGAAAAATGACAAAAGCTTCATTAAGAAAGAGGAAATGATAATGCTAACCACCCATACTGGCAAAATATCAGAAAAATTGTCAACAAATGTTGTCTTATTCAGTTCTCTGTTCCTTTGGTTATAGTAAATTATCTTTGTAATTAATTTTCTGTTTCATTTCTCCATTCTGCCATATCCCTATTTGATTTTGCATGAGATTGTGTAAACACTGTCTTCTGTTTTGGCATCTTAATGACAAACAATTCATTTTTGTTTGTCACTAAAATAATACTCTTTCATATATGCAGAACTTTGCCTTATATTTCTTCAAAGTTCACAATTTATAGAACATAGCATCAGCAGTTAAGTTTTAGAGTGTTTGTAGAACATTCTAGAAGTTTCTGTCTTTCTCGTCTTCCATCTTTTTGGCATATCTGTCTCACAGCCTACCTCTGTTACTTATTGACACACTCTGACACTCTAAATATTTTAGGAATTATTGTTCTTCTAATAAGAAAACAACCTGATTGACAGAAGTAGATTCCACTGTGTAACTCATTTTTTGTACTAACTTTTGCCCACATACATACAGTGGTATTGAACATTCTTATTACTGACAAAAGATCACTGGCTGTCTACTACCACAACTACATGTGGGTAGGTGTGGGTGTTTGTGGAGAAAAGTGGGTATTTATGAATACACACTTGATATATGTAATTTATAGACTAATTTTTAACTCACTGGCTCTTTAATAGGAAAGATATCAAGACCTGAAAAAATTGCTGGCTTAGGGACAATTCCTTCTTCAAAGTTATATAATCACACACACAAAAACACACACACACACACACACACACACACACACACACACACACACAAACACACACAAACACACACACACACACACACACACACACACACACAGAAGCTTACCTGTACAGCTAACAGTTAATTACTTTAGTAAATACATTTTGCCAAACAGGGTTTTTTGTAGCAAGTAAGCTAATAATTCCACCACATTTTGTCAATGGAAGTAGTAATGGTAGAAACAATGACTCAAGTACTTACCTCATTCCTGTGAGTGTTCAGTTGGTCCCAAGTCCATAAAACAAAAGTAAAATGATACAATCTAAGTACACTCTTGTGTTATTGCACCAGGCAAAGAGTATACAAGTCACACATTAATCTAAACATTTTATGTTACAAATTACTTGTAACACATATAGCACTGTACTGAGTGAAAGACTAACATTGAGTCTACATATTTTCATTCTTTGTTGAGATTTTAGTTATAATTAGACTGATGATACACAAACAGTTTCTTTGTGGGACATTTTTAACCAACATAACTATAAACTTGATATTTCATTAATATTTCTTTGTACTTACAAAATTACAATCCTTTCAGAGTTCATCTTTCATTACTTCTAATTTAACAATTTCTTCACTTGCTATGAGCATTAATGTTTCCCCATTTAAGTTCTAACTTTTATTGTCATATTTATTTTTACAGTAACTATAGTTTTTCATAAAAATGTCATTTTTTTATGAAAATTATAAGATTTAAATTATGTGATCAATACAGTGACCAATATATGCATATTATTGGTTGACATTGTTAGGGTTGTTCTACAATACCACTTGACTGTGGCAGTTACATTGCAATTTGTACTCTGTAGTGCTGAAGAAGGACTTCTCTGAAAGCTGTCAGTATTCTCAGTCTTCTTTATACATTATGTGATCAAAAGTATCTGGACACCTGGCTGAAAATGATTTACAAGTTCATGGTGCCCTTCATTGGTAATCGTGGAATTCAGTATGGTGTTGGCCCAACCATAGCCTCAATCACAGCTTCCACTCTTGCAGGCATACATTCAGTCAGGTGCTGGAAGGTTTCTTGGGGAATGGCAGCCCATTCTTCATGGAGTGTTGCTCTGAGGAGAGGTATCGATGACAGCCGTTGGGGCCTGGCATGAAGTCGGCGTTCCAAAATATCTCAAGGATGTTCTATTGAATTCAGGTCAGGACTCTGTGCACGCCAGTCCATTACAGGGATGTTATTGTCAGTTAACCATTCTGCCACAAGTTGTGTATTATGAACAGGTGCTCAATCATGTTGAAAGATGCAGTCACCATCACCAAATTGCTCTTCAACTGTGGGAAACAAGAAAGTGCTTAAAACATCAGTGTAGGTCTGTGGTGTGATAGTACTATGTAAAACAACAAGGGGTGCAAGCTCCCTTCATGAAAAACACGACCACACCATAACACCACCACCTCCGAATTTTACTGTTGGCACTACCACACTGGCAGATGACATTCACCGGGCATTTGCCATACCCACCTCCCAACTAACTGTCATAATACTTGCAGTGGATCCTGATGCAGTTTGGAATTCCTGTGTGATGGTCTGGGTAGATGTCTGCCTATTACACATTAAGACCCCCTTCAACTGTCGGCAGTCTCTGTCAGTCAACAGATGAGGTCAGCCTGTATGCTTTTGTGCTGTACATGTCCCTTCATATTTACACTTCACCATCACATCAGAAACAGTGGACCTTGGGTTGTTTAGGAGTGTGGAAATCTCGCATACAGACGTATGACTCAAGTGACACCAAATCACTTGACCCCATGCAAAGTCTATGAGTTCCAGAGAGCACCCCATTGTGCTCTCTCACAATGTCTAATGACTACTGAGGTAGCTGGTATGGTGTACCTGGCAGTAGGTAGCAGCACAATGCACCTAATATAAAAAAGCATGTTTTTGGGGGTGTCCGGATACTTTTGAACACATTGTGTATGTCTGATGATTGAGCACCTCAACTATTCTCAGTTTACTAAAATTGTTTATGTTCCACCAAGGAGTTTCCATTAGAGTACTTACATAATTTAGCAGTAAAGTTGACAGCTCATTGAATAATAGAGGCTTTAAGTCATCAACAGGCATGTAAAAAAGACTGAAATATTTTATAACTTTCGATTGAGTACTATCTTGAGCTAGAGTACTAGGACAGTGTAGCCATACAAGTGTGTTTGTGTGCATGGGTGTGTGGGGAAATTGGAGGGGGGGAGGGGACATATGTATGTGTACTCTAGCACAAAAAAGTATTTGTCTGAAAGCTAGCAATATTCCAGTATTTTTTATGTGGTGGTCGACAACTCAGCACCTCTACTATTCAATGGCTTGTTATCTTTACTCCTAAATTATTTAAATTCTGCCATGTATTTCCATTACTGGAAGCAAAACATAGAGAAAATGTGCAGTGTTACAATACAAGAGGGAACAATTGCATTTATACTCTAGATGACAGACAGTCAAATCACAGAACAGCTATGAACTCAGGGGGCAAAAATTATCTAATACGATTCCACAATCTGTACAAGAATTATGTGAATAAACATTGAAACAAATACTGTATGACTGGTTAGTTATCCACTCTTCTATGACATGAGTGAATGAATGTTTCAACTGTAATATAATATTGGGACACTAATAACAAGCCCGTTGTTTGTTTTAAATTACCAATTGTATTATATGGTATGTGACATTGTCTATTGGTGTGATGACTGAATGACAATAAAATTATTATTATCATTATTATTATATATTCCTGTTGGAACAAATATTTGCTACCATTTTTAAACTATTGTCATTATGGTTCATTGCAAATATTTGGACATTGAGACTAAAGGAATATCACATTGTTGTCTTGCAGAAAATGGATTATAAATTCACAATGCCTTGAGAGTATTCTGAGATGTCAGAAACAGTGGCAGTTTATTAGAAGTTAAAAATGTTATATTTGGTAAAGGTATAACTGCTTAAAGGTCATGCCAGTATTACATAAATTACATTCATTTAGATAATGTAAATAACTGACTACGACATATAGCGTTTCAACTTATAGAGCCAGAGGTCATTATTTGCTGCTGTGGCAATTAGGAAAAAAATGTTCTGCCATTCAAAATACTATCAGGTAAGGGACAAAGAAAACAAAGAGGGGAAGTTAGATGGCAAGAGAGCAATAAAAACCCTTTAGTCAGACAATAAAATAGTTTTATGCTAGATGATAACTGCCGCAGTGAAAGAAAGAAGACAAAAAAATGGAAGATAAAATGTAAAAGTGGAAGTAGAAAGGAAAAAATTGAATAATAACTGAGAATACAGTGAAGACGTAAAATTGATAATTTGGGTAGAGAAACTATGAGATTTCACTCACAGCATCACATAACAGCAACAATGAATTTTTTATTTTGGGAGGGTGGGGGGATAGTGTTGAAGGGCATCACCACAGAGTCACCACCATGTTGTAAAGATTTTGTTGTGCAAGTCATCTTTCTATTATTTCTTCAGTATTCTCTGCTGTTTACCGTCATTTACCATTTACTGCATTATTACAACATCTGACTTTCCACAGACAGTAAGGATGGGTTATGCAATGAAAATGCAATATTTTTCAATCGAATAACAACAGGTGTCAGCCTGCTACAAATGTTGATATTTAGCACTTACAATGGTTGACATTTGCATGTTTTGTGAAGTTGAAAAATGTTTTACTTTTCACTTCACTATTAATGAGTCATAATGTGTGTCTCATATGTCATAGAAATACCTGATAGTAATATTGGAGCAGTCACATAGGACTGTCAATCATTAAGCTAATGGAGTCAGCCAGCTTTAACTCTCATATATTGACCATGGAAATTTACCTTTCCTTGCACAGGATCCATCACTTCTTGAAATTTGTAGCAGAGCCTGCACCTATTAAAATATATAGCAGCCTGCCCATGCCAACTAAAGTAATTCAGTGACACAGAAACAAATACTTTGTTCTAGTAACTACAGTATTACTTATATAATTAAAATAATTCATGCTGGAAGATACTACAACATGTATTAACCGTAAGTTTGTAACTGAGCACTGATTCGGTTTTTTGTGACAAATGCTTGTGCTCAGATTATGAGTGCTGTTACTGCTGCATGTAAACTGTGTAGTTTACATCTACATCAACATTTATACTCCACAAGCCACCCAACAGTGTGTGGCGGAGGGCACTTTACGTGCCACTGTCATTATCTCCCTTTCCTGTTGCAGCCGTGTATGGTTCGCGGGAAGAACGATTGCCGGAAAGCCTCCATGCACGCTCGAATCTCTCTAATTTTACATTTGTGATCTCCTCGGGAGGTATAAGTAGGGGGAAGCAATATATTCGATACCTCATCCAGAAACACACCCTCTCGAAACCAGGACAGCAAGCTACACCGCAACGTAGAGTCTCCTTAATGCTATCATGCTTACCAAATAATCCTGTGATGAAACGCGCGCCGCTCTTCTTTGCATCTTCTCTATCTCCTCTGTCAGCCCGACCTGGTATGGATCCCACACTGATCAGCAATACTCAAGTATAGGTCGAATGAGTGTTTTGTAAGCCACCTCCTTTGTTGATGGACTACATTTTCTAAGGACTCTCCCAGTGAATCTCAACCTGGCACCCACCTGACCAACAATTAATTTTATATGATCCTTCCACTTCAAATCGTTCTGTATGCATTCTCCCAGATATTTTACAGAAGTAACTGCTACCAGTGTTTGTTCTGCTATCATATAAGCATACAATGAAGGATCCTTCTTTCTATGTCTTTGCAATACATTACATCTGTCTATGTTAAGGGACAGTTGCCACTCCCTGCACCAAGTGCCTATCTGCTGCAGACCTTCCTGCATTTCACTGCAATTTTCTAATGCTGCAACTTCTCTGTATACTACAGAATCATCCGCAAAAAGCTGCACGGAACTTCCGACACTACCTACTAGGTCATTTATATATATTGTGAAAAGCAATGGTCCCATAACACTCCCCTGTGGCCCGCCAGAGGTAACTTTAACGTCTGTAGACGTCTCTCCATTGAGACCAACATGCTGTGTTCTATTTGCTAAAAACTCTTCAATCCAGCCACACAGCTGGTCTGATATTCAATAGGCTCTTACTTTGTTTATCAGGATACAGTGCGGAACTGTATTGAATGCCTTCTGGAAGTCAAGGAAAATGGCATCTACCTGGGAGCTTGTATCTAATATTTTCTGTGTCTCATGAACAAAAAAAGCGAGTTGGGTCTCACATGATCGCTGTTTCCAGAATCCATGTTGATTCCTACAGAGTAGATTCTGGGTTTCCAGAAATGACATGATACATGAGCAAAAAACTTGTTCTAAAATTCTACAACAGATCGATGTCAGAGATATAGGCATATAGTTTTGCACGCCTGCTCGACAACCCTTCTTGAAAACTAGAACTACCTGTGCTCTTTTCCAATCATTTGGAACCTTCCATTCCTCTAGAGACTTGTGGTACATGGCTGTAAGAAGGGGGACAAGTTCTTTCATGTACTCTGTGTAGAATCGAATTGGTATCCCATCAGGTCCAGTGGATTTTCCTCTGTGGAGTGATTTCAGTTGCTTTTCTATTCCTTGGACACTTATTTCGATGTCAGCCATTTTTATGTTTGTATGAAGATTTAGAGAAGGACCTGCAGTGCGGTCTTCCTCTGTGAAACAGCTTTGGAATAAGGTGTTTAGTATTTCAGCTTTACGCTTGTTATCCTCTGTTTCAATGCCATTATCATCGCAGAGTGTCTGGATATGCTGTTTCGATCCACTTACTGATTTAACGTAAGACCAGAACTTCCTAGGATTTTCTGTCAAGTTGGTACATAGAATTTTACTTTCAAATTCACTGAATGCTTACACATAGCCCTCCTTATGCTAACTTTGACATCGTTTAGCTTCTGTTTGTCTGAGAGGTTTGAGGTTTTGGCTGCATTTAAATTTGCAGAGAAGCTCTCTTTGTTTTCACAGTAGTTTCCTAACTTTGTTGTTGAACGACGGTGGGTTTTTCCCATCCCTCACAGTTTTACTCAGCACTTACCTGTCTAAAACGCATTTTACGATTGCCTTGAACTTTTTCCATAAACACTCAACATTAAAATTTCTGTCCCAGTGTTGATTTGTTGGGTAGTCTGAAGTCTGCCTCCTATTACTCTTGCTAAACAAATAAACATTCGTCCCTTTTTTTATATTCCTATTTTCTTCCATATTCAGGGATGCTGCACTGGCCTCATTATCACTGAGTCCCTGTTCTGCGCTTACAGAGTCGAAAAGTTTGGCTATATAATGTCACTCGATACTCTGTCCCTACCACCTGTCCTAAACATCTAAGTGTCCCAGTCTATATCTGGTAAATTGAAATCTCCACATAAGACTATAACATGCTGAGGAAATTGATGTGAAATGAAATGTATTCCCGATTTTCTCTCGGTTGTTCTGCCACTAATGCTGTTGAGTCGGAAGGTCGGTAAAAGGAGCCAATTATTAATTATTATTGTTGAGTATAACCTCCACCCATAATAATTCACAGGAGCTATCCACTTCTATTTCACTACAGGATAAACTACTATAACAGTGACAAAATGCCACCACCGGTTGCATGCAATCTATACTCTCTAAACACCGTCCGTGCCTTTGTAAAAATTTTGGCAGAATTTATCTCTGGCTTCAGCGAGCTTTTGGTACCTATAACGATTTCAGCTTCAGTGCTTTCTATCAGCTCTTGAAGTTCCAGTACTTTACCAATGCAGCTTCGACAGTTTACAATTAAAATACCAATTGCTGCTTGGTCCCCGCATGTCCTGACTTTGCCCTGCTCCCTTTGAGGCTGTTGCCCTTTCTGTAAACCCAGTCCACACCGCACAACCCCTGCTGCCCGTGTAGCTGCCTGCTGTGTGTAGTGGACTCCTGACCTATCCAGCGGAACCTGAAACCCCACCAACCTATGGCGCAAGTCGAGGAATCTGCAGCCTGCACGGTTGCAGAACCGTCTAAGCCTCTGGTTTAGACCCTCCCTCCACTCGGCTCTGTACCAAAGGTCTGCAGTCAGTCCTGTCGACGATGCTGCAGATGGTGAGCTCTGCTTTCATCCCACTAGCGAGACTGGCAGTCTTCACCAAATCAGATAGCCGCCGGAAGCCAGAGAGGATTTCCTCTGATCCATAGTGACACACATCATTGGTGCCGATGTGAACGACCACCTGCAGATGGGTGCACCCTGTACTCTTCATGGCATCCGGAAGGACCCTTTCCACATCTTGAATGACTCACCTCGGTATGCACACGGAGTGCACATTGGTTTTCTTCCCCTCCCTTGCAGCCATCTCCCTAAGGGGCCCCATTACATGCCTGACGTTGGAGCTCCCAACTACCAGTAAGCCCACCCTCTGTGACTGCCGAGATCTTGCAGACTGAGGGGCAACCTCTGGAGCAGGACAAGCAGCCATGTCCGGCCGAAGATCAGTATCAGCCGGAGACAAAGCCTGAAACAGGTTTGTCAGACAAACTGGAGAGGCCTTCCGTTCAGCCCTCTGGTATGTCTTTCACCCCCTGCCACACCTCGAGACGACCTCACACTCTACCACAGGTGAGGGATCAGCCACAATGTGGGCAGTATCCCGGGCAGCCACAGTCGTAGCCTGATCAGGGGATGCATGGGACGAGCTGGCCGTCCCCAACAAACCCCCATCCAGACCCCCACAGTGATGCCCATAGGCAACAGCCTCAAGCTGTGTGACCGAAGCCAACACTGCCTGAAGATGGGAGCGAAGGGGTGCCAACTCAGCCCGCATCCGAACACAGCAGTCACAGTCCCTATCCGTGCTAAATACTGTTGTGCAAAGAACGTCTGAACTATCTACAGAGAGTACAGACAATTCAACACAAAATTTAAACAGTTATTAAAATACAAGACTGCCTAGTAAATGCAGTAATGCTGCTACTTGCACACTGCTGACACACTGCTTGGCGGCAGAAGGCTAAAAGCCTAACTGTACTGTCAGTAATGTACAAAGACTATTTGAAAGAAATAAACAATAGACTTCTTTATTGCTGCAGCTCCATGCTGAAATCTGCAAATTTCTAAATATCTTCAACTTCCGACTAAATAATAGTGAGCACTTCATCTGCAACAAAATTGTAATTCTCCTTTTGTTACAATGAGGCAGCACTTCATATACCTCCCGTACATTCACTAAGACATTACACATATTCTGAATGACATTTGTGAATGACAGTTCTGTATGAATCTGACAGCTAACTAAACTTCATTTCTATAATGATAGCCATTTTGGGATTCTGCAACATGGAATAATGCTAAGACAAAAGGTTCTGTGAACTGTAGTAAAGCTGTAATGGTTTTCCCACCTTGACGTTGTGTGGTGTCCATCCATACCAGTTTACACACACAAACAACAAAACTTTCAAACAGTTTGTGAATTTAAACTGCTTAACTAATTAAAAAATATATACTTTTAGTTGTTGTGACCATCATTCGTTGGTTAAGGAGATGGGTAACAGATCACTTTACCAAAATGGTATGTTACTTTTTTGCCAATGTTGTGCCTTTATATGGTTATGCAATAAGTGAGATCAGTTATAGCCCTCTACCTTATCAATAATGTTTCATTTATAGTATCAATATGATGACCAGCTCCCAAGAAATGACAATGGCCGGGAGTGCCAGCATTGCCATAGCAGTAGTGAAGTTCCACTGTGCCATGTTGCTTACCATCATACATTTTCCTAAGGAGGCCTCCAATGTCATGCAGGAAACTTTCATAAAATTGAGAAATGTGATTTTAATGCTAAGTGTGTTCTACATAGTCTCCTTTCCGTCACTAAATACTACAAACGAAATGTTCGTAAAACCATGTGAAACTGTCAGAAAAGTCCTCCTTTGAGATGTTATTCAACTCATGTGTCACACTGGCTTGAATGTCAGTTCATGTGAATTTCTACACTTTGTCATTTTGTAGCAGGTTCATAGTAATAATACTAAGATGTGTCACTCATGATGATATTTTTCTAGAAAAGAATTGTCTGTGGTTTGCATTTCAGTCAAGCTACAGCAGCTATCCACAAGTTTTTGTTTATGTTTGGGAGTCAAGGTGTGTGGGACAAACACTGCACACACTTTCAGACATTCTGTAGGAAGTCTTGAACACTTGGTGTAGAGATGTTGTTCTACTGTGATTTGTGACAGAACACCATTGATTTGTGACAGAACACCATTGATGTGCTAGAGCTGCATGTCTGCTACTTAGCTCATGACTGACCGACTGAAGGCACATTTGTTGTTTACAGTTGTTAGTTCAGCTGCCACCATAGTTACTTCATTGATGTTGCTTATATGGCCAGATCTTTCATAGTGAAAACTGGTCATTGTCAGTTCACATTATTGCCCATTTGGGGTTTAATTAATTCACTTCCAATTTACACACACTATTTTTATTATCTGCTGTTGAAAACAGATGCATATTTATTTTCAAGTTACTTATTATTTAACAAAAACCAGCCCAAATAAAGGATTTTTTTTGGCTATCTGGGCTGTCAAAGAGGTGATCATCATTCAGAAACACATTGCCAACTCAATTACTGTAGTCAACCTTTAGAAAGACAAGTACATTTGCGATATGTGTTATCAGTTCATTCATCTATTGCCACATCCTGATTGTTTCAAGGCATCATTGCTGAAATTTTTCATACGCTGCACAATATTCTGTACTAATCATATTACTATGATAAACAAAGTACATTATCATACTCTGATTCACAACAAGTAGTTATTTCTTTTATAAAAGCGAGCTTTTAGTATTTTAAATATGATCTGAAATATATTTTTCCACCTAAAATTGCACATTCTGTTGCGTAGAACTTTGTCAAAAAAGTGTTTTGCTTCCTAGTTTGCTTAAGGTTTTTCACTATTGTTAATCACTATATGTGTATCAGATAATCTAGTTTACAAAGTATTATTTATAATCATCCAGTCAAATTTAATCAAAAGAAATTTACAAAATAAATCAGATATTACTTCATGAAATAAATCACATATAATCACTTTGAGAAGTAAATGAAATGTAAAGCAGTCACATGAAAATTACAGTTCATAACAGGATTCTGTTTCAGCAGCTATTCCACATGTGTAGTATATGTGTCACATTGAGTTGTAGTGTTAAAAGATAAAGATTCCCACTACACAGAATGATCTACATGGTCCCTGGGTCAGAATGTTGTAGTGAATTTGTGGTATGTACTGTGGTGGAGAACTATACTTCATTGGACAACCCCCAAATACTCTTCTAGACCTATAAACATCTCCACCTGCAAAAAATTACATCAAGCCATATAACTGCAATGCAATTTTGACAGCTGTGTGACCATACTTATATTATTCTATTGTATAATTCATTTTCCTATATTAGTATTTATTTATTTGTTTTTCATTTCTTAAGTAACTGAATTAGAGCACTCTTTTGTTTCCTATTTGTATTGCTATTAGCCTTATGTGGTTCTGTAATCCTTCTCATATCAGTTGAAGGAATACATTGTGAACTCTTGGTTATTCTTAGTTTTTGGAAACTGTAAAACTAGCATTATTTGGAAGTTCTATGTTAAACCATATGTTTTCTGCATACCATATTAAATTAAATCCGAAGAAATTGTTTTCTATGTCCATAAACTGAACACAGTGCCGTAAATAGTATTTCTTACAGCACACAGAAAGATTAATTGCTACTGTATGTATTTTAACAGTAAATTAATTCTTCCTATTTTCTTATTAAGGGAGGTAACCTATCAGACAAGTATTTCAACTGCCATTTGGCCAACTGACAGCACATGGGTAAGTAGAAATATTTATTTGACTCTATAAATTAAAGATTCCCATTTTTGCAAACAGTAATAATTATATAATCAACTTGTTTCTTTGTTAGTCATATATGCCATGGGCCACTTGCATTACATATTGTAATCATGAGGAATGAGAAACTTACAGGTTATTAACTTAATTTGCATTTAAATATGGATTCTGGTTGATTATTTACTGATGCATTCGCATAGTAGAAAAGAATGTTCAGTAACAGAAGAAACATGTATTATTATCTTTGTAAATAAGTTACATGTTTCTGAATAAAATTTCTTCTGTGCAATACAAGTAGATGCCCATAAGGAACTTGCTTATTGTACTTTCAAGTCTACCTTCATGTATATCAGGCATTTAATATCATTTAGTAAGTGATCAGATATTTTGGTAGGATCTTTATGAACCCTTTTGTGAGCTAAAGGTTATTAACTTAATTTGCATTTAAATATGGATTCTGGTTGATTATTTACTGATGCATTCGCATAGTAGAAAAGAATGTTCAGTAACAGAAGAAACATGTATTATTATCTTTGTAAATAAGTTACATGTTTCTGAATAAAATTTCTTCTGTGCAATACAAGTAGATGCCCATAAGGAACTTGCTTTTTGTACTTTCAAGTCTACCTTCATGTATATCAGGCATTTAATATCATTTAGTAAGTGATCAGATATTTTGGTAGGATCTTTATGAACCCTTTTGTGAGCTAAAGCTAATTTAAGAAAGTGTGATGAAACTGTTTTCTGCCTAGTATTTTTATAGCGTGGATGTGCCATAACAGTATGTTTGAAAATGCCGTGCACAGAATTGCAGTTAGGGGATCTTGGCACTCAGTTCCTATTTGAGCTGAGAACGAGGGGTAAAAGTTTTTAGTTTAGCCCAGACCAGTGATAATTTGTGTAGCCATTTGGACATTTGTCTTACTCTAGCTGTGCTGCAGTATATTGACCCTCAAGTGGGTACATTTATGTATAAAGTGCACCAGACACAAATAAAATTGTTTTCCATTGTCATTTCACAATTGTGAGCCCATACCGATTTCTTCATTACTGGTTCAGCTATCACAGTGATAAATGGTGTTGTCATATGTCCAAGTGAGCAGCAGTAATATAAAATAAACAACAAGCCAACTGAGAAAAAAAAATATGATCCCTGCAAGAAAATGACACAGGCTACTAGCTAACAGCACAATCCCATAATCAGGCAGTTATATATGAGATAATTAGTAATCGAATAAGCAGTTGGCTGGAATCTGATACAACTGTACTCATTACTGTGGGGTAACACCTATCCATGGCAAGAAAGAAATACAATGAAAGTGTACTCCATTATAATTTAATTAAACAGTGCATTAGCTCACATTATGTAAGTTTATTTTATCATTATTTCTTTCAACTAAAACTGAACTGTCATTCTGCTCATACATGTTTACCTTTACGACATAAGCACAGCTGTTCTTTGAATGTGTACAAAGTATGCTGCATGTGCTTGTTCATCTTATGAAAAACGGCATGCCCATTCAAAGATTAAGCATGGTTTGAACAATGAACCATAGCTGGTGCCCAGGAAAATTGTGAAACTCAAATAATTCCTTTTGGGAAAGTTTTCATTGGGCTAAAATTAATGCTCAGTTAATGGCACCACTTGTATGTGCACCATTTGGATTTTACATGCAAAAATAGTCACTCTCATTTGAATTTTAAGTGCAAAAACAGTCACTCTTAAATAAATCTGGACTGGAGTGAGACTAATGATTCAAATATGGTCCACTAGTGTACTGAACCTTGGTCTAAGATAAGTTTTAACTGTTTGAAAAAATCTTGTTTAGTTTGGATTTTGTGTGAAAAACACATTTTTCTGACACGCCACTTTTATACTTTAGATGTGTGCAGATTGATTCAAAGTTCACGTGAAGGTATATAAATGGATATATTCAAAACAAAGTTCTTTTTATCCCAGCCTCCTCCTTACTC
Organism: Schistocerca piceifrons; assembly: GCF_021461385.2. Taxonomy (NCBI): domain Eukaryota; kingdom Metazoa; phylum Arthropoda; class Insecta; order Orthoptera; family Acrididae; genus Schistocerca; species Schistocerca piceifrons. The sequence continues at coordinate 190,575,996 of NC_060141.1, forward strand.
CCACCCAGCTGCCACTCCCATCATGAACTGCTGCTGTTGCTTGCAGTGTGGCTTCAGCTGCCAGAGGCTGCAGTCTTATATATAAGGATGATGTGACTTACCAACCGAAAGTGCTGGCAGGTCGATAGACACACAAACAAACACAAACATACACACAAAATTCAAGCTTTTGCAACCAACGGTTGCTTCATCAGGAAAGAGGGAAGGAGAGGGAAAGACGAAAGGATGTGGGTTTTAAGGGAGAGGGTAAGGAGTCATTCCAATCCCGGGAGCTGTATGTGCGGATGGATATGTGTGTGTGTGCAAGTGTATACCTGTCCTTTTTTCCCCCTAAGGTAAGTCTTTCCGCTCCCGGGATTGGAATGACTCCTTACCCTCTCCCTTAAAACCCACATCCTTTCGTCTTTCCCTCTCCTCCCCTCTTTCCTGATGAAGCAACCGTTGCTTGAATTTTGTGTGTATGTTTGTGTTTGTTTGTGTGTTTATCGACCTGCCAGCACTTTCGTTTGGTAACTCACATCATCTTTGTTTTCAGATATATTTTTCCCACATGGAATGTTTCCCCCTATTATATATATAATGTGACTTACCAAATGAAAGCGCTGGCAGGTCAATAGACATGCAAACAAACACAAACATACACACAAAATTCAAGCTTTCGCAACCCACGGTTGCTTCGTCAGGAAAGAGGGAAGGAGAGGGAAAGATGAAAGGATGTAGGTTTTAAGGGAGAGGGTAAGGAGTCATTCCAATCCCGGAAGCGGAAAGACTTACCTTAAGGGGAAAAAAGGACAGGTATACACTCGCACACACACCCATATCCAACCGCACATACACAGACACAAGCAGACATTTTCCCACGTGGAATGTTTCCCTCTATTATATATATATTCCATATATATATTCCATGACTTACCAAACGGGAAAGCGCTGGTAGATAGGCACAATAAAAAAACACACATACACAGACACAAAATTTCAAGTTTGGAAGAGGGAAGGAGAGGGAAAGATGAAAGGATGTGGGTTTTAAGGGAGAGGGTAAGGAGTCATTCCAACCCCTGTAGCGGAAAGACTTACCTTAGTGGGAAAAAGGACAGGTATACACTCGCACACACACACATATCCGTCCACACATATACAGACACAAGCAGATATATTTAAAGGCCTTTTTTATTGTGCCTATCTACCAGCGCTTTCCCGTTTGGTAAGTCATGGAATCTTTGTTTTTAATATATTTTTCCCATGCGGAATGTTTCTTTCTTTTTATATATATATATATATTTAAAAATATATATTTAAAAACAAAGATGATGTGACTTACCATACGAAAGCGCTGGCAGGTCGATAGAAACACAACAGACACATACATACACACGCTTTCGTATGGTAAGTCACATCATCTTTGTTTTTAAATATATTTTTCCCGCATGGAATGTTTCCCATGTATTTATATATATATATTGTTACAATAGAGGGAAACATTCCACGTAGGAAAAATATATCTAAAAACAAAGATGATGTGACTTACCAAATGAAAGTGCTGGCAGGTCGACAGACACACAAACAAATACAAACTTACACACAAAATTCAAGCTTTCGCAACAAACTGTTGCCTCATTAGGAAAGAGGGAAGGAGAGGGAAAGACGAAAGGATGTGGGTTTTAAGGGAGAGGGTAAGGAGTCATTCCAATCCCGGGAGTGGAAAGACTTACCTTAGGGGGAAAAAAGGACAGGTATGCACTCGTACACACACACATATCCATCCACACACACACACACACACACACACACACACACACACACATATATATCAAAAAACAAAGATGATGTGACTAACCAAACGAAAGCGCTGGCAGGTCGAAAGACACACAAACAAACACAAACATACACACAAAATTCAAGCTTTCGCAACAAACTGTTGCCTCATCAGGAAAGAGGGAAGGAGAGGGAAAGACGAAAGGATGTGGGTATATATGTATATATATATAGAGGGAAACATGTTTGTTTGTGTGTCTATCAACCTGCCAGCACTTTTGTTTGGTAAGTCGCATCATCTTTGTTATTTTGTGTGTGTGTGTGTGTGTGTGTGTGTATGTATGTGTGTGTGTGTGTGTGTGTGTGTGTGTGTGTGTGTGTGTGTCTATCGTCTATTTTCGATAATCACCTCATTGGCAGAAACATTGTACAGTCTTTTTGTTGTGCCTATCTGCGGCTCAGCATCTCTGCTACATGGTGAGTAGCAACTTTCCTTATCATAATATTGTTACATTCCATCCTGGATTTTCCATTGTCTGATTTCTGCCTGGCAGCTTTTCTTCGATCCTAACCCAGTGCTATTTTCCTTCATTACTATTTTGTAATGCATAACTATACTCAATGTCTGTCCATCTTTCTCTTCTTTCTTATGTTTCTCTTGTCACTTTATAAACTGCAATGCTTGCTCTACTTACAAGCCACACTGTATCAGCTGTCTCAGCCATGCACAAGAGACATCTACAAGACCACCCTGATTGTTGATGAAGCATCTGATGTTCCACATTACTCCTTCCAATATCATTAATCCTACTGTCTCATTTTTTTTGCGTGTAATTTCCCACACCTTTCCAGTGCCACATGATCTTCTATCTCATCCTGCGAACCCCCCCCCCCCCCCCCCCGCCCCCCCCCCCCACCCTTTCTCCATTCTATCCCAGTTTGCTCCCACTAATTTCATCTCATTCAGTCACATCTGACATCCCCCTTCTTCACACTCCTCCACCGTTAGACCTGCTACCTACGTTTCGCTATTGTCGACTCCCTCAGATTAGATTAGATTAGATTAGATTGATACTAGTTCCATGGATCATGAATACGATATTTCGTAATGATGTGGAATGAGTCGAATTTTCCAATACATGACATAATTAGGTTAATTTAACAACATACTTAAGTTAATATAACAACTTAATTTTTTTGTGTTTTTTTCTTTATTTTTTCTTTTTTTTCTTTTTTTGTTTTTTTTTTTTCTTTTTTTGTCTTAATTTATATCTAAAAATTCCTCTATGGAGTAGAAGGAGTTGTCATTCAGAAATTCTTTTAATTTCTTCTTAAATACTTGTTGGTTATCTGTCAGACTTTTGATACTATTTGGTAAGTGACCAAAGACTTTAGTGCCAGTATAATTCACCCCTTTCTGTGCCAAAGTTAGATTTAATCTTGAATAGTGAAGATCGTCCTTTCTCCTAGTATTGTAGTTATGCACACTGCTATTACTTTTGAATTGGGTTTGGTTGTTAATAACAAATTTCATAAGAGAGTATATATACTGTGAAGCTACTGTGAATATCCCCAGATCCTCAAATAAATGTCTGCAGGATGATCTTGGGTGGACTCCAGCTATTATTCTGATTACACGCTTTTGTGCAATAAATACTTTATTCCTCAGTGATGAATTACCCCAAAATATGATGCCATATGAAAGCAATGAGTGAAAATAGGCGTAGTAAGCTAATTTACTAAGATGTTTATCTCCAACATTTGCAATGACTCTTATTGCATAAGTAGCTGAACTCAAACGTTTCAGCAGATCATCAATGTGTTTCTTCCAATTTAATCTCTCATCAATGGACATACCTAAAAATTTGGAATATTCTACCTTAGCTATATGCTTCTGATTAAGGTCTATATTTATTAATGGCGTCATACCATTCACTGTACGGAACTGTATGTACTGTGTCTTATCAAAATTCAGTGAGAGTCCGTTTACAAGGAAGCACTTAGTAATTTTCTGAAAGACAGTATTGACAATTTCATCAGTTAATTCTTGTTTCTCAGGTGTGATTACTATACTTGTATCATCAGCAAAGAGAACTAACTTTGCCTCTTCATGAATATAGAATGGCAAGTCATTAATATATAATAAGAACAACAAAGGACCCAAGACTGACCCTTGTGGAACCCCATTCTTGATAGTTCCCCAGATTGAGGAATGTGCTGATCTTTGCATGTTACGAGAACTACTTATTTCAACTTTCTGCACTCTTCCAGTTAGGTACGAATTAAACCATTTGTGCACTGTCCCACTCATGCCACAATACTTGAGCTTGTCTAGCAGAATTTCATGATTTACACAATCAAAAGCCTTTGAGAGATCACAAAAAATCCCAATGGGTGGTGTTCGGTTATTCAGATCATTCAAAATTTGACTGGTGAAAGCATATATGGCATTTTATGTTGAAAAACCTTTCTGGAAACCAAACTGACATTTTGTTAGTACTTCATTTTTACAGATATGTGAAGCTACTCTTGAATACATTACTTTCTCAAAAATTTTGGATAAAGCTGTTAGAAGGGAGATTGGACGGTAATTGTTGACATCAGATCTATCCCCCTTTTTATGCAAAGGTATAACAATAGCATATTTCAGTCTATCAGGGAAAATGCCCTGTTCCAGAGAGCTATTACACAGGTGGCTGAGAATCTTACTTATCTGTTGAGAACAAGCTTTTAGTATTTTGCTGGAAATGCCATCAATTCCATGTGAGTTTTTGCTTTTAAGCAAGTTTATTATTTTCCTAATTTCAGAGGGAGAAGTGGGTGAGATTTCAATTGTATCAAATTGCATAGGTATGGCCTCTTCCATTAACAGCCTAGCATCTTCTAATGAACACCTGGATCCTACTATATCCACAACATTTAGAAAATGATTATTAAAAATATTTTCAACTTCTGACTTTTTGTTCGTAAAGCTTTCATTCAATTTGATGGTAATACTGTCTTCCTCTGCTCTTGGTTGACCTGTTTCTCTTTTAATAATATTCCAAATTGTTTTAATTTTATTATCAGAGTTGCTGATTTCAGACATGATACACATACTGCTGGATTTTTTAATAACTTTTCTTAATATAACACAGTAGTTTTTATAATTTTTGATAGTTTCTGGGTCACTACTCTTTCTTGCTGTCAGATACATTTCCCTTTTCCGGTTACAAGATATTTTTATACCCTTAGTAAGCCATGGTTTGTTACAAGGTTTCTTACGAGTATATTTAACTATTTTCTTGGGGAAGCAGTTTTCAAATGCATTTACAAAAATGTCATGAAATAAATTATATTTTAAATTGGCATCAGGTTCACGGTACACCTCATCCCAGTCTAACTGCTGTAGGCTTTCCCTGAAATTTGCAATTGTTAAATCGTTGACTGAACGTACTACTTTGGAGGACTGTTTAGTATTGCTGAATGGAGCTATGTCATATATTGTAACTAGCTGTGCACCATGATCAGAAAGACCATTCTCAACAGGCTGAGCATTTACCTGGTTAAACTTATCTTGGTCTATAAAGAAGTTATCTATCAGTGAGCTGCTATCCTTTACCACCCGAGTAGGAAAATCAATAACGGGTGTCAAATTGAAAGAACCGAGTAATACTTCAAGGTCATTTTTCCTATTACCCTCTTTCAGAGAATCTACATTGAAGTCCCCACAAATAATAATTTGCTTCCCCCTGTCTGACAGATAGCACAACAAGGAGTCCAAATTTTTCAGAAATAGATGAAAATTTCCTGATGGGGACCTATATACAGTTACAATTATAAATGTGCCTTTATTTAATTTAAGCTCACAGGCACATGCTTCTATATGTTTCTCTACACAAAACTTTTTTGTTTCTATACTTTTTGCACAATGATAACTTTTGACATATATGGCAACTCCTCCTTTCTCCATATTTTCTCTCATTACATGTGCAGAGAGCTTATAACCACTTACATTTACCTTATCCATATCGGTAACAATGTGATGCTCAGACAGGCATAGTATATCTATTTCATTCTCAGCTTCTAAATCTTCTAAACAAACCAGAAGCTCATCTACTTTATTCTTTAAACTCCCAATATTTTGATGAAATATACTTACATTATTTTTAATTACACTTTTATGAGAACCTTTCCTTATTCTAACATTTGCAGTACTCTCCTGTCTGAGTTTCTCATTGTGCTTAGCCCTAGTTCCTATACCAGTGGTCACATGGTGTTCAGAGAGGCAGATTATGTCAACTGGGTTGGGTGACTTTAATTCATCAATGCAATTACCTAGGACTGAGATACAACTTGGTGGAGATAAAATTTCTGGTGATTGGTGAAAATTTATAATTGGTAGCTGTGATTGGTGATCCAATGTGCTAGAATTGTGCTGTTTAATTTCTTTCCTAAACTGAAGATTTGTTTCAATCCTGACCTCTCGTAGAACTTGACATCTTTCTGTCTTACCTATCCTAAAAAAGGTGCTGCTCCAACACCTGTAACCACTGGTATTTTACCATTCATGGCAGTGCCTCCCCCCCTTAAATTTCCTGCTATTACCCCAGCCAGTTTCCCCTTCCCTTTCCTGTTGAGATGTAGGCCGTGCCTGGTGTAGTCCCACCTACTGAGATAATCAACAGGAACCACACCAATATGAGCCCCCGCACCCGACCCAAGCAGCCGTTCCAACTCCAAATTAACTCTCCCAACAGAAGAGTTCAAATGAGGCCGGTCATGGCGTCTCAGGACAGATACAAATTCAACATTGGTGTGTTTCGATGCCGACGCAATCTTTATCAGGTCACACTCTATACTGTACCCAGGATCCCTGTCGATGCTGTTCCCTGGCCCTCCCACAATAACCACGGTGTCTTCCCTGGTAAATCCTTTACAGAGTGAACCTAAATCCTCTGTCACCTGATCCAGACTAGCACTTGGTTTGAAAAAATTTGTGACCTGGTATTCTGGTCCTAATTCCTCCTGCAGAAGTTGGCCTACACCTCTGGCATGAGAACTGCCTAACAACAAAACTTTCTTCCTTTTCGATGACTTTCCTACATTCTTTTTCAATTTACTATTGAAAGTTTGTTGTGTCCTGTCTACACCTACCTCTGCTTGAGGCTCATCAGTTTCTAACTGAAGCAACAGGTCAAACTTATTTTTGACATTCACCACAAAACTGTCAGACTTAGTTCTAGGCCTGTTCCTTCTGCTACCTGTTGCCACTTCCCACCTCTCTTTGCCCTTCTCCCTCCTTAACCTGTCCTGATCTTCCCTAGCCTGATCTAGCTCAGCCTGAAGGGCAGCAATTTTCCCCTCCTGTTCCACTATCTTCCTATCTCTGCTGCAAATCCTACATAACCACTGATGAGCCTGATCCACTTTCCCAACACCCACGCCACTGCAGTCCCCCCCAGTGAAAAAAACTACTGCATTCATCACACCAAACCCCGGAACTAACAATTCTACGGCAAGTCAGGCACTTCTCACTCATGGCAAAAATAATACTTTAGCTAGAATAAATCAATTAAATTACCGAAAATCAAAAAAGACGTTACAAGAATTAAGCCTATTCACAAATGTATGTAAGCAAGTTTCTGATTTAAAATTCCGCTGTTTTTCTGAGATCTGTATAAAACAACGAAGGTATACGCTATTTATTATATATTTCACTCGATGGAATGAAAAAAAGGACAATTAAACGAGATACTTTAACTTTGATTCTCCAAAAACGTTACGAGAATTAGGCCTATAAACAAATGTATATAGGCAAGTTTCTGATATAAAGTTGCGCTGTTTTTCTGAAATCTGTATTAAAATAATGAAGTTATACGCTATTTACGGTAGTTTACTTATTTGTTACCGAGAAACTAGTTAAATTACCGTGAAATAAGAAACAAACACGTTTACAAAATTTAAGCCTAAGCGCGACTTCGCGAAGTTACGATATTTTCGTGTTTTCTGAAAAAATACGCAAAGAAAAGTCAAACCTTTAACGGCAAGACTAAACGATACACTAATGCACGTATTTAATTTGTTGTCGGCGTTAAACTAAATTATATTCCTGTCTAAATCACTTAACTTTCTTGAAATTGTTTCTGGCGTCACTTACTCGGCGGCCATCTTGGAACAGATTTCATCTTGTTTCCCCCTGTTTCATCCGTTTCTCCCTTCTCATGATTTTTCTCACGTATTTGGGTGTACTCTTGTGAACTTTATTCGGGCTTAATTCTACAATTTATGTAATTTTTCACATTTTTTTAACTGCCATGGATCCTTACTCCTTCCATCTGCATCAAAACAGAAAAGTTTCCTTACCCCTAGCCAGAAGCCATTCCTACATACTGTTCCTGCATTGTTGCTTGGCTAATGGAATCCCCCCACATGGCCTTACCAGTGGAATTGTTTGTAGAATCTGAGAGAAAATAACAACCCACACAAAATTATATTTTTTTGATAGTAATAACAAGTCTCATGTTTTCCAAAATGTATAAGGATTGTTCTAGAGTTCTCAAAAATATTTCTTAATTAATTGCACATCAACTTTTTATTAATATAGATTGTTTTTCAGTGTACTGTTGCTAAACGGTTCACCCTTGTGGATAACTGTGAAAATGTCACCGAAGGAAACCATGGTGCTAAATTTCATCCAGAAAAGCAAATAATAAAAGATAATGCATTAAAAATTGATGTATATTTTGAAAACCTCCGTGTTCAGCAAACAGTTCAGACAGCTGCTTATGAGGTAAATTATATCCTCACCACTGAAAGCATACAGACAATAACAATGCCATGTACAAAAGTGATAACTTTAGACAGAATGCTAACAGCAGATGTAGCAATTTCATATCTACTGTATTATGGTTTTTAAAATATTTAATTCACTGTAATCAATAATTCAAACAACACAGTTTTAGCGTAAAGACTAATGACTCTATGACTAAGACAAGGCTATGTAGATGGTAACAAAGTGACAAGCATGATTATATTGCTCATCAAAGTTTTGATGAAATTTTTTATTGTATTTTTGTTCTTTTCTGTTTGTTTCACATGGTCTCATAGGGGAAGGGAATGTAATTGGGAGGACTCTGAGGATATTGCTGAGGTCCTCTCTTGGAACTGCAAAATATGCAGCAGGAATAGCTCAGTGGAGGAGCAGGCACAGTTGGATCAAGCTAGGAGTAAGCTAATGAGGATGAGGGAAAGTAGTGGTGAGGGCAGTGGTTGGTAACTGGAAGTTGATGGGAGGGCTATCTGGAGGAGGACATGTCTGACAGTTTTGTTATGTTACCAACAACAGGTTCCAGCTACCAGAATTGAGAGGAGAAGAGCCTCAAGATGATGTAGGAGCAGGATATGTACAGCAGACTATGCCCATGAGTGAGCAGATTAGGAAAGGCATGTATGTTAGGAAACAAAGAGTACTGCTGCTAGGTAGCAGCCATGGTAGACATGTAGGCCCTCAGTTGCAGGAGAAGTTATGGGAGAAGCATCAGGTTGTAAAGCACCAACCTGATTTTTGTAGACCCCTCCCCATCTTTGGTAGAATTTCTGTCTGTTGACTTGAAGCTGAAAGTCCTATTCAGTATTTGATGATGTTTGCTAAAAAATGTACTGAAGCACCACAATTCAGGTTGCACTTTTTCACATATTTTATTAGATTCAATTATATGGTTTGGGCAGTGAGCAATTTTCCTACATTGTAAAAATATTGGCATGCACAGTCAGGTCAGCACTCACATATAATGAAGAATTCAGTGGGAGAATTACTCATTTATGTTGCAATATTATGAAAACACACATTAATGTAGTGCTGTCCAGTAAGCAATGGTAGTTCTAACTAGTCACTAAACCAAGTATTTAGTGTGGTGTAAATACTGTCTATATTTATGTATAGTGTCACAGTTAACATATAGTACAGGCTTCTAGAAATGTATCAGGTAAAAGTATACTAAAATAGTTCACGTAGTTCACGCATTAATTTAAAATCACCATGTCCAATAATAGCTCCTCTAAATGACAATGATAGTTCAGTTCCCCTACCAACCATGTCACAGTTCAGTCAAAATATTCATTAACTTGAGTTACAAAAATCAGTTGCAAATTTTTGAACATCAACATCACTTTTTGCAGCATTGGTGCACACCATTGGGAGCACAGATGTTACATAGCTTGAGGAGAACTGAACTCAGACTGTTGATTCTGAGTGATGTCCAACCATTTAAAGACTGGTGTATGAACAAATTATTATTTGAGGAACTATACAATCATTTGAAAATTGGCTAGGTTGAATTTTGTTGTAAGGGATGGACTATAAGTATTGATGAAATTTTGGTTTACGAAAAATGTGGTAATTTAGGAATTTATAAAAGTTAGTGAAATCACTTTATGCATGCACAATGGGAAGACCTTACTTACAAGTGCAAGCACTACATTGAAAATTACTGTAACTTGCACAGAATTCCTAATTAATGACTTAATTAATAAAGTATATCAACTGTTGCATACAAATCAGGTTAAAAAGTGCAATGGCAAAGAGAAGCATTGGACAAGTAGTGGAGCAAAATCAGTTATGTAAAATTTGGCTGCTTATTAATTTTAATGTTAATTACCTCATACATTAATTGGTTTCATGGCAATTGGAATTCATTATTCAAAAGTTGAGTTACTAAAAGCATTTGGAATACATTGTTCAAAAGTTGAATTACTAATCCTTATATTTAGTGGTGTCAACATGGGCATAAATACCTACTGGTTCTCATTGTTTTTCTTGTTCTGTAAAGTGCTAGAATTTTCAATTAGGTATAATTTTTTTAAGTAACTGGACTCACTGTAATTCCAAGTGAAGCCCTGAAATCAGCATTTCAGATCCATTACTTTGAATAAAGAACATGATTCAGAAGCAGCTCAATTGATATTTTGCAATATTTGAACAAATCCCTCATGTACACAACTTAGAAAATGTATGGAATTTTGTAAATAAAAAAGGGAAAAAATTGGTTATTCACAGGAGCATAAATGATAACAGTTCTAGCTTGCTATGTCACAAGTTACCAGCAATTTTCAAGCTGAGTGCTGGGCTAAGTGAGTAGATTGAGATTTAAGGGCCTTTGTGTAAGGATTTAAGGATTTCACAAAAGATGATTAGGTAGTGATAGTGGATGGGGCAGGGAATAATGTGAATAGGGATGGGGCATACAACATAGATGGTGCCTGAGTAACAAACTTCCCTAACTGGTGGCACCAATGTGAGCATGCTAAGAACTGTTCCATCGGCATGATCAGCCTTGTCTTGGCAGTGCTGTATGGGCATGTAATGGAGATGGGACTGATGGACTACTTGCTGGGAGCACAGTGCATTTGGTGGCAGTGCAGACTTTCGGGAGTTGGAGCCACACTAGGCATGGTCTGCACCTCAGCAGGTTTGTGAAAGGGAGGTTGGTGAAGTTGATTTATGAGAGTGTAGTGAGTGAGTGTGGAGCCACACATTGTCAAATGTCTGCTGTAGGAGTACTGGGTCAGTTTTAGGACAAACCATGACAACAGGCTCCAATCTCTTACAGGTATCTCAACCAGCTTAGAGATTTCTGCATTGTGTATGCAGAACATAGAATGTACCACACTGGAGTGCCCAAGCAGCATGTAAATTTGCTCACAGTTATCTGCTATTCATGAAAATGTACAGTCCATTAAAAATAAAGTACATCATCATGAAGCTGAATTACAGTCTGAACAGCACTGTGCCCTGAATTACAGAGCACTGGTGTAGAGATAATGAATTGCAGCATGTAGTACTGTCATCATATGGATGTGAAATTTGGTACTGTGGAATTATCTTAAAGGGTGATGGAAAATGTATTATGTCAGGGTGGCATACATTTTAAAGCTAGAGAAGTTCTGGCCACAATTAGTGTAGATAAACATTTTGAATTGGCAGCTGTTGAAGTAACGAAGCTAGCCATCTATAAGAAGTTAATCTTCATGTGTTACCGCTCACCTTGTGGTAATGTGGATATTTTCTTCTACAAATTAACTGAAGTCCTGGAAGGAGTTACAACACCCATGTCTAGATAGTTATATATGGAGATATATGGAGATATATATGGAGATATATGGAGATATTAACACAAGTGTTGAGAGTGAAATTAGTAATAACTTTGTAAACATTTTGAGTGTTTTGGTTTGGCACAAATGTTAAACACTGTTATGAGGCTTTCAAAAAGTTCAACTTCAATATTACCACATGCTTACAGACATTACTGTCAGACAATAAAGTTGAAAACAGATATAGTAAGACCTGCAAAACTGCTGGCCTACTAAATGATTTTCTCAGAATGTAAGATACATGCTTTTTCTAAGAGATTATCAAATCAAATCTGGGATAAAGTGTGTGTGAAAAGCAATGTAGGTGCCAAGTCCTCTAAGTTGTACACATTTTTAAATTGACAATTGAGGAGACATGTGCAAAATTTCCATTTCTGCTACAGCAGCTTAGCAAAAGAGATGGATAACTGTGTGCATTATAAAGACCATACATACACTTAACTTTCTCACTTCTTTGCAAAAGCAAAACACTAATCCACAGTTTCTGTAGTACTATCACAGGTATAAAAAATATACTGGAGGTTACTGCTTGCTGCAAAGAAATAATTCAGTGGCAAAATAATATATAATGGAGAAAATAAAACCCTTCGCTGGGGCAGGATGTTATAAAACAAGCAACTGGGAAAAGCAAACACAATTATGATAAAAAAAAAAAACAGATATAGGGACAGAACAACAGAAAGTTTTCTGGAATTAGTAAATGTTCTGAAAGATTATTTCTTTGATATTTTGGTGAAGCTACAGCGCAATCTCCCTAAAACTTGTAGCAACCACAACGACTTGCACAACAAGCACTATTATGCCGTCTCCCACAACAGAGCTTGGACCTAAGAAGACAATACAACAACTATAAATTAAGAAGTCACCAGGTTAGATGTTTCTGCCTCTGTTTTGAATGAGTGCATAGATAGTATACAAGCCCCATTATCAAACATGATAAATAAGTTTAGTTCAAGTGTTTTCCCACGGTACCTGAACCATGCATGAATGGTACCCTTGATAAAGGAAGGTAATGTGGAAAGTATTGAAATGTATGCAACTGTTTCACTACTATTGTCATTCTCAACAATAATAGAATCAATAATGAAAAAAGACTACTACATTACGTGCATTAAAACAATCTTTTTAATGAAGCACAGTTTGGTTTCTGAAGTGGGAGAGGCACAAATGGCTTTTGACACTGTAGACCATAAAATACTTCTAAGCAGGCTAGAAATGCTAGGTATAAGAGAAATTGCAAATGAGTGATTCCAGTCTTACTTGGAAAACAACATGCAAAAGTTGGAGATAGTGTATACATTTGCCTATGATAAGTTTTTAGTAAAACAAATTTAAGACAAATAACAGATAAACACAAGTGTTTCTCAGGCTAGTGTACTGGGTCCAGTCCTATTCTTAGAGTGTATCAATGACTTTACAGACAGTCAGTGGTTATGAAAAGGATAGAGTGCTACTCGCCATGAAGATGGCATGTTGAGCTACAGACAGGCACAGTGAAAAGGTTGTTACACACTAAACTTTTGGCCCAAGCTGTCTTCAGGAAAGAAAGTAAAACACACACCGATTCACGCAAGCACACACACCTCACAAAGCAGGACCACTATCTCTGGCTGCTTTAGCCAGACTTGGCAGTCCAGAGATAGTGGTTGTGTGTGTGTGTGAGGTGTGCCTGCTAGTGTGAATGTGTGTGTTTCCTTTTCTTTTCTGAAGAAGGCTTTGGGCAAAACCTTACTGTGAAGCTGTCTTTGTTGTACCTGTCTGTGACTCATTGTGTCATTTTTACAGTGAGTAGGAATCTATACATTTCATAATTGTTGATATTCCAGCCTGGACTTCTCATTATTTGACTTTCCTGACAGTGTGAGACATGGAGAAAAAGTTCTTTTTGCTGATGATAAAATCATAGACACTGATGAAACACCAGACCTCTTATTACAGGAAGCAAATAAAAGGAGAATAAGTAATAGTTTAACATTGAACATAAAGAAAACAAACAGAGTGTGCTTTGCCATAAAAAGGGGAAACAAATTTGTCACATTAAACATTGATGATCATTATATAGACTATCTAACAAAGATGAAGTTTTTGTGGATGAATTTTGATTGTTAGCTAGTAGGGAATGAACACACAAATCTACTTGCAAAAATAATGTCTTCAACATATTTTGTTCTTAGAGTGTTAGTGTCATTTTGTAGTGGCCATTGTCTTTTCATGACAAACTATGCCTACATACACTCAGCTCGTGGCCATGGAATTCATCTCAGGGATTGAATTAACAAATCACGGACACAATTTTTAAACTGCAGAAATGCCCTTGAGAATAATAGCTGGAAGTAGTAGCTGAGCTCATTGTAAAGAGTTATCTAAAAATTCAAGATCTCCATGGCTCCAAGTGAGTGCATCCACCAATCTGTTGACCGTATGAAGGAAAACATTACTAAATATTTCACTAATTATTCTGTACATAATCATGGAGCAAGAGCCTGTTTGAAGTTACATTTAGTAAGGAAAAACAAACAAAATACTATATCAGAGGATAAAATTGTACAATAAATTGCAAATTTATAAGCAACACATACTACACAAATAAATTTTCATTAGAAAATAATAAATTCTGGCTACTTTATTCTTCCATAACAGTTTTACAGCTTCATCATACTAACAGTATCAGTGGAATGCCATTCTGAGTACTTAGAAATCTTAAACTTTCTTGTGATTTTTATCTCATAGCACCTGTGTCTTTTAGACATCTGATGTTGCTATTATGTGAACTCAGAAATTTACAAGACCAATGAGTTCTAACACACAATGGTTTATCAATAACAAAATTTGTTGATGTTTTTCCTACACCACGAACTTGAGACAAAGTGATCATAAATGTCCGATAACCAAGAACATCACGAGGAGGCACCTGCTCTAATGAAGTCTGTATTAGAGTGACTGTCAACCAACATTGCCTGATAGGGTTGTCAGTAACAGAAAAAGTAAAATCAAAACGACCTCCTCGAAAGATAGTTTGACCTTTCAAAACATCAATTAAAACAGACGAACTAACGTTCATATTATATTCAGTCTCCACATCCAAAATAGACTTGTAAATCAAGGCCTCCATCAGAACACACAATGTATTCTGTGATTTCTAAGACCATGACCTTGGGTTATGTGTCAGCTATAAACAGCATGTTTCCAGTAGCTGGCACACAGTCGGCAGCATGCCTCCCTATCATTTGGAGGATAGACATTCAAATGGGTGATGAATGTTGCAACCACAGAAGAAAATATATTGAAATGATCATGGTTTACGGAGAATGCAGGAAGAATGTTGAGGCTACTGTTGCCTTGTATGCTGAGCATTTTTCAGAGAAAGCTTGCTCTTATTTGTTATTTTAAAAGGCTGCGAACCCCTTTATGTCTGATAGCATGTACAGACTGACGAAAGGAAACAAAGCAAATATGTTACAAGAGAAGCTAAGGGAATAGCTGTACGAGTGGCACTGTACCACAACCTAGGGATAAGTGCCTAGAAATTACACTGTGATTCCAGTATGCCCGTGGGTAATATTGTCACAACAGTGTATCATCGTAAGGCCACATGTCACTGCATCAAGAACTTCATGGCACCAATTTCCATAACAGGGTAGTGTTTTGTCAATGAACATGACAACAAAAGCAAATGATTGGCAAATTCTTTGCTGAAGTACTGTTCTCCTATGAGTCTACAATCACAAGCAGTGGTAGCATTAACTGGCATAACATGCATTACTGAAGTGTAGACAATACCCACTGATTATGACAAATTGATCATCAGTGTCCTTGGTCAGTTAACATATGGTGTGTATGTTGAATGGACAGAAATATCAAACGTTTTTGGAACAGGGACTACAGGTACTACTGCAGGATGTTACCCTGGACATTCAACCACATATGTGATTTCAGCATGACAGTTGCCCTGTGAGCTACGCATTTGAAGAACAGGGGAGGGGGGGGGGGGGGGTTATTAGACCATGTTTACACTGCTTGATGGATCAACAGAGGCGACCCTATTAATTGGCCCACTAGGTTGCCAGACTTGATAATTTCCATGGGGATATTTAAAAGATAAGGTGTATCAGCAAGAGCCAACTGCCTATGAAGACATGACTGACCGAATCAGAAACATCTGTGCTGACATTCCCACAGATATGCTTCCGACCAGTGTTGAGTCATGTGGAAAGCAGATCACTAAGTGTATTGAAGTTGGTGGTACTACATTTGAAATCTTACTGTAATTGGAAAACTAGAGTAGCTTTCACCTCAAGCAATGGCCACTGTGGTGTGTTGAGTAGTCCCATTTCTTACGATAAATGAGTGATAACTAGCATATAGCTAGCCTGTACAAAACAGTATAAATTCAACTAATTATTAAACCTATGAAAATAATTCCCTACTTAAAATATTAGTCCACCCTCTGGTTGTGTTTCAGAATATCTGTTTCTGTCTCTTTTTTCCCCCTAAACCTCATGTTCTATCATATTATGATTCAGTTTTGTAACCACCATCCTAAAGCTAAATTGGAGGTTGTTGCCAATCTCTAGGCAGAATAATCTTTTGACACATCACTTTAACAACATCATGCCAGTGATGTTGGAAAGTCTACCATAACACCCCTGTAAGGATGTATCTGTTGACCCTCCTTTGTTAGTTTATTTAATACAATATTGAGACATCCTATCTCCTTCCCCTCTTCTTTTCCGCTGATTTTTTTCCCAAAAGTTTTATTTTTCTAATTGTTTCTATCATTCATCCTAATCTTAAATGAACATCTGCATCTTACTATTCTCCTCCTATCAATATTTCTCTCTTGTTGCCAATGTTAAGCTAATGTTACAAAATTTGGTACCAAAATCATACACTTAACACTCTGGGATTTCCTGTGAGATGTGTTTGCATTGAAATGCGGTATGCAGATTTAGGCTGTAGACTGTTATAATAAAATTTGTTGCAATATGGAGATATAACTCAAATATGTATACACTAGACAGTTGTTAGCAAATAAATCTTAGAACCAAAAAGAGTCCACTCAATGGAGGTTAGCCTCTGATGGTAGAGAGAGGGGTGGGGGTAGGTGGTAGAGAGGGGGGATGGCTTGATGGTAGGTCATAGCTGCTGTGTTCTTCTTTGCATACATGTGACTGACAAACCACGCTGTGGCTGGCTGTTATGCAGGGCACGGCTGGGCATTTCTCTTCAAAAAAGAGGAAGGATAACATGGTGTCATGTACCCAAATTTATTGCAATATAGCTGATATTGGCAAAGGTAAGGTGGAGGTGGACAGAGTCAACTGTAGTGGCATTGCTAAAGTGTTGACTGTAGTGAGGTTGTTGGCCCTTGATTTTTGGCTGTGAGGTGCTGGATTGTGGAGGTGATGGGGGTAGTGAGTGCAGTAACATCAAGATCCCCTTTCATACTAGGAGGCAATTGTTGTAACCTAGGAGCTGAGTTGGTAAGGAACCCGTGAGCCAATAATCTTGACATAATTATGATCATTTCAATGTCACTGGACAGTTTGCAGCTGTGAGTGAACTGTCTGTTGAACACACAACCTGATTTAGTGTTGATTTTAGGTGCATTTTAATAGCAAATACATATCTGCAGAACTGTCACATGGAGTCATAGAGCCATGGGTGTAGGGGTCAGGAGTATCATACACAAATGATGTGTGTGCTGCGTCAGAAAAATTCATTGTACTGACCTGAGTTGCTGGTGGCTCAAACATTGCAATATGTTGCAGCTGTATGTGTGCATCCATTGCTGATGTTGTGACAGTGACTTCCATTGGTATTTGTTGTGCTGGGACTGTGGAGCAGCTCCTATTGAAGGTGCTGTGGATATGATTGTGTGGCATCCAAATCACTTCCTGCAGAAGAAGTTGTAATCCTCTGTATCTCCAGTTCTAACCTTTGACAGTAGATGAGTATCAGTAGATTGTGTTTGTGTATAGCACATGTTAAAGGTACTTGTGCATTGGTGCCCTCTGAAACCATTTGTGCACTTAGTGATGGACCACCAGTGATGTCATGTACAGATTTGCCACTATTTGTTTGCTGCAGGGTTCCCAAAGTCAAATCTAGAGACGAAAGCAGCAGAGAAAATATGTGCCTAAGACAGGTTCATGAACATCTGCGACCAAAACAGCCATGAAAACTTTTCACAGAGGCCAATGTCTGTGGCAAGTGTGACAGTTGCATAATGTTTGCTTTGAGAGTCATTCACAGCTCATAACTGAAAGTATATTGGCATTGGGAAAGGTGTTTCCTTTCATCAAAGTGGCAATCAAAAAGCATTGATTTATTAAGAGATCCAGCTCATAGAGTCTATCACTGTCACTTGGGATCTGGGCAAAACTGGTTTAGCCCATGTATGTGAGCTGTGGTGGCATCATTGTGTGCTGTGATCTGGATTGTGCATTGCATTTGGGTGGCTGTACGGCATAGAGCAGTTATGTGCTTAGTGACTAAAGCCAGTGAGGAACCGACACGACTGGGATTGTGTCAGCATAACTGGCAACAGAATGTTGTTTCTAGGCAGAGGAATGTTTGTGTTGGCCTAGAGAAGGACAGCTTCCTCATGACTGGGGCTGGTTGTGTATATTTTGTGCAGGTGTAGGATCATAGAGACCACATTGGCTGCTAGCAACTGTGGGCAGTGTGTTGCACTAGTGATGTCACTGATGAGCAATGCCGAAACTGCTAGGGTCTGGCGGGTTGCCCACAGTTGCATCTAGTGTCATGCTTCAGTGAATGTAACAGTGGTGGCCATTGTTATCAGATGGATTTATGTATTGTTGTTGTTGCAGAATCACTAGAAGTCTGTCAACCAGAACTAATCTGAGTTCTATTTTTTCATTTTCATGTGAGATTATTGTCGTCTGTATCTGTGGTGGTAGTTTGATGGGCCATAGAGTCCAAAACTGTGTTGTTTGGCTTGACCTGTGAGGTGACAGATGTACATAGATGTTTCCAAAGTTGAGATCCCATTCTGTTTTCCAGTGGATCCTCATGAATTGTGTCACAGCTGTTGCTTTTGTGTTTTTGTGAGCCAGAGGAGAAATGTCTCTTTGGAGACATTGCATTTTCTGTTAGCCTGGGGTACTATTATGACATCACTGATAATGTGGGTGTAGTCTCCTGCATTGCTTGATACGGCAAAAAGTTTGAAAGTGTTGTCAGAGATGCTATGGCTGTGTAGAATGCACCCAACCTGAGTGGTTCCAGGCTTGCACAGAGATGACGTCACTTGTGTGACATGCTACCCGCAATTGATAGCACCTGATGTGATCTGAATAATTCCTTACACACACAAGAGTGACACTACCAGCTCCTGCCACAAAGACACTGACCTTCTCCCAGCCACAGTAAACACTCCTCTGCCTAGAGACAACATTCAACCAATAGGTGTGCCGACATGATCCCAGCTGTGTTGGTTCCACACTTGCTTTGGTGTTGTTGTTGTTGTGGTCTTCAGTCCTGAGACTGGTTTGATGCAGCTCTCCATGCTACTCTATCCTGTGCAAGATTTTTCATGTCCCAGTACCTACTGCAACCTACATCCTTCTGAATCTGCTTAGTGTATTCATCTCTTGGTCTCCCTCTACGATTTTTACCCTCCACGCTGCCCTCCCATACTAAATTGGTGATCCCTTGATGCCTCAGAACATGTCCTACCAACCGATCCCTTATTCTGGTCAAGTTGTGCCACAAACTTCTCTTCTCCCCAATCCTATTCAATACTTCCTCATTAGTTATGTGATCTACCCATCTAATCTTCAGCATTCTTCTGTAGCACCACATTTCGAAAGCTTCTATTCTCTTCTTGTCCAAACTATTTATCGTCCATGTTTCACTTCCATACATGGCTACACTCCATACGAATACTTTCAGAAATGACTTCCTGACACTTAAATCAATACTGGATGTTAACAAATTTCTCTTCTTCAGAAACGCTTTCCTTGCCTTTGCCAATCTACATTTTATATCCTCTCTACTTTGACCATCATCAGTTATTTTGTTCCCCAAATAGCAAAACTCCTTTACTACTTTAAGTGCCTCATTTCCTAATCAAATTCCCTCAGCATCACCCGACTTAATTAGACTACATTCCATTATCCTTGTTTTGCTTTTGTTGATGTTCATCTTATATCCTCCTTTCAAGACACTGTCCATTCTTTGGTGATGAAGAGCATAACTGCTCTATGCTGTACAACCAGCTAAATGCAAGGAACAATCCAGATTGCAGACACAATGGCATACCCCCACAACCTAGTCACATGGGCCAAACCCATTTTACCAGATCATAAATGACAGCAGATGACTCTTCTTCTGGCTCTCTGAACATGCCAAGTGAATTAATGATAGATGGACGAAGGAAGGTCTTTTCGGGATACCATGAAAAGGACTGTATGAGGCCTTTATCCAGCAGTGAATATAAAATATTTGATGATAATGATGGTAAGATGATATGACAGATTCTCATTTAACCAACTGCAGAATCCTTACTGCAACATGCTGTACATACAGAATGAATAATTAATTGTATGAATGAGCTCAGCAGTTGTACTGATAAAATACAGTTCATGTTCAGCCCACTTGTTCAAAACATTTTGCATAGAAGTTATGTCAGTTGTGTGATTCTAATCAAAATTGGTGAACCAGATGTGTAACTGTATCTTTGTAGAGTATAGTGCTTGTAAACGTTAACTGCCTGATTTATAACAAACATAATCATTTCTTAATAACCTAAGCTAAGTCCATATTAGATAATTATGGAACTTATGGTGTCTAAGTTCATTTTACTGTATGTTGGAACTTACTTGAATGATATTTTGTTCACAGCCACAAGCATTTGTTGCCTCTCTTGGAGGAGCTCTGAGTCTTTATCTGGGAATATCACTGCTAATGCTAGTTGAAGTTGTAGAATTAATTATTAGAGTCATCTCAGACCTTTACAATCACTTCAGAAAGCAGACTCAGATGCACCCGAAAACCAAAGGTCATAATCTGAACAATGCATTTGCTCATACAGGTAATTTATATTTAAGGAGTCATGCTCAAAAGAATTTCTATAAAAATCTTCATATTAATAAATAATAATTAATACATGGAACAAGGACAGACAACCACTGATCATAATGACTAAGCATGAAACAACAGACAGACAGATAAACAAATTATTCATGTTAGGTCATCTATTCTTCACACCACACACACACACACACACACACACACACACATACACACCACACAGGGAGAGAGAGAGAGAGAGAGAGAGAGAGTGGCGGGGGGGTGGGGGGAAGAGAGGGCGAGAGGGAGCAGGTTGTGTGATTAGGAATAACTGAGAGTCCTTCACTTACATATCTTAAACTAAATGATTAATGGAAAGTCTCATATAAAGATGTGAAACAAATACAAACTAAGAGATAGAGGGGCTGGCCAGTACTTACCTCAGCTCAGTACAGCCGATAGATACACACAAAACAGAACCAAAAATTTACGTTCCTAGCTTTCGGAACAAATGTTCCTTCATCAGGGAGGAGAGAGGGGAAAGAAAGGGAAGAAGGGAAAGTAGATTCAGTTACTCACAACCCAGGTTATGTAGCAACAGGGAAAGGAAAACAGGGAGGGTAGCAAGGATGGAGGCATGGTTTGTCAGAGGGAAGCCAAAGATATTCTACTGTAAGTACTGTGCCAGCTTCAAACCAAAGAGGATGCATACAGAAGTAAAGAGGTATATAGTATAAAGATAAACACAACTATGTAGGATGAAAAGATGCGTGAATGGCTAAAGAGGAAAGGGAAAGAGGAGAAGACTGAAGAGTAAATGGGAGTGAGGTGGTTCAACGCAGGTTCGGTCCAGGGGGATGGCGGGATGAAAGGATGTGTTGGAGTGCAAGTTCCCATCTCCGCAGTTCAGAGGGACTGGTGTTGGGTGGGAGAAGCCAAATGGCACATACAGTGTAGCAGATTCCTAGGTCCCTAGAATTATGCTGGAGGGCATGCTCTGCTACTGGGTATTGGACATCTCCTAGGCGGACAGTTCGTCTGTGTCCGTTCATGCGCTCAGCCAGTTTAGTTGTTGTCGTACCGATGTAAAAGGCTGTGCAGTGCAGGCATGTCAGTTGATAAATGACATGTGTAGTTTCACATGTGGTCCTGCCTTGAATTGTGTATGTTTTACCAGTAGCGGGGCTGGAGTAGGTGGTTGTGGGGGGATGCATGGGGCAGGTTTTGCAGCGGGGTCGGTTACAGGGGTAGGAACCGCTGGGTAGAGAAGGTAGTCTGGGAATATTGTAGGGTTTAACAAGGATGTTACGGAGGTTAGGGGGGCGACGAAAGGCAACTCTGGGTGGTGTGGGGAGAATTTTGTCAAGGGATGATCTCATTTCAGGGGTTGACTTGAGAAAGTCATATCCCTTGTGGAGTAATTTGTTGATATTTTCGAGGCCAGGATAATATTGGGTGACAAGGGGGATGCTTCTGTGTGGTCTGGGGATAGGAACATTGTTGTTGGACGGGGAGGAATGTATTGCTCGGGAGATCTGTTTGTGGACAAGGTCTGCAGGATAGTTGCGGGATAGGGAAGCACTGGTTAGGTTATTGGTGTAATTGTTGAGGGATTCGTCACTGGAGCAGATACGTTTGCCACGAATACCTAGGCTGTAGGGAAGGGAGCGTTTGATGTGGAATGGATGGCAGCTATCAAAGTGAAGGTACTGTTGTTTGTTTGTGGGTTTGATATGGACAGAGATGTGGATGTGAGCTTCAACAAGATGAAGGTCAACATCCAGGAAGGTGGCTTGGGTTTTGGAGAAGGACCAGGTGAAATTCAGATTCGAAAAGGAGTTGAGGTTATGGAGGAAATTAAGGAGTGTTTCTTCACCATGAGTCCAGACCACAAATATGTCATCTATAAACCTATACCAGGCCAGGGGAAGCAGCTGTTGGGTCTTCAGGAGAGCCTCCTCCATGCGGCCCATGAAGAGGTTGGCATAGGACGTAGCCATCCTGGTTCCCATGGCCGTTCCCCTGATTTGTTTGTAGGTCTGGCCTTCAAAAGTGAAGTAATCATGGGTGAGGATGAAGTTGGTAAGTGTGATAAGGAACGAGGTTTTTGGAGGATCTTCGGTGGGCGTTGGGACAGATATCATAAACTAATTTTCATGCTCTGCCTTTACATAATATACCACTGAAGTGTCATCTGTTCCCCTCTTTCTCAGTGCATTCACATTTAATTTAATCGAGACAGTACAGAAAGCTTGTTCTAGCTCAATGCCTAGAATGCAGAATGTCTTTTTCTTTGTTGGTATGTTGCTGAGTGTAGTGAATTTAGCATTACTTATCTATATGAGAGAATCCTCTTTGCACAAAATAATGTCTTGAAACCACTTTATGAATGTTTCATGCATCAGTCAAATATAGAACAGGACAACTTTTTTACCATCTTGTTTATGAGCTCACTCAGATCTACATATTTAATTATTAGGAGTGATCTGTTAATGTTCCAAATGTTGAGTATTACATTTGTTAACTGTTAACTGTGGAAGTGAACCTTCTGTATTTGAAGTCTTAAAGCATTGTTTCCTTGTACTTTCCAGACCTAATATTGTTGTTTCTCCCCTCTCTCCATTCTTGATAAACTTACTCCTTCTTTATGGGAGAGCTTGGAGTGGGTGGCTTTGCAAATCAATTGCTGTAGTCTTCTTCTATATTTTCTTTAGTTGGGGGCCTCACATGTGATTTCTCTACCATTCACATTTTGTATGGTAGCTTTTGCATGTTATGTGTACATTTTCTGGTAGGTTGCTCATGTCTATGCATTCAAAGTTTTCAAATTTTGGGTACTGAAATATTTCTGGGATTTTCAAACTATAGTTGGTTGCTTGAGTTGAATAAAGATTTGACAATGTGATTATTTGAGTCGATAAAAAGAACATTGCTGGTAAAAAATGTGACACCCTCATGGACAAGGTCATTTTATTGACAAATGATATGACCTGTAGTCCATTATTGTAGGAGTGTATGATAACAAATTCAGACCAAATCAAACATGCATCTTGCAGTGAAGGGTGCCCAAACAGTTGCATCAGTACACTATGTACCCCCTCTGGCATCAATGCAGGCTTGTATTGTCTCATGCAAACAATGATAAAAGCGGTGAATAGCATCCTGCTGTAGATTGTCCCTTTGTTACACTTCATCAATGGTTCTTGCAGGTTCTGGAGAATGAGAGGTTCTGGCTTCATCATGCTGCATATGTAATCAGTTGGCAAGAGTTTTGATGGTCTTGCTGACAAGGGCAGTAGTTGTACGTCTTGAAGAGCACATTGCATCACAGTAGCCATATGTGGATGTGCACTGTCTTGCTGGAAAAGAACATCATCTTCCTGTTGAAGAAATTGCAGTAGCATAGGGATAACAGCCTGTACAATGTAATGGGCACAGGTTACTTTAGCCTGCAGAAACACCAAATGTGGCCATGGAATATAACTGATGGCATCAAGACTGTGAAGCTTGGAATGGCAGCTGTATGTCATGAGTGAATGCACTCCAGAATAGGCCTCTCACGAGGTCTATGCATTACACATGTCCATCCAACAGTCACATACAGACAGAACCTACTCTCATAATTGAAGACAACAGATTGCAATTCCACTCTCCAGTCGACTCTTTCACGGCACCAGAGTAGCCATGCTTGGTGGTTTCATGGTGTCAGTGGTAGTGTGCCAGGGGCACACAAGATCTTAGTCCTGTTGCAAGCTGACAATTCCCAGTGGTCCTTGGTGAATAGCAGATGCAACATGTGCCCGGATTTCATCCCGGAATGATGTTAGGTCAGCCATCACTGCTTACACACAGTGTCAATCCTGACTTGCATCTGTACTATGCAGACATCCAGAACCTAGTCTGAGGGTGTTGTTATTTCCCAGTGATGACTGCCAAATGCAGCAACACACCACTGATACATTATGCTCAAGATGTTCACCAATCAGTCAATATGTCCATACAACTTCATACAGGCTCACAATTGTGACCCTGTCCGAATGGCTGAAGTCTTTCAATAGGGGTACATACTTATCAGTGGAGCATAATTGTATCCTGGTATGAATGTTGCAAATGGTGTTCACCTCTAAATTCAGCACAGTTCCTACTTGCAGAGTCAAAATGAAGAGCACACAAAGCGGCCTCCTGAGTGTCATCTGAAGGGTGATGACTGTGGCAAATGAATCACTAACACCACAACCTCTCAGTAGGCACATATTGTACCCTGGTGCTACTGCATTTTTTCTGCTAGTGTATGTGTAGCTATAGATATAAATGTAAAGTGGTTTGAGATCCGTTTGTGCCATTTCTAGGTGGCAGCACCTATTCAAGTGTTTTATGACACATTATATTGTGTAAAGACTCATGAAGAGCTTTAGTGTTAATTAGTATTGACACAGAGTCTACCAATAACTACAGTGGTCTTTATATCCTTTGTCCTCTGTGCAGGGAAGCAATGTTTTTCTCTTGCTACTGAGAATTACCAGTTTTATGGTTGAAATTTTGCTTATGTGTTAGAGTCTGCCAGAAATGATAATGCTAGTATTGGCAATGTTTTAGGGAAGAAAATGTCCTCTGTGAGTCTTCCACTATGAGAGACATGCTCTAATTCAGTGATGGTTTCAATCCACTGACAAGTTTTTAGATGAAGGTTCTACATTGATGGGAAAAAATCAAAACACCAAAACATAATTAATGTAGAGTAGTGAAATTTCAGGAATATATTTGTGTAGGTAACATATGTAAGTGAGTAACACTGCAAGATCACAGATTAATATAGGCACAAGGTAAGCCATTACAAATACGAAATGCTGATACATTAATAACTGGTGTAACTGCCAGACTGTTGAATGCAGGCATGTAACCATGCATGCACTGTGTTGTACAGGCACCAGATATCAGTTTGTAGGATGAAATTCCATGTCTGTTGCACTTGGTTGGTCAATACAGGGACAGTTAATGCTGTTATTGGATGACAGTGGAGTTGTTATCCAACGATGTCACATATGTGCTTGACTGGAGACAGATCTGGTGGTCAGGCAGGCCAAGGCAACATGTTGACACTCTGTAGAGCAAATTGGGCTACAGTAACAGTATGTGAGTGAGTGTTGGGAAACACCTCCTGGAATACTGTTCATGAATGGCAGCACAACTGGTTGAATCACCAGACTGATGTATGAATTTGGAGTCAGGATGCATGAGATAACCACAAGAGTGCTGCTGCTGTCTTACAAAATTGCACAACAGGCCATAACTCTATGTGTAGGTCCAGTGTGTCTTAACAAACAGACAGCTTGGTTGCAGGCCCTCGACTGGCCTCCTAACCAATGCATGGCTGTTATTGGCACTGTGGCTTCGTCAGAAAACACAACAGATCTCCACCCTGCTCTCCAAAGGGTTCTCTCTTGACACAACTGATGGCACAAATGGTGGTGGTTTTGGGTCAGTGGAATGTATGCCACATTGTCGTATGATGTGCCAAAGCCATATGCTGAAGACAACTATCTTCCCTCTTGGTAGTGCTGTCTAGCTGTCCGGAGCCTGGTCTTCTTCTGTCTGTACATTTTCATAACCACCACTGCCAGCAATCATGTGCAGTGGCTACATTGTGACCAAATCTTTCTGCAATATTGCAGAAGGAAGATCCGTTACGTGACCTCATTCAAACACAGTGAGGTGTTGGTCATGGCATCTTTGTTGTCTTAAAGGAATTTTTGACTAACATCAACTCACCATGTCCAAACTTAAAGGTAACTAATGTCATGACCATTACAGCAAGTATTTAAAGCAAACCTGATTTGTACTGTCATAGTGGTGTTACTAATGCCACTCTTATGCAACTGGTGTGAAATTTTTATCAATATCATCTTTCAGATGTAGAAACATGCATACTAACTTTAGTTTACATCACATAACTACTTCTTCATGATGTGATTTTTTTCTGCCAGTGTAGATTAATGATTGTGTCAATCCAATGACAAGTTCTTGATGAAGATTTTTGGAATATCCTGTAGTGCATTTTATAAGAGGTTTGTAGATTTAATTTTGGTAGTACTAACTAGTATGGGTTTTGTACAAAGCGAGTTTGTACTGTTTTTAATTTCAAGAATGATGCAATATTTTGATTTGAAATGTTTATTGAAGTTGATTATCTGAACTTTAGTAGAAGAATAATGGAAATTGCTGGCTGGAGCATGTAAAATAAGGAGAAGTCAAACAAAAACCTATTGCAGATCAATGTGTGGAGCACAGAAATAGGTAACAGGAAACAGCATTCACATTAGCTTATGAGCACTAGAGCTTTTTCTAGCAGTTGCTCACACATTCATGCACACAACCACACAGACACCCAAACTCACACTCTGGTAGCCACCGGAGTGTGCACTTGGGTGTTGGTCTGCTTGTGTATGTGAATGTGTGTGCCTTAATTAGAAAAAAAACTCTAGTGTATGTGAGTGGTGTCTTATGTTATGCATAAATGTGCTCCATGCATTACCGTCAGTGGAGATAGACAAGATTATTCCAATTGTGCATACCTAAAAAATTTGAGATTGATGGTGTGAGTGACTAATTTGGAGCATATGATTTTTCTATGTCAAGTTATTCATGCTTTCTTTTTGTGCTAAAAAGATTTTATTGATGACCAGTACCAGACGTGAACTAAATATATTTAATGTAATAATGTAGATAAAATGAATTACATTCCAGGCTATGACAAGGTTATTGAAAGGTCAACACAGCCTATTGTTAATATAAATGGGAACTGTAATAGAGCATATGTAAGATTCTTTAAAGTAGAACCTAGCTTCATACAGTATAATTAAAGATGCAGTTGTAAAGGAAGACTAATTATAAATAAATATATTGAAATATTATGACATTAACAGAACTGATTTCATTAATTAACAGAACTGATTTCATTGAAGTCCAAATCGTTATTGGTCTTCAAAACAAAATGAATAATAATAATAATAAAATAATTGAAAATGATAAAAAAATTATTTACTTACTTTATGTGACTCAGAGGCTAATTGCTTTCAAAAACAAAACAATGAAAGGTATGAAGATTTTGAACGTCTATCCCCCAGAAACCATGGATCTTGCCATTGATAGAGTGGCTTACGTGTATCAGCACACCGTACATGCAACCACTATCGAAGGGTATTTATTAAGAGGCCAGACAAATGTGTCACTCCTGAAGACAAGCAGCAGCCTTTTCAGAAGCTGCAGGGGCAGCAGTCTGGCTGACTGACTGATCTGACCGTGTAACTTCAATGAAAATGGCCCTGTCATACTGGTACTGTGAAAGGCTGAAAGCAAGGGGAAACCACACTCATAATTTTTCCTGAGGTCATGCAGCTCTGCTGTATGGTTAAATGAAAATGGCATCCTCTTGCGTAAACAATTTCCAGGTAGTGACTACTCAGGAAGATGTCATCATCAGAAAAAAAAAACTGGCGTTCTACAGATTAGAGCATCAAATGTTAGACCCCTTAATTGGCGTTCTACAGATTAGAGCATCAAATGTTAGACCCCTTAATTGGGCAGGAAGGTTAGAAAATTTGAAAAGGAAAACAGATAGGTTGAATTTAGGTATAGTAAAAATTAGTGAAGTTCAGTGGCAGGAGCAACAGGACTTCTGGTCAGGTTATAAATACTAAATAAGATAGTAGTAATGAGGGAGCGGGTTTAAATGAACAGGAAAATAGCAGTGTGGGTAAGTTACTCTGTACAAGCCAGTGAATGCATTATGTTAGCCAAGATAGAGAAAAAGCCAACACAACCCATAGTAGTACAGATTTAAGTGCCAAGTACCTCTGCAGATGATGAACAGATTAAAGAAACGTATGATGAGATAAAAGAAATTATTTAAATAGTTAGAAATTATTTAAATAGTTGAGGAAGACAAAAGTTTGATTTTGATGTGGCAATGGAATTAAATAGTAGGAAAAGAAAGAGAAGAAAAAAAGGAGGTAGATATGGACTGGGGGAAAGGAATGAAAGAGAAAGCTAAATGGTGGAATTTTGCACATTAATCATCACTGGAACTTGGTTTAAGAATCTGAAAGATGGTTGTATACATGGAAGAACCTGTGATACTGGAGGGTTTCAGATTGATTGTATAATGGTAAGACAGAGAGTTTGGAAACAGATTTTAAATTGTAAGACATTTCCAGTGGCAGATGTGGACTCTGACCACCATTTCTAGGTCATGAACTGTATGTTTAAACTGGAGAAATTACAAAAAGGTAGGAAATTAAGGAGTTGGATCTAGATAAGATGAAAAACCAAAGGTTGTTGAGAGTTTCAGAGGCAGCATTAGGCAATGATTGACTAGAATAGTTGAAAGGAATACAGTAGAAGACTAATGGGTAGCTTTGAGAGATGAAGAGTGAAGACATCAGTGGATAGTCCGTCCCTGGTAGCTGAGTGGTCAGTTGGACGGAATGTCATACCTAACAGCTCGGGTTCGATTCCCAGCTGGGTCAGAGATTTTCTCCACTGAGGGACTGTGTGTTGTGTTGTCCTTATCATCATCATTACACCCCATCAACATGCAAGTCGCTAAAGTGGCGTCAACTCAAAAGACTTGCACTAGGCGAATAGTCTACTTGATGGGAGGCCCTAGCCACACGGTATTTATATTTATCGGTGGATAAAATGGTGAAAAGACAGGGCCTAACAGAAATCCTTGGATAACACAGGAGATATTGAATTTAATTGATGAGAGGAGAAAACATGATAATGCATCAAATTATTCAGACAAATGGGAATAGAAATATCTAAAAAATGAAACTGACAGGAAGTGCAAAATGGCTAGACAGTAGTGGCTGGAGGACTAATGTAAGGATTTAGAAGCACATTTTATTAGGGGGAAGATAGATACTGCCTACAGGAAAATTAAAGAGTCCTTTTGGGAAATGAAAAGTAGATGTATGAATATCAAGAAATCAGATGGAAAACCAGTCCTAATCAAAGAAGGAAAAGTTGAAAGGAGGAAGGAGTACATAGAGGGTTGGTACAAGGGAGACAAACTCGAAGGCAGCATCATAAAAATGCAAGAGGGCATAGATGAAGATAAGATGGGAGATGCTATACTACAAGAAGGATTTGACAGAGCACAGAAGACCTTTGTCTAAACAAGGCCCTGGGAGTAGATGACAGTCCATCAGAACTACTGATAGCCTTGGGAGAGCGATCCATGACAAAATTCTTTCATCTGGTGTGCAAAAAGTATGCGACAGGCGAAGTAACCTTCCACTTTAAGAAGAATGTAATAATTCCAATTCCAAAGAGCACAGTTGCTGACAGGTGTGTATATTACCAAACTACAGTTTAAAAATTGAAGGGTGCAGAATTCTAATATGAATTCTTTACTGAAGAATGGAAAAACTGGTAGAAGCCAACCTTGTGAAAGATCAGTTTGTTTTCCAGAGAAATGTAGGAATGCATGAGGCAGTACTGAACCTACGATTTCTTGTAGAGTATAGGTTAAGGAACAATAAACCTAAGTTTATAGCATTTATAGACTTAAAAGAAGATTTTGACAAATTGACTGAAATACTGTTTTTGAAATTCTGAGGACAGGAGGGTCAAAATACAGGGAGCGAAAGGTCATTAGCAAAACCAGGTGCTAGTTGTGAGGGGCATGAAAGTGAAACAGTGATTGAGAAGGAACTGAGACAGTTTTAGCCTATCCATGATGGTATTGAATCTGTACATTGAGCAAGCAGTAAAGGAAACAAAAAGAAAAACTTGGATTAGTAATTAAAGTTCAGGGAGAAGAAATAAAAACTTTAAGGTTTTATGTTGACACTGTAATTCTGTTAGTCAGCAAAAGACATGGAAGAGCAGTTTAACAGAATAGATAGTATTTTGAAAGGATGTTATAAGATGAACATCAACAAAAATAAAATAAGGATAAGGGAATGTAGTCAAATTAAATCAGTGATGCTGAGGGAATTAGATTAGGAAATGAGACACTAAAAGCAGCAGATCAGTTTTGCTATTTGGACATTAAAATAACTGATGATGGCCAAGTTGGAGGGGATATAAAATGAAGACTTGGAATGGCAAGAAGAGTGTTTTTGAAGAAGAGAAATTTGTTTACATCGAATATAGATTTACTTGTTAGGAAGTCTTTTCTGAAGGTTTTCTGAAGGTGCTTGTATGGAGTGCATCCGTGTATGGAAGTGAACCATGGATGATAAATGGTTTAGTCAAGAAGAGAATAGAAGGTTTTGAAATGTTGTGCTGCAGAAGAATGCTGAAAATAAGATGGGAAGATTGTGTAACTAATGGGGTGATTCTGAATAGAATTGGAAAGAAAAGAGATTTGTTTCACTGCATGACTAGAAGAAGGCATCAGTTGATAGGACACATTATGAGATATCAAGGAATCCCCAACTTAGTGTTGGAAGTAACTGTGGGAGTTTAAAGTCATAGAGGTAGACAAAGAGATGAATTCAGTAAGCAAATTCAGAAGGATGTAAGTTGCAGTAGTTATTCAGATCTGAAGAAGCTTGCAGAGGATAGAGTAGTATGAAGAGGTGCATCAAACCAGTCTTCGGACCAAAGATTTCAATAGTAATAAATAATTACTGAAAATGAAAGGCAAAAATGACTTATTTTATGTATGTGTTGTATATTTAAAAAATTTTATTGTAATGTTTCATAGTTGAACTGGATTATTTAGAAAATAGTAACACATTTACTCATTTATGTGGGGTGGCATGATAGAGGGTACAGTACATTTGATGAATTAAATTCAGGATTTTTCCTTTATCTTCTCATATTCTTTGTTGCTTGCTGTTCTATGTAGCTTTTTAATGTCTTGAAATGTGTATTTGGAGATTATGCATAATAAAGTGTAAATATCATATCAGTAGTTGGTGTATGCATTTTACGCATGCTATTCAGAAAGTAGGGTCCATTGTGGCATAAAAAAAAACTAAGTACAAGAAATACATTTTATTATATACATCTGAAAGAGCGATTGACTTACTACTTTTCCACATAGTTGCCAAACATATTGAGGCACTTATCATAGCAGTGGACAAGCTTTGAAAGAGTTTCATCATAAAATTCTGCTGCCTGAGACTTCAGCCTGTGAGTCACTCCTGCTTGGAGTTCCGCATTGTCATCAAAGCACTGTGTTGCAAGCCAGTTCTCCAACTTTGGAAACAAGTGGAAGTAGCTTGATGCAACATGGAGGCTGTAGGGAAATGAGGGAAATTTTCCCATTTGAATGAATTAAGGAGTTCTTTAGTGTGGTTTGCCGTGTGAGGTCGGGCATTGTCATGCAAAAACAAAATTTTCAGTGTCAGCTTTCCTTGGCATTTGCTTCGAACTTCTCTTCTAAGGCTGTGCAAAGTTTGACAGTACCGGGCAGAATTTATGGTTGCTCCATGTTCAAGAAAATCAATAAGAAGCACACCTTGCCTATCCCAAAACACTGTCGCCATCAACTTCCTTACTGATGAGGTTTGCAAACATTTTCTTGGTTTTTGGGGAGACCTTGTGTGCCCCCACTCCTTGGACTGTAATTTTGTCTTGCAATTGATGTGTTTTACACAAGTCTCATCACCTGTTTTGATTCGATCCAGTAATGAATCACCATGTTTATGGTAGGCCTCCAGAAATGTCAACATTGCCCCCATTCACTATTCTTTATGGTGCTCTGTAAGCATTTTGAATACCCATCGTGCACAAAATTTGTGGTAACCTAGCTTTTGAGTGACAATTTCAAACAACAAAGTCTGTGAAACTTGTGGGAAAGAAAGCGAAAGCTCTGTTATTGTGAAGTGATGGATTTCACAAATCATTTCATCAACTTAAGAGACAAGGTCTTCAGTCACAATACTCAGGTGTCCACTTTTCTCTTCATTATGAATGTTGGTTCAGTCATTTTTAAACCAAATGCACCATTTTTGGATGAAACTTTCACTCATTACATTGCTTCCATACACTTTGCACAGTTCACGATAAATTTCTATAGGTTTTAAGTTTTTCACCAACAAACACTGTATCACAGACCGCACCTCACAACTGGCGGGATTTTTGATTGCAGCACACATTTCAAATTTGAATATTGAAAAAACCAGATGTGCAGAGATGTTCCCGCTGTCATGGATGGATGCGGACTGAGCTGCCTAGCATGCACATACCAAAATATACGTGATCGGCACATGCCTAGAGGCATCAGACAGAAAGGTTCCCTACTTTCTGAATAGCCCTCATATATGTAGATGATAGTGGTCCTACATATTTTGTGACCCCGATGAAGAAATTGTGTTTCTGTGGGTAGGTTATCTGCCTCAATTCAGAGAGACACCTACAGTCATTGTTACTGCACATAACCTACTGCATGCCATCCTTGGTATGATATAGGATGTTAAAAACTAGAGTGAGGTTTGCAACAGCCTCTGGATTCTGCCCAGGCAGCATTCTGACTCAAGACATCACAGTAACATCTGCACCTGCCATGTCATTGGATACAGTGATTTATTTATTTAGCATCCAATAGATCACACATGTGATATAGGATTTGTCATTCGATTACACATAACACATAACATCACATGCACATAATAAATGGACAAACATATACAAACAGCAAAACAATATACATACACATAGTGCATAAGTAGTGTACAAGAACTTATTACACAAAAACAAAAGTACGTGCTCATGATAAAAAATTATAGATCATGAACTGCACCTTATACACAAAACATATTACGGATATTTAACAGATTTTTCATAAGTACCATAATTATGAAGTTGAAAACATACTTAAATTAGTTTAAATTTTTTAAAAGATAAGTACAGTTTTCAATCCACAGTCTGAGACAGGTATTCATTTACACTGCAGTAGCATTTTTCCATCAAGTATTTTTTTACTTCACACTTGAAATTATTTTTGCCTTTCTATTCTTTAATTTGAGATGGAAGTGCATTTAAAAGCTTTATTCCTAAGTGGCTAACATGTTTCTGACTTCTAGTTTTTGCTACATAATCTTTACAATGCCTTGTATTGTGATCATGGTAGCTTGAGTTGGTTTGGAGATCACAGTTATTTTTACTGATCATTTCCAGGCATTTAAAAATACATATCGATGGTATTGTCAGTATCTTTAGTTGTCTGATAAGGGTCTACAGTGAGTTTGTAGTGGGCTGTGTGTCATGATACGATTAGTTCTTTTTTGACCTGGTTTTTCCCCAAAAACTTATGCCATAGCTTGCAACTGATTGGAAATAACTGAAGTACACTGCTCTAATACATTCCTAACTACATACCTTGGATATTATTCTTAAGGCAAAACATGCTGAGCTAAGTTTCTGAGTAAGATATACACTGTGTTCATTTCAGTTTAAATCTTGGTCAATTCGCATTCCCAGAAACTTTGTGGTCCACACTTTTTCTATTTGTTTGCTATCCAGCATAAGGTACATATTTTCCCCTTGACACTTGCTTCCATACTGTATAAAGTTTGTTTTCTTTGTATTTAATGTCAGCTTATTTGGATAAAACCATGACTGTATGTATGAGAGCATTTTTTCTGCTGTAGAACACAATGATTCTTTTATATCACTAATTATGATACTCATGTCATCTGCAAGTAGTAGAATTTTGGCTGAGCTGTCTGGAGCCGGTATATCATTGATATAAATTAGAAATAACAATGGTCCCAGAATGCTGCCCTGTGGAACACCTATTTCAATTTGTTTTGGTTTGGATATGTGTTTAAAATTGTGAAGATTGTTGGATGACCTCAGCTCAACAACTTGTGACCTGTTTTGCTGATAAGATACAAACCATTTTTAACAGTACCCCTGATGCCTATTGCTTCAAGCTTCCCTAGTAATATTACATGGTTCACAGTATCGAAGGCTTTGGATAAATCTAGATTAATTCCAACAGCCTGTTTATTTGACTCAAAATTTTTTACTATTTCTGTTGTGTTGTTCAATATGGCTGTTTCTGTACTGTGCCCTGCTCGAAAACCATGTTGACTGTTATTTATTAGCTTATGTTTTTCTAGATATTTTGTAATGACAATCACACTGTTCCTAGAGTAAAGAATTATACTTGAGCACACACCACTTGCAGTATGGACAGCATAAGTACTTCTATCTTAAATGATGATTGGTGATGCTGCATGTGCACAATAATTTGGTACACAAACTCAAAACACAGAAGAGGATTACAAACCAGTCACATGTGAAACTACCAAGTTACATACAAAGGACAATTTTGTTGGAAGATACTCTGATGGAAACAGAATGCAAACTACATTCAATACACAAAACATTAGGGATGCTTAAGATGTCTCAACAGTGAAACCGTGTTTATCACACAGTGGCATCCTCAGAAACATAGTGAACCAGGAAGCCATGGGGCGTGGACACACGCACAATGTTGCATCATGTTCATACCATTCATATCATGCTGAAAGAACTACATCAGACTAACATCTCCATCATGCCTGGGCCTTACCACCAACTTCTAATGGCAGCAATATGACACAAGGGACAAGGAGCTCATGCTACTCGCATGCTGCCTCCTACGACAGCACTCCTTCCGACTATCACTCCATGGAATAAGCAGTGTCACTTCCTCTGGTTAGTTGCCTGTCATGTCCAGCCCCCAAACATGAGCTGGCCAAAAGCTCAAGTTCATATATATATATATATATATATATATATATATATATATATATATATATATATATATATATATATATATATATATATATATATATATATATATATATATATATGAATATAATAGAGAGAAACATTCCACGTGGGAAAAATATATCTAAAAAGAAAGATGATGAAACTTACCAGACAAAAGCGCTGGCAGGTCGATAGACACACAAATAAACACAAACATACACACAAAATTCTAGCTTTCGCAACCAATGGTTGCCTCGTCAGGAAAGAGGGAAGGAGAAGGAAAGACAAAAGGATATGGGTTTTAAGGGAGAGGGTAAGGAGTCATTCCAATCCCGGGAGCGGAAAGACTTACCTTAGGGGGAAAAAAGGACAGGTATACACTCGCACACACACACATATCCATCCACACATACACAGACATAAGCAGACATTTGTAAAGGCAAAGAGTTTGGGCAGAGATGTCAGTCGGGGCGGATGTACAGAGGCAAAGATGAAGTTGAAAGACAGGTGAGGTATGAGCGGCGGCAAATTGAAATTAGAAATTAGCGGAGATTGAGGCCTGGCGGATAGCGAGAAGAAAGGATATGCTGAAGGGCAAGTTCCCATCTCCGGAGTTCTGACAGGTTGGTGCTAGTGGGAAGTATCCAGATAACCCGGACGGTGTAACACTGTGCCAAGATGTGCTGGCCGTGCACCAAGGCATGTTTAGCCACAGGGTGATCCTCATTGCCAACAAACACTGTCTGCCTGTGTCCATTCATGCGAATGGACAGTTTGTTGCTGGTCATTCCCACATAGAACGCTTCACAGTGTAGGCAGGTCAGTTGGTAAATCACGTGGGTGCTTTCACACGTGGCTCTGCCTTTGATCGTGTACACCTTCCGGGTTACAGGACTGGAATAGGTGGTGGTGGGAGGGTGCAGGGATATGACTTCCTCAAATCCTGCCCTGAAATGAGATCCATCCTTCATGAAATCCTCCCCACTCCACCAAGAGTGTCTTTCCGCCGTCCACCTAACCTTCGCAACCTCTTAGTTCATCCCTATGAAATCCCCAAACCACCCTCCCTACCCTCTGGCTCCTACCCCTGTAAAAACCTGTCCCATGCACCCTCCCACCACCACCTATTCCAGTCCTGTAACCCGGAAGGTGTACACGATCAAAGACAGAGCCACGTGTGAAAGCACCCACGTGATTTACCAACTGACCTGCCTACACTGTGAAGCGTTCTATGTGGGAATGACCAGCAACAAACTGTCCATTCGCATGAATGGACACAGGCAGACAGTGTTTGTTGGCAATGAGGATCACCCTGTGGCTAAACATGCCTTGGTGCACGGCCAGCACATCTTGGCACAGTGTTACACCGTCCGGGTTATCTGGATACTTCCCACTAACACCAACCTGTCAGAACTCTGGAGATGGGAACTTGCCCTTCAGCGTATCCTTTCTTCTCGCTATCCGCCAGGCCTCAATCTCCGCTAATTTCTAATTTCAATTTGCCGCCGCTCATACCTCACCTGTCTTTCAACTTCATCTTTGCCTCTGTACATCCGCCCCGACTGACATCTCTGCCCAAACTCTTTGCCTTTACAAATGTCTGCTTATGTCTGTGTATGTGTGGATGGATATGTGTGTGTGTGCGAGTGTATACCTGTCCTTTTTTCCCCCTAAGGTAAGTCTTTCCGCTCCCGGGATTGGAATGACTCCTTACCCTCTCCCTTAAAACCCATATCCTTTTGTCTTTCCTTCTCCTTCCCTCTTTCCTGACGAGGCAACCATTGGTTGCGAAAGCTAGAATTTTGTGTGTATGTTTGTGTTTGTTTGTGTGTCTATCGACCTGCCAGCGCTTTTGTCTGGTAAGTTTCATCATCTTTCTTTTTTTATATATATATATATATATATATATATATATATATATATATATATATATATATATATATATATATATATATATATAAAAAAAAAACAAAGATGATGAGACTTACCAAACAAAAGCGCTGGCAGGTCGATAGACACACAAACATACACACAAAATTCAAGTTTCCGCAACAAACGGTTGCTTCATCAGGAAAGAGGGAAGGAGAGGGAAAGACGAAAGGATGTGGGTTTTAAGGGAGAGGGTAAAGAGTCATTCCAATCCCGGGAGTGGAAAGACTTACCTTAGGGGGAAAAAAGGACAGGTATACACTCGCACACACACACATATCCATCCGCACATACACAGACACAAGCAGACATTTGTGGTTTGGGAGTGGGTTACGTATTATTACGTATTGTTGAATATATATCAGCGGGACAAAATTGTATAGTAGATTATGGTAAAAGGGAGAAGGTGAATACAAAGTGAAACTACTGGCAAAAACAGAAAGAGAAAATAAGACGACAGAAAAGATTTCGAAATGCAACAGTGACAATAACAAACGTAATTGTTGGGTTCAAATTAATGATATGAATATAATAGAGGGAAACATTCCACGTGGGAAAAATATATCTAAAAACAAAAATGATGAGACTTACCAAACAAAAGCGCTGGCAGGTCGATAGACACACAAACAAACACAAACATACAGACAAAATTCAAGCTTTCGCAACAAACGGTTGCTTCATCAGGAAAGAGGGAAGGAGAGGGAAAGACGAAAGGATGTGGGTTTTAAGGGAGAGGGTAAGGAGTCATTCCAATCCCGGGAGCGGAAAGACTTACCTTGGGGGAAAAAGGACAGGTATACACTCGCACACACACACATATCCATCCACACATACACAGACACAAGCAGACATTTGTAAAGGCAAAGAATTTGGGCAGAGATGTCAGTCGAGGCGGAAGTACAGAGGCAAAGATGTTGTTGAAAGACAGGTGAGGTACGAACGGTGGCAAATTGAAATTAGAAATTAGCAGAGATTGAGGCCTGGCGGATAACGAGAAGAGAGAATATACTGAAGGGCAAGTTCCCATCTCCGGAGTTCTGACAGGTTGGTGTTAGTGGGAAGTATCCAGATAACCCGGACGGAGTAACACTGAACCAAGATGTGCTGGCCATGCACCAAGGCATGTTTAGCCACAGGGTGATCTTCATCACCAACAAACACTGTCTGCCTGTGTCCATTCATGCAAATGGACAGTTTGTTGCTGGTCATTCCCACATAGAAAGCTTCACAGTGTAGGCAGTTCAGTTGGTAAATCACAAAGTTAGCATTGGAGGGATTGTATTAAGTCTTTCCACTCCCGGGATTGGAATGACTCCTTACCCTCTCCCTTAAGACCCACATCCTTTTGTCTTTCCCTCTCCTTCCCTCTTTCCTTATGAAGCAACCATTTGTTGTGAAAGCTTGAATTTTGTGTGTATGTTTGTGTTTGTTTGTGTGTCTATCGACCTGCCAGCACTTTCGTTTGGTAAGTCACATCATCTTTGTTTGCACAGGATAGAGTAGCATGGAAAGCTGCATCAAACCAGTCTCAGGACTGAAGACAACAACAACAACAACAACAACAACAGGGACACTATCTTCCATGTATAAAATGCATATATTGACTATTGATATGATGTAGAGGGAAACATATAGAGGTATTAAATAGAATTGGGGGAGAAGAGGAGTTTGTGGCACAACTTGACAAGAAGAAGGGACCGGTTGGTAGGACATGTTCTGAGGCATCAAGGGATCACAAAGTTAGCATTGGAGGGCATATAGAGGGAAACATTCCACGTGGGAAAAATATGTATCTAAAAACAAAGGTGATGTAACTTACCAAACAAAAGTGTTGGTATGTTGATAGACACACAAATAAACACAAACACACACACAAAATTCAAGCTTTCGCAACCCACGGTTGCTTCATCAGGTAAGAGGGAAGGAGAGGGAAAGATGAAAGGATATTCAGGAAGGGGGGGGGGGGGGGGGGGAGCAGCTGTGTGGGGGTGACATAATTGACTAATCAATATGTGACAAATGTAATTTGTCTTCAACTTCTCATACTCCTCATGTTACTCATTGCTTGCTGTTCTATGTAGCTCATTAATGTCTTCACATGTGTTATTTGTAGCTGTTCATTATCATATCAATAGTCAATATATGCATTTTATACATGGAAGATAGTGTCCCTGTTGTTGTTGTTGTTGTTGTTGTTGTCTTCAGTCCTGAGACTGGTTTGATGCAGCTCTCCATGCTACTCTATCCTGTGCAAGCTTCTTCATCTCCCACTACTTACTGCAACCTACATCCTTCTGAATCTGCTTAGTGTATTCATCTCTTGGTCTCCCTCTACGATTTTTACCCTCCATGCTGCCCTCCAATGCTAACTTTGTGATCCCTTGATGCCTCAGAACATGTCCTACCAACCGGTCCCTTCTTCTTGTTAAGTTGTGCCACAAACTCCTCTTCTCCCCAATTCTATTCAATACCTCCTCATTAGTTATGTGATCTACCCATCTACCCCCTACATTTCCCTAAGCATTTATGGTGTCAAGTTTTCTATATGCTCATCAACTGTAAATGATCAAAGTGTGTTGATAATTAACTTTATTATAAATGTTACACTATTTAAATAATACACAAGGTCATCATTCTTATATATAGGATGTTCTGTATTAGTTAAAATATTTGTTTTGTAGTTTATTATTTGTTTGATGAGATGGTGTGTGATGTTTATAGAGTTCCTTAGCAGATGTCCTTATATGTACATGGAACTACCAACATCATACAGGGGTGGGGTGGGCTGGGGTAGTGGTGAGAGGCACTCAGAATCTTATACTTCAAGTCACCAATAAAGCCTCAGGATAATAATGTATAACATCAATTTTATAAATTTTGTGAAGTGAATTTAGTGTCATTCCAAAGAGATGTCTATAGTAGAATCTGTAACAAATGTTCATGGTTACACTAACCCTTTGAAAATCATTCTGAAGAAGTATAAATAGAAGGATAATTATTAATCAATATTTTAAGACGAAACCGATATTTAGAAGTTTTACAATTTTGGCACCCAGAACCCTTTCAGAATTTTAAACTTGTAAAGCTAAGAACTGTGGGTAGTCAGAATTTTACTACTCACTCCATACTTCTGTGCTGCACAGTAAGAAGATGCAGCACATGATTTAGGAAAGATTAGTCAAAATTATGCTTAGTGGTGAAAGTTGGAAACCTAACACTGACATTTGACAGGAGAAAATGAGAATGCTGGTGTACTTCAAAGAATTAAATAATTAAAGTTTGTGTGAGAACTGTACAGAAATGTACTGAATCATGGTAGAAAAATGTACTGTAAAGATAGACTGTGTGTTTCTACACTAGTGAAAGAAACATTAAAAAGACACGAAAACGGAACTTAGAGAGTCTATTGTCACTCTTTTGATGCTGACAAATAGATATCAGGCTTTGAGACTATTCTGACACTCCAATTGTTTTTGTAAATTTTCTGTGTTGTTTGATGTGAGGAGACAGTTAATTAGTTTTAGGTGAGCTATGTTAAGAATGTAGCAAATAATCTCTATCAACAATATTGTAACAGAATGCCAGTTCTTAATATTGCACAGAAATGGTGGAAAACAACATATAAATAATACTGTTGTGCCATTTTGTGATACATAAAATGTGATTTACTAAAATAGAACTTCCAACACCATAACTTCCCACAATTTTATGCAAAGGTGGTATTAGTTCGAGCTAGATGTTGCTTTCTCATTTGAACTAGGTGTTTCCCATAATTTCACTGCCTGTAGCATGGTATACTATCAACCATCTGATTATTCCTAATTGGCTCACATGATTCTGACTTCTGCTTTTTGCTATGTAGGGAATGTGGAAGTCTTTACAATGTCTAGTTTTGTGATTATTATTGTGATTATGGTGGCTAGACTTGCTTTGAATATGGCATGTTTAGTGAGTCATGGTATGAATAGCATGTTTAGTGAGTCATGGTATGAATAGCACTTTTTCCAATAATAATAAAAATTTCTTGTAATATTGGCTTGGTTTTGCCCCAAAAAGTTATGACGTAGCTTGCAGCTGACGTGAAATAAGCAAATTACACAGCTACACAGCTCTAGTACATTCTGGGCTGCGTACCTTTGATGTTATTCTTAAGCCAAAACATGCTGAACTGACTTTCTGTTCCAGTGTAATGTTGGTCAATCCACATTGCCGTGTGGTACATATATTTTAGATTGTTTTGGTTCTGATCTGAGTTTAAAATTACGAAAATTGTGAGATGACCTCAGTGCAACAACTTGTGCCCTGTTTTACAGGTAGGATTCAATCCATTTTTTGACAGTACCCATAATGGCTGTTGCTTCATGTTTCCCTGGTAGTATTTCATGGTTCACAGTACTAAAAGCTTTCTACAGATCTAAGTTAATTCCAAAACCATGTTATATAACTCCAAATCTCACACTATTTCTGTTGTGTAGTCCAAGAGGGCTCTTTCTTTACTGTACCCTGTTTGAAAACGAAGTTGACTGTTATTTATTAGTTTGTTTTCGCAGTTATTTTGAGGCCCTGATTTTCATTAATGCCTCAAATATTTCGGAAAAAGCCAGGAGGAGTGATCTATTCTGTACCTGTCACCATTTGTGCCTAGTGTTATAACTTATGAGTTTTTAAGCTTATCAGGAAATATTCCTTCATTAGAAGATAAGCTTGCTATGTCCACTAAATAAGATATGATGTAAATACAAATTACTCCAGATACCACCAAATAGAGGCAGCACTGAGCTTCATCAGATTACACACACACACACACACACACACACACACACACACACACACACACCTGGTAAGTATTCCCTGACCCAGGGTCCTTGGTGACTTTTCTGAACACTACCCCTTTTTGCAAACCTCTCCAGTCCTTTTCCTTCACCTCTCCTCCCTCTCTTCAACCCCTATTCCAGAAGAAGGAGCCACTAGCTCCAAAAGCTTGTATACGTAAAACCTTTTTTTATATGTGCTGCAGCTTGGTGAGCAGATTTTTTGTCTAGCCTATTACATTATATTTTGTGTATTTGTAATTTTATGAATCTCAGTGCTGCCTCTATACGGTAGTATCTGGAGTAAGCTATATTTATGTCATATCTCATTGCTTTAAAGTAAATTAAAATACTGTATAGCACATTAAACAATGTAAGCTTTAAAACAAGTGAAAGTTTTTTTAAATTACTTATAACAGTTTTTCAACATATGAAAATATCAACTGATTTTCAGGTAAGTCAGAAGTCCGCACTTCTCAGCTGAGACCAGCCTTTGTTTGGTGATGAAGTTACCTGCTACAGGTACACATAGACTGCACCAAAATATAAGTGTACTAATATGTCTGCAATACTGGACAGTTACAATGTGCTCTAAAGCCTACACAGAATTTGTCAGAAATTTATTCATTAAAATATTAATTAAATGTCATTGTGATAATTTTATGTGTGTTGCATTTGACAGTAGTAAAAATAAATATCTGTATATGGACCAATAGATCACAGCTATAAACTTTCTAGATTCACAAGACAGAAGAGTGTAAATAGACATATTTCCTTTTTTGAATTGTGAGAATCAAAATGGAGCAATAATCAGTAACAAAACTCAGATGCTACATGTGTCTTATATTCTAAGTGATTTATCCTTCCATCTGCTAGGAAACAAGACATTTCAGATAAAACCACAGTCAAGTACATGTACAAGAAATTTCTGCCTGCAACAGTCATTAACAGAAAGACTTATCTAATGAATAAGAAATGTGTGTGATTATATTGCTTTAAGGCATTCCTCAAAGAAACTGAAAGAAACATTAGATAAAACAAACTTTCTACAATGAACTTTTGTATACTAATGTTGCTCTTTCTGGATAAATGTTGAAGATCGGCCTTAACTTCTGTGTTTTGTAGTATTTCAGTGCCTGTGAGTTAACTGTGGTCCACTCAACACATCTTATATTGAAACTTCCTGGCAGATTAAAACTGTGTGCCTGACTGAGACTCAAACTTGGAACCTTTGCCTTTCGCAGGCAAGTGCTCTACCATCTGAGCTACCCAAGCACGACTTGCAACCCATCCACACAGCTTCAATTCTGCCAGTACCTCAACTCCTATCATTCTGGAAACTTCTTATATTGTTTCTGTGTAATGTGGATTCATCAACCATACATGATTTTGCATTCCACCATGCTGCAACTTTTGTAAAAAAATAATTCTTCCTTCATGGTGTCACAGAGAAATAAGTAAAAAGTTTTGCTTCTAAGAGCATTATTAATTACATTTTCTGCATATGCATTGTTATTAATGAGCATTGTTATGTCTGCTAAGTACAGCCAACTCTGTCAACCTCTCATTACAGACAGGAGCAACTAATTATAAAAATGTAATGTAGTCTACTTGTCAACTTTCATTTGCTATTTCACAGATATTATGTCTTCGGCTCTGTACAATTTTCTGGAAGCTGTTATAAGATAATAAAGTTTATTATCAAAACAAAAGAAAAAATACAACTCTTTCTTCTTTCATTATGTTTAGATACATTACACTTAATATGAATCTAAGTATTTACATACCCTTCTGTCCAAGGTTTTAAAGCTCAGTTATGTATATTCTTCTTACCTCTGCTTCCTTTCACATGGAGGACTATCAGAGCCTGAACAGAACTGAAATTCACCTCTGCTGAGATAAGAGTATTTGAAATTCTTAAAATATAGGATTGTAGGTTTGAAACCCACCACAGCTTAAATTTTGATTAATAATCAGCATTGGTGACTGAGGACTTCCAGTATTTGAAGTGACCCTCATTCTGCCAACAGCTTTGTCAAGGAGGGTGGAGGAGGTGACAGAGGTTCAGGGCATTCTCTTGTGCATGGGATGGGAAACTGCCCGTAGAGATGGAAGAATCAGTAATGATCAACAGCATGAGGATGCACAAGGCAATGGAAACTGTTGCGTTAAAGACACATAATGTCTATCTGCAACACTGGTAAGTAATTGAAAAAGTGTCATGATGGGCTCTCCATTGGCAAAATGTTCTAGAATAGTCTCCCATTCAGATCTCTGGGAGGTGACCTTGAGAAAAAGATTGAATAACCAATGAAAGG
The DNA here is from genome assembly GCF_021461385.2 of Schistocerca piceifrons. Lineage (NCBI taxonomy): Eukaryota > Metazoa > Arthropoda > Insecta > Orthoptera > Acrididae > Schistocerca > Schistocerca piceifrons. Next base: position 190,620,697 of record NC_060141.1, read on the forward strand.
ATAACATCTTACAAGTTCAGGCATGGATTGTCAGAAGCATAGATGTGGTAGGGAAGCTAGAAAATCTGAAATGGGAAATTCAACAGCTCAATCTACTTATAGTAGGGATCAGTGAAGTGAAATGGAAAGAAAACAATGATTTCTGGTCAAATGAGTATAGGGTAATATCAACAGCAGCAGAAAATGATATAACTGGAGTAGGATTTGTTAGGAACAGGAAGATAGGGCAGAGAGTGTGCTACTCTGAACAGTTCAATGATAGAGTTGTTCTTATCAGAATCAACAGCAAACCAACACCGACACTGATAGTTCAGATATATATATATATGTTGGCATTGCAAGCTGAAGATAAAGAGATAGAGAAAGTATATGAGGATACTTGAGGGATAATACAGTATATAAAGGGAGATGAAAATTGGGAAGGAGCAGAAGGATTGCTTACAGGAGAATATGGGCTTGGGACAAGAAATGAGAGAGGAGAAAGACTGATTACGTTCTGTAATACAACGGTGACTCAAATGAAAACTTCAAATATTTTTAAAAATATTATTTGTTATGCAGAAGTGGTACAAAGTTGTATCACTTTTCAACATAATCTCCCCCACACTCAATGCTTCAGTGCTTACAAAGTGCATAAATTCCTTTAGAAAAAAATTCTTTTGGTAGCCCGTGCAACCACTCATGCACTGCGTGGCATACCTCTTCATCAGAATGGAACTTCTTTCCTCCCATTGCGTCTTTGATTGGTCCAAACATATGGCACTTAGGGCAAGGTCTGGTGAGTATGGTGGATGAGAAAGACACTCAAAATGCAGGTCTGTGATTGTTGCAACTGTTGTACGGGCAGTGTGGGCCCTTGCATTGGACGCCTGCTGACAGCAATCCACGTCGCTTTGATTTGATTGCAGGCCGCAGATGATTTTTTAGGAAATCTGTGTATGATTCACTGGCGACATTGGTCCCTCGAGGCATGTAATGCTCCAAAATGATGCCTTTTTTGTCCCAAAAGAGAGTCAGAAAACCTTCTCTGCTGATGGTTCTGTTCGAAACTTATTTGGTTTTGGTGATGAGGAATGGTGCCATTCCTTGCTCACTCTCTTTGTTTCCAGTTGGTGGAAGTGAACCCAGGTTTCATCCCCAGCAATGATTCTTGCAAGGAAGCCATCACCTTCTCGTTCAAAGTGCCAACAAAGTTCTTCACAAGCATCAACACGTTGTTCTCTCATTTCAGGAGTCACCTGCCATGGCACCCATCTTGCAGACAATTTGTGAAACTGGAGCACATCACGGACAATGTGGTGTGCTGACCCATGACTAATCTGTAAACATGCTGCAATGTCATTCAGTGTCACTTGGCGGTTTTCCTTCACTATGGCTTCAACTGGTGCAATGTTCTGTGGAGTCACAACTCATTGTGCCTGACCTGGATGAGCGGCATCTTCCACTGAAGTCACACCATTTGCAAACTTCCTACTCCATTTGTAGACTTGCTGCTGTGACAAACATGCATCACTGTACTGAACCTTCATTTGTTGATGAATTTCAATAGGTTTCACACCTTCACTACACAAAAACAGAATAACAGAACGCTGTTCTTGCCTGGTGCAAGTCACAAGTGGGGCGGCCATCTTTATACTGATACTGCGACAGTGTGTGTGCATCTACACTATGCTGCCACCTACAGGCTATTCTGCACACTGTTTGTAGCACGCTTACCAACTTACAGGATAATGGCGTGAAATTTCAATTTGTTATTATAAATTTAAGGTTTTCATTTGACTCACCCTCATAAATTCCAGCTAGTAATAGCAAATAGAGTCTATGTCTGCTTCTGGATATGCCTCACAATCCAGTATCTCATTTTGGTATCTCTGTCTGACAACAACATAATCTAACTGAATCTCAAAAGGAGGATGTAGACTTGGAATAAGCCGTGTGACATGGAAAGATTTCAGTTAGATTATGTTGTTGTCAGACAGAGATTCCAAAATGAGATACTGGATTGTGAGGCATATCCAGAAGCAGACATAGACTCAGATCACAGTGTAGTATTGATGAAGACTAGGCTGAAGTTTAAGAGATTAGTCAGGAAAAATCATATGCAAAGAAGTGGGTTAAAGAAGTACAAAGGAATTGTGAGATATGCCTGAAGTCATCTAAGGCTACAGATACAGCAATAAGGGGTAGCTCAGTAGGCAGTACAGTTGAAGAGAAATGGACATATCTAAAAAGGGCAATCACAGAAGTTGGATAGAAAAACATAGGTGAAAAGAAGGTAATGATGAAGAAACCATGGGTAACAGAAGATATTCTTCAGTTACTCAATGAAAGAAAGAAGTACAATGTCAGGAATACAGAAATACAACTCACAGAGGAATGAAACAAATAGGATGTGTAGGGGAGCTAAGATGAAATGGCTGCATGAAAAATGTCAAGGGGGGGAAAAAAAAAAAAAAAGAAAAGAAGAACTGACTCAGTACATAGGAAAGTCAAAACAGAGAAATTAAAAACAAGGGTGGTCATATTAAGAGTGCAATGGGAGTTCCACTGTTAAATGCATAGGAGAGAGCAGACAGGTGGAAAGAGTACACTAAAGGCTCTATGAGGGGGAAGATTTGCCTGATGCAGTAGATGAAGAAACATAAGTTGGTTTAGAAGAGATGGGTTTCCAGTATTGGAATCACAATTTTAAAGAGCTTTGGAGGACTTACGATCAAATAAGGCAGAAGGAATAGATAACATTTCATCAGGATTTTTAAAATCATTGGGGGAAGTGGCAGCAAAATGACTATTTGCAGTGGTGTGTAGAATGTATGAGTCTGGCAACATAACATCTCACTTTTGAAAAAATATGATCCACACAATTCCAAAGACTGCAAGAGCTGACATTTCCAAGAGTTATCGCACAATCAGCTTAACAGATCATGCATCCAAGTTTCTGACAAGAATAATATACAGAAGAATGGAAAAGAAGATTGAGGATGTGTTAGATGATGGCTTAAGGAAAAGTAAAGGCACCAGAGAGGCAATTCTGACTTTGCAGTTAATAATAGAAGCCAGACTAAAGAAAAATCAAGACTTGTTTGTAGGATTTGTTCACCTAGAAAAAGCATTTGACGATGTAAAATTGTGCAAGATGTTAGAGATTCTGAGAAAAACAGGGGTAAGCAATAGGGAGAGATATTTACAAGAGCAAAGAGGGAATAATTAGAGTGGATGACCAAGAACAAAGTGCTCAGACTAAAAATGGTGTAAGACAGGGATGCAGTCTTTCACCCCTATTGTTCAATCTATACATTGAAGAAGCAATGATGGAAATAAAAGGAAGGTTCAGGAGTGGGATTAAAATTCAAGGTGAAAGGATATCAGTGATATAATTCGCTGATGACATTGCTGTGAGCCTGTTGATGTACCAGCTAACTTTTGGAAAAATATCACACACAATCCTGAAGAAAACAAGAGTTAACAAGTGCGAGAATTATCACGAATAATATACAGAAGAATGGAAAAGTAAATTGAGGATGTGTTAGATGTCGATAAGTTTGGCTTTAGGAAAGGTAAAGGCACCAGAGAGGAAATTCTGATGTTATGGTTGATAATGAAAGCAATATTAAAGAAAAATCCGGACATATTTATAGGACTTGTCAACCTGGAAAAAACTTCAACAATTTCAGATGGTGCAAGATGTTTGAAATTCTGAGGAAAATAGGTGTAAGCTATAGGGAGAGATGGATAATATACAACACGTATAAGAGCCAAGAGTGAATAATAAGACTGGAAGATCAAGAAAAAGTGCCTGGATTAAAAATGATATAAGACAGGAATGTAGTCTTTCACCCCTACTGTTCAGTCTACACATCAAAGAAGTAGCAATGCAAATAAAAGAAAGGTTCAAGAATGGAATAAAAATTCATAGTGAAAGGACATCAGTGGCACAATTCACTGTTGTCAGTGAATGTGAAGAAGAATTACATGATCTGCTGAATGGATTGAACAGTCTAATGAGAAAAGAATATGGATTGTCAGTAAATCGAAAAAAAGATAGAAGTAATGAGAAGTAGCAGAAATGAGAATAGCAAGGAACTTAACATTAGGATAGATGGTCTTGAAGTGGATGAAGTTAAGGACTTCCTCTACCTAGGCAGCAAAATAACCATTGATGGCTGGAGCAAGGAGGACATCAAAAGCAGAATAGGAATGGCAAAAAGGGCATTCGTGGTCAAGAGAAGTCTATGAGTATCAAACATAGACCTTAATTTGATGAATAAATTTCTGAAAATGTCTGTCTGGAAAACAGCATTGTATGGTAGTGAAACATGGACTGTGGGAAAACCAGAACAGATTGAGATGTGGTGCTACAGATGAATGTTGAAAATGAAGTGGACTGATAAGGTAAGGAATGAGGTGGTTCAGTGCAGAATCAAAGAGGAATGGAATATGTAAAAAACACTGACAAGGAGAAGGGGCAGGATGATGGGACATCCATTAAGACATCAGGGAGTGACTTGCATGGTACTAGAGGGAACTGTAGAAGGTGAAACTGTAGAGTAAGACTGAGATTGGAATACATCTAGCATGTAATTGAGCATGTAGGTTGCAAGTGCTTCTCTGAGATGAAGAGGTTGGCACAGGATCGGAATTCGTGGCAGGTCAAATCAAACCAGTCAGACGACTGATGGAAAGGGGGGAGGGACTTAACTTTTGCAGAATGTGATCCATTATCATGATGATAATCATATTTAAAACATTATAAGTACACATTATGATTTCATACATAAAGCACAGGATAGCTGAAACTATAAGCTAGTAGGGAATCAATAAGGGAAGGAAGTTAATGATGGCCTCATATCATTGGCCAGATAACTTGACCAAGGGGTACTTAGTTCTAGATTTTTTCCAATTCTATTTTTCTTAGGATATAATTATTAGCATTAGTTGTCTATTTTTATGGTGAAGTTTTACCACAAATTTTTTGATATGTCTCCTGTACCAGAATCAAATGATTTAGTTTATGTGCATTATGAGACTACCAAACCAAAGTTCATAGTTGACTGTAATGAAGGAACCTAATGCAAACATGTAGACTGCAGCAATAATCACATCCTTAAAGTTATCAGTTTGATATATGCCTCTATTGTTAAATAGTTGTCATTCTTCTCATGAAAGAAAGGTATTTGTAGGCTGCTGTACATACTGTAATCTTCAGTTTATGTGTAATACATGCTATAGAAAGTCAGATACTATTGATTACTAAGTCACATATGTTTGAATCTGGCATTTATGTGAGAAATAGGTTAGTTTCAGAATTTTACAAAACAATATTTCTGCAAGTTCGCGGTACAAGTGTTTTGGATACATAATTTAATTTGTAGCAAATCAGCATTTGTGTCTCACAGTTCAGCCAGTGTGTACACCATCCCTGAATTTCCTTGTATGTCAATACAAATAAACATGCATTTTTGAATATTTTCAGACCATTGTCCATTGTATAATCTATGGGCAATTTGCAACAAAAGAACGTTTGTGATTTAGTTACTGTAGCAGATTTTCTAACCAACATTTTGTGTTATATCTAGTTTTCTCTTAAAGAGGAGTAGCCATATATATTATCTGCATTTATGGTAAATTAACTCTGTTTTTGAGTTTTCCAAGGGCTATAATTAACCTCAAAACATTTTAGGAAGCTAGTAATTTTTACCACAGGTTTTTGTGTTGCCTTAATAGAAATCTCATTTTGTGTATCTGCTTCATTTCTTATAGGGGATTAGCAACTTTTTAGCTCAACAGATTAAAAGATAATCAGTGAGCCTAAAGTTATTTGTTCACTGCCTCTGCCTTGTAATACATTGCACCAACCAAAATGCAGCCCCATTGTGAATGCTGTTCTAAAACACGAAATCAGTTGATTGATGTTTGTAAGAAGCTGGAAATCACCAAGACTACTGTCAAATGGTTGGTAGCTGCTGCAAATCAGTATGTTGGAAGAGCTTCTGAGAGTGTTGTACCTATGATGCCTATACCAGAGGTAGCTCAAGTACTATGCTCTCCTGGGGATCCTGTCTCCTCTGCAGAAAGTACAGGACCTGTCATTACCCATCCACTTGACTATGAGTGGTGTGTCAAAGGTAGATCTAGGCATCCCATACAGGGCAGACAGGGACAAGGGAGGACTCAGGATGCTGTACCGATCCGCCTAACCAACAATTTGAGGTGCTGTCTTTCACTGATACTGCAACTGAGCCAGTGGGACTCACTTCACCTGTTTTGGAGAAAACTATTTTGTCTTGTGTCAGGAGGAGGCAAACACAAAAGGATAGGGGTCTATTAATCATTGGCAGTTCAGATGAATGGAGAATGATGGTAACCCTTTGGGAAATGGCGGCAAGGGACAGGAAAGGGCACCATGTGCAATCAGTGTGTATGCCTCGGGGGTAATTTATCATGTTGAAGAGGCTATTCTGGCAGCCATTGAGGGAACAGTGTGCAACCAACTACAAATTGTGGTCCACATTGGAACAAATTATGCCTGTTGTCTGGGCTCTGAGGACATTCTTGGGTCATCCCAGCAACTGGCAGAGAAGGTCAAGAATACCAACAGTGCACTTAGAGTTTCAGTGAAGCTCACAATTTGCAGCATTGTCCCCAGAACTGATCATGGCCCTTTGGTTCTGAGGTGAGTGGAAGGACTGAACCAGAGACTTGAAAGGTTCTGTGATAAGCTAGTCTATGACTTCCTGAACTTGGGCCATAGGGTTGAGAACTGTAGGATCTCCGTAAATAGGCCAGGTATGTACTACACATCAGAGGCTGCTACTCAGGTAGCTGACTGTGTGTGAGATGTACACAAGAGTCTTTTAGATTGTGTGACCTTCCATCCAATCTAGATAATGATAGCTGTAGGATACCCAGAAGTATCACTGTAAGATTGAAATAAGTGCCTCCCACAGGTAAGAGTATAAAAATCCTAATGGTTAACTGCCAAGGTATTCGTAACAAAGTGCCAGAGTTTGAAGCACTCATGAAAAGCAGTGAAGCTCACATAATATTAGGTGCAGAAAGCTGGTTGAAACCTAAAATTGATGTCAGAGACAGTTTTGGGGACAACTGAAGTGTATATCAAAAGGGTAGGCAGGTGGGAAATGGGGGTGCTGTATTTGTCGCAGTAGACAAAAACTCAAGTCTACTGAGATAGAAATTGAAGGTGTGTATGAGATTGTTTGGGTAAGACTCAGTGTCAGGGGTGAGCATGAAATGATAACTGGATCTTTCTATTATCCACCAGACTCATCTCCTGATGTAACTAAAGACTTTAGAGAAAACCTCAGTTCACTTGTACTTAAGTTCTCTACTCATAATGTAATCATTGGTGAAGAATTTAATCATCCAACAATTAACTGGGAAAATTACAGTAAATGTGTTCTCTAAAAACTATGTAGAACAGATAGTTCAGAACCCCTATATGATGGAAATTATTGCATCTAATGGCAACAAACAGACCTGACGTCTTTGAGGATGCCCACATAGAAACTGGTATCAGTGACCATGGCAACAGTGATTACCAAAGTACAAAGGACAACTAAAACAAGCAGAAAGATATGTATGTTCAGTAAACTAGATAAAAAATCTGTAGTGTCATATCTCAGAGAGGAACTGGAAACTTCCAGCACAGGTCAGGAGCATCTAGAGGAACTCGGGCTCAAATTCAAAGAATAGTTTACCAAGCACTGGATAGATATGTACCTAGTAGAACAGTTCATAATAGGAGGGAATCTCCATGGTATACAGTCACTGGAAAAAAAACTTCTAAAGAAACAGAGATTAGTGCATAATAGGTGTAAAACAAGGTGTAGGGGTATAGATAGAAATATGCTGAATGAAACGCATTTGGCTGTCAAGAGAGCGATGCATGATACCTTCAGTGACTACCATAGCAGAATATTGTCAAGTGACATTTTACAAAATGCAAAAAAATTCTGTTCATATGTAAAGACTGTTAGTTACACCGTAGTTAGTATTCAGTCACTAGTAAATGAGATATAAACTGAAATTGAGGATAGTAAAGCAAAAGACGAAATGCTTAACTCCTTTTTCAAACCTTTATTTTCAAAGGAAATCCCAGGAGAATTGCCCAAATTTAATCCTATCACTGAAATGTTGAATGAAATAAACATTAGTGTCAGCAGTGTTGAGAATCAGCTGAAAATGTTAAAACTGAACAAAGCTCGAGGCCCAATGGTACCCTTTTATATTCTGTACTGAATTTGTAGCTGAGTAAGCCCCTCTTCTAACTGTAATCTATTGTTGATCTGTCAAACAAAACACCATGCTTAGTTCTTGGAAAAGGCACAGCTCACATCCGTGTAGAAGAAGGGTAGTAGAAATGAGGCACAAAACTACTGTCCAATATCCTTGACTTCAGTTTATTGTAGAACCTTAGAACATATTCTGAGCTCAAACATAATGAGGTATCTTGAACACAATGACCTCCTCAGTATGTACCAGCATGGATTTTGAAAACATTGATCAGTGAAACCCAACTCACACTCATCTTACATGAGCTTTGGATCAAGGCTACCAGGTAGATGCAGAGTGTCTTGATTTCTGAAAAGCATTCGACTCAGTACCACACCTATGCTTATTGTCAAAAGTATGATCACATGGGGCATCAAGTGAAATTTGTGACTAGATTGAGGATTTTTTTGGTAAGGAGGACACAGCATGTTATCTTTGATGGACAGTCATCATCAGATGTAGAAATAACTTTGTGTGTGCCCCATGCTTGCTGTTCATGTTGTGTATTAATGACCTTGCAGAAAATATTAACAGTAAAATCAGGTTTTTTGCAGATGATGCAGGTATCTATAATAAAGTACTATCTGAGAGAAGCAGCATAAATATTCAGTGAGATCTTGATAAGATTTCTAAATGGTGCAAAGATTGGTAACTTGCTTTAAGTTTTTATATCTTCAATAACCTGCACATCAATCTTGGCTGTGTAGGGGCTGTTTTCTCACAGAAGATCACAATATTCATGAGCAGAATATACAAGTACATTATGATATAAATGTGATGTATCAAAACGGAAAAACAGAGAAGGCATGAACAATCTTACACCAAATGTGTGGGCTGAAAATAGTGACAATTATAGTGATAAAAGAAGTAGAAAATGCAAAGTAAGTGAAGTGACATGCTTGGAGTTTGCAACACAATTTCACTTTTGGGGCCCAAAGTAGACATTTCATTCAAAGAAAATGAGGATTTTATAGTGCCTTGGAAGTGTGACAACTGCAGTATTACTGTATCAGATTGTAAGAGCGCAGAGCCTTTGATATTTGAACTCTTTGGCCTAGCATGCAGTAGGCTCTGAGCACTATGGGATTCAACTGCTGTGGTCATAAGTTCCCTAGAACTTAGAACTACTTAAACCTAACTAACCTAAGGACAGCACACAACACCCAGCCATCACGAGGCAGAGAAAATCCCTGACGCCGCCGGGAATCGAACCCGGGAACCCGGGCGTGGGAAGCGAGAACGCTACCGCACGACCACGAGATGCGGGCATGCAGTAGCTGTGGGGCCTTGCCCTGTAGTATTTTTTATTGTTATTTGTCTTTTCTTGCAGCTACAGCAGGTCATGTTGTATTGACAATGCTTGAAGTAGTGTGCATGCAGAATCATCAGTGGTTTTGGAACAAAGTCCTTAAACATTGGTATACATTTATAAACCTAGTACTATGTCATATATTCAATGAATTACCATTATGGAAAGCTCTCTTGCAATTGGGTTGTTTTTGTTGTGGTCTCCAGTCCAAAGTTTGGTTTGATGCATCTTCCCAAGCTACTCTATCCTGTGTAACCCTCTCCATCTGTGAATAACAACTGCAACCTACATCATTCTGCATCTCCTTACTGTGTTCATCTCTTGGTCTCCCTCCATGAATTTTACATCCCCCCCCCCACATACACACATTTCCCTCCAATGCTAAATTTGTGATCCATTGATCTCTCGCAATGTGTTCTGTCAACTAATCCCTTCTTATACGAGGTGTGTTTTTTAAGTAAGTACCATTTTACCACACCACGACCGCAGCACTGCAGTCGGAGTTCTGTGCATGAGCACTGGGGGTACCTACATCCGTTGTCTATGCACTGACACAATTACAATCTGATTCTTCCTTGTTTACATTGTGTACTGAGTGTTTAAGATGCCTCCGATAATCATGAGTCCTGCCGACCATGAAGTACGGTCTGTTATAAGATTTCTTAGTGCTAAAGGCCTAAAAGCATTCAATATTCATCGTGAGGTCTGTGCAGTTTACGGAGAAAACATTAAGAGTGATGGAATGGTAAGAAAGTGGGTGAGAGCGTTTAAAGATGGTTGCAAAAATGTGCATGATGAACAATGGAGTGGGCGTCCTTCGGTCTTTAATGAAAGTTTTGTGCAGGAAGTGGACAATAAGGTGAGAGAAAACAGATGCTTACCTTACGGGAAGACTTTCCTAAAGTTGAAGAAACACCAGGGTGGTCATCATCTTCAAGACGATGATGAAGTAAAAACAGTGGTGATGCAGTGGTTAATAAGTCAGGCGGCAGACTTCTATGTGTAGGGTATTCAAAAACTGGTACAACATTATGATAAGTGCCTCAATATTGATGGAAATTATGTAGAAAAGTAGATTAAGGTAAAGGCTTTCATGCAAAAATTAAATTATTGAGGTATCTTAGCACATCTTTTTCTAATTTCAAAATGGTACTTACTTAAAAACACACCTCATAGTCAAGTTGTGGTACAAATCTCTTGTTTCCCCAGTTCTCTCCTCATATATTTCATAAAAAATCCTTCATAATAGTAAGTGTATCAAACACCTGCAGGTAACTTTGATCTGTTCATAAACCACCTTCAAGCTGTACTTGCCCATTTAACAACCAAAAACAAAGACATAGTAGTGGCCGGTGACTTCAATGTAGATTTTTTTAAAGACCCTCCCAGTAACAACTTATTTGAGTTAGTAACACTATCATTCAACTTAATTTCCACTGTAAAGTTCCCAACTAGGGGAGCCAATTGGTCACAAACAGCCATAGATAATATCTTTTTAGAAAAGTCCAATGAACAAAAGTATATTACAAAAACGGTAGTCAATGGCCTCTCAGACCATGACATGCAGTTCCTTCTGTTAAATGTTAATACTGAAGAGGTTATAAAATCTGTTAAATCTGAAATCAAGAGAGTAATTTTACAGTGATCATGGCATGAATGCAGAATATAACACTTTTGCTAATGAAGTGCTTACCTTATGAACCCTGGTTTCCCCCAAAACTAACCAAGGTTAGAGCAAAGTCTACAAAGAAGCCATGGACTACTCAAGGAATAGAGGTATCATGTAAAACAAAAAGAGGACTGTATCTGTCAATCCGAAATAGTTCTGATGTTGATGCTCTAACACATTACAAGAAATACTGCAAAGTATTAAAACCTGTAACATGGAAATCAAAGCAAGTATATTACAAGGAAAAGATAGTCATATTAGATAACAAAATAAAGACAATAGGGGATATAGTGAAGGAGGAGACCGATAGAACCAGGCATGAAAAGTGGCAAGTAGCATTAAGAGTAAATGATACATTGGTGGCAGATGTGTATAGTGTTGCAGAACTTTTTTACAAACATTTTATAACTATTAATGAAAAGATGAGGTTGTCAGTTTCTGTATATTCTGCCATGGGATACCTCAGATCAGACATTTCAAGTAACTTCCATAATATGAATTTGATGCTGACTACCCCAGGAGGAGTATTGACCATCACAAAGTCTTTAAAATCTAAAACATCTAGTAGGTATGATGAAATATCAACAAAGTTAATTAAAGAATGTGATTCTAAGTACCATATTAAGCTATCTGTGTAACAAGTCTTTTATCAGTGGAATATTTCCTGAGTGGTTGAAATATGCTGAAGTTAAGCTATTGTTTAAGAAGGGAGATGCAGAAATAACATCAAATTTCTGTCCAATTTCACTTTTGCCAGCATTCTAAAATTTTTTAGGAAAGGTAATGTACAATCAGCTACATAACCATCTCATCACAAATAACATATGGTCAAAGTCGCAGTTCAGATTTCTAAAGGGTTCTGATACTGAGAAGGCTGTCTACACTTACAGTGAAAATGTACTTAATTCATTAGACAAAAAATTTCCAGCAACCGGTATATTTTTGATCTGTCAAAGGCATTTGACTGTGTAGATCACAATATCCTTTTAAGTAAATTAGAATATTATGGTGTAACAGGAAATGCTGCAAAATGATTCAAATCCTGTATCTTTGGCAGGAAACAAAAGGTGTTATTAGGAAAGAGACATGTATTAAGCTATAAGGCATCAACCAACTGTGAACTAATTACATGTGAGGTACCGCAAGGTTCCATCTTAGGGCCCTTACTTTTTCTGTTATCGACTGCAAGGGTCGACTGCCTCATCTTTGAGAACGAACTTCTTTGAAAACTGTTGACCTTAGTCTCAGTGTGTTCTGAACTCTGTATGTGAGTGGATGTGTTTGTACTGACATGATCAAAATAAAGTTAATTCACTATAAACAAGCGAATACTTAATTTTGAGTTCGGTATTACAGTACGTAACATCCTGATTCCCACACTGGTGACCCCGATGCTCATGAACGCTGCTTACAACGCCAGAAATGTGTACTGGAACATCACCATGGACAAACAATGCAGCAACCCTTTGTCAGATTTCTACGTCTATCGACTTTGCATCACGCCGCATCTGGATGCAGTATACAGAATGTGTAATTAGTGTGTAAATTCCTGACTCTTGTGTGAATCATGCTTTTTGGTAACTTTGGTCACCTTCTCACACATCAACAATGTGACTGAGGCGCACACATCATCCATCAAAACCCGCTCAATGCATCAGTAATTTCACTTCAGGACAGTGCAGTGCTCCTTCACCGATTAATTTGGACAATTTTGACTTGGTTTTGTGTAATGAATTAACTTTGTGCAGTGCTTTGACATCGGACAATGATACCAAACAATGGACTGCAACAAACGGGGACTATGTTGCAAATCCCAGTTCGCACGAACTCTGAACTACAGCTAAATTGCATGTCTGGTCTAATTCACGAATGCCCGTCATTGCTAACGCCCGTCATTGCTACCACGTCTTCCGCGATGCGTCCAAATTTATCGACCCGGTTTCCGCACAGCCCGTGTTCCAGAGTTCGAATGTTCGCGCAACTTTTCCACCACTTCTCCGCGCTTGTTCCTCATTTGCAGCATTCAACTACCAACATTCCTCTTGGACGAACTTCCAATGTGGTTCATGGCTGTGGAGTATATATTCTCCTCTTATGGCATCACCGACGAAAGATAAAAATACCTCGTACTCTTCAGGCACCTAAATGACTATCATTATATAATTACGGACATTATCTGTGACAATTTAAGTGACAAATACACCAGAGTGAAAGCCACTTTAATTCAGCACCTGTCACCAACATCACAGGAACAATTTCATCAAGGACATCCTACTGATCAACAACAATGCACCAATTACACTGACGACAATGCTGGCTGTTTCTCGTTGCAACACTGGACGTGCAACGCCTCCCTCTATGCAGCACCCAAGTCGCACCGACTCTGCTTGACTGCTGCCGACAGTGATGTCGTGGCCGCCGCCTGCTTGCTCACTGACCTCAACCCTGTCAAAACAAACAGCTGTTCGACATACGATCCCGCCACGGCTACCACAACTGCATCTTGTTAACAACTGGCTGACACTACACATGCTTACCGCCTGGCCGTTCACTACTTGACCACGCCTGCAACTTGTTCAACCGCCCCAGAAGACAATTTCAGCCGTATCACTGCTTCATACAGCAGTGAATGTGTTCTCATTTCACGGCCACCGAGTACTGAGTTTCACATTCATGATCGCACACACGATCTCTTCTACTCTAACTGTTACGTCAATACTGTGCCGCCGACCTTGTCTTGTACACCAGGTTACCCTTTGATAGAGACAGATTCTGATTTCGACCCCATTTTACTCAGTGATACACAGCAGACTGCTTCACGACATACATTTTCACCTGAACAACTGCGACAGTTATGTGAGCAAATTGCGACATACAACTTGTTGGTAGAAGATGAGTTACATATGGTGCAGCCGACACCAACCGAGCATGACATGCAATGAGATGCTCCTGTCATTGTTCCGCCTCCGACTGCTGATGATTCTTTGCCGTTACTACCAGCTACAACTAATACCCTGACAATCACGCTACATGGATCTATGTCCCAGATGTCACAACTGTCATCATCATACCACCTCAAGTGGAAATTCTACGTTACTGATGTGATAAAAGAAACTTATTTATGTCCCTGCCACCTTTCCTTGTTAGTTCCAGACACTTCGTTTCTGTACCATGGCATAACCAGCCGCTTCCAGTGCTGCTTGCTTTGCCGCCCTCTTCACTACCTCCAACAATGTACGACCAACACATCGGCCATTTCTGCTTCGATGAGTGAGCATCTGTGCAGCAGTTTCGCGCAAGCAGCTTGCAGCCTTACAACTCGAACGCAGTGCCGACAGCGACAGCACACATGCAGCTCCAGTTCCATCAAACTGTGTCGCCTCTCTGCCACAGACCAGTAGTTCATCCACTGATTCGACTTTTTCACGTTGACATTATGTCTCATCCTCTTCCTGCTCCAATCATGGTTTCGCCGACCACATCTGCCTTCCACCACCTCTCACCGTCACCATGCCTCATGCACAGGGCTCATGGCCACGCCCCCCAACCTTCGATCAAGGCTGTTTTGCCCATCAAAACACCGACCCTGCAACTCTGCTTGGAATATCCTGCCATCTACTGCTGTAACACACTCACCGTCCACAGACTCTAAGGTGATGCTTCCGTCTACACCGAAGTCATCCGCCGCCAAGGTCAGTCATGTGCAGCTTGCTGTTTTCCCCCCTGCTGCGACATCAAGCGCCTCTATAACTCCCTTGTTACCCCGAGTGTTGCTCATCCAGCATCTCTTACGCAACCTGTTAAGCCACAGCATGCTTGCTCCTTTATGTCATATGGCCAATAACAAACTGTTACTGGACACGCTGCACTTACCGCGGCGCTCGCCAGCAAATACTTTGGCAATACATCGCCATCGCATCTTCGATGCACTCTGCGCCTTTGATCGGATCAAAACCCCACTGCGCCGCACGGCCTCGGCACAACGGTGCTCTCCCCACCAACACGCTGCCACCTTCTGCTTCCACCGTGCCATCAGCAGCATGGCATGGTCAACCAGTGGACACCTTCCGCGCCTCCTTCCCTCTGCTGGCCGGGCCTACCAAGACATTGAGAAATGGTCCCATCGCACCTCGCACTAGCACCTGCCACGACACAATCGGTCACGCACACCTGCGCCATCAGCCGGCCGGGTGCACACACGCCTCTCATCATCCGTACCGTGCTCTGGACTACTGGTGGGGGCTCTGTGGCGGTTATCGACTGCAAGAGTCGACTGCCTCATCTTTGAGAACGAACTTCTTTGAAAACTGTTGATCTCAGTGTGTTCTGAACTCTGTATTCGAGCAGATGTGATTGTACTGACATGATCAAAATAAAGTTAATTAATTATAAATGAGCTAATACTTAATGTTGGGTTCGATATTACCATACGTAACATCCCGATTCCCACATATCAATGACCTTTCATCAGTAACATTACCAGGTGCCAAGTTTGTTTTGTTTGCTGATGATACAAACATTGCAATAAATAGCAAATCAAGTGTAGTCTTAGAAAGATGGGCTAGTAAAATATTTGTGAACATTAATCACTGGTTCGTAGCCAATTCTTTGTTACTAAACTTTGAAGAAACACATAAAGGCTGTTCAGAACAGGTAAGGGGTGTCCCATGAGTATGTGCCTAACATATGATGATGAGCAGACAGGAGAAGTGGAAGGTGTTAAATTGTTGGGATTACAGCTTGATAATTAATTCAACTGGGAGGAGCATGCAACAAAACTGCTGAAGTGTCTAAACAAATCTCTATTTGCAATGCAAATTCTGTCAGACATAGGGGATATAAAAATGAAAAAGCTGGCATACTATGCTTACTTTCACTCCACAATGTCATATGGGATTATTTTTTAGGGTAATTCATCAAGCCAAGCTAAAGTTTTCCATGCACAAAAATGTGCAATAAGAGCTATATGTGGTGTGAACTCAAGAACATCCTGCAGAGGCCTGTTTAGGGAACTAGGTATACTAACTACTGCTTCCCAATATATTTATTCTGTAATGAAATTTGTCATTAAATATATATTACTTTTTCAAACCAACAGCTCAGTTCGTGGAATCAATACTAGAAATAAGAATAATTTTCACAAGAATTTGAAGTCACTTACTCTTGTACAAAAAGTTGTGTATCATTATTCAGGAACACACACACATGAAAATGTGTGTTCCTGAATAATGAACACCTTTTTGTACAAGAGTAAGTGACTTCAAAACCTTGGGAAGATTATTCTTATTTCTACTTTTGATTCCATGAACTGAGCTGTTAGTTTGAAAAAAGACTACAATCTAAACTAATGTGTTCATTGTAAATAAGTAGTGTAGTAGTTTTTTTAATTTTAAATGCATTGCATTATGCGACCTTAGTAAATGAGTGTTGTAAAATGATCCTTTCATACAGTGTTCTTTTTTTTTTTTTTTTTTTTTTTTTTTTTTTTTTTTTTTTTTTTTTTTAAAAAAAAAAAAAAAAAAAAAAAAAAAAAAAAAAAAAAAAAGACGATCATACCACCATACCACTTGGGACATACAGAAGGTACAATACCTTATTTGTTTTAGTTGTGTATATATTTCTCATGTATTATTGTTTTTCAGACATGTTCTACATCCTGGAGGACCTCCTCACTATGGATCAATTGGAATGAAAGTAAATCTAATCTAATCTAAAAACTCCTCATTAGTTACTCAATATACCCATCTAATCTTCAGCATTCTTCTGTAACACCATACTTCAAATTTTCTGTTCTCTCCTTGTCTAAGCTTTATTTATTTATTTACTTAGCATCCTTGTATCTCATCATTATAAAAATGATATAGGATTTATCATACATTGCCTCACATAGAAAATAGGATGTGAAAAGATTTACAATTATATGTCCCCAAATAAAATATTATTACATATAACATGAAACCATATGTGTAATAACATTCATAATATGCTAAATTAGAATAATAGATGAAAACAATTTAGTTTTCAATGAGTATTTTGGGTTATTACGATGAAGGAAATAAGGTACTGTATATTAAATGCTGGTGATTTAAGTATTCCTTGACACTATAAAAAGTCTTGCTAATTAACATTTTTTTAAGTTCTTTTTTGAATTTGTGGAATTTTGGTATACTTTTATTTTCTTTTGGTAGTGCACTAAAGAATATTTTTGGCTGATAAAGAACACTTTTTTGATACAAAGCTTTTGTGTGACTTTCTCTATGAAAGTTGTCTCAATTTCTCGTTTTGTAGTTGTGAACTTGACTGTTTAACAAAGAATGTTCCTGGTGTACCTTCATAAAACATATGCTTTCATAAATATAGATACATGGTGGAGTCATGATTTGTAGTTCCTTGAAATCTTTTTTACATGATTCTCTGTGTCATACCCCTGATTATCCTTACTGGCCTCTTTTGAAGTACAAACGAGTGTTTGGCCAAACTGGTATTCCCCCAAAATATGATACCATATCTTAGTGTGCTATGTATGAGTGCAAAGTATGAACATAACACTTTATCAACACTACAGCAATTTTTAAGTATTCTAAGAACATAACAATACTGACTTAATTTTTTGTTTAACATTTCTGTGTGTTTCTCCCACATTAAATATTCATCTAGCCATAATCTGAAAAATTTTGTGTGTGTGTGTGTGTGTGTGTGTGTGTGTGTGTGTGTGTGTGTGTGTGTGTGGGTGTGTGGGTGTGGGGGGGGGGGGGGTGTTGCTCTATCTTATATTGCCCAAGTTTTACAGTTAGGTCAGATTTTATTTTGTTTGTTATATGTCTGAAGTTCATCCTAACTGTTTTTTATGTCATTAACAATTAATGTATTGTTTGTAAACCACATGTTTGCTTCTTCTGTTGCTACTGTGACTCTCTCCAGTAAGTCAGCTTCATTCTTAGCTTTGACAAATAGACTGGTGTTGTCAGCAAACAATATTGCATCTGCTGTTGATATATGGCTTGGCAAATCATTTATAAATATTAAGAACAGCAATGGCCCCAGTACAGAGCCCTGCAGCATGCCATACCTGGCTATTTGGTATGCTGATGAGTAGACTTTACCCGCATGCTGTATCTCTACCTTCTGATACCTATTAGAAAGATAGGATTTGAACCAATCATGTGCTACTCCATGAACCCCATAGCAATATAGTTTCCTGAGCAGTAAATTATGGACAATGACATTGAAAGCCTTAGACAGGTCCAAAAACTGGCCACAGTTTAATTCATTTTTGTCTACAGAATTTATGATCAGTTTTAAAAGTTAATTGCTGTGTCAGTTGACCTATTTTTCCTAAAACCGTTTTGCCCTTTAAGTATAATTTGATTTTTAGTAAGAAAATGAGACAGTCTTCCATGCATTACTCTTTCAATTACTTTTGAAAATCCAAAAGCTGGTTATCATCCATGTTTCACTTCCATGCTTGGCAACTTTCCAGACAAATACCCCCAGAAAAGACTTACTAACACTTAAATCCATACATGATGGTAACAAATTTCTCTCCTTCAGAAATGATTTTCTTGCCATTGCCAGTATACATTTTATATCATCTCTTTTTCAGCCATTGTCAGAGATTTTGCTACCTAAATAGCAAAACTCAGCTACTCCTTTAAGTGCTTCATTTCCTAATGTAATTACCTCAGCATCACTTAATTTAATTCTACTATATTCCCTTATCCTTGTTTTGATTTGATTTTATTTTATTTGATTTTTTTGTTCATCTTATATCCTCGTTTCAAGATACTGTCTATTCCATTTAACTGGTCTTCCAACTCCTGTAATTGGCAAACCTGAAGGTTTTTATTTCATCTCCCTGAACTTTAATTCCTACCCCCTATATTTTCTGTGGTTTCCCCTGCTTAATGCACAGACTGAATAACATCAGGGGTAAGCTACAACCCTGTCCCACTCCTTTCTCAACCAGTGCTTCCCTTTCATTCCTCTTGACTCTTACAACTGCCATCTGGTTTCCATACAAGTAGTGAATAGCCCTTTGCTCCCTGTAATTTACCATAACAAAAGTCAGCTTGGATTCCCAAAAGTTATTGTGAATGGTCTTGCTGTGTTCCCATTTACAAATCAAGTTTTAGAATCCAGCAACAGTGAAATGTTACCAGTGGTCATGTTTTTCCACTTCTCTAAATCATTTGACAGCGTAAACCAAAAAAAATTACTCATGGAAGTTCAACATTGTGGCTTCGGTGGACTAGCAGGGAATTGGCTTGAATCAAATTAAAATGTCAGAAAACACAAGGTAGTTCTCAACAGTGTAGCTGAAAGCACCAGTATCCTATGATTAGGTCACCATGGCCTGTGGATCCTGCTGGACTCCATGCTGGATCTCATGCTTTTTTTTTATTTTTATAAATAATCTTCCTACCTCTACAAGCAAAAACGCACACTTCAGTTTATATATTGCTGACATAAACATTTTGACTGATAAACACCCAACAACTGAATAAATTGCAATTGCATCACTACTTTTGAAGAGGTTTGAATCAAGTGTCAGCATCAAAAAGACACAAATTATACAGTTCTCATACAACCAAAGAAAAATAGTTGATGTTGTGTGGGCATGCAAGCCATTTGGGTGAGGAAAGATGGTCAAACAAGATAATGGGATTGATTCCAACTAATAGAAGAAGAAGATGCCTGAAAACAACTTTGGAGGAAGAAGTCATAGAAACTATGTCAGATAGGAATTGGCAAGATAGAATACTTTGGAAACTAAAGTGTGAGCAACAGCTGTAATGTTGTATTGAATTGCAAGATAAAAAATGAAAGATATATCTAGAGAAAATTGTTCCTGATTCTTGGGACTAGATACAGGTAGCAATCTCAACTGGACAGTACAAATAATAGTGCAATGTATAAGACTGAACTCAGCTGCTTTTGCTACTTGTGTGATCACATTTGTTTGTGAAAAAGATGCAACCAAAGTGATGTACTACAGTTATTTCAATTCAGTTGTGATGTATGGCATTATATTCTGGAGTAATCAGTCTTGAACAAAGAGAGCTTTTACTTTTCAAAAGAGGCTCATCAAGACAATGAACAGAGTCCAGACAGTCCTGCGAGAATTTATCCAAACGGCTGAGAATCCTCAATTTGGTGTAGTAACATGTACTCTCACTGGTGCTGTTCATACTAAACAATTGAAATAGTACACAGATTGAACACTGCTAATCATGAACATTATACATGAAATAAAGAAGACTGATGTAAAGAGAAAAATGTTTCACTACAGTACACAAACAAGGACATTATTCAAGCATCAAGATATACAGTACTCTACTAGCTCATATCAGGTTATTTAGTAGTGATCTATCCAAATTCAAAAAAATATCTAAAATATTAAAGATGTTTTGCTTGGTTGTTTCCATTCCATGCACAATTCATTGTCACAAACCAGCCACCTCCTTCAGGAGCTGTGAGTTTAACTGTTACGTGCACTTGCTGCCTGCATTGAAGCTACAGTGGGAGCTATTGTTGGTCTTGTGCCCCTATTTAACTTCGAGTTTAATTCCTTAAGGTCACTACATTCTCTGACATTCTTTTTTTTTCAGAGCTTGCACTAATATTCCCTGAAACAAAAATTTAGTCAGTGTTTTGCACCTTTGGTGGAGCTAATGGCCAGTGAGACAATCAAATTCTTAGGTTCAAATGTAGCTAAACGTTTCAGCTGGCAGGCACACATTGAATATCTAGCAAACAAACTGAGCAGCTTTGCATTTGTGGTGCAAATATTATCAACCGCAAATGACATGGACACATGAAAAGTAGCATATACAAGCTACTATGAATCCATTATTAGGCATGGCATTGTTTTTTGGGGCAACTCAAAAACATAGTGCAGATACTAAAAATACAGAAAAAATCATTTGAAGTATGTGCACTGCAAATCACAAGAACCATGTGGACCATTACTTAGAAAACTTAAAATATTAACTCTCCCATCCTTGTACATATCTGAGATTACTAAATTTTTGTACACCAGTCATGAATTATTTGAAGGAAACCATTCTGTCCATTCACATGATACTAGAAACAAAGAAAATTTTATGCTCCCCACCCACTGCCTCAGACTTTATTCCCAGGGACCTCAATACATGAGAATGAAAATTTGTAATAAATTAAAAGGGAACTTGTTGATGCAGATGAATTTAGGTCCACTTAAAAGAAAGCTATATGGGGTACTGACACTGAAGTGTTATTACTCAATGGATGAATTCATGCAGGATGAAATGGAGTATTCCAACAAATATCATTATAGTGTTATTATTTATTGTAGTGATATGATTTATTACTGTAAAATCATCGTAGCTGTGTTATAAATTTTTGACATGTCTCCTTTACACAAACCAAATTGAAGGCAAATGTACATCATGAGATGAATAAAACACAATTCACAATTCACCTTAATAACTTGAGTGCCATATCCCAAATGTTGTTTGGATCAAAACATTTGTCTCTGTTTATTGGTTTTCCTGACATCTCTATTTAATTGGACTTCTTAAGTATGCTGTTTCAGAAATGTGGCATTTGCATCACAATAGTGGTCTCATCAAATTTCATTTCATGATCATATTCAAGGCAGTGCTTTGTGACAGTGTAAAATCAAAACAAAAACCCCTAGATCTTTATCAGGCTCCAGAGCAGACTGACTATCTTCTCTTTCATGGTGCTGTCCACTGTCATGGTGTGCTCTATCCCATGGAGCGCAGCTTGCCTCCAAGAGAGGAGTGCACCTGCATGAAGTAACTGCCAAACCAGCACTTGCCACAAATCATGGCCAAACTGCCATTGCCCCCCATTCTTGCAGAAATGCTGTGCCCATCATGCCCATTAACAAGCGCAAACAATAAAATTCTTTGCACAATAAGTGTAGCCAAACTCACTAGTCCTACAAATAAAGATTAACTATATGTTTGGTGATAATCATTTGTTGGTAATATAATTAGTGCAACACACCACTTTGCTGAAGTGGTATTTTACACCTCAGTGTTTTCTCAAACATGTGCATAAAATTTTAATTTTACTTTTCCATGCATCTATTACCCACAAAGTTCAGTTGTCTGGACAATGACCAGCTTATAAACTTTGTAAGATTATTAGTGCATAAATCAAGCTAAGGCTCCACACAATCAAGTGCTCATTAGCAGAATTACTCAGATAAATTGAAGTGTCATTGATGCACAAGTTAATAAAACACTGCCAAAAAGTCATTGGTAGCTCTAACAAGTCACTAAACAAATTTTTTCAATGTGGCGAAAAATGCAGTTGAAATTTTCACTATACTTCACAATACACGTGCTGTCTTGTATTTATTTATTTATTTCATGTTCCATAGATCCAGTTAGTGAATCCATCACAAGGATATGGAACATGTCAAATTGTACAGGTTTCAATTTAAACTTACAATAAGTACAAGAGAAATTCAGTGCCAAATTGTACATAGTTTAAGTAAGACATACTATAAATACAGTAATAGATATTATGTCAGCTAGATAACATAACAACCATTTAACAGATAAATGAGTTTCAAATAAAGGTTATAAATAACAGCACAACATTAAATCAGATATTAGGCCTACAAGAGTAAATACAGGTACAGACAATCTGTTGTTACAAAAAGTGTGATAATGCTCAAATGCTCAATAAAATCAATTGAACTAGTTCTAGACACAATAAGTTTAGTGATAATATACATTTTCTTTCAAATATTCATCAACAGTATAAAAAAATTTTCTGTCAGGTAATCTTGGAGAACTTGTTTAAATTTTGGCAGTTCTGTATGTTGTAGGCAAAAACACACTGTAGTATTTAACCTGATCCATTCCTAATTAAAAGTCACCAAGCTCAACGATAGCTCATTCAAATGACAATGATTGCTCAAGCCTCCTACCAATCACTAAACAGTTTATTCAAAATATTCATTAACTTTAGTTACAGAAATCACTAGAAAGTTTTTTGATATCAACATTACTAAGTTATTACGGATGCCAACACATGTTTTATCCTGGATAACTAGTACATAGCTATTACATGAGCAAACATCAGGACCAGACACAGTAAAGGAGTTACATGTTTGTTAGCTTGACCAGGAATGGTTACGCTCTGCCAATTGTGAATGATGTCTGACTATTTAAAGGCTGCCTTATGAACAAGTTATTATTTCAGAAACCATACAATCATTTGAAAAGCTGTTAGTCTGGAAACTGCCATTCAGGGTTGACTCTAAGTATTAGGAATATTTTTTTTTTTGGAAATTAAGAAAAGTTCGTGAAACCATTTATGCATCACATTGGAGATACCCTACATAACAAGTACAAACAGCATTTTGAAAATTACGATAAATTATACAAAAATTCTAATTAAACAATGGAAAATCCAGGATGGAATGTAACAATATTATGAAAAGGAAAGTAGCCACTCACCATATAGCGGAGCTGCTGAGTCGCATATATGCACAACAGAAAGACTTCAGAATTAAAGCTCTGAGGATAGGGCATGAGTTGTGCTTGGGTAGCTCAGATGGTAGAACACTTACGTGTGAAAGGCAAAAGTTCCAAGTTTGAGTCTCGGTCTGGCATACAGTTTTAATCTGCCAGGAAGTTTCATAACAGAAAGACTGTCACAAACAAACTTTTGGACAGTAATGCCTTCGCCAAAAATAAATGACACACACACACACACACACACACACACACACACACACACACGACTGCTGTCTCAGGCAACCGAAGCCACACAGCAGGCAGCAGCACAAGTGCATGATGGGAGTGGCAACTGGGAGGGGGTAAGGGGGAGGCTGGGATGGGGAGGGGGAGAGATAGTAGGGTAGGGGTGATGGACAGTGCAGTGCTGCTGGGGAGTGCACAGGTACGAGGTGGAGGAGAGGGTAGTGCAGCTATGCGCAGTTAGGAGGTTAGATGGTGGGAATGGGAGAGGTTGGGAAGGGGTAGTTTTGGTAGGTTGCCAATTACATAGTGTATCTGGTTTTACTGAGCGCCAGGCTCCCTACAAATTACAGTAAATGCAATAGCATAGTATTACTCAGCTCTGAAATTATTACTATCACAGGAAATAGACAAGTTTTAATAAAAATATTTCACTGGATTCCTTCAATTAATCTCACTGAATATTTTAACATAATTTCTTCTGCTCCGGCTATCAGACATTGTGCTGTGAAAAAATATTTTTGAATGTACTGCTTAATGGCGGCTAATTGTTAACAGTCAGAGATCGCTGTTACTCGCTCCGCAGCAGCTGGAAACATGCTAAATAATTTTCATTAAATATTCTTTTCATAAGATAAATGTGGCGTAGGTTCTTGAAATAACACATGGAGATCACTTTATACTAATATATTCTTACTAGGACACAGTTTACACCATTAAATATTTGCAATTACGTTACGGCAGAAACAAATGCTAGCGCAGCACAATAGCTTGCGTACCTTATTCCAGCTAACACCAGAACGAACAGAACCAAACCAACTAGACAGAAGAATGAACATTGCATTGTGTTTTATACTCTTACAATGATGATAATACTTCTTTTAATTACTTATACATTATAATCTCATACAATAAAAATAATGTCTTTTCTGCATCTGTCGATCTATATTGTATATTTTTACAGTTCGTGTTATTACCTTTCGCAGATAAATCGATGTTTGCAATTCATTTTGACTCATACAGTCATTTTTATTTATGTTTCACCTCGATAATGGTGAATATTGCAAAAAGGGACACTACAGAGGGTTACAGGAACATAGGATATATTGCAGGGAATGTTCCCACTTGCACAGTACAGAAAATCTGGTGTTGGTGGGAAGGATCCATATGGCAGAGACTGTGAAGCAGTCATTGAAATGAAGGTTGTCATACTTGGCAGCATGCTCAGCAACTGGGTGGTCCACTTGTTTCTTGGCCACACCACTCTGCTGCCTTCTATGGGAGCATGACAACCAACAAATTGTCTGTCCACATGAATGACCACCAACAAACTGTGGCCAAGAAACAAGTGGACCACCCAATTGCTGAGCAAAGCTCCCAAATATGATGGTCTTCATTTCAATGGCTGCTTCACAGCCTGTGCCATATAGATCCTTCCCACCAACACCAGCTTTTCTGAATTGCACTGGTGGGAACTCTCCCTGCAATATATACTATGTTCCCGTAACCCTCCTGGCCTCAACCTTCATTAGTCATTGTCCTCTCCCATCCAGCCCACTCCCTGTTCCCATTCCAGCACTAGCCAACCCTCATTCCACCAATGCACCCAGACTTTTTACTTTTCTACTTTTCTGCATCCCCCCCCCCCCTCCCGACCTCAACCCTGCCCTCTGTCTAACTTCCCAATTGCAAAATAGCTGCCCTGCCCTCTCTCCACCTCATCCCTGCATGCTTCCCAGCAGCAATGCACTGTCCATTTGCCATTACTGCTTCATTGCAAACTTCCTTATTAGTCCATATTACTTTGCTAATACCTCATTATTTCATTATGTGTCATCATTTCATAAACATCTTTTCATTATAAAGGTGTTAAACATTAAATCCCTGCTTTTTTTCATATTCACAAAATTGACTTAAAAAATGACATGTTAATGCAACAAACCAATTTCATTTAACAAAAGCCTTACTCTTTATTGCTTAAAAGACAAAATCTTGTTCTTACATTTTGGTTCATTATGTGAAGTCATTACTTTAATTTAAAAGTACTTATTCTGTTCTTAACCTGCTTCTTTATCATGAAAACTCTTGTTTTTATAGTCAGTATTTTGGTAAACATTACTTGTTTCATCTCAGGCTTATTTTTATCAGCCTGAAGGGAAGGATGTTGACATATTCTCATTAACACTAGCACATTTGGTGACACATTTTATTTCTACTATGAACTGAGCAAAGAAATGTTAATATTCTGACTGGTGCCATATTATCAGATTACTCTTTCTTAAATTCATTTTTTAAAGTAAAAAAGAATTTCTAATTAATTTTACAAATTTCTCAACATCATTATACCCAAACATAGGTAGGATATTTTTCGTGAAGTTTTAGCTATGTAATATTAACTGTTTTGGCTTCCATTCCCTTACATATACAGTCACATGTCTCAAATATAAACACATTGTAATATGATCCTGTTCTACACCTAGCTTAACCCTTTGTACTCCATAATGCAGACACAGTATGTGTCTCTGAACTGTTATTTGAACTGCAACCACCCTGGCAGTGAGTGTACCACAGAAAATTGTGCAAACCACTTTGTGTGTGGAAACAATGATGCCACTGACCAATGATTAGGGTATACATTAAGACAAGACGTGCCCTTTAATTCAAACATATTTACACAAGCATTATAAAACAAATCTTTTAATTCTGTGATATTTTTTGAAACACTCTTCAGAGTGGACTGTTTTCATCATCATTTCACTTGATTGTTTACAAATGAATCACTGTCATCACCAAAATCATTCTCACTCTCGTTTTCACTTATAGATTCCTCTAAAAGCTTTGCAGTTTCTTTCTCAGAATGGTTTGTACTTAAAGAATTAGACAATTCGTGCCTACTAATTTGAACATTATAATTACAATGTTTCTCTCAACACAGCTGCTACAGTTCAACACTGAGTTAACACAGGTTTCCCAATATTGTCATACACATGCTCAGAAAACATCTGCATGAATAGAGTATACAAAGCATTGATGTCTAGTTGTGTTACATTCAAGAATGGAGCATGTGAAAGATATGAAAAAATCATGTCATATGAGGCTTGACATTGGAGTGGAAAACAAAATTAATAATCTAGACTGCCACTTGCCATTGGAGTGGCAAAGGTTTGAACATACTACATATACAAGAAAACTACCCAACAAGGTTCTCTTTGTCACCTAAGTATCCTTTGTTTTTATGAACACATTTTTCCATGTGTATAAAATCATGCCATTCAAAAAATTTAACCTCTGCTACCTGATCTCCCTCACCTCTACCACCCATTTTATTAATCTCCCATGAGTATTAACACACACTCCAGTAGCAAACCATGTTTTTGTGTAAGGCAAGTAGTTGGTGAAATAACACAGAAAGTATGAAAGATGTACACTGTATAAATACAAGGTGCAAAGTGTAGAAAAGATGGCCAAATGGGGCAGAAAAGATGTAGATTTGAGTGTATCAGAAAGGGAAAAATCATTACACCCAGCTAGGGAAGGCATTATTCGTCACATAATGTATTCACTACAGAGTAGTGAACACCCTGCCTAATTATTTTATTATTATTCAAAATGTTTCCATTTCTGTTTACAAAGTGGATATTTCCCAAATTCCAAAAGGTTTCAAGGTTACATGAATGACATTTCAAACATTTAACACATAGAATATGTGGTTTTTAGTCAATTATGTTTTTCAAGCAAAATAATTTATTAAATTTATTATACACAAGTTTATAGACATTGTCACGAATAATTCTAACTGGTTTGAATGGACCATGGTACATGTGCAAAAAGTTTTCCTATCTCATTTATGTATTTACTACACAGTAGTGAACACCCTGCCTAATTATTTTATTATTGTTCAAAATGTCTCTATTTCTGTTTACAAAGTGAATATTTACCAGATTACAAAAGTTTCAAGGTTACAGGAATGACATTTCAAATATTTAACAAATAGAATATATGATTTGTAGTCAGTTATGTTTTTTAAGTAAAATATTTTATTAGATTTAGGATAAGCAAGTTCATAGTCATTGTCACAAATAATTCTAGCTACTTTGAATGGACCATGGTACATGTGCAAAAGTTTTCCTATCTCATTTACCTTACTGTATCTTTACTTTACTCTTCATTAATAATAAGCCTCTTAACTTGAAGCTAGTAGGTTTAACATTACTATTGTGTTTACTTTTTCTTCATCATCTCTTCAGCTAACCTTATTTTTTCATATTGGTCTGTCTCACTTAACACAGGAAGCTCAATCTCTCCCAATAATGTTAGTAGGTTTCTGCCCAGTCATTAGTTTGCAAGGAGTGAATCCAGTAGACACATTCCAGAAGTGTTTCTTACTATAGTATGTACTGCATAACCTACTGATTTCTTTCATAACTCTTCCAGTGGATGCTTCAGTTTGGCATATCAACAATGTTAGGAAAAGGATAGATTCCTACTCACAATAAAGATGATTCATTGAGTTGTAGAAACGCACATTGAAAAGACTGTTACACATTATAGCTTTTGGCCAAAGAATATATGGCATGTGGACATGACTGCTACCACCAGCAGCTCTGACCAGAGAGTGCTTGTGCTGTTTTGGGTTTGAATCCTGGTTGATCACTGTATTTATCACAGAAGTTTTGAAACTGTCACACAGAAGAGAATCCATATGATAGTCTTTAGGGGTAGGTGTAGACCTGGAGGTATGGAGTACTTTCAATACTCTGGAAAACAAATGGTGACTTGTAAGTAGCCATAAAATAGTTCAGTTCTGACCCTGTTAAAAATCAGTATAATGCTGACTTTTAAATTATTTTCACCTGATAACACTATATTCCTTCCTTTTCCTGAGAGATATGGGGAGAGAGGGGGGGGGGGGGGGGAGGGCAGTGGAGACAGGGAGGGGGCACCCCTAATCTTGACAATGGGCACCCTTGGTCATAATCCCTCTCCGTATGTTATACAAGAGATTTGAAATCTCCATTTGCATTTCATGGGGTACAAAATCTGAGGGTTCCATCAAGAAAAGAATATAAAAACCTTTCCTAGTATTAGCAGTTTATTAGAATTTTTACACTGCAATAAAAATGAAATATATACATTAATAAGGAACACAACTGGTCATTGAAGTATTCTGGTGCTACAAGTCAACTGAAATATTTGCTTTCACTTCTCTTGATTTCATCTCCTGCACGCTCTCACAAAAGTACTCAAAGGACTAATGATGCATATTTTACACAAACAGTATTTTCAAATCCCAGAATGATATTTTCACCCTGCAGTGAAGTGAGATACTGGGGGAAGTAAAGCTGTGAGGGTGGGTCATAAGTCATGTTTGGTTAGCTCTGTCTGTAGAGCAGTTGCCCATGAAAGACAATGTCCTGACTTTGAGTCTCGGTCTGGCACACAGTTTTAATCTGCCAGGAAGTTTCATTTCCAAATTCAATTGCATGTGCTATTAGTTTATTACATCAAAATGTGATTTGTATTGTGTCACAGATACTATACAACAAACAAATTATTTTAAGAACTGATCTTACATCAGTTTGTAGCAGTAATGGTCCAAATAATGATGATTACTTATCCGTGTGTGTGTTGTGAACAAAGGTGTGAAGAGAAAGTAGCTCTAGAAGTACCTGAAACACTCAGGAGATGGAAGCAGATCTCAGAGGCATTGGTAGCTTCATGTAGAATCTACATCTATTTCCACTGGCACTCAGAGACAATTAACCTTCCATTTATTAGCATCACTTGATGTGATGCAAATTTGTTGTCTTCAGCATTAAGTGGTTAATCTCAAATTTGGATCTTCATTTTTTTCCCTTCTCATGTTTCTGCATTTATGACTAAAAAGATTTTTAACTGTCAGTTCCTGTGCATATCACAACCTCATCTGACACCCATTTAACTCATGAGCATCATCATTTTTTTTCCTACTGACATTTTGAAAAACACATCATCTATAATGTTATCTTTACCTTTCATGCATCTAATTTTTAAGCCAAGCTGTTTTAAAATCAATACCCATCTGGCCAACTTAGGATACTTAAATCTTCACTGCTGAAGAAAACTCAAAGCTTTGTCATCTGTGTAAACTACTGTCTACTGGTCTAATAGATACCCCTCAAATTTCTGAAATCCAAAATCTCTTGCTAAAGTCTCCATTTATGAAGTGTAATAATTTTTTCATGAGCATGTAAAGCCCTTCTTACAAAAACAACTGTTCTATGTTCAACTTAAGTATTTGTTTGTACTAAATGAAAAATTTTGAACCCAAAAACACAAAAACTTGAGTCAGTACTCATACAAACAGGTATAGAAAGTCTGTATCATATGACAAATTACTGCCTATTAAATTTTTCTTTTAATTGTGAAAAGCTTCTTCACATTCAGATTATCAATTCCACATAACAATTTTCTTTAGTAAACTAGTTAAACAAAAATATTTAAATGATTTGTCAACATTGAATTCTTCCCCCATGAACCATGGACCTTGCCGTTGGTGGGGAGGCTTGCGTGCCTCAGCGATACAGATGGCCGTACCGTAGGTGCAACCACAACGGAGGGGTATCTGTTGAGAGGCCAGACAAACATGTGGTTCCTGAAGAGGGGCAGCAGCCTTTTCAGTAGTTGCAGGGGCAACAGTCTGGATGATTGACTGATCTGGCCTTGTAACATTAACCAAAACAGCCTTGCTGTGCTGGTACTGCGAACGGCTGAAAGCAAGGGGAAACTACAGCCGTAATTTTTCCCGAGGACATGCAGCTTTACTGTATGATTAAATGATGATGGCGTCCTCTTGGGTAAAATATTCCGGAGGTAAAATAGTCCCCCATTCGGATCTCCGGGCGGGGACTACTCAAGAGGACGTCGTTATCAGGAGAAAGAAAACTGGCATTCTACGGATCGGAGCATGGAATGTCAGATCCCTTAATTGGGCAGGTCGGTTAGAAAATTTAAAAAGGGAAATGGATAGGTTAAAGTTAGATATAGTGGGAATTAGTGAAGTTCGGTGGCAGGAGGAACAAGACTTTTGGTCAGGTGATTACAGGGTTATAAATACAAAATCAAATAGGGGTAATGCAGGAGTAGGTTTAATAATGAATAAAAAAATAGGAGTGTGGGTTAGCTACTACAAACAGCATAGTGAACGCATTATTGTGGCCAAGATAGACACAAAGCCCATGCCTACTACAGTAGTACAAGTTTATATGCCAACTAGCTCTGCAGATGATGAAGAAATTGATGAAATGTATGACGAGATAAAAGAAATTATTCACGTAGTGAAGGGAGACGAAAATTTAATAGTCATGGGTGACTGGAATTCGTCAGTAGGAAAAGGGAGAGAAGGAAACATAGTAGGTGAATATGGATTGGGGGGAAGAAATGAAAGAGGAAGCCGCCTTGTAGAATTTTGCACAGAGAATAACTTAATCATAGCTAACACTTGGTTCAAGAATCAGAAAAGAAGGTTGTATACCTGGAAGAATCCTGGAGATACTAATAGGTATCAGATAGATTATATAATGGTAAGACAGAGATTTAGGAACCAGGTTTTAAATTGTAAGACATTTCCAGGGGCAGATGTGGATTCTGACCACAATCTATTGGTTATGAACTGCAGATTGAAACTGAAGAAACTGCAAAAAGGTGGGAATTTAAGGAGATGGGACCTGGATAAACTGAAAGAACCAGAGGTTGTAGAGAGTTTCAGGGAGAGCATAAGGGAACAATTGACAGGAATGGGGGAAAGAAATACAGTAGAAGAAGAATGGGTAGCTCTGAGGGATGAAGTAGTGAAAGCAGCAGAGGGTCAAGTAGGTAAAAAGACGAGGGCTAATAGAAATCCTTGGGTAACAGAAGAAATATTGAATTTAATTGATGAAAGGAGAAAATATAAAAATGCAGTAAATGAAGCAGGCAAAAGGGAATACAAACGTCTCAAAAATGAGATCGACAGAAAGTGCAAAATGGCTAAGCAGGGATGGCTAGAGGACAAATGTAAGGATGTAGAGGCTTGTCTCACTAGGGGTAAGATAGATACTGCCTACAGGAAAATTAAAGAGACCTTTGGAGAGAAGAGAACCACCTGTATGAATATCAAGAGCTCAGATGGCAACCCAGTTCTAAGCAAAGAAGGGAAGGCAGAAAGGTGGAAGGAGTATATAGAGGGTTTATACAAGGGCGATGTACTTGAGGACAATATTATGGAAATGGAAGAGGATGTAGATGAAGATGAAATGGGAGATACGATACTGCGGAAGAGTTTGACAGAGCACTGAAAGACCTGAGTCGAAACAAGGCCCCGGGAGTAGACAACATTCCATTAGAACTACTGATGGCCTTGGGAGAGCCAGTCATGACAAAACTCTACCATCTGGTGAGCAAGATGTATGACACAGGCGAAATACACACAGACTTCAAGAAGAATATAATAATTCCAATACCAAAGAAAGCAGGTGTTGACAGATGTGAAAATTACCGAACTATCAGTTTAATAAGTCACAGCTGCAAAATACTAACGCGAATTCTTTATAGACGAATGGAAAAACTGGTAGAAGCTGACCTCGGGGAAGATCAGTTTGGATTCCGTAGAAATGTTGGAACACGTGAGGCAATACTAACCTTACGACTTATCTTAGAAGAAAGATTAAGAAAAGGCAAATCTACGTTTCTAGCATTTGTAGACTTAGAGAAAGCTTTTGACAACGTTAACTGGAATACTCTCTTTCAAATTCTGAAGGTGGCAGGGGTAAAATGCAGGGAGCGAAAGGCTATTTACAATTTGTACAGAAAGCAGATGGCAGTTATAAGAGTCGAGGGGCATGAAAGGGAAGCAGTGGTTGGGAAAGGAGTGAGACAGGGTTGTAGCCTCTCCCCGATGTTATTCAATCTGTATATTGAGCAAGCAGTAAAGGAAACAAAAGAAAAATTCGGAGTAGGTATTAAAATTCATGGAGAAGAAGTAAAAACTTTGAGGTTCGCCGATGACATTGTAATTCTGTCAGAGACAGCAAAGGACTTGGAAGAGCAGTTGAACGGAATGGACAGTGTCTTGAAAGGAGGGTATAAGATGAACATCAACAAAAGCAAAACGAGGATAATGGAATGTAGTCAAATTAAATCGGGTGATGCTGAGGGGATTAGATTAGGAAATGAGACACTTAAAGTAGTAAAGGAGTTTTGCTATTTAGGGAGTAAAATAACTGATGATGGTCGAAGTAGAGAGGATATAAAATGTAGACTGGCAATGGCAAGGAAATCGTTTCTGAAGAAGAGAAATTTGTTAACATCGAGTATAGATTTAAGTGTCAGGAAGTCGTTTCTGAAAGTATTTGTATGGAGTGTAGCCATGTATGGAAGTGAAACATGGACGATAACCAGTTTGGACAAGAAGAGAATAGAAGCTTTCGAAATGTGGTGCTACAGAAGAATGCTGAAGATAAGGTGGGTAGATCACGTAACTAATGAGGAGGTATTGAATAGGATTGGGGAGAAGAGAAGTTTGTGGCACAACTTGACTAGAAGAAGGGATCGGTTGGTAGGACATGTTTTGAGGCATCAAGGGATCACAAATTTAGCATTGGAGGGCAGCGTGGAGGGTAAAAATCGTAGAGGGAGACCAAGAGATCAATACACTAAGCAGATTCAGAAGGATGTAGGTTGCAGTAGGTACTGGGAGATGAAGAAGCTTGCACAGGATAGAGTAGCATGGAGAGCTGCATCAAACCAGTCTCAGGACTGAAGACCACAACAACAAAATTGAATTTTTGATATTAACCTAATAATTTTTTTAGGCAGTGGAAAATCTGCAACAGCTTTTAGCAGGCAGACTGCCTTTTCATTAATTGAATGGTCCAATAATAAAATTTCTTTCTTATCATATTCAGACTTACTTGATTTCAGCTTCAGATCTCTTCGTAAATAGCTTTAAGTTCCTCATACAAAACTGTACAATGTTCAAAACATTCAGAAATGGCATTCAAGATGTCACCCACATAAACAATCACTTTACGAAGGCGTTCAGCACCCAAGGTTTTATCATAACTCTAATGAATACATGAATACATAAATTTAGACCAAAGGGTATGGCACAATACCAACAATGTTTGCCTTTGTGTAAAAAGGCTGTACAAGGCACCAAGTCTTTAGCCAAGCTAATATTCCAGTAACAGTAAGTTACATCAAAAGAAGGAAGAAATTTGGATCCATGGATCCATCACATTCCTTCAACACTATTTTATTTAATTTTCTACCATCCACAACAATTCCAAGAAATCCATTCTTTATTCTAACTACTTTCTGATGTCTCAATAATTCCTTAAGTCAGGATTTTCTCTGTTTCCTTTCTCACAGCTTCCTTTTTTACAGTGGGGTAGTGTAAGGCTTCCTGAAAAGGGTTTATGTTCTTTAAATTTTAACTTGCACTCAAAATCCTCCACTAATCTGCATTTATCAGAAAACACTTTATCATTTTGTACTAACAGTTTCTCCAAATTATTAATTTCACTAGCTGTTACGCCATCAATGTTCTCAATCCTTTGTTTTATTTTTAACAACAACAAGGTCCACACAGTAATATCAACAGTATTATGAAAAGGATAGATTACTACTCACCTTGAAGGTAACACAATGAGTTGCAAACATGCTCAATGAAAAATCTGTTACCCACTAAGGATGGAAAACTCTCTCTCTCTCTCTCTCTCTCTCTCTCACACACACACACACACACACACACACACACAGAGGGAGACACACACACAGACACATTCGCACAGCAGGCACACACTTTCAGCAGGCACTTCTCACATACACATTAGTTCTACCTCTGGCTGCTCTGACTAGACTGCAACTGTCACAGTGAATGAAAGTAGAAATTCGTAATTGAGGGGGGGGGGGGGGGAGGAAGTGGGAGGGGTAGCAAGAGTACAGGTGGGGGGAGAGAGAAGAACGCTGTCTGACAGAGCTGGCAGAGACCGAAGGTGGGAGGGCAAGGCTGCCAGGTGTAGCATTAGGCAACTGTGGGGAAGGGAGGGGGGGAGGGGGGATGTGGAGCAGGAAAGGAGAGGAGCAGAAAATGAGAAAGACTGATGATGGGTGCTCTGGCACAGAACAGCACAAAATGAGGCTGAGGGGATGTGAGTTGGGAGGATGTGATAGGACAGAGGGAGCAGAAGCTGTTGAGTGGAGGGGGGGGGGGGGGGAAGTAGGATATTGTAAGTTGAGGCTGGGATAATTTTGGGAGTGGGGAATATGTGGCAGTGATAACTCCCTTCAGCACAGTTCAGAAAAGCTGATGGTGGCAGGAAGGTTCCACAGGGCCTGATTGTGAAGCAGCCACTGAAATCAAGCATGTTATGTTCAGCTGCATGTCATGGCAAAGGCTGGTTCTCTTTGCCCTTGGCCATAGTTTGGCAGTGACCATTCTGTATTTCAGCTTGTTGGTAGTCATAACAACATAGAAAGTGGTACAGTGACAGGAACAGCACTGGCATATGGCATGGCTACTTTCACAGAGGGCCTAGCCTTTGATGGGATAGTAAAAGCCTGTGACAGGACTGGAGTAGGAAGTGCTGGGTGAATGGACTGAGCAGGTCTTGTACCTGGGTCTTCCACAGAGATATGATCCCAATTATAATCCCTTGCCACTGGAATCTCACTCTATGCATCTGGTCATCACTCCACGATTGTTTCCTAGCCTCAAAATTCCTCAGAATAGCTTCTACCACATGTTTGACTCTTTCTGCTTTTCCAACACGCTTCAGAAAATCACTAATATTATTCCTGAGAGCAAGCAAAAGCAAGTCCCTAACTCAAGGTGGAAGTTGGTTTTCCAACCCCATGATACAGGTTCACTGCCTGGCTCCTTGTCCAAGTACTTAAGTTTGTTAACCAATACTGACAAAAAGCCTTAATATTGCCCCTTCTTGAATCATATCTCTCATCACCCTTAAAGTCACTCGAAATCCTTTGCTGCATCTTTTTGACCAATACTCATAAAAAAATAATTTTCTTAAAATTTCCTCCATGAATCACATGATTCTGCAACTTCAGCTATCCAACACAAATAATATCTTTTCAAGAAGAAAGACAAATTGTCGTTATCACTGTAATTTTCAGGCAGATCATTAAATTCTCTGATAAAATCAGGAGGATGTACATTAGACATAGTTCACAATTCTGTTAGATATAGTATAAACACTATGTTTGACTCTTTGAGCTTTACTGATTTTCTTTGCAATTTCAACAAACTTAGATTCTACATTTACATTAACCTGTCCTGTTTTCTTTTCAATAATAGCCAGACATTTATTTCCCATTTCCTTTTCTGCTGTCTCCATGTTATTATTTTCATCTACATAGGCTTGCTCAGTTTGAGTTTCCATGTCATCCTTATTTTCAGATCAAAATTTGTTTCCTCATACATGAATTTTCTGAGAGGGCTTAAAAAGTTTCCATGTCATCCTTATTTTCAGATCAAAATTTGTTTCCCCATACATGAATTTTCTGAGAGGACTTAAAAAGTTTTCACCCACTTTTCACTGTATTGTGCAGTTTTGTCTTTTTTAACTTCAAATTTTTTTGCCAATAGTTTTCGATATCACTACTGTTTTCATCTATCTTTAAATTTTTTTGAGTTAGCAATTCCAATAACTGTATAATGTTCTCAGCCACAGACTGTTCCTGTACCTGTTTGTTATAGTCACAAAGATCCAGTTTAACATTACCATAACTGATCTCATAAATTCAAAATGTCCTCTTCCTACTTCATATTACACTATTCAGCAAGTGAAGTCTTTGACATTTCATCCATAACTTGACTGTCATTTACTCTATCATGCAAAGTTTTATCCATCTCTGATCTAAATGCACTGTCACTGAAAAGTCCACTTTGAATTACCACATATTTTCGGCTACTAATTGTAGCACTTCTTCCCTACTTCCAACATACTGACATCATTAAGTTCACTCTCAATTTTTATCATCTGTCCCTCATCATAAAACACAGTGTGTTTTTGTTCTTTGTCACTTATCTTCATAGGCAGTTAATTACATTCAGTAACAAGAACACTTTACATTTAAGTTTTCTCATCACCAGAAAAATTAAGGATAGGTTGTGTGTCAACAGCCTGGTGTCGGTCGCATACTGCGTATCATTTTCCTTGTAGAGAAAAATTCTGTGATCAACTTTTCTGCAGGAACATATGTTTTATGACTAGGAGGTCATACTGTTCAGATAAATTTATTTGCTTCAGCAGAATAACTCATCCTGTTCAGTATGCACATACGAGTGCTGATGGTATGGACAAAACACAGACCTTCACATCATGGGTCCTTAGGTACTTGTGGTGTCAGTGATTCATTAACAGTCATTGAAGATAAAGCATCTAGTAGGTTACAGTATGCTTGTTCACCCGCTGCTTGAATACTGCTCAGCAGTGTGGGATCCGTACCAGATAGGGTTGATAGAAGAGATAGAGAAGATCCAACGGAGAGCACTGCGCTTCGTTACAGGATCATTTAGTAATTGCGAAAGTGTTACAGAGATGATAGATAAACTCCAGTGGAAGACTCTGCAGAACAGACGCTCAATAGCTCGGTATGGGCTTTTGTTGAAGTTTCGAGAACATACCTTCACCGAAGAGTCAAGCAGTATATTGCTCCCTCCTACGTATATCTCGCGAAGAGACCATGAGGATAAAATCAGAGATATTAGAGCCCACACAGAGGCAAACCAGCAATCCTTCTTTCCATGAACAATACGAGACTGGAATAGAAGGGAGAACCGATAGAGGTACTCAAGGTACCCTCCGCCACACACCATCAGGTGGCTTGCGGAGTATGGATGTAGATGTAGATCTATAACAAGTCAAATTAATGATTCTGATGGAGCTGATCTCCAGAGTGTTCTAACCAATTATAGATGTATTTTAAGGATAGGCCTAGTAATTAATTGTTATGAGTGAAAACTAGAAGTTGTACCTCACCAACAATTCAGTCTGGCATCATACTGTAGCCTATGGGCAAAGAGCCCCACCATTACATAAAAGATGTCAGATGATATATTGGGGATTACTGAACCATCTAAAAGCTTCATTGTTTGGTTGAAACCACTACAGTTTGTTGCCATGGGTGTTTATGGACCTGTCTCATAAGTGAATTCCACTATGTGGTAGCATTAAGGACATATTTATTAAATATTTCTGGCTATATGCAGCAATGAAGGCAATGAGTACATTCTGATTATACGCAACAGTATTTTTTAAGAGCTGATAAGCCTGAAGTACAGCTCTCAGACACTGATACACAACTCACGAGCAACAAATGAAAAACTTTTCTAAGGAACCATATATAAAACATGTTTTAATATCAAGTTATCATCTGGAATGGAATCCAGTTGAGTAATGTTTCCAAGAATTGTCTTCTCTTATTCAAATCTACACATTACAAGACCATACACAAACTGAGCAGATATAATATTTTGCTCTTCATACATCCATAGTTGAAATGGAGGACAGTGGGAAGTCAGCTGGTATAAATTTATATTAAACATGAAGAAATTCCTCCAGCTGTATTTAAGGTGTCATTTTTATTTTGGCAACTAGTTTCAATGTTATAACAACGTCATCTTCAGGCCCACACACTTGTTGACATCAACTGCGTGCGGCTGATACTAGAAGTCAGTGGTGAGATATGGACATGCTCCATGTGGAAGGTGGTTAGCAACTCGAATTACTGACCACCTTCCACATAGAGCACGTCCGTATCTCACCTCTGACTTCTAGTATCAAGAGGATATTGCGATTTACACAGTCAGATGCCTTTGACAGATCGCAAAATACACCAGTTGTCTGGAATTTTTTGTCTAATGAATTAAGTACATTTTCACTGTAAGTGTAGATAGCCTTCTCAGTATCAGAACCCTTTAGAAATCCAAACTCCAACTTTGACAATATGTTATTTGTAATAAGACAGTTACCTTTTCTAAAATTTTTGAGAATGCTGGCAGAAGTGAAATTGGACAGCAATTTGATGCTATTTCTTTATCTCCCTTCTTGAACCGTGGCTTAACTTCAGCATATTTCAACCACTCAGGAAATATTTGACTGATAAACGACTGGTTACACAGATAGCTTAATATGCTACTTAGCTCAGAATCACATTCTTTAATTGGCTTTGTTGATATTTCATCGTACCCATTAGATGTTTTAGATTTAAAGACTTTATGATGGACTTTACTTCTGCTGGGGTAGTGAGCATCAAATGCATAGTGTGAAAGTTACTTGACATGTCTGGTCTGCAGTATCCCATGGCAGCATCTACTGAACCTGACAATCCCATCTTTACACTAACAGTTATAAAATGTTCGTTAAAAAGTTCTTCAACACAAATACACACCTCTCACCAATGTGTCATTTACTCTTAATGTCATTTGCCCCTCTTCATGTCTGGTTCTATCAGTCTCCTCCTTCATTATATCCCATGTTGTCATTATTTTGTCATCTGAGATGACTATCTTGTCATTGTCATATATTTTCTTTGATGTCCGTATTACAGTCTTTAATGTTTTGCAGTATTTCTTGTAATGTGCTATAGTATCAACATCAGAACTGTTTGGATTGACAGATATAGTTTTCTTTTTGTTTTACAAGATACCTCTATTCCTTGAGTAATCCATGGCTTCTTTGTAGACTTTGCCATAACCTTCGTTAGTTTTGGGGGGAAACAGTGTTCAAATAAGGTAAGCACTTTACTAGCAAAAGTGTTATATTTTTCATTCATGCCATGAGCACTGTAAACATCACCCCAGTGAATATCTCTGAGGAATGCCTAAAATAATTAATTTTTGTCTTATTGATTACCCTCTTGAGTTCAGATTTAGCAGATTTTATATCCTCCTCAGTATTAACATTTAAATAGAAGGAACTGCATGTCACGGTCTGAGAGGCCATTGACTATTGGTTTTGTAATGTAATTTTGTTCATTGATTAATGGAAAATCTCATATAAAGATGTGAAACAAATACTAACAAAGTGATAGAGGGGCAGGGCAGTACTACCTCAGCTCAGTACAGCCAATAGATACACAAAACAGAACAGAAAATTTACATTCCTAGCTTTCAGAACTTTGTTCCTTCATCAGGGAGGAGAGAGGGGAAAAAAGGTAAGAAGGGAAAAGTGGATTCAGTTACTCACAACCCAGGCTATGAAGCAACAGGAAAAGTTAAACAGGGAGGGAAGTAAGGATGGAGGCATGGTTGTCAGAGGGAAGCCAAAGATATTCTACTGTTAAGTACTGTGCCAGCTTCAAACCAAAGAGGATGCACACAGAAGTAAAGAGGTATATAGTAAAAAGATAAACACAACCATGTAGGATGAAAAGATGCATGAATGGCTAAAGAGGAGAGGGAAAAAGGAGAAGACTGAAGAGTAAATGGGAGTGAGGTTGGTTAAGGTAGGTTCAGTCCTGGGGGATGGCAGGATGAAAGGATGTGTTGGAGTGCAAGTTCCCATCTCCGCAGTTCCAAGGGACTGGTGTTGGGTGGGAGAAGCCAGATGGCACGTACGTTGTAGCAGATTCCTAGGTCCCTAGAATTATGCTGGATGGCATGTTCTGTTACCGGGTATTGGACATCTCCTAAGGGGACAGTTCGTTTGTGCCCATTCATGCACTCAGCCAGTTTAGTTGTCGTCATACTGATGTAAAAGGCTGTGCAGTGCAGGCATGTCAGCTGATAAATGACATGTGTTGTTTCACATGTGGCCCTGCCTTGTACTGTGTGAAAAATAATACTCTTTTGGCAGTGGTGTGGCCTGAGGATGGTGGTAATGTGTCACTGAAACATTTTAATAATTAGTGTACCACAAAAACTGTTTTGAGATGCTGATTGAATTACCAGGCATGCATCAGAATGGATGGGTTACTTGTTTATTCCACAGCTACATCATCCTTTCAGCAGGGAACTTCTAAGAAAGTTAAATGTCCAAGTAGTCAAGAACAACAAAGACATTCTCAAGATACAGCTGTAGTGGTACTTTCTCTCATATAATTTTAAAATATTCAGTGTTGTAATGAGTAAACTGATCATTCAGTAATTACAATGTGAAATAACAGTAATAATACCCATTTTTACTGTTGAATATAACTAACGAGCTCCTTCTTTGTATCCTGTCATTCGCAAGCTGCTACACCCTGCTACACTGACTTGTTGATATTTTTGTAGTGAAGCCCAGCAGTTGGCAGCACTTGTATATGATAAAAAGTTTGAACAATCACAAATATGTATATAAGATTTCCACTATGGAAAAATATTTCTGTTGCAACTAAGAGAGAGTAAAATTTAATGTACACACTTTAGCCAATGGGTCTGAAAGGAATATGAAATTCCTATAAAAAATTAGCTATTTTGAAGCATTGCCAGGCTCGCTAATTAAATACAAAATAAAGTGACTTTGAAATACATTGATCTGTCTGCAATTTGGGTAGCAGTTAGTGTATTATGTAACATTAATGACCCAAAAGTAGTATGAAAACTATTCTTTTAAATAAAACAATACAATAACTTCTTGGAATTTTTCCATCTTTTTTATGTTTAGCAGTATAATTGACACCATTTGGTTAACTATTTTGAACGAAATTGTTGTTTAATTTTTCTTGCTATCTCTTTCATGATGGGTTTATTTCTATACAAATTACTGTGGACTACATAAACATGTGTTCCTGCAGGTTCTTTGGCACCATTATATGCGTTGTAATGAATTAAATTAAATTTATCACACAATTTGTTATATGTACCATACCATGATGAGCAGACCCACATGCCTGCTTACAAAGCATTCTGTCATCCTACATTGCTGTTGTCAAGACATTGTAGCTACCTCATATCAAAGCTGTACCACAAACAATGTACCAAGCTGCAAGGATGCCAGATGCTTTACCTCTGTTGATTTTACAGACAGTTTTTCAACAGCTACTGTGTGAATACCAGTGTGAAGATTAAGGGATCCAATCTCATGCAATTCAACTTAATTTCTGGCACTGCAAAAAAATTGTTTACTGTTAAGATATCTGTAAAAAAGCCTGAAACAATGATAAGCACATATTGATGAATGTGTTTAACCAAAATTATTGTAAAAGTTTACAGCCATTGCTCTTGAAAGAAATATATATAAATGTAACCAAGTATGCACTTCAAGATACAATTCATTAGTTGCACATTTTGATGTATCTGTATATTGTTTTCATTGTAAAATAAAGTACCTGTGAGAAAAACCTGTTTTAAACAATGTGGTGTGTCAATAAGAGATATTTTTCTAACAGTGTGTATGGTGACATGTAGAGAGAAGCATTTTTTAAAAATTTACATCTGCTGAACTTTACATCAGAACTGTTTGATAAGGATGAAAAACTGAGACTATGAGGTACTGTAAATAATGATGCAGTGACAGACGCCTGGCACTTCTTGTAGGAATTAATGTATCTAAGTCTGAACTTTCTCCAAGAATGTATTACAATTTTATGAATATTATTTAAGAGACTGAATAGTAACAGTAATAGTCAAAAACTAAGAAATTGACACAGCACACTTTTTAAGTGCAGAGCCATATCTATAGTCATTTTAGTGTAATGAGTTTAAAGAATTTAGCTTTCTATGCTTACAAGTTTAATTTATAGTCCATCCTTGCATTCCATTCTGTGAATCCATGCTTTCCTGCTATTTTCCTCTCTCTCTTGTTTCCCATTATTGAATTGCAGCTCCACATCACAATTTAAGTTTAATCTCTTTTAATGATCTGAATAATTTCTTGAGTCTGATCACACAGTTTTCAATCTCTTCATCATCTGCAGAGGAGGCAGTTGCATAAACTTGTACCACTGGGATGGGTGCTAGATTTGTG
The DNA here is from genome assembly GCF_021461385.2 of Schistocerca piceifrons. NCBI lineage: Eukaryota > Metazoa > Arthropoda > Insecta > Orthoptera > Acrididae > Schistocerca > Schistocerca piceifrons. Next base: position 190,663,621 of record NC_060141.1, read on the forward strand.
TCTCATATAGCTACAAATAATATTGTCACTATGCTGTTCATAATAGTTCCTCCACATTCTTATTTTCTTATTCATTATTAGACTGACCCGAAACATCATCCCTATTTGATTTCTTTGTTTTTAATTTTGAGCTCAGCTGACCATAAATTCTGTTCTTCTAGTTACTGCACTTCAGTAATTTCCACTATCTCTAACTCTGGTTTCTATTTTATTCATCTACATCTACATGCTGCAAATCACTATAAAGTGCATCACAGAGGGTACTTTTCTTCTGTGAGTTATTAGGGCTTGTTCCTGTGCCATTCACATATGGCACGCAGGAATAACAATTCCTTAAATGCTGCTGAGCATGTCGTAATTAGTGTAAGATTGTCTTCACAGTTGCTAAGGGAAAGACATATATGGGATTGTGGAATATGACTAGATAATCACTTAATATTTCAAGTAGGTTTTCACAGCACGGTTGGTATCTATCTTCAAGTGGTTACAATTTCAGTTTCTGCCCCATCTTTGTGAGACTTCCCATATGTCAAGCAAACTTGACCATTGATGCTCCCATTTTTTGTATACATTCAGTATTCCCAATTAGTCCCACTTGGTATGAATCTACAATTTTCTGATGCTTCTTGACTACCTGGATATTTAAATTTTGTAGAATTCCCTGCTGAATGGATGATGTAGCTGTGGAATAAACAAGTAACCCATCCATTCTGATGCATGCCTGGTAATTCAGTCAGAATCTCAAAACAGTTTTTGTGGTACACTAATTATTAAAATCATACAGTCAGCATGTTGGAATTACTCATCCATTAATTTATTTCTTCAAAGGTAAATACTAAAATTTCATCCAGGTCTAACACAAAACTGCCCTAAAACTGATCTAATACCATCACATAACTAACTGATGCAATACTGAGGTGCTACGACTACCACTGTTGGTTCACATAAAAGTCAATAATTACTAGAACACTTCATTTATATTTAAATTGAGCATAATAAAACTGGCAGTTGAAATGTATATGATTTCATAGTACTGCTTACAAATTTTAGCTTAGCAAATCATGACAACATCTCCGATATAATTATTAATTCAAAATACCTTCGTTATCATACTGAAATTTCATGAAATATATATATTAATAACAATACTTTTGAATATTATAGTTTATTATTTCACCATGATTTTTTGTCCCAACATGACTTTGGTGTCTTTACATTAAATTCTAGCATTATTACTACTGCTCTTCTTTATGTTATTCCTACAAAAAAATCTTCTTAATGTGTGTTTACATTTGGTTTAAAATATTTTGAGTTTGTAGTAGAATCCTTCTATAAACTGGCCAGAAATGAATATTACTGGCTTAATTTAATCATAAGACAATTAATTTTTGTAGCTAAAGTAAGGAAGCACTCATACAATTGAAACGTCTGCATGTATATAACTTCATGTAAAGATTGCATGACAGTATCACAATCTCTGAAATGTGCGATATCATTTGCTGCATTTTATACTGTTCTATTTTGTTCCCTCTTCCCCACCCACCACAGGTGACAAACGTGAATTATAGTTGAGGCTTTGTCATGGCATGCACTCACTAGAAGAGGAAGATTGTTATGCAAAGTAATTGTAATTTCTGCACGTGTCTATGAAATAAAGTAGTGATAAATTCTAATCTATTGCGTGCATTACACAGACTTTTGTACAAAATACTGTTTTACATACCTTATTAACATATGTTTTTCTTTTATAAGTGGCTTATGAATGTCATTTTGCATCTCTATGAACTTTTGTGTGAATTGTTACCATTCAGTGTCCAGCTCCCACTCAGTTTTAGTTATCTGTTTTATTTTCTCTGAAATATTTAATGCTCTTTATTAGCAACAGTCCAGTCAGAGGCTAGCTACAGAGGAGCATGATCAAAATGAGTGGTTAGATTTTACAGGTTCAAATATTAAACTATGAAAAGGAGTCAATGAAAAATTAATTAAATACTGGAAGTATTACTAAATAGTTCAAGTACATAATTAAATCCATTTGTTTCATACAGTCTAACTTATTCAAATAAACAGCTTTTTAGTAACTAGTATGGCTTGTTATAGCGCTGGGAATGCATTGCATGTCGTGCATGTGAAGCCCATGTTTATAAGATAAAGAAATAATTTAAATGTATTATTGAATAGAATGCATTTCATTGATTTGTTGATGCATTCAGTTGTGTTCATGATATGACAATATAGGTGAAACAAGAAGTGCAAACTTATAGACTGTTTTATTATCCTTCTCCCAACTTTCCTGTGGTTATTCAGTAGCATTGGCTACGTGACTGACAGGTAGTAACTACATGTAGGCAATCTAGATCTTCACCATCTTCAATGTTCTTTATACAATGACAATTTGTTTGTGCAGTGATAAGTGTTTTCTTGCATGACCATATTTTAATGGTAAATTAGTCTCAGCCTAGAATATTCCTTCCAAGTACAATCATCTTTTCTGTCAACATAGAGTACAGAAATATTCTGGCATAATATTTGTATGGGAAATGGCAGTCTTCTGCTTATAATGGCAATAATTAGATAATCGTGTATCTGAAATAATAACAACATCTAAATGTTATAAAGAATCTCCACCATATTATAATGCTTTTTTGCACTGAAGTGAAGTGACACATATATTAGTCATCTGAGCATGTCACTTCAAATATGTAACTAGAATTTGCATATGGCATTAGACAGTTTTCCCAACATGGAAATAAAATGAAATTTTCTTAAGGGTGGAAACCAAAATGGTTTTGTGGGATTTCTGTCGGGTTGTAACCCAAGGAAAGACACACATTTCTGTAGGACTCAGTATATTTCATACAGACATCTGCATTACAACAAATCATACAGCGAACTGAACAAGCAAGATGGTGTGGGCCATTAGGTTAACAGAGGCAAAGAACTTGTGATGCCAGATGATGTACGTCATTCGTAATTGTCGATGCCCCCCCCCCCCCCCCCCCCACACACATTGGTGTGTGGAGTATGGTTTGAGCGCAGTGGAAAGAGGGCATGTCCAGGGGTTAGGGAGATGGCAATGATGTGATGGGGATTTCCATCTCTGGAGTTTGTTGCAGAGAAACCACACTGGGAGGTCGACATGGAACTCCTGCAGGTGGTGTGGGCAGATGAGGCGTCAGCCTGCACGTGAGCATGGAGTGGTGTGGGGAGGGACTGTGGTCTCCACATGGTTGGCTGGCAGCATTCGAAATTTAACCCTCCCTAGGGGGACTACTGTAGCTGGGAAGAGCGCATGGTTAACCCCGCTCGGGAGCAGGCGATTGACTGATGAACTGAGTCCCAGGTCATGTGGGGCAAGTTGTCTTGCAGCAGGATGAAGATGTGGTTGTTGTCAATGAGGATGGTGATGTCCTCCACATGATTGGGCGAGATGTCAGTTTGCAGAACCAGTAGAGAGGGTAGGGGGCAGGGATAACACTGTGTGGTTGAGACTGGAGTCACACGAGATACGTGTGGTGTTGCTAACCTGTGTGCTGTGGTCTGTGGAGCTATCAGGTGTGACAGATGAAGGCCCAGAAGTGTGTGTGAACTGATGCGATTACTGATTGCGGCATGTTTGTCCTTGGCACGTGCAATGTGATATTTCATAAAGGCATTCTCACAGCAGAAGGCACATGTCTTGGCACTTTCCTCCAGGATGCGAGTCATGGTTGCACAAATTCTGTTCATGAGAGCCACACACTGATGCACTGAACAGTTAACAGCATTTACACTTGGAGCAGGTGGTGAGTACTGTCACACGGGATGGTGTGGTGAAACAGAGAACCTCAGACAATGTTGGGAGACAGGTGGTGGTGTGATAAGAAGTCAATTCCCTGGATCGGTTCTGCGATGTCTGCCATATGGAAGATTCAAGGAATGGGAGAGGCCATTAGAGAGGTGTAGTTGAAGCTCAATGGAGCCACAGGTCTGGAGTGTAGATGAGTTCACGGCTCACACGAGAAATCATGTGCATGTGAGGGAGCATGTGACCATCGATTTAGGTGTGATTGAGACATCAGTGCTGGTGTCCATGAGGAAGTTGCCACTCAAAGACTTATAGGCAGCAGTTTGATGGGACGGAGGCATGGGCAGAATGTAGTGTGGGTTGGCACTTATCAGATGGTTTTACAGGAGGTGGCACTTTCTTGCATCATCGTTGAATATGGTGTGGTATGAACAGTGAGGGTATGTTGGGAGGGGAGGTGGCTGATCATCCTCTATGTGTTCGGGTTCATACACTGGTGTGGTTGGTGCAGGCGCGATATGCAGCAGCACAGTGGGCAGAGAGGGTGCATGCTGGGTGCCAGGTGGCGCAGATGTCTGCAGGGCAGAGCGCAGCCTGTCCCCGCCTGCAGCCAGGTTAGCTATCAATGCAGGAGTACCAACCTGTTGTGTGAGCACCTGCTGGTTTGTGAGTGCATAGACCTGGTCAGCCACCTGCAGTTGCAAACCGGTGGAATCCAGAGTGTAGGGGAGGAGATGGTCCTGGAGACCTGTAGGCAGTTTTGATAACCACACTGACCACAGGTCGGCATCACATGCTCGCTGACCAGAAGGTGTAGCCAGTGCCATAGCTGGGACAGGGTGTGGTTGCCGAGATGTTCCTCATACAGTATTCACAGAATAACCTCATGTGGGGAACACGAGAGGTGCTTGATGATAGTCTGTCTTGCAAAATCGTACTTCAAAGTTAGTGGCAGCATCAAAAGTATGTTACAGATCTGGTCTGTGTACCTTTGCAGTTGAGTCATGAGGCACAGGAATTTTGAACTGTCATTGATGACGTGGTACAGTTCGAACAAGTTCTCCACCAGTGCAAACTGCATTGCTTGGTTGTCGTCGATAGCGGGGGCGTGGTCGGTAAGTGACCTGGTGTTGGCGATGGCACTGTGTAGTCTGTGAGTGAGTAATCTGGAGTGGATGATCTCTTTACTTCCTCTCTTGTTCTGCAATCAGCCTCCTTAAATTCATTTTATGTTTACTTTTACATAATTAGCATTAACATGCATGAGTATAATTTGTATTTCCATAAAAGCACTAGGAAATCATACTGTAGAACTGTTCAATGCGACATTCGTGGTGTAGAAGTCCGACGCAGAAGGTAAGTCTGTGCGCCATGTGAAAATCTAGTGGGTGAATGGCTGCAGCCAAAACCTTCTGCAAGTTTACTTGTGGTGCTGAGGTGGGGAGTCGGTGGAGGTGGGGGGTGGGGTTGAAAAGCAAACATGCATGGAGCAGCACAGTAAAATGTTCCCACTGGCTACCAGGCTGTTGACATGATGAGCCGGGGCATGTTTGGAAGAGCAGAAAGTAGACTTAGTATCAGTATGTGGCACATTGTTCACATCAGGTGGGGGTCCGTAATGTGCACTGAGGGGCCGAACGGTCACTGGGGGCAGAAACTGGCCTGGAAATGTTCACGATATAACTGGACATTGTCAACTTTGTAAACCAATGAAGCAGTAAAGCACTTAGGCATTATGGGAGCATGATCGGTACATGTGGTCTGTCCTAACAAAGGAGAGGTTGCACACGGCACTATTGTAATGTTGTAATGGGCACCTGGGTGGCCGGTGTCTGACGCACAGTTTGTGCACAAAATACAGAATCTGCATCAGCATGATGAAATGCAGGAACTTTGCCATCCACCTTATCGTGGACGTGTTGAACACTTGCTGGAGTGGCAAAGCCTGAGTCTGCAGTCACGTGTTGCACTGTCGAGATGGTGAAGTGTTGAGGTGACAAAACTGCAGGAAATGTGTTGTAGAATCCAGGTGGTGATGCAGCAACGAAATGTCCCATTGTAGGTACAGGAACTTCAATATCCATGTGCTGTGCAGCAGGATACATGGCCAAGTGGAACAAACAAAGGCATAAACAAAGCTGGCATGGAAGATGCAAAAATACTTGCACTACGAGGAAATGGAGTGTGAATTCTTACTCGGGGTCACCACTGTGGAATATCTGTTGGGTTGTAGCCCTAGGAAACAAGCACATTTCTGTAGGAGTTGGTATATTTCATACAGACATCGATATTACAACAAATCAAACAGCAAACTGAACAAGCAAGATGGTGTGGGCCGTTAGGTTAGTCAACAAACTTGCAATGGCAGAGATATGACCTTCGGAGTTGTCGATGCCACCGTTTCATTGTATTACAATCATGAACTAAATTATTTTTAACATATTGTTATTTTTGTAAGACTCTAATGTTATTTATATAAGTTACTAGCATTTTCTTAGCTACTAGCATTGATGTGTGACACTATGCTGTGGAGAGTAGAGATTCCTCATATAGTCCACCCAGTACTCATGTGCTTTGTGCCTTGCACCATACATTGGTGACAGTAAAAGTTTTGATGAAGCAAGCTGGGATCTCTTTACTTCCTCTCTTGTTTTGCAATATGTCTCCTTAAATTCATTTTATGTTTACTTTTACCTAATTAGCATTAACATGCATGAGTATAATTTGTATTTCCATAAAAGAGAAAGGTTGGCCCTCAGGTCTGTAACTTAAACATCGAACAATGTATAATTTCAATGCCTATTATTGTGAGGATATATAAAGGACCAATTTTTGGTCCCAAGACAATCCACAGATGAATTTTCAGATGTGAAACATGTATTGGTTAGAATAACAAGAATGCATCAACTTAAACAGTGGAATAAGTGTAACTCAAGACCACGTGTTAGAACAATTAATGACAGTGTCTGCTTAATTTATTTGAAAAATAGTGTCACATGTACCGTATTATTCTGTAAGAAATGTGAACTGTGGGGTTAGGTTTTTACTGCTCATAGATGTTCAACAGCAAACTATTGTAGTGGTGTGCTGATGTTGCCTGCAACCCAACCTATTAATGAGACTTATCAACATTTATCAATAGTGAACTGGCCATATAATTGTGCAGTATTTGGGTTTTTGTAATAGTGAGAGTAAAGAACTGGGAAATACAATTGTGTAACTGTCAACTACATCATTTACAGTAGTCAGTATTGAACTTCCACCCCCATTTTTCTTCCAGTATAACAATGCAGTATGTTGACACCAAGGACTATCAATGAAGAAAGAAAGCAGGCGAATTTCACAAAGTGTGTGACATATATGTAGCAAACATTAAATATCACATGAAAATACCTTCTCCAAGTTTTTGACAGTTTCTGCGATAGACCAGAAATTTCTTCATTATTCACTTTGAAACAATAAATGAATGAATTAATATAATGATGCAATAGTACCTACAAAAAAGTTTTTGTAGTGCAGTATACGTTATTACCACAGTATAGTGAAAATAATAGATTGCTACTCACCATACAGAGGAGACAGCAATTTGCAGACAGGTGCAATAAAAAGACTGCCATACTTTTAAGCTTTTGGCCAGAAGGCCTTGACTGAAAGTAGAAAACACACTCCAGTTCATGCAAGAGCAACTCACACACATATGACCATTGTCTCTATATCCTTTATATACAGTATGGCTATAAAAATAATAATAATAATAATAATAGACCGCCAAATAACCCACAAGTCGAAACAACAATAAAAACTATCAACACAATCATACACAACAAAATAAATGAAAACACAACTATGGAAGAGTTACAACTACTGGTTTATATAGGAGCACTCACTACACTAAATATACACACTAGTCAGAGATCAGAACCAACCAACATACAGAAGAAACCCACAAAACCAGCATGGCAACTCAGGCTACAGATCAGATTAGAAAAACTGAGAAAAGGCATTGGAAAGCTAACCCAATTTATAGGAAATGAAATGTCAGAAAAAAAACGAAAAAGGTTAGGTAAAATCTCACAACAAGAAGCGATAGAGCAATTAGATGAAAAGAAGCAGAAATTACAAGCATTGGCCAAACGACTCAGAAGATACAAAAAAAGTGAAAGTAGAAGGAAACAAAACCAAACATTCAACGCAAACCAAAAGAAATTTTACCAGACAATAGATAACACACACATTAAAATAGACAATCCACAAAACATAACAGACATGGAACACTTCTGGAGCAACATATGGTCAAACCCGGTACAACATAACAGGCATGCACAGTGGATACAAGCAGAAACAGATACATACAAGACGATACCACAAATGCCTGAAGTGATAATTTTGCAACATGAAGTCACCCAAGCAATTAATTCTACTCACAATTGGAAAGCCCCTGGAAAAGATAAAATAGCAAATTTCTGGCTAAAGAAGTTCACCTCAACACATTCACATCAAACTAAATTATTTAACAGTTACATTGCAGACCCATACACACTCCCTGGTACACTTACACATGGAATAACTTATCTGAAACCTAAAGATCAAGCAGACACAGAAAACCCAGCTAAATATCGCCCCATAACCTGCCTGCCAACAATATACAAAATATTAACTTCAGTCATTACACAGAAATTAATGACACATACAACACAGAACAAAATTATAAATGAAGAACAAAAAGGCTGTTGCAAAGGAGCATGAGGATGTAAAGAGCAACTGATAATAGATGCAGAGGTGATATATCAAGCTAAAACTAAACAAAGGTCGCTACACTACGCATACATTGATTACCAAATAGCTTTTGATATTGTACCCCACTCACGGTTACTACAAATATTGGAAATATACAAAGTAGATCCTAAATTGATACAGTTCCTAAACATAGTAATGAAAAATTGGAAAACCACACTTAATATCCAAACAAATTCAAATACTATCACATCACAGCCAATACAGATTAAGCGTGGGATATACCAAGGAGACTCATTAAGTCCTTTCTGGTTCTGCCTTGCTCTGAACCCACTATCCAACATGCTAAATAATGCAAATTATGGATACAATATTACTGGAAGATGCCCACACAAAATCACACATTTGATATACATGGATGATCTAAAACTACTGGCAGCAACAAATCAACAACTCAACCAATTACTAAAGATAACAGAAGTATTCGGCAATGATATAAATATGGCTTTTGGAACAGACAAATGTAAGAAAAATAGCATAGTCAAGGGAAAACACACTAAACAGGAAGATTACATATTGGATAACCACAGCAGCTGCATAGAAGCGATGGAAAAAACAGATGCCTATAAATATCTAGGATACAGACAAAAAATCTATCATCTAACACAGCCACACATAGATCAAGATGCATCCAACACATGGCTAAGAAAAGGCAATATATACAGTGAGACAGAAGGATTCATGATTGCAATACAGGCTCAAACAGTAAACACCAGATATTACAGTAAGCATATTATTAAAGATCCCAATACCACAACAGATAAATGCAGACTTTGCAAATAACAAATAGAAACAGTAGATCACATCACAAGTGGGTGTACAATACTAGCAAATACAGAATACCTCAGAAGACATGACAATGTAGCAAAAATAATACATCAACAGCTTGCCTTACAACATAAACATATAGAACAACACGTTCCCACATACAAGTATGCACTACAAAATGTACTGCAGAATGATGAATACAAATTATACTGGAACAGAACCATTACAACACCACAACACCACATAACAAACCTGACATCATACTCACCAATAAAAAGAAGGAATTAACACAACTAATCAAACTATCCATACCCAATACAACAAATATATAAAAGGGAACAGGAGAAAAAATTGAAAAATACATCCAACTGGCGGAGGAAGTCAAGGACATGTGGCATCAGGATAAAGTTGACATTATACCAATTATAATATCAACTACAGGAGTCATACCACACAATATCCACCAGTACATCAATGCAATACAACTACATCCAAACTTATATATACAACTACAGATATTCATAATTATTGATACATGTTCAATTACCCGAAAGTTCCTAAATGCAATATAACATATACCGTACAGATAAAAGGAAGTCACGCTTGATCAAGGTCTGCGTCACTTTCCATTTTTGACCAGACATAACGTCTGAGAAAAGAAAATAATAATAATAATAATTATTATTATTATTATTATTACAGTGGTCAGACTCAAAGTGTTAACTAGACAATGATATGTGGATTCCTTATCTTTTGCAGTGGGTGCAGGTGCTGAAAGAGAACTCCAGTATGTCCAAGTTACTAAATGAGGTAAACAGCTTTGCAGTAATTCTTCTGTATTTTACACACAATTTTTACATGTATAGCTCTAGTTACAACAACTTTGGAGCTAATAACAAATTACAACATACACTGATCAGCCAGAACATTATGACTACCTACCTAATAGCCTGTATGTCCACCTTTAGCATGGATAACAGCAGTGATGCATCATAGTATGAAGCTAGTGAGGACTTGGTAAGTCACTGGAGGGATTTGGCACCACATCTGTGCACACAAGTCATCTAATTTCCATAAATTCTAGAGGGGTGGGGTGTGGGAAGGTGGGGGTAGGGAATGATGATCTCTGATGCCACATTCAATCACATCCCAGATGTGTTAAATCGGGTACAGTTCTGGTGAGCTGCTTGTGTTCCTTGAAACACTCCATCACACTCCTGGCCTTCTGACAATATGCATTATTTTGCTGAAAAGTGCCACTGCTGTCAGGAAACATGATCGATGATGTCATGTAGGGATGTATGTGATCTGCAGCCAGTGTGTGGTGTTCCTTGGCTGTCATGGTGCCTTGTACAAGTTCCATTGGACACATTGACACCCATGAGAGTGTTTTCCAGAGGAGAATGGAGCCACGGCCCCTTTGTCTCCACCCCACAGTACAGATGTTAAGGAACTGTTCCATTGGAAGATGATGGACTCGTGACCCCTCTTAGGCATGATGAAGAAGGTATTAGGATTCATCAGGCCATGCAGCACCAGTATCCAGTATTGATAGTCACATGCCTATTTCAATCGTCAGCTCCAGAAGCCAATTGTTAGGAGTGTTTGGTGCAATGTGTGTTCAGACACACTTGTACTCTGCCCAAGCATTAAAGTCTGATGTTAGTTCTGCCACAGTTTGCCACCTGACCTGTTTTACCAGTCTGCTCAGCCTTTGACATCCCACATCTGTAATGACTGGTTGCTGCCCAACTCCATAATGTCTGAATGTGGTTTCACCATATGTCGAAGACACTCATCACAGCACTCCTCATACACCTCACAAGTCATTCAGTTTCCATTACACTTATGCTGAGCCTTCAGGTCATCGCGATCTGCCCTTGGTAAAACTCAGATAGACTGTGCACCTTCTCCACCAAACATACGGACAGCATGCTCACTGATACAACATGCACTGTGCATGTGTCTGACTAGCAGTAATTCCTCACCAGATGATGCTGTTAAGGCCTGGATGAGTTTTCACATTATAGCATAGCACATAACTGAATGACAGTTCTCATAATAATATTTCAGTTGTTTTTTTATATTTACATTATTGTTAGCAGTTATTGCTCCTTGACTTACAAGGCACTGCCAGGCCACTGTACCAAAGAATAAACAGGTCACCACAGCAGGTGAAGACAGGCTTTAGCAGTCACACATTGTTGATGTGCTGGCTTCCTTTTGCATCTTTCAGCACATATATTAAGTGAGGGCATGCATAGTGGGATGTTTCACACTGAACAACCATCTAAAGCTACATCCTCTGTAGCCCGGAACATACCACCTCCTTCCTCTACCAAAAACACAGCCTTTGGAATACAAATGTGGCATTTATGATTTATAGAAATACAAGTATATTTTTTATTATGACAGTACAGAAAACAAAATCAAGGACCTGATTAAGTTTGGAGCATAATGTACAGTGTGCATTGACTGAGAATGACTCATATATAAAGGAAGTTACTAGTCTTAAACAGTACCAATTGTCTGAATAACTCACTAGTTTGTGACTTAATAAAACTCCCAAGAATTTAAATAACACTCAGCATTCATCATTTTAAAAATAAAAGTGTTCCAAAAAATGATTTCATTCTATAGTTCAGTTAGTCACTAAAGACAGTAATGCTGGAGGAAATACTGTTTGGCAAGGAAGGCTGTTGGGGAGGGGGTTATACTAGCTAATATCTGGCTGGATTCTTGGGTAATTGTGTTGGGAATTGCTGCACTGAATGCATGTAAAATGTGAGCTAAAACCTTCCATACAGTGGCAATTATTGGAAAAATCATTTTTCTCAGATAAAAATATTCAAATTGTGTAAGTTGTTTCAACCAGCTAAAAAGGTTTGTCAAACCATTTTTACATAGAATGAACTAAACACTATTACAAGTCCAGCACTGATGTTAACAAATCCACTAACAAAAAAATCACAACACCAAAAAGTAATTGATGTAGAGTAATGAAATTTTGGGAAAAAATTTGTCTAGGTAATATATTAAGTGATTAACATTGCAAGATCAGAGATTAATGTAAGAGTGAGATAAATCATTGCAGTATATAAATAACTCGAGTAACCAACAGAATGTTGAATGCTAGCATGAAAATGTGCATACATTAAGTTGTACATGTCCTGTTACTTCAGTTTGTGAGATGGAGTTCTATGCATGTTGCACTTGGTCATACAATACATGGATGGTTAATGCTGGTTGTGGATGACACTGGAGTTGTCATCTGATGATGTCCCATATGTGCTCGATTGGAGACAGATCTGGTGATAAGGCAGGCCGAGACAACATGTTGACACACTGTATACCATGTTGGGTTAGGACAGCAGTATGTAGGCGAGCATTTTCCTGTTGGAAAACACATCCTGCAATGCTGTTCATGTATGACAGCACTCAAATCACCAGATCGACATACAAATTTACAGTCAGGGTATGTGGAATAACTACGAGAGTGCTCCTGCTGTCATATGAAATTGTATCTACAACCATAACTCAAGGTGTAGGTCCACTGTGTCTAGCACATAGACAAGATGGTTGCCGGCCCTCAACTGGCCTCCTCATTACCAACAGATGGCCATCACTGTCACCGAGGCAGAAACAGCTTTCATCAGAAAACACAACACACCTCCACCCTGCCCTCCAATCAACTCTTACTCAACACCATTAAAGTCACAAATGACAGTGGTTTGGGGTCAGTGGAATGAACACTACGGGGTATCTGCCTCTGAGCTGTCCTTGAAGGAACCAATTTGTAACAGTTCATTGTGTCACTTTGGATCAGCTGCTGCTCAACTTGCTGCTGCAGATGCAGTACAATATGCCAGAGCCATATGCATAACCCAATGGTCTTCCCTCTCAATAGTGCCATGTGGCCATCCAGAGCCAGATATTCTTGCAAACGTACAGCCCTGTGATCATCACTTCCAGTAGTCATGTTCAGTGGCAACATGCCTGCTAAGTCTTTATGCAGTTTCACGGAAGGAGCGTCCAGCTACTTGTAGCCCTATTATACAACCTAATTCAAACTCAGTGTGGTGTTCATAATGTCACTTTGTCACTTTAGAGGCATTCTTGACTCAATTCAACTTATCAAATCCAATTTCAAAGGTAAGTAATGCTCATGGCTGTTAGAGCTTGCATTCAAAGCAAATCTAATTTGTCTCCTCATAGCAGCACTACTAGTGATACTGTTATCTGACTGGTGTGAAATCTGAATAAATGTCACTCTTTCAGATGCCTACCAACCTCCATTTATGTAGCACAATTCCTCTTTGTATTGTTATTTTTTCCATCAATGTATAAGTCCTAGGACATCATATATTATGGCAAAATGGATTTCTAGCAACATGACCAAGTGACAGTACTTATTTTATACTGAATACCTTCTGAAACAAATTTTTGAAATATACTTATAACATATTTACATTATTTACAACTAATGGTACAAAATTCTAAGTTTAATATCACAGCACTTCTAAATTCCCATTACAGAATGTTCCATTGAATTCTTTAGATTTTCAAATAATTATTTCATAATATCAAAATATTTCATGTAGCATAAGAGGATACACTCCCCCACATCTTTTATACACCAAAACAGTTTTCCAGTTTCATTTCAGTTTACATTCCCTCCCCTTCCAAATTTAAAAATTTTCCTCAAATATCTGTTTTACTATTTTCATTATCACAAGACATGTTTTATTATAATATCGTCAGATATAGTTAGTATATTTCTTCATAATTCCAGCAGACTCACACTTAATACATTACTAACTTCCACCTTATTTCCAGATACAAACATGACTTAGCTGATCATCTCGCATTACAATACAGAATAAGGTTCCCTAACATCAAGCAACTTCATCATATTCATCATCAGCAGACTAATCAGTACATCCCACACTCCATCAATATCTCATCAAAATATTAAAAAAATCTCTGCATTTCATCGGTGCAGCATATATAGACCTGTCTTAAAATAGTATTGTAACAGTTATAATCAGCTCTCTGTTCTCAAAGTAAATGCAAAACCAACTGTCTCTACATTACAAAATGTTCTGACTATGGGACTATGGTGTAACAATTTGCAGATCATAATCATCCAGCACATGTCCAATATTTTCATATGATGAAATCTTCACTTATAACAGTTTCCAAAAATTAAATTTAGTCTGGAAACTGATCACCTCACTCTTAAGTATCTTTCACAGAAAAATTTGCTTGAGAAAACTTAAAAGTTGTTGAAGTTGGAAGTTTCAGCTTAATATTCTCTTCTTGTAAAAAAATTCTTACAGATGCTTTTATTATATTAGTTATAATCAGATGCTGACTAAAGAATGTGGAAATGACAATAGCAAATCAACAAGTGTGCATCCCTATTTTTTCAGTTGCAAATATAGTACAAAAAATCCCCAAATGTATCAAAAATGTGCGTTTAGGAATTTGCATAAAACCAGACAGCATGAAAAATGAAATTATATGTAATGTCATCAAATGCAAAAATATTGCTCCTCAAAAACAGTCAGAAATGTTCCTTCCCATAATGCAAGGCAAAATATGTTTCTCATCATAGCAGTGTGAAGTACCTTTACTATAACCATGGTTCTAAGTTCCCAGGTTTTGTGGCGGTGTTCGTAGCGACAAACACTTGGCTGTAGAAATGGCTTACGAAGTCACCGCCACACTTTTAATAGCGGGCCGACCGGTCCGCTGGAACAGTAAACAGAAAGATGAAACCCCAAACACTCTGATTAAATAAGTCGGTACTTATCTTTTATTTACGAAGATACACAAACACAGTAGTGAACTCGGTGTCTACAGAAATCTGTCTAGTTCGAGTCGGAGCGGCTAGGTCAGCGTCGGCTGACGACAAACAACAACTCTGCTGCGATGAACACACAACTGACTAACAAGTACACAATTCGGTGGCGAGTATACAACTGAGCGGCGAATACAGAACTGTCCTAGCGCTCGCGACTCCAGCGCTTAAGAAGCCAGAAGCCAGCGGTGGCGCGCGCAGACTTGCGGCGATTTCCTGTATCGCTGGCGCTGCTTGTGCGGACGGCGTCCGTACTTTGATGCTGCCAACCTTTTGGCAGCGGGCTCGGGTGGCATTACTGGCTTGGACATAACACTCCTCCCCCCCAAATCGCCGCACCGTCGTTGAATAATGACGTGGCGAGCGTCGACAGCGGGGGAGGTGTCTGGCCGCAGGCGTAGCAGAAGAGACCGGGGCAGAGACTGTTGTCGGTGGCAGTCCCCGGTCCGCACCCCAGCATTGGCTGCGCGGGGCCCCGGGAAACACCGACTGAAAACCGAGGTCAGGGTGCACGCCTGTGACCACGGGCACAGCTTCTGGTACTGGACGCGACGGGGCGTCGGGACCCACGAAGAGAGGCAGCGTCTCCTGACGCTGCGTCGACGGCTGCTGAGTGGGCGCCGGACAAGGCGCTGCGGTGTCAGACTCCTTGGGGGTGCCCAAGGAAAGCGGCTGCAGGACAGGCTGCACAGCCACCGCTTGGGAAGGCGGCCCGGCTGAGGGGTCGACGTCCATCAGCTCCGAAGGCGGTGGCGACTGAAGAGGGACCGCAGGCGCCGGAGCGACCACCCGGGGCGCTCCCGGATGAAGCTGCGCGGGAGGCATCAACGGGACGGGCTGTCGGCGTGGTAGCGGCGACGGCAGCTGCTGCTGCTGCTGCCCTGGGGGTGGCAGCGAAGTCGGAAGGCGCGGCTGGAACCCGCCGCGGACCAAATCTGTGGACAAAGAACGAGCGGCAGAATCCGGGCGGCCAGCGCGGCGCAACAGGTTCTGATGCCTCCTGTGCACCCCAGTAGCACCTTGAACAGTATAAAAACCACGACCCTGGACACTTATCACGGTACCACGTTCCCAACGACGGCGACCGTGATAAACTCTGAAAAAAACGGCGTCGTTGCGCTGAAAACGCGTGCGATGCTCAGAAGCGGCGGGTCGATCCGGGGGGTGCAACAACCGTAGTAGGGTGCGATGACGACGGCCGTGGAGAAGCTCCGCAGGCGAAGGGCCGTCGCGTGGCGTGGTCTGGTACGACGACAGGAACGTGATGAGGGCCTGCTGACGAGAGTGCGTAGCACGAAGGCGGGCCATATGATCCTTGAATGTGCGTACAAAACGTTCCGCTGCACCATTCGATTGAGGGTGGAACGGCGGAGTAAGAACATGGCGAATGCCATTGGCAGAACAAATACTTTCAAATGCAGCAGAGGTAAATTGTGGACCATTGTCCGACACTAAAACTTCTGGAAGACCCTCAATACAAAAAATTGAAGTCAACGCCTGTATAGTTTGTGCAGACGTTGTAGACTGCATTGGCACAACAAACGGAAAATTACTAAATGCATCTATCACGATGAGCCAACGAGAATTCCAATATGGACCAGCGAAATCAATATGTACTCGCTGCCAGGGACCGGCAGGGCGTGCCCACTGAAGATAGCGTTGAGGCGGAGCAGCTTGGTGGTCGGCACACGTCGAACAATCTGTAGACATCTGCATAATCTGCTTATCAATGCCGATCCATGTACAATGACGGCGGGCAAGCTGCTTGGTGCGGACCACTCCCCAATGACCTTGATGCAACAAGTCGAGGACCTTGGATTGGAGCACTTGGGGAACCACTACACGAAGCTGGTCATTCTCGGTGCGTAACAGCAAAACTCCGTGCGAAACAGACAACAGATGACGTTGCGGATAATAGCGACGAACCACAGGATCCGATATGTCCTTTGCCTTGGACGGCCAACCACGTTGAACAAAACGTAATAGTAAACTCAGATGAGGATCCGTAGCTGTCTCACGTGCCACCTGACGATAATCAATCGGAAAATCCCGGAGGGATTGATGCTCATCGGCGTCAATCTGATGGCAAGAGTCTTCGGAGGAATCGAAGACATCATCCGCAGCAATCGGCAATCTAGAAAGCGCGTCAGCGTTTGCATGCTGAGCTGTAGGGCGATACAGTATCTCATACTGGTATTGTGATAACAAAAGAGCCCAACGTTGTAGTCTCTGAGCTGTCCGCTGAGGAACTGGTTTAGACGGATGAAACAGTGACGTCAGGGGCTTGTGATCTGTTACTAAATAGAATGGTCTACCATAGAGGTAGTGATGGAATTTTGTGACACCGAACACAATAGCCAACGCTTCCTTGTCCAATTGGCTATAATTACACTGAGCTTTGTTTAGCAATTTAGATGCGAACGCAATAGGATGTTCGGTGTTACCGACTCGGTGAGACAACACAGCACCGAGGCCGAAAGAAGAGGCATCACAAGCTAACACCAGGGGCTTGTTAGGGTCGTAATGGACCAGACAACAATCATTCAATAAAGCCTCTTTAAGCTGCTGAAAGGCTGATTGGCAATCAGCTGACCACACAAACGGAACATTCTTACGGCGGAGACGATGCAACGGTGCAGCAATCTGTGATGCATTAGGTATAAACCTAATATAATACGTCAATTTGCCAAGAACTGCTTGCAATTCATGCAGATTGCGAGGGGCGGGCAAATCACAAATAGCTGCTAAATGTGACTGGGAGGGATGAATGCCTTGAGCATTAATAACATGTCCCAGATACTCCAGCTCCGTAAGGAAAAATGAACATTTATCGATGTTGCAACGGAGGCCTGCCTGGGACAACACTTTAAACAAACACTCCAAATTACGGAAATGTTCAGCAGGCGTCCGACCGGACACAACAATATCGTCTAAATAGTTGCAACACGATGGCACAGTAGCCAGAAGTTGTGACAAAAAACGCTGAAAAACAGCTGGAGCTGACGCACAACCAAAAGGCAAACGCAGAAAACGGAACAACCCCAATGACATGTTTATGACAAAATACTGTTGTGATTGCTCGTCGAGGGGCAATTGCAAATATGCTTCACGGAGATCAATTTTGGAAAAGAAACGAGCTTCCCCTAACTTATCCATCAGCTCGTCCGGTCTAGGCAAAGGAAAAGAATCAATGACAGTCTGAGGATTCACTGTCGACTTAAAATCAGCACACAAACGTAACTTGCCAGACGGTTTCTTTATAATAACTAAGGGAGAAGCCCACTGGCTCGCTGAAACGGGTTGAATAACACCGTTGTTTAGCCAACGACGAAGTTCATCTTCTACAGGTGCCCGGAGGGCGTGAGGCACTGGACGAGCACGACAAAATCGAGGCTGAGCATTATCTTTTAACGTAATATGAGCGGCAAAGTTCGCAGCACAACCTAGTTCGTCTTTAAATATGTCACTGTATCGTTTACACAAATCGGTTATGCTGTCTTGAGGAACAACAACAGAATTAAGTTGCAACACATTGTCTTGGATAGACAGGCCAAACAAGTCAAAACAGTCCAATCCGAAAATGTTTACACTGTCTATAGCGCGGAGCACTGTGAATGAAACTGTTTTTGTATTGCCACGGAATGTGGCTGGCACGCTACACACACCTAACACAGGAATTTGTTTGCCACTGTAAGTAGCCAAAGAATGTTTCGCCGCTGAAAGTTTAGGGCGGCCGATAGCCGCATACGTAGCACTATTTATGAGAGTCACAGACGCACCAGTGTCTAATTGAAAATTGAAGGTCTTATCCTGGATGCGTAGCTTCACAAATAGTTTATTACACTGTCTCTGGATCGGTGCAGTGGAGGCGGAAGACACAAAGTCAGCGCGTTTAGCGCGTGTTCGCTGCTTACGACAACTCATGGGTTGGGCGGGTGGAACAACAACTCCCGCTTCACTTGCAGTCTGTACATTACTGTTTACAGCGTTTGAATTACGCTTGGGTCGCATAGCAGAGGGCTGGGTGGGTGGCTTATTGCGAACAAGTTTATTACCCACACGAACCGTGGAAGAGTCTTTAAACGCGACCTTCTGGGCGGGCTGGCTTTGAAAAACATGAATATCCATGGGCTGGGCAGCACTAGAATTGTTCTTGCGTTTACGCAAACAAACAGTCTGGATGTGTCCTTTCCTTTGACAAAAGTGACAAACCGCGTTTCTCAATGGGCAACGTTCATGAGGATGAGCAAGAACACACTTAGGGCAAGACTTAACTTTACCATTTTGCACACGCGGCTGACGAATGTGTTTAACATGACGCGGCCGGCTAGTGTTTACAGTCTGACTCTGCCGGTGGGGCCGCGGGCGTGACATAACTTGCTTAGCACAGGCAATTTGAGAAATACATGGCTGATCTAACTCACACTCAGCATAGTCAAAAGTATCTTGGGCTTCAATGATGTTCATCACAGTCTCTAATGACGGGTCAGGCAACTTTAAGATAGCAGCACGAATACGAGAATCTGCAATGTTTTGAGTAATAGCGTCTCGTAGCATGACATCACTGTAGGAAGCTCCACACACACAATTAAATCGGCACTGATGGGTGAGGCCCCGTAAATCTGTTAACCACTGTTTATTAGATTGATGTGGCAGTTTCTTTAATCTGAAGAACTTGAATCTGGCTGCTGCCACATGAACTCGCGACTCGAAATACTCAGCAAGCTTGTTAACAACAACGTCATAGTCTAAAGCTTCTGGCTGGGACTCCGGGAACAACTTACAAAGGAGTCGATAGATTTCCACGCCTGCAGTGGAAATTAAATAAAGCTGCCGCTCAGTACCTGTGATTTTGTAGACTGTCATGTGCGCCTGCAACTGCGCGAAATATTCTTGCCATTCTTCTTTGGATTCCTCAAAAGCCCTGAACGGTGGTGCTGCCTGTGCTTGTTCCGTTTGCGTTGGAGGATGAGCCGCTTGTTTGGCGATTGCTTCCACCAGACTTTGTATTTGCTGACTCTGTAACAAGATCAACTGTTGTAATTTGGCAGACATAGTGAACACAAATTAAACCAGCCCCCAAAAGTTTATCGCTATAATTAGTATAACAAGAACAAGTTGAACCAGCCCTGCACACGAGTTCGGAAGACCTCGTCGCCAGTTTTGTGGCGGTGTTCGTAGCGACAAACACTTGGCTGTAGAAATGGCTTACGAAGTCACCGCCACACTTTTAATAGCGGGCCGACCGGTCCGCTGGAACAGTAAACAGAAAGATGAAACCCCAAACACTCTGATTAAATAAGTCGGTACTTATCTTTTATTTACGAAGATACACAAACACAGTAGTGAACTCGGTGTCTACAGAAATCTGTCTAGTTCGAGTCGGAGCGGCTAGGTCAGCGTCGGCTGACGACAAACAACAACTCTGCTGCGATGAACACACAACTGACTAACAAGTACACAATTCGGTGGCGAGTATACAACTGAGCAGCGAATACAGAACTGTCCTAGCGCTCGCGACTCCAGCGCTTAAGAAGCCAGAAGCCAGCAGTGGCGCGCGCAGACTTGCGGCGATTTCCTGTATCGCTGGCGCTGCTTATGCGGACGGCGTCCGTACTTTGATGCTGCCAACCTTTTGGCAGCGGGCTCGGGTGGCATTACTGGCTAGGACATAACACCAGGTTTAGCCAACTGAACACTAAATTCATTTGAAAAACATGAGAAATATTTTGGACAAATATTAATCAAACTTCTCATTAATACTGATGTGTAATTACAATTTAATAAATATAGTATACACACACCTAATATCTGTTGAAGAAATATAGCAAGATAGTAGAAGATAATTCGAAAGATTTTCAGAATAGTCAGAAAATTAATGTTGTGTAGAAATTACAGATTTTTCGAAAAAAATGCACCACTTTAGCTTGGAACTCTGTCTTTGCTGGTCACATAGTCTTTGAAACTATGGTGTGCATAAATCATCACTTTTTTTAAACCATTGCTTCAACTTCTAACATCATTTTTTTTAAAAGCACTTGCTTTGGCTTTACATTACATAGACATATCAACATATATAAATGTCTTGGAATATGCTTTAGACTAAATTTTGCACTCCACAAACACATACCACTTTTAGATTCCCACAACAACATTATTAGTTTTTCCATTCTTTTAGGCAAATAAACATTTACATTACAGCTTACATTTGGAATACTATTTCATTCTACAGTTTCAGTTACATTCAAAAACCCCACAGTATCTTCATTTGCAAAGTGTTTGATGCACATGTTTGCTAATAACTTGAATTTCTTAAATATTTTCTTTTTATTTTAATCTTCTGATATTTTTACTTCTTTTCAAAACTGTTACTAGTACTTTTGTTAATATATGTGTTAACTATAACATTGGTACAAATTTTATTTTTGTTCCTGAAATGCATAAGAGTTTGTTGACAAACATCCACTATTGTCAGCCCATCCCCATTTAACATGAAATTTTTGGTATCTTCTGACAGAATTTCATTTTCTACAATCAGACTTTATTCATCTGGTCTAATTCAAATTTTAATTTATTATTTGTGATAACACTACCCTGTGCATCTGATACTTATTGCTCCGGTTCTGTTGCAAGGACTTTTCTTATTTCTGTAACCTCATCACTAAAGTTTGAAATTTCATTTTTCAGATATTTTACTTAATTGTTCATAAGCTCAAGTTTACCTGGAATACCCTCTTTCAAATTCTGAAGGTGGCAGGGGTAAAATACAGTGAGTGAAAGGCTATTTACAATTTGTACAGAAAGCAGATGGCGGTTATAAGAGTCGAGAGACATGAAAGGGAAGCAGTGGTTGGGAAGGGAGTAAGACAGGGTTGTAGCCTCTCCCCAATGTTATTCACTCTGTATATTGAGCAAGCAGTAAGGAAACAAAAGAAAAGTTTGGAGAAGGTATTAAAATCCATGGAGAAGAAATAAAAACTTTAAGGTTCGCCAATGACATTGTAATGCTGTCAGAGACAGCAAAGGACTTGGAAGAGCAGGTGAACGGAATTGACAGTGTCTTGAAAGGAGGATATAAGATGAACATCAACAAAAGAAAAACGAGGATAACGGAATGTAGCTGAGTTAACTCAGGTGATGCTGAGAGAATTAGATTAGGAAATGAGACACTTAAAGTAGTAAAGGAGTTTTGCTATTTGGGGAGCAAAATAGCTCATGATGGTCGAAGTAGAGAGGATATAAAATGTAGACTGGCAATGGCAAGGAAATCATTCCTGAAGAAGAGAAATTTGTTAACATCCAGTATAGATTTAAGTGTCAGGAAGTCGTTTCTGAAAGTATTTGTATGGAGTGCAGCCATGTATGGAAGTGAAACATGGACGATAAATAGTTTGGACAAGAAGAGAATAGAAGAATTCGAAATGCGGTACTACAGAGGAATTTCATTGGGTTTTGTGAGAGATGTTTTGCTAATATTCTGTTGCTGTAGTTCTTGAAAGATTCATGCATCATTCTTTTGAAAGTCAAACGAATTTCATTCAGCATCACTTTAGCTATAACCCTAGACTTTTTTGTACACTTGCTACACACTATTCCATGTTTCCTTAGAAGTTTATTTAAAGTCACTGTACCATGGACGATCCATCCTATCATGAACTGTTACACTAAGTACATTTCTGTCAAGTACCTAGTCAACTAGTATTTAAACCATAGTTCTTCTATAGGCTTCTGTCCAGAGTTTAATGTTTCATGTTCCTCATTGATGTGGGATACTGCTGCCTCTTTAGCTACCTCACTGATTATGTAAATCCGTCTACTTGTTCTAATTGCCCTTTTCTCCTTGGTTATTTTTGCTGTTAAAATTGCCTGATGGTCACTGATACTAGTTTCATTGTGGACACCCTCAAATCTGTAAGGTCTGTTTGTTGACATTAGATCTAGTATATTACATCATGAGTGGGCTTCTGTGGTATTTGTTCAAGGTAGTTTTGAGAGAAAGCATTCAGTAGAATTTCACAGCATATCTTGTATTGCACTGTGATTTTCCCGATTGATTGTTGGGCAAGGGAGATCTCCTTTGATGGTGACAGTAGGATTGGAGTATTTAGGTATAATCAAAATGCTGTTTTCTCTAAAGCTTTTGGTTGTAACTAGAGATGAATCTGGTTGGCAGCGGAATGGTTCAGTTATGAGTTAATCCCATCTTTGATGCTGAGTTTTGCCCAAACATTCCTGCAGGCAGCTACAATTTCTCTCTTGGAGGATTTGAGTTTCTTGTCTACCATGAGAAATACATTGCCTCCATTTCTCAGTATACTATTCTTTAGATATAAAGTCAAATTTTCCTCCAAAACCCCACTGCTATTAATTTCTAGTTTTAACCACATTTCTGTACCTAGTATTATGCTTTTTAGCATCACTTCAAACTCTGATACTTTGCTTTGAATGTTTCAGCAGCTAATCACTAGCATTTCAATATTATCACCTGTAGGAACCATTTCTTTGGAGTTTGCACTGATACTTCTGGCTCTAGTACTGTTAGTTGGACTGGATGGAGAGTTACTTCTCAGTGGATGCCAGAAGAGCCTCATTAGCATGTTGAATGAGGCACTCAGGAATATATAGTGAATGCACCTGCCATTCTTTCCCATCACTTGATGTCATTTGCCTGTTTGCCACCCATTATTATTGGACACACAAGGTTTCCCAGCAGATGAAATTTGTCTCACTTGCTGATTTTCAGTGAAATACAGCACCTTGATCTTCATGGTTAGTGGGATGGTTATAACACTCTGAGGTCTCTCTTGTCCCTATCACCCTTGCACATTATGCCTAGCGCTAACACTGGCACACCACTCACAGTCGAATGCACACGTAGTGATTGATGCTGCACTTCCAGTAGAGGAGACAGTATCCACAGGAGAGAATAATACTTTAGTTTCCTTGGTATCTCTGGTAGTCCTCAACAAATTCATTTGCCATAGCTTTGAATCAATTGTCAGTTGTAAGGATGATTTACATGTGCTTATGACCATCATCTAATTCATCATGGGCACAAAAACAACATTCATAGTGGGGATGCATTATGGCCAGTGCCTTGTTTTAGAGAACAATAAACAAAAAACTTTGAGATAAAGTTGCTGACTCTTGATTAATTTTTCGATCTGTTAAGCTAAAAGGATTACTAGATCCCTTTAAGAACTGAAGTGGTTAATATGCAAAATGAGACTTCTATTAAGACAACAAAAAACAGTGCTATATTTATTGATTTCCTGGAACATTTTTGAACTTATGGATGGTAACAAAGTAGAAAATAACATTAAGGGGCGTAACATTCCACTGTCTGATGTGATGACACTGGTTTTCTTTTTCTTTAAGACAACATCCTCTGAGCAGTCCTCACACCCCCTGCCCCAAGAGTTTTGAATCTAAATAGGAAATATTTTATCTAAGCGAGGAAAATTACCTGGAATCAAACCTATGCTGTCCAGTGCACAGACCCAACAGTAATTAATGTCTCACCTTTGTACATTGTTGATTCCACTTTGCTGCACTCCCAAAACCCACATTCCAAAGCCCACATGCCCACCCTCTCATTCCCAATCCAACCCTCACCTGCAGCCTGGGTGGACCACAAGGATATTGATATACATTTCATGTTTGCAAGAGAATATCAGAATTTTGTGAAGCACACTTTTTATCACATATAGATGTCATCAGTACAAGTACATAATTGATTAAATCAGTGTAGAGATTTTAGTCTATTCCTTTGTTACTTCTGAACATATTATTGCACCTTGCAACTCCCCTAATTCAGTATTTGGAGCAATTTTTCCATCATTTTAGCCCCTTTACAAATTATTATTTCCATTTTGATACTTGTAAATGTTCCAAAAGGTAGAGCCCTAAACCAATTTTTTACATCTATTTGTTTTCTGATCATATCTGTGTTGTTTCTGGATGGTTGTAAATGCATGGAACTAAATATTGGTAAGTAATCCTCTTTTATATTTGATTTTGAAGTTTATGTGACACCTACCTGTAAATTTGATGAGAAAAATCATAATGAAAAGAAAAATCGACCAGTTTTATTTCCATGTTTATTTTATTTTCTTTTTGTGTGTGTAAGCTTATCACATAACATGAATTAAACACTCATCCCAGAAAAATTTTGCTATTAAGTAATGTGCTGTAGGTACAAGTAAAATCTTGTGGTTCCTGAATGTGATGTATACTCACTTTTTTAAATATTTAATCTTTATTTTGTGAACATATATTCACTCTCTTTGACACCTGTGAACAGAACAGTGAAAGTCAGTAACAATAACATTTCATTAAACAGCTTTCTGCCACTACCATGGAAACGACCTCAAGTGGTTGAAATTTGGATAGTTATGGATGACACAGATGAACAAAATTTTGTGCCAGATAATTCAAGTGAATTAGATATACAGCAACACTCTCTGTTAATTTTAAGAGAAAGAGACATACCCGAAACATCTCCACTTTATTTCTCAACCCCATCATGTGTAGAACATTACATAAAAGAAGAGAGAAGTCTTTGGACAAAAAAGGGTGAATTTGTTTGTTACAAGGAAGATACAAGAGTAGATCCACCAAGAATCTGTATTTGGAATCATTTATCAAAAGATGATGTACACCATTTAAAATTAATGAACTTTAAGAAGGATGAAGTCTCTCAACGAGTAGGTATGCTCAAATTTATTACTTTAATAACTGCTATAATGTAAGTATTTTGAAAGAGTAGGAAGTTAATTTTACAACAGATGCTTAATTGCCTCTCATATAAATCTGAAGCAGAATACTGAAGAAATATTTGCTATCATTTGAATTTTAATTTAGCAATCAAGTGGCTCCTCTTTCTCAGAATTTTGATAATGCCATAATGTTAATCTGTACGGGTAGTACATACTGTACTGTTTGTGTCACTCTACAAACAAAAGAAACTGATAAGTCATCATCAGACAATATGTTATTAGTGTTTTTCACACTCTGTGGGTGTCTATTGCCCAAAGAAAAGTTTATTTCCGTGTCACATAAACTGTATGCTATTAGAATTATGGTATTTGTCTTAATTTGATTGCAGTGTAGCTTTATAAAGGAACTATTGATTTATCATGAGAGCAGTAATACAGGACCTGTCAGTGGAAAATGAGTTTGATGCAAGGGAGTCTCCTTATTTGTATTGTGCACTACATAGTGTGTTTGTACAGTGGCACCTGAAATTGTAGCTTAAACTAAATTCTAGGTTGTAAGCTACTCTTATGAGGCAAGTTCAGAAAGTAAGTGTACTATGACCATAATGGGCTGTGGTTTTTTGTTTCCTGATGATTGACAACACTGAGTGATAGAGAGAAAGGGGTAGGGGGGGAGGGAATCTCTGACCAGAGCAAGCATCACAGGGACATGTTAGTATCTAAATTCACGTTCTTGTATTCAATTATGATGAAAGATGTTGATAAAATATCCTATCATGTGCAAGGCACATCTGTGGTTTTGCTTCCTACTTGTAGAAGAAATAACACCTACTTAAATTTTTTCACTAATCAAAATGGTCGAAGGTGTATGAAGAGAACAAGTGATTTATGTGGTATAAGAAGTTTAGTGGAAGCAGAAGAAATGTTCATGATGAATGGAGGAGTAGAAGATGTTCCATTTTGGCTAATGGGTTGGTGCAAAAAATTGAGGAAACTGTCTGTGAAGACCATCAATTAACAGTGGATGAAATGTCTCTGATGTTTCCAGAAACATCCAGAGCTCCCTTATATGAGACACTCACAGAAATGCTGGGATGCCAGAAATAGTGTGCAGTGTGAGGTCCCAAAACAGCTGACAGAGCAGCACAAAAAAACTGGATCAGCAGCATCTGTTAGTTTCTTGAGTGAGTTGAATCAGAAGCTGTGAATTTTCTGAGCTCTGTTGAGACTGGATAGGAAATGTGGATGGCTCATTGCATGTCTGAGGCAAAACGGCAGTCACCATATTGGCATCACATCAATTCCCCGCCTGCCAAAGAATTAAAAAACCACGATTTCAGCCAAAACAAATGATGGCCTCAATGTTTTGGGACCAGAAAGGCATAATTTTGGTCACATTTCTGCCTCAGGAGCTTTCAAAGCAAGAGGAGGGGAATGCTGATGGGAATGGGCTTGTTGCATGAAACTGCCCATCCTGATACGGCCTTAGCTACCAATGTGCTCCTGAATGCATTGACTTGACACCTTTAGATTATGATCGTTTCACCTTCCTTATGGCACACATGCATGGATTTAAATTTTCAATCGATGAGCAGATGCAGAAAGAGGTTCTGAAGTGGTGGAAGTACCTGGTGGGTGAGTTCTTCAATGACAGCATAAAGAAGCTTGTGCCACAACTCACCACATCCACTCAGCAGGATGGTTATTGTGTGGAAAAGTGGTCAACAAGTATATCAACAATATTCTGTAATTTTTTCAAATACAGGTTTTCTAAAAAATATGTCAGACTATAGTCCACTTGCTTTATGAACAAACCTTGTAAATAAGACACTTCTTTGATAAAACAGTAGAAACAGTAGTGAGAGGAAGAATACTAAACATTGCAGTGTCTTCAACTGATACATATTTTGGCTTCTGTAGAAATATCCTGGGCATAGAGCCACATCACATAGTAAACTGACTGCTACCAGTGGTTCAGCCATGATAGTAGTAGTAGAAACATCATTAATAGCTATGAAGTTTTAGGCTTTCTCAGCATAATAATTCCTGGTAGTCTCTTTAGGTTTGCTGCCAAATCCTGAATCAAAATGACTCATTATTTCATCAATTCATCTGTCCAGCAGAATGCTGCTGCTGCTGAGTCCCTCTATAAATAGTTTTCAACAGGAAAGAAGATTGTAGGCAGATGGATCATTGAACTGTCAAGTCATGCTAATTTTAAGACCTGGCAACAAATCTGAGGGGGCTGCTATCATTAATAGTTGCTTTGCAACATGACACAGCTCTGCAGCTAGCAACATTTTGTATTAACAGATGGTATTTCAAGGTATCTTTAGCTTTTAAATGTTTTTCAAAGCAACAACCTGCAGATAAAAATTCTTAATACTTTGTATATCTTCACTTTAGTTATATCTACATCCATACTGTGAAAACCACTGTGGCATTTACAGCCAACAGTACTTTCTATTGTACTATGTGTTCGGGTTTGTTCCCTTTTCATTAATGTACGGAGCATGTGAGGAACAACTCCTTAAATGGCTTTGGGTGCATGATAAATGTCTAATCTTGTCTTACTGTCTCCATGACAGTGATATGTAGGACCTTTAGTATATTCATACACTCCTTGCTTAATATTGGTTCTTGGAACTTTGTAAGCAGGCTTTCACAAGATGACTGATATGTTTTTTCAGCCTTCTGTCAGTTCATGTTTTTAGTGTCTTGTTGACAGCCCCTAAGGATCAGCTGACTGTATTGCTTTTTGGTATGTTTTGTCAAGCCCACCACTTACATTATAACATCTAATGTTTGTTTTACAGACACCACTGTTGGAAAAGTAATTTTGTTGTGATTTATTTTAAAACACTGCCCTCTGCAATTTTTAGGAATGCAGCAGTTTAATTTTTTTTACTTTCTGATTGAATAATTGTCTACCTCTCTGTGAAGAAGGAGACATCATTAGAAATTAATTCTGGATAATTATTTGTAGCAGATTGATGCTTCTTGTAATAAATTCAGCCGCCATTTTGTGGATGCATAATCTTATCAGTTATTACTGCAGCTTCTGATGTATCTAGCACATAAAACCAGCATATACACTATGTGATCAAAAGTATCTAGACACCTGGCTGAAAAGACTTACAAGTTCGTGGCTCTCTCCATCGGTAATGGTGGAATTCAATATAGTGTTGGCTCACCCTTAGCCTTGATGCCAGCTTCCACTCTTGCAGACATATGTTAAATCAAGCACTGGGATGTTTCTTGGGGAATGGCAGCCCATTCTCCACAGAGTGCTGCACTGAGGAGAGGTATCGATGTCAGTTGGTGAGACCTGGCATGAAGTTGGCATTCGAGAGCATCCCAAAGGTACTCTATAGGATTCAGGTCAGGACTTTGTGCAGCCCAGTCCATTACAGGGATGTTATTGTCGTGTAACCACTCTGCCACAGACATGCATTATGAACAGGTGCTCAATCATGTTGAAAGATGCAGCTGCCATCCCTGAATTGCTCTTCAACAGTGGGAAGCAAGAAGGTGCTTAAAAATTGGTGTAGGCCTGTGCTGTGATAGTGGCATACAAAACAACAAGGGATGCAAGCCCCCTCCATGGAAAACACGACCACACCATAACACCACTGCCTCTGAATTTTACTGTTGGCACTACACATGCTGGCAGATGACGTTCATAGGGCATTTGCCATATGCACACCCTGACATCAGATCGCCACATTGTGTTCCGCTATTTGTCACCCCACACAACATTTTTCCACTGTTTAATTGTCCAATATTTATGCTCCTTACAGCAGGTGAGGCTTCATTTGGCATTTACCAACATGATTTGTTGCTTATGAGTAACTGCTTGACCATGAAATCGAAGTTTTCTCACCTGCCACCTAACTCTCATAGTACTTGCAGTGGATCCTGATACAGTGTGGAATTCCTGTGTGATGGTCTGGGTAGGTGTCTGCCTATTACACATTAAGACCCTCTTCAACTGTCAGCATTCCCTGTCAGTCCTCAGACAAGTTTGGCCTGTACGCTTTTGTGCTATATGTGTCCCTTCACATTTCCACTTCACTATCACATTGGAAACAGTGGAGCTAGGGATGTTTAGAAGTGTGGAAATCTCACGTACAGACATATGACACAAGTGATACCCAATCACCTGACCACATTTGAAGTCTCTGAGTTCCACAGAGTGCCCATTCTGCTCTCTCATGATATCTAATGACTACAGCAGTCGCTGATATGAAGTACTTGGCAGTAGGTGGTAGCACAATGCACCTAAAATGAAACATGTTTGTTTTGTGGGTGTCTAGATAATGTTGATCACATAGTATATGAATGAATGGTGGCAGTCAATGGTGATTAAAACAAGAATGAAAAAGATACCAAGAAATTAAAGAAAGCTTTCTTTATATTGTTTAATAGTCAGTACTTACGAGGTGCATTCAAGTTCTAAGGCCTCCGATTTTTTTTCTAATTAACTACTCACCCGAAATCGATGAAACTGGCGTTACATCTCGATGTAATCGCCCTGCAGGTGTACACATTTTTCACAATGCTGACGCCATGATTCCATGGCAGCAGCGAAGGCTTCTTTAGGAGTCTGTTTTGACCACTGGAAAATCACTGAGGCAATAGCAGCACGGCTGGTGAATGTGCGACCACGGAGAGTGTCTTTCATTGTTGGAAAAAGCCAAAAGTCACTAGGAGCCAGGTCAGGTGAGTAGGGAGCATGAGGAATCACTTAAAAGTTGTTATCACGAAGAAACTGTTGCATAACGTTAGCTTGATGTGCGGGTGTGTTGTCTTGGTGAAACTGCACACGCGCAGCCCTTCCCGGACGTTTTTGTTGCAGTGCAGGAAGGAATTTGTTCTTCAAAACATTTTCGTAGGATGCACCTGTTACCGTAGTGCCCTTTGAAATGCAATGGGTAAGAATTATGCCCTCGTTGTCCCAGAACATGGACACCCTAATTTTTTCAGCACTGGCGGTTACCCGAAATTTTTTTGGTGGCGGTGAATCTGTGTGCATCCATTGAGCTGACTGGCGCTTTGTTTCTGGATTGAAAAATGGCATCCACATCTCATCCATTGTCACAACTGATGAAAAGAAAGTCCCATTCATGATGTCGTTGCGCGTCAACATTGCTTGGCAACATGCCACACGGGGAGCCATGTGGTCATCTGTCAGCATTCGTGGCACCCACCTGGATGACACTTTTCGCATTTTCAGGTCGTCATGCAGGATTGTGTGCACAGAACCCACAGAAATGCCAACTCTGGAGGCGATCTGTTCAACAGTCATTTGGCGATCCCCCAAAACAATTCTCTCCACTTTCTCGATCATGTCGTCAGACCGGCTTGTGCGAGCCCGAGGTTGTTTCGGTTTGTTGTCACATGATGTTCTGCCTTCATTAAACTGTCGCACCCACGAACGCACTTTCGACACATCCATAACTCCATCACCACATGTCTCCTTCAACTGTCGATGAATTTCAATTGGTTTCACACCACGCAAATTCAGAAAACGAATGATTGCACACTGTTCAAGTAAGGAAAATGTCGCCATTTTAAGTATTTAAAACAGTTCTCATTCTCGCCACTGGCGGTAAAATTCCATCTGCCGTACGGTGCTGCCACCTCTGGAATGTATTGACAATGAACGCGGCCTCATTTTAAAACAATGCGCATGTTTCTATCTCTTTCCAGTCCGGAGAAAAAATATCGGAGGCCTTAGAACTTGAATGCACCTCGTATATCAGTACGAGAGAAGGAAAGTTGCTACTCACCATATGGCGGAGATGCTGAGGTGCGATAGGCACAATAAAAAGTTCACACATTCATAGCTTTTGGCCATTAAGGCCTTTGCCAGCAGTAGACACACACACACACACACACACACACACACACACACACACACACACACACACACAAGTGCAACTTGCACACACATCTGCAGTCTCAGAGAGCTGAAACTACACTGCAATCAGCAGCACCAGTGCATTATGGGAGTGGGGACTGGGTGGGGGTAAGGAGGAGGCTGGAGCGGGGATGGGGAGGGATACTATGGTGGGAGTTGTGGACAGTGAATTGTTGCGGTTTAGACGGAGGGTAGGAGAGTGGTGCGGAGGGGGGAGGGGGTAAGTAGCGGAAAGGAGAGAAATAAAAAAAAAAAATAAATAAAATAAAATAAAAATAAAAATAAAAGAAATTAAAAGACTGGGTGTGATGGTGAAATGACGGATGTGTAGTGCTGGAATGGGAACAGGGAGGGGGCTGGATGGATAAGGACAGTGACTAACGAAGGTTGAGGCCAGGTG
Source organism: Schistocerca piceifrons (assembly GCF_021461385.2). NCBI lineage: Eukaryota > Metazoa > Arthropoda > Insecta > Orthoptera > Acrididae > Schistocerca > Schistocerca piceifrons. The sequence continues at coordinate 190,695,874 of NC_060141.1, forward strand.
GGTTATGGGAATGTAGGATGCATTGCGGGGAAAGTTCCCACCTGGGCAAGTCAGAAAAGCTGGTGTTGGTGGGAAGGATCCATATGGCATAGGCTGTGAAGCAGTCATTGAGATGAGGGGTATCATATTTGGCAGTGTGTTCAGCTACAGGGTGGTCCATTTGTTTGTTGGCCACAGTTTGCCGGTGGCCATTCATGTGGACAGACAGTTTGTTGGTTGTCATGCCTACATAGTATGCAGCACAGTGGTTGCAGCTTAGCTTGTAGATCACATGACTGGTTTCACAGGTAGCCCTGCCTAAGATATGATAGGTAATGTTAGTGACCAGACTGGAATAGGTGGTAGTAGGAGGATGTATGGGACAGGTCTTGCATGTAGGTCTATTACAGGGGTATGAGCCATGAGGTAAGGGATTGGGAGCAGGGGTTGTGTAAGGATGGATGAGTATATTGTGTGGGTTCAGCAGATGACAGAATACCATTGTAGGAGGGGTGGGAAGGATAGTGGGTAGGACATTTCTCATTTCAGGGCATGACGAGAGGTAGTCGAAAACCTGGCGGAGAATGTAATTCAGTTGCTCCAGTCCCAGATGGTACTGAGTTATGAGGGGAATGCTCCTCTGTGACCAGACTGTGGGACTTTGGGAGATGGTGGGAGAATGGAAAGTTAAGGCAAAGGAGATTTGTTTTTGTTCAAGGATGGGAGAATAATTATAGTCAGTGAAGGCTTCAGTAAGACCCTCGGTATATTTAGAGAGGGACTGCTCGTCACTGCAGTTGTGACGACCATGGGTGGCTAGTCTGTACGGAAGGGACTTCTTGGTATGAAACATGTGGCAACTGTCAAAGTGGAGGTATTGCTGGTTGTTAGTAGGTTTGATACGGACAGAGGTACTAATGTTGCCATCTCTGAGGCGGAGGTCAACATCTAGGAAGGTGGCTTGTTGGGTTGAGTAGGACATGTGAAGCAAATGGGGGAGAAGTTGTTGAGGTTCTGGAGGAATGTGTACTAATATTGCCAGATGTTTTCAGAGTAAGCTGACAAAAGGTGATGAAATTGTGGAGAAAGAAAATCCTGCTGATATCTCATATTTCAACAGTCACAATGATAACATAAAAGGCACTTTAAATTTAAAATAATACTCATTTATCAAATAACCAATATTATAGTCAATGAGGTACAAGAATGTACTATCCTAACTAATTGTTGGGTCATGAAAGGCTCCTCCTATGACGAGAGTATGATTTGGGAACATCTGCACTAATGAGGGAACATCTGCACTAATGAGCTGTGGTTTGCTTTCAAGTCTCCAGTTAATCTGACATGGAGTCTGATCCTCTCTGTCGTATGTCATGAAAATTTTTCTAAGATTATGTCTTACACTAGGTATTGTAATCACAATTCTGTTATGATACTGGAAAATTCTGTCTATGAGATAAACTGAGGAATGAGTAAAATAATCCAAATGCAGACAATGATAACAATACTTGAAAGTCTCCTCAGGTTTTCTACTGGATCCGAAAATCAACTTGATCTATATTTTGGTAATTCAGCTGTATGCCATCTTCAGGATTCAGCAGCAAATGCAAGGAGACTTTCAAGACTTATTATACCAGAAAGCCTCTGAAGTCAAAGTGCTAATGATAATTTAAGAAGTAAACACAAAGAATCTCTGTGTCTTTGACAGTGATCACACAAACTGCTAACAGAGTGTACTACCAAAATCTCTTAAAGAGCTTATACAAGGTTGTCAACACAAAGTGTCCCAGGAAGCTGTCCAAGGTGATGCTTTTGGTCAACTACAGTACTCCACCCCATTTTCCACAACATACAGTCACACATGCTGCTTCTATGGGCTATCAAATTTTGCCTCCCACTCCCCTCTCTATTCTCCTAAAGTGGCATGTAGTGACATCTTCATCTTTGATTGGATGATGAAATCATTGCATTGTTTGCCACACACCTTCAGAAACATGATGAGGTGATTTTCAGTCTCAGCAAAGTCATCCGACATTGCAAAAAATACATGCATTGAAGGATGACTGTGGAGGACTACCACCATCACAAAGTTTCAAGGCCACAGATTTATCATTCAGGCAAAGCAAGGAAAGCTCTGTGTCCTGGCCCTGACAGGGACTGATTGTGACTGACTGGGACTGACCAACCATCATGTCATCCTCTGCCAGCAAGGTCACTGGGTGTGGTTAGGTAGGGTGTGGTGTCAGCACACTATTCTCTGGACCATCGTTGGCTTTCTTGACTCTGGAACCACTACTTCTCACTCAAGTAGCTCCTCAATTGTTCCAGATGTCACATCAAGAAAGAATCCCTTGTAGTACTGAGAATCCACATAGCAGTCAGGCTAACTGACCACTTAGATTAGGAGGCAGACTTGACCATTAAAGATGATATTTAAATCTTAATAACTTCCCCTCCTAGATATCAGAGATTGTGTGATCACTGTCAAAGGCACAGAGATTCTTTATACCCATATGAGATAGGTTAATCTCCAACTGCCAGCTGGTCGAGTCATGCAGTATCCAGATTTACGTGGCCTGATGCTGAACTTTATGGGAATCTGAGAGCAGGCAAGCTTATTGTGAAGGTTCCAGTCAACCATGTCTGGCCACCACAATATAGGATCACCACACTGTACACCAAGCACATCATAAGTCTTTCACATCTGTGCCTGCCACGTAAGGGCACGTTGTGGACTTTTTCTAACACGTTATCCTGCACTGTTGGTCAGAGTCTAGCAGCAGCCGACTTTGGAGCTGTTTTCATATACTAGGCTGCCATTAACACAACAATATATGTGGCTATGTTTGGAGTTGTTTCTTGACAGGGAAGCATGGGCTGCTGATGAAAGGCATCACACCATGTTCAGTGACAAATTGCATTTTTGCACTATTCTGGTTGTCCATCATTGCTGAGAATGGCAGCAACTCAGAGAGCTGCCCCATTCTTCCAATATTTTGTAGAGGCAGTGTAGTGCTACTCCAGGGCTTCTTGTGTGGGGAGCCATCATGTATGGCTTCAGGTCATAACTGGTTGTAGCTGAGGGAACTCTGACCATGCAACCATACATCATGGACATCTCTTGTTTTGTGGTACCTCTCTTGTAACACATGTAACAGTACCATGGTACCATTTTTCAAAAGGACAGTGTTTATTCACACATTGAAGTTGTCTCTATGAACTATCTGAATATTGTTGAGGTACTCCCATGGCCAGCAAGATCCCCAGATCTGCCCCAGATTGAACATGTGTAAGATCAGTTCAAAAATAAACTTTATCCCACTACCAGTACCTGAGATATCAAGGACAAGTTACTTCAGCTGTGGCTCATCTTATTTCAGGAGAAACCAACTCTATCCCATTACCAGTATCCATTATATCAAGGAACTGTTGCTACTGCTGTGGCTCATCTTATTTCAGGAGAAACCAACTCTATCCCATTACCAGTATCCATTATATCAAGGAACTGTTGCTACTGCTGTGGGTCAGCTTATCTCAGGAGAAATCAACTCTATCCCATTACCAGTGTCCAAGATAACAAGGACCAGTTGCACTAGCTGTTTGTCACCTCAGGAGAGGATAAAATCATTTTCTGACACCTTTCCCAACAAAATCCAAGCCTGCATCAAGATGAGATAGTGTGCAATATCATACTGGTAAGTGGGCTGATTGTGCAAACTTCTTTGTAAATTTGACTTGATTCTTTAATCACTACCATAACATCAAATACCTATCATTCCATGAAAATTCATTTCATTTTCTCCTCCCCTACTGGGTGCATCACTTTCTTGGTCAGGTTGAGTATTTTCATACTCAGGTGAAAATGATGCACATATATTATTGACAGGAAGCACATTTCTAACACACTTTTTTAATAGCAATAAACAAATTTTTCTCTAAATTCTAGAAAACATCATTCATCCTCAAACATTACATAGTACATAGTTGAATTTGATATTAGCAGCTGTATGTGTCTTAATTTTAATGAATAACAAAACTAAATTTGAGATTAAAATTTTTGTATATTTTCACTACCACAATATGTACAGGGCAGTCAAATGAAAATGAGACAAATGGCAAAAAGAGGGTAAACTGTTTATTATGTCATAATTGATTCTTATAACTGTTAATACAATTATTCCTCCATGAGAAAGTGTTTGTGGCTGCCTGCTCCTACAGACTGATCCCCACAGTCCCATCAAAGAGTAATTATTGAAATGATTTAATGTTAACAATAACATTTCTTCATCTGAGCTACCAGACATGAAAATGTTTATCAGTATATGATGGGAAATGGCACTGTACAATAGAAGTTCCAGTGTTGGTTGTTGCATAAACTACTAGTCAGTAATAACACTCATCTGGATATTTCAAAGAAATTTGCGTCTCAGCTCATCGTCCAGTATATTTTGGGGTATGATTCTTCAAGAGACCCAGGTTTTAAATGTTTCAGGGAAGTGTAAACAATAAAGTATCATTGTTTATTGTCAAGTTCATTCCATCCAACAGACTATATCTTGTTATGGTCACTGATTTCCTAATTGATATAATTGCATTTCTTTTCTTCATAGTAGAGTTATAAAATTGCTACTAGAGATAAAAAACAAAAATGGAATAACTTGTTAGTATAAAGCATTAAAGACATATCCTTACAACATTAACATTATGGTGTTTTCTGGTATTTATGAACAATTGTAACGGTTTTAATTTTTATGGGTAGTGGAACATTATAATGGACATTTTGTAATTAAATATTTCACAATGTGAGGTACATGCTAATTTTGAGTTGAAAGAAATTATTGAAATTTATAGAATTATCAACCTCTTTCCCATGAGTTCATGTGCATACACATTTGTCACATTATTGAGCAACTCTGCTCCTCCCTTTCTCTTTGTCCACCTTTTACTCCCTCTGTCTGTCCACCTCATCTCCCCATCTCTATCTGTTTATCTTCTCCTCCCTACACTCTCTGTCTCTTCATCTCCTCCTCCTACTCTTTTTCTCCATTAGTTCTCATAAGAAAATCACTGCTCAGTCAAACAAAAAATGATTTGTTCAATTACGTTTTTGAATACCACAGTTCAGCTGCGATAGATATTTCGATTAAAGAACACATAATGCTATAAGTATAAAATCTGTGAATATATATGATATATAAGTAACAGGTTCTCTATTTTTAATGATGGGTGGTTTACTTTTAAAATGTTCTGAGAAGTCTTCCCTTTTTCTGAAGGGTTATAATTTTAAAAAGCCAGAAAACTCATACAGTAACAAACTTTGCTTTAAGCATCATGCTTATGAGGTTTCAGTTCAGTGACATTTCAAAGTTCAATTTTTTTTCTATATTTCAAGTACATGAGCATATATACATTTTGGTGATGATTCTCCTTTATCTCAAATGGACCTATGTAGATGTCAAAAATTTTATTTAATTCAAAAGTCATAAGTTTGTATTTTTCTTATATTTCCAGCAAAACAAAATCCACCTCTCCAAACTGAACAAAATTAAACTTTTCATAATGTGTCCTTTTTCTTGCTTCTCCCCACTTTTCTATGACACCTCTAATAATTTCTTCCCTTTGTGTATGTGAAATGACTTTGTGATGAAGCAAGTTAGGATATTTTTACTTCCCCTCTTGTTTTGCCATCTGACTCCTTAAAATTCGTATTTTTTGTGTCTGACTACCATTAACATACTTGAGTATAGTCTACATTTCCATAAAAGAGAAAGTTTGGCACTCTGTTTTAAAGAATATAACACCAGGTCTAATTTTGTGCTTAGTTTTAGATTAATACTTTCATTTTAGGCTGGAAGTCAGTGATTGTTTTGTAACTTAAATTCTATTGTTGACTTATAAACAAACATAAATTTTATAATAAATGTAAAAATTTTGAGGGAACAACTAAAAGTAATTTTAAAGGATCTATTAGGCTCTAGCCAGCCCTTAATTAATTCCAAAGTAATTTTCAGTTTGGTCAAAAGTACTGTTTGCATAACTACATATGTTACTTTCATGATTTAAACAAATAATACAGATTAAACTGTCTAGTAGAAGAAGCTGTTAAAAAGAAGGAAGTTTTCTATGTATTCAGTTAAGTGAATGAAGTAAGTTTTAATTGTAATTTCTGTAAATTAAACATCAAACAATGTGTAGTTTCAGCACATATTATTGTGAGGATTTATAATGGCCCGACTTTTGGTCCCGAGACAGTCAGTCCACGGCTGAGTTTCAGACAAGAAACCTGTGTTGGTTAGATCAACAACAATGTTTCAGCTTAACTGTGGAATAAGTGTAACACAATTAGGCTGTGTGTTAAAATAATGACAGTGTCTATTCCATACACACTTTTCTGTTCTTCAAGAACTGTGAACTTTTTGGTTAGGCTTTTACTGCTTAGATGTTCAAAAGTAAACTATTTTGGAAGTATGTGGATGTTCACCTGCAACTTATTAATGAGGCTTATCGATAGTTAAACAATAGTTAACTAGCCATATTAAATGTGTATATTGGGGAGGGCGGGGGTTGTGAACAGTGATATTAAAGAACTGAGGATTTCAAATGTGCACCTGTCCACTACATCATTTAAAGTAGTCATTGTTGAACTTCCAGACCCCATTTTTCAGCCAGTGTAGCAATGTAGTTGTCGACACCAAGGACAAAAAACGAAGAAATAAAGCTGGCAAACATCACATATTTTGCCTGGGTGAGGACTATTGTAATTGGACACAATAAACTAGGATTTGTGAACTTTGACATTGAACGTCAGAATGGTTTGCAGTACAGTTTTAACAAAGGAGACACAAAATCCAATCAGTGCATGGGTTTCATGGCCACAACAGGACAGCAGCCAATCAGTGAGTGCGTTCTATGGAAACAGCCACTGAGTACAGGAGCAGCCAATCAGCACAGCTGACTGGGATAAACAAGACACCTTGACAAGGAAATTACAACTTGGGGCAGCTCTGCAAATGACAAATTGGAATGACAACTGCAGATCAAAATGACACTGCAGCATAATTTCATAGCAAAAGCTGTTTTATATTAAGTGATACCTAATGAGGGGCCTTAATAAACAAGACAGTCAGATGGGACACAGTGGATATCAGCAGAGTAATGTGCTTGAAAACAAAGCTGTAAAGGTTAAGTTTTTAAACGAACAGAAAGACTTAATGGGGACTGATTCGCAGGACAATATGCTCACGGAAAATTTGAAGCAATGTTAAGACAAATTATGAGTAGTATGTGTATGAAAGAAGACATTAATAGTTTGAAAGAAGACATTAGGAGGTTGGGAAATAGTATAAAGAAAGTAGCACTGATGGTAAAAATGGTTCAAATGGCTCTGAGCACTATGGGACTTAACTTCTGTGGTCATCAGTCCCCTAGAACTTAGAACTACTTAAACCTAACTAACCTAAGGACATCACACACATCCATGCCCGAAGCAGGATTCGAACCTGTGACCGTAGCGGTCACGCGGTTCCAGACTGAAGCACCTTTAACCGCACGGCCACACCGGCCGGCCACTGATGGTAATGAGGATTTAACATTGAGCAGTAAATGTGGTGAAGAGAGAAAGAAACTTTGTGATGACAATAGTAGGAAGGTGGAGGTTTTTGGGAAACAATGTGCTGAAAATAGGGTGAAACTTGAGAACCAAATCGATCAGATTAAAAATGATTTAGAAATGGAGGTAGAAACGAAGTGTGCAGTAGTGGTAGAGGAAAGACTGGAAAAAGTAAATGAAAATGTAGAATCAAAATTGGCTAAAATAAAACAAAAGGTGGAAGAAGTACAAAATATAAGGCATAGGGGAAGTGGCAGTGTGTCTGATAATCATTTGGTAAACAGAATGATAGTTTTTCCAGATAAGAGATCAATGGGGACTTGTTGTATGAAGAAGATCACATGGTAAGTAAGAAGGAAGTTTGGCACCCTGTAATAACATTAAGGGTACAAGGTACACATGTTAAGTGTTTACTGGACAGTGCTAGTGATCTGAATGGTATTTCACAGGTATTTTTTGAATCTATTATGAACACAGAGGGTATAGTAGTGATGCATGTTTCTGGAATAAAAATTATTGGGCTACTCGTAAGCTGTCAAAGAGTGTGAAACAAGAGGTACTATTACCTCTGAATTTGCAGGACAGCTGTTGGAGTGCAGTTTCTTGGTGATTCAAAATCTTAGCATTGATGTAACATTTGGAAATAATTTCTTGTGCAAGTAGCAAGTAGGGTGTCAATATTCTGTGTTGGATTCATTTTGTGGCTATAATGCTTACCCCAGCTGGCTGTCTGATTTTTCATGTTTCCTGAGACAAACTCTTCTCCTGTCCTATCTGTAGTTTATAAGTGAATCAGGAACCTTCTTTCTTTGACTGTCAAGTGATTTTGTACAGTAGGATACTTTAGTTTTCTTGTTGTGTTAGTTGTAAGTAAAGGAATCATAAGAGGATGGAAGAAAGTAAATTGGTATCATGGTTAAAGAATTTCTGTCAAGAAGATAAGGTAAACTGAAAATGAAAGGCGTCAGCATTATATGGAGGAGAAGATGCAAATGATCTGAAAACTATAATTAACATCTGAAGTAATCAGCTCATTGGTGCAACAGCAGAGGCAAAATTCAGTAAAATCCATCTTGAATACTTGATATTAATATTAACTGTGGTATACTAGAAGTGTTTGTGTTCAATGACATCAGTATATGGAGATAACTATCTACCTATAGAAGTGTGTCATGGTACAGCCTTATCTAACATGAACGATTTCCAATTTTAGACATAGTTCCCTGGAGTAATGTGTGTGGAAAAAATAAAAGCAAGATTTGTATGTATATCACCCTTCAGGCTAGAATGTCAAGCAAGTAATAGTTTTTTAAGTGATAATTTTGTGTGATTGGTAATAAGAGTTAAATTTGCCTTAGCATAAGGATCTGTTACTGTAGAGTGTTTTTCAGTAGAATCAGTTTTCCATTAGATAAGCAGAACAGTTGTTTATTTATTAGATAATGAAGCAATAATGAAATAATAAAATAAAGAATAACATTAGGGTCTTAATGATTAGGGAGCCTGTCTCTGCGGTAGGGACATTTTTTGAGAATGCACTCCACTAGCTTATGAGGTAAGAAGGGTAAGTAAAATAATGGAGCTGAGAGACATGATTAGTGAAAAAGGTAACTATATACAAACAAATGTGGTGTAACTGTATTGATTATCTAATTTTGAACCAGGCAACATTGAGTAATGTGTATATTGTGTAATTCATGATACTGCAGCTGGAAATGAAATCTCAACCATAAAGAACAATATTTCAGTAAGGTACAAGTCATATAATGCTGCATTATCAGATCTATAGGTTATCTGAAAACTTCTCTTTGTGTTCTGAGGAATTATGAGCTTAAAGTGATAATTCTGGAATGATGAAAAGTAATTTTGCTGATTGCCTGGCAACTGTGATACTGGACTAATGTGACTATCCTGACAGGTAACCTATTTGGTAACATTTTGTGATTTTAAGAGGATTTAATTTTCTGGTTGAATGAAAATAATGCTCAGAGTTGAGTAGAGAAGTGGGGCAAGTATTTGTTATAATTCCCATCCCTTTAATTTTGATTTGAGTAGTAATTAAGTTATGTGATGGTGGGTCTATTCTCTTTTCGTATTGTAATGATTAGTAAATTTATGCTACTGCACATCTTGAGTTTTTTAGTTTCTGTAAATGAAAAAGAGACCCAAAGTCTTAAAGTTTACCCAGTTTCAGACAGTTTGGACTAATGTTTTGTAGTGTTATGTGTACTTGACTTTAAAAATTTTTCTAGTTCCTACCTTTCATACTATAATCAATTTTAGTGCTGATTATTGTGATCTCATGAGGACTATGAAATGTATTTATTTATGAAGTAATGGCTATCCTTTTTAGTGCAAAACATTTTTTTCATAGACTTAGTTAGAAGTAAAAGTCAGTGTACTGAAGTAGGTTATTTTGTGTAATTTTTTCATGTACTGTGGCAGAGGGGAACCACCCCCAAAGGGAACTGATAGAAGTGCATTTCCTTACTAACTGTCAAACCTGTTGAAAGCATGGACAACTCGGTGCAAAAGTGTGTAAACGCTCATCAAAAGTGTGAAAGTGCTTCTGAAAAATACAAAACAATGGGCAAGTGAAATTTTCTGTCTAAAAAGAGCTGCAATGCGCAGTGTAATTTAACTTTTTGCAATCCATGAGCATTTTTTTTTAAGCAACACAGGACTTGTATCAAGTGACATGTATCTTTGAATGTAATCCTTATTCATCAAAAAAAGGACATCGCTTATGGTGAAGATGCTTAATTCTTATTAAAGGTATAACTTGTGGATATTTTGTGCAGATGTACAATACACTGTATGTAAATATTTTGTATGGGGATTTTTATATGGCCAGTTCATATAAGTATAAATTTGAAAAAATATATTTAATGTAGTTCTGATAAGATTTCGTATGTAAAATTTTTTGTGTGTATATGGTTAAACCCACTTTCTGTGGTCACTGGTGGTAATTGAATTGCCCAGTTAGCTATTTGCAATATCTATCTGGTCAATCCAATTGAAGGGGAGGGAGGTGATTTGACGAAGCAAGCTGGGCTATTTTTACATCCCCTCTTGTTTTGCCATCTGACTCCTTAAAATTCCTTTTTTTTATGTCTGACTAATTATTATTAATTTTCGTGAGTATAATCTGCATTTCCATAAAAGAGAAAGGTTGGCCCTCTGCTTTAAAGAATATAACAACAGGTCTAATTTTGTGCTTAGTTTTAGATATGTAATTGATTTTCTAATTTATTTTGATTATTTATAGTTAATACTTTCATTATGGGCTGAAAGTCAGTGATTGTTTCGTAACTCAAATTCTATTGTTCACTTACAAACAAATATAAATTCCATAATAATTATAACCATTTGGGGTAACAACTAATAGCAATTTTAAAGGATCTATTTGAAAACATGTTAGCAAAGCCAGCCCTTAAATAATTCCAAAGTAATTTTCAGTTTTGTCAAAAGTATTTTTTGCATAACTATATTTGTTAATTTCATGATTTAAACAAATAATACAGCTTAACCCATGTAAGAGAAGAAACTGTCAAAAAGAAGGAAGTTTTCTATGTAGCATATGTTTTCAAAGTAGTCACCAGCATTGTAGAACCTGCTTCCAGTGATGTGGAAGGCATAGTATACCGTTAGCAGAGCCTGGTTCTGTTGATAGTGTGAATGGAGTGGTCTTCTTCCTGTCGAATCTCTGGAACAGTTCTGAAGTGAATGCCACGAAGTGGTTCCTTCATTTTCAGAATCAAATCAAAGTGACAAGGACTTAAGTCCAAGGAGTATGGTGGATGGTACAGTTCTTTCCAGTCCCATCAACCGAATAGAGCAGCCACAGCTTACACTGTATGCGCCCGCGCATTGTCATGCGAAATGGTGGGTGGGTTCCACAGAAAGTGTTGCCACTTCTTTTGTAAACCTGGTCACAGGTGATACTCCAAAAATGAACAGTAATACTGTGCATTGATGGTCTGCATGGAGGAATGAAGTATGTTAGGATAACACCTTTACAGTGGTTCACGAGAAACACCATAACTTTAGACTGGTCCATTCACACCATCAACAGAACAGGCTCTGCTAATGGTATACTACGCCTTCCACATCGCTTGCAGTGGGTTCTACACAATGCTGGTGACTACTTTGAAGAGCAGCAACAGGCTCAAACATGTAACTCTTTTGTATTGGTTGTGAATAAATAGTTGCCACTATTTGAGTTCCAACCCTTGTATAAGGGCCTAATTTTTGGTCCTCAGACAGTCAGTTTACAGCCAAGTTTCAGACAAGAAAGTTGTGTTGGTTAGATCAACAACAATGCTTTAATTTAACTGTGAAATAAGTGTAACACAATTAGGTTGTGTGTTAAAGCAATGAAAGTCTCTGTTCCATAGGTACCTTTCTATTCTTCAAGAACTGTGAACTTTGTGGTTAGGCTTTGACTGCACATAGGTGCTCAACAATAAACTATTGTAACAGTATGTGGATGTTTGCCTGCAACCTATTAATGAGGCTTATCAAAAGTTGAACAATAGTTATCATATGTGTGCTCTGGGGGGTTGGGGGGTAGGAACCAGGGTGGGGGGGCTGTGAACAGTGGAAGTAAAGAACTGTGGAACATAAATGTGCACCTGTTGGCTACATCATTTAAAGTAGTCAGTGTTAAACTTCTAAACCCCATTTTTCAGCCATTGTAACAAAACAATGCCTTGACACCAAGGACAACAAATGAAGAAATAAAGCAGGTAAGCATCACAACTTGGCAAAGTCAGTATTCATTTTCAGAAACAGTATTTGCAAGAGACTTGTTAAACATAATTTAAAAAGCTAAAACCCCAATTGAGGAATGCTCTACACTATCCATTACATCCTCAATATCAATGAATATATCAAATTAACATGATTTTTGCTGCAGTAGGTCCTACACAGTCTTCCTATCAGTCTTCATATCTCCCACATGTTTCTCTCAGCCAGGTTATTTTTGTGGAATTCGAGAATCAAAATGTACTTTATTTTAGCTTCTACCAAAAATTTTTCCATCAATTTGATGTGAATGGAGACCCATTGTGAGACAGAATAGCATGTCATAAATCTACTCTCATAAAATAGTTACCTGTTATTTGTGAAATGGTTTATTTGCTGTTGCCTTTTTCAATTGATATAGCATAATAAATCTGAAAAAAAAGTGATCCCCATTTTGTCTTTGGTAATGGACCAAAAATGTCAACTGCTGACAGTTCTAAATTTTTCTTTGGCAAAATGTTATGCATCAATCCTCTACAAGTATTATAACTAACCTTTGTTCTCTAGAAATGCTTACAAATAACAAGTTTATTTCTAAGCCTTCTGCCAATACTATAAAAAAGTACGTTTTTCTGTATCTTTTGTAAGCATTTTCATCATGCACAGAGTCCAAAACTTTCACTTACGTATTTTGTTAAATTTTCAGTGTGTTTTTCAGTCAAACGTAACCTCCAGTCATCAAAATCTGATCATTGACTTCTGAATAAATTCACAATATTTTTTAATTTTTCCTTCTCCCTTTTTACTGAAGTGGCTTTTAGTTCATTTCCAATTTTCATCATGATTTTGATTTCTCCTCGTGTCGTTACAAATTTTCACAATATCTCCCTCATATTTTACTCCTTTTAAATATATATTTTTGAATGCTTTTCCCTTCACCACTAATATTGTCAGATTTGCCCCTAAAGGTGATCTAGAAAGTATGTCAGCTATGAAATTCTATTTTCCTGAAAACATACTTCATTTCATAACCAAAGTAATGAAAAAATAAGAGCCATCTAGTTATTCTACTGTTATGAAATAGTCTTCCTTCTTGAATGTAAGTCATTGCCTTATGGTTCAAATAAACAGTTGCCTTAGGCCCCAAAAGATAATTTATGAATTCATTAAATGCTCATTTTATTATATCATCCTTACACTTGCAAGTAACCTGACACCATCATATCCAAATTCAGCATCCTTTTCTTCAAACACCGGCACCCACCTCCCATCTTCCTACCATCAAGTTAGGAACAACGTAGTTATCATTTTCCTGATTACTAGTTTCAACCTCCTTCTCAGCTAAGTTGTAAAAATTGCTTATTGCCCTTTGTATCTGAATCTGGAGTCTCAACACATTTTTGAACAGACTTGTTCCTTATTGGATCATTGTTCCATGTAGTACCCAAGATTTTTATCAGAACTAAGATGGTTAATATTATGCTCTATCTGCATCCTTTGACTCTGTTCATCATAATTATTATGCTTATTTGAATTACAGAAAATTAAGGGGTTCTACTGTAATTTGATGTGTTCACCTCAAAACTATAATCCCTCATTGGAGTAATATGAGGTTGTCTGGATGGTTTCCTCTGCTACCCAGTCTCTAATTTGTTTGTACTCTATTTCATCCATCAAATCTCCCATCTCTGTTATCAACATTTCTTTCCCAACCTCAATCTCTTGTTTTTCCATTGTAACCTCTAGCCCTACCATTCTGATTTTCATGTCTAAATTTCCCATGATCCCTACTTCTATAATTCTCCCCACTGAAAACAGAAGTCTAACTTCCATGGTGGTGATTCTCATGACTAAAGTTTTGTAAGTTAATTCTCTCCATAGCCATCTTTGATTTACCAACATATTTAAGAAACAGATCGAATGAATCATCTGGCCTACGAACTAGATTCCACTGTAGCCATTCAGGTTGCTTTCTTTTGAGTGCACATGTCTGAGTCATTTGATCAAAAGATTTATCTAAATATAGTAGTTTCTTTAATTAGTTTCTGCAAAAAATATTCAACAGTTCCATTTCTCCCTGTAAAGCAAGCCATTCACATATTCACGATTAATTATAGCTTGCTAAGATGCTGACTGAAATATATTCATAAAATTTTTCTTTAAATCACTGAAGGATTGACACTGATCAAAATTTTGACTGGCCCATGACAATGCTTCTCATACAAGAAATTTTTGACAGTTTCACTATTTGAATTATCTGACCTTTGTAGTAAATTATCACATGGAAAGCTTCTTGCTGATAGGCTTGACCACACAATACCACTGCACACACACACACACACACACACACACACACACACACACACACACACACACACACGTTTTTTGATACAAAATTTTCTGGAAATTCATTTACTTTTTAATCTAGTAGAGTCACATTGTTTGTAACACTTTGTTGTAGCTCATTTATTTGTGAGCTAATTTCATTATATTTTCCTCTGATTCAGAACTTAACTTATTAACCTTGTCTTGAGTGATTTTTGGTACAGATTTTAAATCTGTGTCCTTTCTCTGCTTAGTGCTTTAACAAACTTGCTTTCTAAAACAATGGCTCTGTCTTCAACTACACCTGTATTGCAATTCACTCTGTCTAAGCCAGCTTCTACATTTTCTTTCAATTCTGGAATTTGATAATTGATTTTATCACTGTTGTTTCCCATTTCAGACTCTAAAAGGTCATTATTGGATTTTATAGTCGACTCTGAATACTCACTGTTGGCTTACAATGTTGACTGTAACTTCTTGTGGTGATGTGATGCACTGCAAAGCTCAACTCACCTTGTGGTGAATCTTTTCTCACATGCACATCTCCTTGAAGTTTGTGAAATGCTGTTCTTAGCTGGAAAAAGCTATAGAAGAAACAGCTGTACACCTTGTAACCACAAGTCACACTAAAAATTGTTTGTAGGTGGAAGGAATAGTACATGAAAGTACTGTATTTATGTGTGTAAAATTTCATTCTATTACAGTACGCTTGCTGCATACTACTACACTCGCTACTTGGGCCTTACTCTAAGCTGTAAAAAGCTTCAAAAGTCCATAAGCACACATCATTCATAATCATGGCCAGTTTGTTGTAATTATTAGTGATACCTCCCAGAAAGTTTACAAACAAATTGTTTCTTCTAGAGTAGCTTGCTCAAAAGTTGCTATAATCAGTCTCGTATAACAAAACATCCAAAGTTATGAGTAAGCAACATGCCACTTGGAATTTAGTTATTTAAAACTTCACCCAAAGTTCTGAATTTCACACCAAGCTGTACTCAAACTCTCTTCCACACTTTGCAGCCCTTCTCAAACATTTTGATATCGAAATATCACAATATCAATAATTTTCATCAGAGCACGTATCAGTAAGTCTGGTCACTATGGTGTCGAAGCCCCAACTCTAGTCATCTCTCTACACAAAAGAAGCTTCTAATTCCCCAAAAAACATGCATATATGCTAATTTTTGATTGACAGAGAAACATCCCATTAAATTGGAAACCAGCATCAAATCTGCTCCATCCAGCACAGATGTACAGAACCAAACAAAATTTGTCACTGAATCAGAACAGAAAATTAACATAAATCAATTTTGAAAACCCACGAATATAAAATTAGCTTCCTGTCAACAAAATTACTTTACTGAAGTCATCTGATTTCCCCAGTACCATAAAGTGAAGAAATAGTTTATAACAAATTCCCCAGTGTGAATAACTCACATGCATGTCTCATTCTTGGACATTCCTCATGAGACCAGTTACTTCAATGTACAGCATAAAAACTATACATAAAAGATTTTTTCATATTCACACCTTCATTCACTCTCATATGGAAGCACAATTATAATAGTAACTAATAAACAATTAGAAAATTTTACAAACAGAACTGCCAGTAAAAATGACAGTACTTTGACTGCAGCTCAAGCAGGGTCTGTCAACTAATGATCTCTACCAGATTGCATTGAAACTTCTATTAGGTGCCATTTGTCCTGTGTTTGACTCATACTGCACGCCTGTTCACCACTGTTATGTCTAATCTCAACAGGCATGATGTAAGGTGCCTTGCCCCACTCCACCTTTAATTGTGAAAAAGTTTTGTAGCTTATAAAAAGTTTGAATAATTAAGCTCAAACATCAGGCCAATTCCAAATCCAAAATATAGTAAATTACATTTCCCTTACTTAAGACTTGGTGGTTCTAAAACTAACCTAGGCTATGATTTGACAAAATTATATTGCTTCTAAAAACATCAAAATAGTTTCTTTGTACAAAATTAGCTTTTTCACACAACAGTGAAACTTCTATTTCCTGTGGATTTTACAATGTTTATAAATTTTAATTTTTTAATAGGGATGGCATCTCTTTATTTTAAGCCAGTTACATTTTTCTCATACCTTAATATTGGAACATCATTAGCCTCACAATTTTTTTACACTTGTTTCTCACATATATAGGGCACTCAGGTATGTGGTGTTCATATCTCACCTTCAACTGCAGCTTAGGCTTCAGTTAGTGGTCCATAGTTCCTGAAAACAAAGTTTTGTCTAAGCATACAAATAACAGTTACATTTTCCTGAAATGAATCATTACTATATTTGTTTCTTAAATATTATTTTCCAATTGACTAAATTAAATGAATCTGTACTCTAACTAGCATGTTAAAGCAGCACCCAATTAAATTTACTGGAAATAAATTAGTAATTAAATCAAAATAATTTCAAAACTTCAGCAAACCATGGTAGCTAATGCAAGCATTTTGTTTATTTACTTTGTTAACTGAAATACTTGTGTTAATTAGATTCAAATTCTACAGTAAAAATCATTCTTTGATAATATTTACAACATAACATAATTACACTGCTTATAGAAGTTCTTCATTACAACTCATATACAGTAGCTCACTTGGTAGAAATACTGCAGTGGTGCCACAATGCCTGTCACTATTTCCAGCATAATGTTTTGACTCGATATGGATATAAATTATATACAAATTCTAAAATCTTATATACAACTTTTTCAATTTACCTTGTTTCTTTCCAATCTTCTCACATGAGAGTTTAGTTAATGTCAATATTAGTATTCTCCTTTTCAAACTTCATTAGATTCTCTACATTACCATGTCAAACAGTTAATCTCAATAGTCACATGCAGTATTTATCCATGTTACATAAATCTGCTAATCATTTTCCACCAGAACAATACACCTTAAAACAAGTCAGTTTATTCCATTATTATCTGTTTTTCATCATGATAACACACCTCTGGTTGGAAAGAAAACCTTATTCCTCATTAGTCTTCATTTCCTAATATGTTCCTTCACATGTCACCTTCAGTAAACTTTACATGATCAATTCAAAATCAACTATCTATTTTTCATTAACACATCACCTCTCACTACATCAAGTTACATGCATCATCATTAATCACTACATTCTTGCAAACACATCCTGCAACCACTTCAAATTACATTTACTCATTCTTCGACATTTAAACATTTCTCTCTGTTTATAATCTTTACTACAGCAGTGAAAAAAAGTTAAAGATGATACACCAAAGTTGAGAATGATGGAAGAGGAAGATTGACAACACAAAAAGAAACTGAAGCAGTATTATCATTAACTTGATTACCTGGTAATTGTTGGTTACCTAGCATTGGAGAAAAGTGTAATGCCCTCTGAGGTGTTTACCCCAACTCCTTTTATCTGCCTGATACCTACAGCATTACAAAACTCACAACTTTCAGATGTACATTTCTGAATCTATTTTTTCCTGGCTATCCAATTATCTCTCCATTTTACTTTCAAATGGTTTAACAAAATAAATGTGCTTGCTCAACACTTATATTCCTACCAAGTGCAACAGAACTTATCTCATTAAGCTACATGTCATTGCTTACAGCTTCAGCTGTCTCAACAACATCAGCACCATTTTTGTTAACATAAACTTCTCTTGCTTCTTTAAAGTAAAGAAAAGCAAAGTTTCCTAAGATTACTGCAACAATGTCAATGACTCCAGCAGCTCCATCACCAAGAAAGGTATCAAGAACAGCAATGGCACCAGAGCATCACCCACAGAAAGTGCTAACTCATGGCCAAGGCGGACTACAACAAAGAAGCAGGATTTTTGCTATCTTTGGCTAAAAGAAAATTAGACTTAAGAACTTCAGTTAAAGTTCAGACATACAGTAGTGCTATAAATAAATCCAAAATGCAGTTGTAATTAATGAAACAATGCCAGAATTAGCTCATGGAAATGGATTGATTGGTGTGAAACATGACTCTGGCCCAAAAACCTATTTTCATAATGTACAAGGATTTAAGACTAAGCTGAATGAGTTAGCACTATGAAATGCCCAAATACTGTGTGTTACTGAACACCATGTGAAGTCTCTTGAAATAGAATCATCTGTGTTACCACAATTCAAACTAGTGCATAACTTCTCAAGGAAAATCTTCAGTGGTGGAGGAAGATGTGTATTTGTAAAAGATGGTATTGCAGCTTTACCACTGGACTTATGCAACTCTCACTATATACAAAAAGACATAGAATTGTCAGGCATTGAAATCAAAGATATCAGTGTGTATGTACTATCAGTTTATAGATCTTCTTCAGGCATTTTGTGCTCCTTTCATAAAAATTTGGCACCTCTATTAGAGAAAGGGGTAAAAAGTAAACCTTCAGGTGTACATCCCCTACCAGGGAAACCAAGTAGTTAGCAACATGGATTGTTCTGTTAGGTCTGCAAATCTAGGATTTTTTGACCATAATGCACAGCCAGTCTTTCTGGGAAGTAAACCTCAATCCAGAAAAATGACAATACGAAGCATAAATTTTTGTCAATTTTTACAATGCTCTTAACTTTTTGTACAATATGCAGATAGGCACCTAGGAGACTGTATACCACTCTCAAACAGTAGATGAAAAATTTGAAACTTTTTAAACATTTTCTGGTACTATTTAAATTCCCATTTCCCTTCAAAAACAAAAAAAATTTTTTAGTGACAGAATATCCTCCAACTGGATTACAGCAGGTATCATAACCTCTGCAAAGATGAAGAGAGAGCTTTTTTCCTTCAGAAAGACTAACCTTGGCAAAAGTGAACAATTAAAGAAGTTCTTCACTGCATACCAAAGAATATTTAGAAATGTGGTGAATGCTACTATAAAACTACACAGTGGCACCCTTCTGAATTTTCATATAATAAGAGAAAATGCACGTGGCAAATAATTAATGCAAAAACAGGCAGGAATAGGAACAGTGTCAGTAACATCAAACTTAAAGTAAATGCAGTGTTGATTAGTGACCAAGAAGAAGTAGTTCAGGAATTTAAATTTACTTTATTGAAACTGTAGTAAAACTAACATAACATCTAAAAAGTAATTGCTCACCTCAAACAGTCTTCAATACCTTCACCAATACAATGTTTTTATTGCCAACATCAGGAGCAGAGGTAGAAAAGGTAATTCATAGTAAAATAAAAAGTCATCAGTAGGGGAATAGATGATCTCTTGCTTCCTTCTCCATCATTGCAGCAAACTTATTAGTAAGCCACTGGTTCATGCAATAAATGCTACATTTTCAGATGCAGTATTCCCAAGAAAACTTAAAATTGCAAAAGTCATACCCATGCATAAAAAGGGATCTAAAGAAAGACTTAGCAACTACACTTGCAGCGCTGTCTGTATTCAGCAAAGGATCTATTTGGCTCCATTCAAAAACATGTTAGCAAAGCCAGCTCTTAATTAATCCCAAAGCAATTAACAGTATTTTTGCGTACTTATATTTGTTAATTTCACGATTTAGACATGATGAGAAACATGTATTGGTTAGCTCAACTACAATGCTTCAGCTTAACTATGAAGTAAGTGTTACACAATTAGGCCATGTGTTAAAACAACGACAGTGTTTGCTCCATGGATACCTTTCCATTCTTCTAGAACTGTGAACTTTGTGCTTAGGTTTTTACTGCTCGTAAATGTTCAATAGCATACTATAGTAGCAGTGTATGGAAGTTTGCCTGCAAATTATTAATGAGGCTTATGGAAAGTTAAAGTAATAGTGCATTGGCCATATATAACTGTTTATTATTGGGGGGTTGTGAACAGTGAAAGTAAACTACTGTGAAATGCAACTGTGTACATGTCAGATAGATTATTTAAAGTAGACAGTGTTGTACTTCCACACCCCATTTTTTAGCCAGTGGAGCAATGTAGTACGTCGACAATGAGGACAACAAACAAAGAATTAAAGCAGAAAACATCATCACAATTACATAGATATTTGTAGGATTATTTTCACTACTTATTCTCTTAGCAGCATTCAATGTATACACTAATCAAAACATCTTGACACATCACCTGTTTCTTCCTGATCCTCCTCTAATCCATTACTTAACTGACCCCCACACCCACATGGTCATCTTCAGCATGCACCTCTGGCCTTACTTCAAACAAACTCTCATTAATCACCTCCTCAATATTTCTCTCATCTAAATTCTGCAGTTCTTTACTATCTGTGTTCTCCCCTTCTTCCTTAAAAGATTCCTCATCTGTTACATTTCACATGCTTCCCTTTGTTTTGAACCTGTGTTATCATATGTACATATGTACATGGAATCTTCATTACTGCAGTGTTCCCTTTACCTATTTTTATTCAAAACACCTAAGCCACCATTAAATATACATATTTTTATATTATTTGCCTCATTCATACTGTTCACATCATTAATTCCTAATTCAGTCCTTTCTTCATTACACATCACAAAGGGAGTTGCTAGTGATTTTAAACTATCATTTCCCTACCTGCAAATGCCAGCATCTTCACAAACAGGATGTATTTTCTCATACTTTGTGACTGAGCACTCTCTTCCACACACACTCCCCTTTGTTGTTTGTTTTGGACATTACTACCATCATATATGGTAGATCACCATCTATTAGAAGTAGTCACTATCAAGCTACAGTAGCCCATTACAAACAGTATTGAAAGGTGCTTAAAAATGTTATAAGGAACGCAAAGAGCATGTGGTATGCAAATAGAATAGCTAAGTCACAGGATAAAATTAAAACCATATGGTCAGTTGTGAAGGAAGTGTTTGGTCAGCAACATAAGGTCAATGATATGAAGTTAGTTCACAGTAAAAATATTTCTGTTACTGATGAATCAGATATATGTACAGTATTTAACAATCATTTTCTGAGAATTGTTGGTAAATCAAATAAAAATTTAGTTTCTACTGGAAATCATATAACTTGCTTGGCAAATGCCTTTCCGAGATTGATGTTCGTAATTCTCCTCTGTGATACAGACAAGAGGGAGACTGAGTCAATAATTAAATCACTGAAGACTAAGGACTCTCATGGTTATGATGGAGTGTCTAGTGGAATATTAAAGTACTGTGCTGCAAATGTTTGCCCTGTATTTAGCAATTTTTGTAATTTTTTCCTTTAGGAATGGTCAGTTTCCTGAGCGATTAATAACAGCTGTGATGTGGGGTGTGAGTGGGGTACTGTCAAGTGGGGGCTGCCCCTGGGATTAGTGTTGGGGCCACTCCTGCTCCTTATTTATATAAATGATATGCCCTCTAGTATTAGGGGTAACTCTAAAATATTTCTTGCTGATGACACTGGCTTGGTAGTAAAGGATGTTGTACACAACATTGGCTCCTTTTCAAATAGTGCAGTACATGACCAAAGTTCATGGCTTGTAGAAAATAAACTAATGCTAAATCACAGTAAGACTCAGTTGTTACAGTTGCTAACACACAATTCAAACCTGATGTTTTAATTTCACAAAACAGGCATATGATTAGTGAAACTGAACAGTTCAAATTTCTAGGTGTTCAGATAGATAGTAAGCTGTTGTGGAAAGCCCACATTCAGGATCTTGTTCAAAGTCTTAATGCTGCCATTTTTACTATTCAAACAGTATCTGAAGTGAGGGATTGTTCGACACAAAACTTAATCTACTTTGCATATTTCATATGGTATTATATTTTGGGGTAACTTTTCCCATTCTAAAAGGATATATTTGGCTCAGAAATGGGTGGTTTGGTCAATAAGTGGTGTAAGTTCTCAAACCTGTTTTTGGCACCTGTTCACAAGTCTGGGTATTTTTACATTGGCAACTCTATATATATATATTCCTTATGGTCATATCTTGTTAACAATATTAGCTTATTCCCAAGAATCATCAGCTTTTACTTGGTTAATACTTAGCAGAAATCAAACCTGCATTTGTATCAGACTTCCTTCGCTCTTGTGCAGAAAGGTTTGCAGTATACTGCTGCATCTATTTTCAATAAGCTACCATTTAAATTAAAAAATCTTAGCAGTAATCCAATACTAACAAAGAGATAGAGGGGGCTGGCCAGTACTTACCTCAGCTCAGTACAGCCGATAGATACACATAAAACAGAACTGAAAATTTACATTCCTAGCTTTCGGAACTTTGTTCCTTCATCAGGGAGGAGAGAGGGGAAAAAAAGGGAAGAAGGGAAAGTGGATTCAGTTACTCACAACCCAGGTTATGAAGCAACAGGGAAAGGTAAACAGGGAGGGTAGCAAGGATGGAGGCACACCAATAACCTGACCAGTGCTTTCCTCTCCCGCAACTATCCTGCAGACCTTGTCCACAAACAGATTTCCCGAGCAATACATTCCTCCCCGTCCAACAACAATGTTCCTACCCCCAGACCACACAGAAGCATCCCCCTTGTCACCCAGTATTATCCTGGCCTCGAAAACATCAACAAATTACTCCGCCAGGGATATGACTTTCTCAAGTCAACCCCTGAAATGAGATCATCCCTTGACAAAATTCTCCCCACACCACCCAGAGTTGCCTTTCGTCGCCCCCCTAACCTCCGTAACATCCTTGTTAAACCCTACAATATTCCCAGACTACCTTCTCTACCCAGCGGTTCCTACCCCTGTAACCGACCTCGCTGCAAAACCTGCCCCATGCATCCGCCCACAACCACCTACTCCAGCCCCGCTACTGGTAAAACATACACAATTCAAGGCAGGGCTATGTGTGAAACTACACATGTCATTTATCAACTGACGTGCCTGCACTGCACAGCCTTTTACATCGGCATGACAACAACCAAACTGGCTGAGCGAATGAACGGACACAGACGAACTGTCCGCCTAGGAGATGCCCAATACCCAGTAGCGGAGCATGCCCTCCAGCATAATTCTAGGGACCTAGGAACCTGCTACACCGTATGTGCCATTTGGCTTCTCCCACCCAACACCAGTCCCTCTGAACTGCGGAGATGGGAACTTGCACTCCAACACATCCTTTCATCCCGCCATCCCCTGGACTGAACCTATGTTAAAGAACCTCACTCCCATTCACTCTTCAGTCTTCTCCTCTTTCCCTTTCCTCTTTAGCCATTCACGCATCTTTTCATCCTACATAGTTGTGTTTATCTTTATACTTTACTTCTGTATGCATCCTCTTTGGTTTGAAGCTGGCACAGTACTTACAGTAGAATATCTTTGGCTTCCCTCTGACAACCATGCCTCCATCCTTGCTACCCTCCCTGTTTACCTTTCCCTGTTGCTTCATAACCTGGGTTGTGAGTAACTGAATCCACTTTCCCTTCTTCCCTTTTTTTCCCCTCTCTCCTCCCTGATGAAGGAACAAAGTTCCGAAAGCTAGGAATGTAAATTTTCAGTTCTGTTTTATGTGTATCTATCGGCTGTACTGAGCTGAGGTAAGTACTGGCCAGCCCCTCTATCTCTTTGTTAGTATTTGTTTCACATCTTATATGAGATTTTCCATTAATCATTTAGCAGTAATCCATTCACTTTCAAATTGAAACTGAAGGAGTTTCCTCATGGGTCACTCCTTCTATTCTGTGTAGGAGTTCCATGAAAAATTAAGCTGATTCTTATTGTATTGTTGACTGCATTTACCTAAACTTATGGACTTACTTTTTTAGGGTTCATAAACATTTATTTTTATCTGTTATCTGTCATTACTTATATATTGTAATTTCATGTACTGACATGTTCCATGACCTTGGAGATTTGCTCCTCAATTTGGTCCTATGGAGCTTGATGTGCAAATAAAATAAAAAAAAAAAAAAAGATGTCAACCCCTCCCCACCCCCCCTCCCCCCAACCCCACCACTGCTCGCCACACCCAACCACCATTTTTGTTTCGACCTGGTAACCATTGATTTCATAGTTGATTGCAGTTCTGTCATTTGAGCACTTGGATTCCTCATATCTCCTAATACTGATCTAATTGAATATTTCAGGTCTAGTATTTGGTCAATTTGTGAACTGTCTAAATACTGTTTCATATCTGATACCCCCTACTACAGACTGATTCACTCTCACTTCACTGACGATCACAAACCACTTTAACCGAAAATAGATACAGGATAGGTTCTTCCTCATTATCATCTGAAGTACATAACAAAATTAATATCTTCCTAAGAGCAAAAAACCCCAGCGCAAGATCCCAAATCTGTTTTCCACAGTCCAGTCTAAGACTATTTACTGAAATGATTTCATTTTAACACTAACATTCTTCCTCTGCACTGTCAGACATGGAAATCTATATGAATGTATGGCAGGAAACACATTGTAAAATAGAAGTTCCAGGGTTGATTGTTGCATAAAATAGAAGTCAATAATAATACTTGTCTGGATATTTCTAAGAAATTTGTGGATTAGCAGCTCTTTGTCCATTATGTTTTATGGTGTGAATCTCGATGAGGCCTGTGTTTAAAATATTCCAGGGAAGACATTAATTTGTAGATAATAATGTGTCATGGTTTATTATCAGGTTCATGGTATCCCACAAATCATGTATTGTTACAGTCACTGATTTCATAATTGATATCATTGAATTTTTATCTTCATTGAAGTGTTATAAAAATTGACATTTTATGTTAGACACAGTGTTCACAATTGACAGTTCAGAAAATAACACATCATTCCATCTTAGAAGAAAAATTAGTCCAATACATGACTTTTTATGACTGTCTCTCCATAACACCCAAAGGCTGCAGTCAGAGATTAAAAAAAGATAATACAACTTTTTCGCACAAAGCTTCAGAGATACATTCTTACAATATTAACATTACAATGTTTCCTGTAATTTATGAAAAATTATAACAGTTTTTTTTTTGTGAATTGTGAAATGCTATGGTGGGCTATTTGTAATTAAATATTTCACAATGTGAAAAATGTGCCAATTTTCAGTCAAAAGAAATAATTGAATTTTATAGGATAATTAGCGTTTTTAAAAATCAAAGATAAAAATGTATTTCCAAAACATTTTGGAAAATATGAAAAAGAAATAAGTTTCAAATAAATTCTTCATTTAAGTTTTCGAAATCTTGCCCTTGAAGGAAGTGGTCACACAAGATGTATACAGAGCTCTTCTGGTTAACGGATGTCACTGTGACTGAGAAATTCATCAAGTCATACCAGTACATTGATAAAATACAATGGAAACAATTTGGAAGAAGAAGTATAAATGACTTCCATTGATGCAGAAGACCACCTTGATCTTGCCTCTCTCATATTCCAAGTATCAATGGAAGAGATACAGAATCTTAGACAACTAGAACTGTCAGGCTGAGTAAACAATAGGTGTTGAAAGCTGCAAGTGGGAAATAATCTGAAGAGCCAAAAAAACTTGTACACCTGCCTAATATTGCGTAGGGCTCCCACGAGCATGCAGAAGTGTCCCAACACAGCGTGGCATGAACTCAACTAATGTCTGAAGTAGTGCTGAAGGGAACTGTAAGACTATGCTGGGGTAGAGATCTCTTATCTCTTCTTAACAGCATGTTGCGAGGCATCCCAGATGCCACTAGTCAGTGCTGTACCTGCACAAAGTCATCAAGATGACACTGGTGGGAAATTTAAAAATCCGAGGTGACAGTGATGGGAATTTCAAAAATCCAAGGTGGCAGTTGGCAGTATATTTAAAATTTAAAGTTGATGATGGTGGGAAATTCAGAAACTATACAAGGTGGCATATGGCAGGAAATTTAAAAATTAAATGTTTGTAAAAGGTTTTAGACATATTCAGGATGGTGGAACTAGCCCATTTGCACCTTGTAACTCCTTGCCTCCTTACATCCCATCAGACAGTTAAAATGAAATAACCAGTGGTAAACCCAGTGGTAGCTGGGGGGGGGGGGGGGGGGAGGGGTAATGGGGCTGCAGCCCCTCCCTCCCTCACCAGAGCTACCCCTGTTTCTTCTTAACCTTAAAAAATTTGATTCTTTGTGTAATAGCTGTCAGCCTTAGCAGACTAAGAAAAGAACTTCATTTACTCCTGAGAATTTGGAGATGTCATGGTGATACAAAATTTTTTATGAGCTCAACCCCTCCTCCTGGTTTTGTCACTGGATACAGCCAAACAGAATGCAGAATATAGCCATCTTGGTGCTCAAAAGTATCCAAGTGATATGAATTATTTTCTGTGCCACATTCAAAAGGATTTCTCCAAACAATTATGTGAGGTGTGTAACTGGTAGTATTTTTGGTTGTGCTGAAAAGCATCCAAATGCTCTGAATTTTTTTGTTCCAAGTTCAGAAGCATTTAGCCAAAAAAATTTCATAAAGGATGAGGTGTGTACATGTAAAGGTTGATTACTATACCATAGACAATTTAAGGCAAAACAGAGCCTCAAATTAATTATCTTTCACATCTAAATTATTCTGTAATGGTTGTTAAGTGTCACAATGCCAGGCATCTATCAGCAAGACTAAATTTGCTGGCTAAACAGTTTTCTTGTTCTGACAAGTCTTGTCTTACTGACCTCCAATGCATTCGACTCTCAGTTTGGTTTAATAGGACGTGCATTCTGCATTGCAAAACACAAATGGGCACTACAGCTTAAAATGTACTTTTTTATGAGAATTACCAAAGTAATCAATGTTATTCTGATATCTAAATTCATCAAAATTCATCTCTAAAACTGTTATCAATGCCAGCTAAACACTTTAGTGATCCAAAGCTATGGTGTTAACTTCACCTCATAATTAAAAACATTTGTCTCCTTCTACTGTTACACAGTGGAAACTACATGATGATTTGATGGAAAAACAAACTGAACAGTGGCAATATACACTTATATAGGTAAGAAATGAGGTTTGACAAGATTTCCAAGTCAGCCAAACATTATAGTGACTCCATGCAGGATATTAACTTCATTTTGCATGATAATACAACTGCCATCTTCCATTGGTAATGTTGAACTTTACAGCACAGTAGTAATCCAAATTTGTGTAGGTAAGAAGTAAAGGTTGTCATATCCATCAAAACTGATGCCTACAACATGACTGTCAATTCTCAAATTAAGCACCTCATCTTATTTCCATGTCTAATTTAAGTGCCTTGTGCTACTTTTATTCCTAAATTATCTGCATTATTTCTACATAACAATAAAAACACGTGTAACTTGTTAAGCAGAAATTTAACAGCTCCTCCTAGACACAGGTAAAAGCACATTGATGGTTTTAGAAAAATAATGTGTTGTTTATCAAAAATATGCAAACACACACACACACACACACACACACACACACAATTATTATGTTAATGAAAGAAAATTCAAGTCTTGCAGCAAAATATAATTGAATTATTCCTGAAAAAAGTAAAATTTTGGGTCTAAGGAAACATGACACTGCTGTCATTCTCTGAGGATTTTTATTAATCATAGCTTGCATACTGGATTTACTGATAAAAGTTTTAGGTTAAGTGGGAATTATTAATGAGCAAATGTCAATTTCTACACCACATTTTGGAACCACAAAGGACCCTCAAATTAAACAAATGTGCATCTAAATTGTCTATATTACATATTAAAGTACATGTGGCTCTCTTATTGATGGTATTGAAATAAATTATGGGTTGATTAATGAGCATAATTCTATCATTGTATCACCTATTAAATTCATCAGAATAAATAAAAACTGGTACTATAACAATACAAAACATACATGAGTACTACTACTGATATAACTCACACCTTAAAGTGCTCTCGTTGAAGAGAATTACCAAAGTAAATGTTATTCTCACATAAAAAAGTCATCTTTAAAGCCATATCAAAATCAACCAAACATTATAGTGGCCTCCTGCTAGAGTATTAACTTCATGTTGCAGTTCAAAATGTTTCTCATATTCAGCAGAACTAGGCCAGTTGCATACCTCCAGTCTTCCAGTTGCATACCTCCAGTCTTCCAGTTGCATACCTCAGTCTTCCAGTGTAAATGCATAATGGGTAAATGGATAACATGTAACAGGTAATGGGTAACACCTGGCACACATAATGACTGAGAGTGCTATAAATGTCGAATATTGGTCATGAAATACAGCCTGAGAAATTTAGTTTGAATTTTTACATCTGTGTGGAAAGTGGGACTACAGGACTCTCAGAAAAATTAATAAAACACCACTTTGTGCTTGTCATAACCTTCATCATTTGTTGGAAGTCATGTGTGATATTAAGGATTATGATTTTTCATCAAGGAAAAAGTGCAGCTATATCATCCATGTCTAGATTAGATTAGATTAGATTAATACTTGTTCTATAGATCATGAATACGACACTTCGTAATGATGTGGAACGTGTCAGGTTAATAAAAGATGTCTGTACAAGATATTATATTACACAATATATTGCATGACACTAATGTTTAAGTTTTTTTTCCCCTTAATTTATATCTAAAAATTCAGCTAATGAGTAGAAGGAACTGTCATCTAGAAATTCTTTTAATTTATTTTTAAATGTTAGTCTTCAGTATCAAGTCCTACTACAGTTCTGAGACACAGCATGCTGGTGGGTGCTTCTCATTCAAGGAAACTGAAGATCTACTTGATGGTCATAAAGCTTGAATGGGAAGGGCTACCACCAAGATTTATAATGGCGAACAGGATGTCACAACATGACTATAATGCGAGGATCCACCCGTGTTGCCATACAGTGGACCATTTATAAGATCTAGATTCAGACTGTTGTAGTCAGTACTGAAAGAGCTATGAGGTGTGAGGCATACAGTGTGGCATACTGGTTAGCATCACTGGCTGGTGTGCTACGGGTTACTAATTCAGACACAACCACCAGCATTTATTTGTTGTTTGGTTTCAGCAATTTTTGGAAGTTTCTTAAAATTTCTTATGTCAGTAAATTTTTTTGTATTCTGCAGTATACCATCTCTGTATATGTTATGATATACGTGCTTTCAGGTCTAAGAGTTGTACTTCATTGATGACCATGCAGTCAGATTTGGGTTTGACTATGTTTACAGCTTGACAATATGGATTTCTCACAAGTAGCAATATGTTACAAGTAGAGTAACAAACAAGTAAACCCTATATTTAACAAGTTCACTGTTGGCATCAATGCTATATACTAATCTGTAAGGCAGGTGCTTCTAACCAGGCATGACCTATGAACTAAATTAATACTCATACACAATTTTGATGTACGTCTTCTGTTGTTATGTAATGTTGACAGCTAATATAATTTTTGCATGATACAGGGTGTTCTGCCCTGGTGTTGTGTGATAATGTCTACATGCTACATAATGTTATCATCACAATAAATAGTTCAGACCCATTTGAAAACCTGCTTGATTTGTTTAAGTGGAAACAAGATAGAATTCATACAAGGAAGAAAGCATATCATTGATGAAGAATAAATATTAGACCTTGAAAACATAAAAAAAATCAAGAAATATTTACAAAAAAATTCACGTGTAATGCACATGGTTACAGAATATAAATATTCTGAGAGGGGGTAGTATAAACTAAATTGAAAAAACGTTTTGTGTATAAGTGGAGATCAAAAAGTTTCCATTTGAGGTTACTGCTGCAGCATATATGCAGTGTTGCATGACTCTGGTGCAGGTATAAAAGCACTGACATGTAGGGAAAGGGATTAGTATGTCATTTGTGTCTTTCTGATGTGCATGTGGAAAATGCAGAAACGTAACCTATTGAGAAGTTATTACCAAATACATCCAAACAGAACCAATGTGCTATTATTCTTTTCTTAGCTGCCAAAGGACAAAAACTGGTGGACATCCATCAGAAATGGAGAATATGTATGGAGCAGTATGTCTTTGGAAACCACCATTGCAGAGTGGTGTACCAAGTTCTGTGCTGATCAGCTCAAGATAATGATCAATCTGGGAGGCCAACCTCATCCGTTAAGAATGGTGTCAACTCAAGTGGGCTCTTGCTCTCTAGTCCTTCTCATGCAATTATCATGCCTTTTGTCCCTTAAAAAAGGCCTTGAATGATCAACAGTTTTTGTTGACAAGACTGTGCAGCTGGCAGTTACAGACTTCTTCATGAAGCAGGACATAGTGTTTTACCAAATGGGTATCTTCAACCTTCAACATTGGTGGAATGATTGCCTCAGTCCTCACAGTGATTTTGTCTTATTATTATACCGATTCTGGAATGTATGGCATTTGAACAGAAAATTTTTGATCACTGCTTATAACATGTGCCCAGTTCTTATTGGTTACAAGGATACAGATGCTTACAGAAATAAGTTTTCATTTTTCATGTTTTTACTCCAGATGGTAATGGTTTATTTATGGAATATCATTTTTTTCTTTGATGTTCAACTTGAAAAACTGTGCTTGAGTATCCCTTATTGAATTTTTCGACTGTGATTGTGGTTTGTCAGCCATTATACAGTATTCTTTAAGTGTACTGCACACATTTACAAATTCTGAGTGTGTCAATATGGTATTAGTGTACAGGTTTTGCAGTGGAAACACTATTACATGTAGACAATACTGTAGAGAGTTTCCTAACTAACCATATTTCAGAATGTCTATTCATATTTTCACTAAATTGTGTGAGACTGGTTCAGTGTCTGGAAGTCATATTTCAACTGAACATGAAAATGAACAGAGTCTGAATGAAATAGAAGACACCACTCATTTTGTAGAACACAGTCCTGAACAAAAACATGCAGAACTTCTACACTTATTTGTGTTCCACATACAAAAGTATGCTGGGCATTATGTATGCATAGCCACTATCCTTATCATTTACAGTGGACTCAACACCTTCAAGAAGGTGATGATGGTAGTGGTTTAAAATTTTCTCATTGACTAATAGGAAATTGATAAGTAATCCTATTAACACTTCTGGAGCTTGACTGCTACCAAAAACCCATTAATACTGTTTACTGATGAAGTCACCTTCACTCGTGACAGCATGAATAACATTCGTAACTCACATTCGTAGCACAAAAAGAAACCATGTGTCTTTGTAGAAATACACTTCAAGAATACTTTCCTATAAAAATATAGTGTGTTGATACAGAGAATAAGTTGATTGGGCCTGTTGTGTTACTGCATTGTCTTACAGAGACTTTCTTGAAAATGAGCTTCCAGCACTACTAGAAAGGATCCCTTGGCTACAACGACGGGTATGTTCTTCCAGCATAATTGGGTTTCAGAACATTTTTATTCATCAGGTGATGCATCATCTAAACCAAACATTCCTGGAAAATGGGTTAGCAGAAATGGACATGTTTCTTGGCCACCATAATCCACAGACCTTGTCCCTTTAAATTTTTGACTGTGGTTATTGTTGAAAGGTGAAGTCTACAATGAAAAAGTAAACATAAGAAACAAATTGATTTACTGGATAATTAATAATACTGCCCTTGTGAAAGAACATCCAGACCGAGTTTAAGTGCTAAACATGGCATTGGCATGAGAATTTAAAAGTCCACAAGTAATTTGTGAAAATCAACTTTGAACTTAATCATTTACCTTCTGTGATTGTTTGTTTTGGTTACATTCTACAGTTGTAATTCTGTAACCAGTAAATATTATTAGACATGTTACATGGAATGTTTTATTTGAATTATTCTATACTACCACCTCCTAATGTATTTTCAATTCCTCATGGAACACCTTGCATATGTGAAAGCACCAATCTCTCCAGTAATATTAAGAATTCTCATTATAATAAGTACACTGTTCAATTGGTGAGGAAAAGAGCCTATAACCTTCTGCAAAACTCATTTCTGTCAATACTCATTTACCATAAAGCTACCAAATTGTGGGGATACTGGATTCTATTTTTGCCTGCTAAATCAAGTAACTGCAGAAATATTCCATGGTATTAACATTAGGTGATTTAGTGGGTGGCCAAGTTTCAGTGCGGTGCCTGCATGTTCACCAAACCAAGAATGTATGCATGGAGCCCTTTGAATCTGAATGTTATCTTGGAAGATGGGGGTATTCACAGCACTTGGTCACAGAGAATGTTGAAATAAAATTCACACTTCAATTCTGATGGTAAACTAAATGAATGTGCCTGTGTCATAGCACAAAAAACACCCCCAAAACATCACAGAAACACTTTTGGCCTTAACTACTTCGTGCACACACTGCAGGTTAAAAGACTCTTTTGGCTGTGTGTGTACTCAACATTTTGCATCATTTGAAAAGAGGCAAAATTGCAACTCATCAGATAACACGACACTCCTACAGTCAGTTACTGTCTAGGTACTGTGTTGTTTGGCCCATTGAGGACATGGAGCTTCATGTGGCATTTTGAGTAATAGCCTTTTACAAGGTACCTGACTCCCTGTACAAAGTCCACTGGGAAACATGCATTCAATGACAGTAGTGACTCCTGTTAGGTTTGAAACCAAGTGTAATTGACAAGCTGCAACACATATCTTCAGTCTCTGTGAATACCTTTGTACAGACATTGTTCTCAGGCTAAGTTAAATGGCTGCAAAAGCTGCAACACTTCTCGTATGTACAGCTGACAATCCATGTTGATATGACAAAAAATGGGGCAGCTTCATTCATGGAGTGGTCCTTGACATGTGCAAACACATAGCTCCTTTCAGACATTCTGCCTCATCTTGATGTCATTCCATCTTACTGTCCTGATTCCATGCAGCCAACTGGCACATACACTCCTTCATTGTCATCAGTTGCATAAGTGATTGAAGGTCACGTGATGTCTTGGATATTGGTTCTGCACCCTATGAGGCACTCAAAAGTGACAATTGTGTTCTTGTATGGGGATGACTATTACTTGTCTGTGGAGACTACAAAATATTTGCTCAATTTACAAAATGTCTTATAATTATATGCAATTATACAGCATTTCAGGCAGAATTCCAGAATGTTTGGACAATCTCTGCATTCAGATCTTGTGTCAGTATGCTAGCCTTATTCAGTGCCCTTTGTACATGTGTTCCTGATGACCTACTTTTTTTCCATCTGTTACTTCCCACTTTTACACATTGTGTTTCTTCTTTTCATGAAGTAGCTTTCTCTTTCTTCTTGGAATTTCCACTGGTGGAATTAGTCCCATTATTATTAAATTCCTTACTCTAAGTAATTTCAATTGCAGAAGTCACACACATATCTCCTTTGCCATAATGTGCACACTGAGTGTGTGCTCGCATTTCAGACATTAGACACATCACCCGTTCTTCCCCTGCCTCATTCTGTAAAAATTTATGTGAGAAAATGAGACAATTGCCACCTTCATTAGTAAGTAGACTGTTGAGCAGAACAAAACTAAGGTTGGACAGTCATCTCTCACACAAAAACATTATCTTCAGAATCACATCATACTTGGTTCCTAGGTTTTGATGGCTTCTGCTTCTTTGTCTCCAGTTTATTTGTTCTTGTCATCAATACTTCAAGAGTTCTCTTGTACTGAGACAAGGTTAGGACTGCTGAAGGACCTGCTTTTCTATCCTCCATTCCTGGCCTCTTCTTTGTTTGTGTGATGGGTTTGATTTGTCAAGGTGTAATTTCAGATGTGGCAGCAGATGTTCCCCCCTTAACTTCAAGATTACCCTTTTCACTTTTACGAGGCACAGCTCCCGGTGATGGTTAATTGAATGGATCATTAGGTAAATCCTTAATTATTACTTCATTGCTAGGAATGGAATCTGCATCCATGAAAATATGAGGGTTTTAAGGGTATATTCCTGTCACCCTAAACCCACTGACTGGTATCTCCTCTGTCTGGCACTTGAGGAAGACCTTCCCATTCAGTTCAGTGGTGTCCATGTCTGTTACTGGACCTACATTTTCGCTAATCTCTACATGTACCTGTTATTAGAGCAAGGTTAGGCATTGAAAAAGATAAGTAACAGATTGTTCATAATACTTATATTCTGATAACAACACATTACATGTAGCACACTTAGGAGAGTGAACATCAAGAGAAAAGATGGTCTACTCATCATACTCAATGTATACAAACAAAAGATCCAAGGAGCCAGATTACGAACATACCACTACCACTTAATCCGGTGACAATTTCAATTTATGAACAAGATACATAAGTTTCTGTCTGACAAGTTTTTTTAGTTAATACATCAGCAGGCATTTCCTTTGACAGCAAATACTTAACAACAATCTTATTTCTTTTAACACATTGTCTAATAAAATGTCCTTTAGCACAAACATGTTTTAATCTAGAATGCAACACAGGATTTTGTGATAGTCTAATAGAACTCTGGTTGTCATGGAAAATGCTTACAGGATTTTGGTGCTTATAATTTAACAATTCACTTATTAGCTGTCTCAAATACAGTGCCTCTTTGGCTGCAGAATTCAAAGCTGCATAAGATATGTCAGGGCTTGTATTAGTGCTGATATACAGCAAACAACCTATAAGTTCTTGATATGGCACTTGGACTTTATCACTCTGCATATCCCAAAGCTTTAATCCAACTTCCATTGGTGTTCTAACAGGAACACAATTGACCATATCAAAGCGTTTCAGCACATCTGCAATATAACCCTTGTGGTCAAGTTTTAAACTACCTTCCTCTGAGTTTCTGGTTATACACATACCTAGACAGGACTTTGCTTATCCTAGATCTTTAACTTCAGAATTCTCAGACAATCCTTGATACAACTTGTCTCTCATAACACTGTTATTACACAAGACATAAAAATCATCTACATAAAAAGTAATAAGTTCAACATTTTTACCTGACCATTTATTGAACACACAATCTTCATCAGTATTAGCAATATAACCTAGGTCTGAAGGCGTACATTTTGCCTTTTCATTCCATTGTCTGGCCGATTGTTTCAAACCATAAATGGCCTTAGTTTATAGACTTTACCTTCACTCCGTTTTAAAAGAAAACCGTCTGGTTCCTTCATGAGAATAGATTGCTCCAAGTCCTCATACAGAAAAGCAGTCTTAATATCAAAATGATAGATCTTAAGATCAAGATTTACAGCTAAACTAATGAGAGCTCTAAGAGTACTACATCTCACAGCAGGTGTAAAAGTCTCACAATAGTCAATACCAAATTTTTGTATAAATGTGGCACGGTGGAGTGCTGTACCATCCACATTCCTTTTCAGCTTAAATACCCACTTGCTACCTACAATACTTTTATTACTCTTTGGTGGATCGACAAGTTCCCAAACACGACTGTTCTGGAAACAATTTCCTCTTTCATAGACTTTATCCAGTCCTCTTTGTCACTCCTCGACATGGCATCCTCCAAGTTCACAGGATATTCTAACAAAGTAGAAAAATCACTTACCAAATACATGATATAATCAAGGTACTCCTTGGGTTTGGGTACATGGGCTGACCTTGTGACTGGTTGGTCCTCTTCTGAAGCATCAGAGTCCATTGACTGGACCTAAGTCTCTTCTTTGTCTGACACAGACTGAGCTTCTGGGATGCAGTGTGGGTCTCGATCTCTGTCACTTACAGCACTTGAAACACCCCCATTATGGTCCTTTATTGGGTTTTGTGTGATTTACCGAAGCCACCAAACAGTTAATTATTATGAATATGTACTTAATGGATGAAAGGCCATCGGTTTTTCTGCTGTGGTTTCAGGGGTATTTCAACAGAGTGCGGCTGCTCTGAGATGGAATAGCTGATGATTGAAAGTTTCTCTATTATTAAAGACCAAAAAGGTTGCAATATACAAACTGATATGTATTTTCTATTAACACGCAAATTCTGAGGCAGTTGCTACCTTCGCCTTACACATTTAATTACCGTTTTATCTTTTATAGGTTGCTGATTTTAAGTACTTCGTCACATGCAATAATGATGTTTAACATTCACAACAATCCTCACTGCAATCCATGGTTGTTGCTGGTTGACACCATTTACGGGAAACATGTAATTTGGCACTTGTCACTTTTGGTTTTATATCACTCATGAATTGGTATTGATGAGGGTCAACCCCATGATGATAAGGAGACGTGTTCATTTGTCACACTCCGGTCAATTTACAATTTACTCCTCAGTCGACACCTCCACCATTGACACAGTATTCAGCTTGACCACCATTCTTGTCCATCTTTCCAGTACTACTCCCACTCAACACTAATCTCACTGCTTCCTGCAGCACTTGAACATCGACTCCTGTCTGCTATTCACCTGGATGTCAGATACTAATATCTATTTTCTTGGCTTCACAGATCCCTTACACACTGCTGACTTCTTCTTATTCCTCTGCCTCTCCCCATTCAGTATACTGTTTATTTGACCAGAAGATACAGTAATCTTCATTATTAATAGCTGGTGTCCTGGTATAGTCAGTCGTGCGCTCATGCTCCAGAAAAATAACACTCCTGCCTTTCACTAATTTCTTGGGGTTCTGTGGATCAATTAGTCTGTAACCATTGGTCATTTCATCATAACCTACAAAAACAAGTTCTTTAGCTTTGGCATCCCACTTTCTTCTGTTTTGATCTGGTATATGGAAAAGAGCTCAACAACCAAACACTTTTAAATGGTTCAAATGAGATACTTTTCCAGTCCATAATTCCTGTAGTGTCTTACATTTAAGGGCTCTGTGTGGAACATGGTTCTTTATGTAAACAGCTGTATTGCATGCCACTGCTTAATACTGCTTAGGCAGACCAGATTCGAATAGTATGCACCGTGTCATCTCACAAATTGATCTGTCGGTCCTCTCCACAGCTCCATTCTCTTCTGGGCTATAGGGCACACTAATCTGATGCTCTAATCCATTCTCTCTTAGCAATAAATCAAATTTTGAGTTCTCAAATTCACATCCATTGTCAGTTCTAATGGATTTTATTTTTGCACCAATTCTATTTTCTACCCAAGATTTAAACTCACAGAAAAATTCAGATGTCTGATCTTTACTCTTGAAAAAGTACCAGAATGTCTTTCTGGAATAATCATCCACTAGTACATACATGTACGTAGCCATACCATTTGACATTTGCTCCATGGGGCTACATAAATCCATATGCACAAGGCCAAGCAACTCAGATGTATGTTGCCCTCCAGTCTTAGGAAATGGGAATTTTGATATCTTACCTAGTACAAATGATTTGCACTTGCCAAGAGTCACAACACTCCAACTTCATGCCACCACTCTGTAAATATTTATTTATTTATTTATTTACATTTTCTTTGCCTTTAGCCTTCGTAATGATGGCTTTTGCAAACGTCAGACTTAGTACTTTGGTTATATTTACACTTATAAAAAATACTATATTCTTCTGTTGCTGTTGTTTCTTATGTCTACTTTTTACATTTATCACATTACAACAGATATGCTAATGCCTCATGTTATAATCATTATCTTAAAAATTCCTTGAAAGAATGTAAACATTTTTCTATTAAAAAAGATTACAGTTTTGTGTCTTATTGCTCTTTTCCATAGTAGTAGTATTCTTTTTAAATGTACATCAGCTGCACAGCCCCATAGTTCAATTCTGTAATTGAGAAAGGGGTAAAGTGTTCCATAATATACTAATTTCAGTGCTTGGCTAGGAACTAGTTTTGTGAGCTGGCTGAAGAGATATGTGGCACTGCTGACTTTTCCGCATATGAAATTAATGTGTTATGTCCAGCACAAATTTTCATCAACATACACACCCAGGAATTTACATTTACCATTCTCTGTTGCAGAGATATTACACACACTATTCATATTGTTGTGGTGAGACCTGCCTGTTTTAAATGTCAGTAGTTGAGATTTGGTGACATTTACCTTGAGTCCCTGATCATTGAAGTACTTTGTTACTTCTGTTACACCACTAGTAGCAAGAGATTATAGCTCATTAGATTCACTCCCATAGAATAAGATTGATGTGTCATCTGCATAGCTTACAATATGGGAGTTAATGGGTTGTGCAATGTCGTAAATATACATATGGAAGAGAAAGGGTCCAAAGACTGAGCCCTGTGCTACACCTTGTAATATAGGTTCACTGGTAGACTGGGAGTTCATGATTTTATTATCTAGTTTGTATGACAACTTAGTGCTTTGCTTATGATTCAGCAGGTATGTGGTTTAAAGATTCATGGCTTGATCACCAATACTGTAAGATTTTAGCTTTTTAATAAGTACCCTATGTTTTACTGTATCAAATGTTCTTGTCAGGTCCAAAAATATACCTGCAGTCTGCATCTTCTTGTCCAACAGACAGTAAACTTCATGGATGGACTGTATAACCGCTGTGTTTGTACTTAGCTCTTTTCTGAAGCCATGGTGTGAATCTACAAGCAGTTTATGTTTTGTGAAAAAGGTTAGCTGAGAAAGGACAATGCTTTTGAATATGTTACTAAAAGTGGGAATTAATGATATTGGTCTACAGTTGAAGACATCTTCCTTATTTCCCTTTTTATACACTGGTTTCAGTACACTCATACTTAGAACCATTGGATACATGTTTTCTCTAATGCTGCAATTAATCAGGTGAGTAAAAGGTTTAGAGATTTCTTTTAAGCACGCTTTAGTAATAGCACTGGATATGCCATCCCATCCAGATGAAAATTTTTTCTTTAGCATGTATAATGCCTTGTGAACCTCCTGCTCATTCACTTCCACAAATTCAAATTTGGTACACTAGGTGAGATGGCTGTGAATCTATAATATGGGTTGATTGTTCGCCAGAAATGTACTAGTTATTACATATAGTATCTGTTTTTTTTATAATGTTACCATCATCTCTTATGCTGAGTGGTTCCATGTTCATCT
The DNA here is from genome assembly GCF_021461385.2 of Schistocerca piceifrons. NCBI lineage: Eukaryota > Metazoa > Arthropoda > Insecta > Orthoptera > Acrididae > Schistocerca > Schistocerca piceifrons. The sequence goes on from NC_060141.1 coordinate 190,735,252, forward strand.
TGTTGGGACCTTTTCGGTACTTGTCAATCAGCTTCCAAGATGCTTTGCTTATGTTGTCAGACTGTTCTATTGTTTTGCTGTTAATCTGCTTCCTTAGGTTAACAATTTCAGTTTTAAAAGTTTGTGTGGCCCTATTGTATTTTTCCTTGATGACCTGCATAGTAGTAACTTTATAAAGCTGGTTTGGATCACGTACTTGCTGACTGAGCCTAATCAGATTTGGTCCAGTGTCAACTCTAACATGAACAATTCTAAAGTGCCGTAAGTCTTCCAGATTACTAAAATTTTTAACAGCTCATCTGACAACACAGGTTCAACATTTTTTAGTTTATAAATGCCATTTGACTCTGATCCAGAACAAAATATCTCACCACTTTTGAGCACCTTACATCCATCTTTGTCAATAACAACATTTATGCCTTTCTTGACTAAAGCAGAGCAAGGTGGCACAGTGGTTAGCACACTGGACTCGCATTTGGGAGGATGATGGTTGAATCCCTCATCCAGCCATCCTGATTTGGGTTTTCCATAACATCCCTAAATAGCTCCAGGCAAATGCTGGGATGATTCCTCTGAAAGAGCATGGCCAATTTCCTTCACCATCCTTCCCTAATCCGAGCTTGTGCTCCGTCTCTAATGTCCTCCTTGTCGAAACACTAATCTCCTCCTCCTTCTACAGAAACTGACAACAAATTAGTCACTAAAGCAGGGACAAGAATAACATTCTTTATTAAGAATATACCTGGTGAATTGACAGTAACATCACCTACCCCTTCGCTCACTAATTCAACATTATCAGCACACTTAACAATTTTTTTGTTGCTATTTTCTGTTTCAAAATCTTTAAGCCATTCCCTTCTTGGTGTTATGTGTGACGATGCTCCAGAATCAATGACCCACTCATTCTGGTTGAAGTCTGACATACCAAGTGCACAAAACAATGACTTTTCTGTTCCCTTTGATTCTTTCTTTGTCGATTCTTGCTTCTGAGGACATTCGGACTTGAAGTGACCACAGTTCCAGCAATTGAAACATTTCACTTTCTTTTTTTCTTGTTTCTCTTTTGAGAAACACTGTTGTGATTTCTTATAATTCTTTGTAAATTAGGCACTATCACTGCTGTCTTTGTCTGACTTGAGGTATTCTTCCACACTACCATTCAGCAACTTTGCTTTGATATTTTCTGATGTGAAATTTTTGTCTATTGTACTGGACTCTATACCCATCTGGTATGGTAAACAAACTTTTAGTAAACCTCTAAGCATAATCAGTGCAATTAGCCCATCATCAACTGGTTTGCCTGTGCTCTGCAGTTTATTAGCTACATCCAAAATGTGAGTAACGTAATTTTGAATATTTCCTTCACATTTGGATAATGTAGTATACAGCAGAACATCCCAGAGATTCATCCATCTGGTTTTATTCTTACCAGCAAGCAAGTTTTCCAAAGTACCCCAAGCTTTCTTTGCTTTTGTTGTGTTTTCCATGTGTACATACAGAGATTTATCCACATGTAAATGAACAAGTGTCCACACATCTATATTCTTCTCTGCATTTGTAGCAGTACTTGCACCTATGGTATAATCCTACAATTTTTCACACATTAGAATGAGTTTCATTCCAAACTTCCACATGTTATAATCGTCCTTGTTTCTCAGTTTGTCTACCACTGGAGAAGCGGTTTTTGTCAAACTTACATTTGAAGCCATTTTCATACACTCGAATTCAAAGAACTAGAATACGTGACTGATTTCCTCTGAAAAACAAGAGTTCAAATGCTGATGAAGTTGACAAAACACAACTCAAAACAAGTCTCACACACAATGCTTTTACACAACCTAACATGCTTCTTCACTTATTTATCTTCCTATCCACCCAACAAACATAATTCACTGCACGGATTTACCATTCTGGGCCCATAACCTGTTAGCAGAGCAAGGCTAGGCATTGAAAAAGATAAGTAACAGATTGTTCATAATGCTTATATTCTGGTAACAACACATTAAATGTAGCACACTTAAGAGAGTGAACATCAAGACCAAAGATAGTCTACTCATCATATTCGACATATAAAAACAAAAGAACCAAGGAGCCAGATTACCAGTATAACAGTACCAGCTCAGAATAATAGGCTTTTGAAGGATGTATGAAAGTTCTATTCAGCAGTTGCACCTTGTGGGAGGTATGAGGAGGCAGACACAAGGTTTTCACATGGTTTCGTGTGTGAGATTTTTAGCATCCAGGTTTCTAGTGTGGTCCATTTTCTTTTCTGTTAGAACTTTTAATTGCTATTTGCATAGCAGACTCATCCCACTGCTTTTGAGCATGTGAAGTCATTTCTGAAGACATTCTTATAAATAAAACAGGTTGTGAAAGTATGGCACAAATATGGAACTCTGTGTTATAAATACAGAATACTAGTATTCCATATTATTGACACAGCCATCTTAAAATTCAGAAACAAAAATAAAATCAAAAACTAAATTTAAATAGGCAACAAACACACCATTTTATGACTTAATGCTTTGGCTAAAGGTATATTTACAAAACATATTAATAATTTCTATGCTATGACAAGAATGAAACTGAAAATCAGTGACCTGCAATAATCATGCCTCCTAGTGATTTTGTTAAAATGGCTTCACTCACTGGCAATGGCTGCCAACTGTAATATGAATGCACCCTAAAGCAGTCTACAGTTACTGAACATAGTTCTTAAGCAGCTAACAAAAGTATAGCACTTACAAGGTAAGAAAACATAGTACTCCATATTACTACCCCTATTCCACATTTGTACCTCTTCCTTCACCAAAAGAAAAATTTTCTGTGATGTCATGAGACAGAATGCCTGCTCAGTACTTGCATTCAGGATAGTTTTAAGTACTGACAGTAGACAGATATAAAAAGTACTTACAATATACTAGCTTTTAGGACTAATAGTTCTGTCCTTCAGGAAAGTCCCTCTCATTATGTGGTCTGAGTAATCTGTCCTTTCTTTTAAACCTTCCCAAACCTATACATCTCTCTTATCCCAGAGTAAGAAACTATTAGTTCCAAAAGTTAGGACAATGTGTGTACTTTTATATCAGCAGCACTGAAATTTCTCCTGTGGGTAAGATATGGCCAACAAATTGGCCTTATAATTTTATATCAATTATATGAAAGATGTCTGCTTGTGTCTGTATATGTGTTGATGTATATGTGTGTGTGTGCAAGTGTATACTCGTCCTTTTTTCCCAGTAAAGTAAGTCTTTCCGCTCCCGGGATTGGAATGACTCCTTACCCTCTCCCTTAAAACCCAAATCCTTTCGTCTTTCCCTCTCCTTCCCTCTATCCTGATGAGGCAACAGTTTGTTGGAAAAGCTTGAATTTTGTGTGTATGTTTGTGTTTGTTTGTGTGTTTATCGACGTGCCAGCGCTTTCATTTGGTAAGTCACATCATCTGTGTTTTTAGATATATTTTTCCCATATGGAATGTTTCCCTCTATTAATTCATATGAAAGAGAAAAGTTTTTATGCCAGCAGATAATCTTACGTGGACATAAAGGATAAAATATCATCTGGTTCTGCCTATTCATTGCAGGAATATTTGCATTACATTTGGTAAATGGCAGTGGTTTTGAGAGTATTTGATGTTATGGATTCAGCACTTGCATCTGTATTCAGAATATCTGCAGAACTGTAACCAATCTCTGATCTGTCACAACATTTTCTGAACCTATTGTCTTGTAAGCATAGAGCAGCGACATTTCCTTTCCCAATTGTTCTTCCTATTTACGTTTAGTGTCTCAGTGCAATGCACATGTAGATATTACCCTAGGATGGCACAAAGGTAATTTGTTGTGATGACACAGTTATGTATAACATACATTTTACTATGTAATCAACAAAGGACACATACACATCTAAGTTCGCGGTAAGCATAAAGTGCACTGAATCCTAGTTCCTCAGATATTCCACACCAGGCCACTGTTGCTTCTGAGATAGTTTCCTTTCTGCAACAGCCACTGTTATGGTGGAGGGCCAACAGAGGAAACTCCCTGCCCCAAGAAGAGCAAGGGGTCAAGATAATAGCTGGGGAGCACTGCTATTGTGATCATCTTCAAGCCTGTGTGCATGAACAACCACACTGTGGCAGGCTGCAAAGCACAATCGAATATTCCCATGAACATCACTCATCATGGACTGGTTATTATGGTCTAAAAGAAAATTGCCAAGATTGGACACAAACATGCTTGGCTAGCCGGTGCAGAAAAATGGGTCATCACACACAGCCACCACTTGATTGTTTTGATATTCCAAAAGGTCAATTTCAGCATGTCCACCTTGACTTGGTGGGGCCTCTTCCTGAGTCTGAATACTACCATTATATACTCTCCATCCCTCCATGAATCATGGACCTTGCCATTGGTGGGGAGGCTTGCGTGCCTCACTGATACAGATAGCCATACCGTAGGTGTAACCACAATGGAAGGGTATCTGTTGAGAGGCCAGACAAATGTGTGGCTTCTCAAGAAGGGCTGCAGCCTTTTTAGTAGTTGCAGGGGCAACAGTCTGGATGACTGACTGACTGATCTGACCTTGTAACATTAACCAAAATGGCCTTGCTGTGCTGGTATTGCAAAGGGCAGAAAGCAAGGGGAAACAGAAGCCGTAATTTTTCCCGAGGGCATCCAGCTTTACTGTATGGTTAAATGATGATGTAGTCCTCTTGGGTAAAATATTCCATAGGTAAAATAGTCCCCCATTCAGATCTCTGGGTAGGGACTACTCAGAAGGAAATCATTATCAGGAGAAACAAAACTGGTGTTCCATGGATCGGAGTGTGGAATGTCAGATCCATTAATCAAGTAGGTAGCTTAGAAAATTTAAAAAGAGAAATGGATAAATTAAAGATAAGTACAGTGGGAATTAGTGGTGTTCAGTGTCAGGAAGAACAAGACTTCTGGTCAGGTGAATACAGGGCTATAAATACAAAATCAAAGGGTAATTCAGGAGTAGGTTTAATAAAGAATAAAAACAGGAGCATGGGTAAGCTGCTATGAACAGCACAGTGAATGCAATATTTTAACCAAGATAGACACAAAGCCAATGCCTACCACAGTAGTACACATTTATGTGCCAACTAGCTCTGCAGATGAAGAGATTGAAGAAATATATGATGAGATAAAAGAAATTACTCAGATAGTGAAGGGAGATGAAAATTTAATAGTGATAGGAGACTGGAATTTGATGGTAGAAGAAGGAAAGAAGAGAAAGAAAAGTAGTAGGTGAATATGGAATGGGGGTACAGAATGAAACAGGAAGCAGCCTGCCAGAATTTTGCACAGAGCATAAAGTAATCATCGCTAACACTTGGTTTAAGAAACGTGAAAGAAGGTTGTCTATGTGGAAGAAGTCTGGTGACTCTAGAAAGTTTCAGATAGATTATATGATGGTAAGACAGAGATTTAGGGGCCAGGTTTTAAACCGTAACACATTTACAGGGCAGATGTGGACTCTGACCACAATTTATTGGTTATGAACTGTAGATTATAACTGAAGAAACAGCAAAAAAAGTTGGGAATTTAAGGAGCTGGGACCTGGATAAACTGAAAGAACCAGAGGTTATAGGGAGTTTCAGAGAGAGCATTAGGGAACAAATGACAAGAATTGGGGAAAGAAATACAGTTGAAGAAGAATGGGTAGCTTTGAGAGATGAAATAGTGAAGGCAGCAGAGGATCAAGTAGGTAAAAAGATGACGGCTAGTATAAATCCTTGGGTAACAGAAGAGATATTGAATTTAATTGATGAAAAGAGAAAATACAAAAATGCAGTAAATGAAGCAAGCAAAAAGGAATACAAAAGTCTCAAAAATGAGGTCGACAGGAAACGTAAAATGGCTAAGCAGGGATGTCTGGAGGACAAATGTAAGGATGTAGAGGCATATATCACCAGTGATAAGATAGATACTGCCTACAGGAAAATTAAAGAGACCTTTGGAAAAAAGAGAACCACTTGTATGAATATCAAGAGCTCAGATGGAAAACCAGTCCTAAGCAAAGAAGGGAAACCAGAAAGGTGGAAGGAATATATAGAGGTATATGCAAGGACAATGTACTTGAGGGCAATGTTATGGAAATGGAAGAGGATGTAGATGAAGATGAAATGGGAGATATGATACTGCATGAAGAATTTGACAGAGCACTGAAAGACCTAAGCTGAAACAAGGCCCTGGGAGTGGACAACATTCCATTAGAACTACTGATCACCTTGGGAGAGCTAGCCATGACAAAAGTCTATCATCTGGTGAGCAAGATGTATGGGGCAGTTGAAATACCATCAGATTTCTAGAAGAATATATTAATTCCAATCCCAAAGAAAGCAGGTTTTGACAGGTGTGAAAATTACCAAACTATTACTTAAATAAGTCACAGCTGCAAAATACTAACACAATTTCTTTACAGATGAATGGAACAACTGGTAGAAGCCAACCTTGGGGAAGATCAGTTTTGATCCAATAGAAATGGTGGAGCATGTGAGGCAATAATGATCCTATGAATTACCTTATAAGATAGATTAAGGCAAGGCAAACCTAAGTTTCTAGCAGTTGTACTTAGAGAAAGCTTTTGACAATGTTGACTGGATTACTCTCTTTCAAATTCTGAAGGTGGCAGGGGTAAAATACAGAGAACGAAAGAGTATTTACAATTAGTGCAGAAACCAGATGGCAGTTATAAGATTCGAAGGGCATTAAAGGGGAAGCAGTGGTTGGGAAGGGAGTGAGACAGGATTGTAGTCTACCCCCAATGTTATTCAATCTGCATATTGAGCAAGAAGGGGAAAAAAAAGACAAATTTGGAGTAGGAATTAAACTCCATGGAGAAGCATGAACTTTGAGGTTTGCCAATGACATTGTAATTCTGTCAGAGACAGCAAGGGACCTGGAAGAGCAGTTGAACAAAATTGACAGTGCCTTGAAAGGAGAATATAAGATTAACATCAACAAAAGCAAAATGATAATAATGTAATGTAATCAAATTAAATCAGGTGATGCTGAGTGAGTTAGATTAAGAAATGTGACAAAGTAGAAAATGAGTTTTCCTGTTTGGGAAGCAAAATAACTGATGATTGTCAAAGTAGAGAGGATATAAAATTTAGATTGGCAATAGCAGGTAAATGGTTTCTGAAGAAGAGAAATTTGTTAACATCAAGTATAGATTTAAGTGTCAGGAAATCTTTTCTAAAAATATTTGTATGGAGTGTAGCCATGTACGGAGGTGAAACATGTACGAAAAATAGTTTGGACAATAAGAGAATATAAGCTTTTGAAATGTGGTACTACAGAAGAATTCTGAAGATTAGATGGGTAGATCACATAACTAATGAGGAGGTACTGAACAGAATTGGGAAGAAGAGAAATTTGTGGCACAACTTGACTAGAAGAAGGGATTGGTTGCTAGGACACGTTCTGATGCATCAAGGGATCACCACTTTAGTATTGGAGGGCAGCATGGAGGGTAAAAATCATAGAGGGAGGCCAAGAGTTGAATATACTAAGCAGATTCAGAAGGACATAGGTTGCAGTGGTTACTTGGAGGTGAAGAAGCTTGCACAGGATAGAGTAACATGAAGAGTTGCATCAAACCTGTCTGTGGACTGAAGACCACAACAAAAACATCAACTACTACTACAACAACATACTCTCTGTCATTGACCATGCAACATGCTGTTTGAAAACCATTCCCATCATGGATGTTGCAGCAGGGACAACAGCAAGAGCATTTGTCAACACATGGATATCACATTTCAGCTTCACAATCTCTACAACCAATGAGCAAGGACAACTGTTTGAATTGGTCCTATTTAATGATCTATGCAACCCCAGCACTGTACAAAGCAACCACACAATTGCCTACCACCCATATAACAGTGACCTCATGGAGTGGTGCAGTAAATTTAAAGCCATGCCCATGTGTCATGGCACTCACTGGATTCAGGCATTACCTTGGGTGCTATTAGATGTACACACTGCTCAGAATGTGGATCTCTGTACCTTCACCACAGAAGTCCTATATGGTGAGTCACTCACTTTGTCTGCAGATTTCATGCTACAGGCACCACCGACGGAGACCTCAGACCTCCCTGCCTTCATCCCATGAGTCAAACAGCAGATTGCAGGTCTCTTTATACCACCTTCACAGCCCAGCAGTTCTCCGAAAATCTCTGTCCATAAGATATTTGCAGACTGCACTTATGTTTTGCTCCATGATGATGCTATCCATCCTGCACTACAGCCACCTCACACCAGGCCTAACAGCGTCATCAGATTAGGCATTAACACTTTCACCGTAGTGCTCCATGGTAAGTCTAATAACTGTGGCAATCAACCACTTAAAACCAAAACTTACAAAATATTAATCATAATGACCAATAAAGTTACTCTGGTTCCTCCACAGCTCAGTAACCTGTCACCTTGCTTGAACCCTGATAACACCTTCATATTCCAGCTAGACATGCAGCACTTTCTACTGGAAAACTAGCTGATAACTGTCTCATGGCTGATAGGTTGTATGAGGGTCATCAATTCCAGAATGAATTTATCATCCTACATTTCTCTCACAGTTGCAAAATCCCAGGTGATGTGGACACAGCTTCAATCATATCATGATTCTCACCTGAGGACTCCCTCATTCTCATGGTCCCCAGTATATCATGACATTCTGCAAGCAATCCTGCATATCCTGACGACACTGCCCCTGCCTCTTCTCGATGCCCGCACTTTAGAACATACTGTCAACTATCATCGTCAGTCTCACTGACCTTGCCGACCTCCACCTCACCTCAACAAATACCATATTCATTATTGACGTGAACATGAGAGGTCAAATTCAATTTTATAGAACATCACACAACACTTGCTTAGTGGATACAGGGTTAGGAAAACATTCTGTACGTAACTTGGCTCTTGAAGGAGATCCATAACTAGTCAGTCTCACAGCTCCACTTCTGCTGATTTGTTGTATTTGATGTGTCTGGAGAGAGTACTTATTCTTGACAGATAGTCTGTGATGATGTCACTAACTCCTTGGAAATGGCTGATTTCAGTTGTGAATTACACTGCATAGCAGACACTACATAGTTTTTATTGGCTCATGGAATCTCTTCTAGTGGACTTACCATCAAATTATCCATCTCTGGCTGCTACCCCTCCTTCCACAAAGACCTCCACCCATTTAGAGTCCACCAATCCTTAGCACTAACCAACATAATCTTCCAAAAAAACTTCGTTGCAGTGTCTCCTCTCCATTCACAAAATTCTTCTGCTATGCAATCCCAAATTTCTGGAACCCATAACACACACTGAAACTCTTGCCCTGCAGGAACTTGAGCAACATGCACAATGCCACCTCAAAAAGTTCTCCAACCTACTCACTTCCTACTCCCCCCATGGAGTACTACTGTCCACCACTCCTACAACAATCTCCAGACCTCCCCTAAATCCTCTCATAGTGTACAAACCCTTTCTCACATACCTACTAAACTTTCCCTACCCTCCAAAACTCCCTCCCACCACCACACAGAACCCAGAACCTGAACGGACCTGCAACACAGTCATGAACCTTCCTCTACATATCTTGGGCCAACAGAAATATCAGTCCATTCAAAAGGGCTCACCTTCTGCCCCACTCCCAATTTCGGTCATGCTAGACTTAAAAACACCTCTCCTTTTCCCCATCTGTACAATGGACAAACATTTTCCACCACCAATCCTATGAATAAGACTCATCCCAAGACCACCTAACTCAGTTCACTCCTCCATCCAACTGTTATCCACCCCCACTGCCCCCAAACCACCCCCTGTTAACGTTGTAGAGTTTCTTAACCTTGAGTCTTGCCTCATCATCATTCCCCAAATCCCTCAACATGCAATGTAACCTTACATCAGTAGAAAGAACTGGAGTCCACCATCTAAAAACTGATCCCAACCTAATAATCCTACCTGTGCAGAAAGGTTCCACCACTGTTGTTTTAAACTGCAAAGATTACCTGGAAGAAGGACTCCACCAGCTCTCAGATACTTCCACCTACAAATGTTGCCACAGTGACCCCATTCCAGTAATCCAGCAGTATCTCCAGTCACTACTAAAATCCTTAGGACCATCCCAGAACCTCTCCCTGGAGTCCATCTCTCTACTCACCCCTACAACTACCCACACTCCTACCTTCTGCACGCTTCCAAAGTCCACAAACCTAACCACCTGGGATGCCCCATTGTGGCCAGTTACTGTGCCCCTACTGAATCTCTGCTCTCATAGACCAACACCTTACCTGGAACCTACCCTCCACCGACTCTCCATAGTTCCCATCCCTTTACCACACAATGCCCTGCTCGTCACTATTGATGCCACCTCCCTGTACAATAACATTCCAAATTCCCATGGCCTTATAACTATTGAACACTATCTTTCCCAGTGCCCGATGGATTCCAAACCAAGAACCTCCTTTTAGTCGCCATGAGCAACTATATCCTCACCCACAGTTAATGCTCCTATGGAGGCATTACCTACAAGCAAATCTGGGGTATGGCTGTGGGCACCCACATGGCACCGTCCTATGCCAACCTATTGGGCCATCTAGAGGAAACCTTCCTATAAAACTCAGAATCCTAAACCCTTCACCTGGTTCAGGTTCATTGATGACATCCTTGTTATTTGGATCAAAAGGTGATGACACCCTATTGACATTCCTCCAGAACCTCAACAACTCCCCCCCCCCCCCCCCCCCCCACCTCCATTTGCTTCACCTGGTCCTACTCAACCCAACAAGCCACCTTCCTAAATGTTGACATCCACTTCAAAGATGGCTAAAACAGTACGTCTGTCCATATCCAACCTACTAACCACCAGCCATTACCTCCTCTTCGACAGCTGCCACCCGTTCCAAATCAATATGTCCCTTCTGTACAGCCTAGCCACCCAGGGTCATCACATCTGCAGTGATGAGCAGTCCCTCTTGACATATCCTGAGGGTCTCACTGAAGCATTCACTAACTGTAATTATCCTTCCAAACTTGTACAAAAACAAATCTCCCATGCCTTATCTTTCCAGTCTCCCACCACCTCTCAAAGTCCAACCGTCTGTCCACAAAGAAGTAATCCCCTCGTAACTCAGTACCACCCAGGACTGGAGCAACTGAATTAGATTCCCTGCCAGGGTTCTGATTATCTCTTGTTGTGCCCTGAAATGAGAAATGTCCTGCCCAGCATCCTTCCCACCCCTCCCACAGTGGCATTCTGCTGTCTTCCGAACCTATACAATATTCTCACCCATCCTTATGCAACCCCTGCTCTCAATCACTTACCTCATGGCTCATACCCCTGTAATAGACCTAGATGCAAGACCTGTCCCATAAATTCTCCCACCACCACCTACTCCAGTCTGGTCACTGACATCAATTATCCCATCAAAAACAGGGCTATTTGTTAAACAGGTCATGTGGTCTACTAGATGGGCGGCAATCACTGTGCTGCATTCTATGTAGGCATGACAACCAACAAGCTGTCTGTCCACATGAGTGGCTACTGACAAACTGTGGCCAAGAAACAAGTGGACCACCCTGTTGCTGAACATGCTGCCAAACAAAATATCCTTTATTTCAATGACTGCTTCACAGTCTGTACCATACAGAACCTTCCCACCAACATCAGCTTTTCTGAATTGTGCAGGTGGGAACTTTGCTTGCACTACATCCTACGTTCCCATAACCCTCCTGGTGTCAACCTTTGTTAGTCATTGTCCTCACCCATCCAGACCCTTTGCTGTTCCAACTGCAGCACTACAAAGCTATCTTTTCACCACCACACCCAGTCTTTTATTTATCTCCTTTTCTGCTACTTCCCCCCGCCCCTCCACACCTCTCCCCAGCCCTCAGTCTAACCTGCAGCACTTCACTGTCCACCACCCCCACCATACTATCCCTTCCCTTTCCTGCCCCAACATCGTCCATACAACCACCCAGTCATTACCACTACCATGATACACTGGTGCTGCTGCTCGCAGTGGTGTTTCAGTTGCCTGAGACTGCAGATGTGTGTGTGAATTGCATTTGTGTATGTATTTGTATGTGTGTGTGTGTGTGTGTGTGTGTGTGTGTGTGTGTGTGTGCATTGGTGTGTCTATTGTTGACAAAGACCAATGACCGAAAGCTTTAATTGTTAGTCTTTTTTTGTTGCACCTATCTGTGACTCAGCATATCCACTATATAGTGAGTGTCAACTTTGCTTCTCATAATATTACTACATAGTCTATGCTATAGAATAGTTGAGGGCAGCTATCTTTGGAAGGGTTGTGTATCGAGTCCACCAAATGGTGGTCTGTATAAATGATGGGAGGTCTACCCTGCACATCATCTTTGAACTGTTGACCAACTAATACACTGCCAATAGTCCATGAGTGCAAGTGGACCATATGTGCTGAGAATGAGGGAAAAACTGAAGTGACTTTTGTATGCACACTACATCTTGCTATAGGATTGCCCCAGTGGCAAAGTCACTCTCATTCAATGTAATCATCAATTGTGCATTAGGTGGAGGGTGCACTTAGTTATGGCATGTGCAAAACAGCCTTTAATATTGTCATAGGTATGTTGCATACATAGATTCCACTGAAGGTAGAGCTTACTAGTCATGTTATTGCCAGCAGAACTTTTGTAAGCAGTTCCTGTATGGTGGTAGCATTAGGGAGGTATCAATGATGGAAGTTAATCATGCCAAGAAAATGGAGTAGTATGTGGAAGTTTTGCAGTTGAGGTAATTGCTTAATGAACTCAGTTTTCTGTAGTGTCAGACAGATGAAAGTGATGTTGACTGGGTGGTAAAGGAAGAATACTTCAGGCTGACAAAGCTGACACTTGTCATTGTTTATTATATTGCATATGTCTTTAAGTTCACTGATAACTCGTTTGAGATGTAAATCTCATTCTTTCCATGAAGGGGAGAAAAACAGAATGTTGTCCAAATATGCATAGCAAAAAGTGAGCTTGAACAAGATACTATCAAAATATTGATGCCATATTTTTGAGGCCATAAGGCTTGTGCAATAAATTGTATAAACCTAAAGGTGTAAAAATGGCTGTCTTTTGAAAGTCCTCCTAACTAATTGGTATGCCTTTTAGCAATCTAAGCTGCTGGAAACTGAGACACCCACAAGGTAGTGGGTGAAGTCCTGAATGTTGGGCATCAGTGATTATGCAGGTATTCAAGTCTCTGTAGTCCCCACATAGCCTTACAGTACCATCTGTTTTGGGAACTAATTTGATATGGGAAGCCCGTGAACTACATCTATATCTACATCTACATACGTACCCCTCAATCCACCATACGGTGCATGGTGGAAAGTACCTTGTACCACAACTAGTATCTTCTCTTCCTGTTCCACCCCCAAACTGAATGAAGGAAAAATGACTGCCTATATGCCTCTGTACAAGCCCTAATCTCTCTTACCTTATCTTTGTGGTCTTTCCATGAAATGTAAGTTGGTGGCAGTAAAATTGTAGTGCAGTCAGCCTCAAATGCTGGCTCTCTAAATTTCCTCACTAGCAACTCATGAAAAGAATGCCTCCTTTCCTCTAGAGATTCCCATCCGAGTTCCTGAAGCATTTCCGTAACACTCGCGTGATGATCAAACCTACCAGTAACAAATCTAGCAGCCCGCCTGTGAATTGCTTTTATGTCCTCCCTCAATCTGACCTGATAGGGATCCCAAACGCTCAAGCAGTACTCAAGAATAGGTCGTATTAGTGTTTTATAAGTGGTCTCCTTTACAGATGAACCACATCTTCCCAAAATTCTACCAATGAACTGAAGACGACTATCCACCTTCCCCACAACTGCCATTACATGCTTGTCCCACTTCATATCGCTCTGCAATGTTATCCCCAAATACTTAATCGACATTACTGTGTCAAGCGTTACACTACTAATGGAGTATTCAAACATTATGGGATTCTTTTTCCTATTCATCTGCATTAATTTACATTTGTCTATATTTAGAGTTAGCTGAAATTCTTTACACCAATCACAAATTCTGTCCAAGTAATCTTGTGTCCTCCTACAGTCACTCAACAACGACACCTTCCTGTACACCAAAGCATCATGAGCAAACAGCCACACATTGCTATCCATCCTATCCAAAAGATCATTAATGTAGATAGAAAACAACAGCGGACCTACCACACTTCCCTGGCGCACTCCAGATGATACCCTCACCTACGATGAACACTCACCATCAAGGACAACTATTAAAAGGTCATGAGTTTCTGGTTTGTAGTAGTTGTTCAATGGACGGTTTGTCCACACAGAACTTGTCTGGTGGTTATTGCAGTGGTCTGTGGTGGACAGGAGGGCTCAGGTTGGTGATAATCTTTGTGAACCATCCTGTTTGATATAGCACATTGTGTAACCAGCATACTCATTGAGTCAACATGTAGGAAACATGAATGAGTTGCCTATTAATAATGTGCATTGTATGTGGAGGCATGCTGTCACACATGCTGAAGTAGTAAGTGTTCCATTTATACAGCGTTCCAGCCAAAATACTGTACTAGTGTCAGTGGAAGCAGACAGATGTGATTGTCACATGAGAGTAGATGCTATCTGGCATCATTTGGCAATGATTTCACCTCAGACCATGCGAAAGATTCATCATATGGTTTCATTTTCATCCCACAGGGCACAGGTGTAACGACTCTAACCTTGTGTCGAACTAATGTTGTTGGAGTTGTTGCATTAGGTACTGTGATGTGATACAGTCATGCAGGTTGTGAAGGGACACCCTCCTCTAACATTACTTTTCTTCATCAAAAGTAGTGCAAACCAGAAATATTTCTGAATTTTGAGCAGGTTAATATTATCCCAGCTGTTTTTCTAAAACAATTTATATGATTTTCTACATGACATGCTATATTTCAAGCTAAAACTATAATAAGAAATTACTTTATTTTCATTGTTACAATATATATGTACTAGCTCTCTATGTACAGTTAAAATTACATTTTTTATAAACATTTGAAATTAGGAAATAATTGGCACAATTAAAATTTCTATTTGTAATTACACAATCTGATACTATTTATTATGATTATTTCTGAATTCATTTATAAAATAATAATACAAATTAACAGAAATTCATTTGTCAAGAAAGATTGTGAATCCTTTGGAATGTTGTTATTACCACAGAGTGAAGTAGTAGTGGGCATGCCTGTGATATGACTGAATGTGTTATTTTATTTGGGAAGAACAATGTAATTTCAGTTTTGTTAATATGAAAATTCAAATGACAGTGTGATATAGAAAAATGTGAGGGAATAAATTATTCTGAAAACAAAAAAATTGCACAGGCTTACTTCAAAGTTAATTATGTCAATTGGAATCATGAGATCCTAAAATATGAAAATGTCAGCTTCAAGAATCGGCCCCTAGACAAGAAGTATTGGAGCCAACTACAATAAAGCGGGTAAGTAAAAAGTTTATTGTAAATTTCACTCCTCTCATATTTTGGAAAAAAAGACCTTACCATCAGCCTAATAGTGACAACAACAGATTGTGGGATGGGGAGATTAAAAGTGGTGTCATCGTCCATGATCAAATGACTAATAATGAAATTTTGTCTGTTGCAGAAGAAGGGAGAGTGATCTGTGTCATTTGCAGTTTATGTATGAATGGTTTCCTGATGACATATAGAAAGAAGACTGAAAGCTGCCCAACAAAGTAAACAGTAAATAGAGTAGAAGAGAAGTTTATTGTCTCTTAACATACAATTTCAAGCCATTGACTTAAAAGTACAGGAAACTCGTCAAAACACAAAAACATTTTTACAATTTTCCTTATAATACTAGACATATAATTTAAAGTACTGAATAATTACTTAATTAAGCAACTAATAATTTTTCTTCAAAAGTAACAAACTTTTAAGACTAACAGTCGTAAGTACTTGCACTCTCCTGCTTAAATTTTCAGGTTGTCATTTATGAATTCTTCTACTGAATAGTAACATTTTTGCAATAGTTTCTCATATAAGGATTTTTTCAGTGTTTCTATATTTATGCTGAGCAATTCTCTTCCTTTCACTTCGTTATAAATGTTCATACCCATATAATGTGGAGTTTGAGCATTAGGTTTTAAACGGTGGGTGGGCAGAATAAAATTATTTTGATTTCTGGTGTTGTAAAAATGTTGAAAATGATTTTCAGCAAATAAATCAGTGTTACTGTGTACAAAGATAATCACTTCATATATGTATAGTGAGGTGACAGTTTCAACAGTGACAATGTACTACCAACAGTGACGTAATCAACTGAAAGAGGACTTCACATTTACAACGAGGAACATCAAAAAGGGAAGATAAGTACAAACTATTTGTGAAGTTAATTTGTTCGTGGACTCATGCCCTTAACAAAATGAATAGAGAGAAGGGTATTAGTGAGGCAGAAGTGAAAGCAGTACGATCCAGTCAGGACACGTCTGAGCCAAGTGGAATTGTTGTCAGTGAAGAATCAGTAAAAACAAATTTTTTGCAGTTAATTTTGGCAAAGATAGAGGAAATGAAGATATATAACAAGAGTTACTTGGACAGAGGACAAGATCAGATGGACCAACATAGTAATCAGGTTTCAGAGCTAAAAAAAAGGGTTGTCAGAGTGGTTAAGTGTAAATGACAAAATTGATATTTTAGGTTCATAGTTGAATCAGTAAGACAATCAAAGAGTGTTCATGATGTCAATGTTGAACAGAAGGCCATAGTTCAAGGCAATCATAAAATGCATTTTAGACAGGTAGGTACCGAGTAAAACTGTGAGGGACGGGAAAAACCCACCGTGGTTGAACAACAAAGTTAGGAAACTACTGCAAAAGCAAAGAGAGCTTCACTGCAAATTTAAATGCAGCCAAAACCTCTCAGACAAGCAGAAGCTAAACGTTGTGAAAGTTAGCATAAGGAGGGATATGCATGCGTTCAGTGAATTTGAAAGTAAAATCATATGTACCAACTTGACAGAAAATTCTAGGAAGTTCTGGTCTTACATTAAATCAGTAAGTGGCTCGAAACAGCATATCCAGACACTCTGGGATGATGATGGCACTGAACCAGAGGATGACAGGTGTAAAGCTGAAATACTAAACACCTTTTTCCAAAGCTGTTTCACAGAGGAAGACCGCACTGCAGTTCCTTCTCTAAATCCTCTCACAAATGAAAAAAATTGCTGACATCGAAATAAGTGTCCAAGGAAGAGAAAAGCAACTGAAATCACTCAACAGAGGAAAGTCCACTGGACCTGATGGGATACCAGTTCGATTCTACACAGAGTACATGAAAGAACTTGCCCCCCTTCTAACAGCCGTGTACTGCAAGTCTTTAGAGGAACGGAAGGTTCCAAATGATTGGAAAAGAGCACGGATAGTCCCAGTCTTCAAGAAGGGTCATTGAGCAGATGTGCAAAACTATAGACCTATATCTCTGACATCGATCTGTTGTAGAATTGTAGAACATGTTTTTTGCTCGCGTATCATGTCATTTCTGGAAACCCAGAATCTACTCTGTAGGAATCAACATGGATTCCGGAAACAGCAATTGTGTGAGACCCCCATCACGTTATTTGTTCATGAGATCTAGAAAATATTAGATACAGGCTTCCAGGTAGATGCCATTTTCCTTTACTTCTGGGAGGCATTCGATACAGTTCCGCACTGTCGCCTGATAAACAAAGTAAGAGCCTACGGAATATTAGACCAGCTGTGTGGCTGGATTGAAGAGTTTTTAGCAAACAGAACACAGCATGTTGTTCTCAATGGAGAGACATCTACAGATGTTAAGAAAACCTCTGGCGTACCACAGGGGAGTGTTGTGAGACTATTGACTTTCACAATATATATAAATTACCTAGTAGATAGTGTCAGAAGTTCCATGGGGCTTTTTGTGGATGGTGCTGTAGTATACAGAGAAGTTGCAGCATTAGAAAATTGCAGCAAGATGGAGGAAGATCTGCAGTGGATAGGCACTTGGTACAGGGAGTGGCAACTGGCCCTTAACATAGACAAATGTAATTAATTGCGAATGCGTAGAAAGAAGGATCCTTTATTATATGATTATATGATAGCGGAACAAACATTGGTAACAGTTACTTCTGTAAAATATCTGGGAGTATGTGTGCGGAACAATTTGAAATGGAATGATCATATAAAATTAATTGTTGGTAAGGCAGGTGCCAGTCGAGATTCATAGGGAGAGTCCTTAGAAAATGTAGTCCATCAACAAAGGAGGTGGCTTACAAGACACTCGTGTGACCTATACTTGAGTATTGCTCATCAGTGTGGGATCCGTACCAAGTTGGGTTGATGGAGGAGATAGAGAGGATCCAAAGAAGAGCGGCGCGTTTCATCACAGGGTTATTTGGTAAGCGTGATAGCATTACGGAGATGTTTAGCAGACTCAAGTGGCAGGCTCTGTAAGAGAGACACTCTGCATCGTGGTGTAGCATGCTGTCCAGGTTTCTAGAGGGTGCATTTCTGTATGAGGTATCAAATATATTGTTTCCCCTACTTATACCTCCCGACGAGATCACAAATGTAAAATTAGAGAGATTCGAGGCTTTACGGCAGTCGTTCTTCCTGCGAACCATATGCGTCTGGAACAGGAAAGGGAGGTAATGACAGTGGCACGTAAAGTGCCATCCGCCACACACCGTTGGGTGGCTTAAGTTTTTTGGGGCCAGATTGATGGTAACATAGATAAATGAGCATTCTGGAATAAGTTAGCTGTGGTTAGTCAATCTTTGTATCAAAATTGGTGGAATGAACTGAAAGAAAATCTGAGCAGGAAGTGTAATTTTGACAGTAATATATTTTGTGTTCTTTGTGTAACAAGTGATGTTAATTGTGCAATGGAATCCATTTATTATGCCCAATCTTTACCTGACAACATGAGTAACCAAAATAATGTTAGGATACCAGTGAAGTTGATAAAACCCTGTAAAGACAGTGTGGATGTAGCATTTGATGAAATTAAAAGTGATCTTTTGCATGAAGTGGCTGACAATGGAGAAGATGATTCAGAGTTTGGGTGGCCTTACATTAAAATTAAGATTGATCAGTAGGAAGGTAACTGTTTGATTGATACAGATAGCCCAATTTGCAGTATATCTGAACTGTTTAGAAACAAGATTAAGTATAGTAAGAATTTTGTGGAAATGCCCATTGTAGGTGTAAAGAAAAGAGGAGCTACAGGTAAGAGAAGCAAATTGGTAAAATTTCAGGTACTTTTAACTTTTAGTATAGAAGACAAGACCTTTGAACATGAATGCTTAATGATTCGTGGTCTGGAAGAAAATATATCTCTCACTATGGTTTGGATAGTGAAAGTTGATATTTGTTTCAGATGGAATGCTAATGAATTGTTTATTTCGGAACCTAAAAGTAATACCTATGTGAAAACTAATTTCTGTATTTTAAACTGTGAGAAAAGTTGTAACTATTTGCAAAACATTGTAAACCAAGGTGCACACCAGGTGTTTGATGATGATATAGATTTTGATGAGACTGAGGATCAGGATTTTGAAAACATAGTAGATTATAAAGTAAGGGAAGCTACAACTCTTAATAACCAACAAAAGAAACAACTTAGGAATTGGTTATTAGAGTTTAGAAACGTGTTCACTGAAAGACCAGGGAAAGTCAGAGGCTATCAGTGCATGCTTTACCTTAGAGACCATCAACCTTTCCTCTTCCCAAGCCATTTAATATACTATTTTCAAAAAGAAAAGATGTTGAGAAAGAAATTCAGAAAATGGAACATGGAGGGTAATTGAGAGAAGTTGGAGTGCTTACAATAATCCCTTAGTTGTGGTAAGTAAGAGAAATGTTGGAGTGAGAATTTTTTTGGACTCTAGACATCTTAATGAGTTTCTTATAAGAGAGAATGACCATCCTGAGAATATGGATGAGCTGTTACACTAATTTGAATATGTAAAATATGTGAGTAGTTTGGACCTGACCTCTGGATTTCACCAAATCCCACTCGAAATTAATGCTAGAAGAAATACTGAATTTTTGTATGGAGGTAAGTGTTTTCAGTACTTTATGGTGCCATTTTGGAGGAATGTATCCGTAGCTGAATTCATAAGAGTACTGGATTTTGTCTTCGGAAATGAAGCGAGTTCAAAATTAATTGGGTATATTGATCACATTATGGCCACTGAATAGACTCTGGAACAACATTTGGATCTGTTAAGAGATGTGTTTTCAAAATTAGAATCAGGATGTTTGACTCTGAAAGTAAGTAAGTGTAAATTTGGTATGGAAGAAATTAAATTTTTAGGACATATTATGTCTCAGAAAGGAATTTGCACCTAATAAAGAGAAACTTGATGCTGTTGCTAATTTTCCTGCTCCTCATAACAAAAAACAGCTCAAACCATTTTTTGGTTTAACTGGATTATATAGAAAATTTTGAAGCAGCTAAACTTTGAATGCTTCATGCTTGTGTGAACTTTTGAAGAATAATACCATTTGGGATTGGGATCAAGGATGCCAGGATGTTTTCAATGAGATCAAAGTAAGGTACTGTTCTGACCACATTTGTCTCTTCCTCTTTGTATTATGGCAGACAGTAGTAATGTTGGTTTGGGTGCTCATTTATTTCAGGAGGTTGATGTTGTAGATGTTACTGAACACAGATCTTTTGCATTTGCTAGTGGAGTATTGCAGAAGCATGAAAAGACATAAACTGTAACTGAGAAAGAACTTTTGACTATACATTGGGTGTTCAACAAGTTTAAAAATTATCTACTAGGTCACAAAGTCATCATCTATACTGATCACAAAGCATTATGTTATCTTCAGCTGTGTAAAATTACTTGCTGGGCCTTGTTTTTACAGCAATTCAATTATGAAATCAGGTACATTTGGGCACAGACAATGTAGTCACTGATGCTTTGTCTAGGCTACCTTTAGAGAGTGAATCAACTAACAGCTTTTGAGAAGGAGAGAGAGAGTTTAAAATTATGGACTTAAGAGTTGTGAAAGACAAAAAACAGATCCTGAAAATTTGCAAAGTCATCCGCACATGTCAAACCATGATCAAAATTGGAAATTGGTTAAGAGCATGTTGGGTAAGAAAGAAGGAGAAAAGACAGAACAGTATTATAATGTAAACAATGGTATATTATTCAGAAGACATAAGACTGACTCGGATGATTGGAAAATATGAATTTTTTTGTGAATTGTGTTTTATTCATCTCATGACGTACATTTGCAATCCATTTGGTTTGTGTACAGGAGACATGTCAAAAATTTATAAAACAATTACAATAATTTTTGAATTACTAAATAATAGCACTTAATAAATAATGACACTATAAGGATAACATTGTAATTCTGTCAGAGACAGCAAAGGACTTGGAAGAGCAGTTGAATGGAATGGACAGTGTATTGAAAGGAGGATATAAGATGAACATCAACAAAAGCAAAATGAGGATAATGGAATGTAGTCGAATTAAGTCGGGTGATGCTGAGGGAATTAGATTAGGAAATGAGACACTTAAAGTAGTAAAGGAGTTTTGCTATTTGGGGAGCAAAATAACTGATGATGGTCGAAGTAGAGAGGATATAAAATGTAGACTGGCAATGGCAAGGAAAGCATTTCTGAAGAAGAGAAATGTGTTAACATCGAGTATAGATTTAAGTGTCAGGAAGTCGTTTCTGAAAGTATTTGTATGGAGTGTAGCCATGTATGGAAGTGAAACATGGATGATAAATAGTATGGACAAGAAGAGAATAGAAGCTTTCGATATGTGGTGCTACAGAAGAATGCTGAAGATTAGATGGGTAGATCACATAACTAATGAGGAGGTATTGAATAGAATTGGGGAGAATAGGAGTTTGTGGCACAATTTGACAAGAAGAAGGGACTGGTTGGTAGGACATGTTCTGAGGCATCAGGGGGTCACAAATTTAGCATTGGAGGGCAACGTGTAGGGTAAAAATTGTAGAGGGAGACCAAGAGATGAATACACTAAGCAGATTCAAAAGGATGTAGGTTGCAGTAAGTACTGGAAGATGAAGAATCTTGCACAGGATAGAGTAGCATGGAGAGCTGCATCAAACCAGTCTCAGGACTGGAGACAACAACAACAAGGATAACACATTGTACCCAGCTCAAATTTCCTGTTTTTCCTGCATGAATTCATCCACTGAGTAATAATACCTCAGTGTCAGTACCTCATATAGCTTTCTTTTAAGTGAACATAAATTCATCTGCATCAACTTGTTCCCTTTTAACTTATTACAAATTTTCATTCCCATGTATTGAAATCCCTGGGCATACAGTCTGAGGCGGTGGGTTGGGAGCATAAAATTTTCTTTCTTTCAGGTATCATGTGAATGTGAATGTTTTCCCTCAAATAATTCATGTCTGTTATGCAAAAACATAATAATCTCATATATGTGTAAGGATGGCAGAGTTAATATTTTAAGTTTTCTAAATAATGGTCGACATAGTTCTTTGTGATTTGCAGTGCACATATTTCATATGATTTTTTTCTGTATTTTTAGTATCCCCACTATGTTTGTCAAGGTACCGCAAAAAACAATACCATACCTAATAATGGATTCAAAGTAGCTTGTATATGCTACTTTTTGTGTGTCCATGTCAGTTGCAGTTGACAATATTTCCACTGCAAATGCAAAGCTGCTCAGTTTGTTTGCCAGGTATTCAATGTGTGCCTGCCAGCTCAAATTTTTATCTACATTTAAACCTAAGAAATTGACTGACTCAACTTCTTCTATACCTTGGTTGTTGTGTACAATCTTAATCTGCTCACATTTTGACTGTTTGGTTCTGAACTGCATCGCGTGAGTCTTAGATATGTTTAGATTCAACCCATTTATCTGAAACCGAGTTTCTAAGGTACTGGATCACAGATTTGGGAATTTTTTCCAAGTCCTGATCTTCAACTAAGACAGAAGTATCATCTGTGAACAGAACTGATGGGGAGCTGATATTTAATGGTAAGTCATTAATATAAAAGAGAAATAGGACTGGGCCTAATATGGAGCCTTGTGGAACACTCAAAGATATTTCTGTCCAGTCAGAAAAATAATATGTGCCATTTGAAGAAATGCTAACTCTTTGCTTTATGTTGGATAAGTATGATTTGAGCCATTGTAGGGCACTGCTGCTAATGGCATACTTTTCAAATTTGTAAACAAGCAATGAATGTAACTCTTCAGGCTTTCCCGGTGAGATCTTGACATGTGGAATAATTGGGTCTACTGCCGGATGTTTGTGTCGCTCTGGCACAATATTTCGGCCACGTAACTCGTTGCCTTCTGCAGGTGCTACCTGAGACTGCCGTGTTGGAGGATCTTGTCCAGTATTTATGCCCAGAGGGCGCTGGGTGCTCTTTTTGCCGTCCGCGCCCGCCTGGCGCTGCTTGTAATATGTTGTCTCTTCCCCGGTGTTCCCTCGGACGTCCGCACCCGACTTGGGCGCCATCTGTGGCAGCACTCTGAGGCCTGTCCTGTGTCGGGCGTTCCGTTCGCCATCCGCGCCCGCCAGGTGCTGCTCCTGAGGTTTTACCCCTCCCTGGTGCTCCCGAGGACGTCCGTGCCCGGCTTGTCCACCATCTGTGGTCGTGGCACATTCTTAATTTAAATAATTACAACAGTTTCTGGTCTCCTAATCTATATCACTATGCAGAAGTATACATGAGCCCCCACGTGACTTGTTTCTTCTGGAGAAGCTACTTGCTAATCTGAAGTTCCCTATTTTGTTTAGAATTTTAAATGTGTCTTCATTAAACCAGTGCTCATTTAAACAAACAACTTTAATATTTGCGCATTCTGACAGAATGATTTCCAATTCATCTATTTTGGAGGTTTTAGTGACAGAAGTGTTTAAGCCATTTATATTCCAGTGGATAACATACCTACTTTGACTATCACTTACAGGCTTTAGCACATTTCCTGCCAGATAATGGTTGGGTTCTCTCTTTCTTAATGCTACACAGATTTTTTACCCCCATCACTACTTATAAGTTTCCCTTATTTTTTATGATCTGGCAAATATCTGTGAACATCTTACTAAATATTTTTGAGGCCAACCTATTCAGATGTAGACCATCTTTGGCAAGAAGTTGGCTGGAACTTTAATTACTTATACACATGAGAGTTCTGGTCATTGTAGATCAACCAAATCCATACAAATAATTCAGGAAAACATCTATTTTTATAACATAGGAAGGAGAGTGAAGAAGAAGATTGCCAACTGTGACAGATGTCAAAGAGTGAAGGTAAGTAACCAAACAAGTAGAGGACAAATGCAAAACATACTGCCTAATTGTAAACTAGATATTGTGAATTATGGACCTTTGCCTGAGTCTGAGAATGGATTTTGCTATGTTTTTGTGGTGGTTGATGTATTTTTGAAGTTCAGAAAGCTGTTTCCTGTTAAGAAAGCTACTTGTAAGCATATCATCTCTAAGTTTGAAAACACATATTTTAATCAGGTGGTTTTTCTAAAACAATTTTATCTAACAATGGTTCTCAGTTTACATCACAAGCTTGAAAATATTCTGTTGATCACACAAAAACAAGACATATTCTAACCTCACTGTGCCATCCTTTGAGTAACCCTGCAGGAAGATATATGGGAAAAACTGGAAGACTGTTTGGAACGTGTTGTAATAAGAATCATACCAGTTGGATAGATTATGTCAGTGATTTTGAGGATATTATGAACAGCTTACAAGATTCTTCAATAGGTTTTTCACCATTTGAAATCATGTTTAATCACAGACCAGCTAACTTTCTTTCTGAGAATGTTGAGTTTCCTCCATGTAAAATTCTTTCACTACAAGAGAGGGAAGAGTGTGTTAGGGAGATGATGAAAAAGCAGGGGGATAGGAGAAAGCAGAGACATGATGGTAAAGGCAGCTTTTCTAAGTTTGAGGTAGGAGATCTCATGTTGGTGAGAGCCAAAGAGAGCTCTGAAGTGTTGACATCTGAGATAAAGAAATTTTTCAATATTTATGTAGGACCATTCGAATTTCTTGAATTCTACATCCTAATGCATACAGACTTCTGTATCCTAAATCTAAGAAATTGTTATGATTATGCAATATCACTGAACTGAAACCTTATAGATATGATCCATAAATATCTAATTTTTTTGTTTCCTTTTCTTTCTCTATTGTCAGGAATGTAGTATGTAAGATCATGTAATTTATAAAGTTCTGTATTACATACTGACAGAGTTTAAATTTAGGACACACTATGTTTGCTGATTCATATGACTACATAGTTGTGATCTGTTTTTCAGAAATGTAGTATGTAAGATGATGTGATTTCAAAAGTTGTGTCTTATCTATTGACTGAGTTTAAATCTACTATATACAACTATATAATTATGTTCTGTAATAGATTTGTGCTTTAGAATTTGATACATATATGCTATGAGACTAAATAAGTTGGTCCTTTACAATTTTGAAATGGGAAAATGCCATTCAATATCTAATAATAAATTTGCATATTTTGTACTTTAACAATTGGAAATACTATCTTATTATATCTATGTGTATCACCTTACTTGTTCATTTTCTTCATTACATTTAGCTCTGTTTATTAAAGTTTCATATGTGAACACTTTTTAATCCTATCTGACATAAATCCTGTGCACTTCCTTTTTCAATATAAACAGGCAGAGCATATACCGTGTAATGTGAGGATGGTATTGAATAGCATATTTAGTACACAAAGCAAAGTTGCAGGATTCGATGTGAATGCTAGAAAGGAAGTAACCTATCCATTGGAGCATGTGATGAGAACTCTTGGGAGGAAACTGAAAGATATGAGGGATCCACACCACACACTTCTGTATTTCTGTACCCTGCTGGTCCAGTCAACTTACAAGTGATCATAGGCTCTGGGTAATATTCTCAAGTATTTGTCAATTACATCATTGTTGTGACTGATATCTGTAAATTGTTAGCCAAGAAATTATCCAATATGAAGAATTCATGGAACAATTTATCTAGAAAAATCATCACTGCCACGGACAGTGTTAATCTACGTGAATTTATGCCTTTTCAAGTTAGGGGATTAACTTCCCAATACATTTTGTAACTTTAAATCAGTATGTGTTTTTTTATCAGTTGTAAATGAATCTTCTAGGTCACTATGTATATAGAGTAGTTTGTATGAACAATTAGCAAATAGTATGTAAGACATTTACTAGTATAAACAGTATAACAAGATGTGTACATGTCTGATTTCATACACTGATTTTGGTCCTTGAGCTACTCAATTATGTCATCATTCAAAGCTATTTATGGGTCTGATTACCTGTATTTATCCTGAGTACTGCAATATTGTATGCCATTGGAACTAGAGTTGTGGGCAAACTTATGCATAATTCTGTTTGGGTACCCCTGGTCATCACAACTGTGTGTACGTGTACTTAAGGAGAGTGTGCAATAATTGATAGAAGCTAGATGCTTCCTATAATGACTCTTTATGTATAATTGAACTTATTGATATATGATTGTGAACCTTACTTTTTGTTGTGCCGCAACTTTTTTGCTGGTATGTACCTGGTGTGCTTTGGATTCGTGGATTGGTCCCCACATCGTAAGCTTAGGCCCTAATATTTTTTCATTATTTTCTCTTTTCATGAGTCAACATATCCTTAAACACTCTGGTTTATGTGGCTGATTGATTTTGTGTTATATTCCCACACATGATTGAGTACATTCTTCTGGTCTGTAGCTGTCATGTGAGTTTTCTGAGTTGGCTGACTCATAGTATGTATAGGCTCTAAATTTTTTCTCTTCTCTTTTGAATATTTTGAAGGTGTGACTTTATAGTTGTATACTTATAATTTGTAATTCTAGTAATTTGCATTGTCACTGCATTTATTTCTGTAGTTTAGTGTTGTAATGTTGTAGTTTTGACGTTCTCTAATTTGTCTTGTGACAGAACGTTACAGAGATCTGAGAATCTGAATGCCATATCCTGATATATGTATAAATTATGACTCATAATATAGTAGATTTTTTCTTATATTTTCTGTAATACATTAGGTATCAGGTAATTTTATAGATCTGTATTCTATCTATGGCATCATTTTGTACACTATTTGTCAAACTTTATAGTAAGTCACCAATTATTGCAAACACATGGTTTCCAAATTTTCTAAGGGTTTTTTTGTAAAGGGACACCCTCCTCTAGCATTACTTTTCCTCAACAGAAGTAGTTGTTACCAAATAAATTTTTGAATTTTGAACAGGTTATTATTATCTCAACAGTTTTTTTAAAACATTTCATATTATTTTATAAACAATGTTTTATATTTCAAGGTAAAATCTATAAAAAGAAATTACTTAATTTTTATTGTTAAAATCAATATGTACTTGCTCTGTATGTACAGTTAAATATTTTTAGAAAGATTTGAGATGAAGAAGTATTTGTCACACTTAAAATTTCTATTAGTAATTTTGCAATCTGATACTATATATTACGTTTATTTATGGATTCATTTATAAAATAATAATATAAATTAACAGAAATTCATTTGTCAAGAAAAATTGTAAGCCCTTTGAAATATTGTTATTACTTCAGAGTGAAGTAGTAGAGGACATGCCTCTGATTTGACCAGACATATTATTTTGTTTGGGAAGAATAATTTAATTTCAGGTTTGTTAATGTGAAAATTCAAAAGACAGTGTGATATAGAAAAAACGTGAGAGAATAAATTATCATGAAAACAAAAAATTTGTACAGGCTTACTTCAAAGTTCATTATGTCAGTTGGAACCATGAGATCCTAAAACACAGAAATGTCAGCTTCAAGAATCATCTCCTAGACATGAAGGACTGGAGCCAGCTATGAGAATGTTGAGTGTTTATGGAAAAAGTTCAAGGCAATCGTAAAATGCGTTTTAGACAGGTACGTGCCGAGTAAAACGGTGAGGGACGGGAAAAACCCACCGTGGTACAACAACAAAGTTAGGAAACTACTGCGAAAGCAAAGAGAGCTCCACTCCAAGTTTAAACGCAGCCAAAACCTCTCAGACAAACAGAAGCTAAACGATGTCAAAGTTAGCGTATGGAGGGCTATGCGTGAAGCGTTCATTGAATTCGAAAGTAAAATTCTATGTACCGACTTGACAGAAAATCCTAGGAAGTTCTGGTCTTACGTTAAATCAGTAAGTGGCTCGAAACAGCATATCCAGACACTACGGGATGATGATGGCATTGAAACAGAGGATGACACGCGTAAAGCTGAAATACTAAACACCTTTTTCCAAAGCTGTTTCACAGAGGAAGACCGCACTGCAGTTCCTTCTCTAAATCCTCGCACAAACGAAAAAATGGCTGACATCGAAATAAGTGTCCAAGGAATAGAAAAGCAACTGGAATCACTCAATAGAGGAAAGTCCACTGGACCTGACGGGATACCAATTCGATTCTACACAGAGTACGCGAAAGAACTTGCCCCCCTTCTAACAGCCGTGTACCGCAAGTCTCTAGAGGAACGGAGGGTTCCAAATGATTGGAAAAGAGCACAGATAGTCCCAGTCTTCAAGAAGGGTCGTCGAGCAGATGCGCAAAACTATAGACCTATATCTCTTATGTCGATCTCTTGTAGAATTTTAGAACATGTTTTTTGCTCGCGTATCATGTCATTTCTGGAAACCCAGAATCTACTATGTAGGAATCAACATGGATTCCGGAAACAGCGATCGTGTGAGACCCAACTCGCCTTATTTGTTCATGAGACCCAGAAAATATTAGATACAGGCTCCCAGGTAGATGCTATTTTTCTTGACTTCCGGAAGGCGTTCGATACAGTTCCGCACTGTCGCCTGATAAGCAAAGTAAGAGCCTACGGAATATCAGACCAGCTGTGTGGCTGGATTGAGGAGTTTTTGGCAAACAGAACACAGCATGTTGTTATCAATGGAGAGACGTCTACAGACGTTAAAGTAACCTCTGGCGTGCCACAGGGGAGTGTTATGGGACCATTGCTTTTCACAATATATATAAATGACTTAGTAGATAGTGTCGGAAGTTCCATGCGGCTTTTCGCGGATGATGCTGTAGTATACAGAGAAGTTGCTGCATTAGAAAATTGTAGCGAAATACAGGAAGATCTGCAGCGGATAGGCACTTGGTGCAGGGAGTGGCAACTGACCCTTAACATAGACAAATGTAATGTATTGCGAATACATAGAAAGAAGGATCCTTTATTGTATGATTATATGATAGCGGAACAAACACTGGTAGCAGTTACTTCTGTAAAATATCTGGGAGTATGCGTACGGAACGATTTGAAGTGGAATGATCATATAAAACTAATTGTTGGTAAGGCGGGTACCAGGTTGAGATTCATTGGGAGAGTGCTTAGAAAATGTAGTCCATCAACAAAGGAGGTGGCTTACAAAACACTCGTTCGACCTATACTTGAGTATTGCTCATCAGTGTGGGATCCGTACCAGGTCGGGTTGACGGAGGAGATAGAGAAGATCCAAAGAAGAGCGGCGCGTTTCGTCACTGGGTTATTTGGTAACCGTGATAGCGTTACGGAGATGTTTAATAAACTCAAGTGGCAGACTCTGCAAGAGAGGCGCTCTGCATCGCGGTGTAGCTTGCTCGCCAGGTTTCGAGAGGGTGCGTTTCTGGATGAGGTATCGAATATATTGCTTCCCCCTACTTATACTTCCCGAGGAGATCACGAATGTAAAATTAGAGAGATTAGAGCGCGCACGGAGGCTTTCAGACAGTCGTTCTTCCCGCGAACCATACGCGACTGGAACAGGAAAGGGAGGTAATGACAGTGGCACGTAAAGTGCCCTCCGCCACACACCGTTGGGTGGCTTGCGGAGTATCAATGTAGATGTAGATGTAGAAAAGAAGATAAGTAAAAAGTTTATTGTAAATCTTACTCCTCTTGTGTTTTTGAAAAAAAGAGACCTTACCATCAGCAATAGTAGTAACAATAATAGATTGTGGGAGGGGGAGTTTACAAGGTATTGCTGACATTTGTCACTCATGTCATGATAATGCATGCCTTTTGAGAGATAGGTTGTGGAAGTTTGTCATGATGTTGGGGACCTGTGACTGACAACACTTGAAATGGAGCTATCATTGCCTTGTTGTTGTAGTGTATTGTGTGCTAAATCTGGTGAGAGATGGAAGTGATAGAAGAAGTCAGCCCCATACAATGGTGCAATGATGTTTGCAATGAGAAAGTTCAGTGAAAGTAACTTCCCAAATGTGAGATCTAAGGCACAAGACCCAGAACAGTAGAGGGTAATAAGGGAGTCATACTCTGTGGGGAATTCAATGACAGGTACATCACTCATTGCTGGAGAATGTCAAAGTGGTGAATTACTTATGTCCACACCCATGTCAATGAAAAAATATTGTCTATGTAAGCTATCAAAGACAGAGAGTGTTCCTCTCTGCTGAAGAGGAACAATGTATGCTCTTTCACTGAAATGTTACAAGGTGTGTGACTTGAACTGTTGCCTTAATCTGATGCACCACTGTGGTTAGGTTTGGGTCAATCATACCGAAGCCAGCAGTTGTGCACTGTGATGCTGAATAGCCTGTAGGATCAGCAGAGCTGTCTCCATGAAGAAACACCAATGGTGAGTCCTTGTTGCAGGTTCTGTGATTGTTTGTTGTGGTTGGCAGAAGGTCATGTGGTGGAGTTGACATTGCATTCAACATTGGTCAGGTGTGGCTGGTCTAGTTCAGTTGTGCATATGTGGTTGGTGCTGTAGTCACAACAGAGGCATTGTTATCTGCAGTGTTTATAGATTTTCCACATCCAGTAAAAATTTGGTATGCTGATATAAATTTACTTTCCAATGATTCATGTTCATGCAAAATAATCATCATTTGTAGCTGAGGTGTGGAATTGACAATTCACAGAGTTCAAAGCTTGTGATCAGGTATTAGGCTAATATCTATCAGTGTACATAATTAGTGCCAAAGTTGTGAAGGTATTCTAATCCCTAGGCAGTTATTTTAGGTGACTTGTTTTAATTCTTGCTCTGATATCCATGAAAGCAGTTGAAGTGGTGCAGACTTAATAGTATTATATTTATTGACAATCCTGGGAACCAGAATGATATCACTGATTATGTGAGCACATTGATTGAGATGGCTGAGCGGAGTGACAAATTTTGCACTATTGTGTGAAAGGCCATGGAAAGCTAGAATGCATTCAGTGATTGTGAACCCCATCACAGATTGTTTGGGGCAGAATTGAAGTAGTGAAAGTTGTGAACCAAAATGGGTGGTGGAGTCAGTGCATGGTTGTGCTATGACCAGGACAATACCCAGTGACTCATGCTGGATGAGGTCACAGTATCTATACACAACAGAACAGATGTAAATGCAGTAGTGAATTATCCAGCTTGATGGGTCACATGATGTGGCATGAATGGATTCACTATGGTTGGATGCAGTGCGGTAGGCACATCAACATCAGTAAACATTTGAGAATTTACATGTCCAAGAAGCTGATGCACAGTATTGGAATGATATGCATGTGAAGTAAAGTCTCAAACAAAATCACACAATAGCTTGTCTATAGGGATAGATTGTTTGGTACTGAAGATAGCTTCATTAGAACTGGCAACACTGTACTGAGAGTGCTCATTATCCTGCTTAAGCAGCATCAGTTGCTGAGCATTTCACTGCAGAGCTCTAAGACATCAGTAAATAAGTCCCTTTACTGTCATAGAAATTTCAGTGCTTAATAGTTGCAAGATGGCTCAATTTTTGACACTCAGCATGCATTCAAATGAGCCATCTGCAGATCACCATTGCCATGAACTTTGGTGTATATTTATTCTGTGTCAATTACAGAATAAGGCACACTGAATCCTAGTTTCTCAGATATTGCATATCAGGCTGCTGTCACTAGTCAGAGATTTTCCTCTCTGTAGCCGCCGCTTTTTGCTGGGAGAGTCCCCACACACTTTCAGATTAAAAATATGATAGTTTTACCCAGTGAAAAGCTATGGTAATAATTACCAATGTAAATATGATTCCTAACAGGCAGCTTCTGCTGCAATAAATGGAAAACAATGTTTTCACATGATGTTTTCTTCCCATATCCTCAAGCATTTCTGTGTACACAGTGTACATTTTCATAAAACATGCCATGTTTATGTTCCTTTCATAGTATCATTGATTAATCTGAAGACAAGTTTCATCCTGACAAAGACAAATGACTCATTATGTTGTTGAAATTATTTGGCATATGTTTTTTCCTGTATAGTAACTAATTTGGTATCTGGTACATTGGATGTAGATTTTTAGTAAAATGTAATGAAGTATAATGTATTTTCAAATAATGGTATTTGTTGCTAATCTAAAAAGTATTAGAGCACAGGTTATCACAAAGATATGAGAGGCACAGATAATAAGTAATTCTTATCTTTGTAGAAAGAGAAGCTAAGGTTGAATGCTACATGTAAAAATTCAAAAGAATATTTGCTACATCAATTATGGTTGGAATGGTATTTAACTGTTAATTTTGATCCCTGAATTGAACTTCAATCTATATCCTGTAGGATCTTTGAACCATGTAAGTAAAAACTTGGTAGACAAAATAATATGAACTGATTTCACATTCCCACTCAATAACTGAGTTCACCTAATTCATATTCCATGAAAGCTAATGGTAAACTGTAAAATCTTTAATGTGTATTATATAATAATCCTGAAGTCAAATTTAAATAAACTTCATGAGGTTATTTATTAAATTATCCCAAGATACAAAACAGTATCTGGGTAGTAGGCATCTGATATACATACAGTGTCAGCACCAGTCCAAGCATAGGACGACACTGAGAATGAATAATGGCAAATAATTCCTTTGATAATTTTTGCTAAAGCCGTGAGAAAGCAGACAGTGGACAGTGATTTTAAAACTGTTTACAATTACTGTTAGGAAGGTATTGATATCAGCCATATCCCAATTTGTCATGAAAATTTCCTCAGTCAGCGCCCACCTGTTTCCAAACCTATGACCTATGTCTGAGCTGCATTTTTAAGTCAGTAAGCACATAGCATAGCTCTCCTTAATCAACTTTATACTTACCAACTATAGATACATTGATGACATCTTTACCACATGGATTCATGGTGAGGCTTAATGGAAATTCTTGGAATCTCTGAATACCTTCTCCCAATTAAATTTTACATAATCCTATTCTGAATCCCATGCCACTTTCCTTGATGTTGACCTCATCCTCACTGAAGGACAGCTACACACTTCTGCCCAAATTAATGCCATCCTTTCCATGTCAAACGACCCCTTCCATATAGCCTTGGCATTTTAGCCAAACATATTTGCTTTGATACAGATTCTTTGCAGCAGTACGACACCATTCTCACCTCAGCCTTCACTGGATATAATTACCCCACCAGTCTATTTCAAAAGCAGATTTCCTGGGCCATCACATCAAATCCTGGTACTGCTGATCCCTCCAAAAAACAAATTTGGAGCACACCACTTGTCACTCAGTATTATCCTAGTTTTGAAAGTATTAATGAGCTACTTACATGAGGCCACAATTTCCTAAAATCATGCCCTGAAATGAGATCTATTCTGTCTGAGATTTTGCCCAGCACACCTAGAATAGCTTGTGGTGAGTAATGGTATTATGCCAAAATAATAACATTTAACACCACTTATTATGATGACATTCTTTATTCACTTCAAGATCACAAAACGTAACAAACAGAACAAAACTAGACTTCAAGTGAATTCAAAGAACGTCAGAGCCAGCCCCCCCCCCCCTCCCTTTACCCCTTGGGAGTGCAGAGCATGATGTATGAC
The DNA here is from genome assembly GCF_021461385.2 of Schistocerca piceifrons. NCBI lineage: Eukaryota > Metazoa > Arthropoda > Insecta > Orthoptera > Acrididae > Schistocerca > Schistocerca piceifrons. The sequence continues at coordinate 190,769,143 of NC_060141.1, forward strand.
CAAAAGGGGAAGGGAATTGTATCAGGGAGGTGATCAGGGAAGCCACAACATAATCATTCATCCGTGTCAGTTGGCGTAGGGGATGACTGGCATGGGAGACTGGGATCTGAATAGGAGGGGAAGGGAGGGACTGTGAATGGACAAATAGAATAACAACTGACAGTACATCATCCTCATCGATATAAGCTCAAAAGGAGCCATTGACAAAATCTCTGGGTAAGTGAATAGCTCAGCTGGGTGTGAGGTTAACATCCTTAGATTTACATACATGAGAAGGTGCACAAAAAACAATCAAATATTCATTATGTTGTTGCACTGAATTGTGATCCACTGGGAATGCTGAGACATCGACAGTAAATATGGTCCCAATTGAGCACAGTTTTGGTGGTGAGACGAAGGGTATGGCAAGTTCATCACACATATCACAGTCATTGGGGGAGACACAATCACTAACACTGGCTTCACAAGATGTAAGTGAGAGTGGGAGGGAAGTGCCTGCTGAACACTGACTGGAAACCGGTTCACTTGTTGTGTTGACAGCTAGAGGAAGTTCTGAGGCCTCATCATTCGTGATGTGTTCAGTGAGGACCCATGAAAGTGTAACTCAATGTAGAGAGACTGTTTGTGGTATGCCATTTAGCAGGAGGGTCGTAATGTTTGCAGCATGGTCAATAACCCAGTGAGGTCCAAAATAGGGTGGAATAAGAGCTGCACGAATGGTGTTATCTCACAACATAATAAAGTCACAGTCTGCAAGTTCCTTGTGTTCCTTGGTGAGTGAGTATGTGCTTGTGGTTGTGGTATGTACATATGTGAGATACGAGAGCGAACTTGCTCAACTAAGGATGATTGTCTCTCTTCATGATGAGAAGTAGTGTCCTCGATAAGTTCTGCTGGGAGTACCAGGGGTTTGCCATAAAGGATCTCTGTAGGGACGCCTTTAAATCATCTTTATATGCTGTGCGAATGCCTGCTAGCACCCATGGAAGTGCATCTGACCAGGAGTCAGAGTGGCACATTAATGCTGTCAGTGCTCCACTAACCTATTGCTTTGGGGGTGGTACACTGTTGTAAGGAAATGCTTGGCACCGCATAGGATGCACAATCATTTGAAGAGTAGAGATTCAAATTACCTGTCCTGATCTGTCATGATGGATGCAGGGCAGCCAAAACAGGAGAGCCAGCAGGTAATGAATGCTCAGGCCATGGTACCTGCTGAGATATTGTTCGAGGGGACCACCTCTCCCAAACGTGTCACAAGGTCAGTGACTGACAAAAAGTAATGGTGGTTCTTAGGATGGGTAGGGGGCTGAAAAGGCCCATATAAACATGTCTGAAGTGTCCCTTCAGTATTTCAAAGTGTCCCAGAGGAGGATGTGCATGTCGAACTACTTTGGCATGTTGACAAGATATGCAGGCTCATGCCCACTCTCGACAATCTTTCTTGATGTGTGGCCAAACAAAATGTTCAGTTACTAGGCATACTGCTGCTCTGATGCTTGGATGAGCTAGACCATATAGTGAAGAGAAAATGGCCTGTTGAAAGGGGAAGTCAAAGTACACAAAAAATCAGTTGTGCGACACAAGGGAAATGTCATCATTCTGATTGTACCTCTGGACCAGTAGTTTGTAGTCGAGCAAGCTCCATAATAGTATTAATGCATGACTTGTAGAGTGCTACGATGTTATCCATGCCTCCGTTAAAATATTTTCTGTTGTATATTGGCTGATGAAATCCATATGCATGAAGTGATGTGGAGGGAGATTGCTAGCAGGGTAACACAGTGTATCAACCAGGGGATGGCAATCCATGTAAATGGTGACATCACATGCCCCATTATCCTCTTGGAAATAGCATATGCCTTCATAAATGGCCAGTAGCTCCCTGCCAAATGCTGGACACATATGTTGAGAGGTGGATAGTTGTTTTGAAAATAAACATGGTGGTTGAGAGTCTTTGTGAATGTGTTGCTGCAGCATGGCACCAACTGTGGTGTCACTAGCATCTATAGTGATTGAGATAGGTGCATAAGCACTGGGATAGGCTAGTGTGACTCCATTAGCTAGGGCCATTTTAAGGACACTGAAGGCACAACTCATGTCCTGGGTCCACGTAACCTTGGGATTGCCTGAAATATGTATGTCTTGCAAGGTGTCAGTTGAAGCAGACTGCAGTGAGGTGGCATGAGGCATATGAAAAAACTGATCATGCTCAAGAAGCAACATAGGTCACAAAAAGCAACTGGTGGTGGTAAGCTTGTAATGTGAGCGGCACGTTCAAATGTGGGGCATATGCCTTCAGAAATCTCTATGTGGCCCAGCAATGTAACTTCTGGCTGGTGCATGTGGGATTTGTCTTTGTTTATCTCCATGCCATTATCAGAGACAGATGTTGCTCATGTTCATTAGCAGAGGTGGAGAAAATTAAAATTTCATCAAGGTAAGCATAACAAAAAGGGAACTGGTGAAATAATGAGTCTACAAAATGTTGTCATGTCTGAGCTGCATTTTTAAGTCAGTAAGCACATAGCAATATTTGAACAAGCTATAGGGATTTATAATGGCTGTCTTAGGAATGTCATCTTTGTGCACTGGAATCTGATGATATGCCTTACAACAGTCAATGACACTAAAATGCCAAGAACCATGTAATTGCAAAGCAAATCTCGAATGTGGGGGATGGGGTAGTAGTCTAAAATGGTGCAGCCATTGAGTCTACTGTAGCCTCCACAAAGTCTGAAGGTTGAGTCCTTTTTGAGGATGAGATGAACACATGATGACCAGTTACTGTCAGAAGGAGGTATGTTTACTAGTTGTAAAAGTTCCTGAATGCATTCTTTTGCAGTGCAAAGTTCCTTAGCCTATGGACAGCATGCTTTCAGGCTGAGAGGGGGTCCTTCTGTAGTATATAGCCTATGACATGTACTGTTCATAATAACTTTAATGGAGAATGTCACTGGGCTGACACAAGCAGAAGGCTTTCTGGAGCAGGGAATGATGTCATACACAGCACTGTAAAACTGGGTACTGATCTGTAGAATAGGTGGTGAAGGTGGTGAAGATTCTCTGCCATCAGGTACTGTTTTGGCAGCTGCAGGTGAGGAGTCTGGGCCAGATGTTGTATGCGGTGTCAGCATGGTGAGAGGGGTGTGGCAAGGTGGCGTGATGGTGTGCAGGCTTGATGTGAGCATGCGGGATGGTGTCGATCCTAGTGGTTGCATAGCTCATTAGTTTGACAGCTGTAGAGCGAGTGTGGTCTGCCAACGTGGAGAAGCTGGATTGCTCACCATGGGAGCAAGAAGACAATTCGCATTGAACATCATACTTAGAGAGCAAGACTGGAGCAGTGGCCAGCATTGCAGTGGTGGTAGCTCCTGAAAGTGCTGCGATGGTCGTTCGCACATGTGCCAGGGCCACAGAAGAGTTGAAGATTAGTGCCTGCAGTGAAGTGTTGGCCATCCGTAAGGCTGCAATGTCATGATGTTGGTTGAGTAGCTTGCACAGTGACTCCACCAGGTCTAAAGTGAGGGATGTGAGTTCAGCTAACTGGCGCATAGGAGCAGCTGTTGTAGCTCACGAATGTGTGGGTGATGTGACAAAGGAGCCCTCAATGCATGTTTCAGAAGAGTGGTGGAGCAGCATTCCTGACAATAAATCTGGAGGGAGGCCATAGTGTTGTAGCAAGTCAATGCCCAACACTGGCTCATCAATGTTGGCTACGTTGAATGTCCATTCAAAACAAAATTTTGGTGTAAGTTTGAGGTGAAGGTGTGTGGAGAAGTGTACGCTGACTGACAAATTGTTTGCTGCTTGCAGCGTTATGGTGGAAGGCTTCAGTGGCAAAGATGACAACCCTGGAGATATGATGCAGGTATCTGCACCAGTGTCAACCAGGAGGAACGTGTCGCTGATGAGGTCATGCACATACAGTCTGCTCGGAGGAAGCTGTTTATTGTGTGAAGATTGGTGTTGCGACAGGTGCCCTGTAGAATGCTCGTGACATGATGCACCTAACTCATCCTGCAATGGGGGGTGACACTTCTGAGATGCATCTCTGTGATGGGCATGGTACCAACACAACAGATGTGTTGTGTGGCTGTGGACTGTGTGCAACATCTGTAGTTGCAGCACTGGAACTGGGTGACTCAAAGAGGAGGGACTGGGTGAGGAGGCATGGAAGGGATGGCTGGTTTACTGCTGGGGCCACCAGGTAGCCAGGTAGCACCTTGATCAAGGTTGTTGACTGGAGTGACCTCACATGGCCTCATGCAAAAGTATGTGCTGGAATCTGTGCAGGATTGCCAACTGTCAGCGTAAAACTCTGCATTGTGGTGAGATGTCGATGTCAGATGATTTTATAGGAGTCATCTCCTACCCATAGGCACATCTCTAATGGGTCAGTTGCATATGATAAAAGTTGCAGCTGGAGAGCTTCCATTATTTTCACTATCTGTAGTGACCACAGAGTGGCATCAGACAGGAAGAAGGGAGGGATTAATGCATTGATCTTTCGCCATAACTGCGATGGTGCAAGCTCACCAAGCAGTACATCATACACTATGTGCTTCTTGTAGAATTCTCGACAAGCACTCAAGGATAATAGAGTTTGCATTTTCATAGCAGTCCCTCATTGGTACTGTGAGGATGAGATCTGATGTCAAATCTGTTTGCACATGCAGAACTGCATATCAAAGATATGAAATATGCTTCATCATATAAGACTCCATGGATGTTGAGGATGCTGTCTACAAGAGAAAACCATACCTTGAGGCTATCCTTCTTAAGCGGAGGCAGCTGTGGTAGACATCCTGAAAGAATAGGAAGGAGGGGAGCTGTGAATGCAGATGATGTTGCAGCGGCCTTCAGAATATGTGGATTCTCGACTTTACACTGTTCTTGATGCTTGTACATATAACCTGATGCAGTTGACACAGTTGCATGGGTGACCGGCGCTGTAGAAATGGCCATGCCCACCAAGAGATTGCTGTTGCATTGAACTGAACACTTGTAGTTTCATGTCCATTATAATTATCTGGGCTTTTATGCCGTGGTCGGTTGATGAATTCTGTGTTGATTCCCAACGTTTTGTCTCCAACTGTGGGAGACATCTTCAAGGGGGTCCATAGCTCAATGGAAGGTCCAACACACCCACTGGCTTGCTACTGACTGCTGCTAAATCCCGTGTCCACGCGCCCCCATGCCGCAGCGTGACGTCACATGTTTTGAAAACGTCAATGCAATTGGCCGCTGTCTCTCCATATTATGATCAGTAATAAACTGTGCCACGGTGACTGGGATAAAATTGATAGACTACTGCATGAGATCATGGGGAAGCGTATGTTGACAACGTCTAGTAGACAGAAGAAGAAGTTTGATAATTTGCTACCTAAGCAGACTGTTTGGCGTTTAGACGTTTCCTGGACCGTTATCAATTTGTCCAAACGTTCGTTATCTGACGATGAGACATCTGTGCTTGCCAAGGGAGGAAATTTTGCTATTAGTCCACGTTTTGTGCCCACGGAAGAAATTATAGCCAGTGTAGAAGCAGGAATTCGCAGTGTGGATTCTGTAACAGCTGAAGAAATCCGTATAGAAACAGTAAGAATATTAGCCAAAGCAAAACCGCTGAAAAGTAATATAACTGTGGGTGAGAGAAGAGCTTTAAAACTCCTGAATGACGACAATAGTATTTTGGTTCTCCCAGCTGACAAAGGAAGTGCAACGGTGGTTATGGATGTGGCCGACTATCGGAGTAAAATTACTGATCTGCTGGATCCACAAGCATATAGGAAGCTGAATAAGGACCCCACTAACAGCGTTCTCAGAACTGTGTCGCAGTTAATAAAAAAGTCCTCCATTGAAGAGAGTGTACAGAAAGGTCTCTGCAATTCGGTTGCGCTACTACCGAGGCTTTATGGATTGCCTAAAATTCATAATGAAAATGCGCTGTTAAGACCGATACTAAGTGCCATTGTTTCGCCCACCTACTCGTTAGCCAAGTTTTTGACTATGCTGCTAAAACCACATGTGGGCCGTTCGGACTCTTATATAAAGAATTCGACACATTTCATCAGCAGATTGAATGGCATAGTGGTCCAGCCGGAGGACATATTGGTCAGCTTCGATGTGGTATCACTGTTTACCATGGTTCCACTTAATGAAGTATTGGAACAGCTGGATCTAATTTTTCCTGCCGATATTTCAGAACTGTTTAAGTGTTGTTTGATGACCACATACTTCAAGTGGAATGAGCAGTTTTATGAGCAAACGGATGGCATGGCTTTGGGAAGCCCCCTAAGTCCCGTAATTGCAAACTTCTTTATGGAGAAATTCGAAGAACAGGCCTTAGGTACTGCCAGCAAAAAACCAAATGTATGGTTCCAAAATGTGGATGACACGTTTGCGCTGTGAAGACATGGTAGGGAGGAACTAAGCCGGTTCCACAACCATCTGAACAGTATAAACTCGAGAATTCAGTTTACAATGGAGGAGGAGGTAGACGGCAAGTTACATTTCCTCGATGTAGTTTGAGCCACTCAGTATACTGCAAACCCATACACACGGACTGTTAATTTGCACTGGGATTCGAACCACCACCCACAAAAGAAGCGGGGTGTTATCAAGACGTTAGCGGACAGAGCTAGAAATATTTGTGAACCTGAGTTGCTCGACGCTGAGTTGGAACATCTCCACAATGCACTAATGAAGAACGGATATTCGTCTGCCAAAATAAAACGTGCGTGGAGGCACCCACGCAGAAATCATACTAACGTACAGGCCACTGCAAAATCTAAGTTTTTCCTGCTGTTTGTTAAAAATGTAACGGAAAGAATAGGGAGGATATTGACGAAGCGGAATATTACCGTAATTTACAAGCCCACCAGGAAGATACATGAATACCTTAAGCTTGCCAAGGACGTTCGCAAACCACTGGAAAAAGCTGGAGTGTATAGGATCCCATGCAGCTGTGGTGATGTTTATGTGGGTACCACTAAAAGTACTGTTTCTAAACGTTTGGAAGAGCATAAGGGAAATTGCAGAAGAGGAGAAATGGAATGATCAGCTGTTGCGGAGCATGCTTTCCAGCCAGGGAACCACAATATTCGTTTTGAGGAGATGCAAGTACTAGCGGCCACAAGCGGATATTACAAAAGGCTGTACAGGGAGGCAATCGAAATCGCTAAACAACCTAATAATTTCAACCGTACGGAGGAGGGTGTGAAATTAAATGGCATATGGATGCTGGTGTTAAAGAAGATGTGTACCACCTGCCCACTTCTGGGTGATGGCAACGGCGATCAACGGCGACGGACAGCGGCCAATTGCACTGACGTTTTCAAAACACGTGACGTCACGCCGTGGCGTGGGAGCACGCGGACACGGGATTTAGCAGCAGTCAGTAGCGAGCCAGTGGGTATGTTAGACCTTCCATTGAGCTATGGACCCCCTTGAAGATGTCTCCCGCAGTTGGAGACGGAACGTTGGGAATCGACACAGAATTCATCAAACGACCACAGCATAACAGCACGGATAATTATAATGGACATGATATTTCCGGCCGTGAAAGTCTACATTTTAGTATCACTTGTAGTTTATCATCAAATTCGGCAAACTTATGTGAATCTGCTGGCAATATGGCGCCATGGTGCAGAGCTAACGCCATTGTTGTAGGTTATAATTAGAAAGGGTAACAAGTGGACTTTGTGACACATCATTATCATGCATAAAGAAACCTGTCGATGGATGGCTCAATGAGTAAATTGTCCTGGAAAATGTTCACATGGCAAAAGAAAATGTGCAGTGATGTCCATTATCTGTGCACTTTGTTGAACAAGTTGTGGTGATGCCGATGAAAATTTGTCAGTTTTTTATTTTCACACGATTTGAAACAGAATGGTGCCAAATTTAAGCAGGAGACGTATGTTGAGGCATATAACTGGTGGACAGAGTCAGTTGCTGCATTGTACAGTCATTGCTATTGTAGGCCACATTTTCACGTGGTATTTTGGTTGTCAAAATTGTCCACATTGCTGGATTCACAGAAAACGAGTAGCATGTGGTCACCAGTATGGCGAGTAATGATATTATGGTGATATAATAACATTTAACTCCACTTTATTGTAATGATATACTTCATTCACTTCATGATCACAAAAAATAACAACACAGAACAAAACTAGGCATCAAGTGAGTCCAAAGATCATCATAAAGAGAGACCACACAAATCAATGTATCAAACTGTAACAAGCTTTTCATTGCCCTCTCAATATCTGCAATATCCTTGTCTGATCCTATGCTCCTTCTGCACCCATCTCCCTATCCTATCACACCTATCCCTGTCACCATCCATGCTGCAAGACTTTCCCTATATACCCTCCTACCACCACCTATACCAGCACTGTAACTAGCAAAACACATAATCAAAGGGAGAGCCACTTGTGAAATGACATGTCTCATATCAATTGTTAGGTAAATGTTGTTTGGCCTTTTACATAAGCAGGACTACCACCAAATTATCATTTAGGATGAATGGACACAGGCAGAGGGTGTATACTGTTGCAGAGCATGCTCAACAATATGACAGCCATGACCTCAGTGCCTTTCACCAAATGCATCATCTGGATTCTTCACCCAGACACTAGTTTCTTAGAACTTCACAATCACAAACTGGCACCACAACATGTCCTTGATTCTTGCCACCCACATGACCTTAATATATGTTAACTTCTTCTGTCTCAGCATTTCTTCACACAACTATTTCTTTCCTCATTCCATTTTAATTGTCTAGTTTTTGCTGACCCCCTCCTACCTCTGTTATGTACAATGCACCTAGCTTTTTGCACATATTAACTCATGCATGATATTTTAACAGTAATCTCTGTCTTGTGTATTATCCCTTCTTCAACCTATAAGCCCTCAGGTTCTTAAATCTCATCCAGTGCAGACCCCAACAATCAGTCTTTCCATCTCATCCCATCTGATAAATCTCCCTCGAGTGTCTTTTCTAAAATCTGCCCCCTTTCCTATACCTGTCCAATCCTTTTCTTTCAACCCTCTTCCTTCCCCTTCAATTGTTCTGCTGGAAGGAGGCACTGGCTTCAAAAGCTTACATATTTATAACCTTATTTTACGTGAGTGGTCTGCGCAACTTGGTGAGTAGATTTTTTTTTAACAATCCAGTTACATTATATTATCAAAAAAGGATGATTTTTTTAATTTTATAATATAGAATAATATGAAACTAAGACACATGTAAGCCATTAAGGGTCCAATGACATATAATGTGGCTCATTCACATTTTTTTCTATTTTCCAATTCAAACAATGTGATGAGGCATCTGGGTAAACATGTAAACCAAAGAGAGAGATCTTCACATGTGCAAGAGCTCTGCACAAGTGTATAGTTTTGCTTAGTTTAATGAAAATGACAGGATGATCCCTTTGAAAAAGACACTGCTGATTTCCTTTTCTATTCCTACCCAAACTGAGCTTGTGCTTAATCTGTGATGGAAGAGCACCACAGATGTGCTGATAATCCTCAACTGGCAGATACTTGAAGATAATTGGCAACTATTCCACAAAGTCTGAAGAACCAGTTTTAAGTGGATAATATTATATAACCACAATATCTATCAACCTTATAGCAACTGTGAAGACAAGATTAAACTAAGAACAGTGCACAGAATGATTTAAGCTATCATTATAACAGTGAACCCTATGTGAATGGTGCAGGAAGATACCTTAATAAGTGGGATAATGGGCAGTACCCTCTGATATGGACTTTACAATGGCTTGGAGTGTACTGCTGTAGAAGTAACAGTTCACAACCACATATGTTGCAAGGCGAAAAGTAGTTTATTTCTAAGTTGATGGGAAAAGTTGGAGCATTTAAAAAGAAAATCACACTGTGCAATGGGCAACTCATGACAAAGAACACCATCCATTTCCTTAAGATTTTCAGTGTTAAAGGAAATGTGTAGATCTAAGCAGAAACTACTCATTTTTATATATTTGAACTCGTATCATTTCTAACACAAATGACAACTCCACCTGCCTCCATATTTTCCCCACCAAAATAGGCTGCTAATGTATAATCCCCTATGTTTAACACATGAATACCTAAATTTACATGGTCTCAGGCAGAATAATGCATCAACTTCCTCTTAATGTTCTAGATTTTACTGTTGTGATGCATTCATGATTAGCTTATACAAAGATGATTCATTTGTTTCCAGAATGAATTTTCATTGTGCACTATTTTGAACTTTTATCACTGATTAAAACTAGGTGCCAAACAGGGAATCAAATACAGAAACTTTGCTTTTTTCTGGACAGTTTCTCTATTGACTTCCTTTCTTAAGGTTCAGTCCTATAAAATATGCAGTAGAAATTGTATGGAGCTTGAAAGGTATAAGAGAGGCAATGGCAGAAGTAGAGCTGTGAGGGTGGGTTTTAAGTAATACCTGGGTAGGTCATATGATGGTGATCATATGGTAGAGCAATTGAAAAGGTTAAAGACAAGAAACTTTGCTTTTTTCTGGACAGTTTCTCTATCGACTTCCTTTCTTAAGATTCAGTCCTAGAAAAAATGCAGCAGAAATTGTATGGAGCTTGAAAGGTATAAGAGAGGCAATGGCAGAAGTAGAGCTGTGAGGGTGGGTTTTAAGTAATATCTGGATAGGTCATATGATGGTGATCATATGGTAGAGCAATTAAAAAGGTTAAAGACAAAATGTTCTGAGCTTATATCCCTGTCTAGTGCACATTTTTACTCTACTAGGAAGTTTCAAGTTTCATTTATACATAATGTTTCATATTTTAAGGCCTCTTTTAAAACAGTCTGTTTGAATGAGTGACTTAACTCATTTTATTTTGGACAGTCACATGTATCTTGACAACAAAAAAGCTTTTATGTTGACTGCTTGACTTAACATGCTTCATGACATTTCAGTTTGTCAGAAAGGTGTATATGTATCCTGACATTAGTATGTTTTTGGCAATATATTCTACGCTTATATGCATGTGACATGAGATTGCATGACATATCTCGTCTATACTATTTGGTTTCCTTGCTGCAGTCTATAGTCCATTGATATGAATGTCTGAAAATGGAGTTATATAACTCTGAAAACCAAAACATGTTGCATGCACAAGCAATGAAAATGCGGTTGACTGAAACATATCAAGCATACATTATCAAGAAAAATAGCTGAATGCATAAGATTTCCATTTGATACAATAGTTTAAAAAATAGTTAATATTAAAGAATATCAATTCTTTCTGCTAAGAAATGTGTCTGTTGGGCAGAATGAGTTGTCCATTAATAAATTTTTCAGGTCAGTATTAAACTGTAACTTATTAGTAGTTTATTTTTTTTATGGTTGTACACACTATAGCTTGCCCCTCAATTTTTAGTCATTCCTATCAAAAAAGTAGTCCTCCAGCTGCTAATCTTTACTACACTGTAAAATTGGATTAATTTTATATGTACTTCGGAGCATATAAAATTCATTCAAGCGTACTGAATTTGAAGATATAAAATTTGCGTAACAGGAAACAGTTTCTGCTAGTAACTTTGTCATATTAGATGTCTTTAATAGGGTTTTTACTGGTTACTAAAATTTAGCCATTGTCCAACAAGCAGTTATGAAATCTAATAATTTCATAGTTTTCAAAAGAATGTATTAAGATATGAAATCTTTAATTTCAACTTTCTGTCTCACAGTGCAGAATGATCCAGAAAATGTAAGCACTGCTCATGTTATTTGAAATGTGAAATGTATTGACCACCAACTTATACTACCAAATTAAAGAAAGCGATCTTTCATAATTTAATATTGATTCAAAAGGTTAACTGAAATGACAAAATTACTCTCAAAGGTACAGGATTTTGTTTATAAACGTTGCTCTGATGTTTCTCAAGACTTCTTTTGAGCCATCTGAAGTTTTCTTGCATTTCAACAAGCTGTAACTTTTCAGATGATTATTTGATTCTCTGTATTATCTTAAATTTTTTTCTTTGCAGTTTAAATTGCTCATAGTGTTTAATTTGTCCAGACATTTGCCACTTCCTCCATTTATCTGATCATGATGTTACCACTTTTTGCACCCATGATTTCATTATATTCTCTTTTTATTACTAGCTAAGTCAATGTTTTGATTGCTACAGTGATAATTTGTCCATACAGCCCTTGCCAGCTGCCAGGTTCAGTTATCGTTATTGGGTTGTGGAACTGTTTCATTGCTTCTTATATTATGACAAAACTATCTGATCTCAGTTTTAGCCAGTAGTTGGAATCAAGTTTATCATTTCTAACTGCTTCAAAATTCCTAATATTTTGTTTTATTTTTAACTTAATCTTTTTTAATTTTCTGAAAAATTTAATAAAGTCTTACAGTATTTTTGTTATTTCCTTTACATTCTACATAATCACATACTATTATTCCAATTTTTGCCTATTTATTCACTGATATCACTTAATAGTATTATTATGTTCTGATCTGGGATTTTTAAGGTAAATAGTTTTACAGAAGATCCCAGAATGTTTCTACTTGTTGGTTTTGTCTTTTTGTTTTCATTTATTGATGTGTGTCATTTAATGATTTTGTACTTTTTGCCTTTACATTTAACTGTCAGAAGAGATTGTTTGTGAGCTGTTTAAATTCTCTTACTTTGTTCATCATATTTATGTGAATGTTAAAATCTGTTCCTAATAACAGCATTCTTTTCATAATATTGATGTTTTGTTTATCCTTTAAAATTCTGTATTTTTGATCTTTTACATTTACTTTAGAGTAATTGTTTCCTGTACTGCTAAAATAAGGCTTTCAGTTTTGTCCTAAGTTATCAGTAGCACTTTCTGTTTACCAGTTCATATTATGGTGAGTGTTTTACTTATAACACAGAAAACACCATTTACTTTCACTATGTAATATTTTTATTGGCACAAGATAAATCAAAACACAAAGAAATAGTTTTCGACCATCACAGTAACAGTCATGACAAATGTCTCACACCAACTAGTCAACAACGAAAGTAAGTAAAACGAAGTACAAAAAAGCAAAGATATTAATATTTTCTGGCAGTTCTGCCACAGAGCCGCCCCATTTGTCTAATGGGGGCTTGGTATGTTTGTGTATTTTGGCTCTCTGGCAAGGTATGCATGCTCTCGCCCACCGATTACAATCTCTTTTTACATTAGGCCAAACATATCTCTCTGTAATGAGGGGCGTAGTCGCATGAATGCTCGGGTGAGTGAGATTGTGTTGAAAATGTCTTTCCTAAGAGCTTTAGCTACTATAGGATGAGGATGACATGTTTTAATGTCACAATACAAAGAGCTATCATCATTAGGGAAGGGAAGTAGAGCAATTTGTAAGGAAGTATCAGAGTCAGAGAGAAGGTGCTGTATCTCTGGGTCGGATAGCTGGAGCTTGTGTAAGCGGTGAGGATCAATAGTTGTCTTCAGGGAGGACAGGAGTGACAGGTAGTCTGCTGCAACATTGTCATTACCCCTGATATATTGAAAGTCTGAAACATATTGTAATACCAAATCCATATGGAGAAACCTTCTGGGTAGTACATCTAATGCTGGTTTGCGGAGAGCCTCGACAAGGGGCTGGTGATCTGTGTAAACTGTCACAAGTCGGGCTTCAATATCTGTATGAAAGTACTTTACGGTCTCATAAATGGCGTAAAGTTCACGATCAAATGCGGACCACTTTCTTTGTGTTTCGGTGAGCTCCTTTGAAAAGAAACGCAGAGGTGTAGTACCTGTTGGTGGAGTCTGTTGCAAAACTGCACCAATGGCATTATCACTAGTGTCTGTGGTTATTGTCAGGGAGGCATCAGGGTGAGGGTGAGACAGGGTAATAGCATTCACCAAGGTGTACTTAAGTGAGTCAAAGGCTCGCTGCATGGTCTGATCCCATTCTATGTGTCTGTCACCTGTGGTATTCTTTCCCTTTAAGGCCTCAGTGAGAGGGGCTTGAAGAGATGCCACACGTGGAATGTGGAGTCTAAAAAAATTTACCATTCCGAGGTATCTACGTAACTCTTTATAGGTTTGAGGGAGGGGAAGGTCAAGTATTTGTTGTACTCTGTCTGAGCTGGGATGAATGCTCTCATTATTGGCCAAATGTCCAAGGAAAATAACCTCTGGCTTCTCCAGTTGGGATTTGTCATGATTAATCTCAACTCTGTGTCATGCCAATCTATCAAAAACCTGTTGAACGTGTTGTTTGTGTTCCTCGGCAGTTGTGGAGGAAATAATAATGTCGTCTAGGTAGGCATAGCAAAAATTAAGGCCACGTAGAATGGTGTCAATGAATCTTTACCAGGTATGGGCAGCACTCTTCAATCCATAAGGCATAAACAAATATTCATATAGTCCAAATGGGGTGATGATAGCGGTTTTGGGTATATCTTCTGGGTGCATCGGAATCTGATGGTATGCCTTTTTGCAGTCTAACACAGAGAAAAATTGGCACCGGACATGGATTGTGAAAAATCATGGAGATGTGGGACAGGGTAGTTATCAAGTATTGTTCTGGCATTCAAATGCCTATAGTCTCCACAGATTCGAAAGGAATTGTCCTTTTTGGGAACGACATGTATTGGGAAAGACCATACATTGTCCGAGGGGTGGACTATACCCAAGCGTAAAAGTTCATTAATACATTCTTTGGCAGCGATAAGTTTTTTTGCATTGAGGCGTTGGGGGCGAGAATGGACAGGCGGTCCTTAAGTTGTGTTAAGCCTGTGACAGACGCACGTAGTAATGGCCTTGATTTTGTGAATAGGTGTGCCCAAAATACCTGGAGGGATGCAGGAAGGAGTGATGTTATCGTCGGTGCGCCGTAAGTATGAAAGGGAACTAACCTGTAATACGTTATCATTGAATGGTAGTTCAGTGAAAACTGCAGTGTTGCTCGTGGAGCTGTGCTTTGCAACAGCTGGCTGGGTTACATTGACTACTACACGAAGGAATCATTGTGTGCGCATGTGCGGCATCACCTGTAACAGTTGTCGCCTCTGTGTTTTGATGAAAGGCAGACGGTGAAGCGCAGGGTGGGGGGTTGCTGGGCGGGTTGCTGTCTTCGCTGTCAGGGTTGTGGCAGGCGCTGCTGTGGCTGCGTATAAACAGTGGTGAGGTATGCAGGTCCCATGTAGTTTTGTGCATGTTATTACTTTTAATCTCGATCTCCTCTCTAAACCCACGCAATTCATCAGTCAGGACATCACAACGTTGAAGTAGCTTTGCATTGTCT
Organism: Schistocerca piceifrons; assembly: GCF_021461385.2. Classification (NCBI taxonomy): domain Eukaryota; kingdom Metazoa; phylum Arthropoda; class Insecta; order Orthoptera; family Acrididae; genus Schistocerca; species Schistocerca piceifrons. The sequence continues at coordinate 190,784,412 of NC_060141.1, forward strand.
TTGGACAGTTGGTCGATTTCAAGGCGTGGCGTAACTAAGTTCACTACGGCAGCTTTGACCTCCTCAGATAAAGTAGAAACTGTCTCTTTGTCTTGTTGACAGGACATATTCAAGCTGCATTCTGTCAGCATGGATGGGGAAAATCTCGCCAAAAATGTTTGTTTAAAATCCACTGAGCAGAGGGCAGGTGTAATTAAGTCCAAAGAAAAGCTATGAGCAGTTAAGAAGTCCAATCCTAATACTGGCTCATCGATTTCTACTACCGAAAATGAACATTCATAATTATGTGTGTCATCGAAGTAAATACGAAGTTGCGTTACAACATAAACCTTTAACGAGGAATTGTTGGCAGCTCTGATTTGGTGAGGCATATGCGTGATTGTAGAGGTGACCAATGAACATGGAATGATGCTCACATCGGCACCAGTGTCCACTAAAAACCATTTCTGAGAAGCTATATCCTGGATATACAAACATCCGAGAGAATAATTCGGAAGTACTAGCCTGTCGTGTTAGGCGACTTGACGTCACAGTGGAGACCGGTGCACTTATAGTGGCCTGCCGTGCATCTTTGGGCACATTGTACAGGGTGAGCGGCAATTCCTGGCTGTATTACTGTAAACGGAGTGATACCAGCAGAGAGGATAAACTTGCTGATCCTGTGTTGTTACCGGCTGAAGGACGTCACTTGAAGCTGTGGTATGGGATGGTGAAGGACGGTGTGGAATCTGGTGCTCAGCCAGTGTACTCTGTCTGTTGTTTTGGAAAGATCGGCCTCTGCCACATGGGGGAGGTGTAAAATCGACGGGGGGCACACATAGATAACTTTCTTCTGTTGATTATCTTATATGTGGCGTCGGCCAGCAATAATTTCGCTTGTAGAGGTTCCTGATCATGTGATAGGAGCTGCAGTTGGATAGCTTGCGGCAGCTTTGCAACCCAGAAAGAAAGTAAAGCTTCATCTGGCATAGTTTTGCTATCGAAGACTGCTCTGATACATTGCCACAGTTGTGAATGAGCCGAGTCTTTGAGATGTACATCTTGCAGTATGTATAAAACAGACTATTGCGTAGTCTTAGCTAGATGTTCGCAGGTCTGTTGTTTTGCCAGTGCATAACAATTTTTGGGAGCCGCCGCCGACACTAAGTCCTGTGCCCACTCAGTGTGCTCCTCTAGGGCGTTAATAAGCACAATAAATTTAGCACTGTCTGTATCAATGTTTAGGGCAGTGTATATAGTCTCTGCCAAAATAAACCACGTATGTGGATTGTCCATCGTGAACCTTGGTAATTTAGGAATTTTCTCACTCTTGTGTTGTGGATGTAACAGATTTGATAGCACAGTGGATGGGAGTGGCAGAGTGTTTATGAAGCTGTCACTCGTGGCATTCCTGGAGGCTGGTTTAAACATGGCTGTCGCAGGAGGCGTGGCAGGCGCAGCCGGGGCTGCGGAAACAATCGGAGCTGGACGACTGTCCAACCAGTAATTGTTGTCACTGAAATTTGTACCCATCTGTTTTTGTAGTGAGTCTTGTAGTGGATGGGGAGAGAATGTGTCCAAAACCGATTTATCAGCAATATATGGGGAGCTCCAAGTGATCCGTGGGCTCGAAAAGTCTGTGAGGTTCATAGTGTTGGTGCACTGTTGCACACTATATGTCACAGGAGGTTGTACATACGATGCACTGTGAGTCACAAATTTAGGCACAGCACTCATGATTGGTTTGTTATAGACAAACGTAGAAAAAGATTTCATAGCAGGTGACATCACTGACGATGTTGAAAGAGTCCACAATGGCATTGTTGATGACGTAGAAAACTCCATGGCGTTGTACTTATCTTCCAATTTTATCCCAGTTTTTGGTGGACTGTGCATAGGAAACCATGGAAAGGCAATGTAGTGGCACCATTAGTATCATGTTGTAGTATGAAAGGAGCAGAAGGTTAGCGATGTGGAGATGTCGAAGTAAACGGCCACATTGTCGAATCGGACGTATGTTGCGCATCGGAGGTCACCAGTATGGCGAGTGTTATACTTATAACACAGAAAACACCATTTACTTTCACTATGTAATATTTTTATTGGCACAAGATGAATCAAAACACGAAGCAATAGTTTTCGACCATCACAGTAACAGTCATGACGAATGTCTCACACCAACTAGTCAACAACCAAAGTAAGTAAAATGAAGTACAAAAAAGCAAAGATATTAATATTTTCTGGCAGCTCTACCACAATATTATGGAGTTTACATTCAAAGCACCTAAAACATATTCCTTTTAAAATTTTAAGATATTAGATGTCTCCATCACAGTAGGTCTTGATAAATTTTATGATCCATTAGAAGATTCCTGTTCTATATTACTATTAACAAAGTACATAGTTTTAGCAATGTGAGGTTGGTGTTCCTCCCATTCCTCTTTCCATATGACTTGCAAGATGTGGCTCATAGCTTGGGAGTGGTGGTCATGGAATTTGAATTATTTTTATTTATACTGGGAAAGTAGTGATAAGAACTCAAGATACTGCAGAGACAGTGAGCAGTTGACTGATTCCAGTCAACCTGCACTGCCAATACAATATTGTTAACCAGAAAAATATTGATGTGTGTGTGTGTTTGTGTGTGTGTGTGTGTGTGTGTGTGCATTTTCATTTTTTGGTTTGCTCTGAAGAGTGATGTGATCCAAAAATTTAGCAACATTTTCAGTTCTTTTTGTATGTCTATTGCCTATTGACGGTTTGTAATGGAATACTTGGCATTTGGTAGCAAGACTCCACCAAACTATACAATACCCAACCCATACACAAAGCTCTACCACTCCAAAATGAATTAATATTTTTCTGTACGTAACTGAACGTACTAAGGCATAGGAAACAGAAAAATTACTTTTTCTGGTAGTATTCACCTTCCACATTTGAAATAGGATCTAACATAGTTGTTAGCATTAACACAATTGAACATACAGACTAACAACTCTCACCCTGATGGAAAATGGATACAGCACAGTAAATTTGGTCATAACAATATTTGAAGTCTCTGGGAATCTAAAGCAAAATTTTCTACTTAGAGTCAGTGTTGAACAGGATCAATCAGCATATTATTATTAGGATAATTATTTAACATATAACAATTTGGCAATATCTTGATAATTAATGAACTGGAAAATCCAAATTTACATGAAAACCTTTTTTTTACAATTGCAACTTTTCCATTGTTTGATTTTTTTTTTTACAATTGATGCTATCACTGTATTCAAGACTCTTACAAAATCAGAACTGGGTAAGCCGCTATAGTTAGATGCAGATAACTTCATTTCAATCTTTAAGACATTCAGTCACAGTAAACAAGTCTCTATTGTTAACATAATTTCCACACTGAATCATCCAGTAATAAAAAGTTACGCAAAAAATGATACCCTGTGTAACTCATGAAATGTATCACACAAAAATCAGAATATGAGCTATTTCTGTTAACATTCTTTTCCATTATGTTCTACAAATATGATACATGACACTTTTCTCACACCACTTCAAGCTTTCTTCATGACTATCCATTATCCTCCTGATCTCCAGTCTCATCTCAATTGCTCATCACTTGTTTCTTATTTGTGCCCGTCTGTCATCATGTGCTGCTCTTCAGTATGAGAAATGGAAGTTATCTGGGATTGTCTTGTAATGTTATCATTCTGTTAACACCTGCCTCTTTATTTTCACAAAAGTAACACTCCAGAGCAGTTGTGGAAATAGTCAGTTCAACTGATTCCTCTCCACATAGTCTATAACACACCATCTCTAAGCAAGTTAAAAAAAAAATTGCAGTTGCCCAGGTACATACAAAAAATACGGATGAAGATTTGACAAGAAGCAAATTACATTGATTTCATCAGGAAGAATGTTGAATTGGGAGCTTCCCACATAATATGAAATAGAAATGCAAATGACAATTTGACAAAGTGAAAATTATATTAATCTTTGTAAAACGAAATTTTAAATTGTCATCTTACCACATGGATGAAGTAGGAACATACATAAACTTATACAACAGTATAGAATTATTGTTCACAGGCATGAAACAACATCACAAATTGCACTAAAATTTAATTTGCATACCCACATAGATATTTCTCAAAAATATTTACACTAACCAATCCTACTTCCATAAAAAATCAAAATGTTATGTCATGACTTATAAGCTAGAGAATGGATTAAATGGTCAGCATTCAAAATTGACTAGAGGGTCTTCAAGTTTGGCACTAGGTGTAGGTTGTCAGAGTGAAGCTTATGATGTCTACTTGAAAGGCAGGGGGGGGGGGGGGGGGGTAGGTGGAAGCATCTGAATTCTGGAGATATGATGTTCTGGGTGCAGTAAGAGTGAGATAGTGAGCTGGCAATAGCCATGACAGAACAGTGCCTGAGTCAACATCATCTTCAAACTGGTGTAAAGCTACATAAATCCCTAGAAGGTCACAGCAGCATGCAGATCTCTTACTCTGTGAAAATGTAACTTTATTCAGGAAACATCAAAGTGTTTGCTGTACACCTGCTGCTCCCTGTTAGATAACCACCCTAATAGCATAGTCACTAATACTAGACATAATAGTGAGTTGAGTATGAGGAATTGGATTTGCCAATGTTGTGGACTGCGCAAAGCAATCTTCATGCTGGTCAACAGCATGCTGCATGTGGGGGTTTATGAGAGCTTACATACACTGGTGATATCTTTTCCCACAACAAACTCTAGAATGATGGTGACAGTGATAGAAACTTATCATCCCTAGTAATCAATGTAAGTCTTGGTCGCAGCTGATGGATAAATTCTGTTTGCTGTGGCACAGGATGAATGCCAGCAGCATTGTTAATATGTCTGAGAAAAACAATATCAGTGTGCAAAAGTTGACATTTTCCTTCATTGATCACAGCATCATTATCAGCAAGCATGTTAAAAATTTGTGTAATTAGCTATTAATGCATGCCCATGTGCAGAGAAAGAATGAGAATGTTATCTGGGTAGGCACAGCAAAAAGGGAGCTTGAATAGAATATCATCAATAAACCACAAACAGGAAGTCAAATAAGCTGAAAGACATGGTAATCAATGACTTTTTAACATCTTCTGCACTCATCAGAATCTGCAGGTATGCTTGCTTCCAGTCAAGGACACTGAAAATGGAAGCACCTGTGAGGTGGTGGATGGAATCCAAAATGTTTGGTATTGGGTAACTATCAATTATCTTATAAGTATTAAGGGCCCTGTTGTCTCCAAATAAATGTAAAGTCCCATATTTCTTGGGCACTAACTTAATGGGTGAAGCCCATGAATTGATTGAAGGTCTCACAACTCCAGCTTTTAAGAGTTCATTGACCACTGCCTTAGTAGCATGGAGCTGGTCCAGTGATAACCTGTACAGCCTGGGGCAGACCTGAGGGCCTGATGTGGTGGCAATCTTTTGTCCCATTCCATTTCTGATAGTGAACTGCATACACAATATTTGCGTAGAGACTGGGAGTGCAGAAAAGCACAGAATTTCAGTGGGAAACACATGAGCAGTAGGTGTATTACTGACTTTGTTGATGAGTGAAGGTTTTGGTGACAGAGGCACTTCCTCAGAGACTGCCATTGCTAGGCTGAGACTGGGTTGACATGGTGCAATGAAGTCATCATGGGCAAGTGGATGTGACTGTAGTGTCTGATAAATTTATGCATGGTGCCATGCAGCAGGGAGTTCCTCCAACATCATATGTCATATGGCAAAAGTAAAGATTTGGACTTGTTGCATTTTGATGAGTAACGTTATGCAGTCTTTTAGATAATGAAAATGACGATTCATTGAAGTGAAACACTATGTATCATCCATAGCAGATGCAGTAAGAGTGTGCTGTGCATAGCCAATGATGCTCGCAATGAAGTGACCACTGTCTTGGTGAACCAGTGTCCGGTAGTTGTCAGAAATGGTGAAGAAAATCAGTGCTAAGTACAGGTTCTCTGATGTCCACAGTGAAAAAGTTAAATGTTCCATGTGATCACATCATCAAGAGACAGATCCAGTCTCATAGTCATAGAGTGATGACAGATTGGTTTACTGCACTGAACTGTGTAGCGAAACTGTCATATTACATAATAGTAAGGGCTGGAGGTGCTGTACTCAATTTGCATCCCAAATCAATGAGATGATATTGTTGACATGAGTGACCTAGGATGTAAAGTATGTTGCCCATCTGCAGTGGTGACATGGGAGATGACTCATTGCCTTGGTGTGGCACGAAGTGACTTGAGTAGCCACCACAGTCCGGTGCAACTTTTGTATGCTGTATGAGTCTTTGTGCAACAGGCAGGTAACAGTTAATGTGTAGTGTCACCAAACTGCACATTAAATCAGCAGCAAAGCTGGTCCCATGTTTGGGAGGGGGGGATCAGGCATACTGAGACTGGTGCTGGTGCTGCTGTCTTCTGTTGTCCTTGTGTGGTGGTATTATTGGCAGCAGTATTGATGCATTGTTAGTGTCGGAGTCCAGTAAAGATTCTTTCTGCTAATCTGAGCCTGTTATCCAGCTATTCATGTTCCAGGATGATCATGGTGAGTTGCAGTTGCCATGGAAGCTTAAGCATTCATAAGGTCCAAAGCATGTTATCTGGCATCAGTCAATAATCAAATAAATCAGCTAGTGTGCACAACTGATGCTAGAGCTGTGATGGAGTCCTGTTCCCCAGTTGTTCATTATAAATCAATTCCTTCTCGTGTCTGGGAGGCATTGTAGGAGGACTAATTTTGCTGCAATGTATATGTTACTGCGGTGATGGGGGAAAGGGGGGGGGGGGGGGGGGGGGAAGAGAATAACATCACTTATCACATCAGCACGCTCTTCTAGGTGGCTGAGCAGTGTAACAAATTTGGCACCATCTCTAGTGACATCATAGGAGGTGAGTATGCTTTTAACTATCGGGGACCAGACAGAGGATTGATCCAGGTTAAATGGTGGCAATTTAGGATCTACACTAAAACATGTGGATGATGCCGATGGGTAGTCATGCCATTTGCCAGTGCAATGTCTGTAGGAGTATGAAAGACAAATTTTCCATATCTCTTTAAAGATCAGTGAGAAGTGTGGTAGTGATGTCTAAAGAATGTGCAGCCAGCTGCACTAGCACTAGTTAAACAATTTCACACACAGTGCAGAAGACACATCTGCTGGAGCAAATAATCGCGAATCTAACCAGACAGAATGTTGTGGCTCAATATGTACCAAATTTTCATGTGAAGTAGGAGTGTTAATAAACTCTTACAGTAAATTGCTTGTAGTATACCACCATTTGACTGTATTGTCCTCTGTTGGAGCACTACACTGATGGGTGTGATTTTCATGTCTGATGAGTATGGGTTACTGAAGGGTTTGCAAAGCATGGTACACTTAAATCATTGTCCTGTACTGCAAACCATAATACACAACATTGCACAAAGGTTGCACTGTTGATGCATAGTATCTGAATCAGCTTGAAAAAATAAATCAGTATGTGGTTGTTGTGCGTCACCAATATAGACTCCTATGCTGGGATAGGATCAGGGTGACAGATAACACATACCAATATGAGATACACATGTTTTTAGTACATGTAACATAAATAAATATACAAGAGATGGACATAGAACCAACTCCAGTCCACTCACAGTTCTAAAGACCACCTGTGTGAGACTACAGGTAATAGTCAGTGAAGTTAATATGTCGTAGGATCCTCACAGACCCAAACACTAATCTCATCATCAACAACATAATAATCATCATAAATCATATCATCAGCTATACAGCTATTATCTTGATAGCTCTGCAGTACAATATATATCTCACATGACTGACTTCATAAAAATTGGCAAGGTATAAGTAACAATATCAGCTCCTCATTATAAAAAATATTCTGTACATAGCAAACTCATAATTAGTGCATAACCATTTAGTACCTACTCAAAACCTTCAACTTCTCTCATCGAAAACCTTTTCAAAAGTGCTCCAGTTTACTCACACAATACTCCTATAATGCACAGCAGTGAAAAATTTCTTTGTTCTTTTGGTCTGACGTACACCCTTATTCTTCAATGAACCTCAATTTCAAAATGTTAATAGGATAAAAGAGCAAACTGTCAAAACATAATGTTCCAGCTTTAAGCTTTCCATTTGCAACAATATTAAACTCACTGATTACACTGTAGTAATAAAGCAACACATATGACCTCCAATCTTCCATTAATTAATTTGGAATATGCCCCCATTTGTTTTCATAAAGCATAATGTTTCCCACATACAACTAATATACATTGATAAAGCATAATAATTTCCTAAATACAGTCAGTAATCAAACTATAAACTTCTTCAAGTCCACATATAACATAAACACATTACTACATCAGAACTTATCTTATGCGACCCTATATTCAATTGATGAAACTGAGATGCAGATTCCATATTCAAAAGCAACATAAATTTACCTAATTAGACATCTAACTTTTGAAACATATAGAACAGAAATACAAAATACATTAAGCATCATTACTTTTAGAAGTGCCTTCAAATTTGAAACAGAAAATTATGACTCCAATTTCAGTAACAGAACAAAAATTTTCACTGTTCAGCTACGCATGTAAATTACTCCTCCATTACACTGTAAAATTACCCTTACAACTTTTTAACACTTATGAATTTACCACTTAACATAGAGAGGATAGAATGGTAGCATAAGATGCACAGAATAGTGGAAGGAATCTTGCAGCACCAAGGAATGAAACACAGGATAATGGTGTTCCATAGCTCGAGGCCCTTTGATCATCATTCACATGCCATGAAAAGATTTCATGATACCTTGAGGTCTTGCATGCTAATACTCACTGACACCATCATTGTTCCCTTTGTCATCTGTTTCTGCTAACAACATAAATCTGTTTGCATATGGCATTACTTACTTGAATAAAAATTTTACAAAATAGATAAATGGCTCAAAAATCATTTTCCTTTCTCCACATTTCTTGCATGTCAATATACTACCTTTTTTGCTATAAACTGAAACTGAAGTTTCCAACATTCTTGAACATTTTCTTTAACGATGATGACTTTCAATACCAGTAACGTTAAAACACATTTGTCATTGTGAAATAGAATTAATAGCATGAACCACTCCACATTTTCCCTATAGACACTTTTATAATACAGATCTACCATTTCCTCTCATTTGTTTAAATACACTTTATGGCTACTGATTTGCAACATTTTATTATTTTGATAGCATACAAATTTGTATTAGATGGAGTCTAGTTAACCACAGAAATACTTCTCTGTAATTTTGCATCGTTATTTGAAATTTTATTTTGAATATGGTCACTAAACACTTCATTTTTGCTGCAAATAAATCACTGCTCTACCTGTCTAATGATTCCTGTACTTTGGTGTCATACCCTATAACATTCATATCACCATTTTCTTCTGTTAAACCAATAGCTTCTAAGTCATCCAGTCCCATATCTTCTTCATCCCATATTTTTACCCACTAATTTTAACTTATTAGATTACTACTTTCTTTAACTCTCATACTTCAGTGTCTTTATTTTGTATTCCAAGTAGTAAATGTGTACAAAACCTTTTATCAAGGCTTTCATTAGTTTCTTCAGTTTTCTGCATAGTGATGTCCATGTTTTTATTGAATCTCCCAAACTTCACATGTATTTGCTTACAAGGTTCCTGTTTTCCCTTACAATATTCATGTAGTTCACAAAGCAGCTGCTGCATCATTTGCATTACAAGTGCCAATTCCTCTGCAAACAACTCCCCACTTTTACAATTTCACTGTTGTCAAATGCTTAACTCAGTATTAAATTATACACCAATAACTAATAATCAAACAATATTACCCCAAAGTTAGGTGAAGACTTTGTGCTAATGTTACTGACACCTAGTTCTTCTGACAGTTGCCTTGTAATGAAAAAGTTGACATTTGGTAGTAGCAAGACTCCACCAAACTGTACAGTACCTAACACAAACACCAAGCTCCAAAATGAATTAACATTTCCCTCTAGACAGCTGACAGTAATAAAACATAGAAAACTGACCATTTCTGGGAACATTCACCTCGAATAGGACCTAAAATAATTGTTCACGGAAACACCATTGGAAATACAAACTTAAAATTCTCACCTTGAAGGAAAAGCAATGTAGCAAATATGATAAAAGCAATGTTTAAATTCACTGAGTATAAAAATAAAATTAAGAGTAATTCACTCCTTAGGGTCAATATTGAACAGGCTTACTCAGTTTATTATAATTAGGCTAATTGTTTCACATCAACAAACTCAGGCTTTGTCAGATTCTTGATAATTAATGATCAGGAATGTCCAAATTTATATGAAATGCCTGTTTTTATTGTGAATGCAAGCATCAAATTCTAGACTCTTACAAAATCAAAAGTTGGGGAAGGTGCTACAGTTAAATGAAAATAACTTTGTTTGATTCTTTATTCATTTGGTCACAGTAAATTAGTCTGCATTGTTAACTTAATCTACATATTCAATCCTCCAATAAAACCATCTGAAAAATAACAAAATTTTTGTAACTTATGCAAAGTACCAAATCAAACTCAGAACATGAGCGATTGCTGTTCATGTCTTTTTCTATTATATTTAGCAACTGCACCGCATGATATTCTCCTACTTCACATGACCCTCTCTCCACAACTGTCGCTTCCCCTATTATTCTTCAGTTCTATTGGAATTGCTTGATAAAACCTTTTAATTTGAGTTCATCCATCACCTAGTGGTGCTCTCCTGTGGTGAAAACAGGGGCCACTCGGACAAGCCTTCCAAACTTATTATTATGTTTCAAGCTCACTGCCTGAGTTGTACAGTCTGTTGTTACCTTTAATTCTTTCAATACATGATTTTTGATTATGATATTATTTTTATTTCATTTTCAGAGAGAATAATGCTGCAAGATCGAATACCTGGCAGCAGAAAACTACTAACTGAGCTGCTAGTAGATGTTCTTCATTTTGGAAGGTACTGATAGAAAACCCTGTGATTTCATTACATACCATACCATTTATTTTTCCCACAAAAAGAAACAGAGAGGGGATTATAGGGAGAAGGGAGATAGGCAAGAGGACAAGAGAGTGAGAGAGAGGGGGGGGGGCAGTAGGGGGATAGTCAGAGGGTAAGGATGCACAATAAATTGTTATTTTTGTTTCTTTGTTCACTTTTACTTTCCATATCCATTGGTGTTATTCTAAGGTATTATTAACAAATTAGTTCTTCATTGGGATGATAATCAATGAATATATGTTTTATTAGTGAAATGAGAGAGACATGATGAAAAGAGAAGTTCAGTCTTTTTCATGGCTGCATATTTATATTCAACAAAACTGACATTTTAAAACGTAGCTTCAGTCCTTCTGCCCATATATGTGTTTTGCTTTGAAGCATATTGTGTTGAATGTTACTAAACTGTATAGCCACATGTTGTTTTTGTCATCAAACATCTTAGATATGTAGATGTTTGAGAAAGGATTTGATTTAAATTAATTTACACTATGTGATCAAAAGAATCCAGACACTTAGCTGGAAATGACTTACATGTTCATGGCACCCTCCATCAGTAATGCTGGAATTCAATGTGATGTTGACCCAGCCTTAGCCTTAATGACAGCTTCCACTCTTGCAGGCATCTGTTCAATCAGGTGCCGGATGGTTTCATGGGGAATGGCAACCCATCCTTCATGGAGTGCTGCACTGAGGAGAGGTATCAAAGTCAGTTGGTGAGGCCGGGCATGAAGTCAGCATTCCAAAACATCCCAAAGGTGGTCTATAGGATTCAGGTCAGAACTCTGTGCAGGCCGCTCCATTACAGGGATGTTATTGTCTTGTAACCACTCTGCCACAGATTGTGCATTATGAACAGGTTCTCAGTTGTGTTGAAAGATGAAATTGCCATCCCGAATTGCTCTTCATCAGTGGGAGGCAAGAAGGTGCTTAAAACATCAATGTAGGCCTGTACTATGATAGTGCCATGCAAAACAACAAGGGATGGGGCATTCACCATACCCACACCCTGCCATCAGATCGCCACATTGTGTACCATGTTTCGTGACTCCACTAAATGTTTTTCCACTGTTCAATTGTCCAATGTTTATGCTCCCTACACCAAGTGAGGAGTCCTTTGGCATTTTCTGGCTTATGAGTAGCCACTTGACCACGAAATCCAAGTTTTCCCACCTCGTGCCTAACTGTCATAGTACTTGCAGTGGATCCTGATGCAGTTTGGAATTTCTGTGTGATGGTGTGGATAGATGTCTGCCTATTACACATTACAGCCCTCTTTAACTGTCAGAGGTCTCTGTCAGTCAACAGATGATGTCGGCCTGTATGCCTTTGTGCTGTGCATGTCCCTTCATGTTTTCCCTTCACTATCACATCAGAAACAATGAACCTAGGGATGTTTTAAGATCTGGAAAACTTGAATACAGACATATGACACAAGCGAGACCCAATCACCTGACCATGTTCAAAGTCCATGAGTTCCCCAGCGCACCCCATTCTGCTCTTTCACAATGTCTAATGACTACTGAGGTCACTGGTATGGAGTACCTGGCAGTAGGTGGCAGCACAATGCATCTAATATGAAAAAGTATGTTTTTGGGGATGTCTGGATACTTTTGATCAGATAGTGTATATTTTATTTATTTATTTATCCATCATTAGGCAATAAGTGTTTTGGTCATCAAACATCATGGATATGTATTTTATTTACTTCTTTATCGACCACTAGGCAATAAGTTTTGTATGAATATGTATAAATGTGTGTGCAAAATTTATGTCAGTTTTTTAGAAGGAACTGTGTGTGTGTATTTGTGGTGTGCGTGTGTGTGTGTGTGTGTGTGTGTGTGTGTGTGTGTGTGTGATGTGATGTGATGTGTTCTATATACAGGGTGATTCAGCTAAGCTGTTCATCACAGATATTTCCAGAACCATTTCAGATACCTTAATTCTGTTTTCACCCAAATGAATGCAGAAAAATTTCTCACTAGATCACACGGGTCTCTTTTCATAGACACAAGTAATTACAGAGCTATCAGTACCAACTTTATAATGAAGTAGTTTCCACTGCTAGTATTATAATTTTAAAAGAAATTAATTCAGTGGTATTTCACTATACAAAATCCAATTCTGGAGGAATCACAGTATGTAGAACTTATGATTTACCTGTCTGAACATGAGACTGATTGCTGTCTTAAGTGGAAGTTCATGTTGTAACATGGAGCTGTTGTGTCAGGCTACTGAGACACTCCAGCATGACAAAGCTAAGAGAGTATGTCTACAAAACTAGAATAGAGCAAAAAACGTTTAACATAAAATTGATAGTTGTCATGAAAATGTAATTAGGAACAATAAAATGGACAAAGACTGGCCTGTTAGATCAATTAATTGAGTAATTACATTAGAGGGTTTCGTAAGGGAAGTGGATAGGTAGAAGTTAGATATAGTTGTAATTAATGAAGTGTGGACATGAAGAACAGAACTTTAGGTCAGGTCAGTACAGGGTTATCAACACAAAATCAAATACAAAGAATGGAGGGGTTAGGATTCATAATGAATAAGAAATTATGAATGTGGGTAAGCACAGTGAACACATTATTGTAGCCTAAATAGACTTAAAGCTGACACTTGCTGCAATAATATAAGTTTATATGCCAGGTAGTTGTGCTGATGACAAACAGATTGAAAGAACCTATGATGAGGTCAAGGAAATTATAAATATAGTTAAGGGAGATAAAATTTAATTGTGATGGGTGGCTGGAATTCAATAGTAGGAAAAGGAGAAAGGAAAAATTGCAGGAAAACATGGATTGGCAGAAAGGAATAAGAGAGCAAGTTGCCCTTTAGAAATTTTTATAGAGCGTAGTTTAACAGTTTGCTAACTCTTGGTTTTGTAAACCTGGAAGAAGACTGTACATGGGGAAGAGACTTGGAAACAATGAAGGTTTCAGATTGATCATATACTGGTAACACAGAAATTTAGCAACCAAATTTTCAACTGCAAGACATTTCTGTGTCAGACATGGACTCTGAGCATCACTTATTGGTTATGAACTGCAAATTAACCCTAAAAAATTGCAAAAGTGTAGGAATTTGAGGGGATGAATCCATGATACACTGAAAGAACCAGAGGTTGTTGAGATTATTAAGTTGGATAGATAAAAAATCTACTCACCAAGTGGCAGCAGAATGCACACATAAAAAACTTATAATTGGCAATTTTTCGGAGCCAGTGGCTTCCTCTTCAGGCAGAAGGGTTGAAGGGGAAGGAAGAATGGTGAAGGAAAAGGACTGGAGACATATAAGAAAAGGGGGTAGATTTCGGGAAAGTCACCCAGAACTGCGGGTCAGGGAAGACTTACCGTACCGGATGAGACATACTGTATTAAGCAAAGGAGGGAACACTGAAACGTGGAAGGAATATTTAGAGAGACTATACAAAGGACATAAACATGATGACAGTATTAGAGAAAGAGAAAAGGAAGCAGATGAAGATGATGTGAGATGGGAGATCAGATGCTATTTGAAGAATCTGACAGAGCACTGAAAGATTGAAGTAGAAATAAAGCCCCTCAAGTAGACACACTTTCCCACAGAATTCTTGGGAGAGCCAGCCATTAGAAAAGGTGTGAAAGATATATGAGACAGGCAGAATACTCTTAGACTTTAGTAAGAATGTTATAATTCTTGTACCAAACAAGGGATGTTGTAACATGTCTGAATACTACCAAAGTGTCTGTTCAATAAATATTGATTTCAAAATATTGACATGAATTATTTACAGAGTAATAGTAAAACTGAACCATGGACCTTGCCATTGGTGGGGAGGCTTGCGTGCCTCAGCGATACAGATAGCCGTACCGTAGGTGCAACCACAACGGAGGGGCATCTGTTGAGAGGCCAGACAAACGTGTGGTTCCTGAAGAGGGGCAGCAGCCTTTTCAGTAGTTGCAAGGGCAACAGTCTGGATGATTGACTGATCTGGCCTTGTAACAATAACCAAAACGGCCTTGCTGTGCTGGTACTGCGAACGGCTGAAAGCAAGGGGAAACTACAGCCGTAATTTTTCCCGAGGGCATGCAGCTTTACTGTATGATTACATGATGATGGCGTCCCCTTGGGTAAAATATTCCGGAGGTAAAATAGCCCCCATTCGGATCTCCGGGCGGGGACTACTCAAGAGGATGTCGTTATCAGGAGAAAGAAAACTGGCGTTCTACGGATCGGAGCGTGGAATGTCAGATCCCTTAATCGGGCAGGTAGGTTAGAAAATTTAAAAAGGGAAATGGATAGGTTGAAGTTGGATATAGTGGGAATTAGTGAAGTTCGGTGGCAGGAGGAACAAGACTTCTGGTCAGGTGACTACAGGGTTATAAACACAAAATCAAATAGGGGTAATGTAGGAGTAGGTTTAATAATGAATAGGAAAATAGGAATGCGGGTAAGCTACTACAAACAGCATAGTGAACGCATTATTGTGGCCAAGATAGATACGAAGCCCACACCTACTACAGTAGTACAAGTTTATATGCCAACTAGCTCTGCAGATGACGAAGAAATTGAAGAAATGTATGATGAAATAAAAGAAATTATACAGATTGTGAAGGGAGACGAAAAGTTAATAGTCATGGGTGACTGGAATTCGAGTGTAGGAAAAGAGAGAGAAGGAAACATAGTAGGTGAATATGGATTGGGGGACAGAAATGAAAGAGGAAGCCGCCTTGTAGAATTTTGCACAGAGCACAACATAATCATAACTAACACTTGGTTTAAGAATCATGAAAGAAGGTTGTATACATGGAAGAACCCTGGAGATACTAAAAGGTATCAGATAGATTATATAATGGTAAGACAGAGATTTAGGAACCAGGTTTTAAATTGTAAGACATTTCCAGGGGCAGATGTGGACTCTGACCACAATCTATTGGTTATGACCTGTAGATTAAAACTGAAGAAACTGCAAAAAGGTGGGAATTTAAGGAGATGGGACCTGGATAAACTAAAAGAACCAGAGGTTGTACAGAGATTCAGGGAGAGCATAAGGGAGCAATTGACAGGAATGGGGGAAATAAATACAGTGGAAGAAGAATGGGTAGCTTTGAGGGATGGAGTAGTGAAGGCAGCAGAGGATCAAGTAGGTAAAAAGACGAGGGCTAGTAGAAATCCTTGGGTAACAGAAGAAATACTGAATTTAATTGATGAAAGGAGAAAATATAAAAATGCAGTAAGTGAAACAGGCAAAAAGGAATACAAACGTCTCAAAAATGAGATCGACAGGAAGTGCAAAATGGCTAAGCAGGGATGGCTAGAGGACAAATGTAAGGATGTAGAGGCCTATCTCACTAGGGGTAAGATAGATACCGCCTACAGGAAAATTAAAGAGACCTTTGGAGATAAGAGAATGACTTGTATGAATATCAAGAGCTCAGATGGAAACCCAGTTCTAAGCAAAGAAGGGAAAGCAGAAAGGTGGAAGTAGTATATAGAGGGTCTATACAAGGGCGATGTACTTGAGGACAATATTATGGAAATGGAAGAGGATGTAGATGAAGATGAAATGGGAGCTATGATACTGCGTGAAGAGTTTGACAGAGCACTGAAAGACCTGAGTCGAAACAAGGCCCCCAGAGTAGACAATATTCCATAGGAACTACTGACGGCCGTGGGAGAGCCAGTTCTGACAAAACTCTACCATCTGGTGAGCAAGATGTATGAAATAGGCGAAATACCCTCAGACTTCAAGAAGAATATAATAATTCCAATCCCAAAGAAAGCAGGTGTTGACAGATGTGAAAATTACCGAACTATCAGCTTAATAAGTCACAGCTGCAAAATACTAACACGAATTCTTTATAGGCGAATGGAAAAACTAGTAGAAGCCAACATCGGGGAAGATCAGTTTGGATTCCATAGAAACACTGGAACACGTGAGGCAATACTGACCTTACGACTTATCTTAGAAGAAAGATTAAGGAAAGGCAAACCTACGTTTCTAGCATTTGTAGACTTAGAGAAAGCTTTTGACAATGTTGACTGGAATACTCTCTTTCAAATTCTAAAGGTGGCAGGGGTAAAATACAGGGAGCGAAAGGCTATTTACAATTTGTACAGAAACCAGATGGCAGTTATAAGAGTCGAGGGAAATGAAAGGGAAGCAGTGGTTGGGAAGGGTGTAAGACAGGGTTGTAGCCTCTCCCCGATGTTGTTCAATCTGTATATTGAGCAAGCAGTAAAGGAAATAAAAGAAAAATTAGGAGTAGGTATTAAAATTCATGGAGAAGAAATAAAAACTTTGAGGTTCGCCGATGACATTGTAATTCTGTCAGAGACAGCAAAGGACTTGGAAGAGCAGTTGAATGGAATGGACAGTGTCTTGAAAGGAGAATATAAGATGAACATCAACAAAAGCAAAACAAGGATAATGGAATGTAGTCTAATTAAGTCGGGTCATGCTGAGGGAATTAGATTAGGAAATGAGGCACTTAAAGTAGTAAAGGAGTTTTGCTATTTGGGGAGCAAAATAACTGATGATGGTCGAAGTAGAGAGGATATAAAATGTAGGCTGGCAATGGCAAGGAAAGCGTTTCTGAAGAGGAGAAATTTGTTAACATCCAGTATTGATTTAAGTGTCAGGAAGTCATTTCTGAAAGTATTCGTATGGAGTGTAGCCATGTATGGAAGTGAAACATGGACGATAAATAGTTTGGACAAGAAGAGAATAGAAGCTTTCGAAATGTGGTGCTACAGAAGAATGCTGAAGATTAGATGGATAGATCACATAACTAATGAGGAAGTATTGAATAGGATTGGGGAGAAGAGAAGTTTGTGGCACAACTTGACCAGAAGAAGGGATCGGTTGGTAGGACATGTTCTGAGGCATCAAGGGATCACCAATTTAGTATTGGAGGGCAGCGTGGAGGGTAAAAATCGTAGAGGGAGACCAAGAGATGAATACACTAAGCAGATTCAGAAGGATGTAGGTTGCAGTAGGTACTGGGAGATGAAAAAGCTTGCACAGGATAGAGTAGCATGGAGAGCTGCATCAAACCAGTCTCAGGACTGAAGACCACAACAACAACAACAGTAAAACTGGTAAAACTTGGCATTGGGGAAGATCAGTTTGGATTCCCTGGAAATGCAGGAACATGTGTGACAATACTGACATAGACTGAAGAAAGGCTAACCTACATTTTACAGCATTCCTATTTTAGAGAAAAATTTTGTCAATGTTGATTAGACTACACTGTTTGAAATCCTGGGGGTAATAGACATAAAACATCTGAGAAGTAAAATCTTATTTACAACTTGCACAGAAAATGGAGTGCTGTTACACAAATCAGAAGCATGAAAGAGAGAGGGATTGAGGCAGTGCTGCAGCCTATATAGAACATGTTATGCAATGTGTATACCACCGTCAGGTGGCTTGCAGAGCATTGATGTAGATGTAGGAAACCAAGGGGAAATTTGGAGAGGGAATTAAAGTTCAGGGAGAGAAATCAAAAGCTTTTAAGTTTTGCCAATGACACCTACTTCTGTCAAAAACAAAAAAGGAATTTGGAAGAACAGTTGGATGGAATGAGTAGTGTCTTGAAAAGAGATTATATGATGAACTTAAAAACTACAAGCAGGGCAACAGAGGGAAAACAAATTAAATAAAACAGTTCCAAGGGAAATAGATAGGGAATGAGAATCTAAAAGTAATTGATGGGTTTTGTTATTTGAACAGGAATATAAACTGAAGATGTCTGAGATAGACAGAATATAAAGTTATGTCTGGCTATAGCAGGGAAAATGTTTCTGAAAAAGAGGAATTAGTTAATACCAAATATAAATTTTACTACTAGGAAGTTTTTTCTGAAGACATTTGTCTGGAGTGTGGCCTTGTATATAAGTGAAACATGGAAGATAAGCAGTTCTGATAAGAAGAGAAGAGAAGCTCTTGAAATGTTTTGTTGTAGAATTATGCCAAGGATTAGGTGGTTAGATTGCAAAACTAATGAGAAGATACTGAACCAAATTGTGGAGAAAAGAAATGTATGGTACAACTTGACTAAAGGAAGAGATCAAGTGATAGGACATATTAAGGCATGAAGGAATTTTCAGTTTGGTATTGGAGGGAAATTTGGAGGTTAACGTTTGTAGAAAGGGATCAAGATTTGAATATCATTAGCAGGTTTGAATGGGTTTTAGGTTGCAGTAGTTATGCAGGGATGAAAATGCTTGCACAGGATAGACCAGCATGGAGAAGCGCATCAAACCAGTTTTTAGACTGAAGACCAAAACAACAACAAATTAATCTTGTTTGTCTACATGTTATTGGACTACCACACCAGCTGTAAGGCAAATGACCTGGTATGAAGGTATGATTCACCAGTTAAGTACAGTAACGGTTCTGCTCTGGTTTTTTACAGACCCTTGAAAGAAAGTTGCATATCAAAAATAAAGTGCCTTTGTAAAACAAGGGTTTGAAATATAAAGATTGTTAAATAATAATTTTATGTCATAAGTTTAATGTGGAGATAGATATGTACTTTGAAAAATCACACCAGGAGCAGCAATAAAAAAGAAATACAAAATAATGTGATCAGAAACACTTTCTTAAAATTTCATTTTTATCCTCAAGTGTTCAAAATGTAATAATTGTTTGCACTCATGATCAAGGGCTCCTGAACACAGTGAAGAAACTCCTTAAATGTCATTACAATGTTTAACAATGCAATATTTTGAATCCTCTTCCATCATCAGAACTGTTGACTGTACCCTAGAGGAAAAGGCAAATCAGATGAACATGAAGGATAGCTGATAATGTCATCACTTTCTGCCCAGCTACCAGAAATGAGCGCAATGAGTGCTTTCATTGCCACAAAAGAGTACTGAACTAGGCACGCATTGTTGTGATATCTCACAAATCTAGATTTTCAAGTCATAAAATTAACAGGTTCAGTGAATTGATGAAGTCTATTGCATGTAATAATGCTGAATTATGAATAAAGAATCTGAATCTGAAACATACAGCTGGTGGCATTTTGTTAACAAAGAAAATTTGTATATCCTTTACCTATTACGATCTCTGCAGTGAAGTGTGGGCCAATCATGTGGCCTCCAATAATCATGCACCAAATGTCCACACTACATCACATCTGATGTTTGACCTAGCTTTGCCAGTACAGATTCTTAGCAGGCTAGTAATTTACATTTCCAACATTCAGCTTTCCATGATTTCTAAAGGTAGAGTCATTGGTAAAACAAATATTTGGAGAAAGAACCTATTGTTCTGATTTTGAATCAGAGCTGAGCAATGGAATTCCATTTATCTGCTGCAGTCTCACTGGTTAATCTGCTGGTGAAGTGACACATGATACAGATGGAAGCTATTTACATGCATAATGTGATCAATATTGGTATGACTTATTCCAGAAAAACCCACAATTTCTCTGGAGATGACATGGGATTAGGAGCAACAGCTGCCAGAGAATGTAGTTGTTTTGCTCCATTTGTCATAGGCTTACACCTTATCATGCGTATTACTACAGCCTTTTTCCAATAAAAGTTATTTGCACATTTGCTGAACTTTCATTCTCATTAGACACTGTCTCCTGGGATACCTTTAAGTGTACGACCTGTCTGTTATCTTGGTGTTCCCTTTGTGTTCTCCTAAATAAGAAGCATATCTAGTTTCTCTTGGTTTGTTCAAGATGTTTATTTTTCAAAACTGACAATCACTCAACACATCTGAACAACAGAGACAGAATGAAATCTAAATATCCTCTGTTCCTCTTTCACACCAGTTTTGCAACAATATAACACTCCATTTTCTACTTTTCCAACATGACATATTTCCCATCTGGGATATAAATTTAACAAAATTCCGGAAAGGGAAACAATTGGTTTCATGTTCAAAACAGATGAATCATTAATTCTAATTAGTTTAATATGTACTAAAGTAATAATCAGATTTTTGCTAGTGTAATATCTTTAAATAAGTCTTTTATAGAACTACAATGCCAACAGCAAAATTTACTATAGTTCAACTTGAAAAAAAGTGAATTTGATACTGATATCCCTGTAACAAATATATTGATGAAAATACACAATGCATCATCTCACAGTTCGTCAGGATGAAAACAGAATTACAGTATCTTAAACATTTTGAGAAATATTATATTTGAGGAGAACTGGGTAGATGAGTTACACTTTGTGTGTGTGTGTGTGTGTGTGTGTGTGTGTGTGTGTGAGAGAGAGAGAGAGAGAGAGAGAGAGAGAGAGAGAGAGTGTGAGAGAGTGTGTATTTGAGGAGAACAGGATAGATGAATTAAACTTTGTGTGTGTGTGTGTGTGTGTGTGTGTGTGTGTGTGTGTGTGTGTGTGTGTGAGAGAGAGAGAGAGAGAGAGAGAGAGAGAGAGAGAGAGAGAGAGAGAGTGTGAGAGAGAGTGTGTATTTGAGGAGAACAGGATAGATGAATTAAACTTTGTGTGTGTGTGTGTGTGTGTGTGTGTGTGTGTGTGTGTGTGTGTGTGTGTGTACGTGTGCGTGTGTGTCTAATCAGTGCTTAAAAATATAATCAGATAGGTAAAAAATCTGTTCATGAAGCAATAGCTGGAGAAGACATACGTAAAATATTTGGAAAAATGCCAGCTTTCAGAGACAGTGGTTTCTTCTTTTGACTGACAGGCTTAAGGAAAAGAAAAGGGAATTAAGGAAAATAACTAGTGAGGCTTAGGAAATGAGGATATTTATGAAGAAGTCAGTTGGAATCATCATAGAAAAAGGTTATGAACACAATACTTTTGATAGACATACAAATGATAAAAAGTTCAGCAAATCATTTTATCATTATGTTAAAAATTAACTCAAAACAGTCATACTGCAAACATATTTGAGTTACAGATGTAGGCAATAAACAATAAGAGATTTATACAAGAAAAATTCAAAAACTTTTAATACTAAGTTTCAGAACGAGAGAGATTTTACATATAGAAAGAGTTACAGTATAGTATTGACAGATTTATAGATAGTAGAAAAGATGTGTCACATAGAATGAAGAAGGAGGCAGCGCTAAAATGGCTTCAAACAGATAAAATACTAAAAGTGTTTGTTCCTCTTGGGAGTTCCCTTTACATTTTCAAAGAAAATTCACATATTGGAGACAAAATAATAAAAAACAATTTATACATGCATACATATTTCACAATTCATGGATGTTTTTTTTAATACTTAATTAATTCAACCATTTTCCCAGTGAAAACTCTTTTCTTTCAAAATTTATTCTTATAAAACATCTCTACCCTTCAGCTTATATGGTTTCAAAGAAGTTAGGTTCTTGAGATCAAGATGTTTCCTAGATTATGGATGCATCAATTGATATGTCTTAGGATGTGGATTTTATGACACAAATACTAACAAAGAGATAGAGGGGCTGGCCAGTACTTACCTCAGCTCAGTACAGCCGATAGATACACATAAAACAGAACTGAAAATTTACATTCCTAGCTTTCGGAACTTTGTTCCTTCATCAGGGAGGAGAGAGGGGAAAAAAGGGAAGAAGGGAAAGTGGATTCAGTTACTCACAACCCAGGTTATGAAGCAACAGGGAAAGGTAAACAGGGAGGGTAGCAAGGATGGAGGCATGGTTGTCAGAGGGAAGCCAAAGATATTCTACTGTAAGTACTGTGCCAGCTTCAAACCAAAGAGGATGTATACAGAAGTAAAGAGGTATATAGTATAAAGATAAACACAACTATGTGGGATGAAAAGATGCATGAATGGCTAAAGAGGAAAGGGAAAGAGGAGAAGACTGAAGAGTGAATGGGAGTGAGGTTGTTTAACGTAGGTTCAGTCCAGGGGGATGGCGGGATGAAAGGATGTGTTTGAGTGCAAGTTCCCATCTCCGCAGTTCAGAGGGTCTGGTGTTGGGTGGGAGAAGCCAAATGGCACATACGGTGTAGCAGGTTCCTAGGTCCCTAGAATTATGCTGGAGGGCATGCTCCGCTACTGGGTATTGGGCATCTCCTAGCGGACAGTTCGTCTGTGTCCGATCACCTAGATGTGGATTTTATATAATTTTGAATGGACCAATGTATATATGAGGAAACTTTTCCAACTCACTAGTTGAGAACCCACAAGCTTTTCTTTTGTTTATAAGCTGTCCACTTCAGCTACAGTGTCAGGCTGCTCCTCAGTAGAAATTGATGAGTAATGAATTACACAGTAGAGTTTAAAGTATATGTGAGCTTTTGGGACGCTAAGTTCTCTATCCTCAATTGTTCTTATCTAACATTTTATTGATTCCACCTTAGGATCGGGGCTGGGGAGGGGGGTTGGAACTCCTTCATTAACTATAAAAGGAAAATCTAGGAGTAAAGTATATTAATGATTTATTTTATAAATCACCTATCAAAAATTAAAGCAATTTATAATTCATTACAAACAGTTCACTGAAATCAGATAGTGCAAAGTTGATCTAAATAGTTTATTGTATCTAATTATTGGCAATATTCTGAAGGGGATATGTGCAGTGAACTGATCACACTAGTTTTTGATCATTGTTATTCTTTCATGTAGTTAAATGTCTACATCTGCATCACTGAGCATATACCAACTGCAAAGTGAAAGGGTTACAGCCAGTGAATACATGTGTAATACTAGGTCAAAGCAACTGATTCAGGCATCCATCAAATAATGGAAAGTCCAGGATGGAATGTAACAATATCACATAAAGGAAAGTTGCTACCCACCATATAGGAGAGCTGTTGAGCCACAGATAGGCACAACAAAATGACTGTCACAATATAAGCTTCTGGCCAATAAAGCCTCTCTCAAAAATAGACGACAGACAGACAGACAGACATGCAACACACACATACACACACACACACACACACACACACACACACACTCACACTCACAAAGGCTATAAATGATGTGCGACTGTTAGTAAATGTATTTAATAATTATTTCTTAATTATAGTAGAAAGCATAGGGGCAAAGAGATCAAGAGAAAAATCACAGCAATATGTTGAAAAAATAGCTCTCACAAAATTTGATCATATGAATGTATCACCAAATACTCCTTCTGAAATTAAGAATGTTATACATTCTCTCAAAAATAACAGCTCATCTGGCTTTGATTATGTTTCCAATAGAGTACTTAAGATTTGTTCTCTAATAGTAAACTCAGTCTTATCTGAAATATGTAATGCATCACTAACTCAAGGTATTTTCCTGAGATACAAATATGCCACTGTTAAACCCCCTTTAAGGAAGGTGATAAGAGAGGTTTCAATAACTATCAACCTGTTTCACTGCAGACATGATTTTCCAAAATTTTTGAGTAGTTGATATATTCCAGAATAGTATCTCACTTCAGCAATGATAATATCTTCAGGAAATCACAGCTTCAGTTTCAGAAGGGTTGTCCTACTGAGAATTCCATTTACATTTTCACTCAACAGATTTTACAAGCATTAAGTAATAAAATAATGCCAGTTAGTATTTTCTTTGAGCTATCTAAGGCATTTCACTGGGTGGATCACAGTTTTCCCCAGATAAATTGAAGTTATACGAGATTAATGTTATAGCCATCCAACATATAATAACATATATTACCAAAAGAATACAGAAAGGTGAAATTAGTAATTCAGTCATTATTGTCTGGGCACTTCATTCTGACTGGGATCTTCTGTCTAATACACAACAAACAGACATTTATTTTTAGAGATGACACTAGTATTGTTATCAGTCCAAACAAACAGACAGAAAGAGAATAAATGGTAAACAAAAATTTTAATGTATCACTGAGCAGTTTTCTGCAAAACAGTTTCACCCCCAATTTTAAAAAGACACAAGAGATTCAGTCCTGCACATTTAGGTGTAATACACCAATGATAAGTTTTGCCAATGCCTCTTCTTTCTTCTTGTTTGCTCCAGCTTCCTGAGATCTCTTGGTGAAGGGACACAGTAAATATAACAAGTTCTGTAGTGGTACAATGAAATTATGCAACAGTTAGTAATCTCATTCTTTGTTTATTGGTAATACTCTCTCATACTCTCACGTGTCATCAAACTTCATGTAGCATTTTATGTGTGTGATGGACTTTACTGTGTCACAAACCATTTCAATGAATTCCTTACGGCGTTACTTGGCCACACAATCAACAGCGTCACACATGTATCTATTTAAACTGATCCTTGATATTTTAAATAACTCTTCAGTTAGTTTTTGTCCAAATCAACACTTGTGTCAAAATTAACTTCGGCTTTGTGGATTAAATCCAAGCATATTCATAGCTATTGTCCATGATGTACTGAACAGCCCGATCTCGCACTGGCATGTAACTTATTTCAAATGTATTGTTCAGTTTACGATACTTCCCTGATCAGCTAAACAACTCTTTTGCAATGGCATGATCTTACATAAAATTAACTGGAACTGAATTTATCTCCATCCATGTCAGAATCATGAAATAAAATTCACTGCACTGGCAAGCGAACTATACATGCGCACTTTCGCATTCGTTGTCTTGGAGTAAAAGCTGCACATAAATTCACTCTCCTTTCCATTCATAGAAAAACCAATACACATTTATATTAAATATTTCCCATTCTAAATAGACTTCAAGAGTTTATATTTCACAACCAATAAAATTTTATCACCTGAGAGACACTATTAATTTACCAAACTGGAATTAGATCACAATTAATTAATGTTTGGATGATGACGTCACAAATCAACACTTGTTTGGAATGAACACAATACATGTACTAAAAGTACCATCCATAAAGTAATGTACTTATTTTTTACAACAAATTTGCTACCCCTTGTATCACTACAAAGTGTAGCATGTGTTGAGGAAATTATGAATATTGTGGAAATTTCACAATTCTTAGGTGTCCATATTCATAAGAATTTAAATTGGAAAAAACACATTTTGGAACTCCTTAAACAACTTCGATCATTCACATTTACACTCAGAATCACTGCAAATCTTGAGAGAGACAAATCAGTAGTTGACATAGTTTGAACATTTTCATTCAATAATCTGACATGGAATAATGTTGCAGGGAAACTCATCTTTAAGATAGAGAGTTTTCATTGCTCACAAATATGCTGTAATAATAATATGTGGTGCTCATTTTGTAGACATCTGTTTAAGGAGTTGAGCATTCTGACTACTGCTTCACAGTATATTTATTTCATTAGGAAGTTTGTTGTAAATAATCCACTACAGTTCAAAAGGAACAATTACAATATCAGAAGGAAAAATGGCATTCATTACTCCACATTAGGGTTGCCTTTAGCAAAAAAATGGGTGCACAATAAAAAAAATTTTCATCACTGACCCAGTGATATAAAACACCTGAGAGACAGCAAAATAAAATTAGAAAACAAACTGAGACTGTTTCACAAGTCCATCCATTCTGTAGAAGAATTTATATTACTTTATTGTGTGAAAGGCAGAGTGTAGAACTTACTAACTCAAAACATCTGTACATGTGTTTTCATTTTTGGAGAAAAAAATCTTGGAAATGTTCAGACTGTAATCATATGCACAAATTAATTTGTGGTGTGCATGTAAAATGACTCATTCCATGTCATTGCAATCTATGGTGCAAAATGATTAACAGAAAATGAAACTAACTAACTGACTGACTAACTAACTACAGTTTCTTCTATTGCTACCACAGCAGTCTCAGGGAATGATATTTTTCTGCATAGATGCAAAAAGGATTCAGTGTGTTCTAATTTCATATGTTAAATTAGTAGTAAGGTGTTGCAGCCATTTGAATTCACAGTAAAACTATTTTATTCTGTATCTGGAAATACTTTGAAAGACATAATAATGACACATCTTTAAGCATGTGGTAATTTCTATTCCCTTTCAGGGATTAGTAGTACATACATATGTTAACTTATTTACCATAATTTTATTTACAGATATTAAATACAGATGGACACAGTAGGCAAATCAGCCAGTGTATGAAAATGAAAGTGAAGTTAAACCAATGAGTCTGTTCAGTCAAAGCACAAAGTTGCTGTTTGAGTGATTGATAGTCACCTCAGAGGATCCCCTCCTTTCCGATAGTGCAGAGCACAGGAACAGGCTGGACAGGTGTAGCTGGACATAACAATATCCTGTAGCCATATAGGAGGGCAAAGGTGATGTCTTGCACAGGAGTGAAGAGGTTCGTTGACTGAGGCATGTCCATAGATGGCAGACAAAGGGGGATAATGGAGAATACATAACTGCCTGAGATTTTGGCCATGATGTGGTCATTGTCTGCATCTGCCAGCAGATGGAAGGTGTCCAGCAGTCGTTCATGAGTTGTGGACGTGTGGGGTTGTACTGTCAGAGAGATAAAAGTTGTGCTGTCTAACATCTCAGTGGAGAGTTCATTGAAGTTAGGACCCATGCTGTCAACTGCAAACACTGTAGCTATGTGTGTGGTGTGGAGAGGGGGGAGGGGGGAGGGAGTGGAGGGTGAAGGGGTAGAGGGAAGTTTCACATGGGAGCATGATGTCATTGCACCCTCCAAGCACTATATTTCTTAAAGAAGCATCATTTACACAGTCTGAGAGACAAATATTGTATCTCCTGGCAGGAGAGTAGCAGGGTTGAGTTATGAAGGAGTCATTGACTAATGTCGAGGCTGGTTTCATCCTGTTCACTGAGACAGTTTGGCATTTCCTATCTAACAGGTTGGTCATACAGTGTTCTGTCCTTGACTAGGGACTTTGTGCTGGCCTGAGTATGGAGGCTGGAGAGATGCACAAACTGAGTCATCATGAAGCATGATATATTCACAGATAGAGATTTCTTTATGAGTGAAGGTTTGTGGTGAGGTATGTGATTTCAGCAGGGGAGTAAGAATATGAGAAATATGTGAGTGTACTCGTTCAACTAGAATGGAGAGCCCATCTTGGGTCAGGAGGTCAGACTGCTCTCTGAACTCAGCTTGCAGAATGAGCAGTTTGCCATATTGAACATTTGCAAGTGACAATTGCAGGTCTTCTTAGAGTGCAGCACAGATGCCAAAAAGTATCCATGGTAGTAAATCCAACCCACAACTGCAGTGGCATGTGAGATTTGCCTTAAGTGTATTGTGCCAAGCATTCGGCATTCAAGAAGTCCAGTACTTTGTGGGCAATGAGCGGTGGTGTGGAACTTGTTGACACCACACAACTCACATAGTTAGGCATACAGGCAAGGTTCAAATTGGTTTCTCTAGCCAGTGATAATGGAGGGATGTGTAGTGATCCAGCTACACAGGGCTAATAGTATTAAGACCTAACTTGCTAAGTTATCTAGTTCAATTATGAATCATGACTCAATGCTGCCATTAAATTTTCATGAACTACCATGAAACACTGAACAGTCCTGCTCATTGAAAATATGTGTGGAAAAAAACACTCTCCAATTTCTAGCAGAAAAAGTTTGACCATTTTGCCTAACATTTATCTTCACACACACAGTTAAGTACAGTACAACTGCATGTATATATGGTTATGCAATAGGACATTTACTTCTAAGTGAACACACAGTGCTTAGCCTGACACTTGTTATTATGATTACACACAAGTGTTATATTGATGAATCAGGTGTAAGCAGCTATGCTGTCATTGGTTGTTCCATTCAGCTGAATGACAGATGCCACAATCTGAGCAAATACAATGCCTAAATAATTGCACATTATATTCACTGACAGAAATTACAGTGCACACATGTTTCACACTCACCAAAAGATACTTAAAATAGCAGGCAGTGGCAGCAGCACTAAAATTATGAATGAAAGAAGAAGGCGTAGGCTTTGAAACAACTACACTAATGGAGGTCAACAATGTCGACATTAATAACAAAAATTCACAAGCATATTTACTTTAAAGAAGAAGCCAATTAAAGATTAATTTCTTTGAACAAGTTCCAAATACAAAGCATAATATTTTAATAATTGTTTTACTCTTTGACAAGAGCTAAAGCAGCTATCCTTACTTGTTATGATGCAGGTGGTGTGGTGCACTGTCATCGGCAGCTTATTGTTGCAGGTGGCTTGTTGAAATCAGCTCCGTCATGTGTAGACATTGCAGATTGAATTACCTAATGTGGAATTTTACTTTCCACTCAGCAACAATTTCTTCAGTGGCATATTATAGGCCACTGTATAGATGGATGTTGTTACAGCTGTTGCCAACATTGAGCTTCACATGAGCAATTTATTAAGTCTCTCATGCACAATGATGAAGTAACACAATTCAGTAGAGGATTTTAAAGTTATTTTGATTGCAGAATTACAGTCTGTTTATTTACACACAAAAACATTACCGTGAACTTGTCACTGTTGGCAGTAACATGCACACTCATAATAAACAGTTTCTATACACCCGTGGCACAATTAACAGTTCATGCACACAGTAGTCAGCGATGCTGTGAAAATGAATCGAAATTATAAAGTATTTAAAATGCACATTGTACAGTCACAATCAACACAGTTCTTTCCCAGAACACCGTAAACAGAAAGTCATCTGTCCATAGCTATATTGTTGTAGCTATGTGACTCAGTTTGTTCAGCAGTTTTACACAGTCCAACTTCTCTATCCACTTTAAACATTTCTACACTCCATTACAGGAAGAAGCAGAAATACATCTTGTCATTAACCAGTTTCATTCACACTGACAGTTTAATGACATGACATAGTCAAAAAACTTTTAACCTCCTTCTGCCTTCTCAGTACAACCATGAGTGCCACACACTATTCACACTGTTTGACTCGCACAATCAATATTCTGATTGCTCTCATCCTGCTTGTACAATATCTCAGTATACATTTAACTTGACAAAGTCATTCCAATCAAAATAATGCAATAAATAATAAACAAAGAATTAAAATGTTTTACATATTCAATAGGCAAGAAAACTTCATTACTAACATCCAAAAGAGAAATAATATCAGTTGCATATTATTATTTTCAACAAACACTTGCTCATTACATTATAGAAGAAAATAAACACTATGCTATATCATCAGAAATTCATTTACACTATGAAATAAGAAAGAAAGCAGAAAATAAAAACTCTTATATATGTCACAACTACCAATGTCTTCACTTATGCTCCCCATTTTTGCATCAATACTTAATTCTACCATGTAATGCTGTGAAACCTGTCAAGCAGTAATTAAAACAGAAGTTAAAAAAAATTTTCTTTACAATATGACACTAATTAAACAAAATGTTGAAGACTGATTATGCTCTATGTTTTGAAAATCCATCACTCAGAAATGTATTAATAGTGGCAAAAAAGAGAATTACAAATAAAACAAAAGTTACAACCAACTTGTACAGCATCACTGGACTCTAACCACATTAGGCTCTTGTCTACAGCAAACACCATTTTTTTTACTACACACTCTTGGGTATCCTACAGACTAACTTTGTACATATCAGATCACACTCTTCACACACTTTGGAGAGTCCTTGTAACCAGTTAATTTTTTATCACAAACTTTATGTATGTATATCACAATAATGTTCAGTATCTAGCATACCCATTAAATTCTTCTCTTCCCAGCTGTCATTGCCTGTATTTTTGTTCTCTGTTCTTGTTTCTTTTTTAAGTCACTCATCAACTGAGCTCTAAAGCAGCTGATTAAAATTATAATTATACTACCAAACATCTCACACCATGTGTCAGCCTACTATTCACTCCAAATCAATATCTGAATTCAATAGACTACAAAAATCTTCTACACAGAATTATTCCTTAAATACTTCCCTTAATTATACAAATTATGTTCTCAAAGCACCTTACTCATTATGTATCATTTCCTTTCTTCTACTCCCAGTTAGTGGGCAAATACATCTACTTTTATTCTTCTTCTTCTTCTCTCTCTCTTCTTCTTCTTCTTCTTCTTCTTCTTCCTCTTCTTCCTCCTCTTCTTTTTTCACTGAGTTCCACTCAGTCCTTTTGACTATACTGTGTTAAGGTTTCTAATAGCTTCATTTTATAATACTCTTTACTTCCCCTCTTATATTACCTTCCTCTTCTCAATTCCTCTGAATTTCACCTTTTGTTTCACTTATTATTCATTATCCATTTATTATACTCATTTATTTCTTCTTCCCTCCACAAATTACTTAGTAATTTTCCTTACCACACTACATTAAAATTTCTGACTTCTTGCCATACTCACCTTGGTCTTACATTAACTACATCAGAAAAACAATCACACATTTTAGTTATATTCCATATACACTTTGTATGCAACTCATTCCTGTCTTCAATCATTAATTTCATTACACAGCAATACCAAACCTAACATTCCATGTTATTCCTGTCCAAATTCTACAGTTTCAAATCAGACTTATTTCTACATTGCCACTCTACCAACATATAGCAAGATGGTCACAAACAATTTACCTCTTCTCGTTGATTTCCATACCTCTCTTCTATCTCCAACTCAAATCTTGTCATCATTAGTAAATTGTCACCTTTGGGTAAAATAGTCAAATCTGGTTATCTCTACTTACTCTACAGTTTTGATAGTATGACAGTCAAAGAATAGTTTAGGTAGACAACAGGATGGTAAAAGAGTAGGTAGCAGCACAGAAAACTATGGAAGAAATAGCACTGCTACAGCTCAGATCCCTATAGACGCTATGGCACATATTCACTAAAGAGTAGTCAATATCCTGGAGTTAATCATCACATTGACTCTCGTTTGTGTCGCTCTGGCTTTATATGGCTACAAATCTACTATATTCTTGAGATCAGACTTCTTCTTTGACTTTGGATAAACTAAATAGAATGCATTTGGGTGGGGTATACTTGCTATCTCAAATGGACCTTTATACACATCAAAAAAATTAGAAGTCTTGTTACTTATCTCCTTGAATTTTTCATATGTCTTAACTTATACCAGATCTCCCATTTTAATATCAACCTTCTTCATTTTCTCATCATGTCCACTCCTTCTTTCCTCCAACTTCTTCTCCACTAATTCTCCCATTCTTTTCTTTTTCTCATCCCAATTTAATTCCTCTCTGTGAGGAAAAGATAGTTTCTCCTCAACAAAACACTAAGATCTCTCTCCCTTCATAACCTCATAAGGAGTAAATCCCATCACATCAAGACTTAGAGTATTCATTACATCCTCAATATCAACAATATCTCCTCACAAACTATGATTGTTGCTACAATACGTAAGGCACAGTTGTACGATATTCCTCATATAAGACTCTGCAGGTTATCCTGCCAGTTTATACCGATGCCTCTTCATTTAGTCATCTTCTTGTTTCTTCTTGTTTGTCCCAACTTCTTGAGATCTCTTGAAGAAGAGACACAATACAATAAGTTCCATAGTGATACAATGAAGTTATGCAACAGTTGGTGATTTAATTTTGGAACTGCTGGTTTATTGGCATTTATGGAAAGAAAAATACTCTCATATGCTCATGCAGTCACATGTAACATTTAGTGTGTGTAATGGGACTTACTGCATCACAAATCATTCTGATAAATTAATTAAGCTGCATTGAAGTGTTGCTAGACAACATAATCAATATGGTGATACGTATCAATTACATCTGAACGTCGACATTTTAAATAAACTTTCGGTTCATCCCTGTCAAAATCAGTACTTGTCTCAAAGTCAACTTCCAACTTAGTGCATTAAGTCCATGTGCATTGGCAAATATTGCATGTGATTCACAGGACAACCTGATTATGTACTGGTGTGTAACACACTTTAAATCAAGCACACAAGCTTCAGTCTTCTCCAATGGGCCAAATGACTCCTTTGTAATAACACGATCCCATGCAAAGTCTAACTGGAGCTGGATTTGTCTCGATCCAGGTCAAAAACATAAAAATAAAATTCAACACATAGGTCAATGAACTGTACTTTTGCATGCAAGTGATAACTCGTCTCATTAAAGCCGCACATAAATTCACACATTTTTGTAAGCATACAAAAATCAAAACACCTTAGTATTAAACAGATAAATTATAGCATGCAATTACTAACTAAACATTTCTGACTCTGAATAAACGTCCAGAACTTGTATTTCATAATCAATAAAATTTATTGCCTGAGAGAAACTAATTGCTAGCTAAAGTGGATTCAGATTACAGCTAGTGTCTGGATGATGATGTCATGAATCGACACTTGATTGGATTGAACGAAATACCTGTACTGAAAAATACTGTTTGTTGGTTGATTTACTGACTTCTATAACAAATTTGGGTATCCTTTGCATCATGACACTGCCCCCCAATCTGTAATGTCATGATAAGATCGAAGATGTTACAGGATGAACTGGAGCTTGCTAGGGTGGTGTACTGTGCTGTTATACCTTAGTTCAGGCATTATAAGATTCATACCACAAGCTGAAACATACACTTTACATCAAATTTTACATGAGTAATTGTAAATGGGCACCCAACAGACATTGACTGTTTAAATGACTATCTGAAAGTCAATGAATTTGTTTGAATTCCACATTCTGACATGATGCACTTCACACTCACTATACAACACACACACAACACTTCAGTATTTGGTGAGAAGCCCTTTCAACTGACTGCACAAGGCTGGGATTGCAGCTGGTTCTGACAGAAGAAGGATAGAGCTGCAATCTCCAGTGAGCTGTATACGCAGTTATAGTCGGCTCGGTCATCTTCTTCTTTCTTGCTTTTTCAAACGAGCCAAGTACAGTGCTGGGTTGAATGACATATCAGCTGGTAACATCATCTCTGCTTCTCCACTGTGTATCTTGTGATTCTCTCTGGAGCAAGTGTTGTATATTCATCTGATATTGTTTTGTCAACAGGAAAACAAAGTGAATGCACAAATCTTCCAGTTCTTCAGTGAATGTGTTTCATAATTTGTTTAATAAGGATTATTTCTCAGACATTTGGATTACAGCATTTGTTGTCAGTTTCACAGCATGAAGTGGCTTGCTGCAGGTTGTCAATATTCTCATTGATGTGTGCATCGTGATGTACTGCTGTGTTTAAAAGGTTTCCTTTGTTAACTGTCAAGTGCTGGTTTATTGTTATAAAAAATATGCTGCAGATTTGCTTGTGAGCTTTTCCCTTATTGTGTAGATTTGCATCTTCATCATAAATACTGTGAGTATGGTTCACCAGTTTTATATTTATATATAACACACACACACACACACACATACATTGTAATCCAATATTGAAGTTTGTTCTGTCTCATAACTGTCCTCAGTATATATTAGACAATAGTCCTTCCATCTTCCTACCACCGTACCTTCACGAGATTTGTATTCATTTTCCTTACCATAATAGTAATCGGTTCATCATGAAATTCAAATAATTATTTCTGTATGTTTTGTATCATACTTTCATTGTCTTCAATACATGTTTTTTTGTATTATGTTTTCCAGGTTATAACGTCAATTAGACAGTTACATCAGCTCATTTTTTATTCCTTTCTCATATTTCCTCTATCTTTGATCATGCCCATGAATATACGAGAGCATTTCAAAAAGTAAAGGTACAATGGCTCACAGTCCTTAAATAGAACATTTATTTCGAAAATGTCAGTTACATCTTATTAACTGGATTATTTGATATCTTTCAACATAATCACCCCCATTATCCAAACATTTGTTAAGTCGGTGCACAAGCTTTTGTATCCCACAGTCATAGATGGTTGCCGCCTGTTGATGGAACCACTTTTCAACTTCATCTTTGATCTCTTCATTGTCGTGGAATGATTTTCCACCAAGATGTGACTTCAGGTAATGGAAGACATGGAAGTCAGTGGGTGGGAGGTCTGGGCTGTACAGTGGATGGTCCAATACGTCCCATTTGAATTGTTTGAGTAGTGCTTTGGTTATGAGTGCTGTGTGAGGCCGAGCGTTGTCATGAAGCAAGCGGACTCCGCTTGTCAGCATTCCCCTGCATTTGTTTTGAATTGCCCTCTTCGAAGACGTTTCAAAGTCTGGCAATATGCAGCAGCATTAATTGTTGTTCCAGGAGGTATAAATTCCAACAGAAGAATGCCTTGCCTGTCCCAAAAAACAGAAGCCATGATTTTCTTAGCTGAAATCAATGTTTTGCATTTCTTGGCTTTTGGTGAATTTGAATGGCGCTATTGCATTGATTGTTGCTTGGATTCAGGTGTATGGTGATAAACCCATGTCTTGTCACCTGTCACAGTGTGATCAAGGAACTCATCACCTGCTTCAGCATAGCATGTGAGGAAGTTGAGTACAAAGCCCATCCTTTTCTTTTTGTGTTCTTCCGTTAACAGTTTTGGAACCCAGTGCGCACACAATTTTCTGTACACTAACTTGACAGTCACAATGTCATAAAGAGTTGCCATTGACATGTCTGGTATGACCTGATGCAATTCTTTCAATGTGAGATGTCTATTCGCACGAATTGCCTCCTCTGTTCTCCGAAGAAGGGCATCAAAGATCAAAAATTGGCCGACCTGTTCTTTGTTCGTCATGGACATCCTTCAGAGAAATGATGACACCATTTCGTTACGTTTTGTCAATTCATAAAGTTCCCATAAACAGAAACAATTTCTTTGTGACTATCCACTGATCGCTGACCTCTTGCATGAAGAAAATGAATGATGGAGCGCCCTTTGCATTTGGCGGGATTCTGAATCAGAGCAGCCATTTTAAACATGACCTACTCCAACCAGAAGCAACGTTCAACTGCTGAACGACCACGAGGAGAATGCTAATAGTTCAAGGTTTAACACCAGTGTTTCCAACTTGCTCGCCAAAACTCTTCTGTTCCTCTGGCGTGCTCTGTATCTTTACTTTCCAAAATACCCTCCTACTTTCCACCATTAATACATATAAAATTCTTCAACAATTCATAAACATAAAATACTTATGCCTCTAGGGCAGCATTCTTTTAAACTTAACTTTCACCCTGAAGTCAGTTAATCTTACTTCTCTTGTTCTTCAATCCATTAACTGCTTTTTTTCTCTTTCCAGAAATTATCTTTTCTATGAACTTTCTCATTTTAATCTTGTTAAATTATATTATTGTGGTGTGTTTGTCATAACACATACATTATATTTAATAATAACTGAATAAAATAATCCTCTTAATTATATATAAAATAATGAAAAAAATAATACATCTTATAGCTTATCCTGTGGCTCAAGTCTAATATCAGTGTCCTGTAAGTAAATACTCTTCTCATTCTCTTTTCCTTCATTTTCTTTTCATAAATGGTACACATTTTCTCATTGATAATATTTCTTTGTCTCTGTGTGGTGGAATAAAGCTTTTATCATATAGGAATCACAGTCAGCAAGTATATAACTTCCTTCATGGGGAATTTGTATTATTCTGTATCGTCCAGTGTATAAATACTGCCATTTCCTATTCAACTTTTTTTTTATCGAGGCCTTTGGATGGTTTTTCAATAGTATTTCTTCTCAAAAAGCATAGGTTATTAATTATCTTCTCCAAATTTTTATCAAATTTTGCTTTCTGTAATTGAGCTTGATGTTGTGGATTTAAGTAAACTTTCTCCCAGATGTCCTACTTAGTGAGATTGTCTTCTTCAGTTTGTGGCCAACCCTTTAGCCAGTTTTGAGAATCATCCTTGCCATACATCACTTGGTTGGGTGAATATCCTGTGGAAGTATGAGGCAAATCATTATAAATCCTTTCCAATTCTGATAACCACTCAATCCATTTGTAATGTTGGTGAGTGGTATATGTACCTAGAAATTGATTTAATTCATGGAATAATCTTTCGATTGGATTCCCACAGGGATAAAAATGTGATACATACATATGTTTAATATTGTATTCCTTCACAGTCTCTCTCCAGATTCTGCTGGTATAGTAGGCAGCATTGTCTGTCAATATCATCTTCGGTTTTGGAAACTCTGTCATGAAATC
This sequence comes from Schistocerca piceifrons, assembly GCF_021461385.2. Taxonomy (NCBI): domain Eukaryota; kingdom Metazoa; phylum Arthropoda; class Insecta; order Orthoptera; family Acrididae; genus Schistocerca; species Schistocerca piceifrons. Next base: position 190,821,380 of record NC_060141.1, read on the forward strand.
ACCGATAAATTTCTTTAACGTAGGATACAATTTCATTTACTTTGAAAAAATATCATAGAATGCCAGAATATAATTAAATCTTCCATGATTTGTAGGACATGGCCCACACACATTACAAGATATCAATGTCAAAGGTTTATGTGGTAAAATTGGATGTAATTCAATTTTTCAGCAATAGTTGATGGATTTAGTTTTCTGGCAAATCTTACTATTCTTTAGAATGTTACTAGTCAAGTGTTCTAAGTTCAGATGGTAGCAATATTGGGCTAACTTTGTTTTGCATTTTGAAGATCCAAAGTGTCCCCACTTCAGATGTGTATAACACAGTAAAGATTCCAGATGTTCCTTTGGAATGCATACTTTCCAGGTACAGCATGAGTTTTTCTTCAAAATAATACATAAGATTGTCAAGTGAACAGAATACCAGAATGATTTGTAGCTCCTTGGCTGATTACATCTCGAATAGGTTTCCAATAAGAATCTTGTTTATCCAACTGGGACATACTGTGACACAACTTTGAAATTTGTTTCTCACAAAATGCAATAGACAGATTCATTACTTTGAAATATAACATATATTCCTCAAATTATTCACTATCCTGTCTTCTACACAAATGAGATAGAGCATCAACTACAACGTTGTCTCTCCCTTTTTATGCATTGCACTGAAATGTTATACTCTTGAAGTAACAAGGCCCATCTGGTTAACATTGAGTGAAAAATTCTTCCCATTAAAATATAAGACAAAGCTTTATGGTCACAAAATATGGTTATTCTTTTGCCATAGACAAAATATCTAAACTTTTTAAGTGCCAATACTACAGCTAGTACCTCTTAACTTTGTGGTACAGTATGCCCTTTCACATTTAAAGAGTGTTCTATTTGCAAATCCTATAATCTTAATGGTATTCATATTTTGCATATCATCCATTTGGAAAATCATAGCGCCTAAGCCTGTTTCAGAAGCATCAGTGGCAATGCAAAAATCCAGTTCAAGTTTTGGATGACGTAACTAAAGCATCTCGGATTTTGTCAAATGCTTGACTACATTCGGGGGTCCATTTCCACCTGATGTTCTTGCATAATAACTGTAATAAATATCCTTGGCTGATTAATTGATTGGGCAAAAATCAGAGGACAAATGAGGCTAATCCTATGAAAGATTTTAATTCCTTTTTATGTTTAGGATAGTGGCACTCTTTGATAGCACTCCTTTTTATAGGAGTCAGCATAATACCGTTAAGCATAGTTATTTGTTTTAGGAACTTCAGTTGACTTCTGGTGGATATTGATTTCATTAAATTTATTGTAGCTACCTACTCTAAGAATTTCTCAAATACTTTTTCAAGCTGATAGAGATGCTCCTCCCATGTTTCAGTAGCAATCAAAAAGTCATCCACATAGAAGGTAACTTTATTGAGTAAATCTCGGCCAAGTACAGTGTCTAGTGCTGATATAAATACACCTCCACTAATATTTAGTCCAAATGGCATAATGGTGAATTGGTAGCTTCTGCCCATAAAAATAAAAGTGGTATAATTACGAGATTCAATAGAGATTTTTGTTTGCCGGTATGAACTTCTCATATCAAGGAATGTTAGGAAGTGGGAACCACAGAATTTCTGAATTAACTCATAAAAATTCTCAGGTCTTGTCTGTACTGGTATGATTATCTTGTTTATCTCTGTGGTGTTGAGAACTAACCTGACATCACCATTTGCTTTGAGGACCACCAAAAGAGGGCTACAATATTCAAAGTAAGAGGGTTGTATAATTCCCCACACCAACATTTTGACAATTTCTTTCTTGACTGCTTCTCTCTTTGACCAAGGAATACAATACGAAGTGCGACAAAAAGCTTTGTGTGGATAAGTCTTGATGTCGTATTCAAAACCTTTGATATTCTGGGACGTTTGCTAAATATGGGCAGATAATTACTTAACAAGCAACACAAATCTTCTTGTTGACTTGCAGATAGGTATTCAGATAAGGAGATTTTCTCCTGAAGTGTAACTTGACTTATTTCTTCTCCAGTATATTCAATATAGAAGATATCATCAATTAATTTACAGTCAATACCAATATAGCTAACCATTAACTTCATGCAATACCGATCCAGGAGTACTTTGTCCTTTATCATAGAAACTGTCAAAACATTGCCATCAGAGTCCAAAGTACACATTCCTTCTTTTAAATTGATGACTGCTCCAGCATCACCCAAAAAATCTGGACCCCAAACATATTGTACAGTCATTCCTAGAACAATTAAGAAGGTACTTTCTATTAAAGCCCCCCACATCATAATGTTGACTCATGCCTGCTTTGAGACATTTTGCACTTTTGCACTAAATGCTCCTGATGCAATACACCCAGTAACAGGAAGGGTAAGCACTTTCGCTCCTTGGCTAATTTGTTTAAAACAATCTTGCGTCATTATGCTAAAGGTTGTTCCAGTATCAATCAAAATTTCAACATCAATACCACTTATTACTGTTTGAACTACTGCCTCCAAAATTCATCCACAATTATTTGAAATGTAAGGTGCTTCTTCAATCAGTTCTCCCTTAGGTCCAACTCATCATTATACCTCATTACATTCACTTTCAAATGATGCCTGCCCTCCTCATCCTCTCCAGTCATCTTAGAAAGGCTTTCGGTGACTGGTTCTAGTTTAATCTTTCAGTGGATGTAATTTTGGTAGTTCATAGATTGATCTTTCATGACAAATGAGTAGTTCATGTACTTCAACAATAGATACAGAATGGTCAGAATTTGGTGGCTGTTCTGTTTGCAACTTTATTGCTCCGTTACCAAGTGGTATTGGTCCTTGTGGCAGTTGAGCTTGTTGAGTTACATTTGCATCTACCCGTTGAACTTCAGGTCTCAAAGGGTCTTTCCAATATTGTATACTATCAGGATTGTTTTCTGGGTATATATCATGTCTGCATGAATTACCGTACTGATTATTCAAATCATTCTGTCTGTGCTTACAATTTGGTTTTCCTGTACTAATCTGATTTACCTGATTATTATTATTTCCTTAGATTTCTTTAGTATAATAGATGTTACGTTTATATTAGTTATTATTATTGGCTTTACTATAGCCATAAGATGTCGCTTGTCCTCCTTCATGTAGTGTAGGTTTAGGATTTCTATCTCATTGGTCATCATTGTTAATATTATTATTATTATTATTATTACATTGTTAGGTAGACATTTGATTATTATTCCATACTCTGGAACTTTTGAGTATCAAATTGATCGAACTGACTACAGACAGATACTGTTCCACGTTATAGTCAGAGACATTTGGAAGTTTCCCACGTATATGAATAGGTAATCTTCCTTTCAACATACTTATTATCACTTCCCTATGGGAAATAGGATCACTTCAGTACCTCGTTTTATTAATGTATTTCTCGAAATACTGTCTTAATGAACCTTGTTTACTATTATAAAATTCAAGTTGATACGTGTCTTTTCGTAGTCTCTCTTGTTTGCTACTCGACCAGTATTTCACTAAGAAATAAGTTGTTCAAACTCCATGCATGTATTACAATTGTCACTTGCTTCTGCAGCCCACAGTGCTGCCTCACCTGTGATCTTGGACACAATAAATTGAAGTCTATCGTATTCAGACCAACTGCAAGGAAAAATACACTTAAAATTGTTGATGAAAACTTTTTGATGGATGTCATCTTTTTCAGTTGAATAGGAAGGAAACTGTCTGCTTTTGAATATGTTTGTCTCAACCTTTAAACATGACAAGTACCTTCTTTGGACAAAAGTGTTATTTTAATTTCCGTAACAGTCACAAAATTTATCAGGTGTATTCCCATAATAGTTACATTTTACTTCACTACAGGATTTGTTATTCCTAAGCCTGTCTTCAGAATAGTTGTCTTTAGTTAATATATTTCATGAAGATTTTTGTTTTAATTCTGAAAATTTACAGTTTGTTTCACTTTGCCTCTTAGGTAATTCTTCAGTTACTTTATCCTTTATGGCCTGAATCTCATTATTAAATAACTTGATAAGTTCCTCATTTTCAGTTTGTTTTTTCTTAACTACCTCAGCTTGTTTCAACTCAAGAGTGGTATTGACTCTCTATTTCCTTGTTTTTAACTTGTATCCACTCAGAAACATCATTATCTAATTTTTTTAGTTTGGTCCTTTAAATATTTATCTATACCCTTGCAAGTGTCTATTTCAAATTCTGACATCTTTTTAGACAGATTCTCAATTTGCACATTGGTCTCCAAGTAACTACTTTCAAAGTTACAGATTTTATCTGACAAATTACTATTTCCCTTTGAAATAGTTTCATATTTATTGTCCATCTCATTAATTTTACCGATAATCGATATGTAGGTTAATCATATCTATGGAAACTTTTATTTCTAATTCACTAAATTTAATATTTGCTTGTTCTCCCCACTCTAATTTTAAGTTATCGAATTTCTCATTTAATTGTTTATTATCATCTTTAAGTGAAACAATTTGATTTCTAAGTGACTCAAACTTGTGGTCAAATTTTTTATTGAGTAAACCCATTTGCGTGTTGAATTTTTCAGTTTGGGAATCAAATTTAGTATTAATATTCTCATTTTGGGAATCAAATTCAGCATCAAACTTCTCATCTAAATGTCACATATTCTCAATTAACTGATGTTGCATACTCACAATGAATTTAATAATCATACCATCTTTAAGCTCTGTAACATTTGATGTAAGATTCACACTTTCCTGTGTAACTTTGGTATTTATAGACTCATGATGATTACTCATCTCAGAGTAAAAGCCGCACATAAATTCACACTTCAAGAACTTGCATTTCATAATCAATAAAATTTGTCACCTGAGAGAAACTATTAGTTTCCTAAAATGAATTCAGATTACAGTCAACTCATGTCTGGACGATGATGTCACGAATCAACACTTGCTTGGAATGAACGAAATACCTGTACTGAAAAATACTGTCTGTTGAGTGATTTACTGACTTCTATAACAAATATGGGTACTTCCTGCATCACTACAAGGTGATAAGTTGATGTATGTGTTACTGTTACTCTAAGATTGGCAAGACTTTTCTTTCCATCTCTTACTTGTAAACATTTATCAGACAGTTTTGCCTTGAGTTTACCAAACTTTACAAAATAGTCCTTTTCTAAATTAGTCAGGATCACCTTGCCAGTTGCTTTACACAAAGGATAAAGTTTTATAAATTTAGAGAATACTTGCAGCACTACAAAGACATAGGCAAAACCTCTCTTTGCTTTGGCAAGGGGTGTAAAATTTCATTGCTTATAAACCCACTAAGTCATTTGGTTTTACATTCTGCATGGGAAGCCACCACATTTAATTGGTAACCTTTGCTCACTGGCATTTATCACATATCTTGATCCAGTTATTTACTCTCCTCTCCATGTTGTCAAAAATCACACTCTCCCTCAATTTCTGTATAAACTTCGTTGCAACTACATGTTCAAAACTCAATTGAATATAATCAATTACATCATCTATGCACTCACAGGGCCAACACACCATTCCAATCCTCTGAATTTTCACTAGTTTACCTAAACAAAACTTCACCATGTACCTTGTAGTACATCATCAATTTATTATTAACATTTGGCATACATAAGTCTCTTTATCATCTTCTGTACCTCATCATGGTTCTGATACCTCCTCATGTGCTTGCAAATACTTTCTATTTTTTTTTCTCCACATACTCCTTTTATATAGAATAATTTAACATGCTCTTTCCATAATTCTTGTCCTATTTCACCATTCTCCTCCATTGGTAATCTTGACAATGCATCTGCTATGTTGTTCTGTGAGCCACTAACATACTTGATTTAAATATCAAACTTTGCATAAATACCATACACCTCGTCAACCTTGTATGAACCAGCCTACATTTTTTGAAAAATATAAGACCTCTTTGATCAGTATATATGATAGTTTTGCTGTGCCATAGGTAATCTCTGAACTTTTTGAACCCCCATATTATTGCCAAAGCTTTATGCTCTTTTACACTGTACTTTTGCTCATACCTATTTAGCGGTCTGCTTGTAAAAGCAATTGTCCTATGATCTTCATTGTCATAATCTCCAAAATTTTGAAACAGTTAACTCCACTAGAGCCAGTTACCAGACTAGAGGATCGACTAAGGTCAGGATGGTGCACAATCCTATCTTCTTTCAAGGCATCTTTAAGATGGTTAAAAGTTTCTTCACATTCATTTTTCAAAATAAAAGGGAATTTAGGACTTAACAACCTATTCAAACATGGGTTATTGAACATCTGACCAGGTACAAAATTCCTATAGAAATTACATGAACCCAGAAAGGACTTAAACTATTTCTGATTCTTTTGTGATGCACTCTCTTTAATTGTTTTTATCTTTTCAGAACCAACCTTAATACCAGTAGTAGATAAGATTTTAACCAAAAATTTTATTTGCTTTCTTACAAACTCACATTTCTTAAGCCTAAGGGTCATGCCCCCTTTTCTCAAAGCTTGAAATACCTCTTTCAACAAATTACAAAGTGCTTCCCATGACTCACTGGCAACTAAAAGGTCATCCACATAACCATAATTTTGAAACTTAGCTTTATTACTTTATTACTATATTACTATATCTTCATCGTTTACCAGCCATGGCTGGACAGACTGTGTCACAAATACAATGTTTATCAACTAACATTTATACAACACCATATACAAAATTTATATTACAAATAAAAGAAAATATTTATGCAGTGCACAAAAACCATGGAACATAGAGGGAATGAAATATAGCTAAACAGGAAAGTAAAACTTCATAGCAGCAAATGAAAATACCATAAAGCAAAATGTTTACAAGTCCATGTAGATCACTCATACAAAGTTTCATTTTGACAAAATATGTACTTTAAGTAAAACAAAATTAAATGTGCAGTTAACATAAAAAGAAGATTAAATTTAGGCAAAATTATATAAAAAACATAACAATATTTATTATTTTGTAGCACTTACCATTTACCAAAAAGGCAGACTGGGAGACTCAAATGTTTATAATGGGTGGTAGGGACAAAGAATCTGGTGAAATTTTTTTAGTGCATTATCTGAAAACTACCTTGAGCAGTTAAACAGAGAACTGACTCATGGCGATAACATATTACACCTTCTAGTGACAAACAGACCCGAACTATTTGCAACATTTAACACAGAACAGGGAATCAGCGATCATGAAGTGGTTACAGCATTGGTTTATTTCAGCCATAAATCGAAATATTAAAAAGGTAGGAAGATTTTTCTGTTTAGCAAAAGTGACAAAAAGCAGACTTCAGAGTACTTGATGGCTCAACACAAAAGTTTTTGTCTTAAGTACAGATAGTGTTGAGAATCAGTGGACAAAGTTCAAAACCATAGTACAATATGCATTAAATGAGTATGTGCCAAGCAAGATCATAAGAGGTGGAAAAGAGCCACTGTGGTACATCACCAAGTTAGAAAATTGCTACAGAAGCAAAGGGAACTTCACAGCAAACGTAAACATAGCCAAAGCCTTGCAGACAAACTAAAATTGCACAAAGCGAAATCTAGTATGAGGAGGGCTATGCGAGAGCATTCAACAAATTTGAAAGTAAAGTTCTATGTACTGACTTGGCAGAAAATCCTAAGAAATTTTGGTCTTCTGTCAAAGCAGTAGGAGGATCAAAACAAAATGTCCAGATGTTCTGTGACCAAAATGGTACTGAAACAGAGGATGACAGACTAAAGTTCGAAATACTAAATGTCTTTTTCCAAAGCTGTTTCACAGAGGAAGACTGCACTGTAGTTCCTTCTCTAGATTGTTGCACAGATGACAAAATGGTAGATATCAAAATACATGACAGAGGGATGGAAAAACATTTATAATTGCTCATAAGAGGAAAGGCCACTGGACCTGATGGGATACCAGTTTGATTTTACACAGGTCTCTAGAAGAGCGTAGCATTCCAAAAGATTGGAAAAGAGCACAGGTCATCCCCGTTTTCAAGAAGGGACATCAAACAGATGTGCAGAACTATAGACCTATATCTCTAACATTGATGAGTTGTAGCATTTTGGAACGTGTATTATGTTCGAGTATAATGACTTTTCTGGAGACTAGGAAGCTACTCTGTAGGAATAAGCATGGGTTTTGAAAAAGATGATCGTGTGAAACCCAGCTCACAGTATTCATCCACGAGACTCAGAGGTTCATAGACACAGGTTCCCAGGCAGATGCCATGTTTCTTGACTTCCGCAAGGCATTTGATACAGCTCCTCACAGTCATTTAATTTACAAAGTAAGAGCATATGGACTATCAGACCAATTGTGTGATTGGATTGAAGAGTTCCTAGTTAACAGAATGCAGCATGTCATTCTCAATGGAAAGAAGTCTTCCAAAGTAAGAGTGATTTCAGGTGTGCAGCAGGGGAATGTCATAGGACTGTTGCTATTCACAACATCTATAAATGATCTTGTGGATAACATCAAAAGTTCATTGAGGCTTTTTGCAGATGATGCTGTAGTATATCGAGAGGTTGTAATAATCAAAAATTATACTGAAATGCAGGAGGATCTGCAATGAATTGATGCATGATGCAGGGAATCGTAATTGAATCTCAATGTAGACAAGTGTAATGTGCTGTGAATACATAGAAAGAAAGATCTTTTATCATTTAGCTACAATATAGCAGGTCAGCAACTGGAAGCATTTAATTCCATAAATTATCTGGGAGTAGGCATTAGGAGTGATTTAAAATTGAATGACCATATAAAATTAATTGTCGGTAAAGCAAACGCCAGACGGTGATTCATTGGAAGAATCCTAAGGAAATGCAGTCCGAAAACAAAGGAAATAGGTTACAGTACTCTTGTTCACCCACTGCTTGAATACTGCTTACCAGTGTGGGATCCATACCAGATAGGGTTGAATGAAGAGATAGGGTAGATCCAACAGAGAGCAGAGTGCTTTGTTACAGGATCATTTAGTAACTGCAAAAGCATAACGGAGATGATAGATAAACTCTAGTGGAAAAATCTGCAAGAGAGATGCTCAGTAGCCCAGTGCAGGCTTGTATTGAAGTTTCAAGAACATAGCTTCACTGAGGAGTCAAGCAGTATATTGCTCCCTCCTACGTATATCTCGCAAACAGACCATGAGGATAATATCAGAGAAATTAGAGTCCACACAGAGGCATTCTGACAGTCTTTCTTTCCATGAACAATATGAGACTGGAATAGAAGGGAGAACCGATAGAGGCACTCAAGGTACCCTCCACCACAAACCGTCAGGTGGCTTGCGGAGTATGGATGTAGGTGTAGATGTAGATGTAGTTGTTGTTTTAGTCTTTGATGGGAGCTAAATCAGCAATCCTTATCTGTTATGATGCAGTGAAGTGCAATGTCATCAGAATATTGCAGATGGCATGTTGAAATCAACTCAGTTATGTGTAGATGCCCCAGATGAATTGTCTCATGTGGAATTTCACTTTCCACTCGGCGACGATTTCATCAGTGGCTTATTATAGGCCAGTGGATGGTTGGTCATTGTTACTGTTGTTGCCAATATTCAGCTCTGTGTGAGTGTTTTATTGTGTCTTTCATGCATAACCTTAGGTAATACAGATCAGTTGAAGGTTTTAAAGTTATTTTAATCATGGAATTACATTCTGTTTGTTTACCACATGAATGACATGACCATGAACTCCCCAATGTTGGCAGTAACATGCACACTCATAATAAACAGTTTGTGTATGCCTGCAGCACAATTAATGGTTCATGCACATGGTAGTCAGCAATGGTGTGAATATGAATTGAAATTCTAAAGTATTTAAAATGCACATGTCATGTTCACAGTGGATACAGTTCTTGTCAGAACACCACAACTACAGTGCATCTGTCCATAGTTATATTGTTGTAGCTACACAACACAATTCATTTGGCAGTTTTACACAGTCCAACTTCTCTATCCACTTTATACGATTTCACATTTCATTACAGGAAGGAGGAGAAATGTATCTCATCATTAATCAGTTTTGTTTGCATGGACTGTTTCATGACATGACATAGTCAACATACTTTTAACCTCCTTCTGCCTTCTTGGTACAAACATGAATGTCACACACTTTACTCACGCAGTTTGACACTTGCAATCAATATTCTGATTGCTCTCTCTCTACTTGCACAATATCTCAGTACACATTTGACTTTACAAAGTAATTTCAATCAAAATTAATGCAATAAATGATAAGCAAAGAATCAAAATATTTTACATATTCATTAGACCAGAAAACTTCATCACTAATGTTCAAAAGGGAAATAATATCAATTGTATATTATTATTTTCAACAAACAGTTCCTCGTTACATTATAGAACAAAATAAACACTATGCTACATCACCAGAAATTCATGTACATCTATGAAAAAAGAAAGAAAGCAAGAAAGGAAACATAAAAAAAACTCTTATATAGGTCACATATAGGAACGTCTTCACAGATGGCAAAGAAAGTGGGAGATCCGACAGTTGACGGAAGTGTGAGTGACCAAGTTAGCTGTAATATCAGATAGTCAGACCACCTCTGCCCAACCCATGACTGATTAATGATCCACATCATATATCACAAACCTTCAGAAGAAGAGAGACAGCTGATGACATCAACATGTACATTTTGTAGGCAACCATTGAGGACCTCAAACTGGCCCAAAGGTGGTTGTGCATGTGATTTTTCTGACAAGGGATGCTCATGTTCAATTGCAGCAGTGGTCTTATCCAGGCCAAATATTCAGGTTTATTCAGCTCAGCTCCTGTAGCCCTGTTCCTATTTGTCCACAGTAAAGGTATTTCTTTCCAGATGTGATGGGGTATTCCCTGGCAGAAATATCACATACACTATACATAGATTCAAATATGTATATGTTTCAAAATCAAATGAAGAATAAATAGAACAATGTATTTGGTGAAACAAGTTTTTATATCACATACACTATACATAGATTCAAATACGTATATGTTTCAAAATCAAATGAATAATAAATAGAACAACGTATTTTGTGAAACAAGTTTTTTTTTCCCTCAGACATATGAATTTGGTGCCGCGTGGAATTGCCACCCAGGGCAGATTCCCTGGTTTGAAAAACACCCCAACCCTCCTGCACTCCCCCTCCCCCCTCCCCCATAACCATGGCTGATGGCTCTCTGTCAACCAGGCAACGACGTTCCCCACATATGACTCAGGTATATGGATTTAAACACTACATATTTCACAGATGTCTGCTATGTACAGGAAGCTTATAATGTCATTGCTAATTATTTGTTGCAAATGAACATCACCACCTTTCCCATTGACATAAACAAGCTGGCTTTCTTACAAAAGATGATACTGTACTTGCAAACCTGGCTAAGGATCCCAAATGTGCACTGACTTCATGGAATGACTTTTAAATCACACAGATTCCCCATTCCTCCATGCCAATCATGTGTGTAACTTTGGCAGGTACACTCAACCCAGTCATAACTCATTTACTCTGATGAGGGACTGATGACCTCAGCAATTTGGTCCCATAAAAATTCACACTCTTTTGAACATTTTTCACTCGCATGTTTTGCTCATAATCTTCGGTCTTCATTACGACGGTCGCATTCCCCTTATCAGCAGGCAATACTAATATGAACAGCTGGAAGGCGTCGCCATGGGTAGTCCTCTCAGTCCAGTGGTGGCCAACTTCTTCATGGAACAATTCGAAGCACAGGCACTGGACTCGGCGACTTGCAAACCTAAGGTGTGGTACAGGTACGTCGATGATACTTTCGTGGTGTGGAGCCATGGTGAAGAACAGCTCAGTGAATTCCTGAGACACTTGAACAGCCTCCATGCCAACATAACATTTACCATGGAAGTAGAAAAGGACAAGAAACTGCCATTTCTAGATGTGCTGGTCACAAGGGACGGCGAAAACCTGGGACTCAGCGTGTATCGAAAACCGACACACACGGACTGATACCTGCACAAACTGTCAAACCACCACCTGAGCCAGAAAAGAGACATGATTAGTACGCTCGTAACGAGAGCAGGACGAATATGTGAGCCTCAACACCTCAAACGAGAAATGCAACACCTGGAAACTGTTCTGAGGAGCAATGGGTACTCCACAAATTACATTAGATGTGTAACGGAGCCAAACACTTGGCGAAGTGAGGAACCAGAAAAAGAAATGTTGGGTACGGCCTTTCTGCCATACATTCCCAGAGTGACAGACAGAATCGGCCCTATATTGTGCAAACATGGCGTAAAGACGATTTTCAAACCACCAAGGAAGATCAAAGAGTGTCTTAGATTGGCGAAGGAGAAAAGAGACCCACTTGCAATGTCGGGAATATACCGTATACCATGCACATGCGGAAAAGTTTATGTCGGAATGACTGGACGATCAATTAACACCAGGATCAAAGAGCATAAGCGACATTGCAGGTTGGGGCAGGTGGAGAAATTGGCCGTGGCAGAGCACGCACTGAATGAGACCGACCACGTAATAAAATTCGCCGACACGGAAGTTCTGGCTGTAGAGAAGCACTATCACACGCGCTTGTTCAGAGAAGCTGTAGAAATCCAAAAACACGCGAACAGTTTCAACAAGAGAGAGGAAAGCTTTAAGGTAAACGGATCCTGGCTTCCCGTACTGCAGCAAACGACCATCGCATGTAGCAAGAGGAGAACCGCACCGGAAATGACCGCGGAAAAGCCCTCAGACGTTGGCGCGCCAGCTACATATAGTCTGCGGCCGCGAGCTCGCCTCCAGTTCACCACCGGCAATGGAAGGTGAAGCTTTGACAATGCCAGCCACTCGTGCTGGCGAAATGTCAGAAAAATCATTAGATGAACGTCGGAAGAAGAACCCGAGGCAGAAGCCAATAGGCAGTTTGTCAACAAGTGGCCACGAAAGCCTTAACAATTTTGTATTATTACAGTTATTAGTGAAATACATAGATTTAAACTACCATAGTGGAAATAAATGATTAACAAAAATAACACATATGAAACATTACAAATTATATTATCTAATCAGTATAATAGTCCAGACACATAGTCTAAAAATCAAATGAAATGTATCCCAGGAAATGAAATTTTGACAGAAAGTTTTTGCCAGAATGATAAACTACTGAATAGGCTGGAATAAAAAGTCCATGCCTGATATTAAAACAGAAGACACTTATTATATATATATATATATATATATATATATATATATATATATATATATATACACACACACACACACACACACACACTCATAATCTATTTATTCACATTTTTATATATAAATACAAAGATGAGGTGACTTACCGAACAAAAACGCTGGCAGGTCGATAGACACACAAACAAACACAAACATACACACAAAATTCAAGCTTTCGCAACAAATTGTTGCCTCATCAGGAAAGAGGGAAGGAGAGGGGAAGACGAAAGGAAGTGGGTTTTAAAGGAGAGGGTAAGGAGTCATTCCAATCCCGGGAGCGGAAAGACTTACCTTAGGGGGAAAAAAGGACAGGTATACACTCGCACACACGCACATATCCATCCACACATACAGACACAAGCAGACATATTTAAAGACAAAGAGTTTGGGCAGAGATGTCAGTTGAGGCAGAAGTGTAGAGGCAAAGAAGTTGTTGAAAGACAGGTGAGGTATGAGTGGCGGCAACTTGAAATTAGCGGAGATTGAGGCCTGGCGGATGACGAGAAGAGAGGATATACTGAAGGGCAAGTTCCCATCTCCGGAGTTCGGATAGGTTGGTGTTGGTGGGAAGTATCCAGATAACCCGGACGGTGTAACACTGTGCCAAGATGTGCTGGCCGTGCACCAAGGCATGTTTAGCCACAGGGTGATCCTCATTACCAACAAACACTGTCTGCTTGTGTCCATTCATGCGAATGGACAGTTTGTTGCTGGTCATTCCCACATAGAATGCGTCACAGTGTAGACAGGTCAGTTGGTAAATCACGTGGGTGTTTTCACACGTGGCTCTGCCTTTGATCGTGTACACCTTCCGGGTTACAGGACTGGAGTAGGTGGTGGTGGGAGGGTGCATGGGACAGGTTTTGCATCGGGGGCGGTTACAAGGATAGGAGCCAGAGGGTAGGGAAGGTGGTTTGGGGATTTCATAGGGATGAACTAACAGGTTACGAAGGTTAGGTGGACGGCGGAAAGACACTCTTGGCGGAGTGGGGAGGATTTCATGAAGGATGGACCTCATTTCAGGGCAGGATTTGAGGAAGTCGTATCCCTGCTGGAGAGGCACATTCAGAGTCTGGTCCAGTCCCGGAAAGTATCCTGTCACAAGTGGGGCACTTTTGTGGTTCTTCTGTGGGGGATTCTGGGTTTGAGGGGACGAGGAAGTGGCTCTGGTTATTTGCTTCTGTACCAGGTCGGGAGGGTAGTTGCGGGATGCGAAAGCTGTTTTCAGGTTGTTGGTGTAATGATTCAGGGATTCCGGACTGGAGCAGATTCGTTTGCCACGAAGACCTAGGCTGTAGGGAAGGGACCGTTGGATGTGGAATGGGTGGCAGCTGTCATAATGGAGGTACTGTTGCTTGTTGGTGGGTTTGATGTGGACGGACGTGTGAAGTTGGCCATTGGACAGGTGGAGGTCAACGTCAAGGAAAGTGGCATGGGATTTGGAGTAGGACCAGGTGAAACTGATGGAACCAAAGGAGTTGAGGTTGGATAGGAAATTCTGGAGTTCTTCTTCACTGTGAGTCCAGATCATGAAGATGTCATCAATAAATCTGTACCAAACTTTGGGTTGGCAGACTTGGGTAACCAAGAAGGCTTCCTCTAAGCGACCCATGAATAGGTTGGCGTACGAGGGGGCCATCCTGGTACCCATGGCTGTTCCCTTTAATTGTTGGTATGTCTGGCCTTCAAAAGTGAAGAAGTTGTGGGTCAGGATGAAGCTGGCTAAGGTGATGAGGAAAGAGGTTTTAGGTAGGGTGGCAGGTGATCGGCGTGAAAGGAAATGCTCCATCGCAGCGAGGCCCTGGACGTGCGGAATATTTGTGTATAAGGACGTGGCATCAATGGTTACAAGGATGGTTTCCGGGGGTAACAGATTGGGTAAGGATTCCAGGCGTTCAAGGAAGTGGTTGGTGTCCTTGATGAAGGATGGGAGACTGCATGTAATGGGTTGAAGGTGTTGATCTACGTAGGCAGAGATACGTTCTGTGGGGGCTTGGTAACCAGCTACAATGGGGCGGCCGGGATGATTGGGTTTGTGGATTTTAGGAAGAAGGTAGAAGGTAGGGGTGCGGGGTGTCGGTGGGGTCAGGAGGTTGATGGAGTCAGGTGAAAGGTTTTGCAGGGGGCCTAAGGTTTTGAGGATTCGTTGAAGCTCCGCCTGGACATCGGGAATGGGGTTACCTTGGCAAACTTTGTATGTGGTGTTGTCTGAAAGCTGACGCAGTCCCTCAGCCACATACTCCCGACGATCAAGTACCACGGTCGTGGAACCCTTGTCTGCCGGAAGAATGATGATGGATCGGTCAGCCTTCAGATCACGGATAGCCTGGGCTTCAGCAGTGGTGATGTTGGGTGTAGGATTAAGGTTTTTTAAGAAGGATTGAGATGCAAGGCTGGAAGTCAGATATTCCTGGAAGGTTTGGAGAGGGTGATTTTGAGGAAGAGGAGGTGGGTCCCGCTGTGACGGAGGACGGAACTGTTCCAGGCAGGGTTCAATTTGGATGGTGTCTTGAGGAGTCGGATCATTAGGAGTAGGATTAGGATCATTTTTCTTCGTGGCAAAGTGATACTTCCAGCAGAGAGTACGAGTGTAGGACAGTCCTACACTCGTACTCTCTGCTGGAAGTATCACTTTGCCACGAAGAAAAATGATCCTAATCCTACTCCTAATGATCCGACTCCTCAAGACACCATCCAAATTGAACCCTGCCTGGAACAGTTCCGTCCTCCGTCACAGCGGGACCCACCTCCTCTTCCTCAAAATCACCCTCTCCAAACCTTCCAGGAATATCTGACTTCCAGCCTTGCATCTCAATCCTTCTTAAAAAACCTTAATCCTACACCCAACATCACCACTGCTGAAGCCCAGGCTATCCGTGATCTGAAGGCTGACCGATCCATCATCATTCTTCCGGCAGACAAGGGTTCCACGACCGTGGTACTTGATCGTCGGGAGTATGTGACTGAGGGAATGCGTCAGCTTTCAGACAACACCACATACAAAGTTTGCCAAGGTAACCCCATTCCCGATGTCCAGGCGGAGCTTCAAGGAATCCTCAGAACCTTAGGCCCCCTGCAAAACCTTTCACCTGACTCCATCAACCTCCTGACCCCACCGACACCCCGCACCCCTACCTTCTACCTTCTTCCTAAAATCCACAAACCCAATCATCCCGGCCGCCCCATTGTAGCTGGTTACCAAGCCCCCACAGAACGTATCTCTGCCTACGTAGATCAACACCTTCAACCCATTACATGCAGTCTCCCATCCTTCATCAAGGACACCAACCACTTCCTTGAACGCCTGGAATCCTTACCCAATCTGTTACCCCCGGAAACCATCCTTGTAACCATTGATGCCACGTCCTTATACACAAATATTCCGCACGTCCAGGGCCTCGCTGCGATGGAGCATTTCCTTTCACGCCGATCACCTGCCACCCTACCTAAAACCTCTTTCCTCATCACCTTAGCCAGCTTCATCCTGACCCACAACTTCTTCACTTTTGAAGGCCAGACATACCAACAATTAAAGGGAACAGCCATGGGTACCAGGATGGCCCCCTCGTACGCAAACCTATTCATGGGTCGCTTAGAGGAAGCCTTCTTGGTTACCCAAGTCTGCCAACCCAAAGTTTGGTACAGATTTATTGATGACATCTTCATGATCTGGACTCACAGTGAAGAAGAACTCCAGAATTTCCTCTCCAACCTCAACTCCTTTGGTTCCATCAGTTTCACCTGGTCCTACTCCAAATCCCATGCCACTTTCCTTGACGTTGACCTCCACCTGTCCAATGGCCAACTTCACACGTCCGTCCACATCAAACCCACCAACAAGCAACAGTACCTCCATTATGACAGCTGCCACCCATTCCACATCAAACGGTCCCTTCCCTACAGCCTAGGTCTTCGTGGCAAACGAATCTGCTCCAGTCCGGAATCCCTGAATCATTACACCAACAACCTGAAAACAGCTTTCGCATCCCGCAACTACCCTCCCGACCTGGTACAGAAGCAAATAACCAGAGCCACTTCCTCGTCCCCTCAAACCCAGAATCCCCCACAGAAGAACCACAAAAGTGCCCCACTTGTGACAGGATACTTTCCGGGACTGGACCAGACTCTGAATGTGGCTCTCCAGCAGGGATACGACTTCCTCAAATCCTGCCCTGAAATGAGATCCATCCTTCATGAAATCCTCCCCACTCCGCCAAGAGTGTCTTTCCGCCGTCCACCTAACCTTCGTAACCTGTTAGTTCATCCCTATGAAATCCCCAAACCACCTTCCCTACCCTCTGGCTCCTATCCTTGTAACCGCCCCCGATGCAAAACCTGTCCCATGCACCCTCCCACCACCACCTACTCCAGTCCTGTAACCCGGAAGGTGTACACGATCAAAGGCAGAGCCACGTGTGAAAACACCCACGTGATTTACCAACTGACCTGTCTACACTGTGACGCATTCTATGTGGGAATGACCAGCAACAAACTGTCCATTCGCATGAATGGACACAGGCAGACAGTGTTTGTTGGTAATGAGGATCACCCTGTGGCTAAACATGCCTTGGTGCACGGCCAGCACATCTTGGCACAGTGTTACACCATCCGGGTTATCTGGATACTTCCCACCAACACCAACCTATCCGAACTCCGGAGATGGGAACTTGCCCTTCAGTATATCCTCTCTTCTCGTCATCCGCCAGGCCTCAATCTCCGCTAATTTCAAGTTGCCGCCACTCATACCTCACCTGTCTTTCAACAACTTCTTTGCCTCTACACTTCTGCCTCAACTGACATCTCTGCCCAAACTCTTTGTCTTTAAATATGTCTGCTTGTGTCTGTATGTGTGGATGGATATGTGCGTGTGTGCGAGTGTATACCTGTCCTTTTTTCCCCCTAAGGTAAGTCTTTCCGCTCCCGGGATTGGAATGACTCCTTACCCTCTCCTTTAAAACCCACTTCCTTTCATCTTCCCCTCTCCTTCCCTCTTTCCTGATGAGGCAACAATTTGTTGCGAAAGCTTGAATTTTGTGTGTATGTTTGTGTTTGTTTGTGTGTCTATCGACCTGCCAGCGTTTTTGTTTGGTAAGTCACCTCATCTTTGTATTTATATATAATTTTTCCCACGTGGAATGTTTCCTTCCATTATATTGTATTCACATTTTTAGGTAGTTAAGAGCAAATGATGAGAGAATGAAGTGAAAAGCTTTCTGGGGCTCAAAACAGAAAATAAAATTCATGAAGTAAAAAAACTCAACTTGTAAGATGAGAAGATGGCTTCACAAAAAGTGTGAATCATTAAGCATAGTTTTATTTAAGGTATTTTGAATAATTCCTGTAATTTGGACATTGAATATAATTGGACTGAATAGTTGAAGCTTCAGGGCTCATATGATGGTAAACAATTTTCATCATCTGTATTGTTATCTCAGCAGGAAGATGGTGTTGAGTTAGTATCTAGTGACTTATTGTAGTCAATTAGCAAAGACAAAGCTATAGAGCTGATGGATTGAGGCACATGTTTAAATCAAGAAAAAATTACAGATCACCACAGGTTATTCTTCACTAAATAAACTGTATTACTGAATGATAAACATCCAAATAACATGGACTTTTAAGTCCACTGAATGCATTGGTATGCATTTGACACATCAGATTGATGACAAGTAATGAAAATATTAAAACATCCTGGCTTGTTTATCAAAAAACAAGAAAAAGCAATTTACTCCAATAACTGTAAACTATACATCTGCACTTCTACATGAGTCTTATGTAGAGAGGTTTTCAATCATTGGGAAAACAGCTTCAGAAAGTTTATGTGAGCAAGAATCATCAAAAACATATAAAGAATGTTTTATCAAATGGAAAATGCATCTATAGCAAACAAAATCATATCAGGAAGTTTAACACAACATTGAATGATTACTTCACTCTATGAAAGAAAAATGCAGACACATTCTACATGTAATAATAGATACTGTCATGTATTTTGCCATAACCTGTTTTACTTATTGAATTTTTAAAGAAACACTGACAATTTTCCCCCATCTAGTATGGATCTTAATGTGATAACACCATTCACTACATAAAATGCTACTCTCATGTACCCATTAGACTATATAAAAAAGAACAAGTATCCTATTTGTGAAAGACAAAAGAAAATGAAATATTTGACATAATGGCAAACAAAGTTTGAAATATCATCATCAATGAGATCAAGGGGACCAACTATTTCACCATCATGTTTAACTGTTCTCCAGATGTATCTCACACAGAAAAAATGAACCAGGTCATTCATTAACTCACTGTGAAATAAAGAAAAGCTTTACTGATTTTATGTGTAGAAGTTTATGGAAAGACTGGAGGATATATCTACAGTGAATCTAAAAAAACTAGGACCTGATGGTTTGGATTCACAAAAATGTCATGGACAATCTTATGATAGTTCATCTAACATGGCTGTCTTGAATAAAGGAGTCCAATCCAGAGTTATGAAAATTACTGAGCAGGCAGAGATTTTTGCCATGCCTGGTGCACTCTTTCAATCTTGTGGGTACGCACTGAGTGTCACCATGACTAGAAGCAATTATCCTATTTGGGCTTGTACAAAAACTTTATTGTTTCTTTGTTGGATACACCTCATGGTGGAAAATAATGGAAAAGTGTACAAAACCACCTCAAAAGAAAATAGTCAAATAAGACAGTTGGTTAAACACCTAGCTGTTACTGCTCTGTTAAATAATTTATCAGGAGTTGTCAATGCTCTTTAAGAAACTGGAGGAACCTTTCTTCCCACAAAATTTAAGTATGAAGCTGGTCATCTGCTACATGCAGTGAGGGATTTTAAATTTCTCCTCAACTTAATAATTTGGGCTAGGATTCTTTGAGAGATTAATAGAGTGAACATCAAAATACAGTTAAAGAACAGTATCATTTCAAGTTCTGTGACATCAGTGTAAGAAATGAGAAAAAAACCCGTAAAACAGTGGATGAAAAAAACTGCACCTGTGTGCCAGTTCTCAAAAGCAAATGAGCTTTCTGGAAGAAAAGGCAACACAATGAAATCTGTGAGGTCAAATCAAGGACATCAGGCCTGACTGCACTATTTTCTAAAGGTGTAAAAGTAGTACTAAATGAACAATTTTGCCTTCCTCAGTGACCACACATTTTTGAATATATTGACTGAGGTTCTGTAGAAGAACTGAGATGATCTAGAACAAAAAATATTTAAAAGACTTGAATGCAGTTGATTTTTGCCAGGAACTTGCTGTATTGAGAAAGGCTATAAACTAAAATTAATGAAAAATCAAGTGCATTCTTATTGTTACAACATTTGTGCAAGCATGACTTGCAAGAAGTATTTCCTAATGTTAGTATAGCTTTAAGGATATAGTGTGCATTACTGATGACATCTACAAATTGTGAGTGAAGCTTCAGCAAACTGAAAATAATTAAAAGCTGTCTGTGTTCAACAGAGAGTCAGTAATGTCTATCTGAACTCCTGATCCTGGCCATTGAAAATAAAACTCCCTATGAGATGAACTTTAATGCTCTAATAGATTCTTTTGTAGAAACGACAGCATGCCACGTAAAGCTGTAGCAACATTATAAAGAAAAAAATACTGGGACCTAAGGACTGAAGAAGTGTGAAGTGTCTTGCTTGTCTGTTGTCTTTACTAATTGCATGTTTCCTATATTTAATTTCATATCACATGACAGAGAAAGTTAGTAGCTAATAGGTGGTAAAGAGTGAAAAATTGACTGAAGGCTTCTTATTCTCCTGGTCACAAAAATTGCCAACCAGTGTATAGTTAAGAGTTTTTTTTTTAATAACTTATCACAAACACTTGAGGAGAGGTTGTGACACTATCAAGTTTCTGCCCCACTTTGGAAAAATCATAGATCTGAGGTTGGTTGCAGATGGCATCTGTGAGTGGCCAGTGATAAGTAAAAGATGGTAAACTGATGCCCTTTTATGTCTTCATGGATGTGCCTGTTTCCTTGTATACCACAAGGAGTTCATGCTTGAAAGTCAACCACATGTGCTGACAAGACAACAGCTTTTAGGAGAAAAATCTGAGAGGCTTGATAGTATTGCCAATGTGTTGCTGCAGGACCACACCTCTTGATGTATCACTTGCATCAACAATGACTAAGATGAGTGTGTCAGGTACCATGTGTGCCAGCATAAAAGCATGGACTAGATCCATCTTAAGAGCATCAAAACAATGAATCATTTTATCTGTTCAAGATATTTTCCTCACACTGGAGCTGTTTTCATCAGACACAGAACTGGTAAGAGGGACCTGGATGGAGGCAGCATGAGGTAGATGTTGGAGAAAACTTTACAGCTCATAGTAGTGACTAGGCAGATGGAGATTATGAATGAACAAGTTTCTAACCAGGAGAAAATTATTTTATCTCATGTGTGCGCTTTGGTAGTTTAGTTTTTGACTGCCTGCAAGTTAATCTAATTTACTAGACACAGTTCTTGCATTTTCTTCAATGTCTACAGTGGAGTTTCAGAGCACATGTCAATAGTCATTTGTTTAGTTTGTTTTTGAAGCTAGTGGTTGCTCCTAGGCAGTAGTCCAGTCAGCCAGACAGCAGCCAAGCAACAACAGCAACAGGGAAGTTATCAATTTTGTGACTTTTATGAGTTCTTAACCAGGAGTGAGTCATATAGTCTAAACTGTGTGCTTTGGAAGTTTAGTTTTTGAATTTCAACATGTTAATTTAATAGTTGTTAGACACAGTTCCCATGTTTTCATTTGTGTAGGAAAGTAACTGATTTCATGATACTTTACAAGCTCCTACACAGGAGCAAATTATTTAATCCCACCGTTGTGTCTGTGGTTTACTTTTGGAATCTCTCCAATTTAATCTTGTATACTAGATACGGTTCTTGCATTTTTGTCAGTGCCTCCTGTAGAGTTCCACAGCATGCATTGATAGTTGTTTGTTTGTCTGTGTAGTGTAGTTTTCCACCATTTTTAATATGGATAGGAATGGTGATTGCTGTGTGCACCTTGAGTTACTGATACTTTAATTTCAGCTCCAGGCAGTGATGGATTCGATTACACAGCTTGAAGATGCAGTGGATAGGCATCACTGTTTTGGACCAACCATGGGGATCCAACGGATGTCCAGCATGACCCACAAGTCTTCCAATCAGTCCACACTGGTGGTCAGCCCAGTTACTGCTCACATTGAGGTTGACTTCCTACCCACATTTGAGTGAAAGGTCATCTCAGAGTGTGACAGGCTGTGAAAGACTTTCTGGGGAGCTGGAATTAAGGCCTCCCTGGTTAGTCTGACAAAACAGGTTCCATGTGCTATCTGTGACTGACAATGTCCCACAGCCAGATGCAGTTGCTTGTCCTGTTTCAGACGAAATCTATCACAATACAAGAGCCAAGCAGTCACAGAGGAAAGGACTATTGGTAGTTGGAAGCTCCAATAATAGGTGCATTATGGCGCCTTTAGGGATATAGCTACCAAGGTGGGGAAGAGAGCCAGTGTGCAGGCTATGTGCATACTGCGTGAATCATTCCAGATGTGGAAAAGGTCCTTCTGGATGTCATGAAGAGCACAGGGTGCAAGCAACTACAGGCGGTGGCACATGTTGGCCTCAGTGATGTGTGTTGCTTTGAATAAGAAGAGGTTCTCTCTGGTTTCTAGTGGCTACCTGAGTTGGTAACAGCTGCCAGTTTTTCTTGCAAGATGAAAGCAGGGCTCACCACATGCAGCATAGCCGATGGAACTGAATGTGGACCTCTGGTACATGGCTGAATAGGAGGTCTGAATCAGAGGCCTAGGCAGTTCTGCAAACATATAGGCTGCAGCTTCCTCAACAGACTTGCACCATAGGATGGTGGGGTTTTGGGCTCCACTAAATAGTTCAGGAATCCATTACACGCAAGAGGCAGTTACAAGGGTAGAGGGGGCTATGTGGTGTGGACTTGGGAGCTTTTTAGTTTAGAAGGTATCAGTGAAACACTTAAAGGGCTTCAGTCTTAAAAGGTGCACGTTGAGATAGGGAGAACATAGATCTAGGAACGATTGGTATAACAACTGTAAATTGTCATAGCTTTGTTGGGAAATTACCAGAGCTCCAGTCGCTAACAGAAAGCACTGATGCTCAAATCATTATAGACACTGAAAGCTGGCTAAAGCCGGGGATAATTTCAGCCAATCTTTTCGTGAAAGACCTAATGGTGCTCAGAAAGGTTAGACCAAATAAAGTTGGTGGTGACATGTTTGTTGCTGTTACAAGTATTGTATGTTGTGGCAAAATTGAAGTAGATACTTCCTGTGAATTAGTATAGATAGAGATCATTCTAGACAACCAGAATGAAATAATAACCTGATCCTTCCACTGACCCACCAACTCAGATGAAACAATTATTGGAAGGTTCAAAGAAAACTTGAGTCTAATTTCAAACATGTGCCCAATTCATGGTGACTTCAACTAACCCTCAGTATCTTGACAAAATATGTGTTTAAATGCAGAGTTATGCATAAAACATCATCCAAAATTGTGATAAAAATATTCTCTGAAAATTATTTTGAGCAGTTATTTCATGAGCCCTGTTGAATAGTAAATATTTGCAAAAAACACTTGATATTTTAGTAACAAATAATTCTGATCTAATAATGAGCACCAAAATGGATGCAGGGATTAATGAACACAGGGTTCTCATAGCCAGACTGAATACTGTAACTTCCAAATCAACCAAAAATAAATGAAAAATGTATCTATTCAAAAAGGCAGACACAAATTCACTTGATGCCTTTCTAAGAGACAATCTACACTCCTTCCAAATTAACAATATGAGTGTAGATCAGATGTGACTTGAATTCAGAGAAATAGTATTAGCAGCAATTTGGAAATTTATACCAAATAAATTAACAAATGATGGAGCTGATCCCTGAAAAAAGATCAGAACACTGTTTCAGAAACAATGTAAAAAACACCAAAATTTAAACAAATGCAAAAGCTACAATATGTGATCTTTTACAGAAGCTCAAAATTCAGCACATACTTCAAGGTAAGGTGCTAACAACAGTGTCCACAGTGAAACTTTGTCTCAAAAGGTGGCAGAAAATCCAAAGAGATTCTGGTCATATGTAAAGTATGATAGCAGCAGTACACAGTCAATGCCTTCTCTGCACAATAGCAATGGAAATACTATCTGGGACATTGCTGCTTAAGCAGAGTTACTAAACACAGCTTTCTGAAATTCCTTCACCAAAGAAGGTGAAGTAAATATTCTAGAATTCAAATCAAGAACAGATGCCAACATGAGCAACTTGGAATTAAATATCCTCAGAGTCCTGAAGCAACTTAAATCACTTAATAAAAGCAAGTCTTCTGGTCCAGATTGTATACTAGTTAGTTCTCTTTCAGAGTATGCTGATGCAATAGCCCCATAGTCAACAATCATACACAACTGCTCGCTTGATGAAAAATCCATACTCAAAGAATGGAAAGTTGAACAGCTCACACCAATATTCATGAAAGGCATTAGGAGTAACCCATTAAATCACAGAACCATATCATTAACATTGATATGCAGCAGGATTTTGGAACATATATTGTGAGTGGACATTATGAATTTGAAGAGAACAGTTTATTGACACATAGTCAACACAGATTTAGAAAAAACTTCATTCTTGTGAAACACAACTAGCTCTTTACTCACATGAAGTGTTGAGTGCTATTAACAAGGGGTTTCACAGTGATTCCACATTTCTATATCTCCAGATGGCTTTTGACACCATGCCTCATAAGCTACTTGTAATCAAATTGCATGTTTATGGAATATCATCTCAGTGATGCAAGTGGATTCATGATTTCCCATGAGAGAGCTCACAGTTCATAATAACTGACAGAAATTCATCAAGTAAAACAGAAGTGATTTCTGATATTCCCCAAGGTAGCATTACAGGCCCTCTGCAGTCCCTTATCTACATAAATTTTGTAGGAGACTGTGTAACCACCCATCTCAGGTTGACAAGTTGTGATATGGTCACCAAAGGAACAGTGATCCAAAAACATAGAATAAATTTATTTATTTCACATATATGATCACAAATACTGTAGGTCATCAGCAACAATCATCCTCAGATCTGCAGTAGACCACAAATACAACTAGTGGATAAAACAGGTCATGAGGAAAAGTCTTACTGATATACATGTGAAAATTATATCCTAATATACTGGAGCTATAGTGCAGTGTCAAATGCTAAACATAAAATCAGCACCAACATCATTAAACACACATAAATTATGGTATATACTAGAGTCATCTTATTAAGAGTGCTACTGTTGAAGACAAACTGCTGCACAGTAGCCACAAAGTTTTTTTGCCACAAGCTCACCAGATGTCACTCACATGAGCAGACACATATTCTTTTGACTTTATTTTCATCTATAATTCACTACTAGTGTGTATCAGAAAGATTGTCACTTAACATTTTCCTTTTCAATAATCTAACTTTTGTTGTGTCTTAATTTATGGCATGTTATTACTATAATGACTTTTACAACTGGTAAGTCTACTAGAGACTCTACTGATTATATTATTCTTGTTATTTTATATCATATAACTGTATCACTGAAAGATATGTGTTTGCCTATGGGAGTGACATCTGGTGACCTTACAATATAAACATTTTGTAGCTACTGTATGGTAGTTTGTTTTGAACAATAGAACTGTTAACAATATGACTCTAGTATATACCATAATTTAGATATGTGTAATGATGCTGGCACTGATTTTGTGTTTAGCATTTGTTGATGCCACTGTGGCTCCAGTATATTAGGACATGCTTTTATAAAACATTTATGCCTCCTCATATTTAAAGCACATAATTTTCACATGTATGTCAGTAATATTTATCTTCATTGAATATTTTATTGTTTCAAGCTGTAGGCATCAGCTAGTTGTAAATGTATTTTGCTGCAGATCTGAAGATGATCAATGCTGACTGAAACTGGTAGCCTGAGGACCTACAATATGTGTGATCATAGACACAAAGTAAGGAAATTTATTTATCTTAAGATGTTTGTATATGATGCTGTCATTTATCAGGTAGTAAGATCATCAGAAGATTAAAACCAATTGCAAAAAGATTTACCAGAGCTCCAGTCGCTAACAGAAAGCACTGATGCTCAAATCATTATAGACACTGAAAGCTGGCTAAAGCCGGGGATAATTTCAGCCAATCTGTTCGTGAAAGACCTAATGGTGCTCAGAAAGGTTAGACCAAATAAAGTTGGTGGTGACATGTTTGTTGCTGTTACAAGTATTGTATGTTGTGGCAAAATTGAAGTAGATACTTCCTGTGAATTAGTATAGATAGAGATCATTCTAGACAACCAGAATGAAATAATAACCTGATCCTTCCACTGACCCACCAACTCAGATGAAACAATTATTGGAAGGTTCAAAGAAAACTTGAGTCTAATTTCAAACATGTGCCCAATTCATGGTGACTTCAACTAACCCTCAGTATCTTGACAAAATATGTGTTTAAATGCAGAGTTATGCATAAAACATCATCCAAAATTGTGATAAAAATATTCTCTGAAAATTATTTTGAGCAGTTATTTCATGAGCCCTGTTGAATAGTAAATATTTGCAAAAAACACTTGATATTTTAGTAACAAATAATTCTGATCTAATAATGAGCACCAAAATGGATGCAGGGATTAATGAACACAGGGTTCTCATAGCCAGACTGAATACTGTAACTTCCAAATCAACCAAAAATAAATGAAAAATGTATCTATTCAAAAAGGCAGACACAAATTCACTTGATGCCTTTCTAAGAGACAATCTACACTCCTTCCAAATTAACAATATGAGTGTAGATCAGATGTGACTTGAATTCAGAGAAATAGTATTAGCAGCAATTTGGAAATTTATACCAAATAAATTAACAAATGATGGAGCTGATCCCTGAAAAAAGATCAGAACACTGTTTCAGAAACAATGTAAAAAACACCAAAATTTAAACAAATGCAAAAGCTACAATATGTGATCTTTTACAGAAGCTCAAAATTCAGCACATACTTCAAGGTAAGGTGCTAACAACAGTGTCCACAGTGAAACTTTGTCTCAAAAGGTGGCAGAAAATCCAAAGAGATTCTGGTCATATGTAAAGTATGATAGCAGCAGTACACAGTCAATGCCTTCTCTGCACAATAGCAATGGAAATACTATCTGGGACATTGCTGCTTAAGCAGAGTTACTAAACACAGCTTTCTGAAATTCCTTCACCAAAGAAGGTGAAGTAAATATTCTAGAATTCAAATCAAGAACAGATGCCAACATGAGCAACTTGGAATTAAATATCCTCAGAGTCCTGAAGCAACTTAAATCACTTAATAAAAGCAAGTCTTCTGGTCCAGATTGTATACTAGTTAGTTCTCTTTCAGAGTATGCTGATGCAATAGCCCCATAGTCAACAATCATACACAACTGCTCGCTTGATGAAAAATCCATACTCAAAGAATGGAAAGTTGAACAGCTCACACCAATATTCATGAAAGGCATTAGGAGTAACCCATTAAATCACAGAACCATATCATTAACATTGATATGCAGCAGGATTTTGGAACATATATTGTGAGTGGACATTATGAATTTGAAGAGAACAGTTTATTGACACATAGTCAACACAGATTTAGAAAAAACTTCATTCTTGTGAAACACAACTAGCTCTTTACTCACATGAAGTGTTGAGTGCTATTAACAAGGGGTTTCACAGTGATTCCACATTTCTATATCTCCAGATGGCTTTTGACACCATGCCTCATAAGCTACTTGTAATCAAATTGCATGTTTATGGAATATCATCTCAGTGATGCAAGTGGATTCATGATTTCCCATGAGAGAGCTCACAGTTCATAATAACTGACAGAAATTCATCAAGTAAAACAGAAGTGATTTCTGATATTCCCCAAGGTAGCATTACAGGCCCTCTGCAGTCCCTTATCTACATAAATTTTGTAGGAGACTGTGTAACCACCCATCTCAGGTTGACAAGTTGTGATATGGTCACCAAAGGAACAGTGATCCAAAAACATAGAATAAATTTATTTATTTCACATATATGATCACAAATACTGTAGGTCATCAGCAACAATCATCCTCAGATCTGCAGTAGACCACAAATACAACTAGTGGATAAAACAGGTCATGAGGAAAAGTCTTACTGATATACATGTGAAAATTATATCCTAATATACTGGAGCTATAGTGCAGTGTCAAATGCTAAACATAAAATCAGCACCAACATCATTAAACACACATAAATTATGGTATATACTAGAGTCATCTTATTAAGAGTGCTACTGTTGAAGACAAACTGCTGCACAGTAGCCACAAAGTTTTTTTGCCACAAGCTCACCAGATGTCACTCACATGAGCAGACACATATTCTTTTGACTTTATTTTCATCTATAATTCACTACTAGTGTGTATCAGAAAGATTGTCACTTAACATTTTCCTTTTCAATAATCTAACTTTTGTTGTGTCTTAATTTATGGCATGTTATTACTATAATGACTTTTACAACTGGTAAGTCTACTAGAGACTCTACTGATTATATTATTCTTGTTATTTTATATCATATAACTGTATCACTGAAAGATATGTGTTTGCCTATGGGAGTGACATCTGGTGACCTTACAATATAAACATTTTGTAGCTACTGTATGGTAGTTTGTTTTGAACAATAGAACTGTTAACAATATGACTCTAGTATATACCATAATTTAGATATGTGTAATGATGCTGGCACTGATTTTGTGTTTAGCATTTGTTGATGCCACTGTGGCTCCAGTATATTAGGACATGCTTTTATAAAACATTTATGCCTCCTCATATTTAAAGCACATAATTTTCACATGTATGTCAGTAATATTTATCTTCATTGAATATTTTATTGTTTCAAGCTGTAGGCATCAGCTAGTTGTAAATGTATTTTGCTGCAGATCTGAAGATGATCAATGCTGACTGAAACTGGTAGCCTGAGGACCTACAATATGTGTGATCATAGACACAAAGTAAGGAAATTTATTTATCTTAAGATGTTTGTATATGATGCTGTCATTTATCAGGTAGTAAGATCATCAGAAGATTAAAACCAATTGCAAAAAGATTTACCAGAGCTCCAGTCGCTAACAGAAAGCACTGATGCTCAAATCATTATAGACACTGAAAGCTGGCTAAAGCCGGGGATAATTTCAGCCAATCTGTTCGTGAAAGACCTAATGGTGCTCAGAAAGGTTAGACCAAATAAAGTTGGTGGTGACATGTTTGTTGCTGTTACAAGTATTGTATGTTGTGGCAAAATTGAAGTAGATACTTCCTGTGAATTAGTATAGATAGAGATCATTCTAGACAACCAGAATGAAATAATAACCTGATCCTTCCACTGACCCACCAACTCAGATGAAACAATTATTGGAAGGTTCAAAGAAAACTTGAGTCTAATTTCAAACATGTGCCCAATTCATGGTGACTTCAACTAACCCTCAGTATCTTGACAAAATATGTGTTTAAATGCAGAGTTATGCATAAAACATCATCCAAAATTGTGATAAAAATATTCTCTGAAAATTATTTTGAGCAGTTATTTCATGAGCCCTGTTGAATAGTAAATATTTGCAAAAAACACTTGATATTTTAGTAACAAATAATTCTGATCTAATAATGAGCACCAAAATGGATGCAGGGATTAATGAACACAGGGTTCTCATAGCCAGACTGAATACTGTAACTTCCAAATCAACCAAAAATAAATGAAAAATGTATCTATTCAAAAAGGCAGACACAAATTCACTTGATGCCTTTCTAAGAGACAATCTACACTCCTTCCAAATTAACAATATGAGTGTAGATCAGATGTGACTTGAATTCAGAGAAATAGTATTAGCAGCAATTTGGAAATTTATACCAAATAAATTAACAAATGATGGAGCTGATCCCTGAAAAAAGATCAGAACACTGTTTCAGAAACAATGTAAAAAACACCAAAATTTAAACAAATGCAAAAGCTACAATATGTGATCTTTTACAGAAGCTCAAAATTCAGCACATACTTCAAGGTAAGGTGCTAACAACAGTGTCCACAGTGAAACTTTGTCTCAAAAGGTGGCAGAAAATCCAAAGAGATTCTGGTCATATGTAAAGTATGATAGCAGCAGTACACAGTCAATGCCTTCTCTGCACAATAGCAATGGAAATACTATCTGGGACATTGCTGCTTAAGCAGAGTTACTAAACACAGCTTTCTGAAATTCCTTCACCAAAGAAGGTGAAGTAAATATTCTAGAATTCAAATCAAGAACAGATGCCAACATGAGCAACTTGGAATTAAATATCCTCAGAGTCCTGAAGCAACTTAAATCACTTAATAAAAGCAAGTCTTCTGGTCCAGATTGTATACTAGTTAGTTCTCTTTCAGAGTATGCTGATGCAATAGCCCCATAGTCAACAATCATACACAACTGCTCGCTTGATGAAAAATCCATACTCAAAGAATGGAAAGTTGAACAGCTCACACCAATATTCATGAAAGGCATTAGGAGTAACCCATTAAATCACAGAACCATATCATTAACATTGATATGCAGCAGGATTTTGGAACATATATTGTGAGTGGACATTATGAATTTGAAGAGAACAGTTTATTGACACATAGTCAACACAGATTTAGAAAAAACTTCATTCTTGTGAAACACAACTAGCTCTTTACTCACATGAAGTGTTGAGTGCTATTAACAAGGGGTTTCACAGTGATTCCACATTTCTATATCTCCAGATGGCTTTTGACACCATGCCTCATAAGCTACTTGTAATCAAATTGCATGTTTATGGAATATCATCTCAGTGATGCAAGTGGATTCATGATTTCCCATGAGAGAGCTCACAGTTCATAATAACTGACAGAAATTCATCAAGTAAAACAGAAGTGATTTCTGATATTCCCCAAGGTAGCATTACAGGCCCTCTGCAGTCCCTTATCTACATAAATTTTGTAGGAGACTGTGTAACCACCCATCTCAGGTTGACAAGTTGTGATATGGTCACCAAAGGAACAGTGATCCAAAAACATAGAATAAATTTATTTATTTCACATATATGATCACAAATACTGTAGGTCATCAGCAACAATCATCCTCAGATCTGCAGTAGACCACAAATACAACTAGTGGATAAAACAGGTCATGAGGAAAAGTCTTACTGATATACATGTGAAAATTATATCCTAATATACTGGAGCTATAGTGCAGTGTCAAATGCTAAACATAAAATCAGCACCAACATCATTAAACACACATAAATTATGGTATATACTAGAGTCATCTTATTAAGAGTGCTACTGTTGAAGACAAACTGCTGCACAGTAGCCACAAAGTTTTTTTGCCACAAGCTCACCAGATGTCACTCACATGAGCAGACACATATTCTTTTGACTTTATTTTCATCTATAATTCACTACTAGTGTGTATCAGAAAGATTGTCACTTAACATTTTCCTTTTCAATAATCTAACTTTTGTTGTGTCTTAATTTATGGCATGTTATTACTATAATGACTTTTACAACTGGTAAGTCTACTAGAGACTCTACTGATTATATTATTCTTGTTATTTTATATCATATAACTGCATCACTGAAAGATATGTGTTTGCCTATGGGAGTGACATCTGGTGACCTTACAATATAAACATTTTGTAGCTACTGTATGGTAGTTTGTTTTGAACAATAGAACTGTTAACAATATGACTCTAGTATATACCATAATTTAGATATGTGTAATGATGCTGGCACTGATTTTGTGTTTAGCATTTGTTGATGCCACTGTGGCTCCAGTATATTAGGACATGCTTTTATAAAACATTTATGCCTCCTCATATTTAAAGCACATAATTTTCACATGTATGTCAGTAATATTTATCTTCATTGAATATTTTATTGTTTCAAGCTGTAGGCATCAGCTAGTTGTAAATGTATTTTGCTGCAGATCTGAAGATGATCAATGCTGACTGAAACTGGTAGCCTGAGGACCTACAATATGTGTGATCATAGACACAAAGTAAGGAAATTTATTTATCTTAAGATGTTTGTATATGATGCTGTCATTTATCAGGTAGTAAGATCATCAGAAGATTAAAACCAATTGCAAAAAGATTTACCAGAGCTCCAGTCGCTAACAGAAAGCACTGATGCTCAAATCATTATAGACACTGAAAGCTGGCTAAAGCCGGGGATAATTTCAGCCAATCTGTTCGTGAAAGACCTAATGGTGCTCAGAAAGGTTAGACCAAATAAAGTTGGTGGTGACATGTTTGTTGCTGTTACAAGTATTGTATGTTGTGGCAAAATTGAAGTAGATACTTCCTGTGAATTAGTATAGATAGAGATCATTCTAGACAACCAGAATGAAATAATAACCTGATCCTTCCACTGACCCACCAACTCAGATGAAACAATTATTGGAAGGTTCAAAGAAAACTTGAGTCTAATTTCAAACATGTGCCCAATTCATGGTGACTTCAACTAACCCTCAGTATCTTGACAAAATATGTGTTTAAATGCAGAGTTATGCATAAAACATCATCCAAAATTGTGATAAAAATATTCTCTGAAAATTATTTTGAGCAGTTATTTCATGAGCCCTGTTGAATAGTAAATATTTGCAAAAAACACTTGATATTTTAGTAACAAATAATTCTGATCTAATAATGAGCACCAAAATGGATGCAGGGATTAATGAACACAGGGTTCTCATAGCCAGACTGAATACCGTAACTTCCAAATCAACCAAAAATAAATGAAAAATGTATCTATTCAAAAAGGCAGACACAAATTCACTTGATGCCTTTCTAAGAGACAATCTACACTCCTTCCAAATTAACAATATGAGTGTAGATCAGATGTGACTTGAATTCAGAGAAATAGTATTAGCAGCAATTTGGAAATTTATACCAAATAAATTAACAAATGATGGAGCTGATCCCTGAAAAAAGATCAGAACACTGTTTCAGAAACAATGTAAAAAACACCAAAATTTAAACAAATGCAAAAGCTACAATATGTGATCTTTTACAGAAGCTCAAAATTCAGCACATACTTCAAGGTAAGGTGCTAACAACAGTGTCCACAGTGAAACTTTGTCTCAAAAGGTGGCAGAAAATCCAAAGAGATTCTGGTCATATGTAAAGTATGATAGCAGCAGTACACAGTCAATGCCTTCTCTGCACAATAGCAATGGAAATACTATCTGGGACATTGCTGCTTAAGCAGAGTTACTAAACACAGCTTTCTGAAATTCCTTCACCAAAGAAGGTGAAGTAAATATTCTAGAATTCAAATCAAGAACAGATGCCAACATGAGCAACTTGGAATTAAATATCCTCAGAGTCCTGAAGCAACTTAAATCACTTAATAAAAGCAAGTCTTCTGGTCCAGATTGTATACTAGTTAGTTCTCTTTCAGAGTATGCTGATGCAATAGCCCCATAGTCAACAATCATACACAACTGCTCGCTTGATGAAAAATCCATACTCAAAGAATGGAAAGTTGAACAGCTCACACCAATATTCATGAAAGGCGTTAGGAGTAACCCATTAAATCACAGAACCATATCATTAACATTGATATGCAGCAGGATTTTGGAACATATATTGTGAGTGGACATTATGAATTTGAAGAGAACAGTTTATTGACACATAGTCAACACAGATTTAGAAAAAACTTCATTCTTGTGAAACACAACTAGCTCTTTACTCACATGAAGTGTTGAGTGCTATTAACAAGGGGTTTCACAGTGATTCCACATTTCTATATCTCCAGATGGCTTTTGACACCATGCCTCATAAGCTACTTGTAATCAAATTGCATGTTTATGGAATATCATCTCAGTGATGCAAGTGGATTCATGATTTCCCATGAGAGAGCTCACAGTTCATAATAACTGACAGAAATTCATCAAGTAAAACAGAAGTGATTTCTGATATTCCCCAAGGTAGCATTACAGGCCCTCTGCAGTCCCTTATCTACATAAATTTTGTAGGAGACTGTGTAACCACCCATCTCAGGTTGACAAGTTGTGATATGGTCACCAAAGGAACAGTGATCCAAAAACATAGAATAAATTTATTTATTTCACATATATGATCACAAATACTGTAGGTCATCAGCAACAATCATCCTCAGATCTGCAGTAGACCACAAATACAACTAGTGGATAAAACAGGTCATGAGGAAAAGTCTTACTGATATACATGTGAAAATTATATCCTAATATACTGGAGCTATAGTGCAGTGTCAAATGCTAAACATAAAATCAGCACCAACATCATTAAACACACATAAATTATGGTATATACTAGAGTCATCTTATTAAGAGTGCTACTGTTGAAGACAAACTGCTGCACAGTAGCCACAAAGTTTTTTTGCCACAAGCTCACCAGATGTCACTCACATGAACAGACACATATTCTTTTGACTTTATTTTCATCTATAATTCACTACTAGTGTGTATCAGAAATATTGTCACTTAACATTTTCCTTTTCAATAATCTAACTTTTGTTGTGTCTTAATTTATGGCATGTTATTACTATAATGACTTTTACAACTGGTAAGTCTACTAGAGACTCTACTGATTATATTATTCTTGTTATTTTATATCATATAACTGTATCACTGAAAGATATGTGTTTGCCTATGGGAGTGACATCTGGTGACCTTACAATATAAACATTTTGTAGCTACTGTATGGTAGTTTGTTTTGAACAATAGAACTGTTAACAATATGACTCTAGTATATACCATAATTTAGATATGTGTAATGATGCTGGCACTGATTTTGTGTTTAGCATTTGTTGATGCCACTGTGGCTCCAGTATATTAGGACATGCTTTTATAAAACATTTATGCCTCCTCATATTTAAAGCACATAATTTTCACATGTATGTCAGTAATATTTATCTTCATTGAATATTTTATTGTTTCAAGCTGTAGGCATCAGCTAGTTGTAAATGTATTTTGCTGCAGATCTGAAGATGATCAATGCTGACTGAAACTGGTAGCCTGAGGACCTACAATATGTGTGATCATAGACACAAAGTAAGGAAATTTATTTATCTTAAGATGTTTGTATATGATGCTGTCATTTATCAGGTAGTAAGATCATCAGAAGATTAAAACCAATTGCAAAAAGATTTAAATAATATATCTGCATGATTAAAAAATTGGCACTTGACCCCAAATAATGAAAAGTGTGAAGTAATCCATGTGAGTGCTATAAGGAATCTGTTAAACTTCACTTACACAACAAATGAGTCAAATTTTAAGGCTATAAATTCAACTAAATACCTAGGAATTACAATTAAAAGCAATTACAATTAGAAACAACCCAAATAAAATGTTGTGTGGAAGGTGAAAATAATGTTTAGAAGATGCAACAGAGCTATTAAAAGAACTGCCTATACTATGCTTGCACATCCTCTTTTGGAGTACTGCTGCGCTATGTGGAATCGTTGTCAGAACAGCCATATAGGATTAATGGAGTACACTGAGAAAGTTTACAGAAGGGCAGCATGTTTTGTGTTACAGAGAAATGGGGGGGGGGGGGAGATTGTTATAGTCATGATACAGGATTTTGGGTGGAAATCATTTGAAGAAATTCATTTTTCATTGGGGTGGGATTTTCTCATGAAATTTCAATTGCCAAATTTCTCCTCTAAATGCTAAAATATTGTTAAAATATTGTTGATGCTGACCTATATAGGGAGAAATGATCATCACATTAAAATAAGGGAAATAAGAATTCACTTGGAGAGATTTAGATTTTCATTTTTTTCTGCACACTTTTTGGGAGTGGAACAGTAGAGAATTAGTGGGAAGGTGGTTCAATGAGCCCTCTGCTAGGCACTTAAGCATGATTTAGCCATGTAGATGTAGATGTAGATTAACTCAACTTGGTCAGGTGTCAGTCAGACACCTTCAGAAGAAACAGTATAGCCTAGAAAACTAACACTGTTGGAAGGTAGTTGTGACTTCTCCTGGTTGATTTTGATGTTGTTCTCATGGAATGTGGCCTGGACTTGGAAGAGATACCATTCATGGTCCTCAACAG
Source organism: Schistocerca piceifrons (assembly GCF_021461385.2). NCBI lineage: Eukaryota > Metazoa > Arthropoda > Insecta > Orthoptera > Acrididae > Schistocerca > Schistocerca piceifrons. The sequence continues at coordinate 190,857,799 of NC_060141.1, forward strand.
TGGGGGAAAAGAACAGGATGTTATAAATATAGGCCTACAAAAAGAGCAAGTTGAACAGCAAAGAATCAACAAATCATCACCAAGTCTCAATCACTTTCTTGAGGATATATGGCATGAAACAGTACTCAGAAAATCCAGAAGGGATAATGAGTAAGGTATTAGGTATGTCACTTTTGAAGATGGTAATTTGATGATAAGCTTTACGGCAGCCAAGTAGCAATGCCCCACCAATTCTATCCTTATATGGATAAGTTTTCACCTATAAATGACTGTGGTTGGTGATAGTTCTTGCAACTATAAAGGGTGGCCACTCGTGTGCAATAAGAACTCAGTGCTGATTTCACTAATTGTTCTAAATACTCAATAACTAAGCTCTTATTAGACAGTCTTTAATTTTAATTACTGGAACTGATATAGTAACTTGACAACCAAACAAGGGGGAGGAGAGCCAAAATATAAGCCATAACCGCTTTAAAATAGCAACATACACTGCATCCTGCTATGCATTGGAGATGCACAGCTACTCTGCTGGTGTTTTTTTGTAATTTTTGTAAGTAATAAACACCTTTCTTTAATGTTAGATTTATACGCACTTGACCAGTGACTGGAAATGAGTTTTTACACTGATGTTTCATGATAATTTTCAATGTGAAGAATTTCTGAGCTGATAGTACTTTAATGCAGTGTAACAAAAGCACTTTCTGGCACCTTTGTTGAAACATAAACTTAGTTTGTCACACATCATGAATCAGTACAGTAATAATCTTTTTTGTAGTTATGAAAATGTCTACAATACCTTTTGTTGTCTTCTTCTGCAATGGCTTTTATTATGCTTGTCAATATAATAAAATAGCTGGTACTTTGTACACAAGCTGATGCATTGCTTAATATGGCAGTAATAATTTTAAGCACATTGTATAGGCCTACATGTAACCAGTTAATAATCTGAAAATGTTGTTGATTAAATATCAGAGTATGTGAAAAGTTGGTAGTAGTTCAAGATCTATTGAAATAACAACACTATGATAAAACTTGTTGCTTTTAAACACTTCACTTGTATTACTTAACTAGTACAAGAGATCAAAGAATCATGACTTTTACAAGATAACCATCACTATGAAAAATAGAATTACTCAAATTCACCATAGAAATAAATACCTCAGTCCTTTTGTGGTGTTGAGAAACGTATTGCAGCCTTTGACAAGATTATGCTACCGATGGATGGTTTAGCAGCTTTTACTCAGTGGCTTCCAAGGTGAAATTCCCATCGTAATATTTGGCCATTACAGTTGCTAATATTTCAACATAAAGTCTGTCTCCTTCACAGCACACAAAATGTTCCCACTGGCCCTCATAATAACATTGCCACTTCTGCTTGGTTGAAAAATAGCTGCATAACACTGTAGAACTATATGTAGCAATAATTTCCTGACTATCCGAGGCCATTTAAAATGGTTCTGCCCATTTTAATCACCACACAATACAGCACGTGGGCATCATACTACATGCTACTTTACAACCCTTCCAACTCACAAAGAGCAAAGAGAACTGTTCTGGACCTTTGTCTCATAATATTTCTCCTGCCTTAGCCTCCTGCAGGGAATTATGTTTAGATTTGAACTCAAGCCTAAAGCCATGACTTGTTACAACTTTAATTACAAAGGTTCACAATACTTTTAAAACTAAGATCTACTTAACAATATATAGAGATAAATACACAAAAAAACATTATTTACAACTATACATTTAAAACACAGTTACAGATTATTGGCTGTGTACCTCACATGCTGGTGGCAGCACCTTACAGCAGCAAGCTGCCTTACTTTACCCTCCTGCCATTAGATGGCATAGGCCCTCTCAGCACTTGATCATCTCACCGCTTGCTTTATATAGGTTTTTCCAACTGCCCTGCTACAGATGGTATTTTTTATGTTATGACAGAGAATAACAAAGTAAATTCTATGAAATGAAATGGAACATTTCCTACACTGTGTGACATATACTTGAGTCATTACACATGCCCAACCATTTCATCACAGGTTGTCAAACAACAACATGAGATGGAATGCTATAGACCAGTGTATAATTGTTACATCATGTAGTTGAGTAATTGTTTTTGCAGTGTTCTGTTACTAAACTCTTCATTACCAACACAAAAAAATAAGAAAATAAAAAAAAATTAAGAAAAAGATCATCTAAGTTTTTTGTACACTAAATGCTACACTAAAGATCACTTCTCAGCTTACATCAACTACCAATTTGAGACAATATTTCATCACAACTTATCCATCATGCTATTTACATCATTACGAATACAGTTTAAATTTATTGCAACAATTTTTTTTACCAAACATGTCACTCATTGAGTGTCTTTATACACACACATTCTACCCAGAATTCCCCTAGTACAGGGCTTCACAACATACATGCTCGCAGAGCAAGCTGTGAGCAGCAAGGCGTGAGCACGGAGCAGCGCGAGCATGCTACCCCCACTACCGGACCAGAGCGGAAAGTGGGGAGAGTCACGTGGGGCACACAACAGCTGCCGCCAGTCAATGTAAATTCGCGGCCACCTGCAGGGATATCACTCACGAATTATTACTGTGACAAATGAAACAAATAAAGGAGAATGTACAGGTGCCACATAATTTTATTGGCTTAGTGTATGCCTCTTCATTCGTATTAATTTGTGAACTGTTTCACAATAAAAGGTGTCACTGAAGTGTGGGATTCTTGGTTATCTTGTACTTTTTGTCCTTCACAATTGTGTTTATGTTCGGAGTAATTGTTCTTGTGCATTGTAGGTGCAGCGTGCAGTTTAAATTTCGATCAGACAATGCGTTTCTCAGGCGCATCTTGTTACATTTCATTGCAGAGAACAGTTGTTCACAAACATACGTGGAACAGAACATTGATATTATTGTAGCCACCAGTTTGTGCTAATGAGGAAATCTATCCTGATGGAAGTGTCTGTAGAAATACAAAATGTATTTCTTGTTCTGAAATTTGTCTCTATTCTCTGTCACACTGTAGGTCAATAATTTCTAGTTGCAGCTCAGGACGAATTTTTTCAATATTTGCTGAATATGGAGAGGCGAACAGATCAAAATTTCTGTCTAGTGCTGTCAGATCTTGAAAGTGTTGATCAAATTCTTCGTTAAAGGCAACTAAACTATGTGAATGATGTTCACAGTCTTTGTGAATGTCTTTCATGGATGATAATTTAGGAAAATGAGCTAGATTCCTGTTTCCAGCTGGCTCACACAAAGTGTCAATTTCATTTTAAAAGCTCGTATTTGATCTATGAAATGAGTAATTAGCAGATCTTTACCTTGTTGTGAATTGTTCAAAGCATTCAGACGGCTAGTTAAATCTGCTAAGAACGTGAGATCACATTTCCATGAAGGCACTTTCAATTCAGGAACACACATGTTATTTATTTCCATGAACACATTTATCTCATCTAATAGGCAAAAAAATCGATTTAATAATTTGCCACGACTAAGCCAGCAGACCTCGCTGTAATAAGGCAGGCTACAATACTGGCTTTCTACACCCTCAAGAATGCTTTTAAATTGCCTGTGTTGTAGTCCATGCTTCCTAATATAATTGGTTGTATGAACAACAACAACCATCACATTTTTTAGAGTGATACTCTTTGCATGTAAGTTTTCCTGGTGAATGACACAGTCAGTTTTTGCATTTTCTCCTTCAACAGTGCAACGAAACCTGATTTTTTCCCTGCATTCAGCATGGTCAGTTTTTGCATTTTCTCCTTCAACAGCGCAACGAAACCTGATATTTTCTCTGTCATCGCTGGTGCATCATTTGTAGACACTGAAACTAACGAATTCCACGACAATCCTATATTTTCAACACTTTCTTCAACACTACTTAATATATCACCTCCGGTTGTAGTGTTCTTCATGGCTACTACATTGAGGAGCTCTTCCCTCACCTGAAGATCTCTATTAACACCTCTAATAAATATGGCAAGCTGCACTGTTCCAGTGATAACAACACTTTCGTCCAGAGCTAGAGAATGCGCCATAAAATCTTTATAGATATTTGCAAGCTGGCTCTGGATGTCGTCTGCCATGTCCTGTATGCGACACATAATGGTCATGTTAGATAATGGCACAATCCGAAACTGTTCAACTTGAGATGGACACATATGTTCCACTGCAACTACCAAACATTATTTTATTAAATCGCCATCAGTGAAGGCGTGCAGGGATTTTGCTAAAAGTAAAGCAATTTTGTAACTCACTCTGAGAGCTGCCTCAGTTGATTTTTCTTTGTCGCCCAGATCTTCTTCGGGTATCTTCCTTTTAAGTTTAATAACTTCCTGTGCACGATCTGGTCCATCACATTTTCCACTTCCATAGTCTTTCACGTGGTATGACATATAATGTCACTGCAAATTAAATTTCCTGAAAGAATTCAGCATTTTGTGACATACTAAACATTTTGCAACACCATCTTTTTCTGTGAACAGATACAATTCCTCCCAATGGGGGTTGAACTGCAAAAGCATGGTTGGGGTTACACAACGGCGACTTGACATGATTCTTAACCAGTGCAATGACTGTTAGAGCTGATCGTAGTGCTTTAAATGTTACGCAGTTGGCACAAATTCAATAGGCACGCTGCGGCCCTATTTAAATATGTGCACGCATTTCCCCTCCCTCCCTACTCTGCGACCTTGCACCTGCTCACGAGCACGTGCCTGAGCAGACGCAAGTACTCGCGCTCAAAACCTGCCAGTTGTTAAGCCCTGCCCTAGTATATAGTAAAGTTTCATAACATTGCAGTAACCTAAACCACATATTCCTTTAATTATTATTTTAGGGATTGAAATGAAGAAAATTTGGTATTGGTTTGTCTTCAAGTCTTTATCAGTGCAATTGAGTAATTCAGCATATATACTATTAACATTATTATTACTGTAATCAGTACCACCACAGCACCAAGCTAACCTTATTATCTATTTAGGTCTTTGTGTACTCAAATCTTGCAATCTCCCCATCCCTCAAAATTTGTTGTTGTCACTTCTATTGCTGACGGTTGGTCTCTTTTTTAAGAAATACGAGAGGAGAAAGATTTACAAAAACTTTTTTACTTATCTTCTTTTCTCATAGTTGGCTTCAGTTCTTCATGTCTAGTAGCTGATTCTTGAAGTAGAAATTTTCATATTTTAGGATCTCATGGTTTCAATTGACATAATTAACTCTGAAGGAAGCCCATGCAATTTTTTTGTTTTCTTCACAATAATTTAATCTCTCATGTTTTCCTGTATCACATTAACAAAACCCAAAATTACATTGTTATTCCAAAATAGAAAAATGCGTCCAGTCACATCAGATGCATGCCCACTACTACTTCACTCTTCAGTAATAATATTCCAAAGAGTTTCCAGATTTTCTTGACAGATGAATTTCTATTACTTTATATTATTGTTTTATAAATGAACCCAGAAATAAACAAAAAAAGCATCAGATTGTGCAATTAATAACAGAAATTCTAAGTATGACAAATATTTCGTAATTTCAAATATTTCTAAAAAAAAAAAAAAAATCATTTCAATGCTACATTCGGAGCTGGTACATATCGATTGTAACAAACAAAGTAAAGTAATTTCTTTTTATAGATTTTAGCTTGATATATAACACATCATAGCAAAATCATATGAAATTTTTAGAAAAACAGCTGAGATGATATTGACTTACCCAAAATTCGAAAATAATTCTGATATTGACCACTTCTGTTGAGGAAAATTAATGCTAGAGGAAGTTGTCCGTTTGCAGTATCCCTCTCATAAAATTTGGGAAGTATGTGTTCACAATATTATGTCACTTACTATAAAGTCTGCCAAATGGTGTACAAAATGATGCCAAAGGACAGAATATCAATGTATAGGAGTATCTGATACATAACATATTATAGAAAACATAAGAAAATACCTACTATACAAGTCATAATTTATGCATATATCAGGACATGGCATTCAGATTTTCAGATCTGTGGATCAGTCTGTCACAAGACAATTGATATAAAGTCCAAACTACAACACTAAATTATAAAGATATGTGCAGAGGCAATGTAAATTACTAGAATTACAAATTTCAAGTTTGCATCCATAAAGTTACACCTTCAAAACCTTCAGAAGAGAGAAGAAAAGAAATTCAGAGCCTAAGTGTATGATGTGTGAGACGATTCAAAAAACTCATAATGATGGGTACAGACCAGAGGAATACACTCAGTCATTAGTAGGAATATAACACAAAATTAATCAGACACATAAACCAAAGTATTTGAGGATATGTTGACTCATGAAAGAAGAAATAATGAAACAATATTGGGGCCTGAGCTTACGATGTGGGAACCAACCTATGAATCCAAATCACACATGGTACACACCAGCAAAAAATGTTTCAACACAACAAAATGAATAAAGTTCACAATCATGTATCAATAAATTCAATCATATGTATAAAGAATAATTATAGGATGCATTTACCCTCAATCAACAGTTGCACGCATTCCCTGAATACACATGCACACAGTTGCGATGACCAAGGGTACCCAAAACAGAGTTAAGTATGAGTTTGCCTAGAACTCTAGTTCCAATGAGATACAATATTGCAGTACCCAGGATAAATACAGGTAATGAGAGTCATAAATATCATTGAATAATGCCATCATCGAGTAGCTTGAGGACCAAAATCAGTGTATGAAATCAGATATGTATACATCTTGTTATACTGTTTTTGCTAGTAAATGTTTTCCACACTATTTGATGATTGTTCATACAAACTAACCTATGTACATAGCAGCCTAGAAGGTTCATTTACAATTGATAAAAAAAAACACAAACTGATTAAAATTACATAATGTACTGGGAAGTTAATCCCACTACTTGAAAAAACATACATTTATGTGGATTAACACTGTCCATACCAGTGATGATTTTTCTAAACAAATAGTTCCATGTATTCTTCATATAGGATAATTTATTGGCTAACAATTTAGAAATTTCAGTCAAAACACTGATGTACTTGACAGATGCTTGAGTATGTTACCCAGCACCTATGATCTCTTGCCAGTCAACTAGACCAGAAAGGTGCAGCAATACAAATATTTTAAGATGGCGGTGTGTGTTGATGTAGTAATAAATCATTCTACTATGAGTATTTAGCATCTAAAAAGTGCATATCATGTGATAAAATAGTAAAAACTGATATTAGAACATGCCCAGTGATGCATATGAGGTATCATCCACACTGCTTTGCAAAAGTAAATCTTGAAAACATATCGTGTGCTTGTGGAACAGAGTGCAACAGTTATCTAGCTGTGACTGGAATTTAACATGAAAATCGTAAAACCAATGAATTAGAAACACTGCAGAAAGAACTCCAAGCCATAAGAGAACATGCTCTGCTACTGGAAACCATGATCAAAAACCTTTCTGAACCGCCACATAAGGAAAAAGTTTGAAATTTGTACAGTGATGTTGTGCTAAATCTTTGTACTAACAAAAGAAATGACGCTCCACTGAAGAAGAATGAACATGAAAAATGAGAAACAGTAAACAAAGGTAACCTACAAAGTGCTTCTGAACACTTCTCATGTAATTTAAAAATGGTTAAGTAAAATGGATGCAGTAAGTTGAAAACAAACATGAACATGAGTCAGCTTACAAATAATAAAAAACATGTACTGTTACTTTCAAATAGAAATGGTAGGAACTGTGCAAAAGTACTGAATGAAATTTCAACAACCAGCTATAAATTTACATCTTTGATAAGGCCAAATGCTATATTCAAAGAAGCAACATGCAATATACAAAACAAAATGTCTAGTCTAGGACAAAATGACTATGTTTTCATTTTAGCTGCTGCAAATGATATTAATGGATCAAAACATGGTTTTATGACATCACTAGATGAAACCATTGCAACAACTATGCACACACAAATAATTCTATGCACAATACCATACAGATATGACATACCAAATTAAAACTGCAAAATCTATGAAATGAACAGTCACTTGATGCAGAAGGCATCTTACAGAGAACACATCAAAGTTTTAGATGTAAATAGCTTTCTCCAGTGGAAAGACTTCACTAGGCATGGGCTTCACTTACATAAAAATGGGAAAACGAAACTGTGTGTTGATCTGCTGAATGCCATCAAAAAGTCCACTGGTAACAAGAAGTGCCATAAAACGTGTTACACCAGGACATCAAACAATATTCGTGGTCCATTGAAGCTAATTTGGTGCGGCAATCCCAGAAGAATGAGCAATACTGCAACTGAACCAACAACAAGACCAGGAGCTGAAGAGCCATCAGCAACAACAACAACGTTCTGTGGGGGCTTGTTAACCAGCTACAATGGGGTGGCCGGGATGATTGGGTTTGTGAATTTTAGGAAGAAGGTAGAAGGTAGGGGTGTGGGGTGTCATTGGGGTCAGTTTGGAAGGGGTGATTTTGAGGAAGAGGAGGTGGGTCCCGCTGTGACGGAGGACGGAACTGTTCCAGGCAGGGTTCAATTTGGATAGTGTCTTGGGGAGTTGGATCATTAGGAGTAGGATTAGGATCATTTTTCTTTGTGGCAAAGTGATATTTCCAGCAGAGAGTACGAGTGTAGGACAGTAAATCTTTGACGAGGGCTGTTTGGTTGAATCTGGGAGTGGCGCTGAAGGTGAGGCCTTTGGATAGGACAGAGGTTTCGGATTGGGAGAGAGGTTTGGAGGAAAGGTTAACTACTGAATTAGGGTGTTGTGGTTCCAGATTGTGTTGATTGGAATTTTGAGATTTTGGAGGGAGTGGAGCTGGAAGTGGGAGATTGAGTAGATGGGAGAGACTGGGTTTGTGTGCAATGAGAGGAGGTTGAGGTTTGCTGGAAAGGTTGTGAAGGCTGAGGGACTGTGTCAGCTTTCAGACAACACCACATACAAAGTTTGCAAAGGTAATCCCATTCCTGATGTCCAGGCGGAGCTTCAAAGAATCCTCAGAACCTTAGGCCCCCTACAAAACCTTTCACCTGACTCCATCAACCTCCTGACCCCACCGACACCCCGCACCCCTATTTTCTACCTTCTTCCTAAAATTCACAAACCCGATCATCCCGATCGCCCCATTGTAGCTGGTTACCAAGCCCCCACAGAACGTATCTCTGCCTACATAGATCAACACCTTCAACCCATTACATGCAGTCTCCCATCCTGCATCAAAGACACCAACCACTTTCTCGAACACCTGGAATCCTTACCCAACCTGTTACCCCCGGAAACCATCCTTGTAACCAGTGATGCCACTTCCTTATACACAAATATCCCGCATGTCCAGGGCCTCACTGCGATGGAGCACTTCCTTTCACGCCGATCACCTGCCACCCTACCTAAAACCTCTTTCCTCATTACCTTAGCCAGCTTCATCCTGACCCACAACTTCTTCACTTTTGAAGGCCAGACATACCAACAATTAAAGGGAACAGCCATGGGTACCAGGATGGCCCCCTCGTACGCCAACCTATTCATGGGTCGCTTAGAGGAAGCCTTCTTGGTTACCCAGGCCTGCAAACCCAAAGTTTGGTACAGATTTATTGATGACATCTTCATCATCTGGACTCACAGTGAAGAAGAACTCCAGAATTTTCTCTCCAACCTCGACTCCTTTGGTTCCATCAGATTCACCTGGTCCTACTCTAAATCCCATGCCACTTTCCTTGACGTTGACCTCCATCTGTCCAATGGCCAGCTTCACATGTCCGTCCACATCAAACCCACCAACAAGCAACAGTACCTCCATTATGACAGCTGCCACCCATTCCACATCAAACAGTCTCTTCCCTACAGCCTAAGTTTTCATGGCAAACGAATCTGCTCCAGTCCGGAATCCCTGAACCATTACGCCAACAACCAGAAAACAGCTTTCGCATCCCGCAACTACCCTCCCGACCTGGTACAGAAGCAAGTAACCAGAGCCACTTCCTCATCCCTTCAAACCCAGAATCCCCCACAGAAGATCCACAAAAGTGCCCCACTTGTGACAGGATACTTTCCAGGACTGGACCAGACTCTGAATGTGGCTCTCCAGTAGGGATACGACTTCCTCAAATCTTGCCCTGAAATGAGATCCATCCTTCATGAAATCCTCCCCACTCCACCAAGAGTGTCTTTCCGCCATCCACCTAACCTTCGTAACCTCTTAGTTCATCCCTATGAAATCCCAAAACCACCTTCCCTACCCTCTGGCTTCTACCCTTGTAACCGCCCCCGGTGTAAAACCTGTCCCATGCGCCCTCCCACCACCACCTATTCCAGTCCTGTAACCCGGAAGGCGTACACGATCAAAGGCAGAGCCACGTGTGAAAGCACCAACTGACCTGCCTACACTGTGAAGTTTTCAATGTGGGAATGACCAGCAACAAACTGTCCATTTGCATGAATGGACACAGGCAGACAGTGTTTGTTGGTAATGAGGATCACCCTGTGGCTAAACATGCCTTGGTGCATGGCCAACACATCTTGGCACAGTGTTACACCGTCCGGGTTATCTGGATACTTCCCATTAACACCAACCTGTCAGAACTCCGGAGATGGGAACTTGCCCTTCAGTATATCCTCTCTTCTCGTTATCTGCCAGGCCTCAACCTCTGCTAATTTCAAGTTGCCGCCACTCATACCTCACCTGTCTTTCAACAACATCTTTGCCTCTTTACTTCCGCCTCGACTGACACCTCTGCCCAAACTCTTTGCTTTTACAAATGTCTGCTTGTGTCTGTGTATGTGCGGATGGATATGTGTGTGTGTGTGTGTGTGTGTGTGTGTGTGTGTGTGAGTGTATACCTGTACTTTTTCCCCCCTAAGGGAAGTCTTTCCACTCCCGGGATTGGAATGACTCCTTACCGTCTCCCTTAAAACCCACATCCTTTCGTCTTTCCCTCTCCTTCCCTCTTTCCTGAAGAAGCAACATTTTGTTGTGAATGCTTGATTTTTGTGTGTATGTTTGTGTTTGTTTGTGTGTCTATCGACCTGCCAGCGCTTTTGTTTGGTAAGTCTCATCATCTTTGTTTTTAGATATATTTTTCCCACGTGGAATGTTTCCCTAACTTACAGAACGAAAGCGTTGGTGCATTGATAGAGACAATAAACACAGAAATTTCAAGCTTTCGCAACCCAAGGTTGCTTCATCAGAAAAGAGGAAAGGAGAGGGAATGACGAAAGGAAGTGTGTTTTAAGGGAGAGGGTAAGGAGTCATTCCAATCCCGGGAGCAGAAAGACTTACCTTAGGGAGAAAAAAGGACAGGTATACACTCACACACACACACATATCCATCCACACATATACATATATCTGTATGGGTGGGATAGGTGTAATGAAAGTAATAGTGATGAGGAAAATATAAAGGTGGTTGAGAGATCAAGCTTAAAGGAAATTCAGAAAGAAAGGGAAGAGCAGTGGACACCATGAAAGGAGTATAAGTGGGAAAAGAAAGAAGCCTCCAGATAAGAGTTATGATTTAGTTGAGGGGAGGTCAGCTGTACCAGATGCTAGGGAAAATCAGATAACTCCAACTGAATATGAATTAGGCAGAAAGAAGAAACCACCCAATAAGACTAATAAAGTAGCCCATACTAGGTTGTCCCAATGGACTGATGAGGTGATAGAACAAGATTTATTGAGGAAGTAGAGACATCAACCAAAGTAGGACAACGAATTATTCAAGTAAAGTTATATGGGATTGAGGAGTGTGACTTGCAAGACACAGGGAGTGAAGTAGCAGGTATTTCAGAGAGCTTAAGGAAACATTTGACTCAGGATAATAATATTGTAGATACGTCAGTGTGTGGTTTAAAGATAATTAGCACCACAGGAAAACTGAGTAACTCCATTAGGAAACATAGTGTATTTGTCATTCAAATTTGGGAAGTGTAAGGTAGAAAGTGTGTTCTTAGCATTCCCTAATCTGAACACGAAATGAATTCATTCGGATTCTGTGAGTGACAACAATTTAATTATTAATTGTGATCAAGGGTTAATATCTTTCAAATATCTAGATACAGAACATGAGGTTAAGTTCATGGGGCAGGTTGTTAGTGATACAGAGCCATTAGGCTGTTTGAGGATTATGGAAGCACCATGTGGAGATTATAGTGCCAATGTAGAATATGAGCAGTCTGTAAAAAGTAAGGATCATCTAAAAACCAAAGAGGAAATGTTTAGGCAAAAGGTTAGTGAAATTACTGAAATTAATAATGAGCAAAAATCAGAATCATATCAAGTACTGATGGAAAATAAGGAAGTATTTTCAGAGGACCCAGGGAGAGTGACTGGATTTGAGAGTAGGTTCAACAACAAACCTAATGAACCTTTTTTATAGGAAACCTTTTGAGATCCCAAAAACCAAAAGAAAAGCTGTATCTGAGGAAATGGATAGGATGGAGAAACTAGGAGTGATAGAAAGAAGTAGAAGCAATCATAATAACACAATCATGCATGTTGGAAAGAAAGATGGTGGATGAGAGTACTTTTGGATGCAAGGAAGCTGAATAAAATAATTGAATCAGAATGTGATGAACTTGATAGCTTAGATGAAATAATTCAAAATTTTAATGGAGTTAAGTATTGGATGTGTCTTGATCTGAGTGCCAGGTACTGGCAGATTCCGTTAGCTAAGGAACGTAGGAAGTATACTGCTTTCTTGTTTGGAGGAAAATGCCACCAGTATTGTGTACCATCATTTGGACTGAATATATCAGTATCCATATTAATACAAGCATTAGACAGAGCATTAGGGAAAGATTTGCATTGTACAATTACAGTCTATGTGGATGATATTGTAATAGCTACCAAGAGTTGGGAGGAACAATGTGTATTACTAAGGGAAGAGACCCAAGCTTTGTGGAAGGGTGGAAGACTGAGGTTAGAGAAATCTGAGTTTGTTAGAACTGAGATTATGTTAAGAGCACATGCATTTCAAATATGGAACAAAGATGAGAAAAAATAAAGGAATTCTATAGCATTTGTGAGCAGAATGTTAAATAAATGCTAGTGCAACTACATTGTATTAGAGAGAGAGTTGTTAACAATTATATGGGCATTTAAGAAGTTTCACAACTTTCTATGGGGACATAAAGTGGTAATATATACAGATTATCAGGCACTGGTGTTTCTGACAAAATGTAAACTTCTACATGACAAGTTAACCACATGGGTATTATATTAACAACAGTTCAGTTTTGAAATACCTTGTATAGAGGTTGAACAAAATGTTGTATCAGATGCATTATCAAGGCTACTAGTAGGAATGGAAGATGGTGAGGAAGGTTTAGGATGTATTACATAAATGGAGTTAAGCCGTAGAAGGAAATCAAAAGTATCTGTAGAAACTTGAAAAGGGAACAGAACAATGATCCATTTCTGAAACTGATAAAATCTGAACCTAGTGAAAAGGGGAATGATAAAGTATCCCAATATTACTGTATATTTAATGGCATACTGTTCAGAAGGAAAGATGAGACAACTGATGTATGGAAGGTGTTCTGGCCAGATGAACATGTGATCACTTCAATTGATTGTACCCTTGAGAGTTATGGTCATTACAAAAGTAAATAGAGTGTATAAAAGTTAATGGAATCAGTGTATTTTAATAACATGGGTAGGAGAGTAATGAGTGACTAAATACCTTGGTCTTACATCAAAAAGCTAAAGTGACCAACAAAAAGAGTAGGTGTCCCATGCAACATGTATTGCCCAATGATATGTTAGAATTAGTCGCTTTGCATTTCTTTGGTCCATTAAAAGAACAACACGAGGTTTCTGTTACATTTTAGTAGCACTGGCTGTGTTCTCTAAATTTCTCAGATTGTACCCCTTGAGAAAATCCACCGGAAAAGAAGTAACTGATAAGATGATCAAGGAGTATTTTATACAAATAGGATTTTAATGGATAATGGATCTCCGTTTATCTCCAAGATAGTTGGTGTCCTGTGGTTTCTCACCCAGTACCTCCAGCACAGTCTGATTCTTGGACCTTTTCCAAGGTTCCCTGTCCAATATCTGGGAGACATTCTATATTTTGCCTACAAATTTCAATGATTTATCTTGCCTGACTATTTTCTCACTCTATGCCTCATTTACATCATATTCCTATAAATCATCACCTAGTAGTTCCCCATCAATCATTAAACTTGTTTTTCATACTGAAGTTCATTTACAGTAGCACATATACTAACTAGTAATCTCCTCATCCTTATCCTCCCTATCACTATCACTGTCTTCAATATGGTGACTGGAATTATCACTATCCTCTGCCTCCTCACTATAATTCACAGTGGCAATATTACTCTCAATATTGTCTGCTGTATTCACATTACATCTTTCCTCCATTTTCTCCTGCTTATTCTTCACATTCTATCCCTTCTCCTTCCCATATTCAATTACATTTGCCCCTAAATGGCATATGGTATCTACACAATGATCGTATTCCTGAGTGTCTACATCATCAGTACTGTCACTACTTTCTGTTATAACACATCCTTCCAATTCATTTGTGCTACAGTTCACTACCTGCTTTATGTATCTACAACCGTCACTTACTATCTCTCTGGAAACACTATTTTCCTTTTGGGATATTCTTTCCTTAGTTTCATATTTCTATACCTGTTCTGTAAGCATTTCAGGCAAACTCAGTACCCATTTTAATTTAGATTCCTATTTTCTATTTCTGCAGTATTTTATGTATTTGTCACACCAAGAATAGTACTTACTCACCATGCGGCAGCAGAACACACACATAAAAGACTGTTGTGATTGGCAAGCTTTCGGAGCCAGTGGCTTCTTCTTTCGGCAGAAGAGTTGAAGGTGAAGGAAGAAGGGTGAATTAAAAGGACTGGAGAGGTCAAAGAAAAGGAGTAGATTTTGGGAAAATTGCCCAGAACCACGGGTAAGGGGAGACTTAACTTATGGGACAAGAAGGAAAGAATGATTGTTGGCGACTTCATCACACAAGATTTGAAAACCTGAGAGCTTAAAGGTGAAAGACAGGGTAATATGCAGGACATAGATTACTACTAAATTATCATGCATGAGTTAATAAAAATAAAAAGCTAAGTGAATGGCATTTAACACAGGTGGTAGGGGGAAAGGCGAAAAATAGCTCGAGGAATGGCAGTTTCTCAGAACATCTGGAAGGTGTCACCATGGGTAGTCCTCTTTGTTCAGTGGTGGCCAGCTTCTTCATGGAATATGTTGAAGCACAGGCACTGGACTAGGTGACTTGTAAACCTAGGGTGTGGTACAGACACATTGATGACTCTTCCATTGTGTGGAGCCTGGTGAAGAACAGCTCGGTGAGTTCCTAAGACACTTGAACAGCCTTCATGTCAACATAAAATTTTCCATGGAAGTAGAGAAGGACAAAAAACTACCATTTCTAGATGTGCAGGTCATGAGAGATGGTGAAAACTTGGGATACAGCTTGTATCAAAACCAACACACACGGACTGATAGCGCCACAAACTATCGAACCACCACAAGAGCCAGAATAGAGGCATGATTAATACACCCATAATTCAAGTTGATGAATATTTGAGCTGCAACACCTCAGATGCAATATGAAACACCTGAAAAGTGTTCTGAGGAGCAATGGGAACCCCACAAGTTATATTAGAAGTGCAACAGAGCCAAACATTCAGTGAAATGACAAATCAGGAAAAGAAATGTCAGGTATGGTCTTTCTGACATACGTTCCCAGAGTGATGGACAGAATCAGCCATATATTGCACAAACATGGTGTGAAGTTGATTTTCAAACCGATGAAGAAGATCAAAGAGTGTCTTAGATTGGCAAAGGAGAAAAGGGACCCATTTCCAATGTCATACCGCATACCATGCACATGCGGAAAAGTTTATGTCAGAATGACTGGCTGATCAATCACACCAGGAACAAAGAACATAAGTGAGATTGTAGGTTGGGGCAGGTTGCACAGCATGCACTGTGTAAGACCAACCACATAGTAAAATTTGCCGACATGGAAGTTCTGGCTGTAGAGAAGCAGTCATACCCACTTGTTCAGAGAAGCTATTGAAACACAAAACCACTGGAATACCTTCAACAAGAAAGAAGAAACCCTTAAGGTAAATGGACCCTAACTTCTTGTGCTGCAGCAAACAGCCATCACAGGTAGCAAGAGGAGCACCACACTGGAAATGACTGTGGGAAGCCCTTGGATGTTGGCACATCAGGTACATATAATCTGCAGCTGTGAGCTCAGCTCCAGTTGACCACCAGCAATGGAGGGTGAAGCTCTGACAATGTGAGGTACTCATCAATAAGATCTTCAGACAAACATCAGCTGAAGAACCTGAGACAGAAGACAATAAGCATTTCCAAGTTATCCTTTAACAGCTTTTCTTTTCCATAGTTGTAGTTTTCTGTGAAATGCTTTAATTTTGTCAGTGAAGGTGAAGATATTTTCTTCTTACCCTTGCATGCTGGTGTTCAAAATGTAGAACTGCTGAAATTCAGGGCGATTATAATCAAAGTTAAACTTTCAAACCACTGTAGAAATAACACCACTGGTCAGAGTGATGTCAAATTGCAACGGAATATTATCGCAGAAGGGGGAAGAAGTATGGCAGAAGAAACATAAATAGTTAAAAAATGTAGCGATAGGTAGCACTGTAAGCATCGTAATTTAATAGCGGTCAACTACAAATAACAAATGAATCATACAACAATGCCTAAGGTGTAGGTCTGACAGTAAACAAACTGTACCATTCAGCATGCGTGGGTGTACATGTGTGATACTGTTTGTTACATAAGCCCATCCACCATGGCAAGGTCACATCATGTCAGATGGGAAAAATTGGGTTTTAAATGTCCTGAGGCTAAAAACCACATAAAAAGCATCAATCACATTGGTTTTTAATTGTCCTGAGGCTAAAAACTGCATAAAAAGAATCAATCACATCAGTTTTTAACTGTCCTGTGGCCAAAAACTGCATAAAAAGAGTTAATCAAAATCAAATCAGATTAGTAATTTCCGAGTGACTGGCACAAAACATGTTCAATATGCAGTCTACCATTTTCTGCAACAAGTTGAAATTGAGAAACAGAATGTTCCACAAGTGATCAAACTGTTTCTGGGGTCACATTCAAAATGTGTTGTGCAATGCATGCCTTCAATGCAACTAAACTTACAATCATAGCAGTGAATACAACATCTTTCAGATAGCCCCACAGCCAGAAGTCACACAGATTAAGACCAGGTGATCAGGATGGCTAGGCCATAGGGAAATGGTGGCTGATCATTCTAGCATTTCCAAAATGGCACTTCAGCAGCTGCTTCACAGGATTTGCAATGTGCGGAGGTGCGCCATCTTGCACAAAAATAATCCCATTCACACATCCAACATGCTTTTGAAAAGGACAGCCATAGCGCTTACCAGTGAAGGTACAGGTAACAGAACTGGAAGTACCCGTCTCTTCAGTAAAATATGGTCCTATGATAAATGATGCCAAAAGCCCTCACACACAGTGACCTTTTCAGTGTGAAGTGGTACTGTTTGACTTGTGTGTGGATTTTCCATTGTCCACATTTGACAATTCTGTGCTTTGACATATCCTGTCAGATGGAAGTGGGCTTTGTCTGTCCACAAAATCTTCCACTGCCAATCGTTGTCCACTTCCATGCAAGTAAGAAATTCTAAAGCAAAGGTCTCTCTTGCTGGCAGGTCAAGAGGAAGCAACTTGTGCACATGAGTAATTTTGAATGGATAGCAAAGACGGAAGTTTCTTAGGATTTTACGCACTGTGTTCTGGTGTGTCCAATATTTGGGCAATTCTCCGTGCACTACACGTTTGCACACAACCACTCATCTCCTCCTGCAATGCTGTGGCAACTGCTTCCACTAATGTCGAATCAATTCATTTCTTCCCTCTATCAGGTTGCACACCAAAAGAAATCATCTTTTCAAATTTCCAGATCATTTTATTCAGACCTACGGCAGTCACTGGACCAACACCTTTTTTCAAACCCTTCAGTATCTGGAATTCTGCAGCCATCATTCTTGTAATACAGCTTTACAAGCAGAGAGTGATCCTGCATTGATGCAGTCATGGTGAACGTCACAGATGTAAAAGGAGGAAAAGCTTTTGTATAAGTACATGGTGAAAGACCCCCAGGATATCGTAAAACTAAGATTTATTAAAAAACAAAGAAATGAAACATTGATATACCATAAGCATTGGCAAAGATGTTAATTATGAATGCGCAGTGAGGCACAGACAAAGGGGGGGGGGGGGGGGGAATCGTAAAATTTTTTGCACGTTTTTGTTTTTACACACTCTCTTGTATGTAGAAGTTCTGTTAAGTAGTGCCGTGCAGAGGATGACGGGCTACAATTAGTTCCTATCACACATGTTTGAAATAAAGAAGAAATTTGATAGCAGTATTAAGTGCTTTTAATCCAAGTGAAACCGAGAAAGGAGGATTTTCTTAATTATGACAAGTGCTGGTGTACCAGGAAGTCCACTGCCTGCAGATACAATTGAAGAAGTAATAAACACAGTCCGATAGCCTACAGAACATTTCGGATAACACAATCATGTTACATCAATTTAAAATGTGTTTTCATATCATATTTAATAATATTTATTTAATTTATTTATTATTTTTTTATTACTACAACACAACTGTCGACTTGTGTGCCAGGACTTTACGGCACCGGTTTTGAGTAGGGTTTGTTAATTATTGTTATAGTAAGAATTTCTGTGATATTGTTATTGGTCATAAAACTAATTGCCTGTATTTTCTGTTTGCATCAATCACAATGGGCAGCAAGTAAAGCAAAAGGGCAAAATTGAGGAGAAAATTTTTGAAAGGAATAAGAATTGGACCCAGGTCACATCAAATTTTCCATAGTAAGCTGTTTTGTTTGACACAGCAAAAGTAGTATGGCTACACAAGTTGCTTGCATAGTTATGCTTGGTAGTGCCTCTTTTGATGTAGATGGAGACCTTTTCCTCATTATTCCCTTTCTTGAATTTTGTTTGTGAGAAATTTACAGGAGTTATTCAGTGTGATACATATTGTCAGAAAAACATAAAGAATTGCAGTACAATAGGTTGCACATGATAATAGATATAAAACCGGCTTTGACATTATGTAAATTACATTTATCATGTGTAATAATTAGTGTATGAAATTTTAAAATTTTTGTGAAAATTTTATTTTTTGCATTTTCATAACATGGCTGAAAAATATGCCAAGATGGCATAGAATAAGTGATCAAACAAATGAAGTTCAGGCACCATGAATGCCTACTGCAGAGGGTTTAAGTAGATCAGAGATGAGTGTCACAGGTGTGACAAATGATAGCGATGCTCCATAGCAGAATAACCTTGCTGACACAATGTTTACCATTGACAAGACAAAGTCACACATCTCCTAGAGCAACATACCACTCATGAATGAAACATTTGAGAGTGAGAGAGTGAGAGAAAGTACAGCTGATGGCAATCATAGTAGTACAACTGAAGCACTACTGTGGGAGTTATTATCTAACACAAACATGAAATTTGATTATATGAAACACAATATGAACATCAATTTCAGTGATATGATAAAAGGTATGAATACCAAAATTAAAAATTTGACACATTAGCTGAACACTGTCACACAAGATATGAACACAGTAAAACAACAACAAAACACTGTTACACAAGATCTAAATACACTGAAGCAAGAACAAAAAAAGGGTATTCCAGGATTTTCAAAACACAGTCTCATAGAAATTCGTTGACTTAGCCAAAACTTTTCGCACTGAAATTGACAAAAAATTGAATGACATGAAAAAACAGGTAAAGCATGAAATACTATCTGAAGTTCACAGTAACATTATGGAGTTAAAACGGAAAGTAGATTCTTTTAACGACCATTATGATCGAGTAGAGCAACAGATAAAGAAAATCACAGATGCAAACATAGACAGTGAAGCCACACAAAACCTGTTGGTTTCGACAGCAAAAAAGGTAACCACCGTCATTAACAAAATAAGCAGAGACTGTGAAGGTGTATCTTTAACTGTAAAAGAGCTTACTTTAAGCGTAGCAACATTAGAAGTTGACTCAGCATATGCTAAGAAGGAGAGACAGAAGATAAATGAAAATCTGAGTGATATTATTAGTCAAGCCAAAGCAGGTACGTTAGATATGGGTAATGCCATTGCAGAGAAGTTTGTAACCGACTAAAAGCTATTCACAGTTGTAGCAGAAAAGGCTAATCAGAAAAAAGAAAATGAAATAGCAAACAAGGCAAACATTAATCTACAAGCTGCGGAAAATGGGATCTGCAATCTTTTAGAAAAAAATATTACCGTATCTCGAAATATGCATCTAAATAATACACAGGCTACAGTGAACAAACCACAACCTGTTGGTATTCATCCACAAATTGTTACAAGTCCCACAGCAGGTACCAGCGACAGTTGTAGAGTGCAAAACGTAAACATACCCAAAACTCCAATATGTGAGCAATTACCAAATGGATTTACAGGTAACTACAATAACCACATAAATACAACTGAAATGCCATGTGTCTATCAACTATTTTTGCAGGCAAAGGTTTGCTGAGACATCAAAATTTTTCTACATTCACTACCGGAGGCAAAAGAATGAATCCTGTAGTATTTATCAGTGCTTTCCATCATGTATTTCCAAGCAACTGGACAGAAACACAGAAAATCATTTGGGATATGTGCAAGGTGACATTCTTTTATGGGCTACTGAAGTGGCTGAATGTTGCAGTACTCATTTCCAATTTAAATGAGCTTTCTTTGACAAATACTGGCCTGAAGCAATGCAAGAAAGACACAGACACAAGGTTTTCAACTCTACATCATTCAGTGGCAAATACGGTAGCCTACATGGATACTTTGAAAAATACCTGAACAACACATGCTACTGGACGAACCCAGTATCACAGGCAGATGTGTTAAAATTTTTGAAAAGACATTTACCATTGAACATTAGAGTTCGCACCCGGTAGCTGACTGGTCAGCATGACAGAATGTCAATCCTCAGGGCCCAGGTTCGATTCCTGGCTGGGTTGGATTTTTTCTCTGCTCAGGGACTGGGTGTTGTGTTGTCCTAATCATCATAATTTCATCCCCATCGACATTCAAGTCACCAAAGTGGCGTCAATTAGAAAGACTTGCACCCGGCAAACAGTCTACTCAATGCAATGGGAGGCCCTAGTCACATGACACAATACAATACAATTGCACATTAGAGAAAAATCAGTCACAATGCCAGAGAATGGCACTGAGTATTTTCTGTCAGTGCCTGATTCTATCGACTTAATCTATGAGGAAAGACCTGTACCCAGTAGAGCAACAGAAAACCTGCCACAACAATAGGGTTATGTAAATTAGTCAGTAAAATATGATCTAAACACACAGCAAGGATGGTACACACAACAGCAAAGTTACATACCCAGAAGTAAAGAATACAATAATGAGAATAGAAAAAACAAATGTAAAAGACATTTTCAAAAACAACAGGGGTAATTTCAATGCATGAGCAAATTACAATTCACCATCACAAGGCCCCATCCTGAATATGAATAGAAACAGTCAGCCGCAGCAGTGGCCAATGCATGGCAACAATGCCATGTCTTACACTGTACTGCAGCTGACCTTTGGGCAGCAAAATAACTGCACAGCAGCTAATGACACAAATTGGTGAAGTACACATACAATGTAACTACACAAAATTACTCCAAGTAATCAATTAAGTCAAACTACCATCATAAAACACTAAGCCATGCTATTGACCTCTCAGAGAGTGGAGTCAAAGCGAGATTACAAACATGATTCATAAGTTTTGACAAACAACATGACATCAAGGATGATTTGTATCAGCATGAGTTAGATATAGTAGATAAAGTTTAGGAAGAACAAATACAAGCAATCATTAAGATGAAAATATTTAATATTGACACACGCTAAATTTTAGATACAGTTTCAACTACCAACCTAATGTCAAATGCATTTTTTTGTGAATTGAAGAAGAGAGGAAAATTCCCAACATTTCCTGTACAAAATTGCAAGGTGCAAACTGGTACAGGTATTAAGACCAAATTGGTGAAGCAGAAGGCACTTAGTACATTACAAATTGAACATTTTATAGTGAAGTGCAACTTTCTTATAATTGACAAAGTTATAGTTAATTGTCTTATTGGAATGGACATGTTTAGAACACACAAAATACAGATTGACATAGGTAATAGTAAATGCCACTTTTACGTAAAGGATCAGATTTTTTCTATCATTTTAGTCAAAACATCCGATGAAAGTAACAAAAAGAAATCAGAGTCAAAAGTAACAGTACAATATTTCTTTTCAGTTATATATTTCACAAACGAATCTGATACTGGACAAGAAGCAAACAGCGAGACTAGTTACGAAATGGTAGAGCAGAAACTAAGTGAATCACAGGTACTAAATGATATGAAATGACAAGAACTATCTAACTTGTTATTTAAGTATGTAAATGTTTTCAGTAAGGAGCCAGGAGTAACCAAAGTCTATGAATATTAATTTGAAGTCTATCCACATGAGACACTTTGTGTAATGTCAGATCCTATTCCATGGGCAAAATGAGAGGAAGTGAAGGAGGAGCTCAACAATATGATTAAATGGGGATTTATACAATCTTCATTTTCGCCTTATTGTATTCCAGTATTACCAGTAAGTAAACCAGATGGTTTTGTGAGATAGTTCTTGATGCTCGAGGTATCAACAAGATTTTAGAGCCAGTATGCATTAGACCAGACAACTTGGACAAACAGCTTCTAAAGTTTTACAATATTAATTTTTTCAGTATACTTGATCTCAAGATGTCCTACTGGCAGATAAAGCTCCATGAAGAAAGTAGAAAATATACAGCATTTGTTTGTGGTGGCAGAAGTTACAAATTCCATGTTCTACATTCTGGACTGAAAATTAGTGCAGGAGTGTTTATATTTTCATTGGACAAGGTTTTGGGACCAGAATTGCTTAGAAAAGTCACTGTTTATGTAGATGACATGCTAACAGCCACACACTATTGATTAGAACATATCAGGCTCGATGAACATGTGCTTCAACAATTTGCAGATTACAGGGCTCGTTGAACATGTGCTTCAACATTTTGCAGATTACAGAGTAAAAGCCAATTTAAAAAAGTCTAGTTTTGGAAAGGAGCAAGTCAAATTTTTAGGACATGTTGTGTCAGAACAAGGTATATTACCTGATCCAAAAAAACTTGATACCATACACAACTGTCCAGCTCCAACGAATAAAAAAAACTAAAACCTTTTTTAGGACTAGTATCTTTTTTTCGTAATTTTGTGTCACAACAACTGATGAACAGTGATGCATTGCTCAACTTGTTACGAAAAAATTGTCTTTGGTTATGAGATGAAAAGTGTCAGGAGGACTTTAATAACAATTAAGCAGGCATTAGTCAATGCAAACATTCTTAGCCACCCTGACATGTCCAAGGAATTTTGTCCATGCACAGATGCCTCATTTCAAGGGTTGGGGGCATGCTTATTCCAGATGCAAGAGGAAGAAAGTAAGGAAGTTCCACAGGCTAGTCACACATTATCAGAAACAGAAATATCTTCTTCTGTGTCAGAATTGGAAAGCTTAGTGGTAATATGGGCATTTAAGAAGCTTGAATATTTTCTGTGGGGCAAGAATACCGAAGTTTACTATGACCATTAGTCACTGTCATTTCTTTTAACATGTAAACTCTTGCACTGTAGATTAGCTAGGTGGTGTCTATATTTACAAGAACTCAATTTCGAAATCACAGCTAATGTGTGATACCCACAGATATGAGTAGGATAGACACAGCATAAAAACAGCGTTATGGTTGGTGAAAGTACATTCAATTTGATCATAAACCATCATCTTAGAACAGAGTGTGTCTGTTATTATATATTGTGAACAGACATATACTTGTGTGTTATGGATACTGAGATTTGAATGGCATATATCAGGAAAATGCACAACTGAGCGAGGAGGGCGCGAGATAATGTGACCCAGAATTTGGAAGTGACAGATGAGGGGAATGAAATTGGATATAATCCACATGAGGAGGTAACTAGGAAACCAATTATGGACCACCAATCGCATAATGTGTGTGAGGAAAATCTTGGTGAAGGTGTTCCAAATGTTACGTAATTTAAGTGATAGTAATATTATTGGTGTGGTGACAGGAGTATTAGATCTGAGTAAAGGTAGAAATGGTAATATACAGGAGTCCAGAGGTGCTCCTGTTACAGAGGAAAGTGTGAATCTTACAACAAATATTACAGAGCTTAAAGATGATGATATTATTAAATTCCCAAAATGAAAAGTTTGACGCTAAATTTGATTCCCAAACTGAAAATTTTGACACCCAAATGGGTTTACTCAATAAAAAATTTGACCACAAGTTTGAGTCATTTGAAAACCAAATCATTTCTCTTAATCATGATAATAGACAATTCAATGAGAAATTTGATAACTTAAAATTAGAGTGGGAAAAACCATTAAATATTAAATTTAGTGAATTTGAAATAAAAGTTTCCGTGGATATGACTAACATACACACTGAATTTATGGGGAAAGTTGATGAGATGGAGAATAAGTATGAAACTATTTCAAAAGGGCATAGTGATTTGTCAGATAAAAATTGTAGCTGTGAAAGTAGTTACTTGAAGGCTAATATGGATATGTCTAAAAATGTATCAAAATTTTAAATGAATACTTGCAAGGGCATGGATAAATATTTAAAGGACCAAACTAAAAAATTAGTTGATGACCTTTCTGGGTGGATAGAAGTTAAAAATAAGGAAATCAAAGGGAAAGTAAATATCACTCTCAAATTAAAACAAGCTGAGATAGTTAAGGAAAAACAAATTGGAAATGATAACTTATCAAGTTATTTAAGAGTGAGTTTCAGGTTATCAAAGATAAAGTTATTGAAGAATTACCTAAGTGGCAAAGCAAAACAAATTGTAAATTGTCAGAATTAGAACAAAAATCTTCATGAAATATATCGACTAAAGACAATTACTGCAAAGAAAGGCTTAGGAGTTATAGACGTTGTAGTGAAGTAAACTGACACTTTTGTCCAAAGAGGCTGAAATAAGCACATTCATGAGCACACAGTTTCCTACCTTACGACTAAAAAAAAACAACATCCATCCAAAAGTTTTCATCAACAATTTTAAGTGTATTTTTCATGGCAGGTGATCTGAACATGACAGACTTCAATTTATTGTGTCCAAGACCACAGGTGAAACAGAACTGTGGGCTACAGAAGAGAGTGAGAATTGTAATACGTGCCCAGAATTTGAACAACTTTTCTTGGTGAAATACTGGACGAGTAGCAAACAAGGCAGACTACGAAAGCAGGTGTATCAACCAGAATTTTATAATAATAAACAAGGTTCATTAAGACAGTATTTCAAGAAATACATTAATAAAATGAAGTACTGGAGTGATCCTATTTCCCATAGAGAAATGATACATATTTTGAAAGGAATATTACCTATTAGTATATGTGAGAAACTTACAAATGTCTCTGACTGTGACATGGAAATGTATCTGTCTGTAGTCAATTCGATCAATATGATACTCAAAAAATGTAGTAATAATAATAATAACAACAACATTAACAATGATGACAAATGAGATAGAAATCCTAAACCTATACTACATGAAGGAGGACAAGTGACATCTTATGGCTATAGTAAAGCCAGTGATAAAAATCAATATAAACGTAACACTTATTATGCAAAAGAAACCTATGGAAACAATAGTAATCAGGTGAATCAGATTAATGCAGGAAAACTAGATTGTAAATGCAAATGTAATGATCCAGATAATCAGTATGGTAATTCCAGCAGACGTGATATATACCCAGAAGACAATCCTGATAGTATACAACTTTGGAAAGACCCTTCAACGCCAGTTCCATGGGTGGATACAAATGTAACTCAACAAGCACAACAGCTGCAAGGACTGAAACCACCCAGTAATGGAGCAATAAATTCATGAAGGGAACAATTACCAAATTCCGAACATACTGTACGTATTGTTGAAGTACATGAACTGCCGAATATGACATCTACTGAAAGTTAAAACTAAAACCAGTCACCAAAAGCCTTCCTAGGATGACTGGAGAGGAAGAGGTGCACAGGCATCATTTTAAATTGAATGTACTGAGGTATACTGATGATTTGGACCTGAGGGAGGAACTGATTCAAGAAACACCTTACATTTTGGATAGATGTGGATGAATGTTGCAGGCAGTAGTTCAAGCAGTAATAAATGGTATTGATGTTGAAATTTTGAATTATACTGGAGCAACCATTAGCATAATGACACAGGATTGTTTTAAACCAATTAGTGAAGGAACAAAAGTACTTACATTTCCTGTTACTGGATGTACTGTATCTGGAGCATTTAGTGCGAAAGCGTGAAAGGTCACGAAGCAGGCACAAGTCAACATTATAATGCAGGGAGCTTCAATAGACAGTATCTTCTTAATTGTTCCAGGAATGACCGTACCATGTGTTTGAGGTCTAGATTTTTTGTGTGATGCTGGAGAAGTCATCAGCTTAAAAGAAGGAACATGCACTTTGGACTCTGAAGGCAACTTGACACTTTCTGTGATAAAGGGCAAAATAGTTCTGGATCAACATTGCATCAAGTTAATGGTTAGCTATATTGGTATTGATTGTAATTTAGTTGATGATATCTTCTATATTGAATATACTCGAGAAGAAATAAGACAAGTTACACTTCAGGAGAAAATCTCCAAATCCGAATACCTAACTGCAAGTCAACAAGAAGATTTGTGTTGATTGTTAAGTAATTATCTGCCCTTATTTACCAAATGTCACAGAATAATCAAAGGTTTTGAATACGACATCAAGATGTATCCACACAAATCTTTTTTTCGCACTTCCTATTCCATTCCTTGATCAAAAAGAGAGGCCGTCAAGAAAGAAATTGACAAAATGTTAGAGTGCGGAATTATAGAGCCCTGTCATTCTGAATATTGTAGCCCTCTTTTGGCGTTACTCAAAGCGAATGGTGGTGTCAGGTAAGTTCTAGACACCAGAGAAATAAACAATATAATCATACGAGTACAGACAAGACCTGAGAATTTGGATGAGTTAATTCAGAAATTCTGTGGTGCCCACTTCCTGACATCTCTTGATATGAGAAGTTCATACTGGCAGATGAAAGTCTCTATTGAATCTCAAAAGTATACTGCTTTTATTTTTATGGGCAGAAGTTACCAATTCACTGTTATGCCATTTGGATTAAATATTAGTGGAGGTGTGTTTATACCAGCACTAGACACTGTACTTGGTCAAGATTTGCTCAATAGAATTACCTGGTATGTGGACAACTTATTGATCGCTACCAAAACATGGGAAGAGCATCTCAATCTGCTTGAGAAAGTATTTGTGAAATTCTTAGAGTATGGAGTAACAGTAAATCTAATGAAATTGAGATTCACCAGAAGTTCACTGATGTTCCTAAGACATGTAATTATGCCAGATGGTATTATGCCGAATCCTATAAAAAGGAGTGCTGTCAAAGAGTGTCCCTATCCTAAACATAAAAAGGAATTAAAATCTTTCATAGGATTAGATTCATTTTTCCGCCAATATTTGCCTCATCACTTAATCAGCCAAGACTGTTTATTGCCATTATTACAAAAGAACATCATGTGGAATTGGACCCTTGAATGAAGTCAAGCATTTGAAAAAAATAAAAGATGCCTTAGTCAATGCCCTGATGTTACATTGTCCAAAATTTGAACAAGATTTTTGCATTACGACTGATGCTTCCAAAATGGGCCTAGGCACTACACATATTCAAATGGATGACTCTCACGACTGGCTAAAAGGATGGCCACAAATTGAAGAAGACAATCTAAACAAGGAGGACATTTTGAAGAAAGTTTACTTAAATCTGCAAAATCAAGTTCATTTACAAAAGGCAAAATTTAATAAAGGTGTGAAGAAGGTAATAACCTATGTTGTTGGAGAAGAAATACTGTTGAGAAACAATCCAAAGGCCTCAGTAAAGAAAAGATAGATAAGAAATGGCAGTGTTTATATACTGGACCATACAGAATAGTACAAATTCCCCATGAAAGAAGTTATATACTTGTTGACTGTGATTCTGATGTGATAAAAGGTTTATTTCACCACACAGAGATAAAGAAATATTATCAATGAGGGAGTATATACCATTTAAGAAGAGAAAATAAAGGAAAGGAAAATGAGAAAATTATTTACTAACAGCACTATGATATGATACTTGAGCCACAGAATGAGCTTCAAGATGTATTATTTTTTTCATTGTTTAAACACACCTAAAAGCAAAATTAATTGACTTCAAGATAATTAGTTAAGTTTAAAAGAATGCTACCTTCGTGGCATAAGTATTTTATATTTATGAATTGTTGGAGGAATTTTATATGTGTATTAACATTTCATATGTGTGTAATGGACATGATCAAAGCTAGAGAACCATGTGCTCAAGACCATGAAAACATGACACAAAACATGCAAGAATAATTATTTGAAGTTCATGATAAACCAATGACCATTATTGTAGGAGAAAAAATTACAAATCTCATGAATTTACGGTGGTAAGAAGATGGAGAGACTGTGATCTAAAATAAACTGAAGACAATAAAGTGATGGAACGAACATCAATATTGGATGACGATGTATGTTGTTGTTGTTGTTGTGGTCTTCAGTCCTGAGACTGGTTTGATGCAGCTCTCCATGCTACTCTATCCTGTGCAAGCTTTTTCATCTCCCAGTACCTACTGCAACCTACATCCTTCTGTATCTGTTTAGTGTATTCATCTCTTCGGCTCCCTCTACGATTTTTACCCTCCACACTGCCCTCTAATACTAAATTGGTGATCCCTTGATGTCTCAGAACATGTCCTACCAACTGATTCCTTCTTCTAGTCAAGTTGTGCCACAAACTTCTCTTCTCCCCAATCCTATTCAATACCTCCTCATTAGTTATATGATCTACCCATATAATCTTCAGCATTCTTCTGTGGCACCACATTTCAAAAGCTTCTATTCTCTTCTTTTCCAAACTACGAGGGCAGTTCAGAAAGTAACCTCCGATTGGTCACAGTGCGGGTTGTGGGGGGAGTAGCGACGCCATCTGTGCGTTCACGCACTCAACAGGTCAGTCGGCATCAAGCCGTGATCGAGTGAATGTCATACCTGCGCTAGTTTAGTTTTTGTGGCAGTTTGAAATGTGTGCTGCAATAGAAAACCCCGCCAAATGTGAAGTACGTGTTGTCATAAGGTTTTTTACAGCCAAAGGATATTCTGCAGCAGCTATTCATCGTGAGCTTTGTGCCGTGTACGGACCAAGAGTTATGAGTGAAGGAGTTGTCCGTGAATGGGTACGTTTATTTAAAAGTGGACGAGAAAACGTTCATGATGAAGAGAGGAGTGGTAGACCATCATTGGTGACAGACGAACTCGTTCAGACAGTTGATGCAAAAGTTCGTGAAAATCGACGTTTCTCAATGTCGGAGTTGTCTACTGGTTTTCCACAGATTTCTAAGACTCTCTTGTACGAGATAGTGACAGCAAGATTGGGTTACCGTAAGTTCTGTGCATGATGGGTGCCCAAAATTCTTACCGACCACCACAAAACTCAAAGAATGGCCTCTGCATTAGACTTTCTGTCATGTCATGAGGACGAAGGAGAACCATTGTTAAACAGAATCGTGACTGGTGACGAAACCTGGCTTAAGTACGTGAACCCTGAGACAAAAGAACAATCAAAGATGTGGGCACATTCAAATTCGCCTACCAAACCAAGAAAAGCCTCGCAAGATTTTTCTGCCAGAAAACTGATGGCAACGGTGTTTTGGGATGCCAAAGGGGTGTTGTTGGTTGAATTCATGGAACGTGGTACGACCATTAATCAGGACGTGTACTGTGAAACAATAAAAAAGTTATGACAGGCTATACCGAACAAACGCCGTGGTATGCTGACTTCCGGTATCGTTTTTTTGCACGATAACGCCTGTCCTCACTCTGCTCGCAGAACAACGGCCCTTCTTGAGTCCTTCAAGTGGGACATTATCAACCATCCACCTTACAGCCCAGACCTGGCGCCAAGTGATTATCACCTCTTCATGCATTTGAAGAAATGGCTCGGGTCACAGCGGTTTGATGACGACGAAGAGCTCAAAGATGCGGTCACAGGCTGGCTCCAGGCACAAGCGGGTGATTTTTATGCAGAAGGAATTTCAAAGCTTGTGAAGAGATACGATAAGTGCCTCAATCGCTATGGAGACTATGTAGAAAAATAGTGCAAAGATGTAGTTGTAAGATGTATATATTAAAATATTTTTATTTAACTTGGTGTATTTTTTAAAATCAACCGGAGGTTACTTTCTGAATGGCCCTCGTATTTATCGTCCATGTTTCACTTCCATACATGGCTACACTCCATACAAATACTTTCAGAAATGACTTCCTGATACTTAATCTATATTCGATGTTAACAAATTTCTCTTCCTCAGAAATGCTTTCCTTGCCATTGCCAATCTACATTTTATATCCTCTCCACTTCGACCATCATCAGTTATTTTGCTCCCCAAATAGCAAAACTGATCTACTTTGTGTCTCATTGCCTAATCTAATTCCCTCAGAATCACCCGACTCAATTTGACTACATTCCATTATCCTCGTTTTGCTTTTGTTGATGTTCATTTTATATCCTCTTTTCAAGACATTATCCATTCCGTTCAACTGCTCTTCCAAGTCCTTTGCTGTCTCTGACAGAATTATAATGTCATCGGTGATCCTCAAAGTTTTTATTTCTTCTCCATGGATTTTAATACCTACTATGAATTTTTCTTGTTTCCTTTACTGCTTGCTCAATATACAGGTTGAATAACATCGGGGATAGGCTACAACCCTGTCTCACACCCTTCCCAACCACTGCTTCCCTTTCATGTCCCTTGGCTCTTATAACTGCCATTGCTTTCTGTACAAATTGTAAATAGCCTTTCGCTGCCTGTATTTTACCCCTACCACCTTCAGAATTTGAAAGAGAGTATTCCAGTCAACATTGTCAAAAGCTTTCTCTAAGTCTACAAATGCTAGAAACGTAGGTTTGCCTTTCCTTAACACATTCCGGTCGTTGCCCGTAGAAACTACGAGCGCGCATTTATTGCCGTAACAGTCGGCGCTCGGAGATTCTCCGAGCGCCGCCTTCTTGATTATTATTTCAGGTTGCGGCGCATTATATCTGTGCAGTGACATCTGGAGTTGAGTGTTTTGGTCTTGTAGTACATCGGACGACCGCTAGATGGTGTTCCTGCATCCTCTAAGCGCTATGTCACTCAAAAAAGGCGCCAAAACAATTCCCGCGCATTCACTCTTGCAGTGTGCTTATGTAGTTGTTTTTATCGCAAACGTTTGTTGTAAAATGGGGGACAGTTTGACTGAAGAGGAAATTCTGAGGCTGCTGGAAGAATCTGGATCTGAAATTGACGATGATGGATTTCAAACTGAAAATAGTTCTTCTGAAATAGATGGTAATTATAATGGTCAGTCATTGTGTTAACAAATCACAATTATAATCTCGGCAGTTTCACTGACTTATGTCATTTATTTCGAAGGTAACAACGAGTGGTCCGAAAATGAAAATGAGCCATCAGATGTATTAGAAGAGTGTGAAGCTCCCATTCAAAAAGGCAGAGGCAGAATACAACAACAGCAGTCCCAAAACAACGTTGTTGAATGGGTAAATGACGATGTCCTACAACAATTACCGCTCTTTGAAGGCGTAAGTAATGTCTTGGCACCTTTGAGCGCCGAAAGCACTGAATTTGACTGTTGGAGCGTCTTTATTGACGCAAATGTCATCAAAAATATAAAGACAGAAACAAACCGCTACGCTGCAGCAACAATTTCCAAATTGCGGATGCAAAATAAAATAACTTCCAGGTCGCTTTGGGCCAATTGGTCTGCTGTGAAGCTACATGAGATATATCAGTTTTTTGCTATAATTATTCACATGTGCCTTGTAAACAAACCAAATACTATGGACTACTGGAGCAATGACCTAATGCTAGATTCCTCCTTACCTGCAAAAATCATAAAAAGAGACAGATTTAGGTCAATTTACTTTATGCTTCACGTAAAGAACAACGACAATTATGTACGAAGGGGTCAACCAAACCATGATCCTATACACAAAATCCGACCTTTTTTTGATAACTTTGTACTGAAAAGCAAGAACAGTTTTTCTCCTGGCGAGAATCTCACAGTTGATGAAGGTTTATGTCCATTCAGAGGGAGAATTCGATTTCGAGTATATATCAAGAGCAAACCGAGCAGGTATGGTATAAAATTTTTCATTCTAAGTGATTCAGCAACAGGATATGTTTTGAACTGTGAAGTGTACACCGGTGCAGGTGAAAAAGACAACAGTGCAGATTCAGTGGTGCTACGTTTGTGCAACAGTTATCTACGTAAGGGTCATACATTGTACATGGACCACTTTTATACTTCTGTAAAATTATTTGAAAAGTTGTTTGATGAGGGCACATCTGCTGTTGGCACAGCAATGAGAAACAGAAGAGGCCTACCACAGGAATTCAAACAGAATAAACTAAGAAGAGGTGAAATCGTATTCAAGAGAAAAAATTCCGTGCTAGCACTTCACTGGAAAGATACTAGGGATGTGTTTGACCTTTCTACCAAACATAGAATGACAAGTAGTGTTACTAAGACAAAATCCAAGGCTGGAATGGTAGAAAAACTGAAGCCTGATCTCATACTTAATTATAATAAAAATAAAACTGGTGTTGATCATAGAGATCAGCTGGTGACCTACTATTATTTTCAACGACAAACAATGAAATGGTGGAAAAAGGTATTTTTTCATGTATTTATGATGTGAGTGGTCAATTCTTACATTCTGTACAAGAAACTTCGGCCTGTCTCTCACAAACGAACCAGCTTGTTTACTTTTATGGTGAACCTGGGAAAACAAATACTGGAGAAATCCGGCGAAGTTTTCAACGAAAATGAAAAGCAGGGTTCAGCAGCAAACAGGCTAACAGCAAGGCATTTCCCTACTCACGTCCCATCGACAACAAGCAAGAAATATGCATCAAGATATTGCATTGTTTGCTCTGAGAAGGGCGCACGGAGTACTGGCAAACGAGTGAGAAGGGAGACGAGATGGTGGTGTGAAGAATGTAATGTAGGATTGTGTCTACCTGACTGTTTCAAGCAATATCACACAAAGACAAATTTTACTCAATGAAAAGAGTTGTAAAAATTCAATGAAATAATTTTGTACATTTATTTTATAATAAATTCTGATTTCTTGCAATTTCAAACTTTTTTCCTACCTCTGAATCATCTAATTTTCAAAATATAATAATTCTGTAAATATATGATATCTTACAAAAAACTTTAAACAAATGTTTCAATATAGGATGATAACACACACATCTGTTAAAAGGTTTTGCTTTCCTTCATTACCTTTTGGTCAGGAGCCATGTAAAAAAGGCGCAAAAGTCTACGACTTCTGAGGGATTGCAGTAGTATCTGTGGCCCGACTGCAATGTGTTAATCTAGCTTCTAAGATAAGTCGTAGGGACAGTATTGCCTCACGTGTTCCAATATTTCTATGGAATCCAAACTGATCTTCCCCGAGGTCGGCTTCTACTAGTTTTTCCATTTGTCTGTAAAGAATCTGCGTTAGTATTTTGCAGCTGTGACTTATTGAACTGATAGTTCGGTAATTTTCACATCTGTCAATACCTGCTTTTTTTTGGGATTGGAATCATTATATTCTTCTTGAAGTCTGAGGGTATTTCATCTTTCTCATACATCTTGCTCACCAGATGGTAGAGTTTCGACAGGACTGGCCCTCCCAAGGCTGTCAGTAGTTCTAATGGAATGTTGTCTACTCCTGGGGCCTTGTTTCGACTCAGGTCTTTCAGTGCTCTGTCAAACTCTTCCCGCAGCATCGTATCTCCCATTTCATCTTGATCTACATCCTCTTCCATTTCCATTGTATTGTCCTCAAGTACATCGCCCTTGTATAGACCCTCTATATACTACTTCCACCTTTCTGCTTTCCCTTCTTTGCTTAGAATTGGGTGTCCATCTGAGCTCTTGATATTCATACAAGTGGTTCTCTTTTCTCCAAAGGTCTCTTTAATTTTCCTGTAGGCAGTATGTATCTTACTCCTAGTGAGATAAGCCTCTACATCCTTACATTTGTCCTCCACCCATCCCTGCTTAGCCATTTTGCACTTCCGGTCAATCTCATTTTTGAGACGTTTGTATTCCTTTTTGCCTGTTTCACTTACTGCATTTTTATATTTTCTCCTTTCATCAATTAAATTCAATATTTCCTCTGTTACCCAAGGATTTCTACTAGCCCTCATCATTTTACCTACTTGATCCTCTGCTGCCTTCACTACATGATCTCTCAAAGCTACCCATTCTTCTTCTACTGTATTTCTTTCCCCCATTCCTGTCAATTGTTCCCCTATGCTCTCCCTGAAACTCTGTACAACCTCTGGTTTAGTCAGTTTATCCAGGTCCCATCTTCTTAAATTCCCACATTTTTGCAGTTTCTTCAGTTTTAATCTACAGTTCATAACCAACAGATTGTGGTCAGATTCCTCATCTGCCCCTGGAAATGTCTTACAATTTAAAACCTGGTTCCTAAATCTCTGTCTCACCATTATATAATCTATCTGAAACCTGTCAGTATCCCCAGGCTTCTTCCATACATACAACCTTATTTTATTATTCTTGAATCAAATGTTAGCTATGATTAAGTTGTGCTCTGTGCAAAATTCTACCAGGCGGCTTCCTCTTTCATTTCTTAGCCCCAATGCATATTCATCTACTACGTTTCCTTCTCTCCCTTTTCCTACTACCAGATTCCAGTCACCCATGACTATTAAGTTTTCATCTCCCTTCACAATCTTCAATTTCTTCGTCATCTGCAGAGCTAGTTGACATATAAACTTGTACTACTGTAATAGGCATGGGCTTTGTGCCTATCTTGGCCACAATAAGGTGTTCACTATGCTGTTTGTAGTAGCTTACTTGCACTCATATTTTTTTATTCATTATTAAACTGACTCCTGCATTACCCCTATGGGATTTTTTATTTATAACCTTGTATTCGCCTGACCAAAAGTCTTGTTCCTCCTGCCACCGAACTTCACTAATTCCTACTATATCTAACTTTAACCTATCCATTTCCATTTTTAAATTTTCTAACCTACCTGCTCGATTAAGGGATCTGACATTCCACGCTCCAATCTGTAGAATGCCAGTTTTCTTTCTCCTGATAACGACGTCCTCCTAAGTAGTCCCCGCCCGGCTTCCTCTTTCATTTCTGAGCCCCAATCCATATTCACCTACCACGTTTCCTTCTCTCCCTTTTCCTACTACCGGATTCCATTCACCCATCACTGCAGAACCAGAAGAATTACTCATTCACTTTGTTCTTCTGTTGATAAAACAATATCAGGTGAAGACACAACACTTGCTCCAGAGAGAATTGCAAGACACACAGTGGACAACCGAGACGATGCTCAATCTGATATGTCATTCAACCCAACACTGTATGTGGCTCTTTCAAAAAAGCAAGAAAAAAGAAGATGACAAAGCCAACTATAGCTGTGTATATGGCTCAGTGGAGGTCACAGTTTTTCTCTATCAGAACTGGCTGCAATCCGTTTCTAGTGCAGTCAGTTGGAAGGGCTTCTCAGCAAATAGTGAAGTGTTGTGTGTGTGTGTATGTGTGTGTGTGTGTGTGTGTGTGTGTGTGTGTGTGTGTGTTTTATGTAGTGAGTGTGAAGTGCATCATATTAGAAACTGAAATTTGAACAAATTCATTGATTTTTGCAAATTTATTTAAACGGGTAATTTCTGTTAGGCCCCATTTACAATTACTCATGTAAAATTTAATGTAAAGTGTATGTTACAACCTTTGGTATGAATCTTGGGATTCCTGAATTTAGGTACAACAGCACAGTACACAACACTGCCATGCTCCAGGAAATCTGTAAGGTCTTTGATCTTATCGCGACATTACAGATTTGGGGGTGGTGTAGCAAAACAAGGGGTAGCAAATTTGTTGTAAAAAATCAGTACATTATTTTATGGATGGTACTTTTAGTAAATGTATTGCATTCATTTTAAGCAATTGTTGATTTGCGAAGTCTTTGTCAAAACACGAATTAATTGTGATCTGAATCCGTTTTGGAAAATTAATAGTTTCTCTCAGGCAATAAAATTTTATTGATTGTGAAATTTAACTCTGAGAGTCTATTTAGAATGGGAAATATTTAATATAAATGTGTTTTGGTTTTTCAATGCAGGCAAAGGTGAGTGAATTTATGTGCAGCTTTTACTCTGAGACAATGACTCACTTAGAGCGCCAGGGTGCACGTGTATAGTTCGCTTGCCAGTCTGGTGAATTTTATTTCATGATTCTGACTTGTATGGAAATAAATTCAGTTCCAGTTAGATTTTACGTAAGATAATGTCATTACAAAAGAGTTGTTTAGCTGGTCAGGGAAGTACTGAAAACTGCAGGCTAGATTTGAAATAAGTTATGTGCCAGTGCAAGATCAGGCTGTTTAGTGTATTGCGGACAATAGCTATGAATATGCTTGAATTTAATCCACAAAGCTTAAGTTAATTTTGACACAAGTGCTGATTTGGATAAAAACTAACCAAAGGGTTATTTAAAATATTGAGGATCAATTTAAACAGATACACGTACGATACTGTTGCAAAGCAACACCTTAAGGAATTCATTTAAATGGTTCACGACACTGTGAAGTCCATCACACACACAAAATGCTACATGAAGTATGATGATGTATGAGAGAGTTTCTTATCTTTTCCATAAATACCAATAAACAAACAATGAGATTACTAACTGTTGCATAATTTCATTGTACCACTACAGAACTTGTTATATTTACCATGTCTCTTCACCGAGAGATCTCAGGAAGCCAGGACAAACAAAAAGAAAGAAGATGCATCAGCAAAGTCACGAGGCAAATGAAAAATGAAATATAAATTGTTGCAGGGTATCTTTGTGACAATCATCTGTATCTTTTCGCTTTGGAGTACACACAAATAATTAAGTGTTTGATTTTACAAAAACCAATTAATTTTATCACGTCGCCTGAAAGCTAGAATAATGACATTTCTAGGTCTTTGAGAAATAAGTCTACCATGGTTAAAATGTCATGTATCACACTAATCTACCAGTGAATTGTAGTAAGCAGTACTAACACATGAAGAAACAACACGATACTACATGAATGATTAGTCAGTAAGCATTATTTCTATGAAACAAAAGTTCCTTGGCAACTAGTCTATGCTTTTATGTGTAACATTTCCTCATAAATCCTTGAACCAGTAGATGAGTATTTCCTTTCTTACCTCCCAAACAAGGAGGTGGTGCCAAGCATAGTTAGGCCAGCAAGGTGTAATGTTTTTCCCGCTCCTCTACCTAAGTAAGAAATGAGTTCCCATAAGTGATAAAAGCCGGTCTATAAAAGGAAGCATAAATGTATCATATGCTTGTATTGTGTCATAATAATGTAATATGTAATTAATTTGTACATGTGATGTGAATGAAGAGAAGTTGAAACTAACAAACAAATTGTAGTAACAGAATCCAGTTAATGAAATTTTATGAAGTTTTAAAACTTAAGAAATTTATGTTTGTAGTATAAGCAATGGATTGAATGTCAGCCATAGGTATAATCTATCATGTTATGTATATTGTTGTAACTCAATACTTGTATAAGTTTCTGTTGGAAACCAAACTTCACATTAAAAAATGAACTTTAAGGACAAACAATTCATGCTATGTTTTGGATGGCTGTATGTGTTTTTCAAGAAGTAGGTGGTCAAGATTGGTGACATGAACATGCGTGTGCAATGAAATAATTTCTGAGTATTGTGGCTCACAATGCTTGACACTTTAACAAGTGAACCATAGTTGTTCTAGCAGGTATTTATCTCACTGACAGATGCTGTTGGTCAGGGTTCTCTCTGGTGAAAATGTGAGTATGAAGGGGTAATAATGACAACTGGGCCATAAAAATGGATTCTGAACAATAAGTGCACACCCACTGCACCCAGAATGAAGACAAATGCCACAGCAATTCTTTGATATGTGACACTCAGGTGAAAGTGTGACACTCAATGTGAAATCAACACTAAGAAAGTGAGTGCATGCATGTGCAATGGTAGCTTCTAGCAAGTTGACCGTTAGCGTCTAGCTCTTAGCCACCAAATTAGGCAGTGCACCAGTGTGAAACTCAGCAGTGAGAATGGATCAAACTGAACATTACTGTTAGCACACTAAATTCAGATACGTAATGGACTATCATATTATGTATAAAATCTTTTAATTCATTGTAGAAATTTAATATCCATAGGAATATCTGCCATATCCAGTCCATTAAATAAAAGGTAAGCCAACAAATAAAGGGCATTGGATCCTATTGGCAAATGTCAATACATACAAAAATAAAACAAAGAAAAACTGTACATCTCCATACCACGTCAATGTACAGTGTGGGGGCAATTGCATATGTACATGGTGAAAGACCCCCAGGATATTGTAAAATTAAGATTTATTAAACAACAAAAAAATGAAACACTGATCGATCATAGGTGTAGGCAAAGACATTAATTTTGAATGTGCGGTAAGGTGCAGACAAATGAAAAACAAAATTCATGCAATTTTTTGTACATTATTTTATTATTACACTCTCTCTTATATGTAGAAGTTCTGCCAAGTAGTGCCATGCAGAGGATGGTGGGCTACAATTATATTCTACCACACATGTTCGAAATAAGAAAGAAATTTGCTACCAGTATTAAGTATTTCTTATTTAAGTGAAACCAAGTAAGGAGGATTTTCTTAATTAAGACAAGTGCCAGTGTACCAGAGAGTCCGCTGCCTACAGCTACAATTGAAGAAGTAAGAAATAAAGTCTGATAGCCTACAGAACATTTCTAATAATGCAATCATGTTATACCAATTTAAAAAGTGTTTTCATATGCATACTTAATAACACTTAGTAATATTTATTTATTTTCTATTATTACAACACACCATGCATGTGGCACGTTTATACCAACTTCAGTGGGTCGTGCGTTTGACAGGAATTTCATTTACATATTCTGCACACACAGTGCCATCTATTGATCAGTTTTCACACTATTTTTTTTTCTTCTGCCATACGTTTTCGCCCTTCTCTGATAACATTCTGTTGCAATTTGATGTCATTCTGACTGGTGTTGTTATTTCCACAACATTTTGGATGTTTAACTTTAATTATAATCAATCTGTGTATCAGCCAAATACTGCAATCTGGCAATCCAAAATTCACTTTGAAGGAGGTTGCAAAAATGTAAATGTTTTATTTCTTCAAAAAACATAAGTTCTTGTCATAGCTCATGCACATGGGTAAGTACTATCTCCCTCAACAACCAACTTACTTCCATGTGGAAAATCAAAGATTTTCGAATAAACAGGTTGTAACAGGTGTTAAAAAAAAATTACCATCTGAACAACTTTCTCTGATACTTTTCTCAATTTTTCTAGCAATGTTTTTGCTATTAAAGCCTCCCTATGAGGAAAGCAAAGAGTTATGATAACATCTTCATTTCATTTCTTTTATTTTTTTAGTTTTTATTCCACCCCCCCCCCCCCCTCCAAAAAAAAAATGAGTAAGTCCCTTAATACAGCCTACCATTGAAGGGGAGTCATCTGTACAAATGCCTACACATGACTTCCATGTTAACTACCACTTATTATGATAATGATTTAAAATGTTGAAAACATTATCACCTTTGGCAGACACACTTAATTCTTTGCAAAAAAGGAAACTCATTTACTATTTGATCTTGATTAATGAAATGGACAAATGCTAAGGGTTTTGATTGGTTGGTCAAATGCTAAGGGTTTTGATTGGTTGGTAATGTCTGTTGATTCATCAACTTGCAATGCAAAGTTTGTGCTTGAAAACTGCATACATTTTCTCTCAATATCAGTAGACATTTCTATAATATGCCTGTGAACTGTATCATTCAACAAAGGAATCTTGCTTATTTTCATAGCTGCTTCATTTCCTAGCAACATCATGACCATTTTTGGAAAGCAAGCAAAATAAGTGATTCACCTATAGTATGAGCTTTCATACTCTCTGCTATTAGTTCAGAGACTTTGTAGGAAGCGATCAGAGCTTTATCAGAAACAGACATTACACTTTAAAAAAATTTGCTGCTCTTGTTTGCTGTTCACACAATCTCATGAAATATAAGGTTTACAACTTTGCTTCCACCAATTTTCCCCCAACATTTGAGGCTTTAATGAAAAAAATAGGTAACACATGTATCGTTCAAAGTATTTCCCACCACTGGCCACAATTTTCTCCCGTCTTTTGGGCAGTGTACTAATCCAGCGTCAAAAAAAAATTGTTCTTCTTTTGAAGTGATCCACGAATCGATC
Organism: Schistocerca piceifrons; assembly: GCF_021461385.2. Lineage (NCBI taxonomy): Eukaryota > Metazoa > Arthropoda > Insecta > Orthoptera > Acrididae > Schistocerca > Schistocerca piceifrons. The sequence continues at coordinate 190,898,461 of NC_060141.1, forward strand.
CAATTTGTGACTTCTTCATGAGATCAGAAGTGTTAGTCAGCCAGGCCATGCACCATTGATCTAAGCAATTGGTAGTCAGAGGGAGCAAAGTCTGAAGAATATGGCAGGTCAAGTAGGACTTCCCATTTTAACGTATCCAAGTATGCTTTGACCTATTTTGCAATGTGGGGTTGAGAGTTGTCATGCTGCAAAATCGCTTTATCATGTGTCACGCTGTATAGTGGCCATCTGTCTTTTAATGCTCTGCTTAAACACATTAATTGCGTTTGATAATGAGCACCTGTGATTGTTCCACTTGGTTTTAACACCTCACAGTACACAACACTGAGCTGGTCCCACCAAGTGCAGAGCATGATCTTCCAGCCATGAATATTCCAGTTGGCAATCAACATGGAAGCATGCCCGGGATATCCCCATGATTTTTTGCATTTAGAGTTATCACAATGAACCCATTTTCCGTCCACAGTCACAATGCAATGCAGAAATCCCTTCCCTTTTTTGCCTCTGAAGCAACTGTTCACAAACACACAAATGCTGTTCAACATCTCTTGGTTTCAGCTCACACAGGACCCAAGTTCCTTCTTTCTGAATCATGCCCACACCCTTGAGACATTTTGAAATGGCTTGCTATGTCACTCCCACTAATCATACCAGTTCATCTCGAGTGTGAAATGAGTATTCACTCAGCAATGTCTCCAATTCTGCATCTTTGGAAACATTCTCTCTTCCACCACTATGCCTATCTATGGTGTTAAAATCACCATTCTTGAAGTGTTGAAACAACTCCTTGCGAGCATTTGATGTGACTCAGCTGCTGTTTTATTCATATCGAGACAAAACAGTAACACCTCCCACAAATGACTAGAAATATGCATGTAAACTGACGTTTTGAATCAAGAACAGCTTTATGATGCAGACACAAATCAACTAATGTTTGAATGAGGTTATGTTGACTGAGGTCCAAGCTAACTGCCTGATGTCTGCGATCTGTTTCTTTCGACTGCTACTTACCATAGCCGCCACCTATCGGCAAATGGCAGAAGCAAAGTTGTACACCTTGTAGCTTACAGGTTTATCTTGCAAGTAAATGCGCTTTATATCCACATACTAAACATTGTGGGAAAGGATAACAATCCAAGTGAAACCATAGCTTAAGTAACTTTCATTGTACTTTCCTTTTTTACTTGCAATTAGCGTTTCTTCAGTTCCATAATTGGATTATTTGATGACATGCTTGTTTTTCAGAAATCTGTCCATTTTATTTGATTGTATTTTGCATATAATTTCCACTTCTAGCGTTTTGAAAACAAACAGTATGATGTACACTAAATGTGAGCCGCATTTACACTACTGTCATAACACCTGAAAGCTCTGCGATAACGTCAGGTGCACAACAATGGAAATGTGTTTCCTTCTGGCCATGGATCCTTGTGCCATCACAGGTTAACAGTGCTGTCAATGATAATTTTCAAGTTCTGTTACTCTTGCTGGAAGGTTCTGTCATGAATGCACAGGATCATTAAACTGCAGTGGAAATGATGGTCAGAAGTAGCAAGGCTTCATGAACAATGACAATCACGTTCACATGTGCTACTCATCTGTAACAAAGCACACAAAATGAAACTATTTTAGACACAGACAGCCTGAGGTCAAACAAAAAGCAGCTCTCATAGACAATTTCCTACTATTTTTCTCTTTTCAATAATATTTTATTGACAACAGAAAGGTATGCATTTTCAAAAAAATATTATTAAATGTAACTGGTTGTGGATGTTATTGATAAATTTTTGATACACTCTCATGGTGCCTAAATAGGTCTAACGGCCAACAATAATAATATGCAATTCACTTCCTATGTGCTGTTGCAGTGCCACTCGGCGTAAGGTGGAATAGGTTAACAATCATTGGGAACGACATGAAACATTCCAAATTCTATGGACAAGTTGTGATCATATGCATAGTGCACAAGGCTCAATTTCAGCGTTGCTACCATCATAAAAGAAAAATGTCCATAGGCGAATCAATCGCCAAACAAAAGTATGACACGATCAGATAATACCTGTAAGAGTTTCGTCAGAAAAATCCACCAATCGTCAAATTTTTTTTCATTATTTTCTCCTGATTCTGAACATTTGTATCTAACCAGAAATCCATTAATGCTTGACAATGCTGTGGATTAACTCAATGTTTATTTACAAAGTTTAATAGTGACATAAGTGTCATACGGTTTGATTACAGAAGGAACGGGACATGCGAAAATGATTTTCACGGTGCCTACAGGGTATAGGGTGGTGAGAGGGGCGATGGTTAGGAAAATTTCACAGCCAGTGCTTGTCATCAATGGATGCCTGTGCACCTGGTACTAACCAGTGTCTAAGATAGTTATATTTTACACACAAAAGTGAAAAGGATTTAATAAAAGTGAATTATTCCTATCAAAAATTGTGAAATTAAGGTAAGAGAATTGTAATGCAGTTCCAGTGCAAAGAGCTGAAGAAAATGTCATTTGAGGCATTTATTAGTTATGAATGTTCATGAACCAATATGTTGTAAGAAACTAGTCGATGGTTGCAGTCTTGAACTGCAAGTTTTTTACAATATATCAAAAAAGTTAATGTGTTGGCCACACCAAACTTTACAATGGATAAAGTGTTACATTTATAATTACAGTTGCATCCACTATGAAATGAATTAATTACTCCCATCACTGCATATTGTTATGATTGTAGCAATGTGACAATTATCTGACCACTCTCTTTCTCGAAATCACAGCATTCTGCCATCCAAATAATTATTTTTGTCACCTCAGTGGGAACTACACTTTCCTTAGAATTCTTACACTTCTTGGTGGTGTAAAGAATGACTTTGATAGGCCAGCAATGGCTTTATCATCACTCATTATTTTAATATACCTTTGCCCAGTTCCCAAACAGCTGCTATTGTTAGATAGCTAAGATTAGCAGCGATGGAAGAGAGAAGACAGTCGGCATGAAACATTCTGAATACTGTTGACACTATGAGGAGAATAAGCCACCTTATTTCCTTAACCAAACTGAACTATTTGACAAAACTTAAGGACTTGTTCCATATTATATCAGTCATGAAATGGATAAAATTGAGTAGCTATATGTTCTTTTATATTTGGCCATATATTTTCCTAAAATGTTACAGGGTGTACCCATAAACATTCTAGGGCACACCAGTGCACACTTTGAGAACCACTGCTCTAACCTGTTACTTTTTCTATTAATGATTATCTTTATAATCTACTTCAGTAATTATTATGGCAACAATTTCATTTAATCTCACAGCTACAGATTATCCAAAGCCCTGAATTTTAATATCAGTTTGAGGTTGCATTTCCTGAGCAGTAGTTTCTACATTACCTATCCTTTCCTCACAACTATCTGCCCTCACAACTATCTGTCCTATCTCCACCTGTTTTGTTACTTCCTCAATTGTTTTCTGGTCTATAAATTCCATTACCTCTTCCTCCAATACCTCTTTTAATGACTTACACATTATAACAGCATTTTTGTCTAAATTCCTGTCCAGTTGTTATCTGTTAGTGTTTGTATTTAGTTTCCAATACCTCTATTGACTGATTTAAATGAGTTGTCAGTCCTGTTTTAATTGATTTACCTTTTGCCTGGTTTGATTTTATTTAGTATCCAAAGCCTGTATTAACTGGATTTGTCAACTAAATTTCACATCTACAGTTTGTGTAGCTTGACTAAATTTCACATATGCAGTTTGCATAGTTTGATTACATTTTGTACCTACAGTTTGCATAGTTTGATTTTGCTTTTGTATTGGCAGACCAAATTGTGTCTGCATTTGTAACGACATTGCCTGCAACATGCTCATTATTGGATTATTCTTATCCAAGATGTTCAGACCTACTCCCATTTTCACTGTTCCTAATTCAATAGGATACATAACTGCCTTGCCTACCACTTTTTGATCTGAATCAACATTTTTTTTGCTTTATATTCAAATGCAGATATGTAATTGAATCCTCTGCACTACCCTTGTCGAAATCTATCAGCTCTCGGTTCACTGTTATAAATTCTATGCCCTCTGTACTTCATGGATTGTCTTCAATGCCGTTCATGTTTGTATTACCACCAACGACATTCATTTTGTCTACATCTTCTAGTAGTCTATGCTCCTCTCCTAATGACTGCTTGTCTGCCATCTTGAAAAACTTTCTAGTGTTACTCAGTCAAAATAAGCAATTACTTTTTAAAATGTTTGTACTCACATTTACTAACTTCAAATTAATGTGTGAACACTTCCTGTAGACTGTTCTTACCTAAAACCTCTTTAAAATTTGGAAATGGCTCCCAATTTCGTTTTGGTAACTTTTGCAAAATCTTTGCAAGACTTGCCTAAACTTTCACTAAACATTACCCCATGTAAGGAAGTCCTACAACCAGGAAACCATATGCAGTTCCCCACCCAGTTCTCTCCTTATATGGATCATTTTTGCCTATAAAAGACCATGGTTGGTGATAGGACTTATAATTATAATGGGTGGACCCTTGCGTGCAGTAAGACCAGGTGCTGATTTCACTAACAGCTCTAAACATTGCAGAGCTAAGCTCTTACCAGACAACCTTTAATTTTGAATAGTTGAAACTGATATAGTAACTTGACAAGCAAACAAGGGGGAGGAGAGCACACAGTATATGTCATAACCACTTTGAAATAGCGACATACACTACGTATGGACAATATGGATCCCACACATGTATTTTACCTTTTTTTACTGCAGCAAAAGACACTTTCATCAGTACAGAATAAATTTATTTTAAACTTGAGACACTTTTATGTAAAATAACACTGAAATGTTGAGTGGAAAGATCTTTCTAAGCACTGAAGATGCATTGTTACTGTGGTGGTGTTTTTGTAATTTTTGTAACTAATAAACACCTTTCTTTAACATTATCTCTACACAGAATTGACCAATGACTGGAAATGAGTTTTGACACTGATGTTTCATGATAATTTTCAATGTGAAGAATTTTTGGACAGATAGTACTTCAATGCATTGTAACAAAAACACTATCCTGCAGTTTTCTTGAAACATAAATTTAGTTTGTCACACATCATGAATCAGTACAGTCATATATTCCAAACACCACAGTAATAGTATTTTTTGTAGTTATAAAAATTTGTACAATACCTTTTCTTATGCTTGTCAATGTAATAAAATAGCTGCTACTTTGTACACAATCTGATGCTTTGCTTAATATGGCAGCAATAATTTTAAGCACTTTTTATAAGCTACATATAACCAGTTTATAATCTGAAAATGTTGCTGATTAAATCTCAGAGTATGTGAAAAGGACACACTAATCATCTACTGAAGTAACAACACTATGATAAAGCTTGTTGCTTTTAAACACTTCACTTGTATTACTTATCTTGTACAAGAGATCAATGAACCATGACTTTTACAATATATCTGTCACTATGAAAAATAGAATATACTCAACTCCATCACAGAAATACAGGGTGTACATAAAGTCCAGGAACACTTTCAATTATTTACTGCACAAGAACCAAACATTGTATAGATATCATACATACATCATTTTGAAGAGAAACCCTGAAAGTTTTTTTTCATGTATACTGCCACAGTGTAGTTTGGTAATATGCTAATAGGCAGTACTAGTTACAAATATGGCAAGTTCAGGTGCAGAGTGAGCTTTCTGTGTGTTGGGGTTTGACAAAAACAAGTGTGCTGCAGCTGTTCAACAGATGTTTAGAACCAAGTACAATAAGAAATCACCAACAAGGAATTGAGTGAAGTGAATGTGGAGCACATACAAGAGACATTCATAAGGAGTCCAAAGAAATCGGTGTGTTGTGCATCCCGTGAACTTTAAATGGCTCCTATGGCAGTGTGGAAAGTCCTGCAACAGAAACTGTCTATGAAAACATTCAAATTGGAGCTAGTGCAGAAGTTCAACGATGATGAAAAAGACGGGCGTTTTGAGTTTTGTTCACAGTTACAACAATTGAATGAGGATGGGGATGTCATTGTTGATCACTTAATTTTTAGCCACAAAGCCAGTTTTCATACTAATGGGAAAGTGAACAGCATAATTGTTGAATCTATGGTACAAAGGATCCACACAAACGCATTGGATTTGAGTGTGATTTCTGAAAGGTAAAGGTGTTTTTGTGCCTTGTCATATCAAAAACTGTACAGGCCAATCTTCTTCTCTGAGATCACTGTCACTGGATATTCCTACTTGGACATGTTGCAGCAATTGCTGATGCTTAAAATGCAATTGGACTCTCCATTCATCTTTCAGTAGGATGGGGCTGCACCCCATTTTCGTTGTGAAGTTCATGGGTACTTGAACACAGAGCTGCCACATCGATGGATCAGCCATGTTACAGAAGGGGACAGATGTTTCATGAAATGGCCTCCCCGATCACCAGATCTCACTCCATATGACTTTTTTCTGTGGGGACACATTAAAGGTCTGGTGTATGTACTACCTCTACTATGTTATGTAGCAGAGCTCTGGGATACGGGAATTGACTGCCGCAGTTCACGATGCCATGCTGGAACGGGTATGGTAAGAATTTGATTACTGTATTGATGTCTGCTGGGTCACTCAAGATTCGCATATCAAATGTTTGCAAAAAAGCTTTCAGAGTTTCTCTTCAAAATGCAATATGTATGACATCTGTACAATGTTTAGTTCATGTGTAATAAGTAACTGAAATTGTTCCTGGACTTTATGTACACCCTGTATATGGAATTTAATATATGGATATTTGGTATACTCATTCATCTGTAATTTTGGTTCACTAACATCAAACATGACATATGAGCATCCAAAATTCCTGTTGTTGTGGTATTTGGAACATTTTAATATCTCTAACTATAAAACTGAGTGATCTTTTTAATGAAATTTTTAACCAATCAACTCAAATGTTTATTTCAATATGTAGTGTCTTATTTGGATGTACTTCCATAATAAAAATTACAGTTATGGCTAAAATATTGTTTCAGGAGAAATGGATTCAATGACAAGAAAATTTCATCCATTTTCTCCATTTTTCTACTTACATATGAGTACTTTGCAGCTTCACTCTGGCGAACTACAAAAGAAACTTATAATTATTTCAGGGAATCAATACTTCTCCATACAATCCAGGTAATTGTTGTAATTAAAATAGTTCATTAATTATTTTCTATACGTTGAAGAAGATAGAGGTACTGTCTGCAATTACTAACTTGTTCCAACACTAACATTGTTTTCTAAAATTTTTGAGAAAGCGATGAACTTTATGCTAATGTTGTGCTTCAGATCAGCTCTTGAATTGATAACGCCATTTATACATCCATTCTACAAACGTTACAACATTTAAATAAAAAAACCAGTACTATGTGCATCCTCTGTGATGCACACAACACATGTTACTGAGTGAAGGACAAGATTTTGTTAGGAAAATTATTTTTACAGCTAAAAATAGCTCATTCTACACTTACAAAATAAATATAGAAAGTTGTTCTACATAATTTGAAAGTGTAGAGATGGGGTTATTTCTCTGAGGAGTAATCATTAAGGATTTTCACAACATTCAATGTCAGGAACACTATTTTTCCACATAGATGTAAATTTCATTCACAAAAAATCATAATTAGTTCTTTTGGCTGATGACACAGGTATTGGTGAATCTCAATAGAAGTAAAGTAATGGAGGAAATGGAAACTGGTGTTTTTAAAAGAATTTTTGACATGTCCTGCAATGCTGTCCCTCTCAATCAAAATAAAATAAAATAACACATTGTATTCACTGATGCCAAGAGGTACAATTCTAGTTCAGATCAAAATCTTGGGCAAGAGGTAATAAGGCAGAAACACCATACTTAACCTTAAAAAAAGAGCTACTTATACAAACTGATTCATCCTTTATGAACTTCATTTCACTGCATTTTATGGAGAGAGAGAAATCAGCTAGCGTAAATTGCTTACTTTCACTCAGAAATGACCTATGGAATTATATTCATTAAGAAAAATTTATCAAAGTGAAATACAACAGGGTGTAACAATAAACATTGAATACTCATCTTTCTTTCTCAGCAATATCTGATGCTGCAGTGGCTGTAAAATAATTTGCAGGTATCTGATCCTTCGTGAGTTTTTGTTAGCTTAGCTTTTGATTTGGTAGAGCCAACAGAAATTTCAGGAAATTCAGGTTCATAAACTGCTTCTCTTCCAGAACTACACATTTACTGCTTAACATGCTTACAGAACTGTTACAAAACTGACTCACAAACACTGTTGTAAACTGAGACCCTGATAACTGATTTGCCACTACTTACATATTATTTTAAGAATTATGTCATCTATTATTAGAGACAAGAAATTTATGGATGGTGTATACAGGCTGACATCATTGAATTATGTATTAGTTGTCTTCTGCGTAGTGCAATATAAAGTTTTATATGCATTTAGCTTTTAGTATTTAAATTCATAAAACAAATGTTGGATTACAATGTTTATAAAGTTGCATATCTCAAGTAGAACAAAAAGCTAGCTTCACTTCCTTTGAAAGATATTCTGAAATTATTATTGATTATGTTTTGTATAAAGTATCGAGCAGTAATAGTTCATGTCATACATATCCTAACAACAATATATTGGTACATTTCAACACCCCTCCTCACCCACTCCTCCAGAGTAGCTATATGAGAATCAGATACAACATACTCTGCCAAAAAAAATTTCGAACATTTACCAGAAACTTAGTGCAAAATTCCTCAAAAGTTACCATTCAGCACAACATGCGGTTGACTACAGTGAACATAAAATGCAACTGTGATTGTACTATGCTCAAAGTGTATCTTACCATAAGATTCAAATTTAAACCTTTTCCATTTCCACATAATTTTAAAAAGAAATAAATGAATCGATTGTACATAATTATATGCAGGAAAGTTACACATTCTTTGCTGTTGTATACTTGTCTAACTGCCTGGTGAGATTCCAGTCTGTTTGAGATAACACCTTCTTCCAGTCTCTTTATGTTCCTCTGGTGCTCTCAGGCACACAGTCTCTGTGTTGGGTAATTTCTGCAAATACATACAATTGACTTTTAGTCACTATTTACCACTCCAACATAACAATTCAAATACTCTGATATTGTGCTTATATTAAAGTCTCAAAATTAATTATCATAATGCAAATATGATTTCACAGAGAGTAGCTTTCTAGTAAGGTAAGTTGGCTAGTTTTACCAATTAGGGTGCATGATGTCCCTAAGTAGTACTTGTGAGTAACATGTACATTCTCAAATACCACCATCAAGGCAGAATATGAGTTAAAACGGTGTGTAAATAACATGATAATTAGTTTATGTTTTTACTGATATAAATTATTTTCAATTTCTTTCCATGGTTGTATATTCATTTTGACAATAGACTACTCTATCTGCAAAGCAGTTCATAACTCATAAAACATCAAAGTATTATGCAAAAACTTTTTGTTCAGTACAAGGAATCACTGTGCAGGCACATGCTTTTGTGCCAGTGTCCCTCTCATGACAGTGAAGTGATGTGTACAATCATAAAATAATAAATCAGGAATTAAGTAATTCCCTCCTTCAGTTTCTCAGTTCTGTAGAACTGTAACCATGTAAGGTAAGGAATACTGTCCAGACATATGGTTTTTTGCAAGTATTTCTCACACTGATATGTAACAAAACTTCATATATTGACAAATTAATTAGTTCAGTGTGCAAAGTGTATGATTATCAATTATTAATCCAGTCAGATGTGTCTCTGCAAATGATAGCTTATATGCAAATTCCATTACACAATTATATGCAAATTCTATTCATACAAGACCTTTTATAATCCGAAAAAGTTACATTGCAGTAAGGCAATAACTATCCTTTGCCATAGCTCCTTCAGAGTAATCATACTTTTGAATTCCTTTAAATGTACTGTGTATCTGTAATACAAATAGTCTATTGACATAATGTGCTGACAGTGTGTATATCATGTCTCAATAGTGAATTCATTCCAATACTTTTATGATGTCCCTTAAATTATTCATATTAGTCTTGCAATTACATACTTCTCATAAGTGCAGTATAAGTGAAATCTGTGCATACAAATGTTTCTCAGAACAAACAAATGGACTCAAGTGTAAGTTTACAAAGATGCTACTGAGGCTATGTGGCTTTAGCATAGTAACAAGTGAATACAAGTGTAGTAAAATAACGTAATACACAAAAGAACTGTCCAAACATCCTGATCCTTGGCCATTGATATTACTATATGTGAACAGTGAACAACAAATAAATACAAGAAAGTAAGAATGTGTTTATCTGAGAAGAGTGTTGTCTAAATGGCTCCATAAATTGCTGTGATCTAATCACTCAGACAATCTTTTCTGCATATTTTCAGTATGTCTTTGCATAGATTCTGTCTGAATACCATAAAGCATAGATAATTCATCTTTTGTCAGTAAGATGTTTTCAGTAACATAATGGGGTATGTTTAATCAGTTCAGTTAACATCACACTTTAATACTTTGTGTAGCACAAGCAATGCAGAACTCTTTCATGTGATCATGTCTGAGATATTCTATTGATAAACCCTGACTTCTTCCTAACAGCCTACCAGAAATTCATAGCTTTCTGGCAAGAACAAAAACTTGAAGTAACATTGATCACACTCATTGTGTATCAATAACTTCATTTTTCTTTTATCAGTAGCATATAAATCATGTGAAATGGTATACACCAGCCTACCTCACTACAACAAGCTGCCTTTCTACTGGAGATACACTATGTGATCAAAAGTATCTGGACACCCCCAAAAACAAAAGGTTTTTCATATTAGGTGGATTGTGCTGCCACCTACTGCCAGGTACTCCATATCAGTGACCTCAGTAGTCATTAGACATTGTGAGAGAGCAGAATGGGGGGAGGGGGAGTTCTGGAGAACTCACGAACTTCAAATGTGATCTGGTGATTGGGTGTAACTTGTGTCATATGTCTATATGTGAGACTTTCACACTCCTAAACATCCCTAGGTCCATTGTTTCTGAAGCGATAATGAAGTGGAGATGTGAAGGTACATGTACAGCACAAAAGTGTACAGGCCAAACACATCTGTTGACTTGTTGGCTGACAGAGACTGCTGACAGTTGAAGAGGGTCATAATGTGTAATAAGCGGACATCTATCCAGACCACCACACAGGAATTTGAGACTGTATCAGGATCCACTGCAAGTACTATGACAGTTAGGCAGGACGTGAGAAAACTCGGATTTCATTCTCAATCAGCCGCTAAGAAGGCACACATCACTCTGTAAATGCCAAACAACACCTTGCTTGGTATAAGGAGTGTAAACATAGGACGACTGAAAAGGGTAAAAACGTTGTGTGGAGTAAGGAATCATGGTACACAATGTGGAGATACGATGGCAGGGTGTGGTTGTGGTAAATGCCCGGTGAACATCATCTGCCAGCATGTGTAGTGCCAACAGTAAAATTAGGAGTCAGTGGTATTATGTGTGGTCGTGTTTTTCATGGAAAGGCTTGCACACATTGTTTTGCACGGCACTGTCTCAGCACAGGCCTACATTGATGTTTTAACCACCTTTTTGCTTCCCATTGATGAAGAGCAATTTGGGGATAGCCATTGCCACTTTCAACATGATCGAGCACCTGTTCTTAATGCACAGCCTGTGGTGGAGTGGTTAGATGACAATAACATCCCTGTAATGGACTGGCCTGCACAGAGTCCTGACCTAAATCCTATAGAACACCTCGAGGATGTTCTGAAATGCCGACTTCCTAATAGGCCTCGTCATCTGTCATTGATACCTCTCCTCACTGCAGCACTCCATGAAGAATGGGCTGCCATTCCCCATGAAATCTTCCAGCACATGATTGAACAAATGCCTGGAAGAGTGGAAGCTGTCATTAAGGCTGAGGCTGGGTCAACACCATATTGAATTCCAGCATTGCCAATGGAGGGTGCCATGAACTTATAAGTCATTTTCAGCCAGGTGTCCAGATTCTTTTCATCACATAGGTTACCAAAGCACATAACACACCACACAAATGGGTACTGTTTGCTTACGACTGACAGATACACCAGGACCTGCCTCCACCGCCTAGCCCCCCATGAACTCAAGGCGGCCAAGGCAGCCATTGAAGAATTTCTCCAGGATGGTATAATCAGACCTTCACACAGTGCATGGGTCAGATAGTGCATGGGCATCACCTAGCACATGCCATCTCCACATCACACCACAGGAGATTACAAGCCCTCAATCATAGAACTCCAAGCGGCAAATGATTCAATAATACTGGTAATGGGGACAACCTCCGTGCTGCTCTGGTTAAATGACCACATACCCCATACATGGACCATTTTTGTGGCCAAAACGGTGAAACTGGTGCTCAGAGCGGACTTCCTCCATCATTACTGCCTCATCCCAGACCTCATCAGGGCTCTGTTATTACAAGGCAATGGACTAAACCCTATAGGGGTCATCTGCAGTGACAGCCTGCCATCCACCACACACCCTCCCCCTGCACCAATAGACATGGAGACCGCAGTAGATCTTGCATTACAGCATGCAGCACTGTGCAGCAAACTCCACAAAAGATCATGGCCTATGAGAACATATGCAAGGAGAACAACAAATCATGTACAGAGAATGAGCAGCTATGAAGCCGCCATCGTAGACAGGACAGTCAACTGCAATGAATCTGGAAGCAACTACAGATAGTTTGGCAGACCCAAAAGCCACAGGGTAACTGTACAAACACTGGCATCTATACACAAGTTAGTACAGTGCATATTATACTTGGTGGTGCAGCTCTCACTAGTGGGTTGAGCAGTGACGTTGTTTATGCTCTCGCAAGCAGTTTGAATAGCAACAGTGTTTCTGCTCTCGCAAGTGGATTACCTACTGACAAGGCTACCACTGCTTTGGACAGATCAGACAATGGGATTCTCACCCCCTGGACCACCCCTACCAAACAAAACAGGTAGCTTAGCTATGGATAGCGCCGTTCACAGAATTAATACAACTCTGGGGCCGCCCATACGCCACTGCCTCCACCGCCTAGCCCCCCATGAACTCAAGGCGGCCAAGGCAGCCATTGAAGAATTTCTCCAGGATGGTATAATCAGACCTCCACACAGTGCATGGGTCAGATAGTGCATGGGCATCACCTAGCACTATGCAGCCAAAGAAAGACAGTACATGGCACCTCTGCAGTGCCTACTGGTACCTCAATGCCAGAACAATTACAGATAGGTACCCTATCCTGAATATAGAAGATTTCACCCACAAGTTCGCAGGGTCTACCATCTTTAGCATACTGGACTGTAAAAGAACATACTCCCAAATACCTATGGCCCCAGAGGAAGTTCACAAAATGGCCATTATCACTCCATTTGGTTTATATGAATTCTTACACATGCCTTTGAAAAATGCCGCACAGATGTGGCGAAGATTCATTGATGGGTAGTTTTTCAATGTGCCACACTGTTACTACTATGTGATTTAATTATATTCTCAAAATCCACAGAGGAACATGAATGACACCTGTGTGAAGTATATGACAAGCTGTCACAACACTTGGTGGAAATTAATACTGACAAATTCCAACTGTGACAGCCTTGATGCAACAGGCATATGGCCCACACAGGACAAAATTGAGAAGATTACTGACTGGCCCCCTCCCAGAAATTACCAAGAGCTATATAAACTTCTCAGTGTTGTCAATTTCTACCAACATCACCTACCCCATGCAGCTGAAATTCTAATTCCCATCAAAGAAGAGCTCCGGGGCAAAATACATCAGGCAAGAGGAAGCTAACATGGACAGCTGAGAAGCAAACTGCTTTTGACAACCTTTAAGCTCAACTAGCTCATACTGTCACACTCACACTATCTCCATCAGATGCTCATCTTAGCATTACATCAGACACAACTGACTGAGTGACAGGTGCTGTATTACAGCAGGAATTGTCAGGGGTGACATAACCTCACCATTTTCTTAGCAAGGTAACTGACTGACTCTCAAAGGAAGTGATCAAACTTCGACAGTGAACCACTGGCCATGTTCAAAATGCTGCGCAACTTCCACAATGATATTGAAGTGAGACCACTTACTATCTGTACAGACAATCAACCATTAGCTGATGCAGTAAAGCATCCATCTGCTAACACCACACCATGCAGGTTTAGGCACTTGGACCACATCTCACAATTCACAACAGACATTCACCACATGAGCATATTGGACAATATGGTGGTGGTATCTGCCTAGCATCTGTGACCACACAGCTGGATCTCAAATATCTCATGGATGCACAGGCAACAGATATGGACCTGGAATGATTCTTGTCAGGTGGAGACACAGGATTACAACTACAACAATGCCAAGTGCCCAGAACCAACAAACTAGTTTGGTGTGACATGTTAACAGGGAGACAATGACCTTTTGTCCCTGCCAACTATTGCTGAACAATATTTAATTTGCTCTCTAACTTAGTTCACTCTGGAGTGTGCCCCATGACAAATCTAGTTTGCGGGCATTATGTGTGATTGAATATGATATGTGACTGTACCGCTTACACAAGAGCGTACATTCCTTGCCAGATGCTGAAGACAGAGCAACACAACCAGCCACTGTTAGGAAGCTTTACTGTCCTGAAGGGCTCTTTTTGCCATGTACATTTAGATTTAGTGGTGCCACTACCTGAACCTAATGGATTTCATTAAATTCTAGCAGTCATTGACCAAACAACTCAGTGGGTGGAGGCCACTCTGCTCAGGAACATATCAGCAGAGACAGTGGCAAGATCATTCATTGGCCTATGGATAGTGAGATTTCACTGCCCTGAGTCACTAACAACTGATCAGGGCAGACGATTCGAATCAACGCTGTTTATGGAACTGTGCCACCCCTAGAGCTGCCACCGATCCCATACCACAGCCTACCATCCACAGTCAAATGGCCCAGTGGAACGATGGCACTGCATGTTGAAAACAGCACTGGTGTGTTGTGATAATGAATGGTCAGAGGCCCTACCCTGGTTACTGTTGGGTATCAGAACAGCTCATAAAGAGGACCTCGATGCCTCACTAATGGAGATCCTCTACAGTGAAGTGATTAGCCTCCCAGAAGAATTTGTCACACAGACAAAGGATGAAGGCAATGAGGACCTCCCAGACCCTGTACAACAGGTTAGACAAGGAATGTGCAGCATCAGAGTCCCACCACCATCACATCACACAACACCCACTGTATTTGTGCACAAGAACCTAAAGACTTACACTCACATAATGCTGTGCACAGATACAATCAAGCCAGCGCTGCACCCAGCATACAGTGGACTGTATAAAGTACTAAGATGGTGACCCAACTCATTGGAAATCAGCAAACCCATTACTGTGTCCATCAAGAGACTGAAGCCAGCATGGACTTTGGCAGAGATGCTGGGGAACAATACTGCCCCTTTGACCCCACACCATGACACAACCCCCTTTTCCACCACAATCAATGTCAGGCACTACCTTCCTGAAGAAGATATCACAGTATCTCTACATGACATGATGATTGTAGTATCTGCCACATATGAAAACCGACAGGTCAGCAACAGCACAGTGTTGTGATCATTGTATCACTCCACACTGATACCACAGTCAGTTTATAGAGCTCCACTGTTATCTACACTATCCAAGGAGGCTATCCTACACGTGTCAGCTGCAGATCACAACGTGAAAAACAAGACACAGTATCAGTCTACACCCCCACCACAGGAATGCATACAACCACTGGTGAGTGACCTAATGATGGCAGCTCCAGTACTACCTTCTGAGCCAGTACCGACATCACGAACAGGCAGACTGCTGCACCAATGAACACATCTCGGTGAGTACAAGCTACGCAGTATCTCCAGACATGACCATCACCACCCCATGGGGACACAGGCTCTACGGACTTCCATCCCCAGGAATATCACTGCAAAAACAGTATCTCTGGTCCTTTGGTAGTGTGTTCCCAGATGCCAAAGGTGTAAGTGGTATCCATCCATATAATGTCTATGAATAAATATTGTGTATGTGAATCAGTAATGTTGACCGTCTTTACACATCATGAACATCGTGTTTGTTACCCAATTCCTACAGATTCAATGGACAGCAACAATGCAATGAACATAAGATGCAAGGATTAACAAACTTGCTAGGTGTTGTCTCCCCCTGCCTTACGATCACAAACCCAGAACACTGTCTAGCATAAGATGTGTCATTGCAGTCCATGATGCCAATGAAATTGAACTGAAAGTGATTTGTGTGGTTGGTAAAAGTAAAATATTTTTGTTAGTAGCTAGTTTCATAATGGCAAAAAATAAAAGGTATTCATATGATGCAGGCTATAAATTGAAACTAGTAGCATATGTAGAAGAACATGAAAACAAAGCAGCTGAGTTGCAGTTTTGCCCTTGTGAGATAGCACTACATTGGAACTTAATAGACTTGAAGGTTGGATTTGGTTGCTGCTGCAGGTTTATGATGTATCATGGACTTAGCATGTGAACCAAAACCAAAATATCTCAAAAAATGCCATGAGTGTATGAAAACAAAATATTATCTTTGCAACACTTTATTATTCATCATCGAAAGAAAACCAGTGGAGAACTAACCCGAATATTGAATATGGATGAAACTCCTCTGACATTTTATGTGCCAAATAACAGAACTGTTGCAACAGAACTGTTGCCATGAAAGGTGCTGAAACTCTAATTATAAAAACAAGTGGACATGAAAAAAATGCAATGTACTGTTGTCCTCTCATGTTGTGCTGATGGTACTAAACTTAATCCAATGATAATTTTCAAGTGCAAAACTGTGCCAGCATCTTCTGAAAGACTGCTATGTATTAGTGTTCACGTATATGACAAGGGCTGGATGGATGAGTCTGGTATGAAATTATGGATTAACAGAGAGTGTGAGAGAAGGAACAGTGCTTTATTGAAGTAGAATTCTCTTATTGCGCTAGATCAGTTTAGTATTAATTTGAAAAACTCAAAGAGAAATTGAGACATGGAAATACAGAGCTTGCTGTTGTCCTGGGAGGACTTACTTTGCATTTGCAACCTCTTAATGTCTTGATAAATGCATGTTTTAAAGCATATATGAGAGAGGAATGGAAAAAATGGTGAAACCTAACATGAATACATGCCAAAGGGAACTTTAAAATGAACAACGATCAATCAAGTGTGTCAGTTGATAAAACAGTCATGGTCTAGAGTGAGAGAATACATTATTGTTTAAATCTTTCAATTAGTGTGGCATAAGTAACACTGGCAGTTAAGATCATTTTGTTTATGAGGAGGACAATGATGATGACAAAGAGGAAAAAGAAGAAGAAGAAGAAAGCTCATAAGATGATTTTAAATGATTTTAAATGTCAGTTTGGTTTTATAAACTACTTTTTTCAGTCTGACTTCGCAGTCTAACAATAAAAATGGTAAAAATGTTATTTTTAATAAAAAGTGAATAAGAAATAAGGTGTGTCTTATAGTCTGTATAATACAATATGTAATATTACCTGTGACATAACTTTCAGTATACAGCTCTATAGTACGCAAATTCACAGAATACAAATAAAATGAAATTAAAGCAGAAATAAAATAATGTTTCAGTATACAGATTTAGATTCTTATTAATGATATGGTTATAATAGAGGGAAACATTCCACATAGGAAAAATATATCTAAAAACAAAGATGTAGTGACTTACCAAATCAAAGTGCTGGCAGGTCGACAGACACACAAACGAACACAAACATACACACAAAATTCAAGCTTTCGCAACAAACTGTTGCCTCATCAGGAAAGAGGGAAGGAGAGGGAAAGACGAAAGGATGTGGGTTTTAAGGGAGAGGGTAAGGAGTCATTCCAATCCCGGGAGCGGAAAGACTTACCTTAGGGGGAAAAAAGGACGGGTATACACTCGCACACACACACACATATCCATCCACACATATACAGACACAAGCAGACATATTTAAAGACAAAGAGTTTGGGCAGAGATGTCAGTCGAGGCAGAGGCAAAGAAGTTGTTGAATGACAGGTGAGGTATCAGTGGCGGCAACTTGAAATTAGCGGAGATTGAGGCCTGGTGGATAACGGGAAGAGAGGATGTATTGAAGAGCAAGTTCCCATCTCCGGAGTTCGGATAGGTTGGTGTTAGTGGGAAGTATCCAGATAACCCGGACGGTGTAACACTGTGCCAAGATGTGCTGGCCGTGCACCAAGGCATGTTTAGCCACAGGGTGATCCTCATTACCAACAAACACTGTCTGCCTGTGTCCATTCATGCGAATGGACAGTTTGTTGCTGGTCATTCCCACATAGAATGCGTCACAGTGTAGGCAGGTCACGTGGGTGCTTTCACACGTGGCTCTGCCTTTGATCGTGTACACCTTCTGGGTTACAGGACTGGAGTAGGTGGTGGTGGGAGGGTGCATGGGACAGGTTTTACACTGGGGGCGGTTACAAGGGTAGGAGCCAAAGGGTAGGGAAGGTGGTTTGGGGATTTCATAGGGATGAACTAACAGGTTACGAAGGTTAGGTGGACAGCGGAAAGACACTCTTGGTGGAGTGGGGAGGATTTCATGAAGGATGGATCTCATTTCAGGGCAGGATTTGAGGAAGTCGAATCCCTGCTGGAGAGCCACATTCAGAATCTGATCCAGTCCCGGAAAGTATCCTGTCACAAGTGGGGCACTTTTGTGGTTCTTCTGTGGGAAGTTCAGGGGTTTGAGAGGATGAGGAAGTGGCTCTGGTTATTTGCTTCTGTACCAGGTCGGGAGGGTAGTTGCGGGATGCGAAAGCTGTTGTCAGGTTGTTGGTGTAATGCTTCAGGGATTCCGGACTGGAGCAGATTCGTTTGCCACGAAGACCTAGGATGTAGGGAAGAGACCGTTTGATGTGGAATGGGTGGCAGCTGTCGTAATGGAGGTACTGTTGCTTGTTGGTGGGTTTGATGTGGACGGACGTGTGAAGCTGGCCATTGGACAGGTGGAGGTCAACATCAAGGAAAGTGGCATGGGATTTGGAGTAGGACCAGGTGAATCTGATGGAACGAAAGGAGCTGAGGTTGGAGAGGAAATTCTGGAGTTCTTCTTCACTGTGAGTCCAGATGATGAAGATGTCATCAATAAATCTGTACCAAACTTTGGGTTGGCAGGCCTGGGTAACCAAGAAGGCTTCCTCTAAGCGACCCATGAATAGGTTGGCGTATGAAGGGGCCATCCTGGTACCCATGGCTGTTCCCTTTAATTGTTGGTATGTCTGGCCTTCGAAAGTGAAGAAGTTGTGGGTCAGGTAAGCTAAGCTGGCTAAGGTAATGAGGAAAGAGGTTTTAAGTAGGGTGGCAGGTGATCGGCGTGAAAGGAAGTGCTCCATCGCAGCGAGGCCCTGGACGTGCGGGATATTTGTGTATAAGGAAGTGGCATCAATGGTTACAAGGATGGTTTCTGGGGGTAACTCCTTTCGTTCCATCAGATTCACCTGGTCCTACTCCAAATCCCATGCCACTTTCCTTGATGTTGACCTCCACCTGTCCAATGGCCAGCTTCACACGTCCGTCCACATCAAACCCACCAACAAGCAACAGTACCTCCATTACGACAGCTGCCACCCATTCCACATCAAACGGTCTCTTCCCTACATCCTAGGTCTTCGTGGCAAACGAATCTGCTCCAGTCCGGAATCCTTGAAGCATTACACCAACAACCTGACAACAGCTTTCGCATCCCGCAACTACCCTCCCGACCTGGTACAGAAGCAAATAACCAGAGCCACTTCCTCATCCTCTCAAACCCAGAACTTCCCACAGAAGAACCACAAAAGTGCCCCACTTGTGACAGGATACTTTCCGGGACTGGATCAGATTCTGAATGTGGCTCTCCAGCAGGGATTCGACTTCCTCAAATCCTGCCCTGAAATGAGATCCATCCTTCATGAAATCCTCCCCACTCCACCAAGAGTGTCTTTCCGCCGTCCACCTAACCTTCGTAACCTGTTAGTTCATCCCTATGAAATCCCCAAACCACCTTCCCTACCCTTTGGCTCCTACCCTTGTAACCGCCCCCAGTGTAAAACCTGTCCCATGCACCCTCCCACCACCACCTACTCCAGTCCTGTAACCCAGAAGGTGTACACGATCAAAGGCAGAGCCACGTGTGAAAGCACCCACGTGACCTGCCTACACTGTGACGCATTCTATGTGGGAATGACCAGCAACAAACTGTCCATTCGCATGAATGGACACAGGCAGACAGTGTTTGTTGGTAATGAGGATCACCCTGTGGCTAAACATGCCTTGGTGCACGGCCAGCACATCTTGGCACAGTGTTACACCGTCCGGGTTATCTGGATACTTCCCACTAACACCAACCTATCCGAACTCCGGAGATGGGAACTTGCTCTTCAATACATCCTCTCTTCCCGTTATCCACCAGGCCTCAATCTCCGCTAATTTCAAGTTGCCGCCACTGATACCTCACCTGTCATTCAACAACATCTTTGCCTCTGCCTCGACTGACATCTCTGCCCAAACTCTTTGTCTTTAAATATGTCGAGAAAGTGGTTGGTGTCTTTGATGAAGGATGGGAGATTGCACATAATGGATTGAAGGTGTTGATCTACGTAGGCAGAGATACATTCTGTGGGGGCTTGGTAACCAGCTACAATGGCGCGGCCGGGATGATTGGGTTTGTGAATTTTAGGAAGAAGGTAGAAGGTAGGGGTGCGGGGTGTCGGTGGGGTCAGGAGGTGGATGGAGTCAGGTGAAAGGTTTTGTATGGGGCCTAAGGTTCTGAGGATTCCTTGAAGCTCCGCCTGGACTTCAGGAATGGGATGACCTTGGCAAACTTTGTATGTGGTGTTGTCTGAAAGCTGACGCAGTCCCTCAGCCACATACTCCCGATGATCAAGTACGACGGTCGTGGATCCCTTGTCTGCCGGAAGAATGACGATGGACCGGTCAGCCTTCAGATCACGGATAGCCTGGGCTTCAGCAGTGGTGATGTTGGGAGTAGGATTAAGGTTTTTTAAGAAGGATAGAGACAAGGCTGGAAGTCAGAAATTCCTGGAAGGTTTGGAGACGGTGATTTTGAGGAAGAGGAGGTGGGTCCCGCTGAGACGGAGGACGGAACTGTTCCAGGCAGGGTTCAATTTGGATAGTGTCTTGGGGAGTTGGATCATTAGGGGTAGGATTAGGATCATTTTTCTTCGTGGCAAAGTGATACTTCCAGCAGAGAGTATGAGTGTAGGACAGTAAATCTTTGACGAGGGCTGTTTGGTTGAATCTGGGACTGGGGCTGAAGGTGAGGCCTTTGGATAGGACAGAGGTTTCGGATTGGGAGAGAGGTTTGGAAGAAAGGTTAACTACTGAATTAGGGTGTTGTGGTGCCAGATTGTGTTGATTGGAATTTTGAGGTTTTGGAGGGAGTGGAGCTGGAAGTGGGAGACTGAGTAGATAGGAGAGACTGGGTTTGTGTGCAATGAGAGGTCGTTGAGGTTTGCTGGAAAAATTTTGAAGGGTGAGTGAATTGCCTTTCCAGAGGTGGGAAACCAGGAGATTGGATAGTTTTTTTAGGTGAGGGGTGGCATGTTGTTCTAATTTGCGGTTGGCCTGTAGGAGGATGCTCTGAATGGCCGGTGTGGATGTGGGAGAGGAAAGATTGAGGACTTTTATTAAGGATAGGAGTTGACGGGTGTGTTCATTGGCTGAGTTGATTTGTAGGTGAAGGATTAGGTGGGTGAGGGCAATGGATTGTTCAGTTTGGAACTGGTATAGGGACTGATGGAAAGAAGGGTTGCAGCCAGAGATGGGAACTTCAAGTGTGAGGCCTTTGGGGGTTATGCCAAATGTCAGACAAGCCTGAGAAAATAAAATATGCGAGCGTAATCTGGCTAGGGTGAAGGCATGTTTGCGGAGGGAATGTAAATAAAACTTAATGGGGTCGTTGTGGGGGTGTTGTGAGGGTGACATGGTATTAGAAGGTGGAAAGTGTAACATGAGGTTGAAATGAAAATGAAAGATAAAAATATATGGGGAGAGATAAGGGTGAACTAGAAAGTAACTGGAGATCTGGTATGAGAAAAGGCGAAAAAGTGATGGTTAAGTTGATCCTGTGGTGAACTTGGGTTGGTAGACAGCGATGTGCATGAAGGTTAGGTGGTTGTGTTGCCGCTAAAACACGTAAAAGGACGGAGAAATTCGAGAAAATTTCGAAAAAACGTGTAAATGTATTAAAAGGAGTGGTGTTGTGGTGAAAGATTACGAAAATGGGGTTAACAATAGTCTGACGAAGAAATAATGACGTTAAAACCTGTGGGGAGCGGCTAAAAATGATCAGTGATGTTCGAAAAACGGAAGTGGAAATAAAGTGAAAGTAATTAGAACTAGCCGAAATAGTTGTTTAATCCGTGAAAGCAGCTGTTATTGAACTAGAAATGGTTAGCAGCGGTAGTGTTGAAAGCGGAAAATAAAACTTTTTTTTGGTTATGGTTTGGAAGTGGGTTACGTATTATTGGGTATATATAGGAGGGATAAAATTGTATTATGGTAAAAAGGGAAGGTGAATACAAAGTGAGACTACTGGTAAAAACAGAAAGAGAAAATAAGACGACAGGAAAGATTTCGAAATGCAACAGCGACAATAATAAACGTAATTGTTGGGTTCAAATTAATGATATGGTTATAATAGAGGGAAACATTCCACGTAGGAAAAATATATCTCTTCATGATCTGGACTCACAGTGAAGAAGAACTCCAGAATTTCCTCTCCAACCTCAACTCCTTTCGTTCCATCAGATTCACCTGGTCCTACTCCAAATCCCATGCCACTTTCCTTGATGTAGACCTCCACCTGTCCAATGGCCAGCTTCACACGTCCGTCCACATCAAACTCACCAACAAGCAACAGTACCTCCATTACGACAGCTGCCACCCATTCCACATCAAACGGTCCCTTCCCTACAGCCTAGGTCTTCGTGGCAAACGAATCTGCTCCAGTCCGGAATCCCTGAAGCATTACACCAACAACCTGACAACAGCTTTCGCATCCCGCAACTACCCTCCCGACCTGGTACAGAAGCAAATAACCAGAGCCACTTCCTCATCCTCTCAAACCCCTGAACTTCCCACAGAAGAACCACAAAAGTGCCCCACTTGTGACAGGATACTTTCCGGGACTGGATCAGATTCTGAATGTGGCTCTCCAGCAGGGATACGACTTCCTCAAATCCTGCCCTGAAATGAGATCCATCCTTCATGAAATCCTCCCCACTCCACCAAGAGTGTCTTTCCACCGTCCACCTAACCTTCGTAACCTGTTAGTTCATCCCTATGAAATCCCCAAACCACCTTCCCTACCCTCTGGCTCCCACCCTTGTAACTGCCCCCGGTGTAAAACCTGTCCCATGCACCCTCCCACCACCACCTACTCCAGTCCTGTAACCCGGAAGGTGTACACGATCAAAGGCAGAGCCACGTGTGAAAGCACCCACATGACCTGCCTACACTGTGACGCATTCTATGTGGGAATGACCAGCAACAAACTGTCCATTCGCATGAATGGACACAGGCAGACAGTGTTTGTTGGTAATGAGGATCACCCTGTGGCTAAACATGCCTTGGTGCACGGCCAGCACATCTTGGCACAGTGTTACACCGTCCGGGTTATCTGGATACTTCCCACTAACACCAACCTATCCGAACTCCGGAGATGGGAACTTGCTCTTCAATACATCCTCTCTTCCCGTTATCCACCAGGCCTCAATCTCCGCTAATTTCAAGTTGCCGCCACTGATACCTCACCTGTCATTCAACAACATCTTTGCCTCTGCCTCGACTGACATCTCTGCCCAAACTCTTTGTCTTTAAATATGTCTGCTTGTGTCTGTATATGTGTGGATGGATATGTGTGTGTGTGCGAGTGTATACCCGTCCTTTTTTCCCCCTAAGGTAAGTCTTTCCGCTCCCGGGATTGGAATGACTCCTTACCCTCTCCCTTAAAACCCACATCCTTTCGTCTTTCCCTCTCCTTCCCTCTTTCCTGATGAGGCAACAGTTTGTTGCGAAAGCTTGAAATTTGTGTGTATGTTTGTGTTTGTTTGTGTGTCTGTCGACCTGCCAGCACTTTGATTTGGTAAGTCACTACATCTTTGTTTTTAGATAGATTTAGATTCTTAGTAACACAAACATTTCATCTTATGTTAGTGAGTAACTTTTTCATGTGACTTAAGCATTTTATCTTCCAAATGTGCAAAATGACAAAATTCAACAGTATTATTAAAATAAAAAGTACAGAGGCAAATGGTTCTAGCCTGGTTCTCTAGAGGTTTTACACATTCTTAATGTGCAAAGAAAACACATTTCCTTGATGAAATATTGACATTGTGAAATACAACCATATATCACACTTAATGTATTCAGAAAATAGTATGTAAAATATTTCTAACTTTTCCGCTCCACATCACATGACAGTTTATTCTCTCTCTCTTCACCTGTAACCTTTAAGTTGTATTACATTCCTTAAGTCAAATATTTTTTTTTTGTTTTATGATAATCTAAACTGTAAGCATTTGGATGAGGATTTAAGATGGCCCAATGTATTTGTCAAAAAATTTTTGATTACTGTTGGTCTTCACTAGAACTCAGTCCCCATTTCAAAATTGTGTAAATTGGGTAACTTTCACTTTTCTTTCATATCTCCATTTCCTTAAATTGAACTGTTGTTCCATGATCCAACCTGATCATTTCTTCCCTTTCCTTACTACACCCCCCTCCCTATAATCTCCCACGACCCCCCCCCCCCCCCCCCCCACTCCAGCTCTTCATATTCTGTAGTTTCCTCTCAACAACTTTTCTTATGACCTAAAGATAATTTATTCACTACAGGCCTTTTCTATGACCCCACTTTTACATTTTCTGTAGTCCCCCCCCCCCCCCCCCTCCGCCAAAGGCTCCTTTCTTGAAACTGGATTAGAGAAAGGTTTCACAAAGAGCAGCTCATTAGGTCTCAGCTTTAATTTACATTGGTAGTTCTTCCCCCTACCAGGTTTCTCACTAAGCGTATCTTAATAATAAAGAAAAAGAAACTCATTTACTTTTGAAGTTCATAATACCCATCATCATCTTGTATCTCATCAATAATATATTCTTCATTAGATGCATAGCCCCTATCCTCATTACAAACAATCCCTCTTATCTGATTGGCTTCATGTCTGCAGTTCTACATCTAGGATTTCATTTTCCCGGTGACCCCAGTCTTTGTAAAAACAATTTCTTTAGTTCCCCAATGAAAACATACCATTGTTTCAACAATCCAACTAATCCCCAAATTTAAGTCCTCATTAAGCTTCTGCATAATTAGAGAGCCTTGTACAAAGAGTGAACCACCAATTTCAAACTAGCCTTGCTTGCAACTTTGCTGTTTTACTGTGGCTGCCAGTGCCTCCTTTAATCTTGACACCAACAACAGCTTATTCAGTAAAATTCTTACTGTATTTAATTCTGTCTCTCAGTTTTTCCAAAATTTCACAGATTAGACTACTAGTGTATACCAAATAGTTACCTTCCAGTTATTCTTTTTAACAAAAATGTAAGACTCCCCTGTAACTCCCCATAATATCTACCTTCTTTTTCAAATATCAAATCATTTTCTACTTCTTCATAGCTAATGCCAGTCTCACCTTGATTATTATCACATTCATTATCAGAAACTAGTTGCAAATTTCCTACAAGTGTATTAGGTTTCTCTAAATTGCCCTCATTTTTCTCTTTCCATCAGACTTGATGTAATTTATTAAAAATCGCCTCTATTTTCTTAACAACAATGACATTATTATCCATATTTCTACAATGATACCAAGTAACTTTTTAAATATCATCATCAATGCAGGTTAATCTTTTCTCTTCTTTACTATTAGTGCTCCCTGTTTTTCTAACATTAGCCTGCAACATCGGATCCTCTTGCATCACACCATCATATGCAACACCCTCCTCAATGAATCGTCATCCCTATTTGAATCATCATTTCCCTTCAAAGCATTAGTTCAAATCTCCACATTAATCATCACATCTAACTCATCATTAAAAATGATCTCATTTCTCAAATCATCATCAGTACCATCTAGAACATAATCACTTACAACATAAGAAATTTTCTCAGTAAAGCTTCCCATACTTAATACTTTCAGTGCCCACGCTCTTCATATTCTCTTGGCTATAGAGATTAGAAAAAGATTCTGCATGCAGTCTAAATTCATATCTTTCCCCAGTTTCTAAATCTCTGCTGTTGTATTCATCAAACTTCATTCTTCTGCAATACTTTCAATAAAAATGTAATCTGTCCACCCAGCAAATTCTCTAACTATTGAATCTGTGGGATTTCAGATTGCTTCCTCTAGTCCTTTAGTGTTTTGCCAGATTCCAATGATTATTTTCTCACCCCAAACTGATGGGCACCATCAGTTTTCCTTGTATTGCCTGTGTTGTTTTGTGTAAAGTTATGATATTCCCTATTCCTCTTGCTCATGGTCTATTCCTGTTATCTAATTCTTTGTTTCTAATCCTATCTCTGCTCCACCACTGACTATCACTTCTATTTTCTCCCCATGATAATCATTTCTGGAGTTATTCCCACCTCTCCACACATAGTTATGATTATTACTCTGATTCCATCCATTTAACTGATATCTTTCATTCCTTCTAAAGTTACTGTACTGATTTCCATTTTGTTCTAAGGCTCTGTCAAGTTTGCTCATGAATTTGAGGAATTCTCCTACAGACTCATCCAGTCCATATGCAAGTCCTCACTGTTCTCTTTTTGGAAGTATCCTATTCAAGGTTTCAATTTGATTGAGTTCATCAAATGATTTGTTTAAATGGATTAGTGTCCTCAGTTGTTTCTCACAAAATGCTTTCAGGCTTTCCTGCCCCTCTCTAGAAATTGGCCCATTCAAAAATTCACTCTTTATTCCTGATGCCCTGTTTCAGATCAAAATTGATTTAAAAAACACCTCTCAGATTCATCATAAGATATTACAGTATTGACATACTGATTTGCTCATAATAGCACTTTCTCATCGAAAAAGTCTTTAAAAATTTGATTTTTAAATTAATGGGTATACTAGTTACAAAGTTGTCCCTACATAAGTGTAAAAAATCAACAGTGTGAATTTTACTGTCATCTGCAAATTGTTTAACTGAAATGTTACACTACAAGCCAGTACAATTATTGATCAAGATTTTAGCTACATTAATTTCCTGTAACTCAGTAAATACCTTATTCACATTATTCATTGTGTTACTACATGCATCTGTATTGGTAGTTACAATTTTTTCTTTTAGTGACTTTGGTAACTCATCTTGATACTCTGATGTTACAATGGTCTTCTAATTTTTTGGATTTAAATTCTAAGTGTGAATTTTCAATATTTATTACATTTTTCAATACGTCAAAACTATCTATTACATTCTTCTGAACAACTTCGAAATTGAGTTTGGTACAAGCAATTTCTGCATTGAGTTCTGTTTCAAAACTATGGGCATGGCTTCCAAAGATCCAGCTCAGTCTGTTTCTAATTTGTTTGTACTTCATTTTTAAGCTTTGTCATCTCCTCTTCATTTTTTGTGATTCTTGTATCACTATTTTCCAACTGTGTTTTAAGATCCTTCAAAGTATTGTTTGTTTCAGCAATTTGGCAACCTAAAGAATTAGTTAATGTGTTAGCTCTTTCATTTAATATGCTTCACAATAATTATACAATTCCACTGTTTGAACCTACAGCTCTAGTTTCATCGAAACCAAGGAATGGTGAACAATCTCACACATTAATACTTCATACTGCTTCATTGTTACGAATCTGGTTCTTTGCTACCTAAGTGTTTACTTTTTCTTTCACTTTCCTTATCAGTGATGCTGCTGTGCCTCTGTACCTTATTTTCTACTGGTTTGCTGTCATGGTTGCTATTACTATTCCTATTAATAAACAAACACAATTCTGAACACTTTGAATGAAAATATCAAGCTTCACATGAAATATCTAATAAAAAAATCCTTAAGAAAGTAATTTCCTCAATTTTATGTGAGGGTCCAGACAAACGTGTAGCTCCTGAAGAGGGGCAGAAGCCTTTTCAGTAGCTGGAGGACAACAGTCTGGATGACTGATTGATCTGGCCTTGTAACACTAACCAAAACGGCCTTACTGTGTTGGTACTGTGAACGGCTGAAAACAAGGGGATACAACAGCTGTAATTTTTCCTGAGGGCATGCAACTTTACTGTATGGTTAAATGATGATGACATCCTCTTGGCCAAAATATTCTGGAGGTAAAATAGTCCCTCATTCAGATCTCTGGGTGGGGACTACTGAGGAGGACATCGTTATGAGGAAAAAGAAGACTGGCATTCTATGGATTGGAGCGTGTAATGTCAGATCCCTTAACTGGGCAGGTAGGTTAGAAAATTTAAAAAGAGAAATGGATAGGTTAAAGTTAGATGTAGCGGAATTAGTGAAGTTTGGTGGCAGGAGGAACAAGACTTCTGGTAAGGTATGTACAGGGTTGTAAATACAAAATCAAATAGGGATAATGCAGGAGTAGGTTTAATTATGAACAAAAAATACAAATGTGAGTAAGTTACTACAAACAGCATATTGAAAGGATTATTGTGGCCAAGATAGATATGAAGCCCACACCTACCACAGTACTACAAGTTTATATGTCAACTAGCTCCACAGATGATAAAGAGATTGATGAAAAGTATGATGAGATAAAAGAATGTATTCAGATAGTGATGGGAGACAAAAATTTAATAGTCATGGGGGACTGGAATTCAACAGTAGGAAAAGGAAGAGAAGGTAAGATAGTAGGTGATTATGGCATGGGTGTAAGGAATGAAAGAGGAATCCACCTGGTAGAATTTTGCACAGTGCATAACTTAATCATAGCTAACACTTGGTTCAAGAACCATGAAAGAAGGTTGAATACATGGAAGAGGCCTGGAGATACTGGAAAGTTTCAGATAGATTATATAATGGTAAGACAGAGATTTAGGAAACAGGTTTTAAATTTTAAGACATTTCCAGGTGCAGATGTGGACTACGACAACAATCTATTGGTTAAGAACTGTAGATTAAAACCAAAGAAACTGCAAAAAGGTGGGAATTTAAGAAGATGGGACCTGGATAAACTGATAGAACCAGAGGTTGTAGAGAGTTTCAGGCAGAGCATTAGGGAATGATTGACAAGAATGGGGGAAAGAAATACAGCAGAAGAAGAATGAGTAGCTTTGAGAGATGAAATAGTGAAGGCAGCAGAGGATCAAGTAGGTAAAAAGATGAGGGCTAGTAGAAATCCTTGCGTAACAGAAGCTATATTGAACTTAACTGACAAAAGGAGAATATAGAAAATGCAGTAAATGAAGGAGGCAGGAAGGAATACAAACATCTCAAAATGAGATCGACAGGAAGTGCAAAATGGCTAAGTAGGTATGGCAAGAGGACAAATGTAAGGATATAGAGGCCGATATCACTAGGGGTAAGAAAGATGCTGCCTACAGCAAAATTAAAGAGACCTTTGGAGAAAAGAGAACCACCTCTATGAATATCAAGAGCTCAGACGGACACCCAGTTCTAAGCAAAGAAGTGAAAGCAGAAGGGTGGAAGGAGGATATAGAGGGTCCATACAAGGGCAATGTACTTGAAGACAATATTATCAAAATGGAAGAGGATGTAGATGAAGATGAAATGGGAGATATGATTCTGTAGAAATGTTGGAACACATGAGGGAATACTGACCCTATGACTTATATTATAAAATAGATTAAGGAAAGGCAAACCTACATTTCTAGCATTTGTAGACTTAGAGAAAGCTTTAGACAATGTTGGTTGGAATAATCTCTTCCAAATTCTGAAGGTGGCAGAGATAAAATACAGGGACTGAAAGGCTATTTACAATTTGTATAGAAACCAGATGGCAGTTATAAGAGTCGGGGGCATTAAAGGGAAGAAGTGGTTGGGAAGGGAGTGGGACAGGGTTGTAGCCTATCCCCAATGTTATTCAATCTCTATATTGAGCACGCAGTAAAGGAAACAAAAGAAAAATTTTGAGTAGGAATTAAAATCCATGGAGAAGAAATAAAAACTTTGACGTTCGCCGATGACATTATAATTCTGTCAGAGACAGCAAAGGACCTGAATGAGCAGCTGAACAGAATGGACAGTGTCCTGAAAAAAGGATATAAGATGAACACAAAAAAAGTAAAATGAGGATAATGGAATGTAGTCAGAATAAATCAGGTGATGCTGTGGGAATTAGATTAGGAAATTAGACACTTAAAGTAGTAAACGAGTTTTGCTATTTGGGGAGGAAAATAGCTGATGATGGTTGAAGTAGAGAGGATATAAAATGTAGATTGGCAATGGGAAAGAAAGTGTTTCTGAAGAAGAGAATTTCGTTAACATCGAGTATAGCTTTAAGTGTCAGGAAGTCATTTCTGAAAGTATTTGTATGTAGTGTATCCATGTATGGAAGTGAAATGTGGATGATAAATACACTAGACAAGAAGAGAATAGAAACTTTTGAAATGTGGTGCTACAGAAGAATGCTGAATATTAGATGGGTTGATCACATAACAAATGAGGAGGTATTGAATAGAATTAGGGAGAAGAGAAATTTGTGTCACAACTTGACTAGAAGAAGGGATCGGTTGGTAGGGCATATTCTGAGGCATCAAGGGATTTTCAATATAGTATTGGAGGGCAATGTGGAGGGTAAAAATTGTAGAGGGAAACCAAGAGATGATACACTAAACAGATTCAGAAGGATGTAGGTTGCAGTGGGTACTGGGAGATGAAGAAGCTTGCACAGGATAGAGTAGCGTGGAGAGCTGCATCAAACCAGTATCTGGACTGAAGACCATAACAACAACATCAGTTCCATTGGAGGTGTTTCCCCTCCACTGCAGTACATGAAAGAATTAGACAAAATACCCTTCTCTAGTACACTCACTTTTACTTCTAACTAGGTATATGGATAAAAATGTTTCACACTAGTGGTAAATAATAACATTACTTCATAAATAATTACATTACACACTTCTCATAACATCACAACAATTAGCACTAAAATTGATTATAGAATGAAATGTGGGGACTAGTAAAAATTTTAAAACAAGTGAATGATACACTACAAAACATTACATTATATCATAATCCTGTCTCAAACTGGGTTTCTTTCACATTTGAAAAATCACAAAAAGGCCAAATCCTGGTTTGAGATTCACACGATTTGTGGATTCATATCACCTTAATATCCAAATATGTACAGATTTACAAATCATTAAATTATGAAAGAAAAAAATAGTCACCTTCACATAACTTAATTACTACTCAAATCAAAATTAAGAGCATGGAAGTTGTACCAAATCATTGCCCTATCTCTCCACACAACTCATTGGGCTACTCTGATTCAACCAGAGAATTAAATCCTCACAAAATCACAAAATGTTACCAAATGTTACCTGTCAGAATATTCACATCACTCTAGCACCACTGTATCAGTTAATCAGCAAAATTACTTGTTTTCATTCCATTAGTACCACTTGAAGCTCATAATTCCTCAGAAAACAAATAGATGTTTTCAGATAACCTGTAGATTCAATAATACAGCATGATATGACTTGTACCTCACTAAAATATTGACCTTTCTGTTAAGCCCACATTCCCAGCAGCAGCGTCATGAATTGCCCTATATACACAGTAATCGATGTCACCTAGTTGGAAAATAGATCCTCGATATAGTTACAACACATTTGTTTGTATACCGTTATCTTTTTCATTACTCAATCATCTCTGTCAGCTGCATTATTTTATTTACATTTCTTGCCTTGTTAGCTAGTGAAGTGCACTCTCAAAAAACATCCCTACTGCTGAGACAAGCTCCCTAACTATTAAGATCCTAACATTATTCATTATTTTATTCTTTTGTTATTGCTGCATTATGTAATAAATAGACACTTGCTCTGCTTATCCAATACAAAATCGATTTTATTAAAAACCAATTTACAGTAACAGATCCCTATGCTAAGGCAAACTTAGCTCTCATCACAGATCAGACAAAATTATCACCTAAAAAAACTATTATTTCTCTGTATGCCATCAAATTGCTTGAGATTATTGCCTGAAGGGTGATACACATACCAATCTTGCTTATTCTTTTCACATACATTACTCCACTTGTATGAATGTCAAGAGCTCAGATGGAAACCCAGTTCTAAGCAAAGAAGGGAAAGCAGAAAGGTGGAAGGAGTACATAGAGGGTCTATACAAGGGTGATGTACTTGAGGACAATATTATGAAAATGGAAGAGGATGTAGATGAAGATGAAATGGGAGATATGATACTGCATGAAGAGTTTGACAGAGCACTGAGAGACCTGAGTCAAAACAAAGCCCCGGGAGTAGACAACATTCCAGTAGAACTACTGACAGCCTTTGGAGACCCAGTCCTGACAAAAATCTACCATCTGGTGAGCAAGGTGTATGAGACAGGCGAAATACCCTCAGACTTCCAGAAGAATATAATAATTCCAATCCCAAAGAAAGCAGGTGTTGACAGATGTGAAAATTACCGAACAATCAGTTTAATAAGCCACAGCTGCAAAATACTAATGCGAATTCTTTACAGACGAATGGAAAAACTGATAGAAGCCGATCTCAGGGAAGATCAGTTTCGATTTCGTAGAAATATTGGAACATGTGAGGCAATACTGTCCCTACAACTTATCTTAGAAGCTAGATTAAGGAAAGGCAAACCTACGTTTCTAGCATTTGTAGACTTAGAGAAAGCTTTTGACAATGTTGACTGGAATACTCTCTTTCAAATTCTGAAGGTGGCAGGGGTAACATACAGGGAGCGAAAGGCTATTTAAAATTCGTACAGAAACCAGAGGGCAGTTATAAGAGTCGAGGGACATGAAAGGGACGCAGTGGTTGGGAAGGGAGTGAGACAGGGTTGTAGCCTCTCCCCAATGTTATTCAATCTGTATATTGAGCAAGCAGTGAAGGAAACAAGAGAAAAATTTGGAGTAGGTATTAAAATCCATGGAGAAGAAATAAAAACTTTGAGTTTCGTCGATGATATTGTAATCCTGTCAGAGACAGCAAAGGACCTGGATGAACAGCTGAACAGAATGGACAGTGTCTTGAAATGAGGATATAAGATGAACATCAACAAAAGCAAAATGAGGACAATGGAATGTAGTCATAATAAGTCGAGTGATGCTCAGGGAATTAGATTAGGAAATGAGACACCTAAGGTAGTAAAGGAGGTTTGCTATTTGGGGAGCAAAATAACTGATGAAGGTTGAAGCAGATAGGATACAAAATGTAGACTGGCAATGGCAAGGAAAGCGTTTCTGAAGAAGAGAAATTTGTTAACATCGAGTATAGATTTAAGTGTCAGGAAGTTGTTTCTGAAAGTATTTTTATGGAGTGTAGCTATGTATGGAAGTGAAACATGGACGATAAATAGTATGGACAAGAAGAGAATAGAAGTTTTCGAAATGTGGTGCTACAGAAGAATGCTGAAGATTAGATGAGTAGATCACATAACTAATGAGGAGGTATTGAATAGAATTGGGGAGAAGAGGAGTTTGTGGCACAACTTGACTTGAAGATGGGATCGGTTGATAGGGCATGTTCTGAGGCATCAAGGGATCACAAATTTAGCATTGGAGGGCAGTGTGGAGGGTATAAATCATAGAGGGAGGCCAAGAGATGAATACACTAAGCAGATTCAGAAGGATGTAGGTTGCAGTAGATACTAGGAGATGAAGAAGCTTGCACAGGATAGAGTAGCGTGGAGAGCTGCATCAGACCAGTCTCAGGACTGAAGACCACAACAACAACATTACTCCAGCCAACTATGTTTAAAGTTCCATTCCTATAATGTTAGGAGAGGCTGTACCATGACACACTATTATAGGTAGATAGTTATCTCCATATACTGATTGCACTGAACACAAATGCTTCGATTATACCACAATTAATATTAAGACCTAGTATTCAAGATGGTTTTTACTGCATATTGCCCCTGCTGCTGCACCAAATTATGCTAATTTCACACATGGGCTGATTACTTCAGATGTTATAGTTTTCAGATAATCGGCACCTTCTCTTCCACATATGCTGACACCTTTTGTTTACTGTTTACCTTACCTCTTTGTTCGACAGAAATTCTTTAGCCCTGACTCTAATTTACTGTCATTATATTTCATAAAACCAGAATAAACACAGTATTTTTGCCAAATGTACCTTACCTCTTTGACAGAAATTCTCTAACCATGACAAACAATCTACTTTCATCATATTTCATAAAATCAGAATAAGCTCACCGAGTGAGGTGGCGCAGTGGTTAAACACTGGACTCGCATTCGGGAGGATGATGGTTCAATCCCACGTCCAGCCATCCTGATTTAGGTTTTCTGTGATTTCCCTAAATCACTCCAGCCAAATGCTGGGATGGTTCCTTTCACAGGGCATGGCCGACTTCCTTCCCCGACCTTCCATAATCCGATGAGACCGATGACCTCGCTGTCTGGTCTCCTTCCCCAAAACAACCCAACCAACAGAATAAGCTTAGTATCTCATAGATTTTTACCAAATACCAATGCTGTTTTTTATTAATTGCCTTTTCTTCCATCGTCTTATGGTTCCATTACTTATCACTAACACAACTTAATATTTATAGATAACACTGAATTCCGTAGAAACACTGGAACACATGAGGCAATACTGACCTTACGACTTACCTTAGAAGAAAGATTAAGGAAAGGCAAACCTACGTTTCTAGCATTTATAGACTTAGAGAAAGCTTTTGACAATGTTGACTGGAATACTCTCTTTCAAATTCTGAAGGTGGCAGGGGTAAAATACAGGGAGCGAAAGGCTATTTACAATTTGTACAGAAACCAGATGGCAGTTATAAGAGTCGAGGGACATGAAAGGGAAGCAGTGGTTGGGAAGGGAGTAAGACAGGGTTGTAGCCTCTCCCCGATGTTGTTCAATCTGTGTATTCAGCAAGCAGTAAAGGAAACAAAAGAAAAATTCGGGGTAGGTATTAAAATTCATGGAGAAGAAATAAAAACTTTGAGGTTCGCCGATGACATTGTAATTCTGTCAGAGACAGCAAAGGACTTGGAAGGGCAGTTGAATGGAATGGACAGTGTCTTGAAAGGAGGATATAAGATGAACATCAACAAAAGCAAAACAAGGATAATGGAATGTAGTCTAATTAAGTCGGATGATGCTGAGGGAATTAGATTAGGAAATGAGACACTTAAAGTAGTAAAGGAGTTTTGCTATTTGGGGAGCAAAATAACTGAGGATGGTCGAAGTAGAGAGGATATAAAATGTAGGCTGGCAATGGCAAGGAAAGCGTTTCTGAAGAAGAGAAATTTGTTAACATCCAGTATTGATTTAAGTGTCAGGAAGTCATTTCTGAAAGTATTCGTATGGAGTGTAGCCATGTATGGAAGTGAAACATGGACGATAAATAGTTTGGACAAGAAGAGAATAGAAGCTTTTGAAATGTGGTGCTACAGAAGAATGCTGCAGATTAGATGGGTAGATCACATAACTAATGAGGAAGTATTGAATAGGATTGGGGAGAAGAGAAGTTTGTGGCACAACTTGACCAGAAGAAGGGATCAGTTGGTAGGACATGTTCTGAGGCATCAAGGGATCACCAATTTAGTATTGGAGGGCAGCGTGGAGGGTAAAAATCGTAGAGGGAGACCAAGAGATGAATACACTAAGCAGATTCAGAAGGATGTAGGTTGCAGTAGGTACTGGGAGATGAAAAAGCTTGCACAGGATAGAGTAGCATGGAGAGCTGCATCAAACCAGTCTCAGGACTGAAGACCACAACAACAACAACAACAACAACACTGGAGAAGCATTTTCTGAAATATTTCTTCACTAAAATATCCTGCTGTACAAAATCACATGGAAGTTGAAGATAGAATGCTTCTGATTCACTTATAAACTAAATATTGGATAGGAGAAGAGTCTGACTGCCTCAGGAAACATGACAAATGAGACAGACAGCTAGGATAAGCATTATTGCCACATAATGAATCCAACACAGAATGTTGAACCCACTACTTGTTATTTGCACAAGAAATTAGTTCCAAATATTACATCAATGCTGAGATTTTGAATCACCAAAACTTGCACTCCAACAGCTGTCCTGCCAATTTCACAGTTAACGAAAATATGCATCACTACTACACCCTCTATGTTCTTAATAGATTCAAAAAATGCCTGTGAAATACTATTCAAATCACTACCACTTTTCACTAAAATCTTAACATGTATACCTTGCTTTTATTACAGGGTGCCACACTCTCTTTTTACTTACCAAATGATCTTCTTCATATAACAAATCCTCATTAATTCTTTCTATTTTTTAAAACTATCTTCCTGCTTACAAAAAAAAATTATTAGACACAGTCAAATGACAGATAGCATGGTCCTCTTCCTCATTATCACTCTTGTTAAATTCTAACTCTTCATTAGGCTTAATATTATCCCCCTTTATTTTTTCTTTACTTATTAATTTGTCATCATTACTGATAGTAAATTCAAATACCTCATCCTCATCACTGCTAGATTCATCATTGCTATCATCATTACAACTGCTGTCAGAATCAGACTCACTGTCACTTTCTCTATGCTTTAGATTTTGCACCTCTTCCACCTTTTTCTCCATTTCAGCCAATTTTAAATCTTCATTTTTATTTACTTGTACCAGTTTTTCCTCTGCCACTACTATACACTTGGTGTCTACCTCTGTTTCTAAATCATTTTTAATCTGATCTATTTGGTTCTCAAGTTTAACACTATTTTCAGCACAAAATTCCGTGGCTGCTTTAACTTCATCTTTGCACTGTTTCTCAGAAGCCTACACTCTCCCACTGTTTTCATCACAAAGCTTCTTTCTCTCTTCTACGTGTTTACTAGTCATTAATGTTAATTCCTCATTAGTATTACATAATACTTTCTATACCTTTTCATCACAATCTTTAACTGCCATCTCAACCTTGTGATTTAATTCTGAAAGATTAGAGCAGGCTACCTTAATTTCCTTTTTAATTTCTTTCTTCAGTTCATACTTTAAGCTAGTCATGTCAATTTTAATACTACTAATGTCTTCTTTCATACTCTTACTGATCATAATTTGAATTAACATCGCTTCCAATTTTCCATCTGCCATAAACTTTTGCCTTTGCTGACTTTTGCTGCTAGTTTCCTCCCCCTTAGACCTAATGCTTTCACCCACTTCAGTACTACTGTTTTTGTTTATTTCACTCACATGACCACACAATGTAGATGACACTTTTGCTGTCTCATCTACAAAAGGACTTTTGCCCCATCATTCAGCTTCACATTCATGTCTGACTTATAACCACTATCGTCTACTGAATCAGTCCCTATTAAGTCTTTCTGTTCATTTAAAAACTTACCCTCTACAACTTTGTTATCAATCACACCACTCCCCTGTTGTCCATTCCCCCCAATCACACTTTCTTGTTTGTTAAGGGCACTCATTACACACACTTAATATAAAATGGCTTTTGCTACGAATTGCCTTATTTTTATTCAGTCATCTGTTGCCGCTGGTGCTGCAGTTGTCATCTCGATTCATCATCTGCACGGCTGTTGCAAGTTGTAATTTTCTCAGTGAGGCATGTTGTTTTCCCGGTTGGCTGTGTCCACATGCTTGCTGATTGGTTGCTGCTGTATGCAGTGGCTGCTTCCATAGGACCCACTCTTTGATTGGCTGCTGCACCTCCCTGTTTAATGGCAGCTACCTCAATTCTAATATTTCAAATATAATTGAATTTCACACTCCCATAATATTGTTGGTTCACTGTCCTTGACAAAATTTCAATGACACATGTACCAGACAATCACTTAGTTAAAATCACTATGTCGTAAACCGTTCTTGAGTTCACTGTTTCAAGTTCACGAGTCCTATCTATTGTGTCCAACCACAATAGTCCTCACCCGAAAGGATGCCATATGTGACTATGTTACTTTTGTATGCTTTATTTCTTTTTTAATAGTATTCTGTGTTGACGTACTACATTTTTATACTGGATGAAAAATGAGTGGGGGTGGGGGGTGGAAGTTCAACAATGACTACTGTAAATGATGTAACTGACAGTTGCACAATTACCTTTCACAGTTCTTTAGTTTCACTGGTCACAATCCCCCCAATATTACATAGTTATAAGGCCAGTTCTCTATTGGTAAATGTAGATAAGCCTCATTAATAGGTTGCAGGCATACATCAGCATACTGCTACAATAGTTTTCTGTTGAACATCTATGACCAATAAATACCTAACCAAAAAATTCACAGTTCTTGCACAATAATAAGGTACATGTGACACTATTTCTCAAATAAATTGTACAGAAACTCTCATTTTTTTTGACCCACAGCTATTTGTGTTACACTAATTCCACTGTTAAGTTGATGCATTGCTGTTACTTGAAACAGTACACAATTTCCCTCTGAAAATTGGCCATGGGCTGACTGTCTCAGGACCAAAATCTATCCTTTATATATCCTCACAATAATAGGCACTGAAACTATACATTGTTTGATGTTTAAATTACAGAAATTACAATTAAAACGTACCTCATTCAATTAACTGAATACTTTAAAAAATTCCTTCTTTTTAACAGTTTCTTCTACCGCAAAGTTTAGGCTAAATTATTTGTTTAAATAAGGAAATTAACAGATAACATGTTTTCAAATAGAGCCAAAAACACACTTAATGAATCCTAGTAGTTCTTCTTCCAAATGTTTATAATTAGTACAGAATTTATATTTGCTTATAAGTTAACATTAGAGTTAAGTCGAGAAACAATTACTGATTTCAGCCTATAAATCTAAGCTAAACTCCATGCGAACAGGCCATGAAGGCCCAACTGTGCCTTCGAGCTGCCATGTCTCTATATATTCCCTCCACCATTCAGCATTGATCATTAATAGTCAAACTAGCAAAAAGGTTGCTTAAGTCAAAACAAAATTAATGATAGAATAGGAATCAATATAATTAACTCAGTTCAAAAATGACCAGATAAATGAAATAAGGTTGATATCAAATTTATATAAGCATGTCAGTGAGGCAGCTTGAAACTTATGGTCAACACTGCACATCACACATGTCCTTAAAATGATACATAGGTTGTCTGAAAAAGAACTACTAGTTTTAAGTATAAATTCAATGGGGAAATTAATGAAAATTTACATCAATGAATACATATCATGAAAGAGAATTCCTTGAAGTTTTGTTTAATGTTAGTAGACTTCAATGTGGGATCCATTTGTTGGGCTGCACGCATTGAGACAATATTCTATTTCTCACCACATATTCACCAATATTTCGGGTGTAACCATCCCAATTGCTGTGATGATTCTTTCCCATAAATGATTGAGGTCTCTTTTCTTTCCCTGTACACAACATTTTTCTATGTGGCCTCAAAAGAATCTGTTCAACAACATCATCAGAAGTTCTTGGTCTACCTGATGATTTTGCTTTTAAACACTATCGGTTTCCTTGGAAAACTTTAGCCAATGACAGACAGTTTTTGCTGTAGGTGTTTCACCATCACACTGACATCCAAAATTATGTTGCACTGTTATAACTGACTCAGTTTTCACAAGCCAAATAACATGTTGCGCTTTCTGTTGTGGAGTACACAATGTTGCTGAGTTGCTCTACACTGTGTGCATGCCTGGACTGAACTTAGGAAATAGAGGAAAAAAACTGCACTGGTGACATCTCAAGGTTCAAGTAGACCTGCTAGCTACTGGGAAGTCAAACTTGGAGAGTTGATGAATCAAACACCACAATCTAGAATAGTGTAAGCCACTCTGTACAGATTCTAGGACGCATTAAAACTAGGGAATTCTTTTTCAAACACACTGTATTGATATGTTTCCACAGCTATTTAAGGAGACACATTAACTACATCATACATCACAGTCAATATATAATCTCATGAACTGTATTGTAAATAATCCATTATTGTTACAAAAACTCGTACCTGTAATTACAGTGCTAGAAGGAAAAAATGGGCTACATTATTCTTCAGTAAAAGTTAACTTTATTGTAGAAAGTGATGACTCAGTTTCATACCAAAATCACTGATTACTCATAATAGAAACTGCCTCATGAATAACAAAACTAAATTTGTAAATAAGGTAAACAAATTCCTTTTGGGCAATTCCTTTGACTCCATAGGAAATGTATTAGACAGAAAATTATAACTTAAATAATGCACAAATATTATATACTTATCTCTAAATGTTCATTTGGGTTTCTATAGACGTATTTAAGTGCACAGCATTGTGCCACATTTAAATAAAATTAATTAATAATATGTTAATTGAATCATTTCACATAAGTACCTTCCCTCTCCCCCCCCCCCCCCCCCCCCCCTCTTTTAAAGCAACCAACCAACCAACAACTGAACAACTGACTCATGGAACATGAAATTAATTAACTAACTACCTGAACCAAATAAAGAAATGGTATAGTGATGAAAGTTAAGTATGCAGATTAAGTACATTGAAGGTGAAGAAGCAATACACATTTTAATATCTATGTCCTTCTTTTGCATTAATCAGTGGCTTTTGAAATTCTCTAATTCTCAACGAAAAAAAGATATTTCATGAACAGCTCCATTGCAATAGCCCACCATGAATTTTGTAAACATGAACATGTGAACAGAACTCTGACATCAAAATAATGGCACTGCCAAAGGCTTTCTACTTTTTTTAACAATGCTATAAACACATTTTAGTGTAGAACTTTTTCACAAAAGTTGATCATAGTGTGACACAGCACGGTGGGATAATTTTTACTTACCCTCTTGTTTTGCCATCTGCCTATTTTAAATTCATTTTTTTACTTTTAACTAATTAACGTTAACATACATGAATATAATCTGCATTTTCATAAAAGGGAAACGTAGGCCCTCAGTTTTAAAGAATGGCACCAGATCTAATTTTGTGCTTAGTTTTATGTATGTAATTGATTTTTTAATTTATTTTGACTATTTCTAGTTAGTGTTTTTCATTATAGGGTGAAATCAGTAATTGTTTCATAAAAAAAATTCTATTGTTAATATATATAAACAAACATAAATTCTGTACTAATCATAAACATTTGGAGGAACAACTAATGGTAATCTTGAAGGATGTATTTGGCACTATTCGAAAACATGTTAGCGAAGCCGGCTCTAAATTAATTCCAAAATAATTAACAGTTTTGTCAACAGTATTGTTTGTGTAACTATATATGTCAATTTCATGATTTAAACAAATAATTCAGCTTAAACCTTGTAGCAGAAGAAACTGTTTAAAATTTTCGATATATTCAGTTAATTTAATGAGTTTTAATTGTAATTTCTTTAAATTAAACTTCAAACTATGTGCAGTTTTGGCCCCTATTATTGTAAAGATATATAAGGGCCTGATATTTGGTCAGAAGACAATCAGTCCACAGCCGAGTTTCACACCAGGAACCTGTGTTGGTTAGAACAACAACAATGCATCAACTTAACAGTGAAATAAGTGTTACACTAATAGGCTGTATGTTCAAGCAATGACAGTGTCTGTTCCATATGTGCCTGATTATTCCGAAAGAACAATGAATTATGTGGTTATGTTGTTAGTGCTCATAGATGTTCAGCAGGAAACTCTTGTGGCTGTATGTGGATGTTCGCCTGCTAACAATTAATGAGGCTTACGGGAAGTTAGGACAATAGTGCACTGGCCATATATAACTGTGTATTATTGGGGGGTTGTGAAAAGTGAAAGTAAAAGACTGTGAAATGTAACTGTGCATCTGTTGGCTACGTGATTTACACAGTAGACAGTACTGCTCATCCAACGCCTTTTTTAGTAAATGCATTTTGTTAAGTAGTGCCCTTGACATCAATCAAAACATATGAGGTCTCCTTTCAGAGGTAAACTCATTTAAATCTGAGTAATCACATAATTTTGTAACTGAAGAAGCACTGTAGTTATTGGAAAAGATATAAGAGAAATGTTGCGTTGCGATGCTGCAAGAAGATAAGTACAGTGCTTCTAAATATGTGGATGAAAACGAAGACAGAAATCGGATGGCACTGGAGAAGTTTAGCTGAAACTACCACTCATCAGCAGAAGAACATGAAAGGATTGTGACAGTGGCAAGGCAATAGGGTAGGAATGTGAAAGGGAAGGGCTCAAAAATAAAGCTGAGTAGCATCTGAATGCAACTACAGAACAATGTAAATTCACAACACGGATGGGAAAGAACAAAAAATTGTGGTTCTGACCATAACAGCAGTGTAAGAAACCTTATCACTGAGAGGTTTGCCTGAAACCTTACTCTGTGTGCTACAGAATATGTACAAATGAACATAAGAATGTGTATTCATAACATGGAAAAAACGTGAATAAATTACTTGATATGAGTACAAAAGTGACAAAAGTCATGGGATAGTGGTATTCACATATATGTGTGATGGTATTATCACATGCACAAGGTATAAAAGACAGTGCATTGGTAGAGCTGTCAGTTGTACTCAGGTGATTCATGTGAAAAGGTTTCCTACCTGATTGTGGCCACAGGAAGGGAATTGACAGACTTCGTATTCAAAATGTCTCTTTCAAAGGAGAAAAGACGTGCACCCAAACACACAACTCACACACACACATGAAAACTTTCTGTGGCTACTGCAGCCAAATTGAGAGCTTCATCTGCATCTGAATGTCCAACAATCTGGCAGCAAACTGGTGTAGATGGTGAAGAAAGGAGGTGATGAGTGGGATGGATAGAAGTGTGTGGGTGGTGGAAGGGGATTATAAAAGGGAAGAAGTAGAGAAAGGGAATAGAAGGCTGTCCAGTGCTGGAGTGGGAATAGGGAAGAGGATAGATAGGTGGCCAGTTACTATGCCATGTGGTGCCACACATTGTAAGGTACTGCAACCCCATGGAAAGAATCTCTGCTTTTGTGGACCAACATTTTCAGACTGTTATCTGTAAACTACCCCCTGAGTAAAAAGCGCTAACCATTTCCTCCACTGACTCTCCACAGTTCCTGTTCCTTTACTACATGGTGCCTTGCTCATTACTGTTGATGCCACCTCACTACACACTAATATCCCCAAAGCCCATGGCTTTACCACTATTGAAAATTACCTTTCCTAATGCCCAACTGTCTCCAAAACCACAATCTCCTTTCTGGCCACCATGGTTAACAATATTCTCACTCACAATTACATCCCCTCTGAAAGTATAACTTACAAACAAATTCATGGCACAGCAATGGGCACTTACATGGCATGATCCCATGCCAACTATTCATAAGCCTTCTAAAGGAATCCTTCCTAATCACCCAAAATCTCAGATCCCCTACCCAGTTCAAATTCATGAATGACATTTTCGGTGATTTGGTCTGAGGGTGTGGACACCTTATCCACAGTCTTGCACAACCACAACACCTTCTCTCCCATTCACTTCACCTGATCCTCCTCAACCTACCAAGTCACCTTGCTCAGTTTTGATCTCCACTATCAGGATAGCCACATTAGTACCAACCAACCACCTGCAATACTTCCACTTTGACAGCTGCCACACATTCCATATCTAGAAGTTCCTTCCATCTACCCTGGCCAATCATGGTCATCACATCTGTAGTGATGAGCAGTCCCTGCCCGAATATACCAAGGGTCTCACTGAGGCCTTCACAGACTGAAATTACTCTCCAACTTTGTACATAAACAGAAATCCCATGCTTTGTCCCTCCAACCACCTCACACCTCCAACATTCCCAACAGCCAGCCACAAACGATGACTCCACTAAAGATTCAGTACCACCCAGGACTGGAGTAACTGAACTGTATATGCCAA
This sequence comes from Schistocerca piceifrons, assembly GCF_021461385.2. Taxonomy (NCBI): domain Eukaryota; kingdom Metazoa; phylum Arthropoda; class Insecta; order Orthoptera; family Acrididae; genus Schistocerca; species Schistocerca piceifrons. Next base: position 190,942,533 of record NC_060141.1, read on the forward strand.
TACTATTTTGATACCTTTAATCATGCTCTGTAAAATTTAGTGTAGCTTACAGTAGCTTTTGGTAACTGTTTTGGAGTTCAGGATGAAAAGTGTGTTTTAATATATAGTAAGACACCTATTTTAAGTAAAATGATATTTATTGATTTTGATAGTAAGCTATTTCACACTCTTATTCTTTTGTTAAAATATGTTTGAAATACAGTGTAACCTATATTGCTACATAATTATTAAGGAAAATGATTGAATCTGTTGGAGTAATATATTCACTGATTTCTGAAGTCATATAATGTGATACTGCATGGGGGTGGTGGTGGGGGGGGGGGGCTATAGCCTCCATAGGCCTATAGGCCTCCCCCCCTTGCCACCGCCTCTATGTTGCATACTTATCTATCCCTACTCCAGCCCTGCACTCAAAGCTTTGCCTCATGGCTCACCTCCTTGCAATAGACCGAGACATAAGATCTGTCCAATACATCCTCCCACCACAATCTACTTCAGTCCAGTCAGAGGCATCTCCTATCCCAGGGCTACATTATGAAAGCTGTCATATGATCTAAAAACTAAGTTGGGACAATTGTTCTGCTTTGTATGTGAACGGCCACCAGAAAATTGTGGCCAAGACACACGTGGACCACTGCAGTATATCCCATATACATATAAGCATCTTGGCCTCAACTTTCACTAGTCCTTGTCCTCCACATACCTATCTCCTTCCATGCTGCCACTCCAGCACTACAGAGCTTTCTTTTCTGACAAAACATCCATTTGTATTTTACCCGTGTCTCTACTTCTCTACTTTCCCACTCACCTTCCCCCTCTTCCCTCCCCCAAGCTCATCACAAACAAACCAGCTGCATCTAGAAGAACTACAATGCCCCCACCACATCCCTGCAAGCTTCCACAAGTAACATGATGACTTCCACCACACCTACCTTGCTGTTCCTCCCTGATCCCACCCTGTGTCTCCTCCTTACCCCGTCAACCAAATTGCCAGATGCAGATACATTTTGTAGTCTGGCCAGAGATATTTATCATGAATGGCTGTGATATGTGCTTGTGTGGATGTGTGTGTGTTTTCTACTTCAGAAGAGCCCCTTGGCTGAAAGCTAAAATGCATAACAGTATTTATTTAAGTTGTGCCTGTCTGTCACTCAGCATCCTCTCTATATGGTGAACAGCAATCTACTATTTTTTGTTTTCTGAAATGCTTTTAGAATGAATTTATATGAAATATTGGCTTGTTCACTGCTTTTAAATTATAATTTCCATATCCAGTACATTTTGTTATAATCTTCTTCTACCATGACGAAATAACTGAACAACATAAATATCAGTGGGCTGTGGTTTTCTCAGCAGTTTTCACTTAATTCTAAAGATGAATAAAGTGGCAAATAGGATTGAGAGGTATGATCAAAAAGTAATGTGAATTTCTTAATCTCACAAGCTTTATACATTCAATTTTCAGTTTTTTTATCTTGTTGGTACACATATTTTTGGTATTTTTTGTTTTAAATATTTAGTTTATTGTTCATAGTTGAAAAGGTTATAGGCGTTATCAAGTGCTTTGCAAATTTTTACTTTAGGAAAAGATGCATCAAAGAACTTGCATTAATTTTGTTTTAAAAATGGAATAAAGTGCAGCACTAAATTGTAAATGTTGACTGTGCCTACTCTACTGTGAGTAAGACAACAGTTTATGAGTGGTATAAATGTAGAAGATGAAGATGACAGTCTCCTGGCATGTCCTAGCTGGCAGTGTGACTAGGTAAACAAAATGATTTTGGATAGTTGCCAAATCACCATCAGAGATGTTGTTGATGATATCAGCATATTCTTTGGCTCATTCCAAGCATTTTTTTTTTTCAGATTTTTTGGATATGAAATGTAAAGCAGCAAAGTTTCTTCCAAAGTTGTTGAATTTGGACCCAAAATAACATGACATAGAAATCGTTCAGAAATTACTGAGTGAAGTCGACTATTATCCAGAACTTCTAAAGTTATAGCAGCTGACAAAAAATAGCTATACATGTATGACATCAGAACCAAGTCCAGTCATGCCAATACAAACTGCCTGAAGAGCCAAGACCAAAAAAAGAACTCAACAATTTCAATCACCTGAGAAGGTTCTTCCCACTGTTTTCTTTGATTAAAATGTCATAGTGCATCATGAGTTCCTGCCTTGTGGCCATATGGTCAATGAGAAATACTACCTGGAAGTTATGTGCTGTATGCATTAAGCAACCCAAAGAAAATGACTAGAACTGTGGCAAAACCATTTGTGGAAATTGCATCATGTTAATGCTCCCATTCACATCTCGATGCTTGTTCATAAATTTTTGACACAAAACTAAACTTTTATGTTGCCTCAACCAATGTATTCATTGGATACAGCCCCAGTGACTTCGTTCTGTTTCCAGGATTAAAGAGAATCATGAAAGGATGTCATTTTGCCACCACTGGTGAAATAAAACAGAATCACTGAAGGTGCTGCACACCATAAAAAGAAGTGAGTTGCCAAAGTGCTTCCAAGATAGTGAAAAGTTCTGGCACAAGAATACTATATCTGAAGGTGATTAAACTGAAAGGGACAAAGCTGGCGTTTTTAATAAATAAAGATTCTAAGAGAAAAGCAAAAATTCCAATTGCTTTTCTGTCACACTTCATGCAGAAGTACAACCTTTAGTTTACACTTCATTTTAAATAGATTTCTACCTGTAACTGTTCCGCTACTTATTAAGAAGTAAGCAATGTTTCAACCTGGGAAAAGCTGTGCAGAGCAGTTCTTGAATCTCACTCAGTTCATACAGGATAAATTTGAAACTCACTTGGTTACTCTCTACTTTTCTGCAGAATTATAAGTTTTCCATTGATTTTTAAGTGCAGCATAGTAGCTGGAGGACACAGAAGGACAGCCTAACCCAGGGAAGTGTTTTTGCCCCATTACTTTTTGACACCTACACCAACAACCAACTGCTGACACAAGACGTAAAGAGCTCCTGTCTGGTACTTGCCTAACCCTTGCTACACATTGCAAAAGGTTTAACTCTGTGGAGAGAAAACTGACAAATACCCTCCGTAAGAAAATTGTTCATAGTACTGTCATACTCCAAAACATCTGGGACTAACTCTTAACAGTACTATTAAATTCAAAATTTTAAAACAAAAACAATATGCCAGAATGAGATTTTCACTCTGCAGCGGAGTGTGTGCTGATATGAAACTTCCTGGCAGATTAAAACTGTGCACCCGACCGAGACTCGAACTCGGAACCTTTGCCTTTCGCAGGCAAGTGCTCTACCATCTGAGCTACCGAAGCACGACTCACGCCCGGTACTCACAGCTTTACTTCTGCCAGTATCTCGTCTCCTACCTTCCAAACTTTACAGAAGCTCTCCTGCGAATCTTGCAGAACTAGCACTCCTGAATGAAAGGATATAGCGGAGACATGGCTTGGCCACAGCCTGGGGGATGTTTCCAGAATGAGATTTTCACTCTGCAGCGGAGTGTGCGCTGATATGAAACTTCCTGGCAGATTAAAACTGTGTGCCCGACCGAGGCTCGAACTCGGGACCTTTGCCTTTCGCGGGCAAGTGCTCTACCATCTGAGCTACCGAAGCACGACTCACGCCCGGTACTCACAGCTTTACTTCTGCCAGTATCTCGTCTCCTAACTTCCAAACTTTACAGAAGCTCTCCTGCGAACCTTGCAGAACTAGCACTCCTGAAAGAAAGGATATAGCGGAGACATGGCTTGGCCACAGCCTGGGGGATGTTTCCAGAATGAGATTTTCACTCTGCAGCGGAGTGTGCGCTGATATGAAACTTCCTGGCAGATTAAAACTGTGTGCCCGACCGAGACTCGAACTCGGGACCTTTGCCTTTCGCGGGCAAGTGCTCTACCATCTGAGCTACCGAAGCACGACTCACGCCCGGTACTCACAGCTTTACTTCTGCCAGTATCTCATCTCCTACCTTCCAAACTTTACAGAAGCTCTCCTGCGAACCTTGCAGAACTAGCACTCCTGAAAGAAAGGATATAGCGGAGACATGGCTTAGCCACAGCCTGGGGGATGTTTCCAGAATGAGATTTTCACTCTGCAGCTTCTTTCAGGAGTGCTAGTTCTGCAAGGTTCGCAGGAGAGCTTCTGTAAAGTTTGGAAGGTTGGAGACGAGATACTGGCAGAAGTAAAGCTGTGAGTACCGGGCGTGAGTCGTGCTTCGGTAGCTCAGATGGTAGAGCACTTGCCTGCGAAAGGCAAAGGTCCCGAGTTCGAGTCTCGGTCGGGCACACAGTTTTAATCTGCCAGGAAGTTTCAAAAACAATATGATTCACAGAAAGCCAGAGGCAAAATGGATCTCACACCCTTCTACAATCTATGTATTTCCCAATGACACCACTTTTCACTGCTGTGGAATATGCTTTTACTTTCTGGTACAGCTAATTGTATTTGAGATACATGGATACAGCACTAAATAAGGCTGATTATAGGTTGCTTCAAGGCTACCCCCACAGATAAACTTTATTACTTCTCTGCAACATGCCCACCCACCATATAAAGATAAAAGGCTGCTAATAAGTAGAAGCTTAAAGTGGAGCAGAACTATGCCCACACATTGCATGGGGACACTCCTCCTTCTTAACAGCTAAAGTCCAGGAAGAGCTTCCTACAGTCATGTAAGAATCTTGCTGTGCCTCTCAATGGAATATGTTGCATAAAGCCCTCTCTTACATCTCATCAGGAAGAACATACATGAAAGATATTACAAAACATTCTCAATAATAATAATAATAATAATAAAGGCCTGGGAAAAGAATAGGCCTCCGGTATGTTCTGCCAGTTGTAAAAGGCGAAGAAAAGAACAAACCACTAATAGGGCTAACCCCCCTTTAGTGTGATTAGTTGGTTTAGACCAGAACTAATGAAGCCTCAGACAAGTGCTGTCAAGGTCGGGGACGACGCTTGAACCCTATGCCCGTCCACAATGGTAACGACACTGCTAGCCACACGGAAAATGATTTAAATCCAAATAGAGGTGTTTTGTGGGATACGCTTCCTGCAACCACTCCAGAAGGGAAACAAAGACAGAGGATGAGATGGTCAGATGAAGTTAACCAACACCTCATGTTCCGTTATTACCAAGCAACAAACTTAGGAACAAACACAACTTGATACAGATCACAAGTATACACACATTTATTACCAGATACCCAGAATTAAAATTTTTAACAGAACAATGACTAACTTACCAGATGCGTGTGATAATAAAAAATAACAGGCTACCCCAATCAGAATTAGGAAACATCAAACAACAAGTACAACAAATACTGGAACAAAATAACGTGCAATCAGAAGAAGAAGAAAATACAGTAATGGATTCAAACATCCCAGAGCAAACAAACAAGGAACAACACACATCAATTAAACAATCACAGGAAAATAAAATCTTAAGACAGCCACCAGAACAAGCACAAATAGAACACGAAGTGACACGCATGATAATAATTATAATAATTTTATTGTCTTTAAGCCATTACAGCAATAGACAAAGTCATACATATAATACAATACAGTACAGTACATGCTATAGAAGGACAGAATTGTTAAGAACTTTACAGTTTAATATCACAGGTCATGAAATCCTTTACATTGTAGAATGGGTTTACAACTAACCAGTCATAAAGTGTTTGTTTGTATTGTTGCTCTGGTAAATTTTGTATACCTTGTGGAAGTTTGTTAAATTATTTGTGGCCCATAAGTTCATAACTGTTAACTGATTTTGACAGTCTGCGGTAGGGCGTACAGATAGAGCTGTTTGTCCTAGTGCTGTAACAATGTATATTTGCCCTGCGTTTTACTTTAGGTAAGTTCTTTTTTGTGTAGATTAAAACATAATAAATATATAGGTTTATTACTGTCATGATTTTTTGTTGAGTAAACAAAGGTTTACAATGAGCCTTGTATGGTGAGCCTGTAATTATCCTAATAGCTTTCTTTTGCAGCAATAGTATATCATGCACACAAGTGGAGTTTCCCCATAAAATAATGCCATAGGATATGATGCTTTGGAAAAATGAGTAGTAAGATACTCTAACATAATTTTTAGGTACACAGTGCATTAATCGCCTTAACAAATAGATTACCCTGGACAATTTACCGTTAATATACTTAATATGTGGATTCCAAGAAAGTTTATCATCCAAATATACCCCCAAAAATTTAACACAACTAGGATCATCTGATGGAAACTTGTCTTTGAAACGAAATACCATCTGCTGTGTTTTGCTTTCATTAAGCAAGAACCCATTTGCTTTAAACCAGAGTGAAGCTTGCTCAATTGTCTCTGTAACACATGTTTTAAGGCTATTAAGATCATTACTGCTGTTCATAAACGTTGTATCATCAGCATAGAGTACTGTTCTGGATTTGATAAATGATGGCAGGTCATTTATCATTATTAGGAAAAGGAAAGGGCCCAGCACGGATCCCTGCGGAACACCTACCTCAACTTGTTCTATACTGGACATTTCTTTCCCAACACAGACGGCTTGCTTACGGTTTTGTAAATATGATCTTAATAGCTTAAGGCTGTTACCTTTAACACCATAAAAGTCCACTTTTTCGAGTAGTAGTGTATGTTCTACACAGTCAAAGGCTTTGCTTAGGTCACAAAAAGTCACTTGGGCAAAGCATTTATCTTCAAATACTTGATGGATGTATTTAACAACATTGTCTATGGCATCAATGGTTGACAGGTTTTTCCTAAAGCCATACTGTGATCCACTTATTAATCCTATGTTATCAAAGTAAACAGATAATTGTTGGTAAATTATTCATTCTAGAACTTTTGAGAAAACTGGTACTATGGATATTGGACTTTAACTTGAGACAGAATTTTTATCTCCTTTTTTATGTACTGGAACTACCCTAGACAGTTTAAGCTCATCAGGGAAAAAACCCTCAAGTATACACTTGTTTATACAGTATGTTAGGGGTACACTATACAGTCTATTACTTTCTTAAGCATGTTACAAGACAGGTCATATATGTCTACACTGTCTGATGATTTTAACTGCTTCACTACTCTTAACACAAAACCAGGTGAGACCTCAGAAAAATTGGAGGTACTTGTGTTTGTTGATGACCTAGCAATATTTTTTGACAGTAACTATGATGAGCGGATTTCAGGTTTAATTATAGCACTTCCTACTTCCTTGACTGATTTAATAAAAAAGTCATTAAATTCCTGGGGAGAGATAATAATTTTGTCACTTCTTTTATCTTTGGCGACACTATTTATTAGAGTCCATGCTGCTTTGCACTTATTGGTGGATTTCTCAATACTTCTGAGATTGTGTGCTTGATTGGCTTCCACAATTGCTTTTTTGTACTCATTCCTAGATCTAACATAGGCTAGTTTAGCATGGTTGGTTTTCAGATTTTTATAAATTTTGTACAACAACATAACTTGATTTTTCATAGTAGACAGCTGTTTTGTATACCATGTATTTTGTCTATTTGGAACTTTTGTTTTTAGGACTCTGTCAGTTACTTTGCATTTCTTTATTGGTATGCAGTCATTAAAGTGTCCCAAAAATGCTCTGAGAAACCTATCAAATAGTACCTTTTCTGGCAGATAATTGCTTAGAGTATAATGTGTCTCATCATAACACAGGCCAAACCAATCTGTTAGAAAGGGACGTACGAAACCTGTCAATTTTCTCATCTGTGACTGGTCTAGTGACCACAACTTCTGGGACAAGCTTATTTACATAACTCTTATCAAGAGGGAACCTACTTGTATAATTTAAAGATACTGAATCATGATCAGAATTTGGAAATACTGTCACAAAACATGATTCTTCTGTTGTTTTAAAATTTACAAAAATATTGTCAAGACATGCATGTTCTCTTGTAGATTTGTTATTGACTGAATGTAAGTTGCACTGTCTTAGTAGGTTTTGGAGTTCAGTGACAGTACACTTTTGTGTTGTGACATCGAATTCAGCATTCACATCTCCACCTATCACAATATCATAATGTATCCATCTAGTATCTGTAAGTACATGTAACAGCAGGTCCAGTTTTTCTAAAAATACCTGTACAGGGAAATTACAACTAACTTAAAACTGTCTACTACTATACCAGCAGCTTCAAAGTTCTGTTCATCACACAGAAAATCTAGATCTAATCTATTGAATGTACCACTAAGTGACTTGTTAACAGATATCGCCACACCACCTCTTAAATGCAATTTTCTGCAGTAGCTACTGGCCAGAATATAATTATCAAATTTAATAAATGTAAGTTCACTCTCACTAGCCCAGCGTTCACTTAAACAAAAGATATCAAACTTATTTTCTAATCCAAAGTCATTGACAATAAATTCTTTACCCCTTACTCCTTCAATGTTAAGATAACAGATTATAAAATCAAACCTGTCTTTCTTTACAGATGCACTATTTTGCTGAGAGGCTATAAAATCTCTGGCACTATTTATCTTATGGGCTTCGTCCCCTTGCTGCCTTCTACTAAAAAATCATTTAGACGTAATGGAGGTACAGTTTTCCGTTTGCCCGCTACACTTGATACTGCTTCTACTCTTGAAGGTCTCTTCGCGTCTCCTTTTCATGGCATGATCTAAGTGGCTGGGTTCCCACTGTAGGTAGTTCAAATGTTGCTGCAGAATGGACAGCTGGATCACCTGTTGGTACACTTGTTGCTGAATATGCTGCCACTTTTGCTGTTTCTGTTAACTTAGTTCCTGAATGAGGTGTTCTACCTGTTGTAACAGCTTCATCTCTCCCAGCACATTCTTTTGTAATCAGTGATACCTGATGTTGTGTTACTGCTGCAACTGGAGTACATGGTAGGGAAGGTACTTTGCAGGTGTCCTTTACCAGTGGTAGTGGAATAGGATCACTTTTCTTACATCTAGGAGAAACAATATCCACTACCATTTTGATCTTTTGACTGAGCAGCGATTTGCCCCATTTATTTAAATGCATACCATGTGCTGTGAAGTGCTGTCTTTCAAGATCGTCAATACTGAGTAAAAAAGCATTTGAAGTGGTCTTGCAGATCTTTAGATATAGAAGAAAAATTTCAGCTGACATATACAGAATACAAAGACACAAATACAGACATTAGACCATTCTTGCATAGACCACCAAATAACCCACAAGTCAAAACAACAATAACAACTATCAATACAATCATACACAACAAAATAAATGAAAATACAACTATGGAAGAGTTACAACTACTGGTTTATATAGGAGCACTCACTACACTAAATATACACACTAGGCAGAGATCAGAACCAACCAACACACAGAAGAAACCCACAAAACCAGCATGGCAACACAGGCTACAGATCAGAATAGAAATACTGAGAAAAGACATTGGACATCTAACACAATTTATAAGAAAAGAAAAATCAGACAAAAAACGAAAAAGGTTAGATAAAATCTCACAACAAGAAGCGATAGAGCAATTAGATGAAAAGAAGCAGAAATTACAAGCATTGGCCAAACGACTTAGAAGATACAAAAAAAAGTGAAAATAGAAGGAAACAAAACCAAACATTCAACACAGACCAAAAGTAATTTTATCAGACAATAGATAACACACACATTAAAATAGACAATCCACCAAACATAAGAGACATGGAACACTACTGGAGCAACATATGGTCAAACACGGTACAACATAACAGACATGCACGGTGGATACAAGCAGAAAAAGTCACATACAAGATGATACCACAAATGCCTGAAGAGATAATTTTGCAACATGAAGTCACCCAAGCAATTAATTCTACACACAATTGGAAAGCCCCTGAAAAAGATAAAATAGCAAATTTCTTGCTAAAGAAGTTCAACTCAACACATTCACATCTAACTAAATTATTTAACAGTTACATTGCAGACCCATACACATTCCCTGATACACTTACACATGGAATAACTTATCTGAAATCTAGAGATCAAGCAGACACAGCAAACCCAGCAAAATATCACCCCATAACATGCCTACCAACAATATACAAAATATTAACTTCAGTCATTACACAGAAATTAATGACACATACAACACAGAACAAAATTATAAATGAAGAACAAAAAGGCTGCTGCAAAGGAGCATGAGGATGTAAAGAGCAACTGATAATAGATGCAAAGGTGACATATCAAGCTAAAACTAAACAAAGGTCACTACACTACACTTACATTGATTACCATAAAGCTTTTGATAGTGTACCCCACTCATGGTTACTACAAATATTAGAAATATACAAAGTAGATCCTAAATTGATACAGTTCCTAAACATAGTAATGAAAAATTGGAAAACCATACTTAATATCCAAACAAATTCAAATAATATCACATCACAGCCAATACAGATTAAGCATGGAATATACCAAGGAGACTCATTAAGTCCTTTCTGGTTCTGCCTTGCTCTGAACCCACTATCCAACATGCTAAATAATACAAATATGGATATAATATTAGTGGAACATACCAACACAAAATCACACATTTGCTATACATGGGTGATCTAAAACTACTGGCAGCAACAAATCAACAACTCAACCAACTACTAAAGATAACAGAAGTATTCAGCAATGATATAAATATGGCTTTTGGAACAGACAAATGTAAGAAAAAAAGTATAGTCAAGGGAAAACACTCTAAACAAGAAGATTACCTTTTGGATAACCCCAGCGACTGCATAGAAGTGATGGAAAAAACAGATGCCTATAAATATCTAAGATACAGACCAAAAATAGGAACAGATAATACAAATATTAAAGAAGAACTAAAAGAAAAATATAGACAAAGACTAACAAAAATACTGAAAACAGAATTGACAGCAAGAAACAAGACAAAAGCTATAAGTACTTATGCTATACCAATATTGACCTACTCATTTGGAGTAGTGAAATGGAGTAACACAGACCTAGAAGCACTCAGTACACTTACATGATCACAATGCCACAAATATAGAATACATCACACACATTCAGCAACAGAAAGATTCACATTAAGCAGAAAGGAAGGAGGAAGGGGATTTATCGACATAAAAAACCTACATTATGGACAGGTAGACAATTTAAGAAAATTCTTTCAAGAACGAGCAGAAACTAGCAAAATGCACAAAGCAATCACTCATATAAATACATCGGCTACACCATTGCAATTTGATAACCACTTCTACAACCATTTAGATCACATAACATCAACAGATACGAAGAAAGTAAATTGGAAAAAGGAAACACTATATGGCAAGCACCCGTATCATCTAACACAGCCACACATCGATCAAGACGCATCCAACACATGGCTAAGAAAAGGCAATATATACAGTGAGACGGGAGGATTCATGATTGCAATACAAGATTAAACAATAAACACCAGATATTAAAGCAAGCATATTATAAAAGATCCCAATAACAGATAAATGCAGGCTTTGCAAACAACAAATAGAAACAGTAGATCACATCACAAACGGATGTACTATACTAGCAAATACAGAATACCCCAGAAGACATGACAATGTAGCAAAAATAATACATCAACAACTTGCCATACAACATAAAATAATAAAACAACACGTTCCCACATACAAGTATGCACCACAAAATGTACTGGAGAATGATGAATACATATTATACTGGAACAGAACCATTATAACAGATAAAACGACACCACATAACAAACCTGACATCATCATACTCACCAATAAAAAGAAGAAATTAACACAACTAATCGAAATATCCATACCCAATACAACAAATATACAGAAGAAAACAGGAAAAAAAATTTAAAAATACATCCAACTGGCTGAGGAAGTCAAAGACATGTGGCATCAGGATAAAGTTGACATCATACCAATTATACTATCAACTACAGAAGTCATACCACACAATATCCACCAGTACACCAATCCAATACAGCTACATCCAAACGTATATATACAGCTACAGAAATCTGTAATTATTGATACACGTTCAATTACCCAAAAGTTTCTTAATGCAATGTAAGATTTACCTTATGGTTGAAGGGAGGTCATGCTTGATCGGGGTCCACGTCACTTTCCATTTTTAACCAGACATAACGTCAGAGACAGGAAAGAGAAATAATAATAACAATATGGATGACAATAATGACTGCTGTAAATAGTAATAATAATAATAACAACATTATGAGAACGAAAGTTGCTACTCACCATATAGCAGAAGTGCTGAGTCGCAGATAGACACAAAAAAAGACTCTCACAATCAAAGCTTACAACCATTAAGGCCTTCGTCAACAATAGACACACATACGCGCACACACACACATTGATGCAAATGACATGAGTCATGGGTGTGAGTTGCATTTGCCTTGAGTGTGTGTGTGTGTGTGTGTGTGTGTGTGTGTGTGTGTGTGTGTGTGTGTGTCTATTGTTGATGTCTGCCTTAATGGCTGAAAGCTTTAATTGTGAGAGCTATTTTGTTGTTCCTATCTGTGACTCAGCATCTCTACTATATAGTGAGTAGCTACTTTCCTTCTCATAATATTGTTAAATTCCATCATGGATGTTCTACTGTTAGGAAAAAAACTATAGGTCAGGGCAACTGATAAATGTGAGCTGCACAGAATGTGGGAGTGATAGCTACTGTGATAGAATGTGGGCAATTAGCTGTCTTTTGAAGTTTCTAAGGAATTTAATTTCCAGGATATTTTGAGGAAGACTGTTCCCAAGTCATGTTCCTGATACAGAAAATTGGTTAGAGAACATTACAATGCTATGTGAATGTTTAGAGAGGATTTTACTTTGTTGATAATAAGTACAGCTGCTGTTCCTTCAGGCAGTAGTGTAAGAGTTGAAGACAAACAAGAGAGAATGCAGTGATTAAGGTGATGGCAGAACAGACATAGTGGATGATAGTCTTTATGCTTATCAGCATGTAACCTTAATAATTGTTTGTAGCCTGATATGGTATGGTAAAAAAGCTTATATCACACATATTTTGTACACCAGCATTCATTGCCAGTTCCAGCCTGAATGATCTTTTGTATGATAGCCTTTATGAATGGAATCACCATAGTCAAGTATGGGGAGTAATAGTGCCACTAAGATCTTCTTTTTAAGCTTAAAAGGAAATGCTGTTTTTTTATACTTCTATAATAAGTGAAGTGATGCTGATACCTTTCTACAGAATGCATTTGTTTGTTCGGTCCAGTCATTTCAGTCCAGTTCTTTGCAGAAGAAGAAAAGATTATGTCTGTATCATTTAGGATTTATGGTGGAAGAAACTGTCTGAAGTAAGTGGTAATAAGTCTTTTGTGAGTGACAAATATTGTTTGTGTTTTAGATGAGTTAAGTTTCAAACCTATGCTGTGCACCCACACTGATATGGAAAGTAAATTGGCAGTTGACAGAAGTGAATGGAAAATCATGTACGAATGTCAAAAATGTCTGCTAGTGGTGTAGAGTGTTCGCAGGTGGTCATACTGAAATTCATGATGAGGAAAGAAGTTGGAGATTGCCAGTTCATTAAGAGACAATAGTGAAAGTTGAGCAAGTCACGCTTCAAGACTGGTGGATCACTCCCAATGAGCTCAGCAATTATTGTTTCTGAGGATTCTCAAAGCACCATTCACCAGACTTTGATGCAATGAAATTTTGGAAGGTGTATGCAGGATTGGTCCCAAGAATGCTGACAACAGACCACAAATGACAATGCATTGAAACTTCCCACCAGTTTTGTCAGTAGTACGCTGATCCAAAGGACAACCTTTTGGATTCAATAGTCATGTGTGATGAAACTTGGGTTTTTCACTTCAGACCTGAGACAAACAAGTCATGTGAGTGGCAGCTTTCCCATCCACACAAACCACCGACCACCAAAAATTCAGAAGGACCCAGTCTGCTGGTAAAGTCATGGCAACTGTGTTTTGGAATCAAAAGGGGATACTGTTGGTTGACAATAATAAATGCCAACAGGTATTGTCAGACATTCAAAAAACTCAGACGGGTGATTCAGAAATGACGAAGAGGAATACTGAGCAAGGGAGAAAGTCTTCTCCATGAAAATTCTTACCCCCTCCCCCACCAATGCCTGTCAAACCATGGATCTTCTGCAACACTTTGGATGGGACATCCCTGACCCACCCTACAGTCAGGACTTAGTGCATAGTCACTACCACTTGTTTCTGCTTGGCTGAAAGGCACTTCAGTAATGATGATGAGGTGACAGATGAGGTCCAATGCTTCTTCAATAACATGACAGTGGGGAGGTATCACATGGGCATATAAAAACTGCTATCAAAATTATGATTACGTCAAAAAATAGAAAAATGTTCAAGCTTCAAAAGTATGTATAATTTACTATGAATTAACATTTATTTAAATTTAAAAAACTTGGAGACCTTACTTTTAGGATCACCCAAGTACTTGAAGGGACTCATTGTTTTGCACTCTTGTGTGTTGCTTGAGTAAACTTGTTGGCATGGTAAAATACTCATTTAGATACTTAATAGAAACTAGAGTTCCAGCTGCAGATTTGGGTTTGCCTGTTCTTAAACCTCATAGATTCCTACACAGGATGACAGGTCTGTGACAGTCCTCCGTTAGCTAGTGGGAATACCTAAGTTTTGCATTTGTCACTGATTTCCTAACTCAGCTGCCTAGTTGTGTATAGGTAATTATCAGAGGTCAGGTGCCTTTTGTAGGTCCTGTGTGCTGCATCTCTGACACTCATAATGTGTATCAGATTATCTGCAAGCCAAGGTGCAGATTTTCTCCTTACTCTTACTGTTTTTAGAAGAGTGTGTTTATCATATAAATTACTCAGTATTTTAATGAAGTTAATCACTTCATTATTTATGTTAAAGTTATTTCTTGTTGTTGTCTACCAAGAAATATTGTAGAGGTCAGGTGTAAGCCAAGATATATTCAAGCATTTGTGGTTTGTTCTCTGGTGGACTGTATATTGCCCAAGTGAAAGACTTTCTATTGAAGAGTTTAATCTCAATGAACATGTATTTAGGCACATTTTGTTTGGTTTTAGGGTGAGTACAACTTTGGTGAACAAATTTGCGCATACATATGCTGTGACACAACTCCTTTGTCTGTAACACCTGCAATGTCTCAGAAAAATACAACCATCAAGACCTACAGACCTGGAAGTAATACTCAGGTTCAGTCATGTCTTCAACAGGCATATAACGTGAAAGTTGAGGTCCTGAAATATGCACAGAACTCAGCTGGGTGGGCTGGTAAGGACTTGCAAACTTGTGTGAGTAAGAGCTTTCATGAGCTATTTCAGCTATTAACTGGCAAACAGAGGGACATCCATCCTGGAGTTAGTTCTACATCTACATCTACATTTACACTCCGCAAGCCACCCAACAGTGTGTGGCCGAGGGCACTTTACATGCCACTGTCATTACCTCCCTTCCCTATTCCAGTCGCGTATGGTTCGTGGGAAGAACTACTGCCGGAAGGCCTCCGTGCACACTCAAATCTCTCTAATTTTACATTCGTGATCTCCTCAGGAGGTATAAGTAGGGGGAAGCAATATATCTGATACCTCATCCAGAAACGCACCCTCTCGAAACCTGGACAGCAAGCTACACCGCGATGCAGAGTGCCTCTCTTGCAGAATCTGCCACTTCAGTTTGTTAAACATCTCTGTAACGCTATCACGGTTACCAAATAACCCTGTGATGAAACATGCCGCTATTATTTGGATCTTCTCTATCTCCTCTGTCAACTCGATCTGGTACAGAACCCACACTGATGAGCGATACTCAAGTATAGGTCGAACGAGTGTCTTGTAAGCCACCTCCTTTGTTGATGGACTACATTTTCTAAGGACTCTCCCAATGAATCTCAACCTGGTACCCGCCTTACCAACAATTAATTTTATATGATCATTCCACTTCAAATCATTCCGCACGCATTCTCCCAGATATTTTACAGAAGTAACTGCTACTAGTGTTTGTTCCACTATCATATAATCATACAATAAAGGATCCTTCTTTCTATGTATTTGCAATAGATTACATTTGTCTATGTTAAGGGTCAGTTGCCACTCTCTGCACCAAGTGCCTATCTGCTGCAGATCTTCCTGCATTTCGTTACAATTTTCTAATGCTTCAACTTCTCTGTATACTACAGCATCATCCACAAAAAGCCGCACGGAACTTCTGACACTATCTACTAGGTCATTTATATATAATCTGAAAAGCAATGTTCCCACAACACTCTCCTGTGGCATACCAGAGGTTACTTTAATGTCTGTAGAAGTCTCTCCATTGAGAACAACATGCTGTGCTCTGTTTGCTAAAAACTCTTCAATCACCCACACAGCTGGTCTGATATTCCGTAGGCTCTTACTTTGTTTATCAGGCCCAGTACCTCACTAGGTATTTATTTATTTGTCCATATAAATATCTTTTTCAGAACACATATCATACTCAGGATATTGGACAAAAAACCTTTTTATCTATTGGTTTTTCAAACATCAAACATACATAATTTAAACTTTTTTAAAAAACTTGATCTTGGTAATTTGTTGTATGGATTTTTCCTGCATGATATGCACCTTTTTGGCATAATGTGATGTTACAATGACTATGCAGTAAATGAAGCAGGCAAAAAGGAATACGTTCGTCTCAAAAATGAGATACAAAAGAGTTACATGTTTTCACCTGTTACTGTGCTTCAAAGTAGTCACCAGTTATGTGTAGAACACATTGCCAGTGATGTGGAAGGTGTAGTTGTTGTGTTGATGGTGCTAATTCAGTGGTCTAAAGTTATGGTGATTCTCTTGTACGAATGTGATGATGTTATCCTAATGTATTATGTTCCACCACAGCAGATCATCAAGGCACATTATTATTGTTCATTTTTGGAGCATCACCTGTGACCAACTTTGCGAAAGAAGCAGCAACACTTTCTGCACAACCCACCCATCATTTTGCACGACAATGCACGGGCGCATGCAGCGCAAGCTGTGACTGCTCTGTTCGGTCGATGGGACTGCGAAGTACTGTACCATCAACCATACTCCCCAGACTTAAGTCCTTGTGACTTTGATTTGATTCTGAAGATGAAGGAACCACTTCATGGCATTCACTTCAGAACTGTACCATAGATTCGACAGGCAGTAGACTGCTCCATTCACACCATCAACAAAACAGGCTCTGCTAATGGTATACTATGCCTTCCACATCACTGGCAACAGGTTCTACACAATGCTGGTGACTACTTTGAAGGACAGTAACAGGTTCAAACATGTAACTCTTTTGTATCAGTTGCCAATAAATAACTGCCACTATTTAAGTTCCAGCCCTTGTATTACGGGTTGTGCCATATTTTTATTTTGATCTGTGTGGAAATCCATTGGATATTAACTGCATATTGTGAGCTATATCAGAATGTTACAAAGAAGTGCAGTCTCTTTGCCAAAACCAACTAAATATCACCTCAGAACTCAGAGAATAGGTATTCTGGTCTCAATGTGTGCCACAATTAGCAGCTCACTATGTAATGTGCACTCAGCTGCAGTTTGTATGGTCTCATCATCATCTTCAGTGAGTCCTGCACAGGTATTGTGTCAGGTACATGGTTCTCCTTCTAAGCATATTCTGCTTTCTCCATAGGTGATTTGGTTTACTCTAACTGCAGAATGAACAGAACCCTTTTCTTTTCCCTACTTGCTTCAACTTTGTACAGAATACTGAAGGTTTCCAAGCAGTAGAAAAATTTCTCACTGATTCAGGTTCATAAGTAGTTTCAGATAGGACGGTGCACAAGTTGGTTACAGAAGTGGCATTTTATTATAGGCTTTGTCCTGGATCTTGCTCACCCAAATGAAGTGCTGAAACTGCCACTAACAGTCAAGTGAATAATTAGTTTACAGACCAGTTCTCTTCTGAAACAGTCTGTTGGGTGGGCTTTTAGTTAATGTATTTTTTAATCATTGTGTTTATTTGTTTTCTAGTATTCATATAGAAAAGGGGGTGAGGTGGGAGGTTAGGGAAAGAGAGAAAGAGAGGGAGAGAGAGAGAGAAAAAGATAGTGGGAGGGTGGAGGGTGGGGGGAGAGGTAGAGAAGGAACTTTTAGTTGTTCAGCAGCAGTCAAAGCTCCTTCCAACTGTGTATGAATGGCAGCTGATTAAGTGTGTGTATGGAAAGAGCATTACTGTGTAAAGAAAGCAAGGAAACTGAAATATAGCATTGGCACTGAAAGCATGTTTATTTTGAACATAAACACATAAACATACATCCATAACAACACTAAACTCTTGGATAGAGAGTGCTGCTGATTATGCAAACCTTGAATATTCCAGAACATGTAAGCATTGGCAAAATATATTCTTAGAACGTCTCAGAAGTGATAAATACTAAGTAACAAATAATTGCTGCATCATGCCAGTCAGCAACACTAACCATTGCCCCATAGTGCATGCACCACAACTTGTGGCAGTATCAACCAACTCCCTTTTTGCTTAATAATGCCTGTTGCTTCCAGTTTAGATAACAATACTAAATGTTCTGTGAAAATGCACTATGGTAGAAAATGTACTCACTTCTAAAACTAAAATTAATTTTAGGATTATTAATTTCACCTCTGCTGCTACAAAGGAACCTACATCTATGAGGGGTATTCAGTAAGTAATGCAATACTTTCTTTCTGAAAGCAGATTAGTTTTTTCTGTATTCCCCATTCTTTTGCCTACAGTGTGATGACCTTACACCACCTTATTGAGGGGCAATATGCCTCATGGTACCAACTTCTGGTCAACATTGGTGCCAACATCTTGTTGCATCAACAACCTCTACATCATCCACTTATTGCTTCCCATGAAGTGCATCCTCCATTGGATCAAACAAATGTAAGTCAGAAGGGGTAAGATCTGGGCTGCAGAGTGTATGAAGAATAACAGTCCAATGAAGTTTTTTGAGCCACTCTCAGGTGCATAGACTTGTGTGAGGCCTTGCATTGTCATGGACATGAAGTTCATTTATATTTTTATGGCAACAAACACACTGAAGCCATTTCTTCAGTCTCCTGAGGGTAACAAAATACACCCCAGAGTTGATTGCACCATGATGGGTAACAATAAAAAGAATAACACCTTCAGAGTCCTAGAAGATCATCACCATGACTTTTCTGGTTGAGGGTGTGATTTTGTACTATTTCTTCAGAGGAAAGGTGGTGCAGTACCACTCCATATATTGCCATTTTGTTTCCAGTTCAAAGGGATGAACCCATATTTCATTGTCTGTGACAATCTTCGAAAAAAATTGTCACATTCAGCCTCATAACACACAAGCGATCCTGCACAAATGTTCCTTCATTGCTCTTTATGGTCTTCTGTTAGGCACTGAGGAACCCAGTGGGTACACAGCAAGGTGTTTGATTGCAATCCATTGATCATCTTGAATGAGAGTATCCAAACATTCCAACATTGCAGCAGTCCCAGCTGTGTATGACCCACTGGCATGCATCAGACAGGTTCATGCAACCTTTTTATGATGATGATAGACACCTCACCCAATGACTAACCTTGCTTTTCTTCAATGTCAGGTCTCTGTAAACATTCCACAAGTGCCTACAAGAATCTATGATGCTCTGGTTTTCTGCCAAAAGAAACTCAATGACAGCTCTCTGCTTGGGCCCCACCTCCATTACAGACGCCATTTTGAAGGTCATGTAGAGTGCTGAAACTCACTGCAACTTCATGAAACTAAAGGGGCTGAAACAGGAATATTCCACAGTGTTCCACAGTAAATTCTGCATTCTTTAAGCCCAAAATTGCTGAGGAAAAATGTATTGCATTACTTATTGAATGCCCCTCATATTTCCATTAATGTCAGCACTGAGTGAAATAAGAAGAGTTTATTAATGGAAATTTCTGTGATCCTAGATCGACTTCTCTCACTATATAGACAAAAAAACTATAATGGGGAAGGTTTCATTCATGTTAAGAGCTTTAGTTACACAACAAAAGAAGAGGTGGCCATATCAAAAAGATGTCTTAAAATGTTAAACTAAACTTAAAATAGTTTACATTATTGCAAAACCATATGGCATGATTTTCTTACATGCCCAAATACTTCATATTATTCTCTTACATTGTTTTTCAAAAAGGAATTACTTCCAGAAAAACTTCTGCCTCTCTAACGAAGTTCCTCTACAACATAAAAATCATGTAAGTTTATTGATTTAGTAGCAGACTGAGAGTTATTACATAGCAAATGGTGGACCCTTATTTCTAGTAAGCATCTTTTTGTAGAGTGCTAACAGACACATCCCACTGCAGAATGTAAATAACAAGTTAATTTATGGAAGTGGTTTCCTTAAAAAACTTCTAATTTGCTTTTTTGTGTAGATCTTCAGTTTGCTTCCTCTGATTTGTTTGTTTTGTGTTCCTAACACCAGAAAAACTCATCTGTAAAGTTTTTATAGAGTAATTGTATAGCCTAAACTTTCTTAATAGATGTTTGATTCCTTTACTTATGCTTGCATGTTTCAGCGTCCGCCAAAAAGTGCAGAAATATTTGAACCACATGAGTGTCGCCTGGCACTCATTTATTTCTGTAAGGTATATTTGCGCTATTTACCACTTCTACATATAGCACTGCTACCAAACTACAAGCTGCATATCACCTGGGATGAATTACCTGAATTAGAGAAAATTACTGCTAAAAAGAAGTAAATTAAATAAAAAACATTTTTGTTGTAGTCATTACTATGTAACTTAAAATTCAAATAAAAAATAATTAGTAATGGAGTTTGATCACTGTTCTTAAAGAGTCATATTATATCACTTTCACTAATGCAACACATTTTAAGGTATTCTCATCTACAAATGAATAGCTACAAATCACAGTTGTCCAAGTGAAGATGAAGTAAGTATGTTCTTACAAAATGAATGTTAGGACCAGCTCCATTGGTACTGAAAAGTGTTACTTCTGTGTATATTATTGTTTATTATAAGATGCAAATGGAGTACCTAGATCTATAAATGAAATTTCAATATTTTTTAATGCTCATACATAACCTGTGTGACCACCCACCTCTCAATAATGCATAAACACTTGCAGTAGAACATTGGAAAATATTACTTACTGTTCTTAAGTACAAGTGCACTCCTCTAGGCCTGGAAGTGCTAACACAGTGCAACTAAATATCTGAAAAAACGTGACATAAAATAAACATTTCTAATACTCAACTGTTTTTTGCCTCCTCATTGAAAATTTAGCTTGCTGAAAATAAATAATTCACATCTAGGTTGCATATCCCAAGTTCGAATTTCAGAAATGAATACTGTGTGGTTAAGAAGCATGCATCCATTCATTTATTGCTCTTATACCAGAATACTCTGATATTCAACATTTTTTCATTATACTTGATGACAACATTGATGCTTTCACAATGTCTACAAACTGTGTGCCATGCCTGCATTTGTTATGCTAACTTGACCAAATATGTAAATATATTTCTAGATAAGAGCTCAGTGACTAACTACCTTGATATGATTTGTAGAATAGAAGAGAAAATTTATTGTCACAGAACATGTCATATGCAATCAAATGATTGTGATGTAGTTGACTTCTCATTTTCAAGCTAATTTCTAATTGTAAGTATGCAGAACAAGTTAGAGCTGTTTTGTGATTCTAAGTACCACAAAATGATTTATTATAATCGTATTCAAAATAAAGTAAAATTAAACATAAATATTTACTTAAAGTACTTTTTAGCATTAAATAGAAAAAAATAAAACATCAAATATAGTTATTGTGACAATCAGTCATAAATTCTTCTAAACCATAAAAATACTTACTTGCTAGGTCCATTTTTAAATGAAGTATAAATTCTTCTAGTTCATAATCTTTTAAATTTTTCTCAGATTTGTCACACCCATATAATGAAGCATCTTCTCCAGCAGTTTTAGCCTATGATTTGTTAATTTATACTGAGATCTTCTTGTTACATAATCATGCTTAAAGGGGTTATTCTCAACAAGTTGTGAGTTTTGTTTAAAAAACTTAATTGTCTCAAAGATTAGAGACCAGGAACAGTCATAAGATCAAGAGCCTTGAATATAAGTCTGCATAATTGTCTTTTTCTGCACTTTCCATTGCTCTAATGATTTTTTCTGTAGCCTAAAGACTCTCTGTAAGTTTGTTTTCTCTTATTCCCCAAAAATTACAACTTTTTTGACTGGCGTTTCTATTAAACTGCTTATAACATTCATTGCAAATGTTGGGCTATTTAGAAGGCACACATGACATCTACATGGTCCAACAATGATAAATTCTTGTTCAGTATGAGGAAATGTAGCAGGATGAGATAGAAGGCACCGTATTAAGACTCATCCGAGCTTTCCGAGTGATTTATTGTTTCCAACTACAGTGCCCCCATTCCTCTAAATCTGTGTCATTGGGTCCTGCAATGCTGAGAACACCAAATCGCTGTCTGCAAAACAGCTTGGTGTGGAATGGCTGGCTCAGCAACCCATGCATGCACTGCTGTGAGTCAGCCTTGTACGCCAGTGGAGTTGCATCATCAACAGGCGGCCAGCTGTGTGCTTCTCGCTGGCATGGCTGAGATTGCTGCCACAACATGTGCTAGCGATCTGGCATCCGAATCTGTGGCCTTTGCTTTGGGATGCCTCTGGTGTTTGTTGCAAGCCAGGACAACTGCCCATGGTAGCAAGCCGTAGAGTGGCCTGCCGCCCCACATTGGTATCAGAGTCTCAAACCAGCAACCTGCCTTGGACTGGAATCCTGGTGGCCCATCTGCTGCTGCATGTAGCTGGTGGTGTGACATGCCCTGCCATCCAAGAGAGCCACCACACTTGAATGCATCTCGTTAGAAATCCCACACCTATTTATATATGGCTGTGTGCCTCTGTTTTGCCATACACGTTGCTTTGCATCACATACTCATAACACACTAGGTTGGCCAGTGGGACCCTTCTGCCTATCATTTGTGACATGCAAAACAGCTACGTATACTCTTTAAGCAATTTGATGGCCCTGTGGCCTCTAGTCTACTTTGCAACTGTTGGTATCTGTAACTCACTGCAGTCTGGCCTGTACCTGGCTGTAACTTCGCTCAGAATATTGCATGATACTAACTTATCCTGTCCTAAATGGTGGTGCCGCTACATTATTCCCCTTTTCAGAAATACCTGGTCCACGGGTCAACCCTTAACTAGCTGTCAGCTTGTTTGGGTCAGTACCTTTGGTATATTTCCTTACTGTTAAAAAACTTAAATGTGGTCTAATGCCCATTAAAACCATGACATGAAACAAAACGCAAAAATTCCTTACTGGACAACCACTGCTCAATCAGCCCCTTACCTACTTGTGTCATGCCCTTGGTATCCAGTCCACTGGGACTTGGACTACCCTTGGTTCCCTCTTGGAATTAGCTCTCTGCCTGATCAGAAAGAAAACAACACACAACAAAGTTAAGGCTGCGATGACACTTGGCACAGAGGTGGTCAAAATGATTGTTGTTTGCCATTGCCTTTCCCTGTACTGAGAGACATTTGCACAAGCTGTTCAGCTGATAGGCGCCCCTCTTGCTCTAAAATGAACTGGTTTATGGATATCAACAGACCTGGCTCCCAAGTTTGATTTAAGAAGGTCAGATTCTGCCTTGGCAAAAACTCTAAAGTTTCTTCTGGCCAGTACAGCTGTGGCTGTGTAACATTCAATTGTGTGACTCCTGAAATTGACACTGGCAGGTGGAAGGTTGGTCCTATTATGTTACCTTTAGTTCCATTGATTAAAATTCCACTCCCATCGAGTTCTATACATTTCACTTCTGCAAATATTCCCCGCTCAAAACAACTTGTTACTACTACCAAATTCTCGTAGGTGGTGAAGAGACAATGCATCCTGACCCTTTGCAAGCTCAATTTTGGTTCCACAATGCCCCTTGAACAGTCTATTCCTTTCCCCCTGGCTAAAAATAACTGCACCGTGTGTGTATCTGGATCGGTACTTACCATCCTGGCTGGTCATACCGTTACCTCTCCTCTATGGCAGCTTCGTAATTCCTCCCTTACCATCTCAGTGTACCAGTTTCTAGTTGTCGACATCACAAATACCTCTTTAGTTTTCACTTGCACAAACTTGCTCAACGCTCCCCACTTCACTGGATATTAGTGGACCATGTAACACTGAAACCGCGCGTTTTTCCCCGTAACCTGGCATTGGACCAAAATATACACTCGTGCATGGTCGGTTGTTACCCTTACTGTTGTGACATGGTAGAAAAATGGCAAATTTTGCTCGCTGGGCTCCACTATTAAATATAACCCTGACCGTAGTTCCTTCTACGCCCTGTGCAACCCGCATAAATATTGGTCTGGAGGTAACAAATCGGTACTTATCTGGCCTTGCAATCCATGATGCAGCACTTCTTGCAGATTTGTTATTACTCCATGCAATCCCACACACTGTCAGCTACTCCTTGAAAAAGTCTGTTTAGCACCACCCTGCTATCTAGCACTTCTAGATGCCCCTGTAGGGTTCCCAGGTTACGATTTATTGTGTCTTCTGATGCCTTAGTGTATTTCACTACCTGCCCTGCTAATGTGTGGAGCAACCATGTGTTATTCAACCCCTTCCAATGACCCTATCTGAGTTGCATGCCAAGCTTAAGTTGCAGTACTCTCCTCTGCGAGTTGCCTCACCACTTCCACCGTGTTGTTCAGTTCTTTTATATCACTTTCATCTGCGGTTCCAAAAACTGTCTTTAAAATTTTTCCACCTGTGTTCAGCCATCTTCGTTTCTCTTATCCATAGCACCACTTCCTCCATCTGTCCTACCTGCTTCCATAGCATCTTATAAGCCTCAAACAATTTCTCATACTCCCCCGCAACTTCCTTCAGCATTCCCTTACCCTCTGCATATTTCCTAAGCTCTTCGCCTCAAGCTTCCTTACTTTATTCCAAATTTCCCATAACTTCCATACCAACCTTAATGCACACTGGTGACTCGACACAACCACATCTTCCTGCCTTGAATAAAGCACACCCCCATCCAGGTGCTGCACCCGTAAGGCATCCACCACGACGATGAAGAGATGAATCACTGCCGACGTTCCCCTTTCAGTGACCTGAGGACAGGGATCAGCATCACCCTTCCTCCTTCTTCAAAAGGACTGCTGCCCACAGCAGGCTATATTCGAAAATACATAAACATACGGAAATACAATGCCTAATTACTCTAAGCAAACCCAATGATACATGACAAAAACAAAAAAACTACAAATACTCTACTACTTTCTGGATCACAAAGCATATGGTACTTCATGCTGTACTCTACCTTCCTGGTTTTCTCTGTACTTAGACCTCACTTCACTCTCTCTCTCTTCCTCCTTCCTTCTTGTGACACACCTGGAATCACATCCAGGTAACCCTTAAATGGCCATAACCGCACAATGTGTGCTATCGTTGTTCTAGTTGACGGCTGAAGCTTAACATTAATGGGGGATGTGGTTTAAACAGCTTGGTATGGCCCTTCATACCTCGTGAGGAACTTCGTTTTCCCTTTTTGCATATAGGGGCTGGACAGCATTACCCATTGCCCCACTCTATACTGCAGTAAACTTCTTTTCCACTTTACTGTGTCTTCCTGCCTTGTCAAAGCCTTTGTATTTGCCTTTTGTTCCCATTTCCAAACATACTGAATTGTCCTTGCAAATTGACAAACAGGTTCACCGGTCCTTCCGTTCCGTAGCCTCAACAAATCAAATAGTGATGGCATTTTTCACTTGTTCACTACCTCATATGGACACAAACCAGTATTTGTACGAATTTTTGCATTATATGCGCATACAATATGCTTCAAATACTCGTCCCACTGATGGTGATGAGAATCCACATAAAAGCTCAGCATCTTCCCAACTGTTCTGTGTACCCATTCTGTCCTTCCGTTGGCCTGTGCATGCAATGCGATCATCCTCATCTTCTTTACATTAAACAATTTACATAGTTCCTTCATTAAATCTGACATGAAGTTGGTCCCTTCATCAGTACACCAAACTTCAAAATCCAGTCGTTTAGTAATGCTTGTGTGACCATTTCTGCCTGCTGATTTGGCATAGCCAACATCGCCACATACCTCGCAAAATGGTCTATTACTGTCAGAAAGAATCTGTTCCCCGATTGTGTTCGCCTAAAAGGCCCTAAGACATTGTTGTCCGGCATAGAGAATGGACATGTCACTTCCAGCAATTGTTGTAGCTGTATCTGTTTCTGGCTCAAATCTGCTCTCTGCGCACATGGTATACGATTCTTGACATACTGATCCACATCTGCTTTCCTATCTCTCCACCAATACCTCTCCGCCACTCTCCTATTTGTCTCTTTACACCCTCCATGAGCAGATAACATGTGATCATGTGCTTCCTTTAAAACCTCATCCTTCAACTTCACTGGAACTACTACCCTCAGCCCTAACTTCGTTTCCCTGCACAGAAGACGTCGTACATATTAAATTGTAGCTGTGTCTCAGACAATTTACAATCGTTGTCAGCATCCTGTAATTCTTGCCATTCCACTGGGTCATAACCTATGACTTCTTCTTTTGCCACCTTCCTACTTAGTGCATCTGCATTACCATGCTTCTTCCCAGGCTTGTGCACCACATTGTAGTTGAATTCACTAAGCCTCACAGCCCATCTAGTGAGTCTGGTGAACAGATCCTACAACCCCAACAACTACTTCAATGCAGCATGATCTGTCACTACCCAAAATCTTCTCCCATGTAGATAACATTTAAAATATGTGATTCCATAGATTACGCTAAGCAGCTCCCTCTGAGTTGTTGAATAATTCCTTTCTGCTGCGTTCAGCTGCCTAGATGCATAGGCTACGGGATGTTCTTTCCCATCAATATCCTGACTAAGAACACACCCTAATGCTTGATTTGATCCATTACATGCTAGTATAAACTTTTCAAAATCTGGAAACACAAGAACCGGACTTGATGTTAACACTTCTTTCAGTTTGTCAAATGCTTTCTGACACTCTTTTGTCCACACAAATTTCACACCCTTCCATAACAATAATGTCAATGGCTGTGCTAAATCTGCAAAACCCTTGATGAACTTTTGATAGAAATTGCAAATTCCGATGAATGACTGCACTTCCTTAACTGTTTTCAGTTCCAGAAAATCCCTTACAGCCTGTACCAACCTCGGATCTGTTCACACTCCATCCTTACTGATAATATGACCAAAGCGAAATGACACTTCTTCAGGCTAAACATCATATGAGCTGCTCTTAACCTCATAAAGACTTCCCTTAACCACTGTCTATGTTGCTCCATACTACTTGAAAACAATATAATGTCATCCAAATAGACAAGACACTGTCGTGATTTCAGACCCCTCAAGACCCTGTCAAGCAACCTCTGAAACATTGTTGCAGTGTTTTTCAAAGTGTATGACATTCTAATGTACTGGTACCGGCCTCCAGGAGTGGAGAAAGCAGCTTTTGGACGATCCTCTGGAGCCACCTGTAACTGATGATAACCACTTGTCAGATCCACCATAGAAAAGTACTGGCACTGTCCAAAGTGATCCAAAGTCACCGATATGTTTGGAATGGGGTATGCATCTGTTACTGACTTATTACTGACGTATCGGTAGTCACAACAGAACCTGTATTCTTAGTTCCATCCATAGATTTTCTAGGCACAATGACAATGCCCGCTCCCCAGCAACTATTACTATGCTCTATAATACCATCCGCAAGCTGCTGATCAATGATATCCTCCACAGTCAGCTGCAAATACCACGGTATTCTGTATGGTTTATGGGAAATGGGTGCTTCATTCCCTGTTGGTATCCTATGTTGCACCAATGGAGTTGCTGGAAATAGTCCTTGTGGAAAAAACAAATCCTTAAATTCCCACAATAATTCTTCCAGATGCTCTCTTTCTCCTCGTTTCAAATGCTTAATTTTGTCACACAATGCAGTTCTATCAGCAGTTAGTGGTTGATCGCTTTGCCTACCTCATGAACACCAGTCTTTGTCATCTGGCACATCCAAATTTGCTACTAAAACTCCTGCCCTCAAATTTGCATCTACAGCACTAAAGAAGAAGAAAACCAATGTGCATACCGGGGGGAGTCATTCCAGATGTGGAAAGGGTCCTTCCGGATGCCATGAAGGGTACAGGGTGCACCCATCTGCAGGTGGTCGCTCATGTTGGCACCAATGATGTGTGTCACTATGGATCCGAGGAAATCCTCTCTGGCATCCGGCGGCTATCTGATTTGGTGAAGACTGCCAGTCTCACTAGCGGGATGAAAGCAGAGCTCACCATCTGCAGCATCGTCGACAGGACTGACTGCGGACCTTTGGTACAGAGCCGAGTGGAGGGTCTGAATCAGAGGCTGAGACGGTTCTGCGACCGTGTGGGCTGCAGATTCCTCGACTTGCGCCATAGGTTGGTGGGGTTTCGGGTTCCGCTGGATAGGTCAGGAGTCCACTACACGCAACAAGCGGCTACACGGGTAGCAGGGGTTGTGTGGCGTGGGCTGGGCGGTTTTTTAGGTTAGATGGCCTTGGGCAAGTACAGAAAGGGCAACAGCCTCAACGAGTGCAGGGCAAAGTCAGGACATGCGGGGACCAAGCAGCAATCGGTATTGTAATTGTAAACTGTCGAAGCTGCGTTGGTAAAGTACCGGAACTTCAAGCGCTGATAGAAAGCACCGAAGCCGAAATCGTTATAGGTACAGAAAGCTGGTTGAAGCCAGAGATAAATTCTGCCGAAATTTTTACAAAGGTACAGATGGTGTTTAGAAAGGATAGATTGCATGCAACTGGTGGTGGAGTGTTCATCGCTGTTAGTAGTAGTTTATCCTGTAGTGAAATAGAAGTGGATAGTTCCTGTGAATTATTATGGATGGAGGTTACACTCAACAACCGAGCTAGGTTAATAATTGGCTCCTTTTACTGACCTCCCGACTCAGCAGCATTAGTGGCAGAACAACTGAGAGAAAATTTGGAATACATTTCACATAAATTTTCTCAGCATGTTATAGTCTTAGGTGGAGATTTCAATTTACCAGATATAGAACGGGACACACAGGACGGGTGGTAGGGACAGAGCATCAAGTGACTGAGTGCACTATCCGAAAATTACCTCGAGCAATTAAACAGAGAACCGACTCGTGGAGATAACATCTTGGACCTACTGATAACAAACAGACCCAAACTTTTCGACTCTGTATGTACAGAACAGGGAATCAGTGATCATAAGGCCATTGCAGCATCCCTGAATATGGAAGTTAGTAGGAATATAAAAAAATGGAGGAAGGTTTATCTGCTTAGCAAAAGTAATAGAAGGCAGATTTCAGACTACCTAACAGATCAAAATGAAAATTTCTGTTCCGACACTGACAATGTTGAGTGTTTATGGAAAAAGTTCAAGGCAATCGTAAAATGCGTTTTAGACAGGTACGTGCCGAGTAAAACTGTGAGGGACGGGAAAAACCCACCGTGGTACAACAACAAAGTTAGGAATCTACTGCGAAATCAAAGAGAGCTTCACTCTCAGTTTAAACGCAGCCAAAACCTCTCAGACAAACAGAAGCTAAACGATGTCAAAGTTAGCGTAAGTAGGGCTATGCATGAAGCGTTCAGTGAATTCGAAAGTAAAATTCTATGTACCGACTTGACAGAAAATCCTAGGAAGTTCTGGTCTTACGTTAAATCAGTAAGTGGCACAAAACAGCATATTCAGACACTCCGGGATGATGATGGCATTGAAACAGAGGATGACACGCGTAAAGCTGAAATACTAAACACCTTTTTCCAAAGCTGTTTCACAGAGGAAGACCGCACTGCAGTTCCTTCTCTAAATCCTCGCACAAACGAAAAAATGGCTCACATCGAAACAAGTGTCCAAGGAATAGAAAAGCAACTGGAATCACTCAACAGAGGAAAGTCCACTGGACCTGACGGGATACCAATTCGATTCTACACAGAGTACGCGAAAGAACTTGCCCCCCTTCTAACAGCCGTGTACCGCAAGTCTCTAGAGGAACGGAAGGTTCCAAATGATTGGAAAAGAACACAGGTAGTCCCAGTCTTCAAGAAGAGTCGTCAAGCAGATGCGCAAAACTATAGACCTATATCTCTGACGTCGATCTGTTGTAGAATTTTAGAACATGTTTTTTGCTCAAGTATCATGTCGTTTTTGGAAACCCAGAATCTACTATGTAGGAATCAACATGGATTCCAGAAACAGTGATCGTGTGAGACCCAACTCGCTTTATTTGTTCATGAGACCCAGAAAATATTAGATACAGGCTCCCAGGTAGATGCTATTTTTCTTGACTTCCGGAAGGCGTTCGATACAGTTCCGCACTGCCGCCTGATAAACAAAGTAAGAGCCTATGGAATGTCAGACCAGCTGTGTGGCTGGATTGAAGAGTTTTTAGCAAACAGAACACAGCATGTTGTTATCAATAGAGAGACGTCTACAGACGTTAAAGTAACCTCTGGCGGGCCACAGGGGAGTGTTATGGGACCATCGTTTTTCAAATTATATATAAATGACCTAGTAGATAGTGTCGGAATTTTCATGCGGTTTTTCACGGATGATGCTGTAGTATACAGAGAAGCTGCATCATTAGAAAATTGTAGCGAAATGCAGGAAGATTGGCAGTGGATAGGCACTTGGTGCAGGGAGTGGCAACTGACCCTTAACATAGACAAATGCAATGTATTGCGAATGCATAGAAAGAAGGATCCTTTATTGTATGATTATATGATAGCGGAA
Organism: Schistocerca piceifrons; assembly: GCF_021461385.2. Taxonomy (NCBI): domain Eukaryota; kingdom Metazoa; phylum Arthropoda; class Insecta; order Orthoptera; family Acrididae; genus Schistocerca; species Schistocerca piceifrons. The sequence goes on from NC_060141.1 coordinate 190,973,356, forward strand.
CAAACACTGGTAGCAGTTACTTCTGTAAAATATCTGGGAGTATGCGGGAGGAACGATTTGAAGTGGAATGATCATACAAAATTAATTGTTGGTAAGGTGGGTACCAGGTTGAGATTCATTGGGAGAGTCCTTAGAAAATGTAGTCCATCAACAAAGGAGGTGGCTTATAAAACACTCGTTCGACCTATACTTGAGTATTGCTCATCAGTGTGGGATCCGTACCAGATCGGGTTGACGGAGGAGATAGAGAAGATCCAAAGAAGAGTGGTGCGTTTCGTCACAGGGTTATTTGGTAACCATGATAGTGTTACGGAGATGTTTAACAAACTCAAGAGGCAGACTCTGCAAGAGAGGCGCTCTGCATCGCGGTGCAGCTTGCTCGCCAGGTTTTGAGAGGGTGCGTTTCTGGATGAGGTATCGAATATATTGCTTCCCCCTACTTATACCTCCCAAGGAGATCACGAATGTAAAATTAGAGAGATTAGAGCGTGCACGGAGGCTTTCAGACAGTTGTTCTTCCCGCGAACCATACGCGACTGGAACAGGAAAGGGAGGTAATGACAGTGGCACGTAAAGTGCCCTCCGCCACACACCATTGGGTGGCTTGCAGAGTATAAATGTAGATGTAGATGTAGATGTAGAAAATTATCCACACTCATGGGAACTACTCACCCGTCGTTCCCCTCTGTACAACACTATGTTTCACAAAACAACCCAATGGACCCAAAACATCAATTATCCTCCAATGGTTCAATAGCACATACTGTACCCACAGGTAGATTTGACTCAACATTTACCCAAAGGGAATTCCTGGTGCCACTAGACACACACTCATGCGAATTAAGCCTTAATGCTAATGTACATGGTTCAATTGGTTTGTTCACTACGTTGAATGCCCCTCGCAACTGCTCTGCATTGACAACAGTTTCCCCTAGCTGAAATAACATTCCACCAAGTTCCACAGTTCGTTGTCCAAGGTCAATTTTGGCATGATGTTGATGCAAGAAATCTACTCCTACGATCATGTCATAGCCCTCACTTACCCCTGGTACTAGCTCCATGCATGAATTAAATCAGACTTTCTCTGTTCAAAAGCCAACTGTCACCAACCTGAAAGGTGTGACCTCCTTATCCCCCACTCCACGCAACCTATAATGTGGTCGGTCTTGCTTCCTTCATCCTATTATATTCCTAGTAGCCACTGACACTTGCACCCCTGTGTCCAACAAAATCTTAAAACTTTTTAGTTCCTATGGATCCTACCACTGAACATTCCACCTCTGCATATTCATAGCACTGAAATTAAATGGAAGCTCCCTTAGGTGGATCTTGGGCCCACTCTGCCATTTAAGGATTGTCCACCACTCCTATCTTCACTTCTCCATCCTCCCTGCTGCCGATTTTCACCCCTTCCTTTATTCCTTGGTGGCTGGGTACATTGCCTCTGCACATGTCTCGTATGACCACACTTAAGACATTTCACAGCCACTGTAAACACTGTTTGCCTCTCACATACCCCTGTTGCCATGTCTATTTCCTCACATTGAATTGCCAAGTGAATGGCCGAATACAAATCTTTCGGAGTCCCTTCATGCGCTTTCTGTGACATATGTGCCAATAACCCTCTCAAAAATACATCAAGTGCCCTTTGCTTGACCTCCTGCAACAGAACACTGTTTGCTTCATCGCTCTGACACAACTCGTAAGTATACTCATTAATTTACCTTATCCTGTCTGCGAGTTTCTCCATCATCTCTCCCTGTCTCTTTGTCATTGTACTTAACCTCTCTCTAAAGTACAGAGTGCTATTCTTCTTTTTTACCTTTGTAAAAGCCCTTCTCAACTGCACATTGTCTACTGTCAATTGTGCTACTTTTTCCAACAAAATCTGTGCCAGTTCAGGTTCCGACACACTGCTCATCCCTGACTCTGCAGTTGTGTTGCTTTCATTCCCAGCTAGCCCCGAAACAATACATTTAAGTACAAGAATAACCTGACTCCCTACACCTCAGTATCATCATACTCAAACCAATACAAAAGTAATTAAATGCCATGAAAACATAATAAATCTTACTGCTCCAAATACACTAACACTTATTCTGACAAAAAAAAATTATACCTAGTACAAAACATCTAAAACGGCCTGCCATGAGCCATACTCAAAACACAAAAAGGAAAGAAAGCGTACAATACTCAAAAGAAAACTGGTCAAAACTCACCACATCTTGTGAATGTAATGCTGGCAGTGGGCTCAAACATTGTACTATGCAGATGATATCCCCTATTCTGACACCAAATGTAGTGACAACTTCTGCCACCGAATGTATCAGAATGACCAAATGTAGCGGCAAGAGGTAGAAGGCACTGTATTAAGACTCGTGAGACTTTCCAAGTGATTTATTGTTTCCAGCTACAGTGCCTCTGTTCCTCTTGATCTGTGTCACTGGGTCCCACAATGCTGAGGGCACCTCTTGCTGTCTGGGAAATGGCTTGGTGCAGAATGGCTGCCTCAGCAACCGATACACGCACTGCTGTGAGTCGGCATGTATGCCAGCAAAGTTGTGGCATCATCAGGATGCCGGCAGTTGACTCAGCGGTCTGTGTCCCTGCTGATTCAGCACCACTCGGTGTGAGCCACAGGTGGCTAGCTGCGTGCTTATTGCCGGCATGGCTGAGATCGCAGCGACAACAAGCGGCCGCAATCAGGTGTCTGAATCTGTAGCCCTCGCCTCGGGATGCCTCTGGCATGTGTTGGAAGCCAGGACAACTGCCCGTGGTAGTGAGTCATAGAGTGTCCCACCACTGGCTGGCTATGGGCCCTACGTTGGCCGCAGAGTGTCGAAACAGTGACCCGCCTTGGACTGAAACTCTGGCACCCCATCTGCTGCTGCCTGTAGCTGGTGGTGTGACATGCCTTGCCATCCAGGAGAGCTGCCACACTTGAATACATCTCATTAGAAAACAGACCTATTTATACACAGCTGAGTGCCTCTGTTTTGCCATACGCTCCGCTTCGTGTCACATATACGCTAGGTTGGCCATTGGACCCCTTCTGCCTGTGATTTGCGACATGCAAAACCACTACGTATACTCTTTCAGCAACTGGATGGCCCTGTGGCCTCTATTCTACTTTGCAACTGTTGGTATGCATAACTCACTGTAATCCGGCCTGCACCTGGCTGTAACTTGTCCTAAGAATACTGCACAAAGCTTATTTTCCCTATCCTAAATGATGGTGCTGCTACAACAGTTAGAAATTTGGTATAATTTGTGGTGGCAAGCTGATTGTCCTCAAATGATATTTAAAGTGTATTCTGCATAGTTTGTTTTGTGGTAAAGTGAGTAATTTGTGTCTTTGCTAGATTTAGTTTCAGATCACTAGTCTCAATTTCAGCAAGAATCTGCCGAAGATGGCAAATCATATTTTCACTTATCTTGCAACAGACTATTGCTGATGGATCATATGTGTAAAGATTTGTGTCTGAATTTAGGTTGTCAGCATGTCATTTATATAATACAAGAACAGTATTGGCCCAAGGATAGATCCTTGTGGTACACTTTGTTTTGTCTTGTACTAAATGTAACATCAACAGATTTTGCTTAATTCTTCAATATTATGTTTTTATTTAATTTTGCTTATGTCTGATCTTTTTGAAATTAAAATGAAAAATGTTTCTGTCAACTTTAAATGAAACACAAATGGCAATAAAATACTTCATTGTATCAAGATCTTTCACAAATTCCAAGTATAATGTTATATCTGATTACAGAGGCATCAAAATATTCAAAAGGCAGGAAGATGTTGTAAGATTCAATTTACATTAATGACCTCAAATGGTCACTTTAACTGTTATTTTAAAGAGGGTCACTTTGTCTACAAAACATTTCATTTCTGTTAACACTTTTTTCTTAAAGGTCTACAGTTGTCCAGTAAAATTTTTCATGCAGGTGACTGATCGATCATTGCAGAGAAATTGGGACAAAAAGATTAAAAATGAATTTTTATCAAACTTTGTCTTCTATCACATCAAATCAGCACCAAATTTTTACATTTATTGTCTTGCTGTCAATTTTTCCCTGGAAAAAGAATTTCTGTGTACACAGTTTGGTGACTGAGCTATAGAGTTAACCAAATAATTATAGAGATGTTCTTATATTGGTAACTGTGTGTTCTGGACTCCTTTATTTTTGAGGAGGAATGTGATGCCACAGACATTAACTAAAAGCTGTTACAACAGTATATGAAGCATTGATTGCTGTCTCGGGTGCATAATATACTTATTTTTGGTTATTCTATTTTCGTTTGTGTGATATCCTATTCACACCATGGTAATGAAACATTTATGAAACACTCAGAATATTCAGGAAGTTCTTATCTTTTAGATTCACATTACACAAGAAAAAGTAATCAACTTTAAAAATTTAATCATACTTAACTTTTTTAGGTCAGGTAATACTGCTTATAAGAGTATCTAATGAGTTCAGCAAGTGAAGAAATCTAACAATGAGTTCTCTTGGTATGTTTCAACTTTTACTTTGTTGTTGTATAATACCAATAAAAGGCATTAAAAATTGAAGATTTTTCTCTCTGAAACACAGCAAGCTGGAACTTTCCAACTTTTATCTTTCTATCCTGCCAAATAATTAATTTTTTCTTTTACACTTAACTCGTCTGACTAAATACTCTGAATGGCTACTACACATACTTGAAATTTCCAAAATACTTACATACAATATTTCTAATTAATATATTATTCAAGTGGTAGTTTTCAGTCCAACGATTGCAATGATATATTGACACTGATCAGCTAGAACATTTTGACCACCAACCTAGTACTAATGTAAACCCAGCCAGGTGAGAGCAGCATCACCTGCTGAGTAACGACTGCTAGTCAGTCAAATGCATGGCACATGTTGTATCAGCAAGCGTGCTTTGCACATGTAGAATGGGGAAGGTGCCCAATCTATCTCAGTTTGGCCGAGGACAGAGTGTGATGGCCTGGAAACTTGGCAAGAGCATTTCGGAAACTGCACAAGTTGTCGAGTGTTCAAGGACTGTTGTGGTGTCTTCAACATATGGTAAAACCACATCCGTATTTCATGGGGTTAGGAAGTCACCTTTCATTACAGATGTTGGACATCCAGGCTGGGCAGACTTGTAAAGCAGAACAGGTGGGGACTGTGCTGGAGCTAATATCAGACTTTAATGCTGGGCAGAGTACAAGTGTGTCTCAGCAAATAGTGCACCAAACACTCCTAATGATGAGCCTTTGCGGCCAACAACCCATGCGTGTTCCAATGTTAATACCACGACATCAGCAAATATGACTGAAATGGGCACATGACCATGGGCACTGAACATTGGCACAGTGCTGCACGGTCTGATAAATCCCAAATACCCTCTTCATCATGCCAATGGAGGATGCCTTCCAGGGGAACAGGACCTTGATACCTGTACTGTAGGGTGGAGACAAACTGGTGGCAGCTCCATTATGCTCTGGGAATTATTCATATGGGCATGCATGGGTCCAGTGGAGCTCGTGCAAGGCACTATGATGACCAAGGAATATTGTACACTGTTTGCTGACCACATACACCCCTTCATGACGATCATGTTTCTGATGCAGTGGCATTTTTCAGCAAGATAATACACTATGTCACAAGGCCCTGAGTGTGACAGAGTGGTTCAAGGGACATAGTCATGAGTTACAATTGACGTGCTGGCCCCCCAACTGAGCCTGATGATACACATCTGAAGTTTTATTACGATGAGGAGTTTGCCCCCTCCCCGGAATTAAACTTGGGTGTGCGGATGTGGCGTCAACTCCCTCCAATGACTTACCAAGACTTCATTGCTTCCATGCCATGATGGTCACCACTGTTATATGGGCTATTAGATAGTTGGTCATAACGATCTGGCTGATCACTTTAGTTTTGCTTGAAATCATTTTAATAGAGAGTAACTGATAACTGAAAGTTATTGCTGCAGCATGTCATTTGGAAACAGTGTGACCTTATCAGTAGCTCTAATAATACTGACACAACTCATTAGAAAGGTCTCATTTCATTTTTTCTGCTAACCTCATTCAATTTTCTAAAAACTTATTAACTTAAAATCCATCTGTAATTAAAGACTGGTCACACTCAAATTTACTTTTGCCAATTGAGCCTCTGCACTTGATAGATTCTGAGATTTAACATTATGCTTTTATTGCACTAAGTATTCTGGACCAAATAATTCTTTATTCAGCAAGTTACTAATTAAGAACATGCCAATGAACAAGTAGTGAGATGTCCACGCATTGTTCTCATATAAAAACCAGCCCAGTTTTCAAGTGATAGGAATCTCATGCATCATGAAATACTGCAGCCCGAAGTATACTTTGGTATCAGCTTTTCAATGCCATGTTGTGGTTCAAATTGCACTCAGGTTTGGTTGGCAAAGTGTTAACAGCAATTTGAGTTCTCTTAGGGCTTTCCCTCTAAAAATTCACAGGACCAGGAAATGCAATTTAAAAGATTGTGTCAAATAAGTAAAACAAATAGACATGAGGCTTAATAAGCAGCCAACCAACTTGGTTAGTTGCAGCAGCCAGCAAATTCAGGTACACATGACAGAATGAACTGTTCTCATTATATTCAACTATTGTTAGACTCAAAAGAAAAGATGTGCATTTGTCCTCATGCTGAGACCATAAAGATTCTCATTTTCACACAAAATGAGAAATCACTGTTGCTACTAGCACAACCTTTTCTCTTTAAACTATCTACCCATTTGATCCATTCACTCAAATACAATTCCTTGGTGTTAAAGGGAGAATCTTAATTGTCTCAGCATGAGGGGAAACTTACATCTTTTCTTTGAGTCTAACAACAGCTGAGTATAATGAGAGAAGTTTATGCTCTCATGTTTACCTGAACCTGCTCGTTGCTGCAACTCACCAAGTTGGTTGGCTGCTTGTTAAGCTTTATGCCTGTTTTTACTCATTTGACATGGCCTTTTAAATTAGATTTACTGATCCTGTGAATTTTCTGGTGGAGGAAAGACTTGAATGCATGTATTTTTTTAGGACAATGCATTCTGTTTCTTTGGTGTTTACTGGTACAAATTTCTGGTATGAATTTCTTTTATAACTGCTGGAGTAAAAGTTAAAAAACAAAATCTACTATAACCAAGCAATTTGAAAGGAACATTCATTACTTACAAGGCAAATGAGGCTAAGAAATCAACTTTTTTAAGTTCTGTGAACACAGGAGAAAGCTGAATCAAAGCCCTGCTTGCTACATCAATGTGAGAGTTGCCTTGGAAAAAATGCAGTTGGATCATATATTATTGACCTGAAAAAACTGGAGCATAAACAGTGGCTGCAAACAGATTGTACATGACTCGAAACTAAGCAACAGCCAGTATATCATTTTGTCACAGAAATGGGATCAAATATCCCTGACATGATAATTCACCATTTTGTTTCAAAAAATGAAATGCAATATGTAAAAACTATGAAGCAAACCCTTAAACATGATGAAGTAACTGGAATGTTTGATTTTTCAGAGAATAATTTTTTTGTTGTACCAGAATGTTGTCTGTTGCAGTGGACAAAAATACGCTTGTTGGTACAATGGTGGGTTCTTTACTTTCCTCCAGAAGGAGACAAAACATAGTACACTTCATTGTAACATCAATAATAAGAATTACTTAACTTTGTAAAGTCAATTTCCACATAGATGTGAGCTATGAGTATCTACAACTGTCTCTGAACATCAATTTATCACAGTGCATACTTAGCACATAAAATATTAGTTCACATTACAACAACACATGCAAACCTAACAATGCTTTGCAATTGCTAAATCTCTCTCTCTCTTTCTCTCTCTCTCTCTCTCTCTCTCTCTCTCTCTCTCTCTCTCTCTCTCCCTCTTTCTCCCTCTCCTTCCCTCTCCCCCCTCTCACTGTCCATCTCCTCCTTCTCACTCTCTGTGCCCCTGTACCCTGCCACCCCCTCCGCCTGCCCATCTCCTCTTCCCACTTTCCTCTGACCCTGAATCATGTTTATTGTCATTGCTAATGTAACCTTCATTGGGAATTGAAGTCGCTCAAATGAATGGGTAAATTTGTTGGTGTCATGGGTATATGGGGTATGGGACAGGCCTCTCTAGCTGCTGTATCTATAAAGATAGTAGCTTCAATAACAGTATTTTCCATAGTTTAAATCTGGGAATGGATAGTATTACAATGTTAGCCGTAAATATGACTTTACTCTTTTAAGCCAGCTGCAAATAAGAAAACAAAGTAGCCATATGTTTGTGTATAAATAAAAATGACAGTGACAAAGGAAAGAAACGCACATTTTCACAGCACTTTCTTTCTCACAGCCAGTCTTAAGAGAAAACCAGGACACAGTCATTTAAGAAACATATAGCCTCCGCCCATATGACTGTTTGTTAGAGCAAAAATTTGGAGTAAATTGGTCAATAACTTTTCAAGATTTTTGGTAACAACCTTTTCCCTTTTTTATTATACTGTTTTCCCTTTATATATTACGTATGCATATTTATATATATTAAAAGTACATTAGAGCAACATGTAAAAATCTGAAGTTAAATGGGAAATAAATTTTTGGAAACTACATTTCTCTTCATTCATTAGTATGGATATTTCTGTATTAAAAAATACATGTTTCTATATTAACACATTGACTGCCATAATGATAGTTGGACCATGTTTTGCTATGCCACACTGAAATCACGAAATTGTCAATTTATGAGTGATCTGGACTGATAACAGGCATGAGCCATTTATGGCTCATGTGGCCCAACAACAACATTTTAACACAATTATAATCAGTGGCCACATGTGGCTCAAATGATTTAAAACTGCAATAGGCATAAAAAATTGTTTTTCAAGAAATGATTCAAACAGTTAGATTATTTGATTATATTCACTACATATAATATTATTTACAAATTTTTTACTTGGTCTGACAACAATGTTCATGAATAAAGATCATAGAACATTCTACTTCTTCAACACAGCATTGTGAATTTCACTAAAACACTCATTGGATGTAAAATGTCAAATTTATTGCATTTAGTGCACACCCTCTTCATTTTCTTAGCAGCATCCGTTTTTCCTCTGTTCGTCACAGGCACTTATAACAGCCCAAACATCTTCTTCAACTGCTCTCCTTTGGAAACTCTACTGTCACAAGGCAATGGCTATTATCTACATAGAATGTTTGTAGTGCTGCTCATGGATGTGGATCTTTGGCATTCAATAGCAGTAGAACCAAGAGCTCCCTGAAATGAATTATTTGTATGCAAGACTTGGATCCTTTGTTTGCCAAGTTGTACAGTACTTGAGCATTTACAACAGATGTTCCAAAAAGGATTTCAAAAATGATTTTTCTGTACCATTTAACCATACACTGACGTGTCATTGAGAATGAGCTCAGCTGATCAGTTGCAGTAATAAATGACTTGGCGGCATTGTAGTCATCGACCGCTTTGGGTTTCAAAACTTCCATGCCAGTTTTACATTTTACAGGCACCATATCATCGTTATGTTTGGTAGAAATCATCAAAACATCCTGTTTATCTTTCCATTTGATCACAGAGGTTTTAGTGTTGCTGTGTGAACATATTGTTTGCCCTTTTTTCAGTTTTGCAGATATTACAGTTTGTGGGTTACCTTTTCTATTACTCCTAAGAGTTCCAACAAGATGGGTAGAGGTATTCATTAGTTCTGTAGCCAATGATACACTACTGTATGAATTGTCACGATACAATGTCCTCCCATTGTGCAACAAAGGATCAAGTAACTCCATAACTACTTTTTGTGGAAGACAGACACATGTAGTTGCTTCTTACCAGCACAGACTTTGAGGTTCTGTGTATAGCCAGAAGACTTTCACCCCATACCTATACCTTTTGTCAGGTCCATATTGACGAAGTGACAGATGTCTTCTAAATGGGATAATAGTCTCATTAATGCAAATTTCCTCTTGAGGACAAATTGTGTCCTTGAATTTTGGTACTATCAGGTCTAAGAGAGGTTGGACTTTGTGGAGTCTATCCCCTTCAAGCCTAGTATCATTATTAGAAGGATGAAATAATCTGAGGAGTATTTCAAACTGATTATGTGACATAATGGAGCTAACTTTGTTAGAGTAAACCATCGACTTGCTCCAGTAGCGAGCTAAATTTGGCATTTTTACAAAGCAATCCACATTATAATGCCAGAGAAACATTTCATCTCTGCTATATTTGTTTCTTTCCTTTTCATTAGCCTGGAATTGTGACTGGGTTGTTGAGAATCTATTTTTTGTTTTGCATATTGATTTGTTTCAGCCACAAGAAACTCAAACATATTATTATCAGTGAAATTAAAATATACTTCCTCTGGTGAACTATTGATCAACATATCCCAAACATCATTTGATAAAGCACGGGGAAAGCATATGGGAAATATCTTTGGCTCCTCAGTAGCATATACCCATATTATATCTTTGACATTGGTAATATTCCCATCTGGTGTTTCATCGGCATTAGTTTTGGAACAATAGCCAGCTTGTATAACACTCACAACCACATCATTTTGCAAAAGTCACTCTCTTTATCATCACTTTCAATAAACTTCTGTTACTTTGTGGGGTCTCTAACACAACGTTCTTTATCAGGCTCATAATCAGGGTTGCTGTCTGTGTTATCAAAAATGTTACTTTCAAAATTTGATAATCTATCTTGCATAGTTTCATTCACTAGCTGTTCAAGTTCATCGAAAGTTCTTTTGGCCATAATATTAAACCAGGAAACTAATCAAATACACAAATGTAACTTCAATTGGCATACACAACCAATCAGCAAAACTAACAAAAGGCTACTATAGCTGAGTCATTGTTAAGTACATCTCTGATGGTTGCAGTTAGGAATCACCATGGCTACCATCAGCAAAAATACTGAGTGCTATGAACATGAGACTGTTCAGTGGAGCCACCACTTTTAAAACCACAGTTGAAATAAATTTTCTGTGAGCCCTATGAGTTTCACGACGCCTCTAAACACAACTCTGCATGTGAGCCAGTTACGGCTCACACAGCACACAATACAACATACATGTGAACCAAATATGACTGACGTGGTGTCACAACCCATGTAATTGTAATCTGACATTGCTTCATGTGGCAGTCAATGTGTTAAAAAAGTGTGGCCTATATTTGTCCAAATGTTTATTAGACTAATGTGTAAAAATTATAAATAAATTGCTCAAGAACTTTTCAAGATTTTTGGGAACAGCATTTCTCTGTTATATATTATATAAATATTTAAACATTATACATATTTAAAATTGTCTGTCTGAATGATTATTAGAGCACAATGAAAAATCAAAGTTATTAGTCAAGAACTTTTCAGGATTTTTGCTAACAATGTTAAAAATGACATGTTTTCACATAGTAATTGAGATGTAACAATCTATTGAAACCCATTTAAAACATGTATTTTTCAATTCAATTTGAAATAAACAGGAATCACTGATGGAAACAGAAGGTAGTGGTACAGATAAACCTAAAATTATAAAATTGTTATGACGAAACTGGTTACTAAATTATAATTGTATTGAAGTATATAGCTCCTATAATTGGTATGAATATTTAGCATTAATGTAATTAGGTGAAATCTGGAACAAATCATGAGTACAATGATCAAAGTCATTTCTTTGAAAATGAGATGGATTTGTGTTAAAACAGTATCTAAATTAAAGTCTGTGGTATTTAAAGGAAAAACCAACTGAGAGAATCAAAATTGATTAGAAAGTTAAAATGTAATTAGCAAAAATGTTATAAGTGATGTGTAAACATAGGCAGTTCTTTAGGTGTTTTGTCAATAATAAATAAAAGACTTATTTTGCCACATTCAGTGAGACATTTGGAAACATATACATAAGTAGGAACATTTTATGAATCATGCATCTTTTGTATTTAATAAAAATAGTAAAAATATTGATAATACTTCATATTTTGAACATTTGGACACTCTTCAAGCAATACCGAGGATTGTTCAGAACTGTATATGAAAAGGGTAGCCATGTTGGCACTAGAGAGTCAGTACTTTATGATCATTTGATGGAGTAAGGTGTATGACAGTGTCTTCTGAGATGTTGTGCAAAAAGCATGTAATGGCTTACGTGAGTACTTTATGTAAATTCATGCAGGAAGCATGTCAGACTTGGTAAATTGTATGGAATATGTAAGAAGATTGATCTGTCATTACACCAGTTTACATAAATGGGTTAAGAACTAGGTGATATAATAAAAAGAAGCTCTGAAACACAACGTTCAATTTAGTCATTCTTGGCATAAAACACCATGTTACAGTCGACATACAGTAACTCATTGTTTGTTACAGCAATGGATTAACAAAAAGGAATGGATAAGTACAACCCACAATATTATATGAATTTTAATATTTTATTTTGCAGTATTTGGTTTGACAGTTCTTTTTGAGATGTATTGAAGTTGCATTATTAGCAAATAGTAGTCAAAGTAAAAGAACCCAGCAGGCGGGAAATTTCACATGTGTTGAATGGAGCAGGGATATGTCATGAGTCTGTAAATTAATCTTACATTTTGTTTCAGAAAGTTTGTAATTTTATTTTGTATTTCAAAGTTTCGTGAAGAAAACAACTGGACAACATAAGAAAACTGAAAAACGGAAAATACAATAATGGATAAAAAGATATGGTAATCAGCAGCACTACAATATGAAGAATGTAATAATAAACACCAAAAATTATTTAAACTGAAATAATCAAAAAGCAGAGAAGAAGAATAATACCATAAGTACAAATTTTATCTCATTTTTTTTTTATTACTTGTTGGAAAATTTTTCATTAGCTTTGTTAATATGGAAGACAACAGGGAGGTTGACGTAAATAATCAGAATAGTGCAAATGTTACTGGGGAGGAAATAAATGATAATGATGCAAGTATTTGCTCCTCAATCCATAATGAAGATAATGTAGTTAATTGAAACAACCAAATTGGGGAAAACACTGATCACAATAATGTAAGTGAAGGTTCACATTTTTGTGAGTTCGAATCAAGTGTGTCTGTCATGGATAGATTAGTTCAACTAATGGAGGAACAGTAAAAGTTGACTGATGAACATAAAATTTCTCTCAATCAAAAACTTGTCTCCATTGAAAACAAGTTAGATGGACATGAGAACCAAATAGGTGAAACAAAAGATAGCTCAGAAACATTTTGGGTACAAGTAGACAAAAATACCAAAACGTGTCAGTTGTAGCGGGTGGAAGTTTCTGCTTTAAAACAAGAAGAGCAAAATTTTGAAGGAATGTTAGATTCCATAGAAAGAAAAGATGATAGTTACAAAAAATTTGCAACCTCAGAATTTCAGCATTTAAAAAAGTTTAACAAAGATGAAGTGAAAAACTTTACCAAAACAGATAAAAGTATTCAAAACTTTGCCAAAATTGCGAACGATAATTTTACAGAACTGAAAGAAGATGGAGGTACATGTGTAGGGCAAATTTCAGTTCAAAATTCAGGAAATTGATGACACTGTTACTATAAAATCTTTTAGCAACTACAATCATTTTTGGAATAATACCAATATCAAAACCTTTTCAGGGAAAGGGAGTATACATCCCGACAACTTTATGTTTCAAACTAAAGATAATTTTGAAAGTTGCATGAGTGACAATTTAAAAATTAAATTCGTTAACAAATTCCTGGATGGTGAGGCTCTCTCGTGGGCTAACCAGACAATCAAACCTGCCATGACTTTTTGTAAGGTTGAACGTGCTTTTATGAATAAATTTTGGTCAGAAACTAGACAAGCCAGAATCAAGTCCAAGTTCTTAAATGGCCCAAATTTCAAGCAAGGTAGTGGCCTAAAGAAAACATTTTGTGAACAGCACTTAAAAACATTAGTGCATATAGATAAGCCACTAGATGAGATGATTCAAATTGATGCTTTGGAAAGATGTTTGCCACAAAGTGTACGGTGGAGTCTAGTCTGTGGGCCTGACGTCACTATTGAGGAATTTTTGAGATATATTGACAAATTAGTCTTAGCCTGAGAAAGAACTGAAAGGATAATGACAGGCAAGATGACAGTAGAAATAGAAACAATGGAGCTTTCAATGACCATTTTGAACATGAGGATACGAGAGGAGATTTTAGAAGTGAAAATTATAGAGGAGAGTAACAAGGGAACAGTAGATTCAGAAATGATGACAGAAGAAATGAGGAAAGAAATGATTGGCAGAGACCAGAGAACAGAAATTTTGAACAAGAAATAGTCAGTGGCGACAAAGTCAAGGAAATAATGGTAACAATTTTGATAACATAAAGAATGCTCCGGGAAACTAAGGCCTGCCTCTTTTGGAGCCTGTCAGAGTGAGGCAAATGGAAATAGTGTTTACAATCAGGCACATTATAGTGATTTCAGAAGGGGAAGGGGTAGAGAAAATAGAGCATACCAAAACTATGTATCCAGAAAACAACCTGAAGTGAACAGAATGAATTTTGATAGGGAATTTTGGGAGAACTTTTTATCTAAAAACAAAGATGAACAAAAAAGGAAAAGAAAATGTAAATTTAAAATAGAGGAAAACATTTTGACAAATTTCTTTGATAGTATTAATGTAGTAGTAGTTACTAATAGTGATGAAAACAGATCTGATTAGTATGTTGAATGATTGTGAAGTGAGTGAAAGAACTGATACTGGTGTTGTATGTAGGGAAGCTGATAATCATGTACTTAGAAATGAAAGTGAAGATGACAGTGTTATTCCAGATAAAATTTCAGTAAGCAATAAACAGGAAAAAGATGATGATGTAGTAGGACAGAATGATCATAGTGTTGAAGTTGTTGGTGCATTTGAAGAAGTGTGTGAAAATGGAAATGAATTTAGTGTTGAGAATTATACTAAGTGTGATGATAATGTTTCTGATGATGATGATGATAAGGTTGATGACACTGTATCACTCACAGAATTGGATGGAATGGTATATGCAGAAGTTAACATTAATGATTGTATGGTGTTTGATTCTGGAAACTCTGATGTAAGCTTGAGTGATGATTTTGAAACAAGTAGAAAAGTACATTATAGATTAATTTTGCCAGTAGATGTTAGTGATACTGTGTCTGAATGTATTAATGAAAATGAGAGAGAAAATTTGATCAGTGATAAAATAGTGAAAGTATTTGTATTTGTATTTGTATTTATTTATTTATCCTGTGGACCACATATTGCACAAAGTACACATGATATAGGACAAGTCATTTTTCTTAACAAATATGTAGTTTGCAGAAAAAAATAGGCAATGGACTGCCATTTAAAAAATGTACACAAAATTGTTCACTGATGAATATAGTAACTTCACATACAGAGAATACAAACAATTTACATGGGGAACTAAGAAACACGTAGGCAATATAGTGCTACTTTAAATTTACACAAATAATCACTGGGATTACAGAATAGTGAAAATGTCAACTGGAAACACAACAGAAGGACAATGTCATTTAAAAACTACATTAAACATGAAATTAACATTGAGATTTCACAGACAATTAAGTTTTAATACTAATAGAATGTGTACTTGTACATTCAAAAAGCAAGTTAAAAAATTTTGGGAAGTGAAACTGAAACATAGTTGTGTATAGTAGAAATTAGGTTATTATTTTGCCTACAGAATGTTTTACTCTAATCACAGTATTTTACAAAGGAACTTTATAATTTTTCATTTCCAGGAATTCTTGTACTGAATAGAAACAGTGCTTTATCAGAAATGCCCTTAGTTTATTTTTAAATATTGGATCTGGAGCAGTTTTTATTTGTTCTGGGATTTTATTGTGTAATACGACACCCAGATGAGTTATATATTTTTGGTATGATGATGTCCTTGAAAAAATTTGATGGATATTAGATTGCCCTCTGGTATAATGAGCGTGTATATAATTGTTTTGGATTAATTTGGCTGTTCTTGAGAGGTATTCCCTGGTGAATAGGATTGTTTCTTGAATGAATAGGGATGGGATGCTTAGAACATTAAGTTTTATAAATAGACATTTACAGGATACCAGCTTTTTAAGGCCACAGATTATCCTCAGTGCTCTTTTATGTAGTTTAAATATATTTGTGCTGTGAGTTGAATATCCCCAAAAGATGATTCCAAGGCGGAGCAATGAGTGGAACTGCGCATGGTATGCTTGCATTAATGTGGATTTACTTGTAGTAGATTTTAGTATTCTTAGTCCATAGCACAATGATGAGAGTTTCTTTGATAAGTAGTGACTATGGTAACAAATGTAACCATAGCGACCGAAGGTTTAAAATCATAAATGAAATTTGTCAAAATGTGCATTTAGTGAAGGAAAGTTCTTTTGAAAATCCAAAAGAGTCATCTAATCATAAAATAATCAGTGAATGTGTAGAAACAGTAGAAAAAATACATGATTGTGACAAAGAGGTGAATTTCAGGGATATGGAGGAGGATCTGTTATTTCAAAATAAGGTCAATGAAATTGGTATAAAACTTGGAGTCCATATATTGCAGTACAGATTTCTGATAAGATAGGAAACTGTCTTCTGGACACAGGTAGCCCAACTACAGGATTATAAAAGGTGCTAAGAGATTAAAAACAATGAGAATTTCACAGAATTTCCAATAACAGGGGTAAGGGTAAAAGATGCAACAGGAAAAAGTAGTAAATCGATTACCAGACAAGCCTTACTAGATTTTAAATTAAAGATGTGTAATTTGTATAAGGATGTTTAGTGACTAATGGTTTGAATGAAAACTTGATATTGGGTATGAACTGGATAGTTAAGGCAAAAGTAAATTTTATCTGGGCTAACATGAAAATAACATTTGTTGAACTAAAAAGTGGTATTTGTGGGGAAGTTAGGATTGTAATGTAAGATCATGGCCAAAGTAATCTGATTAGGGGGATGCAAGAGACTAACAGTGATGGTTATTGTGAGGATGGGGAAGAATTTTGTATTAGTGATAACAATGTTGACTCCTACAGTGAACTGGTAGCTAAAAAAGTGTCTGAAACTGAAAGCCTTAAAGGAGAGAACATAAGTGAAATTGGGGATTTTTTGTGGGATTATAATAACATATTTAATTTAAAACCAGGGATAGTAAAAGGGTATTGATGTAAACTGAAATTAAAAGTGTATGATCCATTATTCATTAATTCTAATGCTATCCCCATCTGCAAAAGAAAAGAAGTGGAAAGAGAGCTTCAGAAAACGGAAAAGTGGAAAATAATAGTAAGAAGTTGTAGTTCATACAATAACACATTAGTGGTGGTTTCAAAACAAGATGGGGGTATCCAACTAGTACTTGATTCAAGATACCTAAATAAATATTTAGAGAGAGAAACTGACCATCCTGAAAGTATAGATGAACTGCTTAACAAGTTTGAAAATGTAAGGTATATGACTAGTCTTGACTTAACTTCTGGGTTTTATCAGATTGAACTGGAGAGAGATTCTAGAAACTACACTGCATTCAAATATGCGGATGACATTTTACTATCAAGCAAGACCTGGGAAGAGCATATACAAATATTAAAGGAAAATGGAAAGAAAATGAGACAGGGGAGTATGACATCAAAATTAGAAAAATGTATATTTACAAGGAAAGAATTAAAATTTCTTGGCCATTGCGTAAGTGAAAAAGAGATTTTGCCTGATGCAGAAAAGATTGAGGCCATCACAAAATTCCCAAAACCTAGGAATAAAAAATATTTGAAGTCATATTTTGGACTAATAAACTTTTATCAAAAATATGTGAAAACTGTGAAATTTATTATTTAACAAAGCATATAATTTTTTAGGGAGTACTCATCCATATACCTACTGCTGTCTCAGGTTCATGTCATCTACTGCAACATGGATTTCAAGCCATGATTAAAAAATACATATATTCAGGTTCAGAAAATTTATTCTAAAATATGTTATAATTGTACTGAGATGCTTACGAAACTTCCTTAAGTCATTACATGCTTCTTGCATGGAGTTTAATAAAATGCTGCTCTCGAATGCCAACATGGCTACCCATATATATATATATATGAATATAATAGAGGGAAACATTCCACGTGGGAAAAATATATCTAAAAAGAAAGATGATGAAACTTACCAAACAAAAGCGCTGGCAGGTCGATAGACACACAAACAAACACAAACATACACACAAAATTCTAGCTTTCGCAACCAATGGTTGCCTCATCAGGAAAGAGGGAAGGAGAAGGAAAGACAAAAGGATATGGGTTTTAAGGGAGAGGGTAAGGAGTCATTCCAATCCCGGGAGCGGAAAGACTTACCTTAGGGGGAAAAAAGGACAGGTATACACTCGCACACACACACATATCCATCCACACATACACAGACACAAGCAGACATTTGTAAAGGCAAAGAGTTTGGGCAGAGATGTCAGTCGGGGCGGATGTACAGAGGCAAAGATGAAGTTGAAAGACAGGTGAGGTATGAGCGGCGGCAAATTGAAATTAGAAATTAGCGGAGATTGAGGCCTGGCGGATAGCGAGAAGAAAGGATATGCTGAAGGGCAAGTTCCCATCTCCGGAGTTCTGACAGGTTCGTGTTAGTGGGAAGTATCCAGATAACCCGGACGGTGTAACACTGTGCCAAGATGTGCTGGCCGTGCACCAAGGCATGTTTAGCCACAGGGTGATCCTCATTACCAACAAACACTGTCTGCCTGTGTCCATTCATGCGAATGGACAGTTTGTTGCTGGTCATTCCCACATAGAACGCTTCACAGTGTAGGCAGGTCAGTTGGTAAATCACGTGGGTGCTTTCACACGTGGCTCTGCCTTTGATCGTGTACACCTTCCGGGTTACAGGACTGGAATAGGTGGTGGTGGGAGGGTGCATGGGACAGGTTTTACACCGGGGGCGGTTACAGGGGTAGGAGCCAGAGGGTAGGGAAGGTGGTTTGGGGATTTCATAGGGATGAACTACTTCCTTTCACGCCGATCACCTGCCGCCCTACCTAAAACCTCTTTCCTCATTACCTTAGCCAGCTTCATCCTGACCCACAACTTCTTCACTTTTGAAGGCCAGACATACCAACAATTAAAGGGAACAGCCATGGGTACCAGGATGGCCCCCTCGTATGCCAACCTATTCATGGGTCGCTTAGAGGAAGCCTTCCTGGTTACCCAGGCCTGCCAACCCGAAGTTTGGTACAGATTTATTGATGACATTTTCGTGATCTGGACTCACAGTGAAGAAGAACTCCAGAATTTCCTCTCCAACCTCAACTCCTTTGGTTCCATCAGATTCACCTGGTCCTACTCCAAATCCCATGCCACTTTCCTTGACGTTGACCTCCACCTGTCCAATGGCCAGCTTCACACGTCCGTCCACATTAAACCCACCAACAAGCAACAGTACCTCCATTATGACAGCTGCCACCCATTCCACATCAAACGGTCCCTTCCCTACAGCCTAGGTCTTCGTGGCAAACGAATCTGCTCCAGTCCGGAATCCTTGAACCCGTAACTACCCTCCCGACCTGGTACAGAAGCAAATAACCAGAGCCACATCCTCATCTCCTCAAACCCGGAACCTTCCACAGAAGAACCCCAAAAGTGCCCCACTTGTGACAGGATACTTTCCGGGACTGGATCAGATTCTGAATGTGGCTCTCCAGCAGGGATACGACGTCCTCAAATCCTGCCCTGAAATGAGATCCATCCTTCATGAAATCCTCCCCACTCCACCAAGAGTGTCTTTCCGCCGTCCACCTAACCTTCGCAACCTCTTAGTTCATCCCTATGAAATCCCCAAACCACCTACCCTACCCTCTGGCTCCTACCCCTGTAACCGCCCCTGGTGTAAAACCTGTCCCATGCACCCTCCCACCACCACCTATTCCAGTCCTGTAACCCGGAAGGTG
Source organism: Schistocerca piceifrons (assembly GCF_021461385.2). NCBI lineage: Eukaryota > Metazoa > Arthropoda > Insecta > Orthoptera > Acrididae > Schistocerca > Schistocerca piceifrons. The sequence continues at coordinate 190,993,317 of NC_060141.1, forward strand.
TACACGATCAAAGGCAGAGCCACGTGTGAAAGCACCCACGTGATTTACCAACTGGCCTGCCTACATTGTGAAGCGTTCTATGTGGGAATGACCAGCAACAAACTGTCCATTCGCATGAATGGACACAGGCAGACAGTGTTTGTTGGTAATGAGGATCACCCTGTGGCTAAACATGCCTTGGTGCACGGCCAGCACATCTTGGCACAGTGTTACACCGTCCGGGTTATCTGGATACTTCCCACTAACACCAACCTGTCAGAACTCCGGAGATGGGAACTTGCCCTTCAGCATATCCTTTCTTCTCGCTATCTGCCAGGCCTCAATCTCCGCTAATTTCTAATTTCAATTTGCCGCCGCTCATACCTCACCTGTCTTTCAACTTCATCTTTGCCTCTGTACATCCGCCCCGACTGACATCTCTGCCCAAACTCTTTGCCTTTACAAATGTCTGCATGTGTCTGTGTATGTGTGGATGGATATGTGTGTGTGTGCGAGTGTATACCTGTCCTTTTTTCCCCCTAAGGTAAGTCTTTCCGCTCCCGGGATTGGAATGACTCCTTACCCTCTCCCTTAAAACCCATATCCTTTTGTCTTTCCTTCTCCTTCCCTCTTTCCTGATGAGGCAACCATTGGTTGCGAAAGCTAGAATTTTGTGTGTATGTTTGTGTTTGTTTGTGTGTCTATTGCATTGGCACTTATAGAATGAATAAATCTATAAATCTATCAAACTTTAACCATTTAGTATTTTATAAATGTGAAAATACTCAAATATGAAATATTAACAATACTTTTACTATTTTTATAAAATGCAAATGATACATGGATCAGAAAATGTTCCTACCAATATATATGTTTCCAAATCACCCATTGAGTGTGGTGATACAGGTCTTTTATTTATTATTGACAAAATACCTAAAGAATTACCAATGTTTACATGCCACTTAAAACATTTTCACTAATTACATTTTAATTTTTTAATCAGATTTGATTCTCTCAGTTGGTTTTACCTTTAAGTACCACAGACTTTAATTTAGATACTGTTTTAACACAAATCCACCTCAGTTTCAAAGAAATGACTTTGAACATTGTGCTCAGTCATTTGTTCCAGATTTCACTTAATTACATTAATCCTAAATATTCATACCAATTACAGGACCTATATACTTCAAAACAACGAAAAATTTAGAAACCATTTTCATTGTAGCAATTTTGTAAGTATAGGTTTACCAATACCTATATTTTCCATGAGTGATTCTGAAGTGGGAACGTGTTGTATCTCCGCTTACAGTCGCTCATGTGCAGTGAACCGGCTTTATCACCGCACCCACGCACTATGCTCAAGGGAGAGGCTTTGTGGCAATAAACGACTAGAGCGGTTTCGGGACAGGACACATTTATTTTTCCTACCGTTACAATAAATGACACATAACATTCTTCGCTAATGTCCGTCTATACGGGTGCGTTGCACTGGCGGCACTGCTCGATCACTGATCCCGGAGGGTGTACACTCCAGTGACAAGCCGTGGCGCGACCGCGTGGACTGCGCGGGACAAATGGCCGCGTCACAGAATGTTCTGCTCCTGGTGTGACCGGAGGCGCCGTAACGTCCGCAAAGGAGCGAAAGACACTTTAACGGAGACTGCGCTTACAACCGCGTGTACGCATTTACGGCCGAGTCACGTTGACTCGACGCACGTGGTCTGCGGCGGAAGAACTGGGAGACGTGTTTCGCGTCGCGTCGACTAGCTCGCACTGGTTGCCTGCTTTGTTCCTGTGCGGTCCTGTGTGTGACGCAGCGTTGCCGAAATTCTGCGTAACGGTACAGCTGCCCCTACTTGTGTTGGCAGTGCTGTAGTTCAGCCCTTCGTGCGTTGGACGGTGCTGCCGCCACACAGATCCCCCCTTGGAGAGCGGAGCTCCGTAACTGCGAAAATGCGGCGATCGTTAGGTGGCGCACGTGTGTTTATAGTTCGTGCGCTGCGTGATGGCAGTGCGGCAGCTTTGGTGGGGGTCGGTCGGCATCAGAAGGGCGGCAGCCCGTGATGTCAGCGCGCCGGACTGTGACTGGGACATCCGAAGCGTGCCACCCAGGTGTCGACAAATGCGGTGGCGATGGTCTCGGCTGCGACGTCTGCGACGGGCGTTGCTTCCGGCCAGCGAGTGAAGCGGTCCACCATAGTTAGGAGGTACCACTTGCTTTGTGAGAGAGGAAGCGGGCCGACGAGGTCCACATGGACGTGCACAAATCGGCGTGTCGCGTCCGGGAAGGTGCCCACGGGTGCGTGGGTGTGCCTCCCGACTTTGGCACGCTGACATGCGGTGCAAGTGCGCGCCCATTCACGACAGTCCTTCCGAAGCCCGGGCCAGATGAAACGTGCAGCCACGAGTGTCGCAGTGGTGTTGGTGCCAGGGTGTGACAGTCCATGGACACGGTCGAAGGCACTGCGCCGGAATTTCTCCGGGAGGAATGGTCGGTGCGTGCCGGTTGAGGTGTCACACCAAATCTTCCGTGCAGAGCCGGGGACAGGCACCAGCTCCAGTTGCAGGCCGCTGGAAGTGTTGTGACAGAAGCGGTGCAGTTCTTCGTCACTCTCCTGTACTTGGGCCATGTCCTCAAAGTTCACAGGGGGTGAAATAACGGCTAACGCTCGGGACAGACAATTGGCGACGATATTGTCTATCCCCGAAATGTGTCGAATGTCAGTCGTGAATTGCAACACGTACTCTAACTGCTGGAGTTGGCGCAGTGAACACTTAGTGTGGTTGCTCTCGAACGCGTGGATAATGGGTTTGTGATTGGTGAAAATGATGAAGTGTCGGGCTTCTATGGACGGTTGGAAGTATTTCACCGCCACGTACACTGCAAGCAACTCTCGGTCATAAGCACTCCAAGCACATTGCGAATCGGAAAGCTTTTTAGAGAAAAAACCGAGATGCTGCCAACTCCCGCCGACGAGCTGTTGTAACGCCGTGCCGATGGCGGCCTGGCTGGCGTCCACGACTACAGCTAAGTCCACGTGATGTACCAGGTGCGCGAGCAGCGTCGCTTCCACGAGATTCCTTTTTGAGTTTGTGAAGCTCTTCTCCAATGCATCTGTCCAATTCACGAGGGTCTTTCCTTTTGATGTAGGACCTTGTAACGCCTTAGTCAGTGGCTCTTGTATGGCTGCAGCGTTGGGCAGGTGTCGACGATAAAAGTTCAACATGCCGAGGTAACGTCGTAATTCTTTGTGCGTCTGCGGACGCGGCATGTTCGGTATTGCCTTCACTTTCTCCGGTAGCGGTGTCGATCCGGTGGGCGTAATTAAATGGCCGAGGAACTCGATTTCCGTCACACTGAACTCGCATTTATCGGTGTTAATAATGATGTCGGCTTCACTCAGGCGCTGAAAGATGGTCATTAAGTGGCGGCGGTGGAGTTCGGGCGACTTGGAATACACCAGGATGTCGTCGAGGAACGCGAAGCAAAATGGCAATCCTCGTAAGACGCCGTCCAGAAACTGCTGCCAAGTCTGGGCAGCATCCTGAAGACCGAAAATCATAAACAGGATTTCGAAAAGCCCGAAGGGCATTACGATGGCTGTTTTTTCGATGTTTTCGGGCGCCACCGGTATTTGGGTGTACGCCTTTGTGCAGTCAGTCTTGCTGAACACCGCGAAGCCCGCCAAGGCGTAGCTGAAGTCTTGAAGGTGTGGGACTGGGTATCGGTCCGGCACCGTTCGCGAATTAAGGGCACGATAGTCCCCTCACAGGCGCCACGAATTGTCTTTTTTGGGCACTAAATGCAACGCCGATGACCATGGGCTGCTCGATGGTCGCACGATGCCTTGCCACAGCATGACCTCGAACTCTGCCTTTGCTGCTGCGAGTCTGTCCGGCGCGAGTTGACGTGGGCGACACGATGTGGGAGGGCTGGGTGTGGTTATTATGTGGTGCACCGTCAAATATTTGATGTCTCTCGGTGCACCGGCTGGGCGGGTGAGGTCGGGGAATTGCTCACGAATGTCAGCGAACGGTCCGGGGCACTTCACGGGTTTAACGCTGTAGTATGCAGCCTGCCGGCGCTGTCCCGCTATCTTTAAATTCGTTGTGGCATCGATGAGCTGGCCGTTTGTGATGTCGGCTAACAGCCCGTAGTGGCTGAGAAAGTCTGCGCCCAGGATCGGCTCATTGACGTTGGCCACAGTAAAAGTCCACGAGAACGTGCGCTGTAGGCCTAGATCTATATTGCGGCTGTGTGTGCCGTAAGTTTTAATAGTGGAATCGTTCCCCACTGTAAGGCAGAGTGCCTCGGCCCACCTGCGGTCTCGTACCATAGAACGGGGGAATACTGAGAGGTCCGAACCCGTGTCGACGAGGTACCTCACGCCTGCCCCCGTTCCACAACAAACAGATGCTTCGATATCATATTGCAGCTGGGTGCGCCTAGGTCCGGTCGCAGCTGGCGTTTGGGTGCGAGCAAGGAGCACAGCACCTGATTCCTTCGTTGCCAAAGCGGACGTGGTACCAGCAGTAGCCGCTTTGTGCATGCTGTGACGTTGGCGGGGTACCGTTGGAGCAGCTGTTGTTGCGGTGCCTGACGCCCAGTGTGCTGCCGCTGCGGCGCGTGCTGCCCTCTTGCTGCGAGTGCGGCAACCAGTCGACTTGCGTTGAGAGAGCTGCCACCTGTGCGGTCAAGTGTTGCACTAGCTTGTGCAGGTCGGCATCCGATGCGGGTGCGGGAGGCACTTGCCGCCACGGAGGTGGGGGGACAGTTGTAAGCTGCCACAGCCGCGGTGCTAGGCGCCGTTGACAGCGCGTCTTGCACCCTGTCGGCCAAGTTAACGACGGCGTCCAGCTGCATCTCCGTCTGTGCAGCTATCACTGCCTGCACCTGAGCTGGGAGGCTGTACACCCAGATAGTGCGTAACAGCGAATCTGGCACCATATCGGACTGCGCGAGGCTCCGCAAGTGGCGCAGCAACTGCGAGGGCCTCCGATCGCCGCATTCCTCTTGCCACAGCAGTTGGTGCACTCGCTGTCCCTCTGACGACGAAATCCACCGGATCAGCTCTTCCTTGAGCCGTTTGTAGCTTGACTGCGTCGGCGGGGTGGTGATTATATCCCGCACTTCGGTCGCATAGTTCTGGTCCAGCTGGCTCACTATGTGCCCAAATTTCGCAAGGTCGCAGGTCACGTGGTTGCTCATAAATACCGCCTCAACCTGGCTGAACTACATTACAGAGTCACGCGGCCAAAAGGGAGGCAGCATGATCAATGCCCATCCAGCGCTTGTCGGCGTTCCGGCGGACATAGGAGGCGTCGGTGTGGCGGAGATTTGCGCGCCAACATTGTCCTGAGCTGTCTGTGGCTGCGCGGCGTCCGCGCATGTAGTCCGTGCCTGTAGCTCACTCTCTAGCCTCGTGTTGCGTGCGAGCAGTTCTCCGACGGTCTTTTGCAACTTCTCTAGTGTCGACATCTTAGTTCAGAGTCGAATCCTCATACAAAAGGAAAGTACACAGTGAAAATAACACGACAAGGGAAACACACAAAAAAAATAACACTAAGCAGTCCGCGATCAAAACATACGTGCACAAAAACAATACAACAAAAGTTAGTTAAAAATATTTTACTACGGAGCACTGTTCAGCGCGGGCGTATACGCGCAAGCCTACTCGCATTTCGACGTCTTTCGTACCAACGAACGATCGTCACCACGTGTTTTTTTAGCCTCAGATCACGTCGGGGTCACCAGTGAAGCGGGATCGTGTTGTATCTCCACTTACAGTCGCTCATGTGCAGTGAACCGGCTTTATCGCTGCGCCCATGCACTATGCTCAAGGGAGAGCCTTTGTGGCAATAAATGACTAGAGCGGTTTCGGGACAGGACACATTTATTTTTCCTACCGTTACAATAAATGACACATAACATTCTTCGCTAATGTCCGTCTATACAGGTGCGTTGCACTGGCGGCACTGCTCGATCACCGATCCCGGAGGGTGTACACTCCTGTGAAGAGCCGTGGCACGACCGCTTGGACCGAGCGGGACAAAAGGCCGCGTCACAGAATGTTCTGCTCCTGGCGCGACCGGAGGCGCCGTAACATCCGCGAAGGAGTGAAAGACACTTTAACGGTGACTGCGCTTATGACTGCGCATACGCATTTACGGCGGAGTCACGTTGACTCGACGCATGTGGTCCGCAGCGGAAGAACTGGGAGTCGTGTTTCGCGTCGTGTCGACTAGCTCGCACTGGTCGTCTGCTTTGCTCCCGTGCGGTCCGGTGTGCGACGCACCGTTGCCGAAATTCTGCGTAACGGTACAGCTGCCCCTACTTGTGTCGGCAGTGGTGTAGTTCAGCCCTTCGTGCGTTGGATGGTGCTGCCGCCACAATTCCTGTTTATCTCAAATTGGATTGAAAAGTATGTGTTACTTCTCAACTACCCCCAACTAAAAGTCGAACAAAACCTTTTCTGGCAGATCCATGTAACAGTACTCATCTTACAATCAGTTGGATGGATTAGCAATTTATGTATGATATGAGATCAGTTTTCTGCTTAATCTGCAAAATGAAGTGTACACATACATCACAATGAACTTTAAACTATGTTTTCAATTAAATGTGTAAGATTATCATGAATTATTTTATATCAATTTCAACTTTATCAGACAAAATATTGATCAATAGCACAAAGAAAGAGCAAGCTAATTCACAGGATTGTCTGTAACTTGTATTTCAGCATGAATAGGAGGTAAATCTATTTCAATAAGAAAAATTATCTAATGGAAGTTAGTTGAATTTTATCAAAGCAGTACACAACAGAATTGCAAGACCACTAGCTCAAATAATAAAACAATGTTTTGAAGAGGGCTGTTTCCCTGAGGTACCAAAATATGCTGAAGTCAAACCACACTCCAAGAAGGGATCAAGAGATATCATGGGAAATTTTCATCCTATCTCGATTCTCACAGGCCTATCTAAAATATTTGAAAAACTTGCTGTTGCACAAATCCAAAACTTCATTGCAAAATATTCTATTATTCTAAGCAATCAATTTGGTTTTCAGCAGCGGAAAAACACCATAGATGCAGTAAATAGTTTCACTAAGAAAATAAGTACATCGTTATACAAGAGAAATAAGGTGGCAAGGATTTTCTCTGACCTCACAAAGGCGTTTGATTCCGTAAACCAGTCATTGCTTGTTTACAAACTTGAAAAGTATGGCATTAGTGGCAGTGCCCTACAATGGCTTAAATCATACTTATCCAACAGAAAGCAAAGAGTTAGCATTTCTTCAAATGGCACATATTATTTTTCTGACTGGAAAGAAATATCTCAGGGTGTCCCACAAGGCTCCACATTAGGCCCAGTCCTATTTCTCTTTTATGTTAATGACTTATCATTAAATATCATCTCCCTAACAGTTCTGTTCGCAGATGATACTCCTGTCTTAGATGAAGATCAGGATTTGGAAAAAAATCCCAAATCTCTGATCAGTACCCTTAGTACCTTAGACTCTTGGTGTCAGCTAAATGGGTTGAATCTAAAGATATCTGAGACTCACATGATGCAGTTCAAAATCAAACAGTAAAAGTGTGAGCAGATTAAAATTGTACACAACAATCAAGATATAGAAGAAGCTGACTCAGTCAAATTCTTAGGTTTAAATGTAGATAAAAATTTGAGCTGGTGAGCATATATTGAATACCTAGCAAACAAAGTGAGCAGCTTTGCATTTGCAGAGCGAATATTATCAACTGAAATTGACATGGACACATGATAAGTAGCATATACAAGGTACTTCAAATCCATTATTAGGAATGGTATTGTTTTTTGGTGTAACTTGACAAACATAATACAGATACTAAAAACACAGAAAAACATCATTAAAAATATTTGCGCTGCAAATCACAAAGAACCATGTTGACCATTATTTAGAAAACTTAAAATATTAACTCTGCCATTTTCATAAATATATGAGATTATTATATTTTTGTACACCAATCATGAATAATTTGAGGGAAACCTTTTTGTCCATTCACATGATACTAGAAACAAAGAAAATTTTATGCTCCCCACCCACTGCCTCAGACTGTATGCCCAGGGACCTCAATACATGAAAATGAAAATTTGTAATAGATTGAAAGGTCACAAGTTGATGCAGATGAATTAAGGTTCACTCAAAAGAAAACTAGATGAGGTACTGACACTGAAGTGTTATTACTCAGTGGATGAATTCATGCAGGACATACTTAAAAATTAAGCTGTATACAATGTGTTACATACTCCAAGAAATTTCCTTATAGTGTTATTATTTATTGTAGTGCTATTATTTATTAATGTAAGAACCATTGTAGCTGTATTATAAATTTTTGATAGTCTCCTGCATGCAAACCAAATGGATTGCAAACATATGTCATGAGAGGAATGAAACACAATTCACAATATCTAAGTGTAAATGTGAACACACATAATTTGAGCATCTGGGAGTCAGCAAATCTCCATGTAAGATACAACTGCAACAATGCTCCCCTTAATTGAATGTTTTTTGTACCATATCCTGGCAGAAAGTTTATGGGTCTCTCTTTTTCAGTCAACCAACTGTAATTGGTATTTCTTATCTTGATGCTCTAGAACTATGGCTCTTTCCACAGTTGGTAGAAGCTAAACCACAGAATGTTATTTGGCAGCAAAATAGTTTGCTCTCTCTCTGGCATAACTCAGTATGCTATCAGTTTGTTAACAAACTCATATCATGCTGTTTCTGTCTGGTCAGCTAATTCATAAATTCGTCTGTAGATTTTCTAAGATCATCTATGCAGTGCTGTAGATATTTCCTTTTCTCTTTAAATTCATTTTCATAAAGGTCATTAATCTCAGTCATTCTTTTTTGTTCAACATTTTCTGTGTTTTTACATCTTCAAATATTGATTGCAATGTTGTCTTGCTGTAAAAAAAAGTGTTGCACAAATCTTTATCAATAACAACTTTTGTTACATCCCCATCTAAGCTACACTCCTGGAAACTGAAATAAGAACACCGTGAATTCATTGTCCCAGGAAGGGGAAACTTTATTGACACATTCCTGGGGTCAGATACATTACATGATCACACTGACAGAACCACAGGCACATAGACACAGGCAACAGAGCATGCACAATGTCGGCACTAGTACAGTGTATATCCACCTTTCGCAGCAATGCAGGCTGCTATTCTCCCATGGAGACGATCGTAGAGATGCTGGATGTAGTCCTGTGGAATGGCTTGCCATGCCATTTCCACCTGGCGCCTCAGTTGGACCAGCGTTCGTGCTGGACGTGCAGACCGCGTGAGACGACGCTTCATCCAGTCCCAAACATGCTCAATGGGGGACAGATCCGAAGATCTTGCTGGCCAGGGTAGTTGACTTACACCTCCTAGAGCACGTTGGGTGGCACAGGATACATGCGGATGTGCATTGTCCTGTTGGAACAGCAAGTTCCCTTGCCGGTCTAGGAATGGTAGAACGATGGGTTCGATGACGGTTTGGATGTACCGTGCACTATTCAGTGTCCCCTCGACGATCACCAGTGGTGTACGGCCAGTGTAGGAGATCGCTCCCCACACCATGATGCCAGGTGTTGGCCCTGTGTGCCTCGGTCGTATGAAGTCCTGATTGTGGTGCTCACCTGCACGGCGCCAAACACGCATACGACCATCATTGGCACCAAGGCAGAAGTGACTCTCATCGCTGAAGACAACACGTCTCCATTCGTCCCTCCATTCACGCCTGTCGCGACACCACTGGAGGCGGGCTGCACGATGTTGGGGCGTGAGCGGAAGACGGCCTAACGGTGTGCGGGACCGTAGCCCAGCTTCATGGAGACGGTTGCGAATGGTCCTCGCCGATACCCCAGGAGCAACAGTGTCCCTAATTTGCTGGGAAGTGGCGGTGCGGTCCCCTACGGCACTGCGTAGGATCCTAAGGTCTTGGCGTGCATCCGTGCATCGCTGCGGTCCGGTCCCAGGTCGACGGGCACGTGCACCTTCCGCCGACCACTGGCGACAACATCGATGTACTGTGGAGACCTCACGCCCCACGTGTTGAGCAATTCGGCGGTACGTCCACCTGGCCTCCCGCATGCCCACTATAAGCCCTCGCTCAAAGTCCGTCAACTGCACATACGGTTCACGTCCACGCTGTCGCGGCATGCTACCAGTGTTAAAGACTGCGATGGAGCTCCGTATGCCACAGCAAACTGGCTGACACTGACGGCGGCGGTGCACAAATGCTGCGCAGCTAGCGCCATTCGACGGCCAACACCGCGGTTCCTGGTGTGTCCGCTGTGCCGTGCGTGTGATCATTGCTTGTACAGCCCTCTCGCAGTGTCTGGAGCAAGTATGGTGGGTCTGACACACCGGTGTCAATGTGTTCTTTTTTCCATTTCCAGGAGTGTATTTGTATGATCATAAATGATTCTCAAAGCTGTATATGATTCCTATTTAATATTTTAACAACAAACATAATCAGTTATTGATAATATAATGTAAATGGATAGATAAAAATATATATTCACCAACTGGTGGCAGGAAACACACACACACACACACACACACACACACACACACACACAACAATTTAACTTTTAAAAGCATTCAGAGCCAATGGTTTCTTCTTCTGGCAGAAGAGTTGAAGGGGAAGGAAGAGGGATGAAGGAAAAGGACTGGAGAGATTTAGGGAAAGGGCTTCTCCACTGATCCAGGGTTCTGGGTGACTTTTCTGAACTGTACCCCTTTCCCTAAACTCTCCAGTCCTTTTCCTTCACCCCTCTTCCTTTCCCTTCAACTCTTCTGCAAGGAAAAGTAGCCACTTGCTCCAAAAGCTTGCAAAAGTTAAATCTTTTGTGTGTGTTTTCCCCTGTTACTGCTTGGTCAGTAGACTTTTTATCTATCTATTTACATTATTTAAGATTTTGAACATCAATTTTTGTTAATGCTGAAACCTCTTTCCACATCTGCTTGACTATGGTTTAATACAAATAGAAAGAGCTTCTGGATACATGGTCAAACTTGCATATGTTTCACTTACAAATGAAAGGAAAAGGAATCATCCAATCTGACAGTTTCACTATCAACTTTTATAACTTATTTAGTGTTTGAACAAACAGTGCATTGACAAAACTAACAAAAATCTGCCTGAATATCATTACAATCAGCAGTTTTTACAATATTTGAATATAGGTTATTTAGAAGGCATTTGATCTTCCTCATACAATTTTGTTTCTCTTCTGCTAAATTTATTGGATTAAATTGATAAGTCTCTTATAATACTAAAACTGGCTGAAGATTTTGAAATAATACTAATGCCACTTTAATTAGCACAGATTTTAGATCTCTGCATGAAGTATTTCTCCGTCAAAACTTTTCAGAAGACTATATTTCCTTAACCTGTTTTTAATCGACAAAACCAAGATCAATTTTTTCTGCAGGAAGATAGTTCTTAGGGTTGTTGGATTCAACTCTTATTAAGTCAACTATAGTTAAATTATTCAACAATTTTGGTTTCAAAAATCTTTGCGTTAAAGCAAGACACGTTTTTAATATCATCACTCATTTACAGGATCATAGGTTTAACAGTCTAATATGTGTTCAGGAAAGGCTGCTATGGGTTAAGGAAACACCTCAGAATGTTTGCTATATGTAAAAAAGCAATAAGCCTTACAGCAAACAAACCATCTGGGATTTTCAATAACTTGGCTGGAGCTAGTTAATTTTTCACTTCTCTAGTATCAGTACTGTCTTGCAAACAGACACATTTTTCAACCATTCATGGGAAACAAATTTCAAAGGGAAGCATGCCACTAAACCCTCACAATACCATTGGGAGGAGGGAGGGTACTCAATCCCCAGCTTTCGTGAAAAATATGTACTGTCTTTAATGAAGCCTTCTTCCAGATTCTAGGAGGTCAGTCTCCCCCCTCCTCTTGGTGGTAGATGCAAGTTCTCACAACTGTCACCTTATTCCACAAATAATAGCATTATGTAACCTTAGAATACATGGACATTAGATTTCTCTGGGTTGACAGCAACAATAGTTTCAACAATGATTCATTTCCCTTTGGTTCTTTATTGTTTCCTGTTCAGTGGCATTTAGTACAGTGTTAGATATAACTGTGATTGAAAATGTATCGACATACACTTACTGACAGAGAAAAATCACAGATTTCGGAAGAATCTATGGGTTCTCAAATTGAACCTGATAAAACAGATGATGTAGGGAATGAACCTGAAGAGGAATGTGTTATGCATGAGGATGTGGACAGTGATAAGAGTATCTACAGACACTGAAGATGAACTCTGGGCACCTGAAACTGATGATGACACAGCTTGTGAGGCTAGTGACAGATATACTACAAGCACTGGAAAAATACATAGCTCCAAATCTTCTCACATTAGCAGACAAGTAGCACATAACATTGTGACAGAAAGAGAAGGCATAAGATATGAAGGTAAAGTAGGTACAATAAGAGAATCGTTTGAAAAGATTTTGTCTCCCAAAATTGTCTACATCACAATAAAGAATTCTAATGGAGAGGCTTGAGGCAGAAAATACCCAAGACAGACTGACTTGAATTCATGGCATATATAGGGCTACTTATTATTATGGGAAGGAAAAGAACTGTAAGTCATCTGTTACAGACTTATGGTCCTACACTTCAGGAAGGTTTGTTTACACTGCTACCATGAGCTGAACTAGGCTCCAGCAGCTTACTAAAACAGTAAGATTCGATGACAAAGAGTCATGAAGTGATAACAAGAAACTTGATAAGTTTGCTGCAATATGAGAAGTTTTTGATAAAATGAATGAGTTACTGCCAAAATTTCATTCTGTTGGGATGCACACCATTATTGATGAAATGTTGTCATTGTCTCATGCTAGAAGCCCCTTCAAAGTCTTAATGAAGGAAAAACCTGGTAAATACGGTATACTTATATGTATGCTCACAGATGCTAAAACCAGATATGTTATCAGTATTGAGCCTTACGCTGAGACAAGAAATGATGGTACACAACAAATAAATTCCACTGCAGCTGTGGCCAAATTCCTAGTGATTCCTATATGTAATTCAGGACAAAAAGTCACCACAGACAGATATTACCTATCATTATTACTTTTCATTTATATTTGGCTGAAGATCTATGGAGTAATCACAAGGTAAATTTCATGGGAACATTACAAGCTAATAGGAAACATTAACTGCATGTGATCAAAAATACCCAGAGACCTGCAAAAACATACGTTTCTCATATTAGATGCATTGTGCTGCCAACTACTGTAGGTACTCCATATCAGTGACTTCATTAGTCATTAAACGTCATGAGAGAGCAGAATGGGGTGCTCTGCAGAACTCATGGACTTCGAACAAGGTTAGGTGATTGGGTGTCACTTGTGTCTTATGAGATTTCCACACTCATAAACACCCTAAGTCCACTGTTTTTGATGTGATAGTGAACTGGCAACATGAAGGCACAAAAGCATACATGCCAACCTCATCGGTTGACTGACAGTGACCGCTGACAGTTGAAGAGGGTTGTAATGTGTAATAGCAAGACATCTATCCATACCATCACACAGGAATTCCAAACTGCATCAGGATCCACTGCAAGTACTATCACAGTTAGGTGAGAGGTGAGAAAACTTGGATTTCATGGTCGAGTGGCTGTACATAAGCCACAAATCATGCCAGTAAATGCCAAATGACGCCTCACTTGGTGTAAGGAGCCTCACCTTTGGACAATTGAACAGTGGAAAAATGGTGTGTGGAGGCTTTACATATGTCTTTACACTTTGCCATGAAGAAAAATGATCCTAATCCTACTCCGAATGATCCAACTCCCCAAGACACCATCCAAATTGAACCCTGCCTGGAACAGTTCCGTCCTCCGTCGCAGCGGGACCCACCTCCTCTTCCTCAAAATCACCCTCTCCAAACCTTCCAGGAATTTCTGACTTCCAGCCTTGCATCTCAATCCTTCTTAAAAAACCTTAATCCTACTCCCAACATCACCACTGCTGAAGCCCAGGCTATCCATGATCTGAAAGCTGACCGATCTATCGTCATTCTTCCGGCGGACAAGGGTTCCACAACCGTGGTACTTGATCGTTGGGAGTATGTGGCTGAGGGACTGCGTCAGCTTTCAGACAACACCACATACAAAGTTTGCCAAGGTAACCCCATTCCCGATGTCCAGGCGGAGCTTCAAGGAATCCTCAGAACCTTAGGCCCCCTGCAAAACCTTTCACCTGACTCCATCAACCTCCTGACCCCACCGACACCCCGCACCCCTACGTTATACCTTCTTCCTAAAATCCACAAACCCAATCATCCCGGCCACCCCATTGTAGCTGGTTACCAAGCCCCCACAGAACGTATCTCTGCCTACGTAGATCAACACCTTCAACCCATTACATGCAGTCTCCCATCCTGCATCAAAGACACCAACCACTTTCTCGAATGCCTGGAATCCTTACCCAATCTGTTACCCCCAGAAACCATCCTTGTAACCATTGATGCCACTTCCTTATACACAAACATTCCGCACGTCCAGGGCCTCACTGCAATGGAGTATTTCCTTTCACGCCGATCACCTGCCACCCTACCTAAAACCTCTTTCCTCATCACCTTAGCCAGCTTCATCCTGACCCACAACTTCTTCACTTTTGAAGGCCAGACATACCAACAATTAAAGGGAACAGCCATGGGTACCAGGATGGCCCCCTTGTACGCCAACCTATTCATGGGTCGCTTAGAGGAAGCCTTCTTGGTTACCCAGGCCTGCCAACCCAAAGTTTGGTACAGGTTTATTGATGACATCTTCATGATCTGGACTCACAGTGAAGAAGAACTCGAGAATTTCCTCTCCAACCTCAACTCCTTTGGTTCCAGTTCACCTGGTCCTACTCCAAATCCCATGCCACTTTCCTTGACGTTGACCTCCACCTGTCCAATGGCCAGCTTCACACGTCCATCCACATCAAACCCACCAACAAGCAACAGTACCTCCATTACGACAGCTGCCACCCATTCCACATCAAACGGTCCCTTCCCTACAGCCTAGGTCCTCGTGGCAAACTAATCTGCTCCAGTCCGGAATCCCTGAACCATTACACCAACAACCTGAAAACAGCTTTCGCATCCCGCAACTACCCTCCCGACCTGGTACAGAAGCAAATAACCAGAGCCACTTCCTCATCCCCTCAAACCCAGAATCCCCCACAGAAGATCCACAAAAGTGCCCCACTTGTGATAGGATACTTTCCGGGACTGGACCAGACTCTGAATGTGGCTCTCCAGCAGGGATACGACTTCCTCAAATCTTGCCCAGAAATGAGATCCATCCTTCATGAAATCCTCCCCACTCCACCAAGAGTGTTTTTCTGCCGTCCACCTAACCTTCATAACCTGTTAGTTCATCCCTATGAAATCCCCAAACCACCTTCCCTACCCTCTGGCTCCTATCCTTGTAACCGCCCCCGGTGTAAAACCTGTCTCATGCACCCTCCCACCACCACCTACTCCAGTCCTGTAACCCAGAAGGTGTACACGATCAAAGGCAGAGCCACATGTGAAAGCACACACGTGATTTACCAACTGACCTGCCTACACTGTGATGCATTCTATGTGGGAATGACCAGCAACAAACTGTCCATTCGCATGAATGGACATAGGCAGACAGTGTTTGTTGGTAATGAGGATCACCCTGTGGCTAAACATGCCTTGGTGCACGGCCAGCACATCTTGGCACAGTGTTACACCGTCCGGGTTATCTGGATACTTCCCACCAACACCAACCTATCCGAACTCCAGAGATGGGAACTTGCTCTTCAATCTATCCTCTCTTCCCATTACCCACCAGGCCTCAATCTCCGCTAATTTCAAGTTGCCGCCACTCATACCTCACCTGTCATTCAACATCATCTTTGCCTCTGCACTTCCGCCTCGACTGGCATCTCTGGCCAAACTCTTTGTCTTTAAATATGTCTGCTTGTGTCTGTATATGTGTGGATGGATATGTGTGTGTGTGTGTGAGTGTATACCCGTCCTTTTTTCCCCCAAGGTAAGTCCTTCCACTCCCGGAATTGGAATGACTCCTTACCCTCTCCCTTAAAACCCACTTCCTTTCGTCTTTCCCTCTCCTTCCCTCTTTCCTGACGAAGCAACTGTTTGTTGCAAAAGCTAGAATTTTGTGTGTATGTTTGTGTTAGTTTGTTTGTCTATCGACCTGCCAGCGCTTTCGTTCGGTAAGTCACATCATCTTTTTAGTGATAAGTAATGGAATCATGAGAGGATGGAAGAAAAGGCAAAAAAAAAACCAGCAGTGATATTTCATAAACCTCAATAAGATACTGTGTTTAATCTGGTTTTATGAAATATGATGAAATTAAATCAGTGTCTTGATAAATAATTTCTGTCAAACAAAGAGGTAAGGTAAACAGAAAATGAAAGGTGTCAGCATATGAGGAGGAGAAGTCACAGATTATCTGAAAACTATAATTAACATCTGAAGTAATCACCTCATGTGTGAAATTGCTATGATTTGGTGCAGCAGCAGAGGCGATATACAGTACAAACCTTCTTAAATATGAGATCTTAATATTAATTGTGGTATAATAGAAGTGTTTGTGTTCAGTGAAATCAGTATATGGAGATAACTATCTACCTATAGAAGTGTGTCATGGTACAGCCTTTTCTAACATTAAGGAATTACAGCTTTAAACATGGTTGCCTGGAGAAATGTATGTGGAAAGAATAAGCAAGATTTGTATGTATATCACCCTTCAGGCTAGAATCTCATTGAATTTGATGGAATACAGTAAATAATAGCTTTTCTAAGTGATAATTTTGTCTGAATAGTAATGCCTTAGCATAACGATCTGTTGATGTGGAGTGTTTTTCAGTAGAATCAATTTTGCATTAGATAAGCAGAGCAGGTGTTTATTTGTTAGATAGTAGAGCAATAATGAAATAATGAATAAATTAGGATCTTAGTGGTTAGGGAGCCTGTCTCTGCAGCAGAGATATTTTTTGAGAATGCACTCCACTAGCTAACGAGATAAGAAATGTAAGTAAAATAATGGACCTGACAGACATGATTGATGAAAAAGATAACTGTATGCAAACAAATGTGGTGTAACTATTTTGAGGATCTATTTTTGAATCAGATGACATTTGGTACTGTGTTTATTGTGCAATTCATGACACTGCAGCTGGGAATGAGAGCTTAACTGAAAGAGAAATAGTTTAGTGAGGTAAAAGTCAAAAAAGGCTGCATTATTGGGTCTGTAGGTTATCTGAAGACTTCTAGTTGCATTCTGAGTGGTAATACCGAAAGAAGAAAAGTAATTTTGATTATAAACTGATAACTGTGGTGCTAGATTGATGTAAATGTTCTGATAGGTCAACTATTTGGTAAGATTTTGCGATTTTGCGAGGATTAAATTTTTTGGTTGAATGAGAAAAGTACTCAGAGTGAAGATGATGAGTCCATAAATGACGTGAATTTCAAACCAGGACTTTGCATTTTAGTGATTTTGCAAATGGGAAAGAAATCCAAATCTTTCAAGTTTAACCAGTTTGAGACAGAGTCATGACATAGTGTAATATTTTGTAGTGTAATGTGCACTTGATTTTAAACTTTTACTAGTCCCCACCTTTTGTAATATAGTCAATTTATTGCTAATTATTGTGATGCTATGTGATCTGGGTAATGTATCTATTTATGAAGTAAAGACTAGTATTTGCCATTAGTGTGAAACATTTTTTCCTTATACCTAGAAGAAAAAGTGTGTGAACTAAAGTAGGGTGTTTCGTCTAATTTTTTCATGTCCTGCGGTGGAGGAGAACCACCTCCAAGGGAATGGAACTGATAGCAATGCATTTCCTTACTAACTACAACTTGGGCCTGTTGAAGTCATGGACAACTTGGTAAGAAAATGTGTTAAAGCTCATTAAAAGAGTGAAAGTTCTTGTGAAAAATATTAAACATTCAAAAGGTGATATATTCTGTCTGAAAATGACCTGGAAGGCACAGTGTAATTTAACTTTTTGAAACCCATGATCATTTATTCTTTGAAGCAAGACAGGACTTATATAAAGTGATATGTATCTTAGAATGTAATCTTTGTTTATCCAAGAAGGACATCACTTATGGTGAAGATGCCTATTTTTATTAAAAATATAACTTGTGAATATTTTGTGCCATTGTACAGTACACTATATGTAAATATTTTTTATGGGAATTTTCATATGGCCAGTTCATATAAGTAGGAATTTGAAAAACATATGTGCTGTAGTTTTTGTTAGGAGATTTCTTGTGCAGTATTCTTTTGTGTGTAGAATGTTAAGCCCACTTTCTGGGATCACAAGTGGTAATTGAATTGCCCAGTTAGCTATTTGCAATACTTATCTGGTCAATCCAGTGACGGGTCAAGTGACACAGCAAGATGGGATCTCTTTATTCCCTCTCATGGTTTGCCATCTGCTTCATTGTATTCATTTTCTCATTTCTGACTGATTACCATTAACATACACGAGTATAATCTGCATTTCCATAAAAGAAAAAGGTTGGCCCCCAGTCATAAGAAATATAGCACCAGGTCTAATTATGTGCTTAATTTTTGTGTATGTAATTAATTTACTAATTTATTTTGACCAATTCTAGTTACCACCTTTGTCACAAGGGGAAATCAGTAATTGTTTTGTGACTTAAGTGCTATTGTTGACTTATATACAAATGTAAGTTCTGTAATAATTATAACCATTTGCAAGAAGAGCTGCTAGGATTCTTAAAGTATCTATTTGGCTCTATTCAAAAACATGTTAGCATAGTCAGTCCTTATTTAATTCCATAATAATTGCCAGGTTTGTCAAAAGCACTGTTTGTGTAACTATATCTGTTAATGTCATTATTTAAACAAACTCTGTGAGAGAAGGAACTGTTAAAGAGCAGAAATTTTTTGCTGTATTCAGTTAATTGAATGAGTTCTGTTTTAATTTCAATTTCTGTAAATTAAACATTGAATAATGTACAGTTTCAGTACCTATATTGTGAGGATATAAAAGACCTGATTTTTGGTGTTGAGATGAGTCAGTCCACGGCCAATTTTCAGACAGGAATTCTGTATCAATTAGAGTAACAGAATTGCATTAACTTAACATTGGAATTAGTGTAACACCAATAGGCAGTGCATTAAAACACTGACAGTGTCTGTTCAATTTATTTGAGAAATAGTGTCACACATACCTTATTATTCTGCAAGAACTGTGACCTGTGTGGTTAGGTATTTACTGCTCATAGATGTTCAACTGCAAACTATGCTGCGGTAAATAGTTGTACACTATATTTGGAACTGGAATAAGAAAAAAACCTAATAAGCAAATGACTTTTTTTTAAAGAACTGGGAATACAGCTAATGAAACCATACACTGAAGAAAGGGCTACAAATATTGCAGGACTGCTAAAGCCTGTAGTTTCAAATTTGTAGGGTATTGTCAGATGGAAAATGAAGCAGAACATCAATGTAATGGAAACTAATGGAGGTAAAGGTAGATGTAATTTGTGTGTTAGTGAAAGCCATTCAAAAGCACAAAAGTATAACAAAGTAAAAAAAACAATAATCTGTGACAATTGTAAGAGATACACATGTGGTAAACACAGCAAAAAAACTGTTGTATGTTCCAAGTGGGGAATAGATTCCAAAGAAAACGGTGGATAGTTCTTCACACAAAACTATGTTGTGTACCTAAGCTATTTGCATATTATATCATGTTTTTGTAACATTTTTTTAATTATATTAAAGTGTACTTGAATAGTAACTAATTTTTCTCAAGATAATTAGTCTTAGTAAACTTAAATGACAAAGTAAGTGAAAGATATAAAATGCATATTTGAAAACAGTTTTAAAAGAAATATTCAGGTTCTGGGTCCTGATTGTGTATCAATAGATCTTTCAAAAGTATGTTATTAATGAAATTCAAGAACAATTAAAGAATTCTATTTATTTTTTGAATTTTTTATGGTGGGCACAAAGTACCCTAACAGAAAGATGGCAGGGGAAACAACAGAAGGATAAAACAACACTGCTAACCACTGTAACCAATCAAAAATTTATTTTTTATCCTGCAACCCAAACAAAAATACCCTCAAAATACTCACAAGTACAGAATTATGTAGTGCCTCTTTGTGATGTAATATGCAACTTACGTAAGGCTCCTGAGCTCTCAAAATACCCAAATTCCAGGCAATCACCCACAATCTGACATCACTGCTGCTAACATTTTTCTGAGCTTCACAAGAGAGGGGAAGAAGGGGAGGGAATCTAACAAAGAACTAACTTTCTCTTCTGGCTGTAGAAGAGTAGGTGTTGCTATTAGGGTGATCTGAGCCAGTTCTCTTTGAGCTGAATGACACACTAAGAGAATTGCTGTTCATTTTCTGAACATGACACATTGAAAAAAGCTTCTGTTGTGATAATAAGTATATGTGACTCCATGCAGATTTTTCATCATGATAATATAAGGAGATTGTAAGGAGTATTTTGGTCATATAAGAAGTTCCAAGCACTTCTTGGAAATTTTCTCACAACTAAGGTGTTTCTAAGGAGTATAACAAGTCTGTATGCACCCTTAATTAAGGCTCCCACCATCGAGTCCACCCTTCACAAGACTAATGCAATAATTACAAATGGCTGGAGGAACAACACTGAGCATTTACTAGACACTCTTTTGCCAAATGATTCTGCAAATACAGACAAAAACCAGCAATCAGTGGCCCATGAAGTGACATGTTTTGAATATAGTAACAATAATGTACTATTCCTGTTTGTTCAGGAAGAAGTGGTAGTCACAATGGTCATGCTTAAACGTGGCTTGGCACTGGGTGCAGATAGTATGTTTTCAGGGCTGGTAAAGAAAGTACCTCCAATCATGGTGCCATTCTTAACACATCTGTTGAATGAGGAATTGAGGCAGTGCAGGGTGCCAGAGACTTGGATATCTGTATCTCTACATATAGCTACCATAAATGAAGACTTCAATAAAGATCCCACAGAACTGAAGAGCTACAGAACTATATGTTTAATAAACACATGATCAAAAGTTCAGGAAAGGTTACACTGCAAGCATCTTCAAGAGCAAAGAGAGCTCCAGGGTCTCAGCATATGTCAATTTGGCTTCTACAAATGGAAATTAATAGATGACAATGTTGATCAGGCTTTTCAAAATGTAGACAGAATGAACAATAAATACTGTACTGCAATTATGACTGAAATTTCTGGCAAATTCAATAGCTTACGATGGCCTGCAATGTTTAGTTACCTAAGGAGCCTTCAGATCCCAAAATGTCTTTATTATAGTTTCATGAACTCCTGTAAGGGTCACACATTCAAGGGCTTGTTGGAGGGCATAAGGGTATAAAACAGATTACACATGTCTGTCCACAAGGCTTGATATGTGAACCAATATTTGGAGACCTAACAACTAAGCCATTGCTGGAACTGCTGTATGTGATTGATGAACTGAATGGAGTTGTGGCTTATGCTGAGGGTATCCTGTTGGTGGTCTCTGGAGCTTTCAGGTGCAAGCTTGAATAAGATGCAAACCACATGCTCTCAAATATGCAGGGGTGGTATAGGAGCAACAAATTAACTGTATCTTTAACTAAAACTACATACATGCTGCTTAAATGCAAACACTCCCTATCCAGGAATCCAGCCTGTAGGTTAGATAGCAGCTCCATTTTGAGAAGCAATCTATTCAGGGAATTAGGGGTTGCTCTCAACAACAGAAGAAACTTCTTGGCTTATGTGTATACAGTCTGCCTAAGGCTGCCAAAATCAAGAGCAAAATTGCCAGCACATGCACTGCTAACTTATCCCTTGCAGCAGTTAAACTTTACCACAGTCCAGTACTGATTGGAACTGTGGGCCTTGTAGTTAACTCTTGGGCTCATTGGCTATGGTGGTATGACACATAATCACCCAAAAGGTACACAGTGAGGATTTCTTCTAGGGATGATGAGAGCATACAGTACTACACTCGCAGAGGCTCATCTCATCATTCTGGAAATATCTCCTGTTGACATCCCAGTATAATATCTTGTCACTACATATTGTTAGTGGCAGGGTAATATAGATAAAGTACAAGAAATTCTGAGTGCCAGGATAACTAAAAATTTAGGTCTTCAAGGCTGTACAATTGATGAATAGCAGCAGGATTGAGACAATAGAAGTACAAGATGCTGGGTATGCAGTGCCCTGGACATCAGCGAGAGACTACAAATGAAGCATATCATCCCCAGCAGTGGAATAGTTCACTTTATGAAAGATATGGGCCTAAAGCCCAATACATACATAGAACAGGAAAGACCATCAACATTGTGTGATTATGGTGATTGAAAATCCCCTGAGTATGTGGGGTCACATGCCCACTCCAGGTGGAAGCTAGGAGATCCTGACGGCACAATGACATACCTAATTAGGAATACTAACACATTCTAGTTACTGAACATAGTCATGACCAATGTACCTAGAAATGAAATAAACAAATTCATAGCATCTGTCAGAAACAAAAACATGCATCTAAGGAACATCAACAGACGAGAGTTGTTGAGTGACAGTGAATATGTGACTAATAAGCAGATATAAGAGGATTGCTATAGCAATGGTGGTGATAAAGAGACAAACACTGAGTGATCAATGAAGTTTTGTGTGGTGTCTGTTAATAAGAGCACATTCAATTGCAATTTCGTTTTAACTTAATTTCAATATAAATACTGTTATTAGTCATATTAATTGCACTGACTTAATTAAAGGTAACTGAAGTCTAGGCTATTTTCCCCACTCAACACAGGCCAAACTCAAAGACTTATTAAAATAGTTGCAAACCACAACTAGCTAATAAAATAACACATTTATCTCTTTTGTTTTTGTTTCATTCCTTATTTCCATTTTTTCTAATACTTAATTTTTCTTTATGTATACACTTATTATTAAGTTTTAGTGATGTTTTTAGGACTGATGTACATTGTGTGACCAGTTTTAGACACTCTAGAGCAGGTTTTATGATTGCAAAAAATAAACAAATAAATGAAAAATTCAGTTATCTCCATACTATGACATACAAACTTCAATTTGTATCTCCATAAATATATTTTACAAATGTCAACTGTTAAGTGTATCTCTTGTAATCACCTTCAAGTTAGTTAAACAATCAACAGTGATCTTCCCATGACTTAGAAACTAATAATAAATCATCTACAGACGTAATTAGTTCTTGTACTAATTTGTCTCTTAAAGACTTATAAAAGCATAAATAAAAGCAACTACGCATACATTCAAACCAAAACAGAACATTTGAAACTGGTAAGAATTACCCTCAAATCAGAATGCTGTGTACAATCTTGATTTTTTTATGTAGCACCAGCTGTCAGCATCCAGCTGTTAAATATGTTAAACTAAAGAATTTAGCTTCCTCAAACTTTGATAACAACTCCTCTTTACTGATGGGCCTGTCCTGTTCAGTTTCAATCTGTTTATTTGAAGTTTGTGCATCTAGAACTCATCAAATACTTTCTGCAGGTTTTTTAATCACTAGCAATTAATTATTATATACATTTACATCTGCATCTACATACATACTCCGCAATCAACCATACAGTGCATGGCTGAGGGTAGCTCGTACCACAACTAGCATCTTCTCTCCCTCTTCCGCTCCCAAACAGAATGAGGGAAAAATGACTGCCTATATGCCTCTGTACGAGCCCTAATCTCTCTTATCTTATCTTTGTGGTATTTCCGCAAAATGTAAGTTGGCGGTAGTAAAACTGTACTGCAGTCAGCCTCAAATGCTGGTTCTCTAAATTTCCTCAGTAGTGATTCACGAAAAGAATGCATCCTTTCCTCTAGAGACTCCCACCCGAGTTCCTGAAGCGTTTCCATAACACTCGCATGATAATCAAGCTTACCAGTAACAAATCTAGCAGCCCGCCTCTGAATTGCTTCTATGTCCTCCCTCAATCCGAACTGATAGGGATCCCAAACACTCAAGCAGTACTGAAGAATAGGTTGAATTAGTGTCTTATAAGTGGTCTCCTTTACAGATGAACCACATCTTCCCAAAATTCTACCGATGAACCGAAGATGACCATCCGCCTTCCCCACAACTGCCATTACATGCTTGTTCCACTTCATATCACTCTGCAGTGTTACACCCAAATATTTAATCAATGTGACTGTGTCAAACACTGTCTACTAATGGAGTATTCAAACATTACAGAATTCTTTTTCCTATTCATCTGCATTAATTTACATTTATCTATATTTAGAGTTAGCTGCCATTCTTTACACCAATCACAAATCCTGTCCAAGTCATCTTGTATCCTCCTACAGTTACTAAATGACAACACCTTCCCATACACCACATCATCATCAGCAAACAGCCACACATTGCTATCCACCCTGTCCAAAAGATCATTTATGTAGATAGAAAACAACAGCGGACCTACCACACTTCCCTGGGGCACTCCAGATGACACCCTCACCTCCGATGAACACTCACCATCGAGGACAACATACTGGGTTCTATTACTTCAGAAGCCTTTGAGCCACTCACATACTTGGGAACCAATCCCATATGCTCGTACCTTAGTTAGGAGTCTGCAGTGGGGCACCGAGGCAAACGCTTTCCGGAAGTCGAGGAATATGGCATCCATCTGATACCCTTCATCCATGGTTCACAAGATATCATATGAAAAAAGGGCAAGTTGTGTTTCGCAGGAGCAATGCTTTCTAAAGCCGTGCATATGCATGGACAGCAACTTCTCTGTCTCAAGGAAATTCATCATATTCGAATTGAGAATATGTTCGAGAATCCTGCAACAAACCAATGTTAAGGATATTGGTCTGTAATTTTGAGGATCCGTCCTTCTGCCCTTCTTATATACAGGCGTCACCTGCGCTTTTTTCCAGTCACTTGGGACTTTACATTGGGCAAGAGATTCATGATACATGCAAGTTAAGTAAGGAGGCAATGCAGTAGAGTACTGTCTGTAAAACCGAATTGGAATCCCATCAGGACCTGGCAATTTATTTATTTTCAACCCATTCAGCTGCTTCACAACCCTAGGGATGTCTATCACTATGTCCTCCATACGGGAATCTGTACGAGACTCAAACGGCGCTATGTTTGTACGATCCTCCTGTGTGAAAGATTTCCCATATGCTAAATTTAAAATTTTAGCTTTTGTTTTGGTGTCTTCCGTTGCCAGGCCAGACTGCTCAGTGAGTGGCTGGATGGAAGCCTTCGACCTGCATACCGATTTTACGTAAGACCAGAATTTTCTTGGGTTTTCAGCAAGATCTTTTGCTAAGGTATGATGGTGGTAGTGGTTGTATGCTTCGCACATCACCCTTCTTACGGCAGCACGAATCTCTACTAACTTTTACCTGTCCTCAGTCTCCCAATCTTTCTTGTACCGCGAGTGCAACTGTCTTTGCTTCCTGAGCATTCTCTGAATTGCTCTGTTAAACCATGGTGGGTCTTTTCCACCCTTAACCCACTTTTTCGACACATACTTGTACAATGCGTGATTTACAATGTGTTTAAAATTTGCCCATAATTCTTCCACGTCCATCGTACTGAAGTAAATTAAGTCAATTCATTTACTAAGTGGGATGCTAACAACTGCTTATCTGCTCTTTCTAGTAAGAATACTCTCCTAGCCTTCTTGACCAACTTTTTAACTTTCGTAACCATAATCATAATGACAAGATCATGATCACTAATTCCTGACTCAACACTGATACTGTCGATGAGGTCTGGTCTGTTCGTGGCTACCAGATCTAAAATATTTCCATTACACATTGGCTGTCAATTTAGCTGCTCAAGACAGTTTTCATATAATGTGTTCAAAAGTAATTCACACAACAGCTTGCCTGTACCACCTATAATGAATCCATAGACATCCCAGTCTATACTAGGTAGGTTGAAGTCGCCTCCGACTAATATAGCATGATCCAGGCACTTCTGCAATACAGAATGTATACTCCCTTTGAATGATTCTAGAACTGTCACGGTGGAACCTGGTGGCCAGTAATAACACCCCACAATTAACTTTTTTCCCCTAGCCCTGTTAAACGTGTCCAGATAACTTCACAATCACACTCTACTTTGACCCCAGTAGACACAATATTTTCGTCAACTGCAATGAAGACACCACCTCCTATGGTGTCTAATCTGTCTTTCCGATACACATTCCAACCCTCACTAAATATTTCAGAACTTCCTATCTCTCGGTTCAGCCAGGTCTCATTCCCAAGAATAATTTGCACGCCACACACTTCCTGGAGGGCAGTAAATTCAGGAACATTATTCTGAACACTCTGAAAATTTACTGCTAATATCTTGATAGCTGAAGTGTCTTTACACTGAGCATGTCCTGATTTCCCTGCCTGCACATCAACTGGTGAGTGTTCATCAGGACACCTCGCACTACTGCCTAGCCTAAAACACCCCCACGTGCACACCACAATTACTCTGCCACCTGAGTAGCCGCTTTCTTTGTGTAGTGCACCCCTGACCTATCTAGGAGCGTCCTACAATTCCCCACCCAATAGCACAAGTCTAGAAATCTGCAGCCAAGTCCGTCACAGAGTCGACGAAGCCTCTGGTTGAGACCCTCCACTCGACTCCAAGCCAAAGGACCCCAATCCACTCTGGGAACAATGCTGCAAATAGAGAGCTCTGCTTGCACCCCGCGTGCAAGGCCAGCGGTCTTCACCAAATCCAACAGCCACCTGTATGTACTGAGGATCGCCTCAGAACCCAAGTGACAGGCATTATTGGTGCCGATGTGAGCAACTACTTGCAGACAATTGCACCCCATACCCCATAGTTATGCTACATTCAATAATATCATTATCAATCAGCTCAAAGAGTCACTGGTATTCTGCAAGGTTTATAAATTAAATGCTCAACTTTTTTTATCTCTAATTACAATGGGTTTGTCAGAAAGCATAACTTTATGTGCAGATTAAATATTTTGTAATTAATTTCATGTTCTGCCATTCATAAAGTAGAATCATCCACTTCTCATTTTTTGTTTTCTGATCATTCTTCCCAAATTTCACTTCTTCTCTTCACTGTAATAATATTAGACATATTCAACAAATTGACTTGTTTAACCACCTGTTGTTCTTCCTTAAAATTTAATAAAGTTCTTTTGAAAGGAATGCTATAATTATTATTTTCTCCTTTCCATACAACTCTTTTTCTATTGAAGTCCAGTGATATTTTATTACCATGTAAATAGTCTGATCCTGATAGCACATCAAATTCAAATTAGGTAGTATTCTATGTACCGACTTGACAGAAAATCCTAGGAAGTTCTGGTCTTATGTTAAATCAGTAAGTGGCTCGAAACAGCATATCCAGACACTCTGAGATGATGATGCATTGAAACAGAGGATGACATGCATAAAGCTGAAATACTAAACACCTTTTTCCAAAGCTGTTTCACAGAGGAAGACCACATTGCAGCTCCTTCTCTAAATCCTCGCACAAACGAAAAAATGGCTGACATAGAAGTAAGTGTCCAAGGAATAGAAAAGCAACTGGAATCACTCAACAGAGGAAAGTCCACTGGACCTGATGGGATACCAATTCGAATCTACACAGAGTACGCGAAAGAACTTGCCCCCCTTCTAACAGCCGTGTACCGCAAGTCTCTAGAGGAACGGAAGGTTCCAAATGATTGGAAAAGAGCACAGGTAGTCCCTGTCTTCAAGAAGGGTCGTCGAGCAGATGCGCAAAACTATAGACCTATATCTCTGACGTCAATCTGTTGTAGAATTTTAGAACATGTTTTTTTGCTAGAGTATCATGTCGTTTTTGGAAACCCAGAATCTACTATGTAGGAATCAACATGGATTCTGGAAACAGCGATCGTGTGAGACCCAACTCGCTTTATTTGTTCATGAGACCCAGAAAATATTAGATACAGGCTCCCAGGTAGATGCTATTTTTCTTGACTTCCAGAAGGCGTTCAATACAGTTCCGCACTGTCGCCTGACAAACAAAGTAAGAGCCTACGGAATATCAGACCAGCTGTGTGGCTGGATTGAAGAGTTATTAGCAAACAGAACACAGCATGTTGTTATCAATGGAGAGGCGTCTACAGGCGTTAAAGTAACCTCTGGCGTGCCACAGGGGAGTGTTATGGGACCATCGCTTTTCACAGTATATATAAATGACCTAGTAGATAGTGTCAGAAGTTCCACGCGTTTTTTTGCGGATAATGTTGTAGTATACAGAGACGTTGCAGCATTAGAAAATTGTAGCGAAATGCAGGAAGATCTGCAGCGGATAGGCACTTGGTGCAGGGAGTGGCAACTGACCCTTAACATAGACAAATGTAATGTATTGCGAATACATAGAAAGAAGGATCCTTTTATGTATGATTATATGATAGCGGAACAAACACTGGTAGCAGTTACTTCTGTAAAATATCTGGGAGTATGCGTGCGGAACGATTTGAAGTGGAATGATCATATAAAATTAATTGTTGGTAAGGCGGGTACCAGGTTGAGATTAATTGGGAGAGTCCTTAGAAAATGTAGTCCATCAACAAAGGAGGTGGCTTACAAAACACTCGTTCGACCTATACTTGATTATTGCTCATCAGTGCGGGATCCATACCAGATCGGGTTGACGGAGGAGATAGAGAAGATCCAAAGAAGAGTGGCGTGTTTCGTCACAGGGTTATTTGGCAACCGTGATAGCGTTACGGAGATGTTTAACGAACTCAAGTGGCAGACTCTGCAAGAGAGGCGCTCTGCATCGCAGTGTAGCTTGCTCACCAGGTTTCGAGAGGGTGCGTTTCTGGATGAGGTATCGAATATATTGCTTCCCCCTGCTTATACCTCCCGAGGAGATCACGAATGTAAAATTAGAGAGATTAGAGCGCCCACGGAGGCTTTCAGACAGTCGTTCTTCCCGTGAACCATATGCGACTGGAACAGGAAAGGGAGGTAATGACAGTGGCACGTAAAGTGCCCTCCGCCACACACCGTTGGGTGGCTTGCGGAGCATAAATGTAGATGTAGATGTAGAATAGTGTTTGATGAAAGGTAAAAATATCAGTTTTGTTAGGTAGTTATGTTTCTTCGTTTCTTTGTTTCCTTTTACTGCCTGCTATACACACAATTCATGCCCCTGTTACTGACAGTAGAGTACATAAGTGGTCATCCCTCATTAATCATCATGCCTCCTATGATATAAAGGGTATCGAAATGAATAACCACTTTTGTTCCCAGAACTTCACCCAGTGCTATTGGTTTCATTTGTTCTTGCTCATTACTATTACCTTCTCCCTCAAGTAATCACTC
Organism: Schistocerca piceifrons; assembly: GCF_021461385.2. Lineage (NCBI taxonomy): Eukaryota > Metazoa > Arthropoda > Insecta > Orthoptera > Acrididae > Schistocerca > Schistocerca piceifrons. The sequence goes on from NC_060141.1 coordinate 191,022,719, forward strand.
ATACATGGATAATGGATGAATGAGTGCTACTACTATGTCAATATGTGAGTCTTTTTTTCTTTTAATGTTACACCCTGAAGCCTGGCCCATGATGCAGAATGTACATAATTTCCTGAAATCGAGTATCAAATATTTTTAGGCGGTGGGCCTATTTGGGCACCCACAATGCTCATTATTAAAGAGCTTGTCGCAGCAGTGCTGAGAAAAGCATGAGCTCCAGAGCCAGTACAAATTAGCAGTGTCCAGAACTTCCCAGCACCCACAAAGATTTACCAACAGGCTAAATATTGGCAATTTCACAGTGCACACGGGTGCACAACAATCAAAGCAGTGCAAGCTGAGCAATGGAATGGTGTGAATGCTTCTCCAGGACTCTGATCCAGTTTTCCATGAGCCACATGGATTGAGTTTGATGAGAGTTCTCCACAACACAAATGGGATTATTCAGTCAGTTGTTTCATTGTGACTGAAAAGTACACAGTGCCCCATATGTTGGGAAGATGGATATCAGTTTTTCCACTCACATGTCCATCATTTTCTGGCAGTTACATGACCAGACATGGGAACAGTGTTTGAGCAGTACTAATGTGCAATACCTGTTACTGCAGCCGCACAATTACAAGAGCACAGAATTTCACCATTACAAAATATCGTTATATGGTAGTGTACTCTTTTAAAATAAACAAATGTATCATTGTGTGGATACTTTCTTTGTCAGTTACCATAACCAGAGCCTACACCCTGGGCACAGTGCATGGGCATGGTAATAAAGTCAGCCCATTCAATTGATTTATCTTCACCTGTTTGTAGCAGATGTATGATGAGTTCTGCCACATTAACACTGTTTAAAAAATATGTATTCCAAGCATAAATTAAGGAAGTGCTATAGAAAGTTATTAGGAAAGAAAATTTTATTCGTAAAGTCACATTCTATTCATCGATTCACCCACACTGAGAATTCTGCAACAAGAGGATCAGAGCAAACAAGAAGAGTTTGCATGAGCAGGGGAGAGGTGATCTGGAACCAGTACTGTCATAACAATCTCTATGCACAGTAATGGTAGCAGGAAATGGAAGTATGTAAATTTACAAATGTTAATCTAATAATGTATTGAATATTGAAGGTCTGTTGCTGTTAACGCCAGCTAGAGTGTATCCCAAGGTGAGTACTTCCAAATTTCTTCCAATTATTCTTTCAAAATTTCTTTTTTAATTATTTAAGCAGCAATTTCAATCAGTTTCCATTATATATTATACTTTATGCATGCCGCCCCCCCCCCCCCCCCATTCTCTCAGACACTATTCAATGGTGACCGTGACAGGACGGCATTGAGGGGAGTATGAACAGCCCTTTCAATTGTTGAGATAAAATTTTTTGTGATAAATGTTCCATTTTATTGTTACAAGAAACTAATGAGGCCTTTGTTGCATTTGTTAGATGTCTGCGTGATTGGGATGAATAAAAACTTGAAGGAGCAATTTTAAATTCTGCCTACAAACAAGATGCACCGGGAATGCTGCTTTCAGTGGTAAGGGTAGGAAGCTGCTACACTGTATGCTTATACGGCCACACTTGGCACTGTCTCTCTCACAATAAATAATCTCCTTTCCTTACAATTAATATCCTTTACGGAAAGTGCATTTCTATAGGAAAGATGAAAATCTGTATAAAGTCAACATTAAAGTGCAAAATAATTCATCCAAATTCTGTAAGACTGTATTATAGAATAATCAGGCTCATTACTGAACATGCATATAAAACTGCTTTAATTGAAAAGTACCAATACACAAAATTTCGTTTTTGAAAATCTTTTTTTTCATAATTTTGTTAAACATTGTTCAAAATGAGACAATAGGAATGCCCATTGTTGAAAACTCATTATAAAATGCAGTATGCCAAGATGTCAGAAATCTGAGCTTGGCAACAGTTGAAAGTAATGCGCCAACTTGTGAGCTGGCCGATGGTTACCAAAACAACCAGACTGACGTCCCACTGTTAAAAAGTGGTGACACTGGTAATATACGTAATCATGATGTCACTTTTATGATGCTCAATGAGACAATTTCTCAGGTCTCACCAGGAAACATTTTTTCAGATAGTGAAACTGAAGCACAAAACAGCAAAAATTTCTTTGATTATTTGCTCATGACGTCATGAACACAAGAACAGGAAACAGTTCACAAAAACAATGCAAATACTAATGAGATACACACTTCAACACAGCTCATTCAACTAATAACATAACAGTTTGCACTGCAAAATCAGGCATTTAACGATTTCAGGAGTATTATTAGTCAACAGTTAAAAGAGGTGAGCAAAACTATACGCACTAAATTATCTAATGAATTATCCGGTAAGTTCACAGAGTTTGTTAAACAACTAAAACAAGAAATAATTACCAACATGTCCCACGATATAAATATATTAACGGAAAAAGTGACACCCATCGACTATAAACAAGAACAACATGCAGGTGAGTTACAAAAACTTAGTGAAGCATATTCTTAAATTCAGGAGACACAATCCGAAGTGGATGCATTGGTAAAAAAATGTTATAAAGGCAGTCATTGAGATGCAAGACACATGCAAAAACGTACCTACAGAAATACACAAGTTGAGTCCAAGAATTTTCCAAAAAACAGAGGGATAAGTTCTGTGCGGATGTAAAGGAAATAACTGAAAAAGGTGAAATGGGGATGCTGGATAGGGGCAGCACCCTTGCTGAAAAGGTAGTGTCTCAATGCAAAATTTATGTAGATACTGTAGAAGCAGCTCTAAAAGGGAAAGAAACTCAATGTCTAGCTAAAATGGATTTTGGTTTAAAGGAAGCAGAGGAAAGGTTACAAGGCAGTGATGCTAAAACTGCTGACACTGCATAACAACATATGACAGGAAACAAACCAAGCTTTTAGAGAAGTTAGATACCTTCACTGGTTACCCACAGTATGGTGTTATCCTGTTGAAGGAAAATAGTGAAGGTTGCATGAAGCAACAACACTTGCCGGCAGTTGCACCTGTTGAGCAAGTGCAGTTTCCATGCTCTAAGCCATGAGTGAGCGTAAAAACACCTGTCACTGACAGTGTGACATGTTTGTCAACATTACTTGCAGATGAGGTATTACTTAGGCATCGACAATTTCTGATATTTACTTCTGAAGGGAAAAGAATACACCCTGTGGTCTTTATCAGAGCATTTTGAAATGTTTTACCTCATACCTGGACCAAACCCCAGAAAATTAGATTTGTTGTTCGATATACACAGGGTGATGGTCTGCAATGGGCTACGGACATAGCGGAACTTTGCCATTATTATGAACAGTTTGAGAGAGCATTTCTGGATAAGTATTGGGCTGAGGCTGTCCAAGAGAGGCTCAGACATGAAGTAATCAACCCAGCTCTGTTCAATAGCATGTATGGAAGCTTAAGGGTGTATTTTGAAAAATATTTGAATAAAACTAGATACTGGATGAACCTGATATCTCCAGTAGATGAAGTAGATGTGCTGAAAATTTTAAAGAGCCGTCTTCCTGCTCAAATAAGGGAAAAACTCATTACCATCCAGGAACATAGCACCAAACACTTTCTATTTGTACTGGACTCAATAGATTTGATATACAAAGTGAGACCAGTACAACCCAAGCCTGTTAGTATGCCAATAGCACCACAGAGATTTATGGACCAACAAGTAAAGAACGGAGTCGTAGTACAATACGGATGGCAATGTTACCCCACACAGACCTTTCGCAATGGCAACAGTAATCACAATGGCAATGGAGAAAGCCATAAATTTAAAGGTGGATATAAAAGAAATGCACAAAAATTTAGCAAAAAGAAATACATATGGCCATCCTACACAATATATACAGACACAAGCTACCAGCATTAATCAGCCAATTGCTTGGCAAACGCAATACAATAACAGACAACTGAATAACCCACAGACAGCAGAATTCGTCCCGGAAAGTAACACACATATGCCAAATAATGTGCACAGGCAAAGAGAATTTCATTCAAGAGCCTCTCAGGATGCTAATTGGCATAATCAAACACCAACGGTACCCATAGTGGAAGTAACACCTAACCCAGAGATTGATGCCACTGCAATGCTGGAAAACTTGAACCAGTCAATGTAGGCCCCTGTTCTGTGACCTTGGAGGGGAGTGGGGGCATGAACTTGATCAACACTTTCCTTATCAGATACGATCGTGGTAATGATATGAGAGATGATCTGTATCAAGCTAATGAGGGTATGCAGAAAAACTTGACAGAGGACAAGGTACAAGTTACTATTAAAGCCAAAATATTTAACCTTGATGTACCCATTGTGCTTGACACAGGTGCTACAACTAATTTTATGTCACAGGTATTCTTTCAAGAATTGAAGAAACGTGGATGTATACCCACACTGCCAGTGCAAAATTACAAGGTACATACTGCCACTGGTCAGAAATTGAAAGGAGTCAAGGCACAAGCGTTAATTCCCATACAATTAGAACAGTTTTCTGTATGATGCAATTTTTTGATAGTAGATAAATTTATAGTTGGTTGTTCAATCAGTATAGATACATTTAGGACATACCGAGTACAAATTGATATATGAAAAAACCAATGTCATTTCACTGTAAATAATCAATTATTTGTAATAGACCTAATCAGGGGAAATACTAATAGATGTAAAACTGAAGTTACTCATGACTTTGAAGGTCAATTGGTTAATCCCATAGTTATGTTTTGTCGGTAAATCCCGTAGTTATATTTTGTCAACACATACAATAATGAACAATCACCAGTAGAAGAAGTAAATGTCAACACAATAAGTGCAAAGATAAGTGAATCAAAGTGCTTATCTCAAGAACAGCAAGCAGAACTTAGGGGACTGATACTTGCTTATAACATGTATTTGAAAAAAGACCAGGTATTATTAAGGATTTTGTGTACAAAGTGGAAGTGTATCTTTATGAAACTTTTTGTTCTACTTCATACACTATACTGTGGACAAAGAGGGAAGCAGTAAGAAAAGAAATTAACAGGATGCTTGAATGGGACATAATACAACCATCATTTTCCTCTTATTGTAGTCCTATCTTGGCTGTGACTAAACCATATGGCAAGGTGCACTTGGTCCTTGACGCATGTAACATTAATAAGATTATTGTACCAGTCCAAATATGGCCAGACAATTTAGAGGAACAGTTTATGAAACTCCATAATGCTAAACGTCTTCATTTTGGCAAATAAAACTGCATAAAGAAAGTTGAAAGTATACCGCCTTCATATGTGGGGGAAAGAGCTTCGAATTTCAAGTATTACCATTTGGATTGAATGTAAGTGCAGGTGTATTTATCTCTGCACTTGACAGAGTGCTAGGGCCCGAACTTTTGAGTAAGGTAACAATATATGTGGATGACCTTTTAGTCACTACACCTACTTGGGTAGAACAGCTAAGATTAATTGAACATGTATTGAGCTGTTTTTCCAAATATGGAGTAACAGCAAATCTAATTTTGGACAAGAAAAGGTAAAATTTTTAGGTCATATAAGCTCTTCAGAAGGCATACAGCCAGATCCTAAAACACTTGATGCCATTAGGAATTGTCCTGTTCCTCAAAACATGAGACAATTAAAGGCATACTTAGGCCTAATGTCATTTTTCAGGAAATTCATCCCTAACCAATTTACGAACAGTAAAGCTTTACTCAATCTTCTCCAGAAAAACAGATCTTGGTTATGGGACAAGCAATGCAATTCCAATTTTGAAAACAACAAGCAAGCCTTATTAAATGCTAATATTTTATCACAACCAGACATGAAGAAAGATTTTTGTTTATGCACCGATGCATCTTCTCACTGTCTGGGTGCATGCCTTTTTCAAATGGTAGAAGAAGAGGGAAATCCCATCTTTAAAGTAATTAGCTTCACCAGTCCCACCATATGCAGAGCTGAACACTCATATTCAGTCATGGAGTGGGAGGGTTTGGCTGTAATTTGGTCCTTTAAAAAGTTTGAATATTTCTTTTGGGGTAAACACACAAAAGTGTACAGTGTGTTAACTGTAAGATGGCAGAGTTGTGAGGGGAGTGTGGGGAGAGAAGGAAGCAAGCATTGGCTGGCGAAGGGAGGGGAGCAGTTGGTGGAAGGCTTGGAAGTAGAACTCGCTTTAAATGTTGTTCATAAACGAAACTGAAACCGTCATGTATATAGGGAACATTCCACATGGGAAAAATATATCTAAAAACAAAGATGATGTGACTTACCAAACGAAAGTGCTGGCATGTCGATAGACACACAAACAAACACAGACATACACACAAAATTCAAGCTTTTGCAACCCACGGTTGCTTCGTCAGGAAAGAGGGAAGTGTATGTATGTTTGTCTACTATGCGCTCACAAACCATTCATCCGATTGCAATGAAACTTTGGTGAGTTGTTCTCCAAACGCCCAAAAAGAGTAATGGACAATGTTTCAAGAGTTAAGTCACTGTAGCATGTGTAGCGGAATTGATTAGGTTAAAGGTTGTCATGTAGCAGACCCGGGTTCAATTCCCACTGCTAACAATTTTTTTAAATTTTATTTAATTCCCCGCAATGTTAAACTAAACTACTAATTATAAAATTTAAATATACTTAAACAGGTCATATAGTATAACATAACTGTCAATCTCTATATATAAAAATGAATGTATGTATGTCTGCCCTCTGTGCATTCCCAAACCATTCATCCGATTGCGATAAAATTTTGATTTGTTCTCTGTACGCCCACGAAGGTTCCTAGCTGAAAAAAAAAAAAGAAATAAGACACATTCTTGAGGAGATATGACGTCAAAAACAATGAGATGCCACTGCAGGAAAATACCCAGATTTATGCATCCACTATTTGAGAATGAGAGCACTCAGCGACTAGCAACAAATGTTACATACAATTTCAAACCTTTAAGAAAATTTTTCTCGCTGACACCCTTCACAAAATAATGAAAGGAAAAAAGGTTGTTGCTTACTACATTTTCCATACAAAGCAATACGATAGCAAGGAAAAATGAAATATAAGGTAATTCGGATGAAATAGGAGGCTCCTTCAAGGTGATTGCGAACAAAATATCTGAAATGAAAACTCACCTTTTCTTGCCAGGCATTTGTGGTGATACACCAGGATGATTCTTGGAAAACTGTTTGAATCTTCCAATGCTACGCATGCTTTGTCCTGTGTATGTAGCAGCTCTCACTGAAGATTTGTAAATGGGGTGAAGCAATTTTTTCTGCTCCATTTCCCTTTCGCAGCATTCAATCACACGCAATATAATTTTGCGATCATCGCTACGTAATACTGGTTTCCTTCTAACCATAGGCCCACCGGTAGGGATTGATGGCAACTCCCGAGATGGGCCAGCAACTGCCTCTTCACTCATTTTGACAATGTTTAGCACAACTGCACAATAAAAACATGCAGAACAGTACAGCGCAAAACAATAATGAAGCAGACGACAATGACTACCTTGTACAACACAGTCAGATACGTAATGTTGGTAGCAGTTGAAACTGCGTGCCTACCGAAGCCTCCTGACGTATACCGACTTCTACCGATTCAGGACTAGGGAGAGGGCTGCCATCTAAAAGTTTATACACTGTAGTGTGACCATCAGTCACTGTCAGTTTTGTTAACTTGTAAATTGCTACACCGGTGGATAGCCAGATGGTGTATGTGTCTTCAAGAATTTGATTTTTAAATGTTGTTGTTGTTGTGGTCTTCAGTCCTGAGACTGGTTTGATGCAGCTCTCCATGCTACTCTATCCTGTGCAAGCTTTTTCATCTCCCAGTACCTACTGCAACCTACATCCTTCTGAATCTGCTTAGTGTATTCATCTCTTGGTCTCCCTCTACGATTTTTACCCTCCACGCTGCCCTCCAATACTAAATTGGTGATCACTTGATGCCTCAGAACATGTCCTACCAACCGATCCCTTCTTCTGGTCAAGTTGTGCCACAAACTTCACTTCTCCCCAATCCTATTCAATACTTCCTCATTAGTTATGTGATCTACCCATCTAATCTTCAGCATTCTTCTGTAGCACCACATTTCGAAAGCTTCTATTCTCTTCTTGTCCAAACTATTTATCGTCCATGTTTCACTTCCATACATGGCTACACTCCATACGAATACTTTCAGAAATGACTTCCTGACACTTAAATCAATACTGGATGTTAACAAATTTCTCTTCTTCAGAAACGCTTTCCTTGCCATTGCCAGCCTACATTTTATATCCTCTCTACTTCGACCATCATCAGTTATTTTGCTCCCCAAATAGCAAAACTCCTTTACTACTTTAAGTGCCTCATTTCCTAATCTAATTCCCTCAGCATCACCCGACTTAACTAAACTACATTCCATTATTTTTGTTTTGCTTTTGTTGATGTTCATCTTATATCCTCCTTTCAAGACACTGTCCATTCCATTCAACTGCTCTTCCAAGTCCTTTGCTGTCTCTGACAGAATTACAATGTCATCGGCGAACCTCAAAGTTTTTATTTCTTCTCCATGGATTTTAATACCTACTCCGAATTTTTCTTTTGTTTCCTTTACTGCTTGCTCAATATACAGATTGAACAACATCGGGGAGAGGCTACAACCCTGTCTTACTCCCTTCCCAACCACTGCTTCCCTTTCATGTCCCTCGACTCTTATAACTGCCATCTGGTTTCTGTACAAATTGTAAATAGCCTTTCGCTCCCTGTATTTTACCCCTGCCACCTTTAGAATTTGAAAGAGAGTATTCCAGTCAACATTGTCAAAAGCTTTCTCTAAGTCTACAAATGCTAGAAACGTAGGTTTGCCTTTCCTTAATCTTTCTTCTAAGATAAGTCGTAAGGTCAGTATTGCCTCACGTGTTCCAGTGTTTCTACGGAATCCAAACTGATCTTCCCCGAGGTTGGCTTCTACTAGTTTTTCCATTCGTCTGTAAAGAATTCGTGTTAGTATTTTGCAGCTGTGACTTATTAAGCTGATAGTTCGGTAATTTTCACATCTGTCAACACCTGCTTTCTTTGGGATTGGAATTATTATATTCTTCTTGAAGTCTGAGGGTATTTCGCCTGTTTCATACATCTTGGTCACCAGATGGTAGAGTTTTGTCAGGACTGGCTCTCCCACGGCCGTCAGTAGTTCCAATGGAATATTGTCTACTCCGGGGGTCTTATTTCGACTCAGGTCTTTCAGTGCTCTGTCAAACTCTTCACGCAGTATCATATCTCCCATTTCATCTTCATCTACATCCTCTTCCATTTCCATAATATTGTCCTCAAGTACATCGCCCTTGTATAGTCCCTCTATATACTCCTTCCACCTTTCTGCTTTCCCTTCTTTGCTTAGAACTGGGTTTCCATCTGAGCTCTTGATATTCATACAAGTCGTTCTCTTATCTCCAAAGGTCTCTTTAATTTTCCTGTAGGCGGTATCTATCTTACCCCTAGTGAGATAGGCCTCTACATCCTTACATTTGTCCTCTAGCCATCCCTGCTTAGCCATTTTGCACTTCCTGTCGATCTCATTTTTGAGACGTTTGTATTCCTTTTTGCCTGTTTCACTTACTGCATTTTTATATTTTCTCCTTTCATCAATTAAATTCAATATTTCTTCTGTTACCCAAGGATTTCTACTAGCCCTCATCTTTTTACCTACTTGATCCTCTGCTGTCGTCACTACTTCATCCCCCATTCCTGTCAATTGCTCCCTTATGCTCTCCCTGAATCTCTGTACAACCTCTGGTTCTTTTAGTTTATCCAAGTCCCATCTCCTTAAATTCCCACCTTTTTGCAGTTTCTTCAGTTTTAATCTACAGGTCATAACCAATAGATTGTGGTCAGAGTCCACATCTGCCCCTGGAAATGTCTTACAATTTAAAACCTGGTTCCTAAATCTCTGTCTTACCATTATATAATCTATCTGATACCTTTTAGTATCTCCAGGGTTCTTCCATGTATACAACCTTCTTTCATGATTCTTAAACCAAGTGTTAGTTATGATTATGTTGTGCTCTGTGCAAAATTCTACCAGGCGGCTTCCTCTTTCATTTCTGTCCCCCAATCCATATTCACCTACTATGTTTCCTTCTCTCCCTTTTCCTACACTCGAATTCCAGTCACCCATGACTATTAAATTTTCGTCTCCCTTCACAATCTGAATAATTTCTTTTATTTCATCATACATTTCTTCAATTTCTTCATCATCTGCAGAGCTAGTTGGCATATAAACTTGTACTACTGTAGTAGGCGTGGGCTTCGTATCTATCTTGGCCACAATAATGCGTTCACTATGCTGTTTGTAGTAGCTTACCCGCATTCCTATTTTCCTATTCATTATTAAACCTACTCCTGCATTACCCCTATTTGACTTTGTGTTTATAACCCTGTAGTCACCTGACCAGAAGTCTTGTTCCTCCTGCCACCAAACTTCACTAATTCCCACTATATCTAACTTCAACCTATCCATTTCCCTTTTTAAATTTTCTAACCTACCTGCCCGATTAAGGGATCTGACATTCCACGCTCCGATCCATAGAACGCCAGTTTTCTTTCTCCTGATAACGACATCCTCTTGAGTAGTCCCCGCCCAGAGATCCGAATGGGGGACTATTTTACCTCCGGAATATTTTACCCAAGAGGATGCCATCATCATGTAATCATACAGTAAAGCTGCATGCCCTCGGGAAAAATTACGGCTGTAGTTTCCCCTTGCTTTCAGCCGTTCGCAGTACCAGCACAGCAAGGCCATTTTGGTTATTGTTACAAGGCCAGATCAGTCAATCATCCAGACTGTTGCCCTTGCAACTACTGAAAAGGCTGCTGCCCCTCTTCAGGAACCACACGTTTGTCTGGCCTCTCAACAGATACCCCTCCGTTGTGGTTGCACCTACGGTATGGCTATCTGTATCGCTGAGGCACGCAAGCCTCCCCACCAACGGCAAGGTCCATGGTTCATGTGGGGGGATTTTTAAATAGTATACATAAAAGGAAATCAAAAAATAATAGCTGATGCTCTTTCTCGACTACACAAGGATTAGAGGAATTCAGCCATCTTTTAGAGCAGTAAGGTGAAATAAGAGCTATGTTGATGGAGGACAAAACACTCTGACCTTACATGTCCACTTGTGTAAACATATGGAGCAATTACAGCAGGAAGACACACTGGAGTAAGGTAAGAGCAAAACTTACACATAACAGGGATGAAAAATTAAAAAAGGTTTTCACCATTTACAAAAGTGTTCTGTTCCACATGAACCCTTCCTAACTAGAACAACGGTGCATGTGTTTGCCAGAGGAATATGTGGATGATTTTATCTTATACACACACAATATTTGGGGCTATTATGGCTCTGTAAAAAGCACTGATAAAATAGCTAAATATTGTTATTTCCCCAACCTCAGATGAAGAGTACTACAGGTGGTAAGAAAGAGTACTGTTTGCCTGAAAGCAAAACATTATAACATCTCCAAACAGATAGAACTACATCCCATTGTGGCCAAAAAACCTCTAAAAGGTATTGTTAGATGTGGCTGGATACTATCCCAGAGGTAAAGGGGGAGTAAAATATATAGTAGACCAGTATGATATTTTCACAAAATATGTAAAACTGTATTCTGTACAGAAAGTTACAGCCAGTTCAATTATTTTCATCTCAAAGCTTCCCCCATAGAAATGGTGTTTAAGGAATTCAACAGATTTGTGAGGACCTATATACCTCATGAACATACCAAGTGGACTGAATATGTCACTCCTTTCTTACGAGTTGTTAACAACCTTTGTCCTACATCAACTGGTTTTACACCAGATGAGCTGATGTTCAATTGCAAACAAGTAGACAAATGGAAAAAACCTATGCCCAAGATACCAATACCAGAATTATCACTAGATGATAAAATATGAAAAGCAGTAATCAACCTTGAAACCTGGGCTAAATATAGGAAAGGAAATTACAATAGAAAACAGAAACTGGACCATCATAATTACTAAAATCCCCTACCCAGGAGCATACAGATTGGCACACACAAACATGGGTAAAGACAAGCGCCTTTACCCAGACAAAGATTTGAGAATGTTCATGTATTGAAGAAGGGCTGTATACCCTCTAAGTTGTCTGAATTTATAATAATATTAGATTTAGGATGCAGGAAAATCACATTCCAGAATTTATGTTGTTAGTTGATAAGGAAAATTTTTGGTTGTGTGTTTTCTTGTATGTCAAATGTGTAAATTATAAGGGGAGTGGATGTAACAAGGAAGAATTTTACTTTTAAGTGTCTAGATACAATGATACTTTAAACACAACACTTCATCTTACAAGTAGCCCAGTTGTAAATGAATAAATGAACTTGTGAAATGCAAGGCAGCGTGCAATGCACTACACAATTCGCTGCGCAGTTAGTGGTAACAGAGCAATGCAGCGCGTGCATTTTGGGGAGGAAGCTAGTCAACAAACTGCAAGCTGTGTGCACCAGACAGACACAGCTGAAAGTGTTGAAGCACCTTAAACAAACAAATCCTATGAGCTACAGCCTGCACTAGCATTTTTAAAGCAAATTGGATAAACAGGGACATAGAAATTTAAGGGAGAGTTTATACTACAACTATGACTATCTACACAATACACACAAACAAAGATAAGCTAAGGGATTATATACACGGAAAGGGATCCTAAACTACGAGATATTTACTGAAGTTATGCTGCTATTTACATTATATCTATACATTTACAAATTTAATTATTGAAAGTACACACACTAATTATAATTGATGGACTAGAAAACTCTTGTTGCAGGTAAACAAGCAAGTACAATGTAAGTAGCAAACTGAATAAGAAGCTGTACCACACTTATAATACACTTTATTTTTCAGACTTATAAGGTAAATAGAGTGCACACATGGAATTAAATGAGTTTGTGATAGCATGGCTGCACACTAAAGTAAATGAATACATGGTTGAATACATGAAAGAGGTATTTAGTGAACATTGAGCCACTGTACACTTATCTATGAAGATTTAGTTTTAAGTTAGTATTAATTTTTTTTTCTTCCAGGGAATGATGCATTGACACATCCTAAAGTGAAGAAAGATAAAATCTTGTTGATTGTTAGGTACCATATGAACATAAGAAAAGACCACACCACAAGTAAACATAGTTGTAAGTTTATGATATGTATAAATGTGATAGTGTGAAAATATGTGTAGAAGAATACAGTTGCAGTACATTCCATATCACAATGCTGAACTAAGGTGGAGCATTATCAAATAATCAAGGGGTCAAAACCTAGTTATTGTCAGAATTGACTACCCACGAAAGTGTCAAACACCTGATTTACATTGAAATTTTTACACATATTTGCTACTTATATAAACACTATTTTATGCTCATTGTACATAACATATAATACTGATGATACAACTCTGTATACCTTAGCATATGAAATGGTTACCCCTTATACAATGAACATAAAAAGTAAATACCGCACTTCGAACGCTAAATAAGTATTCAATACATTTGGTATTATCAGCTTTGCGTTGTGTTTATAAACAACAAACTATTTTGTTCTTGGGATCACAATTAAGTCTAGTTATGAGATGTAACTGAGCACATAAATGCCTTTCCATGAAATTTCCTCAACCCTGTAGTGTGTCCCAGATAGCACAGTAAGCCGGTTTCAAACTTGTTTCCAGATATAAAGTTCAAGTATATAAGCTTGATGAAAGCTGGAATATTCAGGCCTGTTAGTTGGATTCAAGCTTGAAACAAACATCAAAGTTGGCAGAGTTCAAGCTATATTTCAAGCTTGACTTATCAAGTTTGGCTCCAGCTGTATCTACACACGTGGAATACAGCCTGGTATTTACAGCCTGTTTTAAGCTACATAATTATTAATCTGAATTTATTGAACCTAATAAATTAAATAAATATCACAATGGAAATGGTGTGAAAAAAATTATCAAGACATGTATGTTTAATTTTTTTTATTTTCAAAGTGTTTAAAATTGTTTTATTTTAAAATTTAATTATTCTGAAGCCCCTCCGACCCCAGCACACAGACCAGAGAAGGATCAAATATCGCTGACTTCTGCCGGTATAATGATCCTGTAACAGGTAAAAGAAAATGTTAGCCATACCTAAACATAAAAAATGTAAACAGTTGAAACTGATCAACCTAAATATAATTTACGCCCCAGATTAGCAAAATAACTTCAAACTCACTGATGTATTAAGAATCATTAACTAGTATAAACGTCACTGAGTAAGCAGCTGCTTCTGGTGACTTCATTCCAAAGAGTTTTTAAAGTAATTTGAAATAACTTTTTGTTTGAAATTTTTAAAGTAAAGATGACATTTGCATAATTTTGCGATGACTTCATGAAGAAGCCACACATCACTATTTCTAACAGTTTCAGGGCCATTTAATCTGAATTATAAAGAAACAATTACTTGAAATCATATACACCTCATACTGTAAGCTTGTAAGGAAACTACCGTTTAAAAAAACGTAGACCTTTTATTCTATCCACAATTATTTTTTGGCAAGTAAAACTGAATCAAAATGAAATAAAAGATGAAATCGAAATGAATTTAAGAAATTACCAGTTCAGTGGAACTGAAATGTAAAAGAACAAAAAATGTTCTCCTTGTCATGTTTTAATATTGCCTTTTATTAGATTTCAGCCACATTACAAATAACAATAATAGTAAGACGTACCAGTAGGCCTTGCAGTATTATTTCACCTAGGGAACAACAAAATTAAGAGCAATTGAAGACCATGCAAGGCTACGCAAATAAAAAATACTGACACCTATGTAGTGACTGATTCTTGATGCACTTTGTCCCGTTCACCGTGTCATTACTATTTGTATTTGCAAAGAAACTTTTCACACTTCATGATTATTCACTCATGGTGTGACACACGCGAGTATTTACAAGTAAACAAATATAATAGGGCGATATATATAAAAAGGCGAGATTTTAAAAAGGTAAAATAACATTAAGTTTTAATTTATTGGTGCCACGTACTAGAGAGGTAGTTTAAAATGACCTCTTTTTGCTGAACAACTTGTAATATGTTTTCTTAGCTGGTAATCCATTTCACTTTCTTTACGTTACGTAATAATATTTAGCATTTGTAATATTAACATACCACAAGAGAAAAATGCACCAGCGTACCTGTAATACACTATATATCTTCTTCAGACACGGTGTAGCAGTAAGGCAGGGGACGCCACACACTTTCCGAACTATTTTCCAGTATAAAACAAACTTCACAACAGTCAACAATCATTAACGTGTGTCACAAAAATAAAATGGCCGTAAACCTAGCAGAGTCAGTGCAAGGCTTATAAACGCTTATGGCGCTTCCCATGGATGTCTATGGAAGCTATGCTGTGCATGCATCTGCTGTACAGCCTTCCAGGGAAATTACAGTTTATTTCAAGCTTGGGAAAATTATTTTAATTCAAGCTAAATTTTTACAGCTTGATGTAAACTGTGTAACAGGTTGATTTTTCAATCTTGAATTTTCAACTGACCTGAACTCAATATCCACCTAGAAATAAGCTGTGTAACAGGTTGATTTTTCAATCTAGAATTTTCAACTGAACCTAAACTCAATATCCACCTTAAAATAAGCTTGAGTGCTAGCTGGGCGTAGATCCATCCTGGAGAATGCTAGAGAGGCAAGGCCACGTGTAGTTATTCGAGCAGTGCATAGAATCTGTTGTAGCTACTATTGTCTACTTCTTTAATTCTTGGAAACTGATAAATATATTCTGACAAGAAGTCAATGTAAATTGAAATGAAATGTATGTCAATTTATGCCATAAAGAAAGGAAAAAAATAATCTTTTATTGCATGAAGGTTATGCAAAGAATATAAAACCAAATGAGACTATAGAGTGTACTCATGTAATTGGAATTGAACAATGTAATGAAATCATAATTTAAGAAGATATACTAAAACAAAATGAGAATCAGACTGTAGTGTATATAAGCAACAATAATGGCATGTCGTCAAATGAATCTGATACGTCTATTTTTGTAGTTGTATTTTTTTTTATGTGTATAGTATGTAGAAAGGGCACTACAGAAATTTTGTGTAATGCAACAGTATGTAAGATGCACAAAAACAAAGTGCAAAGGCATACGAGACCTGCCTACAAAGTGTTAAGTGTGCATGTGAGATATGTGGGTGTGCACGCAATGAATGAAAAATGACGATACTTCGTGTAACATGAATTTTCTTTGCTCAACAACATCATAAAAACATGAATTTTCTTTGCTTGACAATGTCATAGAAGCAGCAAGAAACTTACCTCTTCGGCGGAATAAGTGCAAGCAACGAGGTGAAATGCATCCCTCGGTCTGCTGATATGGAGACCAATTGTCACCACATCGAAGATTTCACAAAGGATCGCACCACTGAACATGAGCTTAGCGAGTTTGTGCAGTGAAGGCTATTTGAATGCACGACACAGGCACTCTGACTTTGTATGAAACACGTGAAAGTGACCTGGAATGGGACAGATGTTGAGCTATGCACGCATGCTTCATGAGCTAAACACTGGGCAGATACTGACTGACAATAATGGGACTATGCGGTTACACCAAGCACTTTGTTATAAAGGAAAACTATAGTATGTATACGTTAAAGGAGCTGACATGCCTATATAAATTGACAACCATATAGGATAACTACAATGGCTGAAAAATAAAGGCTATGCCCATACCAGCAAGAGTTATCAACCCATAAAAAGAGAAATAAGCGCAGACTCTGTGCACCTCTGTATGACATCAGTGCATAGTGGGGGGCAATTGTAAAGAATCATATTAATTTTTTTCCTTTTTTTCTCTTATTCCTTTCTTTATTATTGGCACACAAACAAAACAAGGCAAGATATGCTCTTCAATTGATTAATCTTCACAAGTTTCTCTATAAGTGGTAGCGGATGGACATATGATGAGATCCACCGCATT
Organism: Schistocerca piceifrons; assembly: GCF_021461385.2. Taxonomy (NCBI): domain Eukaryota; kingdom Metazoa; phylum Arthropoda; class Insecta; order Orthoptera; family Acrididae; genus Schistocerca; species Schistocerca piceifrons. The sequence continues at coordinate 191,039,717 of NC_060141.1, forward strand.
AACACTGTTTAAAAAAAATGTGTAATTAAACCATACATCATTTTGCCCATGCCGAGAATCCTGGATCAAGAGGATCGAAGCAAACAAGAAGAATTTGTGTGAGCAGAGGAAGGGTGATCTGGAACCAGTATTGTCATACCAATCTCTACGCACAATAGCAGCAAGGGGAAAAGGAAGAACGTAAATTTATGGATATGAATCTAATAATGTATTGAATATTGAAGTCTGTTGATATTAATGCCAGCTGAAGTACTTTCCAATTTATTTCAATTACTCTTCCAAAATTTCTTTTTTAATTATTTAAGCAGCAGTTTTTAATCAGTTTCCATTATATATTATATTTTATGCATGCCCCCCTTTTCTCTCAGACACTATTCAACATTCCCACTTCAACTTTATTTCTGTTTCAGTTACTCATTATATTATTTTTACTTCCAACTATCCAATAGAAGAAGCAGGGACGCGCATACCTAGAACACCCAGTATGCGCGTCCGGGATAACATTCCGCTGGCCACTGCGAAAATTCTATGTCTCCGCACACTATATAAGCGAGCATGCTCCCTCGCTACGCTCAGTCTGTGTCTTGCTGCTGCTCAGGCAACTGCATTGAACGCTGCCAACATGCCGTACAGGAGATATCGACGTCATCGTCGCACAACAGTGTACAAAACCATAGAAAACATTGAACTTACAACTACTTCAGGAGACAAGATAAATCTCGTTCCAGTGAAAAATGCTGCAGCCCATGCCCTCATTGATGTACCTTGTCTATTTCTTGGATGTTCACTTAATTTTAGCTTGGATATAAATGACACATTCTCACATGGAAATGGATGGCTCTCTGTTACCATAGTTAGAGATGGTAGTGGAGTGTCTAGTGTACCTGGACTTGAAAGTTTTAATGAAAGAGATGTAATTGCCTATCATACGTACCATATGTTCGAAATTGCTAATAAAGACTTTGGTAAATCTGCTTATGACTCTACTTCTCCATTTGTATTGTATTTTGTTTCATTTGTAAACTGGAAACTAGTTGAATAATGATTATCATTGTTAGTGCCAAACTGCAAGTTTTCACAGTGATTAGATCCTCTCGTTCTTCATTTAAAATATCTAATCTCCCTATAAACGCCAATAATTCATTGAAATTTGACCAGGAACTGTAGCTTATTTCTTTCTTACATGATAATTCAATCTGTGACTCAACCCATTCATTAATTGAATCTCTTCTATAGGATCATCAAAGTACTTGAATCTCTTTATGTGCTATTCCAAATACTTTATATAGAGGCCCCAATTATTATTATAATGCCTAGAGTCTAGTAAGACAAGGACAAACTTTTCTTGAGTGCTCAAGGAACAATACTACTTTTTGAATTGAGTCAATTCTTATCAAAATGGACATATAATCAGGAAATTAAGTCCTGAGTTGATTCATATAGAAAATTATAAGCTGGATGGTGCTAACTATTTTCATCAAATCTGGACATAAATATAAACAAATGAATGTCAAATATCAGTAGGTCAAACAAAAGGTGGACATATGAGACTATAGTTTCAATCAAAACTGGACACGTGATTATAAACTTATAAAGATACCTTGATTTCGTCACATGACCAGCTAAAACTGTCATGGCAGATACTATAATGCTTTGTTTTGATGTGCATGGACCTAGTAGATGTTTTGTTTCTGTGTAAATAATCTGTTCAGATGATTCAGTTTTAGTGCCAATCAATTAAAAATGCAATCCAGATAAGGCACAAATTTCCACATCAGACTCAATGAATTGGAAACACAATTTTCAAAAAAAGAGAAGGTAAGCTATTACTGACTGTCTTACTCTACAGCCTACAACATACTGCACAAAATTATTGTATCTTTATTTAGTATATTTACATTAAAACCATAGTTGTTAATGTATTTTTTCCTTTCTGCACATATTCAGCTAATTGTTCATCTTTGTATCACACATTCAGCCATCAAAGGGGATTCCAATGTACATTGCTCACTATGAAGTATATTGAAGAGTTTCATGATTCCTTTTACGCAATCCCTGATGAAGAGAAGCAGGATGCATTCATATTGAAATACATGCGAGCTAACATTCCTAGGAAGGTGAATACAGGATTCATGCACAAACCTAAAGGCTTTGTGATCATCATCATCATCATCGTCACTTAAGACTGATTATGCCTTTCAGCGTTCAGTCTGGAGCATAGTCCCCCTTATAAAATTCCCCCATGATCCCCTATTCAGTGCTAACATTGGTGCCTCTTCTGATGTTAAGCCTATTACTTCAAAATAATTCTTAACCGAATCCAGGTATCTTCCCCTTGGTCTGCCACGACTCCTCCTACCCTCTACTGCTGATCCCATGAGTCTCTTGGGTAACCTTGCTTCTCCCATGCTTGTAACATGACCCCACCATCTAAGCCTGTTCGCCCTGACTGCTACATCTATAGAGTTCATTCCCAGTTTTTCTTTGACTTCCTCATTGTGGACACCCTCCTGCCATTGTTCCCATCTACTAGTACCTGCAATCATCCTAGCTACTTTCATATCCGTAACCTCAACCTTATTGATAAGGTAACCTGAATCCACCCAGCTTTCCCTCCCATACAACGAAGTTGGTCAAAAGATTGAACGGCGCACAGATAACTTAGTCTTGGTACTGACTTCCTTCTTGCAGAAGAGAGTAGATCGTAGCTGAGCACCCACTGCAATAGCTTTGCTACACCTCGCTTCCAGTTCTTGCACTATGTTATCATCCTGTGAGAATATGCATCCTAAGTACTTGAAACTGTCCACCTGTTCTAACTTTGTTCCTCCTATTTCCCACTGACATTACTTTCGTTTTGGAGATGCTAATCTTCATACCATAGTCCTTATATTTCTGATCTAGCTCTGAAATATTACTTTGCAAACTTTCAATCGAATCTGCCATCACAACTAAGTCATCCGCATATGCGAGACTGCTTCTTTTGTGTTCACATATCTTAATCCCACCCAGCCAGTCTATTGTTTTCAACATATGATCCATAAACAATATGAACAAAAGTGGAGACAGGCTGCAGCCTTGTCTTACCCCTGAAACTACTCTGAACCATGAACTCAATTTACCGTCAACTCTAACTGCTGCCTGACTATCCATGTAAAGACCTTTAATTGCTTGCAAAAGTTTGCCTCCTATTCCATAATGTCGTAGAACAGACAATAACTTCCTCCTAGGAACCCGGTCATATGCCTTTTCTAGATCTATAAATCATAGATACAATTCCCTGTTCCACTCGTAACACTGCTCCTTTATTTGCTGTAAGCTAAAGATCTGGTCCTGACAACCTCTAAGAGGCCTAAACCCACACTGATTTTCATCCAATTGGTCCTCAACTAATACTCGCACTTTCCTTTCAACAATACCTGAGAAGATTTTACCCACAACGCTGATTAAAGAGATACCTCTGTAGTTGTTACAATCTTTTCTGTTTCCATGTTTAAAGATTGGTGTGATTACTGCTTTTGTTCAGTCTGATGGGACCTGTCCCGACTCCCAGGCCATTTCAATTATCCTGTGTAGCCGTTTAAGACCTGACATTCCACTGTATTTGATGAGTTCTGACTTAATTTCATGCACCCCAGCTGCTTTATTGCACTGCAATCTATTGACCATTTTCTCCACTTCCTCAAATGTGATCCTATTTCCATCATCATTCCTATCCCATTGCACATCGAAATCTGAAACATTACTCATCGTATTTTCACCTACATTGAGCAACTCTTCAAAATATTCCCTCCATCTGCCCAAGGCATCCACAGGATTCACCAGCAGTTTTCCTGACCTGTCCAAAATACTTGTCATTTCCTTCTTACCTCCCTTTCGAAGACTGCTAATTACACTCCAGAATGGTTTTCCAGCAGCTTGACCCAAAGTCTCCAACCTGTTTCCAAAGTCTTCCCAAGATTTCTTCTTGGATGCTGCAGTTATCTGTTTGGCTTTGTTTCTTTCTTCAACATAACTTTCTCTGTCTACCAGAGTTCTAGTATGTAGCCATTTTTGATACGCCTTCTTTTTCCTTTTACAGGCTTTGTATATCATTCAAAAACAAGTTGATAACTACACATATGTCTGTCAAGATACTTTTCTAAAAGTTCTCAAAATTACTAAGTTTAGAATAATAGGTGCATTTACAAGATTCAGAAGTGGTAATGGCCAATTGCCTGTTGAAATTTGTGGAGGAGACCACACAAAAAAAAGTATGGACGAAAGCAATAAGTTGTAGGTCTGAAAGGCAGCACATGTCGTGGCAGCAGGGGAAGAGTACTAGGATCTATCTTTCATCTGATACAAGTATTGAAAACTTTTCAAAGCCTGAAGAGAAAGTCTCATAATGGCAGCCAGAGTTACAGGTTAAAAAGTCGTTCTTTTACATTATTTTTAGCAGTAAATTCAACACAGAAATTTCCACATCTACTAAAGATGAACATAGCACTTGCTTGCAACTTGATGTCAAGATGGAGGAGGCTAAGAAAGACACTGATAGGAAGAAACAATGAAGACTGAGAAAATAATTCATATACAACAAACAAACAGTTTTTTTAACAGTTGAAAACTAAAAACAACCATTGTTTCTTGATTACTACTCACTGTCAATAGAATTTGTTCTTCCTAAACTTCATGACCAATCAAAACACTACAGCAGGTGGCTGTATTGTTATAATTTTTCTGTCATGAAAGTTGCGTTGTGCCCTGCCGGCCGGAGTGGCCGTGCGGTTCTAGGTGCTACAGTCTGGAACCAAGTGACCGCTACGGTCGCAGGTTCGAATCCTGCCTTGGGCATGGATGTGTGTGATGTCCTTAGGTTAGTTAGAATTAATTAGTTCTAAGTTCTAGGCAACTGATGACCTCAGAAGTTAAGTCGCATAGTGCTCAGAGCCATTTGAACCATTTGTAATTCCCTGAGCTCTGATAATGTTACAGCATATACTTGGCCTGAATATCAGTCCAGAAAATCATCTAATCAATAAAGTTGTGTTAGTTGTTTTAATGAGTTGTACTGTCTCAATCTGGCAGATTATAAGAGTGTATGACATGATGTTGATGGATGCACCAGCCAAAACAAGAAAGTTAAAGTTCTTACTATGTGCAGATACTGGTTGTATGGTCATGCAACCACTGGTACTACACAAATAGAATTAGTTTTTCCCTTTACTGGTAATTCCATCTTGCTTGTTGGCCATGTTTTAGGAATGACTGAGAAAAGGTTGCAAAAGATGAAAACCATTTTAAATGTTTCTGCTGGACATAGGAAAGTGAAGGTGTTAGGACAGGATTGGAAGCCACTAAATTGGAAACTTGCAGTTCAAGAGTCACTAAAGTTAGCTGCACAGTTACACTTCAAGATCTTTCAGAGCAAGAAAGTCATTCTCCATAAAACTAGAAAAGGGAACATTCTTTTCCAAGGTGAATTTGCATATAACTTGAAAAAAAAACTGGCACAGCAAAGCATAAAACAAAGAAAGGAAAATATTTCCACGACATATGACCTGGTGAAAGTGGTCTCAGGATCTCTGTGAAAGATGACAAACTGTAGGATGTGAATAAACTTCTTCAAAAAAACTTTAGTACAATTTGGCAAGACATAGAAAAGCTGAAATTGTCGACAGAAGTACTTAACAGCAGCAAGAAAACGTCTTGTACTGATGAAAGTTGTGATGAATATGAGTGCCTCGGTGATCCTGGGTTTGCTGACCAAGTGGACATTATGGCCATGGCAATTAATAGTTATTTAAGTTAAAAATTAAATCTGTTTTCCAAATTTGTCAGTAGTTTTCAGGATTTATTTCAAGGACAACTCACGAATACTTTTATATCACACTTGAAATTAACTTTTATTTTATGAATTATTATTTATGCTTAATCAATAGAACCTAATGACAAATTTAGTTGTACTTCATTTGTATTCTTAGGAGTGTGTATTCTATTTTAAGCGCAACATTTTCTTATTAGCCACTGTAAATGTAATTTAGCAGTAATAATCAAACTGTATGATAATGACCATTGTTTAATTAAACACTCTTAAACATGTTTGTTCCAAAAACAGACTAAAACAGACTTTGTTGCTATTTTCCAATCAAAAATGGACAAAAAAAAAAAAAAAAAAAAAAAGAAAAAGAATTCCCAAGATGGATGTCTTGATTGTTGATTGTCAACAATAAACCTCAAGCATTTAATGTGAAGTAACATGGATAACATGTTTTTAAAAATGAATCTGCGTGTTGTTGTTGTTGTGGTCTTCAGTCCTGAGACTGGTTTGATGCAGCTCTCCATGCTACTCTATCCTGCGCAAGCTTCTTCACCTCCCAGTACCTACTGCAACCTACATCCTTCTGAATCTGCTTGGTGTATTCATCTCTTGGTCTCCCTCTACGATTGTTACCCTCCAAACTGCCCTCCAATACTAAATTGGTGAGCCCTTGATGCCTCAGAACATGTCCTATCAACCGATCCCTTCTTCTAGTCAAGTTGTGCCACAAGCTCTTCTTCTCCCTAGTTCTATTCAATACCTCCTCATTAGTTATGTGATCTACCCATCTAATCTTTAGCATACTTCTGTAGCACCACATTCCGAAAGCTTCTATTCTCTTCCCGTCTAAACTATTTATCGTCCACGTTTCACTTCCATACATGGCTACACTCCATACAAATATTTTCAGAAACAACTTCCTGACTCTGCAGATGACGAAGAGATTAATGAAATGTATGATGACATAAAAGAAATTATTCAGATAGTGAAGGGAGACAAAAATGTAATAGGCATGGGTGACTGGAATTTCACAGTAGGAAAAGGAAGAGAAGGAAATATAGTAGGTGAATGTGGATTGGGAGTAAGAAATGAAAGAGGAAGCCACCTGGTAGAATTTTGCACAGAGCATAGCTTAATCGCAGCTAACACTTGGTTCAAGAATCATAAAAGAAGGCTGTATACATGGAACAAGCCTGGAAAACAAAAACAATCAGTGGATGAACAAAAACAGTCAATTGACGAGCATAGAATCACTCTTGATCAAAAGGTTGATTTGATCGATAAAAAATTAGACAAACAAGGAACTCAAATTTGAGAGACAAAAGAGAATTTGGAGAAATGTTGGGAAAAAGAAGATGAGAATACCAAAATGTGTCAGCTATAGAAGGAGAAATTGTTACCTTAAAACAGGAAAATAAAAAATTCGAAGGGAGGCTACATTCAGTGGAAAATTTGGAAAAGGTTGCTACTGTAGTAGTGAGACAATTGAAAAAACTAAACAAAGATTTCATAAAGAAATTCATAGAAAAGTATAAAAATATACAAAATTTCACAAAAATTGCAAATGATAATTTTGCAGAGTTAAAAGAAGACGTAGGCACTTGTTTAGGTGGAATTTTGAACTTCAAATCTAAATTTCAAGAAATCAAAGATTCTGTTGCTGTAAAGTCTTTCTGTAGTTACAGTCCATTGTGGAGTAACGTAAACATAAAAACATTTTCAGGGGAAGGCAATATACATCCGGTTGATTTCATGTTCCAGATTAAAGACAACTTGACTGATAAATTGAGTGATAATTTGAAAATTAATTTTTTTTTAAAGTTCTTAGATGGTGCATCTTAATAAACCACTTGATGAAATGATCCAAATAGACTCCCTAAAATGTAGGTTACCGAATAGGGTAAAGTGGAGTCTTGTCTACAGACCTGATGATACAATTGAACAATTTCTTAGATATATAGATAAATTGGATTTAGCATGGGAGAGAGATGACAGATGTAATGACAGACCTGATGATAGCAGGAATAACAATAACACAGCTTTTAATGGTAATTTCAATAGCAGATTCAGAAATTATGACAGAAGAAATGCAGAGAGAAATGATAGGCAGAGACCTGAGAATAGGAATTTTGAACCAAGAAATAGGCAGTGGGGGCAAAAGCAGGGAAACAATAGTAACAATTCTGAAAACAGAAGAAATGGTCTGGTAAACTAAGGCCTGCCTCTTTAGGAGCCTGGAAAAATGGGGAAAATAGACATGAAAATTACAATCAGGCACACTGTAGTAATTTCAGAAGGGGAAGGGGCAGAAAAAATAGAACATACCAGAATTTTGAACCCAGAATACAACCCAAAGTGAGTAGAATGAAGTTTGATAGGGAATTTTGGGACAATTTTTTATCTGAAAACAAACACACAAAAAAGTAAAAAATCTGAATTTGAATGAGAAGAAAACACTTTGATAAATGTCTTTAACATTAGTAATAAAAACAACAGTAGTAATAAAAAAGATACTAATTGAAAGAAAATTACAACTCATAAAAAGCTCAACTAATGTCCACTGCTTTTTGCTAATGCAAACACTGACAAGTGAGAAATTGGATAACTTAACACATTTGAAACTAATGCTGTAAAATATTTTTTATAGTTTATATTCATATTACTTTTGTGTGTGAATATCTGCATATTTTTACCTATATTTTGTCTATTCATAGAGTGGGGGTTGAAAAGGGTATATTTGAACATTTGTGTGTGCTTTTACCTGGCATAGAGGGGGGGTTGTTTTTATGTGAGGCCATTTGAATTTGTTTTATCTAGACCATAATCACCTGTTTTAGCAGCATGGTATTTGTTCTTCGATTTTTGAAAAAATGGTTCAAATGGCTCTGAGCACTATGGAACTTAACATCTGAGGTCATCAGTCCCCTAGAACTTAGAACTATTTAAACCTAACTAACCTAAGGACAACACACACATCCATGCCCGAGGCAGGATTCAAACCTGCGACCGTAGTGGTCACGCGGTTCCAGACTGAAGCGCCTAGAACCGCTCGGCTACATCGGCCGGCGATTTTTAACATACCCTTGGAAATTTATTTCTTATGTGTCTTACTCTACGCAGTCAAGGTCATGCTGTATACTTTAGCAAATTCTAGTGTGAGTACTTTAACCTAGTGAAAGTGAAATAACCAATAAGAGGAAAACTATTTTCATTTTTGTTATCACTGAACATTTCAACATTTTTTTTGAATTCTTATGTCCATCATAAATTATGAATTAAATAGTGATTTGAGGAGTTGAAATAGCTGAGAATACATTATGTGCACTGTATTGTCAAGGCAAAATCTGGGGGTGGACATCTTCTCAGAAACATTTTTCAGTAGTTTTGTGGTGAAATTTTTACAGGTAGGGGATCTGTGGTACTTTCATAGATACACCATGTGGCATATGGTGCCTTACCCCAGCCAGTGATTCCATATTTATTTTCTGGAATCACTCCCCTTTTACTATCCTATCTAGTTAGTAAGAGAAGTTAGGATCCTTGTACTATCTTAGAGTATATAGTGTGCATTCTGTAAGACACGAGTATATATCTTGACCAGGCACTTAACTTAGAGTGTGAAAGAACAAAACAATACCAATTTCTATTATTTTTGGTAACCAGTTATTTCAAAATGATATCCATTTTTTATTCAGATTCATCGTATAGTTATTTGCAACTGAGTACTAGTAAAATATGAACAAAATAATTTAGTATATGGTTCTTTTATGTGAAGGAACAGGACTTATTACATGTAATTTTCAGTGTAAAAGCAGATAATGTGAGTGACAGGCTCTGAGTTCAGCATTAACGCAAACAATGAAGATGCGAAATTGGGCATGCCATCTATTGTACATAATAATGGCTCATCTATTGCACGTAGTAATGAGAAAGACACTATCAACCAAAACGTACAACAGTGCAAACACGAAAGTAATGTATTATTTTTAACAGACAGTCATGGCAGAAAAATGACGAGACTATTCAAAGAAAACATGAAATCCGGCGCAACAGGTTTTGTGAAGCCAGGAGCAACAACAAAAAACATTATTGGTGTTGATTTACAAGACAAAATGTCGGGAAAAAATGACTATGTCATGTGTATATTGGGTGCAAATGATGTTGCGAAAAACGAAGCAAATAACTGTCTCACTGAACTAAAGAAATTCCTGGAACGCAGTGAACAAAAAAATACAATAGTTGCAACATTACCACACAGATATGATCTAATGTATCACTTGTGTGTAAACAAAGAAATTTGTAAAACTAACATTAAAATAAAGCAGGTGTTTTCTTTGTTTGGAAAACGTAGCGTCCTAGATATAGGCAAATTGGACAGATGCCAGCCTACCAAACACGGAATGCATCTAAATTATCAAGGAAAAAACTTTGTATGTAAAATGATAAATGAAATCATTGCGAACAGAGAGAGAGTGAACAGAAAAATTCCATGTACCGGTATGGGACCAGTCTCAGCAAAAGAAAAAGAAGCATCCTCAAAAGTAGCAGAATCGTCAGTGGCGGAACCAACAGCTAAAAAAACATATTCAGCGGTAACTATTGCCCGTCCTACACGCAACTGAAAACAAACTCAGCGTTTTTTATGGTGAGTAACACGAGAGATGAGCATTCAAAGTTGCGTGAAGCATCTCTCTCGTGTGTTCAATATGAGTTCTCCACACCTCCAGCAATACCATCAACTAATGTACTGAAAAAAGCCACTCCTAGCAAACATCACGCAAATGCAGAGGTGGGAAAAAATCAAACTTTGTCTTTATTCCACCAAAACATATGTAGCCTCAAGAATAAAATAGACCAGTTGCTAATAAATTTAAAAGACGAGTGGAGGAGGAGGCGAGTAGATTTGGTTATTCGGTTCCTGCATGGGCACGTCTCCTGGTGGCGTCCGTTCTTGTGCTGGCTTTGTGATGACGGTGAGAGGGCTGTGTTGTGAGTATTGAGAGATGCCAAGATCCCGAGCGTCAGGTAGAGCCGAAGGTGGTGTAGCGGCATTGGGAACAGGCGTTGCCAGCACACAAGGCCAAAGCTGGACCAAATGACGCACTGCAACACCCGTGTCCATCTGGATTTCATACAGGTATCTGCCACGGTGTCGTAAGATGCGGCCCGGGCTCCATTTTGGCCGCCTGCCATATCCCCATACCCAGACGAGGTCGTTGGCGGTGAACCGGCCAAGTGATGGCACCCGCGGCCGTGAGGTGAACGGCCGCAGAAGATGAAGTAGCGTGAGGGGCTGTCGGCCATGTAAGAGCTCAGCCGGGCTGTGGACACCCATGGGAGTGAAACGGTAAGACGCCAGAAACTGGAGAAGCGCATCATCAGCAGCAGAAGAAGTCAGAAGTTTCCGCATCTGAGCGTTAAATGTGCGGACCAGTCGTTCAGCCTCACCGTTGAATTGTGGATGGAACGGCGGGGCTGTGACATGCATAACGCCATGACGAGCACAAAAATCCGCAAATTCGGAAGAGGCAAATTGCACCACCATTATCAGTAACAAGAGTAGAGGGGAGGATTTCCAAGGAAAAAATATGGGCAAGAGCACTGGTGGTTGCCGCGGTGGTAGGCGACGTGCAATGGTCAATGAAAGGAAAGTTACAGTTGGCGTCAATTACAAGGAGCCAATAAGTACCTAAAAAGGGTCCCGAAAAGTCAGCATGAATGCACTCCCAGGGCTTCTCAGGCGAAGGCCACGGTGACAAAGATGACTTCGGGGCACTGGCCTGTGATGCACAAGGTCCGCAGGGAGCGACCATGTGTGCTATTTCAGAGTCGATGCCAGGCCAGTACACACGACAGCGCACCAGAGATTTTGTGAGAGACACACCCCAGTGCCCTTGGTGAAGGAGGCGCAAGACCGAAGCACGCAAAGACGCAGGTACCACAACACGCGGCGAAGCATTGTCAGTGGAGAGGAGGATAACACCATCCCTAGCCGTGAGGCGGTAGCGCAAAGTGCAGTAGTTCTGCAATGCATCAGAAGTTGCGGACGGGTGATCTGGCCAACCCTTCTGAATACAGCATAAAACCCGGGAGAGGGTAGGGTCAGAACCCGTAGCAGCCGCCAGCCTGTCCCCAGTGATGGGAAACCCGTCCACAACCAACTGCTCGGCAACATCCAGGTGGAAACACAAAAGTTTGTCCCTACCGAATGCCTGATCAGGACCCATAGGAAGGCAAGACAGAGCATCAGCATTTGCATGTTGAGCCGTTGGCCGGAAATGAATCTCATAATTGAAACAAGACATGTAAAGAGCCCAACACTGGAGGCAGATGAAATTTTGAGCCATAGAGAAAAACACCAATTTATGAAGAGCATAAATAATGGCCAAAGCTTCTTTCTCAATTTGTGAATACTTTTTTTGGGCATTCGTGAGCGTTTTGGAGGCATAAGCAATGGGTTGTTCCAAACCGTCAGAAAAACGGTGCGCAAGGATTGCACCGACCCCGTATTGAGAGGCGTCTGTGGCAAGAACAAGATGTTGGCCAGGTCGATAAGTAACCAGGCACAGGGCCTGTTTCAGCATAGTCTTCAATTTCTGGAAAGCCACTTCGCATGACGCGGACCAGTGAAAAGGCACGTTTTTATGCAACAGGCGATGCAACAGCTGAGCCACCGAAGCCACAGACAGTAAAAACTTGTGATAGTATGCTATTTTCCCCAAGAAGGCCTGCAGTTCCTTAACAGATGTAGGGCGAGGAAGGGCATTGATCGCAGCGACAGTTTGCTGAAGCGGATGAATACCATCCCGAGAAGTTGAAGCCCCAAGTACGTGATAGATGCCTGAAAAAATTGTGATTTCTGAAGATTACACTTAAGACCAGCAGTTTGTAAGACATGAAAAAGTGTGCGGAGATTTTGAAGATGTTCTTCAGTGGTGGAGCCAGTGACAACAATGTCGTCCATGTAATTGATACACCCAGGGACAGGGAGCAATAATTGTTCCAAGTATCGCTGAAAGAGAGCAGGGGCGCTAGCAACCCCGAATGGCAAGCATTGGTATTGATAGAGGCCGAAAGGCGTGTTAAGGACCAGAAACTGCCGGGAAGCAGCATCGAGAGGAAGTTGATGATAAGCTTCTGACAGGTCAATTTTAGAAAAATACTGGCCTCCAGCAAGTTTAGTGAACAGTTCTTCAGGACGGGCCATAGGGCAAGTGTCGATGAGGCACTGAGCATTTACAGTGGCTTTGAAATCGCCACAGAGACGAATATCACCATTTGGCTTAGCAACGACAACGACAGGAGAGGACCATTCACTGGAAGTGACAGGAAGCAAGACCCCTGAAGTAGTGAGACGATCCAACTCCCGTTTTACCCGAATATGAAGGGCCACAGGAATGGGCCGAGCCTGAAAAAACTTAGGCCGAGCAGTGGGTTTGAGTGTGATATGAGCTTCAAAGTCGTTTGCATGGCCTAACCCAGGAGAAAAAAGGGACGAAAATGTCGTCGACAAGGAATCCAGTTGAGCATAAGGAATAGCATCAGAGACAATATTGACAGAGTCATCTATGGAGAACCCAAAAACGCGAAAGGCTATGGAAACAGTGCAAACGACGGATCTGTAAGATACCTCAGCATAAACTGTCCCAAGAGAGAAATCTTCTGTTTATTGTACGTCCGTAATTGCCAAGTGACAGGTGACCGGAGTGGAGAACCCAACTGAAGATATGTCTGAGAATTAATTGTAGTGGCAGCAGAACTGGTATCCACTTGCATGCGAACATCTCGACCAAGGATTTGGACAGTGAGGAATAACTTCCCAGAAAGGGAAGAAGTGCAATTGACAGACAACACAGACTCAGAATCAGCGTCATGTTCATGAACATCATGTATGCAGTCGGATTTGCAAACGAAAGACACATGACCTTTGCTTTTGCAATTGTGACACACAGCCCAACATTAGGGAAAGTCCTCGCATGAATGTTTCGTAAAACACCGCGGACATGAAGGAAGTTGCCAGGGGTTTTGCTTAAGTTTCTTAGCGGGTTGTTTATGGCTAGGCCGAGGCTGCAAGTGGGAGCGCACTGCGGCCACGTCGGCCGGCGGGGACGCGCCGCACGCGTCGTCAACAGCGCACAGAGGTTGTATTTCACCGACATCACCCCACGCCTCTATTTGTGCCCCAGCGGCGCGAGAAATTTCGAAAGACTGCGCAATGGAGAGAACCTCATCTAGAGTCAGATTCGCCAACTGAAGGGCATGTTGCCGAACTTCTTTGTCGGGCGCCAACCGGATAATAGCATCCCGTACCATGGAATCAGCATAGGATTCTTTGTGAACGTCAGTAACAAATTGACACTTTCGACTGAGGCCGTGAAGTTCAGCAGCCCAAGCGCGATAGGTTTGATGTGACTGTTTTTGACAACGATAAAAGGCAACACGAGAGGCTACCACATGCGTTTGCTTTTGAAAATAGACAGACAGAAGTGAGCACATTTCAGCAAAGGACAAAGACGCAGCATCCTTCAAAGGAGCCAATTGCGACAACAACCGATACATTTGAGGTGAAATCCAGGAAAGGAACAGATACTTACATGGTTGTTCATCCGTGACATGAAATGCCAAGAAGTGCTGTCGAAGATGTTTTTCATAAGCAGATCAGTCTTCTGCCGTCTCGTCGTAAGGAGGAAAAGGAGGTATAGCCAACGACGAGAAACACCCCGCATTTGACGCAGCGACAAAATCGCGAATCGCCGCTGTTAGCAGCATTTGCTGTTCAAGGCGATTTTGCAATAGTTGCTCGACAGTAGCCATGGAACCCTGTGGGTCAATGGTGAAAAGGAAAAATCCCATCCTCGTCGCCAATTGTTATAACATCAAGATTAACACATATATTTCAGAACGACACAACACATATAAGTCACAGAGTAAGTTGACAAGCAAGACATGTGTACACATTAGCATTTGAATGAGCACTGAGTCCCAGTCTAGTGGCCGCTGCTCGGCTGGCCACTTAGGTGGCGCAGCTGCTGCATGGCTGGCAGACAGTGCCGCACGTAGAGGACGCGTGCAATTGCGCGGTGGCGCTTTGTATGATCGGTGAGTCACAACAGAAAACATTTAGGATTATAAACAGACACACCACTGAAACCTTTAATCAGCAATTACGGCTTGTGAACTGCTCTCCTGTGTATGCTACAGTTGATGTTAATTCAAAATTTAATATATTTATCAATGAAGTTACAAGCCTTTTTGAAGAAGCATTTCCTAAAAAATCAGTGAGAGAAAGCCTGTTCAAGTCTGGAAACAAGCCTTGGATTGCTAAAGGCATCAAAATGTCTTGTAAAACAAGAAGAGAACTATATGCTGCGGCCAGGAGTTCAAATGATAACAGTAGGATTACACACAATAAAATCTACAATAAAGTTCTGAATAAGACCATTCAGGCGGCAAAGAACATGTACTTGAAGGCAGAAATTGACAACTCGAGCAATGAAGTAAAAACTATCTGGAAATTTGTAAAGAAGGAAACGGGGAAAATGTAGTTTGTAGTGAAAATATCTGTAGCGATCATACAGTAATAACCTGTACTTCCGTGCATACCTATGTATATGTCTTTGCTATATTTAGGATCTTTGGGTCTGCTTCACCTAGTGAGTTGTTAGTATTCGAGTGTTTACTTTTGCACTGTGATGTTAACCTGTGAACGTTATCCAAATAAATCGTTATTGTGCTGTAAGAAGTTGGTTTACGGGACTCAATACCTACCAAAACTCTACATTGGTGACCCCAGACAAGTTAATTCCGCGTAATGCGAGTTATTGCCACTCAGTTACGGAATTTTCGAACAAACTATGTTACCGACAATGCATCCAAACAATGATACCGTGCCAACCGCCGGATTATCTTTTCTGCCTTCTACGGACATTTTAATTGACTTAGAATCAGATTTTCTTTCCACAGTGCTTCCGCATAGCTCTGAATGTGTGTTTACCCACATGGAATTCTTTGACGCCTCGTGTGACCATTAACTGTTACAGTGTTAACAGTGTTACAGACAGTGCTTTCGATTCAGGCATGTCACAATCGCCGTTCCGTGGTTTTCCTGACTCCACGGCACAACATTTTTCGCTGTTTGAACCAAATTGTGATATATCACTAAATGTTGCACAACGTGCTAAACGGACCAATTTGTGTGTACCGCCGATCATGGACAGTGCACTACCTTCACTGGACTCAACGCCAAACCAGTTCTGTATGACTCAGAAGGCTATTCAAAACCAAACTTTACCGCCGCAACCGCCAACCATGGTTTCTGCCGTGCCTGCCGCTCCGCATGTTCGGGGAATGATTCCGCCCACTAACATGAAAACCGCGATGGTTGCAAGCTCACCACAGTTCGACAGCGATGTTTCAGTGTATTTTGTGCCTGCCTCGGGTACTTTTCATGGATCCCCACTGCCAATTCTGGTTCAATCGGTCACCACTGACGTTTCGGACTCCAATCTGACTACATGGGACAACATCACCTCAACGCCTCTTCCTGCACCACAGCAACGTCTCAAGTGGCTCTACAACCAACCTGCATCGCACATCTCCATGCCGTTGAGTACAGGTTAGTCATTGCCCACCGATAACATGGGTTCTGCCCCCGTTTCCTTGGCCCAGTATATGGTACCCCCATCCTGTGGCTCACCCTCATCTGCTGCCGCACTGTACTATCCACCAGCTCACAAGCCTGACTTACCACCATTTAATCAGGCTAACCCACGCATCTGGTTCGCCATTGTGGACAGTATTTTTCATATTCTCCGAATTCATGAGGATGACACAAAATTTGCTCTCCACGTCAGTCACCTCCATAATTTCATGGAGTTATTTTCTGATATTATACTTGACCCACCTGCACATGACAAATATGTTGCACTTAAACAAGCCATTATCGAGCGCGCTTCGTGCTCCAAAACTGAATTGTTACGCCAAGCAATTTATCACAAACCACCCGGAGACCAGTCTCCATTCCAGTACTGGCGATACTTACAAGCTATGGTTCCCAAGGAAGCCCTGCCAGACGACTCCCTTTGGACTATTTGGTTGGATACATTCCCTTTAACCTTGCAGTTAACGCTCTTGCCTCAGAGACACCTTTCCCTAGATGCTAATCTGCGCCTAGCAGACGAAGCTTATACCCTATTCAAACCCCATCAACCAGTTGCTGGTTCCAACAGTTTCATCTTACAATCTTTACACCTTCCTACATCCCCTGGCGACCACGCAGGACGTGATGCACTCTTCGCCAACTGAGGTTGGCAACTCCGCACACGCAGCCACACAACCAGCTACGTGCACCAGTATTAAACCACACACCAAACCAACCGCGCCCGGTACCAGGTCATCCCCCATGCGGAGAGATGACTCCGCGGCTTCTACCAACAGCAACAGGGCTCTGTCATCAATGTGCTGGTACCATGCAACATTTAGTGATAAAGCCGCGAAGTGCCGCGCGCCCTGCAACGCTTTGAACTCGGCAGACGGAGCAGTTTAGGTGCGCCACTCTGTCATAATGAACCTCTGCGCCTACAATCATGTTCTAATTTTTCGAGCCTTCTGATACCATCTGTGCACCCGTACATATATGATCATATGTTACACTCTTCATTCTTAATCGATATGGGCGCAGAAATGAGTATATTACCTGACTATATGACCCCTGCCACTGAGTCTGCTCCACCTGTTGAGCTTTTTGCAGCTAACCGCACACGCATTCCTATCACTGGCACAGCTCTCGTCCAGCTCGATTTCAATAATGGTACTACATTCCCATGGTCCTCTTGCGTAGATTCAGTTGATGAATCCATCATTGGTATAGACTTCCTCCGTCACTACAATCTATCAGTGGACATAGACGATTCTTCTTTACTCTCAAAATCAGGCATTCACATTCCATTCTCGATGTGCACCACCAACACCTCATCCTCTATCATCGAGGAACGTGTGCGGCACTCTCTGCCAATTTGGCTACAACCACATCTTCTCTCATCTGCCTCCAACGTGAATCATCAGCCCTCATCATTGACAACAGCACTCTTCGGTGCCATCTTTGTGAATTACAGGCTGAAATCGACTCCTGCGACCGCACAATTGTGTCTCTTACTCCACCCCGTAACGTTGTTTTGCCGCTGGACCGCTCCTTTTCTGGTCACCGTGTTCAACACGAGGACAGGGCTACTGATGCCATGGACGCAGCGATAGTGGCTGTCACCTCGCCGACCCAACATGACACCACAGTGCCAAGGGTTATTGAGCAGCGCCCGGTTGCCACCCAGACCCCACCACACCGCCACAACACTGGGCATGCCTTACGCGTGCCCTCGTAACCTGTAGCTGTCACCACGACGCCTCCACCACTGACCTACGAGGTGCTGGTTGCAGTAACAACGCCCATTCCAAGCTCTGCCGCCACACATGCCGTCACCACATCCACACCAACACCCTCGAGACGCCACATACAGGTCAGTCCAGTGTCTCCCTGTGTTGCCCCGCTAGGACATGCAGGTCGACAACTCCACACGTCCGTGTGCGCAGTAACAACAGATACTGTCCATCATATTCTCACAACACCAGGACCGCCGATCAGACACAAAGCCCACAGGCTTAATCCGGAAAAGCTCCTGAGTGCACATACCATCATATCCGACCTCTTAGACGCCAACATCATCAGATGCTCTAGTAGCAGTTGGTCGTCTCCTATTCATTTAGTAGATAAACCCGATGGCACGTATAGACTTTGCGGCGACTACCGTGCTTTGAATTCCAGAACAATCATGGATAATTATCCGGTGCCACATATTCAGGAATTCACACAGTGGTTACATGGCTCTCAGGTTTTCTCAGTGATAGATTGTAAAAAAGCGTACCATCAGATACCGATGGCACCAGACGATATTGAAAAGATGGCAATTATCACACCCATCAGGCTCTTTGAATATACATGCCTTTCGGGTTAAAAAACGCTGTGTAAAGCTGGCAGAAATTTATTGACGAGGTGTTACGACCTTTCCCTTTTGCGTATGCATATTGAGATGACATTTTAATCTTCTCACCCTCTAGCGAGGATCATCAAGCCCATCTACGTCCTGTAACAGATGCTTTGTCAAGTGCAGGTGTTGAAATCAACCAGGAAAAATCGCAACTTGCGCTTTCACTAGTAACTTTCCTCGGACACGTGGTTTCCACTGCAGGTATCGCTCCACCACCCCCTCACGTGGAGGTAATTACCAATGTCCCACGACCAAATGATTTTCAAGGGTTACAACGGTTCCTCGGCATGGTTAATTTTTATAGAAGACACATTCCCCATGCCGCGGCATTACAACTTCCGCTTACCGATGCGCTTCGCGGGAAGAATACTTCAGGCACGCGGAAATTTCAATGGACAGATGAAATGATGACAGCTTTCAACAAACTCAAAACAGCCGTTCAGACAGCAGTGACGTTTTCACATCCTATGCCAGACGCACAGCTTTCGCTTACGACAGATGAAAGTGACTCAGCAGTCGGCACCATGCTCCACCAACATTTAGGTAGTTCTGTCAAACCGCTACACTTCTTTTCGCAAAAACTGTCACTTGCTCAGACTAAATGGTCAGCATTTGATAGAGAACTTTTCGCGGTTTACACTGCAATTCGCCACTTTCAGGATGACCTCGAGGGACGTGCCTTTGTCATTTACACCGACCACAAACCCCTTGCGGAGGTGATCTGTAATCCGAGTGCCAACGCACCCCCTCGCAGACCTCGCATTTGGAATACATTTCACAGTTTTCAACCGACGCATGACATGTTCATGGTTTTGATAATGTGGTCGCTGATTTTTGGTCGAGGATCGCAGTGGCCTCAGCTGACATATCCCTCACCGACTTTGCACGCTGCCAGCAGACTGAACATGAAGCTCCTTCTGAGTTTGATAGCTCAACCTCAACTCTTCGATTTGAAGACCGTCCACTCCTGGACTCAGACCTTACACTAAGGTGTGACATTTCAACCGGACGACCTCGACCATGGGTCCCACTGTCCATGCAACAACCCGTTTTCCATGCACTCCATGATTTAGAACACCCGGGCATCCGGGCCACGATCTGCCTTGTGACTGAACGATTTGTGTGCCCTGGCGTACATCAGGACTGCAAACAGTGGGCACAAGCGTGTGTGGCGTGCAAACATAGCAAGGTTTCCCATCACACCCACCCTTTGATGTACGTACCAGACGTTTTTGCCATGTCCAAATTGACATCGTGGGACCCCTACCACCTGCGGGCCCATTTAACTACTTATTCACAATGACAGACAGAGCGACCCGCTGGGTCGAGGCCACGCCCATCACCAATACTTCCACCACAATGATAGTCCGCACCTTTATCAAGTCGTGGATCTCACGTTTTGGCTGTCCCTCCTCTGTAACAACGGACCAGGGGCGCCACTTTGAAGCGAACCTCTTCGCACGGCTCTGTCAACTGTGCGGTGTAGATAGATTCTGTACAACAGATTACCACCCGCAGAGCAACGGCCTGGTGGAGAGGTTCCACCGCACCTTAAAAGCAGCAAACATGCCACATGGTGGCCAGTGGACAGACGCCCTCCTGTGGGTTTTACTGGGCTTGCTAACTGCAGTCAAGGAGGATCTAAATGCTTCACTCGCAGAGGTGTTGTACGGGGAACCCCTCATCCTCCCCACTGAATACATCAACGACTCACCTCCGTTGCCAACTGTTGACTTGCCCCCTTTATTGGAGCGAGTACGATCTGTTATCTCGAAACTCTGCGTGCCAACTCCAAGACGCACTTGGCACCACGAGTTTTTGTCCACAGACAGTTGACGACCTGCACATATGTCATGTTATGCGACGACACAATTTGCAGAGCTTTACAACCACCATATTCAGGCCTGTAACAGGTAATCCGACGGCGTGTAAATACCGTGGACATTGATATTAATCAAAAAACAGTTACTGTTTCGACACATCACGTGAAACCAGCCTGGACACTCTCCGAACAATCGGATGAACCTGTCCCAGCACTGCCCTGCCCACTCTGCCTGTTGTTCACACTGATACGACCTACAATGATGCGTGTGATGAATATTCAGGTGATGATACTGTGTGTGACAATGATGATGCGTGTGATGATTATTCGGGAGGCCATACTGCATGTGACGATGTCCCCCCCTCCCAGGTGCACGATGCTGAATGACAATCGTGGGCTGGCCGCCTCCTCGTTCCCCCGCGCTACCTAGAGGATTATGACTGCAATTAGACAGTTTTTTGTGTATTTTTCTTGTACTTTCCTTTTCAGCATTACTTGACACTCAGTGACTGTGCATTGATTAGCACTAATTTTGACATTTTTCTCTGTGTACCGATGTGTACCTTTTGCTTTCTTAATGTACATGTATTTTTTTTTCTCTTGTTTGTTCTGTATGTCACTCTCTTGCATTCCTCTCACTCCCTGCTGGAGGGAGGGGGAGGGGGGGTGGCTCTGTAGCTATCGTACAGTAATAACCTGTACTTCCGTGCATATCTATGTATATGTCTTTGCTATATTTAGGATCTTTGCGTCTGCTTTGCCTAGATAGTTGATAGTATTCGAGTGTTTACTCTTGCGCTGTGATGTTAACCTGCGAACATTATCCAAATAAATCGTTATTGTGCTGTAAGAAGGTGGTTTATGGAACTCAATACCTACCAAAACTCTACATATCAAAATCACAAGTGAGGGTAATCTTGTTAGCGATCCAAAAACAGTGGCAGACACACTCAACAACAATTTTTTAACAGTAACAGAAAAAATAGATTTACAAGGGTCCATGAAGCAAGCCATCAATCTTTTGTAAGCTAGAGTACCTGGTTCAGTACAACACATGAAGGTAAAAACAGTCACTGTTCAAGAAATTGAAAGAATTATTAAATCCCTGAAAAGTAAAAACTCTGCTGGAATTGACACATTTCTAACAAATTATTAAAATACTGCTCCAATCATATAAGTAAAGTCCTTTGCAACATTTTTGATGCGTCACTTAAGCAAGGAATAGTTCCTGAGAGGCTTAAGCATGCAGTTGTAAAACCGCTGTATAAGAAGGGGGATAAGATGGATACTGCTAACTATAGGCCAATATCACTACTGACAAGCTTTTCAAAGGTTTTAGAGAAACCAATGCATGCCAGGATTGTTAAGCATCTCAGTGAACACAATAGCTTCAAGAAAAGTCAGTTTGGATTTCAGAAAGGTTTGTCAACAGAATATGCAATATTTGCATTTACTGGCAAACTCTTGGAATCTATCAACAAAAAACTGAAAGTGATTGGCATGTTTTATGACCTAACAAAAGCATTTGACTGTGTAAATCACAAAATTCTTTTACAAAAAGCTGTACATCTTGGTATAAGTGGTGCAGCAGGGAAATGGCTTGACTCATATCTGCCAAACAGGAAACAAAAAGTTGTAGTAGACAGTCAAGATGGTGTCCCAGTATCTTCAGAATGGGGTACCATCACATGTGGAGTGGCGCAGGGCTCAGTTCTGGGCCCCCTATTTTTTAATATATTTATAAATGATCTTCCTCTCTCTACGGAATATTGTAGATTCACCATTTTCGCGGATGACACTACACTGCTTATTGATAATTCAGTAGATAAACTTGAGGTAACATCAAATAAGGTTTTAAATGAAACGGTGAACTGGTTCAACATTAATGGTCTTTCTTTAAATTACTGTAAAACAAACTACATTCAGTTCCACAAAACATCCAAAGATGAGGAAATAGTAATAAAAATAGGTGAGCAGACAATAACTAGGATAGATTCCTCAAAATACCTAGGCTTTCATATTCATAGCAAACTGAATTGCTCATAGCACATCGTGGATCTATCAAAAAGACTAAGTTCAGCAACATACGCATTGCGCATTGTTTCTTCTTATGGAAATATTGAAACCATGAAGTGAGCGTATTATGGTTACTTTCATGCAATTATGGCATTTGCAATTATATTTTGGAGAAATCACCCACTGGCTAAAAAAGTACTTTGTGTACAAAATAGAGCCATAAGGATCATGTGTGGAGTCCATCCTAGAGCCACATGTAGGAATCTTTTTAAGAAGCTTGAAATACTTACATCCACTGCGCAATATATATTCTCACTGATGTGCTTCATAAGGAAAGAAAAATTCATCTTTAAGCTGAATAGTGCATATCACAGTCGCAATACTAGAAGGAAACATGATATCCACTATGAACAGCCAAATCTAAGTATGGTGCAGAAAGGAGTCCATTTCAGTGGCTGTAAGATTTTTAATGCCCTCCCTTCAAGAATTAAGTGTTTGGTAGATGATGATCACTTGTTTAAAAAAAACTTTAAGGCAGTTCCTATTGCAAGGATCATTTTATACAATAGAAGAGTTCCTGAACTACAGTGTTTAACATTTCTTGTATTGTAAATTGCAAATGTGTGCCCAAATTTGTATTTGTAATACCGAATAATTTTATTGTAAACATATATTTTGCAATATTTATTTCTATCTAACACTTATTATTTTGGAATCTTTATCTATCTCTAAAATGTATTTTTTGTAGTGGGACCTAAGTTACTGTTTAATGTTTTTTGTTTTGTAATCTCTATCTATCTCTAAAATGTATTTTTTGTAGTGGGACCTAAGTTAATGTTTACTGCTTTTGTTTTGTTTTATGTATTACCATAAATTCTGGCTGGAAGCTTCTAAAAATTGGCCCGTTCTGTATCCTGTGATAGTGTCACAACATGGATCACCGGAACAAGAGATAAATAAATAAATAAATAAAATAATTATCATGAGGAATGACTCACTTGTTAATATTTGTAATTATTGTGAGGTATGGCTCACTTATTAATATTTGCAATTATCGTGCATCATGGTTCACCTACACTACTCTCTATCTTTATCAATGTCCAAGAATGTTGTATGTATTTTTTTTTTCTTTTTTTTATATGTACCAGCACTCGAAACTGTGAAAACTCACTTATATGCATGTGTTCTTCAACTCTAACACTCCGAATTTTCTATTTCATTTCTTACTTCTCGTCAGAGTACAAAGCTATTCTTCCCCCTGTCCACATGCATATACCTCTATTGCTGAGATCATTCTAATTTATCGTGTCAACATTTGTCGTTGTTGACTAAAGCCTATTTTATAGGAGAATCCGAGAAACAAGCTAGTATTTCTGTCTGCACTGTTGAAGATACTGATCTCACTTACATATATATAATGCTCAACCATATAACTGTCATGATGTGTGTGTCACTTATGAACCAAGATGGCGCCGAATGAAACATTGTTCTGTAGCGATGTCTCAGTTTCCTTAAAATGTGATAGTGATGTGTGTAAAATCTGCGTAAAAAAGGAAAAGAGAGGTATCCTATGCATCGAGTGCAGGTCGTGGTATCACGATAAATGTGTTAAAGTGAGTCTAAAATATATAAAAGACTGGACATGGCGTCAGTGCGTTGAGAGTGTCATGAAAAACGAGGTAATGAACACGATAAAGTCAAAACAAAACATAATAAGTGAGCTTACAGATGATTTAATGACTATAAATACGTAATATGAAGATGTACGGCAGAAATATCAAGAACAGGAAACGAAATACAAAGAGATAGAGCGAGATCATCGTCTAGCACAAGACAGTGTTGTTAAGCGTAGTTCTGCGCAAAAAACGTGGTGTGTGACGAAAAAAAAAAAAAAAAAAAAACAAATAAACAGACAGTGAGTACAGTTCCGGCGATACCGTTATCAAATAAATTCACAGCACTAGACGAAGATTGTGATAAGACAATGAACAATGATGAACAAAAATCATTGACAAAACTTCCAATCGAGTGCTCAGTCAAGAAAACATCTAACACGAAAAATAAACCAGTGAACATCAAACGACGAGTTGTTGTACTTGGTGATAGCCACGCCAAGAAAATTGCCGAAAAACTAAATGAATACAGTACGTTATTCACGGCAACAGGTATGACGAAACCCAGTGCTTCTTTGACTGGGATAATTAAGAGCAGCAACTCACCTAATGAGCTATCTAAGAATAATGCCGTCATAATCATGGGTGGAAGTAATGATGTATACAGAAATGAGGGTAAACATGCGACCCAGTGTTTAAAAACTACATTACTTGATCTGAAGTTTCCGAACATCATAGTTTCTAGCTTGCCTCACAGATACGACCTGCAAGAGAATTCCATCGTAAAATCTGGAGCTTGCAAAAGTAAACAGGCAGTTCTACAAAATATGCTAGTCCCAACAAAATGTAAAATTTTTTGATCTTCCTGATGCAAGAGATTTGTTTACGAAACATGGACTACATTATAATAACGCTGGGAAGTCATACGTTAGCAAAATTCTAGCGAAATTAATACAAAAAGATGACGACGTTGCAAGGAAACCAATTGCCATGCAACCAGTTTCGACCAAGGAAATGGAAAAACGGGAAAACAATTTCAAAATCACACACATAGTCGCAGCCACAGCGCCAGCTCAAACAGGAACATCACGTCCAGAAGATGAGACGGTGGCAGAACCAGCCTCAGAAGATACAGCAGAGACTGAAATTATCGTCAAGAAAACTGTAGCTACTCATCATCCAGATGCCCACACACAGGGAAACTGACGAAAGGGGCCAATTCTTTTCGAATTTGGCCCAATACAACAAATCCAGAACAAGCAATCAACACTCAGATGGACGTTCCAATACTTTATAGTCAAATTACTTTTAAAGGCCTTCTAGCTAATGACATATGCAGTAGTAATTTCATTATGCCCTAAAACATCAGAGGTCTGTCTGAAGGAATGATCAGGAAGCTTTATGATACAGAAATTTTGCTACAAAGTGTGAAACAATCTGTGAAAGTAATATGCCTTAATGAACATTGGCTAAAATCTGAAAATATCAGTCTCCTGAATAAACTTACAGGTTATAAACTGGCTGCCAGCTTTTGTAGGACCAACGGGTATGGAGGCTCTTGCATACTAGTTCATTCCACGGTAGACTATGATATAAGACAGAATTTTAGCCATCTGAATGAAGAACATACATTTGAAAGATGTTGTATAGAACTTAAAGAGTATAACATATTAATTAGCAGCATATATCACACCCCTGGGTACCATAAAAGCTCTGTATTTTTAGATAAGTTTGATACATTGCTACATAAATTAAAATGTAAGAAACTGTACAAGAAAGTGGTTATATGTGCTGACTTCAACATAGATGTAAGGGCTGATGACAAATTTTCCTCACACTTACAGAACCTGGTACCCACACACGGGCTAAATCTCAATTTTGATCAGTATACAAGATTTACAGCAACCTCTGCAACATGTATTGACAATATTGTAAGTAGTTATAATTATTATGTAAAAGAAAAGTTTCTTCTAGATTTAGAAGTATAAGACCATAAAGCACTATTTGTATCACTACCGAATCAAAATTCAGCCTGCACAACAAAAAGATGTGGGAATTTCAATCAAGAAAATGTGGAAGTATTTTGCAAAAAACTAAGCTAAACCAAGTGGACAGTCAGCAAACACACTTCCAGGTCCCAAAAATGTAGATCCTGGGTAACAAAAGGAATTAGAGTGTCTAGTGCTACTACGAGGGAACTGCATATGGAGGCAAAAGTAAATTGAAGCCCTCAGTTTCTTAAGTATGTAAGCACATACAAAAAAACATTCGACAAAATAGTTAAACTAGCAAAACAAACTGCGAATAATAACTTCTATTCATATGCCAAAAAAAAAACAAATCAAAAGCTGTCCGGTCTGTTATAAGAAGCGAAGTTGGCAGTGAGGCAGAGAGAAAATGCCCTTCTAAAATAGTGATAGATGGTAGAGCTGTTACAGAACCCAGTGCCATTTGTGACTAATTCAATGACTTTTTCATAAACTTTAACAAATTTGGTGACTGTTCACCACCAAAAACAAAGCCCAATATGACAGACAGCAATTGCCAATGTTTTAAGTTTTCTCATGTTTCCATCTCAGATGTCATCAAAATCATAATGTCCCTAAAAAATTCAAAATCTGCGGGGTGGGGTGAGGTCCCCACTGAAATAATAAGAATAGTCTCTCGCAGTATTGCATATCCACTCTCTTTCATAATCAACCAATCTTTTTATGAAGGATGTTTCCCAGATCGATTAAAATATGTAGAATTTCAGCCCATTCATAGAAAAGGCAAACAAGATGAATTGGCCTACTATAGGCCAATCTCACTGTTACCAATTTTCTCACAATTATTTGAAAGACCTGCATGTGATCAGATCGAAAATCACAATTCATCTAACAGCATTATCTTAGGCAATCAATATGGTTTCAGAAAAGGCAGCAGCACAATCCATGCAATAAATGAATTAGTCACAAAAGTCAGCAGTTGTCTTGATGATAGAATGTGTGTGTCAGGCATCTTTTGTGACCTGTCCAAAGTCTTCGACACGGTAAATCATGACCTGCTTCTCCAAAAATTGGCACGCTATGGTTTTCAAGGCAAATCTCTTAGCTGGATGTCATCATACCTGGCAAACAGATAACAAAGAGCACTTATTAACATCAACAGCAAGAAATTTCTCTCTGGCTGGAAACACACTCAATTAGATGTTCCACAAGGTTCAATATTAGGGCCACTCCTTTTTCTGTATTATATTAATGATATGTCATGTCAGGTCTAGTCTGATACTATCCTCTATGCAGATGACTCAACAACTGTAGTCTGTTGTAAAAATGAGGTAGACCTAATTCATCATATTGAACAAACACTTGCGGAACTGGAGGCATGGGTCAAAAACAATAACTTGACATTAAATTTTACAAAAACAGAATTTTTTCATTTCATCACAAAATAATCTGCCAAGTCTATAAGTGAAATAAGATATATTGACAAAAATTAGAGACTCCAGACTGTGTCAAATTCCTTGGCTTATTAGTCAATAAAAACCTGTTATGGAGTCACCATGTGGACAACAAACTGGGTCGACTGAATAGCCTTT
Organism: Schistocerca piceifrons; assembly: GCF_021461385.2. Lineage (NCBI taxonomy): Eukaryota > Metazoa > Arthropoda > Insecta > Orthoptera > Acrididae > Schistocerca > Schistocerca piceifrons. Next base: position 191,067,591 of record NC_060141.1, read on the forward strand.
TATATATTATGAATATCTTGTATAGTATTACTGATTTAGCTGTAAGAAAAACTGTATATAATGCATATTTTGTTCCAGTCATTAGATATAGTATAATTTTCTGAGGGTATGAAAAAACAAATTTACTTAGATCTTTTAGACTACAAAACAAATGCAACATTGTAAACCTTTATTTATAAAACTAGATCTAATTAGCTCTCATTTTCACGAAAAGAAACCCACAACTTTTTGAGGGCAACTTCTTCTTGCATCAATATGATACTAGATATAGAATGAACTACATGTTACCTACCCACCGTTTAATATCATATGGAAAAACCCCATACTATATGGGCATGAAATTTGTAAATAAAATATGGAAAGATATGGATGAACCAAATGTAAAAGGTACCAAAAGAGACCTGTAAAAATATCTGAAAGATAAATGTTACTATAGCTAGAAGATTTCGTGAATGGCAACAATGCATTATAATTGTAATTAAAATACCTCTTTGAAGATGTTATACCATATATATTATTAGTTTATTGTCTATTTTTAGTATTATTATAAGCAGTGTAAAACTGACAAGTCACCTATGTGATAATCTTTGATTGTATAAGGTATGTTATGTGATAATAAAAATTGAATTGAATTACCAATGTATAATGTTCAACCATATAATTGTTATGATGTACAAAATATTTATGATTCATTTAGTGTGTATTCACACCCAAGTGGTGAACACATACCTGTATATAAGACCCAACCTCATAGTTTTGGGTGCTGTTTCAATTACTTATAAAACGCAACCAATGTGATGTATTATGTAACTGCACTCTTACATATCATGTTTGAATGATTGTAAAGGTGGAAAAGTGGGATTGGAAGTGCCTTGACAAATGAAAAATAGTAAGACTGGTCATTGGTCAGACACTTCACCCTAACAGCAGTTTGCATACAACAAACTTCAAGATTCAATATGAAGCAGTCTGCGAACTGCAAACATTAAAACTATTTACATTTACATACAGTACAGAGATTAATACATTTAGCCTACACTTGAGAATTTTGTACTAGTTTGAAACTCTTAAGTTGCATGTTAGCTCATACAGTTCAGAAATAACATGTTCTTCCCTTGCACTATTGATTATTAATTATTGCACAATGCTTCATAACTAATTTACATTTTTAATCAAACATAGGATTTATCTCATACCATAAATAAAATGTTTGTTCCTCCAGTTTATTGTAAAATGAGGACTGTTACGTAGATCTGTCAGAAAAGGTTTTGTTCGACTTTCAGTTGCACAAATCCTTTTGGGGTTGTTGAAACATAACAGTCCAATTAAAACTAATAAAAATGCATAAATTTTAACCATAAACAGTAGTTTCTGACATAGAGGTGTATGGAAATATGTACTTGTGAAAAAGTTATGAGGGAAATAATTACGGAATCTTAATTACACTAATGTGTAGAAGTCTGTTAATTGGTAGGAACATTTTATATGATAGGAATCTTCTGTAATTAGTAAATATAACAAGTGTATTGTTAACATTTAACACCTAAGTGTTTATACACTAAATAAATAGTATACAGACTAGAATTTGCTCATGTATTAAATATATAAGAATCTAGGTAATCTTCAAAATGTAACATTTGTTTAGGGATGAGAGTTTTAGTTGTTGATTAATGAAATAATAATTTTAAACAATGCTGAGGATTGTTCGGGATTGTTAAGAAAGTATAAATACTAACTACCATGTTGGTAGAGTCAGTCTGGTTTTGGATTTTAGACAGAAAGCATGTAGCTTGTTGTGCATGATTTATTTCATTATTGTAAGTATATTACAATTTTTTTCAGATTTGTCAAGATGCTTTTAATTAATTTGAGATTATAATAAATGTTCAGTGGAAACAAAAAACACATTTAATTATTTAAAAAATAACTTTATAGTTACTTTTTTTGACAGTTACTGTTTCAAGACTCATGCTGCGACAGATTGCACATACAATGAGTAAAACAACCCCCTAATTATTACGAGTAGTTAGAGAAATGGTATATATGGATCCCAAACACTTGAGCAATACTCAAGGATAGGTCGCACCAGTGTCCTATATGCGGTCTCCTTTACAGCTGAACCACTCTTTTCTAAAATTCTCCCAATAAACTGAAGTCAACAATTTACCTTCCCTATCATAGTTTTCACAAGCCCGTTCCATCTCATATTGCTTTGCTACGTAACACCCATATATTTAAATGAATTGACTCTATCAAGCATGACACTAGTAATACAGTATCTGAACACTATAGGTTTGATCTTCCCACTCATCTGCATTAATTTGCATTTTTTTGACATTTAGTGCAAGCTGCCCTTCATCACACCAACTGGAAATTTTGTCTAAGTCATCCTGTATCTTACTACAGTTATTTAACTTTGATATCTTACCATACACCATAGCATCATCAGCAAACAACTGCAGATTGCTGCCTACCCTGTCTTCCAAATCATTTATGTATATAGAGAACAACAGTGGTCATATCACACTTCGCTGCAGCTCTCCTGACAATACCCTTGTCTCTAATGAACACTTGTTGTTGAGGACAACATACGGGGCTTTATTATTTAAGAAGTCTTTGAGCCAGTCACATATTTGTGAACTTATTCCATATGCTCAACCTTTGTTAACAGCCTACAATGGGGCACCATGTCAAGTGCTTACTGAAATCTAGAAATATGGAATATGCGTGCTGCCCTTCATCCACAGTTCACAATATATCATGTGAGGAAAGGCCCAATTAAATTTTGGACAAGTGATGCTTTTTAAAACTATGCTGATTCGTGGACATAAGTTTCTCAGTCTCAATAAAATTCATTACATTGGAACTTCAAGTCAGTAAATGGTACTAGGGAGATGTTGCTCATGTAGCTGTATTGCAGTAAAACTTGAAATGAGTGGGCTTAGTTCATCTTTCTAGTATGTCGCTAAGAACTGATGCTCATGTTTATTGTTTACCAGTAAGTTTGAGTAATTAGTTTTGTTTCAGTGACTTTCTAGATTACATTTATCTGGAGTCACTGGTTTCAGAGGCTGTTAAGATGGTCACTGGGTTACCAAGCTGGAGATGACATCTTTTGCAGTATTAGTACCTTTGGGATCAGTTTTCTCTTTGTAACCTATCAGTGGCTGTTATTTCCATTTCATGTTTAAAAGCCTCAAGACAATTCTGAATTGAAGTCCAGCTAATGTGTTTACATTGGTTAAAGCAGCTCACTTGCTGCATTTGGTTGTTGCATCTCCATATGAGGTTATACTTCAGTGTACATGAAGCTGACAAGGGTCACATTTCTGAGTATATGAATAACCTTAAAAAATGTTGCAGAATGATAATTGGCGAGCAGATTATTTGTCCTAGCTAGGTTTCGTTCTAGCCCCAGATTTTGGTATAGTAATTAGAAGTTGTATAAGTATCATTCAAGACATGAAACCAGCTGTCCACTCAAATGTTGCTCATGGGGACAAGCAAGAGTTATATTGCTACCAAAAGTATCTAAATCTGAACCAGGCTTTTTCCCCATTTTCTATATTCTTTACCAAACAATTTTTCAGTGAATCTTGTTTATTATTCACAACCTGCAAACCAGTTTTAATGCTGTTGAAGTCACTATTATATTCACACATAACAAGCATTGTTAGCAAATTCATTCAGATTCAATTTTATGTACTTTCTAAACCCGTCAATCATTTATTTTATATATCTATCTTTTCTTACGATCTTTTTCACTTATCAAATAATTCTGCATTTTCTTGCCACCTATTTTGTTAATAATCTTATAAACACTTGATAGCATAAACAATTTTATCTTTTTTTGTCCTGATGTCGGTTGTTGCTGCCATCAATAATTGTCATCCACTTTTTGTATTTTGTGTGTAAGCAGTGTTGTCATCCAGGCTCTTGCTGTTCCTCAATGATTACTACAGTGTCCAAGATGAGGTCAATCTCATACTCTCGTTGGATGAAGTGCTTCCAAAGATGGGAGCTGCTTCTTGCACTGCGTCATCTGTACAGATTTGTTTTTAAACAGGTCTCATCTCTTGTTACCCTGTTTACCGTTGTTACAAATATGTCCATTGTTCTAATGTCTTTTGTTGCTACTGTTCAATGGAATATCTAAACTGTGCACTGTCACTGTTCATATGTTTCAAACATCTATTAATCTTAACGACACTGTTGACTTTTTCAAATTCCTTCACTCTCACTTCAAGACTTTGTGATTCTGTTTTCACTGTGCTTCTCCTGCAGTGTGGCCCAGAATAATGGGGCACCGAGTGGAAGGTTACCTACCTGTGAATTATATTTAGCTTTCAGTGTCTCATGAAAGAAAATTTGTGGGATTGCTATGAAACTGTATTTTTGGGTAATACTCCAATAATCAGCACCACATAACTTCTGAGTAATTGACTTGTTCGACATTTATTTCTCACTGCTGGCCCTATATAATTACGTAGTTAGTGGATGTAGTAGATTTCCAGGTGACTGATGTTAATTAATTGAAATATATGTAGTTGACACTGAGCCATTAGCTCAATACAAATGGACAGTAGCCTTGCAGTATTGTATAATTGATGAACAGGCATCAACTGAAATTTGATCACAGGGATTTACAGGCTTATGATACAAAATTACTCTTACTTCTATATACAGATGTTGAGGGCATAAAAATTTTGTGATGGAGTTGGCCTTATACAGACTGGTGTATGAACTTTTTACTATTTTGAAAACTACTTAATGGTTTCAAAAGCTGATAGGTTAGTTTTAATAATTTGGCTGAGTTGTATTTTTTTACAACAATTCAGTTGACAAAATACATAGTTAGTTAATGCAGAAGAAATCATAGAAATATTTATTGTGTCTACACTATGAATTTACTTATTACAAGTACTGCAGTCATATTTACAGTTATACTCATTAGTTACAGTTTCTGCAAATTCTTAATTAAGGTCATTATTAATTAGTGAATGGTGTCATTTGGTCCAGAAAAATTAGAGCAACAAGAGTATAGCAGCAAACTGGGAATCTAATATGGATGCAACAGAAAGGCAACTGTAGTTTTGGAAGTTTATGGACGTTGACTGCAATTGTTAAGTTAATTACTTTTAGGAAAGCTGAAATAGTTCATTATCAAGAGTGTATATATAAAAAACTTCACAACATAAAATTCACTTCAAATGTGATCAAGATGGCGGCTAGTGTTGATATGCATAGCGTTCATGTGAAAAAAAGTGAAAATTACACCGATAAAAACAACGTGTGCATGAATTGTAGTGATGAAATCAGAAAGTTAGATGATGGTGTAAGTAGTCTGCAACTAACCATTAATACTCTGATGAGCGAACTAAAAAAACTTACGTCTGGAAAGTGTGAACCAAGATGGCCGCGAGTGTAGAAGTGTGTGAATCTAACTTGAGAAATAGTTATAGTTATGCTGTTAAAAAGGGAGTTTGTAAGAATTGTAACACTGAAATAACAACGCTAAAAGAACGAATTGCTAGCTTAAAATTCATAGTCAGTTCCTTAAGAAGCGATATTGACTCACTCAAGAAAGAAAATCGGGATCTGCGATCGAAGCCAACACTAAGTGAAGTGATGCAAGACAAAAGTAATATATCGTCCGAGTGGGTAAAAGTGCCGTACAAAAATAGTGTTCCAACTACAAAAAGAACAACAAAATCCGCTAAAAATGTCACATTTTCGGAGAAAAACAAATATCATGTTTTGCAAACAAGTAACTGTGATAACGACTCTCCAAATGATCGTGAACTTGAAAAAGACAGTGAACTGAAAATGAATAGCGTTTTTTCAAATAATGTCAACAACAAACACAGATCATCAGAGAAAAAGAGTAGTGTACTATTACTAGCAGACAGTCATGGCAGGAATCTATCCAGCATGCTCCGTGAGAAAAATCGCGACATAGCAGTAACTAGTGTAGTGAAACCGGGAGCGGGATGTAAAAATGTTGTAGACATTAACTCTCAGACGAAATTAATGCAAGAAAATGACTTTATCGTCTGTATAATGGGTTCAAACGATGTGGCAAAAAATGAAGCAGAGGTTTGCGTGAAAACGCTACAGAATTTTTTACAAGCTAATAAATGCAGAAACACAGTAGTTGCCACACTTCCTCATAGGCATGATCTGATTTATAATTCGTGTGTAAACAAAGAAATTCGGAAAACAAACATTAAAATAAGGAAACTGTGTTCTCAATACACTAAGTGCGATGTACTGGATATAAGCAAGCTGCATGGAAATCTGCACACGAAGCATGGAATGCATTTGAACTATGAGGGGAAAAGATTTGTTTGTGATCGTGTTAGTGAAATAATCAAAGAAAGACTTGTAAGGGATAGAACAATTTATCAGCTTCCTGAACATCCTTCCAACAGCGAGGAAAACAAAATAAACAAGAAAGAAGAACGAAAATACAACGCTGCTGACGTTCCTAATTCAAACTAGAGGTATGTGATGCTGTAAATATGATTCCCAATTACCAAATCGTGAATACGCCCGAACTAAAAATTTATCACCATAATGTGCAATCCCTGCGTAATAAGATCGATGAAATTAACGTTCTATTGACACATGAACTTAATGATATCTCAGTGTTATGCATTTCTGAGCACTGGCTTAACCCAGAATTAATCCAGAATACGAAAATAAACAAATTTGTCTTGGCTGCTTACTACTGCAGGAAAAACAGCAAACAGGGTGGGGTAGCAATTTACACAAAGGAAAATGTAGATTTTATTACACTACCTGACTTAACTAGGGCAAATGTCGAAAAGGATTATGAAATTGCAGCTATAAAAATTACTCAGTTCAACCTGGTTATTGCTACAGTTTACCGATCACCGTCCGGGAATTTTGAACTTTTCTTAAACAAAATGGAGTCATTGCTAAATAAAGTAAATAAAATAGATTGTGAATTGATAATCTGTGGTGACTTCAATATTGACTTCCTCACGAATAGTGGAAATAGGGAGACCATTTTGAACCTTGCAACGTCCTACAATTTAAAGGCTGAAGTAAAAGCAGCTACCCGAGTATCAGAAACTTGTCAAACAGCTCTTGATCAGTTTCTAGTAAAGAAGAGTTTACACAACACCTCACTAAAAATTTTCAATGCAGGTTTTAGTGATCATCTTGCTCAAATATTAAGCATAAAAGTACAAGGCAGTATTATTAACAACATGTCTCTTAGAACAACATATCAAAGCTATAATCAGCATAATGTGAACTACTTCAACAACTTATTACAGAAAGAAAAATGGCTAGGAGTGTACAAAATGAATGATATAAATGAAAAATTCGACTCTTTCATTGATACATTAACCCATTTCTTTGAACTTGCATTCCCACTGAAAACATTGACCATACGGGGAAACTCTAGAACAAACAGCTGGATCACAAAGGGAATAAGGGTTTCATGCCAGAAGAAAAGACTACTTCATGAAATATGTAACTCAAAAAATTCCTCACCTGTAGTACGCGCATACTATAAAAAATACTCCAAAATATTAAGAAAAGTAATAAAAGCAGCAAAAATAATGCGTAATGATGAAATCATTTATAATTCAGCTAATAAATCAAAGGCTATGTGGAGTGTTATAAAAAAAGAATGTGGAGAATACAGACAACCTTGGAAAAATATAACACTATCACATAAAAATAAAAAAGTAACAAACCCCTTAGAAGTAGCTAATACATTTAACAACTTTTTCACAGGTGTTGCTGAAAATATGTTACAATCAAACTTTAAGAGCATCCAGGCAAATGAATATAAAATAAGTACATGTAGAGGATCAATGTACATCAGTTCTGTTTCACAAGATGAAGTAGCTAAAGCAATAAAAGGACTAAAAAATTCCAAATCGGCAGGTATTGATGGTATACCTGCAACAATGTTAAAGAAGAGCGCATCAAACCTAATTGAAGTACTCACACATTTATGCGACTGCTCACTTCAGGCAGGCACTTTCCCTGATGTGTTAAAAACATCAAAAGTTATTCCTGTATATAAAAAAGGGGATAAAGACAATGTAAATAACTACAGACCCATCACAATTTCCTCCTGCATCTCTAAAGTATTGGAAAAAGTTATGTATGAGAAACTTATGAAATTTATAAATAAAAACAGCATCCTATGTAATGAACAACATGGATTCAGAAATAAGAGGTCAACGACAACGGCTGTCTATGAGTGCATCAATTCCATCCTAAACCTGATGGACAAAAAACAGGAAACAATAGGAGTCTTTATTGACTTGTCAAAAGCATTTGACATGGTGGACCATAAAATTCTGCTATCAAAGCTAGAAAGATATGGTATTCGAGGTCTGTCCAACAAGTGGATCAGTTCCTTCCTGACAAATCGTATGCAGGCAGTGTGCGTCAAGCACACAGATATTGAACTAAAAACTGTATCTAATCACTTATCTGACTATAAACAAATAAAATGTGGTGTACCCCAAGGATCCGTATTGGGACCCCTTCTGTTTCTTCTGTACATAAATGAGCTAAGCTTAAATATTGATGCACACAAATCAATCATATTTGCAGATGACACCACGATTCTATTAAAAGGAGACGACGATGAACAGTTACAGCAGACAGTAAACACAGTCACGAAACAACTTAGCAGCTGGGCACAGAGTAACCAGCTTGTAATAAACAGTAAGAAAACTGTTGCTCTAAAATTCCACAATGTTCCTAACAAGGACATGTTTATCCCATCAGTCTCTATCAATGACGAACCAGTTGGTAACAGTACTGAAACCAAATTCTTAGGACTTTGGCTGCAGAGTAACATCAGATGGAATAAGCATATTGAATGTCTCAATACAGAACTGAGCAAAACATGTTATCTTCTTTGTTCATTAAAATCATGCTGTAGTGAGAAAACAGTAATGAATGCATATCATGTGTACTTTCATTCTCGTCTTAGATATGGGGTCACCTTCTGGGGAAACTCTAAAATAGCTAATAGCACTTTTAAACTACAAAAATGGGCCATTAGAATCTTGTTTGGGTGCAAGCCTAGAGACTCTTGTAAACCCCTGTTTAAGAAATCTGGTATTCCCCCATTACCGTGTGTATACATTATGGAAACCCTTTTGTTCTTTAAATTAAATGTAATAGGCAAGGACCAGAGGCTACAAAAAAACTGTGATATACATGAGCACTTTACCAGACAAAACAGGAACTTACATATGACTCAAATCAGCACAGCACTGTGCCAAAAAGGTACTTTTCACATGGGAGTTAAGCTTTATAACAAACTTCCTGAAAACATAAAAGCTATCACTGAGGTCAATACTTTTGGAAAATCTCTAAAGTCATATTTACAGCATCACTGCTTTTATTCCATTGAAGAATATTTAAATTTATGAAATGTGTTATATAAATACTTGTGCGTAAAGTGTATTATTGTAAGCTTAAATATGTATTATTGTAAGCTTAAATATGTATGCCTTGAAATTACTTTCAGCCTGTATATTTATAACTTGACTTGTCCAATGTCTTATGCATAAGCTGCTATGTAGACAACAGGACCAATAAAATACAATCTACAATCTACAAACATCAAACTTGCACCGCAGTAACAACAAAATTCCAGGCAAAGTGAAAAACAAAGTGCGTCATTCTCAACGAAGCTTATTGTATGAGCCTAATATCGCATTTACAAGCAGGTTCAGTGTGCAATCAACCGTGCAAGATAAGAAACATTGTGCATGTGATAAAACTAACTTCCGAGCTGAATATGAAACTACAAATACGCGGAGTGATACATCCAAAAGAATGCCTAACAACTCAACTACTGTTATGGAAGGAAATGAAACTGAAAGACCTGTACACTTGCGTGACCCAAATATCAAGTATTTGTCCAGCGCTGATGCTAAATTGTTTGGCCATAATGACGGTGAGCCTTCTAAACATGCAGAGAAACATGAACAAAGAAAAGTAGTTTTGATGGCAAACAGTCATGGTCGTGGATTTGCTCGCCTTCTGAACGGTCAGTCCAGTTTACAAACAATCGCTTACATAAAGCCTGGTGCTTCTATGTCGGAAGTTTGCAATCAAGTACGATCCACAGACGTTGCTGACATATCCTCTGAAGACTTTGTTGTGCTAATTGGTGGGTCAAATGACATATACAAAAACGAAACCCACAAAGCAAAACAAGAACTAAAAGGTGCTTAGGACAGTTGACACACACAAATGTTTCAGTGCTGAACATTCCACATCGGCATGACTTACCGTCTTGGTCAAGCGTAAATAAAGAAATAATCAATGCCAACCAACAAATTTCATTACTTTGCAAACATTTCAGAAATGTAGAACTCGTAAATGTTAACAATATCGGGTGCAGATTCCACACATTACATGGACTGCATGTTAACAACATGGGGAAAAAACTGCTTGTCGGAAAAATTGAAGAAATTATCATCAAGAGGCATCAAACACTCAAAAGCAAAATCATCCTGGATTGGCCCCCCCAAATATTTGAAGGAAACAACGCCAGCAAGACCTCACTCGCCAACATCAACAACAAAAGAAGGAACTAGGTGCCTCCAATATTCAGGCACAGCATAACAATGAATGCAGTAACAGCTCTACCAATTGCAGACCCCGCTCTAACACCAGCAGGAATATTATCAACAGTAGGAGCAGCAGCTGAACAACTACCAGGGGAGCCAGACATAGAAGAAAATTCTGCTGCAGATGATAATAGAAGAATAGGTGCAGTCGGGAAAAGAAAAGCAGTACTTCCAGCGCACCTGAATGATTTTTTATTGACAAGGTAAAGGTAAGTGATCAATTAAATATGCCAAAGTCTAACAATATGCCAAAGCCTAACAAATCCTTTAATTTCATGCTGATTCATCAAAATGTCCAACCATTGCTAAACAAATAAAGTGAAGTTGAAATTTTATGTACTGATGACCTAAAAAATGTTTCTGTGATGTGTATAACTGAACACTGGCTGCCTAAAGATGCAATGGCAGTCACAAAACTTCCAGGCTTCAATCTTTCATCATCATTTTCTAGAATTGCATCCAGTCATGGAGGGTCATGTATATTTGTTAAAAGTGGTATTGATTATTGTACAATAAAACCCATTGAACTCTTAGCTGAAGAGAAAATTTTTGAAGTATCCGCAGTTGAACTCTCTGCATTAAAATTAATAATCATCTGTGTATATAGGAGCCCTGATGGGAACTTAAATGATTTCTGTCATCAACTAGAAGCAACTTTAAATACTATAAAAAACTTCACCAAAACAGTGATCATATGTGGAGACTTTAATATTGATTTTCAAGAAATCTCAAAAGACCAGCAAAGCTTGATGACCCTACTGGAAACATATAACATAAAAGCCACTATAGACTCTCCTACAAGAGTTACACCAACAACTAGCTCAACGATTGATCAGATATTAATAAACACAAATGTAAATCACAATCTCTGTGCGGAAATCTTAATACTGGCTTCAGTGGTCGCTATGCACAGTTTATTGCTTGGCACACCCCAAGTGAAACAACTGAGAAAGAGGAACTTGTAAAAGAAGTAAGGAAATTCACTAACAAACAAATAAACCTTTTTGTACAGAGACTAAGTGAAGAAACTTGGTATGAAGTGTATACTTGTGAAAATACTAACAAAAAGTTTGAAAAATTCATGGAAATCTTCATGTCATACATTGAAGCTGCATTTCCATTAAAAAAGCAAAAATTGTCAACCTAACTTCAAAAAGAACAAATGGATTACAACAGGTATTAGAATATCTTATGCAGAGAAAAGAAGATTACATGATATAGCAAAGACACAGAACATGCCGCATGAATTTCATTTGTACCTGATGAATTACAAGAGGATCCTCAAAAATGTTGTAAGGAAAGTTAAAACAATGGCAAATGACAAATACATTGAAAATTCAAAAAATAAATCTAAAGCTATATGGGAAGCTATAAAAAATCAAACAACAAGTGAAACTATAAAAATATGAATTTATGTTATGAAGGACAAATGATTTCTTGCCCAACAGAAATTGCAGGGACCTTCAACAAATATTTTGCAAACATAAGTGAACAGTTGGTGAGTGGACTGGAAGAACACAACAAAATATCACCTCCATCATGCAATAGTATGAGAAATGTGTCTACATCATTGTTCCTTTCACCCACAAATTCTGAAGAAACTTTATCAGTTATAAAAACCTCGAAAACAGGGTACTCATGTGGAATTGATGGAATACCAGATCCAATTATTAAAAAATGATGTCTTGCCTTAGCTGAACCTTTGACACATTTGTGCAACAGCTCACTGGCATCAGGAACCATCCCTTCATGCTTAAAAACAGCAAAGCTGAAACCACTGCTCAAAAAAGGAAATCCAGAATGTGTTTCAAATTATAGACCAATAGGCCTACTGTCTGTATTTTCAAAAATTTTAGAAAAAGTTTTTTATAAGAAATTGTCTGATTTCTTAAATAAAAATAAAATTCTCTCTCCTTCACAGCATGGCTTCAGGAAAGAGTATTCAACTGAAAGTGCAATATTTGAATTTCTTAATGAAATCTATATTAAACTGGATGCAAGTGAGTTTGTGACAGGCATATGTCTTGATTTATCTAAAGCTTTTAACGTCATTGACCATAATGCCCTACTGCAGAAGCTTGACCAATTAGGAATTAGAGGTATATCCAATGAGTGGCTCAAGATATACCTAAGTGGTCGCAAACAGGTGGTTGAAGTGCAATATACTGACCATAACGAAGTCAGCTACTACTATTCAGGATATGAAAATGTGAAATATGGTGTCCCTCAAGGATCAGTATTAGGATCCATTATGTTTCTTCTCTATGTCAATGATCTTATGTACAACAAACTACCCTCCAATTTGCAGATGACACTAGCTTCCTTATTAGTGGTAAAACAGAAGAAAAACTACAAGACTCCACTATCCAAACAATGAACAGTGTAGAATAGTGGTTCAGCTACAACAAGCTAATTATAAACAAAGAAAAGACAGTAGCACTGAACTTCTATAATGTAAAAGGAAGACACCACCCAAACATAGAAATAGAACTTAGGGACAGAGTTCTTGGAAGTGTTGACAGCACTAAATTTCTGGGACTCTGGCTCCAGAACAACACAAAATGGGAGGTACACATTGAATATTTGCAAAGAAGTCTAAGCAAAACCTGTTACATGATACGTATCTTAAAAACTTGTTGCAGCAAAGCCAGCCTGTTAAATGTATACTACTCCTATGTGCATTCTGTAATTAAATATGGCATAATCTTCTGGGGCAATAGAACAACAAATATTAAACTTTTCAGGATGCAAAAGAGAATACTAAGAATAACTGAAGGGGTAAACAATACGAAATCATCCAGACCCATATTCAAAAAACTGTCAGTTCTTCCTCTTCCTTGCATTTTTATCTATGAAACATCAGTTTTCATCAAACAAAATATCGATAGACACCCAGATATCTTATTAAAAAATGAAGATATACATGCACACAATACAAGGCAAAAATCTGACCTTCATATGAAACAGGTGAGAACATCATGGTACCAAAAAGGCACACTGCATACTGGGATAAAGATTTTCAATAATCTACCTAAACATATTAAATCAATACATAAACACTATAGTTTTAAGGCTGAAGTAAAAGCATATTTAATTGAGCATTGCTTTTACAGTCTGACAGAATATATAAAAGCCAAACAACAAAAATAAAGATGCATTATTAATATTCTACTTTGTATGTTGCCTGTAATGTTTGTTGTATTTATGAATCTGTGCTAAATTACTTCCAGTCCATAGGATTGCAATACAAACTGTATTTTATCTTGTAAATACCTAACCATGTCCAATAATCTCATATATATTCTATACATATAGGATTTGAAAGACTAAATAAATAAATTAATAACCCCCCCCCCCCCCCACACACACACACACACACACACACCATAAGAAAAATCAGTTCATTTTGAATACAGCTCACTTAATTTGGTTGCATAGCTCACCTGGTTGCAGCTGCTGTTGCTGTAAGTTTTCAAATAGCCACCAAGAACATGGTAGTTGCTGCATTGTTATTAGGGGCCCAATGAACATGCCTTCACTCTTCGTAATGTCAGCCACAAACCTTCCAAATCGTAGACTTAATGATATTTGCACCACAGCTTTTGCTGATAAATTTAGTTTCTATTTATTGATGCAATCATCTCTTCTTAAATGTCTGATCTTTAATGCTAGCATTCATCTATGCACCTCTTCATACTATTCTGTTATTTACTGTGATAACTTTTTAATTAAATTTCCAATTAAAATTTCTATCTCTTATTTTCTTCCAAAGGTGTGATTTACATTAAAAGTATGTCAGTGCACATTTCTAGAAGTCTCAAACGACATGCTGATTTCTCCTACATATATCTCATGAAAAGATAACAAGGGCAAAAATTAGGGAGATTAAAACTCATTCAGAGTCTTACCAGCAATCATTCTTATCATGTACCATTTGTGACTGGCACAGAAAAGTAATGGAAGTGAGAGTGGTACTTGAAGAACTTCTAAGACACACCACTTAAGGTAGCTTTTGATACAGATGTTAATGTAAATGTTGATGCACATGTAGATTCCTTATAAGCATTCAAAAACCATATCAATACTTCCAGTTTTGCTGGCTCGAACGATCACTGTGTGGAGAGCTGTTTCCTTACTCATACAAAAATATTCTGGGTAATTCTGTGATGGTTTTCCAACAAAAAATTAAAAAATTTAAACAAGTACAGTCTGTGGGCTCAGGTTCTACAAATCTGAAGATAAACACTGAATATGTCAAACAGTGAGATAAATGGAGTTAAAGACTGGCATTAAAGTCATGATTGACAATTACTGAAGATTTAATTAACAAATTTGGTCTCATACAAAAATTTTGTAAATTGATTCCTACATTAAAGCAGAAAGTGAGATACACAAGACATGAGATGATCAATTATGATTTTTCGTCAAATCACAAACTAGTAACAACAATATTCACAAAGATTTCAGGCAGACACATAAATTATGTAAAATGTAATGTGTTTTATATATTTTTATGTAGATTTTGTGTGATATTAGTCCTTTGATAATAAACACACTACTTAATAATATCAGTGACACTAAACACATCTGGTACCTATTTAATGTTCCTAACCTAAAAGTCACTCTTCTTGAACTCCCATAAATATGTTGAACACATTAAGACAAGCGTTTCAACTATTCACTTCACACTGTATTCAAATTTTGCTACTTGAAGAGACAGTCAATTCTGTCAAAATATGAATGACATGACACCATAGTCAGTATCTTACAGTATTTGCACAATCTTACTGCATTTTCACATCTCCCTTGATTTATTTGGCCAATACTCTGTAGATGAACGGCATTTCTGTAGCACTTTTATAACTGGACAAGTGTAACATCTCATGTTGGAATGGCCAATACTTTCACATAGCTTCTGTTTTAGATACCGCACGTTGTTGTGTAATGTACTCACAGTTCTTCTAAGACATCTGTAAATTCAAGTATTATTCACATGGAATGTTTTATGATTTTATTATAGTAGTAACCATATGTTGTAATTATAATTACTGAAACTGTTATCAAACAGAAGGATAGTTCAATGGAACTTTTATCATAAGAATATTAAATCAAAGTAATGTGACACACAATTGAAATGCGTGAGACAAATAATAAGAATTCTACAGACATCTGTTGAGGTACTTTGACTACTACTGCCTGTTTAAGAAAGTGCAAAAAGTATCAAAAAATAATCTATTTATAAATGATTTGAGACTCTAAGTTCCAGCTAATTTTACCAAGCTTAGACAATATGTCTATAGCCTAGATGTGTCATACAAACCAGCATAGCTAGTGATTTTCAAGTTAAAACATAACACAGCTTAAATAATATTTAAAGCCTTAAACATGGCTGCAAAACAACAACTGTGTAATTCACAATAGATTGAAAAATCAGTCAACCAGTTGCAAGTAAAGGTTTATTATCCCTTGACCATATTTGTAAAAATATATTCTTCAGAAGTTTTGGCCTTGTTACATCACATGATGCAACAGGCATCACAAGATAAAATATTTGCTTATGTTACACATACCTTATGTCAGAGTCTAAGGCCAACTGCACTTTTTATCACAAATAATTATCAAGCTTAAATTTAAACTTTTAATTGATGTTATAGTTGCTTTGAGTTCAAATTTGGCACTACTGTATCACCAGTATTTTACCCCTGATGTTGCATCAGTGTCAATATTATTAAGAGTAAGCCTTATAGCAGGTACTGTTAAAAAGTAAAAAAACAAAAACAAAAAAAAGAAATACATAGGGGTCGGACTATATGTTTGCTAATAACTGTTTTGTACCAACTGTCTGTTAATAAATTTGTTTTGAAGGATGTCTGAATTCATGAGCCCAGCACCTTACGATTCCTTAGTAGCTACTACCACAGTCTAATATTAGACTGTGCTACTACCATAGCAATAGTAAATGATATCACATACACATGAGAAACATGTTACACACACATGTTGAGACTTTAGTGGAAATGTTGTGATTTCAACTGATGGAATATTCTCATACGTGACTTTCCATTCTGTAATTGTGTCTTTCACATTTTGCTTTAGAAGCCATCATAAACTGGAAGCAATTAACAGCCCTCTTGTCACTAAGGAATCTGGGATATTTTTACCTCTCCTCTTGTTTTGCTATCTGCCTCCCTAAAATTCATTTTTTCATTTTTGACTAATTACTGTTAACATACGTGAGTATAATCTGTATTTCCATAAAAGAGAAAGGTTGACCCTCAGTTTTAAAGTAAATAACACCAGATCTAATTTTGTGCCTAGTTTGATGAATGTAATTGATTTTATAATTTATTTTGACTATTTCTAGTTAGTATCTTTCATTATAGGGAGAAATCAGTAATTGTTTCATTACTTAATTTCTACTGTTGACGTAGAAACAAATATAAATTCTCTGCTAATTATATACATTTGGAAGATAAAATGCTAGTATTCCTAAAGTATCTATTTGGCTTTAGTCGAAAATAAAGTAATAAACAGTTTTGTCAAAAGTATTGTTTGCATAATGATATATGTTAATTTCATATTTTAAACAATTAATTTGGCTTAACTCTTGCAGTAGAAGAAACTGAATAAGATGCTTCGATGTATTCCATTAATTTAATGTTTCTGTAAATTTAACTTCGAAAGATATGTAGTTTCAGCCCCTATTATTGTGAGGATATATAAGGGCTCAAATTTTGCTCACAGGACAGTCAGTCCACAGATGAGTTTCAGATGAGGAATTTGTGTTGCTTAGAATGACAACAATGCATCAACTTAACAGTGAAATAAGTGTTACACCAATAGGCCATGTGTTAAAACACTGACAGTGCCTTCTCCATACGTCCCTTTTTTTCTTCAAGAACTGTGAACTTTGAGGTTAGGGTTTTAGTGCTCGTAGATGTTCAACAGTAAACTATTGTAGCAGTATATGGAGGTTTGTCTGCAAAGTATTAATGAGGCTTATCGAATGTTAAACATCAGTGCACTGGCCATATAACTGTGTATTATTAGGGTGTTGTGAAGAGCCGGCTCCATTATTTACAGTAGTCAGTGTTGGAATCCACAACCCATTTTTCCACCAGTACATCAACACTGAGGACAACAAACAAAGAGGTAAACAAAGCAGACAGAACTGCTACACTCTCTCAAGCTCTTCATTGACTCAGCTCTTTCAAAAACTGGAATAGGTTGAAACTTTTTTCTCACAGAGAATTTAAAAAGTGGAATGGGTGAGAACTTAATTCACACAAAATGTTTGAAAACAGAACTTTTTAGAATACTCCCCACTGTGGTATGTACCAAAGATTTGGGCAGATCTGCATCAGAAAGCATAACATATTAACAGTAGCTACTTTCTGTCAGAAATTAGTCTCTAGGAATGTATTCAGAACCTCATAAAAGTAGGCACAAAAATCTTGACACTGGCATACTTCTCCCAGCTGGTTGCTAGCCCAACAATCTAATATAGGAAATGCCATGGAATAATAACACTGTATCATTGTCCTAGGCAAGACTGATTTGGGGGGGAAAATCATGAATCCTGTAATAGAACTGATCAATGATTCATTTAGATTTCTTTGTACTTGATGATGCACACAAATAACTGGAGTACTTGAAACATACAAACAATTCACTTCAAACACAGACATTTCTATTTACAACTTGAATTGAAACCAAATGGCAATTATAACAATCAGAGGGCTTGAATGGGAAGCAGTAGTTGACGAAGGAGTGAAACATGTTTGCAGCCAGTACCAGATGTTATTCAGTCTGTACACTGAGCAAACAGTAAAGAAAACCAAAGAGAAATTTGGAGTGGAATGTAAAGTGCAGAGACAAGAAATAAAAACCTTGAGTTTTGCCAATGAGGTAATTCTGTTAGAGACAGCAAAAGGCTTGGAAGAGCAGTTGACCAGAATGGACAGTGTCTTGAATGAATGGTATAAAATGAAAATCAACAAAAACATGACAAGGACAAGAGAATTTAGTTGAATTAAATCAGGTGATGCCGAGGGAACTAGATTAGGAAGGGAGACACTTAAAGTAGTAGATAGTTTTGCTGTTTGGGTAGCAAAATAAGCGATGATTGCTGAAGTCAAGAGGATATAACATGCATACTGACAATGGCGAGAAAAGCATTTCTGAAGAAGAGAAATTTATTTACTTTAAATATAGACTCAAGTGTTAGGAAGACTTCTCTAAAGGTATTTGGCTGGAGTGTAGTCATGTATGGAAGTGAAACATGGATAATAAACAGTTTAGACAAGAGGATAATAGAAGCTTTTGAAATGTGGTGCCACAGAAGAATGTTGGAAATTATATGGCTAGATCACATAACTAATGAGGTGACACTGAATAGAAACTTGTGCCATAACTAGACTAAAAGAAGGGATCTGTTGATAGGACGCATTTTGAGACATCAAGGGATCGTTAATTTGATATTGGAGGGAAGTGTGCAGGTAAAAATCATAAAAGGAGACAAAGAGATGAACACAGGGAGAAGATTCAGAAGGATGTAAGTTGCAGTAGCTATTTGGAGATAAGGAGGCTTATACAGGATTAAGTAGCATTTAGAGCTGCATTAGACCAGTATTTGGACTGAAGGCCACAATAAAAAACAGTAGGTGTAATTTTCTAGACATTGCAAGTACATTTAAAATTAATATTACGAGCTGTTACATAATTATTTTTCTATAATTTTTTGGAAAATTTGTAACATGACTGTTAATCACATTCCTTCCTGTGAATGCATTTTTGAAAATGTTTATCTTTATCATAATAGATTTGCATCTCTCACAAGTTTTTATACCTTTGGTTCAGTGTTTGACTTGTAAATAGTAGTACATACTTGGTGCAAAGTGAAATATGTTGGTTGGCTCTGTTTCATCTACTGGTTATAATGGTACAGCCTCCCCCAGGACTCATATGAAATGTCCGATACCACCATTTTTTATACGCATCCAGATAGTTATCAGACAATTCAGTGGTTCCTAAGGCCTTGTATGTGTGTCTGCATATATATAATTCTGTCCTATTTGATAAAAAACTTGATATTCATTGGGAAGGCATGCTGAATGTTCTGGAAGGATGTATGTTGCCATAATTATCGGTGAATTGTTGTCATTGATAAAATCATGTACATATACTAAATTAAGTAACTAATCAAGAAATTGAAGTCATAAATAACTAGAGACTGTGTTATATTAAGAAAAGTTATTAAAAAATCCAGGAGTATGTGTATCATGTCTGAAATCATCAACTCTGATAATAAAATTAAAACAATTTGGAATATTATTAAAAGAGAAACAGGTCAACCAAGAGCAGAGGAAGACAGTATTACCATCAAATTGAATGAAAACTTTACGAACAAAAAGTCAGAAGTTGAAAATATTTTTAATAATCATTTTCTAAATGTTGTGGATATAGTAGGATCCAGGTGTTCATTAGAAGATGCTAGGCTGTTAATGGAAGAGGCCATACCTACGCAATTTGATACAATTGAAATCTCACCCACTTCTCCCTCTGAAATTAGGAAAATAATAAACTTGCTTAAAAGCAAAAACTGACATGGAATTGATGGCATTTCCAGCAAAATACTAAAAGCTTGTTCTCGACAGATAAGTAAGATTCTCAGCCACCTGTGTAATAGCTCTCTGGAACAGGGCATTTTCCCTGATAGACTGAAATATGCTATTGTTATACCTATGCATAAAAAGGGGGATAGATCTGATGTCAACAATTACCGTCCAATCTCCCTTCTAACAGCTTTATCCAAAATTTTTAAGAAAGTAATGTATTCAAGAGTAGCTTCACATATCTGTAAAAATGAAGTACTAACAAAATGTCAGTTTGGTTTCCAGAAAGGTTTTTCAACAGAAAATGCCATATATGCTTTCACCAGTCAAATTTTGAATGATCTGAATAACCGAACACCTCCCATTGGGATTTTTTGTGATCTCTCAAAGGCTTTTGATTGTGTAAATCATGAAATTCTGCTAGACAAGCTCAAGTATTGTGGCATGAGTGGGACAGTGCACAAATGGTTTAATTCGTACCTAACTGGAAGAGTGCAGAAAGTTGAAATAAGTAGTTCTCGTAACATGCAAAGATCAGCACATTCCTCAAACTGGGGAACTATCAAGAATGGGGTTCCACAAGGGTCAGTCTTGGGTCCTTTGTTGTTCTTATTATATATTAATGACTTGCCATTCTATATTCATGAAGAGGCAAAGTTAGTTCTCTTTGCTGATGATACAAGTATAGTAATCACACCTGAGAAACAAGAATTAACTGATGAAATTGTCAATACTGTCCTTCAGAAAATTACTAAGTGGTTCCTTGTAAACGGACTCTCACTGAATTTTGATAAGACACAGTACATACAGTTCCGTACAGTGAATGGTATGACGCCATTAATAAATATAGACCTTAATCAGAAGCATATAGCTAAGGCAGAATATTCCAAATTTTTAGGTATGTCCATTGATGAGAGATTAAATTGGAAGAAACACATTGATGATCTGCTGAAACGTTTGAGTTCAGCTACTTATGCAATAAGGGTCATTGCAAATTTTGGTGATAAACATCTTAGTAAATTAGCTTACTACGCCTATTTTCACTCATTGCTTTCATATGGCATCATATTTTGGGGTAATTCATCACTGAGGAATAAAGTATTCATTGCACAGAAGCGTGTAATCAGAATAATAGCTGGAGTCCACCCAAGATCATCCTGCAGACATTTATTTAAGGATCTAGGGATATTCAAAGTAGCTTCTCAGTATATATACTCTCTTATGAAATTTGTTATTAACAACCAAACCCAATTCAAAAGTAATAGCAGTGTGCATAACTACAATACTAGGAGAAAGGACGATCTTCACTATTCAAGATTAAATCTAACTTTGGCACAGAAAGGGGTGAATTATACTGGCACTAAAGTCTTTGGTCACTTACCAAATAGTATCAAAAGTCTGACAGATAACCAACAAGTATTTACGAAGAAATTAAAAGAATTTCTGAAGGACAACTCCTTCTACTCCATAGAGGAATTTTTAGATAGAAATTAAGAAAAAAAAATATAAAAAAAATAAAATAAATAAAATAAAATACAATAAAAATAAAAAAACCACAAAAAAATAAAGTTGTTATATTAACTTAAGTATGTTGTTAAATTAACCTAATTATGTCATGTATTGGAAAATTTGACTCGTTCCACATCATTACGAAATATCGTATTCATGATCCATGGAACTAGTATTAATCTAATCTAATCTCATCGTTAGCATGAACAATCAATGCTTCTAATTAACAAAGCAGTAGTCTAAAAATCCAATAACAAAAGAACACACTATCTTGAGAAACAGCTTAAAAGTTATTAACAAGCGACGTATTTTCATTGGTTATTTATTTTTATGTCTTCCTCTGTAATTAATATTCTTTGTATATACATTTCTAATCAACTCTCCAATTGTTTACATCTCACAGTTTTCCAATTTCGAGAATTTGAGGCATTATTTGTGCATTCTATGTATTTAATCGGATAAAGCATGAGCTGTATACTACCATTACATGTTAGTAACCAAATCCAAACTGTAATTAATTACATAACTAAAATAATATAAGAGACATTATTGTAATTCAAGTTCAGAATGATTTTCTTATGGAAAACCAAGATATTATTATAAAAGATTGACACTGAATATTGTATTTTATACCTTATTCAGCTGTAACATCAGTTTATGTAGGTGTTGTAAATTTTAATTGTAACATCAAAATTGTACAAAATTAATAATGCTTTATTTTGGTAGTAATTGTTATGATTCTGTATAAAACAATGCAGCGATGCTGTGACAAGTCAGTTTTGAAGTTACTTTTGGAAGTCAAAGAGATCAGTGAAGTCTGTCCGTGTTTTGTTTACATGATGAGTGTGCAGTTCAGATGTCAATTAATGTGAATAAATTTTATGAAGCATGACATTTCCCATTCATTCAACAATGAACATGGCAGAAGAAAATTAAGTTAAATAACATTCAACATGAATTGTTACATGGTGAAGCTGTGACTGTAAATGGTAGACAAAAGTAAAATGGAATAAATATGAGTGGAACACCTGTATCTTTTTTCAATACAAAAATTAAACCTAATTATCCTACTGCAACCAACAGCAATGAGTAATACTAGTAGACAATTGAGCCTACATGAAAAAGAAACTAAAATGGAGTTCAACAATGAAGTCAGGTCAAACTAATTACATTTGGTAATTATTACCCCATTCATACAGTGCCAAGTTAAGGTCCAAGCAACACAAGCTACCACTTGGGGCACCAAGCCAAGAGGGGTGCCAGAGGCACTATACCTGCAAGATTTCTGTGCAGGACATATAAAAATTAGTAGCAGCTGCTTGGAATTCCAAACTGAGAGGGGCACAAAACTGTAAGATTTTTTATAGAGTGCATATCACAAATAGTAGTGAAAAACAGCATGAGTGAAAGTGCATGAGGGAAAGTGGGGAGGAGGTGGGGGGGGGGGGGGGTGAAATGGTAAGTCAGTTATGTGGAAAAATAATCTTGAACTGGTCTCCATTCATACAAAAAGACTAATGGTTTGGTACACTGGAGAAACTCATCCCCATCTGAGTCATTGTACACATTATGTTTGAGACGATATTTTCAAAATTTGATAAAATTCAGTGTCATTAAATATGTAAAACATTACAATATCTCCTTCAGAAATTGGAAACACAACAATGAGCAGATTGCAGTCTCTTGTCTTGCACTCTATGTGTATGATTTCAGTCTCTGAATCATACAGCCCTTATTGCATATCTATTGCCCATTTCTCCTCAGAAAGATAAGATGGGTCTTATAAAGTTACCATATTAGCTTCTAATCAAATACTGCTTACTGAGTCTCATCTCAGTTCCACTACTGGATGCATTATTTCCTTATAGAAAGGTCACAGTTGTTAGTAATGCATGGGAAGTCATCTGGTAAAACAGAAATTATTGCCAAGGATTTTCCAAGAAAGACTTAAATGTTTCTGCTTTTCTTTTTTAATTTTTGTAAATCATTTAGTATCCAATATGAACAGCACTCTTAGTTTTGTAGCAAGCGGGGATGACAATGCAGTAGGAAAAGTAATACAGTTAATGTAAAGCACTTTATTCAGAAGAGTAATTATACAACAGGTCTACATCAGACACTGGTCGAGAACACACTAACTTTATTTCCATGTCTCCAAAGAGCATCACAATATGAACAGCAACCCTTAGTTTTGTAGCAAGCAGTCACAACGATGCAACAGGAACAGTGATTTAGTTAATGCAACATACTTTATTTGGAAGTGCAATTATACAACAGGTCTACATCAAACACTGGTCGAGAATGCACTGACTCTCTTCTCCCTCTCCCCAAAGATCATCCAATGTCACCAGCCAGAGACATTCAGGCATCACATAGAGGTCAATATCCCCACAGAACCCCCTGCTGGGAGTATGGAGTACTGTGGGACGTGGTAATCAACTACTATCAGCATGCGTAGATGCATGTGACTGGTCTCACAGTGGCTGGAACCATTCAGGACATGATGGGGACTTTTCTCATAGTGCTGTATGATGTGCTGATGCTTCAAATGACTCAGATGGGGCAACAGGTGGAGGAAGTGGGGCAGAAGCTCACTGAATTTAGCGCACATCGAATCCAAGTATGGGAATAATATGGTCATCATCCTTAGTGTCCACTGTTTGATGTTCAGGTGTGCTGGAGTGGAGTCCCATACAGGTTTACAGGTTTAAATTGGGCACATAAGACTGCCATAGGTTTGCCACACACTAAACTGCAAATGTCTGTGGACTGTGTTTGAGCACCCTGTACAGGCCTGAATGAGGTATCTGCAGAGCAATCAAACAATGTCACCTCACAACATGACAAAGTTGCAACAGGCAAGGTTCTTGTGTATAAATATCTTTGGGGTCAAATGAGTTGAGGGGAGCAGCATGTGCACGTTCCAAATATGTTCCCGAGTATGATGCACAAGTATAGGTAAGTCCACCGGTCTTGTGTTGACTACAGGCTGAGCAAATTCTGCAGGCAGGACAAGTTCATCTTAGACCACCTCTGCCAGAAACACCTGTAGATCATCCTTGAATGCTGAGAGGATGCCAAGCAGGAACCACAGGAGAGCCTAGGTCCAGAAACTGCCACTGCAGATCAGGACCATCTTCATTGTTCTGTTTCCCCTCACAATGAGGCCATTACTCTGTAGGGATCTGAAGTAGTCCACATGTGGGTGGTCCCACAGAGATGACACAGGTTGTTGAAGAGGACAGATTCAAATTGACAGAATTGATAGGTAGTAACCAAAGTTCAGGAGTGCTAAAGTGAGCAATTCACATCTTGACAAATGCATGTGTGGTTGTTTTGGCTGTGATGTCATGCATGGATAGGGCTTCTACCTATAATAATGTCCTGTCTGCCATGGATAAAAGGTATCAAAACCCTTCCAGCTCTGGCAAGGGCTCAACAATGTCAAGGTGGACATGCTGGAACTGAGTCTTCAGGATGGGAAAGTATCTGGGGCGACAGCTTGTCTTACTACACTGAGATGCAAGACAGCTTTGTGCCTAACAGTGGCAGTCTCATTTGATATTTACCCAAATGAATCTCTCTGTCACTAGACAGACTGTTGCCTCAACACCAGGGCGACTCAGGTTGTGCAACTGATTGAAGATTTTGTGAAACACTGTAAGAGCACTAGAGTTATGGCCTGTTCTGTGAAAAATCACGAATTAGGGTTGTGTGAAACATGGTAAGAGACTGATTTTGATGTGAAGGTTTGTGTCACTCTCGTTGAGGTCATCAATGCTTGAGTCATTTGTTTGTTCAGTTGCCATGTGCTCATAGTCATATTGGAGAGAAATTATGCTGATTCTTGAAAGGTAGACTGCACTGATATGGTCCACCCCAAGGACATATGTATGTCAGGCATGTACTGTGCCATAAAGTTTAAATGTCTGCATCATTATGGCCTGGCATCCTTAGGTGGGATCCTGATCCAGCAAAGGTTTATGGTCCACATACATGGTCACTTGGCGACCCCCAGTACCCTCACAGGAGGATGTGACCCCCGTGTATACTGTGAGGATCCCACAGCTGAAAACTAACTCTTTGAATGTGAGAGGGACAGTTTCCTTAAGAAGAACTGAAGCAGTTGGGAGTACCCTATCTACCACCTGCTGAAGCACAGTCCCATCACAGTGTCACTTGCATCAGCTGTGAGTGTGAGTTGTGCTTCAAGGTAACAGTGTTTGAAAGTAATGGCTTCTGATAGACAGTTCTTTGTGCAATGGAATGCTTCTGTCATCTTCACTGACCATGGAGCTTGGCTGTCATATTTATCTTTTCCTGATAAGGTGTTTGTGAGAGGTGACAGCAATGCGGCTGCATGAGGAAGGTCTTGGCAGTAGAAGTTTAAGATTCTGGGGGATTGATACAGGACATAGAAAATTTCTGGGAGTACAAGGTTTTTCACCATCTCCATGCATTCTGATGTGGGACTGATGTCTGTTGCATTGAGTGTATGGCCTAAGAACGTCACCTCCATTGTCAAAGTTGTGACTTTGCTTCTTTAATGACAGAACACCTTGTCATAGTGTGACTAGAACTTGTTCTAAGTGTTTCATCATGAGTGTCTAGGTGCAATGAAGGTTTGCCAATAGGTGAATGATGCGAGTAGTCATACCACAGATTGGTATCTCTGAGTTATTCACCAAGTGAAGTCAGAGTCCCAATGTTTGTTTATTGATGTGCCATCAGAAGATAATGAACTTATTTCAGAGTCCATATCCACTAAAGGAAAAGTAGTGTTGTATTATGAGATCGGGCATGAAGAGACATCCTTATGTAGGTGTCATCATTGCAGCATATGTTTGCTCTATTTGTGGATGGGGTGGGCAGCTTTACTCATTGTGATGGACCAAAGTGAATTTTTTGTCCAGCTGACATCTTTTGGGTACTCAGAGGGAGTGTAATATTTGTGAGTGTCATGTCTGAATTGACTCTGAAACCAGCACACCAACGGCCATGGGCCAGCTATGACATCAGTCCCATCATTGCTAAGTGATGCAGGCAAGGTGGTCATGTTATGGAATTCTGCCAACTGTGTAGGTGACATGACATCATCCTCATGTTGTGTCGAGCTAGCTTGAGCAGGATTGGGTGGTGTGGGAGATGTTCTTGGCCCAGTGCCACACATTATGGCATCTGCCTGTCTGTTTAATATCTGCCAGTGGCATACAATCTACCAACAAAAATCGTTTTCCTAGAGATACAGACAGACTCATGTACAATCATCACCAGTTGCAATAGAGTCAGTAATTTAATGATCCAGGCATGTCAAGCATTATGATCAATAGTTATGCGAAGGTAACACCAAAGTCATGGGGGTGTGCTGTTGTGGAGTCACTGTTTGTAGATAGCCTCCTGCAGCTGTTACTCCAGGGTTCAAGAAAGTCTCTACAAGAGAACTGTCTTTCTGGGCTGTATCTGTTTGCATGTGACAGAAAGAGGATAATATCACTGACTAGCTCAGCCTGTCCTTCCAGGTAGCAGAGCAGTTGACATACATTGAATCAGTGTCTAAAACGCATGTTGCTTCTGAAATGCAGTCCAGTGTTGCAAACCCCAAATCCCGGTGAGCAAGATATAACAGTGGTATTCTGAGGCATGAGCTGAACCTTGGAAGTGAGGCTGACAAAACTAATGTAACATTCTTCAACGCGATAGGCAACTTGGTTATCAATTGTTTGTGGCAACAAGATAATCTGATGCCAGTATCCATTTCAAATTGCAGGAAGAGAGAAAGACATGAAAGTGGCATTACAATTATCTTTAAGTCTTTGCTGGTTAAGAGCACTGTCTGTGAAAGAATTCTACATCTACACCTACATCCATAATCCGCAAGCCACCTGACGGTGTGTGGCGGAGGGTACCCTGAGTACCTCTGTCGGTTCTCCCTTCTATTCCAGTCTCGTATTGTTCGTGGAAAGAAGGATTGTTGGTATGCCTCTGTGTGGGCTCTAATCTCTCTGATTTTCTCCTCATGGTCTCTTCGTGAGATATACGTAGGAGGGAGCAATATACTGTTTGACTCCTCGATGAAGGTATGTTCTCGAAACTTCAACAAAAGCCCGTACCAAGCTACTGAGCGTCTCTCCTGCAGAGTCTTCCACTGGAATTTATCTATCATCTCTGTAATGCTTTCACAATTACTAAATGATCCTGTAATGAAGCGCGCTGCTCTCCGTTGGATCTTCTCTATCTCTTCTATCAGCCCTATCTGGTATGGATCCCACACTGGTGGGCAGTATTCAAACACAGTGGGCGAACAAGTGTACTGTAACCTACTTCCTTTGTTTTAGGATTGCATTTCCTTAGGATTCTTCCAATGAATCTCAGTTTGGCATCTGCTTTACCGACGATCAACTTTATATGATCATTCCATTTTAAATCACTCCTAATGCGTACTCCCAGATAATTTATGGAATTAACTGCTTCCAGTTGCTGACCTGCTATATTGTAGCTAAATGATAAGGGATCTTTCTTTCTATGTATCCGCAGCACACTACACTTGTCTACATTGAGATTCAATTGCCATTCCCTGAAACATGCGACAATTCGTTGCAGATCCTCCTGCATTTCAGTACAATTTTCCATAGTTACAACCTCTCGATATACCACAGCATCATCCGCAAAAAGCCTCAGTGTACTTCCGATGTCATCCACAAGGTCATTTATGTATATTGTGAATAGCAACGGTCCTATGACATTCCCCTGCGGCACACCTGAAATCACTCTTACTTCGGAAGATTTCTCTCCATTGAGAATGACATGCTGTGTTTTGTTATCTAGGAACTCTTCAATCCAATCACACAATTGGTCTGATAGTCCATATGCTCTTACTTTCTTCATTAAATGACTGTGAGGAACTGTATCGAATGCCTTGCGGAAGTCAAGAAACACGGCATCTACCTGGGAACCCGTGTCTATGGCCCTCTGAGTCTCATTAATGAATAGCGCGAGCTGGGTTTCACATGATCGTCTTTTTTGAAACCCATGCTGATTCCTACAGAGTAGATTTCTAGTCTGCATAAAAGTCATTATACTCGAACATAATACGTGTTCCAAAATTCTAAAACTGATCGACGTTAGAGATATAGGTTTACAGTTCTGCACATCTGTTCGACGTCCCTTCTTGAAAACGGGGGTGACCTGTTCCCTTTTCCAATCCTTTGGTATGCTACGCTCTTCTAGAGACCTACAATACACCGCTGCAAACAGGGGGGCAAGTTCCTTCGTAAACTCTGTGTAAAATTGAACTGGTATCCCATCACGTTCAGTGGCCTTTCCTCTTTTGAGTGATTTTAATTGTTTCTCTATCCCTCTGTCGTCTATTTTGATATCTACCATCTTGTCATCTGTGCGACAATCTAGAGATGGAACTACAGCGCAGTCTCCCTCTGTGAAATAACTTTGGAAAAAGACATTTAGTATTTCAGCCTTTAGTCTGTCATCCTTTGTTCTGAAACACAACCATTTTGGTCACAGAGTGTCTGGACATTTTGTTTTGATCCACCTACCGCTTTGGCATAAGACCAAAATTTCTTACGATTTTCTGCCAAGTGAGTACATAGAACTTTACTTTCAAATTCGTTGAACGCCTCTCGCATAGCCCTCCTCACACTACATTTCACTTCAAGTGATTTTTGTTTGTCTGCAGGGCTTTGGTTATGTTTATGTTTGCTATGAAGTTCCCTTTGCTTCTGCAGCAGTTTTCTAACTCGGTTGTTGTACCACGGTGGCTCTTTTCCATCTCTTACGATCTTACTTGGCACATACTCATCTAACACATATTGTATGATGGTTTTGAACTTTGTCCACTGATCCTCAACACTATCTGTACTTAAGACAAAACTTTTGTGTTGAGCCATCAGGTACTCTGAAATCTGCTTTTTGTCACTTTTGCTAAACAGAAAAATCTTCCTACCTTTTTTAATATTTCTATTTACAACTGAAATCATTGATGCAGTAACCACTTTATGATCACTGATTCCCTGTTCTGCGTTAACTGTTTCAAATAGTTCGGGTCTGTTTGTCACCAGAAGGTCTAATATGTTATCGCCATGAGTCGGTTCTCTGTTTAACTGTTCAAGGTCGTTTTCAGATAGAGCACTTAAAAAACTTTCACTGGATTCTTTGTCCCTGCCACCCTTTATGAATATTTGAGTCTCCCAGTCTATATCCGGCAAATTAAAATCTCCACCCAGAACTAAAACACAGTGGGGAAATCTACTCGAAATATTTTCCAAATTATCCTTCAGGTGCTCAGCCACAACAGCTGCTGAGCCAGGGGGCCTACAGAGACAATCAATTATCATGTCTGAGCCTGCTTTAACCATGACCTTCACCCAAATAATTTAACATTTTGGATCTCCGTCAATTTCCTTCGATACTACTGCACTTCTTATCGCTATAAACATGCCTCCCCCTTGACAGTCCAGCCTGTCTCTGCGGTTGTTGTTGTTGTTGTGGTCTTCAGTCCTGAGACTGTTTTGATGCAGCTCTCCATGCTACTCTATCCTGCACAAGCTTCTTCATCTCCCAGTACCTACTGCAACCTACATCCTTCTGAATCTGCTTGGTGTATTCATCTCTTGGTCTCCCTCTACGATCTTTACCCTCCAAACTGCTCTCCAATACTAAATTGGTGATCTCTTGATGCCTCAGAACATGTCCTACCAACCGATCCCTTCTTCTAGTCAATTTCCATTCACCTGTAAAGAACTCGCTTTAGTATTTTGCAGCCGTGACTTATTAAACTGATAGTTCAGTAATTTTCACATCTGTCAACACCTGCTTTCTTTCAGGTTGGAATTATTATATTCTTCTTGAAGTCTGAGGGTATTTCACCTGTCTCATACATCTTGCTCACCAGATGGTAGAGTTTTGTCAGGACTGGCTCTCCCAAGGCTGTCAGTAGTTCTAATGTAATGTTGTCTACTCCTGGGGCCTTGTTTCGACTCAGGTCTTTCAGTGCTCTGTCAAAATCTTCACACAGTATCATATCTCCCATTTCATCTTCATCTACATCCTCTTCCATTTCCGTAATATTGTCCTCAAGTACATCGCCCTTGTATAAACCCTGTATATACTCCTCCCACCCTTCTGCTTTCCCTTCTTTGCTTAGAACTGGGTTTCCATCTGAGCTCTTGACATTCATACAAGTGGTTCTCTTTTCTCAAAAGGTCTCTTTAATTTTCCTGTAGGCAGTATATATCTTACCCTAGTGAGATAAGCCTCTACATCCTTACATTTATCGTCTAACCATCCCTGCTTAGCCATTCTGCACTTCCTGTCGATCTCATTTTTGTGACATTTATATTCCTTTTTGCCTGCTTCATTTACTGCATTTTTATATTTTCTCCTTTCATCAATTAAATCCAATACTTCTTCTGTTACCCAAGGATTTCTACTAGCCCTCGTCTTTTTACCTACTTTATCCTCTGCTGCCTTCACTACTTCATCCCTCAGAGCTACCCATTCTTCTACTGTATTTCTTTCCCCCATTCCTGTCAATTGTTCCCTTATGCTCTCCCTGAAACTTTGTACAACCTCTGGTTTAGTCAGTTTATCCAGGTCCCATATACTTAAATTCCCACCTTTTTGCAGTTTCTTCAGTTTTAATCTACAGTTCATAACCAATAGATTGTGGTCAGAGTCCACATCTGCCCCTGGAAATGTCTTACAATTCAAAACCTGATTCCTAAATCTCTGTCTTACCATTATATAATCTATTTGAAATCTGTCAGTATCTCCAGGCTTCTTCCATGTATACAACCTTCTTTTATGATTCTTGAACCAAGTGTTAGCTATGGTTAAGTTGTGCTCTGTGCAAAATTCTACCAGGTGGCTTCCTCTTTCATTTCTCAGCCCCAATCCATATTCACCTACTATGTTTCCTTCTCTCCCTTTTCCTGCTACCAAATTCCAATCACCCATGACTATTAAATTTTCACCTCCCTTCACTATCTGAATAATTTCTTTTATTTCATCATACATTTCTTCAATTTCTTCATCATCTGCAGAGCTAGTTGGCATATAAACTTGTACTACTGTAGTAGGCGTGGGCTTCGTGTCTATCTTGGCCACAATATTGCGTTCACTATGCTGTTTGAAGTAGCTTACCCGCATTCCTATTTTTTTATTCATTATTAAACCTACTCCTGCATTACCACAATTTGACTTTGTATTTATAACCCTGTATTTGCATGACCAAAAGTCTTGTTCCTCCTGCCACCAAACTTCACTAATTCCCACTATAACTAACTTTAACCTACCCATTTCCCATTTTAAATTTTCTAGCCTACCTGCCCGATTAAGGGATCTGACATTCCACGCTCCGATCCATAGAATGCCAGTTTTCTTTCTGCTGATAATGACGTCCTCTTGAGAAGTTCCCACCTGGAGATCTGAATGGGGGACTATTTTACCTCCAGAATATTTTACCCAAGAGGACGCCATCATCATTAACCATACAGTAAAGCTGCATGCCCTCAGGAAAAATTACAGCTGTAGTTTCCGCTTGCTTTCAACCGTTCGCAGTACCAGCACAGCAAGGCCATTTTGGTTAGTGTTACAAGGCCAGATCAGTCAATCATCCAGACTGTTGTCCCTGCAACTACTGAAAAGGCTGCTGCCCCACTGCAGGAACCACACGTTTGTCTGGCCTCTTAACAGATACCCCTCCATTGTGGTTGCACCTACGGTATGGCTATCTGTATCGCTGAGGCACTCATGCCACCCCACCAACGGCAAGGTCCATGGTTCATGGAGGGGTCTCTTTGGTATACATTCCAATCTGAGTTTAGAATTTCATTACTGTTTACATCTGGTTTCAGCCAACTTTCTGTCCCTAGTACTATGTGGGTATTGTGACCATTTATTAATGAGAGCAGTTCTCCGACCTTTCTATAGATGCTCCTGCAGTTTACTATTAGCACATTAATATTGTTATTCCCTGTTGCATTATGCCTACTCCTAACTTGCCGCATCACAGGAGGCATCTTGTCAGGCCTAGGGAGGGAATTCTCTAAACTGAAAATCCCACATGTGCACTCCACACGTACTCCGCTACCCTTGTAGTCGCTTCCTGCGTGTAGTGCACGCCTGACCTATTCAGGGGGCCCTACATTTCTCCACCCGATAGCGGAGGTCGAGAAATTTGCACCCAAGATCTCCGCAGAATTGTCTGAGCCTCTGGTTTAAGCCTTCCACTCAGCTCCAAACCAGAGGACTGCAATCGGTTCTAGGAACGATACTACAAATAGTTAGCTCAGATTCCACCCCATGAGCGAGGCTTTCCACCTTCACCATTCCACCAACTGCCTGTATGAACTGAGGATGACTTCTGAACCCAGACGGCAGGAGTCATTGGTGCCGACATGAGCAACAATTTGCAGTCGGGTGCACCCAGTGCTCTCTATCGCCACCAGCAGGGCCTCCTCCACATCTCAGATGAGACCCCCCGGCAAGCAGACAGAGTGAACACTGGCCTTCTTCCCCGACCTTTCCGCTATTTCCCTAAGGGGCTCCACCACCCGCCTAATGTTGGAGCTCCCAATCACTAATAGACCCCTCCCGCTGTGTGCCTGCTTGGACCTTGCTGAAGCAGCAGCCACATGTCCACACACAGGCAGAGCGGGCAAAGCCACAAGGCCAGCCTCCACATTGATCCTCCACCTCGTGCACCGCGAATGCCGCTGAACCCGCCACTCCCCTTGGGGAGAGGGTGACCCAACTGCGCCCGGTACCTGCGAAGATGTCTCGACAGCAGGGACAGTGGGTGAAGCATGTAACATGTGGGGTGTACCATTCCATGCACCAGACTCCCCACTGCCGCTACATTGTTCTCAAAGAGCATGCATTTTGACGACAGTGGCCAGAGGTAGCAGTCATTTGGTCATGTGTGTGTGTGTGTGTGTGTGTGTGTGTGTGTGTGTGTGTGTGTGTGTGTGTGTGTGTGTGAGGTGTGCTTGCTTGTGTAAATGTGCATGTTTCTAAAGAAGGCTTTAGCTGAAAGCTCAATGTGCGACAGTTTCTTCATTGTTCCTATCTGCAACTCAGTGTGCCATCTTTATGGTGAGCAGCAATCTATCTTTTTCGTAATATTATTGATATTACAACCTAGATTTTCCATTGTTTGATTTCCACTAAGCATCATTATTATTCAAATTCTGGAAAGAAATTTTCCCTTCGCAGTGGCTTTGGCTACCAAAGTTTGAACAGAAGTACAGTGTATGGTCAATAATTTATGCTACATCATCCACTTCATATTTTGGTTTAACAACAATGTATGGTCAAATATCTACACTGTAATGTGCACCTTTTAGGGGACTGCATGGTCAGCAGCTACACAACATTTCTGTGATGACAGACCACAACTGCTGCCAATGCATGACATAGCCTACAGGAGTACTGCAACTCAATTATGACAACCAGGAGGTCACTGATACATTCCAGATGATATGGCATGCCACACTCACCAAGGTAAACAGCAGAAATCAGCAGCAGTTAACCACAGCCATAACAGCTCATCATTGTTTGGCCAACCAGGTAGTAAGTGATGCACAGCCACGTCAGTTGAAGTCATCATTATAAGTACTGCTGCCAGCAGGTCACAAACCAATGACTGCTGCCTAACTCAGACCACGTGCATTCCACTGTCCACCTAACTATGCTCTCCAGTCATCAGTCCACATGGCAGACCCAGCCAAGGCCATTGCCATGCCCTGGGGCACCACAGCCTGCTATTTTTAAGAGCGAAGACATGGCTGGCTGGCCTTGGTCCTCAGCTGTACAGGGCCTTGCATGGCTGCTGCACCAGCTACCTATTACGTCCTACATTTTGGTGCCCAGTGTGGGATGATTCTGCTTCCACTTTCTATATTTCGTGCCAGAAGTGGGATGCTTGGTTACTGGCGGGTCAACTATGACCAAGAAGGTGCACAGCACTCTGATGGAAGATTGTTGCAGCAGTGATTCAACAGGTTCACTCATGGGATTCCCTACATTGTTTGGTTTAAAATTTCCCTACTTTTCTTACATTATGTCAGGGTTAGAAACCACTGTAGCATTTCATCAGGGTCTGAGGGCCAAACGTTTAACTCCAGTAATAAGCACCTGCTGCTGTTTACCTGGGCTCTTCACCCCATGCACTGAGTCACACCCCATAATACATAGGGTTCTTATGAAAAATGGCATTATAAACCTTGATACCATGAAAAGTTTAGTAATATTGCAAGGATAAGCCAGAAGAGGTTGAAATATTTTTTTCTTTGAATGTATAGATTAAATGTTTTAGGATGAGAAAAGACAATAAGAGTAACATGTAAGGGAAAGAAGGGTAAAGAGGCCTTGTTGAGAAAAGTGGCCACTGCTTATTTAATGTCTTAAAGAGTGTGTGACGAAGCAAGCTGGGATCTCTTTACTACCTCTCTTGTTTTGCCATCTGCCTCTTTAAATTCATTTTATTTTCATTTTTGCTAATATGCATTTCCATAAAAGAGAATTTCTTAAGAAATAATGCACCAGATCTAATTTTGTGCATATTTCTGTGTATGTAATCAATTTCCTAATGTATTTTGACTATTCCTAGTTAATATCTTTTGTTACAGGGTGAAATCGGTAATTGTTTTGTGACTTAAATTCTATTGTTGACTTAGAAACAAATATAAATTCTGTACTAATTATAAACGTTTGGAAGAAAAACTACTAGGATACTTTAAGCATTTATTTGATAACATGTTAGCAAAGCCAGCCCTTATCTAATTCCAAAATAAGTACCAGATTCAGTTTGTGTAACTATATCTGTTAATTTCATTATTTAAAGAAATAATTTGGCATACCCTTGGTGGTAGTAGAAACTGTTAAAAAGAATGAATTTTTCAGTG
This sequence comes from Schistocerca piceifrons, assembly GCF_021461385.2. Taxonomy (NCBI): domain Eukaryota; kingdom Metazoa; phylum Arthropoda; class Insecta; order Orthoptera; family Acrididae; genus Schistocerca; species Schistocerca piceifrons. The sequence goes on from NC_060141.1 coordinate 191,103,279, forward strand.
TATTCAGTTAATTGAATGAGTTATGTTTTAATTGTAATTTCTGTAACTTAAACATTAAACAATGTATAGTTTCTGTGCCTATTATTGTGAGGATATGTAAAGGATGGATTTTTGCTCCTGAGACAGTCAGTCCATGGCCAGTTTTCAGAGAGAAATTATGTACTGTTTTAAGTAATAACAATGCATCAAATTAACCATGGAATAAGTGCACCACAAATAGGCCGTGTGTTAGAACAATGTCTGTTCAATTTATTTGAGAAATTGTGTCACATGTACCTTATTACACTGCAAGAACTGTGAACTGTGTCGTTAGGTATTTACTGCTCATAGATGTTCAACAGCAAACTATAGTAGCAGTATGCTGATGTTTGCCGGAAATGCGTTAATGAGGCTTAACACTTATGAATAGTGAACTGGCCATATAACTATAATATTGAGGGGTTGTGGACAGTGAAGGTAAAGAACTCTGAAACACAACTGTGCAACTGCCAGCTACATCATTTACAGTAGTCAGTGTTCTCATTTTTCAGCCAGTATAACAATGCAGTACGTTGACACCAACGAACTATCAAAGAAGAAACAAAATGGGTGAACAGTATAAGTGCTGCTCCAAGAAGTGACCAAACTACATGTAATAGACACCATTACTGTTGTCAGTAGCTCTGATAAAGAAAGCTTACTCCTTTACCTTTCTGTGAAAACATTTAGGTTTTTTGACCATCTGATGTAAAGCAAATCACTCACATTATTTTAGTTGCTTCACTTTTATGTTCAGCAATAGATTTTGTGGTATCACTGTTTATACAGTGCATTTTGGCTTACAAATACAAGCCACTGTCATTTCCTTCTGATGTACTGTTTCACATGTGAACCACTGATAAAGACATGGCATCCGATGAGGGAAATTGGTCACCCTACATGTCAGAAAAAGTGCCCAAGGTAGCCACTTTTCGTAACAGATGGCAACTGTCCCCAACAATTCATTTTCAATCTGTTTATCCCAATGAGAATTACTTAATTCCATATTTTATGCATAGTATAGCAATAGAAATTAAAACATTGCAAATTGTTTTATACAAGAAACTAATATCCCTTATTCTCCTCTTATGCAAGGATTTGCAAGAGCTTCAAGATGCCAAGAAAATACATTTAGAAAACAGAGCAACAAACATGAGACACTGTTGCAGTGAAAAAGGCAATTGATGCAGTAATGAATGGTAACATGCCTTTTTCAGTGGAGCAAAAAATTCAATATACCATGTAATATGCTAAAACAAAGAGTTCTATGGAAAACCAGAAATGCAGTTGGCAGTAAAAAGATTATGAGCAGCTTAAGGGCAGTGTTGAGCGAAGAATAGGGGCAAAAAATCCTCAGTTATACTTTTGAAATGGAAAAGCAATTTTATGGAATTATAGTGAATGACCAGTGGTGATTAGCATTCCAGAGAATAACAAAATAGTACATTTTTCAACAAAGAGTCTGAAATGGCAAGAAAAGACTGGGCGGTGTGTTTCAGAAAATGGCAGCTTAACATTAGCCTCAGGAGACCACAATCTACCACATGACTACAGCACAAGCATTTAACAAGGTGAATGTAGACGAGTTTTTTGATATCTTTAAAACATTGCAGGATAAATGATTTCATATTGCTCAAAGTATTTATAATGTAGATGAAACTGGTCTTCTGATAGGTCAGTCCAAGGACAGCAAAGTGTTTGCACTCAAAGGAAGATGACAAGTCAGAGCCGCTACTTCACCTGATAGAAGTTTGCTGTTGACTTTTGTAGTGTGCACGTCTACAGGAGGAAATATCATTTCCCCTTTTGTAATCTTTCCTAGGCAACGAATGAAGGTTGAAATTAAAAATAGGGCTCCATTGAATTTGCCTGCCACCTAGTGGATGGACATACAGTGAAAAGTTTTTGGATTGGTTTGAACATTTTTTAAAACATGTAAAATCAACAGCTCAAGATCCAGTTTTACTATTCTTAAATAGTTACTCTATCCATACTAAGAACACAGGTTTCACTGATAAGGCCAGAAAACAACTGTTGTGTGGTTGCCCCCACACTGTAGCCATAAGCTCCAACCTTCAGATGTTGCTCTCATGTCGCCTTTTAAAGCCTTCTACACACAGGCTTATGAAAAATTTCTTGACGATAATCCATAAAGAACTATTAAACAGTTTGAAACAAGTGCACTCTTGACTGAAGCATTTCTCTGTGCAGACATTCTGATGACAGCAATCAATTGCTTTCTAATGTGTGGAATGTTCCCTCTAGACCCTAATCTGTTTACCAATGAAGAGTATACTGCAGCTGAGGTTATTGATATTCCTTTGAATTGGAACACTAACATTGTGCCTTGTTCGAATATTGGTTATTCTCATTGTGAAACTGCTGAGTCTTCTGCAAGTGCTGGCCCCTCTGGTCACCAAACTGCTGTGTCTCTTCAAATAGTCCTACTTATTTCTTTCTGGAATCAACTTGAGAGCTATCTTCAAGTGCAGTCCGCCTTCATATTATAGGTGGCAATCCTCCAAGAGAACATTTCCCTCAGAGTCCAACCAACATGTGGGATCCACATAACCCCAAAAGATGTAAAACATTTGCCTAAGAAACAAAGTGTGAATCAATGACAAACTAGGAGCAAGAAAATACAGACTGCCATAATTACTTCAATTCCTTATGAAACTGTGTTAGCTGAAGCTAAAAAAAAGAAAGATACAAAAGTGAAGAGCTTTTAATGAAAAAAGGAAATTCAAAGGAAAATGACAGATAAGGCAAAAATTTTACAATGTGTAGTGGGAACTTCTGCCACCAAATGTGGTACCATATTAAGACTCGTCTGAGCTTTCCAAGTGATTTATTGTTTCCAACTACAGTGCCCCTGTTCCTCTCGATCTGCGTCCCACAATGCTGAGGACACCACTTCACTGTCTGCGAAATGGTTTGGTACAGAATAGCTGCCTCAGCGACCCATGCACGCACTGCTGTGTGTCGGCCTTGTACACCAGCGGAGCTGCGATGTCATCAGGATACCGGCAGTCAACTCAACAGTCTGCATCCCTGCCAACTCAGTGCCACTCGGTGTGAGGTGCAGGCAGCCAGCTGTGTGCTTCTCACTGGCGTGGCTGAGATCACAGTGACAACAAGCACCTGCAATCTGGCGTCCGAATCTGCATCCCTCACCTCGGGATGCTTCCGGTGTGTGTTAGAAGCCGAGATGCCTGCCTGTGGTAGCTAGCCATGGAGTAGCCCACTGCTGGCTGGCTACAGACCCCATGTCAGCCTCAGAGGGTCGAATCAGCAACCCACCATGGACTGGAAAGCTGGTGCTCAATCTGCTGCTGTGTGTAGCTGGTAGTGTGACACACCCCGCCATCCAGGTGAGCTGCCACACTTGAATGAAACTGGGTTAGAAACCCGCACCTATTTATATATGGCTGTGTGCCTCTGTTTTGCCATATGTGCCACTTCATGTCACATACTCATGACACACTAGGTTGGCCAGTGGGGCCCTTTTACCTGCGATTTGCGACATGCAAAACCACTACGTATATTCTTTCAGCAATTTGATGGCCCTGTGACCTCTATTCTACTTCGCAACTGTTGGTATGCATAACTCACTGCAATCAGACCCACACCTAGCAGTAACTTGTGCTGAGAGTATTGCACAAAACTAACTTTCCCTGTCCTAAACAGTGGTACCACTACAAATGTAAGAGGGACCAAATGCAAAGAGTGTTTCTGCTGAAAAGAAACTTTTTCAAGAAGAAATTAAAGAGGAAATTCCACTAATGAGAATGGTGACACAGACAGCTTTTACTGCAAAGAAATATTTTATAGATCTAAAGGAAATTAAGGATGGATAAGACGTCACAGCTGTAAAACTGCACTCATGAACTGTGCGCTGCATGTGATGAGGATACTGACAATGTCACATGTGAATTTTATGCATAAATTAACATTATTTTCGAGTGGATAAATTGTGAATGAATTAGACTGAAATAGTAACCCACTGTTAGTTATTGATTTCTCTATATACACCATTAAGAATAATAAATACTTTTCATTTTTTGACCTCCTTGTATCAACAATATATTGCAACACTTTCCTTTCTCATTTGTATTATTTTTCTCCTAATAATAATTAATGGTGAAACAAAAACTATAAGCCTAACCATTTTTTAAACTAAATAGTCTACTTAGTAATGGTGGAAAAGGAATGGCCACTTTGCCCCATTAGCTAGGTAAAAGTAACCACTATGTAAGCATTCAGAAAAATGTTATGTATTTTATAAAATATACTTTTCCTTTAGCTATAAGTATTTGGTATTATACCTTACAATACGAACATTAGAGATGTATATAACACAAGCTTCTGTTAACAGTTACTACTTTGTTAAGATAAGCTTAAGTCATGGTTCAATGTCAATAAATTAGAATTGGAATACAGAGTCACAATGGAATTGTTTGGTTACATTTTACTGTCTCCAAATCACGTGACAATGTCTCAAAATAACCATTGTGCTGAGATACTACACAGATGCAAGACACATCACTGACCATGACATCATCATTGAGAAATAATGTTCACAACAGCTGGAAATTGTGACTATACTAAATGGTTATTCTGCCTAACAGCATCCCATATGAGCAAACCAGTTGCATCTTTGTCTGATATTGCTCACACCTTAGGTACTTGGACTATCTCTGTTTAAAAAGAATTGCTTGATGTAATCACAGGGTCAAGCCGTGCATGTCTGCTTTCATGCCCTGCAGCTAATTCATTGCAAATAATAACCTATAACAGTGATCTTGCAGTAAAACAGTCTGTGAATTGGCTAGAATTATGAATTAATAACATACTGACAAAACTCTACCATCTGGTGAGCAAGATGTATGAGACAGGTGAAATACCCTCAGACTTCAAGAAGAATATAATAATTCCAATCCCAAAGAAAGCAGGTGTTGACAGATGTGAAAATTACTGAACTATCAGTTTAATAAGTCACAGCTTCAAAATACCAATGTGAATTCTTTACAGACAAATGGAGAAACTGGTAGAGGCTGACCTTGGCGAAGATGAGTTTGGATTCCGCAGAAATATTGGAATACGTGAGGCAATACTGACCCTACAACTTATCTTATAAGCTAGATTAAGGAAAGGCAAAACTACATTTCTAGCATTTGTAGACTTCGAGAAAGCTTTTGACAATGTTGACTGGAATACTCTCTTTCAACTTCAAAAGGTGACAGGGGTAAAATACAGGGAGCGAAAGGCTATTTAGAATTTGTACAGAAACCAGATGGCATGAAAGGGAAGCAGCGGTTGGGAAGGGAGTGAGACAGGGTTGTAGCCTCTCCCCGATGTTATTCAATCTGTATATTGAACAAGCAGTAAAGGAAACAAAAGAAAAATTCAGAGTAGGTATTAAAATCCATGGAGAAGAAATAAAAACTTTGAGGTTTGCTGATGACATTGTAATTCTGTGAGAGACAGCAAAGGACTTGGAAGAGCAGTTGAACGGAATGGACAGTGTCTTGAAAGGAAAGTATTTGTATGGAGTGTAGCCATGTATGGAAGTGAAACATGGACGATAAATAGTTTAGACAAGAAGAGAATAGATGCTTTCGAAATTTGGTGCTACAGAAGAATGCTGAAGATTAGATGGGTAGATCACATAACTAATGAGGAGGTATTGAATAGAATTGGGGAGAAGAGGAGTTTGTCGCACAACTTGACAAGAAGAAATGACCGGTTGGTAGGACATGTTCTGAGGCATCAAGGGATCAGGAATTTAGCATTGGAGGGCAGCGTGGAGGGTAAAAATCGTAGAGGGAGACCAAGAGATGAATACACTAAGCAGATTCAGAAGGATGTAGGTTGCAGTAAGTACCGGGAGATGAAGAAGCTTGCACAGGATAGAGTAGCATGGAGAGCTGCATCAAACCAGTCTCAGGACTGAAGACAACAACAACAACAACAACATATGCAGATATACAAAACAGAATTTGAATAATTAATTTAATAACAGGGGTTCTGTTGTAATGTCTGTAATTGATGGAGACAACAGAGAATTATGTTGAATAATGTTCATTTGAGAAAGTACATCTCAACTGAATGAGAAGTGATCCCATGATATTCAGTTAAAATTCAAACAGAAAATACCCTTATCATATGCAGTAAAGTTACTTTGAGAGCAATACAAGAATGGTAGCAACATCCACAAACTAAATAGTCACCAAAGGCTCATGAAAACTAAATCCATTTCGTGATCACAATACACAAAACATTCACGTCATCAAAATAGTTCAGAGTACACATGATGATCAACAAATTAACACAGGTGATAAGAAGAATAGTAGCTCAGATTCTGTCTATTCTCAGTTCTGTGAGTCAAGTGGCAAAAGTTAGAGTCCTACTCTGGAACACATTCAAACCTCTTGAAACGTATGACCCTTCAGGAGTTAAAGTATGGTAGCAGCTGTTCACTGCCCACAGTCAATCAACTCCACAATCGAATAGCACTTGTTAAAACAGGCAGATCTGCTTCCTTCAAGAACTCAACATAAAGTGTCCAAAACTAGCTCCTTTGAGTGCTTCATTCGAAAAGTCCCAATCTCCACTTGACTCAGATAGTGTTCTGCTAATGTCTGCTTTTCCATTGGCTTAAGGCTATCCCTGCCAAAAATATACCATTCTAGACATTATTTGACTCATCTTGACCACTCTACTACTCTAAAATAATATTACAACAATATTTAAATCAAACAAGTGTTGTAAACATTTGGTCACACTTAGACCATGCAGAATGAGTATAAATAAATAATCCAGTATTCTTGTGCAAGTCAATGGTTCAGAACAATACTGCTGTAACTACTCTTTGGGAGAAAATGAAGTTACAGGTCCACTGTGTTGTCTAACCTGAAGTTTTGTCTGTGAAATAAAATTGTAACTGCTCCACTTACTGATCTGTCATCCAAAGAAAATGTCTGATCATCATAACTAAAGACTTCATAGATTTTCAGTGTAATATCATCACAACTACTGTTTTGATTCTTTTGCACTTATATCTTCAGGAGCTTGTGGGGCTTTTATTGTAATTTATTTTATGATTTTGTTCCCTGAACAAAAAAAACTAGTTTGTATAACACAGCACAGTTACGTTGTTATCACTCAACTGCTTTGCCATAGCATAGACATAGCTAGGTGTTTACAAATTCCTAAAGCAGAAACATGAAATTGTCTACAAAAATGTTTCCTTTTTCTCTGACAATTGCTGTGTTCAGAACTGAAACTGTTTTATATTTTTCCTGTACCTGTACAGTGTGAGTACTGTAAAGACTGATACAAGTTTCTTGTAAAGGACCACACCCAGAATGAAGGAGACAGCATGCACATTGTTGCTGAAAGGCAAAAAAGGCTTGAACATTTATGTACCACAGCATTGGTACACTCTAGCAGGAACAGCCAAGCAAAACAGGAAAAATTATGATGCATGCGAGATGTCACAGAACGATTTCTTTGATTTCAAACATGCTTCATCAATGGTCGAAAACTGGGCTAAAGCTAAAAATGGAAAAAGGGTAAGATGACTCAGACTACAATACAACTGATATGATGCACAAGTTTTGAGGTTGCAGGCCAAGTGTAGAGCAGGCTGTTGAAGACTCGCCCTATGCATATTCATCACCACTCCCAATTTCAGAGGTAAAGTTTTCTGATATGATGCTCTGCTGCCACAAGAAAATTATTTCAGCAGTTTACCATGATTCTATCACACTCTGAAGCCTGGGGAAGCTCATAATATTGAAGAAGAAGATGAGTGATGTGTTTAAACTATTTTAATTTCAATATTAGTTTTAACATACAGTCTTTGTTTTTTTCCTGGCAACTATTTTTTGTGGTTGCGTTGTGTTTGCATAGTACCACATTCATATGCTAGAAGACCTTGAAAATAAAAAATGTTGCAGAGGCATTGTTACTGCCAATAGAATTTATTAAATAAAGATAGTTAAATTTGTAGCCACAAGCTGACATAGTACAATTACAGTGATATCTTCAACATTTTCCCCTGTTTTGGACTCATTCCTGTATGTCTGCCAAACTTGAGATCAGACACTTGGATTAGTATGCTTGGGTCATCAGCAAACATTATAACCCTTAGAGACATTACAGGAACATTTACATGGGTTACAAAGAGTGGGCCCAGTGTAAACCATTGGGAGACTTCACATGTTATGTTTCTGTCTCTGTGCTTAGGTCCATGCCAGTAACACAGTCTGTCAGTGAGGTCCACAGCCTTTTTCTTATGAAGGTAAAGCTCCATCCATGAAAGAGGGATGTCACATTACTACTACTACTACTACTACTACTACTATTATTATGTTATAACACTTTAGTACGAAAAGTAAAATTTTGTGGTATACACAACCAACAGTTCTAGCAAGATCAAATAATACACCAACAAGATAATGATTAGCTCTGCCAGGACCACTTGTGAGTCCTTGTATTTTTTCTGCGGAGAATCTTTGATGAAAGCCAAATTGAGAGGCAGTTAAAAAGTTTTGCTCTGTTAAGTGAGTCAATATTATTGTAATACTTTCATTATGAATTGAGAGAATGACTTCCATTTCAGCAATATAAGACCTCATGACAATATCAAAACCTTATGGCACATTGATAAGAGGTCTACAAGTAGATAGAAAACCATTCACTATTCAAGCAGATGAAGCTGGCTAACAACACTACCTGCTTTAGGTTACTGAAGTACAAAGTATGAGGGGCATTCACTAAGTTTTTTCTGAAAACAGTTTGGTTTTATTCAGAATTACAGAACACCATATTATTCCTGACTCTTTTGGCTACAAGACCTTGCTTATCGACATAATCCCCAGTGAATGCAATGGGCTTATGCCACCTTATTTGGAGGGCCTGTATTTCCACATGGTACCATTCTACTGGAGCCAGTATCTAGGTGCATCAATAACCTCCCCATGATCCATTTACTGTGTACATCCAGTTGTGCAGCAAGGTGTTTGACTGTGATTTGTCAATCACCTCAAATGAGAATGTCCACATGTTCCAATATTGCATGAGTTATAGCTACGTGTGGCTGGCCAGGACATGGGAGATCAGACAGGCCTGCATAACAATGTTGGAATGATGACAGATCCCTTGCCCAACAACTCATCGTGAAACTTTCTGGCAGATTAAAACTGTGTGCCAGACCGAGACTCAAACTCGGGAACTTTGCCTTTTGTGGGCAAGTGCTCCTGCAAGGTTCGCAGAAGAGTTTCTGTAAAGTTTGGAAGGTAGGAGATGAGGTACTGGCAGAAGTAAAGCTGTGAGGACAGGACGTGAGACGTGCTTAGGTAGCTCAGTTGGTAGAGCACTTGCCCGCGAAAGGCAAAGGTCCCAAGTTCAAGTCTCGGTCCAGCACACAGTTTTAATCTGCCAGAAAGTTTCATATAAGTGCACACTCTGCTGCAGAGTGAAAATCTCATTCTGGAAACATCCACCAGGCTGTGGCTAAGCCATGTCTCTGCAATATCCTTTCTTTCAGGAGTGCTAGTCCTGCAAGGTTCCCAGGAGAGCTTCTGTAAAGTTTGGAAGGTAGGAGATGAGGTACTGGCAGAAGTAAAGCTGTGAGGACAGGGCGTGAGTCATGCATGGGTAGCTCAGTTGTTAGAGCACTTGCCCACGAAAGACAAAGGTCCCGAGTTCGAGTCTCAGTCCGGCACACAGTTTTAATCTGCCAAAAAGTTTCATATCAGCACACACACTGCTGCAGAGTGAAAATCTCATTCTGGACACTCATCGTGCTTCCATTCACTGACAGAACTCTGTAGACATTCTACACCTAAAAATAGATGTGATGCTTTGGATTTCCACCAAAAGAAACCCAATGACAGCTGTCTGCTTGTTTTGCACCTCCACCACAGATGCCATTTTGGAGGCTAGGTATAGTGCTGCCACCTACTGGAACTTCATAGCACTGTAGGGGCTGAAGCAGTAATAGTCAATGATGTCCCACAACAAATTCCACATTTTCTCAACCAAAGCTGCCCAAGAAAAAAATTATTTATCACCACTCATACAACTTCTGCCTATTTATTCAATCCCATAAAGCATAAAAATTTTAAAAATAATGACAGGAGATGAGATTTACTTTGATACAACAGATTATAAAATTACGATGGTGATACTTTTATAGGTAATTTTATGAATAAAAATCAGTAAATATGAAGGTAAATGACTTCTTGTGAATGGGCAGTACGTAGCCATATTTTACATGGAGAAGATTTTTGGAATTATAAACCTTTTTGTTCCACATCACAGGGAGAAATAACAATTAAGACACATGGAGCTTGCAAAATACTAATTAATTTTGATCTGAATATTTTTCTATGTGTCTGGTAATATGAAAGATTTATTTTCCTTGTAATGTGTAGAGCTGCTACTGGAATCCAAACTGAAAATGACAGAAGGTTGAAGCAATTATTTTCAAAGAGTTAATTGTTTCTGTAATTTCATTCAGCCAGATGGAATGACAAACTGATCATGTGTTTCAGATGCTGCAATGTTTCCCTTACTTCTTTTGAATCAACATTCTCTGTTAAGTTTACAAAGCAATTAGCAGATACATTTTCTTTCACAAATACTGTCATGTATCATTTTGTCTTATCTAAAACCAGTTCCTTGACAGATTTTCCAGTATGCTTTCTTACTACTCCTCATGTGGATTTAATTTACTTACTTTTTCATAACTATCAAATATAGATATAATGTACATGCATTATTTTAATAATGGAAAATCCAGGGCGGAATAATGCCAATATTATGGAAAGGATAGACGGCTATTCACCATATAGTGGAGATGCTGAGTTGCAGACAGGCACAACAAAAAGACTGTTAACAAGCTAAACTTTCAGCCAAAAAGGCCCTCTTTTGCATTAAACAATTCACACACACACACACACACACACACACACACACACACACACACACAACTGCAATTCACTCTCACACAGTTCTGGCAGCTGAGTCCAGAGACACAGGTCATATGAGTGCGAGTTGTGTTTGCATGGATGTGTGTATGTATGTTGTTTCCATTACTTTAATAATTTACAGGTGTATAAATGCGTTTCTTATAATATTCAAACAAGATTAACCTACCCCACATAAACCAGTGACCTTTCCAAGGTGAGGTTGCTTGCATCCCTCAACAATACAGACAACCACAATGGTCGGGTATCTGTGGAGAGGTGAGACTAAACCATGGCTCCTGAAGAGAGGATGCACACTTTTTAGTGGATGCAAGTGCCATAATCCACATGATTGATTGCTCTGAGCTTGTATTACTAGCCAGTATGGCTTTGCTGTGCTTAAAGTATCTCATGGTAGAGAACAAGAGAAAACTACAGCAATTACCTTTCCACAGCCTTCTTTCCCCAAGGGCATGCAGCTCCTCTGAGTGGCTTAATTATCACAGTACTCTCTTGGATAAAACATTCTGGAGATAAAGTAGCCCATATCTAGGTTTCTGGAGGATGTCATAAGAAAATATAAAAATTGGCATTTTGTGGTCAGGAAGTAGAATGTCAGAACTGTTACACTCAAACTAACCAGTTATTGACAATATAGTGTAAATAGATATATAAAAGTGGCAGCAGGGGAACACATGCACAAAAAGGTTAGGTTTAACTTTTACAAGGTTTTGGAGCCACTGGTTCCTTCTTCTGGTAGAAGAAGGATGAAGGAAAAGGACTGGAGAGGTTTAGGGAAAGGGGTACAGTTCAGAAAAGCACCCAGAAGCCCTGGTCAGGGAGACCTTCCGGACGAGACAAGAAGGAAATCAATCATCCTGGCCGTCCTATAGTTGCTGGCCTCAAAGCACCCCCCAAACATACGTCTGCCTTAGTTGAGCAACAACTGCAACCATATTACAAAAACTTCTTTCCTATATTAGAGATACCAACTATTTCCTAGATTGCCTGAAATCTGTGCCCATCCCTCTGCCACCACACACTTTGTTTATCAACACTGATACATATCCCTCTATACCAACACTCCCCATGTACATGGTATGTTTGCTGCTGAATCTTTTCAGTCAATGCCCACCTGATTCCATACCTATGACATCCTTCTTGCCCACCTTAATCAACCTCATACTTGCCAACAATTACTTCACCTTTGAGGGGCAGACATACAAACAGATCAGGGGTACGGCCATGGGAACCAGAATGGCTACTTCCTAGGCCAACCTTTCTGTGGATCACTTGGAGAGGGCTTTCCATGGATCCATAAGCTTTCAGTCCCTGGTTTGGTTTAGATACATTAATGACATCTTTGCCACATGACCTGTTAAAATTCCTGGAATCTCTAAATACCTTCTACCAATTAAATTTCACATGGTCATATTCTGAATCACATGCCACTTTCTTTGATGTTGATCTTATCTTCACCAAAGGCCAGCTACATATTTCCATCGACGTCAAACTTACAAACAAACAACAGTACTCACATTTTGACAGTTGCTATCATCTCCATGTCAAACGTTCCCTCTCGTACAGCCTTGGCATTTGAGACAAACATATAGGTTCAGATGCAGACTCTTTACAGCAATACACCATTGGATGTAGTTATCCCAACAGCCTAGCTCAAAAGAAGATTTCCTGGGCCATCACATCCAATCCTGGTACTGCTGATCACTCCAAAAAAACAGCTTCAGAGCACACCACATGTCACCCCGTATTATCGGGGTCCGAAATGTATTAACCAGCTGCTTCAACACGGCCATGACTTCTTAAAATCATGCCCTGAAATGAGGTCCATTCTTTCTGAGGCTTAGCCCACCAAACCTAGAATAACTTTTCATTGCCCTCCCCATCTCCGCAATATCCTTGTCAGACACTACGCTCCTTGTGCACCCATCTCCCCATCCAATGGCTCCTACCCCTGTATCATCCCCTCCACAAGACTTGCCCTATGCACCCTCCTACCACCACCTATTCCAGCCCTGCAACTGGCAAAACATATACTATGAAAGGGAGAGCCATCTATGAAAAAACACGTATCATATACCAGCTGTTATATAAACACTGTTTGGTCTCTTACATCAGCATGACTACCACCCAGTTATAAGTCAGGATGAATGGGCATCAGCAGAGGGTGTATACTGGCAACACACAATATCCTGTTGCAGAGCACACTGTACAACATGACAGTCTTGACCTTGGTGCATGCCTGTTTCATTTGGATTTTTCCCCCAGACACCAACTTCTCAGAACTCCGCAGGTGGGAATTTGCACTACAACCTGTCCTTGGTTCTTGCCACCCACCCGACCTTAATTTATGTTAATTCCTTCCATCTCAGCATTTCTTCAAATTAAATACTCCTTTCTTCACTCCATTTTAAGTTTCTACAACTTTCATTTTCTGACCTGTCTATTTTTCACTGACTTCCCTCCTACCTCTGTTACATGTACTACACTTAGCTTTTCACTCTTATTAACTCATGCACAACATTAGTGGTAATCTCTGTCTTGCATATTATCCTTTCTTCCACCTTTAAACTATCAGGTTTTCAAATCTTGTCCAGTGCAGTCCCAATAGTCCACTGGCTCCAAAAGCTAGTAATAGTTACCCTTTTGTATGTGTTTTCCCCTGATGTCACTTGGTGAGTAGTTTTCTTTATCAGTCCATTTACATTAGGAATCTTAATCTGGTAGATATATTATAAAAAGGGAAATGGATAGGTTGAAATTAGACATAGTTGTAATTAGCGAAGGGTGTTGGTGGAAAGAACAGGACTTCTGGTCAGATGTTCAAGGGATAGCAATACAAAATCAAACAGAAGTAATGCAAGAGTAGTATTAATAATGATTAAGAAAATGAGAATGAGGTTTAGATACCATCAACAGCATAGTGAACACATTTTTGTAGCCAAAATAAATATGAAGCCAACACTCACCGCAGTAGTACAAGTTTATATGCCACTAGCTCCACAAAGGAAGTAGATTGAAATAGTAGATAATAAGATAAAATAAATGAATCAGATAGTTAATGTACAAGAAAATTTGACCACAGAAAAGAGAAGAGAACAAGAAATAGTAGTAGAACATGGGCCAGAGGAAAAGAATGAAAGAGGAAGTCACCTGGCAGAATTTTGAATAGAGACCTGGGAACACTACAAGGTTTCAGACTGATTATGTAATGGTAAGGTAGAGATTTTGAAACTAGATTTTAAACAGCTAGACATTTCCAGGCACTGATGTGAACTCTGATCAGACAATGTTGGTTAGGAGCAGCAGATTAAAACTGATGAAACTGCAAAAAGGCAAAAATTTATGGAGATGAGACCTGAACAAAGCAAAAGACCTAGACTTGTTGAAAGTTTCAGAAGGATATTTAGGCCATATTGTACTGAAACAGGGGAAATGAATATAATAAATGATGAATGTGTAGCTTTGAGAGATGAAATAGTGAAGGCAGCAGAGGATCACATAAGCAAATGTGGACTCTGGTCACAATTTACAGGTTTTTGAGCCATAGATTAAAACTGAATAAATTGCAAAAAGGTAGACAATTAAAGAGATGGGACCTGGTAAGTTGAAAGAACCAGAGGTTTTTGGGAGTTTCACAGGGAGTATTAGGAAATGATTGACTACAACAGAAGAAAGGAATACAGTAGAAGACAAATGGGTAGCTCTGAGATATGAAATAGTGAAGACAACAGAGGTAAAAATACAAGGAAAATAAAAATCCTTTGATAACATGTGAGTTATTGAATTTAAATGATAACAGGGCACAATATAAAATGCAGTAAATGAATCCAGCAAAAGGAGAATACACACATCTGAAAAATGAGATCAATGGAAAATACACAATGGATAAACATGAATGACTAAAGAACAAATGCTAAGCTGTAAAAACATGCATGAATATATGGAAAATAGATGCTGCTTATGGGAAAGTTTAAGAGACCTTTGGGAAAAAGAGAAACATCTGTGTGAAGATCAAGAGCTCTGATGACAGGCCAGTACTACTCAAAGAAGGGATGACCAAAAAGTGGACGGAATGTAGACAGACAAGGGAAAAAAATTTTGAGGGCAATGTTATAGAAAAGAGAAGAAGAAGGTAAAGATGTCATGTGAATATGAGACTGACCCAAAACAGCATCAGATATGACACAGCAAAATGTGGTTACACCTGATACCAGTCTATTCTAGAGTTTTCATGTTTAGATTATAATATTCAGGGGCTGAGAAATAAGTTTTTTGCACTTACAGTTGCAATTAACAATACCATATGAACTTTATGTGTATTGTGGAGCACTTGTGCAGGGATTTTGAATTAGATATTGTTAACATCAACATTATAGTTTGGCTGGTCAATTTTGTAGAAAGGATAACAAAAGTGGTGGAGTTCACATATAAAAGGAGGAGTGAGCCAGAAATACTGAGTATTGAAAAGAATTTTGAAGTTGCTTCTGTTCAATTTTGTGGGGAGCTGTGTATCACAATAATTACAGCAATATATGGAGCACTAGGTGGCAACACAGAAACCTCTATTAATAAAGTGGAATCTCTGCTGGACATTATGATTACTGAAAAATTCACTATAATTATCTATGGGAACTTTAACATAAACCTAGTGAATTAGTCTGCATCAAGAAATTTGTTTCTTAATGTATTGCAGAGTTTCAGTATGTTTCTTTTCACAAATAGTCCCACCAGAATAACAAACACAATGGGAAGTTGTATAGACATCATATTTTCAAATGTGGACACTGACCTAAGGATATCTGATCATAATGCCTTCATCCTTACAATGTCATCTACATCTGTGAAAGAAAAGGATGTACTTCTTTCTTACAGAAGATATCAAATGAAGGAAAATCCAGGATGAAGCAATTACATTATAAGAAAAGGATAGATTGGCAACTATGGACAACAAAAAGGCATCTACACATTTCAGCTGTCACCCTAAAAGACTTGTTCTAAACTAGAAGACACATGCATGTTCATCCAAGTGTAACTCACACACATAACGCCACTGTATCTGGCTGTTGATAGGGGTCATGTGTGTTTGAGTTGTGCTTTTTGTGTGTATATGTGTGTGTGTGTTTTCTACTTTAGAAGGCCTTTTGGCCAAAAGCTCAAATGTATAGCTGTCTTTTTGTTACGCCTGTCTGCGCCTCAATGTCTCCTACGCATTGCGAATATCAATTGATACTCCTCCACAGTATTTTCTTATACAAGAAATTTTTTTCAGAAAATTTTGCTAGTTTTGTTGACAGTCAAACTAATGAATGTTAGAAATGCTTTCAAAATTAGGTACTAACAATGTTCATGATGCTTTCTCTTCAATGTTCACTTGCAGTTTTGAAAGGTGTTTTCAAGGAAACTGACAATAGTCATTTCATGTCATATCTCTAAATCTAGCTCCTGGATTATGTCGAGCACTAAGGTTGCCTATAGGACATTAAAATTGCTCAGTTCTCAGATGAAAAGCTCTGCTGGTTGCCAGTTTATAGAATACATAAAGATCTATAAGAAAATATATGACAGGTAATTACAAAGTCAAAGTTATTTAGGTATAATAGCATAATAAGAATATCAAGTCAAGCAACAAATCAGAACCAGTATGTGATATTGTAAAATGTGAAACACAAAGATACATGAAGAACAGGAAATTACATTTACAAATGTTGATAATATCAATTCTATATCCTGATAATATCAATTCTGCAAAAAAATTAATTTATGGGTGCTTCCCAAACATTTGGCTTAAATTTCACAAATCAGGATAAATTTATGTATTGTACATCTGCATACAGCATGAGGATAGTTCCAAGTAGTGGGCACTAAGCAGAAAAGGTGATTAAAAGCAATGTAGATGATGTACTAGTGTCACTTATAATCTATGTTGCTTCACAAATTGCAAAACCCTTGGTGCAAATTGTTAATTTATCATTCACTGAGGGAGTGTTACCCCCAGAGATTAAAATTCTCAAAAATAATATTCTTTATTCAAGTGTTAATAATACGAATAAAGTTGAAAATTGTAGACCCATTTCATTCCTCTCTGTATTTTCTAAGGTAATTGAGAGATCAATGAAACAATGAATTACTATGTACTCAAAAGACCACAGTCTTCTGAGTAATAAGCAGTGCAACATTTGAACAAGTAGAAGACAGAAACAGTCATAATGGATTATTCAGATGATATTGTTAGAAACTTTGATAACAATGATAGTGTTGAAGGAGTTATTTCAGAAATTCTTAAGTTTTTGATGCTATTAGTCGTGAAATTATTTTAGGTAAGTTGGAAGCAATGGCAATAAAAAGAATTGAAAACAAATTGTTTCATTCACATTTGTGCTACAGATCACACAGTTTGCAACTCACATCAGTTCATTGTAATCAGAGAGCCACTTTAGTATCCAAGACAAAGAAATTCAAAATAGGTGTATCACAGGGTGGTGCCATAGGCCCCCTACTCTTCCTTATTTATAGAAACATACACACCTCAGAAGCTGCAGCTACAATCACATTGTTTGCAAATCCCACTAGCGTAGTTGTGAGCAATGTTGTTCTTTGTGAATCTTTGTTCACAACAACTAATAAAGTCCCCAACTCCTTGCATTCATGGTTCAGTTGCAGCAAGCTGACCCTCAATGGAAGAAAACAAATTATATAAAATTTGGAAAGATGAATTACAACCAAGATCTCCAACTGGTACTGAATAAAATTGAGTTAGAAAGGGTATGATGCACAAAATGTTTAGGAATGTATGTTGATCAAGACTTAAACTGGAAAGGCCACATAACTCAACTCTCCCAGACTCTCAGTTCCACATTTTTTGCTCTGGGAATTACTTCTAAAGTTTTCTCCTCAGATAGTGCTAGAATGGCTTATTATGGCTACTTCTAGTCCCTTGTAGATTATGGTGTGGCGTCGATAGGTCACATCAACCATAGACAACATTATTCTTTGGGATTCAGGTCGCTCATCTGAGCTGCCATGTTAATTCAGTCTGTTCTTATACCTTGTACTGTGTGATTGTGTATGATAATTGTCGAAATATACGTATATGCAGATATTGGTGGGGACAGTTTATTCCATATACCGCTGTTTGTAACCTGTTCCCATACTGGTGACCCTGAAGCTTCTACGTCTTCCATAACTTCCATGCCAGGAGTTGCAAATCAACAGGTTTCTTTCTGCTCCCAGGACTGGAATGACTCCTTACCCTCTCCCTTAAAACCCACATCCTTTCGTCTTTCCCTTTCCTTCCCTCTTTCCTGACGAAGCAACCGTTGGTTGCGAAAGCTTGAAATTCTCTGTGTGTGTTTTTGTGTTTTCTATTGTGTCTGTCTACCAGCGCTTTCCCATGGAATCTTTGTTTTTAATATATTTTTCCCATGTGGAATGTTTTTTTCTATTTTATTTAAATCAACAGGTTATGCGCACTCTGCCATGGCCACCTCACCCAATGCTTTGTTCGAACATTTGGAAGCCCAAATACGACTGCCAGGCCCCTTCAATCCTTTGCCAATGGCCGGCTCTCCATTACTCCATAGTGATTCACTATCTCCAATCACATTAACCTCAAACTTTGTTGTTCTACAACAGTCGAGTGCTACACCATTAACTCAAATAATGGACTCGGGTTTCGTGTCACCAGACTGTGCTCGCAAACATGTGAAGTGTGAAATGGATAATATTCAGAACTGTGTACCAACCAATTGATCTTATAATGTTCAAAGTGATCTACATTTGCACACGTACTTTGACTCTCAATGGGCCGCAATAATTGTTACTGTCATGCTGTGTGTAACACCGCCATTTTTCCAAAATGCACCCGGCCACTATCAGTCATGACCTGTTTCAGTTTTGCCTCATTTGAAGACTAACAATGAACATTTTCATGCACAAAATTTGCCTCGCTCACCCCCCAGACCTGTTGCTCAACTTTTTGACCACATGGGTTCAAGCACATCTTTCAGCATTTCGTCTCCCAGGGGCATCCTACCACACCACAGTGTTCTTCCACAAGTTCCACTAGTAATTTATAGTCCAACCCCATGTGGCACATTTTCAATGTGCCCAGAGAACTCACACTTTTGTCACACGAGTTACCAACCCACCCCCCACCCCCCTGCCTCCTCCCTCCACCCCACACTCACAGGGGGCCCCGGTTCCAACCAGTCAGCCGCTCGCCTCTCCCACAGCTTCCAATTTATTTACAATGTGGACAAATTCAAAGCAGTACCTGTAACCTACAGTCCAGTTTACAGGACACCCTACATGTATTGTGTAACTGCTCTTTCCCATGGTACCAACCGTGCCAGCCGTGTTGTGTTTTCGCGACACGTCAAGGACAATGCAACCCACCGTTGCTATGGACGTTCTTGCCCGTAACACACCCACGCCAATCCTGCCATGGGCCAGCTGTTTTTCCAAGGGACATCGAAGCCACCTTCAGCCCTTCCCACAGGTCATCTGCCGATGCTGCCACCTTTATACGAAGACAACCCTGTATCATGGTTTGTGCTTGTTGAGCATCTTTTTAGTTGCATCACGTGTCCAATGACAACTCTAAATTCTGTGTCTTGTCACACACCTCCATGATCACTCAGACTTAATTTGCGATCTACTCCTCTCACCACTGCCTCTACCGAAGCACAAGTTCGCGAAGAAAACTATCATGGAACGACTCACCGTCTCATCACAAGAATCAATCAAGATCTTGTACAAGGAACACCTGGGGGACCAAACTCCATCAAACTCTGGCGCCGCCTTCAGTTACTTTTGGGTGAGCATACCATGCCGGATGTCATTCTGTGGGTGGTGTGGTCTGCCAAATTGCCTACTAACCTAAAGAGCCACCTGCTACTGCACTCCTTCGAGTCAATTAACTCTCATCTCTGCATTGTAGACCAACTGTATTCATTGCCATGACACCACCACCCAGCTCACAACTCACCGTTAGTTGGCACTACTGCTCCTGCTTACCGGCCGTCTCTTGGCACAGGCAGGGCTCACTCTGCCTCTGCACCTTCTACATCACCTGACAGTATCTGCTCACTCTCTCCACCGTCCGAGCACTCCAGGATTGCCCACAAACCATACGTGCTGGAACAAATTAACGAGGACAAGCCTCCTCCGCTGCCACAGCCATCACCACCATTGCATCTGGCTCATCCATACTGCTGGTACCACACGCGTTTTTTGGCGATAATGCCTTGATGTTGATTACCTTGCCAGCACCCAAATTCTGACAGCTGGACCTAAAAGACGCCAAGAGAAACCTCACAGGTGTCCTCATACATTGCACTCCATCCACTCGTTTGCCCAGCCAAGCAGTCATTTGTTCGTGACTGACATTTTGTCACGGCTCATTTTCCTAGTTGACATTGGTGTTGATGTGTCTACCATACCTACATCGATGGCTCCCCCCATCTTTTCACCAACAAAGTCACTTCTACAAGCTGTCAAATGCATCACTGTTACAAACCTCAGGCTCTGTCAAAGTTACAGTGTCCATATCTCCTTCTCTGTGTTTTCCGTGGGCTTTTTACATTGCCAACATTGATGAACCAATTCTAAGTATGGATTTTTTGTCCCATTCCTAAAACAGTTATTATCATGCAGCTTGGTTTATTCCAATACAACTTCATGCTGTTCACCATAAAAAAACATGGCGCAAATGTGGCAGCCTTTCATTGACTCCATCTTACAACAGCTCGAGTCTTGCTTCACATATTTGGATGACATACTTATTTTCAGCAAGTCAGCTGATGAACATGAAAATCATTTATCTATGGTCCTCCAGACCTCGACCTCCAACGGCATTCCATGCATGATGCCAATGCCGCTCTCACCCGCACCAGGTACCAAGTGCAAGGGTGACAGCAGACAGTCACCGTGCACTACGTCCCACTCCATGCTGCATGCACAGCCACCCTCTCCAAACAAGCACACACCATGCTCATGTACTACACAAAAACTTCGCATCAGGACATTGATCAGTCCCGTGTGCAGTTCTCAGTTTCTTCCGTCACTGACGGAATGACACACAAGATAGTTAGCATTGCTAGCCCTCCTATTAGGCACAAGCTTAGATGACTCAACCCTATTAAGTTGCGCACAACCCGGAAGCAAATTAATGAACTTTTGGAGGCAGGTATCCTGCAACCGTCAAACAGCAACTGGTCTTCACCGATCCACCTCATCCTCAAACATGACAGTTCTTTCCAAAACTGCGGCGACTAAAGACATTTAAACATTCATACTGTCATGGACAATTACACCATGCCTAACATAAATGATTTCACTCATATGTTATCGGGCGCTACAATCTTCAGTGTTATTGACGAGGTCAACAAAGAAAAATTCCAGTTGCGTCAGCCTTCCATCACTTTCCTGGGGTCCATCGTCTCCACTAATGGAATACGCGTGCATGCCATCACTTCACTGCTGCCCCTGGCTACTTACAAAGAACTCCGACATTTCCTGGGCACAATAAATCACTACCGTCATCACCTGCCTTCTGCCGTGCAGGACCCGCTGACAGACTCACTGTCAGGTAAACAGACATCAGGACAAAAACCCTTTCGCTGGACTACACCTATGCATCCTCATGGATCACAAACCACTCGCAGACGCTTTCCTCAATCCCCCCCCCGGCGTTTCTGTCACTTTGATCTAGTCTCCCAATTCACAACCGACATTCACTATATCAAAGACATGGACAACATTGCTGCAGAGATTTTTTTTTTGCAGATCAATACTATTTCATGCATCATTAATGTATCTAATCTGGCCACCCTACAAGCCTCCGATGAGGAATCTCAAGCTCTCCTCACGGACCCTCAAACATCCCTTGTGTTTACTGAAACTACATTCCCCGGCGTTGTGGACGAGGTGTAGTGCAACTGTTCTACCATTACCAACATGCCTGTTACTCCACCCCCTGTGCTAGCAGGCCTTCAACACTCTGTATAACCTCGCACCCGCACCACTACATGATTTGTCTCAAAGCGTTTCATTTGGAAAAATATAAAATGGGACTGTCAGACCTGTGCACGCAGCTGTGTCCCCCACCAATGCAACAAAATTGGCTGCCACGCCACCTCACCACTTGGCAAGTTCGACATGCCTCCAGGACGATTTCATCATGTACATACCGATCCTATCAGTCCTCTTCCACCGTCAGAGGGCTACAGATACATTCTATCCACAATTGACCGCACGTTGCACTGAGTAGAGGCAGTCCCCTTACCTAAAATCACTGCCGAGACCATGGCCAAGGGTTTTATCTCCTCATGGATTGCTAGGTTCAGTTGTCCAACCACCATCACCACTGACCAGGGACAGCAGTTTGAGTCTTCCCTGTTCAGCATTTTATGTAATATCTGTGGCATAAAGAAAATTCACACCACAGCCTACTACCCACAAAGCAACGGGTTAGTGGAATGGTGGCACCGCACTCTAAAAACGGCGCTCAGGTGCCATGACTGCCTCTGGTCCGAAGCACTTCCATGTATACTGCTCGGCCTCCGTTCATCTTTCAAGCCCGACTTACAGGCAACTATCTAAGAATTCGTTTTTGGGGAGAACCCCATCCTACCAGGGGAACTTATTCAGCCTCAAGTACCTGAAGTCTTCCCTCCCCTCCCCCCCCCCCTCCCCTCCCCTCCCCTCCACGGATTTCGCAGGTCGCATGCGCACCCACTTCTTCAAACATGCACGCCTGCACCCACCTATCAGCCACTCCCCACCACTTATGTGCCAACCGCTCTCAATACTTGCTCCCATGTAATGCTGACAGACGATTCAGTCTGACAACCTCTGCAACCACCTTTTCTCGGCCCTTTTAAAGTCCTCTGGCAGGGCGATACAACTTTCGACATCATCAAAGACAGTCCGCAAACTGCTTCGTTACACCGAATCAAACCAGCATTCGTGGACCCCAACAACCCTCTGCTCGCTCAGTGTGAGTCTCCTAATGACTCTCCTACCAGTCTCCCTCCCACTGTGGAGTCCGACAATGTTTCGCCTTGGGTCACCACACCATTTTGTTCACCCGATGCCTCACCATCACCTTTCGTGTGTTTCTCAGACATCGCGTGTGTGGGTTTCATTGCTACCTCATCGACTATGGAGACACCTTCTCCCATAGTCACCCTCCTCTGCAATGTACCTCCACACCATGTGGACAACATTTCAATCGTCACTCTTGGAGACTGAGTTCTCATTCTACTCACAAACACCGTAGCCCCACCACCCAATGACCAGTTAAACATCATTGTTGTGCATAGCCTCACCCTCCCTCGTGGGTGCGACCTGATGAAAACTCATGCCATCATCTCGCTGGACAGTTCAATTAGCTTCTGGGATTGCCACACCTACACCCTGCCATCCCCATTCAACCCACCTGCTCTCAGGCTGGCTGTTGCTTCGTCCATCCTTGCTGACTCAACGACTTCGAAGTGGACCTGCCTCCCATCGCTCCGCCTCTGCACCTCACCCCAGTCGGGGTGGAGGTCCCGGTCATGCGTCTACCAGCTCATACGACCACCAACAGCATCAATGCCCACATGGTTTTCCCTCAAGACTCACATGTGGTACTCTGTACTGCGGGGTGGGAGGGGGGGGGGGGTTCATTTGTGTGGCATCAATAGGTCTTATCTTTTGGACTCAGGTCACTCATCCAAGTCACCATGTTAATTCACCTGTTCTTATACCTTGGAATGTGTGCACATGTATGATAATTTTCGAATTATATGTATGTGCAGATATTACGGGGACAGTTTATTCCGTATACTACTATTTGTATTCTGTTCCCACAATGGAACATTTTTTTTTGGGTTAAAATTAACAGTCAATGTAAAGAAATTTTTACATTACAGAAAAGGGCTATACAATTATTGTCACTTAGGACTGACTGTAAGTTCCTTAAAGTTTAGTCTGTGCACTGTACTCTCCTAGTACTTGTACAAATGTTTGTTGATGATAAGAGTTATATGTGGTAACGTGCAAACCAGCTGCAATTACCACAGTTGTAATATTTGCAACAAGTGCCTGAACTTGTAAATCAAGTAAGAACAATTCATACTCAAAGACATGTGAACCACTTTGGTGTCATTCTTTACAATGCACTGCCAACTTACATAAAGGAGCTGGAGAGGGAAATTGATTTTAGAGCACAGATAAAATCATTTCTTGTTGAGACTTGTTTCCACAATGTAAATGAATATGTTAGCTTATAGAGATATTAGACCCTCTTTTATTGTTGAGTCCTTTTGATTTTGTTAATTGATGCACCATCTATACTCTGTCTGTATTTGCGAAACAATTTTTCTGCTGTTTTTACCAGATGCAGTGCAATACACATCCTCATAGAAGGAGCTACTGCTAGATTAATTTTCATGGATATAGTGGTGGTAGGCTTTTTATGTGTTCCTGTGTTAGACTTCTCAGCAGTGTTACATAACATGTTCTACATGTACATCTACAAACATACTCCACAAGCCACTGTACAGTGCATGGAGGAGGATACCCTGTACCACTATTTGACGTTTCCTTCCCTCCTCCACTCACAAATACAGCAAGACAAAAATGACTGACTGTATGCTTCCATACAAGCCCTACTTTCTTTTATCTTATCTTCATGGTCCTTATGTAAAACATGTGGTAGAGACAGTAGAATTGTTCTGTAGCCAGCTGTAAATGTGGGTTGTCAAATTTTCATGATCATATTCTGTGAAAAGAATGTTATCTTCCCTCCAAAGATTCCTGCTGGAGTTCACAAAACATCTTAATAATACTAGCATGTTGATTGAACCTGTCAGTAACAGATCAAGCAGCTCATGGATGAATTGCTTCAATGTATTTCTTTAATCCAATCTGCTGGGGATCTCAAACAAGTGAGCAGTATTCAAGAAGTATTCTCTGTGTGGTCTCTTTTGTAAATGAAGCACTTTTTCCTAAAATTCTCCCAATAAGCTGAAGCCAACCATTAGCCAACCCCACTGACATCCTTACATGCTCATTCTATTTAATGTTATGTCTAAATACTTAATTGATGTGACTGTGTCAACCCCCTACTAATGATCTATTTGAGCATTATGGGATTGTTTTTCTTGCTCATCTATATTAACTTGCTTTTTTCTACATTTAGGGCACACTGGCATTGATCACACTGACTAGAAATTTTGTCTAAGTCATCTTGTATCCTCCTGCAGTCACTCAATGATGACATGTTCCCGTATACCACAGCATCATTAGTAAACAACCACAGATTGCTGCTCACCCTGCCCATCAGACAGTTTATGTATACAGAGAATAGAAGTAGTTCTATCATACTTTGCTGGATACTCCTGATCATGTCCTTGTCTCTAATGTACACTCACTGCCAAAGGGCAACATACAAGGAGTCTTCAAGCCACTCACATATCTGGGAAACTACTCTATATGCATACCTTCATTAACAGTCTGCAGTGGGACAGCATGTCAGCTGCTTACTGGAAATCTGTCTGTCTGTTGCCCTTCATCCATTGTTTTCAGAATATCATATGACACAATGGCAAGCTGAGTTTTGCAACAGCATTATATTTGAATTGAGAATATGTTCAAGAATTCTGCAGCAAATTGGTTTTAAGGATAATGGTCTCTACTTTTGTAGATCCGTTCTTTTAGCATTCTTATATACAATAGGCACCCGAACTTTTTCTTGAGACTTTCATTGGTTGCCATGCTCATGATAAATGCAAACTAATTAAGGAGCCAACACAGTACAGCACTCTCTGCAAAACCAAACTGGCATTCCATGTGGACCTGGTAACTTATTTTTTTTTTCAACTCTTTCATTTGATTCTCCACATCAGGTGTGCCTCGTACTATGTCCTCCACATGGGAGTCAGTATGATGGTCAAATGACGGTGCATTTGTATGAACCTCCTGTTTGAATGATTTCTTAAACAAAAAATTTAAAACTTCAGCTGTCCTTTTGCTGTCTTCCGTTGTCCTACCTCCAACAAGTGACTGAATAGAAGCCTTTGACCCACTAAGTGATTTTACGTACAACCAGAACTTTCTCGGGTTCTTGTGAAGATCTTTTTCTATGGTATGATGATGGTAGTTGTTGTATGCTTCGCACATCATACATTTTACAAATGCAGTAGTGTCTACTAACTTTTGCCTGTCATCATTTCTGCGTTCTTTTTTTAACAGAGAGTGCAATAGTCTCTGTTTCCTCAGCAGTTTCTGGATTTTCTCAATAAATTATGATGGATCTCTTTCATCCTTAATCCACTTACTTGGCACATTCTTCTCCAGAGCACAATTTACAATCTGCTTAAACTTTGACCATAATTCATCTATGTCCATCACACTGGAACTAAATGATGTCCATTCATTTTATAAGTGGGATTCTAACAACCTCTTATTTGCTTTTTCTAGCAAAAATACTCTTCTAACCTTCTGGATGGATTTAAAACTTCAGTAACTACTGTCATTATGATATCATGATTGCTAATACTTCTCTCTGCTGACACCATTAATAATGTCAGGCCTGTCCAAAGCTACAAGAACTAAAGTATTTCCATTGTGTGTGGGCTGTCGAACTAGCTGCTTAAGATAGTTTTTGGAGAACATGTTCAAAAGTAATGCACAAGGCTGCCTCTCTGTACCATCTGCAATGAATCCATACATGTCTCCTGCCATACTCATTAGGTTAAAGTCACCTCCAATTATTAATGCTTGATCTGGGTGTTTTCATGCTGCTGAGCACAGGGTTCCTTTGAATGATTCTAAAACTATCAGAATGGAATCAGGTGGACAGTAAAAACATTTGATGATTAACTTGGGTTCACCTAGACCTGTTGCATATGTCCAGATGCCTTCACAGTTAGACTCAGTTTTGACCTTGATAGACACAATATTTTTGTCAAGTGCAATGAGTACTCCCCTTCTATGGTGTCTAATCTCCCTTTTCATGTCTGTTCATGTGTTTTTATTTTTTAAGACGTGTTTTATGTCAAAGATTCATGTTCTAATTACATCACTGATTTACTTCTTGTGCCTGCTGTACTTCACAGCAGTGTTACCAGTATGTAATGAGTTCAAGTTGTCACATTGTCAGAAATGTTTTACATAATAACTTTATGTTCTGGTTATACCATTGATTTACTTCTTGTACATGTTATAATCTCAATGTATTTGTGACTTCCTTTCCAACCATATATGGAGTAAGGTGACTATGCAAGTCTTTATGCACTAGACTCACTTTCAGGATTAGAGGGTTTATTCCCCATGTGGCCATCTTCACTTAGATTTATCACAGTTTTCCCAGATTGCTAAGGTGAATCTTGGGATGGTTCCATTGACTAAGCTATGGTCAACTTCACGCCCTATCCTCACTTATCTTCATCCAATTTTGTTTATGTTTTACATATGTACATATTGTTTCTGTAATATACAGGGTGTATGAAAAAGAATCATCTGATTTGGCATGTCTATATTTTTAAAACTAGTAAACATATACAATGAATTTTGTTGTTTGATGAACAGGAAACTCAAAAAGCTTTTCCTCATACCTTTTCATAAGTGTTCAATATGCCACCCTTGAGATACATGGCATATGTCAACACAGTTTTCAAATTCTTCCCACACTGCACCAAGCATGTCTTGAGTTACAGTTTCCACAGCAACTGAGATTCATTCATTGTTTTTGAAACACAGGCACATAAACAGAGTCTTTTATAAACCCCCACAAGAAATAATTACATAAAGTCAGGTCCGGTGACCTTGGAAGCCAGTAATGTAAGGCTGAATCACTTGGTCCAGTGCAACCGATACATCATCCAATAACCCTTTGATTTAAAAATTCCTGTGCTTCCAGTTACCAGTGTGGCAGTTACCAGTCCTGTTGGTAAATGAAGTCATTCAAATCAGTCTCCAACTGTAGGAAAAGAAGTTTTCAAGCATATTGAGATATGTGCTCCCTGTAACAGTGCTCTGGGCAAAGAAAAATGGACCATAC
The DNA here is from genome assembly GCF_021461385.2 of Schistocerca piceifrons. Classification (NCBI taxonomy): domain Eukaryota; kingdom Metazoa; phylum Arthropoda; class Insecta; order Orthoptera; family Acrididae; genus Schistocerca; species Schistocerca piceifrons. The sequence goes on from NC_060141.1 coordinate 191,131,341, forward strand.
ACCTTTTCCTATGGAACTGCACAAAACACATTAAACTTTGGAGAGTCTCTCTCATGTTGTACAGTTTCATGTGGTTGTTCCATACCCCATATTCTTACATTATGATGGTTCACCTTTGCATTTAAATGGAATGTTGCCTCATCACTAAACACTATGCATGGAAGAAAACTGTCATCCCTCATCTTGCCAAGAACAAAATTACAGAACTCTGCAGATGGTTGTTTGTCACCTTCAGAGCTTGCATTATCTGAATGTTTTATGGTTTCATGTGTAAACATCGACACAACACATGCCAGATGGACATCGGGGGCATGTTGAGCTGTCAAGCTGCAGGGCATATTGATTTCTGTGGATCCTTGTGAAACTATGGCAGATGAATTTGACATCTGTGTCAGACCCTCATGGACAGCCTAGCAATTTGCCTTTACACAAAACAACCTCCTTCATGCCATCATCTAATGCCCTGTGCTGTAGGAGGATCCATACCACGCCTAGTATGAAAGTCATGCTGAAAAGTTATTACTGACCCACACTGCACAAAACATAGAACACAAAATGCTTTCTGTTGTCCCAGCACCATTTTTACTAGAACTGAAGTAGGCACACACTGCTGCTACTAGCGGGAACCATGTAAAATGCAAGAGTTTTCTCTTTCCAATGGTAAATTGTTCACACACATATATCAGACATCATAATACTTACAATTTTCTTTAATCAGATGATTCTTTTTGATACGCCCTATATCTGACACGTACAATACCGTTGGCATGCAAGGTTTAGGAGAACCAGGAGGTTGTGAAGGAATGAGAATGGGGTGACTTGGTTCTGTGTCCAGGTCATGAAGATATCATCAATGAAACTGAACCAGCCTAGAGGTTTGGAATTCTGGGAAGCTACACTAGTCTACTCTAGATGGCTGATTAACAGGTTGGCATAGGAGGGAGTCATGCAGGTGTCCATGCTTGTGCCATGTATATGTTTGTATACTTTCCATTCAAAGCAGAAGCAGTTCTTAGTTAGTATAAAGTTTGTAAGGCATATCAAGAATGAGGTAATGTATTTGGAGTCTGAAGTACTGGTACATTAGGAAATTTCTGGATTTTCCATTGTTTGACTTTGTGACATTGGTAACACACAGTTTTTAATATTAGATTATTGGTTTATTTCAAAGTTCACAAATCCACTTTTTTATGTCATGTTTATTTATCTCCTTTTATTATAAAAGACTATCCACATCTAAAATTGATTATTCAGACTTAACTAAATACAGTAATTATTTGATTTAAGCTACTCCACATATATGTCATATCTGTTGAAAAATTGATATGAATGGGAATCTGTGATCTGCCAATGTAAATCCTATGCATCTATGGTTTATGTTTTTCTCCTTTTAGTAGTAAAAGTAGCAGTAGTAGTAGTTGTAGTAGTAGTAGTAGAATAGAGTGGAGAGCTCATGTGAGCTGTGATGGAGAGAAGTTGAAATGTAATTCATCCCTGATGTACTCTTGTAGGTTATATTGTTAATGTTTCGTGAAGAGTGAGAAAATCATTTTGTGGTTATTTAGTGAGGAATACAAATTAAAGTGACTTAAAACTGCTCTTTCATTTTAAATATGTTACATTTAATAGCTGTGTCTGAGTACAAGAGAGAAATGCATTACTGATGATTACTGAATGAAGGAATTATGCCACAATACAGACAGCAAGAAGAAGATTAACATTTGTTTTAAACACTTCTAAGACCCATGAATCCTCTCAGCAAAATCACATCCCATTTACTTTCTGGACAATGAGCAGCAACAGCTGCTATTACTACTAGTACTAGTACTACTACTACTACTACTACTACTATACTACTATGGCAACAAACAGGAAGATGATAACTGTTTCAAGCTAATGACATTTAACAACATTTCAGTGATAAAAAAGTTCTAGAATCCTTTCCCTGAAATTAGCCTTAATCAATTCAGAATTTTGACTGTGCTCTTATTATGTCAGTTAATTAACAATATTTCAGTTATAGGCTGTTAGGAGCTTTCACTGGCAAACAACTCTTAAATGTAGAAAGATGGTTATAACAAATATGTTAAATTTCAGATCAACATCTAATGCATTATATACATCAATGAACTGGTATTCGGCAGAGTCTTCCAAAATATGGCTGCTGTGAAATTATTAACACATCTTATTATTTAACACTGAGTTTCCAAGTTGCCTATCATCATCATTTTCCCTTCTAGTTTGCCACCATGGTCTAATAGGCTATTTGAAACTAAGTGAGTCTTCATGACAATAACATTCCTATGTACAAAAATGTTATCTTTGAATGTGCTACTGCATTGTACACTTCTCATAACAGAGTTTGCAGTTGAAATCTGAATTCTAGAAAAATATGAAAATCATAATTAATTACTTGCCTACTCTTATATGACAAGAAACAAAAGCTTCAAATTTTTAGAAACCTGTAAAAATGCCTTGGCAGAGATTTGTAAACTTTATTGTTAAAATATATCCTGAGGTAACACCAGTTCATACATGCATACTTATCGTTTTTCCTTTTAAAAATTACATGAGTGCACATTTTTGAAATTATGATTGTGTCTCTTACATATAACAGTTCCCCATTTTTTCAGGTAGTTTATAGTATAGTAATTGCAATTTATAATATTTCGCTATGATTTTCTATATTCTTGTGTTTAAATTTTGTTCACATAAGAATATTAAAACAACTGCCTTTTCATATCCTCTTTCATTTAAGATGGTAAGAAAATTATTTCCTTTCCAACTCTGCAACATTTAGCTGGATTCTGTTAATTGTATTCTCATGTCCAAAATTTCAGTTACTCTTGCAACAACTCAACAGTGATTGCATCAGCTAACACTTTTTGTTTAGTGGAACAGTGGGGCCACAGGACTCTCTTCAGAGTCAGCTCATTCTGAGCTTCTGTAGTATGCATATATGTTTTATGTAGTGCTACCAAGCAACAAACTTTACTATTATGCATTTGTAGTCTCAGTCATTTTATGTGAGCATACTGGCCTGGGTCCTCTCCACACCCTAATCTCTCTTAGTACTTACCACCTGACTGAAAATAATAGGCTAGAGAAGCTGCCTTTTTTACACCAGTGATCGCAGGGTTTCCATCATTTGTAGTGGCAATGTTTCATATTGTTTCAACTAAGAAAATCTATCAAACCACTTTTAACTAATATGACAACTATGTTTTGTAGGCTACATCTCCTCCACCTAATACTACCACTGGTATAGGTTTACTGTGAGCTTTAAATAAAGCCATTTCAGTTCTCAGTTTAGTAAGGACTGGTAATACTAGCAGGTAACCTCAATAACATCTACACTGACATGCAGAGTTGCTGCTTCTAAAATCATTCTTGATATTGAACAATGTGTATACCGATGTTTTTAAACATATATCTGCAATTTCTTCTGGGTTTTGAGATGGCACAATTTCTAATAAAACAGAGAACACTGAGGGCAACTGCTTCAGAATGATTCATGTCTTGGTTACTTATAGAAAGACTATTTCAGTACCAGTAGATAAAAGTTACTGAAATATATATCTGTTTTTTTATTATCTTAGTATAAGGCATGTCCAGAAATTAAGAGCACTCAATTGTTGAAAAATTGCAAAGGGAATAATTTTATGTATATAATTTACAAATACACAGATGTAGATCAAACTCTGTTTTCCAATGTAGTTGTCTTTGTTCTAAGTGCACTTTGTGAGCCAAGTGATGAATTTTCGGATACCTTCATCAAAAAAGTTTCCTGTTGCTGCCTCTTTGTTCCATTGTTTGATGGTATTCTGGACCTCATCACCAGTAGAAAACATTTTTCTATTCATAAACAAATTCAGAGAGATGAACAAATGCAAATTTGAAGGTGTCAGATTAGGGCTGCAAGCAGGGTGGTTGACGATGTCCTAACTGAACGAATCCAAGGTTTGTTTTGTAGAGTTGCCTATGTTGGAACATACACTGTTGTGTAACAACTGTTGATTTTCCTCTTCTTTTGTTCTGCATCAGTTTCACAGTTTTTTAGGGTCCATCTGGGGCAAAAAATTCAATGAGGAAAATCCCTTTATGGCCCCAAAACACAGAGGTCATTATTTGTCAGACCAAAGAAGTGGTTTTGAATTTTTTCATTTATGTTTAAAAGGAAAGATAGCACTGCTCTGGTTGTCTTTTCATATTAAGGGTTCTGGGATGCACCCATTTTTCATCACCATTCACAACAGAGCCAAGGAACTGTTCATCCTCCAGTTCAAAGTTCTCAAAAAAATTTCATGAAGATGTGTTTCTGTTGACTTTGTATTGATTTGTGAGCTGTTTAGTACCCATTTTGCATACAAATTTTGAAAACCAACTGTTCCAGTAATGCTTTCTTGCAAAATATATCTAGAGATTTTTGGAAACATTGCATTCATCTCATACAAATTCAATCAATGGTTGACATGAATCATTTATTTGACCTTGTTCACTACCTCATCAGCCACAATTGAGGGACACCCACTCTTTTGTTCATTGTGAACTTTTTTTTCTGCCAACTTTAAACTCATGAAACCACTTCTGCACTGATTCATCACATAATCTCTGTTTAGATTTTGTTAAAAATCTGGAGCAGCATGTTTCCCTTTTCACAAAGAAACTGTATTATGCTCTTCACTTCCTAATATTCTAAATAAAGACACTAGTTTCAATACAGCATTACAACAAGAGATTTTAGATGATTGTGACAAATGAGTGTGTGTTCTACTGCCAACACCTTGTCCTTGAATGGAATGCTGCCACCTTTATTAAAAATAATCTCTTTGCACATTGAAGGCTAAGTACTCTTACTTTCTGAACATTTCTTGCAAAGCTATTTTAGATATACTTTGTTCTTTTATAAGATGAACAATGAAAAATCCTATATTATGTGTCTCAAATTATATCACATTCTACTCAAATCTAAAAAATTCTTAAAGAAACAATTGTTTATAGAGCTATTTATTACAGCACTTACTTCCTTTCTCTTTTGAGATTTTTAATTACATATAATTTTCGCTGAAGATTTACTGTAAGCCTACTCTGCAGTGTATGTCTCTTTAACATCCACTGGTGAACAAATTCAACAGTAGCCAAAAACTCTCTGCAGACCTCATTGCAGTACATATTTGCCCCATTAAGCTCCTTTTGCAGGGAACTAATTTCTTCTTGCAGAATATTATTCTGTCATGAGAAGTATAACGGGTTAAAATGTAAATATTGTGGACATAAATTTAAAAAATATGGGAATTATTCACAACCATGTTAATTTGTAATACATGAAAATGTAATGGTAATTCTATTGAGATTAGAGTAGATTTTAATTAAGGTTCAGTTGTAATTCTAAAAGTAATTATCAAATAAAAGAATAACTTCTATAAAACTGAGAAAAATCAATGAAAGGAAGGAAGACATGTAGTGGCAACAGCAATGTATCATGTTACTTCAGGATGTTTAAGTCTACAACTTTAAATACTATATTTCAATGCTCTGGTGATCAAAAGTGCTATCAAGTTTGCATAGTAAATGTGCTACCGGAACAAGGTAAACTAATATACTTGTGATATTCCCTTCATTGCAACTATCAATGTCTTGATCACAAATCATTACCTAAACCGGACTGCTCAAAATATTATAAATAATCCTGTGGCAGTAACAGCAGAGCTTCTCTGTTGTATGGATAGGGTCATGGGGGTGGGGGGTGGGGGGGTGGAGGGGTGGAGGGGTCATTATGGCACATTGATGGAATCTTGTACTTATTGATTTTGTCTCAATAGTCAGACCAAAAACACTGGAACTCTAAATTACACAAAGAGAGGCAAGTATTAATTTTTAACTTCCTTCCTGAATTACTTTATGCTGTGCAACAAATTAGCTTTATATTTATGAGACATTTTCTCAATGAAAACTATGACATCATGCTTACATTTCTATTACTCTCTTAGCTACATCCTATTTTTTTTACGTGCTATAATATTTACTTAACTGTGTTCAGTCTCTCACTCTCTATCTCCCTCACTCCCTCCTTCTCTCAGATATTCTTTGTCAGAATAGAAGGAACTTTCAAGCAGATATGACTTCACTTTGTGATTGAAGTAATGTCTGTTAACTATTAGATTGTTTACACCACTGAGTACATGCTCAAGAATTTTTTTACAGCCGAAAATACCATCCCTTCAGTGCCAAACCAATGCTGACTGATGGATACTGAGTCACTTCTCCTTCTAGAATTATATTTATGAATGTTACTGTTTCAGGCTAGTTACAGTGGCTATTCTCAACAAACAAGGGTACTAAAATAAATGTAAAACTTTCTAATTACATGGATCTATTCTAGAAATAAATCCTCAAGTAGGCCTTCCTGGAATACTGACATTAGAATGAAGGTCCTCACATAATACCAACAGCCATAACTTTGAAATGTACACTGGCATGGTGATATTGGTATAAAATACAGCAGATGGAGCACATTATTATTCAGTTTTCAAACAACTGTTGGTAACAAATTCCCTAAGGAACTAAATGTATTGTAGGGCTGTTGGAAGTATGCCCAAATGTATAAAGATAAAATGTAACTGGACGGATAAAATATCTACTCACCAAGTGGTGCCATGAGAACACACACATAAAAGGTATTAAAGTTTGTTAGCTTTCAGAGCCAGTGGCTCCTTCTTCTGGCAGAAGTTTTGAAGTGGACAGAAGAGGGGTGAAGGAAAATGATTGGTGTGGTTTACAAAAAGGGGTAAAATACAGAAAAGTCCTGCAGAACCCAAGGTCAGCGGAGACTTACCAGACATGATGAGAAGGAAAGAATGGTTGTTGGGAACTGCACCAGGCAAGATCTTAAAACCTGAGAGCTTAAAGATGGAAGCTAGTGTAATGTGCAAGACAAAGGTTACTGGCAAAATATCATGTACTAGTTAACAGGAGTGAAAATCTAAGTGTGTTGTATGTGATACCAGTTACATGGCTAGTATAGGTGGTGGTGAACCCTCACATTCCTCACAAGGAGTAACACCTCACTGCATAGAACTTCTTACCCACCCAAACCATGCATCCACAGCTTTTACCTTCTTCCTAAGATCAACAAACTGAATTGCCCTTGCTGTCCCATAGTTGCTAGCTTCAACGCACCCACCAATCATATATCTGCCTTAGTTGAACAACATCTGCAACCCATAGTACAAAGACTTCCTTCCTACATTAAAGACACCAACCATTTCCTTTCTCTGAAATCTGTGCCTGTCCTACTCCCACCACCCACATTGCTTGCAAAGTTGATGCCACCTCCCTCTATACCAACATCCCGCATGTATATGGTCTGTCTGCTGCTGAACATTTCCTCAGTCTGCACCCACCTGATTGCAAAGCAAACCTGTGACATCCTTCCTGCTTGCCTCAGTCAACTTTATATTTACCAACAACTACTCTACCTCTGAGGAGCAGACATAGAAACAGATCAGCAGCACAGCCATGAGAACGGGGATGGCTCCTTCCTGCACCCACCTTTTCACAGGTCATTTGGAGGGGTCTTTCCTGGGATCCATAAACCCTCTGCCATTGGTTTGGTTTACATTCATTGATGACATCTTTGTCTTATGGACTCATGATGAGGCTGACCTTTTAAAATTCTTGTAATATCTAAATACATTCTACCACTTAAATTTCACATGGTCCTATTCCAAATCCCATCCCATTTTCCCTGATGTTGATCTCATCCTCACCAAAGGTCAACTAAACTCTTCTGTTCATATTAAACCTTTTAATGAAGAACAGTACTTGCATTTTGACAGTTGGCACCCTTTCCATGTCAAAAGTTCACTCCCATACAGCCTTGGTGTTCAAGGAAAACATATTTGTTCGGATGCAGACTCTTTACAGCAATACACCACCATTCTCACCTCAACATTCACTGGATGTAATTTCCCCCAGCCCACCTCAAGAGCAGATTTCCCAGGCCATCACATCCAGGATGAGATGAGGAAAAGATTGGTGTTTAACTTCTTGTGGTCAGTGAGGCCATTGGAGACAAGGTACAATCCCGGATTAGGGAAGGATGGAGAAGGAAAGCACCTGTAACCTTTTAAAGGAACCATCCCAGCATTTTCCTTACGCAATTTAGGGAACTGACCATCACATCCAGTCCTGGGTCCTGGTACTGCTGATATGCACCCCCCTCCCTCGACCCCCCCCTACCCCCCCCCCCCCCCCAAAAAAGTGTAATAAGGATATGACTTCCTAAAATCATGCCCTGATGAGATACAGTCTGTCCATCATTTTGCCCACCACACCTGGAATAGCTTTTCATCGCCCTCCCAAACTCCGCAATATCCTCATCTGATCCAATGCTACTTCTCCACCTTAATTATGGCTCCTACCTCTGTGACCATCGCCACTGTAAGACTTGCCCTATCCACCCTCCTCCCACCACCTATAGCATCCCTGTAACTGGCACAATATACGCTATCAAAGAGAGAGACACCTGTCAAAAGACACAGCTATTATTTAAACATGCTTGGCCTTTTATATAGGAATAACAAATACCTGTTGTCATAGGTAGGAAAAGTAGGTCTTTTTTAGGATAAATCCAGACAACAGGTTCCCCTGCCTAAAGGTCATCTCCAGCTGTTTAAAAAATACTGAAACAATCACTCACAAAACAGATTTTAACATTTCAAATATCACATATACCAGATGTCACAAAGAAAAACAAACCATTGGAAAGAATAACATGGGGCATTTCACAGACTTAACAATCCTCCATCAAAACATGCAATCAATAAAAAATAAAACACAACTAATAGAGATTGAGCTCCAATCTTTGAACTGCACAGTAGTTTGTATTACTGAGCACTGGTGTAGAGACACAGAAATCCAACATCTAGTATTATCATAATATGAAAAGGCAAACTCTTACTGCAGAACGACTTCAAGGGGTAGAGGATCATGCATTTATTTCAGAAAAGGAACAGAGTTCAAATCAAGACATGACCTCAGTACAGTAAGTGAAGACAAACATTTTGAAATATCAGCTATTGAATTAACAGGACTTAATATTGCCAATAAATTAATCATTTTGTGTGTGTATAGATCTCCCAGTGGTAGTGTGGGCACTTTTTTCAATAAATTAGCAAAAGTTCTAGATACAGTATCAAATACAATGGTCAACATAATTCTGTGTGGGAACATTAACATCAACACTAATACCATAAATGAATCCAGCAGCACATTCATAAACATCCTTCAAAGTTTTAGCATGTCCCTATTGGTCAATAGTGCAACAAGGGTTACTACAATGACTGCATCAGTAATTGACCATGTGGCCACAAATATGGACAATGAAAAATGTGATGTAGCTGTAAAAGACCTCAGACTATCAGATCAACTCTGTCAAATAACAACAGTAAAATCAGGTATCAAATCATTCCCTAAACTACAAACCTACAAACGACATCTATCAGAAATCAAAATAAAAGATTTTTCAAAAGAACTAGAAAAACAAAGCTGGGATGAAGTAGATAAGGAAACCAACTGAATATGAAATTTTCTAAATTCTCCACATTGTTTATATTGAACTTTGAAAAGGCATTTCCAAAAGTATGCATGTCTGTATCAACATCTCACAAAAAAAGATAGATAACAGCAGGTGTTAAGAAGTCCTCCCAAACACTTAAACACCTCAGTTCCATGAAAAAGATTCACAATGATCCATAATCCTTAATTTTCTATCGTAGATACAAAAAGATCTTTAGGAATGTGCTGATTTCTGCAAAAAAGGTCATTTAATGACAAAATAATTTATAATGCAGAGAATAAAAGCAAAGCAGTCTGGGATGTTATAAAAAAAAAAAAAAAGGGAACAGGGAGAGGCAAACAAACGCAGAATAACATACTGCTAAGGGAGGGGGATAAGGTAATAAATGATCCACAACACTTAACAAACTATGAAAACAAGCATTTTTCATGTACTGCAGAGAAGTTACAGCAAAAATTCCCAAAAACAAATATAACACCTGTAAATAATGTTTCACTAAATACAATGATGATACTTCCAACCACATAGAATGAAGTCAATGAAACTGTTCAAAAACTAAAAAATAAAAAGTCAGTAGGCTTAGATGAAGTACCAATGTGTCTACTGAAACAATGCATAGGGATTATACAAGGCCCCTTAACAAATATAATAAATGAATCCTTCACATCAGAGACATTTCCAGAGCAGTTAAAACAGGCAAGAGTTGTACCTTTGCTTCAGAAGGTAATGCAGAAGACATAGAAAATTACCAGCCCATTTCCCTGCTGTCAGCATTCTCAAAAATAATAGAAGCAATTATGAAAGACAGATTAATGAATTACCTGAATAAATACAATCTTTTAAGTGAATCACAGTTTGCTTTCCAAAGTGGCAAAAATACGAAGTCAGCCATAGTAGAATTCACAAAAGTTGTACTTGATACTCTTGATAAAGATGAGTGTGTCACAGGCATATTTCTGGATCTTTCTAAGGCATTTGATACAGTTGACCACAAGATTCTATTAAATAAATTAGAAACATTAGGAATAAGAGGGGTAGCTAATGACTGGTTTTGATCATACCTAACAGATAGGGTACAGAGAGTAGAGACAACACATACTTCAAATAGATCTAAACATTTAGTAAAACACTTATCAGAATCAAAATACATTAATATAGGCATTCCGCAAGGTAGCTATTAGGACCAATACTGTTCCTGATATACACCAATGACTTTCCCAGTAGTGTTACTCATGGTGAAAAAATTCTCTTCGCTGATGACAGCAATATTATAGTCACTGAGAAAACAAGAGAACTCCTTGCTGAGAAAGCAAATGAAACTCTCAATCAAGTTTATGATTGGTCAATAAGCAATAAAGTGACATTGAACATAAAGAAAACTAATGCCATTAATTTCAGTTTGAAGAGGAAAAATGACAATGATAAATTAAATGTAGATGGCACCTCTATAGACTGTGTAACAAATGCAAAATTTCTAGGAATGAATATTGATTCTCAGTTGAAGTGGTGTGAACACACAAAGGCACTTGCAAACAAAATGTCATTATCATATTATGCCCTCGGAATCCTATCATCAGTGTGTAACATTCAGCGTCTTTTAGTTACATATTATTCATATGTACACTCAATTCTTAGCTATGGCATTCTTTTTTGGGGAACAAATGCACAAAATATGAACACAATTTTCAAACTCCAGAAAAGAGACATAAGAATAATAATCAAAAATACTAGTTGAACTTAGATAAAACTGAGTAAGTGTTTGATAAAAAAAAGGTTATACAAATAAGTAATAATAATTATGATTATAAAACATACAACATTCCACATAACATCTTCACTTTAGGTTTTTTTCCCTTCTTTCATCCTTTCTAGAAATACTTACCCCCAAGCAATGCAAAGCACAATACTAACATCTCTTCCTCTTTCTGAGCTCAATATCTCACTCATTAAGGAGGGATGCTGACTCAGTTTTGTGTGTGTGTGTGTGTGTGTGTGTGTGTGTGTGTGTGTGTGTGTGTGCGTGTGTGCATGTGCGTGTGTGTGTGTGTGTGTAAGTGTTATGACACAATGTATGTATAGTGTGTGCAGTGACTGATAGTGAGATATGAGTGAACAGTGTGGCATTACATTACTTAATAAGTTATTTGTAAAAAAAAGTATTGTATACCACGAGCAAATTTAATGATTGTCTCAAACTAGAAGTCTGTAAATATATGTGTATATGAATTAGCTTATTTTAAATTGATCTAAACTTGTAAATATAATAGAGGGAAACATTCCACATGGGAAAAATATATCTAAAAACAAAGATGATGTGACTTACCAAACAGCACTTTCGTTTGGTAAGTCACAACATCTTTGTTTTTAGATATATAAACTTGTAAATAATTTGACATGTCCTATACCCTTGTAAAAAGAGATCTATGGATGAATAAAGCTGCTACTACTACTAATACTACTACTACTACTATACATGGGCATAGGAAATGGGTGTGTACTGGCAACACACAGTAGCCTGTTGCAGAGCATGCTCTGCAACATGACAGTCATGATCGTGGTGCCTGTTTCACCACATGTGCCATCTACATTCTTTCCCCAGACACCAGTTTCCCAGAACAGCCACAGGTGAGAAATGGTATTATGTGACCTCAGTTCTCGACACCTATATGGCCTTAATTTACATTAATTTCTTCATTCTCAACATTTCTTCAGAGTACTATTCCTTTTTTCACTCCCTTTTAGATAATGTCTTGGATACACTAAGCAAATAAACCTCAATTTCTTTCTTAATGATACTACTTCATTGCACACATGCAAAATACAGTAACTCACAAATAAAAATGACCTGCAGATAATAGCAATACTGATTTATCAGTTTCTGATTAGATGCTACTTTTAGATGTGTAAAATTTCAGCAATTTCTTCCTGGGCCCATATCCTGTTGGATACTGATTCCAATCAATCCTTTAAGAGATTATAAAGTAGTAATGAATGAAATTCACACATACCAGAAAACAGACACTCAAAACTATTTATTCTTTGATAATTGCAAGGGAGACCAAAGATTCCAACAATAAACTGCTACTGTGCAAGGTGTCAGCAAAGATAAAACATAGTTGTTCCCAACATCTTGATTATTTATGTAGGCCTATATGAGCCAAAACATTTACAATTCAAAGGAGGACAGCAGTCAGTCTACATATGTATATTCAATGGTCACTGTGTATTCCCACTAGCCAGTCAATTCCAGTTTAGTTAAGAAAACAGCTACTGTGAAAACACCCAACCCTCCTCTTAAATTATGCACTGTTGTTTTTTCCTAACACTTGAAACAAAGCATTTATGTAACATGCCTCTTCTGATAAAATATTATGCAAGTGAATGCAATATGTTACCTCAAGCATCATATATCTCAATGTCGACTAAGAAGTATATGTCACTGTATCCCCTCTGTTGCCAAGTGATCACTTTAGGTATTGTTCTCCACTTTGCTAATACCTGTGCCAAAGTTGTTACCCAGCTTCCTACTTTCCATGGTCTGTGCAATGATTTAGAACCTACAATTTGAAATATGTGCCAGTGGTATGTCTCTCCCTATGTTGCATTAAATATAAGATGAATATAACCTTCAAGTAGAAAGACAAACCTGCACCACCTGAACACTGTTCAACAGAAATTGTTATTTGTTCAGTTGGTTGGTTTCAGAATAGCATAATTAAGAAGATGACACAAATAAAATTGGCACTAAAACTCATTACTTAGGATAAAGAACTTTTCCACAGTGTGGCTTGGTAACCTGCACTGGAATCAAGATGTGAGCAACAGCACCAACCTCGTGAATTAGTGGTGAACAGCATGCATAAACTGTTGTCCATTCAAACATGGAGATTGCGGCTGTTAAATTGTTTTGAAGTCAGCATTACAGAATTTAATTGCCTGTTACGGCTTATGTCTATAAAGAGATGTGGACTACGTGACACCAGCACTCTATTAAAATACGGGAGATCAGAATGTGTTTTACAGAATGTACTGGACAACCTATGGAGTCACTTGATTATGAACCAGAGGAGTTTTTTTATATATATATACACTCCTGGAAATTGAAATAAGAACACCGTGAATTCATTGTCCCAGGAAGGGGAAACTTTATTGACACATTCCTGGGGTCAGATACATCACATGATCACACTGACAGAACCACAGGCACATAGACACAGGCAACAGAGCATGCACAATGTCGGCACTAGTACAGTGTATATCCACCTTTCGCAGCAATGCAGGCTGCTATTCTCCCATGGAGACGATCGTAGAGATGCTGGATGTAGTCCTGTGGAATGGCTTGCCATGCCATTTCCACCTGGCACCTCAGTTGGACCAGTGTTCGTGCTGGATGTGCAGACCGCGTGAGACGACGCTTCATCCAGTCCCAAACATGCTCAATGGGGGACAGATCCGGAGATATTGCTGGCCAGGGTAGTTGACTTACACCTTCTAGAGCATGTTGGGTGGCACGGGATACATGCGGACGTGCATTGTCCTGTTGGAACAGCAAGTTCCCTTGCCGGTCTAGGAATGGTAGAACGATGGGTTCGATGACGGTTTGGATGTACCGTGCACTATTCAGTGTCCCCTCGACGATCACCAGTGGTGTACGGCCAGTGTAGGAGATCGCTCCCCACACCATGATGCCGGGTGTTGGCCCTGTGTGCCTCGGTCGTATGCAGTCCTGATTGTGGCGCTCACCTGCACGGTGCCAAACACGCATACGACCATCATTGGCACCAAGGCAGAAGCGACTCTCATCGCTGAAGATGACACGTCTCCATTCGTCCCTCCATTCACGCCTGTCGCGACACCACTGGAGGCGGGCTGCACGATGTTGGGGCGTGAGCGGAAGACGGCCTAACGGTGTGCGGGACCGTAGCCCAGCTTCATGGAGACGGTTGCGAATGGTCCTCGCCAATACCCCAGGAGCAACAGTGTCCCTAATTTGCTGGGAAGTGGCGGTGCGGTCCCCTACGGCACTGCGTAGGATCCTACGGTCTTGGCGTGCATCCATGCGTCGCTGCGGTCCGGTCCCAGGTCGACGAGCACGTGCACCTTCCGCCGACCACTGGCGACAACATCGATGTACTGTGGAGACCTCACGCCCCACATGTTGAGCAATTCGGCGGTACGTCCACCCGGCCTCCCGCATGCCCACTATACGCCCTCGCTCAAAGTCCGTCAACTGCACATACGGTTCACGCATGCTACCAGTGTTAAAGACTGCGATGGAGCTCCGTATGCCACGGCAAACTGGCTGACACTGACGGTGGCGGTGCACAAATGCTGCGCAGCTAGCGCCATTCGACGGCCATCACCGCGGTTCCTGGTGTGTCCGCTGTGCCGTGCGTGTGATCATTGCTTGTATAGCCCTCTCGCAGTGTCCGGAGCAAGTATGGTGGGTCTGACACACCGGTGTCAATATGTTGTTTTTTCCATTTCCAGGAGTGTATATATATAAACAAAGATGATGTGACTTACCGAACGAAAGCGCTGGCAGGTCGATAGACACACAAACAAACACAAACATACACACAAAATTCTAGCTTTCGCAACAAACGGTTGCTTCATCAGGAAAGAGGGAAGGAGAGGGAAAGACGAAAGGAAGTGGGTTTTAAGGGAGAGGGTAAGGAGTCATTCCAATCCCGGGAGCGGAAAGACTTACCTTAGGGGGAAAAAAGAACGGGTATACACTCGCACACACACACATATCCATCCACACATATACAGACACAAGCAGACTTATTTTGTTGCGTTTAAGACACCTTAATTGCCATCTGTCACAGAAAGTAAACAATTTTTTGCTGGAAAACATTTTTTCATTCTAATGTTTCCACACATGAGTGTTTTGTAAATTTTCTAGGACTGTATTCTGAGGATGCAATGCAAACACTAGAAAAACACTGGGAAAAATACATTTATCTAAAATAGGAGTACAACAAAAAAGAGAGAGAATTCATAATCTTGTCACAAGGCTAGTTGATAGCCTTCTGAACTGATTTTATAACTGTTCATAAACTCAACTAGGCACAGACACAAAATATTAGTTCCATGTACAATGCTGTGATCAAAACATTTGCTTGGAACAAACCATAGGAACTTATGCAGACTCATTAAATAGTCATGTCGAGCTGTACTTTGAACATGAATTGAAACAAGGGCAGATACAATTGATACAGAAATCCAAGCCCAAATGGTAACTAACTCAAGTTCTGTATGGGAAAATTAACAGTCCTGGAGCACTTCACTGCATCAGAGTGAGAGTAATCGGAGTGCTCCTGGTGACCAGCACATGAACACGTTTGACAGCTATTATGAACAAATTGGATGACAGCTTGTTGATGATGTGTGCCGATGTAAGCTGCTAAACCAGCCTTCTCAGGGATAGCACAGCATCCTTCATGAATCATGACTGGAAGTGTAAGCAGCATCTAGAATGCATCCAGCACTCTGGTTGTTTTTCTGCTTCCAGATGTGATTGCTGTTTATGTTATACATATATTTGTAGTAATTCAGGTAGCATGAAGGCCAGCTTAACTCTGTCAATTGAGACAGTACTGGATCTGCTGTTAGTCAAAATGTCTATGGTTCTTTCATTTTAGCCAATGACATGATGAGGACCTGTGTACAGAGATATGAGTGCTAGTTACACTCCATCTGTAGGTAGCATAGCACGTGTACATGACTGACCTCACTGTGCACATTGGTGTGTGATGTTCTGTGTCTCAATTTTTGATGAGGCTGGATTTGAGTGATCCAATCCATCAGGCAAGGAAAGCTGCCTGATTGATGTCGTCCATATTGACTGCACTTGGATCAATAAACTTGGCAGATGGTCACAGCATTCCACCACAAATGCGTTCAGCCAATAAAGAGTCCAGGTCAAGTTTGTAAGTGCTTTGGAGACTAGGCAACTGGATTGTGATATATGAGAGCAGCTTTTTATCATGCCATAACTTGCTGGGTGATAGCTTATGGTCTTGTAATGTATGGCACTGCACAATTTGCCTAACTGGGCAAACAGTTGACACTCAAGTTGTCAGCTGCAGTCTGCTGTGATATGTAGCAGACAACCGAAGTATGAAATCCAGTATGAAATGAAGGCAGAGGTTAGCGTTTCCACTGAAATATTGCTAAATGGTATGGCTTTGGGCCAGCCAGTAAAAAAATAGCTGACTGCTGTTGATAGCATCATTGACCATTCAATGGAGGCAGTGGTCCTATTATGTCGAATTGGACATGTGCAAATCTTGCAGTTGTATCGGGGGATGTTCCAATGGTCACATGTACATGATTGCATGATACCTTATACATTGACACTGAACACATGCATGAGTCTACATTTGACAATCCTTCTGCATGCTGGGCAATACAAAATGGTTAGCAATCAGCTGAACTGTAGATCTGATGTCAGGAATGACGTAAATTGTGAAAGCTCTAAAAAGTGCATCTGCCAAACGAGGGAGATAGGAATGGACAAGATCTACCATTTGAGACTTCACAATGGAGCTTTACATATGTGACAGGAACACTGATCAGTTTCAGTTGAAACTTGGAGGAAGCATCTTTCAGAATGTCCTGAAGCTCCTGATGTGACTCTTGTGCTTTAGCAAGTTGAGCAAAATCTGTTGCATTTGTTGTGCTGTTTACATAGACCAGGCAGTCTGGTACTCTGTTATCAAATCCTGATAAGTGGTGTGTGTACATCAGTGCTGAATGGCAAATATTTATCATTTTTCTGTTGAAAGGTGTTTACAAGTGGTATGTGGTTGGTGAAAATCATAAACTCTCTTGTCTGCAACTGTGAGTTTTCACTCACTTTTACTTTCGTATCTGATAGCTTCATATACAGTAAGAAGTTTTTGATCACACATACTCCATTTTTATTGTAATAGAAAGATCATGTGTGAAAAAATGCAAGTGGGTGCCACAACCCATCTGCATGATGTTGCTATGCTGCTCTGATAGTGGTCCACCACCAGCATGAGACGTGCTTCTACAGCAGGATGTGTGATTTGTGTCGCATTCAATAACTTTGCCTAGCTGCTTCAGATGTGGATCTCATAGTGTCCATCCATTGGATTGAAATTTTTCCCCTTGAGACAATGTTGCAATTAATCTTACTTAAAACTCAGCTGAATGGAGTAGGTGACATCGATAAAAATTCACTATTCTTAGGAAGCAGCATGGTTGTTATGTATTTTCTTTTCTAAAAAAATCCTCAATATTGCCCACATCTTTTCAAGAAGTGGTAATGAACATGTAGGGGTATTAGACGGCGCAAAAAGTAATCTAAGGTTGGCCAAAAACACAGTTGGCAGTATTTGATACATCCCCATATTGGTCCAGGTATTTAAAGATTTCAGTGGGCTGTTATTGGTGTTGATCTGCCATGGCTGGAAAGACAAGGGTGTCATCAAGGTACATGATACAAAATAACAAATCCTGCACCACCAAGTGCAAGAAAGATGCCATGAAAAGACTTTCAGAGAGACCAAATGGTGAAATTATTGATATGCTCTCATCAGCCGCAAGAATTTGTGTTGCCTCTGCATGGTTTAGCATGCTAAATATAGATGACCCAAATAAGAGATAATTATAGTCTCTTAACATTGGTGCAAGATAATGACCTGTCACCACTCCAGTATCCAGGGCATGGTAATCTCTTCATGGGAGCCATGCATCACACTTTTTGGGCACTAAGTGTAGAGGTGATGACCATGGACTACTGGAAGAGTGAATAATGCCCTCCTTCAGCATAGTATTGAATTCTGCCTTGGCAATAATATAATGGTCAAGAGCAAGGCATCTTGGCCTACATGAAATTGATGGCCCCACGATAGTCTTAATATAGTGCACAGTGCTGTGACATACCTCAGGTCATATGATACATGGAACTGCGCGAGTGCTCCAGCAGCTCAGTTTATCTACTGCCTGTCAACTGGATGAGCTTGGTACTTTGCATCGCTGTGCTGCACCAAAGCCAGCAGCACCTAGGCTGGTGACACTATCATTGAGACATGCATTGGTGATGTCCAGCAGCAGACAATAATGTGCAAGGAAGTCAGCTCTGATGATGGGTTCAGTCAGTTCAGTTACAATAAAGTTCCAAGCAAAAGGGTGGCATTGTCCCAAATCCAATTCTGTGACCTGCATGCCATAAGTATACCTACATCCAACTGCTGTTTCTCTTTGTGAAAGGACACGGCAAAGTGCATTTGCATGTCCAGTTTCTGAATTTATGATGATGCCAAAAAATATCAGACAACAGCTGTGCTGAGCCACTTGCCACTCAGAAGTTCATGGGCGAACAATTTCTTGACTTTCTATGAAAGTTTCTGACAAGAGAGTAGCTCACTGATTTGTTTGCTCAGGGAATCAACCTTGTTCACAAGCCAGTGATATTCCTCATGTGTCACACTAGCTGTTGATGCAGTGTTGCACACTGACACTGCTATAATGCATGGGGATGGCACAATCACATCCTTTATTCCATGTGTCAGGTCTGCTGAAGCATCTAGTGGCATCTCTGCCTGGGATACTACTATGGTCTTCACCTGAGCTGGCAGTCAGCTGCTCCATTGTGAACATGGCAGTGTGTCTGGCACTGTGCTCATGTGGACCTTGCTGGACAGATGTTGAAAATACAGAGATGGCTTTCTGTCCTCTATGTCTTCCTATGTAACTACTTACCTCACATGTTCTTTCTTTGAGGCTGACACCCCATGTATCAACTCTGCCTTGATATGACATTGTCACAGCAGATGTGGTTATTATATCCTAATATTCCATAGTGTAACAATGGTCTATCTGGCTGACTACTAGACAGAATTTTGTGGGGTCTGGGGTCACTACAGTGCAAAGAAAGCTTGCCTTGAGAGCAAACCATAGTGTGGGATTGTGTGTGCAGAATGGGGGTACTTGCACTGCAAGTCTTGGTAGAGTGGATACATCTACCATCTTGGAAATTTTCAGATCTTGAGAAGTCAGTCATATTTCCTCTTTCACTGCAAGTTTATCCACATTGGCTGATCATGTGAGACTCAATATGTATAAGAGAAGCTATAGAGATCTACAAGCATGAAAATAATTTTAATAAAAAAGAAGAAGGATTAAAACTAGACAAGATATGGCGGTCGACTTTGCACCAACGAAGTGACAATCGATTACCTATAATCGTGAGAGATGGCACTAGCCAGAGATAGTTTTAAAGTTGAAAGCACATGATGAGTGGTGGCGCCATCTAAGCACTCTATGTAAGCAAGACCTCCAGCACCTAGCGGCTAATCGCTGACTCACCTCAGAAGATGTTGCCCACAGTAGGCAACAAAACGTCAGGAAGGTGAAGAAGTTTTATATATGCACCACGGCAATTCAGCCTAGAAGTTTTAATTAATGAATGGTTTCCTTTACTCCTGAAGTATTTAAATTATGCCAGAACTTTCCACATAAATAAATAACTTTGCCATGAAATAAGAGCAAAACAATAATCAAAGTAAATGCAGTCAGTCTGCATGTGCACACCTGTGAAATCAAAATCTGCTGATGGGTAACATTAAATCCCATGCAACTTCACCGTGTGCATTATAACTTGATTATATCCTCCTTGATATAAGGTGGTTCAGGAGTTACTATTGAAACCTGTCTCAATCTTCGACAGCAGCCTCCTGAGCTCACCTACGGTGTGAGGAGGGTTCCTGTGGTGGAATACTATCAGTTTCAACTGGTCCCAACTATGTTAAATTGGATTCATGCTAAAAGATACCATAAACCATTCCATATGTTTGAATTTTGCCAGATGAAGGAAGTTGTTCACTACGTGGACATACTGGTTTTGTGCATTATTGTCTTTATAGATTAACCTATTGCAAAAATGTTGACTATATGGCTGGGAATTCCATTGGAAGATGCTTTGTTAATACTGCACAGCACTCAAGTTACCCTTGATATCAGTGAGAGGCATCCAATATCTGTATACGTTTCTGGCCCAAAACATGAGTGCCCTCCTCCCTGCTGAACCTATGGGACTGCATGCCTGATATGTGCTTTGGTTCCTGGTCACCTACACTCATTGGTGGAGAGAACCTGATGCCTCTGATCCAGTTTGCATTCCAGGTGTACCCTTGTGAAAGATCATCATATGCTATAGAGCTGCACGGTTTGTACTGTAGTTTGTAATGGATCCCTAGAGGCAAAATTGATATAGGAAGTCATTTTCATACAGTCTCAGCCCTCCTAGTTGTCTTTGAAAAGGCAGTACACAGTTCTGTTGCATTCTCATAGTGATACCTTTGAGCCACAATTTGTAGGTAGCCATCATCAGAACAGGGGATATTGAATATATACAAGGAAGGGCAACAAGAATTGTCACATATTTGTTTGATCCATGTGAGAGCGTCATGGAGATTCCTAAAAAATTGAACTGGTAGTTGCCTGAAGGTAGACACAAAGTATTCCAAGAAATCGTACTTACAGAGTTTCAAGAACCAACTTTAAGGGACGAATCTAGATAAATATATTATATCCCCCCACTCCTTTACCTATCACTCCCACAGGGATCACAAAGAAAAGATTTGACTACTTACAGCATTCACATATGTGTTTAAGCAACCTCTCTCCCGATGCACCATACAAGAATCCATAACAACTGTTACAATGAAAAGTATGCTTGTTGTGCACTTCAAACAGGTTTGTCAAGTGTAGATGTATATGTGACTGACTACAGGTGACCATGACAAGAAAGATCTTCAATGACTGAATAAACCACAGACTCATTATGGAAAAAATATATCAGCAAGAAGGTGTAAAATTCCTGAAGTCCATGAAGGCGCTTCTGCAGGATGTCCACTTATTATGTTTACATAATCTTTCCACTGCCTGCTTCTTTAAAATATTGTTATTATTATTATTTTTTACATTACCTGCATTGTCCCAAAACATTATACCATAGGCCATTGCTGACTACAGATATGGCAAGATGCTAGCTGTCCCATCTGCAGACAGCTCAATGTGAGAGATTTTCAAGTGAAAATTCCACCATTCGAGTTAGCTTCTTGACATTCTGTTGCCAGAGAGCAGGGGGGATGAAGGGGGAAGAAGAGGGAATTAAAAGAGTGGAAGAGGAAAATACAGGAGGGTTGTGTGGAGAAGTACAACAGGCTAAGATGGGAGAGTATCAGGAAAGTCTGTTTGTTTAAGGGAGGTATCGATAATGGGAGGTTAGTGAGACATTAACTATTGATGGATGATTAGTAAATATAAGGAGAAGCATGTATTTTGTGGAAAAGCTCACAATTTTGTGAAAAGCTCACAATTTTGTGTGCATTAGCACTGATACATTAGAGGAGTCCAAAGGTTCAGTACTTGTAAAAAATCAGAACTGCTCACATCACTCTATAGAGCATGTACTGATCTTCAATAATGGGGTACATGGGAGTCCCTCAAGCAATATGTATAAGTTATTGTTGTTATTCCACTGTCAAGTACCTGCATGTGAGCTAGTACATAACATGGGATGTTGAGAAGTGGTTCTACTTGAAACATGCAAGTCTTTTATTCTTACAACTAGGACTTACCTGTAACCCTCTCCCTACAGGCCACATGACTGAAATACGAAACACCAGAAGTAAAATAATACTGACCTGGCTTACTAGGTTTTTACTCTTTTCTTGTAGTATGTCTTTCATTTTATACAAAGATTCAGTTTGCACAAGATAACATTTTAAAGTTTCATTTGCGAATCCATATGCTTTCTTTGAGTGCTGCACACTGTTCTTCTCTTTGTTTAGAGCTAGTTGCAGAGAACCTACCTGTTAAATAAATCTCAAATTAATTTAACTCTCATTTGTGTATGAGCGCACATGATGTTCTTTCATGCTAACAAAATAACAAAAGTAAAAGAACCTATACAAAAGACTCAATGTTGACAATTAATATAATGCATAGTGATGCCAAAGGAACACAAGATTTCAAATACTTAACAGAGATTCCCATCCCAAACACCAATGAGAGGGTAGTCAGAAAAAGAGCAACACACATAAAAACAACATTCAGACTGTGCAGAACCCAAGAGATACAACTTCCAGAAAAGCATTCTAAGAAGTAGAGGGAGAGAGAAGAAAAAAATCTAAGGAAGATCCTGAAGCCAAAAATAGTAACTGCAGGTGAGTTTACATTTCACCTGAGGTCAGTCAAGGAATTATATAAGGAATCTGAAAATATCTAAGCAATAATGAAGAAAAGTTGTGAAAAAGGTACTGACTTACCAGGAGAACAGAAAGACATAAGCCCATTGGTGAGAGAATTACATCAGGAAATAGAGAAGTGCAAAGGCACTAGATAACATATAGGAAACAGACAAAGGTTGAAAGAAAAAATACCATGAGTGGTGGATTCATCCAATGACAAAGCAAGTAGAAAATGAAAAATATTCTTGGAGAAGGAACAAACAAAGTGAGTCAGAAAAGAGGGAACACAAGGTCTGTTCAAAAAATTCTGGAACATTCTTAATTTCATGGCAATGGTGTGTTGGAGTGAAATGCAGTTGGCTCCTCTGCACATGCCTGTGTTTAATGTGTAACTGCTGAAAGTTTCATTGTTCTATGTCTGTTAGTTATTGTTCAGTGCTGTATTGAGTAGAATGAAGGGTCACACAGATTGTGAATTTTGAGATGGCAGACTTAGAAGAGCAATGTGTCTGCATTAAATTTTGTGTTAAATTCAAGAAAACCTTTACAGAGATACCAAACAATGAAGGAAGCCTATGTTGCTGAGTGCTTAAGCCATAGTTGGTGACACAAATGGTCCATACAGTTTAAAAATGGGTAGTCAGAAGTTAATGATGACCCTCATTCAGGATGCTCTTTGACCTCTACCAACAATGCTCATGTCAAGAATATCAACAAAACTGTGCATGCCAATCAAAGACTAACTGTCCAAGAGATTGCAGAAATGAGAATGAAATGTTCCTTAAGAGAATCATAATTAGTGATGAGACATGGGTCTACAGTTATGATGTTGAGACCAAGGTTCAATCATCACAGAGGGCCAGGGAAGTTTCTCCAAGACCTAAACAAGCTCTTTAGGGTGTGTCAAAATTCAAAGCCATACTGATAGTTTTCTTTGACACTGAAGGATTATTTTATCATGAATTCATGGCACAGGGAAAAACTGTTAAACAATGGTACTGCTGGGATGTGTTGCAACACCTGTGAGAAAATGTGAGACAGAAATGGCTCTAAGTGTCATGAGACAATTTATGACTCTTGCATCACAGTAGTGGACCTGCACACTAATCACTGTTGATGTATGACTATTGCACAAAAATGTCAAATCTCTGTGCTGTCTCATCTGCTTCAACCTTCAAATAAATAAATAGAAATGGAAGCTATTCATGCAACTGGGTCCCAGATATGAAATTACATTTTTCACCTGTATAGATGATATACAGAACTTGCCTTTTAACAATTAACCATAAGACATTAAATACATGTAAATTATAGATTTTTGAAGATTTTGTTAATTATTGTAAGCAGTTTTCGGCTTATGTGGTGAAAACCATAATTATAAAAATTACAGTACACAAAATAACACATTTGCTTTTATACTATAGTCTTTGATGATGGTATTACTTTATTAATTCATTGAAGAAAACTGTAAAATTATGAGACAGAATCACTTGCCAGCTCTTAGTTTCAGGAGGTGAAGTTTTTAGTACTACCAACAAACATTTAAAAGTACACAAAACTTCAATAGTTCTTCTCTCATCTGCTTCATCATGTGGAATGCCATTCCTTGTTTATATTGTCATCCACAAATACTGAACTACTTGTTCCAAAAGTTAAAATAATAGTTTTTTGAATCTTTACAAACATCTATCAGAAATATTAAAACTTTTGACTACTGAAGGTTTGAAATCGTCAGAAATTCTGTCATAATTTTATAGTTTCCTCTATGTTAATTTTCCTTTTGATACACAGATCCATTCATGCAATCTTAATTTTCTATAAATTCCAACAAGAAATGAAACCTTCAAGTATGTGTAACATATTGAGGTACACATCAACAAAGGGCAAGTAAATTATAGAAGTGTAAAATGTATATTGTGTTAATGATAACATACCACTTTACTGCATAAATGATATTGGTCCTTAGACTGGCTAAATTTAAAAATAAACTGAAAATACAGTTGCTACTTTGGACAAACTGGCTGGTGTCTTAGCTATATTAAATAGCTTCTGTTTATTCCTATTGGTAGCTTAATATTTACTAAACTATATTATCAATATAATGAAACTGATAGATAGCTACTTACCATAAAGATGACATGCTGAGTTGCAGACAGGCACAACAAAATGATTGATAGACATTTAGCATTTGGCCAAAACCTTCTTCTTAAAGAAAACATACATTCATACAACCAAGCACACCTCACATTCAGATGACTGCTATCGCCAGCAGCTCAGACTAGAATCACCTGTCACACTGAACAAAAGTAATGTGCTGGAGTGGGGCAGGGAAGGGAGAGGGATAACAGGGTATATGGGAGAGGGAGGGGGGGGGGGGCGGGGGAAGAGAAAAGCGATTTCTGACAGAGAGAACAGGGAGTAAAAGGCAGTAGGGCAAGGCTTCCAGTCCTAGTGTTGGGAGGCTGTGGGGGAGGGTGTGGGGGAGGGGAAAATGGTTATCAGAAAATGACAATGGCAGATAAGGGAGAAAAAGGCCAGTGGGTGCATTAGCAGAGAGCAACACATAATGAATGTGATGGGATGTGAAACTGGGAGAAGGTACAGGGCAGAGGTGGCGAAAATTGTTGTGCGGAGAGTGTGGGAACAGTAGGCTACCACATGTTGAGGCCAGGAGAATTTTGGAAATGAGAATGTATTGTAAAGATTACTCCCATCCACACAGATCAGAAAAACTGATAATGTTGGTGGTTAGACATGTCTTTTGATACCTGCCATCCCTTTCACCCCAAAAAATCCCTCTCAGGCAGCCTGGCCACCTGGAGACATTATATCTGCAGTGGCAAGAACTGCTTTGCCCATATGCTCAAGGTTTCACTAATGACTCCACAGACACAGTCATCCAATACAACCTTGGACTGGAACAGCTGAATCACATCCTTAGTCAGGGCACTGATTATCTGTCATCATGCCCTGAAATGAAAGAAATCCTACCCAAGAGACATGCCATCCCTCCTAAAGTGATGTTCCATTACCCACCCAATCTCCACAACATCCTAGTCCATCCCTACGCCACACTCAGTCCCAGCCCCATGCTACAGGTATCATTTCCCTGTAGAAGACCCAGGCGCAAGACCTAACCAGTACACCTACCCAGCACTTTCTGTTCCAATCCTGTCACTGGCTTATCCTACCCCATCAAAGGCTGAACCATATGTGAAAACAGCCATATCATATACCAGCTCTGGCACAATCATTGCATTTTGGTATGACAATCAGTCAGTTGCCCACCTGGACCTCCCTGTGGCACAATATGCAGCTGAACATAACATGGTTGATTTCAATGGCTGCTGCACTACATAAGTCATATCCCCTTCACAACCAATTTTTCTGAATTGTGTAGATGGGAGTTACAACACATTCTCTGCTCTTGAAATTGCCCCAGCCTCAACCTACAGTAACCTACTGTTCCCATACCCTCAACTCAACAATTTCTGCCACCTCTGTCCTACACCTCCTTCCAATTCACATCCCATCACACTCATTGTGCACCACCCACAGCTAAAGCGCTCACCAGGCTTTTTCCCTTTTCTCCCCCTCTCCTTTCCTACTACCCATCTCCCCCACCGTTCTCCTCTCACCCAATGCCACCCAACACAGCACCTGGCAGCCTTGTCCTGCCAAATATGATCACTGCATGCTCTGTCAGACAGCACTCTTTTTTTGGCAGGAAGCTGAATGTGTAATAGTATTTTTGTTGTGCCTGTCTGCAGCTCAGTGTGTCATGATTACAGTGAGTAGCAATCCATCCTTTTCATCACATTGTTGATATTCCTACCTTGACTTTCTATTATTTGACTGTAATGATATTACTGAAAAAGCAAAAAAGTGGTTACCTACATTTGTAAAAACTGAGACATATTTACAGTGCATTAGTGTTTTACACGCATCTTTACAATGAGCACTGCTACTTGCTATGTAATTAGTTAAAGAGACAGATGAAGCATGGATTGAATAGAGACTTGTACTTACTCCACGTATGGGACTCACTAGAGGTGAGACATGTTAATAATTTGTGATGGTTATTAAACCAACCAAGATATAAATGTATATTAATACAGTCTAATGCTTGATGACTCAGTTGGCTTAACAAAGTTTAAATGTTTATACAAGAAATGGTATAGTGGTTTCCTGTTGAAGTGAAAATATATCATGATTGAACTGAAAGTATTCTACGAGTACCCAATTATTTCAAAAGTAGAGCCTTTTAAATTCCTATAACCAGCAATAGTATTCAGAGAAGAAGCTTTTGGGAGATTGATGTAGCTGATTATCCAGGAAGAGGATCGGCTAGACCAGTCACATAAGAGGGAGGTGTGAATTGTGAATGCAATACAGTTTCACACTGCTTCTGGTGTCATCAAAACATTAGAACGTGGCAACCTGAGTGACAGGACTTGAAGAAAACAGGAATTTTAAGATGTAAATGGGAAGAAGATATTTTGAGTTGCCATAGCAACCAGGCATAACAAGATACGAGAACTGTTTTGAGTAACTGGATAAGTCCAAGAAACCAAATGGAATAAAGTTGCAAATGCAACACAGTGAAAGACTTAAGAAAGTAATAATGTCAAAGGAATGGAGAACAGACCTTAACATTTTAGACTAAGAAGAGTTACGCTGAGAATACTTCAACTAAGAAGATATGGTGTGGACAGTACACAGCTCTCACACACATCGCAACTGATGCTGATGCAGTAACCAGCCTTACATCCACTGACGCTGGTGCCAGTGCTGCTCACCAGAGCTGACTCCACATCTGCTTGCTGATGCCGAACCCAATGTTCAATGCCGTCAGTGCCAGTGCTGTTCACCAGTGCTGAATACGCATCTACTCACCAATGCAGTTAGAACTCTATGTCGGGTGAGCTTAAAACAACATTGTTTGAGTATAAAGTTGAATGAACTGTTGAAATAGACTGCAAAATTGTAGTCATTATAAGTAGAGTAGAATTTTTTTAATGCTCACAAGGTCAAAAATGTGTAAAGTTATGGATAAAAAAAACAGCAACTAGGAGAAACTTCAGAACCAGCCATGGCTATTAAAGTGAGTAGGGAAATGCAGGACTGGTCTGAATTAGTGAATTTAATCAAAGCTCAGAATGCCCAAATTACTACTTTAAGTAAAAATTTAGAAGCACAAAGGGCAGTTTTAAATGCTCAAAGTCTTAAGTTGGATTCAGTGAATAATCAGTTCAATGCTAAGTTGGATGACCAGAAGGCAGATTCAGTAACTATTAAGTGAAAAGCTAGAAGCACAGAGTGAGGTTTTAAATTCTAAATTCGAGGCCTTAAATGATAAAGTTGAGAATATGAAGTTAAATGTAAAGGGTGAATTAAGTAATTCTTTGACTATCCAGATGAATCAAATGTTTACTGGCCTTTGTCAAAAGCAGAAGCATCAATTTCAGATTTTGACACAGAAGTTAGCATTTGATATTGAAGATAAATGTAATAATGTAGAATATGAATTTAGTGAGAAGTTAGGATCCTTTCAAAGTATATATAATGTTATGTTTGATGCAGTAAAGCAGAGATTACACACTTTAAAGGAAAGTGTTGAGAAACAGCACAAGCTAATTCCTATAGTCCAATTGCAGATTACAGGTGTCAGTACACAAGTTGTCAGTTCATGAGTAAATAATGTAGGATGGAATTTCAAAGAGAATACATCCAGCTTTGATATTACAAGTGTATGTAACTTGGAGGAACCATTTGAAAAAATGATAGATCAAGGAGTTGCCACAAGAGTAACCTCCACAAACTTTTTGACTATTGCTTCTTAAAAATTTAATAATACCAGTAAGGTTATAGGCAACTTGTGGAAAGGATTCAAATTTATCCAGGATAGAGTAGAAAACAGAATAACTTTACCTGATGTTGTGTTATGTAGTAAAGTGGTGATTGTTTTGCCGTGTGGAGACTTTCACAAAAGATTTAATGAGAAGTACTGGTTTGCACTTGCTCAAGTGAAGTTAATATCAGATCCATGGGATCTGGGCAGAGTCACATTTATCTCCCAGGGACATTAACGTTCTGTGTTAACGGGTGGAGTAACGTCCGCCGGATTCCTAGTTGTTTTCAGTGTTTCTTCTGTCATAAGACTTTCCTGCACCAAATTCCCCCAACTTCTTGCACTATTCCCCTACTTCTTACACTATCCCATTATCTCTCAATTACAGTTTAACAGAGAAACATACCAATGAGGAACTGTGATTATGTCACCCAAAACTGGTCCTGGTATGTGACTGAGTCATCCTCAGTTGTTAGAGGATTGTGCCCACTAAGTATTTGGAATGAGTTGTCCTTGGTTGTTAGAGGATTGTGCCCACTAAGTATTTGGAGTAAGTCATCTTCAGTGGTTAGAGAGTAGAGAGTTGTGCCCACTAGGAAATTTTATAGCATCGTCCTCGGTTATTCCAGGGGTGCCCGTGCCTGTCTTCATGACTCGTCCCATGTTATCCCAACTTATTTTGACTTGCTAGGTGGCAACATGAGATGGAAATAGGTGCGCATATTACCCCTGAGGTAAGATAGACTAAATCTGCCTAGCTAGCCAGTCTCTCCTGCTCTCCATGTATAGTTAGGTCTTATTTTTGCCTAGCCAGCCAGTCTGTCCCACCATCCACGTATAGTTAGGTGTTATTTTTACCTAACCTATTCTTTGAAGGTAATCTCTTCTCCAGTTTGCCTTGAAAACCTGTGTGTAGAGGTCTAAATGGAATCCACATCATTAATGGAGTATGTTCTATCGATATGAGATGTTGTTATAACGACTCTGATAATGAATTTTTTGAAAGCTGTCTGGTAAACCCTTATTTTGCCACATATTTCTGGCTAGACAGGGAGAACCATAGCTAGCACATAAATTTTAAAATAATTTCAGAACTCATGAGATTACTAGTTTCATACTGAAGGTAATATGTTCAAGTAAAAGTTAAAATTTATACTTTTTGGAGCATATTCATTTTGATAGACTCAATAAGATATTAAGTTCATATGAGATATAATATTGTGTGAATAATTAAATAATGGTGATAATAGGATACATAATTTAGTACTTAATACTGAAGATTTTTTACCTTTTATCAGGTGTAATTTAGATGGGAGGGTTTGTATTGATTTTGAAAGGGGTGGGTAGTGTAAGTACAAGTATGACTAACACTAAACACACATCACAACTTTAAAACACCCCTTGCAAACAAGTGTGACTGATTATTCAACATTTGCCATTCCATAGGTATTGCTAAGATTTTCTTCAGGGACTTCGAGGGTGAAGGTGAAAATGTCCTTTCTGTAAGAGATAATTAACACCATACCTCCTCCGGCTTCTCACTCAAGTATTGGAGAAGTAGGGATCCTGGGGAAGGGGGGGGGGGGGGGGGGGGGGGTGGGAAGGGTTTCCTCTCTTTGGGGCTATCTTCTTTCACTTCTTTGCAACCATTTCTACTTTTTCCTTTTTTCCTTTCTTACTTCTCATTTGAGTATCCATCTATGTTTCCCTCTTTCCATATTCAACTACTTCTATCACAGAAGTTCTTCCTAATTTCCGTGGTATGGCGGGACTGAACCTACGTTAAACAACCTCACTCCCATTCACTCTTCAGTCTTCTCCTCTTTCCCTTTCCTCTTTAGCCATTCACGCATCTTTTCATGCTACATAGTTGTGTTTATCTTTATACTTTACTTCTGTATGCATCCTCTTTGGTTTGAAGCTGGCACAGTACTTACAGTAGAATATCTTTGGCTTCCCTCTAACAACCATGCCTCCATCCTTGCTACCCTCCCTGTTTACCTTTCCCTGTTGCTTCATAACCTGGGTTGTGAGTAACTGAATCCACTTTCCCTTCTTCCCTTTTTTCCCCTCTCTCCTCCCTGATGAAGGAACAAAGTTCCGAAAGCTAGGAATGTAAATTTTCAGTTCTGTTTTGTGTGTCTCTATCGGCTGTACTGAGCTGAGGTAAGTACTGGCCAGCCCCTCTATCTCTTTGTTAGTATTTGTTTCACATCTTATATGAGATTTTCCATTAATCATTTAGTATTAAAAAGTGAGTGTGAAGTAGATTTTTAATTTTTCCAGAGAATATTTAATTATAGTGTAAATAATTATGTATACTAGACCAATGAACCATGAGGCCTACCCAGGTAGGAAAAAAAGGGGGGGGAGGTGCACCCATAATGAGTACCTTGGTACAAAGGACAACAAAAACGAGCAGGAAGCTTTAAATATTCAGCAAACTAGATAAAGAGGTGGCAGTGTCATATCTCATGAAGGAATTCAAAATATTTACTACTTGGCAGAAGCATATAGAGGAACTATGGTTCAAGTTTAGA
Source organism: Schistocerca piceifrons (assembly GCF_021461385.2). Classification (NCBI taxonomy): domain Eukaryota; kingdom Metazoa; phylum Arthropoda; class Insecta; order Orthoptera; family Acrididae; genus Schistocerca; species Schistocerca piceifrons. Next base: position 191,162,544 of record NC_060141.1, read on the forward strand.
CTTAGCAAACACTGGATGGATATGTACCTATAAAATAGTTCACCATGACTGTGAAATAACAGGAATAAAACAGTTCATCATGGGTGTGAAACAGAAGAAGTAAAACAAAGCATAGTGTTGAGATGTGCTAAATGAAACGTGTTTGTATGCCAAAAGGGCACTGTGTGATGTGTTTAATAACAGACACTTACAAAAGACTTTATCATAAAAACTCAAGAAATTCTTGCCACATGAAAAAGCTATCTATGGTACCAAAGTAAGTGTTTATAACACTCATGAATGACACAGTAACTGAACACTACTTTCAATTGTCCTTTTACAAGGAAGAATCCATGAGTACTGTCCCAGTTTAATTTTGCCCACTGCAAAGTCCAAAGCATTCCAAAAAAGCAGTTGAGTTCATAAATGACTAGGTACAGAAATCTGTCTAAAATTGGAAATTGACAAAACTGACATTTTTACAGTAAATCTAAGTGTACATTGAAAGGATAGGTATTAGTTGTGCCATTCATTGAAATTTAGGTTGAACTGCTGGATGTCAGTAACTTGCTGAAACAGTAGATCAGTGCAGGGTCTTCAGGCCATCCTCAGGTGCATACCTGTGAAAGACCCCTGAGCTCCCCTACTTAATGCCTCACTCACACATGTATGGTGTACCCAGATGTCATTGCACATGTGTTGTTGGAGCACCATCTGTGGTGAAAGCTTGCCCCATTGATATCTGATCAATCATCTTCACATGATAAAATCACTGACTGACATGGGCTATGTAGAGGATGAAGTTTTTCTATGACAGGACACCAAGCAGTATCTAATTGGAAACCATGTCCCAACTGATAAGAGCCTCAGTCATTTTTCCATTGATTCACTGATAATGGAGTTCCAAAAGTTTGAAGTATGGACCACAATTTTTGTTTCATCATATTTCAGTGGACAACCAGAAGAAATACAGTAATTTGTGATAGTGACTTTGATGCTTGGAGGAGGTGAGGATGTTGCTTGTTCAAATGGCTCTGAGCACTATGGGACTTAACTTCTGAGGTCATCAGTCCCCTATAACTTAGAACTACTTAAACCTAACCAACCTAAGAACATCACACACATCCATGCCTAAGGCAAGATTCAAACCTGTGGCCGTAGCGACCGCACAATTCCAGACTGTAGCGCTTAGAATCGCCGCTCGGCCACGGCCACCCCGGCTGGCAGTATGTCGCTGGTGTTCCATTATGTTATCTTGAACATTGCACCTTTTTTGCTCTAAATTTGATTCACTGAATTCACATAAAATCTTATAAACTCCTGCCCTGTGCAGCTCTACATCATCTTTGACTGCTCCCAGAAGTGCCTATCTTTTTGATGGAGGAGAAAAGATAAGTTCAACCTTGTTTTTTCTTAGTTCTTAGTCTATTTTCACAGATACATGTACAATATATGGCAGATAGGCTATCATTTTGAAAGGTTCATCCTCTTTCTTGTTGTGTGAGTGCAAAAGGGGGGGAGGGGGGGGCTAGGGGGCTATGGGAGCTATAGCCCTCCCCATGGAGTATCGTATTAAACTGGATAAAATGACTTCAGAAATCAGCGAATATATTACTCCAACAGATTCAATCTTTTTTTATATATAATAATGTAGCAATATAAGTTGGAATGCACTCCAGTCACATTTTAACATAAGAATAAGAGTGGAAAAAATAGCTTACTACATAACCAATAAATATCATTTAACTTAAAATAGGCATATTATTATTTATTAATACACATTTTTTACCCTGAACTCCAAAACAATTACCAAAAACTACTTTAAGCAACACCAAATTTTACCATTTTGTCAGAAGAGGACCCCAACTCACCTTTTGTTGAGCCATATTCCATTCCCCCAAACCCCCTCCCTCTCCTCCCTCCCCCCATCCCCCCCCCCCTCCACCCCCCCTTGACCGACTTGTAGAATTGCCCCTGAATGCTGTTATATCAAACCCAAACCTGTTGCTGATGATATGTAGCATGTTCACCTGAGGCACTTTTGTGAAATGAGTAACAGCTTCAAAACTGATCAATAATCATTGCTTTCCAATTTAAGTGATTTAAGATTACTCATAAAATGAGTATAATTTTTCATATTATGTGAATATTTGCTTATAATGTTCAGATATGTAGAACAGTGTACTTCACAAAACGAAAAATTATAGTATCCTATAACATCAATAAGTTACTGTTGGAATCAGTCAACTCATACAAATAACTGGGTGTAATGCTTTTCAGGGATAGGAAATAGAATGATCACATAGGCTCAGTCAGGGATAAAGCAGGTGCCAGATTTTAGTTTATTGATGTAGTACTGGGGAAATGTAATCACATAGATAGCTGACAAATCATTCATGCAACCCATCCCAGAATATTGATAAAGTGTATGGGACCCATACCAAATAGAATAACATGGGATATTGAATGTATACAGAACAAAGCAGCACCAATGGTCATACGTCTGTCTGATCCATGGTAGAGTGTCACAGAGATTCTGAAGAAACTGAACTGGCAGACTCTTGCAGATAGATGTAAACTATCCTGAGAAAACCTACTTACAAAGTTTCAAGAACCGGCTTCAAATGATGACTATAAGAAATACTGCAGTGCTCTATGTATCACTCGCAAAAGGATTGTGGGGACAAGATTAGGTTAATTACATCACACACAGAGGCACTTAAACAATTGTTCTTACCACACACCATACCTGAATGGAATGGGAAAAAATCCTAGTAATTGGTACACTGAGATGTACCTTATGCCATGCAGCTCATACTGTTTTGCAGAGTATAGATATAGAATAGGTTTGAGCAAAGACACCAAGTATTTGTCAAATAATAGGCAGCTGCTCCAGTATAGTTCACAGTAGCTCAAAGATACACAATTGCTTAATGGATCTTTGGCATTCCTTACAGCCCAGGTGGAACTGAACTACATGGTCAATCTCTTAATGATCTGTGTCAGTAGACAGATGCAAGTCAAAAGTTCTTCCATTTTTCTCACCACATACTTAGCTGATTCTTATCTTGTGATACACTGAGTTACATAATAAAACAATAATCTTACTAATATAGTTCTCCCATGAAATTGGAGTGATACATTATCTTTATACACTTTGAGCATTAATATGTCTACATCTACTAGTAAGTTACAGAGAGCTGCACTCTCCATAGGCAAAATGTTGCTCTTTGGTGATGACCTCTCATCAATACACAACAAGAGCCCTGATGAATTTCCTCTGCTATATCCACTGTAAGAGGAAATACAGCCTCTTTGCTGGAGCTCACAAGGTCCATTTTTGTGGTGACACAGTTGTGGGAGCAAAGTTAAGACTTCTTCTGGACATAGTCACATTGTATATAGATTTCTCCTTTAAACTTTTAACAGGTCATCAAGCAGAAGTTTCCTGTGGCACCTATACCACAAGCTTGTTAGTAGCTGCAGTTTGTCATGTTGTAGCTTTATTGTCTAACCTGTTCTTTTTGGCCTGTATCACACCATCCACCCAGTACCAAAACAATGAACATAGTCCTGCATCTATTAAACATAGATATTACATACCCCTGGACAGAGAATCCAATTCATACCAACTAAACTGAATTTTTTCTCTTATCAGTGCCAAGCTCACTTTGCATTCAGTGTTATTTGTAGCACCATTAATGAAATGCACAGTGCATGTTTGTGTGTGTGTGTGTGTGTGTGTGTGTGTGTGTTTGTGTGTGTGTGCCTATTTTAGCACAGAAAATTATTAGTATTTAGTGAGTTACATTCTCAACAAAATTATCTGCTTTCCACCAATTTTTGATATCTTGATTATTTCAAATACTATTTCATGTTTTGTCATTCACAAGTATTCATGTAACACATATTGGTCACAGCCCTGTTGTACTGTTAAAGAGGACGTTCACTTTTTCTCTTCATATCTTTAAAAAATGCATTCTATTTTGTATTCTGTCACATAGGCAACAAATGCTACATTCTTAATAGTCTCTCACCTCTTTCATATTACCAGCTCTAACAGGATGGCTTGCTACATTTCTTAGAATACTTTGGGACTTTCATTTCCTGTACTGTAGTCTGAAGCTGTCAAACATGAAATAATTTAAAACATCCTTCCACTGTATAGGAGGTAAAATCTGGATTAGGACAAGATAGCCTGATGCACAAAATGAAACACTGAATACCCAGCTATTTGGTATTTAGACCTACCATGCATGCAAGTATTCATCCCACCACCAACTGCCCATCTCGTTTACAATTCCTCTCACCTCCGAGGTCTTCTTTTGCAACTGATGCTGCAGTCTCCTAACCTCTGCCTGCAGTACTTCAGTTTCTCGTTTTAATGAAGAAGAAAACTGGTCTGCAGTTTTCTGAAAATACTGCAAATATAAAATATGATGAATTGAACTTATTGGCAGATTACCTTGAATAGCACAAAAAAATGGAAGTGTGAATTAACAAAAATAGAAAATAAAGTTCATAGATTGAACACATCACCATTAGTTTGCACCAGAAATTGTCTCAAAGATGAACCCTCTGTCAGACACAGATAGAAACAATTTTCCACTTACCAAGTAGGATATACATCAACCGCGTACTTCCAGGTATGCTGCTCAGTTATTGCTTCCATTTTATGCACAATATTTCAATGACTGACTCAGTCATCTCCTCCAAATGCTATGAGTTATGCTGGTGTGTATACTTACTGCCTAGATTCATTGAGTGCATATAACAGCACAATTAACAGCACTTGGAAAAGACAGCTGGGTTGGCTGTCAAACTATTATGCACAAAGTGGAAACTACAACTCAAGTAAACACACAGAAGTGCAACATTAACCAATCGTGTCAATAAAACCTCAGAGATCACAGCATACACGTTGTCAAACAGGAAAAAGAAGTTACACACAGACACTCACTTTCAAACCAGCAGTTTTTTTCAACTGTAAGTTAATGGGAAGTGTTGAAGGGACTGATTCAATTCTCAAATTATGTTAGAAAATCTTCCAAGACACAAGCTGAAGGAATATCAACATTGGATTTCTCTCCTACATTGTCTTGTTGTCCCTCAATTAATCATTATCCTCAGTGACTTCCCTTCTTAATTATTAACACTATAATGGAACCATTCAACCATGACATTGACACCTGTGTGAATGATATGGGATATGGTCCCTCTTAACACCTTCCTGTTGGCCAAAACTTTTGATGGCACCCATCAATGAATATTGAGAATTTTAAAACTACATCTGTACAGACAGAACCTGTGATACAAGTACTAAGTGCCTCCAGGTAGACTACACTGCTGCTCTTTGCCACTACAATGTTGCTCTTTCACTTGACAGTAGGCCATCTGGCATCAGAGAGTGTCAAAGAGGTTGCCAGTCTACAGGTGCCTATGATATCATCACAGGTTCTGCTTGTACCGGTGCATTTTTAAAATTCTTGGTAAAGGTTGGTGGGTGCCACTGAGGGTTTTGCCAAACTGGGGGTCTTAGGGGAACTTTTACCATTTCATTCATGCATGTGTCAATGTCACTAACACACATATCACACCATAGGAAAACACAAAATAGGAACTCTGAAAAAGGATAAGCACCCTCAGCTGCTTTGGGTCATTTTCAAATTCCATTGAATGTTTTTGTGCAGTCCCTGGTGGTTCCAACCTGCTCATGAGAGCAAAAACTGCAGTCACACTGTGCTCCAAATGGGCGCAATCATGTCTGATATGGATGCAGCCCCACAACATCCTTAGGGAAGGGTTGAAATGCCTGAGGGTGTCAGAGCATCAAAAGTTGTTAAGAAAGTCTTCCTGTTATTGATCATACTGTTTACTGTTGTTTTCATCTACAAAATGTGTGGGAATAAATGACCCAGGAAAGTGATTGCTTCAGTGACACCCTTTAGGCACCATCTGTGGCCTTTTCATCCTGCTTCTCTGTGGTGGTGCGTCTGAAAAGTTTTCCTCAGCTAATCATAAGGAAACCTTGTGATTTCAACACTGGGCATCACTGTTCTCACCTCCGTGACAGAAGCATCAAAGGAAGGGGTGGGATATGGGTAAAAGGGGGTGTGATGATGTTCCAATCATGTGACACATCCACAGTGGCATTGAGTAGAATTGTGGTGAAATTTGGTGCCAACATAATATCATTGACATCAGACATCCAGAAAGGTTAAAATATGCCATTTTCAGGCCTCTCTACAAAAAGGGGAAAACCACAGATGTCAATAATTACCGGCCATTATCCTTGCTTACAGCATTTTCATAAATCTTTGAGAAAGTAACGTACTCAAGAGTGGTTAGCCATCTCAACAGTAATGGGATACTTAGTAAATCACAGTTTGGATTTCAGAAATGCTGTTCCACTGAGACAGCAATACGCAATTTCACTGCCCACATAATAGAGTCTTTAAATGGTAAAATGTCACCAGTAGGAATATTCTGTGACTTATCCAAAGCATTTGATTGTGTGAACCATGGCATTATGTTTGAGAAATTACAATTCTATGGTATAAATGGAACAGCATATGAGTGGTTTATATCATATCTAGAGAACAGGAAGCAAAAAGTCTCTTTATATGCTTCAAGTGATTCAAAGGAGTTTGCTACTTCATCTAACTGGGATGAAATTACATTAGGTGTTCCACAAGGTTCGATCATGGGTCCCCTCCTGTTCTTGATATATGTGAATGACCTCCATTCTTATGTGAAACAAGATGCTGAACTGACACTGTTTGCTGATGATACAAGCATAATTATTAATCCAGTAAAAGAAAGTCGGATAGAAAATAATACAAATAAGGTCTTTGGAAAAGTTATTAATTGGTTTTCTGTGAATGGACTTGCTCTGAACTTTGAAAAAACACAGTATGCCCAATTTTCTGCTGCAAAAAGTATAGTTCCTCAATAAACATAACACATCAAAAGAAGTCAGTAGCCAGGGTAGAGCACACTAACTTTTTGGGTGTACATATAGATGAGAATCTTAATTGGAAAATTCATATTTTGGATCTCCTAAAGTGACTAGGTTCAGCAACTTTTGCAATCAGAATAAATGCCAATTTTGAGGATGTAGAAATTAGTAAGTTAACATACTTTGCATACTTCCACTCTCTGATGTCATACGGAATAATATTCTGGGGCAACTCAACACTTAGGCAAAAGGTATTCACTGGTCAAAAGAAAGTAGTTAGAATAATGTGTGGGGTTCATGGTCACACATCTTGTAGGTATCTGTTTAAACGGTTAGGAATTCTTACAACTGCTTCACAGTACATTTACTCAGTAATGAAATTTATTCTCAACAACATGGACCAGTTTAAAATCAACAGCGACATTCATGATTACAATACCAGAAAAAAGAAAGACCAACACTATCGTTTACTTAACCTATCTTTGGCACAGAAAGGGGTAAAATATATTTCTATAAAACTTTTTGATAAATTACCAGATGAAATAAAATGTCTGACAGACACAGTAATAGTTTCAAAAACAAATTGAAATCATACACGTTCCACATCATAACGGTTTTTCCGTGCTATTGATCAATGGAACATGTAACAGACTAACTAACTAACTCACATGAACAGCTGAGCTGTGGACTTTTTTGCAAGTGTCAACACCTTGCTGTCTGAAGCACCTTCGAGCTCAAGTTGATGTTGGAGGGTGTCGTGCTCTTACACCATTACCGACAAAGGTTGAGACAAATTTCAAATTTAAGCGGCGTTTCAAAAAAGTGATCCTTCAGTTCTGTTGTGCAGTATATTACTGAATGGTTCTGCTTTTCACATAATCTGCACAGAGTACTGGAACATAAATTAGGAAAACTAAAGTATGTTATCAGAGAAATTGCTCATTGAGAAGTACAAATATGTCATGTTACTATTAAATATCAAGATTTCCCATTCAGTCTGCTAATTAAACAATACAGATGCAACAAGGCAAGGAAAGCATTTCTGAAGAATAGAAATTTGTTAACATCAAATATAGGTTTAAGTGTCAGGAAGTCTTTTCTGAAAGTATTTGTATGGAGTGCAGCCGTGTATGGAAGTGAAACATGGATGATAAATAGTTTAGACAAGAAGAGAATACAAGCTTTCGAAATGTGGTGCTACAGAAGAATGCTGAAGATTAGATGGGTAGGTAATGTAACTAATGAGGAGGTACTGAACAGAAATGGGGAGAAGAGTAATTTGTGGCACAACCTGACTAAAAGAAAGGATCGGTTGGTAGGACACGTTCTGAGGCATCAAGAGATCACCAGTTTAGCACTGGAGGGAAGCATGGGGGGGGTAAAAATCATATAGGGAGACCAAGAGATGAATACACTAAGCAGATTCAGAAGGATGTAGTTTGCATTCAGAAGGATGTAGGTTGCAGTAGTTACTCAGAGATGTAGAAGATTGCACAGAATAGAGTAGCATGGAGAGCTGCATCAAACCAGTCTCTGGACTAAAGACTGCAACAACAACAGAAGCAATAAATACGAAGGCAGTTTCTTAGTTTTTCAAATGCTCATGCAAATGTGTATAGTTTTCTAAAACCCAGAAATCCTGCTATAGAAGGTGTGTGACTACTACAGGTACAAATGAAAGTGGTGAGAAGAGTACAAATAAACTAGCAAATATTCCTAATAAACATATTCCCAGAAGCCAATAGTTTCTCCAAGACAGTGTACTCACAAGTGCAGCATGCAAGTGTTACAAAACTATTGATATCTAAGGCTACATTTATGCTGCAGCTTCATTGCTGGCACATCACAGTTGGTTATTTGAGTATGATACTTTCATCAGTGTGAGGTGAAGAGTGAACTCAAACAAACCTCCTGTAGGTCAAGTTTTGCATCATGGCAGTAATATGCAACCAGTGATGCTGCAGCATATATGCAGCCTTATACTCCAAGTACCAGTTACCGCAGCCAACAGCAAATGCAGTGTGCACATGTAGAAATCGAAGTGGTTGTCATAGCTTGAAATATGTTTTCAAATGAAGAATTAGCAGACATCCACTTCACATATGTGCATGCTGATGGCAATGCATGGGAGGCAGCATGATTTTATCTTGAAACATATCTTCAGTTAGAGCAGCCAGAGAACAGAGTGTTCACATCGTATCGTTAGCACTTGTACAAGATGATTTTATTTAAACCCAACCTGCAACATGCTGGTAGATTAAGAAGAGTGTAAACACCACAAATGGAGGAGTATGTGTATTACAGAAAATGGACACAATGCCAGCCACAATGGTCAGGATTGCTGCAGCATAGCATGTTTCCCCTCCAAAATATGGCAGAGTTTGCATGCCATCATGCGGCAGTTGAACACGTACCATGTACAGATGCCTTGGCTGCGCCTGTTGCCTTCAACCAATGAATCTTTACACAGTATGGGAATAATCCACAGTTCTTTGTGCACATTTTATTTACAGATAAATCATGTATTACATGAGATGGTATTATGAACATCCACACCACAACACACACATATATGTGCTTATGAAAACTCACATGGCAGCTACTGAGATGAAACATCAGCAAATATTTTCCATTAACATTTGCTGATAGCGTCACATTTCCTACCTGGCTGATTTTCTGGATGTGTGTACCTTCATTTCTTCCAATACAAGTTAATCAACTATTTGGATTATGTGTGACCTTAAGATTCCATGGCAAATCAACTGTTTGTACTGTTGTCAGCAGTCTAGCCAGGTGCTGTCATTTTTGTAACATATTTCAACAGTATACCTACATAATGAGCATCTTTTGCTAAATGCTGTCTGCTTTTATTGTCCCTCACCCCTTCTTCCATCACCAGGCACATGCCACGACATGTGGAGTTGTGGTTGTATGTGTGTGTGTGTGTGTGGGGGGGGGGGGGGGGGCAGTGTCAATGGATTCAATGGATGCTGGGTGCGAACTTTAGTCCCTCAGTAGTCCCGTGGCCTGTGTCAGAAACAGAAGTCACTCTCATTCGTTGACACTGTTATTCTGTTTGGCTGAGTGCTGGGTCCTAAGCTTTGCTGAGAGTGAACCCAGTGTCTCTGTTGATCAGCCACTCATATTTCAGTAGCCTCCTTCAGAAAATAGTTTCACAATGATGAGGTCAGTCTTAGCACTTCTGTTTCTTTATACTTCCTGGAGACTCCTGTAGCAATGTGGTGTTCTGCACACAGATTTTTTTGGTTGCTTAAATTCAGTGTGTCTTCTGTGTTCCTTGCATCTTTCTCCAGTTGTCCACACAGTCTTCCTGATACATGCCTTACCGCATTTATGTAGAATATGGTAAACACCTGCTTTATGGAGCCACAAGTCAATTTTCACTGTATCTAATAGGGCTCATGTTTTTAGATGCAGATAGAAAATGCATTTAATGTTACCTAAAGCCAAGATTCTGCCAATTTTGTTCAATACTTTGGTGACATATGGCAGATAAGCCATTATCTTCTCCTCCTCTTTGTTTTATGTCTGCTAGGTTCATACTTTCAGCCTGAAAGTGCATCAGATTTGTCTCTCCCCCAACCCATTCTTCTTGAAAACTCCCAAGAATTAGATGATAATGAACAAGCCCTCTGTAAGTGGAGTGTGAGCAATTCCTTAGATGGTGTATCTAGTTACCAATGTGTGTACCAGATCTTCTGCCTTACAAGTGCCAGGCTAGCTCTTCTTATGATCCGGTGAGCAGCTGAGGTTTTTATATGATGAGCGATCTTTGTGAATGTTGCTTTTATGCTGTGGTCATGGAACCTTATCAGGAAGGCAAGAGAACTGAGTAGGCACTCTTTCCTGTAACAAAGTTTATCCAACTTCTTAAATCTCTAATGCATTTCCTCTCAGTAGAGGAATCTGATGAGTGATTGTAGGCTTCTCCATAAAATCAACTGTTTATATTGTTGTTGTGTGTCTAGCTATGTGCAGTTTTTTTCGTAACTGAATCAGCCTCATGAGGAAATAGACCGGTCATGTGGCCAAATTAGTTCGGGAAAAGGTACTCAACTTTGCACCAACACTGACTGCTATACATGTTGCAGATTTCATCAGTGGTACAGAACAAGTAATTTTCATACTCCCTAGTGAAGATGTGGAAGAGATATGTTGAGAAACATACTCACTCATTAAAGCCATCCTACTGAACATGAACATCACGAAAGAAGAAAGAGCTGTCATTTGAGAACTAAGGAGTGATCCTGAAATAGTCATTCAACATGCAAACAAAGAAAATGCCTCTGTACTACTACCACTGTCTGGGTGCAATTGCAAAATGTATGACCTACATGAGGATCTAGCATACAGAAAATTGAAGAGAGAACCAATCAACAAAGTGAAGAAAAAATTATTGAGCATCTGCACCAGTCTCTGCTGAAGGAAATCATCAAGAAGCTTTGACCACGAGCTACTGCACCACTGATGCTCTATGGCTTGCCAAAGGTTCACAAATGGGTTGTTATGTCCTACTGTAAGCAACATAGGTATACCAATATACCCACTGGCCAAACATCTAATGGCAATATTAAACCCCTAAGTCAGTAAATGTCAGCACAACATCAGGATCTGTGTACATTTCATTCAACTGGTGCAGGGACTATGCCTGCATGACCAGGACCTTATACTGACCTTTGATGTGGTATCCCTTTTCACGGGGTGCCACTTGCTGATTCCCTCAAGTTAATCAGGAAGAAATTCATTCCAACAATGACTAATCTCATTGAATTTGTCCTCACTTCAACATTTTTTCCCTTCAATGATGACTATTATGAACAAACTGATGGTGTCGCCATAGAGTGCCTTCAGTCACTACTAATTGTGGAATACTTCAAAGAGAAAGCTCTGGAAGCAGCTGCACTAAAGTCTACACGCTTTTTCAGATTTGTTGATGACACTTTTGTGCTGTGGTCACATGGGAGGGAAAGACTTCTGGAATTCCTCCAACATCTGAACTCTTTGCACCCCAGTATCAAATTCAACATGCATGGAAGAGAATGGCAGCTTCCATTTTTTAATGTCTTAGTTAAGTGCAGAATGGATGTCACTATAGGACACAGTGTGTACAGGAAAGCCACCCATACCGCATTGTATCTCCACACTGCCAGCTGCCATCATCCATCACAGAATGAGGGTGTGCTACATACACTGGTACATGGGGCCTGCACAATATCTCAATATCTGATGAAGAAAGCATAACAGGAGAGCTTAAACACCTTAAGCACATTTCAGGAAGAATGGATATGATGAGAGACAAATCTGATGTGCTTTCAGGCAGAAAGTAAGAGCCCAGTAGACAGAAAATGAAGAGGAGGAGAAAATGCTGGTTTATATGCCACCTGCAAAATATCAAACGAAACTGGCAGTCTCATAGGTTGATGTAACATTATATGCATTCATCCATCTCCAGAAACACAAGCCCTATTAGACATGGTGCAAGATGACTCGTAGCACCATAAACTAGATGTTTACCATATTCTGTGTAAATATGGTAAGACGTATATTGGGGAGACTGTGCGGACAATTGAAGAAAGATGCAAGGAACACAGAAGACATGCCAAACTTAAGCAACTAACAAACTCTGTGGTTGCAGAACACTGCATTCTGCACCTTCAGATGAAGTAGGAAGAAACAGAAGTGCTAAGACAGACCTCATCATTTTGGACTGTATTCTGAAGAAGACTATTGAAGTATGAGTGGCTGATCAACAGAGGCACTAAGGTCACTCTCAACAAAGCTTGTGACCCAGCAACACAGTCAAGTAAATAACAGCATTGGCTGAGAGTGACTTTGGGGCCCAATGCAGGCCACAGGGGCACTGAAGTACCAGAGTTCCTGTCCAGCATCCAACATGCTATCTCCCCCCCCCCCCAATTACACCACCTGCTGTGGCATGCAACCAGCATTGGAGAAGAGGTTGGGGGGTGATAAAAATGTAACAAAAGATGCTCATTCTACAGATATCACCTAAAGGAGATAGAAAATTGAAATATTGTGTTATGAAAATGACTGCACCCAGCTAGACACCCAACAACAGTACTAATAGTTGAGTGATGTTCATCATGGTGAAAGGATTCCTATGTAGCACATTCATGATGATGTACCAGCATACTTATATGTGGCTGTTTAGACACGCATAGTGCCTCCCAGATGAACCCACTAAAGGTTTTTGGGTGAGAATATTTATAAGCTTTGGCGTATACTAGTCCTGTTGACAATGCATTGTAGGTGGTTTACAATACATTTGGAACACACCTAGTGTTTTTGAACATGTACAGTCATTGATGAAGAGACATCTGAATGCACATGTGTGGTGGCCATGTGGAATACTTGTTTAATGTGTTTGTCATCAAGTGTGTACCTGCAGTTTCTATCATTGGGAACTTTGTTATACACTGTTCACATAATACTCTGTCATAACATGTCATATTGGAGAAACAATTGGTTTCCAGAATTACATTTATCAGGATTATTTGCTTGTTTAATTGTACCCTATCCACACCTTTTGTTTGTACCTGTAATAGTCAAATACATTGTACAACTGGAAAAATGGTTTTAATTTACTGCTATCGGACATACAGACACACTGTTTATTGCATCATCACAATAAAAATCACAACCCTTATGTACCAGGCAAATGCACAATCTCTGTACCAATCTTCAAAAGCACTGAGCTCATCTTATGTGAACAACAAGGTTTGAAGCAAACCATTTCAAAATAAAAACAAATCAGGTTACATTATGTAGAATTTAAATGTCATGAAAAAAGACAATCAGTTACATTTCTTCAGTTTCATACTGATCAGAGACTGTCCCTGATGGTAATAGTTATAAGCACTGTACAAGGCTCTCTTGTGTGACCTATCTACTGCAAAAGTTCAGCAGCCATATAATCAAAACACTGCTGCTGTATGCATATTGTGCATCCTTCCACTCACAACTGAATCCAAAAAATCAACCATCATTAAGAGCTTCTTAAGAGTGTAGTTTTCCTGATCAGTAATGAACAGAAATACTTACAGAAATAGTACTATTTAATACATACTTAATTTTAATTGACATTGGTGAATTTGCATGTGACATAAAGTTAGCCCCTGCCCCAGGGGAAGAGCAGTAAGTAGCACAGCCACAGTGTGGGCTGAGTATGTGAGAGGGGAAATGTTTTATTGTTTGCTTCCAGTACTGATAACTCACACCAATCAGTCACCATAGTATAAATATTGACACAGAAGTAATATGGTTTTGTGAGCGTATATTACAGAGATGGTCATCTTCAAAAGGAAGGAAGGAAGATTGTGTTTAACATCCTGTGGACACTGAGGTCATTAGAGATGGAGCACAAGCTCAGATTGTATCGTGGATGGGGAAGGAAATTGCCTGTGCCCTTTGAAAAAAACAATCCTGGCATTTGCGTGAAGTGATTTAGGGAAACATGGGAAACCTAAATCTGGATGGCTGGATGCAGGTTTGAACCATCATCCTCTCAAATACAAGTACAGTGTGCTAACCATTGCACCACCTCCCTGGTACAGTCATCTTCAAATTCTGTACATATCTGTAGTAAGGAAATATGATTTGACCATGTTTCATATTACATTATGCATTTAAACATAAGTACAATAACTGTTACTAATCAATTAATGATCCATACACACAGGGAACACAACAACACTTCATCAGGCAATTACAGTGTCACAACTTTGGAATCACTAAGGATGGTAGTAATCTGAAACAGAGAACCATCGACACAAAGTATTCTGAATGTGACAATTTTTAACAATCAGTACTTGGCAGGTAATTTATCATGCCCTTACTACATCTAATCTACTGTGGGCTCATAACATGATAATTTATGCAGCTTACCAATTAATAATAAGATTGGTACATATGCGACCCAAGGTTCCATCCCACATTGTCAATACTGGCTCGTGAGCAAAAAAGTTTGACTACTAGTGGGCTAGAGAGTTTGCAGGATGAAAACATGAAACTTATGCTTGCTATGAGCTCTCAAGAAGAAGTTATTGAAGTACTAAAAAAATGACACAGAAATATTAAAGGAACAATTAACTCTACTCAAGTGAGAAAATTGTGACCTAAAATGTAAGAAAACGAATTTTTCTAAGAAAATTAATGTGATAGATCATAACAACAAAAGCAAGTGATACATTTGATTATTCATAGAACTAGTGGGTTGCAACTACACAAGAAACTCCCATGAAGTTTCAAAATCAGAAAATTAATGTAATTTGACAAGTGGAACATACAATAAGAAGAAAATGCGTGACACAGAAATAGAGACCATAGTTTAATAATTAATTTCCTCTTACAGCTGACCCAAGGCCAAAAAAGATGGTAGCACCAAATTCTGCAACACATGTTTGCCTATGAATTGGGGCACATCAATGGAACAAACATTTCAACAACAAGTTTAATTGTAATAGACCAGGAACAGTGTTTTAAAAATAAGTAAATTTTTAAGCAATATGTGCTTAGCTAAGGCAGTTTACATTTAAGTAGGTTAGGCTCCCTGTCCCCATGAACTATGGACCTTGCCAAGATTGGGTGGCTTGCATGCCTCAACAATACACAGAGACATACGGTAGGTGAAACTACAGTGGAGGCTTATCTGTGGAGAAAACAGATTGATCAATAGTTCCCGAAGAATGGCAGCAGCCTTTCCGGTAGCTTTAGGGGCAGCAGACCTGATGATTGACTGATCTGGCCTTGAAAATTTAACCAACCAGGTTTCAGTGTACTGATATTGTCAATGGCTGAAAGCAAGGGGAAGCTACAGCTGTTATTTACTTTTCCTGAGGTCATGCAGGTGTACTGCATTGTTTAATGATAATGGTACCTCATGGGTAAAATATTCTGGAGGAAAAATAATCTCCCATTCCAATCTCTGAGTGGGGATTACTCAGGAGGATGTCATCCTAAAAATAAAACTGGCTTTCTACAGGTTAGAATGTGGAATGTTCCATCCCTTAATTGGGTAGGTAGATTACATAATAACAAAGGGAAATGTATAGAATGAAGTTAGATGATTTGGTGGGAATTAGTGAAGTGTGATGGCAGGAAGAACAAGGCTTCTGCTCAGGTCAGTAGATGGCTACAGCGTAAATTCAAATAGGGGTAATACTGAAGTAGGCGTTATTATGAATAATAAAATAGGAATGTAGGTAAGCTATTGTGAACAGTGCAGTGAATGCATTATCACAGCCAAGGTAGACATAAAGTGAACACCCGACACAATAGTACAAGTTTATATGCCAATTAATTCTATGGATGATTAAGAGACTGAGGTATGTGTGATGAGATTAAAGACATTATTCAGATAGTTAAGGAAGATACATAACTGAAATTCAGTAGTAGGAAAGGAAGAGAAGGAAAAATGGCAGGAGAACATGGGCTGGGAAAGGGAAATGAAAGATGAAGCCACCTGGTAGAATTTCATACAGAGCATAATTTAATAACTGAAAACACTTGGCTTAGCACTTTGGAGATGAGCAAAACAGCTGCTGCATCATGTGGATTATACTCAAAGAAGATGAGTGATGTAGCACTTATGTTGGCCATTTCTCAGCTTTGTAAATGTATTACAGCATTTACATTACATCAGTAGTCTGTATAATGATGTTCTATGGCACTTTTAGTATCACAAAAAGACTCAAATGGTATCTCATTCCACTTGTATTGGCAGCTAACAAACACAGACATCATTGTGTCTTACATGCTTTGTGTCATTCACATTCCCCTTTGCTGCCATGTGCCATGCCTCACAATGTCACATCCAGTGCAAATGACAACTGCTGTCTACTATACATTTTACATTTATATTCAAGACAGAAAGAGGCTAACTTAAGATCCAGCTGCCTAGAAGCTGATAAAAAGAAATTTCATTTCATAGACAAGACCATTTGATGTTTGTGAAATGGGAAGACATTAGAGACATACTTTTTTTTGATGACAAAACACAAAATGACTACATTCAGTGTCACTGTCAAAATAAGATTAGGATGATAGAGAAGAAGCGACCTGCCTGTCTCTTTGATTACAGCAAAAACAAGGCTGGTGTGACCACAGTTACTGCAGTTTTGAGAGGAAGCTAATGAAGTGGTGGAAGGATTTTCACATTTTCATGACAATGATTGCAAATTTTGAATCAGATTCAATCAGCCCTCACCAACACAGTCCTGCAAAAGCATGTCCATCAGACCCAAACCTCCATCCGATACCTTCTCTCCGTCTGTAAAACTCTCCTTCTGTTCAATCCCAAATTCCTGTATTCCATGTCGCACACTGAAACTATTGCTCTCCAGGAACTAGAGTCACATGCACATCACATCAAAAAACTCATTAACCTGCCTTGGACTACCACTACCCACAACCTCCATAACAGCTTCAAAAACTCCCCCCACATCCCCTCATAACTGACAAACCCTGCCTCATTTACCCCACCCTCAAAAACTCCCACCCACCACCATACAGAATCCAGAACTTAAACAGATCTGGAAACAGTCATGAACCTTTCCTCCAAAAGTCTTAGCCCCACGGATGCATCAGTCCTTTCCAATGACCTACACTTTTGCACTGTTCCTACATTCAGTCATGCTGGCCTTATTGAAGACCTTCTCCTTCTCCCATTTCCTACAGTGAATACACATTTTCACCACCAACCCTACCACTCAGATTCAACTGAAAACCAGTGTTGAAACCTGCCTGACTTAGTTCACTCTTCCATACAAATGTGAACCATCCCCATCATTACCCAAAACCCTCAATATGCAAGTTAACCTTACACCCACAGAAAGAACCACAATCACAAGCACCTAAAAGCTTATCTAGACCTTGTAATACCTCTTGTTGGCAATGGTTCCACCACCATGGTTTCGAACTTCAAGGATTACCTGGTGGAAGGGCTCCATCAGTTGTCAGATTCATCCAACTAAAATCCCTGCCACTGTGAGCCCATTCCAGAAATACAGCAGGATCTCCAGTCTCTCCTCAAACTCTTATGCATGTCCCAGAACCTCTCCCTTCATTTCTACCACTGCCTGCACTCCTACCTTCTGTATGTTTTCTAAAGTCCATAAACCAAACCACCCAGGATGCCCCCTTGTGGCTGGTTACTGTGCCCCCACTGAGAGAATCTCTGCTCTCATAGGCAAACACCTCCAGCCTATTACCCATAACCTACCTTCATATAAAAAAGACATCAAACATTTCTTCCATCAACTCTCCACAGTTCCTTTTCCTTTACCACACAGTGCCTTGCTGATCCCTATTGATGCCATCTCCCTTTACACTAGTGTCCTTACTGACCATGGCCTTACTGACACTGAACACTACCTTCTCCAGCGTTTTACCAATTCCAAACCAAAAACCTCCTTCCTGGTCACCATGACCAGCTACATGCTCATTTACAATTATTTCTCCTTTGAAGGCTTCATCTACAAACAAATCTGGAATACAGCAGTGGGCACCCATTGGCACCATCCTGTTCATGGCCACCTGAGGAATCCTTCCTAACAACCAGAATCCCAAACCTGTCACCTGTTTCAGATTCACTGATGATATCTTTGTGATCTGGATCAAGTGTGAGAACCCCCTATCCACATTCCTATAGAACCTCAACTCCATCTCCTCCCATTTGCTTTACCTGGTCCTCCTCAACCCAACAAGCCACCTTCTTTGATGTTGACCTCCACCTCAAAGATGGCTACATCACTACCTCTCTTTGTATCAAACCTACCAATCACTAGCAATACCTCCACTTTAGCAGCTGCCACCCATTCCATACTGAGAAGTCCCTTTCATACACCCTAGCCACCCATGGGTGTTGCACCTGCAGTGAGGAACAGTCCTTCTCAAAATATACCAAGGGTCTCACTGAGGTCTTCACAGATCATAATTGCCCCCTAACCCTGTGCAAAAACAAATCTCTCATACCTTATCTCTCCATTCACTCACCATTTCCCAAGGTCCCATCATCCATCCACAGAGGAACGTTCTCCTCATGACTCAGTATCACACAGGATTCAAACTATTGAATCACTAGCCACTATCGTACTCACCTTCCCATAGTGGCATTCTGCTGCCCACCGAACCTACACAATATCCTCGTCCTTACTTGCACAGCCCCTGCTCCCAACCCTTGCCTCATGGCTCATATCCTTTCAATAGACCTAGATGCAAGACTTGTTTCATACATCCTCCCACCACCACCTACTCCAGTCCAATTATAAGTATCATTTATCCCAACTACCTCTGAAACAAGTCATGTGATCTATAATCTAAGCTGCAACCACTGAACTGCATTCTACATGGGCTTGACAAACAACAAGCTGTCTGTTCGCATGAATGGCCACCAATAAACTGTGGATGAGACGCAGCTGGACCACCCAGTTGCTGCACATGCAGCCCAACACAACATTCTTCATTTCAATGACTGCCTCACAGCCTGTGCAATATAGAGTCTTGCTTTTCTGAATTGTACAAGTGGCAACTCGCCCTACAATATATCCTATGTTTCCATAACCCTCCTAGCCTCAACCTTCATTAGTCACTGTCTTTCACCCACCTGTCTCATTCCCTGCTTTAGAGTTTCTTGGTTCACTTGCCATGTCAAATTCATATAAAATTCCAAGCTTTGGATGACATCTACCATCAGCCTTCATCAGGGACTAAAACTGACAGTCATGAATTGGCAAAGTTCCCTCTTTTATACACAGAGAATGGCATCTGCTTAACTGTGTTGTCATGATGGCGTGGATGGAGGTGGCACATTCTACATCCACAGACTTTTATTGTGCTCCCTATCTAGCACTGGTTCCAGTGCCATCCATCACATCAGCTGATGAACTGTGAGAAGTATTCCTCTGCATTTTATCTTTGTCAAGTGCATGCTTCCATGCATTGCTAAGTGTATAGCCAGTGTCTCTGTTGAAGTTGTTTTCATGAAGTCTGATTACAACAGCTTCTCTGATCATAAGTCCCAGTACTTCAAAACATGAACAATTATTCTTGTTTGTTCAAACAAAATGTACTTAAGAATACTGGCTTCTCAGACGAACTCGTGAAGAATTTAGGGCCAAGAGCACCAAAGCCACTCATTCTGTACAGTCTGTCTAAAACACACAAAGATGGTGTCCCATTATGACCAATTATTAGTGCTATCAACTCTCCTACATACAGGCTGGCAAAGTATCTGACTAAACTTTTGGCGCCTATAGTCAGATGTGGTAGACATCACATTAAAAATTCATGAATGCATGTTGATATAATAGAGCAGATGAGGATTGGCCTGAATGAAGTTGTGATTAGCCTTGATGTGGTCTCCTGTTTACGAAGGTGCCGGTGGAAGAGACACATTGAAACAGTTGGCCTCTCAGTCCCCCTCAGAAATTTTGAAATTATTTCAGCAGACTTTGATGACAACATAATTCTTGTATGGTGTAAATTATTATAAATGATTGATGGAGCAGCCATGAGTTCATTACCATCACCAGCTGCAGCTAAATTTTTCAGGGAGATATAAAAGAACATGCATTAAGCAGTGTTTCCTTCCAGTCATCTTGCTTCTTCAGATATGTTGCAATACATTTTAAATCCAGCCACATGACAGTGTGATGGTGCAGCAGTTTGATGACCATTTGAATGGTATATATCCCGAATGAAAATTCATGATGGGAGGTTACCTTTCTTAGATTGTTAGTTGAATGGAAATCAGATGGATGACTTGGCCATTCTCTGTACAGAAAACAAATGCATACAGATTTGTATCTCAATGGGTGTAACTTTCACCATCCAGCTCAGAAGAGAGCTATGCTGAACACCTTAGTACACAGAGCCAGAACTATTTTGGACATGGACCACCTCGGTTCCGAGATTAAACATCTGAAGACAGTGTTCAGAAGAAATGAGTACTCTTATCCATGGCATTAGATCACTACCATTGAGAAAACCAAGACATGATGTTGTTCAAACAAGCCAAGAGGAACAGCAAACAGTGCATCTTCCATTCTGTGGTGCAACAACTAGCAAGATAGATAAAATCATAAACAGCAAAGGAGTCTGACCAGTCTTCTGGCCACTCAGAAAAATTAAAGAAATGTTGTGATCCATTAAAGATAATCTCTGCCTGAGAGTGCTGGGAATTTATAACATTCCTTGCGAGTTTGGCAAGAGTTATGTTTGCCAGTCTATACAGTCAGTTGCTGCGTGTTGAGTCAACTATCATCGTCTCCTTAAATACAAACATTTGGATAAATAAGTAGTGCAGAGCACTACCTGTTAAATAAGCATAAAATTTTGTTTCAATGTACGAGAATCAGTGCTCATGCTCCGAACTACTGAGACTTGTGAACAGAGAAGCTGTTGACATCAGACTGTGAAAATGAATTCAAGAGAGACATTGGCTACGCACTTAGGGATGCATGGAAGTGTGCACTTGACAAGGAAAAAACACAGAGGAATACTTCTCACACTTCACCAACTGATGCAATGGATAGCACTGGAAGCAATATTAGATAGAAAGCACAAGCAAAATCTATGGACGTAGGACATGTCACCTCTGTCTGTGCCATCATGATGTAACACAGCCAATCAGATGCTATTCTCTGGGTATGAAAGAAGGAGCACTGCCAGTTCATGGCAGTCAGTTTTAATCTGTGACAAAGATGATGGTGGACACCGTTGGAAGCTTGGAATTTTATTCGAATTTGATGCGGCAAATAAACTGAGAAATTTTCATGCAAGGACTCTGATGCGAAAAACTTCGTAACTGTATCACCTACTGTGTTCCCATTACAGCACTACAAGCCTTCTATTTTGCCAACACACCCACAGTCTTTTTACTTCTCTCCTTTCTTGCTTGATGTGAGCAGGTTTAACCCTGTTGAGGAAGACAATAGTTACTGAGCCCTTAATTATGATGTCCATTGTGTTACTGGTTCGTTTGACAACTCTGTACGGGCTTGTGTAAGGGGGCTGTAACAGGGCTTTTACAGTGTCATCGTGAAGGAACACAAATTCGCAAGTGTTGAGCGCCTTGGGAACATATATGTGCGGCGGAGTGTGGATGGAAGGGGGCGGGGGTTGAAGCTTGTTACAGTGTAACCTGTTCCACCAAGGACGGCAGTTCGGACGGTTTGGCGACTGGAGTAGGAGCAACAAGTTTGCCTGGCAGTGTACGGGACTGGCCATAGATAAACTCAGCCACTGAGCCCTTAAGGTCTACCTTGAAAGTGGCCCGCAAACCGTGTAAGACAAATGGCAGGACGTCTGTCCAAAGGAGGCCATGGCAACATAGGGCCATTTGAGCATCCTATGCCAACATTCCACATGGCCATTGCTTTGCGGGTGGTATGCTGTTGAATGAATTTTCTTGATGCTGCACAGCCTACATAGTTCAGAAAACAAGGCAGACAAATTGACGGCCTTGGTTGGTCGTCAAGTAAACAGGGCAGCCAAAGCGTGAAATCCAAGTGCCTATGAAGGATCGTGCCACTGATCCAGATGTAATATTGGGTAGCGGGGCAGTTTCCACCCAACGAGAGTTTCTGTCTATAATAGATAGTACGTATATGTAACCCTCAGAGGGGGTGAGGGGGCCCACCAAGTCAATGTGAACATGAGGGAAGTGACTGGGAGCAGCAGTGAAGCTGCCTAGTGGGGGCAATGTGTGCCGCGAAACTTTATTTTGTTGGCACGGAATGCAGGCACGGGTCCAGGCTTGGCAGTTGCGACGCATGTCACACCAGACAAAGTGCTCTGAAGTAAGTCTGGTAGAGGCTCTCACACCTGGATGAGCTAGGTTGCGTAATTTGTCAAATACTTGTCTTTGTAGAAGTTTGGGTATGAAGGGACGCAGTGTACCAGTTGATTCGTCACTCTGAACCTTGCCTATGACACCGGGATAGGTGGATGACACAGGTTTGAGTGACGAGCTGTGATCGGAAATAAGGTCCATAGTGTCCTTGTCGGCAGACAGCAGCTTAGGCAAGTTAGAGAGGTCTATTAGAGTTGTGAGAGCACTGACACAAGACAAAAAATCTGTGACCACATTATCTGCACCCTTGATGTATCGTATGTCAGAGGTAAATTTCAATATAAAGTTGAAATGACAGAAGCGTCTAGGTGGAGGGTCAGTCAGGGGGTTCTTTACAGCAGCAACTAAAGGGTTATGGTTGGTTAAAATGTAGAAGTCCCTAACCTCAACTTTGGCGTGAAAGTGTTTCACAGCCTCGTAAACTGCCAAGAGCTCCCTATCAAAGGCTGAGTACTTTTTTTGAGCGCTGTTGAGCTTCTGCAAAAAGAATTGCAAAGGAGAGGTAGTATCTCCGACGGTTTGGCTGAGGACAGCACCTACTGTGGTATCACTGGCATCTGTGGTAATAAAAAACATAGCGTCCAGAAGCGAGTGGGCAACAGCAACTGTGTTTGCTAGTAGGTGCTTCAGTTCATCAAAAGCTTGTTCCATGGCAGAGGTCCAGGGGACCAGGTGGATATAGTCATATTTTTGCCAGCGAGGGCGTCTGTTAGGGGAGCCTGAACCTCGGCTGCGGTGAGCAAATGCTTCCTATAATAGTTAACTGTTCCGATGTAGCCTAAGAATCTTACCGAAGTCTGGTGCAACTGGAGCTTCTTATTATTCAGTTCAACACCGGCAGTGGTAAGAATGTCTTTAACAATCTGCAAATGTTCCTCGTTCTTTTGCAAAGTAGGACTGAAAATAAGAATGTCGTCCAAGTAAAAGAAACAAAAATCCAGATGAAACAACACCTTGTTTATGAATCTCTGCCAAGTTTGTGCAGTGTTGTGGAAGCCAAAGGGCATGAACCAGTATTGGAAAAGGCCAAAAGGTGTCGTAACAGCTGTCTTTTCAATATCCTCTGGTGTCATCGGAATTTGATGATAGGCCCTCCTACAGTCCACAACTGAGAAATATTTGGCACCTGAAAGAGCATGGTTAAAATCCGCGACGTTAGGAACTGGGTACTTGTCTATGATAGTACGAGAGTTCATCTTAGTATAGTTGCCAACCATACGCCAGGTGCCGTCGCTTTTTGTGACGAAGTGGATAGGCGAGGCCCGGCATCCAGCAGATGGTTCGATGACGCCGGCTGTTAAAAGATCACCTATTTGTTTGCGAGTCACTTTCATGAGTTCCGGCTTGATACGGCGTGGTCGGCAAGAGATAGTCGGTCCGTCTTGCAAGCGAAGTTTGTGGGCGGTGCCATCTCTAACCACGGAAACGTGTGACGCAGTACACGAGGCGACTGTTTGTGGTATAATGTGTGCGGTGGCTGCTAGGCTGGGTTGTGGTACAGACAGCGAAAGTTTGCATAAGTGCCAACTGTTGGGTGGTTGGGGGTGACAAACAAGTGAGCTACTTGAAACAAGGTTGGTACACTGTTTATTAGTAACTGAAGGCGCTGCTGTTGAGCTTTGTGGCGTTAGCAGGCACAAATGAACAGCTGATGGCAGTAAATCAAAAACATTAACCTGCGCCTGGGAAGTTAGCTACCCAAGCGAGGAGGGGGATGAATGTGCACTCGAATTAACACAGTTAGAGTTGGCAGGAGCACAGACACTGTACAGTTTATGTGGCACATGGTCGCAAATGCACTTGGGTGCAAGAACACTGTAGTGGCACCGACAACCTTGTTTGTTGCCGAGGTGTCGTCTGCTGCAAGCTGCTGCCATGCCGAAGATAACTCGTTACTTAAGTCATTGAGGCTACAGTGTAGCTCAAGTTGAAGTTGTTCCAAGCGCAGGCGTGTAGACTCGACACGCTCCGTGAGCCACTTATTGGCCCATGACAAGAGCTCGGAGGAGGGGTTATTACACTTCCTAGCCAGGTGGACCTGTTTAGCAGTACTATTGACACTCAACGAAGCACACAGGATATGTTCCTGTGTAGAGTGATAGAACACAGTATTCTTGACGAGATCAGGTCACAGTTTGTGGTACCGTAGAAAGCTGATGCCCAAAATGGAATCGTCGATGTCAGCCACCAGGAAGGACCACTTCAGGTTGCACTTAGGTGAGAGGGACACTGCATACGAAGTAGAACCTAAGCATGACAAATTAGATGAGTTTACAGTGTGTAGGACAGTTTTGTGTAGTCGGATCTTTTCGGTAGCAAGAGGAGATGGAAGTAGGGAAACATCTGCGCCCGTGTCAATGAGAAAGTTTGTGCCAGAGTTCAAATCGCGGACATAGACTTGTGTTGGACACCGAATGGAGCGTGGGACAGCGCCTGTTGTTTACATCACAGGAGGTGGCACCGCTGCCTGCCTGTGGTTGAAGTTTGGATAGGAGCATGGCGAATTTGCAACTGCGTGCTCGTTCCCCGAATTTTGCATGGAAGAAACAGTATTTATGGGAGGACGTCTGCTCCTGTGAGTGGTCAGACGGCGGCGGCCCAGAATATTCCGCAGAGTCAGATGTGCTGTTGTTGTGCAGACAAGAAGGTGCCGGTAGTGCGGCAAGCTTGACAGACTTAGGTTTAGTGGGGCGTCCACATTGAGGCCCTGGTTATGATTAGCAACTGGTGTAGCTGCCGGACTGCTGGGCACGGGATTCACGTAGTAGAGCGGAGTAACCTCGGTTGGCGGGGAGCAAGCGTTCGCTATTTGGGCTATCTTCATAGGCGGAGATGGCCGTTTGGACAGACAGAGGCAGGTTTTCCATCCAAATCTCAGTGAGCGTGGCATCTGGCATGTCGCATTCACTGACGAGAAGTTGAAGGCATCACCACAGCTGGGACGGAGATCTGTTGCCAAGGCGTTCTTCATAGACGAGCTGACGAACATTTTCTCCTCTTATCTTGGAGACATGTTCCAGTATTGCTTGTTTAGGTGTAGCGTACTTCTCATTCAGAGGAAGTGACTTAACCAGGTCATAAATTAAGTCGACATGGTCATGGAGGTGGTTCATGAGGCATGTGAAACGGGCATTGTCATCAAGTGCACAGACACTGAAAGTTTGCTCTACCAGGTTGAACCAGAATTCCAAGTGAGCAGGTTTGAATGCCGGAAGTTTCGGTAGGTTCAACGAACTGGTGGTCGAAGAATGCGGGGTGCTGCTCGCGGACGCAGGAGTAGGCCAATCAAAGTTAACTGTGCATCGTGAGGGCAGTAGAGAGGAAGTAGATGTGCCAGCTGTGTTCATAATAGCTGGAGGGGAAGCGAAATCAATTAGGAGGAAGACTGGCATGGAGTGAAGCGGGACCGGTTGTTGCAGTGGAAGGTCAAAGTGGTCACGGCGGTTGCTTGACGGTTATTATGCAATTGGTCCTTCACATCTGCAGCGATATTGTCCATCACAGAATCACTGATGAGCTTGGTGGAACCTGATGTGCTCAAATTACTGCACTGATGAACACTTGGAGTAACAGGCTGGCGAATGTCATTCACCATCGCGGAGTGATACAGACGTGGAGCTTGCACATTCAAAAAGGCATCCTGTTGTGGCACATTATGAAAACTATGCTCCCCACTATTTACAGTACTTGCATTAAAATTCAGTATCAGTGCATAGTGGTTTCTTGTACTGCTGTGCAGCGAAAACTGAAGCACTTCGGGGCTAACAAAGCTGGAGTCGGAGACCGCTGGCGTCAAGTTCAAAACCACTGCACCTGATGAGATCCCTGGGTTCTCAAGGCTGTAGGACTGCGGAAATTCACGTTAGGCACCGACTACAGCTGGCATGCTTGAATTTAATTGCTCTTTCTGGTGAAAACCGGGCGGTGGCGGCGTGTTGTAGAAGGCCATTGTGTAGCAGACAAAGGTCCACGCGGAACACAGAAGCTAGCGCGGTAGTCACTTTGTACTCGGTTCAACAGATTACTCAAACTTCGGGGTCACCACTGAAGTAGATATCAAGGTGGTAAGGTAATGACCACGGTTCTCTCTTCTGATCATCAATACTTTTATTACATGACAAACGTACAAGTCGAAGACTAGGCGGGAACTGAGGTCCCGGAAGTATACAAAACAATGATCAACTCGAAGACATAATACACATATTGATCCATGGATTGATGCCACAAGTATAAATTTTTATGTTTTATATAAAAAGTCAAGGCATACCAGCAAACATCTTGTTGAATATTGTCACTGAATTGGTATTGACTTTGATGAACAAAGAAGGATTTGTTGATACAGCTTGCGCTCAAAATAGTTCACCAGTAAACAGACTCACAGAAGATCATTTTCCTAAATTGATTTCAGATACAGAAACATCAAAATGCCCTCCAAGGAGAAATAAGGTTCTTGCAGAACAAAGCAATACAAAATCTGGGAAAATGGGAAGAAAAGTACCAGGTACTACTGTGAATGAAGAGTTTGATGTAAGACTTCATTTACCAATGTGCTTCAAAATTTTTCATACTAAGGCAAACAAGTAACTAAGTATGAAATGATAATTAAATGGACACCCTTGCTACAAACAGGTGTTGATGTACTTCATTGGGGGCATGTTGAAAATGTGTGCCCCGACCAGGACTCAAACTCAGGATCTCCTGTTTACATGGCAGACACTCTATCCATCTGAGCCACCAAGGGCACAGAGGATAGTGCACCTGCATGGACTTATCCGTTGCACACTCCCCGTGAGTCCCACATTCCCAACATGTCCACACCACTACATTCGTAGCGTGCCTAATAGATGTTTGCTCATCATACTCATTACTCGTGGCAGATTAATTTACCAAGTCTCGTATGAGTTCGGGCATAGCATGTGCATTTGCACAAGAAGGTCAATGGCTGGGAAGCCATATTTTAACTATATATGATGGTAGTATCTGTTCCCGAAAGAACAGTTACTGTAGGTGACCATGCAGCTTTGCTAGAAATAAAATGATAATTAAATGGACACCCTTGGTGCAAACATGCATTGATTTACTTCATTGAGAAGATCTTGAAAATGTGTGCCCCAACTGGGACTCGAACCCAGAATCTCCTGGCTGCAGCAACAGGTTCTTGCTCTACCTCATTTAGAAAAAAATAGACAATTTTTTTTTTTTTATGAAAATAATACAATCTCATTCCATGGTGACTGATGTTAGTCTTTCTTTTTTTTGTTTTTTTGACTGACCTTTTCAATGGAACTTACTATAAAAAGTTCAGAAAAACTATGACAAAGCACAGTATCTGCCAGTTGAGATATGCCCTATCTGCCCAAGTGTTAAGAATCATGAAAGAAAGTGAAAACACACTGCATAAACTTTGTGTATGGTTGATTTTAACTCTTACAGTGCAGTGAATGTAGATAATGTGTTGAAATTTTATTTAAAATTGAGAGCAGAATGATAGCTCATTTTGTTCTTGAGCTATAGGGTTCTATATCGAATGGTTGGGCATAGTGCTCCCAGTTCTGTCCATGCAGATTTGCTGGCTACTATGAAATACATATCATCTGTTTTTAAGAAAACTACTATGTGAAAAAAAATGATTTTTCCATATTGTACAGTCTGATATCTTCACTTGATAAAGGACTAAATTTCTTTTCATTATATTCCATAGTTACTGTGCTGCATCAAATTAAGTAAAATGTTGCACAAAATTTTAAAAAATATTTTGCATAAGTAAACATACATTGTATAAACTTTGCATATGGTTGATTTTCACTGATACAATGCAATGAACAAATCATATAAAAGATTCCAAAATTTAATTTAAAATTGAGAGCAGTAGGGCATCTTACTTTGTTCTTGAGTCATTCGATTTCATATCCAAAGGATAGTCACATGTGATTTGCCCTTTTATATCCTTCATCATGAATCATGTTGTCATAAAATGGTTCAAGCTATTGAAACGAGTCTTTGCCCCCCTCCCCCCAAAGGATAGCACCAAATAATGAGGCACATATTTCAAGTGTTTATAGGATAAACACTTGAAACATTTTTATTCGCCAAGATATGGAAGTAACTCATCTGCAACAGTGAGAGATCAGTGGCTCAGGATGCATTCAGATATCCCTAGCACTGTAGAAAAGTCCAAGAGGCACCTGTATATATGTCGACAATACCTGGGGAGTGGCATAGCAAGATATGTATACATGCCCGCTCCAGCAAAAGGGATGTATGTAAATGATCTGATGATCTGAGGAATAGGGTGAACAACAATCTTGAGCTGTTATAGTTTCTGGGAAAGTGTCATTATTATCTGACTGTAGGAGGATACAGCATTACTTATTCATAATTTATATTTGGTATGATAAATGATGGGTAGCTTTATATGCAGAAAAATGTAGGTTAATGCTGATGAGTAGTCAAAACAATCCTGTAATGTTCAAGTACAGCATTGCTGATATACTGCATGACACAATTACAACAATTAAACATCCAGGCATAACAATGCAAAGTGGTACAAACTGTAATGAGCACATCTGGTCAGTTATGGGGAATGTGAATGATCATCTTCATTTTATTCGTACAATTTTAGGGAAGTGTAGCTCATTTACAAAGGAGACCATGTTGAGAAAACTAGTGTGATCCATTCTTGAGTTTTGTTAGAGTGTTTGGGATCTCCACCAGGACAGATTAAAGGAAGACATAGAAACAATTCAGAGGAATGCTGCCAGATTTGCTACCAGCATATTCAATCAACAATCATATGTTGTAGAAAACCTTTGTGAACTCAAATGGGTACCTTTGGAGGAAAGATGACATTCTTTATTTGAAAAATACCATTGAGAAAATTTAGATGATCAGCATCTTGGGATTACTGCAGAATGATTTTACTATTAGCAACATACATTTTGTGTAAGGACCATAAAGACAAAAATAAGGGAAATTAGGGCTCATATGGAGGCACACAGACAGTCATTTTCCCCCCTCACTTCATTTAAAAGTGAACAGAGAAGGGAATAAATAGTATTGGTACAAGGTTCCCTCTTCTATGCACCATATGATCCAAATCCCCATAGGTCACAGTGCATATGCCCCTTCTTCTTTTTGAGGAAGATATAGCAAATCAGGTGCATGGTCATACACCCTCGCATCACACTCCTATGCCAAACTTTTTATGAACCATCTAGAAGACAGCTTCCTAGCCTCCCAAGACCCTAATCCCCATGCCTTGTTCTGGTTCACTGATGATATCTTCATGATCGGGACTAAGGGCCAAGACATATTATTCTCATTCCACAAACTCAACACCCTTTCTCCCAACTGATTCATCTTGTCCTCCTCAACACAATGTGTCACATGCCTCAGCATTGACCTCCACCACTCTGATAGCTCCATCCACACCCCCATCCATATCTGTCCATATTAGACCCACTAACCAAAAAACAGTACTTGCATTTTGGAAGCACCTGTGATGTCTTCCACACCAAAAAATGGCTCCCATACAGCCAGGCCACTAGTCTACAGTGTTATCTGCTTTGAGGGAAACACTCTTGCCCAGTATGCTGAAGGTCTCATGGTGGCCCTTACAGACAGGCACAATTCTGTCATACCTAATCTACAACCAGATTTCCCAAGCCATATCATGATACACCCCCACCCCCCCCCCCCTAAAAAAAAAAAAAAAAAAAAAAAAATCATCCAATATCACCATGGACTGGATAAACCAAACCATATCACGTGTCAAGATTTTCATCATCTATTATCATGACCAGAAATGAAGGACATCGTACTGGAGATCATGTCCCTGTGGAAGATCTATGTACAAGACCTGCCCAATCCACCCACTGAGCACTTCCTACTCCAGTCCTGACACAGGCATATCCTATTCCATCAGAGCAGGGCTGCCTGTGATAGCATCCATGTTATATACCGACTCTGCTGCAAGCACTGCATAGCTTTTTATGTTGGTATGACAACCAAACAGCTGTCCACCAGAATAAATAGCCACCATCTAACTGTCACCAAGAACAAGTTGACCACCCAGTGGCACAACATGCTTGATTTCAATGTTTGTTTCACAATCTGGGCCATCTGAATCTTTCCTTTGACCACCAGCTTTTCTGAACTAAACAATGGGAGTTACATTGCAACACACCTTTCATTGCTGTAACCATCCTTGCCTGAATCTACATTAACACACTGTCCCCATATCTTCCACCCAACCATTTCTCTTTCCTCTGTCCTGCCACCCCTTCCAACTCCACATCTCCATGTCACTTTCATCGTGCTCTGCACCCCAATGGCTCTGCTACACATGGATCATATGTGTAGCCCATACACTTGCCACCCCTCAATCCCACATCTCTAGCCAGTATTCCTGCTGCTCCCTCCAAGCCACTAGCTACCTATCCACAACTGCTCTTCCCAATTCCTGCCTCTCTCTCCCTCTCCCTTTACCCACCTCACCTGACAATCGCCATCCTATCCTAGCCCATCTTCTCTCTCTCTCTCTCTCTCTCTCTCTCTCTCTCTCTCTCTCTCTCTGTGTGTGTGTGTGTGTGTGTGTGTGTGTGTGTGTGTGTGTGTGTGTGTGATTGTGCTTCATCCCCACAAAGGATTTATTCTGAAAGTTTTCTTTGTCTTCTGTATGTGGCTGTTGACAACTCAATGCATCTGCTATTCAGTAAAATGTCTCCTTTACTCCTAAATGATCTACATTCTACCATTTGCCTGACTTATTTAGACAGAAAAATAATCCTATTTTGAACTATTTTGTGTCTTCTCCACTTCAGGGACAATGATAAGATCATTCTTCAAGCCCAAGCAATATCTATCAATTCAAACTGCATCTTCCTTACAACAGAGCGTATCTCTACACCAGCATTCAAATTGTTTTGAGAAGCCACATTTGGCCCTCCACATGATACATCATCCAGCCACAACAGTATCTCCATTGCTCACCTGTGTATTTCTCTTCCCATGTTTTGGAACAATGACAGACACTTGCCAGCTCCCTCCTGAATTCTGGGGCTCCACTACATTCAAAATTGCATAGAAATCAAATCACAACTCTGACTTATGCTCTGACTTTATCAATTAAATGTGTTCAAACATTATGAATTACCTTGAAGAAAACAATTTACTAACACATAGTCAGCACCAGCACAGATTCAGAAAATATCAGTCTTATGAAACGCAACCACCTCTTTACACTCATGAAGAAATAAGTCCTATCGACAGAGGATTTCAAATTGATTCCATATTTTTAGATTTCCAGAAGGCTTTTGACAATGTTCCTCACAAGCATATTGTAACCAAACTGTGTGCCAATGGAATATCACCTCAGCTGAGTGACTGGATTCATGATTTCCTGTCAGAAAGGTCATAGATCATAGTAGTAGATGGAATGTTGTTGAGTAAAACAGAAGTAACATCCAGCCTTCCACAAGGAAGTGTTATAGGCCCTCTATTGTTCCTGATCTATATTAATGACATAGGAAACAATCTGAGTAGCCCTCTTACATTGTTTGCAGATGGTGCTGTCATCAGGTGACCAAAACGAATTGCAAAATGATTTAGATAAGATATCTGTACAGTGCAAAAAGTCAGAATTGACCCTGAATAAAGAAAACTGTGAAGTCATTCACTTGAGTACTAAAAGAATCCGCTAAATTTTGATTATTTGATAAGTCATGCAAATCTGAAGGCTTTAAATTTAACTAAATACTTAGGGATTACAATTACAAATAACCTAAATTGGAACAATCACATAGATAATGTTGTGGGTAGATCAAACCAAAGACTGTGATTCATTGGCAGAACACTAAGAAGATGCAACAGGTCTACCAAAGAGACTACTTGCACCATGCTTATCCACCCTGTGTGGTGTGGGATCCGCATCAGGTGGGTCTGATGCATGACATCAAAAATGTTCAAAGGTAGCTCATTTTGTATTATCACAAAATACGGGAGTGCCACAGACATGATACGTGAATTGGAGTGGCAATCATTAAAACAAAGGCATTTTTTTCAATCACCAGTTTTCTCCTCCAATTGTGAAAACATTCTGTTGGCACCCACCTACATAGGGATAAATGATCATCATGATAAAATAAGAGAAATCAGGGCTCACACAGAAATATTTAAGGGCTCTTTTTCCCATGTACTGTTCAAGAGTGGAATGGTAAAGAGACAGCTTGAAGATGGTTCATTGAACCCTCTGCCAGGCACTTTACTGTGAATAGCAGAGTAATCACATAGATGTAGACGGAAATTTTGCGCTACATTTTTTGAAGCCTAGTAAACAATAATTTATTCTTTGTCTTAAGTTATGTAATGTTATAGTCGGTAATGAGTCTGGGCAGGGAAATGTTACGTCACCACCAAGTCTCAAATAGAAGACAAATCGTAACTTTGAGAGATGAAACAGTGTAGGTGGCAGAGGATCAAACAGATAAGCAGATAAGTGGATAAAACAGGAGATGCTGAATCTAACTGAGAAAACATTAAAAATTTATCATCTGATGTAGGCAGAAGAGAACAGACACGGCTAAAACATTTTGTGCAGGTATAGGTGATTTTTTTTAACATATTAGAGCATTTGGGCAGAAATTGTACCCTCAGCAGTCTTGTATGATTGAGCAAGACATATTTTGAAGTTGGTTTGCCAAAATGTAATTGGTATTTGTTAGTTTCTATATTAGTGTGACACTATATTCATTTGTTGGGCATTTGTATGTTTGAATTACTCCTGGAGCATCAAACAGCAAAGTGGGGTCTCCTTACAGCAAGCTTGTCTCATATACAGAGCTTTGTTGATGCCTGGAGTGCCAGGGGCTGCATCATGGAACCCTCCTGGAGCAGTTCTCTCCTAAGGAGCTTCTCAAAAATCAAAGAATACATGGTAGAATCAATGTAAAACATTTCAGTCACTTCACAGCTGGTGTTGTTATGTTGTTTCTGACTTGAAAACATCTCACTTTTGTTAATAAGATAATTTGATGTTTAAGGATTGATACATATATAATAAAGAAAGGCATTGTACACTATACATACTTTCTATCAGTAGTTTGGAAACATTGGAAGAAGAAGAGGACCCTCCCTCCCTCCCTCCCCCCCCCCCCCCCCACCACCACCACCCCACACCAAGGTAGCCACCTGAGCAGTTCCAGAACCTAACTGCGAGAAGTTGCACTTTGTCAGCATGAATCTTTGCAAGTGGCGCCCTGGCCATACAATTCTGGCAAAAGTCAAATTATAATATCACAAAAGTAGCAATTTCTCAACTTAAATTACAACTGAAAGAAGATAATAACTGGTTTGGCAGCAATCTTGCAGTGATTGGTATTTACGCATGGGAAATTTGCTGTGTGCAAACAATACTAAGAATTGACATTACTTACAAAAAGATTTTCTCAGGTGGCATGCTTCATAGTACAGCACTATCAGACATCAGGGTGCACAATAGTGTAAAGTTCAACACATGATTAATAGTGGTCACAATAGAGGAAGACAGTCAATCATAAAGTGACTTAAGAAGAATTTAAAATTGTTATGGTATAATGTGAAGATTTTTTTAATGAGTGATTTGAGCTTAGCAACATCAGTCAATAAGGGGTTGCTATGTGAAGCGATGAGAATGAATAATCTGTCATTTTAATGTGACA
Organism: Schistocerca piceifrons; assembly: GCF_021461385.2. Classification (NCBI taxonomy): domain Eukaryota; kingdom Metazoa; phylum Arthropoda; class Insecta; order Orthoptera; family Acrididae; genus Schistocerca; species Schistocerca piceifrons. The sequence goes on from NC_060141.1 coordinate 191,197,069, forward strand.
TGAATAATTAATCAGTGTTGCTCCAGTTCCAATATTTTACTTTATTGGCATCTGGTAAGTTGTCGGTACCTCCATAACAAGAGTAACTGGCACTTAGAAGGTCTGGTGTCAGTGATTTTGTTCATCCATCAACACAGTCAGCGAATATATCAGTGGCAGTTTGTAGTGTTCACAGTGGCAGTATAAACACGTTGGGACTTTGAGCAGCTGTGCTCACCTCTACCCGCCTTCAGTAGCAGTTACTGCAAAACATCAGTAATTAATAACCATCCAGTGGGTCTGGCATATTATGTATTTGTAGCTTACACTACAATTTACTCTGGACTCAACATTAAGTATAGGAGCAACCAGTATAGGAAATGTATATATCTTAACCTTAGGTAGTTACTATAATTTGTGTTAATATCTGTAGCTACGCAGTGATAGTGAACAAAGAGACAATCACGTCATTAAAAGAGAAAGGTATGATGATGGAGGGATTTATGCAGGCAGTATTTGTACAATTTTCACACATTAGCACAAGGTTTATGCAACTCGATCAAAAAATGAATATTTAACACTATATCAAAACAAATCCACACTCATTAATAATAAAGTCTCAAATTTTGAAGAACGAGTGAATGACAGACTTTTAATCATGGAAGGAAAAATGTCAAAATTTACATGGAAGATAAATGGGAGAAAGGATCATTTTGAACAAAGTTTATATGGGGGTTTCAATCATGTAGCAGAGAGGTAGATGAATGGTTGGAGATAGTAGAACATAAACTTGATAGCAAACTGAACTACATACATGCAATAAAAGACACACAGGATGATCTATTTAAGAGGACAGATACTTCAGAGAAAAAACTTTTAGAAACAAAAACTAATTTACACAAAGTAACAAGTACACACACAAATGCAATAATGCTGATAATTAACAGGTTAGAATACAGAACTTAGAATGAAACAGTGAATTTGTGATTAATAGTACGTGTACTGATCCTGACAATAGTACAACAACTTCAGCAGATCCTCTTTCTAGCTTGTCACCTGTGAGAATTTAAATGATTTTGACCAACTTGGAAGAGACAAATAATAACGCACATTCAAATAATGCAATCATCAACATACTGAATTCCGATTATGTACATCAAGAGGAAAGAAAAAACTGCAATGCTTGTTCAAATAAAAGTAAGTCACAGTTTAATACAGATGATGATTTTTCGATTGTGTTGAGTAGGGGATTAAACCATAAGTTTCCAAGTTCTCCTCAACTGGTTATATACACGCAGTGATTTTCCTGAAAGCTTTTAAAGGAATGCTATCCAAAATTTGGAGTGTAATTAGGTATTATTTGTTATCAGTCATTTAATAGGAAATGTGGCACAATGGGGCATGCTCAAATTACATGAATTTAGAACCTACAGCAACTGTGAAGGCAAGTTTAAATCAAAATATTGGAGCATTGGAGCTCAGAAGAAATTACATTTAATTTATTAGGGTCCAAACTGTGTAATAATGGTAACTGGAAAGGCTACTGAGACTTAACAGAGTATCAGTTAAATAAATCCCAGTAACTAAATGACCGTATTAGGGAAGAACATTTGCTAGAAGTAATTATACATTGATTACCATGGCAAGTACAAGATAAACTCCTGGGCGGGTTGAGGAGAAGTGAGTAGTGTCTTGGATTACCTTGAACAATTAGATACTACAGAAACTCAGTCTAATTGGTATTATTCTAATGATAACTTATCTGAATCTAATAAAATGATAAACAAAATAATAACAATAATGGAAGGCCAAGAAATGTTAGAGCTGAAAATAACAAACAGAGAAATATACAGCAAAGACAGCAGTGGAGGGGCAATCCCACAAACAATAATAACATCAATAATACTAGGGAATTTTGACTTACAGTGTCTGGCAATGCGAACTGTAATAAGACTTAGGGGAAACTACAGAGCTTCCAGGTTCGATCCCCAGAGGCTGTTGAAAATGAGCTGCAGCTATTGTATTCTAATTTAATAAGGTATAATATAAGGAAGAGCATATTAAGTGAATTATTACAAGAAAAGGAACAAAATCTGAAAAAAAAGCATTTACAACCAAAATTGAATGGAACAGTGACCATTATTGTAGATTTTGGTAGTGAAATTTTTGTTATTGATCAATACATCTTAGATCAGCACAATATGTTGTACACATTCTCTAGACTACTCGTAAAAGGATTAAACATAGTAGGAATTACAAGATCAACAGGCAAGCAAATCTCTATAGTGTTATTAGTGAGATGTACTCTACAAAATTATGGCTTTGAATACTTAATTTTTTTAATACCCAAATTTAATATACTGGTAATTATAGGAACATATTGATTACTGAAATATAGTGTTATTATATTTTAATGAGGGTTTATGAATGTTTCCTTATGGCACAGACAAGACAAGAGAAACACTACATTTTTGTGCAATGGTTGTGCACAGTGATAAGATGTACTGGAGTGCTGAAATGGTTATGTACAATAATACAGAGAGTTGTATAAATGATTATAATATGAAAGTTAAGGAGGAAAAATAATGAATATAGTTAACAAGGCACCAGGAACATCATTACATTGAAGTCAGACTCAATATCATTATTGGCGACATAATGTAAATAGATAGATAAAAATTCTACTCTTCAAGCAGCAGCAGGAGAGCAAACACACAAAAAGGTTTAACTTTTACAAGCTTTCAGAGCCAGAGCTCCTTCTTTGGGCAGAGAAGTTGAAGGGGAAGGAAAAGGACTGGAGAGGTTTAGGAAAAGGGGTACAGTTCAGAAAAATCACCCAGAACCCCAGATCATGGGAGACTTACCATTATTGGTGAAACATATAGACGTATTTCTTTAAAACAACGGATATGGACTACGCAAACACGCTTAAAGTTAAGCTGCATGACCAATTTTTTGTAAAGCCATATCCCATACAAGTAGCAATGAAACATGCTGTAAAAGAAGTAATTAACAGAATGGTCTCGTGGGATGTAACAGAACCATCAGATAGTTGTTACAACAGTCCATCATAGAACCAGAATGAGACAGGTCTCCCATCACTGAAGAAATATTGTCAAAATTTACAGGAGCAAACTATGTAATCACAATGGATTTATCTTCTGACAGATCAACTTACAGCAGAGTCCACAGAATACGCAATCTTTCTTTTTGACAGCAGATCCTACCACTTCAAAGTACTACCATTTGGGCTCAGTATCTGTATTTATTACTGCTTTGGATAAAGCCACAGGTGAGGAATAACATGAAAAGGTCTTATTTCTATGTGGATGATATTTTAGTAATTTCCAAAGACTGGAATGATCATCTTCGAACATAGGACCAACTTTTTACAGGATCATATTGATAAGACTTAACTACACTACTTGCCATTAAAATTGCTACACCACAAAGATGACATGCTACAGACATGAAATTTAACCAACAGGAAGAAGATACTGTGATACGCAAATGATTAGCTTCTCAGAGCATTCACACAAGGTTGGCACTGGTGGCGACACCTACAACGTGCTGACATGAGGAAAGTTTCCAACCAATTTCTCATACACAAACAGCAGTTGACCGGCATTGCCTGCTGAAAAGTTGTTGTGATTACTTGTGTAAGGAGGAGAAATGCATACTACCACATTTCCAGCTTTGATAAAGGGCAGATTGTAGCCGATCGTGATTGCACTTTATCGTATCGTGACAGTGCTGCTTGCATTGGTCGAGATTCAATGACTGTTAGCAGAATATGGGATCAGTGGGTTCAGGAGGGTAATACGGAATGCCGTGCTGGATCCCAATGGCCTTGTATCACTAGCAGTCGAGAAGACAGCCATCTTATCTGCATGGCTGTAACGGATCGTGCAGCCACGTCTCGATCCCTGAGTCAATAGATGGGGACGTTTGCAAAACAACAACCATCTGCATGAACAGTTCAACAACATTTGCAGCAAACATGGACTATCAGCTCGGAGCCCATGGCTGCGGTTACCCTTGACACTGCATCACAGACAGGAGCACATGTGATGGTATACTCAACGACAAACCTGGGTGCACGAATGGCAAAACATCATTTTTTCGGATGAATCCAGGTTCTGTTTACAGCATCATGATGGTTGCATCCGTATTTGGCGACCTCGCGGTGAACGCACATTGGAAGTGTGTATTCGTCATCGCCATACTGGCATATCACCCGACGTGATGGTATGGAGTGCCATTGGTTACACGTCTCGGTCACCTCTTATTCGCATTGACGGCACTTTGAACAGTGGATGTTACATTTCAGATGTGTTATGACCCGTGGCTCTACCCTTCATTCGATCCCTACGAAACCCTATGTTTCAGCAGAATAATGCACTACCACATGTTGCAGGTCCTGTACAGGCCTTTCTGGATAAAGAAAATGTTTGACTGCTCCCCTGTCCAGCACATTCTCCAGATCTCTCACCAATTGAAAACGTCTGGTCAATGGTGGCCGAGCAACTGGCCAATCACAATACGCCAGTCACTACTCTTGATAAACTGTGTTATCGTGTTGAAGCGGCATGGGCAGCTGCACCTGTATACGCCATCCAAGCTCTGTTTGATTCAATGCCCAGGCATATCAATGCCTTTATTATGGCCAGAGGTGGTTGTTCTGGGTACTGATTTCTCCGGATCTATGCACCCAAATTGTGTGAAAATGTAATCACATGTCAGTTCTAGTATAATATATTTGTCCAGTGAATACCCATTTATCATCTGCATTTCTTCTTGGTGTAGCAATTTTAATGGCCAGTAGTGTACTTTGAATGATACATGTGTGACCAATTTGTTTCATTAAAGCCTCAAATGTTGGGGAAAAAATGCAGAAGCAAAGTTGTACACCTTTTACAATATAGCAGAATATCATAATATTACGAACCAAAACTCTAAATACGCAATTGACTGCTTCTTGGTGGTTTGCCAAAATACAGCACTCCTGCCTGAAAAGATTATATCTCTACTTGGCGAACACTCTAAGATTGATGTTGAATAAAATGGTTTATCATACTTTAAAGAAATTCCATTTTTTTTTTTTTTTGAGCAGAATTCATAAAATGCACTATTATGCACAGACAGAAAAATTTATTATTATGCATGATTAAAGTGTAAAACATGTCATATTAAATATAAAAAATCAAAATATGCAATATGCATCAATTTACTTCATATAAGGGCAACATATGCGAACATCACGAAAGAACATGATGATTTGAGAGAAACGTATACTCAGTTGCAAATATACTTAGACTTCAGCAACACAAATTTTTAGTAAGAAATGAAAATGTTTGCCAGACCAGAACTCAGTCCCAAATTTCCCACTTCACACGAGCAGTCACTTTGGCTATCCGAATATCCTCCAGGACCAACCCACACTTCCATATGTCCCGCACTCCCACAGTTTCTGTAATTCCCACACAAGGTAAGAATTTATTACTTTTGTCAGGGCCTGTCAAGGTATGTTATACTGTTTGCAGTGTCCTGTGTACTACAGTGTAGTATGCAATGACCTTTAGGTATGCATGCATGCATGCATGTCTGAGGAAACAGACACTACTATGACCCACAGCTGTATGAAATGGAAGAAACATATCTGTAACTGCAAGTACAATTAAACTTCAGCAGCACAAGATTCTAGTAAAAAATGAAATTTTTTTCTGGACTGGGACTTGAACCTCTAATTCCCACTTCAAGCAACAGTTGCCTTAGCCTCTTTGGCTATCTGACCACATCTCCAGGATGGATCCAAACATCATATCACTGTGTGTCCACATATGGTAATTTGGTTTTATTAAGCCACAAAATAAATAATACCAGAGTTTGAGGAGTGCAACCAACATATACAAAAAATGCATTTTCATGCAAACATAAGCTTTAATAATAATTAGTTTCTTGCTTCTATAAATTTGCTTCTATAATTTTTTTTAAATCATGTCATCCTGCTTTCAGTTATTAAGGAATTTATTTCGCAACTCCAATTTCATCATTAAGTTATTTTCAAGCACAAGAAAATGGCTTAATGCCAAAATTGCAATAGTAAAATAAAATTCTTAACAGCTGAAAGCAAGACATCATCATTTAATAAGGACTATAACCACAGTGGGTTGGATTGCATGTTATACTGTAAATAAGACAATTTTTTAAATATTTATGCAACCATCTATTACTCATGAATTTTAAGTACTACTTCTGCAATTAAAATAAGTAAACAAGACAATCAACAGTTGCCATGATGATGAAAAATACAGGAGGAACAATGATTTCATGATTACTGTAACAAAGAGACATCCAACTTTCAGCCTTGCCACCAAAAATTTCTAACTGCCTATACTAGTCAAGGCACAAGGCAGTTGTGCAATGCTTAAAAAGGAACAAACTGCGCATATGAAAAACATCTGACCAATCGCAGGCAACCATAAAGTTGTCATGGTAATGGATAGAAATTACAGACACTCTTGAACACTATTACATTATTTAATGATGTGCTGGTCTGTTTGCTACATACTTCACAGTAAATTATATGTCTATCAGATGTAAAATGCAAAAAAAAAAAAAAATATGAGTCTGCAGGAGTATTTGCGAACCATCTGAAGTCTCAGTTTTCAGCATAGTACAATGTACAAACTCCATTTTACACTTTAAGGACTTATACATGTTGTATTATTGGTAATAGGTTAATAGACACCAAGCAAGAGGGGTAAATGTTGCACTTTACATTTTTTTCAAGAAACCAGAGTTGGGAAAGTAACATTTCATTTATTCTTTTCCTATTGTAGCCCTCAACCAGTCAAGCTCAGGACATCAGATATGTTGTAAGACACTGTGTACATGTCCCTCAGTAAAAATTGGAAGAAAAATGTCTTGGCCAAGTGTTGAATTTACATAAAAATTTAGGACAAACACCCCTTGATTACAAAATATGTTAAATTAGACTCTATAATCAAAATAGACTTCATTAAGTCTTTTAAGCTTGTCAGTTTTGGATGGTGTCAGTTTTGAGATGTGTAGGCCAATATACAAGCTTTTATGTACACATCATTTTAAGATTAAAATAGGTTTTACCACAAATCTGAAATCTAGTAATGATAAGGGGGTTTTGTATTAAAATGTACAGATAATAAAGCAATAATGTTAAAATTGCCACATTCGTATTGCGATAATGAACACTGTGATACAAACCATAAAGAATCTCAATTTGTAGTAGTTGGTTTTTAATGGAAACTCTAACATTTTTTTTTCTTCTGTGCTGACAAACACACATTTGTAGACAATCTGGGCGTGGGTTATAAATCTACGTTCTGATAAAATTGTCAGATAAACTTATTCAGCCCAACTGGATTATTACAAAATTTTGATGAATACATCTATGATAGGTTGAATCAAACTGACATCCTGAACAGTTTTCTTGGCTGCATTAGTGCAATCAGAGCATTTTTAACAAATCTAGTTTCGTATTTTTTTCAGAGCAATAGATGTACTTACGAGAACTGGTCTTTGAAATTTGTAAATTTGCAATTTGTTATATTTTGTCTAAACTCAGAAGGCGCTACATCTTTGTTTCAGAGTTTCTATAGTGAATGTGAAACATTTACCAGCTCTCAAACTGAACTACCACTTCTATCAAACACTTGTTCTGCAGAGTAGCAACCGAGCAGTGTTCTTCTGTCTAGAGTGTCTGAAGAAATCACGTTGTTTCCCTCAATTAAACAAAGTCTTTCACAAGTTGTCATAGGAAAAACTGTGAAGAATATCTTCAAATATCCTATATCAGTGAAGACCAACAATCTAGAGAAGTCCCACATAATGAAGTAAATCTTTATATCAGCTAGATCATTTAAATTTCCTGCAACTCAGTGCAATATAAAGAATCTTAAATTCCAAAATTATTGACTTGACAGATGGGAATGGCTGGCTTATTCAAAGAAAAGTGATGGCACTTTTTGTAAGCACAGCATTCTTTGTGCATCAACATGTCTTGGAAAAGGTGACTAACCTACTCTGTGACAAATGCTTTATTAACAGGTCAGCTCTTACAAAATTTAAAAGATGCACTCAACCAATTCCAATGCCATTCAAATGAAAGTTATTATGTATCTGTTTTAGGTTCTGCTGATAATTTACTGTTATTTCAAGTAAAATAGAGGCCATTGGTGTTTGTTTGAACAACAAAAGAAGGAAAGAAAAAGTAAAGAAATAGAGCTGCTTTTTTGCCTATCACAGAATAAGTGACATTTTGTAGAGAGAATGAACTGAAATCCAAACTAATATTACAAATATATGTGGCTAGTTGATTCAAGAGAATTAGTAAATGATATTAAGAGCACTGAATGTTTTTCTGTTATCTGAGATGAAACACTTGATCTGTCTGATCAGGAGCAGTTTTCTTCATTACATTAACATGTGTTCCACAGATCATGAATATGACATTTCATAATGATGTGGAAAGGGTGAGTTTAACATAAGATTTCCTTACTCAGTATAACTAACATTAAAAAAAAAAAAAAAATCATCTATTGAGTAGAATGAGTTGTTATCCAGAAATTCTTTTAATTTGTTTTTAAATGTTGGTTGACTATCTGTGAGACTTTTGATACTATTTGGTAAATGACCAAAGGTTTTTGTGGCATCATAATTCACCACTTTTTGTGCCAAAGTCAGATTTAACCCAGAATAGTGAAGATCATCCTTTCTTCTAGTGTTGTAGTTATACATGTTGCTATGCTTGGGATGGGTTCATAAGTGACTATATGTACTGCAAAGGTACAGTGAATATCCTGAGTTCCTTAAATAAATATCTGCAAGGTGATGTTGGGTGGGCTTCAGCTATTATTTTGATTACACCCTTTTGTACAATGAATACTTTTTCTCTTAATCATGAAAAAAATGATGTCATATGAAAGCAGTGAATGAAAATAGGCATAGTAGCCCATTTTACTCATATATATTTATCACCAAAATTTGCAATAACCCTAGTAGCATAAGTTGCTGAACATAACCATTTCGGCAGACCATCTCTGTATTTCTTCCAATTTAATTTCTCCTCAGTGCACAGACCCAGATATTTTGCATATTCTGTCTTACCAACACACTTCTGTTCAGAGTCTATATTTGACAATGGCATCATGCCATTTACTGTACAGAACCATGTGTACTGTGTTTTCTCAAAACTTAGTGAAAGTCCATTTGCCAAGAACCACTTAATAATTTTCTGAAATACATTATTTTCAATTTCTTCAGCTGATTCTTACTTGTTGCATGTGATTACTACACTTGTATCACTGTCAAAAAGAACTAGCTTTGCATATTCATGAATATAGAGTGGCAAGTCATTAATATATTTTAAGAAAAGCAAGGGACCCATCACTGAACCTTGTGGAACATCATTCTTGATACCTCTCCAGTTAGAAGACTCTGCCGATTTTTGCAGACTATCTTTACTGTTAATTTCAACCTTCTGCATTCTTCCAGTTAAATATGTATTTAACCATTTCTGCACAGCCCACTCATACAACAATACTAAGGCTTAGCTAAAAGAATTTCTCAATTCACAAATTCAAAAGCCTTTGAGATATCACAGAATTTCCAAATGGGTAATGCTCAGTTATTCAGAGCATTTAGTATTTGATCAGTGAAAGCATATATAGCATTTTCTATTAAAAAGCCGTTCTGAGAACCAAACTGACATTTTGTTAGTACTTCATTTTTACAAATATGTGATGCTGCTCTTGAATACATTACTTTTTCAAGAAATTTGGCTAACACTTTAAGTGAAATTGGGTGGTCATTTTTAACATCAGACCTATTCCCAACCTTATGCAATGGTTTAATAATAGCATATTTCAGTCTATCTGGAATAATGTCCTGTCTCAGTGAGCTACTCAATATGTGGCTCAGACTCACGCTTCTCTGTTGGGAACAAGCTTTTAGTACTCTGCTGGAAATGCCTTCATTTCCATGTGAGCTTTCACTTTTGAGAGAATTCATTTTTTCCTAATTTTAGTAGGATAGATGGTTGAATTTCAATTTTATCAAATTGCACAGATATGACCTCTTCCATATACTGCCTTGCATTTTCTAATGAATAGATGGATCCTATTTTCCCTACAACACTTAAAAAATTATTATTAAAAATGTTTTCTATTTCTAATTTTTTATTAACAAACATTTCACTGAGTTTGATAGAAATACAGTCTTCCTTGCTCTCAGTTGCCCTTTTTCCCTTTTAACAATATTCCAAATTGTTCTATTTTTATTATCAGAGGTCCTCATCTCAGACATAATGCAGATACTTCTGAACTTTTTAAAAACTTTTGTTAATATAGTATACTATATTTTATAATGTTTCACTGTTACTGGATCATTACTCCTTCAACCTATAAATAAGTTAAAAGAAGAAGAATTTTGTCTTCCTGTATTAAGGGAAGAATTTGTTACTTTTTTCCCACTAACAGGCATGTGTTCAGAGAATGTTGTTACACATATTCTTGATACTTGCAATTGTTTTGGCACTGATTTAGAAAACTGGTAGGTCAGGGTTATGATGGAGCTTCAACAGTGAGTGGATATACTACAGGAGCACAAACTACAAAAACCTCATTCTTAGTAACTCTCTTAACATTCCCTTCATAAAAAAACAACCTTGGTGTTATAAAAGAACCAATGGCTTGCTGCAGTCATAACAGCAGTTCCCATCAGATCACCGAAATTAAGTGCTGTCAGGCCTGACTTGCACTCTATGTGTGACTGTCCGGGTCTGCTGAGTCCTTTTGGCAAGTGTAGTACATTCAACCCTTGTGGGGCACACAGAAGAGTATATTGATTGAGAAGCAGCAGCTCCATTCACAAACCTGACAATGGCTGTGGTGTGTTGACAACATGCCCCTCCCTATCTGCATCCAGTGATGCCTAGCAGTTGAAGATAAAAAGGTGGTTGGTTAGTACTTCTGAGTCCTGTTTGGTTGGAGAGGAGGAGTGTTGTAAAAGAAATCACTCAATTTTTCAGGCACAATACTCAAGTTGGAAATTTTTTGAAAGAAAATATAGCATAAATCCTGCCCAAACAAAAAGTCATGATTGTTGGGTATCTGTCACACCAGATTTATTGAGTGCCAAACTTCACTTAATCTTTTTGTTGAACTTCGTTTTGCAATTGTTCAAAAACTTCAAGAACTTTCTGTTTAGGGTGGAGCATTTTCAAGAACTGCATTGACACTTTTAGCTGCTGTGGAGAAAGGAAGCTTTACAATTGCTTTGCTAGTTACTGAATATCTTTAAACCTTTACATTAAAAATTTCAGTTTATTTCCAAAATCCTCAACAGAGTCTGTCCTCCACTCTGACTTTAGTGACAAAATTTTTGAAAATTTGAAGACCATCACTTGTAAAATAAATTTGACATTGAATATCATAAGATATCAGAAAAATCATCAACCTTACATAAAGAAGAGTTTGAATCTTTTATCAAGTTACTAGACAATAAAGAAACAAATTGAAAGGGACAGCCACTCACACAACTCTCCTGAAGTGTATTATGGAAGAGCAATATTTGTGCCAGCAATAGATGGACTCATCGAAAATCTGGAGATTTTGTAGAAACAAGGATTTCTTAATGTTATCTATCAGATATCATCATAAGAATTTAGATTAGCTACTTGAACTGAAAGTTGACTTTGAGACAAGAACAGAGCAGAGTACACATTATGGTGTGAGAAATAATGGCATTAAGAAAAGTCTCAACTCCCAATAAAACTTATGCTTGTTATTGAACAATGAAAATAATCAGTTATTGATAATATAATGTAAATGGATTGATGAAAAAATCTACTCACCAAGAGGCAGTGGATTTAACTCTTACTGCCATTTGGTGAGTAGATTTTTTTAATGTTTGTTACTGATGCTGCTAACAAGAACTTCTGTCCAAACATACAATAACTTTTGTGTGTACTTGCGTCCCTACTACTATCAACATGTCAAGCTGAGACACAATGAAACACGTGAAGACTTACTTGCAGAACATAATAGATAATGAAAGAGTGACCAGACTGACAATGTCAGCACACTATCCTCTTCCTTTTACAGCAGAAGATGTCTTGAATGTCATGGCAATAGGAAGGAAACGAAAACTTTTACTATATTACGAGATGTATTTGCAAACTGCAAGTGAGGTAGCACAATAGCTACACAATGTACAGGAAACATATGAAGATTTGTGCCAGACTGGGACTCAAATGCAGTTTTATTGCTTGTCACAAGCAATTACCTTGAACACTTCAGCTACCTGAGCACACTTCCAGAACAGACCCAAATCTGCAAATTCCCTAGTGTCTGCATCCCATAGTGCTTACACAATATGTGATTTCACACTGGAAGAGACGTATTTATTTTTGTCATGAGCAATTACCTTAAACACTTCAGCTGCCATCTGCAGGTCATGGTCTTGCTGTAGCATTCTCGCTTCCCGCGCACAGGGTCCCGGGTTCGATCCCTGGCGGGGTCAGAGATTTTCCCTGCCTTGAGAGGACTGGGTGTTGTTAGGTAGTGTTCATCATCATCATACATCCCCATTATGGTCAGAGGAAGGCAATGGAAAACCACCTTGCATAGTACAGCAGTGTGGGTCTCCCACATTATCCCCTATGCTCCTGCGAGTATGGGACCTCATCATCATCATCTTCAGCTGCCTGAGCACACTTCCAGAACAGACCCAAATCTGTAAATTCCACAGTGTCTGCATCCCATAGTGCTCACACAATATGTGATTTCCACACAGGAAGAGACTTATATATTTTTCATCAGACTGCCTTCATTTTGGCGTTAAATACATCAGTGCAGTGATACATTTGACAGTGTCTCTATAGTTAGATGCAATGTTATTTTGAATATGGCTGTATGTCCAAAGGAACAGATTCTGGCAAATCTTGTACAGCTGTGGTGTAAACATATTCATAATTTGCAAACACATTACATAATTTAATGAAGGTGTCAACTGACAGACAACAAACATGGCACTGGTAGAAAGGTGTGGTGAAAGGATACTCCAAAATCAGTTGAAATTAAGTGGTTCTTCATGCGGAAAGTGTAAAAAGCGTGTAGTCAAAGTAATTTGGTGTATTAAGTGTAACTTTTGGTTACCGGTACATGAGAAGTGCACAAACATATGTCTGAAATTTATAAATGATGATATTCAGTGGACATGCCTTGACTGTACAAGTGCCAAAAATGCGTGATTAACATCCGCACCAAGTTCTAAGGATGAAATTATTCATTTTCTTCAAAGTGATATTGATGCTCTGAAAGCAGAACTGACGTTACTAGAACAAGAAAATATTGCATCAAAACATGAAAAGTGTTGTGTATGTGAAAAAACTCCAGTGTTAGATGGACCTACTTCAGCAAATACACAAAGTGATACAACTGACAAACATTGTAAAAATTCATCCAGCATTATGAAAGAAAAAGAAACTGAAGATACTGAAGAACCAAACAAATATATGTGGACCAGCATAATGTACAAAAAAGACAGAAAGAGGCATTATAATAAGACAGGAAGTGAATTCTTCATTATAGGTGACTCATTGTTCAAAAACATTGTCATTCCAAACTCCGAAATCAATGTTCTATCTGGATTCAGGACGCATCAGCTGCATACACACCTAAACAACGCCTTAAACTGAAAAGAGAGCACAGCAGATAGCCAAGGCAGAAATCCAAAGGGTGTTTTTATCCATGTGGGAACAAATTCGCTTTGAAACAACAGCGAGGAAGAGATTTCAGTCCACACAAGGAACATCATCCAAACGGCCAGAAGACTCCACTTGAATTCCAGAATAATAATAAGTGGCATTGTGTACAGGAGATCGGTGAGTGACAGCTATGTGCAGAGAACATTAAGATGTTCATAGATACTTGCCAGGTCATAAAAAAATAAGGAAAACTGATAAGTATTGATGAAGGTGAAACAACTTGTGTAGGATTAAGAAAGACAAAACTCAGACCAATATCTGGCAAGAAATACGCTTAAGCCCATAACTAATAGTCAAAGTAGGTATGTTATCCACTGGAATATAAATGGTTTAAACACTGAAGCTTATAACAATAAAAGCTCCAAAATAGATGAATTGGAAATCCGTATGTCAGAATGTGCAAATATTAGAGTTGTTTGTTTAAATGAACACTGGTTTACTGAGGACACAATTAAAACCTAAACAAAATAGGGAACTTCAGATTAGCAAGTAGGTTTTGCAGAAGAAACAAGTCACATGGAGCCTCATGTATACTTCTACATACTGGTAGTGATATAAATTGCGAGACCAGAAATTATTGAAATGAAGAATGTGTTTTTGAGAGCTGTTGTGTATAAATAGTGGACTCATTAGCAAATCAATCAATCAATCAAATTTTATTGTCATTCAGCTCATAGAGCAATAGACAACGTCAAGATAACTTACATTTTTAACATTAATTATTAAATACAATTTAGTTTGGATTACATAAGGCCATCCGCTAGATACAGTGTTGAAAGACAGTATTTTCAGTTTCAAAAAATTCGTCTACTGTGTAGAAAGGATTATTTACTAGTGTTCTGTACAACTTAGCTTTGAAGATATTGACTGGTAACTCTTTTAAATCTATACTTAACTTATTGTACAACTTAAGTTCAAGAACTAAATATGAATTCTGTGACTTGGAAAGTCTTTGATATGGTACATCTAAACATGATTTGTTCCTGGTGTTATGGCTATGTACATCCCTTCTTAATGATATATTTGAAATATTGTTCCTAACACACAATAGAACATTATAGATGTACAAGTTTATAACCGTCAGTCATTGCAATTTAACAAACAAGGGTTACAGTGTTCTAACTTATCTGAGTCGGTTATTACTCTTACTAATTTTTTTTATAAAAGTAGAATGCCCTTTACGTGACTGCTATTGCCCCACAATAAGATTCCATATGATATGATACTTTGAAAGAAAGCAAAATATGCTGATCTTATATAACTATTAGGGACATGTCTTTTTAAGTTTCTAATTAAATAGATAACTCTTGAGAGTCTGGCAGATAAATGTTTGACGTGTGGTTCCCACATCAACTTGTTGTCTACTATAACACCTAAAAATTTTATACTTTCTAAGTCATGATTCTCTCTTAAGCTAAAGGAAAGTGTCTAGGTCTCACTTTCATTTAGTAGGAAACTGTTCGCTCTAAACCATAATGAACTCTGAGCAAGGGTATCTTTAACTATATTTTTTAGTGTGTTTAAATCTGAGCTTTTATTTAAAAAAGTTGTGTCATCGACATACACTACTGTGTGAGAGTTTACAAAAGATGGCAGGTCATTAATCATTCGTAAAAACAATACAGGTCCAAGTACTGAGCCCTGTGGCACTCCACACCTAACATTAATCAGATCTGGTTTCTCCCTGTTAATGCATACAACTTGTTGGTGGTTCTCAAGGAAGGATTTAATCATATTTATGCTGCTATTAGCAAAACCATAATAGGATACCTTATTCAGTAAAGTATCATGGCCCACACAGTCAGATCACAAAATGTAGGCTGAGCAAATCCCCTAGCCTCAAACACATCCAGAACAAATTTTACCAGAGATGTTACGATAATCTCAATGTACAGAATTCCAGGGATATCAAAAACAGAACTATTCCTATCTAAGCTTCAAATTATGCTAGAAGACCTTTGTAGAGAAAAAAAGACCAAAATTGTAATAGCTGCTGATTTTAATATTGATGTCACATGTGATAGTAGCCACACCTCAAGATTCACTGTAAAGAAGTATTGTTTCAAATTGTATTACTCTGATTCTGCCAGAGACAGTGGGCAATCAGTAACATGTACTGACAATGTTCTAACTAATTATGTATATGAAGATGTGTATAAATTTTGTCTAGATCTGGGTATTTCAGATCACTGTGCATTGTTCATCAAGCTGAACAGACAGAAAACAGTTCACGTATGAGAACCCATATAAGCAGGAACTTTAGCAAAAAAAAACTTACTAACATTTAGTGAGAAGCTAAAACAGAAAGCATGGCTTTTTGATCATTGTATGTCAAGTAACGAAAACTTTGAGAAATTCCTAAGTAGTTTTCTTGGTGTCTTTAATGAAACATTTCCACCTAGACTCTGCAGCAATAAAACAACAAATAAAGTAAAGTGGTTTACCCAGGGCATAAAAATTTCCAGTGTAAGGAAAAGGCAGCTGTGCAGAGAACTAAAATATAATAAAGATACTGATTTCATTAAATATGTTAGATTCTATAAAACAATATTTAAAAGATTTGTCAGGGCACCAAAACAACTGACAAATAATGGACTAATTTTAAATCATAAAAATAAGACAAAGGCTTTGTGGTCAGTCATTAAATCTGAGTTAGGTGTTAAAGCCTGTAACCAAGAAATTTCAAAAATTGACATTGAAGGAAATACTATTGTAAATCCAACTCAAATACCAGAGTACTTTAATGAATTCTTTATAAACGTAGAAAAGTCTGATGCAGATGTAACAGATTATCACAACAAAGTAAATCCCTTTGGCCTAGGTCAAAACTCTGAAAACTTTACAAAATACTTAAAAGTTTCTGTGGATGATGTAGAAAATGCTATTCTAACTTAAGGAACAAAAAATCTGCAAGTTGGGATGGAATACCCACCAAAGTTATTAAAGTGGTACACAACAGAATTGCAAACCCACTAGCTCAAATGATAAATCAGTGTTTTGAAGACGGCTGTTTCCCAGAGGTACTGAAATATGCTGAAGTCAAACCACCCTTCAAGAAGGGATCAAGAGAGATCATGGGAAATTATTATCCTAAATCGATTCTCCCAGTCCTATCTAAAATATTTGAAAAACTTGCTGTTGCACAAATCCAAAACTTCATTGCAAAATATTCAGTTATTCTAAACAATCAATTTGGTTTTCAGCAGGAGAAAAACACAACAGATGTGGTAAACAGTTTCATTGAGAAAATAAGTATATCATTAGACAAGAGAAATAAGGTGACAGGAATTTTCTGTGACCTCACAAAGGCCTTTGATTCTGTAAATCATGCATTGCTTATTTACAAATTTAAAAAGCATGGAATTGGTGGCAGTGCCCTTCAATGGCTTAAATCCTACTTATCCAACAAGAAGCAAAGAGTTAGCATTTCTTCAAATGGTGTTTATTATTTTTCTGACTGGAAAAAAAAAAATATCTCAGGTTGTTCCACAAGGTTCGATATTAGGCCCAGTCCTATTTCTCTTTTATGTTAATGACCTACGATTAAATATCAGCTCCCCATCTGTTCTGTCTGCAGATGATACTTCTGTCCTAGTTGAAGATGAGGATTCAAAAAAAAATTCCTAAATCTTGGTTTCAGCTAAATGGGTTGAATCTAAACATAGTTAAGACACAAGTGATACAGTTCAAAACCAAATAGTCAAAATGTGAGCAGATTAAGATTGTATACAACAACCAAGGTATAGAAGAAGTTGACTCTTCTTAGGTTTAAATGTAGATAAATTTGAGATGGCAGGCACACATTGAATACCAGGCAGACAAACTGGGCAGCTTTGCATTTGCAATACAAGTATTATCAACTGCAACTGACATGGACACATGAAAAGTATCATATACAAGCTACTTCAAATCCATTATTAGGTATGGTATTGTTTTTTGGGGTAACTCGATGGACACAGTCCAGATACTAAAAATACAGAAAAAAATCATACGAAATATGTTCACTCCAAATCACAAAGAAACATGTCGACCATTATTTAAAAAACTTAAAATATTTAACTCTGCCATCCTTATACATATTTGGGATTATTATATTTTTGTACACCAGACATGAATTATTTGAGAGAAACCATTTTGTCCATTCACATGGTCCTAGAAACAAAGATAACTTTATGCTCCCCACCCACTGCCTCAGACAGGATACCCAGGGACCTCAATACATGGGAATGAAAATTTGTAATAAATTAAAAGGGAACAAGTTGATGCAGATGAATTAAGATGTACTGAAAAGAAAACTATATGAAGTACTGACACTGGAGTGTTATTACTCAGTGGATGAATTCATGTGGGACAAACTGGAAATTTGAGCTGGATACAATGTGTTACACATTCCAAGAAATATCCTTATAGTGTTATTATTTATTATAGTGCTATTATCTATTAATGTAAAAATCACTGTAACTGTCCTATAAATTTTTGACATGTCTCCTGTATGCAAACCAAATGAATTGCAAATTTACATCATGAGATGAATAAAACACAATTCACAGCAGTGTCTGTTACTTCAGACATGGCTGCATGTCCAAAGGAACACTGAATCAAACTACACAGACGCCGTCACAAACACACAGTATACTAATGTACTTTTATTATAGTTATCAAATCAAATTCTGTACCATTCATATGTGCATATAAATAAATTTAATGTTATTTAAGAAAATTAATGATAAATTTCAGTTACTGCAAACAGATTTTTTAATAATTCATTATCTAAGAACTCCATATTTCATGTAAAACAAATGATTATTTAGTTGATAGCCTACCTAATCTTCAATGACTATTCTGATTTTATGTGACATGGGTAGCATAAGGAAACAATAGTTTTATTCTGTTGTACTATGTTAAAATATTTTTAGTTAAACTGGTTAACTCAGTTTAAAATTTAAATATTATGAAGCCTCTGTCATTAAGAAGAATGGTGAATGTTCCTTTGGACATGCATGCATGTCCGAAGGAACATTGCATGGTTATTCTAAACAACACAGGTACTGCAGTATCATATTCATCCACCGATACCAGGTAGCCACTTTCAATTAAACTTTATGCCCCTGTAAGGGAATTAGATAATGTGTGTACAAGTGCAGGTTGTGACGCAGGAACCAAAACATATGGACGTATGGGTCATGTTGTGTGTTGTGCATAGAGAGCCAAAGCAGTTAAGGTGACCACTCGCTTAATGCAGGAAATCCGGGTTGGAGTCCAGTCTGGCACAAATTTTCATTGTTCTCATTCCCCTATACAGGTGATGTTTGCTCATATTCACAACTGAAATTTCGTTTCATGTAGTTTATAATTTGCCTGTTGCTGTTATGTAAAGGTAATTGATATGTAAGGCATTCACATAACATTTTGTGAGACTGAACCATGGATTATATATTGCTTTAATTTATTTAAAATTGTTTGCTTTAATTGTTCTATTATTATCTTCAAACTGTAATGCTTTTAAGCTGTACAAACAACTGCACAAAAACTAATTTTTGTTACTTTTGTAACAGCCCTTATCCTGATAGTCAGCCTTGTATTAGAAGACAGGAATGTGTTTTTTTAGCTAAGGAGCAGCACATTATATTAGGATTTTAATTTGTTTGGCAATAGAACGTAGTTATGAAATTGCCAAATAAAGATATATTTGGGAGTTTCTCATTTAGATACCATTGACAATGAGTGTGAATTGTTTTAATAAAAGCTTTTCTTGCTTAATTATGTAGACCAGATACTATTTGCATGACAGCCTCCTGAAGAAAATTATGTACATAAAATTAAAAAATAAATACATGTGTTTTCAGAATAAATGAAAAATATGAGCCTTTTTAAGGCCCCATGCCCTTTAGTCACGTACAAAATGTATAAGAAAGAGCTGAAATTGGGTAAACAAAGACACAACACTGATCTCATAAAATAGTTAAAACCAGAGCAAAACAGTTTTGTCAATAATTAATACTCTTAAAGATGAAATCAGAAATTTTGATAAGACAGTCCCAATAGCAGTAGATACATTCAACAAATGTTTTGTAAGCTGTGCTGTTGAAATCAAAAAGTTGATCACTAAACCCAATGCAACATATATAGACTAACTTAAGAGCACAGATCTAAATCATAATCAGGCCAGACCTTCATTGAAACACCACAAAGAGATATGACAAGATGAAGTTCTTAAAATTGTCAAGGAAATGAAAAATTTATATAGTACAGATATTTTTAATATATCAGACAATCTACTGAAAGAAATAATACTTTACATTGCAGTACCATTAACATATTCTATAAACTTGTGTCTCATAAAAGGCATTTTTCCTGATCCTCTCAAACTATCCAAGGTGACTCCAGTTTTTAAGAAGGGTAGCAGATCTGATCCAGCAAACTACAGGCCAATTTCACTAATTCCAATACTAGCCAAAGTCTTAGATGGCATAATGTATCAGCAGATGTATGAGTCAACTACACATGTCACAAAAACCTTAGTGAGAGGCATTTTAGCTGAATTTGAGGACCATGCTCACAGACAGGTAACCTTATGTGATCTGAACAATTCCTCCAACCATGTTGACCACTCTGTTTTGCTGTCTAAACTTAAGTACTATGGAGTATGTGATGAAAGTTCAAAACTCATCAAATCATACCTCAACAAAAGGAAGCAAGTGGTGATTTCAGAAAGTCATCTGTCAAACACACTTGAGGTTCAGCAAGTAGTGATACAGGTATCTAAATTAGGACCACTTCTACTCCTCGTACATATAAACAACTTACTAGGAAAAACAGATGTAAAGACTTATATGTATGCAGATGATACACCTTCCCTATCTGGAAACCATGCATTTGATAACCTTGTTAGCAGTATGAATTTGGCAAAAGAAAATGCAAGATCATGGTTTAATGAAAATAGTCTACTATTAAATGAGAAGAATACCCAGAATATGTGGTTCAGTCCACAAAAAACTGTAAAAATAGAAAAACAAAATGTAAAATTTTTAGGTACCATACTTGATAATAAACTAACATGGAATTCTCATGTTGAACACATAGTGTGAAGAGTTATATTTCTGCCGAAGAGAGTGATGTACTGTGTGACATTTGAATATGTAAGGACAGAGTACTTCACTTTTTTTCAATCTGTTTTAATGTTTGGATAATACTCTGGGGGAACAGCAAAAAAGTAAGTGAAATTCTGCTGATCCAGAAGAAATCAATCAGAGTAATGGCAAAGGTGGATAATAGGACACATTGTAAACCATTGTTTATTAAATATACATACTGTTAGCTATATACATGCTGAACTTCCAAATTTCAGTGTAACGAATCAAAGGCATGACTACAATACAAGAATCTGTACTTCTCTGCCTTTGCCAAAAATCACATTACGAAAAACTAACAATAGCCATAAGATTATGGCAATTAAAATACATTACAAATTGTCTAAACATGCCTCAAGCAATCCGATCAAAGTCTTTAAGGGAAAGTTACACAACTTTTTGTTAACTAACCTATTCTATTCACTAGAAGAATTTTTAGACATGTCCAATATCAACTTACATATGTAAAATGTATTTTATAAAATTAATTGGTTAAGTGAACTGACATACTCCACTGCATGTAATAATGCTGAATGACTGATAAAGAATCTGAATCTAAATCTGAGTGCACATATACATGCTGGCTCTCTAAGGTTATCTTCATTTTTGGAAAGAGAAATAAGTCACACATGGCCATATCTGGCGAATATGGAACCTGGGGCATCATTACAGTGTTGTTTTTCACCAAAAGTTCATGAACAAACAATGAAGTGTGAGTAAGTGTATTATTGCAGTGCAAAAGCCATGGGCCATTTGGCCACAGATCTGGGCTTTTTTCCAGACTGCTTCCTGCAAAAGATTTTTAACTTGTACGTACTGTGCCTTATTAATCATCTGACCTCTTAGCTACAACTTGTGAAGCGCTTTCCCATTAAAATTGAGTCCTTGTCAAGCTTTCTTCAGTCTTGGAAATCCAGAATACCTCCACTGGGACAGTTGAGCCTTAGGTTTGAACTCATGCCCATACATTCATGTTTGATCATCTGCTATGACACACTTCAGTAGCTCTGAATCATTGTTGACTTCATTTAGCAACTATTGAGCAACTTCCATTCACCAGGGTTTCTTCTCGAAATTCAACACCCTTAGAACAAATTTTGCTCTGACATGTTTCATGGTATGAGCCTTTTGATATGCAAACATCATCACCAACTTCTCTGATTGTGTTTTGGTAACTGTTCATAATCATTTCTTTCACTTTTTCTACAGTTTCATCGCTTGTTGATGTGCTGGGGCATCCAGAACATTTGTCATTTGTCACTGTTGTTGCTGTTGTTGTTGTGGTCTTCAGTCTGAAGACTGGTTTGATGCAGCTCTCCATGTTACTCTATTGTGTATTCGACTTTAACAAATTTCTTTTCTTCAGAACTCCTTTTCTTGCCATTGCCAATCTGTATTTTATATCCTCCCTACATCAACCATCAGCTACAAGGGCTATCCACAAAGTACATTACGTTTTGGAATTAAAAATAAATAGAGTATTGGAATTTTTTTTTATTATATACAGATCAAAGCCACACTTAAATACTACCTTTCTACATAGTTACCGTTTAAATTAAGGCACTTATTGTAGAGATGGACGAGCTTGGAATTTCTTTCGTCGTAAAATTCGGCCGCCTGTGCCTTCAACCACATGGTTAGCTCTTCTTTTGGAACAGAAAAGGTGTGATTTTTGTGGATTTCCTGGAAAGAGGCACTACAATAAACTCTCAAAGGTATTGCCAAACTCTGCACAACCTCAGAGGAGCAATACAAAACAAGACCAGGGGAAAGTTGGGCTCAAAGATCTTGCTGATTCATGACAACGCCCGGGCCCACACGGCAAATGCCACTCCTGAAGTTCTCGAATCTTTTAAGTGGGAGTTGTTTCCTCATCCGCCGTACAGTCCCGACCTGGCACCGAGTGACTTCCACTTATTCCCAGCAATGAAGAAGTGGTTGGCTATGCAGCGTTTTGATGAAGAAGCACAGCTTCAAGAAGAGGTAACCACGTGGTTGAAGGCGCAGGCGGCCGAATTTTATGACGAAGGAAATTCCAAGCTCGTCCATCGCTACGATAAGTGCCTTAATTTAAATGGCAACTATGTACAAAAGTAGTATTTAAGTGTGGCTTTCATCTGTATATAATAAAAAAAATTCCAATACTCTATTTATTTTTAATTCCAAAACGTAATGTACTTTGTGGATAGCCCTCGTATTTTGCTTCTCAAACAGCAAAACTCATTTACTACTTTAAGTGTCTCATTTCCTAATCTAATTCCCTCAGCATCACCTGATTTATTTCAATTACATCCCATTATCCCCATTTTTCTTTTGTTGATGTTCATTTATATCCTCCTTTCAAGATACTGTCCATTCCATTCAACTGCTCTTCCAAGTCCTTTGCTGTCTCTGCCAAAATTACAATGTCATCAAGAAATGTCAAGATTTTTATTTCTTCTCCCTGGACTTTAACTCCTACTTCAAATTTTTCTTTTGTTTCCTTAACTGCTTCCTCCGAATACAGATTGAATAACATCGGGGATAGACTACAACCCTTTCTGAATCCCTTCTCAACCACTGCTTCCCTTTCTTGATCCTCAACTCTTATAACTGCCCTCTGGTTTCTGTACAAATTGTAAATAGCCCTTTACTCCCTGTATTTCACTCCTTCCACCTTTATAATTTGAGAGAGAGTATTCCAGTCAACATTGTCAAAAGCTTACTCTAGGTCTACAAATGCTGTAAACATAGGTTTGCCTTGCCTAACCTATCTTCTATGAGAAGTCGTACGGTCAGTATTGAATCACGTGTTCCAACAATTCTATGGAATCCTAATTGATCTTCCCTGAGGTATGCTCCTACAAGTTTTTCCATTCGTCCGTAAATAATTCTTGAGAGTATTTTGCAGCCATGACTGATAGTTCCACAATTTTCACACCTGTCAGCACCTGCTTTCTTTGGGTCAGGAATTATTATATTCTTCTTGAAGTCTGAGGGTATTTTGCCTGCCCATACTTCTTGCTCCCCAGATGGAAGAGTTTTGTCATGGCTGGCTCTCTCAAAGCTATCAGTAGTTCGAACGGAATGTTATCTACTCCTGGGACCTTGTTTCGACTTATGTTTTTCAGTGCTTTGTCGAATTCTTCATGCAGTATCGTATCTCCCTTCTCATCTTCCTCTAGATCCTCTTCCATTTTCATAATATTGCCCTCAAGTGCATCTACCTTGCATACCTCTACACACTCCTTCCACCTTTCCGCTTTCCCTTCTTTGTTTAGGACTGATTTTTAATCGAGCTCTTGATACTCATGCAGGTGGTTCTCTTTTGTCCAAAGGTCTCTTTAATTGTCCTGTAGGCAGCATATATCTTACTCCTAGCGATATATGCTTCTACATGCTTACATTTGTCCTCTAGCCATCCCTGCCTAGCCATTTTGCACTTCTCATCCATTTCATTTTTTAGATGTTTGTAGTTCCTTTTGCCTGCTGCATTTATTGCATTTTTATATTTTTTCATTTCACTGATTAAATTTAATATCTCTTGTGTTACCCAAGGATTTCAACTAGCCCTTGTCTTTTTCCTACTTGATCCTCTGCTATTTCACTATTTCATCTCTCAAAGCTACCGATTCTTCTTCTATATTCCTTTCCCCTGTTCTTGTCAATCATTCCCTAAGGCTCCTCCTGAAACTCTCTGCAACCTCTGGTTCTTTCAATTTAGCCAGGTCCTATCTCCTTAAATTCCTACCTTTTTGCAGTTTCTTCAGTTTTAATCGTCAGTTTATAACCAATAAATTGTGGTCAGAGTCCACATCTGCCCCTGGAAACATCTTGCAGTTTAAAATCTGGTTTGTAAATTTCTGTCACATCATTATATAATCAATCTGGCACCTTCCAGTGTCTCCAGGTCTCTTTCACATATATAACTTTCTTACTTAAATACTTAAACAAATACTTAAATACTTAGACCAAATGTTAGCTATGATTAAATTACGCTCTGTGCAAAATTCTACCAGGTGGTTTCCTCTTTCATTCCTTTCCCCCACTCCATATTCACCTACTACTTTTGCATCTCTTCCTTTTCCTACTATCAAATTCCAGTCCCCCAAGACTATTAAATTTTTGGCTTCCTTAACCATCTGAATAATTCCTTTTATCTAATCATACATTTCCTCAATCTCCTCCTCATCTGTGGAGCTAGCTGGCATATAAACCTGTACTACTATGGTGGGTAAAGACTTTGTGTCAGTCTTGGCTACAATAATGTGTTCACTATGTTGTTCATAGCAGCTTATCCGAATTCCTATTTTTGGACTCATTATTAAACCCATTCCTGCATTTCCCCTATCTGATTTTGTATTTATCATCCTGTATTCACCTGACCAGAAGTCCTGTTCCTCCTGCCACTGAACTTCACTAATTCCCAATACATCTAATTTTAACCTATCCATTTCCCTTTTTAAATTTTCTAACCTACCTGCTTGATCAAGAAGATGGCGTCGCATGTCGAAGTGTGTATAAACAGTTCCACGGTAAATGGCTACATATCGAGTATAGATTGTATAAAGTGCAATAACTACACCGCGAAAGGTATCAAGTTATGTGCAGTGTCGCAAAAATGGATTCATACAAAGTGTTTCGTGGGAACGGAAGAATGGGACGCGATATGTGACTGTGGCATGGAATGCTGCGATCTACTAACGGTAGCTTTGTCAAGATATGATAACTGCATAGAAGAAAGTGTTACTACATCACTTCAGCAAGACCTTGTGCTTGTAAATCGTTATGTAAATAAGTTAGAGGAACTGATAAAGCAGTGGAATTATGACGATTTAAAAAACGAGTGTAATGAAAACATACCGGCAATTTTCGTTTCAAACAAAACTTCTGCTAGTAGTAAACGAAATCTTTTAGGCGGTTTGACATCGTCAGTAAATAGAGTGCAAAGAAAAACGGGTAATAAAGACACGACAGGACGAAATGTGAACTCAAAAAATAAGACATATGAAAGTGAATCTAGATCATCTGTGTGTTCTAACGAGAGAAATGTTTCTCCAAAGTGTACTATAAAAACGACAGAACGAGGGCTCCTGGAGAACAACAAATATCAAGTCTGTGTATTAGGTGATAGTCATGCAAATGGTGTGGCACAAATAATAAATGATTGGCAGTCGCAATTCAGAGTAACAGCTATTGTCAAACCTGGTGCTCCCCTTAATGAAATAGTAAATAATTGTGAAAACTTAGTTAGTTAAGACTGGAACATGCTATGTGCTAATAGGTGGAGCAAATGACATATACAAAAATGAAAGCCAACTAGCGACAAGGGCACTTCAAACAACTCTAAAAAAGCTGTCAGATCTAAATTTAAAGGTTCTCGTTGTAAGTGTGCCACATAGACATGATCTAATCGAGGAATCATGTGTAAACAAAGAAATAAAGTCAACAAATAATAAATTCAGGAAGATCTGCTGCGCTTTTAAGTGTGCAACTTTCGTGGATGCAAACAGCTCAGTGAGAAATCATTTCACGAGGCATGGACAGCACAGGAACTATTATGGAAAAAAGATGATGGGTGAAAAGATACTAGAAGAAATAAGCCGCATAACAGTAGAAAAGTTCCCTAAAATCCCACTCCAAATGAGGGCAGAAGCAGAAGAAATGAAAACCTTAACAAGAACAACATTTGCTGAAGCACTAAAAACATCATCATCTGCTATTGTAAATATTAAAATGTCATCAGCTTCCACAGCTAGTATAAACAATCAATCAGCATCATCCACTTGAAGTAGGAAAAGCAACAGAAACAAGAAACCTGTGGTACAACAGGATTTTTGGTATCCAGCCCTAATGAAAACTCCAAGATAACAGTGTTAAACGAAAGGAGAAATACCACCAGTGCTCACTCCCCTGTTCTAAAGATTATGACTCTAAATGTGCAGTGCCTCAAGAACAAATATTGTGAACTTGAAATAACAGTAAGTAACACCCAACCTGATGTCTTGTGTATTACTGAACACAGGTGTAAGGACCAAGAAATTAGTAGTATTCATATTAATCCATTTAAACTGGCAAATAACTATAGTAGGAAAATTGCAAAAGGTGGTGGAGTCGGTATTTACCTTAGACAAGAGTTAGAGTTTAAGAAGAGATGTGAAGCAGAGAACTTAAGTATTGAAAAGTGTTTTGAAGCAGGTGCCGTCCAGCTATATGGCCTGATGAAAAAAGTCATAGTCATAACAGTGTATAGATCGCCATGTGGAAACATAGAAGTCTTTTTTGATAAATTAGAATTGTTGCTAAATACTATTTACAAAAAAGAAACTGATTATTCTTTGTGGTGATTTCAATATTAATCTTCTAGTTGAAAGTCAACAAAAATGGCAATTTTTGGACATATTAAAGAGTTTCGACATGTCACCACACATAAACAATTCAACTAGAATAACAAACACCTCCAATAGCCTCATAGATAACATTTTCTCAAATATGTCAGAAACTGACATAGAGGTAACAAACATAGATTTAGGATTGTCAGACCACAATGCTCTCACCATTGAAATCCCTTTAAGGTCGAAGGAAGATAAAGGTGTAAATAATATTTACAAAAGAAATTTCTCTGTGGACAGCTGTAATCAGTTCATAAGTATCTTAGAAAATGAAAATTGGTTAGATGTTATGAAACAGTCAAGTACAGATGAGGCATATAGTGTATTTGCATCGATTTATATGATGAACTTTGAGATGTGTTTTCCAAAGAACCTGACCAGAATCAAGTCTACTGGATACGTAAAATCAAGTTCTTGGATGACTCTTGGAATTAAGAAATCATGTGAAAACATGAAAAAACTGAATTCAGAGTTGAGGGAGTGTACAAATATTGATTTTATAGAATATGTAAAGAGGTATAGGAAAATATACCGCAGAGTAATTGCAAATGCAAAGTTATTAAGTAATAATATGGAAATAAAACAGTCCAGAAATAAAACTAAAATAGCATGGGAAATTGTGAGAAAAGAAACCGGGGTACCTACCAAAGACAAGGAAATTATTCTAAAAGATGAGGAGAATAAAATGGTAGATAAATATGCCATGCCTAATTATATAAATAATTACTTTTTAAATGCATCCCAGACATTAAGCAGGAATCTTGGGGAGCAGATTAAGATTGAAGCACCCAAGGCAGCCAGCAGTATGATGGCAGTTCCAACGAACGAAAAGGAAGTTTTAAAAGTGATTAAAAGTCTGAAGTCCAAGATGTCAGCTGGAGTAGATGAGGTGCCAAAAATTTTAGTAAAGAAAACAGCTAATCAGGTAGCGAAACCATTGGCGCACATAGCAAACTTGTCAATGGCTGAGGGTGTGTTTCCACAAAAACGGAAAATTTCTAAAGTCATTCCCCTGTTAAAAAAGGGTGATAAACTTAAAATAGAAAACTACAGACCTGTCTCACTCCTCTCAACTTTCTCTAAAGTTTTAGAGATACTAATGAAATATAGTTACACATTATCTTAATATGCACAACCTGATAAACGGTAATCAGCATGGATTTCAAGCTGGGAGAAGTACTGAAACAGCTGTACTAGAATACACAAAAGAAATAATCACTAAATTGCAAAAGGGAAACAGTGTAGTTGGGATAAATCTAGATTTGTCAAAAGCCTTTGACACTGTTGATCACAGCATACTTTTGAAAAAGCTTGAAGCTATAGGTATCAGAGGACTGGTAAAAAAGTGGTTTGAGTCTTATCTGGAAAAGAGGATGCAGGTGGTTGAAATTACAGCACCAAATATTAATCAAAAAATTAAACTAAGATCAGATCCAAGGGAGGTCACAGTAGGAGTACCCCAAGGAAGTGTATTAGGCCCCTTGCTGTTCCTCATTTACATTAATGATATTCAGGTGTCAGAGAGAAAAGCTAGAATCATGTTATTTGCTGATGATACTAGTTTAATACTTAATATAATGGAAGGAAACATTCCACGTGGGAAAAATTATATATAAAAACAAAGATGAGGTGACTTACCGAACAAAAGCGCTGGCAGGTCGATAGACACACAAACAAACACAAACATACACACAAAATTCAAGCTTTCGCAACAAACTGTTGCCTCATCAGGAAAGAGGGAAGGAGATGGGAAGACGAAAGGAAGTGGGTTTTAAGGGAGAGGGTAAGGAGTCATTCCAATCCCGGGAGCGGAAAGACTTACCTTAGGGGGAAAAAGGACAGGTATACACTCGCACACACGCACATATCCATCCACACATACAGACACAAGCAGACATATTTAAAGACAAAGAGTTTGGGCAGAGATGTCAGTCGAGGCAGAAGTGTAGAGGCAAAGAAGTTGTTGAAAGACAGGTGAGGTATGAGTGGCGGCAACTTGAAATTAGCGGAGATTGAGGCCTGGCAGATGACGAGAAGAGAGGATATACTGAAGGGCAAGTTCCCATCTCCGGAGTTCGGATAGGTTGGTGTTGGTGGGAAGTATCCAGATAACCCGGACGGTGTAACACTGTGCCAAGATGTGCTGGCTGTGCACCAAGGCATGTTTAGCCACAGGGTGATCCTCATTACCAACAAACACTGTCTGCCTGTGTCCATTCATGCGAATGGACAGTTTGTTGCTGGTCATTCCCACATAGAATGCATCACAGTGTAGGCAGGTCAGTTGGTAAATCACGTGGGTGCTTTCACACGTGGCTCTGCCTCTGATCGTGTACACCTTCCGGGTTACAGGACTGGAGTAGGTGGTGGTGGGAGGCTGCATGGGACAGGTTTTGCATCGGGGGCGGTTACAAGGATAGGAGCCAGAGGGTAGGGAAGGTGGTTTGGGGATTTCATAGGGATGAACTAACAGGTTACGAAGGTTAGGTGGACGGCGGAAAGACACTCTTGGCGGAGTGGGGAGGATTTCATGAAGGATGGATCTCATTTCAGGGCAGGATTTGAGGAAGTCGTATCCCTGCTGGAGAGCCACATTCAGAGTCTGGTCCAGTCCCGGAAAGTATCCTGTCACAAGTGGGGCACTTTTGTGGTTCTTCTGTGGGGGATTCTGGGTTTGAGGGGATGAGGAAGTGGCTCTGGTTATTTGCTTCTGTACCAGGTCGGGAGGGTAGTTGCGGGATGCGAAAGCTGTTTTCAGGTTGTTGGTGTAATGATTCAGGGATTCCGGACTGGAGCAGATTCATTTGCCACGAAGACCTAGGCTGTAGGGAAGGGACCGTTTGATGTGGAATGGGTGGCAGCTGTCATAATGGAGGTACTGTTGCTTGTTGGTGGGTTTGATGTGGACGGACGTGTGAAGTTGGCCATTGGACAGGTGGAGGTCAACGTCAAGGAAAGTGGCATGGGATTTGGAGTAGGACCAGGTGAAACTGATGGAACCAAAGGAGTTGAGGTTGGAGAGGAAATTCTGGAGTTCTTCTTCACTGTGAGTCCAGATCATGAAGATGTCATCAATAAATCTGTACCAAACTTTGGGTTGGCAGACTTGGGTAACCAAGAAGGCTTCCTCTAAGCGACCCATGAATAGGTTGGCGTACGAGGGGGCCATCCTGGTGCCCATGGCTGTTCCCTTTAATTGTTGGTATGTCTGGCCCTCAAAAGTGAAGAAGTTGTGGGTCAGGATGAAGCTGGCTAAGGTGATGAGGAAAGAGGTTTTAGGTAGGGTGGCAGGTGATCGGCGTGAAAGGAAATGCTCCATCGCAGCGAGGCCCTGGACGTGCGGAATATTTGTGTATAAGGACGTGGCATCAATGGTTACAAGGATGGTTTCCGGGGGTAACAGATTGGGTAAGGATTCCAGGCATTCAAGGAAGTGGTTGGTGTCCTTGATGAAGGATGGGAGACTGCATGTAATGGGTTGAAGGTGTTGATCTACGTAGGCAGAGATACGTTCTGTGGGGGCTTGGTAACCAGCTACAATGGGGCGGCCGGGATGATTGGGTTTGTGGATTTTAGGAAGGAGGTAGAAGGTAGGGGTGCGGGGTGTCGGTGGGGTCAGGAGGTTGATGGAGTCAGGTGAAAGGTTTTGCAGGGGGCCTAAGGTTCTGAGGATTCCTTGAAGCTCCGCCTGGACATCGGGAATGGGGTTACCTTGGCAAACTTTGTATGTGGTGTTGTCTGAAAGCTGACGCAGTCCCTCAGCCACATACTCCCGACGATCAAGTACCACGGTCGTGGAACCCTTGTCCGCCGGAAGAATGACGATGGATCGGTCAGCCTTCAGATCACGGATAGCCTGGGCTTCAGCAGTGGTGATGTTGGGTGTAGGATTAAGGTTTTTTAAGAAGGATTGAGATGCAAGGCTGGAAGTCAGAAATTCCTGGAAGGTTTGGAGAGGGTGATTTTGAGGAAGAGGAGGTGGGTCCCGCTGTGACGGAGGACGGAACTGTTCCAGGCAGGGTTCAATTTGGATGGTGTCTTGAGGAGTCAGATCATTAGGAGTAGGATTAGGATCATTTTTCTTCGTGGCAAAGTGATACTTCCAGCAGAGAGTACGAGTGTAGGACAGTAAATCTTTGACGAGGGCTGTTTGGTTGAATCTGGGAGTGGGGCTGAAGGTGAGGCCTTTGGATAGGACAGAGGTTTCGGATTGGGAGAGAGGTTTGGAGGAAAGGTTAACTACTGAATTAGGGTGTTGTGGTTCCAGATTGTGTTGATCGAAATTTTGAGGTTTTGGAGGGAGTGGAGCTGGAAGTGGGAGATTGAGTAGATGCGAGAGACTGGGTTTGTGTGCAATGAGAGGAGGTTGAGGTTTGCTGGAAAGGTTGTGAAGGGTGAGTGAGTTGCCTTTCCGGAGGTGGGAAACCAGGAGATTGGATAGTTTTTTGAGGTGGAGGGTGGCATGCTGTTCTAATTTACGGTTGGCCTGTAGGAGGATGCTCTGAACAGCCGGTGTGGATGTGGGAGAGGAAAGATTAAGGACTTTTATTAAGGATAGGAGTTGACGGGTGTGTTCATTGGCTGAGTTGATGTGTAGGTGAAGGATTAGGTGGGTGAGGGCAATGGATTGTTCAGTTTGGAACTGGTATAGGGACTGATGGAAGGAAGGGTTGCAGCCAGAGATGGGAACTTTGAGTGTGAGGCCTTTGGGGGTAATGCCAAATGTCAGACAAGCCTGAGAAAATAAAATATGCGAGCGTAATCTGGCTAGGGCGAAGGCATGTTTGCGGAGGGAATGTAAATAAAACTTTATGGGGTCATTGTGGGGGTGTTGTGAGGGTGACATGGTATTAGAAGGTGGAAAGTGTAACACGAGGTGAAATGAAAATGAAAATAAAAATATATGGGGAGAGATAAAGGTGAACCGGAAAGAAACTGGAGATCTGGAATGAGAAAAGGCGAAAAGGTGTT
Source organism: Schistocerca piceifrons (assembly GCF_021461385.2). Classification (NCBI taxonomy): domain Eukaryota; kingdom Metazoa; phylum Arthropoda; class Insecta; order Orthoptera; family Acrididae; genus Schistocerca; species Schistocerca piceifrons. Next base: position 191,229,327 of record NC_060141.1, read on the forward strand.
GGTTACGGCTGGGCTATGTTGGGCTTGGGTTGGTAGACAACGATGTGCATAAAGGTTAGGTGGTTGTGTTGCCGCCAAAACACGTTAAAGGACGGAGAAATTCGGGAAAATTTCGAAAAAACTGCGTGTAGTATATTAAAAGGAGTGGTATTGTGGTGGCAGATTATGAAAATGAGGCTAACAATTGTCTGACGAAGAAATAATGGCGTTAAAACCCGTGGGAAGCAGCTAAAAATGATCAGTGATGTGGGAAAAACGGAAATGGAAATAAAGCGAAAGTTATTAGAACTGGCCGAAATGGTTGTTTAAAAGGTGAAAGGAGCTGTTTGTGAACTAGAAACGGTGGATATTATAGCGGCGGTAGTGCTGAAAGCGGCAAAAAAATCTTTTTTTGGTTATGGTTTGGAAGTGGGTTACGTATTATTGAGTATATATATAGGCGGGATAAAATAGTATAGCAGATTACGGTAAAAAGGAGAAGTGAATACAAAGTGAAACTACTGGCAAAAACAGAAAGAGGAAAATAAGACGAGAGAAAAGATTTCGAAATGCAACAGTGACAATAACAAACGTAATTGTTGGATTCAAATTAATGATATCAATATAATGGAAGGAAACATTCCACGTGGGAAAAATTATATATAAAAACAAAGATGAGGTGACTTACCGAACAAAAGCGCTGGCAGGTCGATAGACACACAAACAAACACAAACATACACACAAAATTCAAGCTTTCGCAACAAACTGTTGCCTCATCAGGAAAGAGGGAAGGAGAGGGGAAGACGAAAGGAAGTGGGTTTTAAGGGAGAGGGTAAGGAGTCATTCCAATCCCGGGAGCGGAAAGACTTACCTTAGGGGGAAAAAGGACAGGTATACACTCGCACACACGCACATATCCATCCACACATACAGACACAAGCAGACATATTTAAAGACAAAGAGTTTGGGCAGAGATGTCAGTCGAGGCAGAAGTGTAGAGGCAAAGAAGTTGTTGAAAGACAGGTGAGGTATGAGTGGCGGCAACTTGAAATTAGCGGAGATTGAGGCCTGGCAGATGACGAGAAGAGAGGATATACTGAAGGGCAAGTTCCCATCTCCGGAGTTCGGATAGGTTGGTGTTGGTGGGAAGTATCCAGATAACCCGGACGGTGTAACACTGTGCCAAGATGTGCTGGCTGTGCACCAAGGCATGTTTAGCCACAGGGTGATCCTCATTACCAACAAACACTGTCTGCCTGTGTCCATTCATGCGAATGGACAGTTTGTTGCTGGTCATTCCCACATAGAATGCATCACAGTGTAGGCAGGTCAGTTGGTAAATCACGTGGGTGCTTTCACACGTGGCTCTGCCTCTGATCGTGTACACCTTCCGGGTTACAGGACTGGAGTAGGTGGTGGTGGGAGGCTGCATGGGACAGGTTTTGCATCGGGGGCGGTTACAAGGATAGGAGCCAGAGGGTAGGGAAGGTGGTTTGGGGATTTCATAGGGATGAACTAACAGGTTACGAAGGTTAGGTGGACGGCGGAAAGACACTCTTGGCGGAGTGGGGAGGATTTCATGAAGGATGGATCTCATTTCAGGGCAGGATTTGAGGAAGTCGTATCCCTGCTGGAGAGCCACATTCAGAGTCTGGTCCAGTCCCGGAAAGTATCCTGTCACAAGTGGGGCACTTTTGTGGTTCTTCTGTGGGGGATTCTGGGTTTGAGGGGATGAGGAAGTGGCTCTGGTTATTTGCTTCTGTACCAGGTCGGGAGGGTAGTTGCGGGATGCGAAAGCTGTTTTCAGGTTGTTGGTGTAATGATTCAGGGATTCCGGACTGGAGCAGATTCATTTGCCACGAAGACCTAGGCTGTAGGGAAGGGACCGTTTGATGTGGAATGGGTGGCAGCTGTCATAATGGAGGTACTGTTGCTTGTTGGTGGGTTTGATGTGGACGGACGTGTGAAGTTGGCCATTGGACAGGTGGAGGTCAACGTCAAGGAAAGTGGCATGGGATTTGGAGTAGGACCAGGTGAAACTGATGGAACCAAAGGAGTTGAGGTTGGAGAGGAAATTCTGGAGTTCTTCTTCACTGTGAGTCCAGATCATGAAGATGTCATCAATAAATCTGTACCAAACTTTGGGTTGGCAGACTTGGGTAACCAAGAAGGCTTCCTCTAAGCGACCCATGAATAGGTTGGCGTACGAGGGGGCCATCCTGGTGCCCATGGCTGTTCCCTTTAATTGTTGGTATGTCTGGCCCTCAAAAGTGAAGAAGTTGTGGGTCAGGATGAAGCTGGCTAAGGTGATGAGGAAAGAGGTTTTAGGTAGGGTGGCAGGTGATCGGCGTGAAAGGAAATGCTCCATCGCAGCGAGGCCCTGGACGTGCGGAATATTTGTGTATAAGGACGTGGCATCAATGGTTACAAGGATGGTTTCCGGGGGTAACAGATTGGGTAAGGATTCCAGGCATTCAAGGAAGTGGTTGGTGTCCTTGATGAAGGATGGGAGACTGCATGTAATGGGTTGAAGGTGTTGATCTACGTAGGCAGAGATACGTTCTGTGGGGGCTTGGTAACCAGCTACAATGGGGCGGCCGGGATGATTGGGTTTGTGGATTTTAGGAAGGAGGTAGAAGGTAGGGGTGCGGGGTGTCGGTGGGGTCAGGAGGTTGATGGAGTCAGGTGAAAGGTTTTGCAGGGGGCCTAAGGTTCTGAGGATTCCTTGAAGCTCCGCCTGGACATCGGGAATGGGGTTACCTTGGCAAACTTTGTATGTGGTGTTGTCTGAAAGCTGACGCAGTCCCTCAGCCACATACTCCCGACGATCAAGTACCACGGTCGTGGAACCCTTGTCCGCCGGAAGAATGACGATGGATCGGTCAGCCTTCAGATCACGGATAGCCTGGGCTTCAGCAGTGGTGATGTTGGGTGTAGGATTAAGGTTTTTTAAGAAGGATTGAGATGCAAGGCTGGAAGTCAGAAATTCCTGGAAGGTTTGGAGAGGGTGATTTTGAGGAAGAGGAGGTGGGTCCCGCTGTGACGGAGGACGGAACTGTTCCAGGCAGGGTTCAATTTGGATGGTGTCTTGAGGAGTCAGATCATTAGGAGTAGGATTAGGATCATTTTTCTTCGTGGCAAAGTGATACTTCCAGCAGAGAGTACGAGTGTAGGACAGTAAATCTTTGACGAGGGCTGTTTGGTTGAATCTGGGAGTGGGGCTGAAGGTGAGGCCTTTGGATAGGACAGAGGTTTCGGATTGGGAGAGAGGTTTGGAGGAAAGGTTAACTACTGAATTAGGGTGTTGTGGTTCCAGATTGTGTTGATCGAAATTTTGAGGTTTTGGAGGGAGTGGAGCTGGAAGTGGGAGATTGAGTAGATGCGAGAGACTGGGTTTGTGTGCAATGAGAGGAGGTTGAGGTTTGCTGGAAAGGTTGTGAAGGGTGAGTGAGTTGCCTTTCCGGAGGTGGGAAACCAGGAGATTGGATAGTTTTTTGAGGTGGAGGGTGGCATGCTGTTCTAATTTACGGTTGGCCTGTAGGAGGATGCTCTGAACAGCCGGTGTGGATGTGGGAGAGGAAAGATTAAGGACTTTTATTAAGGATAGGAGTTGACAGGTGTGTTCATTGGCTGAGTTGATGTGTAGGTGAAGGATTAGGTGGGTGAGGGCATTGGATTGTTCAGTTTGGAACTGGTATAGGGACTGATGGAAGGAAGGGTTGCAGCCAGAGATGGGAACTTTGAGTGTGAGGCCTTTGGGGGTAATGCCAAATGTCAGACAAGCCTGAGAAAATAAAATATGCGAGCGTAATCTGGCTAGGGCGAAGGCATGTTTGCGGAGGGAATGTAAATAAAACTTTATGGGGTCATTGTGGGGGTGTTGTGAGGGTGACATGGTATTAGAAGGTGGAAAGTGTAACACGAGGTGAAATGAAAATGAAAATAAAAATATATGGGGAGAGATAAAGGTGAACCGGAAAGAAACTGGAGATCTGGAATGAGAAAAGGCGAAAAGGTGTTGGTTACGGCTGGGCTATGTTGGACTTGGGTTGGTAGACAACGATGTGCATAAAGGTTAGGTGGTTGTGTTGCCGCCAAAACACGTTAAAGGACGGAGAAATTCGGGAAAATTTCGAAAAAACTGCGTGTAGTATATTAAAAGGAGTGGTATTGTGGTGGCAGATTATGAAAATGAGGCTAACAATTGTCTGACGAAGAAATAATGGCGTTAAAACCCGTGGGAAGCAGCTAAAAATGATCAGTGATGTGGGAAAAACGGAAATGGAAATAAAGCGAAAGTTATTAGAACTGGCCGAAATGGTTGTTTAAAAGGTGAAAGGAGCTGTTTGTGAACTAGAAACGGTGGATATTATAGCGGCGGTAGTGCTGAAAGCGGCAAAAAAATCTTTTTTTGGTTATGGTTTGGAAGTGGGTTACGTATTATTGAGTATATATATAGGCGGGATAAAATAGTATAGCAGATTACGGTAAAAAGGAGAAGTGAATACAAAGTGAAACTACTGGCAAAAACAGAAAGAGGAAAATAAGACGAGAGAAAAGATTTCGAAATGCAACAGTGACAATAACAAACGTAATTGTTGGATTCAAATTAATGATATCAATATAATGGAAGGAAACATTCCACGTGGGAAAAATTATATATAAAAACAAAGATGAGGTGACTTACCGAACAAAAGCGCTGACAGGTCGATAGACACACAAACAAACACAAACATACACACAAAATTCAAGCTTTCGCAACAAACTGTTGCCTCATCAGGAAAGAGGGAAGGAGAGGGGAAGACGAAAGGAAGTGGGTTTTAAGGGAGAGGGTAAGGAGTCATTCCAATCCCGGGAGCGGAAAGACTTACCTTAGGGGGAAAAAGGACAGGTATACACTCGCACACACGCACATATCCATCCACACATACAGACACAAGCAGACATATTTAAAGACAAAGAGTTTGGGCAGAGATGTCAGTCGAGGCAGAAGTGTAGAGGCAAAGAAGTTGTTGAAAGACAGGTGAGGTATGAGTGGCGGCAACTTGAAATTAGCGGAGATTGAGGCCTGGCAGATGACGAGAAGAGAGGATATACTGAAGGGCAAGTTCCCATCTCCGGAGTTCGGATAGGTTGGTGTTGGTGGGAAGTATCCAGATAACCCGGACGGTGTAACACTGTGCCAAGATGTGCTGGCTGTGCACCAAGGCATGTTTAGCCACAGGGTGATCCTCATTACCAACAAACACTGTCTGCCTGTGTCCATTCATGCGAATGGACAGTTTGTTGCTGGTCATTCCCACATAGAATGCATCACAGTGTAGGCAGGTCAGTTGGTAAATCACGTGGGTGCTTTCACACGTGGCTCTGCCTCTGATCGTGTACACCTTCCGGGTTACAGGACTGGAGTAGGTGGTGGTGGGAGGCTGCATGGGACAGGTTTTGCATCGGGGGCGGTTACAAGGATAGGAGCCAGAGGGTAGGGAAGGTGGTTTGGGGATTTCATAGGGATGAACTAACAGGTTACGAAGGTTAGGTGGACGGCGGAAAGACACTCTTGGCGGAGTGGGGAGGATTTCATGAAGGATGGATCTCATTTCAGGGCAGGATTTGAGGAAGTCGTATCCCTGCTGGAGAGCCACATTCAGAGTCTGGTCCAGTCCCGGAAAGTATCCTGTCACAAGTGGGGCACTTTTGTGGTTCTTCTGTGGGGGATTCTGGGTTTGAGGGGACGAGGAAGTGGCTCTGGTTATTTGCTTCTGTACCAGGTCGGGAGGGTAGTTGCGGGATGCGAAAGCTGTTTTCAGGTTGTTGGTGTAATGATTCAGGGATTCCGGACTGGAGCAGATTCGTTTGCCACGAAGACCTAGGCTGTAGGGAAGGGACCGTTTGATGTGGAATGGGTGGCAGCTGTCATAATGGAGGTACTGTTGCTTGTTGGTGGGTTTGATGTGGACGGACGTGTGAAGTTGGCCATTGGACAGGTGGAGGTCAACGTCAAGGAAAGTGGCATGGGATTTGGAGTAGGACCAGGTGAAACTGATGGAACCAAAGGAGTTGAGGTTGGAGAGGAAATTCTGGAGTTCTTCTTCACTGTGAGTCCAGATCATGAAGATGTCATCAATAAATCTGTACCAAACTTTGGGTTGGCAGACTTGGGTAACCAAGAAGGCTTCCTCTAAGCGACCCATGAATAGGTTGGCGTACGAGGGGGCCATCCTGGTGCCCATGGCTGTTCCCTTTAATTGTTGGTATGTCTGGCCCTCAAAAGTGAAGAAGTTGTGGGTCAGGATGAAGCTGGCTAAGGTGATGAGGAAAGAGGTTTTAGGTAGGGTGGCAGGTGATCGGCGTGAAAGGAAATGCTCCATCGCAGCGAGGCCCTGGACGTGCGGAATATTTGTGTATAAGGACGTGGCATCAATGGTTACAAGGATGGTTTCCGGGGGTAACAGATTGGGTAAGGATTCCAGGCATTCAAGGAAGTGGTTGGTGTCCTTGATGAAGGATGGGAGACTGCATGTAATGGGTTGAAGGTGTTGATCTACGTAGGCAGAGATACGTTCTGTGGGGGCTTGGTAACCAGCTACAATGGGGCGGCCGGGATGATTGGGTTTGTGGATTTTAGGAAGGAGGTAGAAGGCAGGGGTGCGGGGTGTCGGTGGGGTCAGGAGGTTGATGGAGTCAGGTGAAAGGTTTTGCAGGGGGCCTAAGGTTCTGAGGATTCCTTGAAGCTCCGCCTGGACATCGGGAATGGGGTTACCTTGGCAAACTTTGTATGTGGTGTTGTCTGAAAGCTGACGCAGTCCCTCAGCCACATACTCCCGACGATCAAGTACCACGGTCGTGGAACCCTTGTCCGCCGGAAGAATGACGATGGATCGGTCAGCCTTCAGATCACGGATAGCCTGGGCTTCAGCAGTGGTGATGTTGGGTGTAGGATTAAGGTTTTTTAAGAAGGATTGAGATGCAAGGCTGGAAGTCAGAAATTCCTGGAAGGTTTGGAGAGGGTGATTTTGAGGAAGAGGAGGTGGGTCCCGCTGTGACGGAGGACGGAACTGTTCCAGGCAGGGTTCAATTTGGATGGTGTCTTGAGGAGTCAGATCATTAGGAGTAGGATTAGGATCATTTTTCTTCGTGGCAAAGTGATACTTCCAGCAGAGAGTACGAGTGTAGGACAGTAAATCTTTGACGAGGGCTGTTTGGTTGAATCTGGGAATGGGGCTGAAGGTGAGGCCTTTGGATAGGACAGAGGTTTCGGATTGGGAGAGAGGTTTGGAGGAAAGGTTAACTACTGAATTAGGGTGTTGTGGTTCCAGATTGTGTTGATCGGAATTTTGAGGTTTTGGAGGGAGTGGAGCTGGAAGTGGGAAATTGAGTAGATGCGAGAGACTGGGTTTGTGTGCAATGAGAGGAGGTTGAGGTTTGCTGGAAAGGTTGTGAAGGGTGAGTGAGTTGCCTTTCCGGAGGTGGGAAACCAGGAGATTGGATAGTTTTTTGAGGTGGAGGGTGGCATGCTGTTCTAATTTACGGTTGGCCTGTAGGAGGATGCTCTGAACAGCCGGTGTGGATGTGGGAGAGGAAAGATTAAGGACTTTTATTAAGGATAGGAGTTGACGGGTGTGTTCATTGGCTGAGTTGATGTGTAGGTGAAGGATTAGGTGGGTGAGGGCAATGGATTGTTCAGTTTGGAACTGGTATAGGGACTGATGGAAGGAAGGGTTGCAGCCAGAGATGGGAACTTTGAGAGTGATGCCTTTGGGGGTAATGCCAAATGTCAGACAAGCCTGAGAAAATAAAATATGCGAGCGTAATCTGGCTAGGGCGAAGGCATGTTTGCGGAGGGAATGTAAATAAAACTTTATGGGGTCATTGTGGGGGTGTTGTGAGGGTGACATGGTATTAGAAGGTGGAAAGTGTAACACGAGGTGAAATGAAAATGAAAATAAAAATATATGGGGAGAGATAAAGGTGAACCGGAAAGAAACTGGAGATCTGGAATGAGAAAAGGCGAAAAGGTGTTGGTTACGGCTGGGCTATGTTGGACTTGGGTTGGTAGACAACGATGTGCATAAAGGTTAGGTGGTTGTGTTGCCGCCAAAACACGTTAAAGGACGGAGAAATTCGGGAAAATTTCGAAAAAACTGCGTGTAGTATATTAAAAGGAGTGGTATTGTGGTGGCAGATTATGAAAATGAGGCTAACAATTGTCTGACGAAGAAATAATGGCGTTAAAACCCGTGGGAAGCAGCTAAAAATGATCAGTGATGTGGGAAAAACGGAAATGGAAATAAAGCGAAAGTTATTAGAACTGGCCGAAATGGTTGTTTAAAAGGTGAAAGGAGCTGTTTGTGAACTAGAAACGGTGGATATTATAGCGGCGGTAGTGCTGAAAGCGGCAAAAAAATCTTTTTTTGGTTATGGTTTGGAAGTGGGTTACGTATTATTGAGTATATATATAGGCGGGATAAAATAGTATAGCAGATTACGGTAAAAAGGAGAAGTGAATACAAAGTGAAACTACTGGCAAAAACAGAAAGAGGAAAATAAGACGAGAGAAAAGATTTCGAAATGCAACAGTGACAATAACAAACGTAATTGTTGGATTCAAATTAATGATATCAATATAATGGAAGGAAACATTCCACGTGGGAAAAATTATATATAAAAACAAAGATGAGGTGACTTACCGAACAAAAGCGCTGACAGGTCGATAGACACACAAACAAACACAAACATACACACAAAATTCAAGCTTTCGCAACAAACTGTTGCCTCATCAGGAAAGAGGGAAGGAGAGGGGAAGACGAAAGGAAGTGGGTTTTAAGGGAGAGGGTAAGGAGTCATTCCAATCCCGGGAGCGGAAAGACTTACCTTAGGGGGAAAAAGGACAGGTATACACTCGCACACACGCACATATCCATCCACACATACAGACACAAGCAGACATATTTAAAGACAAAGAGTTTGGGCAGAGATGTCAGTCGAGGCAGAAGTGTAGAGGCAAAGAAGTTGTTGAAAGACAGGTGAGGTATGAGTGGCGGCAACTTGAAATTAGCGGAGATTGAGGCCTGGCAGATGACGAGAAGAGAGGATATACTGAAGGGCAAGTTCCCATCTCCGGAGTTCGGATAGGTTGGTGTTGGTGGGAAGTATCCAGATAACCCGGACGGTGTAACACTGTGCCAAGATGTGCTGGCTGTGCACCAAGGCATGTTTAGCCACAGGGTGATCCTCATTACCAACAAACACTGTCTGCCTGTGTCCATTCATGCGAATGGACAGTTTGTTGCTGGTCATTCCCACATAGAATGCATCACAGTGTAGGCAGGTCAGTTGGTAAATCACGTGGGTGCTTTCACACGTGGCTCTGCCTCTGATCGTGTAAACCTTCCGGGTTACAGGACTGGAGTAGGTGGTGGTGGGAGGCTGCATGGGACAGGTTTTGCATCGGGGGCGGTTACAAGGATAGGAGCCAGAGGGTAGGGAAGGTGGTTTGGGGATTTCATAGGGATGAACTAACAGGTTACGAAGGTTAGGTGGACGGCGGAAAGACACTCTTGGCGGAGTGGGGAGGATTTCATGAAGGATGGATCTCATTTCAGGGCAGGATTTGAGGAAGTCGTATCCCTGCTGGAGAGCCACATTCAGAGTCTGGTCCAGTCCCGGAAAGTATCCTGTCACAAGTGGGGCACTTTTGTGGTTCTTCTGTGGGGGATTCTGGGTTTGAGGGGACGAGGAAGTGGCTCTGGTTATTTGCTTCTGGACCAGGTCGGGAGGGTAGTTGCGGGATGCAAAAGCTGTTTTCAGGTTGTTGGTGTAATGATTCAGGGATTCCGGACTGGAGCAGATTCGTTTGCCACGAAGACCTAGGCTGTAGGAAAGGGACCGTTTGATGTGGAATGGGTGGCAGCTGTCATAATGGAGGTACTGTTGCTTGTTGGTGGGTTTGATGTGGACGGACGTGTGAAGTTGGCCATTGGACAGGTGGAGGTCAACGTCAAGGAAAGTGGCATGGGATTTGGAGTAGGACCAGGTGAAACTGATGGAACCAAAGGAGTTGAGGTTGGAGAGGAAATTCTGGAGTTCTTCTTCACTGTGAGTCCAGATCATGAAGATGTCATCAATAAATCTGTACCAAACTTTGGGTTGGCAGACTTGGGTAACCAAGAAGGCTTCCTCTAAGCGACCCATGAATAGGTTGGCGTACGAGGGGGCCATCCTGGTGCCCATGGCTGTTCCCTTTAATTGTTGGTATGTCTGGCCCTCAAAAGTGAAGAAGTTGTGGGTCAGGATGAAGCTGGCTAAGGTGATGAGGAAAGAGGTTTTAGGTAGGGTGGCAGGTGATCGGCGTGAAAGGAAATGCTCCATCGCAGCAAGGCCCTGGACGTGCAGAATATTTGTGTATAAGGACGTGGCATCAATGGTTACAAGGATGGTTTCCGGGGTAACAGATTGGGTAAGGATTCCAGGCGTTCAAGGAAGTGGTTGGTGTCCTTGATGAAGGATGGGAGACTGCATGTAATGGGTTGAAGGTGTTGATCTACGTAGGCAGAGATATGTTCTGTGGGGGCTTGGTAACCAGCTACAATGGGGCGGCCGGGATGATTGGGTTTGTGGATTTTAGGAAGAAGGTAGAAGGTAGGGGTGCGGGGTGTCAGTGGGGTCAGGAGGTTGATGGAGTCAGGTTCATGGGGGAGTGGTGAAAACGCTTATACTACCCATAAACCCTTCTTTTTACTCATGGTAAAAACAATTAAAATAGCTCAAAAGAGCAGTTTAGTGGAGTTGACGGCATGTAGTTACTTGTGGTGGGAATGAATGTTCCCAGATGCTAGAGACATGGGCAGTAGGGATGCATCAGCATCCGTGTCAATGAGGAACAGTTGTCTCGAAGACATGTCTTTGACATATAAGCATCCACAAATGTTAGGTTGTTCACGAACTGAGTGAAGTAATGGGTGGTGCCTGTCTTGTGCGCAGGAGGCGGCATCCGAACCTACCTGCGACGGGTGTTTGGGAAACAGCAAGGCGGTCTACAGTTCCTTGCTGCATCACCAAAATGTGTGTGGAAGTAGCAGTAGGGGTAATGTAGATGTGCATCCTGCAGAGAGCCTGTAGCCAAGGGGCAAGGATGATGGTCCCTTCCTGCCAAAGAGTTGACTGCAGGAGGGGTGCAAGGCCATTGGCGGTGGCGGCGAGTGGTTACTGGTGTCCAAATTAACGCGGTGTCCGCGGCGTGCAGGGGGAGGGCAAAGCTGTTGGTGGGAGGCTTGTTCAGTTTGCGGGTGTGAAGCTCTTGCATTGTAGTGCAGAATGTGCTCAGTCAGCAGCGCAAGTAAGTACATCAGTTGCTTGATCTTCAAGGCAAGAGATGGCAGTTTAGACAGAAAGAGGAAGTTTCTTGATCCAGACTGACAAGAGCGTGTTATCGGGCATGGCCTGGTTATTAACGAGGAGTTGGAGATGGTGCCACAGCTGTGATGGAGTCGAGTCGCCAATTTGTTCCTCGTAGATGAGCTACTGGACCTTCTTAGTGACATCCGTGTGAGACGTTCCAGTATCGTCCTCTTGACAGAAGCATATGCATCTACCTGACTAGGTGTGGTGACTAAATCGTGAATCAAGTCAGCATGGTCGTGGAGATTGTTTGTCAGACATATATACTGTGAGTGGCCATCAAGCAAATAATATTGAATGATCTGCTCGGCTAAGGCGAACCAGAATTCGGGGTTCTCAATTGAGAACGCAGGCAGTTTCAGTAGTTTCGCGAATGTGGCAGCCTGGGGGTGAAGTGCGGAAGCAGATGTGAGGTCCAAAGCGTGAGCGGCAGTAGCATTCTTGAGCCTTTGCTGTGGAGTCGCGGAGCTCGATGGAGCTGTGAACTGGCCCTGCAGTAGAGTGAAGGTGGCACATTGCGGTGGAGGACGATGTGTCACGTCGCGGAAGGCTGACATGGATGAGGCACCAGTTTGTGCCGAAAATGGTTCCGGAAGCTGGCACGGATGCAACAGGTGAGAAATAATTCATGAACTGTGGGCACATGTTAACACACTGATAGCTCGATGAGAGAGCTGAGCTGTAATCACCTGTGTGGCAGGGAGGCGGCAGAGGTGTGGACTGAACCTACGCACCGAGTGTATAGTGATGCCGAACATGGGGTGAGTAGTAAAAAGGTTCATTGTTCATAGTAACTCCAATTGAAATCACGTTCAGATAAGGTGAGAGCCGTGGCACAGAGCACTGGGGCATAGTAGTAGAACATAGGGTGCCGTTAGGCCCACCAGACCACTTGTTGTTCATGTTGCAAGCTGATGTGCCGAAGTCAGAAGACACACATTGATATGGGACAGAAGTAGCAGCAAGCATGGTTGGAAGCTGAGGTGAAAGGCCCATGAGCCTGGCAGGGCCAACCACGGGGCTGTAGTTAACGTGGGGTTGCACGGAGTAGGGTGTCAAGAATTGTTGCTACCACAGTGGAAAGTTGTCCAAGGAAACATCAATGGAGTTCGACGTTGGTACCACACTGCATTGAGAGCCGTAAGTAGTTGTGGCACGGTTGGTGGAGGTAGGCACATGAGGTGGCAGGAACAAAGGTGTTTGGTAACCAGAGTCATGCATGTTCCTAACCTCACTTGTTGTTACAGGCTCGAAAATATCGAGTGATTCCAGGGGAGCTGTCAAAAGAGAAACACTGTGTTGCAATGCTGGCGGGTGTACATCGCCAGCAACACAGTGCGTATTTGTCACAAAATCGGGTGTTAGGCATGGAGCCGAAGCCATTGTTTGAACACTGTAGTGGTAAAACACACAAAAATAACCAGCACAGTTGTTGGGGGCACTGTTGGAAAGCGAAAACGAATGACAAAGAAACTCGGGGTCACCAATGTCGTGGATTCAGGGTGGTTTTCTCCAGAGAATACACCAACATGTTGAGAACTATATTTTATTGTACATCATGATAGAACAACACATAAAGAACTGAACTTTAACATGGTGGGAATCAAAGAAGTCAGAGATGAAAAACAATGCAAATATGGTTTGTTAATGTATCGATATTTCTGGTGACGAGTTTATCGGTGCCACAAAGGAATGATTGGATGGAGGATAGCCAGAATTGGTGTGGAAATGGTAGGAGAAATTCAAAGATCAGAAATGGAGGAGAAGGTGGTAATACTGGAGCAAACCATTTAAACTAGCGAGTAGGCAGCTCAGTATTCTATGTTGGATTCAATTATGTGGTGATAATGCTTACCCAGCTGTCTGTCTCATTTTTCATGTTTCCTGAAGCACTCAAACTCTTCTCCTATCCTATCTGTAGTTTATAAGTGAATCATAAACATTCTATCTTTGACTTCCATGTGATTTTGTACAGCACGATACTTTAGTATAGGAATATTTTAGAAAAGATTTCTCCAGTGTTAGCTGGATATATGATGTTGTGTTAGTGATAAGTAATGGAATCATAATAGGATGGAAGAAAAGGCAATATAAGAAAACAGCAGTCATATTTCATAAAAATCTATGAGGTACTGTGTTTATTCTGGTTTCATGAAATATGATGAAAGTAAATTGGTGTTGTGGTTAAAGAATTTCTGTCAGACAAAGAGGTAAGGTACACAGAAATTGAAAGGTGTCAGCATCTGTGGAGGAGAAGGCACATGTTATCTGAAAACTATAATTAACATCTGAAGTAATCAGCTCACATGTGAAATTAGTACAATTTGGTGCAGCAGCAGAGAGAATATGAAGTAAAAACCATCTTGAATACTAGATCTTGATATTAAGTGTGGTATAAAAGCAGTGTCTGCATTCAGTGCAGTCAGTATATGGTGATAATTATCTACCTATAGAAGTATGTCAGAGTACAGTGTTTTCTAATATTAAGGAAATAAAACTTTAAAAATAGTTGCCTGGAGTAATATGGATGGAGAGAATAAGCAAGATTTGTATGTATATCTCCCTTCAGGCTAGAATCTCAAGCAATTTTTTGCAATATAGTAAACTAATAGTTTTTCTTTCTAAGTGACAATTTTGTCTTGTCAGTAATGAGAGTTAAGTTTGCCTTAGCATAGGGATCTGTTAGTATGGAGCGTTTTTCAGCAGAATCAATTTTGCACTGGATAAGCAGAGCAGGTGTTTATTTATTAGATAATGAAGCAATAATGAAATAATAAAGTAATGAATAATGTTAGGGTCTTAATGGTTAGGGAGCCTGTCTCTACAGTAGGGGCCGGGATGGTTCCTTTGAAAGGGCACGGCCGATTTCCTTCCCAATCCTTCCCTAACCCGAGCATGAGCTCCGTCTCTAATGACCTCGTTGTCGACGAGACGTTAAACACTAACCACCACCACCATCTACAGTAGGGATATTTTTTAGAACACACTCCACTAGCTAACGAGGTAAGAAATGTAAGTCAAATAATGGAGCTGACAGACATGATTGAGTAATGTAAAAGGTAACTGTTTACAAACAAATGTGGTGTAACTATATTGATGATCTATTTTTGAACTAGGCAACATTGGATACTGTGTATATTGTGCAATTCATGACAAAGCAGCTGGGAATGAGAGCTTAACAGGAAGAGCAATATTTTAGTGAGGTACAAATCACATAATGCTGCATTATCAGATTTATGGGTTACCTGAAAACTTCTATTTCTGGTCTGAGGAATTATGAGCTTAAAGTGATAACACTGGAGTGAAGAAAAGTAATTTTGCAGATTAACTGATAACTGTGGTGCCAGGGTGATGTGAATATTCTGACAGGTCAACTATTTGGTAACATTTTGTGAGGATTTAATTTCCTGGCTGAATGAGAGTAGTACTCAGAGTTGAGTGGAGAAGTAGGGCAATGATTTGGTACAACTTACATTCCCATAATTTTTATTTGAGTAGTAATTAAGTTATGTGATGGTGACTCTCTTCTTCTTTCATATTGTTGCTGTTGTTGTAGTCTTCAGTCCTGAGACTGGTTTGATGCAGCTCTCCATGCTACTCTATCCGGTGCAAGCTTCTTCATCTCCCAGTACCTACTGCAGCCTACATCCTTCTGGAACTGCTTAGCGTATTCATCTCTTGATCTCCCTCTACGATTTTTACCCTCCATGCTGCCCTCCAATACTAAATTGGTGATCCCTCGATGTCTCAGAACATGCTGTACCAACCGATCCCTTCTTCTAGTCAAGTCGTGCCACAAGCTTCTCTTCTTCCCAATTCTATTCAATACCTCCTCATTAGTTATATGATCTACCCATCTAATCTTCAGCATTCTTCTGTAGCACCACATTTTGAAAGCTTCTATTCTCTTTTTGTCCAAACTATTTATCATCCACATTCCACTTCCATACATGGCTACACTCCGTACAAATACTTTCAGAAACGACTTCCTGACATTTAAATATATACTCGATGTTAACAAATTTATGCTTTCCTTGCCATTGTCAGTCTACATTTTATATCCTCTCTACTTCGACCATCATCAGTTATTTTGCTCCCCAAATAGCAAAACTCCTTTAATACTTTAAGTGTCTCATTTCCTAATCTAATTCCCTCAGCATCACCCGACTTAATTCGACTACATTCCATTATCCTCGTTTTGCTTTTGTTGCTGTTCATCTTATACCCTCCTTTCAAGACACTGTCCATTCCGTTCAACTGCTCTTCCAAGACCTTTGCTGTCTCTGATAGAATTACAATGTCATTGGCAAACCTCAAAGTTTTCATTTCTTCTCCATGGATTTTAATACCTACTCCGAACTTTTCTTTTGTTTTTTTTATTACTTGCTCAATATACAGATTGAATAACATCGGGGATAGGCTACAACCCTGTCTCACTCCCTTCCCAACCATTGCTTCCCTTTCATGTCCCTCAACTCTTATAACTGCCATCTGGTTTCTGTACAAATTGCAAATAGCCTTTCGCTCCCTGTATTTTACCCCTGCCACCTTCAGAATATGAAAGAGAGTATTCCAATCAACATTGTCAAAAGCTTTCTCTAAGTCTACAAATGCTAGAAACGCAGGTTTCCTTGTCCTTAATCTTTCTTCTAAGGTAAGTCGTAGGGTCAGTATTGCCTCATGTGTTCCAACATTTCTGCGGAATCCAAACTGATCTTCACTGAGGTCAGCTTCTATCAGTTTTTCCATTCGTCTGTAAGGAATTCGCTTTAGTATTTTGCAGCTGTGACTTATTAAACTGATAGTTTGGTAATTTTCACATCTGTTAACACCTGCTTTCTTTGGGATTGGAATTATTATATTCTTCTTGAAGTCTGAGGGTATTTCGCCTGTCTCATACATCTTGCTCACCAGATGGTAGAGTTTTGTCAGGACTGGCTCTCCCAAGGCTGTCAGTAGTTCTAATGGAATGTTGTCTACTCCAGGGGCCTTGTTTCAACTTAGGTCTTTCAGTGCTCTGTCAAACTCTTCAAGCAGTAGCATATCTCCCATATCATCTTCATCTACATCCTCTTCCATTTCCATAATATTGTCCTCAAGTACATTGCCCTTGTATAGACCCTCTATATACTCCTTGCACCTGTCTGCTTTCCCTTCTTTGCTGAGAACTGGGTTTCCATCAAAGCTCTTGATATTCATGCAAGTGGTTCTCCTTTCTCCAAAGGTCTCTTTAATTTTCCTGTAGGCAGTATCTATCTTTCCCCTAGTGAGATAAGCCTCTACATCCTTACATTTGTCCTCTAGCCATCCCTGCTTAGCCATTTTGCACTGCCTGTCGATATCATTTTTGAGACGTTTGTATTCCTTTTTGCCTGCTTCATTTACTGCATTTTTATATTTTCTCCTTTCATCAATTAAATTCAATATTTCTTTTGTTACCCAAGGGTTTCTACTAGACATCATCTTTTTACCTATTTGATCCTCTGCTGCCTTCACTATTTCATCCCTCAAAGCTACCCATTCTTCTTCTACTGTATTTCTTTCCCCCATTCCTGTCAATCGTTCCCTTATGCTCTCCCTGAAACTCTGTACAACCTCTTGTTCTTTCAATTTGTCCAGGTCCCATCTCCTTAAATTCCCACCTTTTTGCAGTTTCTTCAGTTTTAATCTATAGTTCACAACCAATTGATTGTGGTCAGAGTCCACATCTGCCCCTGGAAATGTCTTACAATTTAAAATCTGGTTCCTAAATCTCTGTCTTACCATTATACAATCTATCTGATACCTTTTAGTATCTCCAGGGTTCTGCCATGTATACAACCTTCGTTCATGATTCTTAAACCAAGTGTTAGCTGTGATTAAGTTATGCTCTGTGCAAAATTCTACCAGGCGGCTTCCTCTTTCATTTCTTAGCCCCAATCCATATTCACCTACTATATTTCCTTCTCTCCCTTTTCCTACTACCGAATTCCAGTCACCCATGACTATTAAATTTTCGTCTCCCTTCACTACCTGAATAATTTCTTTTATCTCATCATAAATTTCTTCAATTTCTTCATCATCTGCAGAGCTAGTTGGCATATAAACTTGTACTACTGTAGTAGGTGTGGACTTCATATCTATCTTAGCCACAATAATGTGTTCACTATGCTGTTTGTAGTAGCTTACCCGTACTCCTATTTTTTTTATTCATTATTAAACCTACACCTGCATTACCCCTATTTGATTTTGTATTTATAACCCTGTATTCACCTGACCAAAAGTCTTTTGTTCCTCCTGCCACCAAACTTCACTAATTCCCACTATATCTAACTTTAACTTATCCATTTCCCTTTTTAAATTTTCTAACCCACCTACCCGATTAAGGGATCTGACATTCCACACTCTGATCCGTAGAACGCCAGTTTTCTTTCTTCTGATAACAACGTCCTCTTGAGTAATCCTCGCCCGGAGATCCGAATGGGGGACTATTCTACCTCCGGAATATTTTACCAAAGAGGACACCATCATCGTTTAATCATACAGTAAAGCTGCATGCCCTCGGGAAAAATTATGGCTGTAGTTTCCCCTTGCTTTCAGCTGTTCGCAGTACCAGATGCATGTAATGATTAGTAAATATATACTACTGCACATCTTCAGTTTTTGCTAGAGTTAATGTACATATTTTGGACATTAAGGTGATATGAGTCCATAAATGGTGTGAATTTCGGTCCAAATACTCACAAAATGTTACCAAATAATTGACCTGTCAGGATATTCACATCACTCTGGCACCACAGTTATCAGTTAATCTGCAAAATTACTTGGCAGTGTGGTTTCAGTTCTCTGAGACTGCAGATGTGTGTGCAAGATGCGTTTCTGTGAGTGTGCGTGTGTGTATGTGTGTCTACTGCTGAAAAAGGCCTTAATGGCCAAAAGCTATAATTATGTGAATCTTTTTGTTGTGCCTATCGCGACTCAGTATGTCCGCTACATAGTGAGCAGCAACTTCCCTTCTCTGGTATTGTCACAAACCAGGACTTGGCATTTTAGTCATTTTGCACATGAAAAAGAAACCCAAATCCTTCAAGTTTAACCAGTTTGAGAGAGAGTTATAACCTACAGTAATATTTTGTAGTGCACTTGATTTTAAAATTTTTACTAGTCCCCTCCTTTCATACTATAGTCAATTTTAGTGCTAATTATTGTGATGTTATGAGAACTGTTCAATGTATTTGTTTATGAAGTACTGACTATTATTTGCCATTAGTGTGAAACATTTTTTCCTTACATTTAGTTAGTAGTAAAAGTGAGTGAACTAAAGTAGGGTATTTTGTTTAATTTTTTCATGTACTGTGGTGGAGGAGAACCACCTCCAGAGAGCTGATAGCAGTGCATTTCCTTAATAATTGCCGCTTTGACCTGTTGAAGGCATGGACGACTTGGTGAGAAAAACTGTTACAGCTCATTAAAAGAGTGAAAGTGCTTATGCAAAATACTAAACACTGAAAAAGTGAAATTTTCTGTCTGAAAATGAACTGTAAGGTGCAGTGCAATTTAAATTTTTGCAACTCATGATCATTTATTCTTTGAAGCAAGCCAAGACTTGTATAAAGTGAATGTATCTTAGAAAGTAATCTTTGTTTATCCAAAAAGGGCATCACTTATGACAAAGATGCCTATTTTTATTAAAAATATAATTAGTGGACATTTTGTGCCATTCTACAATACACTATATATAAATATTTTGTATGAAGATTTTCATATGGTCAGTTCATATAAGTAGAAATTTGACAAACATATGTACTGTAGTTTTGATAAGAAGATTTCTTATGTAATATTCCTTTGTGTGTAGAATGTTAAACCCACTTTCTGTGGTCACTTGTGGTCACTGAATTGCCCAGTTAGCTAATTGCAGTTTCTATCTGGTCAATCCAGCAACTGTTTCACTAAAAGAATGCATATGATTTTATATAGGATGTATTATATTTCAGGCTAAAATGTACAAAAAGATATTAATGTGTTACAATCGATATGTACTAACAGTTAAAATTACTCTACTTTTAAAAATATTTGAAATTACAAAATTAGTGGCATAATTAAAATTCACATTATTAATTCCTAATCTAACACTAATTATTAAATTCATTTCTGGATTAATTTATGAAATAATGATATATTTTAGCAATGATTCAGCTTTTGTTTCATAAGTTCTTTTGCTTTGTAATCTCTTTGGAATAACGGGAGTACTGCAGAATGTAAGGACTAAGGAGAGGTAGGCATACCTCAGATGGAAATGCACATATTTTGGTAAACTTGTCAACAACAATGTATTATTGGCTTTTTGAATGTGGAAATTATAAAGTCAGTGTGATTTAGAAGAATGACATAAAATAAAACAATATTCACAGCAACAGGCAACTCTTCAACAGTTATTTTGTCATCACAAACCTAAGAAATCGAAATTTTCAGCTACAAGAAAGTACTCCTAGACAAGACTTTGAGCCATCTACAACAACAACGAGATAATCAAGATAAGTAAAAAGTTCTTCTTTTGCAATCTTACTTCTCTCAAAGTTTTCAGGAATTGTGCAGGGAATGCAACTTTAATGGTGATGTGTGTGAGGGGAAGATAACACTCTGTTGTTTTGCCATCTGCCTCCTTAAAATTGTTTTATTTTCATTTTTCCCTAATTACTATTAACATGTATGAATATAATCTGCATTTCCATAAAAGAGCAAGGTTGGCCCTCAGTCTTAAGGAATATAGCAGCAGGTCTAATTTTGTGCTTAGTTTTGTGTATGTAATTAATTTCGTAATTTATTTTGACCATTCCTAGTTAATATCTTTTGTTATAGGGTGAAATCAGTAATTTTTTCATAACTTAAGTTCTACTGTTGCTTCATAAAGAAATATAAAAGCTGTACTGACTATAAACATTTTGAAGACGAAATAATAGTAATCTTAAAGGATCTATTTGGTTCTATTCGAAAACATGTTAGCAAAGCCAGACCTTAAGTAATTCCAAAATAATTACCAGGTTTGTCTAAAGTACTGTTTGTATAACTATATCTGTTAATTTCATTGCTTAAACACATAATTTGGCCTAATTTTTGTAGAAGAAGGAACTGTTAAAAAGAGAGAATTTTTAGATGTATTCAGGTAATTGAATGAGTTATGTTTTAATTGTAATTTCTGTAAATTAAACACCGAACAATGTATAGTTTCAGTACCTATTATAGTGAGGATACATAATGGCTCGATTTTTGGTCCCAAGACAGTCAGTCCACAGCTGATTTTCAGACGGGAAGTTTGTATCAGTTAAAGTAACAATAATGTATTACCTTGACAGTGGAATTAGTGTAACACCACTAGGCCATGTGTTGGAACGACTAATGACAATATCTGTTCAATTTTTTTGAGAAATAGTGTCACACGTACCGTATTATTCTGCAAGAACTGTGAACTATATAAGTAGGTTTTTACTGCTCATAGATGTTCAACAGCAAACTATTGTAGCAGTATGCTGATGTTGCCTGCAACCTATTAACGAGGCTTATCAACATTTACCAATAGTGAACTGGCCATATAATTGTGTAATATTGGGGGGGGGATTGAACAGCGCAAGTAAAGTACAGGGTTATTACAAATGATTGAAGCGATTTCACAGCTCTACAAAAACTTTATTATTTGAGATATTTTCACAATGCTTTGCACACACATACAAAAACTCAAAAAGTTTTTTTAGGCATTCACAAATGTTCGATATGTGCCCCTTTAGTGATTCAGCAGACATCAAGCCAATAATCAAGTTCCTCCCACACTCAGTGCAGCATGTCCCCATCAATGAGTTCGAAAGCATCGTTGATGTGAGCTCGCAGTTCTGGCACGTTTCTTGGTAGAGGAGGTTTAAACACTGAATCTTTCACATAACCCCACAGAAAGAAATCGCATGGGGTTAAGTCGGGAGAGCGTGGAGGCCGTGACATGAATTGCTGATCATGATCTCCACCATGGCCGATCCATCGGTTTTCCAATCTCCTGTTTAAGAAATGCCGAACATCATGATGGAAGTGCGGTGGAGCACCATCCTGTTGAAAGATGAAGTCGGCACTGTCAGTCTCCAGTGGTGGCATGAGCCAATTTTCCAGCATGTCCAGATACACGTGTCCTGTAACGTTTTTTCTGCAGAAGAAAAAGGGGCCGTAAACTTTAAATCGTGAGATAGCACAAAACACGTTAACTTTTGGTGAATTGCGAATTTGCTGCACGAATGCGTGAGGATTCTCTACCACCCAGATTTGCGCATTGTGTCTGTTCACTTCACCATTAAGAAAAAATGTTGCTTCATCACTGAAAACAAGTTTCGCACTGAACGCATCCTCTTCCATGAGCTGTTGCAACCGCGCCGAAAATTCAAAGCGTTTGACTTTGTCATCGGCTGTTAAGGCTTGTAGCAATTGTAAATGGTAAGGCTTCTGCTTTAGCCTTTTCCATAAGATTTTCCAAACCATCGGCTGTGGTACGTTTAGCTCCCTGCTTGCTTTATTCTTCCGCGGGCTACGCGTGAAACTTGCCCGCACGCGTTCAACCGTTTCTTCGCTCACTGCAGGCCAATCCGTTGATTTCCCCTTACAGAGGCATCCAGAAGCTTTAAACTGTGCATACCATCACCGAATGGAGTTAGCAGTTGGTGGATCATTGTTGAACTTCGTCCTGAAGTGTTGTTGCACTGTTATGACTGACTGATGTGAGTGCATTTCAAGCACGGCATACGCTTTCTCGGCTCCTGTCGCCATTTTGTCTCACTGCGCTCTCGAGCACTCTGGCAGCAGAAACCTGAAGTGCGGCTTCAGCTGAACAAAACTTTATGAGTTTTTCTACGTATCTGTAGTGTGTCATGACCATATGTCAATGAATGGAGCTACAGTGAATTTATGAAATCGCTTCAATCATTTGTAATAGCCCTGTACTGTGAAACGCAATATGACATTTATAGTAGTCAGTGATGAGCTTCCGCCTCCCACTTTTTCAGCCAGTAAAACAATGCAGTACATCAACACCAAGGACTATTAATGAAGAAATAAAGCTGGCAAACATCACAATTGCCAAATGTAATTAGTTTTGCTAGCCACACATTAACTGAGGCAAAAAGATCATACACTGTATCAGAATTAGAAAGTTTGGCAGTAGTCTGAGCATTCAAAACTTCTGAGTAGTTGTCATTCGGGAGAAGTATATTGTGATCACCAACCCCTTTCACTTTTGTTGACATGCAGTTTATTACACAGGAGATTGGCAAAGTGGTGTCTATATCTGCAAGATTTTAATTTCAAAATTATTTATATCAAGGGCAGTCAGAACATCATTGCTGATGCTCTATCAAGGTTACCTCAAGGTCTAGATGAATTTAGTAAATTTTTGGAACAGGATTCTCAGATAAGAACTTTACTTACGCAAAGTAAAATACAGCAATTTGACTACAGCAAGTTTTGTCAACAAGTGAAAACCATGCAACAACAGGACCTATGATGGAACGAGGTCAAACTAAATCTAACACAATAAGGCAAAGAATAGGTAAAAATGTGGCAAAGGGAATATAAACGTGTTTTATTCCATCACAAACATTCTGACTCAGAAGAATGGTGCATTTGTCTTCCTGAGAAGTACATAGAGGAATTCGTAGTGCACCCATGAAGTGTGAAGATACTATGTGGTAAGTAAATATACCGAAAGACAGGTAAACACTGCTACCTTCCAAATCTGAGACAACAAGTACTTCAAGTACTACAAAAACATATAGTTTGTCAGAACGCAAAATATTCTAACTCTTCCAAACATATCGAGCTTCACCCAATTTTAACTAAGAAACCTAGTGTCTCTGGATGTGGGTGGCCCCTATCCAAGAGGCAAGGGTGAAGCAAGATGCGTAGTAGCACTATATGACATTTTTACAAAGTACATTAAGATGTACGCTGTATGTAGTGCAACAGTGACCAGGAAAAAAACTGAAGAAGATTACTTGAGGAGGATAGGAAAGCCACGAGTGATACTTCTGAAACTGCCTCACATTTTATAGGACAGAAATTGAAGCACTTTATGACATCACAGGGTATAAAACACATCTTAGTATCAAGATTGCACCCCCAGGCATCACCCGTAGAAAGAGTATTCAAGAAATTTATCAGTTCGTAAGAACATACATACTACACACACACACAAAGTGGGTAGAATACGTCACACCTTTCACATAGGTCATTAACAATCTTATAGATTCTTCCACTGGTTTCACACCAAATGAATTAATGTTTTACCCCAGACAAAAGTATGAATGGGAGTCACCCCAACCAAAAATACCAGTGGAGGAAATGGAAGAGGAGAAAATTAAACAAGTAGTAATCACACTGGAGAACAGAGCTGAATATAGGAAGAAAATCTATGGTTAGAAACTGAAGCATATTACACGGTTTAGTGAAGGCCAAGGAGTTCTGTTGTGAACCCATCCTAAGTCAACAAAAATAGGAAAGTTAAACAAGAAGTGGCAATTTCCAAAATCCCATATCCTGGGGCTTAAAGATTGATCTCAAAGAGGACTGGTTGAGACAAAGGTCTCTACCCCCATAAGGACTTGATGGAATTTGTTGAATAAACATTTTTGACAAAAGTATTTTAACTCAAAATGACTGTACATAGTGTATATAATAATATTTTAATTTCGGTTTTCTTTTGAGTACTAGTGTTAAGGTAACATGTTTAGATATAAGAGAGTTTACTTGTATTTTGACATATAAAGTAGCAGGTAAGTGAAATTGAGAGAGATATTAAATGATACATTGCTTCGCTTGACGCAAGGAGCAACAAAGCAGAACAGAGCTTGCAACACACACTGTTGTGTAATCGCAATGGTGAGCTACATCAGCAGATGAGGTGAAAGCAATGACTTGCATGCATGTGCATGTAAACATGGCCGCAGGAGGTTTAATTATTAGACAACTGACATGATAAATGGTCACCAGCTAATGCAATTAAATGCAATTTGCCCACACACATAAGAATTATATACATATAGGAAGAAAGAAGGAATAACAATATTATAACTATAAAGTTAAGGTGGACTACATCTAATACACATGCAGTGTTGAACTAAGGAAATGTACGAGAGACTACGAGTAATATCTACATAAAATAATGATGTTAACCTACTATATACAGATTTGTGTAGGTGTTTGCAGAAGGGAACTACGGGACATGTAAGATAGATTCAAGGATGTGAACGATGACAGCTATGATGAAAGCAGGATACAGAGATGAGGAGCATCTTGTGCTTTATAGAATTTTGTAGATACATCTCTTTACAGAGTTAAGGTGAGGCATGGTACCATGTACATTTAATAGGCTGCTGCTCAAGCAAATAAAACTTAGTTGTAAGAAATATTATATAAGTGATATGAATGAACGATTCCAAGTATATGCAGTACCAGTCCAGTAAGTGACATTGTAATGATATAGGTTTTTCTCTTTACAATATGTCTACAACTACATTTATGGCAATTAAACACATGTCACGAGTAGTTAAGTTGCATGACGTCTGGAGTAAACAATGTCTGTTTCATGTAGTAGGAACATAACAAGAATCTACCATAAACAATGCTGATTGAGAGTCTTCTTGTAACACAACGTATGAGTTATACATCCTTTCCTTAGTAATCCGATGAGCCTGCAGTCAAATAGATTCCTTCCTTCATTCCTAGAGGCAATGCTAAGTGTAGTTTGACAAGCAGTGCATAGTGTATCAGAAGTAGATCCGATCCTTTCCCACCTGCTCCATAAGTAAATAAGAAGCTCCAACGAATAATGTGAAAGGAATTATGTATAATGTTTTTTTATATACAGATTTGTGATACCCAAACACACACACAGACACGAGGATGATAGATGTAACTGAGGTTATGCATATTAATTCTATAACATGAATGTAAATGAACTAATATTGACAAACTATACTGATATGACTGGTTATGAAAGTAATCAAAGCTAATGTAGCATTTTAAATAGTCCCAGAATGAAACGTGTTCTGTTGGTCAATTTTGGAATAACCATGTTGGGAGGTAGCCCAACAGCTACTACAGGGAGTATGAATTGGCATGAAATCTATGTAATGTAGGATACTTACTACTTGCAGTACTGGAATTAAAGCATGAATTCTCATTGAAACTAAATTTGGTACCATGAACAGTCTTCCTCACAGTGTAAGAAAAATACAATGCAACATAAACAGTATTTTTGCAGCATACTTGGTGCTAAACAAAAAAGTCAATTGTTCTGATTATTCCACACACATATATTTAATATTGGAACTGGATTTAGAGTAGATAAATCAATACTTGAGTCAATCATGACTTTCAGATCTTACTCGGGTTGGCTCTCCACGATGACAATAAAATCAGCTAATGAGATATACACTCTAATCAATGGACATGCACCAACTAACATCATTAACAAAAACAAAGTAGAAGAAGTAGAAGGATTCTGGAACCAATTAGATAATATTCTCAAAAAAATCCCAAATAACCATGTCAAAATCCTTATGGGCAATTTCAATGCACAAATTGCTAAAGAAAAGAAATATAGATATTGGGTAGGTAAATGGTCAGGACATACACTGGCCGACCAGAATGGCATAAAACTCATTGAAATCTGCAAAAATCATGACCTATTTTTCAAACTGACATTTTTCAAGAAAACAGTTTCAAAAATCAAAATTTGGATCTCACCTAATCCATTACTAGGTGAATATCAGTTGTATCATGTAATGATACCCCACATAAATACAGTAGAAATCATGAAACTTGAAGTCCTTAATGGAATAGACCTAGATTCTGACCATTACCCAACAAAATTCACCCTAGATGCCATTCCAGAAAAGAGAAAATTCACTAAGAAATGTCCATACCGTAAATATGAAGTACAAAAGACGAATGGTAGTGAACAATTTACAAAAGAAACACAAAATTTAAAACCACAAAATAGGCAACAACTGCAAACAGGGCTTTCAAAAGCAGCTGAAACTGTAGCGCCGCAAACATGAAGACATAAACACCCATGGTGAACAGATGAGTGTGACCAACTGATAAATCTCAGACAACAGGCATGGCAAAATTGGCACGAACAGACCGTAAAGGAACATGAAGACAAAACATTGCAAGACATAGAACATGATTTCAAGAAAAACAATTCCCATAATTTCTACAGAGTATTCAAACAAAAATTAACAAAGTACTCTCCTCCATCATTCCAATTCAAAAATGAACATGGAGAAATTGCCCATACCAACACCAAAAACTGTGAAATTCTTGCAAAATACTTTTCTAAATTACTGAATTGTGGAAAGCCTGCAGAAAAATTTTAGTTCCATCTTACACAATGAAACCTAGACTCAAAGCCACCAAGTTTACAGGAGATTAAAGAGATAATTCAGTCAATGAAAAGTAGCAAAGCATCAAGAGTAAACCAAATCACTGCAGAATTATGGAAAAATGCAGGAGAAAATCTTACTGCAAACTAAAAGAAATTGTAGGTGAAATCTGGAAAACTGAAAACATCCCCACAGATTGGAAGACAGCAATCATATATCCTCTGTACAAAACAGGAAGTAAAACAGACCGCAACAATTATCGTGGAATCTCTTTATTGTCAATAACATTCAAAAGCCCTACTAAACTAAGCAGAACCTCAGCAGGATTCAAAAATAGGTGAATACCAAGGTGGATTCAGAAAAGGTTGATCATGCGTAAAACAAATCCTTAACTTGAAAAATTTGATGAAATATTTGCATAGTACTTCAAACAAAAGTTATGTCATCACATTTGTCGACTTTAAAAAAGCGTATGACAGTATAGACCAAGAATCCGTCTTTGAAGTGTTAGCAAAATTTGGACTAGATCAAAAGGCAACAAACATCATAAAAGAAACACTCACGGAGACCAAATCCAAAGTAAAATTTATGGAGAATTGAGCACAGAATTTAAAATAGACACAGGAGTACGAAAAGGGGACAGACTGTCCCCAGTGCTCTTGAATTGTGCTCTTGATAAAGTTGTTTAAGAATGGAGAAAAGCACGTGCACCAGCACACAGACTGGGACCGAAATGTAAGGGCATAGAATTAGACTGTTTAGCATTGCTGACGACATAGCACTGATCGTCCAAGACATTACTGAT
Organism: Schistocerca piceifrons; assembly: GCF_021461385.2. Lineage (NCBI taxonomy): Eukaryota > Metazoa > Arthropoda > Insecta > Orthoptera > Acrididae > Schistocerca > Schistocerca piceifrons. The sequence goes on from NC_060141.1 coordinate 191,256,904, forward strand.
GCACAGAAACAGCTAGAATTATTACAAGAGCAGGCAGCAAAAATAGAATTAGAAATTTCATTTGAAGAAACAAAATTTATTACTGACATCAAAGATGCACCTTCTGATCTCAAAATTGGTAATAACTACATCTCTCAAGTAAAAGAATTTAAATATTTAGGTGAATGGATTGCAGAAAATTGTAATGAAAAGAAATCTGTCAGATCAAGAGCTCAGAAAAAAGAGATGGCATTTTAGTTAACTAAAAACGTTTACAGCAAAAAGAGTCTCTTGTGGAACTGCAAAATATGACACTACACAACAGTAATTAAACCCGAAGCTCTCTACACATCTGAGACACTAAATCTTCAACACAGAACACTAAAAGGGGAATTAGAAGTGAAAGAATGTAGAATAATGAGGAAAATCCTAGGACCAAGAACTAAAGATGGTGTGCATTATACAAAACCCAATGCAGAAATATATAAAAATATCTCCAAAATAATAGACACAATACGCATGAGAAGAATCCAATTCACAGAGCATTTAGAAAGAATGGACTCAAACAGGTTAACGCACAAAATCCATACACTGTTAAAGAACAAAACTATAAGACCGAATTGGTACAAACAGACAGAGAAAGACCTGAGAGAATTAGGATCTCCAAATCTATATCACAGAAATGAAATCAGAAAAATCACAAACACACAGGGTTTTGAGGAAGAAGAGAAAAAACCTAATTGACATACTAACCCATTTGTTGCATATGAAGGAATACTGGGCAAAAAGGAAGGCGAACAAATGTTGATTACGCGTGATCATAAGTGATCCATCTTTGAAGAAGAAGAAAAAGAAGTCACTATTAAGTTAAACTGATGTTCTTTGATTACCTCTAATTTTCTGCTGTTGCTGATCATACAGTCCATTCATTAAATCTTGATGATTAGCATATATATATATTTTTAAGACTTTTGTGTATTGGGAAAAATTACTGTCTCTTCCTACAATCGCAGGCAATTGCAGGCATCATTTGACACACCAGTAAAAATTACATGAGTGAAACAAAAGCTGTAAAAAAATTGAATATTCTTCTGACATTTCTCATTTGTTACAGAGATTATTTTAAAATCCACTTTTGCCATCTTCTGTGGTGATATACCAATTTCTCATTACCAATTTGGAAAAGAAAACATTCATATCAACTGATACTGCAAGAAAAAATAAAAAGGTCTTACACAAACCTAATATGAAGTAAGTGTGAGTGGAATGTCAGTAATAACATGTAATATAAAAATGTGTTAAAATTGTAACTATGAAAGTAACGATTTGTTTTAAGAATGGATGCTTAGTATGCTTGTGTAAACCTGCAAAAATTTTTACTAAACTACACTCAACTCTGAATAAATGGAGAAATGTTTTATAAGGAACTTAGCTTTCTGGCAGCTGTTGATCAATGGATTTCCTCTCCACTGAATAAGCACACTAGGATGGTTAAATAATGGATCCTAGGCCGTAAAATTGGAGGTCTTCTATCACAGCACCACAATCACCACAAGCACACACACCATTTACAAGAAATGAACAAATATTTGTGGAGGAATCCATGGTGCAACACAAGACGACTTTGCTGTTTCACATGGACATGCATGAGTTAAAAGTATTCAGCAAGGGTGAAACCATTAAGGTCCCAGTTCCAGGCCACCAACTACTTGCCACACGTGTGTGTGCAATGATGAAAGAGACTTTACTAAACCAAATGTTGAATATGCACAGTATTTGAGATCTGTGCCCCTGTTTTCCTTTTAATTATTTGTGTTAGTTTATGTGGATATAATAAGGTAAAGCTGACATCTCCATTTAACATAACATAAGTCTATCTAAAAGACCAAGAAATAAAGAGTTTTGCCCCCCCCCCCCCCCACACACACACACACACACATCAGTAATAGACAGCAACTGGTTAATCATATGAAACTGCCTAACACTGTACACCTCCATACAGTATCAGTGCACAGTGGGGGGCAGTTGAGTAATACCTAAACAACTATCTCCCAATATCATACCTTTTTATTTTTTATTATTTTTTTCTCATTATTAATTTATATGAATATTTTCTTTTCCTCATTAGTAATAAGAAATTTGTACATTGCCACACAACATGGCAAAGATAGGCTTCTAAAATCATCTCTGTAACAGAAGAGCAATGTCCAGAGAATATTCAATTTTTTAACAACTTCTGTTTCAATTTCACTTAAGAGTACTTATGTTTAAGATCTCGCATAAAAAGGACGCATAATTTTTACTCATGCATCAACAAAGTGTGTATAAAAATGCAAGAAAATGTATAGTTATTATAGCCATGAGAATATGTCTATTTATTATGTCAGTATTCCTTCACGAGAATGATTTTTGCCTGCAATCATAAGAAAAGACAGGAATTTCTTCCATCCTACAATGAGATCTTAAAATATATACGTGCTAATCATCAAGATTCAGTGGATGGACTGTATGATTGGCAACAACAGAAAATTAGACTCAGACAGTCTAAAAATCTATGTTGACTGTGTAAGAAAAATTATCCTAGATACATTATTCATTTTTGTGCCTTCAGTATTTGTACGTTTCATTGTATTTTTCTTATGCTGAGAGGAAGACTGTTCATGGGATCAATTTAGTTTCAACGAGAATCCATGCTTTAATTCCAGTACTGCAAGTAGTTGTGGCATCGATAGGTCACATCGACCACACAAATTACAATCTTCAGAATATTAACTGCACTGTTTAGCCACCATGTTTAATTCAATCTGCCTTTGTACTTCATGCAGTGTTCATGTGTATCAGTCTTTATGGTAAAATATATGTGTATATAGAAAACTTGGGAACTGTTTATTATGTGTATTACAATCCATATACAGCATATTGGTGACCCCGGACAAAAAGTTCTACATCTTCTGCGACTTCCGTGTGAGTCATATAGAATCAACAGGTTTCACATTCGACACCATGGCTACATCACTGAACATTCTGTACAAAGATTATGAGGCCCAGCTCTTACGACCAGGCCAACACAACCCTCCACCATCGGTTATTTCGTAGCTAACGGACAATGATCTATGATCTTTGACGAGGATAATCTCTACCTTAGCAACTCCACAACAACCGAGTGTTATGCAGTTATCTCAAACAATGGACTCAGGCATTGTTTTGCCAGATTATGCACAACAACAAGTGAAAAGTGAAGTGGACAATCTACTAAATAGTGTGACGAGCGATCACTTGTACAAAGTTCAAAGGGACCAAAATTAGCACACGTGCTTTTATCCTCTATGCACCACAATGTCAGTTACAGTAGTGCCATGTGCAACACCACCATTTGAGCAAAATGCACATGCTGTCAACTGTTACCAAGCTCACCAGCCTCGCCTTCCTCACAAATCACTAACAGACATTTTTATGCATCCAGTTCGCCAGAACAAACCACTGGATCAGTGGCCAAGTTTGCACCCAACATAGCCTCTTCACCCAGCAATGTTGTACTATGACAGTGCGACCACCAAAAGGTTTCACCAGTGTTTTATGGTCCTACCATGAAGGGTGAGTGGCCAGTGTGCACAGAAAACTCTCGTTGTTGCCTCTTTAAGCTCCAAGCCAACCCCCCCCCCCCCCCCAACTCCCCTCACCCACAGGTGGCCTCAATTCCATCCATAGAACTGCTCGCTCCTATCGCAGTACCATCTGTGTCTGCCGCACCAGGCTTCCAAGACATTTCTGAGTTGGACAATGTCAGTGCTGTTCCTGCAATTACCAGGCCAGTTTACAGGCCCTCATTTCACGCCACTTGTCTGTTCACTCCCACGGTACCGACCATGCCTGTCATGTCATATTTTTGGGCTTCTTCAGAGACATTACAACCAGCCATTGTTCCGAACGTGTGTGCTAGTAACATTTCCACTCTGGTGATGCTGGATCCCGGCATGAACTCTTCTGCAGCGGGACCCCAGGCCTTCCAAGACACGTCCAAGCCACCTTCATCTCCACCTCCAGGCCACCTACCCAAGCTACCTCCCCTATACGAGGACAATCCAGTTTCATTGTTTGCACTGGTGGAGCACCTCTTGTCCACAAGTGACTGATGACAACTCCAAGTTCCTATGTTTGGTCACACACCTTCACGACCAATCAGATTTAATTTGTGATCTCCTACTTTCGCCTCCACCACCATCGAAGTACGGGTTTGCCAAGAAAACAATATTGTACTGACCTGCCAGCTTGCCACAGGAATTGATAATCAAGATTCTGTACAATGAGCACCTGGGAGACTGCACGCCATCACAACTTTGGCACTGCCTCAGGATACCCGTGAGTGAACACACGATGCCAGACGTCACTCTGTGGGTGGTATGGTCTGCCAAGTTACCTACCAACCTACAGATACACCTACCGTCACACTCTTTTGAGTCTATTGTTTCTTGCCTACACATTGCAGATCAAGTGTATGTGCTCCTGTGCCAGAAACACTCAGCTCATCCTCCATCACTGTGTCACACTACACCTCCTGTTTACCGGCTGTCTGCAGGCAGTCGCAGGGCCCGTTCTGCTTCCATGCCTTCTACACTGCCAGGCAGTATTCGTTCACTCTCTCCTCTTTCCGAACACTCAAGACTCGCCCACATTCCATACATCCCAGTTCACGTCCTTGAACAGATCAACGAGGACAAGCCTCCCCCACCATCACAGTCATCGCCACCGCCACATATGGCTCATCCATACTGTTGGTACCACAAGATTTTTGGGGCTGAGGCCAAGAAGTGCATGTTACCTTGCCAACACCCAAATGCCAACCACAGGAACTAAGTGACGCTGAGTCCTGCGGCGAACTTCACAGGCGTCCCCTAACATTGCACTCCATCCACTCGTCTCCTCGGCCGAGCAGTCGTTTATGCGTCACAGACATTTCATCACAGTTTGTCTACATAATTGACACTGGTGCTGACATGTCTATCATACCTTGATCATTGGCTCCTACTGACTTTTCACTGACGAAGTCACTCCTATGAGCTGTCAACGTTACAAACTGTCGGTTCTGTGAAAGTGATGTTGCACCTACCCCCTTCTCTGTATTTCCCGTGGACCTTCTACATCACTGACATTGATGAACCAATTTTTGGTATGCAATTTTTGTCCCATTACAAGCTTTCCCCGAATGTAGTCCAGTGTTCAGTGTTACACCAACCATCTGAAACTCAGATCCCATGCTCCGGCACCCATACTCTTTGTTCTGTTTCCGCCACAACATGAGATTTACACCAGTGGCCATTAAAATTGCTACACCACAAAGATGACGTGCTACAGACACAAAATTTAACCAACAGGAAGAAGATGCTGTGATATGCAAATGATTAGCTTTTCAGACCATTCACACAAGGTTGGCACTGGTGGCGACACCTACAATGTGCAGACATGAGGAAAATTTCCAACAGCAGTTGACCGGTGTTGGCTGGTGAAACATTGTCGTGATGCCTTGTGTAAGGAGGAGAAATGTGTACCATCACATTTCTGAGTTTGATAAAGGTCAGATTGTAGCCTATTGCGATTGCGGTTTATTGTATCGCGACATTGCTGCTCGCATTGGTCGAGATCCAATGACTGTTAGCAGAATATGGGATCAGTGGGTTCAGGAGGGTAATACGGAACGCCGCGCTGGATCCCAATGGCCTCATATCACTAGCAGTCGAGATGACAGGCATCTTATCCTCATTGCTATAATGGATCGTGCAGCCACGTCTCTATCCCTGAGTCAACAAATGGGGATGTTTGCAAGACAACAACCATCTGCACGAACAGTTCGACAATGTTTGCAGCAGCATGGACTATCAGCTCGGAGACCATGGCTGTGGTTACCCTTGATGCTGCATCACAGACAGGAGCGCCTGTGATGGTGTACTCAATGACAAACCTGGGTGCACGAATGGCAAAACATCATTTTTCAGATGAATCCAGGTTCTGTTTACAGCATCATGATGGTTGCATCTGTGTTTGGCGACATTGCGGTGTATTCGCACGTATTCGTCATCGCCATACTGGCATATCACCTGGCATGATGGTATGGGGTGCCACTGGTTACGCGTCTCGGTCACCTCTTGTTTGCATTGACGGCACTTTGAATAGTGGACGTTACATTTCAGATGTGTTACGACCTCTGGCTCTATCCTTCATTCGATCCCTGCAAAACCCTACATTTCAGCAGGATAATGCATGACCGCATGTTGCAGGTCCTGTACAGGCCTTTCTGGATACAGAAAATGTTCGACTGCTGCCCTGACCAGCATATTCTCCAGATCTCTCACCAATTGAAAACGTCTAGTCAATGGTGGCCGAGCAACTGGCTGATCACAATACGCCAGTCACTACTCTTGATGAACTGTGGTATCGTGTTGAAGCTGCTTGGGCAGCTGTACCTGTACACGCCATCCAAGCTCTGTTTGACTCAATGCCCAGGCATATCGAGGCCATTATTACGGCCAGAGGTGGTTGTTCTGGGTACTGATTTCTCAGGCTCTATGCACCCAAATTATGTGAAAATGTAATCACATGTCAGTTCAAGTATAATATATTTGTCCAATGAATACCCGTTTATCATCTGCATTTCTTCTTTGTGTAGCAATTTTAATGGGCAGTAGTGTAGTTTGCAAGTGTTCCACCCTCGCACTGTCGTGGATAATTACCCCATGCCTAACATAAATGATTTCACCCATACGTTATCGGGCGCCACAATCTTCAGTGTGATTGACTGCAAACGTGCTTATCACCAGATTCCCACAGCACCAGAAGACATCCCAAAGACTGCAGTCATCATGCCGCTCAGTTTGTTCCAGTACAACTTCATGCCATTCGGTTTAAAGAATATGGCACAAATGTGGCAACTTTTCATTGACTCAATCTTACGATGATTCGAGTTCTGCTTTGCATACCTGGATGACATACTCATTTTCAGCAAATCGACTGAAGACCATGAAGTTCATTTATCCCAGGTCCTCCAGACTTTGGCATCATATGGTGTTGAGGTCAACAAAGAAAAATTCCAATTGTGTCAGTCTTCTGTGACATTTCTGGGTTACACTGTCTCCACCAACAGCATACAGCCTTCCAAACTCCGCGTGCTGGCTGTCACATCATTGCCACCCCCAGCTACGTACAAAGAACTCAGACGTTTCCTAGGTAATATAAATTACTACAGCCATCATCATCCTTCTGCTGCTGCTGTGAAGGCCCTGCTGATGGACTCACTCTCCAGCAAACAAACTTTGGACATTAAACCAGTCCATTGGACTGAACCCATGCTAGAGGCTTTCAGGGCTCTTGAAACAGCTTTAGCCCATGCAGTCATACTCGCCCACCCTAATCTGTCTGCTGATTTGTTCATCACTACGGATGCCAGCGACATCACGGTTGGGGCCGTATTACAACAGAGCAAAGGTGACACAGTTTCACCCCTGCATTTCTTCTCCCTAAAAACTGTCTAAAGCATAGAAGAAATATTCTGCTTTTGATAGAGAGCTTCTGGTGGTGTACGAGGCCATCAAACATTTCTGCACTGACATCTAGGGTCATCCTTTCTTCATTCTTACTGATCACAAACCGCTGGCAGATGCGTTCTACAACCCGCCAGAGGATCCACCCCCCGACGCTTCTGCCACTTCGACCTGGTCTCTCAATTTACTACAGACGTACGCTACATCAAAGGCATGGGGAACATCCCTGCTGATTTCCTCTAGCAGATCAATGTCGTTTCAAGTATCATCGATTTATCTGACCTCACCACTCTACAGGCTTCAGACGAGGACACTCACGGTCTGCTAACAGATCCGCAGTCTTTGCTCGTGTTTACCAAGGCTAAGTTCCCTAGCATTTCAGATGAAGTGTGGTGTGACTCTTCTATGGGCATTCTGCAGCCTTTGCTCTCAGCCACGCTGTGCCAACAGGTTTTCAATGCCTTGCATAATCTCGCCCACCCTGGTGTCCAAGCCACCACTTGCCTCGCCACCGAGCATTTTGTGTGGATAGATGTGAAATGGGACTGTCAAACATGGGCACGCAGATGCAGTTCCTGTCAACAAAATAAAATAGGACGTCACACCTCTCCACCCCTTGGCAAGTTTGACATCCCTACGGGACGTTTCTGTCATGTACATATCGACCTTATCGGTCCCCTGCCTCCGTCGGAGGGCCACAAGTATATCTTGTCCACAATAGACATAATGTCTCGTTGGGTGGAAGCTGTCTCCTTAACCAAAATCACAGCAGAAACTGTGGCCAAAGGATTCATTTCTTCTTGCATCACTAGGTTTGGCTGTCCGTCCACCATCACAACTGACCAGGGTCAACAGTTCAAATCTGCACTTTTTACAATTCTCTGTGATCTTTTCAGTATTAAAAAGATCCATATGACAGCCTAACACCCACAAAGCAATGCATTGGTGGAATGATGGTACCGCACCCTTAAAACTGCACTCAGGTGCCATGACTGTCTCTGGTCCGAGGCACTTCCTTGGGTATTGCTGGGCCTATGTTCTACATTTAAACCAGATTTACATGGGACAATTTCCGAATTCGTTTTTTGCGAAAACCCGATTTTACCTGGGAAACTAATTCTTCCCCAAGATCCTGTGGATTCCCCCTCCTTCCCAGACTTTATCGGAAGGATGCGTGCACACTTTAGAAACACCCAGTTACACCCACCTGTCAGCCATTCCCCACCTGACACTTATGTGCCAACCGCACTCAGCTCTAGCTCACTCGTCAGGGATGACTCTGTCAGATAATCCTTACAACCCACTTACCTCAGCCCCTTTGAAGTATTCTGGAGGGGCATGACGATGTTCAACATTATGACAAAAGATCACCCGCAAACCATTTCTTTACACAGGCTCAAGCCTGCCTTTGTAGACTCTGACACCCCTCTGCTGTCCCATTTGGACTGCCCAAGCACATGTTCTTTTGACGAACCTGCTAACAAGTCTGTTCAACCTACGATTGGGTTTTCTCCATCCAATGATTCACCACCGCGGTTCGCGGGTTCCTCAGACATGTCATCATCATCCACATTCACAGGTTTTGAAGACACATCTGGTACTAGAGACACGGATGCCCCGTCCTTCGTTCTGTGCTGCAACATGCCACCTGATTTTATCAATGATGTGTCAATTATGGTGTTAGATAATCGTGTGCTTGTACTGCTCACCGACAGCACAGACCTGACCCTCACCGAGGAACTCAACATCAAGATAGTGCACAGTTTGTCCCTCCCACAAGAGTGTGACCCATCATGTGTTCAAGCTTTCATTTCTTTGGATGGCTGAGTATGCATTCGGGGAAGGTACGCTCACACGCCGCATCCTCTCCCACACTGATAATCCCGAGTTGGCCGATGCATCATTCCCCCCCACTGGTTTTTGGATTATGAGTTGGACCAGCGGCCGCCCTCCGCACCTTCGCACACCAAGCCGACAGAGATGGAGCTTCCGGTCGTGCGCCTGCCACCTCTCACCACTCTTGCTGATGCTGACACCCACACAACCTCCCCTCATGTCTTCTCATAGGTCATACTCCGTACTGCAGTGGGAGGGGTGGGGGGGGGGGGGCGTTCTGTGTGGTGTCGATAGGTCACATTGATCACACAAATTACAGTCTTTGGAATATTAACTGCTCTGACTAGCCGCCATGTTTAATTCAGTCTGCCTTTGTACTTCATGCAGTGTTCATGTGTATCAGTCTTTATGGTAAAATATATGTGTATATAGAAAACTTGGGAACTGTATATTATGTATATTACGATCTGTATCCAGAATCCCATATAGTAATTATCTCTCGTTACATAAATTTCATGCTGATTCATACTCTTTATGTTGGGCTGTCTCCCAGCACAGTTATCCCAAAATTGGCCAACAAACTAACACAAGTCTGCAGCCCTTGGCACAGAGTGGTGTGTAAGTAGCATGAAAAGAATATATATTAATCCGTCAGGCAGAGTTGTGGCAATTAAAGTATCTCAACATGAGAGAAGGTGGAGTTTAAGGAAGAAACATATGACCTTCACTGGTCATCTTGTAACAGAAAAGCATTTGTATGATGTAAAAGTGAAGTTTCATTTTTTTGTTATGAAAAGCAAAAATGTGACCCTACTGGAAATCAATAAACACATGACACAGAATGCCAGCTTACTATTAAATGATCATACTCGATTTCTTTTTTCCCCTTTGTTAAATTAAGTTTTCATTACAAATACTAAATTTGGACTGTAAATTCATCTTATTTCTCATCAGCTGTTAAATGCATCTCCACATAAAAATTTTGTCACCACCCTTCTTTTTTGTAAATGTAATTGTTTCTATGTGACAAGAAATGTTAACATTTTTTTCCTACATAAACACTCTACATAATTTTCATATCTTCTGTACAAATAATACCTCTGTAAGTCACACACATTGTTTTTATCTTTGTTCGTGATGTTTGGTAGTCACCTGAAGATGTTCTAAGAAGCTGAAAGCTGGTTCATGACCAAATAAATATGATTTTGCAGAACATTCAGAAGTGTTTCCCTAGTTAATATTATTACCATGTTCTACCAAGCACCAATGGAAAATTCAGTTAATGTTAAGGAAAAAAATATTGTGTTATTGTTAATAGTGGTACAAGAACAAATGGATAGCACCACCTTGCCCTTTACACCTCATCTTCTGGGAAATATCCAGCTGATATGATGTGTCACCTGATGATTAGTATGTACAGGCTCCATTATGCTGAAAGAACATACCAAACCTTCCAGCCAAAGAAATCTTCATTCTAATAATGCTGGAAGCTGATTTTCAAGAAAAGTGCAGATAATGAGGACCTATAAGATGTGATAATACAAGAGGTGTAATCAATTGATTATTTATCACATCACACCACGCATTTACAGAGAAGTGTTCTTGAAAATATTTCTCCAGAAACACGTGAGTTTTTGTCAGATCACTAAATTGAGTTGTGAATGTCAACAATGAAAGCAGCTTTGGTATTAATGGGATTATTTGGTACATTACAATTAGCCAACAACAAAATTGTAATTGTTTGCCTTCATCTCCTTCTTGAACAATGTTGAATCCACTGAAAATAATAGGGATAGATGTTGTGCATACTTAATATACAGCTTATTTTTGTACATTTATTTTATTATAAAATTTCCCCTGTTAGGACCCATATGACAGTTTCAGCCTAAAACTCCAGAGATCCTAAAAATGGGTGTGTTTCTATTTGCAGTTTGGTAGTTACAGCCTCCTGTAGATGAGTAACATCTGACTTTATTTTGCTTTGTGATTTTAACTGTTTTCCTTTTTACATGGCAGATATTAAAACAAAGTGAAATGTAGTCAATTGACTGACCATCTTTCCAAGAAAAATCATTTCGGTTGGTTTTCATTGGTACATATCATTGTACTTAACTGCATATGAAGCTGCTACAAAAATTTGCACACCCATGTGTTTACTGTTTGGTTGGGTAATAGCAACGGCAACTGCAGCAAAAATTAATTTTTATCAATTCAATCTGCAAAGTGGAGCACCAATAAACTTCCTGAAGTTTAAGGTGTTTTGAGCTCTTACATTTAGGGTGTGTTTAAGGCACTATTTATAAAGCTTATTGTTGATAATCAATATCAGTTTATAATGCACTGGTGTACAGATTATTAGATAGTAGAAAGCATGTAGAGAGTTTTCATATTGAGCCATTGCTTGAGTAAGGACCATTAAGAAAGATCACATCTTAATAGTTCCTGTACTGTTTCTACCTACTAAAGTCCTGCATTTTTCATGTCTCTTTGTCAGCCTGCAATAATTGATTTTACATTCCTCTTCTTTTTCATTAATTGTCTCCTTTCCATTTACTAGCTTCATTTCTTCCATTTTTATTTTTTATTCCCATTTGAAAATTATTTTTTAAATGTCAATGAACTTTGAAAAACAACTACTGCATCACAGTATTCTGCAATTTTTATCTCATTTCTATTGTAATTGTAGTTCCAACTGCTATGCTACACTTCAGGTATCACCTAATACATTGTCTCACTGAACTTCCATCCTTTCAATAATTAAACATTTTGTGATTTCCCTTTACTGGTTTCCATTTCTGTTTCCATACCTGTTACTAGGACTTCCTGTGTGTCATTCACATATGGAGCATGGGAAGAACAATTATTTAAATACCTCTGTGCTTACTGTAATTATTCTAATCTTATCTTCATTATCCCTAAGTGAGCAATATGTACTGCATTGTAGTATATTCCTCGAGTGATCACTTAAAGACGGTTCTTGAAACTTTCTGAGTAGACTTTCTCAGGATAGTTTCAGTCAGTTTCCAAGAGCCTAGCAGTTCAGTTCTTTAAATATCTCTATGACACTCTCCCACGGTTCAAACAAACATGTGACCATTCCTGCTGTCCTTCTCTGTACACATTCAGTATCCCCCTTTAGTCTGGGTATGAGTCCCACACACTTAAGCAGTATACCAGAATGGACCACATGAGTAATTTTTAAGCAGTCTCCTTTGTAGACAAATTGCATTTCCCTAGTATTCTACCGAAAACCCAAAGCCTGCTACCTGCTTTACTCATGCCTGAGCCTTTGTGATCATTCTATTTCATGTCTCTACTATTCATTACACCCAGGTATTTGTATGAGTTCACCAGTTTCAGTGATGACTCACTGTGTTCATGTTTGTACAATATTATGGATGGAATAATGACAATATTATGAAAAGAATATATTGTTACTCACCATATGGTGGAAATGATGTGTTGCAGACAGGTAATAATAAAACCAGGAAGCCAGAGACAGTGGTCACATGTGTGAGAGTTGCATTTACATGAATGTGTGTGTGTGTGTGTGTGTGTGTGTGTGTGTGTGTGTGTGTGTGTGTGTGAAGCAAGTTGGCAGTCTTTGCGCCACTTTGAAATCTTACCAGGGTCTTACTGAACAGTTGTGCAACTTTTTCCACACTGTACTTCAGTACAGACCACACCACCATCTGTGAAAAGTTTGAGGTTACTGTTAATATTATCTGCAAGGTTATTACTATAGGGAGTCCCAGGAGGAATGGTCAACACTCAGGAGTATGAGAGAAATGATGATTCAAAGCAAAAAGTCTAGTAAACACGGGCTCTAAAATCCATACCTAAGAACTATGAGCACTTCGTCATTTTCAATACTATGAAATAAATCTCTTCTACTGCAATGTCTTTGCTTTTCATACTTTGAGACATGATATTATGGACTAAAACAAGAAAATAATGTCCAGTAATGGTGGATTCCAAAGCACATACCTTAAGAGCTGGGAGCACTTGTTCAAACTCTCTACTGTGAAACTCATCTCTTCTAGTGAACAGGTGTTCATAGCTCTTAAAGTAGGCATTTTAAAGCCCATGCTTACTAGACCATTGTTTCTTGTTTTGGTCCAAACTATTCTGTACCAATATATGGAAAGCAAAGAGCTTGCAGTAGAAGAGATTTGGTGCATGATATCAAAGATGAAGAAGTGCTCATAGCTCTTAATTTATGCTTTGTAGAGTCCATATCTAACAGATATTTTTGTTTTGAATGATAGTTCCTGTCATATCCCTGAATAATATCTATTCCTCCTTGGACATCGAGTTTGTAATACGAACAGCAAGGGACCAACACTCTTCCCTGGGGTACAACTGTTGATTACTCTTCATCCAAGATACCATGCTGTGTCCTCCCCACCAAGAATTCCTCAATCTAGTCATAAACTTCTTCATATAGGTGACAATATCATATCAATATAATAGAGGGAAACATTCCACACGGGAAAAATATATTTAAAAACAAAGATGATGTGACTTACCATATGAAAGCGCTGGCAGGTCGATAGAAACACAAACAGACACATACATACACACAAAATTCAAGCTTTTGCAACAAACTGTTGCCTCATCAGGAAAGAGGGAAGGAGACGGAAAGACAAAAGGAAGTGGGTTTTAAGGGAGAGGGTAAGGAGTCATTCCAATCCCAGGAGCGGAATGACTCCTTACCCTCTCCCTTAAAACCCACTTCCTTTCGTCTTTCCCTCTCCTTCCCTCTTTCCTGATGAGAGTCTTTCCGCTCCTGGGATTGGAATGACTCCTTACCCTCTCCCTTAAAACCCACTTCCTTTTGTCTTTCCCTCTCCTTCCCTCTTTCCTGATGAGGCAACAGTTTGTTGTGAAAGCTTGAATTTTGTGTGCATGTATGTGTCTGTTTGTGTTTCTATCGACCTGCCAGTGCTTTCGTATGGTAAGTCACATCATCTTTGTTTTTAAATATAGGACAATATCATATTTTTGATAAAAACTGTAGGTTTGTTACTGAGTCAAATTCTTTTCATAAACAGAAAAGTACTGCATCTACCAATTCTTAGGTCGATGGCTTTCGGGATGTCATGTGAGAGAAGTGCAAGTTGGGTTTGACACGGTCTATATCTTCAAAATCCATGCTGGTTCACTTGGAGGAGGGTTCTCTGTTTGAGATACCTCATTATGATTGAGCTCAGGGCATGCTGTATTATTCTACAACAAATGGATGTCAGCGATACTGGTCAGTAGCTCTGTGGATCACTTCTGCTACACTTCTTGCAGAAAGGTTTGACCTGTGCTTTCTTCCCTTTCTTCCAGCTATCAGGTATGGGCTTTCACTTGAGGGGGTGTAGCACAGATTATAGTTAAAAGAGGGGATAATTCAGCTGTAAACTGGCATATAATCTGATAGAGATTCCCCTGGGACTTAGTTCAGTTTTAACCATTTCAGCTGTTTCTCAATGCCACTGATGCTAATATCTACTTTACTCATCTTTTCAGTAGTATAGGGATAAAATAAGGGCAATACTCCTGGGCTTTCCTTTGAAAAGAAACATTTGAGAACAGAGTTAAGTATTTCTGCTTTTGCTTTGCTAATATCAGTTTCAGCTCCTGTTTTGTCCATCAGTGAATGGACAGTAACTATGGCGCCACCAACAGCATTTACATACAACCAGAATTTCTTTGAGTTTTGTGAAAAATCTTTTCACAGTACTCTGTTACTGTACTCATAGAAGACTTCGTTCATTTCTGTGCTGATTGCCAAATGCATTTCATTCAGCATCTCTCTATCCTTTGTTTTGTACTTATTATGCAGGAGTCTCTGTCTCTCTAGAAGTTTTTTACATAGAAGTTTTTTACATAGACTATGTACCATGGAGGGTCCCTCCCATTATGAACTGTTCTATTGGATTCATATCTTTTCAGTGCATAGTCAACCACTCTTTCAAACTTGAGCCCTAGTTCTCCTTCATGCCAATGTCCTGAGCTTAAAGTTTCAAGCTCATTATTGTGATACAACACTACTGCTTTTTGTCTAGTTTTCTAAACATATAAATCTTTCTACTCGTTTTGGTTGCCCTTTGTACTTTGGTGTTCATTGTTCCTATAACTGCCTCAAGATCACTGATACCAGTTTCAATATATAAATCCTCAGAGAGATCATATCTGTTTGTTGCCATTAGATTTAATATATTTTCATCATGAGTGGGGTTCTGAACTACCTGTTCTAGGTGGTTTGCAGAGAAGGCATTTAATAGTGTTTCATAGGATGTCTTGTCATGCCCACCACTAACAAAACAATAACTATCCCAAGTGACTGTGTAGTGGCATAAAGTTTCCTCCAGTGACTACAGAATGATTAGAGAACTTACAAACAAGTGAACAGAGGTTTTCTCTAAAAGTTTTGGTTACATCAGGAGGTGAGTCTGGTGGTCAACAGAAGTGTCCTACTATAATTTTATGCCCATCCTTGACACTGAATCATGCCCAAACGATCTCACATGCAGCTGCAATTTCTATCTCAGTGGATTTGAATTCCTTGTCTACTGCAACAATTACACTACCTCCATTTCCCACTTCCATATCCTTTGAGTAAATGATTAAATTTCCCCAAAGATCTCACTACTGCCAACTTCAGATTTCAACCAGCTTTATTTGCATAGAATTATGTGGGCTTCAGTGCTTTTTAGGAGCACTTCAAGCTCTGGCACTTTGCTGCAAATGCTTCAGTAGTTACTCGTTATGATTTTAATACTCCCACTTTTGGAAGGAATTTCTTTGAAACTTACACTGATACTTCTGATTTTCCTAAGCTACCATTACCTGTACTGGATGGAGAGCCACTCAAACCAGAAAACTTGTGTGTGTACCCCACACACAGTCAGCCTCTGCATAACCATCTCTACATCTACATCATCGGCAAGATACTGCCTGCATACACACAGCGAGATTTTCTACTGTTTGTCTTCATACTTGCCGAACTCTACTTTGGCCAACAAGGTTGCTGTATCTCTCCCTAATCGAGAACATTTGCAGCATGATGGTAAGGATTTTGATGACCTAATGCACCAATTGCAAAGAATTTGGCACAATATCCCTCAGGAGGACATCCAACATTTCCATCAATCAATGCCAAGCCAAATAACATGAGGACCATGAGGACCAGAGGTTGAGCAACAGGTTACTGACCTGCTCAATTTGTGGAGCTCTTTCTCTTGAATAATCATGCAATTTTTCTGAAATTGTAATCATTTGTTTGTGTCTACATTTACATCACATCTACTGATTTCCATCCCATTCAGATAATTCCTCTTAGAATGTATATTTTAGATAAGACATAACATATAATTTTTTTAGTTAATGTTGGATAAAACTTTAAGTAAATTAAGCAAATATTCTAAGGCAGACACTTCACTGACCTCTGAATCTTTTCTCTGTAATTGGTTCTGAAGTTTGTTAATCTCTGCATTTAAATTCTTAATCTCAGCTGCCAACACTATATTGTTCTGGTCTGATATTTCCTTCAGTTGCTGTAATGAACAATTAATTAATTATTATCAATGAACAGTTCTCTAACTCAGAAAAAAAGCATAGAGAGAATCAGTGCTTACCGACATAAGACTAACTTCATACTGAAACTTTCTGTTATTTTCTTCAACCTTTTGGTATTTCTCTTCAGTTTCATCAAGCGAGTTTTCTATTTCAGAGACCTAGAGCAATAAGTACCAGATTTAAAAATGTTTCACATACTCTCATAGTTACTACGGAGGAACAGGAAAACTGTTAAACTATGGAATGAATGACAAAAGTATGTGCTTATTAAATAGAGGGACATCAGACCATGAGCCAAGAATAAATGAATCATGCTAACAGCAGTACTGGTTTAATTGTAATTTCATACTTCACATATTCGTACTAACTCCTCAGCTTTGGTAAGAGATATGAAATGCTGCTAAAAGACTGCTATTTGGTGCATAGAAACAGGTCACTTTTAAGCATAAATAAACAATATAATACATACTAACAAATAGACACTCACATACTACCATCTGTACCGCAATGACAGTGGCTGTTGATGGGTGATTGCTCATGCAGATCCTACATAATGATACCAACCAAATTCAGAACAATTAACTATCTCTGCTGCCCATCAGCATCAGAGAAGACAATTTCAGATACTTATTTCTTTTATCTGCCTGAGCAAATGTTTATGCAACAAAGATCCTATCATTTACATTGAGTTCCCTTACAGTGCCCTTGCACACCCACTCTGCCCTCCATATACCACATCACTTCTTTCAGCCTCCATAACATCCACTGTTTCTGGACACCATATCTAGACTCCCAGTACTGTTGTTAACCAGTACCGAAATAAAACTGACTCTTGCAGAAGCCTTATTCTTGTCAAAATGCTTCAGCCTCAGAACCCACCCAGGTACAAGAATGATAGACCAGTAAATGACCTAACTTCCTTTACCTGTTTCTTTCAATGGAAGTGTTTATATGCAGTCCACCCTATTGCCTTCAGACAGTTAAAGATACATGTATAATCTTATCCAAAAACGGTTCTAACCTGTTCTAACCTCCCTCCAACCATGATGCTATGTCCCTTTCCACCCACCCACTCGTTGCAACCTTCTAGGAATTTCTCCCCTCCAATCTGATTTCAAATTCCTTACCCGAATTCCTTCATAGTGAGTTCAACATCATGGCCTTGAAATGAACATGTATTCATCATATTAAAACTATACTGATGTTACTCTTCTTCCTGCAGCAAAGGTTTCACCACCATTGCCATGACCATATGAATGCAAGTACACACCAACCACTCTCAATTTCTCAGATGGCTATTCAAAAATCTTTATTCATATGCACCAACCACTGAGAGTTCTTCCATTAAGAGTTGCCATCCATTCCTCATCCCTCCCCCTTAGCGTTGGTACCAGTGAGGCTTCGTCTGCAGTGCAATGCAGAACCAAGCAAAACATACCAACAATATTGGGAATACCACTAGATACAGACAATATCCAACCAGCTAGTCCAGAAACAGATTTTCCATCCTGTCTCTTCCTGTGAAACCTACAAATATCAGTCACAACTGTGGACAAGTAACTGACTAATACTTCTTTCATCACCCAGGCACTGTAAAACACAACCGAGTACCATGGTAGGGCTTCATCTACCTCACACTATTCCCTAAAACAAAATATGACCCCCCCCCCCCCCACCAAAGTTCTATCCACACCACCCAAAGTAGTATAATGTCACCCAACTAACCAACAAGATATCCTTCTCCATCTGTGTTGCAATCAGGCTCCTACAGCACACTAATCATTTCTATTTGAATGATCTTTGAAACCCACCCTCTACCTCCTACTGCTAACTAATCCCAAGAATCTCTTAGCCTATAGAATTTTGTATGCTAGTTATGTAATAAATACTTTGCAGCATTCTACACTTTGAAGGCAACAAAAGTTTTGTCTACACCCATGACTGGTTACTCACAAAACGCAGTTACTGTAAATTTCAACATACAGTTGGTGAAAATGTTCCACATCAAAAATAAAATGATTTCAACTGGTGATTTAGTACCATATGGATCCCCCAATCCTTCCCTGTAACCCAAGGCCCAAGAATTCTACAGTCTAGCATATCAAGTTTCCTTGTCGAAATCTTGTGCACTCTCTTTCTCATACTTGAACATTCTTGTTGCTATCTCTTTCCTGAACAGTTTGGTATTGCATTCACCACACACCACAGATGTAGGGAAAGTGCTCTGTAGTTGGCATGAACTATTGCCCATAAACAGTCAGTGTAACCACAGGAACTGGCGTGTGTGTGTGTGTGTGTGTGTGTGTGTGTGTGTGTGTGTGTGTGTTAAGGTATCTGTGTGGTTGTGTAGGTACATGTCTCCTCTTAAAGCAGAAGAAGACTGGTAGATGATTTTATGTAACACAGATCAATCAGCTATACGTGAGTGGTTGCCTTTCCCAATTTTTGTATACCTTTTTTTACATTTATGATGTGCAACAATTCATATGACATATTTTACAACCAAATAATAATGAAATGGCAGTTTGAAGGTGTCGAGATCGAAAGTAATAAAAAATATTATTAAATGCCTTAATTACAGAAAACAGCATGAAAATCACAAACAGAACAGCAACACTAAAGATGCTTTCAATGTACTACTAATGAACAAGTCACTTAGTATAGAACAGAAGAAAATAATTTGTCAAGAAATTAATCCAGATTATGTTTGTATATAGATACGAAAGTTCTTAGAAATGATTGAACTCCAGCTTTGGAGAAAACTCATAAAAACCTGATGAACAGGAAGAAAAATCAATGAAGATAAATCGAAAGAGATTAACACATTGCAGTCAGGCCACAGATACTACTGCAATCCCTCAGAAGTCGTAGATTTTTGCGCCTTTTTTACATGGCTCCTGACCAAAAGGTAATAAAGGAAAGCAAAACCTTTTAACTGATGTGTGTGTTATCATCCTATATCTAAACATTTGTTTAAAGTTTTTTGTAAGATATCATATATTTACAGAATTATTATATTTTGAAAATTAGATGATTCAGAGGTAGAAAAAAAGTTTGAAATTGCAAGAAATCATAATTTATTATAAAATAAATGTACAAAATTATTTCATTGAATTTTTACAACTCTTTTCATTGAGTAAAATTTGTCTTTTTGTGATATTGCTTGAAACAGTCAGGTAGACACAATCCTACATTACATTCTTCACACCACCATCTCGTCTCCCTTCTCACTCGTTTGCCAGTACTCCGTGCGCCCTTCTCAGAGCAAACAATGCAATATCTTGATGCATATTTCTTTCTTGTTGTCGATGGGACGTGAGTGGGGAAATGCCTTGCTGTTAGCCTGTTTGCTGCTGAACCCTGCTTTTCATTTTCGTTGAAAACTTCGCCGGATTTCTCCAGTATTTGTTTTCCCAGGTTCACCATAAAAGTAAACAAGCTGGTTCGTTTGTGAGAGACAGGCCGAAGTTTCTTGTACAGAATGTAAGAATTGACCACGCACATCATAAATACATGAAAAAATACCTTTTTCCACCATTTCATTGTTCATCGTTGAAAATAATAGTAGGTCACCAGCTGATCTCCATGATCAACACCAGCTTTATTTTTATTATAATCAAGTATGAGATCAGGCTTCAGTTTTTCTACCATTTCAGCCTTGGATTTTGTCTTAGTAACACTACTTGTCATTCTATGTTTGGTAGAAAGGGCAAACACATCCCTAGTATCTTTCCAGTGAAGTGCTAGCACGGAATTTTTTCTCTTGAATACGATTTCACCTCTTCTTAGTTTATTCTGTTTGAATTCCTGTGGTAGGCCTCTTTTGTTTCTCATTACTGTGCCAACAGCAGATGTGCCCTCATCAAACAACTTTTCAAATAATTTTACAGAAGTATAAAAGCGGTCCATGTACAATGTATGACCCTTACGTAGATAACTGTTGCACAAACGTAGCACCACTGAATCTGCACTGTTGTCTTTTTCACCTGCACCGGTGTACACTTCACAGTTCAAAACATATCCTGTTGCTGAATCACTTAGAATGAAAAATTTTATACCATACCTGCTCGGTTTGCTCTTGACATATACTCGAAATCGAATTCTCCCTCTGAATGGACATAAACCTTCATCAACTGTGAGATTCTCGCCAGGAGAAAAACTGTTCTTTCTTTTCAGTACAAAGTTATCAAAAAAAGGTCGGATTTTGTGTATAGGATCATGGTTTGGTTGACCCCTTCGTATATAATTGTCGTTGTTATTTACGTGAAGCATAAAGTAAATTGACCTAAATCTGTCTCTTTTCATGATTTTTGCAGGTAAGGAGGAATCTAGCATTATGTCATTGCTCCAATAGTCCGTAATATTTGGTTTGTGTACAAGGCACATGTGAATAATTATAGCAAAAAACTGATACATCTCATGTAGCTTCACAGCAGACCAATTGGCCCAAAGCGACCTGGAAGTTATTTTATTTTGCATCCGCAATTTGGAAATTGTTGCTGCAGCATAGCGGTTTGTTTCTGTCTTTATATTTTTGATGACATTTGCATCAATAAAGACGCTCCAACAGTCAAATTCAGTGCTTTCGGCGCTCAAAGGTGCCAAGACATTACTTACGCCTTCAAAGAGCGGTAATTGTTGTAGGACATCGTCATTTACCCATTCAACAACGTTGTTTTGGGACTGCTGTTGTTGTATTCTGCCTCTGCCTTTTTGAATGGGAGCTTCACACTCTTCTAATACGTCTGATGGCTCATTTTCATTTTCGAACTACTCGTTGTTACCTTCGAAATAAATGACATAAGTCAGTGAAACTGCCGAGATTATAATTGTGTTTCGTAAACACAATGACTGACCATTATAATTACCATCTATTTCAGAAGAACTATTTTCAGTTTGAAATCCATCATCGTCAATTTCAGATCCAGATTCTTCCAGCAGCCTCAGAATTTCCTCTTCAGTCAAACTGTCCCCCATTTTACGACAAACGTTTGCGATAAAGACAACTACATAAGCACACTGCAAGAGTGAATGCGCGGGAATTGTTTTGGCGCCTTTTTTGAGTGACATAGCGCTTAGAGGATGCAGGAACACCATCTAGCGGTCGTCCGATGTACTACAAGACCGAAACACTCAACTCCAGATGTCACTGCACGGATATAATGCGCCGCAACCTGAAATAATAATCGAGAAGGCGGCGCTCGGAGAATCTCCGAGCGCCGACTGTTACGGCAATAAATGAGCACTCGTAGTTTCTACGGGCAACGACCAGAATGTGTTAATGAGAAAAGAAACTTCATAGCAACAATCTAACACAGAAAAACAAAACATTATGAATATTTATGCAGATGAGTAAGTTTCAAAAAGTATTGGAAGGAAATACTTATGGGAAAGAATAACAAGGGAAAGTCAAGAAAGAAAATAGTCAAAGATATATTGGAAGTAACAAACTGTCAACATTTTCAAGAAATAAAGAGGGCAGCACAAAATAGTGGATAGTGTTTGCAGTGACATGGCATAGCCTTATAAGGCAACGAAGGTATTATTTTTCAAAGAAAACTGTTACCTATATTCGTAGCAACTGAGACTTCATTACAATAAACTAGTACTTGTCAAGCTGCTTCACAATGAACATTGTTACTTGCCATGCAGCTAACAGGAATTTTCAGTATCTGAATTTAGGTAATCACATTATTTGTAGAAGAAATACCTAACGAGGCATGTTTTCAATGTTCTTTTGAATCAGTTATAATTCCCAATTTCTTGTTTATGTTAGGTGGGAGACTGCTGAATAACTTTGAACCAAAGTACCAGTACATAACTTCACTCCAGCCACTACAGAAGGAGGTAGTCTATATGGAAAAATCATTTTTGTGTCTTTTAGTGTGTATGGGAACTGAAAAAAGTGAAAAGTAAACACAAGATACAAACTAGCCCCTTGTATTACAATCAGTGACAACCTCATAAAAATACTGAAAGACATTGTGAAGAACTGCAGTTAATGCAGAAAAAGAAGAAAAGTACTGAAACCAGGATCGTATTTCTTTCTAAAAAAATTATTTGCTAGTAAAAGGGACAAATTTCCACTGAACGAGAAATCTGTAACTTTCAACCTTACACATGTTTACAGTTAACAGCTATAAGAACTGAGAAAAATTAAACATGATATTACACTATTTAAAACACATATACCTTTCTTTCTAGTTTTTCTATGGTTTGTTCTAGTTTCTTATTTTCCTGCTTCAACTCCTCCTGAAAAAAATGATGTGCCATTAACATCAGATATGGAATTTATGGACACTAAAAAAATTTCTTCTGTGTAGTACATACTGTTGGAAAATGATGTCACATTTGTAGTCCCTCCTCTTACAGCTACCATAAAGAATTATTTCCTTCAAAATTAAAAACAACATTGTCTGCATGTTGACAAATAATGCAGAGACTGTGGGGGATATGACAGACTCAAATCAATAAGAATCTAGAGTGAAAACTGTAACATTACAAAGAGAGCAATTGTTATGAGATTGGATCCCTCTCATTCTGGGGTCTGACTAATCAGCCCTGTGTTCTAGCCTTCCCCATCCTGTCCAAAAACTAGCAAGGCTTTTTTTGTATATTTGTATATTGGTAGTATTTAGAATTTCAACTCCTGAAGGCATATACTGCCAGTCATTTTGTCCCTTTGCAAATTTTATAGCTTTCTCAAACAAATTTTTTTTGGCAGAATCCATAGTGATCACACATATCAGTGACAAAGTCATTACATACTGAGCATGAGATGAGATTTAACAAAGATGAATAAAAAAACAACAGTCTTGGAAAAGAATCTTCATAGTGTTCACTTTATATGATTTATGGAAATAACAATAAGCCTAAATCAAAAGGGCTGGATGGGAATTTCAATCCTGTCACAGGAAAATAAAGGCACAGTGCCTTAACCACACCATCAATTTACTTTGTGAAACAAATAGGGTCAACAGACAAACAATTTTAAAAATATTGTTTGATCTTACATTTAATGGTTTTCTTTAGTACAGTAAAATCTAGATTTATATGGATAAAAGTTATTTAGTTAAAAGTATACACTAATAAAACACATAACTTCTATCAACAATGATCTGTATTTGTTTCCAAGAGTAGCCACATTGACTCAGAATTTTAGTACAGCATGTAATACTTCTAGAACTGTTTAATTACTGTGTCTGATAATTTTGTGTGATAATTTTGTCTGTGTTCTTCCTGTTTCAGCAAATGGTAAATGAACACTTGTATTATATCGTAAATATTACTGGTATCCTTTATTCACTTTAATGTGCAGCAAAACAGTATCAAGTTAACAGGTGTCAAAGTTACTAAGCAGGAAAGATTCATTATTTCAGTCTCTCGCACACAGAGTTAATTATACAGGGTGATTCAAAAAGAATACCACAACTTTAGGAATTTAAAACTCTGCAACGACAAAAGGCAGAGCTAAGCACTATCTGTTGGCGAATTAAGGGAGCTATAAAGTTTCATTTAGTTGTACATTTGTTCGCTTGAGGCGCTGTTGACTAGGCGTCAGCGTCAGTTGATGCTAAGATGGCGACCGCTCAACAGAAAGCTTTTTGTGTTATTGAGTACGGCAGAAGTGAATCGACGACAGTTGTTCAGCGTGCATTTCGAACGAAGTATGGTGTTAAACCTCCTGATAGGTGGTGTATTAAACGTTGGTATAAACAGTTTACAGAGAATGGGTGTTTGTGCAAAGGGAAAAGTTCTGGACGGCCGAGAACGAGTGATGAAAATGTAGCACGCATCCAGCAAGCATTTGTTCGCAGCCCAGGAAAGTCGACTCGCAGAGCTAGCAGAGAGCTGCAAATTCCACAATCAACTGTATGGAGAGTCCTATGAAAAAGGTTAGTGATGAAACCTTACTGTCTGAAATTGGTTCAAGCACTGTCAGCAGCTGATAAGATTAAAAGAATCGATTTCTGTGATTTTATCCTTGCTCAAATGGAAACAGATAAATCTTTCGTTTCAAAGATTGTGTTTAGTGATGAAGCAACTTTCCACACTAACGGGAAAGTCAACCGTCACAATGTCTGTATATGGGGCACTGAGAATCCGCGGGAAACAACTAAGTATGAACGTGACTCGCCTAAGGTGAACATTTTCTGTGCCATTTCAGCCAATGATGTTTTTGGTCCTTTTTCTTCGAAGGTGCTACTGTAACTGGACTACAGTATCTGGAGATGTTAGAGAATTGGCTGTTCCCTCAGCTCGAACAAGAAGCACAACAATTCATATTTCAGCAGGATGGAGCGCCACCACATTGGCACTTATCTGTCCGTAACTACCTGAACGTCAACTACCCGAGGCGATGGATCGGCCACCAGGCAGCCCGTGACAGAGCACTTCATCACTGGCCTCCAAGAAGCCCTGATCTTACCCCCTGCGATTTTTTCTTATGGGGGTATGTTAAGGATATGGTGTTTCGGCCACCTCTCCCAGCCACCATTGATGATTTGAAACGAGAAATAACAGCAGCTATCCAAACTGTTATGCCTGATATGCTACAGAGAGTGTGGAACGAGTTGGAGTATCGGGTTGATATTGCTCGAGTGTCTGGAGGGGGCCATATTGAACATCTCTGAACTTGTTATTGAGTGAAAAAAAACCTTTTTAAATACTCTTTGTAATGATGTATAACAGAAGGTTATATTATGTTTCTTTCATTAAATACACCTTTTTAAAGTTGTGGTATTCTTTTTGAATCACCCTGTACATCATCATAAAAATATAACAGAAAATTTAGTATGAGACTATATTCAATATATTATAGATTATTATACCTAGAGTCAGCTACACACAATGAAAAAAATATCACCAAAAATTAACAAACAAGTTCAAGACTCAAAACAGTAAAAAAACTATATATTTCAATGTGCGAAATGAGAAACTACACAATATCCTATTGAAAGCTACTACAAATCTCAGATATATCAATACAAAATATGATCACTGATGAAGAGGAGGAGAGAAAAATAATAGTAAATTATTAATAGAACAACTAAAATAGACAATTATCTGTGTCAGTCATTTTAGAAGAAGAAGAAGAAGAAGAAGAAGAAGAAGAAAAGGAAAAGAGCCCTCAAAATTAAACTTTATCAAAATTAAATAATTTCGTGGCAGATGTATTTTATTATTATCGATCCATTTAATAACACAATACTTCCTTTACTACAATGTACAAAAGGGTGTGATTTCCCAAAGTAAAATTTCATCAGTTCCATCCAACCACCACCTACTCCAGTCCAGTCACAAATGTCACCTACCCCATCAAAGGCAGGGCTACCTGTGAAACCAGTCATGAGATCTCCAAACTAAGCTGCAACCACTGTGCTGCACTATAAGTGGGCATGACAATCCACAAGCTGTCTGTCCACATGAATGGCCATTCACAAACTGTGGCCAAGAAACAACTAGACCAACTTCTTGCTGGGCATCCATTTCATGACTTTTCCCACATATTTGGGTGTATTTTTGTGAAATTTTTTGGACATAATTCAATGTTATTTACAATTTTTTTTTTAGTTTTTTTTCCCACTGCCATGGATACTTAATCCTTCCATCTGCATCAATACAGAAAAGTTTCCTTATCCCTGGCCAGAACCCAGTCCCACATACTGGTCCTGCATTTTTACTTGACTCATGGAAGCCCCCCAAATGGCCTTACCACCAAATTATCCATCTTCGGCTGCCAAACTTCCTTCTACAATGACCTCCATCTGTTCAGATTTCACCAGTCCTTAGCCGTCACCAGCATAGTCCTGCAAAACCTTACCAATCAGGCCCAAACCTCTTTGCAATACCTCCTCTCTATCCATGAAATTCTCCTACCATGCAATCCCAAATTCCTCGATCCATCACACACACTGAAACTCTTGCCTTCCAGGAACAACTCTGCACCCTGGTCACTTCCTAATCCCGCCTTGGGCTACCAATACCTCTGCAACAACCTCCAAACTTCCCCCACATCCTCTCTTATAGCTGACGAACAATGTCTCCTTCCTAGTCACCATGTGTAAATATATATCCTCACTCATAATTCCTTCTCCTTTGAAGGTATTACCTACAAACAAACCAGAGGTACAGCTATGGGCACTTGCATGGCACTATCCTATGCCAACCTATTCATGGCCCATCTAGAGGAATCCTTCCTAACCACCCAGAATCCCAAATCTTTCACCTAGTTCAGATTTACTGATGAAATCTTTAAGATCTGGATCGAGGGTGAGGACACCCTATCACATTCCTCCAGAACCTCAACAGCTTCTCCCCATTCACTTCACCTGGTCCTACTCAACCCAATAAGTCACCTTCCCCAATGTTGACCTCCACCTCACAGGTGGCTCTGTCCAAATCAAACCCTCCTACCACCAGCAATAGCTCCACATTGACAGCTGCTACCCATCCCATACCAAGAAATCCCTTCTATACAACTTAGCCACCCACTGCCATCACATCCGTAGTGATGAGCATTTGCTCTAGAAATATACCAAGGCTCTCACTGAGCCCTTAACAGACCATATTTATCCTCCTAGCCTTGTACAGAAATGTATCTCCCATGCCTTATGTTTCCAGTCACACACCACCTCCCAAAGTCACACTGTCTGGCCACAGAGGAGCATTCACCTCATGACTCAGTAACACCCAGGACTGGAGCAAGTGAATTACATTCTCTGTGAAGGTTTCAACTACCTCTCGTCATGCCCTGAAATTAGAAATATCCTCTCCACTACCCCTTCCACCATCCACTGAACCCACACAATATCCCCGTTCATCCTACTTAGCCCCTGCTCACAGCCCCTTGCCTCACAGCTCATATCCCTGTAATAGACCTAGATGCAAGACCTGTCCGAACATCCCCCTACCACCACCTACTCCAGTCTGGTGACAAGCATCACCTATCACCAAAGGCAGGGCTACCTGTGAAACTAATCATTTCATCTACAACCTAAGTTGCAACCACCATGCTGCATTCTTTGTGGCCATGACAACCAACAAGCTGTCAGCAGAGAAACAGCTGGACCACCCTGTCACTGATCACACTGCCCACCATGACATTCTTCATTTCAATGACTATTTCACAGCCTGTGCCATCTGGATTTTTCTCACCAGCACCAGCTTTTCTCAATTGTGGAGGTGGATTCTCTCCCCCTGCAATATATCCTACATTCCCACAACCCCCTTGGCCTCAACATTCATTAGTCATTGTCCTTACCCATCAGTCCCTTCCCTGTTCCCACTCCAGCACCACACAGCCCTCTATTCCACCAAAGCACTCAGTCAATATACTTCTCTCCTTTTCCACTAACCCTCCTCTCTCCCCAGTCTACTGCTTAACCTTTCAACTGCACCTAGCTGCCCTACCCTCTCTCCACCTCATCCCCACATGCTCCCACTAGCAGCACTTCACTGTTCCCCATCCCTATCCTTCTCTCCCTCCCCCTCCTCCCCACAGCCTCCTCCTTACCCCCACCTGGTTGTCTCTCCCATCACGCACTATTGCTCATAGTCTGGCTCCAGTTGCCAGAAACTGTGGTCATGTGTGTGTTGCTGCACTTGTGTGATAGCATGTGTGTGTGTGTGTGTGTGTGTGTGTGTGTGTGTGTATGTGTGTCATCTTTTTTCGACAAAGGCCTTGTTGGCCAAAAGCTCATTTTGTGACAATCTTTTTGTTATGCCTATCTGCAGCTCAGTGTCTCTGCTATAGGGTGAATATCTGCTATAAGGTGAGTAGCAACTATCATTTTCATAACATTGTTACAGCCCATCCTTGACTTTCCATTGTCTGATTTTTCATCAGCTTTTGTGTGAATAGTTGAACAATGATTTTATATTAGTAGGTTCATTGGTAATAAAAGCATAAATACAAACTAATTATTGCTACTGTTAGTATGAGAGAAAGTACTGAATAGAAAACCACATTCACTGTAAAAATGAAACAATTAAAATAATTAAGACAAGCACACCTGGAAGGAGCTGTCCTAAATATTTACAAATAAAATGAAGGTTTCATAGTCTCCTGGACTACATCTTTCTGGATACAGAATATATTCTGGACAGGTACTATGCAAACAAGTTATGGATGATGGCCTAATGCTGTGAACATCCATATTTACTGCAATCAGATTTTAAATTTCTTTATAGTGTGATGCCACAGCAGATGGGTATGACACAGGCTCATAGATTTTATCTTGCATTGTGAGCAGAAACATTGGCAGCCTACAAAATAAGGATAATATTGTGGAGGCATTCTTATAATATTTCATTATATACAGCTGTGCATTGCTCTGTTGGAATAGCACTCCTGGAAGACCTGCAATGCAAGGCATCAAGTATGAATGCAGAATGTGCAACACCTGATACTGATTTGTCATAGTCAGTAATATTATTACTAGAAGAGTAGGAGTGACAATGAGCCTTATGTAATGGAAATCCAGACCTGGAATAAAATAAGTGGGGTATGTGCAGTCAAATAGTCTATGCATTAGCTTAAACTTTGAATTAATAAAATACACAGAAATACAAAATAAAAGTTAAATGATTAATTTAATAACAAAGGTTCTGTTCTAATGCCTGTAATTGATTTAGATGACAGAATTATGTTGAATAAAGTTTATTCAAGAAAGGACATCTCAAATAAATGGGAAATGGTCCTACAATATTCAGTTAAAATGAACAGAAAATACCCTTACCAAATACAGTAAAGTTACAATATGTGGGATATGAGATTGGTAGCAAAATTCCCAAACTAAATAGTCATAAAAGACTAATGAAAACTAAGTCCATTTCATGATCACGATACACAAAAGATTCAACAGCTAAAAATAGTTCAGCATTCAGCAAGATGATTCGAAAATTAACACATGCAGTGCAAACAATAGTAGTTCATACTCTGTCTATTCTCAGTTCCATAAATCAAGAGGCAAAAGTTAGAATCCTACTATGGGGCACATTCAGTCCTCTCAAAATATAAAGTCCCTTCAAAAGTTCAGAGTATTATAGCGGCTGTTCACCACCCAGAAAAGATCACCTATATGACTCAATCGCCCATGCCAGTCTAGAAGGGTCTGCTTTCTTCCAGAACTCGACACCACATGTCTAGAATTGCTCCCTTTAGTTCTTCACTCAAGAAGTTCCAGTCTCCATTTGACTCCCATAGTCCCACTACTTTCTGCTTTACCATTGGCTGAAAGCCATCCCCACCAAAAATACATCGTCCTTAAGCTCTATAGACATTATTTGATTCAGGTTGACCACTTACCAGACTAAACTAATATATTAAAACAACATTTAAAAAAAGAAATGTCTTAAACATTTGGTTACACACAGATCATTTACAATAAATAGAAGTAATAATTCACACTCAGATCATTTACAATAATCATAAGTAACAGACGGTTCAAAAAATAAATGAGCCAGTATTCTTGCACAAATGCACTCACATTAAATAACTACAGATTATTACTAAATATTATTTAAACAGTTATTTAATGCCTTCTTCACAGAAGTATCTTTCGATTCCCTTTTCAATCATGGTGTCCGCTAATACATGTGGTTGACCACTTTTAAACTAGCACAGCTTTTTAATAGCACTTGCGATCACCACTTAAATAATGTTACTGGCAAAATAGTTAACTGTTCATTAAATAAAAACTCAAGTATGACAATATGTGAGGCATTCATACGCTATTCATTAGCTGTGCAAATGTGGAGAATACAATGTTGTGGCAAACATTTGGGTAATAAAAAAGATATAGGAGACATGATAAATCAATAAATAAAGTAGATATAGATATGTATCTTTCAATGATGATAGCTACAATGCAATGCTATAATCTGTGATGTCATTTGTTGAAATTGCATGAAGCATTTAAAAGTTGTTAATTCAGAGGCTCATTGTGTAAATGTTCATTCACTGTGGAATATTAAATTCTATAGTTTTAAAGATACTGAAATATTGTTGTGAGATTTGATGTGCATTTGTATGAGAATGTAAATGTTTTCATATTTGCATTAATATTTAAAGTGAGTTACTGTCAAATCTTAAAGAGCTGTAACTTAGCCATATGTAAGATTGCGTGAATCTCTGCCATTTCTTGGAAGAGCTGTCCAAATTCCAGGTTTAGGGATTTTTCCTATTTCTAGCCTTGTCCCTGCAATTGCATTTACTCATACCTGTCACCTTGCCAGAAGCAATCAGCTGATGCAGCATGCTCTGAGCCTTTGGGCCCATCAGCGTTCAGCCATAGATGAAATACACTTTATCTCATAGCAGTTCCAGGCAGCTGATTAGCACGCATCTTTGCTGTACTCCATACATTATTACAACTATTGAGCAAACTTTACATATAATGTACAGTCTCAGTGAGGAGTTTTATGAGGGCTATAAACCTTGTGAGATCATGTTTTGATTTTGAAAGTAGGACACTAAGTGAGGCAGCACAGCAGTTAAGACACTGAGCACACATTCCAGAGTAGTAGGTTTCAAATTATTGTCCAACCATTCAAAGCTGAATGTCAGGACAATTACTTTCAAAAGGGCATAGATGCTTTCCATGCATCCTTGTCCAAACAAGAATGTCTTTCATCTGTAATGGCAGTCACATCAACAGGACATTAAATCCTAAACTTCTAGAAGCAATACAAGATACTAGGTCTAGCACATTGTGCTGAGCTGTTATCAGCCCTTACATCACTTCTCAATGTAGCCTCTGTTATATAATGGTCTCCCAAGCCTGCACTACAATATTGTGGTTGAGTGTTGTTGCAAAGAAAATAAAGATGATTTCAGAAGACAGGAGACCTCCGGATGTGCACATACACAACTACAGCAAGTGTCCAGATACAAACCGTATTCACATTAAAGACACCTGTCACAACTGAATGTATTATTTCATACCATTAATTCAAATGATGCCATACTGTATATCTCACAGTGATCATCTCATGATAGGGTGTCAAACTTCTGGTATGTTAGTCAGGGTGACCATTGAGCAATTTCCACAGGTACTTCCTAACAGTACTAGTGGCACAAAATGACTGAGTTCTCAGTAGTGGGCACTGTGTATACTGCAGATATATTTTGTCTCACATAGCAGGGTTTCTAGTAGCACTACGTCTACAGTATAGTGTGTACATGTATGCACTCAGATGTCACAAAATGTTTCCACATTCTACCATACTTCCTAGTTTCTCATCAGCAGAGTGCATATAGGAGCACCAGAAATACTATTTGCAGCAACCTTCATAGTACCCAGCATCTAATGGCTTAGTTACACAAAAACAATTACATGAAAAGGATAGATTGCTACTCGCAATGAAAGGATTGCCATACATTTAAGCTTTAAGCCAAAAGGCCTTCTTCTGAAGTAGAAAACACACACACATTCACACATGCATGGCCACTTTCTCTGGCTGATGTGTCCAAACACATGGCCAGTGACAGTGGACACGTGTGAGTTGTGTGTATTTTTTCTACTTTGGAAGAAGGCATTTTGACCAAAAGCTTAAATATATAGCAGACTTTTTGTTGCACCTACTTGTGACTCAACATTTCCTCTATATGGCAAGTAGCAACCTAATTCTCTCCATAATATTTTTGTTATCCTGTCCTGGACTTTCCACTGTTTAATCACATAAAATGTAGTTAGAAATAGCATCAGGTACCAACAAAAAATGTAAATTTTCATGCCCAGAAAAATCATGTTCCAACTCAATGTAGAGTCAACCCAACAGCTTTCTGTTCAAGGCACAAACATTCTTTACTAAAATAATCATTACTTGTGACTCTTAATCACTTGCTTGTGTCAATGTCTTACGTCCCATACATAAAGTTAGAACTGATTTTGATCATTACTTCTGAGCATGTGGTTTTGTTTTCACAACAGAGTACATTTAGGCTGTGATAGTGATTACCTTCACACATTCAATTGAACTTAATTCTAATTATCACTCCATGCAAAATATTTCACTGGATATGAGATACCTTTGTCATACTGAGTTCAATAAAGAACTCAGATAAAAAAAATCCCAGAAGACACAATTCCTGTTGTAGTATGTCATTTTCATAGTGGAGGCTGAGATTTGATTCCTTCAGATTCTTCACTGCATTTGCTTTTCTCACCACCTCAAAATGAACATTGGTAGTTTAAAAGAATTTCTATTAACAAGCAAGGTATGCCCAGAAAGAAAGTACCATTTCATTCTACCATGACCCAGACAGTGTCTCTGATCTGCACATTCGCCCTCTTCTTTCTGGTTCACTGTCGTTCCACAAATGCCATTATGGCCACACTGCACTGTGTTTACATTAGTTAGTGGTTGTTCAAAATGTTTAAGAGAATCTCTGAGCCCACCAACTGTGAAGTGCATTCTGCTATATGCTTTTTGATTGCAAAGAATGTTACCCCAGCTTAAATACATCATCAACCTATACAGATCTACGGTGAAAATGTAGTGACTAATGGGATGATGAGAAAGTAAGTGAGACAATTCAATGATGGATAAACCAATTTATGTGGTGAAGCATGGAGTGGGTGGTCTTCTGTTGTCAATGATGGACTGGTTGAGAAAGTGAATGAGAAAATTTGTGACAACTGACAGTTCACAATAAGGATATTTCCTGCTGGGTTTCCACAAATTTCAAAAACTGTTTTGTATGAGATTGTCACAAATTGCTAAAATTTTTGCAAACTATGTTCCTGTTGGGTTCTGAAAATGCTTATGTATGTCCACAAAATAGATGACACGGCAATGCTTTGACATTTCTTACCAAATACAGTAATGAGGGAGCTGAATTCTTAAACAGAGTTGTGACCAGTGAAGAAACTTGGGATTTCATGTCACTCCAGGGTCAAAACAATAGTGATTGAGTAGGGGCACACATGACCTCCAAAAAACAAAAAAATCAAAACAATGTTGTCAGCACAAATAACTGTGTGCTCAAATAATTGTGTACACTGTGTTCTGGGACAGACATGGCATTCTATTTGTTAAGTTCCTTCCCAGAGGGGAACCATCAATGTGGCATGATATTGTGAAACACTGAGAAAACTTTGACATGCAATTCAAAACAAAAGGCACAGAATGCTCAGTCAAGGCACAGAGTTGTTTCATGACAAAATACATCCCCATTCTGATGGTGTCACTCAAAACCTTATTCAACAATTTGATTGTGAGTAGTTAGATCAGTCATTGTACAGCCTTGATCTCACACCTTAATGGTACTTACTTCCCAGACATGCCCTGTATTTTGAAAACACAGCCAACATGAAACAGTTCTCACAAATTCATATTGATATATACATTGATCAATGAACAGTCACACATAAATACTGGGGATCAATCCATGCACAGAGTGCGAGAAAAATGACAATACATATAGAGAAATGTTTTCTATTCATAACAGAATAAAATGTTGCTTCGTCAGGAAAGAGGGAAGGAGAGGGAAAGACGAAAGGATGTGGGTTTTAAGGGAGAGGGTAAGGAGTCATTCCAATCCCGGGAGCGGAAAGACTTACCTTAGGGGGAAAAAAGGACAGGTATACACTTGCACACACACACACACATATCCATCCGCATATACACAGACACAAGCAAACATTTGTAAAGGCAAAGAGTTTGGGCAGAGATGTCAGTCGAGGTGGAAGTACAGAGGCAAAGATGTTGTTGAAAGACAGGTGAGGTATGAGCGGCGGCAAATTGGAATTAGAAATTAGCGGAGATTGAGGCCTGGCGGATAGCGAGAAGAGAGGATATGCTGAAGGGCAAGTTCCCATCTCCGGAGTTCTGACAGGTTGGTGTTAGTGGGAAGTATCCAGATAACCCGGACGGTGTAACACTGTGCCAAGATGTGCTGGCCGTGCACCAGGGCATGTTTAGCCACAGGGTGATCCTCATTACCAACAAACACTGTCTGCCTGTGTCCATTCATGCGAATGGACAGTTTGTTGCTGGTCATTCCCAAATAGAAGGCTTCACAGTGTAGGCAGGTCAGCTGGTAAATCACGTGGGTGCTTTCACACGTGGCTCTGCCTTTGATCGTGTACACCTTCCGGGTTACAGGACTGGAGTAGGTGGTGGTGGGAGGGTGCATGGGACAGGTTTTACACCAGGGGCGGTTACAAGGGTAGGAGCCAGAGGGTAGGGAAGGTGGTTTGGGGATTTCATAGGGATGAACTAAGAGGTTACAAAGGTTAGGTGGATGGCGGAAAGACACTCTAGGTGGAGTGGGGAGGATTTCATGAAGGATGGATCTCATTTCAGGGCAGGATTTGAGGAAGTCGTATCCCTGCTGGAGAGCCACATTCAGAATCTGGTCCAGTCCTGGAAAGTATCCTGTCACAAGTGGGGCACTTTTGGGGTTCTTCTGTGGGAGGTTCCGGGTTTGAGGAGATGAGGAAGTGGCTCTGGTTATTTGCTTCTGTACCAGGTCGGGAGGGTAGTTACGGGATACGAAAGCCGTTTTCAGGTTGTTGGTGTAATGGTTCAAGGATTCCGGACTGGAGCAGATTCGTTTGCCACGAAGACCTAGGCTGTAGGGAAGGGACCGTTTGATGTGGAATGGGTGGCAGCTGTCATAATGGAGGTACTGTTGCTTGTTGGTGGGTTTGATGTGGACGGACGTGTGAAGCTGGCCATTGGACAGGTGGAGGTCAACGTCAAGGAAAGTGGCATGGGATTTAGAGTAGGACCAGGTGAATCTGATGGAACCAAGGAGTTGAGGTTGGAGAGGAAATTTTGCAGTTCTTCTTCACTGTGAGTCCAGATCATGATAATGTCATCAATAAATCTGTACCAAACTTTGGGTTGACAGGCCTGGGTAACCAAGAAGGCTTCCTCTAAGTGACTCATGAATAGGTTGGCGTATGAGGGGCTCATCCTGGTGCCCATGGCTGTTCCCTTTAATTGTTGGTATGTCTGGCCTTCGAAAGTGAAGAAGTTGTGGGTCAGGATGAAGCTGGCTAAGGTAATGAGGAAAGAGGTTTTAGGTAGGATGGCAGGTGATCGGCGTGAAAGGAAGTGCTCCATCACAGCGAGGCCCTGGACATGAGGAATATTTGTGTATAAGGAAGTGGCATCAATGGTTACAAGGATAGTTTCCGGGGGTAACAGACTGGGTAGGGATTCCAGGCGTTCGAGAAAGTGGTTGGTGTCTTTGATGAAGGATGGGAGACTGCATGTAATGGGTTGAAGGTGTTGATCTATGTAGGCAGAGATGCGTTCTGTGGGGACTTGGTAACCAGCTACAATGGGACGGCCGGGATGATTGGGTTTGTGAATTTTAGGAAGAAGGTATAACGTAGGGGTGCGGGGTGTCTGTGGGGTCAGGAGGTTGATGGAGTCAGGTAAAAGGTTTTGTAGGGGGCCTAAGGTTCTGAGGATTCCTTGAAGCTCCGCCTGGACATCAGGAATGGGATTACCTTGGCAAACTTTGTAAGTAGTGTTGTCTGAAAGCTGACGCAGTCCCTCAGCCACATACTCCCGACGATCAAGTACCACGGTCGTGGAACTCTTGTCCGCCGGAAGAATGACGATGAATCGGTCAGCCTTCAGATCACGGATAGCCTGGGCTTCAGCAGTGGTGATGTTGGGAGTAGGATTAAGGTTTTTTAAGAAGGATTGAGAGGCAAGGCTGGAAGTCAGAAATTCCTGGAAGGTTGGGAGAGGGTGATTTTGAGGAAGAGGAGGTGGGTCCCGCTGTGACGGAGGACGGAACTGTTCCAGGCAGGGTTCAATTTGGATAGTGTCTTGGGGAGTTGGATCATTAGGAGTAGGATTAGGATCATTTTTCTTCATGGCAAAGTGATATTTCCAGCAGAGAGTACGGGTGTAGGACAGTAAATCTTTGACGAGGGCTGTTTGGTTAAATCTGGGAGTGGGGCTGAAGGTGAGGCCTTTGGATAGGACAGAGGTTTCGGATTGGGAGAGAGGTTTGGAGGAAAGGTTAACTACTGAATTGGGGTGTTGTGGTTCCAGATTGTGTTGATTGGAATTTTGAGGTTTTGGAGGGAGTGGAGCTGGAAGTGGGAGATTGAGTAGATGGGAGAGACTGGGTTTGTGTGCAATGAGAGGAGGTTGAGGTTTGCTGGAAAGGTTGTGAAGGGTGAGTGAGTTGCCTTTCCGGAGGTAGGAAACCAGGAGATTGGATAGTTTTTTAAGGTGGAGGGTGGCATGCTGTTCTAATTTGCGGAAGTACAGAGGCAAAGATGTTGTTGAAAGACAGGTGAGGTATGAGCGGCGGCAAATTGGAAATAGAAATTAGCGGAGATTGAGGCCTGGCGGGTAGCGAGAAGAGAGGATATGCTGAAGGGCAAGTTCCCATCTCCGGAGTTGCCTTTCCGGAGGTGGGAAACCAGGAGATTGGATAGTTTTTTGAGGTGGGGGTGGCATGCTGTTCTAATTTGCGGTTGGCCTGTAGGAGGATGCTCTGAACAGCTGGTGTGGATGTGGGAGAGGAAAGATTGAGGACTTTTATTAAGGATAGGAGTTGACGGGTGTGTTGATTGGCTGAGTGGATGTGTAGGTGAAGGATTAGGTGGGTGAGGGCAATGGATTGTTCAGTTTGGAACTGGTATAGGGACTGATGGAAAGAAGGGTTGCAGCCAGAGATGGGAACTTCAAGTGTGACGCCTTTGGGGGTGATGCCAAATGTCAGACAAGCCTGAGAAAATAAAATATGGGAGTGTAATCTGGCTAGGGCAAAGGCATGTTTGCGGAAGGAATGTAAATAAAACTTAATGGGGTCATTGTGGAGGTGTTGTGAGGGCGACATGGTACTAGAAGGTGGAAAGTGTAACATGAGGCTGAAATGAAAATGAAAATAAATATAATAATATATGGGGAGGGATAAAGGTGAACTAGAAAGCAAAAGGAGATCTGGTGTGAAAAAAGGCGAAAAAGTGTTGGTTAGAGCTGGGCTATGTTGATCCTGTGGTGAACTTGTGTAGGTAGATAACGATGTGCATAAAGGTTAGGTGGTTGTGTTGCCGCCAAAACACGTTAAAGAGTGGAGAAATTCGGGAAAATTTCGGAAAGACTACGTGAGGATGTATTAAAAGGAGTGGTTTGGTGGTGGCAGATTATGGAAATGAGGCTAACAATTGTCTGATGAAGAAATAATGACGTTAAAACCTGTTGGAAGCGGCTAAAATGATTGGTGATGTGAGAAAAACGGAAATGGAAATAAAGCAAAAGTTATTAAAACTAGCCGAAAAGGTTGTTTAATAGCTGAAAGGAACTGTTTGTGAACTAGAAACGGTGGATTTTATAGCAGCGGTAGCGTTGAAAGCGGATATTTTTTTTTTTTTTTTTTTTTTTTTTTTTTTTTTTTTTTTTTTTTTTTTTTTTTTTTTTGGTTATGGTTTGGAAGTGGGTTACATATTATTACGTATTATTGAGCATATATCGGCGGGATAAAATTGTATAGTGGATTACGATAAAAAGGAGAAGGTGAATACAAAGTGAAACTACTGGCAAAAACAGAAGGAGGAAATAAGACGACAGAAAAGACTTCGAAATGTAACAGTGACAATAACAAACGTAATTGTTGGGTTCAAATTAATGATATGAATACAATAGAGGGAAACATTCCACATGGGAAAAATATATCTAAAAAGAAAGATGATGTGACTTACCAAATG
The DNA here is from genome assembly GCF_021461385.2 of Schistocerca piceifrons. Taxonomy (NCBI): domain Eukaryota; kingdom Metazoa; phylum Arthropoda; class Insecta; order Orthoptera; family Acrididae; genus Schistocerca; species Schistocerca piceifrons. The sequence goes on from NC_060141.1 coordinate 191,295,509, forward strand.
AAAGTGCTGGCAGGTCGACAGACACACAAACAAACACAAACATACACACACAATTCAAGCTTTCGCAACAAACTGTTGCCTCATCAGGAAAGAGGGAAGGAGAGGGAAAGACGAAAGGAAGTGGGTTTTAAGGGAGAGGGTAAGGAGTCATTCCAATCCCCCTAAGGTAAGTCTTTCCGCTCCCGGGATTGGAAAGACTCCTTACCCTCTCCCTTAAAACCCACTTCCTTTCGTCTTTCCCTCTCCTTCCCTCTTTCCTGATGAGGCAACAGTTTGTTGCGAAAGCTTGAATTGTGTGTGTATGTTTGTGTGTCTGTCGACCTGCCAGCACTTTCATTTGGTAAGTCACATCATCTTTGTTTTTTTTTATATATATATATATATATATATATATATATATATATATATATATATATATATATATAGAAAGATGATGAAACTTACCAGACAAAAGCGCTGGCAGGTCGATAGACACACAAACAAACACAAACATACACACAAAATTCTAGCTTTCGCAACCAATGGTTGCCTCGTCAGGAAAGAGGGAAGGAGAAGGAAAGACAAAAGGATATGGGTTTTAAGGGAGAGGGTAAGGAGTCATTCCAATCCTGGGAGCGGAAAGACTTACCTTAGGGGGAAAAAAGGACAGGTATACACTCGCACACACACACATATCCATCCACACATACACAGACACAAGCAGACATTTGTAAAGGCAAAGAGTTTGGGCAGAGATGTCAGTCGGGGCGGATGTACAGAGGCAAAGATGAAGTTGAAAGACAGGTGAGGTATGAGCGGCGGCAAATTGAAATTAGAAATTAGCAGAGATTGAGGCCTGGCGGATAGCGAGAAGAAAGGATATGCTGAAGGGCAAGTTCCCATCTCCGGAGTTCTGACAGGTTGGTGTTAGTGGGAAGTATCCAGATAACCCGGACGGTGTAACACTGTGCCAAGATGTGCTGGCCGTGCACCAAGGCATGTTTAGCCACAGGGTGATCCTCATTACCAACAAACACTGTCTGCCTGTGTCCATTCATGCGAATGGACAGTTTGTTGCTGGTCATTCCCACATAGAACGCTTCACAGTGTAGGCAGGTCAGTTGGTAAATCACGTGGGTGCTTTCACACGTGGCTCTGCCTTTGATCGTGTACACCTTCCGGGTTACAGGACTGGAATAGGTGGTGGTGGGAGGGTGCATGGGACAGGTTTTACACCGGGGGCGGTTACAGGGGTAGGAGCCAGAGGGTAGGGAAGGTGGTTTGGGGATTTCATAGGGATGAACTAAGAGGTTGCGAAGGTTAGGTGGACGGCGGAAAGACACTCTTGGTGGAGTGGGGAGGATTTCATGAAGGATGGATCTCATTTCAGGGCAGGATTTGAGGAAGTCGTATCCCTGCTGGAGAGCCACATTCAGAATCTGATCCAGTCCCGGAAAGTATCCTGTCACAAGTGGGGCACTTTTGGGGTTCTTCTGTGGAAGGTTCCGGGTTTGAGGAGATGAGGATGTGGCTCTGGTTATTTGCTTCTGTACCAAGTCGGGAGGGTAGTTACGGGATGCTAAAGCTGTTTTCAGGTTGTTGGTGTAATGGTTCAAGGATTCCGGACTGGAGCAGATTCGTTTGCCACGAAGACCTAGGCTGTAGGGAAGGGACCGTTTGATGTGGAATGGGTGGCAGCTGTCATAATGGAGGTACTGTTGCTTGTTGGTGGGTTTAATGTGGACGGACGTGTGAAGCTGGCCATTGGACAGGTGGAGGTCAACGTCAAGGAAAGTGGCATGGGATTTGGAGTAGGACCAGGTGAATCTGATGGAACCAAAGGAGTTGAGGTTGGAGAGGAAATTCTGGAGTTCTTCTTCACTGTGAGTCCAGATCACGAAAATGTCATCAATAAATCTGTACCAAACTTCGGGTTGGCAGGCCTGGGTAACCAGGAAGGCTTCCTCTAAGCGACCCATGAATAGGTTGGCATACGAGGGGGCCATCCTGGTACCCATGGCTGTTCCCTTTAATTGTTGGTATGTCCGGCCTTCAAAAGTGAAGAAGTTGTGGGTCAGGATGAAGCTGGCTAAGGTAATGAGGAAAGAGGTTTTAGGTAGGGCGGCAGGTGATCGGCGTGAAAGGAAGTGCTCCATCGCAGCGAGGCCCTGGACATGCGGAATATTTGTGTATAAGGAAGTGGCATCAATGGTTACAAGGATGGTTTCCGGGGCACCCCAATTCAGTAGTTAACCTTTCCTCCAAACCTCTCTCCCAATCCGAAACCTCTGTCCTATCCAAAGGCCTCACCTTCAGCCCCACTCCCAGATTTAACCAAACAGCCCTCGTCAAAGATTTACTGTCCTACACCCGTACTCTCTGCTGGAAATATCACTTTGCCACGAAGAAAAATGATCCTAATAAACCTACTCCTAATGATCCAACTCCCCAAGACACTATCCAAATTGAACCATGCCTGGAACAGTTCCGTCCTCCGTCACAGCGGGACCCACCTCCTCTTCCTCAAAATCACCCTCTCCTAACCTTCCAGGAATTTCTGACTTCCAGCCTTGCCTCTCAATCCTTCTTAAAAAACCTTAATCCTACTCCCAACATCACCACTGCTGAAGCCCAGGCTATCCGTGATCTGAAGGCTGACCGATCCATCGTCATTCTTCCGGCGGACAAGGGTTCCACAACTGTGGTACTTGATCGTCGGGAGTATGTGGCTGAGGGACTGCGTCAGCTTTCAGACAACACTACTTACAAAGTTTGCCAAGGCAATCCCATTCCTGATGTCCAGGCGGAGCTTCAAGGAATCCTCAGAACCTTAGGCCCCCTACAAAACCTTTCACCCGACTCCATCAACCTCCTGACCCCACCAACACCCCGCACCCCTATCTCCTACCTTCTTCCCAAAATTCACAAACCCAATCATCCCGGCCGTCCCATTGTAGCTGGTTACCAAGCCCCCACCGAACGCATCTCTGCCTACGTAGATCAACACCTTCAGCCCATTACATGCAGTCTCCCATCCTCCATCAAAGACACCAACCACTTTCTCAAACGCCTGGAATCCCTACCCAGTCTGTTACCCCCGGAAACCATCCTTGTAACCATTGATGCCACTTCCTTATACACAAATATTCCGCATGTCCAGGGCCTTGCTGCGATGGAGCACTTCCTTTCACGCCGATCACCTGCCGCCCTACCTAAAACCTCTTTCCTCATTACCTTAGCCAGCTTCATCCTGACCCACAACTTCTTCACTTTTGAAGGCCGGACATACCAACAATTAAAGGGAACAGCCATGGGTACCAGGATGGCCCCCTCGTATGCCAACCTATTCATGGGTCGCTTAGAGGAAGCCTTCCTGGTTACCCAGGCCTGCCAACCCGAAGTTTGGTACAGATTTATTGATGACATTTTCGTGATCTGGACTCACAGTGAAGAAGAACTCCAGAATTTCCTCTCCAACCTCAACTCCTTTGGTTCCATCAGATTCACCTGGTCCTACTCCAAATCCCATGCCACTTTCCTTGACGTTGACCTCCACCTGTCCAATGGCCAGCTTCACACGTCCGTCCACATTAAACCCACCAACAAGCAACAGTACCTCCATTATGACAGCTGCCACCCATTCCACATCAAACGGTCCCTTCCCTACAGCCTAGGTCTTCGTGGCAAACGAATCTGCTCCAGTCCGGAATCCTTGAACCATTACACCAACAACCTGAAAACAGCTTTAGCATCCCGTAACTACCCTCCCGACCTGGTACAGAAGCAAATAACCAGAGCCACATCCTCATCTCCTCAAACCCGGAACCTTCCACAGAAGAACCCCAAAAGTGCCCCACTTGTGACAGGATACTTTCCGGGACTGGATCAGATTCTGAATGTGGCTCTCCAGCAGGGATACGACTTCCTCAAATCCTGCCCTGAAATGAGATCCATCCTTCATGAAATCCTCCCCACTCCACCAAGAGTGTCTTTCCGCCGTCCACCTAACCTTCGCAACCTCTTAGTTCATCCCTATGAAATCCCCAAACCACCTTCCCTACCCTCTGGCTCCTACCCCTGTAACCGCCCCCGGTGTAAAACCTGTCCCATGCACCCTCCCACCACCACCTATTCCAGTCCTGTAACCCGGAAGGTGTACACGATCAAAGGCAGAGCCACGTGTGAAAGCACCCACGTGATTTACCAACTGACCTGCCTACACTGTGAAGCGTTCTATGTGGGAATGACCAGCAACAAACTGTCCATTCGCATGAATGGACACAGGCAGACAGTGTTTGTTGGTAATGAGGATCACCCTGTGGCTAAACATGCCTTGGTGCACGGCCAGCACATCTTGGCACAGTGTTACACCGTCCGGGTTATCTGGATACTTCCCACTAACACCAACCTGTCAGAACTCCGGAGATGGGAACTTGCCCTTCAGCATATCCTTTCTTCTCGCTATCCGCCAGGCCTCAATCTCCGCTAATTTCTAATTTCAATTTGCCGCCGCTCATACCTCACCTGTCTTTCAACTTCATCTTTGCCTCTGTACATCCGCCCCGACTGACATCTCTGCCCAAACTCTTTGCCTTTACAAATGTCTGCTTGTGTCTGTGTATGTGTGGATGGATATGTGTGTGTGTGCGCGAGTGTATACCTGTCCTTTTTTCCCCCTAAGGTAAGTCTTTCCGCTCCCGGGATTGGAATGACTCCTTACCCTCTCCCTTAAAACCCATATCCTTTTGTCTTTCCTTCTCCTTCCCTCTTTCCTGACGAGGCAACCACTGGTTGCGAAAGCTAGAATTTTGTGTGTATGTTTGTGTTTGTTTGTGTGTCTATCGACCTGCCAGCGCTTTTGTTTGGTAAGTTTCATCATCTTTCTTTTTAGATATATATATATATATATATATATATATATATATATATATATATATATATATATATAGTTTGTAAATGTTGAAGTCTGCTTATAAGGACACTTTATTTGCCAAAATCACAATTCAAATCTGGAAGTATATGAAATGTCAGCTACAGGTAAATATTCGACTTGAATATGTAATATAGGACAACAGAGAAGGGAGAAAAGGAATTACATACCACATCAGTACAAGCAGTAGCATCCACAATGACCATTGTATGTAGGAAATTTGTCATAATCAATAATAACGTTACTGTAAGACAAAAAACAGGTGTCTACGTAGAAAAATATCCCATTATAAATCAAATAATACAAGGTGTGTTTGTAACTGACATACCTCACAGTAAAGGTAATACTTTACACATTCCATGGCAATTAGAGAAATAAAATGTACATCAATTGTTACAAGTTGCTGATAGCAAGTACATCTAGACAGTACCATGTTAGACAACACAGCTCAATTGACAGTTGGAGGAAGACTGGCATACTGCTTGCAAAGTGCTAGAGTCTGACACATGGTAGCAATATACTTCACTCTAAAAAATTTTCATATATAAAGTAATATGCATACAAGTGCATATATATCATTAAAATCTGCTACCTAACAGTATACAGTGTTTTACAAAATTAAAAATGATGTAATATTTCATACAGAAAATCATAAAATGTAAAATCATTATATAAGAGAACTGCACACTGAGAACAGTAGATAGCATAATATTATAACTTCTGGTAAATCATATTTTGGTAATCCATATGTGTTACATAAGCCATGTGAGATTACAATACTAACAAATACAATGAATATTTAAGGGGTATATACTGGAATATATTCCTGAGATTAGTTGTATAGGAACCAACAGTCACTGTGAAGAGTCTTAAACACTAAAAGTACATATTTTATGTCTTGGATTATTTAGCATCATATGTCATGAGATTAATTCTTTAATACCTTATGTCATGAAAGCAATTCTTAAGGTCCACAGGTTTTTGTCACATATTTTATCGTAAAATAAGATGGATGAACATTGGTACATGTCTGACATAATGTCAAATCTGTTGTATACTTTTCTATGTATCATCCCTATAATCTACCACATTACACAATAACGTCTAAATACTCCTTACAAACAATATTGTAATCTCAAATTATTATTTATATAACGTTTAAAGTTTACCAAAATAAGATATACTGAAAGTTATAATTACATTTTATAATATTCTGTATGAGATATTACACCATTCTTAATTTTGTAGAACATTTTATACTGTTACAAATATGTTGAATAATATTATTTTTTCATTCTTTTCTTTTTATACATGTAAGTTATATATAAACTGAATTATTTATAGACTGTGACAAAGACAAATCAATGAGTTGTTTTGTGGCAAGGATAGTGTTTTGATACTTCTGCATGAAAAAAGGAAAAATAAATGTGCTTTTCAATTTATTAATTCCCATATCTTCACCTGTTTGTTTCTATAAGTGGTAGCAGACAGACATATGATTAGATATATCGTACCAGTATTGTTTAAAAATATTTATTTCAACCATACATTAAAAAATGTTAAAAAAAGTTATTAGGAAAGCAAAGTTTACTCATACATTCACAACAACCATACCTGTCTGCACATTATTTTGCCCACCACTGAGATACTGCATCAAGAGTTTTGGAGCAGACAAGAGGAATTTGCATGAGCAGCGGAGGAGCAATTGTGCATCAGGATTGTTAAAATAAGGACTATGCACAATGGAATTAATGTGAAACAGTATGTAACTTGGTTTATGAATATTGATCTTTAGATGTATTGACACTGGAGATCTTTTGATATTGGTTCAAGATATGCGCACACATTTATAAATTAACTTCCAATTTCTTTCAGCTATTCCTTCCAATCAATTTTTTTCAATTATTCAAGCAGCAATTATCAATCAGTTTCCATTATTTGCCCACCCACATACACCACAATTCAATGGTGACTGTTTAAAGGATGGTGCTGAGTGAAATATGAACAGACCTTTCAATTGCTGTGATAAAAAAAATTGAGATAAATGATTCATTTTATTGTTACAAGAAACTAAGGAAACTTTTATTTGTTACATGTCTGTGAGATTGGGAGTAAGAAAAAGATTGAAGGAGCAAATTAAAATTAAATTCTGCCTACAAATAAGATGTGCCAGGAATGCTGATTTCTGTGACAAAAGGTAGGAATCTGCTATACTGTATGTTTATATGGCCGTGCTTGGTACCACCTCTCTGGCAGTAGATAATTTCTTTTCCTTCCAATTAATATCCTTTATGGAAAGTGCATTTCTACGGAAAAGACAAAAATTTGTACAAATTCATCACTCTATAAGACTGTGTCAGATAATAATCAGGTTCATTAATGAATATGCAGCTAAATCTACTTTAACTGAACAGTACCAATACACACAAAATTTCACTTCTGAAAAAAAAAAGTTTATTCATAATTTTGTTAAAAACTTTTCACAATGGAGTCAAAGGAAATGGCCATAGTTGAAAATTCATTACAAAATGCAATATGCCAAGATGTCAGAAAACCAAGCTTGGCAACAGTTGAAGGTAACGTGCCAACTCATGAACTGGCTGATGGCAACAAAAACAACGAGGTTGGCATCCCACTATCAAAAAATGATGACACTTGTAATATAAATAATTGTGATGTCACGTTTAAGACAATGTCTTAGTTCTCACCGGGAAACATTTTTTTCAAATAGTGAAACTGTAGGGCACAACAGCAAAAAGTCCTTTGATTACTTGCTCACAACACTGCCAACACAAGAACAGGAAACAATTAGGAAAAAAATTTAGATCTCATGCAACAAATAACCCAACAGTTTACAAAACAACAGGAAAATGCAACACAACAACTTAAGGGTGTAGGACAACATTTTACACAGCAAAATAAGGTATTTAATGATTTCAGGAATAGTATTAGTCAACAGTTCAGTGAGGTGAGCAAAACTACATGGACCGAATTATGTCATGAACAATCCAGGAAGTTGACAGAGCTAGTTAAACAAATGAAACAAGAAATAATTACTGACATGTCTCACAATATAAATATGTTAACGGAAAGAGTATCATCCATAGCCATATTAAAACAACAATGCTTAGCCTTGCATGAATCCCACTTGTAAACAAATAAACAAACTTGTAAGCACAACTCGCCACACTGTAACTGATATCAGAGGGACGTAGCACATGCACATTGGGTAGCAAGCTAGTCAACAAATCACAAGTGCATGTGTGCCAGACAGGCACAGCTGGGGGTGTTGGAGTGCCCAAAACAAACAAACCTGGTGAGCTACAGTCCACACAAGCATCTGTAAAGCATATTGAATAAACAACATAGAAAATTAAGGGATAGTCTATACTACAGCTACAACTATTTACACAATACACACATACAAAGATAAAATAAGGGATTATATATAAAGGAAATGGATGCTAAACTACGAGATATTTACTTAAGCTATGCTGCTATACACATCATACCTATATATATGTGCAATATTTACAAATTTAATTACTGAAAGTGCACACACTTGTTATACCTGAGGGACAAGAAAAGTCTTGCTGCAGACAAACAAGCAAGTGCAATATAAGTAGCAAACTGAATAAGAGGTCACACCACACCTATAATACACTTTATCTTTCAGATTTATAAGGTAAGTAGAGTTGCACACACAACATTAAATAAGTTTTGTGATAGCATGACTGCTCACTGAAGTGAATGAATACATGGTTCAATATATGAAAAAGGTATTAGTAGCCATCGAGCCGCTATACATTTCTCTATGAAGATTTAGTTTTACATAAGTATTAAGTGCTTTTGTTCCAGTAAATGATGCATTGACTCATCCTAAAGTGAAGAAAGATAAATGCTTGTCAAGTGTTAGGTACCATATAAACATAACAAAGGACCACGCCACAACTTTATGATACATATGAATGTGACAGTGTTAAAGAATGTGAAGAAGAAAACAGTTGCAGTACATCACATATCACGATGCTGAACTAAGGTTGAGCACAACCAAATAATCAAGGGGTTGAAACCTAACTACTGTGAGTATCAACTATAATGAGAATGTCAAACACTTGATTTACAAATAAATTTTTTTGCATGTTTGTTACTTATGAAAACACTGTTTTACACTCATTAAACGTAACACATCATATTAATGATACAACTCTGTAAACTGCAGCACATAAAATGATTATTCTTTATATAATGAACATAACAAGTAAATACTGAGTTGCACTTTTAAACACTGAGTAAGTATTTGATATGATTGGTATCATCAGATTTGAGTCATGTTTATAAACAACAAACTATTTAGTTCTTGGGATCATGGTTAAGTCTATTAATGAGATTTAACTGGGCACATAAATTTCCTCAACCCTGTAGTGTGTAGATCCTTCCTGGAGAGCGCTAGAGGGGCGAGGCCATGTGTAGTTATCTGAGCAGCATGTAGTATCTATTGTAGCGACTTTTGTTTACTTCTTTAATTCTTTGGAATTCACGGCAAATTGAAATGAAATGTATATCAGTTTATGCCATAAATGAAAATAGAATCTATTATTGTATGAATATTATATGAAGAATGTATAACCAAATGAGAGTAAAATGTGTACTCATATAATTGGAATTAAATAATGTAACGAAAATGAAAGCAAAATGACAAGCAGTGACATTATATATAAAAAGGGGAGAGAATATATCATAGACTATAATGCATATAAGCGATGATAATGACATTTCATCAAATGAATAGGATAAGTGTAGTTTGTAATTGTATTTGTAGTTTTTTATGTTATGTATATGGTATGTGGAAAGGACACTACAGAAACTTTATGTAATGCAACTGTATGAAAGACGCTAAAAAAGAAAATGCAAAAACGTAAATAACCTGGCTGTAAAGTGTTAAGTGTGCAAGAGATATATGCAAGTGTGCGTGTGATAAACTAAAGATGGCAATACTTTGTGTAACATGAATTTCCTGTTGTCAACAACATCGTAAAAGCAGCAAGAAACTTACCTTGTTCACAGATGTATGCACGGCTGGTGTCCCCACTGAATAAGTGAGAGTGACAAGGTGAAATAAGTTCCTTGGGCTGCTGATATGGAAACCAGTTGTCACTGCATCAAAGATTTCACAAAGGATCACACTGCTGAACATGAGCTTCATGAATTTATGCAGTGAAAGCTACTGTAAGCACATGACATGGACACTCTGGCCTTGTACTAAACATGTGAGTGCAAACTGGGATGATAATGGACATTGTGCTGTGTGTGCATGCTTCGCAAGCTAAACACTGTGCAGATGCTCATTGACAACAGTGGGACTATATGGTTACAGCAAGCACTTTATTAAGAGACAAAACTTACATATGTAAGTGTGAAAAGACTCTGACATGCCCATATAAACTGATAACCACTTAGGATAACTCCAATGGCCAAAAATAACAGCTATGCCCATACCAGCCAGGATTATCAACTATCAAAAAGGGAAATAAGCTCAGATACTGTGCACTTCCATATGACGTCAGTGCGCAGTGGGGGGCAATTATTTGAATCATACTATTTTTTGTTCATTTCTTTTTACACATGTAAGCTACAGGTAAACTGAATGATGTATATAGACCATGACAAAGATAAATTAACGAGTTGATTTGTGGCAAGGATAATTTCATCTGCCTGAAAAAAAAGAAGAACAAATATGCTCTTCAATTTAATAATTCCTGTATCTTCACCTGTTTGTTTCTAGAAGTGGTAGCAGGTCGTACCAGTATTGTTTAAAAATGTGTATTTCAACCATACATTCAAAAGTGTTATAAAAAGTTATTAGGAAATCAAAATTTATTCATACATTCATGATGACCACACCTGTCTGTTCATCATATCACCTGCCGCCAAGATCCTGCATCACGAGGTTCGGAGCAGACAAGAGGAGTTTGCACGAGCAGCAGAGGAGCAATCCTGCATTAGGCATTGTTATAATAAGGACGATGCACAGTGGAATTAATTTGAAGCAGTATGTAACTTGAATTATGAATATTGTTCTTAAATGTATTGACATTGAAGGTCCGTTGATATCGGTACCAGTTAAAGTTCACCCACAATATGTGCACAGATTTATAAATTACCTTTCAATTTCTTTCAACTATTACTTTCAATCAACTTTTTTCCAATTATTCAAGCAGCAATTATTAATCACTTTCTGTTATTTGTCTGTCCATATATGTTGCTATTCACACAGCAAATTTTTGTGGTACATACAAGCTTGTATGAACATTACTTTACATAAGCAAAAATTATTAGTGTGAATTAGACTGCCACTGGGTGTCGGACTCAGGCACCTTGAGATATGTTTATGAGCTGTATGCTGATCTTTCTCCAACTGTTAACTTGGCTACGTCTATATCTAACATGGTACTGGATAAATGACTTAATATCAACAACTTGTAACACTTGATGTACATTTTATTTATCTAATTTCCATTGAACATTATGTAATATTATCTTTAGTGTGAGGTACGTCACTTACGAACACACCTTGTATTATTTTATTTATGACTGTGGATATTTTTCTACATGGTCCCCTATTTTGTATCTTACAGTAAATTATTATCGATTAGAAAAATGTCTCAATTTTTAATGGTCAGTGTAGATGCTACTGCTTGTACTAATGAGGTATGTAATTCTTTTACTTGTTTCTCCATTATATTACATTACATATTGAAGTTGAATGTTCACCTGTAACTCACATGTCATATATTTTAAGATTTGAAAGTAGAAATTCAAATTTGCCTAACCACTCATCACTGTACAAACAATTGTGATCCAGAAAATAAAGTGTTTATATAGGAAGACTTCAACATTTAAAATTACAGATTGCCTCCTAAAGGACTAACTATGTTAGCTAATTGAAATATGATTTCCTCCAATTGAGAGTAAAGACAACAAAAAGATTTATGAGGAGCTTGTATGAGAGAATGATAGTGAAGAAATTTAGCTGTTAACTAATACATAAGCAACTCAGAGACCAGTAAATGAGATGAACCTCCACAAAAACATTTGTCAGCTGCAGTCAGGGTACATGTGACTAGAAAACATGAGTAAACATATTTTAAAAAGTATAATAGTTTGCACTGAACAAGCAAAGAGCAATGTAAATATAAAATAATATTGTTGGGAAACAACTATAAGCAGTTACAGGGGAAAATGGCAAAAAGGGAAGTCTGCATGCAAGTATTAATTAGGCAATATAATTCCACTACAGTTACATCAAATTAAACCCATTCTTGTCACCTTCTGCTTATTTTAAGAGTAAACATGTAAATCATTATTTAATAATACACAAGTTGCTGTATTCAAATTTGTGATGCTCTGGTTTACAACCCTCTTTTACAGTTTCTAATGTTAAGTATGCAGCAGCCTCTTCCTGGTGTTTTAAATGTTACTAACATTTTTTAAAAAAATTTTTAAAAATGAGTATCTACAAATATGCACAGAAAAACACTATAGCATTTTAGTGTTACGTTATATACGAATAAGGTAATAGAAATATATCTAAAAACAAAAATGATGAGACTTACCAAAAAAGCGCTGGCAGGTCGATAGACACACAAACAAACACAAACATACACACAAAATTCAAGCTTTCACAACAAACGGTTGCTTCATCAGGAAAGAGGGAAGGAGAGGGAAAGACGAAAGAATGTGGGTTTTAAGGGAGAGGATAAGGAGTCATTCCAATCCCGGGAGTGGAAAGACCTACCTTAGGGGGAAAAAAGGACAGGTATACACTCACACACACACACACACACACACACACACACACACACACACACACACACACACACATCCGCACATACACAGACACAAGGAGACATTTGTAAAGGCAAAAGTTCACTCTTTGCCTTTACAAATGTCTGCTTGAATTTTGTGTGTATGTTTGTGTTTGTTTGTGTGTCTATCGACCTGCCAGCGCTTTTGTTTGGTAAGTCTCATCATCTTTGTTTTTAGATATATTTTTCCCACATGGAATGTTTCCCTCTATTATATTCATAAGGTAATAGAAAGTGAGAACAACATCATTAAGATGAAATTCACGTGATACAAGAAAGGTACAATAAATTGTGGCACTGCAACATTCAATCAGTTTGGAATTAGCTTTAAAGTAAAGTAAATAATTGGAACTACCAATCAGTATGTCATGAGTGATAGTAGCAAATGCAGTTTATGTATATGCTTGGTTTTAAGGATATTTTCTGAGGAGTCATAGGGTTAAGTTTTGTTTCAAAAAGTTCCAGATGATGACCAAAACAGTGAGTTAAAATGCCATCTGATAACTGAAGGGTGATGTTGAGCATAAGAAATAACTAGGTGGAACCACTTGCTGAGGAAAAATTTGTTAAGATTAGTAAGTAATGGTTCAGTGGAGCCATGGCTGTGTGTGTAAATGAGAGAAGACAACTCAGTAACCTGTAAAAAATAGTAATCAGTTGAGTAAAGAATTAGACAGAAAATTACATGGTAAATGAGAGGATGTGCAGAGTGCATGTAAGAGCTGAGTGAGGTTATGATGTCTGCTGAAGATTCATCGAGATGGGAGAATTTTATTGAACTAGTTGTAGTGGTGATTCCTGTTAGGAAGCAAGACAGTCTATTACACTAAACCTAGATAATGATGTCTGCTTCTGCGAATGCATTCAATGAATCTTGTGGCTTAAGCTGAACTAGTATAAGAGAAAGACTAAGTGTACTGTGTATAACTGTGGTGTGTAAATGTATCTCCAGATTTCTTCAGGGGCACCATAAGAAAAAATCTGGAATGATTTTCTACAAGAAGGAGGCATGTTGTGCTGCAAAACGATGTTCTTGGCATGACTGGGGAAGATTAAGACATCTCCTTTAGCTAATACAGTGGGTCGCATAAGTAGGTCAGACCAGAATTTTATTGTATCATGGGCTACTTGCACGTTACAAGAGAACTGCACTATGATACCAAGGTAGTTACTTCATGCTGTCACCAAGCACAGCAACCATAGGAGCAAAAGCAGAAAGACAGAACCATTGCAGTTACAATGGCCCCGTTGCTTCACATCCAAGGCACCAAATTATTGTGATTTACATGACCAGAACCAATGCAGTAGGAAAACAAGTACACACCAAGCCAGTAAAAACACCCCCATTTTTAGTCAAAGGTGTCGCAGTCTGTTGACCACCAGTCTGGAGAGGAGACCTACATCGGTCCATAAGTCAACCAGTCACCCTTTCTAGACTGCCACTTCTAGCAGTGACACTGCTGCAGGTATCAAGTTTGATGCTGTGGACTTAGTACTCTCCAGCCAGTGGGCCACCTGCAGGGCATCCTTCAGCTTCTGTCACCTTCCACTCTGGAGGTCTCTTGTTCCTGCCTGGGGACGTGCAGCCGCCCATTTGCGATCACTTGTGTGGCCACATTTCATGCTGTCCTCTGCTCTGGGCAGACTCTGCCTTTGTGAACTATCACATCTGTGTGTGGTAATCAGCGTGGTTATGTGCATACTGGCTGTTTACTCCCAGAGCTGCTAACAGCTTTGTGTGCAGCCAGTGCAGTGTTCCTGTGCTGCTGGTTCAACTGGCTAAGCTTCCACTAGAATCACCACCTCACAGCTTACTGTGGCCACACACGATGTGCTGACTGCATTGCCTTCACTGACAGTAAATTCACTGTTTATGACATACGGGCACTGGCATTCCACTGCAACAATATGACAGCTGTAGACTGTGTAATAAATGAATAGTTATCCACTGCTGTCTCTCTGATGCCTCATTGCGCATCCGACTGAGCATACTGGTCATTATAACTCTCAAATAATTTGAAGCATTGGGTTACTGTAACATTTTTTTGACAATAAAGGTCCTCAGTGAAGTGTTGTCCATAAATAAATGGTGTGTCTAATATTCCAGAAGGTCTCTGTATCTTTTGCAAGAGCAGGAAGATGCCAGTCATAGAACAAGGCCCATTTGTTCCCATATTAAAATTCCCCAGGCAATGATACAACAACAGACAAAAGATAAAATTTCCAGAAAGAGAAATGCAGTACTTTTTTAACTTTTCCATGTCCTCGACAACTGTTGCTGACATGTACACTGAGGTGACAAATGTCATGGAATGCCTCCCAGTATTGTGCCAGGCCTCCTTTTGCCCAGTGTAGTGCAGCAACTCAGCATGGCATGGGCTCAACGAGTTGTTGAAAGTTCTCTACAGAAATACTGAGCCATGCTGCCACTATAGCCACCCACAATTGCGAAAAATGTTACCAGTGAAGGATTTTCTGCACCAACTGACCTCTCGATTATGTACCGTAAAAGTATGATGAGATTCATTTTTGGCAATCTCAGTGACCATATCATTTACTTGAACTCTCCACAATGTTCTTCAAAGCATTTTCAAGCAATTGTGGCTCAGTGACATGGCGCTTTGTCATCCATAAAAATTGGCAACATTAGGTCCATGAATGGCTGCAAATGGTCTCCAAGTAGCCTAACATAACCATTTCCAATCAATGATCCATTCAGTTGAACCAGAGGACCCAGTCCATTCCACGTAAAATCAGCCCACATTATGGAGCACCACCAGCTTGCACAGTGCCTTGTTGACAACTTGGGTCCATGGCTTTGTGGGGCCTGCACCACATTCAAAACCTACCATCAGCTCTTACCAACTGAAATCTGGACTCATCTAACAGGCCACAGTTTTCCAGTTTTCTAGCATCCAACCAATATGGTCACAAGGCTAGGAGAGGCACTGCAGGCAATGTCTTGCTGTTAGCAAAGGCACTTGCACTTGGTCATCTGCTGCCACAGCCCATTAATACGAAATGTACTGTCATGTCCTACCAGATAAGTTTGTTGTATGTCCCACATTGATTTCTGTGGTTATTTCATGCAGTGTTGCTTGTCTTTAGCACTGACAACACTACGCTAACGACACTGCTCTCGGTCATTAAATGAAGGCCGTCAGCAGCTGTGTTGTCCATGGCGAGAGGCAATCCCTGAAACTTCCAGAGTTTCTGACACAAATGTGAAACACATCCACTGTAGTCTCACAAGAACTCTGCAGAAATCTGTTCACTGTGCACCTTGACAGCTCAACATGACCCAACTGGGATGTGTTGCATCGATGTTTACACATGAAACCATACAAAATTCAGCTACTGCAAGCTCTTCATGAAGATGACAAACAACAGTGTGTGGAGTTCTGTAATTCTGTTCTTGGTAAGATGTTTTCTTCCACGCTTAGTGTTTAGTGATGGGGCAACATGCCATTTAAATGGAAAGGTGAACTGTCATAATGTGAGATTCTGGGGTACGGAACAACCACATGAAGCTGTACAACATGAGAGGGACTTTCCAAAACTTATATGTTCTGTGCATTTTCACAGGAAAAGGTGTATGGTCCATTTTTCTTTCCCAAGAACACTGTTACAGGAAGCACATATCTCGATATGCTTGAGAACTTTCTTTTCCCACAGTTGGAGCTGATCTGAATTACTTCATTTACCAACAGTACAGGGCACTATCACAACGGCACCTGGATGTGCGGGAATTTTTAAATCAAAGGGTTACCAAATGATGGATCAGTCGCACTGGATCAAATGATTCAGCCTTACATTACTGGCCTCTAAGGTCACAGGACCTGACTGTATGTGATTATGTCTTGTTGGGGTTTATAAAAGACTCTGTTTATGCGCCTCCATTACCAACAACGTGAAGGAACTGAGACATCACATAACAGCAGCTGTGGAAGCTGTAACTCAAGACAGGCTCATTGTAGCGTGGGAACAATTTGAATACTGGATTGACATATGCCCTGCATCCCAAGAGAAGTATATTGATCACCTATAAAAAGGTTCAAAAAAACTTTTTGAGTTTCCCATTCATCAAAAAACAAAATTCATTGTATATGTTTACTAGTTTCAGTAATACAGACTTGCCAAATTGGATGATTCTGTTTGTTACATCCAGTACATATATCTACTTGATTAATTTAAACAGGAACAGTAACCTGAAAAAACTATTGTACCTACGAAACACTGATATCCAACATAACTTAGTAAAATAAGAGAAAAAATCATAGTGTCCAACTTTTCCTTTACTCGTAAATCAGTAACTGTAAATAGAATGAAATGTAAGTTTCTGACATTACTGTAAATATCATACATTTGTAATATCACATTCATGCTGTTAAAGTTTCCGAGACTCTGTCATCAGTTTAGAGTCAGTGTTAACAACAACAGAGATGCAGTTCTGCTGTATTACCTGTAAAATTACATCAGCTTACAGACACTGATAACATAAAAAGACTGAACACAAGATTGGGAGAAGAGTAAGGAGCTCTAAGGATGAGGTATCTGGAAAGGTAGCAGCCAAATTTAATCAAAATAATGGTCACTAAAAAGTAAAGAGAAACAATTAATGTTCACTAAGAGTTTTCGTCAAAGCAACGTTTCACATATTATCTTAAAAATGCATTCCACATGAAAGATCCACAGATCCACTATTCTTTGATTAGAAAAAATGAAACTAAAGATTTTTTGAATTAGTACACATGCGTCAAATGATAAATACACATTAAAGATAATTTTCCTTAATATACATTGCAGTTTTAATGATGACTTCATTCTGCTACATTCCATGCAGCTTACCTCCCCATAGCAATCTATATATTGGTTTTCAGCTTCCGACAGTGCCAAATGAAGTGCTTTTATTGTGTCATTTTTCATATTAATCTGAAAAGTATGGTATTTAACAAATCAGGGAGAACTACATGCCTGCATGAGAATAAAATAACAAGAGTAAATCACCCGAATCTCTTTTTTTTCCTTTCATTATTCAATATAACACAACATACAGCAGTGACGGCTTATAAGTATACATTCTGGGTGCTCACAAATATTTAAATTCAGATAAATATCAGAGTGCAAAATCAATAACATCTGCTGTATAACAGTTATGCTTATCAACATATTTTTACAACTTCAGTTGTTGTCAATAATATAATACTAATAATAATAATAATAATAATAATAATAATAATAATAATAATAACAATAAAGTAATAATAATAACAACAATAATGAAATAATATGCATAACTTGTCTGAAAAAATGATGAATTGTTTTTGTAGAATTTTGTTGTTTTGTACATAGTTAATTACAGATTATGACAAGAACAGAATCCTGTTTAAGCTTTCGCTACCCTCCATTTCACATTTTTGTCGAAGTGGGAGTTTTTATGTGTTTTTAGTTTTTTGGTAAAATGTACAAGATCCCAAATTCATGCATTAGTTATCAAATTAATTTTTGGGCTGAAAAGCTGGCATTCTTACATTGCACCCAGAGAACAATTTATGCTTATTATACACTTCTTTGTTAAATGTTCACTTGAAGTCACACTTATTTGATTTTTTTCACTTTCTCAGACAATGGATCTGGTCTGGGAGGCACTACTTCGTTTTCCCTGGTAAGTTCTTTTTTTTTTTTTTTTTTTTTTTGCATTACTTTCTGAGTGTGCATACTTAGCATTATACCCCAATCTTAAGTGCATTTGGTATAGATGAAGTAATTAAATATGTTCATTAGTGTGCTCTTCAAGCTTGCCATTAAAGGTTTTTCTTTTATTTGTGTATTCTTCCAGTAATCGCAAAAAGTTCATTTTGGTTACAGTCGGCTGTTTAGGCCTAATTTTTGAACGTGCATCTTTAGCGTTATACCACAAATTTAAGTGAATTTGCTAATAGTTTACTTACATATTAGTTTCCAAAACACATTTAGTGTCCTTTTACATCTGTATTTAATATATTATCATTATCATTTAGTAAATCTCATAACTAATTTCCAAACTACCATGGATACTAAGTGTGTGAGCTGCAGTAGGAAAGTTAGTTCAGGGGTTTCGTGCAGCTGTTGTGATAGGTGGTTTCATTGGGGAAATTGTAGTGGCGTGGGAATTGGGGAAGTAAATGAGACTCTTCCATTCTTTTGCAGGATTTGCTCAAGAGATAGGATTATAGCTGAAGAGGAGGAGAAAACTAGAGTCCTTCAGGCTGAGTTGGACAGAGCGAAGGAGAAACTGAAGAGGTTAAGGGAGGAGGAGGGTAAACAGCAGCGCAAAGTGGTAGCTTGGAACAGGGACGACAGAAAGTGTCTGACAGTTTCCCAATTGGCACAACCAATACATTTGCCTTGCTACCACAGTTAAGTAAGGAAGAGGCTCCAGTAGAAGTAGATGTAGTTAAGATGCAACAGAATCTCACTAGGAAACCAACTGTTTCAAAAAAAGTAGAAAGTAAGAGGAAACTTCTGTTGATAGGTAGCAGCCATGGAAGAGTTGTGGGCCAGATTTTTCAGGAAAAATTAGGTGACAGGTACTAGGTCACAAACTTTTTCAAGTCAAGTGCATGTCTTAGCCAGGTTGTAGAGGATATAGGTTCCTTGCACAAGGGTTTCTCAAAGCAGGGTCATGTGATGACACTGGGTGGAGTGGGAAACAGTATTGATAGGGATCAGGGCTACAGTATTGAGTGTGACCTGGTGAAAATAGCCTCTGCAATGACCCATACCAACGTTGGGCTGGTGCCTGCTTTCATGCAACATGATCAGCCCCAGTTGAACCGCCCTTTCAGGAGGGTAAATGTGGATTTGGATCAGTTGCATAGGGTGGCCACTCTGTCAGACATTGGATTGGTTCCTGTCGAGGCTATTGATAGGGGGGATTTCACAAGGCATGGCCTACACCTCAATAGGAAAGGGAAGGGTAAACTGGCAGGGTTGTTAGCGAAATCCATGAGGGGGACACTAGTACTCATGGATGTACCACTTTTTTAGACTAATATCAGTGTCCAATGAGAAGTTCAGGCAGGCAGGTGCTACAGAGGGCCAAAACTCACAAGATTCTCACAACAGTAACGTAAATAATAATGTTACCATATTTAAGCAAAATATTGGTGGATTAAAGAAAAAAAGTAGATTCTCACAAAAGTAAAGTAAAAAATAATGTTACCATTTTTCACCAAAATATTCCGGGATTGAAGAATAAAGTAGATGAGCTCCTGGTTTGTTTAGATGACATTGAATCTGATAATGTAATAGATATACCATGCCTGTCTGAGCATCACATTGTGTCTGATATGGAACAGGTAAATATCAGTAGTTATAAACTAGCTGCACATATTAGTAGAGAGAATAAGGTGAGAGGAGGAGTTGCCATATATGTCAAAAGTTATCACTGTGTAAAAAGCTTAGATAAAAATAAGTTTTGTTTTAGAGCAACATATAGAAGCATGCGCCTGTCAACTTAAACTGAAGGAGGGCTCTTTTATAATTGTAATAGTATATAGGTCCCCTTCAGGAAACTTTCATTTATTCCTGTAAAACTTGGATGCCTTGTTGTGCTATCTGTCAGATAGGGGAAAGCAAATTATTATTTGTGGGAACTTCAATGCTGATTCACTGAAAGAGTGTAATAGGAAGAATGACCTGGAAGTCTTGCTCGGTTCTTTCAGTTTGACATCTGTCATTAATTTTCCTACTCGGATAGTAAAGGACAGCAGCACATTGATAGATAACACTTTTATAGACCAAGATAAGTTTAAAAACATAAATTCTTGTCCTGTTGAGAATGGCCTTTCTGATCATCGCACTCAGCTAGTTACAGTATATGTCATAGCTCCATTCAGTAATTCAAAACTACCCTCCACAGTTGTGCGATCAATTAATGACTTAACAATTAGAAATTTCAGGGAAAATCTTTGGCAGTTAGACTGGGATGAGGTGTACAAGGAACTCAATGCTAATTTAAAATATAACTTATTTCATGATACACTTGTAAGAGAATTTGAAAATTGTTTCCCCAAGAAAAAAGTTAAATCTAATTAAAAGAATCCATGCAAAAAACCTTGGCTTACTAATGGAATAAAAATATCCTGTAACCACAAAAAGGAACTGTATCCAACAACAAGAAAGAGTAATGACCCAAAAACACCCAAATATTATAAAAACTGCTGTGCTACATTACGAAATGTTATTTAAAAGTCCAGAAGCATGTGCATCATGCCTGAGATTAATACCTCTGATAACAGAACCAAAACAATTTGGAATATTATTACAAGGGAGACAGGGCAACCATGAGTACAAGATGACGGCATTACCACAAAGCGAATGGAAACTTGACAAACAACAAGCCGAAAGTTGAAAACATTTTGAATAATAATTTTTTAAATGTTGTAGAGAAAATAGGATCTAAATGTTCATTAGAAGAAGCAAGGCAGTTAATGGAAGAGGCCTTACCCACACAATTTGATACAATTGAAATTCTACCCACCTCTCCTTCTGAAATTACGAAGATAATAAGCTCTCTCAATAATAAAAGCTCACATGGAATTGATGGCATTTCCAGCAGGATAATAAAAGCTTGTTCCCAAGAGATAAGTGGTATTCTTAGCCAAATATGTAATAGCTCTCTGAAGCAGGGTATTTTCCCAGATAGACTGAAGTACGCCATTGTTAAACCATTGCATAAAAAAGGGGATACGTCTGATGTCAACAACTACTGCCCAATCTCTCTTCTGACTGCCTTACCCAAAATTCTTGAAAACATAATGTATTGTAGAGTAGCTTCACACCTGTGTAAAAATAAAGTTTTAACAAAATGTCAGTTTGGTTTCCAGAAAGGTTTTTCAACAGAAAATGCTATATATACTTTCACTAATGAAATATTAAATTCTCTGAGTAACTGGAAGTCACCTGTTGGGATTTTTTTGTGTAAATCATGGAATACTTCTAGATAAGCTCAAGTACTGCGGTATGAATGGGACAGCACTCAAATGATTCAAATCATACCTAACTGGAAAGGTGCAGAAAGTTGAAATAAGCAGTTCACATAATATGCAAAAAAACTGGTGATTTCTCAAACTGGGGAACAATCAAGAATGAGGTGCCGCAAGGTTCGGTCTTGGGTCCTCTGCTGTTCTTGATAAATATTAATGACTTGTCATTCTATATTCACAAAGATGCAAAGCTGGTACTTTTTGCAGACGATGCAAGTATAGCTATCACACCCAACAGACAAGAATTAACTGGTGAAATTGTAAACGCTGTTTTTCAGAAAATCATTAAGTGGTTCTCTGCAAAATGGGCTCTCATTAAACTTTGACAAAACATGGTATATACAGTTCCACACAGTAAATGGAATGACACCATTAATAAACATAGATTTTGATCAGAAATCAGTAGCTTAGGTAGTGTATTCAAAATTTCTAGGTGTATGCACTGATGAGGGGTTGAACTGGAAAAAACACACTGAAGATCTGCTGAAACGTTTGAGTTCAGCTACTTATGCTATTAGGGTCATTGCAAATTTTGGTGCTATACATCTCAGTAAATTAGCTTACCATGCCTATTTTAATTCTCTGCTTTCATATGGCATCATATTCTAGGGTAACTCATCATTGAGTAAAAGAGTGTCCATTGCACAAAAGCATGTAATCAGGATAATTGCTGGAGCTCATCCAAGATCATCCTGCAGACACTTATTTAAAGAGCTAGAGATCTTCACTGTAGCCTCACAATATATATATATTCACTTATGAAATTTGTTATTAACGATCCAAACGAATTCAGAAGTAATAGCAGTGTGCATGGCTACAACACTAGGAAAAAGGATGATTTTCACTACTCAAGGTTAAATCTAACTTTGGCTCAGAAGGGGGCAAATTATGCTGCCACCAAAGTCTTTGGTCACTTACCTAATAGCATCAAAAATCTAACAGATAGCCATATAGCATTTAAAAGGAAATTAAAAGAATCTCTTAATGGCAACTCCTGCTACTCCTTAGATGAATTTTTGGATATAGTAAGTGGGTAATTTCCCCAACCCCCACCAAAAAAATTAAGTGTCATGTAATATTCTGTGTAATGCAATATCTTGTATGGACACCTTTTATTAACCTGACACATTCCACATCATTACGATGTGTCCTATTCATGATCTATGGAACAAATACTAATCTAATCTAATCTAATAACATATATTGATGTGCAGTCTAATGTTAATATATAGTGAGTGAAATGACATATTTGTGGTGTGTGCTGCTACCTAATGGGATTTATGCGAAGCAAACATGGATAAAAGTCTGTTGCAATGTGCTACCATTTGGTGGCACTGACGTAAACTTGTAGTTGGATGGTAAGAGCTAGCAGAGCATGCCATGAACCGTGCACGTTGCTTATCAAATCTGTATGTATTTGGCCTGTAAGGCAATTATGTCAGGCAGTTGTGCATGTGCAGAAGCTCCTTAAAATGTGCACAAGTGAAGGTGTGCTCACCACCCTGATGCTAAGTTTCACCAAGTCTAGAGGAGCAATTTTCACAGTGCGGTAGATTTAGTGTCATGTATTTCAGATTACCGCATCTATGCTACATTTAACAGCATTTTAAAAAAAGTAACCAATGAATCCACAAGGTGTCAAAAGTTTGGGTGTTCATGTGCTCTTGGGCTCTTACACAAGTCACCACTGACACAGAGTAAATGTTAACTGACACTGACAGGCATCTTCTAGTTAAGGTGGCAAACTGTGAGAAAAGATAATTTAAACCATAAAAGATCTTCATTCTCCTTGATAATGAAGAGAATCACATTAAAAAAAAAAAAAAAAAAAAAAAAACACTGAACACTTTCACAGACACCACAACATAGTCATTGCATTAAGGTTCTTTGTTAAATTTAGCCAACATTACACTAAAACTTGTATTTCAATGGCACCCAGGTTTAAGGTTATTATGTTACTTTTAATCCCAGTGTCATGAAAGCAAAGATACATTACTGTGGCATGGACACGTGTAAGGAGTCCGCATATTGTGTGTATATTGGGAAGTAACATCTTCGCAATTTACAGTTCTCATGAGAATGCTTGAACACATTGCAAATCAAATCTTTCAGCTACGAAATTAGAGATGGCTACACTTAAGGTACATAGAAGAGACATCCATACATCTGTGTGATCTCTCCCCTCCCCTTGTTTCCAACAGTTGCATAAACGGAAGACTGTGATGCAGTGAAATACATTTTCCTGTTTTTGCTTAAATGTCAATGAAAATATTTAGAACACTAGCAGTATATTAGGTTCTGTGGTACCCAACGGACATCTAATTTGTACAGAACACAGTCAATTTGTGGGGTATTTTAGGATTCTGACAAAAATTTTGCTAGAGATTCTTTTCATTGTGTATTTAAAGATACCCTCCCAAGATCATTTCCCTGTAGTCTTTGTGACATGCACAACCACAGCCATCATCAGACACCAAAGTTCCAGTGCCCTGCTGAGCAAACCAACTACATATGCCACTCATCTAACCAATAAGAGTCGTGAGAAAGGTCTCATGTGGTCATTTCTGGCTGCTCCATGTAGTGCAGAGCCCAGTCTGGTCTATCTCTTGTGTTCCAGGATTTCTGCAGAAAGAATGGCTTATGTCATCTGTTACTGGCTGTGTTCTTCTTGACAGTCCCCTAGCTGACCCACCTTTTCTCTCTCTGCTTGTTCTGTTATCCTACTATCACCTAGATTAGTGGATGCTCTCCGAGTCTGGCCCAGATGAGCCCTCATGTATCCTGAGTACCTAGAATATAACTAAAGTTCAGTTTACTTCAAAAGTTTCAAAATTGTTTTCAGACAACCATATTCATCCATCTTGATCACACTCCACTTCTACACCTGTACAAATTTGTGTCATGTGTTGAGACACCACACCTCTTGGTTTGAAGAGAGGTACTAAAATTTGGTTCATGTGTGTAATGATGTGTGATGAGTCACCACACTGCAGCTGCTAACCTGCCACAGATGCTACAGTGCACCAGTCATGCCGCACTCAGAGTGCTTCACATTTGCACATTCCTGCAGCTGGGCTAAGTCCAGCCCATAACATTGTCATGGCCTGTCAATTCCGCCTGGAGTCACCCTGTCATCATGTGCCATGTCAAACCAGGTGCCATGGCCAACACCGTCTATACACGAGATGTGTGGGCCAAGCTGCTACCGTGGCCTTGCCAACATCACCCTGTAAAGGGTCTAGCACACAAGTGTCCTGCTTAATGCTGCCGCAGCTTGCACTGCTGATCAAGCTGTCCATGTCATTGGCCACTCTGTTTGCTGTTGCATAGCTACAGGGTCATCAAACATCCAGCATTGAGCTGCCCCTACCAGGGCAGTACCATTTCACTGAATCTGCAGTCACTGCCCATCTGTTGACACAGCCTGCCACTGTGAACCCACCTGTGGTTGCCTTGTCTGAAGGTACTGGATCCAACAACGCAGCATCTTTACCCCACCAGTGTTGCTCCCACACACCATAGGGTCCACACTGCCCATGTGGAGACACCACATGTCTGGAGAACCGTATACATGTCATTTCTGCCACTGCCATTTGGGGTTCACATCACGCTGCATCTTATCACATCTACTCACAAGACTAAGTACTGCAACTGTTTTGCATGTCCACCGTCAAGCAATCTGTGGGAGATGTCAACAGCACAGGATGCCATCCTTTTGTTTCAGACGTAAAATTCTGAAGTGAAAAGTACTCACTTGGAGTGTTCTTCCAGTCATACACTCTACCACCATCCAATTCTGTTACTTGGGACAATAGATAGTAACATGCACCATGAGTAAATATGTTTTGCCAAATTACTTTCTACGTTAATATCACGGTTTTGAATGAAGAGTATTCAAGGGAATCTTCTATCACTGCTCTTAACTGTAATTTTTTAGAAATGGTAAAGGTATAGACTGAAACATAAATACAGAGAGGTTAAGGTAAATGGTAATTTAATTTAGTTCTCATTTTGAGCACGTACCTCAAAAAGAGAACATAACTTTATTTTATAACAGAAAAGGCTGCACTGATTATTCTATGACGTTGTCACTAAGAAGAGGTTTATTTCTGACCTGTTAAGAGTTGTAATGAGAGTTTAATGCCCTAGCCATACTATTTCTCTAACAATTTGGTTCAAGGTCACCAAAGTTATGAGAATAAGGAACAGGAGGAAACATTCTCCCTGCAGACTACAGTATCTGTAAATGTATATTTTCTAAATGATGGGTGCTTGATAGACATTTAATTTGTTGTTCAGGACCTCATAGTTCACAAGTTGTTGCTTAGTAACCACAAAGAGTCCAAGCCAGCCGTGACATTTTACCAGTTTCGTTTTCATACCATGATCTATTCTATATTATTTCATCTTTTCTACTGATACCTCAGCAGATTCGTTACTGCCATTTCATACCCCACAAAGCTCAAGGTCAAAATTATCTATTATACTTGTATTTAATGCAGTACATTCTATAACATTCTGATTATCATAAGTTTGAAACACTTCCTTTCTGTTTAATAGCTTCACATTTCATTTGATTCTTTTCTTTTGTTTTGTTTGTACCTGCAACATCTTTTGATGTTTGGAAGAATACCTTTATCAAAGAACTGCCACTTTTTCTAAGTCTTTTTAACCTTCCCTTTCAGACATGCCAAATTTATTGCATAATTTAATCCACTATACCTGAGTGTTCTCATATAAATTTTCATAACCTACATTAACTTTGATTTCCTGACTGATGAGTCTCTGTCCTTCTAACTTTTTTTTATTTACACACTAAGGCAAAAAGAAAAATATGCACCATGAGGGAATTATGTGCATGAGACGGAGATCGGTAGACGTGATTTACATGTACAGACAAACAACTGATTACAGTTTCAGAAAAAATTGATGATTCATTCATGAGGAAGAGTTTCACAAACTGAGCAAGTCAGTAACACATTGGTCAACCTCTGGCCCTTGTGCAAGCAGTTGGCTTGTCATTGACTAAAGGTCATTGGATGATCTCCTGAGGGATATCACACCAAATTCTATCCAATTGGCACGTTAAGATTGTCAAAATCCTGAGCTGGTTGGAGGGCCCTGTTTATAATTCTCCAAATATTCTCAATTGGGAAGAGATTGGCGACCTTGTTGGGCAATGGAGTGTTTGGCAAGCACAAAGACAAGTAGTAAAAACTCTCAATATGTGTGGGTGGTCAGGATAGCTTGCCATGATGGTCAACAAAAGGGGGGTGTAGAACATTTTTGATACACCATTGTGCTGTAAGGATGGCCAGACCATCATCCCAGTTGCTGGACCATGTGGTGGGCAACAGTCAGGTTGGTAGCCAACTGCTCTGCGGGGCATCTCCAGACATGGCTTTGCTGGTCGTTGAGGCTCAGTACAAAGAGGGACTCATCACTGAAGACAATTCTACTACAGGTAGTGAGATTCTAGGCTGAAGACATGTCTGGAGAAGCCCTGAGTAGTAGTGGGATACCAACCAGACTGTCAGCCACCACATGACCTGACAGGAGTGATGGCCTGGAGTGCCATTTCTTTTCATAGCCATACCCTTTTGGCTGTCATACGTTGCTGTCATCCATTGTATGCTGACAATTTTCTACACTGTTTTGTTGACCTTCATGGTATGCCATGCAATTATTGTCTTACGTTTCTGCAAGATAATGCCAGGTTGAACACAGGAAGAATTTCTACTGCTTGTCTTTGTGGTTGTAACACCCTACCTTGACCAGCTAGGTCACTGGATTTCTTCCCAACTGACAACATTTGGAGCATTATGGACAGTGCCCTCCAACCAGTTCAGGATTTTGATGATCTAACATGCTAAATGAACAGCATTTGGCATGATACTCCTCAGGAGGATGACCAACAACTCTGTCAATGAATCCCAAGCTGAATATGTTGTTGTTGTTGTGGTCTTCAGTCCTGAGACTGGTTTGATGCAGCTCTCCATGCTACTCTATCCTGTGCAAGTTTCTTCATCTCCCAGTACCTACTGCAACCTACATCCTCCTGAATCTGCTTAGTGTATTCATCTCTTGCTCTCCCTCTACGATTTTTACCCTCCACGGTGCCCTCCAATGCTAAATTTGTGATCCCTCAATGCCGCAAAACATGTCCTACCAACCGATCCCTTCTTCTAGTCAAGTTGTGCCACAAACTCCTCTTCTCCCCAGTCCTACTCAATACCTCCTCATTGGTTACGTGATCTACCCACCTTATCTTCAGCATTCTTCTGCAGCACCACATTTCGAAAGCTTCTATTCTCTTCTTGTCCAAACTAGTTATCGTCCATGTTTCACTTCCATACATGGCTACGCTCCATACAAATACTTTCAGAAACGACTTCCTGACACTTAAATTTATACTCGATGTTAACAAGTTTCTCTTCTTGAGAAACGCTTTCCTTGCCATTGCCAGTCTACATTTTATATCCTCTCTGCTTTGACCATCATCGGTTATTTTACTCCCTAAATAGCTGAATAACTACTTGCATAAGGGCCAGAGGCTGACCAGGGTGTTATTGACTTGCTCAAATTTTGAAGCACTTTCTTTTGAATAAATCATCCATTTTTTTCTGAAACTGTAGTCATTTGTTTATCTGTATATGTACATCACATTTACCAATTTCCATTTCTTTTGGATAATTCCTTCATGGTGCACCTTCTTTGGTCTTAGACTGTACTTAGAGTTTACAGTCCCTTGAAATTCCAAACTAGTTTTTTTAATGTTGTTGGGTAAAATATAATCAATCTCATTTTTAGTTTCTTGCTAAGACCACTTTCTATCTATTTTCTTCTGGAAAAAAGTTGTTAAGTTTGACAAATTCTATGGCCTTTGTAATTTCTTGTGACCTAGCTGAATTTTCTCACTGAATAACTGCTCTTAAGCTTTTTCGCACTTTGGCATTAAAATCCACCATCAACATCTTTTAATGGGGTTCGCTACTATTTACAACTGTAACACTTACAATGGAAACTACCAATCACCCCCCCCCCCTCTCAAATTTGGTGGTATGGTGTTAAAAGGCCACAGTGGACAGTTTGTCAAAAACTGAACACAGATCAAGCATGAAAACAGGAAGAAGGTGTACTGTACTGTGAAAAAAAAGCAAAATATAAACAGTGAATGGCCCAAAGAGAAGAAATCAATATAGAGTAATGTGTAAAAGCAATGGCATCATGGTTAAGTGGTTATGGTGTTGGACTAGTAACTGGCTGAGCCATGTTCAAACTTCCCTTATGTCAAATTTTTTTGGTGTTCGCTTTATTCAAACTTGTGTCTGTGTTGTGGTGTAACATCCATTTGCAACAGTGAGGTGTAAGGCAGGAACCTATAATGACTCTATTAGCAACCAAAAGGAAATGGGTTTTGAATGGGAACCACAAATGTTGATGGCAACACGACAAGGCAGCCAAATCCTCCACCGAAAACATGTCCACTATGTCATACACAGTATTAGTGACAGTACATGTGTGATATAATAGGAATCCCTTATCGATGCACCTAATTTGTATGACTTGTAAGTGAATGTGATATACCTCCTTGCCCGATATAGGTGTTCGTATACATGTGAATGTGACCACTCCCAAGGAAATGATGAAATCATTGTAGTTTGTCACATAATCTGCAACAAATGAACGCAACAGATTCACAATCACACAGTTTATCTGTGCTCTGTCAAAAGATATGTTTTTCATGTTTTTGAAGTTGCGTTCCATTTTGGGAGTCTTGACTCTTGCATTCCTTTGTTCAATGGATAGTATGACAACTGCCAAGACTACAGAAAGAGAACAAACATTTCAATGATCAGACTGACAGACCGTTATGTTGGGGGGGGGGGGGGGGGGTAGGCAGGAAAGGCATGAGTGAGTTTTGAGTTTTGACACCTGTGTCACCTGTCACACCGCTGGCCCAGAAGTAGCAGACTTTGACTCACCATGGCATTGCAATGACAGTGAGTAGACAATGCCATAATCACATATCCAAGATACTGTTGTAGTTGCAGGCTGCTCTTTATTGCACTTCTTGTTGTACTGTTCACTGTTTCTATTTTGCTTTTTTTCATACTTCAGTACACCTTCTTCCTGTTTTCATGCTTGCTCTGTGTTCAGTTTTTGATGGGCTATCCACTGGGTCTTCTTAACACTAAATCTGAGGGGGGTGAGAAGGGGTGTTTCCCTTGTTAGTGTAAGCCATTACCTTATAACCTTATGAAAATATTTAACATGTCTTCCTATTCTGTCTGAAATTCTTTCACTGTCTTAAGAACAGTTTTCAATTTTCTTGTTTACAATAAAGTCTACAACTGAATTTCTGCTCTTTTGTGTTCCTCTGTAGTTACACTTCATTAAACCCTAATTTTGCCTTCTGCAAAACAATCATCTGTTTTTAATTCTCGTTTGGTATGCATTTTTTGCTGCACTCCTGGTACTCCTATTGCACCTCATCTGATCTTATTTAATTCCTGTTCTACCTCTACTAGTGTATCTTTGGATCATAGACGTGCATACTTTATTGTCCCTAAATAATACATAGCAGAAACAGTAGTTCTTTTTTATTAATTAAAACTTCCGGGCTGAATTGCCGTGGTCCATATATAAAACTTCTTCTCCTTCCTGACGTTTCGTTGCCTACTGCGGGCAACATCTTCTGAGGTGAGTCAGCGACTGGCTGCTAGGCGCTGGTGGTCCCGCTTATATAGAGTGCTTAGATGGTGCCACCACTCGTCACGTGCTTTCAACTTTAAAACTATCTCTGGCTAGTGCCATCTCTCTCTATTACAGGTAATCGATTGTCACTTCATTGGTACAAAGTCAACCGCCATATCTTGTCCAGTTTTAATCTTACTTCTTTTCTATTAAAATTATTTCCGTGCTTGTAGATCTCTATAGCTTCTCTATACATGAAGTATAATAATGTGAGGTCCTAGCTATCAAGTTTGTCTCACTAAATTTTATTTCATGATCACCGTCTTTGAAAACGTGTTCCGCTACAACTGATTTGTCAATCTGTCCCAACCTACAGTTCCTTTTGTGTTCCATTAGGTGTGTTTAAAATTCCGTGTAGCTGTGACATGGTTTATATTGGAACAACTAAAAGGAGTGTTAATACCCACCTAACGGAACACAAAAGGAACTGTAGATTGGGACAGATTGACAAATCAGCTGTAGTGGAACACGTTTTCAAAGACGGTGATCACGAAATAAAATTTAGTGAGACAAATGTGATAGCTAGGACCTCACATTATTATACTTGCATGCATAGAGAAGCTATAGAGATCTACAAGCACGGAAATAATTTTAATAGAAAAGAAGGAGGATTAAAACTAGACAAGATATGGCGGTCGACTTTGTACCAACGAAGTGATAATCGATTACCTGTAATAGAGAGAGATGGCACTAGCCAGAAATAGTTTTAAAGTCGAAAGCACATGACAAGTGGTGGCGCCACGTAAGCGCTCTATATAAGCAGGACCACCAGCGCCTAGCAGCCAGTCGCTGACTCACCTCAGAAGATGTTGCCCACAGTAGGCAATGAAACATCAGGAAGGAGAAGTTTTATATATGGACCACAGCAACTCAGCCCAGAAGTTTTAATTAATGAAGCCGCCAGCCATGAAAGCTTACATGTTACGAGTAGTTTTTTTAACCAACACTTTATATTAACATGTACATGCACACATAACTGGTATGCATTATTGCTTTAACACAACCCTCAACACCCTACACACACCATTCTTTCTTCCAGACCAAAATAACATCATTTCAGCAACAGAATTGTCCCTGACTACTCTACCCATAATATACTAAACTGCTAAGAACCAAAAATTATGTGAGACACATGAAAATAACTGAAACTTTGCAGAACTATGATCAGAACAGTTTCAGCCTACAGCCAAGTGTATCTGAATCCCAGGTCTTGGGATTACCACCACCAATTTACATGGTGACCATTTGGCAGTAAATCCCTCAAGTCTCTTGTCAAAATTGTCATTTGGCAGTCAGTTAATTTTTGTGTCACCTGTCATACAGCTGGTCCAGAAGTAGCAGACTTTGACTCATCATGGTGTTGCAATGACAGTGAGTAGCCAATTCGTATTTGCTCCCTTACAGTGATTCATCACCTTACAGGTACTAACAACTGTACGTCACAAATGTCAGAATTGGATATTGAGATTTACCCTTCCCATAACTTTCACTAAGATGTAATTACTGGTATCCCCCAATATTCGGATCGCTTTTTGACGTCTCCTCTATTTCCATCATCTTCTCCGGCTCGTGACTTGAGCATGTAAACTTGTATGATGGTGGTTACTATTTGCTTTGATTCAGGTCTTAGAAGAACAATCTGATCACCATATTGCTCATAGAAGCTCATTCCATTACTAACAACTGCACTCCATGAACATCTTGCAGGTCATGGAGGTACCAATACCTGTTACATGTGATCTTTCAGCCTTTCTTGACTAAACGGACGTTTTAAATATTTTTGAGTTTGCACCCAACTAGTCATGTTTTATTTACATAATATTTCAATGACTTTCCTAATTACCTTCCTCAGATGCAAAGGGAAAATTTTGTATTCTAGCCACAAACAAGACATGTTAGAGCAAACATACCTTCCTCAGTTCAAACTTGCAAGCATGTTTTGTAGAAAAACTTGCAAGCATGTTTTGTAGGAAAATATTGAGTTAAGGTACTTGTATATATGTTAAAGAAAATATTGTATTCAATAGTGTAACTAAATACCATAAACTGTCCTGTGAAAAAGATATAGAACTCTCTATTGCTGAACTAACCAGGCAAAATACAGTTATTATTTGTGTATACAGGTCACCAGATGGAGACAAAAAAGTGTTTTACGATCACATGAAAGAACTCTTGGAAGAAATTCACTCTCCCAAGAAAAATATAATTATATGTGGTGACTTTAATATTGATTTCTTGAAATCCAATAAATTCAGAGATGACATTATAAATTTACTACAACCATTCAACATCAGTCCAATGGTAACTGAACCAACTCAAGAAACACCTACCTCTGTATCTATAATTGATCAGATCTTGATAAATACATGCATACATGCCTACACAACACATGTTGTAAACGTGGGTTTTAGCGATCACTATGCTCAAATTCTTGCAATTAATGTTTCAGGACGAGTTGAATACAACACACTGTAAGGAATTTCTGTAAAAAAAATATGGAATATTTTTGTTCTCTCCTAGAGGGTGACTGTAACGAGACCAATGAGAAATATAAGAAGTTTATGGCTACAATCAAACATTTTTTGAAATGGCTTTTCCCAAGAAAACAGCTATGTTGAACTCTACTCAAAAAACAAACAAGTGGATTACGAAAGGGATAAGGGTATCATGTCCAAATAAAAGGAGATTGTATGAGTACTCCAAGTGTAATACTAGTCCTGAATTTATTGCATGTTTCAAAAGATACAAAAGAATACTAACACAAGTTATTTAAAAAGAAAAAAAAAACTAGAAAATGACAATTTTTTTTGTGAGATTCCAAGGACAAAACTAAAGCAACCTGGCAAATTATAAGGAAAGAAATGGGTACCATGCCAGATAATCACAGTAATATAGAGCTGATTATGAATAAAAATAAACTAACTGGCCCCAAACATGTTGCTAGTGCTTTCAACAATTATTTATCAAATACAGCACAGCAGTCAATAAAAACACACCATGAAAAACAGCCAACCAGTCATCCAGATCAAAAAATTCATTCAAACACATTATTCCTGTATCCAGCAACACCTGAGGAACTCTCAAGAATCCTAGAAGAATTACCTAATAAATATTCAGTGAGTGTTGATGAGATACCAGATGCTATTATCAAAGCTAGTGCATCATTTAGTGTGGAACCACTAACAGACATAGTAAATTCATCTTTTAAGAGTGGTGTATTTCCAAATAATCTAAAAACTGCAAAAGTAACACCTCTGCATAAGAAGGGTGCAAAAAGTGATATTGCTAATTATAGACCAGTTTCAGTTTTGTCAGGCTTCAGCAAAATTATGGAAAAAATGTTCCTTGGAAGATTAACAGTTTTCTTAAATAAAGAGAGGCTGATAAGTGACTCCCAACATGGGTTCAGAGCTGGAAAGTCAACTCAGTCAGCAATTTTTGCCTTCTTAAATGAAGTATTAAAAGCAATGGATGATAAACAACATGTATCTGGGATATTTCTGGATCCAAGTAAAGCCTTTGATGTAACTGATCATGGCATTCTCTTGAGTAAATTAAGTAATTATGGAATTAGAGGCCTGTCTGAAAAGTGGATCCAGTCATACCTCAGTAATCTTCAGCGGATTACAGAAATAAAACACAAAGATAGTTAAGCACAAAAAATTTCTAGTTTTTAGAGTGATGAGCAGAAAACCAAGTATGGAGTCCCACAAGGGTCACTTCTAGGACCTGTCCTTTTTTTGCTGTATGTAAATGACTTGGCTAGTAAAATACATTTATTCTAATTAAATCACAGAATGAGGAAAATCTGCAGGAGACTGCAGTATCAGTTATGCATACCTTAATACACTGGTTCAAGACCAATCGGCTCATCAAAAATCCTGAAAAAACTGTGGCAGTTAACTTCCATACCACACAGAACCTCCACCCTGCAAACCCTGTTTTCACTATTGAAGGAAAAAATGTGTTGAAGGTCAGTCATACAAAATTTCTAGGTGTACATGTTCAGGCAGATCAGAAGTGGGAGGTACACCTAAACAATTTAAATAAGAGACTGAATTCACTAGCACATGCTGTTAGGATCCTCACTCAAAATACAACCTGCTCATCAGTGCTGACAATGTATCACTGCAGTACACAGTTGCTACTTATGTACGGCATAATTTTTGAGGGGAATTCCACAAAAACTACAAAAACATTTAAAATACAGAAAAAGATTATCAGGATGATAAAAAAAGCAAAATGTAAGGATTCCTGTAGACCCCTTTTTAAAACTCTGAAAAATTGCCACTGCCTTGCTTGTATATATATGAAATACTAATTTTCACAAAAAGGGAGCATCATAAAGAAGGAAAATCTCTTCAAACACAACTATGACATACACACATATGAAACTAGAGACAGAAGATGTACTTATACAGGAACACAGTAAATACAAACTTATGCAAAAGAGGAGTGTATCATTCTGGAGCTATGTTATATAACGGTATGCCTTCTTACCTAAAATGCATATCAACATTAAATGCATTTAAAATAAAGTTAAAACAGTTCTTGCTTGACCACTGCTTCCATTCTTTGTCTGAGTTTATGGAACATCATAATAAGTAAACCTCATTTACCAAATTTCACTAATTGCCAATTCATAATATAGTTCACATTGGGCTTATCATGTCATCTCACTTAATAACTGCTATTATCACATGTGGAAGCAATGTAGTACACCAATCTACATTATTATGCATTTTTATTATGTCAGCAATGTAGTCAAAATGACTACTGTATTGTAAACTAACTAGGTTTACCACTTTCCTATATCACATGTAGAAACAATGTATGAAACTGATTCTTGGACCAAATAAATAAACATAATAAGACAAACACCATGCATTCCTACAGCAACTCAATCCATTCTAGTATAAAAATAATGATGGAAATCGAATAAGAGGAGCTGTTACCTTTACCTGATAATTTAGTTGAGAGCAGAGTGGATGTTTCCCTGGGACACTGTGTCTACAGTAAGTCCGTCCATACCAACCTCTGTATGCACACCAAGAGCCATCATCAGCCATTAGAGAGAATGTAAACAGAATAAGAGGAACAGCTACCTTTACCTCATGATTTAGTTGAGAGAAGAGTCAATGTTTCCCTGGGACACTGTGTCTACAGTATGTCCACCCACATCAACCTCTGTATGCATCAGCCATTACAGAGAAGTTCCATTCTTTAAACTCAGGTCCACAGAGTATGTGTGCTGTCAGATGAAAAAAAGCCCTGTAGAAGAACTAAGGCACCTTGGGCCCTACAACATAAATCAACACTGCCTTCTACTACGTTCTGTGAAATATAATGTAGGGCTTCAAATACTGGATGTAAGCACATACTGTGCAAATTTGAAATACCATTTGTTGGACAGACATACTGTGCAAATTTGAAATACCATTTGTTGGACAGACATACTGTGCAAATTTGAAATACCATTTGTTGGTCAGACTATAAAAACTGTAAACGAAGATGTAAGGTGCGCAAGTGTTCCACATGGCTGAAGTAGCCACCTAAATCAGCTGTCACTGAACACTGACAACAAATTTCTAGAACAGTGTAATAAAAGAGGGAATTATAATTAGTGTGGCACATAATTTAAATAACTAAAGTCTCTGTTCATATGTTGGTAAAAAATGCAAATTTTGAGTCAGATGTAGGTATAGATCATCAGCCAAAAATGTAATGAATCCTTTCTTTGAAAATTATTTTGAGGAATTAATTCAGGAGCCTACATGAAGTGTAAATGGTTGTGATAACACATTAGATCTCTTAGCAACAAACAATACTGGGGAAATCAAAAGTGTCTTCACAGGTACAGGAAATACAGACTAAAAGATCGCTGTAGCAAGATTGAATACCGTAATGTTCAAAACCATAAAATAAATGCAAAATACATCTATTTAAAAAAAAAAGCAAAAAAAGAAAACAAAAAAACAGGTAAAAATTCACTTTATGCCTTCCCTAGGAGATAGTCTCCATTCCTTCAAGTTAGTACTAATTATGTAAGTGTTGATGAAAGGTGGCTCGAATTCAAAGACTACACTATATTTTTGAATATGGGCCACATCTGGTTGACATATATTTAGTATTGCAGCAAATTCAAATGAAATTGATAAATGACAAATAAGGTCACAGTGAAAACAAATGGTCTGAAGGACTAATACATGGAAACATTTGCTGTATTTACCCGAGTACAAGACAACACTGAATACAAAAAAAATTCACCCTCCCCCCTTTTTTTAGGACGCTCCTTGAGCAAAATTTATATTGTAACATATTCTGACTAATCAAAATTACAAATTTTTATCGATGCAAGGCATCTGCCTATTCTAAACTTATGCTGTTCATCCACTGACTACATCTTGATAAGACAAGGAGAAATAAAACAAACAAAAAGAAATGCTTTACAACAAACTTTTTATCTTCATTGGCTTTTTTGTTTACTGTCATCTGTGGTATCACTATTTTTAATCATCATCATCATCAGAACAGGACCACTGTGAAACTCATATCTTCATTGTCACAAATATTTGGCTATTTCTTCCAAATGTCTTGCGATTTCTGAGGTTGTAGTTATGGTGGGGCATGAGAACACAACTGTTTTCTTCTGAACACATAGTGGATTTTGCATCTATACTGGCGTGATGTTAACAATGTCCCTTGCTTCGAAATGTACATTTGTCGTCACACTCTGATTTACTGTGTAGATCCAGCAGCTGACACACCAACAATTGTTTCCATCGTACCCCACTGTTAGCATCAACAACACTGTTGCACGAAATATTCTAGTATGACACTGGCCCCAAATCCAGACTTTTAACATCCCCTGCAGAAATGTATGCTATGTTGGGTATTTGTTCAATTTTAAAGTCAATTTGATACTGAGTAGAAATGGATTCAGGCAAACCTGTAGTTCAAACATGGCAGATGTTTAAAAGCCAAAGTAATTCCCCCGATTGGCAGCATGATGAAATCTGCTGCTCTCACCACTCCCCTCTTCGCACTCATCACAGGTCTCAGTGAAGTTGGTGTCACTGTTCCCCCTCCAATTCTTCTGTAGCACTATCCTTGAGCATAGTGAAACATGGATGGCAATATCCTCTTGGGTGCAGATCATATGCAACATTAGCAACTAATATATAAATTAAAGTTTGCAATCATGATTCAGTCCAATTCTAAAACTTTCACTCATCCTGTGATTTAGTGATGTCTGCTGGTACTGTCTCCATAATGGGTCTTTCCACTGTAATTTATTCTTGCGATAACAATTGCAGTCAGTATAATGGGATTTATTTTCTGTTAGACATCTGATTTCAGATTAGTTTTCTTTCCTGTTTTATCTGAATGTCGCCATCTTGTTCTAAAGCTAGTGATGTTTTTCCCCAGTATTCTAATATGTGAACAGTGACCAAATTTCTCATGTGCAACCCACTTGATAAATCATTACAATCTCTCATAACTGAATAAAATATTCACTTCAGTTCAGAATATGTAATGGTTTTTGAAGGACAAGATTTTCCCCTTCAAATGTTACCTTTACTTAAAAAGCAGCATAAATGTATGTATAATGTGTCCATATATGTATGAGAACTTTTATTGCAAACCTTATCAAATGCAACAAAAGTCTGCAAGTTGATTGAATTTAGTGCTCTTTCCTCCTGTGTTTCAGAAAATTGTCAATTTTTATACAGAACATTACATTGTTACAATGGGTGGTTCACAGTTGGGGCTCAAAATAAATTTCTGTGACACTTCAAAAGCCAAAGCTTCATTTTTAAATGTAAGACAACCCCTATATTAGTCTATTAAACATTGAAAACACAGTGAATATAAAATTACCCCACAATTTTTGATTGACAAATTTGAGAAAAAACCTCATTTTATAATAAGGTAAATATGGTACATTGATTATTGCATCAACAATAAGCATACAGTATAAACTCAGGGCTGTTGTGATTGATCACAGACACAACTCCACAAGAAAGTGAAGTAGGGATGGGAGGGACATGGGAAATGAACCATTCCATTTCACCACTTGCTGGAGTCGGTTTTACATGTAAGCATGTATGGCAGATTCAGTGTTAGCATAATGCATCACTAACCCTTCATCATGTGTTACTGCACGTTGATTCCTGGCAGCTTTCACCCTTCATATTCTATAACTTGGAACCAATGCTGTGGGTGGCTTAATACATTTTTTATTCTGCAGTCCCATCCTAATATCTTCAGGTATAGTGCAGTGGGGAGCTGTTATGATGTTAATGTGTTAGTGCTCAGTGTCTGTTATCTGCAGTGATTACCCCACAGAGGAAATGTCAGTGTAATATTTGGAAACTAAGGTCAGAAGACATGGAATTGGAGTCAGATGGTTAAAGTTTCAAGCACTGGGCTACAAGGAACATCCATTCAACTTGGTGTGGGAAATGAATATGTTATAAAGTTACAACAGATATCCAAATAACTGCAAGGGTGTGACTCAAAGCCTGAAACCTGAGTCGACTGTGAGTGGGGATGCCTCTAGAATGCAACTTCACTGCTCCTCTCCAATTCCTCTTGCCCTGATTGCTGATTGCTTATCTCTCTGAATGTCTACTCACTGTCTCCCTCTGATTGCTTGGCAGTTATATTATTTGCCCCCACTCTGTTCTCCCATGTGCTGAATTTCCCATTTTGCAGCAGCTAGCATGCAGCCTGTGTCCTCAAAATTCCCATGTCACCCTCAGGAGTTCCTTGTTGTGACACCTTCCGCACTAGTTACTGGGTGCCTAGCACATTGCATACCACTTCAATTTTCTTCAAGTGTTTCTCAGCATTCCTGTGAAGAAAGCATCAACCTAACAACAAATCTAAGTGTTTGCAGCAGGAATGTCTGTGCATTGCTCAAGAGTGTGACTCATCAGTGTACTTCTTGCTGTCTGTCAGACTTTCAATGGAATAACCCTTTCAAAACTAAACAAACACTTCAATTAAACTGGATGCACCTGGCTTTTGAGAAAGACTCACATGCAGGTTTTCCATTAAGTGTGCCTTCTTGTCTTGAGTGAGGAGCAGTGAGTATTGCACTATGGAAGGAATAGAGACAGTCTCTTAGGAAATCATCAAACGACTTTTTATCTGGTCTTTTTAAGTAGCTATATTTGTTTTAATTATTGGTGCATTTGGTTGTTACATTATTCAACCTTTTTACAATGACCTTGAGGTCACTAATTCCTCTGTCTGTCATGACACATTCTATTTGCTCAGGATTTTTTAAAATTATTGATACATCTTTAAATTTGAGTGTTTATACTAAGTAAATTAATAGGAGATGGAACAGATCCCCCACAGCACACAAAAAAAGTCAGAACACTGTTATAAAAGCAACATAAAAAGTGTGCCAAATTTACAAGAAGGCAAAATAGATTAGCAACTTTTTGCATATGCTCAAAACTTATTTGGACTTCAACAAAAGCTGCTTTCAATAGTTTCCACAATGAAATTCTGACTTGAAAGCTGGCAGAAAATCCATAGAGGTTCTGACTGTATGTAAAGTATCACACCAGTACACGAGAAAGGAAATAGAAGTAATCTTCTGTACCAAAAACCATATCATTGATGCTGATTTGTAGTATTGTATATATACTGTGTTTAAAATTATGAAATGCCTTGAAGAAAATGATGTACTGATGACACATAACCAGCATGGATTCAGAAAATACTGTCTTGTTAAATACAACTGGCTGTTTATTTGCATGAAGTAACATATGCTACTGACAGGGGATCTCAAATTGATTCAATACCTCTAGATTTCCAAATGGTTTCTGACACTATTCCTCACAAGTGACTTCTAATTAAATTACAACCTTGAAAAAAATTATCTCTGCTGTGCAACTGGACTCATTATCTTCTGTCAAAAGGTCACAATTCACACAACTGACAGCGGATTATCTAGTGAATTCGAAAATATGTCTGGGATTTCCATGGGAAGCATTATAGGCCACTGCTGTTTTTAATCTGTGTAAATGATTTGTGAGTCAAACTTAGCAGCTCTCTTAGATCATTTGCAGGTGGCACTGTTGTTTACCATCAAATTAAGACATAGAAAATCAAAATGAACTACAGAATTATTTAGACTAGATATCTGTACATATCAAAAAGTGGCAACTGACTCTCAATTTTAGTTGCATGATAAATCCCACCAATTTAAATGTTATTGATTCAACTAAATATCAAGGGATTAAAATTATAAACATCTTAAAATGGAATCATAACATGGAAAATGTTTGGACGGGGGGAGGGGGGCAAGAAAGACAAGATTAAGTTTTCATAGAAACAGAAACTTATATTTTTTAATATATAGTACAAAGCACAAGAACAACAGTAATATTAATATTTTCTCCCTGACACTTGACAACTCTTTTCTGCTACTATGTTCATTATTTTGGGAGAAAACTTATTCACAGAAATCACTTTCAAGACTGAACCAAGGTGAATGCTTGAAATTTTGAATCTGACAACAGATTTATTTGCTTTCATAACTGAAAACACCTGCTCATATTAACAATTACTTCCAAACTTGGAAGTACTTTTATATGCAACTTTTCAAGTAGTATCAAATTTGGAATGCAAATATTTCTAAAATTCAGGTATATCAGTTTCACTAAGTTTGATCTTCAATTCTGTATCACACTGGATCTCAATTACCTCAATCTGGATATGGTTAGATATTAATTCTATATTTACTGTAGAAATTGAAGAGAATAAAGAAAACTTGTTTCCATTAATTTACAACCTGAAAATCTTGTTTTGAACTAATTTCTGAGGCTCAAGATTTTTTTCTGCAAAGGTTTTGTGTGATGTTCTTTCACCAAACCATATCTGTTCATGTTAAATCTCAGAAGATTAGTTTACCTTTGAATGCTTTAACTTTATTGCTTATGTTCATGATGATCTCATCTTTCCCTCAAAGTTTCAAATTCAGACCACGAAGGATAAATCTTGTAGTTATATTTTGTCAAAGGACAGTCTTGTAACTTGATTTTTACTTGTTAAGAACTGGAATATTTCCTCTTTCAGGTCCCAGAACTGTTTAAGATCCATGGTACAAGGTGGCCAACATATCTCAGTATCGTGTGACAAACTGGAATGGTTGGCTTTTGGTTCATGTCAGAAAGCAAAGAACTCCCACTGATTTGAAACTCTACATTTAATGAAACTGATAGTTTTTAGATAGGTTTTAACATTTTACATATTCACTATCTTTGTCCAAAACATGTTCCGATGTACAATACAATGCATATGATGAATCTTTGATCCATCATAAATTTTGCTTCTTTTTCCAACAATGCAATAAAACTATTGTGTTTCCTAGTCAGAGACCCAGTTAATTCTGACAGGGGCAGTTCATACTTTTGACTTCAAAAACACAATTAAATAAATCTTGGCCTGTACAAGCATTTTTATTGGAACTGGTTCCAATAAATCCTCAGGAATGATGAAACTCTTCACAGACACAAAAAAAGATCACAGCTAACTGAAGTATTCCTCTAATCTCCATCCTCTCATCTCAGGCAATGGAAAAGTCTCAAAACTAGATGAATTTGCTTTGATCTGAATAGTAAAATTGTTTGCCAAATCTGTAACTGTTTCTGTAACTCTATTTAGAGACAAAGATACTGCTTGAACAGCCTGCTCATTTCCTGGACAAATAATTTCTGTAGTTTTTATCAGGCATTCTTTTATGAAACTGCCTACAGTAAAATGTTTCAAGTGTTTAGCTATCAACTCAGACAAGATGTAACTTGCATGCATTGCCACTTCACTTTCTTGTGTTGCTGGTTTAAATATTAACTGTTGTTCTGTCAATCCCAACTTCAGCTCTTTCAACTTTTCTAACTACTGTACATTGTATGTTGTTCATAATGACAAGTAACACATGATTTCGGTACACTAATAGCATGATTGCATATCAGACAAGTTATGCATTGCATTGTACTTCACTGCAAAAGAAATCCAGCTCTGATTTTTCATGGAAATTTTGATGTCTGTTTGCAATTCTTCATTTATTTTTATTAACTCTTAATTTCAATAAATACATGCTGAATACAAAGTGCTGAAATAATTGAACAATCTTTGAATTTGTTACAACAACAGAATATTTTGATTAAAATTAATATATTTCTTGAACATAAATAAAGACACTGAATTACTGCACAGATTAATAACTGTTTTCCAAAATCAAAATACAACCTCTTTCAACCCAACCAACAAATCAATTCATACAAGACTAAAGCAGTCAGTGTAGCTGTGTCACATGAGATGGGGTGACGAGGAAGTAAATTTCGGCCACTGCAGGATGTAGAAGTGCGAGAGGGTGAAAAACACCAACAATTTCCTCCAAATGGCAATGACTCACATCTTCATAGGAAGAAATGATCATTGTGACAAAAAAAAAAAAAATAAAATAAAATAAAATAAAATAAAATAAAATAAAAAAAAGGGAAAATCACAAATCATACAACAAAACATTTAGGTGTTCATTTTTCCCAACAAGTTATTCAAGAGTATAACAGCAGGGAAATTTAAGTTTGTAAGCTTCCATGGCCAGTGTCAATTTTAAAAAAAAATTTTGGGTGTTAGGTCGTATCATTATAAAACAAAAGCAACAGTGATGTTTTCACCATCTTTGCAGTGGTCCTCTTCAAGACTAATATAAAAATAATCTGAGAGTGATTCTATGTACCTTCTACCAAACACATAATGATGAATTGAGGGTAATCATTTATATCAACAAAAATAATCAGTGTTTGAAAATATGATTGGACAGATAAAAAAAATCTACTCAGCAAGGGGAAGCAGGAGAAAACACATATAAAAGTTAAGGAAATGTGCAAGCTTTTGCAGTCAATGATTCCTTCTTCTTTTCCGTAGCCCTCCCCATTTCCTAAACCTCAGCAGTGCTTTTCCTTTATTCCTATTCCATCCCCCTCAACCCTTCTGCCAGAAGTAGGAGCTACTGGCTCCAAAAGCTTGCACATTTCCTTAACTTTTATATGAGTTTCCTCCTGCTGCTCTTTGGGGAGTAGATTTTTTATCTATCCAGTTATATTAATCATTTGGATATAGATAGGAAAGTGCCTATTAAGAGGCCTTTTGGCGAAGGGTATTGTCTC
Organism: Schistocerca piceifrons; assembly: GCF_021461385.2. NCBI lineage: Eukaryota > Metazoa > Arthropoda > Insecta > Orthoptera > Acrididae > Schistocerca > Schistocerca piceifrons. The sequence continues at coordinate 191,339,265 of NC_060141.1, forward strand.
ATAATATTTTCCTTATTGATTTCTTTTCATACCCTTCTTTTAGTTTCGAATTGCTGCTGATCGTTTCGTAGTTTAACAGCTCCGGAAATCAATTGCTAAGGAAATGTGTAATGTGCAGTGTCCACTGTTTTGTTGGAGCCTTAAGCAGCAAGCAACAAAATCTAGTTAATGAAAACAACTCAGGGATTTATCAATATATCAAGTGAAGAGTAAATGACAAACTCAGCTGCAAAACCAAAAACTTGTAAATCATGCGTTACTTCATTTACTTATAATGTTACTATCAACATATTCTTATCCAACCATAAATCTGTTCATTGCAAAACTTCATTTCGCTAATTCCCGAAAAGCCCAGTTTTGACCTGTTCACTGTCTACTCAGTTGAATTTATAAATCCTAACATTTGTACTGTAATTCACAGAATGGTAGTGTCATTAATAAACCAACTGAAACTCTGTACAAGGCAGTATCCATCCATAGATTCACCATACCATACACTGCTAATCACTGTGAAGTGTGTGGCAGCAGGCAATTTTTATTGTACAATATGTAAAGGTTTCTTAATGTGCTACTTGCAGATGAAGAAGAATGATTATTATGATGCCTCTTATGAGCTGTTATTATGTTAATTTTATCTTCAAAAACTGGGGATTTAATATGTACATGTATTAAGATTATTCATAGCTGTTTTTTCTGACCCCTCAAAACATCTGCCAGTTAAAATTTATCAACTTTGCTGTTACACTTTCACACCATTCAAACAAAACTGTGATTTACACTCTGATGTTTTTGTATATGGATCATATAGACTACAGCAGTATTTAAGAACAGCCCATACAAGTGTTTTGTAGGTAATCTCCTTTGTAGACACAATGGGGTTTCCTGATATCCTTCCAATGTATCAAGCCAAAGGTGTTTCCATTAACATTGCACATCTGTGATTTCGTGCTTCCCTTTTTATCTACTGTGCACAAGATGCTGTTCCTCAAGAAGCCTTCGGATTCCTTTTTTTTTTTTTTTTGTTAAACTTGGGCCTCAGTTAAATAACTGTAGTTCCTGCTTGAGAAATAAATTTTACTAACTATGTAAATATATGTTTATTTTTTTAGCCTATTGTACCTCTCTTGACACAAATGTGTTACAATCACTACAAATCATTACATGTGCAGATTCAGTTTCTACCTCCGCACTGTTTCCTGTACTTGTCTTGTGTTATAAATACACTATGTCCATTCTTCTGGAGCATTTATTTTCAGTAAATACTTTGGTTAGCCCCAAGATGTATCACCAACTCCTGCTTCTAGGCAGTTCATGGTCCTGAGTACAATGCCACAAATACCACATACAAACCAGTCTATTGCATCCATAATAACAGAACCAATAAATCGTTTAAAAGTCAAACATACATCTGGTTTATATGGTGTTACAGAAAATGGGACTTAGAACAAGCAGCGCAGCACCAGGGAGGAAGAAGGCCACAGCCAAAGTCAGCTGGTGCTTCCTCACACCATATTTATGGATGCTGATGCTCACTTCATGCTGCTTCATCATCCAGGGTGACCGACTGTGTATGCCTCCACCACAGCACCTCAGACACAGCCACCAGCAACTTCCTCCACCCACCAGTAGCCCCCACACAGGGGCCTTCTGGTGTTTGTCAGATGGACATCACTCTTCCATTCTGTTCTCTTTCCAGGTTTTGTATTGGGACCATATTAGTGCTGGGTGGGTCTCCCAGGGTCTACAGGCTGTATTTCCCATCCAGGATTGCACTCCGATACTGTGACACTTCTGGGGCTCCCAGCTCCCCTCCTGCATTACAGAAGTCCAGTGGGAGGGTCAACCCACCGCCCTTAAGCCACTGACCACTCGAGCATCAGTTCTTTTGCTTTACCCCATCTAATCTAAGAACCCCTCTCAATTCTTGGTGCTGTTGTCTCGTCTTCCCACAGAGGGTAAGGGAACATTTCTCCACTCACTGCCTGGAGGCATCTACTATGTCAACCAATGACTGGGCACCAGACAGTCGTCACCTCAGTCGTGGTTCTGGACCATGCCTAAAGTGCTTTGCTTCCCTTTCTCTGAGAGGGAGGTATATTTCATCCACCAGCACATGCCAGATGACATCCCATGGTATGGCACAGTGTCACTGGTTGCATAATCAGCAGGTACAGCCATTTGACAAGGTTTATAGCGATGGTTGCCTTAAGAGGGTACCACACCTAATGGAACTACATTACCATGCCTTCCACAGATGCCAGTGAACCAATGGAGGACATACAGTTACTCTGAGAACCAATAAGCTAGCAACCTGTCATCACACTGCAACCAATCTTGCACATCAAGTGTACTCATCTGTGAGATAATATAACCAGTGCCTTCAGGCCTGTACAGTCAGTGTATACTCAGCACGCAGGGAGTTCGCTGTGGTCCATAGTTGGAGTCTATGCCCAGAAGGCAGTGAGCAACCTCCTGTGGCAGTCAACAGTCAGCAGTACAACCGCCAGTTAGTGGACCTCCAAGACGTCATCTCGGAATACAACTTGACAGATATGGATTTGTAAGGTGAACTATCAGACTAGTATTGCTCTGTCAAGTTGTGGATTTAGTTATTGGAAGTTACCTGCCCCAGACGTTATTTGTGTTCAATTACACCAAACTTCTATGTTACATTGGAGCTTTCTAACAAGTACCGTTATGGTATTTGGATCATATTTTTGTGCAGTTGTCTCCATCATCACACTGCCAGAGTTGTACTGATTTGATATGCTGCTGGACAGATAACATCATAATACCTTTATAACAGAATTCCAGTATAATAATGCATGAGGAAGACACTTGTATTTTTAAATTTTGTTTTATGTCTGTTTTCTAGGCGATGTTCAATCACAACCGACTTCTCAAGCCCCCTTCTGTTTAATATGTCATAAGTGCTCAGAATAATGCTCAACAACACAGTAAAGAGTTTGCCCTATGTAAGTGCTACTGCATTTGTGGAGACACAATACATGTCAGGTACTTAAAGACCCACATTGTCTTTAATGAGGCATAACATATCTCATTAGCCAGTTAGTGGACCTCCAAGAAGTCATTTCAAAATACAACTTGACAGATATGGATTTGTAAGACAAACTATCAGACTAGTATTGCTCTGTCAAGTTGTGGATTTAGTTATTGGAAGGTACCTGCCCCAAAAGTTACGTGAGTTCAATTACACCAAACTTCTATGTTCCATTGGAGCCTTCTAACAAGTACCATTATGGTATTTGGATTATATTTTTGTGCAGTTGTCTCCAGCATCACACTGCCACAGCATATCAAATCAGTACAACTGTGGCAGGGTGATGCTGGAGACAACTGCACAAAAATATAATCCAATTACATATTATATATAAAAAGAGATTTGGAACCAGAGAGTGCAAAATTTTTTTCAGAGCTGTTTGGATTTGGGCAGAGTCATCTAAATGCAATTGATGAACCAGTTACGGGTGGTGTAGGATATAGAGCATGCAGAGGGGGTGATCACAAGAAAGAGAAGTTTGCAGCAAAAAAAAAGAGAAGGTAATTAGCGTCATCTCAAGCCTACAGGGCAGGGAGAGCTATTATTCTCGGAAGAAGTGCCAACGATTTTACCTTCGTCCAGAACTGAGAATCAACAAGTTGTTCAACATGTATATCACAAGACTATCAAAATAATTACAAGTAAGATAGTGGTTCTTTCAGAAAATATTCAGCTAGAAATTTAACTTAGATTTCCGAACACCTGCTCAGCTATTTGTAGCTAATGTCTTACAATATCTTGCAGTCTGGCTACATCTGCCCAAAGTGAAAAATCACAAATTCTGACTCACTAGGGTGCCCACAGATTTAGGGGAAAAAACTTTTCATCAACTTACAAGGGAGAATCCTTATAATCAACAATCTTATATGCTTTTATAATCAACAGACACAGATTCCTACAAAACTATCTTGATCTAATGCATTTTTCTAGAGACAATATTGTTTTTGAGCTCAGTTTTATTTCTTGTTGTATCAGTGTCATCTGTAATGCAACAAAATGAGTGTTACATGCAAAAGTTATGTTTTTTGTTCCATGGAATCTGAATCTACAATTAAAATGGGATGTTCATGTTTGAAGATTTCAAAGTTGTTCCACATCAGAGGGGTCAACATTGGCATAGCTGGATAGCACTTTTAGAAATACTGAACATGTATTTTCCTGTTTTTTTAATCTGGTACATGGTTTTTGAGATTTCCAGATATTTGTTGTCTCAAGATAAAAACTCGTCCTTTATATGTGCCATATGTTCTTAAGATTCCATACAGTGATCTTCCTACAGCACATATTTAATACTTTGAGAGCACTAGAAGCAAGTTCATAATACCGAATGTGGATGCGAATTGACAGTTGCGATTGACACCTTGGATTAGTACTTACAAAACAATATTCATTTGTCTTTCAAAGTCTATACAGTCATTGTTCCGGTTTGTTGTTTACTCTTGACTGTAGGCAGGTGACACAAGGAGTATCAGTATTGTGCGGACACAGGTACATCCTCCCATGAAGCTATTTTGATCACTGTCCCACCTTTGAAATCACCTATTGCCACTCTCCATGGCTTGCCATGTAAAAATAAATAATAAATCTGCACAGCAGTTGTGCTGTCTTATACTGAAACTGCTTAGTGTATTCATCTCTTGGTCTCCCTCAACGATTTTTAACCCCCACACTTCCCTTCAGTACTAAATTGGTGATCCCTTGATGTCTCAGAACATGTCCTACCAACCAATCCCTTCTTCTAGTCAAGTTTGCTACAAATTCCTCTTCTCCTGCATTCTGTTCAGTACCTCCTCATTAGTTACATGATTTACCCATTTAATCTTCATCATTCTTCTGTAGCACCACATTTCGAAAGCTTCTATCTCTTCTTGTCTAAACTATTTATCGTCCATGTTTCACTTCCATACATGGCTAAACTCCATACACTTTCAGATAAGACTTCCTGACATTTAAATCTAAACTCGATGTTAACAAATTTCTCTTTTTCAGTTATTTTGCTCCTCAAATAGCAAAACTCATCTACTACTGATGTGTCTCATTTCCTAATCTAACTCCCTTAGCATTACCTTATTTAATTCAGCTATATTCTGTTATTCCCATTTAGCTATTGTTGATATTGATCTTACAGCCTCCTTTCAAGACACTATCCATTCCACTCAACTGCCCTTCCAGTTCATTTGCTGTCTCCGACAGATTTACAATGTCATCGGGAAAACTCAAATTTCTTCTTCTTGGATTTTAATTCCTACTCCGAATTTTTCTTTTGTTTCCTGTACTGATTGGTCAATATACAAATTGAATAACATCAGGGACAGCCTACAACCCTGTCTCACTCCCTTCTCAACCACTGCTTCCCTTTCATGACCCTTGACTCTTATAACTGCCATTTGGTTTCTGTACAAATTGTAAATAGCCTTTCACTCCCTGTATTTTAACCCTGCCACCTTCAGAATTTGAAAGAGAGTATTCCAGCCAACATTGTCAAAAGCTTTCTCTAACTCCATAAATGCTAGAAACATAGGTTTGCCTTCCCTCAATCTCTCTTCTAAGATAAGTCATAGGGTCATTATTGCCTCGCGTGTTCCAACATTTCTACGGAATCCAAATTGATCCTCCCAGTTTTTCAATTTGTCTGTAAAGAATTTGTTTTAGTGTTTTGCAACTGTGACTTATTAAACTGATACTTCAGTAATTTTCATACCTGTCAACATCTGATTTCTTTGGAATTGGAATTATTATACTCTTCTTGAAGTCTGAGAGTATTTCAGCAATCTCATACATCTTGCTCACCAGAGGGTAGAGTTTTGTCATGACTGGCTCTCCCAAGCCTATCAGTAATTCTAATGGAATGTTGTCTCCTCCTGGGGCCTTGTTTCTACTTAGGTCTTTCAGTGCTTTGTCAAATTCTTCACGCAGTATCATATCTCCCATTTCACCTTCACCTAAGTCCTCTTCCATTTCCATAGTATTGCCCTCCAGTACATCGTCCTTGTATAGATCCTCTACATACTCCTTCCATCTTTCTGCTATCCCTTCTTTGATTAGGTCTGGTTTTCCATCTGAGCTCTTGATATTCATACAGGTGGTTGTCTTTTCTCGGAAGGTCTCTTTAATTTTGCTGTAGGCATTATCTATCTTACCCCCAGTGATATATGCGCCTACATCCTTGCTTTTGTACTCTAGCTATCCCTGATTAGCTGTTTTACGCTTCCTGTTGATCTCATTTTTTGAGATGTTTGTATCCCTTTTCATCTGTTTCATTTACTGCATTTTCATATTTTCACCTTTCATCAATTAAATTCAATATCTCTTCTGTTACCCAAGGATTTCTATTAGCCCTGGTCTTTTTACCTACTTGATCTTCTGCTGCCTTCGCTATTTCTCTCTCAAAGCTACCCATTCTTCTTCTACTTAGGTATATTAACCACTACCTCACAATATCTCCTGTCACTCATGGCTTTCACACTGCTCAATTCCTCTGAATAGGAAACAAATGAGGCATACAACCATTATAATACAAGACAGAAAGGTGAACAAAAAAATCTGTCTCTGGTACAAAAAGGGGTAAAGTAAACAAGTACAAAAATCTTTAATGCACTCCCAAGTAATATAAAGTGTCTAAACGAAAATAAAACGCTATCCAAAAAAAAGCTAAAGGAATTCCTACTGGAAAAATGTTTCTACTCTTTAGACGAATTCTTCAGCAGAGATAAATAATTTGAGTACTATCATCATCATCATCATCATCATCATCATCATCATCACTGATTATGCCTTTCAGCGTTCAGTCTGGAGCATAGCCCCCTTATAAAATTCCTCCACGAGCCCCTATTCAGTGCTAACATTGGTGCCTCCTCTGATGTTAAACCTATTACTTCAAAATCATTCTTAACTGAATCCAGGTACCTTCTCCTTGGTCTGCCCCGACTCCTCCTACCCTCTACTGCTGAACCCATGAGTCTCTTGGGTAACCTTGCTTCTCCCATGCGTGTAACATCACCCCACCATCTAAGCCTGTTCCCCCTTACTGCTACATCTATACAGTTCATTCCCAGTTTTTCTTTGATTTCCTCATTGTGGACACCCTCATGCCATTGTTCCATCTACTAGTACCCGCAATCATCCTAGCTACTTTCATATCCGTAACCTCAACCTTGTTGATAAGGTAACCTGAATCCACCCAGCTTTCGTTCCCATACAACAAAGTTGGTCGAAAGATTGAACGGTGCACAGATGACTTAGTCTTGGTACTGACTTCCTTCTTGCAGAAGAGAGTAGATCGTAGCTGAGCGCTCACTGCATTAGCTTTGCTACACCTCGCTTCCAGTTCTTTCACTATGTTGCCATCCTGTGAGAATATGCATCCTAAGTACTTGAAACCGTCCACCTGTTCTAACTTTGTTCCTCCTATTTGGCACTCAATCCGTTTATATTTCTTTCCCACTGACATTACTTTCGTTTTGGAGATGCTAATCTTCATACCATAGTCCTTACATTTCTGATCTAGCTCTGAAATATTACTTTGCAAACTTCCAATCGAATCTGCCATCACAACTAAGTCATCCCCATATGCAAGACTGCTTATTGTGTGTGTCTCCAACAGAAAGGGGTTCCCACTCAATGGTCTGAAGATGACCACAGTAGTGGTCGAAACCGGTCACCTTATAAAATAAATCGTGATCAAGACTGTTTTTAATAGTAATTATTTACAAGACATTGATCACTGCTGTTCCCATAATGCATTCAAAAGTAATTTAAATAAAACTGTATTTCTTTCCCTTGTTCTTGTCAATCGTTTCCTAAAACTTTCTCTGAAATTCTCTACAACCTCTGGTTCCTTCATTTTATCCAATTCCCATCTCTTTAAATTACTACCTTTTTGCAGTTTCTTCAGATTTAATCTACAGTTCACAACCAATAAATTGTAGCCAGAGTCCACATTGCCCCTGCAAATGTCTTACAATGTAAAATCCGGTTCCTAAACCTCTGTTTTATCATTATATAATCTATCTGAAACCTTCCAGTGTCTCCAGACCTCTTCCACATATACAACCTTCTTTAACGATTCTTAAACCAAGTGTTAGCTATGATTAGCTTATACTCTGTGCAAAATTCTACCATGTGGCTTCCCCTTTCATTTCTAACCCCACTCCATATTCACCTACTACTATTCCTTCTCTTCCTTTTCCTTTTTTCGAGTTCCAGCCCTTGATGACTATTACATTTTTGTCAACCTTAACAATCTGAATAATTTCTTTTATCGCATCATACATTTCTTCAATCTCTTCATCATCTGCAGAGCTAGTTGGCATATAAACTTGTACTACTGTGGCTTCGTGTCTATCTTGGCTATAATAATGCATTCACTATGCTGTTCTTTTTTTTTTTTTCCATTATTAAACCAACTCCTGCATTGCCCCTATTTGATATTGTACTATAACCCTGTCTCCATCTGATCAGAAGTCTTGTTCCTCTATGTTTTCTATGTTTTGAAAATCAGCAAACAGTAGTCTGACTAACTCCCAATCTATGCCTTAATTGTTGAGTGTTAATGTGAGGATTATGATTCACTGAAGCTAATACCACAGGTTCATTATTCTCTCCTGCAACAGTTCTTTGATGGTTCCTTTTCGTGGTTGTACAATTCACTCCATGTCGAACTGTTGAATAATGCAACAAATATATATATATATATATATATATATATATATATATATAAAAAATTATAATAGAGGGAAACATTCCACGTAGGAAAAATATATCTAAAAACAAAGATGATGTGACTTACCAAATGAAAGTGCTGGCAGGTCGACAGACACACAAACATACACACTAAATTCAAGCTTTCGCAACAAACTGTTGCCTCATCAGGAAAGAGGGAAGGAGAGGGAAAGACGAAAGGATGTGGGTCTTAAGGGAGAGGGTAAGGAGTCATTCCAATCCCGGGAGCGGAAAGACTTACCTTAGGGGGAAAAAGGACGGGTATACACTCGCACACACACACATATTCATCCACACATATACAGACACAAGCAGACATATTTGAGTCTGCTTGTGTCTGTATATGTGTAGATGAATGTGTGTGTGTGTGTGTGTGTGTGTGTGTGTGTGTGTGTGTGTGTGTGCGCGCGCGCAAGTGTATACCCGTCCTTTTTCCCCCCTAAGGTAAGTCTTTCCGCTCCCGGGATTGGAATGACTCCTTACCCTCTCCCTTAAGACCCACACCCTTTCGTCTTTCCCTCTCCTTCCCTCTTTGCTGATGAGGCAACAGTTTGTTGCGAAAGCTTAATATCTCTGGAACAATAACAGATATTAGAAAACGACTTTCACCGGTATCAACGTAAGGCTGGGGCCCATGAATGTACATATTTGGAAACATTCTAAAACGAAAGCATATGTTTTTTAACACAAACTTATGTTTTTTTTAAAATGGACCTCCTATATTTTTTCTTCAGCAATCCATAGCATGACAAAGCACATACACAATGGCGTTGATTGCATCGCAATATTCCCATTACATCCCGAGATATTAAGACGCGAAGTTGACGCTTGAAACACCCGACATGCGCTGCTAGCGCACGTCCTGAGGCTCAGACGTGAACCCCATGCTGCCCGTAATCGCAATGTGATTGACATGCGTAATCACACTTCCATACTTATCAAGAGGTCCGAAATGAATAATACGGTCTGCTGCCATCCTGCATTAACGTCGTACATTCCAGCAGGTATTTATCTCATAGGCTACGGGTGATGCAGTTCTGTAACATATCTGTGTACCGCAACGTTAGTCACAAAGTTAACTTCGCTTATCGTTAATCCGTTACTAAAAAGGTAATGCCGTTAAAACTTTACTTTACTGTAGATCTAGCGCAAGTGACAGTTAATCGTTCACTCGTAATAGTAAAATTCATGTTGATGGTTTTAGTGAAACGAGCAAGTGGACTAAAAGTTTTACCGTTGTTTAGGTAAAAATGTTTTGATTTGGGAAGTTCAGGTAGGACATAGAAGGTGAATGTAAACATGTTTACCCAATTAGTTTTATTATCACATAATTATTTATGTTATGTTTATCTAATGCGTTAAATGACAAATTGTTGCAAACAAATGTTTCTTAACATCAATGCGTAAAATGGCCCTTTGTAGAAACTTCCCCTGTGATACCAGCACTACATACTAAACATAACGTTCACATCTCATGCTCAAAGTGATGCCCATTGCCTTGCATACATAGGGTCACTTTGCGGATGAAGGATGTCCTACTTCGTGCTACTGTTTCCTCTTTGATGGCTGTACAAGCATCAATAATGCGTTGCTTCATGTCCTCTGGTGTTGTTGGTTCATGTTGGTAAACAGCATCCTTCACTGCTCCCCAAAGAAAATAATTCAGCGGTGTAAGGTCCGGAGATTGGGCAGGCCTAATCTAACTGGGCCACCTCATCTAATCCACCTACCAGGGAACTTACGGTTCAGAAGTCGTCTTGCTCGTAAGGCGTTATGTGCAGGGTATCCGTCATGCTGATACTGCATGACCATTCTCCGGTTCAGAGGTATGGTGTCCAAGAGAACAAGAAGATTGTGTCGTATAAATCTGGAGTATTGTCTGCCATTGTGGATGCCACTTATAAAGAAAGGTCCGATAATGGTATCTCCAATAATCCCACACCAAACATTAACTTTCCATGGACGTTGATGCTCTACCTGATGGAGCCATTTTGGATTGTCTGCTGACCAATAATGCATATTCCTCATATTGACAATTCCTTTGTTGGAGAATGATGCCTCGTCGGTAAAGAGAACATCTGCAAAAAAATGTGGATTAGTCAGAAGTTTTAGCTGAGCCCACCGACAAAATGTTACCCTATTGCGGAAGTCAATTCCATGAAGATCCTGGTGTAAATGAACATGGTAAGGATGAAATTTATGACGTTTAAGAATACGCTGTGCGATTGATTTCGACACACCAACTTCACGTTCAATTTGACGTGTGCTGATTTGAGGATTCACAGCTATGGTAGCGGGCACAGCAACTTCAGTACATTCGTCTGTGCGTGTTCTAGGATGATGCCGAGACCTTGGATTTAAGCTTCCAGTTTCATGTAGACGAGATGTGAGATGACCAAACATCCGGCGCGAAGGCGATGGCTTGTCAGGGAATCGTCTTCTGTACAGTTGTTCTGCCTGAACAGCATTTCGTCCACGTACAACAGGGTACAGTACAGGTATGTAGAGTAGGGTAGAAAACAGACATATTAACTTAATAATCATAATATTCGTTAACAGCACTATCAACAAACAAGCAATCTCATAACGTATTTCCCGTCAACGTACATTCTCCATAGATCAGCAGCACTTCTACCACATCTTCATGTGTGTACATTATACTGTACAGTATAAGTTCCACAACACAACGTTTATTCACAATGTGTAAGTATGGTGGTGTGATTACACATGTCAATCACATCGCGATTACGGGCAGCATGGGATTCACGTCTGAGCCTCAGGACGTGCGCTAGCAGCGCATGTCGGGTGTTTCAAGCGTCAACTTCGCGTCTCAGTATCTCGGGATGTAATGGGAATATTGTGATGCAATCAACGCCATTGTGTATGTGCTTTGTCATGCTATGGATTGCTGAAGAAAAAATATAGGAGGTCTATTTAAAAAACATAAGTTTGTGTTAAAAAACACATATGCTTTCGTTTTAGAATGTTTCCAAATATGTACATTCACGGGTCCCAGCCCTACATTGATACCGGTGAAAGTCATTTCCTAATAGCTGTTATTGTTCCAGAGATATTTTGGGTGGACAAGATAGCTGGGACACCCTGTATATATAAAACATAATACCATACAACATAAGCAAATGAAAATAAGCAAAGCAGGCCATTTTCATGTCGAACAATCACTCACTTCACATACTGTTCCAATAGTAAAAACAGCAGCATTAAGTGTCTGAACAAGCTCATGAATGTGGGCTTTCCGTGACACTTTACTATCTATCTGAACACCTAGAAGTTTGAACTGTTCAGTTTCACTAATCATATGCCCATTCTGTGAAATTAAAACATCAGGTTTTGTTGAACTGTGTGTTAGAAACTGTAAAAACTAAGTCTTACTGTGATTTAGTGTTAGTTATTTTCTACAAGCCATGAACTTATTTCATGAACTGCACTATTTGCACACAACATCCTTCATTACCAAGTTAGTGTTGTCAGCAAACAGAAATATTTTATAGTTACCCATAATACTAGAGGTCATATCAATTACACAAATAAGGTGCAGGAGTGCCCTCAACACTGACCCCTGGGGAACCCCCCCCCCCTCCCCGCCCCACTTGACTGTACCCCACTCAGACCCCACATCATAGGCATTCTCAACATTGTGAATAATGACCTTTTGCTGTCTGTTTCTACAGTAAGAGGTGAACCAATTGTGAGGTACTCCCCGTATTCTGTAATGATCCAAGTTCTGTAGCAATACTTTGTGATCAACACAATCAAACGCCTTAGTTAAATCAAAAAAATATGCCTAGCATTCGAAACCTTTTGTTTAATCCATCCAGTACCTCACAGAGAAAAGAGAATATAGCATTTACAATTGTTAAACCACTTCTAAAAACCGAACTGTCATTTAATAGCAAATTATGTTGAATAAAACGATTAATTACCCTAACATACACAGCCTTTTCAATAACTTTAGCACACACTGATGGCATAGAAATAGGTCTAAATTTGTCGACATTATCCTTTTCTCCCTTTTTATAAAGCAGCTTTACTACTGAGTACTTTTATCATTTACCATTCAGGAAACTGACCATTCCTAAAGGAAAAATTACAAATATGGCTAAATACAGGGCTAACATGTGCAGCACAGTACTTCAATATTCTGCTAGGCACTCCATCATATCCATGAAAGTTCTTCGTCTTCAGTGATTTAGTTATTGACTCAATCTCCCCCTGGTCTGTATCCCAGAGGCGGCTTTCAGACATCAATGTCGGAAAAGCATTTTCCAAGAAAGTTACACGATTCCCTGTAAAAACTAAATTTTTATTCAATTCACCAGCAATGCTCAGAAAATGATTGTTATATATTGTACATATATCTCATTTATCAGTAACAGAAATATTTTTACTACGAACTGACATTATTTCATCGACCTTGTGCTGCTTACCAGACACTTCCTTCACAACTGACCATATGGTTTTAATTTTCTCCTGTGACATAGCTATTCTATTTGCATACCACATACTCTTTGCCTTCATAATATTTTTAAGCTCCTTGCAATACTGTTTGTAATGGACTACTGTAGCTTGATTGTGACTACTTCTAACATTTTGATACAACTCCTGATTTGTTCTATATAATATCCTTATCCCACTAGTCAGCCACCCGGGCTACCTATTACTTACTGCTGGTAGCCCATTTAGAACGTTCTAATGGAAAGCAACTCACAAAGAGCATCAGAAATGTGTTAAGGAAAGCATTATATTTATCATCTATATTATTGGCACTATAAACATCCTGCCACTCTTCTTCCTTGACAAGGTTTAAACAGCTCTTTGTTGCTGTTGGATTAACTGTCCTACATAGTTTGTAATTATATGTGACATTTGTTTGAGTACAAAAGCCTTTAGTGTTAAAATTTGTGCATCATGGTCTGAAAGGCCATTCACCCTTTTACTAACTGAATGCCCATCTAGTAATGAAGAATGAATAAAAATATTGTCTGCAGCTATGCTGCTGTTCCCCTGCATCCTAGGTGGAAAAAACACAGTCTGCATCAGATCACATGAATTTAGGAGGTCTACTAACATCCTTTACCTTGCACCATGATATACAAAATTTATATTGAAGTCACCTCATATAACTAATTTCTGTTATGTCCTATAAGATGAATCAAGAACCCTCTCTAGCTTGAGCAGAAATGTTCTGAAGTCAGAGTTAGGGGACATATAAACAACAGCAATGAGAAGTTTAGTTTCACTAACTTCAACTGCCCCTGCACAACATTCAAATATCTGTTCAGTGCAGTGCCATAACACGTCTATGGGCTCAAATGGAATACTGGTTTTTAAGTACGTAGCCACTCCCCCACCTCACAAGGAACTCCTTGAAAAACAGCCAGCTAATCTGTATCCCGGTAAAGGAAGCCTCTGAATTGTCAAATTACTTAAGTGGTGCTCCGATATACCAATAATTTCTGAGTCAACATCTATAAGCAGATCACTAACTCTATCTCTAATACCTCTTATATTTTGATGAAATATGCTAATTCCTTCTCTACTTGGAAGCATGATGTCCTCTGAAGGTGAGCCATTAGTTAGAGGGACTTCCTATAAGCAGGTATACCTATCAGCTGACTTCAATCTAAAAAAAAAGTGGAGCTCTAACACCAACTACTACAGGAAATTTTCCATGAGTGATCCCACCACCACCCACTACACAGTCACCTATAAGGTTTGCCAGCCTCCCCTTCCCATACCTATTGAGGTGCAGGCCATGACTAGTGAAACCTGATCTACTGATAGACCCAACTGGTACTGCTGATATGTGATCCATGGCCTCTGCCATCAGCGCTCTCTCATGCCCCATGTTAACGTGCCTAACAGTAGTATTAAGATGAGGCTGATCATAACACTGAAACACTAGCACAAAATGCACATTAGTGCCACCAGTTTGAGTAGCTATCTTTACCAGGTCACCACCAACATCATATTCCCCGTCCCTCTCAAGACTGTTCCCTGCTCCACCGACTATCACTACCTGATCCTCCTCCGTAAAATTCCTACATAACTTCCCTATTCTTTCAGTCACCTGAGCCAACCCTGCACTAGGCTTCACAATGCTGGTGACCTGGTACTCAGTCCCCAAAACTTCCTGCAACTGCTGGCCCACACCTCTACCATGCAAACTACCTAGCAGCAGAACCTTCATCTTTCTTTTAGACTTTACAAATGAGCTAGGCCTCCTAACTGCTGAGGACTGCTACATGTTCCCTACATCTACAGCTACAATACAACAATTAAAGTGCAAAACTGTTGAAAGTGAATAGCAACAGTGTAGGTCACCCAGAAACAAAATTACCCAGACAAGTAAGAAAGCTATATTATGATGAGGGAAGAAATATATTGTAAGATAGATACAAAATTTTAAAACAGTAACACACATGCTAGACGCAGTTTAATAACATCAAATCATGGAATACAAAACAAGGAGCACAATTATCAGAGATGAAAAAAGGTGATTGGATAATGGTAGCATGAATTAAGGTCAGAAGATTGAAATTACTTTGAGAAATTTTAAAGTGAGCCAGAAAAACTGACTAGATGAAAATGAGGTCCCAGTACAAGAAGATTATAGTGGAAGTTCAGCATTCATTTCGGAATTTCAAAAAGCTCTGAACGTTCTTGGAAAGAATAAATGCCCAGGTACTGATGAAATACCAGCAGAATTCTTGCAGGCATTGAGGCAAACTGAGCTGCGTCAGCTTGTTCTATGGTTTTACATCTTTGCCTGCTGGTGGGATGCATCTCTGTCTAGTCACCGAGTGGTGTTCGGTTGCCTGTTAGTTGAGTCTTTGGTTGTAGTTCCTCACAGTGGGTTGCTGACCACATTGCCAGTCAGTCTGTCACAGTTATGGAAAAAGAGACAATTGTCTCAGCAGCCAGTGGTCGGAAGAGTTGTGTTGGTCGGTAATACTTGGGCCTAATGTCGATGCAGCCAGTTTACTCTTGGTTAAGGAGGCACAGTCACTGATGTGAGTGTTGGAGTGCTGTCCATTTTCTGGCACCATCTGTTCTGCCCTGTGGGGTAAGGTACACATTACTTGATTGACACATCTGCACTCGTATTCAAGTTGTTACCTCTGCGCTGGATTGCCTGTGGTTCTCCATCACTCTGTGTCAAATGTTAAATTTACCTTTTGGTGCCTGTTTGAAATTATCTGAGTGCCATATCTGATGTGTTTTAAAATTTCTTTTAATTGTTCAACATCTGCTTATCTTGTCATTCAGGCCTGAAATTAATTGTCTCATGTGTTCTAGGCCACCACATGTATTAGTGATCACTGAGTTCAAAACTGAGTCTTATTTGTATTGGAAGTTGTTGCTTCCTTGATTGATGTAATGACTATAAAACTGACTGTGGCCAAGGTAAGAGAACACTAGCGGCCCAGTGAATCTTGGCTCACCTGAGTAATTAAGTCCCATTACTCTGGAGAGATTTTGCCTCATTCAAAGAATTTAATAGTTACCATTCTAAATATTACTATTGTAACTGTTTGAATGTTAGCCCTCAAGATTTGCCTGTTACCTTTTAAGTCACTTAAGTTAATGTGTTGAATACCCTGTGATTTCTAGATTATTACATTAATTTATTGTTATATTTTATTATAAGATTAACCCATTAATCCTTTTAGTAATTCTTATTGTAATATTGTGTTGTGATATGTAAGGTTTAGCTGGGGCTTGTGGTCATGCGCACATAGAGTTTCTTGTCTTGGTCGGAGCATTTTCATATGTCCTATTATTATTATGCATGAATTATATGTTTGTTTGCGCTCGGCTCTCTGAGCTATTCATAGTATTTGGAGATGCTGCCCCAGACTGTTGTCTGTTAACCACTGGTTCATTGGGTGTAACCTGTCCATGTCAGCTGTGTTCGAGTGGACAGGTGGCGCACCGCTTCCTGTCTCACTGTAGCCTCTGAGGCAGCGACCTCCTAGCTTGCTGTGGCATCCCTTGTAAGTTGAGTTTCTATCTCGTAGCAATCAGGTGTTAATTTAATCACAAGGCCTGTTATTCTAAACCATCTTACTCAGACCTGGCTGGCCATACCTGTGCCTTCCATATTTTCCCAGTATGAAGTTCGGTTTTAACGTAATAATTTTAAAATTGGTGTAATGTTTTTGTTAAATGGCATTTTATTATTTTTCCATCTCAGTATCTTGGCTTCTCTGATTTATTAAATATTGGACATTTGCATTACAAAGTGTTACCATGCTAGTTGCATAAAATATTAGTAGTTAACGGACCTCAGCTCGGCAGATACTGGACTTGTGTAATATTATATCAGCGCACTTCTTATAAGTTATATTCATTAATGTAAAGCATTCCCTTTAACCAGCCAAATGTTGGAATTGTAATCTTTAGCACCACTGCTGTCATTGTTTGCCCAGCGCTAAGTGGATGTTTGAATTATATCTGACTGTACTACTTGCTTGTTAGCCCTTCCTAAATTGGTGCATTTTATTCATTTAAATTAACTAATTTATCATCAACTGGTTTAACTGAAGAAATTTTAGAGTAACTGCCTGAATTATTTGTATTTTACTAGTATTTTGGTATCTGTACAATAAAAGATTGTTGGACTCCTGAAGTAAGAAATGACTTGTGATAAATGGCCGCATCTTCCCCAAGCCCATTTAGTTGTTGCCTTCTCCTAGGGCATTGACTGACATTTCGCTAAGGCCAGAGCACGAATTACACAGACTCACAAATGAAATTTATGGAATTGGGGAAGTTCCACAACAATTTGAACATAATGTAATTATTACACTTCCAAAAAAGCTAGAGTGGACAGATGTGAAATTTATTACACCAACAGCCTAGAACCGCATTATAAAAAAGTACATGGCTATGTGGAATTGTTCAAGGTCTGCCTTTATGCAGGAGTTTTTTGTCACATAAATCAGCAGGATATGTGTTGCTCGCAACACAGCAACAGATGCTGAAACTGAAGAGTAACTGAGTCTAGTATTTAAGAAATGGAATACATGCTTGGTGCCTCATCACTGTAATACACCCAAGTACTAAAATAAAACTAATGTAATGGTGTGCTTAGCACTTGTAATCACAGGATAGATAAAAGTTAAACTTCGTGAAGAGATTCTTGGAGAATAGGATGAATTTTGCTATCTCAGAACTAGAACATAGTAGTACATTGCAGAAGGCAGAAGAGCTTTCTATAAACAGAAACAGCTGCTGACATTCAAAAATATGAAAAGTAGAAGAGTCACAAAAAGCTGTTTGGAGTGCAGCTTTGTATGGGTGCAAAACATGGACAATGGAGAATACAGAAATGAAATGATCAGAAGAAATCAAAATGTGGTATTAATGGATAGTGATGGAAGGTCAGATGGACTGATCAAGGAATGGAGATATCCTGCAGTGAGTCAATCAGAAAAAACTCCTAAGATGGACATACACATATTACAACATGAATTTTTACTGAAAACTACTGTTGAAGG
Organism: Schistocerca piceifrons; assembly: GCF_021461385.2. Taxonomy (NCBI): domain Eukaryota; kingdom Metazoa; phylum Arthropoda; class Insecta; order Orthoptera; family Acrididae; genus Schistocerca; species Schistocerca piceifrons. The sequence goes on from NC_060141.1 coordinate 191,357,571, forward strand.
TATGGCAACAGGAAACAATTGCAGGACCTGGCCTAGGCATGAGTATATGATACATCATCAATGCAGGGAACAGCAGTTATGCTGAAGAAGAGGACAGAACGCATGCAACAGGAATGGAAATAGCATCAACATTCATAAATATGAAAAGTAAATGATTCATGAGAAGCTGTATGGAGCACAGCTCTGTATGAGTGCAAAACATGGACAATGGAGAATACAGCAATGAAATATCAGAAGAATCTGAAATGTGGTATTAATAGAGAGTGATGGAAGGTCAAATGGACTAATTAAGGAATAATGATATCCTGCAATGAGTTAATGAGGAAAAATTCCTAAGGTGGACATACACATAGTACAACATGAGTTTTTGCTGAAAACTACTGCTGAAAATAAAGTGACAGGAAACAATTGCAGGGCCTGACCTAGGCTTGAGTACCGTATTTTACAGACTATAATACGCTACAGATTATAAGATGCACCTTAATTTTTAAGCAACTTCAAAAAAAATATTTTTACCAATTTTATTATTAGACTGCAAATCCAAATTTAAAAAATTCCTTGTTTATGAAACCAAACTGACCTTAAAATCCTCTTCATATATAAGATGGTCTTCACTACCATCGAGAGCATTACTTATACCACACTTCTTGAAAGATTTCTCTTTCACAGAATTTTTCAAATGACTAATAAACTGATCTAGCACAACGAGAGAACTCTTCTTCAATGAAGCACCTTTCCTCCTCCCCCACACTCCGTTAATTCATAATTTAATACCAGCCTCATCCACCCAACCCTTGTCATGTACATGAACAACAACAACAACAACAGACAGTATTTCAGAAAGTTCTGACATTGTTTTGTGCTTGAAAATGATCATGGGTTATGTTTAGTGCTGTCAGCACAACATGAAAGGACAACAGTGTAGTGCATTATTTTCACATCCGCTTGTTTTCATAGTTACAGTTTTAGCACCTTTCATAGCAACAGTTCTGTTATTTGGCACAATGAACGTCAAGAGCAGCTTTATCGATATTCGCTATTTGTCTTAGTTCCACACTAATTTTCTTTCGATGTTGAATAACAAAGCGATGGAAACATAATATTTTCTCTTCATACCCTTGTGGCATTTTCTGATGTATTTTGGTTTTGGCTCGCATGCTAATTCCATGATGCTTCATAAACCTGTAGCACCAACCAACTCTACCCTTACAGTCTTTTAAGTTCCACTGTAGCACCAGCTTACGAATGTGTATTTAAATCATTTTTGTATTAATTCCAATGCCATTTTGACAGTGTCCTTGAATCCTTTTCAATATGCCATCTTCTAGTTTTGACCATTTTGTATTCTGTCCTCTTTTTGCACAATTCATCTTCCTCATTTTTTCAGTTCTTTTTCACTAGCTTGCCAATCACAAATTGCTTTTTCTGTTGGTGGGGGGGGCCAAAGTGCCACTCAGCTGCTCTGTTTCAATGTCTTCTGCATTTCTATTACTTTCAATTTATATCTCTCATTATTTGAATACCTTTTATTTTTTTCAATTACCATACCACTACTAACAAAAATATTGTACTGTTACTGATAACACAAATCACTTTCAATTCAAGTTCACTGGCACTGTACACTACAGTGTTGCATCATAGGATAGACAGTGTTCTAGGTTTGTGACGGCAGGGCAGGAGCGAGACAGTGTTAGCAAGCTTGTGAGTCCTCGTAACTCATGTTCGCCGCATTGGTGGACTGCTGCTCCCAGTTGAATCCAATGTTGCCAGATAGAGATAGCTTTCCCATGGCATCGAATATATGGCTGTTTTTAAGACTGGAGGGAATTTTAAATCAAACACTGGACATTTTTATATTAATTTTGAGTAGAAGATGCGCCCGAATTTTTGAGGCAATTATTCGAAAAAAAAGTGGGTCTTATAGTCCATAAAATACAAAACAGATCAGCAATGCAGTTAATAGCAGTGATGCCAAAAAAGAGGGCAGAAGGCATGCAAGAGGAATGGAAATAGTATCAGATCCACCTTAGGGTGGATGGCTAAAACAACAACAGAGGCAGAACCATAAACCTGTGAGTTAATATGAATTAACACCAAGTTTTAAATAAAACGAATATTTAATGCCCTCAGAAATTGGTGATTCAGTCATCTCTTTTGCAATGATTTCATTCCAAAAGATTACCATTAAATCATGAGATTTAATCAATATGCATGTAATTATGATGTATTTTACCTTAAAATGCACCGCTAAACATTAAGTGTGGCTGACTACCATAAATTCTGCTTTTAAACTATATTTTTGATGACTGACTGTTTATATGAAGAATACACCATACAGAACTATCATCCAATTTAACATCACTTTCTCATCCCATTAAAAAAATCTGTGAACTAGGGGATGCACAGAAAATGTTTCGATAAGAAGAGACTCACGTAATATCATTTGCAAGATTACAAGTGCGAGTTTGATGACAGTGAGAAATAGAAAAGTGTGGGATGAGATACTTAATGATACTGTATGCTACATAATATAAGAAAATCAAGAAACTGTTCACAAAAGTTTTTTTTTCCTGTTCTTAATTTTTTAAAAGAGAAAAACCAACAACTTAATCAACATTGTGTGTGTGTGTGTGTGTGTTTGTGTTGGTGTTTTAAATATTGTGGATAATAGCAGTGTGACAGTGAGAAAGAGAAAAGCAATGGATAAGGTAGTCAATGGTAGGTACGCTATATAAGACAAGAAATTCAATAAATTGTTGACTAACTTTTGTGTTCACTGTATCTTAACATATTTAGGGGAGGGGCAGGGGGGGGGGGGGGGGCAGTTGCTACAAGCACAAGGAAGAGCCACGCTTCTCACATGGACAGCCACACGAATGGGAGCATGCGTCCTTCCGACATTGCAGGCAGAATTTATCTGGGTTTTTTGCTCCTACAGAAATAGAAATGATACACACAGAAAACATGACTGACTGAATGTTGCATTTAATTAGAATGGCAATTACCATACTTACTCCCATGTTCAGTGAAGATATGGATAATTCATCACATGAATCTCTCCTCGTCAAAGCATTTCATCACATTTTACGTTATTGTCTGTGCACTCCTGCAAATAGCAGACCTTAGTTCTTAGTTGTGACAGTTGTTAGCAACCCTTGTGTTGATCAGGAAGAGCTTCGTCGAATTACTCATATGTTGTTGTTGTGGTCTTCAGTCCTGAGACTGGTTTGATGCAGCTCTCCACGCTACTCTATCCTGTGCAAGCTTCTTCATCTCCCAGTACCTACTGCAACCTACATCCTTCTGAATCTGCTTAGTGTATTCATCTCTTGGTCTCCCTCTACAATTTTTACCCTCCACGCTGCCCTCCAATACTAAACTGGTGATCCCTTGATGCCTCAGAACATGTCCTACCAACCGATCCCTTCTTCTAGACAAGTTGTGACACAAACTTCTCTTCTCCCCAATCCTATTCAATACTTCCGCATTAGTTATGTGATCTACCCATATAATCTTCATCATTATTCTGTAACACCACATTTCGAAAGCTTCTGTTCTCTTCTTGTCCAAACTATTTATCGCCCATGTTTCACTTCCATACATGGCTACACTCCATACAAATACTTTCAGAAACGACTTCCTGACACTTAAACCTATACTCGATGTTAACAAATTTCTCTTCTTCAGAAATGCTTTCCTTGCCATTGCCAGTCTACATTTTATATCCTCTCTACTTCGACCATCATCAGTTATTTTGCTCCCCAAATAGCAAAACTCCTTTACTACTTTAAGTGTCTCATTTCCTAATCTAATTCCCTCAGCATCACCCAACTTAATTCGACTACATTCCATTATCCTTGTTTTGCTTTTGCTTTTGCTCCTTTCAAGACACTATCCATTCCGTTCAACTGCTCTTCCAAGTCCTTTGCTGTCTCTGACAGAATTACAATGTCATCGGCGAACCTTAAAGTTATTATTTCTTCTCCATGGATTTTAATACCTACTCCGAACTTTTCTTTTGTTTCCTTTACTGCTTGCTCAATATACAGATTGAACAACATCGGGGAGAGGCTACAACCCTGTCTCCTCCCTTCCCAACCACTGCTTCCCTTTCATGCCCCTCGACTCTTATAACTGCCATCTGGTTTCTGCACAAATTGTAAATAGCTTTTCGCTCCCTGTATTTTACCCCTGCCACCTTCAGAATTTGAAAGAGAGTATTCCAGTCAACAGTGTCAAAAGCTTTCTCTAAGTCTACAAATGCTAGGAATGTAGGTTTACCTTTCCTTAATCTAGCTTCTAAGATAATCGTGGGGTCAGTATTGCCTCACGTGTTCCAATATTTCTACGGAATGCAAACTGATCTTCCCCGTGATCGGCTTCTACTAGTTTTTCCATTCGTCTGTAAAGAATTCATGTTAGTATTTTGCAGCTGTGACTTATTAAACTGATAGTTTGGTAATTTTCACATCTGTCAACACCTGCTTTCTTCGGGATTGGAATTATTATATTCTTCTTGAAGTCTGAGGGTAATTCGCCTATCTCTTACATCTTGCTCACCAGATGGTAGAGTTTTGTCAGGACTGGCTCTCTCAATGCTGTCAGTAGTTCTAATGGAATGTTGTCTACTCCCGGAGCTTTGTTGCGACTCAGGTCATTCAGTGCTCTGTCAAACTCTTGATGCAGTATCATATCTCCCATTTCATCTTCATCTACATCCTCCTCCATTTCCATAATATTGTCCTCAAGAACATCGCCGTTGTATAGACCCTCTATATACTCCTTCCACCTTTCTGCTTTCCCTTCTTTGCTTAGAACTGGGTTTCCATCTGAGCTCTTGATATTCATACAAGTGGCTCTCCTTACTCATATAAAAATACATTAAACGCAATACAGCTCAGCACAGTTGAGTAAACATAACATTTACCAACAATTACAAAAAATCATATTGTATACAAAAGTGTTTCCTAGCAAAGACTGATAGCCACCAGAAGCACATTGATGCCAGTCTAACATTATCCAGCTTCTACTGGCTCCTTGGCTTCCAATATAATTCACTAAGCAATTCAAATTAAGGCGCATTGCTGCAGGCATACCAAATCAGGGTTATAAATGAAGACGGACTTCAATGATGTGGTGATATCAGAAGAATTGACTCAGCAGTAAATACAGTGTGAGGCAGGAGTACACCCAAAATATAACCAGAGCTAGTAAATATATCAAGGTACAATTTTAGAAAAGTTATATTTGAGTGGTTAATTTCCTGAAGTACATAAGTAATATTTAAAGTTTACAATTGCTGAATTGTGACAGCTTAACAGAAAATCTGGAGATATTTGGATTGGCCATTCGGGAAATGTAATGGCCTGCACACTCACCATACTTAACATCTTTGGACTTTTATCTGAGGAGAAAATTAAAACAAGAGATCTACAGGGAGACACTGATAACTACTGAAGATACGAAATGCCATGTACATAGGTGTCTGTGATTAGGTAAATCAAGAATAAATTCAACATGCCATATTGTCTGTCCTGAATTACTATAGAGGATGTGTTTATGGTGCTGCTATACTATTACTATTTCACCAAGTTTTACACATTTTACGTCATTAAAGTCATCTTCTCATGGCACAGAAAAACAGTATTTAGTCCAGTCTAAAAACAGAAAGAAAAGAGTGGGAGGGGGGCAGCGGGTGTTAACACTCTAGGTTCCAGCATTCCGGAACTCCATTAATACTCCTCCTCTCAACCAGAAAATTCTCTCTTGGCCCCTTATTTGAATAATTTAGCATAAACAGCAACAAACATATATGAAACATTATATTAACTAGTGATGAGCCCAATCACTACCTCTGAAAAGCTTCAGATTTTCTAGAAAAATTTAATGATTTAAACATTCCGATTTCAATACATACAAAAATACCACTGTTACACTGTCATTTAATCTTTATAATATATAGTTAGTGAGTGAACAAATAATATTCTCAAAAGACCATGTCTTTTGAAATTGAAATTATGATTTACCAACTGAATTGTTAGCCCCAAAGCAGTGCATTTTTCCCACTATTTTCTTAATCATGTCAGAGAACGATTTCAGCAGAAAAAGTTTGGCAGCTTACACCCCTCCTGACACCTTTCTTAACTACATATTAATAACGACAATTTCCCTCTCTGGAAAAATGCCCTTAACTATCAATGCTTCCACAAAGCGTGAATGCTACTGTACATTTAATAGCTTTTCCTAATATACTGGAATAATTTTTGATGTGCGTAGCTATGATATCACCTTTGTTCTAGTTACTGCCTCACCTTTATCGCTGAAATTAAGTTCAGCCAAGCTGGACTTGTAAAGGACCTTCTTTTCTTCACTCATTCTCTACCGTGGAAAAATTTCTTCACCACATACCTCGCTGACAACAGCCAACCAAAATCTCAAACAGAATATTGTTTAAAACAGTTCCAAACTGCCTCAACCATGATCCTTCCCTTCCACCTTGTCATGCCCCGGTAAACTTTCAGGAATTCCTCACTTCTAACCTAGCCTCACTTTCCTTTCCTAAATCCCTCACCACTGAGAGCAACATAACTATTATGGAATACAAAGCTATCCACAACCTGAAAACCAATAAAGACTTCATCATATTTCCCACACACAAAGTCTCCACCAGTGTTCATGAATCGTAGTGACTATGTGGCTGGGAGTCTCTACCAATTTTCCGATGTCTCTGCATACAAACCTTATAATCGTGATCCCATCCCAGAAGTTCAACAGGACCTCCAGCAGCTCCTCAGGCCTTAGGTCCATCCCAATACATAAAGCCTAACTCCATCTCCCTCCTCACATCAGCAACCCCTCGTGCTGCTGCCTTTTATCTACTTCTCAAACTGTTGTCCATAGTCTCCCATCCCATATTCAAGACACTACTCACTTCCTTCACCACTTTCCACAGTTCCTGTCCCGTTACCTCCAAATTCCTTGTTGTTCACTGTGGATGAAACATCCTTTTACACAAGCATCTTCCACACTCATGCATGGCCTTGCAGCCATGGAACGCTACCTTTTCCAGTCTTCTCCTGACACCAAAATCACCACTCTTTCCAAATCCTCCAAGCCCACAACATCCTGACCCACAATTATTTCACTTTCAGAGGCCAAACCTATAAATACCACAGTTCTGCCATGGGTACTTGTATGGCACCATCTTATGACAACTTATTTATGGGCCACCTGCAGGAATGCTATCTATCAAGCCAAAACCTCTTGTCTGGTTCAGATTCAATTATGAAATGGGTAGACTGCTACTCACCATACAGGGGATATATTGAGTCACAGACAGGTACAACAAAAAAGTCTACTAGACAAGTAAGCTTTTGGCCAAAAGGCATTCTTCTGAATTACACGACATACCCTATGTGATCAAGAGTATCTGAACACCTCCAAAAACATATGTTTTCATATTAGGTGCATTGTGCTGCCACCTACTGCCAGATACTCCATATCAGTGACCTCAGTAGTCATTAGACATTGTGAGAGAGCAGAATGGGGGTGCTTTGCAGAACTCACGGACTTCAATCGTAGTCAGGTTATTGTGTCATACCTCTGTATGTGAGATTTCCACACTCCTCAACATCCCTTGGTCCACTGCTTCTGATGTGATAGTGAAGTGGAAATGTGAAGGTACACATACAGCACAAAAGTGTACAGGCCAACCTCATCTTTTGACAGACAGAGACCGCCGACAGTTGAAGAGGGTCGTAATGTGTAATAGGCAGACATCTATCCAGACCATCACACAGGAATTCCATACTGCATCAGGATCCACTGCAAGTACTATGGCAGTTAGACGGGAGATGAGAAAACTCGATTTCATAGTCAAGCGGCTGCTCATAAGCCACATATCACACTGGTAAATGCCAAACGACGCCTTGCTTGGTGTAAGGAGTGTAAACATTGAATGATGGAACAGTGGTAAAATGTTGCACGGAGTGATGAATCACAGTACACTTTGTGGCAAGCCGATGGGAGGGTGTGGATATGGCGAACGCCTGGTGAGCGTCATCTGCCAGCATGTGTAGTGCCAACAGTAAAATTCGAAAGCAGTGATGTTATGGGTGGTCGTGTTTTTCATGGAGGAGGCTGGTGTGGGAAGAGGGAGGGGTAGCAGGGAAGGGGTGGACAATGGTAATGGTAAATGGTAAAGTGCTGCTTGTGGGAACATAGAGGGACAAGGTGAGAAGAGGGTAGGGCTGCTAGGTGCAGTCCGCAGTCACCAAGTTAGACCGGGTGGGGGGGGGGGGGGCAGCATGGCTGGGAGGGAAGGGGGAAGGGGGAAGGAGAGAAGTATAAAAAAAATTTGGGTGTGACGGTGGAACAGAAGACTGTGCAATGCTGGAGTGGGAACAGGTGGGTGATCAACAGTGACTAATGAAGGTTGAGGCCAGGAGGGTTATGAGAATGTAGGATATATTGCAGGGAGAGTTACCACCTGCACAATTCAGGAAAGGTGGAATCGGTAGGAAGGATTCAGATCGCACATGCTATGAAGCAGTTATTAAAATGAGGAATGTTGTGTTGTGCAGTGTGCTGAGCAACTGGATGGTTCAGGTGTTTTTTTCATCCCAGTTTGTCAGTGGCCATTCATGTGGACAGACAGATTGTTGGTTGTCATGCTCATCTAGAACACAGTACAGTGGTTGCAGCTTAGCTTTTAGATCACGTGACTGGTTTCACAAGTAGCCCTGCCTTTGATGGGATAAGTGATGCCTGTGACTTGACTGGAGTAGGTGGTGGTGGAAGGATGTAGAAGAGATCTTGCACACAGCTCTATTACAGGGACATAAGCCATGAGGCAATGGGTTGAGAGCAGGGGTTAAGTAGGGATGGACGAAGGTATTGTGTAGGTTCAGTGGGCAGCAGAATAGCACTGTGGGAGGGTTGGGAACAATAGTGGGTAAGACATTCCTCATTTCAGAGTACGATGACAGGTAGTCAAAACCATGGTGGAGAATGTGATTCAGTTGCTCCAGTCCTGGGTGGTATTGAGTCACATGGGGAATGCTCCTCTGTGGCCAGACAATGGGGCTTTGGGAGGCGGTAGGTGACTAGGGAGATAAGGCATGGTAGACCTGCTTCTGTGAGGAGTTGGGAAGGTAATTACAGTCCGTGAAGGTCTTGGTGGACCCTTGGTTAATTTCAAGAGGGACTGCTCGCCATTACAGATGTGACAGCCACGAGTAGCCAGGTTGTATGGAAGGGACTTCTTGGGAACGAATGGGTGACAGCTGTCAAAGTAGAGGGTTGCCTGGTGGCTCGTAGGCTTGATATGGACGGAGGTACTGATGTAGCCATCTTTGAGGTGGAGGTCAACATCGAGGAAGGTGGCTTGTTGGGTTGAGGAGGACCAGGTGAAGCGAATGGTGGACAGGTGTTGAGTTCTGGACGAATATTGACAGGCTGTCCTCACCCTCAAACCAGATCACGAAGATGTCCTCAATGAATTTGAAACAGATGAGGGGTTTGGGATTTTGGATGTCAGGAAGGAACCTTCTAGAGGGCCCATGAATAGGTTGACATAGATGGTGTCACGCAAGTGCCCATTGCCTATTTCAGAAAAAGCCCTTTTGGTTGAAATGTTACTTGTCTAGCAGTGTTTTTGTTGTGCACGTCTGTGACTCAACATCTCCACTACATGGTGAGTAACAATCTATTCGTCTCATAACATTGTCACTATTCCTTGGTGGACTTTCTATTGTCAGATTCAATTTTCATGATCTAGACTCATGGCAGGGACAACTCTTGCAATTTTCTCCATTACCCCAACACCTACCCAATATCTGCTTCACCTGGTCCTTCTCAACTCAACAAGCCAATTTCCTGAATGCTGATCTCTGTAAATACGTCTGTTGACATCCAGCACACCAACCTCCAATAGTACCTCCACTTTAATAGCTGCCACCTGTTGCATAGCAAACAGACTTTTCCTTAAGCCTTGTCAACCATGGACACTGCAGCTGCAATGGAAAGTAGAAGCTGTTGAAGTATACTGATAACCATATAAGAGCCTTTATTGACAGACAGTATCCTATTCAGTTCATCCACAAATAAATCTCCCATGCCATCTCCTACTCTAAGACCAGTAAACCTGTTAACCTGCCTCCAGCCAGGACTCCTCTGTTCACCCAGTACAACCCTGGTATTGACAAGCTCAACCACATTTCACCAGGGCTTTTGACTATCTCTCATTGTGTCAATGAGTGATATCCTACACAAAACCCTACCAACATTACCCAGTTCCATCGCTCCCCCATACTATAGAATATTTTTGCCTATCACTTTTCCAATTCTGTTTCCAGTACTGTACTCCATGGGTCGTTCCCGTGCAATCAATCCAGGTGCAAGACCTCTCCCACCCACTCCACCAACCACCTCCTATTGCAGTCCAGTCAAAGGCATTTCCTATCATGTAACAGGGAGGGCCATGTGTGAAAGCTGCTGCTTTATATGTCAGTTATGCTGCAATTACTGCACAGTATTCTATGTAGGCATAAGAAACAACCAACTGTCTACTTGCATGAATGGTTAATGCCAAACTATAGTAAAATGCACACTTGACCATCCAACTGCCAAATAATCTGCACACCACAACACAAATAACTTCAACAGCTACTTCACTATGCAAGCCAACTGGATATTTCCTTCCATCACTAGTTCCACTGAACTATGAGGGTGGGAATTCTCTCTCCAGCATATCCTGTGCTCTCACAATCCTCCTGGCCTAAAGCTCTGCTAACCTATGTCCCTCTGCCTCAGCTCACATTTTCCCTTCTCTCTTCTGTCCACACCACTACTCCTTTCCCATCCACACTATGTACCACCTTCTTCTACCATTATCCCCCCCCCCCTTTCAAGTAGGGCATTCTCTCTCTCTCTCTCTCTCTCTCTCTCTCTCTCTCTCTCTCTCTCTCTCTCTCTCTCACACACACACACACACACACACACACACACACACACAGGGAGTCATCTGTTGAAAAAATTGCCTCACACTATCCCGCTACCCCTCCTCACATCATGCATTCATACCTACTTCCTCCCCACCCCCATCTATCCAGGCAGCAGTTCTCAATAATCATTAATGCAGTCAGTCTTGCTACAGCTTCAGGTCTATATGTTTTGTTGTCAGTGTAGTTGTGTGAATGTTTGAACTTGTGCAGGAGAAAGAGCAAGAGGTTGAAAGCTAGTATGAACACTGTTTTCTGTTGTGTGTTCCTGTTGTTGTTGTTGTTGTTGTTGTTGTTGTTGTTGGGGTCTTCAATCCTGAGACTGGTTTGATGCAGCTCTCCATGCTACTCTATCCTGTGCAAGCTTCTTCATCTCTGAGTAACTACTGCAACCTACATCCTTCTGAATCTGCTTAGTGAATTCATCTCTTGGTCTCCCACTATGATTTTTACCCTCCACGCTGCCCTCAAATACCAAATTGGTGATCCCTTGATGCCTCAGAACATGTCCTACCAACCGATCCCTTTTTCTTGTCAAGTTGTGCCACAAACTTCTCTTTTCCCCAATTCTATTCAATACCTCCTCATTAGTTATGTGATCTACCCATCTAATCATCAGCATTCTTCTGTAGCACCACATTTCAAAAGCTTCTATTCTCTTCTTGTCCAAACTATTTGTCGTCCATGTTTCACTTCCATACATGGCTACACTCCATACAAATACCTTCAGAGACCACTTCCTGACACTTAAATCTAACTTCGATGTTAAAAAATTTCTCTTCTTCAGAAACGCTTTCCTTGCCATTGCCAGTCTACATCATATATCCTCTCTACTTCGGCCATCATCAGATATTTTTCCCTCCAAATAGCAAAACTCCTTCACTACTTTAAGTGTCTCATTTCCTAATCTAATTCCCTCAGCATCACCTGAGTTAACTTGACTACATTCCATTACCCTCATTTTGCTTTTTTTGATGTTCATCTTATATCCTCCTTTCAAGACACTGTCCATTCCGTTCAACTGCTCTTCCAAGTCCTTTGCTGTCTCTGACACAAGTACAATGTCATCGGCGAACCTCAAAGTTTTTATTTCTTCTCCATGGATTTTAATACCTACTCCGAATTTTTCTTTTGTTTCCTTTACTGCTTGCTCAAAATACAGATTGAATAACATTGAGGAGAGGCTACAACCCTGTCTCACTCCCTTCCCAACCACTGCTTCCCTTTCATGTCCTCGACTCTTATAACTGCCCTCTGGTTTCTGTACAAATTGTAAATAGCCTTTCACTCCCTGTATTTTACCCCTGCCACCTTCAGAATTTGAGAGTATTCCAGTCAACATTGTCAAAAGCTTTATCTAAGTCTACAAATGCTACAAACGTAGGTTTGCCTTTCCTTAATCTTTCTTCTAAGATAAGTCGTAGGGTCAGTATTGCCTCACGTGTTACAATATTTCTACGGAATCCAAACTGATCTCCCCCGAGGTCAGTTTCTACCAGTTTTTCCATTCGTCTGTAAAGAATTCATGTTAGTATTTTGCAGCTGTGACTTATTACTGATAGTTCGGTAATTTTCATATCTGTCAACACCTGCTTTCTTTGGGATTGCAATCATTATATTCTTCTTGAAGTCTGAGGGTATTTTGCCTGTCTGATACATCTTGCTCACCAGGTGGTAGAGTTTTGTCAGGACTGGCTCTCCCAAGGCCGTCAGTAGTTCTAATGGAATGCTGTCTACTCCTGGGGCCTTGTTTCGACTCAGGTCTTTCAGTGCTCTGTCAAACTCTTCACGCAGTATCATATCTCCCATTTCATCTTCATCTACATCCTCTTCCATTACCATAATATTGTCCTCAAGAACATCGCCCCGGTACAGCCCCTCTATATACTCCTTCCACCTTTCTGCTTTCTCTTCTTTGCTTAGAACTGGGTTTCCATCAAAGCTCTTGATATTCATACAAGTGGTTCTCTTTTCTCCAAAGCTCTCTTTAATTTTCCTGTAGGTAGTATCTATCTTACCCCTCATGAGATAAGCCTCTACATCCTTACATTTGTCCTCTAACCATCCCTGCTCAGCCATTTTGCACTTCCTGTCGATCTCATTTTTGAAACGTTTGTATTCCTTTTTGCCTGCTTCACTTACTGCATTTTTGTACTTTCTCCTTTCATCAATTAAATTCAGTATCTCTTCTGCTACCCAAGGATTTCTACTAGCCCTCGTCTTTTTACCTACTTGATCCTCTGCTGCCTTCACTACTTCATCCCTCAGCTACCCATTCTTCTACTGTATTTCTTTCCCCCATTCCTGTCAATTGTTCCCTTATGTGCTCCGTGAAACTCTGTACAACTTCTGGTTCTTTCAGTTTATCCAGGTCCCATCTCCTTAAATTCCTACCTTTTTGCAGTTTCTTCAGTTTTAACCTACAGTTCATAACCAATAGATTGTGGCCAGAGTCCACGTCTGCCCGTGGAAATGTCTTACAATTTAAAACCTGGTTCCTAAATCTCTGTCTTACCATTATATAATCTATCTGAAACCTTACAGTATCTCCAGGCTTCTTCCATGTATACAATCTTCTATTACGATTCTTGAACCAAGTGTTAGCTATGATTAAGTTATGCTCTGTGCAATATTCTACCAGGCGGCTTCCTCTTGCATTTCTTAGCCCCAATCCATATTCACATACTACGTTTCCTTCTCTTCCTTTTCCTACTGTCGAATTCCAGTCATCCATGACTATTAAATTTTTGTCTCCCTTCACTACCTGAATAATTTCTTTTATCTCATCATACAGTTCATCAATTTCCTCATCATCTGCAGAGCTAGTTGGCATATAAACTTGTACCACTGTAGTAGGCGTGGGCTTCGTGTCTATCTTGGCCACAATAATGCGTTCACTATGCTGTTTGTAGTAGCTACCCGCACTCCTATTTTTTTTTTTTTTTTTTTTACTCATTATTAAACCTACTCCTGCATTACCCCTATTTTATTTTGAATTTATAACCCTGTATTCACCTGACCAAAAGTCTTGTTCCTCCTGCCACCAAACTTCACTAATTCCCACTATATCTAACTTTAACCTATCCATTTCCATTGTTATATTTTCTATGCTACCTGCCCGATTAAGGGATCTGACAGTCCACTCTCCGATCCATAGAATGCCAGTTTTCTTTCTCCTGATAATGACGTCCTCTTGAGTAGTCCCTGCCCAGAGATCCGAATGGGGGACTATTTTACCTCCGGAATATTTTACCCAAGAGGACGCCATCATCATTTAATCATATAGTAAAGCTGCATGCCTAGCTAGTATGAATACTGTTTTCTGTTGTGTGTTCCTATGTCCAACACAACAGTTGAGTAGTTGCCTTTCCTTTATTTTATATACCATACTTTCCTTTATTTTACATACCATATAAAGTCAATTACACAAAATGACATTTTCCATTTGAAAGCTATATTCATTTGTTGAGTAACCCATGGTTTTTCCACAGCCCTTTTTAATGTAAGCAATCAAATGCTGAATGGTAGACAAGAACACATGTGAAGAATACCGATCAACTTATGCACTGGGTGTTCTTCCTTGGAGTACACGAAAATGCACAATGTGAGGGACTGTTTTAAGTGTGGGAAATGGAAATGTGCATGAGAACGAGCTCTCTGAGTGAGAATTATCAATGAATATTCATATAACTATGAATTGAATGCAGTGAGCAATACGAAGCAGATGAAAGAGGAGGGAGGGGATAGGGTGAGGGGGGGGAGGGGGGGGGAGGGGGGGGGGGAGGTGGCAGGAAACGAACAGGAATGACAGTGGGAGCAGTACAGGAGACTAGTACATACTGTGCACAGGGAGATTGTTGGACACTTTCAAAGTAGCATATAATTATTTTATTGGGAAAGCTACATTCAAATAAAATAAAGTAAAACATACCTATCTACTAATCTGTTACCGAGAGTGGCACAGAGAATATACGTTTTTAAAATGGGCTGTATGTTGGAAGGAAAACGGTCACTAGACAATGACCAATCAATGAACCATCATGTTGTGAGTTGTGAGAACATGCAAGGCTGTTTATGTTCCTATGTTTATATACAAAATTCCTTGGATATTTCTGAAAAATTTAAAAAGATACCGTTTCCTCAGGCCAACTTTGTAGAAATCTGAAACATTTAAATTTCCTTATTCATTGTAGTAGAATACTCTCAATAATCAGTATGAATGGCAAAAGGCCTTTCAAAATCCGCAACTCTTTGTATGACGTATGTTGATAGCACAGATGAAACTAATCACATAATTTATTGCTGGTACACCCACATTTCAGAAATGATTGTTATTTTCAGATTGTGATTTAAAGCAGTATATCTAAATTTCAAGTTCAACTGAGCACAGACTAACAAACAGCTTTATATATACACAAATGAAAATAAATAAATAAATAAATAAATAAATGAAAAATAAATAAATAAATATTGAAGATAACATGCTACATCCGTCTACTACAGTACAATAAATCATCTCTGAGAATTGCCAGGCAAATTAAATCAGTTGGAATGGTAAAGTAGGAGAATGTGACTTGTAGCATAGAAACGAAAAGGGGTTTTAGTTGTTTTAAAAGTACTGAGATATTTAATTTGAATTAATGAGGAAATATGAAAAATTAGTAAGTATTTCAGCATTTTTCACATGACAGACTCTGAATAACTATTTAATTATTCACAGTTAAAATTTTATCTAGTGTCCAAAAATATTTCACTTGACAAAACCATTTCCAATGTCCAAGATAATATTCATGACTTTTCAAAATAGCAACACTCATAAATAAAATATAAATAAATACATAAATATATTTTGAATGAAATAGTCTTAAATTACATTTAGCTGGTAAAACGCACAAAAAATATATGTACATGAGTATAGATATTTAAAATTAAATGAATATATAACAAAAACTTATCAATAATGAGACACACTACATTTTCTTTTAATAGTTATAAAAATAGACAACTGACTGTAACTTACCCTATGTATGTGTTTTGTATTTTATCAATAAGGATTCTTCAACAAAAATAGATAATTTTTTCTCTTCACTGAGATTAGTTGTTTACAAGAGTGGCCATTGTGTTTTATAAACTCCATTAACTCCAGATACATGATACATTCATAATATTATGTAGTACCCTATACAGAGGAACTAGAATGAAATACAGACTCTAACCATGCCTTCAAATTCTGCTCTGTGACTGGTAAAAGACTTCTGCATTAACTAGGAAGTGCCTTCCCTACAGTATCACAGTTTTGAAAACTTTCACAAAGAATCTTGAATATCACAAATGATATCACGAAATGCACCTACAAATATTTTCCTACACAAAAGCTAACTCTCTGCAAATTTCTCCAATCTTACTATCTTACAGCACCACAGAGTAAGTAGTAAGTCAATCATTAAAATTCTTCTAGTTCTTTATCAGGTACATCCTTAAATTAAGTCTAATTACTCACATACAATAACTGCAAGGTTTAATAGTTTTAAAGAGCCCAATAAATTACTATAATGGTTGGATGCAAGAAAGAAAATTCTTACAAAGTGTTAAAATTGAAGAACATGCTGTTACCCTGGGTAAATCACAAATTGACACTATTCTATTAAAGCTACAGTACACAAGCGAAGTAGTAACAGTTTCAAATGAAATTACACAAGAAATCTCACAATTCTAAGCATTTAACGAATTGGATATCTGAAAGTGCAAAGACTAATTCATAAAGTTATTAGACAGAGCAAGATCCATTAAGGAACTACTGTGTGAATCAATTGCTATGTAGCTTCAATAAAACTAATATTAGTAAAGTAGCAAAAAATTAGAACATACGTAAGCGTTTTCACTGAACAGAGACTTACATGATTCCATTGTTATAAAATTATATCGTTTGTATTATACCTACTACAGCAGTTGCTGCTGTGACTAAAAACATTTGTACATTTCCACATATCTCTCTCTGTGAAAGATCGTTCACCAGAATGCTAATGAAGAAATATCAAACATCATGCACAACCATCTTAGTTGTATGGTTACTTCTAGAAGTTTGCAACCATCCCCAAGTTCTTCCAGTGTTTACACTCACTTCCACTGTTCCTTTTCCTTGGAGCTCTTCCAGCTGATTTTTTGTAGACAGTAAGGCCTCCTGAAGATTTTTGATGGTCACTTGCTGTTCTTCATTCTGTTGAGTTAAAAGTATACCATTACTGTATTATTGAAATAAAATAGTGACTTGCATAAATCAACTAGTGGAGAAAAAAGGAGAGGAGCTGGGAAAGATGGGCAGATGCATTGCCAGAGGGCTGCAAATAAATAGGGTGTTAGATGAGAATGGAAGGGGGGGTGGGGGGGGCGGGGGTTTATAGGGCAGAGGTGGTAGAAACTGTTGGGTGGAGGGTGTGGGGACAATATGTTACTGTAGGCTGAGACCGGAATAATTACAGGAGTGGAGAATGTGTTGTAAGGATAACTCCCATTTACGCTGTTCAGAAAAGCTGGTGGTGGAGGGAATGATCCAAATGGCTCGCGTAGTGGAGCATGCTGTGACACAGATTGGTCTACTTTGCTCTTGGCCAAAGTCTGGCAGTGGCCATTCATCCTAGTGGACAGTTGAAAGCTGTCAATATAAGAAGCTGTGCACTGATTACAGCAGAGCTGGTAAATGACATGGCTGCTTTCATAGGTGACCCAGCCTCTGATAGGGTCCTCTGACAGGACTCGAATAGGGAGTGATAGTGGATGGATTGGGCAGGTTTTGCAACTGGGTCTTCCAAAGGGATATGATCCCTGTGGAAATGGGTTGGGATTGGTAATGGCATATAGATGGACTAAGATGTTGTGGAGGTTGGGTGGGTAACGGAACACCACTTTAAGAGGGGTGGGAAGTATCTGGGGTAGGATGTCCCTCATTTCAGGGCACGATGATATGTAATCAAAGCCCTGGCCACGGATAGGGTTCAGTTGCTCCAGTCTGGGATGGTACTGAGTGGTGAAGAGGACACTCCTCTGTGGTAGGTTCTTGAGGGTCAGGGGGGGATTGGGGGTGTGAGGGAAAATGGCACATTTTGCAGAGTAAGTCTGAGGGATAGTGCCTGTTTTTGAACATTTTGTGTGTCTCTTTTACTGACAAAGGCTGTGGCCGAGAGCTATATGTGAGTGTCTTTTAATTGTGCCTGTCTTCAATTTGACATGTCTTTTTTACAGTAAGTAGAAATCTGTCTTTTCCTACATTAGTGACTCGCTTCAGCAACTTAAGATTTAAATATGCCTCATGCACTACATATCCCATTAGGAAACAGAACTTTTGAGAATACAGTACATATCATATCAAAAACCTGCATACAGATCAACAAATACTGTATCAACAAATGATACACTGCCTAACAAAAAAAGTGAAGAGCCTTGAAGGGGGAAGGAACAAAATAAAACTTCATGGCTGAGAAGGTATGTAATGTTATTTCAGTGATTACAAAACTGTATGAAATTTACACAGAACTTTGCAACATGAGGCCATTTATCAGTATGCTGCTGCACACCCTCTGGCCTGGATGCGTGCACTAATTTGGTTGGGAAAGCTGTAATAAGGCAATTGAATCCTATCCTCAGGCAATATGACCTACAATGATTGTAACTGTTTCTTTATATCCTAGGTACTGGCATTGGCAAAGAGTTAACGTCCGAGCTCGTTACACACATTTTATAGCGGAGACAGATCTGGGAACCAGGCTAACCATGGAAATACCTCAACATGACACATACAGTTCACAGAGACGCGTGCCTTTGTTGATGAGCTGTGTCCTGTTGAAAAATGGCAGTATGATACTGTCGCATGACAGATAACACATGGGGACGCAGCACTAGTGAACCCGACAAAGCTGTATATATGTCCTAATCTTCTTCTGCTCCTCTCTCTGTCCATCCACAGAAGGGGTGACCCTCTTTGTCCCCTTCCTCTTCCTCCCCTCTTTGTCCATCTCCTCATCCTTCCCCCTCTCACTGTCCATCTCCCCCCCCCCCTCCCCCCCCAGTCTCTTTCCATCTCCTCAACCCTCTCTCTACCCATTTCCTCCCTACCCTTCTCTCTGTCCACTTTTTCCTCCTCCCTCTCTCTGTCCACCTCCTCTTCCTCTCCCTGACATTGAGCCTTGATTATTGTTACTGCAAATGAAACTTCGACCGCAAAATGAAGCCACTTAAAACTGTAAAATCGAAGGGGAACTCTTACAAACATATTAACAATAAACATAGGCAGGACTTTGTGTTACCATTAAATAACAAATATAATTTGCTTCAGAACACAGATGACATAGAAACTGTATCAGCATACTCATCTGATAAGGTGGTGCAGGTCACTCAAAACTTAGCGAACAGCCAAGTAAGGTATAAGAAAAAACATAAAATCAAGATTTATTCAGACAGTTACACCAGAGGATTAGCAGCTATGTTAACGAAAAGCAGACCTCATGTGATTAACGAGTTTGAAATAGGTACCATTAAATCAGGAGCTGGTTTACGAGATGTTTCAACATCAATCAAGAAAGAAAGTACAGCCCTTGCAGACAGAGACTTTGTACCGGTAATGGCCGGAGCAAACAACATCAGCAGAAATGAAAGGAAGATAGCTACTTTGACACTGAAGAAGACTCTCAGAGTGTTAACCCACACCAACATGATGTCGTTAATGTGCTTCTCGACATGATTTGCCCCAGTGGTCACGTGTGAATAAGGAAGTGGAGCAGACCAACAAGGAGCACAAAGCTATCTGTAAGCCCTTTAATAATGTTTCCTTAATTAACACCAGTAGTTGCAGCAGAGAATGGCATACCAAGCATGGTCATCATTTCAATAATCTAGGTAAACGTGGTTTAAGTGATACAATTCTCAGAATAGTACTGGATAAGCTAGAGAAGGAAAAAAGACCAGTAATGTGTTTGGATTATGTTTCAACTGAGATGACAAAAAGCTTGTATGCATAGACCAGGCTGGGTGTTCTATTAACGTAAGGACACAACCTGGTCAACTTTCATGTGGTAACTTTAGGTCATGTCAACTAAGAGAATATGCAAAAAAATAAATGCCTAAAGTAGAGTTTAAAATATGCTACCTCAATATTCAGGGTATGGCAGATAAAAACTTAATAGTCAACAAATTTTCGAATGATAAAGTGGTAGATATTCTATGTTTAAGTGAACATTGGTGTAAAGAGGATGAGCTTGGGTACAAAGTGTTGGATGATTACACACTACTTAGTTGCTATTGCAGAAAACAGCACGTACGTGGTGGGGTAGCAATATATGCAAAAACACCCCTTGCATCAAACTGTGGCAGGATGGATCTCAATACCCTTTGTGATGAAATGCATTTTGAAATATCAGGTCTAGTAATTAAGAACCTTAAGCAAATGATAGTAGTAGTGTACAGGCCACCTAGCGGTGACCCCCATATCTTTCTGGAGAAACTTGAGGAACTCTTAATGTACATATGCATACCGAAATGGAAAAAATACAATACTGTCATTGGACGGGATATCAATTCAAGTTTCGATGTCCTGAAGGACAGAAAAACTATGTCAGAGCTCAAAAATGTGCTTCGACGATTTAACCTGTACTATGTTAACTGCAATCCTACCAGAGGCTCATCCTGCCTAGACAATATATTTACAAATATTAAGAGAACTTGTATGTCCACTGATGTAATTAGTTTCCCTTACTCAGACCATGATGCAGCATATCTTAAGTCTTAATAATGTAACGTCAGACTGCGCCAAACCAGAATCTAAAATTGTGATTACTAGACCAGTGAACAGATATAGGATGGACAAGTTTAGACATGCTCTCACTTATTTCAGTTGGGACACACATTATATTAGGCATCAACGCTGTTCAGTTGATATTGTTTCATCAAGGTTTACTCCATATTTTTAAATATATTTGAAAATGACATCCCCTGGAAAAAAAGTACAGCGAATATTAGTAGTAATTACAAGAAAAGGAAAACGGGGGGAATGGTATACTCCACAGTTAGGGCAACTGAAAAATACTGTTATGCTGTATTCTAGTCTGTACAAAACCAGTAAATCGGTATTGTATAAAGAACTGTATGCTAAATCTAAATACAGGGTTATTACAAATGACTGAAGCGATTTCACAGCTCTACATTAACTTTATTATTTGAGATATTTTCACAATGCTTTGCACACACAAACAAAAACTCAAAAAGTTTTTTTAGGCATTCACAAATGTTCGATATGTGCCCGTTTAGTGATTCGGCAGACATCAAGCCGATAATCAAGTTCCTCCCACACTCGGCACAGCATGTCCCCATCAATGAGTTCGAAAGCATCGTTGATGCGAGCTCGCAGTTCTGGCACGTTTCTTGGTAGAGGAGGTTTAAACACTGAATCTTTCACATAACCCCACAGAAAGAAATCGCATGGGGTTAAGTCGGGAGAGCGTGGAGGCCATGACATGAATTGCTGATCATGATCTCCACCACGACCGATCCATCGGTTTTCCAATCTCCTGTTTAAGAAATTCCGAACATCATGATGGAAGTGCGGTGGAGCACCATCCTGTTGAAAGATGAAGTCCGCATTGTCGGTCTCCAGTTGTGGCATGAGCCAATTTTCCAGCATGTCCAGATACACGTGTCCTTAACATTTTTTTCACAGAAGAAAAAGGGGCCGTAAACTTTAAACCGTGAGATTGCACAAAACACGTTAACTTTTGGTGAATTGCAAATTTGCTGCACGAATGCGTGAGGATTCTCTACTGCCCAGATTCGCACATTGTGTCTGTTCACTTCACCATTAAGAAAAAATGTTGCTTCATCACTGAAAACAAGTTTCGCACTGAACGCATCCTCTTCCATTAGCTGTTGCAACCGCGCTGAAAATTCAAAGCGTTTGACTTTGTCATCGGGTGTCAGGGCTTGTAGCAATTGTAAATGGTAAGGCTTCTGCTTTAGCCTTTTCCGTAAGATTTTCCAAACCGTCGGCTGTGGTACGTTTAGCTCCCTGCTTGCTTTATTTGTCGACTTCCGCGGGCTACGCGTGAAACTTGCCCGCACGCGTTCAACCGTTTCTTCGCTCACTGCAGGCCGACCCGTGGATTTCCCCTTACAGAGGCATCCAGAAGCTTTAAACTGCGCATACCATCGCAGAATGGAGTTAGCAGTTGGTGGATCTTTGTTGAACTTCGTCCTGAAGTGTCGTTGCACTGTTATGACTGACTGATGTGAGTGCATTTCAAGCACGACATACACTTTCTCGGCTCCTGTTGCCATTTTTTCTCACTGCGCTCTCGAGCGATCTGGCGGCAGAAACCTTAAGTGCGGCTTCAGCCGAACAATACTTTATGAGTTTTTCTACGTATCTGTAGTGTGTCGTGACCATATGTCAATGGATGGAGCTACAGTGAATTTATGAAATCGCTTCAATCATTTGTAATAGCCCTGTATAAGTATACAAAGGCAATAAATGAAGCAAAGAAACTGCATAACATAGTAAAAATTGAAAAATCTAACAATAAATGCAAAAAGGCCTGGAGTGAAATAAACTCCACTGCTCACATTAAACACAAAGAGGAAATCGCCATTACCCCAGAAGAATTTAATAAATATTGCATTCAGTCCATTGAAGAAATTAGTAGCTCAATAAACAACCATCCTGAAAAATGCACTTAGTATTATGGACAGCCGCTTTGAAAAGCTACCCCCAAGCACCTTCACTTTCACAGAAACAATATCCTAAAAATAGTGAAAAATTTCAAACCTTCAGTTAGTGTTGATTACTATGATATGTCATGTAATTTGTTAATGACCTGCTCTTGTTCATAAATTCTCACACAGTATTGTATGCTCATGACACAACTTTTATACATAAAAACTCTGATCTAGGTACACTGAAAACACTGACCGAAAATACCCTTGCTCAGTCCTCATTACGGTTCAAAGCTAATGGCTTCTTACTAAATGAAAACGAAACCCAGACACTTTACTTTAGCCTCAAAGAGATTCCTAACTACCAAGAACTAGAAACTGTCCAATTTTTAGGTGTTACTAGTGACAATAAATTAACATGGGAACCACACATTAAAAATATATTGGCTAGGCTTTCAAGAGTTATTTATCTAATTAGAAATTTAAAAAGACATGTTCCCAATGACTATGTGAGATCAGCATATTTTGCCTTCTTCCAAAGCATCATCTCTTATGGAATCTTACTGTTGGGTAGTAGCTGTCATGTAAATGACATTTTACTTTTACAGAAGGAAGTAATAAGAATAATAATGGATTCTGATAAAACAGAACATTGTAAACCTCTGTTTATTAAATTGCAGTGTCTTACAGTAGTAAACTTACTCATCTACAATGTTTTACTGCACATTAGAAACAATGTCTCTAATTTTGGGTTGAGAAGTTATATTCATAGCCATATTACTAGAAACAAAACATCTGTAGATGTGTCATATCATAGATTATCAAAATTGCAGAACTCATACATAGTTCTTGGACTAAGGATGTTTAATAGACTAAGTGCTGGCTTTAAAGAACTGCCTGCAAATATTTTTAAAGCTAAATTATACAAGCTACTAGTGAACAATTTGTTTTACACCATTGATGAATTTTTTGAAGATAAAAATACTGTATTCTAATGTGTTCCTATTTTATGTAAACCAATTTACATCAATATAGTAGTTTATATAGAAATATATGCTCTTGACTTTGTCTATTGCTGTAATCAGCCGAATGACAATAAAATTTTATTATTATTATTATTATTACTTAAAATGAATGGGTAAATCGGTTGGGATCATCAGTAGCTTCAATGATATTATTTCTCATAATTTCAATGTGTGAATGCGTAGGACTGGAAAGTTTTGGATGGTTCAAATTCCACAGTGGTATTCTAATCGTAAGTCAATAAGCCATAAATATGACAGCCCTCTTTGAAGTTCTCTTTGGGTTTTCTGCCAGATTCTGAAATCAACATGATTCAATATTTCAGCGATCCACCTGTCCACTATCTTCAGGAGAATGTAGCAACAGTGGTCTCCTGAAGATAGTGGACAGTTGGATCGCCAAAATATTGAATCTTTGATTTCAGGATCCAGCAGCAAACCCGAAGAGACCTTCAGGATGTATTATGCACAGAAAGCCTAGGAAGTTACATTTCTTTTTCATCTTAAAGCTGACTGCAACAAAGAAAGCAAAACAGCATACTGTTGTGTATATAATTTTTGTTTCAAATTATATATAATGAAAAAGAATGTATGTGGAAGAAACAATTTATCTGATGGTTTCAATGCCCTGATATCTAAGTTTAAACTGACAGCGAGAAAGAAAATGAAACTGTATGTTTTTACAGAACAGCATTTTCTTTCTCTCAGTTGGTCTTGGCACAACATCTACACTGTTGCTTCAAAAAATATACAATCTATGTCTGTCTGAATGTTAATAGATACATCAACTTGTAGACAAGCACAATTAAAAGACACTTACAAACAGCTTTCAGCCACAGTCTCCATCAGCAAAAGGGAAACACACACCATTCATACACAAAATCAAGCACACCTCATGCACATGACCACCAATTCAAGCATCTCAGTCAGAATGCAGCTATCACATGCAATGCAAGCAGCAATCTAGTGGGGATGGGGAAGAGGAAGGAATAGCACAGGTGGGGGGACAGAGGAACAGAGTCTGGTGGAGTGTGCAGAAACTAAAGAGTTTACAGGTGCAGTGTCATGAGGTTTTGATGCACGGATGAGAGGAAAAAAGGAGCAAAAGGGGGAGGCGTGGGTGCATTGGCACAGGGTGGCAAACAAAGAGGTTGGGAGATGAGAATGGGGAGGAGATGATAACAGATGGGGTAGAAACTACTGGGTGGAGCACATGGGGACAGTATGTTACTGTAGGTTGAGGCTGGGATAATTACAGGAGCAGAGAATGTGTTGCAAGGATAAATCCCTTCCGCGCAGTTCAGAAAAGCTGGTGGTGGAGGGAAGGATCCAGATGGCTCAGACAGTGAAGCACCCATTGAAATCAAGCATGTTATGTTCAGCTGCATGTTGCATTACAGGATGGCTTACTCTGCTCTTGATCACAGTTTAGTAATGGCCGTTCATCCTAGTGACCAGCTGGCTGGCAGTCATACCAATACAAAAAAACATGCAATGATTGCAGCAGAGCTAGTAAATCACATGGCTGCTTTCACAAGTGGCCCAGCCGCTGATGTGGTAGGATAAACCTTTGACAGTATTGGTATAAAAAGTGCTGGGTGGATGGATGGGCAGGCCTTGCACCTGGGTCTTCCACAGCGGTATCATCCTTTTGACTGTGATACATAACAACAATGGTGGAATCTTTGTCTGCAGATAGGACGATTAGGTCAGAATTTATTTTGAGGTTGTGTATGGCTCTTCTTTCTCCTGCCAAATGCTTAGCATTCTGAGAAAGGGACCTGGGGAAAGATGGTGAGGCTAAGTTGGAGGTAAGGAATTCCTGGAAGGCAACCCACAGGTGGTTAGATGGGAGGGGGGAAGGATCATGGTTGGATGGTGGTATGAACTGGAAGAGGCAGTGTTTAATGCTGGAATTACGGTGGTTTTGTTTGGAGAGATTGGTGACTAAGAAATGCCTCCACTACAGTGATGGGGAGAAGGCGAGTAGGTCTTTGACAAATCTAGCTAGGTTAAATTTTTGGCGCAGGGCTAAAGGTGACGCCTTTGGATGAAACTGAAACATAAGCGGATCTGAAGGTTTTGGTGTTACAGGAATGTTTTGGCTCTGGATTTGGCAGAGAGTTTGTGGGGAGTTTTGTGGTATGTGGCAAGTTGAAAATATCAGTTATGCAGGGTATAGCGGGGGGTGGGGGGGGGGTGGGGGGGGGGCTAGGAGGAGGAACACTGTGGGTAGGATAGGGATTGGATAGTGGTGTCCTGAGGCAGCAGTAGGATGTCAGCTGGTTGGTTGGATAACTTATGGAGGTTGTATCTGAAATGCTCCTCCAGATGCTGGAGGGCAAGGGATTCAATCACAGAGATGTGATGTATGGAGTAGAGATTGCACATAGTAGTATCCTGCGAAGGGAGCAGATGTGATTCTGGAATGCCTGTGCCATGGAGATGTGTTTTTGCAGTACCAGGTTTGTGAGGGCCAAGGATTAGCGGAATCTGAAAAGGAGCAGGTCACTGTGAAAGGAGGGATGGGATCCAGAGAAAGGTAACTTTATGGTTAGTCCATTTGGGAGTTGGGGGGGGGGGGGGGGGGGGGCGGATTCCATGCTTTAGGCAGCACTGAGAAATAGGATATGGGAGCAGGTTTTAGCCAGGGAAAGGGGTACTCTTCTGAACTGGTACAGAAAGATGGAGCAGGGGTCCATTGTGGCAGGAATAGTATAAAGAAAATGGGAATTATGCAGAATTGGGCAAAATAGATGATGACGGGTGTGAGAGTAGTTAGAAAAGCAAAAAGACATGTAAGAAAAGCACAAAAAAATGCAAAGACACAAAAAACATGCACCGAAATGCAAAAGTATACAGAGACACGTAAAATACGCACAAATGCTTCAAACTGTGTGAAACCATGAAAAATACCCAAGAATTTGTTAAAAACATGCAGATACAAGGAAGAAAAGGAACAATGTGGTATGGGAGTGTGTATTGTGATAATTCAAGAGAGGGGGAGGGGGAATGGATTAGTTTGAGGATCCAAAGCTTGCGTGGCACCGATAAGTGTGGGAGATAAAACATTGCAGTACATCAGAATGAGGGGTGAAGTGGCATCAATAGAATAAAAAATATATATATAATTACCGAAGGAAAGATTCTGGGGCAACAGATGTTGCATCAACGATCTGCGCCATCACAAAGTCTGTGTTGCGCACGGATGATCGTTGATAGCGTGTGGCTTGGAAGTAGATGAGGTTTAGAAGGCAGTGAATAAACACAAGAAAGAAGAGAAAGAATGGTCACTGAGAAGAGTAATGCTATAGAGGAAAGTAACATAGGAAAACATCACAGGGTTGTAGGATGGAAGAAAAGCCGTTTGGCAAAATCCAAGAATGGATACTCCAGGTAGGAATATCAAGCACATAAGAAAACATACATTGCTACTTACCATAAAGAAGATACATTAAGATGTAGACAGGCACAATTAAGAGAAACTTATAAATAAAGCTTTCCGCCACAGCTTACATCACCAAAAAAGAAGCACACACAATGTTTCACATCTATATATTAAATACATATTTAATACATTACATATATTTAAAATATATGTTGTTGTTGTTGTGGTCTTCAGTCCTGAGACTGGTTTGATGCAGCTCTCCATGCTACTCTATCCTGTGCAAGCTTCTTCATCTCTGAGTAACTACTGCAACCTACATCCTTCTGAATCTGCTTAGTGTATTCATCTCTTGGTCTCCCTCTACAATTTTTACCCTCCACGCTGCCCTCCAATACTAAACTGGTGATCCCTTGATGCGTCAGAACATGTCCTACCAACCAATCCCTTCTAGTCAAGTTGTGCCACAAACTCCTCTTCTCCCCAATTCTATTCATTACCTCCTCATTAGTTACGTGATCTACCCATCTAATCTTCGCCATTCTTCTGTAGCACCACATTTCGAAAGCTTCTATTCTCTTCTTGTGCAAACTATTTGTCGTCCATGTTTCACTTCCATACATGGCTACACTCCATACAAATACTTTCAGAAACGACTTCCTCACACTTAAATCTATATTCGATGTTAACAAATTTCTCTTCTTCAGAAATGCTTTCCTTGCCATTGCCAGTCTACATCTTATATCCTCTCTACATCGGCCATCATCAGATATTTTTCCCTCCAAATAGCAAAACTCCTTCACTACTTTAAGTGTCTCATTTCCTAATCTAATTCCCTCAGCATCACCTGAGTTAACCTGCCTACATTCCATTACCCTCGTTTTGCTTTTGTTGATGTTCATCTTATATCCTCCTCTCAAGACACTGTCCATTCCATTCAACTGCTCTTCTAAGTCCTTTGCTGTCTCTGATGGAAGTACAATGTCATCGGCAAACCTCAAAGTTTTTATTTCTTCTCCATGGATTTTAATACCTACTCCGAACTTTTCTTTTGTTTCCTTTACTGCTTGCTCAATATACAGATTGAATAGCATTGGGGAGAGGGTACAACCCTGCCCCACCCCCTTCCCAACCACTGCTTCCCTTTCATGTCCTCGACTCTTATAACTGCCGTCTGGTTTCTGTACAAATTGTGAATAGCCTTTTGCACCCTGTATTTTACCCCTGCCACCTTCATAATTTGAAAGAGGGTATTCCAGTCAACATTGTCAAAAGCTTTCTCTAAGTCTACAAATGCTACAAACATAAGTTTGCCTTTCCTTAATCTTTCTTCTAAGGTAAGTCGTAAGGTCAGTACTGCCTCACGTGTTCCAACATTTCTACGGAATCCAAACTGATCTTCCGCGAGGTCGGCTTCTACCAGTTTTTCCATTCGTCTGTAAAGAATTCATGTTAGTATTTTGCAGCTGTGACTTATTAAACTGATAGTTCGGTAATTTTCACATCTGTCAACACCTGCTTTCTTTGGGATTGCAATTATTATATTCTTCTTGAAGTCTGAGGGAATTTCGCCTGTCTCATACATCTTGTTCACCAGATGGTAGAGTTTTGTCAGGACTGGCTCTCCCAAGGCTGTCAGTAGTTCTAATGGAATGTTGTCTACTCCTGGGGCCTTGTTTCGACTCAGGTCTTTCAGTGCTCTGTCAAACTCTTCACGCAGTATCATATCTACCATTTCATCTACCTCCTCTTCCATTTCCATAATATAGTCCTCAAGAACATCGCCCCGGTACAGCCCCTCTATATACTCCTTCCACCTTTCTGCTTTCCCTTCTTTGCTCAGAACTGGGTTTCCATCAAAGATCTTGATATTCATACAAGTGGTTCTCTTTTCTCCAAAGCTCTCTTTTTTCCTGTAGGTAGTACCTATCTTACCCCTCGTGAGATAAGCCTCTACATCCTTACATTTGTCCTCTAGCCATCCCTGCTTAGCCATTTTGTACTTCCTGTCAATCTCATTTTTGAGACGTTTGTATTCCTTTTTGCCTGCTTCACTTACTGCATTTTTGTACTTTCTCCTTTCATCAATTAAATTCAGTATCTCTTCTGTTGCCCAAGGATTTCTACTAGCCCTCGTCTTTTTACCTACTTGATCCTCTGCTGCCTTCACTATTTCATCCCTCAGAGCTACCCATTCTTCTACTGTATTTCTTTCCCCCATTCCTGTCAATTGTTCCCTTATGCTCTCCCTGAAACTCTCTACAACCTCTTGTTCTTTCAGTTTGTCCAGGTCCCATCTCCTTAAATTCCCACCTTTTTGCAGTTTCTTCAGTTTTAACCTACAGTTCATAACCAGCAGATTGTGGTCAGAGTCCACATCTGCCCCCGGAAATGTCTTACAATTTAAAATCTGGTTCCTAAATCTCCGTCTTACCATTATATAATCTATCTGAAACCTTACAGTATCTCCAGGGTTCTTCCATGTATACAACTGTCTTTCATGATTCTTGAACCAAGTGTTAGCTATGATTAAGTTGTGCTCTATGCAAAATTCTACCAGGTGGCTTCCTCTTGCATTTCTTAGCCCCAATCCATATTCACCTACTACGTTTCCTT
Source organism: Schistocerca piceifrons (assembly GCF_021461385.2). Classification (NCBI taxonomy): domain Eukaryota; kingdom Metazoa; phylum Arthropoda; class Insecta; order Orthoptera; family Acrididae; genus Schistocerca; species Schistocerca piceifrons. The sequence continues at coordinate 191,387,288 of NC_060141.1, forward strand.
TTCTTCCTTTTCCTACTGTCGAATTCCAGTCATCCATGACTATTAAATTTTTGTCTCCCTTCACTACCTGAATAATTTCTTCTATCTCATCACACATTTCATCAATTTCTTCATCATCTGCAGAGCTAGTTGGCATATAAACTTGTCCTACTGTAGTGGGCGTGGGCTTCGTGTCTATCTTGGCCACAATAACGCATTCACTGTGCTGTTTGTAGTAGCTTACCCGCACTCCTTTGTTTTTATTCATTATTAAACCTACTCCTGCATTACCCCTATTTGATTTTGTATTTATAACCCTGTATTCACCTGACCAAAAGTCTTGTTCCTCCTGCCACCGAACTTCACTAATTCCCACTATATCTAACTTTAACCTATCCATTTCCCTTTTTAAATTTTCTAACCTACCTGCCCAATTAAGGGATCTGACATTCCACGCTCCGATTCGTAGAACGCCAGTTTTCTTTCTCCTGATAACGACGTCCTCTTGAGTAGTCCCCGCCCGGAGATCCGAATGGGGGACTATTTTACCTCCGGAATATTTTACCCAAGAGGACGTCATCATCATTTAATCATGCAGTAAAGCTGCATGCCCTCGGGAAAAATTACAGCTGTAGTTTACCCTTGCTTTTAGCCGTTCACAGTACCAGCACAGCAAGGCCATTTTGGTTAGTGTTACAAGGCCAGGTCAGTCAATCATCCAGACTGTTTCCCCTGCAACTACTGAAAAGGCTGCTGCCCCTCCTCAGGAACCACACGTTTATGTTTAAAATATATATACAGCTAATATTTGTCAAAATGTTTATCGGAGCATAGTGTAAAAAACTGATTTAAACTGATGGGTCAAAATCTTGAAATTATGTTCACATTCTAAGTGTCAGGATACAGCAGAGAACGTGTATACGAAATTAATCATGTTGGAGGAAATACAAAATACATGAAATCAAGGAGAAGTATATGTATTTAAAGATTAAATGCACACTGGACTGGTATTTGGGAGGATGGTGGTCCAACCCACATCCAGCCATCCCGATTTAAGATTTTCTGTGATTTCCCTAAATCACTTCAGACAATGAAAGGGCACAGCCCCCATCCTTCCCTAATTCAAAGAGACCAATGACATCACCGTTTGGTTCCCTCCACCAAATCAACCAACCACGATTAGACAGGAAAACTACTGTATGCACATTTAAAATATAGGTTAATCAGTAAAAAGGAACACACACACACACACACACACACACACACACACACACACAAAACTGAAGGCCGACTAGAGCAAAAAAGCTTAGCAAGTTATAATAATCCTTTCTAATGCTGCTGATTGATCATGGCTCAGCTCTGCTTCTTGGCGAGCAGCCATTTACCTTATATGTATTAATTAACACATACACTTCATCATATGACATCCTTAATATTATTTCTCACTGAATAAACCATCAGAAATAACCATACTACATATTCATAACATAGCATATGAATGTACACATTTATGAACTTACCCTCTTCTCAGCTTTTGCAAGAGCTTCTTTTTGTGCTTTCTCTTCTTCACTTTTATCTTTAAGTTCTTTAGACAAATCTTCTGCTGATTTCTTCATATTCTCCTGAGTAAATTAATGAAACCATGAATTTACATTTTTCAGTTACAATTATGTTAATAACAGATAGAGACAAAATATTCATTATTTTCTTTGCACTACACAGTACTGGAAAGTAAGGCATACCAACAATAATGTAATATTTGAATGCTATGATAAATTAAACCTGTAGACTATGTTCTTACCCTCTGAGAAAGACAAACATCCCTAATTTCCCAGCACACACCCTTAAATCAACCAATACCTGTTTCCTACTTTCAAAAACTTTACAAAAGCTCTCCTGTGTACCTTGGAAAAAGGATGTGGTGGAGAATGCCATCAACACTACCTATGGGTTGTTTCTAGAATATGTCTTCACTTTACAGTGCAATTGCGGAGCCCATATGTGGGCTTCAGGGGCCAACAATCATCAACAGTTCCTCTTATTGGTACAATGTAGGAACTTTCTTGAATGAATTCTTCCCTCTTTACAACTGTGTACACATTTACCGTGTCACACATCACTCAGTCATTCTAGTAGAGTGCCAGGCATTTGTCACAAAATTATTTTGTCTTACAGAACAGCTGGAGTGGAGTGTCTTTCCTACACCTTTCATAAGTGGATTATTTATGTTTCTAGGCAGATATCTCAAATCAATTGGGGTTAAGGATGTTTAGTGTGTCGTTTACAAAACCAGAGATCTGGCACTCAATCCCCAGCTGGTACTGGAATATTTTTTGGTAACATCACTTCTTTCAAACCTGTCAATGAGCTGTTAATGTGAAATATGTCACATTACACTATTTATTTATTGTTTTATTCAGAGTCCATGCCAAATTGTAAGTCCCCTATAACTAGAACAGTAAGTCAGTTCAAAAGTTGGAGGAAGGGAAATACCGCTCCTTTGGGACCATGAATAGTAAAGCACTGCTGTGTGCAAACCAATATTTGGGTTGCAGACAGCTTTATTTCACTTACTAGACTGTCAGTAAAGTTCTGGTCTTATAAGTAACATCAGAAATTGAAAGTAACACAGAGAAAATTTAACGTTTAAGCAAGCCCATATTCAGCTTAAAATTACCTTGAGACTGACAATCCACTGAGTTGTATGGCAGTATCAAGCCACTGTCAAATTGCTTGGTTTTTTTTTGTGGGGGGGGGATCCATATGCTAGTTGTTATGCTGTTTTCATAGGACGTACGGAAAATTAAAATTTATACATAGGGTGGAGAGAATATGGAGCATAGAAAAGTGCCTTTGTAACATAGTAACATGTGTCAAACAAAAGATATTGGGAGGCAAGAACAAAATAAGGACGATTAGAAGTTCCATGAAGCATTTTAAAAAACCATTGTAAATTAAATGCTAAACTTCTTTTTTTCTGCAAATTAGTCTGGAAATGTGCAACCAACTGTAGATGCTGAAAATGGCAACAAATTTGGGAGAGAATGCATTTTGTCTGATAGAATTTACATGTTGCCAATCAGTAGTGAGCATGCAACGAGCTTTCTGTGGCAAGTTTCACAAGACACCATCAGGTTACAACAGCATAGTAAAGCAACACAAGAAATTGGAGGAGGATAGCTGTTCGCTAACAGTATCACCTATTTTGTAGTGCCGCAACCATGCCTCACACCATAACCTGAAACTGATAGCAAATATTTTATCCTTCAGCATAATGGCACACCTCCACATTTCAACAATTGTGTATCAGATTATGTGCATGAGACACTGCCAAGTCACTGTATAGGCCATGCTGCAATCACTGACCTGCCAAGTGTCCACCATATTACCCAACTCCATGCTCTGACATTTTTATTGTGGGGTTAAATCAAGGATAGCATTTATATTCCATCTCTAGTACATGTCATCAAAGACTCACAACACATTGCAGCAGTTGTTCTTATCTTCACATCTGATATGCTGGATCAGTTATGGGCAAAATTGAACTACTGATTAGATGTGTGCCATTTGATGAAGGGTGGACACACAACATTCATGATTACTGTAAAAACTTTTGACAGCTTATCTTTTACATACTATATCATTTGTTACATCGTTCTTGACCACTTTTTTGAACAGTTTCATAGGCCTTTAATTGCCTGTAGAGAGGTCTATGTACTTTACTGATCTTTTAAGTTAACAAAATGAAGTTTAACACATAAAAGCTAATCACTGTTGGTTTGGACAGTGAAAAATCTAGTTTAATGATTTTGTGTACAGTTATTTACAGATTACTCCAGGCTTCCAGTATTCAACTGGACTTTGAAACAAGAAGAATAAAAAGACTTATGAGGCACTCATTGAAATAGTCAATGAGCTCAGTAAATTTGAACTGAGTTTTCACCATGTAAGTACATCGTCAGTATTTGTGAAACATTGTTTGTTTTTTTGTTGTTTAACTCAAAGACAAGCAGAGATTCTTCTTCTTCTTCCTCTTCTTCTTTATCCTAAGGTCCACCCACTTCATTAGTATTTACTGCTTTGAATCTTGGACACCACATTTGCCACATTACGTCTTATTCTCTCTTCATAGATTATCCTCATGTCTACCTGCCATTCATTTTGAGGCTTTAAACAGTTTTCGCAAAGATAGTTAATTCTACTCTCAGGATATGTCCAGAAAGTTCTGGTTAAGAATTATGAATTATTTAGGAATAAAGAAGATGGCTCACTGAAAGGCAGAAGCACTGCTTCATCTATAGGTACACAAACAAAAGGTAAAGAGCTCGGCTAGCTTTTGGAATGCACTTCCTTTTCAAGCTTGTAGGAAAAACACACACACACATGCCTGAGACAGAAGTGTGCATGTGAGTAAGTGTGAAAAGTGTGTGTGTGTTTGTGTGGATGTTTTTCCTACAACCTTGAAAAAGGAGGTGCATTCTGAAAGTCAGCCAAGCTCTGTAGGTTTTGCTTATCTTCCTATCAACAATGCAGTGCTTCTGCCTTTTTGCTGAGTAATCTCCGTTACTCCTAAATAATTTGCAATCCACACTAAAAAAGTTGGCCTTCCTTCATTCATTTTCTCTGTGATGAAATGTACGTCGCACCTCTGATGGACACTGTCACTGAAAATGTGAGCAAATAAGGTAAAATCCTATCATCCAACTTAGCATATGCATTCCCATAACAGAGAAATTTCTGCCAATAGTCACTATTACTTCCCAGTACTCTGTGCCACAGTGCTACAAGATAAACAACAGTATTTTATATCTTGGCCTTCACGCCTAGCAGCATTTGTTTGTTACAGGTCCCATCACTGCATTCAGCTTACTTATGATATCAATCCTTTCACTACTATTCATGCTGCCATTAATTTGTAAGTAGGACCCAAGGTATCAAAGTATGCTCACATTCCTCACTGAGTCTGTTCTTTGCAGAATTTCAAGAAGCAATCATAACCCTGCGAAAGTGCATGGTATCTTTTTCCGTAATTCTGACGAAGTGGTGTGTATGATGATCAACAATAGGAGTGGACTCCAACTGTCAGTGGAATAATGTTGGATGGACCAGCTGGACAGTGCATGCAGTACTTTGTTTCCCTACTGAAACGTACAGATTTGATGAGACAAGATTCTTTCAATTATCTTCACTCTAGGTAAAAGATGTACCAGACAACAGCTGGCCGATTTAGCTCCTGTTCTTGAAAACAGTGTAGTTACTTGAGTCAAGCTATCATTTGGTACTTGTCTGACATTTATTACAGCACTGAAGAATCAATCAGCCCCAATCATTTGGTACTTGTCTGATTTATTACAGCACTGAAGAATCAATCAGCCAGGAGGCTATTTCAGATGAGTTTTCCTCCTAGACCAAAGGCTCATCCTGTTCAACGTTCTTGCTAATATCTCAGCAATGATGGAATGACTTCTCCATTAATTAGTATGCCTTCTGGAACTAGCAAGCGATAAAATTCAGTATTGAAAAATGCATCAATATGCAGGTTCACCTTTGTGGGATTTGGTTCCTGCCCTGAAGCTTTTATCCATCCTTGTTCATAATGCAAATGTAATGTTCAACATCTTAGGCACTCATTTTTTGTCCCTTGGCCAAACCATATACTGTATTTTTCTCTCTCCATCTGTCATTTTAGATTAATCATATAACACAGCACAGTACAAGCTGGGCAAGAAGTTCCCGTATCCCTGTAACCCATGTTTAGTATCAAACCTTGTTATACCGGTTGGTAGCTATACTACTTCCTATCAATTGTTGGAATTCATGTTCACACATTTTTGCAGCTGCAGACGAGTTTTAATCTGTAGCCATGGCAGATGTGAATGGTAATTGTTACACTACTGAGGAATGCTTAGCGACAAGTCTGTGGGTGCATGAACGACAACACACAGGGTGGACAATTGAGACAGATTATGGAAGCATTCCAAGAAAAATTTAATAAGATTCCAACATGAAAGGCAACAGCTCTGGATTAGGAAAGACATGCTTGTGCTTTTGCTTTTGGCAATGTTAAAGACAGAGTGCAGTGTGGAAGGAAGAAAACACAAGAAGAAACATGTCAGAGTCTTTGCTTCAATTGAACAATTTCCTATTAAGCCAACACATAAATGTGCTTCAGAAAGAGTGCAGTGTGGAAAGAAGAAAACACAAGAAGAAACATGTCAGAGTCTCTGCTTCAATTGAACAATTTCCTATTAAGCCAACACATAAATGTGCTTCGGAACTCGATATACAGAGGGCAACAATACAAGGTCACATAAATGAATATCTTATGATCCAACCCTTTTGACTGACTTTCACAAATAAGTTGTCAGTTACAGACCAGAATAAGCATACTGTAGTGTGCCATGCTTTGTTAATGCTATTTCCAAATGCAATTAACCATGCCGAGGTTATGTTTTCATATGAATGTGGCATCTATTACTGCTCACATGCTACAAAATTGTCGTTTTGGCCCAAGAGAATCCTCATTACACATTCAAGTTAGAAAGCAATCCACCTCATGTAACAATATGGGCAGTGACAACAACACAACATTTGCTTGGACCATACTTTTTTGAAGGCACTGTGAATGGCACAAACTATTCACACTGAAGCACCAAAGTAACCGGTATAGGCATGCATATTCAAATACAGAGGTATGTAAACATGCAGAATACTGCCCTGCAGTCGGCAACACCTTTATAAGGCAACAAGAGTCTGGCACTGTTGTTAGATTGATTATTGCTGCTACAATGGCAAGTTATCAATATTTAAGTGAGTCTGAACGTGGTATTATAGTCACCGCACAAGCGATGGGGCACAGCATCTCTGAGGTAGCGATGAAGTGGGGATTTTCCCGTATGACCATTTCACGAGTGTATTGTTAATATCAGAAATCTGGTAAAACATCAAATCTCTGACATCGCTGCAGCAGAAAAAGATCTTGCAAGAACAGGACCAACGACAATTGAAGAGAAGTGTTCAACGTAACAGAAGTGCAACCCTTCTGCAAATTGCTGCAGATTTCAATGATGGGACACCAAAAAGTGTCAGCATGTGACCCATTCAATGACAAATCATCAATATGGGCTTTCGGAGCCAAAGGCCTATTCATGTGCGCCTCGCCTTGGCCTGTCTGCACCGACACTGAACTACTGACGACTGGAAACATGTTGCCTGGTCAGATGAGTCTCATTTCAAATTGTATTGAGCGGATGGATGTGTACGGGTATCGAGACAACCTTATGAATCCATGGACCCTGCATATCAGCAGGGGACATTTAAGCTGGTGAGGCTCTTTAATGGTGTGGGGCAGGTGCAGCTGGAGTGAGATGGGACCCCTGATATGCCTAGATACGACTGTGACAGGTGACACGTACGTAAGCATCCTGTCTGATCACCTGCAAGCATTTCACATCCATTGTGCATTCCAACGGATTTCGACAATTCCAGCAGGACAATGAAACACACCACAAATCCAGAATTGCTACACAGTAGCTCCAAGAACACTCTTCTGAGTTTAAACACTTCTGCTAGTCAACAAACTCCCCAGACATTAACATTATTGAACACACCTGGGATGCCTTGCAATGTGCTGTTCAAAAGAGTACTCTTACAAATTTACAGACAGCACTCCAGGATCCACGGTGTCAATTGCCTCCAGCACTACTTCAGACATTAGTCGAGTCCATGCCACATCGCATCGCGGCACTTCTGCATGCTCGCAGGGGCCCTACATGATATTAGGCAGGTGTACCAGTTTCTTTGTCTCTTCGGTGTATATATCCTGTAACTGGTATCAGTCTTGATCACTATATTTATTGATTTTACACTGTCACGTGTTTCGGCCTTATGTCTTTCTCAAAGACGCTAAGAGCACACACTCAAGAACAATGATAAAATACATGAAACGCACATCGTAAAAAATAGAGGTAGAACTCATCTATAACATATTCTTAAGTAAAATGAAATTAAAGTTGTCAAATATGGACACAAAGTACCTGGTTTACTTTCATTGATAGGTTTTCATTTTCTGGGGGGTTGGGTTGATTAGGGAGGACGAGACCAAACAGCGAGGTCATCGGTCTCGTCGGACAGTGAAGGAAGTCAGTCGTGCCCTTTCAAAGAAACCACCCCAGCATTTACCTAAGGCGATTTAGGGAAATCACAGAAAACCTAAATCAGGATGGCCGGACACAGGATTGAACTGCATCCTCCTGAATGCGAGTCCAGTTTGCTAACCACTGCACCACCTCGCTCAGTCTGGTCTACTTTATTTGATGACATATGAGTGCAAACTGACTCTGGATATTAAATTATGAATTTATTGTAATACTTTATTCAACAGATGGATGTTCACTTATTATGTAATTATATTTTTATATGAACGCCATCTTGAGGAGATAATTTCCACCAGTCTCCTTACACTAGATGGATGTTTGTAAGATAAGAAACTGGGTGATGTAAAAGATATAATAGAATGTTATCTGTCATTTAGAATGACATTGTATCAATCAATCGTATAAGGTTTCTGTATTTCCAAATATAAAATTTTCATTAAAATCAGCTTCTTCACCTAATACTTCGATGTGTACAGGGAGTCAGTTAGCACTCAAATGTCATCAATTAATGCAGACCAGATACTTTGTATTCATATTGGACAACTCTAGTTTCATTTTACCTAAGAATGTGTTGCAGATATTTGGTGAGTTCTGCCTCTTTTGATGGAACTTTACCAATGTATTTTCACTGATACCATTTCTTGTATTTCTCTCATAAGGCCTTTGACAAAGGTGTAAGACCACAATGCATAAGGCAGTATAAAATTAATAAATACAGTGGTCAAAACATATCATTTACTCAGTACATTAAAAATGGCCACAACATCTCACAAAATATTTGTGCATTTTGCTGCCATTATTTGCACATGTTACAAACATTCTTAATACATCAACTTCAGGAAATGGGTTTCGCATGATGCATACGTTTGCAGCTAGATGAAGCACCTCCAACTACATTCTTGAAATGCTTGAGTTTCTAATGAACGCTTTCCAGAAGAGTGGACAGGCTGTGGTTCATCAGCAACACCAGTTCCCTTGAAATTGTCACCCTGACCTCACCACAGACGACAACTCGTTATGGGGACTCATGAAAGTGTATGTATCTGCATGTCATTATTCTACAAACAGGGAACGGCACAATGCTGTTTCGAGGATGCGTTTGGTGTTGTAACACTGGACATGCTCAAAAATGTGTCAAGAAGAACATGTAGGAGTATGTAAATGTATTTACAGCATGATGGGGAACATACTAATATCTTGGATACTTAATAAGAAAGTATGTACTTATGCTAAAACAAATAAAATTAATTAGCATTCAGTAATAGGGGTTATGGGACTTCTCGTCCACCCTGTATGCTCTCTTTCTTTCACTTTTTGGTGACCATAAATGCCTGCAGCTTTTTTGTGCTTGTTGGTTTATTACTTCTTAAATATTATTATTATTATTATTATTATTATTATTATTATTATTATTATTATTATTATTATTGTAATGTTTTGGCACTTTACTTATAGTCATTCACCTTCTTGCTCCAGAACAAAATGTAAGTCTGAATAACAACATCTTCATTTAATACAGTTTTTTAAATATTCTTTATTCATGACTGAACCAATTTCATAGCACAAAACACATTTAGGAGACAATAGGATAGAGAAGGACAGAACAAAAGAAAATTACAGTTTTACATCCTGTCAACTGTGGTGTCATTACAGACAGAGCACATGCTCAGATTATGAAGGAATGGAGAAGGAGATCGGTCATGCTCTTTTCAAAGGAACCATCCTGCGTTTTCCTGGAGTGATTTAGGGAAATCATGGAAAACCTAAATCTGGACGACCAGAAGAGATGTGAACCACCATCCGCCCAAATGTGATTCCAGTGTGCTAACCATTGTGCCACCTGGCTTGTCGACAGATTGGAGAGGTACGCTGGTAATTTGCTAAATAGTCATGCACGGCAGTCAAGCACAAAATGGCTACTGCTTCTATTCTTGTTTCATTAGGTACTACAGTACTGAGTCATTTGTGAGGTTTTTCAAGATCTTTCATACACATGAAATTTTATGGGATCATTGTAATTGTTAGAGATTGTATGCACTGGACCATAATTATATTGTTCTTTTTGTTGTAGTGACTTAATTACTTCTTAGCCTTATTTAATTTTGATGACTTTTGGATCTTGTGTGTTGATAACCAGTGAAATTCCTGCTCTAGCATCACAAAATATGACTGCTTTGTTGAACAGATGGAATAAATTGTCTAGTTGACTTATTGCAATTGTGATGGCTTCAACGTCACCTTCAAAATTTGAACAGTGAAATTTGATAGAAAAGAAAAAAAAATGTTATCTATTTCTATCCCAAAATTTCCTTCTTTTTCCATTAGTTGATGTGATGCCACTGACCTTCAGGGTATGTCAGACTTACTGTTTCTAATGTTGTCTCATTATCAATTTATCTTTTTCACCTTTTTAGAATTATCCATTATGTCTAGTTTGTATGGTAATGTAGACATTCTGTATGGTTTGGCCAGCAGGAGAATCCTCAATAATACAAAAACAGTCCATAGAAGACCTTCAAGATGCAACTCTATACAAATTTATCCACATTAAAAGAGTCCTCAATTCAGATCTCCAGGAGAGGATACTATGAGACAGAGACAAGTCAACATATGATTTCTTAAAAGCTGTCTTCTTCTCTTGAACTTTTTTCACATATTCTGTCCACAGCTATTTATGTCAATTCATCAGGAACCAAGTTTCATGATACAGGTTGTAGTGATATACAATCTCGTAAGTAATGCCCTGTAGACTGGTTTCAAGAACATAGTGCTATTAAGTATTTTTGATACCTTAGTTCCTTTTTTCCTTAGAGTGTTTGTTTCCAATTTTAAGTTCTCTGTCACATTTATATGATTTTATGTATACTGACGTAAGTTGCCCAACAGAGAGTACTTTTATTTATTTATTTCATGCTGGTCTATTATCAGGCACATACCTATCATAAGCTGCAAAAGGAAGAGTCTAAATCCTATGCCTAAAGGACACTGTAGGAGCTGGAGGAATGAGTGTATTTAAACATCTATCATTTTCAAATTGTTGAATACCGTGAGTACTGTGTAGAGAGAAGATACTAGCAGCGGAAACAGATAATATTCACGGTTTGTTCTCTGGAAATAATTACTTTTCTGTGAGATATTATCTTCCAGATTTTAGCAGTATTAAAATCATATGGTACCAATCACAGTAGATCAAATACAACGGAATTACACCTAGTTGCTAGTGAAAACAAAAACATTTAGATGAAATATACGGCTGCTCCTTCTCTCTCTTCTTCCTTTCTTCCTCCAATGGGTCACTTACTGTTTGACAAGTGCAGCATCCCTTCTTCTCCCACAGAAAACAGCCTTAACAAAATCACATTTAATATGGACACAAGAGTTTCTTTGGTTTGATAACTTAAGAGTCACGCTCGCAGTTGTACAGTGGGGGCCATTACTGAATGGATGTAATATTATAAAAATTTAATTTTTTTTATTTCAATTGATGTTTGCCAGCGCCTTCTGCCTGGTGGCTAGTTACAGCTCGTAAGTCACATTGCATTATACTGGACAGAACCACTTCGAAACTCACATGTTGAACCATCAGTAGCTAAAGTCACGTGTTGCTGACGAGGTAACGTTACTGAACTGCGCATCTACAATTTGGCTGTCCAACAGAGAGGTTTGGAGGTGGTCACATGTGGGTGGAGCCGCGACCAGCTGCCAGAGTGGACACGCCATCTGCTTTCTTCTGCTGGCAGCTTCCAACCCTGTTAGACACTCTCCTCTCCTGCTCTCTTGGGCTGCTGCGGCGCTTTCTCTAAGCCTGCCTTCAACCACATTTTACTGAAATAAACCATCATGTCTATCATATGTGTAACTTCATCACCTCAACGGGTGCCTACTGCTTCCCCTTTCTCGCCAATCCTGACACGTTAATACAGTAAAATAGCTCTCACCTGAGCTATTCAAGACAAGGAAAATTCAGGAAAAGAGCCATACCAAATTTGCACATCGACTTGAGGGAAGGGAGAAGTTGTGGATCTCTTTAGGTTAACTTAATGACATGTATTGTTCCAGCAGTTGGTGAGTTGAGGGGATACTACCAAACTTTTAATTCTAAAATTTACTCAAACAGGCACGAAAAATTAAAAGATCTGGGACATTTCAAGAAAATAAATCGTGGCTGACCAGAGTTCTTGTTTAAAAATCCACTAAATATTTAGTTTTCCCATGTACGAGGGTGGTTTGGAAAGTTCTCGGAATCACCACGAGAGGTCAGCGCTAGCGCAACGAGTTAGTCGCATGATGTTCATTGGACTGTTGCCTGTAAACACGTGCCATGTCAGTGCTCTTGGAAGAGAGCTGTGGCAGTGACGTTGCTCTGTCGTTGTGCCCACATAGTGATTTGCAAAGACGGAAAAAATCGAGATTTGAGCAGTGATTAAGTACTTCATAAAGAAAGGTATGAAAGTGAAGGACATTCATGCTGATTTCCAGAATACACTGGGGGACTCTGCTCCTTCATATTCAACTGTTGCCAAGTGGGCAAATGAATTTAAATTCAGTCAGGAGAGCTTAGATGATGATCCGTGCAGTGGTCAGCCAAGATATGACACTAATACAGAAATCATTGCAAAAGTGCACAAAATGGCAATGGTGGATTGCTGATATAAAATGCATGAAATTGCTCATGCTTGTCAGACTTCATCTGAAAGGGTATATCACATTTTAACTGAAGAATTAGAAATGAAAAAATTATCTGCAAGATGTGTGCTGCAACCCTTGCGAAGTGTGCCTGCACACATGTGCCGTCGCCATGGCAAATGTAGCGGGGCTTTAAATTTCGCCGCGCTACACTCGTTCCCTCAGATAAAAAATATCCCGTCGCAGAGGTATGAGCGCTCGACGGCAGAGAAAATACTAAAATGGTAACACTTTTTTTGTTTTCTGTCCGTTTTTTGTTTGTCTCTTGATAGCGGTAGCTTAAGGCAGGCGTGATCGGATGCTGACGTAAAAACTTAATGGCTAATCTTGATCTGATTGTAATGTGTAGACATTGTGGAAGTTATTAAGAAATTCGGTGGATGGAAGTAGCAAAGTGAATTAAATTGCATATAGTATCAAGATGATTTTAATTGGTATAAATTAGTGATCCCTGGACTATTACAAGATTTCGGAGCAGATTTTATCACGCTGAAATGGAGATTTTTGAAGACGTGGACGCCGCCCGAAAGAAGATAAGTTAATCTGGTAAAGGATGATCTCTCGTCTACGCCACTTCCCCCTGTCAGTTACATTCTGTTATTCTCTGTTTCTTTTCAATAACTTTTGTAGTGAAAATTGGTTTAACTTTTGCTCAAAAACGCCACAAGGACCACCCCAACAATAGCTTTTCCGAATAACGAAGTCCGATAGCTTTTCCGTAATACAAAGTCCGATCTGCATTTCTTTCATTCTTTCCCTTTTTCACGGTCTCTCTTCTCCCATTTTTTTTATTAACCAATACAACTGGCTCCCGCGACAGGACGCAATTTTCGGATGTGTCGTTTTTGAGCAAATTTGAAACTTTAATTTGTATTTTTTCCCAACAGAGAATATCAAAAAATCCTGAACTTCAAAGGGTAACTAAAACACCAACTTTCTTGTACCTAAGCAAATGATTATACAACAATATTGTAAGGAATTTTTGTAACTAATTCAATCTGTTTTTCTTTGCATGGCATATTTTGATGCAAAACTGTTATTTTGAGGACTTTTGGTGATTATCCGATGGAGATGTATTAAGAAAATCCATATTTTGACGAATACGATTTACGCAGAAGTGTTTGACCAGCCGCTGCAGGATAGAAAATTTAATGGTGAGTCACACAATTATGTTTCATTCAAGCATTCAATAGCCAACTGCAGAATCCATTTTTCCCTTTCCACACATCCTGTAGTTTTCTTTTAGATTTTTCTAAAATTATCTATCTCTATTGTAGTTTGTGGTAATTATAGTATTGTTGTAGCATATGAAGATCGTGAATTTGACAGCCAAACAGTCATTTGTTACGAAAAATTTTGTCCGCCCTGCTGCAGCTTTCTCAATCATTGTTTGCAATAGAGCAATCATTTACATTGACGAGAAAATATTTCAACCTAAATTTGAGTCAAATTTTTATTAATCAGACTTATATTATTCCCTTTTTGACTTACGATTGTACGTTCTATTACAATGGAACGCGGTAAGGTAGAGATAGTTTCGGCAGATGAGTTAAGTGAAGTAGATTCATCTTTCAACCAACAAGAAAGTCCGCGTTTCCCTCCATGGACGAGTTCACAGATCAATGCAATGATTTTGCCTCAAACTCGCAACATTTGTGATAATACACAGATGGCGACTTTAAATGACGAAATGTGGAATGAACGCGAGACTAGACCGTCAGCGCCATTGTTAACATCGTCAGAACCGAATATGAGACAAATTCAGCAATGTGACACAAATCGGACACAGGAAACTGACAAACTGGACCGACTATTAGAGTTATTTGCAGACATGAAACGAGACGTTAGAAAATTGACGCAAAACTGGACGCACTTGGTCAGGACTTTAAACAAAGGCTAGATAAAAGCGACGAAAAATTTGACGTATTAAACCGTACTATGACCGAAAATTTTGAACGAACGACAAAACAGATGACAGAATAACATCACTCAAAAGCTCAGCCAGAGATTTGAAACTTTGTCCAACCGAGTCACTAAACAGGAAGAAACTTTGGTTACATTCACACACGAAACAAAAAACAATATCACCCGATGTGAGAATCAGTTAACTCAAATAGTTAATGTGCAGCAGGAAGTGAACACTCGTGTGGAAGAGTTAGCTCAGGCCCACACTTCAGCTAGCTCTACCCAAGAAAAGCTGACTGAAGAAGTGGGAAATATTACCCAACAACTTACAATGGTAGTTCTTGAACAAACCCACCTCAAAGAAAAGATAGAAAAACTAGAAGATCGAGCGGACCTCGCGTCACTGAACAACGACACCAACATGGCCGAAAGAATTGTACATGAATGTAAATTGTGTGACGACTACCTGGACAAAAAACTTGAAACAATTACACAGGACATACTTTCAAAAACAAAGACACATGTTAAAGACGAGACAAAACACATACAAGACGAAGTGACAAAATTACGAGACAATGTTGTGCCGTGTTTGGCGATAGGTGCAAACGCATCGTCAGGAAACGACAAAACAGCTAAAACCATGGCTAATGACACAGACAGAACACCACCTATTGTGGAATCACCTCTTTCAAATCAAAATTACAATGTGCCGCTTTCTTTTCCACCGAACGAGCAATATTACGTTACCACACCTAGAGTAGCAAGTGACCTAAATCACATCAATACAGTTATGCCAACCGGCATGGCCGATGACACGTTTGTAAGACATGGGTATTTCCAGACATTTTCCAGTGAGGACAAGCACAAAGTCCACCCTATTGTGTTTATTAGATCATTTGACGGTGGTTTTCAACGTAGTTGGTCAGAAGTCGATAACATCAGATACGTCACCAATCTCATGAGAGGACGAGCAGCTAAGTGGGGTGCCGCTATGAAACGGCGGTGCCTTACGTTTGAACAGTTCGAACAAGCCTTCTTGGACGAATTCTGGTCCGAGAATGAGCAACAGAGTCTAAGGAGAGAAGTGTGCAACCCCGAGACCTATGACCCTAAAAAAGAGACATTAAGACAATACTTTGAGAGGTACTTAGACAAGACACTGTACTGGTCCAAACCAGCCGACTTGTCAGCGATAATTGACACTTTAAAGAGCCACTTACCCTTTCCATACCGAGACAGATTAATAGGAGTGCCGGAGAATGACGTTAAGACTTTCTTAAACTTCTTAGATCAAATGGACGTAGTTTACAGAGGCGATTCACGCCATTCAAATTTTATTCATATTAGTAACCAAAACCAGCACCCGCCGCAAAGGAACCGTAGTGACGGTGGTTGGTGGAACCATCCGTCCGCGCCGCGACACAATACGGTGCCTGCGCGCGAAACATACTCAAATGGAAACGTGTATGACGGTAGGAACAACCGCAGAAATTCGTGGAATAATAACAATAATTATCACCCATATCAAAATGGTAACTACAAGCAAAATGAAAATTACAGACAGTACAACAACAACAACAACAACAACAACAATAGGAGACGTGAGAATAACCGGTACAACCCGGGCTACTTTGACAGGAACATGCCATATAACAGACATAATTACCATCAAAACAATAACAATCCCAACAATCACCGACAGAATATGTGGAACACACAAAATTCACGCATGACATGACCCTCCACGGAATCCGCCGCCGTTCCCCAGTACAGTTATGCACTCCCCGCCACGAAGTAGCAATAACAATTGCGGCGCGCCATCAGCTGACGCGTGGGCGCCAACCGGCCGGAATGTAAACATAGTGGAGCTGGTCAATGAACCCGGCCAAACACAGCAGACGACGGAAAACAGTCGACGACCGAGCTAAGCGCTCGTGCTACGGTCGTGGGGTGTTGTAAGAGCGCAACGGCTGAGACGGTTCGTTTCCTCAGGTACGATGACAAAATGACAGCAGAACAGGAATTAACCAACGAGATAAACATTAAATCAGGCAGTTGTGTAAAAGAATTCATACATGCTACAGCATGGGTTAAGTTTAACGATTATGATGTACAAATTTTATTCGATACTGGTGCTGCTCAAAGTGTGATGTCAACCGCATTCTGTAATGAATTGAAAGAAATTATAAACATACCTACATTACCTGTACAGAATTGTCATGTGGTTAGTGCCACAGGTACTAAATCTAAGAACATACGCATGCAAGCCCTTGTTAACTTCACATTTTCCAATACACAGTTCAAGTGTAATTTTCTGATTGTAGACAAGCTTATCGTACACTGCATCCTAGGGATGGATTTTTTGAATGAACACAAAGCAATCATAGATTTAAGTAATGGCATATGTCAATTATCCGTAGGAGAACAACTAATTAATGTTGAACTTAACAAGACGATTGAACCACGACAAAAACATTACGAAGTCAGTCAATTTCAATTGGTATATCCTACCATAGTTAGTGTATGTAATTTAACACCTGAAGATTCAGACTATCAGGAAATTGAGCAGGATTTATTGTATCAGAAATGTGTCGAATCTGACTACTTAACGAAACCACAGCAAGAAGAATTGTACAAATTATTATGCGATTATGCACAAGTTTTCAGTGAGAGGCCTGGTGTAATCAGAGGTTATAGCTACAAAATGGATGTTAAGCCACATAAGACTTATTGTAGGACACATTATAATATTCCATGGGCGAAGAAACCTGCAGTTTTACGTGAAATCGAGCGTATGTTGACCTGGGGTGTCATAGAAAAATCACATTCCCCTTATTGCAGTCCTACCCTGGCGGTAGGAAAGCAAGATGGAAATGTCAGATTGGTGCTAGACGCACGTGAAATCAACAAAATTATTATACCCGTTAACACAAGACCCGTCAACTTGGATGAACAGTTGCCAAAATTTTATAATGTACAATACCTAACTAATATTGACCTCCGCTCATCGTACTGGTAGGTGTCCCTTCACAATGACAGTCGTAAATACACTGCTTTCCTTTGTGAAGGACGCAGTTATTAGTTTTGTGTGTTGCCTTTTGGCTTGCGCGTAAGCGCGGGCGTGTTCATCGAGGCGCTTGACGCCGTTCTCGGCCCGTGTTTGTTGTCACGCGTCACGGCGTACGTCGATGACATCGTCGTGGCAACAAATACGTGGGAGGAACATATTGATCTGTTACAGCAAATTTTATTTAAATTTTCACAAGCTGGAGTCACAGTAAATCTTTCGAAGTCCAAAGTAGGAAGGCGTGAAATCAAGTTTTTGGGCCATATTGTCTCGCCGGAAGGTATTCGTCCCGATTCTAAGAAGATTGATGCTATTCGTAATTTCCCTCCTCCACAAAACCGCAAACAGTTGAAAGCATTCTTCAGTTTATCTTCTTTCTTTCGGAAGTTTGTTTCAAAACAGCTTCTGAACAGCTCTCACCTGCTAACTTTACTGAAAAAGAACGCAATTTGGAGATGGACAGAATTTTGCCAAGCTGATTTTCAGGCTATTAAAGATGCATTGGTGAACGCACCCCTCCTCTGCCACCCTGACATGACGTCAGATTTTTGCCTAGCCACGGATTCGTCATCATACGGCCTTGGAGCTTTTCTATTTCAAATTCAATCCGAATCAAGACAATCTGTCATCAAACCGATAAGTTTTGCGAGCCGCACACTCACTGAGTGCGAGAGGTCGTACTCAGTGACGGAACGGGAGGCTCTTGCCATTATTTGGGCATTCTGTAAGTTTCGCTACTTTCTTTGGGGTAAACATACTCGCATATACACAGACCACCAAGCCCTTTCTTTCTTGCTATCATGCAAATTGCTTCATTCACGGCTCACCCGGTGGTGCCTTTCACTGCAAGAATACAGCTTCGAAATTATTTACATTAAAGGTGAATCAAACGTAGTAGCCGATGCCCTGTCCCGTTTGCCCCAAGGCATACAGGATTTTTCGGAACTTTCCGAGCAAACATCAGACTTTAACATCTTACTTATGTATGATGGTACATACGCTCCATACTACCACAATATGTGCAAGAACTTTGCTTCACTTCAGGACAGCGACCCCAGGTGGTCAAATATCAAAAAGAAATTACGTACAGATCCTTCTTCACATTTACAAAAATATTACACAATACACAAAAATGTACTTTTTCATAGGCGTACCCCAGACTCGCACCATTGGTGTGTCTGTCTACCCGACGCGCATGTTGATGATTTTATTCTGTTCACACACAAAACTTGGGGACACTACGGAGTCACCAAATGCACTGATAAAATAGTACAGTACTGTTATTTTCCCAATCTGCGTCGGAGAGTGTTGCAAATTGTTCGTAAATGTATCATCTGCCAAAAAGCAAAATTTTCCAACCGATCATCTTTGAATGAATTACATCCTATTATACCAACCCGACCTTTGGAGTTAGTATCGTTGGATATCGCAGGACCTTATCCCAGAGCTCTTGGAGGTGTGAAATACATCGTTGCTGTACTTGATGTCTTCTCAAAATACTTAAAATTGTATGCTATCCGCACTGTCAACGCATCTGCTATTGCTAGACGTTTGACTAACAGTTACTTTACAAGGTTTGGCAAGCCCCACAGCATTATCACGGATAACGCACCTTATTTTACGGGAAGAAAATGGAAATCTTTTGTTGCCACACATAACATCAAACATATTCTTACATCAGCATTTCACCCAGAAGGGAACCCCGTAGAAAGGATTTTTAGAGAATTTGGTCAATTCATGAGAATACATTCACCTCGCAAACACACCAAGTGGATCTAATTTTTAGCACCCTTTGAGCAGATAGTAAACAATTTGCCTCATGCCTCGACAGGATACCCACAACAGGAATTATTATTAAACAAACCTGAACAGAACAAGTGGGCTATGCCCATTCCAAAGCTAACCTCATCCACAACACATATACCTTTGGAAGAGAAAGTAAGACAGGCATACACTACGTTGTGCAATAAAGCCAAGAACAGGAAAAAGAAGTACGACAAACGTGTTACAAATACACAAATCTTATCAGGTTGATGACCTTATTCTGTTGAGTTCACATCCCAAGTCTACAAAATTAAAACAACTGAACAGAAAATGGCAGCTATTATATTCAGGTCCTTTCAGAATAGCAAGCATACCTCACCCAGGTTGTTACTCCCTAGAATACCCGTTATCTCACAAGCCGAGGGGGCTGCATCCCCACAGACATTTGAAACCCTTTGTGCACTAAAGCAACATAATATAATGATAACTAAGTTGAACATGAGCAAGTTGCTGTGAAAACGAGATCATAAATATTTGTATTGAATACACGAACATTAAGTTATACAGCCTAAGAACACAAACATTCATTTATGGAAATTATATACTGCAGTTACACTTGCACACATAATTATGAAGAGAAAGTAAACCCAGGTGAGTACACTTACTGAATGAGAAAAGATATTCATATAGGAATGAGGTCTACGCAGGTTACATTGGTTGTTAATTGTAAATTATAAGGTGAATCAACAACTAGTTAGTTATTTCAAGGCACTATAATGAGAGGAAATAATAGCTATTGACATCAGTAATGACATAGGTATGTAGCAGAATGAATGAGGATGTAAGAATGAATGATCAGTATGAATGAGTTAATATTTAAGTTAATATAAGAAGATAAGTTACTGTGAAGTAGTTGATGGAGACAGATTATTTGAGGAAAATATTATTGGAGTTTTATGAGAATGGAAGTGCCAAATGACCCCATGTATGTGATATATTAATGTTTGATGAGGAATATGTTTAATGTATAAGGATATATATATTATGATGAATATGTGAGTAAGGAATGAGTGAGAATGTTTTGGTAATATTGTGCTACATAGAGAAGTGAGTAAACAGTCAACATCTTTAAGATTACATAAGAATTTCAGTTTGAAAGAAAACATTTGTGATGAGTTAGAACACGTGAGTACAAGACGTTAAATGTGAATCTATTTTCAGTGCCCTTGAAAAGGAATGAATGCAAGAAAAGTAGAGTGAACATAACGATGATTACAGCTGTGGAAAGAAGTGTAATAAGAATGTAACTTGGAAACACATTAGCTTTAATTTATTTCAGAAGTGTAACTTAGTAACCTTTCGTTAAGTTTTGTTAAGCCATTGTGTGGAAGAAAACATTTATAGTTCGTGTTCAGACAGGAGAATGATATTTTAAGGAACTTAAGTTGAAATATAGTTTTTACACAGCCCTCATGTGAATGCATTTGTATAAAAAAATTTTTTACGAAAGTGAAATTTAGTGCCATGTTAGCCTTTATTCTACTTACACATGACAGAAAACCCCGAGGAAGCAAAAGATAGGAGAGTTATTAAGGCCGTTTTGCGACTCGTACAACACCTCCACTTAGGCGAACAGATGACAAAATTACATCTACGTTGAAGACATTTGACTTTTCAGGCTATGCAAGGTAAGTGCAAAGGAGCAGTGACCACCCGTGCAACCGACGTCGAGCAACGGACAGTGAGAAAGAGACATTTTACTGTCAATTATAATAATATGTTCTTTATTTATGATTTATAGATAGAAATGATGTATATACACACAACATACATAATGTTTAACCTTAATTAAAGTAGAAGAAAGTTCATGGTTGAACTCGTGAGAGGAAATTTGATATGTTATCATATAATACACATTATGAGAGAGACAATCTCTGAGATACATTTTCCATTTGTATAGACGGTATCCACAAGAAGTGGAGATATTGAGGATGTACTGAGCAGATATGTGCTTTACTCATGCAAGGATTTGTTAAGGTATCATACACTTAGTCATATGAACAGTCAGAACACAAACAGAGAATATGTCATGAGGTTACACTACACAGACTTGACGTAAGGACACTTACATTTACCCATGATTTGGTAAATTGTAAGCACCCCCTTTCACACACCCCTTGAAGGTGATGCAAACATTATAACGTATTGTGTACTCTTTTTAATGTATTAGCTGTAGGATTAGGTAGTTTTTAGGTAGTGAATAGTTTCTTCCATTCTATCTTTCTTTCTTTCTCCATTATCCTACCACCTCCTGCAGCTGGGTATTGTTTGTTTATGGAATGTAAGAATATATTGTGTGACAGTAAACTTTCAGGTATGAATAAAAAGACATGAAGAAAACTGAGTATGGCATTACAAGCCTGGTCAACCACTAGCCAAGATATGGAATAAAAAAAAAAAGAGAAATAATAAATGAAGGAAAGCCCGTGCTTTAAACATTAAGTCTTATATCCCTTGGCACGAAATCAAAATGACCATAAACCCCAATAAAAGAAAGCCAATGGGACTTAGTATAATTTTTTTTTAGTGTAAATATTTCACGTGTATATTCTTGTAAATTTATATGTATTTGTATATGTGTTAAAACTTTGCATATTGTCAACATATTTTGAAACGTGACCACGAAATGTAAGCTTTCATAATTAACGATGTAAACATGCTTGGACAAAGTGAGCTGTTAAAATGTAAATGTGGCAAAAAGTGTTGCAAACTGCGTTAAACTGTGAACGTTATAAACGACGAATTTTGTGTTGTTTGTGAAACTTATGTTGCATAAACTCCAATTTACTTCGACGATAATGAGGATTTTCACACTGCAAATGAACGTTTGTTGGCAAGTGTAAACAATGTGGTGAAACACCTACCTTTGTGAACATCGACGCCGTTGTTCCTGGCCGGCCTTCAGATGCTTGGAGACAAGAAACTCAGCACCTGTCGTAGGCGATGTGGAGGCTAAAAATTACATCGACCATATATGCCCCGGGAACAATAGTCATGAAAACGCACAAGGACCTGGAGTGTTGTGTCGTAACAGAAGACATGGATGTTGCTTCAGATCACGCACACGCTCAATCTTATGGTGTCACCGAACTTAACACGCCATTTATGCTGGAATAACAACTTGTAATGAACACTATGTGAGAGCGAATACTGTTGAAGACTGTCATAATACAGCGATTTTGAAACTGCCGCACGCGAAATTCAGTGATGCTATTGCGCATGCGCATAGACTACGTGCTGCCAGAGATTAATTGCGAAACCAACGCTGGAAGCGCACAACATTAACTGCGCTGGTGAGCAGCTTGCTCAAACACACACTATGTAAACATATATATATTAATTGTCTAAAAAGGATCAAAACTGTAACAAGTGTATGTAGTATATAGATTTAGAAACAAAGTATTGGCAAAGATAATCCTCTAAGTATGCACGTGGCGTTTCCTGGGAAAATATGTATAATAGACATTTAGGTATATCTATTCTATTGTTTGCTAGCCTGCCACGCTAAATCTTTTAGCGTGACAGTCGAGGGGGCGATGTAGCGGGGCTTTAAATTTCGCCGCGCTACACTCGTTCCCTCAGATAAAAAATATCCCGTCGCAGAGGTATGAGCGCTCGACGGCAGAGAAAATACTAAAATGGTAACACTTTTTTTGTTTTCTATCCGTTTTTTGTTTGTCTCTTGATAGCGGTAGGTTAAGGCAGGCGTGATCGGATGCTGACGTAAAAACTTAATGGCTAATCTTGATCTGATTGTAATGTGTAGACATTGTGGAAGTTATTAAGAAATTCGGTGGATGGAAGTAGCAAAGTGAATTAAATTGCATACAGTATCAAGATGATTTTAATTGGTATAAATTAGTGATCCCTGGACTATTACAAGATTTCGGAGCAGATTTTATCACGCTGAAATGGAGATTTTTGAAGACGTGGACGCCGCCCGAAAGAAGATAAGTTAATCTGGTAAAGGATGATCTCTCGTCTACGCCACTTCCCCCTGTCAGTTACATTCTGTTATTCTCTGTTTCTTTTCAATAACTTTTGTAGTGAAAATTGGTTTAACTTTTGCTCAAAAACGCCACAAGGACCACCCCAACAATAGCTTTTCCGAATAACGAAGTCCGATAGCTTTTCCGTAATACAAAGTCCGATCTGCATTTCTTTCATTCTTTCCCTTTTTCACGGTCTCTCTTCTCCCATTTTTTTATTAACCAATACACAAAATTACACGAACTAAGATATGAATTGTTGCACACCTGCCTTATCCACCTGATTTGGCTCCATCAGACTTCCATCTCTTCCCAAAACCGAAAATTTTTCTTGTTGGACGAAGATTCACTTCAAACGAAACACTGATAACCAGATTTTGCAGACCTGGAGGAAACTCATTTTCGAGATGGGATCAACGCACTGGAACATCATTGGACCAAGTGCATTAATCAAGAAGGAGACTACATTGAAAAACAAAAAAAGCTTCAGTGATGTAAGTACTTTTTTTTCTATTCCATTCCAAGAACTTTTCAAACTACCTTCGTATTTTTGTCTGCTAAATCGTAATGTCAACATGGTTAGCAGAGTTCTGGCAGAATATAAATAATTAAGGAGTAAAGGAGACAATTCATTAAAAAATACTGTTTCCCCATTGGGTGGTCAACTCAGTTCTTGGTGGACAGCTGGTTGGTGGTCATGGCCACATAAAATGCTGTGCAGAAATTGCAGCAGAACTGATATATTACATGGCTATTTCACAGGTAGTCCTACTTCTTCTGATGTTAGGATTGGAATAGAAAGTTCTGGGTGTGGAATCGGGTAGATCTTGTACCTTGGTCTTCCAAGGGATATGGCCTGTGTGGTTGGAAGTGCAGGTGGCATAGTAATGGACTTGGATGTTGTGTATGTTGGGCGGCTGCTGAAGAACCACTTTAGGAGGGGAAGGAAGGATTGTGGGTGTGATGACAGATACTCGAAACCCTGACAAAGGACATGACTCAATTAGTCCAGTTCAGGATGATACTGGGTGATGAGGAGGGCGCTCCTTTGCAGCTGGTTCTTGTCTGTGGTCGGAGTATAAGGGCTATGTGAGGATATGGTGCACAAACTTGTTTGCAGATGAGAGATGAGGTTCGTAGGATATTGCCTGTCTGTGATGGCCTTTGCATCTCCAGAATAATGGGAAAGTTAATTCTCGTCACTGCAGTGGGAGTAATTTTTTAGAGTGGAAGGCATGACAGCTGTCAAAATGCAGATATTCTGATGGTCAATGGGCTTAATATGGACAGAGGCATGGATGGTGACATCAGAGGTGGAGGTCAATATCAAGGTAGATGGCACATTGGACCAGATGGAGCACGTGAGAGAGGTGTTGAGGCTGTAGGAGAATAAAAATATGGTGTCTTGGCCCTGGTTCCAGATCATGAAGATATCATCAATGAACCTGAAGCAGACAAAAGGTTTTGGGTTGTGGAAGACTATGAAGATTTTCTCTAGATGGTGCACTACAGATTAGCATCGGAGGATGCCAAACAAGTGCCCCTGGCCATGCTGAAGGTTTATTTATATATCTTTCCCTCAAAGGAGGAGTAGTTATGTATGAGGATGTAACTGGTTAGGTGTGCAAGGAATTGGGTAGTGATTTAATGTCTGAAGGACACTGGGAAAGGTAGTGTTCAATAGCAGAAGTCCATGGGCATGGAGGGGGATGTTGGTGTATCACAATGTGAGGTTAACACTGACGAATAGGCATCCAGGCGGTAATGGGGTGGGGGTGGTCGACAGTCTGTGGAGAAAGATTTGTATCTATAAAATGAAAGGTTAGGCCATGCGCACCTGCATAGCATCCTCCTATACCAATCTGCATATGTGTCATCCACAGCAAACCTTCCTAGCCCCCCCAAAACCCTTTGTCTGGTTCAGGTCCATTGATGATATCTTTATGATCTGGACCCAGGGCCAAGACATCCTATTCTCATTTACTCACAGCCTCAACACCTTCTCTCCCTTCCACTTCACCTGGTACTCCTCAGCACAATGTGCCACTGTGTGAGACATTAACCTGCACCTTTCTGATGGCTCCATACTTACCTCTGTCTGTATTAAGTCAACCAACCACCAACAGTACAGGCATTCTGACATCATGCCTTCCACACCAAAAAACCACACCCATATAGCCTAACCATCAATGGATGGTGTATCTGGAGTGACGAGAATTTGAATACTTAGTATTTTGAAAGTTTCATAAAGGTCTTCACAGACAGGCACTACCCCAAAACCTAGCCTGCAAACAGATTTCCTCCACACATCCTCACACATCCCTAATACTTCCATCACAACCAAGAACCATCTGCAAAGGAGCACTGCCCTCATGAACCAATATAATCCTGAACTGGAGCAACTGAATCACGTCCTTGGGCAGGGATTCGAGCAACTGAATCATGTCCTTGGGCAGGGATTCAACTATTTGCTATCATGTTCAGAAAGCGGTATTCCACTGGCCACCTGATCTACACATCATCTTGGACCATCCTTATGCTACTCTCACTTCCAACCAACCGTGTGTGGGGATGTATAGCTATGGAAGACCCAGGTCCAAGACTTACTTAATTCACCCACGCAGTACATCCTACTGTAGTTCTTCCACAGGCTTATTGTACATCATCAGAAGCAAGACCACCTGTGAAAGCACCCATGTAGTACATCAGCTCTGCTGCAACTTCTGCACAGTATTTTATGTGAGCATGACCATGAACCAGCTATCCACCAGAATGAATAGCCATTACCAAGAACTGGTCAGACCACTCAGTAATAGAACAAGCTGCTGCGCACAACATGTTCAAGTTCAATGGCTACTTTACAATCCATGACATCCGGATCACCCCCCCCCCCCCCCCCCCCCCACACACACACACACAACACTTTTATGAACTACACAGATGGGAGTTATGCCTGCAACACATCCTTCCCTACCATAATTCACCTAGCCTCAATCTCTGCTAAGCCACTATGTCACACACCCCTAACAGTCCCTTCCTCTTCTACCTGTCATCCACTTCCAATCCACTCCTCCACATCACAGTTACCATGAGTTGCACAAACTCACCAGCTCCATGGTCTTTGTGTCTCATTCCTATCCCTTGAACCTGGTGCCATCTATAACATTTTGAGCATTACTCTTGTTTCTAAATCATCTTGTTTTGATGTGATTCTCTTTTTCCATTTGTCATCAAACCTTTCCATAATACTATAAAAGCTTAAAAAGAAACATGGAACTAGTTTACTTACAAGTTCTTTGATACGCTCCTGTGCTTCCTTTAACTCAGCCTGAGTCATATTCAGTGTATCCTGTTGCACTTTGAGCATTTCCATTTGATTTGCAAGCTGAAAGTTTTTGTTGGATCAGATTAACAATTTCAAAATATAGAGAGAACTTAATTACTTATTACATTCACAAGCTCTCTCTCTCGCTCTCTCTCTCTCTCTCTCTCTCTCTCTCTCTCTCTCCAATTAATCTAATGCAAAAAATAAGGTAATATTATAAGCAACTACTAATTAATGTTTTGACAAACTTAATAAATGTGGCTGTACCACAAGAATGACAAGCAATATGTGTTTTTTGACAGTGGTTGTGGTTGTGGTTGTGTCGGCAACGGCATTCATGGGTTGGTGGTTGTAAGGTTACATTTTGGCTATGAAGGAAGTTTGGATTTCTTCACATCGGTCTGTTTGAGTATTTGTTTTCACAGCTGTTCTGAACTAATAATGTTGACTGCTGATCGTCATCAAAATCTATACACTGCAGAGAATTACAGTGAGTGGACAAAAATGTGGAAACACCAAAAACAAACACATTAACATGCCTAATACTGTGTAGGAAAACTATTGGCATTCCAAACAGCGCCTATTCCTCTCAGAATGGATAAATACATGTCCTGTATTGTTTTCAAGAGAATCTTATACCATTCCTCCTGCAAAATAGTAGCAAGTTAAGGTAAGGGCAGTGAAAGTGGAGAGTGATCATGTATCCTCCTCTCCAAAGTAGACCACAAGTGCTCAATATTATTGAGATCTGGTGTTTGTAGGCCAGGAGAGATGTGACAATTCGTCCTCGTGCTCATAAAACCTGTCCTGAATTATGCGTGTTGTGTAAACAGGAGCCCTGTCAACCTGGAACGTAGCATCCCCACTGGGTAACA
Source organism: Schistocerca piceifrons (assembly GCF_021461385.2). Lineage (NCBI taxonomy): Eukaryota > Metazoa > Arthropoda > Insecta > Orthoptera > Acrididae > Schistocerca > Schistocerca piceifrons. The sequence goes on from NC_060141.1 coordinate 191,415,094, forward strand.
AACACTGTACCACAGGATAGACCTGGTCAGCCAAAATGGTCACATAATTCTTGGCAGTAATGTGACACTGCAGAGTACCCATGGGGCACAAGGAGTACCTCAATATGGCCAACCAAATCATAACTGGACGCCTCTCATGTTTCACTTTTGGGATGTAAACTTGGCAGAAGTTGGAAACAGAGTGAAACAAGACTTATGCGACCAAGTAACATTCTTCCACTGCACCACGTATTCCTGTTACGGGCATTTGCACCTCCTATAAGTGGTTTTGGTTTTCCAACTCACCCTGCAATTTACAGCCTATGGAGATCCCTTTGTGTTTGTTACTTAGGTGCTGAGACAGTTCGCGAATGTGACTTTCAGTTCTGTAGTGACTTTTGGAGCTACTGTTCTCTCACTCTTTACCACAATCCTCTTCAATTCAGTCTGTCACAATCACTCAAGACACACCTTTGTCCTTCTTGTGACTTGACAGTTGATGTTTTTCTGTTTTCCTGTATGTGGTATAAATCTTCGACACAGTGCCTCCTGAAACACTAAACACTTCTGCTACCTTAGTTATGGGAGCACCATCATACCAGAGCCAATAATTCGGCCTTTTTCAAATTCACTTAGTTTGACCGACCGCATTCATAACAGCACAAAACTCTGTTCTGTCAACAACTGACAATTGCAATGTATAGGGGACACCAAACGGGTGCGTTCATGATCAAATGCAACAGTGTCACATGTAGGCATGACTAGAAACTGTGTTTATGTTCAAAGATTGATTTCTTATGGTTTTTCCATATTTTTGTCCAACCTCTGTATGTTTTTAGCATATATTAGAGCTCCCATGGTAATAGTTGATAGCAGATGAGAATCAACACCAACAAATTTGTTTTTTCTGTTCATTTAGATGTAACATAATCCAAGAAAGTGAATCATCTAGCAGCAATATGCAAGGCTGATCATGGCACATTCTAATCTCACTTGATTTCCACTGGTGCCAGATACTGGGTAGTGTATATCAGCCTCTCAAATGATCAGCAGTGCAAAGTATGCTACATAAATTAAAAATGAGGTACCATATGTTATCACATTTAGGCCACTGAAGGTAAATGTACAAATTAAAGCAAAAAATATGATATTTTGTAAGTTTTCAACTTCTTCTCAGAGTGATGTGAAAATATTTTTATGTATTGTAAAACATATGATGCAGAAGTAAGTAACCCTGAATTATTTATTGGTACTCCAGCATAAAATCACATTACACAAAAGTTTTTGAGCGTTCTATAAACTCAGACAACATGACTGATTAATCAAGACACAGAGGAATTAATGACATAAGATGCCCGTGGGCACTGATTTAAACCAGTGGGGAAAGTTGAAAATTTGTGCCAGACCAAGATTCGAACCTGGGTCTATTATTTATTGGGCAGAGGTGCTGACCACTGCACCATCTGAACACAGCAGTCATCACAATACGTGGATCACCTTAGCACGCCTGTCATCAGACCCAAATTCTCAACTTGTCCACACAATACTAATGTAGTGCCCCTTGTCCATTATCCTCATTACTCGCGGCATTTTGCCAATTCCCATAAGAGTTCGAGTGTGCTGTGCATCCACATCGAAGTGATCAATTGGTCATCTTCACCTTAATTCTATATTGTTGTTTCAGACATGTCCAAAAGAACAGATACCACATATATGAAACTTTAATGTGATATATAGTACATGAGTTTCGAGACATATTTATTATAAACTAATTAATTTGTCTTTCATTTCTTCTCATTACACATGGGTCATTCCATAAAAAACTAAATTTAAGCCCCCCCCCCAACGTAATCTGCCTCAAGTTGTATGCACTTTGCCTGCACTGGATGAGCTTCTCCATTCCACAATCAAAGAATTCTTCGGAGTATATGCATAATCAGTTATGCACTGCTGCCTGGATTTCCTCATCATCAGCTAACCTTGGCCCACTAACAACTTCTTTCAATGGTTTAAAAATGTGCCAATCTGAAGGTGCCACATCTGAGGAACGGGGGGAGGAGGGGGGGGGGGGGGCACAGGCAAACTTCATGTCTCCCTGCACATACCCATGCGCCTTCCTTTCTTTCATTTCTGATGTGAAATGTTTTGGAACCCACCTCACACACATTTTCTTGAACATCAGTGTGATCTAACACTAACGTTTACCATTGCTGCAATATCATTCAACATAATATGCCTGTTTTCAATGTAATCCAACAACAATTTTCTGAGAAGATTCGCAAACAATATTCAGATAATTTAAAAACAATTTGAAATCATAGATTTTATTAAATTAAACAATTATCCTTTTTAATACCCACTGAAAGACATAGAACTATTACGACGATTTACTCAGAATGAGACAGACAGAATACACTATCGTGAATTTTGCACTGATTTTATTTTTATATATATATATATATATATATATATACACACACACACACACACACACACACACACACACACACACACTCCTGGAAATGGAAAAAAGAACACATTGACACCGGTGTGTCAGACCCACCATACTCGCTCCGGACACTGCGAGAGGGCTGTACAAGCAATGATCACACGCACGGCACAGCGGACACACCAGGAACCGCGGTGTTGGCCGTCGAGTGGCGCTAGCTGCGCAGCATTTGTGCACCGCCGCCGTCAGTGTCAGCCAGTTTGCCGTGGCATACGGAGCTCCATCGCAGTCTTTAACACTGGTAGCATGCCGCGACAGCGTGGACGTGAACCGTATGTGCAGTTGACGGACTTTGAGCGAGGGCGTATAGTGGGCATGCGGGAGGCCGGGTGGACGTACCGCCGAATTGCTCAACACGTGGGGCGTGAGGTCTCCACAGTACATCGATGTTGTCGCCAGTGGTCGGCGGAAGGTGCACGTGCCCGTCGACCTGGGACCGGACCGCAGCGACGCACGGATGCACGCCAAGACCGTAGGATCCTACGCAGTGCCGTAGGGGACCACACCGCCACTTCCCAGCAAATTAGGGACACTGTTGCTCCTGGGGTATCGGCGAGGACCATTCGCAACCGTCTCCATGAAGCTGGGCTACGGTCCCGCACACCGTTAGGCCGTCTTCCGCTCACGCCCCAACATCGTGCAGCCCGCCTCCACTGGTGTCGCAACAGGCGTGAATGGAGGGACGAATGGAGACGTGTCGTCTTCAGCGATGAGAGTCGCTTCTGCCTTGGTGCCAATGATGGTCGTATGCGTGTTTGGCGCCGTGCAGGTGAGCGCCACAATCAGGACTGCATACGACCGAGGCACACAGGGCCAACACCCGGCATCATGGTGTGGGGAGCGATCTCCTACACTGGCCGTACACCACTGGTGATCGTCGAGGGACACTGAATAGTGCACGGTACATCCAAACCGTCATCGAACCCATCGTTCTACCATTCCTAGACCGGCAAGGGAACTTGCTGTTCCAACAGGACAATGCACGTCCACATGTATCCCGTGCCACCCAACGTGCTCTAGAAGGTGTAAGTCAACTACCCTGGCCAGCAAGATCTCCGGATCTGTCCCCCATTGAGCATGTTTGGGACTGGATGAAGCGTCGTCTCACGCGGTCTGCACGTCCAGCACGAACGCTGGTCCAACTGAGGCGCCAGGTGGAAATGGCATGGCAAGCCGTTCCACAGGACTACATCCAGCATCTCTACGATCGTCTCCATGGGAGAATAGCAGCCTGCATTGCTGCGAAAGGTGTATATACACTGTACTAGTGCCGACATTGTGCATGCTCTGTTGCCTGTGTCTATGTGCCTGTGGTTCTGTCAGTGTGATCATGTGATGTATCTGACCCCAGGAATGTGTCAATAAAGTTTCCCCTTCCTGGGACAATTAATTCACGGTGTTCTTATTTCAATTTCCAGGAGTGTGTGTGTGTGTATATATATATATATATATATATATATATATATATATATATATATATATATATATATATATATATATATATATATATATATATATATATATATATATATATATATATACACACACACACACACACACACACATCATTTATAATCAAATGCATCAGGTCTGACAAGGAACAGAAACATACGTTATGATTTTGTTCAAATATCAAGATTACATTCTCTTCTCATGACAATGTGAGAATTTAGTTGGTGAAAGTGAAATAAAGTTCACTGCAACTGGTCTGTCTGCTATGCAAAAGTTGATTCCATATGGTTTCAAGTTGCATCCATATGGTAATCATAGCAATTTTGAAAGGTGTTCTGATTCAAGTCAAATGCAGTGGTCACTATGGTCGCAGTTCACAAATAACTCTATTCCAATATGTGACGAAGTCATCTGAGTTGTTGCTTCACAGCAACAACAGTTTCCATACATATTTACTTCTTTTGCTACTGTGTAGGTTCTTTACACAAACAGAAAAAGGATGCTATCAAATCAGTCCCTTCCTTGATAATGTATACTTCTGTTGGGTCCAGTACTTAATAGCTTTATTCTTTCAGGCATATAGTATCTAGCAGCATTCATATATAACATCACATGGAGATAATGATATACAGGGTGATTATAATCAAAGTTAGACTTTCAACCCGCTGTAGAAATAACACCACCGGTCAGAATGATGTCAAATTGCAACAGAATATTATCGGAGAAGAGGAAAAACATATGGCACAAGAAAAATAAATAGTTACAAAATGTAGCAATAGATAGCACTGTAAGCATCATAATTTAATAGTGGTCGACTACAAATGACAAATGAATCATACAACAATGCCTAAGATGTATGTTTAACATTAAGCACGTTGTACTACTCAGTGTGCATGGGTGTACAGGTGTGTACTGTTAGTTATGTAAGCCCATCCACCGCGGCAACGTCATATCATATCGGATGGGAAAAATCAGTTTTTTTTTAATGGATAGCAAAGAAGGATGTTTCATAGGATTTTATGCACAGTGTTCATGAGGATGTTCAATGTTGGGGGAAATTCTCTGTGCACTACACGTTCGCACACCACCACTCATCTCCTCCTGCATTGCTGTGGCCACTGCTTCCACTGATGTTGAATCAATTCATTTCCTACCTCAACCAGGTTGCACACCAAAAGAACCCGTCTTCTCGAATTTCCGAATCATTTTCTCCAGAGCCACGGCAGTCACCGGACGACCGCATTTTTTCAAACCCTTCAGTGTCTGGAACTTCTACAGAGTGACACGTGCACGGTCATCATTCTTGTAATATAGCTTCACAAGGAGGGTGCAATCCTGCATTGATACAGTCACGGCGAATGTCACAGATGCAAAAGGAGGAAAAACCATGTACCCGGCTTGCTTATACCAACTTCAGTGGGTCGTGTGCATGACAGATGTTTTCATTTACATATTCCGACACATATAGCACCATCTATTGATCAATTTGATCAATTTTCATATTTTTTTTCTTCTGCCATAGGTTTTCCCCCTTCTCCGATAATATTCCATTGCAATTTGACATTATCCTGACCAAAGGTGATATTTCTACAGCATTTTGAAAGTTTGGCTTTAATTATCATCACCCTGTATTTTTGGGAGTGGGCACAACATCAAGGTCTTTAACACCTATACTATCTTGCTGTGGTATGAGTCTGGCTAACACTTATAAAAGTACTTAAAAATTTCAAATATAATCTGAGATATGTATAAAACTGTTATTTAAATCACTTATACTCCTGTGCCAAAAATGAATAAGGGAGGTCATTTCACCTGGCAGAGCAAAATACAATTACGTTTCGGTGTAAAATTTTAGCAGCATGAGATAATACCCAAGTACAAGTTCTACAACTACATCTGCACTTACATTTGTTTTGAAGCTTCTATATAATGAATTTTAATTGATATAGGTTATATTAGTTCAACCTCCTAATGTACTCATGGACTTTGTGCGGGACCTTTCCACAAAACTGAATGTATTTCTAAATCTATCTGTTTTGCTTAGTGTGGTCACAACATTAATTACTTTGGTTACCATTCTCAATATACATTTTTTGTATCATAATTTTATTCAGTTGTTTGTTTTGTAGCTACCTGTATTTTAATAAATGAAGCTCTGAAAAATAAAGTGATTTTCACCAATCTCAATTATAAAATTATATTAAGTATTTCTTAAATAGCTTAGCTTAAAATTTATTTTCGAAATTACAAAGTGATCACTTTGGGAAATAATCATTGATTACTTTTAGTATTCAACCCTATAACACTTAATTAAAAGCATGAGCATTTGTGTACGGAAAGTGCCTTTGACACACCAATGTAATCTACCAGTAACCTATCATATGGACAATATATAGTGTTTCCAGAATGAAATTTTCAATCTGCAGTGGTGTGTGTGTTGATTTGAAACTCCTTGGCAGCTTAAAACTGTGTGGCAGATCAGTACTTGAACCTGGGACCTTCGCCTTTTGCAGAAAAGTGCTTACTGACAGAGCAATCCAAGTACAGCCTGCCCTCACAACTTTACTTCCACCAGTATCTCAGCACCTACCTTTCAAACTTCACAGAAGTTCTTCTGCATACCTTACAGAACTAGCACTCCAAGACAAAAGGATATTGCAGACATATGACTTAGCCATAGCCTGTAGGATTGTTTCCAGAATAAAATATTCACTCCACAGTGCAGTGAGCACTGATTTGAAACTTCCTAGCACCAATGTTCTTTCTTCCAGAAGTGCTAGTCTGCAAAAAAACTCCTGTGAAATCTGAAAGGTAGGAGGTGAGGTATGAGCGTAAGTAAACCTCTGAGAGTGGGTTGTGAGTCATGCTTCGATAGCTCAGTCAGTACATCACTCACCAGTATGGCAAAGGTCTCTGGCTCAAGTCCCAAACCAACACACAATGTTAAGTCTGTCAGGAAGTTTCAATATACAGTGCCCAAGATCTGTGTACACAACAAGCTTGGGTCATCTATGAAACTTGAAGTTTCCTAGTATGGTTGGATACTTGAGTACCACCAGCAAACAAAGGCTGCTGAGGAAAGTTTTAGTATCATAAACATACCCCACATAGTAACTTTCATAGAAGTGAAGATATGCTGAATACCCACAGTCAGAAGACAAATTTTTAACTTCTAAACTATTGAGCACCATAAAAGTCAACGTGACAAACTGGAAATCCTCAACCTCTACTCTTACAAAAAAACTCCTGTATACATTCCAACTATTATCAACAGTCAGCACAAGGAATCTAAATTAATATCCACAGCTGAATAGCTGTCCACAAACCACATATCATACTGACAAATACTAGGGGATGTTTTGTGAAGGAAGAATAAGGATTAACACCACACAGAAGATAAAATCATTTCATGGAGAACACAAGCTTCAAATGGACAAGGATGCGGAAGAAAATCAGCTGTATCCTTTTAAAAGGAAGCATCTCAGTATTCACCTAAAGTGTTTCAGGGAAATCATAAATCAGGGATGGTTGGACAGGACCTGAGCCCTGTTTTCCTAAAAGTGAGTCCAGTGCTTTAACCAATGAGTCACTTCAGTTATGAACTGACAATTAAGAACTTGTTCATGTTGTATAGTTTATAGGACAGTAGTTCCTTTAGGAAAGGAAATTTCATCCCAGATAGCTCTTCATGAACAGGAAAGTCTAGTTTTGCATGACAGTTTCCTAACGTAATTTCCAGTAAATCTGTGGCAGTGAGGGCTGCATCAAATACTTTGTTTAAAACAAACTGTAACAACAGTTAAAATAATGGAAAATAGTTCACTCATTCACAGACCCAACAAAGATGAAGGCACTCTAGCCTACAGTGAAATCTGAATTTTGAGAGAAAACCCGTCCAAATATTTTGAAAACTGTGTTCACAAATTATTTTGCCATAAATTCTGTTCAATGACTGTTTAATGAGTTCTTAACAAATTCCACAGATGTGGGGCCCTAACAGGACAATGTTAATTCCATTTAACATTAATGAGAAACCAATTACTTGTGTTGCAAAATTCAGGAACTCTGGACAAGATGTAGAAAAAATGAAAAGACTTACAAGGGAAGAAAAACATCAAGTGAATGGAATGGAATACTTGCCACTCTAATCAAAGCTTTTTATTACATTATTTCACATCTACTGCCCATAAATATAAAACAGTCATGTGAACAGCTCAACAACAAAATGTGCCAAGTTACTGTATGATCTCTGTTCACCCGGACTTACCTTACATATTTTACAATACTGTCAAGCAACAACTTCCAATTTTAATTCAGAAAATAGCACTACATTTTTAAAGTACATTTGACATCAAAGCAGGAAAAGTTCTATAATTAGCATCAATGAAGTTACAGAATAATTTGTTCCTAGCTAAATAAATCTAAAAAGCCAGCAGGAAGTATCTGACTCAGTGAAACACTTTTTAATTCTCTGGAAAATATAAGGGTACCAAGTAAAGGACAATGCTTTGTGGTGGTTCAACTAATACTTAACAAACAGAAAATAAAAAGTGTTTGTAAAAAAATATATTAAGAATTATCTTGTTTCGAGTCAAAAATCTGCTTAAGGTCTCATAAGATTCAATACTGGTTTGTATTAGTTCCTTTTCTCCACAAACACGCAACACTTACACTAAGTTTTATTTCTATTTGATAACTCAGTTCTAAGAAAAAATGATGCCTCAGGAACAAACTCAGTCACCATGTTGAATACTTTATACCAATACTGTCACAGAAGAAACCAAGTAGTGCACTCGCCGTAGTGTAGTGGTTACGATACTAGATTGTTGCATGGAGGGTCGAGAGTTAAAAACTCACCTGAACTGAAACATTTTAATTTCTAGAAGTCTTCACAAATGGCAAGAATCACTGTACTTGAATGTTGTGTAGCTGTATAGATACCATATGTATTCTGGCCGGAGGCAGTTCGCAAGTGCTGAATAAACCTTCTTTAAGTGAAGTTAGTGTTCATCATTCATCTACTTACACCTTCCTCTATATGACATTATTCTGGTGGAGATACTGATTATTGGAACTTGTGATAACGCACATTATCGATGACACAGTGGCTCCCATCAGGCCACAACAGAGCCGCCATTTACATGACGAGAAACCTGAGTTCGAGCCACATTCAACAGATTCCAATCTATCGGAGACAGAAGAAGAAGATGACATCACTGTGACAACAACTGGATGCCACCACATGAGACATCCTTCTGGATTCTCTGGTGACAATGGCCAAGATCCAAATTTAACAAATGGGATGACACCCTGTGTCTGACTAACGTATTTTTCTACTTGGAGGGCACTGCCAAGCAATGGTACAAGAACAACGAGGAGAAGTTCACTAGCAGGTAAGTATTCCAGGCAGAACTGCACAAGTATTTCGATGACACACAAGAACAGAAGTGTAAGGCTGAAGATAAATTAAAAAGTGCAGGGCACAGCGTCCAGGAAAAAGACAGCATCCTACACTCAAGACATCTTGGAGCTGTGTGAAATAGTGGTTTCTCGAATGAAGGAGGAAGATAAGGTTGCACATCTCATGAAGGGCGCTGCTGAGGCCATGTATCAAGACCTACTCCTAAAGGAGGTTTCGACAGCAGACAACTTCATAAAATGATGCCAGTATATTGAGACAATGCATCAAAAAATAGTTACACGCAAGAAGTTTGAACGGCTTCCAAACATCGTATCGATGTCGGTGATGGAGGAAGAAACTGTTTTCACAAGTGTTCTTCATCAGATAGAGAGAGAGGAAGTTCAGAAGGCACTTGGATTGCATGGAGAGCAAAAAACCAAGACACTTCAAGAGGTCATAAAGGAGGAAGTGGAACAGACATTGAACCCAATCTCTCGTACTTCACTTCCCTTTAAAACAGTAAAAAAGTCAAGGCCCAGGCAAAGTTACGTTCCTACAATGCCGCATGAGGAACCTGTTTGGGCACCAAGGAAGACTGATGTCTGGAGGACCCAGGATAACCAACCTGTATGTTTCCACTGCAGTCGACCAGGTGCACTATTGTCGAGAAAGGCGGCGGATACTTGATGACGCCCATGCCAGAAGACAGCAGACCGATCTTTGAAGACGCCAACTCCAGGACAATGAAGATGAACAAGAAGATGTGGATACAGGACAACATAGGTCACCATCGTTGCAAGCTAACCGCTGAAGAGGACGCTCCCCAACACACCGATCAAAGTCTCCGTTGCCGTTTAGAAGCTCCAGCTGATCACCTAACCACCGCAACCTGGAAAACTAAAGGGTGCAACCTTCCTTGGAGGTGAGGCCACCAAAGAGAAAAATCCTGCGCCGTCCATCACTAGAAAAATGGTAGGAAACTATGTCGATATCCTTATGGATGACCGACCAGCCCAAACTCTTGTGGACTCTGGACTATCATATTCAGTCATCTCAGAGAAGTACCATTGCCAGTTGCAGAAAACCCTATTCATTGACAACAAAACATCTCTGCTAAAGGTGGCTAATGGGAAATATGTAAAACCTAAAGGAAGATGTGTCATTCATGTGGGTATAAGTGGCTGTACACAGCCCTTAGAATTCATCATCTTACAAGAGTGTAGTCATGACGTCATTCTCGGATGGGACTTTTGAAATCTTCTCAAGCAATTATAGCTTTCTAGCTCCACTATCACCAGATCTCACTAAGGAACAACAGAAAAAGCTACTTGCCATTCTTCAAGAGTTCTCTGAATGCTTCAATCCACAGTCAAAGAGCAAATTAGACAAATCGACGGTGAAGCACCGGGTTACCACTGGAGACTATCAACCAATAAGCCAGAGGGCATAATGTGTGTCAGCAACGGATCATTGAATAATTCGCGACAAGGTAGAGAAAATGATGAAGAATGACATCATTCAGCCTTCACAGAGCCCATGGTCATCACCAGTGATTCTCGTCAGGAAGAAGGTTGGCAGTTGGCACTTTTGTGTTGATTACAAGAAGCTTAATAAGATAACTAAAAAGGATGTTTACCCTCTTCCATGAATTGACAAAACACTAGACTGTCTGAAGGGGGCTAAGTTTTTCTCAACCATGGACATGTACTCAGGATACTGGCAAATTGAAGTGGATGAGGCTGATCATGAGAAACCTGCCTTCATCACCCATGAGGGCCTGTATGAGTTTAAGGTAATGCCGTTTGGTTTGTGTAATGCACCAGCAAATTTTGAACAAATGATGGATAATCTTCTAAGGCACCTGAAGTGGATGATGTGTCTTTGTTATTTAGATGGCATTATAGTGTTCTTAGAGACATTTGATGAACACATGAAAAGACTAAAGGCTGTTCTTAAGTGTCTCCAACAAGCCGAACTGAAACTTAATCCAAGAAAGTGTCTCTTTGGAGCAAAAGAAATCAAAATACTTGGGCACCTTGTGTCAAACGAAGGTGTGCAGCCAGACCCAGAAAAGATGAGAGCTATAACGGAATTTCCTATTCCTAAAAGTATTAGAGATGTGAGAAGCTTCCTCGGAGTGTGTTCTTATTACCATTGTTTTATCAAAGACTTTTGTATCAAATGCAGGCCACTCCAAGAGCTGTTAAGAGCCGCTGCTAAATTTATCTGGGGTGGTGCTCAACAAGATTCTTTCGATGTGTTGCAAAAAGCTCTGATGACTGGCCCTGTACTTCGTCTGTATGATGAGAGAGCATCAACAGAACTACACACAGATGCCAGTGGGTATGGGATCGGTGTTGTTCTGGTGCAGATTTCGGATGGAAAAGAGAATGTTATAGCCTATGCTTCTAGGACACTTACAAAAGCCAAGAGAAACTACTCAACTACAGAAAGAGAATGTCTTGCTGTGATCTGGGCCATGTGCAAATTTCGACAGTATCTCTAGGGAAGGCCATTCACAGTTGTTACAGACCATCTTTCACTTTGATGGTTGACAGGTCTTAAGGATCTAACAGGATGACTCGCCAGGTGGGCACTATGTCTTCAAGAGTATGACATTACCATAGTGTACAAAAGTGGAAGAAAACACCAAGATGACAACTGTGTCTCAAGAAACCCTGTGAAAGATCATCAAGACTTTGATGAATATAGTGACTGTCTTGCTGCACTCAAGGATCTCTCTGCTGAGCAGAAGGAGGAAGCCAAGATATCTCAAATTATGCTTGCCTTAAATCAGTCAGAGGATGTGAAAGGACAATTTAAGGTAGTTAATGGATTACTTTGCAAGAAAAACTTTGATCCGTTTGGAAAGAGGTGGCTGCCAGTGATTCCTAAACACATGCGCTTAGATGTTCTACAGAAATTCCATGACACACCTGAGACCGGACATTTACGATTTGTTAAGACATACGATAGGATCCACAAGCGATTTTTGCGGCCAGATTTATTTAGGAGTGTCGCACTGTCTTAGAGTGCCAGAGGAGAAAAGCAGTTCCTCAGAAACCACCTGGTCGACTCATACCAATTCCATCAGCCGAAACGCCTTTCTAGCATGTTAGGATTGACCTCTTCGGACGATTTCCAATGTCTGCTAGTGGCAATAGATGGATTATTGTTTGCACTGATTATCTGACGTGCTATGCCATTACAAAAGCCATGAAAACAGCCAAAGCATTCGAGGTAGCAAAATTCATCTTAGAAGACATTGTATTAAAACGCAGTGCCGAAAGGTCATCAATTACGGATCGAGGGAAAGTTTTTCAATCGAATCTTGTGACAGAGATAAACCACCGGTGCAACATTACTCATCACACAACTACTGCCTACCATCCACAAACTAATGGGCTTACTGAACGCCTAAATAAGACCTTGGCTGACATTCCATCAATGTTCGTCAATGTTGAGCAGAGCAACTGGGATGACATGCTACCTTTCGTGACGTTTGCTGACAACACCGCCAAACAAGACACAACAGGATTTACGCCATTTTTCCCGCTGCATGGGCGTTAGGCGACAACGACAACGGACACTGTGTTTCCATTACACCCTGATGACGTGGACAACAACTATATCAGCCAGGTGTTAACCAGAGCTGAGGAAGTTCGGCAGTTAGCTTGACAATCACTGAAGGTATGATGCGAGACACCATCCTGTTGTCTACCAACCTGGTGACCTAGTCTGGATCTTCACTCTTGTTCGGAAGGTTGGTCTCTCTGAGAAGCTCCTCAGGCGCTACTTTGGACCTTATAAGGTTGTAAGACAGTTGTCTGATGTTACTTACGAAGTTGAAGATCTCAATCCCAACACAAGACTATGAAAGATCAGATATATGGTCCACATCCTTCGAATGAAGCCCTATAAGGATCCTGCAACCCAGGGTAAATTCGAAGCTCCAGCAACAGGCAACAAGAGGAAAGGTAACGAAGAACGTAGCGGCAAGAGAAATTCTAAGAAGATCACCGCCAGGGCGAACATTTGTCATCGGCAGTCGGAGTATGCAGGACCGATGACTCGTTCCCGGACTAGGAGAACGTAACATCGAGACGCTGTTCTCTTAAGGATGGAGTAATGTCGCAGAAGAAGCTGAGTAGAGCAGTCGCTATAGTGTAGTGGTTACGATACTAGATTGTTGCATGGAGGGTCGTTGAGTTCAAGACTCACCTGAACTGAAACATTTTAATTTCTATCTTCGATTCGAGTACATTCTAGAAGTATCCACAAATGGCAAGAATCATTGTACTGGAATGTTCTGTAGCTGTATATATACCGTATGTGTTCTGGCCAGAGGCAGTTCTCTCCACGCTCTTGTATGTGCAAGTGCTCAATAAACCTTCGTTAAGTGAAGTTAGTATTTGTCATTCATCTACTTACACCTTCCTCTATGTCACAATACTTTCAACCTCTGTGTCATCTGAGTGGGATGAAAGTTAACTTCTCGACCTATCGATGGTACAAGTTAAAAACTAATTAATCAAAACTGAGCAACATGGTAATAATGTAAAATAATAAGGAAAGGAGCGACGCAAACCATGTGACATTGTTATCTCAAACATAGGAAGTACTTCAAGGTGACATGTATGCATAGATGGTCAACAAATCCTGTTATCTGGCAGCATAAAGATAGTGTATCACAGTTAATTTAAGACAGCTATCTGGTTATTGTTGCCACTGCTTCTTTATTATCCATTCTTTAAAACATTCGTATATATAGAGTGAAATAATTTACAGAGCAAAGGAGAAGCCAGCACCCCTGACAAATATTAAAACCTTGGATGCATGTGTCCTTCATCTCTCACACACACACACACACACACACACAGAGAGAGAGAGAGAGAGAGAGAGAGAGAGAGAGAGAGAGAGACTGCAGTCAAAAGATAAAATATTGAAAGAAATTAGTGAAATCAGGGGTTTGGAGTCATAACAACGCATCTGCAAAATTTGCCATTTTGACACATCTGCATGTCTGCTTCACCACTGTCTTAATGTAGATCTAGGAGATTGTTGAATACATGTAAACGCACACTAAGTACTATGAGGTATCTCAATTACCAGAAACTTAAAGTTAGATAGTAACCATTGTTATGTCTCCAAACCACCAAAATACCAAAATGAAACTGTGGTCTGTTCGCCACATGCTGACTAAGTTTTCAGGGTGGGGAGAGAAACGAGTGAATGAGGGGGGGGGGGGGGGGGGGGCTTATTACAGAAACCTTTGTTCATCAACAGATTATCAGATTATAACACCTGTTCTGATTGATGAAATCTGCAATTACATTCACTTACATTTTAACTAAAACTGCAATCTGATGGTCAAAAAGGAAGATACAGAGTGAATGTATTGGGTGGGAACACTATTTAAATTTCTTTCTTTTGCGCATTTTCTTCAATATTTTGGAATTATTCTATAAATTCTGTGTGTTTCATTGGCCGTAACTGGTACATTTTGTGCATTTTTCAGTATTTGTTTACGAGAACTCCATTTCAAAATTATGTTCAATAATATATAATTATTTCATTTCAATAAATTTTGTTTATATCCAGAGCCATGGTTTCTTGCGATATGTTAAATCAAGCATGCAGAAAAAATATATATAAAATTTTATTTTTTTATTTTCTGGTTTTTGAAAGAACAAGATTTTCTTGCTGTAAAATATATCGAATATATCGCTGGTGTTTTGTACCAAAGAACTGGACAGTCATTGATTCACTTTCAAGTAAAGCAATGTTGGTTTGAAAATGGAGTGAGCAAGTGTTTATTTGGAACTGAAATAAGCAGCATGCCTTCGCTGGGAACGGACAAAACGGATTACGTTTTTAGAGTTGCATAGAGGACTGTGAAGTACATGTGCACCAGATAAGTCTTTTCAGTTTGGAACAGTAATATTTAAATGGATACACATTTGAAATGATTTATAATTTTGTCATGTGAAAGACTTGCTTTAAGCAAAGTGCAAAATGCGAAAACATGAAGTTGACTGTTTGCAATGCGCCATTGGAAATAACCCTGATGCCTTATAATTGTAAATAAGTATCTTCCCTAACATTTCAAATCCAGAACCTGAAAATCATGTCCTTGATGTTATCAAGATGATGACCAGAGCCACAGATATTACAAAAAAACAAGATGAATATTAAACAATTTTTCTACCCATTGCAAGAACAATTACAGAGCTGGTATCCTGAACTGCTGTTTTCTGATTGATTTACCAATGTGTCTGCATGTCCAGCCATGGGGAGAATGACAGTACAGGAGGGACAAGTTGCACTTTCTTCAGGCAGTATTCACGTTACACATATGCTTAATGTTTTGGCACTCCATAGTAGGAAAATCACTTTGTAACTGCTACATAAGGAGTGACTGTATCATTAAATAGCCAATGTTGGTCATGGCTAAATACAAACACTCATGACCCTAAGTCACCCGACTTCTACCAGCTTTAGGTGATCCAGAGCTATGGAGCCCTCATTCAGGACATTGTGAACAACCTATAATTGAAGAGTTTTTGGTGAATGTTCTTGGCCACCAGACAAATGCTATAAGCTACTGGGAAAGAGCCAGTCACTCCTATGCCAGTTAAAATCTGTGCCTTAATAATTTTGTGAATTGTCCTGTTAAGTCACAAAATTTTAAAATCCTTGCTATACTTGCAGCCATCATCCACGCATGCCACTGTAATTCCACAACCCACACCCGCAGCCTCAAGGCAGTTATAGGTTGTGGTATCCCTCCATCAGCAACCAATATGGAACTAAATGAGTTTGGTTCAAAGACATTGGAGTCAAAAGGCCTCAAGGCAGTTATAGGGTGTGGTATCCCTCCTTCAGCAATCATTATGGAACCAGATGAGTTTGGTTCAAAGACATGGGAGTCAAAAGGTGGCACAGTGCTGGATCAAATGGTATCTAATGGACAAAGACAAAAGTAGTGGTATAATTATTCCACAAAGATGTGAAAGATTACAATGAATCACAAAAACACATCGTCCTTACAATATAGTTCGATAGCCATCCTTTTTATAGGAGAAGAAAATTGCTACCATCTCAATTTAAAACAAGCAAACCCAAATAAAGGTGCCAAAATGAACAGAAGAATAACTTCAAAGGAATTTTATGCATAATGCATATTGATCAGAGACAACAAGGAATATAATAATATTACCAAATCTCGTCGTTTATTTCACCAGTATTAGACGATTTGTACACAAAAGTAAAGGCGGAACAAATGATCATATGACAGAACGAAAAACGAAATTGCTTAGAGAAGAGTACATTCATTTGAGAGACTCAGGCATGAATGACGGCCACTCTAATGACAGGGGATGACTGGAGATTTTACAATCAAGTTACATAAGAAGTCCAGAACACATGCACGAGTGCACAGTAGATGCTATGACCTATGTAAGAAAACAAGGTCACCCTGATCTGCTCACTTGCAATATTATCATGGGTGGAAATCAAAGAAGATAGGATTCAAGGACAAGTTGCCATGGACTGTCAAGACATAACAGCTCAAGTTTTTTGACAGACACAAAGTGTCAGGTTTTTCTAACTGTTAGATGAGGGATTTCCACAATCAAATGTCAGAAATTAGGATTACCTCAGTCACATGATGTAATTTGGTTGCATGAAAAAGTTCATCCAAAACAAGTAATTCAGTTACACTTGAGTATATATTTGATCAAGTAATTTGAGCAGACTTTCGAAACCAAAATAGGATCCAGAATTATACAATATAACAGTGAAAAACGTGATTCACGGTCCATGTGGAAGATTAAATATGAATTCATTATGTATGACAGAAGGCAAGCATACAAAGAAATATAAAAAACATATTTAAATGAAACAAACAAGTGAAGACTGATATCATGCACAGAAGATGATCTCCAGCAGATGGTGGTTTCATCGTCAAAATATGAATGCATGATAACCAAGCGATAGAAGTAGGTAATGAACGGGTAGCGCCAAACAATCCATGTCTACCAAAAGTATTTCAAGCACACATAAATGTTGAGTACTATAGCTGGGTGAAATAAATATGTGTCCAAACATGTTAACAATGGCAGTGATGTGGCTGAGCTTACAATAACCGAGAGAGAACAACATCTGAAAGATGAAATAATTCAGAATAAAGTGGGCAGATATATAAATTGTAATGCAGTGGCTTGATGAAAATTGGATTTCCCAATACATTATCAAGTGTCAGCAGTTGTTCACTTAGCAATGCATTCAGAAAACAGTCAATGTGTATAATTACATGAGCAACTGCAGAGAGAATAGGTAGTGAACCACCAGTGAGTATGTCATTAACTACATTTTTGCAACTTTGTCAAAGTGATACATTTTACACAGCGCTGCTATATGTCAATGTACCATCCTACTCAACGTGGAGTGCAATAACACAAATCTTTCAACGAAGATAGCAAGGAACCCCAGTCGATGATCACGAAGCAATCCTCACAAGTGACGCACTGGAACAAGTGTGCATGGTGCATCCACTGGAAAATGATAACCATTGGGATTTGTCACTTCAACTAACTGCACTGGCAGCAACCACAGAACTAGAAATTTGACTGATTTATGAAAATGTGCAAGAGTGGTAAAACAGGGCCACTGAAAGCAATATTGCTGCCGAATAAGAAATAATTTACAGACAAGTAATAGTATATGTGTCGGGCTGGTCCACAGATCAGAGCAGAATAGGATGCTCCCATCACAAGAGAAATCTCACTTACATCTGACCCTCCACCAACCTGATTAAGGGGTTAGCTGCGGGCTAGACGCAGTTCGCGTCTGATGGTCCCTGATCAGCTGTTGTCAGAGAGCACGGAACACTGATCTCGTGAACTCTTCTTCGACATGAAATATTAAGGTTTAACTGTGTTAGTTCACCTGAACTGAATAGTTTTGCTTGCTTAATCATTGTCCACATTTCACTAGGGGTCTACCCGAGCTTAATGCAAAACTTAATGTTCGCTCTTTGCCCACGATCATCATCCATCGTGTCACCATAACCAATGCACCAAGAGCCTCAACAGTGTGTTGCTAAGCACAGCCCTGCCACTAGTGAGTTTGAATGGAAAAACAGCCAGCATCACTTCAACGGTGCACACATACTATGTAAGATAAAAACAATATATTTTCCTTTTTAGTACAGCAAACTCAAAAATAAAAACAATCTGTCATGGAATTTTTCTGATAACAGGAGTATATTCCTATATTAATCACTTTGAAGTTGAGTCTAGAAACTTTTGATTAGGTTTTCACAAGATAGTTTGCTTCTATCATCAAGGATCTGCCAGTTCAGTTCTTTCCGCACCTTTTGTGACATAATCCCATGGGTTCATCAAACCTGTGACCATTCGTATTGCCCTTCTTTGTATCTATTCCCTATCTCATATTAGTTTCATTTGGTTTGTGGTCCCAGCAATCGAGCAATAGTCTAGGATGGAGCGCATGCACATTTTGTATCCAGTCTCCTTTGTTGACTTGCATTTCCTTATCATTTTACCAATGAATCGCAGTGTTTCATTCACTTTACCTTTGAGTGATACTATGTTATCATCTGGTATTTATATATAAGATGACAAATTCCAACTGTGACTTATTGGTATTATAATCATTTTTTTAAGTGTACATTTTTAAATTTCTGAACATTTAAAGCAAGTTGCGAATCTTTGCACCACTTTGAAATCTTATCAAGATCTGACAGAATATTTGCACAGCTTCTTTCAGACAGTACTTCATTATAGATAATTGCAATATCTGTGAAAAGTCTAAGATTACTATTAATACTGTCTGCACAGTCATTAATATACAACATGGACAGCACAGATCCCAACACACTTTCCTGGGGAACACTCAAAGTTACTTCTACACCTACTTATGCCTCTCCACACAAGATAACTTGATGGGCCCTCCTTACTACAAGATCCTCAATCCAGCCACAAATTTCACATGATATCCCATACGACCATACTTCTGATAATAAATGTTGATGTGGTACTGAGTCAAATGCTTTTTAGAAATTGAGGAAAACTGCATCCACCAGTCTTGATCCATGGCTTTCAGTACATCATGAGAGGAAAGTGTGACCCACTGAGATGCAGACACGCATAACGAAAAGACAATTACACATGGTAGCTATGGGCCACATCCTTCTTCAACAAAGATACACCACGCATATCTCATGCACACACGGTCGCTACCACCGGCATCTCAGACTGTATGTGACTGTCACATGCGCTTAAATCTGGACTAGGGCACGGAAGAGGGAGGGATAGCAAGGTGGAGTGAGAGAAGAGCACTGCCTAGTGGGGCATCCAGGTGCAGCATAGGGAAGTGGGTGTTGGACGGGGGGGGTGGGAGTGCGGAATGGGAAAGGGCAGGTGGGTACAAAGGCAGTGGGAAGCACTCAAAGAGGGAGAAGGAATTTGAAAAGGGAAGAGGTGATAGGATGAGCAGGCAGAAACTGTTGTGTGGAGTGTTTGGTGAGAGTAGGTTACCATAGGTTGAGGCCGGGATAATTCTGAGAGTGGAGAATGTGTTGTAAAGATAACTCCAAACAGCGCAGTTCAGAAAAGCTTGTAGTCGAGGGGAGGATTCAGATGGCCCAAATTGTAAAGCAGCCACTGAAATCTAGCACGCTAAGTTCAACTGCATGTCGTGCCACAGGCTGATCTACTTTGTTCTTGGCTATACTTTGGCAGTGGCCTTTCATCCTGGGGGACAACTGGTTGGTTTCCAGTGCTGCAATCAGGAGATGGCAAGTTCAACATGGTTACATCTGGGTGTGGGGCCAAAGGTGAAGTGTTTGGATAGGACTGAAACTTCAGTGGGGGGCTGAGGATTTTGATGGACAGGTTAACAAGAGTTTTCCAGTTTTGCGGCATGTGGCAAGTAAAGGTCCACTAGGATAGACCTGGGTGTTATTAGGGCTACAAAACAGTGCCCCATTCGACACCCAATATCACCTTGGACTGGAACAACTGAAACACATCCTTCATCAGGCATTTGATTATCTATCATCATGCCCTGAAAAGAGGGACATCCTATCCAAGATCCTTCCTACCCCTCCTAAAGTGGCGTTCTATTGCCCAGCCAACTTCCACATCCCTGTCCATTCCTGTGGATGACAAAGGTGCAAGACCTGCCCAATCCACCCACCCAGCACTTCTTATTCTAGTCCTATCACAGGTTTCTCTTGCCCCATCAAAGGCCTGGCCACCTATGAAAGCAGCCATGTTGTACAGCAGCTCTGCTGCAACTATTATACAACTTTTTATATTGGTACAACCACCAACCAGCTGTCCAAAACGGCTATCGCCAAACTGTGCTCGAAAGCAAAGTAGACCACCCCGTGGCACAGCATGCAGTTGAACGTAACATGCTAGATTTCAATAGCTGCTTCACAACCCTGGCCATCTGGATCATCCTCTCCACACCAGCTGCACAGAAGAGAATTGTCCTTACAACACATTCCCCACTCCCAAAATTATCCCAGCATCAACCTACGGTAACCTACTGTCACCACACCCTCCATCCAACAGTTTCCGCTCCCCTGTCCTATCATCTCCTCACTTTCCACATTCCCTCTTCCTCTTTGTGTGTCACCCTCTGTCATTTACCCATCAATCTTTTCCCCTTACCTGCTCCTCTTCTTTCCCACTCCTCCCTCCACCCTTCCCCCCCCCCCCCCCCTCCCCTCTACTACCACATCCCACCTCCAAATATTGTGCCTGGCAGCCTCTAGTCCCTCTGCATGCCAGACAGCACTCTTCACTCCCCCAATCCGTAACCTGCTATCCCTCCCCCTTCTCCACCTCACTCCATGACAGTCACATCCAGTCAGAGCTGCCGGTGGTAGCAGTGATACATATGTGAGGTGTACTTGCTTGTGTGTGTGTTTTCTTTGCTAAAGAAGGCTTTGATGGAAAGTTACAATGTGTAACAGTCTTTTGGTTGTGTCTGTCTGCAACTCGAAAGATCATCTTTACGATGGGTAGCAATCTATCCTTTTCCTAATATTGTTTAGTTGGATTTCATGTGATCTATGTTTTTAGAAACCACACTGGTTGACATGGAAGAGGTCATTCTGTTCAAGATACTTCACAAAGTTTGAGCTCAGAATATGTTCTTAACAGCTTAACAGTCTACAACAAATCGATGTCAAAGATATTGGACAGTAGTTTTGTGGATCACTTTTTGTGGATCACTTACCCTTCTTGTAGACAAGTGTTACCTGTGCTTTCCCCCAAATACTGGACACAATTTTTTGTTTGAGAGATCTACGATAGGTTAGTTAAAAGAGGGGCCAAATCAGCTGCAAATTCGGTATACAATCTCATAGGGGCCCTGGAGTTTTGTTCTGTTTTAATGACTTCAGCTGTTTTTCAACACCACAGACACTGACTTTCCATTTCACTTATCTTTTCTGTGTACAACAATTATATTGGGGCAATAATCCTGGGTTTTCCTTTGCAAAGGAATGTTAGAAAACAGAGTTAAACATTCTTACTTTTGCTTTGGTACCTTCAATTTCAGTTCCTGTATCGTCTGAGAGCGACTGGACACTAACTTATTTGGCATTAACAGGCTTTACATAGGACCAGAATTTTTTTGGGTTTTATGAAAGATCTTTTGAGATCATTTTGTTATGGTAGTCACTGAAAGCTTCAAGCACTGCTCTCTTGACAGCCAAACATATTTCATGCAACATCTCTCAACAGCCCTCTGTTTTATTTTACACCTATGATGCCAAAGTCTCTGTTTATTCAGGAGTTTCTTTGCAGTGACTATATACCATGGAGGGTTCCTCCTTTCAGAGACTGATCTATGTGATACAAACCAATCTAGAATATGATCAACTACACTTTTAAACTTGACCCATAAGTCCTGTACATGCTAAGAGTTGATGATTACAGTTGATTAGGGAACTTGCATACTTGTGAACTGAGGTTTTGTCTAAAGTTTTTAGTTACATCAGGATATGAGTCTGGTGGTCAGTAGAACAATGTAATTATAATTTTATGCCTGCGTTAGATACTAAGTTATGCCTAAACAATATCATATGTATCTTCGATATCTGTCTTGGCAGATTTGAGTTTCTTGTCTGCAGTGAAATGAACTGCCTCCATTTCCCAGTAGACCATCCAGTAGTCCTAGCCCAAGTTATAAGCTCCCTGAAGATTTAAAATGATGCCCTTTGGGTAGTTTTTATTTGAGCAAGTCTTGGAGACAGCCACTGGCAGTAAGATCAGGTCACCAACAGTAGAATGATTCCTCCTGAAAAGACACTAAAAGTGACAAAACAGCACGAATCCAGACAAGACAGCATCTCACGTTTCCTACACAGCCACTCAGAATAGCATATGATTAGTACCTCAACACAAAAGAAAGACAACTGTTCCTGTTATTTAGAAACTATTTGTTATGGCATATTAGTTTAAGACTATTTGTTATGGCACGTTAGTGTATGACTATTACACCACCTCCATCTGTGTCCTCTGATAACATTCACCAAAACTGATCCATTCAGAGGCAGTGTTTTAACCATTGGATGCAGATGTGTACTTGAGCTCTAGTGGAAAACAAAAATTGCAGAGCTCATGCATGGCATCAAGGAGAAAAGCATGCAAGAGAGTGTGTTTGTAGTTTAGCAGCACTCAACTGCAGTGTTATCAGTGCCCTTGCTGAAGGAGTTAAGAAATACATGTTTTAAAAAAGACTAGAAGTTAAAGAAGAGTAAACCAGAATATCAGTTACAATAACAAATATTCCCTCCGATTCTCATCCACTTTCACCCATATTCATATTACCATGCAAACTCTAAATGACTGTTTTTGGTCATTGTTCTAAATCTTTTTTAAATATGGCTAAAATATGACAAAGGGTAAAATTGCGACATAGGTTGGTGTGGTCACCTAACCAGAAATATGAGCCTGTTGACCTGACAACATATTAAAAATTACTTACTAGGATTTTTGGGCACGACTCATACATTTCACAGAATCAAAATCTGTACCACATTCATTTGTCAGATAATGCAGAGGACAGATCAGCTGGTAAAATAGACTCTGCCCTCTGATGAGCAGTGAAAAGAATGAATTGAAGAATGCATCTGTAGTTTTCAGGAACTTTGACAAAAAGACTTCTACCCCTCTTTTATAATTACACACTAATTTTTCCTCTCTATGATTACTAGATTCTGAAGCCAACACACAATGCATGCTGGAGGGTACCTTGTGCAACTACTATCATTGCATTCCCTTTCCTGTACACTCAGAATTTATAATGTAACATATTATTATTATTATTAACTTCTTTCCTTTCTCAGACCTTAGGTCTGGTTAAAAATGGAAAGTGACACGGACCTTGATCAAGCGTGACTTCCTTTTAACTGTACGGTATATGTTACATTGTATTTAGGAACTTTCGGGTTATTGAACACGTATCAATAATTACAGATTTCTGTAGTTGTATATATATGTTTGGATGTAGCTGTACTGCGTTGATGTACTTGTGGATATTGTGTGGTATGACTCCTGTAGTTCATAGTATAATCGGTATAATGTCAACTTTATCCTGATGCCATTATTATTATTATTATTATTATTATTATTATTATTATCATCATCATATTATTATCATTATTATTATTATTATTATTTCTTTCTTTTCTTTTCTCCCACATTCTTTTCAATATATATAGACAAAAGAAGTAGTGAGATGCTCTTCAATTTTTTAATTGCTTTTTATGCATTAGAAAGTATTAAAGAAATTTATCAAGATAACAAAGTTTGGTTGTACGTTCATGGTGATGATACCCATCAGTTCATCTCTCCGTGACACGCTGAGAATCCTGCATCTAGAGGATCGAAGCAGACGAGTAATTTGCATGAGCAGAAGAGGGGTGATCCGGAACCAGTGTTGTCATACCAAGCTCTACACACAATGGCAGTAACAAGAAAAAGAATTACGTAAATTTAAATTTGAATAAATGTATTGAATATTGAAGGTCTGTTCATATTAGTGCCAGTTAAAGTTCACTCAGGATATGTGTACCTTTCAATTATTTATTTATTTTTTTTTTTTTTTTTCCTTCAATCATTCTTTCAAAATTTTTCTTTTAATTATTCAAGCAGCAACTTTTTATTCAGTTTTCCAATACATATTACATTTTATATTCCCCCTGCCCCTATTCAAATTGGAGTAAGGGAAAAGTGACTGTCTATACACCTCCGTATGAGCCCTAATTTCTCTTATCTTGTCTTCATGGTCCTTATCCAAACAAACATTGGCAGCAGTAGAATCATTCTGCAGTCAGTTGCAAATGTCAGTTCTACAAATTTTCTCAACAGTGTTTCACGAATATAACATTGTCTTCTCCTCATGGATTTTTATTTGAATTCACAAAACAGCTCCATAATTCTTGGGCTGATCGAACCTACCGATAACAAATTTAGCAGCATGCCTACGAACCACTTTGACATCTTCCTTTAATCCAACTCAGTGGGGATCTCTGACACTCAAGCATTACTCCAAAATGGGTCACACTAGTGTTCTTTAAACGATCTCCTTTATAGATGAGATAAAGGCTTCCCTCGAACTCTCTCAATAAACAGAAGTCTACCATTTGCATTCCCTACTCCCAACCTTACATGTTCTTTCCACCTCACGCTGTTTCGCAACATTATGCCTAGATATTTAATCACTGAGTGTGTCAGACAAGCATACAACGCATTAGCTTACATTTTTCTACATTTATAATAAGCTGTCATTCATAACACTAAAAAGAAATTTTGTCTACCATGGTGCCCTCAGAGAGTGAAGTTGCAAAAGGCCAGTGATGTCTATGGCATTCAACGCCCCACATACTGTCCACCATGTAACCACAATATTGGCTGCTAATGGCAACGGGGCAGGACTGGAGGTATTGAATGGTGAGCACAGCATGAGACTACAGAGCATAGTTGAACTGCTTAGTCAATGAGTAACTCACAACAGTGCTACAGTGGTTGTGGTGTTGATCCAAAGCAGAGCAATGGCAACAGTAAAAAAGTCCAAATAAGCCTGCAGCAATATGTGTAGTGCATAAGAAAAACTGCGGATATTCAAGGAGGACAATGTGCACTTGTTTGCACATTTCAAGGATGCATGTCACAATTTACAGGATGTGCATGATAGTGACCTTGATGTTATGCACATCCAATTGCACACGACAGAGATTACAGTGATTACAAGGGAAGCAGAGGATGGCTGGCTGCATAACTTCTAACAGTGCTACAGAACTGGAAGATGAAGATAATGAAATTTCACAGTGTCAACTTGATGATGCACAGCAGACTGCGGAAGTGGTCTGAAAATTTGTAGATGAGATAAACAAACTTATCCCACAGCTCAGTAAGGAATTTGTTTCAAACTCAACCAATCTAGATTTGAAGAAGAAAGGCACATGAAACGAATCCTGGAAATTACAGGTGGCACAAGTGCAGTGGGTAAGATTTATGTCACAACAAGCAAAAGTGGAAAAATAGGTGTAAGAGAACTATAACTATGGTATGAACACTGCTTTTGGCCAATAGCTGGTCAAAATGACTTGCTTTTGTTTGATTCCTGGTCTGCGTATAAAAATCATACTCTTTTATAGCAAAATATCCCTCCTAAACAGTGTGTACACTGCAATTTGTATCACCTGGAACCACTGGACAAACTCAGCCTACGGATTTTTGTTTTTTCATGCCTATAAAACATATTATCACACTATCTGCAGCTACACCTTAAAGTATAGCCAGTTCACAATAAACTCAACGACTGACTGTTTTGCATTTGGTTGCACAGAGTGGATACTGAGCAGCTGAACGAATTGAGCAGTTTGTAGCTCCCAAACAGTTGACCTTCAAACCTGATGTAGCAAACCCCTGTGAGCACCTGTAGTGCCTCAAGAATTTCGGGGTAAATTCTAGAGACCCTTGTATGTCCACCGTCTCGAACACGCGTTATTTTAGAGATTAGTGTGGTAAAGTAGAACTGTGTCTACTGCACCACAATTATGTGTGTGCAGGACGGACGTATATCGGACAGATGATAGGCGCAGGCAGGTAGTCGCCAAGCCCACCTAAGAAGTTACATGTCCAGCTCAAGGAATAAACGCACCATATTCCGTGAAATGTCAAACATTATTGTGTGAATATTTGAATGTTGTTGAAAGAAGAGAAGAGACAATTACTTATTCATTCATTCTCTTACTTTTGTAAGGTCCGGACAGTTGTCTTGTTAAACTTGGAGAGATTTCTAGACTGTATTTATGGATAATGAATGCGATAGTTTCTGATGGACTGGAAGTTGTCGAGTTTACAAAAAATGTTTTAGCTGTACAAAAACTGTTACATGTGATGAAAATACAGTGAGATTGACTTCAAAGTATTCTCAATTGTATGGAATTATTTTAAAAGTATAAAAAAATTCCTCCAAAGTAGCATCTTATCTTTGGAGAAGACATTGTGCAGGACATCACAGCCAGCTATCCTGAAAAGAAGATCGTTGGAGCAACTCTAAGTATATTTGATAGCCAAGGGGGAGTGTGAGTCTTGCACACTAGTACCACACTGCCACCCTTAATCACCAGAAACCACCAGAATGTGGCGACCAAAGTTAGCAGGACACCAAAATAGGAAATTTTTTTAAAGAAAATTGAGATGAGAAAAAGTTGAAGAGTTGCCATATCAATATATAATAACGAGACAAAAAAAATTGGTCTGCAATTCGATTAAGAAGATTTGGTTGTGGGGAGGAAGCAACCCTCACACACATAGTAACCAGCCGATGCCTACGCAGTAACCAGCCAACACCGACGCAGTCGCAGTAACCCACCGTCATTGCCGGTTGCTGTTTGAGTTGCTAACTTCGCACCAACTGACGCTGACGCCAATGCCGCAACCAACATTTGACGCTACCAGTGCCCGTGCATTTCACCAGTGCCATTTCTACACCTCACCAATGCACCCTACAATCCTATGCCAGGCAAGCTCAAGATAATAACTATTTGAATGTAAACTAGGGTGGTCATTATTTATGGAGGTGATTTTTTTTTTAATGCTCACAAGAGCGAAGAAAATTAGGACTATGGAGAAGGAATAACAACCTACAGAAACTGTAGAACCAGCCATGGTGATGACAGCGACTAAGGTCATGCCAGACTGGACTGAAGTAGCAAATTTAATTAAGGGACTAAGTCTGAAGTTAGACTCAGTGAATACTCAGTTAAATACCAAGTTAGATGTACAGAGACAAGAACTAAGTGATCAAAATCTTTCTTTACGTGAGAAACTAGAGGCACAACTAAGTGACCAAAATGTTGCTTTAAATGAAAAACCAGAAGCACAAAGTGTAACTTCAACTGCTCAAATTGACTCTTCGAGAAATGAACTTTAAGTGAAAAGTTAGAAGCACAGGGTGAAGCTTTAAATTCTAAATTTGAGATGTTAAATGATAAAGTGGAAAATTTACAAGTAGATTTAAAGAATGAATTAAGTAATTCTTTAATTGTATAAATGAATCAAATGTTTACGGACTTTAACCAAAAGCAGGATGATCAATTTCAGAAGTTAACCCAGAGATTAGAATTTGATATTGAGGACAAGTGTACCAACACAGAGTCTGGATTTAATGAGAAGTTAGGGTCATTTCAGAGTGTATGTAATGTCACATTCGATGCAGTGAAACAGAGATTACATACCTTAAAAGATACCACTGAAACACAAGACGAACTGATCCCTATTGTCCAATCGTGAATTGCAGGGGTCAACACTCGTGTAGATGCGGTAGAGAGAAATTTTAATGAAAAGCTAGCAACCTCAGACCACATAAATATAAGCGGTCTGGAGGAACAGGTAGAGGAATTAATCGAACAGAAAGTTGCTAAGAGAGTGAAAACAGGAAATGTTCCATCACATTTAGCATCGGAACTTGATACTAAAAAAGGCATACACAATTTGTGGAAGGAATTTAAACTTATGCAAAATAAGATAGACAAGGAAGTAGCTTCACAGAACATAGTGTTGACTAGTAAAGTAGTAACAGATTTACAATGGGGAATGAATTCCGGACTCGTCAGACAATTGCCCAAATTTAGACCAGATGGAGACATGCACCATACCCATTTCTTAAAAAGATTTAATCAAGCCCTACCAAAAAAAATTGCGAAGATGCAAAAAAGAAAGAATTTGCTGTCGGTTACCTTCTAGGAGAGGCTCCCAAATGGGCCACAGTGAATATAGAAAATTTATCACCTTGGGCGGACTTTCAGAGAAAGTTTAAGGAGAAATACTGGTCATCGAGTGGCCAGGAGAAGTTAATATCTGATTTATGGGACCCAAATTATTACAATAGTACATGGAGTACAATGAGAAAATATTTCGACTGTCATTTAACAAGAGCCAAATATTTAGATAAACCAATGGAGGAAGAGGGATTGGTATGGATTTTGATAAGGCGATTACCCACTTACGCTAGGAAAAACATATTATGTAGCAGGTGGAAGACAGTAGAAGAGTTACTGTTCTTTGTGGATGCACTAGATGCAATAAATAAATGATCGAAATGAGGATATGCATCAAAATGAGAATCAAAGCTACAGGAGGAATAATAATAATAGCTCTGGTCATTTCAAAAGACATGAGATGAATTTGGCTAGAGTACACCGATATAATCGGAATAAGGGTAATGAAAATCATCAAAAAAGACATCCTCATTCGAATATAGGTTCAGTAACTACACAAGAATTTGTACCTAGCAATAATAGGGCTCAAAATGGAAAACGTCATAGGTTTGGTAACCAGCCGGTGATTACAAATAGTGAGTAAAATGGAGGGTGATCTGGACCCAGGGCCGGGGTCCAGGTCATAGAAATATATTAAGAGGCCTACCTCATAATAAGTATGTTTCCTTTACGCAAAAAAAAAAAAAAAAAAAAAAAAAAAAAACAAACGAATGGTTGCTATCAGAAGAACCTGACGTAGCTACAGTTACTCCACACCTGATTATAGTTGGAAAAGTAGAAGATTCCGAAGTAGAAATATTTATTGATACTGCTAGTGAAGTGTCACTTATTTCTAGTGGATTCTTTAATAAATTAAGAACTAGCAATATCTACCTTATTTTGAAGACAGCTGTCTTTATTTTGGACTTGAGGAAGATAAATATTGTGCTAAGTTTCTAGCAGACAGTTACATCGATAAACAAACAACTGAACACCAGAGTTTACGATTAACCACGACAGCGCAATTGTCACCAGAGGTGGAAAACGTAAGTCATGCATCACAAAGAGCTGACATACAAAATAAAGTAAATGAATCCCCAATATTAACCAACGACCAGAAAACAGATTTAGCCGAAATTCTATTAGAGTATGAAATGGTATTTTCGGATAGTCCAGGTAGTATTAGTGACTATGTATTTAAATTTAAGATCAAAAATGATACATCATTCTTCTGTAAACTGTACCTGATATTGGTCAGTTTACAAGAAGCGGTTAAGGAGGAGATAAATAAAATGGTAGATAATACAATAACAGAACACAGTACAAGCGTTATAAATAATCCCTTGGCAGTAGTGAAAAAGTCTACAGGTGGAGTGCGGCTCTTACTGGACACGTGCACCCTGAATAAACATATAGAAACCAAAAGAGAGAGACCCATTAACATTGATGAGTTATTATCCAAATTTGAGAAAGCACAGTACTTTAGCTCGATGGATCTGACTGCTGGGCACTGGTAGATCCGGTTACATCCAGATTCAAGGAAATATCAGCATTCCTTTTTGACGGAAAATCATACCATTTTAATGTGTTACCATTTGGGATAAATATCTCGGTATCAGTTTTTATATGCATGGTGAACGAAGCGATAGGGAGAGAGTTGTTAAAGGGCTTAATTATATATGTAGATGATATATTGATAAAATCACCCACCTGGGAAGAGCATTGCCTAAGCTTGAGGAAAACCCTAAAATATTTAAAGAAAAAGGTATTACAGTAAAATTGTCTAAGTCACACTTTGTAAGGCAAGAACTAAAATTCTTGGGACATATCGAAGGTGTACAAGGAATTAAGCCCGACCCAGAACATATAAAGGCTATTAAGGAGTGTCCACCACCTAGAAACATAAGACAATTGAAGGGATTTCTTGGAATGGCAGGGTGTTGTTGTTGTTGTGGTCTGCAGTCCTGAGACTGGTTTGATGCAGCTCTCCATGCTACTCTATCCTGTGCTAGCCTCTTCATCTCCCAGTACTTACTGCAACCTACATCCTTCTAAATCTGAATACTAAACTGGTGACCCCTTGATGCCTCAGAACATGTCCTACCAACCGATCCCTTCTTCTAGTCAAGTTGTGCCACAAACTTCTCTTCTCCCCAATCCTATGCAATACTTCCTCATTAGTTATGTGATCTATCCATATAATCTTCAACATTCTTCTGTAGCACCACATTTCGAAAGCTTCTATTCTCTTCTTGTCTAAACTATTTATCGTCCATGTTTCACTTCCATACATGGCTACACTCCATACAAATATTTTCAGAAACGACTTCCTGACACTTAAACCTATACTCGATGTTAACAAATTTCTCCTCTTCAGAAATGCTTTCCTTGCCATTGCCAGTCTACATTTTATATCCTCTCTACTTTGACCATCATCAGTTATTTTGCTCCCCAAATAGAAAAACTCCTTTACTACATTAAGTGTCTCATTTCCAAATCTAATTCCCGCAGCATCACCCGACTTAATTTGACTACATTCCATTATCCTTGTTTTGCTTTTGTTGATGTTCATCTTATATCCTCCTTTCAAGACAGTATCCATTCCGTTCAACTGCTCTTCCAAGTCCATTCCATCGGCGAACCTCAAAGTTTTTATTTCTTCTCCACGGATTTTAATACCTACTCCGAAATTTTCTTTTGTTTCCTTCACTGCTTGCTCAATATAGAGATTGAATAACATCGGGGAGAGGCTGCAACCCTGTCTCAGTCCCTTCCCAACCACTGCTTCCCTTTCATGTACCTCGACTCTTATAACTGCCATCTGCTTTCTGTACAAATTGTAAATTGTATTTTACCCCTGCCACCTTCAGAATTTGAAAGAGAGTATACCAGTGAACATTGTCAAAAGCTTTCTCTAAGTCTACAAATGCTAGGAACGTAGGTTTGCCTTTCCTTAATCTGGCTTCTAAGATAAGTCGTAGGGTCAGTATTGCCTCACATGATCCGATATTTCGACGGAATCCAAACTGATCTTCCCCAAGGTTGGCTTCTACCAGTTTTTCCATCCATCTGTAAAGAATTCGTAATAGTATTTTGCAGCCATGACTTATTAGACTGATAGTTCGGTAATTTTCACATCCGTCAACACCTGCTTTCTTTGGGATTGGAATTATTATATTCTTCTTGAAGTCTGAGGGTATTTCGCCTGTCCCATACATCTTGCTCACCAGATGGTAGAGTTTTGTCAGGACTGGCTCTCCCAAGGCCGTCAGTAGTTCCAATGGAATGTTGTCTCCTCCCGGGGCCTTGTTTCAACTCAGGTCTTTCAGTGCTCTGTCAAACTCTTCACGCAGTATCGTATCTCCCATTTCATCTTCATCTACATTCTTCTTGAAGTCTGAGGGTATTTCGCCTGTCCCATACATCTTGCTCACCAGATGGTAGAGTTTTGTCAGGACTGGCTCTCCCAAGGCCGTCAGTAGTTCCAATGGAATGTTGTCTCCTCCCGGGGCCTTGTTTCAACTCAGGTCTTTCAGTGCTCTGTCAAACTCTTCACGCAGTATCGTATCTCCCATTTCATCTTCATCTACATTCTCTTCCATTTCCATAATATTGTCCTCAAGTACATCGCCCTCGTATGGACCCCCTATATACTCCTTCCACCTTTCTGCTTTCCCTTCTTTGCTTAGAACTGGGTTTCCATCTGAGCTCTTGATATTCATATAAGTGGTTCTCTTTTCTCCAAAGGTCTCTAGGTCTCTTTAATTTTCCTGTAGGCAGTATCTATCTTACCCCTAGGGAGATAAAGCCTCTACATCCTTACATTTGTCCGCTAGCCATCCCTGCTTAGCAATTTTGCACTTCCTGTCGATCTCATTTTTGAGACATTTGTATTCCTTTTTGCCTGCTTCATTTACTGCATTTTTATATTTTCTCCTTTCATCAATTAAATTCAGTATCTCTTCTGTTACCCAAGGATTTCTACTAGCCCTCGTCTTTTTACATATTTGATCCTCTGCTGCCTTCACCACTTCATCCCTCAAAGCTACCCATTCTTCTTCTACTGTATTTCTTTCCCCCATTCTTGCCACTTGTTCCCCTATGCTCTCCCTGAAACTCTGTACAACCTGTGGTTTAGTCAGTTTATCGAGGTCCCATCTCCTTAAATTCCCACATTTTTGCAGTTTCTTCAGTTTTAATCTACAGTTCATAACCAATGGATTGTGGCCAGAGTCCACGTCTGCCCGTGGAAATGTCTTACAATTTAAAACCTGGTTCCTAAATCTCTGTCTTACCATTATATAATCTATCTGAAACCTTCCAGTATCTCCAGGCTTCTTCCATGTATACAATCTTCTATTACGATTCTTGAACCAAGTGTTAGGTATGATTAGGTTGTGCTCTGTGCAATATTCACCTACTACGTTTCCTTCTCTTCATTTTCCTACTGTCGAATTCCAGTCACCCATGACTATTAAATTTTCGTCTTCCTGAATAATTTCTTTTATCTCATCATACATTTCATCAATTTCTTCATCATCTGCAGAGCTAGTTGGCATATAGACTTGTACTACTCTAGTAGGTGTGGGCTTCGTGTCTATCTTGGCCACAATAATGTGTTCACTATGCTGTTTGTAGTAGCTTACCCTCATTCCTATTTTCCTGTTCATTATTAAACTGACTCCTGCATTACCCCTATTTGATTTTGTGTTTATAACCCTGTAATCAGCTGACCAGAAGTCTTGTTCCTCCTGCCACCGAACTTCACCAATTCCCACTATATCTAACTTTAACCTGCCCACTTCCCTTTTTAAATTTTCTAACCTACCTTCCCGATTAAGGGATCTGACATTCCATGCTCCTATCCGTAGAACGCCAGTTTTCTTTCTCTTGAGTAGTCCCCGCCCGGAGATCCGAATGGGGGAATATTTTACCTCCAGAATGTTTTACCCAAGAGGACGCCATCATCATTTAACCATACAGTAAAGCTGCATGCCCTCGGGAAAAACTACAGCCGTAGTTTCCCCTTGCTTTCAGCCGTTCGCAGTACCAGCACAGCAAGGCTGTTTTGGTTAGTGTTACAAGGCCAGATCAGTCAATCATCCAGACTGTTGCCCCTGCAACTACTGAAAAGGCTGCTGCCCCTCTTCAGGAACCACACGTTTGTCTGGCTTCTCAACAGATACCCCTCCATTGTGGCTGCACCTACGGTACGGCTATCTGTATCGCTGAGGCACACAAGCCTCCCCACCATCAGCAACGTCCATGGTTCATGGTTCATTTGGGGGGGGGGGGGGGGGGGGGGCGTTTATTACGAAAGGGAATACTGTGGAGTTGGGACCAAGAGGCACATGATGCTTTTGAAAATGTAAAAAGGGCGCTATCAGAATCACCAATACTGCACCATCCGGTGATGGGTGAACCATTTAAGATTTCGACTGATGCATCAGACTATGGTATAGCCACAGAGGTTTTACAAGGTGAATGGGGGTTAGATAGTATAGACCATAGGTCAATATCTTTCACTAGCCGGAGTCTCACAAACATGAATTAGCAACAGAAAAGGAATTATTAACCACAGTCTCGGGTATACAAAAATTCCAAACACTTATATGGGGATCTGAAATATATGTCTAAACAGATCACCAAACTCCGTCATTTTTAATGAATAGCCAATTACTACATAGTAGATTGATGTGGTGGACGTTGTTTCTTCGAGAGTATAACATTAAGATCCAGTATGTAAAGGGTTCGGAGAACATTGTACCCGACGCTTTGTCTCGGCTACCAGTAGGCATCAAAGAACTAAAGCATTCAGAATGACCTGGCGTAATCTTTGCGATTAATTTTGAGAGATTGGAATACCTACACAACAACGTGCCAGGTATGGCTCAGGAAATAACAGAGAACATCCAACATGACCCTTATTTTACGGAAATCTTTGCTATGTGCGTTAGGAAATCACTACCGCCTAATCAAGAGGGAATATGGAAGATTGTACGATATAATCTGTTCTGGAGACACAGTAGGACAATGCAACATTGGCGTTTATGCAGAGCAAAGACAAGTTGGTGTGGTACATACATAATGGGTATGGACATTTCGGTATAAAGAAATGTACTGCACATATGAGTAAATTCTATTACTTTAAAAAGCTACGACATAAAGTAGCATCTGTCATTAAGACTTGTGAGATTTGTCAGAAAAGAAAAAGAGGATAACATCCACGTTAATTATAAAATGTATCCAATTATTCCTAAAGCGTTACACGATCAAATGGCTGCAGATTTCTTTGGACAAACAATTTCTTTCTGACGATGGGTCTCAGTTTACTAGTAACAAGTTCAAAGAATTTTTAGCATGGGGAGGAATTCGTCAAATATTAATATCCAACTACAATCCATCTTCTAACCTGTGCGAAAGAATTATGAAGGAAATTGGGAAACTATGTTGCACTTACTGCCATGAAAACCATACATCATGGGCGACAAAAATTAAAGATTTCGAGCTCATTTTAAATGAGTTACCACATTTATCAACTGGATTAACACCCCTGTAAGTATTAGGTGAACCCTTTGTAGGTGAACAATTTATTAAATGTTTTACTTGGCCAGAACAACCTACTACTGATTACCAACTGAATCAAATGATAGTGGCTAAGAACTTAGTTAAGAGGGCACAACAACAAGTAAGTAAGCACAATGAAAAGGTGATAGAACCTCAACATAAGGTCAATGACCTAGTCTTAGTAAAACAACATCTTCAGAGCTCTGCCCTGAAGAAGGAAACGCATAAATTTTTTCAAAAGTATGTGGGGCCTTACCGAGTACAATCGGTGATCCACCCGAAAACCTTATTTTTAGTGGACCCTACAACTGGAGAAGAAAAAGGGAAATACAATGTTAAGGATATAAAGTGGTATATTTCCCAGGGATGGTAACATTCTGATTTAATGGGTGGAGTGATGACCGTCGGATCCCGAGTTGGGTTCGGTGTTACTTCCATATTCGGTTTCCTACAATGAATTCTCTTCATGTCTTATACTATACTGTGTACTGTTTTCTTCCTCTTATACTGTCATATAGTTTAGTACTTCAGCATGCTCGTCTTGACATGGCAGACAAGCAAGAGTTGCAGCACATCACTGATATCAAGGCCATACTGCTTCTTCTGGAGGCAGCAGTAAGTGATCTTGTCGTTATACGCAGTGTTACTTGTTTTAAGGATGCTAGGATCCCCAGTTATATAATCACCTTGATGGATTTGTTGTCGTATCGAGTCAAGACTGAAGCATTTGGCAATGCCTCATAATATGTAAGCCAAATGGGTGCTCCACTCTAGTCTCAATGCAAAAGTGAGTTGACAGCATGCTCCGCTCTAGTCATCAAAGATCTCGAATCTGCGTATAGTTAGGTCATATTTCTGCATAGCCAACCAACGTATAGTTAGATCTAATTCGGGTCTAAACTATTGGAGGATACAATGTAATATGAATAATTATATATTTATGATGATATGATACATAATTTCTACTTATGATGATATGATACATAGTTTCTCCTTACGATGATATGATACATATTTTCTACTTATTATGGAATAATTTGTACTTTTTGTGAAATGTGATATGAAAGGGGAGGGTTTATATAAATTTTGAAAGGGGTGGGTACTGTAGCTACAAACATGACTAACACTACACACACACACCGCACCTTTCAAACGACCCTCGCAGACAAGTGTGACTGATTCTTCACCACTGCCGTTCCATAGGAGTTGCTTAGATCTTTCTTCGAGGACTTCAAAGGTGAAGTTGAGAATGTCCGTTCTGCAGGAGACATTTAACATCATACCTTCTCTGGCTTCTCACTCAAATACCGGCAAAGTGTGGATCCTGGGGGAGGGGGGTGAGAAGGGTTTCCTGTCTTTGGGGCTGTTTTCTTTCTCTTCTTCGATCTTAGCAACCATTTCTACTTTTTCCTTTCTTACTTCTCTTTTGAGTACCAGTCTGTCTCTCCCTCCGTCCATATGCATACACTTCTATCGCTGAAGTCCTTCTCAATTTCCATAGTTTTCTATAACCTTCAACTTATTTTCCATAAGCTGGCCAAAGAATCAGGCTACACGACTACCCATATGCATACACACGATGAAACACAAAGACACAAACAGGAAGGGTACATTTTAAGATAATGTGGTAACCGTCAT
The DNA here is from genome assembly GCF_021461385.2 of Schistocerca piceifrons. Taxonomy (NCBI): domain Eukaryota; kingdom Metazoa; phylum Arthropoda; class Insecta; order Orthoptera; family Acrididae; genus Schistocerca; species Schistocerca piceifrons. Next base: position 191,451,955 of record NC_060141.1, read on the forward strand.
GTTGGAGGGAGAAAAGTGCACCTGGCTAGGTGAGGTGACGGTTCCACATCACGTAAAGAAGTATTTATGGTTATGATGACAGTATTACACTAGTATTTGTACATGAGAGAAGGAGGAACATATTGTGGTTCATTATGCTACATCATATACTTAAGTGGACAGAATTGGTGTCAGTCTGATGACTATTCTGACGAATTGTAGGATAATGGGACAAGCAGAGTATAAGTAGGAGAGGGAGAGAGAGAAAATAGCTGACCTATACTGTGCAGGCAGGGGCTCCAAGAAGGGGATTGACCTGTACCATAGTATATTAGGAATTTGTTTAAAGGGGCATACCTACCAAAACGAAAGGAGGAAGTACTTTCATAGTATCAAACCATATGTGAGTTATAGGTATTGTGCCTAAAGGAAGAAGGGCAGTATCATGACAAAAGTCACACATTTAGTAGAAATTATTCTGGTAAATTTGAATTCTCATTTCCACTCACACTGTTATGTTTGTTTGAAGTTATATGTGTTGACAGAACACCTTTATTTGCCCAGAATTCCTCCAGACTGTAAAAGGTATCGAATAAATGCATACTTAGAAAAAGTAGTATGCAAAGTAAGAGCAAACAACAGCATATGCTTGGATAATACACACTTGGAATTAGCTACTGGAAAGGGAACAGAAAGATTCTTGTCCTTACAAAATTTACACTGATCAAATGGTCCATGATTACAATGGTATTAATATGGAAAAGGAAAGAGAGCTATATATGAAGTACCCAATGGCTACAAAAATGTTATATAAACTGATGGAAACATAAAGTAATATTGTATGAATACAATTTGATGTACATCACGAACATGTATAAAATATCGTGTGTTCGAGCTAAGGGGAGGGATATGTAGTGCCTCGAGAATTTCAAGGTAAATTCTAGAGAACCTCGTATTTCCACCATCTCAAACATGCGTTATTTTAGAGATGAGTGTGGTAAAGTAGAACTGTGTCTACTGCATCACAATTATGTGTGTGCAGGACAGACATGTATCAGACGGATGATCGGCGCGGGCAGGTAGTCGCCGAGCCCACCTAAGAAGTTACATGTCGAAGGAATAAACGCACCGTACTCCGTGCGATGTCACAATTTATTGTGTGAACATTTGAATGTTGTTGAGAGAAGAGACGAGACAATTACTTATTCATTCATTCTCTTACCTTTGTAAGGTCCGGACAGTTGTCTTGTTAAACCTGGAGAGATTTCTAGACTGTATTTATGGAAAATGAATGCGATAGTTTCTGACGGACCAGAAGATGTCGAGTTTACAAAAAAATGTTTTAGCTGCATGAAAACTGTTATATGTGATGAAAATACAGTGAGATTGACTTCAAAGTATTCTCAAGTGTATGGAGTTATTTTAAAAGTATAAAAAAATTCCTCCAAAGTAGCATCTTATCATCGGAGAAGAAGTTTTGCAAGACATCGCAGCTGGCTACCCTGAAAGAAGATCGTTGAAGCAACTCCAAGTAAGTTTGATAGCCAAGGGGGAGTGTGAGACTTGCACACCAGTACCACACTGCCACCCTTAAACACCGGAACCACCAGACACTGTGGCGTGCCATTTTTCATTCAATGTTCATAGTGCAAGTTAATGGTTTGTTTTCTACATTTCTTGAATGTTGACAATGTCCATTTTGTTAAGTTTAATATCAAAATCCCTTTCTGTCAGATCTTAAAAACGAGTTGTGGCTATAAAATAATGGGCTATTGCTGTAAAACATTTTGTTTCAAAAGTATATATACTTAGTTATTGTCACCCTCCATTCCCCTATTCCTATAAAGCTCCATGTGAATTTTCCATTGATGGAAACAGTGCTGGAAGTCCTCCTTGATTACACATGCATAGACAAGTTACATGGTGCTATGTTAGGCAAATAAAGTGGGTGGTCTAACACTGGGTGTTGTACTTTGCTAGAAGCTTCTTAACAGACAAAGTGTATGAGCTGGTGCGTTGTCTTGTTGCACAAACTGTGACTTGTTTCTTGTACACTTCAGGTCATTTTTTCCCTTATTTTCTCACAGAGGTGGGCAAGAACTTCAAGATGGTAATACTGATAAATACTCTGACCTTCAGGAACAAGATATAAAATTCCATGAGTATTGGAAATAAAAGAAAGAAAGAATATCGTAAGTAAAAGAAAGAAAGAAACAATCATAACTGCACTTATTGCTCTCATTGAAGTTGTGCCCATCCAACTCATGGGACGGCGATTAATTTCAGGATCATAAGTGAAAGACCAAGATTTGTCACATTTTATCACTCTTTGAAAATTAGGATCATTTTCACTGGTACTCAAAGTGTCAGCAAAATTATTTTCATGCGCTACTTTTTGTTCAACCACGATAATTTTCAGCACCAGGTTCACACACAATTTTCTTATGTTAAACTGATTATGTAAAATTTGCCTTACACATTCTTTGTCAATTCCTACAGTTTCAGCAATCAATTGAATACTCAATCAACAGTCAAGATTGAATCATATTACAAACTTTTTCAATATTTTCATCTGTTTTTGAAGATAAAGGACATCCCTGGTGTGAGTCATTTTCAAAATCTTCTCAGCCACCTTGGAAACACTTGGAACACTCAAAAATTTGTGAATGTGATAAACAGTCTTCACCATAAAACTCTTTCAGTAAAAGATAGGTTTCAGTAGCAGTTTTTCAAAGTTCCATGTGAAACTTCATGCAATTCATTGCTCTGTTACTACACTTCACATTTTCCCGACAAAAAAATTAACAGCTCTTATAAAAATGAAGGCCATGGCCACAGTGATTTGTCTGCAGACACCAGAGATGCCGCATCTGACCAAAAAGGCTTCACACTTCACAGCTATTGGTCATTCATCTAACACATGCGTACTTACCCTGTGGCAGCATCAGTCCTGTTATTTTATGGCCACACCTCATATACAGAGAACAGGGGTGATCCTATTGCACTTCCCTGTGGCACTCCTTATGATATGTTTGCTCCTGTGGCACAACTGACAAAACGTTTATCACTGTTGAATACTCTCTGTCCAGGACAGCAAACTGGGTTCTATTGCTTAAGAAGTGTTTGAGTCACTCACATACCTGGGAACCTATTCCATATGCTTGAACCATCATTAACAGTCTATAATGCAGTACTGTGTTAAACATGCGGTACTGTGTCAAACATGCAGTACTGTGTCAAACACTTTCCAGAAATCTAGGCATATGGAATTTGCCTTATGTCATTCATTCATGGTTTGCAGGATACTCTGTCACAAAACAAGCAAGCTATATTTTGCACAAGCAATGCTTTATAAATCCATGCTGATTTGTAGACAGAAGCTTTTCTGTCTCTAGGGAATTTATTATATTCAAACTTAGAATATGCTAAATAACTCTGCAGTAAACTGATTTTAAGAATATTGGTCCATAATTTTGCGTGTCCTTTCTTTTACCATTCTTACATACAGAACTCACCTGCTCTATTTGCCAGTCACTTGGCACTTTGGGCTGGGTGAGAGATCCGCGAAAAATTCATGCTCAGTAAGGGGCCAAAGCAAAAGAGTACTTTCTGTAAAACCAAACTGGGTTTTCACCCAGACCAGGCGACTTACTTGTTTTCAATGCTCTTAGTTGCTTCTCAATACCAGGGATGCCAATTCTATGTCTTCCACACAGGAGTCTGTGCAGCAGTCAAATGATGGCATGTATGTCTGTACAATCCTCCTGAGTGTATGGTTTTTTTTTATTTTTTTTTAAATTACAATTAATAAAGTATTCTGGGTTATTATGCCGTGGTCGAAGGGATTTCACTTTAAAACCTGACGTTTCTTCCCCATCTGAGAAGGACATTTTCAAGAGGGGTCGTAGCTTTGTTGAATGTCACCACAACGTTCGTACATACTTTTCTTATGTTAAATTGATTATGTAAAATTTGCCTTACACATTCAACAAAGCTACGATCCCCCTAGAAAATGTCCTCCGCAGATGGGAATGAAACTTCGTGTTTTAAAGTGAAATTCCTTCGACCATGGCATAATAGCCCGGAACAATTTATTAATTGTGACAGTTCCAGTCATGAAAGTTTAAATGTTTTTTATGTTTGATAAAAAAATGTCAGCTTTTCTTTTGCTGTTTGCTACTGCCACACTAGACAGGCCAACAAGTGAGTGGATGGAGGCCTATGGCCCACTTTCACATTGTGCAGAAAACTAAGAAATTAACATTTCAGCCAAGACACATTACTTCGTTGTTTAGTGTCAGCAAGATGCAAAAGCTATAACATACTCTGGTTTATGAGACACAGACAAGAATGAAAGACTTTTCCACAAGACTGACACTGCATGTGAGCTTGCAAGTGGAGACGTTTATGGAACCAGTTTCCTGCAGTTGTGTGGAGTTACTAAGTTTTGTTACTGCTTCTCCTACAGATGAAGACAACAACGATGTGAAAAGAAGAACCTACTGGACCTTTTTTTTTCTTCCACATATCTATGTGTTATCACTGTGTTATAATAGCATATTGGATTTAGTATATAAGGCCTTACCTTCAGATAATACGCAGAAAGAGGCACATAAAATAAACTGTGTTTGTCTCTTTCAAACAATAAACAGAAGAGAAGATGACTAGGGTTTCACATCCTGCCCACAACGAGCTCATTGTGCGCAGCATACAAGCTTCGGTTAGGGAAAGAGGGCGCAATAAATAGCCATGTACTTATAAAAGGAACCATCCAGACACACTACTATTTAAGGAAACCAATTGAAATTACAAATCTGGAATGCCACATTGAGATATGAACCATCATCCTCCCAAATGTGAGTCCAGTGTCTTATCATTGTGCAGTCTCATCAGGTAACAATAATAATAGTGCAGCCACTGGCCAGTCAGACACTAAATTCCAAAAAATTTGGACAATAACACATTATAAATTTGTATAAAAATGAATAATTTTCTCATATTCATTTGTACACGTCTTAAATGCACAAAATATTTCAATAAATTCATGCAAAGGACAAATTCACAATATAAATTCTGACTTACCATCTGATCCTTTGACTTTTGATTTAGTTTCAATGATTCTAATTCTTCTTTTGTATCTGATAATTCTTTCTTCAAACTGTCAACTTCGGCGGTGTTTGTTTCCTGTGGTGAAGGACATGTTATCATATCAAGTCCAGCCAGTAAATAGGACATAAATGGAGGACTTATGAGTGTGAGGGCATTTAATGAAGCCTTTTCAGAATGGAAGAATTCAAAGAGGAATGAAAATAGTGACAAATAATTCATGGTTTTCTTAAAGACAAAACTAAGACAATACAATCAGTAAAGAGATGAAGGTATGAGACTATTTAGCATCAAGTAAACCTGCAGTAAATGGTAACAGTTTTCGTATAACAGTAAGCAGAGCTTGAGCCTTATCCATTAGGTCACCTTTGTGAACAAGAACAGGTATTAACATATAAACTCTCCAGAGTTTCAAAGATGTCACTACTGCTTATGACTGTCTACATTTTGTTATGCGCTATTTTAATTTTGGCACTATGTAATTTACAAGAACAACTGATTTGTGACACAGTTACATCTGATATGTAGGTAGTTTTGAGTATTACTTCTTCTAGTTTTCATAAAGTGGGGCACAATTAACCTTGGTCCTATCAAATATAGCTTGATTTGTATTATGTTGCAGCTAAAAGACACTTACATAAGCAACATGATGTGTCTACCTTATGGTCAGTAACACTCAGTCTTTTCCACATTGTTGATATTCATACGCAGAGTTTCCACTGTTGATTCATATTATGCAATAATAAAAACTGATTATGCTTGGTGGCATAACGCAGAAACTGGAATAGCACATACTGTAGAAATTGTGTCATTTAAATAATTTGTATACTAATACTCTGCAGCTTCATTAAACAAGAAGTTAAATCTCCGGAAAGTATCTGTCATGGAAAAATTTGACATCTCATTGCTCTCAAAATAAGGACATGTGAAATGTTAGCTCACACTGACAACAGCTATGGTCTTGTTCACAGAACCAACCTGGCATTTATCTGATCTGAGGTACAGAAATCACAGAAAACTTCACCAAGATGGCCAGACATGGATGTAAATTCTGGTCCTTTCAAACACAATGTCATTCAAGAAATATTAGTAGGATAACAACTATCTTCCTCGCAATTTGTAAGTAATAAGCAGTCTGAGAATCATGTAAATGTCTGGCAAGGTCAGAAGTTAAAGTGTATGGATGGTTTCTGGCAGCTGCATGTGATTATAAGTACTATACGCTGCAATTGATTAAATTATTATTACAGTTCTTTATGTGTGTCCCACTTATAGTCCCAAATCATTCCTCAAAACAAGTAAGGAATGTCCAGCAACATATTACTGTATGGCAGCTACTGCCTAAATCCATTAGTGTCACAACTTCCTGGAGTCAGTCACTTCTCTAACAACAGAAAAGACTACTGACAAAATTACTCACAGTGCAAACTCAAATGCAAAGGTTGTGTACTCACTTTGACAGAACCTACTGATACTGAATCATTAGTGATACGAAACTGTCAATGCTATAATGGCCTAGTTTTTTGTCTCTTTCTGTAAAACTATTCAGTGCAATAAGATATTTAAACCACCATTACAGTTATTTTTTCAATGTCATTGTTTTTACACAGTGAGTGAATGCAAGGATACACAAACTACTTGCTTTATATATGTACTAGCTAAGTGTACATCACATGTTTCATACATGTAGTCTACATCATCATCATCATCATTATTTAAAACTGATTATGCCTTTCAGCGTTCAGTCTGGAGCACAGCCGCTTTATAAAATTCCTCCATGATCCCCTATTCAGTGCTAACATTGGTGCCTCCTCTGATGTTAAACCTATTACTTCAAAATCATTCTTAATCGAATCCAGGTACCTTCTCCTTGGTCTGCCCCGACTCCTCCTACCCTCTACTGCTGAACCCATGAGTCTCTTTGGTAACCTTGCTTCTCCCATGCGTGTAACATCACCCCACCATCTATGCCTGTTCCCCCTGACTGCTACATCTATAGAGTTCATTCCCAGTTTTTCTTTGATTTCCTCATTGTGGACACCCTCCTGCCATTGTTCCCATCTACTAGTACCTGCAATCATCCTAGCTACTTTCATATCCGTAACCTCAACCTTATTGATAAGGTAACCTGAATCCACCCAGCTTCGCTCCCATACAACAAAGTTGGTCGAAAGATTGAACGGTGCACAGATAACTTAGTCTTGGTACTGACTTCCTTCTTGCAGAAAAGAGTAGATCATAGCTGAGCGCTCACTGCATTAGCTTTGCTACACCTCGCTTCCAGTTCTTTCACTATGTTGCCATCCTGTGAGAATATGCATCCTACGTACTCGAAACCGTCCACCTGTTCTAACTTTGTTCCTCCTATTTGGCACTCAATCCGTTTATATTTCTTTCCCACTGACATTACTTTCGTTTTGGAGATGCTAATCTTCATACCATAGTCCTTACATTTCTGATCTAGCTCTGAAATATTACTTTGCAAACTTTCAATCGAATCTGCCATCACAACTAAGTCATCTGCATATGCAAGACTGCTTATTTTGTGTTCACAAATCTTAATCTCACCCAGCCAGTCTATTGTTTTCAACATATGATCCATAAATAATATGAACAACAGTGGAGACAGGTTGCAGCCTTGTCTTACCCCTGAAACTACTCTGAACCATGAACTCAGTTTACCGTCAACTCTAACTGCTGCCTGACTATCCATGTAAAGACCTTTAATTGCTTGCAAAAGTTTGCCTCCTATTCCATAATCTCATAGAACAGACAATAACTTCCTCCTAGGAACCCGGTCATATGCCTTTTCTAGATCTATAAAGCAGAGATACAATTCCCTGTTCCACTCATAACACTTATCCATTATTTGCCGTAAGCTAAAGATCTGGTCCTGACAACGTCTAAGAGGCCTAAACCCACACTGATTTTCATCCAATTGGTCCTCAACTAATACTCGCACTTCCTTTCAATAATACCTGAGAAGATTTTACCCACAACGCTGATTAAAGAGATACCTCTGTAGTTGGTACGATCTTTTCTGTTTCCATGTTTACAGATTGGTGTGATTACTGCTTTTGTCCAGTCTGATGGAACCTGTCCTGACTCCCAGGCCATTTCAATTATCCTGTGTAGACATTTAAGACTTGACATTACACTGTATTTGATGAGTTCCGATTTAATTTCATCCACCCCAGCTGCTTTATTGCACTGCAATCTATTGACCATTTTCTCCACTTCCTCAAATGTGATCCTATTTCCATTATCATTCCTATCCCATTCTACCTCGAAATCTGAAACGTTACTGATCGTATTTTCACCTACATTGAGCAACTCTTCAAAATATTCCCTCCATCTGCCCAAGGCATCCACAGGATTCACCAGCAGTTTTCCTGACCTGTCCAAAATACTTGTCATTTCCTTCTTACCTCCCTTTCGAAGACTGCTAATTACACTCCAGAATGGTTTTCCAGCAGCTTGACCCATAGTCCCCAACCTGTTTCCAAAGTCTTCCCAAGATTTCTTCTTGGATGCTGCAATTATCTGTTTGGCTTTGTTTCTTTCTTCAACATAACTTTCTCTGTCTACCTGAGTTCTAGTATGTAGCCATTTTTGATACGCCTTCTTTTTCCTTTTACAGGCTGCCTTGACACTGTCATTCCACCAAGCTGAATGCTTCATCCTACTTTTACACACTACTGTTCCAAGACATTCTTTAGCCACTTCTAGTACTGTGTCCCTGTACCTTGTCCATTCCTTTTCCAACGACTGTAATTGACTAAGTTCAACTAACTGGTACCTTTCTGAGATCGCTGTTATGTACTTGTGCCTGATTTCCTTGTCCTGAAGTTTGTCCACTCTTATCCTCCTACATATGGACCTGACCTCCTGCACTTTTGGCCACACAATCCCAATTTCACTGCAGATTAAATAATGATCAGTGTCATCAAAGAATCCCCTGAATACACGTGTGTCCCTCACAGCCTTCCTAAATTCCTGATCTGTTATTATATAGTCGATGACAGATCTGGTTCCCCTGCCTTCCCAAGTATACCGGTGAATGTTCTTATGTTTAAAAAAGGAGTTTGTGATTACTAAGCCCATACAGGCACAGAAATCCATGAGTTGTTTCCCGTTCTTGTTGGCCTCCATATCCTCTCCAAATTTACTCATAACCTTTTCATACCCTTCTGTTCGATTTCCAATCCTGGCGTTAAAATCACCCACGAGCAGAACACTGTCCTTGTCCTTTACTCTAACAACTACATCACTGAATGCCTCATAAAAACTATCCATCTTATCTTGATCTGTCCCTTCACAATGCGAATATACTGACACAATCCTAATTTTCTTGCTAGACACTGTTAAATCTATCCACATCAGTCGTTCGTTTACATACCTTATTGCAACTACGCTGGGTTCCATTTCTTTCCTGATGTAAAGCCCTACACCCCATTGTGCTATTCCTGCTTTGACTCCTGACAGGTAGACCTTGTATTCTCCCACTTCCTCTTCTTTCTCACCCCTTACCCGAATGTCACTGACAGCTGAGACGTCCAGCCCCATCTTACTTGCAGCCTCTGCCAGCTCTACCTTCTTCCCAGAGTAGCCCCCATTGATATTAATAGCTCCCCATCTCATTACCATTTGTTTGCCAAGTCGTATCTTAGGAGTCCCTGGTTTGTCAGTTAGAGGTGGGACTCCGTCACCTCAAAAGGTCCGAGGCATTTTGCTCTGATTGTTGCCAGCATCACATTTAAAGTACAAGGGAAGCAGGTTGCTAGCCTTACTTGCCCTGAGTCCCATTGGGTTTTACCCCTAACGGTTGCGGGACTAACCGGTGGATTTGGTAGTCTTTGCCGTATGAGCACAAAGGTGACCACAACTCAGAATATGTCCGAGATGCCCAGCCTTATTCCAAAGTGACTGGTATCCCGACTGTCGGGACCACTTACTTGGCCACTCATACGTTGCCCGTGGTTCGTGAACTACGACATGACTACAGGAACCCACACCATGAACCAGTAGTCTACATTATACAATATTTTCATTTGTGCATAAAAATAATATATGTGACTTGTCCAACACCTGTAACACAACATGCTATCATAAATTAAAAGGCCAAAAAGATTTGTATCCAAATCTATGTATGTATTAGTGTGAATTCTTTGTATTTTGACACATTACTATAGCCACTGGATGCTTGGTCATTTCTATATTCCATAGCCACTGTCTTTTATGTTATAATGGGTGTGCGAAATGTATATGTTATTTTCTTGTATTAGTGCCAAAGGTTCTTTTAATGTTCGAACACTAAACATTTGAAAGTTTCTTATCTTTATGTAAAAAATTTTACTTTATAGTTAACATTTTGTTACTCCTGCACTTCACTAAATAAATAAGTAAATCACAAAATATCCTGGCATGATATAAATGAAACTTGTGAAAAATCCTTGGTAAAATGAGAGAATAGATACAAGTTTCAAGTTGCTGATTGTTTTACTTTTTATGTCAGATTACTGGGACTTCGTAATTAAAGAACCCATTTAAATAAAGATTCCTCTAACATATTCAACAGAGACAAGGGCTATGCAACGAGTAGGTCTTGTCAAGATATACTACTCATAACAAGGTGCTGATATGGACACACTATTTGCACTTCGGTGAACACATACACTTATTGTTCCGGCATAACAACAAGGGCCGGAACGAAGATGAAGAGCGCAAGAGCAGAGAAGGCAGTGAGATGACATCAGCCAATAGCCCGCTGACAAGGACCACACCATGACAGGAGCGGCCTCTATCTGAAGAGAATATAAGCACCACTCCTGCCAGCCTTGGCAGCAGAGTTGATGACAAACACTAGCAGAGAGGCCTAGAAATTTAGTGACATTAACGATAGCAGTGACTTATGAGCGAGTGTGAATTGCTTACAAGGACATTGTATATAGTGAAGGACACTGCTTGTTGCCCATCGCTTGCAACAACTTGTTGTACATCCAAAGTTAAGTATTGTCAATCTTCTTTATTGTAATAAAAACTATTAATGTGATTTGCTTGAACTGTTGTATAGCTATTCGAGAAGGTAGCATCCTTAGGCACCCTGTAAGAGAAGAGTGGGCAGGACACCACATTGGCTACGAGTTATACAACAAACCCCGCACCTGATGGCCACGGAATTTTGTGTTTACTGGTGCCTTAATTCTCTCTTGTCTTTTCTTTGCAGGGGCATTTATTTGCTTTAACAGTTTCTTGTCGTTTTTAGCTAATCAGTGTTTTCGGGTGTGCGTTGCTGAAATTTTCTTTGCTTTTGCCCTTATTTTGCTTGCTTGCTTTGTCTGTTTGTTGCATTTGTCTCTTCCAACATATCTGCCCCAATCCTCAGACGCCACAGCTGCAGCAAGAGTTAGATGCCACACAGCTAGATGCAGCAAATTTCTATGTTACTCAATACAGTGCAGCAGCTACTGGCCAACACTGTGCGCCTGACGGAACAAGCAGCACCTACTACAGCTGCTATACCACCTTTTTGACAGTTTCATGATCAAGAAGAGGAATGGCTCGTGTGGTTGCCCCAATCTGAAGCTCACATCATCGCTCACAATGTACTAGGTACTGTGAAACTCCCATATTTATTACCAATGGTAGGAAGTGCAGTGTTCTGCCTAATAAACAACTTCTTCCTAACACAACTAAGGGTGAACTTAGTTATCAACAGGTGGTATTGGCGCTAACTAACTATTATGACCAACAAGTGAATGTGGTAGCAGCTAGGTATCAGTTCTTTAATTGCAAAAAATGGTCAGAACAAACTTATCGCGAGTGGGTAATAGATTTGCAGGATGACAAGAAAATTCAAATTCACATGTGCTTGCAGTGCTTGATATTCAGATGTTATGTTGCATGATGCGACCGTGTACAGTGTACCTAGTACCACACTCAGGGAACAGATTTTGAAATAGTCCGATCCATCATTTCAGCAGGTAGTGCAAAAACTAGATCAGTATGATCCAGGTGTCCTCTCAGCCAGTAAATCTGAGCAGCCAGCTATTTGTCAGGTTGCGTCCCTTAGTTGCAATTGGCCCACTCAGCAGCAGCAACTTGCACTAGCCAAGGCAAGTAAACAACACTTCCCCACGCCGCATAAGCAGTTCACTAAAAAGGCGGCTACACAGGTGAACAGAATTAAATCTTGCCCTCGGTGTTATTCACGGCACAAACGCCAAGACTGCTCCTCCCGATAAACTCAGTGTTGCACTTGTCGAAGGAAAGGACATGTACAATCCATATGTTTGCAATGGAACAAACATAAGCATTCAGTCCACTCACAAAATTCTCTTCATCTGGCCCATGTCATTAATGCAATATATTCCAAGACTGCAACAGGCATTTAAAAAACTGGCACGCGAGCAGTTTCTTCAGTGATCTGCCAGTCAAACGAACTTTTTGTTCATTTACTTCTTTGTGGGAAATTTCATTCGGACACAGGTGCCTCTATCACATTGCTAAATCATCACAAATATGAACTGTTAGTCTCCCCACACCTGTCTAAAACTAGCACGCAACTGATGGCTTATAATGGACAAGACATTCCAGTTCTTGGAAAATGTACACTGCCTGCCATGTATCGCTCACATAGGCAAACAGTGACTTTTACAGTGCTACAATCACGCGATTGTGAGAAAATATTTGGTCTTGATTCTTTTGATTTGTTTGGCTTTAACATTCAGGATAATGTGTTGTCAGTGTCTGCATTCAATGCAAAAGACAGTGTAGCTAGCTAGCTAAAAGAATTCCCAGACCTCTTTTCTGAAAGTTTAGGCAAGGCTGACAATTTTGTTGCACATATTACTCTGAAAGACAATGCTCAGCCGAAATTTTGCCGGACCAGAACTGCTCCCCTTGCATTAAGGGACAGTCACTGATGAACTTAAAGAAATGCAAGATAGCAGAGTTATTGTGCCCATATCAGCTATTCAATGGGCAAGTCCACTGGTTTTGCTTCCAAAACCTTCAGGTTGCATTTGCCTCTGTGTTGACTTTAAGTTTACAGTCAACCCACAAACTGTGATTGATACTTATATGTTGCCATGCCCAGAGGATCTCATGGACAGATTAGGAGCTGGACACTACTTTTCAAAAATTTATTTGCACGACGCATATCTTCAAATACTGCTCGGTGAGGAATCTCAAAAAGTGTGTGTAGTAAATACTCATTTCGGATTGTTTAAAAATTTGTGGTTGCCTTTTGGCAGGCAGTGCTTCCGCACCCACCATTTTCCAACGGTAGGCCTATTTGGAACAGCTGACTGCACAACTGCCAAACTGTTCAAACTATTTGGACGATACTGTTGTAGCAGGTCGTATACCTGAAGAACATATTGCAAATTTAGCTGCTTTGTTTTGTGTGTTATCTGATGCAGGACTAGAGTGTAGACTCAACAAGTGTGATTTTTTTAAACCTGAATTGCAGTATCTTGGTCATGTCATAAACAGTCAAGGTGTACATCCTCTTCACTCACATTTGTCAGCCATACCATGAGCTGTTACATTTGGTTCAGACCAAATGCTGCACAAATCACAGCTCCAGTGTGTCGCAAGAATGTCCCCTTTGTTTGGACAGATGAGTGCCAAGTAGTTTTTCAAAAACTAAAGATGCACTACTCAGTGATCGATGATAAGTTCACTTTGATCCTGACAAACCAGTTGTATTGCAAGTTGACGCTTCCTCTTATGGAATCAGTGCAGTGCTTTCACACAGAATTGGTGAGAAGGACAGGCCTATTGCTTTTGTATCAAAAGTGTTGTCCAAAGCTCAGTGTAACTATTTACAAACTGGAAAAGAGGCTTTGGGTATTTTGTATGGCGTCACAAAATGTCACCACTATTTGTATGGCAGAATATTCTACTTGGTAATGGATCACAAGTCTCTGCAGTCCTTGTTTCATCCGACGAAACCCGTTCCTGTACAAACTGCCCAAAAACTGCAAAGATGGGCTTTGTTGTTGTCTCAATACCAGCACGAGATTGTGTACCGTCCGACTGGTCAACATGGAAATGCGGACACTCTCACGCATCTTCCGACTGGCCCTGATACAGACTTTGACGTCTCTGCTGTATCTTGTTGTCACATCAGTGTTCATGATTCTGAATTGCTTCAATCATTTCCACTGAACTATAGGAAAATTGGACAGGCCATGGATGCTGATTGAGATTTGAACATTTTGCCAACATACATTCACACATCTTGGCCTCGTTCCTTGCATCGCATAAAGAACTCTGTTGTGCGCCTATACTTTGGCCATCGGCAGAGCTTCGCTGTACAGAAAGGTGTGATTCTTGTTCAAAATATCACTGGACAGTCACGTGTGTTGATCCCTAAAGCTTTACAAAAAGAAGTGTTGCAATTACTTCACCAAGGACACTGGGGGATTGTCGTACGAAACAGTTAGTGCGTCGACACTTTACTTGGCAGGGTATGGATGCCCAAATAGAACAGGTGACATCACAGTGTCACGATGTGCGGAAAATCAGTCCACTCCACCACAAACATTCTCTCCTTGGCCTAAGTTGCAATCGCCATGGCAACTTGTTCACATGGACTTTGCGTGACCTTTTTGGAACACTCACTGGTTGATTGTGGACTCATATAGTAAATTTCCTTTTGCTGTGCTAATGAACTCAAAGATGTCACACAGCACAATTCAGGTGTTGTCCTCTATTCTTTGCCTCGAAGGTTTGCCTGAAGTCATAGTGTCAGACAACGGCCCTCAGTTCATGTCAAATGAATTTGAAACATTCTGTGAAGGCAATGGCATACAGCATCTAACTAGTGCTTCATTCCATCCACATTCAAACAGCAAAGCGGAACATTTTGCCAGAATCTTCAAGCAGCAGGTGGCCAAACTTCGCTCCGCACACACCAGGGATCAAGCATTGCAATTGTTTCTCGCCTCCTATCATTCACACCCACAAAATGGACCATCGCCTGCGGAATTGCTTCATGGCCACCGCCATCACACACTGCTCCACTGTCCTCAGCATCCGGCGCCAAAGGAAGGCCGCAAGTATCACTTCGCGCTGCATGATATTGTCTTTTACAGGGTTTTTAGCTGCACCAGACGGTGGGCGCAAGGCGAGATTGTCTTTCGACTTGGCGCTCACACGTATCTTATCGCCTGTTGACTTGGCACTTACATGTATCTTATTTAAGGCCTAGAACGCTTGCAGTGCCGACATCAAAGTCAGCTTTGCCTCTGTCATGTGCACAATGATCTTTCAGTGTCTCTTCCCACAGATTCACATATCCAGAGAACAGAGTGGCCAAAGCAGCCGCCAGAGGGTGTCATTATGGCACTCTGGGATGACCCCATGAAGATGGAGCCTTCACCTCCTCTTGTCTTACCGATGGAGCTGGACCTGCTCACACTGCAGCAGTCGCTGCCTTCTTCAGGAGGTGGAAGTGTACCCTTCTGATCATTGTCCATGAGATGTTTCCACAGAGCGAAGGCCGGATGGCAGAGTATGACCGGAAGCTTGACATCTCCTGCAGCCACAGCTTCCAGTCCCATGATGCGCCCGCACTCCTGCCTCTCCCCACACTCCTGCCTCCCCCACTGTGGTCGCAATGCCTACACAACGACGGACCATTGCTTTGGGAGGGGGGAGGCGCGGAGGGGGAGGGATGTTCCGGTATAACGACAAGGGCCAGAACGAAAATGAAGAACGCAAGAGCAGAGGAGGCTGTGAGATGACATCAGCTAGTAGCCCACTGACAAGGACCACACCATGACAGGAGCAGCCTCTATCCGAAGAGAATATAAGCGCCACCCCTGGCCCAGCCCGACCGCAGAGTTGATGACGAACACTAGCAGAGAGGCCTAGAAATGTAGTGATATTAACAATAGCAGGGACTTAGGAGCGAGTGTGAATTGCTTACATGGACATTGTATATAGTGAAGGACACTGTTTGTTGCCCACCGCTTGCAACAACTTGTACATCCAAAGTTAAGTATTGTCAATCTTCTTTATTGTAATAAAAACTATTAATATGATTTGCTTGAATTGTTGTATAGCTACTCGAGAAGGCAGCATCCTTAGGCACCCTGTAAGAGTAGAGTGAGCAGGACCCCACACTTATGTTCCAACGAATCATACACTTACGCTCCAACAAATCTAATTGGCTCAGAATAAAATGAGTCCACAACCTGTGCATTGGTATTTGTTGTATTGTAGGTTATCGATACTGCCAGAACCGGCTCCTCCACACTCTAATAAATAAGGTCGCAATACTCCCTGGTGTGAAGTTGTTTCCATTTCACAGCTGGAGCGACACTAGCGCTCCACGCAGTGAGAAAGCAGACACATGTGTCGTATGGATAATGTATGTTTTTAATTATTTTTTCTACTTAATTAATGAAATAATTACTATATTCTTCCATTCCATGCATTAGTAAATTACCAAGGTGCATGAATTATTGTAAGATAAATGTAAAAACAGCTGAGTTTCACTGATTCAATGACAACATCTACAACTTATTCATGAAGAAATACTTTCGAATATGTGTACAATTGCAGCATACTTCACTGACAGCAAGAGGATATACATACATATTTCATGCATGAGAAGCACTTATTTCTGTTCCTGTCGCTCTTTTTATGATAAGTCACTTCCATTTGACACATAAAAAAAAAATTGTCAGGTCTAATGATTCACCCATTCTTGTACTTCTCTTGACTTTCTGTTACTCAAATATTTTTTTTAAATGTAATTACTTTTGTTTCAAAATTGAATTTCTTGAGGATTCTTGCTGTTTGTGGCTCAGATGTAGTGACAATAGTGAAACTAGTTGGGAAGCAGTTTTATTGCTTTTGACTTTTTGTTATGAAGTCTATATAGTTCTCCCTTCAGCAACAGGTGTGGTGGCTTATTTGGCACATTAAATATTGTAAGTATTCCATTCCATACAGGTTTGTTATGTCCCACATTCACTGATTGGCTGGAGGTGTAGCAAACAAAATTTTGTGTTGTTTGGTAGATATACATCTTTCTGCAAAAAGTCAGATCTTCTGGTGTTTACTAGCAATTTTTTATTATTAAAGATAAACAAAATTCTTTGGTAAATATCTGTACATCAGAAGAGAATCATGCAAATTGTCATCTAATGTTCCATCCCATATCTCAAGAATCTTTAGAAAACTAAAGAAGATTTTTCTGGCACTAAATACGCTCCCTACTATAAAAACTATGCTACAAATCAATATAAACAATAGTATATGTAGTGGTCTAATATCATACTATGTGATTCCACTTGCTGACCGCACGGTGCACTGCTATTGCATTGGTAATGAAAACAAGATGGAGTGTTGCAACTGTTACGTTACACTGTGGCACCTCAAAGATTCCTGCAGGCACCACGAGTGTGTGAGGTAACGGGCGAGTTGTGGCGCCCTAAAAATATTCTAAGTTTAGAGTTGGCGTGGTCGAGCTGGGGCCTCTCGGCAGGTCGCGGCCTGGCAGCAACCACATGGTGCCGAACCTTAGCTTAGTAACCGCGTGATGCCGCACAATGGCCAGTCCAGCCACGTGGCAGGGAATTCCATGGTGACGCTGTGTTGATGAAGGTGACACGCCAGGAGTTCCAAAGATGGTGGACTTTGTGAAACCTTAATGGCAGACATTTCACAGTTCGTATAGAAATTAATAGAAGCCAGATGAATCATGATATCTAAAAAAGAAACATGTGCATTACCATTATTTGCACGACGATTCTGATGGTGTAATCAGATTTTCAATATCTTTATTAGTTTAAAGTTTAGTATCTGAAGATAAATTATACAAGTTAACACCCAGCTACAAATTTCCAAAATCTAAATGCTTCATCCCATTCTGTCGATCAATGTGTCTTTGGAAAGCTATTAGTGTAAAACTAAATTGGTATAAATTACAGGCACGTAACTTGAATAATACATGAGTTATTGGAGGTCAAAGTGGCCGTTTACTATTGATCGTGTCAGGCCGTAAGTACTCCACAGTGACACAAAAAAACGGCAGCAGCATACTTATAAATATATTTATTCGTCTATGTCTTTGTTTATATGCAACATACACTACCATTCATGAAGAAATTGCTTAAATATTTACTGTGTTTTAGAAAGCACCAAGACATTAGGTTACTGGCCTACCTTTTGTTGCTATTCCTTTGATATATGTTTATTTAATTTGTTTATGTGTTTAATAATGTGTGTATAGGGTGTGTTTGTGGTCCATCCATAGGAATATTTAGTTAATTTCAAATTATTTAAAAGTAAATCCTGTATTTCATATGTGTTTCAATATGTTTGTGAGTGTACATTGGCTTGAAGACATGGAGGGAGCGCTCTAGCCAATCACAGCGCTCATTACTAAGATAGACGTATGGAGGTTGGGGAGGAGCATCGTTTCGGGAGACGACACGTGGTAGTGGTGGAGAGTGTGGCGCAGGGGTATGGCACACGCTTCAGGAGGTGCTGGACGGTGCGACGGACACGGAGTCGTACGAAGAACTTGAAGTGTGGACAGTTTGCGTGTGGTTGCGAGAGATGGAAATACTTCGGAGTGCGGACTTGTGAACTTGTGAGATTTCCGTGGCTTCTACAGTGGAGACATAGTGTGCGTTTAGAAGTGAATATCTTGCAAGCTATGTTATTGTTCATAGCTAATTATGTGCAGTAGGAATCTACTGTTTCCCTGTTATTCAACTTATATTTTATTTAATTGCTAGACCATCAACACCAATAAGTGTTTTGCAGAAATATATCGCATTCTCAAAATTACTTCTACTATCGTACTCACCATTTAAAGTTGTTAAGATAGTACCTGCAGATTTTATTTAATTGCAATCTTTCACTTATAAATTTATATGTTACATTCACAATTTGCAATTGTCGAGTGATAGAAACCTTCGACCGTTCGCTTAATGTGTCTATTCTTATCGTGTACTGTAGACTCAGCAGTATTTGGCCTGTAATGCAGCAACTACGAATCCTAGCCCCTAGAAAATGAAACCAGCCAAAACTTCTAATATTGCAACTCTGAGTCGGAGGGTATGTAGTTGAGGGCCACCTCGTTTCATTCATCACACCATATCATTTCATTTTTATTTGAAAGCCCGCAAGTGGCACTTTGAACATCACCACCAAGGAAAAACCTCGAGGCTGACGAACAATGAAGACCACCAGGATGGTGTTATAAGCAGCGGGCACTTGGGCACCAGTCTTCGAGTCAAGATTAACGGACTTCAGTGTCGCTAGTTGGTTCCAAACATTACGCTGAGTTGCTGATAGTTAGCACTACCAGCAAACGTTCTGTATACTCAGACACATGACCGTGCTGGGCCTACGATTAAAGCTAGCCATGTATGCTACATGTTGTCAACAGTGGAGCAATTCTTTCACACCAGATGAATACAATACATTTATTCGAAGTGCACTTGTGTCAACCAATCTTTTGTTTGCCCGTCCAGATTCCTACAGATCATTTGGCCACCTTCCACCCATTTACCATTAGCAACAATGCTGTAACACATGACTTCTCAAACATAACAGATACCAACTTCCATCATAACATCTGGCAACGAACCTTGTCGAACCGAAAATGCCACATTATTTATTTCCATTATCGTCTATTTTTTATCATTTTCTGGACATTTTTGTTTCTGCTTTTACCACTTGCTTTTGTGGATAGTTCTGTTTCAGACCCACGTTTGCCATTTTTGTTCAATTTACTTGTTTATGCTGCCACATATTGATGCAGCTTTAGTATTTGGTGCTTTGCCTAGTTTACCCCACCACCCAAAGCTCCATGCACCCCTGCCTTATACTTAGCGTCACCGCAATTGCAAGTGCCCTTGACATAAATACTTCCTCTTCAGTTACAGACACAACAAGTGACACAGCTTACTGAGACGAAGAGGGGCTTCATTCAGATGCAGATGGCAGCCAATGAGACTTACAATCAGATGCGACCCACTACAGCAACACCACAACTTACACAGCCATCATTCGTGCCTTTGTTTTGCCCATTTGAAGAGAAGAAAGAGGACTAGGTTGACTACTTGCCCCAGTTTGAAGCTCATCTATCTGCATACCATATACCAAGTATTGTTAACTGTTTTACTGTGGCACCGTTGCACTAACTTCACTGCAAGAATGTATCTTTTGTGTGGTCCCAAAAATGTGACACTGCTTTTCGATGACTCAAAAGATACTTTGCTCAATGATCGTTGGCTAGTTCTTTTTGGTCATACCAAAACTATACTTTCTTTGCCTCTTTGTATGGCATTGGTGCTGCACTTACTGTAAAGAAGACACGTTAAGTTTCAGAGAGGCACAGTTAAAAGACATTTACATAACGCTTTCAGCCACAGCCCTCATCAGCAAAACAGAAACAGAGAAACACACACAATTCATACACATAAGAAAGCACACCTCGTGTACACATGACCGCCAACTCCAGCAACTCAGGCCAGAATGCAACTAACATGTGGGATGGCAGCTACAATCTGGAAGGGGATGGGGAAGGGGAAGGGATAGTAGTGTAATGGTGGGAGGACAAAGGCACACTGTCTAGAAGAGTGTGCAGGGACTTAAATGCCAACAGGCACAGCATCAGGAAGTTGTCGGGAAGGGAGCTAGGAGAAAAAGAGCAAAAAGGAGAGGTGTGGGAAAAGATGGGATGGGCTGTTGGCAGAGGGCAGTAAACAAATATTCTGGGAGACAAGAGTGGGAAGGAGATGATGGGATAGTGGGGTTGGAAACTGTTGGGTGGAGGGTGTGGGGACAGTATGTTACCATAGGTTGAGGCCAGGATAATTATGGGAGTGGAGAATGTGTTGTACGGATAACTCCCATCTACACAGTTCAGTAAAGCTGCACACTCTGCAAGACAGCGTTTCTCTGTCCTCTTACTATAAACAACTAATCCCAACCCTTCCCCGCCTCCTCCAGATTGCTGCTACCAACCCATATGATACTTGCTTTCTGACCTTTGCTGCTGTAGTTGGCAGTCATGGGTGTGTGAGGCATGCTTGCTTATGTGTATGAATAGTGTGTGTTTCTCTGTTTCTCATTTGCTGATGAAGGCTGTGGCTGAATGCTTCATTTAAACATCTTTCAATTGTGCCTGTCTGCAACTTACGGTAGGTGGCAATCTGTCTTTTCCTACATTGTTGTAATCCTACATGGAGTTTCATTATTTGATTGTGCTGTATTCTCACACAGGACTGGTTCGGCTGACAGACCAATAGCCTTCACCTCCAAACTGCTTATAAAAGCTCAGAGAAACTATCCAAAAATACAAAAGGAGGCTCAGCCATAATCTATGAAGTGGCTAAATTTCATCAGTATTCATTTGGAAGAAATTTCTTCTACTTGGTCACCAGTAAAAGACTTTGCAGACATTTTTAGATCCAGCCAATCCCATTCCAATTGCACTGCACAGAAACTGTGATATTGGGCACTTATCACACTACCAACATAAGATGATGAGATGATGTACAGGCCCACATCCAAGCATGCTGATCCACACGCTTTCATGTCTTCCCTTGGGAACAGAAGCAGACTTTGATGCATCAAAAGCACCTTGTTTCCACATTAATGCACGGGCTTCAAATACACTGGACCAGTTTCCATTAGATCACTAGAAGATTGTCCAGGCCATGGAAACGGATCTGGACTTGCAGATTCTGTTGCACTACATTCAAAATGGTTGCCCTCACACTGTGAAACAAATTGTTAGCCCGTCAGTTTGCAGATGCTTTGCTCATCAACATGACATGTCTGTGTTACAAGGTCTCCTATTGCTATAACTGAATCTGAGCAATTATGTGAAGTGATCCCAAAGGTTCTTAATTTGCTTCACCAGGTTCACGGGGGTTTGGTCGGCACTAACATTGCACATGGTTTGGCGTGGAATCATAAACAAACTACACGACAGTGTAGTTCCATGCTTGTGTGGGCCACCAGGCAGCCCACTGTCAATGGTTCTTTAATTGGCCAGAAGCAAATTGGCAGTTCTTGCATTTGGATGTTGGTGGACCCTACTGGAACACTCATCGATTGTTGTCGACACATACAGCAAGTTTCCTTTTGCAGTTCCCATGCACTCTTTGATGAAACATTGCACCCTTCAAGCCTTGTGATCCATATTTTGCCTTGAGGTTCTACAAGAATCTCTTGTGATTGACAATGAACCTCAATTTGTGCCTGCAGAATTCAAGGACTTCTGTACAGCCCATGAGATTTGTTACACCACCAGTACACCTTTTCATCCACAGTCCAATGTGAAGCAGAATGTTTTATGCGCACTTTTAAGCAGCTAATGGACAAACTACACACCCACCACATGTGGAACCAAACTTTGCTGCCCTTCTTATCATCCTATTGCTCCCAGCTTTGCAGCAACGCATCACCACTGGAGTTGCTTCATGGATAGCACCAGGGCACCATTGCACACTTCACCAGTTGCTGCACCCACCATGGCAGCCCGTGCTAACTCTGCCCATTCAGGCTACACACACAGAGGTTGGAAGTGCTGGAAACACAGCATCATTGTAAAGTTGCTTGGTAATTGCATGTTTTTGATACAGGGTCCCTGTGAATTGCAACAGCCTTTGCTTATAGCTAGCCACATCTTCCCCAAGTTGTAAATAGTGTGGAATTTCTTTTGCCCAAGTAGAATACAGTATACTTATCCTAAGTGCAGTTGTGTCAACTAATCTTTTGCTTTTTCTGCCCACATTCCAAAGGCAACAGATCATTTGGTCACATTCCTCCCATTTATCACTAGCAACAAGAACTTAACATTTGGCTCCTTGGAACATAAAAGTTACTGCCTCACATCTTAACACTAATAACATATTTTATACCTGGAGAGGATACCTCAAATCTGACTTGCTACAATACTGAAAGTCAATGAAACCAGTAGTGCTGCTTAGTTACATGCACAAAAGTTATAAATAAGTTCTGACAGTGTATAATGAAGTGGTTCCTATATTCTTTGGATTAAGAGAGATATACACTGGTCAATTAAAAAAAAGCATTTATAAGAAGCTATAAGTTAGCTATTTTACCACATAGTGATACATCAATGTGATCACAGATAATGCAAAAAAAAAAAAAAAAAAAGTTCAATATTTTGATTGTTGTGCAAGCATAGTGACTATAAAGCTAGCACATGTGCAGTGATGCTGAAGTGGAATGTTATGTGGCATGTGTGAAAATGGCAGATCCTACACAACTGGAAATCTGCAAGTTAGAATTTAAAAACTGTTTTTCTATCTTCACAATACATAGAAGACTTTGTCATCAATAAACTCAAAAATTTCCAAATGTCAACAATTCACAGACGGCACCGGCTGTATGAAGAAACAGAATGTTTGTGCAATGGAAAAAGTACTGGCTGGTCACTTGTACCAGTAAAAAATGTTGAAAAAATTCGTCTCTCATCTGAATGTAGTCCATGCAAATCAACATACAAGACTAGCAAAAAGTTAAAAAAAAAAAAAAAAGGAACAAATAATGATCTTGTATGTTCTTGAAACGAAGCTGACAATGTTTGTAATTTAGGTTTTACACAAAATGAAACAAGAAAAAACAGATGCACTAATTATGCTACGGCAATGCTGGAGGCCATGGAGGAAGAAACATTTTCTGCAAGGCACATTTTCAGTGAGGAGGCAACCTTCCACGTAAGTGACTAGGTTCAGCAGCACAATATTTGAAGATGGGGACAGAAAAGCCTTAATGTGTAAATTTAACATCAGCATGGCTCATCAAAAGTTCATTTTATCCATGCTGGACAATGGTTAGGAAACTGTGACAGTTTATAACAACAAAAGATAAATTAAAACACTTATTACTATTTTTCTGCTCCACAGCATGTTTCAAAGGCTTACACTTTTATTAATCTTCTGGTGGAACAGTGGATCGCATTACATAAAAAAAAAGGGAATGTAATACACTGATCCACCTGAATATGAGGGCAGAGGCACTCAAACCCCAGTTTTTAAGGGAGTTACTACTGAAATAAACATTCAGTTTGAGAAAGAAGCCAACAACACAATTCTTGCATATTGCATCAGCACAAACAGTGGTTGGTTAAAATTTTCAGCAATTAGCAGAAATTTTCTTCCTATGCAATTTCATTTCAGTCAATATCAAATACCAGCTACTTACATTGCATCAAAATATTCAAAGACTATGAAGCAAAATTAATGAACTACTTATCGGCATTGATAACCCAGTTGACACAATCTGCCTCTCTGAATGTCATGTAACCACTGGCATAGATGTGTTATGTGTTACAGGATTAGGTTAGCAACTGACTTTTGTAAGAAATTGAGAAAGAAGAGATTGCCACATTCATCAGGACTTGTCGTCAATTTAAGAACATACACAATCACAAATTTTGTGTAGAGCACCATAAGGAAGCATGTGTGACAGAAGTAGAATTTCAAAAGAAATTCTTCATAATAGTTAAGTGTATAATGAGCACCCACAAATAACTATAATTTTTTCATAAATCACTTATTTCATACCAAATAAAACAATGAACTACAGGTTGCTGGTGATTTCAATGTGAAGAAATGTTCCAGTAAAAAAAAAAATGGGAACGATGGCCTTTGTAGACTGGTCCCTTGAACCCCCACAAACCAACCAAAAAAGAATTTGTTACAGTCAGTAATACTATTATTCAACTTATTTCCTACTGTAAACTTCCCAACAACAGGAGGGGGGGTGGGGGGGGGGGCAGTATTTGCTCACCCACAGCAATTGATAATATCTTTTATAAAGATCTGATGAACAGAATTATATTACAAAAGCAATAGCCACTGGCCTATCAGACCATGATATGAAGTTGCTTTTGTAAGATGTTAATATTGAACAGGGTATAAAATCTATTAAACCTGAATTGAAGAAGATAGGCAGGAAGGCACAAATTGATAATTTTAGGGCACTCCTTGAAGACATGAACTGGAGTGATGCACACAGTGGTCACGGCATGAATGAAAAACACAACACTTTTATTAATAAAGGATGCTTGCCTTGTTTGAATACTGTTTTCCCCCAAAACAAATCCACATTAGAGCAAAGCCTTGCCACAGATTACTCAAAGGATAAAGACATCTTGTGAAAATAAAATGAAACTGTATCTGTCAGTCAGAAGGAACTGATGTTGATGCTATTGCTCATTACGAGACATGCCACAAAATATTAAAGACAGTAAAACAGACGTCAAAGCAAATGCATTACGAGAAAAAGACAATCACTTCAGATAACAAAATAAAGACAGTATGGGATATGGTGAAGGAGGAGACTGATAGAACCGGTTATGAAGAGGGGCAGATAGCTTTAAGAGTAAGACACAATGGTAACAGATGTGTGCAGCATTGAAAACTTTTCATTAAGCATTTCAAAATTGCTACTGAAAATATAGGGTTGTCAGGTTCAGTAGATGTTGCCGTGGACTACCTCACACCAATCATTACAAACAACTTCAGTAATAACAATAATATTGTGAAAAGGAAGACTGCTATTCATCTCTCTCTCTCTCTCTCTCTCTCTCTCTCTCTCTCTCTCTCTCAGAAATCTCACACACACACACACACACACACACACACACGCACGCACACAAAACCACTGCCACTGTCTCTGGCCACTGAGGCTTAAAATATGACAACAAAAAGATAGCAGAAATTGACAGTGTTAAATTCTTGGGATCAAAGCCTGATAAATTCAACTGGGAGGAGCATACCACAGAACTGCTGAAGAACCTAGACAAATCTCTATTTGCAATGCAAATGTTGTCACATACAGGAAACATAAGAATAAAAAAGCAGGCATACTATGCTTACTTTCATTCAATTGTGAAATACAGAATTATTTTTTGGGTTCAGTCATTAAGCCAAGCTAAAGTTTTCCAGGTCCGAGAACATGTAATAACAATTATTGGTGGTGTGAACTCAAGAACATCCCACAGAGGTCTGTTTAGGGAACTAGGGATATTAACAACTGCTTTCCAATATATTTATTCCTGAGTGAAACTTGTCATTAAAAATATAACTCTTTTTCAAATGAACTGCTCAGTTCATAGAGTCAATACTGGAAATACAAACAATCTCCAACAAGATTTAAATTCACTTTCTTTGGTTCATAAAGGTGTTCATTTTTCAGGAACACACATTTTCAATAACTTGCCAGTAGACATAAAAAGTTTAACTACTGACTAATTTTAATTTAAGGGGAGCCTAGAGGCTTTATTGGTGGCCAATTGCTACTGCTATGCCATTGATGAGTTTCTTAGTAGAACCAACTGATGTTTATAGGCTCCTAATAATATCAAATAACGTATTAGTACAATCTGACTTCTGTACAAATTCAGTGCAGCCATGTAAGCACTGTAAATGTATTGTAAAATGACTTTTCTATTTGATGATACAAGGTTACATAAATTATCAAATGCACCTCAGTGTCTTGAACATTTACGTGTTTTAAATGAAAATATCTTTAAGATTTTTTTGACTTATTCCACATTAATGAGGATAGTGGAGTCTGTGAGAGGTACATACGCATATTTGCTTTTCTTTGTAAATATTTATTGTTCATTCTTGTTTTTCTGACATGTTCATCAAGGAGGATCTCCTCCCCATGGATCTATTGGGATGAAAAGTACACCTAATCTAAACTACACTAACATGTCATGGGAGTAAATAAAAAGTGACAGAGACAAATAACTGTCTTAATTCATCTTTTATTGCATCAAAAGTTAATGTGCTCTGTGTGATCTAGCACAAAAACTGTACTGCCCATTTTTCTACACAGTGCTAAATGCTTCAACACAGATTTACCTGGACATGCTCGAGCAATGGCTAATGCCACCACCTGATGTGGATTCCATGGATCTCATCTTTAACCAAGGTGGAGCAACCCCTCCCCCCCCCCCTTCCAATAATTGTATGGAAGTTCACACGCATTTTTAAACTAATATCTTCCAAACAGATGGATTTGTCATGTTGGATGTGACAACAGTGTGTTCCTGTCTTGGTCAATTAGATCTCTCAATCTGAAACCCATGGATTTCTTTTTATAGAGTATGTGAAATCCTTGTGTATTGTCACCTTTGCCAAAACCAATTCCTGAACTCTAAATGCCAATTTCTCATGTGCTCACCATTTGTGACTCCACATATACTTCAAACTATATGACATCAAATGGATTATCACCTGGATGATGTCTGTGTGGGCAAGGGAAGTCAAATGAAACATCTGTAAAGGAAGCATTTTTAACTTTCTTTTACATTCTCTGTAAGTCTTACTGCAATATTGCTATGAATTAAATAGCTGTAGCCATTTGTAACTGCTATTGCCCTGTGTATGACCCAAGGACTGACTGAAAGGATACAAAACTCCTCACATTACTAAGGAACCAAATGTCATAGAGCATAAGTGCAAGACCTTTTTTCTATTTTGCGCAACAAGAACTGCAAAACTCAATCAACTTTGTTTTGCGGGAATGAACAAATTCTTATCTCTGTTCTGCAGCCAAGACTGACTGAAAAATTTGTGTACTAGATTGATATGTTCAATTTGTTGAAGTCACTTTCAATATAGGGTCAGCTTTACTCCAGATGCCTCCATTAGACCCTTCCTCTGTTCAAAACCTATCTCCATGCCATTTACTGTGAAACTATACATTAGCCCTCCAGCTTTTGCCTTCCAGTAGGTGCATGAGAATGTCTGTAATAGAAGTTGCAGGCACTTCCAATGAGCGAATTGATTTTGATTAAATATGG
The DNA here is from genome assembly GCF_021461385.2 of Schistocerca piceifrons. NCBI lineage: Eukaryota > Metazoa > Arthropoda > Insecta > Orthoptera > Acrididae > Schistocerca > Schistocerca piceifrons. The sequence goes on from NC_060141.1 coordinate 191,479,871, forward strand.
CACAGCATACAAACAAAGTTCAAGTTTGTAAAAATGTTGCCCAGTGATATGCTATTACAAACGGTCCCTTAGTAATGCAAGCGGTTTACTCTCATTTTTGTCAGATCTATGCAGAACAGGAAAAATGAAGTAACTGACTTTTCCCATTTCTACTTCGTATGGCAGTACTATTAAGTGTAGATCCACGTAACACTTACCGGTGTACTCTCTTTTATACTGTGAGTAATGTGTATCCGAGTCTGTTCATCAAAAATCCGTGCATCCACAGTTTCAGTTGTTTTCTCTGAGTCCCTCCCATCAGTCACCTGGAGCTGGAACACGTAAAGAGATGCCTTCTATTAAAGCTGACTGTTCATACACTTTTACAATTAAAAATTGATGTATGCTGCATAAAGTGAGGAATTCACATTGCTAAAGACATTAGAATTCAGAATCATAACCCTGTTTCAGGGGAAGAATCTTGGCCTGCAAGATGTGACCAGTCACAGAAGCTGCAATTACTGGTAGGAAGAGCACAGGGTGCAGTCAGCTGCAGATGGTCGCTCATATCTATGAAAACTGTGTGTGTTGCTTTGGATTGGAAGAGATTCTTTCTCATTTTGGGTGGCTACCTGAAATGGTAAAGATCATCAGCCTTGCTTGCAAGATGAAGGCAGAGTTCACCATCTGTAGCATTGTTGACAGGACCGACTTTGGACATTAGTACAGAGCCAAGTGGAGGGTCTGAATCAGAGGCTCAGATGGTTCTGCAACAGTGTAAACCGAACATTTCTCACCTTGTGCCATAGAGTGGTAGATTCTCGGGTTCCACTTAATAGGTCAGTGGTCCACTACATACAGGAAGCAGCTACCCAGGTAGAGGGGCTGCGTGGAGGGGACTGGGTGGTTTTTTAGGTTAAAGGGGCTCAAGAAACCACAGAAACGGCACAATTCAAATCAGAGGAGGGCAAACAAAGGGTGAGGGTAGACGTAGTCACATTTGGTACTGTAGTTGTAAATTGCCATAGCTATGTGTTGGGAAAGGCCCTAAGCTCCAAGCATTAATACAGCGGACTGAAACTCAAATAGTTATAGGTATGGAAAGCAGTCTAAAGCTGGAGATAAGTTCAGTCGAAATTTTTACAAAGGTCCTAACTGTGTTCAGAAAAGATAGATTAAATGCAGTAGGAGGTGGAGAGTTTATTGCTATGAGAACTAGTTTACCTTTTAGTGTAACTGAAGTAGATAGTTCAGATGACTTCATTCTACCCTTGATATCCTTTCAAAAATACATGTTTAAAGTTGGTGGTAAACAAAAACATCATCCAAAATTGTACCGAATGCTTTCTCAGAAATTTTTTTTAACAATTACATTTCACAAGTGTAAATGGTTGCAAAAACAGATATTACTTCTCAGCAACAAATAATCCTGAGCAAACTGGGAGCATCATGATAGGAACAACAGAAAAAGCTGCCAAATTTAAAAGAATGCAAAACCCCAAGACTAGCGAAGCTTTCCAGAAGCTCACCATTTAGGGTGATCTTCAACGTGGGAGGTTTTAACAGTTTCCACAACGAAACTCTGACTTGAAATTTGGCAGAAAATCCATAGAGAATCTTGTCATATGCACAGTACACCAGCGGCAAAATGCAATCAATACCAATGGTAATGTTACTGATGACAGTGTCACTGAAGTAAAGTTACTAAACACCGTTATCCAAAATTCTTTCGCCAAAGAAGGTGATGTAAATATTCAAGAATTCGAATGAACATGAGTTAACTTTGAGTAGATATCCTCAGACTAGTGAAGCAGGTTAAATCACTTTATAAAGGCAAGGCCTTCGGTCTAGATTGTATACCAGATAAATTCCTTTCAGAGTATGCTAATCCAATAGCTTTATACTTAGCAAACATATACCACTGTTTGCCCACCAAAAGACCCATAACAAGAAACTCAGAAGTTGCACAGGTCAAACCAATATTCAAGAAAAGAAATAAAAATTATTCGCTGAATTACACATCCATACCAGTAACATCGGTTTGCAGTAGGATTTTGAAGCATACACTGTCTTCAACCATTATGAATTACCTCGAAGAAAATGATTTATTGACAAATAGCCAACATGGATTCAGAAAATATCATTTTTGTGAAACACAAGTAGCTCTTTATTCTCACGAAGTAATGAGTGCTATCGACAGATGTCAAACTGATTCCAATTTCTAGATTCCCAGAAGGCTTTTGACACCATTCCTCGGAAGCAACTTAAAATCAAATTGCATGTCTACAGAGTATCATTTCAGTTGTGAGACTGGATTCGTGATTTCCTGTCAGAAAGGTCACAGTTTGTAGTAACTGACGGAAAACCATTGAGTAAAACAGAAGTAATATATGGCATTCCCCAAGGAAGTGTTATACGCCCTCTGCTGTTCTTGATCTACATAAATGATTTAGGAGACAATCTGGGCAGCCCTCTTAGATTGTTTGCAGATGATGCTGTCCTTTACCAACTTGAAAAGTCATCATATGATAAGAATCAGTTGCAAAATGGTTAGATAAGATATGTGTATGGTGCAAAAAGTGGCAATTGAGTCCAAGTAATGGAAAGTGTGAAGTCATCCACATAGAAACTGCTAAATTTTGATCACACGATAAATCACACAAATCTAAAGGCCATGATTCAACTAAGTACTTAGGGATTAGAATTATGAATAAGTTAAATTAGAATGACTACACAGATAATGTTGTGGGGAAATGAACCAAAGACTACAATTTATTGGCAGAAAACAGATGTCTGTCCTCTTCTGGAGTGTTGCTGCATTGTGTGGGATCTGCTTCAGATAGAACTGACGATGGACACCGGCCCGGACATGATAAGCAAATTGGGTTGGCAATCATAAAACAAAGGTGTTTTTCATCACAGCACAATCACCTCATCTCATGAAATTTCTATCACCAGCTTTCTCCTCTGAATGCGAAAATATTTTGTTGACACCCACCTACATAAGGAGAAATAAGATAAGACAGAAGTCACAAAGAAAGAGTTAAGTGTTTCTTTTTCCTGTGTGCTGTTCAAAAGTCGAATGCTTGAGAAATAACATGGGGATGGTTCGATGAACTCTCTGCCAGGCTCTTGATTGTGAATTGCAGAGTAATCAGGCACATTGACAGACCATCTGACCTGTGAAATTACAATGGAATCCATACAATTAAGCACATCCATTCCTGACATGATTGCTCCATCTTCTGAAGCCTCAAGAACATCATGTCAGCAACTTCTAATGCTATTGGTGTACCCTCTTCTGGGCTAAACTAGTCTAATTACAACAGTTTGTTGTGTGATATATAATTTTTAGTATGTAATAAGTGTGAGCAGTTTCATCACCATAACTTGTACTTTTATTTGTCTTTGCTCTTCTTCTTCCCAATTTATAATCTGATGCTTATGACACAACAAGTGGGTGAGAGAGAGAGAGAGAGAGAGAGAGAGAGAGAGAGAGAGAGAGAGAAGTGGAAAAATTGTATCTTTTTAGCTGACACTGGAAATTAGTATGGAGTGTAATGGTTTCTAGAGACAAGGTTAGTGTAAGTTCACTGTGTGCTATAATGTCTTTCCCTCACTACAACTGTTACTTGGTCAGATACAGTCTTTCCCCTCTTTAGGATGGAAACCGAATACAACAACCTGCCAACAGAATATTTGTTGTTTTTGCAAGATGTACTTAAATAAATACAGCATCATATAAGAAAAAGATGCATCAGGAATCTTTAAGTGAGCATGTCAATTAATCATCAACATCGACAGCTACATCTACATATATACTCCATTAGCCACCAAGCAGTGTGTGGCAGAGGGCACAATTCGCGCCAAAGTCATATTTCCCCCCTTCTGTTTCACTTGTGGATCGCGCGAGGGAAAAACAACTGTCTGAATGCCTCAGTATGAGCTCTTATTTCCCTTATCTTTGAATGGAGATCAAGTTGGTGTTAATAATATATGCTCTACATCCTCGGTGAAGATCGGATTTCAGAATTTAGTGAGCAGCCACTTCTGTTTAGAGCACCGTCTATCTGCAAGTGTCTCCATTTCAAACTTTCTATGGAATTTGTAACACTCTCGCGATGGCTAAATGTACCAGTCACGAATCTTGCTGCTCTTCTTTGGACCTTCCCAATCTCTTGAATCAAACCCAACTAGTAAGGTTCCCATACAGATGAAAAATACTCCAAGACTGGATGAACTAACATATTGTAAGCTATTTCCTTTGTTGAAGTACTGCATCGCTTCAGGATTCTATCAATAAACCACAATCTAGAGTTTGCCTTACACGTTACTTGTGTAATCTGATCATTCCATTTGAGATCATTTTGAATAGTCACACCCAGATACTTGATGGACATTACCGCTTCCAAAGACTGGGCATTTATTTTGTACTCGTACATTAATGGGGATTTTCGCCTTGTTATACGCAGTAGGTTACACTTACTAATGTTGAGAGATAACTGTCAGTCATTATACCAAGCATTTATTTTCTGCAAATCCTCATTGATTTGTTCACAACTTTCGTGTGATACTACTTTCCAGTAGACTACAGCATGATCGGCAAACAGTCTAAGGCCGCTGTCAACACCATCAACCAGATCGTTTAAGTAAATCGTAAACAGCACCTATTACGCTGCCCTGGGGCACACCTGAAGTTACGCTTGTTTCTGTTGAAGTCACCCTATTCAGGACGACATACTGCTCCCTGTCTGTTAGAAAACTTTCTATCCAACCGCATATGTCATCGGATAGACCGTAAGCGTGCACTTTATGTAGCAAGCGACAGTGCGGAACTAAACTGAACACCTTTCTAAAGTCAAGAAATATGGTATCAACCTGGGAGCCGGTATCTAGGGTCTGTTGTATATCATGCAAAAAGAGGGCCAGCTGTGTCTCTCTTGACCGCTGTTTCCTAAAAGCGTGCTGGTTTCTGCAGATGAGCTTCTCAGTGTCTGGAAAGGTCATTATGTCTGAACACAAAATATGTTCCACCAAATCGATGTGAGTGAAATTGGTCGGTAATTGTGTGCATCCGATTTTCTACTGTTTTTATAGGTTGCTATGACCTGGGCTTTCTTCCAATCCCGTGGAAGTTTCTGCTGTTCCAATGATCTCTGATAGATGATGGATAAGAATGGTGCTATATTTGTAGCATAGTCAACATAAAATCTTACGGTGATACCGTCTGGGCCAGATGCCTTCCTGGTGTCTACGGATCTTAACTGTTTTGCAATCCCAGATACACTAAACACTATGTCACCCACCCTTTCGTTCGTTTGATAATTGAAAGGGGGAATGGTGCTGTAGTCTTCTACCGTAAACGCGTTTTTGAAATCTAGGTTTAGAATTTCGGGCTTCTGTTTATCAACATCAGTTACATAACCCGTACTGTCAGCAAGAGAAGGTATTGAATTACTTGTAGCATTCATAGATTTTACGTACTATCAAAATTTTATAGCATTATTTTTAGAATCTGCAGATAAAATATTGCTTTCAAATTTGTTAAAAGAATCTCTCATTGTCCTTCTGACAGCTGCTTTCATTTCGTATAATTTCTGTTTCTCAGCGAGGCAGTAACTACATTTAAAATGACTGTGCAAAATTCTCTGCTTCCTCAGCAACTTCCTAATATGTTAGTTGTAGCAAGGTGGATTCTTTCCCTCCCCTATACTTTTGCTAGGCACATACTTCTCTAGCACATGGTAGGCAATACCTTTAAATTCCGATCAAAGATGCTCAAATCTTTGTGTCCCGCGGTGAATGCTTGGAGCTGACTATGAAGATATTCATTAATGACACTTTTATTTGCATTCCCAAACAAGAAAACTCAACACTGTTTCTTTGGTTTTTTTGCAACTTCAACTGACATAGAAGCCACAACGACATTATGGTCGCTAATACCTTCTTCTAGATTAACTTCCTCAAAAAGATCAGGTCTGTTTGTCACCAAGATATCTAATATGTTCCCCTCTCGAATTGGTTTTCTAACCAATTGCGCTTCTAGAATAACTTTACACCAATCTTTGCTTCTGCCCCCTGTGATAAATGTGTAATTTTCCCAGTCAATGGATGCTAGATTAAAGTCTCTACCTATAACTAATGGATAATTTGGATACTTACTTCCTATGTACTAAAGACTTTCCCCGAACCATTCTGCGACGTTTGTTGCGGATGCTGGTGGTCTACGAAAACGTCCTAATACAATGGTCAATCCTTGTCTGATTGACAGTTTTATCCAGACTATTTCACAGTCCAACCCAGTATCGATCTCAACTGCATTTAAACAGCTTTTAACTGCAATGAACACACCACTTCCCACAGCATAAGTCCTATTCTTCCTAAACATTGTCCAATCCGAGTTCAAAATTTCACTCCTTTTTATGTCTGGTTTCAACCAGCTTTTGGTACCTAATACAATATTGGCATTGCTACTGTTTATTATGGAGATTAACTCAGGGATATTGCTACAGACACTTCGACAATTTAATAACACGAGATTAGGCATATTTAAATCCTTTGGAATGACCTTTTAGGCGAACTAACAATTTTTACAGTTGGCACACCCACATCAGTGTCATGAACTGGTAATTTTTCAGGCCAGCGGTTTGTTTCTCGTGGGGAGGAATCTAATCTAAAAAACCTCCATGTGCACGCCACAAGTACTGTGTTGCCCATGTAGCTGCTTCCTGTGTGTAGTGACCCCTGATCTATCAAGGGCATTCTACAACCTTCCACCCCACAGCGTAGGTCGAGGAATCTACAACCATTTTTGTCACAGAGTCGACGTAGCCTCTGGTTTAGATTCTCTACTCGACTCCAAACCAGAGGACCCCAGTCCACCCTGGGTACGATGCTGCAGATCGACAGCTTGGCTTCCACTCCTCGAAAGATGGAGGCTGCCTTCACCAATTTAGCCAGCCGTCGAAGGACACAAAGATTTCCTCGGAACCCCGACGACAGGCATCATTGGTGCCAACATGTGCAACAGTCTGCAGCTGGCTGCACTCCACACGCTCGATAGCTGCCGGAAGAGCCTCTTCCACATCCCGGACAAGGCCCCCCGGCAAGCACACCGAGTGAACGTTGGACCTCTTCCCCACCCTAGCTGCTATGTCCCTGAGGGGCTCCATGACCCGCCTAGCATTGGAGCTTCCAATAACTAACAAACCCCTATCCCCACATGCCTGTCCGGACCTTGCTGAAGGACATGTTAGAACATGTTTTTTGCTCGTGTATCATGTCATTTCTGGAAACCCAGAATCTACTATGTAGGAATCAACATGGATTCCGGAAACAGCGATCGTGTGAGACCCAACTCGCCTTATTTGTTCATGAGACCCAGAAAATATTAGATACAGGCTCCCAGGTAGATGCTATTTTTCTTGACTTCCGGAAGGCGTTCGATACAGTTCCGCACTGTCGCCTGATAAACAAAGTAAGAGCCTACGGAATATCAGACCAGCTGTGTGGCTGGATTGAAGAGTTTTTAGCAAACAGAACACAGCATGTTGTTATCAATGGAGAGACGTCTACAGACGTTAAAGTAACCTCTGGCGTGCCACAGGGGAGTGTTATGGGACCATTGCTTTTCACAATATATATAAATGACTTAGTAGATAGTGTCGGAAGTTCCATGCGGCTTTTCGCGGATGATGCTGTAGTATACAGAGAAGTTGCAGCATTAGAAAATTGTAGCGAAATGCAGGAAGATCTGCAGCGGATAGGCACTTGGTGCAGGGAGTGGCAACTGACCCTTAACATAGACAAATGTAATGTATTGCGAATACATAGAAAGAAGGATCCTTTATTGTATGATTATATGATAGCGGAACAAACACTGGTAGCAGTTACGTCTGTAAAATATCTGGGAGTATGCGTGCGGAACGATTTGAAGTGGAATGATCATATAAAATTAATTGTTGGTAAGGCGGGTACCAGGTTGAGATTCATTGGGAGAGTGCTTAGAAAATGTAGTCCATCAACAAAGGAGGTGGCTTACAAAACACTCGTTCGACCTATACTTGAGTATTGCTCATCAGTGTGGGATCCGTACCAGATCGGGTTGACAGAAGAGATAGAGAAGATCCAAAGAAGAGCGGCGCGTTTCGTTACCGGGTTATTTGGTAACCGTGATAGCGTTACGGAGATGTTTAATAAACTCAAGTGGCAGACTCTGCAAGAGAGGCGCTCTGCATCGCGGTGTAACTTGCTCGTCAGGTTTCGAGAGGGTGCGTTTCTGGATGAGGTATCGAATATATTGCTTCCCCCTACTTATACCTCCCGAGGAGATCACGAATGTAAAATTAGAGAGATTCGGGCGCGCACGGAGGCTTTCAGACAGTCGTTCTTCCCGCGAACCATACACGACTGGAACAGGAAAGGGAGGTAATGACAGTGGCACGTAAAGTGCCCTCCGCCACACACCGTTGGGTGGCTTGCGGAGTATCAATGTAGATGTAGATGTAGATGTAGATGTAGATCCTGGCAGAAGGTGCATTCTGATCTGGCTCAGCCTCCCCCCCCCCCCCCCCCCCCCAAAGATCAGATAGCACACTGAATCTATTAGCAAAGTGCATGGGATTTGGTACCTTCGCCTTGAGGCTCAAGACCTCAACACAGTCTGCCACCCGCACTGAGGTGAGAGTGGGCCGACCGGCTCAGTCACACCTGAGGTCGGCTCAGTAACACAGGGCTGTGGCATCACGTATCAAATGTTACTTAGGAGAAAACAGCACTGTAATTTCACGATTAGATGGGGTGATACCTATAAGTGACTATCTGTTTGTACCAGTGGATGCATAACAAGTACTTCTGGAAAGCATTAACACTGGTAATGATACCCCCCCCCCCCCCAATGTCATACATATATACAGGCATTCAGCCTACTTATAATTTTGTTTTGTTTTGTTTGTTTCTAGGTACTTATCTGAACCATTTAGTGTCCAAACAGCTTCTGCTGAGTAAAAAAAATAGACTACCAATTAATTTTTTTTTTTTTTCAATGGTCAACGTGTTTTATTTTTAATATCTGTTTCAATAGCATACTTGAAGAATACTTTTCTGTGAATGTTCTAATTAGCACAAATTAGTCCCCTCAAAAGTAAACTATCTGATGTTGGAACACTTTTATGTTCACAGTAGTTTTTGAGAACTTTATCCATACTCTCTTCACAATTATAATGCATGAAAAGGTTGTCAGATACCATTATCAGTCACAAAATTTGGTGACACTGAATTGTTTATTTAGCGACATGTTTCGAGGTGATCTCTCATTATCAGGCCATATTGGCATTACAAAAACATTTAACGTAAGTGTACACAGATATTAAAGTTTCTTTTCGCAACTGATGTGATCATCATTGTTGTTGCAGTGTAGCCACTGTGAATTTCTGAGAAACTGGTGTCTGGGGAAAGAATCCGCATGGCACATGTGGTGAAACAGGCACTGAGGACACAGCTGTCAAATTGTAGAACATAGTAGTTTACACGCTCTAGCTATGCCCACTCATCGTAACCAATAACTTGGTGGCAGTCATGTCGACGTAAAAGACTGAACAGTGTTTACCTACCAGCTGGTGTATGAGATGGGTTGTTTCACAGGTGGCTCTACCTTTAGCTCCTGGTTTGGTTTAGAAACACTGATGGCATCTCATCATGGTGAGGCTAACCCATTAAAATTATTTGGATCTCTAAATACATTCTCCCAATTAAATTTCACATGATACTATCTGAATCCCAAGCCACTTTCCTCGATTTTGATCTCATCCTCTGTGAAGGTCAGCAACACAATTCTGTTCACATTAAACCTACTAACAAACAATAGCACTTTCATTTTGACTGTTGCCATTCTTTCCCTATCAAATGTTCCTTCCCACACAGCCTCAACATTCAAGGAAAACATATTTGTTCAGTTTGAGACTCTTCACAGCAGTAAACCATTATTCTCACCTCAACCTTCAATGGATGTAATTACTCCACCAGTCTAGTTCAAAAGCAGATTTTCTGGGCCATCACATCCAATGCTGGTATTGCTTCCCCCCCCCCCCCCCCCAAAAAAAAAAAAAACAACTTAGGAGTATACCACTTGCCATTCGGTATTATACTAGCCTAGAATATATTAATCAGCTACTTCGACAAGGCAACCATTTCCTAAAATCATGCCTAAAAGTAAGTCCATTCTGTTCGACATTTTGTCCACAACGTGTAGAACAACTTTTCGTCACCCTCCCAATATCCACAATATCATATCCTTATAAGACCCTATGCTCCTTCTGCACCCATCTCCCTACCCTATGCCTCCTATCTCTGTTGACCATCCCTGTTGTAATAATTGCCCTACGAACCCTCCTACCACGATCTATATCAGCCCTGCAACTGGCAAAACATGTACTATGAAAGGTAAAGCCACCTCTGAAGTGACATGTCATACACCAGATGCTATGCAAACACTGTTTGGCCTTTCACACTGGCATGACTACCACCAAGTTTTCAGTTAGGATGAATGGGCAAAGGCAGAGAGTGTATACCTTCAACACGCAATATCCTGTTGCAGAATGGGCTCTACAACATGACAGTCATAACCTCAGTGCCTGTTTCACCAACCCCCCATTTGGATTCTTCCCCTAGATACCAGTTTCTCAGAACACCACAGGTGGGAACTGGTGCTACAACATGTCCCTGGTTCTCGCCACCCACCTGGCTTTAATTAACACTAATTTCTTCCAACTCAGCATTTATTCGCTGTAACTAATCTTTCTTCACTCCCTTTTAGTTTGGTATACCCTTCGTTTTCTGACCTGTCTATTTTTCACAGCCCCTACTCCCATCTCTATCACATACAATGTACTCAGCTTTTTACTTTTATTAACTCATGCACGATGTTTTGGCAGTAATCTCTGTCTTGTGTATTACCCTGTCTTCTATCTTTAAGTTCTCAGGGTTTCAAATCTAATCCATTGGAGTCTCCAACAATCAGTCCTTCCTTCTCATCCCATCCGATAAGTCTCCCCTGACCCAGGGTTCTGGGCAACTTCCCGCTCTACCCTTTTCCTAAACCCTACCAGTCGTTTTCCATTACCCCTCTTCCTTCCCCTTCAATTTCATTATACTTTCAAAAATTGATTCTCTTCGCAATTAACTGTTTCTGTTGACCTGGGTTACCTGCTTTCTGTTGCATAATATATAAGTAGTTAATGTACCGCTTAATCTGAAAGTATATTTCAGTATTAACTAAAAGCTGTATTTTATATTGTGTTATTACTGGTAGTTTCTTATTATTTTAGAAAACAGTTAGCAACAACAAAAGCTGGACTCTGGACAACATCAAGGCTCAACAGGAAGTGATAAAGAATGCACTGGAGATGTCAAGAAATGAAACACTACGAACTGAAGCAACATGCAGAAGATCTTCATAGCTTGACACTGAGTGTGAAGCAGCAGTACAAGAAAATCACGAGCCCCACAGAAGAACATTACAATCAATTTGCACAAGAGGAAAGATAATGTTTATAAAATCAAAAGGAAGACTCAGAAGCAGATCCATCAATGAAAAAAAAAAAAAAAAAAAAAAAAAAAAAAAAAAAAAAAAAGGAAAGAGGATGAAAGCAACCAACAAAACACTGAAGCTTATGATGAATCTGAGGAGGACATTGCATAGGAAGGCAAATGTTTAGTTACTGTGCCAGATATGAAAGTGGAAGATTCATATTGCAGATCAGACACGTGAACTGCTGTAGCAGGCAAATGTATGACTCTCAGTTGTTATTAACCAACTTCACGTCAACAAGTGAACTAAAACGGCCACTACTGTTTAACTCGACCAGTTTAAAGTAGTGTTGCATAGTGCTTTAGCCTCTGAGCTTATAGCTTCCACCACTGCCATGCTTAATGTAGCTTTTATTTGCAATAGACATATATAACAAATCAGCAGTACTTGGATTTACATCAATCTCACAAACAAACTACTGCATATTAATCCATTATGGAACATCGGCTTATATTTTCCATCAAAAACAATTATAGTTTGGTTTGGTGAACTAACAGGCAATTTTCATCTTTTGTTGCAGAAGTTTGTGATCAGTAACTGTTGTTGGCCCTAAAGTAAGGGTACAGCAATGGCAATAAGGATATGACAGACTGGCAGGTGTATCACAAAAGCCTCGCGTCACACTTTCAAGCAACTGACATCAAATGTCTGGATCGCCAATGGGCCTTTTTGTTATCTACTAATCCTTGGTTATATTACTTGGTTCTAAACGTAGTCCAACTGTCCAAGCAGTCTGTTTTACTGTTGTCTGCAACATTCTCTTTATTATCTAATCATTTTTCCAACAAAGTGCATGTGGTAGCAAGACTAAAATACTTACAACCATTCAAGTAATATGTTTTTTGAAGTAATGCACTTTGGATTGCAGATTTTCAGGGGTGAGTGTAAATTCATGTGTAATTTAGTAAATCACATGCAGAAAGTTTAATACGTATGTAGGGATTCACTTAGTCTCAGATAATGAGGTGTCCCCCGATCCAATCTGTTCCCTGCCTGGCTGAAGTACCTCAAACTGCGTGTCCATCTGAAATATTGCAAGTAGCATAACACACTTTTTCAGCAGATTTTGACATTACACTTGCGATCAGAGTGATACATTGATACAGTGCAGCGTGTTTCTGCAACAGACGCTTAAAGTGGTAAACAAGTTCCATATGGCTCCAGTCACCCAGTCATGGTCTCCACAATCCCAGGGTACAGGATGTCATTCATTGTGGTATACAATGTTTTCAAGTTACCCGGACTGGTTTTCCTCACATCCCTAACAGGAATATTCACGTTATGAGGACAAATGTTATAAGTGTGTACACAGAAGTCACATTGCAGAAGTACGCCATAGCACAGTGGTCACAGGCATCAGCATAGCTGATTCAAATTAATAACACTTGAAGCACTGATAATGTGCTGGCACCATGTAAAATTTTGTTACATCCAACGATCCAAGACATACTAGTGACCTTTCTTTCCAATACCAGCACATCAGGCTCGGTCATTAGCCAGTATATGTATAACCATACAAAAAAGCAAAGCACTCAAAGACATAGTCAGATATCAATGACACTTACTACACATATATGCCACTGGCAGGTATGTAAATGATTACAGCTGCATTTCTCTGTTACAGGTATAACAACCACCATAGTGCATTAGTGTCATTCATTTTAGTGTTGTTAGCAGGTCTAGTAGAAAACATAAATGTCATGAACAGCATCGGATATTGAGTGATCACTGAAGGACATGAAGAGGCCCAACACTACATTGGTCAGAAACTAGTGGCAGTCAGAATAGGATATTAATGTCTCATTTGTGGGCTGCCTTTAACACCACAACACAAATGACTGCATTTGGAACTGTGACTTGGAAGCGTAGAAAGCTGATGAATGGCATAACATTGTGCTCAGCACTGAATCGTGGTTTTGCACTACCCCAGGTGACAATTGTAGGTGAGTGCTGTAGTGGCCTGGGGAGAGGTCCTTTTCATCCAATGTTCTGAAGAGGCTCACGTGATGTTACTACTGGCGTCCTGATATGGGGAGCCATTGGGTGTGACTTTAGGTTATGGCTGGTAGTGATTGAGGAATCTCTGATGGCACAATGGTACATCACATACATCCTGCATCCTAATGTGTTAACTCTCAAGCAACAGTATCGTGGCACCATTTTTCAACAGGATAATGCTCATCCACAGATTATAGACATCTCTAAGAGCTGTCTGTGTGATGTTGACGTATTACCATGGCCAGCAAGATAACCATACCTGTCACCGACAAAACATGTGAGGGACCAGCTCAGATGTCAACTCCTGCCCTGTGTCAATACTCAAGATATCAAGCACTAGTTACAGCAGGGTGAGTTCATCTCAAATTATACAGGTCATGTCAACTCGAGGTCATGAATTTCTCTGGTAAAAATATATATTAGACCTCTATATCAAAAGTGTTAAGAAATACAGTATTTTCATTTTGTCCTTATTTTTGTAAACGTTACGGCCCTTTGAAAAATACACTCCTGGAAATTGAAATAAGAACACCGTGAATTCATTGTCCCAGGAAGGGGAAACTTTATTGACACATTCCTGGGGTCAGATACATCACATGATCACACTGACAGAACCACAGGCACATAGACACAGGCAACAGAGCATGCACAATGTCGGCACTAGTACAGTGTATATCCACCTTTCGCAGCAATGCAGGCTGCTATTCTCCCATGGAGACGATCGTAGAGATGCTGGATGTAGTCCTGTGGAACGGCTTGCCATGCCATTTCCACCTGGCGCCTCAGTTGGACCAGCGTTCGTGCTGGACGTGCAGACCGCGTGAGACGACGCTTCATCCAGTCCCAAACATGCTCAATGGGGGACAGATCCGGAGATCTTGCTGGCCAGGGTAGTTGACTTACACCTTCTAGAGCACGTTGGGTGGCACGGGATACATGCGGACGTGCATTGTCCTGTTGGAACAGGAAGTTCCCTTGCCGGTCTAGGAATGGTAGAACGATGGGTTCGATGACGGTTTGGATGTACCGTGCACTATTCAGTGTCCCCTCGACGATCACCAGTGGTGTACGGCCAGTGTAGGAGATCGCTCCCCACACCATGATGCCGGGTGTTGGCCCTGTGTGCCTCGGTCATATGCAGTCCTGATTGTGGCGCTCACCTGCACGGCGCCAAACACGCGTACGACCATCATTGGCACCACGGCAGAAGCGACTCTCATCGCTGAAGACGACACGTCTCCATTCGTCCCTCCATTCACGCCTGTCGCGACACCACTGGAGGCGGGCTGCACGATGTTGGAGCGTGAGCGGAAGACGGCCTAACGGTGTGCGGGACCGTAGCCCAGCTTCATGGAGTCGGTTGCGAATGGTCCTCGCCGATACCCCAGGAGCAACAGTGTCCCTAATTTGCTGGGAAGTGGCGGTGCGGTCCCCTACGGCACTGCGTAGGATCCTACGGTCTTGGCGTGCATCCGTGCGTCGCTGCGGTCCGGTCCCAGGTCGACGGGCACGTGCACCTTCCGCCGACCACTGGCGACAACATCGATGTACTGTGGAGACCTCACGCCCCACGTGTTGAGCAATTCGGCGGTACGTCCACCCGGCCTACCGCATGCCCACTATACGCCCTCGCTCAAAGTCCGTCAACTGCACATACGGTTCACGTCCACGCTGTCGCGGCATGCTAACAGTGTTAAAGACTGCGATGGAGCTCCGTATGCCACGGCAAACTGGCTGACACTGACGGCGGCGGTGCACAAATGCTGCGCAGCTAGCGCCATTCGACGGCCAACACCGCAGTTCCTGGTGTGTCCGCTGTGCCGTGCGTGTGATCATTGCTTGTACAGCCCTCTCGCAGTGTCCGGAGCAAGTATGGTGGGTCTGACACACCGGTGTCAATGTGTTCTTTTTTCCATTTCCAGGAGTGTATATGTTTTACAATTAACTCTTAAAAGGCTTGGTGTTGCCATGCCTATTCACTGATTATCAATTCTTTCATCTCTGACAATGTCTGTTAATGTGAAAAATACTGAGCTGCATTGTAGTTACGAATCCACGTTAAATTGTAGGTCTCCTTATATCAGCTGAAAGGTGCAAAACTGATTACCAAAGTACCAATGTCAGCTAAAATGAAATAGTGTTTTATCCCAAATAAGAACTTAAACCCTCAGCTCTGAGCACGAGTAAGCCGAGGAACTGTGGTTCAGGTTTACAGAAATAGTTGACCACTTACGAAACTCCAGATAAGAACATCAACAACATCGGAAAAGATAGATTGCTTCTTCTTCTTCTTACACTGGCCACACAATCCACTGCCGGTCCTTGGCCTCACTCATTCCAGCATTCCACACCTTCCTGTCAGCTGCATCTTCATATCCCAAACCCATTATATGCATGTCTCCCATGGTATTATCCTTTCATCTCGTTCTTGGTCATCCTAGTGGTCTCATTCCTTCAGCTTCTCCACACTGCCTTTATTACCATGGTCTCCCCTCTCCTCTTCATAGGTCAGTACCACCTGTGTCTTTTAGTTTTCACTCGCTAGAATGTCAGGTAATTAGCATAATCGTCTTGAGTTCTCTGTTTTTCCTTATTCTCCATTATTCATTTTTTTTTTTTTTTTCACTGGTCTGTATATTTTTCTCAGTACTTTATTTTCAAAAGTGATGAGCTTTTTCTCTGTTTTTTGTCAGGGCCCATGTCTTGCTAGCATAGCACATTACTGGTTTGATGATGGTCTGATATATTCAGATTTTTGCCTGCCTGAATAGCACCTTAGATCTTATGATGTTATGTATAGTTCCTAGACATATTCCCCAGCTTGAATTCTCATTATGATCTCCTGTTATAGGTTTTTTTGGTTGATGTTGACACCAAGGTATGTGAATGCATCTTTCTTCTATGTTGTTCATTTCCTGATTGTCAGATGGTTTGGTCCTAACGGAGATCTGCTTCCGATTACCAGGAACTTTGTTTCATTTCCATTTATACTTAGAACTATTTTCACCGGATAACCACAATATAATCCACGAAAGCCAGAACATTTATCTTTTTCCCTATGGTGACTCATGCAAATTATTGTGTTACTCTCCTCAGGATGTTGTTGAGTGCCAAACTGAACAGGGTTGGTGGTATATCTCCCTATTTCACTCCTGTTTTTACCTCAAATGTTTCTGAGAACTCCCCCTGTACCTTCACTCTACACTTTGATTCCATCACACACATTTTATTAGCTTTATCAGCTTGTCCAGCATCCCACACTCTGCGATTATCCTCCACATCTCCTCTCTCACTATGCTGTCATATGCTTTGTTGAAGTCTATATACATACAGAAGGTATCTTGACTTATCTAGCATTTGTCTTAGTGTGAATATTTGCTCAACTGTTGATTTACCCTTTCTGAACCTCACTTGTGCTGTGCCTAATGTTTCTTCAGTGCATGTGCTGAGCCTCTTCAGTATGATTCTTGACATTATTTTATAGCACATGCATAGCAGTGATATTCTTCTATAGTTCTGTGACAACATTTTGTTTCCCTTCTTGTATATGAAACATACAGGAGCAGTTTTCCATTCCTCCAGCATTACTTCTTGCCTCCTCACCTCTTTTATCAATTCGGCTAGCCATATGTCTTGTCTCCCCTTCTTTGATTAGCTCTGCTGATATCATGTCTATGCCTGGGGCCATCTCATTTTTCAGTCTTTTTATTGCCTCCTTCACTTCCATCAGAGTTGGTTCCTTGACAAATAGTTGTACATTCTGGTTGTTTTCTGGCCTGTTTTCATTGTCTTACTTGTCTACCGGTGTCGTTCAGCAGTTCTTTGAAGTATCTTCTCCAGTTCTCTAGATTCGTTTCATTTGCAGTGAACGGTTTTCCATTCTCATCCTTCATTATCACAGGCTTAGCTCTGTTCTCATTTTTATAACTTCTCATTGTCCTGTTAAACAGTTTACTAACGTTCTGGCTGTAGTCCTCCTCTGCCTTCTCTATCTGTTTATTTATGAATGATCTTTTCTGTTGCCTGATTGTTCTCGTCACTTATCTCATGGCTGTTCTGAATTTTATTGGGTTTTCATATTTGTCTTTGCTTATCATTGCCAGCTGTCTTCCTGGCCTGAACTGCTTTCCTACAAGTTTCATTGAACCATGGTTTGTGCCTGATATTGCTATTATTGTTATCTCCCGATAGTTCCTGTGCTTTCTTCTTTATAGCTGTAGTTATCTTGTTCCACTCTGTATCCGTATTTTCACCTTCTTTCTTGTTGCTTTCATTCTCTAATTTGTGAAACTACTTCTGAGCTTAATCTTAAACTGCTTATTCGCTTCCTCTTCTTTTAGCCTACTCACATCTACTCTTCGTGTTATTTTGCCACTGTTGCTCATACTTGGTTGTTTTGATAATGATTGTTTCATCTTTACAAGCACAAGAGAATGGTCTAATCCAATATCAGCCCCTCTCACTGTCCTAACATCTGTTGCTGCCTTTTTATGTTTTTCCTTTATTAACACATGAGGGAATGGTACAAGACTAACCCAAAAAACATCCAAACTGGAAGACCCAAAGACAACTTAAGTTTAAATTGTCTAGGATTTGCTGATGACCTTGCTCTCTTGTCCAACAGTATTCAGGAAACCAAACAACAAGTTATCTCACTACAGGAAATAGCACAGAAAGTTGGTCTTGGAATATACTTTGAAAAAACAGTCATCATGTTGACTGACCCACCACTCATAAACAAAATTTCCATAGGAAACCAAGAAATCAAAATTGTAGATAAATTTAAATATCTGGGAGAAATCATAACATAGAACCTCAAAGAAAAGCCAACATGGCCAACACAAAGAGCCTGTCAATAGCGACAAAATTAAAACACTACAAAACAGCCACTCAACCAGATACAACACACACAAGTGAAACCATCTTCAAAACAACTAACACTGCACAAATAGACAAAATACTCAAAACAGAGAGACAAATCATCAGAATGTGCATCAACAAATCGTACCAGAAAGATGGACACTGGAGACTAGCTACAAATGAAACAGTCTACAAGGAAATAGAACTGGTAATGAGCACAATCAGGAAAAAACGCATTTCACTTTTTGGACATCTAATCAGAACACCAGATAACAGGATCATCAGGAGAATAATAGAAAAATTGTGAAATAGTAAGTGCAACATTAAGTGGATTACAGAAATCAAGGAAGATATGGATGAGCTACAGATTACATTGGAAGATCTAAGAAACAAAACTGACAAAATCAGGAAACTCACAGACAAACAAACCAGACTGCAAGTGAGAATCAACAAACAGACAATAAGAAGGGTGATTTCCGATGAAGAAAGAAGGATGAGATCTGAGAAAATCAAGAAGTACTGGGCTGACAGGAAAATGAAAAATTATTTGTATAAAGTTGGCTAGAGTGGTGCAATGAAGGACATAAAACGTAAATAGTAAATTATTATTATTAATAATAATAATAATAATAACACATGGTCTTTTTGGTTCCTAGTTAGCCCAACCAGTGAGGTCTATATTACTTTATGTTATGTCTCTACAGGGAAATGATGCACTGTCAATTTACACGTTTCTAGCTGTGGCGAAGTTGATGAGCCACGCCTGGAAGGAAGATAAGAGTTGCATCTGGTCCCAAGCCTGGATAAAGTGGAAGAGCTAATCATTGGACTAATCATTCAACATTGTAAAAAATTAGAGGGTTCCTACACACACACACACACACACACACACACACACACTGCCTCGTATTAGAATGGATGTCATGGAAAACAAAACAATCCTACAAATAAAGGACTACAAACAGGAACATGGAATGTAAGAACACCACAAACACTACACGCTGCACGACAGACAAAGATACTTGATGAAGAACTAAAAAAGAGTACAAGATGGATATTACAATCCTGCAGGAGAGAGATGGCCTGGACAAGGCATACACAGAACGAAAACTGTACAGTCATATACAGTGCAAACAAACATGGTCATCGTGTATTTGGGACAGTATTTCCACTACATAATAAAATAACGCTCAATTTGATGACACGACAATAAGTCAATGAAGAGATATCCTATATCAGGATCAGGGGCACATATAGAAACATCTCAGAAAGTTTCCATGACACAACTCAGGACAAATTCTATGAAACATTAGGCCAGATGTGCTCCAGATTATCACAATATGACATCAAAATTGCACTGGGAGACTTAAATGCCTAAATAGGACAAGAACACCAATGGCAACCACATATAGCCGTGTTCAACTTGCACACTGAAATAAATGATAAAGACAGATTGCTAATTACTGTAAGTTGCATCAGATACACACAATTAAAAGACACTTACATAAAGCTTTCAGGCCCTGTCTTCATCAGCAAAAGAGAAACACACACCATCCACATGCACAGGTAAACACACCTCATGCAAACATGACCACAAACTCTGGCAGCTCAGGCCACAATGCATGTATCATCTGGGATGCAAGCAGCAATCTGGAGAGGGCGGGGAAGGGAAGGGGTAGTAGTGTACTGATGGGAGGAGAGACAAACACAGTCTAGAGGTGTGTGCAGGGACTAGAATGACAACAGGCACAGCATCAGGAGGTTGTCGGACAGAGAAATGGGTGAATAAGGAGCATAAAATGAGAAGAGCGGGGAAAGATGGGCTGATGCATTGGCAGAGGATGGCAAACAGAGGTTTGCAAATGAAAATGGAAAGATGATGATATGATGATAGGACACGGGGGCGGGGGGGGGGGGGGGGGGGGGGGGTCACCGTTGGGTGGACGGTGTGGGGACAGTATGTTACCTGATGTTGAGGCAAGGACAATTATAGGAGCAGAGAATGTGTTGCAAGTATAGTTACCATTTGTGCAGTGGTTGAGGGAAGGATCCATATGGCTATGGTAGTGAAGCAGCCATTGAAATCCAGCTTGTTATGCTCAGCTGCGTGTTGTGCCACAGGGCGATCTACTCTGCTCTTGGTCACAGTTTGGTGGTGGCCATTCATACTGGTGGACAGCTGATTGGTAGTCACACCAACATAAAAGGCTGTGCATTGATTGCAGCAGAGCTGGTAAATGACAGGGCTGCTGTCACAGACAGCCTGGCCCTTGAACGGGTAGGATAAACCTGTGACAGAGCCAGAATAGAAAGTCCTGGGTGGGTGGATTGGGCAGGTCCTGCACTTCGGTCTTTCACAGGAATATGATCCTTGTTTATTTTATTTATTTATTTATTTATTGTTCCGTGGGACCACATTTAGGAGAAGTCTCCATGGTCATGGAACGAGTCAATACATGAAATTATAACACGATTGTAGAAACAGATAAAAATAAATATAAGAAACAAATTCAGGCGACAAGTCGTTAGTTTAAATAAAGAAAATCAAGAATGTAACACTGGAATTTGCTTAATTTTTTAGCTCTTCCAGGAGCTCCCCGACAGAATAGAAGGAGTGAGCCATGAGGAAACTCTTCAGTTTAGACTTAAAAGTGTTTGGGCTACTGCTAAGATTTTTGAGTTCTTGTGGTAGCTTATTGAAAATGGATGCAGCAGAATACTGCACTCCTTTCTGCACAAGAGTCAAGGAAGTGCATTCCACATGCAGATTTGATTTCTGCCTAGTATTAACTGAGTGAAAGCTGCCAACTCTTGGGAATAAGCTAATATTGCTAACAACAAACGACATTAAAGAAAATACATACTGTGAGGGCAATGTCAAAATTCCCAGACTATTGAATAGGGGTCGACAAGAGGTTTTCGAACTTACACCATACATAGCTCGAACAGCCCGTTTTTGAGCCAAAAATACCTTTTTTGAATCAGAAGAATTACCCCAGAAAATAATACCATATGACATAAGCGTATGAAAATATGCGAAGTATACTACTTTTCGTGTTGAAATGTCACTTATTTCAGATACTGTTCTAATGGTAAATAAAGCGGCATTTAGTTTCTGAACAAGATCCTGAACATGGGCTTTCCACAACAGCTTACTATCTATCCATACGCCTAGGAACTTGAACTGTTCCGTCTCGCTTATAACATGCCCATTCTGTCTGATTAAAATGTCAGTTCTTGTTGAATTGTGGGTTAGAAACTGTAAAAACTGAGTCTTACTGTGATTTAGCATCAAATTATTTTCCACAAGCCACGAACTTATATCATGAACTACATTATTTGATAATGTTTCAATATTACACACAAGATCCTTCACTACCAAGGTGGTGTCATCAGCAAACAGAAATATTTTTGAATCACCTGTAATACTAGAAGGCATATCATTTACATAAATAAGAAACAGCAGTGGCCCCAGCACCGGCCCTTGGGGAACGCCCCATTTAACAGTGCCCCATTGGGACTGAACATCATTACCACTCTCAATATTGCGGAGGATTACCTTCTGCTTTCTGTTCTTAAAGTAGGAGGCGAACCAATTGTAAGCTACTCCCCTTACTCCATAATGTTCCAACTTCTGCAGTAATATTTTGTGGTCAACACAGTCAAAAGCCTTCGTTAAATCAAAGAAAACACCTAACGTTCACAACCTTTTATTTAATCCGTCCAAAACCTCACAGAGAAAAGAGACTATAGCATTTTCAGTTGTTAAGCCATTTAAGCTTTTGACAATGTTGACTGGAATACTCTCTTTCAAATTCTAAAGGTGGCAGGGGTAAAATACAGGGAGCGAAAGGCTATTTACAATTTGTACAGAAACCAGATGGCAGTTATAAGAGTCGAGGGACATGAAAGGGAAGCAGTTGTTGGGAAGGGAGTAAGACAGGGTTGTAGCCTCTCCCCGATGTTGTTCAATCTGTATATTGAGCAAGCAGTAAAGGAAACAAAAGAAAAATTCGGAGTAGGTATTAAAATTCATGGAGAAGAAATAAAAACTTTGAGGTTCGCCGATGACATTGTAATTCTGTCAGAGACAGCAAAGGACTTGGAAGAGCAGTTGAATGGAATGGACAGTGTCTTGAAAGGAGGATATAAGATGAACATCAACAAAAGCAAAACAAGGATAATGGAATGTAGTCTAATTAAGTCGGGTGATGCTGAGGGAATTAGATTAGGAAATGAGGCACTTAAAGTAGTAAAGGAATTTTGCTATTTGGGGAGAAAATAACTGATGATGGTCGAAGTAGAGAGGATATAAAATGTAGGCTGGCAATGGCAAGGAAAGCGTTTCTGAAGAAGAGAAATTTGTTAACATCCAGTATAGATTTAAGTGTCAGGAAGTCATTTCTGAAAGTATTCGTATGGAGTGTAGCCATGTATGGAAGTGAAACATGGACGATAAATAGTTTGGACAAGAAGAGAATAGAAGCTTTCGAAATGTGGTGCTACAGAAGAATGCTGAAGATTAGATGGGTAGATCACATAACTAATGAGGAAGTATTGAATAGGATTGGGGAGAAGAGAAGTTTGTGGCACAACTTGACCAGAAGAACGGATCGGTTGGTAGGACATGTTCTGAGGCATCAAGGGATCACCAATTTAGTACTGGAGGGCAGCGTGGAGGGAAAAAATCGTAGAGGGAGACCAAGAGATGAATATACTAAGCAGATTCAGAAGGATGTAGGTTGCAGTAGGTACTGGGAGATGAAAAAGCTTGCACAGGATAGAGTAGCATGGAGAGCTGCATCAAACCAGTCTCAGGACTGAGGACCACAACAACAACAACAACAAGCCATTTCTAAAACCAAACTGTACATTTGACAGCAAATTATGTGAATTTAAATGCTGCAGTAACCTTGTATATACAACCCTCTCGATAACTTTAGCAAACACCGATGGCATAGAAATAGGTCTATAATTGTCAACATTATCCCTGTCTCCCTTTTTATAAAGTGGCTTCACTACCGAGTACTTTAATCGGTCAGGAAACCGACCACTCCTAAAGGAAAAGTTACAGATATGGCTAAGTACTGAGCTAACATACGTGGAACAATACTTCAGTATTCTGCTAGATACCCCGTCATATCCATGAGAGTTCTTGGTCTTTAGAGATTTAATTATTAACTCAATCTCCCTCTTGTCAGTATCATGGAGGAGCATTTCAGGTAACAGTCTCGGAACACTTTTTTCTAAGAGCGCTATATGATTCCCTGTTGGGACTAGGTTTCTATTTAGTTGTTGTTGTTGTTGTGGTCTTCAGTCCTGAGACTGGTTTGATGCAGCTCTCCATGCTACTCTATCCTGTGCAAGCTTTTTCATCTCCCAGTACCTACTGCAACCCACATCCTTCTGAATCTGCTTAGTGTATTCATCTCTTGGTCTCCCTCTACGATTTTTACCCTCCACGCTGCCCTCCAATACTAAATTGGTGATCCCTTGATGCCTCAGAACATGTCCTACCAACCGATCCCTTCTTCTGGTCAAGTTGTGCCACAAACTTCTCTTCTCCCCAATCCTATTCAATACTTCCTCATTAGTTATGTGATCTACCCATCTAATCTTCAGCATTCTTCTGTAGCACCACATTTCGAAAGCTTCTATTCTCTTCTTGTCCAAACTATTTATCGTCCATGTTTCACTTCCATACATGGCTACACTCCAAACGAATACTTTCAGAAATGACTTCCTGACACTTAAATCTATACTGGATGCTAACAAATTTCTCTTCTTCAGAAACGCTTTCCTTGCCATTGCCAGCCTACATTTTATATCCTCTCTACTTCGACCATCATCAGTTATTTTGCTCCCCAAATAGCAAAACTCCTTTACTACTTTAAGTGCCTCATTTCCTAATCTAATTCCCTCAGCATCACCCGACTTAATTAGACTACATTCCATTATCCTTGTTTTGCTTTTGTTGATGTTCATCTTATATCCTCCTTTCAAGACACTGTCCATTCCATTCAACTGCTCTTCCAAGTCCTTTGCTGTCTCTGACAGAATTACAATGTCATCGGCGAACCTCAAAGTTTTTATTTCTTCTCCATGAATTTTAATACCTACTCCGAATTTTTCTTTTGTTTCCTTTACTGCTTGCTCAATATACAGATTGAACAACATCGGGGAGAGGCTACAACCCTGTCTTACTCCCTTCCCAACCACTGCTTCCCTTTCATGTCCCTCGACTCTTATAACTGCCATCTGGTTTCTGTACAAATTGTAAATAGCCTTTCGCTCCCTGTATTTTACCCCTGCCACCTTTAGAATTTGAAAGAGAGTATTCCAGTCAACATTGTCAAAAGCTTTCTCTAAGTCTACAAATGCTAGAAACGTAGGTTTGCCTTTCCTTAATCTTTCTTCTAAGATAAGTCGTAAGGTCAGTATTGCCTCACGTGTTCCAGTGTTTCTACGGAATCCAAACTGATCTTCCCCGAGGTTGGCTTCTACTAGTTTTTCCATTCGTCTGTAAAGAATTCGTGTTAGTATTTTGCAGCTGTGACTTATTAAGCTGATAGTTTGGTAATTTTCACATCTGTCAACACCTGCTTTCTTTGGGATTGGAATTATTATATTCTTCTTGAAGTCTGAGGGTATTTCGCCTGTTTCATACATCTTGCTCACCAGATGGTAGAGTTTTGTCAGGACTGGCTCTCCCACGGCCGTCAGTAGTTCCAATGGAATATTGTCTACTCCGAGGGCCTTGTTTCGACTCAGGTCTTTCAGTGCTCTGTCAAACTCTTCACGCAGTATCATATCTCCCATTTCATCTTCATCTACATCCTCTTCCATTTCCATAATATTGTCCACAAGTACATCGCCCTTGTATAGACCCTCTATATACTCCTTCCACCTTTCTGCTTTCCCTTCTTTGCTTAGAACTGGGTTTCCATCTGAGGTCTTGATATTCATACAAGTCGTTCTCTTATCTCCAAAGGTCTCTTTAATTTTCCTGTAGGCGGTATCTATCTTACCCCTAGTGAGATAGGCCTCTACATCCTTACATTTGTCCTCTAGCCATCCCTGCTTAGCCATTTTGCACTTCCTGTCGATCTCATTTTTGAGACGTTTGTATTCCTTTTTGCCTGTTTCACTTACTGCATTTTTATATTTTCTCCTTTCATCAATTAAATTCAATATTTCTTCTGTTACCCAAGGATTTCTACTAGCCCTCGTCTTTTTACCTACTTGATCCTCTGCTGCCTTCACTACTTCATCCCTCAAAGCTACCCATTCTTCTTCTACTGTATTTATTTCCCCCATTCCTGTCAATTGCTCCCTTATGCTCTCCCTGAATCTCTGTACAACCTCTGGTTCTTTTAGTTTATCCAGGTCCCATCTCCTTAAATTCCCACCTTTTTGCAGTTTCTTCAGTTTTAATCTACAGGTCATAACCAATAGATTGTGGTCAGAGTCCACATCTGCCCCTGGAAATGTCTTACAATTTAAAACCTGGTTCCTAAATCTCTGTCTTACCATTATATAATCTATCTGATACCTTTTAGTATCGCCAGGTTTCTTCCATGTATACAACCTTCTTTCATGATTCTTAAACCAAGTGTTAGTTATGATTATGTTGTGCTCTGTGCAAAATTCGACCAGGCGGCTTCCTCTTTCATTTCTGTCCCCCAATCCATATTCACCTACTATGTTTCCTTCTCTCCCTTTTCCTACACTCGAATTCCAGTCACCCATGACTATTAAATTTTCGTCTCCCTTCACAATCTGAATAATTTCTTTTATTTCATCATACATTTCTTCAATTTCTTCGTCATCTGCAGAGCTAGTTGGCATATAAACTTGTACTACTGTAGTAGGCGTGGGCTTCGTATCTATCTTGGCCACAATAATGCGTTCACTATGCTGTTTGTAGTAGCTTACCCGCATTCCTATTTTCCTATTCATTATTAAACTTACTCCTGCATTACCCCTATTTGATTTTGTGTTTATAACCCTGTAGTCACCTGACCAGAAGTCTTGTTCCTCCTGCCACCGAACTTCACTAATTCCCACTATATCTAACTTCAACCTATCCATTTCCCTTTTTAAATTTTCTAACCTACCTGCCCGATTAAGGGATCTGACATTCCACGCTCCGATCCGTAGAACGCCAGTTTTCTTTCTCCTGATAACGACATCCTCTTGAGTAGTCCCCACCCGGTGATCCGAATGGGGGACTATTTTACCTCCGGAATATTTTACCCAAGAGGACGCCATAATCTTGTAATCATACAGTAAAGCTGCATGCCCTCGGGAAAAATTATGGCTGTAGTTTCCCCTTGCTTTCAGCCGTTCGCAGTACCAGCACAGCAAGGCCGTTTTGGTTATTGTTACAAGGCCAGATCAGTCAATCATCCAGACTGTTGCCCTTGCAACTACTGAAAAGGCTGCTGCCCCTCTTCAGGAACCACACGTTTGTCTGGCCTCTCAACAGATACCCCTCCGTTGTGGTTGCACCTACGATACGGCTATCTGTATCGCTGAGGCACGTAAGCCTCCCCACCAACGGCAAGGTCCATGGTTCATGGGGGGGGGGTCTATCTATTTAGTTCACCTGCTATATTCAGAAAGTGATTATTAAGTAGTGTACATATATGCGACTTATCAGTAACACGGACATCCCCACTACGCAGTGATTGTATATTCTCGACCTGTCTCTGCAGACCAGCCACTTCCTTTACGACTGACCATATGGTTTTAATTTTATCCTGAGACTTAGCTATTCTATCTGCATACCACATACTTTTTGCCTTCCTAATAACTTTTTTAAGCACCTTACAATACTGTTTGTAATGGGCTGCTGCATTTAGATTTTGACTGTTTCTAACGTTTTGATATAATTGCCACTTTGTTCTACAAGATATTCTTATCCCTTTAGTCAGCCACCCAGGCTGCCTGTTTGTGCTAGTACCCTGTTTTGAACGTTCTAACGGAAAGCAACTTTCAAAGAGCACGAGAAAAGTCTTGAGGAAAGCATTATATTTATCGTCTACTGTATCAGCACTATAAACATCTTGCCACTCTTGTTCCTTGATAAGGTTTACAAAAGTCTGTACAGCAACTGGATCAGCTTTCCTAAAAAGTTGGTAACTATATTTAACATGTGTTGCAGCACAAAAATCTTTTAGACTTAAAATTTGTGCATCATGATCTGAAAGGCCATTCACTTTTTTTGATAACAGAATGCCCTTCTAATAATGACGAATGAACAAAAATATTGTCTATGGTTGTTCTACTGTTCCCTTGCACTCTCGTTGGAAAGAATACGGTTTGCACAAGATTATATGAATTAAGGAGGTCTACCAGCATCCTTTTCCTTGCACAATCACTTATACAATTAATACTGAAGTCACCACATATAACTAACTTTTTGTATTTCCTATAAAGCGAACCAAGAACCTCCTCTAGCTTTAGCAAAAATGTTGTGAAATCGGAGTCTGGGGATCTATAAATAACAACAGTAAGAAGTTTAGCTCCACTAAATTTAACCACACCTGCACAACATTCAAACACCTTTTCAGAGCAGTACTTTGAAACATCAATTGACTCAAATGGGATACCGTTTTTCACATACATGGCTACTCCCCCACACCGCAAAGAGCTCCTAGAAAAGCTGCCAGCCAACCTGTATCCTGGTAAAGGAAGCCTCTGAATTATCTCCTTATTTAAGAAGTGTTCAGATATACCAATAATTTCAGAGTCAACATCTATAAGCAGTTCACTAACTTTATCTCTAATACCTTGTATATTTTGATGAAATATACTAATTCCCTCATTAATCGGATACCCAAGCTTTGTAGAAAGTGGTTTCTTTGTTAGAGAGACTTCCCTTAAGCAGGAATACCTATCAGCTGACTTCAATCTAAAAAAGGTACAGCTCTAACACCCACAACTACCGGAATTTTCCCATGAGTGGTCCCACCACCCCCACCTATGCTGTCACCTATAAGTTTTGCCAACCTCCCCTTCCCATACCTGTTGAGGTGCAGGCCATGTCTAGTGAAACCCGTCCTACTGATAGACTCCACCGACACCACTGAAATGTGACTCATGCCTTCTGTCATCAGCGCACCCCCAAGTCTCATGTTATTACGCCTGACGGCTGTATTAAGATGAGGCCGATCGTGACGCTGAAACAGTTCCACGAAATGCACATTCGTGTTGCCAGTCTGAGTGGCTATCTTTTCCAGGTCACCATCTATGTCATACTCCCCATCCCTATCAATACTATTACCAGCCCCACCCACAATCACTACCTGATCCTCTTTAGTAAAATCCCTACATAACCCCCTATGTTAAAAGTCACCTGAGCCTATCCTGCATTAGGCTTCACAATGCTGGTGACCTGGTACTCATTCCCCAAAACTTCCTGCAACTGCTGGCCTACACCTCTACCATGAGAACTACCTAACAGCAGAACCTTCTTCTTTCTCTTAGACTTTGCAACTGTCCTAGCCACCGTAACTGCTGAGGTCTGCTGCATACTTCCTACATCTACAGCTACTAGAGATTCCTCTCCACTAGACTCTAACAGTTGGTAATATCTATTACAAACACCAATAGTAAAACTATCTGAAAATCTCCTTCTCCTAGCAGATCTCTTGCCAACAGCCAGCTCCCATTCCCCAACCCCCTTCTCCCTCCCCATCCTATCTAGCTCCTCCTGTGCGTTTTTCAACTGCACCTGAAGGGCACAGATCTTACGCTCCTGCTCCTCTATCAACTTACTCTTGCTACATAACCTGCAGTTCCAGGAGAGGATCTCACCAGAATGCCCACTGGCTTCCCCACTGCATTCCCCCCAGTGAAAATACTTCGAACAAGCCTCACACCGCAATCCACTACTCACGAACCTACGGCAAAGCCCACACTTCTCACTCATGGTAAAATTTTACAATTATTGAAACAAGAAAACAACTTTATCTAAGTTCCGCTACTACAATAAGAAGATGTTAAAAACTGACTACAATTATCACAAACTTGCTCTACAAGGGAAGTAACTACTATTATTGACAGTATTAATCAACAACAAATAAGAATATAACAAAATACTAACACAGAAAGAAAATCAAACGTCTAATGACAGTAACGAAACTGAAAGCAGTTCTCAAAAATTTCTTCTGAAGTTATTTCACGGGAAAACACCAAGAACACCGGTTGAAGACTACTAAAGTTCCTAAATAAACTACTATACACAAACAATTAATTAGTACTTAGCTTGTGGCAAGGGGTTGGGATTGGGAGTGGCATAGGAATGGACTAGAATGTTGCGGAGGTTGAGTGGGCAATGGGAACACCTCATTAGGAAAGGTGGGAAGGATCTCAGGTAGTATGTCCCTCATCTCCTGGCATGATGGTAGGTAATCAAACCCCTGCTTAAGGATGTGGTTAACTAGTTCCAGTCTGGGATGGTACTGGGTGACGAAGGGGGCACTCCTTTGCAACTGGGTGTTGGGAGTGGTGGGAGAATTGGGGGTGTGAGAGGAAATAACACGGGGGATCTGTTTGTGGACTAGGTCTGGGAGATAGTGCCTCTTTGTGAAGTCCCTCAAAATACTGAGCAAGGGAGCTTCTGTCACTGTAAATATGCCATCCCCCAGTGGCCAGGATGTATGGTAGGGATTTTTTAGTATGAAAGGGATAACAGCTGTTGAAATGCAGGTACTGTTGGTGGTTGGTAAGTTTCATGTGGATGGAGGTGTGGATGGATCCATCAGAAAGGAGGAGGTCTACATCTAGGAAGGTGGCACTCTGGGTTGAGGAGGACCAGGTGAAGTGGATGGGAGAGAAGGTGTTGAGGTTGTGAAGGAATGACAATGAGGTATCTTGGCCCTGAGTCCAGATCATTAAGATATCATCAATGAACATGAACCAGATTAAGGGTTTGGTGTTTTGGGAGGCTAGGAAGAACTTCTCTAGATGGCTCAAAAACAGGTTGGCATAGGAGGAAGTAGTTGTGGGTTAGGATAAAGTTCGTAAGGTGTATGAGGACTGAAGTAACGGGTCATTCCATTTCAAGTGGTTTGATTTTAGGTAAGCTTCGCACTCGACCATCTTCAGTTTCGATTAAATTTTTACAGGATGTATGTATAGGGCTTAAACAGAGCACTGCCAAATTACAGCTCCATATGGATGCGATACTAGCCACCTTTTTGTAAAGGCTAGTTTTTTGGCGTTACAACTTAAATGAATAAATCATCAACTTTGTTTTACCACTGCTCAGTATCTAACAGACCTGCCATGCTAAAACTTTGTGACTCTGTTCAAATTTTTGGGTACAATAGCTTGGTTGGAGAACGAAAAGTCAAATTATGGTTAATTCATCATAATTTGCTATCAATGTGCCTCATAAATGTCGTAATGAATTTTGACAATAGTTTATTGGCTTGTATCTACTGAAAAAATAACTTTCTGCAGCTGATTCTTTAGTCATCTGCAGTCTGTAAGCATGTCAAAAAAATCTGCAAGTGGCATCTAGGCTGCTCAAATAATAACTAAGATTTCTAAGTTCAACATCTACTCAAAAATTTAATTAATCAATTCTGGCTCACTTTCAGGAGGTCATACCTCAAAAGGGATCCCTTAAATCTGATTTTTCTGAGCACCACTGAAAAGAACACATCTGGTTGGATCAGAAAAAGTTGTTTTTATTTTGAGATGCATTTAAGAACAAACAAACTTACATTTCCATTACATTAAAAAATACACAATGCACAATCTTGTGTTGGTCCATGGTAGCTTCACCACTACCAGTCTTACTCTTTATGGTTCCTAAATCACAATACTTCAGTTCTCATTAATTCAGTTGCTGAAATGTATTACTAATAGCAGTTACAGTTGACTCTAGCAAGCTATAATGTTGGCCCATTCTTGCTGCTGTTGGAGCTGGAATGACAGAAATAATGTGTTGGTCTGGAATCCAACAAACATCCTGCCTTACTCACCAACAGAATAAATGTGCAGGTCCATTGGGGTGCATGAAACTGACTAAGACATCATTTTCTTCATGTGAAACTTCAGACACATTACAAATCCACCATTTTCCATCATAAATACAGGTAATGTATCGGCCTGGTTGTAAGGCTGCAATATTTCTGTAAGAAGCTATTGTTTGACTTTGGTCAAAAATTACCACAAAACAATAACCGTTCTTCCTGCTCAGTTTTCGATACTTGAAATTCTTCTTTTGAAACAAAAACAAATTGGATTCCACAGATATTATTTGTACAGTATTTAAACAAATCAGTTGTTATCAAAATCTGGATCTCAGTTGGCCTTTGAAGGTCTGCTCTTGCTGCCAGACACATTGAAGTTCCTCCAAATCCACCACAGGGAGATTTTCCATGGCTTGTAGCAAAAAAGTACCATTCAGCTGAGATTCCAGTCATTTTGATGCTGGTAAAGCTTCAGAAAATTTTTCAAGTTGTACTGTGTTGCTGCCCATCACCAAAGCAGTAAATGTGTGATCTATTAACTTCATTAAGAAAGCATGTACAGTGATTGCATCACATTTCAGGCTGTTGCCTGATGCTGTTGATGTCCAAGTTATTTCTAAAATACACAGCAAGTGGGCATAAAGTTGTTTGGCTGTTATGCCAATGAAAACCTTGAGCTGCATCTTGGACAATGAATGAATAATTTTCAGCGAAATCCATTAATATGATTAGTTCAGTTGGCTTCATGCTTTCTTTTATGCACTTTAAGTGTTTGCTTTGTTGTTTTGCAATATAATGGTGAGTGGAAAGTTTGTCAATTTTCAAAATCAGATCTTCAATAAAATCCTCATGGTCATATGCTTGGTTTTTAATGTGTGTCTATCAATGTGCAACCACTGTTTGAACTCGACAGTATCATCTGGTTCACTGTCTTCAAAGTTCCTTCCCTGGACAGATTTCACCTCGATAAAGCACACAGTCTTTGGATTCCAAATCAAACATTGTTCTAGCAATCTTCTTTAATTGGACAGCTTCCAAGCATCAATTTTACATTTTGGTCAATAAAAAAATTTGAAAAATCCCATTCCAAGCCCATGAAGAAGTCGATAGGCTGCAAACATTTCTTTCAAATTATTCAGAAGTTGCTACTCACCATATAGCGGAGATGCTGAGTTGCAGATAAGCACAACAAAAAGACTCTTGAGTTGCAGATAAGCACAACAAAAAGACTCTTAAAATTAAAGCTATCAACACACACACACACACACACACACACACACACACACACACACACGTTAGAGTCTTTTTGTTGAGCCTATCTGCGACTCAGCATCTCTGCTACTCTGCTATATGGTGAGTAGCAACTTTCCTTTTCACCCATCCTGGATTTTCCATTGTTTGAATTTATTTTCAGAAGGTATTTTTGCATCAAAATTTTCTTTCCCTCTATTCTAATTGATACACACTCCTTTTTACCTGGCAAAATTTGGCTAAATTCTTCATTATGAAGAAAGGTTACCATTCTTACTTTTATTTCATCTGAAATCTTCTTGCCACATTTGTTCTTTGGCACAGCTAATACACCATTTTCTGACTTTAAATTCCTAGCTGCTTTTATAGTTCTTTATGAAATGCCTATTCTAGCATTCTCTCTTTTGTAGTCCAGCTTTTGAGGATGCCACAATTTGCAATTTTTGAGGCTGCCTTGACAATTGCAACTTTTCTTTCAATTCTTTAATCAGCTGCTTATAGTATTCACAATCAGGACATACCTTGCTTGTACTAGGTGTTTGAAAACCTTTTGGGTCAAAGCCTTCAGCAGCAGCAGCAATGTTATTCACAATTGCTTCTTGAGTTTTGGTTATTTTTCGTTTTGCGAAACCTTTGGCATCACTTGTTGCTACCCTCTGAAATTTCAGAAGGGAGACATCAAAAGGAGTTGCATCGACTGATTCTGCTGGTTGTTCTACTGAAAATTCTTTGATATGTTTTAAGCCTTGTTGATGTGTATATGTTTTCAGATGACATCCAGAATTATCTGCAAGGCTGTGCTACAAGGCACTGAAATGTCTTTGATATCCAGTAAACTACAATTCAGTTTTTACTTCCAATTGCCTTTTCTATCAATATTTGATAATGTAAAAGTTCTGTATATTTCCAACTGACAAAAATTAAGCAGTCATAGACAGTGGAAACTTTCGTATGGCATTTTGGTACAGAACAGAAAAAAATTTAAATGACCAGATAAACATTTCTAAAAGTCACACATTTGTGTGGTAATGACAACAGACTTTAGATCATTTAAAAAAGCACACATTAAATCCAAACATTCACTACACAACAGTGTGCTTCAGAATCATTGCTGAAGCATGTTTTTAAACTCCGTTGTTGTCACTAAACTTGTCTGTCTCAAAAATAAAAACAACTTCTCCTGATCAAATTAAGTGAGCTCTTTTCAATGGCATCAATAAAAATCAGATCTGAGTGATGCTTTTTGAGATATGACTTCTTGAAAAATGGGACAAAATTGACTAATTAATTTTTTTTAGTAGACTTTAAACTTAGACAACTTAGTTGTTATTTGAGCAATCCAGGTGCCACTTGCAGAGCTTTTTGACATGCTGACAGGCTGCAGGTGCGTATAGAATCAGTTTCAGAAAGTTATTCTTTCAATAGATACAAGACAATAAAGTATGGTCAAGATCTGTTATGATAAGATGTATGACCCACTTTGAAAGCATATTTATGATGAATTTACTATAATTTGACTTTTAGTTCTACAACTAAGCTATTGTACCCAAAAGTTGTACAGGATCACTAAGTTTCAGTATGGCAGGTCTGTTAGATACTGAATAATGGTAAAACAAAGTTGATGATTTACTCCTTTAAGATGCAATGTCAAAAAACTAACCTTTACAAAAGGGTAGCCAGTGGCCCAACCATACTACTTATGGAGCTGTAATTTGGGGTGCTTCATGTAAGTTCTGTATGTACATCACTGTAAAAATTTCCTCAGTATCAGAGAGGGTAAAGTGGGGACCCCTAGGAGAGTTAACATGGAATGACCCTAGTGGGTTTGGAGGCTGAAGGGCGTTGGGAAAGGCAGTGTTTAATAGCAGCACAACCAGGGGCATGAGGGATGTTGGTGTATAGGGAGACGGCATCAACAGTGACTAACAAGGATTGAGGAGGTAAAGGGGTAGGGATGGTGGAGAAACAGTGAAGGAATGGTTGATGTCTTTGACGTGTGAGGCTTGATTACGGACAATTGGTTGGAGGTGTTGGTCAATGAGGGCCAAAATTCTTTCATTAGGGGCACAATAACCAGCCACAACTGGGTATCCAGTATTGTTGTGTTTGTGCATTTTTGGGAGAATGTAGAAGGTGGATGTGCAGAATTTCATAGGTGTGAGTAGAGAAATGAATTCAGGTTAGAGGTTCTGGGAAGGGCCTAAGCAGGTTGGAATTCTGGGATGGGATCACTCTGATAGAGTTAATAGGTGGAGGAGTCATAATAATTGGCAGAAGTATTCTGCCATGAACTCACTGTGACTCAGAACAAAAGTCGTGGAACCTTTGTCAGCAGGTAGGATGAGTAGCTCAGGATTTGCTTGAGGTTGTGTATAGCTATTCTTTCTTCTTCTGAAAGGTTGATGTTCTGTGGAAGGGACTTGGGGAAGAATAGTGAGGCTAAGTTGAAGGTAAAGAATTCCTTGAAGGTGACCAGCAGGTGGCTAGGTGGAAGAGGGGGAGGATCACAATTGGATGGTGGTATGAAGTGGAAAAGGCAGGGTTCAATGTTGGAATTACGTTGATTTTGGTTGAAGGGATTGGCAACAGAGATGCACTTCCAATGCAGGAATCAGAAGAAGGCCTTCACAAACAGGCACTGTATCCCAGACTTAGTCCGCAAACATATCTCCCATGCCATTTCCCCTTACACCACAATCCTCCCAAAAACCCCAAGAACTGGCCACAAAGGAGTGCCCCTTTGTCATCCAGTACCACCCCGGACTGGAACAACTGAACCACATCCTTTGCGCAAGCTTTGATTACCTATCAACATGCCCTGAAACACAGGACACCCTACATGAGATCCTTTCCGCCCCTCCTAAAATGGTGTTCTGTTGTCCACACAACCTCCACAACATTCTAGCCCATCCCTACGTCATTACAAATCCCAACACTTTGCCACAAGGATCATATTCCAGTGGAAGAATCAGGTGCAAGACCTGCCCAATCCACCCACTCAGCAATTTGTATTCTAGCCCTGTCACAGGTTCATCCCATCCATCAGCAGCCAGGCTACCTGTGAAAGCAGCCCTGTCATTTGTCAGTTCTGCTGCAATAATTGCACAACTTTTTATATTGGTATGACTACCAACCAACTGTCCACCAGGATAAATGGTCACTGCCAAACTACGGCCAAGAGCAAAGTAAACCACCCTGTGGCACAATATGCAACAGAACATAAAATGCTTGATTTCAATGCCTGCTTCACCACCCAAGTCATCTGGAACCTCCCCTCTGAACTCTACAGCTCCATAGATGGGAGTTATCCTTTCAACACATTCTCCACTCCCATAATTATCCCAGCCTCAACCTATAATAACATACTGTTCCCACAGCCTCTGCCCCATAAACTGCTCCCCGTTCTTGTCTCCCAGCCTCTCTGTTTGCCACCCTCTGCCAATGCACCTACTCATCTTTCCCTGCTTCTCTCCCTTTTTTGCCACCTCCCTGCCCCACAACCTCCTGATGTTGCATCTGTTGGCATTCTAGTTTCTGCTTACTCCACCTGACAGCATTTGTCTGTCCCCCTACCCTTACATTATTATCTCTTCCCTTCCTCATTCCTTCCATATTGCTGCTTGCATCCCAAGTGATAGTCGCATTCTGGTCCAAGCTGCCAGAGTTGGCGTTCATGTCTACATGAGGTGTGCTTTCTTCTGCGTATGAATGATGTGTGATTCTCCTTTGCTGATGAAAGTTGTGGCCTGAACTCTATGTAAGTGTCTTTTAATTAAGCTTGTCCTTAATTGTCTGTAACTTAACATTTCTTCTTTATGGTAAGTGAAAATCTATCTTTTTCTACATTGTTGAGCACATACTGGATAGGTGTAAGGTAGTAGAACAGTTCATGATGGAACGGAGCCTCTCTGGCATAGTCTCTCTAAAGAAACAGAACTTCTGCACAATACCTGTACAACAAAGCACAGGTCTCAACAAAGAGGTGTTTCTCTTTCCAAAGGCCAATGCACGAAGCTTTCATTGACTTACTGAAAAAAAAACTCTCACAAAACCCACAGAAATTCTGGTCATATGAAAATGTTATTACTGGCAACAAAGTCAAGTGCCCAGTCACTCATAGATGACACAAGAAATGATACTGAGGGTGACAAAGCAAAAGCAAAACTGTGAAACTCCATTTTCAAACTTTTCTTTGCAAAGAAAGATACAGGAGTACTGCTGAAGTTTAATTCTTGTATCACTGTAAAGATAATGGATATAAATAGTAGTATCAGTGGTGTTGATGAACAATTGACACTGCCACAGCTGAATGAGATCCCAGGGCAGGATTGAATTCATATCAGAGCTAAACAGAATTTGACAGCCCTTCTTTTATTCACAATATGGCACAGATCCCTCTAAAAATATACTGTGCCCTATAGTTGGAAGAAAGCTCATTCACACACTCTACAAGAAAGGTAGCAGAAAGGATTAAAAAAAACTACCATCCAATATCACTGACATTCATCTGTTACGCCACCCAGCATGGATACCGAAAATTTGTCATGTGAAAGCCAACTTATGTCTGTCTCACATGACATCCTGAATGCCCAAGATGAAGACAGTCAGATGGATGCAGTATTTCTTCACTTCTCAAATACATTTCACCCAGTACCACTCAAATGCATGTTAGTGAACATGTGATCATTTGGTGCAAGAAACAAAATTTATCTTGATGAGTCATTAACAGGCATAAAGGTAACTTCAGTCATGCCCCAGGGATGTGAGTTGATACCCTTGCTGTGCAGGTTGTCTATTAACAATTTAAAAAAAAATAGTTCTAAAAGTATCAGATTTTTTTGCAGGTGGTACAATAATAAAGCACAAGAATGGCAAGGGAGTCTGCCCAATATTCAGTCAGATCTTGACAAGATTTCGAGAGGGTAAACGACTGGCAACTTGCTTTAGAGATTCAGAAATGTGAAACCGTGCACCTCACAAAATGCAATAATGTATGACTGCATTATCACTAAGTCACAATTGGAATCAATAAAGTCATACAAACATCTGGATGTAACAATCTATGGCGATATGAAATTGAATGTCACACAGGCTCAGCCATAAATAAAGCAGGTAACAGACTTTGATTTATTTGTAGGATACAGGGAAAATGCAATCTGTCCATAAAGGAGATTCATAATGGACAGTGTTAGACACAGTAAGCTGATGAAAATCACGTTGAACCAAAAGGAAAACGAATAAGAGCCAGAATATTAAATTAAACTCACTGTAGGCCACTAGGTGAACAATATTAATTAATATTACAAATAAATCCTGTAGCTTGGAAAGCATGTAGGCTGTTGCAGTAGTACCCTGCGTAACAATTTCCTCATTCTGGGTACCACAACTGTTAACACTCTCTGATTCCGATAGCCTTCAAGGGCAAAAACCACAACGATTTGTAGTAGCTAGTAATATTGGCATAGGGTCATTAATATTATGGAAGTAGCTGCAGTGACACAAATGAAATAGGAAATTTTCATTTCAGCTTGGGGGATTCTGTCGTCCATAAGTCTTACCACAATCAGATTACTCTTTATTTTGAGCGTTATCCGATCAATGGTGTTTATTGCAAATTTAGTCGCAGGGTCTACTCATGGAAGAAGAATGGTGAGAGAATTGTGTAGCTGTATATCACGCAATTTGTCACTCTGGAAGTGGTAGAAACTATTATCCCCTACAGTACCACTGGAAAGAATTAATGTAAAACAGAGGCACTATAAAGAATTAAGGTCAAACACAGGTTGGTTGAAATTGCCAATACTGGATGTCAGCTTGGTGGTAGTTTCGTTGAGTTGGTGAAGGCAATAAATGGGAATACAAAATCTTCATACTGGTAGTGCCAGACAGATCTGCTATGGTCTACGTTCTGTACCTACAGTTATACTCTGCAAACCATCATGACGTGCGTGGCAAAGGGTACATCCCACTGTGCTGACTATTGGAGTTTCTTCCCATTCCATTCACATACAGAGCATGGAAAGAATGATTGTCTGAATACCTCTGTGTATGCTGTAGTTAATCTAATCTTAACCTAACTATCTGTATGTGAGTGATACATAGGGGGTTGCAGTATATCCCTAGTCATCATAAGTCAATTCTTGAAACCTTGTTAAGAGACTTTCTCAGGATAGTTTATGTCTATCTTCAAGAGTCTTCCAGTTCTCTTCCTCCAGTATCTCTGTGACACTTCCCACATATCAAACAAACCTGCATCCATGTGTGATGCCCTGCTCTGTACGTTCAATATCCCCATTAGTCATATTTTATGTGGATGCCACACACATGAGCAATATTCTGGAACCAGTCACACGAGTGATTTGTAAGCATCTGACTTGTCGACTCATTGCACTTCCCCAGCATTCTACCATTAAATTGAAGTCTAGCACCTGCTTTTTCCACGACTGAGCCAATTTGAACATTGCACTTCATACCCCAACATTGTGTTACACCCAGGTATTTATATGAGTTGACTATTCCCAACAGTGACTCATTGATATTATACTTGTAGGATAATATGTATTTCTGAACATTCAGAACAAGTTTCCAATCTTTCCACAGCTTCGAAATTTTACCAAGATCTGACTGAATAATTATGCAGCTTCTTTCAGACAGTAGTTCATCATATTGTGTTGAAATGTGACAGTATGGTTGTGAGTCGGCGGAACCAGCAAATTCGTGTCATTATATTAGTTTCAGTAACTGTTAAGGTTCAAATTTTTACACAAACTGGATTTCGACGAGTCATTAACGCCCACGACTTCGATGGTGTCATGGTTGAAAGCAGGCAAGTGGCAAACAGCCCATTGATACTTAGTAAATTTGTTATAAAAGGAATTCCCTCAGTAATCTTCCTTGTGTGTTTAGTATTCTACTTCATAATTACTCGTTTCTTAAAGGACAGCAAAGAATTAAGTTTTCGTGTAACAAATATTTACCGTCATTTCCGGAGACGTCTGGTTCTTGCAGATGCAATGTCCTTCCGTCTGAAATGAAAGAACATTCCACAATTTATACCGCATGTTTTTCTGAAAACTGCAACAATATGCGTGTCAAAATATGTATTGTTAAGCAACAAATGAAAAATCTTTGCTATAAAAGGCTGACATACAGTGCTCTCCATATGATTTTCAATAACTAATGACGTGCCCACGAAAAGCAGCCGCTCTGCAAATTGCAGAGTTGTACCAAGTGTACTAAAGCCACACACACAAGCAAACGGCGAATAAGAACTCGGCACTCACATTTTAACATGTATGGAGGAATTATGTGACACTATTGACTGACAACAATAAGTTTGCACAACTGGGCAAGCATTTGACAGTTGTTTGAAAATACTGCTAATGTGCGTCCAGTTCAACATAGACGCAAGTTTCAAAATCTGAATCGGCTACCGTATGTCTGCAAAAAAGTACAGCGTCAGAAAAAATCGAATACGGGAATTATTCATACCGGCTACGAAAGAAATAAATGCACACTTATGTATACATTCTTACCAGATCCGCGTTGCTGATAACCGCAACACTACCGTTTAATTCATCAGCAACCAATTTCAACATTTCCTTTTTTACACACGGTGTAAGAATAAGTTTGGGGTGCAATTTCTGGCACAAAAAACAAGCTTTGGTACTATTCATGTAAGCGAATTGCCTGAATCGTTTTGCGCAAGGATCTTACAGACACAAAAGAACGCGTGGTTGAAGTCGGTCTCAGACGCAGGCAACCAGGTAAAAGCAGTGACAAAGACGTCACTCCAGGCCGAGCCTAAGCTATTAATAATACATCCGCTACAACGGCGTTTTCCATTTTCTTTCTGGATAATATACAATAGTTGTTTCAAATTTTGACAGTTACGGCAAGCGTTGTTAGCTCTTAGGTTATCTGAAATTAGATCCTTGGAATAAGCTATTACATTCCTTTACTTCATAGTTATTATGCGGTCAGAGCCGATCTTAAAGAAACTCACCAACGAAGTCAGAAATGGATTGCATCCGCGAAGCAAAACATATTTTTCGATCCGCATCACAATGCGATATATTTAGTCTTACAGAAATAAGTGATGGACTACAAATACATGCCGACTTAAGTTTTCTAATTGACTGTCTACGGAGAATACATAAAAAAAAACCATGCCCTTGCTTAATGTTGGTGCAACAATGCCTTGGTGCAGTACCCTTTTTTCTCAACGCAATTTACTGCATGAACATACCTTTAACACTGCTTGTTTTCTGAAACTACGGTAATTAATTAATATCGTATATTTATTGCTCCGGGCATTTCATTTCATAAAGCTGTTGCCACTATTGATCAGCCAGTGGTTATCGTCAAAGGCACATCCTGTTCTTGCAAGCTGTTTCGAAGGCATTTGGTTTTAGGCTCAAGATGACCACTGGCATCCTGAAACCGGTAACGGCTGTAGAAATCCTAGTGTGATTTGCCGAAAAGAAAAAGAATATAAGTCAATCAGTTTTATCTCCAAGACAGTACTTCATTTTTCATTCAAGGACTACAAGCTCTTTCCGAACAGAATCACACTGCCATACATAAGTCTTATTGACACTCTCAACAACACATCCAATATGAAAATGAAAGAAAAAGTTAAATAATATGAGATTTACTCAACAAAGCTTCACTCTACAGCTGAATATAACCTGTGACAAACTGAAAATCCGGGTTTTGTTTAGAGTTCAGGATTTGCTTTGTTACAAAATTTCATACGTTAAAGTTGTTCGATTATTCGAATATCTTAAAAGCATATTAAATTCTGCAACAGATAGTTAATATTATGAAAATATATAAACTATAGTCTGGTTAAAATTACTTGGCACTTCATAAGATGGTGCTGGTTCCCTCTGATCAGAGTGCTCAGCGCCATGCCTGCCCAAACCGTTTGCCGCTCCCAAACCACCACAACAACTGGTCAGTTCACTTCCAATTCTTTGCCTGGCATTCGTTCTTGATGTGTTTCGATCACGAATCAGGGATCTGGCAATTTTATTTCGTATTTCATCATACATGGAAACCATACCACAACCAACATACACACATAAGAATCTCAATAGGAAGGGGATAGGTAAATTGGCTGGGGTGATAGCAAAATCTTTAAAGGGGAGCCCTGAGACTCGGGGAAATTACCTTTTTTTTAGGCTAACATAAGTATCCAATGGCTCAAAATTGAATGAAATTAAGCTTATTGAAAAGCTCAGACAGGCAGGTACTAGAAACGTTAAAATATCACAAGATTGTCATAAAAGTACAGTGAAAAATAATGTTAGGATGTCACAAGATTCTCATAAAAGAACAGTGAAAAATAGTATTAGTATATTGCATCACAATATCAGGGGATTAAAAAACAAAGTTGATGATCTTCTTGTTTGTTTAGAAGTTTAGAAACTGCGGATGAAATAGATGTACTATGCTTGTCTGAACATCATATAGGCACAGGTATAGAAAAGATAAACATAGCTGGATAGAAGCATTCAGCACATGCAAGTAAGGATGCAATGGAGAGAGAAGAAGTTCCAATATGTGTTAAAAGTTATCTTGGTGTGAAAAATTTAGGAACTAAAAAATTTTGTGTAGAGCAACATACAGAAGCTTGTGCATGTGAGCTTCAACTAAACAATGATGGTACTTTTATAATTATAGCTGTGTACAGGGTCCAACTGGGAAATTTTTGGTTGTTTTTAGAAACTTGGCTTCTTTGTTGTGCTATCTGTGAGACAGAAGGAAGAAAACTACTCTTTGTGGAGATTTCAACGTAGATTTTCTGAAGGGGTCTGACAGAAAGCTTGACCTTGAAGTATTACTTGGTTCTTTCAATTTGACATCAGTTATTGATTTTCCTACTCAAGCAGTACTGGAAAGCAGTACACTGACTATGCTTGTGCATAGTACACTTACAGATAATGTTTTTGTACACCAAGATAAATTAAATCAAATAAAAACTTCGCCTGTTACGAATGGTCTGTCTGGTCATGATGCACAGCTACTTACAGCATATAACATAGCTCCATACAGAAATGCAAAACAATCCTCCAACTGCAAATTTTATGGAAAGCTTGCAACAGTTAGAATGGGGTGATGTGTACAGGGAACCTTATGCTTATTTAAACTTTAAACTATTTTGTGATACCTTTGTGGCTAAGAAAACAGTGAAACATAATTGTAAGAAACCATCTAAAAGTAAGAAACCATCTAAAATGCCATGGCTTACTAAACAGATAAAAATTCTTGTAAACAGAAAAGGGAAATGTATCTTATAGCTACAAGAAGTAATGACCCAGAAACAGTCAAACATTATAAACACTACTGCACTGTATTGAGAAAAGTTATTAAAAAGTTCAGAAATATGTGCATTATGTCTGAGATTAGCACCTCTGATGATAAAATTAAAACAATTTGGAATATTGTGAAAAGGGAAACAGAGCAACTGAGAACATAGGAAGACTGTACTTCTATCAAATACACTGAAAAGTTTGTTAACAAAAAGTCAGAAGTAGAAAATATTTTAATAATCATTTTTAAGTGTTGTAGAGAAAATAGGATCCAATTATTCAGTAGAAAATGCCTGGCTATATATGGAAGAGGCAGTACCTACACAATTTGATAAAATTGAAACCTCCTACTGAAATTAGGAAAATAATAATTTCACTCAAAGGTAAAAGCTTTTATGGAATTGATGGCATTTCCATCAGATTACTAAAGGCTTGTTGCCAACAGATAAGTAGGATTCTCAGTCACATATGTAGTAGCTCGCTGAAACAGAGCATTTTCCAGATAGACTGAAATATGTTGTTGTTAAACAATTGCATAAAGAAGGGCATAGGTCTGACACTAACAACTACTGCCCAATCTCACTTCTGACAGCTGTATCCAAAATTCTTGAAAAATTATGTATTCAAGAGCAGCTTCACATATTTGTAAAAATGAAGTACTAACCATGGCTGATAGAAGTCAAGAAAGACATTGAGGAACTGAACATAACTGAAAGTGACATTAGAAACTGAGCACTTCTCTGAAGGATACTAAAAGAAAAGAGGTTTCACGACAGATCACCCTGTAAAAAGACCGGCGCTCTTCAGACAAAGGAGAGAAAGGGGAAACATAGCCAGAGAATGCGGGATTACTGGGCAAACATCAAGTCCTTCTCCATGCTGAAAAGCTGAATATCGTGGTCCTTAGCTGGCCCATTCGAAAGAAGAAGAAGAAGAACTAACAAAATGTCAATTTGGTTTTCAAAACGGCTTTTCAATAGAAAGTTATATATATGCCTTCACTGATCAAATATTAAATGCTCTGAATAACTGAACGTCACACACTGGGATATTTTGTGATTTCTCAAAGGTTTTTGA
Organism: Schistocerca piceifrons; assembly: GCF_021461385.2. Taxonomy (NCBI): domain Eukaryota; kingdom Metazoa; phylum Arthropoda; class Insecta; order Orthoptera; family Acrididae; genus Schistocerca; species Schistocerca piceifrons. The sequence continues at coordinate 191,523,928 of NC_060141.1, forward strand.
CCATGCAAATAATGAAATTCTACTACATAAGCTTAGGTATTGTGCACAAGTGGTTTAATTCATATTTAACTGGGAGAATTCAGAAGGTTGAAATTAACAGTACCGATAGTCTGTAAAAATCAGCAGAGTGCTCTGACTGGGGGTATCAAGAATTGAGTTTCACAGGGTTCAGTCTTGGGTTCCTTATTGTTCTTAACATATGATATTAATGACGTGCCTCTCTATATTCATGAAGGTGCAAAGCTAGTTCTTTTTGCCAATGATACAAGTATAGTAATCGCACTCAACAAACAAGATTTAGCCACGGAAATTTTAAATAATGCCTTCCATAAAATTATTAACGGATTCTCTGTGAATGGAGTCTGACTAAATTTTGAGAAAACACAGTATATACAATTCTGTACAACAAATTGCATGACACCATAGTTAGATACAGACTTTGAACTGATGTCTTGCTAAGGCAGGATATTCAAAATTTCTGGGGAAGTGTATTGATGAGAAACTGAATTGTAAGAAACACATTGATGATTTGCTGAAGTGGTTAGGTTCAGACACTTATGCTATTAGTGTTATTACAAATTTTGGTGATAAACGTATCAGCAAATTAGCCTCCTATGCCTGTTTTTATTCACTGCTTTGATATGGCGTCATATTTTGTGGTAATTCATCATTAAGAAAATAATAGCTGGAACCCATCCAAGATCACCTTGCAGACGTTTATTTAAGGAACTTGCGGTATTCACTGTTCCTTCACAATGCATATATTCACTTATCCAATTTGTTATTAATAACCCATCCCAGTTAAAAAATAACAGTGACATGACTACATTAGAAGAAAGGATAATATTCACTTTTCTGGGGTAAATCTGACTTTGGCACAGAATTATGCTGCCACAAAAATCTTTGGTCATTTGCCAAATAGCATTAAAAGTCTGACAGACAGCCAACCAAAATTTAAAAACAAAAGAATTTTTGAATGACTACTCATTCTACTCAATAGATGATTTTTTTAGATATGAAGCAATAACTGTTAAAAAATGTGTGATGAAAACTTAAGTTAAACTGATACGTTCCACATCATTACAAAATGTCATGTTCATGATCTCTGGAACAAGTATTAATTTAATGTAACACAATGTAATGAAATATGCACGTTTCAAGCCCAGTGCTAACTAAACACTACTGGATACTTCCACACAAGACATGATTCAGTGTCAGATATGCAGTTATCATAATCACAGAGATCAGCTTACATTAGATTAGCTTCACACAACACTGAGCAAAACCAAGTTTTTGAAGGCTGAAATTCATCACTGTGATTCGGTGATCAAAGTCTGAAGTATAATTATGTCACTTAGTGTTGTACTTTCATGCAATGGTTAGTGTGTTAACTTGCCATGTTGAAGGTCTTGGTTTGAATCTCATCAAGAACCATGAAATTTTATTATTTCTAAATGCAAAGAATATGCTAACCATTTTTATGCAATTAAATGGTTTAAACATAATTTTTTATTTCTAATTCTTTGCCACATCATTTTCATCATGGTAGTGACTGTTTTATTTGTTTCATTTTTCCACGTATCATTCTATACAGAGGATATATATCTATACAGAGGATATATAAGTATATATCTCCTCTGCATTGTTTAATGACTTTTCTTATATCTGTACAAGATGTCACAGGACCAAAATTAAATAAACAAATTACCCTCACACTGGCTACACAATCTGCTGTGTTACCAATCAATGAGCAGTCCTCGTTGGCACTTAGTTACAGATTATAGGCGACCCAGCAAGGTAGTGTAGTGGTAGCATACTGGACTCACAATTGAGAGGATGATGGTTCAAACCCGCATCCGGCCATCATGATTTAGGTTTCCCATGATTTCCCTAAATCACTTCAGGAAAATTCCATGATGATTCCTTTGAAAGGGCATGGCCAACTTCCTTCCCCTTCCTTCCCAAATCCAATGGGACTGATGGCCTCGCTGTTTGGTGCCTCCCCCAAATCAATCAACCAATTGTAGACGGCCGAGTAAGGATGTTGCAGTGGTAGCACACTGGACTTGCATTCGGGAGAGTGACGGTTCGAACCTGCATCCGACCATCCCGATTTAGGTTTCCCATGATTTTTCTAAATTGTTTCAGGCAAATTCCAGGATGGTTCCTTTGAAAGAGAATGGCCAAATCCTTCTCCATCCTTCCCAAATCCAATGGGACCAATGACCTTGCTGAATCAGTCAACCAATTATAGGCAACACAGACAGATCCCAGATGAAAAAAGAATGATAGCAAATAAAAAAGTCACTACAATGACGAAAATTATGTGGCAAAGAATTAGAAATAGTAAATTACATTTAAACCAATTACTTGAATAAAAATGATTATCAAATCTTTTGACTGGATTTAGAAATTTAAAAAAAAAATTACAGCTCTTGATGAGATTCAAACCTACGACCTACCACATGGCTTGTTAATACACTACCCATTGCATTAAAGCCCAACACTCAGCGGCATCATTGTACTTTAGACTTCAATCACCAAGTCCCAATGATGAATTGCAGTCTTCAAAACTCTGTTTCATCCAAAGTTGTGCAAATAAAGATAACAATAGAATTTATCACAAGTTTGATGGGGAAGATGGTTATATAATTGTGTACCTCTATGAACAAGACTTTTCTGATAGGTTGATGTCCTAGCACAGGAGACACGGGTGCTATTGCCGTTTCTTGTTCCACAACTGTGCACAGAGTTGATTAGCTGATATGCATTGGAGGTTCGTAAATATTCTCTCGCGAAGACTATTGTTTCAAATATCTACAGGCAAGGAATGTTAAATATTTTTAAAGCTAGGAAAAGAGGGCAACACAAATCTTGTTTCTTTACATTGCATATGATTCTGGAATATCGTTTTTGAGTTTTGAATATGGATTGATTATAAGGTACAGTCCCGATTCCCCCAGAATATTATTCCACATCTGATTGCTGACTGGAAATATATGTGGTATGCTTCTATTACTGTTTCTCAGTTACAGCTCATGTTAAGTATCCATGGCATATAATGGATTGATGTAGACATAGATGTAGAGGCAGATGTAGATAGCAGTTTAGCTGTAAGAACTTTAATGTGCGTATTCCATTTTAGGTCGCTCTGCAGAGATATTCCTAGGAATTTCATATCATCAATCAATTTTAAATTTTGTTACTTATTTTCAGTGAGTGGTCATTTTGTTGCTTAAGGTGGGATATATAAAAGTTCATGGCTACTGCTTTTTCAGTGTTTACAATAAGTTTATTTCTTTCAAGGCAGGGAGTTAGCTACAGCAATGTGTCTCTAGATGTTTGAAGGTCTTTTTGGTTTAACACTGTAATCAAAATACTGGTGTCATCAACAAATAAAATTTCCTTTTGGCATAGACAGTTTAATTCATGTCATCTACAGTACTGGCCCTTAAAATTGCTACACCACGAAGATGACAAGCTACAGATACGAAATTTAACTGACAGGAAGAAGATGTTGTGATATGCAAATGATTAGCTTTTCAGAGCATTCACACAAGGTTGGCACCGGTGGCGACACCTACAACACACAGACATGAGGAAAGTTTCCAACCAATTTCTCATACACACACAGCAGTTGACCGGCGTTGCCTGGTGAAACATTGTTGTGATGCCTCGCATAAGGAGGAGAATTGTGTACCATCAAGTTTCCGACTTTGATAGAGGTCGGATTGTAGCCTATCGCAATTGCAGTTTATCATATCGCGACATTGCTGCTCATGTTGGTCGAGATCCAATGACTGTTAGCAGAATCGGTGGGTTCAAGAGGGTAATACGGAACGCCGTGCTGGATCCCAACGGCATCGTATCACTAGCAGTCGGGATGACAGGCATCTTATCCGCATGGGTGTAACAGATCGTGCAGCCACGTCTTGATCCCTGAGTTAACAGATGGGGATGTTTGCAAGACAACAACCATCTGCACGAACATTTTGATGAAGTTTGCAGCAGCATGGACTATCAGCTCGGAGACCACGGCTGTGGCTACCCTTGGCGCTGCATCACAGACAGGAGCGCATGCGATGATGTACTCAATGACGAACCTGGGTGCACAAATGGCAAAATGTCATTTTTTTGGATGAATCCAGGTTCTGTTTACAGCATCATGATGGTCGCATCCATGTTTGGTGACATCGCGGTGAACGTGTATTCGTCATCGCCATACTGGCGTATCATCCGGCGTGATGGTACGGGGTGCCATTGGTTACATGCCTCGGCCACCTCTTGTTCGCATTGACGGCACTTTGAACAGTGGACGCTACATTTCAGATGTGTTTACAACCCATGGCTCTACCCTTCATTCAATCCCTGCGAAACCCTACATTTCAGCAGGATAACACACGACCGCATGATGCAGGTCCTGGACGGGCCTTTCTGGATACAGAAAAGTTCAACGGCTGCCCTGGCCAGCACATTCTCCAGATCTCTCACCAATTGAAAACGTCTGGTCAATGGTGGACGAGCAACTGGCTCATCACAATACGCCAGTCACTACTCTTGATGAACTGTGGTATCGTATTGAAGATGCATGGGCAGCTGTACCTGTACACACCATCCAAGCTCTGTTTGATTCAATGCCCAGGCGTATCAAGGCCGTTATTATGGCCAGAGGTGGTTTCTCAGGATCTATGCACCCAAATTGCATGGAAATGTAATCACATGTCAGTTCTAGCATAAAATATTTGTCCAATGAATACCCGTTTATCATCTGCATTTCTTCTTGGTGTAGCAATTTTAGTGGCCAGTAGTGTATGTACAAAAGACAGAGGATTGCACATAATGTCGACCTTTGTGGCATGCCATATTTCACTGTAGCTTTTTCTGATGTGTATGCTGTTGTTCTTATAATTTTTCAAGTGATTTCATCCTGTTTAAGAACAATTTTTTGAAGTCATTTTTTGAAGTCAATTAGTAAGATATGATCTAACCTTTCATCTGAAATACCTCTAATTCCCTCTCTTTCCAGTTTATGTAATAGAATAATGTGATCTATAATATCAAATGCTTTGAATAGGTCCAAGAAAATTCCAGAAGCCATTTCCTTTTCATCTACAGCTTTTAAGATAGCACGCAGAAATCCATTAATGCTGTGGTTGTTGATCTTGACTGCCTGAAACCATGCTGATGATTTGACAGCAAAGAGTTTTTGTTAATAAACTCTAAAAATATATTGTAAAAGAGCTCATCAAAGATCTTTAAGAAGTTACTAAGCTGAGCTAGAGGCCTGTAATTTTTAACATTGTCTGTGGCTCCGTTTTTGTGGAAGGGGGTTACCTTCGCAACCTTAAGATCTGGAAATGTACGGGTGGAAAGGAGTGATTAATGATATGCTTCAGTGGTTCTACAATATAATCTCCTGTTTGGTTTATAACATAGTCTGGATCATCATGAAAGCCACATGAAGGTTTCTTTAATGATGTAACTGCCAGTATGACCTCATTGTGTGTGACCTCTTTGAGAAACATAAACCCATTGGGGGGTTTGTTGTTTTCAATGTGGTGCACATTAAGAGTCTGGTTGAAATCATTTGCAATTTTGCTAAATTACTCATTGCTACTGCAGTGGCATCACATATTTACACATTTTCCAGACTTATGCTAATAGCATTTGCCACTGGCTGGGTGCCTGTATCAGAACACATGACGTTCCATGTGGCCCGTGTCTTGTTTTTTGATTTGTAGGTGTATTCACTTTTTGTTGTAGATCTATTGCATCCTTTGATATATGAAGGGGTAAAAAAAAAGGAGAGAGAGAGAATTATTTTTCAAAAGCTATATACTTTCAAATTGTTTACAAAACAACCTTATCCTCTTCAAAATACTCTCCATTACAACTAATACATTTGTCCCACCGTTGCTTCCATTGTTCAAAACAATTTTTGTAGTCATCTTTAGAAACTGCTGGGAGCTCCTCCTGTGTTTTGATTTGATTTGATTTGATTTGATTTTTTATTAGTCCAGTTTTATCATACAGCACAAATTGTAGAATTGATATTGGACACGTCAAAGATAAGTTACAATTATACATAGTATTAGCAAAATAGTACGCAAATTAAAAATAGGTACCAATTACAATTAATTGTGTTTCAGATGCATAAGTTCTCTGACAGAATAGAAACAGTGCTTTATTAGAAATGCCTTCAGTTTAGCTTTAAATACTGGATGAGTAGCATTTTTTATTTCCTCTGGCATCTTATTGTGTAATATTACACCAATGTTGAGTATGCTCCTCTGATAGGTGGTTGTTCTGTGATATTTTTGATGTATATTTGATTTCCCCTCTGGTACTATAGTTGTGTACATTTTTGTTCTGTAGCAGTTTGCCTGTTTTCAGGAGGTAGTCCCTAATGAACAAGATCTTAGTTAAATGGAATTTACAGGACTCCATCTCTTTAAGGCCACAAATTATTATTAGAGCTCTTTTTTGCATGCTACAAACCTTTACACTGTGAGTTGAGTACCCCCAGAAAATGATCTCATATCGGACTAGTGAGTGGAACTGTGCATAGTATGCCTGCAGTACTGTTGTTTTGCTTGTTGTAGCCTTTAAAATTCTTAGGCCATAGCACACAGATGATAGTTTTCTAGACAAGTTATTTATAAGTGTGTCCTACTTTAAGTCTTGCTGATCACATAGACCCAAAAATTTTGTGACACATTTTCTATGGGATCATTTTTTAATAGTGATTGAATAGACATTTGATTAGTTGGAGGAATTAAATGAAAATCGACACACACAGTTTTTTCAGTATTTATAATGAGTTCTTCTCGACTTCTTCAATGTTGTCAAATCAGTGTCCTTTGCCTCTCCTTTTCATGCATGGAAATAAGAAAAAGTCACGCAGAGCCAGGTCAGGAGAGTAAGGTGCATGAGGCAGTGGAACCATGCCATTTTTAGCCTAAAACTATCTAACAGAGATGGCTGCGTGTGCAGGTGCATTGTCTTGGTAGAAGAAAAAGTTTCTTGTTTGCCCGAATCTTCCATTAATATTCACTGAACCGAGCTCCAAGATAACCCACTAATCTCTGACAGTTGATCAATTTTCTGTCGACAGACTTTGAGCACAAGCCTTCGAATGTTTTCAACTTTTTCTTCGATTCCAGCAGCTGATGGACATCCGGAACGAGGTTTGTCATCAATCGACATGTTGTCATTTTTAAATCGAGCAAACCACTCGTACACTTGGGTTTATCCCAAAGCACCATCTTGCTAAACTGTTTTCAACATTAAAACAGTTTTAGCAGCATTTTTACTTAGTAGAACACAAAATTTCACAGCTGCATATTGTTCACTTCAACTTTCCATCATAAAAAATGAAACAAGAACAAAACAGCACTAACAAAAACAATCACTGCAGATGAACAGTACAAGCCAAGTCGACAACACAGGCAGCATGGAACTGACAATGAGTTGCGCTATACACACCTAGTGGCAGAATGCGTACTACACAAGCTCCACCCACAGCAATGTTATTCCATTTTTTTCCAGCTTCCCCCTCCCTCCCCCCCCCCCCCCCCAAAAAAAATTTAAAAAAATCTCTAATGATACAGTATTTTGTTTTTTATGTATGAATGCAGTAATCTTTTCTTTGCATTGTAAATTTTTATACCTGTAGCGATCCAACTTTTGTTTCTAGTAGGTTTTAATTTACTTTGCTTAAGAGGGAAGGCAATGTCAAAATAATATTGATATGTTCCATGAAAGTTATTAAACATTCTATTTACATTTGAATAGTGGAACGCTTCATCTCATGTTTTCCAGTTTAACAGGTGGAGAAGTTTGCTGTATTACCATCACTGAGATCCCTGCACACAACGAATTTGATGGGTAATTTCTTTTCGTCTTGAGTTTGTTCGTAGAGGATAGCTTTAAAAGCCGTGAACAAAGCAATCATGATTTTGGTTCTGCCGCAGGTTGTTGATCACCGCTTTCTCTGATACATTATGCATCATGAGGTTGTGGTTAGGTTAGGACATGAGTTTAAATTCATGTTTACAAAACAATGCCGCAGTTCAATCACTGGTCACTTAAAATCAGGTGTTGACAGGGTATCTTGCATTTCCAACATAACTTGCAGCAGTTACTTTCAATTTGCTCAGCGTTACATATTAACAGCATTTGTGAATTGGCTTGCCGTGTTTGTGTGTTATCTGTAACCAAGTAATAGCCGGTGGCCGATGTGACAACACCACAGTGGTAAGTGATAGATGTAATGATGAAAACTGTGCATATGGTATGTAAAAATGTTTGCCTGACACTAACCACGATTTTTCGCCAGTTTTTAAGAAATTTTCATAGTTTGAGAATAAATTCTTCCACATTTATTGAACAAGCATTTTTCATGTTTACTATTAATTCAAAAATGTGTTAGACATACGAAAACAATTGTTTACAAACTTGCAGCCACAGGCGAACCATTATAACACAACCGTAGCACAGTTAATGCTGTTTGCTATTTGATCTCACAGTCTATAAGTATCCATACTGTAGCAATAACAATAACATTAAAATTCAAAGCTAATCAAACCGATTAGGATTGATAGATGGAAAAAACAAACCTTACTGCGTAAAATAGTGAGAAATGGATTGCCTTGAGAATAGGTTCGGGACTGAGTAGAGTCTGGTGTGTAACATGACAAGAGTCTGAATGTATTTTGTGTTTGTGAGAAATGATATAAATAGTTATTGTGTACCAAAAAGTGTGTTAGATCATCATTAGTTCCTATCCACCAATATCAAATAATCACAGTGGTGACTATGAGGCAGTAGATACTTCACAACTCTGGATTAACAGTGTGATGTACAACACTAGTCATTTACCCACAATGGCAAACTTGCATCAGCAGCAACATGTGGTGTTTTCAGTCAGAACAAAGACTCAAATGGTGACCTGCACACTGTCATCATTCTGTCTGCACAGAACAAAGCAAATTGGAGGAGGCAGGAGGCTGGGACTACAAACTACACAGACAACAGAGATAATGGCAGACCAAGCCACAAACAAAGCAACCAACAGCAACTCTAGTATAGTGTGGGCACGAACATATCCTATGATGTCATAGGCCACCAAACCTTCCATAAAGTGTCAAATGTGGGACACTTCCATGATCAATCAGTTTTGTTGAAGAAAACAACTGCACTGGATTCTACCACCCCATACCATAGCCTAATGTTTCTGTTTGCTTTATACCATTGGAACCATGTGATGTGCTTCAGTTTCACTATTGCACTGGTAATAGCTGCACAGCCACGTAAGATATGCACCGAGTGTACTGTGGCATCACAAGTGTGCCCGAAACTTTCTCCATCCAAATCTGGCAGAATGACGCCCTTCCAACAAGTGAATAGCGACAAGCCCCTTGAGATTAGGAACCTTTCCAAAATTACTAGCATTCCAGGTCAGCCAACCACAGACTAGTCAGATTAATTCTATAAAGTTAAGGAGCAACAGACAATACACAAAAGTTCGAAGTGCTGAACAATATTGCTGAACATTCTCATCTTATTAGTGACATTATTGCCTCTCCCCCTACATTAAACAAGTTTGATACCACAAAAAAGGCTTTATTGTTATGTTTGTTGAAGGCAACTGAATGACAAATATGCCTGGTCTTGTATGAAGAAGCAATTGGAAACAGCAAGTCTTCTCAGCTATGAAGACTCCTTAGGCAGGCTATAGGATCCGACATCTTTTCGGATGACATCTTGTGGCGAGTATGGATATTCGAACTTCCACCACCACGCTTACTTCAAGGGAACAGTAATCTACAGAAGTTGAATAGAACTTGGCCGATATAATCCATGCAGTACTGCAGTTAAATAATAAGCCAGATTCAGATATCAGATATATTTTTCAAGCTACACGGTCAGCCACTTTTCTACAGCAAGAATGCTGTGGCCCCAGTGAAACACGAGTACTTGTGAACTCATCCACGGCCAATCAGCAAAGACTTACTGGAACCACAGTGACAACATGGAATGACAGATAACCAAGCTATCAAGGAAGCAGCTGATCCCTCATGACTGAAGGATGTTTCCCCAAGGTAGTCGACCTCGCGGAGAGGTCAAAACAACGCTTCACATACCACTGACTTACATACCACTGACTTAGCTCTTCAACAAATATGTTGGTATCAAAAGAAGTTTGGCACAATAGTGCACAACTGTACTTCACCTTGCAATTTCAAGTATCAGCAACGACGCCTTACAGTAGGAGCACTGGACAGTGTAAGGCAAGATGCAAGCAGGCTACAAGGTGTAGATTGCCAAAACAAGCTTATACTCTATCAGTCTACAGACCCCACACTCCTTCTATGGAATTGTGTGTCAGGCCACTGGTTCCTGGTAGATTCAGGATTGGCAGTTTCAACAATTACTTTTTTACCAGTGGAAGAAACACACCTGTTCGTCACTGTGGAATGACACACCTGTTCGCCATTATGCAATAAGACAACTGACAAATTATTTCGAACTTTGGTGCAACTTCAACTGTGACTTTGTGATAGCAGATGTGTCAGTGCTAATATTGGGAGCAGATTTTCTTTGACACACAAACTTTCACTAAACTTAGCTATGGAAGTGATTAAACATACTATTGCGGGGCAATCAGTACAGGCATTCAAGAACACAGGCAACACAGGTGTACCACCAACAGTGGAAAGTAATGACAAAATTAAGAGTTTAATAAAAAAAAATTTGAAACACGATATCGGCACTACTGACAACGAAGTACTGGGGGCGGTACATCACAAATTGTTATTAATTCAAGAAAATACTGAACTACAGAATAAATTGAAGCATTGTCAAAAACAGTTGTACCATAAAATATTGGGTTAAAAGGGTAGCCAACTTGCAGCAGCAGGAGCAGCAGCCTCAAATACAAGTGGCGTCGTGTACCAACACACCAAGTCAACAGACACTGAACACACAGGTTAGTGGAGTGAAGGTCAATTATAGAGGGCCTACATCCAGTCATACTGTCTGAAAGTGATGAACAGTTAATAAAAGTTGTAGCTACATCACATTCGGCAAAGTCAGAAAAGAAACACAGCATTACATTCACATGTCACACAGTGCCACAGTCTAAGCAAGAGCATGAAGACTTGCACTGGATAGATCTTGAGCATCTAAACAAATTTTAGAGCAACTTTTGCAGACAGAAGTACTATGGTCTTCAGTCAGAATGGGTGTCACCAATTCACTTAGTACCTAAGAAGAACAATTCTTTTAGATTATGTGATTACCAATCACTTAACTCCCACACTGTACTGCGTAGATATCTTAATCCCAACTTACAGGATTTTTCACACATTCCGACAGGTGCAAACATACTTAGTGCGATAGAATGCAAGAAGACTTACCACCAAATACCATTGGCCTCAAAAGACATACCGAAAATAGCAGTTGGCATCCTCTTTTGGCTTTTCAAATTTGTGCACGTCTCTTACAGACTAAAAAATGCTGCTCCAGACATGGCAGCATCTTATCGACTCATAGGATTTTTGTTTTGCTTTTGCTGTTTGTATAATATACTGGTTTTCTCAGAAACTGCTGAAGAACACAAAAAGACAGTTATAATTTTTTTTTATACTCGTTAGAAACATGGCACCTCATCAATGAAGAAAAGTGCCAACTTAGGAAAAATGAAGAAAACTTCATTCTGTAAGAAGTTCCAGAATTAAAATCACAGCTGAATGGGTTGAAACAATCCATTCCATGCCTAGACCAACAACATTTCAGGAACAACCCACATTTCTAGGGACAATTAACTTTTATGAGACATTTTCCACCAGTGGTACAATTTCAGGCATCTTCACCAGATGCACCGGCAGGAAAAGAAAACATGTGATTAAATGGAAAGACAGCATGCAACAAGCGTTTGAGACCAAACTCAGCTCACAGGAGGCTAATACACTAGCACATACAGGAGAAGGTGCCCCATTATCTCTGACGGCTGATGCAGCTAACATGGTGATTGACACTATATTGCATCAGATAATTGACCAAAAACAATATCCATTGATATTCTTTCCAAGAAAATAACTATAGCTAATGCAAGTGGTCTGCATTTAACCACAAGCTCCTAGATGTTTACAGGCCGTTCAATATTTTAAGGCAGACACTGAAGGGCAAAAGTTTAAAATATTTAAACACCATTGCCCTCTGGTGGAGCTGATCAGGAATCCCAGTAACAATTGTTCACATCAATGCTTTATGCACCTGACTTTGATCAGCCAGTCCTCCACAGACATAGTATACATAAAACGGTCAGATAAAACTGTCACCAACAAATTTTCCAGAATCAGTCCTGTGTCAATTTGCCTCAACTCTTACTACCTCACAGCAACACAAAAAAATTAAGAGGGACTCCTATAGATCATTGTTAAGAAACAATATAAGTCTAAAATTAGAACATCAACAAATTAATGGCACAGTAAACAATGTATGTTGAGACATACCATAAGGAAGAATCTGACAGTTTATACCCAAAATATACAGAAAAGCCATCTACATAAACGTCCACAGACTGGCTCATCCAGGAATACACCTGTCTATTAGTCTAATGACAGAATTTTTTTTATGGCTTGACATAAGAAAGGATAGCAAACGTTGGACACAGGCATGTGTGGAATGCTAAAGGAGCAAAATAGGACAGCATTCAAGCCCATCTTCTGGCAAGTTCGAAATTCCAGCTGGCCACTTGCAGCACGTACACCTGGATTTGGCTGGCCCCCTTCCCATTTTGCTCAGGATTTAGATACCTTAACAGTTATAGACAGAGCGGCAAGATGGGTGGAGTGTACTCCGTTGTCTGACATCACAGCAGAATCAGCAGCAAATGCATTTATAAAGATGTCGATTGCACACTTTGGATGCCCCGCAGCTATCACACGGACCAGTGCCAACAGTTTGGGTCAGCCCTGTTCGTGAACCTTTATAAAATGTGCAGAGTGAAACGCTTTAGAACCACCACCTACCATCTCCAAAGCAACATGTAGGTAGAGTGGGAGCATCGCACATTAGAAGCTGCATTACTGTGTCACAAGGGCAGTGGCATGAATCTCTTCCTGGGTCTTATTAGGCATGAGATCTGATTTCAAGGAAGATTTACAAACCTACCTGCAGAATTCGTCGAACCAGCAGCCCTACTGGATTCCGCCGAGTTGCCAGAGTTGGTACAACGTGTGAAACTGCACACTACCAATAGTCACGTTCCTCCTCCACAATCTCATGGTTCTCCACAAGTGTTTATACATCAAGAAATTAAACACTGTGATTTTGTAATGTTATGAAAGCCATATTCACATCCATCCAATAGCCATATTCGCTTCCACACTGAGTTCTACACTGAGAAGCTAACATATTCGACATTATCCTACATGGAAGACCATCAACAGTTTCAGTACATCTGGAACAGTTGCAGCCTGCATTACATTTTACCAATTGTCCGCAATATCTATTACACTTGTCTGTTTTTTCTGTAATTTATCCTAGATGGTGGAAATTCCTTTGTAATAATACCTATATCTCATAATACAGTCACCATCTCACAATCAGAATATTAAGTCTCATGGGCAAGTGGGATTTAATTTATATTCAGAATAGAAAGGTATGCTACATTTTTTGTGTTGTTGAGTGGATGTCACCAGTATGGTTTTCATAACTTCTTCATAGCCTACATGTATGGAGAATATTCCAAGAAACAAGCTACAAAAAACACATCTAGGGCATGTGGTATATCTGTAAGCTGAAACAAACTATCATTTTCTACATTATTCATTAAAATCATTCACAATGTCTGATAAGCTCTAAAACCAACAATAACTGGCTTTCATGTGCCTAGATGAATTGAAAAAAATCCTGTATATTTCAGGTAAGAAACATAATAAATACAAGTTTCAACAAGTCAACGAAAGTACAACATCAGTATTTTTATCTACAGCTGATAGGGCAGAGAAATTTGCCGTTCACTGACAGTGTTTGCCTGTATGCAGTATGCCGGTAGAATGTACAAACTGCAAGGTACCTTGGGACAAGGGCAACACAAAGTGGCTTATCGTATGACAACTAGGCTCAAGAAAATAAAATGTAGGTTTTCTCATAGCATATGGAGTTACAAGAGTTTCAAGACCAAGGCTTGCGTACATTAAGCAGGTTCAAGTGGACGTAGGTTGCAGTAAGTATGCGGTGATGAAGTGTCTTTCACAGGATACAGAAATGGAGAGTTTCATCAAACCAGTCTTCAGACTGAATACCACAACAATGACAACAACACCACCAACAACAGTGCTGGCCATATTGGCATCTTAAACGTAGACAACCTTGTATAGTCTGCTTGCAAGACATTCACAGGCTATTTCATTGACACCAAGAAATGGAATGTACAATAAGCTCCGAATTATCCAGGTTAATGTAGACCTGAGATTGCACAGATAACCAAAAAGCATAGATAATCCAAAGTACACTAATTTTTACCAGAAACTGATATTTGATGTTTTACAAAAAATGCTACATGTCACACTTGCAAGCCCACCGCATTTTTTATGCTTTACTCTCTGGAAACACTGGGTTGGAAATTACCAACATTCAGCTCTTAGAGAATGGGCTAGACAAACATTGTAATGGAACATATTGCTCTATCAGAGTGACATGTAGTTCTACGTCTACATATCCAATGAATGGTCATAATAGTTGAAATCATATAATAGTTTACTAGTTACAAACAGACAGTCATGTTAAAAAAGTTATAACGAGAGTCATAATACAGAGAATTGAAAAGAAAATTGAAGAAAATACTGAGGGAGAACCAGTTCATGCTCAGAAAAGATAAAAGAGCAAGAGATTCCTTAAGTTGCCTGAAAATGATTGGACACAGAATGACAGAAATGAACAAGAAGATTTATATTTGTTTTATAAACTGGGAGCAGGCTTTTGATAGAGTCAACTGGAGTATAATGCTGAGAGTTTTAGATGATGTGGGTACAGTCTGGAAACACAGAAGATTAACAAAGGAGCTGTATACAAAGCAAAAAGTGACAGAGTAGGGAATGCTTGTTGATTTCCTTCCCAGAGGTGAGAGAATTTTGGCGAATAATTCAAAACCAATTGTGTAGAAAGCTCAATCAATGCATTGTGTTGCATTGTGTCTCCATTCTGCTGATGTCACTCAAAAACTTACTCAACAATTTGGTTGGGAGCAGTTCCGTCACCTGCCATACAGCCCCAATCTCACACCTTCTGACTACCACTTTTTCTTGAACTTTCAAGTGTCAATTTGGAGGAAGGCGCTTTGACAGCAATCACTACACACAAAACTGTATACAGCAGTGGCTGTCTTCACTGGTGGCTATGAAGAGGATATACAAAAGATGGTTTCCACTATTACAAATGTCTGTACAATGGTGGCAACTTTGTAGAAAAATTGTTTAAGATATGCTCCTTCTTGTAAAAATAAACTTTGGTTGGCAAAAATTATTTTGAGTTTTTTCCAAAATGGTACTTACTTTCCAGGCATGCCTAGTAGCTGGATGATAGTTAGACTTGACTGTTGAGAGCAGACTTTAATCAACATGATATAGAGTGAGGCTAAGGTAAATGTGCTGCATAATACATCATCTCTTCCATCATGGCAATGGAAGTTACAACACTACATGCCTCATCCATGAGGGGCATTAACCAGACACACCAATGCTGCTTGCTCCACATGTGCCCGTGCCACACTACGACTTCACTGTCATGACACTGTCTAATGACAATGAAGTTGCTGATGGAAAATCAATCACCTCGCATTGTGCTTATTGTCTTCACAACTACTCCAATAAAGATTGTCCTTACCATTCTAAAGCTTTCTCTCATATAAGACTATCTGCAGGCTTTGCTATTCTGAACTTGAAATGTGGTTCAAGTGTATGTCACTATTTCATTCCACTGAACCCATGACATTTCTCTCACTGCATCAGCCCAGCAGAACTACTTGTTGCATATTCTTCTGGTTGGTTTTCAAGACTGCTCAGGTAGTTCCACCAATTCAGCCTCTTACTTTTTACTGTTTACCATATAATTTTTAAAGGAATACTGTCCCTTGGCAGTATAGTTGATGATGAGGATATTAGATTTTCATACATAATTGCTCAGTTAATTTAACAATAAAAACAATTTTTGCAAAATATTGGATAGATAACAAATCCACTCACCAAGCAGTGGCACAATACACCACATAAAGGAAAGTTATAATTAGACAAGCTTTCAGAGCCTGTGGCTTCTTCTTCAGGCAGAAGGGATGAAGAAGAAGGAAGAGAGGTGAAGGAAAAGTACTGGAGAGATCTAGGAAAAGGGGTAGATTTCAGGAACATCACCCAGAATTTCAGGTCAGGGGAGACTTACCGGATGGGATAAAAAGTAAAGACTGATCGCTGGGGACTGCATCAAATGAGATTTAAAAACCTGAGAGCTCAAAGGTGGAAGACAGGGTAATATGCAAGACAGAGATTACTTTGTAAACATCATGCATGAATTAATAATTGTGAAAAGCTAATTGCATTGTACATAACAGAGGTGAGAGGGGAACAACAAAAAGTAGACGGGTAAGACAATGAAAGATGTAGAAAACTAAAATAGAGTGAAGAAGAGATTAGTTACTGTGAAGAAATGCTGATACAGAAGAAATTAATGTAAGTTAAGGGCAGGTGGGTGGCGAGAACCAAGGACATGTTGTAGCGCTAGTTACCACCTGCGGAGTTCAGAGAAACTGGTGTCTGGGGAAAGAATCCAGATGGTGCATGTTGTGAAACAGGCACCGAGATCACAGGGGGTGTTATAGAGCATACTCTGTGACAGGATATTGCGTGTCGCCAGTATACACCCTCAGCCTTTGCCAATTCATCCTGATTGATAATTTATTTGTGGGTAGTCATACTGATGTACAAGACCGAACAGTGTTTACATAACAGCTGGTATATGATGTGTTGTTTCACATGTGGCTCTCCTTTTGGTAATATATGTTTTGCCATTTACAAGGCTGGTATAGGTGGTGGCATGAGAGTGCATAGGGCAAGCCTTGGAGAGGGGATGGTCACAGGCATAGGGGCCATAGGGTAGTGAGATTCGTGCAGAAGGAACATAGGATCTGACAAAAATATTGGGCAGATTGGGGGAAGGGTGGAGGAGGGGTGTTGGGGGGGGGGGGGGGGGGCAGTGGTGACGAAAAGCTATTCTACATGTGGTGCGCAAAATGTTAGACAGAATAGATCTCACTTCGAGGCATGATTTTAGGAATTTATGGCCTTGTTAAAGTAGCTGATTAATACATTCCAGTCCAGGATAATACTGAGTGACCAGTGGTGGGCTCCAAAGTTGTTTTTTGTAGGGCTCAGCAGTACCAGGATTGGATGAGATGGCCCACGAAATCTGATTTTGGACGAGGCTGTCGGGGTAATTATGGTCAGTGAAGGCTGAGGTGAGAATGGTGGTGTATTGCAGTAAAGATTGTGCATATGAAAAAATACTTTTGCCTTCAATGCCAAGGCTGTGTGGGAGGATACGTCTGACATGGAAAGGATGGCAACTATCAAAACATAAGTACTGTTGTTTGCTAGTAGGTTTAATGTGGACAGATGTGTGTAGCTGGCTTTTGGTGAGGACGAGACCAAAGTCAAGGAATGTGGGACGGGATTTGGAATAGGACCATGTCAAATTTAATTGGGATAGGGTATTCAGAAATTCCAGGAATTTTAACAGTTCAGCCTCACGACGAATCCATATGGTAAAGGTATCATCAATGTGTCTAAACCAAAAAAAGGGGCTGCAGATGGTATATACCAGCAACTCACAATATTCTGTTGCAGAGCATGCTCTACAACATGACACTCATGACCTTGGTGCCTGTTTCATCACACGCACCATCTGGATTCTGTCCCCAGCCACCAGTTTCTCAGAACTCGGGAGGTGGGAACTAGCACTACAACATGCCCTTGGTTCTTGCCACCCACCTGACCTTAATTTTCATTAATTTCTTCCGTCTCAGCTTTTCTTCACTCCATTTTAGTTTTCTACAACTTTCATTGTCTTTCCCATCTACTTTCCATCGCCGTCTCCCACTTCTTTTACGTACAGTGCACTTAGTTTACCCACTCTTATTAACTCATGCATGTTGTTTTAGTAGCAATCTGTGTCTTGCATATTGCCTTGTCTTCCACCTTTAAGCTCTCAGATTTTCAAATTTCATCCGATGCAGTCCCCAACAATCAGTCTTTCCTTCTCATCCCATGCGTTAAGTCTTCTCTGACCTGTGGTTCTGTTTGACTTTCCCAAAATCTACCTGTTTTCCTAGACCTCTCCAGTCCTTTCCTTCACCCTTCTTCCTTCCCCATCAATCTTTCTGCCTGAAGGAGGTGTCACTGGCTCCAAAAGCTTGCCAATCACAACAGTCTTCTATGTGTGTGTGTGTGCATTCTGTTGCTGTTTCGTGAGTAGATTTTTTTATCTACCCAATTAAATAAATACACCTTTGGGTACATGATACTGTAAGTCATCTATCAAAAACAAAAGATGGAAATCATTATATCATGACTATTTTGGATCATATCTATTAATGCTACCAATCCCAGACCAAAGTGCAGAGACCATGACATGTATGTTCGTTAAAGACTGGATTTTGAAATATGGTTCACCTTCCTTTATAATTAGCTACCAAGTTACCAATTTTATGTCCGACTTATGACAGCACGTATGTAGATTACTGAAGATTAACAAGCTAAGAACAATGGCAGCTCACTCAGGGGGGAAGTGAGCTGCCATTGTTCTTAGCTTGTTAATCTTCAGTAATCTACATACTTGCTGTGGTAAGTCGGACATAAAATTGGTAACTTGGTAGCTAATTATAAAAGAAGGTGAACCATATTTCAAAATCCAGTCTTTAACGAACATACATGTCATGGTCTCAGCACTTTGGTCTGGGATTGGTAACATTAATAGATATGATACAAAATAGTCATGATATAATGATTTCCATCTTTTGTTTTTGAATGGCTGAGTGGCAAGAGTTCATCGGACCCTCATGAAAATGATAAGCCACTAAGTCGACAGTAAGCACAATTCATGAGGCACCTATATACCACATGCATGTACTCAGCACTTACAACATGAAGGTCCACACCAGCATGCAACTCAGCCCTCATGAAATCGTCTGACCTCGCCATGATCAGCAGCAGGCAGCAGCAATGAACACGTCAGGGACTTAGCTAGCAAACTACATGAAGCATGGAAACATGTTCAGGGTCTAAATCCCCAGTCATTTCTCCAGAACACCACTCAACATGACCATGGGGGTATTATAGTTAAATATTGCATTGGAGACTCAGTTTATTTGATCAATCTAGTATGGAAGAAGACTCATGTCCTGAAATTTAATCTTAACTGGAGAGGACAATATAAAGCCCTTGAAATTGTCTCCCCAGTTACATTAAAAGTCCAATTGCCATTTTGCTCTATCATAGTGCACATGAACAACTTAAAGCCATATCTGAGCAGGCCTGCTAGTAAATCAGAAGAAGAACAGCGAGGCAGACCTCAGAAGCAGTGAGACATCCACAGAACACATGTGACAGCGACCAACTGGTGTCCGCCAACTCTGAGATCCACTGTTCAGCGCTGACCAGCCGGGATGCCGTCAAACGAGCCAGGGTGCAGGCATGAGCAGTACTTCAACATATTATCTTCTATGCCTGAGGCAGTGCTAAGTGCGTGCTGTGTATACATCATTTAGATGCACTGTGCAAGTGCCTAAGTGCACATGTGCAGAAGTGAAAAGTGAGTTCATCTCTTGTATGCAACAAGCTGACAACTGAGGTGAACATTAATACTGTCTTTTCTTTGAGACAACTATTCAATTTAATTGACTTCATTATGTTAAGCTTAAGGGTAACAATTCTTATTCTTGTTTTAATCATTAGTTTTTATCTTGAGTTCTGTCTGTCAGTCACAATCCTTTCACGTCAATCTGGTGTTCTTTCTGAGCCATGAACAAGTATGGTATTAGCTAGTGGTAATTTTAAACTTATTTTGAAGTGTGAGGTACAAAGGTAATTAAACAACATACATGAACTCGTGAATCTTATTGAGTCAAAGCCAATCAAACATACAATTTGGGAGCAAGAAATCTCATGGTACCAGATGTGCGTTACAGCTAAAACACAACTTAAAGTAGTGTTTAAGACCTATAAAAGGGAAAACAATTGCATTTTAGATCTTTTACCCCACAACAATCATGTTAGACATAAGCAGGTATGGTTCGATTTTGGTGGTAATATGCTTTGAACCGTGTTTGGAACCTTAACTAAGAAAGACCTGATTGAAGAGAGTAACAAGTTAGCCCCCCCCTATGAACCATGGACCTTGCCATTGGTGGGGAGGCTTGCGTGCCTCAGCGATACAGATGGCCGTACCGTGGGTGCAACCACAACGGAGGGGTATCTGTTGAGAGGCCAGACAAATGTGTGGTTCCTGAAGAGGGGCAGCAGTCTTTTCAGTAGTTGCAGGGGCAACAGTCTGGACGATTGACTGATCTAGCCTTGTAACACTAACCAAAATGGCCTTGCTGTGCTGGTACTGCGAGCGGCTGAAAGCAAGGGGAAAGTACAGCCGTAATTTTTCCCGAGGGCATACAGCTTTACTGTATGGTTAAATGATGATGGCGTCCTCTTGGGTAAAATATTCCGGAGGTAAAATAGTCCCCCATTCGGATCTCCAGGTGGGGACTGCTCAGGAGGACGTCATTATCAGGAGAAAGAAAACTGGCGTTCTACGGATCGGAGCGTGGAATGTCAGATCCCTCAATTGAGCAGGTAGGTTAGAAAATTTAAAAAGGGAAATGGATGGGTTAAAGTTAGATATAGTGGGAATTAGTGAAGTTCGGTGGCAGGAGGAACAAGACTTTTGGTCAGGTGAATACAGGGTTTATAAATACAAAATCAAATAGGGGTAATGCAGGAGTAGGTTTAATAATGAATAAAAAAATAGGAGTGCGAGTAAGCTACTACAAACAGCGTAGTGAACATATTATTGTGGCCAAGATAGACACGAAGCCCACGCCTACTACAGTAGGACAAGTTTATATGCCAACTAGCTCTGCAGATGATGAAGAAACTGATGAAATGTATGATGAGATAAAAGAAATTATTCAGGTAGTGAAGGGAGACGAAAATTTAATAGTCAAGGGTGACTGGAATTTGAGAGTAGGAAAAGGGAGAGAAGGAAACATAGTAGGTGAATATGGATTGGGGGTAAGAATTGAAAGAGGAAGCCACCTGGTAGAATTCTGCACAGAGCATAAATTAATCATACCTAACACTTGGTTCAAGAATAATGAAAGAAGGTTGTATACATGATACTAGAAGGTTTCAGATAGATTATATAATGGTAAGACAGAGATTTAGGAACCAGATTGTAAATTGTAAGACATTTCCAGGGGCAGATGTGGACTCTGACCACAATCTATTGGTTATGAACTGTAGATTAAAACTGAAGAAACTGCAAAAAGGTAGGAATTTAAGGAGATGGGATCTTGATAAACTGTTTAAACCAGAGGTTGTAGAGAGTTTCAGGAAGAGCATAAGGGAACAATTGACAGGAATGGGGGAAAGAAATACAGTAGAAGAAGAATGGGTGGCTCTGAGGGATGAAGTAGTGAAGGCAGCAGACGATCAAGTAGGTAAAAAGATGAGGGCTGGTAGAAATCCTTGGGTAACAGAAGAAATATTGAATTTAATTGATGAAAGGAGAAAATATAAAAATGCAGTAAATGAAGCAGGCAAAAAGGAATACCAACGTCTCAAAAATGATATCGACAGGAAGTGCAAAACTGCTAAGCAAGGCTCGCTAGAGCACAAATGTAAGAATGTAGAGGCTTATCTCATGAGGAGTAAGATAGAAACTGCCTACAGGAAAATTAAAGAGACCTTTGGAGAAAAGAGAACCACTTATATGAATACCAAGAGATCAGATGGAAACCCAGTTCTAAGCAAAGAAGGGAAAGCAGAAAGGTGGAAGGAGTACATAGAGGGTCTATACAGGGGTGATGTTCCTGAGGACAATATTATGGAAATGGAAGAGGAGGTAGATGAAGATGAAATGGGAGATATGATACTGTGTAGAGTTTGACAGAGCACTGGAATACCTAAGTCGAAACAAGGCCCCAGGAGTAGACAACATTCCATTAGAACTACTGACGGCCGTGGGAGAGCCAGTCCTGACAAAACTCTACCATCTGGTGAGCAAGATGTATGAGACAGGCGAAATACCCACAGACTTCAAGAAGTATATAATAATTCCAATCCCAAAGAAAGCAGGTGTTGACAGACGTGAAAATTACCGAACTATCAGTTTAATAAGTCACAGCTGCAAAATACTAATGCGAATTCTTTATAGACGAATGGAAAAACTGGTAGAAGTCGACCTCGGGGAAGATCAGTTTGGATTCCGTAGAAATGTTGGAACACGTGAGGCAATACTGACCTTACACCATATCTTAGAAGAAAGATTGAGGAAAGGCAAACCTACGTTTCTAGCATTTGTAGACTTTGAGAAAACTTTTGACAATGTTGACTGGAATACTCTCTATCAAATTCTACAGGTGGCAGGGGTAAAATATACGGAGCGATAGGCTATTTACAATTTGTACAGAAACCAGATGGCAGTTATAAGAGTCAAGGGTCATGAAAGGGAAGCTGTGGTTGAGAAGGGAGTAAGACAGGGTTGTAGCCTCTCCCCGATGATATTCAACCTGTATATTGAGCAATCAGTAAAAGAAACAAAAGAAAAATTCGGAGTAGGTATTAAAAGCCATGGAGAATAAATAAAAACTTTGAGGTTTGCTGATGACATTGTAATTCTGTCAGAGACAGCAAAGGACTTGGAAGAGCAGTTGAACGGAATGGTCAGTGTCTCAAAAGGAGGATATAAGATGAACATCAACAAAAGCAAAACGAGGATCATGGAATGTAGTCGAATTAAGTCAGGTGATGCTGAGGGAATTAGATTAGGAAATGAGACCCTTAAAATAGTAAATGAGTTTTGCTATTTGAGGAGCAAAATAACTGATGATGGTCAAAGTAGAGAGGATATAAAATGTAGACTGGCAATGGCAAGGAAAGCGTTTCTGAAGAAGAGGAATTTGTTAACATCGAGTATTGATTTAAGTGTCAGGAAGTCGTTTCTGAAAGTATTTGTATGGAGTGCAGCCATGTATGGGAGTGAAAAATGGCCGATAAATAGTTTGGACAGGAAGAGAATAGAAGCTTTCGAAATGTGGTGCTACAGAAGAATGCTGAAGATTAGATAGGTAGATCACGTAACTAATGAGGAGGTATTGAATAGAATAGGGGAGAAGAGGAGTTTGTGGCACAATTTGACAAGAAAAAGGGACCGGTTGGTAGGGTATGTTCTGAGGCATCAAGGGATCACAAAGTTAGCATTGGAGGGCAGCGTGGAGGGTAAAAATTGTATAGGGGGACCAAGAGATGAATACATTAAGCAGATTCAGAAGGATGTAGGTTGCAGTAAGTACTGGGAGATAGTTTGCATAGGATAGAGTAGCATGGGGAGCTGCACCAAACCAGTCTCAGGACTGAAGACCACAACAACAACAAGTTAGAGCAAACAGGAAGAAAAGTACATTCTCATACTGTAAAATGTTCTGAACCTTATACGCATAAAGCGAATTATCCCTAACTTCCATTTCTACTACACTCCACAATAATACCTACTTATTTCAGACAATGTATTTATTCAGTTTTAGTCTAAGTGGAACAGATCAACTGTAAAATGAAACAGTACAAGTGATAAGCACTTGTGGTAATGATTTGAATTTAGTTCATGCTTTTAACAGTATTGATCAGTGTCAGTAAGCCATGCACACTACTGCTACATTTAAGCTTTCAGTTGAGTTAACAACTTTCCTAACCATTTTGTTCTGTTTGATCACTTTTGGTTTCTTCAAGTTACAGTGTTCTAAGCCCTCTATGACTTCTGAGCTCAAACCTGTTACTGCCAATAGCATTGTAACTGACTTGTCACCTATTACAAATTAAGTGTATCAAGTCAGATGCATGAGTGCACCATCCTTTACCATAATATTAGAATTAATACAGTACAGAATTTTTCTTAAATGAGCCACACTGATAGCTCATACTTATTGAGGATGAGGTGTAGGGGTGCAGAAATAGAGCACACAAACATTCATCATCCAGCACTGTATGCACATTTCGACGTCCACTGAATCTGCACACATGGCTTGTCAGCCACGAATACAGCTGGCCATGCAGAATAAAAGTGGGACATTTCTGCCAGCTGGGCATCATGTCATCAGCAGTGGCAGCTCTTCCACACTGTGTTCATGTTGATAGGCTGCTGGTGTGTTGATTGCTAGAGTGTATGCATAAATCATATTATGAATAAAGTTATGTAAAAGTAACTAGGCTTTAATTGGACTATGTTTATGAGTACTGATTACCCACTCACCCTGATGACTCCACACTCCTCCACTGGTCTGGGAGATCCCTTATAAAATACTGTCAGTATTGGAATCTTCTGTATTCCTTTACCCACCATTATTCCTGACGAGATAAGAAAACTACTGTCTTCCATGAGATGTAGCAGTGATCAGTATTATTCGTGGGGATTTTTGTGTGGTATACATACATGGAAACAGTGCAAGACTGAAGCAGACACCATTCTTCTGTGTTATGAATAAAGTTTGTAAAAGTAACTGGACTAGGGTATCAGTACCGATCATCTGCTCATCCTACGATGCCAAGCCCCCACCCCCTCACTGCTCTTCTTGGACCACAGAAAGAGCGGAGAGGGAGGGGGGGAACAAGTCTTGCCAGTCTGAAAGCCCAGTCCAGAAAGAGCAAATACATCCTGTTTGTTGCTCTTGCCATGCCTCTTCAGAGAGCAAATGATTTTGAGCCCATGCACCTTACTGGTTGCCTATAGGTGAAACATGGAGCAACATGACCTGTCAGCCACTCTTACCAGAGTAACCTGCATCTGTCCTGAAATACAGGCTGGCTCAGTAAGTTGGCCATGAGAAAGAGTGTTGTTTACAAACCGCAAAATCATCAATTAAAAAAAAATTGTTACAAATAAAATACTCCATTTAATCCTCCTAAACAGACAATGGCTTATCAGTGCATTCAGTGATACATGTTGAACTCTGATGATGACCCTACTCTCAAGTTTGTATCTGATTTTGGTTATGAAATGACACTGTTCAGTAGAGGAACCAGGTGCTTCAAAACATCTACACTGCTGTGGCTACAACTAGACAATGTAAAAATCATCATCTACACATATATTCAGGAGACCAATGGATCCCAAGTCAGTTCCACATCAGGCATCCATTAATGTTTGTCAAAAATGGTCAGGACCCTACAAAATGGCTGAAAGTGTTCAACCATATCATCAAATGCAAGAGGATGGATGACATGACATGTTTGGCAAATATGTATTTTTACTCAGATATCAAAGCCCAGCAGTGAGTTGAGAACAAATAAAAGAAGCTCAATAGCTGGGATAAAATCCAGTCCAAACTGAAGAAAACCTTTAGCAACAATCAGCAGCATGACCACTCAGTGGAAGAACAATTGAAGAACAAGGCCTACATCGTGGGGAAATGACACAGATATACAGGATGCCCCCATTTATCTTGACTACCCTAAATAACTGTTTGAACAGATGCAAATTACAAAATGTTTCAAGCAAATGTTCTTTAGCCATAAAGCGGACATCAATCAGCACGATTGCTTTCATTGTAGCTTTGTTTTTTACAAAGATATGAACAGTGGTATGACTTTTTTAAATGGCACTCTGTAGTTTTTATTCAATAATTCATTTCCTCTCCTAAAGACCTATTCAAAACTGTATCACAGTGAACCATTCACTGAAACGCAATGTTATTAATTACATAACACAACACTGATGCTGACGCTCCCAGCCCTTAGCGCAGGTACTCTGGGTAGTGGAAAACATCCATAGAGGACAAATGTGAACATAAATAGAATGCACACCCGTCATTCCGTCAACCATTGTCAGTTGAAGAGTTGTGTGCGTAGATGTACACCAACGAAGAGAAGGTAGAAATGCTACTCATCTATGGGGAATGTAAGTTAGCAGAACAGTTCCTGGAATACTTTCTTATGTACGAATACATTTAATACAGTAGTTTGGTCCTTTTAAATACTGTTGTGCAGAGTAGGCATACAGTAAAAGCTATCCTTCCTACAAACTTCATCAACATAATATTTCTTTTATTGTTGTTGTTGTTGTTGTTGTTGTTGTTGTTGTTGATGGTAGGCGAAGTGCTACGCAGGCAGCGGAACTTTACAGAGAGCTTTATCCTGACAAGAACCTACCTTCCTGATGGATGTTTTCTCATCTTGTTGCGATGCTTCAGGACATAGGAAGCTTCCACCCATGACAATGCAGTCGTCGTAGCTCTCGTACAGACAAAGCTGTAGAAGTTACTGTTCTCGCTTCCGTTGTAAAACTAGTGTACATCGTACTCTTACACATCACCGGTTCGATCCTTATCATGTACACCTACATCAAGAATTGCATGGGAATAATTTGCGGATTCTATGAAGTTCTGTCAGTGGGCTCAGCAGCAAATCCTCCCCAACCCGAACTTCTGAATGTTCCTTCTCAAACAAACGACAGGTAAATACAAGGAACATGCATTATTGGTCCAGCGACAATCCATGGTGGCTTAGACAGGTGGAACATCAGCGTCAATGGAGGGTTAACGTCTCATGTGGGATGCTTGGTACTACAATTATTGGCCCTTATTTCATCAATGGTAGTCTAAATGGCACAGTGTATGCCAACTTCCTCAGACGAATTCTTCCTCCTCTTCTGGATGAAGTGCCACTAAAAACCGGAATGCTTATGTGGTATCAACATGATGGATGTCCAGCACATAATGCCTTGCATGCACTTCATGTTCTGAATCGAAGGTATCCTGCCAGATGGACTGGTCGAGGAGGAACAATTACTTGGCCTGCTAGGTCTCCTGATTTAAATCCTCTGGGCTTTTTCTTGGGGGATGCATTAAAGATGCTGTCTATCGTGATATTCCAACAAGTCCACAGGACATGCAGAAACATATCGTGCTTCCTTGTAATTCTCTTCAGCAGGCAACACTGGAAGCTGTAAGTAATTCTTTCCTTCAACAAGTGCACCAGTGCATCAGTGTCCAGGGTCACCACTTTGAGCACCTTTGAATGTTCTACTTCTGGGCAATGGTACAGGAGAGTCAAAGACAATTTTTTCTTATGTTTTTATTTGGTTTTCATTTGTTTTCTGACAACTCCCTCAAGAGGACAAGTTTGTGATCCCAGGCTCAAAGTCAATGTTGTGTTATGTAATTAATAACGTCATGTTTCAGTGAATGGTACACTGTAATACAGTTTGAATAAGTCTTTAGGAGAGGAGAAATTAATCACCAAATAAAAATACAGGGTGCCATTTTAAAAAGTCATACCGCTGTTAATATCTTTGTACAAAACAAAGCTACAATGAAGGCAATCATGCTGATTGATGTCCTCCTGATGGCTAAAGAACATTTGCTTGAAACATTTTGTAATTTGCATCTGGACAAACAGTTATTTAGGATGGTCAAGGTAAATGGGACACCCTGTATATACAAACTATTTTAGCCCCATGCCGAACTGTGAATCCGAATGTGACAGAAACTGTGAAGATCTCACATTGCTGAAAGGAGTTGCAAAAGGATGTCACAACAGTGGAGGAATTTGTCAAGTGGTGACAGCACATCAAAAAAAGTAGTGGAAAAAAAAGTCATACAAAACAGGTGGGACTGAGTCTCAAATGTGGTCTGTTAGCAGTTGTGGAAGACCACGAGTTTGCCACTCTCAAATGTCAGGATGTAATAGAAGAGATACAGTATTTTATGGCACTCAGAACTGTTGGAGCGAGTAAGCAAGAGACAGCAGCCCTGATCATCAATCCATGTACTAGGAGATAAAAGAGAATGTTGAAGAATGGTATTGATTTTTATAGCATTAATCTCCACCACCAGTTGAACACGCCAGGAAGAATCGATTGTGCCAATTCGGACTTATTCTGCAAGAGTCAAATGACAACCCAATACCTGAACAGTGCAGATATAACCAACTCGTTCACCAAGTATAATTCCCTGCAAAAGAACAGACATTTGGAGGACACATGCTAGTATGTTTCCACTGTGCACTTCCTGGTCACAGGGTAAGCCACTGCACAGAAAGAAGACATGTTTCTGACAACTACTATGCTGCCAGATTTCAACCACTGCAACAATTCTGTTTCTGCAATTTGAGTACAGGCAATTATTGTCAACCTGTGAGATAAGGCCCAACACTGTACCCAAAAAGGTCGCTCCTCAAAGGGCTGTATCTACTCCTCATTGCTGTACAGAGGTATCAGCTGCTCTCCTAACAGCCAAATTCAAGAAAACTAACCAAGGCAATCACGTATGTACGTGAGGCCACCACAAATTAAAATCATCCATGGATGAGTCACCAATACGCCATTTACAGCCAACCTGTTCAGGTGCTAGTCAACTCACGGGCTTCCTTCTTTGTAATGTCAAATGTTTTTCACTGTCAGCTCAAGAGGCCTATGTTTCGTGATATGAAAGCAATTTGTTGAGTCATAAATGAGGAAACATGTGCAACTGAAAGGAAAATGTATAGCAAGAATAACTATCAATGACACCAAACAGTCTTTCAAATTTGCAGTTTTATCAGAATTTAGTCATAACATGGGACATCTTGCAGGTATCACAAGCAGTCATAGACTGTGGAAGATCAGAGCTACGAATAATGCTCTAGGTGATTGTTTGCCTTTGAAGACAACATTATCCTGCTGCCATTAACAAGCCAAGTGCCAGTCATCAATCAAGATGCTCAGTTAAACAGTGTAGTTTTTGCCAATCATAAAAAGCTATTTCAGTTCACAAAAGAACTCTATGTGCCAATAATGATCATATACATTGTAGGTGGTCAAAGATACCTTTTGATCACCAACAGTATTTATTTATTTATTTCGTGTTCCATAGATCCATATGGGAACATGTCCCTGGATATAGAACGAGTCAAGGTGTTTTTTACAGATTATTGTTTAGTGCACAGATACATTGATCTTAGCATTAGATTAAAGAAACTGTGAAGTTTAGCATATACCCTTACATATTAGTTAAGATACAGGACATCTGAAAGAATATACAGTCATACATGAATTTGGGTGTTGTTCTTAAGTTATACAGGCATCATATACAGACATACATAAATTTGGGTATTGTATTAAGTTACACTGTACTTATAGAGAATGATTAATCAATTGTAGAGGTCACACAGTAAGGTTTAAGCACAAACAAGAGATTCTATGCATTTTTGCTACGAAATTCATCAATACTGTAACAAGATTCATCTAAAAGGAGCTGCTTCAGATTTTTTTTAAACTTTGGCATGTTTCCAACCAGTTCTTTAATGTGCAGTGGGACGGCATTAAAAATCTTGGTGCCACTGTATAAAACCGCCTTGTGGACCATAGTTTTCGTTTTTAGCTCATAATGGATATCCAGTTTCCTTCGGGTGTTACAACTGTGGTATGAGCTATTGATTTTGAATAAGTTGCTATTTTTTTAAACAAAGCACATCAGAGAAAAAATATATTGGGCAGGTGTTGTAAGGATTTGTAGAGCTCTAAACAGATCCCTGCATGAGTGCCTAGGATGTACTCCACACATAATTCTTATTGCTCACTTCTGTGCATGGAACACTTTTTTTCTATTGGTTCATTTCCCCAAAATATTATACCATAGGCCATAAGTTGGTGAAAATAGCCAAAATATGCAGTTTTTATTGTGCTCATTTCCATAGTGTCTGAAATTATTCTTAAGGCAAATGTTGCTGAGCTTAGCCTTTTGCACAGATCTTGAATATGGTGGTGCCACTTCATTTTGTTATCTATATGCAGACCCAAGAATTTGGAGGGCTCAACCTTCAAAATCTCATGCTCACCCTTTTTTAGGTTCATTTCATTAGTAACATTTGTGTTAGAAGAGCAATGAATGAAATTTGTCTTTTTTAGGTTGACTGTAAGGCCGTTGGTTTCAGACCAGTTTGTCTAATCTGCAAAAGCTTTATTTGTAGCCTCATTTGACACATTCCCTGAGAGATTATTAACTCATAAAGTGGTGTCATCAGCAAACATGAGTATTTTCCCATGTTCTGTGCATAGTGCTAAGTCATTTATAAATATTATAAAGAGCGGTGGACCCAATACTGAGCCTTGCGGTACTCCTGCAGTAATGGAGCCCCATTCTGAAGATACCTGGCCACCCTGCAGTCCTTCCACGATTACTTTCTGCTTTCTACCACACAGATAGGATTCAAGCCACGTGCCTACGGTTCCACCCATCCCTAGGGTCTTGGCTTTACTCAAGAGAATATGGTGACTTACACTGTCAAAAGCTTTTGACAGGTCACAAAATATTCCAACCGTCATCATATTATTATTTCAGTTGATCCCCTTTCCGAAAGCCAAACTGGCTTCTGCTGAGGATGTTATATTTACCAAGATGTTCAACCATTCTGCTATGCATCAATTTCTCTAGCACCTTGGATAAAACTGAGAGTAATGAAATTGGTTGATAGTTTGTAGCCTCAGCCTTTTCTCCCTTTTTTATAAACTGGTCGTATAAGCCCATATTTTAGCCTGTCGGGAAAAACCCCTTCTTCCAATGACGTATTACTAATATGGCAGAGGACTGTACTTATTTCTTTACAACATTATTTCAGTAACTTGCTGGAAATGTTGTCACAGTAACTTGCTGGAAATATTGTCAACTCCAGCAGAATTTTTACATTTTAAAGACATAATTATTTTTTCTATCACTGTAGTTTTTCGAAGATGCATCTCATCTATTGTGTTAGTTAAGGTGTTATGCAAGTATTCTGTAGCTTTCTTTACAGAACCCTGGCATCCCATTTGGTTGGTGACTGTTGGGAAATGATTGTTAAAGATATTAGCCACCATTTCGGGAGCAGCCACCAAAAGGCTGCCAGTTCTTAAGCTGATCATTTCTTTGGCAGATAGGCTTTTCCCCGTCTAGCTTTAACATATTTCCATATGGTTTTCATTTTGTTATTTGACTTGTCAATTTCCTTTTTTAGATACATACTTTTAGATTTCTGAATCACCTTCGTAAAATATCTTAGAGTAAACTTTATATTGCCCCATCACAGCAGTGTTGTTAGACTGTCTGGCTGAGGCATACAATTCTCTTCTTGTTTTACATGAAATTTGGATGCCCTGGGTAATCCATGGCTTAAATGCAGGGTTTCATTGATTTTCTCTGACTCTTTTATTTGGAAACACCTCCTCAAAAAAAGTTAAATTAATAAATACATTAAATTTTGTGTTGACATCTGCTGAGTTGAATACTTCAGACCAGTCTACTAACTGTAGCTTCTGCCTGTATGTCTCCATTATTTCTTTATTTATTGGTCTCAAATTTTTCCAGATAGCTTTTGGTTTTCAGTTAAGATTTTACTGGGGGGATTGTCAGAAGTATAGCATCATGGTCTGACAGCCCATTTATGACTTGACTAACTGTCAAGCTACTCTGCCTAGACTTATCAACAAACACATTATCAATTAGAGTACTGGAGTGGTCAATTACCCTAGTGGGAAATTCAACTACTTGCATTAGATTGTAACAGCTCATTAGTTGCTCCAGCTCCATTCTGTAATAACTTTGATTTAGGAAATTTACATTAAAGTCACCTAGTTTTATGACTGAAATGTTTTTTCTGTACATTTTGATAACATTGCTTCAATCTGTTTGAGGAAGATTCCAAGATTCCCTGCAGGCGCTCTATAAATTGATAATATGACTACTGATACACTATTTGTTGCCAGTTCTATACCACACACTTCAAAGTGCTGCTCAATACAAAATTTGCTTACATCAAGGGTTCTAAATACTACATTATTTCTAACATAAATCACTGTTCCACCCCTCTCCATGCTGGATCTGCAATACTGAGATGCTAAACTAAATCTGAATACCATGTGGCAGAACTGCCAGAAAATATTAATATCTTTGCTTTTTTGTACTTCATTTTACTTACTTTGGTTGTTGACTAGTTGGTGTGAGACATTCGTCATGACTGTTACTGTGATTGTCGAAAACTACTTCTTTGTGTTTTGATTTATCTTGTGCCAATAAAAATATTACATAGTCAAAGTACATGGTGTTTTCTGTGTTATAAGTATAACACACGCCATACCGGCGACCTGCGACGCGCAACATGCGTCCGATTCAACAATGTGGCCGTTTACTTCGACATCTCCACATCACTCACCTTCCGCTCCTTTCCGACTACAACATGATACTAATGGTGCCTCTACACTGCCTTTCCACGGTTTCCTACGCACAACGTCACCAACAACTGGGATAAAATTGGAAGATAAGTTCAATGCCGTGGAGTTTTCTCCGTCATCAACAATGCCGTTGTGGACTCTTTCAACATGGTCAGTGATGTCACCTGCTATGAAATCTTTTTCTACGTTCGTCTATAACAAACCAATCATGAGTGCTGTGCCTAAATTTGTGACTCACAGTGTGTCATATGTACAACCTTCTGTGAGATGCAGACCAACTTTTCGAGCCCACAGATCACTTCGAGCTCCCCATATATTGCTGATAAATCGGTTTTGGACACATTCTCTCCCCACTCACTACAAGACTCACTACAAAAACAGATGGGTACAAATTTCAGTGACAACAATTACTGGTTGGACAGTCGTCCCGCCCTGATTGTTTCCGCAGCTCTGGCTGCGCCTGCCGCACCAGCCGTGTTTAAACCAGCCGCCGCGAACGCCGCGAGTGACAGCTTCATAAACACTCCGCCACCCCCGTCCGCTGTGCTATCAAATCTGTTACATTCACAACACAAAAGTGAGAAAATTCCTAAATTACCAAGGTTCACGATGGACAATCCGCATACGTGGTTTATTTTGGCAGAGATTATATTCACTGCCCTAAACATTGATTCAGACAGTGCTAAATTTATTGCACTTATTAATGCCCTAGAGGACCACACTGAGTGGGTACAGGACTTAGTGCTGTCGGCGGCCCCCGCAAATCGTTACGCACTGGCAAAACAACAGATCTGCGAATGTCTAGCTAAGACTACGCAAGAGTCTGTTTTATACATACTGCAAGATGTACATCTCAAAGACTCGACTCCTTCACAACTGTGGCGACTTATCAGAGCAGTCTTCGATAGCAAAACTATGCCAGATGAAGCTTTACTTTCTTTCTGGGTTGTAAAGCTGCCGCAAGATATCCAACTGCAGCTCCTACCACATGATCAGGAACCTCTACAAGTGAAATTATTGCTGGCCTACGCCGCATATAAGATAATCAACAGAAGAAAGTTATCTACGTGTGCCCCCCTCGATATTACGCCTCCTCAGCGTGGCAGAGGCCGATCCTTCCAAAACAACAGACAGAGTACACTGGCTGAGCACCAGATTCCACACCGTCCTTCACCATCCCATACCACAGCTTCAAGTGACGTCCTTCACCCGGTAACAACACAGGATCAGCAAGTTTATCCTCTCTGCTGGTATCACTCCGTTTACGGTAATACAGCCAGGAATTGCCGCTCACCCTGTGCAATGCGCCCAAACACGCACGGCGGGCTGCTATAGGTGCACCGGCCCACACTGTGACATCAAGTCGCCTAACACATGAATTATTCTCTCGGACGTTTGTATATCCAGGATATAGCTTCTCAGAAATGGTTTTTAGTGGACACTGGTGCTGATGTGAGCGTCATTCCACGTTCAATGGTCACTTCTACAATCACGCATTCGCCTCACCAAATCAGAGCAGCCAACAGTTCCTCATTAAAGATTTATGGTGTAACGCAACTTCGCATTTACTTCGATGATACACATATTTATGAATGGACATTTTCGGTAGTAGAAATTGATGAGCCAGTATTAGTATTGGTCTTCTTAACTGCTCATAACTTTTCTTTGGACTTAATTACACCTGCCCTCTGCTCAGTGGATTTTAAACAAAAATTTTCGGCGAGATTTTCCCCATCCACGCCGACAGAATGCAGCTCGAATACGTCCTGTCAACAAGGCAAAAAGACAGTTTCTATTCTATCTGAGTAGGTCAAAGCTGCCATAGTGAACTTAGTTATGCAACGCTTTGAAATCGACCAACTGTCCGAAGACAATGACTGATGAATTGCGCAGGTTTAGAGAGGAGATCAAGATTAAAAGTAATAACACGCACGAAACTTCACAGGCCCTGCATACCGCACCGCTGTTTATACGCAGCCACAGCAGCGTCTCCCACGACCCTGACAGTGAAGACAGCAACCGGCCCAGCAACCCCCACCCTGCACTTCACCATCTGCCTTTCATCGAAACACAGAGGTGACAGCTGTTACAGGCAACACCGTGCATGCGCGCGCAATGATTCTTTCATGCAGTAACACCATAGTCAATGGAACCCCGCCGGCTGTCGCATAGCAGAGCTCCGCGGACAACACTGCAGCTTTCACTGAACTACCGTTCAAAGATAACGCATTTCAGGTTAGTTCCTTTTCATACTTACCACGAACCGACGATAACGTTGCTCCTTCCTGCGTCCCTTCACGTATTTCGGCCACACCTATTCACAAAATAAAGGCCATTACTACAGGCGTCTGTCACAGGCTTAACACAACTGAGGGAACGCCTGTCCGTTCTCGCACCCGGCGCCTCAATGCAAAAAATCTTACCACTGCCAAAGAATGTACTAATGAACTTTTACGCTTGGTTATAGTCCACCCCTCAGACAGTGTGTGGTCTTCCCCAATACATGTCGTTCCCAAAAAGGATAATTCCTTTTGACTCTGTGGAGACTGTAGGCGTTTGAATGCCAGAACAATACTTGATAACTACCCTGTCCCACACCTCCACGATTTTTCACAATCCATGTTCGGTGCCAATTTTTTCTCTATGTTAGACTGCAAAAAGGCATACCATCAGATTCTGATGCACCCAGAAGATATCCCCATAACCGCTATCATCACCCCATTTGGACTATATGAATATTTGTTTATGCCTTATGGATTGAAGAATGCCGCCCAGACCTGGCAAAGATTCATTGACACCATTCTACGTGGCCTTAATTTTTGCTATGCCTACCTAGACGACATTATTATTTTCTCCACAACTGCCAAGGAACACAAAGAACACCTCCAACAGGTTTTTGATAGATTGGCACGACACGGAGTTGAGATTAATCATGACAAATCCCAACTGGAGAAGCCAGAGGTTATTTTCCTGGCACATCTGGTCAATAATGAGGGCATTCGTCCCACCTCAGATAGAGTACAACAAATACTTGACCTTCCCCTCCCTCACACCTATAAAGAGTTACGTAGATACTGCGGAATGGTAAATTTTTTTAGACTCCTCATTCCACATGCGGCATCTCTTCAAGCCCCTCTCACTGAGGCCTTAAAGGGAAAGAATACCACAGGTGACAGACACATAGAATGGGATCAGACCATGCAGCGAGCCTTTGACTCGCTTAAGTACGCCTTGGTGAACGCTATTACCCTGTCTTACCCTCACCCTGACAATAGCCACAGACTCTAGCAATAATGCCATTGGAGCAGTTTTGCAACAGACCCTACTACCAGGTACTAAACCCCTGCATTTCTTTTCAAAAAAGCTCACCGAAACGCAAAGAAAGTGGTCTGCATTTGATTGTGAACTTTACGCCATTTATGAAGCCATAAAGTACTTTCGTACAGATATTGAAGCCAGACTTGTGACAGTTTACACAGATCACAAGCCCCTTGTCGAGGCTCTCCGCAAACCAGCATTAGATGTACTACCCAGAAGGTTTCGCCATATGGATTTGGTATTACAATATGTTTCAGACTTTCAATATATCAGGGGTAATGACAATGTTGCAGCAGACTACCTGTCACACGTGTCCTCCCTGAAGACAGCTATTCATCCTCACCGCTTACATGAGCTCCAGCTATCCGACCCAGAGATACAGCACCTTCTCTCTGACTGATACTTCCTGACAAATTGCTATACTTCCCTTCCCTAATGACGACTGCTCTTTGTATTGTGACATTAAAACAGGTCATCCTTGTCCTATAGTCCCTAAAGCTCTTAGGAAAGACGTTTTTGACACAATCAACAATCTCGCTCACCCGAGCATTTGTGCGACTATGCGCCTCATTACAGATTGTAATCAGTGGGCAAGAGCATGCATACCTTGCCAGAGAGCCAAAATACACAAACATACTAAGCCCCCATTAGGCAAATTTACTGTGCCCTCGGGGAGATTCCGTCATGTCCATTTGGACATTGTCGGTCTGTCACCGATATCTAACAACTTCCGTTACTTAGTGACCATGATAGATTGTACCACACGTTGGGCCGAGGCTATCCCCTTCGCGGACATTACGGCCGACACTGTAGCTACTGCTTTTGTCCACCATTGACTTTCTCGTTTTGGTTGCCTTACTTCACTTGGCACAGTCCAGGGGAAACATTTTGACTCTAATCTGTTTAATCACCTCTGTCAACTGTGTGGTATCAACAAATTCAGAACTACAGCCTATCACCCACAATCTAAAGGCCTAATAGAATGATGGCACCGTACCCTGAAGGTCGCTCTCACGTGTCATTCTTCCTCTTGGGCTGAGGCACTCCCCTAGGTCCTTTTAGGTTTGAGGACGGTTTTCAAAGAAGACCTTAAAGCATCAGTTGCCGAGATGGTATATAGAGAAAACCTCGCACTTCCGGCAGATTTTCTTGATGATCCTCCTCTGCTTCCCAAGGATCAACTTCCCGAGTTGGTATGACAGGTTCGACAGCATATCACCAAGTTACATTTTCCGCAACCTCGATCACATGCTACCCCTCCGGCTTTCATTCACCCATACCTCAGTTCTTGTAACTATGTGATGCTTAGAGAAGACGCCGTGTGTCCACCCCTTGCCCCACCCGACACTGGCCCATACCAGGTCCTGTCACGCTCTGAAAATACTTATACAATCCTCTTTAAGAACAAACCATCTGTCGTGTCCATTGAGCGCTTGAAGCCAGCATGGATCGTTAACGACACCGACATACACGATAATGAATTTGTTTTGCAGGAAACTTCAGAGGCCTGTCCTCTCCCTTCTCCACAAGCTAATCAAACACTCTCTGCAAGTCAAGGCCCCCCTCTTCTATACTTCACACCTCTTTGAGTGCCAGCAGTAATGAACTAGTGTTTCAAGTGAACTTGAGTGGCTATGATGTGGACTCTATAAAAATACAACTTGTGGACACTTTTCTTTTTTTATTTGAAATTCAGAACATTTCTGTGCCATCTGACCAGAAATACATTAAGCTATTACAATGCTTCAATGTGGCTCCTGGTACTTCACAAAATGACATTTCAGCCTATGTAGACTCCTATAATGTTTTATTTATAAGAGTAACCCCCCTTTCTCCTTCGTCTTCCCCGAATCCCCCTACCCCTATTGCTATCACCTGTGCTGGCCGCACCATACGACCACCTCTCAGACTTCAAGATTACATCATGCCTTAAATGATTACCTTCCCTTTACCACTTACTCATCATCGCTCCCGCTCCTCCTATGCACTCCGCACTCTTCGGAGGGGGGCGGGGGGGGGGGGGGGGGGGGGGGCGCTCTGTGGCAGAACTGAATATCTTTGCTTTTTTGTACTTCGTTTTACTTACTTTGGTTGTTGACCAGTTGGTGTGAGACATCCGTCATGACTGTTACCGTGATTGTTGAAAACTATTTCTTTGTGTTTTGATTTATCTTGTGCCAATAAAAATATTACATAGTGAAAGTAAATGGTGTTTTCTGTGTTATAAGTATAACACTCGCCATAACCACAAGTGACATGATGTTCAGTGAAGCATAGTATATTTGGTTGCTTTTCTCTATCAGTATCATTTATGTTTATTAGTAGCTGGTCTACTAAATTTTTAAGTTCCCTTAGGCCAATGTTCTGATAGAAAATTGTGAGTGGTTTAGTCTTTCTTAAATCTGCACCATTTTTACGATTAGGCTTACTTGGTATCAGGGTACTTTCACTGTGGACATGTAGGCCTACTGTTGGTTTGAGCTTCAGAACTTCTGCTATATCCTCTTCCTCTGCATTGAAGGATACCAAAAATCCTCCTGGAGCCTGGAAGTTATCTTTCTTCTTCACTGCTTCACCACTTTTATGGTCGCTGCTGGAGATTCTAATGGTTCTGTCTGGCTGGTGTGTTGAACACTCTGTATGTTTCTGGCACAGGATACAGTATTTAAGTGAGTTGGCAAATCAGTTGAGAACGAACTGTTTTCGTAAATTTGGGTACTCAGTTTGATGTTTTCAGTAATCACTTCGTTTAATCTTTCACACAAAAATCGCTTCCGCTCATAGTTCAAATGTAATCAATGTACAGTATGCATGCATTTATCTGATGTCCCTATATCCAAAATCGAACATTTTTCATATCTTGAACAAAGCAGTTTAATCCTTGCATTTGTTTTTCTGATCTCTTTGTTAACACATAAATGGTATGTTAAATCATGCCGCCGGCCATGGTGGTCTCACGGTTCTAGGCGCTCAGTCCGGAACCACGTGACTGCTACGGTCGCAGGTTCGAATCCTGCCTTGGGCATGGATGTGTGTGATGTCCTTAGGTTAGTTAGGTTTAAGTTGTTCTAAGTTCTAGGGGACTGATGACCACAGATGTTAAGTCCCATAGTGTTTAGAGCCATTTGAACCATTTTTTTTTAAATCATGCCGATGTGGAATGGTAGCAACAACAGTATTTTTATATTTGTTTTGTTCTAGAGACATGGACAAGCCTTTGACACACGTCTCAGCTTCATTAAACGCCACATCATTTCCACCTGCTACACATACGATAAAATAATTGTCCAGCAACATTTTGCATTCTAAGTCTACATCTGCTACGATGTTTTTGGTTCTTGCTCCTGGCTTCACCATGCTGCTTACCTGGATTTTATTGTTTACACTTTGCAGCCATAGCTCGCCCCTAAAGGAATGCATGAAGGGAGAGCCATACCTGTCCAGGAAGGGCACCTTACTGCCCTCAATGAAATACCAAGATGCCCCCACAGGCAATGCAGTGGAGGAAGCTTCTATCGAAATGCCAATAGGTTATAGCCTGACCAAGAAATGTCGGTGGGTGTTGGCACTTTTGCACCAGTTTTCGGATGCTTTCAAATCTGGAGTGGAGCGAAGACAGACCAAGAGTCCCACTGTAAAATACTGTATCAACACTGGGTATCATCCATAAATTAGCCAGTCCTTATATAGGGTGTCAGGCAGGCTGAATGGCAAATAATCTGGAGGGAAATGGAGAAGATGCTGCAAGATGACATCACTGAAACTTCAGAGTGTCCTTGGTCCTTTCCTGTGGTCCTTATGGAGAAGGATGGCACATAACACTTTTTTGTTGGATGCTGACAACTGAATAGAACCATGACAGAAGATGTCTACTCATTGTTGTTGTTACATTACTACCTAAGTTAGCTCCCTAACCTGCAGCTAGGCAAGCCAGAAGGTTGTCTGTCACATTCCGCTGCCGGAGCTGAAGAGTTGCTGAACTGGCATGATGAAAGCCACCACTCTAGCAGTGAAGCAAACATGGTTACCACACACTGGTCCCTGCCGTCTGCTGCCTGGGCCTCGTATGTGATAGAAAGTACGTGAGTCAATACAAATGCTGGTCTTCAAGATCCAACAACATCTGTTATCAGCCACTGCCTACACTGGGAAGCACTATATGCCAGCCGTCAATCTGATGTGGTGCATCCAGTCTCTACTACAACTAAACACTACCTCCAATATCTGCGAGTCTGTGGGCCGCACCTAGTACTGATGCTGCCTGGAACTGAAATGGTGCCTTCCAGTTACATCTTGCTGTTGGCTCACATCAGTTGTCTGAAGGGCACCTGCCAGGGGTACTTGGTTCATACTTCATGCTCAGTTGCCACCTGCGCTTGAATTTCTGCCGAGCCACTGCCTGCCCTGCGTACATAAGCTCTGCTGCAATAGACTCATGTCCGTAGGCTGCTGACACTGCATCCTTCCCTGTGGTTCCAGGTTCTTGTCTCTATGCTGCCATTTGGCATCTTGGGCTATGCCTATGAGCATTTTATGCTGCCGGTAATGTGAAAGGTGTTGGCTGGATGAGTTCCATCAGCAACTGATATAGCACCACAGGAAAATAGTTATTCCACAAGACTACTGTGCTGCTGTGCCTTGCTGAGTGAATCCACTAAAGCTTGGCCACCTTAGAGCAACTTGATGTGACAACCTGCTATGACCTCAAATTAATGATGTGCATTTGCTATCCAGATGAGATTACTGTTATTTTCAAATACATCTAAAGAATATATAGGGCGACTGACAAGTGTATTGAAGTGTATTCAGACTACAGGGCTTCACCTGATTCCCAAAAATGTTGCCTTGTTTTGCTGTGATTAATGCTGCCGCCTAGGGTCACATCACTGCACTTTTTTTTCCATCTGCTGTCTAAAATTCTGCAGGTTATCATCACCCATTCTGTGATCAACAACACATGAACCACACTGCCCATAATGCCATGCATTGATAACAACTTAGACTGCTTGAGAAGAGCAAAGTACCCTTGACTATGGACATGCAAGCGGGCTGCTGGCAAATCAATGTTAATGAGGCTGACTGACTATCCTAACAATCCAGCCACCTTAGAGCAACCTGATGTGACAACCTGCTATGGCCTCAAATGAATTATGTGAATTTGCTATCCAGATGAGATTACTGTTATTTTCAAATACATCTAAAGAACATCTAGGGCGACTGACAAGTGTATTGAAGTGTATTCAGACTACAGGGCTTCACCTGAATCCCAAAAAAGAGCCTTTTTATCTTGTGAATGGCAATGGAGTCCATTTCAATACAAAAAAAGAGTAAGAGCAGTCACAAATTTTCAGATTCCTCAGTGCATTCATGATGTGAGAAGCTGTCACAATGTGCCTGTACAACAAATGATTCACCAAAGAATTCTATACCAAGTCATGTCCCTCAAAAGTACTATGCAGGGAGACACCAAATGTTCCTCAAATATGGTGCAAGAAAGGTCTTTCCTTCTCCTTAAGAAAGCATTAACAAGAATCCACAGGCAGAACTTCAGGACAAAACTAGGGGCTATGGGATAGGAGCAGTTGTGGTATAAACCTAAGGAGGTGTATTCAGAGTACTCTCCAAGTCTGAGAGGAACTAAGCTACATTCAAGAAAGAATGCCTTACAGATGTTTGGACCATCAACAAGTTCCAGCCATATTTATTTGGCAAACCATTCATAGAGAACTATGCTGGGTGAGTAGTCTGAAGGGTCCAACAGGTCAACTGGCGAGATGTGCACTGAGGCTTCACAATGATACATAAAACTGGAGGTAAACACAAAGACACCAACTGCCTTGAGGAATCCGGTGGTGGAAGGCAGCTGTGTGCAGGTAATCTGAGTCATCACAGCATTAATGACATTTGTGCTAAACAGAGGGAAAATCCAGCATTACCGAAAACTATTGAAGTCTTAAAGAATGAGAAAATGACTAAAGGAGCATTCCAATTAATAGACAGAATATTGTATGTGACAAACTATGATCCAGTGGGGGTTAATTGTTGACCATGACCTCAGCTACCTACAACCAGCTCTCTCAAAGTTTTTTCCATGACACTCCAACATCTCATCATGTGGGACTAGTGAAGATTCTAGACAGATTCAGATGCAGATATCACAGGCCAGGTCTCTACCAATCCATGAAGACACTATGTGAACCACTCTAAGGAATCCAAGCAAGAGAAGCATATGCTACAATTACCTCCGGGGCATCTGCTACCATTTCCCATTGCACCACAATTTCACCAAACTGGAATTGACCTCTTTGTGGAGGTTCCTGAAGCTGGCAAACAGGAATCACTGGATAATGATCTCCACTTAAAAATATCTCAACCACTAGGCTGACACCTAAGCTACAGAAACTTGAGGGAACCTTGTAGAACATATTACTTTAAAGCATAGCACATCCTCTGTGATGGTTTCTGACAGTGCTTACATTTTCCAGCTGAGACTAGTATTGGAAGTAATTTCATCTCACAACAGGATGACAACCATCCACAGATGAATGGTCTCACAGAACATTTTAACAAGAAGTTGGCAGAAATGCTCTTCATGTATCATCATGTATGTTGATATGCAACAGAGATATTGGGATACAATACTGCCTATCATAACATTCACATATAACACAATGAAGGAAGCCACTATGGACTTCACACCTTCTTTCTGTTCCACAGTCACAAAGCCTAAGTGACAATGGATACACTGATCCTGTTTCAACTGTATGGCACTCAGGATGACTTTGTTAAAAACATCTCTGGGACCAAAGAAGTAAGACAATTAGCCTGCATACTGACCCCAGATCGCCACGAGAAAAATCAAAAGCACTGTAATACCA
Source organism: Schistocerca piceifrons (assembly GCF_021461385.2). Taxonomy (NCBI): domain Eukaryota; kingdom Metazoa; phylum Arthropoda; class Insecta; order Orthoptera; family Acrididae; genus Schistocerca; species Schistocerca piceifrons. Next base: position 191,566,626 of record NC_060141.1, read on the forward strand.
AGCACCACCTGGTGAGATACAGGCCAGGAAACTTTGTATGGATTTTTAGGTCTGTGCAGAAGGTCGGATTATTTTTTGTTTATTTATTTACAACATACCCCATTACAATATTTGTAATACTACATGTATGTATTTTGCACGTTTTGTGTGTGTGTGTGTGTGTGTGTGTGTAGTGTAGTTTAATGTTTGTGTTGTATGACGATAAGGATGGTTGTGGTGGTGGTGGTGGTGGTGGTGGTGGTGATGATGATGATATAAGGGAGAGAGTGAAACCCGGTGGCAGCACATAATCTACCCCTTGCGAATAGCACCAATGGGGTTGCCAAGCTTAATATCCCCATCCGATGGATGGATCACCAACAACAGTTTCATATGCCTGCACTTAACAAGGGCTGATTTAGCGAGGTGGCACAGTAGCTAGCATGCTAGACTCGCATTCAGGAGGACGATGGTTCAAGCCAGTGTCCTACCATCCAGACTTACGTTTTTTGTGATTTCCCTAAATCGCTCCAGCACAATGCTACGGCGGTTCCTTTTCTTCCCCGTCCTTCACACAAACCAAGCTTGTCCTCCATCTCACATGACCTCAATGTTGATGGGACATTAAACCCAAACGTCCTTCCTTCAGTTCATGAGAAACTGCGGAGAGGTTTGGTATTTAAGCCAGGACACTTGCATGAAGTCTGGTAGTCAGGAACTTTATGCCACCACCTCTCCTCCCCTTGCCAGCCAAAAACGTGGGACTATTGCAAAAGTTAATAAAGCGCTGCTATAGACCATATAGTATGCTTTGTCACTTATCAGACATCATACATCAATAAGACAAAAGCGTAGAGATATCATCCATGTCCTCCATACAAAGCCAATATACAGTCCTGAGGCACAGGTCTACATGACGACTTCTCATTCAAGGACACTGAAGCCCAGCTCAACAATCATGAATTTTCGAATAGAGGGCAAATCTTTGATTCTCATCACAGTGAAGAGGACGTGACTACATGACCAGAATGCACGGATATGCCAGCACTACCATACAGAGGATCATTAACAAGATCTCCATCAAGAGTGCAGCAGTTGGCTCCAATGAGAATTCTGAAACAGCAGGTCACCATTTATCCATGCGAGGGAGCAATGTCACAAGTTGTGCTGAATGCAGTATGGTGTACAGTTCAGCATTGCCAGCTGGCATGCTACAAGTCGTCAGTTCAAACCTGACCACCAGCAATTACTTGTCACTTATTTATCATTTTTATAAAGTTCCAGAAATTTTCTTTGTTTGTTTATTCTGGAACATGCCATATCTGTATAAATAATTGCTCTACATTTAGAAACAAAGATGATGTGACTTACCATACGAAAGCGCTGGCAGATCGATAGAAACACAAACAAACACATACATACACACAAAATTCTAGCTTTCACAACCAATGGTTGCTTCGTCAGGAAAGAGGGAAGGAGAGGGAAAGATGAAAGGATGTGGGTTTTAAGGGAGAGGGTAAGGAGTCATTCCAATCCCGGGAGCGGAAAGACTTACCTTAGGGGGAAAAAAGGACAGGTATACACACACACACACACACACACACACACACACACACACACACACATATCCATCCGCACATACACAGACACAAGCAGACATTTATAAAGGCAAAGAGTTTGGGCAAGGATGTCAGTCGAGGCGGAAGTAAAAAGGCAAAGACGTTGTTGAAACACAGGTGAGGTATGAGCGGCGGCAACTTGAAATTAGCGGAGGTTGAGGCCTGGCGGATAACGAGAAGAGAGGATATACTGAAGGGCAAGTTCCCATCTCCGGAGTTCTGACAGGTTGGTGTTAGTGGGAAGTATCCAGATAGCCCGGACAGTGTAACACCGTGCCAAGATGTGCTGGCCATGCACCAAGGCATGTTTAGCCACAGGGTGATCCTCATTACCAACAAACACTGTCTGCCTGTGTCCATTCATGCGAATGGACAGTTTGTTGCTGGTCATTCCCACATAGAAAGCTTCACAGTGTAGGCAGGTCATTTGGTAAATCATGTGGGTGCTTTCATACGTGGCTCTGCCTTTGATCGTGTACACCTTCCGAGTAACAGGACTGGAGTAGGTGGTGGTGGGAGGGTGCATTGGACAGGTTTTACACCAGGGGCGGTTACAAGGGTAGGAGCCAGAGGGTAAGGAAGGTGGTTTGGGGATTTCATAGGGATGAACTAAGAGGTTACGAAGGTTAGGTGGACGGCGGAAAGACACTCTTGGTGGAGTGGGGAGGATTTCATGAAGGATGGATCTCATTTCAGGGCAGGATTTGAGGAAGTCGTATCCCTGCTGGAGAGCCACATTCAGAGTCTGATCCAGTCCCGGAAAGTATCCTGTCACAAGTGGGGCACTTTTGTGGTTCTTCTGTGGGAGGTTCTGGGTTTGAGGGGATGAGGAAGTGGCTCTGGTTATTTGCTTCTGTACCAGGTCGGGAGGGTAGTTGCGGGATGTGAAAGCTGTTTTCAGGTTGTTGGTGTAATGGTTCAGGAATTCCGGACTGGAGCAGATTCGTTTGCCACGAAGACCTAGGCTGTAGGGAAGGGACCGTTTGATGTGGAATGGGTGGCAGCTGTCATAATGGAGGTACTGTTGCTTGTTGGTGGGTTTGATGTGGACGGACGTGTGAAGCTGGCCATTGGACAGATGGAGGTCAACGTCAAGGAAAGTGGCATGGGATTTGGAGTAGGACCAGGTGAATCTGATGGAACCAAAGGAGTTGAGGTTGGAGAGGAAATTCTGGAGTTCTTCTTCACTGTGAGTCCAGATCATGAAGATGTCATCAATAAATCTGTACCAAACTTCGGGTTGGCAGGCCTGGGTAACCAAGAAGGCTTCCTCTAAGCGACCCATGAATAGGTTGGCGTACGAGGGGGCCATCCTGGTACCCATGGCTGTTCCCTTTAATTGTTGGTATGTCTGGCCTTCAAAAGTGAAGAAGTTGAGGGTCAGGACGAAGCTGGCTAAGGTAATGAGGAAAGAGGTTTTAGGTAGGGTGGCAGGTGATCGGCGTGAAAGGAAGTGCTCCATCGCAGCGAGGCCCTGGACATGCGGAATATTTGTGTATAAGGAAGTGGCATCAATGGTTACAAGGATGGTTTCCGGGGGTAATAGATTGGGTAAGGGTTCCAGGTGTTCGAGAAAGTGGTTGGTGTCTTTGATGAAGGATTGGAGACTGCATGTAATGGGTTGAAGGTGTTGATCCACGTAGGCAGAGATACGTTCTGTGGGGGCTTGGTAACCAGCTACAATGGGGCGGCCGGGATGATTGGGTTTGTGAATTTTAGGAAGAAGGTAGAAGGTAGGGGTGCGGGGTGTCAGTGGGGTCAGGAGGTTGATATAGTCAGGTGAAAGGTTTTGTAGGGGGCCTAAGGTTCTGAGGATTCCTTGAAGCTCCGCCTGGACATCAGGAATGGGATTACCTTGGTAAACTTTGTATGTGGTGTTGTCTGAAAGCTGACGCAGTCCCTCAGACACATACTCCTGACGATCAAGTACCACGGTCGTGGAACCCTTGTCCGCCGGAAGAATGACGATGGATCGGTCAGCCTTCAGATCACGGATAAATGACTCCTTACCCTCTCCCTTAAAACCCACATACTTTCATCTTTCCCTCTTTCCTGACGAAGCAACCATTGGTTGTGAAAGCTAGAATTTTGTGTGTATGTATGGGTTTGTTTGTGTTTCTATCGACCTGCCAGCGCTTTAGTATGGTAAGTCACATCATCTTTGTTTTTAAATATATTTTTCCCGCGTGGAATGTTTCCCTATTATAATCATATCATTAATAATTGCTCTGTTTGTTGAGTTCAGTTCTGTACTGACTGTATGCTGATGTTGGTAATAAACATGCTTCCAATGCTAAGTCTTGTACTTCACTGATAACCCTGCTTTCGTCTTTGGACTTTATTCTGGTTACAACATGACTGCATGCTCAGATAAAATACCAGTGGAAAATCTGGGATGGAATGACAATGGTATGAATTAGGATCGATTGCTGCTCATGGATGAGGCATCTAGAGTAGCAGATACACACATATAAAATAGACTAAACTATCAGACCGAGTCCTTTGTCAGATTTAAAAAAAAAATAAAAACCACACACACACACACACACACACACACACACACACACACACACACACACACACCAAAGCTACTTGGCTCCGGGCGTTGAAGTCTGACTGCTACCTCATTATTATGAAATTACTACAGTTGGTCCTGTGCACCCAGAGACAACAGTATCCCTGGTGGGTGTGAAGTCTGACTGCTACCTTGCAACTCACTGCATGGAGAACAACACAGCAATACTACTGACTGACTTGAAATGCATGCACATAGCAACATCTATACACATCAAAGATCTTACTTGGTGGTAAAATTTGAATCTCAACAAGCCCCCTCAATTTTTACACACAGTTATAAATGAAGAACTGAGTCTTCAGTTCATGATTCTAAGACTGAAGTCCAAGTCCTTCAATGCATTTCTCATGCTTTGGTGCAGGAAGAGCCTACACGTCAGAAAATTTCCCATCAAGTCTTCTGTTGGCTGATATTCCAGTTTCAGTGGATACTCTTGCAGAGCCTGACATATGAAGTTATATTTTATATGAATGTGCTTCATCTCTGAGTGAACGGCTGGGTTATCAGCTGACTGATTGTCACTGAACAGGATGAGATATGTCAGCTTTCCTAAACTCAGCTACTTCATGAATTTTGACAGGTGAGTAGCTACCTCGCAGCTTCAGTGAGGCTCATGTACTCAGCTTCAATTAAAAGAGCAACAGCTCTCTGCCTTTGTGAACATCATGAAATTGCTGATCTGGAGAAGGTGAAGCTGTAGCCTGTATATGACTTCCAATCAGCATCTGCAAAACTATAGATTCCTTCCTTTCCTTCCTTATCTATGATTTATGTCAGTTTCTTGTCTGCAATTCCTTTGAGGTTTCTACGGATTCACTCAGCTACTTGCAAGTGAATGAAAGTATGACTGTTGTCGTACTGCCTTAGTTTATTGGCTGCACAGCATATGTCAGGTTGAGTACCAATGGATATGCCAATGCTTGTAAGGAGTACTGCTATCTTTGATGTCATAATGTACTGATATTATACTCCTTTCTTATTGCTGGCTTCAGAACTTCCCAGATGAGCACAGTCTTGCCCTATAATGACAACAATTCTGCAGCACTAGTGTTGCGCAACTCTGGGGAAGAGTATTAATGTTGAGCTGCCACATAGAGAGGTCACTTGTAGCTGCATCAAGGCTAAGTTGTACGAAGAATCTTGTAGGCAGTGGAATTTATGATTAAAAATGTATTGTTGCCTTGTAGGAGAAAAGTATTTCTGTAACTTGATTATTTCATGAAAAGGTGCATGGGATTAATTAAGAGATTTATGGTTGATGCAGTGTCATGACTGAGACTTAGAAATTGTTGTGGAGAAACGTATTGATACTAGGAAGTAAATGAAAAGGCTTCTATGATTGGTGATTACCTGTTTAATTAATGTGAAAACGTAATGTGGCAATGTGTGTTTCATTGTGAAAGTAAAACAAATATTACTGTTAAACAATACTGGATGAGCACAGGCATTTTTATGGAAAAGTTTTAAATGCTAAAGCAACAATAAACCCAAGTAATTTGACTTGTACTGTTATTATTTTAAAGCGACATTTTTCATTCTTTCATTAAGTAATTTTAATGTTCACAATATTAGGAAAAGCATAGATTGCACCTCAGCAGGTCATCTTTACGATGAGTTGCTGACAGGCACAACGAAAAGACTGTTACACATTATAGCTTTCAGCTATAGTTTTTCATCTAATGTATAACAGTCTTTTCGTTGTGCCTGTCTGCAACTCAATGGGTCATCTTTAGAGTGAGTAGCAATCTATCCTTTTCCTAATATTGTTAATATTCCAACCTGCAGTTTCCGTTGTTTTACTTTAATATTCGAAATGTACATGAGATATGTATTAATATTAGGCACATAGTCAGGTTTACTTCATAATGAAGTGTGTTCTCTATGTAAAGCTACCATTCATGAGTCTGATAGCCACAGAAATAAACAGAAAAGACATTAATGAGAGAAGTGAAGAGATTTACATCCATTGTCATGACAGGGACAGTAACTTTACATGTTCCAATGGGTTCCTTGAATGGATAATGAGTACCATCATCTGTATTTGCAACGGTTGCATCCAACTTGCTCCCAGTTGCCAATGAAGTCCTTAGTTGCTTGTGGCACTTGATAAATTATTGTCTTCATCAAATGATAAGTTATTGCTGGGACTGAATTCCTGGCTTGTAGTGATTGGAAGCCCATCTTCTTCAAAGCTGCAGAATCATTCATCATCTGACATCATCTCGCATAACTGCACGAGTTTTCTCACATGTCACTGTGTGGCTGTTTGACCACAACCTTTGCCACTGAAATGAGACAGGTTCCAAGTTTTGGCACATACAAAGTATTTCTCAGTATTATAGAGTTGGCACCACACACTTCAGTTGCGACATTTACATCAACTTTAGCTGTTACTTGCGTAACACTGTTGTCTGCAAGCATTACATTCTGTTGAGTTTCTATCACATGTGTGAACACTTGTGGATCATGGCACATGTGTTATGTGCAACCAATGTCTATGCAGCCAAAAGTGTTGGGGTCCTGAAACTTTGGAGCAAGTTCATTCATTGAAAAACAGCAATGAGCTTCATTGACATTGTTTGCAGCTTGCTCATTTAATTTCTTCTTGAAAAAGCACTCATCTTCTTTGTGTTCCTCCTTGTGGCAATAGCTGTTTTTCTACATTGATTTTGCCCTTTTTTCTTTTTGTTTTGATCTGATTTGTCACTGTAACCAACAGCACTTATTGGCTTGTTCATGAAACATTTACCCAATTTAGCAATGTGGCACTCACATTTTCACTGCTTCTGAACCCTTGACTTGTGTTCAGCTTTTTTACTTTTAGAGTCTTGACATCTGGGTCAAATAGTACATCTAATATAGTTGTAGCTATCTGGAAGACTACAGAGAAGCATTATTGACAACAGATCACTGTTTATGTCAACATCTACTGCTTGTAACTTATCTACAGCATCAGAGAATTCAGTAAGATGCTGTGTCACTTCATCACTAGGTTGCATTTTGTGATGCATGAGGTGTTTGAACAGTGGTGCTTCGCAAGCAAGTCCTTTAGATGCATAGATTAATCCGAGTTTAAGCCACACCTGACATGGAGCAGAGCAGTTCTTTACTTGCTTGAGCTCTGTGGGACTGATGGATAAAATAAAGTTGGTTTTTGCTTTTCTGTCTGCCACCAGCCATGCTTTGTATGCCACTTCTGCAGCAGCGAACATTACACATTTCTGGTGAGTAGTGCTTCAGCTTGTCTTCTCCATAATGGACATAATGGACATAATTACCATATGGCGGCATTTCTAGTCGAACTCCATGTGCAGCTGTTACATGCACCATATTCATCATGTTAACAAACTTGTTAATTTTTACACTTCTAAGCTAAAAGATTTAGTTTTTGTCTAATTGAAAAATGTTGTTTTTGTCAGTCACATTACCGGGGCTCATAAACTCTTTGGATGTGATATGACAATACAGGTACAATTCATAATATTTGAAACACACTACACAGAGAATAATACAGAGCTACTAACAACTGACTTCAAAAACATGCGCATAGACATCTATAGACACAATCTTACATGACAGTACAATTTCAGTCTCAACAGAGTGAATTGTGTGTGTGTGTGTGTGTGTGTGTGTGTGTGTGTGTGTGTGTGTGTGGTGTGTGTGTGTGTGTGTGTGTGTGTGTGCATGCTTCTAGGTGTTCTGCCAAGTTGTTGTTTCCATTTTATGTATAATATTTTGCTGTTATGTGAACTCGCTGTGTGGACTCCAACCAGAATGTCAACTATTATTGGTCTCTTGCCATTATTGATTCCTGATGCCCACATGCCCATTGATGCTCTTTTGTTTTTTGAGAACTTGCACTGATATTTTGTGAAATGCAAATTCTCTCAGCATTTCCCAAGATTTTAATAACTTTAGTGCCAGCCCTCTCACATTATTTTAATTGAAACCATCATCCATGTTTACTAGCTTTTCTGACATCTTAATTTTGATAGACTCCTTAATTATGCTGTCCCAGAAAGTTGGCATTTGCCCCAGCATGTCGGTCTCAACATATTTCACGTCAATATTTATATTTTAGGCAGTGCTCAGCAACAGCTGATTTTCTTGGTTCTTTTAGTCAGGTATGTTGCTGATGTTCCTTGCATCTCTCCTTGACTGTTCTGATAGTTTGCCTCATGTAAAACATGCCACATTCACACAGCATGCAATACACACCCAGCTTTCAGAAACCTCGATCATTTTTAATGTCACAGAGAATATTGTTTATCTTAGCTAAACGGAGAAAAATACACTGGATGCCACATTTCCATAGAAGCCTACTGAGCTTTCTGGATATTGGGCCACAATAATGCAAATACATGATTTTTGGCTTCTCTCCCTCAACCTCAATCTCTTTCTCATGTGTTCTTGATTATGACTGTATTGTCCATTCAGTTTGATGATCTGAGTATCCAGTACCTCAGAATACTTTTCATTGGTGTTGTAATTCTTCAGCAAAGCTCTCTTTATCTGAAAGTGTTCAAGATCTATGGACCAGAGTCTTTCTTTGAGATGGATGGTGAAACTTAACAAAAAGAAATGGCAGTTTAAATTTAGATAACACTTGGGGGTCTGGCACTCAATTTCATATAATCTCACCAGCTATCACATCCATCATATCTGGAAAAAATTTAGAGAAGTTGCATTTCACGAAATATCTGTGTGAGCTCCGAAACACAGAAGAGCACCAATGGACACAGTGGGCATCGGGAATAAAACTCTGCTATAAGTAATGATGTAAGAGCAACAACAGTTCATAGTCTGTTGTTCGATAGCTTAGTTCCATTAAAAATGTACTTTTAATATGTTCCTGCCTGCGGCTAAGTGCTTACTTTACATCTGAGAAGCATGGTCAGATAAACTACATTACCTACTATTCTAAGAAGTACAGTAAAATGAACTATATTACCTAATGTTCCAAGTTTCTAGCATCTGTACTCCTTAAGTAATAAGAGACATTGCCCAATACAGAGACTGCACTCATTTGTTCCACAGGACCAAAACTGCTTCCTCACTGACAGACATAAATGCTAAAGCTTTCATAGATGAACAGGGCAATATACATTTTTCTCACCATAACAATATCTGTGTACAAGTAGTAGTCCAACCTTCCAACTGAGCCATTACTTGTTTCTATTGTAATTGTTCAAATCTCTCAACGTAGCCTTTACCTTATTCCACAGGGGAGAAACCTGTTTTTATAGACTATTCCCCTTGTACATACCAACTTTCTTCAAACAACTTTAATTTTTAGGATATACCTAACCTTTTTTCTGACTTTTGAAAATTGAATAAAATATTTTATCCATTCCGAAGACACTACATATAACCAACTTCCTGACAGATTGGAATTGTATTCCAGACTAGAAGTTAAATCTGGACAGTTGTATTTTGTGAGCAATGCTTGCATACTAAGCTATAAATGCATAAATCAAAGGAACAACTCAAAACTTCATTCTGCCAATACCTCTCTTCTACTCTCCAATGCCCACAGAAGCTTTCATATGTAACTTGCTGGACTAGCACACAAGGGTCCAGTACCAGATCTGAAGTGCCAATAGTCTAATCTGGAAGGACATATGGTTCAAACGGCTCTAAGCACTATGGGACTTAACATCTGAGGTCATGGGACTTAACATCTGAGGTCATCAGTCCCCTAGACTTAGAACTACTTAAACCTAACTAACCTAAAGACATCACACACATCCATACCAGAGGCAGGATTCAAACCTGCAACCGTAGCAGCCGCGTGGTTCCGCACTGAAGTGCCTAGAACTGCTCGGCCACAGCGGCCAGCGCAGGACGTATGTTCACACTGTATTCTCTACTGCACTATAAGACTCACTCCATGCTACTTACTGTTCCATGGTAATATAATTAAATTCAAGTAAACTCAGGTTACATGAAGTCATCAATCCTGATTAACAATAATGCACTATGCGGGCTGGTGGTGATTTTAAATTTATATAATCATTTTCTCATATTATGTACTACCTTCACTGATCCTCAACATCAATTAGCCGACGATGGCCACTACAGAAGAAATTCATAGATATCTTGCACCTCCTTGCTCTGTTCACGTGATACCAAAACATGGTGTGTTTCAGTATATACTACCCTTCATAAGTTTGGAAACAGCATGTGATTATGGACTATGGAAAGAAGTACATTATAAAATTTCATTTTATTGTTTTCTAAATGTTTATTAGGCTCGAACAATACACAGGTAAATCCAACTATCAAATTTTATATTCCTCAAAATACCCACATTTTGCTTTGATTGCTATCTTGCATATTCTCGGCATGTGATGGGGCTATTTTGCAGAGTTTCAGTTGGAATTAGTCTCCATTCTTGCTGGAGGACCTCCAACAAGTGTGTCCCACTCATGATTGTCCATTTTCGGAACCTCCTGTCCAACTCATCTCATAGTAGCTCAATTTAGTTACAATCAAGAAACTGGGGAGGCCATTCCACGTTTTTCAAATTTCCTGAAGCTCTACAAACTTCACATAGTTCTGACACAAGCAGGATGTATGCTTTGGAGCGTTGTCTTGTTGTAACACAAACCTTTCCCAATCATGTGCAAACCAGATGTCTTGGTATGTAAGTGGCATGATTATCTTTTTGGTTCATTTTCCCATCTAGTGTCACCAAATCTCTGACATTATCCCTTCAAAAAGACCCCATACCATCACAGAACCGCCTCCATGTTCCACAGTTGGAATTACGCACTGAGGATTCAAGCATTGGATCATCAGTGAATAAGACTCTTTCCCAAGCCTCTGCTGCCCAATGCTTCTTTGTCATAGCCCACTGAAGCCTTTTCTTCTTGTTAAGATGGTGCAATAATGGTTTTCTTGCTGCTCCATAATCCTGGAGGTTGTTTTCTGTCAGGCACCGACTCGCTGTTGACTCACTCATTGGTGTATCCCTAGTTATGTTTAGTTCATACATCAATTCATGGACAGTTTTGAATCTTTTATGTTTACTGGTCACTACCAAACACTTTTCCTGGCATTCCGATAATTTTCTTGGTGCTCCAACATAAGGACGATCATCATAGGAGCCTTTACCTCAATGCCAGTGTAAGGTCTGGATAATTCCACTGATGGAAATCTTCAATTTCTTTGACATTTGTTGGACACCACTGCCTTCTTGGTGCAAAGTAGTTATCTTTACCTGTGAATCATAACAAATCTTACACTTTGGGATCATTTTCAATTACTTTTGCTGCATGTACTACCTTCTTTCATTGTGTGTCCTACATTCAGACAAATAGAACTACAACTGAGCAGGGCTGTAAACAATTATCTATACCGTACTGTCATTATTTGTGCATACTATTCTGTATTCTAACCAATAATGCACCAAGTTCATTCCCATCTTGCTCAGCTGTAATACACAGCAGGGTGTTTCCAAACTTAAGGAAATTTGTGCACAATGAACTAAATCTCAATCCAAGGAGATTTATGGTGATTGTGGTGGTGATTTTTCTTATTGAATGAATAAGCTTTAAATTTATTAAAATTTTCCATTAAAAATCACAAACCTATAGTGAAGCAAAAAACCTAGCATAAAATACTTATCATTTAAACTTTCAATAATGGTGTAAGAAATTTAAATGACTCATTTGTAAGATTAACTGCTACAATGCAGAATGAGTAATTTTATACTCACATTAAACATTCATGTGTAAATATGGCTAGTTGCTGAACATTTACAAGTGGTGACAGCATCTTGCACCCCTTTTTGTGCTAAAGGTAACCTTGACCTGCAGTGCAGAATGTCATTTTTTCTTTTGGTACAGTAACTGTGTATATCATTGTTCCTTTTGAACTGCGTTTGATTATTACAACAAACTTCATGAGAGGATGCATATACTCTGAGGTTGTAGCCAAAATGCTTAACCCCTTAACAGATGTCTACACGATGATCATGGCTCAGCACAACATATTACTCTTTCAGCACATTTTTGAGCAACGCCAATTTTCTTTCTGAAAGATGAGTTATCTCATAACATTTTTCCATGTTACATTACTGAAAGAAAATATGAAAAATATGTCAACTCATTGATTTGTGTCTCCCCAAGATTTGCAGTGATTCAAAGTGCAAATATGGCTGAAATAAGTTAGATTTTGTTTTCTTTTTTTCCCCAAAATGTGTTCTATCCAGTTCAAATTCTCATAAATAAGAAAATTACAAGTTTTGAAGATTTGTTTCCACCATATTTATCATTTCCTCACCATGTGTTACAAGTATCACTGATGTAGTATCTCTCGACGTGCAGAACTGAATATTGTAACACACCAAGAAGTAGACTAAATCTCATGTGTTATTTATCAGATACCGCTTTTAGCTCCAATGCCTCTGACACAGTTTTAGTTTTGAAACACCTGATACAAGTTTTTTAATGTATTATGTTTAATGTGTTATGTTTACATCTTAATGTGTTATGTTTAAGTCTTTAGAACAGTAATATCTTTCTTACTTACTTTACTGATTAGTGTTATTTGGACAGATTCACTAAAAACAACGTGTTTAGAGAAATATTATTAATACTCATAATATAAACATACCTTTTATTTCAAGAAAATTCTATTATAAATTACAATTTAATTTAAAGAATAAAAACTGTATTATTGTTACATTTAAACTAACAATTCAGAATATATGTATATTTACAATAAATTTATTCTATTTAGAAAAATTATCTGTATTTTTAAGAGTTTCTGTTTCAGAAAGTTTATGCACCAAACACAAGGTTATTTAACACCAGACAGCACGGTATCAGTAAAACAGTTGGTCCATGCCACTGAAATGAACATCTGTGCCAGTCTGCAGTTTGATGTATATATCCCAAGTGTTTCAATATTATGAAAAGGATCACTGCTACTCACCATATAGCAGAAATGCTGAGTCGCAGAAAGACACTACAAAAAGACTGTCAGAAAATGAGCTTTCAGCCAACAATGGTTTCATCGAAAATAGAGAAAATACACACACACACACACACACACACACACACACACACACACACACACACGGAGCTCATTTTCTGACAGTCTTTTTGTTGTGCCTATCTGCGACTCCTCCATCTCCATTATACGATGAGTAGTAACGATCCTTTTCATAATATTGTTACATTCCATCCTGGATGTTCCAATTCTTTCTCACATTGTGACTTCTATCACAATTGTTTTGTATATTTAATTTTGCTGAACCACAACGTTCATAAAGAGTTATGATAAATGAGACTATCAAAATGAAATAATTTCATCCCATGTCACGTCTTGTAAATTATTCTTAAACATATTTGTCCTAAAGTCATTAAATATTCTAATTTGCACTGTGTAGTATCTATACTATAAGAACCTATCTTATTTATCCTAACTAATGGTGCATCATTACCCAGAGAGCATTTATACCGAGTATATATTTTCTTGCTTTGCACTTCAACAAAGAAAATATTATCTATTAGGATCCTACTGTCTTTATCTATCATGATGGAAATTTATTTACTGAGATCGAATTGTAGGATACAAATAAGGTTTCCAGATCATTTTTCCTGTTAGAATCCTACAGAAAATGTACACTGATATCAACACAGGCAATTACCTGTTTGCTGCTGTGTACAGATAGCATAGTAAGGAATGCATACGACCAACACACACGTGCGCACACACACTTGTCAAAAATTGGTCATAGTCATGAAATAATAAAAATACAAAGATAAGAGTTCAGTAATAACATACGGGTATACAAAACTGCTTTTTAAGAAGATGTGGCATTCTGATCACTGAAATAAATAATGTCACAGATGGTGCATTTTTATTCTACAGCCACTAATGTTAGTTCTATGGAGATGTACTGCTTCAATGTGGCTATTTTTTTTTTCTAAGATTGTTGCACTAACAAGAAACTGACACTGAAATGAAACTTGCATTCTTTTAGTTGATGATGAAGTTTAAATTGACATCAACTTGTATTTCTTGGCTACTTTATTCACATGTTAAATATAAAAACATTGTATGTCAAAGGATATATCTTAAGTTGCTTTTCAGTAAAGCATCAATGTCTGGTACTACTTTCTGAGTACTGCTAGTTTGATGATAATCATTTAAGCTCAAGACTGTCAGTGAGTTTCTGTGGGTAGATTTCATTCTCTTCAGTGCTAAAAAGTTTGTCACGCAAGTATGTCGGTCCAAAAATCAACATAATTTTAGCTGGAAAATTGTAAAGTGATAGCAATTTATGTTGAGGAACATTTTTATACAAGTACATGAGCCTCATTTTATTAAGAAACTTATCGTGCAACTGCCCGTCACAATGTAGGTCTATAAGTTCTAAATGTAACTATGCATCCTATACTGACATGTTATAAATTTGTCTTGGCATGTCTGACCTTTGCTTTAAAGTCCATGACCCAAACATCATGTTACTTTTAATTGATTTAATATTAGCTACTCTCCACTTTATGCACTGCACCTTAAGTATGTATGTTTCCACTTAATGCTATGATGAGCCTAACAACTCAACCTTCCTCTGAAGACAATGCACTGTTTGCACTTCCCCTGTGCTACATACTGACACCTGACTACTCAATTTTACCATGTGTGCTCACTTCCCAGGTGAGGAGAGAGAGCTCATGCTCATGCTCATGCTCCTGAACAACCCTGGTCTTGAGAGACCATATGAAAGTTTTGTAAAACTGGAGCAGACAAAACATGTCTGCAACCAGGCTCCTTTGCAACAAATGCCCCTTCAATGCAGCTTGTTAGGATGACTAAGGCATGTGGTAGCAGTAGTAGTAGTAGTAGTAGTAGTAGTAGTAGTTGTTGTTGTTGAGATCTTCAGTCCAATGACTGATTTACTGCAGTTTTCCATACTAGTCTAAACCTGTGCCTCCCTTAATTCAACCTACAATCATTTGAAACTGTTTACTCTAGACAAGCGTTGGTCTCTCTCTATCTCTCTCTAAAATTTGTATTGCCCTGCACATTGTGCCATTATCAATTCTTGAATTTTTTTCAAAATACACTCACCCAATTGTCATCTGAGATAGAGGGTGCATCTCCAGCCAAGCCTCTCTGTGTCCTCTTTTCAGCATACAAACTACACTCTGCTAAATTACGATTCACTGTTGTAGTAATGCTATATGTTTCACATACTGGAGGTTCTTTGTAATGCAGTAGAAATCCATTTGTTAAATGACACTACCCTATACAAAGGCGACTAAGGATAATATAGTTTCTTCTGAGTGACTTGATAGTGGCATGCCATACCTCACCAATGACTTCGCTGACCGATGGGTGCTGTATCATCAACCTCATGGTTGTGAAAAGTGTGTCCTGCATGCCCATTGGTAATCTGATGCCCATCTGGTCTATAGTATCCAGTATTTTCAGGATCAGGCATTTCAGTGGAGCTATGGATGGTGCATCTGTAGTCTACACGAACAAGATGAAAGCTTTGTAAAAGAGTAGCTGGTAAAATCTGTCTGCACCCCAGGCTCATTTGCAACCCAAGCTCTTCACTGAGGCATTTCAGGGTGACTAAGGCTTGTTGTTTCCATTGAGATCTGTGGTCCAATGACTGGTTCGATGCAGCTCTCCATGCTGGTCTATCCCATACAAGCCTCTTCATTTCTGCATGATTACTGCATCCTACATTCTTTTGAAACTGTACTAGAGTCAAGTCTTGGTCTCCCTCTACAATTTTTATCCTCCACATCCATTATCAAATTGACAATTCCTTGATGCCTCAGAATTTGTCCTATCAACCAGTTTCTTCTTCTAGTTATGTCATAAATTTATTTTCTCCCATCTGATTCAGCACCTCTGCTTTAGTTATTTGATCTATCCACCTAATCCACACATCTACAAAGTCTATAAACATAAGTTTGCCTTTCTTAAACTTATTTTCTAAAATAAGTTATAGCATTAGTATTCTCGTGTGTGTTCCTACAATTCTCGGAACACCAAGGTTAGCATGTATCCTATACTGCCGTATGCCCTTCTTTTTCTTAAGCTGTAATTGTGATGGTTAAATGTTAATACACCTATACAGATTAATATTCTACAAGCGGCTTCTCTTTAATTGATGTTTTACTTGATTCACTCCACTTCTGTGGTTGTTCTCATTCTTGATGGGATTTACAGAACTTGACCTACCCATAGTGACTGAGAAACTACAGTTGATAATATCTTAAGCTCCTGATTAATTACTGAGAATTTCTGGCTTCAGTTCACTTCCTTTTCTTTCTCATGTATTTGTCTTGTTGCATTAGATTAGATTAGATTAGATTAATACTTGTTCCATAGATCATGAATACGACACTTCGTAATGATGTGGAACGTGTCAGGTTAATAAGAGGTGTCTGTACAAGATATTACATTACACAAAATATTGCATGACACCAATGTTTAAGGTGTCCCCCCCCCCCCTTAATTTATATCTAAAAATTCAGCCAATGAGTAGAAGGAGTTGTCATCTAGAAATTCTTTTAATTTGTTTTTAAATGTTAGTTGGCTATCTGTCAGGCTTTTGACGCTGTTTGGTAGGTGACCAAAGACTTTGGTGGCAGCATAATTTACCCCTTTCTGTGCCAAAGTCAGATTTAACCCTGCATAGTGAAGATCATCCTTTCTCCTGGTGTTATAGCTATGCACACTGCTATTACTTTTGAACTGGGTTGGATTATTAACAACAAATTTCATAAGTCAATATATATACTGTGAGGATCCCTAGATCCTTATATAGATGTCTGCAGGATGACTGTGGGTGGGCTCCAGCAATTATTCTGATTACACGTTTTTGAGCAATGAATACTTTTCTACTCAACGATGAATTGCCCCAGAATATGATGCCATACAAAAGCAGTGAATGAAAGTAGGCATAGTAAGCTAATTTACTGAGATTCTTATCACCAAAATTTGCAATAACCCTAATAGCATATGTAGCTGAACTCAGACATTTCAGCAGACCATCAATGTGTTGCTTCCAGTTTAACCTCTCATCAATGGACACGCCTAAAAATTTTGAAAATTCTACCTTAGCTACATACTTCTGTTCAAAGTCTATATTTATTACTGAAGTTGTGCCATTTACTGTATGGAACTGTATATACTGTGTTTTATCAAAATTTAAAGGGAGTCTGTTTGCTGAGAACCACTTAATAATTTTGTGAAAAACATCGTTTACAATTACATCACTTAGTTCTTGATTTTTGGGTGTTATTACTATACTTGTATCATCAGCAAAAAGAACTAACTTTGCCTCTTCATTAATGTGGAATGGTAAGACATTAATGTATATCAAGAACAGTAAAGGAACTAAGACCGAATCCTGTGGGACCCCGTACTTGATACCCCCCCAGTTTGAGGAATCAGCTGTTGTTTTAACATTACATGAACCACTTATTTCAACTTTCTGCATTCTTCCAGTTAAGTATGAATTAAACCATTTGTGCACTGCCCCACTCAAACCATAATGATTTAGCTTATCTAAAAGAATTCCATGATTTACACAATCAAAGGCCTTTGAGAGATCACAAAAAATACCAATGGGTGACGTCCGGTTATTCAGAGCATTTAATATTTGATCAGTGAAAGCGTATATAGCATTTTCTGCTGAAAAGCCTTTCTGAAAACCAAACTGACATTTTGTTATTACTTTATTTTTACAAATATGGGAGGCTACTCTTGAATACATTACTTTCTCAAAATTTTTTGATAGAGCTGTCAGAAGAGAGATTGGGCGGTAGTTGTTGACATCCGACGTATCCCCCTTTTTATGCAATGGTTTTACAATGGCATACTTCAGTCTATCGGGGAAAACACCCTGCTCCAAAGAGCTATTACATACGTGGCTGAGAATCCTACTTATCTGCGGGGAACAAGCTTTAAGTACCTTGCTGGAAATACCATCAATTCTGTAAGAGCTTTTACTTTTCAGTGAGTTTATTATTTTACTGATTTCAGAGGGAGAGGTTGGTGGAAATACAGTTGTTTCAAACTGCACAGGTATGGCCTCTTCTATTAATAGCCCTGCCTCTTCTAGTGAAGATCTAGATCCTATTTTCTCCACAACATTTAAAAAATGATAATTGAAAATATTTTCAATTTCTGATTGTTTGTTAGTACACTTGTCATTCAGTTTTACGGCACTAAAGCCTTCCTGTGCTCTTGGTTGCCCTGTTTCCCTTTCAATAATATTCCAAATTGCTTTAATTTTATTATCAGAGTTACTGATCTCAGACATGATACACATGCTTCTGGACTTTTTAATAACTTTTCTTAGTACCACACAATAGTTTTTATAATACTGAACAATTTCGGTGTCAGTACTCCATCTTGCTGTTACATACAGTTCTCTTTTACGGTTGAAAGATATTCTTATTCCTTTAGTTAACCAAGGTTTTTTATATGTTTTCTTGGAATTATGTTTAACTATTTTCTTGGGAAAGCAATTTTCAAATACCCTTAAAAATGTATCATGAAATAAGTTATATTTCAAGTTTGCATCAGGTTCCTTATACACTTCATCCCAGTCTAGCTGCTATAGGCTTTTCCTAAAGTTTGCAATATTTATATTGTTAATTAAACGCACTGCTTTGAAAGTCTGATTTGATATACTGCATGGAGCTATGTCATGTACTGTAACTAGCTGTGCACCATGATCTGAAAGACCATTCTCAACAGGATAAGCATTTATGTCCTTAAACTTATCTTGGTCTATAAAAAAGTTATCTATCAATGTACTGCTGTTCTTTGTTATCTGAGTAGGAAAATCAATGACGGAGTTCAAATTGAAAGAACTGAGTAATACTACAAGGTCATTCTTCCTATTACACTCTTTCAGGGAATCAACATTGAAATCCCCACAAATGATAATTTGCTTCCCCCTGTCTGACAGATAGCACAACAAAACATCCAAGTTTTCTAGAAATAGCTGGAAATTCCCTGAGGGGGACCTATACACTGTTACAATTATGAAAGTGCTATCATTTAGTTTTAGTTCAGTGGCACATGCTTCCATATGTTGCTCTACACAAAATTTTTTAGTTTCTAAATTTTTTACACTGTGGAAGCTTTTGACATATATGGCAACTCCTCCTCTCATCATATTATCTCTACTTACATGTGCAGCTAATTTGTACCCACTGATGCTAACCTTTTGCATATCAGTGACAATGTGATGCTCAGACAGGCACAGTACATCTATTACATTCTCAGTTTCTATATCTTCTAAACAAAGCAGAAGCTCATCAATTTTATTCTTCAATCCCCCAATATTTTGATGAAATATACAAACATTATTTTTCACTTTACTTTTGTGAGTATCTTGAACTTTTTTAACATCTTTAGTACTTGCCTGGCTGAGTTTCCCACTGGACACTGATCTTACACTAAAAAAGTTTCCACCATGAGATTTAGTTCCTTCCCCCATCAAATTTCCTGCTATCAGCCCAGCCAGTTTACCCTTCCCTCTCTTGTTGAGGTGTAGGCCATGTCTAGTACAGTCCCACCTACAGAGTGAATCAACAGGAACCACACCAATGTGTGACCCTGCACCAGATCCAAGTAGCCATTCCAACTCCAAATTAACTCTCCTGACAGAAGAGCTCAAATGAGGTTGGTCGTGGCGCTGTAGAACCAACACAAACCCAACACTGGTATGACTCGATGTTGATGCAATCTTTGCCAGGTCACACTCTGTGCTGTACCCCGGATCTCTGTCAATACTGTTGCCCGGCCCACCCACAATAACCACGGTATCTTCCTTAGTAAAGCCTCTACATATTGAACCTAAATCCTCTGTAACCTGCCCCAGTCCAGCACTAGGTTTGAAAAAACTTGTGACCTGGTATTCTGACCCTAATTCATCCTGCAGAATTTGGCCCACACCCCTAGCATGCGAACTACCTAGCAACAAGACTTTCTTTCTCTTTCCAGACTTCCCTACATTCTTATTCAATTTGCCGCTGAAAGCTTGTTGAGCCCTGTCTACATCTACTTCTGTGAGAGGCTCATCAGTTTCTGACTGAGGCAACAGGTCAAACCTATTTTGTACATTAATAACAAAGCTGTCAGAAGAATTTCTTGGCCTGTTCCTTATCCCTGTTGCCACTTCCCACCCCTGTTTACCCTTCTCCCCCCTTAATCTGCCCAGTTCTCGCCTAGCCTCATCTAACATACCATTGTAACTACAATGCTTACACCCATATCTTCAGATCCATTCTGACAAAGAACTATACCACTTAGCCATAGCAACAAACATGAGACAGTGAACACTTACTGACAATGAATATAACTTCTTCCATTAATGTAATCTTGATTTCAAAAATTAAAGAGTCAAGTTTACTTTACACACATTCATAATTAGTTGTGCAGCCAGTTTTCAAACATTATCAATGGCTGCTACACTACTAATTTTACACTCACTAGTCACACTGAAGGTATGAAACCAACAAAATTTTACTATGATTATTTTCAGCGAATTGCTGTTCAAACGCGTTATGTTATGAATTCAAGCTACGTATTCCTGGTTAACTTCATTTTAGGTGCACAGTTACTAGTGGTATTACCTATGGAGTCTTCTGTGACATTTATGGTAAGAGTTCAGTTTCTCACGACGTGCAGTTCACAATATCTGGTTGGTTAAAAATGTAACTGTACTTTTGTGTTATGGTTAACTGTGGAACTGCAACTGATAACAAGTTTTTGCTTTAGAACCACCTTGTGGTGAATGCCTGAACTATTTTGGGCTGGTAAGGGCATTTTAAGGTTAGCATTAGAATAATTTCTTCCACTTAGTTGTCACTAATTCAATACAAATTGTTTGCAATTAATAATTCATTTAAATTCATGTTCTTCATGCTATTCCATCCCTTGTAGCTCTGATATCATTCAGCAATTGCCATTTATTGTTCATTTCTCAACTGCAGCTGGTACAAGCTTTCAAAAGTTCATGTTCCTGCAATGCACATTGTGATGAAACCAACTTAACATTCTCATGGTATTCATGCACTAGATTGCACTAGACTGTGCTATATGATAACCAAACTTATAGAGAAAAATATAAGATCACTACCCTTGTCCTGACTACATGTTGGTCCCTCTCATCCTTTAGTCTGTGTGGCCTGCCTATCCTTTTTAAACATACCCAACTTTTTCCTCTCTCCTTCCCAAGAACGGAACTAATGGTTCAGAAAACTAAGACAATATTTTCACTTTTACTTATACCTTTGTGAATATCTATTGGCAGAACTAAATGTTTCAGCTTGTAAAGTACTAACCAGTAAATGTGTTTCACGTTCATTAGTTTTCTCAAACTTCCTTGATAATGATTCTCATCTGATCAGTCCCTAAATTTGCTTACCTGTAGTCTCACATAATTGTGCTTTTTCTTTCTTCTTGTCCAACCATGATATTCTAACCAAAGAAGGGTTGGGCACACACATAGTTAATGAGAGACACAATTCTGATAAACATTAGCTATATTCTCAGTCAACACTTCAGAGACTACACTTCCAAAGTGACCTCGAGTCAGCTAGACTAGCTGGTTTCCACAGTTAAAAAAATGATTTTGTAAGAATTATTTATAAGATGATAGTAAGTTTGTCATTAGATTAAAGATTAGTCCCTTGTTTAACTAACTAAATTAGTGTTATATGCATTTACCTAGATATGACACCACGGACAAGTTTTTAACTTTAGATTGTTTTTTATTTTCGGAAACGGACATACATGCTTTCGCCAAAAAAAGTTTTGGCTTTTTTCTGTTGGTGGTAATTTTCCTTTATTATTAGCACCAGTTTTCCTTGTCCTCAGCAAACAGAGGAAATAAGAATTGCCACTAGGTCATATTACAATGATGTGATACTCCCAACAGACATCTCATCTTGGTGATGGGGTGAACGTCATAGGTGGCCAATGGAAGTGAGGACCTGCTGGTATACACAGTTTCCTTCCTCATAAACACCATGAGGAAGTTAGGGCTATCTCTTGTCCTGGAGTTAAGAAATTAACCCAAAAGGCAGATGAATCTCACTTAAGGTCAACAGCGTGAATATGTGGAAGGAAAGGAGAAGCCACAGCATTTAAATCCCTTAAGGACATCTAAAGCTCTGCAGCCAATATGGATGAAGTAGGAAATAAACCAAACCACCGATAATGAAAATCTGTGTCCCGGATATGGCAACGGAAGGAACCACCGCAAGGCTTCTCAAGTTGTCATTCAGCAAAATATTTGCAAAATCAAAGTAATACAAAATTTAAGATTATAACTTAAAGCTGGAAAGCTACAAGAATTAAAAGAAATAAAGAAACACGCTGAACTACATGAGCTACATGTAAAAAAAATTAAATGGGAATGAATGGGAGACTTCTTATCAGATGATTAGAGAGGTATTTTTGCTGGTAAAGAAAAATCAGAATCAGGGGTGTAGCAAGACAATATCATTAATACCTATCGTGTTAACAACTGACTACTGATGATAAAGCTAAAGGCTTTTCCAGAAGATCTACGGATAATACAAGTTTATTTCCCAACAACAAACTGTAAACTGTAAAGATGAAGATGATACAGTATTTATAATCAAATAGAACAATTGCTGGGAATTACAAATAAAAATGACAATGTTATGATAATGGAAGACATTGATGCCTGCATGGGCATCCACCACAATTCAAAACAGATTGCCAAATTTGGACTGGAAAATATGAGCAGTAGACACAAAAGGTTATAATAATACTGTGAACACCATGAAATTCTCCAAGGAAAACATGGTTCATAGTTCCTAATCGAAGCAGGTATAAATGGAAAACAGGAGGAGACAGTGCTAGGCACCAAATAGAATATATTCTAATAAAACAAATATACATCTTCATATAAACACATTCTCCACCAGCATGGCAGAGGGTTCCTTATACCACTACTAGTCATTACCTTTCCTGTTCCACTAACATATGGAGTGAGGAAAACATCTGTTGATATGCCTCTGTATGAGTCCTAGTTTCTGTTGTCGTATCTTCAAGGTCTTTATGCGAAATGTACATTTGCAGCAGTAGCATCATTCTGCAGTCAGCCACAGATTCCAGTCTTCTAAATATTATCAATAGTGTTCAACAATAAGAAAATTAACTTCCCTCATGCAATACTCGCAAGTTGATTGAGCTTGCCAGTAACAAATCTAGCAACAATTTTGTAGCACGCTATGAATTGCTCCAATGTCTTTCTGTAATCTGAACTGAAGGGGATCACAAAGTACTCAAGAATAGGGATCATTAGTGTTCTACATGCAGTCTAGTCTATAAATGAGCTACATTTCCTAGATGCTTCCTAATAAACTGAAGTTGAGCATTCATCTTCCTTCTACCATCCTTACATGCTCATTCCATCACATAGTACTTTACAGTGTTATATCTAGATATTTGATCAACAAGACTGCGTCAGCCAGCATGCAACTAATGCTGTATTTGAACATTACAGGATTGTTTTTTCCTATTCATCTGCATTTTTTTTTAACTTACATTTTTCTACATTTAGAGCAAGCTGCCATTCATCAAACCAAATAATAATTCTGTCTAAATCACCCTGTAGTCACCTACAGTTACTCAACAACAACACTTTCCCATAAATGACAGTGTCATCAATAAGATTATTTAGTGTACAGAGAACAAGAGTGGTCCTGTCACACTTCCCTGGAGCACTTCCAATGACACCTTTGTCTCTGATGAATACTCCCTGTCCACGACAACATAATCGATTCTATTACTTGAGAAGTCTGTGAGCCACTCAAATACCTATGAATCTCACGTGAGAAAAGGGCAAGCTAAGTTTCGCATGAGCTATCCTTTCTAAATATGTGCTGATTTATGGACAGAAGTTCCCCCCCCCCCCCCCCCCCCCCCCCCCCCAAGGAAATTTATTGCATTCAAATTCAGAATGTGTTCAAAAATTCTGCAAGAAACCAACGTTACCGATACTGGTCTGTAATTCTGTGGGTCTGTTCTTTTATCTTTTTGTACACGTGAGTCAGCTACAATTTTTTTCCAGTTGCTTGGGACTTTACACTGGGAGAGAGTTTCACAATATGTGTACACAAAGTAGTGGGCCAATGCTGTAGAATACTCTCTGTAAAGCCAAAAGGGATTCCATCCAGATCTGCTAATTTATATGTTTTCAACTCTTTCAGTTGGTTCTCAACAACAGATATGCCTATTCTTGTGTTGTCCATATGGGAGCCTGTGCAACTGTCGAACGACAGCATCTCTCTAAGATCCTCCTGTGTCGACAATTTCTTAACCACCAAATTTAAAACTGCAGCTTTCCTTTTACTGTCTTCTGTTGCCACACCAGACTGTTCAACAAGTGACTGGACAGAAAGCCTTCAACTCACTTTTTCATTTTCTGCAGGAGCAGAATTTTCGGGTTCTCGGCAAGAAATTTCACTAAAGTGTGACAGTGGAAATTCTTGTATGCTTTGGATCTTGATCTTTTTATATACACACAAATTTCTACTAACTTTCACCTGTCGATATTTCCACATTGTTTTTTGAAACAAGAGTGCAACACTTTCACTTTGTTAGCATTTTATGAATTTTGTTATTAAACCATGGTGGGTCTCTTTCATCCCTAGTCCACATGCTTGGCACATACTTCTCCAGTGTGTGATTTATAATCAGTTGAAACTTTCCCATAATTCCTCTATGTCCATCTTATTGGAACTAAATGATGTTCCTTCCCCGAGTAGAATGCTAGCAGCTGCTTATCTGCTCTTTCCGGAAAACTTCTTGATAGATTTATTTCTTAAGTTTAGTGGTCGTTGTAGCTAATATGACTTCAAGACCATTATTCCTGTCTCTATACTGACACTGTTGCTAAAGTCAGGCCCATTTGTAGAAACTAGGTATAAACAGTTTCCATTGGGCATGGGTTGCCAAACTAGTTGTTCAAGACAGTGGTCAGAAAATGTGTCAGAACTACTTCACAAGACTTTCTACACCACATGCAGTGAATCGATAGACGTCCCAGTCCATACTCAGCAGGTTACAATCGCCTCCAACTAACATTGTTTGATTGGGGCACTTCTATGCTACTGAGCACAGACTTTCTTTGAGCGATTATACAACAGTTAAGGCAGAATCGGGTGATCGGTAAAAACATTCAATGATTAATTTGAGTTCAGCTAGCCTAGCTACTGGCATTCAGTTAATTTCGCAGTCAGATTCAATTTTGACCTCTACAGAGACAATATATTTGTCAGTTGCACTGAATACTCACCCTCCTAAAGCATCCAACCTGTCTTTTCAATTACATTTCATGCCTCATTAAATATTTCTGAGCTTCCCTCTTTAGATTTAATTCAGCTTTTGGTTCCAAGGCTAATTTTAGCACAACAGCTTTCCAGGAGGATGGTAAATTCAGGAACTTTTTTATAAATGCTTCAGCAATTTACTGTTAAAATTTTGACATTTAAAAAAATCTTTACTCTGTATATGATCTGATTTCATTCTTATGGTAACAACTGCCAAGGGCTCATCAGAGGATCTCGAAGTAGCACTTACATTAAGAAACCCTTTGTGCACTCCACAGGTACTCTGTTCTGCAATTATCACTTCCTCTGTGTAGGGCACCCCTGACCAATGACCTATGAAGGGGAGTCCTATAATTCTCTGCCTAATAACACAGCTCCAGAAATCAGCAGCCAAGACCATAAAAAAATCAATGGAGTCTCTAGTTGAGGCCCTCCACTCAACTCCAAACCAAAGGGTCTTGATCAATTTCGGGTACACTATTGCAAACTGTAAGCTCTGCTTGCACTCCGCAAGCGATGACAGCAGTCTTCATCCCTTCCACTAACCGCCTGTATAAACTGAAGACAGTCTCAGTACCCAAGCACCAGGCATCACTGATGCCAACTTGAGCTACAACTTGAAGATGACTCGATAGCCATAAACATGCCCTCCTCTGTATCTCAGATGAGACCCCAAGCAGGAATACGAAGCACACATTGGATTTCTTTCCAAACCTTGATGCAATTTTCCTAAGGGGCTCCATGACACACCTAACAATGGAGCTCCCATTAAACAGCAAACCCTTCCCCCCATGTACCTGCCAGGACCCTGAAGGAGTGGCCACTAGTCCACTTACAGGGTGAAGAGATGACTCCAGGTGGCCAGTCTTTACATTGACACTCTACCTCAAGAGACAGGAACACATTACAATCTGCCAGTCACTCTGCAGTGAGCGTGGTTTTTCCCCACATCAGGTGCAATGGAAGGTGCCTCAGCAGCGGGGCCCTTGGGCATCGCAACTGCCACTTGATGTGTCCCATGTGACACACCAGTTTCTCCGGCACCACTACAGACCAAGGCACCAGCCTGCAGATGACTGACTGTATCCAGCAGCACTTTCAGTAGTTTGCAAATAGCGACCACCACCTCATGCATCTAAGCGCGTGCCATGCACATGTGCACATGGACACAAAACACACACACACACAGACACACACACACACACACACACACACTATATCTGTCCTACTATTAAAATTGAAATGAAAACTACAGGTACAAAAAAATTAAAATGAACCTTGTTTTCCATACACTGGCAACTCTACAATATTCAAACTACCTAACTGTAGCATAAATCTACTCTACAAAAAGTACAAGATACACAAAATACAAACAAGGAACCAAAAACTAGCTCTCTTGTTTTACAAATGTCACTGAAGGTGATACTAATAACCAATGTCACAAAATGAAAAGCACAGGCTGCTATATGAACACTAACTCACTGGACTCAAGTGCACTGCACACAAGGAGATAACGAAGTGAGACTGTCAACTGGCTGCTCTACGATGTTCAAACTACCCATCTGTGCACTGCAGGTAGCGTTAATGTACATTACTAACACCATGATACAAACAAAATATAAAAAAGAAAACAAAAACTAGCTCTGGTGTCTTCTGGAAGGCACTGAAGGTGATATTAAAAATCCAATAAATTCTATTCATTCACACCATTGTTTTGAGACTGATAGTGATCACATAACAGTTAAAGCCGAGTGCAATATTAGATTTAAAAAGTAACAAAGTACAACTGGGACTAAGTTGTGTATACAAATACTACAGAATGAAGACAAAGCTGAGAAATTTAGAGTGACAACAGGCAAGATATATCTATGAAGGAGCACAGAATGTACTAGGGAAGAAATCAAGGAAACCACGGATGACACAAGAAATACTGTATTTCGTAAAAGAATGACATAGGTTGACAAAAATAGATTATGACCAATACAGAACTATCAAACATGAAAAAACAAATATATGCCACATAAAAGAATAGGAATCGGTGAGACAAATCAATGTGGAGTGTGGAGGGTGACAACGAGAAAAAGTTTCATAAATGTTTGAAATTAGGTTCTTTCTCAAAAGTCACTAAGTGCTCTCATTCTCAATTATTGGACAAAAAAAAGTCTGGGTAATTTGTGTGCTATGCATTAGGCTGCCTCAAAATACTTGTCTTACTGTGTTACCTTAACCTAAGATTATATGTCTTGATAAGAAGATTATGACAGCATTTCAAACATTTAAATTTAGTCAATAAGTATATGAAATACTGAAAATCAAATTTCTGTTGCCCCTGGAAGCTGTTAAATAGGCAACCTGCCCAAATGGGATATGCTCCAAGAACTGGATTACCCTTTTGGTAATATAGATACAGGAGATAAGGTAAAAAAAAACTGTACAAATTTGTGTGTGTCTGATATGAGGAAGGAAAACTACCAATGGAATTAATAAAAAGTGAAACAAGTACCATACTTAAGAAAGGAAAGATCAATGACTGTTCAAATTAGAGAACCTAGGCATTATTAAGCTGAGCTTCAAAGATTCTATTCAACATTGTTAAAAAAATACTAAAAACCAAAATCAACCAAAATTTACAAGTAAAGAAATTTGAATTTAAAAAAGAAACAAAGGAACCAGGGGAACAAAAGTGGCACTACAAGTGATCTTAGAAAGAGGAATTGAAATGATCAAGAAAAGTTATGTCATTTTCATTGACCCAGGAGCTTTTGATAGAATGGGCTGGAAGACACTGTTTGGAAAACTGAATAAAAGTAGAATAGACTGGAGAGATAAGATACTGATTCTCAAACTTTACAAAAACCAGAGTACAGTATGGCAGTTCAAGTTGCTGGAGATGCCGGTCATGTGTGCGTGAGGTGTGCTTGCTTGTGGGAATTGTGTGTGTGTGTGTGTGTGTGTGTGTGTGTGTGTGTGTGTGTGTGTGTGTGTGCGCGTGCCGGAGATGCCGGTCATGTGTGCGTGAGGTGTGCTTGCTTGTGGGAATGAATGTGTGTGTGTGTGTGTGTGTGTGTGTGTGTGTGTGTGTGTGTGTGTTTCCTTTTCTGATGAAAGCTGTGGCCAAAAGCTAAAGTGCAAGTGTCTTTTGTTGTGCCTTTCTGCTATTATTTTACCTCTCTCTTTCCCCTGTATTGTTGAAAACAGAAGTATAACAGATACTGCACAAAAAATTGGAATATCGAAACAAACATTCAGTAATAAGAGTAATTCACTACCAGATAGACACTTTAACAAAAAACAGATTCATCAAGACATCTGTTTCAAACATTTTAACCTATGGTTGGAAGGGTGCGTGGACTGTGAGGAAACAAGGAAAGAAAGAAAATTGAAGCGGTAGAGATATGTATATGCAGAAGAGCCAGAAAAACATCCTGAACTGAAAGAAAATCTAATCAACAAAGATTGTTGTTGTGGTCTTCAGTCCAAAGATTGGTTTGATGCAGCTCTCCATGCTACTCTATCATGTGCAAGTCTCTTTCTGTATGAATAACTACTGCAACCTACATCCTTCCGAATTTGTTTGCCGCATTAATTTCTTGGTCTCCCTCTACGATTTTTACCCCCAACACTTCCCTCAAGTACAAAGTTAATGATACCTTGATTTCTCAGAATATGTCCTAACAACCGATCCCTTTTTCTAGTCAGGTTTTGCCAAAAATTTCTTTGCTTTTCAATTCTATTCAGTGCTTCCTCATTAACCTTCAGCCTTCTTCTATAGCACCACATTTCAAAAGCTTCTATTCTCTTCTCATCTAACTGTTTATTGTCCATGTTTCACTGCTGTACATGGTTACACTACATATAAATATTTCCAGAAAAAACTTCCTGACACTTAAATCTATACTTGATGTTAACAGATTTCTCTTCTTCGGAAACGCTTTTCTTGCCATCACCATTTTATATCCTCTCTACTTTGACCATCATTGGTAATTTTATGCCCAAATAGCATTTTCTAATCTAATTTCCTCAGCATCACATGATTTAATTCAACCACATTCCATTATCCTTTTTTTGCTTTCGTAGATGTTCATCATATATACTCCTTTCAAGACCCCGCCTCTTCCAAGTTCTTTGCTATCTCTAACAGAATTATGATCGCATCAGTAAACATCATAGTTTTTATTTCTTCTCCCTGGACTTCAAATCCTACTCCAAATTTTTCTTTTGTTTCCTTTAATGCTTACTCAGTGTACAGGTTGAATAACATTGGGGACAGGTTGCAAACCTTTCTCATTCCCTTCTCAATCACTCAACCAATGAATAAATACAAAATGAAATTAAAGATAAACTGGACTCATGATCTGACTTAACACCTTCATAAAAAACATCTCGGAAGGAAGACTCACACAAAAAGAATTAAGAGGCATGGCGAGCTAGAGGATGCACACCATAAAGTGTTGTCAGTGGAATAAACTGCTGCAACCACAACCAATTGGCACAGATGGCTACAAGAACAAGGTACAGACATTGGCTAGGTTTCAGAATGCACTTCCTGTTTCAAGCTTGTAGGAAAAACATGGACAGACACACACACACACACACACACACACACACACACACACACACACAAATGCCTGTCTCACTACATTGTGCTCAATCGACTGCCACCTCTTTCCTGGCCCACATTGAATGTACTGGGGTGAGGCAGTGTGTGGAGTGGGATGAGTGATGGAGAGAGGCAGGAGGCAGGGAGGGGTTGGGGGGGGGGGGGGGGGAGTGTCTAGCAGCTTGTGGGAGAGTGGGGAGTCGTCTACGGGCTAGCTAGGGGTGCAGATGGAGGGGGCAGGTGGCAGACAGCTGGGCACACGATTTCGACTAGGGCATAAGTACACAGCTTGCTGATGTGGGGAGATGGTGTGTGTGTGTGTGTGTGTGTGTGTGTGTGTGTGTGTGTGTACACACACACACACACACACACACACACACACACACACTATTGGGGGAGGGTGAGGGGGGATGGGTGAGTTACCTTAAATTTAGGCCAGGAAGGTTATGAGAGCGAACTGTGTGTTGTAAGGATAGCTCCTACCTGTGCAGCTCAGAAAAGCTGTTGTTTATGGGGTGGATCCAGATGGCACGGATTGTGAGTTAGCCATTGAAATCAAGCATGTTGTGCTCAGCTGCATGTTGTATGACTGGATGTTCCACATTTTGGCAACAGTTTTGCGGTGGCCTTTCATTCTAGTTGACGACTGGTTGGTTGTCATACCAGTTTAAAACTATGTGCAGTGGTTGCAGCAGAGCTGATACATAACATGGCTCCTTTCATAGGTAGCCTGGCCTCTGATGGGGTAGGACAAGCCTGTGGCATGACTGGAGTAGGTGGTGCTGGGTGGGTGGATGGGTGGCTTGGGCAGGTCTTGCACCTGAGTCTTCCCCAGGGATATGATCCGTGTAGCAAGGGATTGGGAGATGGGGTGACATAGGGATGGACTAGAATGTTATGGAGGTTGGGGGGAGGGGGATGGGAAGCAACACCACTTTGAGAGGCTTTGGAAGTATATTGGGTAGCATTTCCCTCATTTCAGGGCATGATGATTGATAATCGTAACCTTGATGAAGGATGTGGTTCAGTCATTCCTGTCCGAGGTGGTATTGGGTGACAAGGGGGAGCGGGGAAGGGGGTGGGGGTGGCTTCTTTGTGGTTAGTTCTCATGATGGATGTGAGGATCAAGTGTGTGTGAGATAATTGTGAGAGTCTTTTTGTTGTGCCTATCTGCAAGTCAGCATCTCCACTATATGGCGAATAGCAATTTTCCTTCTCATAATATTGTGTATGAGAATATGGCAGAGGAGATCTGTTTGGGAATTAGGTATGGAGGGTATTGCCTGTCTGCGAAGGCCTTTGTGAGGCCTTCAGCACATGGGCAGGGAGTTCTCATTACTGCCATTGTGTTTACCACTGATAGCGAGGCTGTATTTGGGTGTTTTTTTTTTTTTTTGTTTTTTTTTTGTGTGGCAGCTGTCAAAATGCAGGTACTGTTGGTGATTGGTGGGTCTGATGTGGACAGAAGTGTAGATGGAGCCATCTCAGAGGAGGAGATCAACATCTAGGAAGGTGGCAGGAAGGGTGGAGGACAAGCAGGTGAAGTGGATGGGAAAGAAGGTGTTGAGGTTGTGGAGGAATGAGAACAAGGTATACTGGCCTTGAGTTCAGATTATAATGATGTCATCAGTAAATCTGAACAAGACCAGTGGTTTGGGGTTTTGGGAAGCTAGGGACGTTTCCTCTAGATGGCACATGAAGAACTTGTACAACCTTCACACCCATAAATACTTTCCTGGTGTAAATCTAAGGGGGGGGTGTGTGTGTGTGTGTGTGTGTGTGTGTGTGTACACAAACACCATTCCATGTCCCAGGTCCCAGTACCCTCCACCCAATTTGTCTCCGCACATCAGCAAACTGCATGCTGTTATCTCACACCCTAGTCTATGAAATCGTGTGCCCAGCTATCTGCCACCTGCCCCCTCCACCTGCACTCTTAGCCACAGACAGCTTCCCACTCTCCCACAAGCTTTCTAGATGCTTCCCCCCAACCCCTCCCTGCCTATCACCTCTCTCCATCCCTCACCCTAGGCCATTCCATCCTACACCCTGACCTTACCGCAGTACACTCTCCATGGGCCAGAAAAGAGGTGGCAGTCAACTGAGCAAAATGTAGGGAGACAGGCATGTGCATGTGAATGTGTGAATGTGTGTGTGTGTGTGTGTGTGTGTGTGTGTGTGTGTGTGTGTGTGTGTGTGCGGGCGCGCGCGTGCGTGCGTGCGCCTATTGTCGATGCAGTGCTTCTGCCTTTCGGTCAGTCATCTCCTTTATTCCTAAATAATTTGTAATTTTCAACCAGAACTTTCTGTACATTATTTGTAATCAGTTGAGTTAACACACAGAGCAAAAGAAATATGAAAAAAGAGAATGTACATAGACAAAAAAATGTGTTTATTTTGAAGGGAAGATCAGCTTTTAATGCCGTGCTAACATCTGTTTGGGGCACTGTACTGCTTCAGTCCTCCAAGTTAGCAAATGAAGCAGTTCACAAAGAGGTGAGGTGGCGGAGGTGCATTGCTTCATGGCCCACGCCACATCTGTCTGTAGCCACCAGCGGCACAGTGAAGCGACACATGGCAGAGATGTTCAAGTGGTGCACTAGTGTTTTCATTAATTTGATGACTCAAACTGCAAGATGATTTAGAGCTATACCCATCTTTTGTAGCTAGTTTCTCATTAAAACTTTACTTTTTGCATAAGAAATGAAAAACCACAGTTCTGAGATTCGTGCATGTTCTCCAATATGCAGTCTTTCTCAATCGATTTTCACGGAACTATTTGGTAAAAAAAAAAAATTTGGTTTTTCCACATCTTACACTCTGACATCACACCTTGACAGTGAACTGGTTTATTTTTGTTGTCATCCATAGTTATTGTGATACTTCACAAATAAGTAAACCACTGGACATATTTTGAAAAGTTTGCAGTGAAGAATATAGTCACTAATCAGTTTACATTAGGTGGATTTTAGGAAATACATTGCTGCATAAAAATATAGCTGTTGTTGTTGTGGTCTTCAGTCCTGAGATTGCTTTGACGCAGCTCTCCATGCTACTCTATCCTGTGCAAGCTTCTTCATTCCCAGTACCTACTGCAGCCTACATCCTTCTTAATCTGCTTAGTGTATTCATCTCTTGGTCTCCCTCTATGATTTTTACCCTCCACGCTGCCCTCCAGTACTAAATTGGTGATCCCTTGATGCCTCAGAACATGTCCTACCAACCGATCCCTTCTTCTAGTCAAGTTGTGCCACAAACTCCTCTTCTCCCCAATTCTATTCAGTACCTCCTCATTAGTTATGTGATCTACCCATCTAATCTTCAGCATTCTTCTGTAGCACCACATTTCTAAAGCTTCTATTCTCTTCTTGTCTAAACTATTTATCGTCCATGTTTCACTTCCATACAAATACTTTCAGAAACGACTTCATGACACTTAAATCAATACTCGATGTTAACAAATCTCTCTTCTCCAGAAAAGCTTTTCTTGCCATTGCCAGTCTACATTTTATATCCTCTCTACTTCGACCATCATCAGTTATTTTGCTCCCCAAATAGCAAAACTCCTTTACTACTTTAAGTGTCTCATTTACTAATCTAATTCCCTCAGCATCACCCGACTTAATTCAACTACATTCCATGATCCTCGTTTTGCTTTTGTTGATGTTCATCTTATACCAGGGCCGGCCAGAAATTCTGCATGCGTGCGGTGCTCCTGCACATGTGCAACTTCCGGGTCACAGCGTGCACGCCGCAGCAGTCAGCGTTCATGTAGTGCATGTTTCTACGCACAGATGTCGCTTTATCCACTTGCTGGGATACTCTGTACCGGCGCATTCTAGTGCTCTTTCCACAGCTTGCAAGCCAACCATTGGAGAGTATTTCGCGTATTAAACATTTAAAATACTGTCACAGTCTACTCATTGAGACATCTACTTTCATGTTAACAGTTTAACCCAGTAAGACAAGTAATACAGTTAATAACCGTGGGTTTTTATTAAGGAAGCTTGACTGACGGCACATAAATACGTATAATGTTTTTGATCTAGTATTTAAGAAAGAGAGCACCGCGACTTCCAACGAACCTTATTCATGATTTCAAATAACATTAAACTAATGCAAGGTTTCCTATAACTAATTCTCGGTGCCTTCAGTTACACCCACATAATTTCTGTCTCACTGACCTCTGAACAGAATGATAACCGCAGACCTCTTGATGATCACCTGTTATTTCAATACCATTATTGCTATATCTTTCATCAGTTCCGTCTGAAATCTGCACAATAACCGACAATTAGATGAATGTTATGTTTTATCGACTTCAGCTGAGCGTAGCCCTTCACACATTTAAAAAAAAAAAAAAAACCTAAATGTAAGTATACATTGGAACAATCGGTTTAATGACCAACATTCCTGATAATAATGTAACATGGAGCAGAATGAGGCAATAATGCACAGTTCGTAAACAATAATTTTTAATTATATAAGGAATAAATCCAAACACGTTTATCACTGGTCATGAGAAATGATAATCGAGTTGATGTGTCTCATCCACTTTCTTAAGGACATTTAATTTTGCTTGCCGATCTTCACTGTTGAATACACTACACTCGTCTTTGTGATATGTATTGTAGTGTCTTTCAATTGAAAACTTACGCTGGCCGCCTATTATTCGGCGGCACAGCAAACATTGTGAGTTTTCACCAACAGCTACAAAAAAGAATTGCAGTTCCCAGTCATTTTTAAACGACTGAGAACATAGATCTCCCGTCCTTTGCTTTTTCACAGTACCTGCCATTTCTCAGTACTTCTCTGTTAAGGTTTCGGTTACCAGGGGTAAACGAGACTGGGTAAGTTGCGCTCTTGCGCCGCCGCCGTTCGGTTAGGACACATGTCTAATAACAGATGTCGCTGTCGCACACGTGCGCACATGTGCAGCACTTCCGCACGTCTGCACACTGTGCAGCGTTTGGCCGGCCCTGTCTTATACCCTCCTTTCAAGACACTGTCCATTCCGTTCAACTGCTCTTCCAAGTCCTTTGCTGTCTCTGACAGAATTACAATGTCATCGGCAAACCTCAAAGTTTTTATTTCTTCTCCATAGATTTTAATACCTACTCCGAACTTTTCTTTTGTTTCCTTTACTGATTGCTCAATATACAGATTGAATAGCATCAGGGAGAGGCTACAACTCTGTCTCACTCCCTTCCCAACCACTGCTTCCCTTTCACGTCCTTCTACTCATAACTGCTATCTGGATTCTGTACAAATTGTAAATAGCCTTTTGCTCCCTGTATTTTACCCCTGCCACCTTCAGAATTTGAAAGAGAGTATTCCAGTCAACATTGTCAAAAGCTTTCTCTAAGTCTACGAATTCTAGAAATGTAGGTTTGCCTTTCCTTAATCTTTCTTCTAAGATAAGTCGTAGGGTCAGTATTGCCTCACGTGTTCCAATATTTCTACGGAATGCAAACTGATCTTCCCCTAGGTCAGCTTCTACCAGTTTTTCCATTCGTCTGTAAAGAATTCGCATTAGTATTTTGCAGCTGTGACTTATTAAACTGATAGTTCGGTAATTTTCGCATCTGTCAACACCTGCTTTCTTTGGGATTGGAATTATTATATTCTTCTTGAAGTCTGAGGGAATTTCGCCTGTCTCATACATCTTGCTCACCAGATGGTACAGTTTTGTCAGGACTGGCTCTCCCAAGGCTGTCAGTAGTTCTAATGGAATGTTGTCTACTCCCGGGACCTTGTTTCGACTCAGGTCTTTCAGTGCTCTGTCAAACTCTTCACACAGTATCATATCTCCCATTTCATCTTCATCTACCTCCTCTTCCATTTCCATATTATTGTCCTCAAGAACATCGCCCTGTATAGACCCTCTATATACTCCTTCCACCTTTCTGCTTTCCCTTCTTCGCTTAGAACTGGGTTTCCACCTAAGCTCTTGACATTCATATAAGTGGTTCTCTTTTCTCCAAAGCTCTCTTTAATTTTCCTGTAGGCAGTATCTATCTTACCCCTTGTGAGATAATCCTCTACATCCTTACATTTGCCCTCTAGCCGTCCCTGCTTAGCCATTTTGGACTTCCTGTCAATCTCATTTTTGAGACGTTTGTATTCCTTTTTGCCTGCTTCACTTACTGCATTTATGTATTTTCTCATTTCATCAATTAAATTCAATATCTCTTCTGTTACCCAAGGATTTCTACTAGCCCTCGTCTTTTTACCTACTTGATCGTCTGCTGCCTTCACTACTTCATCCCTCAGAGCCACCCATTCTTCTTCTACTGTATTTCTTTCCCCCATTCCTGAAAATTGTTTCCTTATGCTCTCCCTGAAACTCTGTACAACTTCTGGTTCTTTCAGTTTATCCAGGTCCATCTCCTTAAATTCCCACCTTTTTGCAGTTTCTTCAGTTTAAATCTACAGTTCATAACCAATAGATTGTGGTCAGAGTCCACACCTGCCCCTGGAAATGTCTTACAATTTAAAATCTGGTTCCTAAATCTCGGTCTTACCATTATATAATCTATCTGAAACCTTTTAGTATCTCCAGGGTTCTTCCATGTACACAACCTTCTTTCATGATTCTTGAACCAAGTGTTAGCTATGATTAAGTTATGCTCTGTGAAAAATTCTACCGGGCGGCTTCCTCTTTCATTTCTCTCCCCCAATCCATATTCACCTACTACCTTTCCTTCTCTTCCTTTTCCTACTGTCTAATTCCAGTCACCCATGACTATTAAATTTTCGTCTCCCTGAATAATTTCTTTTATCTCATCATACATTTCATCAATTTCTTCATCATCTGCAGAGCTAGTTGGCATATAAACTTGTACTGCTGTAGTAGGTGTGGGCTTCATGTCTATCTTGGCCACAATAATGCGTTCACTATGCTGTTTGTAGTAGCTTACTCGCACTCCTATTTTTTTATTCATTATTAAACCTACTCCTGCATTACCCCTATTTGATTTTGTATTTATAACCCTGTATTCACCTGACCAAAAGTCTTGTTCCTCCTGCCACCGAACTTCACTAATTCCCACTATATATAACTTCAACCTATCCATTTCCCTTTTTAAATTTTCTAACCTACCTGCCCGATTAAGGGATCTGACATTCCACGCTCCGATCTGTAGAACGCCAGTTTTCTTTCTCTTGATAACGACGACCTCTTGAGTAGTCCCCGCCTGGAGATCCGAATGGGGGATTATTTTACCTCCGGAATATTTTACCCACGAGGACGCCATCATCATTTATCCATACAGTAAAGCTGCATGCCCTCGGGAAAAATTACGGCTGTAGTTTCCCCTTGCTTTCAGCCGTTCTCAGTACCACAACAGCAAGGCCGTTTTGGTTAGTGTTACACGGCCAGATCAGTCAATCATCCAGACTGTTGCCCCTGCAACTACTGAAAAGGCTGCTGCCCCTCTTCAGGAACCATACGTTTGTCTGGCCTCTCAACAGATTCCCCTCCGTTGTGGTTGCACCTACGGTACGGCTATCTGTATCATTGAGGCACGCAAGTCTCCCCACCAACGGCAAGGTCCATGGTTCATGGGATAGCTAACATATCAAAATATGTTTTTAACTCTGGAAAGGGGCATCAGTCCTGAGTACATACAAGACATATTTTGACCTTTGGCTGTGACAAGCTATGACATACCACACTCGACATTATGGCCAAGCACTACATAGATTTATGACTCATGTTCCTCTTTTGTATGCGGTTTATGAAATCAGTTACAATCAAATTTTAAGTTAACATTGAATTAATAGTTATTTTCATTTTAAAACTAGAGATAGACAATTGCAGATCCAGGTGACAGATTCACCTGTACACTGTATACATCAGTTTTTCTTGTCTATTCAGACAATTTCGTTCACAAAACGTTTAATATGTGGTTTTCTTAATGTCTTGTGAAACAAGGGACATGTATTCCAGTAAGCAATAAATGTGAAATGGTATTTTGGTACCAATGTAACTAAAGAATACTATTTTATGGATGTTTCACGTTTACCTATTTTATGAGCACCTATTCGGGCTTTTTTGATGCAGGGAGTGTAGATGAGGTAAAATGCATTTTGCATATTTCTGTAGCAGATATTATACAATTACTTGTGTTACCATTGAAAAACAACTATTTTTTAATTTTCATGGATGAATACTGTTAAATCTGTGCAATTACAATTTTGTGCTGCTTAAATGCTCCAGTTTCTACTGCAGAACCAGACAGTTCATTTTGAGAATGTACAACAACACAGGTCTAAACACACAATGTTTATTGCAATACAAATCTATAAAAGCAGTAGCAGAAGACATGGAAAAATTAACAACATTCCTGTTGCAATTACACTGAACATGTACGGTCAGTTATAAATTTTTTGTCCTCAATCAATGAGTTTTGCCAGACAGACGCAATTTATTCAGTGTCTGCTACAAAACAGACGATTTTTTATCACCTTACATAACAAAAAGAGTTGATACAGAATGTAAAAGAATGGCCTTTCCCACGGAAGTGTGCTGGCTCCAGTATTATATAACATATATAACAACGATCAGCCATTCAACACTGCAACACGGTCCTCACCCAATGCAGTTGACACAGCTACCACTACTTAGGAAGGAACATTTGAATTAGTAGAAACCAAACTAGCATCTTCTCTGTACGACCTTTCTATCTAGTATGATGACAACAACATGAAACCCAATCCAGCTAAAACTCAAGTGTGTGTGTGTGTGTGGTTGGATCATGTCTAACCAATAAACAACAATGTATTGACACCAGGCAGAAAGTATGCCCTAGGAACAACCATATCTGCAAGCTGACAAACACCAAATGGGAATGCACCATAGTATCCTCCACAAATTCACACTTGCTCTGTGTTTCTCTTCTGTAGAGTATGCTGCACCAGTCTGGAAGAACTCTGCACATGCTAATGAAGTTGATGTGGCTTTTCATGATCAGGCTGCATAGTCACAGGGTGCAGAAGATCAACCCAACAAGACAGGCAGCAGAAAAAATGAAAAGAAGCAGCAGGAAACTGATCCAAAGTATACATTGTTCGGAATTCACACCTATCCATCATGACTGAAATCCAGAAAAAGCTTCCTATTTACAACAGTACCAATTCCAAGTTCAGCATATGCCCACTGAGCTGAGCTGTGGAGGAAATAGTCTCCTGGAGGATTATGGACAGCAAAAGCAAAGCTGTCATCAGACTGACATCTCCAATATAGGATATGGAAGACACTCAGCAAGTTAAGAACAGAGGTCACAATGTGCAAGACCAATCTGAAGAAATGGGATATCTGTCATGATGAATTTTGTGAATGTGAGACAAGGCAGGACTCTGAGCACTTGTTGGTCTGCAGTAACCTTGACAAACCCTGTGATATGGAAGACTTGTTTGCAGCGAACAACCATTCCATTGTGGTTGCTGAACACTGGACCCAAGTGTGAAATTCTCTGTAATTAATATTAGATTGTAGTTTTTACTACATTGTGCTTTAGTGGTCTTTGGACTCAGATAAATAAAATACTGTCAGACCTCCAGTATGGTTTTCTCCTTGGCACTTTTTACTAACGGAATTTTATCATTCAAGTTAGGGAAAACTGAAATGTTCTCGTAGGGGCATACATTTTATTTTCCCCAATAACTCGCAGCTTCTTTGCAATGCTTTGACGAATTCACAGTTGCTAGATGTTATGACTTTTTCTTCCCCTTAGTATAGCACACATATTCAGTTATTCTGAATGATCCTCTGTGCAATCCTGATGAAGACGACATATTCTGATCCATTCATAGCACAACCATCCTGCATCTCTGCACCTCCGCGCACTGCTCACATCCTGCCTGCATCACAGTCCCACCTCACCATCACCAGGCGTCCACACCGTCTCATTTCTGTGTGTTCTGTATGAATTGGGCCTAACAATGGCTGTTGCACAGATTAAAATGTGATGGGATTGCTATGAAAAAAAAAAAATCACGAATATTTACAGATGCAATAAAAGGAGTGTGAATAAGCATATTCTTCAACCAATAATTGCTTATCTTTGGCTATTTCACAATGCACATGTGAAAAACAAATGCAAAACATGGTAAACCTCCTGTACTTTCGTCATTTCCCATTTCGCCCCAGCACTGTTCACCCTGAGCTTTTTAACTTCTCAGTTTTATACCAGTATAACAGGCATACAGATTTCCATTTGTTTGTATCAGGTTTATGATAGGAAGTGAGAATAAACTAAAATAATAAAACGGTGTGGATGTGCTGTCAAGTAGTGCCTACATGCCGCTTGTCTCTGTGAAAATTAGTTTCATGGGTGTCACATTCACTTGGTCTTCAATGACAAACTCACCTTCATCAAATGTGCATAACTAATAGTCTAATATGAATGATAATCAGCATTTTCAAATAGTTTTTGCAAGTCAAAATGTGTCTTTACCTGCATTTTTAGATTCACCAAAATCAGGTTCCAAACCAGAGTAATCTAAGTCTCCTGCTGATCCGAAACTGTCACAAGGTTCTTCTAACAGTTTCAGAATGGAACTGGGCATCTCACTGTTCCACAGTATCAGTAGTACATGAAAAACACACATTAAAAACATGCACTGGAAGTTTGCAGCCTGAGCATAACTCTAAAACTATCCTCCTCAGCAGTTGTACTTGCACAATTCTGATCAAGTACTGTCCACAATAGGTTACATTCCACTTTTTTGACTGTGCTGTTCATAGTATGTGTATTCATTTCATGTGCCTAATCAGCAGTTAAAAAAAAGCAAGAGGCAGTACAGTATTAAATTATACACAACTTTAATATGAATCAACCGTGTGCTCCTGGTAAAGAGATAGGCTTAGAAATGAGTAACTCTTCGCTGCTATGAAGAGTGAAAGACCTGTGTAATCGATCTGTGCATGAAGTGCACTGTACCAATATGTTTCAAAAAGTTGCACGGAAAAATGCAATTTTTCTGGGGGTTATATCTCAGGTTCCATTGATCACAAAGGTAAGGTGTCAAGAGCTTTGAATATCCCTTGGTCTAGCAACCATTTCTATACCTATCAGAAGAACGGACAAACTGCAGCTATCCTATAGTACAGGGTCAAAATTTAAACATTACACACCTTCTTTAACACAAGCAAATTGAGCAAATCAATTGGTTCTATTGCATTAGGTGTGGTTTAAGGTGGAGTTTAGGTATATTATAAAAGCACCATTTGTTCATGGGCAGTTCCTGAGAATATACTGAAAAACCAGGATTGTTTGGGTACAAAAAATACCAATTGTGGGAATGGGCACTTTTATAATTTCTATTCATAGCAGGTTGTCAAAATTGTTCCCCTATGTTCTTAGATGATATTCTGGCTGAGCTTCAAAACTTCTTTTGATATCACTATCCATTACCAAAATCCAGAGGTTTGAAGTTCCCATACTTATACAGAAAACCA
This sequence comes from Schistocerca piceifrons, assembly GCF_021461385.2. Lineage (NCBI taxonomy): Eukaryota > Metazoa > Arthropoda > Insecta > Orthoptera > Acrididae > Schistocerca > Schistocerca piceifrons. Next base: position 191,608,225 of record NC_060141.1, read on the forward strand.
CAAAAATCTATTTTTATCCATTTTTGAACAGTAAGCCACAATTATCTAAATAACTAACCCTAGTAAATGGGTCAAATTTTAACTTTACTTCCTTCAGACAATTGTCCAGAAATTCCATTTTCTCGTTTTTGAAAAATCTGTATCTGTTTCAAGATACACCCGAAAAACCATGATTTTTGGGTTGCAGGGATGGCCATTTCTATAATTTCTGCTGCTGGCAAATCACTGAAATTTTTACACATGTCCTTAACATGATGTTCTTGGGGAACTTCGAAATTTTTTTCGATATCATTATTCGGTACTGAGATCCAGAGGCTCAAAATCACGGTACTTATGCAACATAAAATATGAACGTTAATATCCAGTCTGAGGCACAAATGTAGTTTTGACTCATGTAATGAACACGTATCAAGGTTTCAACAGCCACCACAAGAGTTCTGAGGTCACCAAACTATGTTTTTAGTGACCATTTTTTTACCAAAAAAACTTTATGACATGCTGTCTCCGAATAAAAGGCATTTCATGCCTATACAAATATAACCAAAGTGGTAGTGCAGTGACAAAAAAGGGTTAAAAGGATCTTAACACGCCTGAAAAGAACTCGAAATGACTGCGAATTCAGTAAAATATTGCTAACAATATTTTTACTCTTTCATGATAAATAAATCCAGTTGTACAACTGGAGCAGATTTATTCATCATGAAAAATTTTAGCAACAGTTGTGGATGTCCCACAGAGAGTATATTATAAGATTTTTACTCTTTTAAGACACAAATCATAAGGCAAATGTTGTTGTTGAATTGCAGTCAATGAGAGAAGCATCCAGGAAAAAATTTAAAGCAAATAATTTTGAGTTAACTTTTTATATTGTGTGTATTTATTTGCTGTTTATACGTGTTAAAGTATAAATGTGTCAAGTATATAAATAAACTGTTAAAACTTCAGTGACCTGCAGAATTCAATTTGTAGAGGCAGCACATCCCACTGCAGTAGTCAAAAGAAGGAACCAGTGGAAAAATGCTCCAGTTTCAGAGACTTTGATAGAAAAGCGTGGATCCAGCTGCCACAAAACTCATTCTGCCCCCTACATCAAAGATTTTGGCATGCGAACATACTCGCACTTTTTTATGCCAAAACAGAGCAGCGGCAAGACAGTGACAATGAAACACAGAGGAGAGGTTCCAGTGGGAGAGAAAGAGAGGGATGGTAGGAGACAGAGAGTGGCAGTGAAAGAAAAAAAAGATGGATGGATGAAAACAATAGTAGTGGGAGGCAAAAAGAGAGGAGACAGTGGAAATGAAAACTACAGATTAGTGAACACCACACAAAGTCTCAGGACATCTGGGTGTACCCAGACCGGTGAACTTTACACATAATTACAGGGAAGAGCATATTTGGACCAAAATTTTAAACACATGGGTTTAGAGGGAAAGTTAAGACAGCCCCCCCTCCCATGCCCCAGAATTTTTGAGCTGCCAAGGTATAGTACAGACAGTGGCAGTGAGAAAGAAAGACGAAAGGAGACAATATAAGAGATAGAGGGGACTATGGCAGTGGGATATACTGTAAATCCATAGGAGAAAAAAGAGAGTGTGGGAGAGAGAGATATATGCACAGTGGCAGTGAGAGGGTCCTGCCAAGTATGATGGCTTAGCCACGAAGACAGACTGGGTAAAGTGATTAAGTGATTTAGAATGACCTGTCTTAAAAGAGTGCAAGTATGTTTGCATGTTGAAATTTTGGTGGGAAAAGTGGAATCAGGATTGTGGCAGCTGGTTCCCCACTTTTATGTCTGTCTTTTTTAAAGAGGAACATATTCACCTTTTTTGCGCTCCAACAAGAGCATTTTTCTGCTGGTAAGTCAACTGATTCAGAATCCTGTATCTCAACATGTTGTGATTCACATAAAAATGTGTCACAAAATGGTGACTGAAAAAATGTAAATAAACTCTACAAGTGACTTTGTATTTCCAATTGTTCTGGGACTTCAAGGCAACACTGAAATTTTGGATAAGTTATTACCTCAAAAGATGTAAACTTTTCTCTGCTTGTATGAACACTGGCTCAAACCACAATAGGTGGAATGCTGTACACCAGATGTTTGCAACCAGGTTTTGCAATTCTCAGTACCATAATGGTGGTACTGTTTGTAGTGCTACTGAAGTATGCATGAGTGCCACATTTGGAAATACTGATACAAAATGCAAGACTGGCAAAGCTACATTTAAAAGGTCACACCTGCCTGAGCAGGTGAGTGATGTCAGAAGACTTTGCCATAGTTAACCAACAAAGCAGGTAGCAACAAATTCAGAAGGTTGCGAGGAACTGAGTTAGTAGAGGGAAAGGGAGTGTGACACTGAAACCGAGCAAACGCAAGTTCGTATGAGGTGAGATCCAGTTCCAGGGGCACCAGTTAACCAAGAAAGAAATGTTACATAATTTTGAGAAGGTAAAAGCAATCACAGGGTGCAGAATGCCTACATGAAGAAAACAGCTTAAGATTTTCAATGGAATGTCCAGTTACTATAGAATCTTTGTTAGAAATGGAAGCATTAATGTGCTCAATTTATGCAAATTATTAAAGAAATACATGTCCTGGCAATGAAATGAGAACTGCGAATGAGAATTCTGTGCCATAAAAGAGAACTTAAGTAATATAGCTAATTGCTATTCTTTCCTGACACAAGTACGCCATTCTGCTTGGCAACTGACAGTTCTGATGTGGCACTGTATCAGAATTGTTTGAGGGGAAAATAACAAATACAGTAACAGAATACAGAAGCATGGCCTTCACTAGTCAGGTGACGACGCAGCATGACTGAGGCTAAAGGTTCCATGAAAAATAATTACAAACAAGTGTGTTGTTTGATTTTCAAAATTTCAAGGTATATCTACATGAATGAGAAATAACAGTATTCTCACATCAATAAGGCATCAAGCAATTTGCAGGTTTACAAGCTAGCAAACTATTTAGCAGTTGGGAGAACCTGGTAACAGATGCACTGACTCGTGTGCCAATGGAAGTAGAGGGGAGGGTATGGGAGGAGTGGGGAGGGGAGGGCATGGAGATGCAGGTTATGATTCAGACAGCCACAAGGACAATACTGCAACATTACAAAAAAGGGCATCAACACCTCACACAGAAACATTTTTGCACACAATGTAGGGTGGTAAGGCTACATTTAAAAGGTCACACTCACCTGAGCAAGTGAATGACATCAGGGTCTTCCCCATAGCTAACCAGTACAGCTGGGAGTTATGAAATGTCCACAGGTGATGAGGAACTGAGTTACTGAGAATTCCTCCCCCCCCCCCCCCCTTGCCCCCCACTCACACACACAGTAACAGGTAAATAACAGACTGGGGGAGTTACAGCTGTCTTGTGATTGCACAAAGCATGCCTTCAATAGTTATATTCCAAAAACATGATCTTGGCAACCATTCGTGCAACATTCAATGCAAATACCCCAAAAGACGCATCTGTGAGAAGTGAGTACAGTGATATAAGCCATTTAATTCTACAATAAAGACTTTGGCAGTTACAGTATATCTAATCATACACACATTATAATAGAAGGAAACATTCCACGTGGGAAAAATTATATATAAAAACAAAGATGAGGTGACTTACCGAACGAAAGCGCTGGCAGGTCGATAGACACACAAACAAACACAAACATACACACAAAATTTAAGCTTTTGCAACAAACTGTTGCCTCATCAGGAAAGAGGGAAGGAGAGGGGAAGACGAAAGGAAGTGGGTTTTAAGGGAGAGGGTAAGGAGTCATTCCAATCCCGGGAGCGGAAAGACTTACCTTAGGGGGAAAAAAGGACAGGTATACACTCGCACACACGCACATATCCATCCACACATACAGACACAAGCAGACATATTTAAAGACCAAATGTCTGCTTGTGTCTGTATGTGTGGATGGATATGTGCGTGTGTGCGAGTGTATACCTGTCCTTTTTTCCCCCTAAGGTAAGTCTTTCCGCTCCCGGGATTGGAATGACTCCTTACCCTCTCTCTTAAAACCCACTTCCTTTCGTCTTCCCCTCTCCTTCCCTCTTTCCTGATGAGGCAACAGTTTGTTGCGAAAGCTTAAATTTTGTGTGTATGTTTGTGTTTGTTTGTGTGTCTATCGACCTGCCAGCGCTTTCGTTCGGTAAGTCACCTCATCTTTGTTTTTATATATAATCATACACACAATAACAGATAAATTTGTTAAGATCAACTGCTGCTAAATGGATGAAGCTACAGAGCTATGTGATACTTTGAAATGAAGATCTCGAGTATTAAAGTATTCAGTCAATCAGTCAAATGATTTGGCCACACAGGCCAGAAGAATATGATATAAGCCTTGAACATGCCAGTTACACAACATTGACAAATATGCATGTATAAGGTAACTATTATGACTTACCCTGTCCCTTTCTTAACCCCATGGTATCACTGAATTGTAACGCAGATATTGGCAAGATAGGTAATTGTTTAGTTAGGTAAATTATCATATTATTATCCATGGATATAATTTATCAATGGCTGATACAAAATGATACAAGGGACAAATGTAAGGTACTGCCAGGTAGCTTGTTTGAAGGCAATGGTTGACTACAAGCTAGTTGCATCAATAGTAAATTTAAATACACATCTTTATTCTGTAATTCAGATCAGTGTTACTAAAACTGATTTTTATTCATGTTTTATTCAAATTCACAAATGCTGTCAGTTTATACTGCATATCAAATAAGCATAAACTGATGTATGTATGTCAACTAAGTGCCTAATGTAATTTGAACAATGGGCATTATATAAAAGCTTCTTTGTACAAAGTGGGAGTGGGAGTATAAAAGGGTTGACGTCCAACACAGCTGAGGTCAGTCGCTTACATGCAGTCACAAGTGAGAAACTGTGCCCCTTTGTTTTATAATCTGGACTCCAATTCTGGATGGTGATGTGCCACACTGCTATGAGGATGAAATACTTTTTGTGTGGCAGTACTTAGAGACTAAGAGGTGCAGTCCCAATATTAGCAAACACTTTCAACAAATACTTTGTAAACTGTTCAGAGGAAATCATTTATATAACTTACATCAATTACCTTAATAACATAAACCACAATCAATATTTGGTCTGAAATTCATTTTATAACTTTAGGGACGTAATCAAAAGAATGTTGTTACAGTTGGCGAAGAAATGAAAAATTCGAAGAGAATAGGTCTCTATAATATGTCAAATAACCTACTGACAGAAGTAATACATACTTTTATTCTATAAATTTATGTTTCATAGAGGGTGTCTGATCCCATGAAAACATCCCAGGCAACTCCAATTTTTAAGAAAAGAAACAATAATACATATTGTTACATACATGGAGACCCATCTGCGTAGTTCAGAGAAACTACAACCTCACCACCCGTGGATGCGACATTCTCAGTGGACAGCAGGAGTTGTCAAAATACAATAATAATCTTATCACAGCCTTAGTGAGAGAAAACATCCTATCCAACTTATCTTTAAGCAGATCTTCAGTGCCATCTCCTCCTCTAACACCAGTAAACCTGTGAGCCAGCCACCAACCAGCACTCCTCTGTTCACCCACTATCGTCGCAACCTTGGAAAGCTCAACCGCATCCTTCACCAAGGCTTTGACTACCTCTCATTGTGCCCTGAGATGAAAGGTATCATATCCACATCCCCCAAACGAGTGTTCCACCATCCATCCAACCTACAGAATATCCTTTACCACACCTATTCCAATCCTGCTCCCAGTCATGCACCCCATGGGTCATTCCCTTGTGCTCAACCCTGGTGCAAAACCTGTCCCATACAACTCCTACTGCAGTCCTGTGATTTCACTAATCACAGTACTGATCTTTGTTATATATGTAGAAATCACATACAACATCTGATCCAAACAGCGGACACAGTTGACCTTTCCTTCCTGTAACCATATAACTCCTACTGCAGTCCTGTCACAGCACTTTCTACCCAAAAGAAAGGCCATGTGTGAAAGCAACCATGTTTATATATCAGCTATGTTGCAAATACTGCATAGCATTCTATTTGGCCATGAGAAGTAACCATCTGCTACTCACATGAATAGACACCATCAAACTGTGGCGAACCGAGAACTTGACCATCCAGCTGCTGTACATACTGCGACCCATTACACAAATGTCATCACTAGTTGCTTCACTATGCAGGTCATATGGATGCTCCCTTCCAGTCAAGTTTCTCTGAACAACACAGATGTGAATTGTTTCTCCAGGATATCCTGCACTCTCCCCTCCCACACCCCTTCTCCCCTCTCCTTGTCTCTGTATCTCTTACTGTTCTACCCTCTGAAATTTCATCTTGTTCTGAAGCCACTACATCAGGAGTCGAAATATCTGCCTTGCCCAATTCCACTACCTCCTTCCTGCATCACGTGTCCTTCCTTACCCCTGCCCCACTTCCATCAGCTCAGGCAACTGCTTTCAGTAATCGATAATCAATAATCAGTCTCACCTAGGTCATTGGTGTGGGCATTTGGGTGTCTGTGTGGTTGTGTGTGTGAATGTGTGCACATTTCCTAGAAAAAGAATAAGAGCTCAAAAGCTAGTATGAATACTGTTTGCTGTTCCATGTTTTTTTTTTTTTTTTTGCTCCATACATCTGTCTGTTACAGATGAGTGGCTGTTTCTGGTGTAAGGTAACTGACCCTTTCTGGGCTGAAATAGCACTATTACAGAAAAGTGGTTAAAATAACCTCTCTCTTTCTACACTGACTTCCCTATTTGCATTAATTTACCAGATTTATTCAAGTAATTCTCTTAGATATTATCCCTGGTTTCACTAACATTTACTACAAGTCCATCTCATATTCAATTCAGACTGATTTAATTGGTGGTGTGGGGGGATAGCTTCCAGAACTAATACTGAAAAGCCCAATATGAGAAAATTGCTCAACCCGCTCTTCAAAACCTTCCTTGAAAAGCATTCTGATGTATTCCTAATGATGTCAATGGCTGAAATGTTTTGAAAGATGTAAGTACTGTGATTCTTCATTTATTTCAGTATGCTTTTCAAAGAAAGTGTTGAAAAGTAGATTGAGCATTTCTCACATCTCATGCTTTGGAAGAGTAGTCCATGGAAGGTAAGCCCTCTCCCACCCCCCACCCCCCTTGCCACACACCACCAGTTAAGGCACTCTGAATATGAGGTAGACTTCCAGTAAATGTTAGTAGGCCTAATGGGTTTGGGATAATTTCTAAAAGTGAAACCAAATGATAACAACAGAATTACTTGAAGACATCTGGAAATGTAAATGCACGTAATAAGGTCAATGCAGAAATAAACAGGAACTTTCAAGCAATTTTATGTAGTAGCAGAAAGTGTCTGTTACGTTACCTAAGAACCACTTTTCTGAATGGTACTTGGCCTATTTAGGACCAGACTTCGCCTCCTCTCGCTTTCGCCAGTAATCTTTCATGCACTGACTTATCTTCTCTCTCTGTTCTTTGAAGAATTTTTTTTTTCTTTTCTGTTACTTGTGTGTCCCCTCTATCACCAGTTTCTCAATATAATTCTGTATGTGGTCCTGTCCTGTATAGTGTTCTGTGTATTGCGAGACTGCATTAGGTCTTCCCTGATTTTGTCAATGTATACAATATATGAACAGTTCAGATGGAAATTCTCATAGTACACAACATAATCTTTGTCAGTTGTTTGAGTGCATGCATTTTGTATGGTCGTAGAACTTCTGGTGTCATTTCCATACATCACTCAGAGGTTCAATGTATTGACACAATTCCATATTTGATTTGTAAAGCATTTTGTAATTCTGATGTAGGTTCGTGTGAATGATGTTACAAGTGTTGGGTCACATAACGAGATATTTACTACGTTTGATTCTATGTGAATGATTGTGCCCCCAACTGTGATGTAATCCAGAACAGAAATATGGTCAGCACTGGTCTTAGTATCATGTCTTTTTTATCCCATTGCAGATCTAAATTTCAACTGACAGAGCAGCTATCATCAATGCATTGTAAGTAGTTGGACTAATGTTTCTACATGACCAAGTTACACTGGAATATGTGTCATTATAATTACTACTTATAACGCACTGATGACAACTGCACTGTCAGTTGAAATCTACATCTGCGATGCAATAAAAAAAGACAAATTACATTAGGACTGATGCTGACTTTCTTTCTGCTGAAGATATTTTTCTCAATATTTAATGAATATAGCATAGAGAAAAATGCGAGTGAGTGGTATCTCTGAATGCATACAGCAACAAGGAAAACCAAAGGATAAACAACATCGAATAAAATACATTACACATCTCCAACTTGGAACACTTGGCTTCACAATAACTACCACTATGTGCTCTTGTCTTGTCACTACAGTAGCCCCCCCCCCTCCCCCCCCCCCCCCCAGTGTTAATGATATCGCCAGATAAATCGCACATGGCACCCTGACTGGATAACAACTCACTTAATTTCATACATTGAAATGTCACCGGTGTTGCTGATTGACAGCGGTTGCAGTGGGCCGGCACTAGGTTGCAGAGTGGGGAGTGGAGTTGGCATGTCTGTGTTGAATTGTCTGGGTGCTTTGCCCAGTTGATGTAGGTGGGGCAGTAAGCAGGCTTTAACCTTTCAACTAAAATTGTGATCGGAATTCCTTCAATATCTAATTGAAACTACTTGTTGCCTCTACTGAGCACATTGTAAGGTCCACGATATGGTGGCTGTAAGGATTTACGCACGATGTCGTGTCGAATGAAAACCTGTTTGCGTTTTGACAACTCACTGAAAACAAATGGATGATGGGACTGCTTTGTACTCGTTGCGACTGGCCACAGCTGCTGTTATGTGCGATCGAAGCATACTAACAAAGACTGACGCTTCAATGACATCACCTGGAGTGCTGCCGAATGACTGACCCAGTAGATGGATTGGTTGTCCATATAACAACTCGGCTACAGTGGCTCCTAAATCCTCTTCTATATACGCAAGGATTCCCAGTAGAACAATGGGTAGTGTTTCCATTCACCACTGTGAAATGTGACAACGTAATGATGCCTTCACCTCTCGATGAAATCATTCCACCATCCCATTTGCTGCTGGGTGGTATGCTGTAGTTCTAATCCCCTTTGCACCCAACTGTGCAGTGAAAGCCTTGAACAGGTAAGAGTCAAATTGTCTGACCGTATACACTGTGATTTGTAGAGGCACTCCAAAATGGGCAATCCACCTGCGGAAAAAGGTGGTAGCTATTGTCTCTGCTGTGATATCTCCCATGGGGAAAACCTCCGGCCAGCGTGTTAATCTATCAACTGCAATAAGACAATAGGCAAAACCATCAGATGGTGGTAGAGGTCCTGTTATATCCAGGCATACATGTTCAAAATGTTGAGTAGCAACAGAAATGTACCAAGTGGTGCACAAACACGCTGAATAATTTTACTGTGCTGATACGTGATTCATTGATGCATGTAAGTCATATAATCTGTGCCTAAACTTGGCCACAAAAAAGCTTGCTTGACCAATTGGGAAGTGTCGGGACTCCTGGATGTTGATGGACAGTTGATCTAATGAACCAATGGTTCACTTCTGGAAATAAGTTGTCACAAAAGGGAGTACTCTTGGCACTGGCACATCACAGTATATCCATAAATCTGTTTTTGGTTGCTGCATATGCCGTAATTGTAGACCAGAAGGTTCTTGTTGTGCCGCTGCGAGTGCTTCATAATCCATAGTACTCCTGATCTTTTGCATGTGAATAGGGCATCTGGCACATCCTTTTCCCATTCATCTGTGTGATGTTGGTCACGAATTGCCCAACCCAATCTAATTGACACAACTGGAATGATGAAGCTTTGTCAGACCTTTGTCGAAACAACATATCTGAGAGGCTTGTGGTCAGTGACCAGGTTGAATAGTTTCCCCTCCAGCACGTGTCAAAACTTTTTAGCAGCAGCATACACTGCATAGATTTCATGATTTTATATGAACCAGTTTTGCTGTGCTGGAGAAAGATTGTTGCTAAAGAATGCTAACGACTGCTGACATTCATTTGTCTGCTATTGCAGCACTGCACCCGCTGCTGTTGTGGGAGTACCGGCTATGAGGGCAAGAGGTGCTTGAGAAACTGGGCATGCCAACAGTGTGACATCTGCAATAATAAATTTCACTTTAGCAAAAGCTAAACTGAAATTTGTCACCACATTTGTGTGTCCCTCATAGGAACTCATTATGTGGCACCAAAAAGAGGGCATGGTTCCATACAAAGCAATAATAATTTGTGGCTTCCAACAACCAACATAGCTCACATATTGTTGTTGACTGTGGGTAATTGACTATTGCCTCAACCCTCTCCTGTGAAGGCCATGTTCCACGGGCATTAATGGTGTGGCCCAGAAGCTGCAACCATATTCCATGGGCATTAATGGTGTGGCCCAAAAACTGCACTACTGTTTTCCGAAAATACACTTTGCCAGATTAATGAGCAAACCGTGTGCATGAAGACAGTTGAAAAGGCATCGTATCAAGAAGAGGACCATGTTGAAGATTTGGGAGCACCTCAAAAAATGACAAGAAATCTGCTCCTAGAACTGGATCCAGTAAATCAGAAACTATGAACTGCCATTCAATTCTATGCCAGGGACCTAGGCTGAGGGTTAATGTTACCAACCATCCATATGTCTGCATGTTGGACCCATTGGCAGCAAATAGATGGTAATCACCACAACAACGGCGAGGCAGGCAGGTGGCCGGGTAAAATGACACATTCCCTCCTGTGTCCACCAAGAATGTTTGTTTTGTGTATTGTTCAGTAACAAAAAGATGACAGCAGTTATCTGGAGAGTCAGTCACCATCAGATGTAGATGTAGATTACTGACTTCCTGTCATAATTCCCATTTTGTATGGTGGGATGCACTTTCTTGCCACTGTACTGAACTGTCTATGATACCAGCATACTTTTGTAGCTAATGACCAGTGTCTGCGGCTCCTTGTAGAGCAATAGTTTCAGTGTCAGCTGGCACTAGCCTGCAAAGTACGACTTGTGGATTTAAGTTAGATGGATACATTTCAACAATGTGGTCAGTTGTCTGTGGAAGCACATTAAAGACAGGCACAACAACCAAATGTTTTTTAGAATGTCATCATTGCCTGCCCTATTCGCCAATGTCCACAGACAATGTAGCAACACCGGCAGTTAGAGCTCACCTAGTTCTTCTGTCCACAGCAACTTCTCTAATCTCTTGGTTTCAGACTGTGACAATCATTAAATCAGTCCATTTTTAAGCACTGTATACTGCTCTGTAAATTATGGCATGGCTAGAATGTCCCGCACTTCAGTGGCCATCTCTTTGTTTAGTGCTGTGATGATGTAACTGTATTTGTTCTCATTCACAATAACATGGGCCAACACAAACTGTCTCTCCAGCTGTATGAACCAAAGCACCAGATTTTGTTGCCAGAAAGGATGTGGCCTCACTGCAATGTGGCTGACTACCATGCTCGCTGGCACCTCATCTGCGGTTGTTGGTGCTGCCATTTGTAAAGTCGTATTTTACAGAAATCATGTAGGAAATACACAGCACAGCTGTTACATGTTCACATCATGGCACATTGAGCCTTGGTCATGCTGTGTGGATAGGTGTTTCTTACTACTTACGTTGTATCCAAGGTGGTTATCTTACAAATCATGCTGGAGTCAACCATAAATGTTGTGTCTTACAGCAAGATATACGGTATATTCTTAACATTACACGAATTGTAGCGTACAGAAAAACATGAGTGAGTGATATCTCTGGCAACACACATCACATAGCAACAAGGACAAAACAAAGAATAAACAACATTAGTGGTTGTGCAAACATCAAATAACATGCGTTACACATCTCTAGCTTGGAACACTTTGCGTCATAATAATTTTCACTATGTGCACTTGGCACTTCACAAGCTACCATAATAAAAGAATCTGGCTCAGCTGGAGATGAGCAATTGTTGACCATTCTGGAGAGTGTTCAGTTAGTTAGGACTGTTAGTAACAGAGTGATATTTATGATTCAAGTCTATTAAACAGTATGGTGGCAACACTATACCATTCTGAAGCAGAGCAATATGTTTTTGTTATGTGCTGAACTATAATAAAAACATTACAGAAAGTTTTTGTTCATTTGTCAATCATTTACAATAATGTCAAACATTACATGAAGCAGTGGACCTGCAACCTTAGACAAACAACCACAAATAAGGAAAAGTAAATCCATGGGAGTGTTTGAAAATCTACCAGGGTTTAGCCCTTTATAAATGAAACACTAAGTATATCTCAACAAGACATAGACCAAATGCATACAAGCCAAGGGGATTATGTATAGAAATGATGGTAATTGTAATAATAATATCCTGATAAAAATTACTTTTTAAAAGATTTTTCTGTACTTTTTGAATTGGCCTTGCAAAACTGGATGCCAGGAAAAGCTGCTGCAAGTATACTGAAAAACTGGCCAGAACCAATTTCATGTGAGAAATAATGTTCTTGGAGCACATATTAAAAAAAATAAAAACATGTTTAGACTAATCCTGACCATTGCTGACATGTAGACTGATAGTGTCTGAGGCATAAATGTCAGCAAGGATAAGACAGTTCAATGTACTCTTGACATAAACTGTACAGAAGCCAAACGAGAATGTACGTTTATGTTGACGCATTTAGATAATATCTGAATAGTCTCAATGGTTGTCTTGCATTTTGTACTTATCATTTGTTCACACATTTGAGAAAGAGTACACAGTTAAGGCAAACTCACAAGTCGGTGCTATTAGGACAGGAAGACCTTCAGAGGTTTGTCAGGTGTAGAGTGTTTATCTATCAGTAAATTGATGTCAGAAATAAATACAATTAAACACATTTTTTTTCTATCTTGTTTCAAACTCTAAGTTTGAAAATAAATTAATATTAGTGCTGTACTCGAAAAAAGTTGCTCACCTACATTTTTTCTTCTCCAGTCAGAATGTAAATATTTTGGAGTAAAGGTAACAACTCACCAAATGGTGGACACATCAGTTTGGCAACAGACACATAAACAAGACAGGAAACCTGCTAGTTCTCAGATGAATCCCCCCCCCCTCCTCCCACCCCCTCCTCACCCCACAAACCCACACACTGTGCATGTGTGTTTATTTGATGAAAATTGTGTGTTTTGTTGTCAGTACTACCATTATTTAATTCTGAAGATAAATATACATAACTAAATTAGATTTTCTGAAATGAAGTAACTGGATGATGTGTATGAAATAAAAGAAGATAGAACATGAAATGACAGCTGCCAAAACCAGTCAGAAATTTTGAATCCACACTGTAGGAATGGGGGTGTGACAATTGAAAATTCTTGTTGGACTGGAACATGATACCAAATTTTTGCTTACTCAAACTTTCATTGCACTGATGCTGCCACCAAGAGAATGTGAACACTGTAAACAGAGGTTCTCCTGCCAAGCATGTGGAAATAGATTACAGAGAACAGCAGGTTCAGCATTTCTTACCAGTTTTCACAAGACATTATTTTCTGTCATTGCAGTTATATTTTTTGTCTGTAGTCCCAGAGTAAGCCACAGTCCTCCATTAAATCCATTTCCTAGTTTTGCCATTATCACATAACCCACGAGAGAACCTCTGGTCATAGTGTTTTGGAGTCAAACAGGGAAACAACTGTGAGAATGAAAGTTTGAGTCATGTCTAGAGATTTGCCCTGCGAGCCTAATGAATCGACACAACGTAGCTGCACAGGGGTGTATATGTATGATGTATGATGTGTGTGTTTGTGTGTGTGTGTGTGTGTGTGTGTGTGTGTGTGTGTGTGTGTGTGTGTGTGTGGCGGGAGAGGGGTGGGCAGTGTGCTTGCATACTTTAACTCATTTATGGATTTGTCCAGAAGCTAGCAAAGTTTTGATTCTTTCCTTGTGAGCCTCTCGACAGCTCATCACTTCTACTATTCCATGAGCTGTCTCCCTTATTTTAAAATTATTTACATTCAAACAGTACATTCCTTACGATAATTATAATGACACACACTTGTTTTATGCAGGCTGATAAACTGTTTGTCTCCTTATAGGTCATTAAAAATCTTGATAAGCAAACATATTTTTATATTGAAGTATTTTTCTGTCTTTTATCTTAATTAAAACTACAATTCATCAAACATCAACTGTTTTATTATTTTAACACATTTTCTATAACGAGCCATTTACACGAGTCACATAATTCAAAATTTTGCAAAAGATCAAGACACAGGTTAACAATTGTACTTTTTATAGTAGCATTCTCCTGTGCTGTAGAAACTTTATTCCTGAATCTTGACCTGTGATGAAGTTTTCTATTTAAAATGTTTTCACATGACAAATACTCCGGGTTATGAAATGGCCTGCAGTTATTCTTTTCACAAAGAGAGCACACATCTGAAAATTCTTTATTTATTTTCGCAGATAAGCTATCAGAAAATTTTGGTATGTTACTTGTATAATCAATGTGGTCTTTAGTAGGTATGACAGAGTCAGCATGTCTTCTTGATTTATGTTGTGATAAAGAAAATGTCTTCTGATGAATAGATGCTACATTTCCATAAGTATGAAAACTGTTCTTTGATGCTATATTACGTCTCTCATTATCAATCAGCTGCATGTCCTTACCAATAACCTGCAGTTAAACAGATTGAGTATTTTCTATGACCTATCATCGTATCCATACACTGAACTACAATGATTGCAGCAGCAAAGGGAATACTTCTCGAACATATTACTCTATTAAAGACTAATTCTTATTAAGTATAGAACTTACCTCCGTTTTTAACTGTTTTATATCCTTCCTCATCTGTTTTATAATGTCATCTTTCAACTGAGTTTGCATATTTGCATCTCGACATCGATTTTCAAGCTGCTTATTCTTTTCAGTCAGTGATCTGATTTCGTCATGTTTTTCAGCTACTTCGGCTGTTAGTGCTGCCCTTTCATCCTTGGAAGACTGGTGTAAGTAGATTGATAACAAAATATTTTACATTTTTATACTAAAATATATTAATTACATTAAAATTTAGAAATATACAACATGTAATGTAAATAAGAGCAGTAAGATGGATAACATCTCAATGTTGTACACTTCACATTTAGTTGATGCATCACATTACTGTGCCATGGGAAATGCACTCAGTACCTACAACATTTGTATCTTGAAAGCCATAGTCCATTATCTAGTCTAATTTGAAGTGCATTAGGCATGGGTAAAAAAGGAATTAAAATAAAATTTATTGAAATTCAAACATCAGAGTCACTGTGACAGAATACAATACTTTCAGCCAGATAGTTGTTACCACGGACAAAGTTAAGGTAGGTCATAAGAGAAAAATAGCAGGCAAGTGATAAAAAAATTTGCAAAAAAACAACACCAACTGGGAAAAAAGAATAAAGAAGACTTACACAGATAAATGATGGAATGTGAAAATAAAACTTAAAAATATGTGATATAGAATACATGAAATGCGAGACCCATACATGTGTAACAGTAGTCTCTACGTGTCCTACGCAAAGGAATTGGGATGTGAATTAGAGCACTTAGATAATTCATTAAGTAACATATTCCCAATTCCTATCTACTGTGCAGCAGAACATGGAACACACACATTTTTTACATTTCACTTACCCCCTCCCCATTTCCTTGTGTGCCCAGATGTAACCAAAAATTCCAGAGATATCCTCAAGTTCATTAACACATACGAGGGTGAGTCAAATGAAAACCTTAAATATTTTTCAAATATTATTTATTGTGCGCGAGTGGTACAAAGCTGTATCACTTTTCAACATAATCTCCCCCACACTCAATGCAAGTCATCCAGCACTTACAAAGTGCATAAATTCCTTTAGAAGAAAATTCTTTTGGTAGTCCGCACAACCGCTCATGCACCGCGTGGCATAGCTCTTCCTCAGAATGGAACTTCTTTCTTCCCATTGCGTCTTTGAGTGGTCCAAACATATAGAAATCACCTTGGGCAAGGTCTGATGAGTATGATGGATGAGGAAGACACTCAAAATGCAGGTCTGTGATTGTTGCAACTGTTGTACGGGCAGTGTGGGGCCTTGCATTGTCATGTTGCAAAAGGACACCTGCTGACAGCAATCCACATTGATCTGATTTGATTGCAAGCCGCAGATGATTTTTTAGGAGATCTGTGTATGATGCACTGGTGACATTGGTCCCTCTAGGCATGTAATGCTCCAAAATGACGCCTATTTCATCCCAAGAGAGAGTCAGCATAACCTTCCCTGCTGATAGTTCTGTTCGAAACTTCTTTGGTTTTGGTGATGAGGAATGGCGCCATTCCTTGCTCACTCTCTTCATTTCCGGTTAGTGTAAGTGAACCCAGGTTTCATCCCCAGTAACGATTCTTGCATGGAAGCCATCACCTTCTCGTTCAAAGCGCCCAAGAAGTTCTTCACAAGCATCAACATGTCGTTCTCTCATTTCAGGGGTCAGCTGCCGTGGCACCCATCTTGCAGACACTCTGTGAAACTGGAGCACATCATGCACAATGTGGTGTGCTGACCATGACTAATCTGCAAACATGCTTCAATGTCATTCAGTGTCACTCAGGGGTTTTTCCTTCACTATGGCTTCAACTGCTGCAATGCTCTGTGGAGTCACAACTCGTTGTGCCTGTGCTGGATGAGGAGCATCTTCCCCTGAAGTCACACCATTTGCGAACTTCCTACTCCATTCGTAGACTTGCTGCTGTGACAAACATACATCACCGTACTGAACCTTCATTCGTCGATGAAATTCAATGGGTTTCACACCTTCACTACGCAAAAACTGAATACCAGAACGCTGTTCTTCCCTGGTGCAAGTCACAAGTGGGGCGGACATCTTTATATTGATACCTCGATGGTATGTGTGCATCTGCACTATGCTGCCACCTACAGGACATTCTGCACGACACAGCAGAATACGTTAACCAGCATCCCGGAAATCCAAAGTTAAAGTGGGAAGAACATATTAAAATACTTAGTAACAGAATCGCTACAGCATGCTATGCTCTGAGAATTCTGACTGCAGTTTGTGATACTACATGTGTCAGATCTGTATATTTTTCTTATATTCACTCTGTTATTACCTATGGAATAATATTTTGGGGAGTCAACAGTAAAAATATTCAAATAGTTTTCAAATTTCAAAAAAGAGCAATTCGTATAATAACCAAGAGTGGCAGTAGGCTCACTGCCTTGAACATTTCCAAAAGCTGGAAATCCTAACTGTCCCCTGTGAATACATTTTTCAAACTGTTATGTATGTAAAAAAAAATATTGACTGCTGTATGAAGAATTCATTAGTACACAGCTATGATACTAGAAACCAATTCAATCTGCATCTAGAGAGGAAAAATAAAGTTAAAACTCAGCAGAGCTTGTTGTACAATGCTGTTAAATTATACAATAAATTACCCCAAAAAATAAAAGATATTGACACAATCGGACAGTTCAAAACAAAACTAAAATTTTTTTTATTAAATGAAAGTTATTACGCAGTAACGGACTATCTGAATTAAAACATGTAGTGTAATTAAAGTAGCCTGCATTGTAATACATGAGGAAATAATTATGATATGTAATCAAAAATTGTACAGTACTATAAGAAAATTACAAATTACACAAGGATATAAAACTAATTTAAGATACCTCAAAAATGGGTGTAAATACTAATTTTGTGTGTATAATTGTAGGTATATTGTATTGTATATGATTTTGCTGACGAAATCCACACAATGTAAATTGTTACATGGATTAATAAAGAAATCAATCAATCAATCAAACAACATCTTAGTGCCCCAGCAGGCTGACTCGGCAGGAAAATTAGGGCAAATGAAATCATCGCAGTCGAATGGCAACAACTGGACATTCCACGCTGTTATGGTTAGCGGGATGGGAGTGCTGCCACTGAAGAAACACTAGGTATCTGGGTCACATATATACCAACCAAATCAGGCTCTGGGTCACATATATACCAACCAAATCAGGCTATCATTGAAAGATGTTCACTGTACACAGCAGTATTCAGTTGTGTACATTATTCCGAGTCTACACCAGCTGATGACTACGAGATGGGGACCTCTTGCACTACAATATGAAGCAGCCAGCCACCATCCACAGAATTTGCACCAGTAGCTGCATGCTTCCATCTGGACATACTGTCTGCTTGCTGTCAATGGGTCATCAGCTGTGTGACTGTCTTTTGTTGACTGCCACCTCCATGGCGAGTTGTTGGTTCTAGCCTGGGCCAGCTAGCTGCCCAGCTACACTGTCACTATCCAATGCCCAGAGTGGGCACATGCCTTCATCTTTATGTTGGATACTATGGTTTGAACGTTGCCTATCTCAGTGTATTGCACACTGTGACAATGAAGCAGTTTAGCATCAATGAGGTGCCTACTTTACTCATGCCAATGGCACGCCACCATGTGTCAGATTCCAGTGGCCACGATGATGTCAGCAGTTGTCACTAACAGCAACCACCATCTTCAGCCCCTGTGCTGCCCTGGAGGGCAGGCCAATGATGCCTGCACAACCCGTGACCATGGCTGGATACGCCAAAGATGACAACAACCTTACCTACAGTAATGATTCCATTTGTGTACTTGTCAAAAATAAAGGACTTTCATAACCAATATTGTTTAACTGACGGTCCACTGTTCACTACCCCTCTCCCTTTCCATGAACCATGGACCTTGCCGCGGGTGGGGAAGCTTGCGCGCCTCAGCAATACAGACAGCCATACCGTAGTTGCAACCACAATGGAGAAGTATCTGTTGAGAGGCCACATAAACAAGTGGTAGATGAAGATGAGATGGGAGATAAGATACTGCATGAAACATTCAACAGAGCACTGATAGACCTAAGTTGTGAGTACACAACATTCCATTTGAACAGCTGATAGCCTTGGGAGAACCAGCCATGACAAAACTCTTCTATCTGGTGAGAAAGATGTATGAGACAGGCGAAATACTCTCAGACTTCAAGAAGAATGAAATAATACCAAATACAAATAAAGCAGGTGCTAACAGGTGTGAAGATTACAGAATTATCAGTCTAATGAGTCATGGTTGCAAAATACTAATACGAATTCTTTATAGACAAATGGAGAAACTGGTAGAAGCTGACTTCAAGGAAGATCAGTTTGGATTTTGTAGAAATGTAGGAACACTCAACACAATACTGCCCCTATGACTTATCTGAGTAGATAGGTTGAGGAAAGCAAATCAACATTTATAGCATTTGTAGGTTTAGAGAAAGCTTTTGACAATGTTGACTGTAACACTCTCTTACAAATTCTGAAGGTGGCAGGATAAAATACAGGGAGCGAAAGGATGGCAGTTATAATAGTCAAGGGGCACGAAAGGGAAGCAGTGGTTGAGAAGGGAGTGAGAAAGGGCTGTAACCTATCCCCAGTGTTGTTCAACCTGTATATTGAGCACACGGTAAAGGAAACACAATAAAAATTTTGAGTAGGAATTTAAATCCAGGGAGAAGAAATAAAAACCTTGAGGTTTGCCTGTGACATTGTAATTCTGTCAGTGACAGCAAAAGACTTGGAAGAACAGTTGAACGGAATGGACAGTGTCTTGAAAGGGGGATATAAGATGAACATCAACATAACAAAACAAGGATAATGGAATGTAGTTGAATTAAATCAGGTGATGCTGAGGGAATTAGATTAGGACATGAGACACATAAGCAGTACATGAGTTTTGCTATTTGGGCAGCAAAATAACTGATGATGGTCTAAGTAGAGAGGGTATAAAATGTAGACTGGCAACGGCAAGGAAAGCCTTTCTGAAGAAGAGAAATCTGTTAACATCGAGTATAGATTTACGTGTCAGGAAGTCTTTTCTGAAAGTATTTGTATGGAGTGTAGCCATGTAGGGAAGTGGAACATGGACAATAAACAATGTAGACAAGAAGAGAATAGAAACTTTTGAAATGTGGTGCTACAGAATAAGATCACATAACTAATGAGGAGGTACTGGATAGAATTGGGGAGAAGAGGAATTTGTGGCACAACTAGACTAGAAGAAGGGATCGGTTGGTAGGACACGTTCTGAGGTATCACCAATTTAGTATTGGAGGGAAGTGTGGAGGATAAAAATCATAGTGGGAGGCCAAGAGATGAATACACTAAGCAGATTCAGAAGGATGTTGGTTGCAGTAGTTACTTGGGGATGAAGAGGCTTGCACAGGATAGAGTAGCATCGAGAGCTGTATCAAACCAGCCTTTGGACTGAAGACCACAACAACAACCACTGTTCACCTCCACAGGCCACATCCAGATGGGGAAACAGCACTCTCTCCAGAATCACCAACAGCTGATTCACTTGCCACCACAGAGGCCATGTTCCCTTCTCTACACTGTCTCATCAAAAGAGACTGTAATCATCCAACAATCAGTTCAGTAGGCACAATTACAATTTTGTAAGTGGTAGGTCTGATGTGACATCCTCTGAGATAATACTAAACACCTTCTCTAAAAACTACATAAAAAAGATAATTTGAATGCCTACTCAGTATGGAAATATCCTGGATCCAATGGCAACAAACAAACCTGACCTCCTTGAGGAATTCCACATTGAAGCCAGTATCAGTGACCATGTGTCAGCTGTATGATCACTGATACAAAGGGCAACTAAATCCAGCAGAAGAAAATATATGTGCTTCAAGCAACATAAAGTGGCAGTAGCGTCCCATTTCAGTGAGGAATTAGAAACCTATTGCTCTTGACACGAGCACATAAAACAATTGTGGCTCAACTTTATACCAATAACTGATCATGCATGGTACAGATATGTTTCTAACAGAACAGTTCATGATGGGAGGGATCCTCTGTGGTACACAGCCACTGTAAAGAAATTGCCAACGAAACAGCATAACAAGTGTACATCTAAGCATAGGCCTATTTAGCGTGAAAGTTGCTGAATAAAACATGTTTGGCTCTCCAGGGGACAATGTGTGACAGTTTCAGTAACCGCCACAGCACAATATTACCCACAGATTTCTCAAAAAACAGCAAGAAATTCTGCTCATATATAAAGGCAGGTAGCTGCACCAAAGCTAGTGTCCAGACATTCATGGATGACAAAGGAACTGAAACTGAAGATAGTGAAACAAAAAGAGAAATGCTGAACTCTGTTTTCAAAAGGTTTTCAAAAAGGAATATGCAGGAGTATTGTCCTAATTTAATTCTCACACCACTGCAAAAATGAGTGAAACAGATACTGCTTATGGGACTGATAAAAAAACCTGAAATTGCTAAAACTGAACATAACTTCTGAGACTTCCTGGCAGATTAAAACTGTGTGCCCGACCAAGACCCGAACCCGGGACCCCCGCCTTTCGCGGGGAAGTAGAGCACTTGCCCGCGAAAGGCAGGGGTCCCGGGTTCGGGTCTCGGTCGGGCACACAGTTTTAATCTGCCAGGAAGTTTCATATCAACGCACATTCCGCTGCAGAGTGAAAATCTCATTCTGGAAACATCCCCCAGGCTGTGGCTAAGCCATGTCTCCGCAATATCCTTTCTTTCAGGAGTGCTAGTTCTGCAAGGTTCGCAGGAGAGCTTCTGTAGAGTTTGGAAGGTGGGAGACGGGGTACTGGTGGGGGTAAAGCTGTGAGTACCGGGCGTGAGTGGTGCTTCGGTAGCTCAGATGGTAGAGCACTTGCCCGTGAAAGGCGGGGGTCCCGGGTTCGGGTCTCGGTCGGGCACACAGTTTTAATCTGCCAGGAAGTTTCATATCAGCGCACACTCCGCTGCAGAGTGAAAATCTCATTCTGGATAACTTCTGAGGTCGATGGAATCCATATCAGATTCTATACAGACTTGGCATCCGAGTTAGCTGCTCTCATAACAACAATATACTGTAGATCCCTTTTCTTAAAAACTGTGTCCAGCTGTTCACACAAAGCACAGATCACACTCGTTTTCAAGAAGGATAGCAGAAGTGATCCACTAAACTACTGTCCAATATCCTTGACATCCATCTGTTGTACAATCTTATAGTATATTCTGTATTCAAATGTAATGAAGTATCTTCAACAGAATGACCTCTTTCACACCTTCCAAAAACACTGCAAAAAACAACTCATGCTCTTATCACATCACATCCTAAAGCTATAGCTCAAGCCAGTCAGGTAGATGCAGTACTTTTACCTTCCAGAAAGAATTTCTCGCAACATCATACCTCTGTTTATTATTGAAAGTATGACTGTATTGAGTATCAAGTGAAATTCATGACTGTATTGAGAATTTTTTGATAGGGAGGACAAATGCAGTAATCTTGGATGGAGAATCATAGGCAAGGTGTATAAGTAACTTCAGGTGTGGCCAAGGCCAAGGAAAGTACGTTCATATTGTATATTAATAACCTTACAGACAATAATAATAATAACCTCAGACTTTTTAGAAATGCATTATTCTGGCAGCCCTCCTCTTCAGTAGCTGTCATAATTACTTTTGTTTCTCCATCTTAAGCATACTGCAACAGAAAAGCTCATTGACAAATCTATTCCTCACCTTTTTTTACTAGTGTTGATTGTAAACATTATGACAAAACAACACAGTTTGGTCCTTTATTATTATAGACTTCAAAACAGCTTTTCTTAAGAATGCTTTCATTTGCACTATTGCCAAAACAGAATAAAATGAGTAGCATCACATTTCAAATTAAGAAAGTGAACTGTGCAAGGAGACCAATCACAATGACTACAAAAGTGGACTTAAAAATACACGAAGAAATGAAAGCAGTGAATGAGAGTGAGCAAGTTCGATTACAGCTCCTGCTAACATGGAGGAAAAAACAGTTATCATAACGAGTAAAAATAAATACATATTAGTGACAGTAATGTCTCGAATATGTAACTGTTAAGCAAAATTGTCATTCAGTCTACAATAATTTTAAAAAAAGTAGAGTATCATCAACATGTAATGACTACATGCAGATGTTTTGCCAATAAAAGCACAAAGCAACTGATGAATGATGCTTTCAATTTTCAGTACATTTAAGACAGAGACAAACCAAAATAACAAAAAGACTTTCACGCTGAGCAAGGAGTAGAGTTTCTATACAGCACCAAACAGTTGATGAAGTCCATTCTTAATTTAGTTCCTGGTAGTTTCATGCTAGCAACACATCTAGGCTATCAGAACATCCCTATGAGAATTACGAAGGTATAACCTTAACAAGACACTGCTACAATCAGAAATATTCTACATGCATCTGATTACAATGAGTTCCGAACTGCTCTGACTGTTGTGTTTCCTGTCTCATGAATCACACCTAGTGTTGTCTCGGCTGAAAATTGGAGCTGCATGCAGACATCTGCAAGCTCCTGACTGTTGTAGAGGATTACCTCCTCTGAGCGTCATGTTGATCGCTACAATAATTAGAAAATTATTTAATACTAATTCTAATGAAGATCTCAATGACAGCAACTCTTTAATATAAAAAAAAAAAAATAAAATAAAATAAAACCGAACCAGAGCTAAGAGTAGCTTTCACACGCACTGTTCCACAGCAACATCTGAAGGACTTTACAGATGGGAAGATGGTACTGGAATGGGGGTGGGGACTATGTACATGCTGCTCAACAATTATGCTAAATTATAAAAAAACACTCATACGAAAATGAGAGACAGAAAAAAATAAGTAAACTGTTTAACATTTCAAAAATAATCGCAATTACTGTTAATACATTTATCCCACTGTGTGCAAGATGGACAATGCCTTCATGGAAAAATGCTTACAGTTGCTTACGGAACCATGATTGTATCCTGGTGTGCACACCTTCAGCCAAAGCAAATTGACAGTCATGAATGTCTTACTTCAGGATTCCAAAAATACAGAAATCACATGGGGAGAGATTGGGACTGTATGGAGAATGCATAAGGACTTCCCAATGAAACTTTTGCAGCACAATCTAAGCAACAGGCATGTCAGATCTGTGAAAGTTATGATGGCCTTTTTCTTTGACTGCAAAGCCCTAAGAGCATTGATTTTCTAGGACATGGCACCACAATTAATGCACAGCAATATGTGGACACTTTGCAAAGACTGAAGCATGCCATACAGTCCAAATGCCAACGAAAGTTGATGGACAGCATCATACTGTTGCAAGATAATGCTCGCCCACATATTTCCAAGGTTGTTTTGATTACACTGCAGAAATTTTCAGGGAAGCCCTTAAATATCCTCCATACAGTTCCAATCTCTCCCTCCCTATGCGATTTCCATATCTTTTGAGCACTGAAGTAACACATCTATGGTTGTCAATTCGCTTCAGGCAAAGAGGTGCACACCTGGGTACAATCACGGTTCTGTAGCCAACTATAAACATTTTTTTCATGAAGGCCTTGACCTTCTTGTCTCACAATGGAATAAATGTAGTTACACTTATGGTGATTACTTTTAAAATATTAAAGATTTTGTTCCCACTTGTGTCTTTTCATTTGACTTCCACTTATACAACCAGCTTTTAAAACCAATGCATACTTGTAGAACATCTCTGCAGTTTTGCGTAAAACAATCACTGTAAATGATGTGACTAACTATAGCCTGCTTTAAGATATAGGTTATCTTATGAAGTTTAGTATGGTTTTTTTAACATTTAATGACTTATTTATGCATGCCATCTCATAAATAATAATTTTATCTAATATAACAACACTGTAATATTCACATTGCAGGTAAGTTTTTTACTATTGTTTGCAGATTTTCACACAACATGAATTTAAAAGTGACATCTCTTGTACTTATGCTCAGTTTTAATTATCTGACTTACTGAACATGACAATATTCTGAAAAGTTCACCATACACTGAGGTGACAAAGGTCAAGGGATACCTCCTGATTTCCATGTTGGACATTCTTTTTCCTGGCGTAGTGTAGCAACTTGAAGTGACATGGGCTCAACAAGTGTTGGAAGTTCCTGCAGAAATACTGACCCATGTTGCTTCTATAGCTGTCCATAACTGTGAAAAGCATTGCTGGTGCAGGATTTTGGGCACAAACTGACTCATAAATGTTCAATGGTACTCACGTTGGGCGATCTGTCCAAATCATTCATCCGAATTGTTCAGAATGTTCTTCAAACCAATCATGAACAACTGTAGCCCAGTGACATGCTGCATTCTCACCCACAAAAATTCAGTCATCGTTTGAAAACATGAAGTCCATGAATGGTTGCAAATGATCTCCAAGTAGCTAAACATAACCATTCCCAGTCAATGATCACTTGTTGGACCAGAGGACCCAGTTCTTTCTATGTAAACAAAGCCCACACCATTATGGAGCAACCACCAACTTACACAGTGCCTTGCTGATAACCTGGGTCCACAGTTTCATGGGGTCTGCACCAAACTCGAAAGCTCTTACCAACTGAAATTGGGACTCATCTGATCAGGTCACTGCTTTCCAGCTATCTAGTGTCCAACCACTACGGTCACAAGCCCAGGAGAGCAACTGCATGCAGTGTTGTGCTGTTAGCAAATGCACTCACATCGGTCGCCTGCTGATAGCACATTTATGCCAAATTTCGCTGCACTGTCTGAACGGATACATACGCCGTGTATTCCACGTGGATTTCTGTCGTTATTTCATGCAGTGTTGCTTGTCTATTAGCAATGAACCCTCTACACAAATGCTGCTGCTCTCAATCATTAAGTGAAGGCCATCAGCCACTGCACTGTCCATGGTTAATGGTAATACCTGAAATCTGGTCTTCTCAGCACACTCTTGACACTGAGGATCTACGAATACTGAATTCCCTAATGACTTCCAAAATTGAATGTCCCACCATCTAGCTAAAACTACCATTCCACACCCACTGTCCATTAATTTCTGTCATGTGGCCATAATCCCATCAGAAGCCTTTTTGTATGAACCACCTGAGTACAAATGAGTCCCACCAAAGCACTGACCTTTTATAGCTTGTGAACACGAATCTACCACAATCTGTATATGTGCATATCACTACCCCGCGACTTTTTGTCACCTCATTGTATAGCGGAGATGGTGAGTCACAGACAGGCACAACAAAAAGACTGCTAAACAAGTAAGCTTTTGGCCAAAAGGCCTTCTTCTGAAGTAGAGAACACACACATTCATGCAAACCCAAATCACATACACTGATTTAATGAACATAATTCTCAAATCTTTTTCTGTAAATACTAAAATCACTACAAAGTTCATTGTTGTGGTCTAGATGTTAAGTCTGTAACTCAATAACAAATGTTATCATCTGCTATACCACTGGAGTAAGAGTCATTACATAGGTTCTGTAAGTTACAATTAGTTAAATAATCAGCTCACTGCATGCCTACTTTCACTGTCCTGTATTTTACAGGCACTGTTATTTGAATGGACTGCTGCTGCACTCTCAGTCACATGTATGCATGCATTGACAAGCACCGTCAAAAAAACCTGGACAGAAGATAGGATTCTGTTAACATACTCCAACACAGACAACAAGATTAATGTTTGAAAATCACCTTATCTGTCTCAAGGAAACAAATAAATTGAATGGTTTGATGAATTATAGTCTATCTGCTTTAATTACAATAACGCAAGGCGGCAGTCTATTTAGCTCCACAACAATTCTTGAATAAGTACGTGTCTAGTGCATTGAAATTTACTTTTTGTTTTCGCTAATGTTCCATGTATTTCTCCAACATTGTAATACAATTTTGTAGACTTCTTTATGTCTCCAAGGTCTTGACCGTTCAGTGGATACATCCAATGCCAACCAATTATAAACTATTTGTGGGTATGATTAAAGTTAATACTCGGAAATAGACTCCGCATGGGTTTCAGCCCACCCCCATGAACCATGGACCTTGCCGTTGGTGGGGAGGCTTGCGTGCCTCAATGATACAGATGGCCGTACCGTAGGTGAAACCACAACGGAGGGGTATATGTTGAGAGGCCAGACAAACGTGTGGTTCCTGAAGAGGGGCAGCAGCCTTTTCAGTAGTTGCAGGGGCAACAGTCTGGATGACTGACTGATCTGGCCTTGTAACACTAACCAAAATGCCTTGCTGTTCTGGTACTGCAAACGGCTGAAAGCAAGGGGAAACTACAACCGTAATTTTTCCCGAGGGCATGCAGCTTTACTGTATGGATAAATGATGATGGCGTCCTCTTGGGTAAAATATTCCAGAGGTAAAATAGTCCCCCATTCGAATCTCCAGGCAGGGACTACTCAGGAGGACGTCGTTATCAGGAGAAAGAAAACTGGCATTCTACGGATCGGAGCATGGAATGTCAGATCCTTTAATTGGGCAGGTAGGTTAGAAAATTTAAAAAGAGAAATGGATAGGTTGAAGTTAGATATAGTGGGAATTAGTGAAGTTCGGTGGCAGGAGGAACAAGACTTTTGGTCAGGTGAATACAGGGTTATAAATACAAAATCAAATAGGGGTAATGCAGGTGTAGGTTTAATAATGAATAAAAAAATAGGAGTGCGGGTAAGCTGCTACAAACAGCATAGCGAATGCATTATTGTGGCCAAGATAGACATGAAGCCCACACCTACTACAGTAGTACAAGTTTATATGCCAACTAGCTCTGCAGATGATGAAGAAATTGATGAAATGTATGATGAGATAAAAGAAATTATTCAGGTAGTGAAGGGACACGAAAATTTAATAGTCATGGGTGACTGGAATTCGAGAGTAGGAACAGGGAGAGAAGGAAACATGAAACATAGTGGGTGAATATGGATTGGGGGAGAGAAATGAAAGAGGAAGCCGCCTGGTAGAATTTTGCACAGAGCATAGCTTAATCATAGCTAACACTTGGTTCAAGAATCATAAAAGAAAGTTGTATAAATGGAAGAGACCTGGAGATACTAGAAGGTATCAGATAGATTATATAATGGTAAGACAGAGATTTAGGAACCAGGTTTTAAACTGTAAGACGTTTCCAGGGGCAGATGTGGACTCTGACCACAATCTATTGGTTATGAACTGTAGATTAAAACTGAAGAAACTGCAAAAAGGTGGGAAATTAAGGAGATGGGACCTGGATAAACTAACTAAACCAGAGGTTGTACAGAGTTTCAGAGAGAGCATAAGGAAACAATTGACAGGAATGGGGGAAAGAAATACAGAAGAAGAAGAATGGGTAGCTCTGAGGGATGAAGTAGTGAAGGCAGCAGACGATCAAGTAGGTAAAAAGACGAGGGCTAGTAGAAATCCTTGGGTAACAGAAGAGATACTGAATTTAATTGATGAAAGGAGAAAATACAAAAATGCAGTAAGTGAAGCAGGCAAAAAGGAATACAAACATCTCAAAAATGAGATCGACAGGAAGTGCAAAATGGCTAAGCAGGGATGGCTAGAGGACAAATGTAAGGATGTAGAGGCTTATCTCACTAGGAGTACGACAGATACTGCCAACAGGAAAATTAAAGAGACCTTTGGAGAAAGGAGAACCACTTGTATGAATATCAAGAGCTCAGATGGAAACCCAGTTCTAGGCAAAGAAGGGAAAGCAGAAAGATGGAAGGAGTATACAGAGGGTCTATACAAGGGCGATGTACTTGAGGACAATATTATGGAAATGGAAGAGGATGTAGATGAAGATGAAATGGGAGATACAATACTGCGTGAAGAGTTTGACAGAGCACTGAAAGACCTGAGTTGAAACAAGGCCCTGGGAGGAGACAACATTCCATTGGAACTACTGACGGCCTTGGGAGAGCCAGTCCTGACAAAACTCTACCATCTGGTGAGCAAGATGTATTGAGACAGGAGAAATACCCTCAGACTTCAAGAAGAGTATAATAATTCCAATCCCAAAGAAAGCAGAAGTTGACAGATGTGAAAATTACCGAACTATCAGTTTAATAAGTCACAGCTGCAAAATACTAACGCAAATTCTTTACAGAGGAATGGAAAAACTGGTAGAAGCCGACCTCGGCGAAGATCAGTTTGGATTCCGCAGAAATGTTGGAACATGTGAGGCAATACTGACCCTACGACTTATCTTAGAAAATAGATGAAGGAAAGGCAAACCTACATTTCTAGAATTTGTAGACTTAGAGAAAGTCTTTGACAATGTTGACTGGAATACTCTCTTTCAAATTCTGAAGGCGGCAGGGGTAAAATACCGGGAGCGAAAGGCTATTTACAATTTGTACAGAAACCAGATGGCAGTTATAAGAGTCGAGGGGCATGAAAGGGAAGCAGCTGTTGGGAAGGGAGTGAGACAGGGTTGTAGCCTGTCCCCGATGTTATTTAATCTGTATATTGAGCAAGCAGTAAAGGAAACAAAAGAAAAATTCGGTGTAGGTATTAAAGTCCATGGAAAAGAAATAAAAACGTTGAGCTTCGCCGATGACATTGTATTTCTGTCAGAGACAGCAAAGGACTTGGAAGAGCAGTTGAACGGAATGGACAGTGTCTTGGAAAGGAGGATATGAGATGAACTTTAACAGAAGCAAAATGAGGATAATGGAATGTAGTCAGATTAAGTCGGGTGATGCTGAGGGAATTAGATTAGGAAATGAGACACTTAAAGTAGTAAAGGAGTTTTGCTATTTGGGGAGCACAATAACTGATGATGGTTGAAGTAGAGAGGATATAAAATGTACACTGGCAATGGCAAGGAAAGCGTTTCTGAAAAAGAGAAATTTGTTAACATTGGGCATAGATTTAAGTGTCAGGAAGTCATTTCTGAAAGTGTTTGTATGGAGTGTAGCCATGTATGGAAGTGACACATGGATGATAAATAGTTTAGACAAGAAGAGAATAGAAGCTTTTGAAATGTGGTGCTACAGAAGAATGCTGAAGTTTAGATGGGTGGATCACATAACTAATGAGGAGGTATTGAATAGAATTGGGGAGAAGAGAAGTTTGTGGCAACAACTTGACAAGAAGAAGGGACCGGTTGGTAGGACATGTTCTGAGGCATCAAGGGATCACAAATTTAGCATTGGAGGGCAGCGTGGAGGGTAAAAATCATAGAGGGAGACCAAGAGATGAATACACTAAGCAGATTCAGAAGGATGTAGGTTGCAGTAAGTACTGGGAGATGAAGAAGCTTGCACAGGATAGAGTAGCATGGAGAGCTGCATCAAACCAGTCTCAGGACTGAAGACAACAACAACATGGGTTTCAGAAGGAGTACATCCACAGATGGTCTCAAGAATGCAATGAGCTATATGCTAAAATCAATTATCTCATAATGGCACAACAGCTGATGACCTCTCATGAACAGAAAAGAAAAATGGGACAAAACAACAGGACGACTCAGTTTTATGCATTCTAGCCAGAAAGCCTGGAACGTCATAAAAACATTTTTGTACAGTTCCAAGGTTGTCAAGCAGTACACACATATGAATGTCAATTCTGTAGCAGCGTGACTAATGAAGATTTTGAAAACTTAAATACAGAAAGCACACATAAGAACCATGAAACATGAATTGTACATAAACAGGTTCCATCTACAACCACATCCAGTTTACCCATGTGACTTCTGCACTGAGGAACATGATGTAACTATGAATATACTAAAATTCAATGAAGTTGTTGGTTTTGATGCTGTATTTTTGAAATTTCTTAAAGCCATTGAACCTAAACCAAACTGTGGGTCACTGAATTTTTCAGTGAAATTCTGAGAGCTGGAAAATTACCAAAGCTTTTCAAACAGGCTAAGATAATTTCCATCCTGAAACTAGGCAAAGATGGAACTGATGCTTCTCACTACCGAAACACATCGCTACCTGCATGACCTATAAACTAATAAAGGCTTATTCTAAATTGCATTCCAGGCACCATCAATCACATCATCCACATCAAACAAGGTGGCTTTAGGAGCTTCTGTGACCAGTTCTTAACATGGACAGCTCAAGGAGAAGCTGGAGTTTAACAAATTCTGAAATCAGCTGCAGCTTTTTGTGGATCTTACAGCAGCTTATGGCACTGTGTGGTGAGAAGGATTGATGCCAAAGTTCACTGAAATCATCCCATGTCAAACACTGACATTTCTAGTGAACAACATGCTGTCTGACAGGTGCTAAGGTGTTCCTGAATGGGCAAGCTCCCAGGCGGAGGACCCTAAATATGGCCTACCTCAGCAATCAGTTAAGCTCGCAAGTGGAGGACCTAAATATGGCCTACCTCAGCAATCAGTTCTAGCCCCCACTCTGTTTGACCTGCACATCCTTGGCATGCCAGTCACTGACTCCATGAAAATCCAGCATCCAGATAACCAAGCATTAGTCTTCTGCACTGTGAGAATGTGCTGACAAGTGATCTGATGAAACTCAGTGGTTACCTCCATGACTGAGGCTTTCTCTGGAACAACTACTTAATTGGAATATATTAAGGTTGAGACGGAGAGCATCAAACATTTTAATAGTTTTTTATTTATTTCAAACTCTTGTATGTAAACTATATTTTATCCAAATATAAACAAATTGTTGTGGTTTCAGAGTATACGAAGTGATTGTGTAATATGTATAAATTACTGATTGATTTGGATATTGGAGATGTCAGTCTAACCCAGATAAAACTTAGATTATTGCATTCCATCTAAATCAGGGCCGGCCAAACGCTGCACAGTGTGCAGACGTGCAGAAGTGCTGCACAGGTGCGCACGTGTGCGACAGGGAGCGACAGCGCCATCTGTTATTAGACATGTGTCCTAAATGAATGGCGGCGGCTCCACTTTCCTGTTTATGTGGTACAAGCAAGAAGCAAATTGGTCATTAAACCAATTGTTTCAATGTATACTTTCATATAGGCTACACTCAGCTGAAGTCGATAAAACGTAACATTCATCTAACTGTCGGTTATTATGCAGCTTTCAGACGGAACTGATGAAAGATATAGCAATAATGGTATTGAAATAACAGGTGATCATCGAGAGGTCTGCGGTTATCATTCTGTTCAGAGGTCAGTGAGACAGAAATTATGTGGCTGTAACTGAGGGCACCGAGAATTAGTTATAGGAAACCTTGCACTAGTTTAATGTTATTTGAAATCATGAATAAGATTCATTGGAATTCGCTAAGTGCTCTCTTTCTTAAATACTAGCTCAAAAACATTGCGTGTATCTACCTGCCGTCAGTCAAGCTTCCTCAATAAAAACCCACAGTTGTTAACTGTATTACATGTCTTACTGGGTTAAACTGTTAACATAAAAGTAGATGTCTCAATGAGTAGACTGTGACAGTATTTTAAATGTTTAATACGCGAAATACCTTCCCATGGTTGGCTTGCAAGCTGTGGAAAGATCACTAGAATGTGCCGGTACAGAGTATCTCAGCAAGAGGATAAAGCGACATCTGTGCGTAGAAACATGCACTACATGAACGCTGACGACTGCAGCGTGCACGCTGTGACCCGGAAGTTGCACGTGTGCAGGAGCACCACACGCGTGCAGAATTTCTGGCCGGCCCTGACCTAAATAATAAAGAACTCCACAGAAACCCACATGCGAATTTTGACAGAATCGAAGTGCCACATAATTACAATCTAATACATCCAATAATCAGTCTGGATCGGTCCTTGGCATTCAAACAGCAGTGCATCAAATTCTCTAAGAACCTCAGCTCAAGAGTGAGTCTACTTAACAACGTTACCAGAACCAGTTTGGGTGCAGATGCCAATACTCTACACTCCACTGCACTCACTCTTGTGTATTCTGCTGGTGAATATTGTGCTCCTGTGTGGGGAAACAGCAGCCACCCAACAGAGACTGACATGTAGTTTAATGAAGCCAGGACAGTTATCACTGGTACTGTTAGTGCTACTCCCATTCAATTGTCACCTGTCCTCACTAATACTGCTTCACAAGTTCTGAGGAGGAAAGCAGCTGCTAAGACAAACACACAGGATCACTTTTCGTAAGAACTCTCCCTTCTAAAATGTCCTACAAGAACCACCAACAACTCATCTGCAATCACACAAACCACCCTGCGACAATGCAGAAAGTATCAGTTCTTTTGACATGACTTCCAAGTGGTGATAACACTGGAACAAATATCCACCCAGCAATGCTCACCTATTTCAAGACTCAACAAAGAAGGTTGAAGGATTCCAATTACCATGACACACTTGGTTGAGGCTGAGCAGCATTAGTACTGGTGAAGAAAAGTGTAGTTGCACCTTATCGATATGGGGTTTCTATTTAATTGCTGGCTGCGACTACAGGAAAGAGGAGAAAACAACAGAACACATTGTTAAGATGTGCCAACTTTGAGCACTCTACGGTGATCTGAGGACTCTATACCAAGCGACTGTGTACTTTGGACTGGATGTCACATTTGTACATTACCATTTGATTGCAGATACTTTCGTGTTCTTGTGAAACCAGACAATAAGTAAATAACTTCAAGTTGTCTTATTGATCCTAAAACCCCAACAATTGCTGGGGTGACATCAGTTTCAAAATTCCACATTCCACTGACCTTGATGATCAAATCCTTTTACTTCAAATCCTTCTGAGACACCTAATAACTAATGTTCCCATCACAAGAAGCAGAGACATCCATGATCTCTTATCTGGTTGATGTGTAACAATATCAGGCTTATTAGCTGTTATTGTTTGGTCGGCACGTATTTCCTGGTTGCACAATATAGTACATCCAGCTGTCATGACCACATTAGGGCTGCAGCCGTACTATTTCTTGGAGATACACTGTACTCGTAGTACTCTACCTATTTGCCAATGAAAGTGTGAGCACACCTTATTCTGCCTCTTCAGGTATTCGTTCTTTACCAAGTTAGGGAAGCTGAATACTTTGGTTCATGGTCTCAGGATGTACTGCACAAAGTTGACATATATCATCTGGAGTGGCTTTCATTATTTCTTTTTTATAGTTCTTTGCTTTTATAATCTGATTTTGTGTAGCCACTATTAGTGCTTCTGATTCTGCCCTCCTTCTTAAGCTTTTAAGTCACAGATGGTCTTTGTATTTTAATGATTAAGTTTTCCATGTAGATTATTATCTTCTTTCCTTTCTCAGACCTTAGGTCTGGTTAAAAATGGAAAGTGACGCGGACCTTCATCAAGCGTGACTTCCTTTTAACTGTACGGTATATATTACATTGCATTTAGGAACTTTCAGGTCATTGAACATGTATCAACAATTACAGATTTTTGTAGTTGTATATATATGTTTGGATGTAGCTGTATTGCGTTGATGTACTGGTGGATATTGTGTGGTATGACTCCTGTAGTTGATAGTATAATTGGTATAATGTCAACTTTATCCTGATGCCACATGTCCTTGACTTCCTCAGCCAGTTGGATGTATTTTTCAATTTTTTCTCCTGTTTTCTTCTGTATATTTGTTGTATTGGGTATGGATATTTCGATTAGTTGTGTTAATTTCTTCTTTTTATTGGTGAGTATGATGTCAGGTTTGTTATGTGGTGTTGTTTTATCTGTTATAATGGT
The DNA here is from genome assembly GCF_021461385.2 of Schistocerca piceifrons. NCBI lineage: Eukaryota > Metazoa > Arthropoda > Insecta > Orthoptera > Acrididae > Schistocerca > Schistocerca piceifrons. The sequence goes on from NC_060141.1 coordinate 191,642,721, forward strand.
CCTGTTCCAGTATAATTTGTATTCATCATTCTCCAGTACATTTTGTGGTGCATACTTGTATGTGGGAACGTGTTGTTTTATTAGTTTATGTTGTATGGCAAGTTGTTGACGTATTATTTTTGCTACATTGTCATGTCTTCTGGGGTATTCTGTATTTACTAGTATTGTACATCCGCTTGTGATGTGATCTACTGTTTCTACTTGTTGTTTGCAAAGTCTGCATTTATCTGTTGTGGTATTGGGATATTTAATAATGTGCTTGCTGTAATATTTGGTGTTTATTGTTTGATCCTGTATTGCAATCGTGAATCCTTCCGTCTCACTGTATATATTGCCTTTTCTTAGTCACGTGTTGGATGCGTCTTGATCTATGTGTGGCTCTGTTAGATGATACGGGTGTTTGCCATGTAGTGTTTTCTTTTTCCAATTTACTTTCTTCCTATCTGTTGATGTTATGTGATCTAAAGGGTTGTAGAGGTGGTTATGAAATTGTAGTGGTGTAGCCGATGTATTTATATGAGTTATTGCTTTGTGTATTTTGTTAGTTTCTGCTCGTTCTATAAAGAATTTTCTTAAATTGTCTACCTGTCCATAATGTAGGTTTTTTATGTCGATAAATCCCCTTCCTCCTTCCTTTCTGCTTAATGTGAATCTTTCTGTTGCTGAATGTATGTGATGTATTCTATATTTGTGGCATTGTGATCGTGTAAGTGTATTGAGTGCTTCTAGGTCTGTGTTACTCCATTTTACTACTCCAAATGAGTAGGTCAATATTGGTATAGCATAAGTATTTATAGCTTTTGTCTTGTTTCTTGCTGTCAATTCTGTTTTCAGTATTTTTGTTAGTCTTTGTCTATATTTTTCTTTTAGTTCTTCTTTAATATTTGTATTGTCTATTCCTATTTTTTGTCTGTATCCTAGATATTTATAGGCATCTGTTTTTTCCATAGCTTCTATGCAGTCGCTGTGGTTATCCAATATGTAATCTTCTTGTTTAGTGTGTTTTCCCTTGACTATGCTATTTTTCTTACATTTGTCTGTTCCAAAGCCATATTTATATCATTGCTGAATACTTCTGTTATCTTTAGTAATTGGTTGAGTTGTTGATTTGTTGCTGCCAGTAGTTTTATATCATCCATGTATAGCAAATGTGTGATTTTGTGTTGGTATGTTCCAGTAATATTGTATCCATAATTTGTATTATTTAGCATGTTGGATAGTGGGTTCAGAGCAAGGCAGAACCAGAAAGGACTTAATGAGTCTCCTTGGTATATTCCACGCTTAATCAGTATTGGCTGTGATGTGACAGTATTTGAATTTGTTTGGATATTAAGTGTGGTTTTCCAATTTTTCATTACTATGTTTAGGAACTGTATCAATTTAGGATCTACTTTGTATATTTCCAATATTTGTAGTAACCATGAGTAGGGTACACTATCAAAAGCTTTTTGATAATCAATGTATGCGTAGTGTAGCGACCTTTGTTTTGTTTTAGCTTGGTATGTCACCTCTGCATCTATTATCAGTTGCTCTTTACATCCCCGTGCTCCTTTGCAACAGCCTTTTTGTTCTTCATTTATAATTTTGTTCTGTGTTGTATGTGTCATTAATTTCTGTGTAATGACTGAAGTTAATATTTTATATATTGTTGGTAGGCATGTTATGGGGCGATATTTTGCTGGGTTTGCTGTGTCTGCTTGATCCTTAGGTTTCAGATAAGTTATTCCATGTGTAAGTGTATCAGGGAATGTGTATGGGTCTGCAATGTAACTGTTAAATAATTTAGTTAGATGTGAATGTGTTGAGGTGAACTTCTTTAGCCAGAAATTTGCTATTTTATCTTTTCCAGGGGCTTTCCAATTGTGAGTAGAATTAATTGCTTGGGTGACTTGATGTTGCAAAATTATCACTTCAAGCATTAGTGGTATCATCTTGTGTGTGTCTGTTTCTGCTTGTATCCACCGTGCATGCCTGTTATGTTGTACCAGGTTTGACCATATGTTGCTCCAGATGTGTTCCATGTCTGTTATGTTTGGTGGATTGTCTATTTTAATGTGTGTGTTACCTATTGTCTGGTAAAATTTCTTTTGGTTTGTGTTGAATGTTTGGTTTTGTTTCCTTCTATTTTCACTTTTTTTTTTTTTTTTTTTTTTGTATCTTCTAAGTCGTTTGGCCAATGCTTGTAATTTCTGCTTCTTTTCATCTAAGTGCTCTATCGCTTCTTGTTGTGAGATTTTACCTAACCTTTTTCGTTTTTTGTCTGATATTTCATTTCTTATAAATAATAAAGCCACAGATGGTCTTTGTATTTTAATGTTTAAGTTCTCCATGTAGATTACTATTATTATTATTATTATTATTATTATTATTATTATTATTATTATTATTATTATCACCATCATCACTACTATACATTCACTCGCATGACTTTTCCTGCCCATCAATTTTACTACTTTTTTAATGGCTGATCTGGAAGACTGGAAGCACTGAATTTTCACCACACAAAATATCTGCATTTATCTTAGGTATTCATTTTATCTTCAGCAAAATAACAGAATATCAGTCAGAAAATCTGATGACAGGAATTCAATAAGTATGTATCAACAACAATTTTTGATTATTTATTAATAATGATAAAGTAATTCCCATCAGAGCATATTATCTAACTACTGAATGAGTAACACATACTACAGCTACAAGAAAGCCACTAGCACAAGCTCTTGAATAACTTACAATGTCTTACTCTCATTTCAGCCGATGGCTTCAGAGACTTAGCTTAAAATGGAAGACGACACGACAGGGGGATTCTGGTGCCTTTGAAACAAAATACTCAAAGGTCGAAACAGAGGAATTTCTTGCTTCTGGGTAAACTTCTAAACTGATGTTAAAACCACACAATTAGCAACTGCAAGTTTCTGCTGTGATATCATACTGAAAATGGTTAAAAGTCTCCTGAAAACTTTGGTTTAGGACACTGAAGTAGTCGCCTACTTTGAAAATAGTGATCCAGTTTGTAACGTATCCTTTGTGAGCCTACGGTGTTGATAAGAAGAGTAATCAGTTTTTAATTTATAGCTACAAGATTTTTAACAGCAAGGGTGAGCAATGGGGGCTTTACTGAATCTTATGGCTGATACACAATCTGGATGCTCCCATTTACAAATAGCCATTACTGTCAAGCTGCCCACTTTTTTTGACTGTTCCAGAGCTGATATGAAGGTTTCTGGTGTCATCGTGTGAATTTTCTGATTTTGTTATATAGTTCACAGGTGTGAAATGACATTACTGCAGCAGCTTCTGGTAGTGAATTTTGTTTATTGAAATAGAGTGTATGGAAAATTAGAAGAAGCTGGTGTTATTAATCAGAACTGGCATGTTTGATTTTCATTACCTGTTTGACATGGAACTTTAATCATATCAAACGTGCAGGACCAACATGATAGCTGCCATGAAGCAGTCATATAACTTTCCTGAGCAGTGACAAGTGAAGTCACAATGGAACATTACAGCAACAAAGAGTATATGGACAGGCATATCACGTATGACAGTTCTGATGGCAATGCATCAGAAGCTGCGTGCTTTTACTGAGAATAACACCCTGATCAAAGACTCCCTGAAAGTCATAAGACCACAGTTACAATTAAAGTTCCTGGTTCAAAACATGTAAAAAAAAAGAACCACTTCTCAGAATGGAATCAAATTTGAACTGAATATTATTGAAGAAGAGGGAAAGGTAATGGAAACAAAAGAATTTAACAAACATTCTACCACTAGATGACACAGTGTACACAGCTGTTCCCCAGTTTGTGTCAGACGCACAGCGTGACTGTTGCAATCCAGGATTGGGAGCTGTCAGTAAAGTTCTTTTACAAGAAAGGTGACTGTGCACTAGTAGCTCTGCAGCAGTTCTGGACAGTCAAGGTTATGAAAAAAGGTGTTGGTCCAATGTCTGCTAAGGGTCAGGAGTAAATGAATATGAAACTTGAAAAAACACGTTCTTTTCGAGTGCAATGTGGAAGAGGGAGCAAAACAATTGATCCAACGTCAATAGAAAATGTGGCCGCAGCATTGCAGGAGGGGTTGAGCAGTGCAGTGCAAACATGTAGTGTATGGGGAACTGCCAGAACTTTGGTAATTCCTGTGAGCATGGTGCACAAAATTTTATGAAAGATCCTGCATTGTTATCTGTACAAAATTACCCATGTTCAGGAGTTGTTTCACATTCACCTTCCAGTAAGACAAAAGTTAGCTCTAAAATTTCTTATTTGCATGGAAGTGGACAACGAATGGCCAGTGGACAACGAATGGCTGAGGAATAGTCTGTGGACAGAAGAAGCCCATTTCTATCTCTGATGACATGTAATTGCAGAATACTGTGTGGGCAATAGAAAATCCGCTTGCACATCAACCAGTACCACTTCATTCTGCAATGGTAAACGTGGGTTAATGGCATTATTTATTGTAGGGCCATATTTTTCTAAGGAAATGGATCCTGAAGGTACTTGTACTGTCACCGGTAAAAGCTGTAAGAATCTTCTGCCCACCAACTTCATACCAGCACTTCAACAGTGTGGATGTGTAGGTAAGATCATTTTTATGCAAGATGGTACCCCTCCACACATTGCATAGCCACTGAATTAGGTGTGCCAGAGACATTTTGGAAATGATAAGAATCAGAAGCTGTCATTTCCCTAAAGCCAGGCCATCCAGGTCACCTGATTCTGGCCGGGGGATTATCTGAAAGATGCTATATTCTGTGCTCCAATTACAAATGTAGCTGAAATGAAGGCATGCTTTGGACAATTCTTTCTGAACACGACCTCTGAGACATTCCAATCTATTGTGGAACAGGCTATTTCTTTATTTCAACTTTTGGTAGAAAACGGTAGACAGCATTTGAGAATGTCTTGCACCAGTCTCACAACAATTAAAAACTGATTTCATTGTTGACATATGTGGTTTTTGGCCTCAAGAAAATTAAAAAACAATTTTATTGTTGCTTTTTATGTGGTTTCTGTTTGGCCTCAGGTCAATTAAAAAATGATTTTTCATATCCGACATGGTACACCTGTGCTCTGGAGGATGGGCATACCTAACCTACAGTGCCACAACTGTTGATTGCCAAACTTGTGCAGTCATGCACATCATACAGTATGGTTGGTTTAATGCGCAATTCACATCTTAGTCATTGTATTGCAACTCATCTGTCATTTGTAGCCAAACCCATGTACATTATTAAGCTTACAGCACCATCTAGTGGGAATTCCGCCCCCCCCCCCCCCAATAATGTTCCCCTTCTTCGATAATGTTCCATTCAAATTTGATGTCATTATGAGCAGTGGTTTTTTTAATTACTGTTACTATTACAAAATTGGTGTTATGATTATAATCAACTTGTATTTACAAGGATCCATCAGTGTTTCCTACAGCAAGGGTAACAAGGGATCTTCACAAATGGCAAGGGAACAAGAAGGCCAGCACACATTACACCCACAGTTGAGGATGTGCTTTTGAAAGTATTACAACTCTCTTCAGGAACCTAGACAAGCAGAACAGCTAGACAACATGTCTTTTCTAAGCCACGCTACAGTAAGAAGAATTTCATTATGAAAGGGACTTTGGTTCTACAGCGATTTTTTGTTAGGAGAAAACAACAGGCTGATGTCAATGTTTTATTTACAGGCAAGGTAGGGTTTACACATGATGGTCCTTTTAGTTTAATAATTCATGTGATTAGGGGTACTAGGTAATCATCTCATTGGGCCACACATTCAGCCAAGAAAACTTGATGGATGGGGGTATGTTCAGTTCCTTTGGGAGAATCCATCAGTATTGCTTAAGGTTGTTCCCACTGTGCAATGTGGTACAAACGTGAAGGGGCATGAGCACATTTTGTTGCCAACGGAAAAAAAAAAAAAAAAAAAGGGCTCTAAGCACTATGGGACTTAACATCTGAGGTCACCAGCCCCCTAGACTTAGAACTACTTAAACCTAACTAACCTAAGGACATCACACACATCCATGCCCAAGACAGGGTTCGAACCTGCGACCGTAGCAGCAGCGCAGTTCCAGACTGAAGCGCCTAGAACCGCTCAGCCACAGCGTCCAACCAATAGTTCAATACATAGTGCCAATACTAGGAATAAGAACAATGTACATAAAGACCTAAAATCACTTACCTTTGTCCAAAAAGGGGTCCAATATTCAATAAATTGTCAGCAACCATCAAAACTTGGTTTCAGATAAAGCACGATTTAAACAGAGTTAGAAAGACTTTTTGATAGGCAACTCCTTCTACTCTATAGATGAATATCTTAACAGAGACTGTTAAGCCAGTAAAAATGTCTGTTAGATTTCAGTTTTGACGATCACTTGTTCACAACTGTCAAGATTAGGTATTTTTTGTATGATAAATTTATTAATAGTGCATAACAATGTTTCATTCTGAAAGTGTGTTAATTCTGTAAATATTAGCTGTTCCAGTTTACCACACTGTATTCACCTATTTTGACAATCTTCTGACAAGTGATTAGGATAGTAAGTATTATATTGAAATGTATTATGTTTTTATGTTATACTTTCTGACATGTTTCACACCCATGAGAATCATCTCATTTTTTGAGTCTATGGAAGGAAAAATAAAATGAATCGAATCGAATCTAATCCAAACTAATCCCATCAACACGGACCACGATGGATATGCCAAGCAGTGCATCTAACTTTACCTCCAAGATCACCTGACCTCGAGCTTCTGGACTGGGTCTCAAAAGTGAAGTGCAAAGCATTACCACTGATATTAGTGACAAACTAGGGTAGCAATCTGGAAGGTCTTGTCAGCATTACGAGATGGTCTGGAGTTGTTTGAAAGAATTTGTAACTCACTGCAGAGGTGAGTGCAGTACTGCATCCACATGGAAGGACTTCATATGGAACACCTCCTTTAAGCAGAAGTATATAGTAAACTGTAACATGTTGAAGTAGTATTGCATTCCTTTTTAGTGTAGGTTATGGGTAAAATCTGAGCTCAATCAGATGGGAAATTAACCAAAACAGTTACATTCAAAACATATTTGTTAATTAGAACAATATTTCATAATGAAGTTAGTGGTGATTCATAAGCACACATTCACAATTATCTCCCAAATAGCTCACTTGCTGCCCCATGTTCAGCTGAATGATTTTGCTTCTATTAACATAAACTTTCATCTGTTTCAGTTGGTGATTTTAATCATGATACAACAGTAGAAGTGGTGACTTTTTATTCATGTTGTGTCTGAACTAGTTCAGTAATACCAAAGTATTCAGTGTTTATCTCAGTCTGCATAATAATCACTTAGTTCAAATACGACACATAGAGGAATTATGGACAAAGTTTAAACTGATAGCAAATTGCATTCTATAGAACTATGTGAAGAGGAAGTGTACAGTGGTTTGATAAAAAAAATTCAAAAATGTTTTTACCCACTTAAAATTCATTTAACACTCAGGGATAATTACTCCCACATTGGGAACCGCTTATTTACATTCTGGAATCACTTAAACTCCAAAACCTGAATTCAAAAACCAATATTCTGTATTTCTTGAAGAATGTAAGTAAAGCTACATCTAAACTACCTTTAATTACAGCTATATATGAATTGAAAAAGAAGAAATGGTTTATTCTGCATATTTATGTTTATAGTGCCGGTAACATAGATGATAAATAGAATGCTTCCTTAACACGTTTCTCAAGCTCTTTGACAGTTGCTTTCCTTTAGAGCATTCTACACAGGGTACTACCAGTAATAGGCAGCCGGATGGCTGACTAGTGGAATAAGGATATCATGTAGAACAAAGTGAGAATTGTATCAAAATGTTAGAAGTAGTCACAATCAAGCTACAGTAGCCCATTAAAAACAGTACTGTAAGGTGCTTAAAAATGTTATTAGGAAGGCAAAGAGTATGTGGTATGCAAATAGAATAGCTAATTCACAGGATAAAATTAAAACCATATGGTCAGTTGTGAAGGAAGTGTCTGGTCAGCAGCATAAGGTCGACGATATGAAGTCAGTTCGTAGTAAAAATATTTCTGTTACTGATAAACCAGATATATGTACAGTATTAAACAATCATTTTCTGAGCATTGCTGGTGAATTAAATAAAAAATTAGTTTCTACAGGGAATCACATAACTTTCTTGGCAATTGCCTTTCCGAGATTGATGTCTGAGTTACTCCTCTGTGATACAGACAAGGGAGAGATTGAGTCAACAATTAAATCGCAGAAGACTAAGAACTTTCATGGTTATGATGAAGTACTCTCAAGGTTACAATGAAGTGCCTAGCAGAATATTTAAGTACTGTGCTGCACATGTTAGCCCTGTATTTAGCCATATTTGTAATTTCTCCTTTGGAATGGTCAGTTTCCTGAAGATTAAAATACTCAGTAGTGAAGTCCCTTTATAAAAAGGGAGAAAGGGGTAATGTAGACTATTTTAGACCTATTTCTATGCCATCAGTGTATGCTACAGTTATTGAAAAGGCTCTGTATGTAAGGATAATTAATCATTTTACTTCACAAAATTTGCAATTAAATGTGCACTTTGGCTTTAGAAGTGGTTTAACAACTGAAAATGCTAATTCTCTTTTCTCTGTGAAGTACTGGATGGATTAAACAAAAGGTTTCGAATGCTAGGCATATTTTTTTTTTTTTTTTTTTTTATTTAACTAAGGCATTTGATTGTGTTGATCACAAAATATTGCTCCAGAAGTTGGACCATTACAGAATACGTGGAGTAGCTCACAATTGGTTCACCTCTAACTTTTGCAACAGACAGTAAAAGGTCATTATTCACAATGTTGAGAATGGCTGTGATGTGGGGTCTGACTGGGGTACGGTTAAGTGGGGTGGGGGAGGTGTGGGTGGTGCCCCAGGGCTCAGTGTTGGGGTTACTCCTGTTCTGTATTTATATAAGTGATGTGTCCTCTAATATTACAGTTAACTCTAAAATATTTCTGTTTGCTGATATCACTAGCTTGGTAGTAAAGGATGTTATGTGGAACACTGGCTCGGTTTCAAATAGTACAGTTCATGGCTTAAGTTCATGGCTTGTAGAAAATAAACTGATGCTAAATCACAGCAAGACTCAGTTTTTACAATTTCTAACACACAATTCAACAAAACCTTATGTTTTAATCTCACAGAATGGGCATATGATTAGTGAAACTGAACAGTTCAAATTTCTAGGTGTTCAGGTAGAGAGTAAACTGTTGTAGAAAGCTCACGTTCAGGATCTTGTTCAAAGACTTAATGTTGCCATCTTTACTATTCGAACAATATCTGAAGTGAGTGATCGTTTGACACGAAAATTAGTCTACTTTGCCTGTTTTCATTCGCTTATCTCATATGGTATTATATTTTGGGCTAACTCTTCCCACTCTAAAAGGATATTTTTGGCTCAGAAAACAGGTGGTTCGGGCAATAAGTGGTGTAATTTCAAGAATCTCTTGTCGACCCCTGTTCATGAGTCTGGGTATTTTGACATTGGTCTCTCAATATGTATATTCCTTACTGCCTTTTCTTGTTAATAATATTAGCTTATTCCCAAGAATATGCAGCTTTCACTCAGTTAATACTCGGCAGAAATCAAACCTGCATTTGGATCGAACTTCCTTAACTCTTGTGCAGGAAGGTGTGCAGTATACTGCTGCATCCGTTTTCAATAAGCTACCACTAGAATTCAAAAATCTGAGCAGTAATCCATGCGCTTTCAAATCGAAACTGAAGAGTTTCCTCATGGGTCACTCCTCCTACTCTGTCGAGAAGTTCCTTGAAAAATTAAGCTGATTCTCGTTGTATTGTTGATTGCGTTTACTTGAACTTGTGGGCTGACTTTTTCAGATTCGCAAAAATTTTATTTTTACCTGTTATTACTTTTACATTACAAGTTCATGTACTGACACATTCCATGACCTTGGAGATTTGCTCCTCAAGTTGGTCCTACAGAACTTGACGTGCAAATAAATAAAAATAATTTCCACTCACAAGTGTGTCATGGAATAATTACCTGGGGAACAGAAGTTTTAAAAATTTAATCTGATGTTAGTACTAGAACATCTTTCGTAGAATGTAATGGGGTGTTTCAATATATTCCTTCCCTTTATATAGAGGGATGCCTGCAAAGAGGCAAGGAGAATTGCAAACTTATTAAGGCCCATTATAAAGTTGATATATCAAGTTAAGATGGACATGGAAAAATTAAAAACTTTGTTGAAAGGAAGCTACATATTTGTAACATAATTGTGTGTACACTTAATTTGCAAAAATTGTAATCTGCTGCATTTTAATACAGCAGCCTGAAATACCGCAAGCTGCAGTAAGCTGATAGTTATAGACAGGCCCTTCTTCCCCACTGGGCACTCTGGGCATGTGCCCAGGGCCCCACGATCGATAGGGGTCCCACCCCTAATTCCTGCCAGCTTACCAAATTGTAACTGATATTTATTACTGAAAAACAAATTCATTTTGAAAAAAAAATTGAACAATAACGACTGACTACAATACCACATTGCGTACTAGCTTCGTGCAGTGCACAGTTCTGCATGGAGTGAAAAGCGACGTAAAATTAAACATGACCAACCGACTTACATAAACCAACTCGACTATCGAGAATTCCCCTGTATTTGTCTGCAGTGTTGTAACGTTTGTTTTGTTTGTAGTTGTTACTGACTGTGCTCTGAGATATTCTTTGATTAAATTGTCGTTTGCCTGTTTTGTTTTTTTAGCGACTATTTTCAGTGTAAAAATAAATACTGAATTATAATATAAAATGTGGAAATGGTCATATCCTAGTGGATCTGCAAAAAGGAAAAAATGCTGTACATCACAAGGAAGTAACTGAAAAGTTACCAAAATTAACAGCATATTTTACTACTACTATTACTGGGGCAACTTCTGTAAGTAACAATCAAATAATAAAACTTCCACATGAGGAGTCGTGTAGATTACAGAGTGCGGGAATTTCTGAATGTTCATGTTCTACACCAATTTCAGATTGCTACCAATTTAGGAAAAGAGACTGAATCAGAAGGCGACTGTCCCTATGACGAAAGTGCAACAACATCGGTGACTTCACCAACACTGACAACTGTGTCAGCTGAACAACAGTTTTCTAACGCAGAAGAAACAGCACATGATACTGCTGATTATTTTCATGAAAATATATCACATTTTGAAAGAAAACAAAATTGAAGACACATTTCCAAATGTAGAAATCACATTGAGATTCTTTTTAAGCATGGTGGTAACCAACTGCAGTGTGGAACACTCCTTCTCCAAATTGAAAATAAAAAATGAATTAAGAAGTACAGTGCTTCAAAATAGATTAACCAGTTTATTTCTGATGCCATAGAATGTGATATGCTCAAAAATATTAATTTTGAAGAAGTGATTAATGATTTTGCCTATCTCAACTCTAGAAGGGTACCTCTTAATCAAAATAGATTTTTAAGCACTAACCTGTGAATGCTAGGAGAGTTACTTTTGTGGATTATATTATCTATTCATTTAACGTGACTGTAAAGAAATAAAAATATATCTAGAACCTCACTTATTACCTTCTTTGTCTATTCTAACAAAATAGTGCTCTGTCAAGATCACAGGGGTCCCATTATCCTAAAGTGCCAGGTGCTCCACAAGTTAAAGATAGCCCTAGTCATAGACCATGAGAAGTTTTCCATGGTAATGTGACACTAAATTATTTCTGACTATTGTTTATATTGATATTGTTAAGGGATGTTTGTTGAAAGATTTGTTACAATTTACTGTAATTAAGGTAAGGGACTAGTTTTTAACTTAATTCATCTTAGCAAGTAATATTACAAAAATTCATTAATTTAAGTTGTTATAATACAAGTCACGCGATGTAATGCAATATAACAGCACATTGGTATTGAAGAAAATTCACTCACCCTTTCCATATCAAGTATGGTTTTCTTGATTTTTTCAATTTCTTTATCTTTTAAAGACATCTGTTCCACATGTGCCTTTATCTGAGAACACAATTTCTCATTCTCCTTGAGTGTTGAATCCAGGCAAGTCTGACTTTCTGCAAATTGCTGTTGCAAGTCACTCAGAGTATTTTTTTTATTGATGGCATCTTCTTCTAGTTTTTTTATCTGAAATTATAAAACATTTACAAAAACTATATGTTAACACCAGGAACATATCACTAGGAACATATTATTAATGCATGACCTCTCTCTCACCTTCGCTTCTGCTTCTAACGCCTTACTTTTCCATAGAGAAATTTGTGATTGGTAATTTTGAATCACAACTTTATCCTCAAAATCTGACACTGATGCTTTATTTCCTATTTTTTGCTGCAAAATGACCATTACATTCAGAGAAAGACAAATAATAAAAAATTATCGTTAGAGAGTAACACTGTATTATTATTGGCTAGCACATTAGATTAAAATAAAAAGTTATTTTCAATCAAAACTTCCCAGCAGATTAAAAATATGTGCTGGACTGGGACTTGAACTCAGAACATTGTCTTTTGCAGGCAATATTCTTTCTGACTGAGCTGAATGGAAAAGAGAAATTCAAAGTAGAAACCTTTCAATTAAATTTGTATGGGAGCATAGTCAATGTGCCCCCCCCCCCCCCCCCCCTTTGAAACCTCTGAATTCCAAACAGCTGAGTGGTGCGGAATTTGGGAATGAAAAGAAGCAAGAAGGTGGCGAATTATGGGAGATTATTTTATTTCTGTTTTGACAACTTACAATTCTGCCAGTAGCTCTCCTGTTTAAACTTACTACTATTATATCATGGCTTCAATTTGTGTTAAGACAACTCCTGCAATTTGAACACCTAATTATTGATGAATGTGGTTTATCAATTCTTTTGTTCTTTATACTAACGTAATATTAATTTCCAACATAAATTCATTATCAATGAGCAACAACACTGTTAATTTGCACATTACAGAAAACACATTATATTAAAATAACTGAACAAGAAAATAATGCCACTCACTATTGTGATCATAAAGGACAGAGATGAGTGGTGTGGAATTCGGGAATACAAAAAAGCAAGAAGATGGTGAATTATGAAAGATTATTTTATTTCTGTTTTGACAACTTACATTTGCAGTTTTGACTTTTTTGACATTTTTGTCTCCAAAATCTGATATTATGCTCAATGCAAAGATCTCAGAGTCAACACATATAATATGATCTGTAACACTTACTATCAGTTCAGACTCTTATCAATACAAACACCTATGAATCTGGAATATTTTGGTTTTATTTATTGATTCACCCTCTCACACATAATTTCATTGGTGTGGTCGGACCTTGTGCAGTACAGACTTGCTCGTTTGGCCCCAGTGTTCAGTCCAATTATTTGGAAACAGTTCATTAAGATATGCTGTAGTACTTCATGCACTATGTGCTGGACAGCCATCATGTTGGTAGCACAGCTTCCTCTTAATCTGGAGAGGAATATCTTCTAGCATCAGTGGAAGATGGTCTGTTAGGAGGCAGCGAGACTTATGCGCATTCAGTGTTCCATTATGAAACATGGGCCTATGAGCTGATGGTTCACTATCCCACACCATATGTTTACGCTCTGTGCACGCTGACATTCCACCTGATAAAGCCAATGGGGATTGTCAAAAAACCAATAGTGCATGTTTCGGCAGTTTATCTAGCCATCATTGGTTAATGAGGCTTCATCACCAAAAAAGATACAAGATACATCTGGAGAAGCCTGTCTCATAGCTCATGCTCAGAAGTTAACTCGATTCTCATAATTGTTTTTATGGAGCTCTTGATGGAGAGAGATGTGATATGGCTGGAACTTACGTCAATGGAGAATGTGTAGGACACTTGCCTAATTCATGCCACATCCTCTTGCGATTGCACGGGAGCTAACATACGGATCAACTGCAACAGCAGCAAGAACATTAATTTTCTCCTCTTCTGTCATCACTTGTTTTCTTCTATTATGTTGTCTAGGTGTTACACTGCCACTTTCATATAACTGGTTGAAGAGGGTGATAAAATAACTGCCAAGATGGTTGGGATATCTTATTGCATAGCTGTACAAGAATAAACTGCATTCATCCTACATTCTCCGTATTCCATGAGTATGTTGGCTTCTTCTGCATTGGAAATACCATTGTTGACTCATGAGCTACTGCTTGGGCTGTCACACAATACCTGACTAGCAAGTTGCAAGGCACTCGAGGAACACACAAGCACACTGTAAGCAAACAAAACAGCATCTTACCTATCAAATATGTAGGTTGAATGGCACAAACAAGTGTCGGTGCGAAAACTTTTCAAAATACGATATCTCATAAAAGACTCACACTAGAATCCTGGAACAAACAAAACTGACATTCTAACTTACATTACCCTTGTTTCGTTAACATCAATAGTCATTTTTCCATTGTATGTTTGCACAAAAAGATGCTTTCTAAGTATTATTTAATCTTTTACTTGGCTAACAATATGAGCCCCTGACTACCAATCCATTCTATGAAAACTGCACAGCAGAAGCGTTTTCCATTTGCACAATATTTGCGGTGCAAATTTTGTGATTGACCCTGTATAACAAGAACAAGGGCACACCCAATATTAATCGCTGTGGTATGCATATAGTAATTGTTTCTTTTTATGAAGATGCAGGTTCACTGTATACATGTGCTGGGTTTCTTAATGAGCCATTCTGCATCCTTTTAGTTAGATAGCATGAAAATCAGTTAGCATCCAGTTCTCTGATACCATAATATTTCTAGGGTAATAGTGTATACTGAGCAAGCAAATGCTTTTGGTAAGTTACAAAAAAAATACTAATAGCAACATTTTATCTTCATTGTGAATTGAAAAATGATACGTGCTTTGGAGAGACACTTGAAATCCAAACTGAAGCTGACAAAGTATTTTATTTTGAGACAGGCATGTTATGGTTCTTATGTAGATAAACTTTTCACTATGTTATTTATCTTAATAACTTCCTTGTAAAGGAGTCTGGTAATATCACATTTCAGTCTGTAGGGAAATATACACAGTAAAAGTAACATAATATGTAAGTGACTGAATACATTGCATATAGGTGAGCAAAAGGATTTTCGTACAAGATGTACAACTTTGTTTCTGCCTTTTTTTTCCAGCATTTGAGGCTTTAATGAAACAAATTGGTTGCACATGTATCATTCAAAGTATTTTTCCGTCGTTGGCCACTACTTTCTCCTATCTTTCGGGCAGTGTACGAATCCCGTGTCGAAAAAATGATTCATCTTTTGAAGCGATCCATGAATCGATCCAATTTGTGACTTCTTCATGAGATCGGAAGTGTCGGTCAGCCAGGCCACACGCCATTGATATAAACAGGTGAGAGTCATAGGGAGCAATGTCTGGAGAACACGGTGGGTGGGGAAGGACTTCCCATTTTAATGTTTCCAAGTATGTTTTTACCTCTTTTGCAACGTGGGATCAAGCATTGTCGTGCCGCAAATTCACTTTATCATGCATCTCACTTATTGCGGCCGTTTGTCTTATAATGCTCTGCTCAAACGCATTAACTGCATTCAATAACAAGCACACGTGATTGTTTCACTTGATTTTAACACCTCATAGTACATGACGCCGAACTGGTCCCACCAAATGCAGAGCATGATCTTGGAGCTGTGAATATTCAGTTTGGCCGTCAACAATTTTTTGCATTTAGGGTTATCGTAATGAACCCATTTTTCATCCCCCGTCACAATGCGATGCAGAAATCCCTTCCGTGTTTGCCTCTGAAGCAACTATTCACAAACACATAATGCCGTTCAAAGTCTCTTGGTGTCAGCTCACACGGGAGTCAAGTTCATTCTTTCTTAATCATGCCCATAGCCTTGAGACCTTTTGAAATGGCTTTCTGTGTCACTCCCACTAATCGTGCCAATTCTTCTTGAATTAGATGCGAGTCTTCACTCAGCAATGTCTCCAATTCTGCATCTTCAAAAACATTCTCTCTTCCACCACTATGCCAGTCTACGATATTAAAATCACCGTTTTTTAAGCGTTGAAACCACTCACGACATGTTCTTTCACTAAAAGCATCCTTACTATACATACTTGAGAGCATTTGATGAGACTAGCCGCTGTTTCCTTCATACTGAAACAAAACAGTAACACCTCCCGCAAATGATGAGAATTAGGCTCATAAATTGACATTTTCAATCAAGAACAACTTTATGATGCAGACACAAATCGACTGATGTTTGAATGAAGTTATGCTGACCGAGGTCCAAGCTAACTGCCTGATGTCTGTGATCTGTTTCTTTCAACTGCTACTTACCATTGTCACCACCTATCGGCAAATGGTGGAAGCAAAGTTGTACACCTTGTAAATTACATGAGATATTAACAACTTTTGCTCATAAGGAACTATATGCTTTGAGAATCAACTATCAATGTGGAGTGGAGTGGAGTGTGCACTGTTTTGAAATTTCCTGGGAAATTAAAACTGTGTGCCAGCCTGGAACTTGAATACGGAATCTTCCCTTCGCAGCACGCTCTTAGTGACTGAGATACCCTGGAACGACTCATGATTTGCCGCTCACAGCTCTAATTCACCAGTAACTCTCTCCCATCTTCTAGACTACACAGAAGTTGTGCATACCTTGTGAGACTAGTACTCCTGGAAGGAAGGATAAATGCAGAGAAATGGTTTAGCCCCATCCTAGGGTCCAGTGCAAAGTTTTAAACTTCCAGGTTTCAAAACAGTGCACACTCCACTGCAGTGTGAAAGATTCATTCTCGAAGCAATCCCCTAAGCTATGACTAAGCCTTTTCTCTGCATTATCCTTCTTCCAAGAGTGCCAGACTTACAAGATATACAAGAGAATTACGAAGTTTAAAAAGTAGGTACAGGGTATTGGTGAAAAGCGATCTCTGAATCTTGGTCGAATAGCTTACACAGTAAAAGTGTTGCCTGTGAAACGTGAGGTTCTAGGTTCAAAAATAGATCTGGCATGTGTGATGCCTTCAGCCTATTACCCGCAACCTACCCTTCTATTTCCTCCACCGACGCTCCATAGCTCCTGTCCTTTTGCCATATGGTGCCCTGTTCATCACTATTGATGCCACCTGTCTTTACACTAACATCCCTAATGCCCATGGACTGGCTGCTACTGAACACTACCTTTCCCAATGTCCATCAGATTCCAGACCTACCACCTCCTTCCTGGTCACCATGACCAACTATATCCTCACTCACAATTACTTCACCTTTGAAGGCATCACATAAAAACAAATCCATAGTATGTCAATGGGCACCTGTCTGGCACCATCCTCTGACAATCTACTCATGGGCGATCTAGAGGAATCCTTCCTAACCACCCGGAATCCCAAACCCCTCATCTGATTCAGATTAACTGATGAAATCTTTGTGATCAAGGGTGAGGACACCCTATCCACATTCCTCCAGAACCTCAACACCTTCTCCCCCATTTGCTTCACCTGCTCCTCCTCAACCCAACAAGTCACCTTCCTCAATGTTGGTGTCCACCTGCAAAGATGACTACATCAGTACCTCCATCCACATCAAACTTATCAACAGCTAGCAATACCTCCACTTTGACAGATGCCACACATTTCATATCAAGAAGTCACGCCCATACAACCTAGCTACCTGTGGCCATCACATCTGTGGTGATGACCTGACCCTCTCCGAATATATCAATGGGCTCACCGAGGCTTTTGACCAAAGTTACTCTCCCAACTTCATACAGAAATAGATTTCCTGATCCTTATCTCTCCAGTCACCCACCACCTCCCCAAGTCAAACCATCTAGACACACAAGGAGAATTCCCCTAGTGACTTTGTAGCACTCAGGACTGCAGCAACTGAATCATTTTTTGTGCCTTGGTTTTGACTACTCTTGTCATGCCCTGAAATGAGTAATATCCTACCCACTATCCATCCCACCTCTCTCACAGTGGTATCCCACCATTCACTGAACACACACATTATCCTTGTCCATCTTTACTCAACCCCTGCTCCCAACCCCTTGCCTTGTAGCTCATAGTCCTGAAATAGACCTAGATGCAAGACCTGTCCCACACATCCTCCCCCCACCACCCACTCCAGCCCAGACATGAGTATCATCTAAACCATCGAAGGCAGAGCTACAGCTGGACCACCCAGTTGCTAAGGACACTTACCAACACAATGTTCTTCACTTCACTTCAATGACCGTTTCATAGCCTGCGCCATCTGGATCCTTCTTGCCAGCACCAGCTTTTCTGAACTGTGCAGGTCGGAACTCTCCCTGCAATATATCCTATGTTCCCGCAAACCTCCTTGGCCTTCAACATCAGCCACTGTCCTTCACCCACCTACCTCCTTCCCTGCTCCCACTCTAGCAGTACACAGTCCTCTACACCACCAATGCACCCACAGCCTCTTGACTGTTCCCCTTTTCTGCTCCCCCTTCACTCCTCCCCACTAACATCTAATTTCCTGACTGCACCTAGCTGCCATACCCTCTCCCCACAATGTCCCTGTATGCTCCCACAAGCAGCACTTTACTGACCTCCAGCCCTGCCCTTATATTCCTCCCCATCCCTGCCCCAGTCTCCAACTTAATCCCACCACCCAGACTGCTTTCCCATCACGCACAGTTTCTTGCAGTCTGACCTCAGCGGCCAGAGAAAGTGGTCATGTGTGCGAGTTGTGCCTGCATGAGTGAATATGTGTGTTTTCAACTGTAGAAGAAGACCTTTGGCTCAAAGCTTGATTGTTTAGCAGCCATTTTGTTGTGCCTGTTTGTGACTATACATCTCCATTACATGACGAGTAGTAATCTATTCTTTTCATAATATTGTCATCACTCCATCTCAACTTTTCCATTGAGTATTAAATTTAATGGATAGCATTCATGCAATTAACTACTGTGACATCATTACGGCAATTGTTTTTTTACTTTATTTTTCCTTAAGAGCAGAGCTGTCCATATATGTCATTAGTCTTTACAAAAATTTTAACTAAAGGGATCTTTATTACTTCACTACATAGCACAAGAATTATTCTTAAATAGTTTACTAGTTGGTAATACAGATATGCAATGAGGTGACTAAAGTCATGGGGTACCTCCTAATATCATGTTGGACTTCCTTTTGCCCAGCAAGTGCAGCAACTTAACGTGGCATGGACTCAACAAGTCGTCGCAAGTCCCCTGCAGAAATATTGAGTCATGCTGCCTCTATAGCCATTCATAATTGAGGAAGTGTTGCCAGTGCAGCATTTTGTGCATGAACTGACTTCTCCCTGTCCTGTAAATGTCTGATGGGTTGGTTGGCTTAATGATGAAAGGGGTCAAACTACAAGATCATCACTCTCTCATACCTGGAACAGGCAATTCAACAAAACCACACACCAAAGAAGCACCTAGTGCATGAAACCCAAGGAAAGAAAACCACACGGTTTACTGAAGGTCAACAAAGTCTAGAAAAAGAAACAAGGGGGGGGGGGAAAGTAGGGAAAAGAGAGAAAGGCAGGTGATGTGCCCCATCCATGGAGCAGCCAGAGGCCCACAAAGGCAGAAAATGCAATGGGTGACATACCCCGCAGAATGGAATAAAAAATAAAAACCTCACAAATAAACTGTAAAACCAGGTCAGCCACTTAGGTGTCATCCACTAACACCAGGGGTGCTGCGTCAGTAACACCTAAGAATCCATAGCAGGGTGGCTAGGTTAGGACAGTCCAGCAAGATGTGCCACAGTGACAGTGGGGCAGATTCTTGCAACGGATGAGATGACCATGAGTTTCAGAGCTGACAAAGGCCGATTAAGTCCTTGGAGGAGGCCTGTATGGAGAACCTCCACAAATTCATGATTTCCTTTATCACCTGCAGTTGCTTCAGCGAAGTCACACTATGTCATTCTGTATTCCACATCCTATATGATCACAGGTCCAATTTCAGAATATCGATTTCAAGAGGTGGCTTACCGGTAGTCAATTTGGCCAGTCAGCCTATCACGTGAGTTCGTTCCCTGGGATCCCAACATGACCTGGGGTCCAGACAAAGATGACTGAGTTGTCCATATTATTTCAGAGCAAAAAAGGAATCCCAGATAGTCAGAACAAGGAGATGGTAAGGGTAACACTGGTCAAGAGCTTGTTAACTGCTAAACGATCTGCTACAGGTGAACTCGCCGGTGTCACAACAGATATGCCCCAGAGCATGAGAGATGGTTACAAACACCACAGTGAAAACACTGCAGCCATCAAGCAAGGAGTGGAGTTCATTACATTCTGTATGAATGTTAGCAAAGCCACCAGAATAGTTAAGCCATCAGTATAGACTACTTCTGACACCCAAAACGTGCCAATAATGGAGAGTAATTGGCAGTGAGGATCTCAGAATGAGTTGTGTCTTTCAGACCTTCTCATAGGTCAAGAGAGAGAGCTGTGGACGAGGGATGCAACCATAAGGTGTACATGAATGGGCCTGGAGAAGAGGTCACAGAGGGGAAAGCTAGACTTCAGACAAAAGGGACTGGATGCCGATGGCAATCATAACCCCAGATGTGAGCCGCTGTTGTGGGAGGTCAATCTTTATATCTGGAAAGAGGAGACGGTAGTTTGGGTGCTCTGGAGAGCAGCAGATCCTTAATGAATAAGCAATCAACTATTGCTGGAGCAGAACCCGCAATTGTGGAACCCCTGCCTCCATTAGGAGGCTGAACATGGGGCTAGTAAGAAAGGCACCAGCTGCCTGTCTTACTCCACAGTTGTGTATTGGGTCCAGCATCTGTAATGTCGAAGGTGATGCTGAACAGTATGTGAGACTCCTGTAATCTAGAAGGCACTCGACAAATGCTGTGTACAGTCATAGCAGAGTAGAGTGGTCCATGTCCAAGCTGGTGTTGCTGAGGCATCAAAGAGTGTTGACGTGCAACCAACATATACAATTTAGTTGACGAAGAAGGGGGAAGCCGTGCCAACTGGGCACCGAAGACCAGTCCCAAAAATCTTTGAGAGTCCACCACACTGACGGACTGGTCATCAAGGTACAGATCCTGATGGGGATGGACTGTGCAGTTGCAATAGAAATGCATAATGCCGGTCTTGGCAGCTGAAAAATGGAATCCATAAATGAGAGCCCAAGATTGCGCTCAGTGTGTTGCTCCCTGCAGTCTGTGTTCAACAACGCCCATCACTGACGAACAAAAGTAAATACACAAATCATCAGCATACAAAGAGGACACTGAACACCCCACAGCCACCACAAGACCATTGATAGCCACTAAAAAGAGAAGGACACTCAAAACACAAGCCTGCAGAACACCATTCTTGTGCAGATAGGAGCTGCTATGGGAGGCACCAGCCTGTTTTTGAAAAGTGTGACATGAATAAACATTTCCAATAAAAGGGGGAGCAGGTCACGGAGGCCCACTATGTAAAGTGGTAAGGATGTGAGGGCACCATGTGGTATCATAAGCTTTATGCATATCGAAGGAGATTGCAACAAGGTTTTAACACCAGCCAAAAGCATTTCGGATAGCAGATTCCAGGTAGATTAAATCATCTGCAGTACAGTGGCCTCGACAAAAACCACCCTGGGTTGAAGCCACAAGATCCCTGGAGTCAAGGATCCAATACAGCCTTCAACTCACCATATATCCACGTAACTTGCTCAGACACTGGTTAAATTGATCAGATGATAGCAGTCCAACTCAAGAGGCAGTTTTCCCGATTTCAAAACTGGAATAATGATACTTTCTTGCCACTGGGAAGTGAATCCCCTCTCATTCCAGATATATTAAAAAGGGCAGGTACATGACATTGACTATCCACTGATGAATGTAGAAGCATTTGGTCGTGCACCTGGTCCAGTCCAGGAGGTACGTCGGGCAGAGAGCAAGGGCACTGGCAAATTCCCACTCACTAATAATGGCATTATAAGGCTCCAGGTGGCAGGGAACAAAAGATAAATGGAGTCATTCCACACAGTGTTTGAGAAGATGGAATGCGGGTGGATAGTGGGACCAACACTGAGGCCTGGGTAAATGCCAAGCAAAATGGTCATCAATAGTGTGTGGGCTGTTGAGGATAACACCATTCATGGAAATTGCTGGGACACCTGTAGGAAGACTGTGGCCAAAAATGTGCCTGAGCTTCATCCATACCTGTGAAGAGGGAGTACGCGGCCCTACGGCAGCGGCATATTGTTACTAATAAATCTAGTTCTGGAGTTAAATAAGATAACACCCTCAGGCACAAAACCATTTAAAGGCCAAGTGGTGGTCAAAAGATGGATGTCATTTGTAGCACTGGAGGGCACAATGGCAGTTTTTAATAACCACAGCAATTTCGGGGGTCCACTCAGGGACAGTCTTCCATCGGGGATAACCCAAGGAAGAAGGAATCAGCAAAGCAGCTGTCGAAAGGGTGGTGTCACTCAAACTCCATATGAACTCATCAGTGCTGTCACAAAGTGGAGTGATTGAGATGGCAACTGACAAAAGGGCATCCTAATCCACATTAGTAAAGGCCCCCTGACAGCGTGTCCAGGTTAGCGATGCTGGAGAAAAGGTAAGGTGATCAGAAAATGATCACTGTCACACAAATTGTCAAGAACTCCTCATTAAATGGAGGGGAGGAATCCACGGCTACAGATGGAAAGATAAATGGCTGCGAAAGTGTTGTGTGCCACACCGAAGTGTGTGGGGGTTCCACTGTTGAGCAGGCAGAGATCTAGCCGTCAGCAGGTCTTCAACAAGGAGAAGAAATGGGGGAGAGAGCTGTTGAAGGAGGGATAGAAGAGCAGGAAGGAGGCCAGTATGGGGAGAGATAAAAGTTACATATTGTTACCACAGAGTCTAAACGGATCCAAATGGCCACCCCTTCTAGCACAGTATGAAAAGGAACCCAGGAACTAATAACGTCCATGTGGACCAATTTACAGTCACAGTCACCATTGGAGGCTCACAAAGGGCCAAAATCTGATTCCAGCAGAAAGTTTGGAAACAATGAAGAGTCAGCAAAGGAGTCTCCACAAAATGAGATTCCGACAATGCATTACAAGCTACAGAGTAGAGAGAAAGAAAGACTGCAATTTCAGAAGGTGATGATTGTAAACATTATAGTTCCATTAGAGGATAGTAGTACAAGAGGCTGGATGGCTGTCGCATAGGCTGCAATCAGTCAATGTCTGTTACTAGTAAGGACACAGTGACATCTGTGAATGTAAAACCCCAATTGAGAGGGAGGGGACAACACCCCCCTGGAATGTCGAAGATGGGCATCATCCTGAAACTTACACATCTTTCTCACCTTTGAAGGTTGAGAGGAGGTGTGGGCACTAAGTGAGCAAGTTGCAGCAATATCAAAGATCTGAAAGGGAAGAAGTGACCTTGAGGCCTACAGAGTGTGGGTCCCAAGTCCAACTCTATGTAACAGGCTTCTTTCGTGGAGATGCTGGGGAGGGACGTTCTTAAAGGGAACCCCAGTCCCAGCAGGTGTCAGAGAAGAGGATTTCCTCTCCGGCTGAGGAGAAGGCGTGGTTCTGTGAAGGGAATGGGAACCACCAGAGCGGAGGAAAAGGAAGAGGGACAGGATGGAGGTAAGGAGGAATGAGAAGGAAAGGATGCAACAGAAGCAAAATTAGACATTAAAAATACCAGGTGGAGATGGTTGAATTTTTGTTAGGCCACTGACTAGGACAGGCAGTCGAGAGTTTTGAATCCCTGAATGTTCCTTTCCTTTTTATAAATTGGATAATCCAGTGGGTGATGAAATGTATGCCAGCAAAGTTCACACAATTGGGTGGTGTGGTGCAAGGATTCTCCCCATGGAAGGGACAGCCACAGTCATTGCAAACAGGAGTTGCCTCACTTCGTGAAGACATGTGACCAAACAGTGGCACCAGAAACAGTACATGGGAAGTGGGATATGGGCCTTCATGGCACAATGGTAAACCATAACTATGACCTTTTCCAGAAGGTTATTCCCATCAAAAGCAAGCATGAAAGCACTGGTATCAATGTTATTTTCATTAGGACCTTTCTCGACTTGCCAAACAAAATTAACACCACACCAGATTAATGATGAGTTCCTCGTCAGATTGAAGAAAGAGGTCCCTAGGGGAAGATAATGTCCTGGGTCATATTTAAGGACTGGTGAGGAGTGGTGCTCACTGCGATGGCTCCTAAGGCTCGCAAGCACAAAGGGACTGGTGAGGAGTGGTGCTCACCGTGATGGCTCCTAAGCGCTTGCAAGCACAAAGGTAAGCCAACTGACTGGCAGAAAAGGGTTTGATCAGTAGGGAAGCAGATTGTGTCTTACTAAATGAGTCAACTTCATCTTTGATATTTTCTGTAAAAAAAGAAAGGTTTGGTAGCAGTGGAAGTCACCCTATCTATCCTGGAACAAACCAGGTAGCAGAGAAAGGACTTCATGCTAAGTCAATGGGTCTGGCCATCTTCCCTTGACGTGGCCTCAGAAGGGAAGACCAAGGAGAAAAAGTTCCTGTCAGAAGAAATGGCTGTGGAAGAGCAGCCAGAAGTATGGAGCTTAGCATGCTTCAGGTGAAGAGTGCCCAACCTGGTACCATGCATTCCCATCAGGTGCTCACTCCGTGGGTGCCACACAGCTGTGGCACGGGCTAGCTGGGACAGCGGTTGTTGCCGGAGTTCCAATGCCTCAAAAAAATGAGCAGCAACTCCTACACATACACAAAGCAGGAATAGCTCAGGTACCAGACGTGGGATCCCTGTGTTGTCAGGGGGCTCAGTCATTTGAGTACATAACAGCTCCACCACACAGAGTGGCTACATGTTCTGGTGACCTAGCAAGGAGGAAGTTAGGTCTACAGTGGGAAGGAAGGGGGGAAGGTGGGATGGGAGAGAGGAACTCACAACAGAGATATTAGGGAGGGAGTTCTTCCCCAAATGACTCCAACTATAGGAACAATTTTGAAAGGGAGGTCAAATTCCAAGAAGGATCAGATAAAAAAGGGAGAGTGGAAACACGAGACACAAGACAAAAGGGAATAGCAGAACTGAGGAAATAGCCAGATTGTCATATAGGGAACCAGGTGCAGGGGGAGGGAGGGGGGATATGGGATGGGAAGGACTGGATATGGGGAAGGGAATGAAACTCAGGAGAAAAGAAAGGCTGCAATAGCTCAGGGCCCCATGCACACCACACATGTATCCACAAATGAGCTGTGAGCCCCCGAGATGAAATGTTCAGTGGGATTCATGTTGTGTGATTGAATTGTCCACAATGTTCTTCAAACAAATCATGAACAATTGTGGCTCAGTGACATGGCACATTGTCATCCACAAAAATTCCATCACTGGTTGGGAACACAAAGATCATGAATCATTGCAAGTGGTCTCCAAGTAGCTGAACATAACCATTCCCAGTCAATGATCACTTCAGTTGGACCGGAGGAACCAATCCATCCCATGTAAACACAGCCCACACCATTATGGAGCCATGACTAGCTTGCACAGTGCCTTGTTGACAACCTGGGTCCATGGTTTCATGGGGTCAGCACAACACTCGAACCCTACCATCAATTCTTACCAGCTGAAATTGGGACTCATCTGATCAGGTCATTGTTTTCCAGTCATCTAGCATCCAACCAATAAGATCACAATCCCAGGATAGGCACTGCATGCAGTGACATGCTGTTAGCAAAGGCACTCACATCAGTCATCTGTTGCCATAATCCATTAACACCCAATTTTGTCGCACTGTCCTAGCAGATATGTTTGTCATACATTCCACACTGATTTCTTCAGTTCCTTCATGCTGTGTTGCTCATCTGATAGCAATGACAACTGTACACAAATGCCACTGCTCTTGGTTGTTAAGTGAAGGCCGTCTGCCACTGCATTGTCAGCAGTGAGAGGTAATGCCTGAAATTTGGTATTCTTGGCACACTCTTGAGGCTGTAGATCTAGAAATATGGAATTCCCTAACGATTTCTAAAATGGAATGTCCCATGCATCTAGCTCCAACTACCATTCCGTGTTCAAAGTCTGTTAATTTCCATTGTACAGCCACAACCACATCAGCAACCTTTTCACATGAATCACCTGTGCACAAATGAAAGTTCCACCAATGCACTGCCCTTTTATACCTTGTGTGCATGACAGTACGGTCATCTGTATATGTGCATATTGCTGTGTAGAAAACTAATTTTTTTTTTTTG
Organism: Schistocerca piceifrons; assembly: GCF_021461385.2. Lineage (NCBI taxonomy): Eukaryota > Metazoa > Arthropoda > Insecta > Orthoptera > Acrididae > Schistocerca > Schistocerca piceifrons. Next base: position 191,668,929 of record NC_060141.1, read on the forward strand.
GTCACTATGAAAAGTTTAATACTATTTGTATTTTGTCGGGAACAATATTACGTTTGACGCCTTTGTTTCACAGTTTGAATTCATTGTTGGTGAAACATATTTCTGCAATACAAACCACATTATCAGAAACATTAAGTTCTACTTGAGAGGAGCAGATGGATGACTTCATTTCATTATCTGAGATGAGAGTAGATATAAGATGAACTAATCAGCACCAAAATTAATACCATAGGCTAAACTCTCTCCTTATCACTACACACATCTAAGAGATGTTAAGCACAACTAATCACACGTTATCTTTGCCAGACAGCTATTTGTTATGTTATGATAATAAAAATCTTACCTCTGCAGAGGTATATTGTTGAGGCTGCTCCCTAAGAGGAAACAAATAAAAAACAATTGTATTAGTGGATATGTTTTAAGAGTTCCAACTAAAGCAAACTACAAAGTCAAATATGAAGATCTGCTCTTAAGGATTATGGAAGATACAATGCCATCTTTACAGAATGAACTTTTATATACTATGTAAAATACAGGATGGTCTACGATACGTACATGGAGATAGGTTACTATTCACCAAACAGAGGAAGTGGATGGGCACATAGAAAAATGAAGATGCATAAGACAGGAATTTGAGAGCGATAAGCAAAACGAGTATGCTGCAGCACTGCACCAGTGTAAGAGTGCACATGCAGCATACACTGACATGGAGGAATGGATTGGGTAGGGGAAACAATAGAAGTAGAGGAGAATGTGTCAAGAGAATATGGGTGCAAGATGAGCAGAGTTAGGGTCCCAGGACAGGGGTGGCAGTGGATGTGGGAGAGGGGACTAGCAGAGACCAAGGCAAGGAGGATTACAGGATATAATGACATGTTACAAAGACAATTCTGATCTATGTAATTCAGAGAAGATAGTGTTGGGGAGAAGCATCCAGATGGCACGATTTGTGAATCAGCCATTGAACTCAAACACATTGTACTCAGTAGTGTTTTCCACCACTTAGAGGTCAACTATGATCTCAGCCACAGTTTGGTGGTGGCCATTCTTCTGGGTAGATAGCTTGTGTATTCAACCCACATATAATGCTGCTCAGAAATTGCAGCAGAGCTGGCATGTGGCATGACGGCTTTCACAGGAGGCCCTGTCCTAGGGGCCCTAACTTCACTCATCATGTCTCTGTACTCTCTTCCACATATTCTCACATTCCACTGCAATCTCCCCCACAATTTACTCTTCTGCATCACCATGCACTCCACACGTTCATCTGTGCTGATGCCCAAGCTGCATTCTTATCCTGCCTCTCCCTTCTGGATTCCCATCATGCAGCTGCTGGTTGTGCCCCCAGCCAGTCATCAACCATATGTCCCCAACACTCCTCCACAATCGCAGTCCCCTTTCTCCCCTCCCCCATCCTATCCTATATAACTGCTCACTACAGTCAAGCTGCAAATCCAGGACAGTGGAGTCAGTGGACACACTGTGTGTGTGTGGGGGGGGGGAGGGGGGGGAGGGGGGGGGGAAGGGGTGGGAGGGGGGTGCACTCTACAGCTTGCACAAAAGCTAGCAAAACTCTCAGTTTCATTTATGAGCCATTCAATGACTCAACCCCTTTAATACCCAGAGAGTTATTACCTTTACTCCTTAAATCATCAGAGAGAGAGAGAGAGAGAGAGAGAGAGAGAGAAATTCTGCATATTTTTTACTCTTAAATTATTGAGAACTTTGAATTTTGGTCTGCAATTCTCTCAGCTTCTCACGTTAGTCATTACACTGGCAGCTCTTTTCTGTATTATAAATTCACCTCAAAATCAAAAATATCTAACAAATATCATCAGTACAGCTCGAAACAACAGCATGATAGTACACAAGCTATACAACACCATTAAAAATAAGATAAAAACATGAGACGTCAAAAATAATTGCACTCCAGATATATCAATGTATAACAGTAACACACTATGCACACTTATGCCACAAAACTCATCGCATTACAAATACAAAATGGCACACCATAGCATAACACAACCAGCTCAAATACAAAGTTAGTAACATGAAGAAACAAAGAATTAAAATATCCTTTGAGACAAATAGCAGAACACAAAAGAGATTAAAAACCATGATATATGAGAACAATAAACAAAATACTCCAATAACATATGACTTGAAACTCAAAATACATTGGAAAAACAGCAAAAAATTTTAATATGAAACACAAAGGACATGTAAGGGAATGTTAGCCACTTCACATATGCAAAGCATCTAATAGAGAGAAAAAAAAACATCACAGTTGGATAAAAACAGACATGGCAGTTTACAGGATAATAACAGAAAAAAGTGAATTCTCATCCTCCAGGAAAAGTAATTCATTCAAATGGAAAAAAAATGAAAATATGCTCAGTGGCCAAAAAAGTAATAACAGAAGAACAGTATCTGTATTACTAAACAGCCTGTTGTGATACATTTATCGAGTTGCAGGTTGCCTATCTAACGACTTCCAGGGGCAACAAACCCTTTTTTTTTTCCAGTATTTCTTACAACTGTTAACCAAATTTAAAAATTTAAAATGCTGTCATAATCTACTCATTAAGAGGCATAATCTTATGTTACAGGTCTAATGCAGTATGACAAGTATTACAGCAAGAAACTGTGTATACGCGTCTTGAGGCAGTCTAAAGGTGCATTTACACCTGTGGAGCATTTTGTGCACATTAGGCACACGTGACCACTGCACAAAGAGGCAATGAGGTGCTTGCACCAGAGCAAAGTCATGCATGCCTCTGAACTGTGCACACAGGTCACCGCACGCAGGCGCAGCAGTCTCCCCATCCCAGGAGGAGAAACACATGCAATTGTTTTCTGCAGTTTTCTACATTTGGTGTTATGTTTTACTGTTTCCTGCTGTTGAAAGACTCAGTTTTTAGCACACATTCAAATTTACCTTCATGTTAACAGTCTGGCTAAGTTGTCCAGTGAGAAACACACAAAATTTGAACAGTATCATTGTTAATTTTATCTCATTTTTTCTAGCTTGTTAATTCCATGGATTATACTGACAGAGTGAGGCTAATTAATTGTCTATAGATCCTCACAAATAAGAACAACCTGGAAACAACAAAGGCAAATCAGAACAAAATACAAAGCCTTTGTTCGTACTTCCAATAAAAACGTATTGAAGAGGAGTGATTCTGGGGCCCTTGATGTGTCAGAGCTGTCCTGGTTGCTTTATGATTTGCTTTCATTCATAATTAGCTTCTACATCTACATCTACATTGATACTCCGCAAGCCACCCAACGGTGTGTGGCGGAGGGCACTTTACGTGCCACTGTCATTACCTCCCTTTCCTGTTCCAGTCGCGTATGGTTCGCGGGAAGAACGACTGTCTGAAAGCCTCCGTGCGCGCTCTAATCTCTCTAATTTTACATTCGTGATCTCCTCGGGAGGTATAAGTAGGGGGAAGCAATATATTCGATACCTCATCCAGAAACACACCCTCTCGAAACCTGGCGAGCAAGCTACACCGCGATGCAGAGCACCTCTCTTGCAGAGTCTGCCACTTGAGTTTATTAAACATCTCCGTAACGCTATCACGGTTAACAAATAACCCTGTGACGAAACGCGCCGCTCTTCTTTGGATCTTCTCTATCTCCTCCGTCAGACCGATCTGGTATGGATCCCACACTGACGAGCAATACTCAAGTATAGGTCGAACGAGTGTTTTGTAAGCCACCTCCTTTGTTGATGGACTACATTTTCTAAGCACTCTCCCAATGAATCTCAACCTGGTACCCGCCTTACCAACAATTAATTTTATATGATCATTCCACTTCAAATCGTTCCGCACGCATACTCCCAGATATTTTACAGAAGTAACTGCTACCAGTGTTTGTTCCGCTATCATATAATCATACAATAAAGGATCCTTCTTTCTATGTATTCGCAGTACATTACATTTGTCTATGTTAAGGGTCAGCTGCCACTCCCTGCACCAAGTGCCTATCCGCTGCAGATCTTCCTGCATTTCGCTACAATTTTCTAATGCTGCAACTTCTCTGTATACTACAGCATCATCTTCTGACACTATCTACTAAGTCATTTATATATATTGTGAAAAGCAATGGTCCCATAACACTCCCCTGTGGCACGCCAGAGGTTACTTTAACGTCTGTAGACGTCTCTCCATTGATAACAACATGCTGTGTTCTGTTTGCTAAAAACTCTTCAATCCAGCCACACAGCTGGTCTGATATTCCGTAGGCTCTTACTTTGTTTATCAGGCGACAGTGCGGAACTGTATCGAACGCCTTCCGGAAGTCAAGAAAAATAGCATCTACCTGGGAGCCTGTATCTAATATTTTCTGGGTCTCATGAACAAATAAGGCGAGTTGGGTCTCACACGATCGCTGTTTCCGGAATCCATGTTGATTCCTACATAGTAGATTCTGGGTTTCCAGAAATGACATGATACGCGAGCAAAAAACATGTTCTAAAATTCTACAAGAGATCGACGTAAGAGATATAGGTCTATAGTTTTGCGCATCTGCTCGACGACCCTTCTTGAAGACTGGGACTATCTGTGCTCTTTTCCAATCATTTGGAACCCTCCGTTCCTCTAGAGACTTGCAGTACACGGCTGTTAGAAGGGGGGCAAGTTCTTTCGCGTACTCTGTGTAGAATCGAATTGGTATCCCATCAGGTCCAGTGGACTTTCCTCTATTGAGTGATTCCAGTTGCTTTTCTATTCCTTGGACACTTATTTCGATGTCAGTCATTTTTTCGTTTGTGCGAGGATTTAGAGAAGGAACTGCAGTGCGGTCTTCCTCTGTGAAACAGCTTTGGAAAAAGGTGTTTAGTATTTCAGCTTTACGCGTGTCATCCTCTGTTTCAATGCCATCATCATCCCCTAGTGGCTGGATATGCTGTTTCGAGCCACTTACTGATTTAACGTAAGACCAGAACTTCCCAGGATTTTCTGTCAAGTCGGTACATAGAATTTCACTTTCGAATTCAATGAACGCTTCACGCATAGCCCTCCTTACGCTAACTTTGACATCATTTAGCTTCTGTTTGTCTGAGAGGTTTTGGCTGCATTTAAACTTGGGAGTGGAGCTCTCTTTGCTTTCGCAGTAGTTTCCTAACTTTGTTGTTGTACCACGGTGGGTTATTCCCGTCCCTCACAGTTTTACTCGGCACGTACCTGTCTAAAATGCATTTTACGATTGCCTTGAACTTTTTCCATAAACACTCAACATTGTCAGTGTCGGAACAGAAATTTTCGTTTTGATCTGTTAGGTAGTCTGAAATCTGCCTTCTATTACTCTTGCTAAACAGATAAACCTTCCTCCCTTTTTTTATATTCCTATTAACTTCCATATTCAGGGATGCTGCAACGGCCTTATGATCACTGATTCCCTGTTCTGTACATACAGAGTCGAAAAGTTCGGGTCTGTTTGTTATCAGTAGGTCCAAGATGTTATCTCCACGAGTCGGTTCTCTGTTTAATTGCTCGAGGTAATTTTCGGATAGTGCACTCAGTATAATGTCACTCGATGCTCTGTCCCTACCACCCGTCCTAAACATCTGAGTGTCCCAGTCTATATCTGGTAAATTGAAATCTCCACCTAAGACTATAACATGCTGAGAAAATTTATGTGAAATGTATTCCAAATTTTCTCTCAGTTGTTCTGCCACTAATGCTGCTGAGTCGGGAGGTCGGTAAAAGGAGCCAATTATTAACCTAGTTCGGTTGCTTAGTGTAACCTCCACCCATAATAATTCACAGGAACTATCCACTTCTACTTCACTACAGGATAAACTACTACTAACAGCGACGAACACTCCACCACCGGTTGCATGCAATCTATCCTTTCTAAACACCGTCTGTACCTTTGTAAAAATTTCGGCAGAATTTATCTCTGGCTTAAGCCAGCTTTCTGTACCTATAACGATTTCAGCTTCGGTGCTTTCTATCAGCGCTTGAAGTTCCGGTACTTTACCAACGCAGCTTCGACAGTTGACAATTACAATACCGATTGCTGCTTGGTCCCCGCATGTCCTGACTTTGCCCCGCACCCGTTGAGGCTGTTGCCCTTTCTGTACTTGCCCAAGGCCATCTAACCTAAAAAACCGCCCAGCCCACGCCACACAACCTCTGCTACCCGTGTAGCCGCATGTTGCGTGTAGTGGACTCCTGACCTATCCAGCGGAACCCGAAACCCCACCACCCTATGGCGCAAGTCGAGGAATCTGCAGCCCACACGGTCGCAGAACCGTCTCAGCCTCTGATTCAGACCCTCCACTCGGCTCTGTACCAAAGGTCCGCAGTCAGTCCTGTCGACGATGCTGCAGATGGTGAGCTCTGCTTTCATCCCGCTAGCGAGACTGGCAGTCTTCACCAAATCAGATAGCCGCCGGAAGCCAGAGAGGATTTCCTCCGATCCATAGCGACACACATCATTGGTGCCGACATGAGCGACCACCTGCAGATGGGTGCACCCTGTACCCTTCATGGCATCCGGAAGGACCCTTTCCACATCTGGAATGACTCCCCCCCGGTATGCACACGGAGTGCACATTGGTTTTCTTCCCCTCTCTTGCTGCCATTTCCCTAAGGGGCCCCATTACGCGCCTGACGTTGGAGCTCCCAACTACCAGTAAGCCCACCCTCTGCAACTGCCCCGATCTTGCAGACTGAGGGGCAACCTCTGGAACAGGACAAGCAGCCATGTCAGGCCGAAGATCAGTATCAGCCTGAGACAGAGCCTGAAACCGGTTCGTCAGACAAACTGGAGAGGCTTTCCGTTCAGCCCTCCGGAATGTCTTTCGCCCCCTGCCACACCTTGAAACGACCTCCCACTCTACCACAGGTGAGGGATCAGCCTCAATGCGGGCAGTATCCCGGGCAACATCAGTCGTAGTCCGATCAGGGGATGCGTGGGACGAGCTGGCCGTCCCCGACAAACCCCCATCCGGAACCCCACAGTGATGCCCATTGGCAACAGCCTCAAGCTGTGTGACCGAAGCCAACACTGCCTGAAGCTGGGAGCGAAGGGATGCCAACTCAGCCTGCATCCGAACACAGCAGTTGCAGTCCCTAGCCATGCTAAAAACTGTTTTGCAAAGAACGTCTGAACTAATCTACAGAGAGCGCAAACAAATCGACAAAATTTAAACGGTTATTAAAATACAAGATTGCCTAGTAAATGCAGTAATGCTGCTACTTGCGCACTGCTGACACTGCTCGGCGGCGGAAGGAGACTAAGCGAAATTACACTATTCAGGTACTAAAACGCGATGCTACACTCTCAAATACTATAATACGCCCGAAATTTATGAATTAAACAATGCAAGTACCTAAACACGCAAAGAAATTAAGAATTAAACTATGTAAAAATGAGTGAGCTAGGAGTATACGACTTGCTGCTCAGCTGCTTATCCAACGGCGGCAGGGAGCACACTGACTGTGACCAACCGACACTGGCCGTTCAAAACAAAAACAGTAGACAAACGACTACGCGAATTTACACTATTCAGGTACTAAAACGCGATGCTACAACTTTGCGTCGATAAGGGAAAATAAAAGAACATCGAGTTCTATCAGAAATGTGTGACCATAAAATTCTTTTTCATTTACAAATAGAATCAGAAACTCAACATCTAATGTCTGGTATTTCTTCATGAGCCACCAGCTGGAATCTGTATGTTGGAGATCCATATACTGCTGAAACTGTGTCGTTCTATGCTTCACAGATATGAACTCCCATTGCTACCAGCTCAGCCATTCAATCAAATTCATCACAGGAGCAATAAAATTCCTGATGTGTCAGACTCTTTCTAATCCCTCAGTTGATTTTATGGTTCTTACTTTTCTCTTTAAAGTTTTCTCCTGTTAAGACTTCATTATTATGATTATGATACACATTTTGCAATATAAATAAAATACACGTAGTGGAATATTCTTGACCTGTTCATTTCAAATGTTAAGGACCTAGCAAGTGTTTTGTTCCCAACAGCAAGTCTTATACAGAGGTTGGACAAAAATATGGAAACACTGCAAAAAATTCATGCTCAAATCTAAACACAAATGCGAGCCAAGCCTGAAGGTTGTGCTGTTGTATTTGACCACGAACAACTCCTGTGTAATCTCTTCTATGCATTGCAAGTATCAGTTGTGGTAGGGACCGATGACCTCAGCAGTTTGGTCCTTTGGGAATTCACACAGTTGTGGTCAGTACAGTGTTTTCTGTAACTGTGAGTGCATTATGTTGGAGCTAAGTGAATTTGAATGTGGACAAATTGTTGGTGCCTATATGGTGGTTGCTTCCGTAACCAAGGTAGCCAAATTGTTTAGTGTTTCATGAGGCACCATATCGAAGATTTATCCCATATACAGGAAAAGTGGATGAAAGTGTGTGTTAGAGTGATCATGACAGATAGTCACTGAAGGAGACTGTGACAAAAAGTAAGAGGATGACAGCAACAGAAGTTACTGTACAACCAATGTCACACTCAGGAACCATGTCAACACCAAACAAGATGAAGGGAGCTCCATAAGCAGGGAATTTCAGGAAAAGCTCAAATTTCAAAACCACACACTAAATGTCCATAACAGAAAAACATAGTGCAGAAGTCAAAGCGCAGTGGAAGAAAGTCATTTGGTCAAATAAGTCTTGTTTCACAGTGTTCCCAGTTTCTGGCTGAACTTACATCTCAAAATTGACACAGGACAGGGGGGGGGGGGGGGGGGGGGGGGGGTTGGTGATGATTTGAGCAGCCACATCTTGGTATTCCATGGGCTACGTGTTTACTCTGCAAGTTCACATTACTGCCAAGGATTGTTTGACTGTTTTGGCTGATCAGGTGTATCCTAGGGTACAATATTTGTTACCCCAATGCTGATTCAGTGTTCCAAGATGACTGAGTCCCTGTCCACACAACTCACATTGACCAGGACTAGCTTCATGAGCATGAGAATGAATTGTCACATATCCTCTGGCAACCACAATCACCACATCGCAATGCTATTGAGCCTTTGTAGTATACTTTCGAGAGAAGGTTGCATGATTGCTATCCACCTCCATCATTGTTACCTGAACTTGTCATTATTTTGCAGGAAGAATGATATTAGAGTCCATTAAAAACCATACAGGACTTGTATTTATCCATTCCAAGATGACTGGAAGCTGTTTTGAATGCCAATGTTTTTCCTACACTGTATTAGACGTGATAATGTGTTGTGTTTGTGGTGCTTCTATATTGTTGTACGACCCCTGTGCGTTAGGTGATACTCACCCTGCCTTTACACAGTGTTTACACTGGCAGCCAGCCCATGCCCTGCCGGAATCATTCAAAATTTTTAACATTTCCAATGTGAGCCAGTGAAGCTACACTTCACTTTCTGCAGTACACATCTGTTTTTAACAAGAGTCGCTGCTCAAGCTAATTTTTTCGTTGCAGAAAGAAGAAGTTCCTTTACTTTTCACAGTTGATGACGAAAAATTACAAGTATTGTAATCATATACATGAAGATTTGTTTTCTCTGATTGTTACTGAAATGGACATTTACTGAGTCCATCAATTTTCTAGTTTTGGAGCTACAAGGAATTAAACAGCCATATCTTCTTACACCCTTTAATTATTATTTCAGTTAAAATGGTGAAATCTAAATGGAAACACCTCTGAGAGAGTTACAGAGAAGAACTTAAAACAAACCTTGGGACAGTGAGATTAGGTGATCCAGGGAAAAATCCATCATAACATAATTCCACTTGGTCTTGATTTCACCACATGAATTCCTTAAAAGATGTTTTAATTCTACGACCGATGCATATCTCCTTGTCAGTGGAAACAGAGCCACTGAGCCAAATGAGATTATATCAAGAATTTTCAAGTTTCAGTCTGTGTCACAAGATGAAGATCATTCTGAGAGGTCATTATTAGCTCCAGTTGATGAACCATTGCAATTACCAAGTACCGCATCATTAAGATAAAAGAAAAAAAAACTTGAAACAGAATTTTAGCAGCTCAAAAAAGACAAATTAGCTTTGATGAAGGCATACCAAGAAGATGACACTTGTTACTTCCTGAGGAGTCTCTGGAGTGTGATAAACATCCTTCTTCTACAAAGGCAAATATTTGTAAAACTTACAATACAAGAAGTTCTGTATAATGAATGGGATGATGTAAGTCTGTGCAGACTTTTCCTTCAAAACAGTGAGTGTACACCAATTCATCTTACTTTGTCATATACAATTTTTCTTCTGCTCTTATACTCCCTCAAAAATTTGTCTGTATGAAATTTTTCTTGATTGTTCTGCTGCAGATTTGGAAGAGTACTATAGTTCATTACATAATATGAATACCTTTATTATTACCTTTATTACCAGTTCTATGTCATTCACCAGCCACAGCTGGACAGACAGCATCAAGATACAACATTATCAAAATACATGAATACAACTCTACTATGATAGTAATTTAATACTGCAAGACATATTTAAGTTATAAATTAGATTACAATAATAAAACAACTATAAAATAGATACAAGTATATAATGAAATTTAATGCAACAGTTGCTGTTGGAGTCATGGAACTGAGCTGCAGCTCAAGTAAACACTATACTATAACTAGAGAAGAATTCTTCAATATTGTAGAAGGATTGCTATTTTAGCTTACACAAAACAGTAGTTTTAAACTGCTCCCATGGTAAAGACTGAATGTGATCAGGTAGAGCATTAAACAATTTTAGGGCCACCTTTGGGAAGCTGTTTTGTGTGTCTGCTAATTGACACCTGGGCATGTCGATACTGTCTTTGTTGCGAGTGCTGTAGTTGTGAACTTCATTTCTCTTTCTGTAAATATCATGGTTTCTCTTTATGTGGAAGAGGCAGTTCAAAATATACTGCTGGCTGTAAACAGTTAGAACTCCTAACCTGGTGAAAAAATTGGTTTACAGAAATAATTATCCTCATTGCTTTGTTTTGCAGTAGTAGCACATTCTTGCAGCCTGCAGAATGGCCCCAAAACAACAGACCATAACTGATGTGGCTGTGGACCACTGCATAGCACACAGTTAGAAGGTACTGTTCTGGTACTACACTTTTCAGTTTCCTCAAGAGGTACAAGACCATAACCTCCTATTTCTTCTATGCTTCGAACCTTGACAAGTTACAGTATTGTTAAAACAATTCTAATAAAACAATGAAGTCATTTTTATGTAAGATGGATCAGACTGATTGCCAGTGAACAACTGGTGACTGCACCTGTGTATTTATGTATGTTAGCTGTCAATGAGTGGAAATTCTTTTGACAGTGCTGAACAGTCAGTCAAGAAACTGGTTCTGATTGCACAAGGAGACAACACTACAGCTGTATCGATTGACCGTGATTCATTTAATTATACTGCAGTGTTTGATGCCAACTAAATGCACCCATTATTCTTTCTGTTAAAATAAAAAATAAATAAAATACAAAGTGGAAACAGGAACATTTTGTGTATTAATTACTTTAGATGCAGAAACATCCACAAAATGTGCTTCCATTTGTCAACTCCAGATAGAAACACATTAAACAGAAGGTCACAACCTTTTATTATAGTCAATCCACAGCAAAATCTCACCTTACGTGAATTTAATCTCCCCTTCTACTTTCATATATGAATTGCACATTCAATTTCAAGAAAAATTTGTATGTATTTGGAGTTTCCTGAAACACGGATAATTAAAATCACCTGAGGATACAATAATAGGCCTGCACTGATTGTAGTAATTTGTTTTTCTATCCTGCAGTGTTCCCGACACTGCCCTAAACCTGCACAGACTCAGTTGGCTTGCATATGTGGCATTGACACTATTTAATAACTTGAATTTACTTGTGGATGAAGACAGATATCAGTGTCACCATCATTTCAAAAATGTTTTTGTACCTTTATCAACAGTGAACTCACAATAACGCGTAGTCCAAAACGCTCTGAAAAATTGTACATGCAGCTTACCATTTGCTACAAGATACATAAATCAGGTGCACATGCTTGATAAATAGCATCATTTCATATTTACGGTTATGGCTTATGAAAAGGTAAATGATTTATTAAGAAGCTGATACTCCACCCCACGTGAAAAATCATACACTATTGGCCATTAAAATTGCTACACCACGAAGATGAGGTGCTACAGATGCGAAATTTAACTGACAGGAAGAAGATCCTGTGATATGCAAATGATTAGCTTTTCAGAGCATTCACACAAGGTTGGCGCCAGTGGCAACATCTACAACATGCTGACATGAGGAAAGTTTCCCACCAATTTCTCATACACAAACAGCAGTTGACCGGCATTGCCTGGTGAAACGTTGTTATGATGCCTTGTGTAAGGAGGAGAAATGCGTACCATCAAGTTTTCTACTTTCATAAAGGTCGGATTGTAGCCTACCGCGATTTCGGGTTATTGTATCGCGACACTGCTGCTCGTGTTGGTCGAGATCCAATGACTGTTAGCAGAATATGGAATCGGTGGGTTCAGGAGGGTAATACGGAACGCCGTGCTGGATCCCAACGGCCTCGTATCACTAGCAGTCGAGGTGACAGGCATCTTATCAGCATGGCTGTAACGAATTGTGCTGCCACGTCTCAATCCCTGAGTCAACAGATGGGGACATTTGCAAGACAACAACCACATGCACGAACAGTTCGACAATGTTTGCAGCAGCATGGACTATCAGCTCGGAGACCATGGCTGCGGTTACCCTTGACGCTGCATCACAGACAGGAGCGCCTGCGATGGTGTACTCAACGATGAACCTGGGTGCACGAATGACTAAACGTCATTTTTTCGGATGAATTCAGGTTCTGTTTACAGCATAATGATGGTCGCATCCGTGTTTGGCGACATCGTGGTGAGCGCACATTGGAAGTGTGTATTCGTCATCACCATACTGGCGTATCATCCAGTGTCATGGTATGGGGTGCCATTGGTTACACATCTCGGTCACCTCTTGTTTGCATTGACAGCACTTTGAACAGTGGATGTTACATTTCAGATGTGTTATGACCCGTGGATCTACCCTTCATTCAATCCCTGCGAAACCCTACATTTCAGGAGGATAATGTACGAACACATGTTACAGGTCCTGTACGGGCCTTTGTGGATATAGAAAATGTTCGACTGCTGCCCTGGCCAGCACATTCTTCAGATCTCTCACAATATGCCAGTCACTACTCTTGTTAAACTGTGGTATCGTGTTGAAACTGCAAGGGCAGCTGTACCTGTACATGCCATCCAAGCTCTGTTTGACTCAATGCCCAGGTGTATCAAGGCCATTATTACGGCCAGAGCTGGTTGTTCTGGGTACTGATTTCTCAGGATCTATGCACCCAAATTGCATGAAAATGTAATCACATGTCAGTTCTAGTATAATATATTTGTCCAATGAATACCCGTTTATCATCTTCATTTCTTCTTGGTGTATCAATTTTAATGGCCAGTAGTGTATTTTTAAACCACACTTTTTCCAAAATCAATTCAGAAACATCACGCAACTAAAAAAAAATCACATGAAATGGAAAGTAGTCACATTCAACAAACCTTGATTTCCAAAGTAGTCATAACTCAGCAATCTACAACAAATTTTACATACACTTTGAAACATCTAAGAAACTTTTTCTCACTGCCCCCCCTCCCCAGTCTCCCACAAAATAATCCATGGAAAACGTTTGTCATCTACCACGTTTTTCTGTTCATGCACTAAAACTTCAACAACAGGTATAACATTTTAATTTATTACTTCTTTGCTACTAACTCAATTTGTAACACATTTTACAGACAGTATCCACATATACCACTGAATCTGCCTGCAAAAATACACTGAAGTGCCAAAGAAACTGGTATAGGCAAGCGTATTCAAATACAGAGAGATGTAAACAGGCAGAATATGGCACTACGATCAGCAATGCCTATATAAGACAACAAGTGTCTGGCGCAGTTGTTACATCAGTTACTGCTGCTACAATGGCAGGTTACCAAGATTTAAGTGAGTTTGAGTGTGGTGTGATGGGACACAGCATCTCTGAGGTAGCGATGAAGTGGGGATTTTCCCATACGACCATTTCACGAGTGTACCGTGAATATCAGGAATCCAGTAAAACGTCAAATCTCCAACATCGCTGCAGCTGGAAAAAGATGACTGAAGAGAATCATTCAATGTGGCAGTAGCGTAACCCTTCCACAAATTGCTACAGATTTGAATCCTAGGCCGTCAACAAGTATCAGCATGCAAACCATTCAATGAAACATGATTGATCTGGGCTTTTGGAGGCAAATGCTCACTCGTGTACCCTTGATGACTGCACGACACAAAGCTTTATGCCTCGCCTGGGCCCGTCAACACCAACATTGGACTGTTGATGATGGTCAGACGAGACTTGTTTTAAATTGTATCGAGCGGATGGACGTGTATGGGTATGCAGACAACTCATGAATCCATGAACCCTGCATATCAGCAGGGAAATGTTCAAGCTGGTGGAGGCTCTGTAATGTTATGGGGTAAGTACAATTGAAGTGATACATCTAGATACGACTTTGACAGGGACACGTATGTAAGCATTCTGTCTGATCAACTGTATGCATTCATGTCCATTGTGCGTTCCGGTGGGTGTGGGCAATTCCAGCAGGTCAATGCGACACCCCACATTCCCAGAATTGCTACAGAGTGGCTCCAGGAACACTCTTTTGCATATAACACTTCCGCTGGCCATCAAACTCCCCAGACATGAACATTATTGAGCATATCTGGGATGCCTTGCACCGTGCTGTTCAGAAGAGATCTCCACCCCCTCATACTCTTACGGATTTATGGACAGCCCTGCAGGATTCATGGTGTCAATTCCCTCCAGCACTACTTCAGACATTAGTCGAGTCCATGCCATGTCACATTGCAGCACTTCTGCATGCTCACGGGGGCCCTGCACAATATTAGGCAGTTGTACCAGTTTCTTTGGCTCTTCAGTGTATATCATTGTATGATACAGAGTTCAGAAGACAGGAAGTCATAAAGACTGAAGGGCATGAAAAATTAGCTTTTGCATACTACAGGATGCATATTACCTAGTCTATAATCATCCAGTGTTTGATAATGAGAGCAGTCACACACACACACACACACACACACACACACACACACACACACACACATGCACACACAGAGAGAGAGAGAGAGAGAGAGAGAGAGGGAGGGAGGGGAGAGAGAGAGAGAGAGAGAGAGAGAGAGAGAGAGAGAGAGAGAGAGAGAGACCCTGGTCTTCTATAACTCGCATGATTCCTCTGTAAATCTTAGAGTATGATTGTGGGCAGGGATCAGAAAGAAAAGTTATGTACTCTGAAATTCATAACTGTCACATATATCAATTGGAATCCTGGATTGTGTTCATCTAGCACATACACAAGAACTAATGGACACACAAACAGAACAGGAAACAGATAAGTAAGTGATTAAACACATTTTTATAGCAGCAAACAGTAAGATAATTGAAATGTGTTGTCAGGAAACACCAAAATCTCATATTAGAATACACATAGTCAAATAATTATCATTTATTTTACAGACCACTGGTGATGCCTAATATGAATAGGTGAAAGATGTTAAAATTATCAGTTTAAAAAGATGAATAAAATTTATTCATATCTACATGACAAACATACCTGAGGTTCATGTTCAGCATGTTTGTCAGCTCTTGAGGAGGAAACTGTCCCAAGGTTAGCAATGTTCCCAACATCCATTTCTACTTGTCGGTCCACTGACCGAAGTCCTCCAATAAGAGAATAGCACTCCATCCTCATATGCCTACTGCACCTACATCTATACTTCACAAGCTACTTTATGGTGCGTGACAGAGGGTACTTTGGCCTGTCACTTCCCCCATTTCCCTCTTCAGTCAAGAATTGTTCGGAGGAACAATGGCTGATGGTAAATCTCATTGTAAGCTCTAATCTCTCTAATTTTATATTCACGGTCTTTTCTCAAGATATATGGAGGAGGAAGCCATATAACTGTTGACTCTTCTAGCAATATATACTCTCAAACTTTTAACAATAAGCCACACTGTGATGTAGAATGCCACTCTTGCAGCATCTGCCACTGGAGCTGGCAGAGCACCCCCATGATGCTTACTAAATGAACATGTAAAAAATGCATTGTTCTTCTTTCGATCTCCTCAATTTTCTCTATCAATCCCATCCGGTATGGATCCCTGACTGATGAGCAATATTCAAGTACTGGTTGAACAAGGGTTTTGTAAGCTACCTCCTTTGTGGGTGGACTCCACTCATTGAGGACTTTTCCAATGAATTTCAGTCTGGCATCTGCCTTATCGGTGATTAATTTTCTGCAGTCAGTGCACTTTAAATCACTCCGTATGCATACTCATATATACTTAATGGATCTGATGGATTTGACTGCTTCCAATGATTGTCCTGCAACTGTGTAATCATACAGTAATGGGTCTTTCACCAATTTATGTGCTATACATTTGCATTTGTTTATGCTGAGGCTCACTGCCCATCCCTGCATCAAGCATCAGTCCTCTGCAGATCTTTCTGCATTTTGGTGCAATTTTCTAGTGTAGCAACTTCTCTATATACAACAGCAACTACCACAGACAGTCTCATGGAACTTCTAGTGTTATCCAATTGGTCATTTATATGAGATGTTATCAAAGAGCAATGGAAGCTTTTGATTTTCTTAAAGAATTTTTATTTCTTCATCAACTTTGTCCCCTTGTAAGTAACCCTCCTCAGACATAATACACTTGTGCCAGCACTTTTTCCGATCTTGGAAGCACTTCTGGAACTCACTTTTCATTCTGGTGTTCAGCTCCTTCAACAACCCTGTTTATATCTCATCAATGGTGGCAAAACTACATCCTTCCAAGATTCTCTTTAATCTCGGGCCATGTTCGACAACATGAGGCAACAAAACAGTTTTGTTTTCTGCCAAAACATCATGAACAAACAATGAGATGTGAGCAGGAGCATTATCACAATGCAATTTCCATCGGTGGTTTTGTCACAATTCTGGTCATTTTCTTTGGACTGCTTCATGCAAACACCACATGACTTCCAGGTAGTGTTACTTACTGACAGTACACCCAAAAGTAAAAAACTCATGATGCACTGTTCCACTGTAATCGAAGAAAACGGAGAGAACAACATTCACATGTACTAGTACTTGTTGAATTTTTTTGGTTCTTGGCTCTTTAAGCAATTTTCAGTGGGGTGACTGAGCCCTGGTTTCGAAGTCATACACATATACCCACATTTTGTCAGCTGTTATAACCTTCTTTTGAAATCCTGGATTGGATCATTGTCAATTTCATTCAGTAATTCCTGAGCAATGTCTACACAACATTATTTTTTTGTTGCTACAGGTTTCATGCCCAAAACATCTGAAAAAATTGCTTGGAAACAGCCAAAGGTTTTGCTGAAATCATCAGCAACCTTCCTGATAGTGATTTGTCAATTTTCCACAACCACTTTCTTTACTTTTTCAACACTGCTGTCAGTAATTATGTGTTATGGTGTCCAGAGCAGACATCTTCAATGTCTTCTCAACCCTCTTTGACACATTATACCACTTGTAAACTCTTGTCTTACTCATAGTAGAGTCACCAAAAGCCACAGTCAACATTTTGAATAATGTGCTGCACTTTATTCCATTTTCCAAGCAAAATTTATAGTAAATTCTATGATCCATCCCTTTCAAAAGAAAAAATTTTCCAAGCATTTGAAAAAACATAACATTTTCGACTGTCAACTATAAACTAAATATTCAAAACAACTGAAAATGCAAACATAAATCAAGAACATGGGTAAAATTTAATGGTCCTATAACATTCCCTTGGGGTATGCCCAAAGTTACTTTTGTGACTGAAGATGTCTCTCCATCGAAAATGATATGCTGTTTTCTGTTGATTGTTTTCCCTACTCTGACACCGAAAGGCATCTCAGTTGTTGGAAACAACTGCCCATCGCAACGCACACATCTCTTCAATGCATAACCCACCCATCGTGCCATCAGATACAACATATTATCTGTTCTCAGTGCCCTTTACTCAATGAGATGTCTTTTTTTAGACCTCAGGCATTAACTTCTTCTTAGCAAGTTAACATAAAGACATCATAACTTGTCACCAGTAACAGTAGTGGACAGGAATGCTCCATGAGTGAATTGGTGACATTCAAGCAAAAACATAGTAACAACCGCACCTTCGACTACTGTTCCTTTGATTTAGACCATGCAGTACTTCTCCACTTGACTCCTGGTCCTTGCCTACTGAATGCAAATGTTGCACGAAGGTTAAACGGTCGCAGATCATTCTTGAGACTTTCTGAACATGCAAAATCATTCATGGCAGAGTGATCTTACTTGAAATTCTTTTCTGACATTAATTATCACATCACACTCACCCCACAGATGATACAAATGTTTCGAGCAGTCTCCACTGACTTCACCCTCCACTAAATTCAAAAGGAACAGTATGTCACAAAAGTTGGACCTTTTTCCACATGTGATTCTGTTTTATGATGCTTAATCAAACAATCGAATATCCAGAATAGAACCATGACAATATTATGAAAAGACATTAAGTCTGGCCTCAGTACCAAGAGACAGTGGTCATGTGTCAGTGAGTTCTCTTTGTTGTGCCTGCCTGCAACTCAACATCACTGTATGGTCAGTAGCAATCTACCCTTTTCATACTATTATAATGGTTAATATCATTCATAAGTTTCAAGTACACAAAATCCACTACGTAACTGCAAGGAGTGTGCCATGTTTTGATCACCTGGGCAGATTCCAATTCACATCAGGAGGTCAATGGCAAGAGCTAATGTTGCGTGTTGTTGGAGGCCTCTGTACAGTGGGGACACTCTATGGCATAAACTGTTCTGACTTCACAAAGCCAGAAGTTCTTTCATGGATATGTTTCTGGAGGGTTTTGCTATTACTGGTGAGTTAGAAAGTGAAGCAAATTATCTTTAAGGTTCCATCTGACTCATACTTTTAGGACACAACCAAAATGTGGTTTAAAAAATTAAAGAAGGAATGGACTTGAACTTACTTTCTCTCTCTCTCTCTCTCTCTCTCTCTCTCTCTCTCTCTCTCTCACACACACACACACACACACACACACACACACACACACACACACACACACACACTCACTGTGTGATGTTTACCTCTACGTCATGGAGCAGACACAACACTACAACAGTCTGAGCAGAAGACAACACTTTCTCCTGAAACTTTCATGTCCTACAGTAGTGCTGTCATGCAGCTGGTCAGACTTAGAATTCTGAATGACAGTCAGTTTTATTGGCACCTTAAGTGAACGACTCTGATTTAGTCTCTGCAGTACCAATTATGTGTTAAAGACTATACAAGAAAGATTTAAAGTTAATCATATGGAGCCAGATTTCAGGCAAACTTACACACTACTCAACACAAAAACTGAAGCAAACCTATTGTTTGTTCCAAATGTTACTCCACTTATTTATCATTATGAAAAGAACCCTTGATCTACCATTATTTGATCATCTAATTAGATAAGAGACATTTCCACAGAATATAGAGAATAACAAAAATTACATTGGTGGTTATTAACACAGAAATGTAAGAGCATATAGTGAAAATGTCATTGTCAAGGTTTGCACAATGGAATGTATGGAAGTGCTCAAAAATAATTATGTTGTGCAAAGTAATGAACTCTAATACTGTAACAGTAATATTATTTAAGAAGCAAGAGTACTTTGTAGCAGACAAAATGATTTGGCACTTTGTGTGCATTTGGTAATTAGTAAAACTAATTTAACAACTATCCATCACATAAATTCTATTCACAGAAGTATGGTGTAACTGATTTGCAAACATAAACTGATAATGACAGAACATGTACAGTTCAATTTAGTAATACATACTAAACCTGAAGGAAAACTCCTTCACTTACATGAGAATAGCATATCGTAATTAATTTATGTTGGATTGATTATGTACTTTATTAAGGAGCATTGAAGCATAATCTTAATTCGTACTTCCCTCAGCTCAAGACGGGCAAGTGGGGAGGAGGTCAAAAAGGGGAGGGGCCATATGTAGTACAACAGACTCTTCACTGACATTGCTGTCCTTGGTGGAATGATATATATTTATTCACAAGACATATTTCAGCATTCTTTTTCTAATTATAATTTGGAAATAACTGCAGACTGATCAGTCTGTGTGTGCTTCATATCAACACAGCTTTATGTATCTCATCGGGATGCGACAAATCACTGAACAGGTCATAACAACGCATTTGGCCAATGACCAGCAGCCATGAGAAGGAAGAATAATTTTCTTTTCATTCCCTGTGATCATTATTTAAATACTGTGTAATCATAAAACAATCATTGTCATTTGTATCTCATACTGAAAGATTGCCTGTCATATGATTTAACATGGATCACACAAACAACATATTGTATGTGTAAATTTATAATACTGCAAAAAGTGAAAAAAAATGTGCTGTTTGTGAAACATGAAGAAGTTGTATGAAGAATTAATTTTGTCAGTTTCCCCATTATTTCTTGAGAAGTGTACAGGCGAAAAGCAAAATATCAATATTTTTTCGAAGTTACAATATACACAAAATCAATTGCAATATTATGGAAATATTTGCTACCTAGAAGACTGACAAGGTTTCACATATCATAAATATGTTATTAAAAAAGGAAAGTGAAGTGATACACCAGTGATGAATACACCAAGGACTAAAAAAATAATCTCGAAGTTCTGAAGTTGAGTCTTACATAAGGTTCTGAGTATAAAGCACACAGCAGTCACAGTTATAACAATAGAGTAAATGAAAAATTAATAACAGTTACTATACTTGGTTGTGTCAATTGTCGCATTTTTTGGGTGCTTACTAAGACACAGTAAAGTAGCAGCATGTTGTAACATGTCAACATGTAGAACAAAATTTGTTCTGAAAATATTGCCACATTCAATTATAGGTGTACATTTTATTATGACTGTTCCTTCACTGCAAATCACGAGGAGGAAGATGAGAAGTTGTGCACGTTCTTGTCTTGAATTTTGTTCTAGTGTACTGTGTAAAACAAAACTGGCATAAAACATTATTACACTTAACTGTTATTGTAATAATGTGAGATGATGATACTATTAGTCAATTCCATGTTAAGAGCAATAATGAAATTAATCTCTCTATGAAACAAGCACAAAGATTAAAGAAACCCTAATCTGGCTATCATGCTTACAGTCCGGTACCTTCTAAAAAGTTGCTTATGCTATTACGAAAAAATTACTATTTTTGCCATACCATTTAGATAATATTTACAGTATATCAACAATGAAAATAAAATTATGGATTACTAAATTTATTAATATTATAACACAAAACATAAGATAAATATAACTAAGATGGTAAAAGCTTCCATTTATGAGTTAAAAGATCACTTACACTGATAATGTACCAACAAAATTATCATCCCACACCACTTCCTTGAAAGACAGATTATCCAAGTCCCAAGAGCCCGTCTCTTTAGCTCGCTGAATTAGATCCAAAAGATTTTTTATGTCATTCTGGAGATTGCTTACACGTGTCTGAAGCTGTTCTTGGGACAGAGTCATGCTCACAAGATTTATCTTGAATGAAAATAAACAAATAAATTACTTATTAAGTTAACAAAAATGTAGAAATATATAAAGCACAAAAGATGTCAGCCAACAATAACAGTAAATTATTGGTTTTTCAAAAATACATGCTCCA
This sequence comes from Schistocerca piceifrons, assembly GCF_021461385.2. Taxonomy (NCBI): domain Eukaryota; kingdom Metazoa; phylum Arthropoda; class Insecta; order Orthoptera; family Acrididae; genus Schistocerca; species Schistocerca piceifrons. The sequence continues at coordinate 191,690,742 of NC_060141.1, forward strand.
TTGTTACAGTTAAACAATGGCACAAATTATACAGCTTTGTAGCATATATCATCAATTGCATGCCCTAAGCCGAACTGAGAAAAATAGTAAAATGAAGTACAGTTGTATCTGCCCTTCAGGCACAATTGCACCTTTTCTTCACCAGGTGTGAGTGTTGTGTGTTTAAGTGCTCCTGATAAATGTTGATGACTAATGAGTGTGTGTACTGTTCTGTCATGTTTGCTTTTGATGATGATGACCATAATGGAAAAAATGAAACCAGGTGATGGCACACAATCTACATCTCTGGAATAGCACCAAGCCCCAAGATTAATGTACCAATCCAACGGACAGATCACCACCAACAGTGTCACATGCCCTCGCATCATGAGACACTGGGGAGAGGTTTGGAATTTAATCCACAGCAGCCAATAGTACATTGCATACTCAGCATCTACCCATCCAAACAATGGCCATGTCCAATGTTGCTTATTTTTGGTGACCTGTGGTAAACCACTGTGTTCAATGAGGCAAGACTGTTGACGCAGAAATGAAGTCATTCATTAATATCTCACAACCTTACATTTTAGGCTCTCAGAATCACATATACTTCCAGACAGCAAATGCACACAATTTCCATGCAGACAATAAGTTGTCAATATGAAGAAGTTAGTTTGTACACTGTTACTCTAATAACCATCTTCATCCTCACTGTTTCAGTCCCAAATTGGGAACTGTAATCTATATATTTACAGATTTTTAACAACATGGTAGCAACAAAAGACACTTGAATTAGATTGGAATCCATGTGATTCCATTGTGAACAGCTATCGTTGAATATAGAGAATGAAGAAAAGAACAGCAATCAATCTTGAAATCTGTCGTTTTATTACAGTAGATCTACATCTCAACTATTACATAGGAATCTTATTCCAAAGTGTCAATAAAAAATATTTGTTGGTGTGGATGAGTTCATGTTAGACTCCTGTAGATGCTGTAACAATCAATTTTGTTTATTACATGACACTTTGAACTAACATCAACTGTTGTTATATGCACTGAAGATGACCATGTAATAGCTGAAATGTAGATCTGCTGAAATAAAATAACAAATTTCGCAATCCATTGCTGTTCTTTTCTGCATTGTCTAAAATAAATTTTGTTTTTTAAAATGCTTACACCATCACAACACTAAATAACAAGTAAGAGTCAGACATATTTCCATCAGCTTTGTCTTAAAACAAAGTCAACTGACCACAACAAAACACAAAATGTGTATATGAAAAATTTATCATTAAATCCACAGATATACATTATCTGTCAATAGTTGTTTAACAAAGATCTGAAGAGCCTTCAAAATGTGATATCAGTGTGTGTATATGCACTGTTGTGAATACAGATGATTACGGCTCTTAGGGTTGTATGCCATCGGGCTCACTGACATGTCTCAGTTTCAGAAATCTTTGACAGTAAACATCAGATATTACTAATGTTACCAGCACAATGAACTATAAAGAGCACATCTTTTGTTGCCAAATCAAACATACCATGATTTCATAGACAGTGTGTGTGTGAAACCATTTGGCTTTTGTGGATTTGAATGATACAACTCACTGACTGCTGTTCAGATTCCACACTTACATATGAAACATGTGGTTCATATACACACATAACATAAGAGAAAATAGCCCCTCTCCTTCCACCCCCTTTCACTCTCAAAACAGACATCCAGATGTAAATCTTTACTCCTGCTAAAACTAAACACTGCCCAAACAGGCCATGAAGGCCCAATGGTACCTATCGGCCGCTGTGTCATCCTCAGGACACAGACATCACTGGATACAGATATGGAGGGGCATATAGTCAGCACACCATTCTCTCTATGGCAGTTTAACAGACCAGGGCCAGTAATTCTCAATCAAATAGCTTCTCAGTTTGCCCCACAAGGGCTGAGTGCACCTCGCTTACCAGTAGCGCTTGGCAGACCAGACGGTCACCCATCCAAGTGCTAGCCCAGCCAGACAGCACTTGGCTTCGGTGATCTGATGGGAACCGGTATTACCGCTGCAGCAAGGCTGCTGCTTTACTTCTACTAGTATCATCATTTTATTTATCTATTTTGCATACAGTTTCTGATGAATCACTTTGTTAATAACAAGTTTTCCAAAACATATAAGGTAATTCCATAGCATGTTGGCTAACTGTGAACAAATATTTATTAGTACTTTACATTCACACACTGAGATGAGTCTTGTTCCTGAACAGTAGACCTGCCCCTCCTCTCATCATTGAAAATATCTATTTACCATCTATTACATAAATATGTGCAACTTCTTTGCTTTCCTTTTCTCAACTCACTGCTGAAGGCCCATTAACACTCAGCAACTCACAGCAAACTTCAAATGTATTATGCCTTCTTGTTCTGAGAAATCAAATAACATATAATAAATTACTGTTTATATTTCCTCAGTAATTTTTAAATTGTCATTTTGTCTGACAAACTTCTCTCACACAAATTTCTGTAACACGAAGAGCAACCAAGACCTCTGAGGCTACTCATAAACTGCAGATTTTGGGCAGAAACAATTTAAGAATCATTCACTACAAGATGAAAAATGAAATAACTTTTTTTTTATTTATTAAATAACACAAATTTTCCTAGCTCAGTGCTGTTTTTTTAAGGAGACTTTTTTTAATAACTCCGTGCGCACACGTTTCTGGTTACAATATGAAACTAGTACTTTAAGTAAGATTACTGTTTGACATACCAGTGTTACAAAGGTAAAAAGTGACTAACATAGCTTTTCCGCAAGTTTTAAGGGTAGCATTAACAATACCCATACCAGGAATCAGCAGCTCACTTCCAGGGCTGCAAATACTGCTGTTTTTCTATAATAGTGGATGGTAGCAATTACTGTCAAGGGGTCGTAAACAGTCTGTTTCATGCTTCTGTGAGGGCAGACACGTGTCTGTCTGCACTCCAATAATAATTAGCTGGCATAAATGCTTTTACTGAATTATTTTAGTGTTGAGGACTGTGAAGCGATTGGTAGTAATTTTCAAGAATACTGGTTACTTTGTGATGGTGAATTTGTTAACAGGGAATTCCTGTAAAGGTTAGCATCACAAACTTTGTGAGAACTGATCTAAGTAGGTAATATGAGCAAGAACCATGCTTCAAACTACATGCAATTAAAATAGGGTGATTTACTAACTTCATTTTGTGAATTACAATAAACAAAACCAAAAAAAAGGCACAATTTACCTCACCTTTTACGAACAATAGTTCCCACTGGAGGAAACAAACTACAGGCTGGATGAAAAGTATACAATAATAACCCCTTCCCACCTGTCATTCTGATGTAACCCCTACATCATGGCTCTGAGTGTCAATTTATATGGAAAAAAAGTAGGGTGGGGTTACATTTTTCACCTGATAACACAATGCAGTTTTTGGATGTGAAATGTGAAGACGACAATGAACAGTAATAATTACATGACAATCGATAATGACTAGATGACTAGTACTGACTGCAAACTGTGAGAGTGTATGAGTTATGTGAACAGTGTTCATCATCATTTGGATTAACTCAAGCAAGAAGAGGAGTAGGGCCTACACTTTTAAACAGCAGTTCAGTTACAAAAACAGGTCAGACAAACACCACCAGCTTAACAAGTAAACATTACATTAAAAACTTGCCTCAGGACACAGTAATTTCTTTATATTGCTTAGCTGCTGAACACCTTATATGTTTCAAACCCAAGTACTTTGTTAGATTGAGACTTCATCAAGCAAAAAATTTTGTGCGTTGGAAGAAATTTTAATTTTTCTTCACATTTATGCTGCTCAATATGACTGACCAAATGAATATCACTAACAACAATGGTGATGAATTATGTAAAGTAATGGAAATGAAAGAGGTAGAATTAAAGGATCAGGATATGTGAAATACAGCAATACTGATTATAATTTTGGCATGAGTTGCATGTTAGACATAGCGGATCAAAATGTATTGACACCACAACTGCTAATCAGTAGAAAGTGAGAGACACTAGAAATGAGTAAGTAAGTATCAGAAAATGTCCTCGGTATTGTACAACAGCTCTTACAGAATCACAAAAGGATGTGGATTGGTCAGGAAAAGGATGGGAAAAAGGTTGTCAAACAACTTAAATATGTCCAAAAAAGCATTCTAAGTGTTCAGGAAAATACTGAAAAAATGTTGCTAAGCAACTGAAGGATGCTCAAGAAAATACAAAAAAGTAACTGCAAGAAGATCAAGGCACTACTAAAGAAATTTTCAAAAAACACTAAACCACCGTTGAAAGAGTGGGACAAGATCTTGCAAATTTCAAGTGCAAGCAAATTAAAAAGTATTCCAAATTACTTGACAATGTAGAGTTCAAGACAGAGATAAACAGGAATTCAGAGGAACCCTAGTCAAGGTGGTTAGCACTTGTGTAAAGCCAAAAGCAAAGATCATAAATTTAGGCTCCAAATTGCAAGAAGTGACTACCACATAAGTGGAGATGGTGGTGTAAATAATAAAGATAATGAGGCTAGTTAAGAATAGAGATGACAGCACTGTTCTAACCATGTATACTGTGCCAAACAAACACACAGCCAGAAAGACAAGAAGCAAGGTTGTGCTAAGCATGCTGGATTTTACCAAGCACACGCCAGTGACAGGCATGTGCATGGCGAAGCTTGGGTGGAGGACCTAATCAAACATGCTTTTGCGGATATGCGATTTAACTGATTCAAGAGTAAGGGAGATGTCCACCTGATAGCATCTATAAGAATTATTACAGACAATACTGCCACAAACATGGACGTATATAGAAATTATTCTTATATAACATGTCATATGAACAGCAAGGTGTACAACTGGACAAAGCAACAAGACGCAGAAGACATTATATGTGTGGTATCTGAAACTGCATTCCTGGATAAATACTGGTCTGCAAGAATGTGACAGATCAGTAACAGAGACTAGAAAGAGGTCTTGGGAGAAACTTGGATTTAGATAGATTAGGGGATTATATGGTACCTGCCCACACATATGAAGCCCACCAGTCAGAACCATAAGAGAGATGACTGGGCAGGCAAGGTATTATTCCTCCCATTATAAATTCAAAATAACACAGAGGAAAAAGGAGAAGTGAGGAGAGGAATCACTGGACTATGTGGTGATTCTGAAAATATCTGACTTAAGAAGTACGTTCATTGTTCCTTTCGAGAGCATTGATGAAGATGATGATGCTGTTGTTTGGGATAACAGTGCACTCATCAGTCATGAGAAACTAATTTTTAAAATTTCACACCAAATACATTCCATACGTAAATAAACTAATCAAAATCGGAAAAGAATAGCACACTATATAAGGAAGTACAATGCAGACAAAAAATGTTCACAAAAATTGATTGGGTTTCGAAATACAGTACTTTCTTTTTTTTTTTACTTCAATTTTGGCGCCAAATTACGGAACATGTCCACTGTTCTGTAGCAGAACATTTCATTGCAGCTGTGAACAAAAGCCAAACTATAATAAGCATTTGAGTCTTTTAATGTTAACACTGACAATGAAGGACAAGTACCCTTTCAAACCACACATATCACATACAGATAAGTATTTCTACTGAAGTACAAACCAATACACATCAAAGGACAGTACTCAACTATAAGATGACATGTATTGTATCTACCACCTCCAAATAATAACAGAAACAAGAGAAATGCTAGTAGTAATTCAATGCAATTACGATTTACAAGTACGTCAACTGGTAGTTACTACAAAATGTGGCCCAATTGCACAAGACCTCACTACACTTCAAAAATAATTTCTCGGAATGTGCCCAGTTTGCCTGGATATAAGGCTGAAGGTATTGTGGGAAGGCTTCCAAAACAACTTAAAATACGCTGCAGAAAAGCGCTTATTTGAATGTATAGATGTCAAATCTGGGGAATGAAATGACCACATCACATCAGCAAAATGGGATACCACACCATTTGACAGTGTTTGTCGTAGCATGATCATATTTTGGCAGCATCCTTCTGAAATCAAATGTTATTCAGCAACCCTCTTGCTTCAATTCCAGAATGTGGAAGTTTTGCAACATTTTACAGAGGAAAATTTGCAATATTTTACAGAGAAAATTTGCAACATTTTACAGAAGCAGTCGGCACTCACAGTCTAGTATCCTCCACAAAAAAAAATACGGACCAATAATTCCACACGTCATCTGCATGCCATACCACAACTTTTGGACTTTTCTGAGGCTTTCCATAAAAATATCCAGGATTTTCCTAAGACTAATACCAAACAATTTTGCTTATTGACAAGTCTAGTCACGAAAAGTTTCCTTCATTGACCAGCAGCAGCTGTTGGAGAAACAGTGGCTCTTGGTTAACAACTGCACGTCTGTCAGTACAGTTGGCAAGTCTGTTTTGCCTACCAGTGTCTCTAAACTCTTAAATCAGCTTCAGTTTATACAGATGAAACTTCAAATCACCCATTAAGTGGACCAACAAATGTCAGGACAGTTTCAGTGTTTCTGCGTGAAGTTGAGTTGTGTTCAAGTGATATGTGCATTGGGTCAATTCTAGTAACTGATTCCACCCGTCAGCTTTGAGCAGCTTCATATAGAATTGTCGTTCAGATTAGATTAGATTAGATTAGTACTTGTTCCATAGATCATGAATACGACACTTCGTAATGATGTTGAGCATGTCAGGTTAATAAAAGGTGTCTATACAAGATACTACATTACACAAAATATTACATGACACTTAATATTTTTATTTTTGTGGGGTTGGGGAAATTACCTACTTATGATATCCAAAAATTCATCTAATGAGTAGAAGGAGTTGCCATTAAAAATTCTTTTAATTTCCTTTTAAATGCTATACGGCTATCTGTCAGGCTTTTGATGCTATTAAGTGAGTGACCAAAGACTTTTGTGGCAGCATAATTTACCCCCTTCTGAGCCAACATTAGATTTAACCTTGAGTAGTGAAGATCATCCTTTCTCTTAGTGTTGCAGCCAGGCACACTGCTATTACTTTTGAATTCGTTCGAATTGTTAATAACAAATTTCATAAGTGAATGTATATACTGTGAGGCTACAGTGAGGATCTCTAGCTATTTAAATAAGTGTCTGCAGGATAATCTTGGATGAGCTCCAGCAATTATTCTGATTACACGCTTTTGTGCAATGAACACTCTTTTACTCAATGATGAGTTACCCTAGAATATGAAGCCATACGAAAGCAGAGAATGAAAACAGGCGTGGTAAGCTAATTTACTGAGATGTATATCGCCAAAATTTGCAATGACCCTAATAGCATAAGTAGCTGAACTCAAATGTTTCAGCAGATCTTCAGTGTGTTTTCTCCAGTTCAACCCCTCATCAATGCATACACCTACAAATTTTGAATATTCTACCTTAGCTACCGATTTCTGATCGAAGTCTATATTTATTAATGGTGTCATTCCACTTAATGCATGGAACTGTATATACTGTGTTTTGTCAAAGTTTAATGAGAGCCCATTTTCAGAGAACCATTTAATGATTTTCTGAAAAACATCGTTTACAATTTCACCAGTTAATTCTTGTCTGTTGGGTGTGATAGCTATACTTGTATCATCGGCAAAAGGTACCAGCTTTGCATCTTCGTGAATATAGAATGGCAAGTCATTAATATATATTAAGAACAGCAGAGGACCCAAGACCAAACCTTGCGGCACCCCATTCTTGATTGTTCCCCAGTTTGAGAAATCACCAGTTTTTTTACATATTATTTGAACTGCTTATTTCAACTTTGTGCACTCTTCCAGTTAGGTATGATTTAAACCATTTGAGCACTGTCCCATTCATACCGCAGTACTTGAGCTTATCTAGAAGTATTCCATGATTTACACAATCAAAAGCCTTTCAGAGATCACAAAAAATCCAAATGGGTGATTTCCGGTTACTCAGAGCATTTAATATTTCATTAGTGAAAGTATATACAGCATTTTCCATTGAAAACCCTTCTGGAAACCAAACCGACATTTTGTTAAAACTTTATTTTTACAAAGGTGTGAAGCTACTCTACAATACATTACTTTTTCAAGAATTTTGGATAAGGCAGTCAGAAGAGTGACTGGGTGGTAGTTGTTGACATCAGACGTATCCCCTTCTTTATGCAGTGGTTTAACAATGACATACTTCAGTCTATCTGGGAAAATACCCTGCTTCAGAGAGCTATTACATATGTGGCTAAGAATCCCATTTATTTCTTGGGAACAAGCTTTTATTATCCTGCTGGAAATGCCATCAATTCCATGTGAGCTTTCATTCTTGAGAGAGTTTATTATCTTCCTGATTTCAGAAGGAGAGGTGGGTGGAATTTCAATTGGTGTGGGTAAGGCCTCTTCCATTAATTGCCTTGCTTCTTCTAATGGACATTTAGACCCTATTTTCTCTACAACATTTAAAAAATGATTATTCGAAATGTTTTCGACTTCCGGATTGTTGTTTGTCAAGTTTCCATTCGCTTTGATGGTAATGCTGTCATCCTGTACTCGTGGTTGCCCTGTCTCCCTTGTAATAATATTTCAAATTGTTTTGATTTTGTTATCAGAGGTATTAATCTCAGACATGATGCACATGCTTCTGGACTTTTTAATCACCTTTCTTAATGTAGCACAGTAGTTTTTATAATATTTGGCTGTTTCTGGGTCATTACTCTTTCTTGTTGTTACATACAGTTCCCTTTTGTGGTTACAAGATATTTTTATTCCTGTAGTAAGCCAAGGTTTTTTGCATGGTTTCTTATAATTAGATTTAACTACTTTCTTGGGGAAACAGTTTTCAAATTCTCTTACAAGTGTATCATGAAAGAAGCTATATTTTAAATTGGCACCGGGTTCCTTGTACACCTCATCCCAGTCCAACTGCTGAAGATTTTCTCTAAAATTTCTAATTGTTGAGTTATTAATTGAACGCACAACTTTGGAGGATAGTTTTAAATTACTGAATGGAGCTACATCATATACTGTAACTATCTGAGCACCATGATCAGAAAGGCCATCCTCAACAGGACAAGAATTTATGTTTTTAAACCTATCTTGGTCTATAAAAGTGTTAGCTATCATTGAGCTGCTGTCCTTTACTGCTTAATGACAGATGTCAAATTGAAAGAACCGATCAAGACTTCCAGGTCATTCTTCCCATTACACTCTTTCAGTGAATCAACATTGAAGTCTCCACAAATAATAATTTGCTTTCCCCTATCTGACAGACAGCACAACGAGGCATTCAAGTTTTCCAGGAATAAATGAAAGTTTCCTGAAGGGGACCTATATACTGTTACAATTATAAAAGAGCCCTCCTTCAGTTTAAGTTGACAGGCACATGTTGCTCTAGACAAATCTACTATTAGATTTTTACAACCATTGGGAGTTATTGCAGAATTCTGCAAATGTAATATTTGTGGAAATTACAAGGTGTTGACAAATATTACGGCTTCAAGAACATCTGATGAATACATGTGGGACGTAGAAGAAATAATATATGGAGGTCTATCCACAGAGAGACTTGGTTCAAAAGATCAACACTGAATTTAGAAGTTATAATTATGTTAATTTACAATTTTTCTTACGAATATTCTGCTATATCTGTCATGTGTGAAACAGGGGTTGCATGTTTCATGTAGCATGTAGTCAATTGGTTTTCATTCTGTAGAAAAGTTTTCCGGACATTTATAAAGTCCAGGAGATCACTGGAGGAGGGGAGGTTATAGCTGGAATAGACGTATCACATTTTGGTAAGAGAGAGGAGGAAAGAGAGCATGAGGTGGTCAGGATTTGGGTTTTTGGAATAGTAATTTCTGAGGGAGGGGGGTGGAATGCACAATGCACTAATGTTGTATTTAGGGTGGTTCCAAGTCATACCAAAGAAGTATTAACATCTTTGACTGAAGAATATGTGGAAGAAGGTTCAACAGCGATGTCTGATGGGATTGCTTCCTACAAGTGGTTGGGTCAAATAGGGTTATCATTTGTTTGTAAATCATAACATTCAGTTTAAAGATTATACATTGAGGGGATGTACAAATACAATTAAACGGTATAGCGATGAGGGGGTTGGGGGGCGGGGGATGCTAAATCTGTTGTCGGCAGAAAAAAGAGAAGGATTTCAGTGTTGCAAGGCCATTTGGATGAATACTGTGGGAGGAAGAATACTCCTAAAGGTTACCGAGTATTTCTAGCCTTTATGAGAATAGTACACAAAATGAACAAGTTTCGTTTCATTAGTTATCTGCGGGAGGTTTTCATATTTTTTCCTTGCGTTATGGTCTTTTTTCTGTTACTATGGCCTGTGGGTTTGGGGCTTTTTCGGTTTCTCTGGAGAGAGGTTTTTAATACTTTTTGGGTACAGTGGTGGGGCGAGGGGTTCATTGTTGTTTCTTGTCCATGTAGGTTTCTGTGTTTAGTTTGTAATATTCTTTGTGTTTTTTACTTTAAAATTTTGCAGTCAGGTGGGGGAGCGTGGCGGAGTAGAATTGATTTGGGTGGTACTTCATTCATGCCTGGTATCTGGTGTTTCTTATTAATTGATTAATTTTTTGGTTTTTATATATTTTGTTCTAGCTTGACTTCTTAGCATTTTTATTGCTTGTTATATCCTTATTTTGTTGTTCCTGTCAGCCTCAATCTTTCATTCCTCTGGAAGTTCATATGTGATAACTTATTTTATTATATGCAGCCTATTTTTCTTTTTTCCAATTAATGTTTTCATTACACTTCTGTCAATTTTACTTTCATTCCTGAGGTACAAATTCTACAGTTTGTTATTTTTAAACTACTGCGGCTGGTGTGAATTACATGAAGACTGCAGCTGGTGTGAATTACATGAAGTCTAGTTACTGGTTCCAGGATTTTTCATTTTTGCATTTTCATATTTGGGGTGTGCAGTGATGTTTTTAAAGATTTTCATTTTTGGAAGTGTTTTCTGTACTACTTTGGACAATAATTGAGACATATTGATAGATTTGTTCTGTATAGGTGAATTCTTTCGTCAATTCTAAGGTACGCAAGTTCTGCATTTTTACAACATGTTTTCACAGTGGTTTGTTTCAGCATTTCCATTGCTTCTTTCGGTGCTTCTTTCATTTCAGTGAACCCAATTCCCACATAAATCATTTACATACGAATCGGTTACCGCAATTTACCTGCATAGGTTAATTCTCATCATCGATTCCAATATTTGTTACTTTTTGTGGGCTTTCATAACTTGTGAACTTTCTTTTCTTTTAGGATTTAGTGTGTCAGTTTCTCCACATTTCATGCTACTGTTTCATATTTCATTCACTTCATTTTTACATTGTTCTGTTTTACTTTAGTTTCTCCCCATTAAAATCACCAGCTTTCCTGTGCTTCTCCCAATCGATTCAATAATTAATATTAAAATGAATGCTGCTTTATAACAGTAAAATTTCAACATGTGCTATATTGTAGTGCAATTTAATGATCCTCTGTGTTTCTTCACTAACATAAATTACAATAATAAGTCTAACTAAACAAATATTTGTTTCATTCTTGTTCTTATTTATTTTCATAATCTTCAATTTGTTGAGACATAATTTGTATCTAAGTATGTAATCACCTGAAATTTTATTGTAATTTTATCCCACACTACATTTGTTTGTTTACAAGTATGATCTGTTGCTTTCATAGACTGGCTTTATGTAGTGTCTTTGTCTGAGGTATGACATCTTTGCTCAAAGTCAACAAGTGGAAATTGACACTAGAATTTATCCTGTACATTTGTTCCAGGTTCTCACATGTTTGAGCACCTCTAACCCAAGCTGGTGACTGCCGATACAGAGTACCATCAGTGGCCCTCCACTGTCTCATCCATCAGAGAATACTGTGCCTCTCAGGCAGTCATTATTGTTCCTTCACATTGCCTGATGAGCCTCTGTGACAGTATCAGTTCAGATAAGGATTTCCACTACTCTGTGGCATACTAACTGCCCCATTCCCCCTTATTCAGCGACACAAGTATGCATAGCAGACAATGCGCATTTGGTCAGGGTTACCACCTGCATTTGGCAAATACAATAGGTGTCACCCGCATAAAGTGAACAGCTTCCTCACAGAACGACCACAAACACCAAATTCAGTCTAAAGTCAAGATGTGGTCAATTTCAGAAGACCATTACGAATGAATTATCAGAAGAACTAGGTAGATCCTGGCCAGCATAAACACTGGGAAGTCTGCATATTATTAAACAAACAATGGACAAGAATAATAAGACCAAAAACCAACCTGGATACCCTGTTCTATCTAACACGTGGAATTCTGGTGAAGCCCTGACACCTTGCCTTCATTGCCCACTCAGTACAGCCTCATGGGCCTCAGGTAACACCTTCTAATGCTAGTAGTGTCACCAACTTCAGGACTGAATTAACCTACTTTCTTTTGGCAGGTTGACAGACACACAAACATACACAAACATACACACAAAATTCAAGCTTTCGCAACCAACGGTTGCTTCATCAGGAAAGAGGGAAGGAGAGGGAAAGATGAAAGGATGTGGGTTTTAAGGGAGAGGGTAAGGAGTCATTCCAATCCCGGGAGCGGAAAGACTTACCTTAGAGGGGAAAAAAGGACAGGTATACACTCGCGCGCGCACACACACACACACACACACACACACACACACACACACACACACACACACACACACACACACACACACACATCTCCATCCGCACATACACAGACACAAGGGGGGGGGGGGGGGGGGGGGAACAGAACCCAGTCAGAATTGGCGGATTTTCCTGATGAACACGGGATCAAATAAATAAAATTAAATCTAGCTTTTTCAAAATGCTACAATGCAGGAAGAATTACCCCATGTGCAAAGCAGTGTTTCAGTTGAGTTAAAAACGCACTGGACGATAACATACACGATACCCTTGGTGAAGCTACACTCAATGCCATGACCAAAAATTTTTCTGATTCCTCCTTCGCTATTATTCACTTTATGTATGGTCTACCTACCAGAGCTATTCCTTTAACTTGCAATACTACTTATCTTAAAAAAATAACTAGTTTAGGATAGACTTGTGATATTTAAGAGAATTATACCTGTGTTTCTGTGAAATTTGAATGGAAGGGTATATAGAAATTTTACATTATCAACAATTTTTTAAGTTTCTGACTACTACTATTTTCTGTTGATATATCTTTTGATTGCTTTATGTTCTTAGATGTTTGCCTACACGACAGGATTTGAGTAACATGTGAGGGAATCAAATTATTTCAGTGAGCTGGATTACAGCAGTTTAACTCACAATTCTTTTCAAACTGATATTTATCATTAGCCACAAATGTCACTGAACATCAAAAGTAAGCCTACAGTATGCCCAAAACGTGAGCAATCAATCATATATCTGTGAAAAGACTTCTACAAGTGACTGGCGGCTTTACACAATTTATTTATTGCTTACTTCTACAGAATAAATTCTCAATTAACATTAGCTGCAGTGACCCCCAATGATATTTCCATAGAACTGGAAATGATTATAGGCTATTCCTAATAAGCTACCTTTTTTTTAAGGGTCGCTTCTACGTTAAGGGTCAAAGCCGACGGGTGGGATCGGACGCTTCGGTCAACCCCAATATTCTGCATAATGTGACATTGTTAAAAACAAGAAAATTCCTTAGAATGTCACACAAAGAAGACTACGTACAAGTTGTGTACATTATTCAGTTATTAATTACGATATATAGCAAATACCTTTTGTCCAGCCAAATCTTGAACTTGGCTGTCATAATCTTGCAACTTAGTCATGTATTTCAACGCCGCTTGTGATGTCTGTCGTATACGTTCTTCTAGTAAGGATACCCGTTCAGCTGCTTCTTTCTCTAGTTGTTCTGCGGTCTCTACAAGGAGCATATTCTGTTCCGTCAAATCTTTAACCCAGGACTGAAGAGTTGAGACCTTCAACTGAAATAACGTCTGAACGTAAGCATTACCACAGATAAAAGCAAATCTTCTTCGGCTGGGTACTGAAGCTTACCTTCAATGCATCTACTTCAGCATCTTCGTCAACGCTTTCTAAGATTTTTTCATAAACATCTTGCAATTTCGCAATAATTTCAGATGGTCTGGAGTCAGAGCAAATGGGAACACTACCGTTATCATGGTTCGAAAGTACGGCGTTATGAACGTCTTCTCCAATCATTTTAATGATATTATTCTTTTCAGTCTACGTGCCGCTTTTATTTTTAGCAGCTGGCTACATACATATTTCTCTCGACGTAAACAAACACTGCTCTGTCAAAACACAAACGCAAGGATCTTATACGAGAGATAATTCATATCTTCGCGCTACGTGTTCTGATGCAAATACATTTCAGTTGTGGCTCTACTTCTTTCAAAGTTATAATTAATTTAGCTTTCTCGTTGATACAGTTCTTCTGTTGTCACGGAGCCGTGATCCAAAACTGCAGCAGTCGTTCTAGCAGACGAACTGAATCAACAGCTCATTATATCTTAATTCATTTATGTATGGAGCGCAGGAAGAATGCCTGTTTACATGCCATTGTGCGTGAGGAAATTAGTATAACCCTATTTTCGCGATCTCGACGGGTGGGATAAGGTTAACTGACGAATATCTTTTGCAATTCCTCTTAATATTGGTTCCTGAACCTTGTAAGCAGTGTTTTGGTGTCTCTCTTCAAGCGTCTGCTAACTGATGTTATTCGGCATTTTGCTGATAATTTTCCAAAAGTCACACATATGTGTGACCATTCACAACATTCAGTTTCTCCCGTTGCTACTACCTGGTATACGTCTCACACATTTAAGCAATATTCTGAAATGGGAGGCACAAGTGTTTTGCAACCGTTCTCTTTTAGAAGGTTGCACCGTCTAATCTCAAACTTTACCCCTTAGAGATGAAATATTACTGGATACGTTCTGAACTGTTATTGTTATTAAATTTGTATCCTTAAATTGGGTATAATTTAACTCTGTCATAGGCGTTGGCTTTCTAATGATATAAAAATATAACGCTTCTATTTTTGTTTACTATGATGCATTCACATATCTAGAGAAACTCTTGACAAATGATCAAGGAAGTGTGTATTGTATTCAGATTTTCTATTTTTTCAATTATACTTTCTGACATATTCCACACCTGTAAGAATTCTATCATGGAACAAAAACTGAATTCAATCTAATATGGTTTCATTCGTCTGCTACAGCGGGCATTAACTACCACACCTTTGCATCACGATTCCTGCAGACAGACAGCTTATATACATCTAGAAAGATACTGCGACTTGAGAGGCATCCACCGATGTCATCGGAAAACCGAAGCAAACCAACTTTTAATGTATATATAGTCCCTTCGTCGTCTTATTTAATTATCAAAAAGTGAAACATAGAGAGTACCATAAAAATATTCGGATTTCTACTATTTGAATAGCCTCGCCATTGAAATAAAATAAAATCCACTGTATAGGTACAACACCAAAGATGCGTAAAACATTAACGTTTTATGTTTGTGTGTGTACATACTAGGAATAAAAATGCTGATAGATCCAACAAAATGATCCGTAACGTATTTTAAATACAAAATTTCCTCATAACTATATTGTTTCATTACAAGATAATTTATACAAATTAATTTATCATCCTTTTATAGTACATACCTGCTTCTTCTTCCAGGATTCCATTGTTCTTTTAGAAGTTCTTTTTCTGCTGCTTTGAGCACTGTGGTAAAACATTGACAATTTTGTAATGTGTATAAAACAGTTCTGAGTGTTGTTTAACACAGTTCAGTATCTCTACTTCGTGAGAAACACGAATGGGCATCAGATCTGCATCTATATATATGCAAATTTTCGTTAACATACACAAATGCTGTAAAAATATACATACGAGAAACGGTAAGTGTGTGTGTGTTTTTTATTTTTCTAAAATACTGTAATGTTAGAAGAGTTATCAAAAACAAATCTGCTTAACATCAGTAGGATATATCCAAATGTAGGATATATCCAAATTTTGAGTCTGTGTGTGTGTGTGTTTATTCCCAATAATAGGCATTTCTGAATATAAATTATTTTAAATTAAAAGGAAGGTCAGCATTGGTCGTAATATTGATGTTTTATTAATAGCATAATCGATTGTCGATCACATAGTGATCATCTTCGGTGCTGTACACATTAGACTGATACACTGGTATCAAGTTATCAATCAACTTGATAACTCTACATGCACATAAGTTATCAATCGACTTGATATCAGTGTCTAAGTTGAATGTGTACAACACCGAAGATGATCACTATGTGATCGAAAATCGATTCTGCTATTAATAAAACATCAATATTACGACCAACGTTGACCTTCCTTTTAATTTAACATACATGATCGTTGCGCACGCAGCACTCCAAGACGTCGCCAATCAATAAATTATTTTGTTTCATCCTCTGTATTGTTGCACTGTATAATGTAATTCGACAATGTAATGCATGGGAAGATGTTTTAGTTAGTAAGTTGTTTATACGTTGTGTGGATCATAATGGCGACGTATTATGGTCTGGAAGAAATCTGGTTTACATTTGCGGGACACTTCATCAGTGAAAAACATTGCAATATACTGACCATTTACCTGATTGTTTCAAGCTGAGTCTCTTTTTAACACACAGGCATTTATATTAAACTATGTCCACTCGGAGGCCGGCCGTTGTGGCCGAGCGGTTCTAGGCGCTTCAGTCTGGAACCGCGAGACCGCTACGGTCGCAAGTTCGAATCCTGCCTCGGGCATGGATGTGTGTGATGTCCTTAGGTTAGTTAGGTTTAACTAGCTCTAAGTTCTTGGACTGATGACCTCAGCTGTTAAGTCCCATAATGCTCAGAGCCATTTGAACCAGTTTTTGCCCAGTCTCTCTCTCTCTCTCTCTCTCTCTCTTTCTCTTTCTCTCTCTCATTCACACACACACACACACACACACACACACACACACACACACCATATATTAAAAATTCTGCAGTATATCAATAGGGTAGAAGTTATCAAGCACAAATGATATCTGTTTGTTGAAGTTAATTGTTTTAGGCCTATCTATTAAATTTTTTACATCACTAGCTATGTACTCAAAACTGTTATGGCTCAAATCCTCATTCCTTTTTGTGCCATACTAGCAAACAGTAAATGGTAACAATGGTCGTGCATGCATTACTTGACAATATTTGCTAGGTAAAAATGAGATTTCTTCATCACTCTACATGCGCATAATTTTGTATCAGCATCACTTCTCAGAGATTAATTAGCTGCAGTCATGACTACAGAAGCTTGTTACTTGAGAAAGCAGTAAGCCACATTCGACATTACTGCTTACAGTAAGTAAATGTGTTTGAGATTAGCTGAAACTAATTAATCTTAGGAATTAATATGAGGGAAGAGTATCGACTACAAGTCATTAGATGTGTCACAACCATTGAAAGTGTGATGCAAGCCCTAAGTTGTATGCCTCAGGATACAGAAGTTGCTGCTACCATAGGAACAAATGAGCATGTAGACAATAGAGGTCTTGGGCTAAGATACAATGTTCCTGCATATGTTACTTCAGATACTACTATTGCTTTAGATAGCTATAGCTACTTCTCACAATTTTCAGTTGTTAGGCTGCATTCTCTTATGCCCATATAATGCATTGCACTGACTTGTGTGCACTTCTTTCTGGTAATTAATGGCAGTTATGTATCCACATCTGGGGTCATTCCACATCAAATCAAACAGGTCGTATCAGCCATCATCTACATTCTCATGAAACTTCGCACATTTGCTCACACTTATAACATAAGAAATTGTGCAAAATCTTTTTGCTCTCATACAACAATTTTTTTATATCAAATTCTAAATGTAGTTATACTCTGATCACTGGGCTCTGCAAGAATGCCAATGCAAAATGGTATTATCTACATTGTTGAGCATTTTAGAATATAAATATGAAAACTTACAGAAACAACGTTTTATTAATTAATCAGTATGTGCCTAACAGCTACACCCCACAGAACACATAATAAATAAAATTATTAATGGGTTTTCTACAAATGAACACACAAATAAATATGAAATCACTATATTTTACATTGTGATGAAACAAAAATAATTCTAAATAAGATCATCTACACCTGACACCCACTGCTTCAGAGATTTTCCTGAAACTTTTTCTGCTTGTTACTTTCTGCATGGCAATAGTCAATGCAAAATTTCTCCATATACTTCATATACACTCCTGGAAATGGAAAAAAGAACACATTGACACCGGTGTGTCAGACCCACCATACTTGCTCCGGACACTGCGAGAGGGCTGTACAAGCAATGATCACACGCACGGCACAGCGGACACACCAGGAACCGCGGTGTTGGCCGTCGAATGGCGCTAGCTGCGCAGCATTTGTGCACCGCCGCCGTCAGTGTCAGCCAGTTTGCCGTGGCATACGGAGCTCCATCGCAGTCTTTGACACTGGTAGCATGCCGCGACAGCGTGGACGTGAACCGTATGTGCAGTTGACGGACTTTGAGCGAGGGCGTATAGTGGGCATGCGGGAGGCCGGGTGGACGTACCGCCGAATTGCTCAACACGTGGGGCGTGAGGTCTCCACAGTACATCGATGTTGTCGCCAGTGGTCGGCGGAAGGTGCACGTGCCCGTCGACCTGGGACCGGACCGCAGCGACGCACGGATGCACGCTAAGACCGTGGGATCCTATGTAGTGCCGTAGGGGACCGCACCGCCACTTCCCAGCAAATTAGGGACACTGTTGCTCCTGGGGTATCGGTGAGGACCATTCGCAACCGTCTCCATGAAGCTGGGCTACGGTCCCGCACACCGTTAGGCTGTCTTCTGCTCACGCCCCAACATCGTGCAGCCCGCCGCCAGTGGTGTCGCGACAGGCGTGAATGGAGGAACGAATGGAGACGTGTCGTCTTCAGCGATGAGAGTCGCTTCTGCCTTGGTGCCAATGATGGTCGTATGCGTGTTTGGCGCCGTGCAGGTGAGTGCCACAATCAGGACTGCATACGACCGAGGCACACAGGGCCAACACCCGGCATCATGGTGTGGGGAGCGATCTCCTACACTGGCCGTACACCACTGGTGATCGTCGAGGGGACACTGAATAGTGCACGGTACATCCAAACCGTCATCGAACCCATCGTTCTACCATTCCTAGACCGGCAAGGGAACTTGCTGTTCCAACAGGACAATGCACGTCCGCATGTATCCCGTGCCACCCAACGTGCTCTAGAAGGTGTAAGTCAACTACCCTGGCGAGCAAGATCTCCGGATCTGTCCCCCATTGAGCATGTTTGGGACTGGATGAAGCGTCGTCTCACGCGGTCTGCACGTCCAGCACGAACGCTGGTCCAACTGAGGCGCCAGGTGGAAATGGCATGGCAAGCCGTTCCACAGGACTACATCCAGCATCTCTACGATCGTCTCCATGGGAGAATAGCAGCCTGCATTGCTGCGAAAGGTGGATATACACTGTACTAGTTCCGACATTGTGCATGCTCTGTTGCCTGTGTCTATGTGCCTGTGGTTCTGTCAGTGTGATCATGTGATGTATCTGACCCCAGGAATGTGTCAATAAAGTTTCCCCTTCCTGGGACAATGAATTCACGGTGTTCTTATTTCAATTTCCAGGAGTGTAGTATGAGGGAAAATAATGGAAATTTTTTACAAAAGTAAATGCTGCAACTGAAGTTTGTCTTTTAGATTGCCTTACTTCAGACAAAAATTGTAATAACAATCATAACAATATTAATAACAGAAAGTATTTTATTTTCAACACATCACTGTCATATTTCCCTAGATGTCACAGAAGAGATGTATTTTTATTAGGAAACAATTAATAACTGTTCTTGCCTTATAGGAATACTGAAAATGAACTGAAGCTGTTGTGGTCCAAACAATGATGTTTTAGGTATGTAAAACACTTTCTGACAGCTGATACAAGATTTATTTTTATCGAAACTAATATTATTTGAAAAAAAAGAAGAAAGAAGAAGCACCCTGAGTCTTCATAGATACTGGATGTTCGTTTAACATATATCACATCATTGTTCTGAAGTTCATTCAAATCAGATTATGTAAACTGGTAACCTATAGCCAGACTGCGTCATGAACGTACAGAGGCAATAGTTATAAATTTAATTGAAACATTTTCTTTAAGGGGGTTAACTTTATTTACAGTGTCAAATAAGCGTCATTAAACAACAATTATTCTAGCCCCACTAATGTTAATTTAAAATGTACATGTTCAGCAGTGGAGATCTCTGAAACTATCAATGAAACTTTTTAAAAGTATTTATGTTGATTTAGGTAAACCAACTGCACACAAAATGTTTTCCATGGTCACAAAACAAGAGTATTCCTTCTTAGGCCAAAAGAATGACACATGCTGGTCCGGGTGGGAGGAGAAAAAGTAGTTCAACGTCTTCTGCTCCATCACAGACATCTCAGACGAAGACAAAGTACCACCAGTCATCATATACAGCTGCTACAAAAGAATTTTGATGACGACGACTGCATATCAATCGTGGACCATTTTCACTGAATGAACAAAATCGAGGAAGGCTTTTCAGAAGAAGTTACTCTTTTAATCTCTGAAGAATCACAAGAAAGTGGTGTGTAACGGTGAAAATTCCTGGTGTCAGGTATTCTGCGGGTTGTTGAAAATTTCTTCTCGAGGTTCTTGCGTAGGAAATCTACACTGACTTTCTCTAAAAAGTGAAAAACACATTTGTCAATATTAGTTTTAGAGAAATTGTAAACACCAGTTGTAGTTGTTATTTTTGCATCATCCACTAGTTGAAGACTAGGTCTTCTCAATATACGTTTTATAGTTCCTCCCAAACCATCACACAAAGATTTACCATAGCTAGTAGCAAAAATGGAATGCTTAACATTAATAGAAAAACCGTTTTTGTGCTCACATAAATTTTTTAAGCTTCTTCTGTCCTTATATTGAGCAGTACATCCATCAGTGAAATAATCTACTTTCTTCCCTTGTGGAAAATGCTCTGCCAACCACTTATCGATTTCTTCCTGGAGAGCAATTACAAATCCTACACAATGTTCCACAGCATCACTTGCAAAGCGATGGTTAACTATTACCAATTTACTTTCTTCATTTACCACATAAACACTCACAGGGTACATGGTACAGTTGCTTCATATCCAGTGGTAACTTTGAATTTCATTCTGAATTACAAAACTTTAGTTTTCAGCAAAGTCCATTAACAGAATTGCTTTTCCAGGGTTAGATTCTCTTACAATATTTTCAATAATTTTGACTGACACTTAGATATAAATGAGTGTGGTTTAAGTGCCTGTAATTTTGTTACCAACAAGTCTGTGTGTTCACCAACAGTTGCAGACCGCTTAACCAGTTCCACCCAGTGATCTGTGTTCATCCATTGCCTGAACTCAATTTCATCATCTTTTGTAAAGTAAGTCCTGTTTTAATAATTCTGAGAGTTTGTCATCACTGGGACTGTTACCACAGTGATTAAGCATGCAATCATAATTTTCCAAGTCACACACAATAAATTTTATAAGTTCTTTGTACATTCTTCAATGTGTTCTGCATCCAAAACCAGTTTTACATTTTAGTGGATATCACACACACACACACACACACACACATGCACATGCAAACATACACACACACACACACACACACACACACACACACACACTGAAAGAGTGCCTGCAGCACCAACTAAAATACATCACTTTGGTCTTAGTGAACAAAATTTAGAAGGCCATTGTTAATGTTTAGATACTCCCTTTAAAAACAAGTGTACAGTTCTCCTAAGTTTCAAAGGATGAGTCTTTTTGCATATACACATTCTTCTGAATGCTAACTTTTGTCTTTTGCTCCTGGTAACATTCGAGTATATTCATCACTTTGGAAGAAATCAGTGACAATCTTTACCACTTCATCACCAATAGCTTCCACCTTTTTGGTTTAGGAACTAATAAAATACGAATTTCTGTTTTCAGTTTCCTTGTTTGCCAAACCACGTACTCACTAACACTGAATTCTGACTTTATGTCTCCTTTTAACCAAGAGCCCCCAGGGGCTCGGCAGTCATTTGCTGGGTATGGGCTTGACGACCCCGGGATTCCTGAGCTTCGGACTGGTAAGTGCCGCTAATCCCCTGTCACCATAAGCTCTGGGCATGCTTCAGCGACCACCATGCGGCGCGGAGGTGGAATGTTGCATGTCACAGGGAATGGGGATCTTGGCTTGACTGCCCAGATCGTGAGGATGGAATAAACCTCTATAAAAACCCATCAATCTCAAGGTGTGCTGCTCAATGATGAGATGCATGTCTGTTTAGGTAGAACAGTTGTTAGCGAGCAACCTCTGGGGAACCTGCCGCACCTCACTTGTATAAGGCTTACTCAAGCATGCGGGGCTCTGTCTGAGTGGACTTTTATTTCCCTAGGTGCTCGTGGGACTGAGATGGAACCTCAACATCTTCTTCTCCTCCAAGTGGGAAGCATGTGCCACCTGGGAGTTCTCAGACCATTCATCAAAAAGAATGAGGGAGGCTAGTCCTCCTCATAATCAACTTGTTGGTTGTAATGGGGCTCAAGGAATCATGAATCACAATGTCTTTGTAGTGATCAAGAGGAAGGAGGAGACGTGTGTCCCACTTCTATATCCATAAAAGCTTAGAAGGGCTCGCTGATATCCTAAAGACTATTAAGCAGCTGCACAATGGTTCCGTGATTGTTGAGACTAACTGGGCAAAGCAGGTGGATTTTTTTAAGAAGTCATAGAAATTGGGTGAGTACGACATCATTGTTGAGTTGCATAGGTCCCTTAACTACAGCAAAGGTGTGGTAACCTGCTATGATATTATGGATATAGACGTTGCTGAACTCAAACAAATATGGGCACCACACGGGATCATATATGTCGAACAAAGAACACCCAAGAACAATGAAGAGACTGAGACGACTGCCACTTTTATTGTGACCTTCAGTTCTCCAACGCTACCTGAACACATCATGGCAGATTTCCTCCAACTAAGGATCCGACCCTATGTACCTAACCCTATGCGATGCTGCAAATGCCAGCTCTTTGGCCATGAAACTGGGATGGACTGTGCATCTCCAGCAATTTGTATTTACTGCCCAGGAAGCCAACCAGTCCAGAGCCAAGCCAAGCAAGAAATCAAATAGGCCAAGCGGATCCAGTACACAGAAGCCAAAAAGGACTATCAGGCGATGAAACCCCTTGTCTTTGCCACCTCTTACGCTTTGACAGTGCAAAAACATGTTACTAAGGTCGAAGCCTCGACTCAGACGACGTCCAGTGTTCCATTATCCACCTCCAGCACCTGTACTTGCACATATATGTGCCAAAGTAAAGTGAAAGACATAGCAATTCATCTGCATCACTTTCATTTCTATCATTGATGTCAATTTTCTGCTCACAAAACTTACGACATGTTGTGCACAGTTTTTGGCCTGGTTTTACATACATTCTTTTAGCACTTAATGTTTTAGATTAAGACAAGCAAACTGACCTCAAAGATTTTTTAACTGTTTGTGTTTTTTGAAAGGATCGCAATAAATTCTTTGATGACTTTCGAAAACTTTTACATAATAGTGTCTGTGATGTACACATACAGTAGCACGTCCTTGATTTTGTGGAAAGCTTATACTGGATCGCAACAATATCAAGTCTGGTTGGTCTTCACTCAGCTCTTCTACTTTTTGTAGAGTTTTTACTTAGCTATAGGTTGTCAGATGACATAGTGGTTTTGGTAATTTTCCAACAGTGCATGAATTCACATTTTATATTGCAATTAACTGAGCACTACTTCACTTAAAGCATACTTTGTACATGTGGAATGATAGGGCTGCAGCACAAACGGATATGACCTGACTCATAGAAAGACAAAGACCAACTGAGGCCAAATACACTAACTGCTGCATGCGTGTTATTCTCAATAATGAATTTCAGCAATTTTTGCATTGTTTTCATGCCTATAAAGGATTCAAACAGGCTACTACTGTCTAAGGACACTTTTTATCACTGTGAGCAGGTGACTGGGTGAACACATAAATTATGTATATTACAGTCTTTAAAAAATTACTGAATAAATCAAATAAAAGGAAAAAATTTTCACACTTAATGTTAACTTGCCTGCCTAGAATGAGTTAAACTTAAATATGCTAATCCGATACCGTTGCATCTGAGGCAGTGAGACAGTGAGCGGATGAACTGATTTGAAATGACCTTTCCCATCACAGCAAAAAGTACTTTGATTTCAGATGTGTTTGTCAGTTAGCCAAAGACCCATTAAAACTTCCATTTTGTTAGAAAGCTTACTATCTAGGGGATTATTTAAGACCAAAATCAGTTCCCAGCATGCTGGAGAAACGTGATATAAGCATTTTTCCACATCTTCGCAATTTTGCTGAAATCGAAAATTGATAAAGATTAATATCTAAAAAAAATTTTCTTTGTAACTCTACTGATTCAATAACTGGATATCTGTTAAGTAATGCATTAATTAACTTCTGAAAAAATCCAAATCAAAAGCTACTTAAACACCTGAGTTATGGGCATTTTTATAGATAAGTACCATCACTCACTGACATTCTTGTAGAGTCCAGTTATCAGAATATCACTAAATTTAAAATTCGATATAAAATAAAGTTGAGACAAAAAAGGTTTTGCAGAATTTCCTATCTTATAAGTATAAGCAAACGTCCAAAATTTTGTGAAAATCTAAGTTACAAACATTTGAATTATTGCCTGTTTTGATGTGGAATGACCCTCTACTACATCTACCTGCATACTCTGCAAACCACTGTCAAGTACACAGTTATGCACATATTAATGCTCTTCTCAGTCCATTCACACATTAAGTGTCAGAAAAATGATTGCCTAAATGCCTCTTTGTACACTACAGTTAGTCTGGCATGTCTTTGCGTTCTCTATGGGAGCAGTACATAGGGGGCTGAACAATACCTCTAAAGGCTTCACTTAATACTAATTCTCAAAACTTTGCAAGTAGCCTTTTATGGGACAATTGGCGACTATCTAGAAGTGTCTGGCAGTTCAGGCACTTCAACTTTTCTGTCATGCTCGCTCAAAATTAAAACAAGTCAACGATCATTCATGCTGCTCTTTTTGCCATTTGGTATGGGTACCATATACCTGAGCAGTACTGTAAGTGAATAAATGATTTTTAAGCAGTCTCCTTTATAGACTAATGGCATTTTCCCAGTTTCTTGTCAGTGAATCAACATCTGACACCTATGACTGAACTAGGGGACTGATGACCTCAGATGTTAAGTCCCATAGTGCTCAGAGCCATTTTTTTGACTGAACTTACATGGTCATCCCATTTCATGTACAACAGATTGTTACTCAGGTATTTCTATGAACTGACTGATACAGATTGTGACTCACTGATATTGTAATTACAGGAGATCACATTTTTGCGTTTTGTAATATACACAACTTCCTCCCATGAGCTATGGACCTTGCCATTGGTGGGGAGGCTTGTGTGCCTCGGTGATAGAGATAGCTGTACCGTAGGCACAACCACAGTGGAGGGTTATCTATTGAGAGACAGACAAATGTGTGGTTACTGAAGATGGACAGCAGCCTTTTCAGTAGTTAAAGGGGAAACAGTCTGGATGATTGACTGATTTGGCCTTCTAACATTAACCAAAATGTCCTTGCTGTGCTGGTACTGTGAACAGCTGAAAGCAAGGGGAAACTACATCCTTAATGTTACCCAAGTGCATGCAGCTTTACTGTATGGTTAATGATGATGGCGTGCTCTTGGGTCAAATATTCTGGATGTAAAAGAGTCCCATAGTCCCCCATTCGGATCTGCAGGCAGGGAATACTCAGGAGGACGTCGTTATCAGCTGAATCGCTTTCCGGCCTAGGGAACAGGTGATAGTCACTGGGCGCCAACTCAAGACTATAGGGTGGGTGGGTGATTATGTTCCACTGAAACTGTTGCAGGAGAGCAACGGTTTGCTGAGCGATGTTTGGGCGAGCGTTGTCATGGAGAATGTGTATGCCCTTGCTCAACATTCCTGTTCTCCATTTCTGAATTGCCCATTTGAGTTTTTCAGAGTCTCACAGTACCTGTCAGCGTTAATTGTGGTAACAGCGATTCAGCTCCGACGTCGGCGTGAAAGAAGAGGTTCATAACTTTATAAACAGCATAGCGCCAAGCTGGTATGACATGGGGATACAAAAACTGCCACTGCGTCTACAAGAATGCATCGAAAGAAATGGTTATTATGTCGAAAAATAGCTAAATGTACAAGCTTTAAACTGATGTAAACCTGTAAACCATTTTAGAAATAAACAGGTTTATGTACTTATAAAAATATAGGACACCTTACTTTTGGGATTACCCATGTACATTAGCCCAAAGCAGTAATTCTAAAAGTTTCTGTGAAGACACTCTTCAGTGGCATAGAAGGAGTTGCCCATCAGAAAGTTCATTAATTCAGTCTTAAAATTCACTGCTTATCTCTGTGACACTGAACGTGCCCCAGTACGTTCTTGAAGACAGATGCACCCATGTATCTGGCTTTTGTAAAATTTATTTTTGGTCCTGGAGTTACATATACACTTTTCACTACTTTTTGTGAAGAGAGAACTTTGGTAATGACGAAGGACATTAATCAATATATGTATTATGAAGTAATTTTCAGAATACACAGTTTTTGAAAGAGTCTTGGTAGGATATTCTTGAATTAGCACCAGATATAGTTCTTACAAGGGAACCTCTCCATCGCACCCCCCTCAGATTTAGTTATAAGTTGGCACAGTGGATAGGCCTTGAAAAACTGAACACAGATCAATCGAGAAAACAGGAAAAAGTTGTGTGGAACTATGAAAAAAATAAGCAAAATATACAAACTGAGTAGTCCATGAGGAAGATATGCAACATGAAGTACATTGTAGGCTCAGTTACGCCGTGGTCTCGTGGTTAGCGTGAGCAGCTGCGGAACGAGAGGTCTTCGGTTCAAGTCTTCTCATGAGTGAAAATTTTACCTTCTTTATTTTCGCAAAGTTATGATCTGTCCGTTCGTTCATTGACGTCTCTGTTCACTGTAATAAGTTTAGTGTCCGTATTTTGCGACCGCACCGCAAAACCGTGCGATTAGTAGACGAAAGGACGTGCGTCTCCAATGGGAACCGAAAACATTTGATCGCAAGGTCATAAGTCAACCAGTTCCTCCACAGGAAAACACCTCTGGTATATTTTATACGACACTGGTGACGGCATGTGCGTCACATGATACGAATATGTTATCGACCCACCTAACTTGTACACTTGGCGATTGGGTGAAAAGATTCTTCTACCTTGCCCGATTTAGGTTTTCTTGTGGATGTCATAATCACTCCCAAAAAGGTGATGAAAATATAAGAGTTTGTCACATAAACTGCAACAAATAAATGCAACAGTTTCACAGTCGCACAGTTTTCCCTGTCCTCTGTCAAAACATATGTTTTTAACGTTTTCAAATTCTTCCGCATGTAGACCGTCAAATCCTGCATATGTCCAAGCAAATCTGAACATGAACTGGGATTTTGGAGAGCGAAGTTGATTATGTGTGAGTACCTGAACTTTGATAATTGTCTCAAAATAAAAAATTAAACTCCTCAGTCGAGGGAAGATTTGAACCAAGGACTTTTCGTTCAGTAGTTACTCACGCTAACCACGGGACCACGGCGCTAGTACGCCAAGGATATACATGATATTGCTTATCTTGCACATGGACTACTCAGTTTGTATATTTTGCTTATTTTTTTCATAGTTCCACACAACTTCTTCCTGTTTTCTCGATTGATCTGTGTTCAGTTTCTCAAGGCCTATCCAATGTGCCAGCTAATAACTAAATCTGAGGTGGGTGAGATGGGGAGGTTCCCTTGTTAGAACAAACTGTTGCACTGCAGAAAGATATGCTGGGCAAATGTAAAATTTTTGAAGTCACTCGCTGGCCAGCACTGAGCCAAGCTAAGGCAAGTTCATGCACATTGTCTGTATTGGAATGTCAAACAATATTGCTATACATTGCTTGAGTGAGGTGTCTGAACCCCTAATTCCCCAGTATTGCAACACCGAGATAGTACCATAACGCCATCCTTTCAACCACACATGATGGAGTAACAACATACAAATCATGTGCAGGAACAACTTTCAGCATATGACCACTGACAAAGGAAACGAGCTGAAAATTTGGAACGAAAGTTTGGGAACCTGCAGCATGGTGAGGATTGCTGATGGGCCCAGAAAACCAGGCCACATTCGATCATCCTCGCCAAAGAATAACGTCATTGCGCACAACAGACAGCTACAAATGCTCAGGCTTCCAAGTCCTTCCTCTATTCAATTGGAGTGACGCAGTTCCAAGGCAGGACATGTGATACACTGACTACCATTCGCTAGATGACCAGTGACGACTACTTTCGAAATAGCATCCAGCCAGGCCTGCATTACCCATTGTGGGCTGCTGTCCTCTCCTCCAGTGATGTAAAGACTTGGAGTCTCCTACCAAGTGCACATTGGAGGACAGACTGTGTCTGTTCCAGGGAGGTGTGCCAGCTACTACTGCCCTCCGACTTCCATCTATGAACAGACAGCAGTATCCATGGCCTCGATCTAGTGGAGAACTCATGATGCAGCTCTGTACAACCGGAGCTGAGCTGGACAGAGTTGCTGGGAGATTTCTGGGGCCCTACAATCGATGCCACGAGCTTGCTCTAGTAAACTGTGTCTTCGCAATATAGGCTATCACTGCCGAACAGGCAATGCTTCACACCAGTTGGACCAGGTAACTTGTACGGCGCTGCTCCTGTTGTGCTGGTGGCCCTGATCTCTCCACTGCTCTCGAGACTGATGAGGTGGATGCTGCACTGCTTTCCAGTTCTGTGTTGCACTTTTGCTGCCATCGTGACACCCATGTAGAAGATGATTTAAATGTAAAAAAAAAAAACAATAAATGTGTAAATCTCTAATGCTATCTCATTAGCGCAGAGCACAGCTGAGGAAGTAACAAACATAGTACCTCAGTCACTAGCACAAAGGAAAACGAGATAGTTAGATGCAGGAGGAAATTGCTGAAAATAGCGTCTGGTACGGCAGATAACGAAGGCATGCAAAACTTAAATAACATTGTGGGGGAAATACACAGAATATCATATAAAACTGAAAACCTCAGTGGTATGGCATAAAGTTCTCAAACATGGAACAGGATGTGTTAAATAACAACAAAACGGTTTGTGAGCTAACTACAGAATGAGTGCATTACACATGAAAAACATTACAGACAATGAACGACAACCTAGAGGGAGTACAGAATAGCTTGACTTTACTAGACAGAAGAATGATTGCGGCTAGGCTGTTGCAAGCATTTGCGGACAGCCTCAACGACACAAGAATAGAAGTAGCTATGCAGCAAGAAACGGTTTACCACGCCATACACAGGCAAGTGTATTCTACACTGTTACCTCCACAATATTTCTTAGCAGGATTACAACAGGCAAAAAAGAAATTTCCAGTATAACTACAACATATAGTGGAATTTACTGAAAAGAACTGGTCGCTATTCTATCATATAGCAACAGTCGAAGTTAGTAAAAGGGTGAATGGCCTTTCAGATCATAATGCACAAATTTTAACACTAAAAGGTTTTTGTACTCAAACCAATATCATATTTAATTACAAACTACGTAGGAAAGTTAATCCAACAGCAATAGAGAGTTTTTTAAAACTTGTCAAAGAAAAAGAGTGGCAAGATGTTTATAGTATATGTATCAGTGCACTTCCAATAGAGGGCATGAATGCAGAATGTCAGTGTTTCATAGATGACCCACATCCAATAAACTGAGGAACTATAGGCAAATGAGTACAAGTACGAATGCAGGAAGTGTCGATAATATCAGAGCAAAGGAAAGCTTACGTTCTCATGAGAATGTCTGACAGAATGCATAACAATTTGTCCCGCCATAATGCTACAGGCTAATGCACAGGCAGGTGAATTACAGTTGATCTTAGAGAAAACAGAACTGACAGAGTGCCAAAGAAGAGTGCTGACCACAGAACCTCATATCCAGAGAGGGGGAGCACACAGTATTTGTGTGGTTTTCTCACCAGAAATCTCAGTTATGAACTGTTACAAGAACAGAAAACACAAACGCATGACAATGAAGAATAACAGAACAGTGATACTTTGATAGATGGTGCAAAGTTATTGTAGAAAGGAGTATAAGGGTAGTGGGGGTGATCATTTTCAGTAAACATATTCAGTTTAAGAAACTTGCACTTATAGAGCAATATAGTGAAGAGAAAATATTAGAAGTGAGCAGTAGTGCGATTCAAATAAAAGGGTATGCGATCGGTGTTGTAAAACATACAGTAATCATTGGGGAAACGCTCCCACTGGAGCACAGAAAAGACGAATATTTTTCACTTTAACAGACTCTGACAGAAAAGTGATGAACTGACTGCACCAACAGTCACTCTACCTTCCATACCAAAAATTTTGGCATACGGACATATTCGCATTCTTTTAACACACAATATTCTAAATCGTTTTACCCAATCTCTCTTTGTTGTTAAACCTTTGTACTCAGCATCTCCCTTTCACTACCATTGTCTATATATGTCTCACTCCCACTGTGTCCTTGTCTTGCCATTGATTGAAAATTTACCCACTGCCACTACCTCCTCTTTCAATTACACTACCTCCTTTTGTCTTTCTTTTCCACTGCCATTGCCTCCATCATATCTCAGCAGCTCTAAAATCTGGGGATCCAAATTATTTTTTGCTCTATACCCAAGCGTTTAAAATTTCGGTCCAAAATGCGCTCTCCCCTATACCTACGTGTTAAAGTTGGCCAGTGTTGTAGAGTGGGGGGTGTTTCCACACCCCCAAAGCCTATATAACGTCTACACTCACCTGTATCTGTCGTTTCCACGTTTTTCTCTCTCTCTTTGGCTCCCATTGCTATTATATCTTTATCTTTCACTGCCACTGTATCTCTCACACTATCACTGTTTCCTCTCTCTTTCTCTCCCACTGGCAATATCTCCTCTCACTTTAGCACAGTCACTGTCTCTCTACTACTCTTTTTTAACAGAAAAAAGTGCAAATATGTCCGCATGCCAAAGGCTTTGATAAGGAAGGCGGAAACAGGATTGAGGAAGCTGGTTCCCTACTTTTCTTTTAAAGAGAAACGAATTGCCTTTTTGTGCTCCAACAACGGAATTTTTCCCCTGGCTCCCAGGTGTTTCTTATAAAAAACGGATTCCATAGATAGTAAAGTTTTGGCTGTTGATTTATGTACTTTCACACACATAAACAGCAAGTAAATATAAGGGTAACACATAACTGTTTCCTTGAAATTTTTTTCTTGATACTTTGCTCATCGACAGAAAATCATCGAAAAAGGCCAGCTTATGATATGCACCTCAAAACAGTAGCAATATTACCATAAATGTTTTACTGAATTTGCAGTGTTTCCAGTTTTACATAATTTTTTGCAGCCATTTTAAGATCTATTCAGGCATATGAAGACTCTCTTTAGTCCATTTTTTGTCACTGCAGTACCACTCTAACCGTATTTCTGTAGGTATGAAATGTCCATTATTCAGGACAATGCATCATAAAGTTTTATTGGTGAAACAATGCTGACTAAAAACATAGTTTGGTGGCCTCAGAACCCTTGTGAAAACTCTAGAACCTTTGGCATGTGTTACTTACGTCAGTTAAAAGTACATTTATGCCTTAGACCACAGTGCATAAGTAAGGTAACTTTGAACCTCTGTTCCTCGGTAATGGATAATGATAGGGACAACAGTTTTAAGGTCCTATCAGATCATGTTAAGAACATATGGTAAAATTTCGACGATTTGCCTGGTACTTTTGGTACCCAAAAATCATGTTTTCTTGTGTATCTTGATAAAGGATATAGATTTTCAAAATCGGGAAAATGGCGTTTATAGATGAAAATATAAGAAACTTGAGGCATTTTCTATGGTTAGTTATTTACATAATTGCGCCACATGGTGCAAAACTGAAAAAAAAAACGATTTTCAGCGTAAATACGATAAATTTGCCCCTCTAGGTCTTGGAAACAGATAATGATATCGAAAAAAGTTTCGAAGTATCTCGAGAATATCATGTCTCTACGATCTGCATTGAACATAAATTATAGAAGTGACCATCCCGACAATTGGTACTTTTCATATCAAGAAATCATGGTTTTTTGGTGTATTCTCAGGAGCCATCCATCAACTAACGGTCTTTTTGTAAGCCACCTAAAGTCCATTCTAGACCTTACCTAACACAAAAGAGCCAACCAATTTGCCCAATTCGTCTGGGCTGGAGAAAGTGTGTAATGTTTAAATTTTGACCTTGTTGTGAAGGATAGCAATAGATTGCATGTTCTTCTGATAGATATACAAATGGTTGCTCAGCCAAGGGCTTTCTAAAACTCCTGACCTCTGATCTCTGTCATAAATAGAAATCTAGGTATGATCCCCTGAAAAATCGCATTTTCGATCGTCACTTTTTGAAAACATATTGGTATCATGTACTCTTGTGCATGTAACAGTAGTACAGGATGTTTATAAATTAGTTATGCAAAAGCAGCCTTTAATTGTGAAGATGGTAAATAAGGTACAGAAATGTTTGATACAGCGCTGAATGCAGTATCTGTTTAAGTTTCATTTACAAACGTTCAATGTAGCTACCTTTAGCAACACGACAAATGTCCCACCTGTAAACCGTATCCTCCCAAATCCTATGAAGAAAGCCTTGACGTGTGGTGGTGACTGTTTGTGTTATCCATGGTTGCAGCTCGTCGACGTTTCGCAGAAACAAAGGAACAACCATAATGTCTTTATGAAGATCTCGTGCAGTCTACAACACCGTACTGTGGAATGTATATAGTGGGAGTCACCACGAATGTACCACACACACAGAAGTCGATCGGCATTAAATCAGGCGGTCGTAATGGCGAGGATATTGATCCACCACGACCAAATAACTTGAACATTCCTATGGACGTATGCAACATTTCATGATGATAATGTGGTGGCGCGATGTCTTGCTGGAAAATTAATTCTGTGTTCACATCCTTTGTTCAAGTATGTCCAGGTATCATATGTTAGTTCCAGTTGACACAGAAAAAAAGGAAGGACCATAAATCTTGTTACAGTTTGCACTGGAAGAAAACTTTACCTAAGACGAGTCCTGTACATGTTCGATTGTGTAAGTGGTTTCTCCTCTCCCCATATCCAAGCATTATACTGATTTGCTGTACCACATTTATGGACAGTAACTTCGACAATAAACACGTTTATATTAGATTAGATTAGATTAATACTTGTTCCATAGATCTTGAATACGACACTTCGTAGTGATGTGGAACGTGTCAGGTAAAAAAAAGATGTCTGTACAAGATATTACATTACACAAAATATCGCATGACACTAACGTTTAAGTTGGTTTTTTTCCCTTAATTTATATCTAAAAATTCAGCCAATGAGTAGAAGAAGTTGTCATCTAGAAATTCTTTTAATTTATTTTTAAATGTTGGTTGGCTATCTGTCAGGCTTTTGATGCTGTTTGGTAGGTGACCAAAGACTTTGGTGGCGGCATAATTTACCCCTTTCTGTGCCAAAGTCAGATTTAACCCTGCATAGTGAAGATCATCTTTTCTCCTGGTGTTATAGCTATGCACACTGCTATTACTTTTGAACTGGGTTGGATTATTAACAACAAATTTCATAAGTGAATATATATACTGTGAGGTTACTGTGAGGACCCCTAGATCCTCAAATAGATGTCTGCAGGATGACTGTGGGTGGGCTCCAGCAATTATTCTGATTACACGTTTTTGAGCAATGAATACTTTTCTACTCAACGATGAATTACCCCAGAATATGATGCCATACGAAAGCAGTGAATGAAAGTAGACATAGTAAGCTAATTTACTGAGATTATTATCACCAAAATTTGCAATAACCCTAATAGCATACGTAGCTGAACTCAGACATTTCAGCAGACCAATGTGTTGCTTCCAGTTTAACCTCTCATCAATGGACACGCCTAAAAATTTTCAAAATTCTACCTTAGCTACAGACTTCTGTTCAAAGTCTATATTTATTACTGAAAATGTGCCATTTACTGTATGGAACAGTATATACTGTGTTTTATCAAAATTTAAAGAGAGTCCGTTTACTGAGAACCACTTAATAATTTTGTGAAAAACATCGTTTACAATTACATCGCTTAGTTCTTGGTTTTTCGATGTTATTACTATACTTGTATCATCAGCAAAAACAACTAACTTTGCATCTTCATCAATGTGGAATGGTAAGTCATTAATGTATATCAAGAACAGTAAAGGAACTAAGACCGAATCCTGTGGGACCACGTACTTGATAGCCCCCCAGTTTGAGGAATCAGCTGTTGTTTTAACATTACATGAACCACTTATTTCAACTTTCTGCATTCTTCCAGTTAAGCATGAATTAAACAATATGTGCACTGCCCCCCTCAAACCATAATGATTTAGCTTATCTAAAAGAATTCCATGATTTACACAATCAAAGGCCTTTGAGAGATCACAAAAAATACCAATGGGTGGTGTCCGGTTATTCAGAGCATTTAATATCAGTGAAAGCGTATATAGCATTTTCTGTTGAAAAGACTTTCTGAAAACCAAACTGCCATTTTGTTAGTACTTTATTTTTACAAATATGGGACGCTACTCTTGAATACATTACTTTCTCAAAATTTTTTGATAGAGCTGTCAGAAGAGAGATTGGGCGGTAGTTGTTGACATCCGACGTATCCCCCTTTTTATGCAATGGTTTTACAATGGCATATTTCAGTCTATCGGGGAAAACACCCTGTTCCAAAGAGCTATTACATAGGTGGCTGAGAATCCTACTTATCTGCGGGGAACAAGCTTTAAGTACCTTGTTGCAAATACCATCAATTCTGTAAGAGCTTTTACTTTTCAGTGAGTTTATTATTTTACTGATTTCAGAGGGAGAGGTTGGTGGAAATACAGTTGTTTCAAACTGCACAGGTATGGCCTCTTCTATTAATAGCCCTACCTCTTCTACTGGAGATCTAGATCCTATTTTCTCCACAACATTTAAAAAAATGATAATTGAAAATATTTTCAATTTCTGATTGTTTGTTAGTACACTTGTCATTCAGTTTTATGGCACTAAAGTCTTCCTGTGCTCTTGGTTGCCCTGTTTCCGTTTCAATAATATTCCAAATTGCTTTAATTTTATTATCAGAGTTACTGATCTCAGACATGATACACATGCTTCTTGACTTTTTAATAACTTTTCTTAGTACCACACAATAGTTTTTATAATATTGAACAATTTCGGGGTCAGTACTCCCTCTTGCTGTTAGATACAGTTCTCTTTTACAGTTGCAAGATATTCTTATTCCTTTAGTTAGCCAAGGTTTTTTATATGTTTTCTTGGAATTATGTTTAACTATTTTCTTGGGAAAACAATTTTAAAATACCCTTAAAGATGTACCATGAAATAAGTTATATTTCAAGTTTGCATCAGGTTCCTTACACACTTCACCCCGTCTAGCTGCTGTAGGCTTTCCCTAAAGTTTGCAATATTTATATTGTTAACTGAACGCACTGTTTTGAAAGTCTGATTTGATATACAGCATGGAGCTATGTCATGTACTGTAACTAGCTGTGCACCATGATCTGAAAGACTATTCTCAACAGGATAAGCATTTATGTCCTTAAACTTATCTTGGTCTATAAAAAAGTTATCTATCAATGTCCTGCTGTTCTTTGTTATCCGAGTAGGAAAATCAATGACGGAGCTCAAATTGAAAGAACTGAGTAATACTACAAGGTCATTCTTCCTATTACACTCTTTCAGGGAATCAACATTGAAATCCCCACAAATGATAATTTGCTTCCCCCTGTCTGACAGATAACACAACAAAGCATCCAAGTTTTCTAGAAATAGCTGGAAATTCCCTGAAGGGGACCTGTACACTGTTACAATTATGAAAGTGCTATCATTTAGTTTTAGTTCAGTGGCACATGCTTCCATATGTTGCTCTACACAAAATTTTTTAGTTTCTAAATTTTTTACACTGTGGAAGCTTTTGACATATATGGCAACTCCTCCTCTCATCATATTATCTCTACTTACATGTGCAACTAATTTGTACCCATTGATGCTAACCTTTTGCATATCAGTGACAATGTGATGCTCAGACAGGCACAGTACATCTATTACATTCTCAGTTTCTATATCTTCTAAACAAAGCAGAAGCTCATCAATTTTATTCTTCAATGCCCCAATATTTTGATGAAATATACTAAAATTATTTTTCACTTTACTTTTGTATCTTGAACTTTTTAACATCTTTAGTACTTGCCTGGCTGAGTTTCCCACTGGACACTGATCTTACACTAAAAAAAGAGTTTCCACCATGAGATGTAGTTCCTCCCCCCTTCAAATTTCCTGCTATCAGCCCAGCCAGTTTACCCTTCCCTCTCTTGTTGAGGTGTAGGCCATGTCTAGTACAGTCCCACCTACAGAGTGAATCAACAGGAACCACACCAATGTGTGACCCTGCACCAGATCCAAGTAGCCATTCCAACTCCAAATTAACTCTCCTGACAGAAGAGCTCAAATGAGGTCAGTCGTGGCGCTCCAGAACCAACACAAACCCAACACTGGTATGACTCGATGTTGATGCAATCTTTGCCAGGTCACACTCTGTGCTGTACCCCGGATCTCTGTCAATACTGTTGCCCGGCCCACCCACAATAACCACGGTATCTTCCTTAGTAAAGCCTCTACATAGTGAACCTAAATCCTCTGTAACCTGCCCCAGTCCAGCACTAGGTTTGAAAAAACTTGTGACCTGGTATTCTGACCCTAATTCATCCTGCAGAAGTTGGCCCACACCCCTAGCATGCGAACTACCTAGCAACAAGACTTTCTTTCTCTTTGCAGACTGCCCTACATTCTTATTCAATTTCCTGCTGAAAGCTTGTTGAGCCCTGTCTACATCTACTTCTGTGAGAGGCTCATCAGTTTCTGACTGAGGCAACAGGTCAAACCTATTTTGTACATTAATGACAAAGCTGTCAGAATAATTTCTTGGCTTGTTCCTTATGCCTGTTGCCACTTCCCACCCCTGTTTACCCTTCTCCCCCCATAACCTGCCCAGTTCTCGCCTAGCCTCATCTAACTCAGCCTGAAGGGCAGCAATTTTCCCCTCCTGTTCCACAATCTTTCTTCTCTACTGCATAGCCTACAGAACCACAGATGACGCTCGCTCATTTTCCCAATTCCCACGCCACTACAATCGCCCCAGTGAAAAAAGTTACTACATCCATCACACCAGACCCCGGAGCTAACGATTCTACGGCACTTCAGCACTTTACACTCATGGTACAAATCGATTTTAGTGACAGAAAGAGAATTAAGTTACCGGAAAACAATAAAAATACGTGTACGAAAAATTAGGCCTACTCGCGACAATGTAAACAGTGGTTCAGAAGTTTATTACTGGAAATTACTTAAGAGATGACGATACTCTACAGATATAAAGGGACAGCAAACGTATTTAGCACACTATTGAGGAAATGACCTTCCCGTTTTCTTAAACATATCTACATGAAACTCAGATAATTTTTCGTTGTCACTTACTCTTAAAGCTTACAACAGTTCCAATTTGTAGGGTTTGAATGACTGGCATTTCTGAAATACCTTCTAAACTGTAACACTAGCCATATTCATTACTAAGTTGGCACATCTCTTTGACGTACTCAGACAAGGAATGTAAGAGTGCCAAACTTGATCAACTGCTGTGTCAGAGATTGCTGGCTGACCCTGACCTAGCATTCTATGCGAGGTACATAGCCATTTCAGTGAAAAGATTTTATCAGTCAATAACAGTTTGTCTTTGAGATGGTGGCCTGCAATATGTAGTCATGAATCGTCCCTGAACTGTGGTAGCGGATTTGGGTTCATGAAATCATAAACAACACTGTACACGCCTTGCTTAGTTGTATTATTCCATGACTGTTTGCACGTGCCAGCTAGCGGGAACGTCAGGAATTAACAATTTAGTGGGAATGAAATATACTGCAGCCAGTGCTGTATCAAACATTTCTGCAATTTATTTGCCCTTTCCAAAGTTGAAGGCTGCTTTTGTCGAACTGATTTATAAACACCCTGTATACAGACCAACTTCTACTGATGTAATCCATTTTCTCAATAGTTTCAATAACATAATTAGGCAGACTGGTCCCAATGACCTTACTATAATCGGGAACATTAAAACTGATGCAGACTCCAGCAGCATCGTTAAAATGAAACTCTTGGATACATTGTTCTTATCTCTTATAAATATTGTTTCCATTGACAGCAGGATTTCAGATTCTAGTGCTACCAGGGTAGGTTGTGATATGTAATAATTAACAAAACTGCGGAAGATACGTAACAATATACACTTTCATTACATGGGTCACCTTGTATAACAGACAGAATGCAGAAAATCATCTCGTAATAAAACAGCAAAAACTTCTGAAAAGAAACAAATTTTTAATAACGGTAATGTTAATTTACTTAAAATTAAACTAGTTGAGAGGAGATGGGATGTAATCTATCATGTTAAAGGGTCACATAGGAAAATGGAATGTGTTTTACACTATTCTGCTGAGACACTTTGAGTCCTGCTGCACCATTAAAATATGCAGGCATGGTCAATACACACTCAGAGTGGCAGAAATAACCAACTCAGACGTTCAGCCAATACAGCACAGCTAAAATAATCCTTTAAACCTGAACTTTCAGCTCTTAAAAAACAGGTACACAGTACTGAACTATCACTGCCCACTAAAAGCCTTGGGCTCTTTGAAGCTGATCAATAAGTATCGAAAGTCTCCACAACTAGTGATAGCAAAACCTTACGTATTATACATGGTGGTAATATTATAAAAGACTCAAAATCAGTATGTTGTTGTTGTTTTGTTGTTGTTGTTGTTGTTGTTGTTGTGGTGGTGTTCAGTCCTGAGACTGGTTTGATGCAGCTCTCCATGCCACTCTATCCTGTAGAAGCTGCTTCATCTCCCAGTACCTACTCAGCCTACATCCTTCTGAATCTGCTTAGTGTATTCATCTCTTGGTCTCCCTCTACAATTTTTAGCCTCCACGCTGCCCTCCAATACTAAATTGGTGATCCCTTGATGCCTCAGAACATGCCCTACCAACCTATCCCATCTTCTAGTTAAGTTGTGCCGCAAACTCGTCTTCTCCCCAATTCTATTCAATACCTCCTCATTAGTTATGTGATCTACCCATCTAATCTTCGGCATTTTCTTCTGTGGCACCACATTTTGAAAGCTACTATTCTCTTCTTGTCCAAACTATTTATCGTCCGTGTTTCACTTCCATACATGGCTACACTCCACACGAATACTTTCAGAAGCGACTTCCTGACGCTTAAATCTATACTCAATGTCAACAAATTCCTCTTCTTCAGAAACGCTTTCCTTGCCATTGCCAGTCTACATTTTATATCCTCTCTACTTCGACCATCATCAGTTATTTTGCTCCCCAAATAGCAAAACTCCTTTACTACTTTAAGTGTCTCATTTCCTAATCTAATTCCCTCAGCATCTCCTGACTTAACTCGACTACATTCCATTATCCTCGTTTTGCTTTTGTTGATGTTCATCTTATATCCTCCATTCAAGCCACTGTCCATTCTGTTCAATTGCTCTTCCAAGTTCTGTGCTGTCTCTGACAGAATTACAATGTCATCGGCGAACCTTAAAGTTTTTATTTCTTCTCCATGGATTTTTCTTTTGTTTCCTTTACTGCTTGCTCAATATACAGATTGAATAACATCAGGGAGAGGCTACCCCCTGTCTCACTTCCTTCCCAACCACTGCTTCCTTTTCGTGCCCCTCAACTCTTATAACTGCCATCTGATTTCTGTACAAATTGTAAATAGCCTTTCGCTCCCTGTATTTACCCCTGCCACCTTCAGAATTTGAAAGAGAGTAATCCAGTCAACATTGTCAAAAGCTTTCTGTAAGTCTACAAATGCTAAAAACGTAGGTTTGCCTTTTCTTAATCTAGCTTCTAAGATAAGCCGTAGGGTCAATATTGCCTTGCGTGTTCCAGCATTTCTACGGAATCCAAACTGATCTTCCCTGAGGTCAGCTTCTACCAGTTTCTCCATTCGTCTGTAAATAATTCGCATTAGTATTTTGCAGCTGTGACTTATTAAACTGATAGTTCAGTAGGTTTCACATCTCTCAACACCTGCTTTCTTTGGGATTGGAATATATTCTTCTTGAAGTCTGAGGGTATTTCGCCTGTCTTATACATTTTGCTCACCAGATGATAGAGAATTGTCAGGAATGGCTCTCCCAAGGCTGTCAGTAGTTCTAATGAAATGTTGTCTACTCCCAGGGCCTTGTTTCGACTTCGGTCTTTCAGTGCTCTGTCAAACTCTTCACACAGTATCATATTTCCCATTTCATCTTCATCTACATCCTCTTCCATTTCCATAATATTGCCCTCAAGTACATCGCCCTTGTAAAGACCCTCTATATAGGCCTACTCCTTCCACCTTTCTGCTTTCCCTTCTTTGCTTGTAATTGGTTTTCCATTTGAGCTCTTGATATTCATGCAAGTGGTTCTCTTTTCTCCAAAGGTTTCTTTAATTTTCCTATAGGCAGTATCTATCTTACACCTAGTGAGATAAGCCTCTACATCCTTACATTTATCCTCTAGCTATCCCTGCTTAGCCATTTCGCACTTCCTGTCGATCTAATTTTTGAGACATTTTTATTCCTTTTTGCCTGCTTCATTTACTGCATTTTTATATTTTCTCCTTTCATCAATTAAATTCAATATTTCTTCTGTTGCCCAAGGATTTCTACTAGGCCTCGTATTTTTACCTACTTGATCCTCTGTTGACTTCACTACTTCATCCTTCAAATCTACCCATTCTTCTTCTACTGTATTTCTTTCCCCCATTCTTGTTAATTGTTCCCTTATGTTCTCCCTGAAACTCTGTACAACCTCTGGTTTAGTCAGTTTATACAGGTCCCATCTCCTAAAATTGCCACCTTTTTGCAGTTTCTTCAGTTTTAATCTACAGTTCATAACCAATAGATTGTGGCCAGAGTCCACATCCGCCCCTGGAAATGTCTTACAATTTAAAACTTGGTTCCTATATCTCTGTCTTACTATTATATAATCTATCTGAAACCTGTCAGTATCTCTAGGTTTCTTCCACGTATACAACCTTCATTTATGATTCTTTATCCAAGTGTTAGCTATGATTAAGTTATGCTCTGTGCAAAATTCTACTAGTTGGCTTCCTTTTTCATTTCTTCCCCCCAATCCATATTCACCTACTACGTTTTCTTCTCTTCCTTTTCCTACTATCGAATTCCAGTCACCCATGACTATTACATTTTCGTCTCCCTTCACTATCTGAATAATATCTTTTATCTCATCATACATTTCTTCAATTTCTTCGTCATCTGCAGAGCTAGTTGGCATATAAACCTGTACGACTGTAGTAGGTGTGGGCTTCGTGTCTATCTTGGCCACAATAATGCGTTCGCGATGCTGTTGGTAGCAGCTTACCCGCACTCCTATATTTTTATTCATTATTAAACCAACTCCTGCATTACCCCTATTTTATTTTGTTTTTATAACCCTGTATTCACCTGACCAGAAGTCTTGTTCCTCCTGCTATCGAACTTCAGCTAATTCCCACTATATCTAACTTTAACCTATCCATTTCCCTTTTTAAATTTTCTAATCTACCTGCCCGATTAAGAGATCTGACATTCCATGCTCCGATCCATAGAATGCCAGTTTTCTTTCTCTTGATAAT
Organism: Schistocerca piceifrons; assembly: GCF_021461385.2. Taxonomy (NCBI): domain Eukaryota; kingdom Metazoa; phylum Arthropoda; class Insecta; order Orthoptera; family Acrididae; genus Schistocerca; species Schistocerca piceifrons. Next base: position 191,732,754 of record NC_060141.1, read on the forward strand.
GACGTCCTCTTGAGGAGTCCCCGTCTGGAGATCCGAATGGGGGACTATTGTGGTTGCACCTACGGTACGGCTATCTGTAGCACTGAGGGACGCAAGCCTCCCCACTAATGGCATGGTCTATGGTTCATGGGTAATCTCTTTAATAAACATTTTATATCAACAACAGGAAATCCAACATGGGCTATAGACACGCACCTAGGATGCACCGAGAGATAAGTAAACTTATCTTCACACTGAAGAGCAAATACACAGCTGGATGGGATGGTATATCGAGTGCTGTCGTTAAAAATGCATAAAAGAAATAGTTAAACCACTAACCTACCTCATAAACTGTGGTATTAAACAGTTAACCTAGTGGTCTAAAGGATAAGATTGGTCTAACCAGTGCATAAAAAGAGAAGTACAAAAGGGGCTCCAAACTACTGCCCAATTTCACAAAAAACAAATTGTTGACAGAAACACATCATCTCTAGGACAGATCGTTGCACAACAACTGCAGTTACTATACTCGATTGTAGATGAGAGAATGAAGACTACATGCATATTCTAGAGCTTTCTAAAACATCTGACTCACTCAACCATAGACCGCTCATTAAGGAACAAATGTAACATCATAGACTCATCTATAAAGTTACCGTCCACATTTTTAATAACCAGTGCACTAAACTTTCATGCAAAATAGGTAATAAGGTCATAGAGTTCCAGTCTTCTAGAGATACAGTAATCTAGGGAGTACCACATGTATCATTTCTTGGTCCCTTTCTCTTCTTTACATGACATGATACAACCTTTCAAACTCACATGTAGTAAGTTATGACATCTCCCCCTTATTTTGTGAGAAAGGCTTTCAGGCATTACAGTCAGTTGCAACTAAAATCACGTATTTCGTTCAAAGAGGCCTAAACACTAATATCGGTAAATCCCAGTCACTCATATTTAAAACAACCATCTCTCATGAGGTTGAAATAAACAACATATTTGATATTACATCAGTAGAAAGAGATCACAAAAAATATCTTGGTGTTCATGTGGACACAAATCTTCACTGGGTAAACCACATTAATTCTGTATGCAAGAAATTCAGCAGTAGTGTGTATCTGAAGGCCAACTGGCAAGAACAGTTCTGAGTGAGACCTTAAAAATTGTATACTATGGAACAAATTATCCATTTTTTAACTATGGCGTTGAACTATGGCGCTGTGCAGTTGACCTAAACCTAAATGGAATATTGGTATCAAAGAAAGGAGCAGTTAGGATTATGCATGGACTATGGTCCAGGGAGTCCTGTCATGAAACCTTTGCCCAACATAAATATTTACTAATAATATCCTTATATTTTTATAAACTTATATTTTTTGAAATAAACCAAAGTAAGCAAGTGTAGTGATATACATAATTATGACACTAGAAGAAATGTCAACTACGTCAGGCAAAGGATAAAATTAAAAATAACTAGCAATAGTCCTTATATTAACAGGTAGATGTGTTTCAACAAGCTAGCCCAACTTAAAAATTTTTTTAAGGAAGACTGCACCACAGGCAGTTAAAAGACGTCCTAATAAATAAGTGTTTGTATTCATTGAGTGAAATTGTAATGTTCTTTATAAAAAATGTAATGTTCTTTAAAAAATGTATGTATTTGTTTGCTAATGAATATCAAATGCATAGCGATTGTGTTGTGCAGATTTATTGTGTGATGTGTTGTTGAGCAAATGAAGTGCTTAATCATTTTATGGTACTCAAAAAAATTCAACAATTAGTCTGGAAACCAATACACAGTGCCTATAATGAAATCAATCCCTCTGAATTTTTTTATCTAATCTTGTCAGCACCAAGTTCTATAGCCCTGTACAATAAACTGACAAAATCACCTGGGCAAATAAACAATGAAAATTTTCCTTAGCTCTAGAGTTGCAATGGATGTAATCCTGGTATTCTGTTCTCTCCACAGTTTGAATAGAAAATATTCAATCTTGGCACAATAAGTGCAATGAGGGCCATAAAATACCTTCATACAAATAACATTAGTAGGTAAGGTGATTAATGAATAACCCTGCGAATGTTTAGTGAAAGTACTGGATATTGGCTCAACTCTGTGCAATGCTGCCCACATTGCAGCTGTTACAAACATTACTGCTTTTCTGTTCCAGGCACATTAATATTTTCCTGATTTTGATTGAAAAATGATTTCCTTTAGAAAAATATTCGATGGATTTAAATAAACACGATATGGAAGAGGAAGAGGTACTGATAACAGCATATGCTAAGACCGAATGCTTCAGTTCGAAAACTGTATTCAAAATGAAGTTTCACTTTCACAAGATCTGATACGAAACATTTTACATTAACTTCAGAATCAGTGAATTTCCCATCTGTTCTACAATTCTCAATTACTGTTGCAATTAAATATTGGATTGTTACATAAGAAAAAGTCTGAAATCGTTTGACACAATAGATTCCATAATTTAACTACTCTGTATCAGGATAACAAAACACACAAAATATTATAAATATTATATACCTAATCAATGTATACATTCAGTCTGATAGAAAATGCTTGGTTTCTACATTCAAGGGTCAGTATCCTGAAATTCAGCCAAAATTAAATATTATATTGCTGCATACTTAAAATAAAATATATATAACTTCATTAGGTTACAAATTTGTGCCAGTTGCTTTCCCTTTGAGTAACAGCATAAATTCAATACTCTTCTATAATTGCCATGGACAGTGTTCAATATTTATTAATTATCAGCATCACTTCAATTCTTGATAATCTTATAGCCTCAGAAATTAATAATACTCTTTAAGCACTCTTATACAGATAAGTATGACGGAACATTTACTGGCTCTGTGTGAGCATAAACAATATCATTCATCACTTCATTTTATAAAAGCTGTATTGTGCTGCATTCATAGACCAACCACTGAATTCCCACAGTTAGTCACTAGATTTAAGTCCTTAATCCTACATACAACAGAGGGCAGCTGCAACTGTTACTGTGATCCTGCTTACACCCAGTTCTGCCACTCGGGCAACATCTTGGTTCAGTGGTGTCGAAGATATAATCTCTTCTACATATGACAAACATTTCAAGACATTTTTCATGAATTGTAATACAAAATCGGTCTCCATGTACAAGTGGACTCCTCACAAACTCTAAGCTACAAGTTCTCAGTTGCAGCATTTACTATCAAGAATATTAAGGAGCGACTGTATAAACATCAATGACTGGAGATCAATTTTGATGCTAGCTCACAAACTGAACTCTGTTCAGGACTCTGCTCTATTATATGACATTAAACTTGGATCCCCCAAAGGAGGTTCAGTGTTGATCTAAGATAGCAAGAAACTTGCCTGGCAACACCGCATAAATCGGCTATAGTCACGATTATCATGCTTCAAACACAGACATTAATCATACATTGTAGATACACAGTACTTATAATCGAAAGTGTTGCGTTCTGAAGATGGAGAAAGTAAACAGAAAACGAACCAGTCTTCGAACTTCTCCCCACATAAAAAAGAGTTTTTGTTGGAAATCGTGTTGAGCCAATATAATGACACAACAGAAGACAAAAAATCTGATAAAGTCACTACAACCAACATGGAAAAGACGTAAAAATTTTTTTAAAAGATATTGTTAATAAATTATGCGCTCATTGCATTGTAACTCCTTCATTTTTTGTTGGTTCTGGACTTTCTTCGTGGAAAGATTTTCATCCTGAAGTTACATGAAACGCTTTTATACATTTTACTATGGTCTGATTAAGCTTAGCTTCTGAGACTGCTTGAACCATTAACGAAAATCATCAGTGACGATTCCTAAATATCTCTGCTTTTTTGACAACACGACATATGATGGAGATATGGGTACAGTCCACAGCACCTAAAATACCAGCAAAACATTATGTCTGGTAAAAACCGCCCAGTGTTTTCGTCATGTTATTTTCTTTCGTAGGTATTTTGATGAATTCTTTCTTCAATCAGACATTGCAAGCAGATGTCTGTTTGAACAAATCGCCAACCGTTCTCTGAAAGCTTCCTGTAGTGCAAAATCTCAGTGTTAAATGTAGCATGCACATTGCAGTCAGTGGCTCCTTTCTTTACATGGTTTCAGCGGATTCATACTTCCTCAAACCTAGTTCTAACAGCTGCACAATATTTATTTTACAAGCTAAAATGATTTATCACTTAATTTCAAGAATGAGTTCGCCCTTTGTCATCCTTAGCAGGCACACTGGAATACTCAGATATCTGCAAAGTAAAAGAAAGAAAACCATATACCTTAATTCAGATCGTGTAAGTTTCTTACACATGGAATGCTACCCCCCACAGTGAACCAGAACGCTCAGAAAACGGGAAGATTTATGTGGTTTTAGAATGTAGAGTTATTATAATTATCTTTATGGCCATTACAGCACAGAAAGTAGTATCAAATGAAAAAATATTCCTAGACATGATATAGTTTTGAACCTAAGTTCCTTCACACAAGAAACCAAAACACAAGTTTTGAGCTACTGAAGCAGTTTTGTGTGATTTGCCTGGTATTAAATAAATACATAACAACTTGCTAAATAACTTAGGTATGAAACTTCCTGGCAGATTAAAACTGTGTGCCCGACCGAGACTCGAACTCGGGACCTTTGCCTTTCGCGGGCAAGTGCTCTACCAACCGAGCTACCGAAGCACGACTCACGCCCGGTACTCACAGCTTTACTTCTGCCAGTACCTCGTCTCCTACCTTCCAAACTTTACAGAAGCTCTCCTGCGAACCTTGCAGAACTAGGTAGGAGACGAGGTACTGGCAGAAGTAACGCTGTGCGTACCGGCCGTGAGTCGTGCTTCGGTAGCTCAGTTGGTAGAGCACTTGCCCGCGAAAGGCAAAGGTCCCGAGTTCGAGTCTCGGTCGGGCACACAGTTTTAATCTGCCAGGAAGTTTCATATCAGCGTACACTCCGCTGCAGAGTGAAAATCTCATTCTGGAAACTTAGGTATGCTTCTCTATTTCTTCTTTATTCATCAGTGCTCATACGGTTGCCATAGCAGTTTCAGTCACATTTTCGATGATTCAAAAATTAATACTCGTTGTACAGTTACTTCTACCAGAACCGAGAAAGTACATTTATAACAGACATTCAATCATTATAGGCTGTTGTCAGTACCAAAATACATAATTGATCATGGGAAATATTTCGAAATTTGCTTTTTCACTCTGTTCCTGACTATCTATAAAATGGCTCGAAACTAATCACACAACTTGCGAGATGTTGAGGTGTGGTGCCTTTATGTCGCTCTTTTCTAGAGCCTTTGTATCGGGAGAATGACTCATGCGTGCACAGTGACGTAATTGCTGAACTGGGTTCAGTCGAATACGTAGTTCTAATTTTTATCCACCAGAGTACAGTTTATTGCTTGAAGGCTTTTTTGTTTATTTATGTTTGTACCGTTTTCTACATGTTTTTAGTATCGTGAATGATGCGTGAATGTGGTCTAAAGTAAATATGTAGATCATTGTTATATTGATAAACGCTGTACAACCTTTCAGTGGTAAGGTTGTGTGTAGTATGAGCTCCAAAGGAATTTATAGTTTGCCGGTTTTAGTTGTGCTGCATGTCTCAAAAGTGCTTTAGAGTGAAGGCATATTTATTCCGATGTGTTTTTTTTAGAAAGTTCGGGTTTTTTAAGTAATTATGTGTATGAGAAAAGATAGTCATTCCGTGTGGCATATTGAGCAGTCAGTGTCCAGAACCTTGTGTGCATTAGACGCCGATAAACTTAACAGTGTGGCGAGAATTTTCATTTAAGAACAATCTGTGTTTAGCAGCTGTTCAGATTTCGGGAAATACATTACCATAAATTTGCTAACATGAATGAAAGGGTTTGTGCATGGTTGTGTTAAGATTAGCACAGACTTGGCAGTGAACTTGTAATTCTAAACTTCAGAATATACCGAAGTTTTATCAGTATTTCTACTTTTCATTCAAAATGAAGACCTTTTCCCGATTTTTAGAATAGTTGACCTAACCTAACCTAACCTACATTGTATACAGCCTGGTGCAAGTCACAGTAACTAGACTCTAGCGACAGTGAAACACGGGAAGTGACATAGTTCACAGAAGTATGGTAGGTCTCTCCTCAGCTTTCCTACCAGTGGTCTGCTGTAGCGAGGTCACAGGTAGGTGCAGGACGAAAGGAACCGCGCCGCCGCACATGATGCATCTGTGCAGGGAAAACAGTTGAAAAGCCATAGTACATTGAATCCGAGTTTGATAGAAATTTTATGAAAGACCGTATAGTGAACGACGATGAAAAATTTAGAGTATGGTACATCTGGAATTTTGAAGAGAACCCGTTTCGAGTCGCTGGAGAGACTTACAAGAAAGAAGAAGATGTTAGTCACAGTAAGAACGAGGGCGCATCTAAGCAACAGTCAGCGTCATAGCGGTATCAACAAGCAGCAGTAAGGCAGGGCAGCGCTGCCAAGTTACACGACAAGTGGACACCCTGAAACTGGTAATGCAGGCTAAGGAGGTCAGACTCGCAGTTTCAGCTTGCAGAGCCTGCAGATTTCAACGAATGATATGTTAAGTTTGTTACATGTGTTGTGTGTGTGTGTGTGTGTGTGTGTGTGTGTGTGTGTGTGTGTGCTGAAAGACCGAGTAATATGGAAAGTGATAAAGATATTTTAACTACGGAAAAAGAGGAGAGGGACTCATTCAGTGTAACTGCTTCACAAACTAGCACGCCAGAACAGAGGGGAGAAGTACGTGTTAAAGTAAAAGAGGAGGTTTTTGACGATATTTCTTTGTTATTTAGGAACGGTGGAATCTGTTTCAAGTATGTTAGTTAACGTAACTAGTGGAGATAATGTAGATCCTGAAAGTGACATTAAACATGAAATCGATAACAAACAACTGTGTGATGACAATGTTGGTAGTGTTACTGAATCAAATGATAACATATCATAACAGCAGGAGCAGAGGTGCCCTGAAGTGGTGCTAGCCAACAAATGATATACGAAATAATGGGGAGCAGGTGCACGACTATCGATCTTATTTTCCGGTGCGAGAGAATGACGTTGCGCCAAGGCGACGGCAAAAAGAGGATAAACATAACCAATGGTACAGAATCCCAGAATCTGTTAAAGAAAATGCCGTCTGTGAATGGGCTAACGTTTACTAGATGGGAAGTAGTAATTTGAACGCACTAGCAATACCCTTTGTACGTGTTGTAACTAAACAGACAGGGATTATAAGTGAGGAACAGAAGAAGGTAGCAACAACAGACGAAACGAGCTACATAAAAATCTGTTAGGTTTAGGGGGGTTTTTGGAGAGACTAAAACAAAATAAGCGCTGTATTGCAGACGAAATGGGTGATGTACTAGCGGAAAATGTGACAGAACCTGATTGTCAGAATGTCTTCAGCAAACAAGTTGAAGTCGAGTCATTTCTGGGGAAGGAGTAAGTACAAAAGCTTCAGAATTACAGGACATTACTGATAGTGTAGAAGAAATACTAGCATCTATAAATGACGACGTTTGTGAAGCCATATGAGAGAGGCAGGAAAATGATGACCAAAATGGGGGTCAGGCAACTAATTGTGAAAATAAGGAAGACAGAGAGGAAAGGGAGAATGGCGAAACGCCGGAAAGTTTTTTTGAGCTCTCATTAGTGGATAGAATAGTTAGAAGGAGGAGAAAAATAATGAGTGTAATTCTGCAAAAATCTGTGTAATTTCTGGAAACAGGGAAGGTTTTGAGAGGAGGGCAGTTGTGAACGATTTGTTGGAGGAGGGGTCTGACACTAGCAATGAAAGGAAGGTGTTGAGTCAGCAAGTAATTAGTCTGCAAATGTGAAATGAATAAGTACACTGTTTAACAGATAGTGGCAATGATTTATGTGCTGTGAGTAAAAGTTAGTTAGAATCGTTGCCAAATAGAAATGGGCTTCTAATAATGCCAGTACAGATCTAGAATTATTTTGTTTGCAGAAGATACAAACATAGCAATAAGTAACAAGTCAAGTACAGATTTAGAAATGGCTATTAATAAAGTTTTCCGAACATTAACAAATGGTTTAAACGTAATTCACTTTCATCAAACTTTGAGAAGAATCACTATATGCAGTACAAAACCTTTAAGAGATTTCATTCCAGCATGCATATAACAGATGAAGACATGTAAATTGAAGAGTCTGATAGTGTTAAAATTCTGGGGAATTAACCCTCAATGACAAATTCAGTTCGGAAGGGCATACCACAGAATTACTGAAGTGTCTGAACAAGTCTGTATTTGCTCCGAAAATTATGTCAGATGTAGGAGATACAAATATGAAAAACTTGCGTACTTTGCTTACTTTCATTCAATGATGTCATATAGGGTCATATTCTAAGGTAACTCGTCAAAGTTAGGAAAAGTTTCTAGCATGTGAAAGCATGTAAAAATACTCATTTGTGGTGTAAGCACAAGACAATCATGTAGAAACCTGTTCAAAGAACTTTGTATTCTAACCACCACTTCTCAGTATATTATTTCTTAATGAAATTTGTTGCAAGTAATATGTCTCTATTTTCAACCAATAGCTCAATACATAGTATCAATACTAGGAATAATAACAATTTACATAAAGACCTGAAATCACTTAACTTGGTCCAAAAAGAGGTCCAGTATTCAGGAAAACACATTTTCAATAAATTGCCAGCAACCATTAAAAGCTTGATTTCAGATAAAGCACAGTTTAAATAGAGTTTGAAAGAATTTTTAATAGGCAACTCCTTCTACTCTATAGATGAATATCTCGACAGGGACTGTTAGGTGAGCTTAAATAAAAATGTCCATTAGATTTCAGTTTTGACAGCTCTTGGTCCCAACAGTGCATAATATGTTTCATTTTCACAGGGTATTAAGTCTGTAAAAATCAGTAGTTCCACTTTATTGTAATGTATTCACATATTTTGACAGTCTTCTGACAAAGGATCAAGGTAGTGAGTCTTATATTCATATGGTTTATGTTTTTTATTTTAGATTTTCATATCCACGAGAACCTTGTCATTTTTGGATCTATGGAACGAAAACTGGATCTAATCTAATGACTTTGCAGGCAATATTAATATTAAAATTAGAATTTTTTTAGATGATACAGTTATCTATAATGAAGTACTATCTGAAAGAAGCTGCTTAAATATTCAGTCGTATCTTTATAAGATTTCAAAGTGGTGCAGAAATGGACAACTAGCTTTAAATGCTCAGAAGTGTAAAATTTTGCACTTCACGAAACGAAAAATACATAGTATCCTGTGACTATAATATCGATGAGTCACTATTGAAATTGGCCAATTCATACAAATACCTGGGTGTATCACTTTGTAGGGGTATGAAATGGAGTGATCTCATTTATCAGTAAAGCAGATGGTGGACTTGGGTTTATTGGTAAAATACTGAGGAAGTTCAATCAGCCTAGTAACTTGTACAATGTGATGTACCCTCTGCCATGCACCTTATGTGATTTGCAGAGTAGAAATGTATATGTAGATGTGTATTGTGGTGAGAGGGTTGCTCACAGGCACAAGTGCAACTGGGGTGTAGTGTCCATGTTCAATATTGCCAGCTGATATGACATGAGTGGAATTGGGTCTAGACTACAAAATAAAGGTGCTGCTTTCACGCCATGCATGAGCAGAGTTATACTCACTGGTCGTTGTCGGAAGACTCGCCTTAGCACGAATTGTTGACATGGACTAGTGGGTAACCCTGCTCCAAATATAGTTAAAATGTTGCTCTTCTTTGCTTCCTCCAGTGCTGGCAGCTTTAGGCGAGTAAAATTCGTGTGATAGAAAGAACTGCATCATCTAAGCATCAACTCAGCCATCCACTTGGGAACCAACCCTAAGTCTATTTGGGTCCCTTACAGTAATTTCTTCACAGGTAATACTTTTTAACCTAGAAAGAGTGTATTCCTAACGATTTTTCATTGAAAATGGAAGTCTGAAATTTAATAACTAACGTATGGCCATAATTTTTTATGTCAAGTATCACTATGTTCCGGCTGTTACTACTTAATCATAAGTCATACATTTGCCCCCTTTCTTGTTTCCTCCCTTCCTTTTCATACCATAAAATATGTTATGCTTTTTCTTCTTTCTCGCACATTTAATGGTCACAAATCATTTATCTAGTTCTTCTTTCCCCACTCGTTCTCCTTTTACTCTTCTTCTGTTACCATGCATTTCCACTGCCTATATACTCTCTCCAGTATACTGGTCCACTTACTAACATTAGCATTATTTCAACCTGTTTTTCTGTAACCTCCCCTTCCTAATTGACCTACTGGATTGCGATATAATTGACTGTGATCACTTATGCCTAACGAAATTTTAGAATGAATAATACTATCGTTACCGAAGAAAAATAACACTGGTTAGTAGGAGGAAAGTATACAACAGGAACAACCTATTCTAAACCGAATCTAAATACTGATTATAATGTTTAAATGGTTGGAATATAGGGCAACCACTCATGAACCAGACAGTGGGGAAAAGCGTGCCATCTAATGTTTAATACAAAAAATACTGATAATACAAAAATTCTAATTAGCCAAAAAGAGGATAATTAAACATTCGCCAGCCCACTATGGCAAAGAATCTCCAGAATCTTAAGAAAGTAAATGGCAAAGAAATTTAAGTAAATAATCACTGGTGTAGCAACAGAAGGTTGTCAGGCTTTTCCACAATACAATAGTTCATGAGAAAATAAATGAATCAGACAGCACTGAGTTTGCAGTTACTTATTCAGAAATACGAAATATTGAAAGTGAAGTTCAATGAAGTTATTGGTTAAATACATGACTCGTGCTAACTAAAACTTTGTTATGTAAAAAATGACTTTCAATAACCTCAGTGTAACATAATGAAAAATTTAGAAAAAGGCAAGCATTTACTTTTGATTATTGAAAGATTGAATTGAATTTACTAAGCAAATGAGCAACTGATTTTACTTTTAATATAACAACAATAAAATGCATACCAAGCCAGCAGAAGTTACTTGCTAAGCTAAATACTGAATGAATGAAATTGGGCACTCTTAATTTGTCCTGTATCTTTAGTTATTAGTTCTGCGACTGCAATTGTACATTACTTTAAGTGAACAAAGTTAATACTGAAAACTGCAAATTTCTTAAGCTTCTATTATACAATAGAAGAATGAACAGTTACAGAGGCACAAAATTTATACTGAAACTGGTCATTAGCAAACAAACAGAACTGGCAGTAAATGATTAATCAGTTCTTCACATTTTTGAACCACTTGGTGATTGCATGGAAAGGAAAGGCCCTGCTTGATAATAATGTCTGAGGACAATTACAACACAGGTGCCCCACAAGTCATAACTAGTTCAGGTTTTTAATTAAGTTAGTCATACTTTGTGAAAGAACTTCCACTGTGTAACGCCGCTACAAGACTATGTAGCATTACACAGGCAATCGTCTGTATAGCCCTCGAAATCTTTAAGAAATAATCTTGTGGAGATGTCCATTACAGTCGGATATACCTTGTGTCACGTGAGAGTAGGAGAGTAAAAAAAGGTTGTAACCCATGACGACGTCAGCTCAAGTCGAGATTTTTTGTTGTGAAATCTTTGCTGAGTGACTGACTCAGTATACATGTAAATCATTTCTAAAGTTTATTAGTTATTTATGCACTAAATAGTTTAATTAAGTACAATATGTTTTAGGATCAATAGGTAATGAGTTTTTATGAGATGGATATAAATGTGTTTTGACATAGCAGATCACAATGCTGCGTTATGTGTGATATTTTTTCTCTTTCAGAAGAATGATACCATCTCAGTTGCTCGAGTGCGCGGACAAGTCGTAATCGAGTGCGGGTCCTCTGTAATTTTTATGAATGGACGTAGAACTGATAATTCACAACCTGGAGTTGGTTTAGAAAATATTCTAGGGAACCACAGCTAAACTTTGTTTCAAACAAAGCGCGCGCGGAGTTTGTAAATCGGCGCGAAGTTTGAGATACGCGGTAGGCTATCGCGCGTTATAGTTGCGTGAAGGATTAAGTAACACTGGCCGTGATTTATTGACATTAACTTAATAATAATTATCAAAGAATTATCGGAAGGGATTGTAAGTCTTCTTGAGGCTTAAGGCAAGTGTGAGTTGATTTACTGTTTGAATACGACAGATATTAATCACGACTAGTCAGCTAGTTGATACGTTGCTTAGCAACCCATAAACAGATTCTGATAGAATTACCGGAGCGATCATTTCAATCACTAGTGACCACTACACACACACATGCACACACACACCAGAAAACGAACTACTCTCGTTGTGAATGACATTTGGAACTGATGGGTTTTGTTTCAGCTCCTTGGGATCAAAAAACTTCATCCGAAGTTCAAACTTTACAAACTGTGTCATGTTCCTTCAGTTTGGTAGAACGATAGACATTATTTTTTCAAAAGGACAGCACTTACCTTTTTCTTTTAGAGAAATGTTTCTGCTTCAGTCATCAGTCTTCTCAAAACGGAAATAAGGGTGACACACACACACAGCACTACATCATCATGATCAACCACACATATGTGCTCCCTTTCTCCTTCCCTTTTTGTGTTGAAACCCTGAGGTATAGTCGTGGTACGACGAAGGGAAAAAGAAGAGGAGAAGAGGGAGAAGAAAAGGAAGAGAGGGCCAAAAAGGGGAGGTCACAATTATATCTTTTTACACTTAACAGTCTTACAGCTGTGCAAACAATGAAGAATGTAGCTAGCGACAATGCTGAGCTACTGCTGTTGCCCTTCCTGCTGGTTGAGAACCCTGAATCATCTCCAGAGCTATGGAAAATTATGGGACAGACAATAGTTAGAACTGCAGTTTCCTCTGCTTTTCCACTACTATCGTGCTCTCAGTACTCTTGGGTTAACGAATTAGGTGCACATACACTGGCGCGATCACAGCTCGCACACTGTGTCTGTGGGTGCGCCCAACAATCGTTTCCACACTATTTGTCACTCAAGCTGCTCTACTTCCTCTCTTCTCGCAGCACGACAGAGACTCTCCATATGCATTGATGAACAATGGCACAGTTACTACCATTCCGTTGTTGCTATCGATACATTAAAATTAAAGTTTCCTTCGCTATTGCCCAGCAGTTTATAATATTTACATTATAATTACTATATACTATATACATTCGAAAAAAATACACTATTACATCCATTACATATTAACTATGGTTTCTGCAATGCAGCTTACATGTTTGGAATCAGAAATACAGTACAATTTATCAATGGATATTAAATGAGAAAAAATTTTGAATGGTGCAGAAGCTATTTAATGTGCATTTTCAGCGTTACATTCCTTGTGACCAGTATTGCCCCAGGAACGCCACCTGAAACGCACATGTGCCACCTGACTCTGTCTCCCATTACCTTACTTGGTTTTAAATCTAATCTTTGCCTTCTCCAACAAATCTACAGGCTAGCCTTCTATTAAGTTTGCAAAAAATGCGACAGGGTGGATTGCGCCTTTCAGATGAGATCCTTCGATTCCACTTAGCCAATGATGTGTAATGACTATAGTTCCAGTGTGTGCACTATGCAAGTCTATCTTTAATTCCTTTTTAATGGATTCTTATACTGCTTTCTCGGTCTGGTTATTGTTCTTGGCGATTTCATTCCCCCTTGTTTTCATTTAGTTACAGAGTTCATCACATTTTTTTGCGTGTTTAAACTGCAGACTCCTTGATTTTGGTGACATCACTATACACTATGTCGTAAATCTACTTCAGCACTTTTCTTTCTTATAGAAACCTTTACTCGATAGAAACCTTTACTCGTTTCTTCATCCAAGGTAGCGACTGTTTCAGACTGAGTTTAAATTTCTGCTTCCAGTTCAGAAATTATTTACTGATTGTTTGCTCCTAATTCCTCAGATTTGGCTATACATTCTTATGCTTACCAAATACTGACTCAGAAATTTATTCAAGTTCTTCCTTCTCCTGTAGCACTGTGCCTCCTATCCTTCCTTCTGTTTTCCATTCTTCCTCCTCTTTTATCTGTTGTGCATCTCATTCTTTCTTCTGTCTCCTATATTGTGCTTCTCATTCTTCCTGTTGTCTTATTACTATTACTAGTGTCAGGTTTGTGTCGTTCAGCAGTCATGGCTGGATAGACTGCATCAAAAATTATAGAACTGATATACACAAATAATATTCAACAACATCATAATTAATGTGCTATTGACATTTGAGTTCTCTGAAATAGCCACTAGTTTTGGAGAAAGTTCAGTACAGGCATTCACTTTCTTCACAGTAAAAGAATCCCTGTGTGGAGGAGAGCAGACATAGTTTTAAGATTCTTGAAATTTTGTTCTTGAACCTCTCCAGTGGCAGGACCTGCACTTCTGTTGATAGTGGTCCAAATATTCTCAGGGCAATGTTTTTGAAAGCTACGTTTTTGTTTGGATGGTCAGTAGGTTGGTGTGTTTATGCTCTCTTTGTTGTGGATGTTATGATAATGTATGTCATGTCTCTTGATGAAGAAATCTAGATTGTATTTAATGGGAAGGAGGTACAACAATACATAATGACTATAAACATTCATTATGCCCAATTTTCTGAATAAAGGCCTACAGTCCTCCTGTCTCCTACTCGGTGTTATGATCCTTATTGCCTCTTTTTTTAGTAATAATACTTACTTGCAGCCTGTCGAGTGTGTCCATTCTAACAGATCATAGCCAATATGGCTATGAAACAATGAATAATATACTATTAGAAGATGAAGACCAGTTTCAGCATATGACTTATGACAGTTTGTCAAACACATGTACAGTGTGGTCTTGCCAAATGAGTCAGATGTCCAGTATGAAGCACAGAAGTTTCACAACCCTTACACATTTTAGATATCCTTTATCATTGAGGCTATACGTCGGTTTTTGAGATTTTTTCATTGATTCTCGTTTTGTTTTTAAAATACCAATCTTTTGTCACAGCAAAGAAAGCATCTGCTTCTTCTTGAACCTTGCTGGTATTGATACTCTTGCATACAAAAAAGGGTGCGATCTGCAGATTGTGAGAACTGTCTATGAGAACATAAGTTATTGGCAAAAACTAGGAACAGAAGGGCCCCCAGTATGGATCCCTGTTGCACGTCGTATTCCAAGATACATTCACATGATGGACTGATACAATCTGCCTTCTGTTTTCCAGATAAGATTTGAGGGTTCTCAGAACAGTGTCTCCAACTCCATATCGACTGTGCTTATTTAGAAGGACCTCGTGAGGGGTGCAATCAAATGCTTTTCTAAGGACACAAGGCATCACTACTGAAGATTATTTTTCTTCAAAACTGTGCTTTATCCTAGTAACCAGATCTAGCGCTGCTTTTGTTGTGGATTTGCCTTTATGGAAGTCATACTGTGTGTCTAAGAAGAGTTTATTAGTTTCGAAGTAATTTGGGATATGGCCCATCTTGCAGTCTCAACGACTTTAGCGAACATTGGAAATATTGATACTGGTCTGAAGCTTGCTACCATGCCTAGGTCACACTTGTTATAATATGGTACTCTCTGTGAAAGTTTCAGAAAGTCGAAAGTACACCAGCACAGAGACTCTTACAAATTTACATAATTAATGATTCAGCAATATCAAGGATAATTTTCTTAAGGACATTAGTCGACATCCCATATATATCCTGACTGTCAGAAGATTTATAAGATTTTACAATCTTTATTGTTTCATTTTTGTTTTTGTAATTGCTTGCATTTCGTCTTAGTGCATCCTTTTCCGTTTCTTACAGCAGCTGCAGGGTGTAAACCGCCTTCTCCACTGTTTTTTAATCTTTCTGATTATTTCGCCAGCTGGTGCTGTGATTTGTAATATCAGTTTAATTATAACGTTGCATAATAATTCTCACTGTGGAGCAGTGTTGTGACAATAGTAATATACACATGTGGAAACTATTCCACAGAATATTAATAAAATATAAGTAATATGTAACTCCAGGCTGTTTGTAACTACGAGAAAAGGCGCGTACATTTGTGAGTGAGTGGGCTGTCTAAATACTACTGCATTTGGGGATGATTGTAAGAAATTGTAATTAATGTAAAAGTCGACTATGACGAATATACGGGAGAGGTAGATGCACGTATTTTCTTGGATTTATCTTTCCTTGTGGCCTGGTTGCAAAGAATGTCAGTTATGGTGGAAATATAAAACATTTAAAAAGTATAACTAAGGGAACCAGACTTCGTTAGAAAAAGAGAAATGGTGAAGATTGCAGGTATTAATGACACAGCAAATAACCAAACTGGAAAAGATGAAAATGGCGGCCACAAAGGAAGAAAAGGTCATGTTCACCTTCCTCCATTTTTGTACTGCGCCGTCATGAAGAGCACCACTGTTATCTGTATCCATCTCATATAAATAAAACAATATTGATCCAGGAGAATATGTTACCAGGCTTCCATAAATAATGATTAATGCGGAGATTTCATTTTGACTTAAACTGGTCATTATTAATAAGCTTTCATAAATATGGTACTAGGAGTCTCATATATGTCTACATTTTATGACAACCAAGAACAAAACCGAAAACGACTACTAAAGCTAATAACTGACGAGCGTGATTATGCCATTGTCTCCCATAGTCTAAAAGAGCTCTTACTTGTCTTTGATTGGCTGATCGATATCTGGCAAATATTTTACAATTTGGTATATCAAGAAATACTGAAAGAGTCTATATTCAGATCAGGGATTGCACTTATAGTGCTTCTCTCAATGTCAGTAATTTGATTGTTGAAGTTATCTGGACTACACAAGCTAAATTGCCCTGCATAGGTTGTTCAGCGAACCTATCACTACTTTACTTTTTGGCTTCTTCTACATTCTTTCAATAAACTTTTCTGCATGAAAATAATTATTGTAAACATTTCCTTTTGACTGGGATCAACTGCTGTTTTGAAGTGATCATGTAATAGCAGTACACTGTGTTTTAATTTTTTCAGTTCACTAGTATAACATGTTTTTTCTTTCAGCACATTTTGCCTATGTTGTTACATGTTCACAGGACCTTTCCTGTACTTCGGTGGTTAGAGATAGCGAAATTTAGTTTCGATGGTCTGGAATAACTCTTTAAGTGCATCAGTTGCTGCCTTTCTACTGTAGATAGTGCTGTCTGAGAAGATTTGTTGTGTCTCGCATTCATCCTTCTGTTTTATCCGTTTTGCTTCTCACTCTTCCTTCCTTCCACTTTATTAAAGCCATTACTGTACCTAATTGATTTCGTAGCCCCAATTCACTGCTACTCGTTATTGTCTTTTTTTCTATCTTTAAATGGCACTGAACAAGTTTTACTACTGTCTGCAAGATCTTCCCTGTCTGATTTCGCCACCATCCAAAAATTCTGAAACCATAGACTCATCCCATCGTCCATTCTGTCACCATCCGAGGTTCTTATTTATTCCGCTAAAAACTTCCCCTGTTTCAGCCATAATGGTGAATTCGTATACTACAAGTTTAATAATCACCACTCTTCTTGCAGAAGTATATATCGTTCAATTATAACACAATTAGCTTAAAATCCTCATATGCAATTTCACACCCAAAAATACAACAGCTACCACCAAAAATTGTGCTGCAGCAATTCCAGCCAAAACTACAAATTTGCTTCGTGTGATGATTACTTATTGTCTTGCACTTATGTGGTTACATAGTATACTATTGTCTGTATAATGAAAACTGCTTGTAATCTTACGCTCCCATATATCACCATTAAATTTTTCTTAGCTTCTTCATCAGTTTCAAAAAACATCGAGAGACGTAAAATATACAAAAAACTATTTTTTTTTATTTCAGTTCTCTGTTGTTGCCTGTGGTACGTCTATGGGTAGATTCTTGAGGCTGTAATTTTTGACTTTGTGAGTTCCAGTTGTCATGAAAATTGAGGAAGTATTTTCTGTTGCTATGACTTTCTTTTATTTTATCCCATTCTTCTGTATCTCCACTTCAGAACATAAATTCACATTGTTATTGCATAACATAAAAACACGACCATTCCATCAGCAGAGGCATGCCCACTACTACTAACTCATTCTGTAGTACTAACAACATTCCAAAGTGCTTACAAAGCAAAAGAGTTTACAAACTTCCTTGACAAAAGAGGAATCTTCACCAAGTTGTATCGTTATTTTGTAAATGGGTCCAGAAATAAATTTCATAATTAACATTAGATTGTGCAATTAATAATACGAATTTTAAGTATGCCAGATTTCCGTAATTTCAAAAATTTCTAAAAAAAGAATAATTTTTAACTGTATCGATTTTAACAAATTAATTTCTTTTTATACATTTTGCCTGAAATATAATACATCGTATACAAAATCATAAGAAATTCTTTTAGTGAAACAGCTGAGATAATTTTCACCTATACGAGATTAATCCTGGTATCAGCTACTTCTATAATAACAAAAGTTATGTTAGAAAAGGGTGTCCCATTACATGCTCCACGTCGTTCTCACAATTGCTAAAGTTACTCATCACCTACATTTATTTCTTTCTTCATTTCATAGTTCATCTAACACCTCTGTCAGGCTGCGTGGCTCGCTACTCTGTTTCTTACTTATCATATAATTGGTAGTGTCCCGTCTACCGTCCGTTCCTTGATTGGTATGTAACGCGTTTCCTTACTATCGATTTTTTTCAGTCTTTTTCTCCTCATTTTCTCTTCAGTGACAATAGTTCTGATCGCTCGTCGCCACTTGTAAAGTAATGGGGAAAGGAGCAGGAATGTAATTATTATGTGCCATGTCACTCATCACTACTTTAAAGATCGTAACCATCAAAGTTTTGGAAGACAGCAACTAAATCGAAAGGTTTTGTTCCACTGGTGCACTTATTTATGACGACAAATGATTAATAAAAACACCTGGTTTTCTTCCTTTACTTTAGTTGGCACTCTGGGTACCTTGCTCATTTCAAACAATCACACTCACTTTTGTTAGCTTCAGCTTCAATAAATGTAATCCAAAGAGATCCAAAGACACAGTAAGCTAATTGTTATAACCTACACTACTCATTGATACAAAAAACTGTACTATGGGTAAAAGCAAATACAGTAAGGTTAGCGATATATTTGACACAGGTGGCTCCGTAATCGGCACTGTGTGTTGTCCTTCGGTCGCGGTGTTGATGAGCAACGAGAAAAATTTCGGTGGGCACGCAGCAGGCTTACGATTTCCTAGGTATTGGAGAAAACTGTTGATGGCTACAACCCTCTTAGTGAAGACGACGATTGATTCATATTGCTGATGTGCTATTAGGGAGATGATAGATGGTTCAGTGTTTGTGAATGACCGTGTTTAAGTGGACTTAAAAGGGGTCAGTCGGCATATTTTACTGATCTTACATTCGGACGTATGTTCCTATGTGCAGACAATTATAGGAAACAAACAGGCCAAATACACTCCTGGAAATGGAAAAAAGAACACATTGACACCGGTGTGTCAGACCCACCATACTTGCTCCGGACACTGCGAGAGGGTTGTACAAGCAATGATCACACGCATGGCACAGCGGACACACCAGGAACCGCGGTGTTGGCCGCCGAATGGCGCTAGCTGTGCAGCATTTGTGCACCGCCGCCGTCAGTGTCAGCCAGTTTGCCGTGGCATACGGAGCTCCATCGCAGTCTTTAACACTGGTAGCATGCCGCGACAGCGTGGACGTGAACCGTATGTGCAGTTGACGGACTTTGAGCGAGGGCGTATAGTGGGCATGCGGGAGGCCGGGTGGACGTACCGCCGAATTGCTCAACACGTGGGGCGTGAGGTCTCCACAGTACATCGATGTTGTCGCCAGTGGTCGGTGGAAGGTGCACGTGCCCGTCGACCTGGGACCGGACCGCAGCGACGCACGGATGCACGCCAAGACCGTAGGGGACCGCACCGCCACTTCCCAGCAAATTAGGGACACTGTTGCTCCTGGGGTATCGGCGAGGACCATTCGCAACCGTCTCCATGAAGCTGTGCTACGGTCCCGCACACCGTTAGGCCGTCTTCCGCTCACACCCCAACATGGTGCAGCCCGCCTCCAGTGGTGTCGCGACAGGCGTGAATGGAGGGACGAATGGAGACGTGTCGTCTTCAGCGATGAGAGTCGCTTCTGCCTTGGTGCCAATGATGGTCGTATGCGTGTTTGGCGCCGTGCAGGTGAGCGCCACAATCAGGACTGCATACGACCGAGGCACACAGGGCCAACACCCGGCATCATGGTGTGGGGAGCGATCTCCTACACTGGCCGTACACCACTGGTGATCGTCGAGGGGACACTGAATAGTGCACAGTACATCCAAACCGTCATCGAACCCATCGTTCTACCATTCCTAGACCGGCAAGGGAACTTGCTGTTCCAACAGGACAATGCACGTCCGCATGTATCCCGTGCCACCCAACGTGCTCTAGAAGGTGTAAGTCAACTACCCTGGCCAGCAAAATCTCCGGATCTGTCCCCCATTGAGCATGTTTGGGACTGGGTGAAGCGTCGTCTCACGCGGTCTGCACGTCCAGCACGAACGCTGGTCCAACTGAGGCGCCAGGTGGAAATGGCATGGCAAGCCGTTCAACAGGACTACATCCAGCATCTCTACGATCGTCTCCATGGGAGAATAGCAGCCTGCATTGCTGCGAAAGATGGATATACACTGTACTAGTGCCGACATTGTGCATGCTCTGTTGCCTGTGTCTATGTGCCTGTGGTTCTGTCAGTGTGATCATCTGATGCATCTGACCCCAGGAATGTGTCAATAAAGTTTCCCCTTCCTGGGACAATGAATTCACGGTGTTCTTATTTCAATTTCCAGGAGTGTAACTAGCCGGTTAAGGATGTTAAAAAAAGCGTGTAAGTTTGGTAGAGAGATTTGTTTGACAGTAGATTATGGCAGCAATATCAGAAGCCGTGGATGATGCTGTATTTATGCTATACTAATAGATTTCGCCAGCGATCTAGGCATTTTACACGCCTGGATTGTGCAAATACTCGCCTTTAACGTAACTGTGCTCGCTAGAATTAGTACGGGTGGTAATGTGCTCGCATCTCATGCAAGCCCGGGTTCGATTTCCGGTCGGGTTGGAGATTTTCTCCGCTCGGGGAAGGGTGTTGTGTTGTCCTCATCATCATTCCATCTTCATCACCGACGCGCAAGCAGCCCAATGTGGC
Organism: Schistocerca piceifrons; assembly: GCF_021461385.2. NCBI lineage: Eukaryota > Metazoa > Arthropoda > Insecta > Orthoptera > Acrididae > Schistocerca > Schistocerca piceifrons. Next base: position 191,753,980 of record NC_060141.1, read on the forward strand.
GTCGACTGAAATAAGACTTGCACTTGGCGGCTGTAAACTGCCTCCCGGCCAACGATGCCATACTCTCATTTCCATTTTTTGTTGTTGTTGCTAGAATTAAAGTATACTAAAGGATTGTCGATTTGTTTACTACGTCATAATACTTATCGTATGTTATAGGAAGGAGTGTTGACTAATGAGTGTTGGTGTCTGTCCGTATAATCTGAGACATAGTGGACGTTCTACAAATACCAGCAAGGAAATTATTTCTTTTGGTTATTTCTCCATTACAGCTCCAGTTACTTTCAACTTTATTTGATGGAAGTTAGATTGACAGATGCGACAGACAAACCTTTTATTCAGTGAACGCAGATGCTGTTAGACAGACGTGTGGTGGGATATCATTGGGTATTGACGTTATTTTTGACTTTTAGGTTATGCAACATCACGCGTCCAAATGTTTCCGCGATAACAGTTTCTTTCATTAGGAATGAACTCTGCCTCTTGCTGTGAACAGTTGTGAAACCATATCGTGCATGAACTATTGTGTGTCACTTTGTGAAAGCCCTTTTAACACGTAATACGAAGAGCGTACCGGCATACGTGTCTGACACCGTATCTGCGATGGCAGGTTAGAATTATTTCACTCACATTTTTATTTTACAACTTTACACTTACTGAGGAGTATAGTATTTCTAAATTCAAGTTATGAACTACACAGTAGGTCTGTTAATACACTCAACGATTTCAATAATTGGTATAGATTGCCAGCGTGAAGTTATTTTTCTGCTTAGTTGTAGGTGTGTACCTATTTTCGCGACGAATATATACCCGCCCGACACATTGTAGCTTAATGATTTTTAATAGACGGGGGATTAAGTTATTTCAAAGCGTCGAGTCATCAGAGTTATTCATTGGAAATTGCAGCAGAGCTGTCGCGCAGGATATGTTGCCCAAGAGATACATAATCATTTGAATCCTTGTCAGTCACACATTTCATTGGGTAGTCATCAGGGATGAGCGTTTTCCCCTTGACTCATCGTATTTTTGAAAACGCTGATATGTCAACGTGGAATGCCAGATTCACAATACATACCATATAGGCTAGTTAAATTTATGTAAGCCTGTTGCTTCAAACTACACAAATAGGTTTTCACCTTTCCCTTATTAATTTTAAAGTAAGTGATTTTTTTTTTTTTTTTTTTTTTTTTTTTTTTTATTGCACAACCATGCAGTCGATTTTCATAGGCTGCTTTGGAGACCGTAGAGAAATTAACACCTCCACTAATAATGAACTGTTTGGCTTTTTATTGCCCCAAGAATTATTAGACATTGAAGAACACTATCGGATAAGTGTATAGACGCATAGAATGTAATTTTGTGAATACTATTGTTTCGGGGAGAAAATAGTAACCATATAGGCCTATAGTGGAAATGACATGTTGGAACCTGCCTGCTTTGCTTTCACCTCATGTGCTTAATAGAATTGTGAGAACCCGTGTAGCGCTACTTTATTTGCAGACGTGAAGTAGTTCCTCTTCAAAGTGTTTAGTAATTAGGTAACTTGTATACAGTTACAGTTTTCACTGAGGAATTTTTTCTAAATAAAATGAACTTATTTAGAAATTTATAATACAGCTTTTATGTTACTGTCTTGTATTGCAGTGAAAAATATATGCCAGAATGGAGTTAAGATATTAATTTTAGTTCTCTCAAGCAACTTAGAACTTCCTGCTCAAAATGAACTTTAATTACTATATAATGCTTAAACTGCTATACTGTTATACTGTAAAATTATTCTTAAGCTTATATTTTTGCAGGAAAAATAAGAACTGTTTAGATGAAAACAGAAGATGGAAGAAGAAATGTCTTACAGTAGACCTAGCAGTCCATTCTTGTAGCAATTTCCATACAAATTTTTCTTTCTTTCTTTAGCCTGAAAACATTAACCAGTGCGTACTAGGCTTACATACAAGACCACCTAAAATATGGTGTAATATTCTGGGGAAATTCTCCAGCTGCTCTGAGCACATTCAGAATCCAGAAGAGAGCAATGAGGATTATTACTGGGAGCAAACCCAGACTCCTGCAAACCCATCTTCAGAAAGTTGGAAATCCTTACACTGCCTTGCCTCTAAATCCTTGAGACTGTAAAATCTTTCAGAAACCACATAGTGTCAACTGACCCCAGACTCGTAAAAAATACTGAAATACATGAACACAACACCAGGAAAAACGCAAACCTGCATGTTATATGTACAGACACTCAACTGTGTAAAAAGGGAGTTTTCCACATGGGCCTCCAACTGTTCAACAATCTTCCCACTAGTATTAAGTCCATCGAAGACAACATAAAATTTAGCAAAGCCGTGAAGTCATATTTGTTGTGTCACTGTTTGTACTCTGTAAATGAATACTTAGAACAGTAATCTTGCTGTTTGTGTTAAATTGAAAACATTGAGCAATATAATACATTAGGATAGTATAGGCCTATGTTAATATATGTTAACAATGTTAAATGATATTTTCCGACATCTGCAACACACTGTGTACCTTCAGATCACATGGAATGAATAAATAAATAAATAAGTATGCTTAAATAACTTCAAGAGCCTAATACCTAGCTTACTCGCTAATACGGTGAGGATAAGGTGTAATCACATTAGGCATTTGCGATAGGGTGTGTCTTAAAATAATGCTCCATGCTTGCTTTCTGGAAAGTAGACCACTGGAGCTAATGTCTTACATGTAAGCATTTTTATTCCTTTTCCTTCACAGCATTGCAACTGTAAAATATTAATGTTACTGATTTTGTAAAATTTGAATTGACATCTTTTACAATAGATTTTAGTATTTTCTTTTATCGGTGTGTTCACCTCTGGCTGTATCATACATAGATTTCTAGGTCTTTCTGCAACTTATTTCATGCATGATGGTGGTCTGGTGTGTTGTATACTGTTATGTGCTTTATGCAGTTATAATCTTTGGATTAATGTGTTGTAACAGGAAAATTAACTGAAAAAAGGCCGCAGTTTTACAGTATCAGCTATGATACTGAGGAAAGGCCTGTCCATAAGAACAGTTTAAAGTATAAATTTTCATTTGCACAAGGTAATCACTACAAATAATTTGCTCATGAGGAAACAGAATTTCAGCAACACTTCATTGTACAAAATGATTGAAAGTTCAGAGATGTAAATGGCATTAAATGTTGAGACCTCTGAAAATATAGACTAAAACCTGACTAAAATATGTAAATAGTTGTGTTTTTATGTAATATGTTATGGTGCAACTTTATTCTGAGAGCCCTGCAATTTCTATTGTTAAAATGAAGCATAGTGAAAATTAATGTCAAATAGATATGACTATGAACATATTTGTGGAAAAATAAAGTGTTAATCATAAATATCTGTAGAATTATGGAAGCTTAATTGTGGCCAAAGCCAGTTGTTCCTATGGCAGTAGACATGAATTTGCTTTTGCATTTATATGGTGTTGGAAACTGTGTGGTTACGTCTTATGTATTTGGAAGCAGTGTGTTTGGGGGGAGAGGGGATTGTGAAAAACTTCAGCAATAACATTGGGAGATGAATAAATCATTAAATTTAGTCCTGGTCATATTTGTCATATGAAAAGCTATTGACTGTTTTGCAAGACTGAATGCTTTGATAGGTAAGTCAGTGGAAATCCAGCAGTTGTTTTTATTCTTAGTATATTAACTTTCCTTTGGTGATACTTCTTGTATGTAATAAAAGTAAAGTTGACTCGGCAGACTGCTTGTAAAGTATCGTCTCCACAATAACTACATAAATCTGTTCACAGAACAGATTACACATCAACTGAAATTCAGCCAGATGTAACCCTATTGTTTGCAGAATTAAAAAGACCACGAAATCATAGTTATATTGAAACAAGCATTTTGGTTACTAAAACAATGTGACAAATGAGAAATTATAGGACACTATGAAGTTACCTGCTAATTTCTTTTTACATATGCAATGCATTTTCTAGCTACACCAGTACCCAATTTTTTTTTTGCCAAAAATTAAATTTTAGGAATCATTTCAAATATGCCTTGAATATTTCAGCTAAAGTGATGATAGCAGGAAACATGGTGTTGTTCCCTTTATGTATGTGTCACAAACATGATGGAAGTTCTAAAAAATGCTGTTTGTACTTTTTTGACATTGCCAGAGGTTTGGATTACATAAACCACATACTTCTGTCGGGAGAAGTAAATCTTATGGTTTTCGTGGTATCTTCTTTGTACATGTGTAATCTTCTCTTCATAAAAGAATGCAGATCACACTGACAAAATGCACATAAGAGTAAAGCTAAACTAAGAACGTAATATTTTGTCTTATGTAATGCAGATAGTTGATTAGATTGTCAGCATTGACAACAAATATTTTGATGGTACAGATAGTCAAACCCAATGAATTTTGAGGAATGTTATCTCAAGTTGCATTTACACAGAACTAAAAAAAAATGTTTGTTTGCAGCTATGTGGAAGCACTACGTTGCAGATACGATATAATTCAGTCACCAGCTTCCTCCTAAGAGTATGAAAATTCTTTTGGCACCCAACTATATAGGGAGAAATGATGTCACAATAAAATAAGAGAAATCGTAGCTCTTACAGAAAGATTAAAGTGATTGTTCTTCGCGCGCACTGTTACAAAGTGTAATGGTAGAGAAGTAGCTTAGCTTAAAGATGGTGCGCTGAACCCTCTGGCAGGCACTTAATTGTGAATTGCAGAGTAATCGTGCAGATAGAGGTAAAATATGGTATGGCACAATAATAATGCTATTTGAATTGTAGAGTAATGGTGTAAACATAGGTACAATGCTTTATTGCAAGAATATTTACACAATAAAACATTTTGCCACATTTACATGACCCCCATAATACTGCAGATATACTGTAAATATGTACCATTTGATGTTGAATTGCTAGGCGATTCAAAACTGCTAATGGAAAATAGAAATTGAAGAATAAAAAAATGTGACTGGTTGTAGTAATTTGTGGAAACCTTTAGATAAATTGTTCTGATACTACCACATCAAATTCCTAGCCCTCCTCACCAGCATCAAACACTTCTGCATCTCCTATACCAACACAAACTAGATTTCAGTAACCCCATTGTGTCCCCCTTGGTCACCAACTCCAATCTGCTGCTGCACTTTCTAAGCACATACATCCATACTTCACTTATATACACTACAAATCATATCCTAATGCAGCTTCAACCAATTCCCTCTCCAAGACAATGAGATCTGCCTAATATTTATCGTGCCTACCAACTTTAGATTAGATTAGATTTACTTTCATTCCAATTGATCTGTAGTGAGGTCGTCCTCCAGGATGTAGAACATGTTAGAAAAACAATACATGACAAATATTTACAACTCAAACAAATGAGCGAATGTACCATTCCACAGGTCCCAAGTGGAATGATAGTCATTTTTGAATGAACACTATATGAAAGAATTATTTTACAAATACTGATGCACTGAATTTAAAATAAAAAGTTCTTTAAATTTATCTATAGGGTAATAAACGTGTAATACAACTACTAAAATTTTTACAATGAACACATTGCTGCACTGAAATATAAATCAGTTGGTTCTACTGAGAAATTCATCAATTGAGTAGAAGGAGTTGGCCACCAATAAAACCTTTAGACTTGTCTTAAGCTGAATTTCATTGGTTGTTAAGCTTGTTATGGCTGCTGGCAAGTTATTGAAACTGTGTTCCTGAATAATGCATACCTTTTTGTTCAAGACCAATTGACTTTAAATCTTTGTGAAGATTACTCTTATTTCTAGTATTGATTCCATGAATTGAGCTGTTGGTTTGAAAAAGTGATATTTTTAATGACAAATTTCATTAAAGAATAAATATATTGGGAAGCAGTAGTTAGTATCCCTAGTTCCCTAAACAGGCTTCTGCAGTTCTTGAATTCACACCACATATAACTCTTACTGCACGTTTTTGTGCCCGGAAAACTTTAGCCTGGAATGAAAGGTACCATAGTATGCCAGGTTTTTCATTTTTATGTCCCCTATGTCTGACACAATTCGCGTAGCAAATAGAGATTTGTTAAGACGCTTCAGCAATACTGTGGTGTGCTTTCCCAGTTGAATTTATTATCAAGCTGTAATCTCAAGAATTTAACACTGTCCACTTCTTCTATCTGCTTGTCATCATATGTTGGGCATATACTCGTGGGACACCCCTTACAAGTTCTGAACTGCATGTAGTGTGTTTTTTCAAAGTTTAATGGTAAAGAATTGGCTAGGAACCAGTGATTAATGTCCACAAATATTTTATTAGCCGATCTTTCTAAGACTACACTTGATTTGCTATTTATTGCAATGTTTGTATCATCGAGAAACAAAACGAACTTGGCAAAATGTAGACTGGCAATGGCAAGCGTTTCTGAAGAGGAGATATTTGTTAACATAGAGTATAGATTTAAGTGTCAGGAAGTCTTTTCAGAAAGTATTTGTATGGAGTGTAGCCCTCTGTGGAAGTGAAATGTGGGTGATAAATAGTTCAGGCAAGAAGAGAATAGAAGCTTTCAAAATGTGGTGCTACTGAATAATGCTGAAGATAAGATAGGTATATCACATAACTAATGAGGAGGTACTGAATAGAATTGGGGGAAGAGGAATTTGTGGTATATCTTGACTGGAAGAAGGGATTGGATGGTAGCACGTGTTCTGATGCATCAAGGGATCACCAATTTAGTATTGGAGGGAAGTGTGGAGGGTAAAAATCATAGAGGGAGACCGAGAGATGAATACACTAAGCAGATTCAGAAGAATGTTAGGTTGCAGTAGGTACTTGGAGATGAAGAAGCTTGCATAGGATAGAGTAGCATGGAGAGCTGCATCAAACCAGTCTCTGAACTGAATGCCACAAAATCATCTCCCACCTGACAAGCCTCCTACACCTACTGCCCTAACTGCCCTCCTTCGGCAACTCCCCCCTCGCTTCCTCTCCCTTGGCAATTTTAATACCCATCACTCTTTTTGGGGCTCTGCTTTTTCATCTGGTCAGAGGCTCCTCATTGACCAATTTCTTGTGGACCACAACCTGTGCCTTTCCAATGATGCTTCGCCTATTCACTTTAGTGCCACGTATGGCTCTTTCTCTGCCACTGAGCTTCTGCTCACTTCACCTCCCAGTCTTCCTTCCTTACACTGGTTGCCTCATGATGACTTCTGTGATGGTGACTACTTCCTGTTGATACTCTTTCTGTTCCAATCTCTCGATGACCAGGTTACCCTGCTGTGCTCTCCATTGTGCTGATTGGCCTTTAAATTCTTCCCAGGTCATGTTTACAACTTCTTTGTCAAGTTTTATCGAAGAAGTGATATGTCCAGTAAGATTATCGGCACTGCCAGCATTGCCGTTCCCCACTTGATGGTCCCGTTTGCCATTGCCCAGTTCCACGATACAGCAGAGCCATTGCCACTGCCATCTGTTACCGTGCCTTGCAACATATTAAGCATCACTGGTCTTATTACCTTGGCACGTCTTCACACCACAGCCCATTACTTAATGAAATGGAGCAAGTGTGTGTATTGGGAACACTTTGTCTCCTGTCGAGGTTCTTCAGTTCCTTCATCACGGGTGTGGGCTAAACTCTGCACCTCCAATGTTGTCAGTGGCAGTCTTCTCTTCTGGGTCTTGTGCTTCCAGGTGGCCTTTGTAGAAATCCATCAGTTTTTGCAGAACATCTCACAACTATTTTGCCATAGCATCAATGTCGGCCTCCTATCCAGCAGCCTTCCTCCTCCAGAAACACCAGGCTGAAGTTTCTTGCCTGTTTTACCCCTTGTCAGGTCGAGTCCTACAATGAACCTTTTAATGAAAGGGTGCTTCTTCTGGCCCCATCTTCTTCCTACGATTCCGCACCTGGCCCTGATTTCATCCATAACCAATTCTCTAAATACCTCAGTCCTCCAAAATGACAATATCTCCTTCAAGTGTTTAACCATATTTGGCTCCAAGGCATTTTCCCCTCTCAGTGGAGAGACAGTATTGTGGTTCCTATCCTTTAGCCTGGCAAGGATCTGTTGTCCCTTGATAGTCACTGGTCAACTAGCGTGACCAAAAGTCCCCTGTAAGTTACTAGAATGGATGGTGTCTCGTCGGCTCAGTTGCATCCTCGAATCTCGGGGCCTGTTATCTCCTTCCAAGTACAGCATTCGGAATGGGCTGTCTCCAGTGGATCATGTGCTTCGATTGCAAACTGCAGTTTTGCAGGCCTTTTCTCAGTGCCTCCATCTTGTCGCAGTTTTCTCTTATCTTCATAAGGCCTATGCCAATTTTTATTCGCCACTTCCTGTCCCACTGGTCATTCAGAGTTCAGGTTGGCACCATTCTCAGCTCTCTGCAGATCCAGGAAAATGGCATTCCATAGGGCTCCATATTCTGTGTCCTCTTTTTTTTTCTCAGCACTGTTAATGGACTTGTGGCCTCTGTCAGACTGTTGGTCACTCTCCTGCTCTGTATGTGTATGATTTCTGTGTTTGGTCTAGCTCCCACTTGGTGGCCTCTGCGGAACGACAGCCCCCGGTGTTATCGGGCATGCTTGCATGTGGACACTCTTTCACGGTTTTAAATTCTCTCCCCTTCTACATCTACATGGATACTTTGCAACTCACATTTAAGTGCCTGGCAGAGGCTTCATCGAACCACCTTCACAATTCTGGTATTCCAATCTCGTATAGTGCGCAAAAAGAACTAACACCTATATCCTTCCGTACGAGCTCTGACTTACCTTATTTTATCTTAGTGATCTTTTCTCCTTATGTAGGTTGGTGTCAACAAAATATTTTCACATTTGGAGGAGAAAGTTGGTGATTGGAATTTCGTGAGAAGATTCTGTCACAGCGAAAAATGCCTTTCTTTTAATGATGTTCAGCCCAAATCTTGTATCATTTCTGTGACACTCTCTCCCATATTTCGCGATAATATAAAACGTGGTGCCATTCTTTGAACTTTTTCGATGTACTCAGTCGTCCTATCTGGTAAGGATCCCACACCATGCAGCAGTATTCTAAAAGAGGACGGACGGACGTAGATCTGTTACATTTTCTAAGTGTCATGCCAATAAAATGCAGTCTTTGGTTAGCCTTCCTCACAACATTTCCTGTGTGTTCCTTCCAATTTAAGTTGTTCGTAATTGTAATACATAGGTATTTAGTTGAATTTATGGCTTTTAGATTAGACCAATTTATCGTGTAACCGAAGTTTAACGAATTCCTTTTAGCACTCATGTGGATGACCTCACACTTTTCGTTATTTAGGGTCAACTGCCAGTTTTTACACCATTCAGATATATTTCCTAAATCTTTTAGCAATTTGTTTTGATGTTCTGATGACTTTATTAGTTGATAAACGACAGTGTCATCTGCAAACAACCCAAGACAGCTGCTCAGATTGTCTCCCAAATCATTTATATAAATAAGGAATAGCAAAGGGCCTATAACACTATCTTGGAGAACGCCAGAAATCACTTTTGTTTTACTCGATGACTTTCCGTCAATTACTATGAACTGTGACCTCTCTGACAGGATGTCACTAATCCAGTCACATAACAGAGACGATATTCCATAAGCACGCAATTTCAGTATGAGTGGTACAGTGTCAAAAGTCTTCTGGAAATCCAGAAATATGGAATCAATCTGAAATACCTTGTCAATAGCACTCAACACTTCATGTGAATAAAGCTAGTTGTGTTTCACAGGAATGATGATTTCTAAACCCATGTTGACTGTGTGTCAATAGACTGTTTTCTTCCAGGTAATTCATAATGTTCAAGAACAATAAATGTTACAAAATCCTGCTGCATATCGACGTTAATGATGTGGGCCTGTAATTTAGTGGATTACTCCTACCTTTCTTGACCTGTGCAACTTTCCAGTCTTTGGGTACGGATCTTTCCTCGAGCCAGCGGTTGTGTATGATTGTTACGTATGAAGCTATTGCATCAGCATACTCTGAAAGGAACCTAATTGGTATAGTCTGGACCAGAAGACTTGCTTTTATTAAGTGATTTAAGTTGCTTCACTACTCAGAGGATATTTACTTCTACGTTACTCATGTTGGCAGCTGTTCTCAATTTGAATTCTGGAATATTTACTTCGTCCTCTTTTGTGAAGTCATTTCAGAAGGCTATGTTTAGTAACTCTGCTTTGGCAGTACTGTCGTCGATAGTATCTCCATTGCTTTCACGCAGAGAAGGCATTGATTGTTTCTTGCCATTGACATACTTCACATACGACCAGAATATCTCTGGATTTTCTTCCAGGTTTTGAGACAAAATTTCTTTGTGGAAACTGTTATAAGCATCTTGCATTGAAGTCTGCACTAAATTTCGAGCTTCTGTAAAAGATCGCAAATCTTGGGGATTTTGCTTCTGTTTAAATTTGGCATGTTTGTTTCGTTGTTTCTGCAACAGTGTTCTAACCCATTTTGTGTACGAAGACGGATCAGCTCTGTCATTTATTTGGTATAAATCTCTCAATTGCTGCAAATACTATTTCTTTGAATTCAAGCCACATCTGGTCTACACTTAATAATTTGGAATGAGTGGAGATTCTCTCTCTGGAAGGCGTCAAGTGAATTTTTATCTGCTTTTTTGAATAGGTATATTTTTCGCTTATTTTTTGGGATTACAATATTCAGTCTCACTATGACAACCCTGTGTTTACTAGTCCTTCTTGTATTGGTTTCGATGCTCGTTATTAACTCTGGATTATTTGTTGCTAAGAGGTCAAGTGTGTTTTCACAAGTAAAGGATGGTGTATTTGTCACCATACTGTGGTCCATCCTGATCCGGAGCTCTATCTTGATGCCTAGCAATTGACCATGACCCCCCAGTTCTGTTTCTTGGGTCTCCTTTTTGACAAGAAGCTTATGTGGTTGCCCCATATGTGTCGTCTGAAGGTTGGCTGCTTTATTGAACTCACTGCCCTTCGCTTCGTTGCCCACAACTCTGGGGCGGATTGTTAGATCTGTCTCCAGCTTTATTGGTATTATTTCTGCATCACTTTGACTATGTTTATCAAGTTTATGGATCAGTTGCGTCTTCCATGCTGCTCCCCTTAAACCCAGTTCCCCATCATGGTAACTGTTCAGCCAATGGTGTCTTTTGGACTAACCCTGTCAGTAGCATTCTGGTTGACAATGGGATCCCTCTTTTTCCAGGTCAATGGTCCCAGCTCCTGATTTCCCATGCTATCACCATCTGCTCTCCCTTGCTCACCCTTCCTCTTCTATTCTTTTTCTAGCTTCTAGCTATTGCCTGCCCACTGCCCACCCTCAGGTTGGTTTACCGGTTGGGCTCTGCTTCACGTCTCCCTGCCGTGATTTCCATCTTCCCATCTTGCCCTCTTCCCCATGTTCTCTCTTAGCCACTCCCCCCCCCCCCCCTCCTCTCCCCCTTGGTTAGTTCTTCAGCCTGGGATTCCAATGGATCTCTTCCAGGATCTGATAGCCTCCATTTTTCCAATGGTGTTCCATTGTTTATTCCGTACGCTCTTAAGGATGTTTTAGTATGCCCTTTTTTTTTTTTTTTTTTTTTTTTACACCAGTGGGTCTAAAGCCACCAATCATGTGGGATATGCCTTCACATCTTCTGTTGGAATTGAAAACCATTTGTTGCCTGCCACATGTAGAGTGTTTACTGCAGAATTAATGGCCATCTATCAGGTCCTCTGCTTTATTAAATGGTCCTCCTTCACTCAAGTTTTGTCATGCATTGGCTCAGTGAGTACCTTTCAGGCTATCGCTCAGTATTTTCCTGCCATCCCATGGTGTCTGCCATGCGTGACCTTGCTGATCTTTGTGATACTGCTTACTTGGTTGTTTTCCTTTGGATTGCAGGCATGTAGGTATCCTGGCTAATGAACTTGTTGATCGTTTGGCTGGGGAGGCACCCACCTACCCCACTGTTCGCCCTGACACCCCCCCCCCCCCCTCCCAGGGGTGGATTTGCAGCTTTACATCAAATCCCTTTGTGCTCAGTCATGGGATGATTGTTGGGAGGCCTCCTCCCCCTCCCCCTTGGCTAGTAAACTTTGCTCAATCAAATGGACTCCTACCAGATGGCATTCTTCCCTCTGCTCTCCAGGTGGGAATCTACCATCCTCTGCCATCTTTGTATTGGCCGTACTAGGCCCACCTCACTATGATCCATATTTTGCTTGACTGCCCCTGCCTTTCGGCCCTTCATACTAAATATGTCCTTCCACATTCCATGTCCTGAGTTTTAGTGGATGACCCTCACATGATTACAACTCTCCTTGGTTTCCTACACCAAAAGTGGTTTGTCCTCATGGGTTTAAGTCCTTGAATTTCCCTCTGGAATTGGAGTCCCTCAGTTAGCATTGGTTATGTTATGGGGCCTTGGCCGTGCCTTCACATCGGCCAGGTGCTCTCCCCTTTTTACTTACGTTTTGTCTGGTCTTTGGTGCACTTTTGTTTCCCCCTTTTCTTGTGTTCTTTGCCTGGGGTTGTCCCTGTTGTGTCATGATCGTGCTGTAGTGTGGAGATCAGGATGGGTTGGAGGTAGTGCTGGTGCTCCAACATACGTAGCATTTCTGGAGCACCCTTGCCCTCGCAATTTCCCTCCACTCCCTCCTGTTCTTTCCTATTCCTGCTACCCTTACATTCCTTTTGTTCGTTCATTTTCGCTTCCTCTTTGACTGGAATGTACTGTTTGTGATGTTCCTCCCTTGGTTTGTGCCAGTGTAGATTATGGGACCAATAACCTCCCTATTTGGTCCCCTCCCTCATCCATCCAACCAACCAACATCATGCTGTGGAAGCCACTGGGTATTATTTTAGGTCATGGCTGGTAGTGATTGAGGGAACTCTGATGGTGCAATGGTATGTCATGGACATCCTGCATCCTCATGTATTATCACTTATGCCACAGTATTGTGGTGCCATTTTTCAACAGTATAATGCTTGTCTGCATGTGGCATGTGTCTGTATGAACTGTTGCTTGATAATGAGGTGCTCTGTGGCCAGCAAAATTCCCAGATTTGTTCCCAATAGAATGTGCAGGATTAGCTTTGACACCCTTCCCAACCAAATGAGAGCATGTGTTGAGGCAAGATGGGTGCAATTTCATACTGATAAATAGTCATGTAGCCAGGTTTTTGGTAATTTTGATTCATTTTTTTCAGTCACTGAGATAACAACACATACCCTCCCAGCTGTGCACTAAATGATAAATAACAATGTATGCCAAAAGTTTTCCAATGTGTCAAACCGTTTTAATGGTAACTGACAGCATTACTTCATCTAGGTATGGTAGTGTGGATCATTTCGGGGATGGAATAACTTTCAACACCTTGTATTCTGTTAGTGATACTCTCCAGGTCCCACAGTAATTTTTTAATGTTTGTGATCCAGCTACAGGAATTAGTGTACAACGTTTGTTTCTAATCAGTTCCTTTCGAAAACATATTCAAGATTAGCTATGAAAACTGAAGAACCACCATTGTTGTCATGTATGTGCAACTCACCTATAACCAGCTTTTAATAAACTTGCATATAGACCAATTTAGTCAGTCATTTAATAGAAACAGACATAATTGGTGGCCACCATGTGGCATGGTTTACACCTGAATGATATCAAACTCCCTGATGATGGTAGCATAGTGACAGATGATGTTCAATTAAAAGAGAGAACAAAAATAATTAGGTTGTTGAAAAGCAGTAGTCTGGCTATGATATTTCAACCGGCCTTATGCGGATTTTGTAACATCACCCTTCAGATACACATTTGTGACCACTGAGTAAGTGTGTGTGTGTGTGTGTGTGTGTGTGTGTGTGTGTGTGTGTGTGTGTGTGTATGTCAGTAATAAATATTCAAATATTCTACTAGGGATACTAAACTTGAGTGGGGTTAAAGGCCATGGTTGAAGTCATATATCCTAACAATAGAAAATTGGTCATGATAGACATACACAAGACTAAATTTGGAGTGGTGAAACATTAAATATTGTTTTCTACAATGTTCAGTGCTTAGCTTGCACTTGTTTTAAGCCACATAAATTTGACATTGGAGAACTGTTCAAAAGTTATTGTTTGCTGCTGAGAGTAGTATACTGATAAAGGGCACAAACATATGACATGGCCAGGAGAGTAATGGAACTATCTTAAAACTGATTTACAGTGAACAGTTTAAAAATCAGTTTTAGAAAACCTCATGTTATGCAATTCTAAACAAATAAAAATAGCTTACTGGTGGATGAGGCCTCATGTGTGAACTTCTAGGCATCAGTATGGATAAATATTTGAGGTGGCACAACACATTAATAAGTTAACAAAAAAAGGCTTTTTCACTTACAAATCTCTCTCATTACATTGACCAGGAGACTTGATTGCTAGCATACTTTATACAGTTCCAGTCAGTAATGCCATTGGAATATTCTTAAAGGCCAAAGAAGAATGTATGCAGTAATAATATTGTTTAAAGTTGATGACTAAATGTGTTGCAGAACCCTTTTCAGGGAATTATGGGATTTGTAAGTGTTGTACTTGAGACTTTTCAAGACCTTTCCAACTACGCTTCTGGCTGCCGAGGGCAGATGGTTGCAACATATTGCAAACATGTTTTGAAACACAGAAATGGATATCTGTAGCAGTGTTGGTACAGATCAGAGAAACAGTGTTTCTGACCAGTTACTGCACATCAACACTGCATGGTACTAGCATATGTGTATATTCCAAGTTTTGAGTTTCTGTGGTATTTCATTGTTTCACAAACAATGTGATATTGGGGTGTGTAAGGCAGAAATTTTGGGATGTGACATCATGTGAGTCTTAGAAGTGCTTATAGAATGTAAGAATTGAAGAATATAAAGATAACCGTGAAAAGACGAAAGCATCCAAGGAAGGGACAAGGTGATTTGCTGCTTCTTAGAAAATATTGCAGAAGCAGGACAAAAAAGCAGATGAATGAAGCACATTTGGCAAATAAGTGGCATGCAGATTGAGAGACCAGCCACTATTGCAAAGGCCAATAACAAAGCATGAATTATAGTGTGCTGTATGAGGCAGATTAGGAATTAAAGATTGGAGTTTTCAGTGTATTTGGGTTTGGTAGTAAGCAGCTAACACTGGTTCCCCTGTCACAGTCAGTCCCAATGAGCAGTACTGAAGTGGGGAAGTAGTTCTGTATGACTGTGTCTGTGTCATTATTAAGCAATGTGGAATAAAAATTTGGTAAAGGATATATTTAAATTACATGTATTTTTTCAGTTAACTTTCCTTTAAATAGTGCTACTGTATTGACCAAAATATTAAAATTGGTGTACAAAATTCTAGTGAAGTTTGGAAACTGGTGCCATCTTCTGTATTCAGCACCAGCATCAGTAGCAGATTATACTGATACCTTCTTCTGTAATTTGTGTTAGTGCACTAACGATGGCCACGCATTCGTCTTCATTTGCTTAAACTTTTGGATATTAACAGTGCAGCATCACATGTCATTGTATTGTCTTTGTCACTAAGCATAACATAGCAGAAATCGTGAATACATTACGAGAGACATTTGTTACCTGTGTGGAGACCTTAACAGTTCGCAAACATGTAGCAAATGAGCAAGAAACATGTTTACAATACAAGTGGCAGTGTGCATACAGATTTACACTTATGTGATAGTATCTATACATTTTAAGGGTACTTGTAGGTAATAACTGGACAATTAACTACCACAGTTCAAGTAAAAATACTGTCCATATAGACCATGCATCATAATTTAGGGTTCAGAATGGGGATTTATATTGTGGTGTGAAAGTCTATAATAAGTCGCCAAATTGAGAATTTCCAGATATTCAAAGACAAATAAAATCAATACATCATTAGCCACAATCAGAAAATTTGGAATCAGGGATGTAAATTTCACATAACACTAATGTTTATATTAAATGAATCTTGATTTATCCAGCATATAAATAACTGATAGTATTCTGCGTAAAGTTACATAATTGCTTTCTTAGAAGAATTGTATAAAACAAGAGTTGTTATAGAATAAGAGGAGCAGTGGCTTTTTCAAACTAGCCATTTTTCTCATTATATATGTAAACATGTGCAGGTTGTCCCAGGAGGAATGGTCAGTGTTCAGGGACATGGCAAGAATGATTATTTAAAGCAAAAATATCTAGTGCATATGGACTCTAAAATGCATACCCTAAGAGCTGTGAGCACTTGCTCATTTTCACTACTGTGAAACACAGTTCTTCTATTGAACTGGTGGTCATTTCTCTTAAGGTATGCTTTTTAGGATAATGTTTAATAGACTTTATTGCTTGAATGATTGGCCAATATTCAGGTATAGGACAGGAACATTCTTCCTTGTATACCTGTATAAAGTAACTTGTAAGTCAGAGCAGACTACTACTGTTGATAAGTACCCCAACACTGTAGGACTGGGATGAACTTCCTGTTATAACAGATAATGAATGATGGGCAAAGATTGCTTTGGAAATGGCTCAGGGTCCATAGGAAGCGGTAAAAAGATGAAGTAAAAATGTGATAAACACTTGGAGAGTGGAGCAACTGGAAGAGGATTGCAGAAAATATAGTAGTATGGAGAGCCTTTCTTAATTATGATTTTGCATGGTCCGCTATACCTGATACTTCCAGGAGTGGACGTAGCATTGTGTGCAAGAGTTGTTTCGTGAAGAATGATGACTGACACCCACCAAGCATTCATGTGAAATCTTTGTTGTATATTAACTGTGCGTGGTGGCAAATAATTCAAATGACATGCTGTTTGTGAAGGCTCCGGTTCTGTGTGGACACTGGAATCAGCTCATACGTGAGCTTTAGCAACTAATTAATTGCAGTCAAATTCTCTTGTGCTGTATGTTAGCATAACATTATTTGGTTTCTTGAAAGAATGAAAGTCACTGTAAAATTGCGGCACTTAATTACAGAACAGTGTGTTTTTTTGCTGTAACATTCATGTGATCCACTTAAATGTAACAGATTGCTTCCTTCATAAATAGTTTCTCATGCTTGGGTCATCATTCCCAAAATGTGGTGGTGGTGGTGGTGGTGGTGGTGGTGGTGATTTTCTATTCCAGTTGCACAAATTCTTGTGTAGAAACAATAAATAGAGCTGCATATCTGATCAGAAACAAAAATCAATATTTAATGAATGCAACAGATTTGCTTAAAGCTTTTGATGAAGGTATTTCCACTTTGTTGTTGTCCAGACAAAAAGACTCTTAAACTGTATTAGTTTCTGTGTTGAAATTGTGTGTTCTGTAGTAGAGCTTCAGTTCGCTCCGTGCTAGAGTATCAACGTATTTTGTGGAAATCGGTAGGGACTTCTTTTAAATGAAGACTGTTGGTGCAGTGAGAGTGAGATGATTGGTTTAACAAGATGGGATTATATAAAATGTCAGTTCTTAATATCTTCAGGAAAGCTCTGGAGTTGTCACCTTCTTATTGACTAGAGATTTTTCTTTTCATTGCAACAACCTGTAAATTGTCTTGATTCCACAATCTTCTGCCTTAATTGACATTGTTAACTATGAGTTACTTTGACTCACTTACGGTGCTGTGTGGTGATTTTTAATGCTGTGAAACAGTGGGGATGCAGCTATAACGGGAAAAATTGTTCATTAGTTTGGCTTCTGACAGGGTACTGTGACATGCATCTTTCTTTCTCTCATCTAACAGATAACAGTGAAGGCGTATCACACTTCTACAAACTTTTTAATAGTACCTGTCATGCCGCTTCTTGTGTTGGATACTGCCTCTAATGTATTGTCATTGAATAAAGAGCATTTGTCAGAACATTTATTGGAAAGTCTGACTACTGTGACTGCTAACATAAATGCAACATTTCTTATACAGAATGTCTCAAAAGAAAGTTCATGTTTGAAGAGCTGTCTGCACAAGGCGCAACAAGCAACAAATCTGAGGAGAAAAGGGGGGGGGGGTACATTCATCACTTGCTTGGCCCATAGGAATTCCGGCAAGGTGGAGTACTTCTTGGGAGTAGAACGTGCATTCCATGTTAGAATTTTACAAAAATAGTGATTCAACAACTGTAGCGCAAGGAAACTTTGCATTGGTCATGTGTTGTATGATCTAAATCATGCTCAAAGTGTTTACCTTACGCAAAAATGTTCAAAACATTTGTGGAGACCGGTTCAACACTGGCCAAATAGAAATCCGGGCAACAAAGGTCCTCAAGGATGGTCAAATTTGCAGAGTGTGTAAATCGGTCTGTTTGTGATAATCCTAACCTCTCCATTCATAAGTGTGCAAGTTCTTTAAATGTGCAATGATTATCACTGCACCGAATTCTGCAAAAAGGCCGTAAACAGTGCTTAGGAAATCCAATTGGTGTAGGGATTAAAGCTCCAGGATCCCAAACATGCACTGCTGTTCACTAATGATGTGACTGAGTGGTCTTCATTTATCATCATATTGTTTTATGATGAGGCTCATTTTCGCCTGAATGGTTCTGTCACTAAACAAAATTGCCACTACTGGAGTGCAACAAATACTAAACAGAAGCATGAGAAACTCCATCATTCACTCCCTCCCTTTCTCCCTCCCTCCCAAGGCGGCTCATGGTTCTTTTGTGAGTTCGTGCATGGCACAGCCTGTGCCCCAAGCTATTACAGCCCATTCTTCCTTCATGCGCTGTATTTCCTTCACCATGCCCCTTCCCCCGCATTCTCGCTCTTTCCCCGCTGCCCTCTCCATCCCCTCTCTCGGTGTTGTGATTTAAATCGACCTGGCTGTCTACCTGTTTCCTTGTATTAATAGCAAATTTGTTCCTATTGCATGTTCATTTATCCTTTTTGGCAATTTGGTCCCCTCTTGGGGTCTGACCTCCATTTTTAAATTTTCAGTCTTTCGTGTGAGCCATTTGGGAAAGAACTCCCTCCCTTGCGTCTATGGCATGGATTCCTCTGCCCCCTTCCGTTCCATATTCCTTTGCAGCCGTAGCCACCCTCTACCTCGTTAGGTCACCAACATGTTTACCCAGTTGTGTGGTAGGGCTGTTGTGTACCCATCTGGCTGAGCCATCTGATAATGCTGGGTTCACACTACTGACACCTGAACGATTGTCTCCCTATGTATGCCATGGAAGGGGTGCATGTCATTTTGGAGCATTGGAGCTCACGGCAATGGTCACCATGCCAGACAGCTCTTGCTGTGGCTTGGTGGCACACATGGCAGAGCCCCTGATTGGAGTAGGTGATACCCGAGTGGATGCTTGGCCCATGAAGCGTATCAAACTGCAAACATCTGGCTGTTTTCAAACAGCTCTCCCTTTGAATGGTAAAGGACTATTGAATGCTACTTCATATGACCGTGCAGCCTTGCCTTCGCTGGCTACACCCTGGGAGGAGGGCTCAGGCTCGTCTTGGGATGAAACGCTTTCCCTGCTGCCTGGTCTGTACTAGGACGGGTGGGGACACATTCACAGCCACAAAGCCATTGGTTTTTTGTGGAGAATATAGAGGACAAGTTTGGTGAAGTGGAGTCTCCCAGTAAAATATGGTCAGGCTCTTGTTGATCAAAGCTGCTCCTGCCACCCAATCTGCAACTCTTTGTGCTTTTGATCGTCTTGGCAATGTCCCGATATGTATAACACCTTACCAGTCTCTGAATATGGTCCAGGGAGCGATTTTTCAGAGGACATCATCTTGCAAATTAATGAGGAACTCTGGGCTAATCTGGAGCGATGGAGTGTTCATTTTGTTTGATGTGTGCAGAAGGCTCGTAAAGACAACCGCATCAATAATGGCACCTTTGTTCTGGCTTTCGAGGGAGATACCATCTCAGAGAAGGTTAAGGTTATGTGCTACAAATGTGACTGGAAGCTGTATGTCCTGCCACCTATGAGGTGCTTTCAGTGCCTGCACTTTCATAATATGTATTCCTGTTGTATGGCAGACCCTCTGTGTGGTGACTATGGACACTCACTCCATGAGCGAAGCCCCTGTGTTACACCACCCGTGTGTCAATTGCCATGACTGCCACTCTCCATGATTGCCAGATTGCCCAACTTGCAAGAGAGAAAAGAAGATCCAAGAGTAAAAGTCCCTGCATCTTATGCTGAGGCTCTCCAAAAATATGACAGACTCCACCAGGTGTCTCTTTCTTCAAATTTTGCCTCTGTTAAATCTTTTCCCCCTACTACCTCTTTCTTACCTCAGCCCTGTCCCCTTCTCCCCTTCCCTTTCCCTGGGGCTCCCATGCCCTCCCTTCCAGGTGCCCCCCCCCCCCCCCCCCCCCCTTGGCCAAAGCAGTACGCCCCTTCAGTGGCACCTGCTGGTAATGGGGATCACCTGCAGCGGGACCACTCCCCCCCCCCCCCCCCCCCTCCCAGCATCTCTCAGGTTGGGAGCCTACTAACACAACAAGAGAAGGAGGAGGAACCTAACGCCTAGGACCCCCCCCCCCCTCCCCCCGCACACCTGGTGATCCTGGAGGTGTCATCTCCTTCGCATTCAGAGTCTGACATCTTATTTATGGACGTCACCCCATCAGCAGTGACCACTGACCAGGTGACATGACCTCCTATCTGCTTCTTTGTCTAACC
Source organism: Schistocerca piceifrons (assembly GCF_021461385.2). Classification (NCBI taxonomy): domain Eukaryota; kingdom Metazoa; phylum Arthropoda; class Insecta; order Orthoptera; family Acrididae; genus Schistocerca; species Schistocerca piceifrons. The sequence goes on from NC_060141.1 coordinate 191,774,571, forward strand.
TGGACTTCCCACCACATGCTAATCCAGTGGAATTGCAACAGATATTATCAACCCCCTACCAGAAATACAATACCTCATTTCCTCTTGATATGTGACCCCCCTTTGTACCAACCTGGAAGCAATAGCAGCTAGAGTGCAAACAACCCCAGCAATTACCATTTGCAATGTCTACCTCCTTCCAGGTAGGCCACTTCCTAATGTTGAACTGTCTACCTTAATACAACTCCCACTCTGTATCTCCTCCTTGGGGATTTCAGTGCACACCACCCCCTGTGGGGAAGAGCCACTTTGATGGGTAGGGGTCTTCTAATTGATCAACTTACTACAGACTTTAATTTCTCTCTCCTCAATGATGGTTCCCCTAACCACTTCAGTATCACTCATGGCACCATTACTGTAATTGATCTCACGATGTCCTATCCTGCTCTCGTGGCTTCCCTGCATAGACTACTCCATGATGATCTTTGTGACAGTGACCACTTTCTGGAGATTCCATCGTTCCTGTGCCGCCACCAGGGAGACAGGTGCTCACATTGGGCATTCTGCAGAGCCAATTGGCCTTCATGTACACATGCTGTGCACTTAAACACCTCTCTCTTGGATTGCATTGATGCAGTCATGCAAGGTGTCTCTGCCTCTATTCTTCATGTTGCTGGCAGTGTTACCCCTCTATCCACAGGTGCCCCACGTTGACCAGTAGTATGGTGGACCAAGGACATAGCAGTTGCTATCCAGCACTGCTGACGGCACCAACTTTGTTGCATTTAAGCGTCTCTGTACTAAGGCTCTCTGTCTTACTAAGCAGAGTAAAAAGGAATGCTGGGAGTGCTATGTTTCCTCCCTGGGGATGTATGCCTCTTCATCGCAGGTTTTGTTACAAGCTCTGTAGCCTTCTGGGCTGCGAGTGACAATCTGCTGTCCAAGGTCTTATCCTCCAGGGTGCTCTGTTTACTGATCCACTACTCCTTGCAGAACACATCACAACACACGTTGACAGCATTGGCATCCTCTTTCTATCCTGCTACCTTTCTCTGTCAGAAATGTCAAGTTCAAGAAACCTCCCTGTGTTTAAATACCCCCCCCCCCCCCAAGCTGAATACTATAATGAACCTTTCACTGAATGGGAATTCTTGCAGGCTCTTACTTCTTCACATGCCATCACTCCAGTTTGTGTCAATGACCTGAACTCAGTATGTAGTGAACCTGTGTCCCTTCAAACCTCCTTTGAAGCTGTGGCCATCAGGATAAGGACGATGCAGGAAATAAGCCTGCAATGTATATCTTCCTCCAGATGGTGCAGTACCCCTGAACACATCGACTGCACTGATTGATAAACTCCCTAAACCTTTCCTACTTTTGGGAGATTTTAATGCGCATAACCCCCTGTGGGATGGGGCCATGCTTACTGGCCAAGGCAGGGAGGTTGAAAATTTGTCAAAACTCGACCTGTGCCTCTTAAATGTAGATGCCCCCACACATTTCAGTGTGGCACATGGCACATATTTGGCCATTGATCTCTTGGTCTGCAGCCCTGGCCTTCTCCCCTCTATCCACTGGAGGGCACATGATGACCTCTGTGGTAGTGACCACTTCCCCATCTTCCTGTCATTCCCTCGGCATCCTGCCCATGGATGCCTACCCAGATGGGCTTAAAACAAGGCAGACTGGGAAGCCTTCACCTTTGCTGTCACTGCAGAATGTCCTGCACAAGGTGCCATTGATGCTGTTGTTGAGCAGGTCACTACAACGATCATTTCTGCAGCGGAAAATGCGATCCCTCATTCTTTAGTGTGCCACTGGCAATAGAAAGTCCCTTGGTGGTCGCTGGAAGTTGCTGAGGCACTTAGAGAGTGTTGGCGAGCTCTACAGTGACATAAGTGGCACCCTTCACTAGAGCACCTAATACCCTTCAAGCGGCTCCATGTCTACATTCGCCAGCTTATAAGACAATGGAAACAGAAGTGTTGGGAGAGTTACGTGTCAACCATTGGGTCCTATACATCACCTTCCCAAGCCTGGACGAAGAACAGACGTGTTTTTGGGTACCAGACCTCAACAGGTGTCCCTGGCATTAACATCAGTGGTGTGTTATCTACCGACACAAACGCGATTGCTGAGCAGTTTGCTGAGCACTGTGCTTGAGCCTCTGCATCGTAGAACTACCCTGAAACAGCAGATGGAAAGGAAAGTCCTCTCGTTCACTTCAGGCCACAGTGAACCCTATGACGCCCCATTTACAGAGTGGGAGCTCCTCAGCACCCTTGCACATTGCCCCGACACAGCTCCTGCGCCAGATCAGTTCCACAGTCAGATGATTAAACATCTCTCGTCTGACTACAAGCGACATTTGCTCGTCGTCTTCAACCGGATCTGGTGTGAGGGTGTTTTTCCATCGCAATGGCGGGAGAGCTCCATCATTCCGGTGCTCAAACCCGGTAAAAACCTGCTTGATGTGGATAGCTACCTGCCCATCAGCCTCACTAACTTTCTTTGTAAGCTGCTGGAACGTATGGTGTGTCGGCGTTGGGTTGGGTCTTGGAGTCAGGTGGCCTACTGGCTTCATGTCAGGGCGGCTTCCTGCCAGGGTCGCTCTGCCACTGATGGTCTTGTGTACCTAGAGTCTGCCATCTGAACAGCCTTCTCCAAACGCCAACCTATGGTTGCTGTCTTTTTTAACTTATGTAAAGCATACAACATGACCTGGCAACACATATCTCTGCCACATTGTATGAGTGGGCTCTTCGGGGCCTGCTCCCGATTTTTATCCAAAACTTCCTTTTGCTCCGTACTTCTCGTGTCCAAGCAGGTGCCTCCCATAGTTCCCCCCATATTCAGGAGAATAGCATTCCGCAGGACTCTGTATTGAGTGTCTCTTTATTTTTAGTGGCTATTAATGATCTAGCAGCAACTGTAGGGCTTTCGGTCTCCCATTCTCTGTATGCGGATGACTTCTGCATTTTGTATTGCTCCTCCAATTCTGGTGTTGCTGAGCAGTGTCTACAGGGAGCCATCCAAAAGGCGCAATCATGTGCTCTTTAAACTTAAAACTTTAGCTTACTGACGATTCCCTCACTGTAGTGGAGACATATCAATTCTTAGGACTGGTTTTCGAAGCCCAATTGATGTGGATTCTGCATCTTAGCTTAAGTGGAAGTGCTGGTAGTACCTCAATGCCCTCCACTCCCTGAGCAACACCAACTGGGGTGCAGATAGCTCTACACTGCTGCAGCTCGTACAGAGCCCTTGTTCAATCCCACCTTGACTATGTCTTGGTGGAGGCTGGAGCCCCTCTGTTGAAGGTTAGGCATGCATAACTGCTCGCCAGTTATGTTGCACATGTTCATAGTTCTCCTGCATATCCGAATTACTGTCTCCTTTTCCCAACCACAGCGGATCATCTCCCGCATCAGCGGCCCAGGTCAAGGCTTAACGATTGCAGTTCGCGTCCGGTCGCTTCTGTCCGAACTGGAGGTCCATTCAAGTACACCTCCATGATGTACACCTAGGCCGCAGATTCTTCTGGACCTTTCGCATTGCCCTAAGGACTCTGTTAACCGTGCGGCTCTCCGCTATCACCACCTCTCAATTCTCGACGTGTACCATGGCCATGAAGTGGTTTACACCGATGGCTAGATGGCTGATGGTCACAAAGGCTTTTCATATGTTTATGGTGGACATATTGAACAGCACTCCTTGCCAGATGGCTGCAGTGTTTTCACTGCAGAGCTGGAGGCCATATCTCATGCTGTTGAGCACATCCGCTCATGCCCTGGCGAGTTATGTGTACTGACTCCGTGAGCAGCCTACAAGCTATCAACCAATGCTACCCTCACCATCCTTTGGTAGCGTCCATTCAGGAGTCCATCTTTGCCCTGGAATGGTCTGGTCGTTCAGTGGTGTTTGTGTGGGCCCCAGGACATGTTGGAATCCGAGGCAACGAACTTGCTGACAGGCTGGCCAAACTGGCTATGTGGAAACCGCTTCTGGAGATTGGCATCTCCGAAACTGACCTGCGTTCTGTCTTACGCCGCAGGGTTTTTTGGCTTTGGGAGATGGAATGGCTTAACAGTATGCACAACAAACTGTGTGTCATTAAGGAGACTACGAATGTGTGGAAGTCTTCCAAGCAGTCCTTTCGCAGGGAATCATTTGTCCTCTGCTGGCTCTGATTGGCCATATGTGGCTAATGCGTGGTAACCTCCTCCGTCGTGAGGACTCACCTCGGTGTCGCTGTGGCTCACAAATAACTGTTGTCCACCTCTTGCTGAACTGCCCACTTTTAGCTGCTCTGCGGCGGACTTTTAACTTTCCCAGCACCCTACCTTCGGTGTTGGGTGACAATGCCTCAACAGCAGCTTTAGCTTTACATTTTATTCGTGAGGATGGGTTTTATCATTTGATCTAAGTTTTAGTGCATGTCCTTTGTCCCTCTGTGTCCTCCACCCTAGTGCTTTTAGGTTGGAGGTTTTAATGTGTTGCAGAGGGGCCTGGCTTCTCCTTTTTATTCTCATGGTCAGCCAGCCATTGTAAACTGCTTTCTTGTTTTGATCTGTTCTACATGTTTCTTGCATCTCTCTGTGGTTTTCTTGACTGATTTTGTCCCTTGTAGTGTTTGTTGCCCTTCTGTCATTCTTGTGGTTTTCTCCTTTCTTCCAGCCGTGTTTTGTACATTGCGATTATTTTTCTCCCACCCTTGTAGAATATTTTTAATCGGAACGAGGGACTGATGACCTAGCAGTTTGATCCCCCACCCTTTTAAACTAACTAACCAACCAATCAATCAACCAACCATAATGACCTGGACTGGATTCCATCCACAGCCTGATGATCCGAAACTTGGATGTTATGCAGAGGCAAAATCTACTCAAGGTCTTCAGCTGATTTGGTCAACAGATGCCTTCCCCTCGCAATGGCGAAAGACAACATAGTTATCCCCGTCCCAGGAAGAACCTGACATTTCTTGACAGCTACCGCCTGATCATCCTGGCCATCTTGCTTTGTAAACTGCTAGAGAGGATGGTTAGCTTCCAATTATGTTGGGTATTTGAATCTCGGGGCCTTAAAGTAAGGACAGTTGACAACTGACCATTTACTTAAATTGGTAACAGCAGCCCAACAGGCTTTCACTAACTGCTGGCACCTCGTCACCATCTTCTTTGATCTACATAAGGCATACGACTTTGCTTGGCACCATTGCATTTTAGTTACCCTCCATGACTGGGGCTTTTGCGGCCCTCTTCAGATGGGGCTTTTGTGGCCATCTTCAGATATTTAATCCAAGAGAGTTTATCCCACTGGTTCTTCCGGGTTCAAATTGGCACTTCACTCAGAACCCCTCAGATCCAGGAGAATAGTATCCCACAGGGTTCTCTGTTAGGTGTCTCATTCCTCCTCATTGACATCAATGGGCTTGTAACCTATGTTGGGCCTCTGGTTACCTCAGTGTTGTATGTTGTTGATTTTTGCATTTGCTACAGCTCTCACATGGTAGCATCTACTGAATGCCAGCTCAAAGATGCCATCTGACTGGCCTCTGCATGAGCCCTCTCCTGTGCTTCCAGTTTTCTCCCTCCAAAACATGGGTTACGCATTCTTGCCATTGACTCACACATCACCTCGATCCAGAACTTTATTTAGGTGACTAGTGCCTGGATGGTGTAGGGCAGTCCTGTCTCTTGGGACTTATTTTTTATAAAAAACTGAAGGGGCTGCTTATATTTGCCATCTGAAGACCACATGCATGCAGAAGCTTAATGCTCTCTGCCTCCTGGCCCGCACATCTTGGGGTGCAGACCCGTGCTACTCTTCTCCATCTTTACAGCACTGCTCTTGTTTTGTCCAGATTAGATTATGGTAGTCAGGTTTATGGCTCAGCAGCTCCTTCCACTCTGAAACTACTTGACCCTGTTCATCATTGTGGGGCGTGTCTGGCTATTGGTGCCTTTCACACTAGTCCCACTGACAGTCTGACAGTCTCCTCACTGAAGCAGGGTTTTCCCCTCTACAAATACGACCAAGCCAACTCCTGGCTACTTACGCAATCATTATTTGCCCCTTCCCTGACCATCCCATGTACCTTACCCTCTTTGCAAACAAGAGGTGTCTCGCTCCTGATAACTTCCCAAGGGTGGGACTGCTGGTGGGAATGTCTCTCACTTTCCTCTGTTGGGATCTCCATCTCCACTCACTGGAATGCGCCCTGTGTATTTCCTCCCGCATCCTTCCTTGAATGGGGCTTAGTACATGGATTAGGACTGACCTATTCCAGGGTCCTAAGGTCTGTGTCATCCCTATGGTCTTTCAGTGTCTTGTATGTTCCATCCTTGCAGAGTTCCAATGCGCTATCATCTTCTATACTGATGGTTCTAAAACGATAGATAAGGTGGGATACACTATCATGTCTCCTACTGGACTGGAACACAATTTACTGCTAGGATCATGTAGTGTGTTCACAGCAGAGCTGCTGGCGGTTAACAGGGCCATCCATTTTGTTACTCAGGCCTCCCTCCACAGTGTTTTAATATGTGCAGACTCAATGAGCAGCCTGCAGGCTATAAACCAATGCTACTCTTGCCAGCCTTTGTTATCTGCTATCCATGACCTTCTCCCCGCCCTTGGCCATGCTGCCTGCTCAGTTGTCTTTCTCTGGGTCCCAAGTTGTGTGTGCATCCCAGGGAATGAACTGGCTGTCTGTTTGGCCAGAGGGGCAGATACTTACTCACCCCCCCCCCCCCCCCCCCCCCAATTCCCTTTCATGATTCCAGGTGCAGATATGCGTATCCACATCAAATCTTTCTTTGGCAAAAAGTGGAATGAAATCTGGTGTGCTACTGCTCTCAGTAATAAACTCTGCACAGTCAAGGAGACTACTGCAGTTTGGCCCTTTTCCACTGTCTTATGCTGTCTATGCATTGGTCATACCAAGCTTAACCATAGTTTTCTCTTGCATAACGAGCCAGCAGCATGATGTGGCTGTGGAGTCAGACTCACAGTATCCCATATATTGGTAGAATGCCTCCTTCTTTTGCCCTATCATACTAAGTATAGCCTTCCAGATTTCTTTCTTTATATTAGCAGACAATTCACAGATGGTTGAACTGGTCCTCACTTTCCTCTGTGAAAGTGGTTTTTATTTTCAGGTATAAGGTTTTGCTTTACTCCTGGGGCAGGGTCAGGGTAGATGTGGTTGGGGGATCTCTTCGTGTTTTCTGGGTTTGGGACCTATGGCCACTCCCCATGCAAAGACCACCTTTTAATCCCTTTGTTTTCCAGTTTTTAGATTTGGTCTACTTTTATGTCTTCTACTGTGTGTTTTTTAACTTCCTCATTTTATGGTTTGATCCCTCTGACTGGATTAGTCTGTTTTTAGTGGACCCTCTCTCTCTTCCACAAGTAACTTTGGAATTGCAGGACTGATAACTTCACCATTTAGTCCTACAACCCTATCAATCAATCAATCCCGTCATGTGCCAAAAGTTACTGTATGGGCTTGAGGAGTAATTGACTGGTACTTTGTTGAGGACAAGAGTGGTTGTTCAGTTACAGTGGATTTGGAAAGTTATTTGATAATGGTAAATGACTTTCTGGAGCCAGATTTATAAAACTTTCCTGGTTATAATGAAACAATATGGTTTCAGAAAGATGGAGCCACAGCATACACAACCAGTGCATATGTAGTGAGCATTCATTACATTTTTCATGGGAAATTGGATCTCCAGAAGGGGTGACATAAATTGGCCCATATACAGTCAGTATTTGAGCCCCATGTATTATTTCTTACAACGATTTGTCAGATATAGTATATGTCAATAATCTGACTTCTCCGGAGCAATTGAAAGAAACTATCTGTAGTGATGTGGCACCCATCATGCAAAATTTTGTTAATCATTTAAATTAGTGCCATAGGTTTTATGTCGTCTCATTGTCACTGTAGGCTTGTACCGTGGGAAGCAAGGAGAGGATGTTGTTTGGTGGCCAGTGTCCTCTTTCTAGAACACAACTGCACACATGTATTAACTGGGTTCTTTGTTCATAAGAATAAGAAAGCTACTTAACTTGCGCTAATTTTTGTGATACAAGTCTTACTGCTAGTGAAGTACATGTCCCATTATGTGCACTACTCTGGTTGCTATGTGCTGCCTGAGGCTGAGACTAAGATTGTTTCTGCAAGTTACTGGACTGACTGAAAACTCGAGTCAGTGACTCAATGGATGACTGACTATCCCTCTGGACCATGGCGATGATCTAAATACTTGCGGTCAGGAGGGTGTTGGTGCTGCGTGGCCTGAGAGTCTGTATTTGGTCTCTCTCCTGATAGGTGTGTTGCTTGTGCCTACTATCAATCTTCTTGAAACCTCTTTGCCATCTGGTGTGGTTCCGCTGGTGGTGGTCCGTCTCGTGGGTGGAAGCGAAAGGAGGCAAGAAAGAGATGCAGTGCCTGTTGCTGCGTGTGGGTGGTACAAAGAATGTCCATCTGTTGTTCGCAAGTGCGTACAAAGCATTCTGCTTCTATGTTGGACTGTGGGTGAAATGGAGCACTTGTCAGATGCCGGCACAGTCATGAAGTGAAATGTGGTCTGTTGTCTGACAAAAGTACTTCTGGCAAACCTTGTATGCAAAATATGGAGGGCAACGCTCGAATGTTGCAATGTGATGGTGTAGAGTTCATAGGCACTTGGGAACTTGCTACAAGAGTCTACTATTATCAGCCAATGAGTGTTCCAGAATGGTCTTGCAAAGTCTATGTGCACTTGTTGCCATGGCCAAGCTAAGAATGTCTATGGCGGAGTGGATTGGTTTTCCGCACATGCACAACACTGTGATGTCGTCTGTTCAATGTGGGCATCCATGCCCTGCCAAGTACAGTGCCATCGCACAAACTGTTTAGTGCGAACAATTCCCTGATGTCCTTGGTGATGCAAACACACATCCTTTGCAACGCTTTGGGAATAAGCACATGCGATTGTCCACGGTCATTTTGAACTGTCATGTTGAATTGAAAGGTTATGCTGACCTGCAAAATATTGGCGCACAACTGAGTTCTGTTTACTGTTCAATGAACGAGGCCAAGATGTGTGAATGTAATGCAACAAAATATTGAGATTTGGGTCTGCTTCCTTGGCCTGTGCTATTTTTTTGTAGTGCAAGGGAAAAGATTCCAGCAATTCAGAGTCATGCACATCGATTTGGCAACAAGGTGCGGCAGATGCAGCAAAATCAGTGTGGGCCAATCAGAAGGTGAGACAGGGAGTCTGCATTGTCATGCTTTGCCGTAGGTCAGTAAACAGTTTTATACTGATACTGCGAAAGCAACAAAGCCCAGTGTTGCAATTTTTGAGCAGTGTGTGTAGGAACCAGCCTTGACGGATGAAACGAAGACTGCAAAGGCTTTTGATCTGTCACTAAATAGAACTTGCAACCATACAAATAGTGATGCAATTTTGTCACACCATACACAAAAGCGAGACTTTCTTTTTCAATTTGAGAAGAATTGCACAGAGTTTGAGTGAGCAACTTTGAAGCAAAAGCAATAGGTTTGTCTTGTGCACAAAGTCTGTGTGAAAGTGCAATGCTGATTCCTTAGGAAGAAGTGTCAAATTGCAAAACTGACTTGGCAGGATCAAAATGTACTAAACATCTGTCATTAAGCAAAGCATTTTTGAGTTTCTGAAATACATCTGGACAGTTTTCAGTTCACACAAAAAGTATGTTTTTGCAACGCAAGCGATGCTATGGTGCCACTGTCTGAGTGGCATTTGCTAAGAATCAAATGTAGTAAGTCATTTTGCCTAGTACTGACTGTAGTTCAGACATGTTGCGAGGAACAGGCAGCTCATGGATTGCAAACAAATGAGATTGGAGGTGGTGTACACCCTCACTGTTTATCACGTGACCTAATTACTATAGTTGAGTTTGAAAAAGTCACACTTTTTGAGATGACACTTGAGTCCTGTTTCTGATGCAAATTGGCAATGATGTGTTCCTCTGATGTACGACCTGAGATGACAATATCGTCAAGGTAGTTCAAACAAAATGGCACTCTTGCAGTCAACTGTTGCCAGTAATGTTGAAAAATGGTGGATGCAGAAGCACTGCTGAAGGGCAAACACAAATACTTGAACAGTTCTAAGTGTGTATTTGCAACAAACACTCTGTTATTCTTGATCCAATGGAATTTGCAAGTAGGCATCATGCAAATCTGTCTTAGGAAAGTAAGCACCAAACCTGTCCACAAGTTCGTCAGGTCGGGTTCCAGATAAGTGTCAACTGCTGACTGGGTTGACTGTAGACTTGAAGTCACCACAAATGCGAATGCAACCAAAAGCCTTGGGCAACAAAACGAGAGGACTTGCTCATTGACTAGATTGAATAGGAGCAATTATTCCATTATCTTGTAATTCTTTCCGTTCACTGGATATTTTGTCTCTGTAAGCAATTGGAACAGGGCAGGCCCAGAAAAATTTAGGCTGTGCATTGTCTTTCAATGTATCATGCTGCAAAGCTATTAACTTTTCCCATTTCTTCTGAAAAATAGTTCAGGAAATACTTTAAACATGCTAGCGACACTGTCTTTTGTTGCAAATGTAGATGTGGAAAGTACATTGTCTCGGATGCTAAAACCAAACAAATCAAAGGCATCTAAACAGAAAATGTTCTCACTGGCTCTGGATTTCAACACAATAAAAATTAACTGTCCAAGTGGGAGATACGTAAGTGGCAGGCAAACTACATGGTCTAAGCACTGAAATTTCCTGTCTGTTGCAAGCAGTGAGGTGCTTGCTAGATTAAGACATGGTGAGCGTAACTGTTCATAAATGTCATGATTAAACAAAGTTACTGAGGCACCTGTGTCTAACTGAAAGTTCACACGATGACCAGCAATTTGTAATGAGACAAATTGATTGTTAGAATGTTGTTGCATAGCACTGGGGCAAGACGACGGCACAATCTTAACTTTACATTCGCCAGAACCTGTAGTAGGTTTGGAAAACACAATGTTCACTGCATGTGCATGAGCCTGTTTTTTCTGGGAGTGGGCAAAATTGGTGTTTTCATGCTTTTGCAAACAAACTGCTTGGACATGGCCATTTTTTTTTCCTCACACTTGCAACATGCTGCGTTACATGATGGGCAATCCTGTCTTTTATGCCAAGCTGAACATCTAGGAAAAGACTTCTCTAAGTTCACAGGTCTGTTCACCTTTCTACATGGCTGTCCGCACAGCTGTGTACGCACTGTTGCCGTGGTTACTTGGGGCAGTCGCAAGCAAGAGGTGACTTGACCTGACAGATTGGGGGCCTGGCAAAACTTATTGGCCGCTTTGGCACGCGAATCATATTACTCCAAGATTTGCAACACTTGAGGAAGTGATGGATTAGATTACTTAAGATTTGTTCCTGTATTCTACTATCTGGGACATTGAAGGTTATTGCATCCCTAATCATGACATCACTGTAAAAGTTGCCACAACTACTTATTAGTCAGGCTCATTAATTCTGTATACCACTGACTGTAAGTCTGTTCAGGCTTTTTCTGCAGGTGAAAGAACTGATATCTGGCCGCAGCTTCTTGGACTTGCTGGTCATCGTACAGCGATTACTTCGTCATAATTGAGTTTGTTTCGAGACGCTGTTGGGAATAGTTTTTGTTTTAACTTGAACACTGGGGACCCTGCAATGGAAGGAAAGTACCTTGTACACAACGAACTTGACAATGTGCTTGGAACTGTCAGGTATTTGAACCATTCCTCTTCATGTCATTAAATTGCTGGAACATTGGTATGCTGGTCGGCGGCACTTGTTGGGTGGGTCAGTTTCTGTTGGGCGGTCAACGCAGCTTCTGCAGACAGTATTTGTACCATCATTAGTAGGGCAGCAGTTTGTCTTTCTGAAACTAAAACGCTTGCATTAGATCCATCACATTAGCATCTGCGGCTGAGGTGCGGGTGCAGGGGGTGGGGTAGCCATTGTTTTCACAAATACATTATAGCAAAAAAACAAGCAAAGCCTCTGGGAAGAGAAATTTGATTAGTTCTGCTGCTCTCCTCCTGGAATACATGCAAGAACACAACAAAAACTTAGCAATGAGAAATGAGCACCCTGCAAGCTAAAACACAAGAGAAGCAAGCAAAATCTGCACTGAACTATACTTGTCGCCAGTTTTTGTGTCGTCTCATCACTGTAGGCTTGTACCATGGGAAGCAAGAAGAGGTTGTTGTTTGGTGGCTGATATCTTCTTTCTATAACACAACTGCACGCATGTATTAACTAGGTTCTTTATTCATAAGAATGTCCGTGGCTCGTGGTCTTGCGGTAGCATTCTCGCTTCCCGCGCAAGGGGTCCCAGGTTCGATTCCCGGCAAGGTAGGGATTTTCTCTGCATCGAGATGAATGGGTGTTGTGTGTCTTTAATCATCATTTCATCCTCATTCACTCGCAAGTCGCCGTAGTGGTGTTCAAGAACTTGTGGAGCGGGGGCCGAACCGCCCCGCGAGGGGTCTCCCGGCCACCAATGCCATATTCTCATTATTATTCATAAGAATAAGAGAGCTACTTAACTTAAGCTAGTCATTGTGGTACAAGCTCTTCCTTAATAGTCCACATTAGCCTCACTTCTGGTGATGTACATGTCCCGCTATGCACACTACTCTGGTCCCTATGTGCTGCCTGAGACTGAGACTCTGATTGCAACTGCAAGTGACTGGGCTGTGACTGAAAATTTCACTCGGTGACTCAGTGGATGACTGACTGGCCCTCTGGTCTGTGGCGGCAGTCTAAATATTGGTGGTCAAGAGGACGTTGGCACCGTGTTGCCCGCAAGCCTGTTTTTGGCCTCTCTCCTGATAGGTGCATTGCTTGTGCCTACTATTGATCTTCTTGCAACCTCTTTCCATGTCGCTCATGCCATCACAATAGATGTATTGGTTTGCATTTAAATGACATTATTTTTCAGAAGTAAATTCCTAAGCTGTATATTTCAATAATAAAGATTTTGAGATTTTGTTGATAGACTACAACCACTATTTTATTTTGATACATCAAATATCAATTTTCTTTTGAAACATATTGTAGTTGTTCATTTAAACAAATGGCCCATTTCCGCCCAGAGCAATGAAGATAGCCGTACCGTAGGTGCTGCCACAACGGAGGGGTATCTGTTGAGAGGCCAGACAAACGTGTGGTTCCTGAAGAGGGGCGCCAGCCTTTTCAGTAGTCGCAGGGGCAACAGTCTGGATGATTGACTGATCTGGCCTTGTAACACTAACCAAAATGGCCTTGCTGTTCTGGTACTGCGAACGGCTGAAAGCAAGGGGAAACTCCAGCTGTAATTTTTCCCGAGGGCATGCAGCTTTACTGTATGATTAAATGATGATGGCGTCCTCTTGGGTAAAATATTCCGGAGGTAAAGTAGTCCCCCATTCGGGTCTCCGGGCGGGGACTACTCAAGAGGACGTCGTTATCAAGAGAAAGAAAACTGGCGTTCTACAGATCGGAGCGTGGAATGTCAGATCCCTTAATCGGGCAGGTAGGTTAGAAAATTTAAAAAGGGAAATGGATAGGTTGAAGTTATATATAGTGGGAATTAGTGAAGTTCGGTGGCAGGAGGAACAAGACTTTTGGTCAGGTGAATACAGGGTTATAAATACAAAATCAAATAGGGGTAATGCAGGAGTAGGTTTAATAATGAATAAAAAAGTAGGTGTACGGGTAAACTACTACAAACAGCATAGTGAATGCATTATTGTGGCCAAGATAGACACGAAGCCCACGCCTACTACAGTAGTACAAGTTTATATGCCAACTAGCTCTGCAGATGACGAAGAAATTGATGAAATGTATGATGAGATAAAAGAAATTATTCAGGTAGTGAAGGGAGATGAAAATTTAATAGTCATGGGTGACTGGAATTTAATTGTAGGAAAAGGAAGAGAAGGAAACATAGTAGGTGAATATGAATTGTGGCTAAGAAATGAAAGAGGAAGCCACCTGATAGAATTTTACGCAGAGCATAACTTAATCATAGATAATACTTGGTTTAAGAATCATGAAAGAAGGTTGTATACATGGAAGAACCCTGGAGATACTAAAAGGTATCAGATAGATACTAAAAAGTATCAAATAGATTATATAATGGTAAGACAGAGATTTAGGAACCAGGTTTTAAATTGTAAGACATTTCCAGGGGCAGATGTGGACTCTGACCACAATCTATTAGTTATGAACTGTAGATTAAACCTGAAGAAACTGCAAAAAGGTGGGAATTTAAGGAGTTGGGACCTGGATAAACTGAAAGAACCAGAGATTGTACACAGTTTCAGGGAGAACATAAGGGAACAATTGACAGGAATGGGGGAAAGAAATACAGTAGAAGAAGAATGGGTAGCTTTGAGGGATGAAATAGTGAAGGCAGCAGAGGATCAAATAGGTAAAAAGACGAGGGCTAGTAGAAACCCTTGGGTAACAGAAGAAATATTGAATTTAATTGATGAAAGGAGAAAATATAAAAACGCAGTAAATGAAGCAGGCAAAAAGGAATACAAAGTCTCAAAAATGATATCGACAGGAAGTGCAAAATGGCTAAGCAGGGATGGCTAGAGGACAAATGCAAGGATGTAGAGGCTTATCTCACTAGGGGTAAGATTGATACTGCCTACAGGAAAATTAAAGAGACCTTTGGAGAAAGGAGAACCACTTGCATGAATATCAAGAGCTCAGATGGAAACCCAGTTCTAAGCAAAGAAGGGAAAGCAGAAAGGTGGAAGGAGTATATAGAGGGTCTATACAGGGGTGATGTTCTTGAGGACAATATTATGTAAATGGAAGAGGATGTAGATGACGATGAAATGGGAGATATGATACTGTGTAGAGTTTGACAGAGCACTGGAATACCTAAGTCGAAACAAGGCCCCTGGAGTAGACAACATTCCATTAGAACTACTGACAACCTTGGGAGAGCCAGTCCTGACAAAACTCTACCATCTGATGAGCAAGATGTATGAAACAGGCGAAATACCCTCAGACTTCAAGAAGAATATAATAATTCCAATCCCAAAGAAAGCAGGTGTTGACAGATGTGAAAATTACCGAACTATCAGCTTAATAAGTCACAGCTGCAAAATACTAACGCGAATTCTTTACAGATGAATGGAAAAACTGATAGAAGCCGACCTTGGGGAAGATCAGTTTGGATTCCGTAGAAATGTTGGAACACGTGTGGCAATACTGACCCTACGACTTATCTTAGAAAATAGATTAAGGATAGGGAAACCTACATTTCTAGAATTTGTAGACTTAGAGAAAGCTTTTGAGCTTTTGACAATGTTGATTGGAATACTCTCTCAAATTCTGAAGGTGGCAGGGGTAAAATACAGAGATTGAAAGGCTATTTACAATTTGTACAGAAAGCAGATGGCAGTAATAAGAGTAGGGGGGTATGAAAGGGAAGCAGTGGTTGGGAAGGAGTGAGACACGGTTGTAGCCTCTCCCCAATGTTATTCAATCTGTATATTGAGCAAGCAATAAAGGAAACAAAAGAAAAGTTCGGAGTAGGTATTAAAATCCATGGAAAAGAAATAAAAACTTTGAGGTTCGCCGATGACATTGTAATTCTGTCAGAGACAGCAAAGGACTTGGAAGAGCAATTGAATGGAATGGACAGTGTCTTGAAAGGAAGGTATAAGATGAAAATCAACAAAAGCAAAACAAGGATAATGGAATGTAGTCAAATTAAGTCAGGTGATGCTGAGGGAATTAGATTAGGAAATGAGACACTTAAAGTAGTAAAGGAGTTTTGCTATTTGGGGAGCAAAATAACTGATGATGGCCGAAGTAGAGAGGATATAAAATTTAGACTGGCAATGGCAAGGAAAGCGTTTCTTAAGAAGAAAAATTTGTTAACATCGAGTATAGATTTAAGCATCAGGAAGTCGTTTCTGAAAGTATTTGTATGGAGTGTAGCCATGTATGGAAGTGGAAATAGCTTAGACAAGAAGAGAATAGAAGCTTTCGAAATGTGGTGCTACAGAAGAATGCTGAAGATTAGATGGGTTGATCACATAACTAATGAGGTATTGAATAGAATTGGGGAGAGGAGCAGCTTGTGACACAACTTGACTAGAAGAAGGGATCGGTTGGTAGGACATGTTCTGAGACATCGAGGAATCACCAATTTAGTATTGGAGGGCAACGTGGAGGGTAAAAATCGTAGAGGGAGACCAAGAGATCAATCCACTAAGCAGATTCAGAAGGATGTATGTTGCAGTAGGTACTGGGAGATGAAGAAGCTTGCACAGGATAGAGTAGTATGGAGAGCTGCATCAAACCAGTCTCAGGACTGAAGACCACAACAACAACAACAACAGATGTTATGTTAGTGATGATGCCTTATAATGCCACCACTCCCATTATGGTCATCTGGTGACTTCTTTGTTACTAAAGCTTTTCTTCTCGAAACCATTCTAAAAATATTGAAGGCATAGCTAGCTAGCTGTATATTTGAGACCACATCTTTAAGTAATTTCATCACATAAATAATTCTGTGAATGTTGATCATCACAAGGTGATCTGTTTGGCAGCATCAGTAATATCAGAGACTGGTGACAGTCCATGTTCTGATCTTAGTAATCCATAGTTTCGTAATTCACAGTTTGATAATAGTTAAAAATAAAACTCCTACATTTCACCATCTGAAGTATTTTTAGTATTCCAGGGCAACATGTATTCTCCAGAAAACACTGTTGGCATTTGAGTATTGCATTTTGTCCGTGTATAGTAGTCTGAAATGGCCAGGGGCTTGCTAGCTGTCGGAAGATCCTATGTTAGTCACATTATGAAGTTTTTCGGGAGGTGGCTTTCAGACTGGAAAGAAAGCCAGTTTGCATTCAGTATGTCAAGTGGGGGTGTCTTCTGAGATGTTTAGGATGGTTTGCCTGTGTCTATGGAACCCATAGGATGCAGTGGTCTGCAAGTTGTGGCTCACATCAGCACCAGTGTCATTTGCCACATGCATGTTGAGGCCATCCTTAGTTTGCACAGGTGGCTAGTGGAAGTGGTGGAGGCTGCTGACCTAGGACACGGGATGCAAATGGAGCTCGCAATTTGCAGTGCTTTTCCCATTATTGACTGGGGTCCTTTGGTTTGGAGCTGAGTGGAGGCTCTCAACCAAAGGCTTCTTCAACTCTGTGAAAGTCTTTGCTGTAGGTTTCCGGACGTGTGCTATCATGTGGGAAATTGTAGGGCACCCTTGACAGTAGGGTTCACTACACAAAGGAAGCAACTACTCCATTAGCAAAGTACTCGCAGGGCACACATAAGGGTTTTTAGGCTAGGCAGTAGTTGGAGCTATTCTGATGAACACACGCCAGATAATATGTAGCGAAATTGGACCATGTTAAGAGTAAAGACACTTGGACTGTAAAAATTTTATCTGTAAATTGTCAAAGTTCTAATAATTTACTGCCCTCCAGGAAAGTTCTCATGCTCAGATTATTCTTGGGACCATGAGCTGGCTGAAACCGGAAGTAGAAAGCTCGGAGATATGTAGCGAGTCATGGAATGTATATCAGAAAGACAGGCTAGACACCATGTGAGGGGGCGTGTTCATTGCAGTTGACATAAATGTTGTCTCTACTGAATTGAAATGGAGTGTGACAGTGATGTTATCTGGTCACCTGTAACAGGTCTAGGTTAAATAAAGTTAATTGTTGAATGTTTTTACCTGCCACCCGATTCCTCTGTCAGTTTGAGTCATTCAAATAAAGGCTACAGGCAGCAGCGTGTAAATACCCAGATCATGCAGGTGACTTGTGTGTACAAGAAGTATAAAAGAACACGCCTGCAAAATTACAGACTGAACATTGGTTGCTGTAGAATTCTTGAACATGTCCTGAGTTTGAATACAATAAATTTCCTTGAGAGCAAGAGCTTTTGCCCATGAATTGGCATGGTTTTAGGCAGCATCATATACTGCGAACAATGAATGAAGGCCAACAGGCATATTCCTAGTTTTCTGAAAAGTATTTGACGCAGTGCCCCGCTGTATATGTTAACAAAGATAAGAGTGTATGGAAAAGGTTCCTGGATATGGGACTAGCTCGAAGACTTCTTGAGTAATAGAACCCAGTGCATTGTACTCGACGTTGGGTGTTCATCAGAGATGACGGTATCATCAGGAGTGCCCCAGTGGGGTGTGATAGGACCCCTATTATTTTCTATATACATAAGTGATGTAGTAGACAGGGTGTGCAGCAATCTGCAATTGTTTGTTGTTGATGCTGTGGTGTATGGAAAGCAATTATAATTGAGTTACTAGGAATATACAGTATGATAAAATTCGTAGTTGGTGTGATGATTGACAGCTAACTATAAATGTAGAAAAATGTAAGTTAATGCAGATGATTGGGGAAAAACCATACCCGTCATGTTTGAATACAGCATTGGTAGTTGCTGCTTCACACAGTCACATCGTTTAAATATCTGGGCGTGACATTGCGAAGCAATGTGAAGTGAAGTGGGACGAACACGTGAGAGTTGTTAAGAGGAAGGCAAATGATTGACTTATTGTATTGGGAGAATTTAGGAAAGTGTGATTCTCTTGCACTGCTAGAATGTTTGAGATCCGCACAGGGTAGGATTAAGGGAAGGCATCGAAGCAATTCGGAGGCATGCTGCTAGAGTTCTTACTGTTAGGTTCAAACAGCACGTAAGTACTGAACTTAAATGGGAATCTCTGGAGAGAATGCGATGTTCTTTTTGAGCAATACTATTGATAAAATTAGAGAATAGCATTTGAAGCTGACTGCAGAAAATTCTGCTGCTGCCAACATATATTTTGCGCAAGGAGCTCAAAGATAAGATTCGAGAAATTAGTGCTTGTATTGAGGCATACAGCTGGTTGTTTTCCCCTCTTTCTATTTGTGAGTGGAACAGGAAAGGAAATATCTGGTAGTGGTGTAGGGTATCCTCCGCCATGCATTGTACAGTGGCTTTTGGAGTATGTTTGTAGAAGTAGATTTAGAAATGGGTTTAGGAGTTAACAGGCTGCTCCTTAAACAAATAGTAAAAGGAGCTGCTACATGCATGACAGAACTTAGCTTTATATAGCCTAAACTTCTAAAAACGGTTTTGTACCACTCTCATGATTTGCTTCTTCTTCTTTTATTTCATTTTATCTATTTCCTTTTTATCACAAACCTTTTCCTCACTACTCTTTCACCAAGGTAATCACTGTTGCAGCCATATCTGTAATGGAGGTAAAAGTAAACCTGCATTCTCAGTGCAGCTTACGGCTCAGGATGTGCTGTGTTTCTAATAATAAATATGGTGTGCAGTTTTTATACATAATCATATGTACTGTCTATCAACATACCTCTAATGGTCATTTCAAGCTTACATGTGTGCTTGTTGTCACTTCACGGTAACCAGGGTTGTCAGTGGGGGAAGTTGCCTGTCAAATTGTACAACTTGTTGACATCTTTCAAATATTCAGTAAGATGTGCTGTGCAGTGGTTGCCACAGTAAACAACGCTAGCTGAACACCACTATCTACAAATTATTGCTCATAAGTACACAAGGAAAGTGCAACAGAACTGCCTGCTTAGTTTTTAGAGGCAACTGAGAATGTGTGTTGACCCAGATTGCATGCAGCCATCTTGACATGATTAATTTTGTTTCTAAGTATCCATTATGAACAACACAAACCCTCCAGCTCTGTGTTGTGCCTCAAGTGTGTTCAAGGGAATACTTGGAATGGAACCTGGATCAATGTGTTGAGTTATCCTCACCAGTGAGTGGAGCATTTGTCTAATGACTGACGATGGTAGTAGAAAAGTGTGGAGTTTTGCAGACAACAGTGCACATCTTGAGTATAGTCACACTGGCTCAGCACGGAAGTGTCTCTCTTGTGTTTTGGGCCAGGATCATATCATCTCTCATCACTATTGATAGCAATTTGAGAGCAGTACTATATAGGGGTACAATCCTTCAACCTGTTGTCTGGTCCTACAGTCAACCATTCTGCCATAGGTTCATCTTTCAAGGCAATGTATGATCACACTGTGCACATTTCATGGACACCTTCCTTCAATAAGCAGGAATCAAGAGAATAAAATGATCTAGAATATCTGACTGAGCACATGTAGAACCAGTTGAAACTTAGTACAACATTGCAGGAACCCTCCTCACACAATAAATGATGTTAAGATGGACATTGCTAGATTGAGATAGGCTTGAGCAACAACGTCTTGACCACCTTGTGCACTGCAAGCAAAGAAGAATCAAAATAGGTTACAATGCAAGGGCTGGTGTAATGTCACCAGCAGCAGATTGTTTTTACAAATGTGAAGAAGATATGCACTTCCGAAAAGATTGCATTTATTTTGACAGTTACTTTGTTTTTGTTTTGCAGTTGTTATTCTTTAAGTTTCATAAGAAGTGTTCTTTCTTTCTTCCCAGAAATCTAAACCCAGGGTAATTAAAGTGGAACATTTTCTGAGCAGTTTATGTGCAAAGAATTTAATTAATAAGTTCACTGTTTTCTCCTGTGTGGCATTTCCTTTGACATTACAAGGATGTAACATATTTTTCTCTCTGTCCTTTTTCAGGATGCAGTGTGTTCCAGAAGCAGCTCAAATCTATGAAAATCGGCGAAAAAGAATATAAGTACTATGATTTACCAAGCCTGTCTCCCAGTTATGGTATGTAACTATCTTAATTTTATAATTTTTATTATTATTTGTTTAGCAAAGAAGTGAAATGTTTAACACAATACTAGCGTGGTCTGTACAGATGTACGAGGGAACCCAGACTCCATTACAGTGCCTCTATTTTGGTTTAGATTCAGCAATGGCATCTTTCAGTTGGTTCCGTATCTAATACAGTCAGTTATCATTCTTACTCGACCTTAGAATTATTCACTTCTCTCTCTTCAGCTCAGTGGGATACTCTTTTGGACTTCAACCACCTCCTGTATCTTCTTGAAAAGGTAGTCCACAAGACAACACCATCTCACAAGCAACATTTCAAGTGCGAAGTCACAAAAGCCCAGTGATGTTTACGACGTTAGATGCCCCCACGTATTGTCTACCATGCAACCACAATATTGGCTGCTAATGGCATCAGGCTGGACTAGAGATACACAATTGTGAGCACAGCACAAGGCTACAAAGTGTAGTTGAACATCTTAATCGACGAGTATTTCGCTACAGTGCTAGTGGTGTTCATGCAAAGCAGAGCAATGGCAACAATAAACGAAGTGAACATTGCATTATATCTAAAACAGCAGTTGCTGTAGTGGACATTTCATGAGAAAGGAATCTAAGGAATTTCTCAGAGTGGGAAAGAAGTGCCAGGTGAAATGTTAGAGTTTTTGCAAGATAAGTCAGTGGACTGTGTGGTGTCGTGTACGCTCAACTGTGCGGTCAGTGTAAGTAAGGAGTACGTTGATAACAATACATGCTTAGCAAGTGAAAGTGATATTGAAATACGTGTCGAGCTATGTAGTTCATCATCTCTATCAGATAGGGAGCCACAAATCCCACCTCCAGTGAAATGCAATAAAGGACAAACATTGTCCAAAGAGCGGGTACTAAATGTAATTATGTACATGGAAGACCATTCCATTGCATAGAAAATAAAAATTATGAACATATTTTTAATAGGTCTGCATCAATATAAACATGTAGTGCACAAGAAACACTGTGGATATTCAAGAGAGGACAAAGTGTACTTCGTATAAAAACTGGTTTTTGGACATTTCAAGGATGTTGGATACAATTTACAGGATGTGCATGACAGTTACCTACTATGACCTACTATGCTATGCACATCAAATTGTGCAAGACATACATTAGTCATTTCAAGCCAGAGAAGATTTATGGACCAATTTAGAAAGGCAGGTATTTCATTCCATCCTCTGTGTTCAATGAGACTCGAAAAGGTATCAGAACAGATGCTGGAGCATTCAACCTGACCTTGGAAGATGACTCACTTTTGGAGTGAGAGAAATTAAGTCAATTGACGTGAAGTCACACATGTACCATCTCGTAGCATGTGAATCTGGTCACGTCATTAGGCTACACAAATCGCTGAATATGTTGAGACTGTGGACAGCCACTACATGAGAACTCTGTGTGAAAAGCACCACTTCGCATTGACTGTGCGTAAGATCATTCTGCCCCACACACTGGACGTGGCAGATAATTTTAAAAAAGTGTGAAATAAAAGATTGCAAAATCTTAAGCTTACTACCATCTGTTGCATCTCGGGTGGAATAGAGATGTGTTCATACCATACTCATAAAAAAAAAATCTTGAACAAATAGCAACTAATAAACCAGCTACAATGAAAACAAGTACTCATTCCACCCTCATAACACCAAGTCCCACTGACGTCCCAGGTATGTTCCATCAGAGAAAAGAAAGGATTGTCTCCCATATTACCCATTCCCCGCCAACTGTGTGTACCGAAAGAGAGGAGTAACCTCCGTGATACCTGCTCCCACCTTACAAACCACCAGCACCTAATCTCTTGTCAACAGCCACTGGCTGGAAGCGGCTCAGGCAATGGACAATACGTTGACTTGTTTATATCTTGTTAAGGCAGTTCTCAGCTTGTGAATATTGTATAAAATGCATGGTGCACAAATGCTGACTTTATTTTTATTTTATTCCAACTGGTTTCTGTCATAAACCTTTTTCATGGTTCTGTATGAAATAAGGAACAAAAGTCATGTCAAAATGCAGAAAGGAAATGACTTGCATGGTCACAAGATTATTGTGAATGTAACAGAAAAATTACTTTTGTCGAAAAATTAATTGGCAACCAACACTACATATCAAACTAAAAGTATTGTTCATTTAAAACATTACAGGTAGGCCAGTGACACCTCTGTGAAGAATAAGCAACTGAAGTGAACCAACACAAGACATACACTGGCATTAAAGGGTCTAAACTCATAGTAAACAATTCAAAGACTGAGGACTACAAAGATGTAAATACATATCCTGTATGAAGAGAGCACTAATCATTCATCTCTTAACAAACTTGTATTCCATCCAAACATTTTGAAGAAGACAAAGTAATAAACATTTCAAATTACATTACATAAGGGTTTTTTCTTTTACATACTTAATTACTCTAAGATAACATCTTTTGTCCTAATAAAGAGTACAGAGTAATACATTAAAATAAAACAGTTATCAGAATGGGGTAAATGCTATGCAGGAAATATCCATTTTATGCTAATGTAAGCTCTTCCCCCCCCCCCCTTTATGCTAATGTAAGCTCCCCCCCCCCCCCCCCCCCCCAATTCCATTCCCTTGGCAGCTCACCACTCTTTGGTGAGTACATGCTTGGCTACCACAGGACCCCCAGCCTTTGCAAAGCTACCTCCCTTTCTGTGCTGCATGTCTATCCTCCTCTTATTCTTTTGTCCTCTCCCCTTGGGGCTTAGCCATATGCCTTCTTTGGGCATAAAAAAACTGTGTGTGGATTCGTTCTGTCCACCCATCTTTCTTTCCCTGTCCTTGCTTTTCTTACCCTTCCTGCACTTTGGTGTTTGAGATCTCTTTTTCTTGTTTCTTCCTGTGCATTCCTGAAGGCCTGCCCTTGCAGTCTATGTGTAAAAGGTGACTGGGTAACATGTAATTCCCAGTCCAGGCCGACAAGCAGGGCTTCTGTGGACTCACTGGTAAAGGCCAGACCCAGGAAGTGGTGATTGCCTGAGCTGGTACCTTCCTATATGCTGATTGGGCCCTCTGTCTTGAGTCTGGGAGGTGTGACCTGAGGTGTGGACAGTCACATATGGCAATCGTGGGGGATTTATCTGCAATGCATTTCTTATCGAAGGGTGTAAATGGACTGAGATGAAAGAATCGATGCCTCTCCAGGCTGCACCCCAATACCTTCTGGTGTCACATGTGGAAGATCATGACAATTTGATGACAGTTAATCCACTTATTATTTGGAAGTGTGTAGATGCCATTGCCAGTCCTGCAAACTCCTGCTCTTGGTTGCACATTGGGACCTTGCAATTGGAGACATATAGTGTTTTCCAAGCACAGAAACTACTTAATGCAACACTTCTCCACAGCTATCCTGTTAAAGTAGAGGCCCACTGCACTCTGATTTGTGTCACGTATACACTCATCTGCTTGATGGCCTGACAGGCTGAAATAACAGCTGATCTCATTGACCAAGGAGTTACTGCAATTCACCACATCACGAAAAGGATTGATCAAGAACTAGTGCCAACCCACACTGTCTTCCTCACATTTGATCGTGTGGTACTTACATCAAAAATTATGGCTGACTACGAAGCTATTACTGTAAGATCGTATGTCCCGAATCCGAAGTGTCACTATAAATGTCACAACCATACTCATGAATCTTGTGAAAATGCAACCAAATTTGTAACCTGTGGCAGGGACACGCATGAGGGTGTGTGTCCACCTTCTTCCCCTCAGTGTATCAACTGCAAGGGTTATCATGCTGCTTCCTCCCTTTACTGTCCAGGCTACCTCTGAGAGAGCTGTTCAGGAGATCCAGGTGAAAGAAACAATTCCTACTCACATTGCTGGTAAAATGTTGGCTAGCCGCAAATCTTGTACACCACCCTCTGGCAATTATAGTACAGTTCTCACTACACCCCGACTTGCGAAGAACATGGCTAAACAGACTTCAGACTTCCAGTTTAGTGCCATGGTTGTGAAATCGTCCAGCTCAGAGGTCACACCCTCATCACCTGCTGTGGGTGCACACCATACCAACAAACCTTCGCCTGTGCCAGAAAAATCACATGCCTCGCAAACAAAAACACGGAAATCCAAAATGGAGCATCCCCACAATGACTTTCTATGCTTCTGGGCGGCCAATGTCTGGGTCTGCACCAAACAAACGATGAAGTTCTAAGCACTCAAAGAAAGTCAAATGAACTTCCCCTTCTCCACCTTGGCATTCTTCTTCCCCCCATGTCACCAGGCGATAACCTCGTGCCAATAACCAGTTTGCTTGCCAATCAAAGGCATTTGTACTGACACCTTTGTCGAACTATGGGACCAGGATCGTCCAGCCTCTGTACCTGGTCATTGTGCACATTTGAATTCTGGCACTCAGCAGCCACCCTGATGACTGCCGCATTATTTGACCCATCTCTGGTCTATTATAGGATATTGCTATCCTCCAATGGAACATTTGTGACATCTGATCCAGTAGGGGTGAATTACAGCTCTTTTTATGATCATACTGTCCAGTTGTTTTCTACCTCCAGGAAACAAACTTATGCTCTCAGTCGCATCCATCTCTTCCCCCTTCACTTCAGTCTGTTTCGACCTCCCATCTGAGGCAGGGGCTCTCTGGCTCATGGGGGGGAGTCATTGCTCATTTGAGATGACATCTTCAGTCACACCATTTCCTTGCACACCCAGCTTCAAGCTGTTGCTGTGTGTCTGTCCCATCCCAGTTTCACCTTCTTGCTTTCTGCTGTCTCTAGGGCAGACATTTTGCAACTTACTGCCCAACTTCCTCCTCCTTCCTTCTCGCTGCTTGGCGACTTCACCTTTGGAGCTCTTCGTGCACCAACCCAAGAAGCTCTCTCCTAATAGATGTGTTCAGCCACCTCAATTTAATCTGTATGAATGCTGGTACTCTCACATTTCTCTCTGAGTCCACCCATTCCTTTTCCTGTGTGGACCTTTTATCTGTACTGCTCAGCTTGTTTGTCATCTCTTGTGGTCCATCCGCTCTGAAACACACTCCAATGACCATTTCCCCTGTGTAATTTGTTTGCTAATGCTTATCCCATCTGTGCATCCAACCAGCTGGCAACTATCCCAAGCTTACTGGCAGCTGTACTCCTCACTGGCCACTTTAAATGAACACAATTTCCCTTTCATTAATTACCAGGTGGAATACCTTACAAATGCTGTCCTTACTGCCGCAGAATGTTCCATACCTCCTGCCTCTTCCTCGCCACGACATGGTCATGTCTCCTGATGGACTGAGGCGTGCCGCAATGCCATCTATGCTTGGAGATGAGCTCTTGGATTTTTAAATGCCATGCCATGATGGCAAACTCTATCCATTATAAACAGCTACGTGTGCTGTGTCACTGCATTTTCAGATATAGCAAAACAGCTAGTTGGCTTTTTTAAAGCTCTTTTAACAGTTTTACTCCATCTTATATTGTTGGGGGTAATCTCCGTCAGCTTTCAGGAACCACGGTTCATTCCCCGTTCCTGGTGTGATCATAGCAAATAATGCCATTGTAGACCCTCTTGATACCTCAAACATGTTGGGCTGATACTTTTGCAGTGATTTAAGAGTTCCACCCACTGCCATCCTGCATTCCTCCCCTCTGAAATGGATAGTGGAGGCAAGGACAATATCTTTCTCCTCCCAGATTGTGAAAGTTACAATTCTGCTTTTACTATGAGAGAGCTGAAACATGCACTCTATTTACGGTCATCCGCTCGGTGTTAACATCCTGATGTTGCAGCCCCTCCTCCTGAAGCCCTACGCTTTCTCTTCTGTACATATAACTGCATTTGGACAGATGGCACATTTTCCAGTCGCTGATGTGGGCCCATTGTCATTCCCGTACCTAAGCTTGGTAAGGACAAACACATTCCTTTGAGCTACCGCCCTATTCCCCTCACCAGTAGAGTCTGCAAAGTGATGGAACATATGATTAATGGTTGGCTGGTGTGGTGGCTCGGGATCTCCTCACTAACGCCCAATGTGGATTCCATAGGCACCGTCCTGCAGTTGATCATATCATCTTGTTAGCTCATGTTATGAACAATTTTTTGTGGAAGTGCCAAACGGTGGCCTTGTTTTTTGATTTGGAAAAGGTGTAAGACACCTGATAGAGGGTGTTTTTAAGGTACATGTGGGCTCGTCTCTGTCAGCCACTTTTATTAAAGAGGATGGGACGCCTCAGGGTTCTGTGTTCAGTGTTGTCTTATTTGCCATAGCCATTAACACTTATGGATTATGTCCCGCCACGTATCTCATGCTCTCTTTCGTTGATGACTTTGTGATCTACTGCAGCTCGAACTTGTCTGATTGAGCAGCGTTTGCAGTGATGTCTTGATCATTTTTATTCATAGAGCATCAACAATGACTTGTGTTGCTGACATGACTGTCTGTACGAACATCAGATGGTGGCCAGAGTTCCTTCCCACATCCCTAAGTCTCGGCCCATTCCTTCTTCCGTTCATTGACACAACAAAATTCTTGGGACTCAAGTTTGATAGAAAACAGTGATCTTTCCATGTCTCTTACTTGGCAGCTCGTTGTACTTGCTCCATCAATGTTCTACGTGTTTTTTGTGGTGTGCCATGGGGAGCAGAGCGGACCATCCTCTGTTTATACCGGTCCCTTGTCTGTTAAAAATTGGATTATGGATGTGTCATATATTCATCCACATGTCCCTCTTTTTTACATTGTGTTCACACCATTCACCATTGTGCCTTCTGTAATAGTCTTGTTGAGTCTTTATACTGAGGCTGCTGACTTACTATTGCTTTACCGGCAGTATGTTCTCCTCAGAACAATACAGGAGTCCTCTGTCTTTTATGCTGTCACCCATTCTGTGCTCCCTTTTTTTGACGATTCCCTTGACCACCGGTATGGGCTGCACCCGTCTTCTGTTACTTCCCGGAGTTTGCACTTTTTGCTGCTTTGACAGCTTTGCATTACGTTCCCTGTGAGCCTGCCCCACTCTGTAACTCTAGGAGGGAGGGAGGGAACGAGGTGGAGGGGGGGGGGGGGGGTGGGAGGGAGGGGAGGAGGAAGAGAGAGTGGTCAATGAGATGTTCCACCCCACGGGGTGGTGTACATTGGAATCTCTAGATAGGAGAAAATGGGGAGGAGGCCAAAGTTCATGTATCACAGTATGCATCTCAAGCTAAGAAACAGCCCTATCTGGAGGTAAATAAATGTTACAAATGGTTGGGTTGTTTGCACTCACACTGCTATTGTTTTCAATGTCGTTCAGAGGAGAAATCACTGACAACACCTGTGCAGACCAACATACAGACCCCTGCAGATATCCTCTCAGGGTCAGTACAGTTCCAACAGAAGCATGGCAACCTCTATAAGATTAAGACTGGTTATCAGTATTGTGTGTTTCTAAGACCACTATGGCGTGTATCTAAGACAGCAACACAGATTGCAGAGCAATAAGACATTTCCCGTTGTAGTTCTGGGAGGTGAGAGCACTGTCCATTGCAGCTTCACTTGATTATTAAACAGAGGGTGCCCTGGTCAAGGGTGAAGGGACTAGGACGACAGGTCACAGCGCATGGTCAGTGTGTCACCCATGAGGCTGGAACAACATTAACAAACATTGCTTTGGAGTCCAACAGCATTAGAGGATCTGGCATCTCCACAATCAGTGGAGCAACCTTCTACCGAGATTTCTCCTTTTTGTCGTTCACTAATTTTGGCCGTCAAGAATCTTGGGAGAGCTTATCTGCTGTCAGAAAAAATGGGCACGCCTGAGACCCAAAGCCTAGGGCTCATTCATACATTGGTTGGTGTCTGGTTGTTGATCTGTGGATTTTCAGGGAGACAATTCCCAAAAGAGTCAGTCACTATTAGATGTCAGAGGAACAGTGCTGCAGGAACCAAGAGATGGAGGAGTGACTATCAGCCCCGTGGTAAAGTATAATTGTGTGACTATCAGATGTAGACTTCAGTGTAGTAAATATACCAGGTACCACCATTAGCCTGGTCACAAAATATTGCAGGTGATCTGTGACGTCCAGTTCCTCGCTTTTGCATTCCTCAAAAATTGGAAGTCAAACCCAAATGTGCAGACAGAATGTGAGTTAACTGAAATAAAAGAGCAAAGTAAGGGGAGAAAGTGAGAAAGTCATAATCAACGTACTACGTGCAAGCTAAGTTGTCAGCAGCTAATCTGCCCTGGAGGATGACAAAAGATACAGTCAAGAGGGCAAAATTGCAGCACAAGAAAAGTCAATGGTGTGGGACCCCCATGCTTGCCACACACATTCACAAATGAGTTGAGAGTGCCTTGGGGTGACATTACACTCGACAGCAAAATTTCAAAAAGAAACAAAAGTAACCTGCATTTTAAGAGGACTGTGTGACCATTATGCTGCCACCAACACTTACGTCTTATAGGGATCCTGAGGATAAACCACGATACTAGGATGTGTACAGAGGCATATGGACAGTTTTTTCGCCCCCTCACTCAATTTGTGAATGGAGGACGAGATAATCTCTAAATTGATACAAAGTCCCTCTACAATGCAATGTACAGTGGCTTGTAGAGTATATCGTTGGTGTAGCAGAATATGACCTTTGTATTTTAAGGGTAAATGATGAAACTTCAGGTTTTGTATATGGTTCAATCCTGGCATGGTGTCATGCGGGTACGGAGGCACTAAGTTAATTCCCATTTGTTGTATTGGTAATTATGGCTGTTGTACACTTCCAAAAGTTAAGAATTTAATGGTAAGTAAATACTCTACTAGTTTTTTTTTATAGAGGTGTAAAGCAAAAAGTAGCATTTCAAGACATGTACAAAGTGTGTTGCTGGTTGGCAAGCTACACTAGCAGAATCCAGTTAAACGATGTCATTTTGATAGATGCTGGATACTTTAATTTCTGCTGGTCATAAATACTGTGTAACTGGTCCCATACTTGAGAAATTGTAGTAAGGGTTCCAATAGAATTTAAAAATTTGTCACATCACTCCTTACTACATTTTTAATTAGATAGCAGGCCTTGGTTTGGAATATTTAGAGGGTGAGAAATATGTACCTTGATGGACGTCACTTATGGTGTTTGGGTGTCCATCTGTAATTTTTAATGCTCATCGCTTTTCACGGTTTTTACCATGGCACACCTTTCTGGCAAAGGGGGCCTAAGGTGACAGGGAGTGTAATACCCAAGTAATTGTTGGGTCAGAGGATTACTTCATTTCTCCCTTAGGAAGAGAGATCAGGGTTCAAAGAAATGTTGCAACTATGCTCATTGTTGTCCTTTAAGTTACAGCATGGAGAGCATTCTAGTGGTTTATATTAATAGTGAAAGTACTACTGAAAAGCAGGCATTGTCAAATCACCGTGCAGCTACTATTAATTAGATGGGGGAGAGCTACAGCTACACACTGACATAGCAGTCTCTAAGACACTGCAGTAAAATTTCAGAATACTTTTTCTAGTATACTACTTGGACAAGAAACTTTCGGACTACCCTACAAAGGGTAGTGGTTATTAAAATCCCATAAGGTTAACCCCCC
The DNA here is from genome assembly GCF_021461385.2 of Schistocerca piceifrons. Lineage (NCBI taxonomy): Eukaryota > Metazoa > Arthropoda > Insecta > Orthoptera > Acrididae > Schistocerca > Schistocerca piceifrons. The sequence goes on from NC_060141.1 coordinate 191,804,838, forward strand.
ACCAAACAAACCATGGACCTTTCTGTTGGTGGGGAGGCTTGTGTGCCTCAGCGATACAAATAGCCATACCGTAAGTGCAAGATAGCTGTACCATATCTGCAACCACAACAGAGGGGTACCTGTTGAAATGCTTGACAAACATATTGTGCCTGAAGAGGTGCAGCAGCCTTCTCAGTAGCTGCAGGAGCAACAACCTGGATGATTGACTGATCTGGCCTTGTAACATTAACCAAAACGGTCTTGCTGTGCTGGTACTGCGAATGGCTGAAAGCAAGGGGAAACAACAGCCGTAATTTTTCCTGAGGGCATGCAACTTTACTGTATCGTTAAATGATGATGACCTCTTGAGTAAAATATTCTGGAGGTAAAATAGTCTCTCGTTTGGATCTCCGAGTGGGGACTACTCAGGAGGATGTCATTATCAAGAGAAAGAAAACTGACGTTCTATGGAGTGGAGGATGGAATGTCAGATCCCTTAACCAGGTAGTAGGTAAATGTAGTGGTAATTTGTGAAGTTCGGTGGCAGGAGGAACGTGACTTCTGGTCAGGTGAATACAGGGTTATAAAAACAAAATCAAAGAGTGGTAATGCAGGATTAAGTTTAACAATGAATAAAAAAAATAGGAGAGCAGGTATGCTACTACAAATATGATAGTGAACGCATCATTGTAGCCAAGATAGACGTGAAGCCCACACGTACCACAGTAGTACAAGTTTATATGCCAACTATCTCCGCAGGTGACGAAGAGCTTGAAGAAATGTATGATGAGATAAAAGAAATTATTCAGATAGTGAAGGGAGATGAAAATTTAATAGTCATGGGGGGACTGGAATTCAATTGTAGGAAAAGGAAGAGAAGGAAAAGTAGTAGGTGAATATGGAACGGGGATAAGGAATGAAAGAGGAAGTCGCCTGGTAGAATTTTGCACAAAGCATAACTTAATCACTTGGCTTAAGAATCATGACAGAAGGTTGAATAAGTAGAAGAGACCTAGACACTGGAAGATTTCAGATAATTATGTAATGGTAAGACAGAGATTTATGAACCAGGTTTTAAATTGTAAGACATTTCCAAGGGCAGATGTGGACTTTGACCATAATCTATTGGTTTTGAACTGTAGATTAAAACTGAAAAACTGCAAGAAGGTGGGAATTTAAGGTGATGGGACCCAGATAAACTGAAAGAACCAGAAGTTGTAGAGAGTTTTAGAGAGAATATTAGGGAACAATTGACAAGAACGGGGAAAAGAAATACAGAAGAAGAAGAATGGGTAGCTTTGAGAGGTGAAATAGTGAAGGCAGCAGAGGATCAAGTGGGTAAAACAACATGGGCTAGTAGAAATTCTAGGGTAACAGAAGAGATATTGAACTTGATTGATCAACGGAGAAAATGTAAAAATGCAGTAACTGAAGCAGGCAAAATGGAATACAAATGTCTCACAAATGAGTGACAAGAAGTACAAAATGGATAAGCAGGGTTGGCTAGAGGACAAGTGTAAGGATGTAGAGACATACATCACTAGAGGTAAGACAGATACTGCCTTCAGGAAAATTAGAGAGATCTTGGGACTAAAGAAAACCACTTGTATGAATATCAAGAGCTCAGATGGAAAATCCCTTCTAAGCAAAGAAGGGAAAGCAGAAAGGTGGAAGGAGTATTTCGAGGGTCTATACAAGGATGATGTACTTGAGGACAATATTATGGCAATGGAAGAAGACGTAGATGAAGATGAGATGGGAGACATGATAATGTGTGAAGAATTTGAGAGAACACTGGAAGGCCCAAGTCAAAATGAGACTCAGCGAGTAGACATTTCACTAAAACTGCTGACAGCCTTGGATGATCCGCCCTGACAAAGTATGAGATACGCAGAATACCCTCAGACTTCAAGAAGAACGCAATAATTCCAGTCCCATAGAAAGCAGGTGTTGACAGGTGTGAAATTACCTATCTATCAGTTTAATAAATTGCAGCTGCAAAATACAAACTTGTATTTTTTACAGACAAATTGAAAAATTGGTAGAAGCCGATCTTGGGGAAGATCAGTTTGGATTCTGTAGAAATGTTGGAACATCTGAGGCAATACTGACACTACAACTTATCTTAGAAGATTAAAGAAAGGCAAACCTACGTTTCTAGCATTTGTAGACCTAAAGACATTTGTAGACTTAGAGAAAGCTTTTGACAGTGTTGACTGGAATACTCTCTTCAAATTCTGTAGGTGGCAGGGATAAAATACAGGGAGCAAAAGGCTATTTACAAATTGTACAGAAACCATATGGCAGTTACAAGAGTCAAGGGTCATGAAAGGGAAGCAGTAGTTGGGAAGGGAGTTAGACGAGGTTGTAGCCTGTCCCTGATATTCAGTCTGTATATTGAGGAAGCAGCAAAGGAAGCAAAAGAAAAATTTGGAGTAGGGTTTAAAATCCATGATGAAGAATTAAAAACTTTGAGGTTTGCCAGTGACATTGTAATTCTGTCAGACAGCAAGGGACCTGGAAGAGCAGCTGAATGGAATGGACAGTGTCTTGAAAGGAGGATATAAGATGAACATCAAAAAAAGCGAAATGAGGATGATAGAATGTAGCAGAATTAAATCAGGTGATGCTGAGGGAATTAGATTAGGAAATGAGACACAAAGTAGATCAGTTTTGCTATTTGGGGAGCAAAATAACTGATGATGGTCGAAGTAGAGAGGATATAAAATGTAGACTGGCAATGGCAAGGAAAGCGTTTCTTAAGAAGAAAAATTTGTTAACATCGAGTATAGATTTAAGCGTCAGGAAGTCGTTTCTGAAAGTATTTGTATGGAGTGTAGCCATGTATGGAAGTGTAACATGGACGATAAATAGTTTCGACAAGAAGAGAATAGAAGCTTTCGAAATGTGGTTCTACAGAAGAATGCTTAAGATTAGATGAGTAGATCACATAACTAATGAGGAGGTATTGAATAGAATTAGAGAGAAGAGAAATTCGTGGCACAGCTTGACTAGAAGAAGGGATAGGTTGGTAGAGCATGTTCTGAGGCATCAAGGGATCACCAATTTAGTATTGGAGGGCAGTGTGGAGGGTAAAAATCGTAGAGGGAGACCGAGAGATGAATACACTAAACAGTTTCAGAAGGATGTAGGTTGCAGTAGGTACTGGGAGATGAAGAAGCTTGCACAGGATAGAGTAGCATGGAGAGCTTAATTAAACAATTTTCTGGACTGAAGATGACACACTGGAAATCCTCTGCAGGTTCAGGGATTAGAATAGGCCCAAGGTATTCCTGCCGGTCGTAAGAGGCAGCTAAAAGGAGTCTCAAACATTTTGACATTTCTTGATGGTTCCCTGTAGGGTTTGGCCACCATTATTCAAAATTTTTCGGAAGAGGTAGCCAATTGGGGAAGGGCACCTTACATGGTGGATTGTGTCCATCGTGTGCCGAGACCTTTAGTACACTTGATCGTCATGGATCTGCAATTCCACTCATTCTCCAGTTGTTGGACAAGGACACCTTCCTGGGTGTTTTTTCCTCTATCCACTGTGTGGTGTCATTTTCTGTGCCGATGATGATAATGGACTTGTTTGCACTTGATATCCAGCACAGTAGTCAGTCCATTGTGGTGGATCACCATTTGCCCTATTGGTTGTAGCCCCCTGACTTCAGAGGGATTGCTTTGCTGACATGCTTTCTACTCCCCATGTATGCCAAGGATCAGATTCACATGTACCAGGGGCATTTGGACTCCTGGCAATCGCCGTCCTGTCAGGTGGCCTTTGTGAGGCTGGGTGGCACCCGTGTAGAGGGCTCCTGGTCGGAGTGGGTGTCATCAGGGCAGATGACCCGCAATGAAGTGCACTATGTCATCCCTTGCTGGTGGTAAAACACCAGCAGTCTCTAAGTGCCAAAGATCTCACTTCAGTGCAAGGCAGTATGACTCCAAATCATTCCCCTTCTGGTCACACCAGGGGAGGAATGCCAGGCTAAAGATAGAAGCAAACCTTATTCGCCTCAAAACGTAGTATGTACGAGAGCTGGTGGGGAATCTTTCTTCTCGATGAAGTCTCAGTCTTTTGTGGAGCATTTAGAGGACAAGTTTGAGGAGGTGGAGGGATTGTCCAAAATTTGCTCTGGATCAGTCTTGATCAAAGTGGCATCACCTGCTGAACAACAGGCATTACTCACCTGTGGCAAGCTGGGGGACATGTGTTTCCATCATGTCCCATAAGAGCTTAAATATGGTCCAGGGTATTATATTTCACAGGGACCTTCTTTCGCAGTCCAATACGAATTGCGCGCCAACTTAGTGATGAGGTGTTCATTTCGTCTGGCGCGTCCATAGGGGTCCAAGGTGTAACCAGGTTGCCATTGGTGCCTTCATCTTGACCTTAGAGGACGACACATCACCCGAGGTGGTCAAAGTGAAGGTATACTGATGTGATGTCAAGCCATATACCTCTTCCCAAGTGTGGTGCTTTAAGTGCTGGAAGTTCAGGAATATATCTTCCCACTGTACTTCCAGCGTCACATGTCGAGATTTCGGACATCCATCATATAGCAATACTCCATGTGCTCCAACTCCCATCTGTCAGCTGCAGAGAGCGCCATTCCCCTTGCTTGCCAGACAGCAGGATTCTGCAGAAGGAAAGGAAAATGATGGAAGACAAGACCCTCGACTAAGAGGAAATTTTAAAGGCTCCATCCTGTGTCCTTGACATTGCCTTATGCCGCAGCTACAATTGTTACAGCCCCATCAGTTCCGTATTTATAGGCCGCAAAGCTATGCCTGCCCCCTCGATAGTGGGCAACACCTGATTTGGGAGCAATGCGTCAGACCCCACTTCTCAACAACCAGAGAAGCGTCAGTCTTCTTCCCCTCTTCCTAGGAAGGGGTCTCTCGGCTCACTCCCTTCCCAGGTTCCTACCAGAGGGAAAGACAACACCTACCAGTGGCTGAAGAACCCACAAGCAGCTGGTTGTAGGACTTAAAGATCCTCCTCAGTCACTGAGACTGAATCAGTGGAGCCCTCTCAACGAGAGAAACTCAAGGAGCAGCGAGAAAAATCTAAAAAGAAAAGACTCCCAAGAACAAAGGAATTGTGGTGGCACCCACACCACTGCTACCTACAAGCTCTGCATCTGAGGATGAGATGGAGATTCTGGCGTGCCCAGAGGACCTAGATCTTGCGGGGCCCTCAGGCATGATGAATATAGAATGTACAGGCACTGTCAGTGGCAGCAGGTGACCCTGAGGCGTAAACTGCCTGCTTGATCGCTTCGTGCCTTCCCAGCCTCAAGACATCATCATCCTCCAGTGGAAATGCGGTGGTTTCTTCCACCACCTGGCTGAGCTATGACAACTGTTACGCTTTACACTTGCTTTCTGCATTGCCCTGCAGGAAACCTGATTCCTGGCAATGCAGACCCCCTGCCCTTCGCAGCTGTAGAGGATATTACAAAAACCGTAATGAATGTAATAGTGTCAGGTGGAGTATGCATCTTTGTACTGAACTTGGTATGTAGTGAACCTGAACCCCTTTAAACTATTGAAGCTGTGGCTGTCAGGGTAAGGACAGTGTAGGAAATAAGTCAGCAATGTGTAACTTCCTCCAGATGGTGAAGTACCCCTGAACATATTGGCTTCACTGATTGGTCAACTCTCCGAACCTTTCCTACTTTGGGGAGATTTTAACACCCATAATCCCTTGTGGGGAGACACCATGATTGCTGGCAGAGGGAGAGATGTCAAGAATTTACTGTCTCAACTCGACTCCTGCCTCTTAAATATTGGAACCTCCACCCATTTCAGTGTGGCTCATGGTACTTACTTGGCCATTGATTTATCACTTTGCAACCCAGAACTTCTTCCATCTGTCCACTGGAGAGCCCATGATGACTTGTGTGACCACTTCCCAATCTTCCTGACACTTCCCCAGCATCATTCCCCAGACGCCTAGCGAGATGGGCTTTAAACAAGGCAGACTGGGAAGCTTTCACCTCTGCTATCACTGTTGAATCTCCCCCACACGGTAACATCAACGTGGTGGTCGAGAGAGTAACCACGATGATCGTTTCTGCTGTGGAACATGTGATCCCTTGTTACTCAGGGTGCTCCTGGAGAAAGACAGTACCTTGGTGGTTGCTGGGAATCGCTGAGGCCATTAAAGAGCTTAGGCGGGTTCTACAGTGACATAAGTGGCACCCATCACTGGAGTACCTAATAATTTTTAAAAGGCTCCGTGCCCGTGTTTGCAAGCTCATAAAAAGATGGAAAGAGGAGTGTTGGGAGAGGTAAGTCTCTACCATTGTATCACATATCTCGCCTTCGCAAGTGCTGATGAAGATCAGATGTGTACTTGTGTACCAGACTTCAACATGTATCCCCGGTATGTCCATCAGTGACGACATAACTACTGAAGCTCTTTGCTGAACGCTATGATCGGGGTCTTTTCGTCAGAGAATTAGCCTACCCCCACCCCCGTGTTTCATACCCTCTAATGGCGGCTGGAAGGGAAACTCGTCTCGTTCACTACATGCCACAGTGAACCTTATCTTTCTTTTTCTTCTTCTTCTTCTTCTACTACTACTACTTATCCATTAATGGATGTTGGTGACCGTATGTTGCATCTTTTTTCTGTGAACCACAGTATGTAACAGCCGATCTACACTTCATAGTCCCGTCCACTGTTTTATATTGTCTGACCCGGATGTTCTTCTTCGTCCTTGCCTTCTTCTTCCTTCAATCTTCCCTTCTATTATTAACTGCAGAAGCCTATATTTGGTGTTCCTTACTACATGTCCTAGGTATGCAGTTTTTCTTCTTTTAAGCACTGCCAATATTTCACACTGCTTGTACATTCGTTCCAGCACTTTGATGTTCATTATTCTTGCAGTTCACGGTATTTTAAGCATTCTATGATAAATCCACATTTCAAAGGCCTCTAACTTCTTCATTGTTGTCATATTTAGTGCCTATCCTTCAGAGCCATATAGAAGCACGGACCAGATGTATCATTTTACAAATAGGTCTCTATGGCTTAGGCCTAGGTCTGTGATTGTAAGAATATTCTTAAATTTTATGAAAGCGTTTCGGCCATTCTCTATGTGACATCTTATTTCCAAGTCTGTTTCCCAATCTTCACAAAGCCAGGTTCCAAGGTATTGAAACTTGTTGACTCTCTGTATTACAGACCCTTGAAATCGTAGGTTTGCATCTTTAAGTGAGTCAGACTCCCTTGTCACAAATCATAAAATTAGTCTTTTTGATGTTAATATTCAGATCTAGAGTACAGCTGTAATCTCTTACTATGTTGACGAGTTGTTGAAGGTCATCCAAATTATCAGCTATCTATACCGTGTCATCAGCGTAGCAAATGTTGTTGATATACACTCCGTTAACCTTTATGCCTTTTTCTGCATGATCAAGTGCCTCCAAAAAAATACTCTCAGAGCATAAGTTAAATAGGCCTAATGCATCCCTGTCAGACTGCTCTACATATATTGACCAAATCTGTGACATCATTATCAAATTTAACCTGCACTGTCTGATTCCAATATAAATCCTGTATACAGCGGATATCTTTCTCATCTATATCAATTCTTTTGAGAATTTACACAAGTTTATGATATTCTCTATCGATTGCTTTTTTTTGCCAATAAAACAGATGCCTACAGTTTTACCATGATTATAGCAGTTTTGTACTAGAATTTGTAGTGCGACTATTGCTTCTCTTGCACCTACACCTTTCCTAAATCCAAACTGTGTCTCACTAATGAATTTCTCACATTTTTCGTATAGCCTTTGATGGAGGACTCTCAGAAATATTTTCAGAGAATAGCTCTTAAGACTAATGAGTCTGTGATCTTCACGCATTCCTCTTCTTTGGTAAGGGAATGAAAGTTGATAATAGCCATTTGGCAGGGTAATGACCGGTGTTGTAAATTTCGTTAAACAGTTTGTGTAAGACTTTGATGCCTTCTTCATCAAGCAGTTTATTAAGTTTGATTGGAATTTCATCAGGCCTTGTGGCTTTATTAATTTTTGAGTTTTTGATGCCTTTCTCGATTTCTTCTTTCATGATTGGTGGTCCTGTTAAATTGTTGTTGAAGTCTCAACATTTGGCCTATCATTTGAAAATAGGTTCTTAATGTAGTCTTCCCATATCTCTTTCTTCTCAATGGTATCTAGAACTATTTTTTATTTTTGTTTTTTCGTCTATATATCCCAGCAGTTTCTTTTAACTTTTTATGTAAGTTAAAATTGTCATGTGAAGCTTGCAAGCTTTCAATTTCTTCACATTCATGTTGTAGCCATTCATTTTTTGCTGCTCTAATCTTTCATCTTATGAGTTTCTGGATATTATTGTACTTAGTTTGATCCAACTGGGCTTTATACATCACTGTTCATCCACCAATGAAAGTATTTAATCAGTCATCCATTTCTGTTTTTGATCTCTTGTTTTATATCCTATTTTGTCTCGAGCAGTGGTTAGCATAATGTTTTTCATCTCTTCCCATACTCTGGTACTGTTTCCTTGGTTAGTCAGAGGTTTCATTGTCACAATTTAATTGTTGATGTTCTTGCGAACTTCCCTTCTTAGTTCAGGCTGTTTGAGTTTTTCATAAGCTATCTTCCTTTGTGGTGTTGGTTTTTTGTGTTTTCCAAGTTTTGTTTGTAGAGAAGCTACTAATAGTGTATGGTCAGATGGAACAACTGCTCCAGGATAAGTGGATGCTCTTGTAACTGAAGTTCCAAAATGCTTATTAATGAAAATATAGTCTATCTGGTTACAGATTGGCATTGAAATCTCCCATTATTGTATTAATTTCGTGATGTTTTGTAAGGGCAAACACTTCTTTGACTTGTTAATAGAAAGAGTCCGTATAGTGCTTTATTTACTGAGTGGGAGCTGCTCCTCGCCCTTGCACATTATCCTGACACAGTTCCTGGGCCAGATTACATCCATGCTCAGATGATTAAACATCTCTCATTGGACTACCATTGACATCTCCTTGTCATCTTTGACCACATCTGGAGCGATGGTGTATTCAGTGGCAGGAGAGCCATATCGTTCCAGTCTCAAACCTGGTAAAAACCCACTTGATGTGGATAGCTATCAGCCTCGCCAATAGTCTTTGTAAGCTGCTAGAATGTATGGTGAGTCAGCAGTTGTGTTGGCTCTTGGAGCCCCAGGGTTCCATGGTCACTCTACCACAGATTACTTAGTGTCCCTTGAGTCTGCCGTCCAAACACCCTTTTCCAGACGCCAACATTTGGTAGCCCTCTTTTTTGATTTAAGGAAAGCCTATGACACAACCTGGCGACACCATATCTTCGTCACATTACATGAGTGGGGTCTCTGGGGCCTGCTCCTCATTTTTATCCAAAATTTCCTGTCGGTCCATACTTTCCTTGTCAAAGTTCATGCCTCCCTGTTTTTCCCCCCAAATCCAGGAGAATGGGGTCCCGCACGGCTTATTATTGAGTCTCTCTTTATTTTCAGTAGCCATTAATGGTCTAGCAGCAGCAGTGGGGCCGTCCGTCTCACCCTATCTATATGCTGATGACTTTATCATTTCCTGCTGCTCCTCCAGCACTGGTGTTGCTGAGCGATGCGTACAGAGTGCCATCCACAAGGCACAGTCATGGGCTCTAACCAATGGCTTCTAGTTTTCTGCCACGAAGTCGTGCGTCATACACTTCTGTCGGCATCATACCATTCGTCTGGAACCAGACCTTTACCTTGAAGATGATCCACTCACTGTAGTGGAGACATATTGATTCCTAGGACTAGTTTTTGACGCCCGATTGATTTGGCTTCCTCATCTTCACCATCTTAAGTGGAAGTGCTAGCAGCATCTTAATGCCTTCTGCTGCCTGAGCAACACCAATTAGGGCGCAGACCACTCTACACTGATGTGGCTCTACAGAGCCATTGTTCAGTCCCACCTTGAATATAGGAGTCTGATTTATGGTTCAGCAGAACCCTCAGCATTGCAATACTAGACCAATTCACCACTGTGGGGTTCGACTAGTGACAGGAGCTTTTAGGACGAGTCCGGTGATCAGCCTACTGGTGGAGGCTGGAGTCCCTCCATCGCAGGTTAGGCACAACAACTGCTCACCAGTTATGTTGCACACATTCATAGCCCTCCTGAACATCCAAATTACTGTCTCCTCTACCCAACCACGGTGGTTCATCTCCTGCATTGGCAGCTCAGATCAGGGATTATGATCACTGTTCGTGTCCGATCTCTTCTGTCTCAACTGGAATCTTTCCTTTTTACCACCTGTCCTCCAGGTCCATTCGCATAGATCTCCATGGTGCAGCTTTGGCTGGACTTTTCACATGACCCTAAGGACTCTGTTCTTCCTGAGGCTCTACGCTGTCACTTTCTCTCAATTCTTGACGCGTCCCAGGGCTCCGAAGTAGTCTACACAGATGGTTCGATCGTTGATGGTCACTTGGATTAGTCACTTATGCTCACACAGGACACATTGAACAGTGCTTCTTGCCGTATGGCTGCAGTGTGTTCACTCCCATGCTCTGGAGCACATCCAGTCCTGCTCCGGTGCGTCCTTGCCTGTAGTGACTCCTTGAGCAGCTTACAAGCCATTGATCAGTGCTACCCTCACCATCCTTTGGTAGCGACCATCCAGGGGTCTCTCTGTGCCGTGGAATGGTTCTGTCATTCAGTGGTGTTTGTGTGGACCCGAGACATGTTGGAATCCCAGGTAATGAGCTTGCTGACAGACTGGTCAAACAAGCTACCCGGAAACCACTTGCGGATATCGGCATCTCTGAAACTAGTCTGCGCTTGGTGTTACGCCAAAAGGTTTTACACATTTGGGATACGGAATGGCATAACCTACGAATGCCCAATAAACTCCATGCCATAAAGGAGAGGCAGTCCTCCATGCGGGCCTCTTTCAGGGACTCTGTAGTCCTCTGCTGGCTCTGCATTGGCCATGCTTGGCTGACCCAAGACTATCTCCTTCGCCTTGAAGACCTGCCTCAGTGTTGGTGTGGTGGCCGGTTGACGGCGGCCCACATTCTGTTGCACTGTCATACTTCAGCTGCCCTGCGACAGAATTATCAGTTACTGGACATGCTACATTAGTTTTAGCTGACAGTGCCTCACAGGCTGATTTAGTTTTACTTTTTATTTGTGAAGTTTTTTTAATTATTCTAAGTTTTAGTGCATGTCCTTTGTCAACCTGTGTTTGCTACCCTAGTGCTTTTTGGCTGGAGGTTTTAATGTGTTGCAGATGGCTGGCTTATTGTTTCTTTTTCTCGCGATCAGCCAGCCATGGTCATCTGCTCTCTTGCTTTAATTGCTTCTACCTGTTTCTTGTGTGTCTGTGGTTTTCTTGTCTTATTTTGTCCATAGTAATGTTTGTTGCTCTCTATAGTTCTTGTGATTTTCCTTTCTGCAGGGTTTGTGTGGTATTTATTTTACCCCTCGTGGAATAGTTTTACAGCAATAAGGGACTGATGACCAAGCCATTTACAACCCCCCCCCCCCCCCCCCACCACCACCACCACTGCTGCCCTTGAAACCAACCAACTAGTCCCCCTCTGGAGATACATAAATGTGTTCTCTTTGACAAACGTACAATGCCAACAACTGCCCTCCCAGAGTCAGCATAGTTTTTTGGTAGACTTTGTAACACCTGAGATCAAGACAGTGGTCTTGTGGGATCTGGGTTTCCTTCAGAACAGTTTTGCTGGGTACAGTGTTATTAGATAAGCTCGGTGAGATGATGGACACTGCTTTTTTTTCAGTTCCATTAGATAACTGCTGCATGTATTGTCAGGAGTGCAGGGAAGAGGTCAGTGGAGTGAATTTACATCCCAATTCATTGTCAGGTAATACCATCAGTCATGAGTGTTTGCTATTAATCTGTAAAATTCTGAGAGTTACATTGAGGGACTTGGGACCATTGGGGTTACTCGATCCATCTTCCCTTAAGTTTCCTTCTTCTTTCTGTATTCATATGGGATTTTAATTCGAACCGGGAAATTGTTGGCATGTTCCTGGAACTGAATATGAAGAGATCATGTGATCATGTGTGACACACAAATGCTGACTTTATTTTTATTTAATTGTGACCAGTTTGTCATAAACAAAGTTCACAGTCGTATATGAAAAAAAAAGAAAAAAAGATTGTAATGTCAAAATGCATGAAGGAAATGACCTATAAAGTCACAAGATTATTTTGAATGTAACAGAAAAATTACTAGAATGAAATTTTCACTCTGCAGCTGAGTATGCATTGACATGAAACTTCCTGGCAGATTAAAACTGTGTACCTGAGAGAGACTCAAACTCAGGACCTTTGCCCTTCATGGCCTGCAGTGCACCTCTACTGCAGAGTGAAAATTTCATTCTGGAAATATCCCCCAGGCTGTGGCTAAGCCATATCTCTGCAATATCCTTTCTTCCAGGAATTCTAGTTCTGCAAGGTTCGCAGAAGAGCTTCTGTGAAGTTTGGAAGGTAGGAGACGAGATACTGGCAGAAAAAATACTTTTGTCGAAAAATTAATTGGCAGCCAACACTAAATATCAGACCTAAAAGTATTACCCATTTCAGACATTACAAGTAGGCCTATGATATCTGTGTGAAGAGCAACTGACTGAAGTGAACCAACACAAGACATTCACTGACATTACAGGGCCAGAAGTTGTAGTAAACAGTTCAAAGACCAAAGACCACAAAGGTATTACATTTGTATCCAGGATGAAGAGAACACTAAACATACATATCTTAACAAAATTTTATTCCAAGTAAACATTTTCAAAAAGACAAAGTAATAAACATTTCAAATTTCATTACATAAGGATTTTTTTCATTCACATATTTAATTACTCTAAGGTAACATCTTCATCATAATAGAGACTACAGAGTAACATCTTTATAGTAAAATATAACAGTCATTAGAATGGGATAAATACCATACTGCAAATATCTATTTCATGCTAATGTATGTAGCTAAAAGGTATTAGTTCAATTTACAGATTGTTCAGGAAAAAGTAACATCCAGTAACATAGCAACTACTAAACCCAATATCTAAAACATCTTCAGCAAAGTTAATCAGAAATGGTCAGTCACAATCATGTGAAATGATAACAGGTATGACCTGTAAGAGGGCTATCCCATAGCATAGTCAGGATCATTACCCTTCAGATGTGATACGCTAATAGCATATCAAATTAACAGAGTATACATTCACATGCAGCTTTACTGTATGATTACATGATGATGGCGTCCTCTTGGGTAAAATATTCCGGAGGTAAAATAGTCCCCCATTCGGATCTCCGGGCGGGGACTACTCAAGAGGACGTCGTTATCAGGAGAAAGAAAACTGGCGTTCTACGAATCGGAGCGTGGAATGTCAGATCCCTTAATTGGGCAGGTAGGTTAGAAAATTTAAAAAGGGAAATGGATAGGTTAAAGTTAGATATAGTGGGAATTAGTGAAGTTCGGTGGCAGGAGGAACAAGACTTTTGGTCAGGTGAATACAGGGTTATAAATACAAAATCAAATAGGGGTAATGCAGGAGTAGGTTTAATAATGAATAAAAACAAAGGAGTGCGGGTAAGCCACTACAAACAGCACAGTGAATGCGTTATTGTGGCCAAGATAGACACGAAGCCCACGCCCACTACAGTAGGACAAGTTTATATGCCAACTAGCTCTGCAGATGATGAAGAAATTGATGAAATGTGTGATGAGATAGAAGAAATTATTCAGGTAGTGAAGGGAGACGAAAATTTAATAGTCATGGGTGACTGGAATTCGAGTGTAGGAAAAGGGAGAGAAAGAAACATAGTAGGTGAATATGGATTGGGGGACAGAAATGAAAGAGGAAGCCGCCTGGTCGAATTTTGCACAGAGCACAACATAATCATGACTAACACTTGGTTTAAGAATCATGAAAGAAGGTTGTATACATGGAAGAACCCTGGAGATACTAAAAGGTATCATGTAGATTATATAATGGTAAGACAGAGATTTAGGAACCAGGTTTTAAATTGTAAGACATTTCCAGGGGCAGATGTGGACTCTGACCACAATCTATTGGTTATGACCTGTAGATTAAAACTGAAGAAACTGCAAAAAGGTGGGAATTTAAGGAGATGGGACCTGGATAAACTAAAAGAACCAGAGGTGGTACAGAGATTCAGGGAGAGCATAAGGGAGCAATTGACAGGAATGGGGGAAATAAATACAGTAGAAGAAGAATGGGTAGCTTTGAGGGATGAAGTAGTGAAGGCAGCAGAGGATCAAGTAGGTAAAAAGACGAGGGCTAGTAGAAATCCTTGGGTAACAGAAGAAATATTAAATTTAATTGATGAAAGGAGAAAATATAAAAATGCAGTAAGTGAAACAGGCAAAAAGGAATACAAACGTCTCAAAAATGAGATCGACAGGAAATGCAAAATGGCTAAGCAGGGATGGCTAGAGGACAAATGTAAGGATGTAGAGGCCTATCTCACTAGGGGTAAGATAGATACCGCCTACAGGAAAATTAAAGAGACCTTTGGAGATAAGAGAACGACTTGTATGAATATCAAGAGCTCAGATGGAAACCCAGTTCTAAGCAAAGAAGGGAAAGCAGAAAGGTGGAAGGAGTATATAGAGGGTCTATACAGGGGCAATGTACTTGAGGACAGTATTATGGAAATGGAAGAGGATGTAGATGAAGATGAAATGGGAGATATGATACTGCGTGAAGAGTTTGACAGAGCACTGAAAGACCTGAGTCGAAACAAGGCCCCCGGAGTAGACAATATTCCATTGGAACTACTGACGGCCGTGGGAGAGCCAGTCCTGACAAAACTCTACCATCTGGTGAGCAAGATGTATGAAACAGGCGAAATACCCTCAGACTTCAAGAAGAATATAATAATTCCAATCCCAAAGAAAGCAGGTGTTGACAGATGTGAAAATTACCGAACTATCAGCTTAATAAGTCACAGCTGCAAAATACTAACACGAATTCTTTACAGACGAATGGAAAAACTAGTAGAAGCCAACCTCGGGGAAGATCAGTTTGGATTCCGTAGAAACACTGGAACACGTGAGGCAATACTGACCTTACGACTTATCTTAGAAGAAAGATTAAGGAAAGGCAAACTTACGTTTCTAGCATTTGTAGACTTAGAGAAAGCTTTTGACAATGTTGACTGGAATACTCTCTTTCAAATTCTAAAGGTGGCAGGGGTAAAATATAGGGAGCGAAAGGCTATTTACAATTTGTACAGAAAGCAGATGGCAGTTATAAGAGTCGAGGGACATGAAAGGGAAGCAGTGGTTGGGAAGGGAGTAAAACAGGGTTGTAGCCTCTCCCCGATGTTGTTCAATCTGTATATTGAGCAAGCAGTAAAGGAAACAAAAGAAAAATTCGGAGTAGGTATTAAAATTCATGGAGAAGAAATAAAAACTTTGAGGTTCGCCGATGACATTGTAATTCTGTCAGAGACAGCAAAGGACTTGGAAGGGCAGTTGAATGGAATGGACAGTGTCTTGAAAGGAGGATATAAGATGAACATCAACAAAAGCAAAACGAGGATAATAGAATGTAGTCTAATTAAGTTGGGTGATGCTGAGGGAATTAGATTAGGAAATGAGGCACTTAAAGTAGTAAAGGAGTTTTGCTATTTGGGGAGCAAAATAACTGATGATGGTCGAAGTAGAGAGGATATAAAATGTAGGCTGGCAATGGCAAGGAAAGCGTTTCTGAAGAAGAGAAATTTGTTAACATCCAGTATAGATTTAAGTGTCAGGAAGTCATTTCTGAAAGTATTCGTATGGGGTGTAGCCATGTATGGAAGTGAAACATGGACGATAAATAGTTTGGACAAGAAGAGAATAGAAGCTTTCGAAATGTGGTGCTACAGAAGAATGCTGAAGATTAGATGGGTAGATCACATAACTAATGAGGAAGTATTGAATAGGATTGGGGAGAAGAGAAGTTTGTGGCACAACTTGACCAGAAGAAGGGATCGGTTGGTAGGACATGTTCTGAGGCATCAAGGGATCACCAATTTAGTATTGGAGGGCAGCGTGGAGGGTAAAAATCGTAGAGGGAGACCAAGAGATGAATACACTAAGCAGATTCAGAAGGATGTAGGTTGCAGTAGGTACTGGGAGATGAAAAGGCTTGCACAGGATAGAGTAGCATGGAGGGCTGCATCAAACCAGTCTCAGGACTGAAGACCACAACAACAACAACATTCACATAATCATAAGGAAGGACTTTGAAGGATACAAACAATTGTCATAATGTTTATGTTAAGAGTGGCTTATCACCAGTGTCATTTGCGATCAAAAACCTACTAAAATGGAGAACAAATGCCGTCTGTTTAGTGAAAACATAAAACTATTACTGTAATATAGTCAACAAACTTAGGGCAGTCACATAGTGTAAATAACCAATTCATGCTGACATAGAAAGCCAGAAAGTAGAAGACCTACTCATGGATAAAACAAAAACTTTTAGCAACTTTAAGTAACAGCAATCACAATATTTGTCACCTAATCAAAAAGTCAACGTACCTGTGTCTGAGGCAATATCACATTCATTAATCGTATGAGGATCAATGATGAGATATGACCATCTAGAAAGTTAACCAAATTAGAAACAGCATTATAAGCATATTAACTGTGATACACCTCATAACATAACATGAAACAAAATATCTAACATATAACAATGAGTATAAAACAATTGGGATTATAAGTAACTTATATAATGTTTGTCGTGAACACCTCATATTGACATAATCAGGATCATAATCCTTCAGAAATCATGTACTAATGAACAACAAAAAGTATACATTCACATAATCATTTGCAAGAACTTTGAAGGATATAAGCAATTGCCATAATGTTTATCAGGAGTGCCTCCCCCATAATGCCAATTATCACTAAAAAGACTTCAAGAACAAAGCATAAATACAGTTTATTAAGTACAAGTAAAACATAAAAATTATAAAAATATAGTCAATGATCTTAGGGCAGTCACATAATGTAATTAACCACTAATGTGCTTATGATGCTGTGTTAGAGAGTGGCATCCCTCAGGGCTCTGTGTTGAGTGTTCCTCATTGCCATAAATGGACTAGTTGCCTCTGTCAGCCATTGGTCACCCTTGCGCTGTATGTCGATGACTTTTGCATTTGATTTAGCTCCCAAACTGTAGCCTTGGCTCTACACTAGCCCCAAGATGCCATCTAAGGGCCTTGGCTTGGACTTTTTCCCATGACTTCTAATTCTCTCTCAAGAAAATTTGAGCCCTACGTTTCTGTCATCACACCAGAGTCCATGGCCCAGAACTGTACTTGGGTACTCAGAATGTGGCATTGTTGCACAGTACTGAATTTTGGGACTTCTCACATAAAAAGCTGACATGGCTGCCCCTATTTGTCAATTAAAGACTAGCTGCATGCGAAAGCTAAATGCTATGTGCTTGCTTGTTCACATCTCTTCAGGTGCAGAACACACTAATCCCATCCACATTTACTCTGCCCCGGACTCGTTCTCATTGGGCTCTGGTTGCTAGGTTTATGACCCAGTGGCACTTATAGTGTTGAAATTGTTGGACCCAGTCCATCATCATAGAGTGAGACTGGGCTCTGGTGCTTTCTGAACTAGTGACATCTCCTTGCCAAAGCAGGGATCTTCCCTCTTCAGTTCAGACAGTAACACCTCTTGCTCGCGTATGCAATCACCATCCAACAGTTTTCTGCAAACCTGACACCTACGTTCAAAGTGGGCTTATCAGTTTGAATGTGAATGCTGAAGACGCTCAGCTGGGACCACCACCTAACCTTCTAGAGAAGCACTCCATGTTTTCTTGCACTTGCATCCCTTGCCCTCTTCTTCCTGTCTCTTGTGTAGTACCCAGACCATGAATTAGGTCCAATCCATTTAAAGGATATAAAGTTTCATTCACCTTAATGACCTTTCAGCATCTGATACTATGTTCTTTAGGAGTATCAGTCTGCTACTGTCATTTACACTGATAGCTCTTTTCTGAAACCGTGGATAAGATTGGATACGCATTTACATATCACGCCAGTTTGAAACAACATATGGTGCCAGGTATGTGAAGTGATTTTATGATGGATGTGATAGTCATTAACAGAGCCCTACCTTTTATTAAACAGACTTTCTTCAACTGTGTTTTAATTTGTAGTGACTCAATGAGTAGTGTACAGGTATTCATCAGTATTACTCTTGTTACCCTGTGATATGTAGTATTCACGACTTCCTTCTGATCGTAGTTACACTTCCTGCTCTGTTGGCTTTCTTCTGGCTCCCAACTATGTGAGGATCCTGAAGAATGAACTGGCTGACCATTTGGCTAGAGATGAGATTACTCGTCCATTATTCACTTTGACAATCTCAGGTGTGGCTTTATGGGTACAAATGAGACATCTCCTCACTCAATATGGAAGAAAAACTGGTGGGCTACTGCCATTTATTATAAACTTCACATTGTCAACAAGACTACTGCTGCCTGATACTCCTCATTCCTTCCTTCCGTGTATAGTGGGTTATTTTCCCATCCTTAACACTTTGATTATAACAGACTAGCTTAGTGCCCACTGTTTCACTCGCGTAGACTGTATTGTCAGCAGAGATTTTTGTTTTGTTTTTTATTTAATCAAATTTTTATGTTCACAAATTGCAACACCTTCTAAGCTTTTCACGCTAATTAAGGCCACATAAGCGTGGTCTTTTCCAAACATACTTCTGACCAACTGGAGTCCTAAGTTTTTCTTAATCACAGCTTTTGCTTCCTTCTGGAGATACCTCCACAGCAACTTTTATCCCCTAACAAATATTGCTTTACATCCAAACGAGAAGTGAAATAATAATGTACAGAAAGTTTTGTGATTATGAAAGCATTTTTTAAAGCTAATCTACAAAAATTTAAATTTGGCTTGTCAGTTAGAAATAAAATATGTGCTTCACTGTTATTCAATCCCTAAAGGACAGAAACTCCAAGTTATTAGAGGGTGTTGCATCGTTAATAGGTACATGCATTGCCCCCCCCCCCCCCCCCTCCTGCCAATCCCCAAACACACACACAGATGACAGAACATGCCTGTCTCCCTACAGTGTGCTTAGCCATGCTCTGTACCTTTTGTTTGTGTATCTATCGACAATGCAGCACATCTGCCTTTTGGTGAGTGAACTCCTTTATTCCTAAATAATTCATAATTCTCAAAGTGAAATACCAATTTTAATAAATGTAGCTTTAATTTCTTTTTAAAGTAATGAAATATTTTCTTAATAATTTTCATTCCCTGTTGCACTCCCTTAGGGTTGTTTTCTATTCCTGAGTGAGAAGTCAAATACCAATTACCATTAAAAATCCTTTAGGAGTTCTTTAGTAATTGTTTATTTTCAAAAAAACTTTCATCCACTATTTTGTCCCCTCAGTGGTTGAATTTCCAAAGGAACATAATTATTTCCTGACTGAGAAACCAAACACCAGTTTTTTGTAGTTCTAGCGTCAAAATTCTCTTAATAGCTACATATTTTCAAAAAGCCTTTCACGCCCTATTTCACCCCCTGAGGAGTGGAATTTCGGATAATCCCTTCTTAAATGATGCCTACAGAGTAAGATCGACACTCTGTCCTAACTTTGAGTTTCTGTCCTTTAGGAGTTGAATTTCAAAAAACAGTGAAGAATGTACTTATTTTACTTCTGACAGGCCAAATTTAAATTTTAGTAGATTAGCTTTAAAAATGCTTTCATAATCAAATATTTTCATATAAAATCTAATCCCCTATTTCACCCCCTTAAGGATTCAGTTTCCAAAGACACTGAACGCATACTTTTTTATTTGTAACTGAGAAGTCCAAGATCAGTGTTCATAGATGTAGCTTTTAAAATAATTTAGTAATCCTTTAATAATGATATTTTTTTGAAAAATGGTTTCATCCGCATAGGGTTAAATTTCCAAAAATGCTGAAACACTTATTTCTTACTGAGAAACCAAATACCAGATTCATAGATCTAGCTTCAAAATTGTCTTAATAGTGACATAAAAAAAGCTCCTTCATCCTATATTTTACCCTCTTATAGTTGGAATTTCAAAAAATCCCTCTGACGACACCTGTGATTTAGGATCCACACATTCTCCAAATTTCAATTTTCATAGATCTAGCTTCAAAATTGTCTTAATAGTGACATAAAAAAAGCTCCTTCATCCTATGTTTTACCCTCTTATAGTTGGAATTTCAAAAAATCCCTCTGACGACACCTGTGATTTAGGATCCACACATTCTCCAAATTTCAATTTTCTATCCTTAGCAGTTTGGGTTGGGTGGTGGTCAGTCAGTCAATCAGTCACTCAGGACATTGCCTTTTATATGTAGATACTGAAGATGGGATGGCTGTAAGAGGACACTTGCTTTGCGGCAACCACCCAACTATCTGATTATTTCTCTCACCTTATTTTATTATTATTCATTACAGTTCTAGCGTTCTCATTTTTACTAATATGTATCTCCCAGCTAGAAGGCATTCTTTACTCCGTAACTGTATTCACCCTTAAACGAGATGGCAGGAGAGGGGGGAGTTTAAGATGTGGGTGGGATGTGTCCTGCCACACATTGAGCCCTGGGAGATCCCAAGTCTACTATGGCCTATATACTGGTTACACCCATCAACTTTTACTTCTCTTTAAATTATTTCTCAGGTCTGGCATCAATATTTTTCAAGCCCTTAGTTTTACCACTCCTGCATACTTTCATAATTGGATCAAATTTCTGGCTGTAATTACTAACTCCAGATGAACTATGTCTGGGTCAAGGGGCTAGTGACCTCGTTCTTTAGTCCCTGAACATGGAACCAACAATGAACCAACCATTGTAATTTACTAGAGTATATTATTGAAATATTCATTGAACCAATTGCTATCTTTGAAAATATTGATAATCATAATTTGTTTAGTAGTTGACAATGTGGTATTAATATCAATATGTTTTGTAAATATTTTCAGATTAAAGCACACCACTCACCAGAAAAGAAGAGTGTTGAGTTTTTGATAGGCATACACAAAAGAAAGAAAACTGATCCTTACTTGAGCTAGAGTAATTGCCCATGCATGCTGTCATGTTCTCTCTCTCTCTCTCTCTCTCTCTCACTCTCACATGCACCTTTGCCCCCTACCAACCCTGGGAATGTGGGAAGGGAGGGGTGGCAAGTATATGTATGGTCAAGCATGCATGCGATGCACGATTGTTGGGAGTCAGTGGGGAGTGGTACATTCTGAAGGTGAGTTGGGAATGGGTGACAGGGCGGAGGAAGGGGAAACTGTTGGGTGGAGGGTTAGAGACAGACAGTATATGTAAATGACCTAGTAGATAGTGTCGGAAGTTCCATGCGGCTTTTCCCGGATGATGCTGTAGTATACAGAGAAGTTGCAGCATTAGAAAATTGTAGTGAAATGCAGGAAGATCTGCAGCGGATAGGCACTTGGTGCAGGGAGTGGCAACTGACCCTTAACATAGACAAATGTAATGTATTGCGAATACATAGAAAGAAGGATCCTTTATTGTATGATTATATGATAGCGGAACAAACACTTGGTAGCAGTTACTTCTGTAAAATATCTGGGAGTATGCGTGCGGAACGATTTGAAGTGGAATGATCATATAAAATTAATTGTTGGTAAGGCGGGTACCAGGTTGAGATTCATTGGGAGAGTCCTTAGAAAATGTAGTCCATCAACAAAGGAGGTGACTTACAAAACACTCGTTCGACCTATACTTGAGTATTGTTCATCAGTGTGGGATCCGTACCAGATCGGGTTGACGGAGGAGATAGAGAAGATCCAAAGAAGAGCGGCGCGTTACGTCACAGGGTTATTTGGTAAGCGTGATAGCGTTACGGAGATGTTTAGCAAACTCAAGTGGCAGACTCTGCAAGAGAGGCGCTCTGCATCGCGGAGTAGCTTGCTGTCCAGGTTTCGAGAGGGTGCGTTTCTGGATGAGGTATCGAATATACTGCTTCCCCCTACTTATACCTCCCGAGGAGATCACGAATGTAAAATTAGAGAGATTAGAGCGTGTACGGAGGCTTTCAGACAGTCGTTCTTCCCGCGAACCATACGCGACTGGAACAGGAAAGGGAGGTAATGACAGTGGCACGTAAAGTGCCCTCTGCCATACACCGTTGGGTGGCTTGCGGAGTATAAATGTAGATTTAGATGTAGATGTAGATATCAGAGACCCATGGTACAACAATGGGCACCCGCATTGTGCCATCCTATGCCAGCCTATTCATGAACCATCTAGTGGAATCCTTCCAAATGACCCAGAATCCCAAACCCATCACCTGATTCAGATTCACTGATGACATCTTCATGATCTGGACTGGGAGTGTGGATGTCCTATCAACATTCCTCCAGAATCTCAACTTCTCACCCATTTGCATCACCTGCTCCTCACCCCAACCAAACAAGCCAGCTTTCTCATGTCGACTTCAATCTCAAGTATGTCCATCTCAATACCTCCACCCATATCAAAGATACCAGTGACTTATGCTCTGATATAGCATTATGTATGTATAGGAGGTAGTAGTTGATTGACATAGGTGAGGCACCAAAGTTGGGATTTTTTTTCTGGCATTCTGCAATACATTTAAAGACCTGTAATACATAAGATCTCAGGGCATGTAGGTCTTAATTCCTATTAGGAAAAGGATTACACAAAGAACAGTGTCTTGTGAGACTCAGTTTCCTGGCATGCAAGGAAGACTGTGAGAAGTGTCTACTTGAACACAGAATGACCATTGCAATAAAAGCTTCAGTATAAAAATCAGCGGAGCACCATTAAAGCCCCCCCCCCCCCCCAAACACACACACCTGTAAGAACATAGTGTTACAGCCTGTTTTCAGGTGGGTTGGGGGGGGGGGGGGGGACTGCAATGAAGTGTTGGCATTGCGTGAAGGTTGTTCTGATAACAGATTTAAAGCACATGAGCTAATCATTTGTACACAAGACCTCTTAAAATCAATGGTAAAATATCCATAGAAGTCATTTAGTCTGTACAGTCCAAATCAATAATTGCTTCACCATTTATCAGACGACTTGCAGACAGCATTTACGAATTGCTCATCTCTTAATGGTTATTACCCAGTTTCAAAATGTCAGTAACTAAATTTCACCGCTTCGTTTCCAAATTGTGAAAAGTGGGCGGGATTGCAATGAGGTGAGTAGGGAGGGATGGGGGTGGTAGTCAACCTCATACCAGATACAATTAAAAAGGCGCAGTTACAGATTTTAATACCAAGTGATTGGCAACAATGTCTGCCATCTTATGTATCAATTACAGTAGCAGTATGGTCAGAAGACGACTGTTGCTGATTGCATTGGATTGCAGTCAAGACTTCGAATATGTAGTAAATAATACACTGTCATGAGAAGTAGTAGAGTCACAGACAGGCTCAACAAGAAGACTGCTGTTCATTTGACATTTCAGCCAAAAGGCCTTCTTCTAAAGGAGAAACACACGCATTACTGCAAGCACAAAACTCTCTCTCTCTCTCTCTCTCTCTCTCTCTCTCTCTCTCTCTCTCTCTCTCTCTCTCTCTTTGTGGCCAGATGTTCCTGTTACTATTCTACTATTCCAGGTAACGTTCAGCACATGATCATGTGATCACACACCCAGAATAATTTTATTGATGTTTGTAACGCTGCAGTGAGACCTTTATGTATATAATGTTACTCAAGATCATAAAATCATACCAAATTCTATGACTACTTTTCAATGCTAAGCTAACATGGATGCCTCACATTTATCGTCTTAAACAGAAGGCCAAGAAATAACTTGCCCTACACTGCCTCAAAATCACTTCCTGGGGGTGGTGATAGCTATGTCCTTCTTAGACTGCTATCACATTATCCTGCTTCGGACTAGGGAAGTCTGGTTTATGAATAAGTGCTATGTCTTTTTAATCCATTTCATCATTGTGAGGTTACACTTGCAATCAATGCCTTTCAGAGGGGCCTCTTGACAGGAATGAGGATTCTCCTCTTATCTATTTCATGATTCTAACTATTAACCATAAAGTTTATTACAGTCAATGCCTACTTAGTGGCTATTCCGATTCTGACTGATTAGCCTTTATCAATAGCAGCATAAAAAATGAAGCTGCATGTTTTATATTTTAATAACTACACAACAGTTGCTATACAACAATTGTATAGCACATGCTGGATGCTGGCAAAATTTTGCTGTCACAGTGCAAATGAACATAGATTGTGTAAAAGTGCGTGAAGTGATATAGCAACTGGCCATCAGAATGGAAGCAGACAGATGGACACTAATGAAGATAGCCATTCGTACTTTCACAAGCCAGCACCCAACATTATGCTAGAAATAATGATGTAACTTCAGAAACCACCTGAAGATGAAACTGAAAAGGTTCGAAAGCCAGTTCATGAAATAATAAATAATTAGTCAAGAAAGTGACTGGTAGCAGTTTTGTATATTTACATTCAATTAAGTCACGGGTTCTAAAATATCCACAATGGATAAGCTTAACCCATCAATATATATTCTGAAACATGTTTTCCAGTTCATAAAATATGCTCCACTAATGAAGAGACACCATAACTTTAATAGAGTGCAAACTTTTACTGCTACAAGCCAAAATCAGAAGGTAGCCAACTCATTTTAATTTATCTTTAAGCAGTGAGCTGATCCATATCCATCAATTTCCCTGTGATCACATGCATATCATGCTACTTCTCTTTTGTGTGCTGTGCCCACCTCTCCCACTGCCTTTTCGTCTTTCCTCTTCCATGCTCACTGAGCAGGATCTCCAGATGTCAAAGATGTAATATACTGGGCTCACATTTGGGCAAACAACAGTTCGAATCCCTGTCCAGTTATCCGTGTTTTTGTGATTTTGCTAAATTGTTGAAGGTGAGGGCTAAGATGGCACTTTCAAAGTAGCATAGCTGATTTCCTTCCTCTAAGAAATCTTGTACTCTGTTGGCAATGGGATCTTAAACTTTTCTTTTTTTTTTTCTGCCATGCTTTCCTATGTCTTCTCTGTGCGCTTGTGCTTGTGATTGTAGGTGGGAGGCGGAAGCGATGGTGTGTGGGCATCACATGTAGCAAACGTTGTTGTGTGGCCTTTCAGTGCTCTCCACTGAAGAAGCTTATAATCACAAAATTTGTGGGCTATTAGTTTATATATCTCTTTAAAAAAATGAACAAGTTCCAGTAGCACATCTGCTCTGAGGGTTCTGTATGAACTTAATTATGTATACAAATAATAACAATAATGATTTGTCTTGCTAAGTGGCCTGGTGCTAGTGTTTCTATTGGATGCTGCTTCAGCGATGTGTGTGCCCCTAACCAGCCCCCGTTACCCAAACGGAGAAAGGGGACCTACAGTTTAACGTGGAATCAAACCACATGCTGTTTCTGGTTACTCACCTCATTATTGAGAGGTGAAGGCTAGGTTAAAATGAAGACTGAAAAATCCGTGGTCCAAACAAGATTTGACTGTGTTACATTTGAGTTTCCATGCATGCTCATTACCATACCACCATCAGGCCTATCACTTAGGTAGATAATTCATCCAAAGGTTTTGAACAGTGAAGTTGTGTGTATCTAAATATGTGACAGGTATGGCGGTATCTTTTGATTTCACTGACGTTGAAGCTTAAATTATCTACACCGCTGAGGGACCAGTGACCTTAGTGTTTAACGTAAATTTCAACTGGATACTTCTGCCCACTCCTGAGGAGGCGGGCTTGACAGACGGACAAATTACAAAGGGGTGCTGTGAGGTTCTCTTAGACAACATAGTGATGATAATGAATATCCAACATAGCTTGCTAGGTACCCATCTGAACAGTTGCCTGTCATGTGGTTCAGTCTTAAGATTTGAAATCAGTCTAAAGGGAAAAAATAATCCTGAATGTCAAAGATAGGCAACTTGATTAGCAGTATACATTTTAATTATATTAGCCATTGTGCTGAGATGCAAATTACATATTTTTCTATTTTAGTTATCTAGTTCCAAGTCTACCAGATATGTCTGAACGTACTGTATTTTGTGTCATAATAATATGGTGAGTTACTATGAATTCTTGGTGTACTAAACACAATACTTAAAACATAAACTTTTTGACTCGGACAGAAAAGCTTCCTAATACCAACACCATTGCCAGAAAAGCAACTGATGTATTTAATGTGCTGCAGAGAATGTATTGGCAAGAAGAAATGTGTATTTCCCAATAATAATAATAATAATAATAATAATAATAATAATAATTTGTGAAAGAAAAACGCTCAGCCTAGAAGTTAACGTGGAATAACGAAATAGACTGTGGCAGCAGGACTTTCTAACTTATGACAAGTCAGATGTATGATTTTGAAGGAATGATATT
Organism: Schistocerca piceifrons; assembly: GCF_021461385.2. Taxonomy (NCBI): domain Eukaryota; kingdom Metazoa; phylum Arthropoda; class Insecta; order Orthoptera; family Acrididae; genus Schistocerca; species Schistocerca piceifrons. The sequence goes on from NC_060141.1 coordinate 191,831,263, forward strand.
TCCAGCACATAGACTGTAATGGGGATAAAACACAAATGAGAGAAGACTGATGCTCATGAATGAACCTCCAGGCAAAATTCCATTTATGGAAATGAACAAGAAAAAGTGGGTTGGGGGAGGGGATGGGGAGATTTTGCGTACAGGCAGAGATAAACAGCTTACTCGGAGAATAACTAAGGGAATGCTGCTTTGCTAATTCCCTGCTGTCCCTCTCTCTCATTTCTCTTTCTATCTGTTGCCTTGTTACAATATTCTCTGTCTACCTTAAACCATAAAATTGTGATGTAATACGGTAAAGTGTTAATCATTATTTTGTAATATTTTTTACAGATAAACTCCCATTCTCAGTCAGAGTCTTGCTCGAGTCTGCAGTAAGAAATTGTGACAACTTTCAAGTGAAAGAAAAAGATGTGGAAACCATTCTGGCATGGCAAGACAATCAGTCCATGGAAGGTGGCGTTGAAATTGCTTTCAAACCTGCCAGAGTAATACTCCAGGTAATATAAAGGCTTTGTGAGAGTTGTCATTTACAAAGTTTATTCCATTTGGAAATAAAATATGCATTTGAACCATTGGCTGTATCTACTCACAGTAAATTTAATTTAATTCATCAGATTGTATGGGACCATGTGAGCTGAAGTTGCTTCATCATGAAATAAATCATTAATGTTTTTCAGAAGGCTAATTACAGAATCTAAGAACCAGAACAGAATATCTCTCTCTCTCTCTCTCTCTCTCTCTCTCTCTCTCTCTCTCTCTCTCTCGCTCGCGCGTTTTTCTCTGTGTCTTTGAATATGTCTGCTTGTGTCTGTATATGTGTGGATGGATATGTGTGTGTGTGTGTGTGTGTGTGTGTGTGTGTGTGTGTGTGTGCGCGCGCGAGTGTATACCCGTCCTTTTTTTCCCCCTAAGGTAAGTCTTTCCGCTCCCGGCATTGGGATGACTCCTTACCCTCTCCCTTAAAACCCAAATCCTTTCGTCTTTCCCCCTCCTTCCCTCTTTCCTCACGAAGCAACCGTTGGTTACGAAAGCTAGAATTTTGTGTGTATGTTTGTGTTTGTTTGTGTGTCTATCGACCTGCCAGCGCTTCCATTTGGTAAGTCACATCATTATATATATATATATATATATATATATATATATATATATATAAGAAAAAAAGAGAGAGAGAGAGAGAGAGAGAGAGAGAGAGAGAGAGAGAGAGAGAGAGAGAGAGAGGAGAGGGAAACAGTCCACGTGGGAAAAATATATCTAAAAACAAAGATGATGTGACTTACCAAACGAAAGTGCTGGCAGGTCGATAGACACACAAACATACACACAAAATTCAAGCTTTCGCAACAAACGGTTGCTTCATCAGGAAAGAGGGAAGGAGAGGGAAAGATGAAAGGATGTGGGTTTTAAGGAAGAGGGTAAGGAGTCATTCCAATCCCGGGAGCGGAAAGACTTACCTTAGGGGGGAAAAAGGACAAGTATACACTCGCGCGCGCACACACACACACATCCATCCGCACATACAGACACAAGCAGACATTTGTAAAGGCCACACACACCACACACACAGAACTATAGGGGTTGCTCATCCCTGAGTTGGAAATCCCTACTGGTTGTCAGGAAGAAGTCCAAGGAACCTATGTAGCCTTGCCAGATGCAATAAGAGGATTAAATATTGCTTCATTTATTTCCTTGAATACATTCCGTTGCTGTATCTTCTTTGGAGGCTGGTGGCTTAGCAGGTTGGCGAGGAGTCGGGTAAACCCAGTTGCTGGCTAAGGCTGCCATATCTCAATGCATCAGCCTTGTGCTCAGGCTGTTGACTTCTAGTAAGTGGGTTACCGACCGTGATGTGGAAGGCATGCCCCGTCAGAAGCTCTGCATGAAGGTGACAGTGACAACAGTCTGTGTGTGTTGTTCCACACGCCGTTCTCGGCATACACTGTGAGTGTTATCCCATCAGATGCACCATAGTGTCGGATACCGTGAGGTCATCTTGAATGCTGATCCTGGCCTGCAGGTTCATTAGGCCATTTGACCCGAGCAGTGCTGGAGTTTCAAGCAGTTTGTGCCACAGGCTGGGATGATGTGGTAGGCCCATGGACTAAGCATCTGTGGCAGTTGGTACAGGAGCCTGGCTTCTATCATCAGTGGCTATGGATTCGTGGTACTCTCTTAAGATGGCAAGAGTAAGACTGGTACTGGAACAATCTCTCAAACAAGATGTTACAATACAGTAATCAGATAATTGAGTGGGAACACCATTGATCCTACAGATAGACTGATTCTAGGTTAGTGGGGTGTTGGGGAGAGACTTTGCTGTATGAAGTCATTTTATGTGACTGAATTGCTCTTATTCATTATGAGTCGTCAGTAGTCTTCAGTTTTGCTGTAGTGGCTTAATGAATTTGTCTGTGTCGTAACTGCTTTGTCAAACCTGTGATAGGTGGTGTTGTATCCTACTTAGTATTTCTTACATAATGTTAAGAGGTGTAATGGAGGCAGATTGGTCTGCACTTAATTTTTTGCTGAGCTCGCTTGTACTCACCCACAGAAGTGTTGATGTTGCAATCTTTGTGACAGACTAATTATGTTGAAATGTTTATGCCTAGCAGCTGGATCATATTGATACTTCTGTGTGCAGGAACAATGCTGTGCTTTAGAGCCTTAGAAGAATGTTCTCTTCAGTTTCCTTACTACCATGGTATTCATCAAAAATTCATCAAAAATTTTACTATTTCATTGTCTTCTAATTAATTATCTTACATACTTACATTTACTCTCAATCTTTGGGTCCTTCAATCACAACGGACAGCTTACCTTAGTTTAATATAATCTTCATAGTTCAATTTGTTATACATTTTGTCCGTTCAACACTCTTACTTGCTATTACGACTCAGTTCCATGAGAATCTCATGAACAGTTGCTTCTTTTGCACAAGTGATTTGTCATAGATAAACGTGAACCACCTCAAATAAATGCTGGTATCCTGATAACGCTAGCGTTACACTGACCATAATGATAGTCCGTTGACATTTCTCTTGATATGCTGTAGCATTTGATCTACTGAAATTTGTCCTTTCTCTGAAATGATTAATTCATCTGCTATTTGTAGCAAAGTGGGATGCAAGGTACTATTCAAGAAAGTTTGGTTTTAAATGGGTAACACAGTTTGAGGTTTTTCCGGCCAATACAAGATTGGTAGAGTCTCTACAATTATCTTGGTACCTGTATTTCTAGCAGGAAGGTGAATCTGGGTTATGGCTGTGTCATATTTGGTCATATATTGATTAGCTTCCATTTGACTGGATACAGATGGATTGTAAACCATTGGTGATGAGATTTTAAACATACTACTGAAAATTGCATGTTGATGTTTACTCTAGACCGATCTGAATAAAGCTCAATTGTACAAGGTGTACAACTTTCCTTCTGCCGTTTGCCAATAGGAGCGACAAGGTTAAGTAGCGGACGAAAGAAAAAGATCGCAGATGTCAGGCAGTTAGTTTGGACCTCGGCCAACATAACCTCATTCAAACAGTAGTTGATTTGTGTCTGCATCATAAAGTGGTTCTTGATTGAAAATGTCAGTTTACATGCCTAATTCTCGTCATTTGTGGGAGGTGTTACTGGTTTGTTTCAATGTGAAGAAAACAGCAGCTGAGTCTCTTCGAATGCTGTCAAGTACGTATGGTAAGGACACTAATAGTGAAAGAACATGTTGCCAGTGGTTTCAGTGCTTCAAGAACGGTAATTTTTACGTTGTAGTCTGGCATAGTGGTGGAAGAGTTGAAGATTAAGAATTGGAGACATTGCTGAGTGAAGACTCACGTCAAACTCTAGAGGAATTGGTACGATTAGTGGGAGTGACATAGCAAGCCATTTCAAAACATCTCAAGGCTATGGGCATGATTCAGAAAGAAGGAACTTGAGTCCCGCATGAGCTGTAACCAAGAGATGTTGAATGGCATTTGTGTGTTTGTGAACAGTTGCTTCAGAGGCAAAAACAGAAGGGATTTCTGCATCACATTGTGACTGGAAACTAAAAATGGGTTCATTACAATAACCCTAAACACACAAAGTCGTGGGTATATCCAGGCCATGCTTCCACGTCGATGGCCAAACCGAATATCCAGAATATTCACGGCTCCAAGATCATGCTCTGCAGTTGGTGGGACCAACTCGGTGTCGTGTACCATGAGGTGTTAAAACCAAGTGGAACAATCACAGGTGATCGTTATTGAATGCAATTAATGCTTTTGAGTAGAGCATTAAGACAAGTGGCCGCAATACAGCGAGAGGCATGATAAAGTGATTTTGCAACACGACCCCACGTGGCAAAAGAGGTCAGAATGTACGTGGAAACATTAAAATGGGAAGTCCTACCCCACCTGCCGTATTTTCCAGATATTGCTCCCTCTATCACCTGTTTAGATCAATGGCGCATGGCCTGGCTGACGAACACTTCTGATCTCATGAAGTAGTCACAAATTGGATCGATTCGTGGATCACTTCAAAAGATGAGCAACTTTTTCGACGTGGGATTCGTACACTGCCCGAAAGGTGGGAGAAAGTAGTGGCCAGTGATGGAAAATACTTTGAATTATACATGTGTAAACTGTTTGTTTCATTAAAGCCTCAAATGTTGGGGAAAAATGGCAGAAGCTAAGTTGTACACCATGAAGCAGCACCAAAGAACAGTGCTATATTACGTTTAACCATAGGTACACGATGTCATAACCCTTTCAGAAATTACTTTTGTACTTGCTGTAGTCCTAATAGAAACAACTGAGGTGGTGTACTTGGATGTCCATGAGTGGCATGTTGACTTGCTTATAGTACTCTTTCTGCTTCTACTCTGGCATTTTCAAAGCCATTAGCAAGTGCCCAGTGCTATCTGGGTAGTACTAGTTTCTAATCTAGTGTACTCAAATGATTTAGGATCTCTTTCAGATCTGTATAAAGTGCATAGCTTTTGTTATGTTCAACAGTCCCTGTGTTGTATGACAACTCAGTTGTTTGTGTATTTGTGGCCATTTCCTGTGATACCCCTATTGCACTATTTAAATTTGTTATGTCCTCATTATCTGCTGTCCACAATATCCTTTCTAACAGTTTTCCACCAGCATCTAGCCAACCCGTCTTCTTTCACACTGATGTTTCTGGAATTGTCCTTGTCAGTTACTGTAAATGAGCCCTAAGTTTTTTGTAGGAAAACTACAGCTCCTGACTTTCTTACCTCCCAAATACGAGGGTGAGTCAAATGAAAACATTAAATTTGTATTAACAAATCGAAATTTTGTGTCGTTATCCTGTAAGTTGGTAAGTGTGCTACAAACAGCATGCAGAATGGCCTGTAGGTGGCAGCATAGTGCAGATGCACACATACCATCGTAGTATCAGTATAAAGATGGCCGCCCCACTTGTGACTTGCACCAGGGAAGAATAGCGTTCTGTTATTCGGTTTTTGTGTAGTGAAGGTGCGAAACCTATTGAAATTCATCGACGAATGACGGTTCAGTACGGTGTGGTATGTTTGTCACAGCAGCAAGTCTACGAATGGAGTAGGAAGTTCGCAAGTGGTGTGACTTCAGTGGAAGATGCTCCTCATCCAGGTCAGGCGCAACCAGTTGTGACCCCACAGAACATTGCAGCAGTTGAAGCCATAGTGAAGGAAAACCGCTGAGTGACACTGAATGACATTGCAGCATGTTTACAGATTAGTCAAGGGTCAGCACACCACATTGTGCATCATGTGTTCCAGTTTCATAAAAAGTGTCTGCAAGATGGGTGCCACGATAGCTGACTCCTGAAATGAGAGAATGATGTGTTGATGCTTGTGAAGAACATCTTCAAAGGTGATGGCTTCCTTCCAAGAATCGTTACTGGGGACAAAACCTGGGTTCACTTCCACCAACCGGAAACGAAGGGAACGATCAAGGAATGGCGCCATTCCTCATCACCAAAACCAAAGAAGTTTCGAACAGAACCACCAGCAGGGAAGGTTATGCTGACTCTCTCTTGGGATGAAAAAGGCGTCATTTTGGAGCATTTCATGCCTAGAGGGACCACTGTCACCATTGCGTCATACACAGATCTCCTAAAAAATCATCTGTGGCCTGCAATCAAATCAGTGACGTGGATTGCTGTCAGCAGGTGTCCTTTTGCAACACGTCAGTGTAAGGCCCCACACTGTGCGTACAGTAGTTGCAACAATCACAGACCTGCATTTTAAGTGTCTTCCTCATCCACCATACTCACCAGACCTTGCCCCAAGTGACTTCCATATGTTTGGACCACTCAGACGCAGTGGGAGGAAAGAAGTTCCGTTCTGATGCGGTGCATGAGTGGTTGTGCGGACTACCTAATAAATTTTTTTCTAAAGGAATTTATGCACTTTGTAAGTGCTGGAGGACTTGCATTGAGTGTGGGGGAGATTATGTTGAAAAGTACCACTTCTGCACAATAAATAATATTTAAAAACATATTTAATGTTTTCATTTGACTCCCCCTCGTATTAAATGGGGGTTTAGTGACCACTTAAGACTTATGAGGACCATGGCTGGTTGCCATAAGAATAAGATTCTAGTGTCCAATGGCTGGATCTTAATTGCATGTGCTTCACATGCGTGTAATCTTTTGTTTGTACATGCTTGGTTACTATGGGCCCCTAGCCTTTGCTGCAGCGCTTCCTTTCCATGCTGCAGGCTTATACTTTCACTAACCCTTTCCCCCTCCCTCTGCCTCACCATTGGATGGTTTTCTTGGTGCCAACGCTGCTTGGGCTTCGCGTTTCCACTTCCAACATATTCTACAACTTTTCATTAAATAAACATGTGGTGCCCGTTGTTGGGTTTGACCTGCCACAAATTTTCAAAATTATCTAGAAGTGTAGATCATGCAGGGAAAGTCACCCAGTGCGGTGTGGGCTCCACCTTTGTGCGTATCCATCTGTGCACCCTGTCCTTTATACAGTAGTACTCCCAAAACCCACCACGGTTCATGACTGGGGGATGGGGATTCTGAGCAACAGATTACTGACGAGGTAGCTGTTGCTAAGGTTGGTTAGCACCTATGGGGAGAGCTCCCTTTCAGAATGGGAGGCAGCGTGGCGGATCAGTTGCAAATGAAGTGTATGAAGTAGTATCCCACTGGTGGCCACAGAGCCCCAGCAGTCTCTACGAAAGGGCAGTCCTCTTATCAGTGCAGAGATGTGACACTAAAATGTTCCCTTCCCTGGATACACCATGGGAGGAATGTAGGACTAAATGGCAAGCAGAGCAGTAATCCTCACAATACTTGGTTTGTACAAGGAATAGTAGTGATTCCTTCTTAGCTACAGAGCTCTTGTTCTTTGTGGAGAACTTATAAGACAAGTTGGGGGAAATGGCAGCCATCTCTGAAATGAAAAGTGGCTCAGTTTTGATCAAAATGGCATCCCCTGCCCAATTGCAGGCACTGCTCACTTGTAACAAGCTGGGTGACATACCGGTGACTGCACCTTACAAGTCTAAATTTAGTCCGGGGCATCATTTTCCAAGGAGACCTGCTCTTACAATCTGATGATGATCTACACAAAAGCTGGAGCGACTGGGTGTAGACTGTCGTGTGCATAGGCCGCCGAAGGACAATAGGGTTGCTACTGATGCCATCATCTTGGCTTTTGAGGGTGATCTATTGCTTGAATAGATCAAGGTGATGGGTATACGATGTGATGTGAAACTGTATGTCTCCCCCCCCCCCCCCCTCCCCCACCCCCACCCTTCCCCTCTCCCGCATGCAGCACTTAAAGTGTTTGAAATTTGGGAACCTGTCTTTGCTTTGCAGTGCTTGCCCCACCTTTAGTGATTGTGGATGAGCACTCCATGTGAACCCTCCCTGTGCACCTCCCCCCATCTATGTCAACTGTGGAAAGTGTCATTCTTCCTGTTCATCAGAGTGCACTGTTTTGCAGAAAGAAAAGAAAATACAAAAATACAAGACTCTGGTTAAACTTGGTTAGCAAGAGGCCAAGAAAAGTATGAGCACTTCCACCCATCATATCAAACAATGTCATGTGCTACAGCTACAATCACCCCACCCCTTTTGGCGACGGTACTCCCACCCGTTGCACCATGTACAGTGGGCCTTCAGGGTGGCTCAACCATGTCTGCCCCATGACGGGTGGGGACTCCCCTCTTGCTGCTTCATCCACACCTGCTTTCAGATCAGTGGCTTCCCACCCACTAGAGACATTGATCCCCACCTCCCAGTCACACACAAACCACCTTCCTCCAGCTTATCTCATCAGGAAGGGATCTCTCGGGCACTTTTTTCCAAAACTTCTGCTGGTCTTTAACTAGGCACCAGCCAGTGGCTGAAGGAGCCACTGGCTGCTGGTCAGAGGGCTTCGCAATCATCATCTTTACCTGAAACTAATTCAGAGAAACCCTCACAATTATTGAATTACTCTGAGAGGGAGGACAAGAAAAAGTCCTCCAAGGAGGAGTACATTCAGATGAGCCCCCTTGCCACCATATCCCACCTGTTCCGCTCCTGTGGCAGAGATGGAGATTCCAGCAGCACCTGGCACAACGGTTTGCACGACACACAGGAGTTTGGAATGTGTATCTATTGATGCCACAACCCCTCAATCAGTGGCAGCAGATGACCCTAAGGCATAACCTGCCCCCCATGGTCCATTCATGGCCTCACTGTACATCGACAACTTCATTCTCTAGTGGAATTGTAGTGTTTCCCATCACCTGGCTGAGCTATGACATCTATTAAGCACTTTATCTGCCTCGTGCATTGACCTTCAGGAGACTTGGTTTCCAGCAACACAGACCCCAGCCTTTCACGGATAGCGGGAGATATTATAAGAATTGTGCTGTCTTTAACAGTGTGTCGGGCAGAGTTTTCACATCCTGTAGTGAAATTGTGCCCCTTAACACTTTTTAAGGCTGTGCCTGTTCAAACAAGGGCATTTCAGGATATTACCATCTGCTATGTTTACCTCCTTCCTGGAGTGTCCCAGAACATGCTGTTCACCCACCTTTCCTAATCTTGCGTGATTTCAATGCCCATAACCCATGGTTGGGTGGAACCATGGTCACTGGCTGTGGTAAGGATATACAAAATTTACTGGCACAACTTGACCTGTGCCTCTTGAATACTGATACTCTACACAATCGAGTGTGGTGCATGGAACATTCTTGGCCATTGACCTTTCCATTAGCAGCTCATGTCTTCTCCCATCCATCTACTGGAGGGTCCATGATGACCCATGTAATAGTGACCACTTCCTGATCTTCCTGTCCCTCCCTTAGTGTTGCTCCCCTGGATGCCTGTGCAGATGGGCTCTCAGCAGTGTCGACTGGGATGCTTTCACCTCTGCTGTCTACCTTTGCTCCTCGTCACATGCAAATATCGATGAGACAGTCCAGAAGACAACTACAGTCATTCTTTTGGCAGCTAATTTAGCGATCCTCTGTTCCTGAGGCCCACCCTGATCCAAGACAGTATCTTGGTGGTCGTTGGATATCAGAGGCCATTAGAGATCATAGGTGGGCTCTCCAATGCCATAAGTAGCACTCATCGATGGAGTACCTCATTGCCTTTAAGTGGTTCCACGCCCTGATTCCACCATGTAATAAAAAGACGGAAGCAAGACTGCTGGGTCAGAAAGGTTTGGTTCATCCCAAGGCCATCTGCCACCAATTTTTCTCACCCTTGGCACAGCCCAAGGTTTCGAAATAGTCTACATTGATGACTCGATGGTTGCTGGTCATGTAAGCTTTGCTTATACTCACGTGGGACATACTGAACTGCTCTCCTTGCTGGATGGCTATGGTGTTTTCACTGCGGAGTTGGTAGCCATCTCTTATACTCTTGAGCATATCTGTTTCTACACTACTGAGTCCTTTCTCATTTGCAGCGACTCCTTGACAAGTTTGCAAGGTCTTGACCAGTGATATTACACCATCAAGTTTTAGGTGCCTGAAATATGGAATGGCTCACTTTGACTGCACCAAACAATGGGTGTTCAAGGAAAATACAAATATGTGGAGGTCCTCCAAGCAGGCCTCTCACAAGGACTCGACCATCCTTTGCTGGCTCTGCATCAGCCATACTTAGCTGATTCATGGTCATCTCCTACATAGCGAGGATCCACCCCACTGGTGTTGTGGCTCCAATTTGACAGTGATCCCCATTTTGTTGGACTGCCCCAACCTAGCTGCCCTACGACAGACCTTTACATCTCAATGACTCGCTATCCCAGGTGTTAGGAGACAGTGCCCCAGTGGCTGACTTAATTTTATGTTCTGTTCATGAAGCAGGCCTTCACCACTCTCTTTAAGGGAGTGCCACTTAACCTTATCAGCCCATTGAGGGTTTGGCAGAACACACTGTTATCACCTCTGCTCAGATTGGGCTACAGTTGGCTTGGTGGTCCAGCCCAGTCCTGAAACCCACCTGTTCTTTCACTCTTCTTCCCCCCTCTTCTCACACACTGTTAAGTTGTTCATCTCTCTCTCTGTGCTTCTCTTGTCCTGTCCATGTTGCTAGACTTTCCCAGGCAGTCTCAGACCAGAGTACTTCTGGGAAGTGGCAGGGGCTCTGGAATGTATTTTCCTCTCATTGCACTCTGCTTTCAGGGGCTTCCGGCTGCTCCCTGGATGGGGCACCTTGCTTGCCTTTCTTCCTCTGTCTCCCTTTCTTCCTTTTGTCCCTTACCTGAGCTTTGCTGACATTGTTAGACCTTGGGGTTTTCTTCCCCTCTCTGCTGAAGGGCAAAGGGACTGATGACCAACTAGTTCAGCTCCTTTAACAAACCAACTGGCCAATATGCGTATAAAACACTATGTCCATAATAATATGTTCTGTCATCATCTTTGACACCGCCTCGGAGAAAGGGATTACCATGAATCACCTCCCTCCTTGGCATGAAGGCATATTTCATTGAAAATTACACATTCTACAGCAGACTATGTTAAATAACATTAACATAGGTAAACCATTATAAAATTAAATTCACAGGTTTCAGTAAATTTGACACTTGGTTGCATTAGAAGAGTTTATTAATTTGTTACTGGTTTGGTCACTGACCATTATCCAGCACCAGAATCAACGTTAGAAAACCGAAATGTTAACAAAACCTAAATGCAAAAATTGATAGACATGGAATACAAAAACGTAAGTTATGATAAATTGGCTACTGCATATCAAATGTCAGTCATGTTGAACTGCATTAACTGTAAGTTTCATGAGTAATAATAAAGAACAACAACATTTTTCATGTGTCAGCAACCTTCTTCGTGTGCACACAAGAAACTGGCCACATGTAATGAGGACATAGCATGAGTAGCCAAAGCGTAGCCAAAGCGTCTGTAGCCTCAAAGACAACTCCAAGGAGATGTCCAGTCGATATGAATCATGACATATATGCGCTGGATTGAAGGACTGGATATTCAGTTGTAAAGACAAACTTAAGTTTCTTACTGGTAGTTGGGAGCTCCAACGTCAGGCGCGTAATGGGGCCCCTTAGGGAAATGGCAGCAAGAGAGGGGAAGAAAACCAATGTGCACTCCGTGTGCATACCGGGGGGAGTCATTCCAGATGTGGAAAGGGTCCTTCCGGATGCCATGAAGGGTACAGGGTGCACCCATCTGCAGGTGGTCGCTCATGTCGGCACCAATGATGTGTGTCGCTATGGATCGGAGGAAATCCTCTCTGGCTTCCGGCGGCTATCTGACTTGGTGAAGACTGCCAGTCTCGCTAGCGGGATGAAAGCAGAGCTCACCATCTGCAGCATCGTCGACAGGACTGACTGCGGACCTTTGGTACAGAGCCGAGTGGAGGGTCTGAATCAGAGGCTGAGACGGTTCTGCGACCGTGTGGGCTGCAGATTCCTCGACTTGCGCCATAGGGTGGTGGGGTTTCGGGTTCCGCTGGATAGGTCAGGAGTCCACTACACGCAACAAGCGGCTACACGGGTAGCAGGGGTTGTGTGGCGTGGGCTGGGCGGTTTTTTAGGTTAGATGGCCTTGGGCAAGTACAGAAAGGGCAACAGCCTCAACGGGTGCGGGGCAAAGTCAGGACATGCGGGGACCAAGCAGCAATCGGTATTGTAATTGTCAACTGTCGAAGCTGCGTTGGTAAAGTACCGGAACTTCAAGCGCTGATAGAAAGCACCGAAGCTGAAATCGTTATAGGTACAGAAAGCTGGCTTAAGCCAGAGATAAATTCTGCCGAAATTTTTACAAAGGTACAGACGGTGTTTAGAAAGGATAGATTGCATGCAACCGGTGGTGGAGTGTTCATCGCTGTTAGTAGTAGTTTATCCTGTAGTGAAGTAGAAGTGGATAGTTCCTGTGAATTATTATGGGTGGAGGTTACACTAAACAACCGAACTAGGTTAATAATTGGCTCCTTTTACCGACCTCCCGACTCAGCAGCAGTAGTGGCAGAACAACTGAGAGAAAATTTGGAATACATTTCACATAAATTTTCTCAGCATGTTATAGTCCTAGGTGGAGATTTCAATTTACCAGATATAGACTGGGACACTCAGATGTTTAGGACGGGTGGTAGGGACAGAGCATCGAGTGACATTATACTGAGTGCACTATCCGAAAATTTCCTCGAGCAATTAAACAGAGAACCGACTCGTGGAGATAACATATTGGACCTACTGATAACAAACAGACCCGAACTTTTCGAATCTGTATGTACAGAACAGGGAATCAGTGATCATAAGGCCGTTGCAGCATCCCTGAATATGGAAGTTAATAGGAATATAAAAAAAGGGAGGAAGGTTTATCTGTTTAGCAAGAGTAATAGAAGGCAGATTTCAGACTACCTAACAGATCAAAACGAAAATTTCTGTTCCGACACTGACAATGTTGAGTGTTTATGGAAAAAGTTCAAGGCAATCGTAAAATGCGTTTTAGACAGGTACGTGCCGAGTAAAACGGTGAGGGACGGGAAAAACCCACCGTGGTACAACAACAAAGTTAGGAAACTACTGCGAAAGCAAAGAGAGCTCCACTCCAAGTTTAAACGCAGCCAAAACCTCTCAGACAAACAGAAGCTAAACGATGTCAAAGTTAGCGTAAGGAGGGCTATGCGTGAAGCGTTCATTGAATTCGAAAGTAAAATTCTATGTACCGACTTGACAGAAAATCCTAGGAAGTTCTGGTCTTACGTTAAATCAGTAAGTGGCTCGAAACAGCATATCCAGACACTACGGGATGATGATGGCATCGAAACAGAGGATGACACACGTAAAGCTGAAATACTAAACACCTTTTTCCAAAGCTGTTTCACAGAGGAGGACCGCACTGCAGTTCCTTCTCTAAATCCTCGCACAAACGAAAAAATGGCTGACATCGAAATAAGTGTCCAAGGAATAGAAAAGCAACTGGAATCACTCAATAGAGGAAAGTCCACTGGACCTGACGGGATACCAATTCGATTCTACACAGAGTACGCGAAAGAACTTGCCCCCCTTCTAACAGCCGTGTACCGCAAGTCTCTAGAGGAACGGAGGGTTCCAAATGATTGGAAAAGAGCACAGATAGTCCCAGTCTTCAAGAAGGGTTGTCGAGCAGATGCGCAAAACTATAGACCTATATCTCTTACGTCGATCTCTTGTAGAATTTTAGAACATGTTTTTTGCTCGCGTATCATGTCATTTCTGGAAACCCAGAATCTACTATGTAGGAATCAACATGGATTCCGGAAACAGCGATCGTGTGAGACCCAACTCGCCTTATTTGTTCATGAGACCCAGAAAATATTAGATACAGGCTCCCAGGTAGATGCTATTTTTCTTGACTTCCGGAAGGCGTTCGATACAGTTCCGCACTGTCGCCTGATAAGCAAAGTAAGAGCCTACGGAATATCAGACCAGCTGTGTGGCTGGATTGAGGAGTTTTTGGCAAACAGAACACAGCATGTTGTTATCAATGGAGAGACGTCTACAGACGTTAAAGTAACCTCTGGCGTGCCACAGGGGAGTGTTATGGGACCATTGCTTTTCACAATATATATAAATGACTTAGTAGATAGTGTCGGAAGTTCCATGCGGCTTTTCGCGGATGATGCTGTAGTATACAGAGAAGTTGCTGCATTAGAAAATTGTAGCGAAATACAGGAAGATCTGCAGCGGATAGGCACTTGGTGCAGGGAGTGGCAACTGACCCTTAACATAGACAAATGTAATGTATTGCGAATACATAGAAAGAAGGATCCTTTATTGTATGATTATATGATAGCGGAACAAACACTGGTAGCAGTTACTTCTGTAAAATATCTGGGAGTATGCGTACGGAACGATTTGAAGTGGAATGATCATATAAAACTAATTGTTGGTAAGGCGGGTACCAGGTTGAGGTTCATTGGGAGAGTGCTTAGAAAATGTAGTCCATCAACAAAGGAGGTGGCTTACAAAACACTCGTTCGACCTATACTTGAGTATTGCTCATCAGTGTGGGATCCGTACCAGGTCGGGTTGACGGAGGAGATAGAGAAGATCCAAAGAAGAGCGGCGCGTTTCGTCACTGGGTTATTTGGTAACCGTGATAGCGTTACGGAGATGTTTAATAAACTCAAGTGGCAGACTCTGCAAGAGAGGCGCTCTGCATCGCGGTGTAGCTTGCTCGCCAGGTTTCGAGAGGGTGCGTTTCTGGATGAGGTATCGAATATATTGCTTCCCCCTACTTATACTTCCCGAGGAGATCACGAATGTAAAATTAGAGAGATTAGAGCGCGCACGGAGGCTTTCAGACAGTCGTTCTTCCCGCGAACCATACGCGACTGGAACAGGAAAGGGAGGTAATGACAGTGGCACGTAAAGTGCCCTCCGCCACACACCGTTGGGTGGCTTGCGGAGTATCAATGTAGATGTAGATGTAGATGTAGATGTTGTGTGTCAATATGTACATATGTATATGTAATTTCATGATATGTCTGTATTAGCCATACGCTAAATAAAATAAAAATAAAGGACATATAAAGATAATTCTAAGATAAAAAAAAACCATAATTATAACCATTACATAGTACAGTCGTAAGTGAAAAATGTACAAAAATCACAAGCATAAGTTATAAAAAAACAATGTTTTTTTTTTCTATGAAAGTAAAATAACCTAAGACAAACATCTTTGAAACACAGTTAAAACAAGAGCACCAAATTCTGGTACAATACAGGGTGATCCAAAAAGAATACCACAACTTTAGGAACTTGAAACTCTGCAACAACAAAAGGCAGAGCTAAGCACTATCTGTCGGCGAATTAAGGGAGCTATAAAGTTTCATTTAGTTGTACATTTGTTCGCTTGAGGCGCTGTTGACTAGGCGTCAGCGTCAGTTGATGCTAAGATGGCGACCGCTCAACAGAAAGCTTTTTGTGTTATTGAGTACGGCAGAAGTGAATTGACAACAGTTGTTTAGCGTGCATTTCGAACGAAGTATGGTGTTAAACCTCCTGATAAGTGGTGTATTAAACGTTGGTATAAACAGTTTACAGAGAATGGGTGTTTGTGCAAAGGGAAAAGTTCTGGACGGCCGAGAACGAGTGATGAAAATGTAGCACGCATCCAGCAAGCATTTGTTCGCAGCCCAGGAAAATCGACTCGCAGAGCTAGCAGAGAGCTGCAAATTCCACAATCAACTGTATGGAGAGTCCTACGAAAAAGGTTAGTTATGAAACCTGAACGTCAACTATCCGAGGCGATGGATCGGCCGCCAGGCAGCCCGTGACAGAGCACTTCATCACTGGCCTCCAAGAAGCCCTGATCTTACCCCCTGCGATTTTTTCTTGTGGGGGTATGTTAAGGATATGGTGTTTCGGCCACCTCTCCCAGCCACCATTGATGATTTGAAACGAGAAATAACAGCAGCTATCCAAACTGTTACGCCTGATATGCTACAGAGAGTGTGGGACGAGTTGGAGTATCGGGTTGATATTGCTCGTGTGTCTGGAGGGGGTCATATTGAACATCTCTGAACTTGTTTTTGAGTGAAAAAAAACCTTTTTAAATATTCTTTGTAATGATGTATAACAGAAGGTTATATTATGTTTCTTTCATTAAATACACATTTTTAAAGTTGTGGTATTCTTTTTGAATCACCCTGTATATAATTGTCGCACATCCTTACAGACAGGGACACGGGAACAAATAATTTTGATTAAGGTTCCCAGTATATTACTGAAAAAGCTACATCATGAAAACAAGAAAAAACTAACCAGGGCTAAACAGTATGAGGGTCACAGCGTTAAGATGATAAGAAACATGAAAGACGTAAATGAATTTGACATAGTGCACAGGGATGTACTGTGCTGTATAAATTGTATATACTCGACACTGTAGTGAGACATGGCTTTCCTTCCACCCTTTAAAACAATTTCAGAGTGATTACTGCATTTCATGTACCGTAACATATGAAGTATGTAAAGTCCACTGAGTATAAAGTATCAAGTGACCACATTTTTCACTGTGAGCTCTCCTAATTAATTGCTGTAGGTTTCTCAATTAGAAATATCAAACTAACTGTGAGCACTAAAGACAAGCTACGATGTGAAACTATAATATGCAAAGGAATTAAATCTTTTAAGCAAAATTGCTTGATAAACATGCAGAAATAATGGCGTGGTTGGCACTCTTTCCCTTCGTCTCCCTTTTTGTCCCTCTCCTCGTGGATTACCCACAATATCCGAATATATGAGATCAATATGGAACATCAGATAAATAACTATTGAGCTTATAAAAGTTATTAAAAACCAAGAAAGAACAGGGTCATCAGCTTTAGGCAATTAAATATTGTATTGAATGGGACATTGTATGAACAAAACTAGATGACTGAAAAACATAAAATCAAAAAATATAAAAACAATTTTCAACCATTACAACTCGTCAACACTCCTAAATTACTAATTGCAGCAGAGACCAAGAGAACTCAACTCCAATTGCCTAAACCTGAGAACCCTGATTATTCCTTGGTTTTTGAATAACTTTTATAAGCTCATTAGTTACGTCTGGTGTTTCATATTGCTCTCAAACATTTGGATACTGAATATTGATCCCTCTGCAGAAATGGATTCTGTATAACTCCTGTTTGACTATAAGTTAGCTGTGTGTGCTACATTATTTCAGCCCCACATGTGGACATGAAACTATGCTTTTACTGACAGGTCTTCTGCATACTATCTTTAAAGAACCCTTTATCAAGTCATTGAGTTGTAGCACTGTGTACCATGTACTGTTTAATCCTGATTAGTTTTCTCTTATTCCCATGATGATGTAGCTTCTCAGTATGATACTGGGAACCATAATCAAAATTATTTGTTCCTTGTCACTGTCTGTGTTGATGTGGTAAATTGAATTATACATTGTACGTAGAATTTGGCTTTCTTGTCTTAATTATGTTTGAGATTTTTGTCATTGGTCACTTTATTTACATTATTGTCATGTAATGGTTACTAAACATATAGTAAAACTGGACATTATCTTGGGGCTGTCTTTGATGCTACAAGTGATTGGCTACTCATGCTATATCCTGACTACATGTAGCCACCCCACTCCCCCTGCGGGTCCGGGTGTTAGAAATAGGCCAGAGGTATTCCTGCCTGTCGTAAGAGGCGACTAAATGGAGTGTCTCACTTTTCGGCCCCATGAGTTTAGGTCCCATTCTATGGTTTGACCTGTCACTTTCAAAATTCTACAGAAGTGTGACTGTTGTTGGATACCATTTTTGTCATGTGTGATCAGCCATAGTCCAATATGACCTTTCCGACTCTTTTGTGTAGTCTATAAGTTCTTGATAAGTTACTAATTTTATGCTTTATTTACAACAGTAAATGTAATGTTTACAACAAGCTCTTACAGAAGTTTTTTGTTGTGCATGATTATAACGTTGGTGGATATAGTGCTGTTATGTGAGGATACTCGGCATTGAGGCATACAATTGTTGAGTTGGTATATGTTGTAAGCCCCAATGATTGACCCTCTGAGCTACCAGATGAGTTAATTTGAATGTGGAATGGCTGCTTACGTCAAACAACACAAATTATCTCTGTCCTGCAGAATCTTGAGAAAAGAACTGATTATATCAAATACTCCTAATTGATGTATTTACTTCTGAGTGCAAATTATTATAAGTGATATACAGGAAAATGAAGTACTTTATTTAGAAATGCACATATTCAATAATTTGTAGTCAACCATACAAAGTTTGACTACTTATAAAGCACAGTTTAACTATTGCATTTGAGTAGTGAGACATTTCTGATCATTTCCCCTGCTTAAGAGACTTGTTGATGAATATATTAACAGTATCTCACATTGGAGCGCTATGCAGTATCTCTTCTGCACATGTACTGCACTACACGGCAATCAATATAAGAAAGTGCTATTGTTTTTTGCTGTGCCTGGGAATTATTATTTTACTGTGTATACATTGTGTTTACACTAGGTAGTAAGTTTTGAATCAATTTGTAAATAAAATGTCAGTACAATGAACAATCAATACACAGAAGGTAATTACTGATGTCCATGAATGTCTTCATAGTATATTAACAGCAAATAATTGATCAGTAGGTAGAGTTTTTGTTGGAGAATAGAAATGAGCACAGTTTTTCCATCTTATGAGGAAGGCAACATATTTAGAATAAGTAAGTTGGTAAGTTGGCTTAAAAGCCAAGCAACATGCCAAGGATTGTCAGAGTAGCTGTAAAGAATCTGTCTTATACCAGTTACCATATTCAAACTAAAGAATCTACTTACACCAATTGGTATATCAGTAGAATAAAAGCTTAAGAAATGTCAGAGGAGAAGGTGCAAAATGATGTGCCATTAGCGAGAGAGAGAGAGAGAGAGAGAGAGAGAGAGAGAGAGAGAGAGAGTCTTTTTCCAGAAAGTGAGTTCGGTTAATTTTTTTGACTAGGAGCTTTCATACTTCTGCCATGAATCTTCTTTATTGTGTTGGTATGAAAGTATATAATGAAAGTAGGTCTCCTAATTTGCTATTTAAACATTACTGCCTTATTACATATTGAGATCTTTCAGTTTTATGCCCAACATGTATTTGTTATGTTATTAGCACCCTTATAAGAAATTATCAATGCAAAAATTTCAATGTAGTTTTTAGACACCTTTATTGCATGTGTAGGTTTTATTAAAATTTGGTGTGATAGGTTACAAATGATATGGAAACACATTGGTTTCAATAGTGTAAGAAAATACTTTCAAAACCATGTGTGTGACTTCAAATACTGCAGCCCGAAGGAGGATTCTTTAAAAGTTTATTTGCCATTTTATGTTCAGTATTTTCAGATAGATGCACATAATTTAGTGGGACTTCTACTAAAGAAAGTGTAACTTGTCATTTAGATGTATTAAACAGTTTTTGAGAGTAATGTTTTTGAAGATATTCTTTTCCCAATCAGGATTTGACTGGAGTACCAGCAGTTGTTGATTTTGCTGCAATGCGAGATGCTGTTAAAAAGCTGGGTAGTGATCCACAAAAAATAAATCCTATTTGTCCATCAGATCTAGTAATAGATCACTCAGTGCAGGTGGACTTCTTCAGGATGTAAGTTAAAAACTTTGGTTCATCATATTTTCTGTAGATAGTTCTGCAGAACTTCAATGTATTTGAAGAATGACATTATGGTACCATCTAAAGCTGCTTTAAGGGATATTTATTCACAGACAACCAGTTGGTCAAGCGACCATTTTTCAGTCCAAATATTAATAACGAGATGAAACAGTGGATGTTGCAACTGAAAACAATTATGTATTTGAAGACAGGGAATCTTCCTTTAAATTAATGTGGGTCAGTCAGTGATTTAAAGCTGGTGTATTCAAACTGGTTGTCTTTGAATAAACGTGTAACAACAGCTTTTAGTGATTCTATGATGCCATTCTTTTTTATCATATTACTGTTGTACATGTCCCAGTTAATTTAATCCCCATATGTGTGTCCTTCATCATGACAAAAATTATTCTCTCTTGCAAGGATAGTGCCTTAATGCTGTACTGACTTGGAGAATTTCCAAGATACTCATATAAATGTGATTAATTTTGCCAACAGATTCTGTCTGTAAGAAGTATTTTAAAAGAAGACGAAGAAAATCTAGAGCTTGCAAATGAGAAATTCGGCCACTATACGTATATTAGAATACTGGAGAAAATCATTACCAGTTTAATCAGCTTTAGAACAAGACAATGACATTCAGGTGAAACAAGAAGGAAAATTAGTCCAGAATGAAATATATAACAAATGAAATAAATCATAGTAAATGGACTGTAATTGTCATCGCTTAAATAAATTACAGCATGAAGACCAGTTGTGGAGACAGTACAAGATTAGCTCACTAGGTCATGCGATGATCAAAGTTCGAGAATTAGACTGAACAGTGATTGCTGTCTCTTATTTATGTATTAGTTGCTGTTGTTACATATGACCTTTACCCTAGAAGTTATTGCCATCTGTGTTTCAGTATTGCTGAAGCACAGCACTATGAAAAATTGGAGGGGGTGTCAGCTGCTGGTTCTATACAGCAAATGAGAGAGCAGTGAGCACAAGAGACAATGTAACATTCTCATGTTAGTATAGGCAAAATCTGCTAAGTGTTAGGGGGGGAGGGAGCTACGTTCTTGGGTCACACAGTACTCACAACCTCAGAAATAGGACATATTCAGAAGACACAGTCAAATATTTGTGACAATGGAGATAGAACTTCCACATCTGTCCTATTAGAAAGACGATGATGACAATGGTTAAAAATAGCGATACCACAGATGAGTGATTTAGTAAACAAAACAGGCTGTGAAGACAGAAATTAATGTCAATAATTTATATTTACTTATTTTCTCTTGTTTTATCAAAACATAGACAATTAATAAATGACAAAAATTTAGAATTGGTGTAATGTGCTCATTTTGAAGAACGCTGTAAGCATCGCCATCATACAGCTGTTTTTATTTTGGGTGTGGCAGGAATCTGAGAGTAGATTTATAGTATTGGTGCCCTCATTTAGTTTTTTGTCTAAGTCAGAAGGTAAGTCCAGCAAAGTCAAAGCAGTTTGATTGCATCCTCTTGAAGGTTCCGTCTCCAGTCAGTTGCAAAAATTGATGCTTTCCCTTTCTTGCTCCTTAGTATGGATGATGATGCACAGATTGTTTAATCGTATTTGTGTAGAATAGAAAACCTCATGGGCTGATAGAGCTGGAAGAGACTGGTTTTACTGCGTTTCAAAGTAAATCTGAACAACCATAGGATTATTTTCCTTCATTATATCATAAAACTGCTTTGCACGAATTTTATGTCATCTGTGTCTATTTCATAGTTCATTCTTCTTCAGATATGTTTCTCCTTTTATTTCCATTAAATCAACCTTACAAGTGGAGCAGGTTTTGATATGAGGTGGCCTGAATGATAGATTGAAATTTTTGTAAAATATGTGGTTGTATTTTGATTTTTCCACAGAACCTCTTGAACATCTTATTGACTCTGATATCTGAAGACAAATAACCTCTCGTAGACTTCCCTCTTCCATGGGGGCTCTCTCTGCAATTATATTTTTTAATATCAATCTTAATGGCAGTAGTTACCTCCTTATGGTCCTTTCTTGTTCTCTTGCCTCCTCTACTTTTCTCATGGCAACTTTCCTCCTCTATGAAACTTGGTTGCTAGATAGGAGGCCAGAGGAAAGGCTTCTGGGGATGTGCAAGCGATTTACATTGCTTGAGGAAATACCTTCATTTAAAATCACAAGAGAAAAGCTTCATGATTACGAAGATTAGGTACCATGACTGACCTGGAAAATATACCCAGGTACAAATGTGAGTTAAATTCATAATGTAGTAGTAATGAAGAGTAAGCTGAAATCCAAAACAATAAGTCAGAACATATGATTAGATGCTGACTTGTGTGTTGAGGCTAGTTCAGCAACAGAGATCAGAACTGTAATAAAGAAGTTAATAATTATGGCCTCCATCAGACAGCAAAGACACAGGTAGAAAAATCTGAGACTCTAACTTATCACTTATTTATTTTATTCAAAATCTAGGAATGCTACAGGAAAATGTGACACAGACAGGGTGTAAAAAAAAACTACATACGTAAAATTTGTGTGTGTTTGGAGGAGATAAATAGAAACACATTTTTCATGTGACAAAATGTCACAGGTGTGCCCATTTTCCCTTGGAGATCCCTCACTGTAGACTGATTTTTGCCAGTTGTTGGAGTAGGATGAGCCACCACATTCTCCTGACCTCACTCCTGTACGTTTCTGTTTGTGGAATGGAATGAAGGATTTGGTGTGTGAGACACCAATGGACACTCCAGAAGAGTTGATTGTCCATTTGGCTGAAGCTCCAGCCAGCATTCACGAAACCCCCGTTTTGAGTGTGTTACACAGTTGTTAGCATGCAGATACCAGCTGTGCGTTAATATATACAGACAAAATATTCAGCAATACATCTCAAATAGTATTCACCACACACCAGTTTTAACATCATTTCTGAACATCATTAGTGTTAAAACCTTTAAGGACACAAGTGGGGCAAATGATGCCCCAGTGACGTATTTCTCACTAAAGTGTTTTGTTTCTTTTTATCTCCTCCTATACATTTAAATTTTGTATGCATATTTTGTACATCCTGTCAGACAAAAATCAAACAATGGAAAATCCAGGATGAAATGTAAACATATTATGAAAAGGAAAGTTGCTACTCACCATATAGTGGAGATGCTGAGTTGCAGATAGGCACAACAAAAAGACTGTCACAAATAAAGCTTTTGGCCAGTAAGGTCTTTGTCAAAAACATGCACACGCGATCGCAGTCTCAGGCAATTGAAGCCACACTGCTAGCAGCAGCACTATTTCGTTAGTTAGCTGTGTGTTAAATTGATCAATCTTACAGTAATCATTATGATGTGGGAAGTGTCAAGTGCATAATAAATACACATGTGAATCAAGTTCTATTTTCCTTTCCTTCCAGCTTAAAATTTTTATTACTTACACCATTCCCTTAAATGGCACAAAATGTGTTTATTTTATCTGTAGATTTATTTATTCCTATTCAAGAATTCATCTGTGGTATAGGAGGAGTTGTCAGGAGATGTGATCTCAATTTATTTTTGAAACTATTACTGCTGTCTGTCAGACATTTTATTTCATCTGGTAATTTATCAAAAAGTTTTACAGCAGCATATTTTACCCCTTTATTGACCAGAGATAGGTTAAGTAGAGGATTTTGTAAGTCTTTCTTTCTTCTGATATTATAAGCACGAATGTCACTGTTGTTTTGAAACTGGTCCATATTGTTGAGAACAAATTTCATTGCTGAGTAAATGTACTGTGAGGCTGTTGTAATAATTTCTGACCTTTTAAACAGATGCCTACAAGATGTGTGATTATGGGTCCCATACGTTATTCTAACCACTTTCTTTTGAGCAGTGAAAAGCGTTGAGTTACTCCAAAATAATATTCCATATGACATCAGAGAGTGAAAGTATGCAAAGTATGTTAGCTTGATAATTTCTGTATCCTCAAAATTTACTATTATTCTGATTGCAAAAGTTGCTGAATCTTGTCACTTAATGAGATCCAAAATATGAACTTCCCAATTAAGATTATCATCTGTATGTACATCCTAAAACATAGTATGCTCTACCCTGGCTACTGACTTCTGTTGTGTTACATTTATTGAAGGAACTGTACTCCTTGCAGTAGAAAATTGGGTGTACTGCTTTTTTTCAAAGTTCAGAGCAAGCCCATTCGCAGAAAACCAATCAATAACTTTTCCATAGACATTATTTGTATCATTTTCTATTGGAGTTTCTTTTACTGGATTAAAAATGTCTCTTGTATCATCAGCAAACAGTGTCAGTTTAGTTTAGATTCTTGTTTCAGATAAGA
This sequence comes from Schistocerca piceifrons, assembly GCF_021461385.2. Classification (NCBI taxonomy): domain Eukaryota; kingdom Metazoa; phylum Arthropoda; class Insecta; order Orthoptera; family Acrididae; genus Schistocerca; species Schistocerca piceifrons. Next base: position 191,855,168 of record NC_060141.1, read on the forward strand.
AGGGGTCATTCACATATATCAGGAACAGAAGGGGACCCATTATCGACCCCTGTGGAACACCTAATTTAATTTCAGCCCAGTTAGGTGAAGTGGGAAACTTCCTTAAATCACTTAAACCATATAAAGAAACCTTTTGCTTCCTGTTCTGTAGATATCACTGAAACCACTCATATGCTGTTCCATTTGTACCGTAGAATTGTGATTTCTGTAACATAATGTCATGGTTCACACAATCAAATACTTTGGATAAAAGGCACAGAAAATTGCAATTGGTGAGATTTTACTATTTAAAGTCTCTATTATGTGGGCACTGAAATTATATATTGCTGTTTCAATAGAACAGCGTTTTTGAAATCCAAACTGTGATTTACTAAGTGTCCCATTACTGTTGAAATTGCTAACCACGCTTGAATACATTATTTTGATGATTTTTGAAAATGCTGTAAGCAAGGATACTGGCCAGTAATTGACATTTGTGGTGTCCCCATTTATGTAGGGAAGCTTGACAATGACATACTTTAAACTGTAGGGAAAAGACTCTGCATTAGTGATGCATTAAAGATGTGACTCTGAACATCAGCTGTTAACTGCTCCACATTGTTTTTAATATCTTGTTAGAGATCTCATCTACTCAGACAGAACATTCATTTTTCAAAGATTTAATGTTTTTTCCTTATTTCACGAGAAGTTGTTACATGAAAATTAATCTGACAAGGATTTCTTAGAACTGACTCTTCCATGTAGTGCTTGGCTTTTTCTTTTGAACTATTCTCACCAATTTTTTCACCTACACTTAAGAAATGGTTGTTAAATACATTTACTACTACTGTTGATTAAGATGGTCTCATCCTCTTTAATAGTAATACTACCTACTGCACTAGTTACTTTCCCTGTCCCTCTTTTAACAACATCCATATTGATTTTATTTTATTGCCTGAGTTGTTAATTTCATCTCTAATATACATATTTTTTGATTTCCTAACAACTTTTCTCAGTATGTTACAATAATTTTTGTAGTATAAAATTGCATCTGGATCTTTACTAATTCTTGCTCTCTAATAGTTTTCTTTTTCTTTTTGAAGACACTTTAATACTTGCAGTAATCCAAGGTTTCTTTGAAAACTGAGTAATTTTTTTTTTGGCTACGATGTTCAAAAAGGGATATAAATTTATCAAGAAATATGTTGTATTTATCATCACCATTTGGCTCATTTTGTACATCTCCCCAATTAACATTTCTTAAACTTTCTCTGAAGTGCTCTATAGATGCCAGCTTGACCAGTGTTACACTTTTACTTAATGGTTTCTGAACTGTACATCCTGCTGGGTTTTGTAAGTTAATCAATTGTGCATCATGGTCTGATAATCTGTTTATCACAGGGTAAGCTTGTGTTAGTTTCACATGATCTTGCTGCACAAATACATTATCTATTAGAGTGCTACTGTCTTGAGCTATATGTGTAGGGAAGTTAATCACTGATTGTAGTTCACTTTTCCTATAGGAATTTCTTAGAAAGCTTACACTGAAATCACCACAGATTAATAACTTCTTTTTGTCTGACAGACAGCATAATAGGGAGTCACCTTTTTATGAATAGGTCCCAATCTCATGATGGGGACCTGTACGGTCCCTTTGCGGGTGGGGGGGTTAGAATAGGCCTGAAGTATTCCTGCCTGCCATAAGAGGCGACTAAAAGGAGTCTCTCACTTTTCCCTTTTCGGCCCTATGAGTTCAGGTCCCATTCTACGGTCTGACATGCCACTTTCAAAATTCTACTGAAGTGCAGGCCATAGGGGGAAGGAGGCCTTTATGTGGTGCACGAGTTGTCCATAGTGCCCTTAAATTCGATCTCCTGAATCTCTTGCCATGGCTTTGCATCTCCACCTGTGATTCAGCTATTTGGGCAAGGACACTTCCCGGGGTATGTCATCTTCTTCCGTTGTCTCCTGTCCTCTTTCTCCCCCATGTCAATTTTGGATTTCTCTGTGGCCAATATCCAGCATGGTAGCCAGTCCATTGTGGTGAGGCCGTCAAGTACCCATTTGGTGGTAGCCCCCTGACAACACAGGGATTGCACTCCTGATGCCTGAGCTGTAAACTCCCCATGTATGCCAAGGAGTAGATGCCTGTCTACCTGGGCATTAGCACTCCCAGCAATGGCCATACGGTCATCATGCCAGTTGGCCTTTGCTGTGGCTGAGTGGCACCTGGGGAGACTCTCTGGTTGGAGTGGGCGGCATCAGGGTGGGTGACACGCAATGAAGCAGACTGTCACCTCTTGCTGGTGACAGTATGGCACCAGCAGTCTCTAAGAAAGGCAAGATAGAATACAATACTGACAGATATGGCCATAAATCGTTTCCCTCCCTTGTTACACCATGGGAGTAACATATGGCTACAGAACGGAGAGAGCCATAATCGCCTCTGTTTTCATTCTGTAGCAGATCTGATGGGGACTCTTTTCTACCTATGAAGCCTCAATTTTTCATTGAACACCTTCAGGATAAGTTTGGAGAAGTGTCAGCGCTGTCCAAGATGCGAAATGGTGCAGTCTTGATTCAGACAGCATCCCCAGCCCAATCTCGAGCTTTACTCGCTTATGACAAGCTGGCTGATATTCCTGTTTCCATCACTCGAGGAGATATTCTGGTTTCCGTCACTCCCCATAATAGCCTCAACATGGTCCAGGAGATCATTTTCCATTGTGATCTCCTCTTGCAGTCTGACGACGAGCTCTGCGCCAATCTAGAACGGCGGGGTGTTCATATCATCCGACGCATTTACAGGGGACCCAAAGACAACAGGGTTGCCACCAGTGCCTTCATCTTGGTCTTTGAGGGTGATTCATTGCCTGAAAAGGTCAAGGTGATGGTTTACCGTTGTGATGTTAAGCCATACATCCCTCCCCTTTTTGTGGTGCTTTAAGTGCTGGAAGTTTGGACATGTCTTCCCACTGCATTTCCAGCATCACATATCGAGACTGCGGATGTCCACTGCACCCAGATACCCCATGTGCGCCACCTCCCACTTGCATCAACTGTGGAGAGCACCACTCCCGCTACTTGCCAGACTGCCCAGTACTCCAAAAGGAGTGGAAAATTATGGAATAAAAGACCCTGGACCGGTTGACTTACACAGAGGCTACATGTAAATTGGTCCCTTCCCTCCTGCCGGAAAAGCAGCCTCCTCTGGCTCCTCTTATGTGGAAGGGGTGCCTTTTCCCTCTCTCCCAAGGTCTCCACTAATGCCACAGCAGACACTCGCCTGTGGCTCAAGGAGCCAAAAGCTGCTGAATGAAGAGCTTCACGGTCTGCCTCTGTGCCTGAAGCTGCTTCGTAGAAATCGTCCCAGCAAGCCCTTAAAGAGAAGTGAGAGAGCAAGCAAACTAAGAAGAAGACTGCTAAGAAACAGGACCCTCTAGTGGCTCCAACACCACCACTCCATATCAATTCTGCATCTGAGACTGTGGTGGAGATGTTAGTGTCCTTTGTGGACCTGGATCTCACTGATGCCTCATCCACCATAGAAATGGCTACAATACTCAATTGGTGGCAACAGGTGACCCTGAGGCATAACCTGCCTCCCTCATTCTTTAGTGTGCTCCCGGTGACAGTCAGTCCCTTGGTGGTCACCGGAAGTCGCTGAGGCAATTAAGCAGCGTCGGCGAGCTCTAAAATGGCGTCCTTCCCTGGAGCACCTCATAGCCTTTAAATGGCCCTGTGCCTGCATATCAAACGACAGAAACAGGAGTGAAACTTTCGTGGCAGATTAAAACTGTGTGCCGGACCGAGACTCGAACTCGGGACCTTTGCCTTTTGCGGGCAAGTGCTCTACCATCTGAGCTACCCAAGCACGACTCACGCCCCATTCTCACAGCTTTACTTCTACTAATACCTCGTATCCTACCTTCCAAACTACATAGAAGCTCTCCTGCGAACCTTGCAGAACTAGCACTCCTGAAAGAAAGGATATTGCTTCTGTGAAGTTTGGAAGGTAGGAGGCGAGATACTGGCAGAAGTAAAACTGTGAGGATGGGGCGTGAGTCGTTCATGGGTAGCTCAGATGGTAGAGCATTTGCCCGCGAAAGCCAAAGGTCCCGAGTTCGAGTCTCGGTCCAGTACACAGTTTTAATCTGCCAGGAAAGTTTCATATCAGCACACACTCCGCTGCAGAGTGAAAATCCCATTCGAGAAACAGGAGTGTTGGGAGAGATAAATCTCGAGCATTGGGTGCCATACATCACCTTCCCAAGTCTGGGCAAAGATCATACGAGTTTTTGGGTACCAGACCCGAACAGGTGTTCCCAGTGTTAACATAAATGGCATGTCATCTACCGATGCAAATGTGATTGCAGAACATCGTAGTGCTTTTAGGGTGGAGGTTTTAATGTGTTGCAGAGTGGATGGCTGCTTCTTTTTATTCTTGTGGTCAGCCAGCCATGGTAATCTGTTGTCATTTTAATCTCTTTTACCTGTTACTTACATTTCTGTGGTTTTCTTCTCCTGTTTGTCCATTTAAGTGTTCGTTGCCCTTCTATCGTTCCTGTGGTTTTTTCCTTTCTCTCGGTTTTGTGTTGTCAGTCTCACTTGTTTGATTCTCACCCTTGTGTCATTGTTTTATTCGGAATAAGGGACCGATGCACCCCCCCCCCCCCCCCCCACACACACACACACACCTACCTTTTAAATCAACCAACATGTACACTGTTGCTAATATCAACACTACATTATCTAGCTGTAGTTGACATGCACAAACTTTACAATGCTGATTGACACAAGATTTTCTTTCTTGTACAGTTTTGTATTTACACCCTTGTTCCATGTAAATGGCAGCTCCCTTGTTACCCATGCTAGATGAGCAAGTGTAAAATGCTAAATTATACCCATTTACACCAACACTTTCCATCCCGACAGTTACGTGGTGTTCAGACAAAGTATATCAATGTCATTCTTGTTTTTGAGATCATCTAAACACACAAACAGCTCATCTGCTTTATTTATTCCCCAGATATATTATGGAGTAAATTGATACTACCATTAGCTTTATCCCTATTTAGTGTACATGAAGCGTCTTTTATTCAAATTTTCTTGAATGTTGTCTATCTGGACTTCAGCTTTTAAGCTGAAAAACGTGTCTGCCTGGTCCCATTAACCACAGGGATAGTCCCTTCTGTGAATGTGGCCTCCATTAAGAGTATCTGCTAGTAGAGAGGCTAACTTATCTTTCCCCTTCCTGTTTAGGTGCAGGCCATCCCTGTAGTGTATCCCCACCTACCAACAGCATCAACTGGAACAACACTTATGTGAGATTTTGCCAGTGTTTGGAGCATCCTGTTCAGCTCAGTGTTAACATGTCTTACAGCAATGTTTACCCAGGATAGATCATAGTGCTGAAAGACTTCCACAAACCACAGATTTGTGTGCCCTGTGTCTGCTCCTATTTTGTCCAGGTCAGTCCTAATACTATATCTTGGATTCATAGCCAGGCTGTATCCTGCTGCTCCAACTACAATTACCAGTGCATGATGGGAGTGACAACTGGGTGGGGGTAAGGAGGTGGCTGGGGTGAGGAGGAGGAGGAGGAGGAGGAGGAGGAGGAGGAGGAGGAGGAATAGTGGGATAGGGGTGGTGGACAGTGATGTGCTGTTGGGGAGCGAGTAGGGACGAGGTGGAGAGAGCGTAGGGCAGCTATGTGCAGTTGGGAGGTTAGACAGAGAGCAGGGGAAAGGTGGGGAGAGAAGGGGGTTAGCAGAAAAGGAGAGAAGTTAATAGACTGGGTGTGATGGTGGAATGAGGGCTGTGTAGTACTGGAATGGAAACAGGGAAGGGGCTGGATGGGAGAGGACAATGACTGATGAAGGCTGAAGCCAGGAGGGTTACGGGAACATGGGATATATTGCAGAGAAAGTTACCACCTGCGCAATTCAGAAAAGCTGGTGTTGGTGAGAAGGATCCATTCTGCACAGGCTGTGAAGTAGTCTTTGAAATGAAGGATGGCATGTTTGGCAGCGTGCTCAGCAACAGGGTGGTCCACTTGTTTCTTGGCCACGGTTTGTCGATGGCCATTCATGTGGACAGACAGCTTGTTGGTTGTCATGCCCACACAGAATGCAGTACAGTGGTTGCAGCTTAGCATGTAGATCACATGACTGGTTTCACCGGTAACCCTGCTTTTGATAGGGTAGGTGATGCTTGTGACCAGACTGGAGTAGGTGTTGGTGGGAGGATGTATAGGACAGGTCTTGCATCTAGGTCCATTACGGGGGTATGAGCCATGAGGTAAGAGGTTGGGAGCAGGGATTATGGGGTGATGGATGAGTATATTGTATAGGTTCAGTAGACGGCGGAATACCACTGTGAGAGGGGTGGGAAGGATAGTGCACAGGACATTTCTCATTTCAGGGCATGATAAGAGGTAGTCAAAACCCTACTGAAGTTCTGGGTGGTACTGAGTTATGAGGGAAATGCTCCTCTGTGGTTGTATGATGCAACTTTGGGAGGTGGTGGGAGATTGGAAAAATCAGACATGGGAGATTTGTTTTTGTGCAAGGTTGGGAAGATAATTACAGTCTGCAGTGATGAGCGGTCCTCCTTCAAATATACCGAGTGTCACATTGAAGCCTTCACAGATCCTAATTATCCTCTCAACGTTGTACAAAAACAAATCTCCCGTGCCTTATCTTTCCAATCTCCAGCCACTGCCCAAAGTTCCACCATCCGGCCACAGAGGAGCATTCCCCTCGTAACTCAGTACTATCCAGGACTGGAGCAACTGAATTTCATTCTCCGCCAGAGTTTAGACTACCTCTTGTTGTGCCCTGAAATGAGGAAAGTCCTGCCCACTATCCTTCCCACCCCTCCCAAGGTGGTATTCTGCCATCCACAGAACTTACACAGTGTACTTGTTCATCCCTACACAACCCCTGCTCCCAATCCCTTACCTCATGGCTCATACCCCTGTAATAGACCTAGATGCAAGATCTGTCCCATACATCCTTCCACCACCACCACCACCACCACCACCACCACCACCACCACCTAGTCCAGTCTGGTCACAAACATCACCTATCCCATCAAAGGCAGGGCTACCTGTGAAACCCGTCATATGGTCTACAAGCTAAGCTGCAACCCCTGTGCTGCATTCTATGTGGGCATGACAACCAACAACGTGTCTGTTCGCATGAATGGCTACCGACAAACTGTGCTCAAGAAACAAGTAGACCACTCTATTGCTGAACACGCTGCCAAACATGAAATCCTTCATGTCAGTGACTGATTCGCAGCCTGTGCCATATGGATCCTTCCCACCAACACCATCTTTTCTGAGCTGCATAGATGGGAACTTTTCTTGCAATATATCCTATATTTCTGTAACCCTCCTGTCTCAACCTTTGCTAGTCACTGTCCTCACCAATCCAGCCCCTATCCTGTTCCCATTCCAGCACTACACAGCCCTCATTCCACCATCACACCCATTCTTTTTACTTTTCTCCTTTTCTACTACCCCCACCGCCTCCTCCTCCACCTCTCCCCCTTCCCTCCGTCCAACCACCCGACTGCACATAGCTGCCCTACCTTCTCTTCACCTTGTCTCTGCACGCTCCCCAGCAGCATTTCATTGTCTGCCACCCCTACCTTACTATACCTCCCCCTCCCTGCTCCAACCTCCTTGCTGCTGCTGCTGATACTGCTCACAATGTGGCTACAGTTGCCTGAGACTGCAGTCATGTGTGTGTGTGTGTGTGTGTGTGTGTGTGTGTGTGTGTGTGTGTGTGTGTGCCATCTGTTTTTGACAAAGACCTTACTGGCCAAACGTTTATTTGTGGCAGTCTTTTTGTTGGGCCTATCTGTGACTTGGCATCTCCACTTCATGATGAGTGGCAACTTTCCTTTTCATAATATTTTTACACACTGTCTGAGAGAAAAAATGCGATATAAAACAAACATACAAAAATATTAACAAATTAATATAAAACTACAGCAAGTGAACATTTAAGGGCATTAATAATGCCGTAATTGTATTAGAGCTCCATGACCAGGGAACATAATAATTCAGTAGTGTTTGGAAAGGCTTTCATGAAATATTTACAGCCCCCTTGAAGTCACTTTATCATGTATTGACTAATAATGTGTTCTACCATTTGCTCCAAGCTGTGTACAGTATCCCACATTTAAAGGTGTATTTGGCATTTTGTTCCCCTGGTTGTGATGTGATTTTGTTTGAGGCATCTCGAGAGGTTTCTTGGCAGCAGTACATCTTCAGGGTATATTGTTGGGTCAATTTGATTCTCCAGGCCTTGTCCACCAAACTGTGTCCAATTAGCTCCCTAGAACTTTCTTAAATTACGATGAGCAGGTTAAAGGGAGCTAAGGAGATCCAGTACAGGGTTTCTACGTTTAAACTTACTACTGTATGTCGAAGATGCGAAATTATTTTATATTTATTGGAGAATTTCTAGCAACTGATTGGTTGTGAAACTTCCTGGTAGATTAAAACTGTGTGCAAAGGTCCCGAGTTCGAGTCTCGGTCGCGCACACAGTTTTAATCTGCCAGGAAGTTTCATATCAGCGCACTCTCCGCTGCAGAGTGAAAATCTCATTCTGGAACTGATTGGTTAGATCTCTTGCTCCATTTGGTCTCCTGTTTTGTATGAGATCTGGTGGTATTGCATTAAATAAGTCATGTAGCTTCATGGCAACGAGCTTCTTATTTAGATGGAATATGCCTGCTTGTGTTTTTATGAGGATTGGTATCCGTCCTTACTGTTTATAATGTGTATTTAAATAATCTAGATCATTATAGTGTTTCTTCCCCTTCAAAAAATTTACTTTCTGTGCTTAGAACAACAAAATCTCCAAATCAAACCTTTTAAGTTGTTGTTGCTAGTAGCATGTTACTTGTGTAAAAAATGAAGAACTGGAGAACCAACACGATCTTTGGGTGGCCCATTTTGTATGTATTTTTTTTCTACTGTGATTCTGAATAATTGACTTCATTTATTTTTTAGGCATAGAGCGCCCCCCCCCCCCCCCCTGGTCCCCATAGTTCAATGAGCTTAGCTCAGCATATGGTTCATTTCAGCTTAAATAGTAGTGTCTTGCTATGCAACGCCATACGCTGCATTTAAGTCAACAAAAGGGACAAAAGCTTTCTGGCCTCTTTTGGAAGTCAATGTCACTAAATGAAGTTACAGCTAATACTTGCTCACAACCATTGTGGTTTGATCTGAATCCAGCATAATATGACAATACAATAGTCAATAAATGTATACGTTGTTGAAAATTAGCAATTATAATAGATTATAGTATACTGGGTCAAGAAAAATGCTATTCTTGGAGGTCGGTATGTGATGTGCCATCCAGACTCAAGACAAAAGTTAATATAACAAAATCAAATTAGGTGGATTTTGAAAACACGTGTACGAAAATGAGGAGCTGGCAATACTGTCAAATCCTGCAGCACTTTGGAACATACAGAGGAACGTGTCTCACTCCACACAACTATACTAACACCATAGCTCGCTGAGTAGACTGCTGGGATATCAAACCCACATCCACCATTGAGCTATGGTTCAACTCCTCGTAAGGTTCCTTTTTTATTTTTTTATACATACGTTGCCTAGTTCTCATCATTGTAAGGACATAATTTTTTCATATGACAATAATAGCCTACCACATGATAGAGGGATCTATTAAACTGCACATATGTGTCTATTAACCATGCAATACACAACCGTAACTGGTCCAGTCAAGTTCATGTAGGGCAGATTCCCCATGGAGTTCACAAACAATGAATATGTCAACATGCATTTGGTGCTGGGTGCATCTGATAAAATGCTGGGTGCATCCGATACGCTGCTGCTGCTCATGCATATGCTGCACAATACCCTCAAAGGAACCATCCCCATAAGAATGTTTTTTTATTGCCTGGAGCAATATCTTGGGGGCTGTTGATCTTCATCCATAAGTAATAGAGGTCGTCCAAGGACTAGACATACTCAACAACAGAGGACACTATTGTTGAAACTGTTCACCAATCACCTATGTGAAGCACTCATGATAATTCAAGACAGTTCCAGTTATCTCAAAGACTGGTTGTTGAAGTGTTACACAACGAACTACTGCCATATCGTTGTGTTAACATCAGTGGCCAGAGGACCTCATTTGATCAGTTCAGGTTTGTGAATGGCTTTTGTACCAAGTGGAAGATAAGGGACATTTTATAAGTAACATGACATGGGCTCAAGATTTTAGGTTCACTTGTGAAGGGATTTTTCAACCTCCATAACAGACATTATTTGTCGGACAGAATGCATGTCACCCGTAAACATGGCTTCCAGACACTCTTTAGCATAAACCTGTGTGCTGGAATTGTGGGAATAGTACTTTTGGGCCCTTACCAATCGCTGGACAAATTTAATGTGCCCCTGTATCGTATGTTTCTTTTCAATACTTTGCCTGACACATTAAAAAACATTCCAGTTGCTGTCCAGTGTCATCTATAGTTTCGGCATGATGGTGCACTGCCACACTTGGGAAGGAATGTGCATAACTATTTAAGTGAAGTGTTTCCAGGGTAGTGGATTGGTCGTGGGGGTCTAGTGCTCAGGCCTACATGTTCCACGGACCTCAATCCACTAGATTTTTATTTGTGGAGACAGTTAACGGAACAAGATTATAGTACTCCACCCGTGGATGTACATGACCTAATAGCTTGCGTGCATTCGACTTTGGCAATGGTGGATGCAGGTGTGTTGCGTAGGGTCCAGCAAAGTATGATCCAGCTAGTGGCGAAGTGTTTGCAAATGTGAGGTTGTTGCCTTGAACATCTTCTTTGCATGTACCAGCTCTGTGAAGGTAAGCCTGGATGTTAAACATACAGAATGGAATTATTGTGCATAGTGTAAAGTGCAATATAGTGCAGCTTACCTACTGTGGCTCTTTTTTTTCCACTCTCATGGGATCCATTATTATTTTCTGTTGGATTCATTTGTGTCAAGGATGAAAAAGTAGTCATTCACGTCCATGAATAGTCATTTACGTCCATGAATAGTTCATGTTATGTGTTAATGTTTAAATAAAGGGAACATTAACAGAAAAAAATACTGCACTGTGGAGGTGTAAGTTGTATACAATTTGAAGCTTTAACTGAATAATATATTAAAAAAAAGTTTGGTATAAATGTGACTTGAATATTGGCGAGTCTGCATATTTGTCCCACACGGCATTACCTTTTCTCGCTGACCTAATGAGACAGCTCTGACATAGGGCTCAAATTTCTATCAAACCTATTTGCAGAACTAGGTTTTGCTAGGCAACCTTTTGTCTTAAATTGGTATCAGGAATTGCATGTCCACAGCCAAGTGCTGGATTTTTTCTTCATCCTGTATACTGAGCGATGCAGTGGGACACTAACTTGTGGAGTTACCTCGTTTTAGAATTGCTAATGTTTGATCTCTTTTTAAATTGAGTAGAATTATGTGAGCTATTTTCTGTCTCACAGGACCAGATTTTTAACAAATTGGGGATAAATTCCATCGTTTCCTTCAGCCTTGGCTATTTTTTTTACTTTGTGAATCTCATCGTCGTTAAAGGGATGTTAGGCCTGGTCACCAAAAATGACAAATGGTTCAGGTTCCATGTTAAACTGTCGGAACTCTTTCCCCAATTGCCCAGTTGGTAACTCGGTTAGGTTAGGGACACGCAAGTTGCCGAAGTGGCATTCAATTGAAAGGCATGCACCACGTTAGTGGGTACACAGAATTATTACTATTAAAGGAATGGCTTAGATTTTTATTTTCATTTAGTCCTTTCATCAGTATCTTCCGGTTCTCAATGATATTTCAAAAATGTCGATTGATTCAGACTTTTCAGCCTGATTGCCTGAGAGAGATACAGATACAGATAGAGAGAGAGACTAGTGCTTGACTTAGTATTAACTTTGTCTCCATTTCCGTAAAGAGACAAATGATGTGATGGAACACAAGGAATTTAGTTCACTTGGAAATAAATTTATTCCATACTGACAAGAGGCAAAATAGTTATACATCAGCACTTGTAATATTGGATTCATTAAGTCATTACCTTTCTAAGGGACACCCCCCCCCCCCTCCCGCTCTATATATATATATGTATATATATATATATATATATATATATATATATATATATATATATATATATATATATATATATAATGGAAGGAAACATTCCACGTGGGAAAAATTATATATAAAAACAAAGATGAGGTGACTTACCGAACAAAAACGCTGGCAGGTCGATAGACACACAAACAAACACAAACATACACACAAAATTCAAGCTTTCGCAACAAATTGTTGCCTCATCAGGAAAGAGGGAAGGAGAGGGGAAGACGAAAGGAAGTGGGTTTTAAAGGAGAGGGTAAGGAGTCATTCCAATCCCGGGAGCGGAAAGACTTACCTTAGGGGGAAAAAAGGACAGGTATACACTCGCACACACGCACATATCCATCCACACATACAGACACAAGCAGACATATTTCCGTCTGTCTGCTTGTGTCTGTATGTGTGGATGGATATGTGCGTGTGTGCGAGTGTATACCTGTCCTTTTTTCCCCCTAAGGTAAGTCTTTCCGCTCCCGGGATTGGAATGACTCCTTACCCTTTCCCTTAAAACCCACTTCCTTTCGTCTTCCCCTCTCCTTCCCTCTTTCCTGATGAGGCAACAATTTGTTGCGAAAGCTTGAATTTTGTGTGTATGTTTGTGTTTGTTTGTGTGTCTATCGACCTGCCAGCGTTTTTGTTCGGTAAGTCACCTCATCTTTGTTTATATATATATATCACTCACTCACACACACACACACACACACACACACACACACACAGGGAGTCCCTATAGCTAGATGTCGCGTGTATGGTTTGAACTAGTGGTTCTACAATCTTGGTTTTAGATTAGTACTTATATTTGTGGAAATAGTGACTGAATGTTAGGTTTTCAATAAACATTCCAAAAATAACAATCTCCTGGTTTCCCACCTCCGGAAAGGCAACTCACTCACCCTTCACAACCTTTCCAGCAAACCTCGACCTCCTCTCATTGCACACAAACCCAGTCTCTCCCATCTACTCAATCTCCCACTTCCAGCTCCACTCCCTCCAAAACCTCAAAATTCCGATCAACACAATCTGGAACCACAACACCCTAATTTAGTAGTTAACCTTTCCTCCAAACCTCTCTCCCAATCCGAAACCTCTGTCCTATCCAAAGGCCTCACCTTCAGCCCCACTCCCAGATTCAACCAAACAGCCCTCGTCAAAGATTTACTGTCCTACACTCGTACTCTCTGCTGGAAGTATCACTTTGCCACGAAGAAAAATGATCCTAATCCTACTCCTAATGATCCGACTCCTCAAGACACCATCCAAATTGAACCCTGCCTGGAACAGTTCCATCCTCCGTCACAGTGGGACCCACCTCCTCTTCCTCAAAATCACCCTCTCCAAACCTTCCAGGAATTTCTGACTTCCAGCCTTGCATCTCAATCCTTCTTAAAAAACCTTAATCCTACACCCAACATCACCACTGCTGAAGCCCAGGCTATCCGTGATCTGAAGGTTGACCGATCCATCGTCATTCTTCCGGCGGACAAGGGTTCCACGACCGTGGTACTTGATCGTCGGGAGTATGTGGCTGAGGGACTGCGTCAGCTTTCAGACAACACCACATACAAAGTTTGCCAAGGTAACCCCATTCCCGATGTCCAGGCGGAGCTTCAAGGAATCCTCAGAACCTTAGGCCCCCTGCAAAACCTTTCACCTGACTCCATCAACCTCCTGACACCACCGACACCCCGCACCCCTACCTTCTACCTCCTTCCTAAAATCCACAAACCCAATCATCCCGGCCGCCCCATTGTAGCTGGTTACCAAGCCCCCACAGAACGTATCTCTGCCTACGTAGATCAACACCTTCAACCCATTACATGCAGTCTCCCATCCTTCATCAAGGACACTAACCACTTCCTTGAACGCCTGGAATCCTTACCCAATCTGTTACCCCCGGAAACCTTCCTTGTAACCATTGATGCCACGTCCTTACACACAAATATTCCGCACGTCCAGGGCCTCGCTGCGATGGAGCATTTCCTTTCACGCCGATCACCTGCCACCCTACCTAAAACCTCTTTCCTCATCACCTTAGCCAGCTTCATCCTGACCCACAACTTCTTCACTTTTGAGGGCCAGACATACCACCAGTTAAAGGGAACAGCCATGGGCACCAGGATGGCCCCCTCGTACGCCAACCTTTTCATGGGTCTCTTAGAGGAAGCCTTCTTGGTTACCCAAGTCTGCCAACCCAAAGTTTGGTACAGATTTATTGATGACATTATCATGATCTGGACTCACAGTGAAGAAGAACTCCAGAATTTCCTCTCCAACCTCAACTCCTTTGGTTCCATCAGTTTCACCTGGTCCTACTCCAAATCCCATGCCACTTTCCTTGACGTTGACCTCCACCTGTCCAATGGCCAACTTCACACATCCGTCCACATCAAACCCACCAACAAGCAACAGTACCTCCATTATGACAGCTGCCACCCATTCCACATCAAACGGTCCCTTCCCTACAGCCTAGGTCTTCGTGGCAAACGAATCTGCTCCAGTCCGGAATCTCTGAATCAGTACACCAACAACCTGAAAACAGCTTTCGCATCCCGCAACTACCCTCCCGACCTGGTACAGAAGCAAATAACCAGAGCCACTTCCTCGTCCCCTCAAACCCAGAATCCCCCAAAGAAGAACCACAAAAGTGCCCCGCTTGTGACAGGCTACTTTCCGGGACTGGACCAGACTCTGAATGTGGCTCTCCAGCAGGGATACGACTTCCTCAAATCCTGCCCTGAAATGAGATCCATCCTTCATGAAATCCTCCCCACTCCGCCAAGAGCGTCTTTCCGCCGTCCACCTAACCTTCGTAACCTGTTAGTTCATCCCCATGAAATCCCCAAACCACCTTCCCTACCCTCTGGCTCCTATCCTTGTAACCGCCCCCGATGCAAAACCTGTCCCATGCACCCTCCCACCACCACCTACTCCAGTCCTGTAACCCGGAAGGTGTACACGATCAGAGGCAGAGCCACGTGTGAAAGCACCCACGTGATTTACCAACTGACCTGCCTACACTGTGATGCATTCTATGTGGGAATGACCAGCAACAAACTGTCCATTCGCATGAATGGACACAGGCAGACAGTGTTTGTTGGTAATGAGGATCACCCTGTGGCTAAACATGCCTTGGTGCACAGCCAGCACATCTTGGCACAGTGTTACACCGTCCGGGTTATCTGGATACTTCCCACCAACACCAACCTATCCGAACTCCGGAGATGGGAACTTGCCCTTCAGTATATCCTCTCTTCTCGTCATCCGCCAGGCCTCAATCTCCGCTAATTTCAAGTTGCCGCCACTCATACCTCACCTGTCTTTCAACAACTTCTTTGCCTCTACACTTCTGCCTCGACTGACATCTCTGCCCAAACTCTTTGTCTTTAAATATGTCTGCTTGTGCCTGTATGTGTGGACGGATATGTGCATGTGTGCGAGTGTACACCTGTCCTTTTTTCCCCCTAAGATAAGTCTTTCCGCTCCCGGGATTGGAATGACTCCTTACCCTCTCCCTTAAAACCCACTTCCTTTCGTCTTCCCCTCTCCTTCCCTCTTTCCTGATGAGGCAACAGTTTGTTGCGAAAGCTTGAATTTTGTGTGTATGTTTGTGTGTCTATCGACCTGCCAGCGCTTTTGTTCGGTAAGTCACCTCATCTTTGTTTTTATATATAATAGCCAATTTATAGTTTGATAATTTCCAAAACTACAGAGGGAAAACACACACATCAATGACCAGATGGACGGTTCATAAATTCGTGGAAAAAAGGGGGGAGGGGGCATGAGGGAGATTTGAACACAAATCTCCCGCTTTGCAGGCCAACACCGTGACCACACACCAAGGACATTGTGGTTCTTGGAAATTGCTCGATGTGGCACATCTTTAGCTTGGAACATTCGCTGTTTCTATTCTGCTTACAATTTTTATTTTTTTTTGTTTTCTTTCTACAGAACGGGATCCCGGGTTAGATTCCTGGCCGGATTGGAGATTTTCTTTGCCCGGGGACCAGGTGTTTGTGTTCTTGTCATCATTCGTGAAAGTGGTGGAATTGGACTGTGTAAAGATTGGGAATTTGTATGGGTGCTGATAACCACACAGCTGAGTACCCCACAAACTCCTCCTCCTCCTCCTCCTCCTCCTCCTCCTCATCATCATCATCATCATCATCATCATTCTTTTCTTACAGTTCAGTGCACCACCTTCTTCTGTTCATACTTTATCTGTGTTTAGTTTTTGATGGGTTATCCACTGGACCATTTTACCAGTGAATGTAAGGGGTGCACTGGGGAGTTTCCCTTGTAAGCATTTTGTGAACCCATCTTTTTGTGTAAAATGGTTAGATTCCTTGCACTGTAGATTGAAACATGAAGACATTGTTGTGTTACACGGTGCTTACACACTAGTGCTGCTATTAGATGGCATTGCTGCCAAAACTGATCCCGTCTGATTTCACAGTTGGCACTTTTCAAGTGTTGTCACAGCCACATGATGCGTGCACATTTCCCTCACTCACCATCACACAACAATTGTTCTGCTATTCTTGCGAGCAAGAACCTGAGCGAGTGTGAGTGCTAACACTGACAGTCAGTGGATTGTTTTGTTAAGCTCTGCTGTAAAACCGCATGATTTAGGTTTTTTATTTGCTTAGAATTTTAAGGCAAATGCAGGGATTTTTAATTACCTCATCAATGGAATGTTAAATCCCAATCCTCCTCTTCCTAGATCTGGGTTTTAAATTACACCCTGTCCTTCTTAATAGCTGAATGGTCATCGTGACGGAATGGGATGCAAAGGGGTCCAGGTTTATCTCCTAGCTGGGTTGGAGATTTTCTCCACTCAGGGACAGGGTATAGCGCTGTCTTAATCATCGTCATGTCAGCCCCATTAACACCCAAGTCTCCGAAGTGGTGTCCACTCAAAAGACTTGCACCAGACGACATGTCTACCCAACGGGAGGCCCTAGCCACACGACATTTCATTTTTCATTTTTACACACCCCTTTAGTGCCAGAAGCAAAGAATATTCTTTTATTCGTTAGTTGTGGTCCTGGGTGTACAGGAATAGTCCCTAAGCTCAGTGTCATTTCTGTTTGATGTGGCACCACAAGACTATTATTTAAGAAGAAGAAGAAGAAGAAGAAGAAGAAGAATGGAAAGTTCCACATTTGTTATTGGTTTATTATTTTCTAGGGATGATGCCCTTCAGAAGAACCAAGAGATGGAATTTGAGCGAAATAAAGAGAGGTTTATGTTTCTTAAGGTATGTATGAGCACTTGAAAACTGTTTCTAACAAATCTTCCTTTATTTTCATGTTTTATTCATTATTAACTTATTTACATGCTTTGTTATTTGTTAAACTGGCTTAATCATGTTGTTATATTAGAGTACATAATAGTTAGTTACACTGTTTCCTGCTATTATCAGAGTATCATGATATCTTTTTGAGTATCAGAGCCAGTTAAAATAATTTATTGTTACTTATCCAGTGACATTTTGGATAATGATATTTAATTTCTTTGCTGCACTGTTGGAGTCATTACTTTCTCTAAGAACTCCCTTGTGTTCTTGATGTTGGATTATGAGTACAAAGTAAAGCGACAGCAGTAACACACTGAATCCACATTCAGCTATCTGGCTCCAAAATTTGGGTTTTCTTTGTGTCTCTAAACTGCTTAAAGCAAATGCCAGAATGTTTCCTTTGAAAAGGTCACAGCCAGTTCCCTTCTCCATCCTTCCCCAACCCAAGCTTGTGCGCTGTCATTAGTGACCTCATTGTTGATGGGACATTGTTTTCCTTTCTTTGTGAATAGTTTATTCTTGTGAGAAATCGTTATGCAGTATAGAGCAGTCTATAGAAGATAACTTCTTGGAGAGGTTTGTGGAATACAGAACCATTATTTATGCAGTATGTTGTTTCATTGATACAGCTGACCCATTTCATTACCTCATTTACCTGAAAGCTTGAAATTTGTGCTCCTCTATTTTACCTTCAAGTTGTTTGCTAGAATATGAAATGTACACAAATAAGGTTACAAAAGCTTGTTTCTACAGAGGAATGCCTCTGCACACAGCGAATAGCTTGCCACACCTCCGTGTTCTGTCGAGTCTGGTAATGCTGCATTTGACACCTCAGTTTCCTGCTCCTGATACTGCACCACCACTACTTTTTATCTGGTAACTGGCTACTGAGAATAAAATTTTTAGTGGCCTGATCTATAAACAGCTCATATGTTAGGAAAGTAAATAGAGTCCATAACATGAAGTGCCAGCTGCACTTAGACCAGAATTGAAACATACAGGACCAAGCAGGAGGGCACAAAGGGTTACATAAAGAGATTAACAACATTAGACAGTACGTTGCTTCTTAACCATCCTGTGCAGGAGTTTTGTCATTGTTCTGGTAGATGCCACTTCCCTCATCACAAGTGCTGCTCACTGCTACTTTTCAGTTTTCAGACAGACAATATAATTGTTCTTTCTAGCCAACACGTGCTACTGAACCACACACTCAAGGCCATAACCATTACAGCCCAACTGCCTACCTTAGTAATGATCTGTAGCTTATACCTCCTTGAGGCAGAGGTGGAAGAACTGTTTCATGAGTAACTGCTCCTCATTATGTTGCTGGGTGATTTCATCATCCACGGTCAAAACCAATTGCAAAATGGTTTATAAAAGATATCTGTATGGTGCAAAAATTGGCAATCAATACTAAATAATGAAAAATGTGAAGTCGTCCGCATGAGTGCTAAAAGGAATCCATTAAATGTCGGTTATGTGATAAATCAATAAAGTCTAGAGGCTGTAAATTCAGCTAAATACTAGAATTAAACGTACAAACAACTTAGGTTGGAAGGATCGCTTGGAAAATGTTGTGCGGAAGAAGAGCCAAAGACTGCATTTTATTGGCTTCTGCTTAAGATGCAGAAGATCTACTAAAGAGGGCCTACACTATGCTTGCCCAGCCTCTTTTGGAGTATTACTTACCAGATAGGATTAATGAGGGCGGAGAGCGTCACTGACATGATACAGGATTTAAAGCAGACATTATTAAAATAAAGTTGTTTTTCGCTGCGGCAGAAACTTCTCACAAAATTTTGATCACCAACTTTCTCCTACATATGCGAAAACATTTGTTTGATGCCAACCTACATAGGGAGAAATGATCATTATAATAAAATAATGAAAGTCAGAGCTCACACAGAACGATGTAGGTGTTTGTTTTTATGTGTCGTGTTTGATAATAGAGAATCATTGTGAAGGTGGTTTGATGAACCCTCTGCCCAGGCACTTCAATGTGGTTTGCAGTGTATCCATGTAGATGTAGATGAATCACCTGGAGGCAGTCAGAATGCAGGTAGTAGGTCTTAGCTAGCTGAGCAGCTCCTCATGGGTTTTTACTGTTGTAGGATGAAAGCAGCAACTCCACAGCTTTTTAGCACCATGTATGGCATCTTTTCTGCAATGAACTTAACATTACACAGTCCTTATCTTGCATGCATGACACAATGCCATCTCCAGTGAGATTCTGATAATCTACATGGGTGGTCCATAAGTAAAGCCATTTGAGAAGCATACTGCTCTGAAGCATATGTCACAGTATCTCAAGGGAAGGACATTGCTGAGATAGTGCAAGAAACATCAATTGTAGTTACTGTAACAGGCTGCTTCAGTGGTCTATTTTGAGAGGTGGAGGATCATTATTTGGTCTACCAGAATAGCATAGCCACTCTATCACCTAGATGCTGCAAGTTTATTCAGCAAGCGGTGAGGGTTGCCACAGCAAGATAGGTGGGTTTTGGTAGTGGAATTCTTCTGATGGGGGCCACTTCCTTCATCACAAATGCTGTTTGCTCTTAAGTTTACGCACTGACTGTATAATCATCCACTTTAGCCAGCAGCTGTGGACTCGCCATTGTGTCGTACATTTGAGTTTAGGAGTACATAGCGGCTGCCTGACCCAATACACAGGTCTGCTGAGCTCTGTTGCTGAACTTTTTGCCATTGGATGGGTCGTTGAGTCCATTTATGTGTTTTGCTACCTGGCGACAGAAGGCTATCATGGTATCTTGTCACGTGCTGATGTAACATCAGAAGCAGTGGGGTATGTCATCAGCCAAGTTCCTGCAGTGACAGTATGTGGATCACCATGCCTCGAGATTCGTCAGCAAGACGGTGCTCTGCTTGCACTGTGGATTTACTCATGCAATGCGTAACAACAGTACACTATTCTTCCAGACACCATTGCCTTAAAAAAAGTTGAAGCTATCAGAAACACGTGAAGAGAATTACTATGACAAAGGTGACAGCCTTGTGCTAATTATATGAAATTAAATTAATGGCTATGAGAAGTAGCACAGAATTTAATCAAACAACGAAAGTAGACTTGGTGTGAACAATACGAGGTCTGCTCAAAAAATGCCGTAACATTCATAACTTTGCGCTAATGGTGTGTTAAAGTGAAATGTGGTTGGCATCCCTGCATATGCCTGTGTGTAATGTGTACCTGCCGGAAGTCTCATTGTTGTATGTCTGTTAGTTATTGTTCAATGCTATATTGAGTAGAACATTGTGTTGCATGGTATGCGAACTTAGCGATGGCAGAGCTAGAGGAGCAATGCGTCAGTGTGAAATTTTGCATGAAGCTTAATAAAACCATTACAGACACACACTAAATGATGCAGGAACCTACTGTGTTGAGTGCTTCAGCTATACTCGGTGCTAAGAATGGTTCACGCGGTTTAAAAATTGCCAACGGAAGTTAAAGATGACCTTCGTTCAGGAAGCCCTTTGACATCTACCGACAACGCTCATGACAGAATCGTCAATGAAATTATCTGTGCCAGATGAAGACTGACTGTCTGAAAGATTGCAGAAGATCTAATGTTTCAGTTGGTTCGTGTTATGAAATCCTGACACAGGATATTGGAATGCATTGTGTTGCCACCAAGTTCGTCCCATGGCTCGTGAGTCAAGCCCAGATAGATCTTTGTCTCGCAATCTGTGAAGAGCTTTTTGATCATGCAAATGAGAATGAGAATCATAACTGGTGACGAGAAGTGGGTCTATGAGTATGATGTTGAGACCGAGTTTGTCTTCACAACGGTTCAGCAAAGGTTCTCAAGTTCTCATAGACAAAAAACTGCTCATCAAATCAAGTCCAATATCAAAGCAGTTTGAATACTTTTCCTTGACTTTGAAGGATTAGTTCTTCATGAATTCATTCCACAGGGACAAACTGTTAATCAGCGGTACTATCGGGATGTGTTGTGATGCCGGTCAGAAGGAAACAACCAAAAATGTGGTGAGACAATTCACAGCTCTTGCATCACGATAAACACCCCCCCCCCCCCCCCCCCCGTTCATTCCTGTTGGTGCGTGACTATTGCACAAAAAATGATATTGCTGTACTGCCTCATCCTCTATACTCTCCAGACCTGGCAAAAAAGAGAATTTGCAGACGCCATTTTACGCACTCACGCAAGAGGTGTACTGAGACTGCACCTGGAAGTGGAAATGGCATTGGGAGCTGTGTATCAGTTGTGGAGAACGGTATTTTGAAGGAGACGATGGACAATAAGTAAAAGGTAAGCATAGGAAGATTTTGCGGAGGAAGTTCTGGAATTCTTTGAACAGGCCACGTAAATTGCTTCAGTAGGTGCACATACAACAGACGTCCATGTGTAGACAAAATTAAAATGCATTAATGTTCACTCTTCCAGGCCAAATACCTGAAATTTTAGAACAAAGAGAACTTCATATCAGTTCTTTTGATGTAGCTGAATTATTGTTGGCATACTGTGTCCTCCAATTTTCACCTAGATTATACTCAGGATTGAATGTTAAAGAAATCTAGCACTTGATCTTGAGCACCCAACAGATAGACCTATATTACCCCTTTATACAGACAGAGAATTCAACAGTGGCCGTACATAATGCAAATATACATCCCCAGCCCAGATAACATACGCAACGAAATGTTCACAACCTTAGTAACTATAGCAAACAAAGTATTGTGTGTTTAACAAAATTTTGTGAGAGGGTGTTTTGTCCCTTAAAGGACAAAAAGTATCATTGTACCAATATTGAAACCTGGTGAAATACCCCACATTGTAGACAGCTACACACAGGTTAGTTTAATGGTGAATATATGCAAACAGTTTAGAACAAATGTTCAGACTTTGCTGATGTCTGGAAGCAAGAAATTTGCTTTTATCATTTCAGTATGGCTTTCTAAGATCTAGATTTACACACCATTCATGACTGGAATGCCGTCAGGGAGGCCTCCAATCTATGTTGATACAGGTGCCAGTCTTCCTTGACTCACAAAGGCATACGATACAACATGGTGACACCATATCTTACCTATGTTACACTTGTGATGCTAACTACCAACTTTTATTAAAATTCTTACTCCGCTGGTATTTATGAGTGAATTGAAATGGCTTTTAGTAATCAACATGTACAAGAAAACAGGATCCTTCAGTCTTGAGTGCTACCTTCATTGCAGTTACTATAAAAACAAGTGCCCCTTTTTCGTGATGAAATGTATCATCAGCCTTATATGTTGGCAATTTCTGTGTTTACTAGAGTCCTGTGTCACTATCCTCAGCAGAACATTTTCAACTGGTCGTTCAAAAGACATGGTTATGAACACATCATCATGTCTTTTTATTTTGCATATAGAATCATGTATTAGGTGCTTCAGCACAATTTGTTCCCATCACTCACACCCTGAAATAAATCTAGAGGCTGGAGTGATAGACAAATGTCATTTTCTAGGACTGACTTTGACTGCAAAATGACAAAGATTACTGCCCAGAAAGCAGTTAAAGACAACCAGTAACCAGAAATTAAACTACCTTTTTCTTCCTGAGGAACACTTCTTGGGGAGCAAATAGAAATATTAACCCAGTTAGACCATAAGTATCACTTATGGATCAGCAGCATCTTCTATGTAGGCCTAAAATAACCATGTGCACCACAAAGGAGTTGCCTTGTGACTGTAGCTTTCTTAATGAGCCCTGTCGATAGACTCCTACTAGAAGCAGGTATTTCAATGCCAATAACTCTTAATTGTTTTACGACTTGCTGTAGACCAAAACATTCCTGTGATGCAACATTTATCCAGAGATAAATCCAGGAAGTAACCCCTGAGTCATTGATTTATTGCAAAGGTAGCTTATAGAAACACCATCATAACCAACAGAATTACTACTTTTTAGTGACCTGATGAATTTTGCAATCTCTTTAGGGCTTGTATTTTTTAAACTAGTGTCTGGTGGTGGTGCATGCAGTGTGTGCAGAGGTGAACCTAATCCATCTGCATTTGATTGTTTATTACTGAGTACTAGTATTTCAGACATGCTGGAAAACAGTTCTGTTGTATCAGTTGCATGTTCTGTATAAGGACCAAAATGAGGATGTTGAAGATAAAATGCATATAGAAGTAGGCAGACGGCAATTTGCTTCCTCACGCCTGATGCAAACAAGATGGGTATTAGTGGTCAGTAGTGGTGCAACATTGTATGTTGGCTAGAGTAAATATATTTCCATATCCCATAGCATCACTATGATTGTTATACCTACTACTTAAGTGTTTTATTTTTAACTGTTTCACATTACATGTAAAGAGTGCTTTGAGTGGAAATATAACTTCTTTTATGTAATGTTCCTTTCAGTGGGGAGCAAAGGCATTTCGTAACATGTTAATAGTGCCTCCGGGTTCAGGAATTGTGCATCAAGTGAATCTGGAATATTTGGCAAGAGTTGTGTTCAGTGACTCAGAAGTACTATACCCTGACTCAGTTGTAGGCACTGATTCTCATACTACAATGATAAATGGAATGGGTGTTGTTGGATGGGGTGTTGGAGGTAAGAATTATGCCTGACATTAAATTTGTATCACCTGTAAATATCTTTTTACTTAAGTTACTTCATTTTTCTGACATTGCTGTTCTGTAATTGTAAAGCCAGCAAGGAGGTAAGATTCGCTGACTTGCCTAGTTCTCTATTTATGTAAGAAATGTGTGGGTTCAATGAAACTGACTCAATGAACATTCATTTGTCACATTACTTACAGTTATTGGACTAGCTGGTGTTTGTGGAGGGGCTTAAATGCATTCCAAATTTAACACTGGTGAAAACAGAGTACTCAGTTTATGAATAATGTGCATCATGTGATCTTACCAGCATTGTAAATTACACTAGGTTACAAAATATATCAATTACCTTTCAGAACATCCTGAAAGAAAAATACCATACTAAGAAACATTGAACTAAGAACGTTCAGAATGGAAAATAATACTGAAAACAAATTTATAATGTAATAATTTCAAACAATGGAAAATCCATGATGGAACGACAATATTATGAGAAGGATAGTTGCTACTCACCACATATGGAGAGGTTGAGTTGCAGATAGGCAAGAGGTTGAGTTGCAGATAGGCACAACAAAAACACTGTCAAACAAAACTTTTGACCAAACCGGCCATCATCAGAATTAGACAACATACACTTATGCAAACGCAATTCGTGCACACGTGACCACAGTCTCTGGCTGCCAAGCCCAGATTACAAGCAGCAGTGCATGATGGGAGGAGCAGACTGGATGGTGGAGGTAAGGAGGCAGCTGGGGTGGGGAAGAGGAGGGATAGCAGGGGACAGTAAAGTGCTGCTTGTGGGATCATACAGGGACTAGGTTGGGAGAGGGTAGGGCAGCTAGGTGCAGTTGGGAGGCTAGACAGAGGGCAGGACGAGGGGGAGGGTGTGGCAGGAGGAAAGTAGAGAAGTAAAAAGACTATGGGTGTGTTGGTGGAATAGAGGGCTGTGTAGAACTGGAATGGGAACAGGGAAGGTGGATAGGTGGGTAAAGGACAATGAGTAAAGAAGGTTGAGGACAGGTGGTTCATGGGAATGTAGGATATGTTGTAGGGAGAGTTCCCACCTGCGCAATTCAGAAAAGTTGGTGTTGGCGAGAGGGATCCAGATGGCGTAGGCTGTGAAGCAGCCATTGAAATAGAGAATATGTTGGACAGCTTCCTCAGCAACTGGGTGGCCCACTGTTTCTTGGCCACAGTTCATTGTTGGTCATTCATATAGAGAGATAGTTGGTTCTCATGCCCACACAGAACTCAGCAGAGTGGTTGCAGCTTAGCTTGAAGATCACATGTCTGGTTTCACAGGTAGCCCTGCCTTTGATGGGATAGGTGATGACAGTGACTAGACTGGAGTAGGTGGTGGTGGTGGTGGTAGGATGTATGGGACAGGGCTTGCATCTAGGTCTGTTACAGGAATATGAGCCATGAGGCAATGGGTTGGGAGCACGGTTTTTGTAGGGATGGACAAGAATATTGTGTAGGTTCGGTCGGTGGTGGAATACCACTGGGAAGGATAGTGGGTGGACACTCATTTCAGGGCACGATGAGAGATAGTCGAAACCCTGGTGGAGGATGTGATTCAGTTGCTCCTGTCCTGGTTGGTGCTGAGTCGCGAGGTGAATGCTTCTCTGTGGCCAGACATTGGTTGAGCACTTACAAAAGTAGTTGAAGCAACTTAACTGGTTAGCATTGGGATGACAGCGATAAGGCATTGCCATGTTACTGTATGGTATTGCCTGGTGCAGCAGGGAGTGCTGGTTGCTTCATGCAATTGTGTCTTAAGATATAAGTTTAGTTTCATTAGATGTGCATAAAAAAATGTAAATGAAGCAAAGCTACATTTGTCTCTCTACTTAGTTTCTCTGTAAAGTTTTTACTACATGTGTAAATAATTAAAAACCATGGTTTCTAGATACGCCTATGTTCCCCGCAATGCAGTCATTCTCATTGGATTCTAAGGCAACTATTTGGTTAAAAACATTTTTTTATTTTTTTTATGTCCTATAGTTACACATCATTGCTTGGTAATGAACTGGTTTTCTTTTCGCTGCTGCCACATTTGTTGTGATATTTCAAAAATAAATAAACCACTGGGCATATTTTGAAAAGTTTCCAATGAAGAATGTAGTTGCTGGACAGTTAACATTTGGTGCTTTTTAAGTCATGCATTGCTGCATACAAAATATAGCTAACTTTTTTTTTTTAGGAAAGTCATGTGGTGATGGGATATTTTTTCAATCTGTGCTCTCCCATTTCAGGAAAATTTCACATGCGTAAAAGAGACATGAAAACTAAATTCTTGTTACTTCTGAATAAGCAGCTGGACAGAACTGAAAAAGACAAGTTGATATTTTCCTTGTCGTGGAATTCTTTCATTTCTTCAAAAACATTGTTTACCTGTATACAGAGTTCAAACAATGGAAACTCCATGTTGGAAAATCAACAATATTGGGAAAAGGAGGGATTGCCACTCTCCATAAAGATGACCCTGTTGAGTTCAGACAGCCACAATGAAAAGATTGTTACACATTATAGCTTTTGGCCAGGCTGTGTTCAGCAAGGAAAACACAAGCAAATACATCTTGTGCATATATGCACCAACATCAGCAACATTGACCAGAATGTGCACACACAGTTGTTGCTTCCTGTGTGTAGCACACCTGTAAAATATGAGATGGTTTTGCATTTAATGTAGTTAAGCAGATCAAGAAAACTGCATGTAAAATAATCACAGAATACTGAAAACCCATTGATACCATATTGGATAACCATTTAATTTAAAAATGTCTGTAGGAAAATTACAATGAAATTTATCTAGCTTCTTTTACTCTTAACAGCCAACATCTTGATTTCATGGGTAAGGAATATACAGAAAGGATGAAGAGTTAATGTACACAAATATCAGAAAGAGAGATACGGAAGGAGTGAAAGAAAATGGTTCATGCAATTATATTTAACACAAAAATGTAAGGTATAAAATGAATTCTCTCTCTGTGTTATGTGTGTCGGTATCTCTGAATGCCTGTAAAATGTTTTATGTTCAGATAATGCAAGTTGTGTGAAAGGTGGAGATAAAATAGCAATACATTGTTGATACTCTGAAGAAGCAAAGGAAACCAGAGGAGGATATTTTGAAAGTATCGATTAATCCCATTCGTTAATACTGTTTCCAAATATTGGAATGACTGAAGTAATTCAGAATGCAAAAACCAGTGGGTGGGTCTTTATAATTTTTTAATTTTTTAATGTAAATATCATACCACATCTCCACACTTCAAAGGCCATTCTCTACATATGTGTGTATAAGCTGTACTGGCATAATAATTCTTGAAAGTCTCATTGGGTTTTTGTCAATAGATTACACGCATCAAAATTCTGTTGATGGTATTTTAAGTGCCCAGCTTTCTGTGACAGAAATCTTCTCTTAAGGTGCATTTAAGAAAACCATACTTTCCACTAATATGGATGTGTACTGCTGGTATTTGTCGATATATTGCTAAGAGGTTGCTGGTGTTGCCAACCAAAGGTAGAGAAAATTTCATATTGCAGGGCAATATTTAATCTCCTACCTTCTATGTAAATGCTTCCTTCTTGCTGTCATCTTTGTTTCCTACTTTTCTCATCCACAATGGTGCAGTCAAGCATGTAAGTGGAAAAAAATTCACGTTTGTTCTAATTTTAAAAATTTGTGTTCATGCATCTAGCCACCTGTCTTGTCTAGTGTGTGTATGTGTTGTTTTTTTTTTTTTTTTTTTTTTTTTTTTTTTTTTTTTTTTTTTTTTTTTTTTGTGTGTGTGTGTGTGTGTGTGTGGTGTGTGTGTGTGTGTGTGTGTGTGTGCAGCAGTGGAGAAGTGGACTAACAAGAGAACTATAAATTTCGTAAATTCAATTAATCTTTGATCAGAGTTTTGGGATGCAATCAATGTATACAAAAGGTCAGTTGTCAAGCTGTTGCTGATAAGGTCAGAAACACAGTCTCGTGAGCTGCTTTATGAGGATGGTTTGAAAAGTTCTCGTAATCACCATGAGAGGTCAGTGCTAGCGCAACAAGTTGTTCATGTGATGGTCATTGGACTGTTGCCTTTAAACATGTGCCACGTCAGTGCTCTTGGAAGAGAGCTGCAGCGGTGACGTGGCTCTGTTGTTGTTTCTGCGTAGTGATTTCCGAAGATTGGGGGGGGGGAATAAAGATTTGAGTAGTGATTAAGTACTTCATAAAGAAAGGTATGAAAGCAAAGGACATTCATGCAGATTTCAAGAATACACTGGTGAATCTGCTTCTTCATATTCAACTATTGCCACGCAGACAAATGAATTTAAATTTGGTCGGGAGAGCTTAGATGATGATGCGCACAGTGGTCGGCCAAGAAATCATTGCAAAAGTGCACAAAATAGTCGTGAAGGATCACAGATTGAAAGTGTGTGAAACTGCTCATGCTTTCCAGATGTCATTTGAAAGGGCATATCATGTTTTAACTGAAGAATTAGATACGACAAAAATATCTGCAAGATGGATGCTGTGGCTCTTGGCACTGGATCAAAAATGCATGAGAATGGACATGGCAAAATTACATGAACTAAGTTATGAATTGTTGCCACACCCACCTTATTCACCTGATATGGCTCCATCAGATTTCCATCTCTTCCCAAAACTGAAAATTTTTCTTGTTGGACGAAGATTCACTTCAAACAAAGAACTGATTGCTGGAGTTGACAGCTATTTTGCAGGCCTGGAGGAAACTCATTTTATAGATGGGATCAAGGCACTGGAATATTGTTGGACCAAGTGCATTAATTTAAAGGAGAATACGTTGAAAAATAAAAAAAAATTCAGCAATGTAAGTACTTTTTTTTTGTACTCCATTCTGAGAAATTTTCAAACCACCCTCATATGTTTCTGTGTGCTGACTGGAAAGCTGTGCCATTTCATCAGGATGGTGATACAACAAAGTGTGTGGTGTCATTGCAAATAAAACAAGATTAAATATTACTTCATATATTCCTCGGAATGAAATCTGCTGGATCTAGAGGCAGAATCAGGGCTGCCAAGCATCGCTGCATCAGTTCCAAGCACAAGCCGGTGACTGAGTGAGGCATGTTGCCCACCAATTGGCACTTACCATCAGTTGGTCTGCTACAAAAGACACCATAACATTGTACTGTATGTGTTTGGCTCACACACTGCCCTGAGAGTCCTCGGTTCCTCTCAGGTCTGCCTGTTTTGTCCCATCAGATGGAGAGCGATGTCGAATGTCGTGATGCCGTTGTGCCCTGGACTGGAACTGTGATGGTAGACTTGTGGACTACGAGCAGTGGTGGCTTGAGTACTGGATGCTAGTTTGTAGTTATCTTTGTTTTCATATTTGTGGTCATCACATAAGGGAGCGAGAGTATGAACAGTATTGGAACAATCTCACACAGGATGTTATAAGATGACAATCAGAGAATGGAGTGCGAAGACGTAAATGCCATCAATCCTACTGATCAACTGCATCTAGGCTTGTGGGGTGGAGCATTTATAGCATTGAGGGGCCACTTTTATAGTGACAGAATTGCTCATTATGAGTCATTGTCAGTCTTCAGTTTTGCTGTATTGGGTTAATGCATTTGTTTCACTATCACAACAGCTTTGTCAAACGTGTGATAGGTGTTGTAGCAACCTACTTAATACCTACTACATAATGTTATGAGAAAAACAGAGGCAGGTGTTGATATCATAGTTTTTGTGGCTGACTGATCGTTTCGAAATGTTTGTGTCTAGTGACTAGCTCGTGGTGATAGTTCCGTGCACTTGAGCAATGCCAGGCTGTAGGGCCCTAGAAGAATCTTCTCTCTTCCATTCCCTTGCTATCTTGGCTTTACAAGAATGTTCTCTCTCTCATTCCCTTGCTATTTTGGTGTGCAACAATATAAATAAAATGTACTCTTATTTCAGACTTACCATAGTGAAATACTTCTTGTGTTATCAAAGCACTTCATACTTCATGTACCAAGAGGCTTATGTGTAGTGCACTCTGGTGGTACATTAAACTTCTGTACGAATCAAGAGTTGCTAAAAACTGAAGAGTGATTGCCAGTCGGGTTACAACTGGTTTAGTTTCTTTTATTCTATTGGTTTCAGCCATCTTGGACCAATTGCTTGTACAATATACTCGAAATTGTTTCTACATTTTGATAAAATTCCAGAAAAGATATGTATCAAGTATCAGTTCACGAGTTACATTTTTTTTAAGCATTCCACTTACTTAAGACAGAGCATATATCCAAAAGTCTCTCTTTATTTCTCGTTTTATTCCTGGTATGATTTAAAAGCAGCAGACCTCCAGTCACTTCCACTAGCTCCTATCCTTGCATTTCGTGGCAGTACTGTGGCCCCTTCAACACTTCTAGTCCAAAAATGTATTACCCTAGACATTACCGGGCAATAGTGGCTGGTAAGGTTGTAGTATATTGGCTGCAATTTGTATTGCTGCTATGTTGCCATACAAAAATGTTGGGATATATTGTCAGCAATATGCAATTTTTATGACCCACGTAAGTGTACCTTTAAAGACTCAGAAATCTCTTGGTAACATAAAGTTCAGTGACAGTTTACACAAATTGCCTAAACTGCTTGGAAATCAGTCTCATTTCTCATGGGATTTTATAGTGTGTCTGTGAAGACTAAAATTAATCATCAATTTGAATTTAGACCTTGACTGCTGTTAGAATTTAGTAGTTTTGGACACTAAATGGTCAGGTCATTAGCACCGTTGCACAGAAAAAGTAGGTGAAAAATCTAGTTAAAAATTAAAACAAACAGTACAATCATACATGATTTTAAAACACGACACTGACATCAAGAGATTCTTGGAAGATCTTTCATAAAATTCAGATAAAACACCTGAAGTAATTGTATAAAATAGCAGCACAGATACTTTCAAAAAAGGGCCAGATGACTTATAAATGATTGGGTGATCAAAGAACTTCTGCAATACACTAAAATCTCAAACCAAATGTTTTGGGAAGAAGCCCTGATGACACACACAACCTTAAAACACGAACCTCTCATCTTTGTCATCTAAAATAGAGGGCAGGTTCTGTGAGATATGTAGGTCTGCTCTCAGGTCATCATACAAAAAACACACAATTAAAAATCCAGTATTGAAAGCTGTGTTGCACATCTTTGACACACTCCTACCATAAGATGAAGCCACGTGTTAAGGGGAAACAACTTACTTATGGCCTTGGAAGAGCCATTTCCGCAGCGCATCATTTTTGAAAGTTGGTAAGCCACAGTCACACGAAAGGTTTCACTGACTGCATCTTGTTGCTCCTCGTACTAACAATTCATCTTCTGGGTCACATTGGTGATTGCCTGTCCACATTGGAACGAAACAGCTTGCAGGAAGTTGAGGGGAATAAGCCTTGTTGACAGGTTCCCTTCCCAGGTCATTATGTGCTCAGCAATCCAACAGAAATTTATTTCCTTTTCCTGCTTTTGCAAGATAAGAACGACATCTTAGACATCTGAACAATAGCAAAAAGGGTGCTTTGGGAATCTGAGCAAGTGAATTTCTTGTTATGATGTCTTCTCATCTGCCCCTTAGGATAGCAGACCATTCCTTACAGTAAACTGCTCCAGGAGTCCTATGCCAAGGATACATTCAGAGACCATGACAGAGCAGCCATCCTCATAAAGGACAAGGCTGCTAACATGGACGGGAAATCTAACCTCATGAGAGACAGTGCCTGCATCACATGGGACGTGCTAGTAAACACGATTTGCGAATGCAACCCTATAAAACATACATTTTTTCCTTGTTTGTATTGTTGTCCTGTTGTTTTGTCTGTAGTGTACATGCTTAAACACTTCAATATCTATGAACATTTTAAAGACAAAAAGGAAAGTTCCGTTTCCAGTCAGTAAGGACATCAGCTTATAAAACTTCACAAAACTGGACACGCTCACTCCAGAGAGTGCACTTCTATTTAGATAACATCAAATTTTATGGAAATTATTTCTGTTAATTTAGTAAGAAAGAACCACAGCTTTGTAGAAAACGTGGATGTTAAAACAATCTCCAGAGTACCCATAGGAAATGTGATAGGATCATTACTTTTTGCATTGTATACAGATGAAAATGATCTAGCAGAAAGTGTCAGGCACTCCCTAAGACTGTTTGCAGATGGCACAGTTGTCTATAAGAAAATAGCAAAATAGTCAGTAAATGTGCAGACAGGGATTTGAAGCCATGCTGACTTCAGACCTATGGCCAGCTGCACTAGGTTTCTTGGTTGAGCATGAGCATGATCGAGATGGTTCCACAGATCATTGATTCAGTTTAGTTACAAGGTCTTTGATTGGGGGGGGGGGGGGGGTAAACGTAAGCTCGTCCTTGTCCTCTTCGAACCGTACACATACACTGCGAGCTGTGGGGCACATTGCATTGTCCTGCTGGCAAAGGCCATTGTGCCTAAGAAAAGCAAATTCCATTTAGGGATGGATATGGTCACCAATCATAAATGCATAATTGTATTGATCCTGTGTCCCTTACAGAATGATTAAAATGTTCTAAAGACCATAATGCTTGCTCCTCCAGCCCGGATCCTTCCAACAGTTGTTGCAGGCTGTTTGATTTCAAGTGATTCACACTGTATATTCCAATGGCCATGTATCTGATGGTGCATAAAATGTGATTTTTCTGAAGAGGACACCTGTCACCACGTAGTGTATGTCCAGTTCTGATATTTAGGTATAAATTCTAGTCTTCATCACCAATGAACAGCAGTTAACATGGTTGCATCAACCAGGCACATGCTGTAGAGGCCCCATCGAGGAGACACTGTTGGTAACCCCCTGGTTGATTTGGTTGATATGTTGCACACCTGTTTCTCCATAAACATCTCCACAGTCATTTTTCACTCCTGTTGTCTATGGCCCATGGTGCACCAGTTGCCTCGGTGCACGTTTTGGATAGCACCATTTTGCTGTTCAGTGTACTTTAACCACGGCAGTGTGTGAACCGTTTACAGAATTATCCATTTTGGAAGTGCTTCCACTCATGGCCTGAAAGCCTATCATCATGCCCTGTGTGAGATCAGATAAATTGTTTCATTTCTGCATTATGGCAACGACTGCACTGTTGCCTGTCTTCTTCCCCCCCTCCCCCTCCCTTACAGCTCCACGTCAGTTAGCTATCGTGCCCCATATGAGGATGACTTTAGATCTATCAGTGTAAACTCTAATAAAATTGGGTGGTAGTTCAGAACATTGTAAAATTTATTTTTTAAAAATATTGGGAAAATTCTTCCCGAAACCCATTCAATTCAAAAGATAACCTGGGTGTCTTCAGTAGCCAGACACTTCCCTATGCCACGTCTAGCTTTCAAGCTTAATTCCATCCACATGTAATGTCTCAAGGCTCTCCTTTGCCGAGATCCCAAATGGCCTTGTTCTCTGCGACTAGGTAGTGGTTGCCAGTGCTGATGACTTTGAAACAGACAGAACCCAGAGTGCTTGGTGTACCTTGAGAAAATGTTGAATAGACAGTGGAGGCTCACCAGCCTGTGCACATAAGCTAGAAACCAGACTTATTGGATAAGCTAGAGTTGACAGTCTAACACTCATGGTGAACCACATCCATCATTTTGAAGTATAAAGGCCTTGCTGATCGATGTGTGTGGTATTCAAGCTAGGCTGTGTGAGGGATTTATAAAATTACAGCAGATGTGCCTTGTCTGCTCCTAAACACCTATGACTTACACACTCTACAATATCGTGATTTCAGGTCTTTAAGGAGTGGCAGCCACATTTGTTGTTCATCAAAAGTGAGGGCCACCTATTTCACCTTTTCCTTAAAAGTGAGAATTGTATCCCCCGGATTTAAAACAAGTAAATTTAAAAAAGGGAGTAACAGCAATTAGAATCAACAATTTTCTCCAAAGAGAACTTGAAACCCGTGGTGTTAGCCCATTCTACAATTGGCTGATTGTCAAATGCAGTTGTCGAGTAGCTGTTTGCAGGGCTGGAGAATGTACAGGAGCTGGAGAAGGCATCTACGAATAAGCAACACTATCCAGAAGTCCATTCCTCCAAGTAGTATCATAGGCATTTTCCAAATTCAAGAATACACTGATCAGGTATTACATACAAAGGAAAGAGTTTTGAATTGCTGCTTCTAGCCAGGTCAACAGCAATCCTAAGCTATCTACATCAGGAGGTGCAACACCATAGTAATCATGTTTCAACATGTGATTTAATTGATAGTTCTTCCAGATATGTAGAATTTGAAAGAACATTAACTTTTGGAATATATTACCAAAATCAGATTAGAAACTGTTGAAGAGTTATCTTTAGAGTAGTTGTAAAAACCATAAATTCATAGAGAAGCTTCACATTCTGAATCCTACTTTTACACCTACAAGGTGTAAGGACCAATTAGTGACAGAAGGAGATGTTGCATAAAGTGCTTTAAAGGTATTCAATACAAGGTGACTGCTTGAGTAGTCCTGGCTCAGGTGTCCACAGCTCGTGGTTTAGTGGCTAGCATTGCTGCCTTTGGATCACAGGGTCCCGGATTCGATTCCCTGCCAGATTGGGTTTTTCTGTGCCCGGGGCCTGGGTGTTGGTGTTGCCCTCAACAAATCATCATCATCATCATCATCATCATCCTAGCCCAGGCAGAAAGCCATATTCAGGCTACTAAGCTCAGGCAGACGCATTGTGCAATGACGACATAGTACTCAGCTCGGCATATAGGAAGAACATCTGAGCAGCCAAAGAATTTCTAGCAAGTTTAAGTTGTTTTGTCAATCACTGTGAAAAAATTATGATCTACCATGTGTTCTAACTCACTTTAATTTGTTTCTACAGGTATTGAAGCTGAAGCAGTCATGCTGGGTCAAGCAATAACTATGTTGTTGCCCCAAGTGGTGGGTTACAAAATAGAAGGAAAGTTAAATCAGTATGCAACATCAACAGATTTGGTGTTGACTATAACAAAGGTTTGTCTACAATAGTTACCTTACTTGATCCAAAGTACTTTGAAATTAGCTTCAGAAGGTTATCAGATGTTCTTATTGACACCTTTTGGCTTTATACTTATGAGGGAAGATTGTTACCTCAAAGTTTAATAGCTAACAAAACAAAAAATCATTAATGAACTTAACAATCGGTGCCTGTTGCATTATTCAGATTTACCACGCAAAGCTTATCCAGAAAGCAGGAAGTGCTAGTCCTGGACAAATTTTCATTTTTGTCATTTCGTTCTACAGCTGATGATAGTCCATATCTGCAGTTGCGACTAGATTTAATGTATTTTGTAATGGATTTAGTCACCGCAATGCCTATTCCTTTAGACAGGCCACACGTGTCCAAAGGAACTTTGCATTGTAAATCAAAATAAAACAGGCACTGCAATTATATTTATCCGCTGAAACCAAGCAAGTGACTTTAAAGTTAAAGGTCTTCTGTCTTCTTTATGGGAATATACATGGTGGATGTAAGAGAACAAGGAGTAGACACATCCTTGACAACATGTGGAAGTTTGAGTCTGGCCATGAGTAGTGTGTGGATAGCCAAGTCTTAAGGCAATCGCTCGTGATAAGTGGGAAACTTAAGTTAGAGTGCTGGTCTGGCACAAATTTTCATTGTCATCATTCCATTCTACACCTGATTGTTGTCCATATTAGCAATTGTGAATACATTTAAGGTTTATCTACTTTTGTACATAGTTACCAATGTTCTCAACACATTTCTCCCATTGTGGTACCAGTTCCAGTATGCCATGTTCGTAGAAGTCCTTTTGGTTAGAGTGTAGCCATCTGCGAACTGCTGATATCCCTTCAACATCTGTCAGTGTTTGCCGGTCAGGAATTTCTTTGTGGAAGCACACAGATGAAAGTCTGATGGTGCAAGGTCTGGACTGTATGACAGATGCTGGAGCACCTACCGCAGAAAATTTGACAGTTTTCTCATGAAAAGAAGCATTGTCATTAAGAAGTTTGACACCATAAGCAGTGTTTGTTAGAAGGACATGACCCATCTTAAAGTTTTAATGGATGCTGCAGCATACACACTGGTCCCATGTTCCTCAAAATCCACCAGTAACATTACATGAATACCTAGAACAGTGTCACAAGCACTTTCCTAGCACATTGAGTCAGTTGGATTCTTTTCATACTGTGGAACCAGCACATTTCCACTCCATAGAGGGCTGCTCTGTTTCGAGCTTGTAGTGGTATGCCCACACTCGTCACCAGTGATGATTCGTTTTAGGAAGTCATGCCCTTCTGTGGCTTAATGCATTAAGTGATCCAAACTTATCATTCGCTGGCACTTGTAGTTGCCTGTCAGGTTCCTAGGCACCCAGTTTCACATGCTGGTCGTTCAAAATTGCTGTCTCAGCGGCTCTGGCATTCTGCGGGATTGCAACTGCTGCAGGCCACCTGGAACATGACGAAATAACTAAGATTTATGCAGCCCTCTTGGAAGAATCCGCACCACCTGGAGACATTGCAATGACCTATATAGTCATCCCCATACATGTCCTGTGAATTAATTTCACTCAGTTTATGCCAGTTGGCTCACAAATATTGAACTATGCTTCACTGCGCTTCAGAAATTGATGAGGGTGAACACCATATTTGTTTTGTAGTTTGGGCTTTTCACTAAAACTGCATCTGTAAACAAAATATTCTCCGTAGCACAAACTTGAAAGTACATTGTCATGAAATTTCAACATTCCAGCTGCAATACCAGAGACAAATAAATTATTGTGCATTACTTCCGATCCTCCCTGGTATATTGGAAGAAGCCACTATTTCTTAAGCGTTCAAAACTTGTTGGTGAAACTACTTCACAGAAATGAATTGGTGGCAGAAACACGGCCAGTCAGGCTAACTCACTTCTGTAACATTGCTCACTGCCCACTGATTAGAGTATCATTTGAAAGACTTTCTACTCCTTAGTTAGGTAAAAGTTCATCATTTGCTAACATACCCACCATTGGTCAGATCAAACCTTTTGGCATTTCATTTCGCCCATAGGCGCTAGTCTCACAGCATCGAGAAATAGCTTTAGAGTCCAGTTGTAAGGCATGAGTGGATAGTGCCATTCGTTACTAGTAATAATAATAATAATAATAATAATAATAATAGTATAACTACTAAAAGGGGGGGGGGGATGTAGCCATGACCAGGGTTCAAAGCCTATCATTGCAAAAAGTTGAATTTTCACACATTCTTTGTTCATTTAGTTTCTTAGTTTCCACTAAAAATTATTTATCTTTAGCTTCGTTGTTCAAAATTATTGTACATACTGGTGCTTTCTGTAGGTTTAAAATATTTTTTTCTTACAGCACCTGAGGCAAATAGGAGTAGTCGGAAAGTTTGTAGAATTTTTTGGACCTGGTGTTAGTGAATTATCTGTTGCTGACCGTGCAACTATCAGCAATATGTGTCCAGAATATGGTGCCACTGTAGGATTTTTTCCTGTCGACAACATGAGCTTAGCCTACTTACAGCAAACAAGTAAGTAATTTAATAGTTTTTAATTAATCAGTGTAGTATGAAAGTATTTTAAGCCACTAGCTTTACATATAAGTGAATCAAAAATAGTAAATAGCTTAATCTCAATTTTGTAACACAGGAAATCCGCTATTTGGCATTGTTCAAAAATAAGTCATTGTATATTATTATTTCTTACTGCTTACTGTTATCGCGAAAATATGGAAAATGACCTAATTTGTAGTGGGTTCTCATCTTCAGTCTGAAGAATCATTTGATGCAGCTTACCATCCTACTCTATCCAGTGAAAGAACTTATCAGTCTGTGATTATTGAAACCCACATCTTATGAACCAGCTGATAGTACTCTTCTCTTTGCCCCCCCCCCCCCCCCCTCCCCCACTTCGCTCCAGTATTAAATAGGTGACTCCTTGTCTCTGAATGTGTCCTTTCATATATTTCCTCTTTCTATAATATTGCCTTAAAGTTCATTTCCCTGTGTAGCCTCTCCATATATTCATTCCACCTCTCAGCTCTACCTTCCTAGCTTAATACTGGTACTTCTGATATTTATACAGCTGCTTCCATTTTCTCCAAAATGCATCTTCAATTTTCCTGTAGCCGGTATCTATGTTTAGTTATATATGCTTCTGTATACCTACTTTTGCTCTCTAGCCATTCCAGCTGAGCCATTTTGTGCTTAGTGTAACTCATTTTTAGATATTTGTATTCTGTTTTGCCTGCTTCATTTGCAGCAGTTTTATTTTCTCCTTTCCTCAATTAAATTCAATATCTTCTGTGATATCCAAGGATTTCTATACCAGGCTTTGTCATTTTGTCTATTTGATTGTGTATTGCCTTCACTATTTAATTTTCCAAAGCCACCCCTTGATTTAGGAGATGACAGAATTCATAAATTTACATGGGAGGTTTGAAAAGTTCTAGGAAAAAAGTACTTACATCACTGAAACTTTTTTTAATTTTTCACTGTAGTCTCCTTATAGATTAATGTACTTGGTCCAATGATGTTCCAGTGGCTTGATCCCATCTCGAAAATGAGTTTCCACCAGGCTTGCAAAATAGTTGTCAACTCCGGCAATCAATTCTTTGTTTGAAGTGAATCTTTGTCCACCCAGAAAAATTTTCAGCTTTGGTAAGAGATGGAAGTCTGACAGAGCCATATCAGGTGGGTAAGGTTGGTGTGACGACATTCATACCTGAGTTCGTGTTTTTGCCATTCTCTCGCATTTTTGATCCAGCATCAATAGTTGTGGCACCCATCTTGCAGATAATTTTTTCATATCTAATTCTTCAGTTAAAATGTGATGTACCCTTTTAGATGACACCTGGGAAGCATGAGCAATTTCACGTACTTTGTCGGCAATCCTCCATGACCATTTTGTGCACTTTTGCAATGATTTCTGGAGTAGTGACACATCTTGGCTGACTACTCTGCGGATCATCATTTAAGCTCCCCTTACCAAATTTAAATTCATTTGTCCATTTGGCAACAGTTGAATATGAAGGAGCAGAGGCCCCCCACCCCCAGTGTATTCTGGAAATTGACATGAATGTCCTTTGCTTTCATACCTTTCTTTATGAAGTACTTAATCACTGCTCAAATCTTTATTTTTCCCCCCCTCCATCTTCGCAAATCACTATACAACAACAACAACGACAACAACAACAGAGCCATGTCACCACTGCAGCTCTCTTCCAAGAACACTGACATGGCACATGTTTACAGGCAACAGTCCCACGACTATCACGTGAACATCTTGTTGCAGTAACACTGACTCTCGTGGTGATTCCGAGAACTTTTCAAACCACCCTTGTATTTCTGTTGCTGCCTACTCCACTTCCCCACTCCTCCCTCCCCTACTTCTAATGAAGAAAACATTTTGGAAGCTAATGACTGATATGCCCGCTGACCTGTTGCAGTATTATAAATAATTTATCTAATTGGTTTTACTTCCATTATAGGCCTTAAGAGATAAAATATAACATAGCTTTCCTAGTAATTTACTAATTGTAATGCCATATATTGTGCTCTGCCATTACCTGCATAACTATTTTTCCAGATCGCTCAGAGGAAAAAGTTAAAATTATTGAAGAGTATTTGAAGCGTGTGAAAATGTTTCGTAATTACTCTGACCCATCCCAAGATCCTGTTTTCTCGGAGGTTGTGACTTTGGATTTGGGTACTGTAGTGTCTTCAGTTAGTGGACCAAAAAGGCCACATGACAGAGTGTCAGTGAGTGATATGCCATCAGACTTCCGCCAGTGTCTTACAAACAAGGTAAGAAAGAACTTTATCTTTCATGTAGGCAGTATTAACTAAAATAACAGCAACCTCTGCATAACTGCCAATAATTACTCATTAATAATTTGGCGTCAACTGTAAATATGCATTGTAGGAATGACATGTAACATCTTAAGCTTCTGTTTAATTTATCCTTTATTGTGTTACCAGTCATTTCTACAGTTTAAGAAAGCTGTGGATCACAATCAACAAAAAAATACTTTGTAAATATTCAGTTACAGGGAGGGGGCAGTACTGGCACTTGCATTTAAATTCAGTCATTTAACACATTTTGGGAAGTATGTATGAAGTAAGATATAGGCATGAGTGTTGATGTGACACGGAGTAAAGAGAAACTGCTGAAATGACAAGATTCTTCATATTTTTACTTAACATTCTGTAACTCTGGGGTCTCATTCAGGGAAAGATCTGATTAAACTTTTCCTGTACAATTGTACACAGGCTTCATCAAATAAACTGAACTTTCAGTTTTAGAATAGGATTCATTAACTTATTTCTGTTGCAAGCGTGTTGCTAATTTTCTCCTGCTCTACAAAACAAATAAATTTCAGCTACCTTTAATGTCTCTTCCCATTGTCTCCCACCAAGGTACCTTTATCTCAGCCTTAGGAGGGAATGTCCTGTAGAAAGTTAAGGTCATAGTGTACAGGTGTGATGGTATGGCCCACCATCTGTGAGATGAATCAGATGTTTGCACTTTGGGCATACGTCATCCCACTGTATCGGGGGCCCCACAATGTGGCAGCTGTGGACAGTCATTCCACAAACACAATCCTTGCGAACACTCACTTTTTTTACAAATGTGCAGAACATCACCCTTCATATTGCCAGTTCGCCCAGTAGGAACAGAAGACTCAGGAGTACAAATATATTGACCATCTGGTGTTTGCTGAGGCCCAGAAGCAATAGGAACATGCACATCCTGTGGATATGACTATTAGTCAGGCTAACATTGCAACCATTGGCTTCCTCCCCACTACCCCTACATTCCCCAAACCAGATCTCCCACATCTCTCCTCTCCTGTGGTTCCTGCAGTACATTCTTTGGGAATCGCTTTCTGCACCCGGCTGGAGAAGCATTTTTCTTTGGCATCTACTGGACTGGTTATAGGGCTGCTCTTTGGGAGCTCTCCCCGGCAACTCCTGGACCGGAGGCTCGACGCTAAACAATGGGTGAATGAGCCCCAGAGCTGTCTGCTCTTTTCCGTCCTCATGCTCAGTGTGGATAACCTTTTTAACAAACGGAGGAGGAGGAGGAGGAGGAGGAGGAAGATGATGATCCTGCAGCACCCCTGGATGTACCAGATCCTCATTGCAGTCTGATTCTGAAGCGATTTTTGTGGATGTGGCTCCATCCCCACTAGTTACAGACACTGATCCTGTGGCATAACCAGTCCTCCTGGCCAACAGTCACATGATCATTCAGTGGAATTCTAATGGATACTATTGTCACCTGCTGGAACTACATCATATTATTTCCTCTTCTGCGGTTTGGATTGTTATCAAAGAAATGCACTTCGATGATGACCATTCTCCAATGCTCCATGGTTATTGTGCATTCTTTTGGAACCATGCTGGTCCCGAGAGGGCATCTGGAGAGTTCTGTACTCTTGTTCATACAGATGTCAGTGAATGGATTCCCTTTTGCAGCTCCTTGGAGGTAATAGTGGTGGGGGTGCAAACGACATCAGCAATGCCCATTTGCAATGTTACCTACCTCTAAGCAAGCCACTTGTGTTGAATTGACCCCATAAATCTAATAACTGCCCCCCCCCTCCTCCCCCCCATTTTCTCCTACTTGGGGACTTCAATGCACACTGCCCCCTGTGGTGGGAGTACCACTTAGCCTGTAAGGGGCTCGTAATTGACCAGTTTTTCACAGACCGTGATCTGTGCCTCCTAGTGATGGTTGTCCAACCCACTTCAGTGCTACCCATAGCACGTTTTCAGCTGTCTGACAGTCTCTTCCTGTAATTTTGTGGCAGCTACATTGGTCACTACATAATGACCTTTGTGACAGTGACCACTTTCCACTAAACCTGTCATTTCTTTGCCACTGCCAGTCATGCAGACTACCACATGGGGCACTTCAGAGCTGATTGGCCTTTATACACTCCTGGAAATTGAAATAAGAACACCGTGAATTTATTGTCCCAGGAAGGGGAAACTTTATTGACACATTCCTGGGGTCAGATACATCACATGATCACACTGACAGAACCACAGGCACATAGACACAGGCAACAGAGCATGCACAATGTCGGCACTAGTACAGTGTATATCCACCTTTCGCAGCAATGCAGGCTGCTATTCTCCCATGGAGACGATCGTAGAGATGCTGGATGTAGTCCTGTGGAACGGCTTGCCATGCCATTTCCACCTGGCGCCTCAGTTGGACCAGCGTTCGTGCTGGACGTGCAGACCGAGTGAGACGATGCTTCATCCAGTCCCAAACATGCTCAATGGGGGACAGATCCGGAGATCTTGCTGGCCAGGGTAGTTGACTTAGACCTTCTAGAGCACGTTGGGTGGCACGGGATACATGCGGACGTGCATTGTCCTGTTGGAACAGCAAGTTCCCTTGCTGGTCTAGGAATGGTAGAACGATGGGTTCGATGACGGTTTGGATGTACCGTGCACTATTCAGTGTCCCCTCGACGATCACCAGTGGTGTACGGCCAGTGTAGGAGATCGCTCCCCACACCATGATGCCGGGTGTTGGCCCTGTGTGCCTCGGTCGTATGCAGTCCTGATTGTGGCGCTCACCTGCACGGCGCCAAACACGCATACGACCATCATTGGCACCAAGGCAGAAGCGACTCTCATCGCTGAAGACGACACATCTCCATTCGTCCTTCCATTCACGCCTGTCGCGACACCACTGGAGGCGGGCTGCACGATGTTGGGGCGTGAGCGGAAGACGGCCTAACGGTGTGCGGGACCGTAGCCCAGCTTCATGGAGACGGTTGCGAATGGTCCTCGCCGATACCCCAGGAGCAACAGTGTCCCTAATTTGCTGGGAAGTGGCGGTGCGGTCCCCTACGGCACTGTGTAGGATCCTACGGTCTTGGCGTGCATCCGTGCGTCGCTGCGGTCCGGTCCCAGGTCGACGGGCATGTGCACCTTCCGCCGACCACTGGCGACAACATCGATGTACTGTGGAGACCTCACGTGTTGAGCAATTCGGCGGTACGTCCACCCGGCCTACCGCATGCCCACTATACGCCCTCGCTCAAAGTCCGTCAACTGCACATACGGTTCACGTCCACGCTGTCGCGGCATGCTACCAGTGTTAAAGACTGCGATGGAGCTCTGTATGCCATGGCAAACTGGCTGACACTGACGGCGGCGGTGCACAAATGCTGCGCAGCTAGCGCCATTCGACGGCCAACACCGCGGTTCCTGGTGTGTCCGCTGTGCCGTGCGTGTGATCATTGTTTGTACAGCCCTCTCGCAGTGTCCGGAGCAAGTATGGTGGGTCTGACACACCGGTGTCAATGTGTCCTTTTTTCCATTTCCAGGAGTGTATTCCTGTGCTGTTACATTTGCTGCCTCCGTTGGATTGTATTTATGAGCCTGTCTGTGCAAGGCACCTCAGACGGTATCATCTACTGCTGGATCTTCAATTCCCATTTCTACAGCCCCCCCCCCCCCTCCCCCACACTGTTGGCCTGTGCTGTGGTGGACCAAAGATGTTCAAATAGCTTTTTAGGGTCACCAATGAGCCTTGTAACAGTTCAGATGACATCCTTCGGAAACTAGTTTTATTGCTTTAAAGTGACTTCATGCTAAGGCTTGCTACCTAATCAGATGCAATAAGAAGGATTGCTGGGAGCACTTTGTCTCACTGGGGACATGGGCCTCTTCATTTCAGGTATGGGCAAAGCTCCATGGTGATTTGACCGCCAACAGTCAACAGCTGTTCTGGGTCTTGTTCTGCAGGGTGGTCTTCATACCATTTCATTGGTTCTTGCAGACACCTTGCAACACCCTTGTAACAGCATCCTCTTCCTCTCCAGCTACCATTTACTGCAGAAGTGATAAGTTGAAGACATCCCCTTGTGTTTCACTCACCCACCTGAATTAGGATCTTGCCTTGTCCCACAACACAGCCAGAGACCTTTTTTCAATTTGTAATCAGATGATACTCTTCAGTTGTTTGCCCAATTCATAAGTCAGGCAAGAACCCATCCTCTCTCAACAGTTACTGGCCAATTAGCATGACCAACATACTCTCTGA
Organism: Schistocerca piceifrons; assembly: GCF_021461385.2. Classification (NCBI taxonomy): domain Eukaryota; kingdom Metazoa; phylum Arthropoda; class Insecta; order Orthoptera; family Acrididae; genus Schistocerca; species Schistocerca piceifrons. The sequence goes on from NC_060141.1 coordinate 191,899,241, forward strand.
TCTGCTTGAAAGGATGGTTGCCTACAGATTATGCTGTGTTCTCTAATCTTGAGGCCTTTTGCCCCCTATCAGTGTGGTTTCTGGAAGAGAGAATCCTCAACTGACTACTTGCTTAGATTGGCAGCAGTAATCTGACAAGCTTTATCTAAATGCTAACACCTTACCGCTAACGTTTTTGACCTTCACAATGCAAATGCAGCCACGTGATGTCATCACATTTTATGTTCCCTCAACGATGGGGCTTTTGAGGCCCTGTTACCAATTTTTTTACTGCTCGTTATTACGAGTTAGTCAGTGCTTCAATCGACTCCCAGTAGTTCCAAGAAAATGGCGTTTCACAGGGCTTTGTGTGTTGAGTGTCTCTTCCTCATCACTGTCAATGGGCTAGTCACCTAAATTGGGCCTCTGGTCACCCCTGCTTTGTACATTACAATTTTTGTATTCAATACAGCTCCCACTCTGTAGCCTCTGCCAAACACCAGCTCCAAAGTTGCTGAATGTCAGCGTCAAGGTGCCATCCAGCAGGCCTCTGCAGGGGCTCTTTCCCATGGTTTCCAGTTCGCTCATACAAAGCTGTGGGTCATGCATTCTTCCTGTCATACTGCGGTCCACCCTGACCTATAACTTTTCTTAGGTATCCAGCACCTAGACATTATAGTGTAATCACATCTCGCTCAAGTCGTCTTGTTGATAAAGAGCTGACTTGGCTGCTCCACATTCATCAACTGAAGACTAGCTGCGTATGGAAGCTTAACACACTCTGCTCCCTTACTCAAACATCTTAGGGTGCAGATCATGCTACTATTGCCTTATTTACCAGCCCTTGGTTTCATCCTGAATGTACTACGGTTGCTAGGTTTATGATTCAGCAGCTCCTTCATCTTTGAAACTGTCAGACTCGATCCACCATCACGGCGAGCATCTGGTCATTGGTCCTTTTCAGACCGGTCCTTGCCGAAGTGGGAATCTTCCCTCTTCAGATTTGACAATGTTAGCTCTTTGTCTCCCGTGCATTCACCATTTGATAATTCCCTGATAATTCCCTGATCATCTATGTATACTATTGTTACTGCAGACAAGGCGTATCATTCTCTTGATACCTGCCCTTGGATGGGATTATCAGTTGGAAAGTGCCTCGCTTCCCTCTGCCAAAATCTCCCCTCCCCTCTCCTCTCCATGTTTTCTTGCACACACCCACTTGGATTGTGCATAGGTCACATACTAGGACCGATCTCTTCCAAGATCCTAAAGTCTTTGTGGCCCCATGACCGTTCACCATCTGTTACATTCTTTTCTTAAAGATTTCTAGGGTGCTACCATCTTTTACACCAAGGGATCAGATGTGGTATGCTTTTACACCTCCTGCCAGTATGGAGCGCCATTTGCTGCTGGAAACATGTAATGTGTTAACGGCATAGTGGTAGCTGTTAGGAGAGCCCTCAATTTTATTAAAGGAGCCTTGGTGGGATGCCCACCTCCTTTTGGCCCCCTGTGCAGAGTATGGATTTCAGGACTTATTGCCTCTTATATTGGTGGACAATTCATGATGTTTGACATAGTTCTCAGTTTTCTTTGTGAAAGTTATTTTTGTTCTCAGTTATAAGGTTTTAATCAACCTCCAGAACAGGGGCAGGGTGGTTGGAGATGGGGCATCCACAGTTATATGCTAGGTCTAAGCATTCCTCAACCATACCTCATTGACCAGCCAGTTCTTTCCTTCGTCCTTTCTGCCGTACCCAATTTCTTTATGTACGTGTTGCTCTTGAATGGTGAACACTCTGGACTTTCAGATCAGGGTAGGACAGCTGTGACTGGGATGTTTCCTGTCGCATTCAGACTCCTGGGGATGGCCACCTTCTGACTTCTCTATTTCTTTCACTTTGATTTCATTATTGATGATGCAAAAGATTTCCATTACTTTTTAGCCTTCTTGCAATATCTATTATGAATCTCCCGACTTGATTAGAAAATGTTCTCAGTAGGCATCTTGACCTCCGGATGCACCACTGTTGGATTGAGGGATTCTGGTTTGTTTTACGGTGCAAGACTGAGGTCATAAGCACCCATGTTGTAACCTTAGAAAACTAATAAGTAAAAGTAGTTAAAAGTGACTACATGTTAAGCACAATTGATGGAAGGAAATAGCTAAAAAGGACTTTCTCTTGGAGAAAGGTCAACAAAATACGCCATGGAGACATTGGAGGTCCTGAACCAGAGATTAAGTGTCCCTCGCCATTTTGCTACAACGGACGGAAAATAAAAGGCAGTTAACAGTCCACGCATCATTCACTAAAATGGCCAATAACTTGGACAATATACATACACTGGAATGTAAGCAGGTAAAAAAAGAATTACACATTTGGTCAAGAAATGGCAAACCATTAAAGGTTGATGATGAGGAGGACAAAGTTACTAGTTAACAAATTGCAGTGGCTAAAAACAGTTCCCAGTACGTAACCTAGCTAAAATGATAATGGGATGAGAGGGCCGAAAAAGGTTGGCCAAGCTGCTGGGAGAAGTTTAATTCCCTGGAGCTGGTTTGAGTGGTGTTGCCAAAGTGACACCATTTGCCAACAGACGGAAACGTGGAGATCATCCGAAGGAATGGAAGAGCTAGTAGAAAGAGAGAGGAGGACTGAAGCTGTAGCAGCAACAGCAACACCAGAAGCAGAAGCAGCAGCAGCAGCAGCAGCAGCAGAAGTCCCATTTCCCGTCAGAGGATTGATGGACTTACAATCTTGTGTATTCTCTCACCCCCCCCCCCCCCCCACCCCCCTCCAAAAAAAAAACAACCAACAAAACCACACCATTGTTGTTCTTTCTGGTGACAGTGCTACAACACTCCCCATCTATTTATTTCAACAACTCTAGATCTGCAGTTATCAACACACTGCTCCTCTTAGCTGGAATGCTCAGGAACAGCCTTGCTTCCTTAAATCATTAATAATTTCACATCGCGGTGGGAGGTATATTGCAGGTTTGGTTCACAAATTAATGGATAACCAAATTTAAACCAATAAAATTTGTAGACATTTATATAACAACTTATACAAATCTGAGAAAAATACTTCTTTTGGCTGTAGAAACCTCCAAAGACACGTAATAGGTTAGAATGAAATCTCCAGTTCCTTGTCACACCTGTAACTGCTGTGTCATGGCTTGCTGGCAAGTGGTAGATGACAGTTAAAACTGCTCTTGTTGCTACAAGGTACTTAGGGCTTAGATCATTAATTTGTTTTACATTTAGTAACAGCACAAAGAGAATGCATAATAAAATTCTAGTTACCAAAAAGCAGCAGAGGGATGAATAAGAAAAAGCAAAAACAAGCAGAAGTAGTTTCGAGAAGTGAGTTCAGACAAAAAAGGCAGGGGGAGGGGAAGATGAAGTGATTGGGAGAAATCTGGAGTCTTGTTTCTCAGTCTCCCCTGATTGCTCGGGAGCGTAAGTTCATAATGTTCATGCATAGTATGATACTGCTTTCTGAGATTGCCATGTGAAAATACAGAGTTGTTTGTATGGTTATTAGTCACTATTCAGTAATATTTCACACCAGTATAAAATGTGACATAGCTGAGCCCTGAAATTTTTAAAACCGAAGTTCAAGTATAAGCAAATATTTGGCAGTTCACATGAAAATGCAGACCTTACAGAAATCAATACATTTAAAAAGTCAAACTCACTTGCTATATACACTGACAAGAAAAAATCACAACACCAGAATAATTAAATGTAGATTAATGAAATTTCAAGAATACATTGTCTAGATAATATATTTAAGTGATTAACATTGCAATATCACAGGTTAATGAAAGTGCAAGAAAAGACATTGCAAATGTGAAAAGCTGGTACTCTAATAAGTGGTGTAACTACCAGAATGTTGAATACAAACATGCATAGTGTCATACCAGTGCTGGATATCAGTTTGTGGGATGGAGTCCCATGCCTGTTGCACTTTGTCAATACAGGAACAGTTAATGCTGGTTGTGGATGATGCTGAAATTTCACATCCTATACAGGCTCGAATGGAGGTAGGTCCAGTTTATCTAGGCCACAGACAGGTTGGTTGCAGCTTGTCAGATGGCCTGCTCCTAACCAAAACACTCACTTGCTCTGAATCGGAGCTGGCTTTCATCGGAAAACACAACAGATCTCCACTAGAGTCTTCAATAAGCTACACTCCTGGAAATGGAAAAAAGAACGCATTGACACCGGTGTGTCAGACCCACCATACTTGCTCCGGACACTGCGAGAGGGCTGTACAAGCAATGATCACACGCACGGCACAGCGGACACACCAGGAACCGCGGTGTTGGCCGTCGAATGGCGCTAGCTGCGCAGCATTTGTGCACCGCCGCCGTCAGTGTCAGCCAGTTTGCCGTGGCATACGGAGCTCCATCGCAGTCTTTAACACTGGTAGCATGCCGCGACAGCGTGGACGTGAACCGTATGTGCAGTTGACGGACTTTGAGCGAGGGCGTATAGTGGGCATGCGGGAGGCCGGGTGGACGTACCGACGAATTGCTAAACACGTGGGGCGTGAGGTCTCCACAGTACATCGATGTTGTCGCCAGTGGTCGGCGGAAGGTGCACGTGCCCGTCGACCTGGGACCGGACCGCAGCGACGCACGGATGCACGCCAAGACCGTAGGATCCTACGCAGTGCCGTAGGGGACCGCACCGCCACTTCCCAGCAAATTAGGGACACTGTTGCTCCTGGGGTATCGGCGAGGACCATTCGCAACCGTCTCCATGAAGCCGGGCTACGGTCCCGCACACCGTTAGGCCGTCTTCCGCTCACGCCCCAACATCGTGCAGCCCGCCTCCAGTGGTGTCGCGACAGGCGTGAATGGAGGGACGTATGGAGACGTGTCGTCTTCAGCGATGAGAGTCGCTTCTGCCTTGGTGCCAATGATGGTCGTATGCGTGTTTGGCGCCGTGCAGGTGAGCGCCACAATCAGGACTGCATACGACCGAGGCACACAGGGGCGATCTCCTACACTGGCCTTACACCACTGGTGATCGTCGAGGGGACACTGAATAGTGCACGGTACATCCAAACCGTCATCGAACCCATCGTTCTACCATTCCTAGACCAGCAAGGGAACTTGCTGTTCCAACAGGACAATGCACGTCCGCATGTATCCCGTGCCACCCAACGTGCTCTAGAAGGTGTAAGTCAACTACCCTGGCCAGCAAGATCTCTGGATCTGTCCCCCATTGAGCATGTTTGGGACTGGATGAAGCGTCGTCTCACGCGGTCTGCACGTCCAGCATGAACGCTGGTCCAACTGAGGCGCCAGGTGGAAATGGCATGGCAAGCCGTTCCACAGGACTACATCCAGCATCTCTACAATCGTCTCCATGGGAGAATAGCAGCCTGCATTGCTGCGAAAGGTGGATATACACTGTACTAGTGCCGACATTGTGCATGCTCTGTTGCCTGTGTCTATGTGCCTGTGGTTCTGTCAGTGTGATCATGTGATGTATCTGACCCCAGGAATGTGTCAATAAAGTTTCCCCTTCCTGGGACAATGAATTCACGGTGTTCTTATTTCAATTTCCAGGAGTGTATTTCAATTGACACCACTGAAATTCCAAATGACAGTGGTTCGGGGTCAGTGGAATGCACACTACGTTGCATCCAGATCGGAGCTGTCTTTGAAGTAACATATTTGTACCAGTCACTGTGGCACCAACTGCTCTTCCCTCTCAATAGTATCCTGTGGCCATCTGGAGCATGGTCTTGTTGCACTAATACCTTCCTGTGACCACTGTTGCCAGCCATCTTGTACTGTGACTACATTCCTGCCAAGTCTGTCTGGAATACTGTGAAAGGAGCCTCCAGCCCCTCGTAGCCCAATTACACAACCTCATTCAAACTCTTGAGCTGTTGATAATGTTGTGTTTGAAGAGGACAAAGGCATTCTTGACTAACTCACTACATCCAATGTCAAAGATAGGTACGGTAAGTTGCAGCAAATTTTTGTAACAAACCTGATTTGCACCCTAATTGTGGCACTCCTAGTGCCACCCGTATGCAACTGGTGCGAAATTTGATTAGAAACCTTTCAGATGTAGGAATATGCCTACCAGCTTCGTTAATCTCCCCTGACTACTACTTGATGTTGGGATTTATTTATTTCATTCAGTGTATATGAGTGAAAGTAGTCTCTGAAGTTGTGGGAACCAACTACCTTATAGACAAGCTACAGTGATTGTTACTTAGACAAGGTGGCATAGGTGTTAACTAATATGAAGTAGCAGTAGTGCATCAGCTCAGCAATTCAGATACTGTTGTACATTGGTACTGCAATAGCTGGTTGCAGTCTGTGCAGAGATAGGTGCTCTTTCTGCTTATGAAGCATGCCTCAGAATAAATATTAAAGTTCTGAAAATCACTAAGTCAGAAGCCTGTTGTGCAACTAGTGTAAAAAAAAAAAAAAAAAAAAAAATACATCTATTTTTTACAGTGGACCATAACTGATAAGCAAAGTATGTGAGCAGTATACTGCAATTGTTTTTCAGAGGACAATGAAAATATTTAGTTATTTCATGCTGGTTGTTGCAAGAACAAACACTGACATTGCATCTGAAAGTACTAACAGATGTTTTTCGTTATAGGATAATTTTATCCCAACAGCAAATAAAATGACATGCAACAGGTGACACAGAAGTTGTTGTATTTAAATTTCTGAAGTTTAAAAATACAAGTGTCATACAAAAGAGAAGTAGCACTCAAAGACAAAGTCAATTTTACTGTTTTAATTAACTTTTAGCCATCCTTCAATATTGATATAGTTGCATACTTGTTTAATTACTGCATTTTTTAGGACTTGCCATCATACCCACTCAGTATTGGTCACTCACACATTTCAGTTGAAATATGACTAGTTGCTCCTTTCTCTATCACCACTATCAGCTCAACTGATAGATAACATTCCACACAAAATGCAAGAGAGTTTTGGTAGAACAAAAATCCACAATACAGACTTAAATTTTGTAAGCTTGCTGGATACTATTCAGAAGTAAGAATACTGTCAAACATTTGCCACAATGAGTAAGCTCCTATGGAAGCACAGTGGGAAAGTATAGGTTGGTCAAGAAGAGATGCTGTAGCCATCAGGCTGGTCAGATACTTTACTCAACACAATAGGTGAACTATATCTTCCTTGAACACATTTTAATGGAAAACCAACAGTAAGATGCACTAGTAATTAATGTGAGAAAGGCTAATGATACTATTAGAAATTTTAATTAGAACAATAGTACAGATTGCTGCCTTTATTTCAAACAAAGAAATCGGTTTGTCTTCTTCCTTTTTAAATCGGGTTTCATGCATAATGTGTGCAAGAGCTAGATGATCACAACAGTGTAAATGAATTTTTAAAATATGAGTATTTGTTTTCGTATGAAATTTTTATTAAAGCTACACTTAAGTCTTCACTGTTAAAACTGCTTTATTTGCTAATCTCTCTTGAAATTAATGTGTCCAGTTTTTGTATTCTGGAAAAATGCTAAACACCAGAAGAGAAAAGTTTGTTGTTAAAATGATTTTCAACTGATGAGCTGGGTTAGGATAATGGCTCAAGTTTGCACACTGTTGTGGATCATCCAGAGTGAATTAAAAAGTTTAGGCAAGCCACTTTACCACAAAATACCAATACTTATCAATCTTAATATTGAGGTTTGCCTTGAAGTCCCTTCTACATCACACTATTATGATACGGGCCTACAAGGTTGAATAATTTGCACAGTGACAAAGCAGTCTGTAAAATAAAGAATTTAAATGTTTATGACCGATACTGCTGTTTATCCAAAGTGTATTAACATGACACTAGTCATCTACATAAAAGGCATGTATGTCCAAAACTTACCCTAACCCACATCTTTAGAGATTATAAGCATACGCAAACAAACGTTACTGGAAAACCCATTCCCCAGATCGTAATTTTCTTGACTACACGAGTACATACTGAAGTCAGATGGATACAACCTAGTGGCACTGCAAAATTCAGACCCCAGACATTCTCTCTAACCAACCTCTGTATGGTGAATGGCTTTATGTATGATAAATGCTGGACACATTTTGTATGTTTGCTGTTCTGTGTACCATCAGCAAGTCAATATAAGGACTGTTGCAAAGGGCAGTGCCCATTAGATAAGAGTAATTTGGTAGTGAACTGATTTTTTTTTTAATTGTTGTTTTGCTAAAATTGATTTAAGATACCACAACAAAAAAATGGCACTTGAAAATTTAGGTAAACAAGAATGAAATTACAACAAATTATAAAAATGGTTATTACTCATAAAATAGAAAACAGTAAATTATGTTAATATTGACAAGGAAGGGACCCAGCTAAACTGCAAAAACCAGAAAAGATTATAAATAAAGGTCTTTTTCTCTAAGCTCATTTATCTATAAAAACTCTGCATTTGTTTACAGCTGGTATTTGAAAGTTAAAAGTCTAAAGAATTCTGAAACATTACTGTGCGTAAGAGTTATGTCTGCTTGTGTCTGTGTATGTGTGGATGGATATGTGTGTGTGTGCGAGTGTATACCTGTCCTTTTTTCCCCCTAAGGTAAGTCTTTCCGCTCCCGGGATTGGAATGACTCCTTACCCTCTCCCTTAAAACCCATATCCTTTTGTCTTTCCTTCTCCTTCCCTCTTTCCTGACGAGGCAACCATTGGTTGCGAAAGCTATAATTTTGTGTGTATGTTTGTGTTTGTTTGTGTGTCTATCGACCTGCCAGCGCTTTTGTTTGGTAAGTTTCATCATCTTTCTTTTTAGATATAGAGTTAAGAGTATGAGTCACAAGGGTCATAAATGAGGTGATATTTGGCAAACAGCTAAACATTAACTTTAAGCAATATTTTTAATACGTACAGTACTAAGTCATATTTCCTGAGATAGAAGTTGTTGTAACATGTTCTTTCTTTACTTGCCATCAAAGTGCAAATGGAGTTTCAACAGAATGTTTGAAACACAGGAGACTGGAACAGTATGCACACTAAAGTGAAATTGTGGACAAGCTACATAATTGTCTCTGGAGGCACTTTGCGATTATCAAATCCCACAAAGATCACATTATCAAATGATGAAAAATCATGGCTTTGCATATATTATCATAAAAATCTACAACCAACTTCCTGCACCATACGGACTGAGAAGAAAAAAGTTTTTCCTTCTCATTCCGTACTTCCCAAAATCTACCCCTTTTCCTGGACCTCTCCAGTCCTTTTCATTCACCCTTCTTCCTTCTGCCTGAAGGGGCCTATGGCTCCGAAAGCTTGCCAATCACAACAATCTTCTATGTGTGTGTTCTGCCCCACTTGGTGAGTAGATTTTTTTATCTACTCAGTTAAATAATTTTATCAATAATTGTTTTTGCTGTTATATTTAACATTACCTGTTTTTTAATTTGTAAGCATACAAAATGGCCAAGATATTTGCAGTGAGTGTGAACTGTTCAAAAAAAAATATGCATCCATGGCAAACACTGTGGTAAACTCTTTGTTTGGTGGGCATTCCAACAAGATGCACACCAAAGCAGTTTTACACATATGATACTTACGAGTAGTGTAATTCATCTCCAGTTTTTAAAATTTGGGTTGTTAACTACTGGTGTACTCAAATTGTGAGGAAGATTAGAACAAATCAAGTTAGTCATTTTATGATGTATGTATGTAGCAGATGGAAGGCATGTACAAGGATTTGAACCAATACCTGGATTCGAGCCCAGGTCTCCTGTTATCTAGGCAGATGTGCTTACCGCTGTGCCACACTGGCGCAGTGGCATTGCACAACTGCATGGACTACCCTATCAGCCTCCCTCCTCAATCCAGATTCTCATACACACATCAAACCACTTGATATTCACCATAAACTAACAGCAAGACAAAATGTATTTGAGACTTGAAAAGGTCTCTGGGCCATATAGTTTAATTTGATTAGGCATTTTAATTTGATCTCTGCATCTTTGCCAGTAGATGCTCATATTAGTTCAACTTGCAGCTGTCTCACTAGCTCCTACTTCGCTTTGCACATTTGTTCATGGCAAAGTATTAAAATGAGAACCATTATGTTAGGTAAATTGTATCTATACTACTATATAAAGACAAGTCATGTAACATTGTTTCCAAAAATCTCGATAAGTTGTTGACAGATTTACTTCAGATTCTTTCACAATACTCTAACATTTGGACTGACGTAGGCTATATATTTTGTAATATATGTATTTTTATAAATATACATGTAATACATTATAGGGATACATCACCAAAAACTCTTAAAAGTTCTTGATTGACTTATTTACAAATTTTTACATGGTAAAAAATATATATAGCCAATGTCCTCCTTAAAGTTTATTAAACAGTGTACAGGTTTTCTATGAAAACAGACTAGGGCAAAGAAAATATCCCGCTGTGCTGTTAAAATGTGCTGTTTTGTTTCCTTTTTCACATTAAGCTTCCATTGTGATAGCAGGACATTTAAACCATTAGACATATAATTCCCCCATATACATTCTCTCCCTTTATATATAATTTTAAACAAAAATTGTATTCACACAGTTCTGTTCTTTCTCCCTGTCATTTTTAAGAGAAAACATTTGATTTTTTGGTTTATTGGCTTATGATCAGAATACTAAATTATTGGGTCTGAATTGTCGGAAACTTTGTAACCATACCTCATCACTGAATAAAACTGTGAAATGCTTCCATTGAAGCTACTATCCTCACAGGTCCAGCAGCTGGAGAGGTCTCTCTCGCACCCAGTGTACCAAATGATCCCAATTGATTTACCCATTCATTATAAGTGATTCCAATACACAATAGAAGTTTTGTTGGCCATAACAATAAACAATGCTCAAGTTCAGAGAGATGTGGCAGGGGGACATGGACAAAGAAAGGTGGAGGAGATTAGAGCATATATCCAGTTCCCCTACATGTTTAGTAGTTGCGCACCATTGCCAGGTTCACTAGTTGAGTCTGTACCTCTTGATGTGAAAGCTTAATTAGTATAGTATGAACTACTGCATGAAATTTATTTTCTGTTCAAATATTTGTTAGTCACAAATATAAACGGGCTGGCCAAAACTCAACTCAACAGTTTCTTTGTAGCCAATCGTATAAACATGATCATGAACCATGTGGTATGCATGTATTTTTAAAAACTACACTCCTGGAAATTGAAATAAGAACACCGTGAATTCATTGTCCCAGGAAGGGGAAACTTTATTGACACATTCCTGGGGTCAGATACATCACATGATCACACTGACAGAACCACAGGCACATAGACACAGGCAACAGAGCATGCACAATGTCGGCACTAGTACAGTGTATATCCACCTTTCGCAGCAATGCAGGCTGCTATTCTCCCATGGAGACGATCGTAGAGATGCTGGATGTAGTCCTGTGGAACGGCTTGCCATGCCATTTCCACCTGGCGCCTCAGTTGGACCAGCGTTCGTGCTGGACGTGCAGACCGAGTGAGACGATGCTTCATCCAGTCCCAAACATGCTCAATGGGGGACAGATCCGGAGATCTTGCTGGCCAGGGTAGTTGACTTAGACCTTCTAGAGCACGTTGGGTGGCACGGGATACATGCGGACGTGCATTGTCCTGTTGGAACAGCAAGTTCCCTTGCCGGTCTAGGAATGGTAGAACGATGGGTTCGATGACGGTTTGGATGTAGCGTGCACTATTCAGTGTCCCCTCGACGATCACCAGTGGTGTACGGCCAGTGTAGGAGATCGCTCCCCACACCATGATGCCGGGTGTTGGCCCTGTGTGCCTCGGTCGTATGCATTCCTGATTGTGGCGCTCACCTGCACGGCGCCAAACACGCATACGACCATCATTGGCACCAAGGCAGAAGAGACTCTCATCGCTGAAGGCGACACGTCTCCATTCGTCCCTCCATTCACGCCTGTCGCGACACCACTGGAGACGGGCTGCACGATGTTGGGGCGTGAGCGGAAGACGGCCTAACGGTGTGCGGGACCGTAGCCCAGCTTCATGGAGACGGTTGCGAATGGTCCCCGCCGATACCCCAGGAGCAACAGTGTCCCTAATTTGCTGGGAAGTGGCGGTGCGGTCCCCTACGGCACTGTGTAGGATCCTACGGTCTTGGCGTGCATCCGTGCGTCGCTGCGGTCCGGTCCCAGGTCGACGGGCACGTGCACCTTCCGCCGACCACTGGCGACAACATCGATGTACTGTGGAGACCTCACGCCCCACGTGTTGAGCAATTCGGCGGTACGTCCACCCGGCCCCCCGCATGCCCACTATACGCCCTTGCTCAAAGTCCGTCAACTGCTCATACGGTTCACGTCCACGCTGTCGCGGCATGCTACCAGTGTTAAAGACTGCGATGGAGCTCCGTATGCCACGGCAAACTGGCTGACACTGACGGCGGCGGTGCACAAATGCTGCGCAGCTAGCGCCATTCGACGGCCAACACCGCGGTTCCTGGTGTGTCCGCTGTGCCGTGCGTGTGATCATTGCTTGTACAGCCCTCTGGCAGTGTCCGGAGCAAGTATGGTGGGTCTGACACACCGGTGTCAATGTGTTCTTTTTTCCATTTCCAGGACTGTATATTGGTCAGTGTAAAGTAGTGTACATACCTTGTTGTTGTTTGATTACATCTACCTGTAACAACACTATTTTAGTATCAATATTGTTGATGTTCACAATAAATCTTTGGCAAACATTTAATGCTGGTGCTCAGTCCAAAAGGCACTTTAAAATTCATAACACAATGTCATTTTCTTTTAGCTGTGTTTCAACATTTCTTAAGATGACCATAGCCACTAGATACTGTATATTTTATTACTCCTGCAAAAAAAAATATCAGCTTCATCACACTAATCAGATAAAATGCCTGGCATAAAACCTCAAACCCCTTACAACTGAGATAATTTTTTCTTTTCCTTCTTCAGCATAGAAAGTTTACCTTTTGTACATTCAGCTGCCTTGCCAAATATCTTTGGCTACAGCTTGTTCTGAATTAGAGCATACAACGCTTGTGTACTTTTTGTCCCTCAAGTAAAAAGTTTCACCATCTGCCTGGTACAGATTTTCAGAAACTGAATGAGCAGAATTCCTATTTTGTGTAGACTGTACACCAGAATTACTTGTGTGTGTCATCTCTGGCAACTTAAAGGTCTGTACAAAATCCTGGAAGTGACTTTCCAGATAAAATACTCCTTGAAACCAGCTGTCTCGGCAAGTAATTAAAGTTAACAAAAAAGTTTTGTTCCTAAAAAATTCCGATAGGCATCTGAAATTTAATGCACATTTATTTATGGTTAATGGTGCTCAATGAAGGTTACTTTGTTACTGTCACAACTTCATTTCAATTAGACGTAACTTGTCAAGCATTTGTCAACCAAACTGGGCATATATGCCCAATACTGGATCAGATGATTGCCAGTTAAGACTTCAAAGTTTCGTAAAAAAAATGTTCATATACAGAGCCCCGTCGCCAAAAAATATTTACAGCATCATATGGCATCTTGTGGTCATGTAGTGTATCTTATACTAATTGAGAAAAATTTGTTGCATTTTCGAATTTCACATCACTTGCTTAATCCTGTATCTGAAACTTGAAAGACATAAAAAACACACCATCCATACTGTCCGTAGTTTAATCACAGAGAATGTTTATTCATCTTCCATCTATAACTTCACTGGTGAATTTCTTGTTATCAGAAGCCATTTCTAAGAATAAAAAGCAATATTAACACAATAAAATAGTCACTAATGAATCACAGTTTAAATTCATTCAGAAATTACGTTGAATAGCTAAGTTGGTTTAGGTCTCATTTTTACAATGTTATTTGTCTAATCTAAAATATGCTTAATGATAAGAATTTGCATTTTCTATGTATTTTGTGCAAGATATGTTAAGGCAAATAACTTGTATTGTCAAGTGCATTTTTCTACTGTATCATTACATCTGAAGTGTGATGCTTACAGTGAGATTGCTGCATTGTTTTATTGACTACTGTATGTAAACATGTGAATGTTTGACTGTTACTGGTGTATCTTGTCTCATAACGATTGCCAGATGTGAAAGTAATTGTAGTTACAAAACTTCAGAGTGAAGCATCTATGTAGTGATTCTTAAGAGTTTCTGCATAAGAGGACAGTCAAAGTTTTCTAACAAGGAAATCTCCCCATCACACCCCCCTCAGATTTAGTTATAAGTTGGCACAGTGGATAGGCCTTGAAAAACTGAACACAGATCAATTGAGAAAACAGCAAGAAGTTGTGTGGAACTATGAAAAAAATAAGCAAAATGTACAAACTGAGTAGTCCATGAGTAACATAGGCAACATCAAGGATAATCTGAGTTCAGGATCGTCATGGTCCTGTGGTTAGCGTGAGCAGCTGCGGAACGAGAGGTCCTTGGTTCAAGTCTTCCCTGGAGTGAAACGTTTACTTTCTTTATTTTCGCAAAGTTATGATCAGTCCGTTCGTTCATTGACTGTCTCTGTTCACTGTAATAAGTTTAGTGTCTGTGTTTTGCGACCGCACCGCAAACCCGTGTGATTAGTAGACGAAAGGACGTGCCTCTCCAATGGGAACCGAAAACATTTGATTGCAAGGTCATAGGTCAACCGATTCCTCCACAGGAAAACACGTCTGATATATTCTATGTGACACTGGTGACGGCATGTGCGTAACATGACAGGAATATGTTGTCGACCAACCTAACTTGTACACTTGGCGAATGGGTAAAAAGATTCTTCTACCTTGCCCGATTTAGGTTTTCTTGTGGTTGTGATAAACACTCCCAAAAAAGTGATGGAAAACATAAGAGTTTGTCACATAAACTGCAACAAATGAATGCAACAGTTTCACAATCGGACAGTTTTCCCTGTGCTCTGTCAAAACATATGTTTTTAACATTTTCAAATTTTTCCGTGTGTAGACAGTCAAATCCTGCATATGTCCAAGCAAATCTGAACATGTCCTGGAATTTTGGAGAGCAAAGTTAATTATGTGTGAGTGCCTGAACTTTGATAATTGTCTGAAAATAAAAAATTAAACTTTTTACTCGATGGAAGACTTGAACCAAGGACCTCTCACTCCGCAGCTGCTCATGCTAACCACGGGACCACGGCGCTCGTGACTTCACACACTTGTTGATGTTGTATATCTTGCACATGGACTACCAGTTTGTATATTGTGCTTATTTTTTCGTAGTTCCACACAACTTATTCCTGTTTTCTCAATTGATCTGTGTTCAGTTTCTCAAGGCCTATCCAATGTGCCAGCTAATAACTAAATCTGAGGTGGGTGCGATGGGGAGGTTCCCTTGTAAGTACTTTCCCATTTGCCATTATATAGGACAACATACATCACAATTTTTGCACATTTACATTACAGTATAAAGTCACCACTACAGTGTAGTAAACACGCACATACATCACACAAAACATCACACTTAGACACCATAATACATAATAGAATACATGTGCCAATGAGATTATTTTTGAGAACATATCGCACTTAAATCAAATAATAGTGATGGTGGCAGGAAATATTTTAATAACTAAGGAAGAATCTACTACTTTGTATAGACTCCAGGTCGGGTGTGCCAACTGTATGTCAAGAATGTGTGTTCTGTTGTGCACTGTGAAAATAACTTTCCACATTACTTTGTTGATAGTCTACAGTGAATTTCACTGAAGACTCAAGTATTGAATAGAAAATGTGAAAAATAACATAGTGAACAATGATTTTACACAGTCCTACTACTGTGTATGCGCCTGGTTTCTGAATCTCATTTTTTGCCGGCTTAGTTAGAAAGATAAGGCATGACTAATCAGTTACCATATTGTAATAAGTGTTTCAAAGAAGTGGTACTCTTGTGCACAAAAAATGACTATTCTAGACATACCTGTCACTGGTAAGTCAGTGTGCAACATTTACGAATAACGGCAAACAGAAGAATTTAATCTGCATTTCCATTCACTGCTAAATGAGTGCAAATGTGATACTCTTGCTTACAAAAGTCATATTCTACACATAAGTCAGTGCAATGGACGTGAGGGCTGTTTTTCCTGTTATTTGTAACATAACCAATCTCACAGGCAAATAACCTACTTGGCAGTTCCTTGTTACATAGTCTTCATGCAGGTAGATATTTGTTGGATAATTGAACCATCCATGACCATGTCATGATTCTCTAGTGGAAAGGTTGCTTTTGTAAAAACTTCCAAACATTCTTTCCCTAGTCCGCCTTCGTTTCTTCTTTTTATCACTGAGATTTCAACAATTGATGAATGTGTGTTGAGAAGCTGCAACATTTTCTTTCCAGTGAATGAAGTACATTTGATTTAACATGTTTCTCGACATTGTTGTATTGGGTGGGAAAAGAGAGTAGCAAAATCTGCACAACACAGTTTTTCAATCTCTGGCATATAAGCTCTGTCCAGCATATTGCTGAGCCCTTCCATGCATAGCCATGTGAACCATACTTGACAGCTCTAAAGATCGAAATGGCAAGGTAGTAGAAGTGCGACTGAGGTAAACTATCAGTGCAATGGCTGATCAGAGAAGCTGCATTGATAGAAACCAAATGATATCACCTCTGATTGATTTCTAGTCGTTGCTAAGATTAGCTAGCAAATAATATGCTAGGGTCATCATGTTTACGAAACCCAAAATGACAATGTGAATTAGCAATAGCCAAATTGTTGAGTGTTATTGCATTCGAAATCTTTTTTTGTTGACATATTCGACACATTAAACACTTTTTTGTTGGCAAGTTTAAGAAGGTGGCCTTGAGAAATCTGTAGGCCCTAATGGTAAACATATTTTAATAAGCCTCTTCCTATTTCTGAACTGGGCTTTGCCTCTTACTGTATAATTCCAGTAGCCAAAAATGTATTACTTTGTTATTTATATGCAGAAAAAAGGTATTTGAAAGTATATTGGTATTTATATGCAGAAAAAAGTTATTTGAAAGTAACATTGAAAAAGTAGTTGATTTAATACAATTTGCTAAAAAATGATTACCATCTATCTGCAAATGAGAGTTTCTCAGATCAGTGCTGATACTTCCACACTGGCATGTATGAATGTAAGAATAGTGAATATGATGCAGAAGATGCTAAATAAACCTGTGTCCCAGGCCAATAGGAGGCTGGTAACCCAAAGTGAAACAGTTTAGTGAATGTAGTGACTGAGAAAGTGCATCTGGGTAGATCAACATACTTTTCCAAATGGCTGGCAAAACACTAAGGCATCCAGAATGGTAAAAACTGGTAGAGATTTCTTTTCATTAAATTACTGAAGTCAGTTGCATGATAAAATACTGTCAGACTAAGACTAGACTGATAGTAAGCATTTAATATCAATAATTATATCAATAATTAATTAAATGTCAATAATTCAAAATTCTGTGTTGAAAATTACTCTGCCAGCCAAAAGGACAAGTGGATACATTATTACTTTGTGGAAATACCTTATTGTTCAGCTTCACATTAGCCTCATCATTTGAGCTCAGCAATATGGCAGCATCATATCCTACACCACTTTAGTCATTTCTACTTATTTTTGGTATACAAATGTGTTCACTTAGTGGTTTTCATGCAATCTCATGTCTGCCTTAGATTAAATATTTAGTGATCACTTCTTGTTACTAGTCAGCAAGTTAAATGGTTCAAATGGCTCTGAGCACTATGGGACTTAACTTCTGAGGTCATCAGTTCCCTAAAAATTAGAACTACTTAAACCTAACTAACCTAAGGACATCACACACACCCATGCCCTAGGCAGGATTCGAACCTGCGACTGTAGCGGTCGCGCGGTTCCAGACTGTAGCGCCTAGAACCGCTTGGCCACCCTGGCTGGCTCAGCAAGTTAAATCAAAATTTTGTTGATATGGGTACATGTGCAGAAATGTCACATGCCACCACAGGAATCTAGCAAAGTTTAAATTGAATCAATTATTACATTATTAAATAATAAAGACTCCCATGGGTTGAAATGAAGATATTTCAAGTAGGGTTAGAAAGATCTTTTCACCGTATATTAATTCTGTACACAGTCATTTGGGCAATGTGTCTTTTAGGTGTAGCCATTTCCTGATAGGTTTAAATGTTCTGTAGTGAAATTAATAATGTTAAAGAGAATGTAGACAGTTACCTGTCACTTTCTTTGCACCTCTCCCTCCCCACCCACTGTCTCCAAATTTTTAGAAAGGAACTTGTAGGTTGTAAGAGAGCAGTGACACCTTCATACACAAAATGGGATATCCACAGAGAAAGCAATTTTCTGCCCCCCCCCCCCCCCCTCTCTCTCTCTCTCTCTCTCTCTCTCTCTCTCTCTCTCTCTCTCTCTCTCTCTGCGTGCGTGGGCACACACACCACTGTCCCTCTGAGATCAGTAGGAGTCTTCTTTGATTTAACAAAAACAATTTTATTGTGCAGACCATACAATATTCTGCATAACTATGAATGTTATGGGGTTAGCGGAAAGAGAGAACAGAACAGTAGTTAGATTCATATATGGGAAGAAGAAAGTAGAAGGAAGTCTCAGGGTAAAGAAATGGGGAAGAGGTAGACTGACTGGGGTCATGTAAACTGGGTTCTCTTCTGGATCCATTGCTTTTCTTGGTATACATCAATGGCCTGCCATTAAACATGTGGTCAAAAACATTATTTTTTATTGTGTATGGCAAGTGTTGTGAATTTAGCTACTAGGGTAGTTAGTTGTGTCAGCACAGGTCTTTCAGAGACCATATCACTGAACTATAATAATATAAAACCTACAGTCCCAAACATACAACTCTTATAAAATCTAAACTTTGTTCCAAGAATGGTCCATAATTTTAAATTTTTCGGACATTAAGGTAAATGGAACTTTACTTGGAAATATCCTTGCAGAACTAGCACTCCTGAAAGAAAGGATACTGCGGAGACATGGCTTAGCCTGCAAGGTTCGCAGGAGAGCTTCTGTAAAGTTTGGAAGGTAGGAGACGAGATACTGGCAGAAGTAAGCTGTGAGGACCGGGCGTGAGTTGTGCTTCGGTAGCTCAGTTGGTAGAGCACTTGCCCGCGAAAGGCAAAGGTCCCGAGTTCGAGTCTGTCGGGCACACAGTTTTAATCTGCCAGGAAGTTTCATATCAGTGCACACTCTGCTGCAGAGTGAAAATCTCATTCTAGTTTGTTAATATTAGACTGATAGTAGCACCTTACATAAAATAAGTATTTGGAAAAAACACCATACTGCCCTAAACACTGATATTGAAATCCAGTTCAGCCATCTTCAACTAAAATCTACTTTGATATCCATTGACTTAGTGATGGGTGCTATGCTGTGAGGCCAGGCATACAGCATTAAGTGTGAGGCTCTGTTATGGCCACTAGTAGCCACACAGCATTAGGCATACACACAGTTCTGCTGTGGCCAGTGGTGGCCACATGATAGTGTGTGTGTTTATTCTGTTGACTTCAGTCCTTTGTTTTGTATTGTGTTCAATTTGGTGAAGTATAACATTTCCATTTTGCAAAAGAGGCTGTGATAAAGTGCCACTGCACAACATCTGTAAGATCTTACAGTAATTTAGTGATACTGTGCACATTTTTGTATTTAATTCAACTTTATGCAGTTTAAATAATGTAGAACTTAATATTGTTTTCACAAAAAAATTATCTGTAATGCAATCAGTAAATTTTCGTACTATGTTACATGCATATTTTACTCTTGGCTTACGGGAAATTTTTGAGAACATTTGTGGAAAGAAAGAGAGGAGGTCCTGATAACTTCAACCTTGAGAATAGCTTCATCAGAACGGTTTGCAAATTTGTGACTTATTTTTTGCTGTTTGGAGTGACATGCTGCAGGCCTGTATACACAGCTCACTGTTGCAAGTTAACAGAATAGACATTATGGGTGTTGTGGTGCCTTGACAGGACAGTTGTCCAGAAAGGACCTAGAGGCAAGTAACCCCTCCAGGCAACTTGACCCAAATATGAAAAGAACAAAACCTATTTGTTACAATGCTCATATTATTCTATCTGCTCATGCTTTCCCTATCCTGTGCAAATAGTGGAGAATTACCTATTTGATACATTATTACCAGAAACATTGACTATGTACGAAAAGATAGATTGCTATTTTTATTGTTTAGTATCAGAAACACTAGCAGATGAGTCTCCACATTCTGTAAAGTAGATGACCCATTAGTCTTCTAACAGGAGCTGGAATCAGTTCAAGTAAGAGCATTCAGAGCAGCAGTAGTTCAAATTCAGTAATAGCGTATCAACCTCGATAAAAATTACTTGATAATATTAGACACACTAGTGTGTGTAGTAGTAGTAGTAGTAGTAGTAGTAGTAGCAGTAGCTGGTGCTGGTGAATAGTAGTTTCCTTTCCTTTACATGGTTAAAATAATATTTGTAGCCAATGTCTGTGTGGACCATGTGAGACATTTGCGGTTCAGTTACATAGTGTAACTGCTCCCTAAACAGAAAAAAAGGTTTAATCAGATCCAACTCTTTTCGATTTTTTCATTAATGAGGCTTGCAATCAGACCCGTTTAATCTGTAAAATAGGATTACACAGGTAGCAAGCCTTACTGCTAACTTAAATCTTGTTGCTTACTCGCTGGACTGTGTAAACTTTTCATTCCATCCAGCACTGCTAATTTTGTGTCGCCAGCTATCTCCACTACAGGTGTCAATCATAGTTGTTTTATCTGAGAGAGAATTCTAATGTTAAGAAATAAAAAGATCAAAGTTACTCAAATTTTATCACAGGAGCAGTGTATTTGCTTGAACCAAATCTGTTCATCTTATTTAAGCACCTCCAACTAGTTATTAGCTCTACAGGCCAACACTGGGCTGCCACCAATCAGTGGTATTTACAGAGGGAGTGCCACCACTATATGAAATGTTTCAACACTGACTATTCCAGACAATTCTAACAGAGCTATCAACATGTTCTAGAATCTTCTCCAAAGCTTAACTGTGTTTGGCTTCAAGACAGTCTTACTCTACAAAATGTATTGCTAACAAAGAAAGCATCCTGTAACTGTACTGGAATCATTCTGCACAAATCAGTTACAATGCCTGACAACACAAGAAAATGTACCCATGCTGTAATGATACTGCAAACACTTCGTATATGTAAAATCACTGTCTTTTTCTGGTAGGATGAAACACTAGTACTTATCCTGCAAGACTACATTTTAGAAGGAACTCTTCAAGTAAGACTAGTTGCTGTAAAGCAGGTACAAAGCAATGCATCTAGTCAGGTGTTACCTAAAATATTCTTGTTTATCAGTCATGTAATTATGACCATTATGTCTGAACTTGGGATATGTGAAAAATTCTGACCATAAAGCATTCTCACACACACACACACACACACACACACACACACACACACACACACACACACACACACTCACTTTGCGCCAGCAGCCTGAAAAACAAAAACTGAGGGCATAAGTGATTCTTTTCAGATATTAAATTTTTCATCACAAATAAAAGTAAAAAGAAATACAGTCAATTGGCTCAAAGGAGCCTTTGTCTCTGCAAGAAATCTAAAAGCACATAAATCACCTGATTTACTTCAGATACCTTCAAGCAGAAAAGCACAACAATTGAAAAAATATTTAGGTAGAAAAACTTTCTGCTCATTTGCCAATCTGCATTTTACATTGTAAGCAGACTTAAACAATATCATAATAACTAGCATTGTTTTTAGGAACAACCATTAAGTGTAATTTTCATCACATAACATTCAAAAAACCTCAAAGTAACCAGATGAGAAGTCATCTTAGACTGTCAGAAAGTGGTCATGTACCCAATACATTATTATTTAGCTTACATGTGTAAAGCTGTTGCTTATTTAACCTGTAGACTGCATGATCATTTTCATCATAGCTCTTTTTACACAAATACACAGTATTATATAATCTTGCCATGTTCTCCATATACACAACAAAATAAACCTTACAAATAATCTTTAGCAACAGGAGCAAAAGAAAACATTAACTTGAATGTTAGCCAAGTTCATTGCTTTACGGTTCACATCAATTAAATGTGAGATAAACTTCATCTTCTTAGAACTAAGTTCATGCAGTAATAATTGGGGGAGGGTGGGGAGATAAGGGAGGGCATCAAATGTCAACCACTGGATTGTAGGATGTGTTCCTGAATGCAAATCCCACAAAAATATTTTTAAAGTGCAGAGATGGAACTTAAATCTTCGTCTGTGAACAAACTGAGCCATCGTATTTCATGCTCCACTATAGTAGCATGTAAGAAGATTGTTAAAAAATCTGCCATTGTCCCCTGATAATACCCTAACAAAAAAAGCACCATGAAGGAATTAGTCAAATGAGACAGAAATCTGTAGATGTGATGTACCTGTACAGACAAACCAACCTCTGGACATTATGCAAGCAGTTTTGGCTTGGCTTTGATTGCATCCTCCTGAGGGATATTGTGCCAATTTCTGTCCACTAGGCACATTAGATCATCAGAATCCTGATTTGGTTGAAGTGCCATGCCCATTATGCTCCAAATGTTATCAATTGAGAAGAAATTTGGAGACTTTGCTGGCCGAGATAGGGTTTGGCGTGAAGACAATCATTAGAAACTCACACCCTGTGCAGGCAGGCATAATCTTTCTCCATTGTAAGCCCAGCATGACTTGGCATGAAGAGCACCAAAATGGGGGTAGAATATTGTGGAATATTGCAGTGTCGCGGGTGGCAACCAAAGGGGTTCTGCTATCAATTGAAATGGCACCCTAGACCATCATTCCTGATGGTTGAGCTGTTTAATGAGTGACAGTCAGGTTGGTGTCTCACTGCTGTCCAGAATGTCTCTAGACATGTCAACATTTCTTTAGATGCCCTGGACAACAATGAGATACCAATTTGACTGTCGCCCACCCCACCACACTCACTGCCTGACAACTGAGAGTAATGGTCTTGTGGGCACCATTTCTTTTCATAAACAGCCCCATTTATTTTTCATCTGCAGCACCCATTCAACACAGGCGTTCATTGTATATATTCTGTGCTCCATTTTGTTGCTCTGCCTGCAAGCCATCTTGGGCTCAAGTTTCAGCAAGATAATGCCTGCCTGCACATAGTGAGTGTTTCTGCTGCTTGCCTTCAAGCTTACCAAGCTGTACATCATCCAGCAGGGTTGCCAGATCTCCCTCCAGTTCAGAAGTTTTGGAGCATCATGGGCAGGGCCTTCGAACCATATCGTGATTCTGACAATCTATTGTGGCAATTGGACAGAAATGTGCACAGTATCCCCCAGGACACCATCCAACAACTGTCACTCAATGCCAAGCTGAATAACATATTGCATAAGGTCCAGAGGTGAACCAGTGCATTACTGGCACTCAATTGGTGAAGCTGTTTATCTAGAATAAATAATCCAATTTTTCTGATATTGTAAGCATTTGTTTGTCTATAAGCGTACATAACATGTACAGATTTCAATCCTACTCTTTCATTCTTTGTGGTGCATCTATTTTGTCTTTGAGTATATTCACTTGCATTATGCAAATAATAAGAGGGTGGAAGTAGGAAACTTAACATTTCTGGAATTCCCTTTCACATATTGGAAGTGCTTTACTGGATATAAATTTTCATCCGGTATATTGAGAGAAATTTTAACACTTAATCCATTGTAACTGTGTATTCTTCAATATTGCCATGACCTAAAGATATCTGAAGCAATAATGAATGCTACTATAGTAGACTAAGCATAAGTCGATCCCTGACAGCTGGCAGCACTGTTGCTAGTTTTCAACTGAACCATAAATGGCTGCAGGCAAAAAACAGCCAGCTATAGAGAGGTGATAACACAGAGGCACTGCCATAGAGATGTTCACAAAATCACATTACACAGTTGTGTTAGGTAGGTTCATGCAGTTGCTACAGGATTTTACACTTACACAGCTAAATTTTGTTTAACTTCAGCAAAAATAAAATTTGCCCCCTAGTAAACTGAGAGGAAGATCACTTTTATATATCAAAGTGGGTCGAGGTGTTGATAAACTTTGAACTGCAGTTTTATCCTTGTTAGGTATTTGTAGCAGTGGTGGTTTAAGTTGAAATTAGAAGAGTCCTGAATAAGTTGTGTGAGTCACAGATGTTAACACCAAGTGATAATTTTATGCAACAAGCATGATCTCTTAAAATTCTGAAATTCTGTAAGAGGGAATTTAATTCTATGCTTAATGTAAAGACTGGGGATTCCTTCTGTTCAAATCAGTGGATGGTACAATTTGTACAATTAAATTGATGCAGAAGATTACTGTAGCATACCCACATCACTAGAAAGTTTTAGTTACAAATATTATCTGGAAACAGTGCTAACAATAACAAAAACAAAAGTAATAAAAACAAATAGCCCAATAACTTGGGTAAGAAAAAGAACCTAACAATTTAATATCCGACCCACACTGACCACAGCAAAATGCATTGTTACCTATTACAGTAACAGAATGCAATTATTTCTTCTGCTTGCCGCAACAGGAAACACACAAGACTTCAATTTTGCACATTTCGCTCTTCATGCAACAATGGATATGAAGAGCTGAATCACCAAAACATGATTTCAGTTTTCATTAGCAATTTGTGCTGAACAAGATGTCTTACTTTACTTACAGCAATAAATTTCTTCCAGCCCCCCCTCCTCAGAACTTTTTTTTTTTAAATTAAGACCTCTAGAACACACATGAAATTTAAATAATTCCATTTTACAGTTTTCATTAGTAAGAGAGCAACAAATCTCCTCTGCAATTAAACCAAAAAATTGAGTTGATGCAGTGTTGAGCCCCTGGTAAAAATGTAAACTGAAATTAGTTACAAAAAGGCATTTCAACATGCTATCATTAGACAAATATTAAAATTTTGTTAATGTTTAGGCCTCAGTGTTTTTTCCAACTTGCAACTATGTCTGAAGTAAAAATTTCCAGCACCAGACACACATCGGCAAGATATAAAATTTGACACTGGAAATTGCTGCTATTGGAAATGAATTTAGTGAGGGATTACTATGGATGATGATCAACATTATTATTTTGAAATAATACATTACCACAACGTCCCTGAAAGCTGCTGATTTCCTTTAAACATGTTTACAATTGGTGTTTTTTTTTTTTTGGTGGTATTGGAAGTAGGTTCAGAAAGAACTAAGAATGTGATAAGATTCCTCTCAAACATATCACATCAATAGTTCCTTTGAACTACCACTTCTGATCAGACAAGCATAAAGTCATTGTTGATGAGCAACACATATGTTGATATCTGAAAGTTGTATGTGGTTAACCACTCCCGGTGATATTATTACCACACTAGGAATGGTTCACCACACACCCCTTCCACTTACTTGCTGCACAGTTGCTTAACAGGACTTCTCTGTATTTGTGAAAGACAAAGTGTTACATCTACGAATATAAATATCAAATACTGCCTGCAGTAATGTGTGTGTTTGTCGATTGTGGCATGCTGGAAGTATTGAACTGCACCCGGTGAGTTATATAACAACACACATGGCATAGTTCAACACTCACAGTCTGCCATAAAACCACGTATATCTTATACAATCTGTGACAACAATAAAGTATTTGCTGTTATAACAGTTATCAGAGGAAAGCTGAAAGAAAATGTGGCCTTCTGCATGCCGTATACAACTACTTCCTCAATGTATGCACAAAAGCTGATTTAAAGATATTAGCATTGCTACTCTCAGAAGCAACTATTACAAAAATTACTGGAAAATTTGACACACTTAATTAAATAATGCACTCAGTGCTTTTCTGTAGCTAACAAATCTATATTCACAAAATGCTGCCAACAGTACATAAAGATAAGGGTACAAAGTGCAAAGCACAATTTTGGTTTCATAAAAATATTCTTTCTTATTTCTTAAGATACTATTATTTGTTAAGTAAGTTATTTACTTAAGTGCAACATTTCTTACAAATTTCCTCAAAGCCCTCTCTTGATGCTTTAATATATTTGTTGTGGTGATTCCTCTTCTTAAAGACTGCTGCTACTGCACAAGGAGATATGTTCCCATACATTTTTCTTCTGTGATTTAGCTTTATGATGTAAAAGTCATGAAACTAAGTCACAAAAGAGAAAGATACAGAATAAAGATGTACCACAAAGGATTGAATTCTTATATTGGCAGCTCACTGAGGGTACAAATTTGTGTAAGAGCAGGTCCTATTCAGTTTTAATACACACATTTTAGGATTGTGGATACTCATTCAAAGTGTCTGACCCATAAAAATTACTTTTATTACACAGTAGCAATTATGGAATGTTGAAGTATCCCACTAATATTTTCAAGTGTTCTGTCTAGTCACATTACAAGACTATTGTGACTCTAGGCAGGCACCTGAGAACATTAATATGGTAATTTGCTAGAAAACAGATTGCAAATTGTGCACATATCCTGAAAGTAAGAAAAGAATTTACAAACATCACCACCACCACAAAAAAAATTAAGAGTATCATTGCATTTCATAGTTTAAAGCAGGTGAATTTTTGATTCTGTTCTCACATTGTCAATAGATTTCATGAGTAGTAACTTTAAAACACACACACACACACACACACACACACACACACACACACACAGTCGCAGTTTGTGAATGATACTGTTATTAGTCAGAGCAATTCAGCATAGAGGATTTAGGGCACACATTTTTCGTGCTTGGAAATAAGGAGGTAACAGTAATAAGCCTGAATGTCTCCACTGTTGACAAACTTGGGGGGGGAAGAAAACTAGACCAATAACTTGTAGCTGCTGCAGATGCTTACCATGAAAGCAGATGCATATAAATGTAAAAAAGTTGTATGGATTGGACTGTTACTGCCATAGCACTTTATAGTTATTTGGGCAAATTATCACAAGATGTACATACAGTCCACATTAAAGCTGCCTCAAAATTTTCGCATAAAAACTGCGAAGTATTGTCGAGATTTTCTGAACATAGTGATTTATTTATTTACTTTTACAATGCAGTGCAGCACTAAACTACTTTTTGGACAGGAACCGGTCAAAAGATATTGTATTTCTTTAGGCTGGCATAAGACTTTCTTCATTTAAGAATCGAAATGGATCCTACCGTCTTTTGGTACAAAAATTTCATATTTGAGCCTCTAAAGTAAAAACTGCAATTGGGCCCGGGTTCGATTCCCGGCTGGGTCGGAGCTTTTTCCCCGCTCAGGGACTGGCTGTTGTGTCGTCCCAATCAGCATTATTTCATCCCCATCGCCGCGCAAGTCGACGAACTGGCGTCAAATCGAAAGACTTGCACCAGGCGAGCGGTCTACCCAACGGGAGGCCCTCGCCACACGCCATTATTATTATATTGAATAAATCCAATTTCAACAATGGTAATTCTTCTGGAAAACCTGGCTTCTTGGAGTTACATCTTACCAGAAAGGATCAGAGAAATCTCTGGGAATCTCATAAAATCGCAGGGAATTGTGTATTCTTAACCTAGCATTGAAGTTTTTTTATTGAATTTTATAAACCACAAATTTTAAACTACTCAATATTTCAAGGTGTATTAATTGTATGAATATTGTCCGTATAAATTATCGATATTAGAAATTGCTGTTAACTACCCCTTAATGGCTACTAAATCTCAGCTGAGAGGAAAGTAAAGTAAATACTGCTATAGCTCCCCTTTCCCCGCTCATAGTTTGTTTTCAACATCTACTAATGACACCATCTTCCTCCCTGTACCAGGAATTCTCACCAATTCTTGTTTTCTTTCTTTCTAGTGTGAGTAGCCACCCTAGTTTGTACGACTTTCGCCCCTCGATGAAAATTTTGCATTCGAGCATTAGAAACTGCGCCGCTCGTCATTCAGGTTTTCACGTCATTTCTCAGAATCGTTGGAGGTATATCCCAAGATGATTTCGGAAGTCGTGGATTATAGACTTTTGCACCACATTCGTGTTAAGTGTACTGTCGTCCATATTTTCGCATTCACCGTCGCCCCTAAAATTGTGAATAAATCGTACTTAACATTTGGGTGTATGATTCAGTAATTTTTATGAGGGGACGTTATTTGTGTTCTGCATATTCAAGTCTTCCAGAAGTTCTTCATAATGCATTAATTTTTTCAGTTGTCTACTGCAGCAATAATTTGTTATTCGTGTACAGGGAAGTTCATTCTTTCACAGCACAAAATATTTGCATTAGGTGATTCGTTATGGTTCAAATGGCTCTGAGCACTATGGGACTCAACTGCCGAGGTCATTAGTCCCCTAGAACTTAGAACTAGTTAAACCTAACTAACCTAAGGACATCACAAACATCCATGCCCGAGGCGGGATTCGAACCTGCGACCGTAGCGGTCTTGGGGTTCCAGACTGCAGCGCCTTTAACCGCACGGCCACTTCGGCCGGCGATTCGTTATGAGTCAGCGTGCCGGTACGCTGTGAGACAGTAACGCACGCGTGCATCGAATTCTGTGAATCATATGAAAACGTTGGTTTGCTTCTCCCAGTAGACATTTCATTTCGTGGATTCAGCAAAAATGAACAGCACTGTAGCTATTAAGTTGCTCTGCTGCGTGGCGGTAGTACACAGCGAAGTTGCAGGCCTGCACACGAGACGAAGGGGCCACAGTAAGGCAACACAGACGTGACGTACTAAGTTCACAGGTCTACAGGACGTTTTCTTAAACCTTCACCAATTTCGCATGCCTTTTCTGTCTGACTTTTGAAAAGCCCTTTTTGAGAAATAAAATTTTTCCTTCAAACTAGGTACCGCACGAAACACATCGTTGGCAGTATTTGGTTTGACTACACTTCACGATAACTAAAATATTTCGAAACCACCAGAGAAAAATGAAAGATATCTTTAAAGCCACACTGTGTTAACCGTATGTACTTAACTGAATTTTTGCGTGGCTGCTTGGTCCAAGTAAGTATTACCATCGCCTATGCGGTAACGTGGGTCTGTTTTAGTACATATTTTCTGATCATTATTCACTGTACGCGATGAGAAAAAGACGCATCAGGACAGAAGCAAACTTACGCCTACCCTTGGATGAGCACTTCCCCAAGTTTTGAATGGATTGAAGCGTTTACATGTTTTACACGAAAACAATTAGTAATGAATTCTGTTTCCTATTTTGTCCTAAAAAAGACTGCTTGATTCCCTCCGGCGTTACAGAAAATTCTATGACACGAAGAAACGTCTTAAACCTTTCTGATAGAAAGTGGCCTCGTGTGCTTCTGTGAGAAGACAAGCCTTAAACGGGTGCGAACACAAACATACCTTTTGTAGATCTGCGACTTTGTCGAACCATTCACCGCAGCTCCTGACCTGCCTTCAACTAGACCAGAAATGCTCCGCTGCATGCTTAAATAACCTCTGTACCCTTCCCGTTGGTAGGGGTAGCTATTCGGTGGTGGGGGTAAATTGTGTGGTGAAAGTATCGGAATATGCCTGCTGTCGCATGTCTCAAGTTGGTATGTAATGTACGCGAATGTTGTACTAATTTCTGGGTATATATATTAAGAATTAGCATGAAATTTATGAAGCTGCTACGCTTCTTGGTTATTCATTAAATCATTACTCTGCTATTGACGACCTAGTTACATTATTATATACGTTCCTTTGAGTTTTAAAGTTCTGTAATTCCAAAGCTAAACATTACGTCGAAAAATGAAATAACCTCTCGAAAAACAAAATATTCCTTCAAAACGTTTTGCACATTGAGCGAACAGTCCACGGGCGTACTAACGGTTCATAGTGTCCAATGGGCACATTGACACCAGGAGATAGCGCGATAACAGTTCTCAATATGGCGAAAAAGTAGAGAAAAGACCCAATGCAAAGAGTTCTTACCAGTAACATTTTATGAACTACGTAGCAATTTTACCCTTATTTTTGGTGACCATTGATCGGTCTTATACGTGGGCTGGATGTAGATTGTTTTGATATAATGTACGCGAGACGTTTCAGTAGTTTCCATTTAGTATCACGTTGTTCTTCATTATAATACAGATTTAACCCTACGAAACTTAACGTATTGTCTCGCATCTGACTTCTACATCTACATTGATACTCCGCAAGCCACCCAACGGTGTGTGGCGGAGGGCACTTTACGTGCCACTGTCATTACCTCCCTTTCCTGTTACAGTCGCGTATGGTTCGCGGGAAGAACGACTGTCTGAAAGCCTCCGTGCGCGCTCTAATCTCTCTAATTTTACATTCGTGATCTCCTCGGGAGGTATAAGTAGGGGGAAGCAATATATTCGATACCTCATCCAGAAACGCACCCTCTCGAAACCTGGCGAGCAAGCTACACCGCGATGCAGAGCGCCTCTCTTGCAGAGTCTGCCACTTGAGTTTATTAAACATCTCCGTAACGCTATCACGGTTACCAAATAACCCTGTGACGAAACGCGCCGCTCTTCTTTGGATCTTCTCTATCTCCTCCGTCAGACCGATCTGGTACGGATCCCACACTGATGAGCAATACTCAAGTATAGGTCGAACGAGTGTTTTGTAAGCCACCTCCTTTGTTGATGGACTACATTTTCTAAGCACTCTCCCAATGAATCTCAACCTGGTACCCGCCTTACCAACAATTAATTTTATATGATCATTCCACTTCAAATCGTTCCGCACGCATACCCCCAGATATTTTACAGAAGTAACTGCTACCAGTGTTTGTTCCGCTATCATATAATCATACAATAAAGGATCCTTCTTTCTATGTATTCGCAATACATTACATTTGTCTATGTTAAGGGTCAGTTGCCACTCCCTGCACCAAGTGCCTATCCGCTGCAGATCTTCCTGCATTTCGCTACAATTTTCTAATGCTGCAACTTCTCTGTATACTACAGCATCATCCGCGAAAAGCCGCATGGAACTTCCGACACTATCTACTAAGTCATTTATATATATTGTGAAAAGCAATGGTCCCATAACACTCCCCTGTGGCACGCCAGAGGTTACTTTAACGTCTGTAGACGTCTCTCCATTGATAACAACATGCTGTGTTCTGTTTGCTAAAAACTCTTCAATCCAGCCACACAGCTGATCTGATATTCCGTAGGCTCTTACTTTGTTTATCAGGCGACAATGCGGAACTGTATCGAATGCCTTCCGGAAGTCAAGAAAAATAGCATCTACCTGGGAGCCTGTATCTAATATTTTCTGGGTCTCATGAACAAATAAGGCGAGTTGGGTCTCACACGATCGCTGTTTCCGGAATCCATGTTGATTCCTACATAGTAGATTCTGGGTTTCCAGAAATGACATTATACGCGAGCAAAAAACATGTTCTAAAATTCTACAAGAGATCGACGTAAGAGATATAGGTCTATAGTTTTGCGCACCTGCTCGACGACCCTTCTTGAAGACTGGGACTATCTGTGCTCTTTTCCAATCATTTGGAACCCTCCGTTCCTCTAGAGACTTGCGGTACACGACTGTTAGAAGAGGGGCAAGTTCTTTCGCGTACTCTGTGTAGAATCGAATTGGTATCCCGTCAGGTCCAGTGGACTTTCCTCTATTGAGTGATTCCAGTTGCTTTTCTGTTCCTTGGACACTTATTTCGATGTCAGCCATTTTATCGTTTGTGCGAGGATTTAGAGAAGGAACTGCAGTGCGGTCTTCCTCTGTGAAACAGCTTTGGAAAAAGGTGTTTAGTATTTCAGCTTTACGCGTGTCATCCTCTGTTTCAATGCCATCATCCCGTAGTGTCTGGATATGCTGTTTCGAGCCACTTACTGATTTAACGTAAGACCAGAACTTCCTAGGATTTTCTGTCAAGTCGGTACATAGAATTTTACTTTCGAATTCAATGAACTTCGGAATTATTGACAAAGCAGGCGAATAGCGTAGGAGATAATATACGTCAAACACAGTTTTCAAAATCTCATCACAGCTGGCTCTAGATTTCTTCCATTGTCGTTGAAACGCTAGGCGTGAAAATGTGATCGCTTTCTCTTTTGCAAGTAAGCAAGACAGAAAAGCCATCCTTTGCATCTCTGAATTGCTGTATACACATAAAGTTACCCAATCCACGCAGTTTTCTCTGACGCGCAAACAGCTTTTGAATGATTCGAGCCACGAAGAAATGTCCATGGGAGGATAGACGCACATTTGTGCGGTGATATAGTAGCTTATTTTTCAAGGGCATCCTTACTAATTTTCTTTAAACAATAGAACGAAAGAAACCGAGACACATTTCATGTCCACAAAATACATGTCTGCTTAGGTTTCACATCAATGCACAGCACTACACAAAGGAGCCACCTTCTTCGCCAGCCGCCGACTCATCGCTTAGTGATGTAACTAACTACCGTCATTGTTGAAATGTATCGCGCATTCTATTTCAGTATAAACATTAATGAAGATGAATAATAAGTAATAAATATGAAAATTTTCCTTCGTGTCTTGTCACAGAAAACAAGGGAATTTACTGAAAAAATTCCACACAACGGTGAGGATTAACAGAATGCATTTGCTGCTGAAATTTGTTAGTGCGCCTGTAGGCCTGAAAATACGAATTGTCATCTCGGTTCGCCCTAAATTCGTGGTCTAACGGTCAGGAATATCAACAACAGCGACGATAAAAGATACTTTTATCAGTTTCGTTGGATTAGCTCAAATGAAATAAGTGGATGTAACATAATCGCTAAACGGTCAGAAATGTTGACGTGCAATTAACGAATGTCGTGACTAATGAAAATTTGTATTAGACTGGGACTCAAAGCCAAATAAAATTTTTTTCTTCCATTTTCAGGAGTTTCTGAACGCTTTTAGCGATAACGTTTTATTTTGTATTTTATTGATTTTTATCGCTTTCATTTCACTTTATCGAATCTGTCACCCGACATGATCTTGGGCAGCGTTGACTCCGTTCGTCCAGTGGTGTTATTCCACGTACCTCGTAGTAAAACCTCTGATGGTAGTGTTCAGAAATTATACATGAAAACGTGTGACACTGAAAGTTTGAGTCGGCCTGGGGGAGTGATCGCGGAAAACTGGACATCAGAGTCGTAGTAGCGATCCGCCCCAACTTTTCAGTTTTTCACTACATATTCATAAGATATTTTTGAAACCTCTCCCAACTTATAGTCATGTGGCAGAAAATGTGACTACCCGATTTTCGCTGTGTTTCTTGGAGGATGCAATTTCTGCTAGTTTGAAGCTCAGTCTGCTTCTAGGATCCCTCAGTGCCCGGTTATGGAGACTTGACTACTGTGTTCTATAAAGCTTCACTTCCCCTGCCCTTTTTAATTTTCAGTATTAACTATAGCATGATGTATTTCAGCCTTAAAAAAATGGCGTAGTTATTTTATTTCTCGAACTACTGCGAGTTTTCTTTCTTCCCATGGAAGTTAGTAAACTTTTCCGATTCGTTAAATCCGTTTAACGTGTCATTCTTCTTTGTAACCTTGTACTGGAGGACGTTAGGATTCCACTTGTCTACTCCATACTGTATGTTAAACAGATTTCGTGTTTTTCTAATTCCAAATTCATATGCTGTAATCGAGAAACAAACTCGTTTCTCAGTATTACTCCTGGGTTGCATCACATCTCAAAAGATTGCCTTCAGTTACAGAAGACTCACCGTAATTTTTTAACGTTTAACCTACAATGTCTAGACCATTCCGTGTTTCGTCGGTTACACTGGAAAAAATAAAGAAACTCGTATTCACGCACTCTTGCTGCCTGGCTTTTGCTAGTGACCACTTGTCTCCAATATATATTAAAAGAAATACGCGCTGTAATTGCCAACATAGGCATCTGTAGACACAGAAGACGTTCGCAATTGGTACGTTTAATTTCGCAATACATGTTGAAAGATTTCTTAAGTGGGTAGGAGTGCTGAAATGTTAAGTTCGATAACGTAAGAAATGTATTTGTGGTACAAAGGTTTAATTTTTATCCAAATTTATTTTGCTGTGTACATAATGTAGTTAAACACATGTAACGGTACCGAGCTACATGACGCAGTGGTTAGAACAACGGACTTGCATTCGAAAGGACGACAGTTCAAACTCGTGTCCGGCCATTCTGATTTATGTTTTCCGTGATTTCCCTAAATCACTTGAGGCAAATGCGAGGCAAATGCCGGAATAGTTCCTTTGAAAGGGTACTGCCGACTTCCTTCCGTTATCCAACGGGACCGATGACCACGCTGTTTGGTCCCCTCCCCAAAATCAACCAACCAACAATTAGGCCGGTATTACACTATCAAATTTCTTTGTCAAATATCTTTGTCCAAAATCTGTGTCAAAGATATTTGATGGTGTAATAGGAAACTTTGTCAAATATTTGATCGTCCAATATTTGATCAAATCTAGGGCCTCGCTGTAGATTTGATCAAAGAAGTCGCTTGTCATCTCTTCACCGCAGTGTGACATGTTACCACATGGAGCGCTAGCATCGCTGCATTCTGTCGTCGTCAGTGTTTTTATAAACATTGCCGGTAAATACAACTGGTGTTTGCCGACAACTACAAAATTAATAGAGATGTATGAAGCTGATGAGGCTCTTTACAACGTGAGGCACGCTGAATACAAAAATAGATTACGAAGATTAGAGACCTGACCTAACCTAACCTAACCCTCCTCTCCTGTAGCAAGGAATCGGAGTGTTACACTAAGCCTGTCTTCTGCAGATGTAGCAGTTCTTAAGTGAATATTATGCTTTGTGATATGAGGATACACTTCATTGAGCACATACAGAAATGTATGCTCATCCATTCTTAAGTAATTGATGTACGACTGGACGTCCTCCACTATAAGCTCACGTAACAAGTTTTGTTGAGTGCTTTTATCGTGTCGTCGTAAGACCCACGGCTTCACCCAGATAAGTTTCCTTTTTTTTCCCCCGCTTCTCTTCCGCATGTGCACACAGTGCAACTGTGGTACATGCAACTGCTGCGGTTAATAACAAATTGTTGTTGTCAGCCATCTTGAACTTTGACGAAAAATATGACAGTGTAATACCCCTTCTAGCGCTATACGTCAAAGATCTTTGTCAAATATATTTGACGGAATATTTGATCACATGTTTGATCAAATCTTTGGCAAAGAAATTTGATAGTGTAATACCGGCCTTAACGATAGAACGGGCCTAAAGAACATTCTAAGCTAATTGACGCATGAGGTGGCTGTTAATAAAACAGTTATTAGTATATGAACCCATAAATAGATTTTTGCGTTTTATCCGAAAAAACCTGCCATTGTATCGAGATTCTCATTTCTGAATGTGTTTGCATAATACATGCTAAATATGTCGATTACAATGTTCGCTTATCGATATTGTTTGAAAACCACATAACTTTTATCAAGAAAAGTAACTGTAAACTTTGATGTTCCTAACTATTGGTTTACTTGCAAGACCTTTTTACAAAGAGAAGCATACTTCCTCGAATCCTGCCTCGGGCATGGGTGTGTTTGATGTCTTTAGGTTAGTCAGGTTTAAGTAGTTCTATGTTCTAGGGTACTGATGACCTCAGATGTTAAGTCCCATGGTGCTCAGAGCCATTTGAACCATACGTCCTCAAACATCAATATTTTAGTTTGAGTAAGGAACTACAGTGAAAAACTTTTAAACAAGAAGACTCGTGAAAAGATTAATCAGTTAATAAGAAACATTACAGCGTTCCTGAAACATAACTATTTGTCACACTTGTTTTGCTATAACCAGAAATTTCTGTGAATATTTCCTAATTAAAAACCGGGAAGCCACAGTTAAGCAAGAAGTATTTATTAGATAATGTAATTACATCACAACCACCATTGCAGGCAAGATAGTAAACAATGAACAAAGACAGAGAGAAACCCACACAAGCAGTAAGGAGAAAATATCAAAGCGTAAATAGTAAATAAATGATACTTCAACATCTCACATCTCCCTCCTTCTGTTTAATAATTCCACTTGGGGCGGAGGGGGGGGGGGGGTGCAGAAAAATGACTCACACAGCGATATATGACAAGCACAAACGTTGAAGCATCACCCAATTTCGTATCTCCATCTTGAGACTGTCTATTAGCCCACACACTTCTAATGACCTTTATTATGTCACGTGTTCCTTGGAGCTGATATATTGAACATCCAAGTGCACTAATTGTCTAACTGCCATATAAAATTCTACTTAACATCTACAGACTTCAGTTGTTTGTGTTACCCCTTCTGTAATAGGAGTAGGCATGACTGATAACCTTCAAAAACTGTTGGAGTTTTTACCGAGATTTTAGGTTCTTCAAGTGAGATCTTCAACCATTTTTATTTCTATTTTTTATTGTTTTTTGTTATTGTAGCTGTTGCCAAAGCGAAATATACTGCTTCTGTTGAAGGTAGTGAAACAAGTCTGCATCTTTGTAGCCCAACAAACAGCGTTTCCAAAGTCTTGAATATGTATCCTGTTTTAGAACTTCTTCCCTTTTCGCATTCCCATTCAGAATCAACATAGCACAGAAGACCACTTCTTCTTCTTCTTCTTCTTCTTCTTCTTCTTCTTCCTTGGCTCTACAGCTCATGATGAGCCTTGGCCTCTTCTACAATTTCCTTCCATCTCTCTCGGTCCTTTGCCAACACTCTCCAGTTTCTATAGCCCATCTTCCTAAGATCTTCGATTACTCCATCTTCCCATCTGGCTCTTGGTCGACCACGTTCTCTCTGACCTGCTGGCTTTCCTTGTAATATTCTTTTTGGTACTTCTGTATCATTCATGCGAGCCACATATCCCGCCCACCTCAGTCTGGATGATTTCACTATCCTTCTGATGGGTTGGTCTTTCTTTGTATATTGTATATAACTCATGGTTGTATCTCCTCCTTCATCTCCCTCTTTCACAGATTGGATCGATAATTCGTCTAAGTACCTTTCTTTCAAATGCATCCAGTGTTTCAATATCTTTAGTTGTTAATGTCCAGGCTTCAGAGGCATATGTAAGCACTGGTCGTTCAGTTTCCCTTATTGTAACACGGATGAACATCAAGCGTTCCTTTAATATAGCGAAGAAATCGTTTCAAAACTTATTGGTCAAGAGACACGTCTGGGGTTGTTCGGTCCCCTGGTGTAAGCTTGACACTACTTGCAAGGCGATGAAGACGACATGTGATGCTCAGGACCACGCAAACACGTAGTCCTCGAGCGAAGAAAATCTCCAGTCTGACTGGGAATCCAACCAATGATGCCGCGAGCCAGATACATCGACACTGACGATTGGAGCACGAGGTGTGGATCTTCCGGTAGAATTCTGTCACATTCTCTTGGTGTCTGCTAAAATAGTTAGCTGATGCACTGATGTTTAGTCCTGCAGCTGTGGTTTATTTTCAGCCATGTGTCCACAAGTATCTTAATTAGTTTTGATGCCATCGGCGTCTTATAATAAGATTTAGTCTTCCATATTGAATCTTTTCGATAAATTTTGAAGATCTACATATGTCTTTGCTAATGGTTCTCTGTATATTAATTCCTAGGAAGGATTTGGTTCACAAAGTTCTCGCATTTGAAACTTTGTTTTTAACTTATTCTTAAGACCAGTGAGTTTGCTATCACAGTGCCCAGCAACAAGAATATCATCTACATAAAGCGTTAAATACGTATTAGAATAATCACAGCTTTCAACAAATAGACTTCAACCAACTTCGGATTGTCGAAAACTGGTTGCCTTTATAAAACTGACAAATATAGTTCCAAGTCCTTGTTGCCTGTATTTCCATATAAAGCTTTCTTGATTTTGCACATATTTCCTCCCTTATTCATTACACCTTGAGGCACATTCATATACGAGGGCGTGCTGAAAAGTAACGGCTCTGACATTTTATATGAAAACTGGTAAAGATTGTTAAATGAAAAAGCGGTACTAACATTCTACGTCTTTATTTTCATGTCTACATATTTGCAGCCCTCTGCCCCTAGAGGCTTCCGAAAAAATTTCGGAACTTCGTCCACTAAATTTTTCTACGCCCACCTTTTATTTATTCTGTATGGTCTCCTCCGAAATACTCTCCTCCACAATTGATGCACCGCTCCCAACAACGTTTTCACTTCCGTGTTGGTGTACCTCTTGCTGGATCTCACAAAACACCGTCTTCGGATTTTCTTTTATCTCGTCTATCGTTGCAGATCTTCGTCCTTCCAACGGGGCTTTCAACGTTGGAAATCGAAAAAAAAAAGGTCCGCAGGGACCAGATCTGGAGAGAACGGAGGATGAGGCAGTTCAATGATTTCGTTTTTTGGGCAATAGTCACGCACCAACAGGGATGAATGTGCGTGTGCGTTATCGTGTTGCGAAAGCCATGATTTGTCGGCCACATTTCACTGTTTCTTTCGTTTTCTCGCAGGTGTCGAAAACACGTCCCGATAGTACCCTCGATTAGCAGTTTGTCCCTTTGGAGGATTAGTTCATCATAAGTTCGTGCCAAAGTCAAAGAAAACTATCATCATGGCTTTGACACTTGACCTGATTTGATGAGCTCGTTTTGATTTTGGAGAACTTTTCCGGACTCATTGTGAAAATTGAACCTTGGCCCCAACATCATAACCGTAGACCCACTTTTTATCACCAGTTATGATTCTCTTAAGGAACATCTCGTTCTCATTTGCGCAATCCAAAAACTCTTCACAGATTGTGAGGCGAAGGTCTATCTCGTCTTGAGCCTTGGGACGAACTTGGCGGCAACACAGTGCATTCCAAATGGTCATGATTTCATGACATGATCCAACTGAAATGTTACATTCTTCTGCAGTCTTCGATTGGCATGCATAATTTCGTTGACGTTTCTGACATGAGCGTCGTTAGCAGACATCGAAGGGCGTCCTGAAAGAGGGTCATTTTTAATTTCCGTCCAGCCATTTTTAAACCATTTGAACCATCCGTAACACTGATTACGGCGTAAGCACTGATCACCATGTGCTTCCTGCATCATTTGGCGAGTCTATGTAAAGGTTTTCACAAGTTTCATGCAAAATTTAATGCAAACGCGTTGCTCCGCTAACTCGGCTATCTCGAAATTAGCAACCTGTGCGACACAACGTTCTACGGCACTGAACAACAGACATACAACAGTGGAACTTCCGGCAGTTACGCATCACACACAGGCGTGTGCAGGGATGCCAACCGCATTTCGCTCAAAAAAACCATTGGCGCGAAATTGTGAATGTTCCGGAATTTTTTTAACATACCTCTTTTGTCTGTCTGTGAGAAACGGCACGTTGTAATAGTGTTTCGAATTCAGTGTTCGTCCATACATGGAGTACCCCATCGTTCAGCAGCATGGCAATGTCAGGCCACACGAGAGCGCTGCTACATCTGGAACATTCCAACGCCTTGAGTTCACTGTAATCAGTCAACTTCATATACAGTCCCGGCTTGGCCCCATCCGATTTTGTATCTGTTTCCAAAAGTTATGGAACACCTTCGAGGACTTCACTTTGATAGTGGTGAAGCGGTGCAGGCAGATGTGAGGAGGTGGTTCCTTCAGCACCCAGAGTCAAACATTATATAATGACAGTATCAACGAACTAGTCTCTCGTTGGGAGAAATGTGTTCATCGCCAAGATGACTGTCGAGAAATAAGTGGACATGAAGAAAAAAGATGTAGAATGTTAATACTGTTTATTTTATTTAAAAAGCTTTGAGTTTTAACATAAAAATTCAGAGATGTTACTTTTCTGAACGCCCTCGTTAATTTCAATTAATTCTTCATGTAGGAATTCATTTCGTACATAAATTTGTTCCATAAAAGACCATGTTCATTCACTACCATAAGAAAAGTTGTCGATGTAGTGACTGAGTCCAGCAACTTGAGCATATGTCTCCTCGTAGTCATATAATTTTACCTCTGCACAACCTTTAATAACTAAACGTGTCTTATACTTTTCATTACTTCCAGATGCATTTCTTTTTACTTTGAACACCCACTTGCTGTCAGTGTCTCCTTTATATACTGGAAGTGGCACATAAGTTGAAGTACTGTTGGATATCAAAGTCCAGTCCTTCCTTTATTGTTTTTCTGTATTCTTCCGTATCATGTCGATCGTTCACATCTCCAAAATCCTGGGGTAGATTTTCCACAAATGCTTCTGCATTCAAGGCCAACACTGCATATCATCCAAGTATCTGTCTCTTCTCGTCATTTTATTGCTTTTTCCGCATTGGTTCATCTTTCCTTCAGCTCTACTGGAGCCACAAGTTCAGTTAGGAAAGTGCGTGACCTCGAACGCTGAAAACCACACGAAAACATGCTTAGGATATATTCAACCCAAAAGCAGTTAGTGTCATTCCTATACAAAGCTGTACCACGAGAGCTATAAGGATCGCTTATTAAATATCTGAAAAGAATTATGGTAATGCGAAGAAACAAAATATCGATCTAATAAGATTGAAAATAGTACCAAAGAAGACAACG
The DNA here is from genome assembly GCF_021461385.2 of Schistocerca piceifrons. Classification (NCBI taxonomy): domain Eukaryota; kingdom Metazoa; phylum Arthropoda; class Insecta; order Orthoptera; family Acrididae; genus Schistocerca; species Schistocerca piceifrons. The sequence goes on from NC_060141.1 coordinate 191,939,668, forward strand.
AAATATTGCCAACTTTTGGATATGTACTTCAGGCAATATAAACTCTACATAAGAAAAGTCGTTGATTTTGTAAGACTAGAATTAAGTCAGACGAAGCTGAGGGATTTAGATTAGGAAATGAGACGCTCAAAGTAGTATATGAGTTTTCCTATTTGCGCAGTAAAATAACGGATGATGGCTGAAGCAGAGGGATGTCAAATGTAGACTGGCAATGGCAAGAAAAGCGTTTCTCAAGAAAAGAAATTTGTTAACGGCGATTATGGATTTGTGTTAGAAAGACCTATCTAAAAAATATTTGTACCACATGAAGCCGTGTATTGAAGTGAGACATGGACGATAAACAGTTTAGACTGGAAGACAATAGAAACTTTTGAAATACGGTGCTTCAGAAGAATGCTGAAGATTAGATGGCGAGATCACGTAATTAATGAGGAGGTATGGAAAGAGAGAGAGAGAGGGAGAAAACAATGTGGCACAACCTGACCAGAAGAAGGGATTGGTTGATAGGACGCATTCTGAGTCATCAAGGGATCACCAATTTAGTACCGGAGGGAAGCATGAAGGGTGAAAATCGTAGAGGGAGCCCAAGAGTTGAATACAGTAAGCAGATTCAGAAAGATGTAATTTGCAGTAGTTATTCGGAGATGATGAGGCTTGCACAGGATAGCGTAGCATGGAGAGCCGTATCAAATGGGTCTTCGGACTGAAGACCACAGCAACAAACACAATGTGAAAAACCACTCATTAAGTTTCATAATGGTCATTTCATAATTAGACTTCACCATGTGCTATACAATCAACTGTCGGCACCTAAATACAAGCGCATGTTAAAATACGAATGGCAAAAGGCAGGTTATGACTTTGGCATACCAGTATCATTGTTTGAAAATGTAATTAATGTGGCGTTCGATATTGCAGTGCTTGAATTTAGAAGTGATGGTGAATGTGAAAAAATTGCTTTAGTGAAATGTGTAATTCTGTTCCTGCCGCTGCATAGTTGGAGACTGAGATTATAAGCAATGTACTCACAGACACACAAACGTTGAAGTTAGACCGAAAATCTGGGTAGAAATGCAACCTGAACAGGCCGGATTATTTTCTGGTCCATGATCACTTCTCTGATTCGATGTAACATGAGACGTTCTATGATTTTGGACAACATAGATAACAGACTTATCGGCATGAAGACCACTGGCTGGGTCAAGTCCTTGCCATGGTTACAAAGTGGCACAATCCTGGCGATTTTCTAAGCTGCCAGGAAGTATCCCATTAGCTTACAATTATTGAATGTTCTCGTTAGGAGCTCCAACGGCTTCCACGAAAGGTGTTTAAGCTGGTTGTTAGTAACACCGTCCGCCTCCAGTCCTGAGTGGTCAGTGCGGCAGAATACCATGCGAGGGGCCTGGGTTCGATTTTTGGCCGAGTCGGAGATTTACTCGGCTCATGGACAAGGTGTTTTTTTTTAAATCATTATTTCATCCCCGTCGATACAAAAGCCGACGAAATGGCGTCAACTAAAAGACTTGCCCCAGGTGACCGGTCTACCCGACGGAAGGCGCTAGCCGCCACGCACGTTTCCTTGGTAACACCATCTGGTCGTGGGGCTAAGTGGGTCGCAAGTTGTATAATTATCTTTCGGATGTCAGCTGGGGTGGTTAGTTCTGGTTCCATGGCTTCATGAAGCGAGCTGCGTTGCGTATGTCCTGTGCCCTGCGTCGAGTTCGGATCACGTCGTAATGGAGGTCAAAGGCGCTTTGTGCCTCATAAGTGCTGCCCAAGATCTCTGCCTTGACCAGGATGTCCTATATGGGGCCACCACAGCCCGCTTTGGTGGTTAGGTTGTCACAGATTCTGGGCGAGGCTCCATTCGTTCCTCGAGTGCGATGTTAAGGTCGACATCTTGTTCTTTCGGACTTCGGTGCGATGTTCCATAGCACGGAAGTGGATTTCGCTGGATAACTGCTTCATTTTTCTGTGGCCTGTTGGGTTCCTGAAATGTTGACACCGACGTCGGGCGTCGTTCTTGAGTGTCTTAACAGTCTTTAAACAGTGGGGAGAAAGACTCGAGGTTGACGGTAGGTTGTGCTCTGACCGATGCTAGTCGGTAGGATCGTAATTTTTCCCGTGGAGTTCGAGGTGGTTTCGTCCACTTTGGTTGCAGTGGAAACATCCTCTGTGGAACGAACACTGGAAAATTATTGTTAAACCCGGAGCTGAACAGGGCCCATTTGGTTGTGGTAGATGTTGACTGGCCTGCTGCGTCGTTGAGGGGATACTTGATAGTTACAATAAATCGTAAGCAGTTTCCATGTCAAATGAGTGTCGAAAGTTCTTTAGATTATTTTTGGCAAAACTCGATAATTTTAGCTCGTTTAAAACAGTATCAATCCTAAATTTCCAGCTGCTTAATTTGAGGGGGAGGGAAGTATTAAGCAATTAGTAAGCTGCAGTTCGAATGCTCTCAAAAATTACCTTTGTCACTGGGAACAGTTATAACAACGCGGTCTTTTAAAAATTTAAGATTATTACCAAGGGAATATTCTGCGATAAAAAAAAGCGTGGATGATGGCCTCAACGTGCAGCGATTGTATTTTGACTTCGATAGCAATTTTTACGTGAACAGAGTAAGGTACCAGTTACAATTGATAATTTTCCAATATATCACGATATGCAATTGAAAGCTGTAGAGGTTGTTTTTTTTTTTCTCTGAACACCATGTTGTTTTTTGTTGTTTTTGGACTGAAGACAACAACGACGGGTTTGCCCATGCTACTCTATTCTGTGCAAGCCTCTTCATCTCCGAGTAACTACTGGAACCTACCTCTTTCTGAATCTGCTTACTGTATTCATCTCCTGGTCTCCAAGATTTTTACACTCCACGCTTCCCTCCAGTACTAAATGGGTGATCCTTTGTGTCCTACCAACCGATCCCTTCTTCTTGTCAAGTTGTGCCACAAATTCCTCTTCTCCCCAGTTCTGTTCAGTACCAACTCAGTAGTTACATGATGTACCCACCTAATCTTCAGCTTTCTTCTGTAACACCACATTTCAAAATCTTCTATTCTCTTCTTGTCTGAACTGTTTGTCGTCAGTGTTTCACTTCCATACATGGCTACACTCCATACAAATAATTTCAGAAAAGACTTGTTGACACTTAAATCTATAGTCGATGTTAACAAATTTCTCTTCTTTAGAAATGCTTTCCTTGTCATCGCCACTCTACATTTTCTATCCTCTCTACTTCGACCACCATCAGTTATTTTGCTGCCCAAATAGAACTCATCTATTACTTTGTATCTCATTTCCTAATCTAATTCCCTCAGCATCACCTAATTTAATTCGACTACATTCCATTACTCTCGATTTGCTGTTTTTGATGTTCATCTTATATCCTCCGTTCAAGAGTCTGTCCATTCCATTCAACTGCTCTTCGAAGTTCTTTGCTATCTCTGACGGAATTTCAGTGTCATCGGAAAACATCGTAGTTTTTATTTCTTCTCCCTGGATTTTAATTCCTACTCAAATGTTTTTCTTATTTCCCTTACTGTTTGCTCAGTGTGCAGATTGAATAACATTGGGGGAAGCTACAAACATGTCTTGCTCCCTTCTCAACCACTGCTTCCCTTTCGCGCCCCTCCACTGTTATAAATGCCGCCTGGTTTCCGTACAAATTGTAAATAGCCTTTCGCTTCCTGTATTTTACCCCTGCTATCTTCAGAATTTGAAAGAGTGTTTTCCAATCAACATTGTCAAAAGCTTTCTCTAAGCCTACAAATGCTATAGACGTAGATTTTCCTTTCCTTAATCTATCTTCTATGAAAAGTCGTAGGATTAGTATTGCCTCGGGTGTAACAACATTTCTACAGAATCCAAACTGATCTCTCCCGAGATCGGCTTCTACCAGTTTTTCCATTTGCCTGTAAAACAATACGTGTTTGTATTTTGCAGCCGTGACGTATTAAACTGATAGTTAGGTTATGTTCACTTCTGTCAACACCTGCTTTCTATGGGACTGGAATTATTACATTCTTCTTGAAGTCTGAGGGTATTTCGCCTGTCTCGTACATCTTGCTCACCAGATGGTAGAGTTTTGCTGTGACTGGCTCTCCCAAGGCCATCAATATTTCTAAAGGAATGTTGTCTACTCCCGGGGCCTTGTTTCGCCTTCTGTCAAATTCTTCATGCAGTATCCCATCTCATATTCATAAACGTCCTCTTCTACTTCCACAAACTGCCCTCAAGTTCATCTCCGTTGTGTAGACCCTCTATATGCTCTTTCCACCTTTGTGCTTTCCCTTCCTTGCATAGGACTGGTTTTCCGTCTGAGCTCTTGATATTCATACAGGTGTTTCTCTTTTCTCCACAGGTCTCTTCAGTTTTGCTGTAGGCGGCATCTATCTTACCTGTAGTGATATATGCTTCTACAACCTTAAATTTGTCCTCTAGCCATCCCTACTTATCCATTTTGCACTCACTGTCGATCTCATTTTTCAGACGTTTGTATTTAGTTTCGTCTGCTTCATTTATTCCATTTTTATATTTTCTTCTTTCATCACTTAAGTTCAGTATCTCTTCTGTTACCCGAGGATTTCTACTAGCCCTCGTTTTTTTTTACCTACTTGATCCTCTGCTGTTTTCTCTATTTCATCTCTCAGGGCTACCCATTCTTCTGCTGTATTCATTTCCCCTGGTGTCGTCAATCGTTCTCTAATTTTCACTCTGAAATTATCCAGGTCCCATCTCCTTAAGTTCCTATCTTTTTGCAGTTTCTTCAGTTTGTCTGCAGTTCATAACAAAGAAAGTGTGGTCAAGAGTCCACATCTGCCCCTGGAAATGTCCTACATTTTAAATCCTGGTTCCTAAATCTGTCTTACCCTTACATAATCTATCTTAAATCTTCCAGCGTCTCCAGGCCTCTTCCACGTATACAGCCTTATCTCACAATTCTTAAAACAAATCTTAGCTCTGATTAAGGTATGCTCTGCGCAAAATTCTACCAGATGACTTCTTCTTTGTTTCATTTCCCCCAGTCCATATTCACCTACTACTTTTCCTTCTCTTCCGTTTCCTACTATCGAATTCAAGTCCCCCATGACTACTAAATTTTCGTCTCCCTTAAAACTATCTGATTGCTGCTTTTGTCTTATCATATATTTCTTCAATCTCTTCCTCAGCTGCAGAGGTAGCTGTCATATAAACTTGTATCACTGTGGTGGGTGTGGGCTTCGTGTCTGTCTTGGCGCCGGCCGTGGTGGCCAAGCGGTTAATGGCGCTACAGTCTGGAACCGCGCGGCCGCTACGGTCGCAGGTTCGAATCCTGCCTCGGGCATGGATGTGTGTGATGTCCTTAGGTTAGTTAGGTTGAAGTAGTTCTAAGTTCTAGGGGGCTGATGACCTTAGAAGTTAAGTCCCATAGTGCTCAGAGCCATTTCTGTCTTGGCTGCAATAATGCGTTCGTTAACTATGCTGTTTGTAATAGCTTACCCGCACTCCTATTTTTTTATTCATTATTAAACCTACTCCTGCATTACTTGTTTGATTTTGTATTTATAACCCTGTATTCATCTGACCAGAAGTCTTGTTCCTCCTGCCACCTAACGTCGCTAATTCTCACTATATCTAACTTTAACATATCCATTTCCCTTTTTAAATTTTCTAACATACCTGTCCGATTAAGGGATCTGGCATTCCAATTCTGCGATTTGTGTAACACCAGTTTTGTTTCTCCTGATAACGACTCCCTCCTGAGTAGTTCCCGCCCGTAGATCCAAATGGGGGGACTATTTTACATCCGAAATATTTTTTATCCAAGAGGATGCCATCATCATTTAACAATACAGTACAGCTGCATGGCCTCGGGGAAAATTACGGCTGTAGTTCCCCTTGCTTTCAGCCGTAAGTGTTCTAAAACCGTATGATAGAGGAATATAAGAAATCTGAAAGTTCTCTGTCGATAGCACTGGCTCCGAACATTTTCATCGCAATCGAAGCAAAAGATTTCTCCATCACTCTATTAGATGAATCAAATACTTTGCAGTTTGTATTGAATTTGAGTTAACGCCAAAGACGAATGATTTTTTTTTTTCTCTCCATATCGGTTCCTTCGAAGTATCAGATAACTGGCACCCGTAGAATCAACGTGTATTGAAACTGAGCCGACATTTGAAGAGTGGATGTGGAAAACGTTCGTAGTGACTGAAGTGCCATTTGTAAGGAGAATGAAAAAAATAATTTCACTGTTTCTGCGTTACTAATTTTTATCCCAAAAAATTGGAAGAGTATTCCGATACCACAGAAGTATGTTGCTAAAGGCAAAAAAGATACACATTAGAAAGTAAATACTTTACGAAGTACGTTATAAATATATCAGGAAACTGACTGTTTCTCAGTGCCAATAAGAAAGTTTTTACAAGATGGTTTTTGCAAAAAAGTAAACAGCAGTCAACACATTGTTAATAACTTCATTTATTTACACAGACAGCGCCGTTACCGGTTTCGAAACGATATGTTCATCATCGGACGATTGTTCACTTTTATGTTGAAGTTGTTTACATTAGTTTTGGATATTTTGTCAACAACGAAAATCATATAAACGTGAACAGTCGTCTGAAGATGAACTTGACGGTACAAATCTGTTAACAGCGCTTTTTGTGTAAATATGTACCATTATAAACAGTGGCTTGGTGCTGTTTTTTTTTTTTTAACAGTCACTTGTATTTTGTTCACTGCGTTGGTTCAAAAAATAGCAGTAAGAAAGTTTTTCTTCCAAATGCTATTAAAACTCAGGCATTGCGTTTTATTTTTGGTGACACAAGTACAAAAATATAGCTTTGATTTTTAACTAGGAGAACTATTTGCAACAAAAATCACACAGGGGGAAACACAGCTTGGTACAAAGACGTTATGCAACAGAGTACATCGGGGTTTATGAAAAAAAAATAGCCCTTAGAATGTTCATAATTTCCACTTGCCATTTAATGACATGTTTGGGGAGATTTCTACATTATTTGGCTGTCGTGAAGTACCACTAGACGAGTTTGTTGCAATTGATGATGTGTGATGTGTGTACAACTCCGATTAGGACACGAATATATTTTGGAGATTGTAAAGAGCTAAAAAGATCACATGGATGTAGACAGGGACGATGAATTTGCCAATGAAGTCAACAGTGCCATTTCTGTCCTCAATAGATTAGAAATGCGGAACATAATGAATAATATGTACAACAATTTAGGTGGGCATTCGAATGGCGCAATGAATAAAACTATGGGTAATATGGGCCATTATGTTGGACAATTTGATGCTGGGAAAGATTCAAAAGGAGATTTCCCCCCCCCCCCCCCCAAAAAAAAAAAAAACTATGTAGACTTTTGTTCATTATGTATCCACAAGGGTAAATGTAAGCGGAAAATCCGTATTCTTGTAATTCAATAAAATTTCATGAGATCGAAAGTATAGATTTTATCCCACATGCATCGTTTCACAGTCAATTCCCTTAAAACATTAACGTAGTTTGGCCTCATCAGTTTCGTGTTACACGTTTTTCAATGTATCCAAGAAATATTTTTTTTATTTTATCATCGTAATGAGTCAGGATCTTCTGGTTTATGTGCAGTGGATTTTAATGAAGAGGACAGTTTGTGCGTTGTGTTAGCGATCTGCGTACGGTTTCAAATCAACAACCGACTGATAATTGCAACAGTATCCAACTCTTCTACTTACAGGCACTTGCGCTACGCGTACACCATTAGCACGATATTGTAACATTGTTTTCTCTAATGAGAAATTGACCTCTCCACTGCTAGGGAGACTACGCATCAATTATTGATCTTTTATCTTCTCGCGAAAGTGTAAGGTCTTCCAGAACACAACTTGACAACCGCTAGCCTGGAGGTAGGTCCCGTTGGAGTGATAGTTTTAGCACATTAACCCTGTCCTACGTCATTGCGCTCGTCTCGTGCTTGTGATACAGCTATTCCTAACGGTCAACAGGGCGACCAACCCATTTCATCTGACAATGTCCTCGTTCCAAATCTGGTGTCAGCCAGGACGGCTTTGTCTACACGTTGCCGCCCTGGGGTAGTCACATGTCCTTCGTTCCATAGTTAACCCTTCCATTACTACGTAACACTGCATCGACGGCGTATTACTTGTACGTCTGGCTTGTAAAGTCCACATGGCAGATTTTATTTATTTTTATATCTTTCACAAGAAATGTACTGAGCGAAACTTTTAACCAGCTAAAATCGCTGGCAAAAAAGTTGATTAGAATAGACATTATGCGACGTGTATTAATGCTTCAGTCGAAGATATTCGAACCGTGCGAAGTGGTGCAGAAGCAAGACATTAGACACGAATTCGGGAGGATGGCTGTTCAAATCTCCGTCCGGCCATCCGGAGTTGTTTTCCTTTAATGACACCGCAAGAATGAAACACATTTGGCTGTCAAGAGGGCAATGCGTGAATCCTTGTGTGCTGATCGTAGTAGAGTATTGTCAAATGATCGTTCACAAAACACACAGAAATTGTGGTTGTGACGAAACAAAACTAGCAGACTCTTGAACATAGACGTAAACAATCCCGAGAAAGTGTACTAAGAAAGTTTCAAGAACCGGCTTTAAAATATGACACTGGGAATATACGAAAACACACTACGTATCGCTCACATTGAGATTTTGAGGATAAGATTAGAATAATTAAAGGACCCACAGAGGCATTCAAATAATCATTCTTCCTGCGCTCCATTTTCGAATGGAACGGGAAGAAACCCTAATAACCCCTTTGCCGTGCAATTCGCAGTGGTTTGCAGAAAACGGATATTGAGAGATGTAGATATCGGATGGTTCCTATGAATGGGCACCGCGATTTTCCCTATTCCAGTCGCTGCTTGTGCTCTTTGTCTACTGACCTCGTCGAAGGGGCATCAAACCTTGATCTTCCTTACTTCCTACAAATTGTGAGCTGCGTTGGCAGAAACTTCATTGTAGCTGCGTGGATGTTTTTCGTTGATTCATCTGTCTCCAACGAAAGATGGGTGTATTTCCCAAAATTGAGGGATTACATTTCGTTGTTCAACCGTGTAAAATCTGTGTTGTTCGTATCACATTGGAGTTTCTTGTGAGACGCTCAAACTTTATTTGTAGAATCTCGGGAAGAGAACTGAAAAATTTAATACAGAATTCATCTTTCAGCCTTGTCCAGTTTGTCAAATTCCATCGATTTTGCGACACATCCACAATACTCTGCTCGGGAAGAAAATGTTTCTGTTTCATAGAGCTCAGAAGAAAACAAAATTCTTGGCTGTCGCCAGGTCATTTTTACCCATTTATGTTCGGCTGTGTTGGGAGACAGTGGAATACTGTGCACAACTTGTCATTAATGTTTTCCTTATAGTTTGACCTGGGTCTGATGTCACTAGTATTCGAACATGGTCACCTCTCAGTGCATATGTACAGGACTCGTTTTGATGCTGCCGTTATTGTCGGATCTGACTTCCAACTACCGCTGAAAGGTTCGCTCATTTACGAGTTGAGTGTTGGAGTTGCGTCATTGTTCTCCGCTGCCTCTGATCATTGCGGTACAGTAAAAGTTGCAGTACTGATCTGACCAGAAAAAGTGTCAGGTCTTCTTTTTTCTGAGGTGCAATCTACATTTGCTGTTAAACTAATTGTCATCCATCCTTATTTCCCATTCGGGCATGTTGGCATAAATCCTAATTCTCTTTGTTTCTCGTGAGTTACCATTGAACGAGTGGATCGCAGAAATGACATATGTTACATGGAAGAATTTTAACATCGCCGGAAAATGATTGGGTGGTTCCTAATATGACTGACGGTCCAATCCTGTTAAACTAAACCTGTGTGTAAATGCTTGTACGTATGAATTATATTTTTTTCTTAACCGGTAATGCCATAGCATGGCCAGTATTCTCGTAAAATTGGTACTCTGATGATTACTACTACATTCGCTATCCAGATATCCGTAACTCAAGCAACGAGAAATTCTAGCTAACATGGAATTCATCATGATACCGTTTGCTGTTGATAAAGTTATCTTCGCTCGGAAATTACTGTGCATGACTCACTTATTGGTAAATGCTGCCCAGTCGGCCAACCCAGAACTTTAGCCTATCGCTAGCTAACTTAGTTTTGCGAAGACGTATGTAGCCCAAGCAGTAGAGATCGCTGCAGAGTGTTTCTTTAGGTGTAATGTACTGTCATATTCACTTCTAATAGCGTCGTTGTTTAGCGAAACATACATTTTTTTTAGTGTAATCTAGTGTAGCTCCGCTATGTTTTTTCTTTTTGCGATTTCACAAATTTTCTGTAGTTATGTTATTTGACAAACTGTCACAGAGCTTTGCACACACGTAGAAAACCTGAAAAAGTTATTTTTCTGACACATTACGATTGCTGCATATGTGCCGCCTTACTGATTCTGCAGATATCAAGTCGATAATAAGGTTCATCCACGTTCGGCGCATCATGTGCCCTATCAATCTCTTCAAAATCACCGTTGATGCGAGCTCACGTTTCTGGTACATTTGTTGGTGCAGGAGTCGTAAACACTGAATAGTTAACATAAACCCACACAAACAAATCACTTGGGTTTAGACCGGGAGAACGTGAAGGCTATGACATAAGTCACTTCGATCGATGTATTGGCTTCTTAATTCCCTGTTCAACTATTCACGAACATCATGATGGAAGTGAGGAGGAGCATTATCCTGCTGGTAGATGACGTCCACACTGTCGGTCTCCAATTTTGGCATGAGCCAGTATCTGCTTGCCGTGTTCGTCCATTTCCGTAGGCTACGTGTGAACAACGTTTCCAGATTCCGCCATACCAAACAAAAAAATTCCCAAAAGTGGTACCATTTCGGCAAGCTTCCACAAATACCTGAAACCTACATATTGCTATAAACTGTTATGTATTATCAGCGTCTGCAGCTTGAAGAGTAGAATTGTGTCGTCAGGTTCGTAAAATTATCGTACATGTAAAAAAATTAGAGTACATAAACTAAAATTTTTAATTTGTTCATAAAAAACACAACCTGACCAAAACAATAAAAATCCTGCACTGGCAAATCTGCAAATCAGAGTGCCTGGCAGAGAGGGTTCGTCGAACCTCCTTCACAGCAGTTCTCTATTATTCAAATCACGAAAAGCGCGCGGAAAAAACGAGCACCCGTATCTTTCCCTGCAAGCTCTGATTTCCATGATTTATGATGGTCATTTCTCCCTATGTACATTGGTGTCAACAATTCGGAAGAGAATGTTGGTGATTGAAATTCCGTGAGAAGATACCGTCGCACCGAGAAACGCCTTTATTTTGATTATGATCACCCGAAATGCTGTATCATGTCCTTAACACTCTCGCCTGTATTTGTCAATAATGCAAAACGAGCTGTCCTTTGAACTTTTCTCGCTGTACTCCATAAATACTATCTGGTAAGGATCGCACAGCGCGCAGGAGTACTCCAAAAGAGGACGCAATATATTCTTAATGTCATTTTCATTAATCTTTGGATTTACCAACTAAAACGACGAAATCCAATATGGTTCTCCTCAAAACTCGAAACAACAAAAGTCAATTGTCATCCGAAACAATCAATACTATGCGTGTACACGTGATAGTGACGTTACAGTGAGTTATCACCACTGTGAGCCTAACGTCTCCCACAAAAGGAAAAGTGTATCGAGTGATTTGAAGAGAAAGTGACATCTAGTGACTATCTAGGACGGCAGTAGCTGTAGCAGTAAGGCTAGGTAGATTAAAAACAACCCCGTTTCTTGGTACCGCAAATTTCTTACCCAAAAATTTTCCCCAAAATTGCGTAAAAAAATTCCGTTGTGGAGTCACTGCACGCGAAACCCTCACGCATTTGGTCACCGGTTTCTTCACTTACTACAGACCGACCCGCTGGTTTTTTCCTCCTACAGAGGCATCCTGAAGTTTTAAACTGCGCTTACCATTGCCGAATGGAGTTGGCATGTGGTGGATCTTTGTTGAACTTCGTTCCGAAGTGTCGTTGCGCTGATTCGGGTTTCGTGGCACGGACAACGAACGTTGGGTAAAAATAGTTCAGAGCTTTCCCTTTCTAATGTCTTAGTCATATGTTCACCTGAAGATGTGGCGTTTAGGGTCACGAAACCAGTAGTGATCCAATAATGGACCAAATACTGCTGAAGCGGTTATGAATCCCCAAGTTGTTTACTCATAGCTGTGGCTGCCCTCTCTACAAGGCTGTCTGGAGGGGGGGGGGGGGGGGGTGATCAAAAAGTCTGTATAAATTTGAAAACGTAATAAACCACGGAATAACGTAGACAGAGAGGTAAAAATTGACACACATGTTTGGAATGACATGGGGTTTTATTAGAACCGAAAAAAGCAAAGTTCACAAAATGTCCGATAGATGGCGCTGGACAGCAAAACTGCTACCGTGGCGGGTGAGAGGTATGTTACAGATGTTACAGAATCGCATCATCCCCAGCCTGGCTGATAAACACCTGCTGGAACTTACGATGTTCATGCAGGATGGCGCCCCACACCATATTGCTAGACGTGTGAAAGATCTCTTGGCGCGTCGTATGGTGATGATCGTGTGCTCAGCCGCCACTTTCGTCATGCTTGGCGTCCCAGGTCCCCAGACCTCAGTCTTTGCGATTATTGGCTTTGGGGTTACCAGAAGTCGCAAGCGTATCGTGATCGACCGACATCTCTAGGGATGCTGAAAGACAACATCCGAACCCCAATGCCTCGCCATAACTCCGGACATGCTTTACAGTGCTGTTCACAACATTATTCCTCGACTACAGCTATTGTTGATGAATGATGGACATATTGAGCATTTCATGTAAAGAACATCATCTTTGCTTTGTCTTACTTTGTTATGCTAATTGTTGCTATTCTGATCAGATGAAGCACCATCTGTCGGACATTTCTTGAACGTTTGTATTTTTTTTGGTTCTAATAAAACACCATGTCATTCCAAGCATGTGTGTCAATTTGTACTCTCTATCTACGTTATTCCGTGATTTATTCAGTTTTCAAATTTATACTGACTAGTATATATATATATATATATATATATATATATATATATATATATATATATATATATACAACTAAATATTTCTTTATTTGGCACTATGGATGACAACTTCACTCTGTTGTCCAACTAAGTACAATACTTCACGCGGTATTCCAATTTAAGTTTCAGTATAGTAGAGCAGAAGAATCTTAATGCAGAGTTGAATAATTTACAAAGTTAAACCTATTAAACTATCTTTTTACAATAGCTGTCCTCCTACTAAAATTTCGTTTTTAAATTTACGACCTATCAGAAACCAAGTCAGAATTGCTTCATCACAACAAAGCATCCCAAGTTCATCAGTTCAATATCACATTTCATTAAAATTCGTCACTTTCTTTTAAGTGATCACTGACTTTTTTTAATGTTATTTCAACAGTCAACTTGAAAAAAGCAACTAAAATTGTTTCTAAAGCAAAACGGAATACAAAAATATTCCTACTACAAACTACAGTTTTGAAATCTTAAGACTGATTCATGCATTAATTTCAGCCACACTTCTGATGTATGCGACTTAATAAATATTGTATTTATACTTGATAATATGATTATAAAGTATTTGATGCCAATAAACTCCTCTACGATGTAAAACATATGTTCTCGTTTATATGACGTTTATTCACAAATACGTTAGAGTTGCAGCAGTTGGACTATTACGAATAAGATATTTCACAGTAGAACATCATGCTGTAATAAACCTAAAGACGTGATACAGATCACCGTTCCAATATAGAGACACCGTTATGTACAGATATGGAATACAATATGACGATCGCTAACTGCCTTCCAATGTAAGTACGCCTTTTAGTGCCGGAAGGCTGCGAAGAGATGTTCGCCGCCGTCGATGCAGCCCTATTGATTTGAAGACAGAGGCTACATATTTAATGTATTTACGATGGCGTAAATACATTTTGTACAAAAAAAAGGGGGGCGGTGAGTATGAAGGGCTCAGGCGGCTCGGACAAATTCAAGCAGCCCGCTGAGAAAATCTTATAGAAAAAAAAGACCTATAGAATTACTGTTATCACATACCGGTACCCCTACCACTCTCCACAAACCTCCGCCCATCCTTCCGTATCGGAACCAGTTTTCGTATCTGAGTACCGCCCGGATGACCTGATTGGATGATATTTTCTCGTTGGGCTAATAGTGATATAATTTTGAGCTGTATTATTATTATTATTATTATTATTATTATTATTATTATTATTATTATTATTATTGTAGAAATGCAACCATCGTCTTTGGGCGATATTTTTGTTGATCAAACGCGGTTTTTGGGGGACACAGGAAAAGCCAAATGTATTTTTATGTGCTGATTTTAATTTAATATTATCTGAAATGATCTTTACCGTTCCGCTACCATGTGAAATATTGAGATGTTGCAACCTGAGAGTTCTACCAGTCTTCAAATAACGATTACAGTGCTAACATTAAACTGCTGTAGACAGCTAATTAGGCTTTTATAACAGTGCGCTGGTGGACGAATCAAAAGCTGATTTCTAATTCTTTCTTGTTACAAAATTTTCCAAGATGAGAAACTATCACACTGGCACGCAGAAGGAACACAACAAGCGGTAGCACTTAAGTTAAATTCAACAGCAAAACTGAACTGATTAACAAAACAAGTTAAATAAAGCCAACGGTGTTTTATAGTTGATCTTGGTTAAAGTAGGGATAGGCGGTTGTGCTGTCGATAGTGTAATCTATCGATGGCCTTGTTGACCATCGTAGCGCGTATCCGTGTTTCGTCCTATGACTCCAAATCAGAATATAAGGAGCGATCGAAAAGTTTCCTTTCGAAGGCCATACAGTCCATAATTGGTATGCCACTCTGGCTAAATCACCATGGGCACTGAGGTAAGTGTTGTAAAGCACCGGGTCTTGCTGCGTGAAGTCTGTAACAGCCTACTGTACATCCTCGTCCGACAGGAATCGTCGACCCTTCAAGGCTTTCCTTTAGGAACCAAAGGCGTGATAATCGAATGGGCAGAGATCAAGTCTGTAGGGCGGGTGCTCGAGTGTCTCCCACTTAAATTGGCGTAACTTCTGCGTTACGGCAATTGCGATGTGGGGACACGAGTTACGAAGCAGGGAGCACCCCTTGTCACACCATTCCACAACGGCAGTGTTGGACATGCTGCTCCCCCCCCCTACACATTCTTCTCCGATGCGTATCTACCGGCGTTTGCCCTTCAGTGGCCAAGAAAAGAACAATAGCGCTTTGGCCCTATTCGGTAATAACGTCGCGATAGTTCACGTTTCCGCATACACCGCACGCACGTCGGAAAGACACGAATGCCCCCAAATCCTTGCATACAAATCGGTGCTTATATACATGCATCGGAGTCGCAGTACGTTGCACACAGGCCGTAGCAATGCCTCCAAATCAAAATTTTGACCGCTTTACTATCTTTCCTACACGGCGGTAGGTCGTGTGTGATTTCATTTATGCGACGGGGTGGGGTGGGAGAGAGGGGTGCTCTCCGGACCCCTTGCGCCCCCCCCCCCCTCCTACGTTCTTGCAGAGAGACATAAAAGTTGGTTAAAAAACGAGAACCCAACCCGGGTTCCAAACCTCCCAACACATAAGGAATCGTGAACATAATAAAATCATTCAAAAATAACAGAGTACCGAGAAGATTGATTGATATCGGAAATCTGGAAATTAGACAACGAAAACATTGCAACTAAGATGCACAGAATAATTGAAAACATCTGGAAAACGAGAAGGGTACCAGAAGAATGGAAGTAAGCGGTAATATACCCACTCCACAAGAAAGGAGACAAAACAGACTGTAACAAGTAAAGAGGAATTTCACTGTTGCCCATAGCGTAAGGTCTATTCAAAACACTGTTACATAGGATAGAGCCTCAAATATATCAACATGTAGGAGAATACCGAAGAGTATTGAGGAATGGAAGATCATGCATTGAACAGATCTGTTGCCTGAGAACAATACTAGCAACGACGAGTTCAAGAACGTTAGAGTAACATTCCTCGACTTACGGAGGACGCACGACATAAACACACTCAAAACACTGGAAGGGATTGAAGTTGACTCAAAAGACCAGAAAGCTAAAACACAAATACAACATCCAAAGCGAAATACATGGGAGAAGATTCGAAACCATTCGAAATCAATACTGGAGCCACAAAGTGAGATGGCCCGACATAGTCTGTTTAACCCAGTTTTAGAGAAAATAATCAGGACATGGGACAAAGCCAATGAGGTAAAGATGTGGGACACGAGGAAACAATCGCCACCATAAAATGTCTGGCCTTTGCTGATGATACTGTCATAAAGAAAAGAAGCCAAAGAACAGGGTGTATACGATCCGGGACAACCGGGAGGTCCGGGAAAAACCCGGGAATTTTTTCATCCGGGAGAAACCCGGGAATTTTTTCATCCTGGAGAAAACCGGGAATTTTTCAGATTTCCGGTAATTTTTCATTGTTTTAGTTTTCAGTTAAATTTTTGTAATTTTGACTGGTAAGAACCGATAATCTACCAAAGGATATTACTGTATCCCCGTACTGCAGAATAATACTTCAACAATAAAATATAAACGAGAGAAAAAAAAACGAAAATACCTTAAATTGCAAAGGAAATGCGCCATATACAACAAAGACACACAATGCTCATGCAAGCGTCTGCAAATAGCAAAATGTGTCAACGGTTTTAGGAAGACTATGCAATGCTTCGTAACAAAAAATTTCCTCCGATGAGCGTGAAGTCACAACTGTTTACATTAGATTCATTTTAACAGTTGCGAGCGGGCTCATGCGCATGCGCAGTTGAGTGGCTACAGGAATGTGGCTGTTGTCTGTGCAAGCAGTCATAGCAAGCATTCATGCAGCTAGATGCTACCGGGAAAAGGGGGCGCCAAATTGATATTCTTGTGGGGGGAAAAAACTTGTTTCACAAAGCGCCTAGCATCCAGCACACGTTGGTCTATCGATTATTCATATTATTTTGAATCGCATCCCTGTAGGTTTTTGAACATTTTGAACACATTTTAAGTTGATTTCTAAATGAATCAACTTATGATTTTTGAATGCGTGCATGTGTACGTGATGTCTCTGTCAGGTGAATCCTCGTCGCATCTAGAAGTAAACTTTCCGCAGACAAAATGGGACGGGGCTATACGAGCTGAGCGCGGAGTAAAGCCGAACGGATGAACGACAATCTTTGTCGGATTACGTGGTTATTGGGTTTGCAAATGTTCAGCGTTGCTCTAATTACTAGCGAAAGCCATAGATTGAGACTGCCAGATTGGAAATACAGGACTAACAGGAATAACAGGTGACAAAGATTACGTATTATCTTCTCGGTGTATCCAACGAAATGAAATTTTGACAGGAAATTTTTGGCCAGAGCGCTACACTAGTGAGGACCATTTGTACAGTCCCGAGGTAGCAACCACTTAAGTTCTATTGTGGAAGTAACGCGTAAAACGAGTTGTACGAATATATAACAACGCCTAACCGGAGAACAATCGCGGGATAACTAAACCTGTGATTCGGGCAGCGTTTGTGAAGTTCATCGGCGAACAAATTTTGACCATGCCAGGAATAGCTACAGAATTCTTGATGACAAGAATGTTTGTTAGAACGAGGAAGGAGAAGAAACGGAGACATCACACAAATTATGGAAGAATAAGACGATTCCAAATATATTTAAAAATTTCGTACACTACTTTTCGACCTCGTGCTTGAGAAACTGGTGCGTATGAATGACATGTGAAACTGTTTCCTAACATAAAGCCTTTTGCTTGTAGTAGACCTTATAGGCATTTGATATTGGTACTTCGAGAATTATATTCTGTCGTGTTATAAAAGTGAGAGATGAAATAGTGAAAGCAACAGAGGATCAAGTAGGTAAAAAGACGAGGGCTAATAGAAATCCTTTGGTAACAGGAGAGATGTTGAATTTAATTGATGAAAGAAGAAAATACAAAAATGCAGTAAATGAAGCAGGCAAAAAGGAATACAAACGTCTCAAAAATGAGATCGACAGGAAGTGCAAAATGGCTAAGCAGGGATGGCTAGAGGACAAATGTAAGGATGTAAAGGCGTATATCACTAGGAGTAAGATAGATACTGCCTACAGGAAAATTAAAGAGACCTTTGGAGAAAAGAGAACCACTTGCATGAATATCAAGAGCTCAGATGGAAACCCAGTTCTAAGCGAAGAAGGAAAAGCAGAAAGGTGGAAGGAGTATATAGAGGGTCTATACAAGGGAGATGTTCTTGAGGACAATATTATGGAAATGGAAGAGGATGTAGATGAAGATGGAATGGGAGATACGATACTGCATGAAGAGTTTGACAGAGCACTGAAAGATCTAAGACGAAACAAGGCCCCGGGAGTAGACAACATTCCATTAGAACTATTGATAGCCTTTGGGAGAGCCAGCCCTGACAAAACTCTACCATCTGGTGAGCAAGATGTATGAGACAGGCGAAATACCCTCAGACTTCAAGAAGAATATATTAATTCCAATCCCAAAGAAAGCAGGTGTTGAGAGATGTGAAAATTACCGATCTATCAGTTTAACAAGTCAAGGCTGCAAAATACTAACACGAATTATTTACAGACGAATGGAAAAACTGGTAGAAGCCGACCTCGGGGAAGATCAGTTTGGGTTCTGTAGAAATGTTTGAACACGTGAGGCAATACTGACCCTACGACTTATCTTAGAAAATAGAATAGTATTTGTATACTTAGAGAAAGCGTTTGACAATGTTGACTTGAATACTCTCTTTCAAATTCTGAAGGTGGCAGGTTAAAATACAGGGAGCGAAAGGCTATTTACAATCTGTACGGAAACCAGATGGCAGTTATAAGAGTCGAGGGGCATGAAAGGGAAGTAGTGGTTGGGAAGCGTGTGAGACAGGGTTGTAGCCTATCCCCGATGTTATTCAGTCTGTATATTGAGCAAGCAGTAAAGGAAACAAAAGAAAAATTCGGAGTAGGAATTAAAATCCATGGAGAAGAAATAAAAACTTTGAGGTTCACCGATGACATTGTCATTCTGTGAGACAGCAAGGGACCTGGAAGAGCAGTTGAACGGAATGGACAGTGTCTTGAAAGGAGGACTTAAGATGAACATCAACAAAAGCAAAACAAGGATACTGGAATGTAGTCGAATTAAATCGGGTGATGTTGAAGGAATTAGATTAGGAAATGAAATGCTGAAAGTAGTATGAGTTTTGCTATTTGGGGAGCAAAATAACTGATGATGGTGGAAGTAGAGAGGATATAAAATGTAGACTGACAATGGCAAGGACAGCGTTTCTGAAGAAGAGAAATTTGTTAACATCGCGTATAGATTTAAGTTTCAGGAAGTCGTTTCTGAAGGTATTTGTATGGAGTGTAGCCATGTATGGAAGTGGAAATAGCTTAGACAAGAAGAGAATAGAAGCTTTCGAAATGTGGTGCTACAGAAGAATACTGAAGATTAGATGGGTAGATCACGTAACTAAGGAGGAGGTATTAAATAGAATTTGGGAGAAGAGAAATTTATGGCACAACTTGACTAGAAGAAGGGATCGCTTGGTAGAACATGTTCTGAGGCATCAAGGGATCACCAATTTAGTATTGGAGGGCAGCGTGGAGGGTAAAAATCGTAGAGTGAGACCGAATAGATGAATACACTAGACAGATTCAGAAGGATGTAGGTTGCAGTAGGTACTGGGAGATGAATAAGCTTGCTCAGGACATAGTAGCATGGAGAGCTGTATCAAACCAGTCTATGGACTGATGACAACAACTACTACATAAAAATGACCATTTGTGCCAAAACAGTTAGGCACTCTCGTTTATTTGGTGTGTGTCACAAAATTGCTGCAATATTGGAAAGGCCTATTTGTTTTATAGCAGACAGTGACAAAATAGACGTAATCAGATCGAGAAACCACACCTGTCTTGAGTATTTGTATTAACAGCTTTTTCAGTATTAGATAATATTTCGATTTTTCACGTAGCAAAACGTTTGACGAAGTTTGATGAGGTAATAGATTCTTTCGCAGAAAGGAAAACATGCCATGTAAAGCTGTAGCAAGATTAGAGTGCAGAAAATGCTAGGAGCTAAGGATTGAAGAAATGTGTACTTTCTTGCTTGTCTCTTGTCTTCATTGGTTTTATGTATTCTATATTTAATTTTATGTCACACAAAATAGCAAGTTATTAGCTAATAGGCAATAGAGAGTGCAAATTTTCTGAAGAGTTCTTGTTCTCCCGATTACAAATAATCCCATTCGCTGTTAATTGCGAGAATTTTTTTAAGAGGGGCACGCCAAACGGGCCGACTGGGAGCAGGAGAGGCACCACAAGACATTTCAATTTCCACTGTCCTGTGTAGGTTTGATGACATCGATTACAAAATATACACGTTTCAATTTCGCAGAGCGAAATACAGTGACGTGCTGTAGAAGAGGCGTGGCACTGCACTTTGGTACACTTAAGACCAAGCAACATGTCTTCCATTTCTTCGAACACACATGTCAGAAAGATGTGCGCTACAAAATGAACATATTTTTGAAAATTCCATTTGTTTAGTATTAACCCGGTTCGTAAATATCGTAGATCCGGGGCTGATGCGCAGAGCAATCTGAGTTACAGTGGGTAGTCTCCACGTTACCCGTGTTTACATTTAGTGGTTTGCTGTTTCCCCTTCGTTTACTCTCACGTCAAATGAAAACAAAACGGATATCTACGGCCGGGAGCTATCAAGTGAATTAAAATACATTCACATAATTACGAAAGGCTAAAATTTTATTAGTTTCAGATTTTATTTTATTTCCACCTTTCTGACAGTCAAGCACTAATCGCCTTGCAGAACAATGAAGTTATTTTTGTCTGTTTGCTAAAGAAATTTGACTTTTTACTAACCTTTTCCGCATAGGCAGTCAATGTATTTGAAACGAAATGTTAAATTCCACAGTACTGGCTAGTTTCAACTGTTAGCTGCACGTTTTCATCTTCTAGCACTTATGGCATTATGCCACAATAAAGAACCAAACACGATATAATACAGTACTGATGCTTCAAGAAAATGTACATCCCGAAGACCACGCTTAAAAGCTTAACATCAGGTCGAGGTCTACTTCATTGGGAATCTGGACATATGAATGTGCACTTCAAGTATGCACTTTAAATGTGCACATTTTAGCATGGTTCACGAAATTCCGATGCTCTTGCAGTATCCTCTGATGTCTTGTTTCTTTTAGGATATAATGTATGATCTTCTAATGTTTACACGTATGTACACATGGGCTTCCTACGCCATGGTAACTGCGCAAGCACGGTGTCGCCTGTTACCTGCGCTCTCTGGAAACTGCAGAAACGAACCTATTTCTAAAAGGTCGCGGGAAAATATTGCGAATGGTCGTTTGAAAAGCGTTACTTTCAGAAGTAAATATCCTTTTACGTAAGTTGAACTATGAGCAAGAATGTACCATGAATTTCTTAAATCAAAGAGCGTTTGACTCTCACTTAAAAATCAACTCTTTGTTGACGAGCCATTTAGCAGAATTTCGAACCCTGAAGATCAGACATTTATATCATTTTTAAAAATTTTACTGGCACATGTGTGTGGTATATCTTAAAGTGTAACGCGCGCAAGAAAAATCAACATTATATGCGAAAGCTTAGCTTCTCTTGCAGCTTATTAATCTTAGAGACCAAATTCATATGTGAAAGCTTTGCTTTTCTTGTAACAACACTATGTATATTAATTTAAACTATTAACTTTCCCTGTTTGTGTGTTCGTGCTACTTAACAGTGATGTTGCTGAGTGCGTCACGTGCCCTATGCTCTGAATATCCGCTAACATCGGCTGGCGAGATCACGTGACATGAGCTATGACTGGTTTACAAAAGCGCATCGCAATCTCGATTTCAATGATTCGAAAAGTAACATGTGGTGTTTGGTGGAATTCCAATGTATGCTTTCGTAATACGAAAATACGCAGCGTACATGTTGTTGCACATCAAAGATATTTCGAAAACGAGTCTTTTTCCCTAAATTTCGTTTTCTAAAGTGCCACGAAATTTTTCGCCCGTGTATAAAACCATAACCCTTCAAAGGATTGATAAGTTCTGCAGTTTCGAGGGAAAACAGTGTCACTTAACACGGAAAAAAGTGTTTTCACCCGGGAGAAAGTGTATTTTTAACCGTGAAATTCGTTGTTGTCTGCGTATACGCCGTGAAGAAGCTCCGGAGACACTGCACGAAATCTCAGGCAAAGCAGGACTGTGTGTCTCATAAGAAAAAATGGAAGACCTCAAAAAACTAAAAATCTCCACAGAAGACACGACAGACAGAAAAAAATTCCAGAAAAAAAATCAGAACTTCGAAACCGACGCCCAAAGAAGGAAAAAAACAGAGGAAAGGAGTGGACAGAAGAGCAAGACGAAATCCAGAGAAAAGGGAGAGGTTTGTGCAAAGAAGGAAGAAAGAGAGAAAATGCCATAAAA
Organism: Schistocerca piceifrons; assembly: GCF_021461385.2. Lineage (NCBI taxonomy): Eukaryota > Metazoa > Arthropoda > Insecta > Orthoptera > Acrididae > Schistocerca > Schistocerca piceifrons. Next base: position 191,962,245 of record NC_060141.1, read on the forward strand.
TTATTTTAGCTGGCTCCTGTCATTATTATTTACTGCTGCCGTACATAAGACCTGATACTAGGAAAAGTAAGAGGTCGAAATCAGTAGCCGCAGGGACATTTGGCTACAGCACTTCATGCCAGCAGTTACAGCCTCAGAAAGAGAACATACTGACAAGAACTACAGAGCGCCTCCATGAATATTGTGATCTGCAGAGAGTGGAAAAAGCGTCGCTGCGACACGAAATAATGCAGCTGGATGATCGTGAGCATTGCTTTGATCGGTATTAATCCCGAGACGAAGCACACGGAGGGATTAAAGCATGTCTTCTTAAGCGTGTGTACTAAACACCGACTGATTGTCAGTAGCGTAGATCGCGTCTGGGAATGTAATCGGTTTTATTAAAAGCGGAAACAAATTTGAACCCAGCATAGTTACTATTTTTTTTGCAACGTAACTGCTGATAATGTTGCAAGGATTGAGTGTCATGCGGGACGCTTGCAACAGCTCGTTGTGGAACGCTGTTGCGTCACATTGTACGACTGTTTACTTCGTACTGCGATTGCTAGATCGGTTTATCTACCCTTTCTATCAGTACTCCTGTTTACCGCCAGAAACACACTATCGTTGTTTGTTAGTTTGACGTGCTAGTTAAAATGGGGAAGACTTTGTACTCTAAGGAAATGAAACGGAAATAAATGGTGATGAGTACTGAATTGAATCATTTTCGTTGAATACTGTCGAAAACAGGAAACTTAGACAAATATACTACTACTGCTGCTATTAGTACAGTACTACTTTCATGCAGCAGTCCGAGGCAGATTTAGAGAATAAGTTTCACTTCCCGAAGATGCGTCCCGCAGGACGACAATTTGACATATTTGTTGGCCACGTATCGTGCGTACTGCAGTTACGATCGACTTCTAACGGTTAACTGCTTTCCAAGAAAGTGTGCAGAGCGGGCTGGTTGTGTAAACCTAGCAGGGGACCGTTGTCCACGCAAATGTCCACTGCAACCCGTTACTTGCAGGAGCTAGGCAGACAGACGTGCGGACTATCCTGATTGTCAACGGAGATCACTTCGCAGCGTTTGTAACAGTTCCCATTGCTGGAAGCAGTCAAGCTTTTTTTCCTGCCTTTAGTTATTGCCGACAGTTCGTTATAAACTAAGAAAAGAACTACGTTACTCATGAGTCTGTTTTTCCCAGAATTGCAGCCTCCGACTCATTTTCTCGCCCTCAGTTACGTGATACGCATTGCAGGTTCTTCCGTAGGAACTCATGGGGACATAGGAGAAAAGAAATAAAAGAAGCACAGCTTGACCTTTACTTGGTGTAACTCTTCCAATGTTGCAGTCACGACTTGTTGTTCTTCAAATTAATTTAGATGTTTCAGATTTCCGGTGCGGTAATGTCGTGTACAATCAATCCGTCCTTATTTCTACCTATGACACCTTATTCTGAGTCTTCTTTCGATATCCAGGGGTGAGTCAGAATTCCTTTCAGCGGTCTCTGTTTGCTGCAGTCTCTTTTTTATTTCACATTTCGATAATTCTTTTTTCCGATGAATACCCTGTGCTGAAATTAGCTAAATTTAAGAAATACTATTTTTCATTGCCTTGTTACATTTCGTCAACGTTTATGTCATGACAATTAAATTCTTCTTCTATAGATAAAATAAATCAAAATTACCATATTATTGTAATAAGATACATTCTCAGGCGTAAACAGGTAGTTAGATTCTGGAGAAAAAAATGTAGGCGCGGAGATAGGGTCACAATTAAACAATCTTATTCCAAGGCTTCATCACTGATCTTCCATCAGCAGCAATTTGGCACTCAATTCTGAAGAAGAGCTACTTTCGGGCCTTACTGTACACTCTGTGACATGCATTCATTCCCAAATTTAATTAAAAATTCGTCCTGGGGTAACACGTTGAGTCCAGTTAAAAAATCATGGTAGACCTGTAAATCGGTATTTTCTATAATTTATCTTACAAATCCACATTCTTCCTTACGAGAAGCATTGTATAAAAGAGTACACAATTGCTCGATCAGTTTGAGGTATTTATAATCTCGATCATCATGAATAGCCATTTGATATGTGTTGTTGGCTAAATGTTTTCTCGAGACTTTTCCTTGGCATACGGTGTTTAGTGCAGGGAATGGATAAAATTTAAAAAAAAGCAAAAAGCACAACACATTGCTGCATCTAATACTAATAGGAAAGCCTTTGGCATTCAGAACAGCTTCCAGTCACCTCTGAATGGATACAAGCAGGTCCTGTTGGTTTCCAAGGGAATCTTGTACCATTCTTACTGTCAAATAGTGGCAGGACCAGGCACGATAATGGAAATGGATAGCGATCACGCACCCTTCTCTCCGAAGTGGACTGCAAAGGCTCAGTAACATTGAGATCTGGTAACTGTGGTGGCTAGGGGAAATGCGACAATTCATTCTCGTGCTCACAAAATCAGCCCGATGATGCGAAGCTGTGTGAACTGGGGCTCTGTTATCTTGGAACATAGCATCACCATTGGGGAACAAATATTGTACAAGGAATGGACCTGATCAGCCAAAACGGCCACACAAACCTTGGCAGTAATATGACTTTGCAGAGTAACCATGGGGCCTGTGGAATACCACGCTATGGCTGCCAAAGTCACCACCTAACCCTCGCCATGTTTCACTCTTGGGATGTAAACTTGGCCCGAAGTGGAAATAGTGTGAAACAAGACTGATCCAACCAAATGACATTGCTCCATAGTCCAGGTTTTATGGGTTCAATACCACATTGTCCACTTAAGGGCATTTGCATCACTGGTGTATGATTTTGGAATTCCAACTCAGCCTGTAGTTGTCAGCTTTTGGAGCTCCCTTTGTGTTGTTGTGGTGCTGACAGGGTTCACGAGTGCGACAGTTCTGCTGTGACTTTTGCAGCTGTTGCCCTCTTCTTTTTCTCTCTCTCTCATCACAATCCTCTTCAATGATTGTCCATCACGAACACTCAAAAAATGCTTACATCCTCGTTGTTATTTAGCATATCATGTTTTTCCGTCTCCTTGTATGTGGTATAAATCTTAGATTGGGTGCCTCTTGAAACACCAAACATTTCAGCTACCGTGGTTACGAAAGCACCCAACCCTCGAGCACCAACAGGTTGCCTACGTTTGAGTTCACTTGGCTCCGACATAATGCAATCACAACTACACAGAACACTGTTCTGACCATAATACTTACAATGTATTGAGGGCATTGCATGTGTTCCAGTCATGATCAAATGCAACCTGAAGGCTTGGCTATGTTCAAGCACACATTTCTTGCAGTGGTTCCACATTTTTGTCCAGCCTATCTATACGTACCCATGTTGCTCTACATGTTTTGTAATGCCAGCCACCCTGTTCCCCAAGTTCAGTCTACTCGATCTTTTCTTATATCTGATTCCACCAAATAATATGCTTGGTTCATCTGTCATCGATTCTCCTGGCTTCATCATTACTTACCTATCCTGTTCAAAATTCATAATCTGCCCCTGACTCGAACCTGCCTCCTGATCCATTTGTACGTTTTTCTGCATCTCCTAGTAATCCCAAACATGTAGGTGTATCCCTCCTCCACCTACTGAGCAACCATAATTAGTTAAATGGTGACCACTGTAAAATTCAGTGACTCACTTCTGTTAAGTCTAAACTGCTAATACAAAGAGGTTGTAAATTTCACTTTTTGGGCACATCACAAAGTGTTCACCTGAAAAATTTCCAGAACTGTGTAAGAAATTGTAGTCCTAGCCAGATGAATTGCGAGGATCTCCTGGCTTATCGACGTATAGCCTATAGCTATGTTAATGAACTAATGATGTTGGTATCAACTTGGTCTTTTCATATGGAACTACAGTAATTACTGCTGCAACTGTCGTAATTCTAAAAGTTCTAAGAGATCTGTCTTAAAACCCTGTTAATAGCCTTGTAGTAATTACAGTATTTAGAACTTCAAGATTCGTCTCTTTTGAGCATGAAACCGTTTGCTGTCAAGCACGAAATTTCATGATTTCACACCCAAAGAAGGAAATACATTACGTCAGGAAACATAATATTGCTCCACCGTGATGCAGACACATAAATGGCACAGAAGAAATGTAACTTTCATTGAGGATGTAACGTTCACATTTGTCTAGTGCTAATGCGACATCAGGGCAATAGATTCTTTCTTCAAAGAATTCTATTTGTAGCTGAAGCTACACTACGTGATCAAAAGTATCCGGACACCCCCAAAAACATACTTTTTCATATTAGGTGCATTGTGCTGCTACCTACTGCTAGGTACTCCATATCAACGACCTCGGTAGTCATTAGACATCGTGTCTGCCCCTGATAGGTGAGTGGTCAGTGCGCCAGAATGTCATACCTAACGGCCCAGGTTCGATTCTTGGCTGAGTCGGAGATTTTCTTCGCTCAGGGACTGGGTGTTGTGTTGTCCGTATAATCATAATTTCATCCCCATCAACATGCAAGTCGCCAAAGTGGCGTCAACTCGAAAGATTTGCACCAGGCGAACGGTCTATTTTTCCAGCTGCAGCGATGTCGAAGATTTGATGTTTTACCGGATTCATGAAATTCACGGGACACTCGTGAAACGGTCATATGGGAAAATCCACGCTTCATCGCTACCTTGGAGATGGTATGTCCCAGGCACACAAGTACCAGTACATGTATTCAACTGTCTGAGGTATCAGAATGGTTTTCATTTATAACTTTCGACTCGTTCGTTTCCAGTACAGTGATCCTTACTTCAAATTAATACATTTATTGTTCTACAACATCCTAGAAAGTCTGTAACATCATCAAGGAAACACCCCGTGTATACGTACATTTACAGATGACCACGCCTAAACTTTGATGCACCATAGTCTCATTGGATGATGTTTCTGGTCATGGGTTCCTATTCAAAATACGATGTACTCACTCCCCTCTACAAGTCGTAGATGTCTGTAATGGGAATTTCTGACCACCCTGTATGTTTTCTGACATAGCAAGTTCAGAGTAAGAGACAATTAGGTAGACTACTGCATTAGCTAAGGACTTTAGGAAATGAGAAAGTCTGGTGTGAAGGGAGAATACCATAAGAGGGGTGAATAGGGACAGTTTTTTTATGTTTATCCAAATCACTCGCATATGTACATAATGATCATGGACTGTGAAGATCATGCTCTGAACTTCAGTATTACTCTACAGATGGTGAGCTTGGGCATTTTATATCCAGTTCTCATGGATACCTGGCTGCCTTGTGCAGTTCACCCTTGCATCACTTCCTTGGTCTTCCAATTGCATTGGTTCAATCGAGTTTTCCCACAAGCACAACTTTCGCTCGGCAAGTGTCTGGCAACGTGTTTTGTATCCTGCCAGGCTTGTTTTCCATGCTTCCATTCTCTGCATGATTTTGGTTCTCTCAGCAGGTCACACCTGGAGTTTCAGTTGTCGTCCCCACAGATTTGTCCAAAGATATTTCTCATGATTTTTCATTCATCATCTCTCTCAATTTTTTTTCTAGTTTTTAAGATTTCTGCCCCATATAACAACACTTGTACCATCACTGCATTATAGGCTTCAAGTTTGGTTTTAATTGACAAATGTTTTTATGACATTATCTGCTTCAGGCTGAAATAAATTTTGGATCAATTGACAATACATTGATTAGTTTCTTGTTTTAGGTTGTTGTACCTGTTGAACCAGCTGCTGAGAGATTTAAAATATTCCATTTTGGCTATCTTCAATACTTCTACCAGTAATGGGACATTATTAGGGGCATCTCTGGATATTTCTATCATTTGAGTCTTCTCCACATATATCCTCAGTCTGATCTTAGTGGCTTTCTTTGCTAAGTCTCTGACAGTTTCTGCCATTTCTTCCTCTGAGTTCACAATGGCTGCAGTATCATCTGCAAATGCCAGTAACTGTATTCTTTCTTCTAGCTTCATCCCTTGCCTTCTCTTTGCATTATTGAATTACTTTCTCCATGACCAAATTGGACACCTCCCCTGGTATTTCACCTAGCCTCTTATCTCCACTGTACTTATCTTCACCAAGTTAATTAACTTCCTTGGTATGCCAAGCTCCCTCAGGACATTGAACATACTTAATCTATGCATACTATCAAAAGCATTTGATAAATGTACAAATGTTACCAGAAAAAGATGGTTGAACTCGTAGCACTCGTCCCAGATTTCTCATGATGTGATACACAATTGATCGTCCTGTCTGAAAACCTGCTTGTTACTGTTCAACAGTGTCTGTAGCAAAAGGCTTCAGCTTTTTATCAATTATCAATGGTAGCATTGTGTATAGAACACCTAGCAGAGATATGCCGCTATGATTGATGCAATTCCTCCTCCTCCTCTGCAGCGTGAAAGTGGTAGCTGACTTCCACGCTTTTGGGCACTCCTCCTCTCTCCACACTTCACGTATGTGATTGTATATCTTTTTATGAAGAATTTCACCTGCTGCCATCAACATCTCTGCTGTTATCATATCTTCTCCTGGTGCTTTATTATTGTTTGATTTCTTAATTGCTCTATCTGTATCCTGTTGAGTCACTTCAAATTCTTCTGGCTCTACACCTTCTGCAGTTCTTCCGTCTGGGTAATGTTTACTTTCTCTGTACTTTACACGTGGAAAGAACCTTATCGACCGTACACCTGCTCTACAAGCTTCTTCCCTTTCTTAGCATTGAGTGCACTGTTTGTCCATTTGCTGTTGATGTTGATCCTAACTGTGTCCTTCCAGATGTGTCACCACTTAATTCTCGGTCTTCTTCTGCCTCTTGTACCATCTATTACTATGCAGAATGCTACTCTAGATAGTATATTCTCCATCATTCTTGCTGTGTGGCCTGTCGAATTCAACATTCTCTTTAGCACCTTGATGATGTTACTTTGTTTGTACAACTGTCTTAACTCTTCATTTTTTTCTTTTCCTCCATTACATGTTATTTTCATCATATACAGGTCCAGAAATTTTCCGTAGTATGTTTCTTTCGAATAACTTTTTCTTCATCTTTCTTTCCAAATATTAACAACATACAACATTATTGGTATAAAAAGCCAATTGATGCAAGCAGATTTTGAAGTTGAGTGATCTTTTATTTAAGATTTGGAGAAACCAGGGAAGTGTTTTGTTCACTGTTGCTAGATGGATTCTATTGTTCTACTAAAAAGACTCCCAAAGTACTTGAAAGGGGGGGGCGCATCTGTCTTAAAAGTGAATCCACCTACAGGCAAAGGTGCATCACTTAAAGCTTTCTTACTTATGACCAGATTTTCTGTGTCTTTATTAAGACGCAATCCAGTTTTTTTAGTAATTTTGCATCATTCTGATTAATTCTGTTTTGGAACTAATTACAATTGCTACTTCATCTGCATAGGCAAGTCTAGTAATGTTCATCTACTATAGTTGGGTCTGTTGTGGATTAGTTTTAGTAAATTATCTGTCCTCTTCTATAAGGTGAGGTTAAACAGTATACGTGAAATGGGATCTCTTTGTCTCACCTTAGTTGCTCGTACTGTGATCTTTCTTTGTATGACATAAAATTTCCTCTATATGTGTTTTAACTAATCTGATTAACTTTAAGGGATCTCATATTCCCTCTTTATGCTATCATAAGCCTCACTGAAATATAGAAATATTATACGCCTTCCCAGTATTTTGCCTTAGAGTGAATAAATAATCTAATGTGGATCTATTTCTGTGGAAACTGCATTGGTGATTGGAATCAGCCTGTTTAATAGGAAAATCAGTAGGATAAATGGCATCCATTGAAGCAATTTCTCTGCACTCATCGCACACAAGGTGATCATTCTTAACCATGGGGCATACAACTGGAAACTCCAGGTTGGAATATCAACAATGTAAAGAAAAGATACAATGACTTACTTAATTCATTTGATTCCTTTGGAGGAATAGGGCATCCAGAACAACTCACCATCCATCTGTCTTTGCCAGTTTCCCTCAATTCCACTTAGGTCTTGCCAACTCCCCTTGTTTCCCCTTCCATCATCCTCTTCCATGTACCTCTAGGCCTGCCTCTGTTCCTTGTTCCTTGGAGATTTCATTCCCGTCCCTTCTTTTTCATTGTTCCATCTGCCTTTCTCAGTGTGTGCCACAGCCATCTCGGCTTTCTGTTCCTCTGTAGGTATTTGGTTTGTTTTTCTCCAGATATCCTCATTACTTATTTTTACTGGCCACCAGATATTCATTATGCACCACAGACCCTTATTTATGAAACTCTGCAACTGTGATGTTGTCTGTTTAGCTACTTTCCAACTTTCATTGCCATACAGGAGGACAGCCTTCACATTTGTATTAAAAATACAAATTTTAGTTTTGCATGTAATGTTCCTGTTTCTCCATATTGGATACAGTTCTGTGAAGGCACCATTTGCCTTCTTTGTGAAGTCCTTCGTATCTTCTCCGGCTCCACCATCTTTTGTCACCACAATACCCAGATACAGGAATTAATTGACGATCTCCACTGGCTGCTCCCGTAGAAACAGCGGCACTTCCATATTCCCAGAATTTATTCTCATTTTCTTTGTTTAGTGTATGACTGTCTTGAACCCAGCAATCTCTGCTTCTTTTTTCAGTGACTTTAATGTAGCTTCATATCTTTGAGCATATAAACTAATAAAACAATGTCATCAGTGAAATCCAGATCCTCCAGGCCTTCATGAAGCTCCCATTGGATTTCTGGTCTCCTGCCTGCTGTGACTCTTTGCTATGACTCTTCTCATAACTGAGTTAAAGATAAATAAGAAGAGTATTGGTGACAAAATACAGCCCTGCTGGACACTGTCTGTTACCTCTGTTGGATCTTCCATTGTGGAGTACACAACATGTGTGTCCATCATACAGATCTTTGATGGTGCTGAGAATCTTTTGTTGTATATCATACTTCTGTAGCCTTCCACAGCACTTGATGTTTCAGAGTCGATGGCCTTTTCATAATCGTTGAGTGCTAGACACATGGTTTCCTGGAATTCTTTGTTTTGCTCTAATGTGATTCTAAGAGTTACTGATAAGATCAACACAACTGGATTGTACTTGAAAACCAGCCTGTTCTTCACGCAGTTAGTTTTCAACTAAGTCTTTAATCCTATTTAAAATAACTCTGATGAGGACCTTACTGGGAACTAACAGTGATGTAATATCACGCCACTTGTTACAATCTGACGTATTTCCTTTATTTTGGGAGCTTTATCGCCAATTCACTTTTCCACTCCTTTGGGGATTTCTGTTAAAGCCAAATATGCTTGGGCTAGGGGTGGAGCATTTTAATGGTACTTTCAGTATTGGCTTTTAAGAGCTCCAGTGCTATGTGGTCTAGGCCTGGAGCTTTTGCATTTTTAAGGCTTCTCAAAGCACTCCTAATTTCTCCCATTGCGGGATGCTGCTGATTGATATCTTGATCTGCTGTACTTCCTGTAGAACATCCCTCACGTGTTCCCTCTTGGTTGTCTTTTTGATTTAACAACTTCTTGAAATGCCCCTCTCATCTCTATAGCTGTTGTGCATGTTGGTTTGTAATCATCAGCCAATCCTTGCTCTTAACTGGTCGTTCACATCTGAAGTTTTTCAGTGAGAGTCATTTGGTGGTATTGTACAGCTCTCTTCTATTTCCTTGTCTTGCTGCCTCTTTTGCTAATTGTGCTTGCTCATCTATCCATTTTTCCTATTTTCACTCTTCTGTTTGCCCCTCACACCCCCAATCCTCCCACCATCCCCAAGAACCAACTACAAAGGGGTGCCGCCTTCATCAACCAATGCTACCATGGACTGGAACAACTGAATCACATCCATCGCCACAGCTCTGATTGTCTTTCATTATGCCCGGAAATGAGGGACAACCTACCCAGGGTCCTTCCTACCCCATTCTAAAGTGCTAAAGTGGTGACCTGTCATCCATGCAACCTCCACAACATCCTAGTCCATCCCTATGCCACTATCAATCCCACCCATTGCCACAAGGATCATATCCATGTGGAAGACTCAGGTGGTAGACCCTCCACTCCACCACCAGTTTTTCTGAACTGCACAGATTGGAATTATCCTTAAAACATGTTCTCCACTCCCGAAATTATTCCAGCCTCAACATATGTAACATACTGTCCCAGCAACCTCCACCAAACAATTTCCACTCCCTTTGCACTATCATCTGCTCTCTATTCCCATCTCCCACCCTCTTTGTGTGCTGCTCTCTGCCAACACAACATATCCCTCATCCTTAAGCACTCCTCTCCTTCCCCCCCCCCCCTCTCTCTCTCTCTCTCTCTCTCTCTCTCTCTCTCTCTCTCTCTCTCTCTCTCTCTCTCTCTCTCTCTCTCTCTCTCTCTGCTCCCCTCCCCCTCCCCCTCCCCCCTCCCCCTCCCAGTCCCCTTTCCCCATTGTCTTGCCTCACAGACTCTTGATGCTGCGCCTATTGGCAGCCTAGTCCATGCACACTTCACCAGACAGTGCTCTTCCCTGCCTCATCCCCCCCCCCCCCCACCAACACACACACACACACACACACACACACACACACACACACACACACACACACGATTTCTGTATTCCGAACTGTTTGCATTGAAAACTGTAGTTCGTGTTCCTGTTATGGTCCTCCATTCCTTAATAACTCTGCATACGTGTAGTCTTCATTGAAAGCCTTGTTTTTCTTTAATTTCTTTATTGCTTGCTGCATTTTGTTTACTCTTGGATTTGTTACCTGCATAGCTGAATGAGGTTCTTCAGATTTAAAGTAAATCTGTAGATATTTACTGCAGAGTAGTTGTGAGAGGTATGTCTCCCATCTCTTTTATGTGTCACTCTTATATTTGTCAGTATTTTCCTATGCTGATCCTTTGTAAACTCTTCCCTTGTAGGGAAGAGTTTTAATATTATTTTCTATTTTGATATGTCTGTCTTGCACTATGGTGCTTGAAATACTCTACTCCTCCTAGAGTAGTGTTGTGGTATTCCCATTCCTCTTGTCTTAGGGTTTGTTGTGTTTCGTGGCAGATTTTACAGTATCTTTCTTTCAGTGTCATACGGTTCTTTTCTGGAATCCATGCTTTCCTTGCATTTTTCCTGTCCAGAACTTTTTCTTTTTGTACATGTCGTTAAACCAGATTTTGTTAGGTCATTTTCTTTTTCACATGACTGTGGAAGTTATGTCTTGAATACTATTCTTAAAGTTTTCATATGCTTTCGATACCATGTTGTTCCCTCTTGGTCTATCTAGTTAATGTTGGGTTAGTGCCCATTTCTCTTGTAAACTTTTCTTTTATATTTTCTTGCACCAGATTTCCTATGTTGTATCTACTAATTTCCACTCTGTTTATATTTAGTTTCCTTTTGAGTTTTATTTTCATTTCTTATACGATTAACATATGGTCTGCATCACAGTCTGCACCCGTAGAGGTTCTAATGTCTTTAATACTGTTTTGGAATCTTTTTGGATAGCTACATAGTCAAACTTATTAACTACTTGTCCATCTGGTGATATCCAAGTCCCTCAATGAATGTGTTTGTGTTCAGATTTTGTGCTGCTTAGCGTGAAATCATTTATCATTGAAAAGTTTTATAAGTGGAGCCCCATTATATGAACTTTCCTTGTATAAACTGAAATTGGCAGTGATCGGTTTATAAATTTCTTCCTATCCTACTTTGACATTAAAAAATGCTAACACTACTGTTATATTATGCTTACTTCTTGATTTGAACATGTGTGCCAGTTGACCCTAGAATGCTTTTTTCATGTTGTCATCCATAGCTTCTGTGGGTGCAGGTCCATGTAAAAATGTGGTGTTGAGTCTGAATTGAATTGTGATGTATGGTATTTGATTATTAACATGTTTGAATTCCTGTATTGGGTTATTTATTGTTTTATGAATGTAGAATCACGTTTCAAATTCACGGCATTGACCACTGCCTCTGTACACTCTTGGACCACTGCCTCTGTACACTCTTGTCCTGTCTCCTATTTTCACTGACACCTTTCCTTGCTGTCTTAGTTCTTGGAGAATTATCAGCTGTACCCTGTACTCTCCTAACTCGTTTACTAGTATTTGGGCACTTCCAGGGCAGTACAGGCTTCTTGTATTCCAAGAACCAAAAGAGCTTTGCCAACTTCCGTTCCCGTAAATTCCGTTCTGTTTCCGAGATATGCATTGAGTATCCAGATCAGTCAGCATTTTACATGAGGGGTAAGTAGCTGTCTGTGCAGCCCCCAACCTGGAGGACCAGGAGTCTTGATTCAAGGCTGCTATAGGACAGTTGCCTTCATTACAGCTCTGTGAGCCTCTCCTGCCTGTGCTGTTGTTGGTCCGCCTCGGGTATTTTACTGACTGGTAGCCTCCATATCTGGAGAGCATTCTGAGTAACTTGGCAGCAATAATTTATTTAGTATTTATATCCTACTCGTTGTCTGCTCTTGTGTAGGTAGCCATTACATTTAACAATTTTTCGTTTGTACTCATTATAAAATTTGTGTGTGTTTTATATTGATGTCCCTATTCACACTAGGGTAAGGGTCAGCAGGGATGCACACACACACAAATTGCACAGTAATCCCTTGTCAATGCTTTATTGATATAAAGTAGGCCTTTAAAAGACAGTTGAACATTTATAAATGAAATATTTTATTTCAATTAATAAAAATTATGGTAGATATTAAAAGCTTAGAAATATTTTATGAAAAAATACATCCTTGTAGCAAGAGTTTTCACAAAAAATGTAATGCCTTCTGTGGCACTACAGATTTTGAAGAACTGCTGCAACATCTGTTTTCTTGAATTTGTACTCACCAGGTACCATTGGGAAAACAAAAACGTGTAAATCTGTTTTACAAAGAACAGTTCCACTGTACATATCATCTGACAATTTTCCCAAGACTTTTCCTGTGTTTGGTTTAATCACTGGAATATAATGAAAATTCACCTTGAGCCAGCTCCCGCCATGTTATTCATGCCATTTGGTTCAGTATCTTTCGTCAAGATATAAAGGAATTTATGACATTTAGCTTCTAGTGGGGTTTGGTATACATCAGTGGGGAAAGTTGAAAATCTGTGCCATACCAGGATTCAATCCCAGGTCTCTCGCTCATTAGGCAGATGCTCGACCACTGAGCCATCTGGATACAGCGGTCATCGCAACTACATGGACTATCCTAGCACACCTCCCGTCAGAACCAAATTCTCAACTCATCCGCATTCTATTGATGTAGTGCCCCTGCCCTCTATTGTCTTTACTTGCAGTGTTTCGCCAATTCCCTTAAGAGTTCGAAAGTGATGTGCATCTGCACTGAAGGGATCATTAGCCAGCCTCAACGTAATTGTATGTGTGGTGTCTGTTCTTTTGGACATGTTGTCAATGACATGGACACTAGATGCTTTATTTTCCGATCATCCACTTCAGACTCTGAATGTTCTTTTTCACTGCTCTCAAAGTCTTGAAGTGTAATACTTCGCCAGCAGGAACATTCAGCTTCTTTATACAGGATATTTTGATCATATTATCTTGACCATAATGCATTTTTTCAGAAATGTGGTCAGGCTGTCACTCAGGTCATTTTTCTCATTGTCATACTCATATTCTGATTAAGGAGGCAGCATATCTAAGACTCTATTTCTGTTTAAAGGAAATATTCCAGCCTTATTAAATCCTGGATTTATGTCTTGTGCTGCAGTACACCTCATTTTATGTTACCGTATGCCGATACACCATGAACGTTATATTTCTTTTCCATATATTTTTAATTAGATAGTTGTAGAGAATTATCTTACCTTACATGAAGATTATTGTCGAGAACAGTTATTGTTAGCATCCAGATAGCTTATACAATATGGATGACAACATATTATAACAGCCACAGAATTTTATGTATTTGTTTATTTTCCTTGTTGTTGTAGTGTGCTAATTCAGTCTCATCACTGTAAGAAACATTTCATCTCATTCAGCAGTATGTAAAAGTCTCTGCACTTGTGTGCACATAACCAGAATAGCTGTACATAAGATCATGAAATAAGGCAGTCATATGTCATAGTTGTTGTATGCAGGCATTCATCACCAGTTCAAAGTATTGTGGAGGTTCCGTGAAATAGACCTTGTCTGATAACACTACTGTAATCATCAATTATAAATACAATTTCCTTTCTCAGTTGTAAAGGGAAGAGCTTTCTATATTTCTGTAATGCGTAGAGAGATGCAGTGATACCTTCTTACTCGTTGTACGTAAGTGTACAGCACAATTTAGGCTTTCACTTATTAGTACTTCTAGGCTCTTCACTGAAAGAGAGATATTTATATTTATCACATTCAGGCGTAAAGATGGTATGAATTCCTAATATTTTGGATTAATGAGCTTAGAATGACAGTATATGGCTGCTTGGATTCTGGATGGATTAAGCTTTAACCATGTATGCTGCACCCCTTTTTGATAATGTTTACTACATTATTAACAACACAAAATCTGTAAAACTGCTGCTGTTTTTCATACATTTAACTTTTCAAACATTATAAAAGGGATCCATTGAAGATGCCTATTATTTCCTGAAACTTGTTTGGTCAAGAAAATTGAGGAGACTTCTTGTTTTAAGAAAAATAATGGGTTCAATACATTTACATACTTAATGATGGATACATCTCTTTGTGTGAACATCGTCTGGCTACAGTTAACAGAGCTTTTGACACTATCAAAACAGAATTTCTTCAGTGGTTGTCTATCCAACTTTCTAGTTGGTGCCATTTAGAATGGGTGATATAAAAATAAAAAGGAAAAGTCAAAATCACATTTTTTTGTTTGACATTCACTTTTCCTATATCATTTTTGAGAAAGTATTTATTTTCAAAAGTTGCCTCCTTTCTTTTGCGATTGTTAGCAAGTTTCTGCCTGAAGTTTCGATAGTCTTTGTATTTTCCCCTGTTTAATAAATGAACCATTCATTTTCTTATTTTTTTTGGATTATATATCCAATATTAGTTCTACATACATTCCTTATTTTAAGGCGTCAAATAGGAATAAAGAGAGGGGTGAGAGTGAAAGAAGGAGAAATTCTGCAAACTGAACTCGCATCCTCCTCGTCCAAAGTGAGACATCTCAGTTCAGTATTAGTTTGAATATGTAATGGATAGTGACTAGTAGCAAGTGTACCCTGATCCATTAGTCATGGTAAATCAAAAAACTAGTCAGTCATTCATTGTGAAACTAAGTAGAGTTGCTGCCCCCCTCCCCCTCCCACATATAGAGAAGCTATTTTCTTTCTTTTAATTGCCTTACAGTGGAAGAGGTATTTCAGCTTTGTTGACAAACATATTACTAAAGGCAGCTATAGCATTTATGTTGGCAGCAGCACCAACAACAGCAGTTTGTGTTGTTGTTGTTGTTGTTGTTATTATTAACAACAGTATTAGTAGTAGTAGAATATTTTCTAATGTTACAGATTGGGTTTAAAGGATTTGGACTACCAAGTGACAAGCTGAATGTGTCGGTGCCCATTATCTATGAGGGCCAAGAATATGTTCTTCGCCATGGTTCAGTCGTCATTGCTGCTATTACATCTTGCACTAATACAAGCAATCCGAGTGTCATGCTTGGTGCAGGTTAGTAAACTAAATGTTTGTGTTTTTAAGATTGGCCTAGAAATGAATAGAAAATGAATTTGGCAAAGGCCAATTTGAAGTGAAAATTGAAATAATGAAACTCTACAGGATGAGATGGTTCTAAAGTACTTTATAATTGCGAGAGATCATAGATTAGTAAGACAAAATGTAATAATAGATAATAAAAGATTATGCTCTCCCCAACCCATATGTTGATTTTAATAGTGCCTGGATTAGTAGGCAAGGTCATATTTGAGGTGGTGTCTCTGTATGTTATGCAGGCCTTTGAACTGACTTATACAGCCAGTTATTGGGGAATGAGTCATAGTCAACTTAGCATTTTTCACATTAACAAATTGTTGCCTGAGGGGAGAGAAGGAATAAGTGGCAGGGAAAAATCTTAGGACTAACTTGGAATCGAATGAGCCCTGGACCTTTGTATTAGTTTGTTACCGTCTCATTAAGCCACAAAGCCACACAGAATGGATAAAAAGCTAGAAACAAACAGGCATATCAGGAAAAGCTCAGAAATCTAGCTATTGAAAATATATTTAATAACACTTGATCAAATTGAGTCACATTTTCAGCATCTTAGAAAATGAAGATCATACAGATGTAAACAAAAGGATGTGTTTTTTTAACAAATGTTCTATGGCAAACAGCAAAAGATACCAAAGGTACAAAAACAAAAAGAAAAGAATATCACATGTAGAATAAGACAGGTATAAAATAAAGCTGAGAAATTGAAACTGAAGACAAAGAAATGTGACAGTGTGTTGAAAAACAAATCTACTCAGAAATATTTTAAGTGGATGTGTGAAAATACAATCAAAATTCAATAAGAGAAAACAACTGAAAACAGTATGAAAATGAAGATGATAGGACGGAAACTTATGTTAAACAACAAAAAATATGTTATGAAATAACGACAATATGATATAGGATTAATTGCTGCTCATTACGTACAGAAGACATTGAGTGGCAGACAGGCATATTGAAAAAAGACCTCTAGATATTATCTGCTGTCAGACCAAGTGCTTTACTAGATAAAGACAAAACACACATGGGTATAGCCTCTATCATCCCTCTGTGGCCTGACTTTGTGTGTTGCAGCAGTTGGCTGTCATAGGTAGTGAGAGTAAAGAAGAGTTGGAGGAGGAGGAGGAGGAGGAGGAGGAGGAGGAAGGATAGCAGGATAGAAGTGTGAGGAGATGCTGAAGTGCTGTCTGTTGGAATGTGCAGGAATGGGATTGCAGGTTGATACGTGCATCATCTGCAGTTGTGCGAAAATGGGAGAGGAGAGATGCGAAGATGGGGAAAGGACTATACAATACAGGGCAGTTGGGCGGTGGGGGTAGAATGCGTGAGAGAGGCTTGACTGAGAGTGGGGAATGGAAGCAGGTGGAGGGCAGGAACTACCGAAGATTGAGACCAGAGGGATTATGGGAATGAAATATATGTTGCAGGAAGAGTTTCCACCTGCACAACACAGAGGAGCTAGTATTGGTGGGAAGAACCGTAATGGCACAGTCCATGAAGCAGTTGAAACCAAGCACATTATGTTGGGCAGCATGCTGAGCATCTGAGTAGTCCAGCTCTCTCTTGGCTACAGTTTGCAGCGGTCATTAATGCAGACAGACAACGTGTTGTCCATGTAGAATGTAGTTCAGTGATTGCAGGTAAGTTAGTAGGCAACATGCTTTCACAGCTGGCTCTGCCTTTGATGGACTAGGAGATACCTTTGACAGGACAGGACAGGACAGGAGTAGCTGGTAGTAGGATGGTGTATGGAACAGGTGTTGCATAGGTCTGTTGCAGGGATACAAGCCATGATCCATGGTGTTGGTATGGTAGTGCAGTGGGGATGGACAAAGATATTACATACATTCACCAGGTGGCAGAATACAACTGTAGGAGGGACAGGGAGAATATTCCTCATTTCTTGGCGCAAAGAGAGGTAGTTAGAATCCTGATGAAGAAGAGTATGCTTTAGTTTCTCTGTTCTGGATGGTACTGAGGCATGTCCTGTCAGTGGGTATGTGGGGGATAGCAGGTGACATTGGAGACAAGACATGGGAGGCATGTTCCTGGACAATGTGCGGAGCGTAATTTTGGTTTTTGAAGGCCTCGGTGAGACCCTTAGCATATTTGGACAGGAACAGCTTGTCACTGCAGATGAAATGACTACATCTTAGTTAGGCTGTAAGGAATGGACTTCTTGGAGTGGTGTGTAATAAGTAACAGCTCTCAGAATGGAAATATTGTTGGTGGTAGGGAAGAGAAGTGTGAACAGAAGTGCTGATGAAGCCATCCATGAGGTGCAGGTCAACATTGAGGAAGATAGTGTATTGTTCTGAGGAGAACAAGGTAAAGTGAATGGGGGAGAAGCTGTAGAGCTTCTTAAGGAATGTGGATAGGGTGTCATCACCTTCCATTTGCATCATGAAGAGTTCATCAGTGATTCTAAACTAGGTGAGAGCTTAGGGCTTCTGGGTGGCTAGGAAGGTAGGATCACTTACAACTGTCTGCATGAATGGCCACCGCCAAACTGTGACCAAGATACAGTTGTGCCCGTGAGCGGAGTGGAAACTTAGGGAGACAACATTTCATCAGTTGCACTAGCAGATAGTCCAGTAACAAAAGAGAGAATAAAATACAATCATCATCATCTCACACAGAGACTGTTAATAATGAAATTGACATTCTGTAAATAATGCCAGTTGAGATGTTAAAGCAATTAGAGGTGTGAAGAAAGGAAAAACACCTAGCAATGATGGTGTTTCAGTGAAAATGGTTGAAGCAACAGCTAAAGTAATGCAAAAGGAATTTGCAAAATTATTCACAGAATATCTGCAGCAGAAGACAGTTCTGTGGGAACAATGCTGTGACATATCGGCCTCCTCTCTATGATTTACAAAATATTTACTAAAATTATCACCAACAATTTAGAAGAAAAAGGCTGATTTTAATTGAACAGTATTATGAAAAGGATGCTACTCACCATATAGCATAGAGAGGATGCTGAGTCACAGATAAGCACAACAAAAAGGCTATCAGAAAGTGAGCTTTCAGCCAGACTGTGACCAGCAGTGCATGATGGGAGAGGCAACTGGGTCATGGGGGTAAGTTGGAAGTTGAGGCAGGGAGGAGAAGGGATAGCAGGTAGCGGTGGCGGATGGTAAAGTGCTGCTTGCGGGGGCATACAGGGACAAGGTGAGTGTGTATTGGTGGAATAGAGTGCTGTGTAGTGCTGGAAAGGGAGCAGGGAAGGGGCTAGATGGGTAAGGACAATGACAAATGAAGATTGAGGCCAGAAGGGTTAGAGGAATGTGGGATTATTTCAGGGAGTGTTTCCACCTGTGTAATTCAGAAAAGCTGGTGTTGATGGGAAGGATCCAAATGGAACAGGCTGTGAAGCAGTCATTGAAATGAAGATTGTTGTGTTGGGCTGCGTGCTCAGCAATGGGATGGTCCAGTTGTTTCTTTTCCAAGGTTGTCAGTGGGCATTCATTCATAAGGACAGAGAGCTTGTTGGGTGTCATGCCCACATATAATGCAGCACAAAGGTTGCAGCTTAGTTTGTAGATTACATGACTGATTTCACAGGTAGCCCCACCTTTGATGAGGTAGGTGATGTTTGTGACTGGACTAGAGTTGGTGGTGCTGGGAGAATGTAATATGAGCCATGAGCAAGGGTTTGGGAGCACATGTTGTGTAGAGATGGATGAGGATATTGTGTAGGTTTCGTGGGCAGTGTACTACTGTCAGCGGGAACAGAAGAATAGTGGGTAGGATATTTTTCTTTTCAGGGCATGATGACAGGTAGTAAAAATCCTGGGGAAGAATTTAATTCAGTTGCTACAATCCTGGGTAGTACTGAATCATGGGGGAATACTCCTCCATGGGCAGACAGGAAGATTTTGCCAGGTAGTGGGTGAGTGGAGAGATAAGGCACAGGAGATCTGTTTACCTACAAGATTGGGAGGGTAATTATGGACTGTGAAGGCCTCAGTTCGACCTTGGTATATTTCAAGAGGGACCGCTCATTATTACAAATGCGATGGCCATGAGTGGCTAAGCTGTATGGAAAGGACTTCTTGGTATGGAATGGGTGGCAGCTGTTGAACTGGAGGTATTGCTGGTGATTTGTAGGTTTGATATGGACAGAGGTACTGACGAAGCCATCTTAGAGGTGTAGGTTAATGTCTAGGAAGGTGGCTTTTTGGGTTGAGTAGACCAGGTGTGGCAAATGTGGGAGAAGGTATTGAGGTTCTGGAGGAAGGTGCATGGGTGTCCTCACCCTTGATTCAGATCATGTCATCAATATATCTAAACCAGGTGAGGGATTTGGGATTTTGATGTTTAGGAAGGATTCCTCTAGATGTGCCATGAATAAGTTGGCATAGAATGATGCCTTGCGGGTGCCCAAACCCTGGATTTGTTTGTAGGTCATGCCTTCAGAGGAGAAGTAATAGTTGGTGACAATATAGTTGGTCATGGTGGCTAGGAAGGAGGTTATTCGTTTCCATTCCATCGGGTGATGGGAAAGTAGTGTTCAACAGCAGTAACACTGAGAGAATTAGAGACGTTAGTGTAAAGGGAGGTGGCATCAATAATGATGAGCAGGGCACCATGTTGTAAAGGAACAGGAACTGTGGAGAAGTGGTGGAGGAAATGGTTGGTATCTTTTGTATAGAAGGGTAGTTTGCAGAGTTTTTTGTTGTGCCTATATGCGACTCAGCATCTCCGCTGTATGGTGAGTAGCAACTATCTTCTTCGTAATATTGTTACCTTCCATCCTAGATTTTTCTTTGATAGATTTTAATTGAGCAGTTTAGAAGAGGATGCAGCACACTGGATCATCTACAAAACTCTGGCAGGGAGGGGCAATAGTTACGAACTACTTCCTTGTGTAGGATTGAAGGATTAAAAAAATAGATTTTGATTCAATTCCACCACAGTGTTCTCTAATATTACTGAAGAGTCAACACATTCATTCAGGTTGTTTTAGTATCACGACTAGTATGTACATTAGTGCTGCAGCATTCATTAGGTTTTGTCAGATATTGTGAAATTCAGAATTGAAAGAGGAGTCGGGCATGGAAATTCCATATCACCAAAACAGTTCATAGGCATCAGGCATCCAAGAGAGTTTTTGAAGGACTTGAACTTGTAAAACAACGAAGGAATTCATGTTAATGGATCATACCTGAACCATCTTGAGTTTTTGTATTTACAGCTGCTGAAGACAGTGACTGGATGGAGAAGAAAATAAACAAACAGAAGAGTAAAATATGTCTTGACCTTTTTATAAACTAAATAGTTTTCAGAATTAACCTTGTGATGTTTCTGGAAAGTTTAACAGTCAGTGTGTATTGAGTTATGTCAGTGCGATATTAACTTCAAATTAATGGTTCTCAGTGAGTAAGGGATAGATGCAACAGCTAATTACCAGGAGAGACGGGACACTAACAAATGGATCAGGTAACAGACTGAAAATGAAGATGAGTGTGTACTGTAATGAATCTGAATGAGTGGGAGGTGGACCAAGGAAACTTTCTTCTGAATTCCAAGAAAAAAGAAAAGATAAAGATGACAACTTAATGAAATATGGGTAGGTAACAGTAAAAAATATATTGAACAAAATGGTTCAAATTGCTCTAAGCACTATGGGACTTAACATCTGAAGTCATCAGTCCCCTAGACTTAGAACTACTTAAACCTAACTAACCCAAGGACATCACACACATCCATGCCCAAGGCAGGATTCAAACCTGCGACTGTAGCAGCAGCAGCAGCAGCAGCAGCAGCAGCAGCAGCAGCGTGTTTCCAGACTGAAGCACCTAGAACCGCTTGGCCACAGCAGCCGAGCATACTGAACAGAATATCTGTAATATGATATAAACGAATGGATAAAAAAATTACTCACCAAGTGGTGGCAGGTGCGCGCGCGCGCGCGCGCGCGCACACACACACACACACACACACACACACACACAAGGATTTAATTATTATAAGCTTCTGGAACCAGTGGTTCCATCTTCTGGCAGAAGAATTGAATGGGAAGGAAGAGGGGTGAAGGAAAAGGACTGGAGAGGTTTAGGGAAAGGGGTACAGTTCAGAAAAGTCACCCAGAACCGCAAGTCAGAGGAGACTTACTGGGCAGGATGAGAAGGAAAGATTGATTGTTGGAGACTGCACTGGATGAGACTTAAAAACCTGGGAGCCTAAAGGTGGAAGACAGGGTAATATGCAAGACAGAGATTACTATTAAAACAGCCTGCATGAGTTAACAAGAGTGAAAAGCAAAAAGCAAAGTGCATTGTATGTAACGGAGGTGGGAGGGGGATGATGAAAAAAAAGAAGAGTCAGAAAATAAAAGGTGCAGGAAACCAAGGAAGACAGAAGTAGTTACTGTGAATAAATGCTGAGGCAGAAGGAATTAATGTAAATTACGGTCAAGTGGATGGTGACAACCAAGGACACGTAGTGTTAATTCCCACCTGCAGAATTCTGAGAAACTGGTGTCTGAGAGAAGAATCCAGTTGTCCTTGGTTCTTGTCCCCCACCTGGCCTTAATTTACATTAATTCCTTCCATCTCAGCATTTATTCACACTAACTACTCCGTTTTTCACTCCATTTTAGTTACCTACTCCATTCATTTTCACTTAGCTTTTCATTCTTATTAACTCGTGCACGATGTTTTAGTAGTAATCTCTGTCTTGCATATTGCCTTGTCTTCCACCTTTAAGCTCTCAGGTTTTCAAATCTCATCCAGTGCAGTCCCCAACAATCAGTTTTTCCTTCTCGTCCCTTCTGGTAAGTCTCTTCTGACCCAGGGTTCTGCGTGACTTCACTGACCTGCACCCCTTTCTCAGAACCGATCCAGTCCTTTTCCTTCACCCCTCTTCCTTCCCCTTCAACTCTTCTGCCAGAAAAAGAAGAAGCCACTGGCTCCGGAATTTCATAATAGTTAAACCCTTTTGTGTGTGTTCCCCTGCAGCCACTTGGTGAGTAGTTTATATTATCAATAATTGATTATTTTAGTTTTATATTAGACCATGTGAACAGAATATCTGAATCACTAGAGACCACAACTTGTGGAAAGTCTACTTGAGGTCTTTATCCAGCAGTGGATGTCAGATGCCTCATGATGAAGAATAAATATATGTATGAATTAAAAATGCCCGTACTTTTTGTTGACAGTCACCCGTGTGAAATGACATAGCAAAATGACTCCAATGATGAAAATAATGAGCAAGTGGCATTCGACGTTCAGCAGTGAATTGTTTGTGCCATAGATGATACAACAGGTGAACCAGGAGGAAGAGACTGTTGTCATATTTGTTGAATGCCGAGCAAAAAACATTTGTGTAATGTTGTTAGCTGCAATAGGCAGAAACATGCTTTGTTGGTGCTGCATATTTTTCTGATTCATAGTAAATTGGCATTTGTGCTTTAGTTACTGTAGCAGATATTCTAACAAACATATTCCACTGTATCAAGTTTTCCCTTAAACAGGAGTAGATGTTATTTATGTTTATTGCAAATTAACACTATTTCCTGGATTGCTAATAACTACAATTAATCTCAAAGTTTAGGAAATTAGTAATTTTTACCACAGGTTTTTCTGTTGCTTTAATTGAAATCTCATTTTGTTTATTTGATTCTATTTTTTAATAGTATTTTTTTTTAACTCAACAGATATAAAAAATAACCAGCATATTCAGTTTAAAGTTATTTGTTCACTGTCCTATAATAAATTTTCCCAGCCAAAGTGTAGCCCCACTGTGAATGTTGTTCTTGAACACAAGATGAGATGGTTGATATTCATAAGCAGCTCGAAATAGCCCTGACTACTGTCAAACAATTGGCAACTGCTGCGAGTCAGTGTGTTTGAAGAGCTCCTGAGAGTTGTGTATCTGTGGCACCAGTACCAAAGGTACATAAAGTACTATCGTCTCTTGTGGATGCTTAGTCCACTGCAGAAAATTACTCTTCCACTTGAATGTGAGCGGCATCTCGGTGGTAGATCTAAGCATCCTTCGACAGGCACCAGGGAGGCCTCAGGGCCCCAACCAACAAATTCGAGGTTCTGTCTTTGTCTGAAAATTGAAACTGAGCCAGTGGGACCCACTTCATATGTTTTGGGAAAACCAGTCTTGTCCTGTCAAGCAGAGGCAAACACAATAGGTTAAGGGTAGGGGTCTATTGTCAGCAGTTGAAATTTATGGTGAGTGATAGTATCCCTTAGGAAATGACAGCAAGGGACAGGAAAGGACACCGGGTGCATTCAGTGTGTGTTCGTGGGGGCCTCCTTCAACATGTTGAAGAAGCTATTTCGGCAGCCATTAAGGGAACAGCGTGCAACCAGCTACAGATTGTGGCACACATTGGAACAAATGATGCCTGTCATCTGGTCTCAAAAGTCATTCTTGGATCATTTCAGGACTGTCAGAAAAGGTTGATAAGACCAGTCTTGTGCATGGAATTTCAACAAAACTCACAATGTGCAGCATTGTCCCAGAACTTTTTGTCCCCCCCCTTGGTTCTGAATGAAGTGGAAGGACTGGACCCGAGACTTTGAGAGCTCTGTGACAAGCTAGGCTGTGACTTTCTGTGGGCCATGGGGTTGTGAACTGTAGGAAGCCCCTAAATGGGTCAGGCATGCACTACACATCAGAGGCTGCTACTCAAGTACCTGACTCTGTTTGGTGAGCACATGAGGGTTTTTTAGATTAGACAACACTCCATCCAATCCAGATAACAATATCTATCGGAAATCCAGAAGTATCAGTGATAGATTGGGGGGAAAAAATGCTTTCCATGGGTGAGAATATTAAAATCCTGGTAGTTAAATGCCAGAGCTTTCACAGCAAATTGCCATAGTTTGAAGCACTCCTGAGAAGCAGTGAAGCTCTCACAACACTGGGTACAGAAAGCTAGTTGAAACCTAAAGTTGATCGCAGTGAGACTTTTGGTGAAAATTTAAGTGTACTTGAAAAGGGATAGGCCAATGGGAAATGGATTTGGTGTATTCGTTGCAGTAGACAAACTCAAATCCATTGAGATGGAAATAGATGCTGCATATAAGGTTGTCGGGGCAATTCTCAGTGTGAGGGGTGGGTGCAAAATAGTAATTGGATCCTTCTGTTGCCCACGAGACTCATCTCCTGATGTAACTGAAAACTTCAGAGAAAACCACAGTTCACTTCTACATAAGTTCCCCAATCACACTGTAATCATCCAACAAATAATTGAGAAAATTACCATTTTGTTAGTGGTGGGCATGATAACACATACTATGAAACTTTACTAAATGCCTTCTCTGAAAACTACCTAGAACAGATAGCTAGAAACCCCACTCATGAAGGAAACATATTGGATCTAATGGCAACAAATGGACTTGACCTCTCTGAGAATGTCTGCATTGAAACTAGGATCAGTGATCATGATGTGGTTGTGGCAACAATGATTACAAAAGTACAAAGGGTAACTAAAACAAACAGGAAGATATATATATTCAGTAAACAAAATAAAAAGGTCAATAGTGTCGGGTCTCAGTGAGGAACTTGAAACTTCCACCACAGCACAGGGCAGGAGCATGTAGAGGAACTATATCTCAAGTCTAAAAGAATAATTGACCATGCACTGCACAGAGATGTACCCAGTAGAACAATTCATAGTGAGAGGGACCTTCCATGGTATATGGAAATTCCTAAAGAAGTGGAGATTACTGCATAATTGGTGTAAAACAAAGCATAGATGCTGAATGAAATAGTTTTGGCTGTCAAGAGAGCAATGCACGATGCCTTCAATGACTCCCATAGCAGAATGTTGTCAAATCATCTTTCACAAAACCCAAAGATATTCTGATCATATATAAAGGCTATTAGTAGCACCAAAATTGGTATCAATTCCTTGGCAAATGAGACAGGAACTGAAATTGAGGGTTGCAAAGCGTAAGCTGCAATGTGTACTCTGTTTTCAAATATTCTTTTACAAAGAAAACCTGGAGAAACAACCAATTTAATCACCATGGCACTGAAAAGATGAGTGCAGTATGTGTTAGTAGTGTTGAGAAACTGCTGAAATTATTGAAATTGAACAAAGCTCCAGGGTCCTACGGAATTCCTATCAGATTCTATGCTGGATTTGTGGCTGAGTGAGACCCTCTTCTAACTGTAATCTATTGCAGATTCTTTGGACAAAAAAATGTGCCCAGTTATTGGAAAAAAGTACAGGTCACGCCCTTCTACCAGAAGGGTAGTAGAGGTAATCCACAAAGCTACTGTCCAATATCCTTGATACTGATTTGTTGTAGAATCTTAAAACATATTCTGAGCTCGAACACAATGACCTATCTCGAACAGAATCACCTCCCCCATGCCAACCAGCATGGATTCTGAAAACATTGATCATGTGAAACCCAATTCATGCTTTCCTCACATGGCTTACAGAAAGCTGTGGATCAAGGCAGTCAGGTGGATATAATATTTGTTGATTTCCGAAAGCCATTTGACTCAGTGTCACACCAACGCTTTTTGTCAAAAGTACGATCACATGGGGTGTCAAGTGCAATTTGTGACTGGATTGAGGACTTTTGGGGAGGACACAGCATGTTATTGTGGATGGGGAGTAATTGTCAGATATAGAAGTAACTTCGGGAGTGCCCCCAGGGAATTGTATTGGGACCTTTGATGTTCATGTTGTATTTTAATGACCTTGCGACCAATATTTAGATTAACCTCAGACTTTTTGCAGGTGATGCAATTATCTACCATGAAGTACTGCCTGAATGAAGCTGCATAAATAGTCAGATCTTCATAGATTTCAAAGTGTCACAACTGGCAGCTTCCTTTAAATGTTCAAAAATGTAAAATTGTGCACTTCACAAAAAAAACATAGTATCATATGACTATAACATCAGTGAGTCACGGATGGAATCGACCAACTTATAGAAATAACTGGGTGTAACACCTAGTAGGGATATGAAATGGAATGATCACAAAAGTTAAGTTGTGAGTAGAGCGGGTGGTAGACTTCGGTTTATTGGTAGAATACTGAGAAATGCAATTAGTCTACAAAGAAGATTGCTTACAAGTCATTTGAGTGACCCATTCTGGTGGGTGGGACCCATACCAAACAGGACTAATGGGGGATGTTGACTGTATACAGAGAAGGGCAGCATGAATGGTCACAGGTTTTTGTAATCTGTGGGAGAGTGTCACAGAGATACTGAAGAAACTGAACTGGAAGACTCTGGAAGAAAGATGTCAACCATTCCGAGAAAGTCTATTAACAAAGTTTCAAGAACTGGCTTTAAATCATTGCTCTAGGAATGTACAGCAACCCCATACATGTTGCTCACATAGGTACCATGAGGATAAGATCAGAGTAATTGCTGCATGCACAGAGGCATTCAAACAATCAGTTTTCACATGCTCCACATGTGAATGGAACAGGAAGAAACCCTAATAACTGGTGCAATGGGACACATCCTATTCCATGCACTTCACGGTGGTTTGCATAGTGGGATGTAGATGCAGATACAAATCTGGACCATTTTAAAATGAATGCAGCTGCTTTTGTTGACCAGTTTGTTATTGCAAATGAGGTGTGCCCCACCACTTCACACAAGAAAGGAAATAGTAACAACGAAATACTAAAAACATTCAACAGCCAAGATTGCATAAGTATTTCTGTATTTAAGACAACTGGTTTCAACTGACTTTGCTGTAAACTTCAGGTCTTAAAAATCTTTTTGTTGTGAAATGTGTTCATTGTACATTGTACCTCACACCAAGTTATCATGTGGATACAAATCAGCACATGTCCAGCCTGTGTAAACAATGTGCTATGTAACAAGCATCTGTGAGTGATATATATGATCATGGCCATCTGCAGAATATTTTTATTATCACAAACACTTCATAATATGCTGATTTTGTCAAAACCGGTTGTCTTAAATAAGGAAAAATTTATGCGATCTAGGCTGTTGACTGTTTTTAGTAAGAAAGACAGATTGCTCATTCAGTATTCTCAAAATGAGAAAATTCAATAATGAAATTGGCTAAAACTGGTGGCTCTGCATCAAGTCAGTGAATACTGTTTCATATGCATTATAGACAGAATTTTCTAGAATCTTATTCGTTACCTTCCAAAGGGTAGAACAATTACTGCCAAGTACTATGGATATCATCTTGAGCCACTGCATGAAACTCATTGTGAGAAATGGACTGGTTTATTTAGAAAAATCATCATTCTTCAAACCCACAAAGGTTCTTTGACAGTAGGAAATGTGACCAATTTGAAGTATGAAATGTTGGAACATACATTCTATTCAACAGATGTGGCACTTGATGTGTTCCACCTGTTCTGATATCTAAAGACATAGGTTGAGTTCATGTTGCAAAGTGATGCAGTGGTTAGCCCACTGGACTTACATGCAGGAGGGTGACGATTTAAGTCCCTGTCCAACCATCCAGGTTTTTCTATGATTTCCTAATTTGCTTGGGGCAAATAATGGGATGGTTCCTTTGATAAGGATACAGCTGATTTCAGTCCCTATTCTTTCCTAATACACACTTGGGGTCTGTCTGTGATGACCCCTATCATTGACGGGATGTTAAACTCTGATTTTTTTTTTTTTTTTCTAAATTTTGATTTCAATGTAGTTGTGACAGCCATAGATTCATATTCTGCAGACCTTCCAGAAACACTGTTGAGGAATGGCATCATATTACTGGGGAAAAGATGGAGAAAGTATAATGACTTAAGCAGGACTAAAAAAATGTGCTTTTATACCTTATAGACACAATCTTTCTCTTCCAACTACAAATCTGTGCTGCAGTGCTAATCTTTACAATTTAATATCACTAACTTTAATTTCTAAGTGGTTTAATAATGACTTCAAATAATGTTAAAACTGTTTAATTGTTAAAACAATTTTGTAGTGACAAATGAGCATATTCAATTTTGTAATTGCCATGCTTCCTTGGGTGTACTCCTTTGTCTCCTGCTCAATAATATTAAAGTGGAAATGAGAAGAATCTAAATGACTGTAGCAGCAGTGTGTGTTAAAAGTAGAAATGATCAAGAGAGTTAGATTTTCCTTCTTAAGTCTATGAAGGCTCTATTGATTGCAGGAAATGTTTTCAAGCAAATAAATACAAGGAATGTTAGGAAAAAAATTTCACAGTTCTCATTGTAAAACTTTCTGGAGCAGATATTCTACTGTAGAACAAAACGGAAGATTAAAACACTGTGCACAAATAATTGTTTTCAAGTCTT
Source organism: Schistocerca piceifrons (assembly GCF_021461385.2). Taxonomy (NCBI): domain Eukaryota; kingdom Metazoa; phylum Arthropoda; class Insecta; order Orthoptera; family Acrididae; genus Schistocerca; species Schistocerca piceifrons. Next base: position 191,991,145 of record NC_060141.1, read on the forward strand.
GCTACTAAAAACATTAGAGAGAAATTTAAAAATAATTTTGTGTATGTGTTTACTGACAGAGCATATGTTTTAACTGAATCCAAACAAGAATGAAACATTTAAATCACGTTTCTTTGTAGAAGAGCAGTTTTTTTTTTCCAGGTGACTAACAGTTATGTCTTTGCTGTAACAAAATACTACCCAGTACAAGCAGGTATTGCATTTTGTAACTGACGCTGCATATTACTTGATTAAAGCCATGACACAATTGAAGTTATATTTAAATATATGACATATTAGGTGTGTTAAAGTATTAGTTGGCAGTAATATATTTATTGATTTGGAACTGCAGAACCCTAATCCCTTTCAAAGTGGTCACCTTGGTGATGGATACACTGCTCCCAGTGCCTCTGCCACTGTTGGAAACTTTCCCTCCATCCCCTCCCTCTCTCTCTCTCTCTCTCTCTCTCTCTCTCTCTCTCTCTCTCTCTGGTTTCTGTGCCATACCCATAAATCCACAGGTGATCACCTGTGGTCAGTGTTCAGGAAGTTACAGTTACTGTTTGCACTGTCCAGCATGTCTCGTGATTTCTAGATGGTACCACTTCTGCTCCATTGTCAGCATTTTTTATACGAATTTCGCACACACTCTCTTAATGCACAAATTATTGGTCAAAATAGAATGTACCATTCCAATGCTTACCCTTGTCTTGCTAACAAATTCCCATACTGTGATATGGTGGTCTTTCACAACTAAGGTCAGCACTTGCTTAATTACTACGTAATCATCTTGGCTATTTGCGGTCTGCCTGGACATGGTTCAGTTTGCACTGATATGTGGCCTTCTTGGAAGTGATAGTATCACTCTTTCATCAGTGAGTTGCTCATTGCTTCATCCCTAAAAGTGTGTTGAATCTTGTAAATGGCTTCCACAAGAGTATTGCCACGTTTTAGATAGAAAAATTGAGAAGTGATACTGCATAAAATTCCATCATTTTATTAGTTCCTGAGATCTAATAATCACTTCTTACACATCAGCCCTTGCATGCCGACTTCCAGTGACTGATGCTCTTTCCGCTATCAGGTAAAAATTCATGATTGCACATCAATGTCCCCCTATAAATCTCTGCTGAAGGGAGTCTTCTGCACTTAATTTTGTGTGGGAGAGGAGGAGGTTGGATACTTCTGGAACGCACACCTTATTTTCTTATCATCACGGAAACTGTTAGAGTGGTCTTCAGCCTGAAGACTGGTTTGATGTAGCTCTCTGTTAGACTATCTTGCTGTGCAAGTCTCCACATTGCTGCATAACTATAACTATTGCAACATGAATTTATTTGAATTTACTTACTGCAGTCATGTCGTCGTATCCCTCTCCAATCCCCCCCTCCTTTTCAGATACACTTCCCCCCATAATCAAATTGACTATTCCTTGATGCCTCAGGATGTGCCGTATCGATCTCTGTCTTTTTTTTAGCCAAGTTTTGTCAAGAATTCCATTTGTCACTAGTTTGATTCAGTACCACCTCACTACTTAAGTTTTAAGTTTTCCCCCTGTAATTTTCAGGATTCTCCTGTAGCACTGTATTTAAAAAACTTCTCTTGTCTTCTCTGCTTTTCTTATCTGTTTATTTTCCTGTTTGACTTCTGTACAAGGCTCGTTTATTTGCTGCCCAACTAACACAACACATCTACTACTATTCATGATTCATTTCCCAATCTCATTTCTTCAGCATTCTGTGATTTAGTTTGACTATATTTCATTACTGTACTTTAACTTGTGTTGATGTTAATCTTGCAACCTGTTATCAGTTCTGTTCAACTACTCTTCCAAGTCCTTTGCAGTCTCTGACAGTGTCAGCGTCATTGGCAAACCTTCTCTTCATGTCGTGGGTCCCCTACAGCTGTCACCGCATCCCTCATTTCAGTCATAAAACACCCCAGTCTCCTCCATTCTTCTTCATCCTCTTCTTTTCCACTGTTCTCCACCACTTTTTGGATACACTTTCTTTGGCCATGTGCCTTCTTTTATTCTTTTGATATGCCTTAACCTTACAAACTATCTTTCCTCTATCTTATACATGGTACTATGATGAATCCACCTCCTCTCTCTAATTTCCTCATTTCTAATGCAGCCATGTCAGGAAATTCTATGTGCTCTTCTCAAGAGATCCGTTTATAAAGCTCTAAGTCCCTTTTTGTTTCTTTCTGCGAGTTCCCAACAGTCACTCCCATAACTTGTTATTGATTTCATGATGGTTTTGTATAATTGCATTTTAACTTTTAAACCCATTTTTGAGGACCGAAGTACAGTATTTAATTTTTAGATAGCCTCCCATCCCTGTCTGATTCATTGTTAGATATATGTCGCGTCTTTCATCACATGATAGCATACTATCCACATGCTTGAACTCTTTGCACACTTCAAGTTGATGTCCACCAATGTCCAAGTTATTTCCCTCCTCTCACAATGTAGATATTCTGTCTTCTCAAAATTAATTTCCAAATCCCACTTTTTATATTCTGCCAACAATTTTCCAAGCATGTGAGACATCTCCTCTTCATTACTTGCTGCGATGATCTGATCATCAGGATGGAAAGCTGAATACATAAACAGGTTCCCTACCTCAATCTCTATGCCCATACTCTTTCTACACCTATTGCCTTCCGTAGGCAGACAGCATCCTTGTTTCAGTCATTTAGTTATTCTGAAGGACTTTCTAGAAATTTCTGTTCCCACTTTACACTGAGGTGAAAAAAGTTGTGGTATAGTGATATGCACATATACAGATGGTAGTAATATTGTGTACACAAGATATAAAAGGGCAGTGCATTAGTGGAGCTGTCATTTGTACTTGGATGATTCACGTGAAAAGGTTCCCGATGTGATTACGGCCACACAATGGGAATTAAGACCTGGCATGCGGTATGGAAGTTGGAGCTAGATGCATGGGACATTCCATTTTGGAAATTGTTAGGGAGTTAAGTATTCTGAGATCCATACTGTGTAGTGTGTGTTGAGACTACCAAATTTCAGGCATTACCTCACACCACAGACAATGCAGTCTCCACTTAATGACTGGGAGCAGCAGTGTTTGTATAGAAATATGAATACTAACAGACAAGCAGCACTGTGTTAAATAACCACAGAAATCAATGTGCGACATGTGATGAATGTATCTGCTATGAATGGTCTGCACAACAGCATATTAAACAAAGAGAACTTGAGAAGCTGACCACGGCTGAACATTGCTGAGAAAATAGGCATAAAATACAATTTGAAAAAATGAGGGTTTTCTCTCAAACATCGTATTGGGATTCTGCTATCTAAGAAGTGGCCAAAATTTGAATAAAATAGCAAAAATTGTAACAAAGATTAGGAATTTAAACATAGTAGGGCATGGGGGCAGGTTTTGGACATTGAGTTGAAACAGACGTAGGCTAGACGCATGTAGGGATGCACGAGCAGCAGTTTCGAATTTGGCGCCAGTTGCTAGCACCTTGTGATGTCGTCACTCAGTCCTCTGCGGGGCAGAACTGTTGCTCAACTTGCCTTCCACACATGTTCCACTCCAGCCCTATCTGGAAGGTTCCAGACACTACCATTACATCTTTATAAGCAGTACAGTGTGCCAGCCTCAGCAGTCAGTGATTTCAACTGCTGGTGACTATGACTTGAATGTTTTATTCAAAATGACACAGCTTGTAACCCAAGATGATTTTATTGAATCTAGTTGTCTTTTTGAAGTTACACTGCAGTTGGAAAATCGGATGAAGTAAATCTTGGGATGCTTTTTATATGCTAATGTTATTATAGTATTTTTGTCTGTGTACTTGCAAGTATTGTGCCTCTTCCATTACACAGAATATCTCGTACATGCAAATCATCACTGACACTGTTTTTGTAATTGCGTCCTGTTACAGAGACAATATGACAGTATGGTTTCACAAGTAGTTTGTATATGGTCAGAGGTGTTACGTTTTCTATGAGTTACAATTTTTTACAAAAACTTGTTGGTTATGAAATTTATTTTACCAATATTTATTTTACCAATATTTTGTTGAATATGTTGAGTCTGAGGAAGTGAAAATATTTCTAAAAATCACTACAGTTACCAGGTACAAGATAAATAATATATAGTTTGTTATTGAGAAATTTTTTTCCTTACTTTTTTGTGCACAAAAATTTCCAGCTCCTCATGAAATTCATTGTATGTGATTTTTGGAGTGGTGGAGTACCATAAGATCTCCTTCTGTGCTTTTGAGTGGTTTTTTATGTGTGTTACTATTAAATGAAAAGTGCTATATTACAAGACCATCATCAGATTTTAACTGACTATTATCACCAAAGTAATTACAATGTCTGTAAATGATGCTGGGAAAGGTGTTACATATCTAGATTGAGGCACAGTTTTGACAGTGTGGTGGTTATACAGTGTTAAAGGTAAAAAGTTAAACAGTAAATAAACGTGAATGGAGCAAACAGGAAAAGCATGAACACTATACTCACTTACATCAGTTTATCTTAATAACTGTACCCAATAAAATGAAATAAAATAAAATAATGAAAATAATAATAAAATAATAAAATAAAATAAAATTTGTACTCGGCATGGCTACTTCAAGAGGTACGAAACATGGAGTGTGATACAGAAACCAGTCAAAAGAAAAAAACTAATACCTGTAATTACAGAATATATGGAGTACATAGCCAATCTTAATAAAATAAAAGAAATTGATAAATACAGGAAATTGGAGAAATATGAAGGAACAGACAGTGTGACAAGTACTGGAAAACTGAGAGGACTATACTTATTATGCCTACATTAGCGTGGTGGTAAATATAGCAAAAGGAAGTTTTTTCTCCAGGTTTGAAACATTCACTCTCTGGAATGTTTTGAAGGACATTTTAGACCTTATAAATGGAAGAAGTTTGATTCTTCAGTCAAAAGGTTTCTGGCCTGAATTCTTAAGCAAAGCTGAAAAATGGCTACAATATTGGGTCTGAGTCAGTTTTCTCAAAAAAGAAAGGAAGGAACAGGAAGGGTTTTCTTTGGTGAGTCTGATTGGGGTAGTAGTTGAGCACCTGACACACTCCCAGATGATACTGAAGAACAAAAATTTCAAAAAAGAGGTTTTTGACATAATCATAGATAATATTATTCGTATAGACAAGATTGTTTCTCAGGTGGATTCTCTGTATGAAGAAATGAGAAACATTTGTACAACTTTTGAAGCCATTCTCAGGATAAATTCAACTTTGTATTATAGTGATATGATTAAGAAATTAATACTAACTTATCAAATAAATAGAAATGTTTAAGTCAGCGAGTGGAGCTGCTCTTCCAGATTTGACAAAGACAACAAAAAACAAAGGGATTAAATTTCTTCTTATAAATGAAATATATAAGTGGAGTTTATGAGGTGTGTTTCTTGAAGTTTGCATTTTGCTCAGGATTTTCATTACCCTATCAGTGACTGTTGTTCAGGTGAGAGAATTTAGTAAATTAGCATTAATCAAAAATCATTTAAGATCAACTTTAGGCCAAGAGAAACTGAAGCACCTATCACTGTTATCAATAGAGCATGAACTTGATTCTAAAATGAACTTCAGTGATGTAGTGGATAACTTCATCAGCTGCAAGAATAGAAGATTCAGAGTTTCATCTGCAGTTGTACAGAGTTGTTCATCTGGCACTGAAAGATCCTATCAGACTTTTTAAATAAAGAAAACGAAGTATGCTGCAAAGGTCTTTCGCTAAATGTTAGGTTCATCATCATCACCATTATATGTGTATTTGTTCAAATACAGTGCAGTGTGCAGGCAGCATTTATTTATTGCTCACATGTAAAACAATGTACTGAAGAATCAGTATTTGTGACAATTCCTGTGGGCTGAAAGAGCTCGAGAGCCCTGACAAAAGTTTGCCCACTTGCTTGTGAAATCAGTGGATGGCCCTGTCCCCATCACATTAAAATCTTTGTTTTCCTTAACACACTGAATAATTTTTTGTGTCTTATCATCAGTCCTTCTAAGTGATTCATCATATGTGGACTCTGAAGGCGCACAAACTTGTACTACTGTAGTTGGTGTTGGTTATGTATCTCTTCTGGCTATGATAATGTGTTCATTATGTTTAAATGATTAATGGAAAATCTCATATAAAGATGTGAAACAAATACTAACAAAGAGGTAGAAGGGCTGGCCAGTACTTACCTCAGCTCAGTACAGCCGATAGATACACAAAACAGAACAGAAAATTTACGTATCCTAGCTTTCGGAACTTTGTTCCTTCGTCAGGGAGGAGAGAGGAGGAAAAAAAGGGGAAGAAGGGAGAGTGGATTCAGTTACTTACAACGCAGGTTATGTAGCAACAGGGGAAAGGTAAACAGGGAGGGTAACAAAGATGGAGGCATGGGTGTCAGAGGGAAGCCAAAGATATTCTGCTGTAAATACTGTACCAGCTTCAAACCAAAGAGGATGCATACAGAAGTAAAGAGGTTTATAGTATAAAGATAAACACAACTATGTAGGATGAAAAGATGCATGAATGGCTAAAGAGGAAAGGGAAGGAGGAGAAGACTGAAGAGTAAATGGGAGTGAGGTTGGTTAACGTAGGTTCAGTCCAGGGGGATGGTGGGATGAAAGGATGTGTTGGGGTGCAAGCTCCCATCTCCGCAGTTCCAAGGGACTGGTGTTTGGTGGGAGAAGCCAAATGGCACATACAGTTTAGCAGGTTCCTAGGTCCCTAGAATTATGATGGAGGGCCTGCCCCATTCATCCCCCCACAACCACCTACTCCAGCCCCGCTACTGGTAAAACACACACAATTCAAGGCAGGGCCACATGTGAAACAACACATGTCATTTATCAGCTGACATGCCTGCTCTGCACAGCCTTTTACATTGGTATGACGACAACTAAACTGGCTGTGCGCATGAACAGGCACAGACGAACTGTCCGCCTAGGAAATGTCCAATACTCAGTAGCAGAGCATTCCCTCCAGCATAATTCTAGGGATCTACGAACCTGCTAAGCCGTACATGCCGTTTGGCTTCTCCCACCCAACACCAGTCCCTCAGAACTGCGGAGATGGGAACTTGCACTCCAACACATCCTTTCATCCCACCATCCCCCTGGACTGAACCTACATTAACCAACCTCACTCCCATTTAGTCTTCTCCTCTTTCCCTTTCCTCTTTAGCCATTCACGCTTCTTTTCATCCTACATAGTTGTGTTGATCTTTATACTATGTACCTCTTTACTTCTGTATGAATCCTCTTTGGTTTGAAGCTGGCACAGTACTTACAGTAAAATATCTTTGGCTTCCCTCTGACACCCATTCTTCCATCTTTGCTACCCTCCCTGTTTACCTTTCCCCTGTTGCTTCATAACCTGGGTTGTGAGTAACTGAATCCACTTTCCCTTTTTCCTCTTTTTTTCTCCCTCTCTCCTCTCTGACGAAGGAACAAAGTTCCGAAAGCTAGGATACGTAAAATTTTCTGTTCTGTTTGGTGTATCTATTGGCTATACTGAGCTGAGGTAAGTACTGGCCAGCCCCTCTCTCTGTTAGTATTTGTTCATTATGTTTTTCATAGTAGTGTACCCATATTCTACTTTCTTATTCATTATTAGACCTTCTCCTGCATTACTGCTATTTGATTTTGTGTTGTTGAGCATTGGAAATTTTACAAATAAATTTCAAGATAGTTAGCAAGTTGGTACTTTCTGCAGAAATGTGTTGTGTAACTTCATACAGAATACAAGCTATCAAAATAGCAGCACACAGCATACCTCTGGTGCTGAACCTATTTATAACATTTTAGGATATATGATTTCCGGTTTTATTACTTAACGAACTGTTAGAATTCATGTAAATATGTTTGATCTTTAAAGTGCACCCTAAATTGAGTTGCATAACATTTGCTGAAAAACATGAGAGTTTGGGCCAAAATAAAATTCTGTCTGTTGGGAAGAGAAATTAATGTATTGTGCTCATTGGTTGTCGACACAATAACAGAATTTGATTGGAGTCATATTCGGTTACCGAGCGGGGTGGCGCAGTGGTTAGACACTGGACTCGCATTCGGGAGGACGACGGTTCAATCCCGCGTCCGGCCATCCTGATTTAGGTTTTCCGTGATTTCCCTAAATCACTCCAGGCAAATGCCGGGATGGTTCCTCTCAAAGGGCACGGCCGACTTCCTTCCCCATCCTTCCCTAATCTGATGAGACCGATGACCATGCTGTCTGGTCTCCTTCCATAAAAAACCAACCATATTCGGTTACTGAGTATAAAACAAAAGGAAGTGTAAACAATGAAATTGTTGTTTATATTTATAGTAATCCTTTCAGCCATCTGTGGTCATCCTTGTATGGAGCCATGTTGTTCGTAAAGTGTTATCACAGTAATCATCTCCAAACTGGATTGTATTACAGGAAGAATGTGTGAAATAGTAAAGGGGAAAAAATACAGAGCACTCATAAAAAAAATTTGAGATATCCAAACAAATTTGTAAATCTGAATTCAATTTTAATTCGTCAGTGTAAATCTTCCCAGAAACATATTTCTGAATAGTGGACAAATAGTTGATATTAAGCATAAACTCTTAAGCTCTAGTGTTGGAGAGATACCTTCCCCCCCCCCCCCCCCCCCCCTTCAAAGTGAAGATATTTGATTACAAAACAAAAGAATTTCCTTGATACACTGGAAAGTCACAGTGATAATGAGTTGCAGCAGTAGAGCAGTGGAAGTTTGAATATGAGTAGAATAAATTCTGTAATAGCAGTTTTCCCAAAATCAGAATGTGAGTTTGTGCACAGCTGCATAATAATAATAAAAGATCAAAGTAGTGCCAGTTGTTTGTGGTTTGTTTGATTATCGTATGTTTGGTTTTCTCCTTAAGTAAGGTAATTTTTGAACATGCTGCTATATATACAGGGTGAGTCACCAAACGTTGCCGCTGGATGTATTTCGTAAACCACATCAAATACTGACAAACCGATTCCACAGACCGAATGTGACGAGAGGGGCTAGTGTAATTGGTTAATACAAACCATAAAAAAATGCACGGAAGTATGTTTTTTAACATAAACCTACGTTTTTTTAAATGGAACCCCGTTAGTTTTGTTAGCACATCTGAACATATAAACAAATACGTAATCAGTGCCGTTTGTTGCATTGTAAAATGTTAATTACATCCGGAGATATTGTAACCTGAAGTTGATGCTTGAGTGCCACTCCTCCGCTGTTCGATCGTGTGTATTGGAGAGTACCAAATTACGTAGGGATCCAAAGGGAACGGTGGTGGACCTTAGGTACAGAAGAGACCGGAACAGCACATTACGTCCACATTTCTAACAACTTTTTATTGGTCTTTTTCACTGACGCACATATACATTACCATGAGGGGTGAGGTACAGGTACACACGTGGTTTCCGTTTTCAATTACGGAGTGGAATAGAGTGTGTCCCGACATGTCAGGCCGTCAGGCCAATAGATGTTCAATGTGGTGGCCATCATTTGCTGCACATAATCGCAATCTCTGGCGTAATGAATATCGTACACGCCGCAGTACATCTGGTGTAATGTCGCCGCAGGCTGCCACAATATGTTGTTTCATATCCTCTGAGGCTGGAGGCACATCACGGTACACATTCTCCTTTAACATACCCCACAGAAAGAAGTCCAGAGGTGTAAGATCAGGAGAACGAGCTGGCCAATTTATGCGTCCTCCACGTCCTATGAAACGCCCGTTGAACATCCTGTCAAGGGTCAGCCTAGTGTTAATTGCAGAATGTGCAGGTGCACCATCATGCTGATGCCACATACGTCGACGCGTTTCCAGTGGGACATTTTCGAGCAACGTTGGCAGATCATTCTGTAGAAACGCGATGTATGTTGCAGAGCTCTTCGATACACACGATCAAACAGTGGAGGAGTGGTACTCAAGCGTCAACTTTAGGTTACAATATCTCCGGATGTAATTAACATTTTACAATGCAGCAAACAGCACTGATTACATATTTGTTTATATGTTCAGATGTGCTAACAAAACTAACGTGGTTCCATTTAAAAAAACATAGGTTTGTGTTAAAAAACATACTTCCGTGCATTTTTGTATGGTTTGTATTAAACAATTACACTAGCTCCTCTCCTCACGTTCGGTCTGTGGAATCGGTTCATCAGTATTTGATGTGGTTTACGAAATATATCCAGCGGTAATGTTAGGTGACTCGACCCTGTAGACCTCTTGTACAGAAGCATGTTCTGTCACCACTTGAAAATCTCATCATTAAAGGTTGAAACTGATCGTGGATGATTACACAAAGCAGGCAGCAACTGGGACTGTGTTGCCCTTCATTTTTTTTGTAAAATGTTGACACAGAGACTACATTTCTGTATATTGTCTTGTTGAGTATTTCTAGTTGAATGTTCTTGCGCATAAAACTGACATTCTTGTGCATAAAACTGACATCCAGGTTCATTGTTTCAGTTCCAGAACACTGGAAACTTGGTTTTTATTTCTAAATGGAAATCAGTTGATATTTTACGTGCATATTTTAAATTTCTTTTCATAAATATGTATATACTTCAGTCCCTAATAATTACAAAGACACTTCGATTCTGTTATAATTAATTATATGTGTAAGTAACAATTGCCAATTCAGTGATAATTTTTATGACTGATTTGTTTCAGGACTGCTAGCAAAGAAGGCTGTAGAAGCTGGGTTAACTGTCGCTCCATATATTAAGACAAGCCTGTCACCTGGTTCTGGAGTAGTTACTTATTATTTAGAAGAGAGTGGTGTTATCCCCTATTTGCAGAAACTTGGTTTCTCAGTAGTTGGCTATGGCTGCATGACATGCATAGGTAACAGTGGACCATTGCCTGAACCAGTGGTTGAAGCTATTGAGACGGTTAGTCATTTCTTTGCTTTTAAATATTTGAGAAGAACAGTTACGTGAAGCTATGATCTAGATACTAAGTCTAAATAATTGCAAAATGGTGTACCTCCTCCTGTCCATATGTGTTTCACAAGAAATTAACTTCATGGAATAGCTTACTCCTGTGACAAACAATGGAAAGTCCGGGATGGAATAAAAATACTATGGAAATAACAGATTGGTACTCATCATATAGAGGAGGCATTGACTCGGTCAAGCACAGTGAAAAGAATAGTGGAAATATACGTACTTTCAGACAAAGTCCTTCCTGCAGGGGTGGGTGGTGGGGATAAGGTGGCAGCAAGGCATGGGGAGGGGGATGGATTGCTGGGTAGGGGTGAGAATGGAGGAAGATGCCAGTGCTGCATGTGGGAGTGTGGGACAGGATAAAGCTACTAGGTGCAGTATCGGGAGGCTGTGTTGGGAGCAGGAAAAAAAGGGAGTGGGTGAAAGGGAGGAGACAGGAGTAGAGAAAAGGAAAGGACTTCTGGGTGCATTGGTGGTATAGAAGGGGTGTGGTTACTGTAGCAGGAACAGGGAAGGGGATAGGAAAGGGAAGGGCAGGGACTAGCAGAGGTTGAGGCCAGGGGGGTTACAGGAATAGGGTATGTTATAGAGAGATTTCCCACCTCTGCAGTTCAGAAAAGCTGCTTTTCAAGGCAAGAATTCATATTGCATAGGCTGTGAAGCAGTCATTAAAGTGAGGCCCATCATGTGGAGAATGTAGCACAATTGTTACAGATAAATTTGTAGATTACATGCCTGCTTTCACAGGTGGCCATGCTTTTGATAGGATAGAAGATGTCAGTGGCAGGACTGGAGTTGGTGGTAGTGGGAGGATGCATGGGACAGATCTTTCATGTAGGACTATGGTAGGGATATGAACCATGGGGCAAGATGTTGGGAGCAGAGGTGGAGGAGAGACAGATAAGGATATTGCATATGTTGGGTGGGCAATGGAGTACCACTGTGTGATGGGTGGGAATGATATTTCTTATTTCAGGGCATGATGAAATATTATTGGAACCATAGCAAAGAATGAGTCAGTTGTTCCAATCCCGGGTGGTACTGAGCCATAAGAGAAGCGATCCTCTATGGCTGGACTGTGAGTACATGAGAGATGGTAGGTGATTGGTGAGAAAAGGTATAGGATATCAGTTTCTGGAATAGGTTTAGTGGGTGATTTCGTTCTGTGAAGGCAGCAGTGAGACTCTTGGCACATTTTGAAATGGACTGCTTGACACTACAGATGCAGTGACCATGGGTGGTTATGGAAGGGACTTCGTGAAGAATGGGTGGCAGCTGATGAAGTGGAGGTATTGTCAGTAGTTAGTAGGTTTGATTTGGACAGATGTAGATGTCCTTAAGGTTGAAGTCGACATCAAAGAAGGTAGTTTGTTGGCTGAGGATGAACAGATGAAGTGGATGGGAAGAAAGTGTTGAGGTTCTGCAAGATGTGGATGGATTGCCCCCACATGGCTGCTTTCACAGGTAGCCCTGTCTTTGATGGGGTAGGAGACATCAGTGGCAGGATGAAGATGTCATCATAGAATATGAACCAATTTAGAGGTTTGGCAATTTGAGTAGTTTGGATAAATTACTCTAGATGGGCTAGTAATAAATTAGTGTAGGTTGGTATAATGCAGGTGCCATGGATGGGTAAGATCTTCAAAGGAGAAGTAATTGTGGGTGAGGATATCCTCATTACCACCCAGGACTGGAGCAGCTGAATCACATTCCTTGCCAATGTTTTGATTATCCCTCATCCTGCTCTAAAATGAGGAATATCCACCCATCCTTCTCACAGAGGTATTCCACCATCCACCCACCCTACACAATATTCTTGTCTGTCCTTACTCCACACTTATCCCATGGCTCATATCCCTGCCTTAGTCAGAGCTAAAAGATCTGTCCCATATGTCCTCCCACTACCACTGACTTCAGTCCTGCCACTGATGTCTCCTACCCCATAAAAGACAGGGATACCTGTGAAAGCAGTCATGTGATCTACAAACTTAGTTCCAACATTGTGTTACATTGTACATTGGAATGATTAAGAGCTAGTTTTCTGTCCATATGAAAGGCCACTGTCCAACTGTGGAAACGAGACAGCTAGACCACTCAGTTGCTGAACACACTGCCCAACACAATGTGCTTCACTTTAATGACTACTTCACAACCTGTGTCACCTGGAGTCTTCCAGCTTTTCTGAACTGCACAGGTGGGAATTCTCCCTACAACAAATCCTTTGTTCCCGTAACCCTTTGTCCTCAACCTTTGCTTGTCACTGATCTCCACCTTTCCTGTTCACGATTCACAAATACAATAGGTAATAGAAATACTGTATATCCAAGCCCAAGTAACACATAAGCTTTTCAAAATCAAAACAAATAACAGGATGACAAGAATCAGAAAAACTTATTACTTAAAAATTATGGCCAACATACTTGCTACTCAATAAGACAATACAGCACATACTCACTATGTTTTTAATATTCAACTAACTTTTGCAAGGTGAAAATATAAAGTTGTAGTTGCAAGTTTAAAATCGGAAACACACAGCCTTATTTTCTATAACCCACAAGACTTACAGTTTTTACAAAGACAAAGCTCAGTTTCACCCAATATATTTGTTAACAATATATTTGTTATCACACTGGGCTGATTCACAGTTAATGAAGGAGTTGAAAATAAGTAATCCATACTGCTGATAACATCACTTAGCAGTGATTTGTATCACTCGAGCTAAAGAATCAGCTAATTTATTACCATTGCCAGCGACAACCAGTACATTGTTTTGCACTTGCAGAATATAGATTACTCTAAATTTTCCTCAAATTAAATTGCTAACAAAGATCACATAAGAACATAATTGCTTTCTTAAACTCAACCAGCATTATGTTTACAGTTTTTATTAATAGTAAATTTTTATACTCATATCAACCTGGTTGTCTAATGGTTTGTCATAGTATCTAAAATACCGAACATTTGTATGGCATTACTTGATTCAGTTACTAGTAACTTTTTGTGTTTTCTGTCGATTCTAATAAATTCTTTGATTGGCAAAATAGTTCACAGGTGAATGGCTTGATGTCAGTGTCCAACAGGCACGATATTTCAGTAAAACGGTTGCTTGCCATGAACTACCTCACCATGACGTACTCCAAGAGAATTAGAAAAATAACAGTTCTGTGATACTGTAACTGTCTCCTCTGCTTATTCTTGACACTAACCCATAGTGCGCAGACTGTTAACTGAAGGGGAGTAAAAAATTTTATACTATGAGTGGAAATCTTTGATTTTAATGTGCTGTGATTTAATTTTGGTTTCAGGGTGATCTTGTGTGCTGTGGAGTCTTATCTGGAAATCGTAATTTCGAAGGTCGGATCCATCCACATACTCGTGCCAATTATCTTGCATCTCCTTTGTTAGTGATAGCTTATGCAATTGCAGGAAGAATTGATATAAACTTTGAGAAGGAGCCACTTGGTAAGTAAAGGTAACAAATATAAGTACAAGACTAAAATGAGATTTTTTTATTATGTAAGTAAATGCTTGAAAATCGCTCTTACCATGTAAAATTTCCAACATTTGTACATGCACAGCTCCTAGGCATCTGTACATGCACAGCTCCTAGCCATGTATATGTGGATGGGTATGAATGTGTGTGTGTGTGTGTGTGTGTGTGTGTGTGTGTGTGTGTGTGTGTGTGTGTGGGCGCGCGCGCGCATATAGATTATATCTCCTATTGCTCAAACCATAATTATGGAGAGCTGGTTTAATGGTAGTTGCTAGAAAGAATATTGTGGAAGTATCCACCCTGCAAGGCCACTGATAAATGTTGGTATCACTGTGACAGTGCTCCTTTGCCATACCTGTGCACAGTTTGGACAAAGTATTGTGAATGTGACTCAGGTGTCTTACATCTCAGGTACATCAAAATTTGAAAGGGAGGAGATTACAGAATGTTAGTAAGATCCAAAATAGTTTGCAGGGTGGAGTTATCCTCAGACTCCAAACATCGTAGAATTTTCTGAATGACTTGATGCTAGGAGTACCAAGTGAAGTTGTATGGTGTTTACGCTGAAGAAGACTAAACTGCATCGGTTTTTTTCTTGTGCCTTAGAGTAAAACATTTATCACTGTTTACTTTCAATACCGTAATTTACTCCTTTTGCAAACCTTGTGAATTGAACAACCAGGTTTTGTTTTTTCATAATCTCTCACTGTAAAACAAGGAGTTCACGCGCACGCTCTAAGGCACAAGAAAAAAACCGATGCAGTTTAGTCTTCTTCAGCTTAAACACCATACAACTTCACTTGGTACTCCTAGCATCAAGTCATTCAGAAAATTCTACGATGTTTGGAGTCTGAGGATAACTCCACCCTGCAAACTATTTTGGATCTTACTAACATTCTGTAATCTCCTCCCTTTCAAATTTTGATGTACCTGAGATGTAAGACACCTGAGTCACATTCACAATACTTTGTCCAAACTGTGCACAGGTATGGCAAAGGAGCACTGTCACAGTGATACCAACATTTATCAGTGGCCTTGCAGGGTGGATACTTCCACAATATTCTTTCTAGCAACTACCATTAAACCAGCTCTCCATAATTATGGTTTGAGCAATAGGAGATATAATCTATATGGACAGTTACTTTACCATAAAAAATGAGCAGAGTTCTCCTCCATATTCTATTCAGCTGCTGGATGAATTTTATGACAATATTTTTCAGTCCACAATCTTTCCTTAAAATTGTCCAAATTTGTCACATTCCTTATGTCATCTATCAAACAGTGGAAAGTCCAGGATGGAATGTAACTATATTATGAAAAGGAAAGTTGTTACTCACCGTATAGCGGAGGTGCTTAGTCGCAGATAGGCACAACAAAAAGACTCTCTCAATTAAAGCTTCTGGCCATTAAGCCCTTCATCAAAAATAAACAAAACACACACAGAGATTATATATATATATATATATATGTCTGCTTGTGTCTGTATGTGTGGATGGATATGTGCGTGTGTGCGAGTGTATACCTGTCCTTTTTTCCCCCTAAGGTAAGTCTTTCCGCTCCCGGGATTGGAATGACTCCTTACCCTCTCCCTTAAAACCCACTTCCTTTCGTCTTCCCCTCTCCTTCCCTCTTTCCTGATGAGGCAACAGTTTGTTGCGAAAGCTTGAATTTTGTGTGTATGTTTGTGTGTCTATCGACCTGCCAGCGCTTTTGTTCGGTAAGTCACCTCATCTTTGTTTTTATATATATATATATATATATATATATATATATATATATATATATATGTCTTCGTGGCAAACGAATCTGCTCCAGTCCGGAATCCCTGAAGCATTACACCAACAACCTGACAACAGCTTTCGCATCCCGCAACTACCCTCCCGACCTGGTACAGAAGCAAATAACCAGAGCAACTTCCTCATCCTCTCAAACCCAGAACCTCCCACAGAAGAACCACAAAAGTGCCCCACTTGTGACAGGATACTTTCCGGGACTGGATCAGATTTTGAATGTGGCTCTCCAGCAGGGATACGACTTCCTAAAATCCTGCCCAGAAATGAGATCCATCCTTCATGAAATCCTCCCCACTCCACCAAGAGTGTCTTTCCGCCGTCCACCTAACCTTCGTAACCTCTTAGTTCATCCCTATGAAATCCCCAAACCACCTTCCCTACCCTCTGGCTCCTACCCTTGTAACCGCCCCCGGTGTAAAACCTGTCCCATGCACCCTCCCACCACCACCTACTCCAGTCCTGTAACCCGGAAGGTGTACACGATCAAAGGCAGAGCCACGTGTGAAAGCACCCACGTGATCTACCAACTGACCTGCCTACACTGTGACGCATTCTATGTGGGAATGACCAGCAACAAACTGTCCATTCGCATGAATGGACACAGGCAGACAGTGTTTGTTGGTAATGAGGATCACCCTGTGGCTAAACATGCCTTGGTGCACGGCCAGCACATCTTGGCACAGTGTTACATCGTCCGGGTTATCTGGATACTTCCCACCAACACCAACCTATCCGAACTCCGGAGATGGGAACTTGCCCTTCAGTATATCCTCTCTTCTCGTCATCCGCCAGGCCTCAATCTCCGCTAATTTCAAGTTGCCGCCACTCATACCTCACCTGTCTTTCAACAACTTCTTTGCCTCTACACTTCTGCCTCGACTGACATCTCTGCCCAAACTCTTTGTCTTTAAATATGTCTGCTTGTGTCTGTATGTGTGGATGGATATGTGCGTGTGTGCGAGTGTATACCTGTCCTTTTTTCCCCCTAAGGTAAGTCTTTCCGCTCCCAGGATTGGAATGACTCCTTACCCTCTCCCTTAAAACCCACTTCCTTTCGTCTTCCCCTCTCCTTTCCTCTTTCCTGATGAGGCAACAGTTTGTTGCGAAAGCTTGAATTTTGTGTGTATGTTTGTGTTTGTTTGTGTGTCTATCGACCTGCCAGCGCTTTCGTTCGGTAAGTCACCTCATCTTTGTTTTTATATATATATAGTCTCGGGCAACTGAGACCAGGGACAGTAGGGTAGGGATGACAGACAGTGAAGTGCTGCAGGTTAGACGGAGGTCAGGCAAGAAGTGGGGGGTGATCAGCTTCCTAGATGTCCGACCTCCACGTCAAACGTGGCTACATCAGTATTATGTCCGTTACTATGTCCGTATCAAAGCTACTAACCACCAGCAATAGCTCCACTTTGACAGCTGCCACCCATTCCATACCAAGAAATCCCTTCAATACAGCCTAGCCACCATGGTCATCACATCTGCAGTGACAAGCAATCCCTCTCAAAACATACTGAGGGTCTCACTGAAGCCTTCACAGACCCTAATTATCCTCCCAACATTGTACAAAAACAAATCTCCCATGCTTTATATTTCCAGTCTCCCACCACGTCCCAAAGTCCCACCGTCTGGTCACAGAGTAGCATTCCCCCTCGTAACTCAGTACCACCGAGGACTGGAGCATCTGAATTACATTCTTCGCCAGGGTTTTGACTACCTCTTGTCGGGCTGTGAAATGAGAAATGTCCTGCCCACTATCCTTCAGACTCCTCCCAAAGTGGTATTTTGCCACCCACTGAACCTACACAATACACACATCCATCCCCACAAAACCCTGTCTCTCATCCACTTACCTCATTTCTCATACCCCTGTGATAGATCTAGATGCAAGATGTGTCCCACACAACGTCCCACCACCACCACCACCACCACCACCACCACACACTCACTCTAGTCCTATCACAAACATCACGTATTCCATCAAAGGCAGGGCTACCTGTGAAACCAGTCATGCGATCTATGCTAAACTGCAACCATTGTCCTGCATTCTATGTGGGCATGATAACCAACAAGTTGTCTGTCCACATGAATTGCCACCGACAAACTGTGGCCAAGAAACAAGTGGACCACACTGTTGTTGAGCACACTGCGGAACATGACATCCCTCATTTCACAGTCTGTGCCATATGAATCCTTCCCACCAACACTAGCTTTTCCGAACTGCACAGGTGGGAACTTTCCCTGCAATATATCCTACATTCCCATAATCCTTCTGGCCTCAAGCTTAGTCACTCATTGTCCTCACTCCCCTCTTCCTTTTTCCATCCCAGCACTCCACAGCCCTCATTTCACCATCTCACCCAGTCTTTTTTACTTCTCTCCTTTTCCGCTGACCCCCCTCCCTCCCTACCTACCACTCGCCAACCCTCCATCTAAGGTGCAGCACTTCACTGACTGCCACCCCTATCCTACTATCCCTCCCCCTCCCCGCCCCAACCTTCTCCTTACTCCCACCCAGTCACCACTCCCGTCATGCACTGGTGCTGTTGCTCGCAGTGTGGCATCAGATCTTCAGGTGCCTGAGATTGCATTTGTGTGTGTGTGTGTGTGTGTGTGTGTGTGTGTGTGTGTGTGTGTGTGTGTGTGTGTGGAGGGGGGAGAGGGAGGGGGGAGGGAGATATATATATATATAATCTATTTTTGACAAAGTCCTTATTGGCCAGAAGCTTAAATTAAGTGTGTCTTTTTGTTGCGTCTATCTGTGACTTAGCATCTCCACTACATGTCATCTCAAAGACATGAGATCTTCATTTGTAATCCATGAAGCTTCTTGTTTCTGATACCCCTTTAGTAGTTGGTTTTCCAAAACATGACCTATCCAGTATGAAACACTGGAAAATCCAGGATGGAATGTAACAATATTATGAAAAGGATAGTTGCTACTCACTATGTAGTGGAGATGCTGAGTCGCAGAAAGCCACAACAAAAAAACTTTCAGAAAGTTAGCTCTCAGCCAACAAGGCCTTTGTCAAAAAAAAAAGACCCCCCCCCCCCCCCCGCAACGGCCGCACTTGCACACGTGTGCACACAAACACAACTCTCTCTCTCTCACACACACACACACACACACACACACACACACACACATACATGTGACCATAGTCTCTGGCAGCTGCCAGAGACTGCGGTCGTGTATGTAGGAGTTCCGTTTGAGTGAGGTGAGTGAGCGAGTTGTTATTACCCAGGATGAGACTGTTATGATTAGTGGCCCTTCCTCTTTGCTATGGATATTGTCTTCCAGGTCATTACTGTGGAATGCAAATGGTAATGATTCCAAGCAAATTACATTGTGCTTGTGTGAACTGTGTTCATGATATTATAATTGGGTTTGGTACTGTCAGGACAGACCTCAAATGTAATGATACCTTACCATTAATGTTCTTCACCTCCTGCAGATGTCCTTGTAGGTTCCAGATTACCGATTCAAAAGATGTCATTTAAGCTCTGTAGTATTACATGCTGGTTGGGCAGATGACCTTTCCCACTCCCTATTTATTTATGACAAGGAAAGATGCTCATGGCAAAATAGTAACATAGTATTAGGTAATAGTGAAATACATAGTTTGTGCAGTCGTTTTGTTTCACGCTTGAGAGATTTTGAATAGAGAATGATCTTCAGTTGTGACCACATAATAGTTCTGCGTCATTTAAAGATGTCTTATGAATGCATTGCTAAGCCATGAGCTTTGTCAGGTATGATTTTTGCCGATATTTATTCCCGCAACTGACAGAGAAGATTCAGAAAACCACCCTTGCGTGTGGAGTTTCAAGAAAGCTCCCAATTTTTCAGCATTGTCACCAGAACTGATCTTGTCCCTTTGGTTCAGAGCTGAGTGGAAAGACTGAATCAGAGACTTTGGAAGTTGTGTGACAAGCTAGGCTGCAACTTCCTGGACTTTCATCATAGGATTGAGAACAGTAGGGTCCACCTAAATCGGGCTTACTGTGTGTGGGGTGCACACAAGGGTTTTTACATTATGCGATTCTCCATTCAATTCAGATAACAATAGCTGTGGCAAACTCAGAAGTATCAGTGTAAGTTCGAAGGAAATGCCTCGCACAGGTGAGAGTATTAAAATCCTAAAGATGAACTACCGAAGCATTCGCAGCAAAGTGCCAGAGTTTGAAGAGCTCATGAAAAGCAGTGGAGCTCACGTAATACTAGGTACAGAAAGCGGATTGAAACATGAAATTGATAGCATTGAGATTTTTGGAAACAATTTAAATGTATATCAAAAGGATAGGCATATGGGAAATGGAGGTGGTATATTTGTTGCAATAGACAAGAAACTCAGATCCACCAATGTAGAAATTGAAGCTGTATGTGAGATTGTTTGGGCAAGCCTCAGTATCAGGGGTGGTCATAAAATAATAATGGATCCTTCTATAAAGCACCAGACTCAACCGAAGACTTCAGAGAAACCCTCAGTTCACTAGTACGCAAGTTCCCTTCTCTTTATATTTCTCTCTGTCAAAAGCTGCCATACAGGAACAAGGTTACTGTTCCACATAATGAAACTGTTTACTGTTGCAACATAAAAAAAAAGCGCATCTTTCTCTCCACTGGTCTAACTGGTGTACAGTTACCATTATGGCTGTGAACTCGGTTACGGATGCAGGGCAGGACACAGCTAACGTTGTGTCATCCTATTTTCTTCTGATACAGCTTGTATATTTCGGGTGATGAGTATTGATAAAACTGTAATTGGTATATTATCTTTAGTTTTTACTGCAGATACACATCCTTTTGTATGGATGAGGATGTGCACTTATATGCAGTTGGCAAACATTTTTCAGCAAGGAGCACAAGGAGGCAAAGCAGGCAGTGCAGCACATGTGAGCAAGAGATAAGGACTAATTTTGTATGTAGTTACTGCAAAGTACCCCCCAGTATGTATTCAGCCATGTTTTGAAAAAGTTCGTAAAAAAATGTTAAGCTGTGAATAAGTAAATTTGCTGGACATGTACGGATGGGACTGGTTTTTTTTTTTTTAGAGAGAGAGGAGCCCGGGAACGTGCAGAAAGGGCTTCGGTTTCAATGTGAGCAAAACGAACACAAGAACAGGTTAAACATTGGAACAATCAGTATTGTAGTTGTAAACTGTACTGGAAAAGAACCAGAGCTCCAAATGCTAATAGGAAGCACCGAATTTCAAATCATTATAGGTGCAAAAAGCTGGTTGAAGCCAGAAATAAGTTCAGCCGAAATTTTTACAAAGCATCTAATTGTGTTAATAAAAGGGTAGACTAAACACAGTTGGCAGTGGAGTGTTTGTTGCATTCAGTAGTAGTTTGCCGTGTATTGAAACTGAAATAGATAGTTCCTGTGAGTTAGTATGGGTAGGATGTTGCAATAGTAAATGCTTTCATTCTGTGGATAAGTAACCTTTTTCCTGTGAGGCAGCTTTCAACTGTGAGAAATATGGAGAGAAGGGGAAGGTAAGCATTCATCACAAAAAATGAACCAGGAGCTTGTGAAATTTCCTGTTTCATATCAAATCAAGAGAAAAAATAAGATAACAGTACTGAATAAAACCAGTATAAATTAATAATTGGTTCCCTTTACCAACCTCCTGACTCAAATGATACAGTTGCTGAACAGTTAGAAATAAAAACCATGAGTGTCATTTCAGTTAGGTACTCTACCCATAAAATTATGGTTCATGAGGACTTCAATCTATCTGTGATACATTTGTGAAAATACATGTTTAATGTCGGTGGTAGGCTATAAAACCATCTGAAATTGTACTGAGTGCGTGCTTTCTCAGAAAATTATTTTCAGAAGATGACTTGGAATGTGAATTGTTGCAAAAACAAACTTGACCTATTAGCAACAAATAATCCTGACCAAATAGAGAGCATCGTGACAGATACAGAGATTAGTGACCACAGGATCGTTGCATCTAGACTGAATGCCGTAACACCAAACTACCAAAAATGAATGCAAGATACATGTAGTCTCCATTCCTTCCAGTCAGACTATATAAGTGGTTTAAATTCAAAGAAATAATATTGATGGCATTTGAGAGATATATACCAAATAAATTAATAAGAGATGGTACTGATCCCCCTGTGGTACACGAAATAGGTCTGAACACTGTTGCAGAAGAACCATAAATCATATTAAATTTAAAATAATTCAAAATCCCCAAGACTGGCAAAGTTTTACAGAAGTGTGAAATTTGACAGAAAATGCAAAGAGATGTAAAGTACACCAGTGACAAGAGGCAATCGATACTTTCACTGCGCAATAATGATGGTGATGTTATTGATAACAGTACCACTAAAGCAGAGTTATTAAACACGATACCCAAAATATCTTCACAAAACTAGACAATGTATGTACTCTAGAATTTGAATCAAGAACAACTGCCAACGTGAGTAACTTAGAAGCAGGTATCCTCAGTGTATTGAAGCAGCTTAAAACACATCAGAAAGGCAAGTCCTCCAGTCCAGACTGTATACCAGCCAGGTTCCTTTCAGAGTATACTGCCACACTAGCTCCATACTTAGCAGTCATCTACAATCACTCGCTCTTCAAAAGATCCATATTCAAAGAATGGAAAATTGCACAAATCAAACCAACACCTAAGAAAGGAAATAGTAGTAATCTGCTGAACTGCAGACCTGTACCCTAATGTCAATTTGTAGTCAGTTTTTGGAACATGTACTGTGCTCAAACATTATGAATTGCCTTGAAGAAAACAGTTTAATGACAAAAAGCCAGCACAGATTTAGAAAATATCATTCTTGTGAAACACAACTGTTTCTTTATTCTCACAAAAAAAATGAGTGCTGTTGACGGGGGACATCAAATTGATTCCATATTTCGAAATTTCCAGAAGGCTTTTGACACTGTTTCTCACTTGTGTCTTCTAATCAAATTGCATGCCTGTGAAAGACCATCACAGTTCATAACAATTAATGGAAAGTCATTGAGTAAAACAGAAGTAATAGCTGGCCTTCCACAAGGAAGGGTTGTAGGCCCTGTGTTGTTCCTGATCAATGTAAATAATTCCGCAGCCTCCTTCAATTGTTTGCAGATGATGCTGTCATTTACCATCTTTTAAAGTCATTAGATGATCGAAACAAATTGCAAAATCATTTAGAAAAATCTCTCTATGGTGCAAAAAGTGGCAGTTGATTCTTAAAAAGTGTGAAGTCATCCATATGAGTACTAAAAGGAATCCACTACATTGCGTTTCCTCAATAAATCACACAAATATAAAGGCTGTAAACTCAACTAAATACTTAGTGATTATAAATATGAATAACGTAAATTGGAACGCTCATGTAGATAATGTTGTGGGGAAAACAAACCAAAAACTCATTTAATGGCAGAGCACTTAGGAAATGTAACGGGTCTCTCAGAGTGACTGCTTGCACTATGCTTGTCTGCCCTCTTCTGCACTATTAATGTACAATGTGGGGTCCGCATCAGATAAGATTGATGGGGGACATCAACAAAGTTGAAAGAAGGGCAGCTCATTTTGTATTATTACGAAACAAGGGATATGATACACAAATTGGGGTGGCAGTCATGAAAAAAAGGTGTTTTTCACTGCGGTAAGATGTTCTCATGAGATTTCAATCACCAACTTTCTCATTGGAGTATGCTAATATTTTGTAGGTGCCCACCTACATAGGGAAGTGTTCGTTTTTCCCTTGCACTGTTCGGGAGTGGAACAGAAGAGAAGTAGCTTAAAGCTGGTTTGATGAATCCTCTCCAAGGCTCTCAATTGTGACTTGCAGAGTAATCTTGTAGATGTAGACATAATAATGATACTTGTTTCCTTCTGTTACATCACGTGACTCTTGAAATAATTGTAAAACGATAAACAACAGTTGGAATCTAGAATCACGGCTGGACTCTGTATCCTTTCCAAAAGCAAGAAACCAGCTTTTATGGTAATATGTGAAACTTCAATTATTTCAGTCACAAAAGTGCAGACTGCCTAAGGGCTTGCCTTCAGTGTTTGCAAAACCATTTGTGACTTTGAATAAAACTGTTTTACAGCCAGTGCACTTCATTTCATTCAAAATGTGGATATTTGGCTATGGACTGCAGTTTAATGTAACATGCTGAAGAGAGAGGATGGTGAGCCAGACACAGATCAGATTTGTGTGCCGTATTAACTGCTATTGGTCTTGTACACTAGCCAGATTGAGTGTGGTTCTCAGATGGTTTTTTTAATGCTCATTTAGGCAAATGATGGGCTGGTCCCTAATATCTGTCTTGAAAATAAGGTACCTAAACTGTTAAAACATAACACACAAAATAAAGTTTACACAATTCAGTATGATGCATCCAACTTCCCTTTTCCTGGTTGACTGATAACTATGGCAGCAGTAAGGTCATTCACCCACAAAGTTAAATTAAAATTAATTTGCCAAATCACAAAAACCACTGACTGCATACAACAGGATGAATGCTGGGAAAGAGACACACACTTTTGAGGTGATGGTCAGATTTTATATCGAAATGACAATCAGCCAGAATTCTCTCTCTATTAACACTCGTCATTACTTGAGGTGACAGTTGTGGAGGTGTGGTGCTACATACTGCTCAACTGCATATAGGAAGTGTTGGGGAGTGAGTACCATGTCACTGGCATTGTGAAGCTTACTGCAAGGTTGGCTCAGATGACTGTTAATCTAGGGGAGTTATGTAGGAATTTTATGAAAGAGGGTCGGGTAGTGATTGTGGGTGGAGCTCGGAATAGTCTTGGTAGGGGTGGGGAATATGATGCAGGTGGTGACCTCGTAAGGATAGCTACTCAAACTCGTGGCACTTATGTGCAGTTCGTGCAACTTTTTCAGCGTCATGATCGGCCTCATCATAATGGTGCTGTTAGCTGTGTTGACAATGGGGTTGGAGAGAGCACTTGTGGTGGAGGGCATGGCTCACAGTGTAGTGGTGCCAGTTGAGTTTATCAATCAATCAGGTTTCTCTAGGCATAGCCTGCACCTCAGTAGGTATGGGAATGGGAGGCTGGCAAAGCTTGTAGGTGACAGTGTAATGGGTGGTGGTGGGATGACTA
The DNA here is from genome assembly GCF_021461385.2 of Schistocerca piceifrons. Classification (NCBI taxonomy): domain Eukaryota; kingdom Metazoa; phylum Arthropoda; class Insecta; order Orthoptera; family Acrididae; genus Schistocerca; species Schistocerca piceifrons. The sequence goes on from NC_060141.1 coordinate 192,016,485, forward strand.
GTGGAAAAATTTCTGTAGTAGTTGGTGTTAGAACTGCACCTTTTTTATATAAAAGTCAGCTGATAGGTGTCCCTGCTTGAAGGAAGACACTCTAACAAAGGAATCTCCTTCAGAGGAAGACAGGTATCCAAGTAATGAAGAAATTAGCATATTTCATCAAAATATGTGGGGTATAAAGTTAGTGAACTGCTTATAGATGTGGACTAGATATTATTGGTACATCAAAGCACCACTTAAATAATTTGACAATTTAGAGGCTTCCTTTACCAGGATACAGATTAGCTAGCTGCTTTCCAAGGAGTCCTTTGCGGAGTGGGGGAGTGGCCATGTACATAAAAAAAGCAGTATTCCATTTGAGTCTGTAGATATATCACGGTATTGCACTGAACAGGTATTTGAATGTTGTGGAGGGGCAGTTGAATATAGTAAAACTAACTTCTAATTGTTGTTATTTATAGATCCACTAATTCTGACTTCATAGCATTTCTGCTCAAGCTAGAGAGGGTTCTTGGTTCACTTTATAGGAAGTTCCAAAAGTTAGGTATATATGGTGACTTAAATATTAACTTTGTATGTGATTGTGCAAGAAAAAGGATGTCAGAAGATCTCCTAAGTTCATATGATCTGATGCAAACTGTGTCTTTTTCAGTGAGGGTGGAAGGGAACAGTAGCATAACCATAGGCAGTATTTTTATTCATTCTTCGTTACCAGATGGGCATTGTCTTAGTAAAAGGGTGAATGGCGTTTCAGACCATGATGCTCAAATTTTAACTGTAAAAGGTTTTTGTACTCAAGCAAATGATATATCTAATTAAAAACTATGTAGAAAAGGTAATGCAAGGCAATAGTGTTTTTTTTAAACCTCGTTAAGGAACAAGAGTGGTAGGATATTTATAGTGCCAATAACATAGATGACAAATATAATGTTTCCTTAACACATTTCTCACACTCTTTGGAAGCTGCTTTCCATTAGAATGTTCTAAACAGGGCACCCTGGGTGACTGAGTAATGGGATAAGGATGTCGTGGAACAAAGTGGGAATTATATCAAAATGTTAGAAGTTGTCACAGTTGAGCTACAGTAGCCCATTACAAACAGTATAGTAAGGTGCTTAAAAATATTATTAGGAAGGTAAAGAGTATGTGGTATGCAAATAGATTAGCTAATTCACAGGATAAAATTAAAACCAAAGTGAATTCCAAATACGTTTAACAGGTTAAAGTGCAGTGAGCTCACTTTCTGTAGAATAGCAGCATTACCATCACCTTCTACCATGCTGTCATCTATGTTCTTTGGTGATAAACATTGTCATCATAATATGTAAGAATTCAACAACATCAATGTCGGGCCAAACAGTAAGGTGGATCATCACATACTTATGACTTTCGAACAGTCAAACAGTCTTTGTGTCTGCCAATGCTGATTTCACAGCACACCATCATCAGACATTCACATTCATATATGGGGATTATTGTGTGTTCGATCAATCTGTAATCATAGAGGGGATATTCCTTACATTCAACATTGATTGTGCTGTCTCAGTGAAGAAAACTGACCTTGTTTAGTGTGTCCCATTCACTGTTCCACCCCAAAATATTTTGGGTACTGTGGTATTGAGTAATAATGGACTCAATTTGTATGACTTTGTCCTAATGATAAGTACAGGATTGCACATCATAGAGATTGTGAAGTACTCATTCAACTTAAGCCCACCACATGCTCTGCAAATGGGTGATCAAACTTACCGTTTGTTCAGTTAGGCAGTAGCCTTAAATATGCAACCATACTTGTTTTATAGATTAGCCCATGTAGGTGTACTGTAGTTGTGTCAAACGTAGTTTACAGCATAGCTGCAAGATTTTTTAAGTAGGTTTGCTAGGCTGCCAACCAAAACTTTGGAAGAGTTAGGAAGGAATTTGGGGAAAACATTCGTCATGTCAGTGTTGACACATGATAGCAGTCCAGGCACTATTCATATCTGCTTGTGTTGTAACTGCAGGTGACAGGACTGTAGGGAAGTAATTTATTGGTGCTGGATGGATGTACTGATAACCAGACAATCATTTGCATTTGTACAGAATGAGTGGCACTAATTAGCAAAATAAAAGTTCCATTATTAGTGGTAAAAGAAAGCAGCAGGAACCCAGTAACCTGGATTTCAAAAATAAAAAAAAGATAAGATACTTTGAAGAAGATTGGAAATGACAAACTTTTATAGGATTAAAATAATAAATTGTGAATATCAAGAAAGAAATGTGTTGCTGTGAAAGACCAGTATCTTGTAAATTTTGATACTCCGGTGAATGGCAGCATTCGTATTGTTCCTTTGTGTCTACAAAATATTTGCTAACACTGTTCGCCTTGCTAGCCTTCAGTACGAGTTAGAGCATAAGATATTTTTTAAAAAATCAAGCAAGTGTTGCATATGCCAGCAGACATTCCAAATGTTGATAAACAACAATGTGTTCAGGGCTGTTACAAAATATACGCTATGGTATACTGAAGAGTCTATTATGGCTCAAGCAAGATGAAAAGTATTGGCAGTGGTGTGTACAGCTCTTAATAAAGATTAGGCGTAGTGATGAATACTTCACTACATAGTCAGGAATTCTGTATGTATGTAGTAGAATTTACATTTTATGAGCATTGTAGCATGAATAGAAACAGAAAAGTTACATAGATTATTGTTTTCTGCCATCATAGTTATTGCTTTTAGCAACACAATAATATGACCAGTCACATTAATATAATCGCAATCCAAAATCCTGAATAACCATCTTTTGCAGTGTGAACCACTGTGAGACATGGAGGAAGAGTAAGTGAGATTCTGGGAAATACCAAAAAGGATGTGGAGCCATGCCGACTCCTGTGCTGTGGCCATCTGTATTAGGTTTCTTGGTTGAGGATTCATGGCATGAATAGACTGACTGAGGTGATCCCACAGATATTTGATTTGGTTTAAAATCAGAGTTTGGTGGCCAAGAGAATATGAGGAACTCATCCTGATGCTCTTCGAACCACACACATCCCCTGCGAGCTGTGTGACACATTGCATTGCCCTGCTGGTAGGTGCCATCGTGCTGATGAAAACTGCATGTAGGGGTGGACATGATCCCCAAGGATAGATGTATGCTTTTATTGATCCATTGTGGCTTCCAGAATAACAAGATCATCCAGGGAATGTTACAAAACATTCTCCAGACCATAACGTTGTTGCACAGTGTTTTCTTCCAAATGTTTCACACTACACATGCCAACAGCTGTCTGTTGGATGGAGCATAAAACACGATTCATCTCAAAAGGCCACTCATCGCCACTCTGTGGACATCAAAATGCGGTATTAGCATGCAAATTCCAGCCTTTGTTGCCCATGAACAGCAGTCAACATGGCTGTATGAACGGCATGTGCTGTGGAGGCCCATATGCAGCAGTGTTTGCTGGACTGTCATTGAGGTGACACTGTTGGTAACACTTTGGTTCATTGGGCATTAAGTTGCTCAACACGTCTATTCGCCTGTATACATCTCTGCAACCATCATTCACCCCTGTCACCTATGGCCTGTGGTGCACCGCAGTTACCTCAATCCAAGTTTCATATAGCACCATTTTGCCAAGCATGATGTACTTTGAACATGATAGCACACAAGCAGTTTACTAATTTAGCCATTTTGGAAATGCTTCCAGCCTTGGCCCAAAATCTGTTTGGACATGAGATAAATTGCTCCGTTTCTGCTTTACAAGCATTGTTTCTCTTGCCACTTTCCCACCACCGACTCACTTTATATGTACTTCACTGCTAATGCTGCCACCAGCTACCTGTGAGTGGCTATTGCACATTGATGTCGAACGTAGGTAGTGGTGAATGAGCCGTGTATATTGCTGAACGTTCATATGTAAATATTACTTCAAAAATTTTCATCTAGCAGTTTGTTCCTCTGCCTGACACCCTAACTTTATTTTTTCAGGAACAAATGCTGATGGGGAACCAGTGTATTTAAATGACATATGGCCACTGAGAAAAGAGATACAAGCAGTTGAACAAAAATTTGTTATTCCTGCTATGTTCCGAGAAGTTTACGAAAAAATCGAAAAGGGGAGTCCAAATTGGGTGTCTCTTGTTGCACCAGAAGGAATTTTGTATCCATGGGATAGTAACTCAACCTACATTAAGCACCCTCCATTTTTTGAAAGCATGACTAAGGTGAGATGAAGTTCAATTTGTGAATTATTGACATATGTTGTGTTTTATCTTAGCAGGGTACCAACCATGTCTATGTGTAAAGATACAAATTAACAGCCATTATTTCTGAAAGTTGTGCTATGTTTCTGACCACCTAAAAAATTTTTACGCAAAAGAAAAATACTGTTTTGTTGTTTCACTGTGTATACATTCTCCGTTAGTTTCTCAGAATAAATTCTCAATGTCTTGGTCAGTACTCCTAATGATTTCGGGATAATATATAATTTTATGTGGCACAAATATTAAAATTTTTCTTTGGATTCATTTGTTATCTGCTTGCTGTTTCATCTGGTTTGTAATATATATTTAATAAAAATATCAACAAAAGGATGATTGCACTTAAATCATAAATAAATATATTTACATGCTAAGTGATGTCAATTTAGAGGTTGGTAGCTGATTACTTTTATTTGAGACTTCCTCAGTTGTCTATAAAGCCTTATAACCTACTCTTAGATATGCTACTAAAGTTACATCACTCATTTTTAGTGTGAAACACTGGATTTGCAGTGTATGTTTTATTATTCTAAAGGAAGGCATCAGCATCCTTTGAGAATTTTGGTTAAAGTGTAAGTTGTCTGATTAAGACTGAAGCATAATGTTCACTTTTTAGTTTTAACACTTTTTATTTTTGTGTTTACTCATCACAACATTCTTTAAAAAATTCGCAAATGCCATTACCATGTAACAGTTTTAACACACACATCAGTTAGTTCTGAAGAAGTTAACCCTGACTGTGGAATATAAGAATAATTCTTTGCTTAATGTCTAATTTGGTTTTACATCACGTAACTTAAATTTTTAAAATGGTCATATATAAGTGGCATTTGTTATGAATGAATGATTTCAAGAAGAAAAGTAAAAACAAGATAGAGTTTGCATATGTACATACACTGTTGTGAATTTAGGTTACCATGATAAAGCAGGCCACACCAACTCGAGCACCTAATGCTTTTACCCTCCCTCCCCTAACCTCTTTCCTCCCATGTAGTGGCAGTAGCAGCACATGTGGGACACACACACACAGAGCTTGCTCTCACGTTGTCGTTGTGCGCTGAAGTACCCATTCGGAATCAGATCAGGTGGGACCCTATTAATCTGCCCTGTGAGTGTTCAGTATGAGCAGAAATGGTTAGTATTTAGGTGTGCCATTTTTTAATGCTCTGTGAAAAGATTTGTATTTGTTTGTAAAGTCTGATGGGAAGGCACTGTGCTTAATGTGCCATTCTACCTTAAATATCAAAGCATCGCTGTCACTATAAAAATAAAAACTTCTCAACATGCAAGGGGTTGTTGGATCAGGCAGAAGCAAACAGATTACTAAATTACCATCAGAATTGTCACAATCTGAAGAGGTAAACCTTATTTTATTCTAAAATAAAAATGAAAATCTACCATTTTGTAATTGTACTCATATCTACTGAAACTTGCACTATTTCTCTTTAGATATTGTTGTTAAACTAAATTATGAGACTGTTTTGTGTGGTAAGATTTTAAAGTTGATTATTGCTATTGCTGTCCTGCAGACATCTGAGCTGGACTGCACATGGTCAGTTTGTAAAAAGAGTGTTTTGTAGAGTGTTCAGAAATAATTTGCCCATCTGTAGTGGCCCAATGTGAGGCGTTAAGGTTGTTTGAACATACAATTTCTTGAAGAACACAAGGAATTGATGCAGAATTGAAGAGCAGTTGCACAATAAATGTCGTAACTTTGTAGAGTACTTGATTGCCCTTGATGAGAGCACCGACAATCACAGCATAGCTCAACTTGCAGTTTTCGTAAGGGGTGATGAAGAAGATTTCACTGTTACCGAGGAACTGTTGGATGTTATTTATTCGAAATGTACCATAGTTGGGGAAGATATAATTCCTGGCTGTAGAAGAACAGCTATGTGCAAAAATTTACCAGATGCTTAGGTGCACCATGGATAAAGTTGCAAAAATTGTGAATTTTTTTTTTTTTAGAAAGCAAAGCTTGAATTATCGAGAATTAAGTCTGTTTCAAGGACGAAATTTGGACAATATTTCCTCTCCAAAATTCTTGAATTTAGATATTTATGAACACATCAGTGAGTGCACAAAAGTGTTTCAGTCATTGCTTATAAGATTTTGAAGATTGGTTTGAAGCTAAAAATAAAATAAATTAAAAAAACTTGACATGGCTGCCCCATATTCTTCACCTGAAGACTAAATGCATGAGGAAGCTTAATGCTCTCTGCCTCCTGGCGCATGCATCTTGGGGTACAGATCATGGTGCTCTTCTCCATCTTGACTGTGCTCTGGTCTTGTCCAGACTAGATTATGGTGGTCAGGTTTATGGCTCATAAGGTTTATGGCTCATAAGGTTTATGGCTCATTGGCTCGATCCACTCTGAAAATACATTGTGAGGTGCATCTGGCTATTGATGCCTTTCGCACTAGTCCTGGTGGCAGTCTCCTTGCAGAAGCGAGGATTCCCTCGCTACAAATACAATGGAGCCAACTCCTAGTTTCTTAAATAATCACCATTCGCCAACTCCCTGACCATCCCATGTACCCTGCCCTCTTTGAAAACGAGGGATGTCGCCCTCCTGATAATCACCCATGAGTAGGATTGCCCATTGGAATGCATCTCACTTCCCTCTGTCAGGATCTCCCATCTCCACTCACTGGAATGCGCCTCATGTATTTCCTCGCACACCCCTCTTGGATGGTGCCTAGACCACAGATTAGGACTTACCTATTGGAGGGTCCTAAGGTCTCTGTAACCCCTATGGTCCTCTGGTGTCTTGTACATTCCATTCTTGCAGAGTTCCAAGGTGCTACCACTTCTACACTGATGCTTTTAAGGTGATAGATAAGGTGGGATACGCTTTCACGTTTCCTGCTGGACTGGAACACCATTTACTGCCGGGATCGTGTAGTGTGTTCACAGCAGAGCTGCTGGCAATTGACAGAGCCCTCCATTTTGTTACTCAGGCTTCCCTCCACAGTGTTTAAATATGTACTGACTCAATGAACAGCCTGCAGGCTCTACAGATGCTACTCTCGTCACCCTTTGGTCTCTGCTATCCATGATCTCACAGCCTTTGGCTATGCTGCCTGCTCAGTTGCCTTTCTCTGGGTGCCAAGTCATGTGGGCATCCCAGGGAATGAACTGGCTGACCATTTGGCTATAGAAGCAGATACTTACACACCCATTCCCTTTCATGATTCCAGCTGCAGATATGTGGATCCAGGTCAAATCTCTCCTCTCTTTGTCCAAAAATGGAACGAGATCTGGTGCGCTACTGTTGTCAGTAATAAACCTCCCACAATCAAGGAGACAACGGCAGTTTGTGGCTCTTCCTTCTGCTCCTCTTGGAAGGAGTCCACTGTCTTATGCTGTCTGTGCATTAATCATACCAGGCTCACCCATTTTTCCTCTTGCATAAAAAAGCACCTCTACAGTGTGGCTGTGGAGCCAGACTGACAGTATTCTATACATTTGTGGCCATATCCCCTTCTTTTGTCCCTACTAAGTATAGTCTTCAAGTTTCCTTTATTTTAATATTGGCAGATGATTCGCTGATGGTTGAACTGGTCCTCAGTTTCCTCTGTGAAAGTACCATTTTATTTTCAGATACAAGGTTTTGCTTTACTCCTGGAGCAGGGACAGGATGGTTGTGGTTGGGGCCTCTCTTCATGTTTTCTCAGTCTAGGACCCATAACCACTCCCCTGTGGAAAGAGTGCTCTTTTACACCTCTGTTTTTCCAGTTTTTAGATTTGGTTTACCCATTTATGGCTTCTGCTGTGTGTGTTTTAACTTCCTTATTTTATAGTTTAACTCATCTGACTGGATCTGTCCACTTTTAGTGGAACCCCTCTCTTCCATGAGTAACATTGGAATCGCAGGACTGATGACCTCACCGTTTAGTCCCATAACCCCACTCAGTTACGTGTTCTTCACCATTTGATGGCCTGCACTTCATCGATATTCAGTTACCTTTCCCTCTTTTATTTCACATCATAAAATTCGTTTGCCTTTCACTCCAAATCCAAACGTCATTGTACTTGTTGTCTTCAGTCTATACTGCACTTTTTCGTCTCAATTAAGACTGACCTGTGACGTGATGCATGACGCTGTTACTTTGTTCTTGTTATGAAGCACGAGTCCATTTTTAATTTTTGAGAGAGATTGATTAGACTATTTGTCGGTTGTCTTCAGTTCTTTGTCTATGTCACAGTTCCACACTTAAGAGTGAGTTACACATATAATTAGGATGCTTCTATATTTATGCTTATGTGCTTGTTATTTTAAGAAGTGAGAGACATACATGCTACATGTGTATTAAATGAGGAAAGAACTGTTCATTAGTCTTCTGTTTCTTCTGATACGTTACACTTTTCACAGTACATTAACGTATAAATAAATATAGATGTGATATTTATGATTGTGATGTGTATTACAGTACTGCTTCTTTCCCTATAAATATAATGATGGTGATGGTGATGGTGATGGTGATGGTGATGGTGATGATGGTGATGGTGATGATGATGGTGATAATGATGATACTTTGTTTTAGTAATGTACACAATTTCAAATTTAATTTCAAAATAATTTTGCTGGTACTGAAGTTTTATATGTTTACCTTCCAGGAACTCCCAGAAATTAAGTCAATTGTAAAAGCAAGAGTGTTGCTCAATTTAGGAGATTCTGTGACTACAGATCATATTTCACCAGCTGGTAGCATAGCTAGAAACAGTCCAGCAGCAAGATACTTAGCTTCACGAGGGTAACTGTTATTTTGTCACGAATTTTGTACAATGTAATGTGTAACAAATACTCTTTGATCTAGAAATAATTTGTGTGTGAATGTAATGTAGAAAACATATTCCCCCACCTTTTTAGTGGTTGTGTTGCACAGCATATTATTTAAATACACACAAAGCCACAAATTTTCAAATACACAGAATAGCAGATTACCAGCACCTCGACTATATGCAAAAGCCCACTTTTGTCCCATAATTTTTATAGCAAAATGACAAACTCCCGTAAATCTGGTTGTATAGTGTTCAAAGAGAATTCTTGATGGTACATAGTTATTTTTCAAGTGTAGATTACAGTTCTGTCTTTCCACACAATATTCCAGCGACTGGCCTAGTTGTCTTCAGGAGTTAAGATTGATAGTCCCATGTACACTCACTAACTGGAATCCATAGTCTGACACAAGTCAGGGAGTCTGAACAAGTAAGACCTCCCCTCAAAACACCTGAAGACCCCGGCCACAATAATGGGAAGCTTTAATTAACTGTAAACCTGTAATAAGTCATCTCATAAAGATCTCAGAGATAACATTTGTGTTTGTTCTTCATTTTTCTTTAAGTTTGGTGTATATTCCCTCTAAAAATTTATACATGCCATATCATTTTTTGTTCCTCCACCTCCCTGTCACACTGCTTTTTTCTTTATTTTATTATTCTATTTCTCTGTCTGGCTGTAGCACATGTCTAGCATTGAATGTTGACATTGGCTCTTTCCTATGTGCTCTCCACTCATTCAACACTGCCACAGGCGTCAACAAATTTTTTTCTTGAATAAAAACAACATTTGTCTCATGTTTACTCATATATCTGTGAATAATGCTTTGTTGCCACTCAGCAGTGATGTAAGTATTCTGTAATGTAGTGATACTGCTTTGTGTATCATATAAATGGGAAGTTTTTACCAATATAGTTTCACATGTCAAACTGACTCCCAAGACTGTATGTTTTGGTATTTTATTCATAAGAAGTATTCACCAGATTTTAATTGGCTAACTGTTAAACAAAATTTCAGGCTAACTCCACGTGAATTCAACTCATATGGTTCAAGAAGAGGTAATGATGCAGTCATGGTCCGTGGTACTTTTGCAAACATTAGGTTGGTGAATAAATTCATGTCAAAATCTGGACCAAAAACTGTTCATGTACCATCAGGAGAAGAAGTGAGTGTCTGCAAATTGATTTTGTTTTGTTGCTTGGTTATGTATTTGTTCTTTTTGTGAAGGGTGCTTAGATGTCACTGTTACTGAAATATTCTCATAAATTATTAGGTGGAACCACTGGACAGTACTTACCTTCAGGAGGCAACATATATATGACTACTGATAGAGGCATTTAAAGCTAAAATGGACGACACTGTTCTAGGTGTTTGAACTGTTACCTCCTTCCTCGGGGACGAGAAAGTGATAGACTGGGAACGTTAAAAAGGAACAACGTGCCATTCAGACAGCAGGATGTAAGGGGCCCATCTGTATTTAGGACAAGGGTAGACAAAGATGAAAAGGGATGTGTCAGAGGGAGAGGAGGAGGAGGAGGTCAGAGATAAAACATTGATAAGCATTGTGCTAGCTGCAGCCCAAAGATGATGACAGAATGAGAAGTAAAGATTAAGTGTAAGAGAAATGAATAGTGCCATTAAGAACTAGGATGAGGAAAAAGAGGGTCGGGAAGAGAATGGAGACAAAAAGTTAAAGCAATAAGAAAATAATTAAATGAGGCAATAGAAACAATAAATTTTGAATTAGGAGACAAGAAAAGGAGGGTTGTGCCAACAGAGGTTAAGCCCTGGATGGTATCAGGCATTGAAGATGTGTTGGAGAGACTAAGTTCACATCTCTGGAGTTAAGGGAAACTTGCGTGGCTTCGCAAGCACTCACAATCCTCGAGTTATGCTGTAGAGCATATTCAACAACCAGGTACTGGGTGTCCCCAAGACAGTGTGTTCTGTGGGGTGCGTGGAGCCAGTTTTACAGTGGTAATGGTTGCAGGGATGGGAACATTAGGGGTAAGGATAATGGTTTGGGAATGTTATAAGGTTTCATAGGATGTTATGGAAGTGAGGGGACAATGAAAGAAGACTGGCTGGTTGGGATATAACACATGGGAATGTTAGACTTAAGTTTAAATAATATGAATTGTCTTGTAATCAGCTGGGGACCTAATTTCATTATCTGCATGTATGTACATACCCGGCAAGCCTCTACTAAATATTCGTTTCGCACTCGTGAACAAAGTGAGGGAAAAAGATTTCTTATATACCTCCAACAAGCCCTATTTCTCTTACCTTACCCTTGCAGTCCTACATGAAATGTTCATTAACGGTGATAGAATTATTGTGCAGTCAGTTGCAGATAATAGTTCTCTATATTTTTTCAATAGTGTTTTATAAAGAGAGTCTCTTTCCTTCTAGGTATTCTCATTTGAATTTATGAATCACCTCTATAACACTCGCATGTTGATCAAACCTAATGAGGACAAATATAGCAAAATGCCTCTGAATTGCATCAATGTCTGCCTGTAATTCAACCTGGTGTGAATCGCAAACAGTCGAGCAAACATTTTCGCAGCAACCTGCACTAACATAGGTTTTCCTACATTTATAGCTAGCTGCCATTAGTCACACCAAATAGAAATTCTGTCTAAATCGTCTCTTATCCATGTACATTCACTCAATGATAATATTTTGCCATATACTACAGCATCATCAGCATAAAGTTGCAGATTGCTGCTCACCTGTATCCATCAGATCATTTATGTATGTCGCGAACAAGAGCCATTGTATCACACTTCTGTGAAGCACTCCTGATGACACCTTTGTCTGTGACGTGCAAGATACTTTCTGGAAATCTAGGAATATGGAATCTGCTTGTTGTCCTTCATCCGAGGTTATCAGTACATCGTGTGAGGAAAAGGTAAAGTGAGTTTCACAGGAGTAATGCTTCCTAAATCCATGCTTATTAATGGACAAAAACTTCAAAAACTTTTCTGTCTCAAAGAACTTTATTATAATGGGAATTCAAGGGTGGAATATCAAAAATATTATGAAAATGATAGATTTCTACTCACTGTAAAGGTGACACACAGAGTTGCAGAAGGATGCAATGAGAAGATTGTTACACATTCTGCTTTTGACTGCAGACTATTTTAGAAAAGGAACACATACATTCACACAAGTAAGCATACGTCACGCACACATGACCAGCCAAGTGGTGACATGATCTCATCATGTTACGTGGAACGAACTTGAGTGTCTTAGTAACAGTGATTAATTCAACTTCTGAGATTATGCGAGAGCGTGGCAGTGATGATGTGCAGTGATGTTGTTTGATGATCCTGCATTGAAAATAAGATCCTCATATCTGGTATACATCTTTGAAAGTAATTATAAGACTCTTTTTACTGTTGCAGCTGTCATCATGACCTTGTTGTAATGGGGTTGCAGCTTCAGAGTGTGCACAATTTGAAATATGCAGTACTGATGTATTTACAGAGTATATTCCACTGTACAGTGTCGTACTCCTTGGCACCTATGAAACAACATCAGTTCATTGATTGATGTGACACAGTTCAAGGCTTAATCACATCAAAAAATAGTTCCTAAAATGTTCAAACCTGATACGTGCACAGGCATTGTTTCACCAATGACCCATAGATTTGTGTTCACTGAAAAACTTTCTTGGTTCATCCATTCATAAAACCAGAGTACACAGTTCTCAAGTTAAGTCATTTCTGCAGTTCATCTGATATTGATATAAATGTTTCATCCATGTTTATATGCACGAAAACACACACACACACACACACACACACACACACACACACACACACACACACCAACCACACCATATGTCAACAACCAGTGTTCGTATTTGTCATCACCCTACCTCTTAATTATTCAGTCTCAATAGTCAAAAACATATTCTCTTGTAGCAAAGGTATATATACAAATACTCTGAAACTTTTGCATTCTGATAAATGAATTATTTGAATGTACTGATATTTACTACTAAGTATAATGAATAAAACAAAATAATAAAGATATATGGGATCCCTCCTGCACTCAGCTGATATGTCTACAGAGTGGCAAGTTAAGTGTTTATCTTTTTCCATGTTTGCCGAAATTTTATTAAATTTCATGTGTTTCTCTGTTTACAAGGTTTAATCTCATGTTTTTGTAAGTGTAAATTCATTCAGTCTGTAGTACAATTGTAGCTCACTGAACAGCCAGCTACATAACTCGTAAACACATCAGCATCCATTGGTGACACATCAGGAACGTAGCAGGTTGCATATCTAGGATAGTCCGCTTTTGTAGTTCACTTCTTCAGTTAGCTTTTCCAGGATGGCTAGGAAGTGTGCTTGCTGTGTGTAGACGCTGGAGGAGCTGCCTGCAGTGCAGTTTGCAAACAGCTGAACGTACTCTTGGCTACGATCAGTCACCATCAGACTGCTACCTCAGTGTGTAGCAGTGTCAGAAAATCCGGCACGTGACTTGGGACACCTGAGGCGTCATTTGTTTTGCACATATGATCTGTTTCTGAGGCCCCTCCTAGTGCACCCAATGCGGTGGATTTGCCCTAAACAGCAGGGTGTGTGGCAGGTGGTAACACATTCCTGTCACTTGAGGCAGAGGGCCAATCTAGAGACTGGTCACCTGGTCTCACCCATTCACCCTATGAGTGGACAGGTGGCCACTCTGTCAGCAGGATCCGAGCATGCACATGGGTGAGGGGTTTGCTAGTTGTTGGGAGCTCCAATGTTAGGCGCATTATGGAGCCACTTAGGCAGATAGCGTTCAGAGCTGGAAAGAAAGCCAATGTGTGATCAGAATGTTTGCTGGGAGGCCTCATCCGAGATGTGGAGGTGGCCTTGACTGTGGCTATAATGCATGCAGGGTGCAGTCGTCGGCAAGTTGTGGCTCACGTTAGCAGCGATGACACCTGTCACATGGGTTCTAAGGCAATCCTCATTTCATACAGGCATCTAGCGGAGGTGGTGAAGACTGCTGCCTTGCGTGTGTGGTGCAAGCAGAGCTCGCAATGTGTAGCATCATTCCTAGAGTTGATTGGGGTCAATTGATTTGAAGCCGAGTGGAGGGTCTCCACCAAAAGCTTCATTGAGTCTGTGATGGTCTTGCTGCAGATTTCTAGATCTGTGTATTGTGTAGGGATTTGCAGGACTCCCCTTGATTGGTGAGGGGTGCACTACACAAAGGAAGCAGTTACTCGGGTAACAGAGTACTTGTGAAGTGCGCATGAAGGTTTTTTTCAGCTAGGCAGTAGTTAGAGGTGCTCTGATGAGTACTCGCCAGTCGATATGCAGCAAGGGAAGTCAAACAGTGGTGATCAGAATAAAGACACTTCAACTGTCACAGTTTTATCAGTAAACTGTCAAAGTATTTGTAACAGAGTTCCCGAATTTACTGCCCTGCAGGAAAGTTTTTGCGCTCAAATTAGAACTGGCACCTAGAGCTGACTGAAACCTGAAGTGGAAAGCTCTCAGATATTTAGCAAGTCACGGAACATAAGAGTATATTGGAAAGACAGATTAGAGGCCATAGGAGAGTTCATTGCAGTTGACAAAGATATTCTCTCTACTGAGGTTGAAGTTGAGTGTGACAGTGAAGTCATCTGGCCGCGTGTAACAGGTGTAGGTGAAACCAAGTTAATGGTTGGATGGTTTTACCAGCCACCCAGTTCTAGAGTCATTCAAAGAAAGTCCACTGACAATAGCTCGTAAATACCTAAATTATGCAATACTAGTTGGAGGCAACTTTAAACTGCCGAGTAATAGACTGGGATGTCTAAAGATTTATTGTGGGGAGTACAGACAGACAGTCATGCAAAATACTTTTGAACACATTTTCTGAAATTTGTCTTGAACAGCTAGCTCAGTTGCCCACACACAGTGGAAATTTCTTAGACCTTGTAGCTACAAATAGGCTGGACCTTATAGACAGTGTCATTACAGAAACGGAGATTAGTGATCATGATGTCATTATAGCAACTATGATTACGAAAGTTAATAAGTCAGTCAGGAAGGATAGGAGGGAGTTTCTGCTAAATAGAGCAGATAAGCAGTTTTTAACATCTCACTTAGATAGTGAATTGGCATCACTTAGCTCCAGTAAGATGGATGCAAAGGAATTGTGATGAAATTTTAAGCAGATTGTAAATTGTGGGCTGGAGAATTAAGTGCCTAGTAAGTGGATAAAGGATGGAAAAACCCTGTCATGATTTAATAACGAAATTTGGTGGATACTGAGGAAGCAGAGGCTGTTGCACTCCCATTTCAAAGCATACAAATGATGACAAGCGAAGGTTAGTAGAGATTTGTTAGTCTGTGAAAAGATCTATGCGTGAAGCATACAACTATCACCACCATCACGCCTTAGCAAAAGATCTGGCAGAGAACCCGAGAAAATTTTGGTCGTATGTAAAATTGCTAAGCGGCTCCAAGTCTTTCATTCAGTCCCTTGTTGACCAGTGTGGTGTGACTGTTGAAGATAGCAGAATGAAAGCCAAAGTTTTAATTTCACGATCAATAAATCCTTCACACGGGAGAATCATATAAACATACCATTGTTTGACCATCAGACAGTCTCCCGTATGGATGACATAGTAATACGCATAACTGGCATAGAGAAACAACTGAAGGATTTGAATGCAAATAAATCACCAGGTCCAGATGAAGTTCGGTCTTACAAAGAGTACTCTATGGCATTGGCCCAAGGCCTAACTTGCATTTATCGTGAATCTTTCTCCCAGTGCAGTGTCCCAAGCAACTGGAAAAAAACACACCAGTACATAATAAAGGTAAAAGAATGGACCCACAAAATTACAGACCATTACCCTTAACGTCTGTTTGCTGCAGAATCCTTGAACATATTCTCATTTCGAATATAATAGACTTTCTTCAGACTAGAAAGCTTATGTGCACGAATTAGCATGGTTTTAGAAAGCATTGCTCATGGGAAACTCAGCTTGTCCTTTTTTCATATGATATACTGAGAACTATGGATGAAGGGCAACAGGCTAGATTCCATATTTCTAGATTTCTGGAAAGCATTTGACATGGTGCCTCATTGCAGGCTGTTAATGAAGGTATGAGCGTATGGAATAAGTTCACAGATATGCGAGTGGTTCGAAGATTTCTTAAATAATAGAACCCAGTATGTTGTTCTCGACAACGAGTGTTCGTCAGAGACCAGGCTATCATCAGGAGTACCCAAGGGAAGTGTGATAGGACCGCTGTTATCTATATACATAAATGTTTTGCCGGAAAGGGTGGGCAGCAAACTACAGTTGTTTGCTGATGATGCAGTGATGTACGATAAGGTGTCGAAGTTGATTGACTGTTGGAATGTACAGGATGACTTAGACAAAATTTCCAGTTGGTGTGAGGAATGGCAGCTAGCCCTAAATGTGGAAAAATGTAAGTTAATGCAGATGAGTAAGAAGATCAAACCATTAATGTTCAGATGCAGTATTAGTATTGGCCTGCTTGACACAGTCAAGTCTTTCAGATATCTGGGCACAACAGTGCAAAGCAATATGAGGTGGAATGAGCACTTGAGAACTGTAGTACAGTTGGCCTAATGGTAGACTTCAGTTTATTGTGAGAATTTTAGGACAGTGTGGTTCGTCTATAAAGGAGACCGCTCATAGGACACTGGTGCAACCTATTCTTGAGTACTGTCAGAGTGTTTGGGATCAATACCAGGTTGGATTCAAGGAAGACATTGAAGTAATTCAGCTGCTAAATTTATTACCGGTGGGTTCGAACATCACATAAGTGTTACAGAGATGCTTCAGGAACTTAAATGGGAATCGCTGGAGGGAAGGCAATGCTCTTTTCGAGAAACACTATTGAGCAAATTTAGAGAACCGGCATTTGAAGATGACTGCTGAACTATCCTACTGCCGCCAACAAACATTTCACATAAGGACCACAGAGATAAGATACGAGAAATTTTGGCTCATACAGATGCATACAGACAGTCGTTTTTCCTTCACTCTATATGTGAGTGGAACATTAAGGAAATGAGACGTAAATGTTGTGTTGGCAGAAGAGCCAACACCGTGTTACTAGAAGAGGCCGAAATCCACGCGTTTTAGCTCACGCAGGAGGGAAGGACTATACTGACGTGAGGCCTTCAACATGACAAGGAATTAGATACTTAAATGTAATCCATTAATGATGAACGTCGCTCTTGATGGTACAAGATTCACAATATTATCTGTTCAGGATACATAGTAACTGAATATGGCGCATTGCTAGGTCGTAGCAAATGACGTAGCTGAAGGCTATGCTAAACTGTCGTCTCTGCAAATGAGAGCATATGTAGCCAGTGAACCATCGCTAGCAAAGTCGGCTGTACAACTGGGGCGAGTGCTAGGGAGTCTCTCTAGACTAGACCTGCCGTGTGGCGGCGCTCGGTCTGCGATCACTGATAGTGGCGACACGCGGGTCCGACATATACTAACGGACCGCGGCCGATTTAAAGGCTACCACCTAGCAAGTGTGGTGTCTGGCGGTGACACCACATTCCTCCCCCACAAATCGGCGTACGGTTGTGGTATAAGGCCTCCGCCCGCCATGGGGAGGACCCCATGTTGACATATGCGACGAGGTGGGGAGCCTAACACCAGGCGAGGCTGTGCCACCCGCACCCTGCCATTCGAACTGCGGGGAGCTAGGGAACGCCTGAAAAACTACTCCAGGGTGCACGCCAACATGCAGTGTATGCGCCTTTAGAGAGATAGGAGGGGCCGAAGGGTCGACCTCCATCGGGCCGAGGCACCCGACGGGTGAAGACGACATATGGTCCGGAGTGGGCAAGAGTTCCATGTCGGAGGACAACTGGTCACAGGAAGCGATCAACGGCGCGTGACCCAGGGAGGCGCCCAATGGTGGCAGCGATGCCTCCACTGCGGGCGTCGCCGGCGGCGCATCGCCATAGGGCAAAATGGAAGGCAGCGTCAGTAACACCTGGGGCTGAGGCGAGCCAGTTGATGGGTCCCTGGGGCACTGACCGGACGGCATCCTCACTGAAAACAGACGGGGAGTGGCAGATCCTGTGCGATGACAGAGGCGCAGCTGATTGAGATGCCGGCGCACCTCACCAGAGGCGCCCAAAACCAGATACATAGGCCGTCCGTGGCAGCCTTGAACCTCTATAGTGGCGGTAGTAGACAATGTCGCCTGGGGCAAAAGCAGGTATCTGCCGCTGCACAGGAACCGAATGCGGCGAATGTAGCTAAGACATCAAGGTTCGATGATGGCGACCGTGGAGCAACTCAGCTGGCAAGCTACCATCTTGGGGTTGAGAGCGATACGAGGATAAAAAGAGCAATAACGCGTCCTCCCGGAATGCGACTCTTTCAACTTCAACATCTGTGACGTGAAAGTCCTGACCAATCGTTCAGCGGCACCGTTTGACTGTGGCGAAAATGGCGCAGACGTCAGATGTTGAATACCATTGGCCTTGCAGAATGACTGAAATTCTGCGGACATGAATTGTGGGCCATTGTCGGAAACAATTGTCTGTGGAAGACCTTCAATGCAAAAGACAGCAAATAACGCTTGGATGGTGGCAGATGATGTCGTGGAAGACATCCGGACAACAAAAGGAAAATTACTGACTGAATCTATCACAACCAACCATCGAGCATTCCAGAATGGACCAGCAAAATCGATGTGTAAGCGTTGCCAAGGGAAAGTGGCTGGCCATGCAGAGAATTTCAGCGGTGTGCTGATTGTTGTTTGGCACACATCATGCAAGAAGAGCACATAGTGGTAATCGCGGCATCGATTCCGAACCAAGTACAGTGCTGACGAGCAAGTTGTTTCGTTCTCACTATACCCCAATGTCCTTGGTGGAGAAGCTTTAAGACAGAGGACTGTAACCAACGTGGTACCACAACCCTGGACTGATCATTATCAGCACGCAACAGCAAAACACCACGTCAAACAAAAAGTCTTTCCTTGTGAGCAAAAAATCGGTGAACCAACGGGTCCGTGATCCATGACTTTGACAAGGGCCATTGCGTAGCAACAAAACGCAGAATGGTAGCAAGGACAGGGACGGCAGTTGTG
The DNA here is from genome assembly GCF_021461385.2 of Schistocerca piceifrons. NCBI lineage: Eukaryota > Metazoa > Arthropoda > Insecta > Orthoptera > Acrididae > Schistocerca > Schistocerca piceifrons. The sequence continues at coordinate 192,035,607 of NC_060141.1, forward strand.
GCTGTAGTTACACGATGAAAATAAATTGGAAACGATTGGACCACCTCATCAGTTTCCGAATCAATGAACATGCAAGCAACAGGCAACCGGGACAACACATCGGCATTTCCGTGCTTAGCAGTGGACAGATACAAGATATCGTAGTGGTACTGCGAGAGAAAAATAGACCAGCAAATGAATTTCTGTGCCATATGGAGGTACAGGCTTGTTTGGATGAAAAAGCGATGTCAAAGGTTTGTGGTCTGTGATTATGGTAAAGTGACAACCATACAAGATGTCATGAAACTTTGTAACACCAAATACGAGAGCCAATGCTTCTTTCTCAATCTGTGAATAATTTCTTTGCGCAGACGAGAGCAATTTGGACGCAAAGGCAATAGGGCGATCGTGCGATCCATCTTTGTGCGCAAGCACAGCACCGATCTCGAAATCCGATGCATCCACCATCAACAAAAGGGCTTCCGGGCATCAAATGGCATAAGGCAAGTATTGGAAAGCAACGCCTATTTCAACCGGCAAAAGGCGTGTTCGCATTCCGTCGCCCAGGCGAACGGAACATCTTTACGGCGTAAGCGATGAAGCGGAGCTGAAATGGAAGAGGCATGCTGCACATATTTGTGATAATAATACATTTTTCCAAGCACATTCTATAGCTGCTTCAAATTCTACGGCGAAGGCAAGTCTTATATGACACGGAGGTGTGTGGGACTGGGATGTATGCCTCGGGCATTGAATACATGGCCCAGGTATGGCAAGTCACGAGCAAAAAACACACATTTGTCCTTCCGTAAGCAAAGACCATTTTGTCGCAAGACCTGAAATAATGTTCTTCTTCCGTCTTTCCGGAGATAACAATATCGTCCAGATAGTTTGCTGCAGTAGGTACCGATGCACAAATAGGTTGTACATCTTGCTGAAACAATGCAGGGGCAGATGCACACCCGAATGGCAGTCATTTGAATTGATACAAGCCAAGATGCATGTTAACCACCAAAACGCGCTGGGATTCTTCGTCCACCGGTATTTGCAAGTACGCACCTGCTAGGTCCAACTTCGAAAAATATTTGCCCGGGCACAGTTTGTCAAAAAGATCTTCCGGGTGGAGTAAAGGAAAAGTTGCAATCACTAGTTGCGGATTCACTGTTGCCTTGAAGTCCACACAAAGTCTCAATTTTCCTGAAGGTTTTGGCAAAATTACTAAGGGTGATGCCCAGAGAGAAGCCTGCACACGTTCAATTGCACCTTGTGATTCCAAATCGTGTAATGTTTTTGCAACCTCATCACGCAATGCATGGGGAACATTGCGCGCTCTGAAAAATTTCGGTTGCACGTTGACTTTCAGTTCCAAATGTGCTTTGTAGTTCTTAGCGCAACCGAGGCCCGGTGCAAAAATGTCTGCAAATTCTTCACATAGACGAGAAACACTGTCTGAAGGCACAGTCTGGTTCACTGATAGGACCTGATTTACTATAGACAAATTAAACAACTGAAATAAATCAAAATCAAACAAGTTCACTGCAGAAGAAGAATGAAGGACATAAAATGACACAAGTTTTGTTTGTCCTTTGTATGTTGCAAGAAGGCTGCACTGTCCTAACACAGGGATCTCTTGACCTGAATAGCTAGTTAACTTAACATTTGCGGCACGCAACGGGGGTGTGCCCAGCAGTTTGTACGTGTCTTGATTGATCAGTGAAACTGGAATGGTATCACTTTGCCGTTAATGTCCAAGTCTACAAGAAGTTTATGGTCCTGCTGACGACAAGAGCGACTGTCTCGTGGAACGTGAACTGACACTGGTACAAAATCACTTGCGACTTGACGGGAGTTCTGGTGACATCGACGCACACTATTTGTGGGACGAACACATTCACTGTTAGAGAGAGTGGCGCTCTGGGCGGAGTGGAATGAATGACAAGGATGTCCATGAGCGAAGTTTCGCGAGCCTGAGTATCCTTGGTTCAATTCCGATTCAGGTGCGAAGCAAAGGGCCTGGAATGGTTTGGAGTTTCCAATCTGAGCTTTTTCTGGCAAACAATCTGAACATGTCCTTTTTCATTACAGTGATGGGCAATTCTCACATGAATGTTTACCAGTGCACCACGGGCATGATTTAAGCACTGCATTTGCTTGCCGACGCGGCACACGTGGCTGCGAGCCTGGCGGCAGCGGCGCAGCTGGGCGTGAGGGCTGTTTATTGCTCTGTGCAGCTCGCACGGTGGGCCGGTTAACCTTACACATGGCTGGTGAAGTTTCAAATGATTCCTGAACAAAGTCAAGTGTGTCTTGCCGATCCAATATGTCCATCACTTATTGAAGGGAGGGATTGACTAGTTTCAAAATCTGTTCCCTTATACAAACATCAGAAACTTTCTGTGCAATTATATCATGTACCATAGTATTTGAATACGGGAGTCCACATTGACACTCAAAAGCACAATCCCTAGTAAGGCCTTGCAAGGTTGCAACCCACTCCCGATTAGTCTGACCTTCCGTATGTTTTGTACGAAAGAAGGTATACCGTTTTGCAACTACATTGACTGATTGTTTGAAATATGCATCTAATGCAGATAAAATTTCTTCGTAGGACAGAGTCGCTACGTCGCATCGGGGAAATAATTTGACTATCACACGGTAGGTTTTCACACCGACAGACGACAAAAGAAAAGGCTGCCGCTTGTTACCTTGAATTCTGTAGGCGGCGAGATGGAATCCAAATTGCCGTGACCACTCTGTCCAGCTTTCCAGTGCAGCATCAAAAGATCGGATGGGCGGTGCAACTGCGTGTTGTGGCTGCGTTTGTGGTGGAGCGGCGGCTGCCGCATTGTTTTGCATTGCACGTTGACCCTGGATGAGCTGTCTAAGGGCATCCAGTAATGCTGATTCTATAAGCGATAAAATTCGGACAGTGCATGTGGAGATTGTGACGAAGCCATTACACAACGAAATCAGGGAAGGATAGATAAGAACACTGTTTTCACTCATCACCAATGTCGTCTCTGCACATGAGAGTGTATGTAGCCAGTGAACCATCGCTAGCAAAGTCGGCTGTACACTGGGGCGAGTGCTAGGGAGTCTCTCTAGACTAGACCTGCCGTATGGCGGCGCTCGGTCTGCTATCACTGATAGTGGCGACACACGGGTCTGACGTATACTAACGGACTGCAGCCGATTTAAAGGCTACCACCTAGCAAGTGTGGTGTCTGGCGGTGACACCACAGTAATGGTACATGGTAATCTCCACCGTGCATCGTAAGGTGGTTTGTGGAGTATCTATATAGATGTTGATGTAGATATAAATGTAGAGCTGTGCCATTATAGGGGAAGCGTAGCATGAACAGAGGATCTTATTTCAGGGCTTGATTAGAAAAGTCATAGCCTTGGCAAAGTAATATATCAAGAACCCTGGTAGAGGTTCTTGGTGTGGATGTTGGATGATTCAGTGGAGGGGCAGAATTGCTTGCCATGGATGCCTTGGCTGCAGGGATGGGAATGTTTGATATGGATAGGTGACAGGTCTCCAAGTGTAAGTATGTCGGGGAAGATAGCTTTGGATTGGGAAAATGACCAGATGAATTTAAGTTGGGTGCAGTAGTTAAATTGTTCTTCATCGTGAGTCCAGGCTATAATGAGTTGCCAATAAATCCATAACAAGCAAAGTGCTCACTTTTTGGGTGTTGAGGAACACCTCTGCCCCATTGTTATCCAGTATCACTCAGAGCTCCCAACACTACCCACTACCCACTATCTCCTTCCATCGTCTTTCTCATCTCCATAAGGTTCTAGTCAAATCATATGACATTTCCAACTCATTGTCCTTACCCCCCTAGTCACTACACCTGAAATGGTCCCAACTGTAAAATCTGCCCCATGCACCCTCCCACTACCTCTTACTCTGGCCTCACCACTGTTAAATCCTATAATATCAAATGCTAAGCAATGTATATTATTAATAATTTTGCATAATTTGTAATTTACATCTAATTAGCAATCCATAAAGTTGCTCTGGAAAACTTATGTATAGAACTAGCTTTTCTCCTATACAATATAGTGAATGATGATCTTCCTTTGTTATTACTTAGATAAGAGGTCCACTTGTACAACTGTAATCAAATGAACTCAATTCTGTTTTTTTGCCCCAGCTTGATATATTTGATGCAGCAGAAAGGTACAAACAGGAAGGAACACCTCTCATAGCTCTTGTTGGTAAAGATTATGGGTCAGGATCTTCAAGAGACTGGGCAGCTAAAGGACCTTACCTTTTGGTAAGTAAGTCAGTCAGGTCTTTACTTTCTGTGAATTAATTCCTTCTGAAATTATGTTTGGAACTTTTTGTTGGCTGTTTATGGAAGTTGGGTGTGGTAAGAGAGTTGGGGTGGCAGTCATCAAAACAAATGCGAGGTCATTTCAAGAAATTTCATTGACCAACTTTCTTTTCTGAATGCCAAAATATTCTGTTGATTCTCGCCTACATAGGGAAAAATGACCATGGTGACAAAGTAAGAGAAATTGGAGCCCACATAGAAAGATTTATGTTTTAATTGTTACCATGTGCTATTCAAGAGTGGAACAATCGAGAAATAGTCTGAAAGTGTTCTACAGACCCAAAGATTTAAATGTAAACTGCAGAGTAGGCTTGTAGCTATAGATGTGAGTGAAACACTGTATACCAACTGTAATGATAAAACAAATAGGTTGTGACTAATGAAGATGTGTGCTAGATCAGGACTTGAACTGAAACTTACTGATTTTTGCAAGCAGTTGTCATAACCATTACATCCTCTTAGCATATCTCCAGGCCCGACTCAAAACTTTTATTGTCACTTACGTTTCATTTCTTTACACTACAACCAGAGGTTTTCTTACAAGGCATTAGCACTAATGGGGAACAGATTTTGTGGAGGACTGTCTTACCCTGGTGCCACAAGAGATAAAAATCAAATGAATTAAATTTTCTGATATAGATCGGTGGGAATGAAATTGGTGAAACTGTAATGCGTGAAATGGTATGAATGAAACTGCACAAAATGCTTAACCTGCAATTTAATGAGTGTATCCAACACAGTGGTGCTATTCCCAATACCGTATGGAAAAACTTCTTGTAACCTCTGGTTGTTGTGTTTGGATATCATAGATCAAAATATGAGTGCCAAAGGAAAGTGGGAGCATTTTTAGTTAGTCTAATGAATAAGGTGACAGCAAGCAAAAAATAGTAAATCTTGGTACGAGTGTAGTATTGCACAAATCTTCATTAATGGCAACATATTCATTATTTTGCAGGCTCAGCATTTCTCGTTGCTTTCCATGGATATAGTTTCAGGTCAGTTAATGATCATTAATTTCATCTTCATTGATTTCAGTGAATCTAATTCAATTATCACAGTGGTATACTGAAATTGGGTAAATTTTCAGTTTTGTTGTTCCATATGAGTGTAACTTAGTCGCTAAGGTGTTATAAGTGCATTTAAAAAGAGAACAAGGCAGTGTTTAATAGGAATTAGTGAATAAAACCTGAGTGCCAGTTTACTGAATTTCATCTACTACTTATTTAGAAACAACAATATAATTTCCCTTTTCACAAATAATTTTTATGAATTGTTCACTATCTGACAGAACTCACATGCTCTCCCCCCCCCCCCCCCCCCACCCCCCCCCTTTCTCTCTCTCTCTCTCTCTCTCTCTCTCTCTCTCTCTCTCTCTCTCTCTCTCTCTCTCTACTGCTACGTGAGTGCTCCCACTTAATTAATATACATACATTTTGAAACTAATCCTACAGTAGTCACAAAAATATGTGCAAATATGAAAAACAGAAAGTAATTTTGTCAAGTCCTTCTGCAGAAGTGTACATATTTGTAGTCACAGATGTATTTGTTTCTATTAAATGTCTTAAAATGTGAAATGTGCATTCAAAGCTATGTAATTTAAGGATTAAAAATAACAACTCACTGAAGAGCAAAGGCTTTGTCATTGAAAAGCACATAAACAAGGCTAAGGGCTTTACTACCTTTTTAAAGTTATAGTGCCAAAACAATGTTGCCATGCAGGTAATTTGTGTGTGTGTGTGTGTGTGTGTGTGTGTGTGTGTGTGTGTGTGGAGGGGGGGGGGGGGAGTATTCTGTGAGCAAACAGGTACTTTATTTCTTTACATTAATTGGTCATTTATGTAGTAAAGCCTCACCTAGCATAAGCTTTATCACCAGCAGTCTAAACTTCTATTCTTTTGTTGTATAATTTTTCATTTTCTAGAAAAGGAATTTATTCTAGAGTGTATGATGAACTGTTAGAAATACTACTCATGTAAATAAGTAAAATGTTATAACACAGATTTTGGAAAGTTGAAGTATTTGTAATAATATTAAGAGTTTGTTATTTCTGTAATCATAATGTGATTCAGACAATATGTAAACTCAAACACAAGAAGTTCTTATTTTGAGTTTTAAATCAGTTGTGTGTACTTTGTGTCTTTAATTGTCGGTAAGGCAGCCAAGCACATCCAATAGAATTTATTTTCACTTAGCATGCATCGAAAGCATAAAAACTAAACAAGACTCCCAGACACCCACAATGAGTCTATTAAGATTTTGAATTTTCTAATGTACTCCTTTTAGGGTGAAGAAAAGGGAAAGGGCACACAAATAGCAGCTGAAACCAAAGAAAGTCACTCCAGATCTTCCATTCTCATCCCACTTCCTCAACCCAGTTAGAAAAGCTAATGGTGTCACATTTGGCTGATTATGATTTAGGTGTTCTTCATCGGTAATTGTCACTTGTGGGTTTTGACAATTGATGTACAGCTTTTATAAATTCTCTCTAATTAAATTTCTGTCTTATCATTGGATTCGTTTGTTTTAGGGCTTGAAGGCTGTTATTGCAGAATCATATGAACGGATACATCGCTCCAACTTGGTTGGAATGGGACTTTTGCCCTTGCAGTACTTACCTGGACAAAATGCAGAGACTCTTGGCCTCACAGGAAAAGAGCTGTTCAGCATTCATATCCCTGCAGACCTGAAGCCACTGCAACAGCTGACAGTTGAGGTTGGTTATTCAGTGATTTATTGCATTGATTAGCATGTACATGTTTTAAAGATGTTTGAAACCTGTAGAGTTAGATTCACTGGCAGCACACACACTTAGATGTATTTCTCAAGATTCCACTCTTAATGATATCCCTGAAACTTTCAAAACTAGTTGTGGTAAGTAATGCAGAAAGTTAGTAAATGTCGCAAACATCAGAAAGAACATTTGGAAGAACTAATTAGTTTGAATGAAAACATTGTGGCACAGAATAAGAGCATCTGCTTACAACTGCTGTAACAAAACAAATTGGAAAGGGGCTGACAGACTGCTAATGAAATAATGATCTCAGTCTTTCAGTACTCAGAGATAATACTTTTGTCAGGAGGAGGAGGAGAAGGTAAAAGTAGATGTTAAGTTTGTGATGGAGGGATGAGGAACAATGGGTAAGATATAATTTCTTCAAGGATTTGTATATTTGAGAAGTGTTTGTCATTGCATTCCATACAGTTTGTACTTTTTACGAGCTCTGGCCTTGTTAAGTGTTAAATCTAGAAGTAAACTATCAGAAATACTTTCACATTATTAACAGAGTTTCATTTTGTTTTAAGAGCACAGCAAAGAGACTTCAGACTTTCACATGCTTATGTGTCTTATCTATTAAGAATAATATGAATATATTACATACAGGGCTGATTTAAGGCCCAGGTGGCACAATTTGCTGCTGGGGCATCAAGCTGAGAGGGACATCTCTGGCACCACAGCTATAAGATTCCTAAATGCGATGTATCACAATCAGTAGTGGCTCTTTGGAGTGCCAAGCTGGAAGGGGCACTCAAGAGCAAGATTGTAAAGAGCATAGTATATCACAGTTGGTAGTGAAAAGTGAACAGAATACCTGTAGTTGTAATAGTAAATTTTTCAAGAGATATTTTACAGTGACATTATGTGTAATTGACTTACATTATGTGTAATTGACTTACATTATGTGTAATTGACTTACATTATGTGTAATTGACTTACATTATGTGTAATTGACTTACATTATGTGTAATTGACTTACATTATGTGTAATTGACTTACATTATGTGTAATTGACTTACATTATGTGTAATTGACTTACATTATGTGTAATTGACTTACATTATGTGTAATTGACTTAAGTTATATAATTGGATAGAAAAGAAATCTACTCATGAAGCAGTGGCAGAACACATGCATAAAGACTGTTGTAATTGGCAAGCTTTTGGAGCCAGTGGCTCCTCTTCAGGCAGAAGGGATGAAGGGGAAGGAAGAAGGGTGAAGGGTGAAGAAAAAGAACTCGAGAGGTCTAGGGAAAGGGGTAGATTTTGGTAAAGCCACCCAGAACTGCAGATCAGGAAATACTTATTGTATGGGATGAGAACTGACTAGGTTATAGTTACCCACAGTTATTCAGACAAGACTAGCTTATAGTCATTGGCTCAGACAGAGATGAGGTGGGACATATGCCGCTGTCTTGCTGAAGGAAATATTCCATCATTTATCTTAAATGTTCTGTAGAATCACATTTAATTCAAGATCTACATGTCCAGAAAGGGGTATGAATCCCATTCTTCTTATATCTGTGGCTTAATGCAAGAACAACCAGTATCAAAAAATCTAATTTGTGGGAAATGAGCATTAAAATTCAGAGAATCTGCTTCAATACTGTTAATACTTCATTCTAAAGTTTCGTATTTGGTGCTTATGGTAATAAGTGCTGTATTTGTGCTGTGTAAAAGTTCTCTACCACTACTCTTAATTGTAATTTTTCTGGTAGTGGTTGTCTTTGTATTGAATTAATTTCAGTAACTTTCAGACACTAGTTGTTTTTATGACGTACATTAATTACAAAATTTACCTGTTTTTGCTGTTTTTAGGTACTACAATAAAATCAAGTACTTCTGTATTTAAACTTTGTGCATGTTCTACATTTCACTCTTATCCCTGTACTTTGATACAAAGAGAAACAATATTAGATAATGCTGTGTGTTACAATATTTCTTCTTGTGGAATTATCACTTTGTGTATCAGTCCACTGTAGAGAAAGACTAAATAACTCTTTAAAATGCAAATAAAATGTAATTTTCATGCTGTAACATTGTTAACCATCACTTTCATCTGTTAAGAACTGTACACCAACTCCTGGAGGGTGTGGCAACTGGTAAAATGCCATTCTCTGTGGATGTGTAAGGGTCATTAATGACTGCTGGTCTTTGCCCCTTTCTGCAGATAACCATATAGGTGCCATGTAAGTGTGGTACAAGTCCTCACTGGATGTTTGCCTCTTGTTGTTAGATTTATTATCTTGAATGCCTTTTGAGCACTGAAGGAAAAAGTATGCTATATATTCCCAGGTGAATAACACGTGTGGGGTTAGCATTTTATCTATAGCCAAAGAACTGACTATCCCAAAATCTTTTGTTTCCTATTAACATGACATTGACAAATTAATTCCCAAAGCATAAGAAAACCATTCTGCTCTGGTTAGACTACATATAACTGTGGTTTCCTTGGAACTAATATGATAAATTAGCCCCAATCCCTAGATATAGAAATTTTTGAATTTGTATTCATTTTTCTTTTGAGTGGAGTTGGCCTCCATGTGGGTGTCAAGAGGTTCAAGGAACTTATGTTACAAAACCCGCAGCTTAATACTACATTGTTTTTGCTTGTGAAATACATTCATGAGCATGACTGAAAATTAATATTCCTGTTCTGGCAACTGCAGGAGTCACCAAACATATTGACGTTAGTGAATTGTTCATGTAATGATCACATACTGTGAAAGAGATCTCCAGTATTGCCTGTTCAATGATCTATCTTCAAACAAGATGTTGACAATTATTTCGTAATTAATTTGTGTTGAGTCCCACATCACATCTATAATTCTAAATTGGTACTTATCTTGGTTGTTCGTTGTTGGTCTCATTGTCTTTGTACCAAGAAATATTAAATGGTCAAAGGATTTTTATTCAGCTAACTTCTGATGATTATTCCAATAAATGCAGTTTCTGAACTTTAAATAGATATATTGTTTAATATTTCCACACTCAGTACTTTTGTCTTCAGGAGTACTACAAAATAATATAAAGTCCCTTTGCAACAAGTGCCTCACAAAGAGCATCCTTTCCATAATGTATTCCCACCAAGTCTCTATACCTCCCTCTCACTGAATAAGAACAGCAGTCTCTCATAGAGGTCAAAGACTTTATAACGCTATTGATAATAATTAATTGCTGGTACAACTTCAAAACAATTACTAAGATAGATTTACAAGAATTTTAATGAAATGCTGTGACATTAATTCTGATATTTAAACTGGAATAATTTATTTTTGTGACTGTGCATATATCAAAAATGTTCTTATCAAACTGAAAGATTTATACCCTCTGCTGTCATATGTTTCTTGTTACATTATTTAGTCAAGTAACAGGGTACTTTTTGCTTGCAAAAAAAATGAGGTAGAAGATTTTATTTTTTTATCTTGTGTATATAGTTGAGAGTACGTCAATTCAAAGTTTTTGACCTACATAATCTTCACGACAACTTTTTGTGGGGGTTGGGGTGGGAACAAAAACAAGAAATTTTAGCACTTTTTGACATGTTTCGCCTATCACTTGCGAACTGTGCATCCTACAGAAATTGTTACCCTCACCAGAATAAAAGAGCTTTAAATTTTGCATCAAATGACTACTTAAATATCAGAATGGTGCAGCCATTTGGTCGTAATCAGTCATCAAACATCGTTCAACTTGGCTAAAATTTGGCTCCAATGCCTACAACTCAAATGAAAAATGTCAGGTTTTCAAAGATGTAAAGCATGAAATATTATGTTACAAAATCATCAAGTTTTCCAGTTTTAGGCACTATTAAGCATTCACACATTTGAAAGCCAAAGTAATTCTATTTTGTAGTTTTTCTTTTAAATTGAAGTTATTCAATGAAATGAAATTTCCACTGGACTGCTCTCTAATGAGCACATGTGTGTTCTCTATGTATATCTTTTTAATTTTCTTCATTCATGTGTATTTTTATTTGTTTTATCCCTGCTTTAATTGGTTAGAGTGGGTTGCTAAAATGAAAACCAAGTATATAGTAATGGTCAATATGTATTTACACATGAGTGATATAACATTTAAAAACAACTTAAATAACAGTGATCAACGTTTAATCAAATTTCAAGTCCATCGAGGTCATGTGGGAGACTGTGGCAGGTCCCAGTCCAGCACCCGATCTTCAGGATTCGTTGCGGCACCTTCACCAACTTCTTCATCCTGGAACATATCTTCTGTTGTTGAGTCCAATTTCTGGGGTGTTCTCGCAAAGTAGGTCACAACAGTGTTTGCATGTTAAGGAGCAGTTCAGTCCAGATTTGTGACATCCAAATACTACTGTGCACCCTCTTTTACGTGTGCAGGAAACCATCTTCAGTAGCATGTGAGTGCCATATCTTTCATTGTTATCGTGGAAAACAAGCCTGTTCCACTGGCATGGATCAGTTTTCTTCACCAGCCAAGATTGCACTTGATGGCAGGATTGCAATAAGTGCCACCTTGCTGTGTGTGATGTTGGTGGTAGCCTGTCATGTTGGAAAGATTTTCTTGAGGCAGACTTTACAAAAAGCTCGTACCTAAGCTTGTCCAAAGTAGGACAGTTGTAGTTCCCATATAGTGCTAACATCAGTTGTTCTCCAGCCTAGGCTATTAAGTCTTGAGACACTGAGGATTTAACAAATTCGGCAACTTGCACTATGAGGTGTGGCTGTTGCTCCATAAAGTTTGGTAATTTCCCTTTTTCTTGGTCAAAAGGAAGAGGATATGGTATCTCATCCTCTGAAGGCATGGCTGAAAAGGGCAAATGCAGGATCGAAATTGAAAGAATTACTGGAGTACCACAATCTTGCTGATTTCCCTCTTCCCAGTTTATTGAAGTATAAGTTTATCGTAGTTGTTTGCTCATCCCATTAGGACAAGCAGCACGCCAATGTCCTTGTTTAAAATTGCCACACTGTCAGATTCAGCAACTAGCGAAATAGCTGTAACCACAATTAAGGAATTTGCATCCTCTTCTGCCTGTAGCACCTAAATACCTCCATCCTCAAATTTCCTCACATAAAAATCGAGTGGTTCTTGTTGCTCTTATTTGCAAGAAACTTCTCCTGTGCAACTGCAGCATTTTTATCTTCATTGAAAATGATATCTGACGGAGAACCTGATGTCTTTAACGGATGGTACCTTTCTGAAGACTTTGTTCCCCTTTGCAAAGCATTGCTATGTTAGACAAAAATTCACAAGTTGAATGTCTTCTTTCCTGATCAATGTGCAGAAAGAGACTGCCATAATTCCTCCCATGGAATAGGAAGTATTCAATCTGTCAGTCGTGCAGCTGTTAAAATCAGCATTACCAGAGGTGAGCTGCGTGAATCCTTCACTAGTTATATTAGGATGCTCAGGTCATGCAATCAAGGACATCTCAAATAGGGAAGCTTCCATACATGGAGCTACAAATCCAATTGCGCTAAGATTGTCGACACCAGGTCTTGATTTGAATGTTTTGTGTGTTAATGTACTGAGCCCAATCAATAGTGAATATAGAAATGACAAAGGCCTCACTCAGAAATCACTGCATGTGACAAAGTAAGACACCTTTTTCCCATTTATCTAGAGCTCATCATACGTTTTTCAAAATCAGCAACTCAGAGAAATGGAGCAATGATTCAGGGATCACTGATTGAACATCTGCCAAGAAATCATCAGGTAGGAGGAATTGCGATGTATCACATACTTGGGTACGGATGTTCTCACGAAGTATATCTGCAGCATTGCATACAGTTCTCATCCACTCTTCTTGTGGATCTGATAGCTTGGTTCATTCAACTCCTGCAAAGTAAACTGGGACTCTTCTGTTAGTTCTATTTAGGAAGAAATAATTTCCATTGCTTCCTCTATGTGTGTGGATCCAGGACTTCCTTGTTCTCCTCCACTCCTGATTGGCCGGTAAAAATCCCTCAGAAGCAGCCTATGGTAGCAAGCATTTTTAGCACAAAGGTCCTCATCACGGATACATTCTAAAAATTTACAACCCGTGTCATCTCGCCTTTTAGCAACCCCAATATCAGTATCTGTTAATTCCAGTTTCATCACTTTGCAAACAATATTTTGCTTTGCATAGGGACGTCTGCCAAGTTTCTCCTAATTGGTATCAATTTCCTTGCCACAATAAAAGCAATGTTTATTAAAATCAAATACCTTCTTGTATGTTCGGAATTCTATGCTGACAGTGCAGGGACTTTTGCCAAAGGTGACGTAATCAGTTTTTTTTTCTGACAAACACTGTGCACTTAAACTTCAGCCAGACCAGTTAATAACTTACAATGTGCTGTGACTTCCTGTCTTTTCTGGATTGTAGTAGAGTTTCCTATTCTTTCTGTTTCATTTTTACCACATCAAATTGCCGTCGCATATAAAACATACCTATATATGATTTGGAGCACTCATTTTAAATGCACAGACTGCACAACAGAAGTAAACTCAAAGGAAGAATGAGAATTTTGCTAGACACAAGGAGTTTTGAATGCATCCTTACACAACAGAGGCAGACTGGGAGTGGCTAACAGTGAAAACAATAACAGAGGAATGGAGAGGATGGCAGCCTCAGCTGTTTACGACATGTCAGTCGAGGTAGATCTGTAGATATCTGTATTCCTGATGGTGGGGCAGATTTATGTTTTCGTATTGGAAATTTCATTTCATTGAATAACTTCTGACTTACTAAAAAACAAAAAATGTAATTACTTTGACTTTCAAGTGTGCGAATGCTAAAATGGAAAAACTAGATGCTTTTGTAACATGATATTTTATGCTCTACAACTTCGATAACTTGACAGTTTTCATTTGGAGTAGCCATTTTTGAGTTACAAGCTGACTTTCTGGCTAAGCTGGTAAAAATGAACAAACTCTTGACAACTGATTGTGACCAAATGGCTGCACCGATTTTGACATTTAATTAGGCCATTTGAATGCAAAATTTAATGCTCTTTCATTTTTTATGGGGAACACTTTCAGTAGGGTGCATAGTCTCAGAGTAATTGGAAAAAATGTGAAAAAAGTGCAAAAATTCATGGTTTTCTGGCCACAAAAACCCCCAAGGATTCTGGAGGTTGAAAACAACATACTCTCAGCTATATGCGCAAGATTAAAAAAAAAAAAAAAATCTTCTACCACATTTTTTTGCAAACAAAGGGCCTTTTGTGTAATGCCTTTACTGGGCTAATTGCCTTTGTTGCATTACACAACCACAACTCCATCCCAGAATTCCACACATAATTATTTATGATTTTTGGGTGGGAATCTGATAGTTCCATAATGCAACCTAGAGGGGGGAAAACCACATAGAAAATTTTTTGTGCAAATCAATTTATAAAAATACCAAAATTGACTATTAAAAAGTCTTACAATAAAGTGCGTCTTATCTTTTGGCTTTTGTTCCGTGTTCCATTTTTCACTCTGTCATAATGTCCATCTGCTCTAGAGCAGTATCAGTTGTGTCTTACTTTGCCATGTCGTCATTTGTTTGCCCTGCAACATGCTTTTTTGGTATCAATACACAGAAACAGGTTCCCTAAAACAAGACACCACAATTTACGTTCTAACCAGTAACTGAATTGGAGGTACTTGAATTAATGGACAAATATGTCAGAAAATTATGTGGGGTGAAATTTCTCAACTCCTCTCTCTCTCTCTCTCTCTCTCTCTCTCTCTCTCTCTCTCTCTCTCTCTCTCTCTCTCTCTCACACACACACACACACACACACACACACGAATAGTCATGGCAGAAATAACATGAATGAAACAGCCAACTCATACATCCAAAAAAACCGATAGTATTAAGAATGAGACTTAGAAAATTTTTTGTACGCTTGCAAAGATTAAATGTAAATCATGTAACCAACTACAGTGGTAGACCATACAAACATATTAAGTATTGAAACCTTAAATAAATGTTCACTGAAGAAAATTGGAAGCCTTTTTAAATCTCCACTTAAGTGGAAAATGTTCTGTCACCGTTTGTTCATATGTTCCTTAACCCAAACAACTTCCTAGATTTCAGATATAGTATCAGTCTGTGACATTTGGATGTGGGTTTGCAGTACTTGGAATCGCCTTATGTAGATACCAAAGAACTTTAAATCAGCAATTAAAAGTTCGGATCTCTCATGGTCATAACTAAAACTAAGTCTTCTGTCTTCAACTTTGCTATTTTAAGTCTAGCATCATGTCTCTTCTTTCTTGCTTCGCCTTGGTTCTTCGTTGTTTCTTTTACAACAGCTTCTCTTTCTTATGCTGAAATAGGTTTACATTCTGGGAATTCAATGTTTTCATTAATGAAATTAGCTGGTTTTTTTCAAATGGTATTTCATGTGGTGAAAAACCTGTGGGGATGTGTTCAATCCAGAGGGGTGTTCATGACTGCAGCTGGTCCTGCACAACCTACCAATCTCTCACACACACACCTACTGGCCAGCAGCTAAGTAGATATTAAAAAGTGTTATTTGCTACAGGTAGATCTTCTTGTGTGAAACAGTCCTTTTTCTATTTTTGAAATAAGTGCTTGTTCCTTTCCTGACAAAGTATAATTTGATATACTTAGAAAATATGTTCTCTATAATTATGAAACAGTATCACCCCCCCCCCCCTCCCCATCACCCCTCCTCGTCTTCATGTTAACAAGCTGTAAGCTGTATACATCGATGACAACAAGACTTACAGGTTTCTGAGGTAGTATGTTTTGCATGACCATGAAAATTTCTGTTGCTTATCTTCACTTGTTGGCATCTGTCGCAAGTTGAAATTTGTTTCCTTACTGTTTTCAGCATGTTGTAATTTTTTTTAAACTTCTGGTCTCCAAAGTGACCATAGCCTTCAAGAGTGTACATAATAAATTTGTCACTGTACTGTTCTGAGCAACACAATCTGCAGTGGTCAGAGTCTAAATTCATTCGTATAAATAATATTCCCTTGTGTAATTTGTAATATTTGTCAACTTTTGTACAGCTCTTTTTACCAAAACAACATTTCACTAGTTTCCAATTATCATCATGATTCTGCTCTCTACGAATGATACTGCAAAAGGTCTTAATTACCTTCTCACCTTTAACCTCTTTCAGATGCATAATCATGAGCTCTTATCTTTCTCCTCCTCCTCCTCCTCCTCCTCCTCCTCAATATTATTATACCCTCCTGATGGTAAATGAGACACTATATTTTCAACTAGATTCTCAGGCTCCATAACATACTTAATTTATAGTCAAAAAACAAAGCTGATGTGACTTACCAAACGAAAGTGCTGGCAGGTCGATACACACACAAACATACACACAAAATTCAAGCTTTCGCAACAAACGGTTGCTTTATCAGGAAAGAGGGAAGGAGAGGGAAAGATGAAAGGATGTGGGTTTTAAGGGAGAGGGTAAGGAGTCATTCCAATCCCGGGAGCGGAAAGACTTACCTTAGGGGAAAAAAGGACGGGTATACACTCGCACACACACCCATATCCAACCGCACATACACAGACACAAGCAGACATTTGTAAAGGCAAAGAATTTCGGCAGAGATGTCAGTCAAGGCAGAAGTACAGAGGCAAAGATGTTGAAAGACAGGTGAGGTATGAGCAGCGGCTACTTGAAATTAGCGGAGGTTGAGGCCTGGCGGATAACGAGAAGATAGGATATACTGAAGGGCAAGTTCCAATCTCCGGAGTTCTGACAGGTTGGTGTTAGTGGGAAGTATCCAGATAACCCAGACGGTGTAACACTGGGCCAAGATGTGCTGGCGGTGCACCAAGGCATGTTTAGCCACAAACACTGTCTGCCTGTGCCCATTCATGCCAATGGACAGTTTGTTGCTGGTCATTCCCACATAGAAAGCTTCACAGTGTAGGCAGGTCAGTTGGTAAATCACGTGGGTGCTTTCACACGTGGCTCTGCCTTTGATCGTGTACACCTTCCGGGTTACAGGACTGGAGTAGGTGGTGGTGAGAGGGTGCATGGGACAGCTTTTACACCGGGGGCGGTTACAAGGGTAGGAGCCAGAGGGTAGGGAAGGTGGTTTGGGGATTTCATAGGGATGAACTAACAGGTTACGAAGGTTAGGTGGACGGCGGAAAGACACTCTTGGTGGAGTGGGGAGGATTTCATGAAGGATGGATCTCATTTCAGGGTAGGATTTGAGGAAGTCGTATCCCTGCTGGAGAGCCACATTCAGCGTCTGATCCAGTCCCGGAAAATATCCTGTCACAAGTGGGGTGTTTTTGGGGTTGTTCTGTGGGAGGTTCTGGGTTTGAGGAGATGAGGAAGTGGCTCTGGTTATTTGCTTCTGTACCAGGTCGGGAGGGTAGTTGTGGGATGCAAAAGCTGTTTTCAGGTTGTTGGTGTAATGGTTCAGGGATTACGGACTGGAGCAGATTCGTTTGCCACGAAGACCTAGGCTGTAGGGAAGGGACCGTTTGATGTGGAATGGGTGGCAGCTGTCATAATGGAGGTACTGTTGCTTGTTGGTGGGTTTGATGTGGACGGACGTGTGAAGCTGGCCATTGGACAGATGGAGGTCAACGTCAAGGAAAGTGGCGCCACCCTCCACCTCAAAAAACTATCCAATCTCCTGGTTTCCCACCTCTGGAAAGGCAACTCACTCACCCTTCACAACCTTTTCAGCAAACCTCAACCTCCTCTCATTGCACACAGACCCAATCTCTCCCATCTACTCAATCTCCCACGTCCAGCTCCACTCCCCCCAAAACCTCAAAATCCCAATCAACACGATCTGGAACTACAACACCCTAATTCAGTAGTTAATCTTTCCTCCAAACTTCTCTCCCAATCCGAAACCTCTGTCCTATCCAAAGGCCTCACCTTCAGCCCCACTCCCAGATTCAACCAAACAGCCCTTGTCAAAGATTAACTGTCCTACACCCATACTCTCTGCTGTAAATATCACTTTGCCACGAAGAAAAATGATCCTAATCCTACTCCTAATGATCCAACTCCCCAAGACACTATCCAAATTGAACCCTGCCTGGAACAGTTCCGTCCTCCGTCACAGCAGGACCCACCTCCTCTTCCTCAAAATCATCCTCTCCAAACTTTCCAGGAATTTCTGACTTCCAGCCTTGCCTCTCAATCCTTCTTAAAAAACCTTAATCCTACTCGCAACATCACCACTGCTGAAGCCCAGGCTATCCGTGATCTGAAGGCTGACCGATCCATCGTCATTCTTCCGGCGGACAAGGGTTCTACGACTGTGGTACTTGATCGTCGGGACAACACTACATACAAAGTTTGCCAAGGTAATCCCTTTGCTTATGTCCAGGCGGAGCTTCAAGGAATCCTCAGAACCTTAGGCCCCCTACAAAACCTTTCACCTGACTCCATCAACCTCCTGACCCCACCGACACCCCGCACCCCTACCTTCTACCTTCTTCCTAAAATTCACAAACCCAATCATCCCGGCCGCCCCATTGTAGCTGGCTACCAAGCCCCCACAGAACGTATCTCTGCCTACATAGATCAACACTTTCAACCCATTACATGCAGTCTCCCATCCTTCATCAAAGACACCAACCACTTTCTCGAACGCCTGGAATCCTTACCCAGTCTGTTACCCCCCGGAAACCATCCTTGTAACCATTGATGCCACTTCCTTATACACAAATATTCCGCACGTCCAGGGCCTCGCTGCAGTGGAGCACTTCCTTTCACGCCGATCACCTGCCACCCTACCTAAAACCTCTTTCCTCATTACCTTAGCCAGCTTCATCCTGACCCACAACTTCTGCACTTTCGAAGGCCAGAGATACCAACAATTAAAGGGAACAGCCATGGGTACCAGGATGGCCCCCCTCGTACGCCAACCTTTTCATGGGTCGCTTAGGGGAAGCCTTCTTGGTTACCCAGGCCTGCCAATCCAAAGTTTGGTACAGATTTATTGATGACATCTTCATGATCTAGGCTCACAGTGAAGAAGAACTCCAGAATTTCCTCTCCAACCTCAACTCCTTTGGTTCCATCAGATTCACCTGGTCCTACTCCAAATCCCATGCCACTTTCCTTGACGTTGACCTCCATCTGTCCAATGGCCAGCTTCACATGTCCGTCCACATCAAACCCACCAACAAGCAACAGTACCTCCATTATGACAGCTGCCACCCATTCCACATCAAACGGTCCCTTCCCTACAGCCTAGGTCTTCGTGGCAAACGAATCTGCTCCAGTCCGTAATCCCTGAACCATTACACCAACAACCTGAAAACAGCTTTTGCATCCCACAACTACCCTCCCGACCTGGTACAGAAGCAAATAACCAGAGCCACTTCCTCATCTCCTCAAACCCAGAACCTCCCACAGAACAACCCCAAAAACACCCCACTTGTGACAGGATATTTTCCGGGACTGGATCAGACGCTGAATGTGGCTCTCCAGCAGGGATACGACTTCCTCAAATCCTACCCTGAAATGAGATCCATCCTTCATGAAATCCTCCCCACTCCACCAAGAGTGTCTTTCCGCCGTCCACCTAACCTTCGTAACCTGTTAGTTCATCCCTATGAAATCCCCAAACCACCTTCCCTACCCTCTGGCTCCTACCCTTGTAACCGCCCCCGGTGTAAAAGCTGTCCCATGCACCCTCCCACCACCACCTACTCCAGTCCTGTAACCCGGAAGGTGTACACGATCAAAGGCAGAGCCACGTGTGAAAGCACCCACGTGATTTACCAACTGACCTGCCTACACTGTGAAGCTTTCTATGTGGGAATGACCAGCAACAAACTGTCCATTGGCATGAATGGACACAGGCAGACAGTGTTTGTTGGTAATGAGGACCACCCTGTGGCTAAACATGCCTTGGTGCACCGCCAGCACATCTTGGCCCAGTGTTACAACATCCGGGTTATCTGGATACTTCCCACTAACACCAACCTGTCAGAACTCCGGAGATGGGAACTTGCCCTTCAGTATATCCTCTCTTCTCGATATCCGCCAGGCCTCAACCTCCGCTAATTTCAAGTAGCCGCCGCTCATACCTCACCTGTCTTTCAACAACATCTCTGCCGAAACTCTTTGCCTTTACAAATGTCTGCTTGTGTCTATGTATGTGCGGTTGGATACGGGTGTGTGTGCGAGTGTATACCCGTCCTTTTTTCCCCCTAAGGTAAGTCTTTCCACTCCCGGGATTGGAATGACACCTTACCCCCTCCCTTAAAACCCACATCCTTTCGTCTTTCCCTCTCCTTCTCTCTTTCCTGATGAAAGCTCCATTTACAGTCTTTTATTTGAAACTAATGTGCACTGAGTCCAGAATCACTAGCATCACATAATATACAAAATGGTTAGAGTAAGTCTAGTCTACACAGCAAATTACAATTCCACAAGCTTCCTGGAATTCCTTGCCACGGATCAAAACAGCGTTATTTTCAGTAAATTACACAAACTTTTTGGCATTCATAGTTTGTTTATGGTGGTATACACTATAATATCCATATGTTCCAATAAACGATCTCAATTGTTTCTTCTTTTTGGGTATTTAAAACTCAGAAATGGCTTTAATTTTGTCATAGTCAGGTAATATACCTTTCTCAGTAATGCAGTGTCCCAAGAATTTAAGTTCATTAACCATGAATTGACAGTTTTCCAGTTTTAATGTCGTCCCTCCTGATCACAATTTGTCCATCTTTTAATGACAAATAATTGAATCCCAGCTCATGGTTCAGAAGCAAAATGTTATCAACATATATAATTAATTTAGAAGATAATTCCTGACCTAACACCTGTTCCAAAATGGTGATGAATTCAGCTGCTGAAACCAAAGGGTACAACGCAATACTGATAGCATTTACCATTGTACAAAAATGCAATGTATTTCAGAGATTTGCAATGTATTTCAGAGATTCGGGACCAAGTGGAACTTGACGAAATCCAGAGGTTAAATCGAAGCTTGTCATCAGCTTAATAAACTCAGACTTGTGTAATAACTCATTTATGTACTCAGGATGATCATTTTCTCTTGTATAAATGTTTTATTTTCTCTTTTAAGAAGTCTGAACTGTAAAACAAATCGAACACCTCCATTATGTTTCGCTGTAGTTACCAAAGGATTATTATAATCACTACTACTTCCTCTTAGTTATGCCATGCCCTTCCACCTTTTGGAACTTTTTTTCAACAACTGGTCTCCTTGCGATTGGTACAGCATGCGGTTTTTTAAAGAAAGATTCATGAGGTTTGAATTTTAGTACACATTGGGAATTCTTCACACTTCCTGATACATCACAGAACTCCTCTCAGTAGACCCATAACAAATTATCATCATTGTAGCCACGCAGTTTCAGATATCTTTTCCTCGGTTATTTTCATTAACCCCTTCTCTTCAACTTCTAGTTCTAAATGTTCCTCTATCACGTAACTTTCCTGTTCCACTAATGCTAACCTGTCCATTTTTTTCACAACTGCCTCCGTTATTGTCACATATAATGTTCCATTCAAGAGATGCACTAAGTTATGTAAACAATCAGTCCCCAAAATAAATTCTTCACGTATTCTGAAAGTACTACGCGATCATGCTCAAATTCTACACCCTAAATTTCAAATACCAGTGAAGTTTGCTATCTCACCTATTTACTGCTTCTACCAGTAGCCCTTCTAATCCTAGTTCCTATCACTGGCATCTCCGTATAATTCTTGTTGTGTCTGATTTCATTAGTTAAAGCTTCCGATATTGTAGAAACTCTGGTGCCTGAATCCACTAAAACTTCCAGTTTCCTGTTTTTACGCGAGTGTATGGATTTCCTATTTCATCACTTGTCTTTGTATTAATGTCTTTGTGTAGTAAGTGCTTTTTGACTGCACTGAAATTCATATCTCTGCTATTCTCAATGCTCTTGTTTCTAAGATCACTTGCCATGTTTATATCAGCGTCGTCATTGCTACTTGTATTGTAGTGGTCATTACAAAAGTTCCCTAAAAACACAATTCACTCATCCCTACCTTCCCTTTAATGATTCATAAATTCTATTGCAGTTAACTTTCCACCAATCAGCGTAAACTCTTTGCCCAAGATTGCCAACTTTTTCCAAGTGTGTCACTAAGTAACTATTCCCCCGCATTTACCCAACATGTGCACAGAAAACTTTAATTACTAACTTCAGGATTTAGAATAAAAGGCTGGTTAGGCATCTCACATACATATTTGTTCTGAACATTTGCAATGGCCAGTTCATGAGCATTATTGGTATTTACTCACGTAACAGATTCAGACAGTTAATCTGCAACTTCCCTTTCATTTCTACCTACCCCTGTCAACTTAATAACATAGACTCCTCTTGCTCCTCATCTAACAGTCATCCTCCAGTCCAACAAAATAATCCACATTTTCATTTTCATTGCCCTAATTTCTCCCTCAACACCACCACAAACATTAGTTGCATCTTCATGTACCATACATTTCTCATGCTCCTTATCTTTTACTATTTCTTTTCATTCAAAAAAGCTCTCACAAATATTTAAACTATCATCAGCAGTCTCATTTGGATTTCCTCCCATGTCAACACCATAAAAGTTTACTAAATCACCTCCTTGTAGTTCAGGTGTTTAGTTCCTATTGTATTTTGTCCTTAACCCTGTCTTGCCAAAAATTACCCCAAAATTTTTATCTACTCTTACTTACTTTTTACTTACTTAATGTGGTGCTCTCATGTAATTACCTCCTTGTTGTTGCATTATTTTATGTAGCAATTTATTACCCTTATTGCCACGTATTGAAATAATTATCCTTCCCCCTCATATTGAGGACATTCAGCAGAGTGTCCTTTAGGCTAACTGTCCACAAATTTTAGCACCCTGATTGAAATGTTGAGGGTTGAGGTGGATATCAGATCTCTTAGTGGTCACATTTCTGGATTTCTATGATCATCATCATCATCATCGTCGTCGTCGTCGTCGTCGTCGTCGTCATCATCAGCCCTCCCATCATAATTTTTGTTTTCCCAATTTTGATTATAATCCCCTTGTCTGAAATGATTTGTACCCAAACCCTTTCTATATTTCTTTGAAATGCTCTGTCCAACACATCTCTACGTAACATATTTATCCAATTATAAGACAATTGTTTTTTCCCCAAGTTTGTTATTTGAAAAGCACAGGGTCATCTTACATTCTCAGATTAAACTATTGCTGCTGAGGCCAACATTTTTATGGTGACATTTTTACATTGAAGCTTTATCCATAGAGGTGTCATACAAATTTATTTTGGAGAATTCTGAAGGATAAGGCTTAGTGAACAATACCTGCGTTTGAATAGGCTCAACATTTCCCAATATGCCGAAGTACTCAGTACAGTCTCAATCTTGCTTGAATGATCTCGTGACATTTGACTCGCACACACAAATGACTCATGCTCATGAAAGCCAAGTATTCTGGTTAGACTCTTGTCTAAAATACAATTTTAACTTGTCGCGTATACTCATAGATAACATCATCAGCATGAAAGAATTGGGCTACTTCAGTAGATAGATAGAGGGTACTTTGATTAGAGATGCAATAAGTAACTTCAACTCAGGAATATATAAGCTTTTATAATTCCTGCCCAAAATTCGAGAATGAGTGTTTTCAGAAAAAGACTACACAAATTACAAGTTTTAAGTGCTCTATTCCATTGAGCAAATTGGAAAAAACTGGGTAGTTCTTCAGTATGCTCTTGCTGTCTGTGGATGAACTTAACATGTGAGTGGGGAAAATAATGTAGGACAAGCAATGATACCATGGAGAGACTGCAGTTTGCAGACTGCAGTAAAAGAACTACAAAGAAAGCATACCACTCTGATGCCAAAGTGAATACAAAGTTTTACATTTATTTACCATTTGTGGATGATGCGTATTTACTTAACCTTTACTGATTAACTGCAAGAATCATAAATCTGAACTTGTACTAGAGGTATTAGGTACTGTTACCCGTTATTCCACAACTGAAAATAAACAGCCACAACCTTAACTAACAAATTTTTCGGTAGTGTTACATTCACTTAGTTGTCAAACACCAATCAACTCTGTACCTTACATAAATGAATTTGCAAGACTTCTCTTGCCCATTAGGATCTTTCACACATTAGAAATAGCCAACTGCTCTTAAACTTTTCTTGAAACTCTGTATTTCTTCTGAGCAGTGCAAACTGTTACATGTGTTACAAAAATTTACTGAATATAAGCTCTGCTAACACCTAGTCGTAGCTAATTACAACAGACCCATGACATGATTTAGCATTAGTGCACCAGTATTAACACTATATCACATCTGGCCTATACACCTATATGGGAAACAGCAAGAGTTCATTGCAACAGAATAGTTGAGGTTCGGGGAGAGGTGGTATCCAGGGAAAATGGGACACAAAAAGTTGGAGAATAGGTATACAGTGTGTGACGAAGCAAGCTGGATATTTTACTTCCCCTCCTGTTTTGCCATCTGCCTTCTATAAAATTCATTTTTTTCATTTTTGAACTAATTACCATTAAAATACGTGAGTATAATCTGAATTTTCATAAAAGAGAAATGTTGGCCCTTAGTTTTAAAGAATATAACACCAGGTCTAATTTTGTGATTTGTTTTATGTATGTAATTGATTTTCTAATTTATTTTGATTATGCCTAGTTTGTATTTTTCATTATAGGGTGAAATCAGTAATTGTTTCATAACTTAAATTCCATTGTTGACTTATAAACGAATATAAATTCTGTACTAATTGTAAACATTTGGAGGAACAACTAATAGTTCATATTAAAGGATCTGTTTGACTCTATTCGAAAACATGTTAGCAAAGCCAGCTCTTTATTAATTCCAAAGTAATTTCCAGTTTCATCAAAAGTGTTGTTTGCGTAACTATATTTGTTAATTTCATGATTTAAACAAATAATACAGCTTACTCCTTGAAACAGAAGAAACTGTTAAAAAGATGCAATTTTTCGATTTATGCAGTTACTCTAAATAGTTAAGTTTTAATTGTAATTTCTGTAAATTAAACATCGACCAATGTGTAGTTTCAGAGCCTATTATTGTGATGATGTATAAGGGACCGATTTTTGGTCCCAAGACAGTCAGTCCAAGGCTGAGTTTCAGACAAGAAACCTGTGTTGGTTAGAACAACAACAATGCATCAACTTAAACATGAAATAAGTGGTACACCAATAGGCCATGTGTTAAAGCAATGACAGTGTCTGTTCAATTTATTTGAAAGACTGTGAAATGTGTGGTTAATTTTTTACTGCCTGTAGATGTTCCAACAGTAAACTATTGTAGCAGTATGTTGATGTTTGCATGCAAACTATTAATGAGGCTTATCAAAAGTTAAGCAATAGAGCACTGGCCATATGACTGTGTATATCACAGCCACAAGGAGGTCACTCTTATGCACGTATGGCAAGTTTTGGCTAAAATAGAGAGAACAAGAGAAATTAGAATGCAGAGAGAATAATGTTAGTTGACCCATAACTGGTCTATATTTTGGACAAAGAGGAGCAAGTGAAATGTTGTTGTGCTTCATTTCAAAGACTGGTTTGCTGCAGCTCTCCATGCTACTTCCCATGTTACTCTATCCTGTGCAGCCTCTTCACCTATGGGTAACTACTGCAACCTACATCATTCTGAATCTGCTTAGTGTCTTCATCTCCTGGTCTCCCTCTACAATTTTTACCAATACCTCCTCATTAGTTACATGATCTACCATCTAATCTTCAGTGTTCTTCTGTAGCACCACATTTCAAAAGCTTCTATCCTCTTCTTGTCTAAACTGTTTATCGCCATTGTTTCACTTCCATAGATGGCTACACTCCGTACAAATACTTTCAGAAAAGAATTCCTGACTTTTAAATCTGTACTCGATGTTAAGAAATTTCTCTTCTTCAGAAATGCTTTCCTTGCCATCGCCAATCTACATTTTGTATCCTCTCTACTTCGACCATCATCAGTTATTTTGCTGCCAAAATAGCAAAACTCCTTTACTACTTTAAGTGTCTCATTTCCTAATCTAATTCCCTCAGCATCACCTGATTTAATTTGACTACATTCCATTTGGCTTTTGTTGATATTCATCTTATATCCTCCTTTCGTGACACTGTTCATTCCGTTCAGCTGCTCTTCCAAGCCCTTTGCTGTCTCCGACAGAATAACAATGTCACCGACAAACCTCAAGGTTCTTATTTCTCTGGATTTTAATTCCTATTCCAAATTTTTCTTTGGTTTCCTTTACTGCTTTCTCAATGTACTGATTGAATAACATCAGAGATAAGTTAGGTACAACCCTGTCTCACTGCCTTTCCAACCACTGCTTCTCTTTTGTGCCCTTCGACTGTTACAACTGTCATCTGGTGTCTGTAAAATTATAAATAGCCTTTCGCTTCCTGTATTTTACTCCTGACACCTTCTGAATTTGAAAGAGAGTATTCCAGGCAATATTGTCAAATGCTTTCTCTATGTCTACAAATGCTATAAATGTAGGTTTGTCTTTCCTTAACCTCTCTTGTAAGATAAGTTGTAGGGTCAGTATTGCCTCGTGTGTTTCTATATTTTGTAAGGAATCCAAACTGATCTTCTCTGAGGTCAGCTTCTACCAGTTTTTGCATTCATCCGTAAAGAATTTGTGTTAGTATTTTGCAACTGTTACTTACTAAATTGATACTTAGGTTATGTTCACACACGTCATCATCTGCTTTCTTTGGGATTGGAGTTATTATATTCTTCTTGGAGTCGGAGGGTATTTGGCCTGTCTCATACATCTTGCTCATCAGATGGAAGAGTTTTGTCATGGCTGGCTCAGCTAAGGCTAACAGTAGTTCTAACAGAATGTTGTCTACTCGCGGGGCCTTGTTTCGATGGTCTTTCAGTGCTCTATCAAACTCTTCACGAAATATTGTACCTCCCATTTCATCTTCATCCATGTCCTCTTCCCCATTTCCATAATATTGCCCTCAAGTACATCGCCCTTGTATAAACCCTCTATATACTCCTTCGGCCTTTCTGCTTCCCCTACTTTGCGAAATATTGTAGGTTATACCTAGTTATTGTTGGTTGTGCAGGATCAGGCTGTTCAGTTAATGTGGATGTTATCTTACAATAGGGTTTACTATGTGGGTTATAATTTAGCAATAGCCTTTTTGTTGGATGGGGCAAGAAAATGTAGTGAAGAACCGCTCGGCCACACCGGCCAGCAGAGAAAGAGGATTAAGAAGCAAGTGGCTCAAAGTTAATGGATTGAGGGGGATCATCTAGCAAAATTCATACCACAGAGGAATGCAAATAATGGAGTGAGTTAAGATAAGTACTCCTCATTCAGTGAAAACAAAACGGTAATGACTCTGGTTTGTGCCAGCATAGCACAATATGATCAAGAAGGACATCAATTTAGTTTTAAAATTACCAGCATTTTTTTCTGACCTTCACCTAGTTTTTCAGCATTGCTGTGTAATTCCTGTCAGCTGATAAAGCAATTTACAAGTGAATATGAATGATATTTGAAGGCAGCATTTTTTATCTTTTTTAAATTTGTTGTGTACAGAACTGACAAGTTTTGCAACTGTTGTAGGTTGATGGTAGCCGCAGTTTCCAGGTTATAACAAGATTTGATACTGAGGTAGATCTCACATACTTCAGACATGGTGGCATTCTAAATTATATGATACGGAAGATGGTAAATTGAGTGACTCACTGTGAAAGTTACACTCGAATATAAGGTAAGAATACTAGTATAGGAATTAATTTATAAGCTGTTCTGAATACATTAATAAATTTATTATGTTATTTTAAAATACATTGTGATAAATTATCAGACAGTATTGTGGTAATAGGACTATGTAATGCCAGATATCAAGCTGCACTATAATTTAAATGTTACTTACAGTGCCAATAATGTGTCCATGAAATTGGACATTAGGTTAGACTGAAGTTACAAGCTATACTATAGTGGGATATTTTATAACCATGTGGGTTCACTCTTCTCCTGATTTTATGTCATTATTCCTTTCATTTACAAACAACTACAAATTGCTGTTTATCAAATGGTGAAAGACAGAGACAGATATAAAATGTGACATAAACAGTAGCCTTCAGAACAAAGAGGCCATCATCTAGCAAAAGTGTATTTCCTCTCTTCTTGACTCCTTGTTTTTATACTTTGTCTGCAGATAATCTTATTTCATCTTTTGCTAGTTAAAGGAGATCCAGATTGTGAAAGATACCATTTGTGCTTTCCACTCTCCTCAGGTCTCGGATATTGCCATAAAAATAATCTTACACTTCAGATCTGTCAACAGTATCTTAACTTCAACATCTATCAGTTTTAGGCACTATTAAGCATTCACACATTTGAAAGCCAAAGTAATTCTATTTTGTTGTTTTTCTTTTAAAGTGCATTCGCAATCCTACAATGTGGAATACTGGCAGTTGGTAAATACAATTAGAGGCAATGAGTGGCTGAAGTTTATACTTATGCTTGTTGGGTGCAATATTCAGATCCTCAGACATGTGTAGATAACCTCGCTATTTTTTCAGTCTCAGTGGAAACAGTGATGAGACAGAATTGCCGAAAGGATAAGTTGAAAAAGCAAGCTACTAAATCATCTTCGAGAAAATCAAACAGTGGGAAATCCAGGATCGAATAATGACGATATTATGAAGAGGATAGATTGCTACACACTGTACAGGGGAGATGTTGAGTTGCAGACAGGCACAACAAAAATACTGCTAAACATGTAAGTGTTAACCAAAAAGGGCTTCTTCTAAAGTAGACAAAAACCACACACACACATTCATGCAAGCAAAAATTGCACACACATGACCACTATCTGTGGCCAAATTGTAAGCAATTGCACATGATGGGAGAAGCAATCTGGTTGGTGGGTGGTAAGGAAGAGCCTGGGGTGATGAGCGAGAGGGATAGCAGGATAGGGATGGGAGACAGTAAAGTTCTACTTGTGGGAGCATGTTGAGACATCGTGAAGACAGACTAAATC
The DNA here is from genome assembly GCF_021461385.2 of Schistocerca piceifrons. Classification (NCBI taxonomy): domain Eukaryota; kingdom Metazoa; phylum Arthropoda; class Insecta; order Orthoptera; family Acrididae; genus Schistocerca; species Schistocerca piceifrons. The sequence continues at coordinate 192,064,693 of NC_060141.1, forward strand.
AGCTATGTGCAGTCAGAAGGTTAGATGGGGCGGCAGGGTTGAAAAGGAGAGGGGTAGAGGAAAGGAAAAAAGAAGTGTGGATGCATTGGTGGAATGGAAGGCTGTGTAGGTGAATGAAGGACAGGGACTATCAAAGGTAGAGGCCAGGGGGATTACGGGAATGTAGGATATGTTGCAGAAGAGTTCACTCCTGCACGATTCAGTCAAACTAGTGTTAATAGGAAGGATCCAAATGGTGTAGGCTGTGAAGCAGTATCTGAAGTAAAGAACTTTGTGTTGCACAGTATGCTGAGTAACTGAATTGTCCAGCTGTCTCTTGGACACAGTTTGTCAATGGCAATTCATGCAGACAGACAGCTTGTTGGCTGTCATGCCCACACAGAACTCAGCATAGTGGTTGCAACTTAGTTTGTCGATCACGTGATTGCTTCTACAGGCAGCCCTGCCTTTGATGAGATAGTTGATGCTTGTGACTGGACTGGAACACATGATGTTGGGAGTATGCATGGGACAGGTCTTGTATCTAGGTCTATTTCAGAGATATGAGCCATGTGGGAAAGGATGGGAAGTAGGGGTGGAGTAGAGATGGTTGAGGATATTGTATAGGTTTAGTGGGCAATGGATTACCGTTGTGGGAGGGAAGAGGAGGATAGTGTGTAGGACATTCCTCGTTACAGGGCACGATGAGAGGCAGTCGAAAGCCTGATGGAGAGTGTGATTCAGTTGCTCTAGATCTGGGTGGTACTGAATCAAGAGGGGAATGCTGCTTTGTGAATGGCAGCTGTTGAAATGGAGATATTGTTGGTGGTTAGTAGGTTTGATATGGACAGAAATACTGATGATATGTCTAACTTTCCGACTGTACCTAGTTGGCCTACCTTTCCTTCACTATGTCCCTGTGTGCTTGCACAAGCAGCACTTTACTCTCCCCCAACCCTGCTGTCCCTCCGCCTGTCTGCCCCAGCCCCCTCCTTACCCCCACCACTCCTATCATGGGTAGTTGGTTGCAATCTGGCCTCAGTGGCCAGAGACAGTGGTCATATTTGTGAGAGTTGTGCTTGCATGAATGTGTGTGTGTTGCCCACTTCCGAATGCTTACATGTTTAAAAGGCCTCTTTTTCTGTACTAAGACTCAGCATCTCCTCTGCTCTTCTGTAAGGTGATTAGCAATCTATCCTTTTTCATGGTATTGTCGTTTTTTGAGAAAATCAAATTTCTGATAAATATTAAGGTAGCCCCCAAGATAATGAAAAATAAATATGGAAAAATGGAAAGGACTGACAAATTGAAGTATGTAGGAGAAGTAATTGAACATTTCAGAGAAAGAACCCATTAAAGCAAGAGTTAATAAGATAAAAATAGCCTATTAACTCGCTAAGGTTGCTTGTAATAAATCGGTATACCTCAATGCAAAAGTTAGACACTGCTCTGCTGTATTCCTCCTAGAAGCATTTAATGCAGTAGAATTTTTGACTCTTAAAGAAGGTAATAATGGAAGCACTGGAAATTGCAAAGAAAAAGATTCAAAGGAAAGTTTTGGGACCAGTTGAAGAGCAAACACGATGAGGTGGAATCCAAAATTTTCGGGACTGGTGCTGCCATCTGTAAAGTAGGAGTAGTAGATCTTTGCACTGCTATGTGGCGAGAGCTGCATATCTGATAAGTCAGTGTGTGGAGTGGCAGTGATTTCCATAATACTCTGTGTTTGGTGTGTGGTGATTTTACAATGGCTGCGCAAACATAACAGTGGGTGTGTATCAAATTCTGTGTGAATCTTGGGAAAACTGCTACAAAGACCCTTGCAATGATTCAACAAGTGTTTGGGGGACAGAGCATGAGACGTACGTGTGTGTGTGTGTGTGTGTGTGTGTGTGTGTGTGTGTGTGTGCTGGAAGGCCCATTAGTCGCACAACGCCTGACATTGTTCGTGCAGATAGACGTCGAACCATTCAAGACCTTGCGGATGAAGTGGGTATTGGTTGTGGGACATGTCAGTGAATATTGACTGACGAATTGGGCATGCGTCGTATCACCACAGAATTTATGCCAAGGATCTTGACTGCCGATCAGAAGGCACAGCATGTTGAAGTGTGCACGGACCTTTGTCAGACCGCATCTGATGATCCAATCTTCTTGTCACAAATTATCACCAGCGACAAGAGATGGATTTACGGTTATGACCCAAAGACAAACAACAAGTGTCTCAGTGGAAGAGTCCGGGCTCTCCAAGACCCAAAAAAGCGAGACAGGTGAAGAGCAAAGTAAAGAGCATGATCATCATTTTCTTTGATACCAAGGGAACTGTGCACAAAGAATTTGTCCCACCCAACCAAACAGTGAATTCTGCATACTACTGTGACGTTTTCCGATGGCTCCGTGAAAACGTGCAGCAACAATGGCCCAAACTTTGGCGTCAAGGGAACTGGCTGCTGCATCACGACAACAGGCCCTGTCACACATGGCATAAATGGTGAGAAATTGCTTTCCAAGCACATGCACAAGCTTCAGGACCAAGTTGGTAGTTCATACTTTTTGATGGAAAAATACAGGATTACAGTTTTCTCGTGTGAATTTTTTTTTTCTATCTGGTTTTTTAGTTCATAAATACACTCTAATATTTTTATGTCCACATAAGCAGTTTAGCAGAAGTTAGAAAGCAATTACAAGACTTGGATGTATGTTATACACATGTGTATGACCCCAAAACTGCAAACAAGAAATATATCTTAACTTTAAATCATAAAACTCGGAAGGGATAAACACTCCCTTGCTCAGTATGTGGAGGGTCTCACCAAGGCCTTCACAGACAGGCACTGTCCTCCATACCTAGTCCACAAACATATCTCCCATGCCATTTCCCTCCACATCCACAATCCTCCCACTACTCCAAGAACCAGCCACAAAAGTGTGTCCCGTTCATCACCCAGAGCCATCCCAGACTGGAACAACTTAACCATATCTTTTGTCAAGGGTTTGATTACCTATCATGATGCCCTGAAATGAGGGACAACCTTCCCAAAGTCCTTCCCACCCCTTCTAAAGTGGTGATCCGTCACCCAGCCAACCTCCACAACATCCTATTCCATCCCTATGCCAATCTCATTAATTCTGACTCCTGAAGATATTTTAGTAAGTTTCGATGTAGTATCTTTATTTACTATGATTCCAGTTAATGAAGTTATGGATTTTATAACGGATATTTTTCCAGAAGATCTGACTGCTCTTTTCAGACACTGTCTTACTTCCAGTCATTTCCAGTGGAATAATGAGTTTTACGAACAACTTAATGGCGTAGCAATGGGTAACCCATTGGGTCCTGCAGTAGCTAATTTCTACATGGAGAAATTCGAACAGTCAGCCTTGGAAAAAGCAGATAAGAAACCATCTCGCTGGTATCAGTATGTAGACGATACATTTGTGGTCTGGCCACATGGTAGAGAAGCCTTAGGCGAGTTTTTTGATTACCTTAATAATATAAATCCAAGAATCCAGTTTACCATGGAGAGAGAAAATGATAACAAAATACCGTTTTTGGATGTTTTAGTTATGAGACAGACGGATGGAAGCTTGAAACAACAGATTTTTAGAAAAATAACGCACACAGACAGATACTTACATAAAAACTCTAACCACCATCCAAAACAAAAAAGAGGTGTGATTACAAGTCTCGTTGACAGAGCCAGACGGATTTGCACGCCGGAGTATCTAGACGACGAGTTAAAACATCTGAAGCACGCTTTCGAGAGAAATGGCTACTCAAAGAAAGAAGTAAGCAGAATTCTGCACCCAAACAACAAAAAGCGTAAGGACAAGTCCGAAAAACGATGGAAGAATACAGTCTCTCTCCCTTTTATAAAGAAAGTAACGGATCAGATTGGAAAGATTTTAAGTAAACATGATATTAGACCTGTTTTTAGACCAACGAAGAAAATTTGTCACGTTCTTCGGTCTGTAAAAGATAAACGCGCTCCTCTATCAGCCAGTGGCGTATATAAAATTCCGTGTACATGTGGCAAAGTTTATGTTGGAACAACAAAAAGAAGCGTAAATACACGGTTAAAAGAACACAGAAGTCTTTGCCGATTAGGAAAAACAGATAAATCGGCTGTAGCAGAACACGCTTTTCAGCCAGGAAATCATCAAGTGAAGTTTTCCGAAACAAAAATTTTATCTACGACGACGAACTATTACCCACGGCTTTGTAGAGAAGCAATTGAAATATATAAACATAGGGATAATTTTAATCGGAAAGAAGAGACCATGAAACTTAGTGATATTTGCACAGTAGCACTACAGAATTGCTAGACAGTTTTATCCGTGACAAGATTACGATCGATAGTTAAGTTTTATCTCTGACAAAGGTTATCTCTGCATATCACGTGTAACTCTGGTCACGCCCACTTTCTACGATACATAAGTCGCTCTCAGACGTCCGACCCGTCAGTCAGCAAGACTCACCGGAGGAGAAACACCCCTCTGAAGATGTCCAGCGAAGCACTGGACGAAACGTTAGGAGCTGAAGAGTTTCATGGACCACGACCTTACATCCCGCAAGGTTTACCAGAAGATATGTCATCCGGTCGTGAAAGCCTTCATACTTCCCAATCAACCCATCCAGCACTTCCTATTAAGGTCTTGTCACAGGTTTATCCTAACCCATCAGGGTCAGGGCCACCTGTGAAAGCAGCCATGAAATTTACCATCTCTGCTGCAATCATTGCACAGCTTTTTACGAATGTTTAATACAACCAATACAAAAGAGTTACATGTTTGCACCTGTTACTGTCATTCAAAGTAGTCACCAGCATTGTGTAGAACCATGGCCACCGATGTGGAAGACGTAGTATACCGTTAGCAGATCCTGTTCTGTCGATGGTGCGAATGGAGCGGTCTAAAGTTGTGGTGATTCTCATGTATGACTATGATGGTGTTATCCTAACGCATTACATTCCTCCATAGCAGACAGTCAGTGCACAGTATTACTATTCATTTTTGGAGAATCGCCTGCGACTAGCAATTCAAAGAGGCAGCGACACTTTCTGTGCAACCCACCCATCATTTTGCACAGCAATGCGTGGGCGCATACAGCGCAAGCTGTGGCTGCTCTGTTCGGTCAATGGGACTGGGAAGTTCTGTACCATCCACTATACTCCCTGGACTGAAGGAACCACTTTGTGGCATTCGCTTCAGAACTGTTCGAGATTCGACCAGCAGTAGACCGCTCCATTTGCAGCATCAACAGAACAGGCTCTGCTAATGGTATACTACACCTTTCACATCGCTGGCAACAGGTTCTCCACATTGCTGGTGGCTACTTTGACTTCACAGTAACAGGTGCAAACATGTAACTCTTCGGTATTGGTTGTGAATAAATTTAAGTTCCAACCTTCGTATATTGGTATGACTACCAACTATCAACTGAAAGGTCATCACTAAACTGTGGGCAAGAGCAGAGTAGACCATCCTATGACTCAACATGCAGCTGAACATAATATTCTTTATTTAAGTGACTGCTTCACTGCTCGAGCCATCTGTCATCCCCTCCACCACCAGCTTTCCTGAACTGCACAGATGGGAGTTACCCTTACGACACATTCTCTACTCCCGTAATTATCCCAGCCTCAACCTACGGTAACATGGTGACCCCACACACTCCACCCAACAGTTTCCACCCCCTCTGTCGTACCATCTCCTTCCCATTATCATCTCCTAGTCTCTTTGTTTGCTGCCCCCTGCCAGTGCACCTGCCCATCTTTAGGTAAAGATGGGCTCCTCTCCCTTTTGCTCCTTTTCCATGCCTCCCTTCCCCAAAACCTCCTGATGCTGCACCTGTGTGCTTTCTAGTTCCTGCCCTTTCTGTCAGACTATGTTCCTCTATACCCCCCACCTGAACACTACTATCCCTTCCCCTTCCCCGCCCCCACCAGATTCCTTCTTGCATCCCACATGATAATTGCATTCCGGCCCAAGACGCTGGAGATGGTGGTCGTGTGTGCGTGAGATGTGCTTGCCAGTATGTGTGAATGGTCTCTCTCTTTTACTGATGACGGCTGTGACCAAAAGCTTTATGTAAGTGCCTTTAATTGTGCCTATCTGCAACTTGACATGTTTTCTTAACAGTAAGTAGCAATATGTCTTTTTTCTATGTTGTTGATATTTCTGCCTGGAGTTTCCAATGAGATAATCATCTTTTGTAAAACAATGGAAACTCCAGGTTGGAATACCTACAATTTTATGAAAATGATAAATTGCTACTCTTTGTAAATATGTCATGTTGAGCTGCAGATAGTCATAATGAAAAGGCAGTTACATGTAGGGTGAAGCCGTGATGATTTTGGGTGTGGAGAATGTGTTCCAAGGATAACTATCACCTTCAGTTCTTAAAGGTTGGTGGTGGAACTCTTCTGAACTGCATTGATTAGAACTGTCCTTAACAACACACTCTCCACTCCCAAAATTATCCTCCACTCCCAAAATTATCCCGGCATCAATCTAAATCAATCTAAGTAACTTACTGTTCCCACATCCTCCTCCTCCTCCTCCTCCCCCCCCTCCTCCTTCTCCTCCTCCCCCCCCCCCCCCCCCCCCCCACACACACACACCAAACTGTTTCCACTGCATCTGTCCTATCATATCCTCCTAATTCACATCCTCTCACACTCATTGTGCACTGCTCTCTGCCACCATACCCACCAGTCTTTCCCCCTCCTCTTGTGCTCCTCTTTCCTGCTCCCCACCCCACCCCCTCCCTCCCTCCCTCCCTCCCACCCTCCCCCACAGCCTTCCAATGCTGCATCTGGCAGCTTTGTCCTGCCGCCATCTAGTCCTTGCACACTCCCGCCTACAGTGCTCTTCTCTCTATCTACTGTACTGTGCTATCCCTCCCCCTTCCCTGCCCCACTCTGCACTGCTGCTTTCATTCAACAAGACAGTTGCATTTTGGTTGGAGTGGTCATGTGTGCATGTTTTCTTTTCTGCAGAAGACTTTGGCTGAAAGCTCGATGTGTAACAGTTATTTCATTGTGCCTGTCTGCAATGCAATATGTCATTGTTATGGTGGGTAGCAATCTATCCTTTTCATAATATTGTTACTTTTTATAAATGCCATAATGAAGTTAAATGTGTTTGGATATGGTGTGACATAATAATAAATAATTGTATGGGACATGACAAAGAGTGGAATCTGCTCTTAAATTTATGGTGTGCTGTTAGGTCCCATCCTAAGCTACATTGGAAATAGTCATATCCTGAAAGAAGTGCAAAAATTGTGTAATAGTTATAACTGCTTGTCAATAATTCCAGCCATTCTTCATCAGTTGCCAGTTTAGTTACGTTTATCATATACATGTTGAATGAAAAAATTCATTGCGAAGATTCAAGAGAATGCCAGGTCACAGAATATCTGGAACTGAAAGCCAAATGGGAAATGAGATTTTGGAAGACCTTGAAAAAGATGTGAGTGATTTTGTTTGTGCTTTTGGAACAGGCAACAGTCTAATGCTTGAAAGGAAGATGATGATGTACATGATAAACGTAATTGTCATTGTATTAAAACAAGGAATGTTCGCATCTCTTTGGATTTCTGTTCAGAATCTTGGACGACGAATATTACATTTCTGTTTGCCAACTTTTTATTACATTGGATCTAAAATTAAACTTCACAGAGGTGTTAAAAAGACCTTTGTTGTTAGCATATCATTATTCCATTGTTTTTAGGATTCTCACAACATTTAGTACATATCATAAACAATTATTCAAACTGCAACAGTGTAAGCTTGACAGTACCTAATGGTTAAGGCCAAGTAGTTGTTTTCCAAACGGCAGTCCATATGAACAAACCAGTTGAGTCTCTACCTGTGTATATGTAGGTACTTGGGCTATGCACAAACCTGTTAAAAATGAGTAGCTCACTGTAGTCATAGGGTCGAGCCCCACATGTCTGCTTTCGTGCCCCACAGTTAATTCACTGCATATAATAACCTGGAGATGCGATCCTGCAGTCAAATAGTCATTGCATTGGCTAGAACTGTGAGTTTATAAAACAAACAGAAATACAAAATACATGTTAAAGACATATTATAATACCATTGGCTTTCAGATTAAAGTTAAGTGAATAAAATAATTTGTTCTAATGTTTGTAATTCATGTAGATGACAGAGAATCATGTTGAATAATATTTATTCAAGAAAGGCATCTCAAATAAATGAGAAGTTTTCCCTATGATATTCAATTTAAATACGGGCAGAAAATGCAGTAAGGTTATGTTGAGAGCACTATAAGAATGTCAACAATATCTCCAAGCTAAATTGTTATCAAAGATACGTGAAACCTAAGTTCACTTTGTGATGACAATACACAAAATATTCATTGGCTCAAAACAGTTCAGAGTTCAATATGATGCTTCATAAACTGACACATGTGATACAGTGAATCATAACTCATACTCTGTCTATCCTCCTATTCTGGAGCACATTCAGACCTCTCGAAGCATAAAGTCCCTTCAAAAGTTAAAGTGTGGTAGCAGCCTTTCACCATCCAGAATCAGTCAACTAGAGGACTGATCACGCACATTATAGCAAGCAGGCCTGCCTGCCTTCTTCAAGAGCTCGACATATAGGGTCAGAATCGCTCCTTGAGCCACAGAAAAGTCCCATTCCCCACTTGATTCTTGTAGTGTTCAGCTACTGTCTGCTTTTCCATTGGCTGCAGGCTGACCCCACCAAAAATACATCATTCTTAAGCTCTACAGACACGATTTGACTTGACAACTTCCCGAACTGAACTAATATATTACAACAATATTTACATAAAGAAAAGTCAAACAGTTCGGATCATTTACAATAAATATAAGTAATAGTTGACTCATAAATAAATAAGCCAGTTTTGTTGTGCAAGTGCGCTCATGATAAATGACAATGAATTTTCATTTAATATTGTTTAAACAATTATTTATGCCTTCTTGACAGATGTCATATGGTTCTCTTTTTCAGTGTAGTTTGTGCTACTTGACCACTTTTAAATCAACACAAGTTTATAGCACTTGCAGTCAACAGTCAAGTAAAGTTACTGGAAAAATGGTAAATTGTTCATTAAATAACTACACAAGTATGACAATATGTGAAGTTTTCATATTATATTCATTTGCTGTATAATTGTGGAGATTACGAGGTTCTGACAAACACTTGTGTAATGAAAAGACAAAAAAATTCAATAAATTAAGAAATAAAATAGATGCAGATAGTGGCTTTCAGAGATGATAGCTACAGTGCAATGCTATTATTGAGATATTGTATGTATAGATCACATGAATAACTTAAGTCATTAACTCAGAGATTCAGTGTGAAAATGTTCATTCACTATGAAATATTAACTTCTGTAGTTCTAAAGATATTGAAATATTGTTGTGTCATTGGATGCACATCATTTTCTCAAAATTGCAGATGATTTACTTTAATACTTGAGTGTAAATTATTATAGATTCCCAAAGAACAGTAAGAAGCAATCATTCAGTTTGTCTGACACTCTGCCATTTCTTGGTGCATTGACTCCTGCGTAAAAGACCATGCAAGTGACAGCCGTCCAGATTCCTGTCTTAGGGATTTACCCATTTCTGGTGATACTGCTTGTCTTTGTACCTAGCTGGCTGGAAACAGTCGTATAACTGCGCTGGCCGCAGCACACCCTGACCCCTGAGCCCACTACCCTTCAGCCATACAACAATTTCACATTACCTTGTGCCTATTCTGGGCTGCCAAATTGCTCGTCTACATATGCATAACATTACACACCTTCACTTAGGGGGCCAAGTTAGTGAGCTAATGTGCCACATTGTGGCACTAAATTTGACATTCTTAAATAATATAATAAATACATATGTAACACAGTAGAATGTATTACTTGCTTGTCAGAACAGTAGTGTAAGTTTTTGAATGTCCATCCTTCTAATTGATGGTCTGCGTGACCTCAGCCATTCAGTTACACAATAAAATTAAACACCTGCACCTGTAATTTTGATGTTATTTTATAGGGGGTGTTCAAAAATAAATGAGCCGGAGGCATAATTACAAAAACCGGTACTTGTATATTAGAAGTATTGACCCTGGCTGTTGAGACACTTGTCCCACTGTGACACAAGGCGGTGAATGGCTGTCTCATAAAATTCCTGGGGCTGTGATGTTAACCAGTTCCGCATGTACAGCTGGACGTCGTCATCTTCTTTGACCAAGATGGCCCCCTTCTGATTCACTTCTTGCAGTATGGGACAACAGTGAATGCCCAGCATTACTTTGCAAACCTTGACCACACTTAGCCAACCAATCAAATCAAAATGACCGGGCAGTCTCACCCATGGGGTCATTCTGCTCCACGACAATGCAAAGCCTCATATACGGCCAACAGTCATGGCATTCCCACAGAAATTCAAATGGGAGGTTCTCAGCCACCCTCCATACAGCCTGGACTTCTCTCCCTGTGATTACGCCATTTTTGGTCCCCTTAAAAAGGCTCTGAGGGGAAGAAAATTCACAGTGGGACAAGTGTCTCAATAGACAGGGTCAATACTCTTAAGATACAGGTACTGGTTTCGGTAATTATGCCTCTGGCTCATTTCTTTTTGAACACCCCTTATACTGTACTGCAACCAGTTTTGGTGATTCAAAACACCATCTTCAAGCCTTAACTGGCACTGAAGAGGTGAATGATCACGTATACAACGGGAGTTCTCCCCCTCAGCATCAGTTAAGACCTGAAGATGATGTACTGGCTGCAGGAATTTCATTTTATTATGGGACAATATAAGTTTCTTTCTGGTGGTGTGTGAAACAGCATTTACTGCCTAGGATATGTCATAACACCTTATCAGCATGCATTTACTAAACACAAATTATAAAAATTAAGACATACTAATTAAATGCCCAAATAAACACCTAATTTTTGTGTAAATTTCAAGTCAGTTTGACATTGTCCACAGTTTTTAGCACTTCTGTTATCATGTGATGGCATGTTTTTGCTTTGACCACACTGTAGCACATCACCATCACCAAGACAGCACACGATCAGTGTCCTGATGTCGAAGTATAGATGGTTCACTTCCAGCCACCTCTACAAAATTTTGTGGCCCATTGACCATGTACAGTATCGAACATGGATCAATCCGCAGCCTCTGTCAATGCTGAAGGATGATACGTGTCAAAATACTACTGTTGTGTGGTTAGCAGTAATCATATGACTTCCTGAATCCCCACTTAACGCCCTCTTCAGTGGATTTGATACATTCACAGATGGGATAGCAAGCAAAAACTGATTCATAGTTTAGGCTAAAAACTAGATACAGCTCAACATTTCAAACACTCTGTCCATGTTCCCACTAGAAAACACGATCTATGTGCTATGAAATTTGTTCGATAACATAAATCAATTAACATTTTATCATTTCTCTACAATTTTGCACATAATTAGAAACTAAAAGCAGTATTACCTTGTGCAGAAATGTCATTTTAACTTTCTTTGCAACTTAGCAGATAGCTGGATCATACATTCAGCAATTGCTCAAACATATTTGCACTACAATACCATTTAATCCCAGAATTTTACATATATAAATCTATTCAAAGCCCTTCAAAAATATGATACATTATATAATTAACCTTTGTAATATACCCTCAAAAACGTAGCTTATGCTTTGCAAGAAACACCATGTTCTACTCTCACAAACAGTTGAAATTTAATGAGGTCTGATGACCTCCACACACCAAATTTTATGCAACCAATAATTACAAATAAACTATATACATCACCCAGAAAAATGCATCTGAAATATTATAAGTAACACATTTAAATAATCCCATGAAATTTCCCCCCAAATTTATGTACAATACAATTTTTATTTCTCACCTACATATCTAACTAGATTATCACCTACATATATAACTAGATTAATTAAATTCTGCTGATCTCCGTGCACCAAGAGTTGTAAAGTCAATGTTGGCTCTCTCCTTGCACTGAGTTGTGCCTCCACACTTTATCACCTACATCGTAAGTTCACCAAATTATCCCTTACACAAAACAGAAATAACCCAAAAATTCTTGAAACTACACATCAAAATAGACTTATTTGCACATTTATATTAATACCCATACCATATGTATTTTACATGGTGCAACTCTGCCACTGTTGCTCTTACAATATCTGTCTCGCCAAAGTGAGTCTTTCCTGCTTTTTCAGCCACTCAGAATTCAAGCCCTCTTTCCTCCTTCAATATACATACAAACTTTGTGACAACTGATGGAACACCAGTTTCAGATTCAAGAAATGCACACTTTTTCTTTATCAGTATTGTTTGTTTCACTTACAGGGCACATTTTTATTTTTGCTTCTCAGTAAACATTGCTCCATCAAAAGACTATTTTCAATACTCCTACCTTTCTCGTCCATATCTATTGTACACTTCATCACATCAGACCAACCCTCAATTTCATTATCAACATCAAACAATTTTGTAAATACTTCCTTTGTCCTTTTTCCATACCATCTCCAGTCATTAATAGATTATTCACCTTTTTACTTGCCCTACCATTCAGAACTAACATTTTCCCCTAAACAAATACTTTCCTCACTATCCACTTCTATATTCTCCCGATCCTCCTCTAAATTATCTGTAGGCTTTAAATTGCCCTCAGAAGCCTTCATTTCATCATCCTCAAAGCGTTCATACACTGTTCCCCTCCTCTCAAGTAGTGGTGTCACTAGCTGCAACATTCTTACAATTAGCCACGCAACTTAAACATGGTCTCTCTTAAACAAATCATCACTTATTTCCACCAAAACAGTACAAACTTTTATGACAATAAACACCATTAACATCCATTGATATTTTATAGAAATCATCATAAATAGCTCTGTCAACGTCTGCCAATGCACCGTATAAATTGCTGCTACTAAATCATTCCACATTTGAAATCACAGTATACTTGAACTGCACCCAACTCAGAACCTCTTTTGTCTTCATTACTTTTTCTCTGCTTTCAGGTGCTTCCACCACTTTTTACATTAATATGCCATCCAACACATTTTCATGTTCATCCTTCCACAACATTCATAATTCATGCTTTCATCAGCACCCATCATTGCACTTCCATCAGCGGAAATAAATGCACAATTTCTGTCCTCTGAGATATCTAGATCTGTAGCTTCAACCTTCGCAACTTAAGCACTAAAACATCACCTTTACCTCTCTTAACAATATTTCACCCACATCCACCGATATGTAATAAAAATCACCACCAGCTGACAAGACTGTTGCTATGCTGCCTTCAGAAATTCTTTCACATAGTTCCATTGATACACCACAAAATTCATCATCCAGCAGAAGAGCCAACAGCTTCGCTGCTTTCACATGTAGCTTTACCTATTTTCTCCGATACAAAATCATCTACATTACTTTCACTTACATTACTTTAATTGTTGCTACTGACTAGTGCCTCATCAGAATTCGTCATACATTCCACCTCCAACAAATTCAGATGCACCTCTTCCTCTCTTCTGATAAGTTTTCCACCAAACATACGTTCATTCCATCAGTAACTTCCCTTTCACAAAACAAATTTTTCAGCCCACGTCATTAGCAACCCCCTTTATACATTTTACAATATTTTTTGCACCCTCTTTATGGCTGCAATGTGTAAAATTATTCCTTGTTTTATTCTTATAACTTCCATGTCCAACATTTGTAGCTTGTTTGTCAAATTTTTGACCCACAGAATTTTTAAAATAACATGTCCTGGTTTATTGTGCCACCTCTGGACCGGAGATGCGGTGAGTTCTAGTTTCTCGACCTTGTATTCTGGTGTTGCATTCCGTGAGTCTCAGGAACCCCTCAATACTTTGTTCCTGGTTTTGATTTCCATTATGAAAGTTCCCATTTCCACATGAAATTTGTTAACCCGGCTAAGAAACAAGTTGAAATATGGTCACTACTTTTTTTATTTACTTAGATTTGGCATATTTCGTGACAGTACTTTTTCCGTTAAATGTTTACAAGGCTATATTGGTCTTGGCTTCAGTTGTCTAATGGAAGTATGATTCCACAATACATCTTTGTCGGCTGCAGAAATGACTTGGTTCAATGTGTTTGCCTCATTTTTGGTGCTTCAAATACCATTTCTTCGAATGTAGTTTCTTCTTATAGTTTGTATAAAAAAAATAGTAACATAATTCAAAATTATTTATGATGGCGACCTGCACATTCTTCTACCGTCAACACACACCAAGAGTTAACTGCCGACTAATTATAGTCAAAGACGACTCCAGCGTCAAAGACATTTTACACAACACACAAGCTTCCACTTGTAATCAGTCTCTTTGCTATTCTTTGACACATTTACTAATAGTAATCAATATGCTTTCACTCTCAAAAATATAAGTAAATTAATATATAATAAGGCAAATTATAATAAAAATTCTGACAAAAAATATAAGAAAACATTTACAATTTGGTATCGACAAATCTGGTAAAAAAAAATACCACATCTCCCAGATCCATTACACACTTCCCCTGTTAAAATTATTATGACAGTGATTTATTTCTGTTATGATTATTACACTTATTGCGCATATAACTATTGTTTCCGTACTGGTACCCATTTCCCTCTCAACTGTTCCCGTTTTGTGGCTTGAATTTAAATGCCCGTTCAAGTTTCTCAGTAATATCTGAAAACTCGTCAATAGAATTTGTTGGACTGTGGACAAGGTATATTGCAAAAATTATGGTAAGTGTCTCTTTCATTCACCCATCCACTACCACCTACTCAAGCCTAACCACTTACATGCAGCATGTAAGATAGGACCATATGAGAAGCTTCTCATTTCATTTACCAGCAAGCATGTGTACATTTGCATCATTTTCCCCATCAAAATAATCAGTCACTGAACACATGACTGAACGCACTTTGTCTACTTAGCTTCCATCGAGTACCCGGTTGATGAACATGCTTTGTGGCATGACTCAAAAGACCTTAGTTTCTGCTATACCCATTGTTAAGTACCCCGGCATGCCAGAAATGGGAATGCTCTCCCCAACGTATATCTCATCTCGGCACTTGCATTGATTCAAACTATTTTAGTCTGTTACCTGCTTCTCACAACATATTTCCTTCCATTGGTGTTGATTAGGATTTTTATTAATATATATATTCTTATTTTACTGTATTTATTACAAGTTTTTTCCTTATACGAGGGTTGGAACTTAAATAGTGGGAACTATTTATTCACAACTGATACAAAAGAGTTAAATGTTTGCACCTGTTACTGTCCTTCAAAGTAGTCACCAGCATTGTGTAGAACCCATTGCCAGCTTTGTGGAAGGTGTAGTATACCTTTAGCAAGCCTGTTCTGTTGATGGTGTGAATGAAGTGGTCTACTGCCTGTCGAATCTCTGGAACAGTTGTGAAGCAAATGCCACGAAGTGGTTCCTTCATATTCGGAATCAAATCAAAGTCACAAGTACTTAAGTCCGGGGAGTATGGTGGATGGCACAGTACTTCCCAGTACCATCGACCGAACAGAGCAGCCAGAGCTTGCGCTGTATGCGACCACGCATTGTCATGCAAAATGATGGATGGGTTGTGCAGAAATTGTCGTCGCTTCTTTTGCAAAGCTGGTTGCAGGTGATCCTCCAAAAATGAACAATAATATGACTTAAGTCCTTGGGACTTTGATTTGATCCTGAAGAGAGAGAACCACTCCGTGGCATTCGCTTCAGAGCAGTTCCAGATTTGAAAGACATTAGACCGCTCCATTAGCACCATCAACAGAACAGGCTCTGCTAACAGTATATTATGCCTACCACATCGCTGGCAACCGGTTCTATACAACGCTGGTGACTACTTTGAAGGACAGTAACACTGCAAACATGTAACTCTTTTGTATCGCCAGTGGATAAACAGTTGCCACTATTTAAGTTCCTAATCTAATCTAACCCTCGTATACCCATCTTCACTTAAAACTCGGGTCTATTGTCTTTGAAGTGAAGGTTGCGCAGTGCTTGCTTCTCTCTCTTGACAATTTTTTTGTTCATCTTTCCTCCTCAGACCAAGTGTAATGCTCTCCACATGTATCCTAAATGTCCAACCTTTTCAACAATTCTATTTTCCCTTTTTTGGTTCAGAAGGAACCTATGTGCAGAGTGATATTGTTAATGCAACTACGGATAGATTGCTGTACTCTTTGTATTCTGTGTGAATAGCATGTCCTACTTCTGCTCCTTTCTGGTGGTTTAAATACAGGTAGTTTAAAGTTGTCCAACTTACCTGTAATGATCGTGACGATTAATCACTTGCTCTTTCTTCTTATAGTAATAAGAAAATTACATCAGTTAATGAATCCATATTAATAACATGTTTTTGTTACAGGTCTATATTTGCATCAAAATGGTACTTCATTACTGAATTGAGGAATATTTTGTTTTCATTGTTTACAATAAAATTGGTATAAAGGGTTTATTAATTGGGACTGAATCGTATGTACTCTGGAATAAGTGATTATGTGAGTAACAATTCTCAGAGTTAAAACAGGAGAACAAAGGTTCATTTATTGCATTAGTTGTGGGCCAGTTTTGCATTAAATGATGATTTTATACCTTTTTATTTTTGTATTTGAGAAATACATATTTTAAGACTGATTTTATTGACGTAGACAATAATACCTACTTCATTCTCAGGATTTTGTTATAACTGATGTGTATCATTAAAACAAAACCTGTATGTGTATGAAAAAATGTTTGTATTGAAAGAAATAAGCTGAAAGAAGGTGCCCTGCCTCATATGAATCATTTACAACATAGTTTTAAGAAAATGTATATTTGTTACAAAAAAATAAAATTGTTATCACTATTTGAGAAAACTTTCTATTTTGAATTCAATTTGTTTGTCGCAGTTAGAATAGTGAAAATCTTGTTACCATCTGCATATTTCCTGTTGTTGTTGTTGTTGTTGTTGTTGTTGTCTTCAGTCCTGAGACTGGTTTGATGCAGCTCTCCATGCTACTCTATCCTGTGCAAGCTTTTTCATCTCCCAGTACCTACTGCAACCTACATCCTTCTGAATCTGCTTAGTGTATTCATCTCTTGGTCTCCCTCTACGATTTTTACCCTCAACACTGCCCTCCAATACTAAATTGGTGATCCCTTGATGCCTCAGAACATGTCCTACCAACCGATCCCTTCGTCTGGTCAAGTTGTGCCACAAACTTCTCTTCTCCCCAATCCTATTCAATACTTCCTCATTAGTTATGTGATCTACCCATCTAATCTTCTGCATTCTTCTGTAGCACCACATTTCGAAAGCTTCTATTCTCTTCTTGTCCAAACTATTTATCGTCCATGTTTCACTTCCATACATGGCTACACTCCATACGAATACTTTCAGAAATGACTTCCTGACACTTAAATCAATACTGGATGTTAACAAATTTCTCTTCTTCAGAAACGCTTTCCTTGCCATTGCCAGCCTACATTTTATATCCTCTCTACTTCGACCATCATCAGTTATTTTGCTCCCCAAATAGCAAAATTCCTTTACTACTTTAAGTGCCTCATTTCCTAATCTAATTCCCTCAGCATCACCCGACTTAATTAGACTACATTCCATTATCCTTGTTTTGCTTTTGTTTCAAGACACTGACCATTCCATTCAACTGCTCTTCCAAGTCCTTTGCTGTCTCTGACAGAATTACAATGTCATCGGCGAACCTCAAAGTTTTTATTTCTTCTCCATGAATTTTAATACCTACTCCGAATTTTTCTTTTGTTTCCTTTACTGCTTGCTCAATATACAGATTGAACAACATCGGGGAGAGGCTACAACCCTGTCTTACTCCCTTCCCAACCACTGCTTCCCTTTCATGTCCCTCGACTCTTATAACTGCCATCTGGTTTCTGTACAAATTGTAAATAGCCTTTCGCTCCCTGTATTTTACCCCTGCCGCCTTTAGAATTTGAAAGAGAGTATTCCAATCAACATTGTCAAAAGCTTTCTCTAAGTCTACAAATGCTAGAAACATAGGTTTGCCTTTCCGTAATCTTTCTTCTAAGATAAGTCGTAAGGTCAGTATTGCCTCACTTGTTCCAGTATTTCTACGGAATCCAAACTGATATTCCCCAAGGTCGGCTTCTACTAGTTTTTCCATTCGTCTGTAAAGAATTCGTGTTAGTATTTTGCAGCTGTGACTTATTAAGCTGATAGTTCGGTAATTTTCACATCTGTCAACACCTGCTTTCTTTGGGATTGGAATTATTATATTCTTCTTGAAGTCTGAGGGTATTTCGCCTGTTTCATACATCTTGCTCACCAGATGGTAGAGTTTTGTCAGGACTGGCTCTCCCACGGCCGTCAGTAGTTCCAATGGAATATTGTCTACTCCGGGGGCCTTGTTTCGACTCAGGTCTTTCAGTGCTCTGTCAAACTCTTCACGCAGTATCGTATCTCCCATTTCATCTTCATCTACATCCTCTTCCATTTCCATAATATTGTCCTCAAGTACATCGCCCTTGTATAGACCCTCTATATACTCCTTCCACCTTTCTGCTTTCCCTTCTTTGCTTAGTACTGGGTTTCCATCTGAGCTCTTGATATTCATACAAGTGGTTCTCTTATCTCCAAAGGTCTCTTTAATTTTCCTGTAGGCGGTATCTATCTTACCCCTAGTGAGATAGGCCTCAACATCCTTACATTTGTCCTCTAGCCATCGCTGCTTAGCCATTTTGCACTTCCTGTCGATCTCATTTTTGAGACGTTTGTATTCCTTTTTGCCTGTTTCACTTACTGCATTTTTATATTTTCTCATTTCATCAATTAAATTCAATATTTCTTCTGTTACCCAAGGATTTCTACTAGCCCTCGTCTTTTTACCTACTTGATCCTCTGCTGCCTTCACTACTTCATCCCTCAAAGCTACCCATTCTTCTTCTACTGTATTTATTTCCCCCATTCCAGTCAATTGCTCCCTTATGCTCTCCCTGAATCTGTGTACAACCTCTGGTTCTTTTAGTTTATCCAGGTCCCATCTCCTTGAATTCCCACCTCTTTGCAGTTTCTTCAGTTTTAATCTACAGGTCATAACCAATAGATTGTGGTCAGAGTCCACATCTGCCCCTGGAAATGTCTTACAATTTAAAACCTGGTTCCTAAATCTCTGTCTTACCATTATATAATCTATCTGATACCTTTTAGTATCTCCAGGGTTCTTCCATGTATACAACCTTCTTTCATGATTCTTAAACCAAGTGTTAGTTATGATTATGTTGTGCTCTGTGCAAAATTCTACCAGGCGGCTTCCTCTTTCATTTCTGTCCCCCAATCCATATTCACCTACTATGTTTCCTTCTCTTCCTTTTCCTACACTCGAATTCCAGTCACCCATGACTATTAAATTTTCGTCTCCCTTCACAATCTGAATAATTTCTTTTATTTCATCATACATTTCTTCAATTTCTTCGTCATCTGCAGAGCTAGTTGGCATATAAACTTGTACTACTGTAGTAGGCGTGGGCTTCGTATCTATCTTGGCCACAATAATGCGTTCACTATGCTGTTTGTAGTAGCTTACCCGCATTCCTATTTTCCTATTCATTATTAAACCTACTCCTGCATTACCCCTATTTGATTTTGTGTTTATAACCCTGTAGTCACCTGACCAGAAGTCTTGTTCCTCCTGCCACCGAACTTCACTAATTCCCACTATATCTAACTTCAACCTATCCATTTCCCTTTTTAAATTTTCTAACCTACCTGCCCGATTAAGGGATCTGACATTCCACGCTCCGATCCGTAGAACGCCAGTTTTCTTTCTCCTGATAACGACATCCTCTTGAGTAGTCCCCGCCCGGAGATCCGAATGGGGGACTATTTTACCTCCGGAATATTTTACCCAAGAGGACGCCATCATCATGTAATCATACAGTAAAGCTGCATGCCCTCGGGAAAAATTACGGCTGTAGTTTCCCCTTGCTTTCAGCCGTTCGCAGTACCAGCACAGCAAGGCCGTTTTGGTTATTGTTACAAGGCCAGATCAGTCAATCATCCAGACTGTTGCCCTTGCAACTACTGAAAAGGCTGCTGCCCCTCTTCAGGAACCACACGTTTGTCTGGCCTCTCAACAGATACCCCTCCGTTGTGGTTGCACCTACGGTACGGCTATCTGTATCGCTGAGGCACGCAAGCCTCCCCACCAACGGCAAGGTCCATGGTTCATGGGGGGGCATATTTCCTATATTCCTAAAATGATGCAGTTTCCTTTAGAGCAGTGGCCACTATTAAATGGGTACATCTCAAAATCATTGATTCCATACGTTTATTATTATGTAATAGATGTTACGTAATTCCTTTGTGTGATAGGAAAGCATTCTTCAGAAATTTATTTCAGGATGAAGATGTACTTCTTGATAGCAATACCTTTGACTGAGTGACTATGCTGTGATTTCGTGTGCACAAAAGAATAGTAGTTTTCTGCAAATATTTAAAGTTGTTTTGTAATTCATACATGCATTACCTTTTTGTTTAGCTGTGTAATTGGAGATTTCTTTTTCTGACTTGTATTTTTCAAAGTATCGTTTGAATTTTATATAGCATATACATGTCTCCCAGAGATCAAAATAATTGCACAGAATCGTGTTTTTACATGCGACACGATAACTGTGAACACCATGTACTAAATATTTCAGTATATGGTTATAGTTTACTTTTATTAGTTGGCCCATGTTTCAGCATTGTTCGTAAACAGACATGAATGTAAAGTGTTTCACCTGCCAGAGAAAAGTTAGCTCTGGGATGCAGTGCACATTTTGGCTTCATTGGGGAGGGGGAGATTCAATGGTGAGGGCAGTGATGATGTGAGTGAGGATCTGGAATGGTATTGTATGTATAGCTGAACACAAAGGATAAATTAGGGCCCTTAAGCCAGAGCTTTGCAATCTTAGAAAAGAATTGGGAATGTTAAGGAAGGAGGAGAGTAAACAGAAGAGAGCAGTGATAGCAGGAAACTGGGGCCACAGCAAGAGAACAATATTTGACAATTTTGTCATTGGCACTTCTGTTGCCAAAGCTAAGCAGGCTTTCAATAAGAAAGCAATGGTTTCAGAGAAAGTAGGAAATAGGAGGTAAGTCTGCTGTCAGGTGGTGGTTATGGAGTAGGTGTGGGCCCGTTCTTGGAGGAAGAATTTGGAAACGAGTACCAGGTCACTAATTTCTTCAAGCCAAGTATGTGTCACAGTCCAGTTGTAGAGAAAATAAAATCTTTCTGCAAAGATTTTGGAAAAGATTATTGTATTGTTATAATGAGTGGAGCAAGAAACAGTGTTGACAAGGACCAGGTTTACAGTATCAGGAGTGACCTGATAAAGGAAGCTGCAGCAATGAACCACAAAGATGTTTTAAGATGATATAGTCAACCCCAGTTGAACAGCTCTTTGAATCACATTTACATGATGTTAGATTAACTGCTTTTGTCAGGTATGGAAATTAAAAATAGATTTTTTTTTATTTTTTTGTGCTATTGGCAGATGGGATTTTACAAGGCATGACCTACGTTCAACATGAATGGGAAAAGGGAACAGGCTGGATTGCTAGCGGAATGTTTACAAAGGAACACGGATACACCTCTGCATATCCCTCTAGTTACTGCTGTGAGCGCAACATCTTTTTAAGGTAAACTTTGATTTCAGGCTATTGGTATTAAAAAAGTAAATATAACTGAAAATGTTGAGAGTAAAATATGTAAAGATAAAAAGGAGATCAAAGTACACTTATTACATCAAAATATTAGGGGTTAAACAGTAAAATCAATTAACTTCTCATTTATTTAAATGAAATGCAGCATGAAAATTGTGTAATTTGACCACTGAAACAGGAATTCTGAATACGGGTGCATATAACTTAGCATCCAGCTACTGCCAGTCAAGTATGGAGAATGGATGTTTTGTCATTTACGGTAAGACAGTGATACGCATAGTATCCATCTGTTTTCAAACCAGTGGGTTCTTTTCGTTCAACAAACTGAAGCAGCGTTTGGGGCATGCTCAGATTACTAGTACAATGGTTGCTGGTCTCATGCGGGACCTAGTCATTAATTAAACAAGATAAGAAGTTCGTGCATGAATATTTGTAGCTGCTGCATGTTTCAGAATATGTATTTAATGTGCCTATTGCAATTACAGTAAGGCACACCATCCTCTCTTAGGACCTAGCAGGACACTACAGTGCATGGAGCGATGGCCACATTGGTTAATATGTAACAGTTGGCAAAAGATTAAGGGCAGACCACAAAATATATAGATGAAAGAGACAATATGAATAGCAGTCTTCCTGCAGCTGTATAATATATGAATGTATTGTTGGTAATTGAAGAAAAATCTCTCGTGGGAATGTAATGTTATCCCTGATATTGAGTTGATTTTGGTGGTTGTATCTAATTATATCATTTTATATGTACAAAGATTTCACACAGGAATTAGTGAAATACGATTTAAAGAGAGTTAATTATTTCAGTAATGATAATTAGTTATTGTCCTCATATGCATAATATTGGAAGACTTGAGATTTTTGTCTGTACTTCAAGATAAAGAACAACTTTGCTTTGAGAGGGACATTTCCTTAGATTTCACCAATCTTAGAAAGGCAGTGCATGTGTTTTTGAGTCTGCATTTCTATAACAGCATATGCAGTTGACCTAATGAACTGCTTTTGTAGGAGGTATTAAAATTACCTTGAAGCACAATATATGTGTTTATATGGTTGTCTTGGTAATCATCATGCAACAAAGATCTCTGGTGACAGATTAACTACATCAGAGTGTTGAAGCACTGTTGAAATCACTTAAAACTGGAAGACTACTCCATAATTAACTTAAAATCAAATTGGAGATGGATGAGTTTATTGTAAACAAGAAGTTGTATAAAGATGTCAGCCCAGAATGTTAAAGAACGATACTTAAATTTCACTATGCTGAACAGTGAAAAATAACCAAATGTCACTACATTGTATAGTTGAAATACAGTCATAACCAAACAGAGCTGCTCCATTTTGAGCCATCCCTTGTCCATAGTCTTTCAGGATGGTTTCAAAGGTGTACAATGAATGAGGTGATTTGCATCATTCACATACTTACAGAAACACAATCCATCTTACCAAATAGCATGTTTGCATCATTGTCCCATCATGTGTTATTGGGTCTCTTTTTGCCCTCAGTAATTGGGCAACTTCGTAGGCGTGTCGGAGGCTCTGTAACATGCACCTCTGTTCCAAATATCCATGTACTCTAGTTCCCTGTAAAGCATTTGGTTAGTAGTATTAATACTAGTAGTAATAGTAGCAGTCATTTTTAAGGTTAGTGTATATAACAGTGCACGGCTTGTAGCCCGATCAGAGATAATATATTACAAGTTACAAAAATTAGTGGGAAAAAGGAACAGAATTGAGAAAATGTTATAAAAGAGTATTGCATAAAAAATTGAAATGATTTGAATATTACCATAATGGTAATGGTTCATTGGCAAAGCCATCATGTGAAAGATTACATGTAGTTTAGAGGTCCAAAACTGAGTGTAAAATGGAAGGCATAGGTTTTCTGCATGCATATATAAATAAGGAAACTCGCTGACCAGGTGAGTTGTGTTACATTATATATTTGCTGTCTAATGTTTTTTGGACTACACGAGACGGTGTGGTACTGGGTTGCAAGGCACACACGCCTCTCAATTCAGTTAACTTGCACATTCTATGTAGCTGATTCTCTTCTCTGGGTAATCAGCTACATCAATCTCCCAAAAGCTGCTTCTTCGAAGACTATATGTGGTTAAAGGAATTTATTAAAATACTTCTCTATCCTTGAAATAATTTTGTTACTCATAAAATACTTTTCAGTTCGATCACTATATATTTTCAACTTTCACAGACAAGCTAACTTATTTCTTAAACGTTAGACTCATTTACACATATTCAAATAGCATACATGAGTCTTGTTTCGTTCATAGCCAAGACATGAAGTAATTCAAAAGTCTCTAGTCTCAAGCGAGTTCAATACATAATGTGCATAGCAATCTATATTCAATTGTTCATTAGTCATTTTTCCAACCACCACAGACAGTAACACATCAAAGAATGTGACATAATTATTCATTGAGTTCTCCTCACGTCTTCTGTGGTGCTGGCGGCTAACAGTTGTCGTCGTTGGTGACTCGCGCCTCCTACAGTCTTCTAATAACAAACTTGCGACCTGCACATAGAAACAGGGGGATTGGTAAAAACATTCTCATTCACCCGTACTCGTACCTAAAATATTGGAAGTTCGACACTTGAAGGCTGAGTATTTCTAGAATTTACACTGAAATTCTTGAGGCACTACATATCCCTCCCCTTAGCTCGAACTTGTGATATTTTATACATATTCATTATGTGCAATAATATTAGACAAGCTAATTCTTTATCTTTTAATAGTACCTCTCTTTACTAATAACCGTGCATATTTTACCACAATTACAAAATGTGAGCCTTTCAATCCATATTGGAGTTAGCTCTTTTCAATCTCCAAAAAAAATTGTGAGTACCAAATCTTTGTTTTCTATTCCTCTTCCAGTCGTAAATTCCAGATGTACATAACTCATGAATACTCTACTGCTTTGTCCTTACTTCCCGTACTGCTATTCCTAGATATGTACTTCTTCATTACTTATTGTAATCTGGAGAAACTCTGGGTAGAATAAAGTGTTCCCTTCTGACGCTTGTAAATCTAAAATGTAAAAATGCTAGTGCTGCATAGAATTCAAACTTACCAGACTCATCCCTTTAAATGTGAGACTTCTGTCACAATACTGCCCCTTTTTTCCTTTAGGAACAGTACCTATATCTTACATGGGTTGATCCTAGGCACACCCTTTCTCCTTCCGTTTTGGTAGGTATGCCCCTTTCTTATTCCAATCCTCCTATGGTACAGGTCAATCACCTTCTTGGTGCCACTGTCCACTCAGTATAAGTCAGCCTTTCATAGGTCTGCCTATGCGCCCTATTTCTCATCCAATAAATGTCGAGTGCACCCTCCATATCCTACTTGAGTAGGCCTCCTGGTTCATTGCCCTAGCATAGATTAGATTTACTTTCATTCCAATTGATCCGCAGTGAGGAGGCCCTCCAGGATGTGGAACATGTCAGAAAAACAACAATACACGACAAATATTTACAACTAAAACAAATAAGCTAATGTACCATTCCACAGGTCCCAAGTGGAATGATCGTCATTTTTTAATGAACACTATATGAAAGAATCATTTTACAAATACTAATGCACTGAATTTAAAATAAAAAAGTTTTTTTATTTATTTATAAGGTAATAAACATGTAATAGAACTACTATAATACTTATTTACAATGAACACATTACTGCACTGAAATGGTGCAGAAGTTAGATTGTACTTACACACACACACACACACACACACACACACACACACACACACACACACACACAAATTTCCAGTGAACACATTACTGCACTGAAATTGTGCAGAAGTTATATTGTACTTATATACAAATCAGTTGGTTTTACTGAGAAATCCATCAATGGAGTAGGAGTTGGCCACCAATAAATCCTTTATGCTTCTCTTAAACTGAATTTCATTGGTTGTTAAGCTTTTTATGGCTGCTGGCAAGTTATTGAAAATGTGTGTTCCTGAATAATGCACACCTTTTTGCACAAGACTAAGTGACTTTAAATCCTTGTGAAGATTATTCTTATTTCTAGTACTGATTCCATGAATTGAGCTGTTGGTTTGAAAAAGTGATATATTTTTAATGACAAATTTCATTAAGGAATAAATATATTGGGAAGCAGTAGTTAGTATCGCTAGTTCCCTAAACAGGCTTCTGCAAGATGTTCTTGAGTTCACACCACATATAACTCTTACTGCACATTTTTGTGCCCAGAAAACTTTAGCTTGGCTTGATGAATTACCCCAAAAAATAATCCCATATGACATTATGGAATGAAAGTAAGCATAGTATGCCAGCTTTTTCATTTTTATATCCCCTATGTCTGACAAAATTCGCATTGCAAACAGAGATTTGTTAAGATGCTTCAGCAGTTCTGTGGTGTGCTCCTCCCAGTTGAATTTATTATCAAGCTGTAATCCCAAGAATTTAACACTGTCCACTTCTTCTATCTTCTTGTCATCATATGTTAGACATATACTCGTGGGACACCCCTTACAAGTTCTGAACTGCATGTAGTGTGTTTTTTCAAAGTTTAATGACAAAGAATTGGCTAGGAACCAGTGATTAATGTCCACAAATATTTTATTAGCCGATCTTTCTAAGACTACACTTGATTTGCTATTTATTGCAATGTTTGTATCATAGGCAAACAAATCGAACTTGGCATCTGGTAATGTTACTGATGAAAGGTCATTGATATGTAAGTAAGGGCCCCAAAATGGAACCTTGTGGGACCCCACATGTAATTAGTTCCCAGTTGGATGATGCCTGATAGCTTGATACATGTCTCTTTCCTAATAACACCCTTTGTTTCCTGCCAGAGATATAAGATTTGAACCATTTTGCAGCATTTCCTGTTACACTATAATATTCTAATTTACTTAAAAGGATATTGTGATTTACACAGTCAAATGCCTTTGACAGATCACGAAATATATCAGTTGCCTGCAATTTTTTGTCTAATTAATTAAGCACATTTTCACTGTAAGTGTAGATAGCCTTCTCAATATCAGAACCTTTTAGAAATCCAAACTGTGACTTTGACAGTATGTTATTTGAGATAAGATGGTTATAAAGCCGACTGTACATTACTTTTTCGAAAATTTTTGAGAATGCTGGCAACGGTGAAATTGGACGGAAATTTGATGCTATTTCTTTATCTCCCTTCTTAAACAGTGGCTTAACTTCAGCATATTTCAGCCATTCAGGAAATATTCCACTGATAAACGACTGGTTACACAGATAGCTTACTATGTTACTTACCTCAGAATCACATTCTTTAATTAACTTTGTTGATATTTCATCATACCCACTAGATGTTTTTGATTTTAAAGATTTTATGATGGACATTATTTCTGTTGGGGTAGTGAGGGTCAAATTTATATTATGGAAGTTACTTGAAATGTCTGGTCTGAGGTATTCCATAGCAGCAAGTACCGAACCTGACAACCCCATCGTTTCAGTAACAGTTATAAAATGTTTGTTAAAAAGTTCTGCAACACTATACACATCTGTCACCAATGTATCATTTACTCTTAATGCTATTTGTTCCTCTTCATGTCTGGTTCTACCGGTCTCCTCCTTCACTATATCCCATATTGTCTTTATTTTGTTATCTGATATGACTATCTTTTCCTTGTAATATAGTGATTTCCCTAAATCGCTTCAGGCAAATGCCGGGATGGTTCCTTTGAAAGGGTACGGCCGATTTCCTTCCCCATCCTTCCCTCACCCGAGCTTGCGCTCCGTCTCTAATGACCTCGTTGTCGACAGGACGTTAAACACTAATCTCCTCCTCCTCCTCTTTGTAATATATTTGCTTTGACATCCGTATTACAGTCTTTAATATTTTGCAGTATTTCTTATAATGTGCTATAGCATCAACATTGGAAATGTTTCGGATTGACAGATACAGTTTTCTTTTTGTTTTACAAGATACCCCTATTCTTTGAGTAATCCATGGCTTCTTTGTAGACTTTGCTCTAACCTTGGTAAGTTTTGGGGGAAAGCAGTGTTCGAATAAGGTAAGCACTTTATTAGAAAAAGTGTTATATTTTTCATTCGTGCCATGAGCACTGTAAACATCAGTCCAGTGAATGTCTCTGAGTAGTGTCCTAAAATAATCAATTTTTGGCTTACTGATTACCCTCTTGAGCTCAGATTTAACAGATTTTATATCCTGTTCGGTATTAACATTTAACAGAAGGAGCTGCATGTCATGGTCTGAGAGGCCATTGACTATTGGTTTTGTAATATAATTTTGTTCATTGGCCTTTTCTATAAAGATATTATCAATGGTTGTTTGGGAGCAAGTGGCTATCCTAGTGGGGAACTTTACAGTGGGAATTAAGTTGAATGATAGTGTTACTAACTCAGATAAGTTCTTATTGGGAGAGTATTTAAGGAAATCTACATTGAAATCACCAGCAA
The DNA here is from genome assembly GCF_021461385.2 of Schistocerca piceifrons. NCBI lineage: Eukaryota > Metazoa > Arthropoda > Insecta > Orthoptera > Acrididae > Schistocerca > Schistocerca piceifrons. The sequence continues at coordinate 192,092,875 of NC_060141.1, forward strand.
CCACTATTTCTTTGTTTTTGGTTGTTAAATGGGCCAGTACAGCTTCAAAGTGGTTTACAAACAGATTAAAGTTACCTGCAGGTGCCCGATATACACTTATTATGAACAATTTTTGTTGAAATTCTAAGTCTGTTGCACATGCTTCCATATGCTGTTCTAGGCAAAATTTATGAATGTATATGTTCTTAAATTTATGACAGTTCCTGATGCATGTGGCAACTCCTCCTTTCTCCATTACTGATCTACAAAAGTGAGATGCTAACCTAAACCCTGTAACACTTAAAAGTTCTATACCAGTGGTCACATGATGTCCGGAGAGGCAGATTATGTCAGCTGGGTTTGAAGACTCTAATTCATCTATGCAGATAGTTAATTCATTAATTTTATTTCTCAGTCCTCGAATATTTTGATGCAATAAAGATAGCTGACAATTCACATTGACTGAATTAAAATTGGGTAGAGTTAAAACATCTGCTGACTGTTGAAAATTCTTAACCAATGGCTATTTATGCTGATGTAATAAGCTGGAATTATGTTTTTTGCTTTCTTTCTGTCCTCCCTCCCCTAAAAAGGGTCTTTTCTGAACCCTATAACCACTGGTATTTTATCACTCATGACAGTGCCTCCCCCTTTAACTTTCCTGCTATTTCCCCAGCCAATTTACCCTTCCCCTTCCTGTTGAGGTCAAGGCCATGCCTAGTATAATCCCACCTACTGAGAGAATCAACAGGAACCACACCAATGTGTCACCCCGCACCACATGAGCAGCCGTTCCCGCTCCAAATTAACTCTCTTGACAGAAGAGTTCAAATGAGGTCGGTCATGGCGCCCAAGAACAGATACAAACTCAACACTAGTATGCTTCGATGTCGATACAATCTTCGCCAGGTCACACTCTATACTGTACCCGGAATCTCTGTCAATACTGTTACCTGCCCCACCCACTATAACCACGGTGTCTTCCTTAGTGAAATCTTTGCAAATTGATCCTAAATCCTCATGTTACCTGCTCCAGACCAGCACTAGGTTTAAAAAAATTGGTGACCTGGTATTCTGATCCTAGTTCATCCTGCAAAAGTTGGCCAACACCTCTTCCATGGGAACTACCTAACAACAACACTTTCTTTCTCTTTACTGATTTCCCTACATTCTTACTTTTCAATTTGCTGCTGAAAGTTTGTTGTGCACTGTCTACACCTGCAACTGCTTGTGGCTCACCAGCTTCTAACTGAAGCAACAGGTCAAATCTATTTTCCACATTCACCATGAAGCTGTCAGACAAAGTTCTAGGCCTGTTCCTCCTGTTGCCTGTTGCCACTTCCCACCTCTCTTTACCCTTCTCCCTCCTTAACCTGTCAAGATCTCCCCTGGCCTTGTCTAACTCAGCCTGAAGGGCGGCAATTTTCCCCTCCTGTTCTAGTATCTTCCTATCTCTACTACAAATCCTACAAAACCACTGATGAGTCTCATTTACTTCCCCTATTCCCACGCCACTACAGTCACCCGCATGGAAAAAACTACAGCACCCATCACACCAAAGCCCCGACCTAACAAATCTATGGCAAGTCAAGCACTTTTCACTCATGATAAATGTAATAGTTTATTAAGAATAAGTCAGTTAAATTACAGATAAATATGAAAATATGGTTACACAAATTTGGCCTATACGCAACTGTGTGTAGACAAAAACAAAAGTGCAAAGTTTCTGAAACAACAACTTAAACTTTACACTACTTTCTGGAAATGCTAGTTAAATAATGAAGAGGTACGCTAAGTTAAATTGCTGGAGAGAGCAAGGAACAACTAAACGAAATTCTATAGAATTGCTGCAGCAGAACATAAACAGAAAATACGACTGTACGGTCTTTTCGCGTTTTCTGCTATATTATGTAAAGAAAAATGAAACCTTTAATGATACACCTAAAAGGCACACTAATACACCTATTCACCACGTAATCAAAACTAATCTATATGTTTTGTAATCTAAAATGACTTATCTTTACGAGAACACCAAAACTCGCGCTAGTCGCCTCGCTGCAGGGCTGCCAACCTTTATGTATACTATTCTTAAATATTCTCTGGTAAAATTACAAATCTACTTTACACTTCTATTCCACTTTCTAATAATTCATCTAATACCCTAGAGTCGTATTTTACTCCTCACTTTTACCGTATAAACAGATACCATGCCCACACATAGTAGATACTATGTCGACCTGCATTTACCAACTCCCAGTAGATACTATACCTTTTCTCAAAGGACTAGCATGGCACATGTAAATATATATTTGAGAGTGACAAAAAATAATGATGCAGAACCATCACATATCAACAATGTTAATATGTGCATCAACTCAGATGTACATGTATCTTTATTCCCCAAATCCCTTTGCAGTTCTGACATCACTTCAGGTTTCTAATTCATAATTCTCCTGTTTGTGTTTAAGTGTATCTTTGTGTGAATGTAGATGCGTGTTTGTGTATCCTGATTCTTCGGCCTACTTCTATGAAATAAGTTGAAGGTTATTGGAAACCACAGAAAATAAGAGGGACTTCAGCAATAGAAGCATATGCATATGGAAAGAGGGAAAGATAAACCAGTACTCAAATGAGAAATAAGAAAGGAAATAGTAGAACTGGTTACTAAGATCGAAGAAGAGAAAGAAGATAGCCCCAAAGACAGGAAAACCCTTCCCCAGGATCCCTACTTCACCGATACTTGAGTGAGAAGCCGGAGGAGATATGATGATAAACATCTCCTACAGAATGGACATTCTCACCTTCACCTTTGAAGCCCCCAAAGCAAAATCTTAGCAACGCCTATGGAACGGCAGATGGTGAAGAATCAGTTACACTTGTCTGTGAGGGTTGTCTGAAAAGTGGGGTGTGTGATTAGTGTTACTCCTGCTTGTACTTACACTACCCACCCCTTCCAAAAGTGATACAAACCCTCCTATTTACATTACATCTCACAAAAGGTATAAAATTACTCTATAAAAATAGAAAATTATACGCTATGATAACACAGTTGTTTAGTTATTCACTTTACACTATATTTCATACACATATAAAGTACTCTGTTCACTTTATGATATCACTTTGTTTGAATAGTGCCATGATATTATCTTTATACTAGTACTATATTCGTTTCGTTTCATTTCATTTCATGTCTAGAGATCACTGTTCATCTGTGTGTCTCTGAAATTGGTCTTAATCTTGTAGTCATATCCGGTTTCCTAGATACTAAAATTATAGGATAGTTTAAGAATTCAAGAATAGATTACAGAATAGTTTAAGAACTGAAGGCAATTCGTTGCAGGAGAACTAAGTTTGAAGAAACGCCGAAAACAACTAGGGATCCGATTCGCCACTCCACCCATTAACACAGAACGTTAACGTCCCTGGGAGAAACAGATGTGACTCCGCCTGGATTCCATGGATCTGATATTTACCTCACTTGATTACTGATAGACCCATACTTCTCATTAAATTTTATGTGAAAGTCTCCCCACAACAAAACAAATCTCCACTTTAGTAGGTAACACAACATTAGGTAGAATTATTTTACTTTCTACTTTGTCATGGACAAGTTTGAATTCTTTGCACAAGTAGTCTATAACCTTGTTTGTATCATTAGGTTTGGAAAAAAACAACAGTCGCAACATTTCCTGAGATTATACTCTCAGTAATTTCTCGATCTATAATTAGTTCAAAAGGTTCCGCCAGATTACTTACATTTATCATGTCAAAGTTGGCTAGTTTTTCCCTGACATTCTGTTCTACATTATTTACTTGCGAACTGACAGCTCATGTAGTAACAGCTCGTATACTAACACCTGGAATTTTTGACTGACTAATCAAGATAACTTCCCTAGGTTGCTCTGTGTTCTCTTTCAAAGTATTCATTTCCTGTCTTACGGAATTAAATTTAACATTACATACATTTTTACAAAATTTCAATTTTTCACTAAATTCAGATTCTACATTATTATTATATTTGATATCGCATTCAGTCTTCAAAGTAACTATGCCTTCTACTCGATTACTAGATTCTTTGCTTTGGTGTCTATTTTGATGGGCAACAAACCTATATTTGTCATTTGAATATTTAACATTTCATTCTGTCTCTGATTAAAGTCAGTGGACAGTTGATTTACAAGTGTATTCAAAGTACTAGTGAGTTTACTCTTTAAATCTAACTTCAGATTTTCTACCTTAGTATTTAAAGAGTCAAATTCAGTCATTAACAAAACTATATTTGCTGCTTGACTGTTCAAGGTTTCGCTTTGATTACTTAAAATTTCACTCTGAGCATCTAATTTACTATTTAATTGGGTATTCACTGAATCTGACTTAAGACTTAAATTCGCACTCAGTTCATCTCCAAATGAAGCATTTTGAGCATTTGACTCTGTTCTCTGGTCATCTAACTTAGCATCTAATCTAACCTATTTCTCACTTTAGAGCTACATTCTGAGCATTTAATTTTGCACTTAAGATTACGCTTTGTGCTTATAGTTTTTCACTTAAATTCGCAGTTTGAGCATTTACAGCTGCTGAATCTGCTCGCTGGGCTTTAATTAAATTCACTAATTCAGACAAGTCTAGCATTTCCCTGGTCACTCTAATTGCTGTGACTGGTTCTGCTACATCTACATCTACATCTACATTTATACTCCACAAGCCACCCAACGGTGTGTGGCGGAGGGCACTTTACGTGCCACTGTCATTACCTCCCTTTCCTGTTCCAGTCGCGTATGGTTCACGGGAAGAACGACTGTCTGAAAGCCTCCATGCGCACTCTAATCTCTCTAATTTTACATTCGTGATCTCCTCGGGAGGTATAAGTAGGGGGAAGCAATATATTCGATACCTCATCCAGAAACGCATCCTCTCGAAACCTGGCGAGCAAGCTACACCGCGATGCAGAGCGCCTCTCTTGCAGAGTCTGCCACTTGAGTTTATTAAACATCTCCATAACACTATCACGGTTACCAAATAACCTTGTGATGAAACGCGCCGCTCTTCTTTGGATCTTCTCTATCTCCTCCGTCAGACCAATCTGGTACGGATCCCACACTGATGAGCAATACTCAAGTATAGGTCGAACGAGTGTTTTGTAAGCCACCTCCTTTGTTGATGGACTACATTTTCTAAGCACTCTCCCAATGAATCTCAACCTGGTACCCGCCTTACCAACAATTAATTTTATATGATCATTCCACTTCAAATCGTTCCGCACGCATAGTCCCAGATATTTTACAGAAGTAACTGCTACCAGTGTTTGTTCCGCTATCATATAATCATACAATAAAGGATCCTTCTTTCTATGTATTCGCAATACATTACATTTGTCTATGTTAAGGGTCAGTTGCCACTCCCTGCACCAAGTGGTTGTTCTTGATCCATATTTCTATCGATCTTAGACCTAGTAATCATCTAAAGAAAATTCGCCCCTGAGTACAATAACTATAACAACAGTTTATCCTTCACCCGTCCCCTCAACTTTTACCAAATAATTATTGGTTTTTGCTCACGCAGCATAGAGTTCTAGCAGCATTGGTGAGCAAATGTATAATCAGTGCTGGTGGCGTTGGACGTCGGTTTCAGCGTCGTCGTTGGCAAGCGGATGCAGAGTCAGCACCGGTGAGCAGCAGCTGGTGCAGTCAGCGTCAATGGCTAGTTACTGTGTCAGCGTCAGTGCGATGTACATGTGTGAAGACTGCTTACTCTCCACACCTGATCTTCTTCGGCAAAAAGTTGAGGTCTTCTCTCCAGTTTTCTCCACTATTACTTACTCACGTTTTTTATTGCGTTGCACTTGCAACTTTCTTCCATTTATTTATTGGACTCAATACGATTACTGGAAACAATTCTCATATCTTGTTAGGCCTGGTTGCTATGGCAACACCTAATATCTTCTTTCCGTTTCTGTCTTTAAATTCCCATTTTCTTCGGGGTCCTGTCACTTAGGTCGCCACGTTCTAACGTTTCTCGGACGACACGAGACAGTGTGGTATTGGGTTGCAAGGCACACACGTCTCTCAGTTCAGTTAACTTGCACGTTGTGTGTAGCCGATCCTCTTCTCTAGGTAATCAGCTATGTCAATCTCCCAAAAACTTCTTCTCCGAAGACTATAACTGGTTAAAGGAATTTATTAAAATACTTCTCTATCCTTGAAATAATTTTGGTACTCATAAAATATTTTTCAGTTCAATCACTATATATTTTCAACTTTCACAGACAATAATTTCTGCAAGTTAACTTAGTCCTTAAATGTTTGACTCATGTCTTGTTTCATTCATAGCCAAGACATGAAGTAATTCAAAAGGCTCATGTCTCAAGCGAGTCCAATACATGAATGTGCATAGCAATCTATATTCAATTGTTCATTAGTCTTTTTTACAATCACCACAGACACTAACACATCAAAAAATGTGACATAATTATTAGTTGAGTTCTCCTCATGTCTTCTGTGGCACTGGCAGCAAACAGTTGTCGTCAGTGACTCGCACCTCTTACAGTCTTCTAATAACAAACTTCTGACCTGCACACAGAAACAGGTGGATCGGTAGAAATGTTCTCTCTCTCCTACTCTCATACCTAAAATATCAGGTGTTAGAGATGGTTGAAGGCAGAGTGTTTCTAGAATTTACACCAAAATTCTTGAGACACTAAAGCTGATGTCATGAATTTTGTGTTCATTTGAGATAATCCTCTTTCTTAAGTAGTGGTCTGCAGCCTGTGACATATTGAATTACATCATGCAACTGGAAGGTAGACAAACCTACCATGCTTGGAGAATGTATATGCTAATCAGTATGCATGCAACAGCAGGCTTACCAATGTGTTCCAAAATGCCACACATAGAAACAGGATTTTTTCAGGGCTCTACCTCGGGTTCTATTGGTGATAAAAGCTAGGGTCAATTGTTCTATACAGCCCTTGTGCTAGGGACCATTGTATACCCAACAGATAGATCATCTTAGCATTACTATTCTACAGTACATGGTCAAAATAGGAATATTGCTTAGGCAAATGGAGCAAATTAATTGGTTCTTTTTGCATTTGATGTGGTCTGTGGTGGGCTTGGACTAATGGGAGATTCCCCAAAAAAGGGGGTTTTGTACTATATTTTTTCCCCATCACCAGTGGACCAAAACCCAACCCAGGATTCCAAGATGACTATGCACAGCACATGGCTCAAATTTTTATGATATATTTCTTTCTCAAACAGCCTTGAAAATTTTCTTGATATCTTTACCCCATTCCCAGATACGGAGGTTCAAACTTCCTGCACTTGTACACGTAAAATATGCATGTGAAAAAACGAAATAAATTTATAGATGATGGGTACACACATGATAAACCCATGATTAATTAAAGTGACAGGTATGCCCATGGATGAATGATACATTTGCATAAATTTGTGGGTGGTTCCTGATGAAAACCCAAAAAAAGCATTTTCACCATTTTTTCGCCATCAGCAGCAGCAGACCAAACCCCAGTTGTAGATTCCAAGACGCTATACACAGCAAATGGCTGTATCCCAAAATTCTGGTCTCAAACGACCTAAATTTTGTAGATATCATTACCTGTCTCCGAGATACCAAGGTTCAAAGTTACCCTAGTTGTGCACATAAAATGCAATGTTGGGTAAAAACATGGTTTATAAAGTGATGTAGCATGGAGAAATATGACAAAGTGTCTGCATTATCATCAGAATGATTCTGGGAAATCAATGTTGTAGTACTGAAGCAAATGAAACTTTTTGTGCCCGTAAAATCCGGTCTGAGGTGTGAAATTGGTTTTGTGTTATTCCAATTTCAGATAATTAAACTATCAAAATTTTACTCAAGTTCTTTTCACATGAGTAACATGCCCTGTTGTGGCAGGCAAAAGGAGGAGGCCAACTGAAAAATGCTCCTGTCAAAGCACAAAAAAAAAAAAAACAGTCCTCTTTCTTAAAATACTCTGACTGAGAAGTAGAGTACCAAGTGCCTCATTCTAACTTCCTCAGCACTAGGAAAGAGATGGAGAAGTAATAAATACTGGAAGTTAGTAGACAGTGATTGTGATAGAGAAAGAACAAAGGAGACAATGGCAGTGTGGGAGAAAGAGAGGGACATAGTGATAGTGCAACACGGTAGACGGTGCATGGAAAAGTGAAGGAGAAAGTGACAGTGAGAGAGGAGTAAAGAGAAGGAAAAAGGGGAAGTGGGTGAGAGCCAATGATAATGAGAGACAGAGTCCATGACAATGACAATAAAGAAGAGAGAGATAGTGACAATGAAAAGAGATGGCGGCAGTAGGAAGGAATGAATGAGATAGCAGTAAGAGAGAACAAGAGGGAGATAGTGACAAAGAGAAGAGACAGTAAAAGTAGTAGTAGTAGTAGTAGTAGTAGTAGTAGTAAGACAGAATGAAGGCAATGTGGCTGTGATGCAGGAGACAGTGACAGTTGCTGAGCAACAGTGAGTTGAGCTGAATGAATGAGTGAGAAACGGCGATTGGGAGTGGATGGGCATGAGATACTTACAGTGATGGCCTAAAGGGTGTGGGCAAGTTACAGTTAGGGCAGCTTGTGGCAGGGAGAGTTAAGGTGGATGTTAAAAAGAGCGTAGCTATGTCTGCAAGCCAATATTTGTGTGAAAATTTTTAAAGATGCTGAGGAAGGTAGAATGAGGCAGCTGGTACCCCATTTTTTAGTCAGTCTTTTAATAATGAGGAACATATTAGCCCTTTTTTGTGCTCCAATAGGAGCATTTTTCTGAAGCTTTAGATATAGCTGATATTTTGTTATGTCCCAAAATATTTTCATTTGGTTTCCCTCTGTATTAATACTTCATCATAAAGCCTTAGTTAAAGTGTGTGTATGCAGGGGGTGAGGGGTGTGATAAACCTTTTGCATTTCCTTTATGTTTTCGTTTTCTTTAAAGGCAAAGAGAGAAGATGAAGCGGTAGCCCATCATAGAGCCTATGCCTACCGTCATGTATTTTTTGACTTTTAGTTGTTAAAAAACAGAGAATTTTTTCTGGTACCTGTAGGAGGAAGGAAGGATTCACGCTCAACTAGTGAACAAGTGAGAAGCACGCCATTTTTAGCAAGTAATTGTAGACCGCCATTTTGGGGTCGCTATGAATAAGTGAGAAGTATGTATTTCATATGTGCACCGTTTAGAAAAATACAGTATTGTTTTATTAACAGAAAGGTCGTGTGAGTTGTTATTTCAAATAGTACAATAATTACAAGAACTGAAGCCCGCCTGTGTACTTTGGAAAATTACGAAGATCCGATAAGCTTAATGGGAACACGGTCAAGACTTCAAAGGTGAACACGGCGACCAAATGTAGCATTATAAAGAATGGTAAGCACAAATCTACAGCGGAGAAAGAAACTACTTCGCCCTGCAAAATAATATGAACTAATACGAACTTATTTCCAGGCATAGCTCAGCTTATTGTGCTTGTCATTCATGCCAAAAAATTAATTTCATTAATTCAATACATTTTAAAAAGCCACGCATTTCAACATTTTATTATCATCTATTCCATTATTTTATTATATTATAGGGGGGCGCACCAAATTATACATTTTCACTGAAGGTTTGGTCACGTATCATACCGTATCCGTAGTATTTCATTTAACCAACTCTTGACCTCCTTATGCAGTCCATCACGAGGGGGCAGCTCAGAAACATTTGTTTCAATCTGAAAATCACTGGAAAAACCATCAGGCCTTTCTGTCTTCCTAACTGTCTGCATTTCCACAAATAGGTCTGAAAAAATTCAATAACTCTGGAAAGATTAATCAGAGGAATTTGGCAGCTAGCTACTTGCGGAAGAATTATTAGTTTAAGGATCACTCACTATATCCTGAAAATGCTTGTTTCACTAATAATACTAGGAATAGGATAGATTTGCTACTCACCATAAGGACAAAATGAGTTGCAGATGGGCACTATGAAAAGATTGTTACTCATTATGTTTTGGCCAAAGCCTTCTTCAGGAAAGAAAATTCACACACATTCTCACAAGCAAGTACACCTCATGAACAGACGACTGCTACCTATGGCAGCTCGGACGGGAATGCATTCCAGTCTGTGCTGCTGGAGGTAGCAGTTGTGTGCACATGAGATGGCTCGGCTTGCTTGTATGAATATGTGTGTTTCCTTTCCTGAAGAAGGCTTTGCCCAAATGCTAAATGTGTAACAGTCTTTTCATTGTGCCTGTGTGCAACTCAACATTCCATCTTTACAGTGAGTTGCAGTGTATCCTTTTTCTAATAATGTTCATATTTCAGCCTGGCCTTCCCATTGTTTGATTCACAAACAATGCTCTTTACAGTTTTACAATCTAAATAGCATCTGTCCTCAATAAGTTCTCAAAACATTCATCTTCCAGAACAAACCAGTTGTATGTCTTTGAGTGACAGAAAATGGAACAATGTTGCTGTCTGTTAGTTCTCACAAACAGTAGATGTGTTGTGACTTTGAATGTTTGTCATTGTCTTTTGAATGCTATGCCATAATCAAATTGACATGAGGTAATGTAAGTGGTACTCATTCTTATGCTACAGTACTCATCATCATTAGTGGTGAGAGATTAGAATAACCGTGTCATTGACACACTACTGACTGAAAAACAACTTTGTAACTTCCACACATTTGAAATGTTCACCAAGGCCGATTGTCTGCATGACACTGACCTGGCACACTGCACTGCCCAGCCTTCTGTATTGTTCTGCGCTCATGACAAATTCCCAGATTCTGGAAACAAGAAAGGTTGATTTGTTTGGTATTATCTTTCTGTTGGAGCCTGATTTGTTAGTCACACAGCAGATCTGTCCACTTCATGTTTGTAGGCCAGTAACCTAGTTGGCCAAGGTGTGTGTAAAATGTCTTGATGACTGCTGCAGTGATGTGTATAGTCGGGTCACTGAAAGAAATATCGCTGACATTTGGCAGCTATGTTACCAAATATGTTATGTGATTGTTTGTTGTTACACCTTGTAGGTCACCCATCTTCAAATATCACACTTGTAAACTTAAGAACCTTTGCAATGCTGTATTACTAAAGCATGAAAAAGCACCGATAACTGCATGGTACCGAAACGCATTCTCTTCATAATTAAAAATAAAATATAAAGAAAAATATATTTTGAGGTAAAGTAAAGATTATGACGTTTCAGTACTCTAATGCATAGGTGCATCTCTTACTTGCATCCTGTGGATGAGAGTAGACTCCACAATCCTCAAAGAGACTGTTGTCATCATCCAAATCTCGTATTTTACAGTCAGTGACACTGTCTTCACTGCTGCTATTGCTATCATCCCCTAATCTTATTACAAACTATTCCATTCTTTGTTCCACTGCACTTTCTCATTGGCATGCTGCTTCTTAGATGTGCCATGTATGTGTGACACTATTATTTCATTTTGTGGGAGTAATACTGCTCAATGCCTCATTCACTAAAAGTTTAATGACTTTTGAATTAAAACTTTTACTTCTGCCTGCAACATATGATTTCACCTGAGCGCATGCGAGTTTTAGTGCTCTGAAATGACAATGGTGCAGTGGAATGTGCAACGCTCTGATCATTTCCTCCTGCATTTTTGATAACATGTTTCACAATTTCCTACAGTTTGTCCTTTTCATATGCTTATAAAATGAATCCATGGCAGCCACCTTTATTTCGTAATTCCATTGCTGACAGAGACTGGTTTGGCCATTGTATTGTCGATGGACATTACACATCAAGTAATGATCTGCCAGCCAAAATAATATTTGATAGATTTTTTAATGCATTCTTGACCCTACTTAACCATAGTATTCCCACAAAGAAAATCAAAATAATGGACAGCAGCCACAAATCCAGATCTCAAAACAGACAAAATATATGGTACACTAAACAGCTGACAGATCTAAAGAAACAAGTTTTGTTACTGTACAACATATACAATAGTATGAGGTCTGACTGCCAAATCAGCCTATGTGGAATGCAGGAATGAATACAAAAAAGCCATCCTGCAAGCCAAAAAAACCTACAATGCCAACAGCATACATAATTCCACCAATAAATGCAAAACTGCTTTGAAAGTAATTAACAGTGCTGCCAAAGATACTAAAAAAGACAAAATTAATATCCCACCACAAACACTCAATGAGTTTTTTATTAATTCAGTGAGAGAAATAGGAGACGCAATTATCAAACCAGACATTAGTCCATCAGAGTTACTCTCCCAAAATTGGGGTAGACAGTCACTAAATACAAGCATGGTAACCTTCTCCGAAGTATCGCCTAGATATGTACAAGGGGTCATAAAACAACTGAAATCATCTGATAGCTTAGATATATATGGCATATCATCCAACCTGCTAAAAAAAGTGTGTGACTGCATTCTCTACCCCTTAACCCATTGCATAAACAAGTGCTTACTTGAGGGATATTTTCCTGATGAGTTAAAACTGTCTAGGATTGTCCCAGTATACAAAAAGGGAGATAAAGACTCTCCATCTAGCTACAGGCCTATTTCAATAGTACTCACATTCTCCAAGGTAATAGAATGCATCATGTACCAACAATTATCATCTCACTTTGAGAATCTAGAAATAATTAATGCTACACAATACGGGTTTAGGAAGAATCTGTCGACCATTGATGCAATCAACACGGTAGTCAGTTACATCCTCAAAGTTTTTGAGAACAAAGGCTTTGCTCAGGTCTCATTCTGTGACCTAAGCAAGGCCTTCGACTGTGTTGAGCACATGCCACTACTAGAGAAACTAGAATTCTACGGCATCAAAGAAAACAGTCTGACTATTAAAAGCTTATCTCAACAACCGTAAACAGGTAGTTTGTGTTGGTAAGGAAATGTCAAACATAGAAAATGTTAAAGTAGGTGTGCCTCAGGGATCTGTACTGGGGCCCTTCCTGTTTCTGATAATGATCAATGACCTCCCCTCGTTTATTAGATCCACCACTGTATTGTATGCAGATGATACGACTTTTCTCCATAGCAGTAACAGTCTTAATGATCTTAAAACCTGTGCTGAAAATACACTCACTCATGCAGCATATTGGTTCAGAGCAAATAGTTTCCTGCTAAATGAAAATAAAACTCAGCAGATAATCTTCACTCTAAGAGACAAGCCACTATCTGATGACCCTAGTTCTGTTAAATTCCTGGGAGTTTATTTAGACGAAAAGTTATCCTGAGGCCAACATGTAAACTATATTAGTAGTAAACTATCTAGAGTAATTTATTTATTAAGACAACTCAGAAATTGTGTACCTGAAACATACATCAGATCATCTTATTTTGCATTTTTCCAGAGTATAATATCCTATGGCATTATCTTGTGGGGTAACTGTAGTCATATACATGACATCCTATTATTGCAGAAGAAAGCCATTAGGATAATTACAAATTCTTCACATAAGGCTCACTGCAAACCCTTATTTACTAAACAAAAAATTATGACTGTAATAAACATCTGTATATACAATGTCTTAATCTTTACGAAGAAGAACCTACAAGATGTGAAACGTAGAGAAAATGTACATTGTTACAACACAAGAAGCATCAAACACATATACACACCTTACCACAGACTATCAAAATCAATAAATAGCTATGAAGTCACAGGGCACAAGCTATTTAATAAGCTGCCACATGCCATACAGGATCTTCCTGAACATACATTCAAAGAAAGACTGCATGAATGGTTTATTGCCCACTCGTTCTATGATATCAATGAATTCTTCAACTGTAAAATGCAGTAATCCAACAGATGACCCACTGTACATTTATTGTAATATAAGCTAAAATATTTCAGTAGTCAATACCTTATCACACTGTATTATAAATTGTAACTTCATTTGACGTTGTCAATTGCTGTAATGGCCTAAAGACAATAAAATCTTTATTATTATTATTATTATTATTTCGTCAGTACACTGTCACTTGTGAGGATACAAGGTTTTCCAGTTGTTTTGTAGCCAAAGTTTTTGGAAATAAATCATTTCATTGATTGAGGGTGAAATCTTGTACCAGGTTTGGATACAAATGAACAAACTTTATTAGCAGAAGATCTGTTTGTTTATCCATAAAAATCACTGACAACTTAAAAGTTTAGTTATTATGTAAGGGGATTTATTGTGGAGCAAGTCTTGTTTCTTATGGTTTATTAGCTGTCTGAGGTATTCTGCATCTGCTCCATGCCATCCGAAGAGCATTAAAGCTGTACTTGGCTTCATGCCGTGAAAAGTAATCGGATGTGGCAAAGAATCTTCTGTGTGAACCCTTAGGTCAAGGAATACCAATGCCCAGAAGATTATAGCAATAATATGAATACTGATAGACTGATAATCTTGTGTTTCTTTGGGAGGTTTGGAAGTTGTTGAAAATGAGTTGTACCTATATGATTAACTTTAGATCACATTTTGTAATTAAAGGCACAATGAAAGCTTTCCATATACGAGAGTTGATGAGTCCTGGTTTTGGTATAAGCTGAGCTCTTCTACAGACATAAGAAGAATTAACAAGGAGTCAGGGGTTCACAAGTTCTCGGAGCTGAAGACCAGCAATGAGGTAATTTGTAAACTGACTGAACCCTCACACACACTTACTGCTGTTGCATATAGAACCGTTTTTAACTGAACGGCGTGATATGGTGCATTATCGAATATTATAACCGAGACCTTTTCTACAATTGTAAGAAAAGCGTATACAAACAAATCTTAAAAATTCATTGCCGTCCTTTCCTTGTGGTAATCCCCACATATCTTTGATGTAAACTACAACAAATAATTTGAAACAAACCCACTGATTGTTCCAGCATGTAAAAGGAGGAGTTGATAGCCTTTTCCAACTGGAGCTTTCATTGTTCCTCATGCAATGTCATCATTTCACACATTCAGCCTGGAATGACCAGCAGGTACCCACATTTTATCCAACCGAAGAATTTAGTGATGTTTATACTTAGACTTTATCTCAGAACATGGAGTCTACAAACAATAGTAACCTCCCGTTCAAGCAGAACTCTTCTTCCAGAATGTGTTTTCCGTCAGAATCTTGTCTTCTTTAGTATCACTGAAAGGCTGATTTTTTCCTCAGAAAAACAACTCAATCTCATTGTGAGAGAAGTGGTTTCTTCTGAGTAGAATATCCTTCCTGCATGTAAAATATATATACATGTCACCAAACTGTTACCTCTTGAAAGTTATCCACTTCCATAGTTTTAGCAGCATGCACACTGGTTTTTTCAGAGTGTCAAAAGATCAGCAGTTGTTTCCTGTAGCTCTTCAGCACACTTCTTCCTCACTGTTTTCTTCAGAGAGGCTGTTCCAATTTTCAGAGCTGCAGCTTCTCGTTTAGACAAATTTCAACGAGGCATACAAGAACACTATGATTCTTTTCTTCCTCAAAATAGCATTGTGCATAATATAAGAGCTCATGAGATTGGCTGTTAAAGGTAGCCCCCCAGCCTACTTTGTTGTAGCTTGAGGGGGGGACAATACAATCTGCAACAGATGATGTAAGGGTGGCAATGTGACACCATCACCATGACAACATTTACTGATTCCAGAGCTGAGACTGGCCCTAGTGTCCCCTCCTCACAATGTGCATGAAGTGCTAGGAATGTTCTTTCAGTGGCCTTGCTATAGATGCAACTCGCAGCTGACAAAATTAATCCTGAAGAATTGAGAAAACTGCCATCTAAATGTCCTGCAAACTTTTAAGCACTGTTCCAAAGTACTTGCAACGCTCTCACCACATTTTACATCTGTTGTGGAAACTGATGTGTTGCATAAAGATGCTCAGTTGCAGCTTGTGCCAAAGACTGTCATCTAGGGAACAAAAGTCCGGCCCCTCAACGTCTGGCTGGTGGCAACCGGCAATGGCAGTCACTAAATGGGTGGTGGCTAGTAGCATCCTAGTTAGACTTAAGACCATAAGTGCCAGATGCAAGACTGTGTGGCAAGCAGTCCCATTGAATAGTGCTGACCAGTGTTGATGTCCACAATGGACAGTGGTTGAGTGATGCTGCTTCTCTGTACCAGGCAGCAGTAACCCACTTTTTTCTTGACATCAATGGGGGCTACTGACTCAATGCCTTTTGCCAGCTGAGTAGAAACTTTTTATATGTGCCAAGACTCAATGTGCTCTCATGTAGATGGCCCAGATATCACATAGTCACCCTGCTGTAAAGATGAATTCATGTCTCAGATGTCAGTAATGCTACTGATTGTTGATGCGGCTTAACTGGGGCATGAAAATACATGGAATAATGCTGAAACAGTTGCTTGCACTAATCCATGGCAGTTATGCAGTCATAAAGACGTGACATACAAGCAAGAGCTGGCTAATAGTGTTACACCTTGAAGATAACTTTGTGTCTCAATATTTTGTTGAAGATCTGCTTACAGACAGACATTGTGTAACAATGTTGAAAACAGCGCTAATGTATAGAAAATGTTGACAAGAGACACTACTGTTGAAGGGGGAAATTTAATGGAACATAATATGAAAGTTGTAATAAGCTCAACAGACAATATTACACTGCAGCAGTTGAATTTTTAAGACCTAAGTTCATGCTGTGATCATAAAATTTCAAACACTGACATAGAAGAAACTAGTCAGTGAGTGGAAAAAAGTGGAAGATTACACTAATCACATAAGTACATACACTGCAATAAGATGGAAACAATTTTCTGAAAATTCTCTGGTGCCAAAGTTTACACAATAAACAACTGTGACTCACTATTTAGTATGAGACACATGACCTACAACACTGACGGGTGTCCACAAATTCTCGATATTGTTTGGAAAACGAACGTCGTCAGCTTTTCATTAATTTCCTTGGAAGGCTCTTAAGAGTGATTTTACAAGCTTATTTTTAACAGGAAATTCAATGTCACTCGATGATCTCCCGGATGTAGGGATTTACAATCTAGTTGTAGTCCTCTACTATCTGCTATATGAGGCTCACTGATTGCAACAATATCAATGTAACATTGGAGTAGTTCCCTTAAGAAATGAGAGACTGAGGGATTGGAGACCAATATGAATAGCATTATTATTATTATTATTATTATTATTATTATTATTTAGTATTACAATCAAATAATCAGTAGTTGACACCTCATAAAACTGAGGAACTGGCTGCAAGTCATTTTTAAGATCATGACAATAAATTAAAGTATGACTCGACTTGAAATCTGAGAATGTCTGTCTGATGGTACCTGCGTCAGTCTTTTGGACACAGAATGAAGGACCACACTTACTGCTACACACACCAAACCAGGCGTAGTCTCATTATCAGGTTTAACCAACAGGTGGAGTGTGTTCCAGAGTGTGTGCAGTATGTACAACAATAATTACTGGAAGCCTCTGGTGGAGAGATTTAGATCAATAGCAGCTACTACTACTAATACTCCATGCATATGGTAGCCAAAATATTTTGACTTCTGCAAATTCATAACTAGGGAGTCAAGCACTGAAATTAGTTTACAGGCTGTATTAAAGGAAAAATCTACAGTCAGTGAAAGAGTTCCAATTTTTTGTTTGTAAATCTATCCAACATATTTGAAGTTTCTGACAAGACAGATGACAATAAAAATAGAGAAAAAATATTGCTATTCACAGAAGTATTGTAGTACACAAGAGTAGTAGCAACACTAGAACTTTTAAAGCACACAAGTGCTCATCAAACACACGCGGATTTTGTACCTTCAAATGTGCATGCCCTCAGTCATAAACAATATTCTTGCATGTTGCCAATTTCGTTTACAATGCCCATTTGCAACTATGTTCATTGTTTGCAACTCTGGAAGTAGTAGTGCAAAACATTTCTCATGCCGATAAAGCAAAGGCATGTGTTGCTGACTTATTTCCATGCATTATATGAGATTGGACTTGCTCCCTTACAAGAATCTTAGTCTTTCTTTCGATCAGGTGTGCAGGTTACTTTTGATCTATCACTGGAAACATACTCAAGTTATTGCAGCTTGCTTGAAATTTTACCACTGCCAAAAGTGGCCAAGACAGTCATACGGGATATGGCCAGCAGAACTACATGGACTTAGCCATTGTCATAATTAATCCTATGAAGATCAAATGGTTTGTGTTGCAATGATTCATTTTGCTCCTGACTGGCAAGTTAGAGAGTGAGCTCTACAGTGTGAAAATCCTATGCTTATAGAAGTATTGAACATAGCTCGGTCATTTGAAGCTTCACAGGCTGCAGGTAGTCAGACAGAAGCATGGTACAAAGTTTCAGAAATCGGTTCCTCTCATACTTCCCAGCCTTCAGTCAGCTCATACGGGAACACAGATGCTATTTCAGCAGCCCAGCAAATGTCTCAGCATTGTATAGGTAATTGTCATTTGCAACAACAACAGTCCACATCACAATAGTGATAACCTCATACTCTGCTACCTTCATGCTCATACCAATTTGTTCAACATGAGCAGACTGTGCATCCTAAGTTCTGGACAATGTGTAATGGGTGCCATAGGAAAGAACACATTGGTTCTATATGTAACTTCTTTCCAAATGTGAGTGAGGATGAAATGAACATGGATGTGAACAGTGTGTCAGCAGTGACAGTGCTCAAAGCAAGTTGTGCAGTGAAGTGCTTGTGTTTAACACACCATTGAGAATGTAGGTAGACACATGTGCAGCAGCAGCATTGATGATTTCTCAGGCTTATGTGGATTTGGGTTCTTCCACTCTGACTCAAGTGTCATGGTGTCATGGAGGCTGATGAGCTATAACAAACAAAAAGATTCCCGTTCTTGGACAGTTCTCTGCACTTGTGACTTTAAGGCTGTGGTTTGTCCATTAACATTCCTATCTGTGGGCAATGCTTCCACTGAAAATTTTGGTTTAGTCACTTTTAGACTATTTGGATTCTCCATCAGTGGTAAAGTGTGTTTAGTTTCCAGTCAAGCTCCATATTAACAGTTAGATGCTCTGGTTCATATTACACTGAAAAAGTATGCTGCCCTCATTTTTCTTGGGCCTGCCTAGTGAACTTTATGGGATTCACTAAAAGCAGAATTAGATTGTCGTCAATCCCTTGATGTCACTTGACATATTTCTTCCAGTTAATGGTCCACACCACTGGTTATAGTGAAAAAACTTACCAGTAAATTACAATTATGCAGTGATTTTAAAAAAAAATATATTAATGCACAGTCACTCACAGATGCCTCTGCTGCGTCCTGACAAGCTGTTATCAGGAGGCCATTATTTTTCAAAGATTGATTTGGCAGAGGCATATTTACAGCTACCGCTCAATGAGGAATCTAAAGGCCTTTTAGTTATCAACACCCCATCTGGGCTTTATCAGTACCAGGATTTGTCTTTGTGGCAACCTCATCAGCTATTCTTCAACAGTTTTTACAGCAACTTTTCAGTTCCAGCATGAATAAACTATTTAGATAACATAGTAGTGTCTGATGCCTCTACAGAGGAACATTTGCAGAACCTTCGTGCTCCATTTTTCTGTTTTACAGTTTGCAGGGTTAAAGTGAAATTTGGGGAAGACAAGTTTTTACAACCACCCATCATTTATTTGTATTAAAATTTATATTAAAAATGAAGAAATTCCTCCAGCTGTATTTAAGGTGTCGATTTTATTTTGGCAACTAGTTTCAACATTGTAACGTCGTCATCTTGAGGCCCATACACTTGACGTCAACTGCGTGCACCTGATACTAGAAGTCAGTGGTGAAAAATGGACATGCTCTGTGTGGAAGTTGCCAAAATAAAATCGACACCTTCAATACAGCTGGAGGACTTTCTTCGTTTTTAATATAAATTTATACCAGCTGATGTCCCACTGTCCTCAATTTCAATTATGGATGTACGAAGATCATTTATTTGGGTTTTGAAGTATCCTGTGCTGGCATTAAACCATTGCACCAGTGTTGGCACACCCCACATCGGTCAAGGAATTATGGGCATTTTTAGGTAAAACTGTGTACTACCACAAATTTATAATGGACAATGCTACTGTGGCACAACTGCTCCACACACAATTGCATAAAGATATTCCTATCCACTAGTTCCCTGCTCATGACCGGGATCCAAGTTGATCAAATCTAAGCTGCCCCTTGTTTTGTCACTTTTCAGCCAGGCCGGCACCTTATGTTAGCGACAGACATATCTCATATGTGAATGTAGGCTTTCCTGTATACTGCTGATGAAACCTTCTCGGGCTTCCATCTGGGTAGCTGCACTGAAAATCCGCGACGTTTCCATGAGTGTCATCCTCATCATCTTCTGGCAAAGAGTTCACCAGAAGATGATGATAATGACACTCATGGAAACGCCGCGTATTTTCGATGCAGCTACCCGAATGGAAGCCCGAGAAGATTTCATTAGACGTATCTCAGTTTGGCCTTGGCACCATCCTTGCTCATAAGTATGCAGATGGATCTGAACGCCCTATTGCATATGCATTTAAATTCTTAAATTCAATGCAACAGTGTTATTATCAGACAGAGAAAGAGGCTTTGCAATCATGTTTCAAAACAATTTCATATTTTTCTGTACAGTTTTAAGTTTCATGTTATCAAAGAGCACACACCACTAGTGTCTATTTTTAACCCTTCGGTGTCCTTGCCAGAAAAGCCGCACATTACTTAAAGTGGTGGGCTCTTTTCCTGACACAATACTATTATGAGATACATTTTTGATCTACGGCGCAACATGCAAATGCTGATGCCTTATTACGGTTGCTGAATGGCCCAGATCCAGGCTTTGATAGAGACAAATTGCTTTGAAACTTCCTGGCAGATTAAAACTGTGTGCCTGACCGAGACTCGAACTCGGGACCTTTGCCTGTCGCGGGCAATTGCTCTACCAACTAAGCTACCCAAGTATGACTCACGCCCCGTCCTCACAGCTTTAATTCCGCCAGTACCTCGTCTCCTACCTTCCAAACTTCACAGAAGCTCTCCTGCGAACCTTGCAGAGACATGGCTTAGCCACAGCCTGGGGGATGTTTCTAGAATGAAATTTTCACTCTACAGCGGGACCTTTGCCTGTCGCGGGCAAGTGCTCTACCAAATGAGCTACCCAAGCACGACTCACGCCCCGTCCTCACAGCAGTTCTGCAGGGTTCGCAGGAGAGCTTCTGTGAAGTTGGGAAGGTAGGAGACGAGGTACTGGTGGAATTAAAGGTGAGAGGATGGGGCGTGAGTCGTGCTTGGGTAGCTCAGTTGGTAGAGCACTTGCCCGCAAAAGGCAAAGGTCCCGAGTTCGAGTTTCGGTCCGGCACACAGTTTTAATCTGCCAGGAAGTTTCATATCAGTGCACACTCTGCTGTAGATTGAAAATTTCGTTCTAGACATGAATTACTTTGTCTTCATTGAGACGTGGAAGCTCAGAATGTTGTTGATGGTTTTCCTACCACTAGCACTAAAATTGCAGCTGCAGATCCTGTTTTAAGTAAAGTTGTTTCTTTTGGGCAATACAGCTGGCCGGACAAACCTGTGGGACTTGCTTCTGATCCTTTCAGAAATTATTTTCAATTAAAAAATCCTCTTTCTGTTCAGGATGGAGTGCTGCTGTTAGCTACAGCAGACACCGCTTCCCAGCTTGTCATCCTGTCCTCCCTTTGGGTGAGGTTATGTGTTTATTACATTTAGACCACTAGCATGTGTCACGTTCAAAAGCAATAGCACAAAGACATGTTTTTTGGCCAGCCATTGTTGAGAAAATAGTGTAAGTTGTTGCATGCTGCCCACAGTGTGCTACCCACCAGGCAGCTCCCATTGCTTCTTTTCCACCGTTGCCAGGTCCACAGCAGCCTTGCGAATAAATTCATGTAGATTTTGCAGGATCTTATTTGAATTTCTACTGGTTTGTTGTAACTGATGCTTTTTCTAAATTTCTATATGTGGTGTGTTGTCTGTCAGCCTCTGCAGCAGCAACTATATCAGCTTTGTCAAAAATATTTGTCATGGAAGATCTTCTGTATACAGTAGTTAACAGACAATGACCCCCAGTCCATATCTCACAAGTTAACCTTCTCTCCTTTGATACCGATTTGCCAGAACCCATATATTTTCTGAAAGCTTATGTCACAAGTAGAAAAACTGTGAAATCTTCGGGGCAGAGGGACAAGCTTTTATAAGAGCTATAAGACCCACAATGTATCAGTGAATGTTGGAAACATGACACCAAAAATTGCTTAAATGCTTGTTTCACATATTTATATGAACTAATGAGATGGTAAGAAGTTGGAGATGTGAATATAAAGGGGGGAACAACTCGTTTAGAAGAAATTATATATGTTGGGATGTTGAAAATGTGAATTGTTATCGACTTCAAACAAAATCTATTACAAGAGACAATCAGTGTGCAGTTCATCAGATAAACAGTGAGATGAGCAGAAAGACAGTTCGCAGTGGGCACATTTTTCACAAGCGATAGCCTCACACCCTGCTCAGCCATCATTTGTCAATGAATCAAAGCAGTAATCCATTGGCACCATCCACATTCTAGATCATCCAAGTATCTGCCCTGATAAAAAGCATACTTAATCAAGTTTTTGTAATGAGGAGCGCTGAACTGATATAGGGAAAAGGCCTGCCGGGCCAGAAAACTATCATGATGCCAAATGTGCTCCTGTGTCTCGATAATAATTGTGTCCATTATGTAACAAAAAAAAAAAAAAATATTTGTAGTGTCTGAAAAAATGAATATTCAGAGGCTGGATCTTTCCTGTACATCCTTCAGATACCAGTTCTTTTTGTAACACTTTACCATCAGGTACTTTGGAAGCAGACAATGCATGATGTTCGTTAGAACACCATGAATCCACTAAAAGTAGAATTTTCTTCCTATCATCAGGCATACTTGGCCAAAATATGTCATGATAGAACCGTTTCAGCTCTGATTTCGACATGTTCACTGTTTTTTCAACATGTGATCTTATATTCAGGGGATCTGCGGGCTTTGACTGTGGGAAGGTTCCAGATGGCTTGGATACAAGCACATATGTTGGCCGCAGTATTTCGCCTTCCATCATTAAACTTTGCTGTGTTGCAGAGACTGATCAAACAACAGTGGGAACAACTGTTCTTCCTCTGTTCACAGGGTTCAATGGCCATGTAACTTCTTGTCAAATCTGCTCTGGGTAGCATAGAAGGCATGTGTTGGTAGAAAGTTTTCTGTAACAATGGGGTAGCAAATCTGCACAACAAAATCAAGGCACGTCTATTACAAATTTGCCTCCTTACACCCCCCCCCCCCCCCCCCCCCGCCATCAATTCCTGATGACTGTGTGGGTTATTGCTCTGTCAACAATGTTATTATGCTTCTTGAAGCGATATACCTAGGAATCAGAAGCTTTAAAATTGATTGTGTTTTGCAGATCCATCACTATCTTAAGTTGCGTGGCCCACGGTCATAATGTCCAGTCATGAATAATTGCTCCTTCTGTTTCCTTCTCTTTGAATTTCTGCAGGACAGCCTGACTGATTTTTTGAATCAATAGAGTATTCAATTTTTTCTCCAAATTGTATAGAATGTTTTCTCCATCTGATTCATTACTGACGCAGGTGATAAATGTTTTGTCCAAGGTTAAGTGCACTAAAGCGTGCTACTTGTAGGTACTCTAGTCTTCTTTTGTCATATCTACAGGACCATCAAGCAATCGCCTTTTGGGCAAAGGCACATACTCAGATGCCAATGATCTCAAAGTAGGGGGAGGTGACTGTTGCGACAAGCATTGCTGTTCCTTATCAACACCATCATCTGCAAAGTCCATTTTCTCATGTCATTCTTGCCTATCACTTCCAGCAAATCATAATGTCTGTATCTCTTTCACAACCTCAGTACCATTTTCCAGGAGAGTTGTTGTGTGTTTTATCAACTCATATTCCTGGATGTTTGGAGACTGATTGCTTGTTCCGAATCAAGAGACCAAGCCAGCCATAACGACTTTTGGATCCATCTGCAATGTAAGATGATGATGTGCAATACATTAGTATTTGACAGCAACATACGGGAACCATACAAGGAATAGTGCCATCATGACAGGAATGGGTCCATCTATACACACTTTACTGATACTTTGTGGGTCCTGTAGCCCCCAAACCTGAAAGCCCTCCCTCTGCCCCTGAGATTTCACAGTTTTTCTACTTGTTACATAAGCTTTCAGAAAATATATGGGTGTCCGGAAAACCGATATAAAAAAAGGAGAAGTTCTACTTGTCAGGGATCTGAAGATTTTTATGTAAAAAAAATTGGTGTATGTCATGTCATGGCTCCTGCTTTGCACCTCCAATTGAACAGGGAAGCAGAATGATTAGTACAAAGATTTAAGACTCAGATGAAAATTGTTTCAGATGTGTCACTGGAAATAACTTGGACCCATTCCTCAGTTCTTATAAGTTTACCCCTGTTGGTGATAAGAGCCCGACAGAGTTGTTGCAGGGTCGTCAGCCCCAGACTTTGTTATATCTGCATCGGCTGAAACCAGGCCATCCACCGGCACTGGTGCCGTAACACTTCCAGCTTACAACAGCTGTTTGAGCTCATAGTTTTGGCTGCCAGACAAAATGGGTGCCAGCAGTAATTGAGAATTGGTCAATGCCTCTGCGTTTTCTACCCAGCTCAGAGGAGGGCATCAGGGTACATCGACCACCTATGACATTGCGTGGGCTGCTGTATACTGAGTTTGCCTCTGTGGCCCCTCTGTCCTCAATCTGCCCAGCCATCTCCTACATCGTAGCTACTGCCCTAGCCTTCTCTTTCACTGCTCCTGATGTTTCCACAACTGTCTCCTCTACTGTGGGTGCCCCTTCAGCTGTCAGGGGACATGGTAAGACCCTGACTCTGCCACTGTTGCAGCCGACCTCCACCGCTGCTGCCTCCATAACAGCTGGTGTTGCCTGTTCCATAGCCTTTGTGGGAACCTCCTCCCCTTGGGTTGGACTAGGACGTGGAAACGGAAGCTGCGCCAGCATTGCCTGTCCTCACAAAGGGCATCTCACAGGAAGTGGGTGCCACACCTATCCACTCACACCGCTTTCAACTCTACGCACCAGTGGCAACGCATTGCATGATTCAACGAAGTATGTCAACCACAGAAGAAATGGATGTTAGCACAGTGCTCACTTCTTCACAAAGGAAGAGGAGTGCTGTAACTACCAATTTAGTGTGGGTGTTGTTTCATAGTTCACACATGAAGTTTGACAATGATTCAGCCACCTAACCTGCTAACACAACAGCAGTTTCATGAGCATCCTGCCAGCTGCACCCCTGTTGGAACTAAAGACTTTATAGGCTGGAGTGCAAGGCTCTGATAGCCACCTGTGTATTGCTAATTGTATTGTACCTTGTCTTCCATGCGTGTGTACTGTTAGAGCAATAAATTACAGTGTTCTTGGGTTAGAACACAAACATTGTGATTCAAGACGAATTATAATAAAGCAAATACTTTCAAATGTCACAACCATCATTCATTGGGTAGGCAGAAGCTGGATAACACTTCACTTTCCCCAAAGTGATGTGTTTTACCACATATTTCCCCTCTTAGATGAATGATGTCACCACTCTTACTACAAAAGTAAACAAAGAATATTCATAATCATGAATAAAGTTTCGACATTCACCAAACTAAAACAGCGACAGTTCGTCTCTTTGATATAATCACCTTTTTGTGGAAACTATTAATGTATGGTTCTTCTGGTAAGTATTATTCCATTTAATTCCATTTTAAAACATCCTTAATCATTATATGGTACAAAGGTTTTTTTTAAATATTAAGTGTGGATTTCCCACATAGAAATGATAACTGATGATCTTTGTAATGTACTTGATCTCAAAGTATTTCAAGGTTACACGAACATCTTCACAAAATAGTGACTGACTCAATATGAACTGAAATTTTTGACTATGGTTTATGTCATAAAATGTCATTTTTATGTTGTCTCTATTTTTATACAAGTGGACTATCCATGAGGAGGTCTGGTAAGCCAGCTGCATATCTTATAATATGATCACTTCCTTAGATAAATAAATCAGAGTCCCGCTAATCCAAACCCTGGTAATTGGAATGTTCGGATAATCCGAACATGACAATTGTGAGTCTAAGTATGGAAAATGTGTGGTAAACTGCGGTACATACTCACTATTTTAATTTACATAGTGCAGTAAACATGTATTAGAAAAATTGGCAAGAAAACATTAGGTTTAAACAATGTATAACAATGAAAGAAAAGCTGTCAAACTTACTAAAATACAGCGGACATTTTATGCCTACTTTTTAGATGACAAAAAGTCAGTCACTGTTTTTTGGCGTAATGAAGACAGCTTTTTATATGACGCATAGTTACGCCATCATCTCATAAACATCAAATCAGCAGGTGTAGCAGTGGGCTGTTGCTCCAAATAACGTAGTGCGAGGTCAAGGGCTTCTGCTGCTTCACTGTGAGGTACCAGCTCTCATTTGTCGCTTTCGGGCTCATTGTCACTTCCATCACAGCAGTCCACTTTTTCTTGGTCTTGAGTCACAGCAGCAACTAAATTATCATCAGTAAGGTTCTCCACACATGCTCCATACGCTGTCATCCACTCATCTACGTCTCCTTCACTAGCTTCTCCACATCCAGGGATTGTTTGTATCATTTGTAGTAGATTTTCCTCTTCATTTTCAACTAGGTTGTCCTGAAATTCAAGAGATGTCCACAGTTTTCTCCACGATTTTCTCAGAGTATTTCCTGAAATATTCTGCCATGCCTCAGCGGCCCAATAAACAACATCCTTCACATTGGTCTTTTTTATTCTGTCCACTAAAGGAATCTTGGATCAGCATTCCTAAAATAAAAAAAAAAAATCTGTAAATCAGTTTTAATGTTTGCAGTACGCCCTGGTCCATCAGCTGTAGAAATGGTATAACATTCAGCGGCAAAAACTTGGACACAATTTCTGCATTGCATAATTCCTCAGTGCTGGGCTGAGACAGCGCGTTATCAGTCAAAAGGATTGCACAGGGAGAGAAATGATTTTCCTTAGAAAATCATTGAACAGAGGGAACAAACTGACCGTGAAACCATTCTTTGAACAGCTTACCATCGCATCCATCCATGCTTTTTTCTGGTTGCGATAATATCTGGGCAGGAACTTCATACTGCAGTTTTTAAAAGCTCTGGGCTTAGCAGATTTGCCAATCAGCATTAAAGGCAGCTTATGATTAGCTGCAGCATTGCTGCACGCTAATAAAGTGGCACTCTCTTTGCACATTTTAAAACCAGGAGCATAGGCTTCTGCTTTTGATGCCAGGCTTTTTGTTGGCAATGCCCTAAAATTAATGCCAGTCTTGTCAGCATTATAAATTTGTTGGGGAGAACACTTTCCCTCTCATCATTTTTTCAAACTCAGCCAAGTATTCCTTCGCTGCATCATGGTCAGAAGAAAGCTTTTCTCCAGTAATAGTTAGCTGACGGATTCCATGACTTTTTTTAATCTGTCCAACCAACCCGTACTCATACTAAAAGACTCATCAAAATTCATTAATTTGTTCAGCTAAACAGCCTTCTGCTGAACCAGTGCTCTACACAAAGGAGTTCCCCTTTCTACTTCCTGTGCAAACCAAAGGAAAAGAGCTTCATCCACTTTATCGTACTGGGATTGTTTCAAAGTCTGCCGAATTTCAAGTGTTTTTCCCGAAGACGTTGCACAGGACTGTTCAAGTTTCACTCGGTTCTTCTTCCAATCACACATGGTTGCTTTACCAATACCCAGTTCTGTTGCCAGTTTAGATACATTCTTACCACTGTCTATCCACTTCAAAGCATTCAGCTTTTCTTTGAGAGATAACATTGTATGTTTCCGTTTACTCATGACGAAAATACGTACACCACTACACCTGAACGAATACAATACAACTGTTACACGTGCCAGCAATCGATAACTAACATAACCAATTGCTTTGCGAGCCAACTGGCAGTGCACTGACCCTAGCCACTACAAAGGTCTCAACAATGCACAACAACAAGGGCAGGGAGTGAGAGTGAGCCATTGTTCCCACACTTGTTCCATTTGTTACCAGGGTGTACCTACTTATCTGCTTGGTATACTTCATTCTAGAAACTCGTCATCATAATTCCGGTTAATCCCGACAAATCGGTAATCCGAACAAGGTCTGGTCCCAATTAGTTCGGATTAACGGGACTCTCCTGTACAATGAATAATCAATTCTTACTCATGCTCATGAAATTCATTCTTTAGAGCCCCAGTAATAACACCATTATTTGCTTACCTTAAACTAAAGTGATACTGCAGTATCCTAAAGTATACAGTTTGTGTGACATATCATTCTCAGCCTGGAGGGGCCATTGTTTGGAGGACCTATTATTTACACCAGATTTTAATGAGGCAGGGATTTTATGTTTCATTTGGATCTGTCCTGATAGATGGCTACACCTGGAGAATATGATCTTGGCGATTAGCAATGCGAGAACCAGCAACTGACTGAGTTTTCCATGAGGTGCTCACTTAGGGGAAAAGTTAGATTTGCACTCAGTTTTTTAGAGGTGGCATCAGATTGATGTGACTCAATGTGACAATGAAACTCGATAGTAATTGACCCAGTAAGCTGTGATTGTAAGCACCAGCCGTGATCTTAGGTCCCTACCTTACCACACCTTCGGAAATTATGACATATTCAGCAACACACTGCTAAATATTTGTGACAAACAAGAATATAAATGACATTGCTGCTAGTTTCACTTGTAGCAATTCAGACTGTATTCGTGTGTTCAGGTGCAGTCTTATTGAAGGAACTATTCCAGCATTTAACTTAAAATGTTCTGAGAAATCACATTTAAATCTAGATTGGTATGTCCAGAAAGGTATACGGATCTTCCAAATATGAGGGTGGTTTGAAAAGTTCTCGCAAAAGAATGGGAAAAAAGTACTTACTTTTTTTATTTTTCAAAGTAGTCTCCTTGTAGATTAATGCATGTGGTCAAACAATGTTCGAGTGCCTTGATCCCATCTCGAAAATGAATTTCCTCCAGGCCTGCAAAGTAGTTGTCAACTTCGGCTATCAATTCTTTGTTTGAAGTGAATCTTCGCCCATCAAGAAAAACTTTCAATTTTGGGAAGAGATGGAGGTCTGACAGTGCCATATCAGGTGAATAAGGCGGGTGTGGCAACAATTCATACCTTAGTTTGTGTAATTTTGCCATGGCAACAGCACGTGTCTGCGGGCACGCATTGTCTTCATGGAAGATGACTTTCTTCCTTCCTAAAACTGGCATTTTTTGTGTGTCTTCTGTTGCAATTTAGTAAAGTATTCTCCAGTAATTGTTTGCCCAGGGGGGAGATAATCTACAAACAGAATCCCCTTCGCATCCCATGACACTGATGCCATGACCTTTCCTGCCGAAGGAACTGCCTTTGCTTTCTTTGTTGGCAGAGAATCGGCATGTTTCACAGCTTTGACTGTTGTTTTGTCTCTGGGGTATAGCAGCGCACCCAAGTTTCATCTGTGGTCACAAACCAGCGCAAAAAATCTTGTTTGTGTCTCCTAAAACGGGCCAAATATTGTTCCGATATGTCCATTCCCATGCGTTTTTGATCCAGCGTTAAGAGTCGCAGCACCCAACTTGCAAATAATTTTTTTCATTTCTAATTCTTCAGTTAAAACGTGATACACCGTTTCAGATGACATCTGGCAAGCGTGAACAGTTTCACACACTTTCAATTGGCGATCCTCCGTGACCATTTTGTGCACTTTTGCAATGATTTCTGAAGTAATGACATATCTTGGCCGACCACAGCGCGGATCATCATCTAAGCTCTTCCTACCAAATTTAAATTCATTTGTCCACCTAGCAACATGAATGTCCTTTGCTTTCATATCTTTCTTTACAAAGTATCGAACCTTGATTTTTTTCCTTCTTTGCTAATCACTATGTGGGAACAACAACAGACCACGCCACCGCCACAGCTCTTTCCCAAGAGCACTGACGTGGCACATGTTTACAGGCAACAGTTCAATGAATACATTGTGATTTTCGAGAGTTATTTGGAAGAAACAGCCAAATATTTCTGACAAGCAAGAATACAATTAAACAAGAGCGTTGGAAGTAATACAAAATGTAGCTAATGTTAATACTTCAGTATCTGTTGCAAATTCTATATTAATCTTTCGTATAAACATTAGGTCTTTAAAAACAAAGTTGATGACCTTTCTGTTCTCTTGGAAGGAAAGAAATACGTGTTAGATATCAATTAACACTGACTAAGTGAGGAGCAACAACAGTTGTACTTTCCACCTGGTTTCGGTCTACTTGTTGGCTGTTGCAGACAAGACCAGAATTTTGGTGATGCTTCAATTTATGTTATAGCTTAGATTTACAATGTAATGTACTTGATATTAATGATATTTGTGAAAGAAATGTTTTTGAAGAGGCTGCTATAATACTACCATCTCTAAAACTTATTATTGTATTACAACCCAGATAGTTGTAGTGAATTATTCATTGAAAGACTAGAAAAACCTACCATAATTCTAGAAAAAAATTTACACATAAAATTTTTATCTTAGGGGATTTCAACACTGATATCAGAACCAGGGCATCAACACATCTCAACTTCCTTAATATGTTAAGGTTACATGACATGTTCTGTGTTAATATAATGTAACAAGACAGCACTCCTGTCTCGATAATGTCATGACTGATAGAGATAAATACAATTTTGAGATAAAGTTCTTTGATAAAGGCATCTTACTAAAACTTATGGTTAATAATATTAAATCTCATTGTAATCGGACTGAACAAATCAGGACAATTAATGACATAAATGTTGCTGATAATAGGACCAAACTGCAATACTCTCTATCTAAATATTGATGATGCTTTTAGTAAATTTATTATGTATGGTACTTTATTTTCTGCTACACTTAAAAAACGTTGTCCCAAGGTAGCTAAAAGACACAGATGTTGAGCAGTGAAGTATTTACTTGTCTTCTTCTGTAAAGGAATTTCGGAAAACTGTGTTGAGTAACTCTGCTTTAGTAGCACTGTCATCAGTAACATCACCATTGTTACTGCGCAGTGAAGGTATTGATTGCCTCTTGCCACTGGTGTGCTATACATATGACAGAATTTCTTTGGGTTTTCTGCCACATTTCTAGACAGAGTTTCGTTATGTAAACTATTAAATCATCACGCATTGAAATTCGCGCCAAATTTCGAGCTTCTGTAAAATTTCGTCAACTTGAGGATTCTGCGTTCTTTTAAATTTTGCATGCTTTTTTCATTGCCTCTGCAATAGTGTTCTGACCCGTTTTATGTACCAAGGGGGATCAGTACTGTGCCATATCTTGTTAATTTATCTGTTATGCCCCTATCAATTGCTGTCTATACTATTTCTTTGAATTTGAATCACATCTGGTCTGTGCTTAAAGAGTCAGGGTGGAAGGAGTGGAGACTGTCAAGTGAATTTTTTTCAGCTTTCTTAAATAGATGTATTTTGTGTTTGTTTTTAGTGGGTTTGGATGTTATGGTATTCAGTGTAGTTGTGGTCACTAATACCTTACCTGAGATGATGCTTCTTATTTTGCCAAGATTATTTGTTGCTAGGACATAAAGTGTTTTTTCGCAACCATTTACACTTTGAGTGGGCCCCTGAACTATTTGTTGAAAATAATTTTCTGAGAAGATATTCAGTGCGATTTCGTACGACGTTTAATGACTACCAGCGACGTCAAACATATATTTTCGCCAATACATCGAGGGAAGATTGAGGTCACCATCGTCTATAGTTGTCTGAGTGAGGTACCAGCTTTGAAATGACACTGAAGTTTTCTTTGAACTGTTCAGCAACTGTATCGTCTGATTCAGAGGGTCAGTAAAAGTAATCAGTTACTAATTTATTCTGGTTGTTCAGTATAACCTCTACCCATACTAACTAACAGGAACAATCTACTTCAGTTTCACTACAAGGTAAACTACTTCTGACAACAACAAAGACTCTACTGCCAATTGTATTTAGTCTCCCCTTTTATCAACACAATTAGATCGTTTGTAAAAATTTCCGCTGAACTTATTTGTGGCTTTAGCTAGCTTTCTGCACCTATAACAATTTGAGATTCGGTGCTTTCTATTAACGCTTGCAGATCTGGTTCTTTTCCAACAAAGCTATGACTAGTGATGGGGAGCTCGTGAATGAGTCGTTCAAATGAACGCTTCACTCCAGTGAAGTGTGAACTAACCACTCAATTTCAATGAACTGGTACTTCAAACTCTTCACGGCACACTCCACACTTCTTTCTAGTTCACTCACTCTCTTCCCCTCTCTCACTACATCGGCGCTACGTCACTCATTCTCCCTTCACTTCAGTTCCCCCTCTACTGCCTGTCGACGAATCGCGCGGCGTTTGTGGGAAATGATAGGTTTGGGAGGGGTTGCGGTGGTGAGGGGCGAGGGGAAGGCAGCGTCAGCTGCTTCCTGCAGTGCTGACATCTTGCGGACCAATGAATATTACAGATGCAAACGAAGAGGCTGGCTGTGTGAGCACGCACAGCCAACATGAAAATAAAAGGTTTGTTAATAACACTGAAAGACGGATTTTACCTGAAATCGTAACAATGACTGCAGGTGACAGTTTAAACTGTTTTGAATCTGGAGGGTTATTATTCTCAACAAAAATAAAATCTACAGGAAAACTTCTGAATAATTACCTAACGTAGATATATAGACTTTGTGACAGTGGTAAACATACACATTCTATTTTGGATTAAATTTTAAAAGGAACATAAAACTGGAATGCATTTCGTTTGTAGCCCTAGTTTTCAGTCCATGAATACAACAAATAATGTTTCACTTGGCAGATAAAGACTTTTTTGGGCGCTTCATGAGAAAATGTCGAGCAAGATTAAATGTAATACCTTCTTTATATGTGACAGGCTTCTCTGTTTATCTTTCCTTTGTCCCCTTCGACCATGCTCTATTTAAGTTAGCTCAGACACTGTAAGAGCGTAAAACGTTGCGTGCACGTTACTGCATAGTTCGGCCATCTGTTGGTAAAATTATGAAGTATTACGAAGCTTTTTGCACGAGCGAGGCGATGCGAGCGTAGCCGCGTCTGAGCGGCGAACTGGGCAACTTCGCCAGGCTTCCGTACTTCGTGAATGAACTACTTCATTTGAACGCTTCACGGCAAAGAGTGAAAAGAATGAAGTAGTTCGCGGGAATGAACGAGTTCGACCCACCTCTAGCTATGACAGTTAACAACAACAATATCGATTATTCCTATGTCTACTCTCTTCGTGTGTTCGTCCTGCACTCTTCGAAACTGAAGCTCTTTCCACACTTTCTGGAGACCCTTTAACCTAATAAAACCACCCATTTCCCTCCACGAAGTCGCCACTGCCTTTGTAGCCGCTTTCTGCATTTAGTGGAACCCGGAAATCCACCACCCTATGCCTCAAGCCGAGGAATCTGCAACCTACACTACTGCAGAACCGTCTGAGCCTCTGATTCAGACCCTTCACTTCTTTCTGTACCAAAGGACCACAGTTCGTTCTGTCAATGATGCTACAGATAGTGAGCTTCGCCATCATTTCGCAAGCAGGACTGCACTCTTCACTGCTTCAGCTAGCTAGCCGAAACCAGAGGGAATCGCTTCGAATCCAAAGCGACACACATCGTTAGTACCAACGTTAGCCACCACCTGCAGTTGGCTGCAACATGTGATCATTATGGCATCCTGAACCATCCATTCCACATTTGAAATGACTCCTCCCAGTATGCACAAGGAGTGCACATTGGATTCACTCCCCTTTTTCACAGCTATATTCGTAAGGGCCCCAATTATGCGCCTAACGTTGAAACACCCAATATCATTAATCCCACCATCTGTGAATGCCCAGAGCTTGCAGTCCAAGAGGATTCCTCTGGAACAGGGTGACTGGGAACTTTGTCAGCCACAAATAGCGCCTGAAACCTGTTGTCAGACGAACCAGGTAGGCATTCTGACTGGGGCCTCAGAAAGTCTTTCTCTGTCAGTTACGCCTTGAAACGATCTGCCACTCGACCTTTGGTGAGGGATCAACCTCAGTGCGGTCTGTACCTGGGGCAGTCACAGTAGTGGACTGATCGGGAGGACATGTGGGCTGTGCTGGATGTCCCTTGGATCACCCTGTCTGGCCCACCACAGTGACGTCCATTGCAAGAACATCAAAGTGCATGACTGAAGCCAACACCATATAGGAGGTGTGAGCAAAGGATCACCAACTCAGCTCACATCTGAATATTGGGTGGCTACGAAGAAACTGTTGGCAAAGTTCATGGATTTGTTCAGTCCTACTGTGCCATTTCAGGGAACAACCATTACACAACACAGAATCCAGGCAGATTGGAAGCCGTCGCTTGCTGTAATCATAATTATATATCTGAGCGATGCTAAATGCTACTATTTTTACATGAAGAAAAATATTATCTTCTCAATAATTTCAAATCGTGAGCTACACTCTTAATTTAATATATGAATTATTGAATTTACTTATGGCACAATCTGACGTGGTTTTACGGCGCTTTGTAAGCATGGAGCGGTGCACTGTGGCAGCTGTAATGTTCTGGCGCAATCACGAAAATTTGAAAACTACGCGGTCTGGCGTTCTGAGTATCAGAAAGCGAGAAACTTCCCCATCAGAGTCCTGATATCCCGGCAGATGTCGGTGTGAGGTGCACCCATTCGCTGGTCTGGCCAAACTAATTTGACTCACAGGCACGACAGTGCATGCTGGAATTGTCTGACATCAGACGGCCGACTCGGGACGAATATGTTCATTCTCCTGACACACGATATGTCTTCAGATCATAAGCAATTCCACTGTCACTTCTGTTGCAAACTGCCACTGGCTCTTAGTCCACCACAAGATACAGACCACAAGTCTCACCCACTAGGGAAAGACCTGAAGTTCTCCACCAGGAGAGAACCAGAAGACGAAGAAAGCATAGAAACACAACCACTTTTCACCAAGCCTCGCTATGGGAGCCGAATTAGCAAAAAAAGAAACCACCCCCACACCACACACAACAATCGAACTACCTTTACTCATTGAATCTCCCCTTTTGACTGTGCTGTTGGCCTGGTAACCAATCCAGACACAGCACCGGGGTTGCCATGCTGGGTGAGCAAGCCTCCACTTTGCATATCCCGAGAGGAGCCAATTAGCGACCCCAAAACTTCTTGTCTAAAAAAAGAAGGTTTTAGACTATAGAGGCGTTTCCCACGGTAACCATGGCCATGTTTTGGCAAAAAACATCTACCTTGATGGGACCACAGTCCCTCATTTACAGAGGTATCAAATTTTTCCGGGCCAACCATTTCCAATTTCTGAAAGAAGGCTGTTAAGCTTTTCCGACAGTCGTGCCCATGAAATATAAATTTCTGCCCCTCATTAAAAGAGCCTGGCGACTTCCTGGCATCGCAGGGGTTCCAGTCTTGCCTCTACTAAACGTCTACTATA
The DNA here is from genome assembly GCF_021461385.2 of Schistocerca piceifrons. NCBI lineage: Eukaryota > Metazoa > Arthropoda > Insecta > Orthoptera > Acrididae > Schistocerca > Schistocerca piceifrons. The sequence goes on from NC_060141.1 coordinate 192,128,392, forward strand.
ATGTATCCATTTTAAGTAAAGAAAATAATGTTGAAGTATAATAATAGCACGATGTCATGTGTAAACTCACGTGCTCTTTTCTTTCACGCAAACATGGCAATCATTTACATAAATATCAAGACAAAGCTGTGCAAGGTGTCAGAGACTTCCCAATTCTATACCAAAATATTACAGTCACTATAGCAGGCAGCAGAACCGCAACGAAGTTTGGATGTGATCTCACAATTGCATCCTTATTTCGCGACAAATACTCTGAATACTGCAAGGAAAAAGGTGTCCCTACTCTATCACAAAGCAAATTCAGGGCAATTTTTGTGTCCGAATTTAACATAGGCTTCAAACTGCCGAAAAGCGACACCTGTACGACATTTGATGTCTTTCTAACAGCAACGAGTAACCCAGAATTATGTGCAGAAGAAATTACACACAGGAAAAAAAAACAACATGAGCTTCATCTAAAAAGGCTGATAGCAGGCAAAATATAATCGTGTCTTTAACTTTTCTGGTTAAAGAGAATGTGAAAAAGCACCACGTGACAGCAATGGACGTGCAATAAACGTTTCCCACGCCAAAACTAACAGTTGGCCCAGCATTCAACAAGAGAAAAACATGGACATATAACTACAGTATCCATGATTGTGGGTCAAATAAGGGATAAATGTTCTTGTGGAGTGAGAAGGACGGAGGAAGGGGTTCAGATGAAGTTGGGAGCTGTTTATTAAAATACTTGGAGATAACTAACACTCGAGGCAAAAATTTCCACGTAATCACATATAACTGTAAGGGACAGGTAAATAATTCGTCTCTTATTGCCCTGGAAAGGACTTTTGCTGCCACCAAAAGATTTGAACCTGTGCAACATTATTTCCCCACGGTAGTCATACTAGACTTCCTTGCAATCAAGGTTTCAGTTGCATTGAAATTTATGTGAGAAACAGACGTCCAAAAGTATACAAGCCAGATGAATGGGCACAAGTAGTCAAATCTACTAGTCCAAAGTATTTCATTGTGACGAAAATGCACAGACAAGACTTCTGATGCTTGGGCAACCTGAAGTCATTAATCTCGATACCCACACTAATTCAGATCTGGAGATCCCATTCGTTTTAGTGAAGCCACTCAATTTAAGTTTGAGTATACAGATCCCTTCATGCTAAGTGTAAAGCGTTACAACTCAGATATAGGAACCTCCATGTCAATGGATCCACATAGCACAAGTAAAGGAAGACCTGCTGAACCACATCTATTTCAGCTGCCAATAAAATATAGAAAACCGCTTCAAATTAATCATAAAAAGATTGGTGACATACTGTCTCTTATGCAATACATACCTGCATCATATCAAAGCTTTTTTTTGCTCACGTTCTGGAAATAATGTGATTTCATATTTACAGCGTAAAAATGCTATTTGCCTTTATATAAGTTCACTATATTTAGAGATTATTCACAGTCTAACTGGACTTTATTACCTCAGATTGGGTTCTGGACCACCAATACACAATTATTATCGCAATTACGACCAACAACATTTATGTCTGTGTAGAAAATCAATTTAAAACTGACGCTGCAATATTTCACTAAGATGGCAGCTAACATAAGGCAATTATTTATCGATTCTGCTCCAACCCCTATTTTACTACTAACTGCACTCCATTGTGACTCATCTGAAAACTTCATTTTTATATAGGATGGGAATCGTAATGAAATAAAAGTGCAAACAAAGAAGATTCAGTTTAGTGACACACAACCTCTATTTTTCAAATATTAAATTAGCAACATAATATAGTTTTTTTACAGACCTCTGTGTTACAAGACATCAATCACATCCTATCAGTACAACAGTTCTAACAAGATGAAGGATTATTCTAAAATATTCATAGATAACAAAAGATTGAGAATTCCATGAGTATTGCCTAAGATATAAATTTTTACAAAATATTAAATTATGTCATTGACAATAATTATTTATTATTTTATTAACGATTAAGTTATTTTTATTAATATCACGAAAATGTTCATTCACATTCCACACACAATGCTGTCGTGAATATTATCCTGAATAAAATAATGGCTTGGATATTACATTGCCCCTTGGGCTGAGAAAAAAAGTAGTTTATGTATTGTATTTTTTTTATCAGACCACCATTTCCACATTGCTTATTGTTCACTTTCATTTCATTAACACACTGCTCTCATCAAGCAAATGTTCAGGTATAACATTAAGTAACTCATGACACAATTAGTGGTGATGTGATTGTGTAAATGGCTTCAGTAACTGTAAAATGCGGTGGAGACTTCCCGGATTGACTTCTTTCCCCTCCTCCCATATGGGGTCACTGGATCCGGAAAACTGGGAACAAAACCGTCCAAGGAGCTTCAAGAGATTACAGGAACCCACCCATATGTGTAAGGCTTGACATGATTATAACAGACAATATTTTGAACACGAGTATTTATGTTTCTGTTTAATTGTATCAGAGATCAAGAGAGTCTTTCATGGAGGTTTAACATGACAATTTAAAGTTCATGTAGTTCACAATAACAAAAGTTCATATAATGGTTCCCCGACGACGTCGTGTAGCTGCCCCCGCGTCGATCCGCTGGATCGAAGTCAGGTGAAGACCGTTGCTGGAACTCCCATGACCGCGTGGATGTGGCGTGGGCTGCCGTCGGCCACACCCTGGTCTGTATCTACTCTGTCTGGAAGTATTACTGCAGCAAGTCCTGTTACGCTCTTTCCACGTCCCTCTCGAACAAGGTGGGTAGATGATATGTCGAAAAGTGATATCAGTGACAAGGTAATTTTTATATTCATGCTGTGGAAGAAGTGTTAGTTTAAAATTCGGTTTCATTCAGACGGATTCATACAGTTTGTTTTCATATGATGTCCCGCATCTTAACATTGTTCATTTGAACATAGTGAATAATTGTTAAGTTTAAATAGCTATGCACATGTATGACACTGCACCGTTTTTCATTCTGGTGTCCATTGTGTGCTCTGTTTATTTTCTGCAGTAAGCAAACAGTTCCTTGAGGCGCTACATAGCCAGCAATGCATTATATTGTTGCCCGCACGGCTGGCTGTACAGTTGTCTCGTAACATTTGACACATGAAGGTGACTCGTAACTGCTTTATTTGAGGTCTGAAATTTTATATCAATGTTTATAATGTTAACAGTTTTTCAACTTCCATGTCGTTGCCACTAACATTAACACTCTATGAGCGTTCATACGTTCAATGAACGCAGCTATAACCACTGTTCATCACTTTTCTTAAAAGAAAACACATTTTTTCACGCAACGACTAGACTTTCATAGTTCTTGTTAGACTCGCTTCACTGTCCTGATTGCTGCTAGTGTTTCATAAACAAAAGAAACAGGCACACTTCTATGCAATTGACACTTTACAAAGTAATGATTTTTGTTCATGTTCACATTATTCCATATTGTAATAACATGATAACAAAGGCCATATACTGTCAAAAAAGATAATATGACAAGATGACTGTTAGAATCCTCTACATTGTTCTGACAATAGGATCATCATTGAAACTGTGTAGATACCAGTGCAAGTTCATATTTGATGACACATTTTATTTGTGTTCATTTATACTCATTCATTCATATTCTTGTTAGAATTATTACCAGATTATGGGATAGATGTCCATCTTCAGTTCACCTAACAAGAGAAAAGGTCATGAGAGCAAACAGCAAAGATAACCATGTAAGGAAAAAGTACCCAAAATGGTACACAACAGGAAAATGTTCCATAAAGAGCGAATGCAGATACAGACAAACAAGCGAACTCACACCTAATTTATGATAATATTTTCACTGTAACTACTATTTACATATTTAAATTCGTGCTGTTGCGCATTTGCACTGGATATAATATTCTCTTTACAGAGTCACAAAAGTGGTTTCATACTGCAAATATTTCTTAATGTCTCTATGACAATACAGCCCTTTTAGGTTCACTGTACTGACATCTCCTAATACATATCATCCATTATGCGGGACTGAGATTATTTTAAATGGTCCTTCGTACAATAATTGCCATTTTCTATTCTTCCTCTTGATTAGCGATGCCTTGGGATGCATTCTTAGCAATACCAATTCATCGACACAGTATTCCTGTTTATTAGTAAGTTTTTCATCAAATTTCACCTTGAGGAGCTCTGCTTGGCGACTTATATTCCAAATCCATTTTCTCCTGATGTGTTATTTTTTTCTTCTTGGATCTTTGGTATAGGATTAGCCCATTTATTACCTCATTCTTCTTTGTCCAGGGGACCGAGTATTAAGCTCTACAATAGGTCTTATGGGGATAGACTTTCATATCATAAACACAATATTTTACGATACCTGGTCGATCTATAAATACTTCATGGTATCTGGATAGCAATTTTATAAGTTGTCCAGCCTGTGAAGCGTCAAAACAAGTTGCCTCTTTCACCTTCTTCTCTATTGTTGCGTCGATGTCACTCACAGTACTGGGTGCATCATTGTTTCGGTTAGTACGACACTTTTGTGAGTGTTCATACTCTAACACCAACAATTTTTATTTGCTGACAGATACATCTAATCTTGTCAATAGAAGGCTTGCACCGAACTCCCAATTCAGCTTCAGCGTCATTGGTCGCAGCCAATACTTAAGTACACATGTTCCACAGGTGAGATCTATTATAACCTCTCTGTCCCGTGAAACTCAAGACCGAGTAACACTGACATTGTAACTTTTCTGTTAATAGGAACGTGCATATAACGCTATCATTTCCAAAGGAAACCTCAACCTGTGTCTGGTACTTCATAATTTGCGCCTTATTTCCCAGTGCTCCTACAACTTTGCAATTCTGAGCAGGCAAAATCGGCAGTCTTTTTTATTTGCGTTACTTTCCTGAAAAATTGTGCATTCATCACTGATACACTCGCAACGGCGTCGAGGAGAATAATGGTAGCTAACCCATTAATAGTTCCATTGATATTTGCCTGAATACTTTCCTTTTTTTCTTTATCAGCGATGGTAGATTCTTGCTAGAGTCCATCCTCTCGACCTATTGACTCCATTCTTAGTCTCGATCTCGTGGCGAAGGCCTACAGAGACCGAAATTGGTTTGTTGACTTCGATATATTCTGTTTCAGCTCTGAGGATACCTCCACTAGCCGGCCGCGGTGGTCGTGCGGTTCTAGGCGCTCCAGTCCGGAGCCGCGCTGCTGCTACGGTCGCGGGTTCGAATCCTGCCTCAGGCTTGGATGTGTGTGATGTCCTTAGGTTAGTTAGGTTTAATTAGTTCTAAGTTCTAGGGGACTGATGACCACAGCAGTTGAGTCCCATAGTGCTCAGAGCCATTTGAACATACCTCCACTATTTTCGCATTTTGTGGTTCTACAGTCAGAGGTGGGCTACTGAGGTTCCACCGTTGCGGATACTGGTTATTCGGCATGGGTATAGCCTATACGTAATTCACTGGCTGATCCGGATTCATAAAATTTTGTTTCGGCTGCCAATGACTTGGCTGTGGTTGTTGCCAATATTTAGTGTCACCATGCCTGTTTTTTGGTTTATCCTTGTACAGACTGTCTAATTTATTTTCATTCGTCTTTTACGATTAGGATTATTATTATTGTTGGCATTTTCATTACTGTATTGCCTTTGATTACGATTCAGATGGTGGTAGTCATTGGTTTCCTGGTAAGTATTATTATTACAGTAGTAATCAGATTTTTGGTTGTAACGACTTTTACTATTACTATACTTTCCATTGCCAAAGGTTTTATTTTTGTTTTTATTGGGACTGCCTTCGCCACTATTTCCATTGCTTCCATTCCAAGAACGTTTTCTGTTAGAACAGTTGGCACTATTTATTGTCAGAATTCTTTGTGGCGTCTTCTTGTATTAAGTCTAACGAGTCTATCACAGATAAAAATTCCTTAAGATCAGTATCTGTGACGTTAAACAGTTTCTGTCTAATATCTATTGGCAATCTAGCCTTAAATACTCGTGACAGGTCCCGTGTGGTTACTGGTTCGTCACAGTACCTTGTCATATTAATATATTTCTCAAAGTATTTTCTCAAAGATCCTGTCTTCAGGTTATATATTGCTGTATTGTATACAATCTTTCTTAGTCGTTGTTGAGTCGACGCTGACCAGAACTGGCCGAAAAACGCCTTTTCAAATTCGTTAAATGTTTTGCATGTTTCTGCTGCATTCAATGGCCATAGCAATCCATCACCTGAAATGTGTGAAACCACAAACTGGATTTTGTGTTCCTCCATCCAAGAGTTTGGAAGAACTCTTCTAAAGTTTCTCATAAAAATTATGGGATGAATATTCTTTTCACTCTCCTTGTTGAATACTTGGAATTGGCGGTGTTTAATCAAGCTCTCTTAAGGTACATAAGTGCATGGAGTTGTTGTCATTAGCAGGTGTTGTACTGACTTTATTGCAAGTACACTCAATTTCATAATTTGGGTTCTTGGTGAAACAAATTGCTGAGGTAATACAGATTGCAATAGAATTTGTTGGCAAATTTTCAATAATCCTTTGCCATTTAGTACCATCATCCACATTGCTGTGTGCTGACATTGTTTCTATATTGTGCTTTTCAATGTTCAATGCCTTGGCTACTTCTGTTCGGACCTGCTTTTGTACTTCTGTGGTATCACTCTGTATTGACTCCACAGTAGTAGTCAAAACTTTGAACGGCGCTTCTAACTTATCTACTTTAGTTTGAAGATTATTCACTTGAGTTGGTATATTTGCCAACTGCTTAATACCAGTCTTTATTGCAATGATTTATTTGTTGAAATGAGTCGTAATTACTGTATCGCGGTCGACTAAAAGCTGACTAATTCTCTCAACAATTTCCTTATCTACTTCTATAAAAGTATTGTTTATTTGTTTCATTAATTTCCTATCATGCTCCTACTCCCTGAGGTCACATTGCTGTTCTTCTATAGCCTTCTTGCTTCTGCTTAAGCTCACGTTGCTGTTTCTTTTATGGCCTGTTCTTGCCCATGCTTTTCCTTTTCCTGTTCCATTATATTAAACTTTTCAAATAATAATATCCCATAGCGGCATAGCTTCAGTATTGCTAATTTCTGCACCTTGCACGATAGAAATATTGTCGTTCACTTCTAAATGTTTAACTACAGTAATGTCCATCTGTGTTGACAACTTCTCAGTTTCATTTCTGCTCGGAATATCAGGTAAATAAATCATTATCATCTATATTTCCTCCCCCCATGAACCATAGACCTTGCCGTTGGTGGGGAGGCTTGCGTCCCTCAGCGATACAGATAGCCATAGTGTAGGTGCAACCACAACGGAGGGAATTTATTACCTCTGATTGGGTTCTGGACCACCAATACACAATTATTATCGCAATTACGACCAACAACATTTATGCCTGTGTAGAAAATCAATTTAAAACTGCCGCTGCAATATTTCACTAAGATGGCAGCTAACATAAGGCAATCATTTATTGATTCTGCTTCAACCCATATTTTACTACTAACAAATAATATATATTGAATCTTTATGTACCTTCACTATATGCATTAACACTTGTAAATATTTCTCAATGTCAATCACCTATTATTATTCAGCATTTACCAATAAACCACATAGTGCTAATGGCTGCACTCCTTTGTAGCTGGTCAGAAAACTTAACATTTATATAGGTCGGGAATCATAATTAGATAAAAGTCCAAACAAAGAAGATTCATTTTAATGACACATAAACACTATTTTTCAAATATTACATTAGTAACATAATACAGTTTTTTACAGATCTCTGTGTTACGAGACATCAATGACATCCCATCAGTACAACAGTTCGAACAAGAAGAAGGATTAATCTAGAAGAATCATAGAGAACAAAAGATTGAGAATTTCATTACCTTTTTCATTGTGTATTGTCTGAGACAAAAAGTTTTACAAAATATTAAACGATGTCATTGACAATAACTATTTAATATTTTGCTAACAATGAAGTTCTTTTTATTAATAGCTTGAGAATGTTGATTCACATTCCACACTCAATGCTGTCATGAATATTATTCTGAATAAAATAATGGCATGGATATTACAATATTTCCATTTAACTTTAGAGTCGCTGTAACTCAAAACTAGTTGAATGTGTCTTATGAGTAGATCTCTCTGACCCCTTCATTTTTAAGGTAAGGAAATTTAAACTTTCAATACTACAAGAAATACTTCAAAGCCTCAAAACGAGTGTGACCTATACAGTAATGATGCCAAATTTAATTATTGTTGGGAAGTATGGTAGAAGAAAATAACGACTGAAATTATATGGTGAAATGACAGATCATGCAAAGAAAGTACGAGGTGAATTCAAGTTCTAAGGCCTCCGATTTTTTTTTCTAATTAACTACTCACCCGAAATCGATGAAACTGGCGTTACTTCTCGACGTAATCGCCCTGCAGACGTACACATTTTTCACAACGCTGACGCCATGATTCCATGGCAGCGGCGAAGGCTTCTTTAGGAGTCTGTTTTGACCACTGGAAAATCGCTGAGGCAATAGCAGCATGGCTGGTGAATGTGCGGCCACGGACAGTGTCTTTCATTGTTGGAAAAAGCCAAAAGTCACTAGGAGTCAAGTCAGGTGAGTAGGGAGCATGATGAATCACTTCAAAGTTGTTACCACGAAGAAACTGTTGCGTAACGTTAGCTCGATGTGTGGGTGCGTTGTCTTGGTGAAACAGCACATGCGCAGCCCTTCCCGGACATTTTTGTTGCAGTGCAGGAAGGAATTTGTTCTTCAAAACATTTTCGTAGGATGCACCTGTTACCGTAGTGCCCTTTGGAACGCAATGGGTAAGGATTACGCCCTCGCTGTCCCAGAACATGAACACCATCATTTTTTCAGCACTGGCGGTTACCCGAAATTTTTTGGGTGGCGGTGAATCTGTGTGCTTCCATTGAGCTGACTGGCGCTTTGTTTCTGGATTGAAAAATGGTATCCACGTCTCATCCACTGTCACAACCGACGAAAAGAAAGTCCCATTCATCCTGTCGTTGCGCGTCAACATTGCTTGGCAACATGCCACACGGGCAGCCATGTGGTCGTCCGTCAGCATTCGTGGCACCCACCTGGATGACACTTTTCGCATTTTCAGGTCGTCATGCAGGATTGTGTGCACAGAACCCACAGAAATGCCAACTCTGGAGGCGATCTGTTCAACAGTCATTCGGCGATCCCCCAAAACAATTCTCTCCACTTTCTCGATCATGTCGTCAGACCAGCTTGTGCGAGCCTGAGGTTCTTTCGGTTTGTTGTCAAATGATGTTCTGCCTTCATTAAACTGTCGCACCCACGAACGCACTTTCGACAAATCCATAACTCCATCATCACATGTCTCCTTCAACTGTCGATGAATTTCAATTGGTTTCACACCACGCAAATTCAGAAAACGAATGATTGCACGCTGTTCAAGTAAGGAAAACGTCGCCATTTTAAGTATTTAAAACAGTTCTCATTCTCGCCGCTGGCGGTAAAATTCCATCTGCCGTACAGTGCTGCCATCTCTGGGACGTATTGACAATGAACGTGGCCTGATTTTGAAACAATGCGCATGTTTCTATCTCTTTCCAGTCCGGAGAAAAAAAAATCGGAGGCCTTAGAACTTGAATGCACCTCGTACATCTTTACCATGGAAAGTACATGGTAAGTCCATCACTTTTTGGTAGGTTTCTGTCCCTTCCTCGTCATGTTTAGCTATGGAGGTTTCTTCATTCTTTTTGTCTTGGATGTTGGTTTATTATGTGGTAAATTGGAATATAAATTTCTTACATGTTCACCACACAACTGTTTAAGTTCTTGAATGTCTGCATATTTTATAAGATATTGGCAGGGGCTCTGAATATATACCCATATGATTAGTTATTTGCAAAGCACTCTTGATTTATCTTACAAAAGTGGTCAATCGACAGGATTCTGCTCGCCAGTACCCCCAGATTAACAGTAATCGTGCCTTACACAAACTTTCCTAGTAGTTACACTGTACACTGATCTCCTCTAAAGCTTCCGTGGTTCTTATCAAGTCAACCACATACTTGGTTTGCGATTGCCGAACAAGTGCTCGCTACTAACTTATTTTCGACGATGCTGCAGGGGCACAACTTAGTGTTTCACGTGGGTGAATATGCAAATACCATTAGTTTTGTTATTTTCTCACTACTATCCTTCAACAAGTTTGAAGCTGTCAACGCTGTATTTCTTCAAAGACCTGGTTAATCATATGAGCAGCAAATCCAAAAAACTATCTGCTATGAACAGCTGAATGGTGGGACGCCCTCAAGGTTTTGGTGCCTCTTTCGAACATTTGTGAAACCTATATTAATACCTGACCTCACACTATGGACAATATAGACATGAAAACTACCTTATGAAATTCAAACATTTTTGATTGTGGCGAAGGACTCCCACAAGAAGTTAAGTTGCAGTTAGCAGATCGTGTTTTCCTGTTGTAAGATGGCCACACACAGCACCCGGCATCCACAAACAGTACTTCCGCTTGGCAACCGTCTGGTTTGTCGATGCCACTGACGACTACTGAACACATATGATAGCTTCCAATGCTTACCAATACACCATAATGGAGCAGCAGCAGCCATCTTACCCTTCCCTGCAGCAGATCCTACCCAGGCATGCCCAAAAATACCTGACACTACCAATGCAGGTCATTACCCTCTGGGGCCAATGATACACTGTACCCAGCTGACAACAAGCTGCAGGACACCACCCACCCTCTCAGAGTACAGACAGTTGTCAACAGATCACGCACAGCTGTTTATTCCAGTCACAGTTCAGCGAAATTGTGAGTAAATGTTTTCCGCCATGCGACCCATGACCTTCACGAGGCATAAGAGAATGTGACGCTGTTAAATCACACCATAGAACCACCAGTGTGAAACAAACGAGTTTGGTTCCACTGGCCATCAATGACAGTGACTGAATCTGTTTACTTGACCGGCTGCCAGCCACCATTTCCTGGTAGACTCTGGCTCTGTACTCAACACTACTCTGGTCCCCCTCTTACTATTCAACCTACCCTGATATTTTATTTCACTTCAAGGTGGCGAACGGATTGATCCATACAACACATAGTACTACTGAACGTAACATTGATTTTGGCAATGGACAGATGTTCAAGTGGACCTTCATTCAGATGGACTTGAGTGCACCACAGTTGTATTTTTTTTTTGGTGCTTTTATCTGTTCAGCAGTTACGTTCTTCACTCAGTGAGCAACTAGAGACAACCAATAAATTGTGCTGCGCTGCCAGAGTTGAGTGTATTGTGTTACAAGAACAGAATTCATCATTAAAGGCATCACCACACGAGTGATACACTTAACTAGCAGATGCCAAAAGCGAACTCCTGTCATTGTTATCTTAAAATGCCGCCAACCTGGATAGCCTAACTTCACAGGAATTCAAACCTCACAAACGTTTAACGTAACGTAGAAGACCTGCAAATCGAAGTACAGTACTTTATTCTTAATCCTGTGGATAACAGTAAATATGATTCCCTTTATGAGTTACTGGCCCAGACTTTACTGAATTGGGACTTGACAGACACTTCTAAGAGTGTGAAAACTTACTACTTCCAGAGAGCTGCTGTGAACACCATTCAGCACTGCATGAAAATGTTAGAATCATCGCAGTCAACTCTGCTTCCCACGGCGACTGTCTCCTTTCTGTGACGACATATCGCATATACATTAGTGACATTGGAATTTGTGACAGTGCAGTCAATGTCACTGACTCCCTCTTGTGTGCATTTAGTATGACACAGCCTTTAAGCCACTACAGCAATTAGGGTAGCTTGTCACCAAATAGAAATCACAGTGGGACCTCTTCTCTCCTACAAGTCATGTACCTTCCCCCAGATACGTTACTGATAGTGAGAGCAGATCTGGATGAATTAGTAAGAGCATTATCTGTCCCTCAAACATGATGCTAAGCGTATCACATTACTATCACAGTTCGTACTATACACTATCACTATAAGGAAACAACACAGAGAAAGAAACTCAACTGATCACGTTTGCAGTCGCACCTAACTAACCTAACAGGTGTAATGTAAATGGTGGAAGCAATCTTTGGTCTTGCCCCATTCTTTCTGTGAGAAGATAAGCTTAAAACATTCTTTCCGTTACCACTAACAGTGAAAACCTTTGCATTGCACTGACTTGGCAGGTTATTCGAAAGTCATTTTAACTACTTTGTAACTCAGATGGCTGGGCATGAGAAGTACTATAAATTCATCCCCAAATTAAATGGACTTGCCCCTTTTTTCCGCGTGGTCGTTATTGTTTGTTAAAAAAGGTATAAAGGTCCTGTGAATTGCTGAGTGTCAAGCTGTATTCAAGAAATTAAAGAAGGCACTATTAACTAGCCATGTAATAATTCTTCCAAATTTTGGAGAAGGACTTATCCTGTCCTGCGATGTGAGCAACCAGGCAGTCAGATCCGTTTTAAGTCAGGCAGTAAATGGGAAAGAATATCAAATAGCACATGCACCAAGACAGTTAAATGAAGCTGAGGACGATTACTCAACCATAGAGGATATGTTGAGCTTAACAAATGAATTCACTTTTTGGTAGCAAATTCATACTTACAATCGACAATTGTAACAGAGCTCTGTTACACTTCTAATATAACTTGTGGAGTACCCATTGCTCCTCAGAACACTTTCCAGGTGTTTCAACAAGAAAGAGGAAAGCCTTAAGGCTTCCCGTACTGCAGCGAACGACCGTCGCAGGTGGCAAGAGGAGAACCGCACCTGAAATGACCGAGGAGAAGCCCTCGGACGTTGGCGCGCCAGGTACATATAGTTTGCGGCCGCGAGCTCGGCTCCAGTTCACCACCGGCAATGGAGGGTGAAGTTTTGACACTGCCAGCCACTCGTGCTGGCGTAACGTCAGTAAAATCATTAGATGAACGTCGGTCGAAGAACCCGATGCAGAAGCCAGCAGGCAGTGTGTCAACAAGTGGCCACGAAAGCCTTAACAATTTTGTATTACGCCTCTAGGGGGAGGAGATTTGCAGATTGTACCGAGGCCTTGAACAACGACGGAAGAAGAAAGCGCGATTGATGTCCTCTATCGCCTTTCCGTCACGGTGCCGGGATGAAGGTGCTACACCGAAGTTCTTGAAATATAAGCGCCTATTCAGGACTGGCCACGCACATCGCCTCTACGACAGAATGGAACGAGCTTTTCTTCGTGAGCGAATTCATACAACACGGAGAGACTTGGCGAGAACGGATCAGGAACTTATGGACATTTTCTATCAACTAAGTAGCAGAATGCATCGAGACGACTAGGACAAGATCGACAGCATCACTCAACAGGAGCATGCAGAACGAACTCGAGCGCTGCACCGAGCGACAGAAGAAAAAGTTTGAAAGATGCCGGAAGCAGACCGACAAGGCGATTCCCGATATGTCACACACTGTGGTCAGCCTCACTGAGCGACAATTCATCGAAGAGGAAGTGTCTGTTCTTCAAAAAAGGAGGGAATTTCGCTATCATCCCGAGAACTATACCTATGGAGGACATCATTGCCAACACCGAAGCGGCCATTCGGACCCTTCCTTGTGAAAGAACAGAGGAAATACGCACTGAAACAGCCAGGATACTGCGCCGAGCAAAACCACCAGCTTGCAACCTGAAAAACGAAGAGCTACAAGCCATTAAGAATCTCAACGCCGACAAGAGTATATTGGTACTGCCTGCCAATAAGGGGAATGCGCCCGTCACAGTGAAGACCGAAGATTATGAGCAAAAGATCCGAGACCTATTAGATCCGACGACGTACCGAAAACTAAGCGCAGATCCGACGCAGCGTATCACACGGAATACGAATCGATTAATCAAGGCGTCTTTTCTGCCGGCGGACATACAGAGAAACCTGCGCAACACAGAAGCCCTACCACCTCGGCTGTATGGATTACCAAAGATACATGAGAACAACGTTCCACTAAGATCGATTGTTAGCGCTCCTGGCTCACCGAAATATAAGCTGGCAAAACACTTGGCCTCTCTGCTCCAGCCACACGTGGGGAAGACCGACACATACATAAAGGACTCAGGACATTTCATTGAGAAGCTGAAGAATCTGAAACTTGCACCAAACGACATCCTGGTCAGCTTCGATGTTGTTTCTTTGTTTACGAAAATGCCACTCAAGGACGCTCTGGAGCACATCGGTTCCATTTTCCCGCAAGACTTCACAAAGCTCTTCCATGCATGTCTCACCACGATCTATTTCACGTGGGATGGCGATTTCCACGAACAGCTGGAAGGCGTCGCCATGGGTAGTCCTCTTAGTCCAGTGGTGGCCAACTCCTTCATGGAACAATTCTTGGTGGCTTGCAAACCTAAGGTGTGGTACTGGTACGTCAATGATACCTTCGTTGTGTGGAGCCCTGGTGAAGAGCAGCTCACTGACTTCCTAAGACACTTGAACAGCCTCCATGCCAACATAAAATTTACCATGGAAGTAGAGAAGGACAAAAAACTGCCATTTCTAGATGTGCTGGTTACAAGGGATGGTGAAATCCTGGGACACAGCGTATATCGAAAACCGACACACACGGACCGATACCTGCACAAACTATCAAACCACCACCCGAGCCAGAAAAGAGGCATGATTAATACGCTCGTTATGCGGGCAGGGCGAATTGTGAGCCGCAGCACCTCAGACGCGAAATGCAACACCTGGCAAGTGTTCTGAGGAGCAATGGGTACTCCACAAGTTTTATTAGAAGTGTAACAGAGCCAAACACTCGGCGAAGTAAGGAATCAAAAAAAGAAATGTAGGGTACGGCCTTTCTGCCATAAATTCCCAGAGTGATGGACAGAATCCATCGTTTATTGCGCAAACACGGCGTAAAGACGATTTTCAAACCGACAGGGAAGATCAAAGATTGTCTTAGATCGGCAAAGGAGAAAAGGGACCCACTTGCAATGTCGGAAATATTCCGTATACCATGCACATGCGGAAAAGTTTATATTGGAATGACTGGACGATCAATCAACACCAGGATCAAAGAACATAAGTGACATTGCAGGTTGGGGAAGGTGGAGAAATCGGCCGTGGCAGAGCACGCACTGAGTGAGACCGACCACGTAATAAAATTCGCTGACACGGAAGTTCTGGCTGTAGAGAAGCACTATCACACGCGCGTGTTCAGAGAAGCTGTAGAAATACAAAAACACGCGAACAGTTTCAACAGGAAAGAGGAAAGCCTTAAGGTAAACGGATCCTGGTTTCCCGTACTGCAGCGAACGACCGTCGCAGGTGGCAACTATGGAGCAAATATCTCTGGAATGAGCATTGCGTTCTGCGCATTTTGTCAACATTAAAACCAGGGTTGTCACGCGTTTTCGGGATTTCGCTGTGCGTGTGTGCTTTCTCCAGTGCTTGAAGTTTATAATATCAAGAGTTTTCGTTGTGTTTCATCGTTTGTTGGTAGTATAATAGCGATGGTGAATTACTGTTGTTGCTACGGATGCAAAGAAAAATATGTGAAAGGAGGGATAGTAACTTTTCATGGGTACATACCATGTAGCTCTAATTGTAGTTATCATATTAGTAAGAGACACTGTATATGTTTAAAAATTTCAAGATGCATTATAATTAAGGCTTGATTCTGTAGGCCTATTTTTCTATGATTTTATGACTATATTATAGATATTATGGCTCGTACAAAAGCTTACAAACAATCGCTTCCTCTCGTAAATTTGCTAGTGAAAGGGAATTGTTAGTTGTTTCAGCAAATACTATCCTCCATGCATTTATCAGTGACTTGTCGATTATGAATATAGATTACTCAGTCTACTACTATTTATTTAATAAACTGGGAGCAAGCACGTAAAATGCGTTAAATAAATACTTCAACGTGTTGCCAGTAAGAAAAATTGTAATTTAGGTCGCAAAAACGAGAAAATAAATACGCAGAAATAGCGGAAGAAAAGGACGAATTAGCAAGGATATAATCTCTAACTGTGGAAAATTCGGTGTGTTTCAGACACTTACAAAAGTACTAGCGTACTGTCAAGTCGTTTTTCAAGACAATCACTGCAAAAATGTACGTCTGGCTCTGTAATACTATAAAGTGCCGTATCATGCCGAAAACAACCAAAAATCGAGTGCATCTGAACTGTGACACCTATCGCAAGGGTCAGGATGTAATATCACTTGCCCTTAAAAGTTACGTAGCTGGTTTATTCCCGGTATCAAATGGATACTGTTAAAATGTCTGCGCAACATATATAAATAATCCACGACACGTACGAAAAGAATTCGTCTGTACTAGGGATGTAGTGACATTCTAAATATACAGGGCGCTATACGGACAAACACACGACGTCCCGAGAACACGTGACCAGGCCGGCAATGTATGTTGACAGCACAAAATCTGTTCTGCGCTTTGAACGCTCACTCCAGAGATATTTACTCTATGGAAGCAAGAGGAGAACCACACCGGAAATGACCGAGGAGAACCCCTCGGACGTTGGCGCGCAGGGTATATATAGTCTGCGGCCGCGAGCTCCGCTCCAGTTCACCACCGGCAATGGAAGGTGAAGCTTTGACAATGCCAGCCACTCGTGCTGGCGAAACGTCAGTAAAATCATTAGATGAACGTCGGCCGAAGAACCCGAGGCAGAAGCCAATAGGCAGTGTGTCAACAAGTGGCCACAAAAGCCTTCACAATTTTGTTTTCACGGCAACATTTGTATTTCAAGGACTTGAAGCTTGTTATTTGCGTTAAATTTGTTTTTGAGAGGTTTCACGATATACTATTTCCTGTGAAACATTTGTTTAACTTTTTATAGATGATTATAACAGAATATGTAACCTGTAAATCTTAAAAGTGCATCTTACATATAAACAGAAGTGCTTCGTTGATAGATGGAAACTGTCTAAAACCATTAATAGTTAGCAGCCTCAGGTTTGTAGGCCAGAAAGCACTTGCACACGCTCGGTCAGAATTTCTGCTGGTATAGTTTTCATGTTGGCATCAACTGATGTGATTCATGTTGGTGTATGTAGCTATGCAGGTGTTAGCTCAGGAGCTAACAGCGATGTTAATTAAACGAAATCGCCTGCAAGAAGACAGAGAGTAATTCTAAAATCATTGTACAATTATTAAAAATAATTTTAAAGTCCTTTCAACTTATGTCTCCCCACATGTGAAGGGCTTATTTCAGTAGTGATACAAGTCCATTGTTGTTCATTCTGAGATACAGAGTCCTAAAGTTAAATGAGCGCTGAAAATCTGCAGTTGAGATAACAGAAATATTCAAACATATGGCGTCTTGCTAGAGATGAATCTTTCTTTCTGTTGTTTCGACCATTAATTTCAGAAGCATTATAAACAGAGAAGTGGAGGTAATGGACTTGAACCACTATCGAAATAAGCCCTTCATGTAAAAGTTACATAAGCAAATGTGAGATGACATGGAAGCTTGCATTAAGGTCGATTCACACTTGGTGGAATGGAATGGGACAGAACATCAAAACGTCCCACAATACATTTTAAATGATACTCTTCACACAGGTCGTCAAAGGAATGGGATGTGATGGTGTGAAATGTCAAAGTCAAAGTACTGCTAGATGTAATAAAGAAATGTGAATGAGGGTCTTATTTGGGGGGCAGGTGGTTATATACGTGAATCAGCTGGTTAGCATTTCTCTAACAGCAGCACTCTCAACACAGAAGTTGGAGCTGCTGAGCATTGTCACCAGGTAGTGGTGGCTTAATCTGTTCCATATTTCTCGTTTAGTCAGGTCCTCCACAAGCGCTAGTGGACGCACAAGATGGCGTAAGTTTGGTTTTCAGGAATGCTGGCTAGCATAGTTCATGGCATCAGCCTACTGAATCAGTACTCTTTTTCCCTGAATATACTCTCTTGTTCAATGACATTTGGTCTTCTGGAGGACTTCCCTCTCTATGACTGTGTGTTGTTGCAGGAATAGCTCACTGCCCATGGTGAACCCATGGTGCAATATTTCTCCCTCCTTTGAGAAATCCAATACCAGATTGTCACCTGTTTACATTCTTGGATAAAAGAATCTTAACAGTGTTTCACAAGTTGACATAAAAAATACAATGTTCTCGAGTTTTCCTTACTCTAATTTAATATAAACTATGTGGTTCATTGGGGTTCTATTAAACGAAAGGATTTTGCCTAAAATTAAACTAGTCTGTTGGGAGCCCGTGCAATGGGAACTCAACAGGAAGTCAGTTTTCCATTTAAAGTAGATAATATTTGCAGAAAATAGAGTTAGAAGCACAATTGCACCAGAAACTGGGACACTCATGGTTAGGATTTTATCACAGTGTTTATCATGACAATGTCATACAAGCTAGATCACCTGCTGAACGGTAATGCGACCTTTCATCATTTGTATAAGACCGTCTAGCGAATGGAAAATATCAGGTTTTAAGGTGTTGCTTAGGTAGATAAGGTTCTGAGTTGGCAACACGTTGGCAATGGGATTTCTGGCTAATATAATGAGGGCTGTGTCAAATTCATTACAAGGATCCCAGTGACAATAGCTGGGAGATGAAAGGGAGTTCTTGCTATGCCACAGGTAGTACCATTAAGCAATAAAATACTACCTTGCAATTCCCTTGAGTCGACCTGTTTTAATTACTACTTCTACTGCGAACACGGAATAAAACCAATGCATATCGACCCTTTGGCATCAGGACATGCCTGTAAATAATTCAGCATCCATTTCATCTAAGGATAACTGTGTCCCATATGCTTCATGTCAATATGGACCATCCTGCTTCGTAAATAGTGAGTCTTTCTACTTGACATTGTTGGAGGTCATCCACCGACATCAATCCATGGCTTCCCCTGTCCTCAGAGGCCAACTTTATTTCTCAAATTTTTATTTGTATGTATTTATCCAGAGCTTCTGATTTTTACCTTATTGGTAACGTTTGGGGGAAAATATCTTTCTCCCCCCCCCCCCCCAAAATTACTTCCCACATCTTTAATTGCACATATTTATGCAGAGCTTCCCATTTTTGCCTCAGTGGTTATGCCAGCTGAGAGAAAGGAATCCTTGTCACTCTCCCTCCCTCCCTCTATGAACACTATACTATACACCAACCCCAACACCAAAAACATATTATCAAATGAAAACACAAATTTTGCTACTAACACAATGTAATAACTTTGTAAAAATAAGACAAAGATGCAAACAGGATACAACTTACTAAAGCGTTCCTATAGATATTCTGCAAGCCTTGTCCCTTATTGGCACAACCTGAATGCATAAGACACCTTGTGCATATCCTGTGCATATCCTGTGCATGAATTTCTGCTTCCTTCCTACCTGTTTTGCCCTTTACCTTCTTTGCAGGTAGCAGAAATGAAACCTGTGGTAAAATATCCAGAGCACCTATAAAAGGTTTGATGCACCTCAAGTGGACAACAGAGACTCACGTTGGCACTGTAATTTGACATTTACAGATGATATCATCTCCATGACTTGGTATGGACCTTGATAATGCATAAGAAATTTTTTGCTGTTCCCTCTGGTTGATAGGGGCTTCCTAACATTACACATTGGTTAACCCTGTAATCTGGAAAATTGGCAGTAATCGTCCAATATTCTCTTGTCGCTTGAGTGCCTTAGTATTTCCTGTTTCTGCTTGCTTCCACAAGTCTCTCAACGTTTTTGCAACATTTCGTACTAGCTCTCCATTTTCCCCAATATTAGGTTCAACAAACTTCAAAAGGAGATAGTGTCTTCCTACCATAGGCCACTTTGTATGGCAAGAGCCCAATGCTATCACGAACTTATGCATTGTACTTAGCCACAAAATAGGATAGCTATGTGTCGGCATTATTGTTGCATCTATTTACATAATAGCTTAAATTTTTTGCAATGGTATTGTGAATGAACTCAGGCCTTCTATTTTTTTATTTTTTGTTTTTGCAGTGCAGGGAATTCCAGATTCATAACAGGTGACAAAGTTGCTTAGTTTTAGTTTGAATATGAATTTGGTGCCCTGATCCATTATTATTGTGTTGGGGACACTGAACTTCAGTATACAGTTATTATGATTGTTTTTGTTATTGTAACCACTTGCTCATTCAGGATGGCAGCTATCAAAATGTAACTAAGTAAAATGGTTATCATGTAGTGGTTATCCACTGGTGTTTGGTTAAACTGATCCAAATGTTTATTTCCACCATTCCAAATGGCTTGGATGTCTCTGGTAATCATTAAAGCGGTCCTTGTTTGTGGTTCTAATTGGTACATTGTGCAGATGACAAACAATTCTTCAGATACTGCTCAATGTCCCATCTTCATGTCCTCCACCATTATCATTCAACAAAAAATGCCAAAACTTGAAATACCGCCAGGTGTTGTTGTTCACGTACATGACAAATGTTAGATGGACGAGCCTGGTACGAAATTATGAATTAACAAAGTGGGGGAGAGAAGGAAATATGTTTTATTGCAGAAGAGTTCTCTTCTTGCGCAAGCTCAGTTTAGCAGTCATTTGAAAAATCATATGAAAGATAAATTGAGACAGGGAAATACAGAATTTGCTGTTATTCCAAGAGGACTTACTTCACAATTGAAACCTCTTGATATCTCGATAAATAAACCATTTATTGTGTATATGAGAGAGGAATGGAGGAAATGGATGATAAAACAGTTGTGGTCTAGAGGGGGAAGATAAATTATTGTTAAATCTTTCAAGGAGTGTGGCATAAGTAATGCTCCTGATGGCAGTGAAGAACATATTATATACAAAGAGGACAACGATGATGACGAAGTGGAAGAAGAAGACAAAGAAGAAAGTTCTGATGATGATGTTCAGGGATTTTAAAGGTAAGTTCGGTTTTATAAACCTCGAATTTTTTAGTCTGGCTTTGTAGTCTA
The DNA here is from genome assembly GCF_021461385.2 of Schistocerca piceifrons. Lineage (NCBI taxonomy): Eukaryota > Metazoa > Arthropoda > Insecta > Orthoptera > Acrididae > Schistocerca > Schistocerca piceifrons. The sequence continues at coordinate 192,149,350 of NC_060141.1, forward strand.
ATAATAAAAATCGTAAAAATGTTATTTTAAGAAAATGGTTACAGTCCATAGCGTCTTGTAGTCTTTAAAATATGTATTAAAAAGGACATTGACAGCCCTCATGTATCCGAGAAGAAATGTGTGTAATATTGTACATATTGTATGTCTATTGTCTGCAGTGCTATTGTTTTTTTATTTTCTTTGAAGGTTTGAATGTAATGTTTTATGTCTTGTATTTATTTTGTTTACACTATCATTTGTTTTTCTTCTCTTTTTATCCATGTAATATTGTATTCATAGACTTATGCTACATTACAGTACATTCTTTGCGAAAATTGTAATTTTACAGGTCCAAATACAAATCAAACCAAATAAGATCAAGTCCTGAAAGTAAATATTAATATGATACGATAGACGTATATTTAGTGATAACCATTCGAGTCGAATGTAATAAAATATTGACTTCTGCATCTTTTAGACACGTTCGTATAATCAAGGCCCCCACAACCGCACGAGTGGTCGACTGTGAAGAGCGGACAAATTGAATAGCTGGGCGGCGGCCATTAGAGTGGTAAACTGACGCGCGGAGTTCGAATGGTTATTCATCGCTTTTGGTGGGTCAACAGAAACCTCCGATCTTACTCGTCGGCTTTGACCCGTGACGTAAGCGTGTTGTGGTGTGTGACGTCATTACGGCGCGGAGTTTGGTTTGTGATTGTGGCGTGTTTGTAGATGTCGTGGGGGTGTTTGTCGTGCCCTCTGGTGGTTGTTCATGGTTTACGTTTGTTTGGTTTGTTGGGGTCAGTTTGCTGTTGCTCAGTGGTGAGTGCTGTGTTCGTGGTTTCGAAGCGGAATTTGTATTAGTGAGTTAACGGTTTTGTGTGTAATGGTAATTGCTGTACGTCGGGTGAGTTTGTTATTGAGTGTATTCGGTTGTGGTTTTTTTGTTCGGGAATGGTTTGTGGTTTTTTTTTTATTTTTGTATTGGTGGATGGGATCGGGAGATTCTGTTGAGCTATATAGGTCAAGGGAAGTGTTCGATCCTAATTTATGGGATCGGGAGCTGTTGTAGATGTATGTAGGTTTAAGGGAAGTGTTTTTTGAGTTTTGTATCGGGGGATGTGATCGGGAGGTTCTGTTGAGCTATATAGGTCAAGGGAAGTGTTCGATCCTAATTTATGGGATCGGGAGTTACTGTAGATCTATGTAGGTCAAGGGAAGTGTCTGATTCTGGATAAGAATGTGTTTTTTGGTATTTGGTCAGTTTCGTGATGTTGATCTTTTTCGTCGTTTTGCGTGGTTTTGTATGGCGGTCGGTGGCTACATTTGTGTATATTTAGTTTATCCCCACCCAAAAACCCCCAATTTCCCACGCTTGTCCCGTTATAGTCATTAGGCTTTTTGTGAAACCTGTGTATTTCAGTGTTTATGATACGTATGCGATGTTTTTATATCCGCCATATTGGAATTGTCGTTTATGGTCGTTTCCGCCACATTTGTGACGTCATGGGTCAAAGCCGACGGGTAAGATCGGACGCTTCTGTATTTCCCTTTTGGTTATAAAATACCTTCCCTTGAGTTCGGTCACAAACATAATGTCTCATTTAAATACGTTACTACAATATACTTTTTAATTTATGAACAAACAGCAAATAGTCACTGTTTATGAATTTATCTTACGTACTACATGATATTTGCCGTAGCTAAAAGTTATGTACTGGACCCCTAGCATTTTTCGTAGTTCATTTACGATAGATGTACGCAAAATGCATCAAAATACTCGAAGATTTGCCCACTATATTAATACATATTTTCTGACTCTACCTTGCTTTAGATTTTATGACGAGAAGTGCGTTATATATGGCAAAGTTCTTTGACAACTCACGACCAAATTATCAAGTTTCAACCTAACCTAGACCATGAAAACACTACCGATCAGCCAACTTTCTTCAAAATGATCAGAACATATAAAATGGTTTTCTGTCGGTTGGAAATGTTGCCTACTGACAGCGTGTAACCATTTTTGTAACAGCTGTGGTTTTGAGAAAGGAAACCTGCAAATAGATGCACAGGCATTATGCTAATACCGTGTTACAAAAACATTTATTAAACAAGTACACTGACATACAAAACAACTTACAATATTCACTTACCTGTGAAATGAAATATTCGTTCCTTTCTCGAATTTATTTGTACAATTAATCGCTGCACGACTGTTCACATTGTACTTCTTTTGATTGGAACGTACAGACAGTAGAATTACGAGTAACAAATACTGTATGTACGTCGCAACAAATATACAACGTTGAATCAGGGTCTTCATAAACAACAGTACTACACAACACATCAGACTGCAACCACTATAATGGCGTCCAGCCGAAGGTTCAAATTGTCCCGCTATTGCAGAGCCATCAGAGTCTAGTTATTTTTTACAAGGTCTTTGGTATAATCTAACAAATCCTTACATCACTCGCACTTTATAGGACAGTTATGAATGTTGACAACAGAATCTTCAGCTGTTTCGACTTGCGATATAATGTCGTTTGCTGGAAAAAAGATGAGGCTGCATGTGCAAGTTTTTATTGCATGAGGTGGTCCACCTTAAAGTTCAGAGATCCCTGTCTACTCCATTGAAAAAGTATTTCTTTGCTGAAATATATGCCATCTTTGACTTGCCGATCATCTGGTCGCAAGTCAAAACATGGAATTTCACGAGCAAGTGCAAGTGTATTGTTGGCCTTGACAGGTGATAATAATTTGTGGCGGTCCGGCTATGAGCAGTCAAAATGTGCGATTTATGACGTGAAATTAAGACCATGATAAAAAATTTGTGACTGATGCCGCGTTTAAGAAAAAGACTCTGATAAACAATACTCTCGTGACCTTTAAATTGTAGAACGTAAGTTCTATACGTACCTCATAAAAGTTAAGGATTGTCAGACATTATTGGAAGTGGTGTTTAAATTTGAACATAAGTGGAGAAATATCTAGTGAAAATTTTTCGTTGTTAGTATTTCAGATGAGATGGAACCGGCACTTCGTGGTGTATTGACTAGCGAGTGTGAAGAACGGTGAAACACTGTTGTGATACTGTCATGTTAGGAGAATATGAAAACGGATAGGCGTAAAATGGTATCGATGGAGTCACAGCAATTCATAAGGACGATTGAGTGGGAAATGATGGACAAAAAGAAGTTTGTCCCTTTGAGTATGTTGAGTTCATTCTCCATTAGATGCTTCCTGTACCCACTAACAGTAATCAAAACTAGACTTCAGGTACAACGACACGATCAGATGTACACAGGTGAGAGCAACAACGTTTTTGGTCTACAACACTGGAGAGAAATTTCCATGTATGCTGTTTCAATGCTATCACAATTATTGGTACTACTGGGTAATCCCTTTACTATTCTATAACTCGGTAATCCTTACAAAGCATCACTGTTATGTTACATGTTGTATGTATGTTATGAGTTTCTTAGTACAGAGTTTTTGTCTTGGCCCAAGAAATATTTCTGCCTGGCATATGCAGTCTGAACTGTTACTGTCATCATTTGCAACATTGTTATAAGTGAAGTAGGAAACATATAGAGTAGATGTTTTGCTACTAAATCGTTCATCAGCTCGAAATAATTACATAAAATGTTTGGTACAATAAATGCTAGTTACAATCTGTGTTTACAATAAATGCTAGTTACAATCTGTGTTGATTGTGATATATATTTTCATGAAGTTAAAGTGCATCTCTTTTGCGCTCTTTGTGACAGGCTAACAATGTATAGCTTCTGTGTTACTTTTAAAGTTTCTGTGAATATTGCATCTATAACGTAATGGAATTAGTAGGTTACGGCTGAAGAATGTTTTATAAAATGTGTGCTATTAGTGTTAATCTATGGTTGGTTCTTCTAAAGAATGCTGTTTGTTCCATGATTTTTCGTTTTGAAGTTACTAAGATTTCTGCTATTTTGTAGGTAAGTTGTATGAGCAATGTATGGTTGTTACGGGAACAAAATCTTTGCATCAAACATGGATCTTGTCCTCTAGCGGTTTCCGGTGCATGTTCTAAGAATCTCAAAAGTATGCTTGATTTAAAAGAAAATCTTTAAAGTAGTCTTTCAGAGTACAGGATTGTGTAGTGTAATTTAGAGGCTTATCAGCTGCCATAAATTCCCTTGCATCAGCTGTTGTATCACTTTGCAGTTAACTGTCTGTACTATTCTGAAAGTCTTGGATTTTTTTTTTTTTTTTTTAACGTCCTGTTGTCAGTCGACCTCCTGGCCTCTACTATCATTTTTACAGGTTTCTTCATGTTTGGACCAGGACAGTTCAGCAGTGTATGGCTTAATTACTTCTTTTATGTATTGTTGATCCTTTCCAGATAGCTTTTACTATGAGGAAGCCAATCAGTGTGACAGTATGGGAACGACATCAGTAAATACACCCGCTAACAAAGATACAAATGATGTGAAAGATTTCACTCCAGCAATAAAATGAAACTAAAGGTACGACCATGGGAAGTAGGCGGTTTTGGCCAGGGACAGCATAAATATACAACAATAAGAATGTCACCATAAAAAAAATAAAGAAAATTCTCTAAAAGAAACTTAATAAAAAAAACAAAAACCCACAATGGGAATTGAATATTTCATTTGACCTATGTAGCTCAAACAAAAACTGCAATACCAGACACTTTATCCGCACTCTAAATGCGCGTTGAGTGACTCTCCCGTCCACCCGATCATGAACAACTAGTGAAATTTACACTGTATTTTACAGACTATAAAACATACCTTTTTCTTTGAAACATTGCCTCCAAAATTCAAGTGCATCTTATACTCAAAATTACTATGAAAATGTCCAGTGTTTGATTCAAAATTCCCACCAGTCTTAGAAATGGCCGTATATTTGATGCCGCGGGATGGGAAACCTATTTCTATCTGGCAACAATAGATTCAACTGGGAGCAGCAGTGCACCAATGCCACAAACATGAATTTGCAGGGATTCACAAGCTTGCTAACACTGTCTCCCTGTCACCCTACCATCACAAATCCAGAACACTGTCTAGACTATGATGCATCACTGCAGTCTGCTGTGCCACTGAACGTGAACTGAAGGTGATTTGGGTTATTGGTAAAAGTAAAACACTGTTGTTAGCAGGTAGTTTCGTAATGGAAAAAAATAAAAGGTACTCATATGATGTGGACTATAAATTGAAAGTAGTAGCATCTGTGAAGAGGGCAATGATGATGACAAAGAGGGAGGAAGAAGAAGGAGGAGAAGAAGAAGAAAAAGAGAGCTCAGATGGCGATTTTCAGCGATTTTAAAGGTTAGTTTGGTTAATAAAATAAGGATCTTTTTAAGTCTGACTTTGCAGTCTAATAATAAAAATTGCAAAAATGTTATTTTTCTAAAGAAATTGCACTTAAAAATTACAGTACGTCTTATAGTCTGTAAAATAGGGTACAAAAAAAAAAAAAAAAAATCCAGACTACTAACCAGACTACAAATTAACAATTTCAAAGCAGGAAACAAATCAGTAGCCAATAACTAATGACATTAAAATAACTCACTGTCAAGGCAACAAAAACAAACTCCCGAAACATTGAGTAACACACAGCACTAACTCCAATGCTGTACTAACACCACTCACAATCAGTTTAGAATCATAAACGTCCCACACTAGAGTGCACCACCACCTATTCCAACACACACTCTGCAGACACAACCCGTTTCGTACATGCCATGCCTCAGTGAAGTCACACAACATATTTGTCTCACAGGTCCAAGCAGACAGGTGGAATCAGACCCTTTGGTTGGCCCTTTTAACAAGCAGAACAAATGGTAGCATCGTCATCTCTGCTCCTTTCAATGTTGTCAAGCAATCTGCATCAATTTCGGGTGAAGGCAAATAAATATTGCCTTGGTTGTAGGTTTGTATCAGCATGGCGGTTTTAGGTTGAAGAAAGGGATAAGTTAACATTGCGATACCACACCTATAGACTGATGTCGTTAATGTGGCAGAGATACATACCTTAAGAAGTGACAACAGTTGACATCACTAACCTGAAAACATTAGCAAAATTTGCTAAACAAATGGCACTCACTGGGAACAGGGTTTTTTGGACTGGGAATATTCTTGATAATAAAGCCTTCAAACATACTAAAAACTTGACAGTATCAGACTGCAATGGGAGAATAAGGGGTTTTGTTCATAGATATAAATGTAACCCATAGACCAATACAACCTGCACCATGCTGGCCACTTCAGAGAGCTTACTGGCAAGCCTTTACATCCAAAGCTACTTTTGAAACCAGTCAAGAGTGCACAAGAACAGAAGTGTTGGGTCCACACATCTTATCGTCACAATTATGGGCTAAGCTCCAAACATTCACAGCCACTGTAGTTCCTGGCATCTCTCTCTCTGACGACAACTGTACTGATCCCACAGTCATTGCTGAATGTTCCATGGCACACTTCGCCATAGTGTCTGCACGCAGGACCTACCATCCTAATTTCCTGACCTGGAAATGCCTGGCAGAGCAGGACTTTTTACCTGGCCATGCACAAGGCTTTAAATTGTACAAGGTTCCATTTTAGCGAAAGCAAGTTCTGCAGCTCTGTAGCAGAGGGTCGAGACATGGCTCATGTACCGGATAAAATCCATAATAAAGTGCTTAAACACATTAACAATGAGAGTGTGAACTGCATCTTCAGGTTTTACAATCGTATTTAGCAGGAAGGGGTATTTCCTCTCAGTGGTAGCAGGGTGTTGTTATTCCTATCCTGAAATTGAGAAAAGACCCTTAAGTTTTGACTAATTATTGGTCAGTCTCAATAATGGATGAGCTGCGTAAATTATTTGAAAGAATGGTCAACCAACAACTGTGTTGGCGCATGATGTGCCAGAGGATATACATAGCAATTTCAAGTGGCTTTTGGGCATTCCGGTACACCAGAGACTAACCGATTCATCTGCAATGTGCAGTGCTTTCCCACATTGCCAACAACTGACAGCTGTGTTCTTTGACCTACAGAAGGTGCACATTATGACCTGGCCTCAAAATGTGCTGTCTGAGCTACGGGAGTGGGGCTTTCAGTGCTGTTTATACATTTTTCTCCAGAATTTTCTATCCCTCCAATGATTTCGAATCTGGATAGACTCGAGCCTCAGCAACCAATATATACAGGAAATTGGGGTCCCTCAGTGATCGTCTCTGCAGTCAGCAGTATTGTGAGTGCAGAAGGACGTATGGTGTCACTGTATGTGGACAACCTTTGCCTTCATTACAGCTTTCTATTATTGTGGACTGCATAGTACCAAATTCAGGGGGCCTTACAGAAAATATTTAATTGGGCCCTGAAGCACGGGTATCGGTTTTCTCCTCCGAAAATTCATGTTCTGCATGTTTGTCGACTCGGGACTGTGCGTCAGCTGCTAGAACTTTATCTTGGTTATTAGAAGTCATTGAATCCTTCAGATTTTTAAGACTTATTTTTTACTGTAAATTAACATGGTTACCATCATACCTGTCAGCTCAAGGCAAATTGTGAAAGGAAACTTAGTACCCTTGGGGTTCTCAGCAGCACCTCCTCGGGCTCAGACCACACAGTTCTTCTATGTTACGAAGCTTTGATTTTATACTGGCCAGAGTATGTATGTGCTGCTTACAGGTTGCACCACCATCAGTACTGAGCTTGTTAGGCCTGTTCCACCACACTAGTGTGTGTTTGGCAGCTGGAGCCTTCTGTACAGGCCTTGTAGGTAGCCTCCTGCTGGAAGCTGGTGTTGCACTGCTTAGGGGCAGACACCAGCAACTCTTGGTGAAGTATGTCGTCAGTCTGTAAGGTGTCTACACATCTGTGCTACTCAAATCTGTTTCACACCAATAGTTCAGACAGTTTACGAATCACCCAAAAATAGGCAGACCAACTTTGATATGATTGACAGCTCTATGCAAGGACTTCCAACTGCTCCCTCTTCTCTGTATTCATGGAGATCCCTCTCAGCATCCCTCATGGTATATGCCCAGTCCTGAGATTTGAACAGACCTGTTTTGTCATCCTAAGAAAAATGCTGATCCCACCAGTCTCAGGCAGCTCTTTTGTTTTGTTCTGCCTGACTACCCAAATTCAACAAGCATTTACACGGACGGACTGAAAGTCAATGATAGGGTCAGTGTTGTTTTTACACACTCAAGTGGGCACGAGAAGTATTCTCTGCAGAGTGCATGAAGGGTATAAACTGCAGAGTTGTTAGCCATCTCACAGGCTCTGCAGTGCATTAAAATTCTCATCACAAAGGACTTCCTGTTTCATAGCACTCCATGAGTTGCTTACAAGGCATATCTCAGTGCTACCTCAAAACTTTGTGATCATTAACATCCTAGACCTATTAATTGACCTCTGCAGTCCAGAACGGTAGTAACATTTACCCAAGTCATGTGGATACTGTGGGAAATGAACTTGCTGTCAAACTGTTAAGAAAATGTCCACAGGAGACAAAATTTAATTTGGAGTACCAGGAACAGACTTATGATTACAACTGTGACATCAAATTTTGAAAACCTGGAATATGGAATGGCAGGCTACAATGACGTTCAACAAGCTCAGAGCTATCGAGAAGAAACAAAGGTATGGCATACTTCTCTCGCAGCCTCTTGGAAAAATGCCATTGTACTGTGCTGACTGATAATTGGGCACACGAAGCTTACCCATGAGTTCCTTTGTGTCGAGGCCCCACCTGAATGCCATTATGGTACTCATCTCACGATTGCCCATATTCTCACATTGTGTGTGCCCTGCTGGCTCATCTGAGATGAGCAATCAACCTTACCATCTCAGATACTTCCGGACAATGGCTTAAGAGGTATCATAGTGGTAAGAATACCAAGAGAGAGTGAATTTATAACAAAACTTAATTCACCTCCATGTTCAGTGTCAGTGGTGGTTTTGTAGGCAGTATGCCTCGCTGTGGCATGTGTCATGTATAGTCTCAGGCTACTTTCTCCCTTTCCACTATCATGCATTTTAAAACGTGTGTGTTAGTATTTTATTTATCTAATTGTTTAAGCTAACTAGCTGTCTAGCTTATACAGTCTGCATTTTCTAACCCTATTTTAGTTTCTCGTGCCATTTTAGTTTTACTGGATATGATGATCCTTCTTGATGTATTCTTCAGTGACTAGCAACAGTTTTTAGCTGCCTGGATTTTTTATCACTTTTATCTGGCTAAAGTTACTGTCAGGTACATGTTCAACAACAATGATAAGCTCATAAATCCTAGAGCTGACAAATCTTGTCTCATTTCATAGCTTCTTTATGTCACTTTTCTGTGAATTGAGTGACTGACAACCAAGTATTTTAGTCCTTTTAAATCTTTTATCGCCATCACCACCACAGGTGTACAAGCACATTTTAGTGCCACCTGTGGTACCTTCTCCTCGGTAGTCCTCTCAGTATGCTGAATGAGACTCGCCACTGTGATCTAGTGGAATTTCGACGAGACTTGTGTGGTAGTTTCACTTTTGTATCATATTGTCCATATGGAATTGAATATCAATGAATTTTTATTGTGCTCGTCCCTTTGAAGAGTTTACTGGCCTGCCTATGCCTTCAAATCACCCAGAAAAGACACCGACGAGATGGTGCAGGATTTGTCTCCTGCAATTACAGGTGTGCAGAAGCAATAGTAGATTTTCTACTGGTCACACTAAGTGGCAACCTGTACTTTGTTGTTCTGATGAAATAGCAGTAGCCATTAGAGAACATTGAAGAGTGCTACAATGCCACAGACACCCTTCCTCTATGAGCAGCTAATTAAATCTTGTAATGTCCCCAGTACTTGTACAGCACTCAGTTATTTATTTTGAAATCTCTCATCTGAACATTGTGAAATATGCTGAAAACTGAATGTAGAAAGTTTAGTGCCAAATGACACATGCTGCACAGTAGTTAAATTACGGTGGTTCCTTTCCACTTCATCTGAACTTTGAAGATATTGATGGCTAGGTCCTGTTGTTCAGTACAGTTTATACAAGTAAAGAGATTTGCACTTATTCTTTTATGATCTTATCCACACGATAATTCACACAGTGGTAGTATATCATTGTAATAAACACATGGATCATGGGGTCCTGGGTTCGATTCCCAGCCAGGTTGGGGATTTTCTCTGCCCGGGGACTGGGTATTTGTGTTGTCACCATCGTAGCTGTCATCATCATTATTATTTGTGATGTTGGCTAGATTGGCCTATGTAAAAAATTGGGCTGTGTAAAAATTGGGGTGGATGCCGATGACAGCACATTGACTGCCCCACAAACCAGTCATCATCGAAGTAAACACAGTGCACATGTTATTGTCATGTAGATATTCGATAACATAATTGAAACATCCAATAAGTAGGTTTTATGAAACAATCACGCTTCAATATTGTGTGATTACTTTCACTGCAGTGATTTGGAGGTACATAGATGTTACATGGTTACTTGGCATTTGCAGACTTTTATTAATGTGTTAAACAAAAATGTTAAGCAGTTGCTATCCGTGTACAGGCTCTTTAATCTATCTGACATAAAGGTGTTGTGTTGGATAGCACACCCTGAACTTTAACGTGAGATGATAACATTATGGCTGTCTCATGCAGACTGGCTATTTTGGGCTATTTAGAGACTGGTGTACAGATATTTATTAATCTCAGGAAGTACATCCTCTACTGGGTAAGTTAGATTTAGCTGTTTTGAATAAACTATGAACTTCAACAGTTGTTCGGTTTATGGAAAGTACTAAATGTTAGTAAATTAAAGAAGTACACGGAACTATCTTCTGCTTCCAAGCTGGGAGTATTATACTTAGGAATATGGAATCTAACTTGAAATTGGTTTTACATTGCACTAAATTATGCAAAATCTTAATTCGTGGCTTAATTAATTAGTGAGGGACATTACATGATTCAGAAAAATATAGCAACAAAAATGTTGTCAAAAGTGCAGAATCTAACAAACACAAGAGCAAAACTAGCAATTGAAAATTTTTAATGTGTGAACTTTCAGGGTCAGTTATCCCGTAAGTTAATGAGTTTCAGGTAATTCAAAGTATGACCTCAGAAAGATTGGGATGAATGCTCTCGAATGAATGGTAACATCTTCAGATTCTGCCAATTGGCTCAAAATTTTTTTATATCATATATTGTAGTAGAACTTTCAAATAGGCAGAACTTTTAATTAATCAAGCTTCTACTAAGACTAATTGCATCACTGAAATCACCATGTTCAATATAACTACTGAGTAATAAATTTAAAGGGAACTTTACCTAAATAACAGTTTGAAATATTCAAGTATATATTAAATATTTTGTGTGCAGTTGTATTGAAAATAGAATGACAAATTGGGCAAGGATGCGGTTATTGACGGAAGTGGAAGACCTAACAGATCGAGAGTTTCCAGCATGCTATGTCTCAATCTAAACAACTTGGAACAAAGGACAGTTTTTAATTTAAAAAAAATTTGAAAAGCAATGTTAACAACAGTATGTGCACATTAGTAAAGCAAAGCATGATCAGTCTGTAGATTGTTTTGTACAGCACAGTGCGTTGCTGTGCATGGTCCTGATGGACGTGGTATGCTGTTGCTTTCCTCCGACATTTGAACTGACTTACCCAGCCAGTTATCGGGGGATGTACATGGTTTAACATGGATTCCAAAGAGTGCATCCCCAATTTTTGACAAAAAACTCAACCAGACTATTTTACCTAATTTGTTAGGAAGATTAGTTAATAGGTGATTGTGGTGGTGCTAGGAATCCTATGACTACTTTCTCAATTCTGATACAGCTTAAGAGAATCTTGATATGCAGCTGACAATCTTCTGAGACTAGTATACAGGCAGAGATGCCTTTGCATACTGATGGTACCTAATTACCATACACTTTGATTTACAAAAAGCATTTTATAGTGCTGTCACATTTTGTCTACAGTGCATGAGTGGCATTTTTTGGGCCTACCTACCCATTTGTCTATGGAACTTTATCACTGATTTGTTTTGGGTATGACTTGGCATAACTCCTAGCACCAATTACCTCCAGGAGAACAAGTCCCACATGGATCATTGCTGAGTGCTACCCTCTTTGATGTTGAAATCAATATTGTAACATTATGTGTTTGTGATCTCATCAACATTACATGCAGATGACTTCTGTATATATTATCATCACTCCACACTGTGGCATGGAAATTGGTACTGTTTTTTTTCTATGAAATCTTGTGTTGTGCATTTTTTCAGAATGTGGTATTCCCACTCTGGTATTTACTTAGGAGATGAGCTGCTAGAAGTGGTTAACCAATACAAATTTTAAGGTTTATTATTTAACAGTAAATTAACATGGACACCACACAGATGGCAACTAAAGGATAACAGAATTAGAAAACGAAATGTTCTCAGTTTCCTCAGCAATGCCTCTTAAGGAATTGAGCGGTTTTATTAAGATTTTATAAAATGCTTACTTTATCTCGCGTGGACTATGTACATACATGCAGGGCATTTGCTTTAACTTGGAGCAATTAAATATCTCCAAAAATGTGCATAACACAAAAACAGTGTTCCAGATGAGAAGTTAATATTGTCAAAGGAGACATGTTTATGCTAAAACTGGCCACCTCCTAACCCCCCCCCCCTCCCCCTTTCCTTCCGTGCCCCATGGGGGTTCGACTTTTTATTTTCAATTGGGCACTCCACCCCAAATTTTTATTGCAGATTCGGGTTCGAAGCCCAAAAATATTTAAATTTTATCTGAAACATTCTTTTCCATTTGTGATAGATGGCACTGTAATAGACAAAATTCAATTTTTCTGGTTATTCCAATCAAGAACCAGCCCCTTTGATTTTACATGACATTTGTGATAAAAATGTGAACTTTTTTGTTCTAAATAGATAATTAAGATAGTGTAGTGCCTGTGTTGTTCAGAATTATGATGCAATGTTCCTTCAGACATGAATACTTCTCTGAAGAAACATTGCATGTCTCTCCTGTACAGGAATGTGAGGGTTACTCAGAAGAAACAGAATTTTTTTAAACTTTCTTAGCCTATTCACATTTTAAGCACAAGTTTTCAGTCCCCTTTAAAATTGTCTCCACTTGCACTAATACACTTGTCTAATCTTTAATTCCATTTTGAGAACACAGTTAAAATTCATCTTTTGTGATTCTTGACAGCACCTCCAGTTTTTCCTTCACCTTAGCAACATCAGCAAAACACTTTCCTTTCATGTCTCTTTTCGCTCAAGAAAACAAAAGTCATACAGGGCAAAGTTGGGTGAGTAGGAGGGTAAGGAAACAGGGTTCAAACAATTTTTGGACAAGGCTATTTGAGCAGGGGCGTTGTCATGATGAAAAAACCAGTCACCTAACTGCCACAAATCAGGCCACTTCTATTGCACATTGTTGTTGAATCTTTTCAAAACTTCTGAGTAGAAAGCCTGGTTAACTTTCAGACCCTGTGGAACAAACTCTTGAGTGGACTACTCCAAGTCACTCTTGACAGCTCCACAATTTCTTCAGTGGTCCGTTGTCTATCTTCATTGATGATTGTATGAATGTTTTCAGCATTTTCATGTGTTTGGCCAGTGGAAGGAAGACCGAATGAGGGTTGTTATCAACTGACATTTCACCAGTTTTGAAATGGGAAAACCACTCACACACTTTAATTTCTCCGTAGCATTGTCCTTGTATGCCGTTTTTAAAATTTCAAGAGTTTCTGTTCCAATTTTTCCAGACGAAAAGCAGAATTCCACTGCTGCACGCTGTTCACAAAAATCGGCCATTGCAAAAATGGCAGTTACAGAAAAGGGTTGTCACTATAAACACTGCTGAAACTAGTTCTGACCTCCACCTTCAGTGATGTCACTCAGTTTACTGACTCTGGAATGTTCACTTTATGCGCTCCTAATGGCAGAACATGGCAACAAAAGCTCTGCCCACCAAAAACTTAGTTTGGTTTCTTTTGGGTACAGCCTCTTAGATAATGGATGTGCAAATGCAGATTGTACATATAGGGCTGATGGCATTAGGAAGTGTGGATCTGACCATGAAGTATGCTTGGATAGCCTACTGGTAAGGTGACTGCTCACAAGAAGTGGGAAATCCGGGTTAGAGTCCCAGTCCAGCACATTTATTGATTGTCATCACTCCATTATACAGCTTATGGTTGTCCATATTCACAACTTCAAATACACTGAAATGCCAAAGAAACTGGTATAGGCAAGCATATTCAAATACAGAGATATGTACACAGACAGAATACGACGCTGTGGTCGGTGATGCCTATTTAAGACAACAAGTGTCTGGCACAGTTGTTAGCTCGGTTACTGCTGCTACAATGGCAGGTTATAAAGATTTAAGCGAGTCTCGAGTGTTGTTTTACAGTCGGTGCGTGAGCGATGGGGCACAGCATATCCGAGGTAGCGATACGAGTAATGGTATGAGTGTATAGTGAATATCAGGAATCCAGTAAAACATCAATTCTCTGACATCGTTGCGACCAGAAAAAGATCATGCAAGAACAGGACCAACGATCGCTGAAGAGAATAGTAGAATCATTCGAAGCATAAGGGCAGCCCTTCTGCTAATTGCTGCAGATTTCAATGGTGGGCTATCAACAAGTGTCACCGTGTGAACCATTCAACAAAACAGCATCAAGGTGGTGCCATTCTGGGGCAGACCCAGACTTTCAATTGATGGACAATAATGATTGACCTCATAGAGCAAGAACAGTTGATGTTTTCTTGGAAATGGAAGATAGTGCATGCATGGCCTGGCCTGGCCTGGCCTGCTCGCTCTTCAGATTTGAATCCCATAGGGCATGTCTGGGGTGCACCAGGAAGATGGATTGAATCACTTCAGTGTCCATCAACCACTCTCCAAGACTTGTGAGCAGCTCTCCAGGAAGAATGGGCACTATTGCCTCAACATGAGATTGATGATATCATTCACAGCATGCTCATCGTTGTCAGGCCTCTATTGCTGCCAGAGGTCATCACATCGCGTACTGAGCACATTAACCGGTTGTTGGAATGTGTGTGCAAATCTGTTAAGGTGGAAAAAATGGAGAACATTTTTGTCTACCATTATGCACATTGCAGTTGTTTATGTTGTGTATTCCTTACATTGTTTCTACTTTACCATCACCTGTTTATACGGTTTTGTGGCAAAGTAAACACAACATTGCAAAATTTCTGTTTGTTGCTTTAATTTTGGACACCAGTGTAGTTTATTAACCAGACAATTAATGTGTAACTGTAAAAGTTTTGCTGTACAATCAAATTTGCAAAACTAAATTAAATTTTAAAAATATGTGCAATGTTTGGAACATAAAACTTCAAATTTTTATTGCAGATGTAATGTAAACTCAAATGTGTCTATTCTTGATTGGAGTGCCTGGAAAAACTGAATTTTATTGATTACAGTGTCATTTATCATGAATGGAAAAAAATTATTTAGTTAAATCCTAGGTATTTTTTGGGGGTAGAATTAGAATCTGCAATAAAAATGAGGTTTTCCCATTTGAAATTGAAAGTTTGAGACAGCACACGCTAATGAATATGTGCAGCTGACAGCTATTATTTCCAGCTCTCCAACATACTGGAATTGAGTGGATTGGAAGCATTAGTCAAATGCTTCCATGAATCATGCTGGCCTTCAGAATTCATGATCTCTGTAGAGTATTAGTCTCATAACCTTTCTTTGGACACTATATGACAAAGATATTTCAAACTTTGAACTCGTTTACAAACTGGCCAAGGACACAACTGCAAATAGAAAAGTTGTAACATGAAAGCACCAGGCACTTACGTTCAATAGCATCTCAGACATCATAGTTTGAGGACCTGGGACACGGAGTGACAAAATGCTGCATACACCAGCAAGCCGTGATGATCAAGGAATCCTAACTGACCTAAAAAGTGAAATGAAATTGGGCATACCCCTATCTCAGATGCTAGCCAACAATGCAACAGCTGTGAGCACATTGTATGTTTTAAGAGTGTGGATCCTACAGTGAAATCTGAAGCCAGTACTCATTGCCCTAGGTTGGGGAGCAAGCACAGAGGTGGTACCATTTGCTGGTACCCTAGTTGTGATAGATCCTTAATTTAATTCTGTCGCTGAACTGATGTGTACTACTACGTTTTACTCCTTGACCCCACACATGTATTCCTTTCCCTTTTATACGACCCTCACAGGGGCTTGGCACTTGCTTGCTGGGAAGGGGCTTGGTGACCCCGCATTCCTGAGCTGAGGACTGGTAAGTGCCACTAGTCCTTTGTTATTGTAAGCACTTTTCAGTGACCACTGTGTGGCGCAGCAGTGGAATGTTTTGTGTTTCGGAGAATGAGGGCCTTGGCTTCACCACCTGGACCACGAGGAAGATATGCACCTCTGTAAAAGAAAACTTCAACCTCAAAGTGTGCTATGTACTGATGTGGTGAATAGCCTTAAGTGACTACCCAGTTGAGGCATGTGTTGCATAACATGCTTAACTTTAGTAAAGGCTTGGTTACCTGCTTCAATATAATGGAGAGGGACCCCGAGGAGCAATGTGAAGAATGGAAAAATATTGGTATCACGGAAGTGTAGAACTATATGAGGAGAGTCAGAGGCACAATGGAAAAATTGCAACATTTATTCTAATGTTTAGTACTCAAGACTTACCTGAACACACCCTTGCAGGCAGTATCTATTCCAAGGTTCCTCCATTTGTTCCTAACCCAATGTGATGCTTCAGATGTCAAAGATTTGGCCATACCACTATGGGCTGTAGTGGGGCAGAGGTGGAAATTGTGGAGGCTCAGCTCACGAATCAGGCAGTTCTTGTACACTTCCTCTGAAATGTGTAAATCGTGGCGGGTATCACCTAGTGTGGAGCAGAAAGTGAGAGGTTTACAGTGAGGAAAGGAAAATTCAGGGAGTTGAAAGTCAAGAGATGTGTACCCTCCACAAAGCTTTCAAAGCTATGCAGTCTTCTGTTTCTGGCATAGTCCATATCAATTCAGGCAGGCTAGGAAAAATCTTACCTTCATAGTATCGGATGTTACTGAATTTAGTATATGGTAACATGAAGGACTAAGTAAGGAACACATATATTTTTGTTTTCTCAATTAAAAAAAAAAATTCTACTCCAAGATACAGCCCTTCAAAAATGACACTGTGCATACCATTTTGAAGATGCGAATTTTGGAAAAAATTATAAGTTTTAGATATTTTGTTGGTTCTTTTTATATTTGAAAGATAATTGCTTTATGATTACAAGGAAATCCTCCATTTGGACTTACGTCAAAGTTCTTCTTCTTCTTCTTCTTCTTCTATTATTATTATTATTATTATTATTAGCTTTTACAGCCTCATTCGACCATTTTAGTCAATCATTTCCTGATCCTCTTCTTCAGTAAGTGCATGTTTCATTCTTTCTTAACTGCCCAGTATTTTTTTATTTGTTCTGATCTTTCCGGTCTTTCCTCATCTGTAAATACCCTTTTCATTGTGTGTTGTTTGTCTACTTTGCTTTAAATCTTATTTTCTTGTCTTTCAGTTTCTTGAGATTTTCTGTCTTATTTTGCAGATCATCCAAGTTTATATCTAGTTCTCCCATATCCTCTTTAATTTCCTTGATCTGTCCTACTTGTTGCTTCAGATTCCACAGTTTCTGCATAATTTTTCTTGCTAATCTGGTTTCCGTTGTGCTCATTATGTGTCCAAAGAAAGAAATCCTCTTTTTACGTATGGTATCTGTGATGGGCTCCAGTTCCCTGTACAGTACTTCATTTGGCACTATCCGCCATTGTCCTTCCTTATGGTATTTTTTATTTATGCATGTTCTAGCGATACTTTTCTCTACTTTTAGTATTTTGTTGACTCTACTCTGTTTCTCTGAGTGACTTTAAAAAGAGTCTCGCTTGCATATGTTACCTCTGGCTGAACCACCGTCTTGTAGTGTTTTAATTTTGTTTGAATTGATAGACATTTCTTATTGTATGTAGACCATGTTAGTTTTTGAGCTTTTATCATTTTATTGGTTCTTTCTTGCCAAGCATGTTTTTCTTCCAAGTTATATGTTATAATCTCTCTAATATATTTAAATTGCTTAATTTTTCTGTTGTCATTATTAGCTAGTAATGCCAAGTTATCTGTGAATCCCAAACAATTTAGGTTTATATCATCTTTCTTGGTTCCAATTGTTATGTTTTTAGGATTCTGTTTGTATCATTCTTTCATCAATTATTCGAGAGCACAATTGAAAAGCAGTGGTGATGGATCATCTCCTTGTCTTAACCCTGTTTTAATCATAAATGGCTCAGATAGTTCTTTTCTAAATTTTGCTTTGGACTTGCTGTTTGTAAGGGTTAATTTTATCATTTTTATTAATTTGGGATGAAGTTCAAAATTTCTTAATTGTCTTGCATAGAAGATTTGTGAATGCAATCATAAACTTTTTGAAATCTACAAAGGTTATGACTAGTTGCATCTGTCTCCTTTTGTAGGCATCCATTATTAATTTTCATTTGATGATCTGTTCTGGGCAGCTTCTCTAGGGTCTAAATCCTCCTTGATATTCTCCTAGCTCCTTTTCAAGTTGATCTTTACAACAATTGTAGAGAATTCTTGAAAATATTTTATATGTGCAATCCAATAGGGAAATCCCTCTGTAGTTG
The DNA here is from genome assembly GCF_021461385.2 of Schistocerca piceifrons. Lineage (NCBI taxonomy): Eukaryota > Metazoa > Arthropoda > Insecta > Orthoptera > Acrididae > Schistocerca > Schistocerca piceifrons. Next base: position 192,168,027 of record NC_060141.1, read on the forward strand.
TCCAGATTTGATTTTTCTCCTTTTTTGTGTAATGGGTATATGATAGCTGTAGTCCAATGTTCTGGTAGCTCTTCTCTGATCCTGATTTCAACTATGCATTGATGTAATGACATCTTCACAGTTTCTGCTGCATATATCCAGAGTTCTGCAAATGTTTGATCTTCTCCACTTGCTTTGTAGTTCTAGAGCTCACTCAAAGCTTTGTAAACTTCCTGAATTGTCAGTAGGTTTATATTTTTTGGTGGTTTTTTTATTGGAGTTTCTGTGTTTATTCAAGAAGCTCAGGAGAATCCTTGGAATTTAGTAGTTCGTTAAACGTTTCTGATAAAATTTCTGAATTTCTTTTATCACTACGGTCCATCTTATTGTTTTTATCTTTCAGAATTAGTGTTGGGGATCATATCTTTTTTAGTCATCTTTCTTTGTTTTTGAGTTCCAAGTAAGATTCTTCTGTTTTTTGACTCTGATACCTTAACCAGGCTATCTTACACTGTTTTATCACATTTGTCATTCCAGCACTGGTGTTTTTTCCTTGTTCTTTTATTAGAGCATTCTGAACTTTTTATAATTTCTGGATTTTTTTTTTTTTTCAAAAATGCCAAACCATAAAATTTTGATTTTTTTTTTTTCTGTTGATTAGTACCTTACAGTTCTACATTCCCTGAAAAGAAGAGCTTCCACTTTTAGGTTGAACAGGTTTTATAAACAGTTGAAATTTTTACCATACATAAAACCTTATTTTTCAAGCATTTTAAATGGTTCATGATGTATGTGAAAGGTCAAAAGACTTAAAGGTTTCAGTTTATACAACTTCTGTGCACTATGTTTTTTTTACTGAAATTAGCCAGTCAGTGAACTAAAAATGTGTTCCACTGCTTCAGAATCTTTCTTTGATATAAAGTGATGCCTTCCTGTTGAACATAGGAACTAGAGCACTTACAATCTTCAAAACATTGTTAACAGGAAGTGAGTACTGATGGCATTGTTACTGTCTTTCAGCTGGAAACATATATACAACAGCTGGTCCATATGTTGGTAGCATATATTTTATTACGATTTCGTTTAACTCATAAGTGGTGTCTATAATCTTTGCAATCCACCAGTCACAATCATACACACATGCCACGAACATCCCCCTTCTCAGGTTGTGAATCTGAATATTATCCTACTGTTTCTGAGGTGTTGGCCAAACGATCGAAATTTCTTCTTTCTTGCTCTTTAAAGTACGTGCAGTATGAATTTGCCCATCACTTGGAGTCCAAAAATGTGTCTTTTGAATTCCTTTCACAGGAGTAGTTTGTTTTGACCATTGTTCTTTTTTCTGCTCGCAGAATTCTTTGATTTACTCTTTGGACAAAAGAATGAGGGCTGTGGGTGTGTAAGATTTCACGACTCTTGTAAAGTCCTCAGCATTCTGAATTGCAGCTGTATTTGGTCTGGAAAGATTATGTTTTGTAGCATGGTGCTTCAGTAGGCCTCCTACACCATCACAGGACCCCTTCTTATCACCAGTAGCACTGTATACCCAGTCAGTTGGCACGAGCGACTTACTCAGTTCAAACAGCTGGTAATGATTTTTAAAATGACGAGGAACGCCATCAGAAATAATGATTGTCTTCTCTGCCTCTGTTTGCAGTTGAAGAATTTTGTGCATTGCCAGCAAAACATGTGCTGAGTCATATCCTGTGTCATTACTTATAACGGCAACACTTGTGGTCTTGCTTTGAAAAAAGGTCACTCCTGTGAAAATTGAAACCTGGTCATTACTCCAATGGTACCCTTATAGTACTTGTGGGAGAATTACAGACAAGTTCTCAGCAAAATCACAGTGAAGCACTAAATGTAGTTATTCAGCCTGTACACACTCTTTCACTTCTGCAATATGTTGTTATTGCAATTTCTTCAGATGCTGGGGTGTTACTGCTTTTACTGACCTTTTGCCAAGTTCATCAATGAAACTGTCAAAGGCAACAGTATTCTTAATTAGTTTATTTTCCTCTCATGTCCTGTATGTAATTTCTTCAGAGTTATCTGCTATGTCTTCCAGGCCAAGTGTTTGTAAAGACAGTCCTCCCTTTCCAGGGCAGTCACCATATTCGTGAACAAACAAGTCACTCGCTTTACGTCACAGACAACTAATGTCTTCATATGTCCAACCAAGGTGTCATATGTCACATTCTCCAGTAAGTTCTTCAAAGTTACCTCAAAAATTTGAAAATTTGTGCTGTACACACATATAAACAGACATCTCTAGGTGGGTGAGGAACTACCCACTTAGGTCGTAGTGCATAAAATTCTGATCTTCCAGTATGTGGAGTTGTATAGTTGCTCTTATAAATTGCGAAAGTTTCTTTAATACTGCGAGTCATGTACCTCTTCACTTTCACAACTTTTTGACCTTCAACTGTTACAGTTATACTTTTTTTTGGGGGGGGGGGGGGGGAGGGGGGCACTCTGTTGAGAACAGTCCCATTTATCTTCCAGATAAAATGACTGCACTATTTGAATTTGAGCTGCTTCTACAGGATGATTTGTCTACCATGTAGTTTGATACTGATAGAACGTGGTTCAAAATTGTTTTCTTTGTGTCTCTGGAATAATAGTTAAAACTAGCATCTTTTTGCTATAGGGAGCACAGTATTCAACAGCTGAATTGATATTTGTGAAAAATTCCTGGCAAGAGGTGCAAGAGTGCTTTGGTCTTCTGAAGATGGAATTTCTACTTTGAAGAGTGTGGTCAGTTTTGCTGTAGTGTATTCATCCATAGTCTTAGTAGCTTCCCTGTGCTTTCTTGATGCATAGAGCTTATGACTTGACTTCACTGACCGCGTTTTCTTAACAGGACTAACACCTACCTCTGTAATTGACTGATTCAGGATATTTAATTCTTCCTCTATTGATGAAAATCTGCAGCATCTACACCATGGGAGGCTTCACTTTGCTCAGATACTATCATCGTTGTTATTCTGTCAAAACATTGAAAACACAAAAAGTCCGCACTGGAAACATATTCACTTTGAAACAATGTCTTCAAATGAGAACACTTATTCCCAACCTGCACGGAGTCTGTTTTTTTGTTTGTCTTATATATCACTCTTTTATGGATATGCAAATAGTCAACACACTTCACTCTCCTGTAGTCCCAGTCAGAAGACATTTCAAACAGTCCTTTTTTCAAAACACACTGCAACTATGTCAACTGGCAAATTATTCACAAAAACACAGAACTCACTGGATGGTCTCAGATTTCATAGACACCTCTTTAGTAAACAAATTAGCACTGAACAACTACAGTACAGATATCTGCAATGATCAACCATGACAAAGAAACTGACAAGAAACTACAACAAAGTGTAAGAAATGTCTGCAACAATGAAAGTGAAAAGAAATGACTGCAACAAAGAAGGTGATAAATAACTGCAACAAAGACAGTAGAAATAAACTTTGTAACAAAGAAACTAGTAAGAAACAACTTCAGTGAAGACATACATTACCCTTGGAAAAAAAAAAAAAAATTAAAATAAAACCAGTCCAACTTGAAAGTGGAAGCTCTCCTTTACAGAGAATGTAGTACTACATGACACTAATCAACAGAAAAATCTAACTTTTCTGGATTGGCATTTTTGAAAAAAATAAAAACTTTTCCGAAAATTATAAAAAAATTCAAAAGGCGACAGTAAAAGAAGTTTGACAGATATGTCCAAACGAAGGGTACTATTGTAATCATAAAGCAAATATCTTTCAAATAAAAAAAAAAACTCTAACAAAAATCTAGAACTGTTACAGAGATACAGCATTTAAAAAAATTTTCCGAAATTCTTATCTTCAAAATGGTGATCACAGTGTCATGTTTGGAGACCTGTATCTCAGAGCAGGAATCTTGTGGAGGAAAAAAAAAAATTACGTGTTTCTTACTTACTCCTGAATCCTAACATTTGCTAAATTCAATATCAGAGACTATGAAGGTAACCCCCCCCCCCCCGCCTGAAGTGATACGGATTATGCCTTTCACTACTTCTTTTGCATTGGTCCTTAAGAAGCCAATTACCAAGTGTGATGCCTCCATACAAACTCAGACAACAGATTCAAGTATGAGCACATGCACTTGGCCGTGTACCTGTGGAGGGATCACTACCCTGGAACCAGAAATCATTCGGAAGCTCCCGATGATGCGCTTACCACATAAGCCACATACCACTGCCCACCATCAGAATCCTACTAAGCTGTCCCCTCAACCCAAGCAACCAACCCTCCCATAAGTAAGGATAAATGTTCTTCAAAAAGTAGTTCCAAGTCCAAGAAAGTGGTAGTTAAACCTTCGGATTGGTGAGCTCTCTCTCCCTCTCTGATCGGGACTATGCTCTTGAGGACATGGACTTCCAATTGGAGGAACTGGAGAGATGGGAACCAGCTAACATTCCCCCTGACTTCCCTGGTAAATCACTGCCTCCAAGAGAGAAAGACAAGACCGACCATTGCTAATCAATGGCTTCCACATGGTCTTCTGTGTTGCAGTGAAATTTAAATGGATACCTATCACATCTTGAGGAATAACAGCTCCTGGTCGAGGAGAAACTGTTCTGCATCTGCTTTCAAGAAACTCATTTTAAAGTCACCGACACACCTGCATTATTGGGTTACCACCCCTACAAGGAAGACGATGTTACTGGAGACAGAGCTCAAGATGGAGTGGCTGGCTTCATTGATGACATATGTCACTCCTCTCCTGTCCCTCTTACCACACCCATACAAGCAACTGCCCTGAAAGTTCTAGCACCATTTAACAGCACAGTGTGTTCTTTATATCTTCCACCTCATGATGCTGTGAATGCAGCCACACTAACTGAACAGAGGAATGATTGAGCGACTTGTCCATTCTGAGAATATCTGCCTTCTGAACTCGAGTCAGCTGACAAATTTGACTACAACTACAGGGTCTTTTTCAGCCATTGACCTTTGTTTTTGTTCTCCATCTGTTGCAGACTTAGTTTAGTGGGAAGTGGCTACAGATTTACACTCTAGTGACCACTTCCCAGTGTGGATCCTCTGCCGACTTGGACGGTGGCAGACAGGAGACCATGAAGATGGATGATTCAAAGGGCAAATTGGTTGCAGTACGGTTGACAGGCTATTTTTGAACAAAAGGATTGTGCACAGGAGATGGTAGCCCATACCACTTATGAGAGTGAATGGGTTGCTGCCGAGTTCATCCCCCAGTCAAGTAACCACCTCAGATGACCACCTGTACCGTGGTGGAAAGACAACCATCGTGTGGCAATCGGAGCCACATGAACAGCTCTGTAGAGATGCAAACACCATCCAACTACAAAAAACGTTCATGCCTTCAGATCTGCGAGAGCACATGCGAGTCGAGTGACAAAAGAATAAAAGACGGGTTCCTGGAATGAATTCATGACTTCTATTAATTGGTCCACTTCCACTCTGCAAGTTTGGGAATCAATAAGACAGATTTCAGGCAAGGGCAGTTACATTGCCTTTTACAGCCTTTTCAAGAAATGCAAGAAATGGGGTCTTGGCAGACACACCTGAAGATATGGCTCAGGTTTTAGCTGAACCCTTGTTTGCTGTCACTGCCTCATCCAGACAATCTCCTGGTTTTGCTTTTCAGGTGTTCTGTAGGACTGTGGAGACAAGGAATCTCCGTTTCTTCTTAAGTAATGAGGAAGTCAACAACCTTCTGTTCTCCATGTGGGAACAGGAATCAGCTCTGTCCATGACCAGACACTGCTCGCGGACCTAATGAGATCCATTATGCCATGATTCGTCATCTGTGCCCTCAAACGAAAGGACAGCTTCTCTCTTGTTTCAGTCAGATCTGGTTTGATGGACAGTACTCCATGATCTGGACGGAGGAAATATTCGTTCCATTCTGGAAATCGGACAAGGGCTGTAGCACCCCTAACAGTTACCAGAGTGTAGCCCTTACCAGTAGTATGGCAAGACTCTTGGACACATGGTCAACTGCCGCCTCATTTGCCTACTTTAATCTTGAGGTCACCTGAGCCACTCCCAGTGCTGTTTCAGGGGCTACTGTCCCATCCATGACAACATAATCTACTGGAGACAGTGATACTTACACCAAAACCATTTGGTTTGTGTGCTTTTTGACCTTGAAAAAGCATACAGCTCTGCTTGGAGGTACAACATTCTTCAGCAACTTCTTGAATGGGGTTTACGTGGAATCTGCCACTTCTTATCCAATCCTTTATTGAGTACTGGTGTTTTTGATATCACATGCTGGAAGTCAGTATAGTGTTGGCCCGCCCTTAGTCTTGATGACAGCTTCCACTCTCACAGGCATATGTTCAATCAGGTGCTGGAAAGTTTCTTGGGTAATAGCAGCCCATTCTTCATGGAGTGCTGCACTGAGGAGAGGTATTGATGTCAGTCAGTGAGGCCTGTCATGAAGTCGGCATTCCAAAACATCCCAAAGGTGTTCTATAGGGTTCAGGTCAGGACTCAGTGCAGGGCAGTCCATTACAGGGATGTTACTGTCATGTAACCACTCCACCACAGGCTGTGCATTATGAGCAGGTGCCCGATTGTGTTGAAAGATGCAATCACCATCCCCAAATTGCTCTTCAACAGCGCCCGAAAACCTCAAACCACACACACATGAAAAATTACGACCACACCATAACACCACGCCTCCTCTGAATTTTACTGTTGGCACTATACACGCTGGCAGTTGATGTTCACCAGGCATTCGCCATACCCTCGCCCTGCCATTGGATCGCCACATCGTGTACCATGATTCGTCACTCCACACAACCTTTTCCCAATGTTTACGCTACTTACACCAAGCAAGACGTTGTTTGGCGTTTACTGGTGTGATGTGCGTCTTATGATCAGCCGCTCGACCACAAAATCCAAGTTTTCTTACCTCACGCCTAGCTGTCATAGTACTTGCAGTGCATCCTGGTGCAGTTTGGAATTCCTGTGTGACGGTCTGGATAGATGTCTGCCTATTATACATTACGACCCTCTTCAACTGTTGGTGGTCTCTGCCAGTCAACAGATGCAGTCGGCCTGTACGCTTTTGTGCTGTATGTGTCCCTTCATGTTTCCACTTCACTATCACATTGGAAACTGTGGACATAGGGATGTTTAGGAGTGTGGCAATCTCGCGTGCAGATGTATGACACAAGTGACACCCAATCACCTGACCACGTTTGAAGTGCATGAGTTCCACAGAGTGCCCCATTCTGCTCTCTCATGATGTCTAATGACTACTGAGGTCGCTGATATGGAGTACCTGGCAGCTCAACGCACCTGATATGAAAAACATACGCTTTTGGGGGTGTTAAGAGACTTTTGATCACATAGTATATGTTTACAGATGGCATTTTACTTCCTGTTATATCATGCAAATGCAAATACATTTTCTTCCATAAAAAAACTGAAGACCAAGACAGTCTGTGCAGCAGCAACAACAACAACAACAACAACAATTAATACTACTACTACTACTACTACAATATCTTGTCTCAAAACTGAGACTACCATGAAGGTCTGTGCTGGGTTGTAATAAGCTGGCTCTGCCCTCTCTCTACCTGGCTTGGTGTCACTGATCCAACATGTCACCCAATCTACATCTACATCTACATCTACATCTACATTGATACTCCGCAAGCCACCCAACGGTGTGTGGCGGAGGGCACTTTACAGGCCACTGTCATTACCTCCCTTTCCTGTTCCAGTCGCGTATGGTTCGCGGGAAGAACGACTGTCTGAAAGCCTCCGTGCGCGCTCTAATCTCTCTAATTTTACATTCGTGATCTCCTCGGGAGGTATAAGTAGGGGGAAGCAATATATTCGATACCTCATCCAGAAACGCACCCTCTCGAAACCTGGCGAGCAAGCTACACCGCGATGCAGAGCGCCTCTCTTGCAGAGTCTGCCACTTGAGTTTATTAAACATCTCCGTAACGTTATCACGGTTTCCAAATAACCCTGTGACGAAACGCGCCGCTCTTCTTTGGATCTTCTCTATCTCCTCCGTCAGACCGATCTGGTACGGATCCCACACTGATGAGCGATACTCAAGTATAGGTCGAACGAGTGTTTTGTAAGCCACCTCCTTTGTTCATGGACTACATTTTCTAAGCACTCTCCCAATGAATCTCAACCTGGTACCCGCCTTACCAACAATTAATTTTATATGATCATTCCACTTCAAATCGTTCCGCATGCATAGTCCCAGATATTTTACAGAAGTAACTGCTACCAGTGTTTGTTCCGCTATCATATAATCATACAATAAAGGATCCTTCTTTCTATGTATTCGCAATACATAAATCAATGTGATTTATGAAATTGGAATTGATTCTGTTAACAGAATCATAGAAAACAACCTGTTCGTGTTAGATAATCAATGAATTTATCATGCACAAGAAATATTTTTACAAATTTGTTATTTTTTCTGGATCTTCTGATTTTGATTTCTCAGGGATGCCCTTTCCAGTTATGCTACTTATCTAAAATTTCATATGACCCAACCATAGCCCAAAAAAGTTCACACTTTGAAAAGTGACATAGAAGAGATAAGAGCTGCCCTAATGTGAAGCTACTACATACTCACCCAGCTTCATAATTGCTGCTTCTATGGGATGTTGCCAGTTTTATTAAAATTCTTTCTTGCAGATTGGTCTCCAAATAAGTCATTCTCCTAAGCAATTTTATTCAAGGGAGCATTTTAAATGTCACTCCCCTTTGTCTTTTGTAATTTGATGAACAGTGTATGATTTTTCATTTACTACTTCTCCTTGTGCCTTGCATCCACAGCTGTTACAGTTGACACTTCATAGACTGGAGGATTGAGAGAAAGACAATTTTAAATTTTCAACAGATAAAGGTGCACACTCATTTTAAGCCAGAAACTGTCAACACCAGTTTCATAATGCATTTATCAAGTCACATAAAGGTTACTGGTGTATCATTCATGGTTCACTGGATTTTAAGTAACCGAAGATGTTGGATGCAGTACATACAGGTGTCAGTCGCACTGTCTTGAAGAGCCTCCATATTGAGAGGCATGGGTCTTCACTACAGTAGCTCTCTGTGTGTTATGTAAATGTTGTTTGTATCCTGATAAAAGGGTACTGAATGGTTTGGTTGGCTGGAGACATACGTTGCCTTCGAATATTGTATCTTGAATTTTAAAATTTTTTGATGAGTCAGGACTCCCTCATTAGTGGTTTGTGAGCAGACTCAGATTGGGTGGCTGACTCCTTTCTCTATTATTATTATTATTATTGTTATTATTATTATTATTATTATTATTATTATTATTATTATTATTTGTCAGCCAGAGGGAAACGTTTGTTTTTATCCAGCCAGTCTTCCTTTCAAGAAGCAATATTTTGTGTAAGACTATAGTAATTTTATTTCATTGTGAGGAAGAGGTTATTAGCTTTTATTTTTTGTGTTGATATACTGATTAATTATTTAAATGGCAACCTTTTATGCATAGCAGTTTCACTCACTCAGTATAATTCTCAATGTAAGCTAGTAACATTGTTCGTTGGTGCACTAATCAGAAAGTGAAATAACTACCTTCTTTTATAACAATGGTAAAAATATGTTAAGTATTATGTTATCAAGCATGTTCTCTTATTAATTTTGGTCAGTGGTTTCCAATGTCAGAATTTGAGTATTCATATTTTCTGAAAATATAGTGAGCGGACTCAATATGTAAAGTAAGCAAAAGGCAACCACTCATCTATAGGTGATTGATGTGATGTCCATAGAAACACATAATAGAAAACAGTATTCAAAATAACTTGTGACCCCCAGGGGGCTCACCACTCTACCAAGTGCTTGGCTACCATGGGGCCCCAGCCTCTGCAGCACTACTTCCCTATCAGTGCTGCTTATCTATCCTCCAGCTACTCTTTTCCCCTCCCTTGAGGACCTTGTCATATGCCTTCTTCGACAAATGGAAGTTCTTGGTAAAATGTGTGTTAATTCAGCCTGTCCTTCCATTTCCGCTTTGGTGTTTGAGGTTTTTCTTTTTCTTCTTCTTCTTCTTCTTCTTCTTCTTCTTCCTCCTCCTCCTCTTCCTCTTCCCCATGTGTTCCTGAAGGCTGGCCTATGCATTTGACGTGTAAAAGGTAACTGTGTAATATGTAATTCCCATCCTGGGTCAACAGGTAAGGTTAATACATACCCACTGGTAAAGGCCAGGCCGAGGGGAGGGTGATTGCCTGAGCTGGTACTGTCGTCTATGCCAATTGGTCCCTCAGTCTGGGGTCTGGGTGATGTGACTAGAGGTGTAGACAGTCACCTAAGGTGTGTCCCCCCCCACCCCCACCCCCCCACTCCACCCCCGAGGGAGCGCCCCCAGCAGCAAGGAGCACACCATTGGAGATGCTGGCAGTTATGGATGTTTCTCCACAATGAGTTCCTCATCTCAAACACTTAAATGCGTTGAGATGAAAGTATCGATGCCTCTCCCAGCTGCACCTTGTGGTGTCTCACATGGAAGATGGTCACAATTTTGTGACAGTTGCTCCATTTGTTATACAGAAGGGTGTAGATGCCATTGCTGGTCCTGTGAAGACCTGTTCTCGGATGCGTAATGAGAACTTGCTTTTGGAGGTGTATAGTGCTTTTCAGGCACAGAAACTGCTAAATACAGCACTTCTCCACTGCTATCTTGTTAAAGTGGAGGCCCACTGCATTCTGGATTCCTCCCTTGGTGTCATGTACACTTGGCTGCTTGATGGCCTGCCCGAGGCTGAAATAACAGCCTATCCCACTGACCAGGGAGTGATTGTAGTTCACCATATCATGAAAGGGGTTGATAAAGAATTAGTGCCAACCCGCACTCTGTTCCTCACATTTGACCATGTGGTACTTCCTTCAAAAATTAAGGCTGGCTACAAAGCTATTACTGTCATACCATATATCCCGGATCCTATTTGTTGCTATAAATGTCACTGCTACAACCACATCCATGAATCCTGTGAAAATGCAGCCACATGTGTAACCTGTGGCAGTGATGCTCATGAGGTTGAGTGTCTACCTCCTTCCCCTCACTGTGTCAACTGCAAGGGTGATCATGCTGCTTCGTCCCATGACTGTCCAGTCTACCTCAATGAGAGAGCCATTCAGGAGATCCAGGTTAAGGAACAGGTTCCTGGTCGCATTGCTTGGAAAATGTTGGCTAGCCACAAACGTTGTACACCACCCTCTGGCAGTTATAGTACAGTTCTTGCTACATCCTGACCTATGAAGGACATGGCTACACAGACTTGCAACTTTCAGTTTAGTGCCACAGTTGTGAAATCGTCAAGCTCCTAGGTCACACCTTCATCATCACCTGCTGTGTGTACACACGATGCCAACAGACCTTTACCTGTGGCAGCGATATCACAGGCTTGATAGACAGAAGCATGGAAATCCAAAAACGAGTAATCCCACGATGACTGTCTGTGCACATCTAGCTAGCCATTGTTGGGGTCTGCACCTGACAGATGCTGAGTTTCTATGCAGGCAAACAATCTTTCCCTTCTATACTTCGCTGTTCTTGTTCAACGATGTCACCATCCAATACTCTCACCCGGCCAACCTCTGTTTCACCAGGATGCGCTGCCAGTAAACTGTCCGCTGGCCAATCAAAGGCGAATACCGACACCTCTGGCGATCTAATGGGACCAGGATCCTCCAGCCTCTGAACGTGATTGTTGTGTGTGAGACCACGGTGACTGCTCCCTTATTTGTCCCATCTTCTGTCTATCATCAGATATGGTTATCTTCAGTGGAGCATTTGCAGCATCAGAGCCAATGGGTTTGAATTGCAGCTTCTCTTGTAATCATACTGTCCAATTGTTTTCTGTCTCCAGTGTTCAATGTGTTTCATTCAGAATCTCGTGGGGAGCGGATCGGACCTTCCTCCTCTGTTTATACCGGTCCCTTGTCCATTCGAAACTGGATTATGGATGTATCATATATTCATCCACACGTCTGTCTATCTTGCACCATCTTAACAGCATCCACCATCGCGGGATACGTGTAGCCACGGGTGCCTTCTATTCTAGTCCCATTGAGAGTCTTAATGCTGAGGCTGCTGACTTGTTGTTGTCCTGTGGGCTTGATGTTCTCCTCAGTCATTGCACAAGCCATCTATCTTCTCTACCTGGTCACCCATCCTATGCTACCTTTTTTGACAGTTCCCTTGACCACCAGTATAGGCTGCGCCCATCTTCTCTGTAGCCTCCCAGAGTTTGCTTGTGTATGCTGCTTCATGGCTCTGTGCGATGTTCCCCATGGGTGTTAGCTCTACACCGCCCTGGCTTCATGCTGAGGTAAATGTTAATTTTGGACTCAATTTGCTGCAGTATTACTGGCCTGGTATATTGCATCAGGTTTCTCGCACTTTACTCACGGCTTGGGGACTGTGCCTTTGTCTACACTGATGGTTCCATCCAAGACCGACCATGTCGTCAGGTGTGCTTTTGTACCTGGTGATGATCCTTTCCAATATCGGCTCCTTGACCAGTGCTCAATTTTTACTGCGGAGTTCTACACCCTTTATCAAGCCAGCCAGTACATCCGGCTACAAGAGCTTCCAAATTGTCATCTACTCAGATCCTCTCAGTGCTCCTCAGAGCATTTGCGTGCTGTACTGAGTCGACAATTTAGTACAGTAGGTCCAAGAATGCCTCCAGTCGCTTACTGTAGGGGGGAGCCAATGTAGTGTTCCTGTGGGTTCCCATTCACATCAACATGTCAGGGAACAAGGCTGCTGATGCTGCTGCAGTGGCTGCAGCTCTACACCCTTGGCCTGCTAGTCATTCTGTTCCCTTGGATGAGCTTCATGTTGCTGTCTGTCAGCATGTAATATCACTTAGGTGTACACAATGGTGTTCTCTCCAGGGGAACAAACTCTGGGACATTAAATGTCTCCCAATAGTGTGGTTGACTTCCTCATGGGGAGGTCGTTTTAACCCAACTGTGTTTAGGACACTGTCATTTTGGTCACCACTATTTATTAACTGGCGAATCTGCCCCATTCTGTACCTACTGCTCTCAAACCTTGACAGTGCGCCACTTACTGATTTGTTGCCCATTTTTTTAAATGTTTACGTTTACATCTGTGTTTGCTGTCTACTGTGTCAGACGTTTTAGCAGATGATACTTGTTCTGTCGATCATGTCTTATATTTTATTCGCTGCAGCAGCCTTTCCATCCCAAGGACCTCTGCCATCTCAACGATATTTTGGAGATTTTCCCTATGTACGTCCTTGTCTTTAGCTGCTCTTTTGTTAAAGTTGCATGATTGGGTTTTGAATTTTTCGCCTCAGATTTTTATTTAGTATTTGTTTTTTCTTACGTTATGATATGGGTGCTTATGATCTTAGCAGCTTTGTGCCCTAAAGCACCAACCAACAACAACAGCTTGAGGTCTTGCTCTTGCCTGGGCTGATGGAGGTGGGGAGGCTGTAGGTAAGGATGCACAAGGCAAGGAGGGGATATTGGGATAGTGAGGTTGGCCTCCTGACGGATGACTAGGTGACTGTACAACAAGATGAAAGGAGTTAAGAGGGTAGAGCTTATAAGAGATATAGAGTGGGGGAGGGGGGGGGGGGGGAAGTGAGGAAGGTGGAGATGAATAGGGAGAGAGAAAGGGGGAGGGGGAGAAGAGAGATAATATGCCTGCTTTGGGGGGGGGGGGGCGGAAGACTGGTGGGAGAAGGTTGTACATTATCTGGATGGGAGAGAAATATAGACAGAAGAGATAAGGGGAAAGGTAAGGTGAAGCAGTGTGAAACAGGTCAGGGGGATTGTGAGACTGCAGGACATGCTGGCAGGACGATTTCCAAAAGCATAGTGTAGAGAACCTGCGTTGGAAGGGAATATACAAATAGCCTCATCTGTGTCCAGCTGTTGAAGTGATTTTTGTTGTGCAGCATGTTGAGCAACTATATTGTCACGTTGGAGGTTTTTCACATTTTGGTGGGGACCATACATGTGAACAGACAGTTGGTTACTTGTCAGGTGTACATAGAATGTTGTACAGTAATTGCAGCATAGCTTATACACTTGACCCAGTCACATTAATGTTACCAATGCCTATTATCGATGTCAACATGCAATAGCCATTCGCAGATGGCAGTTAGCAGCACTAGCATTGAAGGATATATTAAGTGCATGTTGAGGAAACATGAAAACAGTGCAGTGGTTTTCGTAATGCAGGAACAAAGCAGTTTACATGATGCCCAAATTGGCATGATCATTGGCTTTCGGGCCAAGGAAGGAAACATCTAAGTTTGCAAACTGTTTGCGTGTCAGCGTGATTAGAAGATATCGTGCATGGCAAAACAGTGCAATGCAAAACTGGTGCAGAGGCAGTTGTAGTGCACCACAGGCCATATATGACACAGGCGAAAGATGCCTGTGGAGATATGTACTGGTGAATAGATTTCGTTTGTTTTTTATTTACACGTCAAGTTCCATAGTACCAAATTGAGGAGCAAACTCCAAGGTCATGGAACATGTCAGTACATGAAATTAAAACATAAAAGGAATAACAGATAAGAATAAATGTTTATGAACCCGAAAAAAGTCAGTCCATAAGTTTAAGTAAATGCAGTCAACAGTACAACAAGAATCAGCCTAATTTTTCAAGGAACTCCTCAACAGAATAGAAGGAGTGACCCACGAGGAAACTCTTCAGTTTCAATTTGTAAGCACATGGATTACTGCTAAGATTTTTGAATTCGAGTGGTAGCTTATTGAAAATGGATGCAGCAGTATACTGCACACCTTTCTGCACAAGACTTAAGGAAGTCCAAACCAAATGCTGGTTTGATTTCTGCCGAGTATTAACTGAGTGAAAGCTGCTTATTCTTGGGAATAAGCTAATATTCTTAACAAGAAATGACAGTAAGGAATATATATATTGAGAGGCCCTTGTAAAAATGCCCAGACTCGTGAACAGGGGTCGACAAGAGGTTTGTGAACTTACACCACTTATTGCCTGAACCATCCATTTCTGAGCCAAAAATATTCTTTTAGAATAGGAAGAGTTACCCCAAAATATAATACCATACAACATAAGTGAATGAAAATAAGCAGAGTAGACTAATTTTTGTGTTGAACAATCACTCACTTCAGATACCATTCAAATAGTAAAAATGGCAGCATTAAGGGGAGCTGGAATGATGAAAATGACAAAATTAATGTTTTTTGGTTTTTTCGTTATAAAATTATTTAGAGTTTTCTGAATAAAACACATCAAGTTTCACACTTCTAAGTGAATTCTAAGTGTGTTTTTTATCACTGCAAAGTTGACGCACCACGTAAACGGTTGTAGCGACTTGGTGTGTCACCTCTGATGGCACCGCTCGCTGGCTGCAAGCAGGGTATCTTTGCAGAATTAGACAGTGTTTTGTTTTCCAATGTTGTATGGCTTTATCTCTGTGACAAGTGACTGTTCATATCGGTAAACATAAACGCTATACCGTGTGTGTTGATGTGTGGAGTTTGCTTTGTGTTGTTTAGCTGTTCAGTTTTGCGCATTTGACAAATTTTGCTTGTACCTGTTTTACGTATTTGGTTTGTGGATGTCAATACACCCCGTATCAGCAGTTGAGTGTTTAAGAAAAGGCACAATGGGTGGAAGAAGAAATCTTTTGTTTTGAAGGGAGATGCTGCTCAGACTGCTTCACCGACTACTCCAAATGAATGTGATAGAACTTCTGCCAGCAAGAAACTTTGTGACAGCAAATAAAAATTTGAAAAAGTGACAGTAATGATCTGAATGAAATAATTAACATTTTCGTGCTCTCTAATGTTTTGAAACATAACGTATTATGCCAAGTTTTCAAAGAAAGAGGACTGGAACTGAAAATAACTTCACACTTTAGTTTGGCATTTAAAATGTTATTGAAGTCTAACAAATGTGCTGTAGAAGTTTCGTTTTCTAATTCTAACAGTATTCCTCGTAGTGGTAATAGTGGAAAGTATCTGTACATAAGGCGTGGAAGCTGAAGAAAGGAATGGTAGCTAGGACTACTCAACATGAATTCAGAAGAGAAATTGTACAAGTTTACCTAAAAAGATATATGAATCCCGTAAAAGGAGCAGTCCTATGTGTGGATACAGATCGCGTGTTCCAAGTGATATCAGATATGATGGTATAAAGCACTGTATCAAGAAAACTGAGAAGAAGATAAGATGTGTAGGTTTGTACTGCAAACAAAAATCATCAGCTGTTCACCTAAAATGTGGGAAATGTGATGTAGGACTGTGTCTATAATGCTTTGAAGAGTACCATGAAAGTCAGTAAAACAAATGATTGTGAATTATTTTGTGAATGGTGTTATAAATTGGTTTGTAAGAATTATTTTGTTCAAATTTTGCCTTACTTGTATTAAAAATCTGATTAATAAAACATTTCTTCAAATGTATTTCAATATCACAGAAAATATTTCAAATATGCATCTTAGTGCCCAACGTGTCCATATGGACACGTTATGTTACAGACAAACTAAGACAGAGAAGAGTCAAATAATAGCTTATATGCACTGCTTAGATGCACAAGAAGTCAACAAATTGAAAATAAATTTAAATATTCAATTTTGAAAAATTCGGGAAGTTAAGGGTTAAAAAACAGGAGTGCATTGGACATGCGCAGAAGCGAATGGGGGCTCGCTTGCGCAAACTAAAGCGTAGACACTAGGATCCCAGAAGCGTAGTGATGGTAAGACCCCTGGAGGAAGAGGAAGATTGACAGATGAAGCAATTGACAGATTGCAGAGGTATTACCGGTGTGCAATTAGGCAAAATACAAGAAGCATGAGCATATGAGGAGAGCAGTATGGGCATTATTTTTTCATACTGCATCAACAACTGAGCACCCACAACATGCACTGTGCCTCACAGGTGATGACTCATGGTGTAAGAACCAATCAGGAAAGGAATATGCCCATAAAAACAGTTTGCCAAATGCTGTAATTGATGTAATTAAGCCCATATTCAGAGATTTATCACAGCCAAGTTTATTGGAAAAGTGTTTACATGGGAAAACACAAAATCCAAATGAAAGTGTAAATAATTTAATTTGGATTCGGATTCCCAAATGAGTATTTGTACAGATAAAAACATTACATTCTGGGGCTATGATGCAGTGGCAACATACAATGAAGGAAACATTATCAAATGTGATGTGCTGAAATGTTTACGTTTCCAACCAGACTCAACACCATTTCCTCAGTGCGCCTAATTGATGAAGAAAGACTAAGAGGTGCAGGAAGAAGAGACAAAAGCCTACAACATGCAGCAAAAGGGAAGAAAAGACCAGTGAAAAGGAAACTAACACTGGAAAAAGAAGAGTATACTGATAATCCATCATATGTGGCAGGAATATATTAAAAAACCTTGGAAGCCATTTCCTATAACTTAATAATTTTCATCTTTGGGGAACATTTTCTCAAAAACTGCTAACTACTAATCAATGAAATTTATACACAATATTGGTTACTACTTTTCCTTCATTTTTATAACAAATTGTAAACAATATTGTATAATTCAAGAGTTATAGAAGAAAAAGTGGAAAATTTTAGAGAAAAAAATAAGCATTTGTTTAAAAAAATTGTAAAACAAAAACCAATAAATATTTCTTAACATGGCATCATAACTTTGTAGAGAAATATTCACTGAACATTTAGTCCAAATTTCAAAGCAATATGTTTAATGGTTTTAGAAAAAATGTTCCTTGTATTTTCTAAAATTAACATGGAGGAGATGGATCGTTCCGGCTCCCCTTAAGTCTTTGAACAAGATCCTGAATGTGAGCTTTCCACGACAGCTTACTGTCTATCTGAACACTACAAATTTGAACTGTTCAGTTTCACTAATCATATGCCCATTCTGTGAAACTAAAACATCAGGTTTTGTTGAATTGTGTGTTAGAAACTGTAAAAACTGAGTCTTACTGTGTTTTAGCGTTGGTTTATTTTCTACAAGCCATGAGCTTAGGTCACGAACTGCACTATTTGAAACCGAGCCAATGTTGCATACAACATCCTTTGCTACCAAGCTTGTGTCATCAGCAAACAGAAATATTTTAGAGTTACCCCTCATACTATAGGGGTGTGTGTGTGTGTGTGTGTGTGTGTGTGTGTGTGTGTGTGTGTGTGTAAAAATAAGGAACAGGAGTGGCCCCAACACTGATCCCTGGGGCACCAAGCACTTGACCATACCCCAGTCAGACCCCACATCACAGCCATTCTCAACACTGTGAATAATGACCTTTGGCTGTCTGTTGCTAAAGTAAGAGGTGAACCAATTGTGAGCTACACCCCATATTCCGTAATGGTCCAACCTCTGGAGCAATATTTTGTGATCAACACAATCAAATGCTTTAGTTAAATCAAAGAACATGTCTAGCATTCAAAACCTTTTGTTTAACCTATCCAGTACCTCACAGAGAAAAGAAAATATTGCATTTTCATCTGTTAAACCACTTCTAAAGCCAAACTGTACATTTGATAGCAAATCTTGTGGTATAAAATGATCAATTATTCTTACATACACAGCCTTTTGAATAACTTCAGCAAACACTGATGGCTTAGAAATGTCTAAAATTGCCTACATTATCCTTTTCTCCCTTTTTATAAAGGGGCTTTACTACTGAATACTTTTATCATTCAGGAAACTGACCATTTGTAAAGGAAAATTTACAAATATGGCTAAATACAGGGCTAACAAGTACAGCACAGTACTTTAATATTGTGCTAGGCACTCCATCATAACCATGACAGTCCTTAGTCTTCAGTGACTTAATTATTGACCCTGTCTCCCTCTTGTCTGTATCACAGAGGAGTATTTCAGACAACAATCACGGAAAGGCATTTGCCAAAAAAGTTATATGATTCCCTGTAGAAACTAAATTTTTATTAAATCACCAGCAAAGCTCAGAAAATGATTGTTAAATACTGAACATATATCTGATTTATCAGTAACAGAAATATTTTTACTGGGAACTGACTTTGTCGTCGACCTTGTGCTGCTGACCAGACACTTCCTTCACAATTGACCATATGGTTTTAATTGTCTCCTGTGAATTAGCTATTATATTTGCATACCACATACTCTTTGCCTTCTAATAACATTTTTAAGCACATTAACATACTGTTTGTAATGGGATACGGTAGCTTGATTGTGACTACTTCTATCATTTTGATACAATTCCCGCTTTGTTCTACATGATGTCCTTATCCCACTTGTCAGCCACGCGGGCTGCCTATTACTGCTAGTACCCCATTTAGAACTTTCTAATGGAAAGCAACTCTCAGAGAGCATGATAAATGTGTTAAGGAAAGCAGTATATTTATCATCTAGGTTATCGGCACTATAAACATCCTGCCACTCTTTTTCCTTGACAAGATTTAAAAAACTCTATTGCTTTTGGATTAGCTTCCCTACATAGTTTGTAATTAAATGTGACATTTGTTTGAATACTAAAACCTTTTAGTGTCAAAAATTGTGCATAATGGTCTGAAAGGCCATTCACACTTTTACTAACAGAATGCCCATCTAGTAATGAAGAATGAATAAAAATATTGTCTATGGCTGTGCAACTGTTCCTCCGCACCCTGCAACTGTTGAGTAGCTAACCACCCAACAGAACCAAGGTGCTACCAACAGTGTTTTCTCAATGACCATCCAGTGCACAGTGGTACATCAGGGTCTCCGCAGTAGGTGTCTCATTCATGCATCCATGCTGATTGCTGTTTATTGATGATGAATGCTGGAATTTGAATGCAAATACTGCAACTGCTGACAGGTGATGATTTCAGATGAATCAAGTTTTATGCTCTATCAGGCAGGTGG
The DNA here is from genome assembly GCF_021461385.2 of Schistocerca piceifrons. Taxonomy (NCBI): domain Eukaryota; kingdom Metazoa; phylum Arthropoda; class Insecta; order Orthoptera; family Acrididae; genus Schistocerca; species Schistocerca piceifrons. The sequence goes on from NC_060141.1 coordinate 192,187,890, forward strand.
CTGTTGGTGTGTACGTCATGAAACGTATGAAAGTAAACATCCTGCAACTAAGAGGAAGCATTATGGTCAGGGGAATGATTTTTTGGCATTCCCTGGATTCCCTGGGTGATCTCACCATTCTGGAAGGCACTGTCGTTCAACATTAAGTATGCCGCTATTCTTGGGGAACGTGTCCACCCCTACATGCAGTTTGTTTCTCTGTGGCATGATGACATCTACCAGCAGGAAAATGCAATGATGTCACACAGCTCACAGTGTACATGCAACATTCGAATAGCATCAGAATGAGTTCACCATACTCTCCTGGCCACGAAACTCCCGGATTTAAACCCAGTCAAGAATCTGGGACCACCTCAGTCGGGTTGTTCGTGTCGTGGATCATCAACCAAGGAACATACCACAGCCGGCCATATCACCATAGTTGGCATGGCTCAATATCCCTGCCAATACCTTCCAGAACCTCATTGACTCCCTTCCTGCATGTCTCGTGCTACAAAAGGTGTTATTCATGCTTTTGGTACCTATATGTGGTCACTTTAAAATGACTGGGCAGTGTACATGGCTGCTTTCACACTTGACCCTGCATCCTAATGGATAGGAAATGCATGTGACTGGACTGCAGTGGGAGGTGGTGGGTGGTTATATGAAACTGGTCTACCACAGACCGTGTACCCATGGGTTGCTGTGGAGATAACATTGCTGCTATGCTGGTAACAGACATGCATTCACTTTAAAACTGGATGAACTTGTGGTGTTACCTCCTCACTTGATATTTTCGCTTACTCAACCTAACCTTTGGATCTAGTTGCCTAGCAGACTAATTCCAAAAACTGAACCCACAGTTGTAACAGTAAAAGACTGTACTGAAGTAGCTTCTTGTTGTCTATGTAGAGTATGAGTGGTTCTCTCTCAGTTCTGGTTGGTGTTAAAATAAAAATAAACATTATAAAATTTTCAACAATGTATTAATCTGAAAACAAATTGTTAGATTGGTCACAGGTACATGCAATCAAAATAACGTACCCTAACAACAGCTTGATGAGCTAAGCAAATAAAGTTCACTGTTCGTAAATCGCATAATTATTTATAGGCTGGTGATAAGCTGCTGCATATAGTCCAGCTAGTGAAGCAAGACAGGGGAAAATATTAGTGTGATCACAAATTTTTTGTGGTGGTGGTGGTGGTGGTGGTGGTGGTGGTGGTGGACGGGTGGCGAGGTAAGAGGAGTGTAATGAGTAACATACTAAAAGTCCTGACTGTTTTGATGTGTGAGCTGGGGAGGAGGGGATGGGGTGGTTACATCACTTTGTTTTTCTTGTCAGTTCTGTAAACCAAGGCTTCTAGCAAAAGTGTTTCAAAGTACACGAGTAAACTACATCATTTCCTTCTTTTTCTCTCTAGGACCAATAGTTTCCACTTCGCAGGGGATGGAAAAAATCACACGTTATTAAAAATAATGCTTTAATGGTATAAAATTGATGTTTATCATTAAAGAACATGAGTGAAGAACAAGTGTTAAATGCGTGTACCACATCAAAGTGCAGTAGAATTGTATTAAGGGATACATTGCGTTTTGAGGGTGTAATAGGATGGAAAGGCGGGGCTCGAACTTAGAAGTGTGAGGGAAGTTAGGTCACCAGATTGTGGCCACCTGCTTCCTTCCTTCATAGGTCCGCAAAATGAAGAGCAAGCAGGCAATTCCCCATTCTCTCTACTTCAATACATTGCAAAAAGCAGCTATAGAGTATTTCACAAAGCTATACTGACTCTTCCTGGTCTTGCCCTGTCAGTCACTGGCAACACAATGTGCAGGTATATCTGGGGTTGTTTATTTTCCACAAACTGTGTTAATGCTGCATGGAATACAGATATGAATTAGTAATAATATTAATGTAAAAACACACATGGACACAATCTGTGTACATCTCTGCACATTGTAATACAATGCTAGCTATAGTGTTCTTCCACGAAAGGCAACTTCCCCACCATGAAAACTGGCCACATGTCAGGTTACAGACCATACCTCCCTAGCATTTCCTGTTTAATTCTCTCATGTGAGTAGATAAAATAGCTTCACTGAGCTCGTTTTTATATAGTAAACTTGGTTAAGTTTATTAAGTGAATATTTATTTGCAATTGTTAAATGAGTTGTTATGTAAAAAATCTCAAAAGGTGAAATTGTGAACTGTCTACCATACTCAAGAGCCTGCCCCAAGTGTAACATGCTGTCAGTATGCATTATAGAGAATGCCCATCTCATTTTCTCTGCTAGCTCTGCCTGGAATACTTTCCATGGCATGAGGAGTCTCAAATGCATTACCCCACCTCTCAACATCTGAGGAGACCCAGAGGCTTAAATTGGCTCCCTCTGCAACATAGATGCTATGGAATTTCAGATATTTCAACACAAGTCGAGCAGTGCATTATGCATTACAGTGGATCACTGTTGTAGATTTCAATATGATCAGCCTTGTTCCACCTGACATACTGACACCCATCTTGCAAGACATTCTGTGTATGTGTGGTAAACGGTTCCACTCAATGTAGCCACCTCTAAAAGTGCCAGCGGTTCCTGAATGGAAGAAATTTATGCATTACCAATAACAAAATTAATGGTGAGAGAAGTGCAGAATCCTCCTGATTATTCATTAATTCACTACCAAGTGATTACAACACAGTTACATGGCCTTACAGTATGCTGTGAATGACAGACAGCAGCAAAATACTATGTTTACCGATCCAGCACTTTCCTGCCAACACTACATAGGTCACAGACAACATCACACATCACACTTACAAATTAAGACTTTCTCAACTGTTCTTTATAAGAACATGTTGTACATAAAAGCATGCTTAACAACTGCAAATAAGTACAGATAAGTACTCACATAATAAACTGAAAATAACTCCAGTTTATAAATGTGAGCTCAGTTATTTTATTTTGTCCATTTGCATAAGAGAATGGGACAGGAAGTGTTGGGGAGATAAATTCTTTCTGTAAACTGAAAAGCGAGTAGTGCTTGTGGTGGAGAAAGTTGCCTTTCCTGGAAGAAAGCTGCAATTACTGTTCAGGATCACTAAGAATCAATTTCCCCTATAGCAGAGATTTAATGAGAATTTGTCCATATTCTTTTCTTGCATTTCTGTTGCTAGCATTTCACATCTGTATTCGTTGTAGTGTTTCCCCACCAGGAGTCTGCGCACAGTGTTGCCAATGATTTATAAGATGAACTGCAGAAGAGTCAGTACATCTTTATGAAACTAACTTCAGTTGCTTCTTGTGTCATAATGGGCTAGGAAGAATGAGGAATCACCTGCTAGTTCTTAATTTTGCATTCCTATGAAGGAGGAAAGTGCATGGTCACAATCTGGTGACCTATTTTCCCTAATGCTTCTAACCTCCAGCCCTGCCTTTCTGCCTGTTTACATCTCCAGAACACAATTTATTCCTTAATATAGGTCCACTACAGTTTGATGTGGTGAACACATTTAATATTTTCTTCTTAACTCACTTCATGTAACAATAGTGATCAAATTTATAGCATTAAAACACTACTTTTAAAATTTGATTTTTCCGTCCCCTGCAACACTGAAACTATTACCCCTACAGAAAAAAAATGCATAGTACCTTTCTTGTAAGAATTTTTATGTAGTTTAATTTTGTACTGGGAAACATTTTCAATAGATGTTGTTCTTTCTGAGGTACACTAGAATGACATAGAACCTCTACACTCTCCCCCCTCTCACTGCCATACACACACACACCACCATTAGTTGTTTGTAATTCTATCCTGTACCACAGTACAAAAATGTGTGACTGCATGAATTTTTTTTCTCCAGTTGACATTTTTTAGTCTAGTTGACTGGACTGGTAATTGTGATTTGAAATTAGCTCAAGCCTCCGATACAGTGGTTAGTTCATAAAAAATAAAATAAAACAAATAGCTGGAAAACACAGGCGGTTTACAGCTAAAAATTAATTTAAACTAAAATCTATAACAACTCATATAGGAATCTGATTGATACATAATATATTAATCCTAAATGCTGCCCAGTAACAAAAAGTAATGAAATTTCCCACTGGCAAACAGAGTTACAATTCAGACTTGGCGCCACTAATTCAAGTACCAAATCAGCTTCACACTCAAAAATAAAATTTTTACTGAACAACTGCCAGAAATAAAGCAGTGTCTGGACCACTGCAGAACCTCTAAGTCACCACTGAACTCATGTGAAATATTTCAGTGTGCTGTGACTAGTGATGTGAAAATTTCTATCACCAAAAAGCATGCAGCTAGATCACAGCCCTTATTATTTATTTATCGTATGATGATACAGAGGGGATCAAATACATAATTTTAAGAGTATACAGTGTAAGAAATGACAAGCAAAATACACGTACAGAATCAAATGTATTATGCCAAATTATCTACACATTACACAAGTTCTTAGATTTCTAAGTCCAATCCGCTGATCCAGTTGAGCCCTTCAGGTGATGCATGGTGGATGTCGTTTATTGATCCCCCGAAGGCTTGTTTCAGGCATTCACCTACAATGTGATTTATTGTTTGCAGGGCGTCTCCACAGTCACAATCTGGATATGTTGCCCAGCTCCATTTGTGCTTTAGATATCTGCAGTTCCCTTGCCCTGTTTGGATGCAGTTGATAGTTCTCCACTGGCATCTGGGGAATGTGAAACCTGGAACTCGCGTGGAAGGCTTTTCAACCAGATGACTGTTGAACACTGACGATTCTTCCCATTGACTTCTCCATACTTCGTTGATGTTAAAGTCGGAGGCTTCAAGATGTTGTGCAGTACGGGGGGTTCTTCTGAATGTTTCTCCAGGTCTTCAGGAGAGCATCTGATCTTCTTAGAGCAGGAGGTTGGATGTTACTTAAAACTGGTAGCCATGCAGTTTGAGTGCTACGTATGCAGCCTGTGATAAGTTGCATTGTCTGGTTGAGTTGCACATCTATCTTGCTGCAGTGAGCACTGTTCATCCAAGTTTGACAACAGTATTCAGCGACAGAGCATGATAGTGCCAAAGCAGTTGATCTTAGGGTTTGAGCACTGCAACCCCAGGAGGTACCAGCAATCTTCTGAATATTATTATGGGTCTTCACGCGGCCATGTTGAAGAGATGTTGTCGGAAAGATAGGGACCCGTCGAGTGTTATTCCAAGGTAATTCAGTGTGCTGCAGTACTTCAAGGTTTGTCCTTGGCGTTTAACTTCTGGTTTATAGTCAGAGTGTCTGTTCCATAGGTGGAATGCAGAAGTAACAGTTTTCTGAGGGCTTAGGTGGAGGCACCATTTCCTGAAGTACGAGGGTCGGTCAAAAAGTAATGCCTCCCATTTTTTTTCTACTTAAAGAAATTAAGTTAAGTGAAAAATTTGAATTTGGCGCCATTCCTCAAACCTTCTTCTGCAATCCACTGCAGTAGTAACTTTCTGTGTCAACAGGTGGCAGCACAGCAGAAGTTTGTAAGATGGCCGACATCGATGTTCGTTTGAGACAGCGTTGTGTGATTGAATTCTTGAATGTAGAAGGTGAAACGCCCATACGCATTCATGAAAGACTGAAGAAGGTGTATGGTGTTGTGACAGTGGATGTCAGCACTGTTAGACGATGGGTTCGTCGTTGTAAGGAAGCTGAAGGGCAAACACCGTTGACTGACGAAAAGCGGAGCGGCAGGCCGGTGAGTGCAGTGACTCCACACAACATTCAGCAAGTTGATGACATCATTCGTGGTGACCGTCGGGTGACTGCAGATGAAGTGTGTCGCATTATTTCTCTTAGTAAAGGCAGTGTGATCACGATTATTAAACAATTGGGGTACTCAAAAGTTTGTGCACGGTGGGTTCCAAGAATGTTAACCGATCAGAATAAAGAGGCAAGGAAAACAATAGCCTCCCAACACTTGCAGCGCTTCCGTTTGGAGGGAGATGAGTTTCTGAAAAAAATTGTGACCGGGGACGAAACATGGGTGCATTTTTTTGAACCCGAATCAAAGAGGCAGTCAATGGAGTGGCGTCACACAAGCTCGCCGAGGAAGAAAAAATTCAAAACTGTGCGATCGGCAGGGAAAGTTATGGCAACAGTTTTCTGGGATACAGAGGGTGTGATTCTGGTTGATTTTTTGGAGCAGGGATGCACAATAAATTCTGTTCAATACGTCACAACCCTCAACAAACTTAAAGCACGTCTTCAGCGAGTTCGCCCAACAAAATCAATGGCAGATGTTCTTCTTTTGCATGACAATGCAAGACCACACACCAGTCGTCACACCTCTGACGAGATTGTCAAAATTGGATGGGAAGTTTTGCCTCATCCCCCATACAGCCCTGACCTGGCACCATCAGACTTCCATCTGTTCGGGCCACTAAAAGAAGCTCATCGTGGGATTCATTTTGAAGATGAGGAGGCCGTCAAAACATCCGTGCGTCAATGGCTTAGGAAGCAGAGCTGTGATTTTTACCGTGCTAGGATACATGCCCTTGTTCAAAGATGGACCAAAACTGTAGAGATGGGCGGAGATTACATTGAAAAATGACAAAATGATCCTCAATGTTGTGGTTTTCAATCTATGTAATTGCATTTAAATTTCCTGACAATTAAACGTAGAAAAAAAAATAGGAGGCATTACTTTTTGACTGACCCTCGTATGTGTCCAGGATTTCCATGTTGACAGTTAATGTGCTTTCAGCAGTGGTGAAACTGGAGCTCTGGGTTCCCAAACAGATGTCATCAGCTTATATGAATTTCCTTGAGGTTGTGGCTGGCAGGTCATAAATGTATAAGTTGAAAAGGAGAGGGGCCAGTACAGAGCCTTGAGGTAGTCCGTCACTTACTTTGAAGACTTTGCTTCTGTCGTTATCAGAGTAAATCTGGAAAAGTCTGTTGCTTAGGATGTTGCTAAGTAGGTTTGTGAGTTTCCGACACTGACTGATGCTCACAAATTTTAAGAGAAGGCCTACTCACCATACGGTGTCGTAGGCGGCAGATAGATCCAAGAGAGCAGCTATGCGTACGCATTTCTTCTCATATCCATTTTCAATATGGGTTGTCACTACAAATACTTGGTCATTACAGCTTCTACCAGGCCTGAATCCAGCTTGCTCTATGGGTATTTGTTTATTAGTTGTTTCATAGATCCTGTTGTAGATGAGTCATTCAAGTAGTTTGTAACGCTTAACAGGGCTATTGGGTGGTAACTTTCAACTTTTGTTTGGTCTTTGTTCGGTTTAAGGGTTGCTATTAGCTTGGTTTTCTTGAATAATGGTGGGAGAACTCCAGTGTGGAGAGAATGTCTGAGAAGAAGTTAGAAAGCCATTTGATAGTTGCTGGTCCACAGTGTGTGAGAAATTCAGAGTACATCCCATCGCATCCAGCTGCCTTCCCAACTTCCGTGTTTGTGATGGCATCTCTTACTTCCTCTTCATTGAATGGATTGGAAAATTTAGAGGAATTTGGGGCTGCTCTTTTCATGGTGTTGAGCTGGGTGTTGACTTCCCTTCTTGTCTGCTTATCCTTTGGGCTCTTGGAATTTGAGATTAGGTGTTTGGCAAAATCATTCAGCTTGATGGCAGTTTCAGGTCTCACCAGTGCTGAGTTTGTTGCATCCAGTTTTCTGATAGCAGACCAAGCTTTATGACTTAAATGCGTGTGGTGGAATGATTCTACAGTTTCATACCAGATCTTCTTCCTATTCTCATCAAGTGAATGCAGAAAATCCATAGCTTTGCTAACAGTTGAATTTGCTTCGTATTCTTCAAGCAATTTTTTTACTGTCCTCATTCCAGCCAGGTGTATATTCTTAAGATAGCCTCTAGGGATAAATCGTCTGGCTGCTCCTTTAATTATGCCTATAAACCGACTGTATGTACTGTGTATTGGCTTGATCTATCTGATATTGTTATCTGTTTGTTTTCTGAATTCAGTCCAGTTAGCTTTCTTGAAATTCCACCTTAGTTTCGGATGCAACTGCATACAGTCTCTCGAATAATAGGTCTGTGCTGACCGTGGGGGAACTCTTTTAAGTATTGAGCGGCGTATCTGGGTATGGGTGCTGTGGAGCTGAGTTGTGAAGCACAAATCAGGTGTAAATCCTCTGTTCCAATGTCCTGAATGGAAGGTAGGTGGATACTTGGCATCGAAAGCTACTTCCTAGTTTTCGACTTCCATCCATTCACAAAGAGCTTCACCATTACTGTCTTTTTCACAATATCCCCGTAGATTATGTTGGCTGTTGAAGTCGCCCAGGAATAGAGATGGATGCTGCTGAGACGGTAGAGGAGGAGGAGTAGGCCAGTTTACTCCGGGAGGTTTGGAGACATTGATGCAGCCCTGACAAGCATAGATCAAGCCTCTCCAACTTTGACTTGAACAGCATGAATGAGCAGGATGGCCGTGCCGTACTTTTGAACCTTGGCTCGCCCCTCCACAGAAACGTGTACACGTCACTCAGTGACCTGATACAATCGCCAGCCTCTGTTACAACTTTTTATATGTAATAAATGTTATTAAAAATGTTAGTGTGCTATCATATGCTTGCTAAAAATCTAAACAAAACTGCTATATCACACTTTGTTCTACATGCAGTATGAAAACTAAAACCAGAAGTTTAACTCTTCTATTAAATTTTCTCAAAAAATTTCACTAAATAAATGAAATAAATAAAATCTTTAAACCAATAAAGAAAATAGCAGCTTCCCCAAAAATTAATATCAAACAATTTTTGAACATTAGCAACAGTACTGAAAATAGTTTCATTTCTTTGTGATCAATTATTGTAATACAAATGAATATGGCACCACTTCCTTACTGGAATTTTTGTATTCTGTCCAGTACTGCAATCAGAATGGAGACAGCTGTATTAGTTTTTGAACTATGGGAAAAATGTGTGAATTAATAAATATTGTTGAATTAATAAAAAGATAATTAAAAATACAAATCTTACAAACTAAGTCTTTTATGTGACTGCCTTGTTAGTCAAGTAGGTGTTTTGGTTTAAATGATATGCAAGTTTTAATAAAATGGTCAATTAAGAAGTGTCTTACAGGTTAGTTAATTATGTTACAATATACATGAATGGTTCAGTCGATGCACAATGAAAAGTCTTACAATTTGATAGGGCAATCTCCTGGGTACCATAAAAATTATGAAAGTTATTAATTATTTACTAAATTTCAGTTAAGTACATATCTCAGCACTGTAATCTCCCTCACACATTGATTGCAGACCATATCTGTACATCAGCAGAATTGTCTTCACTTCCTCATTAACGTGATGTATTGTGCTTCTCTATATGTATAATAGTTTGTGCTGCGAGTGTGCCAGCTCAAACAATATAAATCTCGTCTTTGTGAATGCTGACGGAAGAACTGACATCACGTCCACCGCATTTGAATTGTGACAGGAACTTGTGTGAGTGCCCTGCTGCTGCTCTGCTTAACCACGCTGTCAGGGACAGGCATATCCAATAGCACCGGCCACACTTGGAGTCTGCACCACAGAATGTGCACAAACCAAACACCACTTATGACCAAAATCAATCACCCATAGTCACTTATAGTACATCATGTCACATCGGTATTGGAATAGGTATGAACAAGGATATTCTGTAGATCTGGTAAGCGGTGGAGCACTACTTCAGGTGATTTGGGTAGTGTGACACTGGGTGATAGTGAAGTGCTGATCAATTAACTGGTGTATCAGTGTTACAGGAGAGGATGGCATGGGAGTTACATTTATGGATGAGTTGGATAGGATATTGCCCATCAGTAGAGACTCTAGTGAGGTTGTTGGTATATTTTGACAACACCTGCTTTCAACAGCAGATACAATGTTTACAGCGAAATGGATCTGGGAGTAGGTGTAGAGGTTATGGAGGAAGGAACAAAGAATGTCCTTGCAATTAGTCCAGATCATGAAAATGTCATCAGTGATTCTGAAACAGACCAGTGATTTTAGGGTTTTAGGTGTTGACTGGATAAGAAACATTTCCCCAGATGACCGATGAAAAAGTGGCGTATAGTGGGGTCATGTGAGTACCATCACAGTACCCCAGATTTCCAGATTTGTTTACAGATTTGGCCTGTGAAAGTGAAATAATTGTGGGTCAGGATGTGGTTGGCTATGATTATTAGGAAAGAGGTGGTGGGTCTGGTATCAGAATGGTGTTGGGAAAGGTCATGGCCCTGTCCAGCTTGTGTACTGCCTTCTCCCACTACTCTTCCTCTGCCCCCTCCTCTCTCTCTTCCACCCCCCCCCCCTCCCCCCCCAACCTTTCTTGTCCATCCTTTTTCCTTTCTCTGTACCCTCTCTGTCTCCCTGCTCATATCCACCTTCTTCTCCTTTTTCCCCCTCCTTCCCTTTTCCCCCTCCTTACCTTTTCCCCCTCCTTACCTTTTCCCCCTCCGTACCTTTTCCCCCTTCTTACCTTTTCCCCCACCTTACCTTTTCCCCCTCCTTATCTCCCCCCCCACTCACCCCCCTCTCCCTCTATACGTCATTTATGCTCTGCCGTCTAACTCCTTTAATCTTCTTGTGCAGCAACTGAGTTATCTGTCAAAAGACCTGTCTCACTGTGTCCTGTTACCCCCTCCTTGCCTAGTGTGTCTTTCCTTACCCCTCTCCTCGCCTCCTAGAGCCTTGGCAACTTCTTTCAGTAATTTATAATCAATAATCAGTCTCGTTACAACAGTGTACATTTGTGTGTCTGTGTAGTTGTATGTTTGAATATGTGGTGTTTTACTATAAAAAGAGCAAGAGCTCAAAAACTAATGTGAATACTGTTGTGTGTTTCTATGCTCCACTCATCAGACTGCTATAGATGAGTGGTCACTTTTCCCAGTTTTAAATAATGAAGGGTCTCACCTTTTCATATATTCCATTTGAACTGATCACATATGTTCCAATTGCTATTATCTCATTATTATTCATTTTCCTGATAAGTCCCAGTTAAATTGTTCTTGTTATAACAAAAAGACAGTGTCATACTAAAAGTTTAAAAATCTGGGTTTTGGTACATAATTGGTCCTAATTCTTTTATCAGCATCACGTGTTACTTCTGACACCTCTGGAAATGATTTGTCCGTCCGGAAAGGTCAATCTGCTCCACAGTATAGTGTCCACATTAAACTGTAGTTCTTCCTATAACTGACTAGGTAAGTCAGTCAAAAGGTCAGAGGAAGGTGAGAATATACTAATCGACTGAGGATAGCTTTGCGTACTTATACATTTATAATATCACTCTTCCTACAATATTAGCTGTTCAGTAATATTAGGGAATACTGTGAAATGCCCACGCCCCGTCCCTCCACCCAACCTAAGACAAGGCTGTGTTGGCATTAGTGTTGTTGGCACCACATGCGTAACACAAAAATCAACATTTTTAAAGGCTGCAAGAGAAAAGGGAAAAGAATGGAAAAGAATCAGACATATGGGTACACATGTATTAAATGACATGACAGAACATTTTGATGTCTTTTAGGTAGTGTAGTGGAGTTTGTCATTTGACTCGGTCGTTTTCGACTCCTCCTGGTTCATTGAAGAGTATCTTCACAGGCCTCTAAAAGTGTTTTAAGTTCTTATATGAATAAGAGGGTGAGTCAAATGAAAACCTTAAATTTATAATAACAAATCGAAATTTCGCGCCGTTATCCTGTAAGTTGGTAAGTGTGCCACAAACGGTGTGCATAAGTGTGCCACAAACAGTGTGCAGAATGGCCTGTAGGTGGCAGTGTAGTACAGATTGCACACATACTGTCGCAGTATCAGTATAAAGATGGCCGCCCCACTTGTGACTTGCACCAGGGAAGAACAGCGTTCCGTTATTCGGTTTTTGTGTAGTGAAGGTGCGAAACCTATTGAAATTCATCGACGAATGAAGATTCAGTATGGTGATGCATGTTTGTCACAGCAGCAAGTCTATGAATAGAATAGGAAGATCGCAAATGGTGTGACTTCAGTAGAAGATGCTCCTCATCCAGGTCGGGCGCAACGAGTTATGACACCACAGAGCATTGCAGCAGTTGCAGCCATAGTGAAGGAAAACTGCCGAGTGACACTGAATGACATTGCAGCATGTTTACATATTAGCCTTGGGTCAGCACACCACATTGGGCATGATGTGCTCCAGTTTCACAAAGTGTCTGCAAGATGGGTGCCATGACAGCTGACTCCTGAAATGAGAGAACTATGTGTTGATGCTTGTGAAGAACATCTTCGGCACTTTGAATGAGAAGGTGATGGCTTCCTTGCAAGAATTGTTACTGAGGGTGAAACCTCGGTTCACTTCCACCGACCGGAAATGAAGAGAGCAAGCAAGGAATGGCGCCATTCGTCATCACCGAAACCAAAGAAGTTTCGAACAGCACCATCAGCAGGGAAGGTTATGCTGACTCTCCTTTGGGACGAAAAGGGCATCAGTTTGGAGCATTACATGCCTAGAGGGACCACTGTCGCCAGTGCATCATACACAGATCTCCTAAAAAATCATCTGTGGCCTGCAATCAAATCAAAGTGATGTGGATTGCTGTCAGCAGGTGTCCTTTTGCAACATGACAATGCAAGGCCCCACACTGCCCATACAACAGTTGAAACAATCACAGACCTGCATTTTGAGTGTCTTCCTCATCCACCATACTCACCAGACCTTGCCCCAAGTGACTTCCATATGTTTGGACCACTCAAAGGTGCAGTGGGAGGAAAGAAGTTCTGTTCTGATGAAGAGGTATGCCATGTGGTGCATGAGTGGTTGCGCGGACTACCTAAAGAATTTTTTTCTAAAGGAATTTATGCACTTTGTAGTGCTGGAGGACTTGCATTGAGTGTGGGGGAGATTATGTTGAAAAGTGATACAGCTTTGTACCACTTCTGCACAATAAATAATATTTAAAAAAATATTTAAGTTTTTCATTTGATTCACCCTCGTACTAGCACTGAAAAACTGAGCTTTCGTCCTGTTCATAGGGGACACGAAAGCCAAATATTTATTGAATGAATGTGCGTTTTTTCTATTTGGGCTGCTATTTAATCTTTCTTTCTTTCCACAACCAGTTTCAGTTTATGAAATCAATGTCTAGTGATAATCTGTACGGAAAAGCACTCTGTTATTGATACAGAATGAGAACACAATGTTGTGAAGGTAAATTAGTGGAAAAAAACTTTAAATTTACCAAAAAAGTGTTCTTCTGCCCATTATTATGGAGAATGATAAATTTTCAGCAGGATGGAGATGAAATTCATAAATATATAATAATATTTCAAAATTTAGACAAAGAAAACTATTTTGTTTGAAAAAAGGTTACAGGAAAATACAAGAAAAAGTTGAAAAGTTCTCTCTGGGACCAAAGTCCATTCCCCGTTTTCTGGTCTGGCAGTAGCAGATGGTGTCATAGTGGTATCTCCAACACCTTGGGCTCCTATTTTCCGGAGATTTTGAGCTCCACCCAGTATCACCTTGCATTTCTCCATTGAAAATGAGTGGAGAAGGCTTGGGCGATACCATTATCTTCCCAGAATTGTGAGTGTTACAATGCCGCCTTTACTCTGAGGGAGCTATATCATGCTCTCACTTCATCCTGATCCTCTACCCCGGGCCAACAATGTTCACATTCAGATGTTGAAGCACCTTTCTCTTGTGGGCAAGCACTTTCTCCTTCATACATACAACCGCATCTGGGCAGAGCGCACATTTCCCAGACACTAGCATGAATCCACTGTCATACCCACACCTAAGCCCAGTAAGGACAAACACCCACCTTCTAGCTACCACCCATTTCTCTCACAGCTGTGTTTGCAAGGTGATGGAACATACGGTTCATGCCCAGCTAGTATGGTGGCTCAAGTCTTGTAATTTACTGAAACACTGCACAGTGGATATTGAGCACATCATTCTGCAGTTTACCATCTCACCTTTTTTTCCACCCATGTCAGGAATGGTTTTCTGTGAAAATCTCAAATGTGGTCTTGTTTTGCTATTTGGAGAAAGCCTATAACACCTGCTGGAGGACTGGTATCCTCTCTATTCTCTAAATGTGGGGCTTCTATGGCCACCTGCCGTGTTTCCTTCAGGAATTTTTAAAGGACTGGGTTTTCAAGGTACATGTGTGTTCTGGCTTGTCGGACATCATTATTCAGAAAAACGGTGTGGCTCAGGGTTCTGTCCAGAGTGTCATCCTGTTTGCTATCACCATTAACCCTATAATGGTGTTTCTCCCATTGGGCATCTCCGGCTCCCTTTTCGTTGGTGATTTTGCCACCTACTGCAATTATCCACAGACTTGTCTCATTGAGTGGCATCTTCAGCAATGTCTCGATTGTCTGTACTCATGGAGCATCAACAATGGCTTTCGTTTTTCCACTGAGAGAACCATGTGTGTGCATTTCTGGTGGTGCAATTGGTTTCTTCCACTGTCCTTACATCTCGGGCCTGTTGCTCTTTGATTTGTTGAAACTACAAAATTCCTGAGGCTCATGCTTGGTAGGGAACTTTCTTGGTCCTCCCATATGTCTTACTTGGTGGCCCACTGCACGTGGCTCCTCAGTGTCGTACGTGTCCTCAGTGGTACTTCCTGGGGAGCAGATCGGACCACCCTCCTCCATTTTTATTCGTCCCTTGTCTGTTTGAATCTCAACTACAGATGTTTCGTTTATGCATCTGCACTTCTGTCCCTCCTATGCCGTCTCAATACTATCGACCATCATGGCATCCATTTGTCCACTGGGGCCTTATACACTAGCCCGGTTGGGAATCTGTCCTTCTTTGATGACTCCTTTGATAGCCAGTATGGGGCGCATACCTCTTCTCTGTTACCTTTTGGAGTTCACTTTCAGTTCTTGCTCCAGCAGCTTAACTACAAGCTACCTGCAACTTTCTCGGTGGGTGTGAACTCTTCATCACCTCTGCTTTGGTCAGCGGCCTGTGGTCACCTTTGCCTTCATTTGTCTCTAAGGACACTACTCCCGCTTCGCTCTATCGCTTTCAGTTACACGACCTTCACATGGAACTTTGCGAAGGTACCTTTGTGTAGACTGATGGCTCTTGGACTGACTGTGGTGTCGGGTGTGCCTTTGTTATTGATGCCGATGTTTTTTTGTATTGGCTTCTGGAACACTGCTCAGTATTTACAGCAGAGCTCTTCACCCTGTGTCAGGTTACACAGTATATCCGGTGACATAGGCTTTTCAATTGCGTCATCTGCTCTAACTTTCTCGGTG
The DNA here is from genome assembly GCF_021461385.2 of Schistocerca piceifrons. Taxonomy (NCBI): domain Eukaryota; kingdom Metazoa; phylum Arthropoda; class Insecta; order Orthoptera; family Acrididae; genus Schistocerca; species Schistocerca piceifrons. Next base: position 192,203,115 of record NC_060141.1, read on the forward strand.
CCCTTCAAAGCCTCTGTGTGTCCATCCCATAGTGCAGCTGATCCAGGAAAACTGTCACTTGCTCACTCTTGACGGAGCCACTGTGATGTTTATGTGGGTTCCTGGTTATGTTGGTCAGACAGGAAATGAGGCCGCTAACGCTGCTGCCAAGGCTGCACTCCTCATCCCTTACTGCTAGTTTTGCCTTTCCCTCCGATGATCTCTGTGATGCCGTCTGTCAGCAGGTAGTGTCAGTTTGGTATCACCACTGGTCCTTCCTTCAAGGGAACAAGCTCTGGGTTATTAGGCCTCTCCCAGCAGCTTGGATGACCTCCTTTCGGCATTCTCATCATGAAGAGATCATTTTAGCTAGGTTTCGTATCGGGCACTGTCTTTTTAGCCACTGCCATTTGTTAAGTGGTGCTTCCATGTCACTTTGTACTTGTTGCACCCAAACTTTGATGGGCCGCCATTTTCTGATGAAATGCCTCTTGCGTTTTCATTTGTGTTTGCCATCTGAACATCTGCCATTTTAGCAAATGATGCATGGGCTGTTGACTGCATTGTACTTTTTATCCATCGTAGCAATATGGCAAAGACCATTTAATTTTTAGTTCCTGACCTCTGTTTCTCTATGGCATATTTTGTAGAGATTTCTCCACATCCCTGTTTGTAGCTGTCTTCTCTTCCATCCATTGGGATTAATGTGTAGTCATTTTTAACTCCTCTCTTTGTCTATGTGGTCTACATTTCTGTCGTGAGCGCATATGACCCTAGTGCCCTAAAACAACACACAAAAAAAAACCAAACAATTAACAAAACTAGTGATTGTTTATGAGATGACAAAATGTAGCTTCTATGAACAATAATGTAATGGCATCTTGAGATGTGTCATCTAACACAGAGTTGGGAACTCCAAAAACAGTTTCATATGTTTTTCCCAAACATAAATTTGGTGACAAATTTTTCATGCACAACAGAGCAGAAAAATGTGTGGGGCTGTAAGCCAAGAGATCTTCAAATCAATTTCTGAAGAACTTCCTGACAGCTTACATAATTCTGTTGAGAAAAACTCTACACATTGGTTTCAAATGAAAATCAAATAATTGATTTTTTAAAGCAAGAAAATGGTACTGAGGGGATTTTAGGCAAGCAATGGGTGGTGGCAAAAATTCAAACATGCTCAGGATACAGTATCTCAAGAAAATGGCACAATAAAAAAGAGCATTATGAGTGTCTGGTGCTTGTTCCAACTTGTCAGATGCAGGAATAATGGATTTGCGAGCTGTATCATACACAGTTTGTATTCCACTTGGCTCAGCCTTGGTAGACTTATTTCAGGTTGTGTTGGTGCTTTAGAGTATTACAAATGAACCTAAAGGATTGAACTGTTATGAATAAAGAGCTTCAGATTTGATTACTTTACAGAATAGTTAATATGCTTGGCACTAAGCATGTAACTGAGAAAAAGTTTAGAAAAGATTTGAAATTTTGTTGAAAGTTTGTTGAAAGTCACACACAAAGTGCTCTTATTATGAAATGCTGCAGAAGTAAATTCTGGAGAGTTTGAGCTCTGTTTTAAGCAAAAGCTAGTTTTTCACACATCTCATTGTTAATGACATCATATCTCCTAACAAACCACGTCACACAATAATGTAATTTTGCAAGTACATTCAGTGCTATATGTGGACACTCTGCAAAATGTGTTGCAAATGCAGTTAGTATTAAAGTACAGTGAAAGTATAGTAAGCAATCAACTTTTTTCCTTTGTTCCCTCTCCCTCTCCCCCCCTGTGTGTGTGTGTGTGTGTGTGTGTGTGTGTGTGTGTGTGTGTGTGAGAGAGAGAGAGAGAGAGAGAGAGAGAGAGAGCACACGCAGCGCGCATTCGTTTCCTTGTTTCCTTTCCGGACCAGCACTCCACCTTTTGTTCTGAGTGAGTTCCAGAACATGTAAATGCCATTACAATATAATTGCTATCTTTCCATTGTACTAAAACTGTCTTGTCCTCACTCTGAACAGGCTAATGGTCAAACTGAAAGCAAAGAATTACATAAGCTTTTGGCAACAGGCAAAGGCGATGGTGACATCGCATGATTGACTAATAGCGTACATGTTGATTGAGTTCACAAGTTGTCCGCTTGGAGAACTGACCTGTGGTTACTCCTTGGCACGGCATGTAGATTTTGAATGCTATGTTTATAACTTACTGAGACTTGTCCTCTTAGCATCTGTCAGTGACTTGTTCCTTCCAATTATATTAGTTCTATTTTTGTGTTTCTTGTGATTCCTGTAATGTGGAAGCACTCTTAATTATGGAAACAAAGTGCATTGAATGTAGTTGCTGCCTGAATGCAATTCTTCCACAGTAAGAGCAGGAAATTAAGCCACAAGCCTCACACACAGTAAAACTTGCAACAGTGGTGACCTCTACATGATTTGTGATCAAGAGTACAATTTACAAAGCTCAAGAACATTGCATTCAATAACAGAAACATGTTGGACGCAGACGCATTCGCAATCTTAAGACTGGAAGTGAGGCTGCTACATTCTGACCCTACAACCCTGCATTATGGTTCATTCATTTTGAGGAAAGCTTCCTTTGTACCGGTGTGATGTCTGATTCCACCAAGATTGCTTTGGTAGTCAGTCAGGTCATTGATATGCTGCTGATGTGCAAGATACAAGGGTATTTCGGAAAGTAAAGATACGCCAGAGGAACAGAAGAGTTTTGGCAAGCAAGTTGGCAACACTGGTGTTAACCTTGAACCATTAGCTTTCTCCTCGCGGTCGTTCAGCTGTTGCGAGTAATTGTTATACTTACGTTTGCAGTGCTTGTTTATGTGTGTTTTGTTGTGTTTGTTGAAGATGACAAAACGTAAAAGCATTTTCAAGAAACGACAATTTAGAGGAAGCAAGTTTAGAAAGCTTTCTGTACAAGAGGTTATGTCACCTGGCAACGATGTTTCTAATTGTAATACTTCAACAAGTGCATCATCAAAGAAGCGCTCACCATTTCAAGAGAGTTACAATGAATTTACTATAAATGACAAGGGATGCAGTAACATTATTATAAATTTGAGAATATTATCAAATGTAATTTCTAAATATGTACAATGTAGACAATGTGCTGAGTAACAGAGTGTGAAAATTTGAGTGTGCCAGTGGGAGAAAAGGCCTAGCAGTTACTTTGGATTTAATTTGCACTAAATGCTCAGCTGTGATTTCATTTGAGTTCTTCAAAACCAGATGCAAGTGGCCCTCCGAAATCAATACTGTATTAGTTTATGCCTTATGATACATTGGCAAGGGTATGGCTGCAGGGAGAACATTATGTTCAGTGATGAACTTACATCAACCACCAAATAAAGTTGAAAAAACTGACTGCAATATTAGAGGAAGCTGTATGTGAGGTCAATGAGGAAAGCATGAAACTGGCTGCTTGGGAAGCAGTGGAAGAAAATGGTGGATGTTCAGATATTGCAGTTGCACTTGATGGAAGTTGGCAGAAAAGAGGACATACTTCTACATCTACATCTACATTGATACTCCGCAAGCCACCCAACGGTGTGTGGCGGAGGGCACCTATACGTGCCACTGTCATTACCTCCCTTTCCTGTTCCAGTCGCGTATGGTTCGCGGGAAGAACGACTGTCTGAAAGCCTCCGTGCGCGCTCTAATCTCTCTAATTTTACATTCGTGATCTCCTCGGGAAGTATAAGTAGGGGGAAGCAATATATTCGATACCTCATCCAGAAACGCACCCTCTCGAAACCTGGCGAGCAAGCTACACCACGATGCAGAGCGCCTCTCTTGCAGAGTCTGCCACTTGAGTTTATTAAACATCTCCGTAACGCTATCACGGTTACCAAATAACCCAGTGACGAAACGCGCCGCTCTTCTTTGGATCTTCTCTATCTCCTCCGTCAACCCGACCTGGTACGGATCCCACACTGATGAGCAATACTCAAGTATAGGTCGAACGAGTGTTTTGTAAGCCACCTCCTTCGTTGATGGACTACATTTTCTAAGCACTCTCCCAATGAATCTCAACCTGGTACCCGCCTTACCAACAATTAGTTTTATATGATCATTCCACTTCAAATCGTTCCGTACGCATACTCCCAGATATTTTACAGAAGTAACTGCTACCAGTGTTTGTTCCGCTATCATATAATCATACAATAAAGGATCCTTCTTTCTATGTATTCGCAATACATTACATTTGCCTATGTTAAGGGTCAGTTGCCACTCCCTGCACCAAGTGCCTATCCGCTGCAGATCTTCCTGTATTTCGCTACAATTTTCTAATGCAGCAACTTCTCTGTATACTACAGCATCATCCGCGAAAAGCCGCATGGAACTTCCGACACTATCTACTAAGTCATTTATATATATTGTGAAAAGCAATGGTCCCATAACACTCCCCTGTGGCACGCCAGAGGTTACTTTAACGTCTGTAGACGTCTCTCCATTGACAACAACATGCTGTGTTCTGTTTGCCAAAAACTCCTCAATCCAGCCACACAGCTGGTCTGATATTTCGTAGGCTCTTACTTTGCTTATCAGGCGACAGTGCGGAACTGTATCGAACGCCTTCCGGAAGTCAAGAAAAATAGCATCTACCTGGGAGCCTGTATCTAATATTTTCTGGGTCTCATGAACAAATAAGGCGAGTTGGGTCTCACACGATCGCTGTTTCCGGAATCCATGTTGATTCCTACATAGTAGATTCTGGGTTTCCAGAAATGACATGATACGCGAGCAAAAAACATGTTCTAAAATTCTACAAGAGATCGACGTAAGAGATATAGGTCTATAGTTTTGCGCATCTGCTCGACGACCCTTCTTGAAGACTGGGACTATCTGTGCTCTTTTCCAATCATTTGGAACCTTCCGTTCCTCTAGAGACTTGCGGTACACGGCTGTTAGAAGGGGGGCAAGTTCTTTCGCGTACTCTGTGTAGAATCGAATTGGTATCCCGTCAGGTCCAGTGGACTTTCCTCTATTGAGTGATTCCAGTTGCTTTTCTATTCCTTGGACACTTATTTCGATGTCAGCCATTTTTTCGTTTGTGCGAGGATTTCTCTGAATGGAGTAGTGACTGCCACGAATGTAGACACCGGTAAAGTGTTAAATGTGGAGATAATGTCTAAATATTGCAAATGTTGTAAAGTCAATGAACATAAAGAACACGACTGTGTGGCTAATTTTAGAGGAACAAGTGCTGTATGGTACATGGAGTACAACAAATATTTCATCACTCCGTAGAAACAAGAGGTGTACGGTACACCAAATATTTGGGTGATGGTGACAGTAAGGCATACAACAATGTGGTGAACTCTAAGCCATATGGAGATGCCATTATTAGCAAAATAGAATGTATAGGCCATGTTCAAAAATGTTTGGGAACAAGGCTGAGAAAACTAACTGTTGATACGAGAGGAAAAAAATTAGAAGATGGAAAATTGTTGACCGGACAGGGTCTGTTAACTAAAACTGAAGCAGAAAACGTGCAGATATACTATGGGCAGGCAATTTAGGAGAAATAAAGAAAATCTGGAGGCAGTGAAGAGAGATGTTTGGGCCATATTCTTCCGTAAGTCCTCTACTGATGATAAGCCATGTTATGGATTGTGTCCATCAGAGACTTGGCTCATCCTGACCTTCTAAGGAAATGTCTGCATGGGCAGACACAGAACCCAAATGAATGTTTCAACAGCATAATTTGGAACCGCCTTCCTAAAACTGTATTTGTAGGCATGCATACAATGAATCTAGGAGTTCATGATGCTGTTATTACATTCAATTGTGGTAATATTGGAAAGTGTTGGGTACTGTAAAAAATGGGCATTAAATATGATCACTGGGCTGCAACATTGCGATAAAATGAGGATAGCCGATGCAGCCAGTTCTGCATCTAATATGGCCAAGAAAGCAAGACAAACATCCAGGAAGGTGAAAAAGAAGCTGGAAGACCTGCTAGAGGCCAAAGAAGGGCCATCATATGCAGCGGGACAGTTTAATTAACTGTAAGTAACAATTTTAAAAAAAATTTTCTTTAAAGTCAATTTCCCCCAAGCTAAAATGTTCAGTACATATGCCCCATTATATCAGAAACTATCATAGGTAAATGAATGAAATTTTCAGACTCTCTGCATAACATAAAAAGCCACCTCTGTTACTACATTCATTAATATTACCCCATTAGGAAGTTCACAAAAATATCTTCTGCAGAAAAAACTTAATGTTTTTTGTTAATAAATTTAAAAAGTATTTCTTAAAAACTATAAAATGAATAAAGTAGATTTTAGTACAGTTGACTCTATTAGCATCATGTAACATAAAGTAAAAATATTAAGATCCTGCATCAAATAATTTTTTCAGGTATGGGTCAAATACTTGCCTAAATTAACATGCGTTAGATAGGCAGGTGTGGTCCCCTTAATAAAGCAAGTTTCAGCATCACAAGAAGAGAGTGCAACAGGTAGTAACACAAGAGGATATTGGGGACAAGAAACTGTCATAATACCTCCATTACTTGAGGAGTAAAGTTGACTCTTGCACAGTTGCAGACACAGCACTTCGTACCTTGTGGAGCAACAGATTGGCAGTTCTGGAGCAACAGATTGGTGACTCCAGTGAAAGCTATTGTTGCATCACAAATCAATATGCCAGTCATGCTGTAGTTGCCAACTGTATTCAACCTGCAGTTGTGCGTACCCCCTGTTCTCACCTGGTGATGGCACAAATGTTATCTGCATCGGACATAAATGTTGGATAGAGGTAGATGCACAAGGTTGTCCTTTTGTACACCTATTCAAAACAGACTGCAAGTCAGGACGAAAGTTTTTGATAGACACAGGATGTGGTCACAGCATTTTGCTGCGAGACAAGTTAAACAGGTACCATCTGGCCTCCACGTTATTACTGTTATTGCCTGCTAACAGCTCTGCTAATGGAATGTAGCACTTGGAATGGGAAATGGGACTGATGCAAGCTTTGGTATGGAACTTCGTAATTGCAGATGTGATGGAGCCTACATCAGCTGACTTCTTGGTGCATTACTGCCTGATTCATGACATCATCAATGCTGGGCTACTGGACGCCATCACCGGGCTGTCCACCACTGGGTTCCATTGTCACGCTGTTGCAGTTGATGCAAAGGTGACCCTGGGCACAGGAAAGGGATACGCCATGCTGCTCAACCAGTTACCTGCTCTCATAAGACCACCAGGGCCTCCTCAATAGGTACATCATGGTATCATGCACTACATTAATGTGTCAGCAGACCCCCCCCCCTCCCCCCCCCCCCCCCCGATTTCATGCTGGCCCAGATGATTAGCTCCAAGCTGGTACACAATAGCTAACTCAGTTTGAAACAATGCTGACTGAGGGCATTGTTTTGATTGTCTCTAAGTGCTTGTTTGGGCAGCTGGAAATAACATTTTTGGGCCACCTTATTTTGTCAGCGGGATAATGCCCTCTGCTGGAGAAAGTTGAAGCTATTTTAAATATTCCTTGCCCAGAAATGGCCAAAGAATTATGCAGGTTTCTTGGAGTGCTCAGTTTTTACTGCTGCCTTCTGCCACATGCAGCAGAACTTCAAGAACCACTCACAGTAGCTTTGGCCGGTCCGAAAGCAAAAGGCAGGGCACCTGTGCAATGGTTACAGTCAGTGACAGATGCCTTAGAGGCCACCAAGGAGAGTATAGCTGAGGCCACGCTTCTCACTAATCCTGTTGTAGATGGACCCCTCCCACTGGTGGGTCGTACTAGCCAGGTAACCATCAGCACAGCGTTACCTACAGTATGTTAATGAGGCCTGGCAGCCCCTCACTTTTTTCCTTTGCAATTGTCTCCTACTCAGCAACAATGGAACACACATGAGTGGGAATTGTTGGCAGTCTATGCTTCTGTGAAATATTTATGTCAACAGCTGGAGGCAGGAATATTCTCAATATACATGGACCACAATCCCCTGACCTTTGCCTTCTGCCAGAACAATGACAAATGCTCTCTGAGACAGTTTAATCAACTGGAGCTTATTGCTCAGTTTTCCACCGACATGAAATCTATCTCAGGATTGATCAATGTAGTGGCAGAGTGTTTGTTGTGTGTCAATGCTATCATGGAGACAATCAATCTTGCCCAATGGCTCAAGCACAGCAGTCCGACCAAGAACTCAAAGACTGCCTAAATGACACTGTGGCAAGCTCATTGATGTACTGGAGGCAAACATTAAGGTGTATTGTGACACCTCCCGTGGAAAAGCTCGCCCATTTGTTCTGGCAGAACTGTACAAACAAGTATTTCGTAGACTCCACGAATTATGTCATCCTGGATAACACCTTCGACAAAGCTATTACCTAATTGTTGTGTGTGGCCTAGATGCAAAGGAATGCCATCAATGGTCTCATATGCGCAAATTGTCAATGCAGCAAAGTTTCAAGTCATGTTCACCTGTCAGTAGCCAAATTCCGCCATTAGACCACCATCAGGAGGTCAATAATATTTCCCAACCATTGATAGATTCACAAGCTGGCCGGAAGCTACTCATACAGATAACATCTCTGCTGAGATGCTGGGTGTCGTGTTATGTCCAGTGGGTCACTCTCTTTGAATGTGCACTGCATATAACAACTGACAGAGGATGCCAGTTAGAGCCTGATTTGTTTACACAACTGAGCAATTTTTGTGGTGCGTCACATCACATAACGGGTTGTCATCCAGCCAGCAATGATATGGTCAGGTGGTGACACCAGTCCCCAAAAGCTGCTTTCGTGTGTCTTGAATCAAAGTGGATGACGGCACTACCATTAGTTCTGCTCAGCCTCTGCACCATAAGCAAGCTGGAATCGGTGCATCCCCTGCTGAATTTGTCTCTGGAGAAACGCTATGGCTGCCAGGCGAGTTTGTCAATCCAGGTGCCTTAATGTGGGACTTATCAGTCGCCATAGTTAGTAGCACATTTGAGAGATTGGATCTCGCACATGTGAATACAAACAGCTTCACAACATGACATGCAGCAAATGTTGGTTGAAGTGTTACACCCATGTCATGCTGCATAAAGACGGTGTCAAGCCTGCCCTCACTGCCATACATTGGACCACACTGCATAGTACAATACAAGACCAGACGATGGAAAGAGAAACACTGTTTCTATTGATCGAGCTAAACCAGTGTTTATCTTGGAGGAATCTTTAGATAATCACTTCCCCTACATCGATTAACGCCATTGTTTGACAGCAGACAGTCACTTACCACAACTCCAGCAACACAGATGCAAAGTCAGGCACAATCCCAGATGCCGGTTGCACTTCTTGTCAAGATGTGAGAACGGTGCCTGAGGAAACTAATGAAGACATACTTTGCTGTCAGCTAATGACTTGCTACATGTCTCATGGGATGTCCTCTAGGAGTGCTGACCTGTAGTTACTTCTTGCCATGTTGTGTGGACTTTTGATGGTTTTCAAATGCTATACTTCAGATTATTCCATTGTTAATTACTTACGGAGACTCACGCTTTTAGCATATGTCCACGACTTGTTTCTTCCAGTGTTGTTAATTCTGTTTCCACGTTTCTTGTGATTCCTGTAATGTGGAATTATGGAACTAAAGTGCATTGAATGTTGGAGCCACATGAATGCAATTCTTACACCATAAGAGCAGGAAATTAAGCAGGAAGCCTCAAGATTGGCAAGACTTGTGACAAGCTCGAAATGATTTATAAATAATGATTTACATCTTTCTGCTATTGAATGCATTCTGCTATTGAATGCATATTTGTGAATTCTGGTGCAAAAGTGAATAAATCTTCAAAGAAATACTGAGACTGGTACTGCAAAGTGCTTTTCAATATCACTGGAACATGGAAGAAAAATACCATATTTCCAATATCTGATATATGCTAAAATATTTTAAAACATTATAGAATAAACTAAGATGTACTTCACCTCTGTATTTGGAGCATCTGCAAAAAAGTACTCTTCTCAACAAAATCCTTCTCTGTACACAATGGACTCGCATTCGGGAGGACGACGGTTCAATCCCGCGTCCAGCCATCCTGATTTAGGTTTTCCATGATTTCCCTAAATCACTCCAGGCAAATGCCGGGATGGTTCCTCTGAAAGGGCACGGCCGACTTCCTTCCCAATCCTTCCCTAATCCGATGAGACCGATGACCACGCTGTCTGGTCTCCTTCCCCAAACCAACCAACCAACCAATTTGTACACAACCACCTCCTGTGTAATCATCATTTTTGAAGGTAGAGGTTTCACTTCATGGGTTTCTTTTGGTAATGTGGATTGTTGTGAACATTCACCCGAAGATTTGCTCACTGACAGTGATTTTGCCATATGAAGAAACCATTCAAATTCATTAATGCCTTTCAAATAACATTTTTCAGGACTACTTTCTTCTGAAGATGTTTCTTTTATATCATGTAGTGACAATTGTAATAGACAATCAACATTAGTGTTGTCTTCAGGCAAATCACTCATGTGATGTTTTGTTCTAGACACTATGTATTTCACTTCGGACTGTTGACCTCAGAAGTTAAGTCGCCTAGTTCTCAGAGCCATTTCACTTCTGCGCAATATATGTTTACCAGCTGGCATCCCCCCCCCCCCCCCCATCCCCCCCCCCCCCCCCCCCCCACCTTGCGGGTCTGGGGGTAAGAGTAGGCCCGAGATATTTCTGCCTATAATAAGAGGTGACTAAAAGGAGTCTCTCACGTTTCGGCCTATATGTGATGGTCTCACTGTAGGGTTTGAATTCCATTCTTCAAAATTTTTCCGAAGAGCGAGCCAATTGGGGAAGGGCACCTTACATGGTGCACTGTGTCCATTATGCCTTGAGATCTGTAGCCCTCTTTCTCATCATTGCATTGCAGTCCCACTCATTCTCCATCTCTTGGGTGAGGACGCCTTCCTGGGTGCATTTTCCACCATGCACTATGCAGTGTCGATTTCTGTGCCGACTATGACCATGGACTTGTTTGCACGTGATATCCAGCACGGTAGCCAGTCTGTTGTGGTGGGGCTGTCATGTACCCTGTTGGTTGTAGCCCCCTGACAACACAGGGATTGCTCTGCTGATGCCTGCACCGTTAACTCCCTATGTATGCCAAGGAGTAGTAGGTGCCTGTCACCCTGGGGCATCGAGACTCCTGGCGATGGTCATCTTGCCAGGTGGCCTTTTCTGCTGCGGCTGGGTGGCACCTGTGGGGAGGGCCCCTGGTCAGAGGGGGTGGCATCGGGGCGGATGATGCACGATGAAGCGTACCACATCATCTTTTGCTGGTGATCAAACGCCAACAGTCTCTAAGTGTTCTAAGTCTCAGTACAATGCAAGAAAGTATGGCCCTAATCATTCCCCTCCCAGGCCACACAATGGGAGGAACGCCAGACTAAGGATGGCAGTGAACTTTATTCACCCCGGTACCTCGTATTTATGAGAACTGATGGGGACTCCTTTGTCTCGATGAAGCCACAGTTTTTTGTAGACCATTTAGAGGACAAGTTTGGGGAGGTGGAGGGCTTGTCCAAAATGTGGTCAGGGTCAGTCTTGATAAAAACAGCATCCTCTGCCCAGTCACGGGCATAACTCACTTGTGACAAACTGAGGGATGTTTCCGTTACCATCACGCCCCATAAGAGCTTAAATATGGTCCAGGGTATTATATTCCACAGGGACCTTCTTTTGCATTCTGATGACAAGCTGCATGCCAACTTAGAGTGATCAGGCATTAATTTTGTCCGGCACATCCATTGGGGTCCAAGGGATAATCAGGTTGCAACCGGTGCCTTCACCTTGGCCTTTGAGGGTGATACATTATCCGAGAAGGTCAAGGTGATGGTCTACCGCTGTGATGACAAGCCATATATCCCTCCTCCTATGCAGTGATTTAAGTGCTGGAAGTTTGGCCATATGTCTTCCCGCTGTTCTTCCAGCGTTCACATGTCAAAATTATGGACATCCATCACATCCCAATACTCCATGTACCCCGCCTCCCACCTTTGTCAACTGTGGAGAGCAACATTCCCCTTGCTAGCCAGACTGCAGGATTTTAGTGCAAAAGGAAAATCGTGGAATACAAGACCGTGGACCAACTGAACTACACTGAGGCTAAGAGGAAATTTGAGTGTGTACATCCTGTGGCTATGACCATCTCTTAGACCGCCGCTACGAGAACGGTTGTAGCCCCATCCGTTCCGCGAATTACGGTCGGCTCTCTGAGCCAGAAGATGACACGTGCCCCAAGCATCGGGGACACCAGACCCCACTTCTCAGCCGGAGAAGTGTAAGTCTTCTTCGGCACCTCTCACTAGGAAGGGGTCCCTTGGGTCACTCCCTTTCCGGGTTTCTGCTAGTAGGAAAGATGACACCCGCCAGTGGCTGAATTGCCCAAAAGTAGTCTGTCATAGGGCTTCACGATAATCCTCAGTCCCGTAGACTGAATTAGTCAAGCCCTTCCAACGAGAGAAACCCAAGGAGCTTCTGAGGATGAGGTGGAGATTCTGGCATCTGTTGAGGACCTAGATCTCGCCGGATCCTCAGACACCATGGATGCAGACTGCTCAGGAAATAAATCGGTGGCAGCAGGTGACCCTGAAGCATAAACTGCCTCATTGAATGTTCCATACCTTCCCAGCCTCATGATCATGTCATCCTCCAGTGGAATTGTGGCGGTTTTTTCTGCTGCCTGGCTGAGCTACAGCAACTGTCAAGCTTTACACCTGCTTTCTGCATTGCCCTCCAAAAAAACCTGGTTCCTGACATTGTGGAACCCTGCCCTCTGCAGCTATAAGGGATATTACAGGAACCATAGTGACTATAATCGAGTGTCAGGTGGAGTTTGCATCTATGTCCTGAACTCGGTATTCAGTGAACCTGTGCCCCTTCAATCCTTTCTTGAAGCTGTGGCTATCAGGATAAGGATGACACAGGAAATAGCTGTCTGCAATGTATATCTTCCTCCAGATGGCGCGGTACCCCTGAATGCATTGGCTGCACTGATTGATCAACTCCCTAAACCTTTCCTACTTCTGGGAGATTTTAACGCTCATAACCCCTTGTGGGGTGGCACCGTGCTTTGTGGCCGAGGCACAGATGTCGAAAATTTATTCACACAACTCGACCTCTGCCTCTTAAATACAGGTGCCCCTACACATTTCAGTGTGGCACATTGCACATATTTGGCCATTGATCTCTCGTTTAGCAGTTTTGGCCTTCTCCCATCTATCCACTGGAGAGCACATGATGACTTGTTTGGTAGTGACCACTTCCCCATCTTCCTGTGACTGCCCCAGCATCAGGCTCACGGACACCTGTCCAAAAGGGCTTTAAACAAGGTGGACTGGGAAACTTTCACCTCTGCTGTCACCGTTGAATCTCCCTCCCACGGTAACATTGATGTGATAGTTGAGCAGGTGACTACAACTATTGTTTCTGCAGCAGAAAACGTGATCCCTCGCTCTGTAGGGTGCCCGCAGTGAAAGGCAGTCCCTTGGTGGTCGCTGGAAGTTGCTGAGGCAATTGAGGATCGTCGGCAAGCTCTACAGTGGCATAAGCGTCACCCTTCTCTGGAGCATCTCATAGCCTTTAAACGGCTCCGTGCCCGAGTTTGCCATCTTATCAAATGATGGAAGCAGGAGTGTTTGGAGAGATACGCTCTACCACTGATGATCTTGTGTCCCTAGAGTCTGCCACCCACACAGCCTTTTCCAGATGCCAACACTTGGTTGCCCTCTTTTTTGATTTACAAAAAGCGTATGACACGACATGGCGGCATCATATTCTTGCCACATTATACAAGTGGGGTCTCAGAGTCCTGCTTCAGATTTTTATCCAAAATTTCCTGTCGCTTCGTACTTTCCATGTCCAAGTTGGTGCCTCCCATAGTTCCAACCGGATATAGTTCCATCCATATCCGGGAGAATGGAGTCCCGCAGGGCTCCATATTGAGTGTATCATTATTTGTAGTGGCCATTAACAGTCTATCGGCAGCTATAGGGCCATCTGTCTCGCCTTCTCTGTATGCGGATGACTTTTGCATTTCTTACTGCTCCTCCAGTACTGGTGTTGCTGAACAGCACCTACAGGGAGCCATTCACAAGGTGGAGTCTTGGGCTCTAGCCCACGGCTTCCAGTTTTCAGCCGCGACGTCGTGTGTCCTGCACTTCTGTTGGCATCGTACCGTTCATCCAGAACCAGAGCTTTCTTACTGACGATCCACTCACTGTAGTGGAGGCATAGTGATTCTTAGGACTGGTTTTCAATGCCCTATTGACTTGGCTACCTCACCTTCGTCAGCTTAACTGGAAATGCTGGCAGCACCTCAATTCCCTCCACTGCCTGAGCAACACAACTTGGGTGCAGATCACTCTACACTGCTGCAGCTCTACAGAGCCTTTGTTCAATCTCGCCTTGACTATGGGAGAGTGGTTTATGGTTGGGCGGCGCCCTCAGCATTGCATTTGCTCGACCCATTGTACCATTGTGGAGTTCAACTACCGTCAGGAGCTTTTAGGACGAGTCCAGTGACAAGGGTGCTGGTGGAGGCTGGAGTCCCTCTATTGAAGATCAGACTTGCACAACTGCTCACCAGTTACGTTGCAGACATTCATAGCTCTCCTGAATGTCCTAATGACTGTCTTCTTTCCCAAACACAGCGGTTCACCTCCCGCATAGGCGGCCCAGGTCAGGGCTAATGATTGCAGTTTGCGTACGATATGTTCTGTCTGGAGTCCTCCCTTCACTACCTCTCCTCGAGGTCCATTCACATACACCTCCGTGGTGAAGCTGTAGTCCGATGCTTCACCTGGACCGTGGCCCTAAGGACTCCGTTAACCCTGCAGCTCTCTGCTGTCACTTCCTTTCGATTCTTGAAGTGTTCCGGGCCTCTGAAGTAGTTTACACTGACGACTGGATGGCTGATGGTAATGTTGGCTTTGCCTTTGCCCACAGAGGCCATATTGAACAGCATTCCTTGCCCGATGGCTGCAGTGTATTCACTACATAGCTGGTGGCCATATCTTGTACATTTCAGTATATCTGTTCATGCCCCAAGGAATCGTTTGTGCTGTGTACTGACTCCTTCAGCAGCCTACAAGCTATCGACCAGTGCTACCCTTGTCATCCTTTGCTAGCGACCATCCAGGAGTCCATCTATGCCCTGGAATGGTCCGGTCGTTCAGTGGTGTTTGTGTGGACCCCAGGACACGTCGGAATCCCAGGCAACGAACTTGCTGACAGGCTGGCTAAACAGACTACATGGAAACTGCTTATGGAGCTCGGCATTCCAGTAACTGACCTGCGTTCGTTTTTACGTCACCAGGTTTTTCGGCTTTGGGAGATGGAATGGCATAGTCTCAATACGCACAACAGACTGCATGTCATTAAGGAGACTACGAATGTGTGGAAGTCTTTCATGCAAACCTCTTGCAGGGAATCAGTTGTCCTCTGCCGGCTCTACATTGGCCACTCTTGGGCGACCCACGGCTACCTCCTGCGCCGTGAAGACCCACCTCAGTGTCGATGCGGTGCCCAGTTGACAATGATCCATATTCTGGTGCACTGTCGCACCTTGACTGCCCAGCGATGGAATCTTGGGTTACCGGACTCATTGCCACTAATTTTATCTGACACTGCCTCATTGGCTGAGTTAGTTTTACATTTTATTCGTGAGGGTAGGTTTTATCATTTGATCTAAGTTTTAGCACATGTCTTTTGTCCCTCTGTGTCCTCCACCCTAGTGCTTTTAGGATGGAGGTTTTAATGTGTTGCAGAGTGGCTGGGTTCTCCTTTTTATTCTCATGGTCAGCCAGCCGTGGTCATCTGCTTTGTTTTACTCTTTTCATCCCATTTCTTGTGTTTCTTTGGTTTTCTTGTCCCCCTTTTGTCCATTTACATGTTTGTTGCCCTTCATTGTTCTTGTGAGTTTTCCTTCCATTCCGTTTTGTGCTGTCAGTCTTGTTTGTTTTTATTCTCACCCTTGTGGCATTGTTTTATTTGGAACAAGGGACTGATGACCTTATCGTCTGGTCCCTACCCCCTCTTTTAATACAACCAACCAACCAACCAGCTGGCATCTGAGAAGCAAAAGCATTAAATCCCATATGCAATAAATACTTTTTAATGTGCAAGTGAAATTTAAACGAAATACGAATCTGCACAATGGTGACAGTTGTTATTTGTTCTGCAATAAAAATCACAATTTGGAAAGAAATATAAAAACAGTGTACAGTTACGATTATTACACCTCTTTTGATAAGAAGACATTCATATAGTCATTCATTTAAATAATATAATGGAAATGAAAGAAATATCTTGCTTGCTGTAGGGACAATACTTGCCATCCCATTTTCTTTGTAGGGCATACTGCATCATTGGAACCTGAGATGCAGTAGTGCCAGCAGGATGAGACCCACATGACTGATTCAGGTTGGTATGAGCCAGAGAAGGAAAACAAGCCAAGATGATAATTTTTCAAAATGAGTCTGAAAAGGTTATATGACATACTGAGAATCAAATTTTTGTTGCCCCTGGGAGCCATTTGATAGGCAAACTGCAACTGAGTAATGGTTTCATGTCCAAGGATAGTTTTCTGGTGCTGCTGTATAATAAGCTTATGAAACATTTTGGACTTTCTGCATCTTTACAAGTTGTCATATGAAATTTGATAAATGTGAATTAAAATAGTGATAACACAGATGTTTTAAAGTATGGTAGGGAAACTCGGGGTGAATTTACAAATCATCCAAATACTAATCCAACAGGCAGCTGTCTATCGCTACAGGAAACTTCATATTCTCGTGACTGCAGCATACTGACAGGTTGGTATGTTGTTTTCTTTTGGGAACTGTTTAACTCTTAGCTTAAGGGAGAAATAATAAGTTAGTGGCTGAACTGTCACAATTTACTCTGTAAAGCAGTATTTTTGCTTGTAGTGCAATTACAATTTGCAACAATATATGGAGTAACTACATATTGGTGCTGGAAATTGAAGCAAGTATCATTTGAACTTATTATTCCAAATGGATTCATGTATGACATGTTCAGGATGGTCTGGAATGTGTATCAGAGTTCAGAAGGCTGAACATTATCTGATACACTCCCCCCCCCTCCCCCCCCTCCCCCCCCCTCTCTCTCTCTCTCTCTCTCTCTCTCTCTCTCTCTCTCTCTCTCTCTCTCTCTCTTTCTCTCTCCCCCCCCCCTCTCCCCCTCCCCTCTCTCCCCCGTCACCCCTCCCCCCCCATGAGAATCTTGTCAAATGTCTCCCAGGTTATAGGATAGTATGTGGTAATCTTCACGCTTATTTTCTAACCACACATTTCTATTCTTAGCCGTCTCCTGTAATATTGATCATAGTACTTTCGGTGGAAGCACTTGAGGTGGAAGGAGAAAATAGCAGCGTTGACTGCTGAACATGAATCACGTGATTAGTACAGATGTCAGATAATCCAGCTTACAATAGTTGCTTTGTGAATCCCAGATTTGTTGCAACATTTGCTTTATAGCTGATGTCGGATTAAATTCCTCAAATGTGATGAAGACTTTTCAGATTGGTGAATAATTCTTAACTGAGAGAGATTGTTACAGATCAACATCGAAACAATTTAAGCTGCTGTGATATCTCAATATCTATTGCGGGTGTCACAGCTGTGAAATAAGTTTCTTACACAACAGTAGTCAGTTAAGCTAGATATGGAATTTAATTAATGTTTTCCCATGAAGGGTAGTCAAAAGTTTTAATTATAAAGTGAAAAAATTGCGTACTTAATTTTTTGTTTGTTTTTAGGTATATTTATGTAGTCCTGGTATAAACTGAAATTCCTGTGCGCCAGTGATGTAGCATGTCACTAAAGAAGGTGAAACAGAATAGCACAGCCCAGTGGTAGAGTGGAGATGGGCTTTACAATTTTGTTTTGGGTCCTCTAGCAAGATGCTGCTCTACAGCAGCATTGGGATTTCAATGTGTATTGGGACTGTAGACATATAGCTACAAAAAATTATGTCCATCAGAGGAAAATTTAATCAAAACTAAATTATGAGCCAGGATAGTTGGCCAGTGCTTCACTCAGTCAAATGCATAGTATTCCCAGTAGAAATATAAAAGTGACAAACTATTCTAGCTTATGGAAAACTATTAGCTCCTTTCTTTGGGGGGGGGGGGGGGGAGGAAGAGAGGAAGATATGTTGGATGAGGTTAAAAAGGTGCGACAGGTCCCGTCCCTCTGACACCAGTATGAAAGGGACCCACCTCTACCTAACTTTGTCGTCAGTGCAAATGATTCTCTCATATCCCGGGATCTGAATGACCTGTCTTTCCTTTTTAACCCTCCCAGACCTACTCCCCTTTTCTCCTCAAGGAAGGAACTAATGTTTGGAAAGCTAGGGTAGCTTGTCACCTTTATTTTTATATTTTTGTTGGTAATTCTAAACATTTTACTCCTGAAGTTAAGTTTTAATCAGCAGTTATGTCCCAGAATTCAACAAAAAATTATTCAACTGGTGTTTTTTTTTTTTTTTTTTTTTTTTTTTTTTTTTTTTTTTTTTTTTTGAGAGGCTAATTAAAACTTTTTCTATCCTCTATCTCAAGACCTCCACTCAGTGGGGGAGTGCAGGCTCCACTATTCAGGATTTAAGGTTGTAAACCAGCAGAACAGTTGGCTCACAACACTTTCACAACTCTGAAGAAACTGAGTCTTACTAGCACACTGAAGTATTTGCTACTGTCCCGGTAATCTAGAAGAGATTAGCTGTGCCAGAATTATGAGTCAATTGGTGCCTCAGTCTCTCAGGGATGAGTGACAATAAATACACTAAAACTTTGCATATCATTATTTTAATTTAAATTAACTTCCTTTTCCAAAATAACTGTAACTACATTTGAAATTTCTTATTACCTCTAGGAATGCAGAATGTGCCTTTGCCTCATAAAAATTTTTAAATTACACAAATTAATGTAACAGTTTGTATAGGCCATGTGTCAGACTCTCATAATAAATTGATGGATTCCATTTGACAACAGAATGCAAGATATCCATTACATGCAGCCCTAAGCTTCCTTATGCATGTATTACACATAAGAACTTTATGACTAAAATCAGTACTTGCAATAGTGTAAAAATACAGTGTTTATACTTTCATCAACTGACAAATTGTATGTGTCACTTCTGTGCAGGAATGTAATGAAATGTTGCAAGGAGCT
Source organism: Schistocerca piceifrons (assembly GCF_021461385.2). Taxonomy (NCBI): domain Eukaryota; kingdom Metazoa; phylum Arthropoda; class Insecta; order Orthoptera; family Acrididae; genus Schistocerca; species Schistocerca piceifrons. The sequence goes on from NC_060141.1 coordinate 192,222,308, forward strand.
TAAGTGTAAATCCTTTGTAGAACTGATGACACATTATGGTGTTTCAGAATAATGGATAATATTTACATAAATAAATATATAGTTTGTACTCTTATTTTCAGGTTTGTTTGATGCTTGGACTAAAATATATCGTCATGAAGGAATAGCAGGCCTGTATAGGGGCTTCTGGGTTAGTTCCTTTCAGATTGTGTCTGGTGTTTTTTACATATCAACATATGAAGGAATGCGACATTTTCTGAGCCGCTGTGAAGTGGACTCTCGTGTTAAAGCCCTGGTTGCGGGAGGTTGTGCATCACTAGTTGGGCAGACAATCATAGTTCCATTTGATGTTCTTAGTCAACACTTGATGGTACTGGGTATTGTGAGTGGAAACACAAAGAAAGAGGTAACTACATTCTTTCTTCTCTCAGAATTTTGGAGTAGCATTTGCATCTGTTTCTAGGGCAGCAGTAGGGAGAAAAGATAATCAACATTGTTAACTTCACAGTACCCCTCCAAGTGTTTTACGTTTTGGCTATACAGAGTCTGCCAGAAAAAAAAAAAAATGTATACACACTTTAAGGAATGAAAAGTATCACTTATGTGTTTATTTTACATTTAATAATTGATCACACGTGTTGTAAAACCTTCAGTCTAGCATATGGTTACTTTAAATGTTCAAAGTGTTCACCATTGGCGGCTATACACATAACAGAACAATGAGCGGTCACAGCATCTACATCAGTCAGTGTTATGGTGGAGATTGCTGCACATGTCACTGTAATCTCCTGGCGAAGTTCCTCCAGTGTGTGTGGCTTATGTCGATTGACATTATCTTTCGCAGTTCCCCACAAGCAAAAGTCCATAGCTGTTAGATCTGGCGACCGTGGAGAGAACTCAGTGGGCCCTCTTCGTCCAATCCAATGCCCCGGAAAATTATCATCCAGGAAAGCTCGTACGGCTAGGTGGTAGTGTGATGGCGCCTTGTGCTGTTGGTAGAAGACCTCTTCATCATCTCCATAAAGTAAATGTATACCTGGCAAAATTGATGAGTGTAACATTTCCAGGTACAATTCTCCAGTGACAGTAGCATCAAAGAAAAATGGTTCTACTAAGCCCCTAGATGATAGTCCACAACACACATGAACCCCTGGTAGATTGAGCACTTTATCTACATAAACATGCTGATTTTCAGGTGCCCAGTAGACACTGCTATGCCGATTCACGGTTCCATTAATTTTAAATTGTCCCTCGTCGCACCACACTACCTTTGTCACAAATTGATATCATTTGCAAAATTGCATTCAGTGATCAGGATCGTCATCGTTAATCATGTGCAGTAATTGTGGAATGTAAACTTTCCACTTTGCAGCTTTCAGAATTCTTCGTTCACTTGTACTGCTAAACCCTACTTCACATGCACATTGCGTAGCAGACTTCTGTGGAGAATTAACAAACATTTCCAACATGAGAGCTGACGAAGCAGGACTTACAGCTGTACACTGTCTTCCTGATCTTCATTTTTGACCATCACAAATTGTTCTATACAATTCAAACTTGTCAATGATGTGTTTAATTGTTATGTGGGTTGGTGGTTCTGTTTCAAATTCCCGCCTCCACTGATGTTGCACTTCAACGGGATTATCAAACTTGTAAAACCACTTCACAGTACATTTTAGTTATTTGAATGTCAAGCATGCTGCAGCCATCTTGTTTTCTCAATACCGAGATGAAAGTACTAACATCTGTTTAGTCAAAGACCATACTACAACACACTCGTAGCTCAAATCGAACAACAATATTGATATCTTGACAGAGACTGACAAAGAGTGTATACATTTTTCTGGCAGACTCTAAATTACATTGTGTATATTTTGCATCTTTAGCTTATAAGTAAAACATCTCGTAATAATTTCAATGATAGAATTCCATTTTGTTGTAGCATTGTTAATGTTCATTCCAAGGATAAAAAATTTGTTTCTGCTTTCTGAACTGTATTGAAGTATGTTGTGAAACTGATATTAGTAAGTCAGTGTTTCAAAGTTACTTATTCATACTTATTACTTTAATGTCAGTCTCTGAATCATTTTTTAAATAATGTGTAGTGAACTTTGTTTCCACCCTTGTGTGACTTATTTATGGTTGTTCGTAATTGAATGTATTATCACTTAGAAATACCAAAAGAGGAATGAAAACATATTGTCCACTGGTAGACACAATTGGGAAACATGTGATGCTGATAATTATTTCTGTTGAAATCTTGAAAATGAAGGTTATACCTCCAGTGGATTAGCTGTTGTAGAAGACTGCTTCCTAACAGACACTGAACAAGTTAACAAAAAGAAATTCATTTGGTACCAAAAATCAGTTTTGCAAAAGAAACACTAGAGTAACAAAATTGTTAGAATATTCAAAAATATTTGTTTGGATCAAACTTTACTTTAGGTTACTTTGACAATTGTAATTTGTCTAAAAATATTGATCAATAATTGTAGGACATTCTTTAGACTGATGGAGAAGTTTGAATGCATATTACTTCATATAAGCTGCCAATAAAACATTGTTGCAAAAAGGATAGCCACATGTTTTATTTATTCAGAAAGATGAATGGATCTGATGTTTTCATCATAGAATTCACTGCAAAAATTGGTGCATCTTCTTTTTTCTTGCTGATCTATGCTCTAAAATATGTATGTGGAGATTTTTATTTGTATTGATCCTAAAATGAGTCCAGTGTGGAAAAAGACGTTTTCTGCATAACTATAAAACATATTACTCTCAACAGACTATTCGGTGCAATGGAAGAGAATCAAAAGTTAAAAGCTGTTTCCTAGAACAAAATTTTGAACACAGTCTGCTGTTGCAGCAGCAGTAGCAGTAGTTGTATTTCAATGGAATTCTAGAAACATGCCTCACAGACTAAGCTTCCAACTGATGAGATGCAATGCAAAAAGTGCTTACACTGTGGACTAAGAGTCTGTGACACATTCTTTTCTGCCCCAAACATTCATACTTGACATACTGGCATCAGCCTCCTATCCAGCCACCTTCCTCCTCCAGGAACAGGGGCCAAAGCTGCTCTCTTACGTTTTACCCCTCGTCAGGTGGAATCCTACAATTAACCTTTTACTGAGTGGGAACTGCTTCTGGCCATCTCCTTTTCCCACAATTCAGCCCTTGGCCCCTAATTCCATCCACAACAAAGTGCTTCAAAACCTCGATCCCACATGACATATATCCTCTGGGTGTTTAACGGTATTTGGCTCCATGGCGTTTCCCCTCTCAATTGAGGGGCAGTGTTGTGGTTCCTGTCCTTAAGCCTGGAAAGGATCTGTTTTCCCTCGATAGTTACTGATTTATCAGTCTGACCAACATTCCCAGCAAGTTGTTTGAAAGGATAGTGGCTCGTCAGCTCTGTTGGGTCCTTGAATCTTGGGCCCCCGTGCCTAATAAACTTCACGCAATTAAGGGGCTCCAACCACATTCTTCCTTCTGCGTCTTGCGGCGGGAATCTGCCATCCTCTGCCATCTTTGTATCAGCCATACCAAGTTGACCCTTGACTTTTTACTCCATAATGAGCCACATCTCTTTGTAGTTGTGGGGCCACCTCACAGTGATCCATATTCTGTTAGATTTTTCCTACATTTTGGCCTTCACACTAAATTTACCCTCCCCGTCTCCTTGTCATGTGTGTTAGTGGATGGCTTTCTCATGGTTACATCTGTGCTGGGTTTTCTTTGCAGAAGTGGTTTGATCTCCCAGATTTAAGTATCTGAATTTCCTTCAGAATTGGACTTCCTTGGTTAGCATTGGTTTTGAAGGCCTTTCGGTATTGCCTCGATGTTGGCCAGGTTCCCCCACCCCCTTTCACTACATTTTGTCTGATCTTCTGTGCACTTTTGTTCCCCCCTTTTCTTGTCTTCTTCCCTGGTGTTATCTCCATCCTGACGCAATCATGGAATGGTGTGGGAATCTGTATGGCTCCGTGGAGGTGCTGTTGCTCATAGCACCTGCAGGATGCACCCTGCCTGCCCCCCCCCCCCCCCCCCCTTTTCCTGTTTTTTTGCTCTTCCTGCTGGCCTGATGTTCTTTCTGCCTCTTTGATTGCCCATTTTCGTCTCCCATCAACTGGACTGTGCTCTTGGGTGTCATTCCTCACTTAGTTTCTGGCACCTTGGATTGTGGGACGGATGACCTCGCTGTTTGGACCCACCCCCCGAAATCTACCAGACAACATGTTCTTGTCTGTTACCACATGAATTTATGTGTTGTGAGGAGCTATTGCTTGCCACTATCACAGTCACTAGATGTTGCACTATTCATTTTGTGTGCAATTTTTAGTGTGTCCATCATGTAACAGTCCAGATTTATTTTCAACAATGTAGGAAAAGATAGACTGCTACTTACTGTAAAGATAAGACATTATGTTGCAGACAGGCACAATTAAGATGCTTACATAAAGCTTTCAGCCACAGCCTTCATCAGAAAAAGAGAAACACATACTATTCATTCACACAAGCACTCACACCTCACACACACATTACCACCAACTCCAGCAGCTTTGGCCCGAATGATTCTGGCCCAAGTTGCTGGAGTTGGTGGTTGTGTATGTGAGGTGTGCTTGCTTCTTTGAATGAGTGGTTTTTCACTCTCTTTTTCTGAAGAAACCTGTGACTGAAAGGTTTGTGTAAGTGTCTTATAATTGTACCTGTCTGCAACGTAATGTGTAATCATCTGCTATGTATCTTTTCCTACAGCGTTGATATTCTCATCTGGAGTTACCATTGCCAGATTTATTTCCATTTGCTCTTCATTCTTTGAAATGCAAATATTTAGTACCAAGCTAGGTGGTGCAGTGGTTAGCACACTGGACTCGCATTCAGGTTGACAACGGTTCAAACCTGTGTCCAGCTACCCTGATTTAGGTTTCCTGTGATTTTCCTAAATCACTTTAGGCAAATGTCGGGGCGGTTCCTTTGAAAGGGCACAACTGACTTCCTTCCCCATCCTTCCCTAATATATATTGGGACCGATGACCTCGCTGTCTGAGCCCTTACCCCACGTCAGCCAACCAACCATTTGATTTAGTAAGGAGTTATTTATATTATTATTGTTATGTTTTTTACTGTAGGTTCCATCATGTTTGTTTTCTTTAGTTCAGCTGGCTGTGCATATCATATTTTTTAAAGTTGTTTTTTCCTGTGACTCTAAAATCTATTTGGTTTTCACATTCAGATAACACCATTCAGTTAGATCAGTAGCTGGTAGGTTACCAGGAACTATAGCAGATAGCAAATATTTCCTACTTGTGTCACTCTTATTTAATTGTATAGCTACTTTGAAACTAATGTATTATGAAATTTGTTTCTCTAGATGCTTCTGAATCCATTGGGCATTTCTTTAAAACCTGGCCGATCTCGTCTTGAAGTAACCATTGATATAGTACGACAAGTGTACATACAGGATGGTTTCAAGGGATTCTATAGAGGCTATGTTGCATCACTATTTACTTATGTGCCAAATAGTGCTATGTGGTGGGGATTCTACCATTTCTATCAAGGTAAGTTATATGATTACAAAATTATCTAAGACTCTGCTAGATCACCCAGTAGTAAATGTCTCCATTGTAAGGTGAACTGACCTCATGTGACAGAAATGGCTTTCATTGTCATCAAGCCCTTTGAAATGTGCGTCAGTGTACAGAAAATAAGTGGCAGTCAAAGGATTATTATTATGTTGACCTTTTTATAATGAATTCCATCAGAAGGAGGAACCGTGTATATGTATTCTGCATGTTCAGAGAAAAAACCTGTACTTAGTTTTTCAGTATGCTGTGCTGAGTGGTAAACATAAATAGGACAAGAAATATTAACTGGTCTTTTCAACTTCCACTACTCTCCAGAGAGGATGTTTGTGCTTACTGGTAATTGTACTGCCAATGCTGCAGTGTAACTGGCAGAGTGAAGCTGTCAGCTGAAGATGTTTATCAGTCAGGAAGGTAAATTTGATTGAAGGGTATATACAAGGTGTAAACAATAACAGTTTACGTCGTACCATAGTGGTGTAGATGAAGTCAAGATGAACAAATTGTTCAGGACACTTGTGTTGTATCAAGTCAGTAAAGTACCTCAAATCAGCCTACAAAAACCACCAAGTTGTGGCGCATCTGTTTAGTAACAGATTTTGCTATTGTCATTTCTCTATGCACAAACTATTATTTCTAGAGCAAAATGAATAGGAACTCCTTTGTAGGAAATTTATTTTAGTTTAATTTTGCTCTAAGATATGTTTTTGCTAGAGGCCATTGTTTTTCAGTTATTCAAAAGAAACACACAAGTGGCCGTCAGATGCCCTCTCATCCCATGCTTAATGACCCACTGGTCAGGATTTTTGGTATGTTGCTCATGGCACTCCCTCAAACCACTGTACAAAACGTTGCAACTACATGAATTATTTTCAGTATTCGACCTGTTTGCCTTATGCCATTGACTTAATCAACTATTTTGTTAACATTAATAATTAAATGTGCCTGTGAGAATAATGGATGAAAAATAATTTTTGTAAATACTAGGCAAAAACTAATTACAGAGCTAATTTGATCCAGAGTTAACTCTTGTAAACACTGTAGTTTCATAGTCAGAAGGCCAGGCAAACAAAATAATTTAATTGTTAATTTTATGCAGTTAAATATCACAAAATCATTTGGTAAAATGTATACAAACAACAATTCTACAATTTGTAAGTGAACGACTAAGCTGATGGTGAAATAAGCCCAGAATTGAAGACCAAAAGAGGTCAAACATGGGAAATAACTCGTGTAGCTGCAAATTTTTGTACAGTGCTTTGAAAAAGATACTAAAAATCCTGACCTGTAGGGGCTAAATGTGGGGTGAGTGTGTTTGAAGTTCGCTTTTGTACTATTTCTTGAATATTCAAAAACCACAGCCTCTAGTGAAATGAATTCCAGTACAAGATTAAAATAAATTAAATTTCCTACAAAAATTGCGTTTTCTTTTTTTCTCTGTGACTAATTTGAACATACGAGTAGATTGCCAAGAGAATATTGAAAACCTTGCGCAAAGGGTGATACATACTGTAGCTTAGGTGGTTTTTATAGGCCAAGTTGCGGTACTTCACTGACTTAGTACAACAAGTGTCCCGTATAAAACTCATTGTTTTGAGTGTCTCCACACCACCGTGGTTCATTGTTAAAAAAAAAAAAATGATCATTTACAGCCTTCAGGTTCAAGAGAGAACAGTAACTGTATGAGTTGATGGGAAGACTGAGACTGCTTTCAGATGTAATGTAGGTAGCAGGTAGTAGCAGTTTGCAATGAGTTCTTGTGGTGTACTCTGACAATGACTTGGATTTGTCGGTTGCATTGGGGTGACAGGACAGACAAAGGGAAGACTCTTGTGGTGTTAGCAGAGGTTAAGGTCAGGAGGATTATGGAAGTGAAGGATATATTGCAAGGATAATTCCCATCTGCATAGTTCAGAAAAGCTGGTGCTGTGGGGAAGGATCCAGATGGCATGGATTGTGAAGCAGCCGTTGAACTCGATCTTGTGCTCTGCCACTGGGTAGTCAGTTTTTGGCCAAAATTTGATAGTGGCCATTCATTCGGGATGGCAGCTGGTCTGTGAACATGCTTACATAAAATACTGTGCAGAAATTGCAGCACAGCTGGTACATGACATGTCTGCTTTCACAGGTGGCCCTGCATGTGATGGGATAGGATAAGCCCGTAACAGGATGATGATAGGATGTGCTGCGTGGGTAAATGGGGTGCCCTTGCATCTGGGTCTTCCACAGGGTATGACTCCTGAGTGGCATAGGGATCGACCGAGATGATGTGTCGGTTGGGTGGGTAACAAAATACCATTTTAGGAGGGGTGGGAAGAACAATGGGTAGGATCTCCCTCATTTCTGGGCATTATCATATAGTCTTAGCCCTGGCAGAGGACGTGGTTTAGTTGCTTAGGTCTGAGATACTATATCACGAGGGGCCTCTCTTTTGTAGTTGGTTCTTGTGGGTGGTGCAAGGATTTAGGATATTGAAGATATGGTGTGGGAAGTTTGTTTTCAGGCTACATTTTGGGGAAAGTATCTTTTCCATAAAGCCCTTTGTGAGATGTTCAGCCTACTGGGAAAGTCAATTCATCACTGCAAGTATGCAGTCCAAGGTTGACCAAGCTGATGGGGAGCTATTTTTTTGGTGTGGAAAGGTTGACAGCTGTCAAAATGCAAGTAATGGTGGTTAGTGGGCTTGCTATGGACAGAGATATGGATGGAGCTATCAGATTAGTGGAGATCAATGTCCAGTGTGGTCATGTGTGACTTTCGCAGCACCAGCTGCAGTTGCTTTGACTGTAGTGAATTCTGTCCTACAAACCACCTGAAGGCCAGATTGCAGTTAAACATTATCCAAGCAACAAATTACTACATTTCTTCTTCAGATCAACCCACCTCACCACACACATTGCTCCCATCATAACCTTACATCTGTTCTTTTTTCTTTCTCCCTTGCACAATGATATAATGTGTGATAGATTTTTCTCACTGTGCAGTACTATCCTACATCCCTCACCATTATTTCTTCCAGTTTTTTTATTCCCCAAATGTTCACCGTGTTATCCTTAGTTCCCTGAACAACCACCTAATGCTTCCATTTGCCAATCTCCCATGTCTGTTTAATGCCCTCCTCTGAATTGCAAACTCCCCCTGGATGCCAAAGAGTATGTGCCCATTGTGACTGAATCATGGGGACTCCGAACAACAGTTTACTGGCCTCGTAGCAGTTGCTGAGGCTGGGTGGCACCCATGGGGAGAGCCCCCATTTGGAGTGAGTGGCATAATAGTGGATGGCTTGGAATGAAGCAGATGAAGCTTTCTCCCACTAGGTTTCATATGGCCCCAAAATTCTTTTCAGAAGGGAATAATGCATTAAACAAAGAGAGATGACCCCAGAATGTTCCCTTCCTGGGCTACACTGTGGGAGGAATGTAGGGCTAAGCGACAAGCTGAGAAATACTTCCCCCAATACCTGGTTTGTTCAAGGACAGATGGGGATTCTTTTTGCCACAAAGCCTTTATTTTTCTAGAGAATATAGAGGACAAGTTTGGGGAAGTTGCAGCCATTTCCAAAATGAAGATAGGCTCAGTTCTGATTAAAACAGCATTCCCTGCCCAGACAAGGGCATTGCTCACTTGTGATAAGCTGGGTGACATTCCTGTGATAACGTTCATAATAATAGTCTTAAGTAGGGTTCAAGGCATTGTTTTCCATTGTGATCTTCTCCTACAGTCTGATGACGAGCATCGTGCCAACTTGGAGCAACAGGGGTATGTTTTGTCCATCGTGTCCATAGGGGCCAAAGGACTACAGCATTGCTGCTGCGGCCTTCATCTTGATCTTTGAGGGCAATGCGTTGCCTGACAATGTCCACGCTACATGGAGGTAATGCCGCTGGATGTCCAGAGTGGAACAGCAGCCATTTTATCGGCAGCCGAGTTAGTGATCCCCTATTCTTTGGGATTCCCTCATCAGAAGACAGTACCTTGGTGGACGTCAGAAGCCACCGAGGCCGTTAGATGTCACAGGCGGCCTTTCCAACACCATAAGCAACATCAATCAGTGGAGCACCTCATTGCCTTTAAATGGCTCCGTGCCCAGGTCTGCCACATAATAAAATGATGGAAGCAAGAATGGTGGGATGGTATGTTTCAATTATTGGACCACGTACTCCTCGTTGGCAGATTTGGATAAAGATCAGATGCATGTACAGATACCAATCCCCGGCAGGTGTACCTGATATTTGCTTGATGGTGTTGTCTTCACTGGTCCAGATACTGCTGCAGAACATTTCACTCTGCATTATGCTCAAGCCACTCATCTGAGAACTGTCATCCTGCCTCTCATGTCCTCAACAGTGGGTGGAGTGATGAGCGATTGCACTTGTCTTTCACTACATGCCACCTGGAGCCATACAATACTCCATTCATTGAGTGGGAATTTTTCAGTACACCAGCCCTTTGCACTGATACAGCTCCAGAGCCACACCGCATCCACAACTAAATGCTTAAACACCTATCAGTGGATTGCCAGCATCATCTCTTTACCACCTTCAGTACTATCTAGAGCAAGAGTGAGATACATTTCAATGGTGAGACAGCATCATCTTCCTGGTACTGAAACTTTGTAAGCACACCCTACAGGTGAGCAGCTATCGACCAGTTAATCTGACCAACGTTCTCTGTAAGTTACTCAAATCCATGGTGAGCTGGCAGTTGTGTTGGCTCTTTGAGCTTCAGGGCCTTCTGGTTCCATCCCAGGGTTGTATTTGCCAAAGCCATTTCACTGCTGATAAGTTGGTTTGCTTGGAGTCTGCCATCCAGACAGCTTTTGTCCAACATCAACATGTTATTGCTGTCTCCTTCGACCTGCAGGAGGCTTAAGACACCACATCCTCGCCACCTTTCATGAGTGATGACTCTGAGGCTTCTTCAGATTTTTGTTCAGAACTTCTTGTTGTGCCATACTTTCTGGGTTCAAGTTGATGCTTCCCATAGTACTCCCCAATATCCAAGAGTGTCCCTCTCTTTCTAGTGGCCATAAGTGGTATTGCAGCAGCTGTGGGGTCTTCAGTATCACCATTCTTGTATGCCGACAATTTTTGCTTTCACTAGTGCTTCTCTAGTGGGGTTGTTGGTGCTTCTCTAGTGGGGTTCTTGGTAGTACTGACTGCAGGGTGCCATTCGAAAGGCTCTCACCCACAGCTTTCAGTTTTCAGCCCCCAGGACTTGTTTCTTGCACTTATGTAGACATTGTACTGTTAATCCACAACAATAACTTTACTTCAATGACCAATTACTTAATGGGGTGGAGACTTAACTGCTTTTTGGGACTGGTCCTCTATGCCCAGTTGTTGTGGCTTCTCCATCTTTGCCACTTTAAGCAAAGGTGCTGGACACACTGTGCTGCCTCAGTAACACCAGCTGGAGTTCAAACTGCTCTACCCTTCTACAGCTTTACAAAGCCCTGATCCTGTCTTGTCTTGATTATGGAGGTCGGGCATATGGTTCAGCTCTGCCCTCAGCATTGCGATCACTGGACCCGATACAACACTGTGTGGTCTGACTTTCCACAAGAGGCTTTTGAGCTAGCTCTGTGAACAGCCTATTCCCAGAGGCTGGGGTCCCACCACTACAGATCGGATGCCAACAACAGTTACTCAGTTGTGCTGTACTTGTTTGCAGCTCCCCTCAGCATCTGATGTACTGTACCCTTTTTCCTGGTAGGGAGATCTATCTCCCACAACAGAGGCCAAGGTCTGACATTGTGATCACAGTTTGCATAGTGTCTGTGATCTGAATTCCATTTTTCCCCACTTATTAGGGAGAAACCATGTGCGCCGCAATGATGTGTGCCCCGTCCTTGGATCTACCTTGACTTCTTGTTTGGACCAAAAGACTCAGAGACCCTATGGTTTCTCACAGTCTTTTCCTGAACGTCCTTGATGCATTTCCTGGCTCAGACATGGTACGTGCTAATGGTTGTGTGATCAACGGATGAACCCAGTTTTGCCTACACGTTTGCAAGATACAATGAACTACACTTCCTGCTGAACGGATGCAGTGTATTCACTGCAGAATTGGTGACCATTGTTAGAGTACTCAGCTACCTTTGTTCTTGCACTGGCAAGTTGTTCTTAATTGACAGTGATTCCTAGAGTAGTCTTCAGGCTGTAACCAGTGCTAATCTTGACACATGGTCGTTGTGATTATCTGGGATATCCTGTGTGACCTCCGCTAACACTGGACCATCTTTGTATGGACTCCTGGTCACATTGCGGTCCCAGGGAATGAACATGCTGATCAGTGAGCCAAGTTAGCTACTAGGATGCCAGCTTTGGAGATGGAGGTACTTAAATCTGACCTTCTATCAACTCTAAGCTGACATTTGTTGGAGGCTCGGAATGCAGATTGGTGTACCTCTGTTCCTCCAAGCGTAAAGGAGGCCACGATCTTGTGGCAGTCTTTCCTCCAGGGTTCTTGATGGAATCTACTGTTCTCTGTCAGCTTCACATTGGCCACACTTTGGTGACCTAAGGCCACATCCTCCAGTGTGAGGATCCACCATACTGTCAGTGTGATGCGTGTCTCACAGTGGCCTTCGTCCATTTGGATTGCTCTAATTTGACCACCTTACGACGAAACCTTAAACTTGCTGACATGCTACCTCCGGTGCTAACGGCTGACGCCAAAGTGACTGGTTTGGTTTTACATTTTACCTGTGAAAGTGGTTTTTATTCCTCTCTGTGATGCATGATACATTACCCTTGTTGGCCGATTAAGGGATTGGTGGGGTGCCCCATCACCTGCTCTGACCCCGAGAGGCCCATAGCTCGCCTTGCTTGATGGTCCGGTCTGGCTCCTGCTCTACCAACCTTTCTAATTCTTGTTATTCTTTTACATCTGTCATTAGTTGACAGACTCATAGTCCTTATTCTCTTTCCTGAGATTTTATCTTGTTTGTGTAACTAGTTTTCTTGTGGTAATAGAGAACGTGGAAGCACTGGTCACATGGAGAGAGCATGTCTCTGGTTGCATAATGTGTCCTGGGGGCCTCCAGCTGCTTTCTAAATGGGGTAACTTACCCACCTTCACCCTTTTATCCATCTTGTTTCCGCTTGATTCTGTCTGTTGGCTTTCTTGATTCATTGATACATTCGAGTCTGTTGGGATTTTTCTTTTGTATACTTCCCCTTCTGGGGACTAGTCTTGTATTGACACACAAAGGATTAAGTAACGGATGGTCTTCTGGTTTGGTGCCCCTTTAACCTCTGCATTGTTCCCTCAGCCAAGTACAGATGTCTTGTGCCTATGGCACTGATGACAGACCATGTAATGACTTCAGTGATATGTTTTACAATCTGCACAATATGTTGGGATAGTACTTTTCACCAGGGCTTTTTTATGCATACTGAGATTTATTTACCAAAATTTCAAATTTTGACTCATCACTAAACCAAACCTGAAACGAAAAGAAAAAACTATAAAGATTTGCTTTAGGATTAGCCTTGAACTCAAATTTATGCATCACTACTGTATGAAGGCAAGTACTACCCAATGTAATGATACTTCCCGATTTCCAGAAGTCCAAATCTCTAGGCTTGCCCTCCTTTGCCCATGCAGGACGTTTTGACATCATAGCAGTTAATTTAGGCTTTTGGGCAGGTACTGTGAGCCTTGTAGTTCATTTGTGAAAGTTTGTGTCCTACAGTTCTTTCAGATGAAGTGGTGCCACTGTGTTCTAGTTTCATTTTAATTTCTTTTGGCAAGCAAATTGGTTCTCACTGTGTATCTTTTCCAAGGAGCTCTCAGATCTTGGTGAAAATACTGGTCTTCTGCCACACCAATTCTTCCTTCGAGGGACTACGTCTTCTCCAAAATAATTTTTCTTCTTTACACGCTTACAAATGATTATGGCATGCCTAGTCTTCGAGAAATCTCCCAATTTGAGTACACATTGGTACCAGTCAGTGCTTTTACCTCTATAATCTTTTGGACTGTCAAATCATTGACTTTACCCAATATTTTTGAATCTTAGGGTATCTCAAATCACTCTGTAATCAATGAACTTTAACGTTAGAGGCCACAGCTGATAAATACATCAGGAAACCAACAATACTAAATGTTAATAATGCGTTCACACTTCAAACACATCAGACCATGCTGTTATCAAAACTGTAACTGGCAATTGTTCATCAAGAAGCAGCTCTCTCAAGAATACTGCAGCCAACAAATGAGCTCATTTCATTCTTTAATAAAATTCAACCTATTAAACAAAGATAGGTGAGCCTGTTTACAGAATCAAGTCCCAGAAAGAAATTAATTGTAAAAATAATTGGATGCGTGTAATAATATTGATGCAGAAGAAACCAAGTAGAGCAGTCACTATAGTGTAGTGGTTATGATACTAGATTTTGCACGGAGGGTGATGAGTTCAAAACTCACCTGAACTGAAACATTTTAATTTCTATCTTTGGTTCGATTACATTCTAGAAGTATCCACAAATGGCAAGAATCATTGTACAGGAATATTCTGTAGCTGTATATACCATAAGTGTTCTGGCCGGAGGCAGTTAGCTCTGCGCTCTTGTATGTGCAAGTGCTGTATAAACCTTCGTTAAGTAAAGTTTGTGTTAGTCATTCATCTACTTACACCTTCCTCTACACAACATTATTCTGGTGGAGACACTCAGTATTGGAACTTATGATACTGCACATTATCGACGAGACAGTGGCTCCCATCAGGCCACGAAGGAGCCGCCGTTTACGTGGCGAGAAACCCAAGTTCGAGTCGTATTCAATAGATTGCAATCCACCGGAGACAGAAGAAGAAGAGGACGTCACGCTGACAGCAGCTGTGTGCCACCACATTGAGACATCCTTCCGGGTTCTCTGGTGACGATGGCCAAGATACAAACAAGTGGCTGAAGGTATATGAGCATATAGCCAAATTTAACAAAAGAGATGACACCGTGTGTTTGGCTAACGTATTTTTCTACTTGGAGGGCACTGCCAAGCAATGGTATGAGAACAATGAGGAGAAATTCACAAGCTGGGAAGTATTCCAAGCGGAACTGCAGTATTTCGGCAACACGCGACAGAAGTGCAAGGCTGAAGATAAATTAAAGTGCAGGGTACAGCATCCAGGAGAAACAACAGCATCCTACATTCAAGACATCTTGGAGCTGTGTAAATTAGTGGATCATCGAATGAAGGAGGAAGATAAGGTTGCACATCTTTGCTGAGGACGTGTACGAGGGTCACTCCAAAACAAATGCACACTATTTTAGTAAAAATACAGTTTTCATTCTGCATGTGTGAAAGTTTTACAGTGTGTAGATACATCCTTCTCACTTGTTTTCAAACTTAGTTCAACCTGTTCCCGTGAGTGGCGCCGTCACAGCATGTCTTCAAGATGGCTACTTCACTTGACGTTTGTCAGAAGCAACGTGCTGTCATAGAATTCCTGTGCTGTGAAAATGATACAGTGTGAAACATCCACAAGAGGTTGAAAAACGTGTATGGAGATGCTGCTGTCGATTGCAGTACAGTTAGTCGGTGGGCAAGCAGGTTACGTGATGAAAGCGGGCACGGCAATATTGAGAATTGCTCTCACAGTGGCAGGCCTCGTACTGCACACACTCCAGACAATGTGCAGAGAATTAATGAACTGGTGACTGCTGACAGACGCATCACAGTGAACGAATTGTCACGCTATGTTGGGACAGGGGAAGGAAGTGTTCGCAGAATACTGAAAGTGTTGGCGTTAAAAAAGGTTTGTGCCAGGTGGGTTTCCAGGATGTTGACAGTGGCTCACAAAGAAACAAGAAAAACGGTTTGCAGCAAACTTTTGGAACAGTATGAGAATGGTGGAGAATAATTCCTTGGAAGAATTGTGACAGGTCATGAAATATGGCTCCATCATTTTTCACCAGAGACAAAGAGGCAACCAATGGAGTGGCATCATGCAAATTCACACAAGGGAAAAAAAATCAAAACCACACCTTCTGCTGTAAAAGTTATGGCTATGGTGTTTTTTGATTATGAAGGACTCTTGCTTGTGGACATCATGCCAAGTGGAACCACCATAAATTCTGATGTGTATGTGACGACACTGAAGAAACTTCAAGCTCGACTGAGTTGTGTTCGATCACATCAGCAAAAGCAGGATGTTTTGCTGTTGCACGACAATGCATGGCCACATGTCAGTCAAAAAACCATGGAAACAATCACAAAACTCGGATGGACAACACTGAAACACCTGGCTTACAGTCCTGACCTGGCTGCATGTGACTATCATCTCTTTGGGAAACTGAAAGACTCTCTTCATTGAACATGGTTTGAAGATGAGGACTCCCTTGTGCACACTGCCAAACAGTGACTCCAGCAGGTTGGTCCAGAATTTTACCATGCAGGTATACAGGCGCTGGTGCCAAGATGGCGTAAGGCAGTTGAGAGGGATAGCAATTATGTGGAGAAATGAAAGTATTGTTCCTAAAGGGTGTATCTACACGCTGTAAAACTTTCAAACATATAGAATAAAAGATGGAGTTAAAAAAAGTGTACATTCCTTTTGGAGTGACCCTCGTATCAAGCCCTACTCCTGAAGGAGGTTTTGACAGCAGGCTTCATAAAATTGTGCCAGTATATTGAGACAATGCATCAAAAAAGAATTACACGCAAGAAGTTTGAATGCTTCCAGATGTCGTATCGATGTCTGTGATGGAGGAAGAAACTGATTTAACAAGTGTTCTTCGTCAGATAGTGAGAGAGGAACTTCAGAAGGCACTTGGATTGCATGCTGAGCAAAAAACTGAGAGGTCATAAGGGAGGAAGTGGAACAGACATTGAATCCAACCTCTTGTCCTTCATTTCCCATTAACACAGTGAAAAAGTCGAGACCCAGGCGAAGTTATGTTCCTACAATGCCGCATGAGGAACCTGTTTGGGCACCAAGAAAGACTGATATCTGGAGAACCCAGGATAACCAACCAGTATGTTTCCACTGCAGACAACCGGCTCGTGTGGTGCACTATTGTCGAGAAAGGTGGTGGATATTTGATGACGCCTGCACCAGAAGACAGCAGACCGATCTTAGCTGATGCCAACTCCAGGACAATGAAGATGAACAAGAAGAGGTGGGTGCAGGACGAAGTAGGTCACCATTGCCACAAGCTAGCCGCTGGAGAAGATGCTCTCCAACACGCCAGCCAAGATCACCATCGCCGTTTAGAAGCTCCAGCCGATCATCTAGCCGCCGCAACCTGGAAAACTAAAGGGTGCAACCTTCCTTGGAGGTGAGGCCGCCAAAGAGAAAAATCCTCTGCCGTCGATCACTACAAAAACGATACGAAGCTACGTCGATATCCTCATGGATGGCCGACCAGCCCAAGCTCTTGTGGACTCTGGAGTATCATATTCAGTCATTTCGGAGATGTATCGTCGCCAGTTGCAGAAAACTGTATTCGTCGACAACAAAACATTTCTGCTGAAGGTGGCTAATGGGAAAAACGTGAAACCTGCAGGAAGATGCCTCATTCATGTGGGTGTAAGTGGTCATACACAGCCCTAAGAATTCATCATCTTACAAGAGTTTAGTCATGACGTCATTCTCGGAAAAAGCTTCTCAAGCAATGATAGATTGTGTTCGCTCGAAGATTATGCTAGACGAGATGAGATACTGTGGACAGGAAGATTCGCATCCGAGTGTGTGGAGACTGTGTGTGCTGGATGAAGTGATCATTCCTGCGGTCAGTGGTAGAAAGGTAGCTGTCATGTGTCATGCCATGCATCTACCCATGGATCTTGTAGCAGAATGTAAGAGAAGCATACCACTGAAGAATAACTTGGTCATCCCAGCCTCTGTCATCTCGTTTAAGAATGGATTCAGTGAATTGTGGATAGTTATTTGTCGCCGAGAGCCACAGATCCTTCCAAGACACATGTATGTAGCAAACGGTGAGCCGTTAATTGCAGAACAGCTGAACGTCAGAGAAACCTCTCGTGCCGAGTCTGTGGGCGAAATTAGCGCTACCACTACGAGACAAGATCTTCCAGCTCGATTATCACCACATCTCACTAAGGAACAACAGAAAAAGCTACTTGCCATTCTTCAAGAGTTCTCTGAATGCTTCAATTCACAGGTGAAGAGCAAATTAGACATATCGATTGTGAAGCACCGGATTAGCACTGGAGACCATCAACCAATAAGCCAGAGAGCATACTTTCAGCAATGGAACGTCGAATAATTTACGACAAGGTAGAGAACATGATGAAGAAGAATGACATCATTCAGCCTTTGCAGAGCCCACGGTCATCACCAGTGGTTCTCGTCAGGATGGAGGATGGCAGTTGGCACTTTTGTGTTGATTACAGAAAGCTTAATAAGATAACTAAAAAGGACATTTACCCTCTTCCACGAATTGATGATACACTAGATTGTCTGAAGGGGGCTAAGATTTTCGCAACAATGGACATATACTTGGGATACTGGCAAATTGAAGTAGATGAGACTGATTTTGAGAAAACTGCATTCTTCACCACTGAGGGCCTGTATGAGTTTAATGTAATGCCGTTTGGTTTGTGTAATGCGCCAGCAACTTTTGAACGAATGATTGATATCTTCTAAGGCACCTGAAGTGGACTATGTGTCTTTGTTATTTAGATGACATTATAGTGTTCTCAGAGACATTTGATGAACACATAAAAAGACTGAAGACCATTCTTAAGTGTCTCCAACAAATCAGACTGGAACTTAATCCAAGAAAATGTCTCTTTGGAGCAAAAGAAATCAAAATACTGGGCACCTTGTGTCAAACGAAGGTGTGCGGCCAGACCCAGAAAAGGTGAGAGCCATAACGGAATTTCTTATTCCTAAAAGTATCAGAGATGTGAGAAGCTTCCTCGGAGTGTGTTCATATTACCGCCATTTTATCAAAGACTTTTGTTTCAAAGGCAGGCCACTCCAAGAGTTGTTAAGAGTCGATGCTAAATTTATCTTGGGTGGTGCTCAACAAGATTCTTTCGATGTGCTGCGAAAAGCTCTGGCGACTGGCCCTGTTCTTTGTCTGTATGATGAGAGAGCACTTACAGAACTACACACAGATGCCAGTGGGTATGGGATCGGTGCTGTTCTGGTGCAGATTTCGGATGGAAAAGAGAAGGTTTATAGCCTGTGCTTCTGGGACACGTACAAAAGCTGAGAGAAACTACTCAACTACCGAAAGAGAATGTCTTGCTGTGATCTGGGCCATATGCAAATTTCGACAGTATCTCTAGGGAAGGCCATTCACAGTTGTTACAGACGATCATTCACTTTGATGGTTGACAGGTCTTAAGGATCCAACAGGACAACTCGCCTTGTGGGCACTACGTCTTCAAGAGTATGACATTACCATAGTGTACAAAAGTGGAAGAAAACACCAAGTTGCCGACTGTCTCTCAAGAAACCCTGTGAAAGACCATCAAGACTTTGACGAAGATAGTGACTGTCCTGCTGCACTCCAGGATCTTTCTGCTGAGCAGAAGAAGGATGCCAAGATATCTCAAATTATGCTTGCTTTAAATCAGTCAGAGGATGTGAAAAGACAATTTAAGGTAGTTAATGGATTACTTTGCAAGAAAAACTTTGATCCGTTTGGAAAGAGGTGGCTGCCAGTGATTCCTGAACACATGCGCTTAGATGTTCCATAGAAATTCCATGACACATCTGAAGTTGGACATTTAGGGTTTATTAAGACATACAACAAGATCCACAAGAGATTTTTGTGGCGAGGTTTATTTAGGAGTGCCCTTCACTATGTGTTTCTCTGTCGAAAGTGCCAGAGGAGAAAGGCAGTTCCTCAGAAACCACCTGGTTGACTCATACCAATTCCACCAGCCAAAACACCTTTCCAGCGTGTTTGGATTGACCTCCTCGAACAATTTCAAACCTCTGCTAGTGGCAGTAGATGGATTGTTGTTTGCACTGATTATCTGATGCGCTATGCCATTACAAAGGCTGTGAAACCAGCCGAAGCATTCAAGGCAGCCAAATTCATCGTAGAAGACATTGTATTAAAACATGGTGCCGCAAGGTCATTAATTACAGATCAAGGGAAAGTTTTTTAATCGAATCTTGTAACAGTGATAAACTGTCGGTGCAACATTACTCATCACATGACGACTGCATACCATCCGCAAACTAACAGGCTTACTGAACACCGTAATAAGACCTTGGCTGACATGCTATCAATGTTCGTCAGTGTTGTGCAGA
Organism: Schistocerca piceifrons; assembly: GCF_021461385.2. Lineage (NCBI taxonomy): Eukaryota > Metazoa > Arthropoda > Insecta > Orthoptera > Acrididae > Schistocerca > Schistocerca piceifrons. Next base: position 192,242,114 of record NC_060141.1, read on the forward strand.
GCAACTGGGATGAGGTGCTACCTTTCGTGATGTTTGCCTACAACACCGCCAAACAAGAGACAACAGGATTTACGCCATTTTTCATGGTGCATGGGCATGAGGCGAAGACGATGATGGACACTGTGTTTCCATTACATCCTGATGACATGGACGACGACTACATTGGCCAGGTGTTAGCCAGAGCTGAGGAAGCTCAGCAGTTAGCTTGACGATCGCTGAAGGTATGACACGAGACACCATCCTGTTGTCTACCAGCCTGGTGACCTCGTCTGGATCTTCACTCTTGTTCGGAAGGTTGGTCTCTCTGAGAAGCTCCTCAGGCGCCACTTTGGACCTTATAAGGTTGTGAGACAGTTGTCTGATGTTACTTATGAAGTTGAAGATTTCGAACCCGACACAAGACGACAAAAGATCAGAGATATGGTCCACATCCTTCGAATGAAGCTCTATAAGGATCCTGCAACACAGGGTAAATTCGAAGCTCAAGCGACAGGCAGCAAGCGGAAAGGTGACGAAGAATGTAGCGGCAAGGGAAATTCTAAGAAGATCACCGCCAGGGCGAACATTTGTCATCGGGAGTCGGAGTATGCAGGACCGATGACTCGTTCCCGGACTAGGAGAACGTAGCACCGAGACACTGTTCTCTTAAGGAGGGAGCAATGTCACAGAAGAAGCTGAGTAGAGCAGTCACCGTAGTGTAGTGGTTATGATAGTAGATTGCTGCATGGACGGTTGAGAGTTCAAAACTCACCTGATCTGAAACATTTTAATTTCTGTCTTTGGTTCGAGTACATTCTTGCTTTCGCAACAAACTGTTGCCTCATCAGGAAAGAGGGAAGGAGAGGGGAAGACGAAAGGAAGTGGGTTTTAAGGGAGAGGGTAAGGAGTCATTCCAATCCCGGGAGCGGAAAGACTTACCTTTTTTCCCCCTAAGGTAAGTCTTTCCGCTCCCGGGATTGGAATGACTCCTTACCCTCTCCCTTAAAACCCACTTCCTTTCGTCTTCCCCTCTCCTTCCCTCTTTCCTGATGAGGCAACAGTTTGTTGCGAAAGCTTGAATTTTGTATGTATGTTTGTTTGTGTGTCTATCGACCTGCCAGCGCTTTCGTTTGGTAAGTCACCTCATCTTTGATTTTTTTATATATATATATATATATATAAAATTCAGTTATTTTGTCAAAAACCAAATTTCAAACTGATATACAGAAGATTACTACTTTTCAGATGGCAATGGATCTTAGTATAAGAATTAAATAGCTTGTAAATTTATGTTTCCACAAAGAATATTTTGGCGTAGAAACAGAATGACATTTTTTGCCTGTACTCATGGAAACAGACCTTGTGATGGTGTCGATGGCACTGTGAAGAGAATAGCAAATCCACAATTGAGAAAAAGCTGGCCTTGAGACTTGTGGATATGATACTGCCAACTGTGAACAGAAATAGTGTTCAGCTTATGTTTTAACAAAATATGAAGGTCTTGAAGTTAAAGTTAATTTCATGCATATCCTACTTAAACTTATACTCAACGGGTGTCTGTACATGATGTTATTTGTAAAGTAAACCCAGTAACACCAACATGAAGACTATAACAGAAAAAAACAAATGAAGAGTTTAAAAAAATGTGAGATCATAAAACACGTACTGTTTGTATCAGGTGTCATAAGTGATATTTGCAATGTACGTGTTAACAGTAAATTTGGATGTAAACGTAGATATATCAAGAATAAAGGTATGTAGATTTCCACTTGAATCTGTAAGTTTTACAAAAATGTCATTTTTCAGTGAAATACGTATTTTTGAAATTTTATAAAGGTTTGAACCCATGATCACCCCACTTTCATACCTGGGGAATTAGTTAATAATATTGTGAAGTGTTGTATATGATTTTTTGAAAAAAATTTTGAAGCTGTGCTTTTTGGTAAAATAAATATTTAAATTTTAATTTAACTTTGAAAAGCATTTTTCATTGCAAACCCATATTACATTGTGTATCATAAGAAATTTTATGGAAAATGCTGCAGAATGACACCTCGTCCATCATTTTATCTTAATTAGGAGAGTTGCTACAGCAATTTGTAATTACGGCAATTGGGTGTTTTTCGCTGATTTTTTATGACTTCACATTTCTGTATTTTCAGAGTGAGTCAATGTATTGTAATAAAACTGAGTATTTTTCTTAATCTATATTAAGTTGTCTGTGTGGCAAGTTTAATCAAAATCTGAGATGGGGAGTAAATTCAGTGTTGACTTGACATGAAATGACTCTATGATGATGCCCAGAAATGAGGGACATCCTACCCCTCATTCTTCCCACCACTTGTAAAGTGGTATTCTGCTGCCCACTCAACCTACACAACACCCTGGTCTATCCTCATGTCACTCCCACTCGTAACGTCTTACCTCCGGGGTCATAACTGAGTGGAAGATGCAGGTGCAAAGCCTGCCCAAATCACTCACCCAGCTCATCGTACTCTAGTCCTCTCACAGACTTAACCTGTCACATCAGAGACAGAGCCACCTTAGAAAGCAGACATAACATATGCTGCAATTTCTGCACAGCATTTTATGAGGTGCGACCACCAACCAGAAGTTGATCAGGAGAAATTATCATGCTCAGCTGTAGCAAAAAGTAGGGTTGATCACCTAGTGGTGGAATACACAGCTGAGTGTACAACATACTCGAGTTCGAGGGCCTCCATCTGTATACTTGTGCCCAGCACCAACTTTTCTGAACTATGTGGATGGAAGTTATCCTTGTACCACATTCTTAGCTTTTGTAATCCTCATGGCGTCAACTTCTCCTGGTCCATTTCACTCTAACCTGTATCCAACAGGCTTCATTTCCTCTTTCCTGTCACCTTTTCCCAGCCCACACCTCCTTGTCATTATCATCACATGCCACACAAAATGGCCATGGTGCCTGTGAATCCACTGCCTCTCTCTCCTATATTCCTTCCCTGCTGTCTGCTGCCTGCCTCAGAGCCCTTAGTTAAACCTCCCAAAGTGCTCCTGCAGCTTCCCATCTCCTTTTCCCCATACACATAAACCCCCCAATCCCAATCGACCTGCTGGAACTGCAGTCCCAGTATTGTATGTTCAGCTGACACAATTTAGCTGCACTGGTGTGTGTGTGTGTGTGTGTGTGTGTGTGTTTCCCATTTCTTTGTAATTATCCAGTTGTTCAGTCGCTATAGAAACGTAATTCTCTTATCTTCTAGTGCCCCAAAAATGATGAACAGTGGCTCTGAAAGACGTTTAAGCATGGAACTTGACGTTTTGTGATATCAGCTTCAGTAGTTGTATCAATCAATCAATTTTATGATTTGAGGTTTGATGAACACACGTTCATTCAACCTACTCTCACTGATCTTCAGAAAAACTTCTTTCAGACAATTGAAAGTTTCAATTTGATTTTCAACTGTTTTTTGTGAAAATTCTTCATCAAGTCAAATTTAACATGAAATAATGGAAAATTTAGGATGGAATAATGACAAAATCTTGGAAAGGTTAGATTGCGACTCACTATATAGAGGAAATGTTGAGTCACAGGCAGGCAAAACGTTTCAGCAAAACAGTCAAGGCAGGAAATTGTAAGAACAACTTCCAAAAAAATTAGTGTTTTGAAATTACAAAAATTGTTAATTCTTTCGAAAACGCAAGCTCATATAGTGTGTCGTATTTCCAAGGGTAGCCTTTTTTGAAATATGCAGTGCATCACTAGCAGGGGCCATTTTTTCAGTTATTAAATCTCTCTATAAAAAAGGTGAAAAGTGAATTAGAGCTGTAAGTCATTATCCGCAGTTCCATTACTAATATTTTAAAATTTTTTTTCAGAAAGTTATGTTCTGTAGAGTAGTATTTTAACTTGTTAATAATAAAATTCTTAGTAAATCACAAATTTAACTTTTCGTCATAATTATATAACAAAAATATAACATGGTAATTTTTTGTGACCACTGGTCATTTTACTGTGTAAGTCACAAATGAACTTTGATTTCTCTTTGGAGTGGACACACAAGTACTATAATAAATTCCAGTAGACATAAAGCAGCAGAAGATATTTTTAAAAGAATTGTTGACTAGAATTTTGCAAGTGATGTCTCTGTTAAAAAGTAAAGAAAAAAAATTCACATGCAGCCTTATGTAGCTAAGACAACCCACACCAAATATATCCAAAATACCAGAATGAGATTTTCACTCTGCAGCGGAGTGTGCGCTGATATGAAACTTCCTGACAGATTAAAACTGTGTGCCCGACCGAGACTCGAACTCGGGACCTTTGCCTTTCGCGGGCAAGTGCTCTACCATCTGAGCTACCGAAGTACAACTCACACCCGATGTTCACAGCTTTACTTCTGCCAGTACCTCGTCTCCTACCTTCCAAACTTTACAGAAGCTCTCCTGCGAACCTTGCAGAACTAGCACTCCTGAAAGAAAGGATATGCGGAGACATGGCTTAGCCACAGCCTGGGGGATGTTTCCAGAATGAGATTTTCACTCTGCAGCGGATTGTGCGCTGATATGAAACTTCCTGGCAGATTAAAACTGTGTGCCCGACCGAGACTCGAACTCGGGACCTTTGCCTTTTGCGGGCAAGTGCTCCTTTCTTTCAGGAGTGCTAGTTCTGCAAGGTTCGCAGGAGAGCTTCTGTAAAGTTTGGAAGGTAGGAGACGAGGTACTGGCAGAAGTAAAGCTGTGAGTACCGGGCGTGAGTCGTGCTTCGGTAGCTCAGATGGTAGAGCACTTGCCTGCGAAAGGCAAAGGTCCCGAGTTCGAGTCTCGGTCGGGCACACAGTTTTAATCTGCCAGGAAGTTTCATATCCAAAATAAATAAATACACTACTGGCCATTAAAATGGCTACACCACGAAGATGACGTGCTACAGACACGAAATTTAACCGACAGGAAGAAGATGCTGTGATATTCAAATGATCAGCTTTTCAGAGCATTTACACAAGGTTGACGCCAGTGGCAACACCTACAACATGCTGACATGAGGAAAGTTTCCAACTGATTTCTCATACACAAACAGCAGTTGACTGGTGTTGCCTGGTGAAACGTTGTTGTGATGCTCATGTAAGGAGGAGAATGCGTACCATCACGTTTCCGACTTTGATAAGGGTCGAATTGTAGCCTATCGCGATTGTGGTTTATCGTATCGCGACATTGCTCTCCTGTTGGTCGAGATCCAATGACTGTTGGCAGAATATGGAATCGGTGGGTTCAGGAGGGTAATACGGAACGCTGTGCTGGATCCCAATGGCCTTGTATCACTAGCAGTCGAGACGACAGGCGTCTTATCCGCAAGGCTGTAACGGATCGTGCAGCCACGTCTCGATCCCTGAGTCAACAGATGGGGAAGTTTGCAAGACAACAACCATCTGCATGAACAGTTCGACGACGTTTGCATCAGCATGGACTATCAGCTCAGAGACCATGGCTGTGGTTACCCTTGGCGCTGCATCACGGACAGGAGTGCCTGCGATGTTGTACTCAACGATGAACCTGGGTGCACAAATGGCAAAACGTCATTTTTTCGGATGAATCCAGGTTCTGTTTACAGCATCATGACGGTCGCATCCGTGTTTGGCAACATCGCGGTGAACGTAAATTGGAAGCGTGTATTCATCATCGCCATACTGGCGTATCACCCGGTGTGATGGTATGGGGTGCCATTGGTTACACGTCTCGGTCAGCTCTTGTCCGCATTGACGGCACTTTGAACAGTGGACATTACATTTCAGATGCTCTACCTTTCATTCGATCTCTGCAAAACCCTACATTTCAGCAGGATAATGCATGACCACATGTTGCAAGTCCTGTACGGGCCTTTCTGGATACAGAAAATGTTCGACTGCTGTCCTAGCCAGCACATTCTCCAGATCTCTCATCAATTGAAAATGTCTGGTCAATGGTGGATGAGCAACTGGCTCGTCACAATATGCCAGTCACTACTCTTGATGAACTGTGGCATCGTGTTAAAGCCGCATGGGCAGCTGTACCTGTACATGCCATCCAAGCTCTGTTTGACTCAATGCCCAGGCTCATCAAGGCTGTTATTACGGCCAGAGGTGGTTGTTCTGGGTACTGATTTCTCAGGATCTATGCACCCAAATTGTGTGAAAATGTAATCACATGTCAGTTCCAGTATAATATATTTGTCCAATGAATACCCATTTATCATCTGCATTTCTTCTTGGTGTAGAGATTTTAATGGCCAGTAGTGTATATCAAAAAGCAGTTTTTGCCAAGTTATAGTGGTTTCGTGTTTGTACTGAGCCTGTGTGATCTCGGTGAAACTGATATGCAGTGACCACACTTCTTAAGTAGGCATAAGACCTTTTTTTTGCTATTCAATGAGTTACATTTCCTTTCTCATAAGATACATTAGAAAAATATTGATTGAAAACATTGCCAATTAGAAAAACTGTCAAGACCATAGAATATCTCATTATTAGAATGATCAGTTTCGGCAAGTTTAAACAGCCACCTTCAGATTATGAGCACCGTGTGGCTGCAGTTGGCAGCGTGGTAAATGGCTGCTTGTGGACACAACGGCTGCTCGCTCCAGCCAGACAGTGCTCATAATCTGAAATATGAAATATTTTGCCATCTTGACTATTTCCCCAATTGATCATCAAGAACAGATTGCTGTTACCTCCTTACTATGTTGGTTAAAATCGTGTAAACATATTGCCTGTCAGTGAATTAATCATTAACAGTCCAATTCTAACTGTTCTGTTTCAGATAAATTACATTCTGTGTTTCCTGCTTGGGTTTCACACTTGTTTATACAGTGTGTGTCTGGAACTCTTGGAGGCTTTACAACTACTTTGTTAACAAATCCTCTTGACATAGTTAGAGCTCGTCTCCAGGTACACCACCAAACTACAGTCTATTCATGTATTTCATGTGATAAGTAATTAGTGTGTATTATTATTATTATTATTATTATTATTATTATTACTACTATTATCATTATTATTACTATTATTATTGAGGCAGCAAAAGACATAGTGCTGGCATGTCTAAAAGAGTAACTATCTTATTCAATTATTACAACAGTTATATTTATCTATGATAAATGATAAAAATCAAACAATGGAAAATCCAGGATTGAATAATGGCAATATTATGAATAGGATAGATTGCTACTCACCATATAGTGGAGATGTTGACTACTCACACTTGAGCACTGTCTCTGGCAGCTGTGGCCAGAGACAGTAGTAGTGTGTGTGTGTGTGTGTGTGTGTGTGTGTGTGTGTGTGTGTGTGTGTGTGTGTGTGTGTTCCTCAAGAGCCAGTCCTAATTACATAGCAATGACATTTTTTTTTACATTACATGCATCTCTACTTAAATAATTAAAAAAAAAGTATGAGACCAGAACTTTTCCAACCTCCACAAGAGATTTTCTGTTACTCACAGTTGTCATCCCTTCAGTGTGCTTTCTAGAAAAATGTAGCATTAAACAGCACATATTGAAACAAATCGTGAAACTGGTATCGCAATTAAAATTGTTCTTTTGGATCTTTGCTACCATCTCAGTGTTGCAGAGTGGTTGCTCTGAACTTGGAGAAAACAATTAACTTTTTGTATGTCATAGTGAAAATGATATAATGATTAGGAAATGTGAACTAGAAATTAGAATGCAGTTCTGTAATTTATAGGTGTTTTCAGCAGGGAAGATATAGTTGAACTGAAAAACCTTTATTCTTGTAACAAACTTTCATTATACAGGGTAATTCAAAAAGAATACCACATCATTACAAAGAGTATTTAAAAAGGTTTTTTTTTCACTCAAAAACAAGTTCAGAGATGTTCAGTATGGCCCCCTCCAGACACACGAGCAATATCAACCCGATACTCCAACTCGTTCCACACTGTCTGTAGCATATCAGGCGTAACAGTTTGGATAGCTGCTGTTATTTCTCGTTTCAAATCGGCTGGGAGAGGTGACCGAAACACCATATCCTTAACATACCCCCATAAGAAAAAATCGCAGGGGGTAAGATCAGGGCTTCTTGGAGGCCAGTGATGAAGTGCTCTGTCACGGGCTGCCTGGCGGCCGATCCATCGCCTCGGGTAGTTGACGTTCAGGTAGTTACAGACAGATACGTGCCAATGTGGTGGCGCTCCATCCTGCTGAAATATGAATTGTTGTGCTTCTTGTTCGAGCTGAGGGAACAGCCAATTCTCTAACATCTCCAGATACTGTAGTCCAGTTACAGTAGCACCTTCGAAGAAAAGGGGACCAAAAAATTTATTGGGTGAAATGGCGAACAAATGTATAACTAAATGAAACTTTATAGCTCCCTTAATTCGCCGACAGATAGTGCTTAGCTCTGCCTTTTGTCGTTGCAGAGTTTTAAATTCCTAAAGTTGTGGTATTCTTTTTGAATCACCCTGTAGATTAAATCCATTAATAGTACACATTAACTTAATATTTTATAAAAATTTACCCATGAGCAATGTTTTTGAGTACTTCCAACAAAAATATTGCAGATCACTTCCATTTTGCAACTCCTTTGTTGCAGCTCAGTCTTAATTTTCACTATATGATCAGTCACATTCGTTTCAATACAGAGGACATTTTTGCAGCTCTAGATGCATTCTGCTGAAAATAAGCTCACCAGATAAAAATTAGTTACCACAGTTTTAAAAGTGTAAGAGCTCAATCTGTTTTAACAGTAGAAATGAAATGAAATGAAATGGTCATATGGCATTTATTGGCCGGGATATCCCCTTCGGGGTTCGGCCGCCGTATTGCAAGTCTTTTTAGTTGACAATACTTCGGCGACTTGCATGTCAATGATGATGAAAATGATGGACACACAACACCCAGTCCCCTGCCGGGAATTGAAACCGGGGACTTAACAGCAGCTGTAAAATGTGGTAGTATGGGCTGTGCACTCTTGGAAATTGTAAAGTTACCAGGCAAGAAATACAGGTAGTGAAAAGCTACCTACACTTAGTACAGATACCAGCCTGCAGTAATGAGTCAGATGACATAAAAGGAAGGTAATACTTCAGGAGGGAGTTAGACAAGTTTGCAACATATTGCCTATGTTGTTCAACCCGTTCATACAACAAGAGTAAAGGAAACCAAGAGGAACTTTAGAAAAGGAGAAGACTAAAAAATCTTGTGGTTTACCAGTCACATTTTAATTCCATCTGAGATGGAAAATTAGTTCAACAGCAAGAGCAGTGTTAAGCAAACATGTTATAATACGAACACAGTGAAAATAAAACAGATATAATGGAATGTAATTGAATTAAATCAGACAATGATTTGCAATTAGATTAGAAAATGACAATAAATTAGTGGATGATGTTTGCTATGTGTGCATTAAAATAGCTGATGATGGCTAAAGTGGAAAATACAAAATGCAGACTTACAGTAACAAGAAAAACATTTCTGAAAAGAAAGGGAAAAAGAAAAAATTCTTAACATCAAATATAAACTTAAATGATGGACAAGTTAAGATTAGGCCAATCCCAAGACTGAAACAGACAGCGCAAAACAAAATAGTCAAACCTGATCCGGAATACTTGAAGATAAACAGGGATAAAATCGTTGAAGAAATTAATAGGCACTCAATAGACACATGGACAGATCTGGCGAAGGCAGTTCAGAAGACTATGTGCTGGGGACAACCACCTAGAAAACGCAAACATAGGTGGTGGAACGCAAAGTGTGATGAAGCCATTGAGAGAAGAAAGCAAGCATGGGACAAGTTCAGTAGCTACAGAAATTCAGAAACATGGAAAGAATTTCACGAAGTTCAGAAACTAGCATCGAAGGAAATCAGAAGGGAAAAACGAGCATATGACAATAACAGACTAAAAGAAATTGAGGAAGATTTCAAAAGAAATAACACAAGAAATTTTTACAGAACTTTCAAAGAAAATATTAAGGGCTATCAACCCCCTAGCCTCTGCTTCCGAAGAACAGATGGATCCCTGGAAACAAACACAAAAGAAAACTGTAAAATTCTCAAACATTACTTTTATAAACTTCTTAATTGCAAAAAACCTACAGGAAAATTAACATTCCAAAAGATCACATCTAATGCCGATTCTGATCCACCCACAATAGAAGAGATAGAGGAAATCATAAAACAAATGAAAAATAACAGAGCTGCCGGAGAAGATGGTATTATCGCCGAGATCTGGAAACTCCAAGATGAAAACATCACCAAAAAAATCCATAAGATTATCTCCGAAATTTGGATCACAGAGAAAGTGCCAGAGGAATGGAAATGTGCATTGATCCATCCGTTACATAAAAAGGGTGATAAGTCAAATCCAAACAATTACAGAGGCATTTCGCTAGTACCAGTTACATTCAAAATTTTCTGTAAGGTGCTATTAAACAGACTAGAACCACAAGCAGATCTGCAAATTGGGGAATACCAGGCAGGCTTCAGAAAAGGGAGATCATGCATCAAACAGATCTGGAACTTGAGAACGCTTTTGAAAGTCAGACAGGCAAGAAACACTGTAGTTACCTTTGTGGACTTTAAAAAAGCATATGATTCCATAGACAGACAGACACTCTTTGACGTACTGGAAGAATATGGTATCGACAGAAAAACCAGGGCACTTATACAACAGACGCTTACAGACACTACCTCCAAGATTAAGTTCATGGGAGAAATTTCGGAACCCTTCCACATACACACAGGTGTCCGACAAGGAGACGGGCTCTCACCAATCCTGTTCAACATGGTGTTAGACAAAATTATCAAGCAGTGGGAGGAACAAGTTAAAGGAATACAGCTGGGAAGAACACGTGAAACCAAAACAATCATAAAATGTCTGGCATTTGCAGATGATATAGCCATACTCAGCAATAATACACAGGAGGCAAAGGAAGCACTGGAATGCTTGCATGAAATAGCTGCCAAAACAGGTCTGCAGGTATCTTACGAGAAGACACAATATATGGAACGACAGACCAACAATGTACACACCATGCATACGGTATATGGATCCGTAGAAAGAGTCGAAAAATTTAAGTATTTAGGGGAGTACATACAAATGGGAGGATCAAACAAGGCGGCTAACATGGAACGAACGAAGAAACTCCAGAAGGCATACAAACTCACATGGTCACATTATAATAAGAAAAGCATATCGAGGCAGGCCAAACTCAGGCACTACAAAACAGTTGTATTACCAGAAGCATTGTACGCGTCAGAAACAACCACAATTGGAGCATCAGGCATCATAGACACAGAAAAAATAGAACGCAAAATTCTCAGAAAAATATTTGGACCAATTCACAGAGATGGCATATGGATGAAGCGACCTACCAAAGAGCTGTACCAGCACACTGACAGACTAACAGACGTGATCAGAAAACGCAGATTAACTTTCTGTGGGCACATACAGAGAATGGACAACAACCGACTTACAAAGAAAATTTTTGATGTAGTAAACAGCTCAAGCAAGAAAACAAATTGGTATCATGAAATAGACGAAGACTTAAGGCAGATAGGGATCAACAGGCAAATGATAGGAGACAGGAAATACTTCAGAAACAAAGTTAGGAGTGCAAAATTTATTGTAAAGGAGAGAAAGAAGAAAGGAACATTATGGACAGAGCAAAGGAAACAGGAGCACAGCCAAAGGATGAAGAGATTTTGGGAAGAGAAGAGGAAGAAAGGAAAGAAGTGAAAATTGTGTCATCATGTGATTTTCGAGTTCAAACACTGTCCATAAGGGCAACAATGAAATGAATGAATGAATGAAAACTTAAATGAGAGGAAGTATTTTCTGAAGGTATTTGTCTGGAGTATAGCTTTGTGTGGAAGAGAAACGTGGCCAATAAACAGTTCAGACATGAAGGAAATAGAAGCTTTTGAAATGTGCTACTACAAAAGAATGCTAGAGATTAGATACTAATGAACCCATGAACCTTTTCCAGTAGGACGGAAAAGAGCATTGCAGCAAAACTTGTCTAAATGAAGTGATAGGTTGAAAAGATACATTCTGAAGTAGCCAAGAATAGTTAATTAATGGAGGAAAGTGATGGAGATAGACATTATAAAGGAAACCAGAACTTGACTACAGTCAGCAGGTTCATGTGGATGTAGTTCGCAATAGTTACAGATGAAGAGACTGGCACAGCATAGAGTAGCATGGAGATTTGCACAAACCATTCATCAGACCAGAGACGACAATACTAATTGTGATATTAATAACAACAATAAATACCTGATCAGTTTTTGTGTGAAAATTGCCAAATTTATTGATTTGATGCTGCAGATAGGAAAAATCAGTAATGGTGACCAACTGAAAAAACACATTTAATAGAGAAGAACCCAACAGAAGGGGCAATAACTCAAAATTACAGGCCAATAACATGTTTACCTAGCATGTTAAAGTTGCTGGCAGGTGTTATAGTAGACAGAATTCAGAACCTTCTGGTATAGTAACACATCATACCAGTTAGAACAAGAAGATAACAAGGTTAGAAATAGTAGCATAAAAGTCCAGCTCCTGATTGACAGAATAATTCTGGAAAACTGCAAAAACCTGAAAACAAATCGATACATGACTTCGATAGACTACAAGAAGCCTCTGACTGCCACATAGTTGGATTATAAAGTGCCTGGAAATCATCAGGCTCGGCAGAAACATCAAGAAATTCACAGAAAATATGATGGAACACTGTAAATCGGAACTATATGTTGGAAAAGAAAGCTGTGGACTAGTTAGCATCAAGAAAGGCATTTTCTGAGGGAACCTGTTCTCTGCTGCTGCTCAACATTACCCTTATTCCACAGCCAACCATCTTACAGACAACAAACTTGGGCTGTCAGTGAGAAATCCTCAGAACATATTCCCACATTGATGACCTGGAACTTTATGGAAAATATGGAACTGAATTACAATCTCTGATGAATACAGTCTGAATCTTCTGAAAGATATCAGCATGGAATTTGGGTAAGAAAAGTACAGCATACAGGCAGCAATGGAGGGCAAAAGATCAGAAAATGAAGGCACTGAAATGCTAAATGGACAAACCATTAATTCCCATCTGCCAGAAATGTACAAATACATAGGCATTTTGCTGCTGGTCATCATCAAACACAGACAGGTAAAAAAATGTGGGCACCTTAGATTATACTCAGAATAAATAAATAAATAAAACGAACTGAATGGTAGCAACACCACTAAGACACTCAATTTGTGAACTGGACCTAAACAGAGTTTGATAATCTGAACAGGAGAACAATAAAACTTATGATGATTTACTGCACTCTCCACCCTTGCTTTGACATCCATGGACTGTACTTGTCCATAAAAGCAAGCAGTAGAGGACTCGTGCAAGTGAGGCAGATAGAGGAAGAACAGTAACATACATTGACAGACTGTGTGAAAGATAGCAACAAATCAGCCCAATTGAATTCAAAAACAGAAAGCTTCTCAAGGTACAGCAAATCAAGAACCAGTACTGGAAAGCTGTACTCCAATGCCTTACTGACAGCCTGTGCAATAAAGCATTGCATGGGCAATTTTTGGAAAAGATTGAAGACAAAGTAAATAAAGAAAAGACTGGTCTTGACATACCAGTGGAACCCTAAAGAAGGAAACTGAAAGACTGGTTTTTGCTGTACAGGCACATGCTGCATCTGAGCTAATGCCATCGAAGCCAGGATTGAGAAATTAGCAGGAGCCCCAGAAGTGCAGACTCTGCAAAGGTGCTGACACAACAGTTGACCACATCTTGAGCTCTTGCTAAAAGATTTCTCACATTGATTACAAGCAAAAGCACAATGATGTGACACAAACTATCGACTGGAAGTTATGCCAAAATTATGATCTGCCTGTGACGAGGAACTGGTGGGGCCACAAGTCAGAAAAACTTGTTGAATACAGATGTGCAGAATTACTGTGGTATTTTAGATATCAAACAAAATGGAATGCTGGACCACAATACACCGGGCATCATGACTGTGTACGAAACAAAAGTATGGATCTCTGACATTGTCATCACAGGTGACAGCAGATTTAATGAGAAACAGTGACATGAAAATCATACTATAGCTACTTTGGTATAAACAAGTGAAAAGGGATCCAGTGGTTCTCGGCAGTCCCAAAAGATCTTAGTGGACACTTGGAAGCCATTGGAACTGGTAAAAATATGCCTCTCCTAACGACAAAATAACGCTTCACTGGGATCTGCATGAATTACCTGCCAAAACAGCAGCAATCCTAGATGCTAGGGAAATGTTGGACTAGTGATAAAATATGAAATCCAGCATAGTGAATTCATTTGCTGTGTTGACAGTGACGACAACAACAATGACAACAACAATAATAATAATAATAATAATAATAATATTGTAATATCGAAATGAAACATTAGGGAAATTATTAATGTAGAGGCAAGGAAAGGAGCCAATCTTGACTCAGATCTCTTCCTGCCCTGCATAAAGGTTAGACTCCTTCCATTAAATAAGAAAGAAACTTCCTCAGAATAAAATCATAAGGATTGAACTTAACAGCAGGAACTTTCACAGGAGCTTTAAGCAGTGGATGGATGGCTATAATATGCCTAGTTCGAATTTCAAGCAAGACGATGGGAATCTAGCAGTGAACAATAAAGAAAACTGTGTGATTCTAGCCATTCAACTTGTAACTCTGATTAACTGTGAAGAACCCAGTGAAAAATAGTCTAAAATAATCCTAGAGCAAAGAAACAAAAGTTCAGTTCTTCTTGTTCCTGATGAACTTGGGAACAGTGTTGCAGAACTGAAGAACAACAGAGCCACCAGAGAAGACTCCAAAACAGCAGAAATGTTGAAAAGTGGAGGAGAAATCACCATTAATGCCATAAGTCCGGAGATGGAAAGGATCTAGGAAACTGGAATAATACTTAGTGAATGGAAGACTGAACTGATTCCCCTCTATGAAGAGGGTGACAGAGCTGGAATCAACAAGTCTCACAGTATTTCTGTTTGACCTTAAGCTTGAAAGGTGCTCACCAAAGCACTGCAGGCTGGTTGAGCAAGTAGATGAGCAATTTGATGAATATCAAGGTGAATTCTGGGAGGGAGGTCATTTATTCAGCATGTTAGGTGGCTGAAAAAGTATTAGAAAATTACATCTCTCAGGATCTGGTAATTGTCTCCATCAACATCAAGAAAGCATATGATACGTCAGTCTGAAAGTATTGTTTGAGATCTTGATAGAATGAAGTGGATCTTAAAAAAGTTGCAAATTATCAAGCAAACGAAGCCACAACCGCATTCAAAAGTAAAATTCATGGAGAACTTCTTGGAGAGTTTTTAATTAAAACGGGAGTCTGCACAGGGTGATGGACTATCCCTCTTTCTCTTTAAATAGATGTTAGAGAAGGCTGCCTGAGAATTTGAAAAGTAATTTGCCAGGAAAGGGCTACTGAACACAGTTCACAGTGAAGGATGAAAGAATCGTGTTAGTTCATTTCCTTGCCTTCACCAGTGACACTGCAATCCCATCAAGAAACTTTGAGACGGCTATGGAACAGATAAATGTGCTGAAGGAATAGGCAGGAAAAGCTGGTCACCAGATTTTCTTTGCGAAAACAAAGTATGTAACCAATATACAAACAGCATCTCGTAACCTAACAACAGAGTACAGTAAAACAGAAAATGGAGAGTTTCAGATACCTTGGTGGCATAATGCAGATGAAAACTAGCAAAAAAGAAGGTAGCAACAGCAGGCAAGAGAAGATGGCTACTGCTTTTTATGAGATTCTTGTCATATACAAGCAAAAGGCCATCTCGAGAGAAGTTAACTCAGGCTTGTAATAACGAAGTAATACAATAAATCGGACCAAATCAAATAAGTATAGATTTGTGCATAACCTCTGAACAATAACAGAAATAGTCTCTCGGGACTCCATAAGATGTAGAGCAACTGATGCACATGATACAAACTAGAATAACTTAGAGAGGGTCAGCCAGGGCTGCTTCAAGCATATATATGTGCATGTTGCTGGCAGATGGCCCAGCGGAGACTGTGCTGTGCACATGCCTACCACACGCAGCCTCCAACGTCTTGACCACACTAATATAGTTGGCGGCCAATTCACACACACACTCGTGGTGGCGCCACACTCAGCGCACTCACACTCGCATGCACTAGTAGCAGGATACAGCACAGCTCTCCCATGTGTGAAGTGGATGGCCAGGCGACAGAGAAGACACCGGCAACCCAGTGAGACATCCATTAGATCTGGAGTGGTAGTAGCCTCTGCCAATAAAGAAGTGAGACAATGGGCTGGGCAGGCATCAGAGCATAGGACGAGAAAACTTGGGGACATGAGCACATCTGACAGCACTAAAGAGAAGGGTGTTATCGCCATCTCTGCGCTGTAATCAGCAGTAGGTCTCAAAATGGAGGAGCAAGGCTGGACCCACCGGTGGTGATGGCTGCAGTGATGATGGTGAGGGGCCAGTGGAGGTGGCCTGATCAGAATAGCAGGTTGCAGCAGCAAACCTGAGGCCAGAGATGGACTAGTGCCTGGGGCCAGAAAACTGGAACTCCAGGATACCGCACATGGAGGAGGCAGCCAATGGGACCAGGTCACCCTCACAGCAGGCAATGACGGGCTCGAGGCGGCAGGATGGGTTGCGGTGATTGGGGCGGCACCCACAAAACTGCTAGCTTCTGATGTCGAGCGAGATGCAACTGGCGTGCCACCAGCCCAGTGGCTATATGGACGTCACTAAGATGGTGCCCCTGCTGGCAGACAAGAGGTGCCAGTATTCACTTGGGCTTGTGACTTAAGTCCTCGTGCCCACACTGGCAATCACGGTGCGAAGCAGCTGGTTGAACTCGACCATGGCAGGTGCGGTGCTGGCTGCAGAAGGTGTAGGAGCATGCATTGCTGCTGACCACGTAGCAACTCAGCTGGGCTCCGCTCCCCCAAAGGCATGAAGCCGTAGGTGTACAGGAAATGGAGAAGGGCATCATCTGGTGAAGAATCCACGGCACACATTTTTGTTTGGTACTTGAACGTGCACACTAGTCATTCTGACTTGCGATTTGATTGAGGGTGGAATGGCGTAGCCATAACATGGTAGATGCCGTTACGGGAACAAAACAATTGAAAGGTGTGATTTCTCACTGAGTCCCATTACAGGAAACTGAAGTTCAAGGCAACCCTTCAGTAGAAAAGATCCTTAAAAGCGTATGAATTGTGACTTCAGCCAACGTTGATGCACACAAGTGAATGTAAGAGAACTGCGAAAATACAAACACAACCGAGTGCCAGCAGGAATACAAGAAGGGACCCACAAAGTTGATGTCAATGCATTCCCACGGCTGACGGAGAGCTGGCCAGGGGGGACAGGAGTGCCCTGGAAGCTACGTGTTGGCAGGTACACTGGTCACAAACTGTGACAAAATGGACAATTTTGCCATCAATCTGCGGCCTAAAAATATGATTCCTAGTTAACAGTTCAGTGCATGAAAATCCTCAGTGACCCTGATGGAGAGGCATAGTACCTCACGCTTTAATGCAGCAGTAGTGACTACTCTGGGAGAGAGGGCTTGCATGGATAACAACAAAACACTGTCAAAAACAAAGAGGCGATGTTGTTGTGTTCTTCAGTCATGAGACTGGTTTGATGCAGCTCTCCATGCTACTCTATCCTGTGCAAGCTTCATCATCTCCCAGTACCTACTGAAGCCTACATCCTTCTGAATCTGCTTAGTGTATTCATCTCTTGGTCTCCCTCTATGATTTTTACCCTCCACGCTGCCCTCTAGTACCAAATTGGTGATCCCTTGATGCCTCAGAACATGTCCTACCAACCGATCCCTTCTTGTAGTCAAGTTGTGCCACAAACTCCTCTTCTCCCCAATTCTATTCAGTACCTCCTCATTAGTTATGTGATCTACCCATCTAATCTTCAGCATTCTTCTGTAGCACCCCATTTCGAAAGCTTCTATTCTCTTCTTGTCTAAACTATTTATCGTCCATGTTTAACTTCCATACATGGCTATACTCCATACAAATACTTTCAGAAACGACTTCCTGACACTTAAACCTATACTCGATGTTAACAAATTTCTCTTCTTCAGAAACGCTTTCCTTGCCATTGCCAGTCTACATTTTATATCCTCTCTACTTCGACCATCATCAGTTATTTTGCTCCCCAAATAGCAAAACTCCTTTACTACTCTAAGTGCCTCATTTCCTAATCTAATTCCCTCAGCATCACCCGATTTAATTCGACTACATTCCATTATCCTCGTTTTGCTTTTGTTGATGTTGATTTATACCCTCCTTTCAAGACACTGCCCATTCCGTTCAACTGCTCTTCCAAGTCCTTTGCTGTCTCTGACAGAATTACAATGTCATCGGCAAACCTCAAAGTTTTTATTTCGTCTCCATGGATTTTAATACCTACTCTGAACTTTTCTTTTGTTTCCATTACTCCTTGCTCAATATGCAGATTAATAGCATCGGGGATAGGCTACAACCCTGTCTCACTCCCTTCCCAAACACTGCTTCCCTTTGATGTCTCTCGACTCTTATAACTGCCATCTGCTTTCTGTATAAATTGTAAATAGCCTTTTACTCCCTGTATTTTACCCCTGCCACCTTCTGAATTTGAAAGAGAGTATTCCAGTCAACATTGACAAAAGCTTTCTCTAAGTCTACAAATGCTAGAAACGTAGGTTTGCCTTTCCTTAATCTATTTTCTAAGATAAGTCGTAGGGTCAGTGTTGCCTCACGTGTTCCAACATTTCTACGGAATCCAAACTGATCTTCCCCGAGGTCAGCTTCTACCAGTTTTTCCATTCGTCTGTAAAGAATTCGCGTTAGTATTTTGCAGCTGTGATTTATTAAACTGATAGTTCAGTAATTTTCACATCTGTCAACACCTGCTTTCTTTGGGATTGGAATTATTATATTCTTCTTGAAGTCTGAGGGAATTTCGCCTGTCTCATACATCTTGCTCACCAGATGGTAGAGTTTTGTTAGGCCTGGCTCTCCCAAGGCTGTCAGTAGTTCTAATGGGATGTTGTCTGCTCCCGGGGCCTTGTTTCAACTCAGATCTTTCAGTGCTCTGTCAAACTCTTCATGCAGTATCGTATCTCCCATTTCATCTTCATCTGCCTCCTCTTCCATTTCCATAATATTGTCCTCAAGAACATTGCCCCTGTATAGGCTCTCTATATACTCCTTCCACCTTTCTGCTTTCCCTTCTTTGCTTAGAACTGGGTTTCCATCTGATCTCTTGATATTCATGCAAGTGGTTCTCTTTTCTCCAAAGGTCTCTTAAATTTTTCTGTAGGCAGTATCTATCTTACCCCTCATGAGATAAGCCTCTACATCCTTACATTTGTCCTCTAGCCATCCCTGCTTAGCCATTTTGCACTTCCTGTCGATCTCATTTTTGAGATGTTTGTATTCCTTTTTGCCTGCTTCACTTACTGCATTTTTGTATTTTCTCCTTTCATCAATTAAATTCAGTATCTCTTCTGTTACCCAAGGATTTCTACTAGCCCTTGTCTTTTTACCTACTTGATCCTCTGCTGCCTTCACTATTTCATTCCTCAAAGCTACCCATTCTTCTTCTACTGTATTTCTTTCTCCCATTCCTGTCAATTGTTCCCTTATGCTCTCCCTGAAACTCTGTGCAACCTCTGGTTTAATCAGTTTATCCAGGTCCCATCTCCTTAAATTCCCACCTTTTTGCAGTTTCTTCAGTTTTAATCTAAAGTTCATAACCAATAGATTGTGGTTAGAGTCCACATCTGCCCCTGGAAATGTATTACAATTTAAAATCTGATTCCTAAATCTCTGCCTTACCATTATATAATCTATCTGAAACCTTTTAGTATCTCCAGGGCAATACCATAATGAAAATAGTTGCGCAGGGGTCCAAAGCCTGACCCAGCAGTTTATCTGGCCAGTCCCGTTGAACAAACTGAAACACCGGGCAGAAAACTGAGTCGGCAGCAACAGCAACTGCTATGCACGTGCTCATAATTGGGAAACCCTCAACTGTAACCTGCATTTCAGTATCAAGATGGAAGCAAAGCAATTCTTCACGATCTAAAGTCAGGATCGGGACCCACAGGAAGGCAGAACAGGTTGTCTTTGTTTCCATGTTTAGATGTGGTCAAAAATGGATTTTGTAGTAGTTGCGAGACAAGAACAATGCCCAGTGTTGTAGTCGGTCTGCTGCCTTGTCAGGCAAGGAAGTGTGAGGGTTAAACAAGGAGACCAATTGCTTATGTTCTGTAGTAAGGTGAAAGTTTGAGCCATACAAAAAAAACATGAAATTTCTGGAGATGTAGACTATGGCAAGAGCCTCTTTTTCCACCCGAGAGTAATGCTGCTGGGCTGGAGTGAGATATTTAGAGGCGAAAGGAACAAGTAGTTCAGAGCCATCAGCATATCCGGGCGCTTGGACTGTACCGAGGCTGTACTGTGAGGCATCAGTTGCCAAAACTGTGTGCTGATCTGGAGAGAACGTAGCTAAACAAGGGGTGATAGTAGTTCAAAAACACATTCGCAGTCCAGACTCTAGCTGAAAGGCACATTCTTGCAAAACAGGGCATGCAGTGGACGAACCATTATGGCTTCCCCCAGCAGGAATTTATGGTAGTGGGCTATCTTCGCTAGGGAGGGTCTGAAGCTGTTTCGTGGACAAGGGGCAAGGCATAGGTGAACAGCAGGGATGTGATCTAGCAGAGGACAAATCCCATCCCATGAGACCTCGAACCCCAAATAAACAATAGATGGTCACAACATCTGAGATTTCGTGAGGACTGAGAGACAGAAGACGAAGTGTGCAAATTTTTCAAGTGAGCAGTGATGGAGGAGTCCATGACAATATCATCCAGACAATTAATGCAAACCTGGACAGTCAGTTGCTCTAAAAAATCATTTGAAGATAGCAGGAGCATTAGCCACACTAAATGGAAGGGGCAAATATTGATAGAGACCAAAATGATTACTCAAAACCAGAACTGGCCAAGACTCTTAGTCTGCAGGAACCTGCAGGTAGGTTTCAGACAAATCAGTTTTAGAAAAGTACTACTCATCCGATATTTTTGCCAACTGTTCTTCCTGGCATGGGAGAGGATACATATCCACTATCGACTGCGTGTTGGTTAGTACTGAAGTGTCTGCAGAGGCAAAATTTCCCAATGGCTTCTGAACTGCAACCAGTGGAGATGACCATTTGCTACCCATAACAGATTGCACCACCCATAGAGATTGTAGTATGTCCAATTCTGCTTTCATCTGACCTTTCAGGGCGACAGAAATAGGACTCACATGATAAAAACAAGGCATAGCCTTGGATTTCAAAGAAAAATGAGCATAAAAATTCGTAGCTCACCCTATACCTTCCAAATTCAAATCCAAAATCTCCTCACACAGTGTTTCCAAATTACAAATATGGTACCTGATCGGACACAAGGTGAACTGCTTTGGTGATAGCAAATTGAAATACCTGAAATGCATCCATCCCAAACAAGTTTGCAACATGAGTATCGGCAAACACCAAACATGTAATTGAATGAACCACTGACTTAAATTGTTCCAACAGCGCAATGTTCTGTTTGTTGTAATTGACCAGCTTCCAAATGACCGGTTGCAATGGCAGCGAGCCTAAACTCACATAGGTTGGAGAATTCAATAATGTCACTGCAGCACCTGTGTTGACTTGTAGCCAGAGTGATTGGTGGAGGAGTCACAAGCATTGGAGATACAGTTGATGTCCATGTGCATTACGTGGGGCCAACATTTGCCGCTGTTGGTCATGAAAATGAAAGGCACCGTAACGGCAGTACGATATGTGAATGCCATCCTCCGATCAATAGTGTAACCATATCGGCAGCATGTTGGCGAGGTTTTCGCCTCCACCATGCGCATCCTGTGAATGATTTCTGTCAGGATAACGACACTGCTTGAATAGAGTGGCCCGCATGTTCTCTCCACACCCTATTGAACATGCCTGGGATAGATTGTAAAGGGCTATTTATAGACGACATGACCCACCAATCACTCTGAGGGATCTACGCCGAATCACCATTGAGGAGTGGGAAGTGGGACAATCTGGATCAACAGTGACTTGATGAACTTGTGCATAGTATACCACAACGAATACAGGCTTCCATCAATGCAAGAGGACGTGCCACTGGGTATTAGAGGTACCGGTGTGTACAGCAATCTGGACCACCATCTCTGAAGGTCTCGCATGGTGGTACAACATGCATTGTGTGGTTTTCATGAGCAATAAAAAGGCCGGAAATGATATTTATGTTTCTCTCTATTCCAATTTTCTGTACAGGTTCTGGAATTCTCGGAGCCGAGGTGATAGAAAACTTTTCTTGATGTGTGTATTTCCCTACCTCTCTATCAAAGTCAGCCTCTTTAAGCATAACTGTTGTAGGGTTAGGAATGGATTTAATTTCATATGGACCACAATAAAGATAAAATAATTTCTTAAAATGCTTGTCACTCCTTCTTTTCCTATGTCCAGTCTAAAACTTGATCACCAGCTTTAGAATTAGAATTTTTAATGCCCTTATTTAACCTATCAGATATTCTCTCAACAATTTTATATATGTTCTTGTTTATGATTTCTGAAATCCTCCTTTCCTCATCGGGAGGGTATTCAGTTCTGTACAGTAATCTATCCCCTATAATTTTGCCTTCTATGATCTCTCAGGGTGCCACTCCCGTACTACCAAAGGGTAGCTCATTCAATATCCTCTCAAATTTGAATAAGAACATCGGCCATCTGGTATGCTTTTTACCACATTGTCCTAACCAGCTGACCTAGTTCTTTCATTACTCTCACCACCAGATTCACTTGCAGGTGGAACTTTGCAACTAGTAAGTGCTGTACACTTTGTGCTTTCAAAAACTCTTTAGAATCTTGTGCAACAAATTGAACACCAGTATCGGAAATTAATCTTTTGAGTTTCCCCACCTTAGGGAAATACTCCTTGTCCAATATCCTTATTGTAACTTGCCATCTTAATTGGGTACAATTTTACAAATTTAGAACACACTTCCAAAATCCCCACTGCGTATACCATATACTATACCACCAGTTCATCAGGACAAAGGCCAATAGTACCTATAGCTGATAAATCCTACATATGCAAGGCTTTTATTAGGTATGACTACTGCTACACACAACTCTACTAAGACCAGGATACCCTAGTACCTGGAAATTACACAGTTCCTTTTTGAAGCTTTGCATTCAGCTTGGCATTTATCACTCAACAACCACTGGGATTTTAGTTTCAAAGGGACATTTAAATTAACACAATTCATTATTTGACATATATTATATACCCAGTAG
This sequence comes from Schistocerca piceifrons, assembly GCF_021461385.2. NCBI lineage: Eukaryota > Metazoa > Arthropoda > Insecta > Orthoptera > Acrididae > Schistocerca > Schistocerca piceifrons. Next base: position 192,265,456 of record NC_060141.1, read on the forward strand.
AATTCCACACGACCAAGGAAAGACCTAAACTGTTTGTTTCTGGGTGGAGGACAACCTTTTATAGCCTCTAATTTTTTTCTTGATCAGGTCTAACACCCTGTTGGCTTACAAGTTGCCCCAAGAATTTGATCTCACTACATCCAAAATGAGCCTTGGCAAACTTAACAGCTACTCCTCTCTTAGTTAATCTTCGTAAAACTTCATCTATCAATGTAATATGTTCTTCCCAAGTTTTGGGAACCATTGGCACATTGTCCACATATATATGAAAATCTTATTTAATAGATTGTGTCCTAGATTTAGGCTTGGGTAAATTCAGCCACAGAAATGTTCAAGCCAAATGGCAGAACTTTGAATTAGTAAGACCTACCACTAAGCAGAAGAGCAGTATAATTTAGATTCTTCTGTGAGGGAAATCTGCCAATAACCTATAATTAAATCAGTTGAACTTAAGAATGTCACACTACAGAACTGAACTAACATTTCTTCCATAGCAAGTGGCCTCTCTCTCAATTTCCATTATTTTATTCACTGTTCTAGCATCCAAGACCAATTGAATATCGCCTTTAGATATGTTAACAGCATCAGTTGGGTGGTTGTATGGGTTACTAGTTTTTCCTATTATACCCCAGCTGACCATCCTGTTTCTTTCACTTCTAACCGCTTCATGTATACTTTAGGCCAGGGCTGGGCAATTGTTTGGCTTGGGGGCCACATTATAGACACAGAGGTTTGCAGAGGGCTGCACCTTATAAACCTTTCACTTCTAATGCCATATATATATATATATATATATACTGGTGGCATATCTCTCTCTCTCTCTCTCTCTCTCTCTCTCTCTCTCTCTCTCTCTCTCTGTGTGTGTGTGTGTGTGTGTGTGTGTGTGTGTGTGTGTGCGTGTGTGTAGTATTCCCAAAATTTTTATGAAAATGCAAGTTTTTTTTTTTTTTATTTCTAATCACATATCATACACAGAGTTGCAATTTCGGGTGTGGCAGTGAAAGCGTAAAATGCATTGATTAGTTAGCTTTACATTTCATAAAAGGTATTATAAAAATCATTAGATATAAATGAAAGAGTCAGAAGCAAAGGAGTATAAGTATACTTCTTATAAATATAATAGAAAGAAACATTCCACATGGGAAAAATATATTTAAAAAAAGATGCTGTGACTTACCAAACAGGAAAGCGCTGGTAGATACACACAATAAAAAACACTCAAACACACACACAAATATCAAGCTTTCACAACCTACGGTTGCTTCATCAGGAAAGGGGAAAGGAGAGGGAAAGACGAAAGGATGTGGGTTTTAAGGGAGAGGGTAAGGAGTAATTCCAATCCCGAGAGCGGAAAGACTTACCTTAGGGGGGAAAAGGGACAGGTATACACTCGCACACATGCACATATCCGTCCGCACAGTCGTTAGCTGGTCTGCAAGTTTGTCACTAATTAAATCAATGCGTCACGCTATAGTCCTCCTCGACAACGAAATGCTCTCAAATTTGGGTTTAACCTCAGGACACATTACACTTGCACACTGTACCATGCACTGTCTAATAAACTCACCATCCAAAAAAGGTTTGTTTCGTTTGGCAAGGTTATAGGCGACCATGAAACTTGCTTCTGTAGCACTATTTTGAAGTGGTGTTTGCTTAGTAAATAACGCTTGTCACTACTTCAAGCATTTCACAAACTCGGCTGGTTTTATTTTTCGTTCTTCATCTGAAAGTTTGCAGCCAAAGTCACTGTGTTTTGTTTCGTGATGTCGTTTCCGATTGTACTCCTTGAATACGGCAACTGTATCATGGCATAGTAAGCATGCGGCTTTATTTCCTGCATCAATAAAGAAATATTTGGTCATCCAGTCTTAATTAAACAGATGGCACTTATCACAGACTTTACGCTTCTTCTTAGGAGTCATGATTGCGTAAACCACCTGAGAAAGAAGAAAATTGCTCTGAACGTCGCACTATTCACTCGGCGCTGGAGAAATACAGCGCTCCCATCAGCCACCGCGTGGAGCATAAATTTGCACCAATAGCAGGATGCACAGTGCTTTTTTCCATGCCCGTGTTGGCTGATGGTAGTGCTCCCATAGCCCACCGCGCCCACATGCAGCTAGATTGGTTGCGTGACTGTAGAGACATCTGTCGGTACTACGCACTACCAAGTAGCGCAGATGCTCACGGATTTTTTTAGTCGCGCAGGAAAGGGAAATTTTGTTTTTCCTATGATTTTTGTAAATATCTTGGCGGGCCACACAAAACCCCTCCAGGGACCACATGTGGCCCGCAGGCTGCTATTTGCCCACCCCTGCTTTAGGCAATGGGATAGTGCGATTTGAAAAATGGTACATGCCATTTTATCATCAGGTTGCACCCATCTCCCTGAATAATTCCTGGTTTATAATTGAACACTAGCGTATTCCTTACCAACATCTTTTCTAGTTCATGCTTTTCCTCCATTGCTGGGCTGGATGTCTCTAAGCACTTTTCCCTCGACTTGATTTTCCCAATCTATATCGACATTGCTACTGTTATCTGCTGTTAAATCTCTCTCTCTCTCTCTCTCTCTCTCTCTCTCTCTTTCTCTCTCCCTCTCTTCCTTTGTTCCTATCCCTTTATCAAATTTAATATTATAATTATTAAAGTTCCTCTCATGATCATTTGTTAAATTACTGTTGTTGAATTTAACCCACAGATGATTACTTCCAACATTTATTCTCGTTCTTTCATTGGTAAATCTAACAATACTCTCCGTGTAACCAGCCAATCTATATCCAAAAGCACTGGTAAATTGTCAGCTACTACCAGCAAAGACTGTTGTAATATTATGTGTGAAAGAATAAGTGTTAACAACACTTTCTATTCCACCTTTTTTTTTACCTTTGGTACCAGTTAAACCGACTACTTGAACATTGATCACAGGGAAGGATGGACATTTTCCTCTATATTTGTGTCTTTCCCAATTGTCTTTGGATGATAGACATACCTGACATCCTCTATCTAACATAAAATTGATTACCTGATTTTCAACTACTCCCTGCACTATCAAAGGTGACACACTTCTCTTATGTTCCCCCTTTTTCTAATAATAACTCTTCATTCAGAGGTTGCTGGTCAGGATACCTCAAAAAAGCATTTTTATATTCATGACTATTATGGTATTAGCTGCTAGACATGGAAACGGCTTGATTATTGTCTGTGACTTCCTGTATCACAACTCCGTCATGGTTTTGATTAGTCATACCATTGCTAGTTTGGACAAAATTACTATTGATTCTACCTTCTTTTCTTGAAGTAGACTGTTCACCATTATGAATGCAATTAGTACTATTCTGCAGACGGGTATTATTCCTATTTCAGGCCATCCACAATGGTTCCTTCTCTCTCTCTTCCCATATTTATATCACTGCAGTTGTTATAATTCCCATGATCACTAGGATAATTCCTGTTATCCCTTCGGAACCTGTCTGTTCCACTTTTTGATCCAGTTTGGTAGCTCAGTTTGACATGCTCATTTCTGGTTTGTATGCTCACATGCTCTACTTCCTCTTTCTGAACTAACTAACTTCTGACAAAAGTGTATACACTTGCCTTATCTTTTCCACTACCTTAGCTGTGGTTTACCTGTTTTACTATCTACAGATTTACTTAAATACTATCTCTCTCTCTCTCTCTCTCTCTCTCTCTCTCTCTCTCTCTCTCTCAATTTGATATTATGTCCGCTTATCTGGTCTGTAACAGCCAGCAGTAGTAGGCTGATTGACATTTCCTGGGACTCTGTAGCTTTCCTAGTTTCTCAGAAAGTGTTGACAGTTCACATAAAGATTTCTCTGCACCTGTTACTTTCTTATTAACTTCATCACATTTTGTCTCAATTCTGTTATTTCCTTTTTTACAGATTGCAGCCCACTTTCTTATTTTTCTTTCTTTACTGCTTCCAGTCAATTTTTTTTAAGTTCCTCCCTATCTTTATCACCTTTTCTCTATCCTTCTTCACATGGTACTGCCCCTTTTTAATGATCTGTCCTAAGTAAGCTTTGAGTTTCTCATCCATGTTTAAAATTGTAATAAAATCAAGGATCTCAGTACTAAGTGTCTTAATTAGTCCTAAGACCAACTTTCAGTAATCATGATAAACTTAATTTCACAACCTAAGAAATTTAATTACCAACTAATCACTAGAATCCAGTAGTACCTCATACAATTAAAATTCTGCCACATCGCTTAACGTAAAATGATACTTCATACTCGTGAGTCTTTCAGCAGCTGCCACTGCTTGTTGTCTCGACTGTTGCAATTCTCGACCTTAGCTTTAGCATGCGCTAATCTTATAGCTCAGATCAATCAAGGCATAGATTTGCCTGTTCAGCAAGTCCACTACTGTTTAAGACTGACAGTAACATGGATAGACTTACACAGTACAACTAACCACAATTTAACTACTTATAAACTATCATTTAACTTCATTCAATATCTATCACTTAATACTTGAAGTTAATTTCTCAGAATGTGGTTTTACCCAAACACATCATGGAACTACAGAGTCAAAAAATTGTGTGCTCGGTAACATAACATATCCTGGACAGTCATGATCAAAAATTAATTTTGCGCTGTGCCACCATAGAAGCAGGTGTGAATAGACTGAACATTAGTATTGGGTCAATACTTTGTGTCCATTAGCATTACAGTATAGTAAAATTGATCTCTGTTGCGATCACACCTGAACTTGGATTTTCCAGTACAAATTCAGTAGTACATATACAAGCAATTAAAAGCAATTAGAGTTTCCATACATCTGACTTACTATACAAGGGTAAGTCAGTTATTATCTGCAAAGTAATTATAAAATTTTATTGTAATCGAATAGGAAACTTACAAGAACATCATTTATCGACAAGCTTTATGCTGCAGCATGCAGACGGGCATTGTCGCGCAACAACACAACACCTTTTGACAGCAATCCTCGGCATTTGCTTTGAATTGCAGGCTTTAGCCTGGCAGTAAGATTCTCACTGTAACATACACTGTTTATTGCTGTGCCTCCTTTCCCCATAATGTTCCAGTACTGGACCTTGTGCGTTCCAAAAATCCGCAAGCATCAGTTTTCCTGCAGATGGTTGGGTCTTGAACTTTTTCTCGCACGGCGAATTTGGATGTTTCCATTCCATACTATGCTGTTTACTCTCCGGCTCGTAATGATGGATCCATGTTTCGTCACCAGTAATGATCCTGTCTAAGAAGTTGTCCCCTTCGTTACCATAGTGATCCAAATGTTTTTTGCAGATGTCCAAGCGTGTTTGTTTATGCAACTGTGTGAGTTGTTTTGGGACCTATCTTGTACAAACTTTATGAAACCCAAGTCTGTTGTGGATGATTTCGTAGGCAGAAGTGTGACTAATTTGCAGTTGATGTGCCACTTCATCAATAGTTAATTGTCTGTCTAAGATAATCATTTAATGTGAATGCTCAATGGTTTCTTCTGTTGTGGCAGTAAATGGTCATATGGCTCCTTCATCGTTAATAACACTTGTGCGACCATTTTGGAATTTTTCAATCCATTCATTGACACTCCGTTGTGGCAAAACACTGTTCCTGCACTGTACCGAAAGTCGTTGACGAATTTTGGCTCCTGATATGCCTTTCAACCACAAAAAATGGATCTCTGAACATTGCCCTTCTTTGGTACAAATACACAGTGGAGTAGCTATGATTAACAGCATGGCAGCGATAATGAAGCTAACCTAGCAGCTTGAAAATTGCAAAGATATAACAACAAATAAACAAAGCATGCATCATCAACATAAAATGACAGTACTACCAAAATAAACAAAAATATAACTAAATTGTGGATAATAATTGACTTAACTTCATACATTCACAGAGATTCCTCAGTTCTTAATTGATAGCTTATAAGTATTAGTGAATACTTGGAATGTAATGACTGTATTCATTGATAGATACATAAATATATTTCAGTGAGACTATTTGATTGTAAATTTGTACACAAGTCTAGCTAGGTTTCTTTTACTGTTAAAAGTTAAACTTAGCATGCAGCATAAACTATATATTGCGGACTTGTAATAGTTTTTGTAGAAAAACCTGTTCTGACTGCAATCGTTCAAAATTAGAGAGAAGGGGGAATCCTGCTGTAACATCTCCTCCTCAGGTGTATTAAATCAATATCAGCAGCAAAAACTACTTCTGTAAACTTATTTATAAATATTATTTCCATCAAGCGAAAATAACCTCCTTTTGCTCAGTAAAATTTATGACCTCACAGAGATTAAGCTATGAGCCAAATGAGCGCTATATTTTCCTATCCGCAGTGGATTTTTTAATTTTTCTTTTATGAAAAAAATGTGATTTCTTTTTGCTTCTTACCTGTTTTGAAAAACATTTAATTTTGTAATATTTATACTGAGGTTACAAAAATCATGGGAAAGCAATATGCAAATATACAGAGGCAATAGTAACAGGTACGCAAGGTATAAAAGGGCTGCGAGTTAGTTGAGCTGTTAGTTGTACTCAAGTGATTCACGTGAAAAGGTTTCCATCACGATTATGGTGAAATGATGGAAATTAAGACTTCAAACAACTGGAAAACCATGACCTGGTCAGATGAGTCCCAATTTCAGTTGGTAAGAATTGATGATAGGGTTTAGTGTGGCACAGGCCCTTTGAAGCCTTGGAGCCAAGTTGTCAACAAAGCACTGTAGAAGCTGGTGGTTCGTTAATGGTGTGGGCTGTTTTTACACAAAATAGACTGGGTTCTCTGATCCAACCGAACTGATCATTGACTGGAAATGGTTATGTTCGGCAACTTGGAGGCTATTTGCAGCCCATTATGGACTTCCTGTTATCAAGAAGTGATGGAATTTTTATGGAGACAATGTGCCATGTCACCAGGCCACAATTGTTCCCAATTGGTTTGAAGAACATTCTGGATAATTCAAGCAAATTGTTTGGCCACCCAGATCATATGAATCCCATCAAACATTTATGGGGCATAAGGGAGAAGCCAATTCATGCACAAAATCCTGTTCTGGTAACACTTTCACAATTAAGGATGGCTGTAGAAGCAGTGTGGCTCAGTGTCCCTGCAGGGGGCTTCCAACAACTTGAGACGATACCACTTGGAGCTGCTGCACTCTGTGGGGCAATAGGTCCGACACATTAGGAGGTGTCCTATAGCCTTTGTCATCTCAGTGTATAACCTCATATCGATATATCCTTGGTCTTCAAGCAATTTTCTTACATAAAAAAATGGAAAATCCAGGATGGAATAATGACAGTATTAGAAAAGGATAGATTGCTACTCACCGTATAGTGGAGATTATGAGTTGCACAGCAAAAAGACCTCTAAAAAGTAAGCTTTTGCCCAATAGGCCTTCTTTTGAATTAGACTACCTACACATTCAAACAAACAGAGCGCTCTCTCTCTCTCTCTCTCTCTCTCTCTCCCCCTCCCCCCCTCCCCCCTCCCCCCCCCTCTCTCTCTCTCTCTCTCTCTCTCTCTCTCTCTCTCTCTCCCCCTCCCTCTCCCCCCCCCCCTCCTCCCTCTCCCCCCTCTCTCCCTCCACACACACACACACACACACACACACACACACACACACACACACACACACACCACTGTCTCTGGCTGCTGAGGCCAAATATATCCCTTTACACATGTTAATAATCTTTATCTTCCTTTAAATAACCTTTCAAACTGTTATTTCTTCTTCATTGTTACTCTTGGGATGATAAAAGTCAATGCAGGACAATTTATTGCAATTAAAAAAATGGATGGTTTATTCAAGAGGAAGCGCTTCACAAATTGAATTGACCAAGTCACCTTGGTCCACCTCTGGTGCTTATACAAGCACTTATTTGGCTTGGCATTGATTAATAGTTGTTGGATCCCCTCCTGAGGGATATCAAACCAAATTCTTTCTATTTGGCACATTAGATCATAAAAATCCTGAGCTGGTTGGAGAGCCTTTCCCATAGTGCTCCAAACATACATACTTGGGGGGGGGGGGGGGGGGGGGGAAGATCCGGTGACCTTGCTGGGTAAGGTAGGGTTTGGAAAGCGTGAAGGTAAGTGATAGGAACTTTTGCCATGTGTGGACAAGTGTTATCTTGCTGCATATTAAACCTTGAATTGCATGATATGAAGGGCAACAAAATGGGCCATGTAATATTGTCAATGTACATTGTGCTGTAAGAGTGTCATGGGTGACCAGAAAAGGAATCCTGTTGTGAAAAGAAATGGCACCTCCGACTGTCGCTCCTTATTGTCGGGCCGTATGGAGGGGGCAGTCAGGTTGGTGTTCCACCACTGTCTGTGGCTTCACCAGAACACCTTCCCTGCTCATCGGTGCGTAGTTTGAATAGAGGTTCTAGTCCAGTCATTGATATTCCAGGCCAAAGGTATGTATAGATACGCCCTGGACCATCATGGGATACCAACCTGACCGTCGTCTGCCATACGGCCCAGCAGCCAGGAGTGATGGCCTGGTGTGCCATTTCCTTTCTTAACATGGCCCATTTGGTTGTCATCCACAGTACCCTTACAGCACAGTGGTACTTCAATGATATTATGTATCCTGTTTTGATGCCCGTCATGGCAAGCTATCCTGGGCTTACATTTCTGTAACATAGTGCCTGCCTGCACACAGCGAGAGTTTCTACTGGTTGCCTTCATGCTTGCCAAACCCTGGTTTGGCTAGCAGGGTGGCTGGATCTCTCTCCAATTGAGAACATCCATAGCACTAAGGGCAGGTGCTTCAAGCCAGCTTGAGATTTTGCCAATCTAATGCGCCAATCGGACAGAATTTGGCATTATATCCCTCATCAGGAGGACATCGAACAACTCTATCAATCGATGCCAAGCTAAATAACTCCTTCCATAAGGTCTAGAGGTGGAAACGAGTTACTGACTTGCTCAATGTGTGAAGCTCCTCTCAAATAAATCATCCAATTTTTTCTGAACTTGTAATCATTTGTTTGTACATGCACATCACATCTATCGATTTCCATCTGATTTGGATAATTCATTTGTGAACATGGGACAACCGATAGGTTGCAAGTGTACAGGTGCCAGCAAATCAGCAAAAATAAACATCTACATGCCACCACCACTTTGATCTACACAATTAAACAATTTAACTGAAGTTAAACCCTCTTCAGGTGTTGGTGACGCATGCCCCACTATTAACCTCTAATTGAAAATGTTGCTCAATACTGGTAAATTAGAAATAATAGTTGCTGTACGAGTGCCTTCAATTACAGTTCCCTGAAAATAGTGGTCTTTTTTTAACTATTTCAGAGCAGATATTCATAAACTCATGAGCAAATTTACACGGTAAGTACAAGATAAGTTTTTGCTGTCCAATGCTAGGATCTGTCATCTTACGGATTCGTGCTTCGCTACCTCGGGACCCCAGCGTTTGCAGCATCTCTGCCCTTTCGTGCTGCATGTCTATCCACTTGCTATTCTTTTCCTGCTTCCTTGGGAAACATGTCTGGGATGTCTTTGGGAATGTGGTACCCATTTTCAGTAGTCGATATCAGAACAGTCTCTCCTATGTTTTTGTTTCTTTTTTCTTTCTTCATTCCCCTTTCCCTTCCCTCCTCTGCTTTGGTGTTTGAGGGTGCTTTTTTCTTCTTCCTCCCTTTGCACTCCTGAAGGCTGGCCCACATATCTGATGCATAACAGGTGAGTGGATAATTCATAATTCCAAGCCTCAGGTCAGTAGGTAGGGTTTGCATGTATCGGACTGGGCCCAGGTGATTGCCTCAGCTACTACCTTCCCAAATTGCTGATTGGTCCCTCTGTCAGATGTTAGAGAGGTGTGAACAATCACCGTAGGCAGGTTAGAAGTAGTGCGCCATAGGAGACGCTGGCAGTAATGGGGGATTTTCTTGCAATGAGCCAACCATCTTCTCCACAGTCAACATCTACTAAACATAAATGGAATGAGGCTAACAATTCAAAGACCTTCTCAGCTGCACCACGTTCCTCATAGTTTTACATACGGAATACAGTCAGTCCTTTGCTGCAGCAAATCCATTTATTATTCAGAAAGGTGTTGATGCAATTGCTAGCCCTGTAAAATCCTGCTCTCGTTTACACTATGACCCTTCATGTTTGGAGACTACTTCTGATTCTCAAGCGCAACAACTGCTTTCAGCTTCGCTCCTCCATAGGTATCCTGTTTGTGTTTAAGCCTATCGAACACTGAGTCCTTCCCGTCGTGTTATTTATACTAGGCTACTCAATGGTCTGTCTGAGGCAGAAATTCAAACATACCTCTCTGATCGGGGTTTCATTGTGGTCCATTGGGTGGTGATAAAAGATAGATGAATGCTTAGTGCCCACATGTACTATTTTTCTCACTTTTGATAGAGTGGTGCTTCTGTCTTAGATCAAAGCTGGCTTTGAAGTTATTACAGCCTGACCATATATTTAGAGTCTGATGCGCTGCTACCAGTGCTATCGTTACGACCACACTCAAATATTCTGTCAACACCCAGCCAAATGTGAAACCTGTGATAGGGATGCTCACGAGGACGATTGTCTGCCATCTCTTCCCCACTGTATCAATTGTTGTGGTGACCATGTTGCCTCCTCTCGCGATTGTCCCATTTATCTTGATGAGTGGGCTCTTCAGGAGGCCCTGGTGAAGGGAAAAGTGCCTTGCTTGGTCACTCGCAGGTTGTTGGCTAGTCAGAAACCATGCATTCTACCATCTGGCATTTACTAGTACTGTTCTTGTTACATGTCTCTCCATGAAGGACATGGCCACCTAGATATGCAACCTCAAATTCTACACCACAGTTGTAAAATCGCCCAGTGGCCCAGTAGCATCTGTATCTCCTCCTCCAGCAGTGTAAAAAGCCACCAAACTTTCGCCTCAAGGGATGAGGTCACCTGCTACACAACCAGCAGGCCAGAAAGGACAGGAGGAATACTCCCGGGAAGACATCTTACATCCCTCCACCCATCTAACAGGAAAGACTCCAAGAAATCAAACAAAAGCAAAAGGTCTTCTCCTTCGCTGATCCCGAGACTCTCTTCGATGGTGTCTCCACATTATACCCTCGCCCAGCTGACCTCTATGTCACCGTTGTGCTCTGCCAACTGTTTGCTGCCCTGAATTCTGCAGACCGACAGAAGGAAAATGCCGATGCCTCTGCAGATCTCAAGGAGCAGGATCCTCCAGCCACTGTGCCCTGTAGCAGTGAATCTTCGAAGGCTGGCACTTGGCAGCCGCTGAGGTGACACCACTTGACTTTTTTCCTCCTCCCCTTTTCTCGTCATGTCTCTCCACCAATGGAACATTCAAGGCATTCGATCCAACAAAGAGCTGCTCTTGGAATTGAAGCATTCACCTGTTTTCTGCCCCCAGGAAACAAAACTCTGTCCTCACAATCACTTTGAGTGCTTGCGTTTCTTCCTGGTCCACTTTGACCTTCCCCCTGGGGATAGCATTCCATTTTATGGGGAAGTCGTGCTGCTCATATGAGATGATGCTCATAGTCAACCCATCTCCCTGACTACCCAGCATCAAGCTGTTGCAGTCCACATTTTCTGTCCTCAGTTGACCTTTTCCTTTTGTACCATTTACATCCCTCAGTCATTAAGTGTCACCAGGGCAGACTTCCTCCAGCTTATTGGTCAACTCCACTCACCCCTTTCAGCTGCTCAGTGACTTTAATGTGCACCATCCCCTTTGGGGTTCCCGCCAAACCTGTCCGAGAGGTGCCCCTCCACCTGACCTTCTCAATCAACTTAACCTCATCTGTTTTTAACACGGGAGCACCTACGTTCCCCTCAGACTCCACACACACACACACACACACACACACACACACACACACACACACACACACACACCTCTATACACCTATTCCCATTTGGACCTCTCCTTTGGCACTGTTCAGCTTGCCCATCATCTCGAGTGGTCTGTTATTTCTGACATATACTCGAGTGACCATTTCCTGTGTGCCATCAGTTTATTGACTCCTGCCCTACCTATGTGCACACCCAAACGGCAGCTTTCTAAGGCCAACTGGAGACTTTACCTTTCCCTGGTGATTTTCGACAAACATTTCCTCAGTTGCGATGATCAGGTAGGATACCTTACAAACATTATCCTAGGTGCCGCAGAACATTCCATTCCTTGCACTTCCTGTTTACCATACTGTGTCCTGGTCCCTTGGTGGACTGAGGCATGCCGTGACACAGTTCGTGCACAGAGATGTGCTCTCTGCATTTTTAACTGTCATCTTATGATGGCAAACTGCATTCGATATAAACAGTTTCATGCACAGTCTCATTACATTTTTCAGGATAGCAAAAAAGCTAGCTGGATTTCCTTTATTAGTTCTTTTAACAGTTCCCCTCCCTCTTCTGCCTTGTGGACCAACCTCCGAGGTCTCTCTGGGACCCAGGTCCATTTCCCATTTTCTGGCCTGACAGTGGCAGATGGTGTCATAGTGGATCCTATTGATATCTCTGACACCTTGAGCCCCTATTTTCTGGAGATTTTGAGCTCCACCCTGTATCACCTTGCCTTTCTTCATCGGAAATGAGTGGAGGAGGCTTGGGCGATACCCATCTCTTCCCAGAATTGTGAGTGCTACAATGCCGCCTTTACTCTGAGGGAGCTAGATCATGCTCTCACTTCATCCCAGTCATCTGCCCCAGGGCTGGGTGATGATCGCATTCAGATGTTGCAGAACCTTTCTCTTGCAAGCAAGCCCTTTCTCCTTAATATGTACACGTTTCCCAGACACCGGCATGAAGCCATTGTCATACCCATACCCAAGCTCAGTAAGGACAAACAACTTCCTTCCAGGTATCCCCCATTTCTCCCACCAGCTGTATTTGCAAGGTGGTAGAACATATGATTCATGCCCAGCTTTTATAGTGGCTCAGGTCTTGCAATTTACTGACAACTGTGCAGTGTGGATGTCGAGTGCACCATTCTGAATTTGACCATCTTGTCATGAATGGTTTTCTGTGGAAATCCCAAACTGTGGCTGTGTTTTTTGATTTGGAGAAAACCTATGACACCTGCTGGAGGACTGGTATCCTCCATACTCTCTACATGTGGGGCTTCCGTTGCCGCCAGCCCTGTTTCCTTCAGGAATTTTTAAAAGACCGAGTTTTCAAGGTATGTGAGTATTCTGCCTGGTCAGACACCTTTATTCAGGACTAAAGTGTGCCTCAGGGTTCTGTCCTGAGGCTCATCCTCTTTCCTGTTGCCATTAACCCTGTAATGACCTGTCTCTCTCCAGGCATCTCTGGCTCCCTTTTTGTTGACAATCGAGCCATCTATTGCAGTTCTCCTTGAGCAGGGTCTTCAGTGATGTCTCTGTCATCTTGACTCATGGAACATTGACAGTGGCTTTCACTTTTCCGCCGACAAAACTGTTTTTATGGATTTCTGGTGGTGCAGTAGGTTTCTTCCACCGTCTTTACTTCTTAGCCCTGTTGCTCTTCCGTTTGTTGAAACAATAAAATTCCTTAGGGTCATGCTTGATAGGAAACTTTCTTGGTTCTCCCATGTCTTTTACCTGGCTGCCCACTGTATATGGTCCCTCAATGTTGTATGTGTCCTTAATGGTAGTTCCTGGGGAGCAGATAGGACCACCTTCCTCTGTTTGTACAGGTCCCTTGTCCGTTTGAAACTAGACTATGGCTGTTTCGTTCATGCTTCTCCACATTCGTCCCTCTTACGCCATCTCAAAACTATCCACCATCGTGGCATCCGTTTGACCACCGGCGCCTTATTACACTAGCCCATTTGAGAGTCTGTATGCACAAGCTGCCGAACTGCTGCTGTCGTAGTGCCGTGACTTTCTCTTCAACAGATACTCATACTGTTTGTCTGCCATGCCTGGTCACCCATCCTATGCCTCCTTCTTCGTTAACTCGTTTGATTACCAATATGGGGCTTGTTCCTCTTCTCTGTTACCTCCTGGAGTTCACTTTTGGCTCCTGCTCCGGCAGCTTAACTTCATGCTACCTGCCACTTTCCGGACGGGTGTGAACCCTTCACCACCTTGGCTTCGTGCAGCTGCCTGCATTCGCCTTGGCCTTCATTTGGTCCTAAGGACACTACTCTAGCCTCACTCTATTGCCGTAAGTACCATGATCTTTGCATGGACCTTCGTGGTAGTACCTTTATGTACGCAGATGGCTCTCGGACTGACCATGGCGTCAAATATGCCTTTGTCATTGGCACCAATGTATTTCAAAGTTGTCTTCCAGAACGCTACTTAGTATTTACAGCAGAGCTCTTCGCCCTGTATCAGGCCATCTGGTGACACAGGCTTTCCAATTGTGTCGTCTGCTCTGACTCCGTCAATGCCCTTCAGACCTTCTGTGTGTTGTACACAGTCCATCCCTTAGTGCAATGGGTCCAGGAAAGCTGTCACTTGCTCACTCTTGACGGAGCCACTGTGATGTTTTGTGGGTTCCTGGTCACATCGGTCTGATGGGAAACAAGGCTGCTGCCAAGGCTGCAGTTCTCATACCTTGGCCCGCTAGGTTTTCCATTCCCTCCAATGATCTGTGTGTTGCCATTGTCAGTATGTGGTGTGACTTTGGCATCACCACTGGTCTTCCCGTGATGGGAACAAACTCCATGGAATTAAACCTCTCCCAGCAGCTTGGACGACCACCTCTTTGGCCCTGTCACCATGAGGAGATCATTTTAGCTAGGTTGTGTATTGGGTACTGCCGTTTTAGCCATCACCACTTGTTAAGTGGTGCTCTCCCACCACTTTGTGCTCATTGCCCTCAACCTTTGACGGTTTGCCATTTCCTGAAGGAATGCCCCCTTTTTTTTTTTTTTTTTTTTAAAAAAAACCACTTACGTTCTCATTCATGTTTGCCGTCTGAGCTATTGGCTGTTTTAACGAACGACATGTGGGCTGTCGACCGCATTTTATTTTTTATCCTTCATAGCAATATGGTGAAAGACATTTAATCTTTAGTTCAGGACTACGGCATATTTTAAGGACCTTTCTCCGAGTCCCTATTTTTAGCTGTCTTTCCTTCTGTTGATTGGGCTTAACGTGTACTCATTTTTAACTACTTTTTTCGTCTTTGTGTTCTATGGTTCTGATATGGGCGCATGTGATCCTAGTTGTTTTTGTGCAAAAAAAAAAGAAGAAAAAAGGTGCATTTGAGACACTTACTCACTCAAGGTCAAAATCCCACCTTTACGTAACCACAAAATAGCCACAACTCGATTGTCTTAGTGTGCTAGCTGTACCTCTACCAATATTCCATGGAAAAAAAAAATACCAGTCGCCCTGTCACCAATCAGCAAATCACAGTTGCAGTCATTAATACTTGCTCTGGACAGCCTCACAAACAAACTGTTACAACAAGAAATAATTACTCAGGCCCATTAAACATAATTCACTGCATAAGATCTTCATTTACCACATGAATTATTAAATAGGTGGATCCTGTCTCTGTTAATCTGTTCCTCACCACTTATCTTGGGAGGATGTGTGACACTATAAATATCGTTGGTATTGAACCCGATAGCTTGCTCCTGATAACGATCTTAACCAAGAATATTTCGTTTGAAGACCCATACCAATCACCAGCTTGGTTAAAATGGTGCTGCCCATCTGGACAAAGGAAAAAAAGATTGGAACCATTATTTCAGGCTGATGTACTTCTTAACAATCTTAATATTATTGTTGAAGGCTGTCAGGTGCGTGGTCAGTGGCAATCTCCTGTGGTAGACAAATTCTCTGGACCTTGTGGTGACTGGTTGTAGAGCACTGTGGCAATGCTCTGATCTTGGTGTACTGATTCTGAAATTTATGGCATCTGCAGAACAAGTAGGACACTCAGATAAGAAAACTTTTACACGATCTGTCCCTCCCCCCCCTTCCACACCTTCCCCTTATGTGCGAATCATATTTCCAGATGCTGAATCAGTAAGTGAAGGCAGCACAAAAACATTGTGTGTCTGTAGTGTGACACAGCTCAAACTTATTCATCATCAGTCTTTGCTGTGTTGCAGGTCAAGATGCTGTTTGAGTATATCCCATTAAATACTGTATCTGTGGTCCTTGTCAAAAGCATTTCCATGTTAGTTTCTAAAAGCTATGTACTGATTCTTTGGAATTGCCTCATTTTTTATTTTAGTATTTATATGTTTCACATTGTCTAGTTGGGAGTACTAACTACGTTGTTGTTTTTTTTTATTAGAAGATAGTTTAAGTTAATACTTATTTGCACATGTATCAATGGTATGGCTGCGTTGTGGGGCCGAATTAGAACAGTAAAAGTGTGCTTGCGAAATCTTACTTGGATGACTGTGTCTGTCAGTATCCATTCACTTCTAACCAGTTTTATTGTTCATAGAACTGTGTAACTTGAAGAATATAATTAAGGAGAGAATATGTAAAATGGAGTAAATAAAAAAGAAATCTCTCTGTTTGGCAAAGTGCCGCAAATGTGGAGGGAAAGAGAGTTCAAAATGTGCAGATCTTCTAATTTTTGTGTCTAGGCACTGATTGCTACATAAATACACAGGCAGATCCATAGCTGCCTTCACGGTGAACAGCAACCAAGCTAACCTGATATAGAAACAGATTTCCACCATCCTCAGCCATAGGAGCACAGATTTGTTAAAAATAAGAACCAAATACAAGTTTTATGTACCTCTTGTTGCACATTGTTATCTTTATCTGGAGTGTATCAGCAAACTTCCACACTAGGATTTAGATCTTTGAGTCACGTCCAAAAAATTAAGCTCATCCTACGCAAACCCATAGTAATCATTCATGACCTGTCAGTCTCTTTGGTAGTCTGGTTGTACCTAATGTCTTGGGTCAAATTATTTCCTCCATCCCTTATAATTATTCCTCTAGTGCCTGCACCTGCTGTAAAACTTTTTGAATGCTCCCTTTTATTTGTAACATTCTTTATCGAATGAAGAGGACCATGTGAGGACACCAAATGTCATTTAGAATGAGTGAACACTGTCTCTATTGGCAATCCAAAGCAGCCCCAGCACAAACCTTATACTGCAACACAGCATTAGTTCAATTTTGTATGTTGTTGACAGCATTGTTGCCATGCCTAACATGTTTTCAATGTTCCTGAAGATGAGCCGTCATGACAGTGTGTTTTTGAAACAACAATCACAAAGTTTGTTGTTGTGAGGTTGGGGCATATAATATGAATTCTTCTTTGGTGTGCCAGTACCTCATAATTGCAGAAGGAAACTGAGGAGCTTATCACTGGTTCCCATCGTCCACTTTGCATATTCTTAATCAGTCCTTTTTTTTACGCCATCCTTTTCGTTTTGCCTCCTCCTTTTCTGCAGCTGCTATTATCCTACGTTTTTCTGTCATTTATAATTTTCTTTCATCTGATTCCTTATTTTCCATGAATCACTTCTCATTTCCTGTTGCTTTTCTTTGCCAAACTTTGTATCATATTTTCTGCCACAGTCTGTTTTTCTTGTCCATGCTCTTCTTAATCTGTTTTTCCCTTTTCTCTGCTGCATTACAGTCTCTGCCAAGTTCTAACTACTTATGTTTTCAGCACTCGTATGTCCCCACCATTTTATTGTTGATTTCCTCCTAATTTGACCTCGTGTAGCCTTTGAACTTGCAAGACTTTAATGCATAATCATTGAATTGTCACATTCCTCTTTTCCTTCACAATGAACCCTTAGGTAGTGAAAGTTTAATCAATTTCTACATCTACATACTCACTCCACAAGCCACCATGTAGTGCATGGTGGAGGGTGCCTTGTACCATTTCTAGTCGTCGTCCCCTTTCCTGTTCCTCCTGCAAATGAAGAAAGTGAAAAGTGACAGTCTACACGCCTCCATGTAACACCCTAATTTCTCTGTACATTGACAATGGTAGAATTGTTCTGCAGTCAACTGCAAATTTCTAAATTTTCTCAATAGTGTTTCATGAAAAGAATGTTGTCTTCCATCCAGGGATTCCCAATTGAATTCACAAAGCATATCTGTAATTCATGCATGGTGATGAAACCTATTGGTAACAAATCCAGCAGCACGCCTCTGAATTGCTTTTGATGTCTGCCAGATAATCTGATCTGGTGGGGATCCAACACACTTGAGCAGGACTGAAAAACGGTCGAACTAGCGTTTTATACGTGGTCTCCTTTATAGATGAGGTACTCCCAACTACCGACTTTACATGCTTGTTCAACTTCATACCACTTCACAGTGGTAAGTCTAGAATTTAATCAAAATCACTGTGTCAAGCTGCACACCACTAATACTATATTGAACGTTACAGGGTATTTTTCTCCTACTCTTCTACTTTAACTGCAATTTTTCTATCTGTAGAAGAAGCTGCCATTCATCAAGTCAAATAGAAATTGTGTTTAAATTATCCTGTTTTCTTGTACAATCACTCAATGATGCTGATGATAATTTACTGGACACTACAACATTATCAGCAAACAAACAGTTGCAGATTGCTGCTCTTCCTGTCAGTCAGATAATTTATGTATATAGAATGTGAATGACCTAAAACTAGCATTGCAAATACTGTAGAAACCGGAAGTGCTATTGATCTGTGGTTTCCACGGAATGGATTGGTAGTCAGGGGCTTGTATTTTGTAATCAATCGACAGGTTGTAAAAATACTTAAGTGTATTTTTATGCAAACACACACACTTTTAAATGGAACAGTGCCTGTTGACATTAACGAACAAAAAGTAGGTAAATTAGAGTATCAGTGGTGTTTGTTGCAGGGTTCTAGTGAGAGTTGTTTACGAGATATCATATTTTGAAAAGTTTCCGCACCGACACTTGTGCAATACCCTTGGTAGCACACACTAAAACGCAACACAAATGTATACACTAATTATGTGGGTTCTGGCCAGTAACGAGACAATTGACCATCACAGGTAGTGTTCAAAATGACCACTGACAGCAGCAATACATGTTTCCAGTCTGGTGTGGAACAACTGCTGCACACATTTCAGTGGAGATGTCCGAGCAGGCTGCTGTAATACGTTGCTGCATATCATCGAGTGTTGGTATGTTTTTGTAGACAGCATCTTTCAGCTTTTCCCGGAGGAAAAAAGTCTATAGGACATCAAATCTGGGGAATGGGCCAGCCGAGGTACAGGCCCTCTGCATCCAATTCAGTGATTTGGAAACAATTCATGAAGACATTTTTTAGTTCTTCATGCACTGTGGGATGGACAGCCATCATGTTGGTTTCTCCTAGACTGCAGAGGAACATCTTCTAGCATCTGTGGAAGATGATCTTTTAGGAGGCTCTTGTGCATGTTCAGTGTTCTGTCTATGAAAAATGGGCCTATGAGCTGATTGTTCACTATCCCACACCACATGTTTACATTTCGTGGATGCTGAAGTTCCACCTGAAGAAGCCAACGGGCATTATCAACAGACCAGTAGTGGATCTTTCATTGGTTTACCTGGCCATGATTGGTAAATATGGCTTCATCAATAAACATGACTCGTGCCACTTCCTCATGCAAACACATGGGAGTTAATGTGCTGATCAGCTGCAACAGCAACAAGAGCCTCAATTTTCTCCTCTTCTGTTGTAAGTTGTTTCCTTCTTTTTTGTTGTCTACATCTTGCACTACAACTTTCGCATAAGTGTTTGAAGAAGTTAATAAATAATTGCTGAGATGATTGACATCTATTGGGATATTTTGCTTCATACACCACACAAGAACGAACTACTTTTTCCTATACTCTCCGTACACCATGAGCATGTTGGCTTTTCCTGCATTGGGAAATCCCATTGTCCATTCACGATTCACTGTTTGGGCTGTCACACACTTGCTATCAGGTCGCAATGCGCTCAGAGAACACACAAGCACACTGTAAGCAAACACAACAACATTATACCTAGCAACTACACAGATTGAATGACAGTATGAGCCCCTGACTACCAATCCACTCATTGAAAACTGCAATTAATAGCACTTTTCTTTTCTGCAATATTTACGGTGCAAGTTTTAGATGGTACACCCTATAGAGAACAAGAGCAGTTCTATTAGATTTTCCTGGAGCGTTGCTGAAAACAACCTTGTCTCCGATGAACACTCACCATCCAGGACAGCATTCTGAGTTCTATTATTTAAGAAGTCCTGGAGTCTCTCACATATGTGGGAATCTAATCCATATGCACGGACCTCCATCAGTAGTCTGCAGTGGGGTAACATATAAAATGGTTTCTGGAAGTCTAGAAATATGGACTCTGCCTGTTGCCTGTCATCCATGGTTTGTAGGAGATCATGTGAGAAAAGGCAAGCTCAGTTTCACAAGAGCAATGCTTTCCAAATCAGTGGTGATTTGTGGACAGAAGCTTTTCTGCCTCAAGAAATTCATTATATCTGAACTTAGAATATGCTCAGAAATTCTGCAGAAATCTGAAATTAAAGATATTGGTCTGTTGGTCTTTAATTTTGCGGATCTGTTCTTTTATCCTTGTATTCAGGAATTACCTGTGCTTATTTCCAATCACTTGGGATGTCATAGTGGTTGAGAGATTCACAATAAATGCAAGCTAAATAAGGAACCAGTTTCATACTGTCTGTAAAACCAAATTGGCACTCCATCTAGACCAGGTGACTTACTTGTTTTCAATTTTTTCCACTGTTTCTATATACTAGGAATGCCTATTTTTATGTCCTTGATATGGAAGTCTGTGTCACAGTCAAATGGTGGTATGCCTGTATGAACCTCCAATGTGACTGATTTCTTAAATGTGAAATTTAAAAGTTCAGTTTTCCTTTTGCTGTGTTCTATTGCTACACCAGACTGGTCAGTGAGATAGTGGATAGAAGCTGCTTGCTTACTGATTTTTGTAGGACCAGAATTTTCTCAGATTCTCAGCAAGGTCGTAGAAAGGAGGCTTGCACGGTCAGTATTTGTGTTATTGTTGATATTTATTTTATGTGTATTAGGCTGCAGTTGAAGGCATAATTCTCTGTGTAACATTTCATATTCCAATGCTGGGGACACCATCAGAGGTTTCAATGACTTAGAAAGCAGTTGGTCTCAAACGAGCTCAGCAAGCCAATCTATTTACATGTATCCATGTAACAGTCTGTTCGTGATGTCATTAGGAAATTTTTATATGAAAAAATTTGAACGAGCAACCCTGTGGATGGCAAAGAAGAAACCCTCGTGTTGGCTGTGGTACGTAGATGATACTTTCATTATATAGACCCATGGAGAAAAAGAACTCTAAAAATGTGTAAATTTTTTGGATAATATAAATTATAATGTAAAGTTCACTATGGAAAAATGGGAAAAGAGAAAGGAGGTCGTATTTCATTTTTGGATGTACAGATACTTAGAAAACCTGACATAACTAGGGCATAAATTCTACAAAAAGACCATGTGTGAAGATAGGTACCCTCACAGAAATTCCCATCATCATACCACAGAGAACAGAGGAGTTATCGAAACATTGGTGGACTGAGCTAAAAGAATCTGTGAACCACAGCACTTGGTGGACGAGTTCAGTCATTTAAGAACTGCCTTCAGCAGAAAGGACTGCTCCAACGAAGATAGGGCCCTAGAGTGTATTAGGTTTAGAGCTTCTGATGAGAAAGAACCAACTAAAGATGAAGTTTTCCTACCATTTGTAAAAATTGTCACAGGTAGCAGTAGCAGATTTCTCAGAAAACATGGTATTGAGACAGTGTATAAACAAACAAGAAAGATGCATGCATGTTTTAACACGGCAAAGAACCTACACCCAGTGCCTTGCACTTGACGTCATGTTTACAGAGGAACTACAAAAAGAAGCTTTAACACCCAGCTTAAGGAACATGAACAGTTGTCGCCTGGGCAAGGCAGATAAATAAAAAGTACGAGGGTCTCTCCAAAAGAAATGCACACAATTTTTTTTTTTTAAATCCATCTTTTATTCTACATGTTTGAAAGTTTTACAGTGTGTAGATACATCCTTTAGGAACAATATTTTCATTTCTCCACATAATTTCCATCCCTCTCAACTGCCTTACACCATCTTGGAACCAGCACCTGTATACCCACATGGTAAAATTCTGGACCAACCTGTTGGAGCCACTGTTTGGCAGCGTGCACAAGGAAGTCATCATCTCCAAACCTTGTTCCACGAAGAGAGTCTTTCTGTTTCCCAAAGAGATGATAGTCACATACAGCCAGGTCAGGACTGTAAGCCGAGTGTTTCAGTGTTGTCCATCCGAGTTTTGTGATTGTTTCCATGGTTTTTTGACTGACATGTGGCCGTGCATTGTTGTACAACAACAAAACATCCTACTTTTGCCAATGTGGTCGAACACAACTCAGTCGAGCTTGAAGTTTCTTCAGTGTCATCACTTATACATCAGAATTTATGGTGGTTCCACTTGGCATGATGTCCACAAGCAAGAGTCCTTCGTAAACAAAAAACACCGTAGCCATAACTTTTACAGCAGAAGGTGTGGTTTTGATTTTTTTTTTCTTGTGTGAATTTGCATGATGCCACTCCATTGGTTGCCTCTTTGTCTCTTGTGAAAAATGTGGAGCCATGTTTCATCACCCGTCACAATTCTTCCAAGGAATTATTCTCCACCATTCTCGTACT
Source organism: Schistocerca piceifrons (assembly GCF_021461385.2). Taxonomy (NCBI): domain Eukaryota; kingdom Metazoa; phylum Arthropoda; class Insecta; order Orthoptera; family Acrididae; genus Schistocerca; species Schistocerca piceifrons. The sequence goes on from NC_060141.1 coordinate 192,288,077, forward strand.
GTTCCAAAAGTTTGCTGCGTACCGTTTTTCTTGTTTCTTTGTGAGCCACTGTCAACATCCTGGGAACTCACCTGGCACAAACCTTTTTTAACGCCAACACTTTCAGTATTCTGCGAACACTTCCTTCCCCTGTCCCAACGTAGCGTGACAATTCGTTGATGCGTCTGTCAGCAGTCACCAGTTCGTTAACTCTCTGCACGTTGTCTGGAGTGTGTGCAGTACGAGGCCTGCCGCTGCGAGGACAATCCTCAATATTGCCGTGCCCGCTTTCATCACGTAACCTGCTTGCCCACCGACTAACTGTACTGCAATCGACAGCAGCATCTCCATACACTTTTCAACCTCTTGTGGATGTTTCCCGCTGTCTCATTTTCACAGCACAGGAATTCTATGACAGAACGTTGCTTCTGATGAACGTCAAGTGTAGCAGCCATCTTGAAGACATGCTGTGATGGCACCACTCACGGGAACAGGTTGAACTAAGTTTGAAAACAAGTGGGAAGGATGTATCTACACACTGTAACACTTTCACACATGCAGAATGAAAACTGTATTTTTACAAAACTAGTGTGCATTTCTTTTGGAGTGACCTTCATATCAGATGATGCACTGTGACCAGGGGAGCACCAAATTCATTTCTGAGACACTGGTTTTAGCAGGATATTTTCATTAATGTGCTAGGATGTACAGAGAGGCCATAGAAATTCGAAAGCACAAAAACAACTGTAACTGAAGAGGAGGAGGACTGAAACTAGACAAGTTGTGGACCCTAGTGCTAAATAAAACAAACAGCATCAACTCAACCCTACCAAAAATTCCATAACATATGTTGATGAGACTCTGCAATCTTAGGCAATGGTCTGATAACATTATGAACCGACTGTTATGTGAATACATATACAGTTTGGGTTGATGAGCTCGTTTGAGACTAACTGTTTTATGAAATGTTAAAGCTTCTGATGATGCCACCAGTATTGGAAGATGAAATGTTAGGCACAGATTTATGCCTTGGACCCCGGCCTAACACCCATAAAACAAACATCAGCAGCAACTCTGCAAGATCTTTCACTTAGGTACGACAATGGAAATTGCATGCTTCTTGCATCAATCTTTTTATAGATTGCCCATAATTCCTCTAAGCCCATCACATTGAAACTAATTGATGCTCATTCATTGTGTAAGTAGGATGCTAACACCTGCTTACCTTTCGTATCTGCATGACACTCTTATTGATGGATTTATTAACTTCAGTAACCGTTGTCGCTGTGATGACATTGTGGGCACTCATCCCTGTCTCTACACTGACACTCATAATGTCAGGTCTGTTTGTAGGTACAAAGTGTAAAATATCTCCACTCAGTTTTTAACTGCCCAAGACAATTTTTGAAAAAGTTTTCAGGTTTACAACACTAGACTATCTGCTCGTATCATCTGTAGTGAATCCATAGATGTGCCAATCTATACTAGGTAGGTTAAAGTCACCTTCATCTAGTATTCCAGTATCCCTCTTTGTTCAAGTTTGTTCAGTTTTCTTTATATAAAGAAAAATATATGAAAAAATCATCAAAATATATGAAAACCTTTATATAAAGGTATCAGAGACTGGTGCGCACAGAATAAATGTTTTTCACAGCTTTTCTGTTACAGGTGCAGAGAATAGACTCTATTCAACAAACTTTCAGTATATTATGGGCAGAAGAACGACTGAGAATATTTACAAAAGGATTATCGGCACGTCTTGTACAGTCTGCCTGTTTTAGTTTTGCCATCATCCTGGGATACGAAAGTATTAAGAGGATGAGCATTAATGAAGAATACAAAAAACATATTAGATGGTAGATAAATGTGGGAATTAGTTTCAGTTTATGACTGTTGAACACTTTTTGTTTTAATTTATTGACTGTTATTTCATTATTACTTTATATGTTTGCTTCAACTCATTATTCATCATAATGGGTTGGCACACACAATTTTTAAACTGTGTGTATACTGTTAGTCAATCTTTAACTATGTCATCAGTTCCCTTAAGTTGTAGTCATTTGTTGAGCTTGAAAAGTATGTAAAAGAGAACAGTATAATTAAATTATTTTGAGAAAAAAATCTGCGTTGTAAATTATAAGCAATACAAAACACCCACGAAATCTCCTATTGTGTATTATGGGAAAGGACAGTGTGGTTGAGAGGACTCTGTGTGTGTGTGTGTGTGTGTGTGTGTGTGTGTGTGTGTGTGTGTGTGTTTGCATAATGCCGCACTAGGCGGGTGACCTTGAAACGAGTTCCACTCGCTGCCACCAGAGCTCGGGGGATCGCGCTCAAGTTTTAACAGAGCGCGATCCGCAGTTATTGCTCGCTTCCGGTTGCGGCGACGCCCTTCTGCTGCGCGCTGATTGGCTGGGGTGCTCTTATCAGTAGCCACATCCGCTCGAGGGGGCCCTGCCTCGCTCGTGAGGCAACAGCATGTTCATTCGACTTGAGGCAGCTGCACGATACACACAGCCATGCTTTATAGGAGGAGAAGATACAGCAGAAGGCCAAGAATGCCAGTATATAAAACTGTTGACAGCTTTAGTTTTGTACCAAATGAGGTTGTTCAAGAAGAGCTCCTGAGTGGTCATATGGCATTTGTAGGATGCAAGGTTAATTTCTCTTGTGCTACTACGGAGGTTGTGAGTGGTAATTCCTGGTTAACAATTGCTATAGTGCGAGGGAGTGATAAGCCCTTACCAGGATTGGAGTCTTATTATGATAGAGACATTATTGCCTATCGTACCTTTTCCATTGGTGTTAAAGCTTACACATCTGAATTTATCAGGCATCAGCGAGCGAGCGAGCATACTCTGACAAGGAGAAAATGTTACAGCTCAGTCAAGTTTTCAATCTTGTTCATACACTTGTCAACTGCTCAGTGCCTCAGCTATATAGAAAGTGGGTACTTTACCACTTCAATTACCAAGGTTGTACCAAATAAATTACCAGCATATATTAACAAGACTGAAAATGACGAGAAACACTGGTATATATTTTGAAATGTTTGTGGTCAATCAGTGCTCATTACAGAGATGTGCAGAAATCCAGTAGTTGGCTAGTTCACCAGGGATCTGTCTGTGTTAAAAAGACAAGTGCAATGGCATTTAAGGTCTGAAGATGTATGAAATTGGGGAGATTTAAAGTTTTTACTGCCGTTTGATATCATGGTTCTTGCTGGTATGTGCTTTTGGCACATAACATAGTGAAAATTCTTCGTAGTGTGACTTACTTGCTTCTTATTGACCTCTGGTAAGCTTGGATGCTGCATCACTGAAAAGCTATAAGATGTACAATATTATCTTTATTGCATGTTGGCACCACTTTCAGCTTAAACATCTGAATTTATCAGGCATCAGCTGAAGTTCATAACTGCTGTCATGTCTCCTAATATTTTGAGTCTAGCCAAAGGAAGATGAGGGAGAGTTGAGAAACGGAAGGAAGCTAGTATTGTAGACTCATTTATTTGCCATAACTAAATGAGTGTTCCTCAAATTGGACAGCTTTTTTTACAATCTCCTTAGTTGACATTTTAAGTAAGCTATTTTAATGGGGACCATCACACTGGACTTTGGGCTGATTACTGGACTAAAGTTATTGAAAAGAATGCAGATGCCACTGTAGTTAAGAGTTTGTATGCCTTCAGCAATGTATTCTCTCACTGAGTTGCTGCCAAGCTCTGTCAGGCAAAGTTTAAGAACTGTTAGGGTAGGTGAGCACCAATTTATACGCAAAATTTGGGCTCCTTTGTTTTATCCACTAGCCTTTGAGTGCCTTCTCTTTGATCTAAGCTCTGTACCATACCAATTGTCTGACATAACATCTGTCAGCTACAGAGGGTGCATTCATTATGCAAATGCAATGTAAAACATATCCCTCACAACATATGTAACTATTTATTATATTTAAGTGAACGTGATTCATGTTGTCACAGTGTGTGGAGTGATTGGTAATTTAAATTCTATGGTTCAAACAAACCTGTGACCATTCTTGTTGCCCCCATTTGTATATGTTCTATATCCCATGTTACTTCTGTTTGGTTAGGATCTCATACACGTAAGCAGTGTTCTAGGATACGTTGCATGTATGTTTCGTAACGAATCTCTTTTATTGACTGACTGCGTTTCCCTAGTATTCTGCCAATGAACTGAAGTCTACCACATGCTTTACTTACAACTGAGCCTATGTAATCATTCCATTTTGTATCTCTACAAATTGTTAAATCCAGATATTTGAATGAGTTAACTGACTGCTGTTGTAACTTACTGATACTGTAAAATTAAACAGTGGAAAGTCCATGTTGGAATGTCAGCATTACTATGAAAAGGATAGATTGCTACTCACTATGAAGATGACATGCTGAGTTGCAGACAGGCACAACACAACAAAAGGACTTTACACATTGAGGTTTTGGACAAAGTCTTCAACAGAAAAGAAAACCGTGTGTGTGTGTGTTTGTCTTTTCTGAAGAAAGCTTTGACTGAAAGCTCAGTGTGTAAGTCTTTTTGTTGTATCGTCTTTGCAATCTATTATTTTTTATTTTTTCATTTTGTGAAGAGCATAATTTTCCATTTCTGAACCTGTGAAGCAAATTGCCAGTCTTTACATCCTTTTGAAATCTTATTAAGATGTGACTGGATATTTGTGCAGCTTCGTTTTTCTCTCTCCAGATAGTACTTCATTACAGATAACTGCAGCAATGGCAAAACTTCCAGGTTACTGTTAATGTTGTGTGCCAGGTTCTTAATATGCAACATGAACAATTACACTTACATGTTGCACACCTTAAGTTATTTCTATATTTTTTGATGATTCTCCAGCAGGTATAAAATGCTGCAAGCTCCCTATCAAGAAATCCTCAATCCAGTGATAACTTCCACTTGATATGTCATATAATACAGTTTCGCTAATAAACATTGGTGTAGCGTCAAATGCTTTTCAGAGGTCAAAAATACTACTTCTACACGACAGCCATGATGTTATGGCTTTCAGGATGTCAAGTGAAAAAAGCATGAGTTGTGTTTCACTTACCAGTGTTTCCAAAATCCACTCTGGTTGGCATGGAAGAGGTCATTATGTTCAAGAGACGTCACTATGTTTGAGCTCAGAAAATCTTCTAAGCTATTCCAACAAGTAGATATCAAGAATATTGAATTGCAATTCTTAGAGTTGGATGTAAACGTGACTTTCTTCCATCCACTTAACAGTTTTTTGTTCGAGGGATCTATGTTGCATTATGGTTAAAAGAGCAGCTAACTCAGCCGGAAGATCGGTGTGGAATCTGACAGGATTCACTTGGGCCCTGGAGCATTGTTAAATTTTAGCAGTTTCAGTTGTTTCTCAACACCTGTGATAGTATCTACGCCTCTCATTTTAACAGTGGTGCAAGAATTAAATTGGGACGATACTCCTGTATCTTGTTTTTTAAAGAGTATCTGAAAATGGAGTTCAGCTCGTCTGCTTTTGCTTTGTTACATTCAGCCTCAGTTCCTGTGCCATAAATGAGTGTCTGGCGCTAATTTTGATGTGCTTACAGCCTTTAGAGATGACTGGAAATTTCTTTGGCGTTTGTGATAGTCTTTCAATAAGATACTGCTAAGGAAGTCATTGAAGGCTTCACACTTTGCTCTTTTGACAGTCAAATGTGTTTTATTTAGCACATATCTATCTAAAGCCCTATGCTTATCTATTGTGCAGTAGTTACTGTTTGTATAGAATTTTTTTTACAGAGATTGTTTCCCATGGAGGATACTCTGCCATCACAATCTGTTCTTATAGGTACATATGCACCCTGTGGCTGGTCCACTGTTCATCTAAACTTCAACCACAGTATGTCTACTTGATTGTGTCTGGAGTTAAGATTCAGCCTTGATGTGATGGTTCTGCTTATTTATCTACCACATTGAATGTGTAAGTTTTTCTGCTTGTTGTAGTTGCCCTTTGCACTTTGTTAGTATTTGCTGCTACAGACACCTCTTGGTCATCAGTTCCAGTTTGTGTGGACATCGTCAAGAGAGGCCTGGTCTTTTTGTTGCCATTAGATCTAAAAAATTACCATCACAATAGGACTTCTGAATTATATGTTCTAGGTATTTTTCAGAGAAGGTATTAAATACTGTTTCACAGCATGTCCTGTCAGGATGTCTGTCATGCCCATCACTTACTCCCACTCAGTTGGTCGTTGGATGATAAATGTCTTGTACAATGCTCATGTTGTGATTGAGGATGATATATACTAATGAACTGGGTTTTTTTTATTAGAGTTTGCATGGTGCTGGTTTCAGCCCAACCAGCCCACCTTTCGTGGCCTGGCCTGTACAGGCCGTGGGCCAGCCCACATGGCCCATGAACTGAGTGCAGACTGCCGGGCCAGAACCAGCAAGCTGACATGGCCCAGCAGCCAGCCACTTCCCCAGCCCACAGGCCTGTGCTTTTTGATTACTCAAGGCGCAGCCTGTTTCTTAATAACTCTGCTGTGCTACACTCTTAGACAGCATACCCACTGACGTGGAGTGATAAGCGACGTGACTCTTTTAGTAATGGGAATAAACAAATGAAAATCAATTCTGTCGGTTGTTGGAAAACAATGGACTCATTCACTTGTAGGTTCATAGGTTGAATTAAATCCTTTATTCTTTTGAATGTTGGAGCAAGTCAATGAAAGCATCAATGCTGTCCATTATAGTTTCTAATATTCACTGAATTATTCATTCCTTCTTCTCAAGTGAAACCAGTCTTTAGTTTTTCTATCATTTGGAACTTGTTTCTGTTCTTTCAACTGAAACTGTTTTATTTGACTGAGCATTCATTCCACTGATTAAAACCAGTCTTTACTACTTTCATTAAGTTGTGTACATGTTATTCAATGATGATATTTGTACCTGTTTTAATGATCTGATGATTGCCATAAGCCCAAGCCAGTGATGAGAGTTTTATAACATATGCGATCAAGACAGAAATTTATTTGTCTAATGATCTGTGCTAAAACATGTCCTTAGTTTCATGAGAAAGAAGAATCTGACTAGCTGAACATTAAAATATAGTTCTACATTTCTAGTTCGTACTACAGTACTGAATACCAGTACTAGATTTTCAATGTTGTGTATTTAATCAACTGACATCTTGGATTACAGCATTTTATTTATTCATTTTATGAGAGAAAATCATGAAAGAAATAGCTTTGACTACAAGGCCTACCTACGATGAAAAAAATGTGAAAGCATGGGGAACACCATATTTCCTTGTAATCCCAGCTTTTATTTAATTTCAGTCTGTTGCAGTAACTATACATGTTATAAGAAAGTTTTTTCACACTAGTAGCAACTAGAGAATTCTTTTGCTGTGGGTATGTTCGTGTTAATGTGTCTTAATTTTCAAACAGTGCAAATAAAACATATGTTGGCAGAATTAAAGGCATTGCATTCTCATAGAGAAGAGTCCCTGATAACCATAGTTATTGGAATGAGTTGACTCTTAATAGTAATCACATAGCCTGAAATGTGAATGAGTCATTCTTTCCCCATATATCTTAAGATGGTTCAGACAGATGTAGGACACGCCACAGCACGGGCAGGGGGGCTGCAACAATGCCGTGAGCAGGGTGCACGGCGCGGCAGAGTAGCAAGTCAACAGGCTGGCCCATCAGCTCATTTGCTCCAGCCTGGTGGTCTGTGCTCAGCTCACCATCCAGGTGGACTGACCCACGAAACATGGGCTGGGTGGGCTGAAACAAGCACTGTGCGTGGCTAGTTTTCATGGAAGTTCTCGTTTTATTTCTGACAGTGAGTTCATTGGTCAATAGAAAGATCCAATTATAAGTTTATGCCCACACTTGATACTAATTTTTATTCAAACAATTGCTCATGCGGCTTCAGTCTCTATACCAGCAGATTTGAATATCTGTCCACTGCAACAAATGCATCACCTCTATTTTCGACTAGCTTATCTTTTCTGTATAGTTAGATTACCCCAAAACTCACAAAGCTATCAATTTTAGGTTTTAGCTAGCTTTTTTTATTTACCTAGTATTGTGTGAGCTCCACTTCTTTTTGGGAGTGCTTCAAACTATGGCACTTTGTTGTGAATGCCTTTGCAGCTGATCAGCAAGATTTTTAATGATCTCAACTTGGAACCAGGGGGTCATAATCAGTTCAGACAGTGCAGCAAATTGTGAACTTTGTTGAAATTCCATGAGTGTCGCTGGTCTTCTCAACTTTCTCTACCTATCATTGGAATGACCCTAGTAAGACTTCGGAGCCCATATAATAGCATTGTTTGTTCCGACAAGCGCCGTAATTTGCAGTTGGTTGCAGCTTGTTCCTTCAGTAGGTGGAATACCTCTTCAGCATGTTGAGTGAAACCTCCAAGCACCCACACTAAGTGAACAATGTGATACTTCCCATCTCTTTCTGCCATTTCCGTGAGGCGTACTGTTATTTACTGTACATTTGAACTGCCAGCGATTAACTGACCACCTATCTTTTTGGACTTGTCTCCCCAATGCTGGATGCTTGAAATGTGTTACACAGTTAATTTAAAAGTATAATAGCAAAAAAAATTTTAAATTGTGACAGTCTTAATTTATATGATCAAACATCAAGGAGTGCCACTAATTGTATTTCTCTTACAATTGTAATTGTGAATACAAATCTGCAGACTGTGGCTATACAAGGTTATAAATGGGGTAAATGTGGTTTGTTTTGACCTTTTCCATCCATGTTATGGCAAGGTGTCAGTCATTCTGTTATTTATTTATTTGTGGAAGGTCTTTGGCTTTCTGATTTGCTTTAGTCAACTTCTTTGGACTCACAAACATAACAGATTTGTTGCAGGTATTTATGGTCAGTGTATGGAATTTGTTAAATGAAGGAGTCTCAGAAGACCTCGAAGAACATGAGATGGTCAATGTAGAAGATGAGTAAACGAAGAACTCTGTACCCAGACAGAAAGAATCTCAGTCCCCATCAGGAGAAGAGCCATGTTCTTCAGACCAGACAGATTGACACATTAGATGATGCAATTGCTTCTGAACAAGAGAACCAAAATGCACTTGATCAAAGGGAAAGGGACCTGGAAGAAAACTACATACAGGAAGCAGAAATTTACAACAGTGTGACTTTTAAATAAAAAATTCAGGCTGTCATGGATTTCCAGAACAGAATTAGACTCAGTGCAAAATCATCATGAACATGAGAGCATAGAAAGTGGCAAAGAATAACAAATATTTAACAATGATAAACACCAAAAAACTGAAGTTGATGTTAAATAACATGATCCTCACATGGTCAAAATTAAAATATGAACAGAAAATTCAATACAGTTTTTGACCTTGGGTAGTGAGTTCCAGCGATTAATTCAAAATGTTACATCAAGGGTGCAAGAACAGTACTGACATTTTCTGTTATGTGTGCAGACAGTTTATTTCTATGAAGCAGGTACAGAACATAACTACATTTTGAAGAAAGCATATTGTGCTTATTTTGGCGTACAGCTTTGCAACCAAGACAAATCGTGGTACCAAAATAAAGTATGCGGGACGTGTACCAAACAACTTTGGTCAGTCCATCTGCACTGTTTCTGACTGCTGTGCAGAACATCAACCACATATTAAAAATTGTGAGCTGGGTAAATTTGCAGCTCACAAACAAACATAAAATACTGCTTGATGAAACAAAATTTTGTCCGAAGCTCCTACATATTGGGACTCTATAATTATAAAGAGGCTGTAGAAACAAGAATGTGCGAGAAAATCTTCAACTGTGACAGCGGATACAATCTTAGCAATGCGTGGAAGTAAGCTCGATGCAGAGAAGAGCCACAGATGTTTGTCACAATGTTTACACTTTGGCGGTAGTGGTGGCACCACCAGCGCACTTTGACACCGTCTGTGACAGCATGATGTAACTACTGACCAATCAGAAGCCGTCTGTGGGCTCTATGAGGCCACCAAAGCAGTGATTTTGACAGTCAGTTGCTCCTGATGATGACAATGGTGAAAATCACCGAAAGCTCAAGGTTTTACCATGAATTGACGCAGCAAGAAGTCTGACAATGTTTTATATGACAGTACCATTACAAAAGGCTTTGTTCTTGTACTATTTCAACACCAGATCGGCAGAACAAGAAAAGCATTGACTTTTGGGGTGCCCATAATGTGACGTGAACAAAGTAACCATGGAACAGAATTATTTGTACTCCTGAAATCTGACAGGGTGTAATGCAAGAAACAGGCACAACATAACATACCTAAACATTCTGTCTGTTGTTTTGCCCACGCTCAATGGTCTAGATGGCCCTGTCCCAAAGTGATCAGACAAGTATCCTGCATCAACATCTGAAATCTGCAGTGGTGAAGTAGGTAGTGACTACGAACAAGATGATGCTTCACGCATTCCTGGATCTTTAACTCAAGCAAAATTGAATGATCTAGTTCCTGACCCTGGGCTCTCAAAGGAATCTGCAGAAATACTGTGCTCCAGGCTTAATGAAGAAAATTTGCTCAACACAGAGATTTCATACACTTGGACAGAGAACGAGAGCTAAACTTCGCTCCATGTTATTCAAAAGAAAATAAACCAGTATTCTGTAACAACATCCAGCTAGTGATGCTTAAGATGAGACTACCTAATTATGACCCTATCGAATGGAGACTTTTTATTGATGCATCAAAACTCAGTTCGAAGTGCCCTCCTACATAATGGAAATTTGTGTGTCCCACTTCAAGTTGGTTACTCAGTGATTCACAGAGAGTCTTATGAAAATTTGGAATTACTGTTGACTAAGATGAAATATGAAGAACATAAATGGCAACTGTTTGATTATTTCAGTTATTTCACTCATATTGAGTCAACAGTCAGGTTATATATCACTGTTTCATCTGCGAGTGGGACAGTCGGGTAATGGCACTGCGTTGAATTAAGAAGGAATGATCTGGGAGACAGTGGAATTTTGGTTTTAAAAAAAAAATTGAGAAAGTGAATCTTATTGCAGCATCTGATGTTCTCTTGCCACCTCTCCATACTAAGTTGACTAAGGCTCACAAAACAATTCGTCAAGGCATTGGACAAGGAAGGGCATTGCCTCTGGTCCGAGGTTTGAGCAATGCGGAAGTGAAAGATGGTATATTTACAGGCACAGATATCAGGAAGCTGCTAGCTGCTTGGTGGTGATACCTTTGAAAATAAAATGAATTCAAAAGAGTTGTTAGCATTGGCAATCATTCCGAGATGCTGTTACAAAATTTCTAGGTAATACAAAGGACCCAGAATACAAAAACTTGGTAAACCAAATGCTGAGTGCATTCACGGTCATCGTACTACATTCTCACTTGGACTACTTTCCTGAGAATCTTGGGAACTACAGTGAAGAACATTGGGAGAGATTCCACCAAGATCTCAAGGAATTAGAGACAAGATACCAAGGCAGATGGGGCAGTTGCAGTTGTAGCGGTTATAAAGCTAAGTGCTGACAAAGTTATTTGTGCACTGTTATACAAATATTAAATTTAATAGTTTTCAGTGGTGTTTTGTGCTGTTTGTGACGAAATAACGATTTAATAAACTTTTGGAAACATTTGCTCATTGCGTTTGAGTTTTGCGTGCGTTGAAGTCATTTAGTAAATTTTGTGCTTTAGTTTTCAACTGATGTTTCTAATTGTTTCTAGTGAAATATTTCAGTAAAATTTTCATTTAGTGTTTTAACTTCATTGAGTGTTCCAGTGGCCACTTGAATTTTGGTTTTAGCTAGTAATTTTGTGAAGTTTTGTTGGTATTAGTTGTGGTTTAGTAGTATTAATAAAAGTAGTTGCTTTTTAAGTAGAGAGAGAATTTCAAGACTGCTATTGTTAGTTCTATAAATAGTTCTACTGGTGTAACTGAAATTAGGTAACGTAGACGTATAGTTTTTTTTTCAGTAACTGTAAAATTTTACCACGAGTAAGAAGTGTGGGCTCTGTCGTAGATTTGTGAGTAGTGGGTTATGGTGAGCGATTTTTCAAAGTATTTTCATTGGGTGAGGAGGGGGGATGCAGTGGGGAAGTCGGTGGGCATTCAAGCAAGATCCTCTCCTGGGAATGCAGAATCTGTAGTAGGAATAAATTGATAGGGGAGCAGGAGCGTAAGATCTGTGCCCTTCAGGTGCAGTCACAACATGCAAACGAGGAACTAGATAGGTTGAGGAGGGTGAAGGGTGCTGGGGAATGGGAACTGGCAGCTGGCAAGAAGGCAGCTAGGAGGAGGTGGTATTCAGACAGTTATACTTTGTGTATCTGCTATAGATTTGATCAACTGTCAGTGTTGAGCAGCCCTCAGCAGTTAGGAGGCCAAGCCAGTTGCAAAGTCTAACAGAAAGAAGAAGGTTCTGCTGTTAGGTAGTTTGCACAGTAGAGATGTTGGCCAGCAGTTGCAGGAAGTGTTGGGGAGTGAGTACCAGGTCACCAGCATTGTGAAGCCTAGTGCAGGGTTGGCTCAGATGACTTACAGCATAGGGGACTTAAGTAGGAATTTTACGAAGTAAGATGAGGTAGTGATAGTGAGTGGAGCAGGGAGCAGTCTTGATATGGGCAGGAAATATGATGTAGGTGGTGACCTGGTAACGATAGCTGCTCAAACTGGTGGCACTAGTGTGCATTTTGTGCAACTGTTTCAGTGTCGTGATCGGCATCATCTTAATGCGGCTGTTAGGTGCATTAACATGAAGCTGGAGAAGGCACTGATGGCAGAGGGCATGAGCCACATTTCAGTGGTGCCATTTGAGTCTATCAGTAGTAGGTCGGGTTTCACTAGGCATGCCTGCACCTCAAGGGAAGGGGAAGGGGAGGCCGGCAAAGCTTGTAGGTGACAGTGTAGTGGGTGGTGGTGGGAACACGCATGGAAAAATTCCTGTAGTAGTTGGTGTTAGAGTTGGAACTTTTTTTAGATTGAAGTCGACTGATAGGTATACCTGCTTAAAGGAAGTCCCTCTAACTAAGGGCTCACCTTCAGAGGGCGTCATGTTTGCTAGTAGGGAAGGAATTAGCATATTTCATCAAAATATAAGAGGTATTAGAGATAAAGTTAGTGAACTGCTTATAGATGTTGACTCTGAAATTACTGGTATATCGGAGTAACAATTAAATAAAAATTTAGTTTTTGCAGGGAATCTTATAACTCTATTGGCAAATGCCCTTCCGAGATTGATGTCTGAAATACTTCTCTGTGATACAGACAAGTAGGAGAGTGAGTCAATTATTAAATCACTGAATACTAAGGACTCTCTTGTATATGATAAGAGTACCTAGCAGAATATTGAAGTACTGTGCTGCACATGTTAGCCCTGTATTTAGCTATATTTGTAATTTTTCCTTTAGGTATGGTTAATTTTCTGAATGATTAAAGTACTCAGTAGTAAAGCTGCTTTATAGAAAGGGAGAAAGGGATAATGTAGGTAGTTTCTATGCCATATTCTCTTTTCTCTTTGAGGTACTGGATGGGTTAAACAAAGTGAACGCTAGTCATATTTTTTGATTTAACTAAGTGTATGTACTGTGACAAGTATGCTGTGATGGCATGGTGCACAATTTTATAATTTACAACATGTTAATTTTCATATATGAAGACAGTAACTGTTCTCAAAAGAACAGATACCATTGATGACCGTGCAGCTTCTCTAGAATAAATGATAATTAATTGAAACCCTCAGCTACCGACAGATGTTGTTGGTATACCTCGATGGGGACAGCTGAAAATGTGTGCGCGACCGGGACTCGAACCTGGGATCTCCTGCTTACATGGCAGACGCTCTATCCATCTGAGCCATCGAGGACACAGACAAATAGTGTGACTGCAGGGACTTATCCCTTGCACGCTTCCCGCGATACCCATGTTCCCAACTGTCCACAATCTACATACATAATGCTCCTAATAGATATTTGCCCATCCACTCATTACTTATGCACACTAATGTGACGATTCCCATAAGAGTTCGGGCAACCTGTGCACTTTTGCACAGACGAATGTCATCTGTGTCCTTGGTGGTTCAGATGGATAGAGCCTCTGCCATGTAAGCAGAAGATCCCGGATTCGAGTCCCGGTCGGAGCACACATTTTCAGCTGTCCCCATCAAGGTATATCAACCACACGTCTTGGCAGCTGAGGGTTTCAATTAATTATCATGTTAATTTTCATTATAAACATGTAACTTGTAAGAGATACCTAAAATTGACAATAGTGCAATATTTACTCACTTCTAACAGTGAATGCATTATTATTTTGCTTAAAAAATCATAAAAGAAGTTTGTCTTAAAACCACTGCATTTGCGTATTGAGTGTTCAACTAATTTCTGTTGTGCCACAAGGAAACCATTTGCAGATTTAGACCGAGCACACCTTACACATATTAAGGCACATCTCAAATTAGTGCAATGATATGAAAGTGAAAATTTTCTGCTCATTGAAATGTACATTTTGTATTTAAAAATAGAAGTGAAGAATGTTCCATATTAAATTAATGTAAGAGGAAACTTTCTTCCTGTTCAGGTGGATACAGAATTAATGAATTTTCACCCTTTTTCTCAAAAAAAAAAAAAAAAAAAAAAAAGAAAAAAAAAGTGACATGCTGTACCTGATCCAAGTCAGGCTTCATTGTTAGCCATAGTTAAAAGTATCATATTAATACATTAAATGCTCATTTTGTTCATCTGTTTGCTGGAATTCATATCGAGACTTCGACTACCTGCGAACATATGGACTCATTGTACCTTTAGGGATATTATATCATGATTGTCTTCAAAGCAACCTCCACTTTATATCAGTTTACCTCACATAAATTGTTGTACTCTTAACGGCCCTACATGCTTAAATTTATCAGCTGACTGACAAACAAGTAGTACACGTGTAGGCTTGTTAGGGGACTTCAAATGGCTCTAAGCACTATGGGACTTAATATCTGAGGTCATCAGTCCCCTACACTTAGAACTACTTAAACCTAACTAACCTAAGGACATCACATACATCCATGCCCGAGGCAGGATTCGAACCTGCGACCGTAGCAGCAGCGCGGTTCCGGACTGAAGCGCCTGGAACCGCTCGGCCACAACGATCGGCGTTAGGAGACTAACAGACCAGTTTTGCTTATCGAGCAGTCGGCTGAATCTGCATTCTAGTCACTCCTGAACTGAGCTGCTCCAATGAAGAACTCAATAATATCGATGGTTAGGGTTTTTCGCAAGTGTTCCCTTACATTCACCACTTCTGAAAGGATTCTTTGACACTGCCACTGCTCCTATTCTTCGGAAGAGAGCATCCTCACAAGATCATTGTACGATCATAGCCTCTCTGAGATCCCTGGTGACTAGCTCTTCAAGATTGCTCCTCTTTTTTCAAATATCTTGTGAAAAAGCAATTTTAACAACTTATAAAATGGGTAGATTGCTACTCACCATATAGAGAGGACACAGTTGTTAGTTTGGGAAAACATCTTGAAAGTTCATTCGAAGATGGACGGAAGTATTTCTAAAAGTGTGTCGCATAGAGAACAACATTTCCATTTTGTTTTAGTGATCCTGCGAATTTATGTTTCCTAAATGAATTTTAGTGTGTCTACATCCTCTGGTGAGAACTTATTTCTTTGTTGCCGAGTTCTTTATATTAGAAATAACACTGAACACATTACAACAGTTACTCAGCTGCTAAAACATTTCCATCAAAGACATAATAGAGGTGTCTGCCACAACATAGTGGTAGTTTACCGTCAGCGATTCTCTTCCCCTGTAACAGGTTCATCCTTATTTTCGTAAGAAAACTGCCTTTTAATGTTAATTAAAACTTACGGGCTAAGAGGTTGTGGTCGAACAGTATAAATTATTCCTCCTAACATTTGGCCGTGAGCCAGTTTATCTGCATGAGGAACTAAATCATTTGTGAGCAGCTTTTAAGAAAATGCATACACTGATAATGAGATAGATCGAGCACTCCACTCCAGAGAAAGTGTCCAAAACCATGCAACAACGACGCCCATCAGTGGGGAAAGCTTTTCTTCCATTTATCCACAATATTACGGACCGTATTGGGAAAGTGCTGGGCAAGTTTCGAGTAGAAACAATCTTCAGACCTACCAAGAAAATCAGTGAATGTTTAAGATCGGCGAAAGACGCACAACGCCCTTTTGCAACCACTTGGATGTATAAAATACTGTGCAGTTGTGACAAGGTTTATATTGGAACAACAAAGGCAAGTGTTAATATCCGCCTAACCGAGCTCAAATGGAATTGTCTATTGCACACAAACAGATCGGCTGTAGCTAAACATGGTTTTGAAGACGGTGATCATGAAATAAAATTTAGTGAGACAATTGTGTTAGCTAAGAAATCATATTATTATGCATGTATGTACAGAGAAGCCAAGAGATTAATAAATATCACGATAATTTTAACAGATAATAAGAAGACTTATGGCCGAGTGCACCAATCTCGATTAACAGTTACTCTTAACCGCGCTTAAGTCGATATATAATCCTGTTCAACGAAAAGTTCTGATGCACCAACATCGATCTAAATTAATCGAGGGAATCGAGCACGGTTATATTTAACCGGGGCTCTTTCCCGGTTTTCTCGGGTTAAGTTAATCTAGTACGTACACTGAAGGATTTTGATCATTATCTCATGGAGTCATCAAGTGTCAGTGGTTTGGGAAGAGCTAACCATTTGACAGAAATTTTCTATCCACGCTTATGTATGATGTATCGCCATCGAGGCGGGTTTAGGACCTGTCTGTTGGTGGGATGGCATATTTCAACTCGAATGATGGGGATGAATATGTTAATTCAGAGACGGGACTCTGTGCTGAGTGAACGTACAGGAGACAGAGGCCTGAAGCTCAGTGATCACTGTGTGGATGGTGTTCGATAGGGAATGTTTTGTTCATTGTAAATGTGTGTGTGTGTGTGTGTACAATCTAACTTCTGCACCGTTTCTGTGCAGTAATATGTTCATTGTAAATAAATATTATAGTAGTTGTATTACACGTTTATTACCTTAGAAATAAATAAAAAACTTTTCTATTTTAAATTCAGTGCATTAGCATTTGTAAAATGACTCTTTCATAGTGTTCATTAAAAAATGACGATCATTCGCATTATCTTTGCTTTAGTTGTAAATATTTGTCATGTATTGTTGTTTTTCTTTCATGTTCTGCATCCTGGAGGATCTCCTCGCTACGGTTCAATTGGAATGAAAGTAAATCTAATCTAATCTAATCGCGGTTTTAGAAGCATACGCTATTAAATGGCGGCGCGTTTTGATGTTATGGACGGCACTGAGGAAGAATTGCTATACCTTGACCATTTAAATCGTCACCGAAACCGTGTTGGAATGATTGTGGTGACAGGAAGTTTGAAGTGAGATTTCCTCTGTTAAAAGAAACAGTGTGGTGGTAATTAAACCAAGTTAATTATAGGTTAGAATTTCCTACTGATCGGAATAACCCTATTTCGCCGATAAACAGACTTTTGATTACTTTAAGGGCATATGCAACAGGTGCATTCAACATTCTCATTGGGGACAACAGTAATGTACATTATACAACAGCACAACGAATCATCAGTGATGTATCAGACATCATAGCATCAATGTCTCCTCGCTTTATAAAATTTCCTACAAGAGAAAAAGTGCGCTCTGTGATGTATGATTTTAGTCAATTGGACCGATTTCCTGGCGTTCTTGGTGCTTTGGGTTGTACATATATAAGAATTCAGTGTCCTACAGGACATAATGCAGATGTTTTCCGCAATAGGAAATCATACTTTTCCTTTAGCTGTCAAACCATTAGTGATCACAATTTGTTAATAAGAGATATTGTCGCTCAATGGCCGGGCTCTGTGCACGACACTAACATATTTCTCAACTGCACTCGCAGAGCTCAATTTGAAAACGGAGAAATACCACAAGGTCACTTATTGGGAGATAGTGGTTATGCTTGAAGATCCTACTTGTTAACTCCACTTTTAAATCCGCAAAATGAAGCAGAGCATCGATATAACAGGTCTCATATTAAAACTAGAAACACTGTTGAGAGAAAATATGGTATGTGTAAGAGCAGATTTCCCATATTATCTGTAGGAATAAGATGTAATCCACAGAAAGCAATGTCAATAATTGTGGGTACAGCTGTATTGGGTCTAGTGCAGCAGGGGATACAACCCGTCGGCTTTGAACAATGACGTCATTCCTTAGTCATAGATCTTAATGTCTTCACTTCGAGGCATAGATAATAAAGCAGTTCTGTGTTCTAATAAGCTTTTGCTGTTATGTTTCAATTTCGTTTTTTTACTGATTGCTTAATAAAGTAGGATCAGTTTATTCTATCTTGTGAGATTTTTTTTTAAAGCCAAAAAACACTTATCAGCTACTGAAGGCAGCTACAACACTAGAAGAATCGCTTCTCGGCTTTTGGCAAGATATTGCTTAATAAAGTAGGATCAGTTTATTCTATCTCGTGAGATTTTTTTTAAAAAGCCAAAAAAACACTATTGCTTAATAAAGTAGGATCAGTTTATTCTATCTCGTGAAATTTTTTTTTAAAAAAGCCAAAAAACACTTATTAGCTACTGAAGGGAGCTACAACACTAAGAAGAATCGCTTCTCGGTTTTTGACAAAATATTGCTTAATAAAGTAGGATCAGTTTATTCTATCTCGTGAGATTTTTTTTAAAAAGCCAAAAAAACACTTGCTTAATAAAGTAGGATCAGTTTATTCTATCTCGTGAGATTTTTTTTTTAAAAAAAGCCAAAAGAACACTATTGCTTAATAAAGTAGGATCAGTTTATTCTATCTCGTGAGATTTTTTTTTTAAAAGCCAAAAAACACTTATTACGTACTGAAGGGAGCTAGAACATAAAGAACAATCGCTTCTCGGCTTTTGACAAGATATTGCTTAATAAAGTAGGATCAGTTTATTCTATCTCGTGAGATTTTATTTTTTTAAAAGTCAAAAAACACTTATGCTTTTGACAAAATCAATGTTTATCTCTCTCGCATTCCTTTGTTTCTCAACATTCTCCTCAGCTCTTTCATCTCTGTAATACATGCTCTCTGGCGACTTGTGACGTCATTGTTCAAAGCCGACGGGTTGTATCCCCTGCTGCACTAGTCCCGCTGTATTGCATAATATTGCGAGAAGTAGAAGCAGTGAAGAACCACCAGAAAATCCAGAAATTTCTCGACTTTTAAATCAGTTACGTAATGAGAGAGGCCCCAAGATCGAAGATAACGAACCGGTGCTACCTGGACAGCAGATGTATCGTGATGATACATTACCTGGAAGAGCATTTTGCTGTGCTATAATTAATGAACATTTCCGATAAGGTAACATAAATTCAGACATTGTTCAGAATGAAAAATTACGATTATAGTTACGGGATTTTGCCGTATTTTTAATTTTTCCGCTATCTAGGGAACATGAAAGTACTCACTGAACTGGTTGTGTGATGAGAAATTTGAGGTTATGGCGTGCCAGAGACGGATGTGCTGCCCACTGACAGTTACCCAGCTGCTGCTTTTCTGAGATTTTTTTTAGTGTGGAACTGTTGATAATTCATTATTAAAGATATATTTCTCATCATATTGGTTGTGAAAGCAATGCAGTACTCTGTTATTTATATACATGTTCAGTTTCTGGGTATGCACTTAAACCTGAGAACAAATGACTCCATTACATTTAGAGAGTGTGAGAGTAAAAGGAAGTGGAATAAAATATAATGGATACTTCTGAATTATGTTCACTATAGATCCTAAACATCTCTTAAATTTTCTACTGTAACAACAAATATGTGAATGTCCAACAGTTTTGCAATATTAAAACAGCGCATTGTTTGTTATTAGTACCTTTCAGATTACAGATTATTTTACTGCACTTCTGCTCACTATTAATGCAGTGTTATCACCTAGATTAGCTTAAACTTGTGAATATGCAGTAAACACATAGGCACAAAATAATCATTTGTGTAATACCATAAAATATCAGTTTGGGATAGTTTATTTGTTAAATTGTTTCCATATTAATCGCTACTCTTTGTTTACAATATGATTTGCTTCAAAGTGCATGAAGTGTGTGCGGCTGTAATGTTATGCAAAGAATTCAATTACATTGTTAATTCTAGCCAGTTATGCCTGTTGCAGCACTTATTCATGAAATTGAAGACAAATTTGTGTTTAGAAATTGCCACCAAAAACAAGTCCTCATTGCTTCAAAAGGCAATGGAATTTTGTCAGCAATGTCTAATACTTTTGGGATCAGTGCAAGAGCAATAATTAATTAAGGAGTGTGCTACTTTGGAAGATATGAAAGCGGAACCGTAATGCTGTGGGTTGTTGGTAAGAAGTGTCATACTCTTAGTTATTACTGAGGAAAACTCCCTCCCTCACTCTGTCACTGGTATTTATGCAGTTTTTTCACATATTTAATTCTCACCTTTTCAGAAGGGAATTCCTTGTCATTGCATAGTGCCACTGAAAAATGCCTCACTACAAATAAAGTTGTGGCAGAAGTTATGGGTTGCCATCATAAATATTAGCAGGTGCAGAGTGTTGCTAAAAAAGCCACACATGCTATGATTACTATAGCAGAAAACACTGCCCTATTATAGGAATGCATTACTGAAAATATCTTGCTACAAATTCTCTTGTGATAAAAGTTGAGGGCTGACATGATAAACAGTAACAGGTGCAGAGTATTGCTAGGAAAGCCACAAATGCTAATCTCACTGCTGCAGAAAAGAGTGCCCATATTAGCAATGTATTACTCAATAATGTGTCTCTACAAATACTGTTGTGATAAATGTTACATGTTTCCACCACACACATTACCAAGTGGTGTGGCTAGGAAAGGCACATATGCTATGCTTGCTTTTGCAGAAACGAGAGTCCATCACAGCAATGTATTTCTCAAAATGCCTCACTTCAAATTGTATTGTCATAAAAGTTACAGGTC
Organism: Schistocerca piceifrons; assembly: GCF_021461385.2. NCBI lineage: Eukaryota > Metazoa > Arthropoda > Insecta > Orthoptera > Acrididae > Schistocerca > Schistocerca piceifrons. The sequence continues at coordinate 192,309,062 of NC_060141.1, forward strand.
CCATTATAAACATCACCAGATGCTTAGTATTGCTAGGAAAATGGCACACATAAAGTTATGATTTGGAGCACTTTCCCTCATAATTTAATATGTTAGGATATTTATGGTATAAATAATGCACAACATGATTACATTGGGCATCATGTATACAGGGTGTTACAAAAAGTTACAGCCAAACTTTCAGGAAATATTCCTCACACACGAAGAAAGAAAATATGTTATGCGGACATGTGTCCGGAAACACTCACTTTCCATGTTAGAGCTCATTTTATTACTTCTCTTCAAATCACATTAATCATGGAATGGAAACACACAGCAACAGAACGTACCAGTGTGACTTCAAACACTTTGTTACAGGAAATGTTCAAAATGTCCTCCATTAGCGAGGATACATGCATCCACCCTCCATCGCATGGAATCCCTGATGCACTGATGCAGCTGTGGAGAATGGCGTATTGTATCACAGCTGTCCACAATACGAGCACGAATAGTCTCTATATTTGGTACCGGGGTTGCGTAGACAAGAGCTTTCAAATGCCCCCATAAATGAATGTCAAGAGGGTTGAGGTCAGGAGAGCGTGGAGGCCATGGAATTGGTCCGCCTCTACCAATCCATCGGTCACCAAATCTGTTGTTGAGAAGCATACGAACACTTCGACTGAAATGTGCAGGAGCTCCATCGTGTGTGAACCACATGTTGTGTCATACTTGTAAAGGCACATGTTCTAGCAGCGCAGGTAGAGTATCCCGTATGAAATCATGATAACGTGCTCCATTGAGCATAGGTGGAAGAACATGGGGCCCAATCAAGACATCACCAACAATGCCTGCCCAAACGTTCACAGAAAATCTGTGTTGATGACGTGATTGCACAATTGGATGCGGATTCTCGTCAGCCCACAAATGTTGATTGTGAAAATTTACAATTTGATCACGTTGGAATGAAGCCTCATATGTAAAGAGAACATTTGCACTGAAATGAGGATTGACACAGTGTTGGATGAACCATTTGCAGAAGTGTACCCGTGGAGGCCAATCAGCTGCTGATAGTGCCTGCACACGCTGTACATGGTACGGAAACAACTGGTTCTCCCGTAGCACTCTCCATACAGTGACGTGGTCAACGTAACCTTGTACAGCAGCAACCTCTCTGACGCTGACACTAGGGTTATCGTCAACTGCACGAAGAATTGCCTCGTCCATTGCAGGTGTGCTCGTCATTCTAGGTCTTCCCCAGTCACGAGTCATAGGCTGGAATGTTCCGTGCTCCCTAAGACGCCAATCAATTGCTTCGAACGTCTTCCTGTCGGGACACCTTCGTTCTGAAAATCTGTATCGATACAAACGTACCGCACCACGGCTATTGCCCCGTGCTAATCCATACATCAAATGGGCATCTGCCAACTCCGCATTTCTAAACATTGCACTGACTGCAAAACCACGTTCGTGATGAACACTAACCTGTTGATGCTACGTACTGATGTGCTTGATGCTTGTACTCTAGAGCAATGAGCCGCATGTCAACACGAGCACCGAAGTCAACATTACCTTCCTTCAATTGGGCCAACCGGCGGTGAATCGAGGAAGTACAGTACATACTGACGAAACTAAAATGAGCTCTAACATGGAAATTAAGCGTTTCTGGACACATGTCCACATAACATCTTTTCTTTATTTGTGTGTGAGGTATGTTTCCTGAAAGTTTGGCCATACCTTTTTGTAACACCCTGTATAACTGTTATAGCACATACGTTCATTTCGAAGTTAGAGTAACAAGGATGCTTTATTACTATTATTTTGTTTCATTAACCGTCTACCTCATTGTTAAGTCATTTAAGTAGAAATTGGTACCTGACGTTACAGCAGCAGGTCTGAAACTGACAGGTAGCTTACTTGTGTAAACTGCAGTGTTGCTAACCTGTTTTTATATATGAAGTAATTCTAATTTTAAGTGATTGGATGAAACTTAGTCCAGACCAAATAAGCTGTAAGCAGATATTAGACAGACAACAACTAGAATAGTAGCAGTCATCACTAACAGAACAAACACAGAGAAACAATTTGAACTGTGAGACAACTTTTATACATTAGATAGAATACAACACAGCATAAAAAAATTACAAAAATTCACTGTCGCAGGGAAAAAAATCACGTGTTACTGATATTTTTCTTCTTCCAGTATTTTAGTTTTTCTTTCAGGGCCAGAATCTTTAAATTTTTAATCCTCAGCTCCTTTTTATGTTCTGCCTTCATCATGTGTAATTGGGCCTCCAAAAGTTCCACTCTAGCACACATTTTCGATTACTTTTCCCGAGCCTGATGGCCTTGGTTTTGCAGGCATCCTGCTACGATACCATGTATTTTTCGGTGTGCAAATGTTTTCATTGGGTGGATCAGGAGACTGCGAAACACACTGCAGCTGGGTGACATCCACCAGAACATTCTATGATGTCTCTTTACTTTGTATTACGTCAGGTGTGTGGGAAGTGCTAGGTTCTGTGCACTCTGGTAACTCGACAACTGAAGCAGGTGGCATGTTCTCACTGCACTGCACTCCATGTTGACAACATCCACAATCATATTAAACTGTTCATTGGAATCGTATGTATTTGTTAACGGTTTCATTGAGGAACCAACAATTTCTAACAATTTAGATCATGGATCTTGGTTTTTTGGGTAGGCTTCCCCCCACCTGTTTTATACACTTTCAACTTTTCTTCTGCAAGGTCTTTTCGAAGTCTTCTTTTCATGTTTTCATAACAGGTGTTCTTCCTGTCACATGATCTTTTTGTCACACCTGAAATTAAATAAATGTTGTTGTTTGTAGTGCCATAAATTAATTCTTATATTATTTACATTCATAAGTCCATTTTGTAGTCTGAGGCTCTTAACTTATAACTGCAATAAAAATCTAAGATCTATATATGGCTGTTGTTTACATATCAGTTCATTAAAAAGAAGGTGGTATAGGCACATATGAAGAATACGGCACAGGGCTAAGTGAGAAATGTATGTTCACAATTTTCAACAAGAAAGCTATCGTTAGTCACATAATATTTAGTTAACAGTAGCACGGCATTGGATTTTCAATTTAAAACTAACAAAACAATTCCAACCACAAATGTACGTAGTCCTATCATACATTTCAGTGGTACGCCAATAACACTTTCAAATTTCAAACTAAAAGCCAGAGTGTCCCATATCCTACGCTTATGATGAACCTTGGAAAAGTTATTAATTTATGAGTGTTAAAAGAAAAAAATTCCTTGAGGTCTATGTTTATGTGCTGCTCCATGACTCTGCTGTCAATATCTTTATTCTTTGCTTTTGTGTAACTTCTGTGTTTTTTTCAGTAAATGTGTTTTTTTCGTATCCAGGGTGTAATTATAAAGTTAATAAAATGTTCTCTTGCCTTTAAAATAATATTTTTGATCATGTTATGGGCCCAGTACACGCATAAAGGCAAACAACATAGTTTAATTAAAACAATATTTGAAATGAGCCTATGTCTGTAAAGAAACATGATTGCTAGCGGCGATTATAAGGTCAGCATTGATAAGCTTGAAGGACCTGAGGACTGGGCGAAATGGAAATGACAAATTTCTATGGTGCTGCGTTCATATGGACTAGAAGATATTATTAACGGTACGCGTGAACGTGTAGAGTTGCCGCAAGATGCGACAAGTGCACAAAAAGAAGCGTATGTGGAATGGCACAAGGACGACGCAAAGGCAGCAAATCTTATAGCAAGTGCGCTAAGTAAACCTGTTGTAGAACTCGTCTTAACGTGCAAGAATGCTAAAGAAATCTGGGACAAATTACGCGCCCGGTTTGAATGTAGCAGTACTCAGCGTTTGAATATGTTGATTGAAACATTTTTCCGTGTTAAACGTGATGAAATGGAAGATATTAGTGCACATGTGGCCAAACTCGAAAAGTTATTTGTGGACCTGAACGATGAATTAGCAAAACATGAAGAAAATACGCTATCTGAAAGAATCATAAATGGTCGAATTTTGTCTACACTGGCAAAAGACTACGACCATTTTAACGATCTCTGGGATACGATACCGACAGAAAAGCAAAGCTTGAATTTATTAATTGAAAAGCTCTGTACTATTGAACTGCGTGAACAAGACATTAATGGAAGTGCAGCTTTCGTCGTGTCTAAAACAAGAAAACGGCAAACAAGTAACCAGCAAGTAAAGATGACGAAGTCACAATTAAAACAGAAGTTTCCGTGTAATATATGCAAACAATTAGGTCACTGGGCAGCAGAGTGTCCACAGAACACTTGTGACAGCAATAAAAGAAAAGAAAAGAGAAGAAGCTAGAAAGTGAACACGCTGCATTTACTTCATACGCTATGGGTGTGTGTACCAGTAATCACAGTAACCCAAATAAATGGTATTGCGACAGTGGCGCTACAAATCATATCACTCCCAACAAACAGTATTTTGTTTCTTATAGTGAATTTGATGCTCCTCAAATAATTTCATTGGGAAAACAAGATGTCAAAATGTGTGCGTACGGTCAAGGAACAGGTTACATCCAAATTCGACGAAACAATAAATGGTACAATGCTAGAATGGACAATGTTTTGTACGTCCCTGATGCAAGTGCTAATCTGTTCTCTCACGTGAGAGCCATTGCCTGCAGAGGCTACAGTACTAATTTTAGTTATAATAATGTCTGTGTTCGAAAACAAGTCAATGGCAATATTGTTATGACAGGTTATGTGAAAAATGGACTTTATGTGTTGAACATGCATGTTGTTAGAAATGCAAAAATGAATCATGTGAACTTGATGAGTTCATACGAAACATTGCAAGTGTACCATGAAAGGTTTGGTCATCAAAATAAACAACATGTGAAGTATATTTTAAAGGGAATGAACGTTAATGTGGAAGATGCCAAGAGTGAATTTTGTGACGGCTGTGCGGTTGGAAAGATGCATAGGCTGCCATTCGAAACACAAACAATACGCTCTACCAGTACTGGTGAATTAATCCAAGCGGATGTCAATGGACCAATGAGCACGAAATCTTTTGGAGGCAAGCATTATTATGTATGTCTCAAAGACGATTTTAGTAAATTTCGTCAAATTTTCTTTTTGAGACACCAAAGTGAAGCGTGTACTGTGCTTAAGCAGTTTTTAAATGAAGCATGAACTAATGGACATGTTGTCAAACAATTTAGATGTGTTGGTGGCAAAGAATTTAACAATAAGAATGTCAGTGAACTGCTTGCAGACAGGGAATAGAGCTTCTGAGTCCTCCTCCTTACACTCCTGAACAAAATGGTGTGGCTGAACGGGAAAATAGGACCATTGTTGAAGCTGCCTGGTCAATGCTAAATCTGAGTAAATTATCTAAAGGGTTGTGGGCAGAGGCATGTAACACAGCAGTCTACCTAATAAATCGTACTGGAAAATCTTCAGTTGAAAATAAAACCCCTTATGAACTATGGTTTAATCGACCAGTAGGACGACTTGATCATCTCAGAATTTTTGGCACAGGCTGCTATGTTCACATTAACAAACAATTCCGTTCTAAGTTTGATGATAAGGCAGTTTTTGGACGACTTGTTGGATATGTTAATGACAAGGATGGGTTCAGAGTTTGGATTCCATCCAAAAGAAAAGTGGTGTTGAGTCACGATGTGAAATTTAAGCCATAAATTGTGATTTACGTAGTGATCATGTTGAATTTGAAGTCCCTCAGGAAGAATTTAATGATCCTAATTCATCTAAAGATGACCAGTGTAAATCTCCTAGGCTGCACACTTCTGGAGGAAGTCAAACTCAAGAAAAAATTGGCACACCCGATTCTAGAGAAAGTCAAGAGTCGAGTGAATCTTATGAAAATAAAGAATTAACAGAATTTCTAAAAGCAGAAGCTGCTGACTCTTCTAATGAAGAGAAACAGAAGAATAAAAGACAACAAAGAAAATCAACCTGGATGGAAAGTGGTGAATTTTGTATGGTAACAAAAGTTGATGCACTTGATTACGAAGATCCAAAATGTTTTTCAGAAATATTGCAGTCAAACGAGAAGGAAGAATGGGTGCTAGCTATCAGTAAGAACTTCAATCACTAAAGAAAAACAATACCTGGGTGCTGGTTGACCATCCGAAGAGTGCCAAAGAATTGCAAAACCGCTGGGTTCTACAGCGAAAGGTCGCAGTCAATGGAGTTGGCATGCAAGAGACAAAGCAATAATTTCATGATTTTTTTCTTTTGGAGGAAGTGTTAAAAGAAAAAATTCCTTGAGGTCTATGTTTATGTGCTGCTCCATGACTCTGCTGTCAATATCTTTATTCTTTGCTTTTGTGTAACTTATGTGTGTTTTTTTCAGTAAATGTGTTTTTTTCATATCCAGGGTGTAATTATAAAATTAATAAAATGTTTTCTTGCTTTTAAAATAATATTTTTCATCAATCAGTAAACTTACCAGGTGTAGAATTAAATTGCGCCTCCACATGGGACCACATTGCCTGTTTTTCTTTTAAGTTGCAGCTGTCGGTTTTCTTATTTTCAAGAACGGATGTATTTGCACCCATCAGTTCAAGAAGTACATCTATCTCGTACTTCAAGAAATTCGGTGTTCTTCTTTTATTCTCCATTATTCTCCAAAAAAGCGAACAGATCAGAATTAGGTACTGAGGTACGTATACACACGTCTGCTTGTCAACAGAAAAAGCAGCAAAGAGAGAATGTGGCACCAGCGATTAACTGTGGAATTTCATGTTTACTAACGTCTTTGCGTCGCCACATAGAGTAAATATCTCTGGAGTGAGCATTCACATGCAAGGAGGTATATAAACTACATAGAGTGTCTATCTTTCTCCTGAAACTCCTGTCCGGCCGGACGTGGGGTCTGCATCCTTCCACCATCCTCCACACCTACAAATCCATGATCCGCCCCATCCTTTGTTATGCCAGCATCCCTTGGATTTCCGCCCCTCCCCGGTTCTATAAAGCCCTCCAAATCCTCGAACGCCATGCACTCCGCCTCGTCTTCCGCATCCACCTTCCGTCCCCCACGACATCCTCTACGACCTCATCCCCATCCCCCACCTTCTCCTTTACCTTGAACACATCTGCACACTATATATTGTCCGCCGCCTTGATCCCCCTCACCCCCTGGTGTCTCCCTTCCTCTCCACCCCCAACGCATTGCCGCATCTTTACCGTTGTGTCCCTCCATCTCTTCATCTCCACACCCTCCATCTCCTTTCCCAACACAACTTCCACCATCTCCCCCTCCCGGATGATGAGCTTCGCCCTGACATCTACCCTTCCTACCAACTCTAACCCCCTCTTCCTGCCTCCTCCTCAGGGCTCCCTCTCCTCCCCCTCCCTCCTTCTGAGTGGCTTTCCCCTTCTACTCCCCCTCCATCTCTTGTGCCTCCTTTCAGTGTCTCTGTGCTCCCTCCTGCCCTGTCTTCCCTTTTCCTCTCCCGCCCCACGTGTCTCCTGCCTCTTCGTGAACCCACGGTTGCCCCTCCTCTCTTCATCCCGCTGCTTCCCCAGCTGCCCCATGCTCTCCCCTCCTTTTCCATCCTCTCTGACCTTTCCCTCGGCAGGTCCCACCTGGTAGTTTTACTCTTCATCATGTGTGCTCTAAGTGGGTTTTAAGTGTGTTGTTTCGGAGTGTTTTTAATACTGTGGCCAACTTTTAACCTGTGCATGCGCATTCAGTGTCTTCTCTGTGTTTCAAGAATCGCCAACTGTGTTTTTTTAACTTTCTGGTGACTTTTTTAGCTGTCCCCCATGAACGTCTACATGTCAATGTATTTTTACCTCCATTTTCTCCCCTTACTCTGTTCTATGTTCCCCTTTTTTATCTCCTTATGTATGTATCATTTTACTCTTGTTTTAGTTGTCGTGTCACTCGGCTGAAGAGCGGCGGATTGTGCTGCTGACAGCCCTCCCCTGCCCATATGGGGCAGGGGAATGAAATCACAATAAAGAAAGAAAAAAAGCTATCTGTGAGGTAACAGCACTCGCAGTGGCAGCAAAAAGTAACAGTGGCCGCCATTTTTTGACACGTCTACATGTCAGTATATTTACATTTGGTGTATTGTACTGGCGTTAGAAAATCACTGTTTTCCGGTTGTAATTTGTTTTAAAAATCTTATTGATCGATCGCAAATCATGCCCAGTGTATGTGCAGCGTACAATTGCGCTAATAGAAGTGATAAAACAACTGGAATATCATATTTCAGGTGAGTGTCTAAATGCGTCTTATGCATCATTTTCGTGTTTAAGCTGTATACAAAATATAAATAAGCTACTATATACACGTCTCTTTATTTTTAGATTTCCCCTGAAAAAGAGAGAGCTGGAAAGTCGGTGGGTAGCCAATATGAGGCGAGATAAGTGGCAGCCAACTCAATATAGCTACATATGCTCTTTTCACTTTGAAGATAGATACATGTATAATACAAACGAGAAAAGGCGACTTCTGGCAAACGCAGTACCGACAATATTTATGTTTCCTGACAGTCTGCAGAAAACAACTATAGTATAGAGACAACCAAGGAAACGACCTGTCAGTGAAGAATCAGCTTAATTATCAAATGAACCAGATGAAATAGTTTTCCTGTTATTTATTTGCTGTATGGGTTATGTGTGAATTTTACTGTTAATCAATGTATGTTTAAAGAAAAATAAAGCTTAATGATAATTATTCATTTTTGTAGGTGAAAGAGTGAACCAGAATGATCATACAGATCATTCTTATTGTTTGCCTAGCCCTAAAAAATTGAAACAGAATTATGAGGCACTACAGAAAAGGACCGAGAAGCTGAGGAAGAAAGCGAAACATGCAAGGCAAAGTGTTTCAAGAAAGAAGAAACAAATTGTGACATATAAACAGTGGTTGTAGGCCTAAATAAGAGACTTCAAGACTGTGCTTCTGAAGTGATAGACTGTGACAAAAATAGTGATATTCTGAAGCACTTTTTGCAATGCAAAACAAATGTTCAATTCCTCAATATATCCTAAAGAAATAAGACAGTTTGCCCTTACACTCAATTTTTACTCCTTCAAACCTTATAATTATTTGAGGAAGTCTGTTAAATTACCCCATCCTCAAACACTCCGCAGGTGGGCAACTAAAGTAAATGGCAGTCCTGGATTTCTGTGGGATTAATATGAGCTGGAAAATTCCTGTTGGCTATTGTTTTCTTAATGGTTTAACAGCAAGTGTGATACTTAATTTACTGCAGCAGTACCTCCGTAAATTGGAGGAAACTAATGGAAAACAGGTTTCATTGCAATAAAATGCATCAAAAATAGTTTTCATACTGATTCCAAAGGATGTATTAAAATTGTTAACAGTGGCAGAAAGGGTATTCAGGGACTGTCAAACCTTAATATGGAAGAAGAACTTCCTTCTGTAGTTGTGTGTGGAATTGTTCAGAATGTTGGGTGACAGGCCGAATTTATTTACTCGATTTTGACCATCTAATGGTGCCAGCTGAATTTGGAGAAGAGTCACATTACTCTTTTCTAGTCAGGATGCTGTTAAAATAGTATTTTAATTATAGGTTACACCACCATTTGTGCAAAAACCAGGCCAATGGAAGAAAGAGGGAAACATATTCGGCAAATATATACAAACGTATATTGTTTAAGGGACAATGAAAGGTCCTACGCTGTCAATTGATCGTTTTTGGACCTACTGAACTATTTAAAATTGTTTTTGACCTAATCTATATGGCATTGCAGCAAAATGGACTGCAACATTTCGTAATAAACTTTTCAATTAATCGATGTCAGACGTGTGTTTCATTTCTTTTAGCCTTAATCACTATATGTATTACAGTAGAGAAATCAGATTGTCAGTGCAGATTGGCTTTTTTTACGCAATGCGTAGTAAACAATAACAACATTCAGTATTAGCAGACGACGTGTAGGCTGCACCTTGACGTTACAAGACATGGCGGCTCAGTTTTCAAGTTGCTGCAAAGATGGCGGTGCCATAGCCAGTCTATGTTGTTTATATAGGTCGTTGTTCACATGTGCAGAACAGATTTTGTATTGTCAACATGCATTGCCGACCTGGTTACGTGTTCTCAGGACATCGTGTGTTTGTCCGTATAGCGCCCTGTATATTTCGAATGTCACTACATCCCTAGTACAGACGGATTCTTTTCGTAGGTGTCGTTGATTATTTATATATATATTGCGCAGACATTTTAACAATATCCATTTGATACCGGGAATAAACCAGCTACGTAAATTTTAAGGGCAAGTGATTCTGCTTCTTTGCGATCGGTGTCACAGTTCAGATGCACCCGATTTTTGGTAGTTTTCGGTATGATACGGCACTTTATAGTATTACAGAGCCTGACATACATTTTTGCAGTGATAGTCTTGCAAAACGACTTGGCAGTACGCTAATACTTTTTCAAGTGTCCGAAAAACACCGAATTTCCCTCACATTAGCTATTATATCCCTGCTAATTCGTCCTTTTTTTCTGCTATTTCTGCGTATTTCTTTTCTCGTTTTTGCGACCTAAAGCACAATTTTTCTTACTGGTGACACTTTGAAGTGTTTATTTAACGCATTTTACGTACTTGCTCCCAGTTTATTAAATAAATAGTAGACTGAGTAAGAAGGGGGAAAAAAGGCGATCGGAGTATAGTAAACGAAATACAGTTGATCATGTAACAGTCAACCCATATTAACACCATTAAAGGAAATGGAAAGTGATACAAATGAAAGAGTTTGGGAACATGTTTACTAATATTTTACGCTTCTTAATCAAATGGTGAAGAAAATAAATTGAAGGCAAAATACACCAAAGGTGAATGTGTACTTTGATTAGCTACACTATTGTTTTTTATTTGATTTGTGCAGAAAATGTATTTAAGCTGAATGCAGAAACTGGTAGTAGGTGCTGTGGAAAATTAAAAATGGTTGGTATCGCATCTATCTTCATCCACACATGTCCAAATTTTTCTGTCTCTAAACATTCCTCTTCAAAGTGTTTTGAACATACTTTGGAATATTTTGTTGGGACAAAATTACTCCTCCTTATTTTCTGGAGCCAAATCTTTACTCGTTGTTCATCCTTCGGGAAACTAAAATACAAAACACACATAATCATCCTCCATACCCTAGACACACTTAACATGGTCTCCTACTGTAACTTTATAGTAAATAAAAATGTTTGCACACACACATTATATGAAGACAATTACAGACTACCACTCCATTGAATTTATCTGTCTCCTGTCTTTCAAATCTATATACATAATCTATAAGTCACTGATAAATGCATGGAGGATAGTATTTGCTGAAACAACTAACCATTCCCTTCCCCGTTTCACTAGCAAATTTACGAGAGGAAGTGATTGTTTGTAAGCTTTTCTACGAGCCGTAATATCTATTATATAGTCATAAAATCGTAGAAAAATAGGTCTACAGAATCAAGCCTTAATTATAATGCATCTCGAAATTTTTAAACATAGTATCCATGGAAAGTTACTATTCCTTCTCTCACATATTTTTCTTTGCATCCGTAGCAACAACAGTAATTCGCCATCGCTATTACACTATCAACAAACGGTGAAAACACAACAAAAACTCTTGATGTTACAAACTTCGAACTCTGAGGAAAGCACACACACACAGCGAAGTCCCGAAAACACTTGACAATCCTGGTTTAATATTGACAACATGCGCAGAACGCAATGCTCACTCCAGAGATATTTACTATATGCGTCGCCAGGGCACTTTCCATTGCAATGTAGAGAGTTTACCGCGGTAAAATGCACGGTTGGCTGACGACGGTATGCTGACCAGCGATTGACGTTGGTGCACTGCAGAAACATTTTAAACGCGATTTACTTTTAACCATGATCGTGGGATCTTGGTTATCATGCTTTTTGACCGGGGTTGGTGCACTCGGCCATTAAAGTTAGATAAGATATGGTGATAGACTTTCTACCAATGATTCGACAATCGATTACCTTTGATCGAGACTAATGACATTAGTCAGAGATAGTTTTACTGTCTACAGCACATGATGAGTGGTAACACTCTCTGTGTGCTCTATATAAACGGCACCTCCACAGCCTCGCAATCAATTGGTAACTTACCTCGGAAGATGTTGCATGCAATTGGCAACGAAACATCAGGAGGAAGAACTTCTACTGTTCAACCTTGGCTGTGTAGCCCAGAAGCTTAATTAAGGAAGACACTGGCCATGAAAGCCTAAATGTTATGATCTGGAGCTTCTGTTAACTCGGCAACATTTTCTAAAGATGCAATCAATTCCTCTGCGTCTTTCTTACCATTTTTGAAACTATTGGCTCTATATTCTTCCATAACACTAAGTGTTGATTTTATTAATTTTACTGTAGTGTCTGATTGCATACATTCTTGCTGAAATGGTTTATTGACTCTCTTGACATGGCAAAGGACATTATGCCATATGACAGCACACAAATAAAACTTACATCTTGAGATTTCCTTCAAGAGACTGGGTACTGATGCTTGAGAGCTTCCTAGTCCTTTACAGAGGCTGAAAATAATGTCAACAATCCCTGAACTGCCAACACCAAAGCCGCCCGGAGTGGCTGTGCGGGTCTAGGCGCTACAGTCTGAAGCTGAGCGACCGCTATGGTTCGAATCCTGCCTCGGGCATGGATGTGTGTGATGTCCTCAGGTTAGTTAGGTATAATTACACTCCTGGAAATGGAAAAAAGAACACATTGACACCGGTGTGTCAGACCCACCATACTTGCTCCGGACACTGCGAGAGGGCTGTACAAGCAATGATCACACGCACGGCACAGCGGACACACCAGGAACCGCGGTGTTGGCCGTCGAATGGCGCTAGCTGCGCAGCATTTGTGCACCGCCGCCGTCAGTGTCAGCCAGTTTGCCGTGGCATACGGAGCTCCATCGCAGTCTTTAACACTGGTAGCATGCCGCGACAGCGTGGACGTGAATCGTATGTGCAGTTGACGGACTTTGAGCGAGGGCGTCTAGTGGGCATGCGGGAGGCCGGGTGGACGTACCGCCGAATTGCTCAACACGTGGGGCGTGAGGTCTCCACAGTACATCGATGTTGTCGCCAGTGGTCGGCGGAAAGTGCACGCGCGCGTCGACCTGGGACCGGACCGCAGCGACGCACGGATGCACGCCAAGACCGTAGGATCCTACGCAGTGCCGTAGGGGACTGCACCGCCACTTCCCAGCAAATTAGGGACACTGTTGCTCCTGGGGTATCGGCGAGGACCATTCGCAACCGTCTCCATGAAGCTGGGCTACGGTCCCGCACACCGTTAGGCCGTCTTCCGCTCACGCCCCAACATCGTGCAGCCCGCCTCCAGTGGTGTCGCGACAGGCGTGAATGGAGGGACGAATGGAGACGTGTCGTCTTCAGCGATGAGAGTCGCTTCTGCCTTGGTGCCAATGATGGTCGTATGCGTGTTTGGCGCCGTGCAGGTGAGCGCCACAATCAGGACTGCATACGACCGAGGCACACAGGGCCAACACCCGGCATCATGGTGTGGGGAGCGATCTCCTACACTGGCCATACACCACTGTTGATCGTCGAGGGGACACTGAATAGTGCACGGTACATCCAAACCGTCGTCGAACCCATCGTTCTACCATTCCTAGACCGGCAAGGGAACTTGCTGTTCCAACAGGACAATGCACGTCCGCATGTATCCTGTGCCACCCAACGTGCTCTAGAAGGTGTAAGTCAACTACCCTGGCCAGCAAGATCTCCGGATCTGTCCCCCATTGAGCATGTTTGGGACTGGATGAAGCGTCGTCTCACGCGGTCTGCACGTCCAGCACGAACGCTGGTCCAACTGAGGCGCCAGGTGGAAATGGCATGGCAAGCCGTTCCACAGGACTACATCCAGCATCTCTACGATCGTCTCCATGGGAGAATAGCAGCCTGCATTGCTGCGAAAGGTGGATATACACTGTACTAGTGCCGACATTGTGCATGCTCTGTTGCCTGTGTCTATGTGCCTGTGGTTCTGTCAGTGTGATCATGTGATGTATCTGACCCCAGGAATGTGTCAATAAAGTTTCCCCTTCCTGGGACAATGAATTCACGGTGTTCTTATTTCAATTTCCAGGAGTGTAGTTCTAAGTTCTAGGCGACTGATGACCTCAGAAGTTAAGTCACATAGTGCTCAGAGCCATTTGAACCAACACCAAAACAGTGTAGCGTAGTAATAGATGATGTAGCTGCATTACTAACAACAAAGTTCAAGCTATGAGCATAGAAGGGGTATAATGAGCTGCTGGATTTTCTTCAATGATATGAGCTTCTGTGCTGCTCGTCTTGTCCTTCATGTTGCTCCCATTGCTGTAAGATTGTCCCCTACAATCCACAAATGGTATGCCAAGGGTATGTAGCATCTGAAGTAACAATTACTTAAGACCTCTTCCAGTGTGTCACATGCTTAAAAAAAAGAAAAAAAACTGTTAAAACTGGTTTGGAAAACACATCTATCATTCTTAAAACCACACTTAATTGTTCCATGTGACTTAATAATCTGGGGTACAGTCCAGTGTTATTGAATAATATTTATTTTTGTGTGTGATAGATACCATCTCATCAGAAGTTATGGTAGCGATTTCGTTTTGTGTATCCTTACTTAAGTAATTAACCAGCCTTCCAGTTTGAGCCACATGATTAATATGATCATTTAATATAGGACTGAAGTTAGCCATTAATTCTTCTTGCCCTAAAATATCTCCATTACTGGGTTTTCCCAACACTTCGGGGTCATCTCTTAATGGAAGATTTCTTTCGACAAGGAAATATGTTATGGGAAGTAACTGATCTCCACCTCTTTTCCTCCTGATCAGTTTCATCTTGAGTTGCCTGATACATTACTTTTGAGTTTTTAATTATTTGTGAAAGCTCTTTCCATTTGCACATTTCATTAATATGACTGCAGTACAATTCATGGTTAGAGAGAACTTTTTACAAGCTTAGCCAGTTTCTGAAACCATTTCTTGTAATAGCACCAGCACTCAAAACAAGTTGCAAGAAAAGTAATATGCAGCATCTTTTGTCTGAGAATATACAAGCTACGTTTGCTTAACTTTTTCAGCATTTTAAAGATGATAGACGCCATGAAAAACAGTAAAGCACCTTCTTGTCTCACTATCCACAGGAAATGACGTTTTTCACCAATGTCTTGTGGACGTTCCTTCATTGCTCTTCTTCTAAAATTGTAGTTTATAATATATGGTCAGCTTCCCGGATCACTAACATCATTGACAATTTGAAAGCTGTTACCATCCTTAGATGATTTTCTTTCGTCTTGGAGATCTTGTCTTGCACTGGTTTCTTCTGCAGAAACATTAGTACTAGCTATTTCTGCTAGTGAAACACTTTCATCAGCCACTAATTCTTGGATGCACGATAGCAAGCAGCTATCGGTCTATCAGCTTGTAACACATTAGCTTGGTACAACTGCTGTTGCATGAGCAATTTAGTTTCGCTAGGGACATGAAACGACCCATTAGCTCGTACACTCTGTCAGGAGGAAGTGGATGTCATTGAGATGGAGAAATAATTAGGAGCAGTACTGCTCAATGTCTTAAGAGCCATCGATATGGCTGGTTTGTGAGATTGAAGGGACCAGACTACTATAGTCATCGGTCCCCCATCGATATGATGTGACATAAGGGCTGTTTCAATAAAGTCCTCACCATGGGAGTGTCCCTGCCACATATAAAATGATTTGACATGACACAGCACATTTACACAGTGCCACATCCTTGCTAGGGAAGCAAGGCCTTGGGGAAGCCCCACTAAATACGTAGGCATCACTATCGACTATCGCCTTATATGGAGTCAACAAGTGGATGACCTGCACAAGAAAACGACAGGAAGACTGTGTGTGCTCTATCCCTTTCACAGTCCACAATCAGAAAACCCACCGCAAATAAGGAGTCACAATTTACATGACTCTACATGCCCATCTTCGAGTATGAAGTCATTGGTTGGGGGAAATCCTGCAGAGAGACAACATATCTAAAGCTTACAAAAGAGGGTGATCCGACTTGTCCTGCACTTACTTTATGAATTCCCAACTGAAGAGCTATTTAGGATAAGCCCAATGCCTTCCCTCTAGGCGGGACATAGACAGATGGCACAGGTCGTTTATCAAAAGATGGCCCAATCTACTAGTTTCCACATTCGCACATACAGAACCCATGTGCAGTGTAGGAACACTACGGGAGGTCCTCATGTACTTCGGAACTAAAATCCCTGAAGCAGTGGGGACAAAAGCAACAATGATAATACAAGGAGAGTAAGTAGACAACTGAGTTTAGATGCACAGCTACACAGGCTTTGCTTCACTGAGGCTCAGACAGAAACAACACAGATGTCATTTTGTGACTGATATTGCTGCCCCTTCAACTTTTACGCTGCCTGCCATCACGGCAATGAATTGTTTACTGAGGGAAAGGAAAGCACAGAGGCGGTTTATGCATGTAACACATGCTAGAGGTCAGGGTCCTTCAGCAGCGTTAGCCAGTTTTCCGGTCGGAAATTACCTGTTAGCAGTTTTGAATTGAAAGTAATAATACTTTTTAGTATTGTTGCTGTTGTGGTCTTCAGTCCTGAGACTGGTTTGATGCAGCTCTCCATGCTACTCTATCCCGTGCAAGCTTCTTTATCTCCCAGTACTTACTGTAACCTACATTCTTCCGAATCTGCTTAGTGTATTCATCTCTTGGTCTCCCTCTACGATTTTTACCCTCACACTGCCCTCCAATGCTAAATTGGTGATCCCTTGATGCCTCAGAACATGTCTTACCAACCGGTCCCTTCTTCTTGTTAAGTTGTACCACAAACTCCTCTCTCCCCAATTATATTCAACACCTCCTCATTAGTTATGTGATCTACCCATCTAAGTGAGGGGGAGGTTACACACTGTTAGCATGATAAAAATGATTTTTTAAACCTGAATCACATTCTTTCGTCTGTGTACCAGGAGTTTTCTTTATATGCAGACTCGAGAAATTATCGAAGACTGGAGGAATATCAAATATATTAATGACTGTTTACTACATGCTATAAGCACCAATAAAACTTATTATAACCACATTTTGTTAAAAACCATAGTGTAATCCTGCTCTGGGCCGGTTGATGGTCGTGCAGTAGGACGGCTATTTTTGTTTTGATCTTTAAAGCATTTTTTTTTGCTTCCATGTAAAATGTGAAAATAACGTCTTACACAATTTTATTTCACCAATTTAAGCACTAGCCTGCCTTTTATGACTATATATCTCCATCATAACACTGAATGAAATGTTTGGACCACGGCCTACTTAATCCATGGTACAGGGTGCTCAGGAACAGTCTGGAAAGTTTGTAAGGGTGTTCCAGGGAAGGTTGTGCTTGTAATAACTATGAAGAAAGAAATTCGATATATCACGCCGTTTGAAACTTATTTAGCATTGACGTCAACCAATCAGGTCATCGCGCCTAAAATTCAATCAGCCTGCCACATATAGTGTTGCAAACATGTTGTTCGTTTTATTTCTTCACACTGAGCAAACGTAGTTTTTGCTCATCTAGATTAAATTCATCACTTCCCAAACAGGCACATTTTAACTGGTAATGCGCATTTGGAAAAGTGGTAACTCACTGACCCAATGATAAACGTGCATTACCGCATTTTCGCCCGTGCAGGTTCTTGAATTCTCGTGTGCGACGACTTTAATGGCTAACTTCAATGCTAAATGACTCGGAAACGGCGCAAGGTATCGATTTTTTTTCCTTAATTATTTCTCATAAAAACCTCCCCTTACCTTACAAGCTTTTTTAGACTGTTTCTTACCATCTTGTATATATTGGTACTGCACCAAGTAAATTGATCGGTGTGTCCAGTTGTCCCCACAGTAAGTGGGGAGAGACAAAGATAGCCGTTTTTCCAGGTTTTTACCCCCACTCTAATTACAGTAGGTGGACCGGAGATTTGCCATCCAGTGCAGGTGCTGACTTGTGCATGAATAATTTTTTGTGAAATGCATTGGAACATGGTAGACAGATCTACTGAAAAAACACAGCTCAGCTTAAAATTGTGACAAAAACGTAAAACATCCCCACAAAAACAGTACTGAGCTACATTGTAGCAAACCGTAATTCAAACAAGTTCAGATTGCCCCGTTGTTTCAGCCTACACCGTCTCTTGCGTGAGTTTACTGACAGATGATTTTTAAGATCTTTGTTAACAATGTTGTACTGTCAACAATATTGTGATGCAAGTTCATAATAATTCTCAGCAGATCAAAAGGGAACAGACCATAAAAAGAATCACTTACACAAATTTTAAAAACGTGCGGCTGCATTTAGACTTTCCTTTCATATACCACTGATGAGACTTACTCGTGTGTCCAGCTAGGTGGCTGTTAGATTAGATTAATTATTCATTCCATAGACCCATAAAAGAAGGAATCCTCCTGGGTGTGGAACATGTCAGATAAACACATTACAAAAATTTAATTAGAAAAACTTTAGTTTCATTAATTTTAATGATCCTCAGTCAATAAACAGTAAAATTATATACATGAATTAAATTTAAACTTCTAATATTTACAGATTTAATACTTACATATGCTTTCAATAAATCCATCATTCAGACATTTGCTATTTTCTTGGCTGTTACAACCAAGTATTCTTAAAAATTAAAGTAAATTTTTCATTTCAGTGATCCTCAGTTAAGAACAGTCAGATTATGTACGAGATTTAAAATTAAACTTCCACTATTTACAGACTTAAGACTTACATCTGCTTTCTATACATCCATCATTCACACAGTAGGTAGTTACTTGGCTCATACAACTGAGTATTGTCAAAAATTAAAGTGTAATAAATTTTCATTAAAATGGACTACTGCACTTGTTGAGAAACTCATGGATGGAATAGAAGGAGTTGACCACCAAAAATTCTTTTAAATTATGTTTAAATTGTGCCTTGTCTGAAACTAAACTCTTAATGTTTGATGGTAACTTACTGAAAATATGCGTTGCTGAATACTGGACTCCTTTGTGGGCAAGAGTAAGTGATTTTAAATCTTTATGTATATTGTTCTTATTCTTAGTATTGATACCGTGTACTAAGCAGATAGTTGGAAAAAAGAGATGTATTATTTACAACACACTTCATTAAGGAATAAATGTACTGAGACGCTGTGGTTAATATGCCCAGTTCTTTGATTTACACTACTCATTACTCTTATTATATGCTTCTGTACTCTAAAAATTTTTTCTCTCTTTGTTGAATTACTTCAAAATATGATACCATATGACATAAAGGAGTGAAAATAAGCAAAATATGCCACTTTTTTTATATTTATATCTCCTATGCCTGACATCATTCGCATCGAAAACACAGACTTGTTTAGGCGCTTTAGCAGTTTGTTAGTATGTTGCACCCAACTGAATTTATTATCAAGTTGTAATCCCAAGAATTTTACACTCTCAACTTCTCCTATTTCCATGTCATCATATTTTATGCACACACCAAAAGGAAATCTCTTGGAAGTTCTGAACTGCAAATAGTGGGTCTTTTCAAAGTTTAATGACAGTGAATTGGCAATGAACCACTTATTAATCTCAGTAAAAATTCGATTAGCTGCCCTTTCTACACTTGTATTTGATTTACTATCTACTGCAATGTTTGTATCATCTGCAAATAAGACAAACTTGGGATCTGGTAATTTAACAGATGACAGGTCATTAATATACACAATAAACAGTATTGGACCTAGTATGGAACCTAGGTCCAATACTGTTTATTGTGTATATTAATGACCTGTCATCTGTTAAATTACCAGATCCCAAGTTTGTCTTATTTGCAGATGATACAAACATTGCAGTAGATAGTAAATCAAATACAAGTGTAGAAAGGGCAGCTAATCGAATTTTTACTGAGATTAATAAGTGGTTCATTGCCAATTCACTGTCATTAAACTTTGAAAAGACCCACTATTTGCAGTTCAGAACTTCCAAGAGATTTCCTTTTGGTGTGTGCATAAAATATGATGACATGGAAATAGGAGAAGTTGAGAGTGTAAAATTCTTGGGATTACAACTTGATAATAAATTCAGTTGGGTGCAACATACTAACAAACTGCTAAAGCGCCTAAACAAGTCTGTGTTTTCGATGCGAATGATGTCAGGCATAGGAGATATAAATATAAAAAAAGTGGCATATTTTGCTTATTTTCACTCCTTTATGTCATATGGTATCATATTTTGAAGTAATTCAACAAAGAGAGAAAAAATTTTTAGAGTACAGAAGCATATAATAAGAGTAATGAGTAGTGTAAATCAAAGAACTGGGCATATTAACCACAGCGTCTCAGTACATTTATTCCTTAATGAAGTGTGTTGTAAATAATACATCTCTTTTTTCCAACTATCTGCTTAGTACACGGTATCAATACTAAGAATAAGAACAATATACATAAAGATTTAAAATCACTTACTCTTGCCCACAAAGGAGTCCAGTATTCAGCAACGCATATTTTCAGTAAGTTACCATCAAACATTAAGAGTTTAGTTTCAGACAAGGCACAATTTAAACATAATTTAAAAGAATTTTTGGTGGTCAACTCCTTCTATTCCATCCATGAGTTTCTCAACAAGTGCAGTAGTCCATTTTAATGAAAATTTATTACACTTTAATTT
Organism: Schistocerca piceifrons; assembly: GCF_021461385.2. Lineage (NCBI taxonomy): Eukaryota > Metazoa > Arthropoda > Insecta > Orthoptera > Acrididae > Schistocerca > Schistocerca piceifrons. Next base: position 192,329,767 of record NC_060141.1, read on the forward strand.
TTGACAATACTCAGTTGTATGAGCCAAGTAACTACCTACTGTGTGAATGATGGATGTATAGAAAGCAGATGTAAGTCTTAAGTCTGTAAATAGTGGAAGTTTAATTTTAAATCTCGTACATAATCTGACTGTTCTTAACTGAGGATCACTGAAATGAAAAATTTACTTTAATTTTTAAGAATACTTGGTTGTAACAGCCAAGAAAATAGCAAATGTCTGAATGATGGATTTATTGAAAGCATATGTAAGTATTAAATCTGTAAATATTAGAAGTTTAAATTTAATTCATGTATATAATTTTACTGTTTATTGACTGAGGATCATTAAAATTAATGAAACTAAAGTTTTTCTAATTAAATTTTTGTAATGTGTTTATCTGACATGTTCCACACCCAGGAGGATTCCTTCTTTTATGGGTCTATGGAATGAATAATTAATCTAATCTAACAGCCACCTAGCTGGACACACGAGTAAGTCTCATCAGTGGTATATGAAAGGAAAGTCTAAATGCAGCCGCACGTTTTTAAAATTTGTGTAAGTGATTCTTTTTATGGTCTGTTCCCTTTTGATCTGCTGAGAATTATTATGAACTTGCATCACAATATTGTTGACAGTACAACATTGTTAACAAAGATCTTAAAAATCATCTGTCAGTAAACTCACGCAAGAGACGGTGTAGGCTGAAACAACGGGGCAATCTGAACTTGTTTGAATTACGGTTTGCTACAATGTAGCTCAGTACTGTTTTTGTGGGGATGTTTTACGTTTTTGTCACAATTTTAAGCTGAGCTGTGTTTTTTCAGTAGATCTGTCTACCATGTTCCAATGCATTTCACAAAAAATTATTCATGCACAAGTCAGCACCTGCACTGGATGGCAAATCTCCGGTCCACCTACTGTAATTAGAGTGGGGGTAAAAACCTGGAAAAACGGCTATCTTTGTCTCTCCCCACTTACTGTGGGGACAACTGGACACACCGATCAATTTACTTGGTGCAGTACCAATATATACAAGATGGTAAGAAACAGTCTAAAAAAGCTTGTAAGGTAAGGGGAGGTTTTTATGAGAAATAATTAAGGAAAAAAAATCGATACCTTGCGCCGTTTCCGAGTCATTTAGCATTGAAGTTAGCCATTAAAGTCGTCGCACACGAGAATTCAAGAACCTGCACGGGCGAAAATGCGGTAATGCACGTTTATCATTGGGTCAGTGAGTTACCACTTTTCCAAATGCGCATTACCAGTTAAAATGTGCCTGTTTGGGAAGTGATGAATTTAATCTAGATGAGCAAAAACTACGTTTGCTCAGTGTGAAGAAATAAAACGAACAACATGTTTGCAACACTATATGTGGCAGGCTGATTGAATTTTAGGCGCGATGACCTGATTGGTTGACGTCAATGCTAAATAAGTTTCAAACGGCGTGATATATCGAATTTCTTTCTTCATAGTTATTACAAGCACAACCTTCCCTGGAACACCCTTACAAACTTTCCAGACTGTTCCTGAGCACCCTGTACCATGGATTAAGTAGGCCGTGGTCCAAACATTTCATTCAGTGTTATGATGGAGATATATAGTCATAAAAGGCAGGCTAGTGCTTAAATTGGTGAAATAAAATTGTGTAAGACGTTATTTTCACATTTTACATGGAAGCAAAAAAAAAATGCTTTAAAGATCAAAACAAAAATAGCCGTCCTACTGCACGACCATCAACCGGCCCAGAGCAGGATTACACTATGGTTTTTAACAAAATGTGGTTATAATAAGTTTTATTGGTGCTTATAGCATGTAGTAAACAGTCATTAATATATTTGATATTCCTCCAGTCTTCGATAATTTCTCGAGTCTGCATATAAAGAAAACTCCTGGTACACAGACGAAAGAATGTGATTCAGGTTTAAAAAATCATTTTTATCATGCTAACAGTGTGTAACCTCCCCCTCACTTATCGACCTTAACGACAGTGAAACATTAAACCACGTGTACCTAATGGAAATTTGGGAAAAGCAATCGTCACCGAAGTTAATTTGTCAGTAAAGAGAGAGAAAAGGGTTACACCTAAATGAAAGAAAAAATGCAAATGAAACTCGTGGAAATTAATTTTGAAAAGGGGTAAAGTTAATAAAGGAAGTAAATGTGCGGCCGTTACGTTAACAATTAACTAGCGGTAATTAGATATTTGAGATTTGGGGGAAATTACGGTCGCCAGTCCTAAGGACAATTACTATAGTAACTGAAAAAGAAAGGTTATTACACATATAATTGGCACTAGAAGCGTGGCAACTGAAGGTTGACACGTCTAGTGTGAAAACTGAAAGTTTGCCAGAAGTAACAAATTTCGCTACACTCTGACTTAATTTAGCAAAAGAATTAATAAAACCGGAAAATCGAAAGTTAATTTAGTGACTGAAGTTAATAGTGATCTTTCTTTCTGAAGCACATCGAAATTCAGTAAAATACGGTTAGTCTTGGACTACCTCAACAATCATTTCAAAAGCTACTTGAATCTACGCAATTTAGAAATAAGAGATTTAACTTTGAACTTGAATTAAATGATTCTGAACAATTAACAGTAGTAAAATTTAGTACGTACCAAGCTGAGCTGCAGTCACAGGTAAGCTAAAATACGGTAACAAAACTCGCACTCTTAATTTGTGCTTGTGTAATCTAAATATTGTAGCCAGCTATGAATACCTTAACTGAACTTTGAAATTAAAGCAGTGAAATCGAATGATGCTGGCGTTTGAATTTCAACGACACTCGGGTTCATTCCCGAAAAGGAAGGGACCCTGCTTGGTAATGCAATTGGGACAATGAGCAACAAAGGTTCATGCTACGTTGCTGTAATTTTGTGATTTGAACAGTTTGAAAAGCTGAGGTCTGCCATACAGTTCTAAAACTTTACGTGCTTCCAGTCTTCCTTGTTGGTTGATTGAAGGTTTGAAGCCATCGATCGAGGAGGTGGCGACAGTCACTCATTGTCGGCCGTCGCTGTTGCAGAAGCTGGATGTTGGCGCGCCTTCTTCTTGACAGGGTCACCAGGCGAAACAGGCTCTTGATGTGTGCCAGCTAATGCTTCCCGTCCGCGACACCGTGTCAGAAACCATCATAGCAAGTCGAGCGCAATTACATGCTGCCCAACCCCAAAAGCGCGGCAACTCGCGGGGGCGTCACACAACACTCCTGCTCCACTGCACTACTCCAGCCAGACTCCCTCTGCTCAGCCCGCGCTCCACGCGGCAGAGTTAACACTACCAAAGATCCTAAACACTTTCGTTCTCCACACGACCCATCGATGTATTCATTCGATAGTACAGTTTTCCCTAGGCCAGACCCAGCGTATAAATACAAATAATATTCACAAAACAAACCAATTATACATCGACATAAATGCATATACACTCCTGGAAATGGAAAAAAGAACACATTGACACCGGTGTGTCAGACCCACCATACTTGCTCCGGACACTGCGAGAGGGCTGTACAAGCAATGATCACACGCACGGCACAGCGGACACACCAGGAACCGCGGTGTTGGCCGTCGAATGGCGCTAGCTGCGCAGCATTTGTGCACCGCCGCCGTCAGTGTCAGCCAGTTTGCCGTGGCATACGGAGCTCCATCGCAGTCTTTAACACTGGTAGCATGCCGCGACAGCGTGGACGTGAATCGTATGTGCAGTTGACGGACTTTGAGCGAGGGCGTCTAGTGGGCATGCGGGAGGCCGGGTGGACGTACCGCCGAATTGCTCAACACGTGGGGCGTGAGGTCTCCACAGTACATCGATGTTGTCGCCAGTGGTCGGCGGAAAGTGCACGCGCGCGTCGACCTGGGACCGGACCGCAGCGATGCACGGATGCACGCCAAGACCGTAGGATCCTACGCAGTGCCGTAGGGGACTGCACCGCCACTTCCCAGCAAATTAGGGACACTGTTGCTCCTGGGGTATCGGCGAGGACCATTCGCAACCGTCTCCATGAAGCTGGGCTACGGTCCCGCACACCGTTAGGCCGTCTTCCGCTCACGCCCCAACATCGTGCAGCCCGCCTCCAGTGGTGTCGCGACAGGCGTGAATGGAGGGACGAATGGAGACGTGTCGTCTTCAGCGATGAGAGTCGCTTCTGCCTTGGTGCCAATGATGGTCGTATGCGTGTTTGGCGCCGTGCAGGTGAGCGCCACAATCAGGACTGCATACGACCGAGGCACACAGGGCCAACACCCGGCATCATGGTGTGGGGAGCGATCTCCTACACTGGCCATACACCACTGTTGATCGTCGAGGGGACACTGAATAGTGCACGGTACATCCAAACCGTCGTCGAACCCATCGTTCTACCATTCCTAGACCGGCAAGGGAACTTGCTGTTCCAACAGGACAATGCACGTCCGCATGTATCCTGTGCCACCCAACGTGCTCTAGAAGGTGTAAGTCAACTACCCTGGCCAGCAAGATCTCCGGATCTGTCCCCCATTGAGCATGTTTGGGACTGGATGACGCGTCGTCTCACGCGGTCTGCACGTCCAGCACGAACGCTGGTCCAACTGAGGCGCCAGGTGGAAATGGCATGGCAAGCCGTTCCACAGGACTACATCCAGCATCTCTACGATCGTCTCCATGGGAGAATAGCAGCCTGCATTGCTGCGAAGGTGGATATACACTGTACTAGTGCCGACATTGTGCATGCTCTGTTGCCTGTGTCTATGTGCCTGTGGTTCTGTCAGTGTGATCATGTGATGTATCTGACCCCAGGAATGTGTCAATAAAGTTTCCCCTTCCTGGGACAATGAAATCACGGTGTTCTTATTTCAATTTCCAGGAGTGTGTATACAAGTAGTAAAACAATTACAATATACAAAGACACAGAAATGTTATATCTTGAGGTAACAAAACAAGGAAAAAAATTATAGTACAATAGATGGAAATAGGAGGATATGCATTTCTGGCGTTACACGTGCCCCACATTGTCTGAGGATGTTCGTGTAACCTAAACAGACTCAGAAAATGTCCTAAAAAGAAACAGCGGAAATGCATATGCTCAAAACATCAACAAAATTTAGCATTCGTCTAATTAAACATAAATAAATTTTTAGACCATAATAATTGAGTGGAGAGACTCCTAATCTTATTCCACTCTGTCATCTTGCACAAAATAAAACAGGTTGAGAACATATTAAAATTCATAGAAAACAGAAAATGGTTTAGCTATTCCAAAATCATTAAAATTCTTAACACAATCAAGAAATGGAATACTACTTACAGAATTAATCAGAGTACATGGTCATAAAAACAGGTAGATCAAAATACGCAAATTAATAATTAATCACATAGAATACACATTTTATATAACCTTTTCATAATTAATTTTCTCGTGATGAGAGTCAACTTAACGCTAAACAAGAAAATAATACATAGCAGATCGAAAAAAACATAAATATTGACAGCAGAATTCATTCACATCAGCTGTCCGAATAGAAAAACAACTCCGCCTTCCATACTCGCAAGTACAAAGAATGCCGACAGCGGCACAAGAGCCGACAGCGGCTCCGCCTCGCCAGTATTGTTGCGCCCGCCTGTGCGGCACGCTTGATCTCACTCGCCCTTTTAACGGCATTTCCAGAACGTCCGTTTCACTGAATTCTTTCGGAAAAACTCACTCCCCAGTAATCTCAAGGAGTCCATTAACACTGTCACAGTGGATAACTGGACACTGTCCATCATCACACGCATGTACTAGCCTGAAACTCAAAACAGCGTCTAAGTACATCGGAAATGACTAGTGCATTACACATTCATTAAATCTTACAGCTAGTTACAAAATCATATTTACATTCGTTAATCTACTGTGACTCAGCTAAAACTTAAACTAGCAGCTTGGATTTTTCAATTGCTTTATAATGACTCTCTCTTAAATCATTTAGTAAAAATTAATTACTTATTAATTACAACTTCTTTAATGTCCTCTTGGTCAGGCAAAATCATGGCAATCTAGCAAATCGTTTAAATCTTACAGTCTATATTTACATACTGTACAAATTACCCATTCTGTGGTATTAATCAATCCTAGGTTGGTACAATTTCAAGTCTACAATGTTCCGTATACCTAATAGTTTTCCAGAGCTTGGATACTGTAAGCAATAAGCTTTTGTGTGAGGTATACCAATGACTTTATATGGTCCATTATAAACAAACTTAAATTTCGAGATTTCATTGTCTATCTCGCTCGATTTCTCATGAGCTTTTACAAGTACTAAGTCTCCGATTGCAAACTTAGCAAAACGCGCTTTAGCGTCATGAAGACGTATGCGAGCATCGGCTTTTAGCTTCATTACTTCTCCCAAACGATCTTTTTTCACACCAATACTAATGTCAATCCGTGGTGGGAATTTGAGTATCTCTTCCACTAAACTTTTACTTCTGTCATCCAACAGGATTTCCTCTGGGGAAAATCCCGTAGATTCATGTCTCAAGGTGTTCATAATTCTCTCAAATACTGCTACATATTTGCCCCATGCCCTATGGTTGTGATGGCAATAGGTACGGCAAAGTCGGCCTAGCTCGCGCATATACCTGTCAGCCGGATTCCCAGCCGGACAATAAGCTGAAATATGGATCACCTCGACCCCAGTACTTTCCATGCCTTCATTCCACAACTTAGAAGTAAATTGTGCCCCATTGTCTGATAGAATCGCCTTCGGCTTACCAATATGAACAAAATAATCGTTCGCAAGCTTGCTGTAGACCGCTTTGGCTGTAGCTTTCCTAATCGGGTATAGCTTGATGAACTTGGAAAAAGCTTCTAGCACTACTAAAATGTAGGCAAAGTTTCTTGATGACTTGGGCAAAGGTCTGTACAAGTCCACGCACAGTAATTCAAAGGTGTCGTTAGGCCTTATACTTTGCATAGGACCACGACTCGTACAGTTGGTAACCTTCACCTTCTGACATAAATCGCAAGTTTTCACTCTGTCAGTAACGCGTTTTAACATGTTGTTAAAATGCACTACTTCACTCAGCTTTTCCGTACATTTCTTTGGTCCACAGTGACCATACGCCAAATGGTAGTAGTCTATTATTTCCGTGACGTATTTGGTGGGCCAGCATACCTGCCAAATATTACTATCTTCACCCTTACGTATGTACAAGATATGATAGTATATCTTGTAATACTTCCTTAATTTCTCTCCTTCTGGACTCCTTTCGTCATATCGGGTTTTCACCATATTTAAACAACCATCCTCGTTCTGATGACGACGTAGATTCTTACAGATGTTCACTATTAATTTGCGTCCCTCAACTTCTTTAAAATAGTATAATTTGACCACTCCATCTGACTCATCTTTCAATACATCTTGATTAGACTCGGGCAACCGCGACAGCGCATCCGCTACGCAGTTGTCGGTCTCTTTTACGTAACAGATGTCATAGTTAAATTGCTGCAAATACAGCGACCACCTAGTCAGTCTTTCGTGAAGTAGTTTACAATCCTTCAGATAAGTGAGCGCCTTATGGTCCGTATGAATAATCACCTTACGGTCCCATAGGTAACCCTTGAACTTCTTGAATCCCCACACGATAGCGAGACACTCTTTTCTCAGAAATCGTGTAGTTTCGCTCACTTTTTGATAAAGTTCGACTCGCGAACGCTATCGTCCGGTGTTCCTTATCCTCTCCTTTACCAACTTCTTGGAACAGTTCTACACCCATCCCGTAATTCGACGAATCCGTTCCCAGATGGAAGGGTAGCGATAAATCAGGATCAAATAGTATGTAAGATCTTAACAACTCGTCTTTTAATCTCTCGAAAGCGACCTGACACCCGTCAGTCCACACAAACGGAACATTTTTGCGTAAGAGGTTATTCAAATTTTCATCATTAAACACTTGTCCTTTTACAAATTTACGGTAAAATCCTGTGAGCTCTAGAAAACTTTTTAACTGTTTCCTAGACTTAGGTGGAGGACAATTCCTTATTGCCTCTAGTTTCTCTGCGTCTTTCGTAATACCAGCAGTGGTAATTACATACCCTAAAAATTTCAGTTCCTGCTTCACAAATTCGCATTTCTTTAGCTTTAGAGTCATTCCGCCACGGCGCAATGCTCTAAAAACTTCATCTAACAGGTCACAATGGTAATGCCAGGTGGCATTCGCCAACAATAGGTCGTCAACATATACAGTTAATCTTGAACTCAAAGCCGGCCCTAGCACTTTACCTAGGGCCGTGATGAATACGGACACAGATATATTAAGTCCAAACGGCAGTACTCTATACTGATAACACCTGCCCGCAAATAAAAAGGCGGTGTATGGCCTAGATTCTTCGTCGAGTTCTATTTGCCAGTAACTAGCCGTCAGATCGAGGCTAGTCATGAACTTAACGTCATGAAAACGTTGCAAAATCTCCTCCATGCTCTCTGGTCTGTCTGTTTCGCGTTGAACGACCCTATTCAAAGTGCGTGCGTCAATCACAATGCGCACACTACCATCCCGTTTTGCTACAATGACCAAACCGTTATTGTATGGACTCGTACTTCTCTCAATCACTCCCCATTCGATCATCTTATCTATCTCCCGTTGCACTACTTCCTTTTTGGACAGCGGTATAGCATACGGTCTCACGAAGAATGGTTCGTGCGGAATTACGTGCAACTTGCATTTATATCCTTCCACAAGTCCCGGTTTGTCTGAAAACACACTCTTATTCCTCATTATTACTTCATACAGGCCTCGTCTTTGTTCGTGTGTTACGTTCGACACACCGTCTACAATACTTTCCAATTCACTTTCTACACTATTGTCAATGCCGAGATTCCTCACATTACAGTAGTTCAAATTCATACCTACGTCAATACGCCGGCCGCGGTGGCCGTGCGGTTCTGGCGCTGCAGTCCGGAACCGCGGGACTGCTACGGTCGCAGGTTCGAATCCTGCCTCGGGCATGGGTGTGTGTGATGTCCTTAGGTTAGTTAGGTTTAAGTAGTTCTATGTTCTAGGGGACTTATGACCTAAGATGTTGAGTCCCATAGTGCTCAGAGCCATTTGAACCTACGTCAATACCATCCGGCCAGTTAACAATGTGTATAGGCTGGTATTGCCTATGCACACCGTCTCCTGCCTCGTCAAAGCTAACTATTGTTTTATCTTGTGACGTACATGTCAAAGTTTTGCTCTCGCAATTAATCACTGCACGGTACTTTAATAGGCAATCTAACCCGATAATTACTTCCGTAGTTAAGTCTGGCACGACGACAAACTCTTGTTCAAATCGTGCCCCACAAATCTTCAAGTTGACAAAAATCTGTTTTGTGACCGGTTTACTGGCCTTCCCAGTAGCACCGATAATTTTCACTCCTGTTACTGGCATAACTACGATGCCAGGTCTGTCTTTCAGTAACTCAAATATTTTCCCAGATACAGCACTCAATTCTGCACCGGTGTCAATCAACACGTTTAGCTGTAGGTCGTGCATATTAACAGACACTACTATCTGTCTACACTTGTCCTCGACTGTTTCTTTATTTTCCCACAGTAAATCCTCGTCTATATACAGGTCATTCCAGAAAAAACCATCCGGCTTTGATCCTAAATCCGGCTTATCTGGCGGCCTTTTCAGCCTCTGTTCACATACAGTTTTAATTTCAACACGTTTGTCCTGAGGCTTAGTCTGTAGCTTCGCCTACAATACCGAAACCTTTTCCTGTAACTCGTCAACTAGTGAGTGTTGCTTTGCTATCAATTCACTAATTGTCACCTTCGTTGATTCCTCTTTGGTCAGATTGATCTCATCTGCCAATCTACCTGGAGGAATGTACCCAGTAGTATCTGCAGTTACTTCCTCTGGATCCGGGTAGCCCACACCGTATAACGTCAGCTCTAACCTCATACACGCTGTAATCTATGTGCTTTTCTACCAATCGTGTCCGGCTATCACTAAAATTTTCGTAATCTTTCTCCTTAATACTCTCGCAATGTTTAAACTGGAGGTTTGCGTCGGATGCGTCGGCTACTTCTACCACTACAGCTTTCGGTAAGGTCTGCCGGTTAGGGCCAGAACTTTTCGTTACTACTTCAACATCCAACTCTTGCGGTATGAAACACGACGAATCTTGCTCGTGCTCCCCATTAACATCAAATATTTCTGGTAAAGTCTGCTGGTTAGGGCCAGAACTTTCTATCACTTCACAAACACTACCTTCCTGCGGGACGAGACGCGGCAAATCCTGCCCGCGCTCCCCATAAACACTTCTCCCATACAGGCCCCTATAATCTCTTAGTTCGTCGTATAAGCGACCGAACTGCCTTAACCGGACCTCATCCCTCTCTGCATCCCATCGCTCGATGACGGACGTATTACCCGACATCTGATCTTCTCTCAACAATTGCGAATCATTCTTAAACTCAATCTCCATTTCCACTGTGGGTGTTACAGCTGCCACTTTATAATCGATTTCCGGAACATACTTAAATTGTTCTCACTGACAGAAAATGTATTTTCTACTGCCGTGTCTACAGCTGATCTACTACTTGTGGGCGCACTCCTTTCTCCTAACACTGGCACACTCTCCCGCCGTTGATTATTCCACACGGAATTTTCATAACGACGACACCTGGGTTTTCTCCTGTTATTGGGCCGCCAAAATTTCTCCACGCCCGGTCGGCCCCTCACCGGCGCGGCTAATGGTTTCCCTGTCTCGTCCCAGCAGATACGCTCCCCGGATGCTGCTGAGGCGGCTGATCACACCCTCTGGCGTTATTACTATTCTGTGAAGCCCGTGTCACGTTAGTATGATACTGGTTTCCGTCATTCCTGTTATTATTTGCATTGTACCGATTGTTATTACGGTCCGAACCATTATTGTTATTGCTGCCATGGTTGCGGTATGCATTATTCCCATGGTTATCGTTGTTGTGGTTGCTATGGTACCCGTTGTTGTTACCACGGCCTCTACCACTGCCGCGATTATTGCGCCAATTGTCCTCATCCTCCACTCTTTCCAGGAAATCATTGATTGTCCTGTAATTGCTTCCTACGTAGCGTTTTGTATCATCTGGAAGCTTCTTGTAGAGTTCCCAGACTATTTCGGATTGCGTGCGGCGATCACGCAAATATTCCAACTTGCGGATCCAGCCCTCACAAAACTCCTTCATCGAACCGCGCGAATTCGCATCGAAAGGCCTCGATACGTCAAATTCGCGCCAGACACTTTGGTCTTTTTGCTCTGACCAGTATTCAGCCAGAAACAAATTTTTAAACTCGTCAAAAGTCAGGTTCGTAATGTTGAGGTTTAAGCCCCAACGCTTGGCATCACCAGCCAACACATCAATAACCGCATTAATTTTTCTCTCATTAGTCCATGATCTGGGTAAAACTCTTTCACAATTTTTAATTAAATCCGTCGGGTGTATACCGCCTTTTTTCAAAGGGTCGAACCGCTCCTCTTTCGTCAACAATTCCGAACTATGTGCACAGATTGGCACATAGCTCTGTTTTTCGTCAAGTTTCTTTTCTAACTCCGAAACTCTCGTAATTACTTGGCAAGTGGTTGTCGCAAGCGTTTCTACTTCCTTCTTTTTCTCTTCGCAGGTATTAGCCTGCTTCGTCACTTTAGCATCAACCTCGGACACTAAAGCCTTTAAAGTTTCCACCTTCTGTTGATCCTCTTTTTTCACTAATTGAATTTGTTCCGTCACCTTATTCTCGATGATCGGAGCAACTGCTTCTCCTACACTTTTCTCGATTCTGCTAATTTCGGAATTAAAACGAGTATTTATGCTCGCAATTTCCGCCTGAACGCTTACCATTTCCTGTTTAAGATTACCGATTTCGGTATTAATTACAACAATATCTTCTTTCATTTTATTAACTTTTGTGTTAACAACTCCAACATTGTTGTTAACAACATTAATAGCTTTGTTCTGATTGTCTAACTTCCGTTCAATTTTTTCAGCCTGAGCTTCTTGCTTGGCAGCCTGAGCTTTAATTTCTGTCAACTGACTCTTGATTTCATTAGTCAAAACATTCAATAAATCAGTTAAATCCCCGGAAACTACCGGTTTTACTTCCGTAGCGGCTTCCTCTTTAATTGTCCCCCCGTATTCGTCATCAAGGGGTTCAGATTTGATTTTCGCTTCCGATTCCGAAACATTTTCTAAAGTTTGGAATTCCATTTCTGCTCTTTGTTGCGTTTCGGCGGTCGCGTCTTTCATGCTAGCCGCCTGCCCCTGAACAATAGGTACCGCGGAGCGCGTTTCCCACTGTTCGACCGATTGTTCCGTATCCAAGTCTACCAAATTTTGGTAATTGTTGCCTTCACTCATTTTTATAATTTTCAATATAAATGCCAAATCTCAAATCTAATTAGGATTCCTCCCACTACTTAGTCTCGCTGACGTAACTACCTGTTCGTAACCAATACTTTGTTACGACATTTGCACCATACAAAATTCGTGTCCAGAACAACCTCAAATCTGAAGATTGTCCTGTCACCAGGTCGCCACGTGTAACCTCCCCCTCACTTATCGACCTTAATGACAGTGAAAAATTAAACCGCGTGTACCTAATGGAAATTTGGGAAAAGCAATCGTCACCGCAGTTAACTTGTCGGTAAAGAGAGAGGAAAGGGTTACATCTAAATGAAAGGAAAAATGCAAATGAAGCTCGTGGAAATTAATTTTGAAAAGGGGTAAAGTTAATAAAGGAAGTAAATGTGCGGCCGTTACGTTAACAATTAACTAGCGGTAATTAGATATTTGAGATTTGGGGGAAATTACGGTCGCCAGTCCTAAGGACAATTACTATAGTAACTGAAAAAGAAAGGTTATTACACACACAGGGTTATTACAAATGATTGAAGCGATTTCACAGCTCTACAATAACTTTATTATTTGAGATATTTTCACAATGCTTTGCACACACATACAAAAACTCAAAAAGTTTTTTTAAGCATTCACAAATGTTCGATATGTGCCCCTTTAGTGATTCGGCAGGCATCAAGCCAATAATCAAGTTCCTCCCACACTCGGCGCAGCATGTCCCCATCAATGAGTTAGAAAGCATCGTTGATGCGAGCTCGCAGTTCTGGCACGTTTCTTGGTAGAGGAGGTTTAAACACTGAATCTTTCACATAACCCCACAGAAAGAAATCGCATGGGGTTAAGTCGGGAGAGCGTGGAGGCCAAGACATGAATTGCTGATCATGATCTCCACCACGACCGATCCATCGGTTTTCCAATCTCCTGTTTAAGAAATGCCGAACATCATGATGGAAGTGCGGTGGAGCACCATCCTGTTGAAAGATGAAGTCGGCGCTGTCGGTCTCCAGTTGTGGCATGAGCCAATTTTCCAGCATGTCCAGGTACACGTGTCCTGCAACGTTTTTTTCGCAGAAGAAAAAGGGTCCGTAAACTTTAAACCGTGAGATTGCACAAAACACGTTAACTTTTGGTGAATTGCGAATTTGCTACCGCCCAGATTCGCACGTTGTGTCTGTTCACTTCACCATTAAGAAAAAATGTTGCTTCATCACTGAAAACAAGTTTCGCACTGAACGCATCCTCTTCCATGAGCTGTTGCAACCGCGCCGAAAATTCAAAGCGTTCGACTTTGGCATCGGGTGTCAGGGCTTGTAGCAATTGTAAACGGTAAGGCTTCTGCTTTAGCCTTTTCCGTAAGATTTTCCAAACCGTCGGCTGTGGTACGTTTAGCTCCCTGCTTGCTTTATTCGTCGACTTCCGCGGGCTACCTGTGAAACTTGCCCGCACGCTTTCAACCGTTTCTTCGCTCACTGCAGGCCGACCCGTTGCATCCAGAAGCTTTAAACTGCGCATACCAACGCCGAATGGAGTTATTGGTGGATCTTTGTTGAACTTCGTCCTGAAGTGTCGTTGCACTGTTATGACTGACTGATGTGATTGCATTTCAAGCACGACATACGCTTTCTCGGATCCTGTCGCTATTTTGTCTCACTGCGCTCTCGAGCGCTCTGGCGGCAGAAACCTGAAGTGTAGCTTCAGCCGAACAAAACTTTATGAGTTTTTCTACGTATCTGTAGTGTGTCGTGACCATATGTCAATGAATGGATCTACAGTGAATTTATGAAATCGCTTCAATCATTTGTAATAGCCCTGTATAATTAGCACTAGAAGCGTGGCAACTGAAGGTTGACACGTGTAGTGTGAAAACTGAAGGTTTGCCAGAAGTAACAAATTTCGCTACACTCTGACTTAATTTAGCAAAAGAATTAATAAAACTGGAAAATCGAAAGTTAATTTAGTGACTGAAGTTAATAGTGAGCTTTCTTTCTGAAGCACATCGAAATTCAGTAAAATACGGTTAGTCTTGGACTACCTCAACAATCATTTCAAAAGCTACTTGAATCTACGCAATTTAGAAATAAGAGATTTAACTTTGAACTTGAATTAAATGATTCTGAACAATTAACAATAGTAAAATTTAGTACGTACCAAGCTGAGCTGCAGCCACAGGTAAGCTAAAATACGGTAACAAAACTCGCACTCTTAATTTGTGCTTGTGTAATCTGAATATTGTAGCCAGCTATGAATACCTTAACTGAACTTTGAAATTAAAGCAGTGAAATCGAATGATGCTGGCGTTTGAATTTCAACGACACTCGGGTTCATTCCCGAAAAGGAAGGGACCCTGCTTGGTAATGCAATTGGGACAATGAGCAACAAAGGTTCATGCTACGTTGCTGTAATTTTGTGATTTGAACAGTTTGAAAAGCTGAGGTCTGCCATACAGTTCTAAAACTTTACGTGCTTCCAGTCTTCCTTGTTGGTTGATTGAAGGTTTGAAGCCGTCGATCGAGGAGGTGGCGACAGTCACTCATTGTCGGCCGTCGCTGTTGCAGAAGCTGGATGTTGGCGCGCCTTCTTCTTGACACGGTCACCAGGCGAAACGGGCTCTTGATGTGCGCCAGCTAATGCTTCCCGTCCGTGACACCGTGTCAGAAACTATCATAGCAAGTCGAGCGCAATTACATGCTGCCCAACCCCGAAAGCAAGGCAACTCGCGGGAGCGTCACACAACACACTTGCCCCACTGCACTACTCCAGCCAGACTCCCTCTGCTCAGCCCGCGCTCCACGCGGCAGAGTTAACACTACCAAAGATCCTAAACACTTTCGTTCTCCACACGACCCATCGATGTATTCATTCGATAGTACAGTTTTCCCTAGGCCAGACCCAGCGTATAAATACAAATAATATTCACAAAACAAACCAATTATACATCGACATAAATGCATATATATACAAATAGTAAAACAATTACAATATACAAAGACACAGAAATGTTATATCTTGAGGTAACAAAACAAGGAAAAAAATTATAGTACAATAGATGGAAATAGGAGGATATGCATTTCCGGCATTACAAGTGTGCAGGCTTACATTATCGTATGACATCAACATATAATGCAGTCTTTTAATCCTTAGATTGCGATCGCAAAACGTCTGGATGGTCCACCAATTGCTTTAGAGCTACAAATCAATCGCTTATTTCTCAAATGACCTAAATCAGAGAAATAAGGTTTTGGGAAATGAAAATGAACTTAATAAACTAACTCTTCTCTTACTGAACCAAACTTAAGTTCATTGATTTATTTGCCCTTTTATGTAGGATATATATATATATATGTACAAAAGTTTTGAAAATTTTCTGGACTTATGCTTTTACGTAAATAAAGACATATTATAGAAAAAAGTGCTGAATAGTTTTAGATACCCATTAATAATGCTTTATTTTCACCTCTTCTAAAATAAGCAAAAGGCATCATGTTTACTTAATGTCATTTAACGAGTTCCAGTGAGGTACAAATCATAACTTCCGAGAAGAATTGTTCTTGGATCAGTAGAGGGGAGATCTATGAAAGTCTTGAAGTCTCATATCTATGTCATGTGTTTAGACGGATCCTTGATTTCGTCATGATTGATAGTTTTTCATCATCATATTCCCTTTTAGTTGGTATTACTCATGAGCATTCATATGAAATGTGTGCCTTAACTAAGTAAGTACCAATTTTTTTTCTTTGATCTGCATTTATTTCTGCATTGCCTGATTGAGATAAAAATGAGGAAAAGCAATATAAAATAAAAAATGCAATAACTTTGAATTAAATGATTTATTTTAATCGATCGCCAAATTTGGATCATGGCACATGACACTCTCTTTTTACATTTTCTTTTATTTTTTGTGCTGCCTCGTGATGACTGGGTGTTCTGTGATGTCCTTAGGTTAGTTAGGTTTAAGTAGTTCTAAGTTCTAGGGGACTGATGACCATAGATGTTAAGTCCCATAGTGCTCAAAGCCATTTGAACCATTTTTTGTGCCAGACAACAAAACAATCAATATGGAGTCCCACACTGCACACAGACCAAAGTTTCCTCACATTTTCCTTGCAAATTGCACATTTTCTCGGTTCCCCAGTGTTGTGCGTTCAATCACATGTCTGTTTCTGAAGTCCTGAGTGCAATTGGAACACGTAAAAGGGATGATTTTTGGGTGTGCAGTATGGTGGACGTCCTGCCCTTTTCAGATCAGAATCCGCAGATGATTGAACAAGATATGCCCCTGCCACCATCCTCCAGAATTGAATCAGCGGAATATTTTCATTCGAGAGGCAGTAGTGATGTGCACGTTGACCAATTCTATGTCTGATGCATTGGTGAGCAATGGGAAGTACCATTTCTTACCTCGAATTCTCACACGATATTTCTGCATATTCCATATGACTGTTATATTATGAAATCATTTTTGGCTGTGGAACTTGCACTTCTTTGTTCTCAGCTTTCCTCCATCTCTTTACGTGGCTTACTGGATGCACTGTCTCATGGATTGACAAGAGCCTGATACAGTTGTTATTCTTCCACATTACTGCCGTTATCTCCATATACTTCTCAAATCTATGATCATACGCTCCTCTTCGTTTCTTATTCTTGCTGTTCTGAGATTCTATTGGACAGCTATTCATTTTTTAATCCAAATCAGACTGGTTTCCCGCAAACGAACTGTTTTGGGTAATGGTGTCCATAATATCGAACCACTTGCTCATCAGTGCTCAGGCAGTCTGAAAAACTTGAAATTTCATGAAATTATTATTCAGTGTATCCAACAAAGGACGAATTTTAAAAAGATTATCCCTTTCCTCAGGTGAGATTCTGTTCAGACATGTGTTATCATTGAAATGAAGGTGGCACTTTATTTTCGGATATCTGTTGCAACTCATACACTGTTGTACACATATTACATCAAAGTTCTTATCCACATTCCAGTATAGCTTTTATTGTGGAAGAGCATGCTATCAGGGAAGAGTCATATACCTACGAATCTTTTTATGCATCCATTGGATAACTCATAGCTGTGATTATTGTTGTGTGTGGCACATCGGACACTTTCACTGACAATCAACTTCAGTACCTGTTCATAAAAAAAACTTCAAAGTATTCAACAGCAGATTTTCCTTTTAGTGCTGTCACCAAATTGAATTTTCGCTGTTCTATTTCTGCTGTATCAGGATAGGTTTTAGAGTAAGTCGCAACTTCTGTTGTCCAATTACAAGTGACAGTACCTTTCATTGTTGGCTTGTTTCCTCATTTTCCTCTTCTCTATTAGCATGAATATCCAAGGAACCTAGCACATCAGATGGAACAGTATTTTCAAATATGTTTTCGTCGATATCTTCACAGACAGACATCTCATCTACATGTAACATCAGTGTGTATCACGAGAAGAAATATATTCTGAAGTACTACCACATTTTTGGAAGAGAGTGCTGTGATCCAGGTTCATAAAAAGCCTATTACTAAAGGTTTGAGGGAAATAAAAATTGAACATTTGTCCTTGTTATGTGAGAGTGAAAAAGCTTCCCAAGCGAAATGTAATGTGATTCCTGGAAATTCCCTATGTCCAAATTGTTACTCAAATATATTTGTTGTGAATCCAGATCCAGAATCATGTAACCTGTTTAATAACATTTATATTCCTAATGAGGAAGCTGATAGCATATTGGATTTTGATTGTTCTAAGTTAAACGTATCTCCTGCTTCGAAAATAATAAAATGAAGTAGCAGAAAAGGAAAACCAGCTATTGAAAATAAGCTACAACAAATTTCAGACAAAATTAGAAAAGACATGGAATCATGCTTCAATAATACAGATACCAACACTATTTCGATAGAAGAAGAAATCTTCTTTCCAGCCTCATCTGACACTGAATATTTGAGCTTAATAGAGAAATTAAAAATTAAACGTTCTGTGACATCTAAAGAGGAAAAAGTTAAAATTTTTAAGTTTGCTCCTTGACTAATGGTCAAGAGAAAAAATAGCTCATGAATTCAACATTTCTCATCATTTAGTTAAACTAAGCAGAAAAGTAGTGAAAGAGCAAGGCATTCT
The DNA here is from genome assembly GCF_021461385.2 of Schistocerca piceifrons. Classification (NCBI taxonomy): domain Eukaryota; kingdom Metazoa; phylum Arthropoda; class Insecta; order Orthoptera; family Acrididae; genus Schistocerca; species Schistocerca piceifrons. The sequence goes on from NC_060141.1 coordinate 192,348,181, forward strand.
TCCAGTTTTAGGAAAGAAGAAAGGAGTGGGTATAAGTGAAGAAACAGTTAAAAAGACCCAGCAGTTTTTCGAAGATGATGAAAACAGTAGAATGTGCCCAGGCTGCAAAGACAGAAAAAGAGTTGTTATAAATGGAGTTAAAGACCTGTTAAGTGGGTAGTTTGCGCACCCGCGCCTCTTCCACAGTGGGTAATATATGCCAGCGCGCCCGTTCGCGGTGGTGCTGCGCACTGTTCTCACGTTTTCCTTCGCGTTTTCATTGTTGAATTTAAACTGATATTGGGTGGAAATGAATAAAATATATTGCAGAAGTTAACAAAACTGTATTTCACGATATTACATATGGTTTTCAGTGTGAAACATTTTAAAACAAGGTGCTGCACACAAGGAAACTTCGCATTCTGCGTACCAGTATGAAGTCTCTTTGCGAAGGCCTTTTCTCGTACACATCACACACCTCCTTGTTGGTCTTTTCTTCGTTGTGGGTGGCAGAGGTCTGGAAAATGCCTGGCTTTAAGGGGTGTTGCTTTTGGTGTTCGAGGTGGGCGTCCTACTGATGTCCCTTGATGTGGCGAAGATATGGTCAACTGTTCACCAAGACTAATCAGGAAGCTCGTTCTACTTTGTTCGCCACCATGCTTCTTGTACAGAATGTATGCATTGTAGCATGCAATTTCCAACAAGTGGCGGAAAAGCTTCTGATAGTATTTTTTCTACCTGCTTCTGGCCATCTGGTAGCTTTGTAACTGAGAATCGCACCTGTCCATGCCCCCCATATTCTTGTTGTAGTCAACGACAACTTGTGGCTTTTGAACGATTCCCTTTTTCGAGTTTACATTTACAAATGTATCGTCATGGAAGTTGCTGACCATAACTACATCTCTTTTGTCTTTCCATTTCATTACCATCTGCTTACCTTTGTACCCTGCTATGTACTCCCCTTTCTTCAGTTTTTCCTTTTTTACAAAGTCAGGGAACCCCTTCCTTTCTTGACGCATTGTGCCGACATCAGTGTTATTGCTGATTAGTTTGTCCACCAAATCTGTACTGGTGTACCAGTTGTCAAGGAGATCGTGTGCAAGCTCCAAAACAATTCCAGAGGTTATTTTTTCGTCTGGATAGCGGCTACCATAATTAGTGTCCTTTCGAGTGTAAACAATAAAGTCCCATACATATCCAGAACTGCTTTCACAGAGTTCGTACAATTTGATGCCAAATCTGCTTCGCTTTGATGGAATATATTGCTTCCATCCAAGCCGTCCTTTCCAGACCAACAACGATTCATCAACGGTGATGTTCCTTTCTGGCATGTACACTGATCTGAATTTACGGCGCAGATGGTCCATAATAGGGTGAATTTTGAATAGTTTTCTGCTGATAGTGCCTAGTGGATCATATGAGGTATTGTCAGCAAAGTGGAGGCATTTCAATAGAAGATGAAACCGCTTTTCACTCATCACTTTCCTGAAGAAAGGTGTGTCAACTGATTCCCTCTTTGTAAAGTACATTTTGTGGTCTGGTTTGTGAAGAATTCCTTGAAGTACAAGCATTCCAATAAGTGTTTTTACCTCGTCGCGTGTAGTATTCTGCCAACTGTGAACCGTGGAGCGTGCTGCTAAATTGGGATGAGAAGCTATAAACTTTTCTGCATGTAAGTTCGTCTGTTCAGCTATCATTGTGCAGAAAGCATCATCCAAAAAACACATAAAACAATTCATCATATCGTTTTGTTTTAGAGGCACAACTGTACCACTATTACCATTGAACAAATATTGTATACGAACTGAATTAGCACTCACAAATTCACTAGGTACCGCCTGCTGCAGTAGTGTCTCGTTGTCAGATGTTTCTGAATCGAAGTCACTTTCACTGGCCTCAACATCTGTATCTTGAAAACTTTCAGAACTGTCACTGAAATTATCGTCACTTTCTAAAAGCAGCTTCTCAATCTCTGAATCTGATAAACGACTTCTTTTCGCCATTGCAAAAGATCACTCACTAACGCTGCCGTAAACAAAGACGAAAAAGGCGCGCTTTTGCGGGTGCTTCACGGGACGCATTTTCTCGATGCGCGCTCGGGTGGACAATGTTATAACTATCCTACAACACGCTGTGTTGCGTGACAAGAGCTGCCATCTGGCCGATAACTCGTCCATTCCCACTAGCTACTAGCCACAGAACGCAGTGGACGAAAATATATCCGTCGAGCCCACTGTGCAATAACAGAGCATGGACGGATATATCCGTCATGCCCATTTAAAAGGTTAATAGAGAAATTAAAAATTAAATGTTCAGTGACATCTAAAGAGGAAAAAGTTAAAATTTTTAACTTTGCACCTTGACTCATGGTCAAGAGAAAAAATAGCTCATGAACTCAACATTTCTCATCGTTTAGTTTAACTAACCAGAAAAGTAGTGAAAGAGCAAGGCATTCTTCCAGTTATAGGAAAGAAGAAAGGAGTGGGTATAAGTGAAGAAACAATTAAAAAGACCCAGCAGTTTTTTGAAGATGATGAAAACAGTAGAATGTGCCCAGGTTGCAATGATAGAAAAAGAGTTGTTATAAATGGAGTTAAAGAAAGAAAGCAGAAACGACTAGTGCTGTCAAATTTAAATGAACTTTATGTAGCTTTCAAAAATTCTCATCCTAAATCCAAAATTGGAAGGTCAAAATTTTGTTACCTCCACCCTAATGGTGTATTTTGGCTGGATACTCAGGGACATACTCCGGGTATGTTTGTTTATATCATCAAAATGTCAAACTGATGGTTGCAGGAGCAAAACTCAGTGATCGTAACTACAAAGAGTTACTAGATTTAATGGTCTGTGACACAAACAGTTAAGACTGCATGATGAGTTTGTGTAATAAATGCCATGGTAAGGAAACCGTTATTGAATTGTTTCACGAATATGATGATGAAATGCCAGACAGTATAACCTTCAAACAGTGGGTCACAAATGACAGGGCAGAAATGATAACAGTGGTTATTCTCAGAAAGAGTACTTGGAATCTTTAATTGATAACTGACAAAAACTCAGAAGGCACCACTATGTTTGTGATGCCACTGTCAAAAATTAAATAAATTTTTTAAATATTTTTTTAACTTCGCTTCAGGGTATTGGTATGCTGAAAGATCGATATTAGGTGTTACAGAGAGATGTAAAAGAATACAGCAAATGAATGTGTAATGTTATGTTTGTATGCACAGCTCTTTGACATAAAACAGTTACTTCATACCCAATTGTTAATTAACGATAAGGAAAATATTATTGCCATTCAATGAAAAAATTGTAATGACTGTAACCACCTCAGGGCAAATTTTCAGGGTTAATATGTTAAACAAATGTACAGAATAAGATGATGGGAAGTACAAAGGGTTTTACCTGACCAGTTGTGGAGGTGACCTTGGCGAGAGGAGCGCCAAGGGAAAAGACAATGGAAAGAAAGTAAGTTGCGTGGGAGCCTTCACAGCATGTGTATCGGGCTGTGATAGGTCCGCTAAAGTGGGGCTTATATGGTGGTAAAGTTGTGAAAAAATTGCAACCAAATATTCGGACGGCAGCGGCTTTTATGCCCCAAAGTCGTCTCCAGTATGTATCAATTCGGAAAGCAAGATTATCCGAATAATTTTATGATGGAAGCTACTTGTGATGTGGCTATCAGTAAGGAAGTCCATCACTGGGGACGTGAAGAGCCGACCAAAATTGTTGTACCAACAGTACTATGAGCCATCCAGCACGCAACTCAAGGCAAGCACTAATTTAATAGAGTTGTTTGTTTGATCTCAGATCATGTAAGGGGTTACAGTCTACTTACTTTGAAACGAAAAAATAGATGATGTGCAAACTTATTCTCTAAAAATGTCTGCCCCAAGCCACCACCAGTCCTGTTTCCTGGTCATGTTTGTTGTATAATGTCGGTTTGAAAGTTAAATTGCTTGTTTGTTTAATAATTGAGTAAAAGGTACGATAAGTAAATTCATTATTATTACGAACTGCTTCATAGTAGAGAGAGGGAGACTTTTAATCTAAGAAATTGCTTTGGTTTATAACACCATCTTTAAATGTGGTCGCTTTGTTCAAAGAAATAAACTACAGTCCATTGAATAACATTAATTTTGCTACAAATTTAATTTGCTTTGCTTGCTAATTCATTATTTACATGAGAAGTTTTGCAAAAGTAAAGATGCCTGCCACTTGGCTAGTCCGAGTTTGCTTCCATGTTGTTTCGAAGTAAATTCACGAAATAATAAATATATACATAAATTAGAGCCATTGAAAGGCACTGTCACCACTAAAAGTAAGTAAAGGAAAAACGTTTAACGATTTCAAAATAGCTCCTTCAGAGCTGGCGACCGAAAATAAAATTTTAGGAATAGTTTTTCTTACAGTGGGCCTAACTAAGCTAAGGTTTCGAGTCTTCTGTGGTGTGCTACTGCGGTGTGGATAGATCTGATAGCAGGTAGTCAGACATTGTACAATCCTGTGTGCCCGCCGAATTTGCGCATCAAGCCCCTTCATCCACATTGTGCTTTGGGTAGAAGCCCACGTTAAATGAAAGTCCATTAGGTTACAGCGGTCATAGGTTTTGTTGAACATAGAAAGTTTATTAACAATATTTGCAGTTAACATTTTTCAGTGTAAAGTTTACGTTAGCGGGGGTGAGTGAATGGCTGTATTGTGGCTTGAGAAAAGCAGCGGAACGCGCCGCGGAGACACCGTTAAGATGTTTTGTGCCAATGTCCGCTAGGCGTCAGATGAGGGACGGCAGCTACCCTCTTCCAAAGAGCGTTCGCTTTCGTGCAGACAGCTGGCGCAGGACCTTCACTCAGCAGCAAACAACTAACGTTATTATGTGCACTGATAATGTATTTATTTAAACAAAATCAGTAGCAGGAAAGACGTACGTCGTTAACAGTTTGTATTTTCAACTACGTTTCGTAAAGACAGTACGCTTCCGCGCGATTTCGTACGAGAATTATGCAATACTACGAATCGGTCACACGTTTCTAAAATTCGTTGTAAGTTTTTGAAGGACGAAAAAGTTCAACTTCATGAAACTGAATGCATAGTTCTAGCTGAATTTGCAGAAAATTTTACATTTGTGATTCAGGATGCAATATAAGGGTGCCACTGGGTCAATGACCAGCAACAGTACATCCATTTATTCTCTACTTTAAAGATGGGAAAGATGAAGTTTGCAGTTCTTCAATTTGCATTCTAAGCGACTACTTGGAGCACAACACTTTGGCTGTACATGTGTTCCAAAAGTATGTGATAAATTATATAAAAGAAAATTTTCCCAAGGTTGAGAAGCTGATATACTTTTCAGATGGAAGTGGTAGTCAGTATAAGAACAAAAAGAATTTTTCAAATCTGTGCAGTCACAAAGCAGACTTTACGTTGGAGGGTGAATGGCACTTTTTTGCATCTTGCCATGGTAAAAATGCATGTGATGGAGTAGCAGGTGCAACAAAACGTGAAGTAAGTAAAGCCAGCCTAAAGATCAACCACAGACCAAATTCTCACAGTACAGGACATGTATTTCTTTTGCAAGGATAATATTAAAGGAATTACCTGTTTTCTGATCAAGATAGAAGTAGTAGTTCTGCATATGAAAACAACACTTCAAACCAGATTTGAAAACTGTATAGCAATAAAAGGAACAAGGCATTTCCACAAATTCCTTGGCATTACAGATAACTTAGTTCGATGCTATGTAACATCAGAAACGAAATTTATAAGGACCATTGTGTCAGTAAAATTACATCTCTGTCTTTAACACTGAATGACATAGTGGCATGTGTGTATTATGGACTGTGGTGGCTTGCAGAGGTTGAAAGAATAAGTTTGGAAAATGATGTTTTTGTGCATTTTTACCACCCTGCGGGCCTGAGAACATCATTCAAGAAATCTACTAGTGACAAAAGTTTGGATACCAATTAATAATGTTTTAAGGAAACTGTACTTGAACCTACCACAGCAAGTGGGAAGTCTTATTCTATATCACAGAAGCTGTCTGAAGAAATAAGTGTTCTTAACATTCACCACCAGGTTTAGGAACAGTCCCATCTCAATGGATTTAATTGAAAATATTTATTTTAAGTTTTTCAAAATAATATAAATGTTAATTTATTCAGTGATGTTTCCACTTTTTGTATATAATTCAGTACCTTATTCAGTAATAATTGATTATGTCCCGCCAATATCACACATGAATAGGCAACAGGCATAAGATCAGTTGTAGAGTAATGTGAATCATCTCCTCATTTTCAAAAATTCATATCTTGGTTCACAGTCAGATATCAATGCTGACATTTCTTCCATCATATAGGTGTACAAACTGTGCAAAAATCATATTTTTATATTCAGTCGCACCTGAGACAACTAACCCCAATTTTTACAAAAAATATTTTCAAGTTTCAAAAATTCATGAAAAATTAAGGAAACATTTGTAAGTGTTCTTGCTCTATATGAGGCTAGTAGTGTATGATATCTAACTACAGGAAAAAACAGACTCTCATAAGTAACCCGTTGTTTGTCATTTTTGGGCCTAAAAAGTGGATTTTTGAAAATTTGGATACCAAACTTTGGAGGTCATTTTGACTGGTTACTTTTGAATTTAGGGTATTTTGTGTAATAGACAGTGTTACAGAGGACACTTTTCTAAAAACAATCATGTCAATTGCAACTTAACCCAGTGCAGAGATGGTCATATTTTTGCTAACGTTTCTAAACTGAAACATCGTCGCGCGCTTACAAACGAAAATGGCCGCCATTCAGTAAAGATGAAAGGTAATTTTTTTAAAAAACTGTTTTGAACTCTCAATTATAGGGTAATCACATATTTAAAAAAATTAAAATATTTAAAAACGGTCAAGCAACCAACTTAATTTTTACTGGACCACTTCATTTGGGTTGACCCTGCTTCACACCGCTTCATTGTGCCTGAGGAGCAAATAAAAGCAAAATTAAGTTTTACGTGCAAACAGCGATGAGCCCCAAATGGGGATCGAAGGTCAGGCAGGTGTCATACAGAAAGGAAATAGGTCTTTGAAATAAATGAGCGATAAACATCTTCTCAAACCACTACAGAACATGCCTCTACACAGATATTGGAAGTTATTTACATAATAACATCACTTACTCTGCTTTGAAAATGTGTTACTCTTGTAACGCTGAAAAACGTAGCTTCTTCACAGAAATAAGTGTACAACTCACTCGTTTAACAACAACTAACGAAAGTTCAATGCATGCGCTCGACAAAGGTCTGGACAACAATGGGAAATGGTAGCATGCACTACCAGCATTATTAGAATTGCAGAATTTCCGTTACAGAAACAAATCCCAAAATGGAGATCATGGCACTTTGTGGGTTAATACAAAAGCGTCATTTATTAAAAGCACATGTATTGTGAAGCAGTAACTATGCCTTTAGTGGCACGTGTACTCAAACTGCATGAAAGTGGAAATAGTGAAATCTTGTTTTTAAGGATCGTGGAACTGCACTGGATTTAGATTCTTCTCAAAAGGACGTTTGCTTGTACAGTTTTGGCCATCCTGTTTTGAAATTTGGTATATCCTCTGGTGTTACCACGTGAACATTAAATTTACCAGGAATTCTAGAAGAGCAGATGTTTTCACAAATTTTTAACAGATCGTAGTATCTGTCTCTCTTTTTTTGAGTACTCGCTTCACTAGACCAAAATCGTGGTGACACAAAAAGCGTGAACTACGGCGCATTGGAAAGCGATAACAAGTTATGTCAAATTTCACATTGTCTGGTGGCCTAGTAACAATCTTATCATGTAGAGGTTATTGTTTTGCAAGTTCTCTGATGTTTCATTTCTGCCTTTCATTCCTTGGCCTCCATTGTACAAAATTGAATGGGCACTTCCAGTTCTGAGATTATGTACTGCAAACGGGTAAACAAAAGGCTGCCTGTACTAATACGTCCCTTGCATTGGAATGCATGGGAGGGATAAGTTCTGTATGTAGTCAGAATTTAGAGCCATAATGCTGTCATTATTTTTACATAGCTGTTCACTCTCTCATACACACTGTAAAACTTGTTAGTTTTTATTTCGTGTAATGCTTATTTAGCAGATGCTACAAGTATTGCAGTGTCATTTAACGTAGAATTCGACTTCTCAAGCTTCAGACAAACACTTGGGTACCAACTCGTCATTCACCAAAATCTAACTGAAAGCAATCTTTTAACATCTTGTAACAGTATGAGTACTTCATCTGTGAACCTGGAAACTTTTCTTTGAAAAGACAGTACACCTTTGTACCGCGCAGAGCTGAATGAAGATATTTAATTTCTCTTGAAGCATAGTGACTGGTGTTTGAGAGGGAAAGGAACGTATGCGCTCTTTAATTTGTTCCATAACTTCTGTTTGGACTGTCCTGTTTTCTTGTTGGCCTCGTCTGTCCGTAGGCGATTTTCCCACCAATAATAAAGTCTGTCGTCTCCTCGCTCTATTTTAAGTCACAGCGTACAACTGAAAAAAAACTCTTCCAGCCTGTGGTCTCCAGTCATTACATGGTACTTGAACTTGTTTTAGGTTCCTTCATTACCAAACGATGTGTTTGCAATCATAGAAACTGTTTCCAACAACTGCTCATTTTCACCAAAAACTGACTCTTTCAGAAATAAGTGATTCAATTAACATTCCACAGAAGCGTTATCTGTTGTTGTTGTGGTCTCCACTCCGAATGCTGGTTTGATGCAGCTCTCCACACTTGTCTGCCCTGTTCAAGCCTCTTCATCTCTGAACAACTATTGCAGCTACAGTCGTTTGAACTTGCTTACTGTGTTCAAGTGATGGCCCCCTCACTCTACTATTTTCCCTCTCCCCACACTTTACTCCGCTGCCGAATTAACAACTGCTTGATGCTTCATGTTGTGTCATATCAAATGATCCCTTGTGCCATAAATATCATTTTTCCCCAATTCGATGTAGAATCTCAGTCGACTGAAACGAAATTTTTAAGGAACGTTAGAGGAGCTGCATTCAGACTTAAAACATAAAACAACATTCTAAGAGAACAACACAATATGTACTGTTAAATGAAAAAAAAACAACAGAGAAAGGATGCAAAAAAGGATATAGGGCGATACAGGAACAGACTGTAAGACTATTCCATAATGTGAAGAGGAAGACGACCTCGTCATTAGTTATCCTGTCTACTCATATAATCTCCAGAATTTTTTTTGCAGCACGACATTTCACGTGCTTCTATTGTTTTTGTGTCCGAGTTGTTTCCTTCCGAAAGAAGCTGCGCTTCAAATACCTCAAAAAAAGTTGCTAACACTTAAACCTGCATTCGACAGGTGGGGTTGATAGAGGAGATAGAGAAGATACAACGGAGAGCAGCGCTGCGTTACAGAATCATTTAGTAATCGCGAATGCGTTACGGAGATGATAGATAAACTCCAGTGGAAGACTCTGCAAGAGAGACGCTCAGTAGCTCGGTACGGGCTTTTGTTGAAGTTTCGAGAACATACTTTCACCGAGGAGTCAAGCAGTATATTGCTCCCTCTTACGTATATCTCGCGAAGAGACCATGAGGATAAAATTAGCGAGATTAGAGCCCACACACGGAGGCATACGGACAGTCTTTCTTTCCGCGAACAATACGAGACTGGAATAGAAGGGAGAACCGATTGAGGTACTCAAGGTACCCTCCGCCACAGACCGTCAGGTGGCTTGCGGAGTATGGATGTAGATGTTAACAGATTACTGTTTTCAGAAATTATTTCGTTGTACTTTCCGATCTCTAGCCTCTCTAGTTCGGCCATCATCAGTTATTTCGCTTCCAAATAGCAAACCTCGTCTATTACTTGTAGTGTCTCATTTGCTCAGTGTCGTTTGATTCAGTTACTTTTTTTGGTGTTCGTCTTATAACTTCCATTCCGGTTAACTGCTTCTCCAAGTCGTTTGCTTCTTTCGACAGAATTAGAATGTTGTCAGCATATCTCAAAGTTTTCATTTGTTCTCCCGGAACTTTTAATTCAATTTCCAAATTCTTTCTTCATTTCCTTTACTGCTTGCTCAATGTACAGACTGAATGTCATTGGGGACAGACTACAACCCAGTCACGTCCTTCAACTTCTTTAAATGTAGTCTTTACAAGTAGTAGATAAACTTTCGCTCTCTCTAGTTTATCCCTGCTGCCTTCAGATTTTCAAAGAATGTAGTCCTGTCAACATGGTCAAAAGCTTCCTCTAAATCCACAAATGCTATAAACATGTTTGCTTTTTTGTTTTCTAAGGTAAGTCGTAATGTCAGTTTGCCTTGCTATATCCGAGCGTATGTCACCATGTACGTGAAATACTCGTTGCTGTTCGCTAGCTAATATAATGAGCGACCATAGATGCACGAATGGCCACCTGCCACGAGATGTTTAGTACTCACCAAGTTTAATATATCCATCAGTCGGAAAATATAAGTTCACTATATGCTGTATGTGTTGCACAGTATGTGACTAGTAACGGTTAATTTATTTATCTACTTGACCGACGTAGACAATCGTGGACTAAAGCGTGCATGAGGCTCATCCACGTTCAGCTCTTCTCAGCAGTACTGGGACTCTCACGCCGGAATGACCCTGCGAATAGACTGTGCTTCTCTAATATCCTTCTCCTCTCAGAAGATGCAAAACGGTATGTTTTACATCCCGTCTCCTGCCAATGCCCTACCAATCAAGTCGAAAAGAAGATTATGGAAAAAATGTTCTGTCGGTATTTTCTTTTCTCTTTCTTCTATTGTAATTCCATCTTTTTAGCTGACTCGTAGGATTTATTTACAAGCATAACATATGTTATACGACAAATGATGTGACACAGATGTAATCAATGCTGTAATATGATAGTAACACAAAACGCCACGAAAGTATGCAACAAACGTAATATTTCCTAAGAGCTGACATATAAAAGAAGCCATATCATTTTGGGACGGTGGCGTTGACTCAGCTGCATTCGAAGAGAGGTAACGGGTACATCGAGAACATTATAACTTTCATGGAAGGTGCAGTAAGTTTAAATGGGTTACGTTTTTTTTCCGTCGCTCATACTAATTTACAAATCGAATAATTGATCCAAGAAATATATTAGTTTACTTTTAAATGTGTAATACTTTGTGTGTTCCGGGAAACTGTTTAAACCCTCAGTTGCAGCACATAATAGTACCAGTTATTGCCACTGTGATGTCAAAGAAGTCCCTTAAAACCGTGTGTTTTACTCTTAGAAGTATACAGTCAATCAAAACACTGCAGACGAGTCTAACTTTACTATTGTGTGAAATATACAGCCTCCTTTTCAGGATCTTCAGGGTTAAAAAGGAAACAACCTGTCCAAAATAGCTGAAAATGGTAAGTTCAGGAATAGCGAGCTCTTTAATTTAGGTACCGTAGCCTTATTTTGCATTTTTTTTTAATTTGTAGAAAATGAGAAATGTGATCTACAAGTCCATATGGGTGATAGTTTAGAGCAGCCAATGAGAATCGCTAAATCTCATGACTTGTTTCGGCGGAAAATATGATTTGACGTCTTTTTTGTCGACATTGATAGCGCGAGATTGACGACTGTTGATCACGCTCTTATAGATTATAACGTTGGTTACTGGTTTTCGCATGAATTTGTTGTATGTTTCTCGGAGTATGATAGGATTTCTTGGGATTATGTTTCGTGTTCCAGTGTTATAATTTGGCTGAGAGTTCGGAATGACAGCGAATGTGACTGGAGCAAAACCGGCTGTGGTTGTGGACTGATTAGTAGTGTAGCCCACTGATCATTTAAAAAACTTCGTGAGTTATTTTCGAAATTTCTTGATTTCCGAGGTCGTTGTTACGCAGAAACCTAGGATTACAGTTTAAATTTTATGGAATATCGGTATTCTGTTTTATATGACAACATTCTGCACAATGTGTTCCATTATGCCGGCACGTAATTTCATACGCTTCACATCATGGCGACTTTTATTTAACATTACTCTCTCATTGGTTCCGCCGTCTTCTCATCATTCACCGCAGAAATAATGACCAACTGCAGCACACAACGCAAAACTACAGACACCGTAAGTGCACTTGTACCTGTTACCTCTTAGCAGTGGCAGTTATTGGTGCACATGATTATGTAATAAATAGAATAATTAAGCTGCATCCTTATAACTTTGAACAATGAATAAAGTAAAAGTATTTTTTGCTGTTAATTTAGGTTTTTGAAAACGGCTTCGTTGTCATGCCTGTCTACGTTGATGAATTTCCATATTCTCTCAATACGTTTATGGTTGATAGAATGACGACATATTGGTTTATCAGCTATTATCGCTACGTAGTCTGTGGCTTTAACTTCTTGACGAATACAGAACGTAATGCAGTTCTAACGACGTTTTGTTCGAACCTACAGGTAACAAATCTAACAGCCCCCCTCTGAATTAGTCGATGTCTTCCTTCAATCCGACTTGGTCCGCATCCCAAATACTCGAGCAGTATAGGTCGCCCCAACTTCCTGTATGTGGTCTCCTTTACAGATGAACCACTCTTTCCTAAAATTCTCCCAATAAATTGAAGTCGTCCATTTGCCTTCCCTACCACAGTTAAAAAAAAGTGTGAAATCTTATGGGACTTAACTGCTATGGTCATCAGTCCCTAAGCTTACACACTACTTAACCTAAATTATCCTAAGGACAAACGCACACAACTATGCCCAAGGGAGGACTCGAACCTCCTCCGGGACCAGCCCCACAGTCCATGACTGCAGCGCCCTAGGCTACTCGGCTAATACCACGCGGCACAGTTTTCACATGCTCGTTCCACCTCATATCGCTTTGCATTGTTATGCTCAGATATCTAAATGACTCGACTGTGTCAAGCTGGACACTAGTAACACTGTATACGAACGTTACAGGTTTGTTCTTCCTACTCATCCACATTACCTTAAATTTTTCCTAAGTCGTTTTTTTTATCTTCCTACAGTCACTCAACTTCGACACCTTACCGTACAGCCGGCCGGTGTGGCCGTGCGGTTCTTGGCGCTTCAGTCCGGAACCGCGTGACCGCTACGGTCGCAGGTTCGAATCCTGCCTCGGGCATGGATGTGTTTGATATCCTTAGGTTAGTTAGGTTTAAGTAGCTCTAAGTTCTAGGGGACTGATGACCACAGATGTTAAGTCCCATAGTGCTCAGAGCCATTTGTACCATTTAAACCTTACCGTACCCAACGGCATCATCAGCAAACAATTGCTTCAAACCTTGTACTGACCATCGGCGGGAAAGATAAGCGCAGCACTAAAATGGACGATACCAGTTCCTTTGATAGTGGATGTTCTGCACATAGGACACTCCATATCTGGGGTTGAGAAGGCACTCGGCTCGTCATATACCACCTTCTCAAGGGTTCTCATTGAGACCTGGATTTGGGGCAAACCGCCAGAGACAATGCCCATGTACCACAAAGTGTTTATGTCAGGTATTGCCGTCGACTATTGTAGATGTACCAGTAAGATACACGGGCCGCGGTGCAGAATACAGCTTTCCCATTCAGTAGTGGCCAATAACAGTCAGTAAGCATTTATATCACACCCTTACTATGAGATGCCAATGCCCCACAGGTGTAGTCGAGTGAAGTGGCTAATTGGTTAAGACAATGAATTCGCATTTGGAAGGTGGTTTAAATCCTTTTTCGACCATCAAGATTTACGCTTTCCGTGGTTTCCTCAAGTCGCTGGAGGTACATCAAGTGAAAGTTTCTTTGAAAGCAATGTGGCTGGTTTCCTTCGCAAATAGAAACTTCTGCTTGATCTCTAATGAACTCAACATCTACGAAATGTTAAATCCCGTTTTTCTTCTTTTTTTGTCTATCATACGATGTGTTAAAGGATTAATATAGATCCGCTGATGTCGCGTAGTGCAACGAAGGACTGAGCATTTCGTTGGTAGTTGGCAACACTGGCGTTACCACTCACTGAATTTGTCACAAGCTCAGCCTTATAGGTAGAGTCTAGCCAACGATTAGTTCTTCCGACAGAACATCAAACTTTTTGTCGCTGAGCGTGTAAGGTTTATGTTAGAGTGAGAATCAGCCCCTGCTGCTGAGTAAGTGTATTACGATCCTCTTGTTTTTGGACGAAACAGGCTTGATGTTCCTGGGACTCTCACTCATTGCATCGAATTGTTTTTTAGGTCAAAGCCACGCGATCGATTTTCTTTTTCTTTTCAGGGTTGTTTGAATTGGCGCTTCTGTTTAATGGGGCTGATCACACCCAATATTTCACCACGCTCTAGGACTGCAGAGAAGCGTGTCCACACATGCGAACTAACATGAGTTTTCACGCCATGTTTCAGTTGCCACATTGTTAACATATGCGGGAAACATGTTGCCTTGTCACCATCGTTGTCACTGTCTTGTCATTAAAATGTGTGGATTGAAGCGAGTGGACAAGGAGTTAATCACACTAGAACTAGGCTACCTATGTTCCCTGATCAAACTGTCTTCGTTGAAGGAGACATTAACAATCCAACAGATTAGTGGAATTGTTTCGGTTTTCTAAATTATGAGCGTAGCAAGACATCTTACAAAATAATACTAAATGCCTTTTTGGACACTACCTAGAACAGATATAAACAGAAATATATTAGATATAATGACAACAAGTAGATCTGACCTCTTAGATGATGTTCACACTGAAACTGGTTTCAGTGACCATAAGGCGGCTCTAGCAATGACAATTACCCGTATGCATAGGGAGGCTAACAAGTGGAAAGATTTGTATGTTCAGTAAACGGGATGAACCTGAGATGTGTAACTCTTGATTTTTAGCATTTAGTAGAACTGTGGCTTATGTTTAGAACAGTTGACGAAGCACTTGATAAATACCTAGTAGAGCAGTTCGTGGTAGGAGAGACCATCTCTGTAAAAAAAACTTCTAAAAAAAAAGACTGCTGAACAATAAGTGTAAAACATTCGTTGTGGCTAAGGATATGGAAATCCGTTTGGCTGTCAAAAGGACATCGCATGAAGCTTTCAATGGCTACCCCAGCGGAATCTTATCAAAAGACCTGGACAAAACCAAAAGAAATGAAGATAAAGGACTGTCAGTACCAAAGTTACTGTCCCACCATGAATGACGCTGGAACTGAAACTGTTTAAAGCAAAGCAAATCCAGAAATGCTGAACTGCGTTTTCAAATATTCTTTTACATAATAGTTAG
Organism: Schistocerca piceifrons; assembly: GCF_021461385.2. NCBI lineage: Eukaryota > Metazoa > Arthropoda > Insecta > Orthoptera > Acrididae > Schistocerca > Schistocerca piceifrons. The sequence continues at coordinate 192,363,396 of NC_060141.1, forward strand.
ATTCGTGGAAGGGTTGGAGCAAACTGTGCACATTATCTTACAAACCAATACTCAAAACTATTGAATAATTATTTTTATTAACCGCCAAACATATTATCTCTACCACTTAATAGGCACTGATTATCTTTGGCATACCTTACTTAAGTTAGATGAAATAGGTTGTATGCAGTTTGTTGACAGACTGTGTTCCTCTCCATAAGAATATTTTATGTATTTACAGTTCCAGTAGTTTTTGACATTATCAAGAAACGAGAAAAAACATCGCAAAATGAACGTACGACGCAATGGAAGCCCTTAGAAACAAGAGCATTTGGCATTTTCAATTGCAAGGAGAATACAGAAGCCGACCGGTGTGACAGAGCGGTTCTAGGCGCTTCAGTCTGGAAACGTGCGACCGCTACGGTCGTAGGTTCGAATCCTGCCTCGGGCATGGATGTGTGTGATGTCCTTAGGTTAGTTAGGTTTAAGTAGTTCTAAGTTCTAGGGGACTGATGACCTCAGATGTTAAGTCCCATAGTGCTCAGAGCCATTTGAAACATTTGGAGAATACAGAGAAGGGAGAAATGTTTTTTAGTAGTTACGACATATTGTCCTAGGTACAATATCCATCTCTTATTCCGAGGTGATAAGTCTGTTTCTGTAGCGGGACAGGACGTGAGTTGGATTTGTGCCCTAAACGAAACTTTAGGAATTGCTATGCATAGATTTGGCAGGAACTTATTGTAATAGAATGACTGAAGTGGGTGACGTGGTCGGGGTTGTAGGGCTGGGTAGAATAAGGTGGCTGTTTTTAGCAATCTTCCTCTTTATTGTTGATTCTTCCAATACATTTTCCTGTAGCTCAGCCCCACCGCTCGTGTCGTGTTGGAGATGTGCTGATGCATGCAGCCCGTGGAATGCAACGCTGTGCTCGGTCAGTGGCTGCGCAGGCGGTAGGAGGTTAGCAGCACAAGGCCCGGCCTAGCGAGCATCCTGCAGACGCAGCAGCTCGTGACGACGCCGGGAGTCGCCAGTGCAGCAGCAGGCAACGATGCCCACCTCTGATGCCCTTAAATAGTGCAGACCGCTGCTGAATCCGCCGGTTACGCGGCGCCATGTTTATTAGAAAGTTCTCGATGAGTTGGCTAACGCAACTGCGCCACACGCGGCCTGCGCCTTCCTAATTCTGCTAATGCTGCATTCTGGCTGTTGATGACTGCCACGCACATACACACATACCAACGCTCGTTGCAAAACTGTGTCACTTGCATAACGCGCCGGCCAGCCTTCACCCGCCATCTGCCGTGAGGCTGGCGCATCGCCCACTGAAACACACTAAATCACAATTTTGCACCGTATTTCCTAAAAATAACCCCTTGTCCTCTACATTATGAACAACCATATCTCGAATATCACATTTCTAATAATGTTCTGTTCAATTTTAAGGATAAAAATTGCAATATGCTAAGTTCTTAGTTAGTGACCAAAAGTAGCTAGCACCATACAACCATACACAGTTCCTAGAAATCTACATCTGCACCTGCATCTACATCTATAGTCTGAGAACCGCTGTGAAGTGCACTGCAGAGGGTGCAACCCACTGTGTCAGTTATCAGGGCTTCTTCACTTTCCTTTCACATATGGAGTGCAGGGGCAATGACTGTTTAAATGTGTCTGTGTATGCTGTAACTGACCTAATCTTGGCCTCACGATCACTTGGGAGCGATTTGTAGCGGGTTGTAGTACATTCCTGAAGTCATCATTTAAAGCCGGTTCTTGAAACTTTGGTTTGTTGGTTTATTTGCGGGAGGGGACCAAAGAGTGAGGTCATTGGTCCTATCAGATTAGGGAAGGAAGTCAGCTGTGCCCTTTCAAAGGAACCATCCTGGCATTTGCCTGAAGCGATTTAGGGAAATCACGGAAAACCTGAATCACGATCTCCAGACACGTGTTTGAACCATCGTCCACCTGGATGCGACTCTAATGTGCTGCTAACCTTTGCGCCACCTCGCTCAGTTGAAACTTGGTAGTAGCCTTTATCGACATAGACGGAAACCATCTTCAAGAATCTGGCAGTTCACTTCTTTCATCATATGTGTGACACATTACTGTGGGTCAAGCAAACCTGTTATGATTCGTGTTGTTCTTCTCTGTATACGTTCCATAGCCCCAGCTAGTCCTAGCCACCATGATCTGTTTTTGAAATCCATGCTGGTTAGCATGGTGGAGGTCGTTCTGTTCGAGATACCTCATTATGTTTGAGCGCAGAATATATGCTAAGACCCTGCAACAAATGGATGTTAAGAAATTTAATGCTAGTTTTGTGGATCAGTTCCACTACCCTCCTTGTAGACAGGTGCAACCTGGGTTTTCTTCCAGCTACTGGGCACGGTTTTTTGTTCGAGAGATGTGCTTAGATTACAGTTAACGGAGGGGCTAACTCAGTCGCATATTGGGTGTAGAATCTGACAGGGACTCCATGGACCGTAGGGGTTTGTTTAATTTTAGCGAATTCAGCTTTTTCTCAACGCCGCTGACACTAATATCAATTTTACTCATCTTTTTAGTGGTACGAGGATTGAATTGGGGCAATACTCTGCGTCTTCCTTTGTGAAGGAACTTTTGGAAACAGAATTAAGCTGTTTTGCTTTTGCTTTGGTACTCTCAATTTCTGTTACCGCCTTATCTATGAGTGACTGGACGCTAACTTTGGTGCGACTAACGGCCTTTACGTATTACGTACGATGTAATGTGAAATAATAGTCTGTGAGCTCTAAGCTGCTAATAAAATCATGTAAATGTTCTTTATCGTTGCATGTATCAGATGTGATGACCACAATATCAACTGAAATTCGTTATTATTCCGCATTACTACGATTTCTCATAGTTACGCAATCGACTGTTGCTTTAGAAAATGACAGGTCTGTTAGGGGAACAAATCAGAAATGGAGGCAAGTGCTCAGTAGTAACAGTATATAGTTCACATCTTCTATTGGACATTCTGTAACAGCCACAGACCCTAAGAAGGTCTAAGTGTATTTTCATGTTTTATATCACTATCTCCACTGAATGTGTTTTTTGTTTTTATTTTTTTATAGCGCTTATGTAGCGCAGACATTGTACTTGGAACACTGTGTATTCTAACGTGGCGATTGACATGGCGCCCTATTTACAGAAATTTTCTGTGAACTGTGGCTCCGCCGGCCGAGGTGGTCGAGCGGTTCTAGGCGCTTCAGTCCGGAATCGCGCGACTGCTATGGTCACAGGTTCGAATCCTGCCTCGGGCATGGATGTGTGTGATGTCCTTAGGTTAGTTAGGTTTAAGAAATTCTAAGTTCTAGGGGACTGATAACCTCAGATGTTAAGTCCCATAGTGCTCAGTGCCATTTCAACAATTTGAACTGTGGCTCCAAATTACTTGTGTCTTCCGAATCTGCTCTCTGTTGCACCACTGACTGTAACCTGTTCTTAGTTAAAGAACAGATGAGTCTCTGTCGACATTGTTCCCAAATGAAACATGGCATCCAAGGTATTGTAGTTTGCCAGCGATTTCATCTTCAATACACAAACGAAATAATGAAATTTAGCTGCTAGTGGGTATTGATTTACATCAATGGCGGGTCTCCTGCTAACTAGGCAGATGCTCTCACCACTAAGCCATCCAGACACAGTGGTCATCGCAGCTACACGGACTCCCTAGCACGCGTCCTATCTGACCCGAATTCCCAATTTATCCACACACTACTGAAATAGTGTCCCTGCCCATTATCCTCATTACTCGCGACGTTTCACCGATTCTTGTAAGAGTTCCAGCGTGGTGTGCATTTGCACTGAAGTGGTCATTGGCCAGCCTCGCCTTAATTATATATGTGGTGTCTGTTCTTCAGACATATCTGGAAGAACAGAAACCACATATATGATTTCATCTTCGTGTGCTCACTTCCAATAAATACTAATTATGGCAGTACATGACCACCCACCTCTCCTCACCAGTTTTGCTGCGATCATTCCAGACAGGATGCCAACATTAAACTAAAACCAAAGCTACTTAAATAGCTAGCTTCCTTTGCACCCAGATAATTTATCTCATTGCTTACACTTGCAGTATGCTTTTAAATTGTAACATGAGGCACTCCCGTGAACTAGGTGCTCCAGTTCCCACACTATAGTGGTGAACCAATGTTCTGGCTGACCACTGTAGGCGTCCTTTGAATAAAGTGATAGTTATTGTGTTGCTCAGCTGATATCTGTTCGAAAGTGCATAGCCATTTGATGAGATTCATTCATGAATCAGCTGAACCAAATTATGTTTCAATGGCTAATCTGATAATATTTATCTCTGGGAGATGGTTACTTCACATAATGTGTGGTAGCAGGTATACAGGGCCGGTGCTGTCGTGATTTTCTAGAGTGCTGACGTCATCGAGGAGTCATGGGACTTCCCCTCCTCCCACCACTTTACAATCTCTCTGACGAAGGTCAGTCACCCTGTCTATAAAATAGTGGGAATTTAAATTTGGTGGGGTATTCAAAATTTTGGCGTAAATTTCAAAAAAACAGCCCACTTACACTAGTGTGGAAGTAGGATTATTGTTGTCCTAAGTACATGTTGTTGTTGTTGTGGTCTTCAGTCCTGAGACTGGTTTGATGCAGCTCTCCATGCTACTCTATCCTGTGCAAGCTTCTTCATCTCCCAGTACCTACTGCAACCTACATCCTTCTGAATCTGCTTAGTGTATTCATCTCTTGGTCTCCCTCTACGATTTTTACCCTCCACGCTGCCCTCCAATGCTAAATTTGTGATCCCTTGATGCCTCAAAACATGTCCTACCAACCGATCCCTTCTTCTAGTCAAGTTGTGCCACAAACTTCTCTTCTCCCCAATCCTGGGACTTCCCCTCCTCCCACCACTTTACAATCTCTCTGACGAAGGTCAGTCACCCTGTCTATAAAATAGTGGGAATTTAAATTTGGTGGGGTATTCAAAATTTTGGCGTAAATTTCAAAAAAACAGCCCACTTACACTAGTGTGGAAGTAGGATTATTGTTGTCCTAAGTACATGTTGTTGTTGTTGTGGTCTTCAGTCCTGAGACTGGTTTGATGCAGCTCTCCATGCTACTCTATCCTGTGCAAGCTTCTTCATCTCCCAGTACCTACTGCAACCTACATCCTTCTGAATCTGCTTAGTGTATTCATCTCTTGGTCTCCCTCTACGATTTTTACCCTCCACGCTGCCCTCCAATGCTAAATTTGTGATCCCTTGATGCCTCAAAACATGTCCTACCAACCGATCCCTTCTTCTAGTCAAGTTGTGCCACAAACTTCTCTTCTCCCCAATCCTATTCAATACCTCCTCATTAGTTACGTGATCTACCCACCTTATCTTTAGCATTCTTCTGTAGCACCACATTTCGAAAGCTTCTATTCTCTTCTTGTCCAAACTGGTTATCGTCCATGTTTCACTTCCATACATGGCTACACTCCATACAAATACTTTCAGAAACGACTTCCTGACACTTAAATCTATACTCGATGTTAACAAATTTCTCTTCTTCAGAAACGATTTCCTTGCCATAGCCAGTCTACATTTTATATCCTCTCTACTTCGACCATCATCAGTTATTTTGCTCCCTAAATAGCAAAACTCCTTTACTACTTTAAGTGTCTCATTTCCTAATCTAATCCCCTCAGCATCACCCGATTTAATTTGACTACATTCCATTGTCCTCGTTTTGCTTTTGTTGATGTTCATCTTATATCCTCCTTTCAAGACACTGTCCATTCCGTTCAACTGCTCTTCCAAGTCCTTTGCTGTCTCTGACAGAATTACAATGTCATCGGCGAACCTCAAAGTTTTTACTTCTTCTCCATGAATTTTAATACCTACTCCGAATTTTTCTTTTGTTTCCTTTACTGCTTGCTCAATATACAGATTGAATAACATCGGGGAGAGGCTACAACCCTGTCTCACTCCTTTCCCAACCACTGCTTCCCTTTCATGCCCCTCGACTCTTATAACTGCCATCTGGTTTCTGTACAAATTGTAAATAGCCTTTCGTTCCCTGTATTTTACCCCTGCCACCTTCAGAATTTGAAAGAGAGTATTCCAGTTAACGTTGTCAAAAGCTTTCTCTAAGTCTACAAATGCTAGAAACGTAGGTTTGCCTTTTCTTAATCTTTCTTCTAAGATAAGTCGTAAGGTTAGTATTGCCTCACGTGTTCCAACATTTCTACGGAATCCAAACTGATCTTCCCCGAGGTCCGTTTCTATCAGTTTTTCCATTCGTCTGTAAAGAATTCGCGTTAGTATTTTGCAGCTGTGACTTATTAAACTGATAGTTCGGTAATTTTCACATGTGTCAACACCTGCTTTCTTTGGGATTGGAATTATTATATTCTTCTTGACGTCTGAGGGTATTTCGCCTGTCTCATATATCTTGCTCACCAGATGGTAGAGTTTTGTCAGGACTGGCTCTCCCAAGGCCGTCAGTAGTTCTAATGGAATGTTGTCTACTCCCGGGGCCTTGTTTCGACTTAGGTCTTTCAGTGCTCTGTCAAACTCTTCACGCGTATCGTATCTCCTATTTCATCTTCATCTACATCCTCTTCCATTTCCATAATATTGTCCTCAAGTACATCGCCCTTGTATAAACCCTCTATATACTCCTTCCACCTTTCTGCCTTCCCTTCTTTGCTTAGAACTGGGTTGCCATCTGAGCTCTTGATATTCATACAAGTGGTTCTCTTCTCTCCAAAGGTCTCTTTAATTTTCCTGTAGGCAGTATCCATCTTACCCCTAGTGAGACAAGCCTCTATATCCTTACATTTGTCCTCTAGCCATCCCTGCTTAGCCATTTTGCACTTACTGTCGATCTCATTTTTGAGACGTTTGTATTCCTTTTTGCCTGCTTCATTTACTGCATTTTTATATTTTCTCCTTTCATCAATTAAATTCAATATTTCTTCTGTTACCCAAGGATTTCTATTAGCCCTTGTCTTTTTACCTACTTGATCCTCTGCTGCCTTCACTACTTCATCCCTCAGAGCTACCCATTCTTCTTATACTGTATTTCTTTCCCCCATTCCTGTCAATTGTTCCCTTATGCTCTCCCTGAAACTCTCTACAACCTCTGGTTCTTTCAGTTTATCCAGGTTCCATCTCCTTAAATTCCCACCTTTTTGCAGTTTCTTCAGTTTCAATCTGCAGTTCATAACCAATAGATTGTGGTCAGAATACACATCTGCCCCTGGAAATGTCTTACATTTTAAAACCTGGTTCCTAAATCTCTGTCTTACCATTATATAATCTACCTGATACCTTTTAGTATCTCCAGGATTCTTCCAGGTATACAACCTTCTTTTATGATTCTTGAACCAAGTGTAGGCTATGATTAAGTTATGCTCTGTGCAAAATTCTACAAGGCGGCTTCCTCTTTCATTTCTTCCCCCCAATCCATATTCACCTACTATGTTTCCTTCTCTCCCTTTTCCTACTGACGAATTCCAGTCACCCATGACCATTAAATTTTCGTCTCCCTTCACTACCTGAATAATTTCTTTTATCTCGTCATACATTTCATCAATTTCTTCATCATCTGCCGAGCTAGTTGGCATATAAACTTGTACTACTGTAGTAGGCATGGGCTTTGTGTCTATCTTGGCCACAATAATTCGTTCACTATGCTGTTTGTAGTAGCTTACCCGCACTCCTATTTTTTTATTCATTATTAAACCTACTCCTGCATTACCCCTATTTGATTTTGTATTTATAACCCTGTAATCACCTGACCAAAAGTCTTGTTCCTCCTGCCACCGAACTTCACTAATTCCCACTATATCTAACTTTAACCTATCCATTTCCCTTTTTAAATTTTCTAACCTACCTGCCCGATTAAGGGATCTGACATTCCACGCTCCGATCCGTAGAATACCAGTTTTCTTTCTCCTGATAACGATGTCCTCTCGAGTAGTCCCCGCCCGGAGATCCGAATGTACATATCGACGGGAAATTCAAAGCAGTGCATTGTCATGCTGGCTGACATGGAATACTGGGTCAGTGTCGCTATGTTGTCAGGATACAAAATGGGGATGCAAACTGGCCGGCCTGTATGAAATACGACTGATACAAGATGGCCCACCAACGTGGAATTCTGGTTCAGCCTTAGTATGACATAACGACCCAGACTTGGAATATGAGCACAGTCTTGCTATGACGTCAGAATACAAGATGGCGGATCTGGGTAAAATATGGATGACACAGGATGTCCGACCTGGATGAAATATTGCCAACCTGTAATTCTGATGCAGCCTTAGTATGCCACAACCCAAAACTTGGAATATTCCCGCAGTCTTGTTATGACGTCAGAACACAGGTGGTGATGAAAGATGGCCGACCTGGAATTCTGGGGAAAGAAATCCAATACTCTGGGTACTGGAACATGCTGTATGATGTTAGAAACTTGTGTGCAGGTCCAAGCCTGTCTGCTGATATATTTTCCCTCAGAGGTGTATGGTCACTGTTTCTCCCAACTCTTAAGTTTGGTTCTTTCGACTTTATACCTTTAATAGCACACCGAGAACAAAAGGCTCTCAATCAGAGGTATATGGTTATTTATAGAATTCTTGCATACTGCTTCTCCTAATTCCATTTCCTCAACTCACCCTGGAGACGCACCGATGACAGTTCCGTGCACAGAGACGCCAAATGCATGGTGTTGGTCCAATTACCTCAAGTGAAGTAGATAATATTACTGCAGCCACACCCCTTCTCCTAAGCTCAACCCCGCATGTGCTATTTTTAAAACAACTGCAGGTAGTAGGATAGTAACAATAGATCTTTGTTGCAACGAACAAATGCCAAGCCGGGGAGAAGTCCCGTTTACGCGATCGCAAAGTTGGTGATCGAGAAGTCCGCCCACGGCCACTAGGAGCCGTGTCACCATGCACCACTGCTGAAGCCAGAAAACAGGGCCACAGGGCTCTCTGTGCCGAGTAAGCCATGCGGGTCCCGAGCTAAAATAATGGGAACCATGAAAACACTCGAAGGGTTGCTAGCAAAACCGACACTAGCCAAAAAATCGGAAAATGAGCTAGATGCGCCATCACGTAGTGCTCAGCATTGTGCAAGTGATTACAGTTCTTCTCCTGTCAAAAACACCTCAAGTCGTACTGTGTAAGCCTGTAAAAATACGTCAGTTCAGCAACACCCCCACAAATCTGGACTGTTGCTAGCAAGAACACCACTAGTCACTGGTGCTTCAGGCAGCTACCTCGAGAGTGCTCTGCTAAACTTCCAATAAACCACTGATATGCTACACTTTGTTTGAAGCCGAACCCCTTCTTCTATATTATACTCCTTGAATGACTGAAGAGGACTGCAGTTTCGTGTTTTTTTTGTATTTATTGTATTGTCATTACTGATTGATATCGCATGTATTATCATAAGGTGACCATTTTCAAAAATCTAAAGCTAGCGTGTATGAAATAGCTCAAAAGTCAGTTTTATCTCTTTATCTTCATCTTTCTTTTAAATTTAAAAGAAAGAATGCGATGAAATGTACTTCTTTTATTTATACTATAAAATTAATTTTGAAAAGCCACAGTACTGTACTGGTACAATCAGTATGAATGATCACCTTAATTATAATCATTGTTATTGTTACTTCCTATTATTTCTCTGATTGTGGTATACCTATCATATCTAAGGGAACTGCAGTATCAGTTTATCTGTAAAAGATAAGTTTTTTCTATTTTTTTCGGCTGAGTGTTCGATGTTGCACTGTTATGAGAAAGTGTGGGAAGAAGCGCGGCGCAATATCACTGAAAATTTTAACAAAATGATGTCGAAAGACACCCAAGATAGGCATCTCACTGGTTTGATAGACATGCAAGGTATCGCGTACTTTTGACCATGAACGAATGATGAAGACGATATGAAAACTCTGGCCGCGACATTCACCTGCAAAATGCGGGTAATAGGAGAAGATGCTGTCGTTTTTCAAAAGTAGTCCCAATAGGCGCTGTTTGCCAGATGACCTCACTGTCAAGGAACTACGTTTCGGTTTCCTAAACGCCTGCCGAATAAGTGTGCCCTACAAACTTTAGTCGCATATTTCCGAAACTTTCAACATCCATTTCGGATATCCCAGACCTGACACAGTAGCAGTTTACCTACTGTGTTTCATCGTTTGTTGACTGCCCTCGGTGTCGACGTTGGCTGAAAAATGGGGTGTGGGAGCCAAAAACGGACTACTTTAAATGATATAGCTGACAGATGCACGGTTACCTTTCACTTTCAGTTTTCACCCCCCCCCCCCCCCCCCCATAAACACATTTAATATATGGCCAGTGCACTACTGTTCAACTTCCGATTAGCCGCATTATTGGTTTGCAGGCGAACGTCCATACACTGCGACAATAGTTTACTGTTGAACAAGTACGAGTAGTACAAGCCTAACCACAAAGTTCACAGTTCTTGAAGAATAGAAAGGTACGTATGGAGCAGACACGGTCACTGTTTTAACACACAGCCTATTGGTGTAACACTTATTACACTGTTAAGTTGATGCATTGTTGTTCTAACCAAAACAGGTTCCTCGTCTGAAATTCGGCCGTGGACTGACTGTCTCGTGCCCGAAAATTGGGCCCTTATACATCCTCACAATAATAGGTGCTGAAACTACACATTGTTCGATGTTTAATTTACAGAAATTACGGTTAAAACTTAACCCATTAAATTAACCGAATACATCGAAAAATTCCGTCTTTTTAACAGTTTCTTCTATTACGAGGTTGTAGGCCGAATTATTTGTTTAAATGATGAAATTAACATATATAGCTACGCAAACAATACTTTTGACAAAACTGTTAATTACCTGGGAATTAATTAAGGGCTGGGTTTTCTAACATGTTTTCGAATAGAGCCAAATAGATCCTTTGACATTACTATTAGTTGTTCCCTCAAATTAGTACAGAATTTATATTTGTTCATACGTAAACCATAGAATTTAAGTTACGAAACAATCACTGATTTCGCCCTATAACAAAAGATACTAACTAGAAATAGTCAAAATAAATTAGAAAATCAATTACATACATAAAACTACGCACAAAATTAGATCTGGTGTTATATTCTTTAAAACTGAGGGCCAATCTTTCGCTTTTATGAAAATGCAGATTATATTCACTTATGTTAATGGTAATTAGTTAAAATTGAGAAAAAAATGAATTTAAGGAGGCAGATGGCAAAACAAGAGGGGAAGTATAATTTTACCAGCTTGCTTCGTCACAACATTTGCAAAGGATAAAATTTGCTTTAGCAAAACATAAATGCACCTAAAGAAGATACGGAGAGAAAAGCTTTTGGGATACAGGAAGCTGTTTACCTCAGAAACCTGCAGGCTTTCTTGGATGAAAGAAGAGTGTTAATTCTGAAAGCCAGACGGAAAAGTTAGCTACATTTCGATTTTATGCAGAATTTACCTCTTCCTCATTTACCAACGAGTCCTCATAGATGGGATACACGATTTGGGAAAGGGAAATGTCAAAATATACAGATGTTTAGAAAATGAGGGAATGAAATGGCCCAATGAGGTTATGTCAGTGCTGCTACATTTCATGAACTACATCCCACACTCGAAGTTAATGGGTGAGCTGGATTTCATAAGTGGCAGTTGTCCTGGGCAAAACAAAACTAAAACAGTGGTTTTTTCCTCTTCTGTGTGGTGTACACTCTCAAAAGTTTTAAACGGGTCACATACTTTGTTCCCGTTTGTGGACATACCTTGCTACCAAACGACGAGGACTTTTTACTTATTTGTGCCCAACACAGGATGACTACCATCGCTGAACTTCCCAGAACATGGGATGAAAGTATTCTGAAAGCGCGAAAGCGTCCATGTCTATTTGTTTTTGAGATATTTACCCACCATGTTTTCAAGGATTTAAAAACAACAACCGACAGTTTTTTTTCCCAAAAAGACAGCATTCAGGCATTCCTCAATCTATGCTGTTTGACTTGAAAAACAAAGCTGTATATTTACAACATACATACCGCAGTATTTGAAGCTGTCACATCATCACAGCTCTGAAGCACAAAACTCCTGACACAATCAACTTATCAGGAGCTTTCACATCCCCTCCTGGAGAGAGACGTGCGAAGGCTAAGAGCATACTAAAACTTGCTAAATACCTCGAAAATCCTGCAAGCAAAGAGTACTACTCAAGACTGTTTGGCACAACTGCATCAGTGGATTCACCTACAACCAGTTGTGACTATGAAACAGGCATGACGGATGTGAACTTAATGTTTTAAGATGTCATAACATGCTGTTTATTTCATTTTTCATCCTCTTTTTGCAATAAATAATTGTTTAAGTAATATAAAAACGGTGAGATATTACTTCATACAGACAATAACATCTATAAAGTGAACAACTATAATGTTGTTATTCATTACATTAGTGGCATCTTTATTGATTTCCATAAGAACTCCGCTAGTCCAATCCATTTTCCTCCTCCACACCCAGAAAATATTATTTGGCATCCCTCAGTTAGTTCTGATCCCTTATGTCTACAGAGTATTTAGACAAAATAAAGACAAATTAGCTACTTATGGGACGAAGATACGCGTTTTTTCTTTCATTTACCCAAAATTCTGATTTTCTGACTAGTGGGGTTTCTCACAGAAATCCCTTACTTATACTTTAACCCAAATGATAGGTAAAGAGTAACAGCAGTAGGAATGAGAGGAATGCTGAGATTGAGAAGCTCTACAGAGAGTTGCTCCAGCCAAGTTTACTTAATTGGGAATGTGTTGGGATGGTTACTACTGAGAAGTGCTAAAAAGTTGCTCCAGCCAAGTTTACTTAATTGGGAATGTGTTGGGATGGTTACTACTGAGAAGTGCTAAAAAGTTGCTCCAGCCAAGTTTACTCAATAGGTAATGAGAGAGGAGTGTAGGACCGCTAGCGAGAAGCACCAAAAATCTATAACCCACACGTACATAACACATACATACATACAGGGTGCAGCACTTAAATCCAGACAGATGAGACTTTTTTAAAAGCATATTTATTAAAACAAAATACAGTTAAAATGAAAATCCTTCTGCATCTAAGTAGTGGTATTTTTCAAGAGTAACATTACTCAATGTAACACCCTTCAGCCGCAGTGACCGCCTCTAATCTTGTCCTGAAACGATCGTGCACACTCTTTAAAACAGTGCTGTCCATATTCGTGAATGCTGCTTCGATAGCGGTGTGTAGAGATGCGACAATTGGGTGTTTCACCTTACTGGTAGCTCTTTCGACTACACTCCAAACATAGCAGTTGAGATGGTTCAAATCTGGGATATTCGGGGGCTAGAACTCCTTTGACCAGAACATGTCAATGTTATCCAAAGTTCGTATGCTACAACTCTGCATTGTTGCCAGATTTGTTCAAGATGGCGGATCCAAGATGGCGGCGATAGATGTGGCGACATCGCAATGACGTCATGGCCCGAAGTTAAAATTTTGGCGGGAAAATTTGTCAATTGTTCTACCTCTACTAACTTACCCCCTCCTCTCCTCTCCTCTCCCCTCCCCTCCCTCTTCCCTTCCCAAGAAAATGATGTGAAAATTTTTGTGGGGAAAAAAGGTTACTTGGGCTACCTCCACTAACCTAAGAATATGATGGGAAAGTTTTGGCAGGAAAATAGGTCATATTGGGCTACCTCCACTAACCTAAGTCATCCAACCACCACTTCTTCCTTGGGATTGGCGGGAAAAGGATTCAGTCTGTGCTGGGCTGCTGGATAGGATGGATGTAAGACTTTATTTTGCATGAATTGTTTACTTAAGAAATTTGAGTTGTCAAGGACAGTAGCTCCATCCATTGTGTTCACCATGAGGTCTGAAGTCCAATGACATAATCCCAGATGGCGGTCTGGGGAAAAATGGCAGGAAAAGGACTCAGTCTGTGTCCAGCTGCTGAAGAGAGGAAGCAGCGTACTTCATTTATTTCCAGTGGGGAGCTGGAACAATTTATTTATGGATGGACTTCACATAGTTTATTCATTACGCTGATACAAAACTCTCACCCTGACGTGCTTGGGGTCACAATACATAGCCTACAGACCTGCAAGCTACTCGTAAATTACCGAAATAATGCAGTACACTGATGTACAGACATGTTCACTAACGTAAATTGGCAAAATGATGCATGTATAACGTTCTGCAAAGACGCTCACTAATAGTAAAATGTCGAAATAATGCGTTGCACAGCCTACACACCTGCAGACCACTCGTAAATTACCGAAATAATGCAGTTCACTGATGTACAGATACGCAAACAACTCGTCATTTGTCAAAATAATGCATGTATAATGCTCTGCAAACACGCTCACTAATTATAAACTGCCGAAATAATGCATTGCACTGCCTACAGACATGGTCACAAAATAATGCAATACACTGATGCACATACACATCCACTAAATGTAAAACTGAGAAAAAATAATGCATGTATAATGCTCTGTGAACACACTCACAACGCTTAAACAGCCGAAAATAATGCAGCGCACAAACACTTATTGCATACAAAAAAACTTTTGAACTATTGTTAAGCAATTCAACCTTGATGTATCAGCAAACTGTTCTCTACAGAGATCCCAAGGTCTGTACTCTGGTCCAATCTGTCCCACATGCAAAACATGTCTGACCACACATGTGTTTACCTCCCCAGTGTGGCTGATGCATAGCTGCAAGATGTTTGCGTACCGACCCATCCTCACAGTTGCAGCTAAAAGGTTGTCAGTGTTATACTGACATCTCATGTCTATGTAAATAACAGCCAAGTCTCCCTCTGGATGCACTACAGAAATCTGTTTCAGTGCTTTCAGAAACTGTTTACGAAAATATCCCAGAATAAGACAAAATGCATTCTTCCTAGCAGTCCTAATGGGAAAGCCTCTCCCAAATGCAAGACGTGTTGTGCCATGTGCACGTGTTTACCTGCCCAGTGTTGCTGATGGGGCGCTATGAGATGTTTGCATTGTGACTCAACCTAGCAGGCACAGCTAAAATGTTGTCAGTTTTATACTAATATGTCATATCCATGTAAATAACAGCCAAGACTCCTTCTGGATGCACTGTAGAAAATATCCCAGAATAACATAGGATGCATTCTTCCTAGCGATCCTAACAAGACAGCGATCCATTACATATCAGTCCCTTCCTGGAAATCTTAAAGTGTTACGGAAATAGTTAACGGTCGCTTTTGTAGAAGCTTTTGTGATGTCTCATCTTGTCTAGATGGAAATTATTGTCCTAACAAGACCTGTTTGAGAAAATATCCCATAATAACATGGCAAGCATTCTTCCTGATGGTCCTAACAAGGCATCCAGTCCATAAATTGTTACCCTAACCAGAAATCGTAAAGTCCTGCTTTCATCATACATCTCAGAAACGGTAAACATCCTTACCACTAAAAATCTTCATCATGCATGTGTATGCTTGCGAAAACACCATTAATCATAAAAGCATTCTTGTTATTTGGAAGGAGAGATGATGGTCACATCAAGCCCTTCCAGGAAATAGTGACGTTCCGTAAAGGCTTCTCATTGGCTGTCCATTCAAATGAAGCTCTCATTGGTTGCCTCAGTCTATATGTAAACCCACAACCAGCCTCCATTGTTCTCAGTCCATTGCTGTCCGCCTTGTCGTGCATATCTTCATCTATGTGTGTGTGTTTTTCTCCCCAAGGCGAAGAGAGGTAGCAGCAGAAACGATTCAGAGTATAGTGGCAAGAGGCATATAGTTCTGGTGGCAGAATTACCAAGTGAGTAAATAATTTGTATTTTGAGTGTAAATTTTGTGTGTATGTTAAATTCGCCTTATTAACTCCGTCTCCTTGTTATAGTACAACTCTAGGATCTTATCTTGGAGTGTGAGGAGAGATGGGAGGGGGCTGGACCATGGTAGACTCTCAGAGTGCAGCTTTCTGTGGTGGGTTCACAGCCAGGTTTGCCTTGTGAGTATAATTTTCATTGTAGCTGGTCCTTGTACAGTAGCAATTCGAAATTTTCTTACTTCATACTTGTTTTTTTCGGTTTATGTATCTTGTTTGTTGTTGTTAATGTAGGTGAGACAGACCAGTTGCGAGATGCCGATTCTGACGAGCACAATGATATGCCTGCAGGGATCAGACAAAGGGCTACTGAAAGAGCGGAGGAGGAAAGTCGCCATGATCTGTCCCTGTTTGATGATTATGATTATGATGATGATGATGATGATGACTTCTTTGAGGATGTGATGGAGTTGCTCTATGAAGTGTTAATGCCTTGGAGCCAGAGTGAAAAAAGTAATTACTCACTCTGCTTGTAACCTTGTAATCGTCAGTATTCCTTCTTTCACTGCGCCAACTGCGGTAAGCAATGTACTGAACTATCTCGCTTCTTCTACAGTGTTCACGTCAATGGAGCTGCAACACAGTGTAGTGTGCATACCAGTGGTGGCTAAACCTTCTTCTTTACCAAAGCGGTGCTTGGTAAGGCACACTTCACCTCTGAGGGCGCTGCTAGTCGCTGCGTGGCAAGCAGCAGCCGCCGTCACTGCTGCTCTGGTTTCTAAGGGCCGAGGCATGAGATACCACCCCTCAAGTTACTGGGCCAGGTCTGGAGCAGCAGCAGCATCAACAACAACAGCATCAGGAACCATCACCGCAGCCTAGCCGTTCCCATGAGTGTGACCCAGTAGCACCACAGCATCCTCCTCCATCATAATAATCATCATCATCATCATATCAGCCTCATCAGAATCAGCGTAAACGCAAGGTATGTGTGCCTCGGTGCATACCGATTTGCCCCTCCCCTGCACCATCATCAACAGGGTGGACGGAGAATAGCATTAACAGTAATGGAGAAGATCGTGCAGCTAGTGGCAGTTCTCTCTCCTGTTCTTTTAGTGAAGGACACCAGGTCAGTGATACGATACTGCAATTAAAATATTCGGTGATTGCAGATGCCTTTGAGGAGTGAATCTCGTTCATGAGGATCGAGAACCCAGCAGGAGGGTACCACGACCCTGTTGGCCTTCTAAGGGTGTACCTACCTGTCTTTGAAACGGAGCTTCTCTAAGTAGTCAGTGATCTGTGGTATCCCGCCATTAAAAGTTGTGTGGTGCTCTGCATCGAACTATCGCACCCCCCAAAGCTGATTCTGGTGTTGAAGAGACATCTCTTCATTGTCTTTGGGGGGAAGATGGCGTGATAACACTGAGCACATCAGTCGCCGAGTGGTTTCCTAAATCCACCTTGAGTGCTATAGTGGCCCTGTTTACTGAGATGCAGGTCTGAGGGTCAGCTAAAGCACTCAGCCAAATACTAGACCAGGACATCCATACACATGTCTATGATCTGGTAAATGGAGGGTCTAGCTATATCAAGCTCCCTAAAGATATAGCTAAAAGCAGGCGTGCATTAATGTCGAAAATAGATCAGGCTTGTTTTGCATGGTCAATTTTGGCTTGCAAGAGAAATTACGATCGTAGGGATCATCCTGAGCGTCCCAGTACATACCATATAGGTGATAATATTCGTGGTTGTTATAACTCTGATGGCATTGAGCTCTCCATCAAGGTCCAGGACATACCAGAATATCGGTTCACGTTTATAGCCTGGAGAAGAAAAGCAAGTCAGATGAGCAACACAAGCATATTGTCGTCAGCACCTTCCATTTCTCAAAATTTGTTGGTGAGCGTGAGTTGCATGTAAACCTGCTGCTCTTCTCTGAGGGTGATAATTATCACTATGTTTGGATCAAAGACATATCCTGACTCTTTTCCTCCCAACTATCAACTAATCATTGTGTAAAGCATATTTGCTTAAGGTGCTGGAGTTATTTCTCCTCAGACAATTTGCTAGTGATGCATCTAGAAAACTGCACTTCCAATGATCCGGCATGTGTTATTATGCCTACTTAGGAAAACAGATTCATAAAGTTTGAGAATGCTCACCACCAGGAGCAATGTCTGTTTGTAGTGTATGTCGACCTGAATGCTTTCTTGCTTCAGTGATCCGCTGTGAAGGTGATCCCGTGGCATAACCATACCAACTTTACAGAAAAACATGTATCATATGCGACAGCATACCAAATTGTATTGTCCCATGATTCCAGTCTTAACTGCTAGAAATCTTATGTTGGGGATAATCCTATGGTTTGGCTTCTCATTGAGTTCGAAAGACTTTCATGGAAAGTGATAAGCGTTACAGGGACAACATTTCCAGGACCAAATCAAAGGAGAATGAAGATTTGTACAATAACACAGTTGAATGACATAGTTGTGGGCTGCCACTAGACAGCAAAGCAGAGAGTCCTCATAGCAACCACTGTCATCTCACGAGGAAGGTCCACGGCGCAGCTCACAACAATGTGCCATTTGAAGTACCAGCTACCAAGGCACATACCCGTTTTTCTTTCATAATTTAAGTAGGTATGGTGCTCACTATCTAGTTGAGCACTTGGCTGATTTCGGTTGGGAGAAAGATCAGGTCAGTGTCCTACCCTGAGAGCGTTGAGAAATACATTCCATTCTCCAAACGAATGACTCCAAGAATTACATTCTGCTTCCTTGATATTCTACGTTTTATGCAGGCACCACTCCAGAAAGTCATTGAAACACAACCTCGGGAGGATAGGCATATCACTCGAGCTGCATTTCCCGATGACGAGAAGTTTCAACTTGTGACTAGGAAGGGGATTTTCCCAAATGAGTATGTGGATAATATGGCAAAACTCAATGAAACCAGGCTACCCAACATAATTGCATTCTCCAGCAATCTTAAAGGCGATGCCATAATGGATGCAGAGTATAAGCATGCCTTGAATGTCTGTTGGGAATTCAACATTTCCACTTTAGGAGAGTTCACACGGCTTTACGTGGACACAGATGTGCACTTGCTTGTGGATGTTTTCGAGAAATTCCAGTCTTTGCATGGCCACATATTCTCTGGATCCCACCTTTTATTACATGGCTTCTGGGTTGTCTTGGGACACAACGCCCAAGAAAACAATGTGCAACATTAAATTATTGACTGACACTGACATGCTTCTTTCCTTTGAGTGAGGGATCCCTGGGGGACTTTGCCAATGTGCCCACAGACACATGAAGGCAAATAACCCATGGATGGGTGACAGGTTCAATGCATCCTTTGATTCGAGTTGCATAATGTACCTGGATGTAAATAACTTATATGGGCATGCCATGCACCAATCACTCCAATTGGTGAGTTTCGATTGTGCCCAAAGATGAACGCAAGGGATTAGGTGGAAAAATCATGGGGGGCATTGCAGTTGACTCTGACGTAGGGTATGTGGTGGAGGCAGAACTCACATACCCATTAGTTTGTGTAATACGCACACCGATTTGCCACTGTGTCCAGAGCAACTAGTTCTGCAAGGAGGCTCCATGCTGAAACTGATGACAGTGCTGGGGAATAAGTGGAGATACATTACTCATTATCATAATCTCCAGCAGTGTCTCAGCTTGGGTATGGAGCTGGTTAGAATCTCCCATGCTATATCCTTCAAGCAGTCCCCCTGGTTGAAGGAGTGTATTGATTTGAATACAAGACCGAGAGCTTACACGAAGTGTGTCTTTGTGAAAGATTTTTACAGATTATTGAATCATTCAGTTTTTGGGAAAACAATGGAGAATTTGAGGAAAGGACGTGAAATTTTGCTTAGAATCCAATAGATGGGCATTATGGCATAAGAAACTACATTTCCAGACCAATTTTTAAGTTGATCACCATATTCAATAAGAACTTTGTTGCTGTCGAGATGGCTAAGACTGCAGTAGAGTTTATGAAACCTATTTATGTGGGGATGTGGATAGTAGACCTATCCAAACTCCACATGTGCCACTTTCATTATGAGTTTGCAAAAACTCATTTTGCAGATCCTAAATTATTTTATATAGATACAGATACTGTAGCTTTATCTATTGGGTGAAGAACTATGATCCATATGAAGTAATGAGGTACCACATTAATGACTCCAACACATGCTCATACACGGCCAATAATCCTTATGGTATTGTTCCACAGAACAAGAAGGTTATTGGTCTTATGACAGATAAGGCGAATGAATTTCTAATTGTGGAGTTTGTAGGTCTGCCACCAAAAATGTATGTGCATCGCATATTGGAAGGTGCCACCTAGAGGAGTCGGCCTAAGGGTGTGCATTGTGTGGCATTGAGAGCCCTCTCTATCCAAGACTATTTGTGGTGCCTGTTCAGCAGTGTTTGCAGTGCTGCACTGCAGCCACCACATATGGTTATTCAATTGAGAAGACACAAGGCGTACACTGTGCTGCAGCCTAAAATCGCCTGTCGCTTCGTGATGATAAAAGTGATATTTGTACTGATGGGACAGAATGGGTGGGGAGGACTGATTGAGTGAGAGTGCGAGAATGAGAGAGAGAGGGGGAGAGAGAATGTGTCTGCAGAGTAGTAGCACGCCTCTTTTATCATAGTGTAAGTAATTGTGCGTGTGTGTGTGTGTCATGTAAATATTTGTGTGTACTATATATATATATATATATATATATATATATATATATATATATATATATATATATATGTATACACATAAGAATATGTCTGGGAAAACAGGATAAGAAAAAGAAAAAAGTCTATACATGTACACCATGTATGTGAAAAGAAAGGTTTAAAAAGCACAAACAAAAAAATATTAAAAAATATAAACAGAAAAAAATTGTATATCTATATATTTGTTCATACGCAATGTATGTGTAGCCTGTAAATATATATATCTATGCAACATGTGCGTCTTGTAAATAGAATAGTTCTTAAGTTTTTCACCTGCTGCTAGCCATCCAAGTCAGAGTAGTTTTTAAGTGTATATATACCTATAAGGCTTATTGTACCTCAAAAACTACATTGTACCTCAAGAATTGTATTGTACCTCAAGAACTATATTGTATTTCTGTGAACTGAATAAACGAAGAAAAAATATGCATCACCTTACATCTTAGTTGTTGTTATTTATAAAAAAACCTATCCTCTATTGCACACAGACACACACACAAGGTCACAAATGACATTAGTTTTGCTGAAGATGAGTGCCATTAACAAGGTGAAGTATAAGATGGAAGATAATAAAATATATAGAATGGTTGCATGGAATTACGCTTATCATGCAGCACAAATTGGGTTATGGGAGCAGAGGCACGTGACAGTGTCCTCTTCCAAAGATATGCAGTAGACATGCCTAAAGTTATATCTCCTGTGCTTGAAAATGCCACAGAGGTAGCATCTGGTGAAAACTGGACACTGACAAAGCGGGAACAGGGCTGTGAAAAAGAACACAGAGGTTGTGAGGTAAAAATTCATTTATTTCTCACCCATTTTCATAAGCAGACACATCAACACTATTTTCACACAGCTTCTTGTTCTTCTTGAGTCAATGGAGAGCAGGACACCTATAGAATTCCAGGTCTTGAATAGCACCAAACTGGAACATTCGATGCATCCATGAGATCTTCTCCTCCCCGTTCATGTAAATGATGGTATCCGTGTGGTCAAATAATGGAAGTGAAGTCACCATATCTTTATAGAGTAAGCCACGATTATCCCAGTGAATTCCATGGTAAAAGTGTGTCAACCACTTTGCACTCTTCTGTGTCTTAGCACACTTCTCATACTTGAAAGACCGCAATGATGAAATGTTTGCTGAAAAATCTCTATTATTCCTGCATCTTCTGTGTACACTATGAATGCAGCATGTTTGAATATGAGCTGTCTACGCTCACCATCATAGAAATCCTGAGCGTCTGCAATGATGTTCACACATTGAGATGCCATTGTTGAATGCTCTAGGTATAGCGCAGCACCTATTCAACCTATTCATTTCTACAGCTCGTTGCACAACACCAGTGAGCAGGCAGTAGTTGATCGCATGGTCATGTAGAACTAGAGCATGCGTGGCAGTGTGTTCTGGGAAACTTGTCGAATTTTCAAATTCAATTTGCACATCTATACGTCCAGACAGAATTATCTCGTTCTGTTTTGAGCAGTACGATGATCAGTGATTGCTCCTTGGACTTCCGTGGACAGAGCAGACACCATTTTCCTTCTTCTGCAGCACTATCATAGTAAGCACAAAACCTTGCATGCATGTCATTTGCTAGACTGTATCCATTTTCATCCCATTGCAGGTGCAAACTGTCATATGGGTAGAATTCTGAATTCAGGTAGATTTTGGCTTTAGTTAACTTGCAGTTGTCGAACACAATAGAATCATTTGATATATTACCTCTTCTATCAGTCTGAAACACAAGTATGATAGGTCTAGGTGTGTCTTACTGCAAAGAGGTTTTAATAGCCTACATTTGTCTGATTGCAGTCGGTACCACTGTGTACTCGAAAACCTCCCGTGAGCGAAATGTTAGTGATAGAAATATACCGGAATTCAGGACTTTTAAAAACTTCAAATGCTCCTCATCTGATACTCTGATGTGAGGCATTTTCCATATTAATTTGCTGATCGTGATCATATTCTCCTCTTGAGCTCCTTAAATGTATGAGTTTCTACACATTGCACTCTGTACCAGAATGAGTTCCTGTTGAGCATTCATAAAAATCTGCCTCATGTCCTCAAAGTAGCCCATAAGCATTTTTAGAGCTGTGCATGCAGCAAATCGGTTATACTCTGCAACTGTTCTAGCCTCCAGATCGTCTATGAACTATCCCGCACTTTCTACACCATTCAAACTCATGGATGATGCAGAGATGTATGTTTTAATGGTTGATGTTATGCTGACATTGCGTGTATGGTCGATCTCAAACCCATTGTTTTCTTACCAAATCTCTCGACACAGGAATGCTGAAGCATTACATGTAAGTTTGGATCCAACTGTATCATTGCTGTCGGTTTTCTTGAATGACCCCTCCAAATATATGAAACTCTTGCATGGAAGTATCAGTGCGTCTTGGTGCTGGATGACAATCCTAATTTCGTCATTCTCCTTAAATGTAGTTGAAGTATAAGGTTTATGAGAGACGTATTCCTGACATACACTATGTGATCAGAAGTATCCAGACATCCCCAAAAACATACTTTTTCATATTAGGTGCATTGTACTGCCACCTACTGGCAGGTACTCCATATCAGAGACGTCACTAGTCATTAGACATCGTGAGAGAGCAGAATGGTGTGTGCTGCGGAACTCACTGACTTTGAACATGGTAAGGTAATTGGGTGTCACTTGTGTCATATGTCTGTACAGGAGATTTCCACACCCCTAAACATCCCTAGGTCCACTGTTTCCGATGCGATAGTGAAGTGGAAACGTTAAGGGACATGTACATTACAAAAGCATACAGGCCGACCTCATCTGTCCACTGACAGAGACTGCTGACAGTTGAAGAGGGTCGTAATGTATAATAAGCAGACATCTATCAACACCATCATACAGGAATTACAAACTGCATCAGGATCCACTGCAAGTGCTATGACAGTTGGGGGTGGGGGCTTAAGAAAAACTTGGATTTCATGGTCGAGCAGCTGCTCATAAGCCACACATCACGCCAGTAAATGCCAAACGATACCTTGCTTGGTGTAAGGAGTGTAAACATTGGACGATTGAACAGTGGATAAACATTGTGTGGAGTGACAAATCATGGTACACAATTCAACAATCCAATGGCAGGGTGTGGGATTGGCGAATGCCTGCTGAATGTGGACTGCCAGCGTGTGTAGGCCAACAGTAACATTCGGAGGTGGCGGTGTTATGGTGTGGTCGTATTTTTCATGGAGGAGGCTTGCACCACTTCTTTTGCGTGTCACTATCACAGCACTACATTGATATTTTAAGCACCTTCTTGCTTCCCACTGTTGAAGAGCAATTCGGGGATGGCGATTGCATCTTTCAACACAATCGAGCACCTGTTCATAATGCATGGCCTGTGGCAGAGTGGTTACACTACAATAACATCCCTGTAATGGACTGGACTGCACAGAGTCCTCACCTGAGTCCTATAGAATACCTTGGGATGTATTGGAACGCTGATGTCATGCCAGGCCTCACCGATGGACATCGATACCTCTCTTCAGTGCAGCACTCCATGAAGAATGGGCTGCCATTCCCGAAGAAACCTTCCGTCACCTGCAGCTGCATACATCGCTAACAGGATACAGTTCTTCAAATGGTTCTGCTTCCCACCATTCTCCTTCTTCTTGTTTCGTGCACAACATGCAGCATTCATAACTCGCTAGAAATTCATCACTCTTAAATCCAACTTAATTTTTCCACACGTGTTTTTATCAACTTTAAATGCTGCAATGCATTGATGTATACCAATACCCATTCTTCTGCATATCGCCTTAGCCTTGTCAGCTAAAATCCTATCTGCAATGAGACGATCTGAGAGATCTTTATTTGCAGTGCATGCAATGTCATGTTCCACACACACTTCGTCGAGCAAATTAACCTCCCTATCACTTCGTGCCAAGCATTTGTGTAATCGTAGAATTGTAATTCCACTGGCAGTTTGCTTAGAATAGCACCACCTCCTCAAATGCGTCTCCTAGATGCATGTTATGCTACTGCTGTGTTTATGAACTGTGCACCCTATTATGTAGTAAATCGTTAGCATCAATTCTACTGTTTTGTGCTGCAGGAAAAGCAGACCATTTGACTAGTGCTCTATTTCCCTGATATCTTATGACTCTCGCCACGAGAAACACATCCGGTTCTGAGCTTTTCTGCAGCTCCTCGGTGCAGCAGCAACCTGCAATTTCTTCACCTTTACTATCCTTAAAGATATAAGTTCTAGTATTCGTTCTTTGCACCTCTGAAACAGTAAATATCTCAGTTGACCAGTTCAGTAGGTATGATTTCTCAAATGCCGTCTTTCCTCCGATTGCGAAAACATTCTGTTGGCACCCACCTACATAGGGAGAAATGGTCATCACGATAAAATAAGAGAAATCAGGGCTCACACGGAAAAATTTATGTGCTCATTTTTCCCACGTGCTGTTCGAGAGTGGAACGGTAGAGAGACAGCATGAAGGTGGTTCACAGAACCCTCTGCCAGGCACTTTATTGTGAATAGCAGAGTAATCACGTAGATGTAGGTATAGATACGCACCCAATCACCTACATTACGTTTCTGTCTGCATGGCTCCAGTATTTTAATGCGATAGCACACTGTATCCATGAGTTTCATTTTTATTGTGGTATGTTTGGTTCGATTATACTGAGCAGTTATTTCTGGGATGATCTCCGTCCATTTGCATGAGCCGCGAAAGTTAAAATGCATCCACATTCGACCTTTTCTTGTTCTGTTCAGACGCTTCACAATGCTTGCCTTCAGGTGAGTGAATGTTGAGTAGTGATGTATTCCGTACTGCTGCATCACAGTCTTGAATACCTATTGTAGAACTCCCCACCGTGATCGGTTTGGAGGTTGTCTGGGCATCGATTGGTCCCTGTCTGTAGCAAATGGTCAAAAACATTCGTGGCATTTGTACCTGTTTTCGTTTTGACAAGTAATGCCCAGGCAAATTTGGAGTATGTATCAATAACCATTAAAATAGATTTGAATGCATTCTCCTCATGTGAATATTCCCTCATATCTACAAGATCAGCTTGGCATAACATGCTTATGAGGGTATTTTTTGCGTGCTGGTTTGTGCAGTTCTCGAACTACTATCTCCGCACTTATTCGATGATACCGCTCTCTTTAAGCTCAGAGATTATGGAAACAACCTCATTCGAATGAGCTGTTTATCTGCAGCAGCTGATGCCATAAGCAGCCGTTGTCGATCTATTAGCTCGTTGGGGTCATCATAATATATATATACTGTGGGATTCGATTGTTCACTGCTTTATGCTCAATGTCAATACCATCGCCACTGCTGCTGCTGTTGTTGTTGTTTTCGCCATCAAGTATTGGTTTTATGATGATTTTATGTTCCTTATTGCTCAGGAGTTTGTGATCTTATTTATCGCCATCAAATATTGGTTTTATGATTATTTTATACTCCTTGTTGCTCAGGCTTTTTTCGATCTTATGTACATCAGTCAAATGTAGCATTTCACTGTACATTTTCCTATCATTAACTCAATAATTTATGTGTTTTAAGGTAGGTCTTAAGAAAATAAGGTTCATTAAGCCAGGTGTTCTCTCAAACCGCCTGTCACCAATCTGTATTGGGTCATCGGTTACATCATTTATGGGATGCAAACCGAACATGCCCAGTCCCCCTGCTCCCCCCCCCCCCCTTGCATGCTGACGCCGAATGTTCTATCTATCTGACCAGGGGCGTGACGGATAATGAATTTGTCAATGGCAACACCATTATCCTGTGGTTTTGTTTTGCTGAGAGCTGCCTGAGAGATTAAGTAAATGGCTTAAAGGTCTTTCTTAGTGTTTGCTGTTGGTCCTTATGTCCTCTGCAATTTCTCTCGAACCGCTTTCTGCGCTTGAATGACTTTCTGCTTCATTGACATTTTGGTGTATACTAATCAGACGTCTCTGCAGCGTGAGGCTTTATATATCCATTCTTCTTCTCCCTTTTATTATGTGCTTGCTCACCCTTCTGAACAACAAGGAACTCCACATCTATTTTCCACTCAATAGCCTCGACCTTTTCAGTTAACAATGGTAAATTTAGTGACTTGGCTTCCATGTATTTCAGGAACCACTGGAACCATTGACATGAAACTTTTACAGAACATTAAAATGTATGTTCTGAGTCTACTGAACCACAATAATTGCGTTTCAGCCAGTGCTTTCGGAAATACAATTTTTTAATTACATGGTTAAATTTAGGGTACTTTTTTGTATGTTATCCTAAATAATTTTAATTATACATAACATTATGTTCTTCTTTTAGTTCAGTATACTCAGGATATGTATGTTATTACTCCCTGAAAATTTGAATACTCTATCCAAAGGGAAAAATCCAACAGAAAATGTAAATTTTCAGGAACGCTTCTAAAGTTTCAAAAGTCTGTAGCTCAATATATGCTTAATTTTTTTATTTTTAGTTATCCAGAAGCGCCCAGCATCATAATGTATAACATCCTTTTGATCTTTTTCCAAGTTTTTTCTTCTTTTCCTCTTTCTGGACTCCTTAGTGACCAACTGTACTACATAATCTGCTTTATCAATGCAAACCTTCTCCATCTGTTCAAGTTCTCTGATGCAGTTTGCTCCAGGATTGATTCCAATATGCTGTAGCACTTTCACCCTACCAATGTTGCCATCATGAAAAGCAATAACTGCATCACTGACCCCCCCCCCCCACTTTAGTGTCTTCATTCCAACAAAAACATTTTTTGATAAGCAAGTCCGTATAAGATTATTGACTGACTCATTGGGATTTTGAGTTTGATCATGCAGACACTTCTTCAATAATTCGGGAGTTGCCAGGTATCTATAAATAGGTTTTATGATATCCATGACTGCTCCTGGGATGGAATGTTTATGCTTGTATGAACTGTTTGAGTACTGGGCACTGTGGTAATTGCACCATGAATCAGGTCCAGGAGGGCACAGGTGGTGCACGGGTTTTTCATCAGTTGACAGTCTGTGGAAGCCCATACTATCTGCTTCGTTTTCAACAAATTCTCAGTATTATTTCTAATGACCATCCCATAATACTGCTGTAGTTCAGCAATCATTTTGTCTGTCAGCCTGCCTCATGGTTTTACCATCAGAAAGTTTATTGTCTCTCAAACGTCATTTCAACTTCTTCAATCTGGTGCCCATCCTCTTCTGGACATGACCAACACATTCCAGTTTTGTGATAATCTTCTCACCATAAGGCTGAGCAGCTACTACACTGTTACATGCTTTTGAGTCTTCTAAGAACTTAGAGTAACATACTCCCATTTCGTTCACAGCTCGACTAAAAATTTCAATAGCTGTAGAGGCCTCCATACCAACACTTGTTCCTTTATAATTTCTGTCACAGACATGCCCTTCTTCGTTCCCTGATTTACACTTATAACAATGTTTGCTTAAAATCTAGAAATCTATTACCTTTCCAGTATCCACATTGGTCACCATAGCAACAGAATTTTTACAACTGTAGCCACACTTCTGCCAATGCCATCAAAAGCTACTGGTATGTCAGTCATACCATCATTTATTTCAAGAGTTTCGTTTGCAGCACCCTTCATTGACTCACGTGCAACAGATTCCACAGCAGCTCCAATAAACCATTCATCTTGACGATTTTACAAGGTTGGCGTGGCATATTCGTCACAACACACATTGTTTCTGCTGCAGTGTGTTCTTTGCCAATAGCTCTCAATCCATAAAACCACGTCATATTTACTTTAAAATGATTATCTTTACACTAATCAGAATTCCAAAATGAATTAGTATATTTACAACTGGCAAAAATTAATTATAAGTTTCCTGGCTAATCCATTTGATACTTCACTGTCTTCATGTAAACTAACTGGGCCTCCACATATTTTACAACACACACATTCACCTAACACCCTTGTGAGGATGCGTAAATCTATCAGAATATAACCTAACCTACCATTTACATCATTTTCGTTTTGAGAAAACTGTGTATCAAAACGTTTTATTTTAATCTTTGAAGCACTAATGGGTGTTTCTCTAGATACTGACGAATTTGCCTGTATTTCACTGTCTGTAACTTCACATGCCACATGTTGAACACAATGTTTCACTTTATTCGAAAATCTGTAACTATGAAACCCACGTTTATTCACAATACTCCGTTTTGGCGTCATACTTTACTTCTTGAGAGATTTACCAATCTATTCATCACTTTTTCTTGGAAAAACGTTAGCACTTCGACATACAATGCGTGTTTATACTACGAAACGATTCAATATTGTTTTTGACAGTGCTATGAATACAAATATGTAATTTAACCTTTATAACACAGCAATCCACAGCCTTCTATATAAAAATCACCGATTTTATTAGATCTTGGAGTAATGCATATAAAAATTTTAACATTTGCAACCAGCGTAGATTATATTATGGACTATAATGAGAGGTATGAAATAAAACACATACACAGTCTGAGATTATATATACATACATTATTTATTTAAATACTATACATCGGATGCAGTATTTCAAAAAATATAATCAGACTATTTCTTTATCTTCTTCTTTGCAGTTGTACAGTATTTCTCAACGACAGATTTTTGATATGCAATCAATTCCGCAAGTATGTCCTTCAAGTCAGTGGGTGCCTCAAAGTACTTGGGTTTTTCACAAGCACATTTAAGCTGTTTCTCTTTTGATTCTGTGTTCATGTACAAACAAAGATACTGCTCCAAATCATCATCACGTACAATATGCACACATCACACATACGAGGTTTACAGCATGATTGTATGCAGAGTCTATGCTCGGAAACCGATGTCTCAGTCTCCCCAAAGCAAAGCGTAGCGCAGTATCCAGATCATATAAGTTCATAACTGAGGCATGCCATAGATAAAACACTTGTCACCTGATTTCACACATAGTGCAGAGTCATCATACACTGTTGTAATAGATAGTGTCACACCACTAAGGCGAATGTCTGGGGGGGGGGGGGGAGGGGGATACAAGTTGGATAATACTCTGTAGTTATCTGCTGATTGATGTAGCACTCTGCACAACGTATTCGTTCCAGTCGAACTCAGAAATAGACACTTCAACACCCTTCGATGCATTTTCAGTTTCTGTTCTCATATGCAAGCCCCAGTCCTGAATTGCTTCTATACCCATGTTTACATGTTTCGTTCCACTGTGAGTTAAATTGTATGTAAATCTGAAATGCATGGTTACACTTGATGCTTCTTATCCACAGCACCTGCACTCTGCCTTAGCACAGGGATGTTCTGCTGAGATGAGTTGTATGTTGGTGTCCAATACTGTCCTCAACCTTGCTGTTGTTTAAGACCACCAGTAGCGTTCGACATATTGGGAGCAGACAGCATGTCCTCATCACACAAATCAATGTGCAGGACAGACAATAACAGCTCCTTGTCCTGCTCCAGCAAGTGGGCTATGTGTGCTACAGGATCCCACATGGCTGCTACAGGTTCAGACATGTTGGAGGTACTTGCTGTCGCAGGCCAGAGATTGGTGCAGTTCTCGACAAGATGACAGCTGAGGTTGCTCTGGGTCTGGAGGTGGCAGAGATTGGGATGTTGGCACTCGCCCCTGCAGGTGTGGATGTGTCGAGGGCTACTGCCGAAGAAAGAGGAGGAAAGGTTACATACAGACCAAGATGCGAAAACAACCAATAATAATACTGCTATCAGCAGACAAAAGTGTGATATGGAGTATTTACTTCTCTGTTTATTCCTGTTCTGGAGGGCTGTTATGGATTGTGACTGCAGCTGACACTTAATGTTTCTTATTCTGCTATTGCTGGCTGACTGTGCGAGACTGAGATTGCAGAGCTGCTGAGCCTGTTCTACACTCCCTCCAATGATGTTACCAGATACAGCCATCATACTGGCTGAAGTCTAACATGTGACCAGATTCACTGCTCCTATTGGTCCTCGCATTTTTTTTCCAGACCACCATCCTGGATCATGTCATGGGAGAGACGAGAGCGCCCTCTGGTGGCGGTACTGTCTACTATGTCAGTTGGACTTGAGAGCTCATGGTGAACACACTGAATGGAGCTACTGCCTATGGCAACTCAAATTGTTTAAATTAACAATGCCTGCAAAATAAAGACTTGTGTCCATCCTGTCCAGCAGCCCAGCACAGACTGAGTTCTTTTCCCACCAATTCCAGGGAAGGGGTGGTGGTTCAATGACTTAGGTTAGTGAAGGTAGCCCAATTGACCCATTTTCCCGCCAAAATTTGAATTTCCCGCCGTGACGTCATTGCGACGTTGCCACATCTATCACCGCCATCATTGATTCGTTATCTTGAATAAATCTGGCAACAGTGCAGAGTGGCGCCATACGAACTTTGTCCTACTAATATCCAAGAGCCTGCTTTGGATAAAATGGCTCGTATGAGGTCCTCCTCTGCCGCTCGACGTATTGTTCACTCGCTGACATACAATACTGACGCCAATTTCCTTAGCTATTGGCCCGGATCCTCGGAAATCAGCGTCCGAGCCTTTTGATGACTGCTGCAGTTCGTGACCAGCGTTTCCTCGAATGGGGTTTCCTCGCTGGGTGAGCGGAACCTTCCCTAGACTTCTCCGAAACTTTATACTTGGCCACAATCTCGTAAACAGGTTGATCTCAGGTACCAGAAGAATCGAACTATTTCAGTGGGCGAATGCCCAACGTGAAGACTTCCGATAATAGCAACTCTTCGGTTGTACTCCGCACTTGTCCGTAACATCTCGGCCATTTTAAGGTTCTGACTGTTTACTACGTGCCTATGGCTTTCAAGAACTCCATTTGCGACATCCGGCGGAATTATGATACGGCGGGAAATTCAAACTGAAATTTGTACGGATTTAAGCACCGAACTCTGTACACTTATATACATTCTAGAGGGAAACTGAACGTCAAGAGATGCACATTCGTCTCCTGACATAGTACACAGGCTCTGAAGTGGAAAAGAAAAGATTTGGGTACCATGGTTTCACACTAAAAATTAATTCAGGGGGGTATTGTCTCAGGCTATTTATCAGTAATAACATAACCAACATCACACAGAATTCAAACACGCGAAAGTAAACATAGAAGCCATGTAGCATCGACATTTGAGTGTGAAACATTAAAAATTGAATCGTACCATCAAAAACGCGGTAAATATAGACAATGGAAAACAGTTAAATCTTTCGATGGTAATGGCTTACACAATACTCATACATGTCATTTCATGACGAAAAACTGAAATGTCATCAACAACTGAGTGCCAACTGGTGATAGATGACTGTAACATCGCCCAGCGACACAACACATTTTGATCTCTACATCTGAAGCAGCGAATATGAACACAATAAGCCGAGTATGCTGTCCGCGCTGTGAGCGACAGTGCTCTGTAAATACACTAAGTGATCAAAAGTATCCGGACACCTGGCTGAAAATGACTTACAAGTTCGTGGCGCCATCCATCGGTAATGCTGGAATTCAATATGTTGTTGGCCCACCCTTAGCCTTGATGACAGCTTCCACTCTTGCAGGCATACGTTAAATCTGGTGCTGGAAGGCTTCTTGGTGAATGGCAGTCCATTCTTCACGGAGTGCTGCACTGAGGAAAGGTATCGATGTCGGTCCGTGGCACAGATGCTCGATTGTGTTGAAAGATGCATTCGCCATCTCCGAATTGCTCTTCAACAGTGGGAAGCAAGAAGTTGCTTAAAACATCAATGTAAGCCTATGCTGTGATAGTGACACGCAAAACAACATGGTGTGCAAGCCCCCTCCATGAAAAACACGACCGTCTCCGAATTTTACTGTTGGCCTACACACGCTGGCAGTCCACATTCAGCAGGCATTCGCCATACCCACACCCTGCCATCGGATCGCCACATTGTGTACCGTGATTCGTCTACTCCATACAACATTTATTCACTGCTCAATTGTCCAATGTTTACGCTCCTTACACCAAGCGAGGCGTCGTCTGGCATTTACCGGCGTGATGTGTGGCTTATGAGCAGCAGCTCGACCATCATATCCAAGTTTTTCTTAAACCCCCACCCCCAACTGTCATAGCACTTGCAATGGATCCTGATGCAGTTTGGAATTCCTGTATGATGGTGTTGATAGATGTCTGCTTATTATACATTACGACCCTCTTCAACTGTCGGCAGTCTCTGTCAGTCGACAGACGAGGTCGGCCTGTATGCTTTTGTAATGTACGTGTCCCTTAACGTTTCCACTTCACTATCACATCGGAAACAGTGGACCTAGGGATGTTTAGGAGTGTGGAAATCTCCTGTACAGACGTATGACACAAGTGACACCCAATCACCTGACCATGTTCAAAGTCCGTGAGTTCCGCAGCACACTCTATTCTGCTCTCTCGCAATGTATAATGACTATTGAGATCGCTGATATGGATTATCTGGCAGTAGGTGGCAGCACAATGCACCTAATATGAAAAAGTATGTTTGTGGGGGTGTCCAGATACTTTTGATCACATAGTGTACCTTTTGCATCACGCAATTCGGCGCACAGGCTATCGAGCCAGCAAGCAGTAGCGTTGACGACCAGCTCACTCACACCTAGATGACACAGCCACGCGAATTTGCCACCATGTCACGGATCTTATACGGATCATACATAACATCAGCCGCCTGCATAGAATCTATAAATGGCGATAGGTATCATCCATGTCATTGAATATTTATATAAATGTTATGGTAAAATCAACAAATAACGTGTCGAAAGTGACGCTATCCATTGTCGTGAATGATCAGAATGATCCTCCTACCTTTAAGAAGAACTTAGTATTTGCTAGGAGCTCATCAGTTCATTTAAAATTCCCGCATAGGCATTCTGTATTTTCCTCATGTTGATACATCTTGGACTCTTTTTCAGTGTTGCTATTCTGCATTACAAGGATTAAACAAGCTCTTGATAGGCTGAAAGCGAAGGAATACATGTTGTTGTTTGTCTCCAGAAACGGCATTAAGACGTTCTCCAAACCTGAGCAGCCGACTAGCACTAGTGATATAGACCTTTGTTTGCATGAATCAACTCGGTGATATTTCGCACAGTACATTCTATATTTCTACTGAAATTTCAGACTCACGGTACATGTGTAGTTCTAGCATATAGCAGTATCATCCATTGAATTATCCCGGTAAGGCTTTCACAATTCTACCACAGACCGGAAACCACAAGTCGGAAGTTGAATTTTGCATACACATTTCTGACGAGCAGTGCAACTTTTGAATCAGTAGACCATTTTTTCGTCTTTTTTCTGAATCTGATGTCTGCGAGCAAGTGGTAGTGCAGAACATACTCAATACGAAAATGTCGATGGTGTTTTAACGCCATACAACAGTCCTTAAACGTACATCTAAGTTACAAGTTCATACACTACGGCCGCTAACTTTAAGAGGGTGAAATTACTACTTTGGACGCCAAATACAACATTGATTCTGTCTGACACAACCCAGTTGTAGATTCCCGAAAGTGTTAATAGCAACTGTGTGCGAAATTCATATCCAATTAAAGTACGTAAATTGTGGTATGTTCACATCATCTTCTATAAAATGATCATCAGCGATGCTAAACGTATGTGACGAAATAGCGACGTCTTACTAGAGAATACTGTTCTTAATCATGACATTTCAGCACGAAAGAAACTGCCACCAATGCTTGATCACAGCGCATTTTAACACGAAAAACAGCCAACCAGAAGTCAGAAACGCTAACTTTGTGTTCCAACAAATACTTGACAACACAATAGAAGAGCAGTTACTTGTAATTACAATACACAACCGATAAAGATTATTGATAAAAATTTAATTTTGACTTTGCCCATTTCATTACCTTAGTGCAAATTTTGAACCGATTTGTACAAATTAAGTGGCGCGCCTCAAAAACCTCCCAGAAAAACGTGTTAATTGCACGTAAAATCCGAACTGTTCACACACAAATTATGTCATTAGCGGAACACTAATTTCAGGCCAGTTAACATCTTTTGTAAAAGGAATTAATTGATTCGCACAATTTGCCTGCGCACCAGCTTTGGTTCGTCGTTCAAACCTTGCTTAATATACTGTGACATAGCTACAGTCGGATAGCTGTTCGAATGGCTATGCAAATTGGCGCTGGTCCGGCCTAAACCAAAAACTTTTTACCTCATGTTTCTAGCGCAAATAGGAAACATCACCAAAACATTTCAAACCGTGAATGAGTGCACAGCCTTCACAAACACATTTGTTAAAGTGCTTCCTCTTCTGTTTCATTATTTCATTATTTCTAAAATCCTGGTGTGGTGACGGCCTTAATCTGAGCAGGCTAAATAAATAAATTATAAAATTATAATTTTAAACAGGGAAACAGTTTCTAATGTTCAGCAAAAATATATTTCTTTAGACGTGAACAAGCTTTCTACTTCTTACAGTTAGACCATCTTTATGTGACAACTGAATGTCACAAACAGAAATAAAAATGATTTGTGACTTCCACAGATGTTATTTGTCCAGAAATACAAAAATGACCTAGATGTTTATACAGAAAAAATTACATTTTTTGTTACATAGAAATAATTATGTTAACTAAAAATGGGGGAACCAAAGTTTTTATGTGGAGATATGTTTAACAGCTGACGAGAAATAAGATCAATTTACAATCTGAATCTAGTATTTGTAATGAAAACTTAATTTATCGAACGGAAGAAAGGAAATAGAGTCTGATCATTTAACACTAAGCTGGCATTCTGTGTCGCATGTTCATGGATTTCCAATTTTACCCCTCTTAACTGAATGTAAAACTTTACATCAAAGGCCTACATCATATGTATAGTTTTCCTTTAAAGCGTGGTCAGCAAAGGTTGAATATTTCTTCCTGAATCTCCAGCTTCTCTCATGTCCAGATGACCTGATGGCCAGAACTGTGCCTGACTGACTGATATATACATTCTCACACTGCTTTCACATGATGTTGCACACACCACTCTGTTCCAAGAACAGTAATTTTTCTTTACTATAGAATAAAAATTTTGGTATGCTGTTGGTATTATAAAATGCAGGTGTGCAATCTTATCTGAAATGTTGGGCAACGGCCTTACCGCAGTGGATACACCGGTTCCCGTGAGATCACCGAAGTTAAGCGCTGTCGGGTGTGGCCGGCACTTGGATGGGTGACGATCCAGGCCGCCATGTGCTGTTGCCGTTTTTCGGGGTGCACTCAGCCTGGTGATGCCATTTGAGAAGCCACTAGACCGAATAGTAGCGGCTCTGGTCAAAGAAAACCATCGTAACGACGGGGAGAGTGGTATGCTAACTACACGCCCCTCCTATCCGCATCCTCAACTGAGGATGACACGGCGGTCGGATGGTCCCGATGGGCCACTTGTGGCCTGAAGACGGAGTGCTTTGCTTTATCTGAAATGTTCACAATGTATGGGATTTTGCACCAAGCTTTTATGTACTGATTGTTTGTCGTTGGTCTGCCGTCCAAAAGTGGTGTAATTTTATGCATTTTGTTTTTTTCGTAGTGTTTTACCAGTCAGGGCAGAGCTACAGCCATTGCTGGAAGCGATATGTTTGATGGTCTGTAGTTCTGTTTGGAAGGCTGATTCAGATTTACACAGTGCCGAGGCAGTTATGTCTTCTGAACATGAGAGAGGGCGGAGATTAAGGAAGAAAAATTTAACCTCTGCTGATCACTTTTTAAAAGAAAACCACTCCGACGATGTAAGATCTATACGACAAAGTTACCGCAAAGCGGAAAAGACGGTGGAAGATGTGAGTGAATCTGCTGTAACAGTTAGCCTTTCTTGCTTCATCAAAGCAGCTGCAGTCCTTTATTAGAGCAACAGATTCTAACCCCCACTCTCAGATGCCGAACTAAAAAACTTCGTCCTTCGTCGATTGAAAAAATACCAAGTGTAAATCTTGTCCCCAGACTGAACAATCTACTAAGGTGCAGAATCCCATGTCCGATAAAGTAAGGACGGATGTCAGGGTTTAACTTCCTCAATGGCGTGGTCGCTACAGACCTCACACACACTCGGTACAGGTCTGCCGCCTTGACCAGTGTCCCACCTCGCGGAGTCAAGTGGCGGGCTTCTGTTCGTAAGAGCATACAACAGGTCGTTCTCGTTGAGGAAATGGTGTGAACTCGAATACAGCGTTCTATTAATTATGTAAAACAAAGAGTATTTGCTCATTATTTCTGCTCATAGGTACGAATTTCATTAGCACCTCTCGTGAATGTCACAACGTAAATACTATGTCTAGCGTAATTTGTCCTTAACAAGCGAAGTAATTAAATGCTATCATACATCTATGAGCACAACCCAAGCTCCTCTCCATCTCGTTTCCTGATGTAACCCTATAAAGGGGTCAGGATGTTACGTGGTGACAGTTAATAATTTAATAATCCGGCGCGGTTGCAAAAATATAACATTTATAAATGTTTTTATTATTAATAATATTATTTTAGCTGTCACATGCTGTCGGTTTTCATTATTCCGGCCAGCATTTCAGAATTACATTATATTCTCTTATTACACCTAATATTTTATCAAAAATTTATTTGGTTTTCTAATTGTTGCAGCCTCCTAAGAAAAAGCCAGATCCCATAATTATAAATGGGGTTGATGTAACAATAGTGACAAGGGAAAAACTGGAAGAGTTTGTGCATTTGTTAAGAGAAGAAATGGAGCGAGAGAGAGAAGAACGTAATTACTTTCAGCTTGAAAGAGATAAACTTCAGACGTTGTGGCAGATCACTAGGGAGCAGCTAGAAGAAAATCGTGCCAGACTGAGGTTCGTAGCGTCGACCTGACCTTACAGAAATGTCACGTGAGCTCGCAATCCACATTGTGTTCACCAGTTTCTGTGAATCAAGCAAAAAAGCACAAAAATAATGGCACTTCGAACAGGTTTGTGGCAAATGAAATGAAATTTAATACAACAACAACAGCTGTTGTTGTTTCTGCATAACTATTGCAACCTACGTCCGTTTGAATCTACTTGCTACAGATATCCTTTTTCACCCTCAATAATTTTGATGGTTCTGTGCCTCAGTCAGTAAAAGCAAAACCCTTATAGGATCGCTTTCTTTCCGTCTGCCTACCCTATTGTTAAGGACCCTTTTCTCAGGAATGGGTGGACGTTGCAAGTTGACATTTATGTAGCGTGCTAAGGTCTATAGTACCATGGCGGTGTAAAAAAGGAACTCACCTCAGTCAATGCAGTCAAAAGATACGTCGTTTATGTCACATTTTTTGATACTCGTAAATTCATTCATCAAAACTTATGGGGTACTTCCCGTTGGTCTATAATCATGAAATCTGGCAATAAGTAAGGTTTCACAGAGCAACTGAAGGGAAAAAAATCAGAAAAGTGTAAATCTGTAATTGCATCACATGAACTTTTTTGTAATTGCTTATCTGAATGTCTGTCTGTTCGTTCCTCTGTTAAGACCCCTTTCTCTCAGAAACGGATACATACATCAAGTTGAAGTTTAAGTCACGTACTAAGGTTTATATTGCCTTGGCGGTATAATAAACGTTATCTTCTAAGTCAATGCAGTCAAAGTGATGAATAAATTCCAAAACGCGTCATATGAGCAATAAAGTTATTTCTTGCCTGATGTTTGACTTTAACCATTACGACCCTGCCAGCCCGAATGCAGAACGTAAACTGAAACAGAGATATTACATTTTAACCATTCACAAAGTTTTATTGATATCGATACAATCTAACTGATATAACTCTTATGTAGAAAATGTCAAAGTTTGTAAAACATAAATTGTTAGGTAATTATTAAATATACATACTTATAGCTGTTTTTAGTCTTTACTAGTTTCTGTGCTAGTACTAAATTCATTTTTCATGTCTGTATTGCACTGGGCTATTAACTCTTCCAATTGCTCACCTTCCTACAGGTAACCACAGTCTCGCAGTAAAATCATCAATATGCATCTAAAAGCTTCTTTTGGATTTGCTTCTACAACATCATTGTTGTTACTGTGGATATTGTTCTTCCATGGCCGCAACACACCTCTAAGCAGTGACGTCTAAGAACAAGTGGCCCTTAGCAGGTGGAGACCCTGAACTCGTTATCCCATCTTGCAGATATGCTATGTCCATGTACCTCGTAGAACCTGCACATAAGGATGGACCAATTCTCCTGTAATATGCTGTCTGAACATAGCTATTAATAACAAAATTATTTAACATTATTATCTTTCGTCGATCAGAAGGGCAGAGAATATAATCCATCACTTTCTGTAAAATGATGTGTTACACTTCAGTTGTTGCTTTCCATTCAAAGTGTATGTGCTTCGTAGTGAGAGGATCAGGTTGTGGGTATTTGTTATAACTAACAATTTAATGTTATTAGTATTCTGATTTCGCGAGTTACCTTATTTGAGCTCTGTGCACTGTAATGAGTTCTCCATCAACAGCAAAAGCAGCGCCATCCCACCTAAAGTGGTACATATTATGAGGTAAGAAAAAATGGCTCTGAGCACTATGGGACTCAACTGCTGAGGTCATTAGTCCCCTAGAACTTAGAACTAGTTAAACCTAACTAACCTAAGGACATCACACACATCCATGACCGAGGCAGGATTCGAACCTGCGACCGTAGCGGTCCCGCGGTCCCAGACTGCAGCGCCTAGAACCGCACGGCCACTTCAGCCGGCTTATGAGGTAAGACACTCCCATATTACGTGTTTATATAAATTAAAGATGTCACGACATATTATGGAAAAATGGCAGTAAGTGTTAGTGTAAGATACTTTGACACATTATAAATTAATGAAATCACGGTATATTATGAAAAATGGTGGTAAACATCAGAATAATTAATGACGTAAGAAACTTTGACAATGCAGTGTGCTGAGTTACATAATGTAATGTCCTCACAGCTTATTCTGCAAAATCGTAGAAAATTTTTTAAAAATTGTCCAGTAAGGTGGAAGATTCAAACACACACATTATGAAGCATGGTAGTGTTTCTAAATTTGATTCTTATGAATTATTAGGTGTCTTTGCAAACATGATGGAATATGTTAGTCTATGCACTGCTCTGGGCGAAGTGTGTGCCCTTAACATTGATAAGGTTAGCCTGGAAAGAACACCTAGCAGTTTTCTTCAGCTTGGGCAGATGTGGCGTAGTGCAGTTCTAGAGACGAAACTACCATATTATACTAAATGTGGATCTTATATTATCAGCAATAGGCATATCAGGAAAAATGCAACGACAAATACATCTCTGCATGTACTACCTGCAAGCTTACTGATCATGTGTGGTGTCATTCGAAATCTGTCAGTGTTCCCAGTCAGAATAAAGAAAGGATAAGGAGACATGTAATTACAACTAACCTAGCACAATTTGGTATATAAACAAATAAACTCTTTCTACCCCCTACATTTTTAGTATGTGACGTCACTATAGGACTCGTAAATAACGTTGAAAAAATCCATGTATGTACACATAGAACAAATTGCTATAAAAATTACCACGGCTTGTTATTGTAGCAAAATACGTCGATTCCTGTATTAAACGATTTCTACAATGCATTATCTAACAAGAAAATAAAAGTGATCTGGACCAGGGGATACGACTGGACGTATGCATATAAACACATCCCATGGCATTCACACCACATGTACGCACGCCACATGATCCACACTGGTTCAGAGGATAGTGTGGGCTGTGTCAATGTGAGAGAAGCAGAGCAGTGCAAGGAGGATGATGGTACTCATTGTGGCACAGTGGGTGTACGTTGTGGAAAGTTACGTAACAACGAAGTCGTGGAAACGGTGTAGTTAGTTGTTTTCTGAGAAGTTTAATGGTGTCAAAGTGCTAGCAAAGAGTGCCATGCAACACTTCATGTGAAAAAGGCATCAGGCAGGATCTGTTTCAAACAAGTCGAAAAATACTCTGAAACGTGCCCACACTCCAGAAAAAGTGCTTCAGTTCACCAGAAAATTCTTCAGAGTCATACCAAATTAACTTGATGCCTGTTACAAGAGTATGGCATATCACATCAATCATACAGATGAATATTCCGCTTGATCCTGCACAAGCGTCCATGCTGAATGTATGTTGTTCATGCATTAAAACCAGCAGGCGCTCCTCAGCACCTCCAGTTTTGTGAATGGCTATTCACTGAGATAACAATGAATGGCTTGGACATCGATATGTTCTTTAAACCTGATGAAGCCTCGTTACACCTGAGTGGTTATGTCAGCTCATAGAGTCACAGGTTCTGGGCAGTGGAGAATCCACATAACTTCCAAGAAACACCATTGGTGGATCAGAAGATTGGGGTCTGATGAGCAGTATCTGCATGTCACGTTATTGGTCCCAACTTCTTCCATCAGACGCTGACTTTGGTGCGTTACACTACCAACATATTGAAGCCATTTGTGGCAGCATTAACAGAGGTGGAAAAGACCTACAGTTACTTCCAACAGGTTAGAACAACTGCTCATACAGCTGGCCGAGCCTTGGAGCCCATTTACATCTCCACACCTGACAGAGATCTTGGCAGAGGTCAGTCTGGGCATGGCCCTAGCTGGCTACCCACGTCATCTGATCTTTCAGTATGCGATTACTTTGTGTGGGGAGCCCCCAAGTCTAAGGTGTATATTGAAACTAGTGGCACCCCTCCCCTCCCGTCTTGCGGGGCCTCCCGCATTGCCACCCGCCCCCCCCCCCCCGCCCCCTCCGCCAGTTAGCCCGCACGCTATTCGTTCGTTTCTTTCGTCAGTCGACTCGACTGAATCGAGCTATCGAGTAGTTGTACTTTCCTATGTAGCACGCGCATCCACATCATCGTATTTTATACGTTTCTATCTGGCACATAGATAGCTAACATACACCGACGAGAAAAGTCGCGGCCATTCTAGTGATCTCGATACCATTATTCTGTCTGGCATTTGTTCGTGAAAAGTTGCGAATATTCTACTGTTTTCTTGTACAGAGAACCTTCGATAACTAGCGTTATAAATACGGACTATTCGCAGAATAGGAAGCTAGTTTACATTCAGAAGCAGAAATATTAAGACTGAAGAATGAATAAGTAAAAATTGCTAGTTGTAGCAAGTGCATGTGTGAAGACTGGTCAAAAGTGAGAGTGATCAGTTGATTGTGAAGTATTAATAGTAGTAATTCATAGTAATTTCTCAGTAAAAATATTGTTACGAGACTCATAATATTTTTACTAATATCGGAACAATAGTTTCCCATACCTAACTCGCAATAAGGAAATAGTGACTTTCGAGAAGATTCCTAAAAACGCGTTGTTACTATATAGGCCCTCTATCGGATGCACTATAAAGGAATGGAATCGACAATCAAAGTTACACACACATAAATTTTCGGATGACATCGTCATTGGAAACTCGCCCTTATATTATTCATCATAAGGTACATATTGGCTTGTGCTTTCAGAGTAGGTATTTGTGCACACTCCATAAAAGTCTGGAATCGAATATTCTGGCAGCGAATGTTCTCAAAACAACTGAGCCACATATACTCTATAAGGGAAGCAGTGTCACAGCCAGGTACTGACCTCCAAAATGCCTATGACCATGTATGGCATCCTGGTCTCCTCTTTAAACTCCAAGCCTATCAATTTTGTCCGTCTGGTCACTTCCTTCCTCTTGCACCGTCCTTCCTATGTCAACCTCCACAACACCAACTCCCATATGTTTTATCCCACTGCTGGCGTTCCCCGGGGCTCTGTCCTCTCCCCTCTCCTTTATCTCCTGTATACATCTGATATGCCCAAGCCACCCCCACCTGTCCACCTTCTCCAGTATGCTGATGACACCGCCTTCCTGGCTCTCTATCCTACCCTTCAACGGTCCTAACACACCCTCCAAACCCACCTTAACCAGTTCACCACTTGGTGTAACCAGTGGTTCCTCCATCTCAACCCCTCCAAAACCCAGGCAATCATCATAGACCGCACCACTCACTCCTTTTGTCTCCATGATTTCTACCTCACCCTTTATGGTCATCCCATTCAGCTCACCCCCACCCTGAGATACCTTGGCCTCACCCTTGACCATCACCTCACCAGGACCCCTCACCTCCAGACCATCCAGCAGAAAGCCCATTCCCACCTCCACCTCCTGAAACTCCTGTCTGGCCAGACATGGGTATTGCAACTTCCACCATCCTCCACACCTACAAATCCCTCATCCGTCCTATCCTCTGTTATACCAGCATTGCCTGGATCTCCGCACCCACCCGTTTTTACAAGGCCCTCCAAATTCTCGAACGCCATGCACTCTGCCTTGCCTTCCGTATCCGCCTTCCTTCCCCCATATGGCTCCTGTATGAACTCATCCCCTTCCCCCATCTCATCTTGTTCCTCCAACATCTCCTCATCCCCTGCATTGTCCGCAGGCTTGACCCCCTCATCCTCTGGTTTTCTCCTTCCTCTCCACCCCCTAACTGTTGCTGCACCTCTATTGCTGTATCCCTCCCTCTCTCCACCTCCACACCCTCCATCTCCTTCATCAGGGCAATTTCCAGCACCTCCCCCTCCCAGATGATGAACTTCGCCGTGACATATACCCTTCCTTCCAACTATAACCTGGCCTTGTTCCCCCTCCCTAGGGCCCCCTTTTTCCTCTCCCTCCTTCTCCCAGAGCAGATTTTCCTTCTTCCCCCCCTGAGACCCTGCACCCCATCCTTGCCTCTTTCCCTCCCACATCCCTCCCTACCTGACCCTCTTCAGCGCGCCCCCTGCCCATCTCCCCCCTCTCTTCCCCTCCTTCCCTTCTTCCGTTCACCCTCATCTCCTTGCACCTGGCAGATCCTCCGTTTTTATCATCATCAGTGTGCCACATCAGTGCTGTGCTTAGTTCTGTTTCTCCTGTGCATCGAGAGGTGTGATTTTCATTCTGTGCTGGCCTTGCACCTAGTGTTACTGTTGGTGTTTATGTGCTACACCATCCGTCGATACTTTTATGCTCCGGTCATACTGTGCCTTGTGTTCTTTAATTGTCCCAGTGTGTGGATTTTTGTGTGCGCTACTTTTTTACGGTTTTTATCTCCATTTTACAGTCGCCCCTTTTTTGTCTATTGTCTTCCATGATGTTCCCCCTTTTTTATATCTATGTTCACCATGTTTTCTCCCTCATTATTTTTAAATGTCTTCTATTGTTTGTTTTATGTCTTTTGGCTGAAGAGCAGCACATATGCTGCTGCCAGCTCAACCCGATGGGGAATTTAAATAAAATAAAGGAAACAAA
Organism: Schistocerca piceifrons; assembly: GCF_021461385.2. Classification (NCBI taxonomy): domain Eukaryota; kingdom Metazoa; phylum Arthropoda; class Insecta; order Orthoptera; family Acrididae; genus Schistocerca; species Schistocerca piceifrons. The sequence goes on from NC_060141.1 coordinate 192,407,255, forward strand.
AATGCCAGGTACTCAGTTTGAAAGGTACATTGTCACGATAATTTGGAAGTCATAAAAAGTGAACAGCTGCGATTATTGGCCGTTACCACGGACTTCAGTCAGTGTTGTGCTTAGTGATATTAAAACTACGCGGAGTCTGGCCGTGTGTTTTACTGCTAAATGTACTAGTGTTGCATTTTTCAGTGCAAATAAAGTGTTTATTCCAGAATAATTGGCATCTAATTTACCTATGTAGTAACAATATCATAAAATAGATCGTTATGTAATAAGAAAAAGAAAAGTAGAAACATCTGAAGATTCCAGTCACTATTCACCCGCAAAAACACCACCAGATGTGCAGGCAGAGCCCAGTACTTCGTTGAAACTTGCACAACAAAGTTCATCGACTGATTCGTTAATCCCTCGGATACTGGCAGTTATTTGGATATATTAGGGTCAGGAAATATTAGTGATGATATAAAACACAAGCTTTTCACAGATTCAAGGAAACCTGAAAAAGGTTATATCTTTCCTACTTCTGAGCACAACAAGAGGGGACGGGTTGAATGCAGACAAATGCACGATAATAACTTTCAACAGTATCCATGGCTGGTGTTCTCACAAGTTAAAAAGGGACTTCTTTGCATTAACGTTTCAATTTTTGTGAATAATAAAATGGTTGAAGGAAAGAACTCCATTATCGCCAAGAAAGTGGTGACTGAACCACTAACAAAGTCTGCCAAACTTACTGGTAAAGATGGTGACCTCGAGACTCGCTCTCAGCTCAAGCACCACGTTGAAGCGTCAACAGATGCAAAATTATTTTTGACCACACGAGACAACCGCAAACTTGAGGTCATAAATCAGTTGCAAGACAGAGAATGTAAAGCATTGAGGAAAACAGAAACCGTCTTGTACTAATAACAAAAACAATGATATTTCATGCAAAGCAAAATATTCCCCTACGGAGGCATAGAGATGATGGGCGTCTATTAGAAAACGAAAATGATCGTGAAAATTTAGTGAGTAATGGGGGAGACTTTAGAGCTCTTCTAAGATTTAGAAATGATGCTGGAGACTTGCAACTAAAACGTCACCTTGCAACCACTAAAGCGAACGCCAGTTACATAAGTTAAACAACGTGTAACGAACTTATTTTATGCTATGAAACAATGATGTTATCGAGAATACTGGAGGAAATCAAAGACTCTCGTTATTACATCATAATCTTCGATGAGACTATGGACATAGCACACGTCGCCCACCTGAGTTTAGCTGCAAGATACGTTGATGGTGATGGCAAATTACACGAAGGATTTTTGGGTTTCGTTGACATCCATAAAGACAATGACTGTAGTGGAAAGATTGACGATGAACCTCAAGAGAGTCAAGATGAAGAGTGTAGAGTTATTGGTAATGTATTAGGTACTACGATTGTAAGGACAATGGAAATCCTGGCACTGGAAAACTGTGTGGGTATAGGCTGTGATGGTTGCTCAGCTAATATGTCAGAATTGAAAGGAGCTGTGGCTACAATAAAAAAGAAAGCTATCAACACGCAAGTACCACCGTGGCGAAATCACCAGCTCTACCTCGCTGTCTCTCGCAGTTGCAAAGTTACAAGTGTGAGAAACTCACTTGGTACTATTGAAGAAGTAGTATCGTTCTTTACAGCGTCTAGCAAGCCGTTCCTAACATTGAAGAGTCACCTAAAACACTCGCTGCAGTCACATTGTCAAACGAGATGGGCTGAGAGACATGATGCTGTTATTCAATTCGCAACTGATCTCGGAACAGTTTGCAAAGTTCTTAAAGGAATGAAGTTTTGGAGGGATAGAACAACGGCTGCCAAAGCCAATATTCTCCTTCGAGCTCGTTCTAATTGCGAGTTTATTATCATTCTGTTCACACTGAGTAACGTTATGAGCATAACATATCCAGTCAGCAAAATCTTACAAGACCCCAGCTTGGACGTCGCGATGGCAAAAGCAAAATTAGACTCGACGCTCAAGGTGTACGACGGCATGAGAGCTAATGCTGATAGCCACTTTGCTCGTGTTTTTGAAGAGGCGAAGTCAGTTATGGAAGAGTACCACATTGTACAAATACATCTATAGAAACACCGGAAAAATTCGTCATTTTTTCTGTTTTCCGCCGTTCCTTAGTTGCCTCAAAATTCATGGAGGTACGTTACGTCTATGCAGCTAATTGAAGGCAGTTTGTTTATTGCCATACGAGTTTTACTTCTTTTATTCGCGAAGATGCCATACGCGTTTCGCTTCTTTTATTTGTGAAGATGCTTCACAAATCAAAGAAGCGAATCGCGTATGGCAATAAACAAACTGTCTTCAGTTAGTTACATGGACGGAACACATCTCCACGAACCCAAAAAATGGTTTAAGAGAGTGTCAAAGGATTAGAAGAAGCATAGAATGTGGTTGTAACTCGCTCCTAGAGATCCAAATGATGAAGTAGCCTATTTCCCTATATGGTACATCAACGATTTGTTTCATAAAAATCAAATCAAAAAAGTGCATTTTCGAGAGCGTGTGCAGCTATAGAAGTTCGTTGTAGTTTATAACATGCACCTGAAGAATCAAAATGTTTCATATATGGTGGTATAGTCTGAAAATATTGTGACGGGAATCTTTCATCTCTGTCTTCTCTTGTTAAGGATTCGATAGCAGATAAATACTTCGACAAGCTAGAGTATAAAGACGATTGCTGCTAGTTTCATTCGCAGTAATGTAAGTTGTGCCCTTAGATTCCTGTCTGACCATACTTTCGGAAATCGCTACGTATTCAGAAAAAAATGGTGAATTATTTGTGACATAAAAAAGTATAAATGTCACTGTCAGTTGTTTCACGCACAACAATTTCATCTTTCATTTGTTAAACATATGGAAGTCACGAAATCTGAGATACTCGTTGTTGTGGATTGGCAAGACAGCCAACCCACTATGAGAGGAAGCCGAAAGGCACGCGTTTTAGCTCACACAGGCTGGCGTGAGGTCTGGAACAGGTCAAGGAAATGAGACTAGAAAAACCGTACGTAGCTGCTGGAATACTTAACTTTTATCCATAATTGGTGAACATCGCTCTTGAGGGTACATGTTTTACAGCATCAATAGTAACTGGTAATGGCGCCTTGCTAGGTCGTAGCAAACGACGTAGCTGAAGGCTATGCTAACTGTCGTCTCGGCAAATGAGAGCGTATTTTGTCAGTGAACCATCGCTAGCAAAGTCGGCTGTACAACTAGGCGAGTGCTAGGAAGTCTCTTTAGACCAGCCGTGTGGCGGCGCCCGGTCTGCAATCTCTGATAGTGGCGACACGCGGGTCCGACGTATACTAACGGACCGCGGCCGATTTAAAGGTCACCACCTAGCAAGTGTGGTGTCTGGCGGTGACACCACACTCGTTGTCCCATTACGCTTGTTCAAGTTCATTGTTGATCCATTAACTCAGTTTTTTATTTTTTATTACAGAGGGCGGCTGTCCCTCTGACTGAACACGTTGTGCTACCGTGCCAGCTGCCCAAGTTGGCTAATACAACTCGCATGCTTTCAGCGTTTTATTCCACGTAATTCCATTTGAAAGAGACGCAGGCTGACTTAGTTGTCGAATGATGCGGGCGTAAGCCGTAAAGGCACGAAATTTTGGAAGGTTTCCTCTATCAGGCTTCAAAAAATTCCTTTGAACTGTTACTTAAAACTTTTAAACGCGTTTCGATAAGTAATAAGTAAACCATTTGCGGAAAAACGTACGCGGAGTCACAAGTAATTTCAGCTAACACTCACGTGATATACGTAAGTAGAGCCGACCTTTTGAAATTTAATGATTTTTAAACTCTTAATTACGTGAAAATAACAGGTATTTTGTGAGAATATTGACCGAAACTATTTTTTTAATGTTATGATCATTCACAGTAACAACAATAAAAATCATATTTCTAACAAAGAAAAATAGTCTATTATGAACTCACTTTCCACCTGGACGCGTCCTCGTGATTCTTCAGTAACACAGTCACTAAACCCGAAGCTAAGGCCGCTCAATATGTTTAAAATAAATTCTAGGTGTAAATAAACCACACCGAACCGAACGAGAGGGCCATACTGAAATCCAAAACCTCTCGATACAGTTGTCAAAAAATCGCGGGTCTCAGAGGCTTACTGAATAGGAACTTCGGATAAAGAACCGAAAATGAGGTCACTACCGAGGCTAAACCACTGCACCGATCGGTATGAATGTTACAGAATAGGGCCTCTGGTCCGGGACTCGACCCCGGATTTCCTGCTTATCGGGAGTGGTCCCCTTACCATTTTGATCCTGACTACTACCCACAGCCAGACCCAAACCTCCATATGACTCCATGTGTTACTGATACATGTTGACACATAGTTGACGATGTGTGGAAGTTTGGGTCTGGCCATGGGTTCAAAAATGGTTCAAATGGCTCTAAGCACTATGAGACTTAACAGCTGAGGTCATCAGTCCCATAGAACTTACAGCTACTTAAACCTAACTAACCTAAGGACATCACACACATCCATGCCCGAGGCATGATTCGAACCTGTGACAGTTCCAGACTGAATCGCCTAGAACCGCTCGGCCACTCCGGCCGGCGGCTATGGGTCATGTTTGGTTAGCCAAATGGTAAGACGACCACTCGTGATGAGCGTGAAAGCTGGGTTCAAGTCCTGGTCTGGCACAAATTTTCATTGTCGTCATTCCAGTATACAGCCGATGGTAGTCCATATTCGCAACTGCGAATACGTTTCAAGTATTAAGTGTTTCTGAATGTTGCGAAGGTTGAGTAGTAGGGAACACTTTAGTTATTTACATCAACGAGAGCATTAGTAATACACTGCGTTAAAAATCGCTTAAATATTTTGTGTAATTGATTTTGGAATCGTCTTATTTATTGACAAGATAGACGCATTAAACGCAGTATTGCCTGCTGACTAAACTAGGCAGCAATTGGGAAGGAATCTATATCTATCGTCGCCATAGGATTTCAGTCAGTGGAGCTACTCTTTTCAGCCATATTGCTGAGAGACTTCTTAGATGGCACATACACACTGGTGTACAAAACATAAGACGAAAGTAACTTTTGCATGATCTGTCACTCCCAGTTAACATAGCACTATGAAACTTGGCCTGTACATAGATAGAAATGCTACAGATTAGTACAGAAGGTAACTAAAAGAAATACGCCATGAGACGAACAGAAATGATACATTTCTTCAAAGACAATACTCACACTGAAGTCACAACAATTCATGATGGTCCTCTGGACGTTACAAAAGGTTTGACATGGTTCTTAATACAGTGTATGATCACTCTGATCATATACTTCTATGCTAAGCATAAGGTTGCTAAGGAGGCCTTGTGGTGGGGCGTTCCATTCCTCCACCAGTGGAGTTGACAACTGCTGGATGGTCGCTGGTGCACATGTTGTATGGAGGCTGTTTAGGTTTTTTATATTGGTAACGCCACGTAGCGCTCTGTATGAAAAATCACTGGCTGTGCTGTGTGCAGTCTGTGGCTAGTTTGCATTGTTGTCTGCTATTGTAGTGTTGGGCAGCTGGATGTTAACAGCGTGTAGCGTTGCGCAGTTGGAGGTGAGCCGCCAGCAGTGGTGGATGTGGGGAGAGAAATGGCGGAGTCTTGAAATTTGTAAGACTGGATGTCATGAACTGCTATATACACTCCTGGAAATGGAAAAAAGAACACATTGACACCAGTGTGTCAGACCCACCATACTTGCTCCGGACACTGCGAGAGGGCTGTACAAGCAATGATCACACGCACGGCACAGCGGACACACCAGGAACTGCGGTGTTGGCCGTCGAATGGCGCTAGCTGCGCAGCATTTGTGCACCGCCGCCGTCAGTGTCAGCCAGTTTGCCGTGGCATACGGAGCTCCATCGCAGTCTTTAACACTGGTAGCATGCCGCGACAGCGTGGACGTGAACCGTATGTGCAGTTGACGGACTTTGAGCGAGGGCGTATAGTGGGCATGCGGGAGGCCGGGTGGACGTACCGCCGAATTGCTCAACATGTGGGGCTTGAGGTCTCCACAGTACATCGATGTTGTCGCCAGTGGTCGGCGGAAGGTGCACGTGCCCGTCGACCTGGGACCGGACCGCAGCGACGCACGGATGCACGCCAAGACCGTAGGATCCTACGCAGTGCCGTAGGGGACCGCACCGCCACTTCCCAGCAAATTAGGGACACTGTTGCTCCTGGGGTATCGGCGAGGACCATTCGCAACCGTCTCCATGAAGCTGGGCTACGGTCCCACACACCGTTAGGCCGTCTTCCGCTCACGCCCCAACATCGTGCAGCCCGCCTCCAGTGGTGTCGCGACAGGCGTGAATGGAGGGACGAATGGAGACGTGTCGTCTTCAGCGAAGAGAGTCGCTTCTGCCTTGGTGCCAATGATGGTCGTATGCGTGTTTGGCGCCGTGCAGGTGAGCGCCACAATCAGGACCGCATACGACCGAGGCACACAGGGCCAACACCCGGCATCATGGTGTGGGGAGTGATCTCCTACACTGGCCGTACACCACTGGTGATCGTCGAGGGGACACTGAATAGTGCACGGTACATCCAAACCGTCATCGAACCCATCGTTCTACCATTCCTAGACCGGCAAGGGAACTTGCTGTTCCAACAGGACAATGCACGTCCGCATGTATCCCGTGCCACCCAAAGTGCTCTAGAAGGTGTAAGTCAACTACCCTGGCCAGCAAGATCTCCGGATCTGTCCCCCATTGAGCGTGTTTGGGACTGGATGAAGCGTCGTCTCACGCGGTCTGCACGTCCAGCACGAACGCTGGTCCAACTGAGGCGCCAGGTGGAAATGGCATGGCAAGCCGTTCCACAGGACTACATCCAGCATCTCTACGATCGTCTCCATGGGAGAATAGCAGCCTGCATTGCTGCGAAAGGTGGATATACACTGTACTAGTGCCGACATTGTGCATGCTCTGTTGCCTGTGTCTATGTGCCTGTGGTTCTGTCAGTGTGATCATGTGATGTATCTGACCCCAGGAATGTGTCAATAAAGTTTCCCCTTCCTGGGACAATGAATTCACGGTGTTCTTATTTCAATTTCCAGGAGTGTATATTATGACTTTTGATTACTATTAAGGTAAATACATTGTTTGTTCTCTATTAAAATCTTTCATTTGTTGCATTAATTGCAATAATAATGTATTTGTGTCTGGAATCTGTTCCTCTATGCTTTTCGGCAGTGAATTTGCACTGGCAACATTCACATTTTGACAAGCGGAAAATGTGTCTTGACTCATGTGAGAAAACGGTGAGAACCCAAAACCTGAGGCTACAGTATTTGCAATATTGTGTTCTGTCATTCCCGATTCCTGAGGCGAGCTGTTGCCGACCGATCGATCGATAATGCTTCCCTGTCCACTACCTGTTTCTGTCTACACCATTATTTGACGCCCGCTCCATTTCCCTATGCACAGTTACCAAATTAATACTTTGAATGTCTGTTAATTCATTACACAGTGGTGCTGGTAAGCTACGCCCGTCGTCACTATTATTTCTCAGTTTACTTTGGAGCCTAGTGTTATGTTTTTCACACGCCATTATTGTCACAATATTTCACACGATAACACAGAAAAGCACAATTTGAAGAGCAAAATAAGAAAACACATTAACATAGCACTGAAAATAATATCTAGTTAATTGCAAGCGCAGCTGCGAAATACTTGGTGCAAATTTACATGGTGCCACACCTGTTTTATTGTACAACAATGAAAGACTGCAACTACAAAGGAGATTCTCTCTACAATTAAGCGCTAGCAATAAACAAAATCTACACTAATTACACAAACTACAAGAAAAAATCAGAAGATTCCAAGGGCCGACATATGAAACGTCCCCTTAGAAAAATTATACATGACTGTGCTTAAACTGACACACAATATTTTTAGCGCAACGCAATCTGACTTTCAATAATCCCTACAAAAGAATGGCCCTGACTAACATTAACCTATACCTTTCACAAATCACTTACCTCACAAAAATCTTCGTTACTCAAGCTACAGCAACACAGCGAGCGCCACTACTACCAGCTAAATAAAAGATTCAAACTACTGAAGGCACTAACTACTGATAGGCGTAGTTAGCAAATGAAAGATTTTAATAGAGAACAAACAATGTATTTACCTTAATAGTAATCAAAAGTCATAATATATATAGCAGTTCATGACATCCAGTCTTACAAATTTCAAAACTCCGCCATTTCTCTCCCCACATCCACCACTGCTGGCGGCTCACCTCCAACTGCTCAACGCTACGCGCTGTTAACATCCAGCTGCCCAACACTACAATAGCAGACAACAATGCAAACTAGCCACAGACTGCACACAGCACAGCCAGTGATTTTTCATACAGAGCGCTACGTGGCGTTACCAATATAAAAACCTAAACAGCCTCCTTACAATGTGCATGCTGCCGTGCCTCTCCACAACGAGTCTCGTGCTTGCTCGATGGAATTTACGGCGGGGACAAGGAGCAGAGTCCATTCGCCGAATATTCTCTAATTTCAAGAGCTCGTCCACCCGTGCAGTTTGAAGCAGTTGCATATTCTCATCCATAAATACACTGACGGAAAAAAATCGCAACACCAAAAAAATTTAATGAAAGTAATGAAATTTCGGGATGCATTTGTCTAGGTAACATACTTAAGTGATTAACATTGCAAGATTGCATGTTAATGTAAGCACGAGATAAGACATTACAAAAGTGAAATTCTGGTACATCATTAAATGGCGTAACTGCCCGCTTGTTGGATGCTAGCAGGTAAAAGTACATACATTGTATTGTACAAGTACAGGATGTCAGTTTGTGGGATGGAGTTCTGTGCCTGTTGCAGAAGGCCAGTCCATACGAGGACATTAATGCTGTTTTTGTATGACGCTGGAGCTGTCGTCTGATGATGTCCCATATGTACTGTAGTGGAGACAGATATAGTGATCGAGCAGGCCATTGCAACATGTCAACACTCTGTAGAGAATGTTGGGCGAGTGTTATCCCTTTGCGAAACACCCCATGAATGCTCTTCCTGAATGGCAGCACAACAGTTCGAATTACCAGATTAAGATACAAATTTGCATTGAGGATGCGCGGGATGGCCACGAGAGTCGCACCCCAGACTATAACTCCAGGGTTAGGTCTATGGTGTCTAGCACCCAGGCAGGTTGGCTGCTGGCCCTCACACTGGTCTCTTCCTAACCAACACAACCATCGCTAGCACTGTTGCAGAACCAGCTTTCATCAGAAAACACCTTGCCCTGCAATGAGCTCTCGCTTGATACCACTGAAGTCGCAAATGGGTCAGTGTGATGCACACTACGGGGCTCCTGGCATGGAGCTGTTCTTGAAGTAACTGATTTGTACCAGTTAGTTGAGTCACTGTGGTACTAACTGCTGCTCAACTTGCCGCTGCAGATGCATTATAATGTGCCAGAGCCATACGCTGAACGTGATGGTGCTCCTTCTCAGTAGTGCCAAGTGGCCGTCTGGAGCCTAGCCTCCTTGTGACCATACATTATCATGACGACAGCTGCCAGCAGTCATGTTCAGTGCCCACATTCTTGCCACACCTCTCTGCAATATTGCAGAAGGAACATCCAGCTTCTCGTAGCCCCATTACATGAGTAGTGAGGTGTTGATAATGGTGTCATTGTCGCCTTAAAGGCATTCCAGACTAACATCAACTCACCACGTCCAATCTCAAAGGAAACTAATGCACACGACTGTTGCAGGGTGTATTTAAAACATACCTGATATGCATCCCCTCAGTGGCGCTAGTAGCGCCACTGTTCTGTGACTGGTGCGAAATCTGAATAGACATCGTCTTTCAGACATAGAAACACTTCCATTGACTTCGTTTATGGAGCACACCTCCTTCTTAGTGTTGTGTCTTTTTCCATCAGTGTATGAAGTCAGGCACGAATGCACCACTTAGGAGAACATGGGGAGGGAGTACAGTGCAACAGTAATGTAGAGTAGTGAGTGTACAGTGTTCAAAGATTTAGAAATAAGTATGTAGCGCAACATTAGGCCTCCCCACGTCACAGTTTCTGGGCCAGGAAAATGGTCATGTTTGACCTGGGTGTATTACCCGTTCCCACCTCTCGCCGCAAGAGGGTATGGCTAGGATTGTGCAACAGCATTGGTGTGGAGAGGCATGCTGTTGCATGGATGTACTGGTCTCCAAATCTCTGAACATGGTACATTCAGCAGTCAATGTTATTGTGATACTGCACTCCATTACCATGTGCATCTTTCCAGGTGTGCATACGGCTCTGACTCCATTTTGTGGCTGACAATAGACGACCACATCGAAGGGCACAGGTGGAGAAGCGCTTGGAACAAGAGGATATTCGGTGAATGGATTTGTAACATCCCCCTAGGCCGATGTACCACTTTGTAATATCCCCTCTGTGGAGTGACAAGCCCTAACTTATAATGTACTGGACCCCTTGGACTGTCTGGTACAGTAAGTCATAGATTTGCAGGGGTGTGTGGCAGGTCGTCTTCAGGAGTTACCCACATGGTGGCAGCATAGTCAGCCTCCACACTTTCTCGACCTGTAATCGTACCTGCCCTTACCTGCAGTCCAGCCGCTCTTACATTATTTGGCCCGCTGTCCATTCTGGACTTAGCAAATATGTAGAACAAGGTTTGGAGAGGAATTTCGATACTACTACATAAAGCAACGCAGCTCTGATAAAAGCAATTAAATTCTAGAGACACATTGGCCTCAAATCCTTTGATACAATTTATTACAAAAAAAATGCAAAATCGTAGTTTACATGCCAGAATCCAGCCACATAGTGGTCAGATGGATATGCCCCTCTAAGTGGTTTCAAGACCACTGTTGGATACTGACTGCATTTGGATGTTGTCTCAATCAGGCTAATCCCAACTGTCATCTTATTAATATAATTCACTCTGCTGCCACACTGGTCTTTTAATGCACAAGGCCAGGATCTTGTATTACCGCATGCCACGGAACTCAGTCTTTACTTATACTTGATAACCCACATCAAAATAAGCATGACCATAACCAATTGGTCATAATGATCATTGGTAGAAAACAAAAACAGAATTGTAACAGCAGGAGCGATCACAGCAGCTGACTTGCTGTTTTCAATTACTGTTGTGTTATTGCACACAATGAGCTTTGCTCAATTACCTACTTTCGTCTATGCCACAGTAATTGTCACGTATTAAGGTAAACATTCATTCACAGTCAAAATAACTTCACCACCTACAGGAACGTTACTTTGTCATGACCTTATTCAGATTTCGCCAAAAAGTAAAGCTTAGTTTGTAATCTTGTGGGAGCGGAACTGCCGACCGTCCGTACTGATCGTCGGTCAAACAGCTAGTCTTCAACAATGGCGTGCTCTGCAACCTTCTCCCCCACTAAACCACTTGTGGCATCTGTCACCATCTTTTCCCTTAAAACAGACACATTTTATCTTATACTTTCGCTGTTGCTTTCTGCCCATATACACTTTTGAATTACACTCTTCTGACAATTTTACTCTGGCCTTCTGCTCTAATTTAAGTTTTTACAAGCGAACTGCTTTTTTACCCTTCGGCAGTCTCTAGTCGGACCATTCCACCTTCTCCATTCCAAAGGGGTCTCCGCCTGTGGATATTACTTCGTATTTCTAAGCTACCCCAGGCTTTTCTATGTCCTTCTGCCTTCACGCTCTTGCAAGTCACCGTGCCGGCCTACCGTGTCCGACTCGGCTCTTATGGTAGCCCTTTGGCACGCTACCTCCGCTCAGGCCGTCCGTCTGTCTCTTATCCAGCTGCATTCTAATCGGCACTTGCTTCATTAAAAAGACTACAACTTCAGTTTCATTGCCTTTACAACAACTGGGTTTCTTTCTGAAGCCACCTCATATTCTTAGCTATCGAATGAAGTTCTTAAAACTATTGCTTATCTGAAGCGTGGTCATTCGTGTACAGCACATCGCCACGTTTCACCCCACCTCCATTGTTTGTGTAAAATAAGCTTGCATTTTTCAGAAACAATATACACAGATATCTTACCTCTGTAGTGCTTTAAAATTATGCCTTTATGGTTACCCAATTTCAATCTTTCACTTCTTCCTTTCTCATTTGGTACACCTTCAGTCTTCCTTTTCGAATATTAAGCTTAATACTACTGTTTCTCATTTCTCCTCCCAACACCCCAATTTCCATCCAACTTATTACTATTGTCAGTTGCTAGACACCAATAACTTTCTTATTAGATACTATACAGACAGTGACTTTGCACTATGACTACTATCATTTTACGAGTCCACTTTCCAATTACTGTCTTTTGTTGCCTATTACATCAACTGTGAACTTAACAAACATACTGATTTGAGGCCTCCGCATTATTTATGCCATCTCTTACATTTCTTTTTCTGTTTGCTTATATTTGTTACTTTATCTTATATAATACACCTTTATTCACAACCTTCACACTGGCCTATTACTTTTGTATGTCTACCAGAATAGCACTTTCAGCTGCTATCTTGTGCTCTTTAATTTTTGAATCACTTTAATATACCTATACAAGACTATTCTAATGTGTTCCTGGCGCTCATGGCTCCTCAGTCTATTCCACACGTCTTACAGGACTCTACTTTCACATCTTACAACTACGTCATAGTGTCTTGCTCCCTTAACTACTACTACAGAAAAACTCTCAGCTCAGTCCATTCCACACATCTTACATGAATCTAATTCCATATCTTACAACTATGTCATAGCATTTTGCTCCCTTAACTACTACTACAGAAAAACGTAAACGTAATGCTTCTTTAATAGTTAATGCTTTCTATGTGCTCTGATAATTATTCTCGTCTTTGCTCTCTACTTTCATTTCGTCTCACATTTCAACAGTGCTTTGCGTATAGTACTAGACTCCATCTTCCTTCATCCAACAAATTAAACATTTTCTTTAACTTTAAATGCCCCTTTACCACACATAAGTTCTGTTACTTCGCATTTCTACAACTACTTTGCTCCCCTCAGACTCTTGTCCTCCTTACTTTTACACTCCTGTGATGAATCTTTGATGGACAAATGGTTAGTAGAAGAGACTAAAGCAAAGAAAGGAAGAATTGCTTCAGACTGCTGAGGAGCGCACAGTCGCAAACTGTGAAGTCTCTACAAGGCTGAGAGACTCCCTGTACTTAATTATCACTCTCTCCACTCACATACCTCTTCAATTCTTTTACATTCCTTAGTCCAAAAACTCGTTTCGAACCAGGATAGGCGAGTCAATAGGCATTAATATGTGGTGAACTCTCCACCAGAAATGGGCCATGATAAACTTGCAGAAATTTCTTTATCTTTTGGGACCCCTTTTTCGATCGCTCTTTGGTCTTAACTAATACCAAATTCACTGATTTAAACTCGGTTGCCTGAGCCCTAGCATCATGTCTTTCATTTCTTTCAGCTACCCATCGACGCATTCTTTTTCTGGCCAGCTTTTCTAGTTCATCTTTGTCTAGAACTCGGCTCATTGGAAAAACTACTTCACCCCCAATAACATTCGTTGGTTTATGTCCAAACATTAATTCACATGGCGCAAAACATGTTGCTTCATGCCATATGTTATTGATTACTTCTTTAAAATTTACAATAAAGTTTGCCCAAGTTGTATTTCTTCTGTGACAGTAAGTTCTACAAACCGGTTCAACACCTTCATGACCCGCTCACTGGGGTTCGATTAAGGGAAACATGGCGAAATTCTGACATGCCTCAGTCCATGTCACTTCAACATTTCTGTAAACTTGTGGGTTGTAAACTGAGGACCATTGTCTGACAATGAGGCAGCTGACTTCCCCACCTGCACAAAGTAATCTTTCTCCAGTTTTTCACTCAATATTCTGGCATTCGCCCTCCTAATTGGGTACAACTTTACGTGTTTCGCAAACACATCTAACACTACAAAAATATAGGTACAACCACCACTGGATGCTGGGAGAGGTCCAAAAAAGTCCACTGTAATCAATTCTCGAGGTCCTTCTACTTGCACATTCTGTCGCAAACCTTGAATGGAAACGGTAGCTGCTCTCACCTTTTGACATTGATCACAAGCTTGGACTCGTCTCTGCATCCATCGCCACATGTTCTCAAATATTATCACTTCTTGTAACTTCGCAATGCACTTTCATGCCCCGTAATGTCCATAACTTTCGTGCACCTCGTCTATTAATTCATTTACATATTGCTGTGGAAAACAGAATTTCCACTCCTCCTGATCCTCTTTCCTCCTCCTAAACAACACCCCTTGAAGAACTTTATAAAATATTTTCACTTTGCGATGTTGCTTTGAGCCTAAAATTTGCTTAACTTATCTTAAATGTTCGTGCTGATTCTGTTGTGTTCTTATATCATCTCATACCTTATTATGGCCTCATACTTCGATCCTCTGATCATCAACACCCGCAAACCATCCAAGTTTTGCTTTTTCTCAAGCTCTGTTCCCCCTACTGCCATTCTGGATAATGCATTTGCAATAATGTTATCCTGTCCTTTAATGTATCTGATTTCTATGTCAAACTGCTGTAGATACGTCGCCCAACATCCCAGTCAAATATGACACAAACGACATCTCTTCATAAAGCTTAACGACCGATGATCAGTAAGTACTACTGTTGTGAGGTGCCGGGGCTAGCAGTGTATTTAACACTAAATTATTCTAGAATCTTCATATGTAAATGATGCTCTAAGCCCCCCCCCCCCCCCCCCCCCTATTCTAACTCTGACTTTTGCTGTTGCACATAGATTAAAAAGAAACGCGAACTGACTGTAATCGACCCTGCAAGTGAAGTAGAAAAGAGTTTGGCACCTGCAATAATTTAATTTGATAAATAAGTTAAATAAAGGAAAGTTTCATTAACGTAGTGAGAAATGATAGGATTGCTCTACCGATTAACAGAATGAAAGTTCTGTCCAAAATAACAATATGATTTATTATGACTAAACTCAAAATAATAAACAAAAACACATGAAACATTGACAATACATCAAATTGGCTCAAATTGGATACTCAAATAAATGCTGTGAAGGTGAAGTTGTCCCTAAACTAGATTGTGACATTTATGACGAAATGTGGAGCCAATTCCTTGCAACTCAAATCTTAAGAGAGACACACAGCCAACCCAACATTAATTGCTACTACATTAGTGAGAACTCAGACAATGAACACCCAAGACAGAACAAAGTTAGAAAAGACAAACAGGCCCGCTCTGCTGAGCTCTGATTATCACCTAGCAAAATTGCCTGCTTTGCCGGTGCCGCAGACGTACATTACCAAGCTGTCTTCTTAACTGCACGGACACGATCTGACGTACCGGAGGTGATGGCAGGTTGCTTCGACGTCCCGTCGTAGTGATGGTAATGTCGCGAGTATAGCCCTAAACAAATTATCCTGGTCTGGTTGTTCCAGACTAAAGACTTCCTAGCAATACAAATGCGCCTCTGAGGGAGACGAAGAAGGCTCGCCCCACAATCACTGACGGTACAGTGATTGATTTTAACAAGCGAAGTCACACAGTAACTCCGATACAGTCAACTTAAGCCAAAACTGCTCAAGACAGACAACATAGGCCTCTTGTACGCAGAACGCTCAATTGCCAACTGTACTCGGAAAGTTACGTTGAAGTCGAAACTTCAGCAACTTCGCCAAACAGTTACAATTAAATAAAAGTATATTAGACAGCCAGCGTAAGGCAGGCTGCCCAGAGCAGCGAGAGCTCAGTCTTGTAACTTACTCTGACCGAAAGGCGAGAGTCGACCCTCACAAGAGCACCCGTACAAACCGAACACAGAACATTCCCGCCTCCATGACAGTGGTCGTGGTTAAACGTTCCAATCAGCAACTCGAAAACCAGCGGAAAATTCCACTCTATTGTAGAAGCACTACCATTCCACCAATGGAGATTCTTGGCGCCAATTTCTGCGCCGATTTTGCTACGTCACGGAGCTATGCCCTGAGCAAGCCAATCACAGTTACAGTTTTTCAGAAAACACGGGAATTTGCTCGCCAAGACTGCCTGGAAACACCAGTCATTTCCACGCCTCGCTGGTAGCCCACCAGAAACGGTTTTCACTCAGTTTCTGCGAAGTAACGGAATCTCTAGCCCAGCCGCCCCTTCCGGCGCATCTGGGCGAGTCGCTCCCACTGTCATGACAATGTCGGCTTCTGGAAAGCATCCACTCGACTCCCTCACACCCGTCAGCTTAACCCTTTCAAGCTCAGCGCAATTCGCATGTCACCGGACCACCCGGGTGACGAGAGACGCTGCGTGGGAAGTCCGCGTGTGAAGGAATAGCAAATTTTCACTGCATGCAATTAGAGAGGAACATCGAATTACTCAGAGTAAGATAGGAATATGAGAGGGGGCTTCTGCCACCTCTCACTGTGTGATGACCCTACAAATAACCCTCAAACTTCTGAAAACCATACAGTAGAGCCAGGGCTTCCTGTTGTGCAACACAGTAGTTTCTTTCAGCTGCCATAAGTGTTCTTCTAGCAAATGCTATGGTTTGATGGTGGGGTTCTCCTACTTTTCTCCCTCCTGAAATATTTCTGTCCCAATGCCATAGCCACAAGCATCTGAAGACATGTAAAAAGGTCTACTGAAATCTGGATGGTACGAAATTTTGCTACTTAATAGTTGCGTCATCAGTTCCTGGAAAGCACCCTCACATTCCTCTGACCACTTCCAGGGGCACATTCTTTTTCAATGCTGATTCAATGCTGGGTTATTAAATGCTTGTGATGACACAAAACGCCGATAGAACCCAAACAGTCAATACATAGCTCTCAAATCTTTTTTATTCTTTGTCCGAGGAAACTCCTCGATGACCCTAAGTTTTCCACCCTTGGGTTGTATTCCTGTATATCGCCGACATACACTGTAAGCTGGTCCAATAGCTCTGGTCCCAACATCTGGTACATAGTTCCTACAAAGACACACACAGAAATGTTAAGATCAAGTAGACTTACTATTTTTATTGCCGTCAGGTCTGGGTATTGTCTCTTCAAACAATCGAGCTGTTCCATAAGTTCGCCTGCCTCCTGCACTTAGCGCACTGCTTTCATTATCTCCGGCACGCTCCTGGAGCTGCCAATTGCCTGTCAGCTGCTCGCATTCTCCCCTGAGCACGGAACCCCCTACTACCGATCTTCTCTCTCTCTCTTTCCTTCTACATTCGCTGCCAGCTGCGTCCAGCCAGCACCAGCTGTCTCTCCCCCCTCCTGTGCACCTTTCCGAACGTCAAGGCCATCTCATAGGGCCTCCCTGCTTCTTCCTTTCCGTTTCTTCCCCCACCTGCTCAGACGTGAACACCTGTTGATAGCAGGTCCTTCATCTGACCTGCCTCTAGCTGGCCCACCAGTGAGGCACTAGTTTAAACTCTCTCCTCTCTCTTCCCTATGCCTCTCTCTTGCATTCTCTCCTGACAAATCTGACCGGCTGTATATTTTCTCGCCTCAAAGGCCGCTGTGCCTCATTACTGTTGTGGAAATGCAAACTCTCGAGCCTGTCTAAGAAACTAACATTTTTTCTATAGCTCTCCCATGGAGCTGCTACCAGTTCGCTCCTAACATAAAAAGGAACATCCGCTCTATCCCAGTGGCAAACAACTCGACTGCCATACCATCTACATGCCTTATGTGGTGCCACCATCAATCACAAAACTGTTTCATAGTGCCACACTCTGCTTGGTACTTCCTGCCTCCTCAAAAATCCACTAACAATTGTTGATGAATTTTCCAGACCAATATTCTTCTAAAAACCTTTTCTTAAAATCTGTGGAATCTTTGCACTCAATAGCCACCTCATTAGCCCACTGAAAGGCATCACCCCCAAATGAGCCACTACATACGAGATTCGCTCTCGTTGCATCCAGTACTCTGGCGTTACCCCCGTCAAATTCTTTAAGGAATACTTTAGGATTGATGTGTCCCTCTGGCTCAAAGGTACTAAACTTACGAAACTGAATAAAGGCTGCTTCTGCTGAATTTCTCGATGATACCTGGCATGCCCTTGTGCCCGGTTTAACAGTTGCTTGCTCATTTTGCTATATTTGAGTGGCCATCTGCTGATTATGGACCTCTTTATGTTTCTCAAACGAGTCACACATTGCTCAACTAGAGGCCAACGCCTGAATCATATTTTTAACATGCAACTGAAAACTAATATCTTGTTCAGATCTTATGTTACCACTTATATTACCCACTTCAGTATCTAGTTTCATTTCAGAGTCCCTCTGTTTACCTTCCAACTCAGTTGCAAAGTTGTGATATGCAGTAGCATGTTCTTCCAATGCTTTGGTTAATTTAACTAACTCCTCCTTGTGCCCTTTAGCACATTCCTTCTTCACTTGGTCCAGATCAGTGTCCACTTTATCTCATACTTGTTGTAGTTTAATGTCTACTTGCTGCTCCAATTGCAACTTACACTGAGTGAACTGCTCCATGACGTCTTTCTTTACCTCCTCACGCAAATTCGACACTTCTAATGCAATACTGGAGCTTAGTTGTTCATTACCTTGCTTAATATCTTTACTGATTTCTTCCTGAAATTGCATCAAACTTCCAAGAAGTGACAGCAAGAAGACATTTTTCTCTTTGCCTGGTACTGCCGAAATCGTCTGGTCTACTACTGATTCTGACCTGCCTTGAGTAGCCTCAATCCCTTCAGAGATTGAATCACTCAAGTTTAGTGGTACATCTTTTGTCTGTTCGGCCTCTACTTTGTTGTCAACTGCCAATAAAATTTCCATTGAATGCTGATCTGGGCTAAGCACCTCTGTAATGCTTAATTCCCCTATTATACTATCCCTTTTAACAACCTCCTCAGCATTACCTTAGGCTTTCCCTGCTATGCTTCTTTTATTATGCTCAGCCATTCTATGTTCTAAAGTTAGAACACAGTTCAACAGTTGGTATAGAATTCGGTTTCTTAGCTTTCGATGACTTCTCCAAGTTACTACTTGGTTGATACTCTCCCCGTGTCGCCCTGCTATCGCTATCCTCTTTGTGTGGTGCTTCTGCACCGGCTCCACCCTCGTGTGGTCTGCTTTCCCAGTGTCTTCTGCGTCCACCGCGCTATGCCATTCCTCTTTGTGCAGTGCTTCTGCTCACGCTGTCGCCATTCCTCTTTGTGCTGTCGTTCGGCGCGCCCAGCAAAGCTTCCCAGACTGCTGCGCACGCTTTTTTTTATATGCAACACGCGCTCGATTCACGGCTACTGCGTAGCCCCTTACGATCAGTACTGTCTCCACATAATAAGCAAGCAAACCAAACTACTGAGGTGCTCCGCTGCTGCAATTACTTACAGGACACTATCCTACTATAATGTTTATCCTTTTGCATAAATTACACTGACCAATCACTCCGTCTAACATTCTTATTCCGCAACGACAATTTAGTTATCTTTTACGTTCCTCTTACACTTTACTGGCCACCTCTTGTGGCATTTCTTTCACAAGCTTCCTGCCCACCTGTGAAGCACTTCGTACCACTCCGTGATGCATCTCCGTTTACTCGTTTCCTGGCCAAACCGATGCACCATTTTGTAACATTCCTGGGCGATACACCATTTTGCAACATTTCCTTAGGCAAATGTGCCACTTTGTAACATCCCCTCTGCGGAATGACAAACTCTAACTTATAACGTACTGGAACCCTCGGACAGACTGGTACGGTAAGCGGTAGCTTTATGGGGGTGTGTGCCGGCAGGTCCTCTTTGGGACTTACCTGCGCGGTGGCAGTGTAGTCAGCCTCCGTAGTTTCTCGACCTGTAATCTTACCTGCCCTTACCTGCAGTCAGTTCAGCTACTCTTACATTATTTGGCACGCTGTGGATTCTGGACTTAGCAAATACGTAGAACTAAGGTTGGTGAGGATTTTCGATGCTACTAAATAATGCAACGCAGCTCTGATAAAAGCAATTATTCTATAGAGATATGTTGCCCTCAAAATCCTTTGATCCAATTTATTACAAAAAAAAAAAAAAACTGCAAACTCCTCCTTTACACGCCAGAATCCAGCTACCTAGTGGTCAGATGGATATACTCCTCTAAGTGGGTTCAAGACCACTGTCGGATACTGACTGCATTTGGTTGTTGTCTCAATCAAGCTAATCCCAATTGTGATAGTATTAACATAATTCACTCAGCTACCATGTGGGTCTTTTAATGCACAAGGCCAGGATCTTGTATTACCGCATGCCACGGAACTCAGTCTTTACTTACACTTGATACCCCACATCAAAGTAAGCATGAGCATAACCAATTGGTCATAATAATCAATGGTAGAAAACAAAAAAAGAATTGCAACAGCAGGAGCGAGCACAGCAGCTGACTTACGGTTTTCAGTGACTGTCCTGTTGTTGCACCCAGAGTAAGCTTTGCTCAATTACCTATTTGCGTCTATGCCTCAGTAACGGTCACATGTTAAGATTCATTCACGGTCAAAATGACTTCACCACCTACACGAACGTTACTTTGTCACAGTCTTATTCAGATTTCGCCAAAAAGCAATACTTAGTTTGTAATCTTGTGGGAGCGCAACTGCCGACTGTCCGTACTGCTCGCCGGTCGTACAGATAGTCCTCAACAATGGCGTGCTGTGCACCCTTCTCCCCCACTAAACCACTTGTGACATCAGTCACCATCCTTTCCCTTAAAACAGACACGTTTTACCTTATACTTTCCCTGTTGCTTTCTGCGCTTATACACTGTTAATTTACACTCTTCTGCCAATTTTACTCTGGCCATCTGCTCTAATTTCAGTTTTTTCAAACGCACTACTTTTTTACATTTCGGCAGACTCTGGTCGGACCAGTCCACGTTATCTATCCCCAAGGGGGGTCAGTCTGTTGATACTGCATCGTATTTCTAAGCAACCCCTGGTTTTTTTCTGTGTCCTTCTGACTTCACGTTCTTGCAAGTCACCGTTCCGGCCGCCAGCATGTAGAAGTGCCACAACACGACGTCACATGGACTCGACTAATGTCTAAAGTAGTGCTGGAGGGAATTGACACAATGAATCCTGCAGGGCCGTCCATAAATCCGCAAGAGTAAGAGGGGGTGGAGATCTCTTCTGAGTAGCACGTTGCAAAGCATCCCAGATATGCTCAATAGTGTTCATGTCTGGGGAGTTTGGTGGTTAATGGAAGTGTTTAAACTAAGAAGAGTGTTCCTGGAGCCACTCTGTAGCAATTCTGGATGTGTGGGGTGCCGTATTGTCCTACTGGATTTGCCCAAGTCCATCGGAATGCGCAATGCACATTAATGGTTGCAGATAATCAGACAGGGTGCTTACGTACGTGTCACCTGTCAGAGTCGTATCTAGAAGTGTCAGGGGTTCTATATCACTCCAACTGCACATACAGTGCCTCCAGCTGCTTGGACAGTCCCCTACTGATATGCATCGTCGTCTCCATACCCGTACACCTCTCTCTGCTTGACACAAGTTGAAACGAGACTCGTCGATCATGTAACATGTTTCCATTCATCAACAGTCGAATGTCGGAGTTGACGGGCCCAGGCGAGGCGTAAAGCTTTGTGTCGTGCAGTCATCAAGGGTATACGAATGGGCCTTTGGCTCCAAGAGTCCATATCGATGATTATAATGGATGATAATGGTTTGCACGCTGACACTTGTTGATGGCCCAACATTGAAATCTGCAGCAATTTGCGGAGGGGTTGCACTCCTGTCACGTTGAATGATACTCTTCAGTTTTCATTGGACCCATTCTTGCAGGATCTTTTTCCTGCCGCAGTGATGTCGGAGATTTGATGTTTTACCGGAGTCCTGATATTTACGGTATACTCATAAAATGGTCGCACGGGAAAATCCCCACTTCATCATTACCTTGGAGATGCTGTGTCCCATCGCTTGTATGCCGGCTGTAACACCATGTTCAAACTCAGTTAACTCAAGATAACCTGCCATTGTAGGCAGCAGTAAGCAATCTAACAACTGCGACACACACTTGTTGTCATATATAGACGTTGCCGACCACAGCACCTTATTCTGACCGTTTACATATCTCTGTATTTGAATACGCATGACTATACCAGTTTCTTTGGCGCTTCATTGTATAAGTAAATCAACTTTCTACTTGCCATTCAATGAATTTTTTCAGCATTCGCTTTTTAATTTTTGTGTCTGGTACATAATCCCTAACCTATGCGTTATCGAGATAAAATTCCTGAAAACTAAGAAATTAATGCAATAGTATTAAGATATTATACTACACATAGGCCAAAAATTTGTTTACAATGGTGTTCGTGAGAAGACATAGGTATATTATTGTTTTATTAGGAATAAAGAAAATTCAATTAACATTAAACTGAGTTAGAAGTGATTATATAAAATTACCTTAAAGTTATACAATAAAACAAGGTAAATTAGAATAAAATACCAATATCTCAACTGTTTTTCTTAATTTTATGGTATTAATTCTTTACGAGCCTAGAGAGTGAGGGTCCATATAACATTAACTAATTCTTCCGTTTCTTACATATCCATGCCCTCTGTGACGTTTCTTCTTCCTTTTTCCAAAACTTCATTATCTGTGACACAGTCATCAATGTCTATAACAGGGACGCCCATTGGAACATTGGTGCAGTTTTGGCCTTTGCTTAGTTTGGAGTCCGTAAAGAAATGAGATGCTGTTTTTCCTGCAGGAACAATCTCCAACACACCCAGTGCTGGTGCTGCTTCTTTAGCAGTGGGAACTAGCAAGAGGACGAACTTTGAAGCCTTCCAGCCCCATTTCAGTGGATCTAGTGGGTTGTTTTCCAAGCTTGCACCTGCAATTATGTTTTTAGGAAATGCTGTCGAGCATTTATTTCTGTAGGAGTCAGAGAGATGAGGTTGAATGATATCTTTGATATACTCGTACATTTTTTCAAGGATTAGATAGCGAAGCATACTATTTTAATGGTTTTGCTTCATCTCCGCAATACATGGCCACTATGAACGTGCGTCCAGCGTCAACAATCTGATCAGCAGTAACACTGGAATTTTTAAATATCATTGCTACTTCCTGTAGGTTGTTTTTCGTCTCTTATGCCTTGAAGAGTTTCATTTTAGTTTGCTGAAAAACGAGTAAGTAATATCGCAGCCTCTGAAGGCTCGTGGGAATGTTTTTTTTTCGATATTTGAGACAATTTGAAATTTAGGAGGTTGCAGATTACGCCACCCTGTCTCCCTTTGCCTGGTTTCAGTGGAAAAATGTTAGGGACAATGGTGCTGAAGCAGCCAGACTTACAAGGGGATCACTGTCCTCCCCAACGATAACACAAAGTGCTCAGCAGTGTCAACAGCAGGAGCTACAGTTATAGTATCCCCTGCGTCCTCAGCAGCTAGCTTAAGTTGAAGTGTTTACCCTAAAAAAGTGCAGTCTGTAATGAAATGAGGTGCTGTTTATCTTGTTCGTTCGACAGAAACAAATCTTTTGCCGTGGTTACTGACGTTATTTCATTAACTGTGGGAGTAGGTGGCTCTGCCCCGCCGCTCAGCTGATTTCATGCTGCCGGCCGGTGTGTCCGAGCGGTTCTAGGCGCTTCATTTCGCAACCACGTGGCTGCTACAGTCGCAGGTTCGAATCCTGCATCAGGCATTCATGTGTGTGATGTCCTTCCGTTATTTAGGTTTACGTAGTTCTAAGTCTAGGGCACTAATGACCTCAGATGTTAAGTCCCATAGTGCTTAGAGCCATTTGAACCATTTTTTTGAAAAGCCATTTTTTAATTTCATTCTCCTGTCACTTGTCACATCAGGGTATCCACCAAACCCAATCGTGACCTTTCTGTCATACCAATGCTTCATGTAATCTAGGTGATTATGGAAGAAATAGTTCCTTTGCCTCCAATGCCACTCTATGCAACACAAATACTCCATCTTAACGAACTCTGCTTTCTCGAAATCAGTTCGGTTTTCCAAAGGCTTCAAACAACTTGCAAAACGCAGCTTTTTGTGTTTTCCACATACCTATGTACCCAGAGACTCAGTGTATTGGAAAGTAAACGAAAAAGAGTGACAACTGGAAGAAACTATACAACTGAAACTAGAAAGCTGATGTTGCTGTTAATCATGTGATTTCCATATAATTGAATAATAGCGATATTTGCTTACCAGCTGGGTTTTTTGTTACTTTTTTCGAATTTATGATAACACAATTTGATTCTATAAAACTTTTCTCCTATAAATTTTTGCGTTAAATTGGTCAGTTCTCAGGTGCCACATGTCTTGTAGCGACGAAACGAGTGTCTTTCGGAAAGTGTGAAAAATGCCGTTTCAAAACGGTTCAAATGGCTCTGAGCACTATGGGTCTTAACATCTGAGGTCACCAGTCCCCTAGAACTTAGAACTACTTAAACCTAACTAACCCTAGGATATCACATACATCCATGCCCGAGGCAGGATTCGAACCTGCGAATGTAGCAGTCGCGCGGTTACGGACTGAAAATGCCGTTTCCTAACGCAGCTTCTCTATAGGAAAATTTAATCAAATGGCAAAGTTTTGGTACTCAATCGCTGCACAATTTAATCCTCTTCATTTCTGGTAACGTTGATGTTTTCCATTAAACCTGGAATACGGAAAAGGTCCGAAATTTTGGTGGTTTTCTTTTCATCATGGCTGTAGCTCCATCCAGTAATCGGTGCAAACTCTGATTATACATATCAGAGGCCTCCATGAGTGATTAAAGCAGTTTCCAGAATTCCACTAACTTTTGAAAGACGCCGGCCGCGGTGGTCTCGCGGTTCTAGGCGCTCAGTCAGGAACCGTGCGACTGCTACGATCGCAGGTTCGAATCCTGCCTCGGGCATGGATGTGTGTGATGTCCTTAGTTTAGTTAGGTTTAAGTAGTTCTAAGTTCTAGGGGACTGATGACCTAAGATGTTAAGTCCCATAGTGCTCAGAACCATTTGAACCATCTTTTTTTTTGAAAGACAAACCCTCTTTTTGGAGCTTATTTTGTTTCCCAGTGTGGGATGCGCTGGGGAGAGGTATTGCAGCACGTCTACGACCATCCAGCAGTTTATCAACAGAGCTGGTGGAGGACTGGAACTCCGTACCAATATTTGTGGGCAGCATGGAAGCACGTCGCAGAGCAGCCATTGCCGTCCGTGGTTATGACACACGCAATTAAGAACCGTGTCCCGCCGTTTCTGGTGTCCAGGTGGCCATCGTGAATCACAATGATTTCTGTGTAATTATTGCCTTTGAATAAATTTGTCATTTCTGTTCATCTCATTGCTATTCCTTCCAGTTACCCTGTCTACTATACTGTTGCAGTTCTTTCTAGCCGGCCGGGGTGGCCGAGCGGTTCTAGGCGCTACAGTCTGGAACCGTGCGTCCACTACGATCGCAGGTTCGAATCCTGCCTCGGGCATGGATGTGTGCGATGTCCTTAGGTTAGTTAGTTTAATTAGTTCTAAGTTCTAGAGGACTGATGACCTCAGATGTTAAGTCCCATAGTGCTCAGAGCCATTTGAACCATTTAGTTTTTTCTATGTGCAGTCCAAGTTCCATCGAGATACCTTACTTGGCAGTGGCACATCATGCGAAAGTTACTTTCGTCCTTAAGCTACCAGTGTACTTTTACAACTAAGAGCCTGATTTTCTTGTAGCAGGCTCATTCAAAAATTTCCGAATCTCCCGTCGTTGCAGGATTCCGAGACAGTGTGGCGACGATGAAGCAAGCAGACATTTGACGATTCCGCGTTGAAAATAATGTCTCTAGGATCTGTTAAATATATTTGTTGCAGGTAGTGATAAAACTCCTGTACCGTGGGGACTGTTGTCGTGGTATTCAACTTCAAGAGTGCACACAATTTAAAATATGATGCATTTACGGAATTTATTCCTGTAAATAATGTCCTAGTCTTGGAAGTTAGGTTAAAGAAAGGCAAACATATGTTTATAATATCTGTAGATTTAGAGGAAGACTTGACAATGTTAACTGCACTCTTTAAAATTCCGATGATAGCAGCAATAAAATTCAGGGAGCAAAAGTTTATTTACAACTTTTTCAGAAAGCAGGTTGAGCTGTAAGAGTCAAAGGACATGAGAGGGAAGCAGTGGTTGATAAGGGAATGAGAAAGTTGTGTAGTGTGTCTCCAATGTTATTCAGTTTGTAAATGAGCAAGTAATAAACGAAGCCAAGAAGAAATTTGGAAAGGAAGTTAAAATTTAGGAAGAAGAAAGAAAATCTTTTTGCGGACGAAATTGTGATTTTGTCTGATACGGTAAGGAACTAGGAAGATTAGGTGAACGGAATGGACAGCGTCTTGTAAAAAGAGTGCGAGACGGACATCAACAAAAAAGTAAAACAAGCGCAATGGAATTCAGAAGAATTAAAATAGGCGATGCTCAAGGCATTAGGCTATTCACAGATACAGTAAAAGCGGCCACAAAGTAAATGACGATGGATTAAGTAGAGAAGCTATGAAAATGCAGGCTGGGAATAACAAGACAGGCAGAATGAGTTTTCACTTTGCGCTGATTTGAAACTTCCTGGCGAGTTAAAAGTGTGTATTCGACCATGACTCTAACCTGAGACCTTCGCCTTTTGCGGACAAGTGTTGTACCGACTAAGCTATCCAAGCACGACTCACGACCCGCCCCACACTACCTAGGTGGGAGATGAGGTGCTCATGGAAATAAAACTGTGAGTGTGGGTTGTGAGTCGTGCTTGGGTGCCGACCGCGGTGGCCGAGCGGTTCTAGGCGCTTCAGTCCGGAACCGCGCTGCTGCTACGGTCGCAGGTTCGAATCCTGCCTCGGGCATGGTTGTGTGTGATGTCCTTAGGTTAGTTAGGTTTAAGTAGTTCTAAGTCTAGGGGACTGATAACCTCAGATGTTAAGTTCCATAGTGCTTAGAGCCATGTGTGCGCGTGCTTGGGTAGTTCCGTCAGTTAGCCTGCCCACACGGCCTATCCGATAAGGGGTCTGGCCACCCCTCTGTAGAAAGGAATTGAGTAAAGTTTCTCATACATGGAATGTGAAAGAAGTCATGTGACATGCACACGGAACCACTGATGAAAAAACGACAAAGAAATAAAACGAGAGAACAAAGTCGGTAGAGCACTCGCCGCAAAAGGCAAACGCTCCAGGTTCGAGGGCCGGTCCGGCACGCAGTTTTAATCTCCAGAAAGATTCTGCAAGAGATACGTCTCTGAAAAAGAGAAATTTTTTAACATCGAATATAAATTTAAGATTTAGAAAGTTTTTCTCTGAAGGTATTTGTGTGGAATGTAGGTTCATAAGAAAGTGAAACCGAAACGACAAACAGTTCAGACAAGAAGAGAAGTTTTTGAAATGTGATGCTACAGAAGAATGATGAAGGTTAAATAGATATATTGAACAGCTAATGAGTAGCCACTGAATAGAATTGAGGAGAAAAGAAATATACGACACATCTTTGCTAAAAGAAGGGATCGTTAATAGGATACATCCTGAGGGTTCAAGGAATTGTTGGTTTGGCAGTGGAAAGCTATGGGGGTGGTCAAATTGTGCAGGCAGACCGAGGTTCGACTGTAGCAGGCAAGTTCAAGTGGACGTAGGTCGCTGTACTTATTCGGAGATGAAGAGGCTTTCTTAGAACACACTGTTGTGGAGAGCTACTTCAAACCACCCTTTGGACTGGAGGCCACAACAACAAACAACAGCAACGTTTGTACGATTTTTTAAGTACCTGTGTTGTGTGCATACACTGAAATAGGTAAATCAGAATGTTTTGAACGGTTTCTTGACGACGGAGATCCTATTTTCAACATTTAAGAATTTCGTGGTTGAATTCAAACACAGCTGTACGCCTCTTAAAGATGGTCCACCTGTAGGATGTAACAAAACTGCAACAGATACAATCATTGAAAAGTACACAATGTCATATTGTAAGTTCGATGATTATAGACACATGAAATAGCTGATGTAATAGAACTGTCAGATGAAACGTTACCGTGCATTTTATATGAAAAGTTAACTATGATAAATTGACAGAAATGCTAATTAAAATCGAAAGAAATAACCTAATGATTGTTCAGTTTTAGAAATAATCCAGTTAATAGTCTAAAAAGTTGGGTGAGAATTTAGTCTGTCATCTCACACTAGCGAGAAATGAAACATTAGGCAAAGTGGTACTGTAAATGGAAGTCATTGGTCGACCATTAAAATCAGTTTCATTATCTGGAAAGGCGACGGCCGTTATTTTCTGAAAAGACGTGTTGCCATCCTCGGAGGTCCTGGTGACTCATTGTGTTCCGTAATCTTATATGTAACATTCTACCATTTCTGCCCTGACAGCAGGAGGAAGGAATATATAAGACTGTGCCCAGTGGCACCGTCATCAGGACCCTCTGAGGATGGCAATAAGGCAACTTGCTGAAGTATTGCACGTTATGGAAGATACCATCCGCCTGAATTCCCCGAGAACAGTTGAAAATCGTCATACTACGAGATAATCCAAAATTATGAAGACGAAGAAATACTGGGCGAAAAGAAGAGAAGAAGCACTCCCATAATTCGTCCCTCTTCTGGGCACAACATAGGAAAAAATATGAAAGGCGTACTTCTTGAGATTAAAGGCAGTCCAAAGTTCATCCTTTTATTGAAAGCTGCTTCTTCGATACAATACAGCTCCTAATTTACTAACACCAGCATCAGTTTTAACAATAGTGCCAAGATCTACACCTTTGTAAGATTCTTTTTTCCTTTGTTTTCAATAACCAGTTTTTACTTCATTGTTGGCTGGCCGGTGTTGCCGAGCTGTTCTAGACGCTTCAGTCTGGAACCGCGCGACCGCTACTGTCGCAGGTTCGAATCCTACCTCGGGCATGGATGTGTGTGATGTCCTTAGGTTAGTTAGGTTTAAGTAGTTCTAAATTCTAGGGGACTGATGACCACAGATATTAAGTCCCATAGTGCTCAGAGCCATTTTTGAACTTCAGTGTTACACTGGGCGAGAGACTTAAAGTGTAACTGTTTTCAAACCCCGCCATTTTCCCAAATTGCGACACAGAAATGTTAAATTTAGCTCCCAGGTGCCTACAACTTGCTCCGTAATGCGACTAAAGCGTGGCACCCTCCGACGTCACTCTCTGTCTCGGCGACGAAACAAAAAAAAAAAAAAAAGGGGTCAGTGATATACTGGCTCGAATTTCACCACAATTATACCGATCGCCATCGTCGACGTGTCACACGATGGAAAGGTCGCCACTCCCCCTCTTACTTACATTTCATCCCTTCTTTTGACGCCCCTCTGTCGGAAGTCAGGACAGCTATACCAAGTGTTGAACTCACGTGGTTTTCTTATGGGTGGCAAAGGAAAACGCTTGACACATCGTGGCTCGGAATCAACACGAAAAGGTCTCTAGAAGTGTCAGGAAGAGCGCCAATGAAACCATCACTTCTCTTGGGACGTTCGTTTGCTCACATTTCGTGGCCAAAAACGACAGTTTCCACTGTGACGTGCCACAAAACGACGTTCTTGACGACCTTTGACACTGCCAACGCTCCTCCACGATTCACCTTTCCCTCCAAGGACATGGTGGGGCTGCAGCCCCATTGAACTTGATCTGATGCGTTTGGAGTGTAGCGTGTCCGCAGTTTTTGTCGTGATATGCGGGGTGGAATCACTACGAACCATTCAAAACCATTCGACGATATTTGAACGTGATGTACTGCAGCAAAGGGTGTTTATTTTTCTCCAATCCTCCAGTGGTGTGGTCACAGAGAGGTGTGACATTGACACATGCATGAATAAAACGGCAAAGGGTCCTTCTAAGACTACGCACCTCTGTTAACCACTTGCTCTAGCACTTGCCTGTGTGATTTGGAATATGAGGTATGTCTGTGGGTTGCCTGCCTGCAGGTGCCTAGAAGTTGGTCAAGGTTTGTCTCTGCATAGGTACATTTTTAATGCGCTCCACAATGGTGCACAGGTGCCACCAAGGGTGTTGCCAAACTTGGGAGTATTAGAGAGACTCTTTGCTGTTTTATTCGTGCATGTAACAGTGTTGCACACCTCTGTGATCACGCCATAGAAGGGCGTGAAACAGGAGAGCTGAAAAGCATAAATACCCTCTGCTGATTCAGATCGCGTTTAAATTTCGTCGAATGGTTTGTAGTGATTGCGCCCTGCATACCATGTGTACTCACCTGGAGATTTGAATAATCCAAGTTTCAGATGTGGGGCAAGTATCTTAACCAATACACCACCTTGCCCTATCATATCCTCAACACACTCTACATTTTTGGTATTTATTCCGCCATGTCTGTGGAACATGAAGAAAAAGTAAATAAAATATACTGTAGTAAAAATATCGGTATTTGTAAAGTAATTTTTGCTTGATCAAAATTTGTGTGTGCTGGTAAAAGTGAAACTGTTACGCATTTCTAGTTAAATTAATTCCTAATATGTCACAATTGACTATCTGCCCCATTCGTCTCGAACTAGACTAGTAAGTATGTAAATGTCTGTGTGTATGGAAGCATTTTCTGCATATCGGCTCTAATACCTCGGCATGTGCAATATACTTCTAAAAGTGGTCCATGGATGACTGAATGACCTTCAGGCCAAAAGCCACAAAAAGTAGTACATGGATAAATAAAGCTACTACTACTACATCTTCACAGTTATAAATGAGATGAATGTTTCGACTGGAAAAGACGAAGTTAAGGTAGTCAGCATAAACATAGAAGCTGTACACTATTTGTGGTGTCACCGCCAGACACCACACTTGCTAGGTGGTAGCTTAAATCGGCCGCGGTCCATTTAGTACATGTCGGACCCGCGTGTCGCCACTGTGTAATCGCAGACCTAGCGCCCCCACCAAGGCAGGTCTCGTGATACGAGAGAGCACTCGCCCCAGTTGTACGAGAACCTAGCTACCGCCCAGTTGGACGAGAACCTAGCTACCGCCCAGTTGTACGAAGCCTTTCTCTCTCATTAGCCGAGAGACAGAATAGCCATCAGCTAAGTTAATGGCAACGAACTAGCAAGGCACCATTTGTATCAGTGCCTATAGCTTACGAGTATTCAAGAGAGATGTATTCCAAGGACAAATAAAAAGATAAGTACTAAGCATCTACATACTTTTCTTCTTATTCATTTATAAGTTCTCATGTTCCAGACTTCACGCCCGTCTGCTTTAGCCTTGCGTGCCCTATCGGCTACAGCGTTAGTCTAGCATTCCTTTTCAGCCGCCTAAACTTCACGGTGTCGGCCCAGCTACCGACACAACATTTATTGGCGACGAGGATGGGATTGAATTAATTCGTTTGTAACATTGGCGACGATTTAAAGTGTTCTGATTGCTTACATTTAATTGTGTCATGGCTTCGCCACATTCTCCAGATGTACTGTCCGAATTTTATCGCTTGCAGAATCAGCAGACGCAGGCGTTACTGGATGCCCTTGGACAGCTCGTCCAGGGTCAACGTACCATTCACACCGATGCGGCCGCCGCCGCTTCTTCGCTACCGCTGCCACTAAACGCTGTTGCACCTCCCTTTCGACCATACGTGGCAGCCGATGAGACGTGGCAAGAGTGGTCTCGCCAGTTCAACTTCCACCTTGCTGCCTACAGAATTCAAGGTAATGAGCGGCAGCCGTTTTTGCTTTCTTGTGTCGGTGTGTCCACATACCGTGTGATAGTGAAATTGTTTCCCCGACGCGACGTAGCAACTCTGTCCTACGAGGAAATTTTGTCTGCATTAGATGCCTATTTCAAAGAAACAGTTAATGTGGTTGCAAAACGGTATACGTTCTTTCGTACAAAACGTACGGCCGGTCAAACTAATAGGGAGTGGGTAGCAACATTGCAAGGACTTACTAGGGACTGTGCCTTTGAATGTGACTGTGGTCTTTCTTATTCAGATACAATGGTGCGTGATGCAATTGCACAGAACGTTTCTGATGTTCGCATACGGGAGCAAATTTTGAAACTAGTTAATCCCTCCCTTCAACAAGTGATAGACATATTGGATAGACAGGACACACTTGACTGTGCTCAGGAATCTTTTGAAACTTCGCCAGCCGTGTGTAACATTAACCGGCCCGCTGGACGCGCTGCGCGGCCCGGTAACCGGGCCTTGCGCACGTCGACACAGCGACCGCCGCGTGCTAAGCCACGTGTGCCGCGCCAGCACACAAATGCAGTGAAATCATGCCCGCGGTGTGCTACTAGACATTCGCGTGATCATTGCCCGTCACGCCAAGCTATTTGCTTTTTCTGCACTAAGAAAGGACATGTTCAAAGTGTTTGCCAGAAAAAGCTCAGATCAGACAATCACAACCATTCCAGGCCCTTTGCTTCGCGCCGGAATCGAACCAAGGACACTCAGGCTCGTGGACCTTCGCCCATGGACATTCATGTCGTTAATTCCGCTTCGTCCAGTGACACTTTCTCTAACAGTAACTGTGATCGTCCCACAAAAACTGTGCGTCGACGTCGCCGGAAATCACGTCAATTAGCAAGTGATTCTGTACCAGTGTCTGTTCCAATTGCACAAAACAGTCGCTCTTGTCGTCAGCAGAACAATAAACTTTTTGTGGACTTAGACTTTGAAGGCAAAGTGATACCATTCCAGCTCGATACCGGTGCTGCAGTTTCATTGCTCAATCACGACACGTACAAACAACTGGGCAAACCTCCGTTGCGTTCCGCAAATGTTAAGCTAACTACATATTCCGGACAGACCATTCCTGTGTTAGGACAGTGCAGCCTTCTTGCAACATACAAGGGACAAACAAAACTTGTGTCATTTTACGTTCTTCGTTCTTCTTCTGCAGTGAACTTGTTTGGTCTCGATTTATTTCAGTTGTTTAACATGTCTATTGTAAATCAGGTCCTATCAGTGAATCAGACTGTGCCTACAGACAGTGTTTCTCGGCTGTGTGACGAATTTGCAGATATTTTTGCACCGGGCTTAGGTTGCGCTAAAAACTATGAAGCACATTTAGAACTGAAGGTAAACGCGCAACCGAAATTTTTCAGGGCGCGCAATGTTCCCCACGCATTGCGTGATGAGGTCGCAAGAACGTTACACGATCTCGAATCACAGGGTGTAATTGAACGTGTGCAAGCTTCTCTCTGGGCCTCACCCTTAGTCATTTTGCCAAAACCTTCCGGAAAATTGAGACTTTGCGTGGACTTCAAGGCCACAGTGAATCCACAGCTAGTGACTGCTACTTTTCCTTTGCCCCGCCCGGAAGATCTTTTTGCTAAACTGTGCCCGGGAAAATATTTTTCAAAGTTGGACCTAGCCGATGCGTACTTGCAAATACCGGTGGACGACGAATCCCAGCGCGTATTGGTGGTTAACACGCATCTTGGATTGTACCGCTTCAAAAGACTGCCATTCGGGTGTGCATCCGCCCCTGCCTTGTTTCAGCAATATTTACAAACTATTTGTGCGTCGGTCCCTACTGCAGCAAACTATCTGGACGATATAGTGATCTCCGGACAGACAGAAGAAGATCATCTTGCGAATTTACGAACATTATTTCAGGTCTTGCGGCAAAATGGTCTTCGCTTGAGGAAGGACAAATGTGTGTTTTTTGCTCGTGACTTACCATACCTGGGACATGTCATTAATGCCCAAGGCATACATCCAAGTCCAGAGCACCTCCGTGCCATACACGATTTGCCTTCCCCTCAAAATCTGAAACAGCTACAGAGTGTGTTGGGTAAAATTAACTATTATCATAAATATGTGCGCAATGCCTCTTCTATTTCAGCTCCGCTTCATCGCTTACGCCGTAAAGGTGTTCCGTTCGTCTGGACGGCGGAATGTGAACGCGCCTTTCGCCAGTTGAAATCGGCGTTGCTTTCTAATACTTGCCTTACGCCATTCGATCCCCAGAAACCCCTTTTGTTGATGGTAGATGCATCGGATTTCGGGATCGGTGCTGTACTTGCGCACAAAGTTGGCTCCCATGATCGTCCTATTGCCTTTGCGTCCAAATTGCTCTCGTCTGCGCAAAGAAATTATTCACAGATAGAGAAAGAAGCTTTGGCTCTCGTGTTTGGTGTTACTAAGTTCCATGATTTCTTGTATGGTCGTCACTTTACCATCATCACAGACCACAAACCTTTGACGTCGCTTTTTCATCCGACCAAGCCTGTACCTCCACGCACAGCGCAGAAATTCATTCGCTGGTCTATTTTCCTCTCGCAGTACCGCTACGATATCTTGTATCGGTCCACTGCTAAGCACGGAAACGCCGATGCGTTGTCCCGTTTGCCTGTTGCTGAGGATAAAGCATTCGATTCTTCCGAACTTGCTTGCATGTTCATTGATTCGGAAACCGATGAAGTGGTCGAATCGTTTCCGATTGATTTTCGTCGTGTCGCTACAGCCACAGCTGCTGACCCTGTCCTTGCTACTGTTTTACGTTTTGTTGCTACGCAATGGCCTTTGTCAAAGTCTCGGATCGAGGATCCGTTGGTTCGCCGATTTTTTGCTCACAAGGACAGACTTTTTGTTCGACGTGGTGTTTTGTTGTTGCGTTCTGATAATGATCAGTCCCGAGTCGTGGTCCCACGTTCGTTACAGTCCTCTGTTTTACGGCTTCTTCACCAAGGACATTGGGGTATAGTGCGAACGAAACAACTTGCTCGTCAGCACTGTACTTGGTTCGGAATCGATGCTGCGATTACGAATATGTGTTCTTCGTGCCCGGCGTGTGCCGAACAACAATCCGCACCGCCGCGGAAAGTCTTTGCGTGGCCAAAAGCCACTTCCCCTTGGCAACGATTGCACATTGATTTTGCTGGTCCCTTCTGGAATGCTCGATGGTTGGTTCTGGTCGACGCCTTCAGTAATTTTCCTTTTGTTGTCCGGATGTCTTCCACGACGTCCTCCGCCACGATCCAAGCGTTATCTGCTATCTTTTGCATTGAGGGTCTTCCGCAGACTATTGTTTCCGACAATGGCCCACAATTCATGTCCGCAGAATTTCAGTCATTCTGCCAGGCCAATGGTATTCAACATCTGACATCCGCGCCGTTTTCGCCTCAGTCCAACGGTGCCGCTGAACGATTGGTCCGGACTTTCAAGTCACAGATGTTGAAATTGAAAGAGTCGCATTCTCGGGAGGACGCATTGTTGCTCTTTTTGTCTTCGTATCGCTCTCAGCCCCGAGATGGTCGCTCGCCGGCTGAGTTGCTCCACGGTCGTCCTCATCGCACCTTGATGTCTTTGCTACATCCGCCGCATCAGGTTCCTGTGCAGCGGCAGACTCCTGCTTTTGCTCCAGGCGACGTTGTATTTTATCGCAACTATCGCGGTTCACGGCGTTGGCTCGCAGGGCGCATTCTTCGCTGCCTCGGCCGCGCGATGTATTTGGTTTTGGGGGCCTCTGGTGAGGTGCGTCGGCATCTCAATCAGCTGCGCCTCTGTCGTCGCACGGGTTCTGCCGCTCCCCGTCTGCTTTCAGCGACGGTGCCGTCCGGTCAGCGCCCTGGGGACCCATCTACTGGCTCGCCTCATCCCCAGGTGTTACCGACGATGCCTTCCATTTTGCCCCATGGCGACGCGCCGCCGCCGCCGCAGCAGCAGCAGCAGCCGCCGCCGCCGCCGCCGCTTGCTCTCCCGCCGGCGCCGCCCGCATTCGACGCTTCGTTGCAGCAGCCAAGCGCCTCCCAGGGTCACGCGCCGCCGATCGCTTCCCGTGACCAGCTGTCCTCCGCCATGGAACTCCCGCCCGCTCCGGACCACATGACGTCATCGCGCGTCGGCTACCCCGACGCAATGGAAATTGATCCTTCGGTCCCTCCTGTCTCTTTACGGGCGCATACACCGCATGTTGACGTGCACCCTGGACTAGTTTTGCAGGCGTTTCCTAGCTCCCCTCGGACCGAATGGCCGGGTGCGGGTGGCACAGCCTCGCCTGTTGTTAGGCTCCCCACCTCATCGCATACGTCAACATGTGGTCCTCCCCACGGCGGGCGGAAGCCTTATCACACGACCGTTCGCCGATTTGCGGGGGAGGAATGTGGTGTCACCGCCAGACACCACACTTGCTAGGTGGTAGCTTAAATCGGCCGCGGTCCATTTAGTACATGTCGGACCCGCGTGTCGCCACTGTGTAATCGCAGACCTAGCGCCCCCACCAAGGCAGGTCTCGTGATACGAGAGAGCACTCGCCCCAGTTGTACGAGAACCTAGCTACCGCCCAGTTGGACGAGAACCTAGCTACCGCCCAGTTGTACGAAGCCTTTCTCTCTCATTAGCCGAGAGACAGAATAGCCATCAGCTAAGTTAATGGCAACGAACTAGCAAGGCGCCATTTGTATCAGTGCCTATAGCTTACGAGTATTCAAGAGAGATGTATTCCAAGGACAAATAAAAAGATAAGTACTAAGCATCTACATACTTTTCTTCTTATTCATTTATAAGTTCTCATGTTCCAGACTTCACGCCCGTCTGCTTTAGCCTTGCGTGCCCTATCGGCTACAGCGTTAGTCTAGCATTCCTTTTCAGCCGCCTAAACTTCACGGTGTCGGCCCAGCTACCGACACAACACTATTTATCAGCAGCATAAATGAACTAGAATTAAAGATTGCCTATAACTAATAAGATTACAGAAACAAATGGCATTCCTCTTAAATAGTAATAAATAGTAATACTGCTATTAATCATTCATTCCATTGCATAAAACATTGTGCAATTTCTTTTGTTAGTAGTTAAACTACGCTTACCTCACATCACAATAGGTCAGCTAAAATAAGATAAAGCAGGATCACTTGACCCTGTATCTAATGGGTACTCTATTAATAATCTTTCAGTAATGCAAACGAACAACAAAAATTAACTATCTTCTGTTACGCTTGTCTGAAATTAAATGTACTGTAGTTTTCGTATTGTTACGGAATGTACTTGATAATTGGGAACAACATGTTTAGCAAAACATCTTGTTGGCCTCCTACCTCAAGTGTATACTGGAAAGTGTTATTAGTAGTATGGTATATTTCAGCCTCTTCCAGCCATATATACACAGCTTGAAAACGAAGTGTAGCACCCAGAAGTGGAGGAGAAAACAAAATAAAACTTCATAGTTGAGAGAATATGTGATATTATTTAATTTATTGCAGTGTTGCTGTTGTGTTCAGTCTGAAGATTGATTTGATGCAACTCTCCATGCCACTCTATCTTGTGTGAGCCTCTCCATCTCCAAATAACGACTGCAACATACACCTTTCTGAACCTGTTTACTATATTCATCTCTTGGTCTCCCTCTACAATATTTACCACCCACACTTCTCTCTAATATTAAATTGGTGATTCCTTTACGTCTCAGAACGTGTCCTATCAACCAATCCCTTCTTTCGGTCAAGTTGTGCCACAGATTCCTTGTCTCCCC
The DNA here is from genome assembly GCF_021461385.2 of Schistocerca piceifrons. Lineage (NCBI taxonomy): Eukaryota > Metazoa > Arthropoda > Insecta > Orthoptera > Acrididae > Schistocerca > Schistocerca piceifrons. The sequence goes on from NC_060141.1 coordinate 192,444,692, forward strand.
AATTCTATTCAGTATCTCGTCATTAGTTACGTGATCGACCTATGTAATCTTCAGAATTCTTCTGTAGCACCACATTTCGAAAGCTTCTATTCTCTTTTTATCTAAACTGTTTGTCGTCCATGTTTCAATTCCGTAAATGACAGCACTCAAGATAAATACCTTCAGATAAGACTTCCTAACACTTAAAGCTATATTCTGTGTTAAAAATTTTCTCTTCTTCAGAAATGCTTTTATTGTCATTGCCAGTCTACATTTTATATCCTCTCTGCTTCGGCCATCATCGGTTACTTTACCGGCCAAATAGCAAAACTCATCTACTACTTTAAATGGGCTGTTTCCTAATCTTAATTCCCTCAACATCACCTGATTTAATTCGACTACATTCCATTATCCTTGTTTTGCTTTTGTTGGTGTTTATCCTATATACTTCTTTCAAGACACTGTCCTTTCTGTTCAATCGATCTTTATTATTTACTGCAGTATCAACTCAGATTTACAAAGAGCTTGGCAGTACGGGCCCACTTACCTGCACGACGCTGCAGTCCCTCTTGCCTGGTTGAATACACTGATTCGATTGGGAAGGTGACATAGAGCTATTCTTTCCTCTCCTGAGGCAAGCTGGCGTAAAACAATTGTACCTGGTCCTTCATATCCTGCATGCTGGCTCTGGGACTAAGTTGATGTTGAGTTGGTCCCACTTGTATTCTATCTGGGACAGATCAGGGGATCTTGCTGGCCACTGGAGTACCTCAAAATCACATAGAACGTTCATAGAGAAACGAGGCATATGTGGACGATTATTACGCTGTCACATGATTAGTAACACATGAGAACGGGCAGTCTTCTAACGTACCATTTTTCTGTCAGTATTACCTCAATCGTTACCATCTCTGATATGAAATAATACACGATGGCTCCTCACTCCACGATGCCAGGAGTAACACCGCTATGCCTCTCCATAACTTAGAAAGAATGATACCTCTCCCAAGATCGACACCGTACTTGCTGACAATGGTCATCTGGGGTAGTGCAGAACTGCAGTTCATCACTGAACACTGAACGCAATGCCATGCCATTCAGCAGCAGTACATGCTTTCGAGTCATTGCACCACTCCAAGTGCAGCTATTTGTGTTGTGGTGTTAATGATACCCAATGCATGGGACGCTAATTCCCTAATCCATATGCTGTTAGTCTCCAACCAATGGTGCAGGATGACTCAGAATGTTGTTGTAAGTCCATTACTTGTTCTCGGATCGCAGGCACAGATGTGAAGGGGCCGTGATGTGTCTGGTGCACAATATGACCACCCTACCTCGTAGTGATCAGACGCGATCGAGCTGAATTTTGACGACGATTATGCCGTCCCTAGTGTTCCCGTGCAGTCCAACATCGGGTCACAGTCACATCCGAAAGCCCTCAAATCTCGATACTGATCAGTTCGACAAGCTGACCAATTGGAGATCCACAATGAGGCCTCTTTTGCTTTCTGTCGGGTGTTAATGACGCTGTCTCACACGAATATGTGGCATCTGTGTGTCCTTCACAGTGTTCGCTCAACATCTGATGCTGTTCACGCCCCTTACATAGCCTACAGCTCTAGTAACAACACTATACACAACAATACTATTGCATTCTGGTGGCCGTTCTACCTGTCACATAGAATTGCAACTCTATTTATATATGCACTGATTATGTGTGTGTGTGTGTGTGTGTGTGTGTGTGTGTGTGTGTGTGTGTGTGTGTGTACGAGTTACATTGACATCTGACCATGTATTTTGGGTGTTTCATTTTCCTTATCAGATAGTTTATTTCATAGTTTTTTGGTATGGAGATGTTATTTACATATCAGTAACATCTTAAAGATGTATGAAAAGTTCTTAATTGTAAGACTGCTCCCTTGGAGCTCTGTCGTTCTCTCATCAAGAAACAGCTGTGTACTAACACATTCACATATATGTTGCATGTATCAAGAATAACATTACTGACTGTCACAAAGCAAGAAATTCATTATCAAGACGCTGGAAAAAATATGTGCAATACCGACTTCAGTTTTCAGGCGTGTGACTTTGGCTTATCTACAATAATGAGGCAAAACATTTTGACCACCTGCTCAATGGCTTGTTTGTTTGTCTTTGGAATGAAATAAGCCACTGATTCTGCAACAGTTTGTTGGTAAGTTTGTGGAGGTATGTGGCATTAAATATCTACGCACAGGTCATGTAATTTGCATAAACAACGGACCGCTAATTTGCATATGCGGTGATGGCGCCAGACAGCGACGCAGATGGGTGCCATAGAATATACATCAGGCGTATTTGGTCGCCGAGACATCAATGTGAGTTCGCCATAACGCTCCTCGAACCACTGCAGCTGGGTTCCAGCTCCAAATCACGGACAATTATACTGCTGAAAGATGACAACGCTATCTGGGAAGATATCAAGCATGAAGCGGCGAATGTGGTTCGCAGCTGTTAGAGTGTCTTCTATTATTACCACAGGTCCCATACAAGCTCAGGAGAAGTCTCCCATAGCATGATATTGCTCTCACCAGCCTGCATCCTTAGCGCGCTGCACGTTTCAGTCCCTTGTTCACCTCGATGACGACATTTGTGGAGACGACCGACGACCTAGTGTAGCAAAAATGTGATTTACCCAAAGACCTGACACGACTGTCGAATCCCGATGGTCCCGTGTCCACTGCAATCGTGATTGATGATGTCCTTGGGTGAACGTGTGCAAACGTAGGGGTTGTCTGCCGTGGAGCTCCATGTTCAACAACGTACGATGTTACAGTTCATTATCTATCCTACCTTATAGAGCAGACAAGCCTCCAAATCCCATGTCCTGTGAAGAGGCATGGACGCCCAACCATTTAGAACTTGGTTGTAGTTTCACTGTCATACCTCTTTCCAAATGCTCCTGACAGTAGCACGTGAACAAAAGATCAGCTTCGCCATTTTCGAGATATTGGTTCACAGGCTCTGCGTAATAATAATCTTCCCTTTATCAAAGTCACTTATCTCAGTGGATTTCCCCATTTGCAGCCCATATCTTCGGTAGGGTGATCTCCTATCCGTGTCTGATAGTTTACATACGTTTGTTACTGCACCACGTGCCCTCTACGCTACCAGGCAGCATCAAACATCACGGTGGGCAGTGGTTATAATGTTTTGGCTGATCAGTGTATATCATTACATTCATGTAACAAAACGTACTTTAATATAAGTTGCCAGTGATGAAGATTCTTGATTCACTCTTGGCATGAATACATTATTACATGCCACATCACTCACTACATACTTTTACAGATAATTAATTTCATTTATTATGATGATACATGCAATAAAGGAGAGAAATAATGTAATACTGAATTTTCCTATTTTACATTCTTTAGGAACAAAGAACGAGATATGGAAGAATCAGAAGAAAAGCATCGGGAACAAGTTCAGCACATAAACCAACGAGTGAAACATTTACTTTATCTTCAGGAATGCGATCTCAAAGACCTGGAGGTAAGAGCGTACTTTAGCCCATTTTTCTTAACCCTCCGTTAGGAACGTGGGTTCTATGTCACAAACATAAATGCGGGGTGCAGTAGATCCCAATGCCTAATCTGCCTCACTGATTTTCTGTGTAAGACCTCTACTACCTTGTTGTTTTAGGTTTCGTTTCTTTTTCACACTTCATTATAGCTTTAAAACATTTTGCAATGAACAAGTTACGTGATTCTTGAAGTGTTCCCGGCGGACATAATGTTCCATCATCTTTCGGGCGTGCACTCGGGACAGCGACAATTCTTCTTGCGATATTTCGGCTAGAAATCTTCCAGCCATCTTCAAGACGAGTCTCTGACTCGCCATGAAGATGGCTGGGAGGTTTCTAGCCGAAATATCGCAAGAAGAATTGTCGCTGTCCCGAGTGCACGCCCGAAAGATGATGGAACAACAACAAGTTACGTGTCTTGATAACATTTTACGATGAACCAATTTTTTTTATCTTTATAGCATTTGACAATGAACGCATTAGTGCTCACATAATAAATCCAAAATACAATAAACGTCCAAGTTCTACATCTGTGCCTATGGTCGTCCTTCACAATGGCCTTGGAGTCAGTTTGGCAGGTGCTTCAGCTTTAGGGACACATTCGGGACAAAGGTATGTCGGATGTTCGGCCCACACCTTGAATTCTTTTTCGCCATTTTTGGCGATGGAAGTGTTACAGTGTGGCTGCTGGAACTAGGAACAAAGTCTTTGAGGCGCTGCTACAACTGTTTAGGAAGGTGCCTGGATGCCTCCTGGCGTTTGTAAAGCTGACATCGAAGAAGGGCGACGGTTTTGAGAATTTTTGGACGCATAAGGGTTGCCAGAGGCGCGTTGCAGAAGTGGATCACTTGCGCATTGATTCCAGCGACTCTGAGTAGCTAGAAGAAGATCCTGAGTGGCCTCTTCTGCACGTTCGGCTCACGTCGAAAGCTCCGCAAAACTGATTGAAAGTGTCGACACTGCCTTTGGTCTTATTGTAGTAGGTAATACTCAGGATTCTTCTTGTCCCCAGTCATTTTGTCTATATGATCATTAGGTGAAAGGTAGAGAGAAGAATCACAATCTTCTTTTTGTAATGTAGGAAAGCAAGTTGATCTGGTTACTGGGTCCCAACATGCTGCAGCAGACTGGGCGGCCGGTGGCCTCAGTGAATGCCTTAGGGATTTCTTTTTCGTTTTCCCTATACGGTCCAACCAGGATCATTTTGTGCTTTCGTACGAGTGTGGTGGCCAGTGGAACGCTGGTGTACCAAATGTCGGTCATTAGGGTTCTTCTTGATCCAGATATCTTGGCTATGCAGCGTTCAGTCACATCAGATGGAGAGTGTCTCTTGTGGAAAGCTCTGTCGGTTTGAGCATTGGTCACGGAAACTCTACAGTTTTTCGTCAATAGTAACGTTGCTGCCGAGGGTGTAAATGTCCTGACAGTTCTTGTTGAACTGGTCGAAGAATTCATGGTTCAGACAGAGTTTATTCTGTGCATGCTGAGCCTGTTGGGTTCTGAGATCGTCAAACCCGAGACAGCGCAGGAAGAATCTAACTCTAGTCATGGTCATCTTCAGTGGGAGGATCTCAGTACCAGTCCCATCGATGACCCAGAAGCTTCCCAAGTTCGTTTGTCCAGCTTTGAATCCCTCTCAGGATAGAGAAGCCCGAGGAGAGCCATGACCCCAGGTTTGTCCATCTTCCCACACAGACTATCTGTCTAGGTCTTGTAGTTTTCGGTACACGTCTCTTTCTTCTTATTGGTGCAATCGACGATGATCTGGACAATCTCTGGTGCAATGAAAAGGGCTTCCTCAGTAGTCTTTGCATTCTTTGCGTTTCTCATCAGTCCAGGAGCTTTTTTGATGATCAAGATCTGGTCCTGACCCTCTGTGGGCCTGGAGGATCCTTCATCTACTTGGTGACGCCAGCCTTTCCGATGTAGAAATCGTCACATTTTATATGGCCATTGATTCCATCATTGCTGAAATCCTCATTTGAGTCAGTGTTTTGTTCACTCTTTGCAATTTGACCATCAGACTTCTCGCCCCCATCAGCAAGTAGCGGTTCGTGCAATTGTTCATCCTCTACATTCTTTGCTACCTCCTCCTTTTCTTCCAGTCATTTGCAATAGCTCCTTCAGCCTAGCGCTTTTCCGTCCATATGACGACATTTAAAATATAATATAATATGCACAACTGTAATACACTCTAATCAAAAAAGTATTTAGAAATACGAATACCAGTGGCCCAGTTACAAAACAATGATTGTTATTTACATCGGAAAGGATAAGACTGTTGTAATAATGTATTATGATATAGTATCACGGGTCTGCAAAGCACCTGTGGTTTACGTCTGGTGTGGCACTGATAAAAATCCAGGTAACAAGCACGGAAATGTGGGGCGCAGTAAACCTCAATGGAGAGAACGGAGATGTTTACCCGTCGAGTTCTAGCACACGAATGAGGAGAACGCGTGGAGCGTACTTGGGTGAATGCCACTGACTGCTATTTAGAACCTCAGCAGTGCCTGTGCCTCCATCTCGGTGTTCATACACGAAAGTACGATCTGTGGGGTCTACTGCACTCCGGCTTTCTACCGGAGGGTTAATACTTAATCATACGGTAATTTAATTACAAACACCGATCTGAAAGCAATGCACTATCTGCATAAATGTCTATCTACTTCAAATGTGCATAAACAATCTGTAGCAGCAGCGAAATGAATAAAAAATGCTTTGTGAAATGTTGTAGCCATTTTTGAATGCACTCAAAAACTGATATTAGAATTATGTATCAATTTTATACTGCCTTTCGTGTTTCGGCGTTATCATGAAGCAGCAACACCACTTGTCGCAGTTATCCCGTAATTTCTCCAGTGTTGTGCGGTACCGCTCCCCAGTGATGGAGATACCAGGTTCCTTGAAATCAATAAGCAGTGGGTCTCAGTAATCAAAGAACAGGGTGAGCATCACCTTTCCAGCAGATGGCTGGCTCTTGAACTTCTTGGTACGACGGGACAGTGGATGACAACACTGCTCTGTTGACGCTTTCGACTCTTGTTCCCATCGTTGGCACAAGCTTGTTGTTGTCTGTAATGGATGAGACTCGCCTCCCAGATCTATTGACGTCTCATGTGGAATCGCGACCACCATGGAACTCGGCGCACCATTCCACAGCCGTGGTTTTTGACGGACATTTTGCCCCATAGACGTTCTTCATACTCCGATGGATATCTACCGGTGCTTTTTCTTTGGCACCCAAGAATAGAATAACAGCAGGCCGGTCCTGTTGGGTCGCATTTGGTAATAACGTCGCGAAAGTTAATGTTACGTGTTTGCTGCACGCAAGTCGGAAAGACACGAATGGCACACTAATCCCTTGCCGATACATTTTTATACTGAAGAGCCTAAGAAACTTCTACTCCTGCCTAATATCGTGTAGGACCCCCGCGAGCAGGCAGAAGTGCCGCAAAACGACGTGGCATGGACTCGACTAATGTCTGAAGTAGTGCTGGAGGGAATTGACACCATGTATCCTGCAGGGCCGTCCATCCGTAAGAATACGAGGGATTGGAGATCTCTTCTGAACAGCACGTTGCAAGGCATCCCAGATATGCTCAATAATGTACATGGTTGAGGAGCCTGGTGGCCAGCGGAAGTTTTTAAATTCAGAAGAGTGCTCCTGGAGCCACTCTGTAGCAATTCTGGACCTGTGGGGTGTCGCATTGTCCTGCTGGAATTGCCCAAGTCCATCGGAATGCACAATGGACACGAATGGATGCAGGTGATCAGACAGGATGATAACGTATGTGTCACATGTCAGAGTCAAATCTAGACGTATCGGGGTCCCGCATCACTCCAACTGCACATGCCTCACATCATTACAGAGCCTCCTTTAGCTTGAACAGTCCCCTACTGACATGCAGGATCCATAGATTCATGAGGTTGTCTCCATACCCGTACACGTCAATCAGCTCGATACAATTTGAAACGAGACTCATCCGACCAGGCAACATGTTTCTAGACGTTAACAGTCCAACGTCGGTGTTAACGAGCCCAGGCGAGGCGTAAAGCTTCACGGTGCACTCGTGAAATGGTCGTGCGGGAAAATACCCACTTCATCGCTACCTCGGAGATGCTGTATCCCATTGCTCGTGTGCCGACTGTAACACTACGTTCAAACTCACTTAAATGTTGATAACCTGTCATTATAGCAGCTGTAACAGGTCTAACAACTGCGCCAGACACTTGTTGTCTTATATAGGCGTCGCCGACCGCAGCGTCGTATTCTGCCTGTTTACATATCTCTTTATTTGAATACACATGCCTATACCAGTTTCTTTGGTGCTTCAGTGTATATACCAGCATCGGAGCCGCACTATGCCGCATATACGCTGCAGCAACGCCCTTAAAAGAAAACTTTTTGATTTCCTCTTATATGTATGTTTGTAGTTAATAGCCAGAGAAATGATAAATAAACTTTCTTATCTTTCCAGAGGAAACATATTAAACAATATTGCTTATATGTTGCAGGCTGTATTAAATGCATCACTTGAAGAAGCACAACGTGAGTACCATGAAGTACAGAAAGAGCTGTTACTGGAGAAGAAAGAGCTCAAAGCACGATTGTTGGAACAAGAGCTTGCAAACCAAGAAGAAATTCGGATTCTACTTCTTGTGAGCAACAGCTTTCCTTTCTCGTTCCGTTATAACTTATTCTCCGTGAAAAACTAGTGAACTCGAATGGCACCTTCCAGGAATTAAAACAGCTAAAGCTAACAGGGATTTCAGATTCATTTCATCCGACGAAAATGTCACTATTTTAGAATGACAGTTAAAAATATCCTTAAATTGTCTTACTCATGAACAATTGGATCAAGACTTAGCATGTAACGGATCAGTTAGTAATTGTTGTCTTGAGATCTTCATCTTACACAAAGATTGAGATAAGCAGCTTTGATCCCTAAACAAGTAGTTGTTTCATTAGATAGTACACGAATCCTTTGATATAAAACTTTAACACTGCTTTTTTTTTATTGTTTTCGCCTACTGAGAACGCCATGGGATAACTTGTCTTCTTTGTTTTCTCCTTACTTTCGTTCCGGTAGCTGTTCATTTTATGACTATGTTGTTCTCTTCTTTCTTCTGTCCACATTACACCTGGCTTTTTCTTTGTGTTTTTACTGGAAATCCTTGAAACTTTATTTTTGCTCTGGATTTTTCTCTTTCTCCTATTACTTTCATTTCACTCAGCTCTGCTTGAACTTCTTTGATTTACGTCTTTAATATTTTAGGGTTTCTGCCAAAACAGTTAAAAATTAATCTGTTATTCTTCTTAACTAGCCTTTTTAGGTCTTCACAGAACCCAACTCTTCTCCTCCACATTGCGTTCAATATCTGTATTTACATCCATACGCCGCAAGCCACCTGACGGTGTGTGCCGGAGGGTACTTTGAGTACCTCTATCGGTTCTCCCTTCTATTCCAGTCTCGTATTGTTCGTGGAAAGAAAGATTGTCGGTATGCCTCTGTGTGGGCTCTAATCTCTCTGATTTTATCCTCATCTTCTCTTCGCGAGATATACGTAGGAGGGAGCAATATACTGCTTGACTCCTCGGTGAAGGTATGTTCTCGAAACTTCAACAAAAGCCCGTACCGAGCTACTGAGCGTCTCTCTTGCAGAGTCTTCCACTGGAGTTTATCTATCATCTCTGTAACGCTTTCGCGATTACTAAATGATCCTGTAACGAAGCGCGCTGCTCTCCGTTGGATCTTCTCTAGCTCTTCTATCAACCCTATCTCGTACGGATCCCACGCCAATGAGCAGTATTCAAGCAGTGGGCGAACAAGTGTACTGTAACCCACTTCCTTTGCTTTCGGACTGCATTTCCTCAGGATTCTTCCAATGAATCTCAGTCTGGCATCTGCTTTACCGACGATTAATTTTATATGGTCATTCCATTTTAAATCACTCCTAATGCCTACTCCCAGATAATTTATGGAATTAGCTGCTTCCAGTTGCTGACCTGCTATATTGTAGCTAAATGATAAAGGATCTTTCTTTCTATGTATTCGCAGCACGTTACACTTGTCTACATTGAGATTCAATTGCAATTCCCTGCATAATGTGTCAATTCGTTGCAGATCCTCCTGCATTTCAGTACAATTTTCCATTGTTACAACCTCATGATATATTACAACATCATCCGGAAAAAGCCTCAGTGAACGTCCTATTCTTTCATTAACTCTTACTTCTTAACTTCAGAATGGTTCAAACGGCTCTGAGCACTATGGGACTTAACTTCTGAAGTCATCAGTCCCCTAGAACTTAGAGCTACTTAAACCTAACTAACCCAAGGACATCACACACATCCATGCCCGAGGCAGGATTCGAACCTGCGACCGTAGTGGTCGCACTGTTCCAGACTGTAGCGCCTAGAACCGCTTGGCCACCCTGGTCGGCTTACTTCTTAACTTCTACTTTCCATTGTCTTAGTTTGGTCCCAAGATTTTCCTGCTTATTTCCTTTTCCTTTTTTTTCTATTTCATCTAATTGTTTGTCTGTAATTAATGGAAGACTTTCTGAAGCATAAAGGAGTTCTGGTCTAATGGCGGTGTTTTAGTGCAGGAGTTTTGCAATTATGAACAAAGATTACTTGTCATACAGACTTTTTGTTAACGGTAATGCCACTTCTATTTTCCTTGCTAACTTAGGTTCTTCTTCCGAAGCTATTGGTTGTTTCATTTCAACTAGATACTTAAATTCTGTATCGGTAGCATATTTTTTTTTTTTAGTCTCCCGTAATCAGTTTCCATATATGCATTTCGATGCATTCTCAAAAGATAAACCTAGACCTGCTTTTGAAGCTGTCGTATGTTGGAGATTTATATCGATTGTTGCATTTTCTGTAGATTCATCTAAGATGGCAAGATTTTCTTAAAAATCCAAACAATCAAGTCTCGTATTTACTGCCCTCCAAGATGGCAAGATTTTCTTAAAAATCCAAACAATCAAGTCTCGTATTTACTGCCCTCCAAGAAAGTCCTCGCGCTCAAATTTTTCTTGCGAGTGAGAATTGGGCGGAACCCAAAGTGGAAAGCTCTGAGATATTTAGCGATTCTTGGAACGTATATCGGAAAGACAGGTTAGAGACCATGGGAGAGGGAGTCTCATTTACAGTTGACAAAAATAATCTCTCTATTGAGGTCTAAGTTGAGTGTGACAGTGAAGTTGTCTGGTTGCGTATAACACGTTTAGGTGAAACAAGTTAATTGTTGGATGTTTCCCGGCCACCAGATTTCACTGTGAATGTTCTAGAGTCATTCAAAGAAAATTTATGGCCAGTGGCGCGTAAATATCCAGATCATGCAAATACTAGTTGCAGGCGACTTTCACCTACCGAGTATAGATGAGATGTCTATGGATTCATTGCGAGTGGTACAGACAGACAGTCGTTCGAAATGCTTTCCAACATGTTTTCTGAAAAGTGTGTTGAGCAACCAATTCGGAAGCCCACACACAATGGAAATATCTTACACCCTGTAACTACAAATAGGCCGGACCTTGAGGACGGCGTCATTATAGAGAGGGGCATTAACGATCATGTTGTCTTTACAGCAACTATGGTTATGAAAGATAATAAATTAGTCGAGAAGGCTTGGGGAGTGTTTCTGTTAGAAAGAGATAAGCAGTTGTCAGCATCTCACTTAGACAGTAAACTGACATCACATAGTTCCAGCAAAATGGATGTAGAGGAATTACGGGCAGAATTTAAGCAGACTGCAATTCGTGGTCTGGAGAATTATGTGCCTGGTAAGTGGATTAAGGATGGAAAAGACTCATCATGGTTTAACACCGAAGTTCGGAAGATGCTGAGGAGGTCGTTGCACTCTCGGTTCAAAAGAGAACGCACAACTGACGACAAACAAAAGTTAGTAGAGATTCATGCGTTTGTGAAAAGAAGTATGAGTGAAGCATACACCTTAGCAAAAGATCTGGCAGAGAACCCAAGAAAATTCTGGTCCTATGTAAAATAGCTAAGTGGGAGTAGTAGGGCAACCTTCGTTGTGGCCCATTTTGTTAGTGCGGATTGCCTACATCAGGGGTAAGCCTATTTGCCTCCTTTGATTGACAGGTACTTAACGTATTGTTCTGCCAAAAGGATCCTTCATTTTGGTTGACAGGCACTTAATCTATTGCTCCCCTTCCCACACCCCACCACCCCTCAGGAAACCTCACCCCTCACTGCTACAGGTACACTTTCAAGTCTTAGTTATTGGATAGCCCCTCTCACTCTTATCAATTTGGTTCACTACTTAATTAAGTTGACCAATTAATTAACGCCCCCCAGCCTCTGGTAAACCCCCTTCCCACCCACCCTCCCTCCCGGAAATTGGCGGGAAAAAGAATCACTTGATCGATCATTTGGAGGGAATTCGATTGTAGTGTATGGAATATTGTTCACACAATTTAGACACTGTGTGGAATATTGTTTATTTAAACAATTTAGGGGAATCAAGACAGTGTATTGAATATATGAAAACTGGTGGAGAAGAAGGATCTCTTAACAGGAAATTCAAGGGTATATTGTTTATTTATAAAAAATTCAGTTTGTGGGGTTGGCTTTCTCTTGCTCATCATTCTCTGCTGTTTGGAAACATGTAGGTGTTATAAGAAGCAATTACATGGGGCAAACATGTTGCATAACCTAATATTTGGCATTGTACTCTGGGTGTCTTAACCTAATGTTTGGACCTTTGTCAGTACTTAACCTATTGTTCTGTTAAGTGGTTTTCCATGTCACCTCCATTTCCTTAAGATATTGTACCGCCTTTGGTACCAAATTAAGTAATTAGTTATGTCCTCCCACCATTTTCTGGTACACTTTTCGAATTTCACATGCCTTTGAAGGCCAAGGCGCATTCTTCTTTGTCGCCCACCCCCTTAAATTATTTTACTGTGTTTTACATAAAAATTATGCAAATTAACCTAGCATTCTGCACTTATCCTGCTGTTCTACTCCATATCGTCCACTCACGCACACCCTCCCCTTAACTATTTAACAGCTAACACTACATTGATATAAAAAATTTACGCAAATTAATTAAATCGGTGTTATTCACATGTATGGGGTAGTTTTTCTTAATTCGTAGCATCCTATTGGTCGGTGAAATCGATGGAATATAGTTTAAACAAAAGACCGCTTGTAAAAACATATCTGGCCACCTGACGCTCGACGCTGAAGCTGGAGACGGGGTATATTGGCAGGCCTCATCAAGTGGTGACGCGGCTATCAGCTGCCAAGCGATGCGCAGTTGTCTGTTCAGGTCCTGCAAGCGTGAGGAGGCGGCATCCCTTTCATACTTGACACCTGAGAAATTCCTGTCGAAATACGTGTTCACCTAGGAACCTTTGATGGCGCGATGATGCATAGCTGCGGTGTGGGTCCAGCGCCGAGAGATGTTGCATTGCTTCCCAGAATAGCAAAGGGTGCATTGTTCCTAGCAATCCTACCAGGACAGCCTGTTCCTCACTGAATTTACCAGTCAAATTGCTGCAGCTGCTGGTGTGGGTGCACCATTCACCATGGATTTCAGCAGATGAGGCTTTCAGCGCAAAATTATTTTGTACTGATCGCTACATTGCACTGACTGTCTACAGATCATGAAACACATACAAGACTCACAAGAATATTGGGAGCCAGGAACATATTTACCAGTGTAACTACAATTAAATAAGTGTCTCCTCTTGATGGCTGTAGTTCTGGAATGAATCTCAGTATCTATAATGCACATAATTTTCCACATAAAAATCTCACTCATATCTTGACAGTCATCAATGTGCTGAATCCATACATCCCTCACAACAGGACACACACTCATCTTCTCTGATCATGCCACAACATAAGCCACAGTAACTTTAAACTGCAATACATACGCATTTCAAACAAGCAGTGCAATTATCTTTTATATCTGTACAGCGCCCGAAAAAATTGTGGTACACCTACACTCACACTGGCTATATGTCTCAATTCTCCTCAGTCCTAGGAAATTATCTGACAAAGTCTTTGAATCAGCGCTTCTGGAAGGTGCTGCATTCTTCAAAAATGTTTCAAATGGCTCTGAGCACTATGCGACTTAACTTCTGAGGTCATCAGTAGACTAGAACTTAGAACTAATTAAACCTAACTAACCTAATGGCATCACACACATTCATGCCCAAGGCAGGATTCGAACCTGCGACTGTAGCGGTCACGTGGTTCCAGACTGAAGTGCTTAGAACCGCACGGCCACACTGGCTGGCTGCAGCATTCTGTCAAGATTCTCTCAACCTAGTTTTGTGAAGGACAGGCGTCCGGCAATATGTGGGATGATGAATACCGCACCTGCAGATGTAATGCTTGGAAAGACATCACTGACATGGCTTGGTGTACAGTAATCAACATCATTATCGATATAACAACAAGGAAAATGCGAGGGTACGCTTTAGGGTGCCGATGAGGGGACGTATTGTTACAGCCGTATTGCCCATCCTGTTGAACACTTGCATTTGCTATATTGTGCAGCTGTTTATTAAATGAATCTATCACCACTTAGCCCGCATCTTGTGGTCGTGCGGTAGTGTTCTCGCTTCCCACGCTCGGGTTCCCAGGTTCGATTCCCGGCGGGGTCAGGGATTTTCTCTGCCTCGTGATGGCTGGGTGTTGTGTGCTGTCCTTAGGTTAGTTAGGTTTAAGTAGTTCTAAGTTCTAGGGGACTGATGACCATAGATGTTAAGTCCCATAGTGCTCAGAGCTATTTGAACCATTTTTTTTTATCACCACTTACGTTTGGATATACTCCTCAGTGCATTGAAATCACAATTCACCATGTCCAATCTGTCCTTCCATTATGACTAGACATACGCATTTTTTTTGTTTTTACGTGAATACTAGTTTGATTACTTGTCACAAACATATGTCAGTACCTTTACGTTCAAGCAGCAGCATGTGCACCAACAAGTAAACCTTGCAATGTGGCTTACAGATCGTCAGACTCTTACTTAACTACACCGCTCTTCCACTGAGGACAAGAGCTTGAATTTTAGAACGTGAAACTGATCTCCAACCCAGCAGTATAGCACTGCATACCGTGTCGATGTAGTTAACAAACAATTTGTATCCTGTACCATACAAAAATCGCTCTTTTTACATCATTCGTATAGCTGTCGACCACTAGACACTCGTACATATACCGAGAAGACAGACAGCACCGTATACACTCCTCACAGCACTAGATATTTTCCTGCAATTGATGTTCACAAGTCATCCACTCCCGACGCATGACCAGAGCGCCCTCAGCAGACTGTAGTCACTCTCACAACTGTTCTACAAATTTGGGCTCGTTCCCCCTTGGCACAAACACGTTACTGTTTCTGGTCCGGACCTGCTTGCTTGCTTGCTTTTCTACACCCATCTTCAGACTCTGGAATTACAAGAAGACATGTATTTTCGCATGGTTTGCCATAATATTATACCATTTTCGCAGTACCTCTTGATATCAAGCACGCAGTAGTATCCTACTAATTACTCGTGCAAAATAATTCCAAAGACGTAGGCTGGAAATTATTACTCTACAAACCCGAAACTTTAGCGAGATGGAGCGTGCTGTAAACCACTGAGTAACAAGAAACTTATCCTGTCTGTGAAGACCTTTACGTGAGAACTTGAAAAAAATAGAGGAAACTGATATTTCCACTCGCGAATACCGATGTCGATGATGTAACAGATTCCAAATCATCCCTATAATTTACAAAGTCAACTAAGGTGTTTCTCATGTCTAGAGAACCAGCAAACGTGTCTTCCACCTGTCTTTCATCTGCTAGATGCACGCACCACAATTGATGTTCCCTTAACTAAATAAAGGCGCGAAATATGCAGAAGCAGTCAACCAAACAATTTACATGGGAGGGAATAACGGTCCAGCACAAACACACGTCCGTATTGAATCTTCTCAGATTTACGTGCGATCTTGAAAGCTATCCAACACATACTAAGTATTAGTTCGCTATTCGGTCGTCTAGAGGACAACACTGTTAAGTCAGCTACATTCCAACACTCCAACAGGCCTCTGCATTCAGATGGCTCCTACCGTTAATGCGAAACGTCAATCATTCCCGCCACAGGTCACCGGCGCTGCACGCCAAGCACACATAGACAGAATCGTCCTCTGTAAAAAACCGACGTCATACATATTTTATCCCTGTACTTATAACCAAATGTTACGATTGCAGTCTCACTTGAACGACATTCAACAATGAGCAAAGTATCGGAAGTACATATTGCTGATGGCTGTGGCTCTTGAAGTAGAAATATCAGTACCATTCTTATAACTTGACATACTCTTCCCTTTGCTATAACAGTACTCCACGTCAAATCCATATCTTCCTTACGACTGGACATAGTCATTTCCTTTGAGCATGTCGGAACAGAAACACATCCTTTATAAGCCTGATGGTCAAGGCGCCTATCACGCGCCCCTACTACTAAGTATAATACTTCATCAATAAGTGATTGCTGGCGATACGAAATAATACTGACCTAAAGTCAACGATGGGTGGACATGTCTCATTAGTTTTTCTTGCGAGTGCTACCACTGTGTCTTAGAACGAGAGGTGTAATCGTCTTACAAACCACTTTATTTTAAAAAATCATAACTGTATTACTATCACAAGCGGTCTTGGTTCTACAGATGTACACAAGTATCCATGTTAAAAGCTATACCGGTTTTATAGATCCACTTATGGCATTACCTACAAATGACGTGGTTTTTCCAGACAAATACCGTGACACTGAATATAGAAAGTGATGGCCAGTGTGTATATTATCACACCAGCAGGGCGGCTACATGTCGCCGATGGTGCAACCTCGTAATAAAATTACCGAATTTTGAAAGTGATTCGGCTAAGGAGCATGGTATGAAACCGGTTTTTGCAACTCCCTCACCCTGCCGCCACTAGATATTTTTCCCATATTTGTAATGCATTCTGTCTCGATGCCATTCAGAGGTTCTGCGATATATCCACTGAGTTATAGGCGATGATTGATTGAGAAGAATCACAAGCAGTAGTAGATGGCATGATGATTGAGGTATTAAGAAATGTACACTAGTTTTTCAGATCTCCAGTGCTACGCTTTGAGTAGAGATGATTCGGAATCAAGTCTTTCCATTCACCACATACCTGTGTTGGATCCTATTGAGAAGTCCTTTAATGACTACTAGTGAACCATATTTCTAGCACTCTTATATCTCGAAACGAGCCACCTTTCTCGAACTTATCTGCTACAGTAAAATTCCAGCATGGGTTTAGGTAGCCCTATGCATCTTGCAACTACCCCTCAGACTCTGCACTACCGTCCCTGCAGCTTTGCGCATTTGATCGTTCCAATGTAAGTCGGAACTGAGTAGAAGTCAGAGAAAGCTATATCTGTCCCCTTCTGCGACCCATGTAGAAACAGACAAAGCTGAGTTACAGGGACAGAATTATGTTTTAACCATTTGACAGAAACAAAGCCTGCTCCTGCATCACAAGGTAGTATAAAACACAGTATGGGAACTGAGGGAAGAACATGGATTTTGCTACTGCATTGTGGTGCTTCTCCAAACTACAAGCAGGTACTACAGATCCACATCCCTCAAGGCCCATTCAGGTCTATCGCCCCAATATTCTACCATCGTTATTTTATACCATCCACCAGAGAAAAATTACAAACTATAAAATCTCCACTAACTTCATCCAATAGAAAACTCGATAAGATTTTTACCGCATCTCTCTCCTCCAATATATCGAAAACAAATACCGCATGCATGCTGGCCTCAAGCACATGTGTCGATGCTGTTAAATATACAGGTATTGATCCACAACACAAAAGTTTCATCACCTGTACTGTAGGAGGATGACTGTATCCCACAGACTAGACTGTAAATCGCAAGAGACGCTTCCTGTGACCCTTTGTCATTGTTTGAAACATTGTTTTTTTCTGAGTAACACACTTAGTACACTGCCATACATTTTGTTTTTCCACCACGACTTCGAGGTCCATGTCAGGTTCTAAACTGACATTAACACTTTCTCATCCATTGCCTCTCGCAGAAAACTAGATGTCGCATGGTGTAAACCATGTCAGTACCGTGGCTACCATAATACGCCACACACGCTGGATGATTTTAAATAAAAGACAGTTACAACATAAGGAAACTGGAAGAGTCTGGTGGCGTTGTGGAGAGATTCCAAACTGCTGTCCGAAACTGATTGACCACCTCTACATTTAAACTCATCTGTCACAGTGACGGAATAGCTGATGGCTCTGCATTCTGTTTCGACTGATTCCTCATATTGCAGTCATCTGTTTCGGTGCTATCCATCCCCAGACAGTGTTGTCCCTCCACCAAAACTCTTTCTCCAACTTAAACAAGCGACATCAGTCAATCTTTAGTTTTAACCGACAACCAACAGCATACAAGTGGATGGAGGGGTGGAGAAGACCCCATCTATGTACTCTAATAATAAGCATCACAGTTGATAGTGCGAACAATTTTACAGTAATTTCAACACCGAGCAATGATGCAACGGCAGGTTTCCCAGTTTCAGTATCATAGCTAAACTGCCCTCTCTCTACTTTCCAAGTATCATTGCGAATGTAGATAGATGACCATGCAGTATGTCCATTCACTGTTAATTGTCGAACACATAAATCATCAAAGTATACCAGATAGCGCTCTACATATTTCTGGCACCTCGAGCATAGTGCATAATTTATGATCTATCTCTATGCGGATGGGAGTCACAGAGTATTCTCGCAGACTTAGGATAAAATTAGAGACTGAAATGCCCCCGCACTGTCTTTTACCAGCCCGGCCTGCAGCACCGTTTCCGATTTAATCTGCAGCTGACCAGAAGTAGACCGCTACATTCCACGTCTCGTGAATGAATGGAGCTAGACGAGTCCTCACCCTTCCAAGTACACAAGATTTCTCCAGATACACCCATGTTGAGAAGGCTAGTACTCCTTATCGGTGTACAGTAATAGATTTGAAAGTGTTGTGATGTAATAACAGACAGTTAAGAAGAAAAAGAACAGGTGATTTTTATTTGTGATGGAGCTCCAGATGGATGGAGTTCGAAGCATTTTACATAAATCAACTATGCTATCAACTCTAAAGTATTGTTCGAAAGTATAGGATCAGTACCTGGAAGGTATTGGCAAGAGAGAACATAAACACATGCACTCCTAAGGCTACAACATTCTGCACTTAAAACAGGCTATAATGTTAGATGGCTTGAGTTTCTCACCTATCAGTCGTGTGGAATGTAACCCGGACTCTGGCATCGGTGTCGAATGTCGGGTGGACTGATGTGTTTTTTGTTAGTGATCTTTTGTTAAAACTATATTCCATAGATTTCACCGACCAATAGGAGGCTGCGAATTAAGAAAAACTACCCCATACTTGTGAAGAATACCGATTTAATTAATTTGCGTACATTTTTTATATCAATGTTTTGTTAGCCGTTAAATAGTTAATGGAAGGGTGTCCGTCAGTGGGTGACATGGACCAGAACAGCAGGTTAAGTGCAGAACACTAGGTTAATTTGCATAATTTTTATGTAAAACACAGTAAAATAATTTAAGGGGGTGGGTGACAAAGAAGAATGCGCCTTAGCCTTCAAAGGCATGTGAAATTCGAAAAGTGTACCAGAAAATGGTGGGAGGACATAACTAATTACTTAATTTGGTACCAAAGGCGGTACAATAGCTTAAGGAAATGGGGGTGACATGGAAAACCACTTAACAGAACAGTAGGTTAAGTGCTGACAAAGGCCCAAACATTAGGTTAAGACACCCAGAGTACAGCGCTGAACATTAGGTTATGCAACATGTTTGCCCCATGTAATTGCTTCTTATAAGACCTACATGTTTCCAAAGAGCAAAGAATGATGAGCAAGAGAAAGCCAACCCCACAAACTGAATTTTTTATAAATAAACAATATACCCTTGAATTTCCTGTTACGAGATCCTTCCTCTGCGCCAATTTTCATATATTCCATACACTACCTTGAATCCCCTAAATTGTTTAAATAAACAATATTCCACACAATGTATAAATCGTTTAAATAATATTCCGAACACTACAATCGAATTTCCTCCAAATGATCGATCAAATGAGTCTTTTTCCCACCCATTTACGGGAGTGGTGGTGGGGGGAGGGGATTTACCAGAGGGGGGGGGGGTAAATTAATTGATCAACTTAATTAAGTAGTGAATCAAATTGATAAGAGTGAGAGGGGCTATCCAATAACTCAGAACAGAAAGTGTACCTATAGCTACAGAAGACGCACCAACACAGGGAAGACAAGAGTCAGAGGAGGAGAATGAGAAACAATCGAAACAGGAGGAACTCGACCACACCACAACAAGTACACAGACAACAGGACACTAATCCTCACGAACACAATCCAGACACCAACACGACAACCCACATAACACACCCACTCACCACAGTGAACACACAGACGCCCACAACTCTCACGTCCTGGCACAATGGCCTCATATGCTAACTAAAAAATGGTTCAAATGGCTCTGAGCACTATGGGACTTAACTTCTGTGGTCATCAGTCCCCTAGAACTTAGAACTACTTAAACTTAACTAACCTAAGGACATCACACACATCCATGCCCGAGGAATGAGTCGAACCTGCGACCGTAGCAGTCCCGCGGTTCCGGACTGCGCGCCTAGAAGCACTAGACCACCGCGGCCAGCATGCTAACTAAGTGAAGCTGGTTTCCCAGATGGCCTCGTATGTCTCATGCACTCACGAACAGGTGTTTCAACACTAACGTACAGGACAAACAATCAACACACTATGGTATCCAAACTGGAGTACCCCAAGGAAGCATCCTAGGGCCTATCTTGTTCAACCTGTACATTAACTACTTCCCAGCAACAAAAAACACGACGCTAGCCATCTATGCGGATGACGCCGCCATCCTCGCACAAGATTGGAAACCGTTGTTCATTAATTCACGAATACAGACAACACTCAGAACAGCCAAGCCTTGGTTGGAGCAATCACGTATTGAAGTAAACGTCGACAAGTGCAAAGCAGTTCTGTTTACACGCAGACCGAAACTACTGCGCAAACATCAACACAGTAGACACTACATGCACGCCCAATACGTTTCCAAGAGAAAGTCATGTACCTAGGTGTCTGAATGGACTGGAAACTTACATGGGGGGACCACATCAAGCACGTTGCCAACGGAGCACACGTGAGGCTCAAACAGCTCTACCCAATGCTCAACAGGGAAAGCACACTGAATAGGAGGATGTCGAGGTCCATATACATGACACTGATTAGACCTCTGATGACGTACGCAGCTTCAGTCTGGGAATATGCAGCTCCTACACGACTGCGCCACCTGCATATCATACAGAAGAAAGTGCTATGAATCATTAACAATGCTCCACACTACACGCGACACGCGCACCGTGGATCTTCACCAAGAATACCGCCTTGAAACCCTCAAGGATTATTCAAAAAACACGCCACACGTCTGTACAGGAACTCGAGACACTCGAACAATCCTTTCATCCTCACTCTGGGAAACTACCGTCACAACCATAGGTGGAAGCACAAGCGGCTAAAGTGGTGTAGAGAATAGCCACCTATGGTAAACTAACATACACCAACAAGTGACAAACGTCGGCAAGCCCCTGCATATCAGCAACACTGGCTGGAAATTACCAACTGCTATTAGAGCCGACCAATAGGCCACAGCAGGGACACCGACAAGTTCGCCCACTGATGCACAAACAATTCGCCAACATCACCCTACACTGTGCATCTAATATATGACCTATCGGACACAAAAACGATGATAAACCTAATTTTGCAGGTTGCTGACACTGAACGAGAGATCAACACCGGTACCCAGTGGCAGCCCCTGTGCAACACCACCGCACAACATCAAAGGTATTGACATGCATGATACCCACTACTAACAAAGCCCACCCTTGCACAACCTATCGCAGGCAGCAAGACATCCGCTACTGCCTTTACCCCCCGACCTAACTATTGCAGTGGTTTTTTCTCTTGGCTCTTGCCTTGGCACTTTTTTTTCTCTGCCCTTCAAACCGCTACCCTTCATTCAACTTCAACCCAATCTATCTCCAGATGAGTGTGTACTAATGGTTAACCTTAACCAGACGTATGCAAACATCGCAGTACCAACATCCTGCTACACCTCACTTTAGTGAAAACTAACCCTTATGCAGAGATGGCAGTAGACCTTTTGAGTTGGCCATCACGCCAGTGTGGCGTGGAGGGGCTCCACCTCTGTCCCAAAAAGAAAAAAAAAAAATGTAGCAGTGAGGGGTGAGGTTTCCTGAGGGGTGGGTAGGGGGGGTGGGAGGGGGAGCAATAGGTTAATTGCCTGTCAGTCAAAAGGAAGGATCCTTTAAGTAGGGCAATAGGTTAAGTACCTGTCAATCAAAGGAGAACAATAGGTTAAGTACCTGTCAATCAAAGGAGACCAATAGTTTTGCCCTTGAGTGCACACCTGCCCCTGATGTAGGCAATCCGCACTAACAAAATGGGCCACAACGAAGGCTGCCCTACTACTAGTGTGTCTAAGGCTTACTTCCAGTTCCTTGTTGACCAGTATGGTATGGCAGTTGAAGATAACAAAACGAAAGCGAAGTTCTAGGTTTCGCATTCAAGAAATATTTCACGCCAGAGAATCAAACAAACGTACTGTCACTTGACCAAAGGACAGACTCCCATATGAACGACATAGTAAGAAGCATCCCTGGTGCAGAGAAACAACTGAGAGATTTGAAAGCAAATAAGCCGCTAGGCCCAGATGGAATCCCAATTCGGTTTCACAAAGAGTACTCTACGACATTGGCTCCCTACCTAGCCCTAATTTATCGCATATCTCTCGCCCATCGCAAAGTTCCAACCGACAGGACAAAAGCGCAGGTGACTCCTGTATATAAGAAGGGTAAAAGAACTGACTCGCAGAATTACAGGCCAATATCCCTAACTTCGTTTTGCTGCAGAAACGTTGAATATATTCTCAGTTCGAATACAATAAACTCTCTTCAGACTAAGAAGCTTATGTCCACGAATCAGCATGGTTTTAGAAGGTATCACTATTGCTATACTCTTCTTGCCTTTTTCTCACATGATATACTGAGAACTATGGACGAATGGCAACAGACAGATTCCATATTTCTAGATTTCCTCAAAGCATTTGACACGGTGCCCCTTTGCAGACTGTTAACGAAGCTACGAGTGTATGTAATAGGTTCGCAGATATGTGAGACGCTCGTTTATGTCTATAACCCGGTATGTTATCCTTGAAGACGGGTGTTCATCAGACACAAGAGTATAGTCGGGAATGCCCAGGGAAGTGTGATAGGAGCGCTGCTGTTCTCTGTATATGTAAGTCATTTGGCGGATAGTGTGGGCAACAATCTACGGTTGTTTGCTGATCATGCTGTGGCGTACGGTAAAATATCAAAGTTGAGTGACTGTAGGAGAACGCAAGATGTCTTAGACAAAATTTCTGGCCGGTGTGATGAGAGGCAGGTAGCTATAAATGCGAAATAATGTAGGTTAATGAGTATGAGTAAGCAAAACAAACCCGTAATGTTCAGATACAGAATTAGTAGTGTCCTGCATGACACAGTAACGTCGTTTAAATATCTGAACGTAATGGAATTACCATGTAGCGACTGTGGTGGGGAAGGCGAATGGTCGACTTCGGTTTATTTGGGGAATTTTAAGAAAGTGTTGTTTATCTGTAAAGGAAATCGCATATAGGACGCTGGTACGATTAATTCTTCAGCACTGCTCGCGTGTTTGGGATCCGTATCCAGTCGGATTAAAGTAAGACACCAAAATAGTTCTAGACACGGGCTGCTAGGTCTTTTACCGGTAGGCTCGAACAATATGTAAGTGTTACAAAGATATTTCGGGATTTGAAATGGGAGTCGCTGGAGGGAAGGCGATGTTCTTTTCGAATAAAACTATTGATAAAATTTAAAGAACCAGCATTTGAAGCTGAATGCCAAACGATTCTAGTGCCGCCAACAAACATTGCGCGTAAGGACCACGAAGATGAGATACGAGAAATCAGGTCTCATACGGAGGCATACAGCAATCGTTTTTCCCTCGCTCTATTTGCGGGTGGAACAGGATAGGAAATGACTAGTAGTGGAACAGGGTACCCAACGCCATGCTTCGTACACTGGCTTGCGGAGTATTTGTGTAGATGTAGACGTAGATGTAGATCCATATTCCCTATTCTCACAATTAAGGTTTCATAAATTCCTTCTTCTTTTATTTTTTCCTTCATTTCTTGATTACCTTCCCTAGTATACCACTGAACGTCAGTGGGGACTATTAGTCTCCTTGTTTTACACTAGTTTAGATCTCAAAAGTCTTGGAGATTTCACTTAAAAATTTAACTTTGTATTTTGCACTTGTTAGTGTGTTTTTTACGATTACCACTGATGTGTTGCAAGCTCCAAACTTCTTAATGTACTGAATAATGTTCCTATGTCAGTCGAATCACGTGTTTTCTGACGTCTACGTATGTTATAGAAATGCTTTTGGCTCTCATTCTTCCATAGCTGACTACAATATTCAGAACTAAAATACCGCACAGGATCGTCCTCTTATAAATCCTCTTTGGTACTCTTCTAATCAGTGATTCAGTTGGCTTTCCAGTCTGTTTTATAATCCTTTAAAAAAAAAAACAACTTTGTAATTCGCTAGAAGGAGGGAAATTCCTCTGTAGTTGTAGGGGTCAGTTTTATTTCCTTTTTGTGGATTGGGTAAATGACAGCTGTTTCTAGTTTTCTTTTATAGCTTCTGTTCCCCAGACTTTTTGAAAGACTCTATGTAGCTTCTTAACTGTTCGAGAACCTACAGCTTTCCACATTGCAGCCAGTGACGTATCCTGAAACGTTGGTAAGGCATGTAACATGAAACTTACCAGGTGTATGTATATATCACATTGCTCACTGTGGTGGTTTTATCTGTAGTGGAGCTCTGCTCTGTGGTTCTTGCAGAACTATTCAGTAACGTCGTGTAAAAATGAGTTTCGAACTATCATCTTGTAACATATTCGGGCTGTTATATTACGACGATTTCTTGTTCGTCTTTCTCCATGAATTTAATTAACTGAGTGCATGTGCCGATCATTTCGTGAGCAGATGGTGACGGCATCGATTGAGAACAATGATTGTTAAGAGATCATGAACTGTAAGTTTTATTATGGATAGTGAAGAATTACGAACACTTTCTATTACAGACAGCTAAGCCACGTTCCACATGTAACCACATGTTACTGATCGCGTTCGCACTGAAAATAATACAGTAACTGACCACGGCATCAGTAACCGTTTTAAGAACTCATTAGCAAAACAGCATAACAGTGCAATGTTTCGACTCAAGTCCCAGAAACTGCTGCGCTGCAACTACCATGCTCGTGCTCGTGTCAAGTGACAGCAATAACCATCACCTGAAGAGCATTGTCTGTGATCACAGAAGTATTGGGACAAGGGGAAATCAGTCCAAAGTACCGTTATCCAAGATGGTTGCGATGACGTCATCCAAGATGGCGGCTGTGACATCATCTGATGAAATCATCCAACATGGCGGCTTTTGGTGGGAAGTTTGAATTTTGACTGGAAGATAGGTCAATTGGGATATGTCCTAACCCCCTCCCCCATAAAATGGTGGGAAGTTCAAATTCCATCAGGATACTGCAGCCTCTACTAACGTAAGAAAAATGGCGAGAAAGAAAGGGCAGTTGGGCTACCTCCGCTAACCAAGTCACCTGACTGCCACCCCTTCCTAGGGATTGGCGCGACATTTGAATTTTGGCAGTAAGGAAAGGTCACTTGGGTTATCTCTACTACCCTAAGAAAATGGCGGGGAAGAAAGGGCAGTTGGGCTACCTCCACTAACCTAAGTCACCTGACGGCTACCTCCACTAACCTAAGTCACCTGACCGCCACCTCTTCCTAGGGATTGGCGCAACATTTGAATTTTGGCAGTAAAGAAAGGTCACTTGGGTTATCTCTACTACCCTAAGAAAATGGCGGGAAAGAAAGGGCAGTTGGGCTACCTCCACTAACTTAAGTCACCCAACCGCCACCTCGTCCTAAGAAATGGCTGGGAGAGGACTCAACCTGTGCTGGACATAAGTCTTTATTTTGCATGCACCAGTCTTTATTTAAACAATTTGATGCAGTACAGCCATCCAGTGTGTTCACCACGAGGTCTGGACTTCAACTGACCTAATACACAGTACTGCCACCAGAGGGCACTCTCATCCATGACGTAGTCCAAGATGGTGGTCATGACGTCAGCCGATGACGCAAGTACCATTATCCAAGATGGCGGATTTGGCGGGAAACAGTGTCTTCACCACGAGGTCTGGACCTAGTACACTGTACTGTCACCAGAGCACGCTGTCATCCCTCCCATTATGTAATGCAAGATGATGGTCCAGGGTGGGGTAAATGGCGGGAACCAATAGGTTCAAATGGTTCAAATGGCTCTGAGCACTATGGGACTCAACATCTTAGGTCATAAGTCCCCTAGAACTTAGAACTACTTAAACCGAACTAACCTAAGGACATCACACACACCCATGTCCGAGGCAGGATTCGAACCTGCGACCGTAGCAGTCCCGCGGTTCCGGACTGCAGCGCCAGAACGGGAACCAATAGGAACCCTTAATCCAGTCGCATGGTAGACTTCAGCCAATAGGATGGCAGTATCTGGTAACATCATGGGAGGGGATATAGGGTCAGCTCAGCAGCTCTGCGTCCTCAGCCTTGCTTAGTCAGTCAGCAGCAGCAGCAGAAGAAGAAGAATCGTGAAGCATCAACAGCAGTGGCAATCCAACACGGCCCTGCAGAACAGGAGGAAACGGAAAAGTAAGCTCCCCATATCACATCTTTCTCTGTGGTCAGAACTATTATTATTATTATTCATCGTTTCTGTGTATTGGCCCATGTGTAATGCTTCCTCGTGTTTGTTCAGCAGTAGCCCGTGATGCATCCAAGCCAGCAGGGTCGAGCGCCAACATGCAAATCTCTGTCACGTCTAGACTTGTAGCAATCTCAGCTGCCATAATGTCGAGACCTGCAGCGACCTCTAGACCTATGACAGCAACAACCTCCAGTACGTCTGAATCTGTAGTGACCACGTGGGATCTTGTAGCGCAGATAGCCCACCTGCTGAAACAGGACACGCAATCTGCCCTCCACACATCAAATGCTGCTGCTAATGGTCCTAAACAACATCAAGATGAAGGACACCACTGGTCACTGACATACAACCCATCCCAGCAGAACGCCCCTGTGATAGTGCAACCACAGAGTGCAGATGCTGTGGATAAGTCGGCATCGGGTGTGCCCATGCTTTTCACTTCAATGTACAATTTAACTCCCATTGGGACGAAACGTGTACGCATTGGTATAGAAGCACATCATGTCTGGGGCTTGCATGCGAGAATGGAAATTGAAAATTTATTGAAGGGTGTTAAAGTGCCAATTCCCGAGTTCGGCTGGGACGAAATATGTCTTGCAGAGTGCTACATCAATCAGCAGATGACTACAGAGTATTATCCAACTCGTTCTCCCCCAGACATTTGCCTTACTGGTGTGACACTTTCTACTACAACATTGTATGGTGACTGTGCATTATGTGTGAAATTGGGTGACACCTCAGTTATGAAGTTATACGATCTGGACACTGCACTACATCTTGCATTGGAGAAACTGAACCATTGGTTGCCTAGCTTAGACTCTGCATACAATGATGTTGTAAACTCCCTAAATATGCATGGTGTAAATGTTGATGATTAGGAGCAGCACCTTTGTTTGCACATGAACGCTGAACCTAAACAGAAACCTATTAAATGTGTGTGTGAAAAACCTGAGTAATGTGAGGCATATATTGGCTTGAGGGAGCTACGCACAGAATTTATTGCCTGTCAAAAACCTTTGTTTGGGAAATACTGTACAGGTGTGAAGAATAAGATACATAAAGAGTGTAATGATTTTCCTCAAATACTACATCCCATGTATGATATTTAAATAAATACATAATTTATGTATATATATATATATATATATAATCTCAAACTGTGTTTGTGATTTATTTCATACCTCTCTCATTATACTCAATGTATTAGAATTATTATTATTTTTTTCAATGTTATACCAGTTATTGAGATAATGAATGATCAAGTTAATCTTCATGGGTAAAATATATAGCTGTTTTCACTGTGTAGCCAAGAATCAGCCCAGTCGGTTAAGTGATGGAGCTATAGTGGCCACACACACTATTACTGTCCCTTCAAGTGCATCTTTCTATGTACGTCAACTACTTGTCAGTACATGGCATAGTTAGTATCATGGCAGGGTGGGTGAAACATCCTCATCACAAGGAGTTTGTTGTTGGTGACTGGTCCTGTGAAGATGCAAAAGAAGACCTGAAGAAGAAGATGAACAGAATTCTCCTTCCTGATAATATATGAGCAATTATTGTAGGTCCATCCAATTGTGGGAAGACTAATGTCCTCATGACGCTGCTGACACAAGTAGATGGAGTCCGATTTGAGCATGTTTGTGTATTCTCAAAAACACTGTTTCAACCCAAGTATCAGCTATTGCAGGAAATATTGCGCAGTGTGGTTGGTGTTACATACATGACATTTAGTGAAAGTGTTGATATCCCTCCACCTGAAAAAGCAAAGCCAAACACTGTCTTCATATTTTATGATGTTGTTGTGGAAAACCAAGACCAAATTCGAAAATATTTTTGTTTCGGTCGTCATATGGGTGCTGATGTGTTTTATCTAAGTCAAACATACTCCAAAATCCCAAAACAGTTGGTTAGGGATAATTCGAACCTTATTATAGCCTTCAAACAAGACAATCTGAATTTAAAACACATTTACGTGGAACGTGTCGGAACTGACATGTAGTTCAATGATTTTGTAAAGATATGTGCTGATTGCTGGAAGCATTCACAGGAGGGGTTTCTCGTTATTGATGAAACAAGAAAACTGAGTGATGGTAGGTACAGGCGAAACTTACAAGAGTTTTTGCATATACAAGGGTGATTCAAAAAGAATGCCACAACTTTAGGAATTTAAAACTCTGCAACGACAAAAGGCAGAGCTAAGCACTATCTGTCGG
This sequence comes from Schistocerca piceifrons, assembly GCF_021461385.2. Classification (NCBI taxonomy): domain Eukaryota; kingdom Metazoa; phylum Arthropoda; class Insecta; order Orthoptera; family Acrididae; genus Schistocerca; species Schistocerca piceifrons. The sequence goes on from NC_060141.1 coordinate 192,473,486, forward strand.
CGAATTAAGGGAGCTATAAAGTTTCATTTAGTTGTACATTTGTTCGCTTGAGGCGCTGTTGACTAGGCGTCAGCGTCAGTTGATGCTAAGATGGCGACCGCTCAACAGAAAGCTTTTTGTGTTATTGAGTATGGCTGAAGTGAATCGACAACAGTTGTTCAGTGTGCATTTCGAACGAAGTATGGTGTTAAACCTCCTGATAGGTGGTGTATTAAACGTTGGTATAAACAGTTTACAGAGAATGGGTGTTTGTGCAAAGGGAAAAGGTCTGGACGGCCGAGAACGAGTGATGAAAATGTAGCACGCATCCAGCAAGCATTTGTTCGCAGCCCAGGAAAATCGACTCGCAGAGCTAGCAGAGAGCTGCAAATTCCACACTCAACTGTATGGAGAGTCCTACGAAAAAGGTTAGTTATGAAACCTTATCGTCTGAAATTGCTTCAAGCACTGTCTGCAGCTGATAAGATTAAAAGAATCGATTTCTGTGATTTTATCCTTGCTCAAATGGAAACAGATGAATCTTTCGTTTCAAAGATTGTGTTTAGTGATGAAGCAACTTTCCACACTAACGGGAAAGTCAACTGTCACAATGTCTGTATATGGGGCACTGAGAATCCGCGGGAAACAACTCAGTATGAACGTGACTCGCCTAAGGTGAACGTTTTCTGTGCCATTTCAGCCAATAAAGTTTTTGGTCCCTTTTTCTTCGAAGGTGCTACTGTAACTGGACTACAGTATCTGGAGATGTTAGAGAATTGGCTGTTCCCTCAGCTCGAACAAGAAGCACAACAATTCATATTTCAGCAGGATGGAGCGCCACCACATTGGCACTTATCTGTCCGTAACTACCTGAACGTCAACTACCCGAGGCGATGGATCGGCCGCCAGGCAGCCCGTGACAGAGCACTTCATCACTGGCCTCCAAGAAGCCCTGATCTTACCCCCTGCGATTTTTTCTTATGGGGGTATGTTAGGGATATGGTGTTTCGGCCACCTCTCCCAGCCACCATTGATGATTTGAAACGAGAAATAACAGCAGCTATCCAAACTGTTACGCCTGATATGCTACAGAGAGTGTGGAACGAGTTGGAGTATTGGGTTGATATTGCTCGTGTGTCTGGAGGGGGCCATATTGAACATCTCTGAACTTGTTTTTGAGTGAAAAAAAAACCTTTTTAAATACTCTTTGTAATGATGTATAACAGAAGGTTATATTATGTTTCTTTCATTAAATACACATTTTTAAAGTTGTGGTATTCTTTTTGAATCACCCTGTATAGCACGGTAAGAGAGGTCAGCACATCAGTATACGCTGCACCATGGACAAATTCGCGCGTATGTATAGCTCTCAACCCGAGAGAATGGGTGTACACAGACAGAACATTCGCCTGTACATGGATGCCAAAATTCAGGTTATTGTGCATAAAGTTGGACGTATGCACAGAGAACTAGAGAGGTATTATCAGACTCTTTTGAGAATGGTGAATACGTTAAATGAGTTAGTTAATGAAGTGGGTAAGAAAGTATCCGACTTAACTGAAAAGGTCGAGGCTTTGAGGGGAAAATAGATGCAGAGTTCCTTGTTGTTGAGAAGGGGGGCAGGTACATAATAAGAGGAAGAAGAAAATGACCAGACATATAAGGCCTCACACTGCGGAGATGCCTGATTAATATACACTGAGATGTCGACGAAGTAGAAAGTGATTCAAGCGCGGAAAGCAGTTCGTGAGAAATTACGGTTGCTGAGCTTAGGGCATATGAATCGACAGCAAACAGTAAGAGAGACGTTTAAGCCGGTTACTGAATCTCTCCAACAGCTCTCAGCAAAAACAAATACATATGCTAACGACGGTGTTGCCATTGACGAATTCATTATCCGTCACGCCCCTGGTCAGATAGATAGAACATTTGGCGTTTGCAGGGGAAGACTGTACATGTTGGGTACGTATCCTATAACTGTAACTGATGACACAAACAGATTGGTGATAGGCGGTTTGAGAGAACACCCGGATTAATGGATCTTATTTTCCTAAGACATACCAAAAAACCGATAAATTATTCATTTGATGATAGGGAAACGTACCATGAAATACTGCAGATGATGAGTGTACGTAAGCTCACCAAAACCCTGAACAACAAGCAATATAAAACCATTATAAAACCAATACTTGAAAGGAAAACAACAGCAGCAGCAGCGGTGATGGTATTGACATTGAGCATAAAGCAGTGAACAATCGAATGCCGCAGTATATATATTATGACGACCCCAACGAGCTAATAAATCGACTATGGCTGCTCATGGCATCAGCTGCTGCAGGTAATACAGCTCATTCGAATGCGGTTGTCTCAATAATCTCTGAGCTTAGAGAGAGAGGTATCATCGAATAAGTATGGAGACAGTAATTCGAGAACTGCAGACACCAGCACACAAAATATATCCTCGTAAGCATATTATGATTAAAGGTTTGGATGACTTATGGCAAGCTGATCTTGTAGATATGAGGGAATATTCACATGAGGAGAATGCATTCAAATCTATTTTAATGGTTATTGATACATACTCCAAATTTGCCTGGGCATTACTTGTCAAAACGAAAACAGGTACAAATGCCACGAATGTTTTTGACCATTTGCTACAGACAGGGACCAATCGATGCCCAGACAACCTCCAAACCGATCACGGTGGGGAGTTCTACAATAGGTATTCAAGACTGTGATGCAGCAGTACGGAATACATCACTACTCAACATTCACTCACCTGAAGGCAAGTATCGTGGAGTGTCTGAACAGAACAGTAAAAGGTCGAATGTGGATGCATTTTAACATCCACAGCTCATACAAATGGACAGATATACTCTCAGAAATAAGTGCTCAATATAATCGAACCAAACATGCCACAATAAAAATGAGACCAATCGACGTTCGTGGACTCATGGATACAGTGTAGTATCGCATTAATATGCTGGATCCACGCAGACATAAATTTAATGTAGGTGATTTGGTACGTATCTCAAAAGACAAGAAGGAATTTGAGAAATCATACTTACCGAACTGGTCAACTGAGATATTTACAGTTTCAAAGGTGCAAAGAACGCATCCTAGAACTTATATATTGAAGGATAGTAAAGGTGAAGAAATTGCAGGCTGCTTCTACACCAAAGCGTTGCAGAAAAGCTCAGAACCGGATGTTTTTCTCATGGAGAGAGTCATAAGACGTCGTGGAAATAAAGCACTAGTCAAATGGCTTGGTTTTCCTGCTACACAAAACAGTTGGATTGATGCCGACGATTTGCTGTATAACGGGGGTGCATAGTCCATAACCACCGCAGTAGCATAACATGCGAGCTAGGAGATGCATTAGAGGTGGTGGTGATATTCTAGGCAAAATGCCAGTGCAATTACACGTCCCTGGGTACAACTAGTGTGGACCTGGGACGAAGCTTCAGAAACGCTTGGCAGGAGGTGATAAGGGGGTTTATCTGCTCAATGAAGCGTGTATGGAACATGACACTGCGTACGCCACAAATAAAGATCTATCAAGTCGTCACATAGCAGATAGGATTTTAGCTGATAAGGCTAAGGCGATGCAGAGAAGAAAGGATATTGGTATAGGTCAACGCATCGCAGCATTTTCAGTTAGTAAAACCATGTGAGGAAAAATTAAGCTGGGTTTAGGAGTGATGAATTTCAAGTGAGCTATGAATGTTGCACGTTGTGCACTAAACAAGAAGTAGGACAAGGGCGGGAAGCAGGGTTGTTTGAAGAACTGTATGTATGCAGCTAAAAAAGCACTGAAGCAGAAAGGTGTGGGAAGAAGAAGAAGTGGATCGGTTAAAGCACCTCCAGTTCTACCAATACCAAAGACATCTGGCGGTTTTCTTCCGTTTCTCATCACGGCCCTCTCTGCACTCTCGGCAGTAGGTTCCCTCCGTCGTAGTGCTGCAAAAATCGCTCGAACGGCCAAGAATGCGCAAAACTCCAAAGCGCAGTTAGAAGAGGCAAGAAGACATAACAGCATGATGGAAGCCTTAGCCATCGGAAAAGGACTACACTTGAAACCGTACAGGAATGGTTATGGTCTAGTCATAAATAAACAGAAAGCCGATTAGCGGTCCTACCAGATTGGCCACTCACAAATACTGATGAAAAAAGTTTGTTAGAAACAAATTCAACATACGAAGATTCCGTGGTGTGTTTATGTGGGATACATTATTGAAGACTATGTGGAAAACTGGTGAATGCTGTATTGTGAATTTAGATGTTGCTGGAGGCCCTGGCACCCACTGGATATCATATGTTATGAAAAACACGGATACCGTCTACTATTTCGACTCATTTGGCAACCGATAGAAGAATAACAACGATACTTCACTCACAGAAGATGTGTGTTCTACAATTATCGACGCTATCAGGTCTTTAATACACACTTCTGTGGACATCTTTGCATCATGTTTCTCTTGATGTTTCCAAAGAAGAAGAAGGATGCTATACAAGGAAGAGCTTTAAACATTCCTTCGTCAGTTGAGGTTCAAATGCAATGTCGTACACTTTGACGTTAAAAGAACGATCATCTGTATTGCGTGCAAATTACTTCTCGACAATTGATTTGAGCATTGGTGAATTGGAGTATTGCATTCATTGGACTGGAGACGTACAACAGCAGCCCAAATATCACTGAGACTAACAACAAACTGCATCTGGATATTAATGGTGAGAAAGAAATTGTGGAAATAAAACTGGGTGCACATGATATCGACGATTTAAATGAAGTCTTAAAACAGTCTGGAAAAGGTATTGAACTACATGCAAATATCAATACACTTAAATCTGAAATAAGAACTGTAAATGCAACGACTGACTTTAACCAGAAAGGCTCAATAGGACGCCTGCTGGGTTTCACGAAAGGGCAGGTTTTGAAGAAGGATCCAGGTAAATTTTAGAAGTCAGATCAGACTGCGGACATACTTCCTGTCAGTAGAATCCGAGTCGAGTGTAACATTGCAACTAACTCCTACCTCAACGATAGTCTGATTCACACTATTTACAGATGCTTCCCCTCAGTTGCAAAGGTGTATAAGATTGTTGAGACCCATGCCAATGCAATATACCTTCCAGTGACAGCTCACACACTGGACTATTTGGAGCTCCATATTGTGTACCAGAATAATCAACTTGTCGACTTTCGTGGTGAGGAAATGATTGTACGATTACATCTAAGGCGGGATGGGCATACGGTATAAAACAAGTGCACACAATCCACAGCGTGGCACTTTGCTACCGAACAGCAAAGTGATAACACGTGCGAACTACGAGTTTCCCTTAATCAATTGGCATGAAATCGCACAATGATGTCCCCACTCAGTATAACCAGTCCAGTAGAATATGATGAGAGAATTATACGTCAGGAATACTTCTCCCATAAACCTTATGCTTCAACCACATTTAACAAGAACGATGAAATTAGGATTGTCATCCAGCACCAAGACGCACTCACACTTCCATGCAAGAGTTTCATATATCTAGCGGGGTCATTCAAGAAAACCGACGCCAGCGATACAATGGGATCCAAGCTTGCACATAACGCTTTAGCATTCCTGTTCCAAGAGATACGCTATGAACTCAATGGGTCCGAGATCGACCGTACACGCAACGTCAGCATAACATCAACCCTTAAGACATACATCTCTGCCTCACCCGCAGATTTGCGTAGTTTAGTAAATGCGTGACGGTTCATAGATGATCCAGAGGATAGAACAGATGCAGAGTACAAGCGATTTACTGCACGCATACCCCTAAAAATTCTTATGGGATACTTTGAGAACGTGAGGGAGATTATTGTGAACACTAAACAGGAACTCATTCTGGTGCAGAGTGCGACGGACAATGACTCAGACATTCAAGGAGCTCAAGAAGAGAATATGATCAAAATCAGCAAGATAATATAGAAAATGCCTCACATCGGTGTATCAGACGAGGATTGTTTGAAGCTTTTAAAATTTCTGAATTCAGGTACATTTCTGTCACTGACATTTCGCTCGTGGGAGGTTTTCGAGTACCCAGTGTTACCGACTATGAGCAGACAAACATGGGCTATTAAAACCTCCTCCCATCTAGAGACAGATTCATCATACTTGCGTTTCAGACTGTAGAAGAGGTAATATAGCAAATGATTCCACCCTGTTTGACAGCTGCAAGTGAACTAATGCCAAAGTCTACCTCAATTCAGAATTTTACCCCTATGACAATTTGCATCCACATGGAAACAAATTGTATACTGTCTAGCGTATACAATGTAGGCAAGGTTTTGTCCTTCTTATTATGAAGCTCCCAGATGAACTACTGCCCGCTCATCAGTGTTTCACAACGAGCTGTATAAAAATGAATAGGTGCTGCACCATACCTAGAGCATTTCACAATGACGTCTCAAGGTGTGAACATCATTAAGGATGCTCAGGGTTTCTATGATGATGAGTGTAGACAGTTCATATTTAAAGATGTTGCGTTTATAGTGTACTCACAAGATGCTAGAATAATAGAGACATTCTCAGCAAACATTGCATCACCAAGATATTTCAAGTATGTGAGGTGTGCTAAGACACGGAAGAGTGCAAAGTGGTTAACACATTTCTACCATGGAATTCACTGGGATGATCCTGGCCTACCCTATAAAAATATGATGACTGCACTTAAATTATTCGATCACATGGATACCATCATCTACGTGAAGGGTAAGGAGAAGATCTCATGGATGTGTCGAATCTTTAAGTTTTCTGCTATTCAAGACCTGGAATTCTACGGACGTCCTTATCTCCATCGACTCAAGAACATGTATCAAAACAGTTTTGCTGTATCTGCTTATGAAAATGTAAAATTACTTTGAAGTTGGATTAATGAAAATAAATAATCTTTTTCCTAACAATCCGTGTACACTTTTTGACACCTATGTCACTAGCATGTAAGTTTAACCATGATACTATACCTGTTTCCATCTATACCTGCAGTCCACTGGAAGTATGCGACCTACTTACCACACACTTGTGCACTGTCAACAAGGGACTAGCAACACCTGTGCTATTAATGGGTAGGCTTCCGCATTCCTGTGCCCTTACCCCCCATGAACCATGGACCTTGCCGTTGGTGGGGAGGCTTGCGTGCCTCAGCGATACAGAAAGCCATACCATAGGTGCAACCACAACAGAGGGGTATTTGTTGAGAGGCCAGACAAACGTTTGGTTCCTGAAGAGGGGCAGCAGCCTTTTCAGTAGTTGCAGGGGTAACAGTCTGGATGACTGACTGATCTGGCCTTGTAACACTAACCAAAACGGCCTTGCTCTGCTTTTACCGCTAACGGTTGAAAGCAAGGGAAACTACAGCCGTACTTTTTCCCGAGGGCATGCAGCTTTACTGTATGGTTAATGATGATGACGTCCTCTTGGGTAAAATATTCCGGAGGTAAAATAGTCCCCCATTCGGATCTCCGGGCGGGGACTACTCAAGAGGACGTCGTTATCAGGAGAAAGAAAACTGGCGTTCTACAGATCGGAGCGTGGAATGTCAGATCCCCTAATCGGGCAGGTAGCTTAGAAAATTTAAAAAGGGAAATGGATAGGTTAAAGTTAGATATAGTGGGAATTAGTGAGGTTCAGTGGCAGGAGGAACATGACTTTTGGTCATGCGAATACAGGGTTATAAATACAAAGTCAAATAGGGGTAATGCAGAGTAGGTTTAATAATGAATAAAAAAAAGGAATGTGGGTAAGCTACTACAAACAGCATAGTGAACGCATTATTGTGGCCAAGATAGACATGAAGCCCATGCCTACTACAGTAGTACAAGTTTATATACCAACCAGCTCTGCAGATGACGAAGAAATTGAAGAAATGTATGATGAAATAAAAGAAATTATTCAGATAATGAAGGGAGACGAAAATTTAATAGTCATGGGTGACTGGAATTCGATAATAGGAAAAGGGAGAGAAGGAAACGTAGTAGGTGAATATGGATTGGGGGTAGGAAATGAAAGAGGAAGCCACCTGGTAGAATTTCGCACAGAGCACAACTTAAACATAGCTAACACTTGGTTCAAGCATCATAAAAGAAGGTTGTATACATGGAAGAACCCTGGAGATACTGACAGATTTCAGATAGATTATATAATGGTAAGACAGAGATTTAGGAATCAGGTTTTAAATTGTAAGACATTTCCAGGGGCAGATGTGGACTCTGACCACAATCTATTGGTTATGAACTGTAGATTAAAACTGAAGAAACTGCAAAAAGGTGGGAATTTAAGGAGATGGGACCTGGATAAACTGAAAGAACCAGAGGTTGTACAGAGTTTCAGGGAGAGCATAAGGGAACAAATGGCAGCAATGGGGGAAAGAAATACAGTAGAAGAAGAATGGGTAGCTTTGAGGGATGAAGTATTGAAGGCAGCAGAGGATCAAGTAGGTAAAAAGACGGGGGATAGTAGAAATCCTTGGGTAACACAAGAAATATTGAATTTAATTGATGAAAGGAGAAAATATAAAAATGCAGTAAACGAAGCAGGCGAAAAGGAATACAAACGTCTCAAAAATGAGATCGACAGGAAGTGCAAAATGGCTAAGCAGGGATGGCTAGAGGATAAATGTAAGGATGTAGAGGCTTATCTCACTAGGGGTAAGATAGATACTGCCAACAGGAAAATTAAAGAGACCTTTGGAGAAAAGAGAACCACTTGTATGAATATCAAGAGCTCAGATGGAAACCCAGTTCTAAGCAAAGAAGGGAAAGCAGAAAGGTTGAAGGAGTATATAGAGTGTCTATACAAGAGCGATGTACTTGAGGACAATATTATGGAAATGGGAGAGGATGTAGATGAAGATGAAATGGGAGATATGATACTGCTTGAAGAGTTTGATAGAGCACTGAAAGACCTGAGTCGAAACAAGGCCCCGGGAGTAGACAACATTCCATTAGAACTACTGACGGCCTTGGGAGAGCCAGTCCTGACAAAACTCTACCATCTGGTGAGCAAGATGTATGAGACAGGCGAAATACCCTCAGACGTCAAGAAGAATATAATAATTCCAATCCCAAAGAAAGCAGGTGTTGACAGATGTGAAAATTACCGAACAATCAGGTTAATAAGTCATGGCTGCAAAACACTAACGCGAATTCTTTACAGACGAATGGAAAAACTGGTAGAAGCCTACCTTGGGGAAGATCAGTTTGGATTCCATAGAAATATTGGAACACGTGAGACAATACTGACCCTACGGCTTATCTTAGAAGCTAGATTAAGGAAAGGCAAACCTACGTTTCTAGCATTTGTAGATTTAGAGAAAGCTTTTGACAATATTGACTGGAATACTCTCTTTCAAATTCTGAAGGTGGCAGGGGTAAAATGTAGGGAGCGAAAGGCTATTTACAATTTGTATAGAAACCAAATGGTAGTTATAAGAGTTGAGAGGCATGAAAGGGAAGTAATGGTTGGGAAGGGAGTGAGACAGGATTGTAGCCTCTCCCCGATGTTATTCAATCTGTATATTGAGCAAGCAGTGCAGGAAACAAAAGAAAAATTCGGACTAGGTATTAAAATCCATGGAGAAGAAACAAAAACTTTGAGGTTCGCCGATGACATTGTAATTCTGTCAGAGACAGCAAAGGACTTGGAAGAGTAGTTGAACGGAATGGACAGTGTCTTGAAAGGAGGATATAAGATGAACATCAACAAAAGCAAAACGAGGATAATGGAATGCAGTCGAATTAAGTCGGGTGATGTTGATGGTATTAGATTAGGAAATGAAGACACTTAAAGTGGTAAAGGAGTTTTGCTATTTGGGTAGCAAAATAATTGATGATGGTCGAAGTAGAGAGAATGTAAAATGTAGACTGGCAATGGGAAGGAAAGTGTTTCTGAAGAAGAGAAATTTGTTAACATCGAGTATTGATTTAAGTGTTAGGAAGTCGTTTCTGAAAGTATCTGTATGGAGCGTAGCCATGTATGGAAGTGAAACATGGACGATAAATAGTTTAGACAAGAAGAGAATAGAAGCTTTCGAAATGTGGTGCTACAGAAGAATGCTGAAGATTAGATGGGTAGATCACATAATTAATGAGGAGGTGTTAAGTAGGATTGGGGAGAAGAGAAGTTTGTGGCACAACTTGACTAGAAGAAGGGATCGGTTGGTAGGACATGTTCTGAGGCATCAAGGGATCACCGTATTGGAGGGCAGCTTGGAGGGTAAAAATCATAGAGGGAGACCAAGAGATGAATACACCAAGCAGATTCAGAAGGATGTAGGTTGCAGTAGGTACTGGGAAATGGAGAAGCTTGCACAGGATAGAGTAGCATGGAGAGCTGCATCAAACCAGTCTCAGGACTGAAGACCACAACAACAACAACACCTACAGTGAATCCTCAGAAATTGTGTGTTAAAGGCGCTATGTTTTGTAGACGTGCGACTGTAGAGGGAAGTGTGTGACCTACTTACTACAGCCCTGTGCGCTGTCAACAATGGACTAGCAGTCCGTGTACTATTAATAGGTAGGTTTCCACATTCCTATGCCCTTTCCTGCAGTGAATTCTCTGAAATTGTGTGTTAAAGTCGCTACATCTCGTAGATGTATGTGTGCAAGCAGATGCTGCTGCAGAATGTTCACAGATGTGTTTTAGCAAAACAAGAATGATTAGGTTTTTTTAAAAACTAATAACAGTGATGTGCGGTAACGAATTGTTTTTTTCATTTATTCAATTCAATTGAGTTCGTGAGATTACAATTTAGTTAGTGAGGTGCAATATACATATAGTTCTTGAGATACAGTTCAATTCTTGATGTGGTTCAACATAGAGATACTTTTAACTTATTACTAGAATCCAAGACATGGAGATTCCTCCAAGGGGCTGTTTTTTTTCCTTATAGATCCATACTTAAAACTAAAGCAGAGGTGTAGACTAACTTACACACTAAATACTATTACTAAAGAAATTCCACCCAAACAGTTTATATTGAACTGAGCTTCTCTGTGAATTAACGTTCTCCTACTTAACTAGATAGCTCTAAATGTATTTTTGGGACTAGACATTTTCCATCAAATAATTAATTGGCTGGCTCCAACTCAACGAGACAAATTCTATATATATGTTTGAATTAGACATTTCCCATGAAATACTTTAATAACAACATTTAATTGGGTGGTTCCAACTTAACTGAGCAGCTCTAATTTTTTTTTGAACTGGGTGGTTCTAGACTTTTTCACCACAGACAGCTGAAATACTTTAATAATAATAAAAATTAATTGGGTGGTTCTAAAGCGTCCGACGAAAACAGACGTAAGAAAAAAAATGATCTGGAAGGAATTCAAACTACTTTGACTGGAAGACTAACGGTAGGTGAAGCTTAAATGCTACTCTATTTACACACACAATTGACTCACTAAAGAGAGACAATATTTTTTGCAGCACATTGTGCTTATTTATATAAATAAAGTGACAATAATTTTTTTCCCAGCACGTAGTGCTTATGTATAAGGAAATAATTTTTTGTATTTATTTTTAATTTTTTCAGCGCATGCTGCTTCTATAAACTATATTTTTTACACACACGTTCATACATGTTTTACACTCACATATATGCACACAGTCACACCACACATCACACACAAACAATAATTACACTATGATAAAAGAGCTATACTATTTGATACATAAACCCCCATCCCATTCACTCACTCATTCTCTCTCCCTCTCTGTCTCTCTATGGAAGTCCCACACACCTACTTTCGCTTCAAGTAAATAGTGTGAGTATGGGAGGGTTTCTATCCCATCCTCGCAAATGACCCTTTTATCATCATGAGGAGGCAATATGACCTTAGATTACAGTATAGTGTACACCTCGTGAGCTTGTGATCGAATACTAGTTTGCCAAACCATATGTGGATTATCACCTTGAACGCTGCAACCATACTGGCACTGCAAGTAGTCCTCCACCGTGAGGGCGCGAGATACCACACGTCGAACACCCTTTGCCCATCTCTCGGTGCACCCGTCTATTGTATGATATGCATACATTTTGGACCTCAATGCCACAAACTCTTTAATCGGTAAACCATTCGTCTCGTCTTTTGTAAGACCAATAACCTTCTTGTTCTTAGGAACAATACCATAAAGATTGAAATTACAATGAAATGAACACCCTTAGCTGCTTATAGGCGTTGACATATGTCAACGGGGCAGATGAAAATGTGTGCCCCGACCAGGACTCGAACCCGGGATCTCCTGCTTACATGGCAGACGCTCTATCCATCTGAGCCACCGAGGACACAGAGGATAGTGCGACTACAGGGCACGCCTCCCGTGAGATCCACATTCTCAATGTATTGTCCCGCACTACATTCGTAGTGCCCCAGCCCATTACACTCATTACTTACCCGCGAGTATCTTAGTATATATACCATAAAGGTTATTGGTCTCATAAGAAGACTTGTCGAATTCTTCACTGTGGCACCTAATTACTTCATATGGATCACAGTTCTTCATCCAGGAGATAAAACTGTCAGTATCCATATAGAGCAACTTTTGTTCTACGAAATGAGGTCTTACAAACTCATAGTGGAAGCGTTACATGTAGAATTTGGAGATATCCATTATGCACATCCTCAAATAAATAGGCTTCATAAACTCTACTGAAACCTTTGACATCTCCACAGCAACAGTTTTTTTTTATGGTGCCACACTTAAAATTTGGTCTGGTGATGCACTTTCTCACGCCATAACACCCATCCCTTGCAATTCTAATCAAAATATCGCGTTCATTTCTTACATTATGCATAGTTTTCCCGAAAATGGAATTATTCACTAATTTATAAAAATCTTTTTCAAAATAATTAGTCGCAACCACCCTCTTTTCGGTATTTAGTTCAATATACTCCTTCAACCATGGCGATTGCTTGAAGGAGATAGCCCAGGTGATTCTAACAAGCTTCATCCCTAAGCTGAGGCACTGCTGTAGATTATGATAATGAATAATACACCTCTGCTTATCTCCAACAGTAGCCATCAGTTTAGGGATGGTGCTTCCTCGCGAATTTGTTGTTCCCGACATAACGGCAAGTCGCTTGTCTCTCCATGCCAATTATTAGGATATGTGAGGTCTCCCTCAAGCATATATCCTACACCAGAATCAGCCGCAAGAAACATTATTTTTCCACCTAATCCCTTCAATTTGTATTCAGGTACCCATCAAAACCCACCAACGGGCAGTGGCTGCATCATGACATGCCCATAGAAGTTGTTCACATCTATGTACATAATGTAACTCGAAACATGGAATGCACTAAACCCAACACCCATCTGTGGCTTATTTGCCTTGGCATGCCTGTGGGCGCACTGGCAAAGTCCCCCATGGATCCTGTACTCAAAAACTAGAAGCATTGCAGCATCAGTCAAAAGTTCGATGCTGCGTCACGTATTTTTGAGCATAGCATCCCAGGACAACCCAGGTGCCGTGTTATAAAAGGCAGGGTCCAGAGAGTACATGGCCATAGATACACTCCGGAACTTTTCGAAAACATCTACAAGCAAACGCACGTCTGTGTCCACGTATAGTCTTGCATGTTCTCCAAAATTGGAGATGTTGAATTCCTGCCAGACACTCACGGCATGCTCATAGTCTGCTGTAGTTACGGCTTCGCCTGTGAGAGTACTGGTAAATACAGGTATGTCAGGAAGCCTGGTTTTATCGAGTGTTGCCATACTGTCAACATATGCATATGGGAAAACTTCTTTCCTATTCGCAAGGTGGAACTTTTCCTCATCAGGAAATGCAGGTTGAGTAATATGCATATGATTCTGAGGTAGAGTTTCAACGAATTTCTGGAGTGAAGTCTGCATAAATTGTAAAGAGTCAAGGAAGCGTAGCGTAATTTTTGGCATCATTAGTTTTGAAAAAGAAATGTTCTTCTCAACACTTTCAGGCAGGACACTGACCTGATCTTTCTTCATACCGAAATTTGCCAAGTGCTAAACCAGAAAATGAGCATCTTACCCACTCAAATTATGAAATAAGATAGGTATATGCTGTGGTAACTTATACTTCAAATTGCATGCCTTAAGAGCTACACCGCAAAACTTTCCTGTAAGACGACAATGATCTCTATGGGGAGTTTCCACTTTTCTATCTAACGGCAGCCCACAAATATGGCAATTAACCTCCTTTTCATAGAATTCATCGTCTTCCTTTCATTTGGTTATGAGAATGTTGGTGCTGTAGAGCGTAACAACTTCCCATGAAAGTTTTTCAAGATCAGTGAGAAGCCAAACCGCAGGATCGTCCCCAACACAAGACTTGTAGGAGTTAAGTTCAGAATCATACCCACATACAACTTGGAATGCTGCTGCCGCATTAGGTACGTGTTTTTCTGTGAAGGTTCTATGTGAGGCTAAGGGGTTCCCTTCACAGCGAGTAATAGGAGCCAGCAGGCATTCGAAGTCTGCATATACAACAAACGGACATTGCTGGAGGTGGTAAGCATTTTGAACTTTAATAAAGTTACTTTCCTCTGTGGGCGGAATAACACATACTGGGTCCTTGGAAGCACAGTCTAATAGATGTATTGCTAATAACTCGTCTGATGAAAAATGATTCAGAAACCTTAAACAAATATACTTTTTACACCATTTGTTACTTAACTGGAAACAAAGGAGGCAGAATATGTCCTTGGTCCAAACATAGTGGTAATTTTCATCTTCAGAGAAGAGCAGTAATTTTACATGCTGATTATGCTGACCTGAAAATTTTGAGAAATGGAGGGGTCCAACTACCGTATGCTTGTCCTGCCCATCTGACTTGTCGTTATTCTTCTTCAGGCCATAAACGTGAACCAATATCTGGTATTCTGCACCTCTAATTTAGGTATATCTGGAAGATTGAAGGGGAACTCGATACCATTGAAGTTATAATATCATGGACTTTGTAACTGTTCGGATGCTGTAATGTTTCTTGTAATTTCTCTCACAAGCCAGGATTGACCATGCAAAACAAGCATTATTATATCGATTTTCGATATTAATACATGCCCACTTCTTCTTAATATCCTCAGGGAGATCAGTGTAACTGGATCCTCCTTTTACCGGATCATAGTCATGGATATGGATGTCAAGGTGTGGTATATGGCTGAGTGCTTTAGCCGATCCTCTAACTTCCATCTCAGAAAACTGGGTCATAATAGCACTGAAGGTGGATTCATGATACCACTCAGCAATGGATGTGCTCTGAGAAATAATGCCATTATCACCCCATTATAGTACAGAGTTACAGCCTCTGCATCACCAGAATATTTAGGTGGGTGATTCAGCTCTCAGCAGAGTATTGTGCTGCATTTAACAGCATTAAATCTCGGATCGTCTAGGACTTTGAGAGGCTCGGTCTCCAAGACAGGGAGGCATGCTTCTAAAAATCTGACAGGGTCGTGATAGCACCCTCCTGATTGTCAATCCTTGTGAATGAGACATGCCCAGCAAAAGCCCTAGCAACTACTGAGTATTCTAGAGGGATCATTATACCATTATTCTGATGTTCTTCCTTATCATTGGGATGGGGGACAGCACTACCGCTGGCCACAGAATAATCAATATTACTACTACTACTGCTGCAACTAGGGGTCCACCCCATCAATGACAGAGCTGCTGAGGGCATGTTTGCTGCAGGGAGGGGTATGCGCCAAGGTACATATACCTTTCTCTGATGGCGGGGGTGAACTGTCTGAGGAGGTGGAGGCTGTGATGGCTGATGGGAACAACCGGGCTGTGGCAATGGTTCCCAGGGTCTGGTGTTCCCATTACCGACCTGAGACATGGGAGACAGATACCCTTCTTCTTCTGTCGGATGATTTGTCCATGGACACCAGAGGGTTTGCGGGGGTGAGCAGGTGGGTGCTGCGGCCACAGCTGCCACCTCTCGCCCAGGCGTGAGCAGTGCTATACAAGGCGCTGCATTTCTCTGTGGAGTGTGACCAATTCCTGCCCCCATAACCACCAATCTAGATATCTGCTGTACGTCGTGTGATACCCCTGTAACATACAAAAAAAAGTTTAATGATTTAGATTTAAAAAAATAAATAATAAAAATAAATGTTGGTAATTATTTGTTATAATGATAAAGTTCCAAAATATTCACCTTCTCCACTCTGGCTCCATGGCTTGAGCAACTCAATAGCGCATTCTCTCAGGTCTCCACTCACTCTGGTGTCTCCTGCACCTCATCTACAAGGGCCACATGACAGCGCCTTTCGGGTTCTTCCTCCACAGTGGCCGCTATCTGATGAACCCAATTAGGGATTTCACTTCTGCCTTGGACTGAATGCTTCAAACCCTTGGCAGCTCCTTCCCTATCCATAGAATCATCTAAAAACAAAAGAAAAGAAAATGTCTCAGACAACTCAATGTAGGCACTTAAAACACCACGATACAGTACACGAAATTATTTTGTCTAACAACTAAATGTTACAAATGTACTTACATTCGCACTGTGTTTCAGCCTTCTCAACCTCTAGCTGATGGATCAGCTCTGCCAGCATGAATTCTATAAAGACGGAAAAGACTGACTATAATATCTGGTATGGAATAAAATTTCTATAGCACACAGACATTGAACACACACACACACACACACACACACACACACACACATCAGTTAAAGGGCGCAACAGTCTCTGGACTGTGGCCCAAACAGATTTTGAACACAGAAAACATTTGGCACAAAGACATTGAACACATAACACAGATACAATCCGTTAAAGGACTCAACAGTCCATGGACTGTGACCCAAATGGATATTTGAACACAGAAAAAGTACTTACCAGGTAATTGGTCTTCATCTCCTCGGAGGTGCTTGCCGCTGCTGCTGCTGGTACGCTTCATCTTGAGAGAAGTACAAGCAGTAGAACTCAGAGAAACTCGGAGGAACAAGCTGTAGTACTTGGAGAAACTCAGAGGAGCACAGAAGGAGAATGAGGGTGAGTTCAGTTCTGGCAGGACTTATATAGCTTCTATGACGTCGAATTACGTCACTGATGCAGTAGCCAATAAGATCGCTGCATTCTAGGGATGGGGGTGGGAGGCGCTACGTCATGAATGAATGATGACCGCGATCCTAGTGGGAAAACCTCGAACTTCTCTCTTGATCACTGAGTCTCCAAGTAATACATTCAGTTATCGAATATCATTAAAATTGGATTCGAATTAAGTACTTGGTTAATTCATACAGAATTTCTTTAATTAAATAATATTTCAGCCGAGTTCGTAGTTCACACTGAACTCTAAGTGTTACGTTCAGTTTCTTTCTTACAGAAGATGGTGGATTATGAACTGGCAGATGTCGGTTAAGGAATGTGAACTACTTTCATGGCATGTGGCTTTCCCTGCAATCTATTAATATACTGGGAATGCCGGTGTCTCTCCCTCATTCACCCCAGGCGTTAAGAATGGGCAAATATTCTTACAAGGTTTGTGTTCTGGAATATACTGGAATATCGGAGCTGAATAACTGTTGTCTTCGAGGGCGCTCACAGGCTATATAATCGAGAGTGAATGCAGTAAGCATTTCCCATAATGATAAATAGATGTAGTTTTCCTGTCGTTGTCTTTGCCATACAAATTTGAATACATTGATGGAAGAATTCATAATATGAGTGAAGATGCCATTTGGAATACACACTGGATGATATTGAATTCAGCCTTTGAATCTGAAGTCATTATGTGTATATTACGAACTCATCTGAGGATAATGCAATTAGATATATTCTTAATCAAGGATTTATTGCATCTTGCTCAAAGTCTCTGAGCATAGTGATTTTAGAGTGTGAATGCTTTATAAGTGTAGTTCTAGATTGCTGGGATTAGGTTTAGTGCTTGTTAGATTTAGCTTAGCTTTGTAAACCCTGAAGCAAATAATTTAGAAAGTCCTGAGATTATAAAATGCTGAATTTTGTTTTAGTATTTAGGAATGGCATATAGCAGAAAAGATGAAATTCTGGACTATTCTGGTAAACAGCTTACGTTAGGGCAGGAATTTTTTTATGGAAACATCAAAAATGCAAACGTTAAGTACCTGTGGGACACTATAGAATTTCCAAGAGTTCGACTTGGTTCTTACTTTTACATGGTAATGTGACTTGAGAACTTTGTTTAGATTAGATTAGATTAGTTTTTCGTTCCATAGATCCATGCTGAGGAGATCCTCGTGAATGTAGAACAAGTCAATCTTTTTTTTTTTTTTAAAAAAAGCTGAAATACCAATACTAATAGTATGAATATATACAATACATCATTTGTTTCTATTAAAAACTTCGTCAGTGGAGTAGAAGGAGTTGGCCACTAGTAAGTCTTTCAGGCTCCTTTTAAACTGATCTTTATTTGTAACTACACATGCGCTTTTCGTGGTGATGTGTAGGCTACGCATCACACGTGCTCTGTTAGAATTGCTAGTCGTGAAACAGTTTTTGTTAAACATGATCTGTGATGTCAGTATGCATATGTGGGCTAGATGCTGTGACATCAGTATGCACGCACGTGTGGGCTACACACGGCAGACATGGTCTGTTAGGATCACGAGCAGTGGAGCAGATTTCTAGACCACGTTCTATGACATCAGTATGCACTTGCGGGCTAGATGCTGTGACATCACTATGTATGCATGCAGGTTAGACACGTCAGCATGTTCCGTTAGAATCATGAGAGGCAGATAGCAGTCAAACAGATGTGAGGGATGATAGCACTCTCTGGTGGTGGTACTTTGTACTAGGCCCGGACCTTGTGGTGAACACAATGTTTTCCGCCATCTTGGATAATGGTACTTGTGTCATTGGCTGACATCGTGACCACCATCTTGGATTATGTCATGGATGAGAGTGCCCTCTGTACTGTGCTAGGTTAGTTGGAGTCCAGATCTCGTGGTGAACACACTGGATGGCTGTACTGCATCAAATTGTTTAAATAAAGACTGGTGCCTGCAAAATAAAGACTTATGTCCAGCACAGGTTGAGTCCTCTCCCAGCCATTTCCTAGGATGAGGTGGCAGTCAGGTGACTTAGGTTAGTGGAGGTAGCCCAACTGCCCTTTCTTTCCCGCCATTTTCTTAGGTTAGTAGAGATAGCTCAAGTGACCTTTCTTTACTGTCAAAATTCAAACTTCGCACCAATTCCTAGGAAGGGGTGGTGGTCAGATGACTTGGGTTAGTGGAGGTAGCCCAACTGCCCTTTCTTTCCCAACATTTTTCTTACGTTAGCAGAGGCGCCAGTATCCTGATGGAATTTGAACTTCCCACCATTTTCTGAGGGAGGGGGTTAGGTTAGTGGAGGTAGCCCAATTGACCAATCTTCCTGCCAAAATTCGAACTTCCCGCCAAAAGCTGTCATCTTGGATGATGTCATCAGATGACATCACAGCCGATATCTTGAATGATGTCATCGCCACCATCTTGGATACATCTGGCAACAGTGGAGAGTGGGGCAGAAAATCGCTTTGTCCCAATACTCACAGATTATTTCGTACCTCTGACCTCAGCTAAACCAGAGGCAGCTGTAGTACACACCCTGTGGTGTTGCGGATCAATAACTTTGCCATTAAAATTAAAAGTGATGTCAGATATCTTGAAGTGTGGTGGTACCTACCCTCACAATCTGCACCAACAGATCCTTTTCTATGAACATGGTGGGAAGTGCGGACAGGTGACTTTGTCCTTGTGCATTCCTAAGGAAGGCCTTTATTCTTTTCAGTACTGAAACCGATCATACAACTGTTGACGATGTAGCTGGTATGGTTAGAAGAAGTTGACAGGGTTTGTAGAGCTGTGGAAGTCCAATGTGAAGTTTATTTTGATACAGGAAACTTTGACCTCCTCTGTAAACTTGGCTTCAAGACGTTGTGACATAGACATAGCACTCACTTCAAACAGCATAACAGAATCAAACAATTCCTATATATTGTCCTTAATTTTAGAAACAACTCTCCAGAAATACATCTGCAAAGTTTGAGAACTTCTTTGAGTCATACATTTCACTAAACTTTAAATCAGGCACCGATCAAATCTGGTGTTTAAGTACGTGATTATAGTACCTAACATCTCGAAGTACATCATCCTGTAATCGCCCTTTACAGATGTTTCAGTGCAGTTTCCCTTTGCTCTCTTCCTTGGAGTATCTTATATGCTTTCTGCCTTGCACCATATTTTCTCAAAGCCGTTGTATCTCTTAGTGCGCAGCTTTTCTTTCAAGTCTTCCATTTCTTTGCTGCAAAAAGTAATTTCCAAAGATTTCGAATGCACAGGGTTAAATTTAAGCACTGTCAATGAAAACTATTCTTCAAACAGAAATAAAAGGAAAGCAAATGGAAAATCTCGGACCATCATAAGGAATCCATGTGCTTTATTAATAGCAATTGTTCGATACGATGAGAATAAGTTAGACGCAATCTGTGGGGACAGATACCCTTTAGTACAAGCAGTTGGACACGTCTCAAGCCCTGAAGTTAGGGAGACGACAAATAGTCCATCCAGAAAATACGTTTTTAGTTAGTTAGAGTGACAATAAAAGTGTTTTAAGCAGCAGTGCGAAGATTTGACACCAGAGGAACCAGTTTAAGTCAAATGTTTAAATATTAGGAAAGTAACTTGTCCAATGCGATAGTCAAAGGAAAAGTCATAAATAATGGTCACAGGCCACTGTTCAGGTTGAAAGTGTCGGGTTTTCGCTGTGGCAAGATCTGCGTCTGATGTCAGTTCCACCTCAGTGGCGCAGTAAGCTTTACAATTGTTTCTTTTATATTAATAAAGTTGTACCCAGTTAGTTAACTGTTGGCCGAGGTAAGCAAGAGATTGTCGTGGTAATGTCTGATAGTCCAGAAAACAAATTTAAAGTTCTCATAAGATATTTATTTTAACCCAGAGACATTTTGCAAGGAAATTCGACGCGTTACAACCAAATAGTGCAACAGATAAAATTATATGCCTTTTGCAAAATTAAAAAGAAGGATGATAATAAGTTTACTTTTATTTACACCAAATCTGATCTGACAGCAGAATAAATCTTAAAGGAAAATTGCCTCAACGTCTTGTAACTTAACTTGAATCTTAATTGAATCAAAATTTATATGTCTGAATTAAAATGCAAAAAGTAATCTTACTGAATCGAAAGAGTCACGTAACGTGAAGATAAAATAAAATTTTTGCTTCTCTTTTTTTTGATAAGGATTAGAGCTAATAATCTAACATGTGTTAAATATAAGATACGTATTTTACAACATGAAAATTCTGTGAGTGATACATCTTTTCAAGTGAAAATAACTGTGGGCAAATCAGTCCCGACAGAATGGAAACAAATAGATTCTTACGCCACCACACAAACTGGCGAAACCCAGTACAGGAAATACCAGAGCGACACTTATAAACAATAATGAAAACTGTTCTTGACACCGGAACACATCAAATACAATAATAAATTCGCAGTCAAGTTCTTCGTGACATAGAGATTGAGAACAGTTAGTGATAACTTAAGCTGAATCACTGCAGTTTATGCAACCTGTCAAGTTTAGAGTGAAATTTTAAAAAAGCACTTCTACGCACAACAGGTCATGACCAGAAAACATAATGAAGCTCACATTAGCGTAGCCTGAGTTTGTTTCAGATTAAACAATAATATCAACTGCTCACAGAGAAGGAGCAGATAAATTGACTATAAGCTAAAATGGTGTGTGGCTATAACTGGAGCACATCGAGGAGCCAACTAGATACCAGGGAACACAGTGTTCAATGATTTCTCAAGATAGTCACTGGTTGTGCTTGCGTTTTTGTGTCGAGCCGTAATAATTATGAGAACCTCCTCCTGGCGGAAGATTCCCACACTTCTCCTGTAGGCTCTGCCACAGTGCCCTCGTGAGGTCAGAGACAAAGCTCGCGATGCACACTACCCAAAGATCTTTGGTACGACGAGATCGATTACTCTGATACAAAAGCATCGGTCCGAGCCGACTGTGGCTCAAACGTTTGAATATGATCAGCCTCGCAATCAGTGACTTTAATTGTTGTTTTGGAAGTATACGTTAGATTGTGATAACACCTGTGGACATACACGTTGGTAGCATAACTGAACAAAACTTATGTAGCATCTCTCACCTTGCTGCCGGTGAGTCAGACGATGCTTATTATCTGCTTGTGAACTTTCTTGGCGTTTTATTAAATCGTCACTGATGACCTTCCGCTCACGACTGTGCGCTTAGATTTTTTATCATCTTGGAGAATATAGTTCGACTCTTTGGCGAGCAGATTTAGAACTATTGTGACGTTTCGTTTGCGAGTCCCACATGGCAACAACAGTCCAGTTCTGATTTTATATGGAGCCGCTATGTAGTTAAATGGGAAGCGGTGCTTGTTAATCAGAATTAGCGTCTATCGGATAGGCTCTGTGAATTCTGGTGTGTGGCGATTGTAGCTTCACATTTCGCCTGTGCTTCATAGACATCAAAGAGGAGGACATAGGCCTTAACTATATAGTATGTTTTTCTCGAAGTAGCTTGTTTTTTGTTTGATCATGTATCAACTTCTCCCAGAGTTATTGCAAAGTTTAATCAGGTCACACCAGTTTGAGTGCAGCAGAAGAATAACTACGTAGCAGGAGAGAGCATGGAATTTTTAACAGTTTCAGAACGTGCAGCTGGATTTCAATTACGCAAGCAAAAAGATAAGTCTCAGTGAGTTCGTTGAATCTCGTGTTGCAAGAGTGCTTGATGCATATTCCTTGTCTCCCTGTAAACGTGTACTAATCAGCATGGCTAAATTGTTTCTGAAGCTCCTGAGGAATCCACTTAGTATTCCGTAAACTAATAATTTTAACAAATTCAACGGAGAAGGGAAAGAATGTTACGAAGTCCGAAATGGTGAAGAAGGTTTCAGTGTTCTGATTATCTTAGTTATTCTTGAACATGTATAGTATATGTAGGCCATTTATCTAGTACAGTTCCTCGATATATGACGTTACGAAAAATTGGTATTCCTTGATTTATGATTACCAAGTTCGTCCTGATTGTTGGTCTCTTTTTTGATGGCAAGAACAGTGCTGTCTTAGCGGGTTTCATTGTGATCTTGACGAAATACTGGGCTCGTGTATAAGTTCGTAGCGTTTTTCCACAACAGATATACATGACAAAGACTTCAGTCATAAGTAATATATTATCCGTCACTATTTCCAACAGTCTGCCAACGCTGGGCTAACTTTTTGATTGCGTGACTGTAGAAATCACTTGGAGAAATCAGGTGGTTTTAAGGAGAAGAACTCGGAGCGCATTTTGTCCAGAAAGGAAGTTCCTTGAATGTTGCTCGGTAGAGAGCGGAAGAGATGAAAATCTCAGGACACAAAATCAAATGCATAAAGTGGGTGCGGAATGACATCACAACCCAAATCCTGCATAGTCTTTTTTGACAGTCTAGCAGAACGTGCGTGGGCTTATCGTGGAGTGGAATCACTTCACACAATCCTCCTGGTTGTTGTTTTTGGATGGGGTCTGCAAGATTTCTGTTTTTGACAATAAAAGTCAGCAATGATGATTCCACCTTAGGCCAGCAATCCGTAGTACACCACACAGCAGCTGTTCCACTGGATGCATAAAATTATCTACATTTTCTCTTGTGGATGTGCACAGGTCTTTGTACTGGGAGCTGCTGCTTTGTTTGGGCTTAACCATTCATTTCTTTTCCTTATGTTAGCAGAAAGACATCATTTCTCGTCACCAGTAACGATACAGGTTAGGAATCGTTGGTGTTGTTCACGAGCCAATTGATGTCGAGCAAGCAGAGATGCACATATGGTCAACCAATGATTTTTGGAATTTTGGCTTAAAGCATTTGATACCCATACACCCGATTTTCGAACCTTTGTCATTGCATGCAAATCTCTCCCGATGGGGGAATAATCACTGTTTATCACATTTGCCAGTTGAAATGAAATAAAATGGCTCTGAGCACTATGGGACTTAACATCTGAGGTCATCAGTCCCCTAGACTTAGAACTACTTAAACCTAACTAACTTAAGGACATCACACACATCCATGCCCGAGGCAGGATTCGAACCTGCGAGCGTAGCGTTATGAAGTATGGTGGGAGAAGCTGAAAATCACATTGTGATCTTTTTTAGTTTCGCCCATTGTTTTACCCTGATAAGTTGTCATTGCATCCCTGTGATTGTTTCTTCCTGTCGTTAGCTGAAGAAGTTTGGTGTCGTAGAGGTGAAAACTGGGAGACGTCTGCCGGAGCCAGGGAGAGGGGTGGTGGGGGGTGGGGGTGGTGGGGTGGCTGGGGGCAGGCAGCCGTTGGAGATCGACTTCTGGTATAAGGGTGCGCACTGAAAGAAAGTGAGCTACCTGTGCAGGGGGTCCACCGCAAGGCAGCTTGACCAATGTGGAAAATATCCCCTCCTCTGAAGTCTACGGAAAAATTGAATATCTTAGCTAAATTTCATTCACAACAACATACAGTATAGTATGCAGCAAACGCAAAGTCCTAGCTACCGAATTTTTATTGTAAACTTTTTTGAATTTCGTGCAGCGTCTTACTTAAATGAGAATATCATAATAAATATGACCACTAGCGAGATGATGGGCACTTCATCATGAAGCTGGAATGTAAAGCTATACGTAACGTAAAAATCAATTATTTTTTATGAACAGTTTCTGTAAAATCGCGCGAGAAAGACTAAAGAGCTAACGGAGAGCGCATGACATTGTGCCCTTAATAGTACGGCTGCATCTTGACTAGTAAGCTAACCAGCGTTCTCTGTGTGCACCCATTAAGCTCGTATAGCAGCGCTGGACAGCATGGCGAGTTGGCAAGCAAGACTACCGGTTTTTTTATGTTACACTACTGGCCATTAAAATTGCTACACCAAGAAGAAATGGTTAAAATGGCTCTGAGCACTATGGGACTTGGGACTTAACATCTGTGGTCATCAGTCCCCTAGAACTCAGAACTACTTAAACCTAACTAACCTAAGGACATCACACACATCCATGCCCGAGGCAGGATTCGAACCTCCGACCGTAGCGGTCACGCGGTCCTAGACTGAAGCGCCTAGAACCGCAAAGCCACACCAGCCGGCAAGAAGAAATGCAGATGATAAACGCGCATTCATTGGACAAATATATTATGCTAGAACTGACGTGTGATTACATTTTCACGCAATTTGGGTGCATAGATCCTGAGAAATCAGTACCCAGAACAACCACCTCTGGCCGTAATAACGGCCTTGATACACCTGGGCATTGAGTCAAACAGAGCTTGGATGGCGTGTACAGGTATAGTTCCCTTGCAACTTCAACACGATACCACAGTTCATCAAGAGTAGTGACTGGTATATTGTGACGAGCCAGTTGCTCGGCCACCATTGATCAGACGTTTCAATTGGTGAGAGATCTGGAGAATGTGCTGGCCAGGGCAGCAGTCGAACATTTTCTATATCCAGAAAGGTCCGTACAGGACCTGCAACATGCGGTCGTGCATTATCCTGCTGAAATGTAGGGTTTCGCAGGGATCGAATGAAGCGTAGAGCCACGGGTCGTAACACATCTGAAATGTAACGTCCACTGTTCAAAGTGCCGTCAATGTGAACAAGAGGTGACCGAGACGTGTAACCAATGGCACCCCATGCCATCACACCGGGTGATACGCCAGTACGACGATAACGAATAAACGCTTCCAATGTGCGTTCACTGCGATGTCGCCAAACACGGATGCGACTATATGATGCTATAAACAGAACCTGGATTCATCCGAAAAAATGACGTTTAGCCATTCGTGCACCCAGGTTCGTCGTTGAGTACACCATCGCAGGCGCTCCTGTCTGTGATGCAGCGTCAAGGGTAACCGCAGCCATGGTCTCCGAGCTGATAGTCCATGCTGCTGCAAACGTCGTCGAATTGTTCATGCAGATGGTTGTTGTCTTGCAAATGTCCCCATCTGTTGACTCAGGGATCGCGACGTGGGTGCACAATCCGTTACAGCCATGCAGATAAGATGCCTGTCATCTCGACTGCTAGTGATACGAGGCCGTTGGGATCCAGCAAGGCGTTCCTTATTACCCTCCTGAACCCATCGATTCCATATTCTGCTAACAGTCATTGGATCTCGACCAATGCGAGCAGCAATGTCGCGATACGATAAACCGCAATTTCCATAGGTTACAATCCGACCTTTATCAAAGTCGGAAACGTGATGGTACGCATTTCTCTTCCTTACACGAGGCATCACAACAACGTTTCACCAGGCAACGCCGGTCAACTGCTGTTTGTGTATGAGAAATCGGTTGGAAACTTTCCTCATGTCAGCACGTTGTAGGTGTCGCCACCGGCGCCAACCTGGTGTGAATGCTCTGAAAAGCTAATCATTTGCATATCACAGCATCTTCTTCCTGTCTGTTAAATTTCACGTCTGTAGCACGTCATCTTCGTTACGTACCAATTTTAATGGCCAGTAGTGTATTACGCTAAGGTTGTCGGACGAACGGGGATGGTCGGAATGGCGTTAAGGCCTTCTGACATTCCGGACGGCATCTGCTGTTCACTGGAATGGCATTTGGGGCACACAGAGCACAAGTTGGTTCTTTAGTGGGTAGTAACGTTCATGCAGCGGACACGTGACAGCCTGCTCAACGCACGCAATGAGGTGGAAGGTGGCAGTACTGGGCCGTTTGCTGGAGGTCTTTCAGGTGCTGGCAGTTTTTACACAGTGGTGGCCTGTCCTGCAGCTCATAGTTCTGAATGTGAATGCGTGTGGCGGTCAGGTATCTACTGTAAATATCGCATCTGACTGCCTTCTCCTTAGAGAGCGAGATAACAAAGACAGGTTGTAGAATCAGCTTCTTGGTTGTTTTGTTCCTCTGGCTGTATTGATGAACTCTGAGGACTAGAAATCCTTTTGAAGCCACAGATCACGTAATGTCACGTCTAGGAATCGTTGCTGGCAGCTCCTTAAGAACCGCTATCAAGGGCCAGTCGCCCAGCAGCTGATGAGTGTAGTGTAGTATAATCATCGATGGTACAAAAATGGTACCGGATGTTGTCTCGTTTCTATATAGCCAGGAGGCTCCTTAAATTATGCCTTTCAGTGTCTCACTGAATTTCAGGTAATACAGGGCTGCGAAATTATTTATTTGTTCAAGGCTTTGAATTCTGAAGGGAGATTCTTATTGATTACTGGCCTCTCTTGAAGAATATGAAGTTATATTTTGGCTATAACGTACGCGAAAACTGTAATAATGTTATAAAGAATTGTCGTGTTTATGCAATATTAAGACATTTTAATATGTTAACACATTTACACCTATACTTCTAATCTGTAAACTGTTTACAAATGTATGCAGTGAACAAAATCAAACAGAACTCACTTGTTCAAAGACCTAATCACAATTGAAGTTCAGCATATTCCAAGTCTTTTTCAGTACCGCTTCCTCTCCACACCGAAATTTTGTCTTCGAGATTTTCTTCTATGGTGTAGCTCCATATTATCTCTTTTTATAGACTAACAGAAGTCAGCCATCATACCTTCATCCCATCTGCCTAGATGTCATGTCTTGATGAGCCCTTTCTCCATGGTCTTCGTTAACATCTCCAAGATTTTCAGTCAGATGGCCATAAAGATAATGGATTTTAGGACTCACATTGCGTCCTAAATTTTTCAGTGCTATCAACATATTTTCCACCATGGAATTGAAATCTAAGTGTTTGTTATTCCATAAGAAATTGTCAACCACGTTCTAAAATCGTGTCCAAACCATTCGTTCTTCTTATATTAGTACATTTTCAGATACTTTATCATTCATCAAATTTCTGATGTTCGGTTCCAAAAATATTCCTTCCTTAAGTTTAGCCTCGGACAGAAAACAATATTCCCTCCCCCCCCCCCCCCCCCCCCCCAGGATTCACAGTTGCTCTGTTAGGCCATTCTGTTCTACTCCAATGCGATTCACAGGCACGACTATCCCAAAGACACAGGAATCAAGGAAACATCGTAAACTCTGACCG
This sequence comes from Schistocerca piceifrons, assembly GCF_021461385.2. Classification (NCBI taxonomy): domain Eukaryota; kingdom Metazoa; phylum Arthropoda; class Insecta; order Orthoptera; family Acrididae; genus Schistocerca; species Schistocerca piceifrons. Next base: position 192,501,533 of record NC_060141.1, read on the forward strand.
TTGTCCCAACAGCGTTCCTATTACTTTCAGGTCTCCACATACATTCGTGTTTCAAATAATTGAATGCCTTCAGCTGCATCTCCAAATTTTCATAGGTTTCTTTTAAGTGCACAGAATGTGCTACTGGCACTGAGCCACACTTATTTCCAGTGTGTGGGATTACGACGTTGAAGCTTCTTTTGTTAAAATCTATAGATAGCCTCCATTCATTCGTGTTGTATGTAACACCATGTCTTAGTGAAACACTTTCAGCGTTCTTGCAATAAACAAGAGAGCTTCTGTAATGAAATACTCAAGAAATTCCTTTTCTCTTGATCGAAATCATTTCAGTGTGCCCGGAGTAAGTAAATGTATTTTCTTTAATCGAGACCACAAAACATGTGTTGCTTCTTTTGAGAGAACCTGATCTCTTACCCATCCACTCAGTTCTTCTTGTGTAAACTGTTCTGGTTGTCCTTTTACGGGTGTGGCTCTGAAGTTTTACTTGATAATAATTGTATTGAAGGTTCTAAAGTAGTGGGCAGTTCAGGCACGGGAATGTTAGGACCGTGTGGTATGGGTCTCATAGCTGATTTTTAGTGTGGATAAACAATTCCTTTCATATGGTTCTTGTTATGTCTGTCAAGTTTCACCATACGAAAATAGCAATTATCTACATGGTTCTTGTTCTCTCCATAACATTGTAATCCCGAGTGGTAAGGACTTCAGCTTGCCTTATGTCCATTTCCTCAAGCGTGCAATGCACGTATGGCAAACAGTACACAGCACAGAAGTTTTGTCCAGGTCTCTCAACTTTAAACCGAAATAATATAGGTATACCTTTTTGACCGATGACGTTATATTCTCTTTCCTCTTTTTGAGAGTCAGAGCTGCAGGTGTAATAAAAGACATCAAGGCCGTTCGCACATGATATTCTCGATGAAGTCGCCTTTGTTAGGGTGATTTGAAATAGCCTGGTGACGTCGCCACACACAAATTTATCTTCAAATTCATATTCAGATGACTGTGATACGTTTGTGTACTTCTAAACAACTCGATAGGTATCAATCTTTTCACAGTCGATCATGTTGTACGACTTAAATACGATCTATTGCAGTATATACAGGGTGTTTATAAACGAATATCGGGGTTTTAACGCTTTATAATACTTACTACATTAAACTTACAGTTATAAATGATATGTCAAATGAAAGAGCAACTCAAACAGTTTTACCAAGAACCTTATAAATGTTCAATGTGAGCACCATTTGTCACACGGCACACATCAAGTCTATAGCCGAGTACTGGATAGGCCGCAAGGTGCCCAATGACAGGGCTTGCTTAGCATGGCTTCCACGTACACCCGACCTAACGCCATGCGATTTTTTCCTTTGGGGCTTCATCAAGGATCGTGCGTATGTGCCTCCGCTACCAGCAGACCTCCCTGAATTAAGAAACCGGATTGAAGCAGCTGTTGCTGCAATCGCTGAAGACACACTTATCAACGTTTGGTAAGAACTCGGCTATAGACTTGATGTGTGCCGTGTGACAAATGTTGCTCACATTGAACGTTTATAAGGTTCTTGGTAAAACTATTTGAGTTGCTCTTTCATTTGATATTATCACTTATAACTGTAAGTTTAATATAATAAATATTATACAGCGTTAAAACTCTGATATTCATTTATAAACACCCTGTATTATGAGAGAAATTTAATAATAGGAAACCTTAGGAATTGCGTAAAAACTGTGGGTGTTAGAAGAAAACGATTACATTCTCGTAAGGGCAGTTTGAAAGCTACTCTAAGTGACCCACTTTCATGCAAAACGCCGATACATCGCAGCCCTGTATAATCTGAGGAAAGGAACACCGCCAGCGGAGGAGACCTGCTGGCTTTCATTGAGCGGCGTGTGAGCACCAGCAGTCGAAGTGCGTGGTATGACGTCCACTTTGCTTTTTCAGAAATTTCTGGAATTTAGCATCTGTCCAAGAGGGTTGTGCTGCCTACACACGATCGGGTGTCATGTACAAGGTCAGCATCCGACGCTGGCGCGGTAGATCGAGATTCATCCGAGACACCCGACGCAGAAGCATGGACGTCCAGTCGTCTCTCATCATCGTTACCGCCAGCATGCGTCCTGACCGGTGGTCGTATCTTACAGCCCAGCTGGACAGTGCCCTGTTGGATATGTGCCGGATCTGCTGGTGCTGCCCTGGGATAAAATTGACCACACACAGCATAGTCTTGTGGAATGATAGCCCTTTTATGCACATGTCAGAAAAAAATCAAAATTCCTGCGAAATAAATCGTCTCTGCTGTCCCGTAATGCAGCTGTAGGCAACGTGCCACAGTGTGAAAGCTGACAAAACGATTAATCGTTGCGAAGTATGGTGCTTCTGCTGTCTGAGTCAAAGGCCATTGATTTTTAAGATAAAACGGCATTCCAGATTTTACTTAAAGCATAGACCTTGTCTTTGTTTATAATATTATCAGCCCTCTATTTTCAGTCAATTCCCATAAGGCACATTCTCACTAATGATATGCAAGAGCAACAATCGGTGTCTCGTCAGACATTCTTGTGTCGCTCTGTCGGACAGTGAAGATTTCTCAAGTTATAGTAATTCTTTCTGGCAATAACGCTCAACACATCTGTCATGAATGGTGCCAATCGTCTGGGCTATATACGTCGTCTCACAATGGCAAGGTATTCTGTAAACGGCCAGATTTCCTCAATCTTACATCATCCTTAACTGAGCCAACGAGAGCTGCAACCTGTTTAGTCTGGAGATTAGAACGAGATCTAGAATAAAGGGCGGCATTGATCGAGTTATATTACAGCGAACAGAAGAAATTAAACATACAATTTCAAACAGGTATGAGCAAGTCAATCAGCCCATCCGTTGGCTGACATTATCATGGTGTCTTTATAATGCCAGTATGCATTTCTCCGTAATAAGCCGTTTGACATTTCGGCATTCGACAGCGGCTAGATTCAGACGATATTATCTTAATAGGATGAGTTTTGAAAGGCCATTTTCCAGCGTACTTTTGACTCCAAAAATGTTTTCAGTTTCTTGATCAACACTGACCACAGTCAAAGGAGATGGCTTACATCTGGTTTCATGGGTCGTTAACCTTAAAATCTTCAGATGTTTCCGTCAGTGCCTCTACTTTCCATAATCCAATATTATTATTGCACTGTAAGTACGCAGTGGCAAGCACAAAGAATGTAATTCCAGGCCACTAAGTATCGAATTAAGGTGAAGACAGTGAAATTTTTATTTTGACCACCAGCAGAATCACAAAGTATACAAGATGTCGGAGGAGGAATGGTCAATATGCAGGGATAGAGCAGAAAATAAGGCTAGTGAACGCGGACGCTAAAACACATACGGGGCATGTTCAGAAAGTAAAATTACTATATTTTTAAATATTTTTTTAGAAAATGTGTTTATGAAAAAAATACAGGATATCCTGTTCGCAGTGTCACAGTTCACATTTCACATCCATACAAGGATATATACCGGTCAATTATCTTTAGAAAGGACTTCCTAACACCTATATCCATATTCGATGTTAACAAATGTCTCTTCTTCAGAAATGCTTTCCTTGCAACTGTCAGTCTACATTTTATATCCTCTCTACTTCGTCTTACATCCTCCTTTCAAGACACTGTCCATTCCATTCGACTGCCCTTAAAAGTCATTTGCTGTCTCTGAAAGAATAACAATGTCACTGGCAAATTTCACCGTTTTTATATCTTGTTCTTCAACGTTAATCCCTTCTCTAAACTATTCTTTTGTTTCCTTTACTGTCTGCCCGATGCACAGATTGAATAGCATCAGGGACGGGCTACTATACTCGTGTCTCACTCCCCTTTCATATCCACCGACTCTTCTGCTGTCTGGTTTCTGTACAGGCTGTAAACAACCTTTTGCTCCCTCTACTTTACCCCTGCTAACTACGAATTTCAAAGAGAGTATTACAGTCAACACAGTCAAATGCTTTCTCCAAATCTACAAAAGCTATGAACGTAGGTGTGTCTTTTCTTAACCTCAGGACTCTAAATTGATCTTCCCTGAGGTCGGCTTCTACCAGTGTTTCTGCTCTTCTCAAAATAATTCTCGTTAATATTTTGCAACCATGACTTATTAAACTGATAGTTCGCCAATATTCACAACTGTCAGCACCTGCTTTCTTTAGAGTATGAATTATTATATTATTCATGAAGTCTGAGGGTATTTCGCCTGCCTCATACATCATGTGCACCAGTGGGGATATTTTTATTATGGATGGCTCTCCCTGGGATATCATTAATTCTGACGTCATGTCATCTATTCCAGGGCCTTGTTTCGATTTAGGTCTTTCAGTGCTGTGTCAAATTCTTCCCGCAGTATGATATTCCTGTCTCATCTACGTCCTCTTTCGTTTTTATAATATTGCCTACATATTCATTTTCCTTTTGTAGTCCCTCTGTAAACCCCCTCCAACTGACAGTTTTCGCTTCTTTGCTTAGGACTGGTTTTCCATCAGAGCTCTTGATATCCATACAACTGTTTCTGTTTTCTCCAGCCGTCTCTTTAATTTTCTTACAGGCGGTATCTATCTTTCCCCTTCTCACATATCGTTCTAGAGATTAAAATCTGAGTGAGAAAAATGTAGAAATAACAATAAGAATTCGTAATACCCCTAGGCGACCTACACACCTCATTGTCAGCCACTTGACATTTTCTACTGAATGCAAGACCTCGTATAGACTTAAGGCAACACAGTATTCAGTTTCTTTCAACGACAAGGGCATCTGAAAAGTTCGCTGAATGGTGTAAGACAATAAAGGAAACAAGAATTACGAACAAATTACCTTTACTAGCCTTCAAAGCAGTCACCATTAGCTACAACACACTTCTGACATCACTTGTAAAGCTGCTGGAAACTATCAGCAAAGGTTCCTTGTGAAATTGCTCGAAGCACCGTGGTCACGCGTTGTTGGATAACCGCATAATTACAGGAGTTGAGACCTGGTGCTAGCAAAACGATCCGGAGACCAAGCGAAGTCAATGGCATGGTGGTCGTCGCCTTCTCCCACCCCCACAACAAGTCGACCGACAAAATTCAAGATTAAGACAATGTTGATCGCCTTTTCCGACAGCAAGGGCTTGCTCCACCATGAGTTGCTGCCCAAGAGAGATGGAGAAAAGATTAACACCCTACCATTGACTGTCGCTTGATCTCCGTATCGTATTGGTAACACCAGATCTCATATCCTGTAATAGTGCGGATATCCAACAACGTGTGACCCAAAGATTTCATAGGTCACACCGATATTTACAAAAGGAAGTAGTAGTAATGCACTAAATTACTGGCCCATATCGTTAACGTCGATATGCAGCAGTATTTTGGGACATGTATTGTGTTGGGACATTATGAATTACCTCGAAGAGAAAGGTCTATTGACACACAGTCAATATGGATTTAGAAAACATCGTTCTTCTGAAACGCAACTATATCTTTACTCACAAGAAGTGTTGAGTGCTATCGACAAGGGATTTCAAATTGATTCCGTATTTCTAGATTTATAAAAGGCTTTTAACACTGTAACTCACAAGCGGCTAGTGGTCAAATTACACCGAGCGAAGTGGCGCAGTAATGAGCATACTGGACTCATATTCGGGAGTAAAACGGTACAAACCCGTCTCCGGCCATGCTGATTTAGGTTTTCCATGATATCGCTAAATCGCTTCAGGCAAATGCCGGGATGGTTCCTTTGGAATGACACGTCCGACTACCTTCCACATCCTTTCCTATTCCAATGGGACAGGTGACGTAGCTGCTTGGTCCCCTGCCCCAAACCAACCAACTAACCTAATCAAATTGCGTGCTTATGGAATATCGTCTCAGTTATGTGACCGGATTCGTGATTTTCTGTCAGAGACGTCGCAGTTCCTAGAAAATTAGGGAAAGTCATCGAGTAAAATTAAAGTGATACCTGGATTTTCCAAGATAGTGTTATACGCCCTCTACTGTCCCCTATCTATACAGGATGAGTCACTAATTATTGCCACCAAGAATAACTCTGAAAGTATGATAAGAGCTGAAAAGTTTACGGGACAAAAGTTGCATGAGACAACGGGGGCCGTAATATGATGTTGGTTTTTTGTTGCTAGGTAGGGTCGCTTCAGAGATATGAAGGTTGTTTTAAATGGCATGCTATAGTTTGGTACTTATTTTCTGATAGCGGCTATCGAGCGAATCCAATGATGTGTAACAGTAAGGTCTTTGAAGGTCAACGAAGGGCACAAAGTTGGCATCAGAAAATAAGTAGCAAACTATAGCATCCCACATTTTTTTTTAAAAAAAAAAAAAAAAAAAAAAAAAGGTTGACCTTCTTATCTCTGACGCGACCCCACCTAGTAACAAAAAATCAACGTCATATAATGGCCCCTATTGTCCTATGCAACATTTGTCCCACAAACTTTTCAGCTACTATCATACTTTCGGATTATTCTAGGTAGCAATAGCTAGTGACTCGCCCTGTATAGACGATTTATGCGACAATCTGAGCATGCGTCTTAAGTTGTTTACAGATGATGCTGTTGTTTACCGTCTAGTAAAGTCATCAGATGATCAAAACAAATCGCAAAACGATTTAAAAAAGATATCTGTATGGTGCGAAAATTTGCAGTTGACCCTAGATAATGAAAAGTGAGAGGTTATCCACATGAGTGCTAGAAGAAAACGGCTAATCTTCTGTTATCAGTTAAATCAATCGAATCTAAAGGCCATAAATTCAACTAAATACCAATTAATAACATTGACGAACAAATTAAATTGGAAAAAACACATAGAAAATGTTGCGAGGAAGGCGAACCGAAGACTGCGTTTTGTTGGCAGAATGCTTAGATGATGCAATAGATCTACTAAGAAAACTGCCTACACTATGTTTGTCCATCCTCTTGTGGAGTATTGCTGCACGGTGTGGGATCCTTACCTGATAGGGTTAATGGAGTACATGGAGAACCGTCAAAGAAGAGCAGCACGTTTTGTACTATCTAGAATAGGGGAGAGAGTGTCACACACATGATACAGGTCTTGGGGTGGAGATCATTGAAACAAAAGCGTTTCTTGTTGCTGCGGGATGTTTCACGAAATTTCAATCACCAACTTTTAAGAATGCGAAAACATTTTATTGTCACCGACCTACATAGGGAGAAACGATCATCACAATAAAATAAGGAAAATCAGAGTTTGCACAGAGAGATATGGATGTTCGAGATTGGAATGATAGAGAATTATTGTGGCGGTGCTTCGATGAATCCTCTGCCAACACTTACGTGTGGTTTGCAGAGTATCAATGTAGATACAGATGTAGATATATGTTTCGAGCGATTCCACAAAAAGCGTTCGCTGGCAGTTTCCCACATCATTGTATTCGGCTTCCCGGAATACTGAATTTCGTCAGCTGGTTCTACAGCTTCATTGTTAAATTTTCGAACAAGCTTTGGTAAGTTATTCTATCTGTTGTGGCTTGTCTAAACTTAAGACAAACAGTACAACGTCATTTTCAAAAAGTATATGGTTCAGCTATGCATCATTAGCACGTATTGCATGTTTATTTTCTCACTGTAATTACATGAAAACATCTGTAGCATGGCTGAAAATAGTTTTTTTGGGTTGGAGTCTCCTTGTGTGATAATTTCTTCAAGTCTAAAGTTTGCGCTATCCTAATGAAACCTACTGGGAGCCGCAGCATCATTATACACACTCTTCAGTGTGGTTACTGTGGTGTCACCGCCAGACACCACACTTGCTAGGTGGTAGCCTTTAAATCGGCCGCGGTCCGTTGGTATACGTCGGACCCGCGTGTCGCCACTATCAGTGATTGCAGACCGAGCGCCGCCACACGGCAGGTCTAGTCTAGACGTCCTAGCACTCGCCCCAGTTGTACAGCCGACTTTGCTAGCGACGGTTCACTGACTACATACGCTCTCATTTGCAGAGACGACAGTTTAGCATAGCCTCCAGCTACGTCATTTGCTACGACCTAGCAAGGCGCCATATTCAGTTACTATAATCTGAACACATAATATTGTGAATCATGTACCGTCAAGAGTGACGTTCATCATTAATGGATTAAAGTTAAGTATGAAACTACTTACGTCCGCATTCTGAATTCTCATTCCTTGTCATGTTCCAGACCTCACGTCAGTATAGTTCTTCCCTCCGCACGCCAGCCTGCGTGAGCTAAAACGCGTGCATTTCGGCCTCCGATCGTAACACGGTGTTGGCTCTTCTGCCAACACAACAGTTACATAACTTGACATGGTGGTGCTGTGCTAGTGTCACTCCTAGTCGAGAGAAAGGGAAATTTTATCAAAATTCAATGAAGGCGCGGTTGGGCAATGAAATCTGGGGCCACTGGCAGAGTGTGGTAACAGACGATAGCCAGCAGGCCAAGCAAGGTAAACATGACACTCGTGGGCGCGGAGCTGCGACGGCGGTATTGCACGCACGATTTGCTTTGAGTGGAGCAACAACGAGGCAGGAAACTGCAGCGTTGTTTTATTACGATGTATGAGGTGGGACACTAGACCATAGTCAAGAGTGGAAATTTGTAAATGGCTGACGTGTGGGAATTTATCCTTGCCATAATTTCTGTCTCTCTCTGACACTACATCAGAAGTGAGGGAGAAACCATTATAAATAGACATGCAATTTTAGCTTGACAGAGTGTGCCAGGGCAGTCAAGTGTCAAGTGCTGGGCTACGCTTATAGGAGCCAGCCTGGCAGCAATGTTATAAGTATTCTGCATAAACTTGTGCTTTGTTTCTGTGTACTTGTTCGGACTATGTTCCACCTCTGGGGACACAACACTGGGGGGGATGGAACGGCAGCCTGGAACTTGGAGATCGCATGGTCTGCCTGAAAGAGGGCACTGACAGTGATCTACAGTGGTTCCCGGAGGGCCTCAGTTCCACTCGAGTCTACAGGCCACATTCACTTCCCACCTGGCGTACTGGGGTCCGGGCGAGGCAGAGATGTTGGCAGGTGTTGCCATCCGGGAAGCACCACTGGCTGCAAGTTGCGGCACAGCGTCCAGGAAAGCGTGGGTTCGAGTCCGGTCCTCTCCTGGGAGCAGTGGTGGCCCAAGGGCCAAGGGTGACCAGTACATCTCCCTTTGTCCTGTGGTCGGACAAAGCAAGCTAAACTGGGTGGAGGGTGGCGAAGACCTGGGACTGTAGCAGTCTCCAGAATCGCGGGCAGCAGCACGGTGCAAGACGTGACGCATCAGCGGGCGGCGACCGGGGAGAGCCTTGGCTGACTTCCATCAGAGTGGCCTTGATGGTGGCAGCAGCAGCGTCGGCATACCAGGAGTTGCTGAGCCGGCGGGACTCGCGGGACAGCGCTGCGGGTGGCACACCGATGCTGTGCTGCACCCTTCGAATACTGTAAATTAGTTAAATAAAGAAATGTTACCGAATACCGCTGTATCACTCTGCACTGCCCCTTCACGCTCTTGAATCTGCTCGGCCTCCTGAAAAAATATGGCCCAGTGGGTCCTGGCTTCAGCTCAGCCATCTAGAGTCACAGGTTCAACCACTGACCCTGCAACAGTGCATTGTTTCTCAAGGGATGACAAAATGGATCTGGTTGAAGCTGAATCAAATGCATTCTCAACAGCTATGAATCGTGGCCAAGTTGACAATTTATCAACACTACTCGTTACTCCATTCTGCCATTTTGTTGCGACAGACAAAATAATGGTCCACTGTGCTACATCCAGCTCTAAAGTCAGCTGGTTCCTTTGCTTGATTAAAATATTTTTTCTGAGCGGTTCATGATGATTTTATTGACTTTAAGGTACTTACGAAAGGCCATCAATTATTCACACTAGTATTTTGGGTATCTTCTACATAGTCTATGATGTGAATTACGAATCCAGTCTGTTAATTATCACCATGTGACTTTGCTTTCGTAAAATTATATAAACCATCAAAAGAAACGTTTAGAGTGGCCTTGTATGACAACTATATAGCATCGAATGAAATTTAAACTGTTTTCAAAATCCCCATAATACTGATCTAAATATTACCAAATTTTCATTACAATGTAAGTTAATATTTATAAGTAAGAGGTAATGTGTAATCTATGAGTGATGTTGTAACATAAGAACCTGACTGAAACAGTTAATGTAATTTTCAGGAACAGGAAGATGAACTTCGTAGGACGTCAGCAATTCATTTTGAAAGACTAAGAAAAATGGAAGCTGAATATGAAAAAACTCTTGCAATCCAAAAAGAAAATCTCCGGATCAGACATGAGATGGAATTAGCAGAAGTAGCCGAAAGAAAACACGAACATGTTTTGCAGCTGAAAGAAAATCATACAAGGGATTTCTCAGAAGTGAATGATTATTACAATACAGTTGTGCTGAAAAATTTGTCGTTGATCAAAAGTATCAAGGTAACCACTTGAAAGTTTTGTTGATTTATTTTGAATTTCTGTTTGGATATAGAAGTATTTTATTCACGCTATACACAGATATCATTTAAGGTGTAAATCTAGACTATATCTTTAGTATCTCGTAGTGTTGGTCAATTGTCATTTGGCAGTTTCCTTCAGGTTCTATTCATACACTTTGTTGATTTTATCTTACAGGTAAACATTTCTTTTCCTTATATTGCTTAAGGATAAAGTGAAATGTACACTTTTATTCTGATATATAATTTACTAAGTGTTTTGTTAAAAAGAGATCTTACTAATTTGTAGTATCTTTATGGAAATCATCAGTTTTTAATTTTCTAGTTATTGGGATATTAGATGGAGTGTTGAACACTTGATCGTGTACTTATTTTTTCTGTAGAACTTTTTTTCAGTGGAAATTAAATAATGTCCTTAGTATTCAGCACAGAATGTATTTGTACACCAGAAATGATTAATCTCCTGATGAAGAAAGAAAATGTGTGACACAGAGGGGTACCATCAATATATTACAGTAACAATATGCAATTGGTGTTTACATGAGCAGTATACAAATGAAGAACATATGTGGAAATGTATACAATCTCGATTGTCTGGTTAGAATTCGTGAGGCCATATACATAACACAGATGTATGCAAACATAGATTTAGTCTGAACATGCTAAAATGGAGTGAACCTAAAACTGATCCTTGGGAAATATAGATGTATCTGGGTAGTGCCATGGGTACAGTGATACTGTTCATAACACGGTCCTGGAGTGAATAAGTAGGTTATTGTAAGAGCCAATGCTCCCAAAAATCCCTAAAAGGACATATATGGAATGTGCTGCAAATGTTGTCATAGAACCTGAAAAATATGTGTGTATCTGCCTACAGAAAGTGAAACAACAGCAGAAGATAACAAGCAGGGAAATATGTGAAATATTGCTCACCTTTGTCAACTTTCTTAATGGTGGACAATGTTGTAGACATGCACAGGTCCGAGAAAGTGTTATGGGTCATGACCTTCCATCCTCTAATAAACATTTCACTAAAAGTTTTGGTATTGTTACGTATATCAATTCCAAGTTTCTCGGCAAAGTTTTGGAGAATAAAGTAGCATGAAAACTAAGAGAGACAGGCTTCTGGCTGGCCTGAGTGCCTGTGTACAAATCCGTGGAGACGCTGATGACGCCTTTTGCCAACAACGAATTAGAAACTGTTCGCGAGTCCGCACCTGAAACCAGCAAAACACAGGAAGGTTACGTAAAACAAGACAGAAAGCGAAAAACTGCCCAATAAGGCAAAAATCCAGAGAGATTAACTTTCTCGAATGGCATTGGAAACGACAGAGACAAAAAGCATTCCTCACATATACACGGTCACTTACATATTACTAAGTGATAACCGATAATGGTGAGTGCACACTTCGAATTTACATCGTGTAAATTACGATATTGTCAAAGTTGTGAGGGTGGTTACTGTTGTAGTTTTCAAAGCACTTGCATGACTTCCCAGATTTTCTATCAAATGCTTTTAAAATGATGTACATCTTTCTGAATTGCAAATTATTGCGAGTTAAGCCAAAACAATGTACTGAGCACTAATGTAAAAAAGTTGTTTTTATTATTACTTTATATTATGACAATGTACTGTATATGTTGTTATCCTTCTTTTTCCATTTCTTGCATCGAGCTCCGACCATCCGTGGACCATTAACATAATTAATCATCGGAACTGTTCTTTCGAATGAGGTTCTTTTTCCTATCTCACCAGTATCTTTGCATTCTCTCGCTCTGCTGTTTTTCCATATGGCGTGTACCTCGGGAAACTCAGCGTTCATTTGTTGGATACGGGGTTAGCAAATCTGTGTTTCCTGACATGGGGCTGCTGAGTGCCACCAGTCTCCTGTAATCGTACATTCTGGACTTGCTTCAGCGACGACCGTGCTTCGCGGCGGTTGAATGTTGTGCGTCACAGGGAATGAGGATTTGGCTTAACTGCCTGGCTCGCGGGGTTGACGCAAACCTCTATCAAAAGACCCTCAACCTCAAGGTGTGCTGTTTCACTTTCTCTCTCTAAACAATGAGATACTTCTATAAAAAATTTTCTCAGCACGTCACAACCTGAAGAGATTATGACTACCAAGAAATTTTGCGTAACTCGAATACTGTGATGACAACGAGGATGCTCCAATGGCGGCGAATAAAAGTTAGTCTATTTTTAGACAAAATTCTGTAAAATCCTGAATGATTATAAGTCAGCATGCATGTATGAAGTAGTTCATCGTCAAAATTAAATGGTGGGGCTGTGACCATCCGACCATTGAGGAACTGACGACGTCATTGTTTAGTGATAGATGACCGACCAGTTTGACAAACGTCTTCCGTAAAAATGTAAACGAGAGTGAGAAAACGATCAGAAAATAAATCTCAGGGTAATTCTGATTTGTAATAAGGAATAAATAACGAAATAACACATAAATTGTCCGGTCGCTATACCACCGAACAATCCGCCCTCAATATTTTCGATGCGGCCACTGAAAAAATAAAGAAATACATATAGTCAATCCCACAACAGTGTGTACGCCGTTATCTGTATGAAATAAAAGACGCTGTTATAAATATGTGTTTAGATGAAAATACGTGTTATTATTAATTGCACAATTACCTAATAGTTAATTCAGTCACCACCATTAGCTGTTATAGCTTGGCGCCTTAGCCCTCTCCCCGGTAAATCATCCACGTTTCCAAACTCTAGATAACATTTGACCCACTTCGCAACAAATTTTAGCACCAGCTTCATCTGAAACCTATGGTCCCTTTGGATGATTTACCAGGAACACTGCTGCCTCCTGACGCTTCAGACACTTTGCTCTCATTTTAAACTGCAACCGACAAAACCAATCATTCCACTCTCACACTGTTTATCTACATGCTGTGTAAAATTGCATTGATTACAAATTCGAGACCACTGCCAGAGATGTCGTTGCGGATGTTACATTTAAAATTTTGGCGTACTCTTTCATGTGAAACTTACTGTAAAATTGTATTCATTGCACAGGAAACGAGGAAGGTAAAGTGTTTTGAAATAAATACAGTCTGCAATAACATTACATTATTACCTATTTTGGCCTAGCAGTAGGAGAATGTGACTTTCGTGTTCAAATATCGAGATCAGACTAGAAAAAGACGCCAATACGTGGAAGAAAAAAATGAAGACAGTTTTAGTTGTCAAAAAAAAACTTCTTAGTATGAATTCTGGATACTTCTAGAAGTGTGGCTCGTTAATTAGAGTCTCTGGCTATAGTGTTAGTGCTGCACTATTTACCAATCAATTAAGTGTTTTAGCCGTCCTTTACAGAAACTGAAAGGACAACGAAAATTTTTCTACAAAGATTTTTTATGCTGTGGGAATATTTGTATGACGTGCCCTGCGCAGTGTAATTATAGTTGCTTTTTTTAAAAAATAGTTAAGATCGATGTTTTACCTCTTTACTTCCAGTGTATGTAATTTAATCGTGGTCCGCCAAAGCGAATCTTGTGTTGTTCATGTGCAGACTAGATTCAGCGACCGAAGTTCTTTTTCGCCTCGCCAAGCTACGTCCTCTGTCCACTAGAAATCCTTTTCCAGTGTTAGGTTGATAAATAAATCGGTTGAATAACTTTGTTTTCATAAAGATGCGTATATTTTCCCTTTAAAAGGGGAGGTTATATTACAGAATGGTAATGTGGCTAATGGCTCAACACACTCCAGCAACGACTCATATAGACAGAAGAAGCTAATTCAGAATTGAATGTTGCCCAGACTTCGACTTTCGTTCATGACTTCAAAAATATTCTCTTCTTAGTTCCTGTTATTACGTACAATTTGCAGTAAGCAGTTACAAAATAACAAAACTTATCGTCAGAAGAAAAAAATTTCTGTCTCCTCTCATCCTTCCTAGATACATTACATGGCCACGATACAATAAAATTATTACTCTGATTTGAGTCTGGTTTCATTAGAGAGAAAAGCAAAAATACAATGTACTGAAATATACGTGTAGTGACAGATTCAGACTTTTTTAAATGTTCAAGTGCTTGATACATAAGTCACATACACAAACATTTAATGCATTACATGTGCCGATGACGTGAATAGCTGTTGAAGTGGCACAGTTGCTAGTGGGGAACCTCTGGGAACATTGCTGTGCCTTAGATGCACCTCAGCAAATCCGCCAGTCTTTATTTAAACATTTAGAGACAGCACCACCATGTAGTGTGTTTGCCACGATGTCCAGACACCAACTGACCTAGTACACAGTACCACCACCAGAGGGCGTTGTTGTCTGTTCCATGGCGGAATCCAATATGTCAGTCATGATGTCAGCTGATGACACAAGTAGCGTTATCCAAGATTGCGGCAAACGGTGTGTTCACCCTGAGGTCTGGACCTCGTACATAGTACTACCACTAGAGAATGCTGTCGTCCGTTTTGTGCCATAATCCAAGATAGTGGGGGAAATGGCGAGAAAACGACTCTGCCTGTGCTGACATAAGTTTTTATTTTGCAGGCAGTGTCTCCACCATGAGATCTAGACTCTAACTGGCCTAGTACACAATACTGCCTCCATAGGGTGCTGTCATCCCTCCTGTGATGTAATCCAAGATGGTGGTCTGGAGGGGGGAAAAGGCGCGAAAATGACTCAGCCTGGGCTGAGCTGCTGGAGAGAGTAAGGAAGAGGTGTACTTTATTTATTTTGGAACAATTTATTTAGGGATGAGGTATGTTTATCACACTGATACAAATCACATGCTTCGAGTTACGCCACACAGCCCTCAGACCTGTAAACTATTCTTAAGTAACGCTCTGCAGACACACAAACAACTCTTAATTTACCGAAATAGTTTCAGTACAGACATGCAGACTTCTTCTAAGTAACACAGTACACTGATGTGTAGACCCACTCAGTACTCGTAAAATGTCCAAATAACGCATAGTGAAGCCTACAGACCTGCTCACAAAATAACTCAGCAGACACACAAACAACGTGCACATACACTGTCCGCCAACCCCTCTCCAGTAGACCACACAGGAGGCTACCTGCTGGCACACCACGCACAGATGCCCTCAAGTATGAGGTGGCGACATCCCTTTCATAATTGCTAACTGAGAAATTCCTCTCTAAATATGCGTTCACCTAAGCACTGTTGCTGGCATGACTGGATGGGAGCGCAGACGCTCCAGGGACGCGCACATCAACACTGCTGCGAGCCACAGCCGGATGCAAGCCAGCGCAACACATCACTCTCCCACTGCTGTAGGTGAAAGTTGTTTCTATTTTCGAGTATACTGTCAGTGTTGTATTGGCGTCACAACACTCCAAGGCACGCTCACACCTGTTTCATACGTGTGTTGCCTCTGGACAACATGTGTCTTTACCGTTGATGACAGAGTAGCGGAGGGTGCATTATACCTAGCGTGACATGAGAGACATGTCAAACCACGCTTAACCGTCCAGCGTGACGGACACAATGCCATGAAGTGCCTGCATGTAGCTACAAACCATTGCAAGCGCATCTACCAAGGTTCTCAATCTTATACTGATGTCACATGACTACGTAAAAAATAAGAATCGAATTGACCTCGCGGTAATTGTATAGCGTCCCAGAAATAGTTAACGTTCTCTATCTTGATGTCTCACTTTGCACACTCGGAAATTCTTGCCCTAACAGAACCTGTTTACGAAAATAGCGCAAAATAACTTCGAATACAGTCTTCTTCCCGGACATTACGTGGTATCCTGTCCATGAAATGTTACCCATCCTGCTTTCAACACACACAAAGGTTCCCTCCATTATGTAGAGGCTCGTATACCCCAGCACAAAGCATGTGAATGAATCGAGCATTATGATTGGCTCTTATCGAATTTACCCGTCGTATTACTGATGCCGCTGGTATCGAAGCACCGTCTGCCTTTATTCCTTCTGCAGACGAGACTTACAGCAGTTATTTTACACAGATCGCCATATTGCACTGGCAATTAAATCTTACAAACTACCATACATCTCGTCAAATACGGAAAGACTCTTACTAATCTACACTGTTCACCCATCGAGGACAGGGGCTTGAATATTAGTGCACGAAACCGATTTCCAACCCAGCAATATATCACTGCATACGACGTCAATGTAGTAAACATACAATTTGTATCCTGTGCCAAACAAAATCATCCCTTTCACATCATTTGTACATATACTGTGAAGACGGACAGTACTGTATGTACTCCTCACAGCAGTAGATATTTTCCCACAGCCAATGATCACAAGTCATCGACCCCAAATGCGTGACCAGAGCACCTTTAGTGGACTGAAGTCGCTCTCAGAACTTTTCTATAAATTCGGGCTCGTTTCCCCTTGGCACAAACACGTTACTGTTTCTGGCCCGATCCTGCTTCCTTGCTTGCTCGCTTTTCTACACACATCTCCAGACTTGGGGATTATAAGAACACATCTATTTTCGCATGGTTCTCCATAATATTATACCATTTTCGCGGTACTTCTGGTTAACAAGCACTAGGTAGCACCTACCGATCTCTAGCGCAACATAATTCCCCAGATACAGACTGGGAATTATTTCTCTACAACCCCAAAACTTTAGCTAGGTGGGGCATGCTGTAAACCACTGACTAACAAGAAGCTTGTCACGTCTGCAAAGACATTTACTCAGCAACTCGAAACAAATAGAGAAAACTGATATTTCCACTCTCAAATAGCAATGTCGTTGATGCAGTAGATATCAAATCATCACTTTGTGTATGTTGAAAGCAGGAAGGGTAACATGTGATAAACGGGCACTTTAGGTCCGCGAGGAAGACTGCATTCGACGTTATTCTGCGCTATTTTCGTAAACAGGTTCTATTAGGGCAAGAATTTCCGTACATACACGCTGAGACATCAAGAAAGCGAGTGCTAACTATTTCTGGGACTCTATACAATTTCCTCGAGGTCTACTCGGTTCTTATTTTTTTACATAGTCATGTGACATCAGTATAAGATTGAGAACCTTGGTAGATGCGGCTGCGATGGTTTGTAGCTACGCGCGCGCACTTTGCGGCGTTGCATCAGTCACACTGGGTGGTTAAGTACAGTTAGACGCATCTCTCATGTCGCGCTAGGAACAATGCGCACTGTGCTAGTCTGTCATCAATGGTAAAGACACGTGCTGTGCAGAGGTGTCTCGCGTATGAGACTGGCGTGTGTATGCCTTGGAGTTCTGTGACGTCAGTATAACACTGACAGTATAGTCGAAAATAGAAACAACTTTCATCTACGGCAGCACGAGAGCGATGGGTCAAACTGACTTGCATCCGGCTGTGGCTCATGGCGGTGTCAGCACGTGTGCCCTGGACCGTTTGCGCTCCTGTCCAGTTGCGTCAGCCGCGGTGCCTAGGTGAACACATATTTCGAGAGGAATTTCTCAGGTACCAATTATGAAAGGGATGCTGCCGCCTCATGCTTGAGGGCATCTGGGCGTGGTGTGACAGCTGACAGCCACATCACTTCGCAGGGCTGCAGGTAGCCTCCTGTGTGCTCTACTGGACAGGGGGTGGTGGATGGTGTCTGCGTACATTGTTTGCATATCTGTTGCGTTATTTTGTGTGTAGGTCTGTAGGCTGTGCTACGCGTTATTTGGACATTTTACGAGTACTGAGTGTGTCTAAACATCAGTGTACTGCGTTATTTAAGAGGAATGTGCATGTCTGTATGGAAATTATTTTGGTAAATTAGGAGTTATCTGTGTGTCTGCAGAGTGTTATTTAGGAGTAGTTTACAGGTCTGTGGGCTGTGTGGCGTAACTTGAAGCATGTGTTTTGTATCAGTGTGATAAATTTACTCCATCCCTAAATAAATTGTTCCAAAATGAATAAAGTACACTCCTTCCTTACTCTCTCCAGCAGCCCAGCCCAGGCTGAGTCATTTTCACACCATTTTCCCCCTCCAGACCACCATTTTGGATTACATCACAGGAAGGGTGACAGCACCCACTGGTGGCAGTATTGTGTACTAGGTCAGTTGGAGCCTAGATCTCTTGGTGGAGGCACTGCATGCAAAATAAAAACTTATGTCCAGCACAGGCAAAGTCGTTTTCTCGCCATTTCCCCCCACCATCTTGGATTATGGCATAAAATGGACGACAGCATTCTCTGGTGGTAGTACTATGTACTAGATCCAGACCTCGTGGTGAACACACTGTTTGCCGCCGTCTTGGATAATGGTACTTGTGTCATCAGCTGACATCTTGGTTTCCATCTTGGAGTACGTCACGGAACAGATGATAGCGCCCTCTGGTGGTGGTACTGTGGAGTAGGTCAGTTGGAGTCTGGACCTCATGGCGATCACACTAGAGGGTGGTGCTGCATCTAATTGTTTAAGTAAAGACTGGTGCATGATTTTGAGAGTTGACGATTAGCAAGCATGTTTGCAGAGCCTTTTAGATGGATTGTTATTTTGACAATTTACGAGTTGTTTGGCTTTCTGGACATAAGTGCATTGCACTATTTACGAGTGGCTTGGAGGTCTCTAGTCCATGCAATGCGTCATTTTTACAGTTAACAATTTGCAGGCGATTGTGCAGAGCATTATACATGAGTTATTTAGTAGTAGTTTGCAGGTCTGTATGTTGTGTGGCATGTCAGAGCGTGTGTTCTGTATCACTGTGATATATATACTCCATCTCTAAATAAATTGTTACAAAATAAATGAAGTACACTCCTTTCTCTCTCCATCAGCCCAGTGCAGGCTTTTCCCACCAATCCCTAGAAAGAGGTAGTGGTCAGGTGACTTAGGTTATTGGTGGTAGTCTAAGTGTCCTATCTTCCTGCGATTTTCTTAGTTTAGGCATCTTTAGTGCCAAAATTCAAACTTGGCACCAGTTCCTAGGACGAGGTGGCGGTCGTGAGACTTAGATTGGTGGAGGTAGTCCGAGCTTCCCATCTTCCTGCGATTTTCTTAGGTTAGTAGAGATACCCCAATTGACCTATCTTTACTGCCAAAATTCAAACTTGGCATCAGTTCCTAAGAAGAGGTGGCAGTCGGGTAACTTAGGTTACTAAAGGTGGCCCAGGTGACGTATCTTCCCACGATTTTCTTAGGTTAGTAGAGGTAACCATCGTGTGATGCATTAACCTGTTGGAATTAGAACTTCCCGCCATTTTTGGGGGGGAGGGGGCATTAGGTTAGTGGAGGCAGTCCAACTGACCTGTCGTCCCACGAAAATTCAAACTTCCCACAAAAGCCGCCATCTTGGACGACGTCATCGCCACCATTTTGGATAACGGTACTTTGTCCTTGACCTAATAATCACAGGGCTGACCACTTGCAACATCAGAAAGAGCAGACCATTGTTTGTCACTAAGAGCGCGAAGTATTGCCCTACTGCTGCACAGCACCTGGAATCTGATTTCACAATATCCAGTGGATGTGTTGTATCAAGGTAAACGGTGCACAGAAGACTTCAGCAAAGTGGCCGTTTTTGTTGGAGACCTACTGTCTATTTACCTCTGGCATGTC
Organism: Schistocerca piceifrons; assembly: GCF_021461385.2. Taxonomy (NCBI): domain Eukaryota; kingdom Metazoa; phylum Arthropoda; class Insecta; order Orthoptera; family Acrididae; genus Schistocerca; species Schistocerca piceifrons. Next base: position 192,521,526 of record NC_060141.1, read on the forward strand.
TTTACAGCCACGTGGGATTAGCCGAGCGGTCTAAGGCGCTGCAATCATGGACTGTGCGGCTGGTCCCGACAGAGCTTTGAGTCCTCCCTCGGGCATGGGTGTGTGTGTTTGTCCTTAGGATAATTTAGGATAAGTATTCTGTACGCTTAGGGACTGATGACCTTAGCAGTTAAGTCCTATAAGATTTCACACACCTTTGAACATTTGAACATATCTTTGCAGAAGGGAACATCTAGAGCAGCAGTCAATATGCCACCTTTATGGTCGAACAGTGAACCAATGTTCTTGTCACAGATGAGTCCCGATTTGGTCTGGAGAGTGATTCTCGACAGATTCACATCTGGAGGGCAAGTGAACACGATTTCGAGATCCAAACACTGTGGAAAGAGACCAATATCGAGGAGGATCCTTAATGGTGTGAGCAGGGATTATGTTGACCACTCGTTCACCTCTTCATGAAACTGTATGGGTGGGTCAGCAAGATTTTACTGTTATCAGGTACTGTGAGAAGTCTTGGGATCTCTTGGGCGGTTGTTGAAAGATGCTAAGGGTACAGACTTTGTGTTGATGGACAATAGTGCTCGACCTCATACAGCACGGGTGGTTGATGGTTTTTTGTAAATGCAATATATTGCACACACGGCGTGGCCTACTCGCTTTCCCAATTTGAATCTCATAGAGATGCCCTAGGGAGAGCGGTTGCATCACGCAGCATCCATCAATCACTCTCGGAGACCTATGAGCAGCTCTGAAAGAAAAATGGGCGGTATTGCCTCAACATGAGATTGATGACATCAAAAATTGGTTCAAATGGCTCTGAGCACTATGAGACTTAACTTCTGAGGTCATCAGTCCCCTAGAACTTAGAACTACTTAAACCTAACTAACTTAAGGACATCACACACGCCCATGCCCGAGGCAGGATTCGAACCTGCGACCGTAGCGGTCACGCGGTTCCGGCTATAGCGCCTAGAACCGCTCGGCCACCACGGCATGCTCGATGACATCATCACAGCATGTTCCGTAATGGTCAGGCCAGTGTGGGAGCCAGAGGTGGCCATAACCCCATACTGAGAATATTAAGCACTTGTCAGAATGTGTTTGTAAATCCGTTAAGTTGGAAAAAACTAATTGTAAGTACATTTTGGCTAGAGTTATTCATGTAGCAGTAGATTACGTGCCGTATTCTTTACGTTTTTTCTACTTTACTATCACCTGTTGTTACTATTTTGTGGCAAAATAAACGTAGACTTGCAAAATTTCAGTTTGTTGCTTTAATTTTGGACACCAGTGTAATTATTAATGGCGCGGTGAAGATATAATATAATTTTTATCTGATACAAACTATCGGTACACGGACGGACTCCTATAATTAGACCGGTTTTCACACTCAGGTTGCCACGTAATCGTGAATTATTTAGTCTCATAATCTAAAACTAGTGTATCACACGGATATGTTGATTAACCTCGTTGTGGAGATGTGGAAAGTCTCCCTGTGGAAGAAATGAAGACATCCTGGACAGTTTTAACGTAAAAGGATTTGTCTTTAAAATGGGAATTACATTATAGATCAGTCAGTTTCATCTGCACATGCAGTGGGGCGCTTTCAACTGGAATGGCGAAAGGTCGCGGAAACAGCTAGAAAACAAGTAAGATTCACGATGTCCTCAAAAGGTTAGAAAGCTGTTCTTGTAAATTTTTCAAGGTCACAGCGAATTCTTCATGCCTCACGCTTTCTCTACGCCAGTGAGCTTAGTGAACTAGACTGTGCCGCGCGACCGCTACGGTCGCAGGTTCGAATCCTGCCTCAGGCATGGATGTGTGTGATGTCCTTAGGTTAGTTAGGTTTAAGTAGTTCTAAGTTCTAGGGGACTGATGACCTTAGAAGTTAAGTCCCATAGTGCTCAGAGCCATTTGAACTAGACTGTGTTTATCGGAGTTTGTCCGTTTTACGATGTAATTTTGTTTTTAAATGCGTCTCCTACAGATCAGAAACAAATTTTCCTTACCTTGCAGTGACTAGCTGTGGGAAATGTGCAATCAAGTCCGCTTAAAAATAGAAGTCTGCTGTCCAATTCCGAATGTTCTAATTTTCGTTCCTGCACTCCTTTTTCCTTCATAAACTCAACAACAGCGGGTTTTAAATCAAAAAATCTCTCCGGGCACGCCCTCTTGACTAAACCAACGTATTTTGCGCTAATATATAAAGGCTCCATATTCTTCGTCCATTTCCATCGGAGATGGTTGAAACTGACGCTGGAAAAATGCATGTGACTTCAGAAATTTTACTATTGGCACCACTAATTTCTTCGCGTGCCTTATGCCTACAAAATTAGCACAAAGTGCTTTTTGATGTACAGAACCATGAATCCCGTCTTTCGATCGTTGTAATTTTTTGCTCTTTCATTGTCAACTGAAACTTTCTTTGTGCATGGCGTTGTAATGTGATTTCATGTCAACTTTGCAGCACCGATAAATTATGTGACTGCATAATAGATATCGAGAGTTCTCATCCCTCTCTTCTGTCATTCCCAATCAGTTTTAAAGCTTTGTGACAGTAGATCGCTATACAGCCTCTTTTTGTCAAATGGCCGATGGCCCTGTGAACGTCCTTCATATCACGAACAAATAGTGAAGGGTAAACAGCGCTGACACCACGATTTTGCCGAATTGAAGGGAACTGTGTCGACCGAGAAATGCCGCACTGTAGTAGTAGATGAAATGTCGAGCTATACTCGATACTTCTGAGAAGTATCGACGAAAGCTGAGACAGACCGAGCCTCGGCCAACGCATAGCCTCCACGTCCAGCTTGGGAGCCGATTGGCATGCCATGGCCAGCCCTGCCCTAGCTGCTCTTGGGAACACTGTGGCACCCATTACTTCTCAAGCAATCACTCCCAACGGCCACTGTCGTCCATTGAACAGTAAAAACTTCCATCCTACCAAGAGAGCGCCGGAGGGTAGCCCTCCTGAGAAGATATCATCTAAAGTTAAAATAATGTGTAATAACAGGGCATGCACTGTTAGTCAAAATGTCTTTCTTGTGACTAGAAGAGAAGAAGGAACTTAAGAGAAAATATTACATTTTTGTATACAAAAACTATTAAGTGGCTATGTAATGGAACATTACTGGCAGAAACAGTGACATCACAGCAAGTTACCAACTTCCTGAAGTCAAAACTGTTGGGCTGTAGCTGAACTGCATCATATCCTTAACTATGCTCAAGATGTAGTACGTGCAGTGGCATAATACATATGTACATTACAGTGCTTAAGAAGGAGAGGGCTGACAAAGACGGTTGATGAAGTGCGAAATGTAATGCATCACAAGAATCGAACACTGGAAAAATTCCAATCACCTACATTGATATTCGATTCACTGGTTTTGCCAGGTGACATTACAGCTGGTTTTATAGGACTAAAAATTAGACCATACATTCCCTACTGCATGAGGTTTTTCATGTACCATAAATTCAGGCATTCCACTATCTGATGTAATGGTCAGCCTACGTGTTGTAAGTGTGATAAGACCACCCAAGCTGATGGAACTACGTGTACCTCATCTTATTTCTTTGTTAGTGCTCAGGCCTGCATCCCACATGGAGCAGACAGTGTATGATGTTCAAGAAAGACGAGAAAATCCAGAAATTGAAGATTTGATCAAGAGAATACGATACGCTCAAGCGAAAAAATAGTGTTCATCTCTTCAACCCACAGCCTTCACATCATTTGCAGCACTGATGAAGAAAAATGAAAAAGGAAGTTCTTCCACACAGATGTCACCAATGGATTGTAATACAAAAAATGCTGTTGTGAGTGTACTTGTGGAAGCAAAATTTTTGATGAAACTGCTGCTGTCACCATACGAACTTCACTGATAATCAATGCTTCAGCACGTACCATGGATGCTGCACTGGAAGAGAAGTCTCAATTTAGGTCAGCCTAAATCAGCATCATCAAACCGGAAGGAAAAGACTAAGCCCAAGTATAATATCAAGAAACTGGAATCTGAGCAGGTAGACCGTAAGATACACAAACACTCAGATGATAAAAACTCGCTCATGCACAGTGAGATCTGCTTAAATGAACTGTAAATTCCTCTCATTTCTTCTTCCCCTTCTGAAGTGGATCCTGTGAGGAACGTGAAGACATAAATCTTGCTGATTAATGTCTCCTTTGCTACAGTGGAACATAAACGGATTTAGAACACATCTGGACATGTGGAGGAGTTGAAATCATTAGCACAGGGAGTACCCCTGCGACTGTTTCTATAGGAAACATATATTAAACGTACGGACCCCCCTGCACTCAGGGAGTACAGCCTCCACTGAAAAGCGACCTCAGTAGCTAAGGAGCTAAAGCCCGAGTGGCCATCTGTGTGAATGACACCATTCCGCTTATGTCCTTCTCAGAATAGATACTCTGGTGGTTGCATCAAAGTGAACAGTCGATTCCGTCACACTTTGTAACGTGTATCTGCCTTCCAACAAAGATACGGATAGAGCGCTACTTTTTGACCTGATTTCACAATTCCTCTGACCATTCATATTTGTAGGAGATTTTAGCACACATAATATGCTATGGAGAACAGTATATCAACCCACCAGAGGCGCCGACTTGATGAAAGCCTCATTTTGTCATGACAGTTAAGCCTTCTTAATTCTCGTAGTTGGGCACATTTTAGCACTGCAGTGGGGTCGTTCTCCGCTATAGGCCTAGCTTCCTCTGTTCCTTCCCTTTCAGATGCTACCCAATGGGAAGTGCTCGATGACTTGCATTCAAGTGATCACTCCACTATCTGGATCCACCTCTCAGACAGAGCTGTTCCTGAAAGGAAGCTGCCTTGGTGGTTGCTTTGCAGAGCAAACTGGACTCTGTAATGTTAACTGGCTGTGTTTGAACGCTGGGACAGCGTCCAGAATTTGGTAGATCACATTACCAGCATGATCCATCATGCCACTGATGCATCCATCCCAAAAGCATCAGCCCACCTTGAGAGCCAAAATGTCCCCAGATGGAACAACAAGTATCTCTTCACAATCAGAGTCAGACACATGGCCTTGCAGCAGTTCAAATGGATCTTCTGCGAACTTCGCAGGTCGTGCGGGCAAAGGCACAGATGACAATCAAAGAGAGCACGATAAGGTCATGCATAGAAAGTGTTTTTCGTCTCTCTAAATCGGTCTCCTAGCTCTTCAAATGTATGGGAAGCCATAAGGAGTATATCTGAAAAATGCATCAGAGCACCTATAACTACTGTACTGTAGCAGGGGTGTCTTCAGTCTTCACCTGGAGGCATCACAAGGGTAATGACAGATGACCTCAGTTCGACCACTACCACTGACAACCACGAACCAGCTTTCCATCAACATCCGTAATTAATGGAGAGAGATGGTTAAAATTTCCATTCAAACAACACAAAGGACTACAACTAACCATTTTCTACATGGGATCTTGATTATGTATTGTCTTAGGTCAAAGAGACATCACCAGGGAAGGATATAAACTAGTACACGATGTTACAGTATCTTAAACAGGATGCAAAGGAAATCCTCAGATCTCATTTTAATAAAATTTGGTTGATTGTAGGTTTTGCTGATTTAATCGATTTTAGTGTCTCTTCTGAAACCTGGGAAGATCATCACATTGATTAGTAATTACCAAAGCATGTCTTTCACTACCTACAGAAGAAAGAAGCTGGAACCAATGGTCAACTGGCGTCTGACGTGGGTCACAGAATAATGGAAACTACCTGGTCACATGCAGTGTGGATTTTGGAGGCATTGTTCAACCCTCGACAACCTTGCCCTGCTGGATGCAGAAGTAAACAATCTTACTTACACATACAGCATCTCAAAGGCATCCTCTTCGATCTTCAGAAGGCCTAAGCATGCCAGGTAACAGGCGAATTATGGCGTCCTGAAAATATTCTAAGTTCAGAGTTGGCATGGCCACACAGGCTGCTCAGCTGGCCGATCACGTGGTGCCAGACATTGGCCGAAGCAAGAGGGGTCCAGTCCGAGCGCGTGGCTGGGAATTCCATGGTGACACTGTGTCGATGAAAGAGACTTGTATGAAGAGAGTGCCAAAGATGGCGGACTTTGTGAAACCATCATGGCAGACATTTCACAGTTCATGTAGAAATTAATAGTAGCCAGATGAATCATGATATATCAAAAAGAAACACGTACATTACTATTATTTGCTCGACGATTCTGATGGTGTAATCAGATTTTCAATATCTTTATTAGTTTAAAGTTTAATACCTGATGGTAAATTATACAAGTAACACCCACCAACGAATTTCCAAAATCTAAACGGTTCGTCCGATTTTGTCGATCGGCGTGTCTTTAGAAAGGTATTAGTGTAAACCCAAATTGGTATAAATTACAGGCATGTAACTTGAATAGTACATGAGTTATTGGAGGTCAAAGTGGCCAATTACTATCGCGTCAGGCCATAAGTACTCCACAGTTACACGAAGAAACGGTAGCAGTATGCTTATAAATATATTTATTCGTCTATGTCTTTGTTTATATCCGATATATCCTGTTCATGAAGAAATTGGTCAAATATTTACTGTGTTTTAGAAAGCACTGAGACATTAGGCTACTGGCCTACTTTTGCTTGCTATTCCTTTGATATGTGTTTATTTAATTTGTTCATGTATCTAATAAAGTGTGTTAGAGCGTGTTTATGGTCCAGCCATAGGAACATTTATTTAATGTCAAGTTATTTAAATGTAAATTCAGTATTTCGAATGTATTTCATTATGTCTGTGTGGGTGTGTTGGCTTGAAGACATGGCGTGAGCGCTCTAGCCAATCACAGCGCTCGTGAATGGGGAGACTGGATGGAAGCGGGAGAGGAGTTCTGGAGAGGACAGCACAGGACACGGAGAGTGCTGGACGCGACGGTGCGACGGACGGGCCGCGGCAGCGACTTGGAGAGTGTGGAGCGGTTTGCGGGTGGTCGTGGCACATAGAAATACTTCAGAGTGCCGACTTGTGCACTTGTGAGATTTCCCTGGCTTCTACAGTGAAGACGTAGTGTGCGTTTAGAAGTGAATATCTCGCGAGCTATGTTGTTGTTGTTCAAATGTGTGTGAAATCTTATGGGACTTAGCTGCTAAGGTCATCAGTCCCTAAGCTTACACACTACTTAACCTAAATTATCCTAAGGACAAACACACACACACCCATGCCCGATGGAGGACTTGAACCTCCACCGGGACCAGCCGCACAGCCCATAACTGCAGTGCCTTGGACCGCTCGGCTAATCCCGCGCTCCTATATTGTTGTTCACAACTAATTTCGTGCAGTAGGAGTCTACTGTTTCCCTGTTATTCAACTTATATTTTATTTAATTGCTGGGCCATCGACACCAATAAGTGTTTGCAGAAATATACCACATTCTCAAAAGTACTTCTACTATCATACTCATCATTTAAAGTCGTTAAGATAGTACCTGCAGATTGTATTTAATTACAATCCCCCATTTATAAATTTCTACGTTACACCACAATTGCTGAGTGATACGAACCTATGACCATTCGATTCATGTGTGTATTCATATTGTATACTGTAGACTCAGCAGTATTTAGCTTGTAATGCGGCAACTACGTATCCCAGCCCCTAGACAACGAAACCAGCCAAAACTTTTAATATTTCAACACTGAGCCAGAGGGTACGTAGTTGGGGCCACAACACCATCCATTATTTCAATTATTTTTGAAAGCCACAAGCAACGTATTCTAGGATAACTCCATAGACGGGGGCTCCCATAATCATTTGGTCTTAACTTTCAGATACTTTTTTTGATATTGGGTCAGCGATATTCTTTCCAAGATTCGAGGAAGAGAATGGTATCCCCCATGGATCTGTTTTAAATGGACTCTGTTTCTTTGGACTCTGTTTCTTATTGAAATCAATGGTGTTACAACCACAGTTAAATCTCCTGTCCAATGTTCATTTGTTGTGGATGGGTCTTCCATACTCTGCTCCTCCCTATGCCAAACCTTGCAACGACCACTCGTCAGTTGCCGTTAAGAATAAGATGATTGGAGGAGTGAAAGATAACACAGTTTTTAAATTTCCTTCAGAGAAATGTCTGTGTTAATTTTAATTTTCTCGTGTCCCTTTTATCCTGCTCATTCTTAAAATGAGGGACACAGTTCTCAATTTTAAAAGTTCAGGGAGGTATCTGAGTCTCACATTTGATGAGACAGTGACATTGTTTTATACCTGGGAATATAAAGGCCAAAGGTCTAAAAGCACTGGATATATCCTAACGTCTTAGCCACAGCTCATAGAGAACAGACCAAACATGTCTGCTTCAGTTTTCCTAGGTGTTTGTGGAATCCTTTCTTGACTATGAATGCACAGTTTATAGCTGTTAGGTCACTACATTTTAAAATAATCGATGTTGTTCACCATGAGGCGAGTCTGTTGGCAAAAGTGGCAATAAGACAGTCCAATTCTCATCTTCCATGTTGAGGCTGGAGAGATACCATTCGCCAACTGGTGACAAATCTTCATGAGGCGATATGCATGCAGCCTACTACCCCAGACAAATCAGGCAAAAGACCAGCAAATGGCGGAAATAATTTATTGTTTTGAAAATTCTGGAAAATACTCATATGGGGTATAGTAGCAAGAAGCAAAAAAGTTCCCCACCCTCCGTCCTGGAGGGAAGGCATGCACCCCTTTTCCCTCCACCAAAAGTAAGTTTCTACCATTTTTTAAATATTTTGCACAAACTCTTATAAAGAACTTGAAGAGTGTTAGATCTGTTTCACAAGGAAGTGATTTCACCGACAGTGTGTCGAAAGGATAGATTAGTTGTACACCAAGAGCCCATCGCTTATCTGAAGGAGTGGAACAATTCTGCGATGTATATTCTGTCTTCAATGATCATCATGTTGAACTAAGAAGTGACAAGACAGAAACTGATGAGAAAATTTGCAAAAAATTTCGCATATAGTGCATAATACTGAACAAAAGACTGTATAGCCGAATTGTTGTGAATCGATAACTGTTAGGTTTAGAATGATTTTCACTCTCTTTTCTGCCTTCAGATATTATTACAAACATTTATGTGCAATGTATGTGTTTCTACACGTGTAAAAGGCAGGTAGTTATGGAGGAACAGAAGAATGATTTAACTGAGTTAATGTCAAAGTTGAAAATTATGCCAATGGATATTATGCTAATGCATTTTAAATTTCCCAGATAGAATGACTCGAAAATTGTTATCTGATCTTCTTCGAGCGCTTTTTAATTAAAAATATTTATCTCACAATGGATGTCTTCGAAAAATGAAGTATTTTTCGTAAAAATTTAAAAAAGTTAAAAAATGTAATTAAGAGGTGGGAGAGGGGGATGCTCACTTGAACGGGAGAGAACTTTTGTATTACTACTACTCCCAAAATTATAAAACTTTATTATTTCCCCCGTTTTTCCTATTTCGCTGGGGTATACTCTTGATCACACATCACCTGCATTCTAATCTGTTGCTCACACTCCATATGAGCGACTACTCAGAAGTAGACTACAAGCAACGAGGCTGCTAGGGATCACATGAAACAGGACATAGTGACTCTTAATATGGACCGTATTACTGTGCTTCGTCGACGATTGAGTCATTCGCCATTCTGATTAATCAGGAGACCCAGATTTATCAGTATACAAAAAGTATTATACCCAGACTATGAGTACTGGGGCAATGAGAGCATCACCCCAGTCCGCATTATTGCCAAACTGATTCAGATGGTTGATCCAAGATGGCGGCCATAGATATGGCAACATCACACTGATGTCATGGCGAGAAGTTATGGTGGTATAACGGTACAGCCTACCCCAGGACTCATATGAAATGTCCGATACCACCTCTTTTTTATATGCATCTGAATATTATCGGACAATTCAGTGCTTCCTAAGGCCTTGTATGCGTGTCTTTATATGTATCATTCTGTCCCATTTGATAAAAAACTTGATATCCACTGCGAAGGCATGTGGAATGTTGTAGAAGGACTCGTGTTGTCATTGTTATCAGTGGATTGTTGTCATTGATAAAATTATGTACATGTACTAAATTAAGTAACTAATCAAGAACTTAAAGGAATACGTCCTTAGCAATAAATAACTAGAGACTGCAGAGATGTTAGGATGAAAAATCAATGCTTCTAATTAACAAAATGGTAATCTAAAAATCCAGTAACAAAGGACCTCACTATCTTGAGAAACAGCTTAAAAGTTCCCAGAATGAGATTTTCACTCTGCAGCGGAGTGTGAGCTGATACGAAACTTCCTGGCAGATTAAAACTGTGTGCTGGATCGAGACTCGAAGTCGGGACCTTCGCCTTTCGTGGGCAAGTGCTCTATGAACTGAGCTGCCCAAGCACGACTCACGGACTGTCCTCACAGCTTTAATTCTGCCAGTACCTCGTCTCCTACCTTCCAAACTTTACAGAAGCTCTCCTGCGAAAGTTTCAGCTTAAAAGTTATTACCAAGCAATATATTTTCATTTGTTAATTTATTTTTATGTCTTCCTCTGTAATTAATATTCATTTTAATTATATTTCTAATTAATTCTCCAATTGTTTACATCTCACAGTTTTCTAATTTCGAGAATCTGAGGCCTTATTTATGCATTTTATGTACGTAATCGGATGAGGCATGAGCTCTGTACTGTCATTAAATATTAGCAACCAAATCCAAACTGTGATTAATAATGTAACTAAAATAAAACAAGAGACATTATTGTAATTAAAGTTCAGAATGATTTTCTTATGGAAAACTAAAGATATTACTATAAAATATTGTAATTTAATACTGTTTTTTATACCTTATTCGGCTGTAACATCAGTTTATTTATGTTTTGTAAATTTTAATTGTAACATCAAAATTGAACAAAATTAATAACGCTCTGTTTCGGAAGTTATTGTTAAAATTCTATATAAAATGATGCAGTGATACTGTGAGGAGTCAGTTTTGAAGTTACTTTTGGAAGTCAAAGAGATCAGTGAAGTCTGTCTGTGTTTTGTTTACATGACGAGTGTGCATTTCAGATATCAATTAATGTGAATAAATTTTGTGAATCATGAAAATTTCCCATTCATTCATCAATGGACCAGGCAGAAGAAACTTAAGTAATATTCAATATGAATCGTTTCAGTGGGAAAAATAGTCTTCGATATATAGCATTTCAATCCACCTGATTTTGGTGAGTGAGAGATGTGCCTCCATCCAAGTTACAGATCTCCACTGATTCTCTCGAAATCCCATCACGCTTTGACAGCACTGATTCATTAGTTAGAAGAACGTCTAGTCCTTTGCTCATCACTAACATACAGGAGGAAATACATAACCATGCAGAGTATACATGGGCTGCACCTACAATTCATTGATATCGAATGACTGACTATAAATATCCCTCTTGACATGACCTCATCTCCTTTACCGTTTTCCTATGATTACCACACTATAAATACGATAGTTTAATGGGTCCCAAGTCTTCGTTGACAGCACAGTGTCTCTCTCCTCATTATTTTTTGTAACACACAACTGAATAAATCCAGGAACTATAAAAACTTTGAAAACATCACCTGGTAGAGAACTGGATTAGATGCTACCATGTCTCTCGCTTCCGATATATGGGAAACAAATACCCACTGGTGTTGGCATGAACCAAATGTGGTGATCCTATTAAATATACATGTATTGGAAGAGAGAGACATGGTAAAATTTTATTGAGTTCTCTACCAGGTGATGTTTACATAATTTTTATAGTTCGTTGTTTTTTCAGTTGTTTGTTACAAAACAATAACGAGGAGAGAGACACTGTGCTACCAACTAAGACTTGGGCACCATTAAACTGTCGTATTTCTAGCATGGTAATCATAGGAAAACGATAAAGATCAGGTCATGTACAAGAGGGATATTTATAGCCAGTCATTCGATATCAATGAATTGTAGGTGCAGTCCATGTATACTCTGCATGATTATTAATTTCCACCTGTACATTAGTGTGCTATTTTTCTTGTTGTGATAGCTCTTTACCTAGTCAGTGATGGGCGAAGGACTAGACGGTCTTCTAACTAATGAATCAGTGCTGTCAAAGCATGTGGGAATTCGAGAGAATTAGTGGGGATCTGTAACTTGGATGGGGACAGAACTCTTACTCATCAGAATCAGATTGATTGAAATGCTATATATAGAAGACAGGATTTGTGAGAATACGGCAGGTAAGCAATACTGCGGCGAGACAACATTCTTTCGTGAGGTTTTTTGTTCCTATAGACGAATGGATTGACATTTTAAGACGTAGACCAAATTTACATCTATATGCTTACATCGCAAGCCATTGTACGGTATGTGGTGGTGGGTACTCTGTAGCACTGCTAGTCACTGCCTTCCCTATTCCACTCGTAAATACAGCGAGGGAAAAGACTACCTATATGTATCCTCGTGTGCGCTATTTTACCGTATGCGGCGCTTATGCGAAATGTACGGTGGCGGCATGAGGGTCGTTCTGCAGTCTGCTTCAAATGCCAGTTCTCAATAGTGTTCCTCGAAAAGAACATCGTCTTCCCTCCAGAGATTACCATTCGAGTTCTCGAATCATCAACCCACTAATTTAGCGGGAGGCAATACGAACGTCTCTATAGGACTGTATTCTGAGGGAAACCTAGGTCTGCAGAGTTGTACAGTTCTAGTGTGTGGTAGTCTGTATAGTGGTATTTTGTATTTGCTCTCTGTGTCTCCGTTTCCGGGATATTTTGTAAACACATCTCAGAACGTTTCGGTTTTCGGGAGGGATAAGGGGGAGCATATTGTTCAACATACCAGTATCTACCCCACTAACGTTTAAGCTCCCAGTCTTTCTAGGAAGGATAGGACAACTTTTGCGAGTCTGGAATCATTAACAGCTTTCTGACATGGCAAGTGGTACTGCAATGACGCACAGGTACGCCCTGGTGACAGCTGTTCACGTACAATCCACGGGTGGAGAAGAGAGTGAAGCAGCTACTGCCCCACCCTCTCCCACAGACCGACAGGTCTCAGCAGGATTAGTTCAGGAGCAGTACACCGGAATTCTAAGTGACTCACTTCCATCAGTATGACAAGACAACCGAGGGACAGAACGCAAATATTATTGGATGTCTTCTGCTATGTGACGACAGTTACCACCCATTTCGATTTTTTACCTGCCTGTGGGAAGCCTCCAGAGATGTCAAGGAAGCGTCTGTAACGTTTACTGGCGAGTGTAATCCGATTACAGGAAATTACTCACCATGCAAAGGGGCTCTCATGACCAAATGATTTAATTAACCTGTCAATTTGATATCAATGATGTGTCGCCAGACGAGTGGATATGAGAGTGAGAGTGCCACGAATATGATTTGAGAGTTGGAGTGTTAATCAGGGGTTTTTTCGTTGTGGTGAGATTTTTTAACGAAACCTACACAGCGCGAGATGATCATTGTAATAAAATCAGCTATATTATCAAATTTATAAAGTGATATGTAGTGTTGACCTAATATTTACAACTTTTCTGTGATGAAATGAAACGTCTTGTGCCGAGGGCCTCCCAGCGGGTGGACCTGATCGTCTGGATCTTTACAACATGTAACGGTACTTTTATCGAAGTGAAAATGCGTGTATAGTCCGATTTCTTCTACCTTCGAAAATAACTCGTATAAATGGGGGGACTACAATTCACATGAGAAATCCGAGGTGTATTGACAAAACATCATTCCCATTTCAAACTGAGGAATTGGTCTCTGCACCTCAAGGTGAATACACATAAAATTTGATATTCCCGCTATTTTTCCCCGGGCCAACATCTTCAGGGATGGGGCTGTAGTTAGTGTAAGTCGGGCTGCAATGTGGTGTGGCTGGTGGTGGGGTGGTTGGAGGGTAGAGGATTAGCTGGGCCTTCGGTGAGTGACAGCTCCCTGGCTGGCCAGCTCTACCGGTACACAATACATTCGGTAGATGGCGCTGGACTAGGCTGGAGGGTCTGGAGGTGTCTGGTCAGTTTTCTTTTTCGTCTTGACACATCTTGTTCAGATAAGATACTCAGCACTGCATTTGTAAAAATATCATATCATATACTTTCCAATTTCTGTTGGCTAGGATGCGACTTGTGACTCATAAATAGGTATAAGTGTGTTTCCTTATCAAATGATATTGCTGCAGGAGTCCTGTATGTAAAGGCAGGGGGGTAGAGGCCCAGTCATCTAGAGGGATGGACCGCTTCCTTGGAAAGCAGCAGGGTCCAGAGCCAGGGCTACCCTCAGGGTGAAATCTACCTCTTCAAAGCGCTAGTTGCTGTTGCTGTTAAGTTTGCTATCTGTCTGTCGGTCTGCCTGCCTGCCTGCCTGCCTGCGTGTTTCGTCTGCCTGCCACTGTTGTCCGTCTGCCATCCCTGCTGCTGCTGCTGTTATCGTCTGTCCATGTGCCTGCCTGCTCGCCACCGTTCGGGACTCGCTGCCGCCTGCTGTCCGTCCGATGACGTCCGTCCGCCGCCGCTGCCTGCTGTCCGTCTGTCGCCGTCCGTCCGCTGCCGTCCATCGACGACGCCGCCTGCTGTCCGTCTGTCGCCATACATCCACCATGAGCCTTCCCACCTCCTCTGTCATCTGCACCTCTCCCTCCCCCTCTTCCACTGTCACTTCCTGGAGTGCCGCCCCTGGCCTCCCTCCTTATACCTCGCCTTCCCTTCCTCCACTCACCCATTCCCCCATCTCTTCCCTTGTTGTGTACTCCCACATCTACACCCTTCCTCCAGCTTCCACACCCTCAACAGCTCCCACTACTGCCCCCGCCCTCACATACGCCACTGCTGCTGCCTCTGCTGCCACCTCTCAGGTGGTCGGCTTCCCCTCTCTCACCACCCCCCCCCCCCTGTCACTTCATCATCTGCATCCCCCACATGCATCACGTCACGCTAGGCCACCATCGCCACCACTAAACCGGCTGCTTCTCCCGGGACCTCCACTACACCACCAGGTTCTGCCACCCACCATCTCCTTCTCCTCCCCATCCTTCTCCCCTCCTCTCAGCCTACAGTCTCCAAAAAACACCAAAAGCACGTCATTACCAACTCTGCTCCCGCCACTTCCCACAAAAAGTCACCACCTTCTCCCACACCTCTCATCGTCTCCACGGACACCACCCCTCCTCCAGCCACCCATACACCAACCCCTACCTTCCACACCTTTGTCCTGTCAGCCCGAGATACTAAGTTCCTTAATGCCCGTACCCTCACCGTGGAGATATGGAAGTATCTTCCTGGTGCTCCCATCTCCCAACTGATTCCCTGCAGGGACTCTGTCCTTATCAAGTCCCCGTCCCCCTCCTTTCATACGGACCTCCTCCGTAAACTCCATGTCTTATGTTTGGCCCCCATGCATCTCTGACACCCTTCATCTCCTCTTCCTCTCCTCATCAGCCCCAGCCTCCCCATCGCCCCCCCCACCTGCATCATCGTGATCACCAAGCTCATCCCAGTGATTATGGAGGATGAGGTGTAGGCAGAACTAAACTCCTGCACCATCGTGATCACCAAGCTCATCCCAGTGATCCCAGTGATCCATCTGGACCTGGTAATCTGCTCTGCCTGCTGTATCCACAATGCCTCTGGTCCCATCTCCCTCATGTGGGTCTTTTTGGAGTCTGTCCCCTCCATTGACCATTTCCTCATCCAGGGTGCCCTGATTTACCACCATCACCACCCTGTTGAATCTTTGATATCCCCTCCCCAATCCTACCAGTGATGCCCCACGTACAATGACCACCTAACCCCCAACTGGCCCATTGCAAGGCCTCCCACTTTCTTAAAAACTGCTCCAATCTTGCTGCTCCTCCCTCCTGTAACACCTTCAATGGCTCTCATCCCACTTACTCCCATAAGTGTAAAGCTAAATCCCCTCCTGCCACCCCCAAACTTACAGTCCCTGTCCATCCCATTGACCCCCCATCCACCCCAACAATTACCTCTGTCCAGTTCCCCCCCCCCCCCCTCTGCTGAGGACATCATCCATTTCCTTACCATTGTCCTCCGAAACATTCACCCTTTCCAGCTCCCCCACACCTTCAAACAGATCTCCCTTGCCAGTCGCTCCATCTTCCACTTGAACACCTTTGCCCACAACCAAGCCCACTTCACCTTCACCCACCTCGACACCCTAGTTTAAGCCTCTTCCCTTCCCACTCTTCCCCCCCCCCTCTCTCTTCCCATCATGCTGTGGCACAAGTGTCGCATCCTCTTCCAGAACATCCACTCCTTCCACACCAATAAATACCTACTCATGAACTCCCTCCCCCGCCACCAGGTTGACACCTTCCTCTTGAACGAAACCTTTCTCCAGCCCAACCATTCTATCTGCACCTCTCCCTAAATCCTCCACCACACTGACGCCCCTGGTCCTCGAGCCCAGGGTGGAGTCGCAATTGGCCACCTTAAACATATCACCGTCTGGTCACAACCCCACCTCAATACCCCACCGACCACCTTATCCTCAGTGTCTTCTTTCTCTCCCTCACCATTACATGCGCCACCATCTATGGCCACTCCACTGCTCCTCTTCCTTATGACTTCATTTCCCACACTGACCGCACCATCTCCACCTATGTGACTGCCACCATCAACATCCATAGCTGCTCCCCTGCCGCACTTCGGCAGTGTCATCAGTTCCTCTCCACGATCCAAGGAGACCTTGTTCCCCTTCCCCAACACACCCGACCCAAAAGCGACACCACCCCTGATGTTGTCATTGTCTCTGCCAACCTCCTTGGGCGTGTTGCCGTCGACATCCTTGACCCAACAGGTACCGACCACCTCCCCGTCCATCTCACTGCTACGTCTGCTCACCACCCCTCTCTGGTTCCCCATCCTGCACCCCCTACCAAGGTTTTCCATGACTACCATCATGCCAACTGGGAGGCCTACTGGGAATCCATCGCCACCCAGGCCGAAAGCCACCCTATTACCTATCACCATCCTGATGACATCATACATGCCTCGTCCTTCCTTCAGAAGGTAATTACTGACGCCATGGAGGCCCATGTTCCTGGCAGCCCACCGTCCCACTCTCCCTCTGCAGGCTGTCCTCCTCCTCCGCTAATCACACCTCCTCTATTGCTCCTTCCTGTTCACTCATGACAGGGATACACTCCAACGCCACTGGCAAATACAGCGACACTTACGGAACCTTATTACTACAAAGAAACGCCGGGACTGGCGCCAGACCTGCACATGACTCAACGCCACCCTCCCTATCAACTCGTCCAAGTACTGGTCCACCTTCTATCGCCTTACTGGTTCCCATTCTCATCCCCAATACCCCCTTCTCATTACGACCGCCCCCTTCCTGACAACCTCAGTAAGGCCAACCACTTTTTCTCTCACCTTTCCAAGGTCTTCTCCATCCCAGATGATCCCCATTTCGATTATTCCGTTTTCCCCACTGTCATGGAATGCGCCGATACCTCCACTTGCTCCTAGTCTCCAGTACTTGGGGCAGTTGTCCCCCCTTCGACATCAACACTCCAATCACAGCACAAGACATTACACTTATCCTCTGGTCCAAACGCAACATGGCCCCTGCTCACGTCTGTGTCACCTTCTGCCATCTTAGAGAAAGCCCCTTCTTCTTCCTGACTGTCCTTGCCCTTCTCTATAACGTCATCCTCTCTACCAGCTTCTACCCTGACCTGTGGAAGACTTCCTGCGTCCTCTTATTCCTCAAACCCAACAAACCCCTTAAGTCGCCTCTTCCTATTATCCAATCTGCCTCACCCCCATCTTTAGTAAGGTCTTCGAATCCATTCTCTCCCGTCATATCCATCAGCACCTTAATCAACACCACCTTCTCCCCCTTGTCCAGCGTGGCTTCTGACCCTCTTTCTCTGCTGAAGACGCAACTCCTTAACCTCATTCACCTTATCTCCCTCCAGCTTACCTCCAATTGCTCCGCCATTTTTGTTTTCCTCGACCTCCAAAATTTCTATGACCATGGATGGCATCCCAGTCTCCTCTTTAAACTTCAAACCTACGCCCTGCCTATCAGTTTTGTCCATCTGGTCGCTTCCTTCCTATCGCGCCATCCTTCCTATGTCACCCTCCACAACACCAACTCCCATATCTTTTATCCCAGTGCTGGCAGCCCCCAGGGCTCTGTTCTCTCCCCTCTCCTTTATCTCTTGTATATGGCTGAAATGCCCAAGCCACTCCTACCTGTCCACCTTCTCCAATATGCTGATAACACCACGTTCCTGGCTCTCTATCCTACCCTTCAACAGTCCCAATGCACACTCCAAACCCACCTTGACCAGTTCACCACTTGGTGCAACCAGTGGTTCCTTTGTCTCAACCCTTCCAAAACCCAGGCAATCATCATAGGTCACACCACCTACTCCTTCCGTCTCCATGATGTCTCCCTCTCCCTTTTTGGTCGTCCCATCCAGCTCACCCCCACCCTGAGATACCTTGGCCTCACCCTCAACTGTCACCTCACATGGACCCCTCACCTCCTGACCATCCCAGCAGAAAGCCCATTCCTGCCTCCACCTCATGAAACTCCTGTCTGGCCGGACATCCTTCCACCATCCTCCAAACCTACAAATCCCTTATCCAACTGTCCTCTGTTATGCCAGCATTGCCTGCATCTCTGCACCCACCTGCTTTTACAAGGCCCTTCAAATCCTTGAACGCCATGCGCTCCACCTTGCCTTCCATATCTGCCTTCCTTTCCCCACATAGCTCCCGTACGACCTCATCCCCTTCCCCCACCTCCTCCTTTTCCTCCAACGTCTCTGCACCCTTTACACTGCTGCAGGCTTGATCCCCCC
This sequence comes from Schistocerca piceifrons, assembly GCF_021461385.2. Classification (NCBI taxonomy): domain Eukaryota; kingdom Metazoa; phylum Arthropoda; class Insecta; order Orthoptera; family Acrididae; genus Schistocerca; species Schistocerca piceifrons. The sequence continues at coordinate 192,540,384 of NC_060141.1, forward strand.
CACCCCCTGGTTTCCTCCTTCCTCACCACACCCCGCCCATTGCCACGCCTCTATCGCTATATCCCTCCCTCTCTCCACCTCCACACCCTCCATCTCCTTCATCAGGGCAATTCCCAGCACCTTCCCCTCCTGTACGATGAACTTTGCCTTGTTCCCCTCCCCTCCCAGGGCCCCCTTTTCCTTTCTCCTCCTTCTCCCAGAGCAGATTTTCCTCCTCCCCCCCCCCCCCCCGACTCAGCACCGCATCCTCAATTCTTTCCCTCCCACGTCCTTTCCTCCCCAGCCCTCTTTGGCGCGCCCCCCATCTGTCTCCCCCCTCTCCTCCCCTCCCACCCTTCTTTCCTTCTTCCTCATCTCCATTAGCCTGGCAGATCAAATGGCTCAAATGGCTCTGAGCACTATGGGACTCAACATCTGTGGTCATAAGTCCCCTAGAACTTAGAACTACTTAAACCTAACTAACCTAAGGACATCACACACATCCATGCCCGAGGCAGGATTCGAACCTGCGACTGTAGCGGTCACGCGGTTCCAGACTGAAGCGCCTTTAACTGCACGGCTACACCGGCTGGCCCTGGCAGATCCTCTATTTGCTCATCACCATCAGTGGGCTACATCAGTGTTGTGTTTGGTGCTGTTCTCCTGTGTGTCGAGAGCTGTGATTTTAAATGTGTGCTGGACTTGTACATAGTGTTACTGTCAGTGATTGTTATGTGCTGTGCCGTCTGTTAATACTTTTATGCTCTGGTCATGCTTTGCCTTGTGTTCTTTTAACTGTCGCCGGCCGAAGTGGCCGTGCGGTTCTAGGCGCTGCAAGTCTGGAACCGCGAGACCGCTACGGTCGCAGGTTCGAATCCTGCCTCTGGCATGGATGTGTGTGATGTCCTTAGGTTAGTTATGTTTAACTAGTTCTAAGTTCTAGGGGACTAATGACCTCAGAAGTTGAGTCCCATAGTGCTCAGAGCCATTTGAACCATTTTTTTTAACTGTCCCAGTGTGTGTTTTTTTTGTGTGCTACTTTTATATGGTTTTACAGTCGCCCCATTTTTGTCTATTGTCTTCACGATGTTGCACCCCTTTTTATATCTCTGTACAGCGTATTTTCTCCTTCATGTTATTTTTAATGTCTTCTATTGTATGATCTATGTCTTTCGGCTGAAGAGCAGTACATATACTGCTGCCAGCCTGCCCTGATGGGGAATTGAGATACAATAAAGAAGGAAAAAAAAAGAAAAAAATGAGGCACAGTCGCCCCCCCCCCACTTCGTTTTTCCTCTCCCCCCTTTTTCCCCCCTCATCTGTCCAGCCCCCTCCCCCATCTGCCCTTGGCTGTGGTGTGTCATTTTCGTGCCAGCCTTTTAGTGCAGTGTTTTCAGTGAGTGTTGCAAACAGAAATCATACTGTCCCTGGGTGTGATTTTTTTATATCTCTTGCAAACAGAAACCAGACTGTCGCCGTGGTTTTAACTGTCTGTCTACTATTTTACCTGCCTGCTTCCTGTGTATTTTCTTAGCATCGCCAACCCTTTGTTTTGTGTTTTAACTTCCACAATTTTCCGCCATTTTACAATTTAAGTCACCGTTTTTATCGTTTGCTTTTATTGTTTATTATCTCCTTTTTATGTTTTAAAAATTCTGTAGGCTGAAGAGCGGCGTACTAAGCAGCTGGCAACCTGCCCCCTTCAGGGAAACTTGATAAAGGATGATGCCCTCTCTCCCTCCATTGGTCCCTCCTATCAACTCTGATCCTCACGTCCCCTCCCTTCCCGTGTTCTTTTCCCGGGCTCCCTCTCCTCGTCTCCCCTTCCATACTGTATTTTCCCCACCTACCCTCTCTCTGACTCCCTTCTCTCCCCGAGTCCTTTTGCTCTCCCCTCCACTGCCTTTCCCACTCCTTCTCGCGTCCGCCCAGCCCCTTTTCTATTTCCCCTCCCTCCATCAGCTGTCTCTTTTTCCTTTCCTCTCCTCCCCCCTTTTCCCCCTCATCGGTCTGGGTCCTCCTCCTCCCATCAGCTGCCGCTGTGTCGCCCTCTAGTGCTCTTTTTTAAGTGAGTGTTCAGTGTTGTGCATCCCCTGTCAATGTTGTGAATAGCTACCGTACCGTAGCTCATTGTGTTTTTATCTCGTGTGACCAGAAACCAGACTGTCTCTGTGTTTTTTAATTGTGCCTGTCTATTTACTATGTGTTTTAATCAGCATCACCGATCATTTTTTTGTATTTTTTCGCATCTTTTTCTCCATGTTTCAGTTTTTAACAGTCACCGTTTTGTCGCCTGCTTTTATTGTTCTCATATCTCCTCATTCTGTTTTTTAACTTTTCTGTAGGCTGCAGAGGGGCGTGTTGTGCTGCTGCCAGCCCCCCCCCCCACTCTTGGGGGGGGGGGGGGGAGTCGAAATCCAATAAAGAAAAAAAAGAGGCACAGTGCCCGCCCCCCTCCCCATATGCATTCATACTCTATAGTGCAGTGTTTTCCATGAGTTTTCAGTGTTGTGCGTCCCCTTTTTAAAGTGTTACGAACAGAAACCAGACTGTCGCCATGTTTTTTAATTGTGCCTGTCTGTTTCCTAAGTTTTAATCAGCATCGCTGACCCCTTAGTTTTTTTTGTTTTCTTCACAACTTTTTTGCCATGTACCAGTTTTAAACAGTCACCATTTTATTACCTCTTTTTATTGTTATATCTCCTCATTTTGTTTTTTAACTTTATTTGTAGGCTGCAGAGCGGCGTGTTAAGCTTCTGCCAGCCCGCCCCACCCCCCACCCCCCTTCCCCCAGAGGTAGAATCGAAATATAATAAAGAAAAGAAAAAGAGGCACAGTGGCACAACTATTCTAATATTGTTATTACTTATCCTTATGTTCCTCGCTGGAGCATCTATTCAATTGTTGGTCAGCAGAAGGGTACTCATCTGCACTTCTGTTATAGCTTGCTGTCTTGTCAGTATCACCCATATAGGGCTTTTGACTAAAGAAGTAGTGAAAATATCCTCTCCATTTCCAGCAGGTATTCACTTGTAGTTTGGAAAAGGGTGCTTCAGTGATAGCTGGCTATCCTATAACCGCTATCACTCGTTCTTCCCATAGAGGGGTGTTGATAGACTAGCTGTAGCAACTTTCCAGGGCTAGACAAATAACGAAAATATCCACTCCATATCTAGCAGTTAGTGACGAAACTAGATGGAGCTACTGTGTAGTTGTCGATCAATGGCAATTCAAACTGTTTACATAAACAGTATTCCTCACTGCATACAAAATAATAAAGACTTACGTCCATCCTATCCAGCAGCCCAGCACAGACTGAGTCCTTTCCCCCCCTCTAGTTTCCAGATGGGAAGGGGAGAAGGGAGAGGAGATTGGGGCAAGGCCAACAGCGCCCTTTGATGGTGGTTTTGTGAACGAGGACAGTTGGCCTCTAAACCTAAAGGTGAACACACAAAATTTGATAGTCCCACTGAAAGCACTGAAGCTCAAATAGTTATAGGAATGGAAAGCTGTCTAAAGCCGGAAACAAGTTCAGCCGAAATTTTTTCAAACGACCTAACAGCGTTCAGAAAAGATAGATTAAATAGAGTTGGTGGTGGAGTATTTATTATTGTCAGACGTAGTTTGCCTTGTAGTGAAACTAAAGTAGATAGTGCTTGCTAAATAGGATGGGTTAACAATCGGACTAAACTATTAATTGGATCATTTAAAGACCCCCGACTCATAAGATATAGTTGCTGAACAGTTCAAAGAAAACTTGAGTCTCATTTCAAAAGGTACCCCACTCATACAATTATAGTCGGTGGTGACTTCAATCTACCCTCGATATGCTGGAAAAATTATACGTTTAAAGCCGGCGGCAGGCATAAAACGTCATCCGAAATTACACTGAATGCTTTCTCAGAAAACTATTTTGAACAATTAGTTCATGAGCCCACTCGAAGCGTAAATGGTTGCAAAAGCATACTAGACTTCTTAGCAGCAAATAATCCTGGACAAATAGGGAGTATCATGACGAATACTGGGATTAGCGACAAGAGGACAGTTGCTACTAGGCTAAATAAGGTAACACCTACAACCATCAGAAAGAAACGCAAAGTACGTCAATTAAAAAAAAGCTGATAAAAGTGCTCTTAACTCGTTTTTAAGAGACTGTCTGCACTCCTTCCGATCAGATCACGTAAGTGTAGAGAAGATGCGCAATGATTTCAAAGAGATAGTATCGACGGCAGTTGAGAGATATATACCACATAAATTAACAAGTGATGGTATTGATCCCTCATGGTACACAAAACGGATCAAATCGCTGTTGCAGAAGCAACGAAAAAAGCATGCCAAATTTAAAAGAACGCAAAATCCCCAAGATTGTCAAAGTTTTGCGAAGTTCGAAATATGGCGGGTACTTCGATGCGAGATGTTTTTAATAATTTCCACAACGAAACTCTGTCTCGGAATCTGCCAGAAAACCCAAAGAGATTCTGGTGATACATAAAGCACACCAGTGGCAAGATGCAATAAATACCTTCACTGTGCGATAACAACGGTGAAGTCACTGATGATAGTGCCACTAAAGCAGAGTTATGAAACATGCTTTTCCGAAACTCCTTCACCAAAAAAGACGAAATAAATATTCCTGAATTCCAATCCAGAACTACTGCCAAGATAAGAAACATAGAAGTAAGTATTCTCGGTGTAGCAAAGCAGCTTAAATCACCCAATAAAGGCAAGGCCTCCGGTCCAGACTGTATACCAGTCAGGTACCTTTCAGAGTATGCTGATGCAATAGCTCCATATTTAGGAATTATATACAACCGCTCGCTCACAGAAAGTTCCATACCTAAAAACTGGAAAATTGCTAAAGTTACACCAATACCCAAAAAGGGAAATAGGAGTAATCCGCTGAATTACAGGCCCATACCACTAACGTCGATTTGCAATAGGGTTAATGTTCGAACATTATGAATTACCTTGAAGAAAACGATTTATTGACACATAGTCAGCACGGATTCAGAGAACATAATTCTTGTGAAACACAACTAGCTCTTTACACTCATGAAGTAATGAGTAATATCGACAGGGGATGTCAAATTGATTCCATACTTTTAAATTTCCAGAAGGCTTTTGACACCATTCCTCACAAGGGTCTTCTAACCAAACCGCGTGCCTATGCAATACCGAATCAGTTGCGCGACTGGATTCGTGATTTTCTTTCAAAAAGGTCACAGTTTGTAGTAATAGACAGAAAGTCATCAAGTAAAACAGAAGCAATATCGGGCGTTCCCCAAGGAAGTGTTATAGGTCCTCTATGTTTTCTGATCTATTAATGATATAGGAGACAATCTGAGTAGCCCTATTATATTGTTTGCAGATGATGCTGTCATTTACCGTCTTGTAAAGTCATCAGATGACCAAATCGAATTGCAAAGTGATTTAGATAAGATGTCTGTATGGTGCGAAAAGTGGCAATTGACCCTGAATAAAGAAAAGTGTGAAGTTATTCACATGAGTACTAAAAGAAATCCGATGAATTTCGATTATGCGCTAACTCACACAAATCTTAAGGCTGTAAATTCAACCAGATACTTAGGGATTACATTTACAAGTAACCTAAATTGGAACAATCACATAGATACTGTTGTGGATATAGCAAACCAAAGACTGCGATTCATTGGCAGAACTCTTAGAAGGTGCAACAGTTGCACTAAAGAGACTGCTTACAACACGCTTGTCCGCCCTGTTCTGGAGTACTGCTGTGAGGTGTGGGATCCGCATCAGGTGGGACTGACAGATGGCATCAAAAAAGTTCAGACAAGGGCAGCTCGTTTTGTACTATCGCGAAATAGGGGAGATAATGCCACAGACATGATATGTGAATTGGAGTGGCAATCATTAAAATAAAGTCGTTTTTCGTTGTAACAGGATCTTCTCATGAAATTTCAGTCACCAGTTTTCTCCTCTGATTGCGAAAACATTCTGTTGGTACACACCTACATAGGGAGAAATGATCATCAAGATAAAATAAGAGAAATCAGGGCTCGCACAGAAAAATTTAAGTGTTCGTTTTTCCCACTCACCGTTCGAGAGTGGAATGGTAGGGACTATACCAGGCACGGCCTACATCTCAACAGGAAAGGGAAGGGGAAACTGGCTGGGGTAATAGCACGAAATTTAAGGGGGGGAGGCACTGCCATGAATGGTAAAATACCAGTGGTTACAGGTGTTGGAGCAGCACCTTTTTTAGGATAGGTAAGACAGAAAGATGTCAAGTTCTACGAGAGGTCAGGATTGAAACAAATCTTCAGTTTAGGAAAGAAATTAAACAGCACAATTCTAGCACATTGGATCACCAATCACAGCTGTCACTTATAAATTTTCACCAATCACAAGAAATTTTATCTCCACCAAGTTGTATCTCAGTCCTAGGTAATTCCATTGATGAATTAAAGTCACCCATCCCAGTTGACATAATCTGCCTCTCTGAACACCATGTGACCACTGGTATAGGAACTAGGCCTAAGCACAATGAGAAACTCAGACAGGAGAGTACTGCAAATGTTAGAATAAGGAAAGGTTCTCATAAAAGTATAATTAAAAATAATGTAAGTATATTTCATCAAAATATTGGGAGTTTAAAGAATAAAGTAGATGAGCTTCTGGTTTGTTTAGAAGATTTAGAAGCTGAGAATGAAATAGATATCCTATGCCTGTCTGAGCATCACATTGTTACTGATATGGATAAGGTAAATGTAAGTGGTTATAAGCTCTCTGCACATGTAATGAGAGAAAATATGGAGAAAGGAGGAGTTGCCATATATGTCAAAAGTTATCATTGTGCAAAAAGTATAGAAACAAAAAAGTTTTGTGTAGAGAAACATATAGAAGCATGTGCCTGTGAGCTTAAATTAAATAAAGGCACATTTATAATTGTAACTGTATATAGGTCCCCATCAGGAAATTTTCATCTATTTCTGAAAAATTTGGACTCCTTGTTGTGCTATCTGTCAGACAGGGGGAAGCAAATTATTATTTGTGGGGACTTCAATGTAGATTCTCTGAAAGAGGGTAATAGGAAAAATGACCTTGAAGTATTACTCGGTTCTTTCAATTTGACACCCGTTATTGATTTTCCTACTCGGGTGGTAAAGGATAGCAGCTCACCGATAGATAACTTCTTTATAGACCAAGATAAGTTTAACCAGATAAATGCTCAGCCTGTTGAGAATGGTCTTTCTGATCATGGTGCACAACTAGTTACAATATATGACATAGCACCGTTCAGCAATACTAAACAGTCCTCCAAAGTAGTACGTTCAGTCAACGATTTAACAATTGCAAATTTCAGGGAAAGCCTACAGCAGTTAGACTGGGATGAGGTGTACCGTGAACCTGATGCCAATTTAAAATATAATTTATTTCATGACATTTTTGTAAATGCATTTGAAAACTGCTTCCCCAAGAAAATAGTTAAATATACTCGTAAGAAACCTTGTAACAAACCATGGCTTACTAAGGGTATAAAAATATCTTGTAACCGGGAAAGGGAAATGTATCTGACAGCAAGAAAGAGTAGTGACCCAGAAACTATCAAAAATTATAAAAACTACTGTGTTATATTAAGAAAAGTTATTAAAAAATCCAGGAGTATGTGTATCATGTCTGAAATCAGCAACTCTGATAATAAAATTAAAACAATTTGGAATATTATTAAAAGAGAAACAGGTCAACCAAGAGCAGAGGAAGACAGTATTACCATCAAATTGAATGAAAACTTTACGAACAAAAAGTCAGAAGTTGAAAATATTTTTAATAATCATTTTCTAAATGTTGTGGATATAGTAGGATCCAGGTGTTCATTAGAAGATGCTAGGCTGTTAATGGAAGAGGCCATACCTATGCAATTTGATACAATTGAAATCTCACCCACTTCTCCCTCTGAAATTAGGAAAATAATAAACTTGCTTAAAAGCAAAAACTCACATGGAATTGATGGCATTTCCAGCAAAATATTAAAAGCTTGTTCTCAACAGATAAGTAAGATTCTCAGCCACCTGTGTAATAGCTCTCTGGAACAGGGCATTTTCCCTGATAGACTGAAATATGCTATTGTTATACCTTTGCATAAAAAGGGGGATAGATCTGATGTCAACAATTACCGTCCAATCTCCCTTCTAACAGTTTTATCCAAAATTTTTGAGAAAGTAATGTATTCGTTCGACGAAAGATCCATGCCCAAAGACCAGAAACTTGCACAGGCCACACCCATATTCAAGAAAGGTAGTAGGTTGTCGCAGGTTCGAATCCTGTCCCGGGCATGGATGTGTGTGATGTCTTTAGGTTAGTTAGGTTTAAGTAGTTCTAAATTCTAGGGGACTGATGACCTCAGATGTCTCATAGTGCTCAGAGCCATGTGAACCATTCAACACCGATTTAGAAATCTTGTGAAACTCAACTAGCTCTTTACACACACGAAGTGTTGGGTGCTATTGACAAGGGATTTGTGTACTATTGACAAGGGATTTCAAAATGATTCCGTATTTCTAGATTTCCAGAAGGCTTTTGACACTGTGCAGCACAAGCGTCTTGTAGCGAAATTGCGTGTTTATGCAATATCATATCAGTTATGTGACTGGATTCGTGATTTCCTGTCGGAGAGGTCACAGTTCGTGGATTATTGACGAAAAGTCATCGAGTAAAACAGAAGCGATTTCTGGCGTTCCCCAAGGTAATATTATAGGCCCTTTGCTGTTCCTTATCTATATAAACTACGTATTTATGGGACAATCTGAGTAGGCGTCTTAGGTTGTTTGCAGATGACACTGTCGTTTATGGATTGGTCCAGTCATCAGAAGGTGAAAACAAATTACAAAACGATTTAGAAAAGATATCTATATGGTACAAAAATTGGCAGTTGACCCTAAATAACGAAAAGTGTGAGGTCATTCAAATGAGTGCTAAAAGGAATCTATTAAACTTCGGTTACGCGATAAATCAGTCAAATCTAAAGTCAGTAAATTCAACTAAATACCTAGGAATTACAATTACTAACAACTTAAATTGGAAGGAACTCATAGAAAATGTTGTGGGGAAGGCTAACCAAAGAGTAAGTTTTATTGGCAGGACACTTAGGAAATGTAAAAGATCTACTACAAGACTGCCTACACTACGCTTGTCCGTACTCTTTTAGAATATTGCTGCGCAGTGTGGGATCCTTACCACATAGGATTGATGGAGTAAATCGAGAGAGTTGAAAGAACAGCATCACGTTTTGTATGATCGCGAAATAGAGAAAAGAATGTCACCGAAATGACACAGGGTTGGGTTGGACATCATTAAAACAAAGACGTTTTTCGTTGCGGCGGAATTTTCTCACAAAGTTCCAATCACCAGCTTCCTCCTCTGAATGCGAAAATATTTTGTTGGCGCCGACCTATATCGGAGAAACGATCACCATAATAAAACAACGAAAATCAGAGCTCACGCGAAAAGATATAGATGTTCATTTTTTCTGCGGTCTGTACGAACTTGAAATAATAGAGAATTATTGTGACGGTGGCTCGATGAACCCTCTGCCAGGCACTTAAATGTGATTTACAGAGTATCCATGTAGATGTAGATTGGTTTGATTTTTATACACTCCTGGAAATGGAACAAAGAACACATTGACACCGGTGTGTCAGACCCACCATACTTGCTCTGGACACTGCGAGAGGGCTGTACAAGCAATGATCACACGCACGGCACAGCGGACACACCAGGAACCGCGGTGTTGGCCGTCGAATGGCGCTAGCTGCGCAGCATTTGTGCACCGCCGCCGTCAGTGTCAGCCAGTTTGCCGTGGCATACGGAGCTCCATCGCAGTCTTTAACACTGGTAGCATGCCGCGACAGCGTGGACGTGAACCGTATGTGCAGTTGACGGACTTTGAGCGAGGGCGTATAGTGGGCATGCGGGAGGCCGGGTGGACGTACTGCCGAATTGCTCAACACGTGGGGCGTGAGGTCTCCACAGTACATCGATGTTGTCGCCAGTGGTCGGCGAAAGGTGCACGTGCCCGTCGACCTGGGACCGGACCGCAGCGACGCACGGATGCACGCCAAGACCATAGGATCCTACGCAGTGCCGTAGGGGACCGCACCGCCACTTCCCAGCAAATTAGGGACACTGTTGCTCCTGGGGTATCGGCGAGGACCATTCGCAACCGTCTCCATGAAGCTGGGCTACGGTCCCGCACACCGTTAGGCCGTCTTCCGCTCACGCCCCAACATCGTGCAGCCCGCCTCCAGTGGTGTCGCGACAGGCGTGAATGGAGGGACGAATGGAGACGTGTCGTCTTCAGCGATGAGAGTCGCTACTGCCTTGGTGCCAATGATTGTCGTATGCGTGTTTGGCGCCGTGCAGGTGAGCGCCACAATCAGGACTGCATACGACCGAGGCACACAGGGCCAACACCCGGCATCATGGTGTGGGGAGCGATCTCCTACACTGGCCGTACACCACTGGTGATCGTCGAGGGGACACTGAATAGTGCACGGTACATCCAAACCGTCATCGAACCCATCGTTCTACCATTCCTAGACCGGCAAGGGAACTTGCTGTTCCAACAGGACAATGCACGTCCGCATGTATCCCGTGCCACCCAACGTGCTCTAGAAGGTGTAAGTCAACTACCCTGGCCAGCAAGATCTCCGGATCTGTCCCCCATTGAGCATGTTTGGGACTGGATGAAGCGTCGTCTCACGCGGTCTGCACGTCCAGCACGAACGCTGGTCCAACTGAGGCGCCAGGTGGAAATGGCATGGCAAGCCGTTCCACAGGACTACATCCAGCATCTCTACGATCATCTCCATGGGAGAATAGCAGCCTGCATTGCTGCGAAAGGTGGATATACACTGTACTAGTGCCGACATTGTGCATGCTCTGTTGCCTGTGTCTATGTGCCTGTGGTTCTGTCAGTGTGATCATGTGATGTATCTGACCCCAGGAATGTGTCAATAAAGTTTCCCCTTCCTGGGACAATGAATTCACGGTGTTCTTATTTGAATTTCCAGGAGTGTATATTGTAAAGCAGAATCGAAATCTGTAATGAAGAGGGCAATTTAATTTGGTGGGACTCCTGCAGGAGATTCCTACAATACTATACATCTTCCTATGTATTAAAAAAAAAAGAAAAGAAAAAATGGGCCACTGGCAGGAATCTCAAGTGAGTTAAACTGAACTGAAGCAAATTTAAGAGTATTGTTAAATTGTCTAATATCTTCTAGGTAGTTCTTGGTATAATAATCATTCTGCTCTATGAGGTTTTGAAGCTTTTCACAAACTCTAAGCTAACACTTTGTAGCTGAATTTTCACTGAACTCGTCCGCAAACAACCTTGCCGAGCAGTGAAAGCACATTTGGTCCACATTACTAACACTGTGTGTTTGCACTTCACTGTGTTTAGGAAAAACACGGTCTGAACAATATGTTTTTGCAATTTTATGTAACTGTTTTCTTGCATTGATGTTTTGGTGGAGACACAATAGGTACGTTGGTGTTACAAAGTGTTGTCTTGCACATTGTTGCTTTGAGCACTGAATTAGCCTTGTCTGCGATTGCCTGAGCTTCTCTAGTTGCTGAAATCGAAGTTGGCTATGTTCGTCACTTTGGCATTTCTTCTTCTGTGGTCTGTGATCTGTTGCAATGGTGCGGAGGGCCCTAAGTTGGAGACCTCCCTTTCGGTCTTCATGTTGTGCCCCGTGGGAATGTGAAAACCAGAAACGGAGAAGAAAAAAATCGGCGGTGTTTGGTTTTCTGTAATTAATCTTTTGTTAAGAAAGATTAATAAGAAGTAAGTATTCCAGGCAGTAAATCTTTGTTTTATTTTTATTGGTGATGCATATTAATAGTTTTGATGTAATTCAGTTTATTCATGCAGTACACAACCCTTGTTTATAGAAAGTAAACAACTCCAACCGCAGTTGTGCATGATGATAAAATTAGGTTGTCAATAGATGACACTTTCTAAATTCCTTACATCGTTTTGTGTATATGAAATTGCCTGGTAGACTACTCTTATGTAAAGGACTTAAAAAGGTGCTAGAGCTGTCGTGCATGTTAGTTAAACATATCGTCAACATCTGATACTTTCTGTTCTTTAGCGGAATCATTAACTTTAACTGTTTGTGTATTTTTTGTCATCAGCGGTGAACGAAATCCTGAAAATGGTGTCTCAATCATTACTTTTGAGTAAGCAGTATGGGGTATAAGGCGTACCGACAAAAAAACACTGTTGAGAAATAATGTGTATGATATGACGGCTGCACCTGACCGACCGTGTGATACTGCCCTCTACGGGGTGATTCAGTAAAGCATTTACAAACTGACATGGCACATTGGGCATACAACAAGGATCAGTAATCACATAGACACTAAAGGTCTCAAAGGACATCTGGGGCTACTAAATGGCGTTGCAGGGATTTAGTCACATCCTACATATTGACACCCACTACAGGAGATGTTCAACGTTATGTCCAGATGCATCGACACACGCCTGACATCGACTTTATATTGAACGGCTCTCCATCTCAAGACATCTTGCCGCCGCAACAATCCTGCCCACTAGGTCTTCGGTAACATAGCAGGTGTTTCATACACAAAGCCATTCAGATACACCCACAGGAAAAAATCGGTTGGGGACAGATCGCGTGAAAGTTGTGGCCATGCGACTCACCCACCACGACCAATCCAGTGATTGGGAAAGATTGCCTGCGGATGTGTCCTCACTTGTCTGCTGAAAGTTGCGGTTGTTCTGTGATGCGGTGTCGAACAGGTATAGGAATATCATTCAGCATATACAGCATCACCTCTCCCAGGAATACGAGGTACGTGCGATCATGAAGTCGGTCCAGGAGGTTGTACGGCCCGACAGACTGTCTCCAACAATGATAGCCCACATGTGAACGTAGCACACTCTCGTGGCGTTTGCGACCCCTTGTTCCTATGTGATTACTGATCCTTGTTGCATGCCTGATATGTCATGTCAGTTCGTAAATGTTTTTTTTTTTAATCAATCACGGTTCCCTGTTACATAATTTTAGTTTTGTGTACCAGTAGTCTGTGAATTTTAACAATGAAGTGAACTGAGGCATGCGTATTTTGTTCTATTGTGTGGAAGAATGAGTGCGAGTGAGAGAGAACGTAGCATGTTGGCTGAGAATGATATTTCATATTTGCCGTTTGGTACATAATTTTTCATAAATTAACCACATTCGTCTCTAGTAATCTTACAAGGACTCTGGTGACCCCGCTGTTGAGGGCCCAATGCATGATATCAGCACTATCATCTGCTGTTGGTTTTGTTCCTGGGTGAAAATTGCACCACACCTCTTCTCTTTTTCTTGGAAATCCTTAATTTTTTTTATTTTTATTCTGAATTTTTCTCTGTTTTGAATGTCCTTTAGTTATTTTTGTCTTCTTGTCTTTTTGGGTATCTTTGATCTACTGGTTTTCTGATTTCTGTTCTTTTTTTTACTGACATTTTTGAAGATTTTTTTGGTTAATCTATTTTCCTCCATTCTTTTGACATGTCCAAATAAACTGACCCGCCTTCTCCAGATTATTGATGAGAGTTTGTGCATTTTTTTGACATCGTCCTTTGTTGTTTCTTGATCTGTAGTCTCCATTTTCGTTTATTTTGGATCCTAGAGTTTTTCAATGGATTCTTCTCCCTTCTTCCTCAGTTTTTACTCGTATATCTCCTACTTTTAAGTGTGGCAGTGTTCTTTATTGCGTAGAGTGCTTGCAGGTTTATAGCTGTTTCGTAGTGTCTAATTTCGCATTAATGAATATTTTTTATTGCAGATGTTCTTGGACATTTGATACGACATCGCTGTCTTCTGGGCTCTGCCATTGTTTGCTTCTTAGGCCAGTTCACTTGTCTGAATGATTCCTCAGAAATATTTAGATTTATGAGCTTCATTAATTTTCCAGAAATCCTTTTTCAACGATTTTGGAGCAGTATCATATTTGTAATGTAATCTGTTTTGGATGTCGGCATTTGTAGGTTTGTTCTAGCCTATACTCTTCTGAGGGCTTTTATTTAGGTGATACCTGATTGTGTATCTTTGCCAAAACCTGCAAGATCAAGCGCAAATGCGAGACAGTTTATTTTTATTTATTTCCGTTTCATTCCTAAAAAAATGGTTCAAATGGCTCTGAGCACTATGGGACTTAACATCTGAGGTCATCAGTCCCCTAGAACTTAGAACTACTTAAACCTAACTAACCTAAGGACATCACGCACATCCATGCCCGAGGCAGGATTCGAACCTGCGACCGTAGCAGTAACGCGGTTCCCAACTGAAGCGCCTAGAACCGCACGGCCACATCGGTTTCATTCCTAGTTTTATCTGTTGATTTATTTCAGCTTTTTGTGGTGCACTTTCCCATTCAGTAATTATGTATTCTAAAACGCAGTTAAAGAGTATAGGCGACAGTCATCCTCTTTCGGACTCCTAATCTGATATCAAACGGTTCATAAATTTCGCATTGGAATTGAACTTTTGATTTAGTGTTTTTCAGACATTGTTTCATCAAACAATTCTATTATTTACTCCAAATTCTTGTAGTGTAGAGAATAGAACTGATCTGTAGATTTGTATCGTCGTAATATAGTGCCTTATTGTTAAATATATTTTGAAGACGTGTTCCACACATAGCCTCCCTTTTTGGAAACTTCCTTGGTATTGTCCTGAGTGTTTATCGATTTATTTTTCCAGTCTTGTCAGTACTGCACCAGGAATCATTTTGTAAGTTACTGGAAGGAGTTAGAATGTCCTGTAATCATTGGCGACATTTCACTTAATTTCATTGGCCTCTGTTTTATCTGCAGTTTTGTGGATGAGATGAATTAGTCCTCATTTTCATTCTTCCAGTATTTCTTCTGTGTCATAAATCTCTAAAATTATGTTGTGTTATACCCTTTTTAGGTTTTGACCTGCTGTTGTCCACAATATACGCCTTCCCCAAACGCCTTGTGACCTTTTGGGTTTTTGATGATTTTTTTTTTGTATTTATTCGGAACAAGAGATAAAGAACTAACATTTTGGATTTTAGACTGTAGGAAGTTTAACCTTTCCCTTGGTTCTTGGCAGCTGAGCTGTTTTTCAAAGTAATCTGTTAGCAGTTCACAGTTCCCTGCGTTGTTATTGTTATTACTTTTAATATCCTAGGAATCTTTGGTACATCAAAAGTAATGGTGACAGCAAATTGACATGTTTTGTTAGTGCTGCACATTTTAGCGATTTTCACCTACATAAACTCGTGCTACGGTGTTCTTCTTCGAAACGCTAGTGTAGAAATGTGCATGGAATCAGCTAAGTAAAAAGTCCGTGAAATACGCACGCTCATGCTTCTGCATAATCTTTCCTTCCTTGTATCAGTACCCGTTTGGATTGTGATATATTGTGAAATTTCGGACATTCGTGAGTGCCGTAATAAATTCGTACTGTTATCGTCAATGACAGGCTTAAACTTAATTGTGCTCTTTTAAAATTTTTTGAGAACGGTAGGCCTATCCTAGTTCAAAACAATCGTACTCTAGCTATATTCGCAATTATGTGAGAAACAGGTTATTTTAAGAGTTTTGGTAAGTTGGATGCGTAATTTATTTCGTAGCAGATCAGCGGTTGTGGTTTGCAGTTTTGCCAAGAATACATCACCCATGAATTTCATTGTACATCAACGCAAAGAAACGCACGTTTTTGAGAATTTTCGGCAGCTACCATTGTCTTTTGCATAAGCCAGTAGCAGTTTGTGGTAAATCGGCGTTTGTGACTGGTTACTGCAGCAGGTATTCTAACTAACATACTGAGTTACTTCTAGTTCTTCCTTGAAAAAGAATAGCCCTATATATTATCTGCATCTATCGTAAATAACTCTGTATTCGAGTTTGCAAACAACTATAATTAACCTCAAAATGTTTTACGAAACTAGTAACTTTTATCACAGTTTTCTGTGTTACTTTAATAAAAATCTCATTTTGTGCGATTACTTCAATTCTTATAGGCAATTAGCAACTTTGTAGCTCAACAGATTAAAAGATTATCAGTGGGCTTAATTTAAAGTTATTTTTTTCACTGCCTTGTAATACATTGCATCAGCCAAAATGCAGCCCCACCCTGAATTGGCTGATGTTTGTAAGAAGCTGGAAATCGCCCTGACTACTGTCGAACGATTGGGAGCTGCTGCGAATCGGTATGCTGGAACAGCTGCCGAGTGTCGTGTACCTGTGATACTGATATTAGAGGTACTTTGAGTACTATCCTCTCCTATCTCCTCTGTACAGAGTGTAGGATCAGCCATTACTCCTCTACTTGACTGAGGGTGGGGTGTCAGTGGTAGTCCTAGGTGTTCCTGTACGGGGTGCAGAGGGACGAGGGAGAACTCAGGGCGATGTGCTGATCCCTCTAACCTACAAGTCTAAGGTGCTGTCTCTCACTGAAACTGAAACTGAGCAAATGGGACTCACTTCACTTGCTGGAGAAAACCTGTTTAGTTCTGTGTCAAGAGGAGGCAAACGCAAAGGGGTGGTGGTCAGCAGTTGAAACATATGGGGAATGATGGTACCCCATAGGTAAATGGCAGCAAGGAACAGGAAAGAGCACCGGGTGCAATCAGTGTGTATGCCTGGGAGCCTCATTCAACATGTCAAAGAGGCTCTTCCACCAGCCATTGATGGAAAGAGGATGGAACCAACTGCAGATTGTGACACCTGTCGGAACAAATGATATCTGTCATCTGGGCTCTGAGGCCATCCTTTGGTCATTCCAGCGACTGGAAGACAAGTTTGAGAAAACCAGTCTTTTGCATAGAATTTCAATGAAGCTCGCAATTTTCAGTGTTCTCTCCAGAACTGACTGTGGTTCTTTGGTTTTGAGTTGAGTGGAAGGACTGAACCAGAGGCTTTGAAAGTTCCAAGACAAGCTAGGCTGTGACTTCCTGGATTTGCACCATAGGGTTGAGAGCTGTAGGGTCCCCCTAAATGTGTCAAGTGTGCACTACACATCAGAGGCTGCTACCCAGATAGCTGCCTCTGTGTGGAGTGCACAGAAGGGTTTTTCGTATTAGAGCAGTCTCCATCCAATGTAGATAACGATAGCTGTAGGAAACCCAGAACTATCAGTGTACTATCGAAAGAACTGCCTCCTACAAGTGAGAGTATTAAAAGCCTAATGCTAAACTGTCAAAGCACTTGCAGTAAAGTGTTAGAGTTTAAAGTGCTTATAAAAAATAGTGAAGCTCACATAATACCGTCTACAGAAAACAGGTTGACATCTGAAATTGATACTAGTGAGATTTTCGGGGAAAATGGAAGTGTTTATGGAAAAGATGGGCAGATGGCAAATGGTGGTAGTGTATTTGTCACAGTAGACAAGAAACTCATATCCATCGAGGTAGGAATTGAAGCTGCATGTAGGTTTTTTGGACAAGACTCAGTATCTGGGGCAAGCATAAAACGATAACTGAATCCTTCTATCACCCAACAGACTCATCTTCTGATGTAACTTAAAACTTTAGAGAGAACCACAGTTCACTCGTACATTAGTTCCCAAATCACACTGTACTCATTGGTGGAGACTTTAATTATCCAACAAATAATTGGAAAAATTAGAGTTTTCTTAGAGGTGTATGTAGTAAGACATCCTGTAAAACAGTACTAAATGCCTTCTCCGAAAACTACCTAAAAGAGATAGTTAGAAACCGCATTCATGATGGCAATATTTTGCATCTAATGACAACAATCAGACCTGACCTCTTTGAGGATGTCCACATCGAAATTGGTATCAGTGACCATGACATTGTTGTGGCAACAACGATTATTAAAGTATAAAGGACAACTAAACCAAGGAGAAAAATATATATGTTCAATAAACTAGATACAAACTCAGTAGTGTCGTATCTCAATGAGAAACTTGAGACTTTCAGCACAGGGCAGGAGCATGCAGAAGAAGAAGAGATATGCCGAATGAAACGCGTTTGGCTGTCAAAATAGTAATAATGCCTGGTGCCTTCAACGACTACCATAGCAGAATATTGTCAAATGATCTTTCACAGAACCCAAAGAAATGTTGGTCATATGTAATGGCTGTTAGTGGCACCAAAGTTAGTGGCCAGTCCCTAGTGAACGAGACAGGAACTGAAATTGAGAGTAGCAAAGCAAAAGTTGAAAAGCTTAACTCAGTTTTCAATTGTTCCTCTACAAAGGAAAACCCAGAAGAATGGCCCCAACGTAATCCTCATATCACTGAAAAGATGAGTGAAATCGGTATTAGTGTCAGTGGTGTTGAGAAACAGCTGAAATAGTTAAAACTGAACAATGCTCTAGGGTTTGGTGGAATCCACATGAGATTCTGTATTGAATTTGCTACTGAGTTTTCCCCTCTTCCAACTATATCCATAGATCCCTTGAACAAAAAGCCATGCTCAGCAGTTGGAAGAAAACACACGTGACACCCATCTACAAGAAGGGTGGTATAACTGATCCAGAAAACTACCATCCAATATCTTTGACACTGATTTGTTGCAAAATCTTAGAACATGTTTTGAGTTCAAACATAATGAGGTATCTTGAACAGTTTCTGAACGGATTACGAAAACATGGATCATGTGAAACACAACTCACACTTTTCTCGCATTACAAACTGAAAGCTTTGGATCTAGACAGTCAGCTAGATGATGTATTTCTCGATTTCTGAAAGCATTTGACTCAGTATCACACCTATGCTTATTGTCAAAAGTTCCATCATATGGGGTATCAAGTGAAATTTGTGCCTGGATTGAGGACTTTTTGGTCGGGAGGACACAGCATGTTATCTCGGATGGAGAGTTATCGTCAGATGTAGAAGTAACTGCGGATGTAGCCTAGGGAAGTGTATTGGGACCCTTGTTGTTCATGCTGTATATCAATAACCTTGCAGACAATGTTTATAGTAAAATCAGGCTTTTTGCAGATGTTGCAGTTATCTATAATGAAGTACCATCTGAAAGAAACAGCATAAATATTCAGTCAAATGTCGATGAGATATCAAAGTGGTGCAAAGATTGGCATCTTGCTTTAAATGTTCAGAAATGTAAAATTATGCACCTCACAAAACGAAAAAACATAGTATGCTACAACTATAATATCAATGAGTCACTGCTGGGATCAGCCAACTCACATGAATACCTAGGTGTAACACTCTGCAGGAATATGAAATGGAATGATGACATAGGTTGAGTCATGGGTAAAATAGGTGGTAGTCTTCTGTTTATTGTTACAATACTGTGGAAGTGCAGTTAGTCTACAAGGGAGATTGCTTACAAATCATTCATAAGACCAGTTCTAGAATACCTCTGAAGTGTGTGGGATCCATACCAAATAGGACTAACAGGGGATATTGAACGTATACAGAGAAGAGCAGCACGAATGGTCATAGGTTTGTTTAATCCGTCGGAGAGAGCCACAGAGATACTGAACGAACGGAACTGGAAGAGAGACTTAAACTATGCTGAGAAAGTCTATTATGAAAGTTTCAAGAACCAGCTTTAAATAGTGACTCTAGGAATATACTATGATCTCCTATATACCGCTCAAATAAGGATCGTGAGAACAAGATTACAATAATTACCGCACTCACATAGATATTCAAACAATCATTCTTCCCGCACTTCATACGTGACTGGAACAGGAAGGAACCCTAAGTAATTGGTACAATGGGTTGTATCCTTTGCCATGCACTTCATGGTGGTGTGTAGAGTATAGATGTATATGCAGATGTAAAACAATTATTCTAATGGTACTACTGTTAATTGTGCTGGTTCTGAGAGTGACTGTTTAAATGCATAGTGTTACACTGCGCGTCAAAATTAAAGGATCATTTTCTCGAAACACCGTAATTGTCTTCTATTCCAATGCATAAGTTTTAAATTTGGCTCAGTGATGCCTCTAACCTTCCTCTCCAATTATGCAAAAGAGTGGCGCCCTGCGACGTCATTCATGGGCTCGACGACGCTTCAAACAGCAAGGTGTCGACACAGGCGAAAAAAAGGCCAGGTCTCTGAAGTTCATGTGACGTGTACGGTGGGTTAATGATGTCATATTGGCATCAAATTGTACCACACTTCTGCTCGACGCCAAAATGGACGTGTCACACAATGGGATGGTCGTCACAGCCCATATTACCAATATTTCGCCCCTTCTTTTGATACCTCTGTGGTGGAGGTCAGAGCTACGACATCCAGCGTTGAAATCACGCAATTTTCTTATGAGTGGCCGAGGAAAACATTTCGGACACACCGCCGATAGGAATCAACATGAAAGGCCTCAGGGGGTGGCATAAAGGGCGTCAATGTGACAACCCCTTTGCTTGGTTCGATGATTGCAACACATTTCGCTGTCGAAAACGACAGTTCGGTACCGAGCGAGGTGGCGCAGTGGTTAGCACACTGGACTCGCATTTGGGAGGACGACGGTTCAACCCCGCGTCTGGCCATCCTGATTTCGGCTTTCCGTGATTTCGCTAAATCGGTTCAGGCAAATGCCGGGATGGTTCCTTTGAAAGGGCACTACCGACTTCCATCCCTAATCCGATGAAACCGATGACCTCGGTGTTTGATCTCCTCCACCAAATCAACCCCAACCCAACCCGACAGTTCGCTGTGCTATGAGCAAAAGGACAGTGTTCTTGACTATGTTCGACATTTCTACCAACCCCTGGGCGTTTCAACCCTACTTTAATAACATCATGGGGCTGCTACCTCATTAAATTCGGTCTGGCCCATTTGAAATATACTGTAGCTGATTCAAATGGCTCTGATCACTATGGGACTTAACATGTGAGGTCATCAGTCCCCTAGATTTAGAACTACTTAAACCTAACTAACCTAAGGACATCACACACATCCATGCCCGAGGCAGGATTCGAACCTGCGACCATAGCAGCAGCGCGGTTCCGTACTGAAGCGCCTAGAACCGCTCTGCCACAACGGCCGGCTATACCGCAGCAATTTTTGCTCCAGTATACAGGCTGGAGATTGAAACACCATTCTGAAGCATAAAAGCGTTTCTGCTTTTTCATCCTCCCTTTTTCACTGCCTCCTGTGGCGTGATCAGTGAGGCGGGAAGGTGTGTGTGTGTGGGGGGGGGGGGGGGGGGGGGGAGGAGGATGTGCAATATTTAACATGACAGTGAATAAAACGGCAAAGGGTTCCGCTAAGATCCCCGAGTTAGGCAACACCCTAGGTTCCACACTTATCAAAAGGCATCCCAAAATTACGTTTAGGAGCCCAAAATCTATAAGCGTAAGTCATTATGCTGGATTCAATAAAGATATAGTCAACAAATTTTTCGGTAACTCGGTAACTTGTGTACAGTGCAACTGGCACGGGTTTGTCCAGCGTCTCCTTTAAGGATGAAACAACTGTTAAGACCTCATCAAATTGACTGCGAAAAATTGACTGATAGAAAAAGACAAGTTAGTGTCGTCAGCTCGACTGAAAAGGAGAAAGTAGCTTTGGTTATTGCTCATTGCAGTGCAGCATATATGTTCTTACATTGATTTATATTTGGAAAGAAAAAAACTGGCCTGAGAGAGAATACTAAATGGTGGGTCTGCTGGCAGAGCTGCCTGGTGCACAGATTCTGGATGGATCAGTGCAAACATTTTTGATGAACGCCTGGTATTCTTTATAAAAACTGTACGTCCTTCTCTTCAACATACGTCTCCTTGAAATTTATGCAGCCAATTTAAATCTGGAATATCTTCAGCTAGCCCTTGAAAATGGGGTAAGCAAAACATACATATGCTTCTCCTCATATGACACATAGGTCACAATTACTTGACACAACTATTTCCAAGACATTTAAAGACAATTTTGAAAAGGCAGTAGATGCTTTCCAGAAGAATTATCTTGATCGTCGAATTAAGTTACTTAGTTACTTACTAACATGTTCCATAGATCATTTTAACGATTCTTTTATCGAAGTGATGTGGAACGACTCAGTTAGAGGATATACAGGGTGGTCCATTGATCGTGACCAGGCCAAATATCTCACGAAATAAGCGTCAAACGAAAAAGCTACAAAGACGGAAACTTTTCTAACTTGAAGGAGGGAACCAGATGGCGCTATGGTTGGCTCGCTAGATGGCGCTGCTATAGGTCAAACGGATATCAACTGCGTTTCTTTAAAAATAGGAACCTCCATTTTTTATTACATATTCCTGTAGTACATAAAGAAATATGAATGTTTTACTTGGACCACTTTTTTCGCTTTGTGATAGATGGCGCTCTAATAGTCACAAACATATGGCTCATAATTTTAGACGAACATTTGGTAACAGGTAGGTTTTTTAAATTGTAATGCAGAACGTAGGTACGTCAAAAATTTTTGTTGCTGCAAATTGAACTCCTTTCTGAGCCACTGTACGATGTCCATAGTTCGTTTAAGGAAGCCTTTGGAGACGAGTTTAGCACTACGTTCTACAGTATCTAAATTTAAAAAATGTGGCAAAACGCCCTTTAATAGGGATATTTTCTCGGGTGATGGCTTTGCTTCCTCCTCAGTTCATTACATGCTTTCAATCGTTTTCTGGCACCAAACTCATCTGTTAGGCCTGCTGCATTTGTGAGCTCCACAGATGCAGATAGTCCAGCCGTTTCTCGATCTATCGGTCTATGTGAGACCATTATTTACTGCATATCTGCTAGCACTTTTAAGGTCCCTGCATAGTGAAACTTCTGCTGGGGAGTCGCTTGAGAATGCTTCAGACAGTCCAACTACAAACACAATTGTTATAGTCATTTTTGAGTCTTCTCTTGCTGAACTTGTTTTAGTCCTTTTCTCAAGAGCGCAATCTGTTGTTTTCACTGTCTCTTCAGAGGAAGTCTTGCATCTTCCAAAACTTAATAGGCATAGACATACTGAAAGCAAACGTCATCATATTTTACAGAAATCAGAAACTATAAGATGTTCTCAAATTAAAAAACAAAGGTAGATAAACACAGATCAATTCCAAAGTGACTATTACTAGCACAATGAAATACTTAACCTCTGGTTGTAAGCCTTTGCTCTGAAGAAATATGGTTCATCTGGGCACCATAAGAAACATTGTGAAACAGATATATTAGAAAATCTACAACCCCTATTACCAAAATCAGCTGTAGATAATCTTGTCCCCGAAGGATATGTTCAGTGTCTTACCTGTGCTGATTTATTTGTAAATAATGCAAATGAAAGAAAATAGATGTTAATTTTTGTAGAAAGCGGCCTCATGCTCATTGTACACACTTCACAAGAAAGAAGAGTTTATTTCTGATATTCGTCATTAACATTAAAGGTAAAAAGCTTGTTAATCTTCAGTAATTGATAAAATCTATTATTTTTCATTATTTCGATTTTGACCTTACATGCTTTGTATTTTATCCCCTGTTTTAGGACAAGATAGAAATAATATGTAAAGTTAAAAAATTTCTTAATATCTGTAACTGATATATAAATAAGAATTATTCCATTATTTATAAATGCACCAAATAGATGTAGTTTGTAAGAAACCACGCATATTTTCGACTGAAACGTCTTGCAGTATTTTCTAAATGAATGAAATGAACCATTCCATCCTTTCCTTAATCTTGTTAGCCACTTCAAACTGAAGTCCTGTGTTCTTGTACTCCTCGTTATAAGTTATTTTTGTTAGATATACTGATGCTGCTGGTCATCTTTGGCACGCAGTTGTAAAAGTCAGCAATAATCAGTATGTGGAAAATCCATGCAGTCCTCCCGTCCTATACTGTATTTATGCATATAGGGCGACCTACGATATTTTCTTTGTGTGCCGAGTAAAATCACGTGTTTCAGATAAAAACGCCTCGAGAATGTAAGTCCAAAAATTTAACATAAAACTTACACGTGTCTTTTTTGTTGATTGTATCAAAACACAAGCTTGTGTAGTGACATATTGCGTATTCTCCTGCAACGCTTTGCAAAAACGCGGTTTAGCATCAGTTATAATCAGTATTTGAACTTTATACAATCTTCGCATTAGTATCGACGTTCAAAGACTCGTCCGCACCGAATTTTAATGAATAAACATACATTTTTGAAAAATTTCGGTAATTACGATGTTTTTGGGCTCTTGCAAACTTACGTTTTCTGGAATCTTCCTTAATATGAAATACAGAATGGGTAAAGAGAAGGAAGGGATGGGTGGGAATCTGTAACTTCCAGCCACACAGGGCACTGTGGTGATGCAATGGCAAAAGTTGGAATTTGTTGACTCGAATCTGGATTTACTACTCCTCATGGGATTCGGCGTCCGTACACTGCCCCTGACCAACTCACATTTCCAATTTATCGCATGCTGTGATGCAGTGGCCCTTGTCCATTACTCGCAAATTATTGTTCCCATAGGAGTTCGGTCGATATTAATACATCCATAGTGAAACAAACGTCAAGGACCCATCGCTCTCTAACAGAAATATATATGCAGAGTGAACACTAATAAAACCGACAAACCGAATGAACGGATACTCGACTGCAAATGGAGGGAAAAAGATCCTATGAACGTATGCCCAGACATGCATCGTTGCCATGGTAGAGGGCAGTGGTCTACAACAGGAGTGTATTTGCTCAGCATTCATCGTAAATTAACGTCATTGTCGAATAACCTGAAAACATTTAAGAGAAACAGTAAAATTTGTACCACATCTTTCTGTTGTTGCATCAGATCTATCGTTTTCGCTGTAAGTCGCTTCAATTCTAAAAGGCTATTGGTAATGCCTACAGCATATCAGACCCATAAACTGAAAGATAATCAGCCAGCTTAGTTTAAAGTTATTTGTTTATTGTTATATGATGCGTTGCACCAGGCACAATGCAGACCCACTGAATATGCTGTGGGCACACACAGGTTGAATCAGTTATTGTTCATAAATTGATGGAAATCGCGCTGACTACTGTCAAGCAGTTGGAAGGTGCTGCGAATGGGTGTGCAGGAAGAGCTACTGAGAGACATGTACCAGTGACACTGTACCAAAGGAACATCAAGTACTATCATTTCCTGTGGATATTGCGTTTTTTGCAGGAAATACAGGATCTATTATTACTCGTCCACTTGACTGTGAGTGGCGTGGCAGTAGTAGGTCTAGGTGCCCTGTACAGGGGATACAGGAATCAGGGAGAACTCAGGTTGCTACATGCATCCACCTACCCAACAAGTTTGAGGTACTGTTTTCCAGCGAAACACTGAGCCAGTCAGACTTACTTCACAGGTTCGGAAATGTGTTTTGTCTCATGTCCAAGGGAGGAAAACGTAGAAGTGGAGATGTCTAGTAATCATCAGCAGTAGGAGGACAGTGTGAGTTCTGAGTCAAATTTCTGATGTCAGCATTCCTGGGGACACCAATGTCAGCACCCAGTAATTGTACTTATGACATCAACATCAGCATTATACATTCCCTCTCGTATCCCCCTCCCCCTCTCTCTTGTGGCCGAAGGTGTTACACATTTGCAAAGATGCCAATGGGCCCCTTGGCACCAATGCCATACAAGCTCAATCCATGACCCTTCGAGCAATTTTAATTTTTGCAATTCACTTGTGTGCACTAGCATTTGCTGTCCCTACTTCATCCAGTAGGAAGCATCGCCAGCAGCAGCAGTGATCAGCTGGGAAGAGGAAGAATATCATTAAATATACTGTCCACCCATCTCCAGTTGTTACTGAGTGTGAATGTTTCGCTATACTTAGGTTTTATTATTGTTAAAAATGAGGACACACAGATGTTCCTGCCTGAAAAACAGCAACAGCAGGAAAAGCAATAGTAACAGTCATTCTCTGCAGGATGTCTTCCTGAATAGAGCACCTGGTGTTGTTCAACTATTTAAAGCCACAGTTGCAGCCAGAACTGCCATAGCTGACTGAGCCGCAGGCAAGCCCCACAAAAGTACTGCTTTTCGCTAACATTTATAACATGACAACAAATGCTTCAAAACAGGTTAATGTGGGTCCATTGCCTGACTGTAACTTTGATGTGATAGTAGAGGTGGAAATTGCACAACACATTGGTGCTAAAGTTCAGTATCCTAGGTGCAAGTGGGACTATATTTGTGCTATGATGGAATATACAGAGAGGAAGATAACAGACAAGTATGACCCACCTCATTCATACTCTACTGCCTTTCACTTCCTTGGTCCTAAGACATCTGTAGTATATATGTATGGGGAGGCAACGAAGGTAATGCTAGAATTAACGACATGGGACACAAACTTATATCTATATCACTGCTGTCCAGGGGTGTCTCCAGACACACATTGGGCCTAGAATCTCATTGATCGGAGTAGAAATGTCTTCACTGATGAGTCCTGTTTCGAATTGAGCTCTGAGGACCATGATAACGTGTCTCAAGGTTACTGGACAGCAGTGGGATACCAACCTGACTGTCGCCATAACCAGGAGTGATGGTCAGAGGTGCCATTTTTTTATCCCTTTGGTTGTCATACGCTGCATCCTTATGGTACAGAGGTACACTGGCGATATTTTATGTCCTGTTTTGTTGCCCTTCACAGCGAGCCATTCTAGGCATTTCAGCAAGATAATAACCGCTTGTGCATGACTAAAGTTTATGCTGCTTTTCTTTGTGCTTCTCAACCCCTACCTTGCCTGGCAAGCTTGCCAGAGCTCTCCCCAGTTTGAAACATTTGGAGCATTATAGGAAAGGCCATCCATCCAGCAAGAGATTTCGAGATCTAATATGCCAGTTGGACAGAATTTGACACAACGTCCATCAGGAGGACAACCAACAACTCTTATCAATCAGTGCAAAACAGAATACGTGCTTGCATAAGAACTGGAGGTGGACCAATGTGTTATTGACTTGCTCAATTTGCGAAGCTCTTTCTCTTGAATAAATAACCGAATTTTTATTAAATTGTAATCATCTGTTTGTCTGTACAAATGCGTAATGTCCACCAATCTCCACCCCATTTGGATAATTCCTCTACCATGCAGCGTTTCTTTTTGTCTTAGTGTATCTCAATCAGACTGCTCACATTTTGCATTCCCTACATAAATCCATTTCTACTAAGTTAAGATTGCTAAAAGCATTGACTAAGTATTTTTACAGGCTCCAGGTCGTCAGTACAAAAATTTTATCTGCTGCCATGTGTAAACCAGTGCCTGTGCTATTACACAAGCGTTATATTAAAGCAGCAATATTATTTCGTAGGTTCTAAGGGAAAGAACCAGTGTATCAAATGTAAACTGTTATCTGCCTGTCCATAGCTCTAATTATTTAATGAGAAAATCATGACACTGTTGTATGTGAGGTAGTATCATTTCTTGAAGCATGTGGCTGATCTATTTTGTTTGTTAAACTTCGATTTATAACTATGATGTTTGCTCTACATGTACAAGTAGACATTAATTGGTTAATTAGCATTTTTTGAATATTTTATTACCACACTGCAGATACACTGAAAAAATGACATTTGCGTGCCCATATGTCATCCTCGTCATGTATGAGAAGCCTTAAAAAGTGGCGGCTACCTCTAACACTATTAGGGGCACTGGAACTAAAAAGTATAATAAATTTTTGCTATACACCAGAGAATCGATGTGATGCAACACAGCTACCATGTGTGTTTGTGTAAGGATACTGTACCTGCTCTGGCCAGTCTAGTATTGTGATGTGGGTGCTACTGAAGAGTATGTGCACATAACTACAAATGTGTCACTGTGTGATGTAGTCAAGTAGCCGGTACACTTACGACAGAGGCATCACAAACCAGCTATGAGTGGTATCCGGTATTGTACATGCACCAGCCATGCTGTGTTTTCCCACTGACATGCACACAGTGGCACACTCCGCCAGATATGAAAAAAGACGCAGCTGATCTGCTTTACAGTACTCACAAGTCACCTAGAACACTCAAAACTTGAAATCTGTAACACCAATGGAATTTCATGATGTCCTACCACTCAAGCATACACCCACTGCTCTTATGCAAGTTAACAGCGTTGCATATACCAAGTTTCTTGCGTTAACCATTTATATGGAAAGCCAAAGATGGTATTTGTATATATTTACAACTACCAATAAAGCCATAGCTAGGAAATAATAGAGCAGTATTGTTTACCTTGCGTATATGACTTCCCTTTTTCAGAGCTTCCTGCTCTTCTCTAAATGTTTTACATATGAAATGTTTAAGATGATGTGTATTTTTCGTTATGCAGGGGAAGTGAGATGTTTTATATTTTTTACATAGATGACAAGCACTCTGAACAGTCCTTCTGCTACCTTGCATCAGAGCATGTATTGAAGTCTCATCACTTAAAGTATACCTTCTTCCTTTAGGGTACAAACACAGAGACAGTTGCTAACTTTCTGTTGATTTGAAGCCATATACAGGTTTCAACATTCTTGTACTACACTGAATTAAAAACAACTACCGATCGTGGTAGGCAATGTCACTTTTTGCTAACAGCTTTTGCATCCAGCACCGATTGCACGCACTTCCTACCATCTTCTGGAAACATGACAAAGGCAGGAAACTTAGTGATAGTTTCTACACTTTACTACCTTTATGCTACCCATACAGATAGTTATTACAAATGACGATCTCATGTTGAACCGTTTGTTTATGATACTTACCTGTAACTGCTAGTTTCTGGTGGTAGTAGAAATGCACAGTACCATGGGTTTGTAACTCATGACATTGTATTAATAATAGCTTAAGGTATACTGGCACATTGCTGACCTCACTTCAACATCATAAAATGCTTCAGAGGCCCATAATTAATTTACAGCTCAAAACTATATGAATTACTTAATAAACAGGTGCTGTAGAGGGAAACAGAGTTAAACATATGGTGAAGTAAAATACTTTGACATTGCTGTGTTACCATCTAAAAAGTGGTACTCAAAATTAGCATAATTAATGGCTTTTATATCTTAATTACTATAATTAATAGCCAAGTAATGAGCATTTTCTGTATCCACTCCACAAATATCAAGACTAGGTAATGCATTTATGTTAAATACAGGTTGTGCGAATGTATGTTAGTGATCGTGTATTTGATCAACACACATATCAGTTACATAGCTCACATTTTTTGCTGTCCCTAAACAGACGCATTTCTGCTGAAGCTTGTCATGTGAAACCAGCGCCAATGCGCTCCTAACCTCAGTTAAGTGGTGCCAGAACCCTGAATATAAAATTTAAGTGTTAGACCACCCACTCCTCTAGGGGAGTTGTTTGTTTGACAAGAGAGTTATACTACTTAAAAATCGTTGGTAATATTACTATAAGTAATGGCTTTCGTATCTATAACCAAAGTACTGAGCGTGTTTTATGTAAGCCCTTCACAAAATCGAGACCATAGAGTAAGTAAACTATTGCCACTGTAGTGTCCTGCAGTTGGTAGGAAAGAACTAACAGTCAATTTGAGTGCACTTTATTACAATTAAATAAAAACCCCTTCTTGGCATACACTAAATGTTAAATGCAAGAAAAAACAGAAAAAACCTCACAACTCTTTTGGTGGCAAACCAGATAAGAAACAAGACAATGGAAGAAAATACTGACCAAAAATCTACACTACAAAATACAAGTGCTACTACAATGCTACAGCAAGTGAATACAATGCTAGGGCCAACTTAGGTACTGGCTGGAGCTGTTCCTAGCGGTTGGTAAACACTGCTGGTCTAATGGTCTAGGTGTGCTTATAAAGCCAGGTCGGCGGAGTGCTACCTGAGTCATATGAATTCCGATTGTTGGAACACAGTCACATGTTGTCTGGCGAAATAGTTCCATGTTTATTTGGAAATTCTGTTATTGGTTCTGACTGCTGGCGATGTTTGTCTGCGCGCTCCTGAAAGGGGGTCGGCATCCGTCTTGCCTGTCGGTTGTGCGGGCCCTCTAACAACAAGGGGCCGCTAAGACAGCTACAGATCCCCAAATGTGTAAACCACTATGTCAGTAACATAGTAGTGTCCGATTAACAGGAATATTGTTAATTTAATGATGTCTGCAAGCGCTGTAAAGAATGAACACATCCCATCCACCACATCCTCAACCAGTAAAGCAATACCCACTAGCAGTGTGATCTAGCAGTGCTGTACTAGCTACGAATGCCGTTAAGCAGCCAAATGGTAAGTTAATTTTTATCCTGGGGTTTTGGAGTACTTGAATAATAGCCATCCATGTATGTGTCAGTACCACATCTTAAAGCATGGACCCTCCCTTACAGCACCACATCACATGCACGGGAGATGCCAGATACCAAGCACGCATCTTGAAGCAGTGTGCTCTCGCTCGAATTTAGTGATAAGCGAGCCACATTAACTGTATATATAGTTGGACATTAATAAGAGGTCTGTTCAAAAAATTCCGTAAAATTCGTAATTTCGTGCCAATGATGTGTTGCAGTGAAATGCGCTTGGCATCCCTGCACACGCCTGAATTTAATGTGTAGCTGCAGGAAGTTTCATTGTTTTATGTCTGTTGGCTATTTTTCAGTGCTGTGTTGCACAGTTTGCGAATTTCGAGATGGCAGAGTTAGAGGAACAATGCGTCTGAATTAAATTTTGCGTGAAATTCAAGAAAACTTTATACAGACACACCAAATGATGCAGGAAGCCTGTGGTGATGAGTGCTTCAGACATACTCAATGTTACGAATGTTTCACCAGGTTTAGAAATGGTTGGATGGAAGTTAAAGATAACCCTCATTCAGGACGCCCTTCGACGTCTATGGTTGATGCTGATGGCATGAAAGTCAACGACAGTGTGCATGCCAATCGAAGACTGACTGACCGAGACATTGCACAGGAATGTAACATTTCAATTGAATCATGTCACGAAATCATGACACAGCATCTTGGAATGCATTGTGTTGCCTCCAAGTTAGTCCAACAGCTCATGAGTCGAGAGCAGAAAGACCTTTGCCTCGTTATCTGTGAAGAGCTTTTCGATCACGCAAATGAGAACGAAATGTTCCTTAAGAGAATCATAACTGGTGATGAAACCTGTGTCTACGGTTATGATGTCGAGACCAATGTTCAGTCTCCACCTAGGGTCGCGAAAGATTCTCCAATACCAAAAAAAGATCGTCAGTTCAGGTCTAATGTCAAAACTATGCTGATAGTTTTCTGTGACTTTGAAGAATTAACTCACAATGAATTCGTACCACAGGGACAAACTGTTACCCGATGCTACTATCGAGTCATGTTTGATGCCTGCAAGAAAATGTGAGGAGGAAACGGACATAAATGTGGCGAGATAAATCACGGATCTTGCATCACGATAACGCACCCGCACATTCATTCTTGATGGTGCGTGGCTTCTATTGCACAAAAAACGAAATCATTGTGCTGCCTCAGCCTCCATACTATTCACACCTGGCCCCTGTGGACTTCTTTTTATTTCCTTAGTTGAAAACCTCGCTGACAGGATGAAGATTTGCAACGATAGACGAGATAATAGAAAATTCACAGGCGGCGCTTCATGCAACCCAGTAAGAGGCGTACCAAGACTGCTATCAGAAGTGGAAACGATGTTGGGAGTGGTGTATCAATTTTGGAGGAGAGTATTTCGAAGGAGACCATGCACAATAAGTGAAAGGCAAGCGTAGAAAAATTTTGTGGAGAAAGCTCTGGAAGTTTTTGAACAGACCTTGTATGAACCGGAAAACCTCTTGAAATGCAGTTACAGTTTGCAACAGTGCAGCCTTCAGATATGGCTACCTAGCACAGTTAGTGGGCAGTCTTATAACCATATGTCTGTGTAAACAGCAAACTGACAATGGCTGTGGCAAGTCTTCTGGTCCAGGTTACATTCCACTTACATTAGTAACTAGAAAGTGTAGGTTACTTAGAACCTACACTTTCTAGCTACTATAGTCCATTTTTTCAGGTCAAACTTGTGTAGTTCCATTAAGAAACGTATATTTCATAATAAATTAC
Organism: Schistocerca piceifrons; assembly: GCF_021461385.2. Lineage (NCBI taxonomy): Eukaryota > Metazoa > Arthropoda > Insecta > Orthoptera > Acrididae > Schistocerca > Schistocerca piceifrons. Next base: position 192,572,337 of record NC_060141.1, read on the forward strand.
GTAGAAAATTAATAAAAATGAATATTTTTTCTTATCAGATTCACTTATTATAAAACAATTTCTTTGTTCTAAAGGTGAACATAGAAAAATAAATTTAATGTTCTTTTTGTAAAAGATGCACATAAGAAAAATAATTAATTCATTCTCACAAAGACTAATTCATATTAAAATTTTACTGGCTCTCCAGTTCAGCATACTTTATTATTTAACTGGGCAGTAGAATTAGTTTAAATAAAAAATTCGTTCTCAAAAAGGCCAAAAACCTTCGACACGTTATGAAGGAAACCCAGAGAGCTTTTCCTAGATGTAACTCTCTTCATTTCATTTTACCCTCTGGGTTTTTACGAAGTCCATCTCGAAGTCTAAGTAGCTATCCTTCTTGTATCTGGTCTCGCCATCTTCAGTTGAGGAGGCACAACTCGAACAGCAGTGACTTGATGATTGATGATCCCCATTCCTTGGGTGGACAGCCCACTCCTGGCCTGGGGCACTTTAGGAGTAAATGTATTCGACTGCAATTTGTATATGTAGTTGGAATATGAATGACAGAGTCCTTTCTAACAATGCTGTTTTCACCATTTTATTTTGGGTGTAACTAAATTATTTTCTTCACATTTTCGTATTTTATTTGAAGTGGTGAAACGTAAATAACGTGTAATGTTCATTCACAACACTCAAAATAAGATTTAAAAAGAATGTTAAATGTTAAAAACGAAGGATATTCCATACTGTTGTAAGTGGCGACTGCTTCAGCAACTTCTCTGAATGAAGTTATAGACTGCTTAATGAATGGTGTAGATAGAATGGAGAAAAAGCCAGCAGGCGACATTATCTCATTTCCTCTGATGCTAGCACTGACGAAACAGTTGCGCAAGCTATATTGTTTGCCTGGATGAGTGGGGAAAACCATCGATCTCACACAAAATATTAACCGATTTTGAAAATTCAATATGGTAATGTAATATACAAAACAAGAGCTATCTGAAATATCGTATTCTCATTGACATACTAAATTTTTTCAGTTTTTATGTCGTCTATCTTTCGGAAAATGCTTCTAAAAAATCTAAAATTGAAGTTAACAGTTCCATAACTTTTTCTAGTTTTTATTCATTTGTATAATTGAAAATTTTCAGTAAGTATTCAGTGCTGTGCATTGTAAGATAAATTTTTCTTACCTTATATTGTTACATATGCTGAGGTATCTGAAGGAATTTTTCCATTAAAAGTTTCGCAAAGTTTCGTAGTTGTCTTCTGACTTGCAACAATATTTTTTCTATGAGTCGTGTTAATCACATAGATAGGATAGTACATTACGAAATTATAGAGTTATGGCAGTGTCTGATTTGAGTAGTGTAACTCGTTTGAAATTGATAAATGCATCGTATATTCTGAGAAAATTATGTGGAGGATTAATATTCCACATCTCCTGAGGGAAAATTTCGTTTCTTCCGTTTTTCAAGTATATATTCTCTAGATTAACATGATCGAGTAATGAAGAGTCAAGTAACTGATTATTTTTACACTTTATCTGTCATGTAACAAATGCGAAATATGGCGTATCAATTTCTGCAGAGTTATAATGTAACAAGTTCAAAATTTCTCTTACAACTCAATCCTGCAACTATTACAGTTTGAGGTTTATAAAAAGATATAGAAATTTTTGGATTTTTCAGAATATTTTCTCGTTGTTCTAACATGTAATTTGGTTCATATTTAACAATTGGGACATGAATTTCCATCGACTCCATTACAATTTCTCCTTCTTTATGAAGTGTATCTTTAATTTCAACTTCAGCATCATTATAATCAGGCTATCTAAGAACTGCATCTCCAGAAAAAGAAGACCTTTTAAAAATTATTGTTAAATCTCCTTCCCACATAATTTATTTATAATCTTTAAATAATCCACCAAAGAAACCAAGTGGATAAAGTACCTCGTTTTTCTTATTCATTATTTCTCCATTATTAAGAATATATTCTTCCAAGCTGATTTTATCAGTAAAAGATGAAGTCAAATATAACATAGCTGTTGATGAAATAAAAAGATGTTCGATTCTAGATAACATATTATTTCCTTTCTTTATGGTCACAAAATCAAACAGTATTTCCATATTATTATCGATTAATTTTTTATTGAATTTTTTATCACATGTTGGATAGTCTGATTCTGATCCATCAAAATTAGCTATAACAGTTCTAAAGTTCATGTATGATTTGTATGAAGCCATCCATAGCCAATATTAATTTCAATCTTTGTATCCTTGTTGGCTGCATTTACATTATTTTTTGTTTTCTCATTCACAGGGAATGAGTAAAGCCGATAACTCTCGATTTGGTTCATGTATTATTAAGGATAAAATTTATGAAGACATTTTTAAAGCAGCTGTTACCCAAAGTCAATTAGGTTCTTATTTTCATGGTTTACAGTAATTTCTAAAATTTTGAATAGGATAAAAAATAGGAATAGCTGCAGGATAATATGGTTTATAAGTTGTTGGTCTTCCAAATTCTGCCTTAGGCTTGAGTGAAACAATAATATTAGTTTCTTGATGAACATGATACTAATGCTTTACAAACATTCCATCAGCTAGATTAAATTTTTATTAATTAATTCGAACAGTATAATTTTAGGAACATTGTTTCAAACATTCTTTTTATTAGTTTCAATAATTTGATTATTAAATCCTAGCACACTTGCAATATACCTTCTTTGATATCCATATACAACTTAAGATCACTCTCAATAGTAACTCTATTTAAAATTTCATCAGCTTTAATGCGAATACTTGGCTTTCTCGAATGAATAAATTTTTCTTAATTTCTATCGTTTCTCCATCGTGATAAGGTTGATTACTTTTTGAAGTAATATTTGGAGTTAAAAAGTTGTATAAAAACCAACTAATGTAAAATTTTTACAAGTTTCTCTTATTGGAACAGTTAATCTTTTTTTAAGAACAGGTGACTTATCGCTAAACTGAAATATACAAACCATTTATACTACTAAAATTTTATTTAAATAAATGACAGATTGGAAACCAAAAATAAGAATTCCAGAAAAAAAAATCAGAAAGTAAACATGGTCAAGTTTTATCTATAGCCCTATCCTTGGCTTTACATCTTTTGTGCTATTTCTTTACAGAGGCCACATACCATGGAGGATTCGCCCAATTACCAACTGTTCGGCTAGGTATATATCTATCCAGCGCTTGGTCAATTTTTTTAAATTTTATTTTATTTTTAATATGAGCCACATCACATGCTCCCTCCCAGAGCTGTACACTTTGTGTTCTACCATTAGGTTTGACATCACTGCATCATTACCTAGGTTATTGAGCATGTAAATCTTCCTATGTGTTTTAGTTGCCCTTTGTATTTCCAATGATTATTACTACAAAACTGGCTAATGCCAGTTTCCATATAGAAATCCTCCAAACTGACATGTCTGTTTATTGCAATTCACAAAATGGAAGTGAAGGATTGTCGTAGCAGCCCTGATGTCAGATTGTGTAGTATTACTTTATGAAATGATGTCTGTTTAGTGTGTACAACAAATGAACAAATTGGGTTTTTAAAAAATTTACATTATTAAATGATACTATTGTATACTTGGGATAAACCAAATGAGGTTGCAAACTTGTGATTTATTTGGGAGAGTCCATTCTCCCAAATAAAAGACCAGTTTGCAACCTCATTTTGTTGCAAATGGATTCTACAATGTCCACCTGACAGTCCTAATTTAAGTTTTTCTTTGTTTCCCTGATTTTGACATATGTGACACAGCTTTCTTCTAACGGCTGGGCATGGTTTTTTGTTCAAGGGACCTATGCAGAGCTTATTCACATTCTAAGGTCACGACCGAATATATCTCATTTATGTTACTTTTCTTGTGCTTTATCTGTAGTTCCGAGGTATGTCTAACACCCTTGTAAAAGTGATCCAAGAATGAATTACGCTAGTACTGTTATTACTATTGAAACAGACCGGTTGAGATCCTCTCTGCTATATTTGGTTTGCTATCGTTTGTTCTGACGCATGTTATACAGAACCGTACAATATTTAATATATATTGTCAACTATAACTTATAAACAGCATAAAGAGCGGTGATGACAAAAATTTTTGGAAGACATACGAAAGTCTCTACTCCTTTTATCGTTCTCCGCATTCTCCTACCCATAGATCATAGAATGGTCTATGCTCTTAGCTTTGCTGACATGACTGTGAAGGAAGATCTTTGATGTGTAGTTTTCTTTCGGTGTATGTAGAATCTTTGCAGAAGCGTTTTCTGTGCACAGTTGTTTCTATGTTTACAGTTTTGTCGATGTTTGTTTATGTTTGTATAATTTTGCAGTGCACTGAATGAAGCAGAATTCTTTTAGTGATTTGGTGTTGCTGTCACGTTGGGGACACAGTTTCTTTTCGGTAACGAAGATATTCAGTATTATACAAACATGGTTAAATTATCATTTCGAGCACGAGCGCTTGATGCAACAAAGCCAATGCCAATATATTTGGCAGAAGAACTGCCTGATTTGCCCGATTATACTGCAATTAACAGAGCTGTACCTCAAATGCCTAGCGGTATGGAAAAAGAAGAAGAAAGAGAGCATCATCTACAAAGAGCAATATGCAGTGGGCTTATTATTCCAACTCCTGAGGTGCATGACATTGGAGACGAAGAAGTATACAATGAACTGTACCCAGCTAACTTCGAAATGCCAAGGCAGCTTATTAGGATGCAGCCTATTGCAATGGAGCAGGATGTCATAGAGTATGATATGGACTCAGATGACGAGATATGGCTTAAACGCACCTCGAAATTGGATCTAACACCAGTAAAATTTGAAGAAATGATGGATAAATTGGAGAAGGCTTGCGGGCGAACTGTTCTGTCGGCTGCTGAGGCCAAACGATTGCTAAAAGAAGACGAAGATTTAGCTATTGCTGTTTACGATTATTGGTTAAACAAACGGTTGAAATTGCAGCAGCCGCTAATACCAAACGTAAAAACAGAACACAGGTTAGGTTCTCTTCCAAACAATCCCTATGTAGCATTTAGAAGAAGAACCGAAAAGATACAGACAAGGAAAAATAGGAAAAACGGTGAGACGTCTTATAAGAAAATGCTCAAACTGAAAAGAGATCTTAGCAGAGCTGTCTCTTTGCTTGAGCTTGTTAAACGCCGCGAGAAAACTAAGAAGGAGGGCATTCGTCTTACTTTCGAGATATTTAAAAAGCGCTACGAAGCTAGTGACTTTTCTGGCCAATTGTTGGAGGAAGTTTCGGCAATGAAACAGGCACAGCCTAAGTTTACATCTCCTTTTTCGAATCAGTTTGGTTTAAGTGCACATGATAGTCGTAAAGGAAAGATGATTGGAAGTGATGCATCTCTTAAAGTCAAGCGACATTACAAGAAAAGGAAACATAAAATGGGAAGCTCATCAGGTGCAGGGCTTTCGATTGGTGGTGATTATCTTCATTATGGTTCCTCATCAAAACTGCAGGATATTGGCACTTCAGGTGATGAAATTGATAGTACAACAACAAGGACTATGGCTTTAACAGAATCAGCTGTTTCAGACGAAGAACAAGATCTCTGTGAAGGCCCTTTTGCTTTCCGTAGGAAGGAAAACTGTTATTACCATGCTTCATTGTGTGGTACCTTCAACAGCCGCAACAGCACGAGTAAAGATTCGACAGTTGTATCGAATGCTGCAGGTATTAGTAAAATTCGGTGCAGAGTAGGAAGAGGAGGGAGGATTATATTTGACCGAGGGGATGTTTTATCTCTCCATGATGACGATTCAGTGGGGCTACTTCCTAACAATTATTCAAGTTATAAGGTGAAACCATTGTCTGTGTTAAATTTTAAGACTGATTCCGAAGTTAGTAGCGATGAAGAGGAATGGCTCCCTCGACCAGTGAATGATAGTGACAGTGATACAGTGTTTGTGACCCTGTTGCAGAAAAATTCAGATGGTGACTTCGATGCATCAGCATTTTCTGATGTAGCGTATAGTGAACAAGAGGCTTTCACGGAGGACGAATGTGAAAATAAAAGTATTAGTGGTCAAACTGACCCGTTACAAGTGATTATAAATGGTGGAAAGGTGTCCTATGAAGACAGACTTGTTGACAGAATAGGCTGTTCATATTTCAGTGTAGATTCAAGACCGAGTGTTGCTAGTGCATTAACTGCTCCTGTAGCGGTGCTGCCGTCGGCTGAATCATATTCTAGTTCTGCTCTCCCAATGCAAGATGTTGCTGTAAAGGCTGAAACTGAGCACTAAAAATTTTTAGTGGTTATAATTTTCCCCTTACAGGTCCTTACTACATTGTTGCACATCCCCATGGCTCCCATGATTTTATGAAAACATTTATTTAAAAATATTCAGGAATAAAGTTACAAAATTGTTATGTTGGTGTTTCAAAATCTTGGAAGCATGAATGCAAGATTGTGATAAGTTGAGTAAAAAATATGTGCTGTATTTGAACTTGACATTGGTTTGCTGCAGAGCAGCTGTTCAAGGAAGCATGAAAAACAACTCCATCTTTGTAAAGGCTCTTGTCAAAGAGTAGGATTTTTCCCCTTGCTCAAAAATATGGCTCATGCTGAAGAGAAAGTTCCTTATTATAATTCTTAATTTGATAATGAACGTTTTTAGTGATTCAGTAAAACAAGGCAATTTTAAGTTATAGTTACACAACACTTACTAAATTTTATCGTTTATTTTGTAGAAAGCAATTTCAGATTACAGGTGAAAATTAATTGTTATGTGCAATGATGTATTTAATCTCTGTGATTAATGTGAAAGCTTTATACTTCTGCGCCACAATTTTTATGATTATTTTGGCTTTTGAGGGAAATATATTTTTGCAGTGGGAGAAATATGAAATGCATTACTTCTGACTTTCATTAAACATTGTTGACTTAGAGCAGGTGCCAGAATACAACTGTAATAAATAACACATTGTTCGGTGACATTTGAGCTAGGAAATAATGACAGCAGATAAAAATAGGATGAATGATGGCTTCAGAAACTAAGTAGTCATGTTCTTATGATCTGGACAAATACTGTAATTGGTAAATGCAGTTGAGGAATTTGTGCATACTGTGTATTTGTAACATCAAAACAACAGTTCCATTCTTGAACATCATTTGTTCCGTTCTTGAACATCATTTGATGACAAGCAATCAACTGTTGAAAATACTAATGCATGCTGAAGTCTTCATATCTAGTCAATATATAAAAGTATTGCTCTCTACATTATGCCCCATATTTTACTTTACTTTACACTGTGGGATCAATCATTATGAATGTTTCTGTTTGTCACACAAAACTGAATTCAGTATTAACTGGAAAGCTTATGATTTTTAAAAGTGTGCCTAAGGAAACTTCAAAATAAATTTAACAGTGCAATGTTACTTGTATAATATGTACTAAAGGTGCGCAGTACTACTTCATCTGTCATTTAATGGTCCTGAAATAATTATTATTTTGGGTTTTCAGAGCATTCTAAGTTATAACATCTTGGCAGATTATTGCAGTACAGAAAGATGACATTTGTTATTAGTAGATCTTTGACTTCTAATTGCATTGCATTGCTGTTACATAGTAGTAGTGCAATCTGGCAAGAACTGTGAATTAAAGTCTCAGAGTTTCAAATGTATGGTTTCATTGTTTTATTAACAACTAATCTCTGAATATGGATACATTTGTTTTGTTGGTGCAGGGTAATGTTTTATCAAGCGAAGTGCTTCAGTGTGGAAAGCATGACATTTATTGCCAATAAGGATAACTATTTATTTGTTAAAAATCTGATATTTATTATTAAAAGAGAGAATGGTTCAAAGGTATACAATCAACTTTTCCTTGCACTGCTCTAGATGATAATGAATATAAACTCATACTCGGGAAAAGTTGATATGTTGTGCCATTTATGAAGTGTTTGTAGTCCTGGAAGCAAAAATACTTGTTCATGAGATTTCACAGATTAGAAGGAGAATACTGTGCATATGCTCAGAGTAGAATATCAAAATGATTGATAGCTTGCTCCTTACTGGGCAATTACCAGAGAAGGAGCATACATACACTTTCTGTTCTTTCCCGCATTGTCATGTTGACATGTCTCGGGTACCAGATACTAGTCAGGCATAGAGGATGACACGTAACTCATCATTATTGTTAGTTTCTACTGTTTACTTTGTTTCTGTGTGCACACAAAAGTGAAGTCGCTCTTCCTACTCAGTAAAATGTGTTAACTGTGAAGAGGTGATTGTATCTAGTGTTGACCTGCTGCTGCCCCAGGTTTACTGTGCCCATGGGCAGCAACAAAACAATTACTTTGCCCCCTTTGATGCTTACACTGTACTAAGAGAGCCATTAACAAATGGAAGGTTTTGTGTGTGTGTGTGTGTGTGTGTGTGTGTGTGTGTGTGTGTGCGTGTGCGTGCGCGCGCGCGCGCGCGAATGCGCGTGTGTGCATGTCATGGTGGTTTCTTTGAAGAGGAGGGCCCATTGTCTTTCCTCAAACCAAACTTGTGCCTTGCCTCTAATGACCATGTTGTGAATGGGACATTAAAGCCTAATCTTTCTTCTTTTCTTCGATGTAAATCACTTTGTCTTTGTAATCAAGGCATAATGGACATAACAAAAAGAAGTAGCAATTAGGAACTGAATGCTCTACAGTAGAGTGTGAGCACAGAAGAAAGAGTTGTGACAGCAGATGAAAATATTATGGTTTTTAGGACACTAAGTTCAGAAATGTTGGAGTAGGAGAGTGTTGCAGTGTACACTGATGCATAAGAAGAAAGTTTCTGGACTAGGAGGAAAAGGCGGCAGCTTGTTAAACTGACAATTAATTTGTACTATAGCAGAAATCTGAGATGCTGTAGAGAGTGTAGCATCTAAATGAGTGTGTAAGGAAGTACACTAACTGGTTTGAGGTTTTTTTTTATAGGTGATTATATACTTTTGAGATACAACATGCACATGTACAGTTTGAACTGTAGCACTATCAGTTATTACCTTGTATAATGCTACCTGACCCATAAAAGATTTCTTTTATCATCTAGTGGTTGATATGTCATTCCTATTGTTCAAAAGCATATTCGTGCATCCATTAATACTGTGTTCTTCATTATATCGAAGACATAGTATTACCTAGTGCTGTAAGGATGCATAAATGTTATTTACTAATTTGTTTCAGTATCTTCCTCACTACCTCTTTTGTAGTACCAACAGGTTGGAGGTGTCATTGCAGATTTTCTTATCTTACCACATAGCAAGTATATTTGCCAGCACATCTGTCAAAGTAATTTGAATGATTCCTCCAGGCCCAAGATCCATGGTGAATCATTCTTCCTAATGTAAGACCTGTGGGATGCAGGTCATAGTCATTAAGTTTAATAACAAATTGCAGTGCTATCTGCCAGCAGTTCTACTATGTAAACCCAACTACTCCCTTGTTATTTTGCCTCTTTGTCTCCTCTCACTACCACTCTTTGCTTTCATGTTGTTCAATCAAATGGCCTACGTTTTGCTTTCATGTTATTTGATCAAGTGGCCTACATTTTTAAGCTGCCATGCCCACTTTCTGCTGTTCCTGTCGAGGTATACATAGCATAGTAAAGCAGGTGATGGGTAATTAGCTATTGTTAAACTGTTATAAATTATTTGTGATTACTCAATATAAGCTTAACATAGTCAAATTAACAGAAAAGCCACTACTTCAAAGAAGGGTGTTGCAGCCCGTGTTACTTCATCCAACAACAATGTATATCTACTGTTCTACTCATGCTGCTGCTCCAAAGCAACACTGTCTCTCTCCTGTTCTAATCTTATCTTTGCAAGTTCTTGTCATTCTTGGTGTTTGCACTACCTATCAGATGACTAAATTTAGATTAATATTTACCTATGAAGTACAAATGTCTGTTTCTTTTTCACTAGTTACTCTAGTGAGATAACTGCCAGGTGCTAATTGTTAGAAAACAGTATAATTCAGCATAGGACATTAATGCTGCAGATTTGTCCCATACTGCTGATTGAATGGTGGCATCAGCCATTACAGGAATTAAGTACTGTGCAGAATTGTATCACCTTGAACCACTCATTGTTTTGAAAGAACCTAAACACTGATTCATGTGTCTTCTGTAACTAAAATACTTATTTTTCAATGTTAGAAAAGGGCTATGGCCACTGTTAATTTTTTAAAAACAACCAGTTCTTCATTTGTGATGGTGCACACCAGTACCCCATGCTGGTACCTCCAGTGTAAACAAAATCAGAATCACAGATTTTGAGATTTGATATGATAGAACTTATTTTTCACCACTGTACGTTTTGTATTCACACTTTTAAAATGCACAAAAAAGCATTAGCCTAAAATAATGTTTTAAGAAGTCTGGATTTCAAAAACACTTTCCCAGAAGATCAGAGTACCAGAACTTCTTATTTACAGATCAGTCGCTGAAAACAACTATTACATTGTGCTGCATTAGTATAGACTCTGATAGGCAAAATGGCTGTTCAGACAACAGTGAGCTTTAGTCTGAAGTTGACACTGACAAACTGATAAAATCTGTGTGAACTTTAATTGAAACTGTAGATGAATCTATTATGAGCAAGATGGAATCATATCAGTAGTCGTGCTTCCATTTGTACAAATAATATTGAGGTTTTTCTTTTACAACTAGAGAATATTTTGATGAAGGTTGTAAGTTTATTAATATGTTCTTTATAGTAACCTATATGTCAGTGTTGCAAATTCATGTTTTTTTTTACAGAAATATGTTCAGTTTTTAGGATGCACAATTTTTATTTCCTCAAACAGTATTGCCTTGAGAGCAGAATATGTCCTGAGATACTTTAGATATTGTCTGTTGATACACTCCAGCTTAAACATATGTGGTGGATGAAAGTGGGAGGGGTTGTATGTACGCACTTGCAATTAGATCATTTTGCTTTCACTTGGATGTATACACTTGTTAAACTTCATAGTTAATGTATGAGCCAGTAGCAGATGTCCTTTGTCCACCATGGAAATTATTTGATTGAAAACTCAAAGGTTATGTATGTATTATTTGTTTAGACATTAAGAATGAAATGACTAGTGGTTATTTATTCTGTGTAATGGATAAAAGTCGTACATCATTAAGAATGGAATTCTGAATATAGGGTGTGCTTCCGTGTGGTTTTGAATTGAGCATGATGGTGTTTCTTATAATGTCCTGTCTACACCGCCATTGTTAGTCAGTTTGTAGAACTGTTTTCAGATATAGACAGTAACATCTGGGCTTTGTCAGCAGAAAATTGAAGTAATTTTAAATAACTAAACTAGCAAGAGTGGATACTTATGTTTCAGCATCCATATGAAAATATGTAGGTACTTGCCCAGAGTCCACATTTTGTTGTAAAATGTAAATTCCTTGTTTGAATTTTCTTTTTTTTCTTTTCCATTGAAACACTGCTGGATTCAAAATTGAAGCACTCACCCGTGTTACCTGCTGCCACTGATGTGTTAGAAATTTTGCTTCCAACAGGTTTTGGCACCATTGTTTGCTGAAGCTGTGGTCTTGCAGTTCTGTATTTTATCTGTTTCATTTGGAACATTCAGCAGTCTGTTGTTCATGTAATAACTAGATTATACAAGTACATGGACTTGTTCTGTAGACAGTGTAGTTATTGCTTAACAATTTATAGTCAACAAGCTGATTAATGTTTGTTGTGCTAGTTAAAAATGAAGTCAGATGTAAGTTTCATGTTGATTCATCATCCTGTCTGTTTGGTTGCCTAGAGAGGTGCTATGCTTTTTCTGCTGATTCCTCTTCTTTCTCATTTTCTTTGTAGACAGGCAGTTTTGTGTAAATGTTTCAAATAGTTGTTTCTTGTCTTTTTTCGCATTTCCAATGAAGCTGTTTCCACTGCTCTATCGAAATGTGTTGCTTTTTTCCATATGCTATATTTTCTGTGTGTAAGGTAAAAAGTATCAAAACTCTGTTTGAGCTTTTATGAAACATTTCTGTGATATGTTTATTGAAGCCATTGTATATTTTGGCCTATTGATTTAGATAGCTTTAAAGGTATATAAAATAATTATGTGAAGCGGTAAAGTGTTTCATCGTTTGTTTTAATACATAACACGATGTTTGTTACGGGTATCAGCATAATAACGTTCTGTCAATATTGCCTTGTAAGGTCAATATTTTGATTCAGCAATAAAGCAGATTCAGATGCTAAGCATTGAAAATGTGAACAGTGGTTTATGTGTTACGAGAAAGTTATTTTACCATATCATATGCAAACTTAATTTTTGTTATAAATGTTGTCAAAATGTTTCCAGTCCCTCGTGATGTGCTGCATGTTCTTCTGTAGTTCTGTCCAATGTATTGTTCCTGTCATTAACATTTCAGCATTGTGATTGATATTAGCTGTCCCTCTCATTTGGTTTTCTTCTTATATTTTATTTTGCATTTTGTAACATCATGCCCAACCACTATGGTATTTATTTAGCTCTCATAATTCCACCCAAGCTTCTTTTCATTCAGATGAATCTTAGTTTTTTGTTCCTTAATAGCATTTCAAAAATATGTTTCCATTGACTTAAGCTATGTCAGCATTTCTCAATTATGTTCCAGTTAACATAATTTATGATGCGAGATATCCGGAAAATACAGCTTAAGAATTTTAGGAAATTCCATAGTAAATTGACAATAGCTGTGATATTTATAGATCATGATGTACATTTTTATTTACTAACACATAGTTTACAGTAGTTTTTATGTGCTCCTCAAGCTGCTTCATATCTGCATCATTGTGAGTTACTATCCTTGTTAAATCACCTATTTTAGATTGTTTGTAGCTTGGATCCTGTCTTATTGTAACCCAAATCGTTACTAAAGTTAATATTAGTGAATATTTGTAATTTGCTCCTGTGTTCACAGTGAATATCTCAGTAATGCAGTGGTAGTTAATGGGTTAGCAGATTCAGATGCCGGCTTGATCTTTTTGTCGCATCAAATTGGAGTAAAGATGCAATCTTTTGGCCGTAACCTACATTAAACTTATCAGACGCAACTGCCTATGGTAGGTGTTGTTGTGTTGACCTTAAATAAAGCACTCAGCGTACTGAAGAGTTTTTTTAATACCATAATGCTTTACTAGGCATAGTCCTGTTGGAGGTCATATGCCATTGCCTTACTCCGGTCTTTGAACTGGCTGCCCCAGCCACCTATAGGGGTACCTATAGTTTAATGTGGACTCCAAACATTGGCACAACTCAGTGTTTTTCATGTCAACAAACATTGCCAGAGGTGAAACAAGTGATAAGTGTCAGATAAAAATCCTGAAATCGACCTGGTGTCAAACCTGAAACCTTTGGATTTATAGTGTGCCACACATGAAGACCTCGTATAACAAATAATCAGACTGTGATTGGTCAACATATGTCCTCAACATATGTCCTCTAGAAATCATCTTGCCAAATGCTGAGTTGATGTCTGTGATGCTAATGATATTACTGTCTCTATTAGACTAAAAATAATGTAGAAAAGTTCTCTGTAGTGTATCAACATAGAGATCTGGTATTCATACACCACTAATATTATAACTACCATTCCAGTTAAAGCTATTGCTGAGCATGCTGTCATGAATAAACATAAAATTATGTTTGATACACTAAAACATTTGTCCTGTGTGTCTACCTATTGCAACTCTGTCACCAAAGATGGAAGGTATAGTGAAAAGAAGTAAGTCTACACTGTTGACTGAAAATGCTAATGTTATGTTATTAAAACTTGCACCTTATGTTCTTTAGTAACTATAATATGGCAATTGAAAATGATTTTCACCCTACAATCAATCGTTTTGTGGAAACTATAATCTTTGTGCTTACACAGCAGCAAAGATAACAAAGTATTCTAGGCTTTAGGAATAAACCTTCAGATTTGTCTTACACATGAAAAATACTAAAAATAAAATTTTTGGTTACTGTTAATGTGCCATGTGTTGGAATTTACTCTAACAAATTGGATTCACATTGCCCTGTGCATCATATTTGCTACTGTTTTCAGCAATATGGGAGTTGAGATGTGAAATAGTGAGTATAAATTGCCGGACTATCACAAAAGTCTTAGCCATTTCTGTAAGTGTTACAGATTTGCTGTTTGTCGAACTTTATTGATTTATGGGCTCCCTAATTCTGGAATGGTAGATGTTGGGAGGACTTTGATCTAATAGAGTTTTGTGTTTGGCCACTGCACTATAGAGATGCAACAATAACAATACTGTGTGTAGTATTGTAGTAGCCTTTGTGTAATGAACGTCATGTTGTTCTGTTGATTTGTTTGTTTTGAAATAATTTATGATACCACTCTAGGTGCATCATGGGTGCTATCTTTGACTTATTTTACTCACAAAGTCTTTAAGTGTTCTTTACCTTCATATGTCTCTTTTTACTTTTGAAAGTGCTCAGTATGGAGTACGAAGTACAGCAATGTGTGAGTTAGGGGGAAATGGTTTTCCTACACATCTCTCACTGTGTGGTGACTGTGTACTGGATGGAGCTTGCTTTCCCCACTGGGGATCAAAATAGCTTCAACAAATCTGCAGCTTAGTCGCATAGAAAGTAACTGATAATTCCATTGTCTTAATGCATTCAGACAAGGAAATTTGAACGTTACAGCCAGGCTAGTAATAATGAAGGTAGAAATAGCCCACATTTTGGCAGATAAATACACAGATAAGCACATTATTGGAAAAAAGTGCTATATCAATTGAATAAGTAGGAAAAATATTAACTCGATTTGAAGTGGTTTATATTAACTGAAAAGGGCCCCACAATGCGTAACACATTCCGTGAAACACAGTGTTATTCAGATACTGATCACATGCAGGTGAAAAGCTATACTACATTTACTGTGTGTGTTTCCAGCTGTTTTTCTCTTAAGTAAGCATCGTTATAATCCAAGCATTCAGAACTAATCTCCGTTAACTATAGATGCAGTTACAGTAACCACTCATCTTATAGTTGAGGTGTTGAGCCGTTTATATTGAACTCAAACTTTGGACATTCATTCGAAGGAACTATGAGGCTAGCAAATGTGCATCCATGTGGTCTATGAAAAGATTGATGAAGTGAGGGGAAGCCATACCTGCAGAACCCAGTGGCTGTGTAAACAGCAGTATTAACTGCGTATATGCAGGGTTTAGTTCTGTTTCGTGTGATTCTACAAAGAAGTGAATGGTTCTTGTGTACTTTAGTGTGTTGACGAGTGTGCACTAACTTATTCTATGTTTTTTAAATAAATTTTAATGCATTTGCATTATGTGAGTGCAGCAGGTAACAGAAATAGCGTAGTAGCAGAATGTAGATTGTATTCAGCGACTCGGGGTACTTATGGTATGGAAGAAAACTGATTAAAGATGAATAGGGACTGTGCCTTTCATGCACAGATGCAGGGTGAATTAGCCTTTTGTAAACGGCTGTAAGCTGTGTTAGCTATGGTTGACAGTCTTCAGGCTGCTGCTGTGGTGTGTGGTGGCATTTGGACATCTGAGATAAATGCTTTCGCACTTCTGGAGCCTGTGGTGTTGCCAAGGATTCCTGATGTCACAGCGCATTCCGATTTGCATGTCTTGGCCGCTTAACACTTAGCTGAATGTGAATGGCAAGCAGTGGGGGGACCGCAAATCTCTGGGTGGAAGAACATGGATACTGGCCTCACACCTGTCGTCCTCCTCTTTGAAACAGGTTCGAGGTATTGCCCACCGCTGAAATTTCTTCTTAGCCAGCACTGGGCACCTCATCTGTGTGGGCTGGTGCCGATGTCCTGAAAGATCAAAACAAGCATATAGGGTGGTTTTGAGTGTCATTGGGAGCTCCAGCATTAGGTGAGTGATGGAGCTGCTTTAGGGAGATAGTGGGAGCTCGGAAAGAGGGCCAGTGAGCAGGTCAGGAAAGAAAACTATCATCTTACTTGCCTACCAGGGGTCATGTCCAAGATCTGGAGACTGCCAGCAGCAATTGACAGCACAGGGTGCACCCAACTGCAAATTATGGCTCACGCCAGCACAAATGACAACTGCTGCTTGGGTTCAGAGGCCATCCTTAGTTTCTACAAGCAGCTGGCTGCTTTCATAAAGACAGCTAGCCTCAGTTGTTTGATGGAAGCAGCTAGCATCTTGCAGCGTCATTCTCAGACGTGATCGAGGTCCTCTGGTTTGGGGCCGAATGGAATGTTTAAACCCAAAGCTCAGACAATTCTGTGACAATGTTGGATGCGAATTTCTTGACTTCTGCTATTGAGTGGAGAATTGTTGGGCCCACCTTAATAGGTCAGGCGTGCTCTAAATGCAGGAAGCAGCTACAGGGGTAGCAGAGTACATGTACTTTGTACGTGTTGTGGTTTTGTTAGAATAGAGACCTCCCTTGTAAGATATATTCTGATTTCAGATAGGGACTAATACTATCTGCTTTAATGAAAGAGAATAGCTTTTGTCATATCAGATTGAAGAAAAAAAGAAATGGTGAGAAAATGGAACACCTACAGCTGTCCTTAATGATTTTAATTATTTTGTAACTATTAGTGTTAGCACTGCAGTGTGCCATCTTCAGGCTGTAGTCGATACTGAATTGGTTGACACTATCTGTATATATACCGCATCAGTGGCCAACATGGCCAACATAACTGGTTTTGCAGACTATCTGAAAACTTCGGTGTCAGCACTCCAACCGTCAACTGGCAACTCAAACTACAAGCTGGTAGCTACAAAATAAATAAAATCATAAGGACAGCTGCAGGCATTTCATTTTCTCACAATAGTAAATGGCCATCATCCCCAAGACCTCCTGTTAAAAGGATGGACATAGAAAAAGTAATGGTTAACATAGTATTAGAACATAGTATTAGTTAACTTTAGGAGCATCTGTGGGAAGGTCCCATAACTAGTCTCATGCATAATTGCTAATAATGTATACATTGTGCTAGGGAAAGAAACCTGGCTGAAATCAGTTGTTAACAGAAATAAAATTCTAAATTCAGGTTGGAATGTGTGTCACAAAGATAGGGTGGGTGCCTGTGTTGGAGGTATGTTTATAGCTGTAAAACATAATAATACTAGCTGTTACCCATGACTGTGTTTGCATTGCAGTGGTTTTTTTATGATGAATAATGGTGAGTAAGTAAGCTATTGTACAATGTCCGCAATCATCAAGTGGGTGGCTGTCGGGTAAGCATAGCTGGTGATGTGCACCCTCTCCTCTCCCCCATCCTGTCCACCCATTGCCGTAATGCAATGTGGGCAGAAGCATGCTTATAGGCCTCGTACCTTTGAAGAGCTACACTGTGTGCATTATGCAGCAAATTTAATAATTTTTCAACATGATTTATTCCCCAATTCCACTTCTCCCTCTTAGGGGTCGAGTTCTCTCTCTCTCTCTCTCTCTCTCTCTCTCTCTGAAGTAGGCTATGGGCTCAATCCATGTGAAATCGACAAGCTAAAGTATCAGTTTCGACCTCACCATTTTAGATTTTAATCAAATTTGGCACAAATGTAGGGTATTATGAGAGATTTCTATGTGCAGTATATTACTTGTATATTTTTTTCTTGAATTATTGATGTCATAAAATCAGGAAAATTGATAAAATAGTTGATGCATGCTATTAGTTATTTTGCAATAACTAATGACCTATTTAACCAAGAAAGTTAGTTCTGGTCTCTTTTTGAAGCTTATAAATGAAGCTGAAGAGGAATCATAATTTGATTATTATAGAGTTGCTGAAGACTGGTATTTGCAGCCAATCGCTTAACTGTCGGCTACACCATGTTGCATAAAATGCCATTCAGCAGTGACTCCAAAATCCATCTCATGGTTACAAAAATTAATGAATTTCTTTTTTATTCCTATAATGTCCTGCACATCCATCAGTAAAATAATGAATATGTTTCAGATGTCATTGAAAAAGATGTGCAGCAGTGATGTCGTGTTAAATATTCAGAAATTATTACATAGCTCATGTGTTTCAAAGTATCACTCATATCTTTGTAATAAATCACAAAAGGATTTATTGTTGCTTGGTAATTATTCCAGTTGTATGACTGGATTTCATCTTCCAGGACAAATGAATAATTTTCCACAAAGTCACACAATACAGTGCATTCATTTTGGTGGAGTTTTGATTTCAGTTCAGTCTGAAAAGTTGCTGTTTCTTGCAGCCAATGAATGGTGTAACAGAGCTTTCCAATTAAAATACCAGGAAATTATCCTGGTGAATGAGTTATTGTTTCTAAGGTTGATCTGCCTGTATGTATCAATTGTTTGTGACTTAAATCGTCAATCAAATTCATGCAATTCATAAATACTATTTTTAAGTTTTTGTTCACCATGATGTTCTTCACAGTTATCAAAATACCGTATTTACTTGAATCTAAGCTGCACCTTTTTTTCCGGTTTTTGTAATCCGAAAAACCACCTGCGGCTTAGAATCGAGTGCAAAGTAAGCGAAATTCTGAAAACATGTTGGTAGGTGCCGCCACAACTAACTTCTGCCGTCGAATATATGTAGCGCTACATAGGCATGCTTTGCAGGCACAAAGATAAATACTGGCACCAAAACCTCTGCGTCAGTAAATAAATAAAAAAGTGGAAGAAGAGCTTTTTTCTCCGTCCCGAGTTTCGACCACTGCATTTTCATACGTTATCCAACGAAGTAAATACAAATTCCGTATTGTTCATCTTCGAATGTAGCAGCATTTCAATGTACTACGAAAATCCGACTTGCAAGACTGTTAGGGATGTTTGTCAAAATGGCGAACTCTACGTTCTGAATTTTTCCCTACCTGTGAGAAGAGATGGTTGCTAATAGGAACTTTTATGAATTGTGAATCACATGCAGTATTCTCTTCACCATAAGAATAATACGAATACAAACATTTTGCCATGTATTCTTTCGTGTTTGCTGCTATCTCATTTAAAACCTGTTTGCCTAATAAACTACGAAACTAGAGTGAGACTACAGCAAACGCAGAAGAATATACATATCATGTCATGTTTATATTCGTATTATTCTTATGCCTAATAGTAATACAGTCAGAAATGAAGCACGGCAATTGAATAGATTTTAAAATCTAAGATGACTAATTTCTGTGCAGTATGTAATGTACTAAAGAGGCGTCTGCAAAGATTTTCAAACGGAGAAAAATTTTCGCTAACTCCGCTTCAGAACATCTTCTATCATACGCATTCTATTATTTGGTTCTTGTTGATCATTATCAAAGAAAGCAGCAGTGTAAGTAACAACAAACAACAAATAGCAGTCTCTTGCCATTGTTTCGCTAATGAGACGATTCCTCCTTTTTTTTTTTTTTTTTTTTTTTAAAAAAAAGTGGCGGTAGCGCGCACAAAAGCAAGCCATGCCGCGAGCGGCGACAGGCCGTAAACACTCATCAGAATGCGATAAACAATGCATGACACAGTACAGTAATGCATTTTTAGCTTAGAGTGACGTAAACACATATAACAAAGAGAACGGCACTTATCATATCAAAGAAAAATAAGCAATCAATCCAAACTAGACGAAGCACATGAAAAATGAAGTGTACCGGTACCCGTATAAATACGGACGGAGCGCCTGACGCATAGCAATGGCTACCTGGTGTAGCTTAACTGTTAAGCTTACGACTCGAACCAAACTACTGTAGCTGTATCGTCATTCATTCGACCTAAATTGTGTTTCATATTACAATGGACCAACTTTGTTTCGATTTGGAGGTGCGGCCTAAAACTTTTCTCTCCCCTTGAATTTCGAGTCTCAAACTTCAGATGCAGCTTAGATTCGGGAAATTTTTTTTTCCTTGATTTCGAGTCTCATTTTTAAGGTGCGGCTTAGATTCGAGTGCAGCGTAGATTCGAGTAACGCTTTGGCAGAGGAGGGTTACATATTAACGTGACAGGCTGTCCTTATATGAATTTAATCCAGTTTCAGAATTTGAAATAATTTCTTTTAAATTAGCACGTATTACCATCCATTCTACATTCTTATGTTGGGTACATACACATACAGAATGCATACCTGTTGCACCAGCTAGGACTACATGTTTTGGCTGTAACAAGCAAAACTTAGTCAATCCTATCTCAGTTTCTGGATGCACTGTTTAAAATGCACATATGCTTCATTTAAATTGGATAAAAGCAATCGCTTCTGTTTTATGTAGTCTCATACCATCCTCCTCTACAGAGAGAAAATCCTTTTGAGGCATGCATCTGCTAATGTCATCACTAATATAAAATGTCCCAGCCACTTTTACAGTACTTACAGTACTTGAACTCAGTGTTCTGCCAGGTTTTGGATTCAGAATAGATAATTCCCATGTTTTTACTAGATGTTTTGCCTTTCTAGCTATATATTTAGAAATTTGAAATTCTTTTTTTTTTTCTAGTAGCCCAACTACGTGTTAGTAATTGTAAGTATGTGGATTTGCTCACTCCTCCTTGTAGTATATTTAAATTTATTTTTAAGCTGTGAAATTATTTCAGAGTCATATTTTGTTGTAACTTCTTCACATTCATTGGAGGGAATTGTAAAAATTTTATTTTCCAAAACATGCATCACCTCCTTTGCATTTGTCTTAGGTTAATGTCTCTCTTGCAATCACTTATTCATAATAGGGCATTCCCTCACAGCCTGTAAGCTACTATGGAGCAATTCTAGAGTAACTTAAGAGGCAGCATTATCAACAATGTCGTCAGAATGCTTTACCATCAAATTTGGTTCCCCACTTGTTCCTTCTTCATGACTATCATCAATTTCCCTTTTTCTCAATTTATTAAGTTTCATTCTACATTTACTACGGACTTTACAGTTTAAGTTCACATCACTCATCAAATTGATCATCCATTCTTGAATAGGTCTTAAGGTTTTCACTACACGACTGTGATTCTCTTCTTTGAAAGGATTGCAACAGAACAGCTGCTTATACTCATTGTGAAACATGACCTGCCTATCACAGTTAGGCTGCCACCTGTGGACAAAATTGTGAATTAGTTTTGGTTTCACATACTGCCTATCTTTCAACATAGTGTCTGTATAACTTAGGGAAATGAGCATATAGTTGGACAAAATTAACAACAACTTGAAAACTCTTTTGAGTTCCAGCTTGAAACTTTTTTTGTTGTATTAAAAACATATGGACTAATATTGCATTAATTTATCAAAATTTTAAATTTGTGAGTTTTTCACAAAAAGTAGTTTAAAAGTTTGAAAATGAAATTTTTGGCAGATTAAAACTGTGTACCGGACCGAGACTTGAACTCGGAAGTGAAGCTGTGAGGACAGGGCGTGAGTCATGTTTGGATAGCTCAGATGGTAGAGCACTTTCCTGCGAAAGGCATAAGTCCTGAGTTTGAGTCTCGGTCCAGCACACAGTTTTAATCTGCCAGGAAGTTTCATATCAGTGCACACTCTGCTGCAGAGTGAAAATCTAATTATGAAATTTTTGGTCAAAACATTTTTTTGTGAAATTTGAAACAATCCTATAATTAAAATACTTCATTTTCTCCATAAAATGAGCCAAAGATTAAATCTGTATTTAAGTAGAACTAGATTTATATCACAGTATATGAATGACTGTAATGTGAATTTTGGCTAATTTAAATATTTCATTTAATGGTAGGTCTTATAACAATCCAGATATCTGAAACTTTTCAAAATTTCGTATCTAACTGCAGGCAAGCTGTTCGTAAAATATTATTGAAATCAAATAAGGTGAGGTTGTGAACCTTATTTAGTTGACACGGATTGACCGTATGAAAGTAACATATTGGAGCTCTTTTTCACCAACAGGCATGAACACTTCGACTCAACGTAGTACAGGGAATCAGTGGCAATAAGGCTGTTAAAGTATCACTGAAAATGGTTGTAAATAGCACTGTAAAGAAAGGTAGGAAGATATTTCTCTTTAGCAAGAGTGACAAGAAACAGATTTCAGATTGAAACTATCCGGTAGTTAAAACTGTATGCGGGACTGTGGCTCTAACTTGGGACCTTTGCCTTACACAGGCAAGTGCTCTATCGACTGAGCTACCTGAGCACGACACATGACCTGTCCTCACAGTTTTAATTCCATCAGTACCCCATCAATGACCTTCAAAACTTCATGGAACTCTCTTGTGAAACTAGCACCCCCAGAAGAAAGGTATTGCGAACATGTGGCTTGACCACTGTCTGGGAGATGTTTTCAGAATGAAATTTTCACTCTACAGTGGAGTTTGTGCTGATATGAAACGTCCTGGCAGATTAAAAGCGTCTGTTGCCAAGCCATGTCTCTGCAATATCCTTTCTTCAAGGAGAGCTAGATCTGCAAGTTTCGCAGGAGAGTTCTGTGAAGTTTTGAAAGAAGACAGTAAGATACTTGCAGAAGTAAGGCTGTGAAGACTCGTCGTGAGTCGTGCTTGGGTAGCTCGGTCAGTATAGCACTCGCCCATGAAAGGAAAAGATCCGGAGTTCAAGTCTCACAGTCCGGAATAAAGTTTTAATCTGCCTAGAAGTTTCATATCAGCGCAGACTTCACTGCAGAGTGGAAATTTCATTCTGGATTCAAAATTACCTGAGCAGTCAAAGTAAAAATGTCATGCCCAGTATCAATGTGTTGAGTGCGAATGGAAAAATTGCAAGAGTATTGTACAATATGCTTTAGACAGGTATGTGCCAAGTAAAGTTGGGAAGGATGGGGAAGACACATCTTGTGAAGATAGCGATGTTATCAAGCTGCTACGAACGCCGAAAGAGTGTCAGTGTCAATGTAAGCATAGCCAATGTCTCTCTGACAAACAAAAGCTGCACAAATCCAAAATTAGCACAAGGAGAGTCATATGTGAAGTGTTCAACGTATTCAACAGTAAAATTGTCTCTTCCAATTTGACCAAAATTCCTAAGAAGTTTTAGTCATGTGAAATCAGCAAATGCTCAAAGTTGTCTGCCCAGACATTGTGGTAGATAGCAGTCTACTTCCATCACACTCGACTTCCACTTCGCTGTCAATGAACGTTAAGCCCTAATCTTCCTTTTGTCCTTTTTTTTTTTTTTTCAAAATGTATGCAGGAACAACATTTATCCGGACTTGGTGGGATTGTATGTAACATATGGATTACCAAAAATCCAGATAATTTGTTAATATTCTACTAAATGGAAATATTCTTAATATGTTCTAAAATATACAACTGTTTATTTTTGCTATAACAAGGTAAACTTTTTTGACACTTGAACTCTATTGTTACTGTATTTCATTCATGTTTATTTCCTGAAATAAACTGTAACTTCTGTGTTTCGGTGTTGTGTGGCATTTGATGCGAGCATGGTCGCATAGATGTAACTGTAATGTCAGTTCGGCTGGAATTATTGTAACTTGCTGTTTAAATTTAGCACCTTTCCCTGCAGGTTTGGGCTGGATGTTGGAACACCCTGCTCTGTTTTCTCACTGAACCAAATGAATAATGCTTCATCCAATGTTTCATTTCTTCCTTTCTGTATTGTACCACAGTTCTACAAATTATCTTTAGTCATAATTTTGAAGCAGAAGTCTTCAACTTTGTTTTGGTTCTTCCTCCAGCTTTCTTTCAATTCAGAGCCATTTCAGTCTTGCACACTCAAAACCCAGCAACAGACAAACAGTACCAATAGGCCTACAGCTTCTTAACCCTGTAAGAAACAGATCCACACTGAGCATAGTAATGGTAGCTGGAAACGTTGGACCGAAGGTCTGTATGCTGCATGCAGTAACAGTATAAGAACTGTACATATACCATACTATATGACTGTATACCATACGTTTTTGCTTTAAAAAAAGAAAAGGAAACAGAAAATGAATCTGGGTTAGTTGGATGAGAGCCACATTAACAAGGTTCTTGTGTAACTCCTGCTTTAAATCTTTACATGAACAGCAATATGACAGATATCGAAATAAGTGACTGTGGGATAGAGAAGCAACTGGAATTGTTCAATGGAGAAAAGACCGTTAAACCTGATGAGACACCAGTACGATCCTACGTAGAATATGTGAATGAACTTGCTCGGCTTATAGCAGCAGTGTACCATAGATCACTGGAGAAGTGAAGTGTTTCTAGTGATTGGAAGAAAGCATAGGCCATTCCCATTTTCAAAAAGGGTAGTCAAACAGATGGACAAAACTGCAGGCCTCTGTCTCTTGATGTCAGTCTGTTGTAGAATTGTAGTGTGTGTTTTATGCTCATGTAAACAATGATTGGGTGAAACCCAGCTCACTCTGTTCGTCCATGAGACCCAGAAAGCAGTAGATACTGGCGCCCAGGTTGATGCTGTTTTCCTAGCCTTCCAGAAGGCCTGCAATACCATTCCCCACTGACCTTCTAATGAACAAAATGTGAGCATAAAGAATATTAGATGAGCTAAGTGATAGCACTGAAGGGTTTCTAGTGAACAGAACACAGCATGTCATTCTCAGTGTAGTGAAATCTTCTGACATAAAAGTATCTTCAAGCGTACCCCAAGACAGTATTATAGCACCATTGCTTTTTATAATGTATAAAAGGTGATACTGTGATGACATTATGGACTTCAGGGACGATATTTGCCCCAATACCCTCAAATAATTTTCTGTGTTGGTGGAACAGTAATGGTGTATGTAACACTAATAATGAATTCCATTTACCTACACAAGGTGCCACATTTACAACATTTGTTCAAAGTGGCATCACCCAGTGTCAATACAGGCATGGCATTATCACCCAAAGTTGTGTTGTACCTATCCTAATATCCCTGAGTTGTTTAAACAGTGTTGCAGTCAGCAAGAATTCTTGCCACGATATTTTCCTCACTCTCAACAGGCCTCTCGTACACAAGACTTTTCACTTAGCCGTGAAACAGAACCACATTCTGCCTATCCCTGCCTATACATTGGATGATGATCTGCGTTGATGGCTCTTCACAACTGTAGTGGGGGACTCTTTTCGGCCCGAACATGATTACTGCGACTCTTTAGCATTCCATCTCTGGTGAAACAGGCTTCACCCATGAAAAGTACATACGCAGGGAAATGAGGATCGACTGTAAGGCGCTGCAAGAACAACTGGCTGGACTCAGCATGAGGTCCAAATTCAGGATGAATGACAGCATGCACACTCAGTGGATGGTAGGGGTGTAGCTGTATTTCCTTTAAAACTCACCACACAGTACTCTGCTAAACATTCACTTCATGTGCAGCTGATCCAGTGCTGATTGCAGGGTCTTCATCCACCCGAGCAAGCACTGCATTTTCTAAGTCAGGAGTCCATGTTGTAGTTTATCACCCTTCTTGGTCATTGTACTGTAGAACGAACCATCCTCTTACTGTAATCTTTGGAACAGTCTTGGACACATGGTGTGAGTCAGATGTCTTCTGCGTGGATATTTGGTCCAGTAAAACCTTACCGCTTCTCTGATGCTTCCATTTGCTTGCCCATACATGAAAACCATGTCTGTAAGTTATGTCAGTGGATAAAACTACATACACACTTTCTATGGTACTGAAATGATTTTGCTTATAACTTTCGACTTTTGTCATTTCTGGACCAGGGTTCCTAATCTCAAATTGACACTCTTACCCTTCTCCATGATTCTTGAAAGTCTGTAACATCATCATGGAAAGCTTGTATAAATGACCTACTGGATAACAATGGAAGGTCCATGATGCTTTTTGTAGATGATGCTACTGTATACAGAGAAGTTGCAGTCCTAGAAAATCATAACAAAATGCAGGAAGACCTGCAGAGGATTGATGCATGGTACAAGAATTGGCAATTGACTCTCAACAATAACAAATGTAACCTATTGCACATAAATAGGCATAAAGATAAATTATTGTGTGATTACTTTATTGCAGAACAATCACTGGAAGCAGCCACATCCATAAAATATTTAGAAGTATTTGTGTGGAGTGATTTAAAGCGGAACAGCTACATAAAGCTAATTGCAAGTAAAGTAGGTTCATTGAAAGTTTCCTTAGAAAGTATAGTCTACACGCGAAGGAGGTAGCTTACAAAACCCTTGTTCAACCTGTATGTCAGTATAGCTCACCAGGTTGGGATACGTACCATGTTCCATTGCAGCTTTATGTAATAACCATGAAAATTTTGTGGAAATGCTCAGTCAACTCCAGTGGCAGATGCAGCAAGAGAGGTTTACTGCATCACAGCATGGTTTACTGTTAAAGTTCTGAGAATGTACATTTCTAGAAGAGTCAACCAATATATTGCTTCCTCCTGTGTGTGAAAAGAACATAAAGGTAAAATTCAGGATGCTACCAGCAATTGTTCTTCTCACAAACCATTTGTGACCATAATGGGAGAAGGGGGAGTGACAGTGGTACCCAAAGAACCCCCCGCTACACACTGTAAAGTGGCTTGCAGAGTATGCATGTAATTGTAGAAGGGGAGAGTGAAGGGAATGGAGAGGCAACAAGGGAACGGGATAGGAATGTTGAATTGGCATGTGGTATATACATTGAGGGTGGGTTAAGGAAATAGTGAAAGATTTTGGACACAATTCCCTTAGATGCAGATCATAGATACTGGTACTGCTGGGGAAGGATCCATGGAGCACGGTTTATGAAGCAACCAGTTAAGCTGAGCACATTGTGCTCATCAGCATGGTCTACCTCACTATTGGTCAAAGTTTAGTGGTGGCCATTCACTCGTGTAGGTAAATTGCTGGTGGCCCTGCCCACATAAAAACCTGTGCAGAAGTTTGTGTGGAGAAGATATCCATTATGATTTGATGTAAGTGTAAAACTGTGCACTTCATAAAATGTGGAAAACTGGGACTCTGTGAATAAAATATCAGTGCGCCACAATTGAATTCAGTCTACACATTCAAATACCTTGGTGTGACAGTCTGTGGGGATATGTAATGAAATTATATTAAATTACCAGATGTGATGAATTGTAGGTAAAGCAAATGCTTTGATTCAGTTGTAGGATGCTGGGAAATTCTAGTCGGTCTACAAAGGGGACTGCTTGCAAAACAGTTGTGTGTACAATCTTAGAATATTGCTCGAGTCTGTGGAACCTGTACCAGGTTGGCCTAACATGGGCTATTGAACTTGTACAAAAAAGTGCAGCACAAACGGTCAGAGGTAAAACTAATACATGGTACAGTGGGAAGTACAGTCTGCCGTGTACTTCACAATGGTTTGCAGAATATGGATGTAGATGTAGATGACTTTTACAGGTGACAGTTTTTCTGATAGAGTGAGTAGGATGTGACTGAAGGGACTGGAATAGGGTGTACTGGGAGGATCCATAGGACAAGTCTTGTACCTGGATCTTTATCAAGGATACAGCAAGTGTAGCATAAGCATGGACCGAAACATTTTTGATTGGGTGGGCAACAGAATTCCACTTTGGAAGAGGGATTAGGATTTTAGAGAGGATGTTTCTTACTTCACAGCATGAAGATACACACTTGCCCCTGGTGGAATGTGTGGTTAACCTATTCAATCTTATATATGATAATGGGTAATTACAGGAGGGGTACTCCTTTGCTTAGTGAAAGTGGGTATAGAATTTGAGCATGTGTAGATGTGGCTGAGATATCTGTTTATGGACCTGGTTTTGGAAGGCTTTAGGAAGATCTTAAGAATACTGTGAAAAGGATTGCTTGACACTGCAAATATGCTGCACAAAGGTGGGTAGACTGAGTGTGAGACTTTTCAATGCCGAAGGGATGGCAGCTATCAAAATGGAGATATTGTTGATGGTAATGAGCTTGAAAGGGAATATATTCATCTCCTGTGCCACATCTACATATTCCCCTAATCCTCCAACCAACTCTATGAACCAACTGTGAAGGAGTGCCACCTCATTACTCAATATCACCACAGTCTGGAACAATTTAATCACATACAGTGATAGGACTTCGACTGTCATAGTTCCCAGAAATGAGAAACAACCTTCCCACCTCTCCAAAACACTATTCTGCTGCCCACCCAGCATACGAAATATCTTGGTCCATCCACACCTGCTTCCAACCATCCAGCACGTCTTATTCCAGTGTTGTTGCTGACATATCTTACTTCATCAGAGGCAAGACAAATTTATGAAAGCAGTTATACCCTGTCTACTGTAACTTTTGAACAATGGGTATGACTGCCATCTGCTGTCTACTCAAATGAATGGCCTCTGCTAATCTGTGTTGCAATGTGTGATACATATAGATGTTGCTACAGGATAGTCAAGAGGGAGTGGTTTGTGTAGACTGTGGTTTGGAATGTCACTGGGGTGATTATAGCGGGGAACTAAATTTGGAAATGAATGGGGCTCTCCCATGGAACTGTAGGCTTTGGAAAAAGAGAGAGAGAGAGTCGGTGAGCAGGAGACAAAGATTTGTGCCCATCAGGCTGAATTAGAAGATGCCAAATTTGAGCAAGATATAGATTGAAGGGGGAAAAAGCTCATGGGAACTGCATAAAGGTACCAAGTGCTGGGGAAAAGGGGAACAGCCCTTCAACTTTATATACATTTGAGCTTACAGTGTCGAATAAATTTGACTAGTTACCTGAAGTAGGAGGGGAAATGCCTCATCCAGCTGTAGGTCACAGTAAGGTGCAGCAGACTTCTGGGAAAGGAACTCAATAAACGTTGACACCAAAAGAGAGTAGAAAGAAAAGAGTCTTGCTGCTGGGAATTAGCTATGGGAGGGATTTAGACCAGATGGTACTGGACAAATCAGGAGTAGAGTACCAAGACACAAGTATTGTGATGCCAAGTGCTGGTGACAAGAGGACATAGGGAATTTGTGCAAAGGTTTCCGTAAAGAGGATCATGTTATTGTAATGGGTGGAGCAGGGAACAGCCTGGCTAAGGCCGTCAGTTACAGCTTTAAGGCTGACCTGGTTGAAATAGGACTAGCAACTACACACACAAATCTTAGTTTTGTGGGCATCCTGCAGCATCATGGCCAGCCCTGGGTTTACACTGCTGTGAGGCATGTGAACATTTAGTTGATTAGACTGGTGCAGATGGAAATGAAATTTCATAGGAGTACAGTGCCTGTTGCTACATTTGGGAGACAGAATTATTCTAGACATGGCCTACACCTGATTAGGTGAGGGAAAGATAGATTTGCTGAGCTTCTTGTTGCAGATAACATTCTTGCGGAGGGGGGGAGGGGGGGGGGGGCTTGCACCATCACACAAAGTAAGCTCCCTGTGGTTACAAGAGTCAGAGGGGCCCTTTACGTTAGAATCAGAATTCAAGCACCCTGTTTTTTTTAAAGAAATCAAAATGGCATAAGAGCCAAACAAAATGCTGATGAATGTACTGAAAATTAAGGTTAGCTTATTTCATCAAAATATTATAGGACTGTGTAATAAGGTAGAAGAGCTTCTTCTCTGTATGGCAAATTTAGAGAGCTCTGAAAAGTTAGACATCCTGTGCCTATCTAAGCACCACATAACCACATGGTTACGTAGATAACTTAACATAAAACATTATGCTTTACCAGTGTACTCATACAGAACCAATATGGGAAAAGGTGGGGTTGTTACATATGCTAGGACAGAACACAAGTTCAAAACCGATGAGACAAGTAGATTTTCTAGTGATCAGCACATAGAATTGTGTGCTTGTGAATTAATACTGAAAAATAGTTCAGTTTTAATTGTAACTGTGTATAAATCCCCACTGGCAGATTTTGAACTGTTTATGGGGAATCTGGGTTCCTTACTGTGCTACCTGTCAGACAGCAGCATGCAGTTAGTAGTCTGTGGTGACTTAAATGTAGATTTTCTGAGGGATTCTGATTGAAAAAATGATCTGGAAAAAAAAACTTTATTAAGAAATCAAGAACGTGCACATAATGTCAGAAATCAGTAATTCCAACAATAGACTTAAGGCTATAGGGAACATGGTGAGATGAGAGACAGGACAACTAGCTACAGAACAGGATAACCTCACCATTGAACTGAATAGAAGGACTATAAATGATGAGTCACAGATAGCAAATATACTTAATAATCATTTCTTAAATATAATAGAAATCATAGAGAGAAACTGTGTGAAGAAAAGTTACAACAGTGTGTTAAAAAAATAACTCTCATAAAATTCAGTCATATGGATGTGTCACCATCTCTACCTTCTGAAATTGAGAAAATGATGCAGTCTGCTAAAAATAAAACCTCATCTGGTTTTGATGGTGTTTCCAATAAAGATTTGTTCCCATGTAATAAGCCCTGTCTTATCTGAAATATGTAATGCATCACAAACTCAAGGCAGTTTTCCAGAGAGACTGGTATATGCCATTGTTACCACCTCAGTAAGAAAGATGATAAGAGTGA
Organism: Schistocerca piceifrons; assembly: GCF_021461385.2. NCBI lineage: Eukaryota > Metazoa > Arthropoda > Insecta > Orthoptera > Acrididae > Schistocerca > Schistocerca piceifrons. The sequence continues at coordinate 192,602,679 of NC_060141.1, forward strand.
TGTCAAAAACTACTGACTTGTTCCACTTCTCACATAATTTTCCAATATTTTTGAGAAGGTGATGTATTCTAAATAGTATCCCATCTTAACAGCCAGTGGCCACGCTGCAGTGATAATGTTGGTTCCCATCAGATCATCGAAGGTAAATGCTGTTGGGCTTGGCAAACACTTGGATAGGTGAAAGTCCAGTATGCTGACCACTGTTGACAAGCGGATTGGACTCAACCCTTGTGAGGCAAATTGAGGAGCTACTTGATGGAGAAGTAGCAGCTCTGGTCATGAAAATGCAATGGCTGGGAGAGTGGTATGCTGACCACGTGCCTTTCTGCCTCTCCATATCCGCATACAGTAATGCCTATGAGCTGAGGATGACAGGGCAGTCAGTCAGTACCGTTGAGCCTTCTGAGGTCTGTTCAGACAGAGTTTAGTTTAGTTAATCTCATTTTAACAATAATAATACTGTTGAGCCTTCTGAGGCCTGTTCGGATGGAGTTTAGTTTAGTTAATCCCATTTTAACAATAATAATACCCACAGCAAATCACAATTTGTGTTTCAGAAGAGTTGCTCTACTGAGAATGCTATTTATATGTTCACTCACCAAATTTTATAAGCATTAAATAATAAAATAGCACTGGTTAGTATTTTCTGCAGCCTATCTAAGGCATCTAACGCAAATCACTGTATTCTCCTAGATGAACTGAAGTTTTAGTGTATTGATCGTACACCCAATCAATGGGTAATGTCGTATTTAACCAAAAGAATGCAGAAACTTGTATTTAGTAAACCAGCCAACATAATCTGGTGACATATTTCTGTCTGGGGAGAAATCACATATGGTGTTCCCCAAGGATCAGTCTTAGATCTGCTATTGTTCCTTATTTATGTCAATGGTCTTCCATCTGATATACAACAAGCAGAATTAGATCTTTTTGTAGATGACACTAGTATTGTAATCAATCCAAGTATACATTCATTTCTGCACGTCAAGGGGTACTATACCAATGATAAGTTAACATATGGTGAGGAAATAATAAATGAGGTGTAAACTTCAAAATTTTTGGAGGAGAATTTAAAATTAAGAAAACATATTTTGGGACTCTTAAACAACTTAGTTCAACCACATTTGCTCTTAGAATCATTGCAAATCTTGAGGAGAGACAAATCAGTAAGTTGTCATATTTTGCATATTTTCACTCAATAATGTCATGTGGAATAATGTTCTGGGACACTTAAACTATAAGAAAGAAAGTCTTCATTTCTCAAAAACATGCTGTAAGAATAATATGTGACACTCACTCACAATCATCTTGTAGACATCTGTTTAAGGAGTTGAGCATTCTGACTTCTGCTTCACAGTATATTTATTCCTTCTTGTAGTTTGTTGTAAAGAAATTCACTACAGTTCAAGAGGAAACATGATGAACATAATTACAATACCAGAAGAAGAAATGACACTCATTACTCCACATTAAGATTGTCTTTAGCACAAAAAGGGATGTACAATGCTGCAACAACAATTTTTGATCACTTACTGTAGCAGAATATTGTCAAATGATCTTTAACAGAACCCAAAGAAATTCTGGTCATGTGTAAAGGCTGGCAGTGGCACCAAAGTCAGTGTTTAGTCCTTAGCGAACAAGATGGGAACTGAAATTGAGGGTAACAGAGCAGAAGCTGAAATACTTAACTCCATTTTCAAATATTACTTTACAAAGGAAAACCCTGAAGAATTGCCCCAACTTAATCATGAAAAGATGAATGAAATAAGTATTAGTGTCAGTAGTGTTGAGAAACAGCCAAAATTGTTAAAACTGAACAAAGCTCCAGTGCCCGACGGAATACCTATCAGATTCTATACTGAATTTGCAGCTGAGCTAGCCCCTCTTCTAACAATAATCTATTGTAGATCCTCCATGGAAGGGGGTTTGGATCCTTGCTGTTTGTGTTGTATGTTAATGACCTTTCAGACAATATTAACTGTAACATCAGGCTTTTTGCAGATGATGCAGCTATCTATAATGAAGTGCTGTCTGAAAGAAGGTGCATAAATATTCAGTCAGATCTTGATAAGATTTCAGAGTGGTGCAAAGACTGACAACTTGCTTTAAATGTTCAGAAATGTAAAAGTGTGCACTTTACAAAATGAAAAAAGAAACATAGTATCCTATGATTATAATTTCAATGAGTCACTGTTGGAATCAGCCAACTCATACAAATACTTGGGTGTAATACTCTGTAGGGATATGAAATGGAATGACCACATAGGCTCACTTGTGGGTAAAGCAGGTGATAGACATCTGTTTATAGGTAGAATACTGGGTAAGTGCAATCAATCTATAAAGAAGACTGCTTAAAAATCACTCGTGTGACCCATCCCAGAATAATGCTGAAGTGTGTTGGACACATACCAAATAAGACTAACACGGGTATTGAATGTATACAGTGAAGGGGAGCACGAATGATTGCAAGTTTGTTTAATCCTTGGCAGAGTGTCAGAGAGATACTGAAGGAACTGAACTGAAAGACTTTTGAAGATACATGTAAACTATCCCGAGAAAGTCTATTAAGAAAGTTTCAAGAACCAACTTTCAATGGTAGGTCTAGGAATACACTACATCCCCAAAATATAGTTCACACAGGGATCCTGAGAATAAGATAATAATTACTGCAGTCACAGAGGTACTTAAACAATCGTTCTTCGTGCTTTCCATATGTGAATGTAACAGGAAGAAACCATAGTAACTGGTATAATGGGATGTACTCTCTGCTGCACACCTCATGGTGGTTTTCAGAGTAGAGATGTAGTTGTATATGATATAAAATGTCTGGCAGACAGCAGAGTAAAATTTGAAAACAAACTGAAAAATTTTCTCCTTGACAGTTACCATTCAACAGAAAAATTTCTGTTGTAGTGATGTGTAAAAGGTGGTAAATTAATTTGTCATGTAAATGAAGAAGGCTTGTTCCACATCATTAAAATTTATCATGAAAAATAATCCATAGAATGTGAAACTATGTGAGTAACTCTGACTAGAAGGTAAGTTGATCACTGTAGGCTACTCAACTTCAATGACTGTTTGACAATCAGTATCATCTGGATGCTGTACCCTAATACTAGCTTCTGTGTAAAACATACGAATTGTACTTTACATTTTTCCCTTTATGTGCCACAAGGCGTATCTGACACCAATATTTACCTCTCCCCCCATGCCTCCCATTCCACCCACTAATATGCACTTTTATACAGTCACTCTCTTCCACCTTTTAGCTCCCTTCCCCCCTCCCCACTCTCTCTGTTATCATCCCACCCCAATGACTCCCACCCCAACATACTTCTCCACTCCATTGTGGGCAACATGAATTCTCCTGCCTGTTATGGGGTGAGCTCACTGATGCCACATTCCTACCCCATTTCCTTGCTGCCTCTCTCCCTCCCAGCCAACAGTTAGACACCCCCCCCCCTTTTTCTCCTATCATCTTCACCCTCCTATCCTTTCTTCTCTAATCCACTTGACTGGTCCAATCCCACACCCCAATCAGGCTGCAGCATCAGGACAATGTAACCATGTTTTGATGCATGCAGTGTATTAATTACTTCAGGTGGAGAATATTGTTTGATAATTCAGCAACACTTACAATATTGTTTATACATGTGTTGACTACTCAATGCCTCAACTATATGGTATGTGGTTATGTTTATTCTGTACATTATTTATAGCTTTTTTACTTGAAAAACTTGCTATGAGGAAAAGACCGATGACATATCAGGTTATGAGATACATATATTAATACAGAAACACATCAAACTGAGTTATATCCAATGGTGTTAAACAAATAATTTACAAGGGCTTACTTGCAATGCAGTCATTTAAAGGCATTTTCAAAAGGAACACATTGCAAGAAGTCTACAATATAGACAAACCAAATTAAAAATATAATATGTTTCTAGAAACTAACACATTTTTGGTATTCTTTCCCAATAAAATACCGCCTATCAGGGTGCTGCAGTATTGAGAATCAATTGCATTAGAATATTCTGTAGAAAAGGTTGTACCATAATATGAAAAACAAACACAGCTCAATAGCAGAATTTCAATACAGAGACGACTGTATAAGACTGACAAACACCACCTGACAGATTGAAACTATGCATTATGTCAAGAGAATAAAGGTTTTTAAGAAGAAAATTAAAAACATTTGATTAACTGTTAAAGAGATACCAAAGGAGAAAGGGGACCAAAGGCATTGCATATTTTCCCTGTAAGAATGAAGCTGTTTTAGTGATCCACCACTCACCACAGAGGGAAGATGCTGAGTCCCAGATAGGCAGAACAAAAAGACTGTCACAATATAAGCTTTCGGCCAATGTCACAATATAAGCTTTCGGCCAACAAGGCCTTTGTCAAAAATAGGTCTCTCTCTCTCTCTCTCTCTCTCTCTCTCTCTCTCTCACACACACACACACACACACACACACACACACACACACACACACACACGACTGCAGCCTCAGGCAACTGAAGCTACACTGCGAGTTGCTCGCAGTGCATGATGGAGAGAAGTAAGAAGACTGGGTGCATTGATGGAATGAGGCCTGAGTAGTGCTGTAATGGGAGCAAGGAAGGGGCTGGATGGGTGAGGAAAGTGAGTAATGAAGGTTGAGGCTAGGAGGGTTATGAGAATGTGGCATATATTAGAGGGAGAGTTTCCACCTGTGCAGTTCAGAAAGGTTGGTGTTGGTGGGAAGGACCCACATGACACAGGCTGTGAAGCAGTCATTGAGATGAAGGATGTTATCTGAGATGAAGGATGTTATGTTGGACAGTGTGCTCAGCAACAGGGTGGTCCACTTATTTCATGGCCACAGTTTGTCAGTGGCTATTCATGCAGACAGACAGCTTGTTGGTTGTCATGCCCACATAGAATGCAGCACAGTGGTTGCAGCTTAGCATGTAGATTATCTGAGTAGGTTTCACAGGTAACCCTGCCTTTGATAGGATAGGTGATGTAGTAACCGGAGTGGAGTAGGTAGTGGTGGGAGGATGTATGGGACAGGTCTTGCTTCTAGGTTTATTACAGCCATATGGGAGCAACAGTTGTGTAAGGATGGATGAGTATACTGTGTAGGTTTGGTGGACAACGGAATACCACTGTGGGAAAGGTGGGAAGCATAGTGGGCAGGATGTTTCTGATTTCAGGGTATGACGAGAGGTAGTTGAAACCCTGGTGGAGAATGTACTTCAGTTGCTGCAGTCCTGGGTGGTATTGAGTTACGAAGGGAATGCTCCTCTGTGGCTGGACGGTGAAACTTTGGGAAGTGGAGGGAGACTGAAATGATAAGGCATGGGAGATTTGTTTTTGCACATTGTTGTGAGGATAATTATGTACTGTGAACGTCTCAGTGAGACCCTCGGTATATTTCAAGAGGGACCACTCGTCACAGCAGAAGCGACAACCATGGGTCGCTAGGCTGTATGGAAGAGAATTCCTGTTATGGAATGGATGGCAGCTGTCAAAATGGGGATATTGCTGGTGGTTAGTAGGTTTGATGTGGACAGAGATACAGATGTAGCCATCTTTGAGGTGAAGGTCAACATCTCGGAAGGTGGCTTGTTGGGTTGAATAGGACCAGGTGAAGCAAATGGGGGAGAAGTTGTCGAGTTTCTAGTGGAATGTGGATAGTATACCCTCACCTTCGATCCAGATAGCAAAGATGTCATAAATGAATCTGAACCAGGTAAGGGGTTTAGGATTCTGGGTGTTTAGGAAGGATTCCTCTAGATGGCCCATGAATGGGTTGGCATAGGATGGTGCCATGAGGGTGCCCATAGCCGAACCCCAGATTTGTTTGTAGGTGATACCTTCAAAGGAGCAGTACACTACTGGCCATTAAAATTGGTACACCAAGAAGAAATACAGATGATAAACATGTATTCATTGGTCAAATATATTATACTAGAACTGACATGTGATTACATTTTCATGCAGTTTGGGTGCATAGATCCTGAGAAATCAGTACCCAGAACAACCACCTCAGGCTGTAATAACGGCCTTAATATGCCTGGACATTGAGTCAAACGAAGCTTGGATGGCGTGTACAGGTACAGCTGCCCATGCAGCGTCAACATGATACCACGGTTAATCAAAAGTAGTGACTGGCGTATTGTGACGAGCCAGTTGCTTGGTCACCATTGACCAGACATTTTCAGTTGGTGATAGTTCTGGAGAATGTGCTGGCCAGGGCAGCAGTTGAACATTTTCTGTATCCAGAAAGGCCCGTACAGGACCTGTAACATGCGGTGGTGCATTATCCTGCTGAAATGTAGGGTTTTGCATGGGTCAAATGAAGGGTAGAGCCACAGGTCGTAACACATCTGAAATGTAACGTCCGCTGTTCAAAGTGCCATCAATGCGAACAAGAGGTGACCAAGGTGTGTAACCAATGGCACCCCATACCATGATGCTGGGTGATACGCCAGTATGGCGATGATGAATACATGCTTCCAATGTGCGTTCACCGTGATGTTGCCAAACACTGATGTGGCCATCATGATGCTGTAAACAGAACCTGGAATCATCCGAAAAAATGACATTTTGCCATTCGTGCACCAAGGTCATCATTGAGTTCACCATCGCAGGTGCTGCTGTCTGTGATGCAGCATCAAGGATAACTGCAGCCATGGTCTGCCATGCTGCTGCAAATATCGTCAAACTGTTCGTGCAGATGGTTGTTGTCTTGCAAACGTCCCCTTCTGTTGACTCAGGGATCAAGATGTGGCTGTACGATCCATTACAGCCATGCGGATAAGAGAGCCTGTCATCTCGACTGCTAGTGATACGAGGATGTTGGAATCCAGTACGATGTTTTGTATTACCCTCCTGAACCCACCAATTCCATATTCTGCTAACAGTCATTGGATCTTGACCAACGCGAGCAGCAGTGTCACAATACGATAAACCGCACTCGCGATAGGCTACAATCCGACCTTTATCAAAGTCGGAAGTGTGATGGTACGCATTTCTCCTCCTTACACGAGGCATCACAACAACGTTTCACCAGGCAATGCTGGTCAACTGAACTGCTGTTTGTGTATGAGAAATCGGTTGGAAACTTTCCTCATGTCAGCACGTTATAAGTGTCGCCACTGGTGCCAACCTTGTGTGAATGCTCTGAAAAGCTAATCATTTGCATATCACAGCATCGTCTTCCTGCCAGTTAAATTTTGCGTCTGTAGCACATCATCTTCATGGTGTAGCAATTTTAATGGCCTGTAGTGTAATTGTGGGCAAGGATTTAGGTAGGAGGTTGTTGCTTTGGAATCCCGCCACAATGGGGTGTCCTGGGTGAACCACCTCGGACACCGCATTGTGGCCGGTTACTAAGCCCCCACTGAGAGACTCTCTGTTCTCATAGAGCAACACCTTCACCCTATTACCCAGACCATAACCTCCTATATAAAAGATACAAACCATTTCCTCCACTGACTCTGTACAATTCCTGTCCCTTTACCACACATTGCCCTGCTCATCACTGTTGATGCCACCTACCTTTACACCAACATCCCTAATGGCCATGAACACTACCTTTCCCAATGCCCAACAGATTCCAAACCAACAACCTCCTTCCTAGTTGCCATGACCAACTATATCCTCACCCACAATTACTTCCCCTTTGAAGGCATCTCCTACAAACAAATCCAGGTATGACTATGGGCACCCTCAAGGTACCATGCTAGGCCAACCCATTCATGGGTCATCTAGAAGAATCCTTCCTAAACACCCAGAATCCTAAACCCCTCACCTGATTCAGATTCGTTGATAATATCCTTGCGATCTGGTTTGAGGGTGAGGAGACCCTATTCGCATTCCTCCAGAACCTCAACAGTTTCTCCCCCATTTGCTTCACCTGGTCCTAATCAATCCAACAAACCACCTTCCTAGGTGTTGACCTCCACCTCAAAGATAGCTATATCAATACCTCTGTCCATATCAAACCTACTAACCACCAGCAATACCCCCACTTCAACGGCTGCCACCCATTCCATACCAAGAAGTCCTTCCTTACAGCCTAGCCATCCATGATTGTTGCATCTGCATTGATGACCTCTTGAAATATACTGAGGGTCTCACTGAGGCCTTCTCAGATTGCTGTTATTCTCCCAATGTTATACAAATGCAAATCTCCCGTACCTTATCTTTCCAGTCTTGCACCACCTCATAAGGCAACTAAAATACACACAAATAGTTAATGTTTTTAAATCAAAATCACAATGCATACAGACATTTGTACTATACATAAAATTACAAATGGTACTCAAAGAACATGTCATCTGTGCCAGTACAATGGTGGTCCAATTACAAACAGGTAATTGATTAAATAAACCTGTGGCATCACTCTGTCCATGTGACTAGTATCACAACTGTGGGCTAATCCCACAACAGGACTTGAATATAAGATCAACAAACTTTAAATAAAGACATTGAAATGCATACATCTCCACTGGTTATTCTGCTCTCATATAGACAAGATACGGTCAAGCTAACAAGTTGTCCAATACATCTGGACATATTTAACACACCACAATTGACTGATGCACTTTGTAACCTGGTTGCATACAATGAGAGCTGCTCCTTGCCTGCTAAACTCGCCAGTAGTTATGGTCAATGCTGCAGGAAAACATGAGCCCCCATAGCCCAATGGTCTGTGGTTTCAACTTGCTGCAATCTCCGGACGCCAAGTACTCAGGTGCACCCTCCAACTCCATGTGCCACACACCACTCACTACCTCACAGCCCTAGAGGGAATTCATATCTGAGCAAAGATGATACAACGAAGGCCATAGTCAATGGAAATGGTGCCAGTAGGATCGTGCACATGCTCTCATAGAAGCTGCCACAGCTCAACGTCCCCCACTCAAACCAAGTGATCACCCTCCCCCCCTCTGCCCCCCCCCACTCCCACCCCCCGGCAAGAAGGGAAGGTACATTAACAAGCATCACCTGGCTAAGTGCAGTACTCACTGAACAGTCTTCATACATAATTTCAAATAAATGCCAAGGAGGCCAGTAACTTCAGGACTCCAGGTAGACACCGAATAATACTGCCCTCCTGCTCATAACTGCTAACAAGTTGCCCAATACATCTGGGTGTATTTAGCACAGTAAAATTGACTGATGCACGTTGTGTCCAGGTTGCATGTGACGATAGCTGCTCCTTGCCTGCTGAACTCACCCATAGCAATGATCAATGCTGCAGGAAAAAGTGAGCCCCCATAGCCCATGATCAACAGTTTCAACTCGCTGCAATCACCAGGACACCGTGTACTCGGGCACACCCCTCCAGATCCATGTGCCACACCCTACTCACTACCTCACAGCCCCAGAGGGAACTCATAACCAGGCAAAGATGATAGGATGAGTGCCAGAGTCAATGGAACCCATGCACAAGTGGGGCCAGTAGGATCATATGCGTGCCCTCACAGAAGCTGCCACGACTCAATTCCCTGTAATAACAATCTCCTCTGTCATCAATACTAAAATGTGACAGCTTATTTTTTCTACTTACTTCAGCCTTTTCTGCCCAGTGGAATATTTTAGAGTCTGTTAGAAAGCTGTGGAAGGCATATTCTGTCATACCCATCTTATGATTACAATTCTATCTCCTTCAGGTGTGACTGTGGCTCAATGTTAAAGAAAATGTGACCCTTGTGTTGACTACATTCCTGTTCTTCCACTTATATTTGATGACTCTAATAGGTGGTGATCAAATATGGGAGTGTAAATTCCTTTCTACATTAAATTAGTAGTCTTGTTTTGTCACACTACAATGTAGAAGAAATATTTTGATCCACTGGATTTAAACTTATCAAGCACCCATCAACAGAACACTGAATGCTGGGACTTATGTGTGAATAACAGAATGTATTAAAATAATTTTGATGTTTTGAGTACTTGGCATATGTGAACACAGTGTTGTTGTGGTTGTCATTCCAAAGATTGGTTTGGTGCAATTCTTTGTGCTATTCTATCCCGTGCAAGCATTTGAATCTCTGCATAATGACTGCAACTTATATCTGTTTGAACCTGCATACTGTAGGCAAGTCTTGGTCTTGCTCTACAAGTTTTACATCCCCCCGCCCCGCACTGCCCCCCCAACTACAATACCCTCCATTACCATATATTTATTTCCTTGGTTCCTTCTTCTAGTCAAGCTGTGATGTAAATTTCTTTTTACCCCTGTATTATTAAGACCCTTTTCATTAGCAATTCAACCTACCCATCCAATCTTCAACATCCTTCAGCTGCGCCATATTTCAAGAGCTTTTATTTTCTTCGTTTCTATCTGTTTATCATTTATGTTTCGTGTCCATACAAGGCTACCCTCCAGCAAGTACCTTCATGAAAGACTTCCTCCTAAAACTTAAATTTATATTCGATGGCAAAAAATTTTTCGTTTTCAGAAATACTTTTTTTTTTTTTTTTTTGCCATTGCTAGTTTGCATTTTGTATCCTTTCTATTTTTGTCATCATCAGGTATTTTTCTGGCCAAATAGCAAAACTAATATACTGCTTTTAGTGTCTCATCTTGCGACCTAATTTCCTCAGCACTACCTGATTTAATTTCACTATATTCGTTTACCAGTGTTTTACTTTTGTTGATGTTCATCTTGTAGCCTCAGCCACTCTTCCAAGTCTTTCACCACCCCTTATTGGTACAAATATTAGATAATCTTTCGATCCCTGTATTTGATCCCTGCTTCCTTCAGAATTTCAGAGAGCCTATTGTAGTCAAGATCATCATAAGTTTCCCTAAACCTACCAATGCAGTGAATTTGGATTTGCATTTTTCAGCCTGTCTACATGTTGCAGGATCAGTACTGCATCACACATTCCTGTATTTCTCTGAAACCAAAACTTATCTTCCTCAGGTTTGGCTTCTACTATTTTTTCCATTCTTCTAAATAATTCATATCAGTATTATGCAACTTTGACTTACACTGCCTGGTGAAAAGAGGGAAGCATGCAGAATATATGACCAAATGTCACTGTAACTTCATACATATACACACACCTTTGGCAGGTATGTAAATGGTTAGAGTAGTAATTCTCTGTGACAGGTAGAATGACTACCAGAATCAGTTAGTTTGTTTTCATTTACTGTTGTTACCAGATATACTAGGGTACAAAAGGGGTGTGAACAGCATCAGTTGTTGAGTGATCACTGTGAAGGATATCAACATGCCATGTACTCAAGTGAGACAGCATTACCAGTGCCTTAGAGAGTTTGAAAGGTGTTCATTGTGGATCTTCATTTGGCCAGTTGATTGAACAGGGCAAAATCCAGATTTTTGAAGCATTTTGATGTGACAGTGGCATGAAGTTGGACTGCATGGGGTTCTAAGGCAGCCATATTTCTCATCAAGGTTCTAGGCAACGATTTCTTGTGACCAGAAAAGATGGTAGCCATATTGTACACCGGGCACATCATAACCCCTTCAAATCTGCACCTTTCCACCAAAAATAAATAATGGACTCCATGCAACATTCCATGTCATACCATATCATTGGTTGGAGACCAACAGCAGCTGGGATAAGAAACCACCGTCGTATGTATAGGCTGCTGTTGGCACCACAACACAAGCAGCAGCATGAGCAGGAAGCATGAACTACTGATAAATCACACTGCATTGTGTTCAGCCTTGAATCGTAATTCTGCAATTCCCCCCCCCCCCCCCCCCCCTGCATCACATGCCGACACACTGCTTTTGCTTGTGCCTGATTGGCCCAACTGGTACCAAGGATGCAGAGAAGCCCGTGGTCCAACGGCTATAAATATCTGGATGAGACATAAACCCAACACTTCACCTGAAGGTGGCAAGTAAGAAAATTGCTGAAATGTTGCCGGAGAACAGCGCATTGACTCGGCTGTCAACCTGAGAAGATTTTATCGTAGTATATCAACTTTTCTAAACAGAAGTTGGTAGTGATCTCTTGGTCCAGCTCTATACCTTTCTCTTATGACTTTTTTGTGTCTTCTTTATATCACTTATATATGTAGAGTGCCCCAATACCAGCAGTCCATAAGAAATGTGAAGCTAGAATAGTCCAAAATACATCAACTGTAAATATTCTGAAGTAATTAAATCTCTCAGTTTTCACATTAGATATGTTATTGTTGATATTCTTATGTAGATATAACTGATGTGTTCTACCTACATTAACTTGGAATCATTATGAAATCCTAAAAGTTTTCAGTCCTAACAGAAGATGATTGGTCTTGTCAGGGATACACAGAAGTTTGTTAGAGGTGATCTGTTTCACTGGAGCATCTAGTGACTCCATTGACTTCTGCTGTAATACTGATGTGTCTTGATGAGTTGCAACTATTGTTGTGTCATCAGCATAACATGTCGTAGACTGGGGAATGTGATGTGGCAAAGCAAAGACTGCAATCATAAAAAAGAATGATCCAGGAACTGATCCCTGTGGTACCCCTATCTCAACAAATTTCGTCAAAGAATGTCTGATTATGAGGGAGACATATTGTTTTCTGTTAATTATGTATAAAACTGTTACTTTTATATATGCACAAGCAGTTTCAAAATGAATATCAGGATTTTGAGGTTTTGTAGCATTTATTACATCCAACCTATAAATAATATAGCAAATAATAGAGCAACACAAAAAGTTCTTCTTACAAGTGTTCAATGTGAGCGCTATTTGTCACATGGCACACATTGAGTCAAAAAGTGAATTCTTTCCAAACACTGATCAGTGCGTCTGCTTCAGTCCTCTTTCACAAGTCAGATAGATTGGCTGATAATGGAGACACATACAAATTGTCTTTTATGAACCCCCAAAGGTAAAAATCACATGGAATCAGATCAGGTGAACATGGAGGCCATGCAAAACAAGCTGTCATCTGGCTCCTTGTGACCAATCCAATGTTGTTTAACCAGTTGTCTGCTGAGTTAGCCGGCCGCTGTGACTGAGCAGTTCTAGGTGCTTCAGTCCGGAACTGCGCTGCTGCTACGGTCCCAGTTTTGAATCCTGCCTTGGGCATTGATGTGTGTGATGTCCTTAGGTAATTAGGTTTAAGTAGTTCTAAGTCTAGGGGACTGATGACCTCAGATATTAAGTCCCATAGTGTTTAGAGCCATTTGAACCCTTTATCTGCTGAGTTAGGCTAGTGAGACAGCGCACCATATTGCTGCCAAATAAAGTTCTGTAGTTCATATTCTTCCAGTTGAAGAAAGAGTCATAGTTCTAGCGCAACAAGATAAAAAACACCAGTTACAGTTGCTTTACTAAAAAAAGAAAGTCCCGTTCACTTTCTGCCACGATATGGCCCAAAAAACATTCAGCTTAGGGGAGCATCATCGCAACTGTACCACCTTGTGGGGATTTATTGACCCCCCCCCTCCCCCAAATGTGCACGTTATGTGTGTTCACATTTCCACTTGGATGACAGAAAATGTTCGTTGTCATGCAGCAATCCTTTATTTGCAAAGTTGACATGTAAACCAAAGTGTATAGGCGTTAGAGCTGCTTGTAACAGGTATACAGAAAAAACTTTTTGAGTTTCTCTTTCATTTGATGTGTTATTTATGATTGTAAGTTGAATGTAATAAATGCTACAAATTCTTAAAACTCTGATATTCATTTTGAAACATCTGGTTTTATGTACCCCATAAAATTCAAGCTTCTCAAGCAATGTCTCATAAGGAATACAGTCAAAGGTTGTAGCATAGAGTAAGTGATGCCTTATTCTTATTTTCAAATGAAGTGATCATCTGGTTTACAAAGCTGGATGGTTAGCTGATCTCAGGGAGGAGACCAAGCAGTGAGGTCATTGGTCCCTCTGGATTAGGGAAGGATGGAGAAGGAAGTTGGCCATGCCTTTGTACAGGAACCATCCCAACATTTGCCTGAAGCTATTTAGGGAAATCACAGAAAACCTAAATCAGGATGCCTGGACGTGGGTTTGGACTGTCATCCTTTCAAATCTGGGTCCAGTCTGCTAACCACTGTGCCACCTCGCTCCGTGGTTTACAGTGTAAGGAATTGCTGAAGGTGTAACTTCTTTTTACATGTCTGTAAGCAAACTAACTGTCCAAAAGGAAGTTATTTTCTTCCAAATAATCAATTAGAGTTTCAAATATTTTGGAAGTCATAGAAAATGTTGAGACAGGTCAGTAATTTTGGAGGAGATTTTTTCTTTTTTAAAAATTGGTATACTCTTCTGCTGCCTTCAATATTTCATCTCTCAAAGCTGCTCATTTGTCTTGCATTGTATTCTTTTCATCTGTTTCATTTAATTGTTCCTTACTCTCCCAGATAGTTTCAGTAACTTTTTGTACTTAAAATTAATCCAGGTCTCATCTCTACATCTTTCTTTTACCATTATGTAAAGTATATAAAATCTTACAGTGCCTTCAGATATCTTTGATATGTACAATCTTCTTTCATGATTCTTAAACCAAGAGATAATGATGATTAAATTAGTCCATGTGCAAAAAATTAACTGGTGGCTTACCCTTTCATTCCTTTCCTCTAGTCATTGTCCTCGTACTATATTTCCTTCTCTTCCTTTTCCTACTATTGAATTTCAGTTCTCCATCACAATTAAATTTTTGTCTCTCTTTATTATCTGAATCATTTCTTTTGTCTCATGAGACACACTTTCAACTTCATCATCATCTGCTGAGGTAGCAGGCATATAAACTTGTTCTACTGTGGTGGCTATTGATTTCTCATGTGTCTTGGTGTTGACAATGTGTTCACTATGCTGTTCTTAGTGGCTTACCTGCCGTCCTATTTTTTTTACTCATTATTGAACTTGTTACTGTATTACCCATATTTTATTTTGTATTGATAACACTATACTCACTTTACTAGAGGTCCTGTTATCCCTGCTACCACACTTCACTATTTCCCACTGTATGTAATTCAACCTGCCCATTTCCCTTTTTAAATTTTGTAATCTGCCTACCACTTAAGGGATCTAACATTCCATGCTCTGACATGTAGAATGCTAGTTTGGTTCTTCCTGGTGACGACATCCTCCTGAATAGCCCCTAACTGGAGATACAAAAGGGGCAGTAGTTTATCTATGGAAGCCATATAATAGAGCTGCAGTTATGAAAAAGGCTGTTGCTCCTAGTTAATCCTATCTCTCTACAGATACTCCTGTGATGTGGTTGTACCTACTTGTATGACATGGCTGTCTGCATCATTGAAGCATGCAAGACATCCCACCTTGGCAAGGTCCATAGTTCGTGTGTGGCACAATAAGATCTTATTAAACTGAGCTAACTGTTCATTGGTTTGGTAATATAATATACGTGAAGTGCAGATCTTCACACAAAAGCACTCTTATTTATTTATATATTTAGCCATTTGATGTATTTCAGTTGACACATGTGTCATTACATATAGGGCTTGACATTTTGATTATTTAACAACAATTACATATTGTATTCTACAACTTCATGCATTTATAGCATACATTGCAGCATAATACATTTATTATATTTTACCATGTATTCAGCACTTTTTTGCAGTATGTGTCTACTCCCCCACATTTAAATTTATGAAAAGTAAATTCACTTAAGGAATAAAATTGAATTTTTCCCCAGTTTTCTCTGACTGTGTGCATAAAGGTATTAATGTTCTTTATTTGGCTGACACTGTTTTGAAGGAAATTGAATAGGTACATCCCCGTGTTGTTACACTTCTCTCATAGTGACTTGTCCTATGTTGGATTGCTCTCAGTTTCCAACAGTTTCTGGTTTCACATCAATGAACCTCTTCATTTTTGTTAAAATTGCTAATGTTTTTCTTAGTATGTACTGGTATTACATATTCAGCAGTTTAAATTTTGATCTGCAGCTTGCTCATGTTTTCACATTGGTCATTGTGCATATAGCCCTTTTCTGTACGTTGATTACTTTCTTCATATGTACTGAGCTTCCCTATAGTTCTACTCCAAATGACATTATTGATTCAGAGTGTTCAAAGTAAAACTTTTTGAGGACTTTAATGCTTAGAAATTTGGCTAACTTCCATAGTGCATAGCAGCCTGAATTTAATTTACAGTTTATGCTATGATGAGCTCTGTCTATGTTAGTTTATCGCAAGGTGGGGACCCAGAAATTTTATACATGGTACTTGTTCAAGCTTGTTTCTCTTGATTTTTGATACTAACTCATTATCATTTGGTTGATTGTTTTTAAAGCTTATGATGTATGATTTTTGTAATCTATTATCAGTTTATGATATTATGAAAAGGATCGTTGCTACTCACTAAATAGCAGAGATGCTGAGTCACAGGTAGGCACAACAAAAAAACTGTCACAAAATAAGCTTTTAGTGAACAAGGCCATTGTCAGCAATAGACAACAGACACATGCATGCACTCATGCAAACACAGCTCACACACACATGAGCTGCAGCTGAAGAGGGCTCAGTCAGTTAGTCTGGCTTCAGCTCCCAGAGATTGTGGTCATGTGCATGTGAGTTGCATTTTCATGACAGACAGAGAGAGCGAGAGAGAGTGTGTGTGTGTCATCTGTTATTGACAAAGGCTTTAGCTGTAACAGCCATTTTGTCGTGCCTATCTGTGACTCATCATCTCTGCTAGATGGTGAGTAGCAACTATTTTTTTCATAATGTTGGTACATTCCATAGTGGATTTTCCATTGTTTTATTATCAGTTTACTATTTCTAAACTAGTTTTATGGTCTGCAAAATACATTTTTAGCTCCATGTATAGTTTGTTCTAGATTCATTCCCTTAATCGAAATGTTTGTGTCATCTGCAGATAGTACTGAATTTTATTGAATGTCATCTGTTAGGTCATTAATATATATCAAGAACAGCTTATAATATCAAATTCCAAGAATAACCTGAATGTTGACGGGTGCAGCAACAATCCTCTTCAATCATTCTCTGAACCCACAATGTTTTCTTGAGTTTGAGTCCAGCTGAGTACCTGAGTTAACTTGGATTTTCCTCTCTGTCTGAATTTGTTGAGCTAAAGAAAATGGAGGTGAAGTGGAACAACATGGGGTTGTCAGGATGACTCACCTAACAGCATGTCAGGTGCGCACTGTAAGTTCTGTACATTGGTGATTCATGGGCAGAGGCAGTCACTACAAGGCTGTAAACAATGTCAGCATGTCAGTGCAGCTCAGCTGACTGCAGCCTGAGGTTCAAGGACTGGCTACAGTAAATACTCAGATTTTTTGATAACTTTAATACATTTATTATAGCTGTCCTTCCAATACAGTTCACATCTATGGCAGATCCAACAGTGGTTGAAGCCTACACTACCATTGACAGTACTTGAAATCGACGCAACTCACTTGGATAGGCATCAATATTTTGTACTTTTGGTAAAATTGATGGCTGCAATTATGGGCTGGAAATGGGCCCAGACTTTAGCACTCAACAACTTGAATGAGCAACCACCAGTGGCTTTCATACCTTTTGCACTGACAGCCAGCAGGGTTGGTCATGGGATAGTGGATGACAATTTTGTGCTGAGTTGTGACTGCTGATGTCTTGTGGCAGCAGTTGCAACTGACTAAGCTTCCTGGGTCACTGGACTGTGGAAGCAAGTGGGCATTCCTCCCCTTCTTAGAGAAGACATTGCACCATGGAAGAGAATTTATCAGCAAACTCTAGGGAGTACAAAAAAAATTATGGGGCAAAAATAATGATAAGGGATGTTATTATGTCCCAGTACTTATGGACCTATCAAAGACACTCAGTTACAGCAGTTTCTTAATGTATGTGGGGAATTGTTTATCACCCCTGAAAGAATGATAAATGAAAATTCATGACACAAAATAAGATAGATGTAACTGCCTTAATGTAAGAGAAACAGATGTCCATAACACATCTGTAGTTCTTAGTGTAGAGGCAATTGTAGAGTCACTGCTTACAATGGTTGTGTTGCTAAATATTCACTCACACTGTGGAACATTGTAGCAGCTGCAGTATGTAGGAATAACTGTATGTGACACTCACAAACCCTCACTCTCCACTCTAATTGTTTCCTCAGTTGCTGGTTCCCCAATCCCTCCACTACTGGTTTCAGGTGATGCAGAATATAGTATGGCTTCCTATAAGTTGAGTATGTATCACCAGTTGGAATCCAGTGCTGTCTAACAAATCTTATCAAAAGAGTTCCATTAGGTCCGAGTAATTAAACATAATCTTCTAGCAGTGCAGCCAATTTATCCCATATATCTTTCCATAAATATGTCACTTTTGCCCATGATGAAACTTTGTTGGCACATTTCTCTGCTAAGGGGCCCCATAAGCTGTCCTCTTTATCCAACTCTTCTTCATACAGCACCTGAAAGCTTCCAGTATATTTCCATCAGGAACAACATGGTCCATCACCATATTAGTGAGAGACGAGATAAGAGAAAGGGTAGCATCGGTTTTAAATTTTCAGTCTGTTTATTGTAGATCAATTTCAGCTACTGTGTAGCTGTCTACAGTGCTTCATGAATTAAAGACTGCAATGAGAACCAGACATTAAAATATAAATGAAAGCCAGATCACAAAGACATCAACTGGTAAACCGTAATTGTACATATCATTATATACAAGTCATGATGACTTGTCATAAATATGGTAACACACTGTACCACTTAACATTACACATAACAAACATCAGTGAAACTGAAACTGCTGCTTACATTTCCATGTAGCTAGCATCAGTATGTGATGCTGATAGTAACTAGCACCCTCTCTATTACTGTCATTTGTGTTCTAAATTAAAAAAAAAATTGAAATGTAAATTGTAATAGTATTACATAAACGGAATCCTTAAATACTAAAATACAATCAGCAGCTATGCTACAACCAGCAGGAAGAATCTTCTTGTAGATGGCACAAATTAAAATACTAATAATATTATGAAAGGGATAATTGCTACACACCATATAGCAGAGATACTGAGTCGCAGACAAGCACAACAAAAAGACTGTCACAAAATAAGCTTTTGACCAACAAGGCTATTATCAAAAAAATACTCTCTCTCTCTCTCTCTCTCTCTCTCTCTCTCTCTCTCTCTCTCTCTCACACACACACACACACACACACACACACACACATGTGTGTGTGTGTGTGAGATGCATTTCATGAGAGAGAGACAGAGAGAGAGAGAGAGAGAGAGAGAGAGAGAGAGAGAGAGAGAGAGAGAGAGAGTTGTCTATCTTTGACAAAGGCCTTTTTGGCCAAAAGCTTATTTTGTGACAGTCTTTTTGTTGTGCCCATCTGTGACTCAGCATTTACGCTATATGGTGAGCAGCACCTATCCTTTCCATAACCCTGTCACATTATGTCCTGGATTTTCCATTGTTTAAACACTAATAACAATTTTATATAAAAACTGAAGTCAGTACTGATATTAAAATACAATCTGTACATTGTGGATACATATGACTCACTGAATGCATAATTATCTCTTCCGAATTGACTTAAGTTATGAAAGGCAACTCACAGTGTTGTCAAGTGTGATCTCAAGGAAACTGCAATGTACAAACTGACTTATAAAATCTTATCACTGTTTTTTACCAAAACGTATGTGATTTGGTTTGGTGATAATAATATTACAGATACAAGCACTACTAGTGGCTATGGGGAAAATAACTTGGTTCGTGAGGTATGAATTTTGTTCTCATTTAATGAGCCGTCTCACAGCTCTATGTAGGCCATAGTTATTAGGTGTTGTGTGACCTCCTTTGGACCTATAAAAGCCCCTTATTGTTATTAATTAGGTAACTTTCAAAAAGCTATTTCTCACTGCCACCTGCTCACTGAGCAAGGCAGCATGGGGAGATCTCTGATATCAAAATATCTCCATATCACCATATCTTCGTGAAGGTACAAAAATCTGCCCTCTATGCAGTAGCTTCAGTTGTGAGGTCAGATCAGGAGGAACATGCCCATTGTCAACAAAATGGGTAGCAAAATTTGATTTTTCAATGATATCCTTCCTCTCTAATGCCACACACTCACAAAATCTAATCTCCAGCCTTCTCCCAGTTTGCCCTACATAACAGGCACTGCAATCAGGACACTGTAATTTGTATACTTCTGATTTACAGAGAAAATTAGTTTTACGTACATTATTAGCTAACAAATGACCAAGTTTATTTTCAGTTGAAAAATAAATAACAGTAGTATAGGTTTTAAAAGTAGATGCTATCCATGTGCTAATAGTGCCATAAAGGGTCAACATAATGGATTTCCTGTTGCCATCATTAACTTTGTGGCGGTTATTGACTGCAAGAGTTGACCGCCTCATCTTTGAGAACGATCTTCTTTGAAAACTGTTGATCTCAGTGTGTTCCGAACTCTGTATTCGAGCGGATGTGTTTGTACCGACATGATCAAAATAAAGTTAATTCATTATAAACTTGTAAATACTTAATGTTGGGGTTCGATATTACTGTATGTAACATCTTGATCCCCACACTGGTGACCCCGATGCTCACGAACGCCGCTTACGACGCCAGAAATATGTACTGGAACATCGCCATGGACAAACAATGCTGCAACACTTTGTCGGATTTTTACATCCATCGACTTTGCATCGCGCTGCATCTGGATGCAGTGTACAGGAAGTGTAATTAGTGTGTAAATTCCTAACTCTTGTGTGAATCTTGCTTTTTGGTAACTTTTGTCACCTTCTCACACATCGACAATGCAACCGAGGTGCACACATCGTCCACTGAAACCTGCTCAACGCCTCGGTAATTTCACTTCCGGACAGTGCAGTGCTCCTTTGCCGATTAATTTGGACTATTTTGGCTTGCTTTTGAGTAATGAATTAACTTTGTGCAGTGCTTCGACACCAGACAATCATGCCAAACAATGGACTGCAACAAACGGGGACTATGTTGCAAATCCCAGTTCACATGAACTCTGGTTAATTTGCATGCCTGGTCGAATTCACAGGAACAATTTCATCAAGGACATCCTACTGATCAACAACAATGCACCAATTACACCGATGACAATGCCAGCTGTTTCTCAGTGCAACACTGGACGTGCCACACCTCCCTCTACGCAGCGCCTGAGCCGCACCGACTCTGCCCGACCACTGCTGACAGCGACGTCATGGCCATTGCCTGCTGGCTCACTGACCTTGACCCAGTCAAAACAAACAGCTGCGGGACATGTGATCCCGCCACTGCTACCACACCCGCATCTTGTCAACAACTCACCGACACTATGCACGCTTACTGCCCAGCCGTTCACTACTTGATCGCACCCGCAACTTGTTCACCCACCCTAGAAGACAATTTCAGCCACATCAGTGCTTCATACAGCAGTGAACGTGTTCTCACTGTGCCGCCACCGAGTACTGAGTTTCACATTCGCGATCGCTCACACGATCTCTTCTACTCAAACTGTTACGTCAATACTGTGCTGCTGACCTTGTCTTGTACACCAGGTTACCCTTTGATAGACACAGATTCTGATTTCGACCTCATCTTACTCTGTGATACACAGCAGACTGCTTCATGACATACATTTTCGCCTGAACAACTGCAACAGCTACGTTAGCAAATTGCGACATACAACTTGTTGGTGCACGATCAGTCACACATGCTGCAGCTGACACCGACCGAGCACAACATGCAACGAGATGCTCCTGTCATTGTTCCACCTCCGACTGCTGACAATCCTTTGCTGTTACAACCAGCTACAACTAATACCCTGACAATCATGCTACATGGATCTATGTCCCAGATGTCACAACTGTCATCATCATGCTGCCTCAAGTGGAAATTCCACATTACTGATGTGATACAAGCAACTTATTTACGCCGCTGTCACCTTTCCTTGGTAGTTCCAGACACTTCATTTCTGTACCATGGCATAACCAGCCGTATTCCAGTGCCGCTAGCTTTGCCGCCCTCTTCACTACCTCCACAATGTATGACCAACACATCTGCCGTTTCTGCTTCGATGAGTCAGCATCTTTCTACTCTGCCACACAACCGTGCACTTCTGCTTCCACTGTGCCATCAGCAGCATGGCATGGTCAACCTGTGGACGCCTTCCATGTCTCCTTCCATCTGCCGGTCGTGCCTACCAAGACATCGAGAAACAGTCCGATCGCACCTCGCACTAGCGCCTGCCACGACACGATCGGTCACACGCACCTGCGCCATCAGCCGGCCTCTCATCATCTTTACCGTGCTCTGCACTACTGATGGGGTCTCTGTGGCGGTTATCAACTGCAAGAGTTGACTGCCTCATCTTTGAGAACAAACTTCTTTGAAAACTGTTGATTTCAGTGTGTTCCGAACTCTGTATTCGAGCGGATGTGTTTGTACCGACATGATCAAAATAAAGTTAATTCATTATAAACGTGCGAATACTTAATGTTGGGGTTCAATATTACCATATGTAACATCTCGAACCCCCACAACTTTATTAGTCACAACATTTTTCCTTCTCTGTTCTTTCTTCTTTGCAGTTTTATTGTAAATGTTATTTACATAGTCTTTACAATAGTTGCACATTTTTGCATTATATTTTCTAACCACAAGTTCTGTTTAGAGATCAAAACCTGACATGGAAAGCATAAATATCCTAATAATGACAAGGAAAATAATCAGTTATTGACAATATAAAGTAAATGGGTAGATAAAAAAATCTACTCACCAAACGGTGTCAGGAGAACACATACACAAAAAAAGTTTAACCTTTTTGTGTATGTGTTCTCCTGCCACTGCTAGGTGAGTACATTTTTTATCTATCCATTTACACTATTTATAACAAGGTTATAAACACCTTTTTGCGTTGACTTGTATGGTTTGAATGGTAATCTAAAATTACATCAGTGCAAGTATTCTTTCAAAAAATTCCTATGACATGTTTATCCTTTTCATTCTTCATATTTAGATCAAAGAAATTTATGGAACCTCCCACACCAATTTCAGACATAAATTTTAGTTTATCACATAGCTACTGAACAATGTTACAAATACATCTGTGTCATTATTAATTCTTTTTATTAATATAAATGTGTCGTCAACTTATTTGTGGTAATAGATTATATTACGTACCAATTCAGTATTTTCAAGGAAAAATTTATTTTCCAGATAATTAATGTAGATGTCAGCTAAAACCAGAAATAGCACTCCCATTCTTAATCCATCTTTTTGTAGATAAATTTTGTTGTTGACATGTTGTTGTGGTCTTCAGTCCTGAGACTGGTTTGATGCAGCTCTCCATGCTACTCTATCCTGTGCAAGCTTCTTCATCTCCCAGTACCTACTGCAACCTACATCCTTCTGAATCCGCTTGGTTTATTCATCTCTTGGTCTCCCTCTATGATTTTTACCCTCCACACTGCCCTCCAATACTAAATTGGTGATCCCTTGATGCCCTAGAACATGTCCTACCAACCAATCCCTTCATCTAGTCAAGTTGTGCCACAAACTTCTCTTCTCCCCAATCCTATTCAGTACCTCATCATTAGTTATGTGATCTACCCATATAATCTTCAGCATTCTTCTGTAGCACCACATTTCAAAAGCTTCTATTCTCTTCTTGTCTAAACTATATATCGTCCATGTTTCACTTCCATACACTCTGTACAATACTTTCAGAAACGACTTCCTGACACTTAAATCTATACTCGATGTTAACAAATCTCTCTTCTTCAGAAAGGCTTTCCTTGCCATTGCCAGTCTACATTTTATATCCTCTCCATTTCGACCATCATCAGTTATTTTGCTCCCCAAATAGCAAAACTCCTTTACTACTTCAAGTGTCTCTCAGCATCACCCGACTTAATTCGACTACATTCCATTATCCTCGTTTTGCTTTTGTGTATGTTCATCTTATATTCTCCTTTCAAGACACTATCCATTCCGTTCAAATGCTCTTCCAAGTCCTTTGCTGTCTCTGACAGAATTACAATGTCATTGGCGAACCTCAAAGTTTTTATTTCTTCTCCATGGATTTTAATTCCTACTCTGAATTTTTCTTTTGTTTCCTTCACTGCTTGCTCAATATACAGATTGAATAACATCAGGGAGAGGCTACAGCCCTGTCTCACTCCCTTCCCAACCACTGCTTCCCTTTCATGCCCCTCGACTCTTATAACTGCCATCTGGTTTCTGTACAAATTGTAAATAGTCTTTTGCTCCCTGTATTTTACCCCTGACACCTTCAGAATTTGAAAGAGAGTATTCCAGTCAATATTGTCAAAAGCTTTCTCTAAGTCTACAAATGCTAGAAACGTAGGTTTGTCTTTCTTTAATCTAGCTTCTAAGATAAGTCGTAGTGTCAATATTGCCTCACGTGTTCCAATATTTTTACGGAATCCAAACTGATCTTCCCCGAGGTTGGCTTCTACTAGTTTTTCCATTCGTCTGTAATGAATTTGCGTTAGTATTTTGCAGCAGTGACTTATTAAACTGATAGTTTGGTAATTTTCACATCTGTCAACACCTGCTTTTTTTGGGATTGGAATTATTATATTATTCTAGAAGTCTGAGGGTATTTCACCTGTCTCATACATCTTGCTCACCAGATGGTAGAGTTTTGTCAGGACTGGCTCTCCCAAGGCTGTCAGTAGTTCTTAGGGAATGTTGTCTACTCATGGGGCCTTGTTTCGACTCAGGTCTTTGAGTGCTATGTCAAATTCTTCACGCAGAATCATATCTCCCATTTCAACTTCATCTACATCCTCTTTCATTTCCATAATATTGTCCTCAAGTACATCGCCCTTGTATAGACCCTCTATATACTCCTTCCACCTTTCTGCTTTCCCTTCTTTGCTTAGAGCTGGGTTTCCATCTGAGCTCTTGATATTCATACAAGTGGTTCTCTTTTCTCCAAAGGTCTCTTTAATTTTCCTGTAGGCAGTATGTACCTTACCCCTAGTGAGATAAGCCTCTACATCCTTACATTTGTCCTCTAACCATCCCTGCTTAGACATTTTGCACTTCCTGTCGATCTCATTTTGAGACGTTTGTATTCCTTTTTGCCTGCTTCATTTACTGCATTTTTATATTTTCTCCTTTCGTCAATTAAATTCAATATTTCTTCTGTTACCCAAGGAATTCTACTAGTCCTTGTCTTTTTACCTACTTGATCCTCTGCTGCCTTCACTACTTCATCCCTCAAAGCTACCCATTCTTCTTCTACTGTATTTCTTTCCCCCATTTGTGACAATTGTTCCCTTATGCTCTCTCTGAAACTCTGTACAACCTCTGGTTTAGACAGTTTATCCAGGTCCCATTTCCTTAAATTCCCACCTTTTTGCAGTTTCTTCAGTTTTAATCTACAGTTCATAACCAAACAAACATATTTCTAACAGAGAGAGACAGTAAGTCAATAAATTCTATGATCTCCTCTTTTGACAAAATACTCTTTTCTGTTAGATTTCTGGCAATAATTCTGACTGTTAACTCTACAGCTTTGTTCACCATATCCAAGGAAATATAATTTATATCGTAAGTTGTTGGTATATCACAAATCCTTCTAGCTAGTCCATAACTGTTTCTAACTGGAAATTGTCAGTCATATCTGTAATTTTTTAAATACAGGCATGTACGCAGCAAGCTCAGTTTAACTAATGTTTGTTACCTGTAATGTAAGGGCAGATTTTTGTGTCTTCTTGAAGAAATGAAGACTTTTTTTTATCAGAGATCTCCCCACACCTCCTTGCTCTGTGAGGAGGTGGCAATGAGAAGCAGCTTTTCAAGAGCCACTAATTAATAAAAGTAACACACTTTCATTGATCCAGAGAACATCATAACACTGGCTATGCTAGGATGGGGCTCCTCCATGTCCACACTGACATGGTGACTAAACCAAAAGTTCTACTGTCACCTCTGTATAACATGTTAGTTCCTAATAACATCCGGGAATTCAGCCAGGTAACACTTTCAGCGACCGCCGATATTTCGGCGGGAGAACACCCCGCCATTTTCAAGGCAAACTGCAACGGACAGGTGGCGTACATGCAAATTTAATACCTCTGTTCTCCGACAGAAGCAGGAAAGATAACACACATACACACACACACACACACACACACACACACACACACACACACACACACACACACACACACACACACACACTGAACACTAGTGCCACCAAAGATGACCAAAGTCAGAGCTACCGATAGTGAGACTATGAATTCACAGGTGAGGCAGCATTGACTCTGTTCCTCTGTTTTTTGACGAGGGAGAGAGCCAGATTCCAAACAGAGTTTAAACAGAAACCTCCATCCCTGTTAACGAGGTTGCTCGCTAATTTAATCTCAACTGTCTCCCTAATGACACTGTCCCAATAGCTTTACATGCATGCCAATATCTCGGTGTTATTATATAACATGGGGTGACCAGTATCCAAGCAATGTTCGGCAATTGCAGATCTATTTGTCTGCTGTAATCATGTGTGCCATTTATGCTCAGTACATGTGTCCTCCACGGTCCTGATAGTTTGACCAATATATGCCATGCCGCAGCTACAAGGAATACGATATACACCCACCTTACGCAGTCCAAGATCATCCTTAATGGAACTCAAAAGTGCTCTAATTTTGGATGGAGGTCAGAAAACACTTTTCACATCGTATTTCCGTAAAATACGACCGATCTTATTGGACTTGTTTCCTACGTAAGGCAAAAAGGCAGTAGACTTAGGTGTTGGCTCAGAATTATCATCAATCACCCGATGTACAGTTGGTCGATAGTACAACGCACGTTCAATCTGTTTATCACTATAACCATTTTAACGAAATGTAACTTCAAGATGGGACAGCTCAGCTGGCAAAGTCTCAGCGTCAGAAACGACATGTGCCCTGTGTACCAAGGTACGAAGTACCTCTTCACGCTGAGCCGAATGGTGACAACTATTAGCTTGTAAGTAAAACTCGGTGTGGGTACGTTTCCTGTAGACTGCATGTCCCAATGATCCATCATCCTTCCTCCTAACCAACACGTCGAGAAAGGGAAGGCAACCATCCTCTTCCACCTCCATCATAAAACGAATGTTCGGGTGGATCGAGTTCAGGTGTTCTAGAAAGACATTGAAATTCTCTCTACCGTGAGGCCAAACAACGAAGGTATCGTCAACATATCTAAAGAAACAAGTGGGTTTCAAAGGCGCCGACTCCAATGCATGTTCCTAGAAGTCTTCCATAAATAAATTTGCGATCACAGGAGACAACGGACTACCCATCGCAACTCCAACTGTCTGCTCATAACACTGGTCATTAAATAAAAAGTAAGTGGATGTCAACACATACCTAAAGAGATTAGTTAAATCAGCAGCAAACCTGGCTTCAATTAACCGCAATGAATCAGACAGAGGAACACGAGTGAAGAGAGAGACCACATCGAAACTCACTAAAATATCAAGAGTCATTCAGCCTCAGTCCCTCCAAACGACGTAAAAAATCAGCTGAGTTCCTGATATGATGTTCACACCGTCCTACTTGTGGACTCAACAGAGAAGCAAGATGCTTGGATACACGATATGTCGGAGCGCCGATGTTACTCACTATAGGACGGAAAGGAACCCCTTCCTTATGAACCTTTGGAAGGCCATATAACCTGGGGGGAACAGCACTACTGGTGTTAAGCCTCTTGATTGTGTCCTGCGACAAACCGCTTTTCTTCAGGAGGCTGTTGGTCTTTCTCTCAACACTTTTCGTGGGGTCAGCATCGATTCTTCGATATGCTGAATCAGATAATAAACGTTGCATCTTTTGTACATAATCATGTTTATTTAAAACAACGGTGGCATTGCCCTTGTCAGCAGGTAAAATAACAATACTGGGATCAACTTTGAGAGAGTGTAAAGCAGCCCTCTCTACTGCTGTTACATTACTCTTGGGTGGACAAGCCCTAGTCAAAACACGGCATGCCTCCCTCCTAACTTCCTCTGCAGCGTCAGGAGGTAGTTTGCAAACTGCCTGTTCAATTGAACTAATAAAATCAACTATCGGCAAATTCTTCGGAGTGGGTGCAAAATTTAAACCCTTCCCTAGCACGGATAAGGTTACTTCGTCAAAAGATTTCTCTGTGAGATTTATCACAGAATGTCGAGATATAACATCCGACTCCGCGCGATGAAAACATTCAAACTTTGCCAAATGCCGGGCGGTAAAGGAGTTGTACTCCCAGTCAGCTTGGGTCCATGAGGCACCGTCCAACCAATCCCAAGTGAAATCAGACACTTCAGATGCAACCATTAAATGAAAACTATACAATTCTTTGGAAACAGAATCCAAATGTCGACGAGTAAAACGAATCCTTTCGCGAACAAGAGCCAAGCCAGCACGTTGCTTGATACGATTGGCGGCAGGAGAATTAATATGGTGCATAACCTTAGCAAATTTTGGGACATGATTTTCATCACAACACCTCAATAAAAACGACAAAGCACATTGCAGTCTAACTCGACAGCTACGAAGTTTATCCAACTTACGTAAACTCCGATACATTTCCTCCCCGTAGAGATAAACAATGTGAGACCTGAGTTTCTCCTGGCGTATACAACTTTCAAATAACTTCCGGGAATCCAGCCAGGTAACACTTTCAGCGACCGCCAATATTTTGGCGGGAGAACACCCCGGCATTTTCAAGGCAAACTGCAACGGACAGGCGGCGTACATGCAAATTTAATACCTCAGTTCTCCGACAGAAGCAGGAAAGATAACACACACACACACACACACACACACACACACACACACACACACACACACACACACACACACTGAACACTAGTGCCACCAAAGATGACCAAAGTCAGAGCTATCGATAGTGAGACTATGAATTCGCAGGTGAGGCAGCATTGACTCTGTTCCTCTGTTTTTTGACAAGGGAGAGAGATGGATTCCAAACAGAGTTTAAACAGAAACCTCCATCCCTGTTAACGAGGTTGCTCACTAATTTAATCTCAGCTGCCTCCCTAATGACACTGTCCCAATAGCTGTCCACAGATTATGCCAGTTCGTCGGGCCCTTGTAGCTTGGGTGTGTACAGTTTCTCCCTGGTGAAGTGACGGGCCATCTGCCACACACCAGGTTGCATGGTGTCCAGCCCTTTGAGTTTCTGGTTCCACTGTTGCGTTTTGAATGTTTGGATTTTGTCCCGGATTATTCCCTGGAGCCTGTTCATGTGCTGTTTCAAGTGCTGGTGCCTGGTATGCTGCCAATGTCTCCTGAGGCGGTTCCTCATTGAGATAAGGCCCAGGGTCTCCTGGGGCAGGACAGCACTGTGTTGTTGTGGTGTGCGGATTGGTATGGTGTCAGCTATTGCATCTTGGACAGCACTAGCGAGGGTTTCAATGGCCTCATCAATTTGAGCTGTCTTGTTAATCGCATGGATGGGTGGGATGCGACTGTCAAGCATTTCCTTGAACATCCAATTCGTGTGCCTGTAGTCTAACATCCTGCGTTGGTCGGTCCATGTGCTGCAGTGTTTCTTCAATGAACAGTATAATGGGTTGGTGATTTGAGGGCAGATCATTTTCAACAGCAATGTTGAATGTCATTGTTATGCCCTTGATGAGGGCCATGCCTATCACATCTGGCCTGTGACCGCTCCGGTAGAGAATGTGTGTCAGTTCAGTTGGTGCTAGTGTAATGTAGTTTTGTCCTAGTGTGTGTTCGTATAGTTTCTTGCCATTGGAGTTTTGTATACCTGAGTTCCAGTCAGGGTGTTTTGCATTAAGATCTCCAGCGGCGATTACACATGGTGATATGTTGAGTATAGTGCTGATGTCGCATGTCTTGATGTTCTTAGGGCTGTTGTATACTGACACCAGTCTAGTGTAGGCTCTGTCAAACTTGACCCTGATGGCGGTTGCCTCTAATTTTTAAAGTTCAGGGAGCACTATGTTTGTGTGTTCAGTGTCTTTGTGTATGATGATGGCCGTTCCACCATAACCGGAGCCATCTGGTCGGTCAGTACAATAGCCACTGAAGTTTAGGTGGTTGTGTGGTTTTAGTTTAGTTTTGCTCAGTAGTGCAATAAAGATAGCCTTACGCCCCATGAGCGCGGCATGTTCCGTCCTTTTGTTGTTGATCCCATCTGCGTTCCAGAACAGGATCTGTGCTAGTGTCTGGTTGCTTGCGATGGGGGCCGGGTGTGGCGTGTTATCCATGAAGGAGTGTGAACAGTGTGGTGAGCGATGTTTGTATGGCAGCTCAGTACTGCCCGGGTTGAGCAGTCAAGAGATGTGTAAAAAGTGTGGTGACGACTACCATTATCTTGCTACAGATCTGAGCAGTCATATGCTGGGGGAATAGTGTTGCCAATATTCCCCCTAGTGTTGTGTTGGTGTTGTGCATGTTGGCCTGTGGCTCGACTGTAGTGTTAGTGGCTGCTGATGCAGGTGTTGGCTTTATGTGTGGGCTGGCGTTTGTGTTGCTGCTGTGTGGTGCAGTCTGTGGTGCCTGTGTTACCATTGTGGTGAGGGGTGGAGTAATGTGTGTGCTGGTGTCTGTGTGCTGGTCTCACTGGCTTGCTGACTGTGTGCCTGCATTTTGGTGTTCTGTTCTTGCTGAGTGGCTTGTTGTGGTGTGCGTGTGTTCCTGTTCCTGCTCCCTCGTGGTCACCTATACTTTCTCTGGGTTCTGGGGCTCCTTGTGTGGGTGTGTCTTCCTGTGAGGTGTGTGTGGTTTCGCAGGCTGTGGCCTCAGGGAGTGGGGTCGTGTCATTTTGGAGAGCTGGTGTTGGTACCGGTGTGGTCATGGTGTTTTGTGTTGGCTGAGATGGTTGTGTTATTGTCGCAGTGGCTGTGTTGAGTGCATGTGATGGGCGCGGAGGTTCCGCGGCCTGCCCCGCTCCTCCAGGGCACGTAACCATGACATACGATACACCTTTCCTGACTGGGTTTGGTGCACACCTAGGATGTGGTATGGCGTTGGGTGCCCTCAGTTTTTGTGTTTTGTGCCTCTACTCCTCTTTGTTTATGTTGCAGCCCCTGCAGTTGGCCTAGTAGCCTTGACCACAGTTGGTGCAACATCGTTTGTTTAGGTGTGTGAGTGTGCATGCATTGGATGCGTGCTTGGCAGCACATCCGTGGCAAAAGGGTGCCAGGCCACAGTGAAGGACTGAATAACTGAATCGCTGGCAGTTATTGCATTGCTGGGGGACGTGTGGTGGTTCGTATACTTCTACTCTGACATCTATCGGCAGAAGGCTCTAGTGTGGCATATGGGCTTGTGAGTGGAAGCCCGTCATCCGGGAAGCAGTTTAGCAGTTGAAACCCAACAAGTTGAGCACCGCTTGTACTGTTGTGTTTGGGGTACTGGGGTCCACTTCCTTGACCACGTACTGCTGTGTTTGTTCTTCAACTGTCCTGTACTCACAGTGTTTGATCCCCTTTTCTTTGAGGAAGTTAAGGAGATCTTTGTATTCAATGTTCGTAGATACATGCAATGAGGCCCTATCCCCAGAGTACTTGGTGTGAAGCATGCAAGGTGTGTGCCTATCTACGAATGTTGTGTTGAAGACGCTAAGTTCCCCATAGTTCTGTATTATGACTGGGGGATAACCAGTCTTTTGCCATGTGGCTGTAGCTGCAGTTGGTGTTTTTGTGTTGTTGCTGACCTCATGTCAGTTCATGTTGATTGGTGTGTCTGTGTTTCTAGGCGGAAGTGCAGATTTTGCCGTAGGCAGCAGCACCTTTCGGCTGCCTAGTGAGTGTGGTTGCTCGCTTGTTTGTGTTGTGTTCTTATGTCTGCGTCATGGGCCCTCCACCTGCCAGGGGCTAGTGTAATGGTGTTCTGGGTCCGCATCTGCCACTGCTGATTCTGCCACTGGAGTCAGCGGCTGCAGCAGGACGGGAGTGCAGGAACCACTAGTTGCAGGTCAGTGCAAGGTGATGTGAAGTGTGCTTGTTCGCGTGGGGGATTTGCCTGTGCCACAGAGGTCACTGATTATCTGACGCTGATCGAGCAGTTTCTGTGCTTGTGCAGCGATCTGTCAATCCTTGCCCGCCAACACCTCCTCTACAGTAGCAAGTGGGATGGTGACATCAACGGGAACAGCCGACTCACACGCCCCTTTCGCTGCAGCCATGCTGTGGGTGAGGGTGGGGGAAATATTGGTGGAATCTGCCATCTTGGTATTATAGGGAGTTTTATTTGGAGTGGAAGGGTATGACAATTTGCTTTTTCTGAAAAGAAAAGATCTAACTAATTGGCCCTATGGAAGTGGGGGGTGCCCTATGGCCTAGTGTGCGCCGTTAGTGCAGTGGTGTGGCACCTAAAGGAGGTGCGGAGGAAGTAAGTGGCCTACAGTGCGTGGAGTGGTCCGATGTGAACGGGCCCCTGGCACTGATCAACCCTGACAAAGAACGTAATAGCCTCACTGGGGGAGTTGGTTACCAAGGTTGTAGGGTAGCTGTGAGTCTGGGACTCTTCACGACAATTCTGCTTCTCGACACCTTTTTTTTTTTTTTTTTTTTTTTTTTTACTTTATTGTAATTTTGATACCTGAACAACCAGGTAGGCTGGCAGCAGCACAATACGCCGCTCTTCAGCCGAAGAGAGTACATGGAGATAAACAAAGAAGAGACATTACATAGAAAAACGGCGGGAAAAGATAGGAGACACAAGAATATAAAAGCACAAGAAGCCGTTCACACTTGATGACAATCCACACTATGAACTGGAGACCCGACGCACAAACACTGAAGAAGACGATGTCACTGGTGAACAATGGAGCGTGACGGCGAAACTGAACAC
The DNA here is from genome assembly GCF_021461385.2 of Schistocerca piceifrons. Lineage (NCBI taxonomy): Eukaryota > Metazoa > Arthropoda > Insecta > Orthoptera > Acrididae > Schistocerca > Schistocerca piceifrons. The sequence goes on from NC_060141.1 coordinate 192,635,444, forward strand.
TAAACATGACGGCACACACGATACACTGATGGCGGTGATCTCCGGCGCGCGAATGTCCACTGAGCGTGTGCGAGTCCGGGGACCTGCCAAGAGGGGAACAGGGGTGAGGAGGGGGAGAGGGGGAGGAAAAGAGGATGCCATGGCTTAGGAGATGGGGACAGGAGGATAGGGACAGGGGAGGGGAGGCCCGGGGGACGAGGGACGAGAAAAGGAGGAGGGAGGGAAAAGGGAGAGAAGGGAGGGAGGGTGCCCAGAGGAGTAAGTACAGGAGGAGGTTGGGAGGATCAAAGTTGGTAGGAGGGGTAGATGGAGGGGAGGAGGGCATCATCAGGGAGAGGGAGCTGGCGGAAGCCACCTCGGGAGAGGGTAAGGAGGGTGGAGAGATGGAGACCGGGCGGGACGTGGGAATACAGGCGCGGCAGCGGGCGGGGGTGGGAGAGGAGCGGGGAGACGAGTGGGTGAGGAGGATCAAGTTTACGGGAGGTGTACAGGATCCGTATCCTTTCAAGGAAAAGGAGGAGGTGGGGGAAGGGGATGAGATCATACAGGATCCGTGTGGGGGAGGGGAGACGGATGCGGTAGGCGAGGCGGAGAGCATGGCGTTTCAGGATTTGGAGGGATTTATAAAAGGTAGGGGGAGCGGAGATCCATGCTGGATGGGCATAACAAAGGATAGGGCGGATGAGGGATTTATAGGTATGGAGGATGGTGGAGGGGTCCAGACCCCACGTGCGGCCGGAGAGGAGCTTGAGGAGACGGAGGCGGGAACGTGCCTTGGCTTGGATTGTCTGGAGATGGGGAGTCCAGGAGAGGCGACGGTCGAGGGTGACGCCAAGGTACTTAAGGGTGGGAGTGAGGGCGATGGGACGGCCATAGACGGTGAGATAGAAATCAAGGAGGCGGAAGGAAGGGGTGGTTTTGCCTACAATGATCGCCTGGGTTTTGGAAGGATTGACCTTGAGCAACCACTGGTTGCACCAAGCGGTGAACCGGTCAAGATGGGATTGGAGAAGGCGTTGAGAGCGTTGCAGGGTGGGGGCAAGGGCAAGGAAGGCGGTGTCATCGGCAAACTGGAGAAGGTGGATGGGGGGTGACGGCGGTGGCATGTCCGCCGTGTACAACAGGTACAGAAGGGGGGAGAGGACGGAGCCTTGGGGCACACCGGCAGAGGGGAAAAAGGTGTAGGAATCGGTGTTATGGATGGTGACATAGGAAGGACGGCGGGAGAGAAAGGAACCGATCAGACGGACGTAGTTAATGGGAAGGGCGAAGGTTTGGAGCTTGAAGAGGAGACCGGAGTGCCATACGCGGTCATAAGCGCGTTCGAGGTCAAGAGAGAGGAAGATTGCGGAGCGACGGGAATTGAGCTGTTCGGAAAGGAGATGAGTGAGGTGAAGGAGAAGATCGTCGGAAGAGAAGGACGGCTGAAAGCCACACTGGGTAACAGGAAGGAGACGGTGCTGGCGGAGATGCTGGTGGATGCGGCGGGTGAGGATAGATTCCAGGACCTTGCTGAAGACCGAGGTAAGGCTGATGGGACGGTAGGAGGAGACGGCGGACGGCGGTTTGCCTGGTTTAAGGAACATGAGGATACGAGAGGTTTTCCACAGGTTGGGGTAGTAACCGGTGGACAGGACTACATTGTAGAGCATGGCCAGGGTGGAGAGAAAAGAGACAGGAGCTTCACGAAGGTGACGGTAGGTGACACGATCGTGACCAGGAGCGGTGTTGCGTTTTGTGCGGAGTGTTGCAATGAGATCCTGTGTAGTGATAGGAGTATTGAGGTCCGTGTGTGCAATGTTGTCCAAGTACTGGAAACCAGGAGCGAGGGGAGGGACAGAGGTGTCAGTTCGATCGCGGATATCCGGGAAGAGGGAGTAGTCGCACTGGGGATCATCGGGGATGGAAAACACATCGGACAGGCAGGAGGCAAAGTGGTTAGCCTTACTAAGGGGGTCAGGGAAGGGGTGATCATCATGGAGAAGAGGATAGTAGGGGGAGGGCTTAGTGCCGGTAAGGCGACAGAAGGCGGACCAGGACTTGGACGAGTTTATAGGGAGGGTAGCATTTAAACGGGTGCATGTCTGTCGCCAGTCCCGGCGTTTCTTAGCCGCGAGCAAATTACGAATGTGTCGCTGGAGTTGCCGGTGGCGTCGTAGTGTGTCCGGGTCACGCGTGCGGAGGAAGGCACGGTAGAGACGACGGGATTCACGGAGGAGGAGGACGGCCTGTGGGGGTAAGGTAGGACGGTGGGGGTGGATGGCAACAGTAGGGACGTGGGCCTCCACGGCCTCAGACAAGGTCTGCTGGAGAAAGGAGGCGGCACGGGTGACATCATCGGGAAGGCGATAGGTGAGAGGGTGGCTAGCGACCTGGGTGGAGAGGGCATCCCGGTAGGCATTCCAGTTGGCACGGGAATAGTCATGGATGTACTTAGGGGGAGGGTCAGTATGAGGGTCAGGGTGGGGGCGACGACGGTCTGAAACGGTGAGGAGGACAGGGAGATGGTCGCTACCAATAGGCTCCAGGACATCCACCGTAATGCGACCAAGGAGGTTGGGGGAAGAGAGAAGAACATCGGGAGTGGAGTTGGATTCGGGTCGGGTGTGCTGGGGGATGGGGATGAGGTCGCCTTGAAGGGAGGAGAGGAACCGATGCCACCGCCGTAACTGGGCAGCGGAGCGACTATGGATGTTGAGGTCGGCGGCGATCACGTAGGAGGAGAAGGTACGGTCGATGTGGGAGAGGAAGTCGAAAGGAAGAGGGGCGTTGGGGTGGACATAGATGGTGGCACAGGTAATGGTAAGGCCGGGGAAGAAGAGACTAAGGATCAGGTGTTCGGTGGGGTCGGGAAGGAGAGGTTGGAGCCGAACGGGGATCTGGCGGTGGTGACCAATGGCCACTCCGCCACGCGCAACTGGGAGGGGATTATCGGAGCGGTGGAGGAGATAGGGGGATGTGTGGATGGAGTGGTCTCGACACCTTGTAAATTTGGCTTTATGTAGTACTGTGTGACAGCCCATTAAGTGAGAACAAAATTCATAACTCATGAACCAAGCCATTTTACCAGTAGCCACTGACAGTGCAAGTATCTTTAGTATTATTAACACCAAACCAAGTTTTGTACACTTCTATAAAAAAAAAACAATGATAAAGATTTCATAAGTAAGTTTGGACATTGCATTTTCCTTGAGATTGTTAGTACTTGACAACCATATAAGTTCATTTTCATAATGTAAGCCAGTTTGAAGAGATAATTATGCACTCAACATGTGATATGTATTCATAATGTGTAAGTTGGTTTTTAATCTTATAATTTATTTTAGTTTTATACAAAAAAGTGTTATAATTATTTTAACTCACACTTGCTTCCTTCTGGTTTTCACATAATTTCTGAATGTATTTTAGTGTTTGAGGATGCCACTGTAATTTTATATAAGGTTATTACATTTTACTTGTTAAATATTTTTTTAAAAAAGTAGAGCACAAATGATGTTTGTTACCTGTAGTGTCAAGTGGTACCATATGCTCTTATATTTACAATAGTCATCATGAATTGGATATAATGGTATGTAAATTTACAATTTACAAGCTGATGTGTTTGTGATATGGTTGTCAGTTATATTTTAATGCCTGATTCTCGTTATGTTCTTGTATTGATGTAGCCCTTCCCCATGAACCATGGACCTTGCCGTTGGTGGGGAGGCTTGCGTGCCTCAGCGATACAGATGGCCGTACTGTAGGTGCAACCACAACGGAGGGGTATCTGTTGAGAGGCCAGACAAACGTGTGGTTCCTGAAGAGGGGCAGCAGCCTTTTCAATAGTTGCAGGAGCAACAGTCTGGATGATTGACTGACCTGGCCTTGCAACATTAACCAAAATGGCCTTGCTGTGCTGATACTGTGAACGGCTGAAAGCAGGGGGAAACTATGGCCGTAATTTTTCCTGAGGGCATGCAGTTTTACTGTATGGATAAATGATGATGGTGTCCTCTTGGGTAAAATATTCTGGACATAAAATAGTCCCCCATTTGGATCTCCGGGCGGGGACTACTCAAGAGGACGTCGTTATCAGGAAAAAGAAAACTGGCGTTCTATGAATTGGAGCGTAGAATGTCAGATCCCTTAACCAGGCAGGTAGATTAGAAAATTTAGAAAGGGAAATGGATAGGTTAAAGTTAGATATAGTGGGAATTAGTGACGTTTGGTGGCAGGAGGAACAAGACTTTTGGTCAGGTGAATACAGGATTATAAACACAAAATCAAATAAGGGTGATGCAGGAGTAGGTTTAATAATGAATAAAAAAATAGGAGTGCGGGTAAGCTACTACAAACAGCATAGTGAATGCATTATTGTGGCCAAGATAGACATGAAGCCCACACCTACTACAGTAGTAAAAGTTTAATTGCCAACTAGCTCTGCAGATGATGAAGAAATTGAAGAAATGTATGATGAGATAAAAGAAATTATTCAGGTAGTGAAGGGAGGCGAAAATTTAATAGTCATGGGCGACTGAAATTCGAGAGTAGGAAAAGGGAGAGAAGGAAACATAGTAGCTGAATATGGATTGAGGCTAAGAAACGAAAGAGGAAGCCACCTGGTAGAGTTTTGCACAGAGCATAACTTAATCATAGCTAACACTTGCTTCAAGAATCATGAAAGAAGGTTCTATACATGGAAGCATCCTGGAGATACTAGAAGGTATCAGATAGATTATATAACGGTAAGACAAAGATTTAGGAACCAGGTTTTAAATTGTAAGACATTTCCAGGGGCAGATGTGGACTCTGACCACAATCTATTGGTTATGAACTGTAGATTAAAACTGAAGAAATTGCAAAAAGGTGGGAATTTAAAGAGATGGGACCTGGATAAACTGACTAAACCAGAGGTTGCACAGAGTTTCAGGGAGAGCATAAGGGAACAATTGACAGGAATGGGAGAAAGAAGTACAGTAGAAGAAGAATGGGTAGCTCTGAGGGATGAAGTAGTGAAGGCAGCAGAGGATCAAGTAGGTAAAAAGACGAGGGTTAGTAGAACTCCTTGGGTAACAGAAGAAATATTGAATTTAATTGACAAAAGGAGAAAATATAAAAATGCAGTAAATGAAGCAGGCAAAAAGGAATACAGACGTCTCAAAAAAGAGATCGACAGGAAGTGCAAAATGGCTAAGCAGGGATGGCTAGAGGACAAATGTAAGGATGTAGAGGCTTCTCTCACTAGGGGTAAGGTAGATACTGCCTACAGGAAAATTAAAGAGACCTTTGGAGAAAAGAGAACCACATGTATGAATATCAAGAGCTCAGATGGAAACCCAGCTCTAAGCAAAGAAGGGAAAGCAGAAAGGTAGAAGGAGTATATAGAGGGTCTATACAAGGGCGATGTACTTGAGGACAATATTATGGAAATGGAAGAGGATGTAGATGAAGATGAAATGGGAGATACGATACTGCGTGAAGAGTTTGACAGAGCACTGAAAGACCTGAGTCAAAACAAGGCCCCGGGAGCAGACAACATCCCATTAGAACTACTGATGGCCTTGGGAGAGCCAGTCCTGACAAAACTCTTCCATCTGGTGAGCAAGATGTATGAGACAGGCGAAATACTCTCAGACTTCAAGAAGAATATAATAATTCCAATCCCAAAGAAAGCAGGTGTTGACAGATGTGAAAATTACCGAACCATCAGTTTAATAAGTCACTGCTGCAAAATACTAACGCGAATTCATTACAGACGAATGGAAAAACTAGTAGAAGCCAACCTCGGGGGAGATCAGTTTGGATTCCGTAAAAATATTGGAACACGTGAGGCAATATTGACCCTACGACTTATCTTAGAAGCTAGATTAAGGAAAGACAAACCTACGTTTCTAGCATTTGTAGACTTAGAGAAAGCTTTTGACAATATTGAATGTATTACTCTCTTTCAAATTCTGAAGGTGGCAGGGGTAAAATACAGGGAGCAAAAGGCTATTTACAATTTGTACAGAAACCAGATGGCAGTCATAAGAGTCGAGGGGCATGAAAGGGAAACAGTGGTTGGGAAGGGAGTGAGACAGGGTTGTAGCCTCTCCCCGATGTTATTCAATCTGTATATTGAGCAAGCAGTAAAGGAAACAAAAGAAAATTTTGGAGTAGGTATTAAAATCCATGGAGAAGAAATAAAAACTTTGAGGTTCGCCAATGACATTGTAATTCTGTCAGGGACAGCACAGGACTTGGAAGAGCAGTTGAATGGAATGGACAGTGTCTTTAAAGGAGGATACAAGATAAACATCAACAAAAGCAAAACGAGGATAATGGAATGTAGTCGAATTAAGTCGGGTGATGCTGAGGAAATTAAATTAGGAAATGAGGCACTTGAAGTAGTAAAGGAGTCTTGCTATTTGGGGAGCAAAATAACTGATGATGGTCGAAGTAGAGAAGATATAAAATGTAGACTGGCAATGGCAAGGAAAGTGTTTCTGAAGAAGAGAAATTTGTTAACATCGAATATAGATTTAAGTGTCAGGAAGTTGTTTCTGAAAGTATTTCTATGGAGTGTAGCCATGTATGGAAGTTAAACATGGACGATAAATAGTTTGGACAAGAAGAGAATAGAAGCTTTTGAAATGTGGTGCTACAGAAGAATGCTGAAGATTAGATGGGTAGATCACATAACTAATAATGAGGTATTGAATAGAACTGGGGAGAAGAGGAGTATGTGGCACAACTTGACAAAAAGAAGGGACCGGTTAGTAGGACATGTTCTGAGGCATTAAGGGATCACCAATTTAGTATTGGAGGGCAGCGTGGATGGTAAAAATCATAGAGGGAGACCAAGAGATGAATACGCTAAGCAGATTCAGAAGGATGTGGGTTGCAGTTAGTACTGGGAGATGAAGGAGCTAGCACAGGATAGGGTAGCATGGAGAGCTGCATCAAACCAGTCTCAGGACTGAAGACCCCAACAACAACAACAACATTCATGTAGCACTGAAGGTATCTACACAGTAGCTGAAATTGATCTGCAATAAACACATTAAAAATTTATGGCCTATGCTGCTCTTCCTCCTGTCTTGGACCTGCAAGCCTACATACCTGCAGCGTCCCATGAGATAATTTAGCTCCAATTTCCCAGACATTATCCATAGTGACAGGAAGGAGCTTGAGTGATCATGGCCACAGTTAAGCAATAACTTTAAGGCCTTTGAAACTGTCTCATGTCAATTTGGTATCCTCAGTCCTTGTGTCCATGGGGGATGAAATCCCACAAAACTCCACAATGTACTGATGTAGTAAAGTACCTCATGATGCAGAGAAAGGAAATATAACACAAGAACTGCATTGTAGTTGCTGCCTACTCAAGGGAGTACTTCCATCCAAATGACCCAAGGTAAAGTAAAAGTATCCCTTGCTGATTTTAGTGAGCTTACAACATTCTGCTTTCTCCTCTAAATATACAGTGAGATGTAAGTCATACTGCCAGACCTGAAGAACCCATTACTAACAGCTAATACTTGTGTGCTCCTAAGCCTAACAAAAATTTCCCTTCCTGCCCTCCAGTTATGTCAGCTACACAAAAGTCTGTTAATTCTCCTGATTAATTAATAATTTTAAGAATAATAATTATGATGGAAATTTGCTGGCACCACACAAGAGGCACAACAATCATAAGTTCACTCAGGAGCATGTGTCTCAGCTAATTTATGCACAGCGACGCACACTCCATACTGTCAGGTTTATGATTTCTCCTACACACAAAAAATCTGTAACATATAGCACTGGATTATTGGATAACAGTTCTTTGAGCCTTGAAGTTATTTACCTCCTCTTCTTCTTTGAAGACAGTGTTATGGTGTCCAGCTTGCTCTGCTTAAATTTCTTGCTTCTCCAAGTATTACAGATACTGGTAACACAGATAGGTAGGTTAGGTCAAATAAGAAACTTGTAAATGAAGTTGACTTCATACTATAAGAATTAATGTTTACACATTATTAGTGAACTAAACAGAAATCCATGTCCTCTCTCCATCATGGGTGGGAAAACACAGACCGCACAAGATCGATGAACCATCCGACAGGAGTTTTTAGAAATACAAGAAAATTAATGTTCTTCATCTTTTCTCACTACCTTCACAGGCTTGGTTGCTGTGGGCACATCAGACTTTAATCTTTGCCTTAACCTAGTTAGAGGAATGAATGGATAAAAATAGATAGACAAAATAAAACATATACCCTTATAGGTAAACCAGCATAAGTTCCATTACAACTGCCCCCCTACTGTATACTGATATGGTCCATGATTACAGGATGACAATATACAGTAGCTGTGCATATCCTACATAATATCACAATATCTTAAAATTTATTTTCAGTTATAATTTATATTGTGTCTTATGCCTGTCTGGATTTAAAATTCCTTTGTTGATGGCTAACCTTATGTTAATGTATACCCTAGACATGGCAGCTCTCTCTTATTTTACAGCTTTATTTAGATATTCTGAAAGTTTAATTTTCCAAATCCATGCTGTGACAGAGGGCATGTTCAGAGTTAGAATCTGCATCTCCATTATTGTGGAGTAATCGCTACAAACCTCTTGCAGTGCTACACTCAAACATGGTAAACATTACAGGGTGTTTCAATAGGAATATACGTATTACAAAGTATTATTTTGTCCAAACTATCAATCGCTGTGCCTCAGCTCGGCTATTGGAGAAACAAATACATAGTCTAGTTTGTATTAATATCCACTAGATGTCAATTGTCTTCTGTTTTGCTTGGTAACCATCATATGTTTAAAGTGGCTACTCCACAGCAGAAATCATTTTGTGTTCTTGAGTTCGTGAAGTGCAATTCCATGATTACAGTGCAAAGGTATTTCAGGTTGAGGTACCAAATTGATCCTCTGAATGGGTGGAACAAAATGGGGCACCCTCTCACTGGATTCGCCAAGTGCTTGGATATCTGATTGAAACTCTACTGAACTAATGGTTTGGTTATCAAGGAGCTGGTGACTTAGCATGTCTCAGCTGGACTCCAAGGTCACCAGGTCTGACACCCTCTGACTTCTTCCTGTGGGGTTTTGTTAAAGACAATGTTTAGGTACCATCACTCCCACAAACCTGGAAGAGTTGAAGAACCGGATCTGTACTGCAATAACATCAGTGATGAAGGACATGCTTGCCCAAGTATGGGAGGAATTTGAGTATTGATGTGATATTGTTCGTGTTGCTGTGGAGGACATATTGAACATCTGTAATCTGAATTAGAGAGGTTTGTATGTCTTAAAGTTTACTAAATATATGCATTCAAAATATGTATATTCTTTTTGAAACACCCTGTGCAAGCATCCATAAGTCCATTTGTGCAACATGGCTAGGTGGTATAGTTTGTTTTCACAGTTTTTAGATAGTAATGAATTTCATGTCATCAGTATGTCCATAGAGCTGTTCTGTAGGATAATGCATATAGGTGAGTGTGTGACTGACAGTTTCCAATGGCTTTGGTACTGGAACCACATCATGCATAATATATTTCAGTGTCCAAGCCCAGGCCATACTTTCAGCATCATGCCAAGATCCCACCAAATTTCAGGGAAGTCTATAAATGTTTTCACATTTTGGTCCCTTCTAGCAAAGTCTAGTGTCCTTTGCCAGTACAAATGAACCAAAAACTATAACACACATAAATGTAAACTTTCTACAGCACATGCCAAGCATTTGATACTTGAATAGTTCCTCTTGACATCTGTCTTGTCAATACGTACATGGTTTCACAAAACATATACAAAAATAAGCATTACAGTTCCATATTGTTTGATTTAACCTAAGCACACATAAGCCTGTATATACGTGTTACTGACACTTTGGGTACATGTATGGTACAGTTTATACATATTCACATCTAAATTTGTCACAACATTTATAACTTGTGGAGAAAACCACATTTCAGTACCACCGTATGTCCTTTAAGATTTCATTTTCGCCCTTGGGAGTCACATAACAACATCTTATGACATTTTAAATACACAATCCTTGACATTTTCTCTGACCATTCAAAGACTGCTTGTCTCATACAGATGTGTCATGACCAGGTAACTCACTCCATCTTTGAATTCATGCAATAGTTTTACCTTACATAGAATAACAATTAAAATTATTATTTTTCAGTTTCAGTGTTGAAAGCACAATATACATATATGCAGTTTGATGATATGCATAAACCACTGTCCTCACATTTCATCAATCTCAACACTCCTGTAATCCCAGATTGCTAACAAAATAGAAGAAACTTTCATTATGTGCTAACCAACACAAGCAAACATAGCTATGTTCAGCCCCTCCTGTCTCAAGTCTGCTTGGAATGAATGTACTGATCTACAATGAATGATGATAGGGAACGGAGAGAAGTATTTTTTTATCTGCTGCTGAAATCCATCGTCTACACACCATATAATAATTGAGTAAACTCTTTGTGCACACTTCTTTGTGTCTTTGTGAAACTACTTATTTAGTGTTTGCTGAACTAATTGCAGAATTCTGGCAGTGCAGTGTCATACAAGTTACCCATATTGCTTGTCTGAAAATACCTATAGTGAGTGTAATTTAGTGTACCTAACTTAAATCTGTATCTTCAGGATACCATTCTTGTGTATATAATATACTTAAATATGTCACTGTAGAGGTTGTGCCAAGAAAATGTTGTAGAAGAACATTCACTTAAGCCCATGATCCCATGTAAATGCATCATTAATACTCATATTTGGTGCTCTACCTTGCACTTTCTAATGTATGGTCTAACCCCTTTTTGCCTTGGGAGTACCAGACCTAAACGTCATTTAACAACATTCTATGTAATGTAATCTCTTCATATACACACACTCATTCACACGTACACATACATGTAACTACTTATATTGCAGTGTGGACTATTTCGTTGGTACAACCAACCTAAGTGTGTCCTTGCATTCTTACCTGGGAAAGAAACTGAATAATAATGAAAATAATAATAATAATATAGTAATGGTTCAGGACAGAACTAATGAAGCCTCGGACAAGTGCTATCCTGGTCGGGGATGACGCTTGAACCCTATGCCCGTCCACAATGGTAACAACACTGCTAGCCACATGGAAAATGATTTAAATCCAAATAGAGGTGTTTTGCAGGATATGCTTCCTGCAACCACCCTAGAAGGAAAACAAAGACAGAGGATGAGATGGTCAGATGAAGTTAACTGACACCTCATGTTCTGTTATTACCAAGCAATAAACTTAGGAACCAACACAACTGGATACAGATCACAAGTAAACACAAAATTTATTACCAGATACCCAGAATTAAAATTTTTAACAGAACAACAACTAGCTGATCAGAACCATGTAATAATCAAAAATAACAGGATACCCAGTCAGAATTAGAGAACATCAAACAACAAGTACAACAAATACTGGAACAAAATAATGTGCAATTAGAAGAAGAAGAAAATACGGTAATGGTCTCAAATGTCCCAGAGCAAACAAACAAAGAACAACATGCATCTATTCAACAATCAGAGGAAAACAAACTCTTAAGACAGCCACCAGAACAAGCACAAATAACACAAAGTGACACACATGTTAGATATAGAAGAAAAATTTCAGCTGCATATATAGAATACAAAGACACAAATACAGACATTAGACCATTCTTGCATAGACCCCCAAATAACCCACAAGTCAAAACAACAATAACAACTATCAACACAATCATACACAACAAAATAAATGAAAATACAACTATGGAAGAGTTACAACTACTGGTTTATAAAGGAGCACTTACTACACTAAATATAAACACTATGCAGAGATCAGAACCAACCAACACACAGAAGAAACCCACAAAACCAACATGGCAACACAGGCTACAGATCAGAACAGAAAAATTGAGAAAAGACATCGGACAGCTAACACAATTTATAAGAAATGAAATATCAGACAAAAAACGAAAAAGGTTAGGTAAAATCTCACAACAAGAAGCGATAGAGCAATTAGATGAATAGAAGCAGAAATTACAAGCATTGGCCAAACGACTTAGAAGATACAAAAAAAGTGAAAATAGAAGGAAACAAAACTAAACATTCAACACAAGCCAAAAGAAATTTTATTAGACAATACATAACACACACATTAAAATAGACAATCCACCAAACATAACAGACATGGAACACTTCTGAAGCAACATATGGTCAAACCCGGTACAACGTAATAGACATGCACGATGGATACAAGCAGAAACAGACACATACAAGATGATACCACAAATGCCTGAAGTGATAATTTTGCAACATGAAGTCACCCGAGCAATTAATTCTACACACAATTGGAAAGCCCCTGGGAAGGATAAAATAGCAAATTTCTGGCTAAAGAAGCTCACCTCAACACATTCACATCTAACTAAATTATTTAACATATCTAAAAACAAAGATGATGTGACTTACCAAACGAAAGCGCTGGCAGGTCGATAGCCACACAAACAAACACAAACATACACACAAAATTCAAGCTTTCGCAACCAACGGTTGCTTCATCAGGAAAGAAGGAAGGAGATGGAAAGACGAAAGGATGTGGGTTTTAAGGGAGAGGGTAGGAAAGACTTACCTTAGGGGGGAAAAAGGACAGGTATACACTCGCACACACACCCATATCCAACCGCACATACACAGACACAAGCAGACATTTGTAAAGGCCTGCTTGTGTCTGTGTATGTGCGGTTGGATATGGGTGTGTGTGCGAGTGTATACCTGTCCTTTTTTCCCCCTAAGGTAAGTCTTTCCGCTCCCGGGATTGGAATGACTCCTTACCCTCTCCCTTAAAACCCACATGCTTTTGTCTTTCCCTCTCCTTCCCTCTTTCCTGATGAAGCAACTGTTGGTTGCGAAAGCTTGAATTTTGTGTGTATGTTTGTATTTGTTTGTGTGTCTATCGACCTGCCAGCGCTTTCGTTTGGTAAGTCACATCATCTTTGTTTCTAGATATAAATTATTTAACAGTTACATTGCAGACCCATACACAGTCCCTGATACACTTACACAAGGAATAACTTATCTGAAACCTAAAGATCAAGCAGACACAGCAAACCCAGAAAAATATCGCCTCATAACATGCCTACCAACAATATACAAAATATTAACTTCAGTCATTACACAGAAATTAATGACACATACAACACAGAGCAAAATTATAAATGAAGAGCCTAGGTGACATATCAAGCTAAAACCAAACAAAGGTCCCTACACTATGCATACATTGATTACCAAAAAGCTTTTTATAGTGTACGCGACTCATGGTTACTATAGATATCGGAAATATACAAAGTAGATACTAAATTGATACAGTTCCTAAATGTAGTAATGAAAAATTGGAAAGCCACACTTAATATCCAAACATATTCAAATAATATAACGTCACAGACAATACAAATTAAGCGTGGTATATACCAAGGAGACTCATTAAGTCCTTTCTGGTTCTGCCTTGCTCTTAACCCACATGCTAAATAATACAAATTACGGATATAATATTACTAGAACATACCAACACAAAATCACACATTTGCTATACATGGATGATCTAAAACTACTGGCAGCAACAAATCAACAATTCAACAAGTTACTAAAGATAACAGAAGTATTCAGCAATGATATAAATATGGCTTTCGGAACAGACAAATGTAAGAAAAATAGCATAGTCAAGGGAAAACACACTAAACAAGAAGATTACTTATTGGATAACCACAGAGACTGCATAGAAGTGATGGAAAAAACAGATGCCTATAAATATCTAGGATACAGGCAAAAACTAGGAATAGATAATACAAATATTAAAGAAGAACTAAAAGAAAAATATAGACAAAGACTAACAAAAATACTGAAAACAGAATTGACAGCAAGAAACAAGACAAAAGCTATAAATACTTATGCTATACCAATATTCACCTATTCATTTGGAGTAGTGAAATGAAGTAACACAGAACTAGAAGCACTAAATACACTTACACGATCACAAAGCCATAAATATAGAATACATCACACACATTCAGCAACAGAAAGATTCACATTAAGCAGAAAGGAAGGAGGAAGAGGATTTATCGACATAAAAAAATCTACATTATGGACAGGTAGCCAATTTAAGAAAATTCTTTATAGAACGAGCAGAAACTAGCAAAATACACAAAGCAATCACTCATATAAATACATTGGCTACACCATTGCAATTTCATAACCACTTCTACAAGCCTTTAGATGACATAACATCAACAGATACAAAGAAAGTAAATTGGAAAAAGAAAACACTACATGGCAAGCACCCGTATCATCTATCACAGCCACACATCGATCAAGACGCATCCAACTCATGGCTAAGAAAAGGCAATCTATACAGTGAGACGGAAGGATTTATGATTGCAATACAGGATAAAACAATAAACACCAGATATTACAGCAAGTATATTATTAAAGATCCCAATACCACAACAGATAAATGCAGACTTTGCAAACAACAAATAGAAACAGTAGATCACATCACAAGTGGATGTACAATACTAGCAAATACAGAATACACCAGAAGACATGACAATGTAGCAAAAATAATACATCAACAACTTGCCATACAACATAAACTAATAAAACAACACGTTCCCACATACAAGTATGCACCACAAAATGTACTGGAGAATGATGAATACAAATTATATTGGAACAGAACCATTATAACAGATAAAACAACACCACATAACAAACCTGACATCATACTCACCAATAAACAGAAGAAATTAACACAACTAATCGAAATATCCATACCCAATACAACAACTATACAGAAGAAAACAGGAGAAAATATTGAAAAATACATCCAACTGGCTGAGGAAGTCAAGGACATGTGACATCAGGATAAAGTTGACATTATACCAATTATACTGTCAACTACAGGAGTCATACCACACAATATCCACCAGTACATCAACACAATACAGTTACATCCAAATGTATATATACAACTACAGAAATCTGTAATTATTGATACACGTTAAATTACCCGAAAGTTCCTAAATGCAATGTATCATATACCGTACAGTTAAAAGGAAGTCACACTTGATCACGGTCCGCATCACTTTCCATTTTTAACCAGACATAACGTCTGAGAAAGGAAAGAAAGAAATAATAATAATAGCTTTATTCAACATTGAATGGTACACTACACATGTACCCAGAAACAGTAATGATTACAGTTATTTGTACGATACATAAGACACATTCTTCTGAATACGTCATTAATTTACAACAAAATTACAATAAGATGTTTACTGATTTTCTATTTACATAATTTTACAAGCATCTGTTGTTCTTCATATAAGTATGGGTTCTCTTCTACTGTGTAGAAAGGGTGTTTTACTAAAAAAAATTTAAGCTGATGTTTCAGTTTAACTGTAGGGAAAAGCCATGACTGCACTAGGCAGGTGCATTAGCTAATTTTATACCTGTGTACTGAGGCCCCCTTTTCATAAAGTGCCTTTCTGTGGCTGCTGATGGAAAATCTTTCTTTGTTTATAGTATTATACTGTTGGATATCCGAATAAGTGTTTGGCGCAGTCTTTTCACAAACAATATGGCTTTTAGAATGTATGTGTTTATAACAGTTAACACCTCTGTTTTTGGAAACAAGTTGCGACAATATTCCCTATATTTTGCTCCACAGGTTATTCTCACACCCCCTTTTTGAAGAATTAGTAGTTTATCTAGATTAACTTTGGTTGTTGCCCCCCAAATTTCTGTACCATAGTTCAAGCTTAATTAGAAAAGAGCATGGTATGCAGTCTTTAGGACTACAGTGTCTTTACAGAACTTGCTAATAGTACTGATTACAAATATATTTTTTTTACAACTTAGTTGCTAGGGAGTCAATATGTGTGTCCCATTTCAGGTTGCTTTGGATTGTTAGGCCAAGGAATTTTACACTAGACTTTCCTTACCAGTTCGTTGCCAATGTATAATTTAATTTCAGTATTCAAACTACTTTCGTTATACTCCATCAAACATGTGTTACTGGTGCTTACATTTAAGTAGCGTTTCTATTAAAGATCTGAACAATTTCTTTTGTCACATTATTACACTCAGCCTCTAGTTTCTTACATGATTCATTTTTATCCACAATGGGACGTGTTATCAGCATACAGAACAATTTTGGAATTTATAGTACAGTATTTAATATCATTTACCTAGATCAAGAACAGAAGGGGGGCCCAACACCGATCCCTGTGGCACGCTATATTTTATGCAAGTGAGCTCTAATTTGTAGACACACTTTCCATTTTAAGCAGAACAAACTGTTTTCTATTGCTCATACAACATATAAACTAAACTGTAGTCAGTCTATGGCTAACTGATGTATCACTTTGCTCCTCACACACATATCTTTTTACTTTAAGGTACATGGATGTGTAAATTCGTCAACTTCCTTTTTAACTCTCAAATCCAATCCTTCTTTTATAAGAGCACAAATATTCAGAACATGTCTGTCATTTTGACTTACATTTTCCAGTCCTTCCCATATTCATATTATGATTACACATGCAATTGATAATTGTTGTTGTAGGTGGATACAACCTCCTTATGAAACTTTCTGACAGATTAAAACTGTGTGCCGGACCGAGACTTAAACCTCAGGACCTTTGCCATTCATGGGCAAGTGCTCTTCCCATCTGAGCTACCCAAGCACGACTCACGCCCCTTCCTCACAGCTTCAGTTCTGCCAGTACCTCATCTCCTACCTTCTAAACTTCACAGAAGCTCTCCTGCGAACTTTGCAGAATTAGCATTCCTGGAAGAAAGGATATTACGAAGACATGGCTTAGTGCCAACCTCATTATTTTTCATAATTTGTTCAGAATGTGACCATGACGCCTACAATTATTCTTTCGTTTGTTGTTTATAGTTACTTCTGTTATAGTGTTTTATTCATTGTACATATAACTACCATGTAAATTTGTACATACTGTAAATAGTATTGTAGTGTGTAGCTAGATTTATGTAGTTAGTAATTCTTTCTTCCTCTTTAAATTTTATTTTAAACCTCTTTACTGCATTAGTTTTATCCTTATAGTAATAGTAATTAAATTATATTATAATCTGCAGAATGTAGCTTATTTGGTGGCTAGATACCAGGTTCGTATTACATTGAGTGTGCTAAGCGGCATGTTGAACTGAACTGTTTTCTGTGCATGTGCTGAGGTTGCTGACTTATGTGTTAACTCCTACTGTGCCTGTGTGTACTCTTCTCCTCTTATAATCCTTCTTCACTTGTTTACATCTCAAGTGCGTTATCACATTGTATTTGGGAAATGTACATATTGTGGAATGAATCATCATTGTTGCAATCTTGTTTGATTTTCAGGTTTCATGTAGCCCTTTTTGACATTAAAAAGAATCGTAAATTAGCATAACTTACATCGCTTCCATTTAACCTGCAAATATGAAAATAAATAAAACAAAAATTTTCTCCTAAGGCTAAGAAAACAATTGTTATAGAGCTATTATATTGAGATATTTTATTTGTTCATGTGCAGTAGCTGAAGCGAGGTTTAACCTTTGGTCCAGCCCATTTAGTGTACAAATTCTCATAGATCCTTGTGTGGATAAAGTCCCTTCTCCTTTCCACTATTGGTGTAGGCTAACCCTACATGCACCCGGTTGTGGGATTTTGGTACTACAAATGATCCGGTGTACAAAATCTGCCATTTAGAATTGAGCTCCCCATATTTTGTAGATCTTATTGTAATTTTGTTGTTTGTAGTAATATCTCGTGTCCTACTTGAAACTGTATAGTGCACCCTAATCTTTTGTCATAATGCCTTTTTTCTCAGTTCAGCCTGTTCCTCCAGATTAATCAAAACCTGATGTACTATTTCTTCAAGTGGCATCTCTCCCCTGTGTATTGTGGGCATTGATTTTTCCCACTCAATGATATCTCTCCTTTTAAAGATCAATTCAGTAGGTGCAAAAACTGGTTGAAGTATGTGGTAAGTTGTTAATGATTTATTGAGGTGGTGAGACAAACTCAACCCATTTCGGTGTGTCTCCTGGGGTGTATAGATGCATATAAACCTGTTAAATTCTTTGAATATCATTCCTATAAGGCTTGCCTCAGGGCAAAATCTGGATACTACATATATTTTATGTTGTATTAGTAAATTCCTTCCATCTATTGCCTATGTAGTATAATGCATTGTCTGTTAACAATGTCTGTGACTTCCCAACTCTTGGGAGATAATCATCTGTAATTCTCCTAATAACAGAACCTGCGACCTGTGGTTACAGACTGCACTGCATATGACTTAATACACTCCTGGAAATGGAAAAAAGAACACATTGACACCGGTGTGTCAGACCCACCATACTTGCTCCGGACACTGCGAGAGGGCTGTACAAGCAATGATCACACGCACGGCACAGCGGACACACCAGGAACCGCGGTGTTGGCCGTCGATTGGCGCTAGCTGCGCAGCATTTGTGCACCGCCGCCGTCAGTGTCAGCCAGTTTGCCGTGGCATACGGAGCTCCATTGCAGTCTTTAACACTGGTAGCATGCCACGACAGCGTGGACGTGAACCGTATGTGCAGTTGACGGACTTTGAGCGAGGGCGTATAGTGGGCATGCGGGAGGCCGGGTGGACGTACCGCCGAATTGCTCAACACGTGGGGCGTGAGGTCTCCACAGTACATCGATGTTGTCGCCAGTGGTCGGCGGAAGGTGCACGTGCCCGTCGACCTGGGACCGGACCGCAGCGACGCACGGATGCACGCCAAGACCGTAGGATCCTACACAGTGCCGTAGGGGACCGCACCGCCACTTCCCAGCAAATTAGGGATACTGTTGCTCCTGGGGTATCGGCGAGGACCATTCGCAACCGTCTCCATGAAGCTGGGCTACGGTCCCGCACACCGTTAGGCCGTCTTCCGCTCACGCCCCAACATCGTGCAGCCCGCCTCCAGTGGTGTCGCGACAGGCGTGAATGGAGGGACGAATGGAGACGTGTCGTCTTCAGCGATGAGAGTCGCTTCTGCCTTGGTGCCAATGATGGTCGTATGCGTGTTTGGCGCCGTGCAGGTGAGCGCCACAATCAGGACTGCATACGACCGAGGCACACAGGGCCAACACCCGGCATCATGGTGTGGGGAGCGATCTTCTACACTGGCCGTACACCACTGGTGATTGTCGAGGGGACACTGAATAGTGCACGGTGCATCCAAACCGTCATCGAACCCATCGTTCTACCATTCCTAGACCGGCAAGGGAACTTGCTGTTCCAACAGGACAATGCACGTCCGCATGTATCCCGTGCCACCCAACGTGCTCTAGAAGGTGTAAGTCAACTACCCTGGCCAGCAAGATCTCCGGATCTGTCCCCCATTGAGCATGTTTGGGACTGGATGAAGCGTCGTCTCACGCGGTCTGCACGTCCAGCACGAACGCTGGTCCAACTGAGGCGCCAGGTGGAAATGGCATGGCAAGCCGTTCAACAGGACTACATCCAGCATCTCTACGATCGTCTCCATGGGAGAATAGCAGCCTGCATTGCTGCGAAAGATGGATATACACTGTACTAGTGCCGACATTGTGCATGCTCTGTTGCCTGTGTCTATGTGCCTGTGGTTCTGTCAGTGTGATCATGTGATGTATCTGACCCCAGGAATGTGTCAATAAAGTTTCCCCTTCCTGGGACAATGAATTCACAGTGTTCTTATTTCAATTTCCAGGAGTGTATATGTTTTTGAAAACATCATACAAGACAACACATCCCTTCCCTTGCAGATATGGTCTGCCAGCATCCAAGGACACTAATTCTAAAAGTTTGTGGGCACTATAGGATGTGGCTCAGCCAACCTGGACTTGTCTGAACATTTCATCTTTTGACAAATAATGCAATTCTGAATTACTTGGAGAACGCTCCTCCACAAGTTGGGAAAATAGCACTACATATTTATCTTGTAGATGCATTTGGAAGCCCCATAGTGATCCCATATGATGCGAATCTACAAAATGAAATCATCTATGTAACTTTCCAGGAAACACACACACCACTGCTCTTGATTCAGAGTATGCCAATGAAGCAGGACTCCCTTGTATATAGCATAGAATTTATTCACATTCTCGTCATTATTTTCAGACAGTTTCAACCTTACCTTTCTCCATCACATGTCACCCTTTTGTAATTGCACCAAACTCTTACATATCTTTACATAATATGGTTTTTGTGTCCTGTCCTGCATAACAGAACCCTAATTTCAGAATTCTGTTCTGTGAATTCTAAGAATTTGTTGAGCCCTTGAGGTATCCTTGACAAGGTGTCTGCAATTATGTTTTGTTTACCTATGATGTTCACAATTTCAAAACTTAACTCCTGCAAGTACATGCATCAGATGCCCAACCTTTGACGTAATAATTTGGTGGTCACAGTAGACTTTAGTGTACTTGCCCCATGAGTAATACTCAAATTTCTTGAATGCCTGTATTACCGCGAGAGCTTCGAGCTGTGTCATGGAATATAGCAACTCAGATTCAGAAAGTGTTCATCTAGCACAACTGATTATCTTAGGTGTCAGTTCCCTATCGCCTTCAGTGATCTGAAATAAGCATACTCCAAGGCCCTTTGAAGCATCTACATTCAAGCAAAAATCCTCTGATGTGTCTGAGTTGTGTAGTTTCTTTGCACATAGTAAGGCTTCCTTTAATTTGTTGAAGTCTGCTTGACAATGATTAGGTCTTGTCCATGCATTGTTTTTCTGTAGCAGCATGCATAAACTACAACACACAAAAAAGTGATACACCCTGCACCTCAATAAAATTAGAATCCTTCTACGCATGCTGAAAGACAAAACTGAAGGAAATCAAGAAAACAAGAATAGATATATAAACTTAAGAAAAATATACAAATCTGAAATTAAAGCAGCAAAAATGAAAATAAATGACGAGTATATTTTAAATTCTAAAAACAAATGTAAAGCTGCCTGGAACATAATTAAAAGTGAGATAAACAAGGGGAAAGAAGAAATCAGTAACCCACTTAATTGCAACACTCTCAACAAACACTTCATAAATTCAGTAAATGCCCAGGTACCAAAAAGTGATGATTCAATTGATGCGGAAGCTTTTCTTTTGCAATCACAGAATAAAACACATAAAAGATTTAACTGGAGTAGAATAACTGCCACAGATTTAAATAACTCGGTAAACAAGTTGAACAACTCTAGAACAGAAGACTACTATGGATTCAGTAACGTTATCAATAAAGCCTATAATTAAGGAGCCGGTCAGTGTGGTTGAGTGGTTCTAGGCGCTTCAGTCTGGAACTGTGTGACTGATACAGTTGCAGGTTCGAATCCTGCCTCAGGCATGGATGTGTGTGATGTCCTTAGGTTAGTTAGGTTTAAGTAATTCTAAGTTCTAGGGGGCTGATGACCTCAGATGTTAAGTCCCATAGTGCTCAGAGCCATTATAATTAAGGAAATTTCAGATGTTAAGTCCCATAGTGCTCAGATCCATTATAATAAAGGAAATTAGAACTCCTCTACTCTACCTTGCAAATAAAATCCTTGGTGATGGCATTTTGCCGGATTGCCTTAAAATTGCAGATACACTCCCTATATACAAAAAGGGTGACAGAGAAATGCCAGATAACTATAGACCAATGTCAATTGTACCTATAATCACTAAAATCATAGAGAGCTGCTCACAAACACAGATTTACATGTATTTTGAGAGCAATAAATTACTTAATGACAGACAATTTGGATTTAGAACTAATCAGTCAACCATAAAAGCTATTGAAAGCCTGATAACTGAAGTCCACAAAACGTTTGAAAGGAAACTGACCACCTGTGCAACACTCATAGCAAAGCATTTGATTCAGTATCAGAGGAGATAATTGTTAAAAATTAGAATATTACGGTTTTGCAGACAAACCAGATACTTTGATTAAGCCATACCTAAATAACAGGCAACAGTCAGTGTATGTGAACAATGAAAGGTCAGAATTAATGAAAATTAAGAGAGGTATTCCACGGGGCTCTGTTCTTGGACCCTTCCTTTTTATTGTCTATGTTAATGACTTCTCAAACTATACAGCCTGCAAAAATGTTTTATATGCTGATGATATGATTGTGATCTCCACAGGTGAGTGTATGCAAGAGATGGTAAACAAAAATAATGAAATTTTTGAAAAATGTAGGTTGTAGTGTATTTCTAACAAGTTATGTATAAACAACACAAAAATAGAGGAAATTTATTTTAATCTGAAGGTATGGAAAGCAGAGAATTACAGTGTCAAATTACTGGGACTAAAAATAGACCAAAGGCTCCCATGGGATGACCATATAAGCTATCTGACAGGCAAACTTGCACACATGATATTCCTGCTGTATTAACTAAGAAATTCTGTCAGCAAAATTTTATTGATGCTTGGCTACTGTGCATTCTTACAGTCACAGCTACAATATGGGATTCTGTTATTGGCTAATTCACCAGGCACAAACTGTGTGTTTAAAAAAAAAAAAAGAACCAGTTAGATGTATACAAGGATTGGGTCCAAGAGAAAGCTGTAAGGAGCACTTCAGTATATTAAACATAATGACACTCCCAAGTCTCTATATGTATAACTGCTTAATACATATAAAAGAAAATATAGAACAATTTAAACACAGAAAGAATTTACATTTGCACAGCACTCAAAACAACTGCATGCTTGATATACCGTATTCTAGGCTGTCACTGACACACAACAGTCACAAACACCTAAGTCTAAAGTTATATAATAAACTGCCATGATCCATCAAAACCCTCGCCCACTTTAAATTTAAGGAGGTATTAGAAACATGGCTCAAAAATAAAGCATATCACTCAATTGAGGAATATCTTGGAAGTAATTTGAAAAGAATGTATAAACAATGAAATAATGTAACTATCATCAACTAAATGTGGAAAACCGTATAGTTAATTCTCGAATGTAAACTGTTTAATGATTATTGCTGAAATTGTCTGATTAGTAAGAAGTTTATGTACTTATATGTATTTATGTTTATGTAAAATGATGATGTAAGTAAAATGTACAAATTGCTAACTACTAAAAAGATGTATGTGTATGTATGCATAATGTATAATGTAAAAATTAGTAACAACTATACTTAAAATGTATTTTGATGAAGCCAACTGTATGTCAAACATGCTGAACAGCTAATAAATAAACATATAAACATATGGCACAAGTTCAGGAATTCACCACCTAGCTTGTCACAGAACTTTCAAAGTCTCTGGTTTAGTCCTTCCACTCAACCCAGAACTAAGGGGACATGATCCATTCTGGGGACAATGCAGCCAGTTATGAGCTTCATTGAAACTCCAGTCATGAAGCTGGTCTTCTCAATCTTCTCTGCCAGTCACTGGAATGATGCCCAGACAACAAGCACTATTTGTTCCAATATGCACCACATCTGCAGTTGGTTGCACCCTGTTCCCTCAACGGCTGCTGGAATAGACTCTTCAACATGTTGAATGAGGCCTCCAGGCTTACATGTGGTGTCCTTACCTGGCCTTCAATGCCATTTCTCTGAGGTGTACAATCATTTGCTGTATATTTGAACTGCTGAAGTTTAATAGATCCCTAGAATTTAGCATTTGCCAGCTTTTGACACTGGACGTAACAGGTTTCCCCAAAACAGGTGAAGTGAGTCCCACTGATTCAGTTTTAGTTTCAGTGGAAGACAGCATCTCAGACTTGTTACTTTGGGGGATCAGTATAACAACCTGAGTCCTACCCTGGATCCCATCCACACTGTACTGGATGCCTAGATCTACCACTGAAATGCTACTTGCAATCAAGTGGATGAATAATGACAGATCCTGTACTTTCTGCAGAGAAGACAATATCCACAGGGGAGGGTAGTACTTGATTTACCTTTGATACTAGTACCACAGGTACATGACTTTCTGGAGCTCTTCCAATACACTGATTTACAGCTGCCACCATTTGTTTCACAGTATTCTGGGTGATTTCCATCTGCTTTCAAATAAGTTATCAGTAAGTCCCAGGGTGATTTCCAGCTGCTTTCAAATAAGTTATCAATAAGTCCCATAGTGTCATCAGCAAAAGTGGTGAATTCACAATATTGTGCACAAAGAGGTAAATCATTAATAAAAATAACAAAAGTGGGAGACTCAGAAGTGAGCTCTGAGGCACCCCACATGTAATGCTTCTCCATTCTCAAGAAGGTGAGATATCTTTTTGACTGTCCAGTAGAACTTTCTGCTTTTTATTAGAAAGCTACTAACCAAGCCACTTCCCTGCTACACCAAGTTATCAATAAGTCCCAGGGTGATTTCCAGCTGCTTTCAAATAAATTATCAATAAGTCCCATAGCGTCATCAGCGAAAGTGGTGAATTTACAATATTGTGCACAGAGAGGCAGGTCATTAATAAAATTATCAAAAGTGCGAGACTCAGAAGTGAGCTCTGAGTCACCCCACATGTAATGCTAGTCCATTCTCAAGAAGGTGTGATACTTTTTTGATGGTCCAATACAACTTTCTGCTTTCTATTAGAAAGGTAGCAATCAAGTCACTTCCCAGCTACACCAATTATGCTATACCTAGGCATGTAGCTTTGTGTAAAAAAAAGTATTTGGCCCCTAATACAGTTGTCTAATACACACATATTCACACAAACACAACTCACCCACTCATGATCATTGTCTCTGGCTGCCAAGGCCAGACTGCGAGCAGCAGTGCATGATGGGAGAAGCTGTCAGGATGGAGGTGGTAAGGGGAGGCTGGGGTGGAGAAGGGCTAGCTGGGTAGGACTGGGGACAGAAAGTGCTGCTTGTAGGAACATAAAAGCATGAAGTAGGGACAGGGTAGGGCAGCTAGGTGCAGTTGAGATTTTAGCAGATGGGAGGGAGTGGAAAAGGAAAGAAGTAGAAAGATTGTTGGTGGAATAGAAGGCTGTGTAATGCTGGAGAGGGAATGGAGAAGGAGGTAGGTGAGTGAAGGACAGTGACTATTGAAGATTGAGGCCAGGAAGGTTATGAGAATTTAGGATACATTTGTGCATATAAAACAAAATTGTATTAGTATTATGATGCGGTATCTAAAGATCAGCTTTCTATGTTTACAGTAAATTTTACCAAACTTTTGATGTGTCTCCTGTACCTGAATCAAATGCTTTTGATTGGGTATGTTATGAGGCTAGTGAGACTATCAGACTGAATTGGCACATCTAGACTTTGATGGTATGGGCATGTGATGAGAATGGAGTCAACTAGAACAGCAAAAATAAATTTGGAAAGACAGGTGGATGAGAAAAGACCTCAAGAGAGTCCTTGAACCTGATGGATGGACTTGATCAAGACTGATCTAGTGACCAGAGGATGGACAGTGGATGATGTTCTCCATGAACAGGGGTATCTGGACAGGATGAAGTGGAAAAGGCTCATTACTATTACCCGGAAAACTGAAACTGTTGAATGATGATGGATGATGGATGGATGAGAGAGAGTTCCCAACAGCATAATACAGAAACGCTGGTTTTGGTAGGAAGGATTCACATGGCACAAGCTGTGAAACAATCAATGAAACGAAGAACAGTATGTTGGCAAGTGTGCTCAGCAACTGCGTGGTACAGCTGTTTCTTAGCCACAGTTTTTCAGTGGCCATTCATGTGGACAGACATATTGTTGGTTGTAATGCTCATTTAGAACACACCACAGTAGTTGCAGCTTAACTTGCAGATAACATGGCTGGTTTCACAGGTAGCCCTATCTTTGAAGTGATGCTTCTGATGATACTGGAGTAAGTGGTGGTGGGAGGATGTAAGGGACAGGTCTAGCAGCTCGAGCTATTACAGGCATATGAGCCATGAGGGAAGGGGTTGGGAGAGGCATTGAGTAGGGACAGACAAGGATATTGTGTCGGTTTGATGGTTGGTGAAATACCACTGCAGATGGAAGGTAATGCGTAGGACATTCCACTCTTCAGAGTGCAGTGAGAGGTAGTTGATGCCCGGTGGAGAATGTGATACAGTTGCTTCAGTCCTGAGTGGTACTGATTCATGAGGGGAATGCTCCTCTGTGGCCAGAAGGTGAGACTTTGAGAGGTGGTGGGTGACTGGAGAGATAAGGCATGGTACATCAGTTGCTGTGAAAAGTTGGGATGGTAATTATGGTCTGTAAAATTCCCTGAAAGCAGAGATTCTGTCAGTGGGGCCACAGTAACTGGCCACAACGGGTTGTCCTAGGTAGTTGGGTTTAAAACATTAGGAAGCATGTACAAGCTAGGAGCGCACAGAGTTGTAGTGCTGAGGAAAGAGATGTACTCCAGATAGCAGTTCTGTGATGCGACTAAGGACTTGTGGAGAGACTGGAGATCCTGCTGGGCTTCTAGAATGGGGACATTGTTGCAGGATTTGTAGAGGTGGACCAATCTGGCAGCTGGTAGAGTCTTTCTGCCAGATAATCCTTCATCCCTTCTGATTGTGCCAGACCTTAGCTCTCATCAACATAGTCCTGAAAAATCATGTACATCAATCCCAAACATCCTTGCAATCTCTCCTCTCCAACTGTAAAATTCTCCAGTTGTGCAGTACCAAATTCCTGTATCCATTGAAACTGTTGTTCTCCAGGAACTAGAGAACCATGCACAATGTCACCTCATAAAACTTCCCAACCTGTTCACCTCCTATTTCCACATTGGTACCTACCACTATCCACCACCTCTACAATAGCGTCCAAAACTACCCCACATCCCCTCCCAGCTGACAAACCCGTTGAGGGAGTAGGCTGAAATGTGGGTTGCAGGTCAAGGGGCAGATGTCTGAAGTAGTGGAATAGCAGTTGTGATTAGAATATATGAGGTTAGTACGTAGGAGAGGAGCAAGACTGCGGGTTGAGGTGGGTTTAGTAAGATGAGGTAGAAGTTCATGTGGCACAGGAAAGTATGGAAAATAACACAAAAATTTGCAGGAGTGATCCAGGAAGAGTGATAAATTTCAAGGATGAATGATGTTGGCAGGAGTAATGGGCATTTAAGATGCTGCACCAGCAATTAGCATGCTCATGTAGCCATGTGTTGTGCATGGATGAGACAGCTGGAACAGTGTGCTTTGCAAGTCACAGCATATGGTGCAGTTTGGAAAGCGAAAGGTAAAACACAGGAAATAAAACAAAGAAAAAAGATGGAAACAGAGTACAATAATGCATTAGAAAACTGGTACAAGTGAAAACAAAACTCGGTCAGGATGGAAGAAAAGATGTTAGCCAAAATTGAACAATGGAAAATCCAGGATGAAATGATGACGATATTATGAAAAGGATAGATGCTACTTACATTATAGTGAAGGTGCTCAGTTGCAACAGGCACAACAAAAAGACTGCTAGACAAGTAAGCTTTTGATCAAAAGGCCTTCTTCTGAATTAGTGAACACACACACACACACACACACACACACACACACACACACACACTCACACACACACACACACACACACACACACACACACACACACACACATATTCATGCAAACAACACACAGGCACAAGTGCACATGACTACTGTCTCTTGCTGTCAAGGTCAGACTGTGGGGAACAGCACATGATGCCAGAAACAATCCTCAGTCTGAATAGTAACGGCGCGGGGGAGGATGGGATGGGTGAAGGGGGCGGGGGGGGGGGGGGGGGGGCGATAGTAGGATATGGGTGGGAACTTACTAGGACAAGTAAGGTGGGGAGATGGTAGGGCAGCTTGGTGGAGTCAGGAGGTTAGACAGAGGGGAGGGGAGGGTGGGAGGTATTATATCTCTTAAAAAAAAAATGTAACTATTTATTTAGAGGAAACACTCTCCTAGTAAATTTGTTTGTCCTTTGATTTATCGTGATTTGTTACTGATTTTTAGTGGAGCTAGTTTTTACTTTTAGCTTTCAAAAAAATACAAAAGAGATATAATAAACAAAATAATGAATTTCGTAGGTTGCCAATTACATATTATATCTGGTTTTATCGAGCGCCAGGCTCCCTACAAATTACTGTAAATGCAATAGTGTAGTATTACTCAGCTCCAGTTCACTATCATAGAAAATAGACAAATTTTAATAAAATTATTTCACTGGATTACTTCAATTAATCTCACTGAATATTTTTACATAATTTCTTCCGCTCCGGCTATCAGACATTGTGCTGTGAAAAAATATTTTTAAATGTGCCGCGTAATGGTGGCTAATTGTTAACAATCAGAGATCACTGTTACTTGCTCCGCAGCAGCTGGAAACATGCTAAATAATTTTCATTAAATATTCTTTTCATAAGATAAATGTGACGTAGGTTCTTGAAATAACACACGGAGATCACTTTATACTAATATATTCTTACTAGGACACAGTTTACACCATTAAATATTTGCAATTACGTTATGACAGAAACAAATGCTAGTGCAGTAGAATAGCTTGCGTACCTTATTCCAGCTAACACCAGAACGAACAGAACAAAACAGATTAGACAGAAGAATCAGCATTGCATTGTATTTTATACTCTTACAAAGCTAATCACATTATAATCTCATACAATAAAAATAATGTCTTTTCTGCATTTATCGATCTATATTGTATATTTTTACGATTAGTGTTATTACCTTTCACAGATAAATCGATGTTTGTAATTCATTTTGAGTCACATACAGTCATTTTTATTTATGTTTCACCTCGATAATGGTGAATATTGCAAAAGGGACACTACACGGCCCCCTGGGCTACAAGGAACACACTACTTAATGTTTGGTCCTTGTAGACCACGAGTGTCACTTTTCTTTCGTTCGTTGGTCACTTTCAGTTCATTTTACCATGTATTAGGTCATGGGTATGTTTCACCTCGATAATGGTGAATATTGCAAAAGGGACACTGCACGGTCCCCTGGGCTACAAGGAACACACTACTTAATGTTTGGTCCTTGTAGACCACGAGTGTCACTTTCCTTTCGTTCGTTGGTCACTTTCAGTTCACTTTACCGTGTATTAGGTCATGGGTACATATTCATTTTGAGTCTTTTTACATAACATGGCTGGGGACAGTTGTATTATAATAAGCTCTTCCATTTGGACGAGGGCCGCAGGGAAACCCCAGAAAAACCTTGGCAGAGCTGATAGATTTAACGCTTTGTGTTACTTACATAAGTTGGTTCTACATGTTTTGGTATTACAAGTATTTACATCAAATATAAAATTTTCTGAAAAAGAAACAAACATATAGTTTTTATATGAAAGTGTTCATCAAATTTTTTATATTGTGTTGGTAATATTGTGAGTTTTTTTTTTATATTTTTGTCGGCGCATTTCTCGTCGTGTGGTGTGGTTGGCGCTGTATGTCGCTACCGCGATGCCTCGTGCCCGTTGCCGTGGAGCGTCGGCTGGAAACTGTTGTCTTCTTTCTTGTCCGTAGCCGGCGGTCAGGATGTGGAGTACGGATCGACGTTATTTTGTCTGCGTGGTGCGTCTGCATTGTTGCGCACTGCTCGTTAAAGTTTTCAGCAATGGAGAGGATGTTGACTCGTGCAAATCATGAAAGAAATGCACATATGTTATAGAACGGATATTGTAAGATGTTATGGCTGTGGGTAAGAACTGATTAGTGAACATTATTGCATCATCGAGGCACAGGCTCAGTTACTTGGTATTTTCGTGTTCGTTTGCACGTACTGGTGCTGAATGATGCAGGAGATATGATGCTGAAGTAAGCACTGCACATCCCTATTGTCATCACTTCATATGGAATATTTATGTTGCACAATTTTTGTTTGACAGCTTTCCACCGTAGTTGCCGTTGCAGTAACATCTTACTACGTGGTCCGTGACGTTATATTAATTGTTGGCCCATAGGAGGTAGCATTCAAACTAAAAATGTTGTCTGTACAGTTTCGAACACACACTGATCACAGTTTTGTGTTTTTGATCACTATAAAAGGTTTGCAACTGTCAAAAACAGGCTCTAAAGTGGAGCTCTCATTTAATCTCAAATATTGTGGCTAGATGCTTATACTTTCTCTTTTAAGGTCAAAGCACAGCATCACAGGTGTCACAGTGTATGTGCACAGTCTTTTGCATACACCTTTCTGTTCACATCTTCAATTTTTTTTCTGTTCATTTTTCATGTGACAGATTAGAATATTTAGTGCATTCTTTAAATAAACATTTATCACACAGCATAATAAAATTTATAGTTACTAACTCTAATAACCACTGAAAAACATCTTACACTTACTGATTATGTTTCTAAACAAATACTATCATTGGACTGATGGTCCTTTAGCTTCTTTTTACTCATTTTTGAAGGCTGATGTATAAATCATTCCTTGACATAAAGACAAAACATCTTACATACTAAGCACAAACAAAACATCAAATTCTTACAACTACACAAAATTATATATTGAAGTCTGTGCAAAACCTACATATACGGTAAACCATTCATGTCCTATTGTCAGGGACGACAAATTTCTTTAAGTCCTTATAGGGATACAATCCTTTGATCTTCCCGCTCATCACATCAGCTATAAGGTAGCTACAACCGTGCGGTATTTGTATAATTTTAAAAGGTCCATTTCTTGTTCTTCTTTGTTATGAGTGACGACTTAGAATGGTTTCTTATCAAAACTAAGTTGTTTATCTGATATGGGACTGTCCGTTTTATTGACTTGTCATATCAACTCTTTCGTTGACTAGCGCAGCTTGTCATGTTGCTGATGGCGCCCTTTATTTTATCCTCTTGCCTTTTATCTGTGCACGGCAATTTTGGTAGCGACGTGATCCATTCATTTAGTTCTGCAGTACTAAATAATAACTCACTGGGTGTGTATCCGGTAGCTGGATGAGGTAGATTGTTGTGTATATTTTCAAAGACGGGTAACAATTCCGGCCACTTTGTATGTTGCTGATGAGTATATGTTCGGATAAATCTATTGAGTTCCCAAAAAATTCTCTCTACGGGACTTGCTTCTGGGTGGAAATGTGCAACTAATATATGCTTTATGTTTTGGTCACGTAGAAACTCCTTCCACAGTTGACCAGTGAAATATCTAGCATTGTCTGTTAGAATGTTTAGTGGTTTTCCCGTTTTCAGTATGAATTCTTTTGATATGCATTGTATCATCTGTTTGGCAGTATTGGTTTTCATTGGAAACAATTTCACATACCTAGTAAAGGTATCGTAAACAGCTAATATATATTTCATTCCACTGCGAGCCGTAGGTAATGGTCCTGCGATGTCCATTGACACAATTTGAAGTGGTTGTATCAGAATAATTGGATGCAGTTCTGTTTTGTTGCTTCTATTGTTGGCTTTAGCTTCCTGACAAACGTCACACGTTCGTAATATCTTTTGGACCACACGTTTACTATTCAAGATGTAACAATATCTTTGTATTATTGCTACACACTTCTGTATTCCTACATGTCCCCACGCGTAATGCGTGTACCAGATCAAATTTTGCATGTATTTGTTCTTCTAAATTCACCGGTCTCGTCCTAGCGGGTACTATAATTTTATTAATGTCCCTGGCGTCTAGGACAAGTCTGATTTTTCCATCTGGCTTGGCTACAACTACCAGCGGACTGCTGTATGGCGAAAGGGATGGTTCTATTATACCCCATTGCAGCATTTTTTTGTATTTCTTTGTTAACTGCCTCCCTTTTCGTCCACGGTACTGAATATGATGCTTGGCAGAATATCGCATGGGGAAACACATCTATATTATACATATACCCTTTGATGATTCCAGGTTTTTCAGAGAAAACATCACTGTAGCTATTCAATAACTGTGCAAGCTGTTTTCGTTGGGATTCAGTTAGATAACTTGATTCTTGTGCTTTATTGTTAAGGGTTTCGGTCCAGCGAAGCGTTTTGTTGTGAGCTACATCTGAATAATATTCTCCCTGGCCCCTTAAATCGCTGCTTAATTGAAATATGGGCATCTCTTCACTTTTTACTTGTACGCTCAGGTAATCTTTACTGGGTGTACTTACTGTTCGTGTTAAATCCAGTACAATTTGCTTATTTTCATTCAGTAGGGAGATCTTCCCGCTGCAGAAATCAATTTTTGCTTTCTTCTCGCTCAGGAAACCTCCCCCCAGGATGCATGTTACTCTCAATCCTTTGACTATGAGAAAGATACATTTTATGTTATCTTCCCCTAGGCATAAATCTACCAGCACCTGATACTGAACGTTTTGTGCTTGTGCTCCCATGGTTCCAATGACACAGCAGTTTTGTACAGGAAATGTCGGTAAGTTGCGGTTTTGGCTCAAGGTTTTGAATAGATCATAGTTCATAACATTAGTAGTGGCACCTGTATCTATGTATATTTCTACTGGCAATTCATTAATTCTAGCTTTTATGATGGTTTGTACTTCAGTTATTTCTTTTTTGTTACATTGGTTTGATTCCATAAGTAAATCATGTTGTGTACTGTTTCCATCTTTGTACCTCAGTAATAATATATTATCTTGTGTATTGTTTATAGGTGTGCCCCCTGTTTTTTTGTCGACCATCAGTTGGGAGCTTATTGTGGCCGTTGTTCGTTTGACGGTCTTGAACTATGGTGGTTTCCGTCAGTGGGCATTTCTACTATCCTTACGCTGCTATTCGAGTCTGTCCATGTTTGTGGTATTGCATTAGTATTCTGCATAGAATTCCTATTGTCACACTGGTACTGGTTACCGTTAGGAGGTGGTGCTGGTGGCATAGAAGTTTGCATCCACTGCACCGGGTAAGTGCGGTTGTTGGTACTACAGCTTTGTTGCGGCCATTGACCTTCATTTTGATGTTTGTTATTGTAATTATTATTACTGTTACTGTAGCCGGGATGTCCTCTATGTTCCCACCTACGTTTTTGATTGTAAGATGGTTGACCGTTTCCGTTCTTCCTGTTTTGTTCTGCGGATTGATCTTCCTTTCCATTTCCGTGGCTTCCAAAATTGGAATTGTTGTTACCATTTTTACACTTGCGTGGTGAACCATTACTGTTCTCCCAGTCTTTATTTATCCTATTTTCTTCCTGGGAGAGATTGATTTCATCCAGCACAGACAAGTTCCGTTCCAGGTCATTTTCGGGTACATTTATTTATTTGTCTCGTATGTAACTGGGCAATCGTAATTTTAAGATTCTGATCACATCACGGAGGGTCATCCCAATATCTAGTTTTGTTGATATATTTTTCAAAATATTTACGGAGTGTACCCTGTTTGTGATTGTACATTTGCGGGCTGTATACTTCAGTCCTCAGGCGTTCTTAAATAGCCTTAGACCAGTATCTGTCTAGAAAAGATTTTTCAAATTGTGCCAGGCTATGGCAATTTTCTATGACTTCATTTCTCCATAAGGCAGCATCGCTTTGTATACGTGCGATTATGAATTGAATATTTTGGCGTTCATTCCAGGCACTCGGTAATACATTTCGGAATCCTTTTATGAAGATTACTGGATGCACTGTCTTCTTTTCCGCGTTAAATACTTGGAATTGTCTGTGTTTTATTAAGCTTTCATCAATGTTATTGCTTGTGGAAGTAGAAGCTGCCCCCACAGGATTAAGAATAGGAATGCTTCCTGTACATTGTGTGTTTTCTCTTTCCGAATCGCTTTTTTGTTGGTATGAACTGTACGTAATGTTCTCATTATCGTACACATTCCTAACAGGCGTGCCACAGTTGTTAAGCATTTGCAAATGTGCAGGCTTGAGTTCAGCAATTCTGTGTGTCATTTCTTGCTTCCACAGCGGTACTGGCAATTTGTATCTCGCTTCGCTTTTTTCACCTGCGAGTGGTAGCGTGTCTACTGTGGGTTGTTTACATACAGCTGCTCCGTTAGTTACTTTTTGCAGAGCAGACTGTATTTTGCTTTCTACACGTTCTGTGATCTGGCTTTCTTTTTCAGTGAGCCAGTCATGGAACTCTTTTTCTACTTTCTGGGCTTGATCATTTAAATGCGTTTCTATGGTTTCTTTTTGTGTCATTTCTAAATTGTCCATTCGGTTCGCAAGCTGTTCTACTTCGTCCCGGGTGACTGTGTGTGCTGTCTGAAGCGTTTGCACATCTTGTGCTATGTTGCTTACAATGTTTGGCAGTTCGGCTTGGGCTTTCTTTATTTCTGTCATTTCTGAATGTATCTTTTCGAACATTGTACCTATACTTTATATTAAGACCTTTTCTCTTTCTTCATTTTGTTCCCTTATCTGACTGACAAGCTGGTGATTCCTCTCTTCCCTCAATCTCTCTCTTTCTTCATTTTGTTCCCTTATCTGATTGACTAGCTGTTGATTCCTCTCTTCCCTCAATCTCTCTCTTTCTTCGTTTTGTTCCCTTTTATGTACATAATTTTTAAATTTTATTCCTGTAGTACTAATGCCCAATGGACTAGTCTGGCATGTAATAGTTTGCAGGTTAATAGGAAGCTTAAGGCTTGGTGATCACAGAACATAATTTCTTCCACTCCGGCTATCAGACATTGTGCTGTGAAAAAATATTTTTAAATGTACCGCATAATGGCGGCTAATTGTTAACAATCAGAGACCACTGTTACTCGCTCCACAGCAGCTGGAAACATGCTAAATAATTTTCATTAAATATACTTTTCATAAGATAAATGTGGCGTAGGTTATTGAAATAACACACGGAGATCACTTTATACTAATATATACTTACTAGGACACAGTTTACACCATTAAATATTTGCAATTACATTATGACAGAAACAAATGCTAGCGCAGCACAATAGCTTGCGTACCTTATTCCAGCTAACACCAGAACGAACAGAACAAAACAGACTAGACAGAAGAATGAGGATTGCATTGTATTTTATACTCTTACAAAGCTAATCACATTATAATCTCATACAATAAAAATAATGTCTTTTCTGCATTTATCGATCTATATTGTATATTTCTACGGTTAGTGTTATTACCTTTCGCAGATAAATCGATGTTTGTAATTCATTTTGAGTCACGTACAATCATTTTTATTTATATTTCACCTCGATAATGGTGAATACTGCAAAAGGGACACTACACAGCCCCCTGGGCTACAAGGAACACACTACTTAATGTTTGGTCCTTGTAGACCACGAGTGTCACTTTTCTTTCGTTCGTTGGACACTTTCAGTTCACTTTACCATGTATTAGGTCATGGGTACGTTTCACCTCGATAATGGTGAATATTGCAAAAGGGACACTACAGAGGGCATAAGGAGAGAAGTAAAAACAGTGCGGGGGCACTGGTGGAACAGAAGCTGTATAGTGCTTGTAATCTTACCCTCCCACACATCACCATTTAAGTCCTCATTCTTTGCAAAAATTTTGAAAACTTCAAGAAGAGTAAGATTACAAAAGAAGAACTTCTTTACTTATCTAGATTAACTTGTTGTTGCTGGCTCAAAATTTTGTCTAGGGGTACATTTTTACTGCTGAAAATTTTGATTTAACATTGTGGGTTCTTGTTGCACTAAATAACTGATGAAGAATTGCTTTTGCTATAAATATCTTTTTATTTTATCCCATTCTTCTAAATCACACTGACTTTATAATTTCCACATTCAAAAAACCAATAATTACATTGTAGTTGATAAACTTATGAAAACGTCTACTTCCATCTGAGGCATGCCCACTACTACTTACATTATACAGTACTCAAATTATTCCAAGGAGTCTACAAAGCAAAAGAGTTCAGAAACATTCTTTATGAAAGAAGAATCTTCACCACATTATATCATTATTTTATAAATAAATGCCAGAATAAATTTAATAAATAGAGTTAGATTGTGAAATGAATAATATGAATCATAAGTATACCAGAAACTTTGAAATTGCAATTATTTTTGAAAGAAGAGTAATTTTAATTGTTAGTACTTATCAATTGTAACACATTGTTTTCTTTTTTATATGTTTTAGCCTGAAATATAATAATTCATATACAAAATCATATGAATTCTTTTAGTGAACAGCTGAGATAATTTTAACCTATGTAAGAATTGATAATATATATGATATTGGTTATTTCCATACAAAAAGTTAATGTTAGAGGAGGGTGACTCATTATAATATTTGAAACAGAGTGAATTGTGGTTTATTAGTCTCATCCATCCATCGCCCATCATCATGCAACAGTTTCAGTTTTCCGGGTACTGGTAATGAGCCTCTTCCACTTGTCCTGTCCAGATACACCTGTTCATGGAGAACATCATCCACTGTCCATCCTCTGGTCACTAGATCAGTCTTGATCAAGTCCATCCATCAGGTTCGAGGTCTCTCTTGAGGTCTTTTCTTATCCACCTGTCTTTCCAAATTTATTTTGGCTGTTCTAGTTGACTCCATTCTCATCACATGCCTGAACCATCGAAGTCTAGATCTGCCAGTTCAGTCTGACAGTCTCACTAGTCTCATAACATACATAATCAAAAGCATTTGATTCAGGTACAGGAGACACATCAAAAGTTTGGTAAAATTTATTGTAAACATAGAAAGCTGATCATTAGATGTTGTTGTTGTTGTTGTGGTCTTCAGTCCTGAGACTGGTTTGATGCAGCTCTCCATGCTACTCTATCCTGTGCAAGATTCTTCATGTCCCAGTACTTACTGCAACCTACATCCTTCTCAATCTGCTTAGTGTATTCATCTCTTGGTCTCCCTCTATGATTTTTACCCTCCACTCTGCCCTCCAATGCTAAATTTGTGATCCCTTGATGCCTCAGAACATGTCCTACCAACTGGTTCCTTCTCCTTGTCAAGTGCCACAAACTCCTCTTCTCCCCAATTCTATTCAATACCTCCTCATTAGTTATGTGATCTACCCATCTAATCTTCAGCATTCTTCTGTAGCACCACATTTCGAAAGCTTCTATTCTCTTCTTGTCCAAACTATTTATCGTCCATGTTTCACTTCCATACATGGCTACACTCCATACAAATACTTTCAGAAATGACATCCTGACACTTAAATCTATACTCAATGTTAACAAATTTCTCTTTTTTAGAAACGCTTTCCTTGCCATTGCCAGTCTACATTTTATATCCGATCTTTAGATATCACATAATAATAATAATAATAATAATAATACAATTTTGTTTTATATGCACAAAAGGCAGAGATAATAATAATAATAATAATAATAGTATCTAAAAACCTAACACTAAATTATCCTAGCTCAAATTATCATATCATCCTCTATAAATTCTTCTAAAAACAAAGATGATGTGACTTACCAAACGAAAGTGCTGGCAGGTCGATAGACACACAAACAAACACACAAAATTCAAGCTTTCACAACAAACTGTTGCCTCATCAGGAAAGAGGAAGGAGAGGGAAAGACGAAAGGATGTGGGTTTTCCTCTTTCCCTCTCCTTCCCTCTTTCCTGATGAGGCAACAGTTTGTTGCGAAAGCTTGAATTTTGTATGTTTGTGTTTGTTTGTGTGTCTATCGACCTGCCAGTGCTTTTGTTTGGTAAGTCACATCATCTTTGTTTTTAGATATATTTTTCCCACGTGGAATGTTTCCCTCTATTATATCTATAAATTCTTCTATTGAATAGTAGCATTTCTCCCCCAGAATCTTATTTTTAGGATCTGTGGCTTAACATTAAATATATTTTTGCCCTTTAATTTGTTATATATTGTCTTCCCAGTATACTGTGGAGCTCGGTCATATAATTCAATTTGTGTGTGGGAAGCATAAAATTATTTTTATTTCTTGTGTTTTATGTGGGGTTAAAATGATTTTCCTCTAATAATTTTTGTCTGCTGTGTAGGAAGATAATAATTTCATAAATGTATGTGAAGGGTATAGTTAGGATTTGCAGTTGTCGAAATAATGGGCAACAAGATTCTGTTTTCTGTATGTTGTACATGTATCTGATAATTTTTTTCTGAAGTTTCTGTATACGAGATACTCTACTTGAACTTCCCCAGAAAATTATACCATACCTAATGACAGATTCAAAATAACTATGGTATGCTATTTTTGTGTGTACATATCAGTAGAATTTGCAAGTATTTGCATTGCAAATGTAAAACTGCTTAGTTTATTTGATAAGGAGTCAATATGTGTTTCAGTTCAAGTTCCTGTCCACATTTAGTCATAGGAATCTGACAGAGTCAAATTCTTCCATAAGTTGATTATTGTGTTGTATTTAAAGCTCTGCACATTTTGTCTGTTTGGTTTGGAAATGTACCACATGATTTTTTTGCAATGTTCAGTTTCAAACCATTTAACTGGAACCAATTTTCTAGGGTATCCAGTGTGCTCACAATGAAGCTCTGAATTTTTTCTGCATCACCACCTTCAATTAAAACAGAAGTATCATCTACAAACAGAACTGATGGGGAATTGATGTTTGTGGATAAGTTGTTTATATAGAATAGGAACAAGATTGGCCCCAAAATGTAGCCTTAAGGCACACCTTTTGATACAGTACTTTGTTTTCTGTTCTGCAGGTATGATGAAAGCCATTTGAGAGTATTGCCCTTAATCCCATATTTATCTAATTTGTAGATAAGCAAGGCATGGTTTACAGAGTCAAAAGCTTTAGTAAGATCACAGAAAATACCAGAAACTTTACTCCTATGGTCCAGTGCTTTGCATATCTTTTCAATTAAGTTATTTACTGCATCCAGGGTGTTTTTTCCTGGTTGGAATCCAAATTGATTATTTATAATAATATCATTTTTTACATAAAATTTTGTATCTGGTTTGCAGCTACTTTCTCAAACACTTTCGACAAGATTGGAAGAATAGAAATAGGATGATAGTTTCCCATGTCTTCCCTCGAACTTTTCTTGAACAGAGGTCTGACTTTGGCATACTTCAACACATCAGGAAAGCTTTCCTGGTCAAAAGATTGATTAATTATTTTAGTTAGTGGAGGTGCTATTATGTGAGTCAAATTCTTCCATAAGTTGATTATTGTGTTGTATTTAAAGCTCTGCACATTTTGTCTGTTTGGTTTGGAAATGTACCACATGATTTTTTTGCAATGTTCAGTTTCAAACCATTTAACTGGAACCAATTTTCTAGGGTATCCAGTGTGCTCACAATGAAGCTCTGAATTTTTTCTGCATCACCACCTTCAATTAAAACAGAAGTATCATCTACAAACAGAACTGATGGGGAATTGATGTTTGTGGATAAGTTGTTTATATAGAATAGGAACAAGATTGGCCCCAAAATGTAGCCTTAAGGCACACCTTTTGATACAGTACTTTGTTTTCTGTTCTGCAGGTATGATGAAAGCCATTTGAGAGTATTGCCCTTAATCCCATATTTATCTAATTTGTAGATAAGCAAGGCATGGTTTACAGAGTCAAAAGCTTTAGTAAGATCACAGAAAATACCAGAAACTTTACTCCTATGGTCCAGTGCTTTGCATATCTTTTCAATTAAGTTATTTACTGCATCCAGGGTGTTTTTTCCTGGTTGGAATCCAAATTGATTATTTATAATAATATCATTTTTTACATAAAATTTTGTATCTGGTTTGCAGCTACTTTCTCAAACACTTTCGACAAGATTGGAAGAATAGAAATAGGATGATAGTTTCCCATGTCTTCCCTCGAACTTTTCTTGAACAGAGGTCTGACTTTGGCATACTTCAACACATCAGGAAAGCTTTCCTGGTCAAAAGATTGATTAATTATTTTAGTTAGTGGAGGTGCTATTATGTGATACACTGCTTTAATCACTTTAGTCAGTATCCCACCCCACCCAGCTGAATTTTTATTTTTTAATGATAATATAATATTTTCCACATACTTTACTGAGACTTTTTTAAAATCTGTGAAATGTTCAGCTACCTGCTGAAGTCCAAAGGGGTTTACTTTACTCTGATACTCTACTATATCAACATCTGACTTTGGCACACTAATGAAGAATTCATTTAAACACTCCGATATTTGAGCTGGGTTTACAATAAGGCTCTCATTTACTTTAATCCTAGATATTTCATTTCTATTAATTCTAACACCTAAATCTGATTTGACAACAGACCACACTGCCTTTGTTTTACTTTTATGTTGTGAAATGAACATATTATTTGCCATTTGTTTGGTTGCTTTCACAACTTTTTTGAAGGTAGCGTTATAACATCTGACATATTCAGTAATATGTCTGTTTTTATTATATTTCAGTTTATTGTGTAGTTGCCTCTTCCTAGCACTAGAAATTTTTATATCCAGAGTTATCCATTTAATTTTACCAGTGATTTTGTTACATGTGGTTCTAAGTGGAAAAGTTTCATTAGATACACCAAGAAAACTGCTTAAAAATTTGTCAAAGTTACTACTACTTGAAACACAGCTGTCATAAAGCCATTCAACCTCTCTTAACTTATTTCTAAATACAGTTAAATTTTTTTCATTAAAGTTCCTTTTCATAGAGCTCCTATTACATGGAATTTCTTTATTAATTTTTGGTAGTTCAACAAATAATGCAGAGTACTCAGAGATTCATAGATCTAAGCAAAATTTATGGACATTTTCAAATACATAGTTGATTAGGATATTATCAATGCAGGGGCTGACTGTGCAGTTACCCTAGTGGCTTGCTTAAAGTTTACTTTGAGGCCAAAACTTTTTTCTATGTCAGTGAATTTGGACACATCATTGATTTCACCTAGGATATTAATGTTGAAGTCAGCAGCCATTACAACATTCTTTTGCATTTTCTTTGTTCAGATTTTCAAGGAAGTGCTGAAATTTGGCCAGAAAAACTTCAATTGCAGCTTTCTCTGGTACTCTGTAAATAGAAACTACTATGATATTTAGGTCCCTTAACTTGATACAGCAGCTCTCAAATATGCTATCTTCATTCAAATGATTAAAATCATTTCTTTTTACATATTTTATAGCAGAATGAGAAAGTATACAAGAGCCTCCATGTGATTTCTCACGTCTACAAAAGCTGTTTGCTACTTCAAAATTTTCGATTTTGTTAAGAATTTTAATATTATCGCATGTAAGCCAATGTTCATTCGGCAAATAACTGATGTTTTACACTCTGAAAGAATAATTTGTTTTGTCCATTTTGACTTTTGTTTTGAAAGTCAGCACTTAGACTGTTTATATTCCAGTGCATTATGTAGGAACATTCTTTCTTTTATATGGTTTCAAGCAATATTTTCTTTCTTGGGTACCATTTTGGTCTTGCCATTTTTGCTACCAAACACCGTTTCTCATCCCCATAATTCCTTATAAGTTTCCCCCATTATTCATAATTTTACAAGTATCAGTGAACATTTTACTAAGAATTTTTGATCCTAATCTGTTTTAATGAAGACCATCTCCACCCAAGCATTTATTGCTTAAGAACTTATTTGGATTTATCTACTTGGTAAATCATTATTACTTTTGTTTATATCATTTTTTATTCTTGCTATATAACTATCACACATGGATCTTCTGTAGACAATACCACTCACTACAATTCTAAACATCTTGTAGACATTTCTGGCAGATAAAATTAGATTTTTTGTTTCATTTACGATTTCTTCTTCAGTGTTGCTTCTAAGGAAATTTGTACTTATGTGGATGAAGATCCCCTTGTAATTCTTCCAAGATGCCTATGCAGAACCATCCTGTGAGTTATATATGTTGTTAAAATGTTTCTTCTATTGATGGGTCTCGATACCTGGGCAAATGTCTATTGTGGAATTTGCCAC
Source organism: Schistocerca piceifrons (assembly GCF_021461385.2). NCBI lineage: Eukaryota > Metazoa > Arthropoda > Insecta > Orthoptera > Acrididae > Schistocerca > Schistocerca piceifrons. Next base: position 192,677,179 of record NC_060141.1, read on the forward strand.
TGCCACATTTTTGAGCAGAGAATCACCTATAACAAGGAAATCACTGTTTTTGTTCTGTTTTTGTTCTGTTTTATGTTACTGAGGCACTTTGAGTTCTTTTTTCTGTACATTACACTTGCCACTTATATTTATTTGGAGTTTTAGTGATTTCTGCACTAGTTTCTTCTGTAGGTGTTGCAGGTGCATTATTTTGAACAGATGTATCAATCCGCATGTTTTTGATGTTATTTTTGTCAACCACCTTGGCTATTTCACAGAAACATTTTCTTCTGCTTTTCAGATCACAGTTTGTTTGCTTCTTCACTGATGGTTCATCTTTTAAAGTGTGAATGTCACTATGTAGAATTTTGATAATAATGTTTACAATATTTAGTGACAGACTATTAGATTTGCCAAATGGTGTACAAAATGATGCCTAGGATAGCAGATAGATGTATAGAAGTATCTATCTATAACATATTACAGAGGACACAAGAAAAATATTTACTATAAAAATCATAATCTATACATATACCAGAATATGGCATTCAGATTTTTAAATCTGTGGAACATACTGTCACAAGACAAATAATACAAGGTCAAAACTACAACATTACACCACCAAACTATTGAAATAATTACAGAGATAATGCAAATTACTAGAATTTATAAATTTTAAGTTAAGATCTACTCAATCAAACCTTCAGAATCTTCAAAAAACAATAGAAAAAAATTTCAGAGCCTTAGTGTATGATGAGTGAGCCATTCGAAAAACTCACATTGACTGGTATAGACCAGAAGAATATACTCCATCACGAGTAGCCACATTGTACAAAATAAATCAACGACATAAACCAGAGTATTTATGGATATGTTGACTCACAAAAGAACAAAATAATGGAAAAATATTAGAGCCTAAGTTTATGATGTAGGGATCGACCCATGAATCCAAATCATCCTGGGTACAAACCAGCAAAATGTGTTCCAACACAACAAAATGAAAAGTTCATAATCATATCAGTAAGTTCAATCAAATGCAAAGAGTAATTGTGAGAAGCATTTAGCTTCAATCAATGGTTGTACATTTTCCTTGGGTACATACACCCTCACACCCACACACCCACGCACACACACACACACACACACACACACACACACACACACACACACACACACACACACATAGTCATGATGACTAGGGGTAGCCAAACCTGAGCTAAGCATGAATCTGTCCACAACTCAAGATCCAGTCAGATACAATATTCAGGATAAATTCAGGTAAACAGTTATAATTAGATTAGAATGATGACACATTCCAGTAGCTTGAAAACCACATCAGAGTATGAAAGCAAACATGTACATATCTTGTTGTACTGTCTACACTAACAAATGTTTTCCACACTATTTTCTAATTGTCCATGCAACTGACCTATGCACATAAAGACCTAGAAGATTCATTTAAAAATGATAAAAAGTAATAATATATACTGATTTAAAGTTACATAATGATTGGAAAGTCAATCCCCCAATAAAAAAAAACATGTATTTATGCTGAATAACACTGTCTTTAGCAGTATTGGTTAACAATTCACAAATATCAGACACAAAAATTTACATTCCAGTGGACAGATGCTTGAGTACATTACCCAGCACCCACAAAATCTCTTGCAAGATGACTGTTTCAGCAGGTTACAGCCATACAGCAGTGGGGGAGTGGATCTGCCCACATCTTTCAGCTTCCTCCTTAGAGTTATCATCTCATGCTCCAAAGAATAGGTAATGTACTGTCTAGCATTCACATCAAATAATTAAACATAGTTATGTGTACTAAATAATTGGAAGAAATTGGAAGGTGCACATATCCTGAGTGAACTTTAATTGGCATTAATATCAACAGACCCTCAATATTCAATACATATATTCAGCATTTAAATTTATGTACTTATTTTTCTTATTGCTGCCATTGTGCATAGAGCTTGAAGTTGCCCCTCTTCTGTTCAGATAAATTATTCTTGTCTGCTTCAATCCTCTTGATGCAGGGTTCTCAGCACATTGCAGACTGATGAACAGTTGGGTATGTTCATCATGAATGTACAAATAAACTTTTCTATCTTGATCAGTTTCTATTACACCTTTTAATGTACAATTAGAATACATTTTTTTAACAATATTAACTCGGCAGAATGAGGGAGATAAGGGAAAAAATTAATAATAATAATAATAATACATTACATTACGAACACAACTATTTACCATATCGTAGATTTTAACTCAGTCAATAGATAAGACAAATCTTTAAAAATTACAGTGTTGTCATAACTGGCATCTGCTTCACATCTCCTGTGCAGCAAGCTACGTAAATTTAAGTATTAACTGTGTTCTTTTTACTTGTCACTTCTTTTTCGTGTGCTTTTGCTTTTAGGAAGCTTTAATTTTTGAGTAATAGTGTTTCATAGATTTTGTGTTTGTTTTGAATACAGTCCAGAGACTGTTAGTACTTATTTTCATTGTTTCCAACAAGAAGTGTCTAGTAGCCACAGTTTAGTCAGCTATCAGCCACCTTTAGTGAATTAGCAGTCTAGTTAAAAGTTGATACTTAACTCTCTACAGTAAATTGTTGATTTCTTAGGATGGATAGGATGTGTGACTGCTGTGTACAGATGCAGGAGGAGCTGGCCACTGTTCGTGAACAGCTGAACTTGCTGATGGCCATGGTCAGCCATCTTCAGGCTGCTGCCTCGGAGTGTAGCGGCAGTGCGAAATCTGATGCGTCGCATGGTACACCCCAGGTGTCACATGCTTCACCCACAGTCCCTGCTGTCAAGACATCTTCGCAAGTACCGGGTGCAGTTGGGCCACCCTCTCCCCAAGGGGAGTGGTGGTTTCAATGGCATTCACGTCGCATGAGGCGGAGGGTCAATGTGGAGGCTGGCTGCATGGCATCGCCCGCTCTGTCTGTGAGTGGACATCTGGCCGCTCCTTCAGCAAGGTTGGAGCAGGCACATGGGGGGAGGGGTTTATTAATGATTGGGAGCTCCAATGTTAGGCGGATGATGGAGCTCCTTAGGGAAATAGTGGAAAGGTCAGGGAAGAAGGCCAGTGTTCTCTCTGTCTGCTTGTCGGCGGGTCTCATTGGAGATCTGGAGGAGGCCCTGCCGGCGGGGATCGAGCGCACTGGGTGTACCCAACTGCATTTTGTTGTTCATATCGGCAACAATGACTCCTGCCATCTGGGTTCAGAGGTCATCCTCAGTTCATACAGGTGGTTGGCAGAGTTGGTGAAGATGGAAAGCCTTGCTCGCGGGGTGGAATCTGAGATAACTATTTGCAGTGTCGTTCCCAGAACCGATCGCGGTCCTCTGGTTTGGAGCCGAGTGGAAGGCTTAAACCAGGGTCTCAGACAATTCTGTGGAGATCTGGGGTGCAAATTTCTCAATCTCTGCTATCGGGTGGAGAAATGTAGGGTTCCCCTGAATAGGTCAGGCATGCACTACGTGCAGGAAACGGCTACAAGCGTAGCAGAGCAAGTGTGGAGTGCACATGTGGGTTTTTTAGGTTAGAGAATTCCCTCCCTAGGCCCAACAAGACATCTCCTGGGATGCGACAAGGTAGCAGTAGGCAAAACACAACAAGGAATGACAATATTAATGTGGTAATAGTAAACTGCATGAGCTTCTGTAAAAAGGTCCCAGAACTGCTCTCCTTAATAAATGGTCACAATGCCCACTTTGTACTAGGGACAGAAAGTTGGCTGGAACCAGATGTAAACAGTAATGAAATTCTAATCTCAGATTGGAATGTATACCTCAGAGACAGGCTGGACAGTGAAGCGGGAGGCATGTTTACAGCGATAAAAAGTGCAATAGATTCGAAGGAAATTGACAGAGCTCCGAAATGTGAAATAATTTGGGTGAAGGTCACAGTTAAAGCAGGCTCAAACATGGTAATTGGATGTCTCTATAGGCCCTCTGGGTCAGCAGCTGTTGTGGCAGAACACCTGAAGGAAAATTTGGAAAGTATTTTCAATAGGTTTCCTGACCATGTTATAGTTTTGGGTGGAGATTTTAATTTACCAGATATAGACTGGGAGACTCAAACATTTATAATGGGTGGCAGGAACAAAGAATCCAGGGAATTTTTTTATAGTGTTTTATCTGAAAACTACCTTGAGCAGTTAAACAGAGAACCAACTCATGGCAATAACATATTAGACCTTCTGATGACAAACAGGCCTGAACTATTCGAAGCTGTTAAAGCAGAACAGGGAATCAGCCATCATAAAGCGGTTACAGCATCAGTGATTTCAGGTGTAAATAGAAATATTAAAAAAGGTAGGAAGATTTTTCTGTTTAGCAAAACTGACAAAAAGCAGATTTCAGAGTATTTGATGGCTGAACACAAAATTTTTATCTCAAGTACAGATAGTGTTGAGCATCAGTGGACAAAGTTCAAAACCATCATACAATATGCAGTAGATGAGTATGTGCCAAGCTAGATCATAAGAGATGGAAAAGAGCCACCGTGGTAGAACAACCGAGTTAGAAAACTGCTATGGAAGCAAAGGGAATTTCACAGCAAACATAAACATAGCCAAAGCCTTGCAGACAAACAAAAATGACATGAAGCATAATGTAGTATGAGGAGGGCTATGCGAGAGGCATTCAACAAATTCGAAAGTAAAGTTCTATGTACTGACGTGGCAGAAAATCCTAAGAAATTTTGGTCTTATGTCAAAGCGGTAGGTGAATCAAAACAAAATGTCCAGACACTCTGTGACCAAAATGGTACTGAAACAGAGGATGACAGACTAAAGGCTGAAATACTAAATGTCTTTTTCCAAAGCTGTTTCACAGAGGAAGACTGCACTGTAGTTCCTTCTCTAGATTGTTGCACAGATGACAAAATGGTCGATATTGAAACAGATGACACAGGGATGGAAAAAAAATTAAAATCGCTCAAAAGAAGAAAGGCCACTGGACCTTATGGGATACCAGTTCCATTCTACACGGAGTATGAGAAGGAACTTGCCCCCTTCTTGCAGCGGTGTACCATAGGTCTCTAGAAGATCGTAGCGTACGAAAAGATTGGAATGGCACAGTCATCCTTGTTTTCAAGAAGGGACGTCGAACAGATGTGCAGAACTATAGACCTATATCTCTAACGTCGAACAGTTGTAGAATTTTGGAACACCTATTATGTTTGAGTATAATGATTTTTCTGGAGACTAGAAATCTACTCTGTAGGAATCAGCATGGGTTTCAATAAAGACGATCATGTGAAACCCAGCTCTCGCTATTCTTCCATGAGACTCAGAGGGCCATAGACACAGGTTCCCAGGTAGTTTCTTGACTTCCCCAAGGTGTTTGACACAGTTCCCCACAGTCGTTTAATGAACAAGTAAGAGCATATGGACTATCAGACCAATTGTGTGATTGGATTTAAGAGTTCCTGGATAACGTACTGCAGCATGTCATTCTCAATGGAGAGAAGTCTTCCGAAGTAAGAGTGATTTCAGGTGCGCCACAGGGGAGTGTCATAGGACCATTGCTACTCACAATATATATAAATGACCTTGTGGATGACATTGGAAGTTAACTGAGGCTTTTTGCGGATGATGATGTAGTATATCAAGAGGTTGTAACAATGGAAAATTGTACTGAAATGCAGGAGGATCTGCAACGAATTGACACATGGTGCAGGGAATGGCAATTGAATCTCAATATAGACAAGTGTAATGTGCTGTGAATACATAGAAAGAAAGATCCTTTACCATTTAGCTACAATATAGCAGGTCAGCAACTGGAAGCAGTTAATTCCATAAATTATCTGAGAGTAGGCATTAGGAGTGATCTAAAATGGAATGACCACATAAAATTAATCATCAGTAAAGCAGACTGAGATTCATTGGAAGAATCCTAAGGAAATGCAGTCCGAAAATAAAGGAAGTGGGTCACAGTACATTTGTATGCCCACTGCTTGAATACTGCTCACTGGTGTGGGATCCGTACCGGATAGGGTTGATAGAGGAGATAGAGAAGATCCAACGGAGAGCAGCACGCTTCTTTACAGGATCATTTAGTAATTGCAAAAGCATTATGGAGATGTTAGATAAACTGCAGTCGCAGACTCTGCAAGAGAGACGCTCAGTAGCTTGGTACGGGCTTTTGTTGAAGTTTCGAGAACATACCTTCACCGAGGAGTTAAGCAGTATATTGCTCCCTCCTATGTATATCTCGTGAAGAGACCATGAGGATAAAATCAGAGAGATTAGAGCCCATACAGAGGCACACTGACAATCTTTCTTTCCATGAACGATACAAGACTGGAATAGAAGAGAGAACCGATAGAGGTACTCAAGGTACCCTCCACCACACACTGACAGGTGGCTTGCAGAGTAGGGATGCAGATGTAGATATAGATCTTACATACATACTAAATTCCAGAAAAGAAAACACAGTTATCTAGTCTTATGAATATACAGATAGATTAAAACTCCGTCAATGGATAACACAGAACTCTAGAAACTACATGTTCTTACACACTAAATTCATGGACAAAGAACGGATAAACAAACAAAAATTAGATACTTATGGATCATGTCTATATGCTTTCAGTTCAGTGATATTGTGTAACCTGAACAGCTTCTTTGATTTAGGGTTCACAAGTCTGTATGCATTAGGATGTGGATTTTTATGAATTTCGAATGGTTCAATATAAAAACTGAAAAATTTCTTTATCTCAGATGTCAAAACTTCAGATTCTCTTTGTCTTTCACCAACACAAGATCTCCTACTTCAAACTGGGAAAATCTGCCTTTACCATCATGTCTTTGCTTTCTCCTATCCCCCTGTTTTCTCGTCATTTCCCTAACACATTCTTCCCTCTCTTGTGGAGACAGAATTTTACGTGGTGGAAACACAACAAGTTAGCTTGTCTGCTATTAAACATGATTTCAAATGGTGAAAAACCTGTTGAAGACTGTTGTAAGCTGTTCATAATATCCTCAAAGTCACTGACATACTCTACCCAACTGGTGAGATTCTCTCATATATCTTTCTGCAGGGTTCCTTGAAAGATGGTACACTGAGGTTGGAGTACACCTAATTTTTGCATGATCAACAAAATCTTTCCAAGCTTCTGATGTAAATTGAGAACCATTATCAGATAACATTGCTTTAGGATTACCCACCTGATGAAAGTCTGTGTTTTCAAACTTTGAGTATGTTTGCTTAGTGGTAGGTTTCTTGACAGGAAACAATTTTATAAATTTCAAAAACACATCAACCACCACAAAAACATAACAAAATCCATTCTTAGTCTTGGGTAAAGGTCCAAAACATCCACAGACACAAGAGCTTGGTTACTATTAGGCAGTATGTTTTGCATTTGGTCTCTACTGGTTTGGTTACTTACCTTCACTCTTTGACATCTGTCACAACTGGCAGTCTTCTTGACTCTTCTTCCTATGTTATATAAATAGATGTTTTCCTGAATCTTTTGTGTGCATTTGGTTGATCCACAATGACCAAAACTATGTCTCCTGAATAAAATACCCTTGTGTACCTTATAATACTGTTTTGCCTTTTTCCTCCTTTCTTATCCAATATACTTTTAACCAATTTCCAATTTTGATCATGATTTTGATACCTATGGATGTCTTTGCAAATTTTCAAGCTCTCCTTTTCTTCTTTCAAACCTTTCAAATACATAATTTTAGACTCTTTTTCATCTTCTCCAAAGTTGTTAGATGATTCACTGCTAAAGGTAGCCTAAATAAAGCATCAGACACTACAATGTCTGTGCCCTTAATATATCTGATTTCATAATTGAACTGTTGTAAAACTAAGGCCCAATGAGTAATTCTGTTACGGTACAGTTTACACACTGGAAGATAACATAATGCTTTGTAATCAGAGTAGGTAATGACTTTGTAATCTAGTTAATAATTTGTTGAATGCCCAATGTACAGCCAAAAGTTCTTTCTCAGTTACAGTGTATGTGCAGTACTCTACTAGCAAATGCAAGAGATCTATATTCAATAACACCATCAACTGCATCCTCCTGAAATAAATGAGCACCCAGTCCAACATCACTACTGTCTGTCATAATACAAAAAGAAAGAGACAAATCAGGTCTGAACAATATCTGACTTTGACACTCCTGATTCCAATCCCAAATGGTATTCTTCTTCAAAAGCTCACACAAACATGGAGCATCCAAAGCTTGGCCGCTAAAAATTTTTCTATAAAATCCAGTTAACCCAAAAAATGAATTAATGTGTTTTTTATTGCAAGTTGGAGGAAAATTAGCAATAGCATCAAGTTTCTCTTTATCAGGTGCAATTCCCTTTTCAGATATAATATGTCCTAAAACTTTAATGTCTTCCACACCAAATTTACACTTACTTATTTTCAAAGTCATGCCTCCTGATAGTAATTTTGAAAACACATCTCTTAACAGATCCAAATGTTGTTCCTAAGTCTTTTCTGTGACCAGAATGTCATCAAAATAAACAATTAATTTTGAACTCACTTCACTTCCTAAGACAGAACCCAAAGATCTAACGAATTCAAACACAGGTACATTTAGCCCAAATGGGACCACCCAATATTGAAAACACTTAGCTCCATGCAAAAATGCTGTATAATTTCTTGACTTAATTTCAACTGGGATTTCGTGAAATTCAGAGGTCAAGTCCAAACTACTCATGCATTTTACATAATCAAATTTATGTAACAGCTTGTCCATGTCCTCAGGATGATCATTCTCTCTGATAAGAAACTTATTAAGATGTCTAAGTCCAAAACAATTCTTACTCCACTATTTCTCTTACTTACCACAACTAAAGGATTATTGTAAGCACTCCTGCTTCTGTCTATTATACCTCATATTTCTATTTTTTGGATTTGTTTCTCTACATTTTTCCTTTTTGAAAATGGAACATTATACAGCTTGAGAAAGAAAGGTTGATGATCTTTAAGGTAAAGCATGCACTGATAGCCTTTCACTCTCCCACTTTTTTCACTAAACACATTTCTAAACTCAAATAACAAATTTCTAAGTTGTTCCTTTTGTTGGTCTTTAAGAGTCATAGCTTTCCTTACTTTAGCATCCACTATACTTCCACAATCTTAATCCTCAGTCTCACCAAGATCTATGTCATCATCAAACACCTGGTACTCACCTGGGTTCACAATGTTTTGCAAATAGATACAACTTTTCCCACAGTTTAAAATACAGAAATTAGTTTTCACATATGTATTACTTTTAGGTTCGAGAATAAACAATCCTTTAGCACTCCATTCAAGACAACCCTCAACTTTCACTATCAATTCATACCGAAAATTATATTTTCTTCCAGACAAGGGATCACTAAGCATCTATGTGCAAAGGTTTTGCCTTCTATACTAAATATTAAAAGCACCTGAGATTTTACCAATTTGCTTTGCTTACCTATGTTGTTGTTGTTGTTGTGGTCTTCAGTCCTGAGACTAGTTTGATGCAGCTCTCCATGCTACTCTATCCTGTGCAAGCTTCTTCATCTCCCAGTACTTACTGCAACCTACATCCTTCTGAATCTGCTTAGTGTATTCATCTCTTGGTCTCCCTCTACGATTTTTACCCTCCACACTGCCCTCCAATACTAAATTTGTGATCCCTTGATGCCTCAGAACATGTCCCACCAACCGGTCCCTTCTTCTTGTCAAGTTGTGCCACAAATTCCTCTTCTCCCCAATTCTCTTACCTATAGCTCATCGTATCTTTACACCTACAGTTGGCCTTTCAAAATAATTCTTACTATATGTAAACCTGACTCTAAATTGTTCAGATATACCACAAATTGGGCTAACTTTATCAGTCAAACAGTTGCCTTCCCACTGATCAATCTTAATCTTAATGTGATGACATCCAAAATCTGAATTATCATCTCTGTTATTAAACACTTCATTAAGAAATCACTTCAGTTTCATTGTCAAGGCAACAAGATCTCATTAAATTCATAGGTCTGCACAACCAAATGTACGAAGTGTACACAGTATGACTGTAATTAGAAATATGGACGAAGAAAGTGTTAATAGTGCATCTACAGATAAAAATATGAACAAACTATCCACACAAAAAGAAGCAAGTGGTTTGAACGGAGAAAAACACAAGGTAAATATTCGTAAAGAAAGACAAGTAAACAACCATGTTATGCAGAAGCAAGGATACAAACAACAGACATAGATTTTTGCAGATAGTCATGGGAGAGGAGTTACATAAATTATGAGAAGAAATCACCCAGATCTTAATGTAACAGGCATCATCAAACCAGACGCACCACTATGCGAAATTTTGAAAAACAGTGACAATATATTGACGACCGGTAACAGCTGCATCATAATAGGAGGCACAAATGACATTTACTGTAATGAAACTTGGCATGCAACAAGAATCCTAAGGGAAAGAATCAAAAGGATGCCTCAAGTGCATTTCTACATTGTTAGTATCCCCAGGAGACATGATGTGATGGAAAACTCATGTGTAAACATCGAGATTGTTACAGCAAACAGGCTATTTGAGAAATTATGTAGAGGTTTCCAGAATTCGACTTTTGTAGAGATAAACAGTGTTCACAGAGAGCACTTCACAAGACATGATCTCCACATGAATGTAAAAGGGAAAAAGGATCATTAGTGCCAAAATACTTAAATTTATTAATGAGTCATCTGTAATGGAAGGGTCTCCAGTCCCAATTCCACCAAAACAATTGTCGTCTGTAACAGTGGAACCATCTTTATCTGCAGGAGAGCTACAACAAACATCAGTAGCAGCAACAAAGGCTCTGATATTCTCAGCAACAGTGTCAGATAAACCACTAGCAGCGGAATCACCACAATCATCAGCAGAGCTGTCATCATCAGCAAAAGCATCCAGAACAGCAGACCCCATAATACTATCTCAAGGCAATGAAAATGCTTGTGAGGAGAACATACAAGGGTCATTAGCTGCAGCAGCTAACAAAGAAGGGTAGCCACAAGTCGGAGAGCACAGGAGCCACCACCAGCAGCAACCACACAGAAGAGGTACCTGAGGCCTGGGAGATCAACAGCAGAAGCAGCTTCCAATCAAGACAGATGCCTGAGAACTAGGAGACCTGCTACACTAAGTGAGGATTTTTTATGGTATCGAGTAAGCAGAAAGAGAACATGGAAAAAGATGTAATTAAAACTGTCCATCTTAAATACCAGTGTCACAATAGTGAGAGGAATATAAACATAGGACAAAGATATGACCCAGGTTTAATGACACAAACTGAAAATAATCACTGCATAGTACCAGAAGCAAAGGGAGCAACTGAAGTGCTCAGTATATTACAGGAAGGGGAACTATTAAATTTAGAGCCAACTGTTAGAATACTTCACCAAAATGTTCGATACATAAACAATAGAACAGAGGAACTAGAGGTAATATTACAGAAATATAGGCCAAACATTCTAGTAGATACAGAACATGGGCTCAAAGAAAATCACATAAGAATGTACAACCTGAAGAATTATATGAAAGTAGCCACTTTTTGCAGAACTTCCTATAAAGGTGGTGGGGTTGCCATTTTTTCTAACTATAAATTAACTAAAGCCATAAATATAACAAAATATACTATAGAATTGAGCTTTGAAGCTACAGCACTAGAAACTAAAATTGATGGGAATTTATGTTGTGTATTAGGTTTGTATCGATCACCAAATGGTGTAATTAAAATCTTTGAACAGCTGGAAGATATAATCCAACACCTCTCAAAAACATATGCTTATTTGATCATTATAGGAGATCTGAACATAGACACAAGTAAAAATACAGATAATACTAAGCTAAGACCCTACTGGACTTATTGTGCATATACAATCTAAAAATAAAAATAGATAAACCAACCAAAGTAACAAAGCATAGTGAAACTATAATTGATCATGTAATAACAAATATTCCTACATACTATTGTGACACATAGGTAATAAACTCCACATTAGCAGACCATTTTGCAATAATGACAGACATAAATATAAAGACTAGTGATTCAGTGCAGAAGATATGGGAGATGAGAAGACAGAACTACCCACATAACATAAATCTGCTAAAAAAAATGTTAGAGGCAGAAAACTGGGAAACAATATCTGGAGCTAAAGATGCAAACACCAAATGTAACCAGTTTTTTTCTTTATTCAATTATTATTATGATGTTACATGTCCTGTTAGTAAAAGGCTTGTCAAAAAGTAACAAAAAAAGAAAAGCTGGGTGACTGGAGAAGTTATCCATGCCAGAAATAATCTGAGAGTGTATTATGACCTCTCCAAACAAAAAAATACTGAGGCCTACAACACACTGTATAAAATAAAAAAGAAAGAGTACTGTAGTTTTATCAGAGAAACTAAAGCATCATTCATCAGGATGTCTATAGATAAGGGAAAGAACTACTCAAAAGGTTTATGGTCTTTCATTAATGAAGAGAGAGGAAAAGAAACAAATCGGGCAGAGGACATCTGACCACTGATTTTATTTATTTATTTATTCATCCATGGAACAATATATATTGTATGGATGTCATCAGTTTATAATACATGAGCACAGTAAAACAGATTTCTCATATTTTGTGTAGTTTTTATAACTAGTCATACACACATTTATAATTACATCATATTTTGGTGATAATGTCATATGTTGCTAATAATCTAGATCTATGTTAAATATTCTTTTACAGTATAACAACTTTTACTTACTAAGAAGGTTTTGAGCTTTTGTCTGAAAGTGAGTGCCGCAGTTATTTCTTTAATTTCCTGTGGTAATTTGTTATACAGTTTTATCCCATTATAAAATATACTTTTTTTGCATCTTTGCCTTGTTCTTCCTATCTAGATGGAGGTGGTGACAAGATCTTGTTTCATGGTCATGTATTAGGCTGTTTGTCTTATAAACGTTGAGATTTTTCTTAATGAACATTATGTTCTGAAAGATATACTCACAAGATACAGTTAGAATGCCTAGTTTTCTAAATAATTCTAGACAGTGGGCCCTGTTGTTGCTGTTTGTTATTATCCTTATGGCTCTTTTTTGTACTTTGAACACAGTTTGTATGTTACTGGCACTTGTTCCCCAAAACAAGATCCCATAGCTGAGGACTGAGTGTAGATATCCGTAATATGTTATTTTAAGACAGGTATTATTGCATACTGGTGCAAGTATTCTAAGAGCATAGCATGCTGTGGATAATTTCTTTGCCAAAATGTTGACATGGTTTGTCCATTTCAGTTGGCTGTCTACATTCATCCCTAAGAATTTGGTACTTGTTACACATTCTAATTCATTATTATTAACTTTTATTCGAGTGGCATTGTGTTTTTTGCTCCTTGGAAGTTAATATAGTTAGTTTTCTTTACATTTAGGGTTACTTTATTTTTTAATGACCAGTTGTGGACATCATTGAGAGCCTCGTTTGCTCTTTCTGACAGTTGTGTTGGATTTTCACCTGTTATTACTATGTTGCTGTCATCAGCAAAAAGTATTTTTTCTCCATGTCTGATACTTTGTGGGAAGTCATTAATGTATATAAGAAACAATATTGGGCCTAATACCCTTCCCTGTGGGACGCCTTTATTCACATGTTCTGGGTCAGACAGGTGTTTTACAAGGGAATTGTTTGAAACTTGTGATATCTCAACTCGTTGAACTCTGTTTTCCAAGTATGATTTGAACCACTTCTTTGTCACACCTCTTATTCCTATTTGCCCTAATTTATGAAGTAAGATTTTGTGGTCAACTGTATCAAAGACCCTTGACAAGTCTAAAAAGATTCCACTTACATTTTCACCTTTAACTCTTTTAGACTAGTATTTCTATTATTTTAGAAATGATAGACAGTATAGAAATCGGCCTGTAGTTCTCTACATTTTCCACATCTCCGTTTTTAAGGATAGGTATAACTTTTGCTTGTTTTAGGTACTCTGGAAAGTATCCAGATTCGAAAGATTAATTAATTATGTCTGTTAATGGGCCCTTTATGGAGTCTATACATTCTTTAATTATGCAGAGTGGGATTTCATCAAGTCCTAGTGAAGTTTTATTTTTTAGTTGGTGTACTACTAGTGCCACTTCCCTTTCTGTAGTTGGCAAGAGCACCATTGAGTTTGTTGGCTGGTTCTGAGTAGGTAAATCATATGTATTGGGAATTTCTGCTGTAATTTTTTTGCAATACTACTGAAATATGAGTTTACAAAATCAGCTAATTTTTTAGGATTACCTACTGGTACATCTTTGTTTTTAATATGTGAATTGAGGTCCTTTTTAGCAGAGTTAGATGTTTCCTGTTTGACAATGTTCCAGGCTGCTTTGCTCTTTTTTTCAGCTTGAAGGAATATTTTGTTGTTTGAAAGTTTTTTTTTTTTTTGCGGCTGGCAGCACCTTTCTGTATATTTTCCTGTACTTTTTGTAGAATTGCAGAACTTCTTGGTTATATTGATTATTTTTTATGGAGTTGAGATATCTAAGAGTTTCTGAAGATTTTTTGATACCTGTAGTCACCCATTGATTTCTCTTTGTAGTTTTAATTTGATAAAGAGTTTTGGGAAACATCTCTTCACTAATGAGTGGGAAAATCAATGCAAACCCTCTAGAATGAGTCAATACTTTTAACAGATATTATATTACTGTAGCAGATGAATTAATAATACAAAATAAAACAAATGCAGTAAGTAAATTGTTAAACCCCCCACATACAAATCATACTATGGTTTTCATACCTACAACAGATACAGAAGTGTCAAACCTAATAAAACAACTTAAAATTAAACATTCATCTGGCTTGGATGATGTCACACCACATCTCATAAAGGAATGCAGAGATTGTATATTAAAACCATTGACGCATATGGTGAATGCTGTGATAGAAGAAGGTATATTTCCAGATTCACTGAAAGTAAGTAAAGTGAAGCCAATATTTAAGAAAGGGAACAGGGATGAATTAGAAAATTACAGGCCAATATCACTGATCTCAACATTTGCTAAAATCTATGAAATGATAATAAAGAATAGAATTGTAAGTTTTATAGGAAAGTACACTATACTGCATTCATCACAGCATGTTTTCAGAGAAGGGAGGTCAAGAAAAACAGCATCAACAGTTATAATTTAGCACATTCTTAATTTACTTGACAGACAACAAAAGACTTGTGGGAAGACTAAGGCATTTGATTGTATGAACCACTCAAAATTAATTATGAAAGTATATCAGTATGGAATTAGAGGAAAATGCTATGACATACTTAAATCATACATTACAAATAGTAAACAATGCATGGAAATCAGACATACTAGTGGGGGAAATATAACAAACTACAGATCAGAATTGCAAACAGTTAAACACAGTGTGCCGCAATGGTCAGTGCTTGGACCAATACTATTTATACTCTACATAAATGACTTCCCTAGCTATATGAATCAGCAATTTATAATGTATGCTGATGACACAACAATCATTTGCAAAGCTGACACAAAGGAGGAGCTTGAGGAGGAAGCACTCCTGAATATCAAAAATGCAAATAAATATTTTACACAAAACAACCTGTTTATGAATCAGTCTCATACAATAAATGTTGTATTTCAGACCAAGCATAGCGAAAATTATAATATAAATGTTAATATAAATGAAAAGACTATTAAAGAAGTAACCATCACAAACTTTATAGGTACTATAATAGACAAACATTTGGCATGGGGCGAACACATAGATGCACTGTGTAAAAAGATAAACAAACAGATCTTCATCATGCATAAAACAGCTAAGACTGTGCATGATGAAGTCCTCAGATCAATGTATTATGGACTTGTCTTCCCACATTTGTCTTATTCAGTTCATGTATGAGGAAGTGCACAAGCTGGCAACTTAAAGAGAATATTCACAATTCAGAAAAGGGCAGTGGGATGCATTGCAAAAATACCACCAAGACAGACCTATAGGCAAGCTTTTGTACACTATAATATTATGACAATATGTTCACTGTACATATACCAAAGCATAATGGTGGTAAGGTCAAACGATTAACACCTCCTAAATAAAGATGTACACAAACACATAAAAATTACTGCATGATAAACAGAAATCTACAAATGTCTATGACTGCCCCTGAAGAAGCAGGCAAAAGGTTTTTTAATAAACTCCCCAAAATTATTAAAAAAGAAACAGACCTAAAATGTTTTAAAAGTCATTTGAAACTATATCTCACAGAGAAATATATATACAGCTTGAGAGAATACTAAGATGGTGTTTAATTATGTTATATCATTACTGAGATGTACCTTTAAAAATTATCATTTCTGTATGTTGTTTAGATTTGTGTGTATATATAATGTGAAAGATGTAATACCTTTGCATGCTTATTGATCATTTCTGTTTAATTATTTGTTTCATTTATATATAATGAAATCAACTTTGATGTTAATAGCCTATTGTATGACACACCCAATACTCTTAGCTGGATTTCCAGATGGAGTCCATGGGCAAAGAATAAATAAATAAATAAATCAAATGCTACATCTCCAATATTTTTGGAGTGTTCTTGCTGGTATCATAGCATTACTTTGGTTACTCATGTTGTCAGGTAAAGATTGAGCACACTGGAATGGTTCCATAGCACAATTAACATCACTTACTACAGAAGAAACACAAAATACATGACTGTCAAAACTACACCTCCTACTTAGATCTTCTTTCACTCCATTCCACAAATTTAGATAGAAATTTTGACTAGCCACAGCTAACTTATTCCAGAATATACATTTGTCTACATTATCAACAATTTGGGCCCAAACAAATTTCAAAAAAATTTCATATTTATTCTCTAGGCTCATCTTTACTGTTTGGATTATTACTGTGCATGACATTAATGAAAAACTGCTTTGACTGGACTGGTATTCCATGACTCTCACTTACATCATCACATACATCACTTACCTTTCGTATATCCTCAAATAACTCTGAAACTTCATTAATCTTGTACTCCACAAATACCTGATACTCATCATCACCATCATCCTCATCATCATCATCATACTCTTCCAAAATTACTTCATCAACAACATCATTAACAACACAAGTCTCATTACCATCAAAGTCACCACTTCACCTATGTTCATTTGCAATAACCTACCAATCTCATTCTTGCCAACCTCATTCATTTAACAGCTCTTATTTACATCTACGTAAAAAATACTGTCTAATTCAGATCCAGTACAATCATCACTTGTTTTACATATGTCAATAACACTGTTTTCTGACCAAGAGAAGAAATCATTAGTACACACTACATCAAAATTCTCCTTGCTCTTACATTCTGGTTTGTAATTAGTAGCTACATCACTGTAATCAAAATAGTATTCCAAAACTTTTGAGCAAAACATAAATTAGAAATCTGGTAATAATAATAATAATAATAATAATAATAATAATAATAAAATTTTGCTTTCATTCGGCTGATTACAGCAATAGACAAAGTCAAGAACATATATTTCTACATAAACTACAATATTGATGTAATTTGGTTTACGATAAAATATGTACACATTACAATGCAGTATTTTCATCTTCAAAAAATTCATCAGTGGTGTTAAACGGATTGTTCACTAGTAGCTTGTATAATTTAGCTTTAAAAATATTTACAGGCAGTTCTTTAAAGTCATCATTTAGTCTATTAAACATCCTTAGTCCAAGAACTAGGTAGGAGTTCTGCAATTTTGATAATCTATGATATGGCATGTCTACAGATGTTCTGTTTCTAGTATTGTGGCTATGAATATCACTTCTCAATGCAAAATTAGAGACATTGTTTCTAATGAACAACAAAACATTGTAGATGAATAAGTTTACTACTGTAAGACACTGCAATTTAATAAACAGCGGTTTACATTGTACTGTTTTATCAGAATCCGTCATTATTCTTATTACTTTCTTCTGTAAAAGTAAAATGTTGTTTACATGACAGCTACTACCCCATAGTAAGATTCCATAAGAAATGGTGCTTTGGAAGAAGGCAAAATATGCTGATCTCACATGGTCACTGAGAACATGTCTTTTTAAATTTCTAATTAGATAAATAACTCTTGAAAGCCTAGTCAATATATTTGTAATTTTTGGTTCCCATGTCAATTTATTGTCAATAGTAACACCTAAAATATGACAGTTTCTAGTTCTTGGTTATTAGGAATCTCTTTGAGGCTAAAGTAAAGTGTCTGGATTTTGTTTTCATTTAGTAAGAAGCCAGTAGCTTTGAACCATAATTAGGACTGAGCAAGGGTATTTTCGGTCAGTGTTTTCAGTGTACCTAGATCAGAGTTTTTATGTATAAAAGTTGTGTCATCAGTATACAATATTGTGTGAGAGTTTATGTACAAGGGCAGGTCATTAATCATTAGTATAAACAGTAAAGGTCCAAGCACCGACCCTTGAGGCACTCGGTACCTAAAATTAACAAAATTTGATTTCTCCCTACCAATGCACACAACTTGTTGACGGTTCTCTAGAAAAGACCTGAACATATTTATACTGTTGTCATCAAAACCATAGTAAACTAGCTTATTCAGCACAGTGTCATGCTCTACACAGTCAAAGGCTCTGCTCAAGTCAAAAAATGTAGCCTGGACATAGTCCCTAGCCTCGAATACATCTAGTTTTGATTTTACGAGGGAGTCCATTGCATCTGTTGTGGATTTACCTTTCCTAAATCTAAACTGTTTATCACAAATTATATTTAGTTTACCCAAGTGGACACTAACTTGCTCATATATGTTCCTTCTGTTCAACTTTAGATACCTGTGCCACATTATTAATACTGTTATTACTGTCTAATTGTAAGCGTAAATTGGGGGTCCTGTACTTGTGTTACCTCGCCCCAAAACTGTTGACCTTAATTGAGGCAGACCACTGTTTCCTGAATAGTTGCCTCTATGATTGTTTTTCCTATTATATTGCCCATAGTTATCTCCATTGTTCCTATTCTGCTGGTGTTCAAAATTTCTTTCTCTATTACCATTTTGACCCTGACTGTAGTTACCACTATCTCTATCTCTGTAGTTGTCACCATTGTGATCCCTATCATTGCAATTTTTATTGTACATGCTTCTTTCCACTGCCCTATCGAGGCTATCAACATATCTAAAAACTGTTCAATGCAATCATCAGGTCCATGTACTATATCCCACTGCAACCTTTCTGGTAATCTTCTTTTGAGTGCATCAATCAAAGTCATTTTGTCAAATCGTTTGTCAGTATGTATTAATTTTTTATGCTGATTCTTACAAAACTCTTTCTGTATACCGTCTGTATTCCTATACCAGTAATTTGGACTATTCAAAAATTCACTTTTAATTCTACCCTGTTCAGCTTCCGACCAAAATAAATTTAAAAAACTTTTTTCAAAACTTTGATATGTCTTCCACTGACTTAAATTTAGATTTATCCAGGACAGAGCTTTTACTTCAAGACATCTTTTAACAATTTTAATCTCTTGGTCATGGCTCATGCCTGACACAAAACTATCTCTACAGTGGTGTATAAAATCCACCTGATGGAGATTGTCTGATGGAAATCTTTTGATTGGTCATTGGGCCACACAATACCATTATTTGAATACTGATTGTTGTGAATACAATTTTCCTGAAATTTTTTGATCTAGAACATTTACATTAATTAGCATGCTATTTTCAACATTTAAATATTTTTTATCTAGACTACTGAAGTTCTATTCCATTTTTTCCTCTATGGCCTTCTGTTGAACTCTGACATTATTAACATTCTTCTTCTGTTGTGAAGATTGTGCAACTAACTTATTTTCTGAAACAATGAATTTATCTTCTAATACATTGAGTTATTCATTCACACTTTTAAACCAATCTGACAACCCATTTCTTAGCCCAGAAACCTGATTGCTAAGTTGGTCTATTTGGTTTTGTACCCTGTCCATTTTGTCACTGTTTTCAATTTTCAGTTCATTTAATTGTCCTTGTAGGGAAGTAAATTTTTCAGTTAACTGATCATTAACTGCACTAAATTTGCTATTGTTGTCTGTTTTTATTTCTATTAACTGATCATTAATTGCCCTCACTTTTGCCAAAATCAACTGCATAATATGTTTTCACTGTTTCTTTGCTTTCTACACTTTCACTTAGTTCAAATATGTCTAGGGTACGTCCCATAACTTTAACTTCATCACCACTACCCTTCTCTATTCATCTTTCCAGCAATCACAGGAGTCCACTAAAAAAAAAAAAGAATTAGTTTCTCAAATGATTTTTACTTATCTTTTCTGATTTTCTTTGTTGTAGTTGTCAAGTCCTCTTTCAATTCATCTGGTCCATCATTGTTGATATTATATGAAATTCTCATCACTGTTGATACGACTTTGTTGGGCAGTCCTCTGGCCTTCTTCCTCTTCTGCAATAGACAAACTTTACTATCAGTCAACAGATTCTGGACAAGCCCCCAATTGGAGTCTTACCCTCCCACATGCCACCATTGAAGTCCTCATTCTTTGCGCAAATTTTGGAAACTTGAAGAGGAGTAAGATAACAAAAGAAGAACTTTTTTTACTTATATTGATTATCTTATTGTTGATGTTGTTGCTGGATCAAAATCTTGTCTGGGGGTACATTCTTGCTGCTGAAAATTTTGATTTAACATTGGGGTTCTTGTTGCACTAAATAACTGATGAAGAATTGTCTATTGCTATAAATATCTTTTTATTTTATCCCATTCTTCTAAATTACACTGACTTTATAATTTCCATATTCAAAAAACCAGTGATTACATTGTTGGCGATAAACTTATAAAAACATCTACTTCTGTCCGAGGCAGGTCCTTTACTACTTACATTCTGTGGTACTCACATTATTCCAAAGATTTTACAAAGCAATAGAGTTCAGAAACTTTCTTTACAAAAGAAGAATCTTCACCAAATTGTATCATTATTTTATAAGTTAATCCAGAAATAAATTTAATCATTAGAGTTGGATTGTACAATTAATAATATGAATTTTAAGTATACCAGAAATTTCATAATTTCAATTATTTTTAAAAGAAGAGTAATTTTAACTGTTAATACATATCAATTGTAACAAATTAATTTCTTTTTTTATACATTTTAGCCTGAAATGTAATACACCATATACAAAATCATATGAATTCTTTTAGTGAAACAGCTGAGATAATTTTAACCTATGCACGAATTGATAGTATATACGATATCAGTTATTTCTGTGTTAGAGGAGGGTGACTCATTATATGCTGGAGAGGGAATTGGGAAGGGGTGGGTGGGTGAAGGACAGTGACTAATGAAGGTTGAGGTCAGGAGGTTTCTGGGAACATAGGATACATTGTGGGGAGAGTTCCTACCCGCATAATTCGGAAAAGCTGGTGTTGGTGGGAGGATCCAAATGGTGGAAGCTGTGAAGCCATCATTGAAATGCAGACATTGTGCTGGGCAGCATGCTCAGCAAATGAATGATCCAGCTGTTTATCAGTGACCATCCATGTGGAAAGACAGCTTGGTTGTCATACTCACATAAAACATAGCACAATGGATGCACCTTAACTTGTAGATAACATGACTGGTTTCACAGGTAATGCCACCTCTGATGGGATAGGTGATGCTTGTGACAAGACTGGAATAGATGGTGACGGGAGGATGTGTGGGACAGGTCTTGCATCTAGTTCTATTACAGGGCATGAGCTATGTGGAAAGGTCTTGGGAGAGGGTTTGAGTAGGGATGGACGAGGATATTGTGATTGTTTGGTGTGTGGCAGAACACCACTATGGGAGCAGTGGGAAGTTTAGAGAGTAGAACATTCCTTGTTTCAGGGCACAGCAAGAGATAGTTGAAACCCTGGGAGAGAATGTGACTGAATTGCTCTGGTACTGAGTGTACTGAGTCAGAAGAGGAATGCTCCTCTGTGGCCAGTGTGACTTATGAAAGTGGTGGGTGACTGGAGAGATAAGGCATGGGAGATCTGTTTCTGTACAATGTTGGAGGTCTCTGTGAGAACTGTAGCATATTTGAAGAGGGACTGCTCATCACTACAGATGTGACGTCAACGGGTGGCTAGGCTGTATGGAAGAGTGTTCTTGGTATGGACTGGGTGGTATCTGTTGATTTGGCGATATTGCTGGTGGCTGGTAAGTTTGATAAGGATGGAGTTCTGATTAGCCATCTTTGTGGTGGGTTTCAACATCAAGGAAGGTGCTTTGTTGAGGAGGACTAGGTGAAGTGAATGGGAAAGAAGGTGTTGTGTTTCTTGAGAAATATGAATACAGTGTCATCACCCTCAGTCCATATCATGAAGGTGTCATCAGTGAAACTGAACCAAGTGAGAACTTTGTGATTCTGGGTGGTTAGGAAGGATTCGACTAGATGTTGCATGAACAGGTTGGCATAGGATGGCACAGTGAGGGTGCCCATTGACATACCCCAAATTTGTTTGTAGGTGATGTCTTGAAAGGAGAAGTAATTGTGGGTGAGGATATAGTTGGTCATGGTGACGAGGAAGGAGGTTGTAGGTTTGGAATTCATTGGGGGCTCAGAAACATAGTTTTCTATAATGGCAAGGCCATGGACTTTAGGGATGTCAGCTTAAATGGAGGTGGCATCAATTATGTTGAACGGGGCACTGCTTGGTACTGGAACAGGAACTCAAGAGAGGCAGCATAATTGGCTGACAGTGTTGGTCTATGTGAGCAGAGATTCTCTCAGTGGGGGCACAGTAACTAGCCACAATGGGACATCATAGCTGGTTGGGTTTATGGGCTTCAGGAAGCATGTAGATGATAGGAGTGAGGGTGAGGTACGGGTGAGGAGAGAGAAGACTTCAGGGAGAGTTTCTTTCTGTGATGGGCCTAAGTACTTGACTGGAGATCCTGCTGGATTTCTGGAATGGGGCCACTGTTGCAGGGTTCGTAGGCAAACAAGTCTGACTGCTGGTAGAGTCCTTCCGCAAGGCAATCCTTGTGGTTCAAAACCACACAGGTGGAACCTTTGTTAGCAGATAGGATTTTTATGTTGGGATCAGTTATTAAGTAGTGGATTGTGGTTCTTTCCGCAGTTGTAGCATTAGTTTCCATAATAAGGGACTTGGGGAATGATGGTGAAACTGGGATTGGGTTTAAGAAATTCTGAATTTCATGGGTTGATCTGGGGCATAAAAATGAGCATAAGGATTATGGTTGGATGGAGGAGTGAACTGTGTCAAGCAGGGTTCAACACTGGTCTTTGGTTGAGTCTGTTTGGTAGGGTTGGTGGAGAGAAAGTTTTTCCACTGCTGGGACTGGAAGAAAAAGAGAAGATCCTCACAAGTCCAGCATGATTGAATTTGGGAGTGGTGCAAAACGTAAGGCCTTTGGAAAGGACTGACACTGATGTAGGACTGAGGCTTTTGGAAGAAAGGTTCAGGTCTATTTTTGAGGTCTTTTTAGGTTCCAGACTGTATGCAGTGGTGGGAGGAAGTTTTTGAGGGTAGGGTGAATGTAGTAGGGGGGGGGGGGGGGGGGGTTGTCAGCCATGAGCAGATGTGGGGTAGTTTTGGAGGCTGTTGTAAATGTGATGGGTAGTGATAGGCCAAGGTGGGTGTACTAGGTGAATAAGTTGGAGAGTTTTATGAGGTGGTGTTGCACATGCTATTCTAGTTACTACACAGTATGCTCACCCATACCCACTCACTCATTGCTCCTAACCACTTACCTCATGAATCATATCCCTGTAGTAGATCTAGATGCAAGACCTGTCTCATACATCCTCCCACCACCACCTACTCCAACCTAGTCACATGTGTCACTTATACCACTGAAGGCAGGGCTATCTGTGAAACCAGTCATGTTTTCTATAAGCTAAGCTTTGACCACTGTGCTGCATTTTACATTCTATGTGGGCCTGACAACCAACAAGCTGTCTGTCTGCATGAATGGCCACTGCCAAACAGTGGCCAAGAAACAGCTGGACCACCCAGCTGCTCAGCATTCTGTCCAGCACAATGTTCTTCATTTAAATGACTGTTTTGTAGCCTGTGACAACTGGATCCTTTCTACCAACACCAGCTTTTCTGAACTGTGCAGGTGGGAACTTCCCCTGCAGTATATCCCACATTCCCATGACCCTACTGGCCTTAAGCTTTCCTGTTCCCACTCCAGCACTACACATCCTTCTATTCCATAATGCACCCTCAGTCTTTTTTACTTCTTTACTTTCCCACTTCTGCCCCCCCCCCCCCTCCCACCTCTTCCAATCATCTGAGTCTCATTCCCTGGTGCAGCCCACCCTCCCCCTTAACCCCACCACCCAAATTACTTCTTCTTTCATGCAGTGGTGCTTGCTGTCTGGCCTTGGCAACCACAGATGATGGTCATGTGTCTGTGAGTTTTGTTTGCATGAATGTGTGCACATATGTTATCCAATTCAGAAGAAAGCCTTTGGCCAAAAGCTTACTTGTTTAGCAGTCTTTTTGCTATGTCTGTCTGCAACTCAACTTCTCCACTATATGGTGAGTGGCAATCTATCCTTTTAATAGTGTTGTCAGAAGCTATATATTGTTTTATAAGATAGTGGCAACAACATTGATGTAGAAAAATAAGCAGTTTACAAATGCACACTTCACATTCATTGTTGAGGCAAAGTCTCATGTCTCTCTAAATGTTAATACTTTGTGGATCAAGCCTGAGCATAGCTCAGGCCACAAGCTTTTTTTTTAAAGATCATGTCTGAGTATAGATTGGGCCATGATTTTCTCAATGCATGAGCCTTCTGTCACTCAAAAACTGGGCTAATTGCATATGAGAGAAGTATATAGAGGTCTCACTGTGTGTTCCTTCATTGCTGCTGCTTTCTAATGTCAACATTAATGAATGTAGCACCTGCTGTAATGAACGGCCAAGCTAATATGACTGCACTGATATAATTCTGTGACAAATATGTCATGTTTGCTGAGTGAGACTTAAATTTTAGATGTTTTAGAGGAAGGAACAGCACAATAATGCACCTTGCTCTTTTTCTTTCGAATGATAATTATACTTTCTCTCATTATTTCTTAAAAATTTGTGTACTATCAAAGAATTAAAGTAAATATCAGAAATAAATCTTGAAGATTTTCGTTTTTTAGTATGCATTACTCTTGAAGATAGGTCAGTTACGTATGTGACAGTAATGTGAAATGTGATTTATTAGTCTCATTACGTACATTGTATAGATCATATGATCTGTTGTACAGTAGACATGTCAAGTTTAGCAAAAATATAATGAATAATGATTTACAGAAATTCGTTTTACACTATTTTTAAGAATAATGCCAATAAATACAATACTGGAATGTTTACTATAAATTAACAGTTTAACAATTTCTTTTGTTGTACACAGACAACACTGCAATATTAGCTATAGATTTTTATTGTTCAAAGTGTCAGACTATCTTCCATGAATTCTTCAATGGTGTAGTAATATCTCTCTATTAAAATATTTTGGAGTAAAATTTTCAGCAAACCAATATCCATTGTTAATATCTTTCTTACTTTTAATTTGTTATATATTTCTAGCCCCATGTACAGTGGTGTCTGAGCATAAATCTTTAACTAATGTGAAGGAAATTTGAAGTTTTTCTTGTGATGAGTACCATAGCTATACTTAAAAATAGAACTTTTCAAGATTATGTTGATTATTATATACTAAAATCAAAATTTTAAAAATGTACAATGAAGTAATTGTTAGTATTTTTAATTTCTTGAAGAATGAGCAACATGACTCATTTTTGTGGCCAGCACACATTTCTAATGATTTTCTTCTTGTGCTGCTTCTAGAGTTTCCCCAAAAAATTATGCCATACTGAATAACAGATTCAAAATAACTAGGGTAGACTGTCTTTCTTGTGTCCATTAGAATGGCACCAGATAAAATAAATATTGAAAACGCTATGGAATTTAATTTATTTATCAGGAGTCTATTTGTGTCTTCCAGATCTAGCTTTTATCAAGCATCAATATTTAATGGTAAATCATTTATGTACAACAAGAACAGCTAAGAACCCAGTACTGAACCCTGTGGAAGTCCTTTCAAAACAGTTTTCCATTCGGAGTGGTGGTTAACTGAATTTGATGTTAAAATAACTCTTTGTTTCCTTTCTGTCAGGTAAGAGATGAACCACTGTAATGCAGTATCTTCGATCCCATAGCTCTTCAGTTTGTAAAGTTATACTGAGTGGTTCACTGAGCCAAAGGCTTTCATTAGATCACAGAATATTCCTGAGTGGTCTAGTGATGAGCTTATTTTTTCTGTATATTCTCTGATGTCATTTATGGTGCTTTTCCCTCTTTGAAATCAAACTGATTTTTACAAATAATGTCATTTACTGTAAGGGAATTTTCTAGCTGTTTTGCCACAAGTTTTTCAAATATTTTAGAAAAAACAGGAAGGAGAGAGATAGGCCAGTAGCTTTTCATATCTTCTGGTGATCCCTTTTTAAATAATGGCTTAATCTCTGCATATTTTAGGACATCTGGGAAAGACCAATGTTCAAAAGACTGGTTTGCAATAATAGTCAGTGGGTATGAAATAATATGGCATACTCCCTAGATTACCATGGAAGGTATTCCATCCCATCCAGCTGAATTTTTGTTTTTTAATGATAATATTGTATTTTCCACTTCCCTCTTAGTGATTTTTCTGAATTTTTTAAAAGAAATGTTTTTTATGTTATCTCTATGCCTGAAAATCATATTGTACTGATGAACTGTCATGTCTACATCAGATTTTTCTATATTGCTTTAAGTAATGGCATAAATACGAGTTTCATGGGATTGATATTCTTCTAAGTGGCTGGTCTCTGAAGCGTTAACTTCCAACCACTGGTTTCTTATCTCAAAATATATAACTTTCATTGTTGAATATATAAGCACCTATTTTTGAATCACGAGAAAGATGATTCTCAGGCAGTAATAGGTCCACTTGCCAGATCCTCTTCAGTTTCTACTATTGTTACAAACACCAATAAATTCATGTAAGCCAATCAGAAAAGAAATCCACTGTGGCTGTCTAACAGCTATATACGCTGGTTTTTAAATAGAGGCATCATCACTGATTCAGAACAATAAGCAGTTTATGAACACAAGCCTCACATGCATTGTTCAGTCAAGTACTCATGCTGACCAAAATATTAATTTCCAACCATTGATTCCTTATCTCAAAAGATATAGTACGGAAATTTTCTACCAATTGGATAATATCAATTCTGAAGGAATGGGTCATCCTTTATGCCCTCTAGATTCATGTTAATAATGTATAGATTAAGTACATTGTAGGTATATTTTTTGCCAATGTAGTATAATAATCTGTTGTATGAAATGTCAGTGATGTACAGAGAATACAAACATGAGAGCTATTGAAACTTCCTGGCAGATTAAAACTGTGTGCTGGACCGAGACTCGAACTCGGGACCTTTGCCTTTCGCGGGCAAGTGCTCTACCAACTGAGCTACCCAAGCATGACTCACGCCCCATCCTCACAGCTTTACTTCTGCCAGTACTTCGTCTCCAACCTCCCGAGTTCGAGTCTCGGTCTGGCACACAGTTTTAATCTGCCAGGAAGTTTCATATCAGCGCACACTCCTCTGCAGAGTGAAATTCTCATTCATGAGAGCTATTGATTGAACATGTTAACAGCTGTCTATCACATTTCAATGCATTCCAAACACACTGGTTGGAGATGCTGGTGGTAGGAGTCATGTGTGTGTGAGGTGTGCTTTTTTGTGTGACTGCATGTGTGTTTTCTTTGCTGCAGAAGGCTCTGGATGAAAGCTATAATGTGTAACAGCCTTTTTTATTGTGCCTGTCTGGAACTCAATGTGTCATCTTTACAGTGAGTAGCAATCTGTCCTTATTGATACTTTATGACTCAATAAGCAATTTTCTAGTGTAGAATACTCACTGGAATTGTGAAAAATTATATTTCAGGAGCAGACAAAAGAAATCAAAGATAAAGAAATTCCAATTAAAAAAGAAATTGCAGAAGTACGGAAAAGTAATAAAAAACTACTTCTGCCACTCCATGAAGCAGAAACAACTGCAGCTGATCGCATTCGCCGAATGAATCATTATGAAAAAGAAAAGTTGTCATTAAAGGTAAGCTGTCTGTAAATTCTCCAGTAAATTTGCTGGAGGAATTTTTAATGTTCTTACAGAACATAACAGTGATGGCAAACTGATCTCTACAAATGTACCTACAATGAAATAAAAATAGAACTAGTTTTCCATTACTTAATGATAGTGAAAGATGACAAGTATTCTAGCTATTCGAAACAGATGTGACAGCAACTGGCAGTACAGGGGAAGGGGAGGAGTTAAGATGGAAAGATATGTAGGACTTGTGAGATACAAAACAACTGATTGAGGAAAATCATCTTTGTAACATTTTATGTAATTCTTTTAAGTAAAAATCATTTTATCTTTACTTGTTCAGTCCTTAGATTTCTGTATTCTGTTTCTTCCTACATTAATTCATGTACCATATTCCATAGGAAAGATAATAAATAACAATGAGAATTTGAAATAAGTCAAGGCATACACATGTAGAGATGTTGCCTAGCTTTGGTTAATTTCTTTAGTAAAGATTCCACTGAGGATTGGTCACACTACATTAGCTACTGACAACTTGTTCTTCACCCTAAATATTTTTCTTAGTTTTGATGTTAAGTTTATGTGACAATAATGGTGAAATGTTGGCTACATAACATGCCAAGAGTTTGAATCATAAAAGTAAACTAATATATAATAGAAGGATAACCAATGGATCTTTCATTGTGTTTTCACTGTACTGAAAGGGATTCCAGGATGCTAATTCACTTTGCATACTTTTAGTTCATCCTATTTTACAGAATTGTCTCATGTGACAGGTTAATTTAAATAATATGTTATGAATTATTTAAGGTTACAGAGATAACTGCAGAAGTGCTGCATCATCAGTGGACACACAAACAAAAGCTAAAGAGCTTCACTTTGCTAGCTTTCAGAATGAAATTCTTTTCTTGAGCTGTAAGAGATGCACACACACACAAACACACACACACACACACACACACACACACACACACTCACTCACTCACTCACTCACATGCACATGCCTGTCTCCCTACATAGTGCTCATTCGACTGGCCCACAGTGAGTGTACTGAGGTGAGGCATGGTGCACTGTGGGATGGGGTGAGGGATGGAGAGAGGCAGGAGGCAGGGAGGATGTTGGGGAGAAGAATCTAGTGGCTCATGGGAGAATGGGGATTTGTCTGTGGGCTACCTAGGTGTACAGGTAGAGGGGGCAGGTGGCAAACAGCTGAGCACTCGATTTCACAGACTAGGGCATGAGATGGCAGAACACAACTAGCTGACATGTATCGGGTGGGGCACCCTTCTATGCCAACCTTTCCATGAGCCACCTAGAGGGAACATTCCTAGCTTCCCTAAACCCCAAATCCCTGGTCTGTTTCAGATTTATTGATGACATCTTTATAATCTGGACCCAAGGGTGAGACACTTTATCCTCATTTCTCTCTTAACCACTTCTCCTTGTCCTCCTCTACCAGTCATGCCACCCTCCTAGATATCAATCTCCTCCTCTCAGATGGCACATCTCAATCCACATTGAGCCCCCTAATCACCAATAGTACCTGCACTTTGACAGCTGTCAGCCCCTCACACCAAACAATCCCTCCCATACAGCCTCACACCTGTGGTGGAAGCATCTGCAGTGATGAGAACTCCCTCAGCCAATATGTTGAAAGCCTCACAAAGGCCTTCACAGACAGGCAATTCCCCCCAGACCCACTACACAAACAGATCTCCCGTGTGCCATATCACGACACGCACCTGATCCTCACATTCACCCCAAGAAACAACCACAAAAAAGTGCCCCCCCCCTCCCTTGCCAACACTCAGTATCACCTGAGACTGGAACGGCTGAACCATGTCCTTTGTCAGGGCTTTGATCATCTATAATCATGCCCTGCAATGAGGTACATTCTACCCAAGATGCTTCCACCCCCTCCCAGAGTGGTGTTCCACTGCCCATCCAACTTCCACAACATCCTATCCATCCCTATTTCACTCACACTCGAGTTCCCTGCTGCAGAAATCATACTATTGTGGAAGACCCAGATGCAAGACCTGCCCTAACCATCCACCAAACACCTGATACTAGAGTATCATCACATTCTTATCCTACCCCATCAGAATCTGGGCCACCTGTCAAAGCAGCCATGTTAAATACCAGCTCTGATGCAACCACTGCACAGTGTTTTACGTCTGTATGACAACTAACCAGTTATCAACCAGAATGAATGGCCACTATGAAATTGTTGCCAAAAAGAAGGTGGACCACACAGTGGCATAGCAAGCAGCAAAGCACAACATGCAATATTCCAGTGGCTGCTTCACAGTCCATGCCATCTCGACCCCCCCCCCCCCCCCCCCCCCCCCCTACCAGCTTTTCTCTGCTGCACAGATGGAAGCTATCCTTACAGTACATCCTTTGCTTCCGTAACCTCCCAGATCTAAACCTAAGGTAACTCGCAGTCCCCCCCCCCCCACCCCCCACCCAACAGTGTGTGTGTGTGTGTGTGTGTGTGTGTGTGTGTGTGTGTGTGTGTGTACATTCACAATCCCTTTCCCATTACCCCTGCCCAATATGTGTCAGTTAGTTGTGCACTGCCATTTCATGTCCTAGTCTGTGAAATCGCATACTCAGCCGTCTGCCACCTGTCCCTTCTACCTGCATCCCTAGCTAGCTCACTGATGACTACCCACTCTCCCATGAGCCACTAGACACTTTCCCCCAACCTCCTCCTTGCCTCCTGCTTCTATCTATCCCTCACTCCACCCCAACCTGCACCCTCACCTCATCCCAGTACACTCACTGTGGGCCAGGAAAGAAATGGCAGTGGAACGAGCACAATGTAGGGAGACAGATGTTTGCATGTGTGTGTGTGTGTGTGTGTGTGTGTGTGTTGTGTGTGTGTGTGTGTTTGTCTGCATGTTTCTCCTACAGCTTAGAAAAGGAATTTTATTCCAAAAACTAGCAAAATGAAACTCTGTACCTTTTGTTTGAGTGTCTGTTGATAACACAGCACTTCTGCCTTTCTGTGCGTCAACTCTTTATTCCTAAATGATTCATTAATCTCAACCAGAACATCCTGTGCAATATAAATAAAGTATTATTTTGACAAAACTTAGCAGTAGGAATCCTGAGTAAAGTAAATAGACACTCATAGAGGCCTCTTCATAAATATCATCTGAATGTCTCTCTAAGAAATTATTGAAAAATTTTTATGTTGCAACTGACAACATTCTTTTCCAAAAATATTTCTAGATTTTAATATGACTTTATAGCCCAGTGCTCACACGAAAAAACTACTTTCAACCTAATAAACCATGTCTTAGATGTTTTAGACAGTCACACAGAAATCTATGTATCTAACAAAAGCGCTAGATGTAATTGATCATACTGTTCTGAGAAAACATGAATGATGTGATACAAGAAGCCTGCAAAATGACTAGATTATATCGTATTTGAGACATTACAAATAAAGTACATGGAAGGAAATGAATTCCGGTTTTTTTAATACAAAAATGATTTTTTAAAAGAAAAAATACGTAAATTACTTTTTCCACTCTCCACAAATCACAGACCTTGCCATTGGTGGGGTGCCTTGCGTGCCTCATTGATGCAGATAGCCACACCACAAGTGCAATCACAACAGAGGATTATCTGGTGAGAGGCCAGACAAACATGTTGTTCCTGAAGAGGGGCAAAAGACTTTTCAGTAGTTGCAGGGACAACAGTGTGGATGACTGACTGATCTGACCTTGTAACATCACTCAAAATGGCTTTGCTGTGCTAGTACTGTGAAGGGCTGAAACGAAGGAGAAGCTACAGCCATAATTTTTCCTGAGGCCATGCAGCTCTACTGTATTGTTAAATGATTGCATCCATTTGGGTAAAATATTTCAGAAATAAAATAGTCCCCCATTTGGGTCTCTGGGTGGGGTCTACTCAGAAGGATGTTGTCTTCAGGAGAAAAAAACTGGCATTCTGTGGACTGGAATTCAATAGTGGGAAAAAGGAAGAAGGAAAAACTGTACCTGAATATGAACTGGAAGAAGGGAATGAAAGAGGAAGCTGCCTGGTAGAAGCTCCACAGAGCATTATTCAATTGTAACTAACATTTGGTTTAAGTATCATGAAGGAAGGCTGTATTTGCAGAAGAGACTTGGAGACACTGGAAGTTTTCAGACTGATTATATAAACGTAAGACAGAGATTCCAAGAGCAGATTTTAAATTGTAAAATAATCCCAGGGCAGATGTGGACTCTAGCCACAATTTATTGGTTATGAACTGAATATTAAAACTACAGAAATTGCAAAAAGGTAGGAAATTAAGGAGGTGGTACCTGGATTGTTTGAAAGAACCAGAGGGAGGCTCTTGAGAGTTTCAGAGGGAGCTTTAGGCCGTGACTGACTAGAACAGGTGAAAGGAATACAACAGAAGATGAATGGGTAGCTTGGAGAGATGGAATAGTGAAGGCAGCAAAGGATCAAAAGGTAAAAAGCCAAGGCCTAATAGAAATAACACAGGAGATACTGAATTTAACTGATGAAAGGCAAAAATATACAAATGCAGAAAATGAAGCAGGGGAAAGGGAATACAAATGCCTAAAAAATGAATTTGACTGAAAGTGCAAAATGGTTAAGCAGGAATGGACAAAGGATAAATGGAAGTATTTACAAACATATTTCACTAGGGGAAAGACAAATACTGCTTACAGGAAAATTAAAGAGGTCTTTAGTGGGAAAAACCAGTCCTAAGCTAAGAAGGGAGGTCTGAAAAGGAAAGCTGTAGTGTCTGTACAAGGGAGATTAACTTGGAGGCAATATTACAGAAATGGAGGAGGATGTAGATGAAGATAGGATGGAAGATACAATTCTGTGAGAACAAGCTGGCAGATCACTGAAGGATCTAAATCAAAACAAGGCTCTAGGAGTAGATGACATTCTGTCAGAGATACTGACAGCCTCAGGTGAGTGAGCCATGTCAAAACTCACCTGTCTGGTGTGCAAGATGTATGTTATCAGCAAAATACCATCAGATTTCAAGAAGAATGAAAACAATTGTAGAGAAAACAGGTGCTGCCAGGTGTGAATACTGCTGAACTGTCAGTTTAATTAGTCATGACTGCAAAATACTAACACAAATTCTTTTTAGAAGAATGGGAAAAGTGGCAGAAGCTGACCTTGGGGAAGATCATTTTAGACTCCAGAAGATTAGATGGGTAGATCACGAAACAAATGAGAAGGTATTGAACAGAATTGGGGAGAAAAGATATGAAACAAATACTAACAAAGAGATAGAGGGGCTGGCCAGTACTTACCTCAGCTCAGTACAGCCGATAGATACACATAAAACAGAACTGAAAATTTACATTCCTAGCTTTTGGAACAAATGTTCCTTCATCGGGGAGGAGAGAGGGGAAAGAAAGGGAAGAAGGGAAAGGAGATTCAGTTACTCACAACCCAGGTTATGAAGCAACAGGGAAAGGAAAATGGGAGGGTAGCAAGGGATAGCTATAGGCATTTCAATAGGAGATACAGTCATAGAAGTAACTACTCAGGAAACAACAGTTCTTCTTAATGGAGGTCCACATTTTTGGGGTGAGGAAACACAATAGGATCATGACCCCTAAGTTACACTTACAATTAAACAATAATAACACTGTTAATGATATGGCACATGTATCTGAAACTGAACAGAAGGAAGATAAGATTTTTTGTTTACATTTTTATCAAAAGTTTTGGGATACTATGTTCAATTATGGTGATGTAGGTGCTAATTTCAAATCTGAATGTCAGAGCAGTGGGAATTTTGATGTAGTATGTATTAATGATTTCTTCTCTTTGTTGGAAAACAGTGTTGTTGATGTATGTAAATCAGGTGATGAATGCATTGGATCAGAACTAGTCTGAGACTGGTTGCTTATTGCAAATGAATGTAGGTGAGGTAAGTGACTTTTATGGAGATGAGACTTGTATTGTTAGTGATGTTGTTGTGAAGTAATTTTGCAGGCCCATGATGATGATGAATATCAGGTATTTGTGGAGTTTAAGAATAATGAAGTTTCCGAGTTATTTGTGAATGATGGTGACAATACAGATAAGGTAAGTGATGTATGTGATACTGAAAGTGAGGGTGATGGAATACGAGTCCAGTCAAAACAGTTTTTCATTAATGTCATACAGAATAATGATCCAAAGAGTAAATGTAAGGTATCAGTGAGCTTAGAGAATAAAGGTAAAAACTTTTCGGAGTTTGTTTGGGACCAGACTGATGATAACATACATAAAGGTGCATTCTGGAATAAGTTAGCTGTGGTTAGTCAGAATTTGTATCCCAAATGGTGGACTGAAGTGAAAGAGGATCTAAGCAGAAAGTGTAATTTTGACAGTAATGTGTTTTGTGTCCCTTTTGTAATAAGTGATGTTAGTTGTGCAATGGAATCTATTCATTGTGTTCAATCCTTACCTGACAACATGAGTAATCAAAGTAATGTTACGATACCTGTGAAATTGATAAAACCTTGTGAAGACAGTTTGGATGGAGCATTTCATGAAACTGAAAGTGATCTTTTGCATGAAATGTCTGACAACAGAGAGGCTGATTCAGATTTTGGGTGTCCTTACATTAAAATTAAGATTGATCAGTGGGAAGGAAACTGTTTGATTGATACAGATACATCAATTTGTGGTATATCTGAACAGTTCAGAGACAAGATCAAGTATAGTAAAAATTTTGTGGAAATATCTATTGCAAGTGTAAGGATAAGAGGAACTACAGGTAAGCAAAGCAAATTGGTAAAACCTCAGGTACTTTTAACTTTCAGTATAGAAGACAAGACCTTTAGCCATGGATGCTTAGTGATTTCTAGTCTGGAAGAAAATATAATTCTCAGTATGGATTGGACAGTGAAAGTTGAGGCTTGTTTTGGATGGGGTGCTAAAGAATTGTTTGTTTTGGAACCTAGAAGTAATACTTATGTGAAATCTAATTTCTATATTTTAAACTGTGGGAAAAGTTGTAACTATTTGCAAACCATTGTGAACCAAGATGAGTACCAGACATTTTATGATGATATAAATTTTGATGAGACTGAGGTTCAGGATTTTGAAAGTGTAGAAGATTCTAAAGTGATGGAAGCTAAAACTCTTAATGATCAACAAAAGGAACAACTTAGGAATTTGTTATTTGAGTTAAGAAATGTGTTCAGTGAAAGAACAGGGAAGTAAAAGGTTATCAGAGCATGCTTCACCATATAGATCATCAACCTTTCTTTCTCAGGCCATATAGTGTACCATTTTCAAAAAGGAAAGATTTAGAGAAAGAAATTCAGAAAATGGAAATATGGGGAGTAATTGAGAGAAGCACGAGTGCTTACAATAATCCTTTGGTTGTGTTAAGTAAGAGAAATGGTCATGTGAGAATTGTTTTGGACTCTAGACATCTTAAGAAGTTTCTTATCAGAGAGAATGATCATCCTGAGAACATGGACGAGCTGTTACAAAAATTTGATTGTGTAAAATCCATGAGTAGTTTGGACTTGACCTCTGGATTTCACAAAATCCCACTTGAAATTAATTCTTGAAAGTATACTGCATTTTTGTATGGAGGTGTTTTCAGTACTGTGTGGTGCCATTTGGGCTAAATGTATCTGTAACTGAATTCATAAGAGCTCTGGATTCTGTCTTGGAAAGTAAAGTGAGTTCAAAATTAATTGTGTATGTCAATGACATTAAAGGTCACTGAAAAGACTTGAGAAAAACATTTGGATCTGTTAAGAGATATTTTTTCAAAATTGGACTCATCAGATATGACACTGAAAGCAGGTAAGGGTAAATTTGGTGTGGAAGAAGTAAAATTTTTAGGGCATGTTATGACCGAGAAAGGAATTGCATCTGATAGAGAGAAACTTGATGCTATTTATAGTTTTTCTGCTCCTTATGGTAAGAAACAGTTTATATCATATTAATGGAAAATCACATATAAAGATTTGAAACAAATACTAACAAAGAGATAGAGGGGCTGGCCAGTACTTACCTCAGTTCAGTACAGCCGATAGATACACAAAATACAACAGAAAATTTACGTTCCTAGCTTTCGGAACTTAGTTCCTTCATCAGGGAGGAGAGAGGGAAAAGAAAGGGAAGAAGGGAAAGTGGATTTAGTTACTCACAACCCAGGTTATGAAGCAACAGGGAAAGGAAAAGGAAAACAGGGAGGGTAGCAAGGATGGAGGCATGGTTGTCAGAGGGAAGCAAAAGATATTCTACTGTAAGTACTGTGCCAGCTTCAAACCAAAGAGGATGCATACAGAAGTAAAGAGGTATATAGTATAAAGATAAGCACAACTATGTAGGATGAAAAGATGTGTGAATGGCTAAAGAGGAAAGGGAAAGAGGAGAAGACTGAAGAGTAAATGGGAGTGAGGTTGTTTAACGTAGGTTCAGTCCAGGGGGGACAGCGGGATGAAAGGATGTGTTGGAGTGCAATTTCCCATCTCCGCAGTTCTGAGGGACTGGTGTTGGGTGGGAGAAGCCAAATGGCACATACGGTGTAACAGGTTCCTAGGTCCCTAGAATTATGCTGGAGGGCATGCTCTGCTACTGGGTATTGGACATCTCCCAGGCGGACAGTTCGTCTGTGTCCGTTCATGCACTCAGTCAGTTTAGTTGTTGTCACACCGATGTAAAAGGCTGCGCAGTGCAGGCATTTCAGCTGATAAATGACATGTGTTGTTTCACATGTGGCCCTGCCTTGAATTGTGTATGTTTTACCAGTAGCGGGGCTGGAGTAGGTGGTTGTGGGGGGATGCATGGGGCAGGTTTTGCAGCAGGGTCAGTTACAGGGGTAGGAACCGCTGGGTAGAGAAGGTAGTCTGGGAATATTGTAGGGTTTGACAAGGATGTTACGGAGGTTAGGGGGGCAACGAAAGGCAACTCTGGGTGGTGTGGGGAGAATTTTGTCAAGGGATGATCTCATTTCAGGGGTTGACTTGAGAAAGTCATATATCTGGCGGAGTAATTTGTTGATGTATTCGAGGCCAAGATAATATTGGGTGACAAAGGGGATGCTTCTGTGTGGTCTGGGGGTAGGAACATTGTTGTTGGACAGGGAGGAATATATTGCTCGGGAGATCTGTTTGTGGACAAGGTCTGCAGGATAGTTGCCTGAGAGGAAAGCACTGGTCAGGTTATTGGTGTATTTGTTGAGGGATTCATCACTGGAGCACATATGTTTGCCACAAATACCTAGGCTGTAGGGAAGGGAGCGTTTGATGTGGAATGGATGGCAGCTATCAAAGTGAAGGTACTGCTGTTTGTTTGTTTGATATGGACAGAGGTGTGGATGTGAGCTTCAAGAAGATGAAGGTCAACATCCAGGAAGGTGGCTTGGGTTTTGGAGAAGGACCAGGTGAAATTCAGATTCGAAAAGGAGTTGAGGTTATGGAGAAAATTAAGAAGTGTTTCTTCACCATGAGTCCAGACCACAAAGATGTCATCCATAAACCTATACCAGGCCAGGTGAAGCAGCTGTTGGGTCTTCAGGAAAGCCTCCTCCATGCGGCCCATAAAGAGGTTGGCATAGGACGGAGCCATCCTGGTTCCCATGGCTGTTCCCCTGATTTGTTTGTAGGTGTGGCCTTCAAAAGTGAAGTAATTGTGGGTGAGGATGAAGTTGGTAAGTGTGATAAGGAATGAGGTTTTTGGAAGATCTTCGGGTGGGCATTGGGAGAGGTAGTGCTCAAGGGCAGAGAGACCATGGATATGTGAGATGTTTGTGTAAAGGGATGTAGCCTCTATTGTGACAAGAAAGGTTTCAGGTGGGAGAGGAGTGGGAATGGATTTGAGGCATTCTAGGAAGTGGTTTGTGTCTTTGGTGTAGGAT
This sequence comes from Schistocerca piceifrons, assembly GCF_021461385.2. NCBI lineage: Eukaryota > Metazoa > Arthropoda > Insecta > Orthoptera > Acrididae > Schistocerca > Schistocerca piceifrons. Next base: position 192,715,187 of record NC_060141.1, read on the forward strand.
GGGAGTCTGCGGGTGATAGGTTGGAGATGTTGGTCTACCAGAGCTGAGATATGTTCTGTTTGGGCTTTGAAGCCTGCTACAATAGGACGGCCAGGATGGTTCTCTTTGTATATCTTGGGTAATAGGTAGAAGGTAGGGGTACGTGGCTCAGGTGGAGTGAGTAGGTCTATGGAAGCCGTTGTGAGGCCTTGTGAGGGACCTTGGATTTTTAGGATTTTCTGTAGCTCAGTCTGGATGGAGGGAATGGGATCCTGGATAACAGCTTTGTAGGTTAAAGTATCGGAGAGTTAATGCAGTCCTTCTGCCACATTCTCCACATGGTCAAGTACCACAGTTGTGGAACCTTTATCCGCCGAGAGGATGACAATAGAGCAGTCTGTTTTCAGCTTCTTAATGGCACGAGATTCAGCTGGGGTGATGTTGGGGGTTGTCGGGATGTTCTTCAAGAAGGAGCCAGCAGGGGTGGCTGAGCGGTTCTGGGTGCTACATCCTGCAACCGTGCTACTGCTGCGGTCGCAGGTTCGAATCCTGCCTCGGGCATGGATGTTTGTGATGTTCTTAGGTTAGTTAGGTTTAAGTAGTTCTACATTCTAGGGGACTGATGACCTCAGAAGTTAAGTCCCATAGTGCTCAGAGCCATTCGAACCATTTTTTTCAAGAAGGAGTGGGAGGCAACACTGGATGTGAGGAATTCCTGAAATGTCTGCAAGGGATGGTTTTGGGGGAGGGGGGGAGGATCCCTTTGAGAAGGCGGTTGGAACTGTTCTAGACAGGGTTCAACACTGGGTCTAGTATTTGGGGGCTGTGTTTGGGTAGTGAAGTGATATTTCCAGTTGAGGTTGAGACCTACACACCTAAATTCAACCACACTGCCCTGATTAAAGATCTCCTCTCATTCACTCGGAACCTCAACTGGAAATATCACTTCACTACCCAAACACAGCTCCAAAATACTAGACCTGAAGTTGAACCCTGTCTAGAACAGTTCCGACCACCTTCTCAAACGGATCCTCCTCCCCTCCCCCAAAACCATCCCTTGCAGACATTTCAGGAATTCCTCACATCCAGTGTTGCCTCCCAGTCCTTCTTGAAGAACATCCCGACAACCCCCAACATCACCCCAGCTGAATCCCGTGCCATTAAGGAGCTGAAAACAGACCACCCTATTGTCATCCTCCCGGCGGATAAAGGCTCCACAACTGTGGTACTTGACCATGTGGAGTATGAGGCAGAAGGACTGCGTCAACTCTCCGATACTTTAACCTACAAAGCTGTTATCCAGGATCCCATTCCCTCCATCCAGACTGAGCTACAGAAAATCCTAAAAATCCAAGGTCCCTCACAAGGCCTCACAATGGCTTCCATAGACCTACTCACTCCACCTGAGCCACGTACCCCTACCTTCTACCTATTACCCAAGATATACAAAGAGAACCATCCTGGCCGTCCTATTGTAGCAGGCTTCAAAGCCCAAACAGAACATATCTCAGCTCTGGTAGACCAACACCTCCATCCTATCACCCGCAGACTCCTATCCTACATCAAAGACACAAACCACTTCCTAGAATGCCTCAAATCCATTCCCACTCCTCTCCCGCCTGAAACCTTTCTTGTCACCCTAGAGGCTACATCCCTTTACACAAACATCCCACATATCCATGGTCTCCCTGTCCTTGAGCACTACCTCTCCCAATGCCCACCCGAAGATCTTCCAAAAACCTCATTCCTTATCACACTTACCAACTTCATCCTCACCCATAATTACTTCACTTTTGAAGGCCACACCTACAAACAAATCAGGGGAACAGCCATGGGAACCAGGATGGCTCCGTCCTATGCCAACCTCTTCATGGGCCACGTGGAGGAGGCTTTCCTGAAGACCCAACAGCTGCTTCCCCTGGCATGATATAAGTTTATAGATAACATCTTTGTGGTCTGGACTCATGGTGAAGAAACACTTCTTAATTTCCTCCATAACCTCAACTCCTTTTCGAATCTGAATTTCACCTGGTCCTTCTCCAAAACCCAAGCCACCTTCCTGGAGGTTGACCTTCATCTTCTTGAAGCTCACATCCACACCTCTGTCCATATCAAACACACAAACAAACAGCAGTACCTTCACTTTGATAGCTGCCATCCATTCCACATCAAACACTCCCTTCCCTACAGCCTAGGTATTTGTGGCAAATGTATCTGCTCCAGTGACGAATCCCACAACAATTACACCAATAACCTGACCAGTGCTTTCCTCTCCCGCAACTATCCTGCAGACCTTGTCCACAAACAGATCTCATGAGAAATACATTCCTCCCCATCCAACAACAATGTTCCTACCCCCAGACCACACAGAAGCATCCCCCTTGTCACCCAATATTATCCTGGCCTCGAATACATCAACAAATTACTCCGCCAGAGATATGACTTTCTCAAGTCATCCCCTGAAATGAGATCATCCCTTGACAAAATTCTCCCCACACCACCCCGAGTTGCCTTTCGTTGCCCCCCTAACCTCTGTAACATCCTTGTCAAACCCTACAATATTCCCAGACTACCTTCTCTACCCAGCGGTTCCTACCCCTGTAACTGACCCTGCTGCAAAACCTGCCCCATGCATCCCCCCACAACCACCTACTCCAGCCCCGCTACTGGTAAAACATACACAATTCAAGGCAGGGCCACATGTGAAACAACACATGTCATTTATCAGCTGAAATGCCTGCACTGCGCAGCCTTTTACATCGGTGTGACAACAACTAAACTGACTGAGTGCATGAACGGACACAGACGAACTGTCCGCCTGGGAGATGTCCAATACCCAGTAGCAGAGCATGCCCTCCAGCATAATTCTAGGGACCTAGGAACCTGTTACACCATAAGTGCCATTTGGCTTCTCCCACCTAACACCAGTCCCTCGGAACTGCGGAGATGGGAACTTGCACTCCAACACATCCTTTCATCCCGCCGTCGCCCTGGACTGAACCTACGTTAAACAACCTCACTCCCATTTACTCTTAAGTCTTCTCCTCTTTCCCTTTCCTCTTTAGCCATTCATGCATCTTTTCATCCTACATAGTTGTGCTTATCTTTATACTATATACCTTTTTACTTCTGTATGCATCCTCTTTGGTTTGAAGCTGGCACAGTACTTACAGTAGAATATCTTTTGCTTCCCTCTGACAACCATGCCTCCATCCTTGCTACCCTCCCTGTTTTCCTTTTCCTTTCCCTGTTGCTTCATAACCTGGGTTGTGAGTAACTGAATCCACTTTCCCTTCTTTCCTTTCTTTTCCCTCTCTCCTCCCTGATGAAGGAACTAAGTTCCGAAAGCTAGGAACGTAAATTTTCTGTTGTGTTTTCTGTATCTATCGGCTGTACTGAGCTGAGGTAAGTACTGGCCAGCCCCTCTATCTCTTTGTTAGAGTTTAGAATTATGCACTTGAGAGGTATGAAAGAGCAAAAAGACATCTTGAAAATTTTCAGAGACATCCACAGGTATCAAAATGATGATCAAAATTTGAAATTGGTTAAGAGCATGTTCAGTAAGAAAGGTGGAGAAAAGACTCAACAGTATTATAAGGTACACAAGGGCATTTTATTCAGCAGACATAACACTGACCCAGATGGTTGGAGTTGGCTGGAATAATGTATCAATCAAATGTACACAAAAGATTCAGAAAAACATCTATTTTTATAACACAGGAAGGAGAGTCAAGAAGAAGAATGCCAGGTGTGACAGATGTCAAAGTGTGAAGGTAAGTAACCAAATAAGTAGAGGTCAAATGCAAAACATGCTGCTTAATAGTTTCCTAGACCTCAAGTCTGTGGACATCTATGGACCTTTGCCAAAATCTAAGAATGGATTTTCTTACATTTTTGAGGTGGTTTATGTTTTTTTAAAGTTTATAAGGATGATCCCTCAATAGAAAGCTACCAGTAAGTAAATCATTTCTAAGTTTGAAAACACATATTTTCATCAGGTGGGCTTTCCTAAAACAATTTTATCTGACAATGGTTCTCAGCTTACATCACAAGCTTGGGAAGATTTTGTTGGTCATGCACAAATAAATCATATTATAACCTCTGTGTAACATCTGTCAAGTAATCCTACAGAATAATATATGAGAGAAACTGGAAGACTGTTTAGAACATATCATAGTAAGAATCATACCATGTGGATAGATTATGTCAGTGATTTTGATGATATTATGAGCAGGTGACAACATTCTTCAACATATTTTTCAGCATTTGAAGGCATGTTTAATCACAGACCAGCTAACTTTATTTCTGAGGACATTGAGTTTCACCCATGTAAATATCTGTCATTGCAAGAGGCAGAAGAGTGTGACAGGGAGAAGACAGAAAAGCAGGATGATAAGAGAAAGCAGAGACATGATGCTAAAGACAGATTTGCTAAGTTTGATGTAGGAGATCTTGTGTTGGTGAAAGCCAAAGAGAAATCTAAAGTTTTGACATGTGAGATATAGAAATTCTTCAATATTTGAATAGGACCATTCAATATTCTTGAAAATCCACATCCTAATATGTACAGACATGTGTACTATAAATCTTAGAAGTTGTCTGAATTATGCAAAATCACTGAACTGAAAGCTTATAGACATGATCTGTAAGAATCTAATCTTTTTTTTCTTTCTCCTTTGTCAAGAATGTAGTATGTAAGATGATGTGATTTCTAAAGTTCTGTCTTATCTATTGACTAAGTTTAAGTCTGTGCCACACTATTTTTGCAAGTTCATACAATTATATAATTCTGATATGTAATAGATTTGTGCTTTAGATTTTGATCATATATGCGAAGTGACTAAATGGGTAGATTCTTTGAAATGTGACAATCCCATTAAATATCTGGTGATAAATTTCATATTTTAGGATGCTATTAGTGTTAAATATTATTATTATTATTATTATTATTATTATTATTATTATGTACTTTGCAGAAAGTGATATAATTTAACTGCCAGGAACACTTTTGGGTAAAGTCATGGGTGCTGTGGTAAACTGAATGAAGACATGTGTTATTCGTATGTACTTTAATATTAGGAATAGCATCTTGAAAGTTCATATGTGCAAACCAAACACATGTGTATGCTAAGCACAGAATTCTTATTTCAGTACATTGTGGACCATGGTCCTTACCTCATTTTGTAGGCATTTGTCAGATGCTGTGTCAGTGCAGTCCAACTTGTCTTGCTTGTGTACATAATTTCTTTTAAACTGATAATTGCTAAGTGAATGTTCCTTTGAGATATCTTTAGTATATATGTGTATATTACCTTACTAGTTTGAATATTTTTTTCTTTGCATTTAGCTCTGCTTCTCCATAAGTGTGAACATTTTTTAATCCATTCTGACATGTACTGTGAATAATTATTTTTTTCAATAGAGTTAGGCAAATCATAAGCTATGTGATGTGAGGGAGGTATTGAACAGCATACTTAGTACACAAAATAATGTTTCAGGATTTCATGTGAAAGTTAGACAGGAAGTTATCTATCCATTGGAGTGTTTGATGAGAAATCTATGGAGGAAACTGAAAGATGTGGGTGAATCCACTCCCACATTCTTGTATGGCTGTATTGTTGATAGTCCACTCAACTTTCAAGAGATCATAGGTGCTGGGTAATGCACTCAAGAATCTGTCAACTACATCAGTGTTGTGACTGAAGTTTGTAACTTGTTAGCCAAGAAATTATCCTATATGCAAAATACTTGTATTTATATAAATTTCAGGGAACTATTTGTTTAGAAAAGAAGTCAGTGCTATTGACAGGTTTATTCAATATAAATGTATGTTTTTTCATGTAGGGGATTAACTTTCCAATACATTATGCAACTGTAAATAATGCTGTGAAAGGTTGATGTTCTATGACTGAAGATCTGTTATGTTCAACACAGAAATATGAAAACTTAAAATGTTCAGGAGTTGTTCTATGAACCATGTTGTAAATAATTAGCAGAATCTGACAAAATTAGGCACTGTTAGTATAGTAGTCATAAATTTCAATGAATTTTTTGATCTCAACAATCAGTACGTATTTTCTTGAATTGTAAATGAATCTTCTAGGTTTCTATGTACTAGGTTAGTTTTTATGAACAATCAGCAAATGGTGTGGAAGATGCGACTCTGTGTGTGTGTGTGTGTGTGTGTGTGTGTGTGTGTGTGTGTGTGTACTCAAGGACAGTGTGCAATTGTTGACTGAGGCTAGGTGCTTCCTCTAATTATTCTTCACATATGATTGAACTTATTGATATATGATTATGAACTTTATTCATTTTGTTGTGTCAAAATATTTCTGCTGGTGTGTACCCAGTGTGGTTTGAACTCATGTGTTGGTCCCCACATCATAAGCATAGCCCCTAATATTTTTTCATTATTTTCTCTTTTCATGAGTCAACATACCCTTACATAATCTGGTTTATGTGGCTGATTGATTTTGTGCTATACTCTTCCTTTGATTGAGTATACTCTTCTGGTCAGTGCCTGTCATTGTAAGTTTATCAAGTCAGCTCACTTGTCACACACTTAGGCTCCAAATTTTTTTCTTCTCTTTTATTTTGAAGTTGCAACTTTATAGATTTCAACTTGCAATTTATAATTCTAGTACTTTACATTCCCTCTGTACTTATTTCTATAGTTCAGTGTTGTAATGATGTACCTTTGACTTTATATCACTTGTCTTGGGACAAAATGTTTCACAGATCTTGTGAACACATTCCTAATTATGCATTTAAAATTTTTGCCATGATTTTCTTTTGTTTTCTATTTTTTTCTTTTGTTCCTACCAGCATATGTAATTATGATGATGTAACATACAACTGCAGTTTTTAAATGGAAAGATGTAATTCTGATTATTTCATTTGCCAATGGATAAATATGTTTCTTGCTTTGTAACTGTGAAAAAGTTTGTAAATTTCTTTTTTTGTATACTATTAATTTTGAAAAATGTAGCCAAGAACATTTATAAAGGTTTATGTAATTTACAGTAATGATATAACATCTGTAGGCAAGGGACAGTGATAGTGATTTCAATAGTGGAACGGAGGAAGTGTAGTAGAGGGTATGGTGGATGATGCATCTGTGAAGCATGCACGGGTAAATGATACTATGTTTTTATGAAAAAGACCTGACATTGTATGGACAGTGATACCAAACTACAAGAATGTCGATTCGCTTTACCACCATGGTACGTACTGCCATCACCAGCAAACTTTAGGAGCAAAAAAGCAGACTGTGAAATTGCCGCCTGCAGGACTTCATTATGACTGACACAAACAGTGATTTTATGCAATTGAACTTTGCTGGCATCAATATTCAGTTGGTGGAACTGTTGTCTTTCATGTTCTATCAAGCCGTGAAAATGGAGACTTTAATGAACTGTGCAGTATATCTGACTTTCTATGACATTACAGAAGTTTGATCTGTGAGAACAGAGTGAATGTTATTTACAGTGTGCATCACATAAAAGAACAGTTCTATGAACTGTGTATTTGTGGCTACTGCTATATGAATGTGATGAACTATGAAGTTATGGATGAAAGTATCACAGACAATGCATAAAGTGTATAATTGAAAGCTGTCTTTGTCATGTGCTGTGCAAGAGGGGACATGTCAACAATGGTCACATACCAGTGTCTTGTGGTTTGTTAATCATCACTGGGTTACTGATACATGTGTTCAGAAAATTTGTTCACATTTCTCTGGAGAAGATTAGCAAGTGGAACTGCCTGTATCCTGCTCACAACATCGTAACCTGCTGACATTGTGCTGCCCAGCGCAATGCTTTGTATGCAATGACAAGTTAAGATATTTTGCTGAATGCTATCCCCTGATCTAAAAACTGTATTTCTCTATTAAAAGTAGTAGTATTATAGACTCTATTCAAATCAATTCTTTGCTTGTTTATTTTTACTGTCTGCTGTTGAAAATAAAAGTACCATTAGTGAACTAATAGTTGCATGGTCATCATTTTTGAAACACTAGTAAATATAAACTTCTTACTCTCATTACAACTTTCTTGCATGTCAAAATTATTGCAGCAACATCATTTTAGGTGACTTTATGTATTGTATAATAGTAATAGTAGAGTAATAGTAGAGAATAGAAACTTTTGAAATGTGGTGCTACAGAAGAATGCTGAATATTAAATGGGTAGATCACATAACTAATGAGGAGGTATTGAATGGAATTGGGGAGAAGAGGAGTTTGTGGCACAACTTGACTAGAAGAATGGATTGGTTGGTAGGACATATTCTGAGGCATCAGGGGATCAGCAATTTAGCACTGGAGGGCAGCGTGGACGGTAAAAATCGTAGAGGGAGACCAAGAGATGAATACACTAAGCAGATTCAGAAGGATGTAGGCTGCAGTAGGTACTGGGAGATGAAGAAGCTTGCACAGGATAGAGTAGCATGGAGAGCTGCATCAAACCAGTCTCAGGACTGAAGATCACAACAACAACAACATGTATTGCTATGAGTACAGCAATGTGATAATGACTAATAAGAGTTTCTTGTTGTGAAGTATGGCTGCTTGTGTAAATTACAGTGTCTGCCATAATTCCCTGAGAGCCAACCAATGACATAAAAGCTTCTGTTTCAGCATTGGTGCATTTCCTGCCATGAGCACGAGTCATATATGTCAGTTGTCAAAACACATGGGGAATGTTTACACAGTACTAAAAGCTTTGATTTTGTATTGCCATGAGTTTTAATATTGAGAGATGCTGGTTATACTCAAAAGTGGGTAGATATATTGTGAATCCCTCCAGTGTTCATCTAATTATTAACAGTGTTGTATGTGATTCACATAATTATGTCACATTTTCTAAATTCTGTCAGATATTTTCTTTGATGTTTTCGAAGTTTCAGAGGGTATATATATGATTTTATTGACTCAAATTATTTTCTGAGTAGATTCTTGTAAACATTCAGTTTTTCAGTTCATAAATAATGTGGGATTGTGACAAATCAAGAAGTATAACAAATTGTTTGGTTTTTCAACTAGAATTTTGGTTGACTTCACAATTCAGACTTTGATAATTATTTTTCCCATGGGGTGAGGTCATCACATATGGCATCTGTGATAGGGCAGTGTTTTAGTAACATGGTCTTTTTGAACCTGTCAGCCTTAGGATCCGAGTTTGAAATGTGGAAGGGTGAAACTGTATTGTTTTGTTTCATGTGGGTTTCCTTTCGTAGACAAAATGACAATCAAGGAGGATGGGTGTGTAGCTAGTTTCAAGGTGTATGAAAGTGAGTAAGGAGAAAATAAAGAGGAAGAGTTTGTTATGGAAAAGGTAGATAAAGGATTATACATTAAAGTGGAACCAGGTGTCGAAAGAAAAGTAGAGGGGAAAGGAGGAGTAAGTAGAAAGTATGCTGTCATTACTGCTAGCAGAGGTGAAAGGAGTGAAAGAAAGAGTAAATATAGGGCAGAAAGAAATTAGTGATGAGGTGAAAGAAATCAAAGAAGGGATGGAAAAGCAGCAACAAGAGGTGAAAGAAATGAAAGAAGGTTTACAGAAAGAAATCAAAGAATGGGTGGAAAAAAGTGCAGAAAGAAATAAAGAAAATAAAAAAAGTGCAGGAGGAAATGAAAGAGGGACTGAAACAGTTGGATGAAAAATTCACTCAAAGATTAAAAGACTTGGAAGAGGGGTTGGAATGTAAGGTGTCTGAGGTCAAGTTAGATCTGGGTAAAGATTTTGCAAAGTTGAAAGATGATGTTAAAGAGATGTTTAAAGAGACAGAATTTGACTTACAGGAGAAACAAAAAAAATATGGGGAGGAGGTAAAGGTAAAATGCTTGGATAAACATGTTGAATCCCAAGATAATGAATGTAAACAATGGAGAACTAAAGTGAAAGGGTATTGTGACAAAAATTTGAAAGAATATAGCCAAAAGACTGAGCAGAAGTGGAACAAACTAAAGAAACCACTACTGTGATTGAAAATGGAGTGGGGACTCTAGAAAGGACAGTCCAAGATAGGAATTATACAGCTTCATCTGCAGTAGTGCATGTGGGAGGTGGTAGTAGTTTTAATAATATAATGTTTGACACTAGGAGTGATGCACATCTTGCGTCTTTTATAAACAGTCTAAAAGGTCAGTTTACTGTAGAGTGGATAGAGAAAAATAAATTGAGGAGGGCTAGTGCTTGTCTAAAAGGTGAAAGTTTGGATTGGGTAGCTGATGTACCTGATAAATATGAAACTTCTGAGAAATTTGAGTAAGCTTTTCTGGGAGAGTACTTGTTCAAAGAGAAACAAAGTGATGTTATTGAAGCCTTTAAGAAGGCTTGATGGTATGATAGGAGAAGTAGAGAAAGTATGCGAAAGTACTGTGAGAGGGTAATCAATAAATTGAAACATTTCGATGGTAGGCTACTTGGACTGATCTCTATAGATTTTAATGGGGAAGCTACCCCCAACAAAAAGTGTGGATTGATAGGGCATAATAACACAGGGTGTCCCACTCAAACCTCCCTGATTTCAAAGACCCAGGGGAAAAAAAACCCACAGTAGGTACGACAATGAAAAATGCACAACATTGTAGAGCATTTCAAAGAATTTATTTATTTATCATCAATATACCTCTACATGTGAACCATTTGTAGCATGAAGAATATCGAGTCTATATTCAATTTCTTGCCCAGTTCTTTGTAACATTGTAACATCTCCTCTGTTAATGTTGCAATTGTATTAGTGATACAATGCTGCAACGTAGGAATATCGTCCACTTGGGTCGCATACACGTGGTCTTTCATGAATCCCCACATCAAGAAATCAAGCAATGTAATGTTGAGTGAACATGGTGGCCAGGCAATGGGTCCTCTGCGTCTGATCCAATGATTGGGGAAGTTCCTATCCAGGAACTTGCAAGCAGCCATTGACCAATGTACCAGAGCTCCATCTTGTTGAAAAATAATGCTGGGTTGCAGGTCTTGTATCTGAGGGTACACAAACTGCTCCAACGTGTCCAGATACACTGACCCATTCACTGTTTGTTCCACAAAGAAGAATGATCCTGTCATGCATTAGCCCACACCAGAAGTTTAGTTTAGGGCTATCATGACATGTTCAATGACAATGTGCGGATATTGTGAACTCCAAATCCGAACATTACACATATTAACACTTCCTAATAGATGAAGGGTTGCCTCATCTGAGAATAAAAATCTTTCCAGGAAGCTGGCATCACCGTTTTCACTTCATGTGACCATGCTGCACTCTAGCGATACTTGGCACTTCTGACATGGGAATATAAAATCTTTGAGATGCTCTACAGTGTGGTGCATTTTTCACTGTCATATCTACTGTGGTTTTTCTCTCCTTGGTCCTTAAAATCAGGGTTTGACTGGGACACTCTGTAATGTGAAAGATTTTCTGAATCGAGTGAGGGATGTGGATAGATGGCAGACAAATTGTTCATTTCATGAAAACAGAGATTATGAGTGGTACTAGGAAAATGGAGAACAGGCTAACAGAGTGAATCAAATAAATGTGTGAGGTAGAGAAGAAAGAGATACAGGAAGTTTTAGGGGTAACAGTAGAGGTCAGGAAAGAAGAGGAGAATTTCATCAGTGAATTGGTATCCTGCAACAGTGTGGGCTCATGTTGGGTTGAGTCATGCATCGGGGCCCACTAATATGACAAGTTGCCACAATTAGACAAGGTGTTTAGTTGTTTGTAATGATAGTTTGTAATGATACTAGTAATGTTAGTGGAGGTGATAGAAAGTGTAAAAGTCAGAACTTGGTGATTGAAGAGATAGTGCCAGAAGTTGGTTATAGGAGAACAAAGAGTCAGTAGGTTTTTGTATGGAGATGCTTTCCCATGTGTATGATAGTATAAGAGAATATGAAGAGATGCAGGGAGGTAAAGAGAATATAATATAATATGAATTGAAGTGTTGGAAGTGAAGAAGAATTGTGAGAATACTTGTAGTGATGAAGAAGGAGAGGAGGTACAAAGGGATACATTTCTCTTACACAGTAGTTTGCAGGAAAATGGTAATGAAGGAGTGCAAATTTCATATGTTACTGGGGGGAGGAACTTCTACAAATAGTGTCAATGAAAATACAGAGGGGAAAGTTAGTCTGTTCATCATTGGTAAGGATAAAGGGGTGACGACTTGCAATATTGAAGAAAGAGGTTTCAGTGTGATTCGGAAGGAGTTGGGAAAGGTGGAAAATCTAGAAGTAGGTTGTGGAGATTGGGAACATAGCAATATTGAGGAAGAATTATTGCATGAGGAAGAGGATGTTGATCATATTAAAGCTGGGCAAACTTTTGTAAAAATAACGATCTGTAGTAGGAAAGAGAAAGCTCTTTTAGACCCTGGCAGTGAAATTAGTGAAGTGGCTAAAGAATTTTATAATTATATAAAGGATGATAATGAAGCATTGGATGTGCTAGTATTAGGATTGAAAATAATTGGTGCTACAGGTAAACTGAGTAAAGTGGTTAAACGTCAGATTATTTTAGAATTCGAATTTGGGGAATAAGTTTGGAACACAGTTTTTTTTGTGGTACCTGCCTTGAGTGTTAGTATTATCCTAGACATGGAGTGGTTAACAGATTGTAAAGCAGAGGTTACTTGTGGTGAAGTGTCACCAGTTTTGAGAGTGAAGGATCAGAAACAAAAGTGAATTTTGATGATATGGTAATCTAGTAGTAGATGAAAATAATCTAGGCAGTAGAAGATGAGAGTGATACCAGTAGGAGTTGTTGGGATTTAGAACTGAACTTAGATTATGGTAATAGTGAAGAAGAAAAATGAATACTTGAAGAATTGAAGGTCCAAATGGACAAACTAGAAGTGTTAAGTGAGCAACAGAAACAGGAGTTAAGGGAAGTTTTGTGGATTAAGTATTTTCAGATAAGCCAGGTAAAGTTAAGAGTTTTGAGTGTAAATTAGATGTGAAACCGCATGAGTCTTTTGCAAGAAAACCTTTTTCTATACTGTTTGCATTGAGGAAAGCAGTGTATAAGGAAACTAAGAGGACGGTAGAGTGTGGTGTCATAGAGAGGAGTAAGAGTAGTGGGTAAACAGGATGGTAGTGTGAGGATGGTCCTAGATGCTAGAATGTTGAATACTATAATGAGTAGAGAAAGTGATCACCCAGAGATTATCAGTGGAATATTGCATAAATATTACAATATGAATTGCATGACCAGTCTGGATCTGATACTGGGCTACTGGAAAATTCCACTTGCAAAGGAGTATAGGAAGTATACTGCATTCTAGGTGAATGGGAAGTGTTACCAATATACTGTGGTTCCCTTTGGCTTGAAAATTAGTGTGTCAGTGTTCATACGAGCTATTGACCAAGTCTTAGGACCAGAACTGAGTTCCAAAATAAAAGTGTTTGTGGATGACCTGTTAGTTGCCACAGAAACTTGAGAAGAGCATTGTAACTTATTGAATGAGGTATTTCAGGCTTTGAGAAAAGGGGGAATGACTTTGAGACTTAAGAAATGTGAGTTCAAAAGAAAAGAGATTAAATTCTTGGGTAGAATCTGATCCACCACTGGTATCAAAGTCGACACTGAAAAGACAAAAGTAATTAAGGAATGTCCATTTCCTAAGAATCATACACAGTTGAAGTATTTTCTAGGTTGTGAAATTTCTACAGAAATTTTGTGTCTGGTCAGGCACAATAACCCATGTTTGAATAAGTTGTTGAGTCCTTGACACATGGATGTGAGAAAGCTTTTAATCAGTGAAATTATTTCAGAATTTTGGGAATGATGAGAAGGAACATCATAGGACAATCGCCTCTGCAAGCAGATCGTTGACTAAATATGAGAGAAATTATATTGTAACTGAATGTGAAGCTTTAGTGATAGTTTGAGGATTCAAAACAATTCAGAGATAGTCTATGGGGAAACAAAACTATAATTTATACTGATCACAGAGCTCTCAAATTTTACAAGAAATTTAGGCTGATGCATTCATGGTTTACAAGGTGCACAATATTTGCACAGCAGTTTGAGTACAAGATCAAATACATCAAAGCTACACAGAACAGGATGACAGGCACATTACCCAGATTGCCACTAGGAGAAAATGGTGAAATAGGTCAAGATTTAAATGAGGAGAATGTAAAATTATTTTATATGAAAGGGGTTCCTGGAGAAAATAAAATAGAAAATATTTTTAAATACATGAGGGGGAGATACCAAAATCGTGATGAGGTATGGAAAATGCTAAAGAAAGCTTGGATATGCCGAATGCTAACAATAAGTTGCTGCAGTACTACAAAGTATGTGGGAGAGTTTTATTTAGACAAAGTAATGAGAATTCAGAGGATTGGAAGGTGTGTTGGCCCAGTGAATACATAGATGACATAATTGATTACATTCATTTGAGTTTTGGACATATAGGTGCTCTATCCTTTGTGCAAAGTAACTGGCAAGGCAATTTTGGCTAAGTTAGAAAAAGCCTGTTTTGTAAAATTTGGTAAACCCAGAATTATACTTTCTGACAGCAGGTCACACTTTACTGGTACAAATGGAAGGAGGGGTTTGCTAGTCATGGAATAACTGTAATACATACATCAGGAAATCCTGCAGTACATTATACGAGAGAAATTGGAAGATAGTGCTGCACATATTGCAGCAAGAAGTACAATTCATGGGGAGATATCATAGAAAATATAGAGGATGTGATGAATACTGTGAGTCATGATGTAACAGGGTTTACTGTTTATGAGATTATGAATGGAGAAAGGACTTTAAATTTGGTAGAGGCTGTCTTTTCCTCTTATGGAAGAATTAAGTTGGGATGGAAAAAGAAAGTAATGAGGGGATTAGTGGAAAAAAGGTTAGAGGAGAGGAAGAAAAGATGGGATGAGAGGATAAATAGGGTAGATATCAAAGCAGGAGACCTGGTGTTGGTTAAGACCTATCAGAAATCCAAGGAGATAAATAGTGAGATATCAAAATTTTTTGATGTGTACAAAGAATCTGTTTTAGTGGCTAATATTCCACATTCAAATGCATTCTATCTGACTTATCCCAAGTCAAAGAAGAAATTTGCTCTTAAGAATGTGGTCAATTTAAAACGGTATAAGGCAAGAACAACATTGGCAAAAACTGTGGCTGTAATGAAGGAAAGGTTCTTTGCGAGATTTGGGACCGAGGAGGAAATACAGAGGGATGACTGGGTGTGAAGAGTGAACCTCATGTGTTTCACTACTCTTTAGTGAACATGTGCAGTGGTGTGCATAGGGCCCCAAGCTGTGACAGTGCTGTTTCATTTTTTAGTTTTCTGCACTGCTTCCCACTCTTCTACTATTCTTTATATCTGTTAAAACAATGCTTCAACTATCAAGCTATCCAGAGCAAGGACTAAGTATATGCTACCTAATGCGACTGTATTGTTTGTTCATTTTCCTGTGGATGACCAGATAACGAGTTAGTGGTGGAAGATTTGTTGAAAGATCAACAATATTAAGATAATTTTTTGGGAACAGTTTTGTGTAGTAACGTTGAAAGTACTAACAAAAGCAAAGAATGGTATGATAGTGTGGCAATGAATCTGATTTATAAGTAGCTTGAACAATAATAACAAGGTAGCTGAGATTCAGTTACTGTACATAGATAGTCATTAAATATATATAAAAAAAATTGATGATGTGTAATGTGCATGTAAAGTAGAGAAGCTGTGGATAGGATTTGGTTGTGGATGTGTGTGGAGGAAAGGATTAGAAGTGACTGCTGGATGAAATCATAACATTTGATGGGAAATGGTAAGATAATGTAATAGGTAACTACTGAAGTGTAGAAGGAATAGGTCAGAATAATAGTGAAGAAATATTTATAATGAGTGACACTTATAGGAATGTTATGAGATGGAGAGAAATCATGAAGTGCAGAAGGGATAGATGATGTTTGTTAATGAGGAAAGAGATAAAATAAGATGAGCAGTAGTTCGGAGAGGATTATAATACAAAGTAAAATGGGGCAAAAAAGTTAAAAAGAAAGTTAGAGGATATTATATATGGAAGATGTTAGAGACCTTACCATTTTGTAATCAGAAGGATTAATTAGAGTTCAGTAAAGGTTGAAAGGGGAGCAGTACGAGTGAAGGTTTTGAGGAATTAGAAATCAATGTGGAAAGTGTTGATCAGTATGGTATGGCACATCATAAAACCTTGAAGGAATTGAGTTAATGGGAAACATGATAACTTTACACAGCAATAACAAATTCCAAAAGGGTAACAGATAATATACTTAAATCTATCAGAGTTGTTAAATTACCCACGAATACATACATTTGCACCCTTGCTGTTCCCAGAGGAAATAAATTGCAGTGTAAATGGTGTAAAGATTTGATTATGAACTGTAAATGAGAAGTGTTTGAAGAATAAATTTGTATACTAGTATATAAAATTTTGTTTCAAACCACATAGTTAGTTTGTAATGGAAGAGTAAGCTGATTGGAAATACAACATGTTCGATGATGTGGTGAGTCGAGTAGTTACCAGCTTTAAGCAATAGAATGTGAGTTGTTATAATAGACTGACTTAACTTCTTAAGAATATAAGACAAAAGGAAAAAAATTACATGTAGTGACAAATAATAAAGAAAGCTATTAATTGAGTACATATAAGTATGTGTGGCTGTAAGAACTGGTTCTCAGTATTGTAGAGTCAGAAATTCTTCCAAAGACACTCCAAAGTGTGTGACGATAAGCAGTGTATACTATAGTTAAGGATCTAGCAAGGTTAGTCAGCAGAGTATTCTATAAGTTTATTGTAATTATTTGTTATCTTAGAATTTTTTGTTTTTGTGCTGTAACTCACATGTCTTGGTGTTAATTTTTACTATTTGAAATATTCATTTGTCAAATTGATTTGCTTGATTGATGTTAGTACTCTGTAAGAACTGTGTAAAATACTTATACTTCTTTACTTGTTTATTTCTAAGAGTAAACGAACAAAATGACGCCTTATCATCGGCTTCGTCAATATAAAGCATAACACCTCAATATGCCCAATCTTACCTGTTCTTATAGGATCGGCTACCTTACTCATTAATTTACTACATATTATTTCCAATAACACTAAACAGGTATCGCCATTATATTTTAATTGTTTTCAAAAGCAAGTTATTATTATTATGATCGATGAAATCACAACAAATCATGCAGGATGCATTTTTAACGATAGCTTTACACTTGCCCAGCCTTTATTCATGCAATATTATGTATATCTAAAAACAAAGATGATGTAACTTACCAAATGCAAGTGTTTGTATGTTGATAGACACACAAACATACACACAAAATTCAAGCTTTCGCAACCCACAGTTGCTTCACCAGGAAAGAGGGAAGGAGAAGGAAAGACGAAAGGATGTGGGTTTTAAGGGAGAGGGTAAGGAGCCTCGCTGCGATGGAGCACTTCCTTTCACGCCGATCACCTGCCACCCTACCTAAAACCTCTTTCCTCATTACCTTAGCCAGCTTCATCCTGAACCACAACTTCCTCACTTTCGAAGGCCAGACATACCAACAATTAAAGGGAACAGCCATGGGTACCAGGATGGCCCCCTTGTACGCCAACCTATTTATGGGTCACTTAGAGGAAGCCTTCTTGGTTACCCAGGCCTGCCAACCCAAAGTTTGGTACAGATTTATTGATGACATCTTCATGATCTGGACTCATAGTGAAGAAGAACTCCAGAATTTCCTCTCTAACCTCAACTCCTTTGGTTCCATCAGATTCACCTGGTCCTACTCCAAATCCCATGCCACTTTCCTCGACGTTGACCTCCATCTGTCCAATGGCCAGCTTCACACATCTGTCCACATCAAACCCACCAACAAGCAACAGTACCTCCATTATGACAGCTGCCACCCAATCCATATCAAACGGACCCTTCCCTACAGCCTAGGTCTTCGTGGCAAACGAATCTGCTCCAGTCCGGAATCCCTGAACCATTACACCAACAACCTGAAAACAGCTTTTGCATCCTGCAACTACCCTCCCAACCTGGTACAGAAGCAAATAACCAGAGCCACTTTCTCATCCCCTCAAACCCAGAACCTCCCACAGAAGAATCCCAAAAGTGCCCCACTTGTGACAGGATACTTTCCGGGACTGGATCAGACTCTGAATGTGGCTCTCCAGCAGGGATACAACTTCCTCAAATCCTGCCCTGAAATGAGATCCATCCTTCATGAAATCCTCCCCACTCCACCAAGAGTGTCTTTCTGCTATCCACCTAACCTTCGTAACCTCTTGGTTCATCCCTATGAAATCCCCAAACCACCTTCCCTACCCTCTGGCTCCTACCCTTGTAACTGCCCCTTGTGTAAAACCTGTCCCATGCACCCTCCCACCACCACCTACTCCAGTCCTGTAACCCGGAAGGTGTACACAATCAAAGGCAGAGCCACGTGTGAAAGCACCCACATGATTTACCAACTGACCTGCCTACACAGTGAAGCTTTCTATGTGGGAATTACCAGCAACAAACTGTCCATTCGCATGAAGGGACACAGGCAGACAGTGTTTGTTGATAATGAGGATCACCCTGTGGCTTAACATGCCTTGGTGCATGGCCAGCACTTCTTGGCACAGTGTTACACCGTCCGGGTTGTCTGGATAGTTCCCACTAACATCAACCTATCAGAACTCCGGAGATGGGAACTTGCCGTTCAATATATCCTCTCTTCCCGTTACCCTCCAGGCTTCAACCTCCGCTAATTTCAAGTTGCCGCTGGTCATACATCACCTGTCATTCAACAACATCTTTGCCTCTGTACTTCTGCCTCAACTGACATCTCTGCCCAAACTCTTTGCCTTTACATACGTCTGCTTGTGTATGTATATGTGTGGATGGATATGTGTGTGTGTGTGTGCGAGTGTATACCTGTCCTTTTCTCCCCCTAAGGTAAGTCTTTCTGTTCCCGGGATTGGAATGACTCCTTACCCTCTCCCTTAAAACCCACATCCTTTCGTCTTTCCCTCTCCTTCTCTCTTTCCTGAGAAGCAACTGTGGGTTGCGAAAGCTTGAATTTTGTGTGTGTGTTTGTGTTTGTTTGTGTGTCTATCAACATACCAACGCTTTCATTTGGTAAGTTACAACATCTTTGTTTTTAGATATATTTTTCCCACGTGGAATGTTTCCCGCTATTATATTCATATCAATATTATATATAAATATACAGACAGTACCAAAAGATCGATCTCTCTACTGTAAGCAATAGAGGCAAATATGCTATTCAAGTTCCATTACATCAATCTTGACTCGTATTGTTACATAGCCTCCAAGACTGTGATGTCTTGAAGAGGGTTCCAGACAGAACAGGCTTATTTGTTGTGTACTGTGACAGGAGAGGGTATTTGTTTTGGTGAATCCACTCACTCTCAGATTCACTCAACAAGTCAGTACATACATTCTACAGTATTTAAGTTGAGTTAATGGGCACAGACAAAATGCCCTTAACTAAATCCCACATTTGTTTATAGGTCATCTTAGAAACACTTCATACTAATCACTTCATATTCACATCACATTTTTTTCTTGGATGAAGCCCTCAGTTCTTCAATCGATTGTGCAATTCAGGGATCACAGCTGGGTTCGACGATTGGCATCCTAGGTCATGACCCTTATCAGGCCACTTGTTTAACCAGAGAGGATTTGGTCCTCTTCTTTTCCTCTTAATTCCAATTTTAAATCATCCATCCTTGCTGTTCGGTGAGAGGATAAATCGTATTTCAGCATCGTCATTGTCGCTGATACTAAGAAGGTATCTCATGGAAATCTTCAGTACTTTCTTTAATTTTCTTAGTAAGTTAGTATAACTATGTATTTATCCATGAGTGCTTTTATTTAGTCCATGCTGAGTGTAGTCTTGGAATCATTCAGTGTTTCTTGTATCTATATTTGGTTCATTAGTGATAATACTTCTTCAGGTCTATGTGAGGGAACAAGCCTTTAATTACATCAATATCACAATCTGCCAGGAGGTAGCTCCCTTCATGGGGTATTTTCATTATTTTGTATGGACCTGTATATAAATATTGCCATTTCTTATTCAGTCTTTTCCTGGTTGATGCTTTTGGGTGATTTCTCAATATAATTTCTTCCCCAACATCATATGTGACTACTTTCTTCACGTTTTTATCAAACTGGGTTTTTCTCAATTGTGCTTGATGCTTCAGGTTTTCATAGACCTTCTTCACCATATCTTCTTTCTTCATAATCTTTTGTTCTATCACAGGTAATTTCTGCATCCATTCTGGCACAATTCTTTCACCAAACACTGATTGGTTAGGTGAATAACCTGTCGATAAATAAGGTAAGTCATTATACACTTTCTCAAATTCATAAATCCATTCAATCCATTTATAATGTTGTTTGGGTATGTACGTCCATAAAAATTGGTTCAACTCTCAGTAGATTCTTGCAATTGGATTTCTACAAGGGTAAAATCTTGAGATGTAAATGTGCTGGATTCCTTGTTCTTTCATAGTGTCTCTCCATACTTTGCTTGTATAATAAGCAACGTTGTCTGTCACAATCACTATAGGTTTGCCAAGCTTAGTTATATAGTTGTTAGTAAATTTGCGTAACATGGGTCGAACGTGGAGATTTTTCAAAGGATATAATTTCACGTATTTTGAAAAGAGATCATTGAAAGCCAAAATATATTTGAACCATCCATGTGTCATCCAGGTTTTAAGTTGTAAGACATTTGCAGGGGCAGATGTGGACTCTGACCACAATATATTGGTTATGAATTGTAGATTAAACTGAAGAAACTGTAAAAAGGTGAGAATTTAAGGAGATAGGGCCTGGATAAACTGAAAGAACCAGAGGTTGTACAGAGTTTCAGGGAGAGCATAAGGGAACAATTGACAGGAATGGGGGAAAGAAATACAGTAGTAGAAGGATGGGTAGCTCTGAGGGATGAAGTAGTGAAGGCAGCAGAGGATCAGGTAGGTAAAAAGACAAGGGCTAGTAGAAATCCTTGGGTAACAGAAGAAATATTGAATTTAATTGATGAAAGGAGAAAATATATAAATGCAGTAAATGAAGCAGGCAAAAAGGAACACAAACATCTCAAAAATGAGATCGACAGGAAGTGCAAAATGGCTAAGCAGGGATGGCTAGAGGACAAATGTAAGGGGTAAGATAGATACTGCCTATAGGAAAATAAAAGAGACCTTTGGAGAAAAGAGAGCCACCTGTATGAATATCAAGAGCTCAGATGGAAACCCAGTTCTAAGCAAAGAAGGGAAAGCAGAAAGGTGGAAGGAGTATGTAGAGGGTCTATACAGGGGTGATATACTTGAGGACAATATTATGGAAATGGAAGAGGATGTAGATGAATATGAAATGGGAGATACGATACTGAGCGAAGAGTTTGACAGAACACTGAAAAACCTGAGTCAAAACAAGGCCCCTGGAGCAGACACATCCAATTAGAACCAATGACGGCCTTGGGAGAGCCAGTCCTGACAAAACTCTACCATATGGTGAGCAAGATGTATGAGACAGGAGAATTACTCTCAGACTTCAAAAAGAATATAATAATTCCAATCCCAAAGAAAGCAGGTGTTGACAGATGTGAAAATTACTGAACTGTCAGTTTAATAAGTCATGGCTGCAAAATACTAACGTGAATTCTTTACAGATGAATGGAAAAACTGGTAGAAGCCGACCTTGGGGAAGATCAGTTTGGATTCCATAGAAATATTGGAACACATTGGGCAATACTGACCCTACGACTTATCTTAGAGGAAAGATTAAGGGAAGGAAAACCTACGTTTCTAACATTTGTAGACTTAGCAAAAGCTTTTGACAATGTTGAATGGAATACTCTCTTTCAAATTCTAAAGGTGGCACGGGTAAAATACAGGGAGCAAAAGACTGTTTACAATTTGTACAGAAACCAGATGGCAGCATAAGAGTTGAGGGGCATGAAAGGGAAACAGTGGTTGGGAAGGGAGTGAGACAGGGTTGTAGCCTCTCCCTGATGTTATTCAATCTGCATGTTGAGCAAGCAGTAAAGGAAACATAAGAAAAATTTGGAGTAGGTATTAAAATCCATGGAGAAGAAATAAAAATGTTGAGGTTCGCCGATGACATTGTAATTCTGTCAGAGACAGCAAAGGACTTGGAAGAGCAGTTGAATGGAATGGACAGTGTCTTGAAAGGAGGATATAAGATGAACATCAACAAAAGCAAAACAAGGATAATGGAATGTAGTCGAATTAAGTCGGGTGATGCTGAGGGAATCCGATTAGGAAATGAGACACTTAAAATAGTAAAGGAGTTTTGCTATTTGTGGAGCAAAATAACTGATGATGGTTGAAGTAGAGAGGATATAAAATGTAGAATGGTAATGGCAAGGAAAGCGTTTCTGAAGAAGAGAAATTTGTTAACATCGAGTATAGTCATATTCACATGGATGTATTGAACACCTTTCATATTTATGTCAATTTCATTTCTGATAGTAACACAGAAGGCTGGTGGGGGTGAGGGAGGCAGGGTAGGAGTGATTTCAGCATATTACATAATATAGCTAGGAAAATGCATACACTGAGCAAGTGACAGAAAGCTAAGCTGAGAGACGTGTGAAGAATTATTAGTAACAATGGTAAAAAGCTCCATCTGCCAGCCATTATACAGTGGTTCGTGGATTATGTACATAGATATACAGATATGTTGATGTGGGAAGGACTTCTTTTGAATACATGGCATCTAAAATCACAGTTTGATTCAGAATAAGAGATGGATTAGTTACTTTACACGGAATTTTACCAGAATCAACATGTGGTCTATTACTGGAATAACTTTAAAGTAGTTTACTATATGAATTGTCATGTCAAAATACATTACCAGAGTTTTATAATTGCTTTAAATTTTACAAAGAATATGCTGCCAATTACAGCATTAAGTAAAAAGCTTCTCTTTTACAGAACACCAGTATATGTCTGGCAAAATATTCAGAAGAAAAGACCAGTCTTCTGCGACAGCACAACACACTTGAGAATGAATTTGAGAAGGTAAATTTAATAAAAGTTATGACAATAGTTGATTTATGTTGCTGAATATTATACTGTGGAGTCCCTCTTGTTTTATCAGAACTTCTTCACATGTGTGTGAACAATAAGTATCAAAATGAGCTGATTGTTTCCAGAAAATCATATACCAGTATCAAACCTAACACTCAAAACAAATATAATTAGATTAAATACACTTTACATTCCATCCTGGATTTTCCATTGTGTGATTAAATATACTTTTTGTTTCATAGAGCCACAGTGAGGAGCTCTTCTAGGATGTAGTAGTTGTTATAAAACAAAAATATGTTGGCAGCATCTAAAAAAAGAACAATTTTTTTCTTATTATATGAAATTGTGAAGATAACCACAACATTGACATTTTTATCATTAATTACATTGTTTTGTACATCTTTAGGGTTACAATCTGGTTGAACATTAAGCTTTTTCTGCTCTAATTGTACAGTGGAATTTAATTTGCCAATGCAGTCATTGATTTATTTGATCTGAATACTATTATTCAAGGCTTTGGATTTTAATTCAGTCTTTATAGCATTGACATTAGAGATTTTTTATCAGTTCTGCTGTCCATCCCATTATCTAGTTCAAGTTTTGGTTGTGATAATCAATTATTACACTTTCAGTTACAGTGATTTCATCTTCACTGTTTTAACACACTTCTTTAAGTACACTGATCTTGTTAGAAATGTTGCAAAGCAGGCTGAACATGAAACACAACATTAATACAATTTAAATCAAAAGTGTATTGCTAGGAAATGGAACTGCCCTTTGGCAGGTTCAACCATCAGATTATAAATAAAATTTAGCAATCAGTATGTTATACACTGTTCTTATAACATGTGTGTAATTAAAGTAATAATTGAAGACTGTGTTTTTGCATTACTTTAGATACAGAAATAAGCTCTACAAGAACTGGAAAGCCTCTTACATAAACTGATTTGTTGTTAAGTGTGTTTTCTGTATTAAATCCTATCCAATTTGTGTGGTTCAAAATTTCAGAAAATGGTGATTTGATTCTTAATTATGAGATTACTTTTATTGCTAGTATATTCTGTGAATCCTGATTTAGTAATGAACATTATAAATATCAGATATTTTGGAATGTGATTTCAGGAACTGATGTGAAACTGATATTGTGAAAAATTTAGTGAATGTTATGATTGTAGATTTAGTAAAATAATAGTAACCTGAAAGCCAGAAACAAGCCTGTTTGACTGTAAAGGCAATTGCAATAATATACTCAAGTGGCATCAAGAATGGTCATATTAGCAGTCACTCACAAAATATGTGTTCAATACACCATGAGCATATCAGAATGTGCATCAGTCATGGCATTGTAACTTTATTATATTGTTTCCTTGTCTGCTACATTACAGTATGACAAGTTGCTCACGTGGCCTAATTAGTAAAAATGACCATGCATGAAAAGTGGCAGATCCAACTTTGACTACTGCCTATTACAAAACTTTAAAAACAACATTTCAAGTGTTCCCATTGATGTCTTGGTAAACTCAGTAAGCCATAAACTGGAAGATAAATATAAATGGAAGATGGTGACATACAGCAAAAGGAGAAACAAGGCAACAGATGCGCAACAAAAGGAAAATGACTTTTTAATAATTGGCGATTCGCTGCTGAAGAATATCGCTGTCCCCAATTGCAAGATCGACGTACGACCTGGAATTAGAACGCATCAACTCGGTAAACATTTTAAAAATATGGTAAATGCAAGACAAGATACTACAGAACCAGATTCTGAAACCAGACATAACTATAATGGGGTGTTTATACATGTTGGAACGAATTCATTAAGGAGCAGCAGTGAGGAAGAAATGGCAAGCGAAACAAGAAACATGATTCGTTCTGCAAGAAATATGTATGCAGGATCTCATCTGATACTTAGCAGAATCATAAACAGAAGGTCGGTGAGTGAAAAATATATCGCCAAAATAAACTGTGCTCTTAAAGAACAATGTGATCGTCTTGGGGCAATTTTTATAGACCCAAACAAATTCCTATGTGAAAACTCACTAGCGAATTATGGCTTGCATTTAAATAGACTGGGGTCTGTAATGTTCAGCAGAATGTTTGCAGATGTCTGCAAAATCATTAGATGCAAGGGAAACTAATATGGCCTGAAGAGGGTGAAAATTCATACTCTCCAGCTGGAAAAGAAAAATATAAGCACCATATAAAAAAAGACGATACTAAAGAATTTGCCCCAGAATACAGCTCACAAGATGTAAACCAACAAAAGAAAAATTATGTAAAAGTACTTCATCAAAATGTTCAATACTTTGGTAACAAAAAATTAGAAGCAGAAGTAGTCCTGAGTGAAGTAAGACCAGACATATTATGCATAAGTTAACATGGACTAACTGAAAGTGAAATACATAATGTTGCAATAAAGGACTACAAACTAGCTAGTTACTTCTGCAGATCTAAATATAAGGGTGATGGCGTTTGTATATATATTAAAACAGGTACTCTATCAAAGAATGTAAACAGTGAAGTTGCTACATTACCCATAGCTAGAGAAAAAGACTTTGAAGTTACTGGTATAGTGGCAGAGGATTTTAGAGTGTTTTGTGTGTACAGGTCACCATGATCCCAACAACTACAGACCAGTTTCACTGATATCAGGTTTCTCAAAAATCCTAGAAATGCTTATGTATACCAGATTAATTAACTATTTGGACAAACATAACATTCTCATACCCTCACAACATGGTTTCAGAAAGGGTAAATCTACAGAATCAGCAATTGTCAGTCTAACAGAATACATTTTACAATCCTTAGATGAGAAAAAGGTTGTCTCTGCAATGTTTCTGGATCTTTCAAAGGCATTTGACACCATTGACCATGAAATGCTGATACAAAAATTAAGCAACTATGGCATTCGGGGGCAACCAGGTGAATGGATAAAATCATACTTGTGCAACCGCTAGCAGTATGTATCATTAGGAAACTCGTACCAATCGGAAACCAAATTCATCAAATATGGAGTGCCGCAGGGTTCAGTAATGGGGCCATTGTTATTTAGTGTATTTGTCAATGATTTAGGTGTTGAGGAGGAAGAAAAGAAAATATTGTATGCTGATGACCAAAATATGGAACAGCTTGAGAGAAGAGCATACATATCTGCAAATGTCACAGCTCAATGGCTGTTGGAAAATGAACTGGTTATAAATCTAAAAATGACTATGTATGCAGTGTTTAAAAACAAGGAAAAGGCTGTAGACATGGATTTAGAGGTTGATGGAACAAGGCTGGAAGAAGTAGAATCTGCTAGATTCGTAGGTATTCTTGTGGATAATGAACTGAAATGGAAAAAACATATTAATAATGTCTGTAAGAAACTGAGCTCTGTCATATTCTTAATGATGCAGCTATCACAGTATTCAGACAAGAACCTTCTGTGTACAGTGTATCATGGACTTTTCGAACCATACTTACAGTATGGAGTGACTGTGTGGGGAAACTCAAACAAACAAGAGACAAAACGACTGTTCACATTACAAAAAAAAGCAATTAGGACCATTTTAAGAAGAAAGACCTCTGAAACGTGCAGAAACTGTTTCAATAATTTAGGTATCTTAACTTTTTCATCGTTGTATATATACAAAAGAATAATGTACATCACAAAAGTTAGTGAGGACTGGATTACAAATGCTAGTGTGCACACCCACAATACAAGAAGGAAGAATGAAGTATGGAGCATATCCCACCGACTGGCAATGCTAGAAAAAGGACCCCAGTACTCTGGTATCAGACTACTAAGAAGTCTGCCCAAAAACCTGCAAGATAGTGTACTTCACAATGACTTTCCAAAGAAACTTAAAGACTATCTCATTGAAAAAGAGTTTTACAGTGTTGCAGAATACTTATGCCATTAAATTTGTATGTATTGTTACTCATTATCAGTGATGTAAAAATGTAAGCTAAAGGTGTAGAAAAATAAGTGATAAAGAATGTTAATACTTTGACATGTCCTATATTACATGTACATTTACTGTACACAATGTAATCTTACAGGATGAAATAAATTCAATTCAATTCAATTATCATTAAACATTATTAAGCTACATCAAGACTGAACCTAAATTAAGTGAAAATCATGTAAAACATTATTAAAAAACAGCACTAAGAGAGATAGATTATCAATAAAGGAGTATTCAGGTTTTCCAGTTGTTTCACTTATGGATTTATGTCGTTTGGTGCAAGTACCTCAGATTGAAAAGGAATGTTTCCTATGCCACCCTCTGTATCAGCTTTCGCAGAATAATGTCATAACTGTACTAGAAATTTATAACCAGTATTGTAAAAGTATTGGTGAGCACAGCTGTAATTGTTCTAATATGCACTGTCATAAGATTTGTATTTCAGAAGTTATCAATATCTCATTGACAAGAGAAGTATAGGCAGCATAGTGAACTGGCAGCATAATTTATGACATGTTAACATCAGTATTGAAGTTAACAACAGTTATGTGCCTTAGTACCTGTTAAATTAATAGTATGGCAGACTACTATGATTTTATAATGAATTACTTAATGGCAAGGAGTGCTAGCTAAAATAATATGCAAGAAAATTATTTACAAGGACTGCTGGCTAAAGTGGTCTAGATGGGTCCTTAGTAGATGGAGATGAGGTAGAACGAGGCATCTAATAGGAGTAATACAACTCAATGTAGAAGGAAAGTAGGAAGAAAACAATATGTGGGAATTCTGTTGGGTTTTAGCCCACAAAAAACACACTTGATACTGTAAGAGTTGATATATTTCATATTGGTAAGGACAAATGTCCACATTACAGCATGTCATACAGTGAACTGAATAAGCAAGATGGCACAGGCTGTTAGGTTAAAGATCTCACAATGGCAGAGATGTGTTGTTCGTACTTGTTGATGCCAAACAATTGCCTCCCCCCCCCCCCCCCCCCACTTCCCCTCCAACCTCCACCCCCCACCGCAGTGTGGACCACGGTTTGAGTGCAATGGAAGTGGGGCGTGTCCGGCAATGAAAGCAGTAAGGGCAATGGCAGTGATGTGATTGGATGTTCTTCTCCATAGTTTGTTGTGGCAGGGACCACGCTGGGAGGTCAACATGGAACTCCTGTAGGTAGTTTGCATGGACAAGGCGTCGGCCAGCATGTGGGGATGGACCACTGTATGAAGGGACTGTGTCCCCCGCGTGTTTGGCTGGCAGCATCCGAACTGAAACCCTCCCTAGGGGGGGGGGGGGTCACCATTGCTCAAAGGACCATGTGGTCAACCCCTTGCAGGAGCAGGTGGGAGCTGCAAATCAACTGATGAACTGGGTTCCTGCTCAGGTGGAGCAAGTTGTCTTGCAACAGGATGAAGATGTGGTTGTCATCAATGAGAATGGTAATGTCCTCCACACGTTCAGATGGGATTTTGGTTTGCAGAACCACTAGAGGGGTTAGCAGGGAGGAGGTAGAGAGAGGGAGTGAGAACCCAAGGAACAGCATTGATGATGACGCAGGCAAACGTTCTGGTGAGGGCTGTGGCAGCAACTCTGAGGGGTCATAGCTTGAGCACTAGTCCTCACTGTATGACTTGCTGTAATGTAGACATCTTGTTAAATATATTGAGTCTTACAGTATTAAGTGTGTTTTCCTTGGGCTTCAACCCAAAAGGAATTCCCACAGTAGTCCCATGTCAGAGTCACCACTGTGAGAATTCAGTTGGGTTGTAGCCCAAGGAAAACACACTTAATACTGTAAGACTGGATATATTTCATATAAGCAAGTACAAACATCCACATTACAGCAAGTCATACTGTAAACTGAATAAGTAAGATGGTCCGGGCCATTAGGTTAAGGAGTCAAAGCTCTTGCGATGGCAGAGATATGTCATTCGTAGTTGTCAATGCGACAAATCTGAGTGTTGGAACTTAAATAGTGGCAACTATTTATTCACAACTGATACAAAAGAGTTACATGTTTGCACTTGTTACTGTCTATGAAAGTAGTCACCAGCATTATGTAGAAGTCATTGCCAGCAGTGTGGAAGGTGTAGGATAGCGTTAGCAGAGCCTGTTCTGTTGATGGTGGGAATGGAGTGGTCTAAAGTTATGGCGATTATCATGTACGGCTGTGATGGTTTTATCCTAACACATTATGTTCCTCACAGTAGACCATCAATGCCCAGTATTACTGTTCATTTTTGGAGCATCACCTACGACCAGCTTTGCAAAAAAAGCGGCAACACTTTCTGTGCAATCCACCCATCAGTTTGCACGACAATGCACTGGCACATATAGTGCAAGCTGTGGCTGCTCTGTTCAGTCAATGGGACTGGAAAGTACTGTACCATCCACCATACTCCCCAGACTTAAGTCCTTGTGACTTTGATTTGATTCAGAAGATGAAGGAACAACGTCATGGCATTTGCTTCAGAACTGTTCCAGAGATTTGACAGGCAGAAGACCACGCCATTCACACCATCAAGAGAACAGGCTCTGCTAATGGTATACTACTCCTTCCACATTAATGGCAATGGTTTCTATACAACGCTGGAGACTAATTCAAAGGACAGTAACAGATGCAAACATGTAACTCTTTTGTATCAGTTGTGAATAAATGGTTGCCACTATTTAAGTTCCAACCCTCGTCTATAGAAGAAGGAGGTACAGTTTTTAAAGATGATGCTGTACCCTAATGTATGTAGTATGGTAGGAAACAGGGTAGGTGAACCAAGGAAGGAGGACATATTCCTGTGTTAAGGTAAGGTTACCATCTCTGTAGAAAGAGAGAAAAGTATGATGAAATAGGAGAAATTTGTCTGAGGAAAGAAGTGTGTGATGCTGGTGAAGTAGAGGAAACACTTCTGCAGAAAGAAGGATGTAATGTGATTTCAGTAAGAATTACGTATTAGTATTTTTGAGACTAACTCCAATGTCATGTGGAAGGAAACTTGCCAGAGTGGTAAAAGACTGAAAAATGTGCTTGTACAGAAAAGTATTAAATATAGGAAGATTGTCTTAGTTTGTATGGTAAAAATAATAGATGACTCTAAGACATATGTGTTACAACACAAAAGTCATAGGAAAATGTAAGATTTATAAGTACTCCAAATCCAGTCCTACCTATACTGTGATTAAGAAAAAAACTGTAAAACTGTTATGAAAGGCTAATAACAGCCAGCATCTATTGTTTTCTCATGAAATCTACATGTTTTGAAAAGTCTTTCACGTACTCATGCTTGCAAGAGTATTATTATAACTTTACTGCAGTGCCATTAAGCATCAAATATTCCAATGATAAGGTAGTATTAGACAAAAGGCATACAAGCACATTAAAATAATTATACTGTAGTGGACTTTAAGGTTTGAATATTCATCATACTAAGAAAATGTTGAGTGCAAATCTAAAGGCGCATTATTTCAATTAAAAGTATGGTATGATTACTACCATATTGTTAATCATGATGAAATACCCAGAAGTACAACATGAGAAGCACATTAATCTACTTACAAGATAATGGTTATTAACTTTATAATGGATTAGTAATTAATGAGACTTATCAAAAGATTTTATTGAGACCATAAAAGGATTTAAAAGTGATAGAATCTTGAGATGTGGATGAGGAAAAGTAGCTTTATTTACAACAAGACTATTAATCTAAGTGAGATGATATGTGGAGTTACATACTGTAATGTGGCAGAATTGGATGGCACATAGAGGGTCATAGAGTACCTTATGAACCACAGAGCTTGATACCAATGATGCATATAGTGCTTATTCATTGTGAACACCAATTAAATTTGTTTATTCAGGTCTTTATTGCTATTCAGGAGAAACAAAACTGGCATTCTACGGATCGGAGCGTGGAATGTCAGATCCCTTAATCGGGCAGGTAGGTTAGAAAATTTAAAAAGGGAAATGGATAGGTAGAAGTTAGATATAGTGGGAATTAGTGAAGTTCGGTGGCAGGAGGAACAAGACTTCTAGTCAGGTGACTACAGGGTTATAAACACAAAATCAAATAGGGGTAATGCAGGAGTAGGTTTAATAATGAATAGGAAAATAGGAATGCGGGTAAGCTACTACAAACAGCATAGTGAACGCATTATTGTGGCCAAGATAGATACGAAGCCCACACCTACTACAGTAGTACAAGTTTATATGCCAACTAGCTCTGCAGATGATGAAGAAATTGATGAAATGTATGACGAGATAAAAGAAATTATTCAGGTAGTGAAGGGAGACGAAAATTTAGTAGTCATGGGTGACTGGAATTCGCCAGTAGGAAAAGGGAGAGAAGGAAACATAGTAGGTGATTATGGATTGGGGGGAAGAAATGAAAGAAGAAGCCGCCTTGTAGAATTTTGCACAGAGCATAACTTAATCATAGCTTACACTTGGTTCAAGAATCATGAAAGAAGGTTGTATACCTGGAAGAATCCTGGAGATACTAAAAAGTATCAGATAGATTACATAATGGTAAGACAGAGATTTAGGAACCAGGTTTTAAATTGTAAGACATTTCCAGGGGCAGATGTGGATTCTGACCACAATCTATTGGTTATGAACTGCAGATTGAAACTGAAGAAACTGCAAAAAGGCAGGAATTTAAGGAGATGGGACCTGGATAAACTGAAAGAACCAGAGATTGTAGAGAGTTTCAGGGAGAGCACAAGGGAACAATTGACAGGAATGGGAGAAAGAAATACAGTAGAAGAACAATGGGTAGCTCTGAGGGATGAAGTAGTGAAGGCAGCAGAGGATCAAGTAGGTAAAAAGACGAGGGTTAATAGAAATCCTTGGGTAACAGAAGAAATATTGAATTTAATTGATGAAAGGAGAAAATATAAAAATGCAGTAAATGAAGCAGGCAAAAAGGAATACAAACGTCTCAAAAATGAGATCGACAGGAAGTGCAAAATGGCTAAGCAGGGATGGCTAGAGGACAATTGTAAGGATGTAGAGGCTTGTCTCACTAGGGATAAGATAGATACTGCCTACAGGAAAATTGAGACATTTGGAGAGAAGAGAACCACTTGTATGAATATCGAGAGCTCAGATGGCAACCCAGTTCTAAGCAAAGAAAGGAAGGCAGAAAGGTGGAAGGAGTATATAGAGGGTTTATACAAGGGTGATGTACTTGAGGACAATATTATGGAAATGGAAGAGGATGTAGATGAAGATGAAATGGGAGATAAGCTACTGCGTGAAGAGTTTGACAGAGCACTGAAAGACCTGAGTCGAAACAAGGCCCCGGGAGTAGACAACATTCCATTAGAACTACTGATGGCCTTGGGAGAGCCAGTCATGACAAAACTCTACCATCTGGTGAGCAAGATGTACGAGACAGGCGAAATACCCACAGACTTCAAGAAGAATATAATAATTCCAATCCCAAAGAAAGCAGGTGTTGACAGATGTGAAAATTACCGAACTATCAGTTTAATAAGTCACAGCTGCAAAATACTAACGCAAATTCTTTACAGACGAATGGAAAAACTGGTAGAAGCGGACCTCGGGGAAGATCAGTTGGGATTCGGTAGAAATGTTGGAACACGTGAGGCAATACTAACCTTACGACTTATCTTAGAAGAAAGAGTAAGAAAAGGCAAACCTATGTTTCTAGTATTTGTAGACTTAGAGAAAGCTTTTGACAACGTTAACTGGAATACTCTCTTTCAAATTCTGAAGGTGGCAGGGGTAAAATACAGGGAGCGAAAGGCTATTTACAATTTGTACAGAAACCAGATGGCAGTTATAAGAGTCGAGGGGCATGAAAGGGAAGCAGTGGTTGGGAAAGGAGTGAGACAGGGTTGTAGCCTCTCCCCGATGTTATTCAATCTGTATATTGAGCAAGCAGTAAAGGAAACAAAAGAAAAATTCGGAGTAGATATTAAAATCCATGGAGAAGAAATAAAAACTTTGAGGTTTGCCGATGACATTGTAATTCTGTCAGAGACAGCCAAGGACTTGGAAGAGCAGTTGAACGGAATGGACAGTGTCTTGAAAGGAAGATATAAGATGAACATCAACAAAAGCAAAACGAGGATAATGGAATGTAGTCGAATTAAATCGGGTGATGCTGAGGGGATTAGATTAGAAAATGAGACACTTAAAGTAGTAAAGGAGTTTTGCTATTTAGAGAGTAAAATAACTGATGATGGTCAAAGTAGAGAGGATATAAAATGTAGACTGGCAATGGCAAGGAAATCGTTTCTGAAGAAGAGAAATTTGTTAACATCGAGTATAGATTTAAGTGTCAGGAAGTCGTTTCTGAAAGTATTTGTATGGAGTGTAGCCATGTATGGAAGTGAAACATGGTCGATAACCAGTTTGGACAAGAAGAGAATAGAAGCTTTCGAAATGTGGTGCTACAGAAGAATGCTGAAGATAAGGTGGGTAGATCACGTAACTAATGAGGAGGTATTGAATAGGATTGGGGAGAAGAGAAGTTTGTGGCACAACTTGACTAGAAGAAGGGATCGGTTGGTAGGACATGTTTTGAGGCATCAAGGGATCACAAATTTAGCACTGGAGGGCAGCGTGGAGGGTAAAAATCGTAGAGGGAGACCAAGAGATGAATACACTAAGCAGATTCAGAAGGATGTAGGTTGCAGTAGGTACTGAGAGATGAAGGAGCTTGCACAGGTTAGAGTAGCATGGAGAGCTGCATCAAACCAGTCTCAGGACTGAAGACCACAACAACAACATTGCTATTCAAACTTTAATTGGTTTCATATCACATATTTAAATAGTTCTAATGTCAGTCTCACAGTCATTTTAACTATGTGATTATCTGATCATAAAATATTTGTGCTATTGTCAACACATGGCCATTTTCAGCACTGAAGTATAATGGATTTCTACGGCAAAAGTCATCAATTCTGTAACATGCCAAAATTGTCAAACAATGGCAAATACATGATGGAACGTAGCAATATTATATAGCTTCAGCTGCCAGAGACTGCAGTTATGTGTGTGTGAGTTGCCTTTGCACATTGTGTGTGTGTGTGTGTGTGTGTGTGTGTGTGTGTGTGTGTGTGTGTGTTTCTGTTGTCTGTTTTGAACAAAGGTCTTGCTGGCCGAATGCTTATATTGTGACAGTCTGTTTGTTGTGCCTATCTATGACTCAGCATCTGCACTATATGGTGATTTCAAAACTATGTTAGCATATTGCGGCATACCATAATTAGGTAGTAATTTAAATGCCCATTAAAAATGTAGTGAATAGTTTCAGCTTAATGTAATTTCCGATAATACTGTTATTGTGTTTTGTGAGATTATCATCAGAATAAGAACTCCATGACATGACACACATATGTTAAACTCGTTTCTGTAAATCCTTAAAGATTTAATTGTAATTTCAGCAGAAAATGTGTTTGTAATAATATTCTTTTATGGAATGCATTACTGTGATTATATTTAAGTGACATGGCATAAAACATGCTGGTCCAGTCTTGTAGTAGGTTTTGTAATGCACACCCTGCATTTTCATTAATTCATTGAAAAGTTTGTACAAGAACTGTGACAACTTGTTCTTTCAGTAGGTAGAAATGATAAACATTGTTGATATGCAAAAACAAATGAACTGCTGGCAGAACTATTGAGAACTGATAGTTATTATGACAAAGCATATGTATATGAACCTTCAAATGAGCACCGCATTACAAGAGGCAAGTTTGATTAGCAACAGGAAGAAATTTGCAATAGCACTCCTGAGGAATTATATGTATCCCTGTGTGTTTTACCAACAAATAGTGCAAAGGAAAACCTTAAAATAAGTTACTGTAGAGGAGAACACAAATAATGTGTACATCTCTTATTTTATTTGCACGTGTAGAATCACACCAAGGGATGACACATCTCTGAGTTGGGATAGTGATCACAGTAAATTTGTGAGAAGTGCCTGTGTGGGCATGGATATTGAAAGTCATAGGATCACTAGCCTAGTTTGGAGAAGCTTGAAACTCTTTGTGAATATATACTTTCGAGCAGTTTTGATATTGATCAGACAAATGAAATGCTACATTCATATTCATTCATTCTTTTCATAGACTTATTTGGAAATGTATCGTCTCTGTTGTTATGATTTAATAGAAGTTTCATGTTATCCAGTTGATTTTGTGTATGTTTATGGACAATATACGTATTACAAATATAAAAGTCTTCAAATATTATTAAAGAGAAGCTGGAGCAGAAGTACTGCATTTCCTTAAGGTAATAATTATACAATGAGGAGACAGTCTGTCATAGCTCCATATATGGCCACGGTTGAGTGACTAAAAGACACAAAGGAGTAATATTAAATTTTCATTAATTAAATCACATAAATTTGGACAGAGCACTACAAATGATAATACTATGCAATAGCACTGGTAATTCATTGCACAAAATTCAGTGAAATAGCACCTGTTAATCTGTTCGGTAAACTGTATCACTCTATCAGTCATTCACTGGTAATTTCTGATCATACATTGATACTGAAGCAAAGCTGATGCCTCACAACCCACTTACTCAAGGATTTGTATCTGTTCACGTGGGCATATTGTGGTAATTTACTATGCCATCCATTGTGAATCCTCTTTCACCAGCAAATAAATGCAGACTGTGCTGCTACATTACATCTTATTTTGTCACCTAGTTTTTCAGCCAAGCTGTGACATAACATTCTCTTCCTTAAATTAAATGAATATAAATACAATTCTTGCAGTCAAAAGCTCGATCAAAAACAATCTGTATAGGGGTTGTGTAACTCGGTATCACAGATTACTAAACTTGAGATCTTCTCATTGTCTTGGAATTCTTGCCATGAACTGGATTCACATTTTAGGTTCAGTCATTATGTAATGTGAAATAGGAGGCAGATACTCTTATATACTTCTCATTGCAGATCTATTGCACACAATGATGCAGGTGGCACATCACAAGGCCTCTGACCAAGAATGCCTGCCAGCGAGCTGGCTACCATTAGTTTTGTAAAATCCCAAACAAGGTTTTCTTTATTGCTATTACAGACTTTCAATATTAGAATTAAACATAAATACATCCAAATGAAATTACTTGCCTATGTTATTGTTCCAAATATTCTCATCAGTTTGAGGGATTCATTTCAGCCAAATTACAATGTTATTACACACATTTACATTAAATATGTAAATCGAACAGTCAGTATCCCAGCTTTCTTAATTACATAAAGATAAAAATACATTCAATGTTCCTAACATGTGAGTGGCTTATACGTGATAAGATCCTTTAATTAATATGCCACAGCAAGATGGCGGCAGTAGAAAAGTGCAGTGGCACATTGCTCTTTAAAAGTAATAACTTAAATACTTCAGCATGTAAAAAATGTCAAAAACATGTTATAAAAGGAATCAGGTGTGTGATGTGCAACTACTGGCTACACAAAAAGTGTGCAAAGATGGGTTTAAAATTCATCAGCGACGATTTTCAATGGTCACATTTTGAGTGTTTACATATGGAAAATGTAACACTAGCGACATCAGTGAACACAAAAGAACGATTTATTAAATCTCTGAAAACTGAAATAGACAATCTAAAATCAGAAATAGCACTACTGAAACAAGAAAATAGTGAGCTGATGAGACATGAAAAATGTAACGGTGAAAAATGCGAAAATGAAAAACACCAAATCAAAAGCGGTAACAGATTTGTAAACAAACGTAACAGTGAAAACTGAAGAATGGGCTACACCCAGTTTACGGAATCTTCTAGCTGTGCTATATGTGTAGAAGATGAAAGTGGAACTCAAAAAAACTCCTTCTGGTGCAGAAATAGTGTGGTTAGCAAACTTAACGGTGAACACTTGCAAAGTGATGATAACCAGTTTACTTAAATCATTAAGTTCCAAGGTTTGTGATGGTCATATTGAAACTGCAAAAATCTTCTATCAAAAGCGGGAAAGGTGCGGTAAGCAACCTTAACAGTGAAAACTTGCGAAGTGACGATACTCATTTTTCTGAACCTTCAATATCCACTGTTTGTGAAGAAGTGCAAAGTGAAAACACATGTTCAAGAAACAAATATCACTGGAACAAAATTACATAGAGAAAAAAACGAATTAGTTGTCACTACTGAAATGGAAAATCAAGAAGACTTTCTCATTATAGGTGACTCACTACTAAAAAATGTTGATGTGCCAAAATCGAGACTCGATGTTCACCCTGGTATCAGGATCAATCAATTAAATAATCACTTAATCAATATTCGAAATTCAAATCAGGGATCTTCTGGTGAACCCACAAGAATCTACAAAGGTGTTCACATTCATGCATGAACAAATTCACTACGCAGCATCACTGAGGAAGAAATTGTCAGTGAAACTAGGAACTTAATCCGACGATCAGCAAGAAACTTATACAGGTTTTCAAGAATTGTAATCAGTGGAATAATGTACAGAAGGTCTGTGAGTGACAGTTGTATAGATAGGATAAATTGTAATATTCGTGAGATCTGTAATAATCTAGTAGCAATATTTATCGATCCAAATAAGTTTTTAGGCAACAAATGTCTGGGGAAAGATGGTACTTACTTAAACAGGTTAGGCTCCAAGACCTTCACTAAGATGATTACAGATATTTGCAACATTATAAATAATAAGGGAAACTAAAAAACAGAAGAGGGAATGATCATGCACAAAATGTGCCTGAAGAAAGCAGTATTTATTTCATTCATTATAATGTAATTACGTAATAAGACTGATGTTTTCGACCACTGTCTTACACATATTATAGCCCACATACTAGTTGTAAGCGAACACCAAAAATCTGCAGATAACATACACCTGTTTAAAATCCAAAATTATTCATTAACTGATTTTTACTGTCGTTCTAACCATAAATGTGGAGGAGTGGCTATCTACCTGAGAACAAATAACTTAGTAGACACTTACGAAAATATCGCTTGGGTAAAAGAGTACCGTATTCCTCTGATTTGCTCTGTGAAATTGTAACAATTAAGTTAAAATTCTTGTCTTTTGTGTACTTTATCTTAGCACTGTGTAGATCACCAAATGGAAATTTTGAATTATTTCTTAATTCCCTTGATACATTATTATGTAAATTAATGTCCAAGCAAGAACATATAAATGTTATATTATTAGGGGATATTAATGTCAACACGTTACAAGATTCACAAGAAAGCAAACACTTCAAAGACTGTATCTATTCTTACGGCACAAAAGATCTGTTGGTAGATGTACCCACTAGAATCACTCCAACTAGTATAAGCCGCATAGACCATGTTATTACTAATTGTGAAAATATTGCCACAGCTGCTGTTGTAAATGGTCACATTTCTGACCATCAAGGCCAGCTATTGGTGCTGAAGGGAGATCCTTTTATAAAACCAAAGAAAATTTATGAATAGAAAAGAAACCCCTCTGGAGTTTTCCAAGACCTATCTAAGGCTTTTGATAGGTTTAATCATAAGGTACTTCTCTTAAAACTGGCCAGAGATGGCATAAGTGAAAACTATTGCACTTCATCACATCATATTTAAAAAACAGAAGACAGTGTACCTCAATCTCACACAATAATTATACATCAAGGGTCAGGAATATTAAATTTTGTGTGCCTCAGTGATCGATAATAGGTCCCTAAGTTTTTATATGTTACGTTAATGACTTCCTAAAGATAGTAAAAAATGATACCTTCATTACAATGTATGCAGATGACACTTCAGGTCTTTGTTGGGGAAGTGTTATTCTTAATCTCAGCATAGAGGTAAAAAAATTTATAGGTATTGCAAAGGAAAAGTTTGAAAATGACAATCTAAAAGTCAACTTACAAAAAACAAATATAATCCCCTTCAATGCTGGTGATCTGCCAACTTGTATTGATTCTTCAGATAGCAATATTTTAGGGGAAATCTGGAGTGAGTGTTAATTCCTAGATATATGCATAGATAACAAGCTACTATGGACACAACAAATTGACAATGTATGTGCAAGGCTATCATCTAGCCTATATGTTTTAAGAAGGACAGCTCCATACATCAATACCCAAACAACAAGGATGATGTATTTTGGTTTAATACATCCATTTCTATCATATGGTTTTGCATTGTGGGGTGGGGCTTCCAAAACTCATGTAGACTGAGTATTTAAACTCCAGAAAAGAGCCTTGAGAATATTAGGCAAAAAGGATGCTAGAACATCATGTAAGGGATCGCTTATAGAATTTAAAATTCTGTCTATCTATTCTATGTATATATCTAAAAACAAAAATGATGTGACTTACCAAACGAAAGTGCTGGCAGGTTGATAGACACACAAACAAACACAAACATACACACAAAATTTAAGCTTTCACAACCAACGGTTGCTTCGTCAGGAAAAAGGGAAGGAGAGGGAAAGACGAAAGGATGTGGGTTTTAAGGGAGAGGGTAAGGAGTCAATCCCGGGAGCGGAAAGACTTACCTTAGGGGGAAAAAATGACAGGTATACACTCGCACACACACACATATCCATCCGATCACTGCCGAAACTCTTTGCCTTTACAAATGTCTGCTTGTGTCTGTGTATGTGCAGATGGATATGTGTCTGTGTGCGAGTGTACACCTGTCCTTTTTTCCCCATAAGGTAAGTCTTTCCGCTCCTGGGGTTGGAATGACTCCTTACCCTCCCCCTTAAAACCCACATCCTTTCGTCTTTCCCTCTCCTTCCCTCTTCCCTTTTTCCTGCCGAAGCAACCGTTGATTGCGAAAGCTTGAATTTTGTGTGTATGTTTGTGTTTGTTTGCGTGTCTATCGACCTGCCAGCACTTTTGTTTGGTAAGTCACATCATCTTTGTTTTTAGATATATTTTTCCCACGTGGAATGTTTCCCTCTATTATATTCATATTCTATGTATATGTTTGAAACAATAGTATTAACTGTAGAAGATAAGAAATATACATGTCATAATGCTGAAATTCATGATCACAATACTAGACAAGTACAAAATTACCATGTGATACACAGAAGATTGAAAAAAAGCAAACAGTATATATATATATATATATATATATCTAAAAAGAAAGATGATGAAACTTACCAAACAAAAGCGCTGGCAGGTCGATAGACACACAAACAAACACAAACATACACACAAAATTCTAGCTTTCACAACCAATGGTTGCCTCGTCAGGAAAGAGGGAAGGAGAAGGAAAGACAAAAGGATATGGGTTTTAAGGGAGAGGGTAAGGAGTCATTCCAATCCCGGGAGCGGAAAGACTTACCTTAGGGGGAAAAAAGGACAGGTATACACTCGCACACACACACATATCCATCCACACATACACAGACACAAGCAGACTCTTTGCCTTTACAAAGGTCTGCTTGTGTCTGTGTATGTGTGGATGGATATGTGTGTGTGTGCGAGTGTATACCTGTCCTTTTTTCCCCCTAAGGTAAGTCTTTCCGCTCCCGGGATTGGAATGACTCCTTACCCTCTCCCTTAAAACCCATATCCTTTTGTCTTTCCTTCTCCTTCCCTCTTTCCTGACGAGGCAACCATTGGTTGCGAAAGCTAGAATTTTGTGTGTATGTTTGTGTTTGTTTGTGTGTCTATCGACCTGCCAGCGCTTTTGTTTGGTAAGTTTCATCATCTTTCTTTTTAGATATATTTTTCCCACGTGGAATGTTTCCCTCTATTATTTTTTTATATATATATATATATATATATATATATATATATATATATATATATATATATATATATATATATATATATAAAAATAAAAATGGAGCAAAAACACAGCCAAATGAACTGAAGGTAATAACTAGAGAGACATTCAAAAAATATCTAAAATTGTGGCTCATTGAGGAGTGCTGCTATAGCCTACTGTAGAAACTAAAACCTAAAGTATTATTATGTCAAATAATTTGGACTACATTCTTAAGTTCCTATTATAAAGTAAAATTAGATTGTATACTCTTTTCCTAACAATTGCTATGCATGTAATTACATGTTTCATGCAAATAAATTACAAAATACAAATATTTACAGCAGTTCTGTTGTTTTACATAGGGGTTCCATTTGTCAAATTGTTTACATCCTTCAGGCTGTATTATTATGAAAATGAGTTTTATTACATTGAGAATTAAAGACTTACATTATGTACATTTGTTTTACACACTGACAGTCACAAATCACATGTTATTTCAGGTATTTAGACCAAAAGACAAAAATTAAGTAACACTGCATTATACAATTTCGTTATTCAATAATTAGAAGAGAATATGCTAATCTCAGATGTTCCTACCAAATAACTGAGTTGTATAGTATTATTGCATTGATGTTTCAAAGTCATATACAAGTCATATTTTCACAAGATACAGATTAATGGTGCAAACATTATATTTTCATTATTATTATACTGTTGAGGGCAATGTTTGGGTTAGTTATACCAAACAACCCCCATTTAGCAGTACTTCATTTATTCACCCCAACACAAGCAAGGCTCACAAAGAACTGGACATGGCGGAAGCAGCCAAAGATAATCTTAGCTTAGTTCAAAGATGGATGCATCAATGTTGGTGTCAATTTCATTGCCCCCCCCCCCCCCCCCCCAAGTATGGAGTACTCTTGAGAGGCCAGAACGGGGGGGGGGGGGGGGGGGGGGGGTAACTATGGCTTCGGCAGGAGTGGTCAGCAGGAGCCGGACCATGGTAAGCTCGACAGCGTCACCGGGGAGCTGTGCGGGTAGATGACATGAAGGAAGTTTTGGCCACCGAACCTGGAAGTCGTTGAAGCGAGCCGGGCGTCTTACTGGGCATGCAGGTCGTGCGGCGACACGTAAGCCGGCGGTTTGTGGGTGGAACTGAGCAACAATGATGATGCCTCTGGTGGGCATGGCGAACACATGAAGCATGTCCAGGTCGACGTCGGGCAGGAGGGAAACACATTTCATCAGGTGGCAGGGAATGGTGGAGGTTGTGTCATGAGCACTGGATGAAGAGAAACACGTGACGAACAGTGTATAATCACACAGTATTATTGAGATGTTGTGGATTATGTCCGGGGGGACAGGCACAAACACCTCGAGCGAGGGAACATTTCGTTTAAGATGGTGGGGGGGGGGGGGGGCTAAACCTCGACAGGGCAAGGCAGGCGACGGTGGAGAAAATCACGCAGTATTATTGAGATGTCGTGGATTATGTCCGGGGGGACAGGCACAAACACCTCGAGCGAGGGCACGTTCCATTTAAGATGGGGGGGCCATGATAAACCTCATCTGGGCAAGGCCGGCGACAGTGGAGAGGTTGAAGGTACTGGCGAAGGGCCTGGCGGCAAGGGCGTGATCATAGGTAAGCTCGACGTGAGGAGCATGTGGTCACTCGACGGAGTGCATGAGACCGGAGTAGAGGGCGAGGTCAGAGGAGAGATTGATGATTGGAGCTGGAAGTCACTCAACCGAGTGTGTAAGTCCGATGTGGAGAAAGTGGTCAGAGCGTCATGAGCCACGACAGTGAGTGACGTGGTCATGGCCTGAAGGGGGGTAGAAGAAGGCTCAACACGAGCAGGCTTAAGTCTGTTGAGAGAAACTGTAACAGCTGAATCTTTCATCTGGATGTCATAGGTGTTGGCTGAGCGCCAGAGAACTCGGTATGGGCTGGTATATGGAGGTTGGAGGGAAGCACGGACAGTGTCATCTCGGAGCATGACGTATTTGCACTTGTCCAGAGATTTCAGGACGTGAAGCTTAGGGTGGGAGTGGCTGGTGGGTGGAGGGATATGGAGGTTGATGAAGTGGCGTCTGACGTGGTCCATGAAGGAAGGTAAGTCAGACTGAGGGAGAGAAGCGGAAGAGCTCACAAGTTTGCCAGGGAGAACAATGTTCTGGCTGTATACGAACTTGGCTATTGTGCCTTTGAGGTCTTCCTTATAGATTACACGAATGCCGAGTAGCACAAGGGGAAGGGCTTCCATCCAAAGAGAGTAGTGGCATTGAAGAGCTGCCTTGAAAGTGTGGTGCCAGCACTCAACTAGCCCGTTACTTTATGGGTGATATGCTGTGGTATGGATGCACTGGATGCCGCAAATGTTACAAATCTTGTTGAACAGGGCTGACTCAAATTGTTTGTCCTGGTCAGTTGTGATGATAGCTGGACATCCGAAATGCAATAGCCATGACTCGACGAATGCTTGAGCAACAGTTTCTGCAGTAATATTGGGGAGGGGGACAGCCTCGACCCAGCAATTTGTTCGGTCGATAGATGAGAGAGCATAACGAAAGCCGTTTGAGGGGGGGGGGGGGGGAGGGAGGGGGCTGACAATGTCAATATGAATATGCTGTAAACTCCCAGGAGGGATTGAAAAGGCGCCGAGGGGGGGTGAAGTGTACTTGTGCACTTTGCAGCATTGGCACGCGACGAAAGCATGTGCCCATTGCTGGCAGTCCTTGTTGACATTTCTCCACACAAAGTGCTCCACTACGAGGCAGGCAGACCCATGAACACCAGTGTGGGCTAAATTATGCAATGCATTGAAGACAGCTCAATGGAGCGTGGTTGGGATGAGGGGGTGTAACGTGCCTGTACTGTTGTCAAACCAGATCTCACCAGAAATGCCAGGGATGGTGGTGCGGACGAAGTGTAGTGAAGAGGTAGGAGTCTGAAATCAGTTTTTGTGTTTCCCCTTTGGCAGGTTGGAGGTTAGGCAGTTCAGAGAGGTCTAACAGCGAATAGACAGCATCCACTCGTCAAAGGAAATCAGCAACTATATTGTCAGCACCCTTTATGTGTCTGACATCGGTGGTGAACTGAGATGTGATGGCCATGTATCTGAAGCGGCAAGGAGGCGGTTCAGGTGGCGGGTTTGTAATGGGTGCAGCCAGGGGTTTGTGGTCTGTTAAAAGATAGAAAGGGCATCCCCCAACGTCAGTCTTAAAATGCTTGATCGATTTTTGGACCGCAAGCAACTCCCTGTCAAACGCGGAATATTTCTGTTGTGCATTG
The DNA here is from genome assembly GCF_021461385.2 of Schistocerca piceifrons. NCBI lineage: Eukaryota > Metazoa > Arthropoda > Insecta > Orthoptera > Acrididae > Schistocerca > Schistocerca piceifrons. The sequence continues at coordinate 192,759,197 of NC_060141.1, forward strand.
GTGAGCCTGCGCGAGAAAAATTGCAGAGGCGAAGTTGGCCGTCAATTGTCTGCTGAGGACATCGCTGATGGCAGTATCGACCGTGTCTGTGGTGACAAAAAGCTGCACATTGGGATGAGGATGTACAATGGTGCAGGCCTCGGTAAGGAGATTTTTGATGCCAGTGAAAGAGTCAGTCATAGCAGGGGTCCATGGAATGGGCCAAGATCAAGAGGTGTTGGTGCCTGCCAAGGAGTCCATCAGTGGAGCCTGAAACTCTGCAGCCCAAGGTATATGTCGGTGATAATAATTAACCATCCCCAGAAAGCACAAGAGCTCTTAGAATGCTGTCAGCAGAGACCTGAAAACCAAGAAAAGCGACGGCGGGTTGATGTAGCTGCAATTTGTCCTGGTTGGTCTCAATGCCTGCTGCCGCGAGAGTGTTCATATCAGTTTGCACATGTCGAATGTTGTCCTTGATGGAGGAGCTGAACACAAGAATGTCATCAAGATAAGCAAAGCAGAATTGTAGGTCGAATAGCACTTTGTTTATGAAGCATTGCCAGGTCTGGGTTGCGTTTTTTAGACCGAAGGGCATGAATCAAAACTGAAATAACCCGATCAGTGTGGTGATTGCTGTCTTCTCAATGTCATCAGGTGCCATGGGGATCTGGTTGTAGACCCGTTTGCAATCAATGGCAGAGAATGTGGTCCCACCTGAGAGGAAACTGGTAAAGTCGGCAATGTTGGGTATGGGGTAGGTGTCCATAATTGTACATGCATTTAGTCGACGGTAGTCTCCACACATGCACCAGGACCCATCTTTGTTGGGTGTCATATGTATGGGTGTAGACCAGTTACTGGAAGAGGTTTCAATGATGATGGAGCTTAGTAGTTCAGAAATCTGATTTTTAAGGTCGGAGAGGCACTCGGGACAAAATCAACGTGGTTTACTGGAGATCGGGGGTCCTGGTGTGAGGCGAAGCTTGGGAACCATGCCGTTCGTGATGATGGAAATGTTGCCGGTGGCACGGGAGTTGGTTTGTTTACAATTTGTGGCAGCTGGGGCAGGCGAGGCATGGTCGTGGTGTTCAGAGCCACTCCATGGATCCGACGGGAGCTGAGGCGGCAAAGTGTCCCAGGAGTCAATGTGACAAGATGGGCACTGGCCCAGAGCAGTGGCACTGTGGTAGGGTGAGCTCGGTAGAGCTCGTGAGCCATTAGTGAGTCCATTGTCCAAGGGTGCGGCCTGTGGCAACACGGTCCCGGGCGAAACGCTTGGCATGAGTGCACTGTTTGTGTTGTCAGTGGTGGTCACACGGCGGCATGCAGGAGCCGAAGTTGCATAGTTTGAGGTGCTGTCCGCGAGGGGCGGGGTAGGAGCCGTCAATTCAGGAACATGTGACGCTCGTCACGTATGCGCACTTGTGTCCAGCCGAGTATCAAATGCTGCTGTGTTAGGAGGGTGTGTCCCTCTGGAGCTGTCAGTACATGTTATGGCAGTCTTGATAGCACAGTTGCGAGGGGTAGTGGGAGGTAAACACACAGAGGCTCGATTGCTGGGACTGCAAGCAGATTCGGCGCACTTAGTGGCCTTGCTTTGTCCTTGCTGTAGTGTCTGTAATTCCTTTGCTGCATCAGAGAGCTGGAGCTGAGTTTCATGGAGCTGGAGGGAGAGCTCAAAGTTTTCCTTGTGTAAGCAAGCGACGTTTTCAAGCTCAACAAGGCACTTGTGCATTGTTTCTTGTAATGTCATCGACAGAGACGAGCATGTACGGATGAGATGAGCCTGGACCAATGTGTCACAGGAGTGTTTGCTCAATGGAGCACAGGGGAAGTGAGTCTTGGACAGGTAATGAAACACGGTGTTTCGCACTAGGTCCGGTGAAAGTTTGCGGTGTCACAAGAAGTCAATGCCTAGTATAGGTTCGTCAATTTCGCACACTAAAAAAGGCCACTCGAGTTTGCAGTTTGCAGAGAGTGAGACGACGTGGGAAGTTGAACATGAGCATTGTAGTGTAGTTGAATTCATGGCCTGCAGTGAAGTATGATGAGGGCAGATGTTCAATGACACTAAGGACGTAGGCAGCAGCGAAACTTCGGCACCTGTGTCCACTAGGAAAAGGTATCCCAGGGAAATGTCTTTAATGTAAAGTCGTCCACAATGATCCGGTTGTTCCTGGACAGAGTGGAGCACTGGGGGGGTACCTGTCATGTTGTGTGCAGGTGGCGGCACCCGGACCTACCTGCAATTGGCATTTGGGAAGTAGCAGGGCAGTCTGCAGTTTCGTGCCACCTCACCAAACCGTGTGTGGAAGTAACAGTACGGGTAGTGTGGTTGCATTTCCTGTGAAACATTGATTGCCAGTGGCAGTGGCCGAGGTTCGGTGGCTGCAGCAGTCTCAGTTGCAGGAGGAGGTGTGACCATGTGTGAAGCTGGTGACATCCCAGTAGCTTGTTTACTGCTACCCAGAGCAAGCGGAATGGTCGGCACAGTGTGGCCCCAGCCATTTCAGGCTGCAGGACGATGAGCCTGAACCTGAGACATGTCAGATAGACAGTGCCTGGTGAAATAGAGCAGCGATGCATCGTGTAGCTTGTCAGCAATCTGACCAGATGGCGAGGAGAGCTGTGTCAGAGAGTAGATCAGCACTGACCAGGGCATGTAGCCGTCTCCAGAGCTGGGAAGGTTTGTCATTGCCTAGTTGCTTGATGTGGAGCAGTTGCCATATTGCTGCCTCAGTTGAGCATGCAAGCTGACGTAGAACTGTCTTTTTGGCTAGAGTGTACCCTGTAGATGAGTCCAGGGCGTCGACCAGGTCAGCAATCAAGTCCTCCTGGTCGTGCAGGTGGGTGATGAGGCGCAGAAACCTGGTTGACTTGTCGAGTTTGTAATGGTCAACTTTGAACCAGGTTGTAGCTCTGCTGGGATGAAACGTTGGCAGCGTCGCTAAGCATTGTAGAACGTTCAGAAGAACAGGTTGAGTTGAGTACGTCAGGGCGCTGCCTGAAAAGAGCTGTTGTTTCTGTATTATCCCAGGAGAGTTTGCCTCTGCCACTGCCACACATGTGACCTCCTGCAGCCACTGACAGCTGCTGAGTACTCCTGGCCCTGCCTGACACTGATGTCACAGCAGTCACAGCCTTCTGTGTTTCCAAAAACCTCAGCTCCAGCTGTTACTCCCAGTAAATCAGCAGCTCTGCATACGTGGTCTTGCCTCTGTTGGTGCTGAGTCTGTTTTGGTGTACCACAAGCCTCTATCCTGAACTTTGTGACTACCCAACCGGCCTCACAGTCTGTGAGAGTGGCAGTGATGGCTGTTCAGGTGGCAGCATGAAGGTGACACATTGTGGTTGAGCGTGATCCGTCACAACACGGAAGGCCGACGCGGGTGAGACACCATAATGTGTTGATTGTGGTTGCGGGAGCTCAGCACATTGTGGGTGTGTTCGGATTGATGCATCTCAGAAGACCGATGTGGATGAGGCACTGAGATGTGACAGGAACAGTAGCAGAAGCTTGACTAGAGCTGACATGTTGGCAACAGGTGAGAAAAGTTCAAAGTTTGAGAACGCGCGTTAGTCTGCGGAAAGCTTGACGTATGATCAGAGCCAGGGCCACCTGGGTTGCAGGGAGGCTGCGGAGGTGTGGGCTGTCCAGAAGCACAGTGTGGGAAATGATCTCACACGTGGGATGGAGTGTGTGAATGTTCACTGCTCATAGTCACTCCACTCAAAGCGGTGTGCAGATAAGGTGAATGTTGTGGCACAAAACACTGAGGCATAGCAGTGGGATGGAAGTGGAGGTCAGGCACAGATAACAAGTTATTGTTCCTGTTGCAGGCTGAGGTACTGAAGTAGGAAGGCATGTGCTGATGCTGAACTGAGACAGGCATGGGCATGGTCGGATGCTGAGGAGGTTGACCTGTGAACGAAGCTGCTCCAGCCATGTGGCAGGTATCTGCGTGGTACTGCATGGATTGCGGTGTGGCAAATCGTTGTCCTGGCAGCAGTAGGTTGTCCAATGAAGCATTTGCAGAAATCGGTATTGGCCATACACTGAACGGAGATCCATAAGAGGTAACTGCACAGTTGATGAGGGAGGGCACATGTGGTGGGAACAAAGGCATTTGATAGCTGGAGTCATGCACACTCCTAACCTCACTTATTGTTACAGGCTCAAAAACGTCAAGTGAAATCGGCATAAATGTCGAATGAGAGGCATTGTGTTGCAGTCCTGGCAGGTGTACATCGCCGGAACCCCATGCATGTCGATCACAAAATCCAGCATTAGGCGCTGGACCGAAGTCATTGTTCGAATGCTGTGTCGATGTAATACACCCAAAAATAACTGATGCAGAGGTCACAGACACAGTAAAATAGTGAAAACGGAAGAAATTACAATTCGGGGTCACTGGTGAGGGTGATGTTTGGGTTAGTTACACCAAACAACCCCCATTTAGCAGTAGTTTATTTATTCAGCCAAACACAAGCAAGGCTCACAAAGAACTGGACATGGCAGAAGCAGCCAAAGATAATCTTAGCTTAATTCAAATATGGATGCATTGATGTTGGTGTCGATTTCATCGGCGCTACACTGTGATTGAAATGTTGATGATTGCATGCCCTAAATGAACTAAGACTTGTGGCATCAAGTGGTGCATTAAATGTCCTAAACTGGTATGTTTCATATCAGTACCCCCTTGAAGAGTGTTGAACATCACTATACAGTGCAAAACTCTTCCAGGAAATACAAAACAGAGAACTAGTAAAAGTGCAAATAAAACATCTGAGAACAAAAATCATTGAACGTAAATGAGTACGAAACATAAGAGGGAAATAGTAATACGTAAGTATATTAGATTGAATGTTTTAGCATTACATGAATTATGTGAGTAAAAAGCAATTCTTTTAGGTATCTAAACCATTAAGTTTCTGGGACCATTAGCACTGATGGGCAGAGAAAATGACTCCAAGCATTATTTCTGATGGTTGATGGGAGCAGATCAGTTCTCTGTGACTCAAGTGTGTTATGATATGTTTTCTTGCATGTTTCCATAAAATAAAGCATGTTGGGTACACCATACCAATGTGTTGTCTATCATTCATACATTGGTGACACCAAAATTCAATGTGAATGCAAAATAGTGCAAATTTGCATCACAACAATGTGGTCATCACCCCAACATTGTGCTATGCTGACAGCAAATTTTGTCAAGCTCTTTTGTCCCTTACTATTGACAGATGTGAACAGTGCTCAATATATTGCCCAAGTGATTAAAAGTGACAGTGACACTTCTTACAATGCAGTCTCATCGCAATTCTTAGGTGCATAACAGTGGAATGCATTTGACAGTCCACTTAATGGATTTGTTACAGATTCTACCAGTGTAACATTTACCCTTGCATTCCACCAACAATTTTATAACATGGACTACTGATCTGTACCAACCATGTCACAGCCATTATTATTCACACCAGACAGGTGTCTGCCCAATATGCATACCATCTGATCGATTCTGCATAGTGAGCTGTATGTCCTCTGGTCTGTGCAGCTGCCTGAATTACTGGCCACCACCAAATTGCAGTTCTCCCTGTGCTGTGCAGCCCTGTTCCAACCACATTACCAAACTGGTACAACACACTCCTGCTGGGTGCTGCTAGGGGCCCACACGGCACATAAAAAATACCCCAATGTCTTACTACCTGAGATTTTGTACAGCCAATTCTGTATGGACCATCCATGCCTGTGATTCAAAATCGTTGAGAGTTTATTTGCCTCCAATGCCATAATCACGGATTACATGAACTATGTCACTCTACTCAGCTACTTTGGCACCCATGGTGACATTATCTATGATGTCATGCTGATACCACCATCTATGGACAAGTATGGGACCATCAGAACAGTGCTCTTATGATGCCTCTCCCAGACTCCCGAAGAACAACTACACCATGTACTTTACAATGAACAGTTACAGGATGGGACTCATTCTGAATTGTGCCAGCATTTTCATGGCAAAATAGACTCATGCCTTATGCTCAATGAGGCCTTTTGGATGATCTGGATTGTTACTTCCCATCCTAGGTACAGATTACTTTACTCTCCACTTGTAACCAGTCTCTCGATGTCTGCCTGTCTCTGGCTGATTGCACTTTCACCATTTCTTGTCATAGGAACAGCATTAACAAAGCTCCCAACAATGGCATGGATACACACGCTGCCACTGCTACACATGTGACCTCCTGCAGCCACTGACAGCTGCCGAGTACTCCTGGCCCTGCCTGACACTGATGTCACAGCAGTCACAGCCTTCTGTGTTTCCAAAAACCTCAGCTCCAGCTGTTACTCCCAGTAAATCAGCAGCTGTGCATACGTGGTCTTGCCTCTGTTGGTGCTGAGTCTGTTTTGGTGTACCACAAGCCTCTACCCTGAACTTTGTGACTACCCAACTCGCCTCACGGTCTGCGAGAGTTGCGCTGAGCCATGGACGACCCTCCTCAACACATACAGAGACACCCCTGCCCACCAGCTTCCAATGTTGGTTGAACAACCATCTATACATCCTCAACATTCCTTGCTGACACTGGATCGTATATCAGCATGGCACCACACACACGTGCGTTGCCTACGTTTAAGACTCGTGCCTTCACTTGTCATCTGCTAACAGCTCTCCTGTCACTATAAGGGTATCCAGACATGGACTCTAGACCTCAGCTTCACTAAAACCTTCATGTGGTCGTTCATCATTGCAGATGTTATGGAGCTAATCCTGGATGCTGATTTCCTATGGGCCTTTCACCTTGTATCCTTATTACATGCAGACAAAATAATCTACATGTCTCCTGACCATCCTACTAATAGTACAAGCACCCTGGCTACCTCACCACCCCAATTCAATGGTGCCAATGCTCCTTTGCCCTGATCCACACCCATGCATACATACGTACAACAGTGTGTGGATTGCACTGCCCACTTTCTACATGTCTGTCAACAGCGTATGGATGTACAAGGGACAGTTACTCACCTCTGACAGGATAATGCATCCCTACACAACTGGATCCAAACAGCATGGGCAGACTTGCTCCACCCTCAGGCACCTCCATTCCTCAGCTATCACCTATGCTTACTGACCTAAGCTTGGCACCTGACACCTCAAGTTGCCTGCTGCAGCTGTCCCTGCCTCACTGTTTAGCCAGGACAGTACACTGCCAGCCCCTTTTTCCATGCCCACTGCTTTACCACCTGGTGTCAACCACAACATGCTCATGCTGCCACCACTCACATCCCCATCCTCTGCTCCCATGCCAGGTAATGCCTGCAGTGCCACATCTGTGCCTGCACAGTATGCCACTTCCCACTCCACGCATGGGCCTGCACAGAATGACCTCACCTGTGGCATGCCTGTGCCTGCACAGTACACTGCTGCCCATGCCAAGCCAGCACCTCCACCCAGTACTGCCTGTCATGCCACAACCAAACCTCTGACACTTGTTGACCGTGCTGCACTGTGTTCAAACCTCCAAAGCTCACTCACCACATCATGCATGTGCAGATTACCACCTTGCTAGAGCAACCCAGCTCCAGCCTACAGCTGACATTCAACATCATTTCTGCTGCTCGGGACACTGACCTCCACTTGGCCCCTGCTGATAAACTCACAACCAGTGGCTCTAACCTGTGTGATCTTTTTATCTTGTCAGCCAACAACGACAGCATGGTGCACTACACTCAGCCTGCCGGGTAATCAGCAACCAATATGTTTATCCACCAACCACCTCTGCACAGTTTAGGCAGTGGTGGATGAGTTCTTAGAGGATGGCATCATTTGCCCATCAGGTAGCAGCTGGGCCTAGCCATCTGCATCATCTCTAAGAAGGGCAGCTCAGCCAGAATTTTGCAGGGACTATCATGGCTTGAATGCTCACGCAGTCATGGAAACTACCTGGTCCTTAATATCCAAGACATCACACACTATCTTGCTGGTGATAAAGTCTTCAGTGTAATTGATTGTAAGAGTGTGTGTCTGCAGATATCAGAGGTGACATTCACAAGACTTCCATGCTGAAGAAACCTGGTAATGCTTTATAGACAGCATAATTTTCAAATTTTCTTCTTGTTATGCGTATCTGGATACCCTAGTTTTTTCACTAGACATTGACTCACATTCCACTCACCTCAAACAAATTCTCAGCACTCTCAAAGCCAATGATCTAGTGATCAATGATGACAAATGTCAACTCTGTCAGGTGCAACTCACCTTATGTGGCGACATCAATAACACTCCCTGTATCAGCCCAACTCAACAATGTACTGAGCTGATTTGCAACCTACTGCCACCATCGGAATACCACAAACTCTGCTGTTTCCTTGGGACAGTCCATTTCTATTGCCATCAGTTTTGCAGTGCTATTGCCTTGCAGGAATCCTTAACACAGACCCTCAAAGGCAAAAATATAACCAGTCACAGGAGCCCATGTGGACCATGGACATGCAGCACACATTCCAAGCAGTCAAGGATGATCTGGTTCAGGCAACCACCTTAGGTTAGAAACACAGATAACATTTTTGCTGACTACGTGTCATAGCTTGGCCATGATCAACTTTGACAGGATGACCCTCATCTACAGGAACTTTAAAATGATGCCTCCACTGCCCTTATCACTATGCCAATGTTTAACCTTGGTTCATCCCACCCTGTCCTCTGCAACACATCCCAGGGATGCACACATGCATGCTCATCCCACAACAGTTTTGCAGATTTATTTTTGACTGTTTTCACAACCTCAGCCATCCCAGTGTCAAACCTACTACTTGACTAATAACTGAGCAGTGCATTTGGCCCCATGTTAAGTGAGATTGCAAGTTGTGGATGAGGATGTGTGTAGCATGCTATCAATGTACCACTGGATATACTTAGCCCCCACTAGGCACCTTCCAGATACCAGGTAGCTTCCAACACATTCATGTGGATCTGCATGTCTCCCTTCTGCCATCTGGCATTTACTGATACCTCATGGCCATTGCTGATTGGGTAACATGTTGCTGAAAAAGTTGCCAGAGTTTTCAGATCTTCCTCATTCACGCATTTTGGCTGACCTACCTCCATAACCATGGAACGAGGCAAGCAGTTTGAGTCCTCACTATCTGCCAAACTCTCTAAATTATTCAGCATTACCCATTACAGAACTACCGCTTGCCACCCTCAACCATGCAAATGAGCTTGTTGAGAGGTAGCATCGCACCCTAAGGGCTGCTCTTATGTGCCATGAGAGTGACTGGTACAACACACTCCCGTGGGTGCTACTGGTACAACACACTCCTGCTGGGTGCTGCTAGGGGCCCACACAGCACATAAAAAATACCCCAATGTCTTACTACCTGAGATTTTGTACAGCAAGACACTATTCCTTCCCAGCGATTTGGTCTCTTCCAACCACCTCCCATGCCAACCTCCCTCCCAGCCTTGGTTCACAACATCTGGCATCACATTACCAACTGTCATGTTCCCCCTCCCCTTCCCAAATATGCCTCTTACAATTTTTAAATCCAAAGATTTAGCCATGTGTGACCATGTCATGCTATATGATGATGCTGTCCGTACTGCACTCCAGAACCCATTCTTGGACCCCCATCAAGCTCTCCAACATGACCACACATGTATGACTGTCTGCTTAATGGCAAACCAGTCTCAGTCTCCATCAACTGACTTAAACCTGCCTGGTATTTCATCAAAAGCCGCCTGATATGGACTTCACCATCACCATCCTCCCCATGCAAGTGCATCACCTCCTTTTCGAATGCTGCTCAATGTCTGCTGCTTTTACCTGCAGAATCTTAGGCTTACAATTACAGACAAGGAGCTGGTAGTCACAGGGGCCCAGGATGCTGGAAATAGTCTCACCTGAGTCTCTGAACCACCATTTACAGGAAGTTCTCACCTTACTTGATAATGTCAACTCTGAATGCACATTTCACTGATGATGGCTGCCAGGCCATCTCCACTACTACCTCACCCCCTTTGGAGAGCAAGTTCCTCATGGACGCAACCAATGCCCAAGTACTGGAGGATACATCTCCCCCACATCTCCCTCCCATACTCAGCTGCACAGGCCACACTATCCACCTTGCACCCACTCATTTCCATGACTATCATCTCTACACCCTGCAACAGACCACCCTTGTCAGTGCTTCTGCTGCCCTTTTGTCACCACACACCATACTCCAAACTACAAGGAGAGGGCAGAGGGGAGGAGGAGGGGGGGGGGGTTGTGGGGGGGTCTGTCAGAACATTACCCTTGATGGTCAGAGATGATGACTTGCAGTTTTACCTCCGACAGTTGGTGGATGCAGTTCAGTTCGCTCTGTAACTCAAGCATGTTATGTCACGTTTTCTTGTATATAAAGAGTGTCTACAAAATAAAGTGTGTTGCATACTTTGTACCATTGTGTTGTCTATCATTCACTATATCTACTAACCAACTTCCATGCCTCTATAATATCAATCTGCCTTCTTTCACACAGTAGCAAGTAATTGTCTCTCCTTGCATATCATCAGTCATTTTGTCCAGAAAAACTCACAGAAACCATATAACTTTATATTTACTTACATAGAACAATATATTTTGTTATAAGTGACTGACAATGCAATAAAAGAAAAAAATATCAGGTAGAGAACATACAAAAAATAAATGCAGACAAAAGAAAATTCAATATCAGTTACAGAAAACGATAATACCTTCCCTAGTAGTGTTGATATTTTTCATTCTAAACAATTACATATCCTCAATTTATGTATCACTGTCTTAATTATTACTTTCATCTTTAGCATAATAATTATCAGTCCCATATTTTTTGCAGTAACTTGTGCTATGGTCTCTAATACAATTACACATGTTATATTCACTTTAATAATCCAGTAATAATATTCCATCTACCCTTTCTTTCATGTACATAATGCATCTTCAATGGAAGTGCACTAATGAAACAATAGTATATCATCACAGTAGTACTATGACCTGTGCTATTCAATTAGTGTTATTGATTCAATGAAATTACATCTGGCCTCACCCTTTATAACATATCTTTTTATTGTCAGTCACTATCAATAAGTGAGCTAATTCAAATAACAGTGTAGTGCCACATTAGTGCAATGATATGTGCTGTACAAAGTGCCAACAAATCACTTATATGTCATCAAGTCTTTCATTCTACAATATAATATGCTTTTTCATCATCAGTTATTACCAATAAGTTTGCTAATTTAAAATAACAGTATAGTGTCACATTGGTGCAATGATATGAGCTATACAAGATTTCCTTAAGAGTTAAAGTAAACTGGTTATATGATAATAACATGGTATTTACATAGAATATGTGCATCCAAAATCCTACAGATTGAGTAAAGAGTATATGTAAGTTAAAGTATCGTATCAGTCTTGCTCATTCGGTGGAGCACATACAACATCTTCACCTACGTTGCAAATTTTCACTGTGTAGGTTAATTTATAAATTTTCAAGCTTAATAAGAATGAGCAAAAGTCAGAATTATTGAAGTACTAATGGAAAATAAGGAAGTATTTTCAGAGGAACCAGGGAGAGTGATATGATTTGAGTGTAGGTTGAACATAAAACTGCATGAACCTTTTTATAGGAAATCTTTTGAGATCTCAAAATCCAAAAGAAAAGCCATAGTTGAGGAATTGGATAGTATGGAGAGATTAGGAGTGACAGAAACAACTAATAGCAACTATAATAACCCCGTCATGTGTGCTGGAAAGAAAGATGGTGGAATGGGAGTACTGTTTGATGCAAGGAAGCTGAATAATATTATTCAATGAGAATGTGACAAACATGATAGTTTGGATGAAATAATTCAAATTTTTAATGGTATTAAGTATTTGACTGCCAGGTACTCGCAGGTCCTGTTAGGTAAGGAACACAGGAAGTATAATGCTTTCTTGTTTGGTGGAAAATGCTACCAGTATTGTGTAGTGCCATTTGGATTAAATATATCTGTTTCCATATTCAGAGTGTTAGGAAAAGATCTGCGCAGTGAAAGTACAGTCTATTTGGATAGTATTTTAATAGCTGCCATGAGTCACAAGGAACATTGTATATTATTAGGGGAAGTGTCCTAAGTTTTGTCGAAAGGTGGATTTACTTTGAGGTTAAAGAAACCTGAGTTTGTTAGAAGTGAGATTATGTTTGTGGAGTACTTGATATGAAGTGAAGGAACCAGGAAAGACCCAGAGAAAATGAGGGCTATAAAAGAATTCCCAGTTCCAAAGTGTAGGACAGCTGAAATCTGTTTCATAGATATCACAGAATATGACTTTTGTACCACAGATAAAGTACTTGTTGGAAGTCTTGCTGAGGACAATTCTGAAGCTAATATACTCCATGAACTTGAAATCAAGGATATTTTGCAGCTCATCAGAGAATGTAAAAACAAAAAATCCGCTGGCTGGAATGAAATTTCTCCATTTTTACTTAAACAGTGCAAAAACAATATAGCGTACCCTTTGATGCAGCTAAGAAATAGTGTCTTAAAAGAAGGCGTGTTCCCTGACATACTAAAATTAGCCATTGTTAAACCTCTCTACAAAAAAGGTGTTAAACAACCAGTAGAAAATTACAGACCACTCACTTTAACTTCCATTTTTAGCAAGTTAATTGAAAAAATAATTCTGAAATATATGCTAGAGCATTATAATAAGCACAACATCCAGGGAGATTTTCAGCATGGTATCACAAGTGGTCATAGCACCATGACTGCAACACTTCAATTTATGCTGAAAGCTCTTGACAAAATTGATGAAGGCATGCAAGTAGCTGGAGTTTTCCAAGACCTATCTAAGGCTTTTGATAGAGTTGATCATAAAGTACTTCTGTCAAAACTGGCCAGAGATGGCATAAGTGGAAAACTATTGCACCTCATCACATCATATTTAAAAAACAGAAGACAGTGTACCTCAATCTCACACAATAATGGAGAAACATTAAAAAGTTATACATCAAGGGACAGGAATATTAATTTTGGTGTGCCTCAGGGATCGATAATCGGTCCCTTCCTTTTTATATGTTACGTCAATGACTTCCCAAAGATAGTAAAAAATGATACCTTCATTACAATGTATGCAGATGACACTTCAGGCCTTTGTTGGGGAAATGATATTCTTAATCTCGGTATAGAGGTAAAAACATTTATAGATATTGCAAAGGAAAAGATTGAAAATGACAATCCAAAAGTAAACTTACAAAAAACGAATATAATCCCCTTCAATGTTGATGATTTGCAAACTTGTATTGATTCTCAAGATAGTAATATTTTAGGGGAAATCTGCAGTGAGTGTAAATTCCTAGGTATATGTATAGATAGCAAACTACTATGGACACAACAAATTGACAATGTATTTGCAAGGAAGTCATCTAGCTTATATGTTTTAAGAAGAATAGCTCCATATGTCAATACCCAAACAATGAGGATGATGTATTTTGTTTAATACATCCATTTCTAGCATATGGTCTTGCATTGTGGGGCAGGGCTTCCAGAACTCATGTAGTCGGAGTATTTAAACTCCAGAAAAGAGCCTTGAGAATATTGGGCAAAAGAGATGCCAGAACATCAAGTAAGGGATAGTTTACAGAATTTAAAATTCTGACCATCTATTCAATGTACACTCCTGGAAATGGAAAAAAGAACACATTGACACCGGTGTGTCAGACCCACCATACTTGCTCCGGACACTGCGAGAGGGCTGTACAAGCAATGATCACACGCACGGCACAGCGGACACACCAGGAACCGCGGTGTTGGCCGTCGAATGGCGCTAGCTGCGCAGCATTTGTGCACCGCCGCCGTCAGTGTCAGCCAGTTTGCCGTGGCATACGGAGCTCCATCGCAGTCTTTAACACTGGTAGCATGCCGCGACAGCGTGGACGTGAACCGTATGTGTAGTTGACGGACTTTGAGCGAGGGCGTATAATGGGCATGCGAGAGGCTGGGTGGACGTACCGCCGAATTGCTCAACACGTGGGGCGTGAGGTCTCCACAGTACATCAATGTTGTCGCCAGTGGTCGGCGGAAGGTGCACGTGCCCGTCGACCTGGGACCGGACCGCAGCGACGCACGGATGCACGCCAAGACCGTAGGACCCTACGCAGTGCCGTAGGGGACCGCACCGCCACTTCCCAGGGACACTGTTGCTCCTGGGGTATCGGCGAGGACCATTCGCAACCGTCTCCATGAAGCTGGGCTACGGTCCCGCACACCGTTAGGTCGTCTTCCGCTCACGCCCCAACATCGTGCAGCCCGCCTCCAGTGGTGTCGCGACAGGCGTGAATGGAGGGACGAATGGAGACGTGTCGTCTTCAGCGATGAGAGTCGCTTCTGCCTTGGTGCCAATGATGGTCGTATGTGTGTTTGGCGCCGTGCAGGTGAGCGCCACAATCAGGACTGCATACGACCGAGGCACACAGGGCCAACACCCGGCATCATGGTGTGGGGAGCGATCTCCTACACTGGCCGTACACCACTGGTGATCGTCGAGGGGACACTGAATAGTGCACGGTACATCCAAACCGTCATCGAACCCATCGTTCTACCATTCCTAGACCGGCAAGGGAACTTGCTGTTCCAACAGGACAATGCACATCTGCATGTATCCCGTGCCACCCAACGTGCTCTAGAAGGTGTAAGTCAACTACCCTGGCCAGCAAGATCTCCGGATCTGTCCCCCATTGAGCATGTTTGGGACTGGATGAAGCGTCGTCTCACGCGGTCTGCACGTCCAGCACGAGCGCTGGTCCAACTGAGGCGCCAGGTGGAAATGGCATGGCAAGCCGTTCCACAGGACTACATCCAGCATCTCTACGATCGTCTCCATGGGAGAATAGCAGCCTGCATTGCTGCGAAAGGTGGATATACACTGTACTAGTGCCGACATTGTGCATGCTCTGTTGCCTGTGTCTATGTGCCTGTGGTTCTGTCAGTGTGATCATGTGATCTATCTGACCCCAGGAATGTGTCAATAAAGTTTCCCCTTCCTGGGACAATGAATTCACGGTGTTCTTATTTCAATTTCCAGGAGTGTATATGTTTGAAACAATAGTATTAACTGTAGAAGATAAGAAATATACCTCTCGTAATGCAGAAATTCATGATTACAATACTAGACAAGTACAAAATTACCATATGATACACAGAAGACTGAAAAAAAAACTGCGAACAGTCCATATAGTAATGGAGCAAAATACTTCAGTTCACTGCCAAATGAACTGAAGGTAATAACTGGAAGACATTCAAAAACCATCTAAAATCGTTTCTCATCAAGCAGTGCTTCTACAGCCAACTGTAGAAACTAAAATCTTAAGTATTATTATGTTAAATAATTTGGACTACATTCTTAAGTTCATATTATAAAGTATACTTAGACTGCATACTGTGGTATTGTACTACCAATCGCTATGCATGTAATTACACCGCGTGACCGCTATGGTTGCAGGTTCGAATCCTACCTCGGGCATATATGCGTGTGGTGTCCTTAGGTTAGTTAGGTTTAAGTAGTTCTTAGTTCTAGGAGACTGATGACCACAAATGTTAAGTCCCATAGTGCTCAGAGCCATTTGAACCATTTTGTAATTACATGTTTCACACAAATAAATTGCAAAAATTTTTATGATTAGATAAAGTCTTTGTTTGGACAGAAGAACATCAGGCAGCATCTGTCCAACTTAAAGCTAAACTGAGTGACGAAAGCATTTTCAGTCATCCAGATTTAGGACTTCCATTTTGCTGAAGACAGGCAGCAGTACCTATTGCTTAGGAGCACATCTATTTCAAATATGGAGCAAAGTTGGGAAAGAGGAAAGGAAATCTATAGCATCTGCCAGTAGAAAGTTAAATAAATGTGAGTGCAACTAACTATATCAGAAAGAGAGGTGTTAATAATTATATGGGCATTTAAGAAGTGTCACAACTTCTTAGGGGGACATAGGGAGGTAATATATACTGATCATCAGGCACTGACATTTCTGCTGAAATGTAAACTTCTACACGACAAGTTAACAACATGGGTATTATATTTACAACAATTCAATTTTAAAATACATTTTCTAAAGGGTGAACAGAATGTTGTATCAGATGCATTGTCAAGGTTACCAAGAGGTATGGAAGACGTTGAGGATGGTTTAGGAATTGAAGTGTGTAAAAGGATGTTGTTGTTGTTGTGGTCTTCAGTCCTGAGACTGGTTTGATGCAGCTCTCCATGCTACTCTATCCTGTGCAAGCTTTTTCATCTCCCAGTACCTACTGCAACCTACATCTTTCTGAATCTGCTTAGTGTATTCATCTCTTGGTCTCCCTCTACGATTTTTACCCTCCACGCTGCCCTCCAATACTAAATTGGTGATCCCTTGATGCCTCAGAACATGTCCTACCAACCGATCCCTTCTTCTGGTCAAGTTGTGCCACAAACTTCTCTTCTCCCCAATCCTATTCAATACTTCCTCATTAGTTATGTGATCTACCCATATAATCTTCAGCATTCTTCTGTAGCACCACATTTCGAAAGCTTCTATTCTCTTCTTGTCCAAACTATTTATCGTCCATGTTTCACTTCCATACATGGCTACACTCCATACGAATACTTTCAGAAATGACTTCCTGACACTTAAATCAATACTGGATGTTAACAAATTTCTCTTCTTCAGAAACGCTTTCCTTGCCATTGCCAGCCTACATTTTATATCCTCTCTACTTCGACCATCATCAGTTATTTTGCTCCCCAAATAGCAAAACTCCTTTACTACTTTAAGTGCCTCATTTCCTAATCTAATTCCCTCAGCATCACCCGACTTAATTAGACTACATTCCATTATCCTTGTTTTGCTTTTGTTGATGTTCATCTTATATCCTCCTTTCAAGACTCTGTCCATTCCATTCAACTGCTCTTCCAAGTCCTTTGCTGTCTCTGACAGAATTACAATGTCATCGGCGAACCTCAAAATTTTTATTTCTTCTCCATGAATTTTAATACCTACTACGAATTTTTCTTTTGTTTCCTTTACTGCTTGCTCAATATACAGATTGAACAACATCGGGGAGAGGCTACAACCCTGTCTTACTCCTTTCCCAACCACTGCTTCCCTTTCATGTCCCTCGACTCTTACAACTGCCATCTGGTTTCTGTACAAATTGTAAATAGCCTTTCGCTCCCTGTATTTTACCCCTGCCACCTTTAGAATTTGAAAGAGAGTATTCCAGTCAACATTGTCAAAAGCTTTCTCTAAGTCTACAAATGCTAGAAACGTAGGTTTGCCTTTCCTTAATCTTTCTTCTAACATAAATCGTAAGGTCAGTATTGCCTCACGTGTTCCAGTGTTTCTACGGAATCCAAACTGATCTTCCCCGAGGTTGGCTTCTACTAGTTTTTCCATTCATCTGTAAAGAATTCGTGTTAGTATTTTGCAGCTGTGACTTATTAAGCTGATAGTTCGGTAATTTTCACATCTGTCAACACCTGCTTTCTTTGGGATTGGAATTATTATATTCTTCTTGAAGTCTGAGGGTATTTCGCCTGTTTCATACATCTTGCTCACCAGATGGTAGAGTTTTGTCAGGACTGGCTCTCCCACGGCCGTCAGTAGTTCCAATGGAATATTGTCTACTCCGGGGGCCTTGTTTCGACTCAGGTCTTTCAGTGCTCTGTCAAACTCTTCACGCAGTATCATATCTCCCATTTCATCTTCATCTACATCCTCTTCCATTTCCATAATATTGTCCTCAAGTACATTGCCCTTGTATAGACCCTCTATATACTCCTTCCACCTTTCCGCTTTCCCTTCTTTGCTTAGAACTGGGTTTCCATCTGAGCTCTTGATATTCATACAAGTGGTTCTCTTTTCTCCAAAGGTCTCTTTAATTTTCCTGTAGGCGGTATCTATCTTACCCCTAGTGAGATAGGCCTCTACATCCTTACATTTGTCCTCTAGCCATCGCTGCTTAGCCATTTTGCACTTCCTGTCGATCTCATTTTTGAGACGTTTGTATTCCTTTTTGCCTGTTTCGCTTACTGCATTTTTATATTTTCTCCTTTCATCAATTAAATTCAATATTTCTTCTGTTACCCAAGGATTTCTACTAGCCCTCGTCTTTTTACCTACTTAATCCTCTGCTGCCTTCACTACTTCATCCCTCAAAGCTACCCATTCTTCTTCTACTGTATTTATTTCCCCCATTCCTGTCAATTGCTCCCTTATGCTCTCCCTGAATCTCTGTACAACCTCTGGTTCTTTTAGTTTATCCAGGTCCCATCTCCTTAAATTCCCACCTTTTTGCAGTTTCTTCAGTTTTAATCTACAGGTCATAACCAATAGATTGTGGTCAGAGTCCACATCTGCCCCTGGAAATGTCTTACAATTTAAAACCTGGTTCCTAAATCTCTGTCTTACCATTATATAATCTATCTGATACCTTTTAGTATCTCCAGGGTTCTTCCATGTATACAACCTTCTTTCATGATTCTTAAACCAAGTGTTAGTTATGATTATGTTGTGCTCTGTGCAAAATTCTACCAGGCGGCTTCCTCTTTCATTTCTGTCCCCCAATCCATATTCACCTACTATGTTTCCTTCTCTCCCTTTTCCTACACTCGAATTCCAGTCACCCATGACTATTAAATTTTCGTCTCCCTTCACAATCTGAATAATTTCTTTTATTTCATCATACATTTCTTCAATTTCTTCGTCATCTGCAGAGCTAGTTGGCATATAAACTTGTACTACTGTAGTAGGTGTGGGCTTCGTATCTATCTTGGCCACAATAATGCGTTCACTATGCTGTTTGTAGTAGCTTACCCGCATTCCTATTTTCCTA
This sequence comes from Schistocerca piceifrons, assembly GCF_021461385.2. Classification (NCBI taxonomy): domain Eukaryota; kingdom Metazoa; phylum Arthropoda; class Insecta; order Orthoptera; family Acrididae; genus Schistocerca; species Schistocerca piceifrons. Next base: position 192,778,054 of record NC_060141.1, read on the forward strand.
TTCATTATTAAACCTACTCCTGCATTACCCCTATTTGATTTTGTGTTTATAACCCTGTAGTCACCTGACTAGAAGTCTTGTTCCTCCTGCCACCGAACTTCACTAATTCCCACTATATCTAACTTCAACCTATCCATTTCCCTTTTTAAATTTTCTAACCTACCTGCCCGATTAAGGGATCTGACATTCCACGCTCCGATTCGTAGAACGCCAGTTTTCTTTCTCCTGATAACGACATCCTCTTGAGTAGTCCCCGCCCGGAGATCCGAATGGGGGACTATTTTACCTCCGGAATATTTTACCCAAGGGGACGCCATCATCATGTAATCATACAGTAAAGCTGCATGCCCTCGGGAAAAATTACGGCTGTAGTTTCCCCTTGCTTTCAGCCGTTCACAGTACCAGCACAGCAAGGCCGTTTTGGTTATTGTTACAAGGCCAGATCAGTCAATCATCCAGACTGTTGCCCTTGCAACTACTGAAAAGGCTGCTGCCCCTCTTCAGGAACCACACGTTTGTCTGGCCTCTCAACAGATACCCCTCCGTTGTGGTTGCACCTACGGTACGGCTATCTGTATCGCTGAGGCACGCAAGCCTCCCCACCAACGGCAAGGTCCATGGTTCATGGGGGATGTATTACATAAAAGGAGTTAAGCCACAGAAGGAATCAAAAGTATCTGTAGAAACTGAGAAGGAAACAGAACAATGATCCATTTCTGTAATTGGTAAAATCTGAACTTAGTAAGAAGGGGAATGATAAAGTATCCCAATATTACCATATTTTTAATGGCATACTTTCAGAAGGAAAGATGAGACAACATGTATTGAGAGTGTGCTGGCCTGCTGGACATGTGATCACTTTAATTGATCATATGCATGAGAGTTATGGGCACTGTGGAAGTAGAAAGAGTGCAGAAAAGCTAATGGAATCAGTATATTTTAATAAGACGGCCAGGGCAGTACATGAGTGAAGAAAGACCTGAGATTTATATCAAAAAGCTAAGGTGACCAACCAAAAGAGTAGGGAACCCATGCAACGTATATTGCCCAATGATGTGTTAGAATTAGTTGCTTTTGATTTCTTTGGTCCATTACCAAGAACAACAGGAGGTTCCTGTTATATTTTAGTAGCAGTGGATCTGTTCTCTAAATTTATCAGATTGTACCCCTTGAGAAAAGCCACTGGAAAAGCAGTAAGCTATAAGATGATCAAGGACTATTTTATACAAGTAGACAAACCTAAAGCCATTTTAGTGGATAACAGATCCCATTTATCTCCAAGAAATGGAAAAGTGGTATTCAAAATCAGGGACTAGAGTTAAAATACTTAGCAGCTTGCCATTTGGAAAACAGTCCAACTGAATCATTATATGAAAGGAATATGTAGGCTGTGCCAGACATTCTGTGCTGATAAACACAGTACTTGAAGAAAATAAGTGCCTGAGATGGAGAATGTGTTTAACCGTTTAGGTTGTGAGAGTACTGGGTTTATTCCCATTGAAATAATGAAGGGAATGAGGGAGCCAAATACCACTGACGAGAATATTCTAATACCAGTTAGCAAGGGCATGTGTATGGATGAAAAGAAAAAGTTGGTTAGAGAGTGATTAGAAAAGCAAATGGTTAGAAGTAAGAATAGGTATGATGGATAGGCTGTTGTTGTTGTGGTCTTCAGTCCTGAGACTGGTTTGATGCAGCTCTCCATGCTACTCTATCCTGTGCAAGCTTCTTCATCTCCCAGTACATACTGCAACCTACATCCTTCTGAATCTGCTTAGTGTATTCATCTCTTGGTCTCCCTCTACGATTTTTACCCTCCACGCTGCCCTCCAATGCTAAATTTGTGATCCCTTGATGACTCAAAACATGTCCTACCAACCGATCCCTTCTTCTAGTCAAGTTGTGTCACAAACTTCTCTTCTCCCCAATGCTATTCAATACCTCCTCATTAGTTACGTGATCTACCCACCTTATCTTCAGCATTCTTCTGTAGCACCACATTTCGAAAGCTTCTATTCTCTTCTTGTCCAAACTGGTTATCATCCATGTTTCACTTCCATACATGGCTACACTCCATACAAATACTTTCAGAAACGACTTCCTGACACATAAGTCTATACTCGATGTTAACAAATTTCTCTTCTTCAGAAACAATTTCCTTGCCATTGCCAGTCTACATTTTATATCCTCTCTACTTCAACCATCATCAGTTATTTTGCTCCCCAAATAGCAAAACTCCTTTACTACTTTAAGTGTCTCATTTCCTAATCTAATCCCCTCAGCATCACCCGATTTAATTTGACTACATTCCATTATCCTTGTTTTGCTTTTGTTGATGTTCATCTTATATCCTCCTTTCAAGACACAGTCCATTCCGTTCAACTGCTCTTCCAAGTCCTTTGCTGTCTCTGACAGAATTACAATGTCATCGGCGAACCTCAAAGTTTTTACTTCTTCTCCATGAATTTTAATACCTACTGCGATAGGCTAGATTGATCAAAATACAAATAGGTAACCTGGTTTTGGTGAAATCACACGAAAAATCTAAAGAAATTATTGTTGAGGTTTTCAAATTTTTCCACTTATGTAAAGGACCTTTTAAAGAGGTGGCGAATATACCACACCTCAGTGCATATTATTTGATATTTCCCAAATCAAGAAAGAAGTATGGAGTGATAAATATTGTTAACTTCAAATTGTATAAGAAAAGAGAAAAAGACTAATTCAAAGTAATAAAGACTACTATAAATTATATATATACGAACACTATCTAAATTTTATATAAAACAGCTTTTAAATTGATTCATTGAACTATGTATTTGGTGTAGATATAAGTACAGATAGAACTAGGTAAATAGTAAGGTTAGTTTGAAGCTGTGGTGGTACTGATTATGATAGTAATAATGATTTAATAGTTAATACATTCCTGGAAATTGAAATAAGAACACCGTGAATTCATTGTCCCAGGAAGGGGAAACTTTATTGACACATTCCTGGGGTCAGATACATCACATGATCACACTGACAGAACCACAGGCACATAGACACAGGCAACAGAGCATGCACAATGTCGGCACTAGTACAGTGTATATCCACCTTTCGCAGCAATGCAGGCTGCTATTCTCCCATGGAGACGATCGTAGAGATGCTGGATGTAGTCCTGTGGAACGGCTTGCCATGCCATTTCCACCTGGCGCCTCAGTTGGACCAGCGTTCGTGCTGGACGTGCAGACCGCGTGAGACGACGCTTCATCCAGTCCCAAACATGCTCAATGGGGGACAGATCCGGAGATCTTGCTGGCCAGGGTAGTTGACTTCACCTTCTAGAGCACGTTGGGTGGCACGGGATACATGCGGATGTGCATTGTCCTGTTGGAACAGCAAGTTCCCTTGCCGGTCTAGGAATGGTAGAACGATGGGTTCAATGACGGTTTGGATGTACCGTGCACTATTCAGTGTCCCCTCGACGATCACCAGTGGTGTACGGCCAGTGTAGGAGATCGCTCCCCACACCATGACGCCGGGCGTTGGCCCTGTGTGCCTCGGTCGTATGCAGTCCTGATTGTGGCGCTCACCTGCACGGCGCCAAACACGCATACGACCATCATTGGCACCAAGGCTGAAGCGACTCTCATCGCTGAAGACGACACGTCTCCATTCGTCCCTCCATTCACGCCTGTCGCGACACCACTGGAGGCGGGCTGCACGATGTTGGGGCGTGAGCGGAAGACGGCCTAACGGTGTGCGGGACCATAGCCCAGCTTCATGGAGACGGTTGCGAATGGTCCTCGCCGATACCCCAGGAGCAACAGTGTCCCTAATTTGCTGGGAAGTGGCAGTGCGGTCCCCTACGGCACTGCGTAGGATCCTACGGTCTTGGCGTGCATCCGTGCGTCGCTGCGGTCCGGTCCCAGGTCGACGGGCACGTGCACCTTCCGCCGACCACTGGCGACAACATCGATGTACTGTGGAGACCTCACGCCCCACGTGTTGAGCAATTCGGCGGTACGTCCACCCGGCCTCCCGCATGCCCACTATACGCCCTCGCTCAAATTCCGTCAACTGCACATACGGTTCACGTCCACGCTGTCGCGGCATGCTACCAGTGTTAAAGACTGCGATGGAGCTCCGTATGCCACGGCAAACTGCCTGACACTGACGGCGGCGGTGCACAAATGCTGCGCAGCTAGCGCCATTCGACGGCCAACACCGCGGTTCCTGGTGTGTCCGCTGTGCCGTGCGTGTGATCATTGCTTGTACAGCCCTCTCGCAGTGTCCGGAGCAAGTATGGTGGGTCTGACACACCGGTGTCAATGTGTTCTTTTTTCCATTTCCAGGAGTGTATTTTGTTTACTCAACTGTACTGGTAAATACTTGAAAGCAAACCAATTTTCTTAGTTTCAGATTCATAAAATAAGATTTAAAGGAATACATGGTTTAGGTTATTGTAATGTTATGAAACTTTACTGCAAGTGATCTTTTGTGTAACATTTAGTGTGTAAAAATGTTAGATGAATCATTTCTTTTCGACTGATAATGGTGAGTTTAAAATCAGAACATTGCGCAAACAACTACTCAAACACATGACGTAACAATTATACACTGGTCTATGGCATTCTGTGTTGTGTTGTTCTTGGACAAGCCATGATGAAATGGAGGGGCATGTGTAATGACACAAGTATACATCACACAGTGTAGGAATTTTTCCATTTCATTTCATAGCAGTTATTAGTGATTCTCTGCCGTAACTTAAAAAATATGATCAGTAGCAGGGCAGATGTAAAAACCTGTATAAAGCAAGCAATGAGTTTATAGAGCACTGAGCGTACATATGCCATCTAACGGTAGCACGGTAACATAAGGCAGCTCACCATAGGAACGTGTTGCCACCAGCCTGTGAACTATGCAAACAATAATCTGTAACTGTGTTTTAAATGTATAGCTGTAAATAATGTTTTTTGTATTAATCTCTATATTGTTAAGCAGATATTAGTTTTGGAAGTATTATCAACCTCTGTAATTAAAGCTGTAATGAGTCATGGCTTTAGGCTTAATTTAAAATCTAAAGGGGCTTCACTGTGGAAGGGTAAGGCAGCAGAAATATTGTGACAGAAAATTCCAGAACAGTACTCTCTGTGTATTGGAAGGGTTGTGAGGTAGCACGTGGTGCAATGCCCATGTACTGTATTGTGTGGTGATTAAAAGGAGTACAATCGTTGTTAAATGGCCTCGGATGGACAGGAAATTATAGCTACACATAATTCTAAAGTATTAAGCAGCTATTTGTCAACCAAGCAGAAGTGGCAAGGTTGTTATGAGGGCCAGTGGGAAGTCATTTTTTGCTGTGAAGGAGGCAAACACTATGTTGCAGCATTACCCACTTTATTGGTCAAATATTACGATGAGAATTATGACTTGGAAGCCACTTCATAAAAGCTACTAAACCATACATCAGTAGAAAAATCTCATCAATGGATGCAATACATTACTCAACACCACAATAGTTCTGTATATTCAATTTTTCATAGTGATGGGCATACTGTAAAAGTCATGATTCACCACCCTCTTGTTTACATTAAATAATACAAGTTTAGTATTTGACAGCAACAAGCTTTATCACAGTGTTGTTATGTCAGTGGATGTTTAGTGTGTCTTTTCACATATTGTGATATTTAATTAGCAACATTTTCAGATCATAAGCTGGTTTTATGTAGATCTATAAAATGTGCTTAAAATTATTATTGCCATATTAAGCAAAGCATCAGATTGTGTACAAAGTACCAGCTATTTTCTTACATTGACAAGCATTATAAAAGCAGTTGCAGAAGAGAACAACAGCAGGTATTTTGCACATTTCATTACTACAAAAAAGATTATAACTTTGTTGTTCAGAACATACTATTTTACTGATTCATGGCATGTGACATACTAAACTTATATTTCAACAAAAGTGCAGGAAAGTGTTTTTGTTACATTGCATTGAAGTACTACCAGTTAAAAAATTCTTCATGCTGAAAATTATCTCTAAACATCAGTTTGAAAACTCATTTTCAGTCAGTGGTCAATTTTGTGTAAAGGTATTTATTTATGTAATAAATAAAGAAATAAATAAATACCTTTACATAAAGACTGAATACATAAAGACTCATTCATTTTTATGTTTTTCACGGAACTCGATTTTTGAGAACCTTTCTTCACTGCCGTCTTTGCAGGAGCAAATGTTATAGAAAGATGTTTATTAGTTATAAAAAGTATGAATAAACACCAACCCAGTAGCTATGCATCTTCAATGCTTAGCAGGTTCTTTTCACTCAACATTTCGGTATTGTTTGATATAACAGTGTTTCAAGTTTAAAATAGATTTATTCTGTACTGATGAAAGTGTCTTTTGCTGCAGTAACAAAAGTAATACATGTGTAGGATCCATATTGTCCACATGCAGTGTACATTGCTATTTCAAAGAGGTTATGACTTATATTGTGTGTTCTCCTCCCCATTGTTTTCCTGTCAAGTTATTATATCAGTTATAATTATTCAAAATTACATATGGTGCTGTAAGAGGTTAGCTCTGCAGTGTTTAGAGCGATTAGTGAAATCAACACAGGTCTTACTGCACATGAGTGTCCACCCATTAGAATTATGAGTCTGATTGCCAACCACAGTCATTTAGAAGTGAAAACTGATATATACAAGTATAGAACTGGGTGGGAAATCACAACCTGGATGTAGGTGTTGTCATACAGCAACAATGGCTTAAAAATAAACTAGCACAATAGGCTATATAGTATAAGATAGATGTAATATAACATGAAGTTTAAATGAACTAACCCCAAATGCTACTGAAAATAGAAAATAAACATCAAGAAGAAAGCCAAGATTAAAGACATCAAAAATGGTAAGGTGTAACATCCAGTTCCAGACCGCTAGCACAGTCATAATACATACCATAAGATACAAACATGAAAGTCAAAATTACTAGACAAGATACCAGAAGTTAAGAAGGGCAAAAACATGTATAAAAGTATACAGAATTATCAGTTCCAGATATCATCATCAGTTCATTTGAAGAATGTCACATGAAATATCAACTCAAAATCCCATCTCCCTTAATCATACATTTCTGATATACCAAATAGGACTAGTGAACAAACACCTAAGATTTATTAATAATGCGCAATGTGTTTGAAACTTCAAAGGCTTCCTGTATCAAAGCTAGAATCAAGGAGAAATTCAAGCAAACCAAGAGTCCCACCAAATATAAGAAAGCAAAAAAGAGCCAAATATGTATAAGTGCCCAATCCAACACAGTTAAATATCATATATAACTGAGCAAGTTTATAGAGTCATGGGTTACTATTAATAAAGAATGTCAGAAAAGAATGAAATGTAATGCAAGTAGGTAAATTATCTGTTGTCACACCAGGACAGAAAAAAATCAAATAAGCAAGTTATCTGCTGTCACATAAGGACAAAACAGAAGAATGCAATTTAAGTAAATTATCTGTTGTCACTCAAGGACAAAACAGAAATTTGCAAAGCATAAAGGTCAATCCAGAGAATAATTAGACAAATTTGCTGCTGTCATCTTAGGGCAATGGAGAAAGCAATTAAGTACATTTTTCTGTTGCCGCACTAGGACAATGCAGAAAGCAGCAAAGTATAAAGGTCAAGTCAGAGAACACACTACCAAACATTCAGCAGAGTGATGGAGTTGATCACAGGAACAAAACCATTAACTACACATCATCATCATGACACTTCAATAGAATGACAGAGTTTCATTATATACTTCATAGAGTCAGATCACAATGCACAACTGCATCAAAATCTACAGAATAATAAAGATAGTTCATTACCTCCTCCTCAAAGCAATATCCAGTAAGTGTAAGCTGTAAGACATTTTGTATGAAAATGTATCAGGGATGTAACGGCTGTCAATATAAGCATCAGAATAGTCATTCAAATGCGTTGTATCCATGTATGTGAAATGTATGAAGGCATATCTGTGAAAAAGCATAATAAGCATGTGGCCATCATAAGCATTATCAAAGCATGAGTATCATAATTATCTCTCAGGAGCATTATATTCGTGTATATGGGTATATTCCAAACAGTTATGTAACAAGTATAATGTAAGTTCAATTATCCAATCCTCCACAGTTCTACTGACAGTGCATAGTATCCAGCATCATCAGGAAAGATTTGTGTAATCTCATGTAAGAGGATTGTGGCATTAATGTGTAAATCTGTAGAAGTAAATACCGCACTAGTTAGTGACTTTGTGTTTGCCACATGCATTATGCAAAAAGAGTGTATATCCCCCTGAGTGTGAAAGTTATTGATGAAATCTCACAGTCACTGTATAAATTAATATGAAGTAACTCAATTATCACTTCATGGTTCTCCAATTAACAAATTTCAATCTTCTAATGCATATATCACTGTGTTTAGTAAGGTAAATGTGTAGATTTGTGTGAGAAGAATGTGGTACTTATGTGTAAAACTTGAGAAGCAAGTACCATACTAGCTAGAGACCTTGTGTTTGCCATATGATTGATGCACAAAGAGTGAACATCCTCCTAAGGGTGCAGTAAGTTAACTCATTACAACAACCAAAGGGTTGTTGTATCGACTGGTACTCCTTTCAATAATTCTCCACTTCTGCATCTTCTGCAGCTCTCTCTCCACAACTATTTCATAAAGAAAGGCTTGTGTTCTTTAAGCCATAAGTTATATGCATAATTCTTAACTCTACCTGGTTTCTCACTAAATATATCTTTATAAAATCTCAATACCTCTTCCAGTTCTGACTTATCTCCAGTAAGCTTGTCTGCTTATTTTACCTTGTCAGTGACAAGTTGATCAAAATCCCTATCAGTTGTATCATTACTTGCCAAATCATCATCATCTACATAGCCTCTTTCTACCTCACTGTCAAAACCATATTTATTAGCAGATGTGTCACTAGCTTTTTAAGTGTAACCTAGTATAACCATAAATATGTGTATTGGCATTCGAAAAAATTACTCTAAACTTTACCCAGTCAAATGTTACTGTGTTTTCCAATATCCAATCCAATCCATCCAAGCACCCTTGCTCAAAAACTGCATTGTCAACATTAAATATGATTAAAGCTTGTTTGTTTACAACTTTACTGAGCTTATCTGTAGCACCTTTAATCCTAACTCTCATTACAGGAAATTCATTGTACCCAGACCTCTGCTTAACTCTATCCCTGAACTTTTCAGAAATAACAGAAATTGAGATACCTATGTCAGTCAAACAATAACCATGCCAGTCGCCAAAAGTGATTTTGATTATGGACTGCTACATAAATCTTGCTATTTGTTAATGTTAGTTTTTCTAAGCAAATCATCCTCCATATCTTGAAAAAAAATCTCTCTACAAATGGTTCTTATTATCAGTAGATAGCCATATAGGGCAAAGTGGTACCTGTGTGCTTGTGTCATGAATAGCTTGATTGAACGTACAAATTGGACTTGTATAAGTCTACTCATTACTGTTGCAAGTAAAATCTGGCTGAAATGATCAATTAGCTGACAATCTGAATTGAAATCTGACTCATCCTTACCAACATCTCTGACATGTTCAATAATCCTCTAATTTACCTGAAAATGTGTGTTCTAATGTCCTGGCATTCACATAAAATATCACTAATGTTGACTCAAACAAGCTGATTCTCCTGAGTCTCATCACTGGCCCAGTCATCCTCAATTACTCCAACATAATCCATACCATCCAGCTCTTCTAAATTAAGTGTATCAGATTCAGCTTCAGCCACTAAATCGTTAGAGATGACACTGCTCATCTGGGTCACACACTTCCATAACTACTGACTCGGCATAAGCCTCCCCCTTCTCATCACATTTAGCCAGAAAAGCCTCCTGCTCAGGCTACATTAAAATACCAATATCAAAGTAATCACTATCAACGTCTACATCTTCCACGAAACATTCAGAGTTAAACAATTTTACTAAAACACCTTCTAAAAGTTTGTAAGGAGCCACAGTACATTTCTTATCACTATACATCTGTTTAATTATAACATCCCAAAACTTAATTTCAAATTTTGTTGCTTTAACAGGAGAGTCACACACACTCTCATCATCACACTCCTCTTGATCTTAATTTCTTATTGCCTGGTCATGAAAATTATTTATCTCCTCCACCTGGCAGGCACCAAGTGAAGGTACTAAAAGTTTTCCTGTTTCTGGTTACTACGATTCCTCTTCTGACTATTACCATTACCAGAGCTATTATAGTTATTACTCTTATTGTAAGTATCATAGTTCCTTCTGTTAACCATTCTGTCTATTTTTCTGATTGCGTTGAGATGACCCCCATTATAATTGTTGTTTATGTTGTAATGTGAGTTATTAACCCAGTCCTCCTCCTCAAAAGCTTTGTCAAGTTTATCAACAGGTTTAAAAAAAATCTCTAATGAATCATTGGGACCACAAACTAGGCCCCAATGAACTCTCATTGGTAGATGTCTTTTCAAGATGTCAATAAGAATAAGATCATCAAAAGGTTTGTCCAGGAGAGCAAACTTACATAACTGTTTCTCACAATATTCTCTCATTGAGAGATTACCTGGACTGTATATACTACAATTCAAAATGCTGTTTTGATGCCTGTTTAGTTTCAGACAATAATTTAGTCAAGAACATCTGTTCAAATTTGTTAAATGTTATGTTTGGCTTCACATTTTGCTTAGCCCATGACAACACCTCACCATTAAGGAAATGTTTGGCTGGTATAGGTTTTGCAGAAGCAGGCAAGTTCAGAGGAAAAAATATCCTTCCATTGTCACAGTAAGTCCACTGGGTGTATTTTAACATCCACAGGGAAGTATTTAAGAGATATTTACTTAGTCAGATGTTAACCTGCTGTAAATTTTTTGACAAAGACTCAATTTTGTTGTTAACACTGGTAGTATGGTTACATATTTATCATTGTTTAGCTCTAATTTCACTTTCCTGCTCTATATATTTGTGCATGAGTTTGAATTCAGAGTTTCTTCTACCTAATTCAGCATGAATAACATCTTCAGCATTCTCCACAAGGAACCATACATGATCAGCCTTATTGTTTCTCTTTGTATTTCAAGGGCAGACGTCTCACATAACTGACTAAGTTTTGGAAGGGAGTTTGCTACTTGTTCTTGCATAGCCTGAATTTTCCTTTCCATTGTCTTAACAGTGTCATGTAGATCAGCAATACTCTGATTTAGGTCATTGTTTTGAATTATAAGTTCATTCTTTAAATCATTATTCTGACTTTCCAGTATGTGGTCCAAGAGTTTAGATGAACTTTCTGAGGCCTGTTCATTTGGATATGTGATATCTTGGATGACTGTTGCAGGTTTGGTGTCAACAATTGAGGACATTGAGTATATGAAACCTCTCCAGTTGTACCAAGGTTTTCTGTGCTTGCCATATTTGAAGATAATGTTGGGTACAAAAAACAAAAATAACCCTACCTAACCAGATTATCATCACATGAAAATTCACAATTATCCAGCCTGGCAACAGTCACATGACAAAAGAAAGTTGGAAAAATGATCATCTGAGGAAAAGTAATTTAAAATTTAAAAATTGTACTCAAATCAAAAATGTAGTCCAATGATGAGTTGGCACACCACACTTTATGTCTTGTTCCAACTGTTGTCCAATAATCGATTGTCATACTTTACAATTAGACTCTGATATAGTGCAAAAATTAGTACATAGACTTACATCTATCCCAGCCGAGCGACACCACATTAAGATGCCATCCTTAAATGTGTAAGAGGAGGGAAGCATTTTAATTACCACTGATGGAGTGAGAACAAATTATACAGTTTTTGTAGTTCTATCTGTAATTTGGACAATGGTAATAGTGAATTCTCAATAATACCATTGGAGCAAATTAATAGTTTGCCCCCCACCATTCAGAAGTACATAGACTAGCAAAAACTAGAAAATTTACAGTTAATAAAAATTCACATAATAACTTAGCTGCTCCATATGATGAGATATTCAATTTTGATATCCTCGCAGGTTGCTGATTTAGAAAGTCTCAAAGTTTGATGTTGCTAATGTACCAATTGTTAAATAAAACACAGAGTATATCACTTTTCTTGTTTTTTTTTTTTTATTATGACCAATAAGCATATACATTGATGGTAGATACATTTTATTGTCTGACAGCCTCCAAAAGAGTCTCACACAAACAGGTTCTGAAAGGCAATAATGCTGTCTGACTGACTGTCTGACTGACTGACTGACTGACTGTCTGACTGTCTCTTACTTCTTCCTCCTCTTCAACTGACTGCCTGTGGTTCATGTTCCACTTCCCTTTGTATAAAACTATATAAACAAATACATTGTTAAGTGTAAGATTTACAAAATAATAATTAAAAGTCATTAGATGATTTTAGTTACTTGCATAAAAAAATAGGCCACATATTGCCCTACAAGTTTTGATATGCAGTTTGGAAGAGTTTACTTAGTTTCATACACAATTTCAATGAGTTTTACAGCACAACAATTTAAATTACATTTTAGTTAATTATAAAATTACTTTGAATAAAATGTTATTATTGGTGTTTTGGATAGTTCTCAGGTAGAGCTATCATTTTAAATAATCATAATAAATAAACATCATAGCTTTTCAGAAATAGGGGAGAAGTAAATTTTCAAGAATTTGTGATGCAACATGACTGCACAGTTCACATCACAAAATTTCAAAGTTGGATTATTAACAAATGGTTTACTCCACTTTGTTGTTAAAATAAAACAGGTAACATATTAATGTGATATTTAATCTGATATCATAAATTCATTTGTACTAATTTTTTTAAAGGCAGTTGACCACTGGAACTGGGTATAGACATATCAGTCTAAAGTGCAGAAAGTTAAAAATTTGAGCTAAAATAACCTTTTCAGAGAATATTGACACGAGGAAGGAAGTTCCCGTGTCACAGCTCATTCCACAGTGTTGTTATGTTACAATTTATTTCAACCAAGTTGTGATATAATGTTTTCTTCTTTAAATGAAATGAATGTATGTACAATTATTGCAATCAGAAGCTTTATCAAAAACAAACAGTCTGTACAGGTGTGGTAACTCAGCATCACAGAGTATTAAACTTGAGACCTGTTCATTGTCCTGGAATTCTTTCCATAAACTGGATTCACATTTTATGTTCAGTCAGTATGTAATGTGAAACATGCTGAAGAGCTAAGGAAACTGGTACACTCGCCTAATGTCACGTAGGGCCCCTGCAAGCGTGCGAAAGTGTCACAACACAATGTGTCATGGACTCGACTAATGTCTGAAGTAGTACTGCAGGGAACTGACACCATGAATGCTGCAGTTGTATCCATAAATCTGTAGAGTACAAGGGGGTGGAGATCTCTTCTGAACAGCACTTTGCATTGCATCCAGATGTGCTCAATAATGTTCATGTCTGGGGAGTTTGGTGGCCAGTGGAAGTGTTTAGACTCTCAGAAGTATGTTTCTAGAGCCACTCTGTGGCAATTATGGATGTGTGGGGTGTCACATTGTACTGCTGGAATTGACCAAGTCCATCAGAATGCACAGTGGACATGATTGGATGCAGGTGATCAGACAGGATGCTTACATATGTATACCTCTCAGAGTCATGTCTAGACATATCAAGGGTCCCATACCACCCCAACTGCATATGCCCCACACCATTACAGAGCCTCCACCAGCTTGGACAGTCCCCTGCTGACATGCAGGGCCCATGGATTCATGAAGTTGTCTCTATACCCATACACATCAATCCACTCGATACAATTTGAAATGTGTCTTGTCTGACCAGCAACATGTTTCCAGTCATCAACAGTCCAATGATGGTGTTAACTGGCCCAGGCAAGACATAAAGCCTTGTCTTGAGCAGTCAGCAAGTGTACATGAATGGGCCTTTGGCTACAAAAGCCCATATCAATGATGTTTCATTGAACAGCTCACACAGTTGTGCTTGTTGTGGCCCAGCATTGAAATCTGCAGCTATTTGTGGAACGAGTTGCACTTCTGTCATGCTGAACAATTCTCTTGAGTGGTTGTTGGTGCCATTCTTACAGGATCTTTTTCTGGCCACAATAATGTCACAAACTGGATTCCTGATACGGTACACTTGCATAAAGGTCATATGGGGAAATCCCCACTTCATCGCTACCTTGAAGATGCTGTGTCCCATTGCTCATGTGCCAACTACAACACCATGTTGAAACTCTCTTAAATTTTGATAACTTGCCATTGTAGTAGCAGTAACCACTCTAACAAGTGTGCCAGGAAGATGGTTATCATGTTGTTATTATATCCAAACAGCATTGTCTTTATTGATTCTACTGATTTTCAATATTGCAATTAAAAACGTTTATTATAATCAAATGAACTGACTTGCATACATTATAATGCCAGATATTCTCATCAGTTTTAGACATTCAGTTCAGCAAAATTACCATGTTATTATGCAAGTTTACAGTAAATATGTAAATAAACAATCAATTTACTAATTTTCTTAATTACATAAAGATGAAAATACATGCAATGTTCCTAACATGCATTGTTTATATGTGACAAGATCCATTTATTAATACACACCGTATTCTGCTGTTTTACAAAGAAGTTCCATTTATCAATCTGTTTACATCCATCAGGCTGCTATATTATGTGAATGAATTTAATTACTTTGAGAATTAAAGCCTTACATTCCCTTCATTTATCTTACACATTAACAGTAGCAAATCATGTGTTATTTCAGTTATTTAGACCAAAAGACAAAAATTAAGTAACACTGCATTATACTATTTCATTGTTCAATAATTAGTACAGAATGTATTATTTTCAGGTGTTCCTACCAATTAATCAAATTCTATAGTTTTGGTGCGTTGGTGTTTCGAGGTCATAATAGTTTAGTTTAGTTTAGTTTATTGAGCACCCATTTTATCATGTACAATGATATGGGATTTGTCATATGTTACATACAGAAAAAATATGAATAACAACATATTATGTAAAAACTATCAGTGAACAATCTGAATTAAATATATGGGCAAAACAATTATAGCTTACATGATATAAATTTGTAACAATATAGGACACAAATAAGTTACATATATTCTGTGTATAATGGACAGCAGATTAATTAATTTTTGTGTGTACATAAAAGAGTCTACCCCACGACACAAGTTTGTATATGAGTAACTTATAAGATATGTGAAGGCACGCTATCTTTCTGAAGAATTCATATATTCACTAACACTGTAAAAACTATTACTGATTAACATTCTTTTGAGTTCACTTTTAAAACTGCTTAGCTGCTGAATCATTTTAATTTTTAAGGGAAGAGCACTATAGAGAATTTTTGGGTGGTATATTGCACTCTTGTTGTATTGGGCTTTCTTATGCACTTCTCTGTGAAATTCATTACTCTGTCTTGTTGTATAGTCATGGAACTCACTGTTTAAAGAAGAAAACTGGGGGTGAGACTTCAGAAAGCATATACTTTCATAGATGTAAATGGATGGAAGAGTCATGATTTTATATTCCTTGAAAATTTCCCTACATGGATCTCTAGGTGCAGCTCCTTTTATGATTCTTATGGCTCATTTTTGAATAATAAAGGAGCGTTTTGCCTGACTTGAATTGCCCAAAATATGACACCATATCACAAAAGACTATGCATAAATGCATAATATGTACACAATACTGTTTGATCACTGCAGCAATTTTTGAGCATTCTAAATACATAGCAACATTTACTTAACTTTTTATTGAGCACATCTATATGCTTGTCCCATTTTAGATGCTCATCTAACCAAATTCCTAAGAATTTTGTATTTGGCGTTTGTAGTATATTCTGTTGGCCTAGCTTCACAGTTATATTGGGCTTCATATTATTTGAAACATGTCTGTAATTCATCCATAACGTTTTTTCCTCATTCACAAATAAACTGTTGTCCCTGAACCATTTACTTGCTTCAACTGTTGTTGTTTCAATTTTGCTGTTAAGGTCAGTCTCATTCTGAGCTTTAATAAAGAGACTTGTATCATCAGCAAAAAGTACACAATCAGCTTGTGTTAAATAGTTTGGCAAGTCATTTATAAAGATCAAGAACAACAGGGGTCCCAACACCGAACCTTGGGGCACCCCATAACTAACTTCCTTATAACCAGAAAAGTATGACTTTCCATCATGAGCTATTTCTACTTTCTGGGATCTGCCAGATAAATATGACTTAAACCATGCTTGAGCAGTACCACGGAGTCCATAGCAACTAAGTTTTTTGAGCAGTAGTTTATGATCAATAACGTCAAAGGCCTTTGATAAATCTAAAAAGACCCCACAATTTACTTCATTATTATCAATGGAATTTAGGACAAGTTTTAGAAAGTTGTATATAGCAGTTTCAGTTGGTCTATTCTTTCGAAAGCCATTTTGTTCATCGACAAATATTCCACTTTTTTTTAGGAAAGTAGAGAGTCTTCCATACATTACTCTTTCTATAATTTTTGAAAAACAAGATAACATTGATAAAGGCCTGTAGTTTTTTACATCATAATGATCCCCATTTTTGTATAATGGTTTTATAATTGATTGTTTCAGCTTTCTAGGGAAAGTGCCAGTACTGAAAGATGCATTAATTATATCTACAAGAAGAGGAGAAATATATCTGCTGTGTTTAATGATTTTATCTGGAATGCCATCGGTGCCACAGGATAATTTATTTTTTAGTTTGCTGATGGCATTCTCTACCTCATGTATTGTTACAGGATACAAAAACATAGTTTCGGAATTCATTGTGATGTTATGACTGATGTCTGTACTACTTTGGGTTTGTATGAGGTTTTGAACTACACTTGTAAAATGGCAGTTGAATATATTGGCAATTTGTAATGGATCATTTATAGTTTTGTCCTCAGTTTTAATAACAATGTTGTTTCTTACTTTGCTTCTTCCTAAGTTACTATTGATCACTTTCCAAACTGATTTCATTTTTTTGCTGCCATTATTTCTGCTGATATATGAATCATTATTTAACTTTTTTGCTGCAGTGATTACTTTCTTGTATAATTTCCTATAACACTTAACACATTGTTTCAAAGCAGGATTTTACCTTGCTGATTTACTTAACATTCTGAGTTGCTCTCCAGATTTTCTTATGCCCTGTGTTATCCATGTGTTAATTTTGCCTTTTGCTTTCATTTTCTTAAGGGGAAAAGCAATTTCAAAGTTATGTTTGTAATCAGCTAGAAATGACTCAAACTTCACGTCTATACTATCATGTTTATCTAGATCCCAACTTGTATTTTTTAACAAGGAATTAAAAATCCTAATGTTGTCCTCATTAATACATCTCCTGTGGATGTGTTTCTCACTTGGCCTAGAGTTTTTACAGAGTACATTATTTATACTAAGTTTTAGTGCTTTATGATCAGAGAATCCAGTGTCAATCACTTCTACAACATTGTCTAGTTTATGTAAGTCAAGAAATATTTGGTCTATTATTGTTTCAGAGTTCTTTCCATGTCTAGTGTATTCAAAGATAGTTGGTGCTAAATTATGCGAACAAAAGACATTGGTCAATTTTGTAACATTTAAACAGTTGATTTTAAAGTTGACATTGAAATCTCCAAGTACAATAATGCTTTCTGTAGAATGTCTTAACTCACTAAAAAGACTTTCAACACTGTTCAAAAATTCCATAAAATTACCTGATGTGGAACGATATACACACACAATAATTATTTTAAGGTCTGTTAGTTTGCAAACGCAATATTCAAATACTTTTTCAATGCTTTTTATCTTACTAAACTTGATTTCTTTATATTCAATTCCTTGTCTGACATAAATGCATGTTCCTCTCCCTTTAAAAGTTTCTCTACTGAAGCTACTAACCATTTCATATCCCGTTATTCTGGCAGCAAAAGCTTTATTTTCTTTTAACCAATGTTCACATACACATAAAACTGAAACATCCTTCAGTTCATCAAGCAATAGTACTTCTAATTCTGGAATCTTACTAATTATACCCTGTACATTTTGATACAAAACTAATAATTTTTTATGCTTGGCATCTGTTGCAGTGCTCACCGCATTGGCTGATTGGTGCCTGCCTCCAATAAAAAAATCTTTGAGATGGCCTGGTGGTGACACTCTTCTTTTGCTTAAGAGGCGGGTGGTTTTCATTGCTTCTGCTCGGGTAGTTGGTACTGTTGTTGAACCTGTTAGTGATGTAAGTTGATCTGCTTCTACTGAAGGTGATTGTAGTACTGGAGAAGATGCTGTAGACTGGGCTACTGGAGGCAGAAGAATAGTGGGCTCACTTTCCTTAGTAGGTACCGTTGTTGAAGCTGCCAGCAGTGTAGGCTGATCTGCTTCTGTTGAAGATGGTGATTGTTGTCCTACACACGATGCTGTAGACTGGGTTACTGGAGGTGGAAGAATAATGTGCTCACTTTTCTTGCATCTGCCTAGTGAACAAAGGAAGTCTCGGATTTTTTGTCCTAATACAATCTTTCCCCTGTTGTTTAAATGCAGGCCATGTTGGGTATAATGTTCTCTCTCCAGTGAATCTACACTAATGAAATGTGAGTTCTGGAATGCTTTGCATATCTTCTTGAACTGTCTGTTAGCCTTAATGATTTCTTTATTTACAATAGAAGTAGTCATAAGATCGTGTCTATAGGGAATACCAACGACAATTACGGGTGTTCTAGCAAAGCTCAAAATTTCTTTCAAATTGTTAGTGGATTTGTAAAGTTCATTCCTGTAGACATCATTAGCTCCACCTATTATAATTGTACACTGAGTTGAGCTGGGTCGATTTCCGACTTTTATGTTCGTTGTGATTTCAGACATGGGTGCCCTCGGTTTTACAATGGCGGGTGCATTTACATGATAATTATCACATAAAATTTCAGCAAGACCACGTCCATGGCTGTCAGAATATATACACACATTTGATTCAGAAATTTGCTCATGTAACACTGTATTAATTTGCGCATGTTCCTTTGTGTGGTTTACAGTACTGGTTGGCCTACCTGTTGTTATTTCACTCTGCGTATTTATCGCTGTGTTTACAGCTGTATGAAACATATTTTTACAATGTTTACGACGCACTGCACTAGACATAACATATTCTTCCCCGTACGTGGTTTTACCTGTATTCACACCTGCCTCACATTTCATGTCATTCACAAGGTGGAGATTAATGGTGTAATCAATGTACTTTCAGTATAATTATACTGTTAATTGCAATCTAGGCACTAAATGAACAAAGAGTTTTGATATCAATTGGTGCTATAAATCTCCTAAACTGGTCTGTTACATATCAGAACTTCCTGTAGAAACAAGTAATACTTATTTAAACACCCTATACAAGCAAAAATTTTCAAAGTCCACGCCTTTCCAGTATATGGATGTTGGTTTGAACAACTCTTTGAATGTCATGATATGAACGCAAGAACTAATAATTCTAACAGTTTACAGGCATTCAACAGAAAACTTTCAAGTATATAAAGCAGCTATAGATGTTTTATAGTTAGAAAATTAAATTTGTTCATTCATGCACAAGTATGGCTGTTACCAAAGAGGTGAACATGAAGTTTTTATATCACATAATTACAGTATACCCCTATTACATAATGATTTACTATGTAACTACTTTTACCTTTTTGCTATTGTCTGTAATCTTTGGTGTTTTCCACTGTTGGAGCAGTTATTTAACACTTTCTGGGAGAAGACTGAGGATACCTCCTGGTGATTTGTTCCATTCCTTTACTCCTCTACCAACATAAAAGTATTCATGTGTGTTAATGTTCCATATTTTCACACTTCTTCTGAAGTGACAGTCTTCCCTTCACTTTCTAACAACCCTACCACAACAAAGGTCAAAAAATAATTATGATTGTAGTGTTGCTCATTCTGCTACATATTGCATTTTCGGGCAACAACAAAGTTATATTATGTGGCAGGTGTCATTAGAGCACAGTTAATGAAGTAATTTCATGAAATACTGGATAAACTAGGCACTCATCTTTTCGTGTTACAAGTACGACAAAGATCATAGTGACAAAAGAAAGAATTCACATAAGAATAATATCATTGCAATATAAACATACTGATGTATCAAAGTACCTCTACATTAATGAAATCAAATCTGAATGTTGTCTCAGAAATATGTTAACTACTTTACAGAAACACAGTAGAATATTGCTGGTATCGAGAGTTTGAGGTGAGGTTCCGTAATGGTTATGTAGTTCAAGTACCATTACAACTTGTATACTCCATCAGTGAGCAGTCTTTATCCAGTTGTTTTCCATGTATCCCTAACCCATATAAGCTTATGTAACTGGAGAATAATTGTTCACCAAATGTAATGCTGAATAAGTAGTATTGATCAAGGTCAACTAAAATTGTTGATGTCCAGCTTTGGATTATTTGCAACAGTTAAATTCCAAAAGAATGTTGAAGGATATAGTGCAACAAACACTGACAATTTCTTTTTTAGAATCTAGAATTTTCAGTTATTTAGATGTCAGTATTTTTTCCTCATTAACAACCAAATATATGGACCAGTTAAGCACACATCATAGAAAAGACTATTGTATCAAATTGTATATTAAAATTCTAAACAAAGTGTTTTAAAAGCAAAAAATATGTATTTGTCAGACAAAACCAATAATTCAAAGAATAAAATAAAATTTGTCAGGATTGTTATAAAAAGTAAGACAGGTGTTACTTCTCATCACTTCTAATATCATTCTTAACCACAACAATAGTTAAACTGGTGATTAGAAAGAGACTGTGATGATATTGAATGAATACTTCCTATGTGTAAGTGAGCTGATTATATGTCAAATCTGCATGAGGTGATGGATGTTCTGTACCAGAAAGCTGCCAACAATTTTGGTGAAATAATGTTATATCCAGCAACCACCAGCAATCCATTATCTCATTAAAAATTAAATCTACATGTGGCTTTTCCAGTATCTCTGGCAAGTACTGAAAGACTTCTCCATTAAAATATGTAGAATACTGAGCCATATACATAACTCAGAAATTTATCATGGTAAGTTCCCAGAGAGAATGAAACATGTCACTATAAAACCTCAGACAAAAGGAGGGGATGCCTCAAAAGTGAATAATGATAGACCAGTGTTTTCAAAATAATTTGAAAAGCTATTCCATGTTAAGAATGTCAAACATCTTGAACAATTCAGAGTTTCAAATAAAACACAATTTGGAATCCAAAACAATATATTGAAGTGACAAAATTCATGAGATAGCAATATGCACATATACAGATGGTGGTAGTACTTGTGTACATGAGGAAAAAAGGGCAGTACATTGGCAGAGCTGTTATTTGTACTCATATGATTCATGTGAGAAGGTTTACTACATGATTATGGCCACACTGTAGGAATTAACAGACTTTGAACACAGAAAAGTAGTTGGAGCTAGAGACATTGAACATTTCATTTTGTAAATCTTTAGGTACTTCAAAATTACAAGATCCACAGTGTTAACAGGGTGCTGAGAATACCAAATTTCAGGCATTACCTGTCATCATGGACAACACAGTTGTCAACGGCATTCACTTAACGACCAAGAGAAGTGGAATTTGTCAGTACGAACAGACAAGAACACTGGATGAATAACTGCAAAAATCTATATCAGACATACACTAAACATTTCTGTTAGGATGTCTGGCAAAATTTGACATTAATGGGATATAACAGCACACAACCAAGTGCCTTTGTTAACAGCATGACATCACCTGCATCACCTCTCCTGGCCTCGTGACCATATCAGCTGGATCCTAGATGACTTTAAAACCATGATCTGGTCAACTGAATCCCAATTTCAGTTGATAATAACTAATGGCAGTGTTTGAGTGTGGTGCAGACTCACAAATGTCACAGATCCAAGTTGTCAACAAGTCACTGTGTTAGCTGGTGATGGCTACATAATAGTGTGGGCTGTGTTTACATTGAATGTACTCGATCCTCTGGTCCAACTGAACCAATGATTGACTGTAAATGATTATTTTGTCTACTTGGAGAAGATTGGTCCCAAAAAATGGTGGAAGATTTATTGGTGACAATGGACCATGTCACTGGGCCACAACTGCTCATCATTGGTTTGGAGAATATTCTGGACAGTTTGAGTGAATGATTTAGGCATCCATATCACCTGAAATGAATCCCATTGAACATTTATAGAACATAATTGTGAGGTCAATTCACTCAGAGTATCCTGAACTGGCAACATTTTCACAATTACGGATGGCTTTAGAGGCAGCATGGTTCAGGATTTTTGCAAGGTACTTGTTGTTGAGTTCATGCCCTGTCAAGTTGCTGCATTATGCTGGGCAAAAGGAGGACCAACACAACATTAGGAGGTACTGTAATCTACCCATCCCTTCTTATTGTTGCTACTGTCCACTATGGTAAAGTCCTTTAAGAAGATTCAAGAGGAGTAAGATTTGCAATAAACTTTTTACTTATCTTTTCTTGCACAGTTGGCTCCAGTTCTTGATGTCTAGGGGCCTGTTTCTTGAAGCTGGAGTTCTCACATTTAAGGTTCTCAAGGTTCAATTGATCTAAATAATTTTGAAAATTGTTGCTGCAGAATTTTTTGTTTCTACGATAAATTATTGTCTTACATTCTACTATATCACACTGTCTTTTGAATTTTCACATTAACAAATCTGAAATTGCATTGTTCATCCAAAACACAAAAATATGTCCTATCGCATCAGAGGCATGCTTGCTACTTCCTAACTCTGCGGTAATAACAATATTCCAAAGGGTTTACAACTTTTCCTGACAAATATATTTCTATTAGTTTATATTATTATTTCATAAATGCATCAAGAAATAAACATAATAAACAGTACTAGGCTGCATAAATAACAATAGAATTTGTAAGAGTGTCAAATATTTCGTAATTTCAAATGTTTCTAAAAAAATATAATTGTAATTGTACATTCAGACCTAGTACACAACTGTAACAATGAAAATAAAGTAATCACTTTTCATAAATTTTGGCTTGAAATATAAAATATTGTGTATAAAATTATATGAATTTTTTCAGAAAAACAACTGAGATAAAATTGACCTAACCAAAATTCGAAAAATACTGATATTGATTACTACTGTTGAGGAAACGTAATGCTAGAGGAAGATGTCCCTTTAAAATATCTCCCTCACAAAATATGGAAACAATGTGTTTACAATATTTTGTGATCTACTATAAGTTTTGGTGCAAAACGGTGTATAAAATGATGCCAAAAGACAGAATACACGTGTATAGAAGTATAAATAAATAAATCTGATTCATAACATATTACAGAAAACATAAGAAAAATGTCAACTATACAAGTTGTAATTTGTCATATATTGGGATATGGCATTCAGGTTTTCTGATCTGTGGAACATTCTGTCACAAGACAAATGATACAAAGTTAACACTACATTACAACACTAAACTATAGAAACAAGTGCAGAGACAATGAAAATTACTAGAATTACAAATTGCAAGTTTACATCTGTAAATTCACACCTTCAAAATGATCAAAAGAGAAGAAAAAATTCAGAGCCTAAATGTATGTCGAGTGAGCTGACTCGAAAACTCACAACAATGGGTACAGACAAGAAGAATATACTCAGTCACAAGTAAGATTATAGCACAAACTCAATCAGCCAAATAAACCAGAGTATCTAAGGACATATTGAATCATGAAAGGAGGAAATAATGAAAAAATATCAGGGCCTAAGCTTATGATGTGTGGACTGACCCATGAATCCAAACCACACCAGGTATACACCAGCAGAAATGTTTTGACACAACAAAATGAATAAAGTTCATAATCATATATCAATAGGTTCAGTCATATGTAAAGAGTAATTATAGAAAGCATCTAGCCTCAATCAATAGTTGCACACTCTCCTTGAGTAATCAGGATAAATACAGGTAATCAGATTTCAATGATTATGTAAACAAGAAGCTTCAAAGCAGAAATGTATACATCTTGTTATACAGTCTATAATCATAAATGTCTTCCACACTATTTGCTAATTGTTCATACAAACTAACTGAAATACATAGAAGCCTAGATGATTAATCTACAATTGATACAAAAATAAGAAAATTCATTGAAACAATGACTACTAACCTAATAGTTCTTAATTTTATCAGTTTCTGATAATTATTTACAACATGGTTCATAGAATGCACTCTTGAACTATTTAAGTTTTCATGTAACAAATCATCAGTCACAGAATATCAAACATTCACAGCATTATTTAATGTTACATAATGTATTGGGAATTAATTCCCCTACTTGAAAAACCATATATTTATGTGGAATAACACTGTCTATAGCACTGACGACATTTCTAAAAAAATAGTTCCATGAATTCTTCATATGGGACTGATGTGGTTGACAGATGATTGAGTACATTATCCAACAATGGAAAATCCAGGATGGAATGTAACAATACGAGAGAAGGAAAGTTGCTATTCACCATATAGCAGAGATGCTGAGTTGCGATAGGCATAATAAAAAGATTCACACAATCATAGCTTTTGGCCATTAAGGCCTTCGTCAGCAGTACACACACACACACACACACACACACACACACACACACACACAAGTGCAACTTGCACACAAGTCTGCAGTCTCAGAGAGCTGAAACTACACTGCCAGCAACAGCACCAGTGCATGATAGGAGTGGCGACTGGGTGGGGGTAAGGAGGAGGCAGGGGCAGGGAGGGAGAGGGATAGTATGGTGGGACTGGTGGACAGTGAAGTGTTGTAGTTTAGACAGAGGGCAGGAGAGAAGGTGTGGAGGGGGAGCGGGTAAGTAGCAGAAAGAAGAGAAATAAAAAAAATAAAAAAATTAAGAGACTGGGTTTGGCGGTGAAGTGAGGGCTGTGTAGTGCTGAAATGGGAACAGGGAGGGGGCTGGATAGGTGAGGACAGTGACTAATGAAGGTTGAGACCAGGAGGGTTACAGGAACGTAGGATGTCTTGCAGTGAAAGTTCCCACCTGCGCAATTCAGAAAAGCTGGTGTTGGTGGGAAGGATCAATATGGCACAGGCTGTGAAGCAGTCATTGAGATGAGAGGTATCATGTTTGGCAGCATGTTCAGCTACAGGGTGGTCCACTTGTTTTTTGGCCACAGTTTGTCGTTGGCTGTTCATGCAGACAGACAGCTTGTTGGTTGTCATGCCTACATAGAATGCAGCACAGTGGTTGCAGTTTAACTTGTAAATCACATGACTGGTTTCACTGGTAGCCCTGCCTTTGATGGGATAGGTGATGTTAGTGACCAGACTGGAGTAGGTGGTGGTAGGAGGGTGTATGGGACAGGTCTTACATCTAGGTCTATTACAGAGGTATGAGCCATGATGTAAGAGATTGGGAGCAAGGGTTGTATAAGGATGGATGAGTATATTATGTAGGTTTGGTGGACAGTGGAATACCATGGTAGGAGGGGTAGGAAGGATAGTGGGTAGGACATTTCTCACTTCAGGGCACGACGAGAGGTAATTGAAACCCTGGCGGAGAATGTAATTCAGTTGCTCCAGTCCCGGATGGTACTGAGTTATAAGGGGAATGCCATGGCCAGACTGTGGGACTTTGGGAGGTGGTGGGAGATTGGAAAGGTAAGGCACGGGAGATTTGTTTTTGTACAAGGATGGGAGGATAATTATGGTCAGTGAAGGCTTTCAGTTAGACCCTCGGTATATTTAGAGAGGGACTGCTTGTCACTGCATATGTGACAACCACAGGTAGCTATGCTGTACGGAAGGGACTTCTTTGTATGAAACAGGTGACAGCTGTCGAAGTGGAGGTATTGCTGGTGGTTAGTAGGTTTGATGTGGACGGAGGTACTGATGTAGCCATCTCTGAGGTGGAGGTCAAGATCTAGGAAGGTGGCTTGTTGGGTTGAGTAGTACCAGGTGAAGCAAATGGGGGAGAAGTTGTTGAGTTTCTGGAGTAATGTGACAATGCGGGTGCCCATAGCCGTACTGCGGATTTGTCTGTAGGTAATGCCTTCAAAGGAGAAGTAATTGAGGGTGAGGATATAGTTAGCCATGGAGACTAGGAAGGAGGTTGTTGGTTTGGAATTCATAGGGCATATGGAAAGGTTGTGTTCAATAGCAGTAAGGCCATGGGCATTAGGAATGTTAGTGTACACGGTGCCCCATTGTGGCCGGTTACTGTGCGCCCACTGAGAGAATCTCTGCTCTCGTAGACCAACACCTTCAACCTATTATCCAGAACCTATCTTCCTATATAAAAGGTACCAACCATTTCCTCGACCGACTCTCCACAGTTCCCTTCCCTTTACCACACGGTGCCCTGCTCATCACTATCCCTGTACACTAACATTCCTAATGCCCATGGTCTTCTTTTCAGAAGATTCAAGAGGAGTAAGATTTATGATAAAATTTTTACTTATCTTTTCTTGGCTCGAGTTCCTCATGTCTAGGGGCCTGATTCTTGAAGCTTAAATTCTCACATTTTAGGTTCTCATGGTTCAATTGATCTAAATAATTTTGAAGAAGGTTGCAGAATTTTTTGTTTTTACAATAATTTACTGTCTCACATTTTACTATATCACACTTCCTTTTGAATTTTCACATTAACAGAGCTGAAATTATGTTGTTCGTCCAAAATACAAAAATTCGAGGGTTGTTTGAAAAGTTCTTGGAACAAAATAGAAAAATAATACTTATATCACTGAAACTTTTTTTTATTTTACAATGTTGTCACATTGTATATTAATGCACTCGGTTCTATGAGGTTCCAGTGCCTTCATCCCCACTCGAAAATAAGGTTTCCTCCAGGCCTGCAAAATAGTTGTCAACTCTGGCTATCAATTCTTCATTTTAAGTGAATCTTCATCCACCAAGAAAAATTTTCAGTTTTGGGAAGGGATGAAAGTCTGACCGAGTTATATCAGGTGAATAAGGTGGGTGTGGCAACAATTCATACCTTGGTTTGTGTAATTTTGCCATGGCAATGGCACATGTGTGCAGGTGTGCATCAAGAGTTGCGGCACCCATCCTACAGATAATGTTTTGATTTCTAATTCTTCAGTTAAAATGTGATATATCTTTTGAGATAACATCCAGCAAGCATGAGCAATTTCACACACTTTCAATCGGCAAGCCTTCATGACCATTTTGTGCACTCTTGCAATGATTTCCGGAATATTGACACTTCTTGGCCGACCACTGTGCTGATCATCATATAAACTCTCCCGACCAAATTTCAATTCATTTGACCACTTGGTAACAGCTGAATATGAAGGAGCAAAGTCCCCCAGTGTATACTGGAAATATGTTTCTTTATGAAGTACTTATTCACTGCTCGAATCTCAATTTCATCCATCTTCACAAATCACAGCGTGAGAACAACAACATAGGGATTTCACTGCCACAACTCTCTTCCAAGAGTACTACTGTGGCATGTGTTTATGGGCAACAGTCCAATGATGATCATATGAACAACTCATTGTGCTAGCACTGACCTCTCATGGTGATTCCGAGAAGTTTTCAAACCACCCTCACATGTCTGATAACGTCAGAGTCATGCTTACTACTCCCTCACACTGTAGTAATAACAATATTCCAAAGGGTTTACAATCTTTCTTGACAAATGAAGTTTTATTAGTTTAGATTACTGTTTTATAAATGAATCCAGAAATGAATATAATAAACAGTACCTGACTGCGTAATTAATAATAGAATTTTAAGTGTGCCTAATATTTCATAATTTCAGTTGATCCATAACAATAATTTTAACTGTACATGTAGTGCTAGTATATACTGATTGTAACAATGAAAATAAAGTAATTCTTTTTCATAAATTTTAGCTTGAAATATAAAATGTTGCGTAAAAAATTATGTAATATTTTTCAGAAAAGCAACTGAGATCATACTGACCTCTCCAAAAGTCAAAAAACATTACTGATATCGACTACTACTGTTGAGGAAAGGTAATGCTAGAGGATGTGAGGACTTACCCTGCTATATCTCTTTGTTGATTGTCCTTGATGTCCATGTACTGGCTGAAAAATAGGGGTTGGATGTGCAGTAGTGTCTACTGTAAATGTTGTAGCCGACAGGAACACATTTGTGTTTCACTGTTGCTTACTTTCACTTTTCACAACACCCCCCCCCCCCCCCCCGCCCCCACCTCCCCCAATAATATGCACAGTTATATATGGCCATTGCACTATTGTTCTAACTTCCCATAAGCCTCATTAATAGTTAGCAGGTGAATATCCACATACTGCTACAATAGTTTATTGTTGAACATCAATGAGCAGTAAAAACATGAACATATAATTCACAGTTCTTTCGGAATAATCAGGTACATAAGTAACAGACACTGCCATTGCTTTAACACATGGCCTATTGGTGTTCACTTATTTCACTGTTGAGTTGATGTATTGTTGTCATTCTAGCCAACACAGTTTCCTCGTCTAAAACTTGGCCATGGTCTTGGAACCAAAAATTGGGCCCTTATATATCCTCACAATAATAGGTGCAGAAACTACACATTGTTCAAAGTTAAATTTACAGAAATTACAATTAAAACTTACTTCATTCAATTAACTGAATACATCGAAAAATTGGTTGTTTTCAACAGTTTCTTCTAATGCAGGGGTTAAGCCGAATTATTTGTTTAAATCATGAAATTAACAAATGTCATTATGCAAACAATGTTTTTGACAAAACTGTTAATTACTTTGGAATTAATTAAGGGCTGGCTTTGCTAACATGTTTTCGAATACAGCCAAATAAATACTTAAAGAATTCTAGTGTTTTGTCTTCCAAACATTTACGATTATTACAGAATTTATATTTGTTTATACGTCAACAATAGAATTTAAGTTATGAAACAATTAGTTATTTCACCCTATAACAAAAGATACTAACTAGGAATAGTCAAAATAAATCAGAAAATCAATTATATACATAAAACTAAGCACAAAATTAGATCTGGTGTTATA
Organism: Schistocerca piceifrons; assembly: GCF_021461385.2. Classification (NCBI taxonomy): domain Eukaryota; kingdom Metazoa; phylum Arthropoda; class Insecta; order Orthoptera; family Acrididae; genus Schistocerca; species Schistocerca piceifrons. The sequence goes on from NC_060141.1 coordinate 192,807,134, forward strand.
TTCTTTAAGATTAAGGGACAATCTTTCTCTTTCATGAAAATTCAGATTATACTCACGTATGTTAATGATAACTAATTCAAAAACTAAAAAATGAAATTTAAGGAGGCAGATGGCAAAACAAGAGTGGAGGTAAAAATATCCCAGCCTTCTTCACCACAAGGAGGATGTCCCTTTATAGTATCCTATAATTTTTATCACTGCAGTGTATATTTGACTGAACAGGCAGTCTAAGAATATATTGACTGAATAGGCAGTCTTCATATTTGTGGAAGACATCTTAAAATCCTTACACAAGAACAGTTCACCAGTGGATATCTTCTAGACTAGAGCCTTTAATTGTGTGAATGACCAACTACTACTAGAAAAAAAACAGTAGTATGTCACCAGGGGCACATTTAGGTAACCTGCTAAAATCCTGTCATACTAACAAGAGGCAGAAAGTAATTTTGGAAGCTGTTGATTGCATATCAGGATCGTATTTGCATCAGACTGGAGTGATATTTGTCTTGGAATTCCACAGGGTTCTCTACTGGGTCCTTCATTGTTTGTGATTTATACTAATCATCTGCCAGCAGTTGTGGATAGTATTGACAAATGTAACATGTCTACATCTGACACCATTGACACTCAATACCCGCAGCATTTAGAGAGAGTTGACAGCTCCTGGTTATTCGCTAACTCTTCAAACTTTGCTGGGAACATCACATTTTTCCAGCTGTGAAGAGATAAAACTTAGCTGTGTTTGCATTAAGAATTCTCTTACATAGCAGCTTATTTTCTTATGTACACATCATGTTGAATTATCTTCTGGGGGAACCCTCCTTCATAGCCCAAAAGAGAGCAATCAGAGTTATATTTAAACTACATCCACAACCTTCTGTCACAAATTACTTAGGAATTCTTAAGACTGCTTGTCAATACATTTGTCTCTAATGTGTTTTGTGGTAAAGAACCCCATATTTTTTGTAAACAGCTCAGCAGTTCATAGGCTTTACATTAGAAATACGAATGACATACACCACTAATTAAAAATCTGTCCCTGGTGCAGAGAGATGATAGGCATGTTGACCAGATATTTTCTGCATTTTTCCCACATATCTTAAGAATTTAAGGCAAACTCATTGCTATATGAATCCATGGAACATACCATAAATGTGTAAATGAACAAATAAAAAATATAAACAGTGACTTGACCATAATGTTTAGCTATGAAGAGATTTATAAAGCAGACATGGTAAGAGGAAATTTAACTTTCTTAAAAATATTCATACAGCTCTCAGAAACATGTTTCAAACTGATCAGCAGCATGTATGAGGGATGGATAACTCCTGAGATTAAAAAAATATCTTGTACTAGCATCAGAAGCTCTTTCTGTTCAGAGAACAAGTGGTAGTCCAAAGTTGAAATTCCTTTACTGCCTGTATTGTAAAATCTTTCAGTCTGCTACTAAAAAAGCAAAACATACATACAGTGTTAATACAATATAACACTCTAAGAATAATGAAAAGAATGTCTGGAAAAATATTAAACAAGAAACAAATAAAATATAATAATAGCTACATGATGTACATAAAGCTTATTGTATCTCAAATGTTACACAGTTATCCAGAAAATATTTTGTTGAAGGTAGATTACTGCAATACCATGAAGGTCAACATATCTCACTAGTACATTCAAAATATATATTTTTATATTGTTAATGTGGATGCTTATTTAGGAAAACAAAAACAATCATCAAAATGGTTGGTTGAACCACCTAGGACTCAACCAAATTGGTCTTCATCTACCTGGTTTTGCACACTGTTGTCTGGATGGGGAAATTGACCTGCAGAACTCATAACCCTGTGGTGGTATGTTGCACAAGTCTCAGCCCGTATAGTTTAAGGGGAGATGGAATGCCCTGTATTGACAATGTTAAATTTGGTTTCTTGGCTTCCCTCAATTTCAGCAATGAATATGAAACATTTATGGAACAGTAAACATCATGTTCATAGTTTACTGAACTATAATCATTGCATTTCAGCCAGTGCTTTGAGAACTACAATTTTTTAACACACAGTTAAAATGTATAATTTTTTGGACTTTCTCCAAAATAATTTCAATTGTGCTTAAAATTATGCTTTTATTTTAGAAAAGGAGATACTATATATCTATGTGGCAATTTCCTGCAAATCTGAATACTACTCAAAGTGGTTCCTGCTTATGTGCAACTGAAAATGTAAATTCTTAGAAACAGCTTCTAAAGTTTGAAATGACTAAAACTTACTTATTATACCTTCATTTTTGTTTTTACTCACTTTCAGTAATGCCCTACACTATCCTTCGTAACATCGTCTCAATAATTTTCCATGTATTCATTCTTTTCTCCCTCCTGGGAACTTTATTGACCATTTCTGCTTCATACTTTATACTTTATCGGTGCTAAGCTTGTCCATCCATTGAAGTTCTCTGGTGTAGTTTAGTCCAGGAATAATTGCTCTATGCTGTAACACTTTTCCCTAACCATTATTTCCACCATTAAAAGCAATAACAGTATCATAAAGCCCCCCTCCCCCAAACCATTTCAGAGGCTTCTCCCAATAAAAACATTTTTTGGTGTGCAAGTCTATGAGATTTTGAAAGACTCATTTGGATTCTGAGTCTGCCCATGAAGATACATCTTCAACAAGCCAGAATGTGCCAGGTCTCTGACTTTATGATTTCCAAGACTGTTGCTGGGATTGAATGCTTTTGACTGTGTGAAGTGTTTGAGTACTGGGCATTGTGATTCTTGCACCGTAAAGCTGGTCTGGGAGAGTTAAGCTGATGTGTTGATTTGTCATCTGCTGATATGTTGTGCCTCATTCTCACTGGAATACCTCTTACACGTCAACCATAGAAAGTTGCTTTTTTCTCAAACTTAGTTTCAGCTTCCTCAGCTTGGTGTGGGTTTATATTATAAACAGCTACTACACGGCTGTAGACAGTGCTACCAAAACAAACAACATAATTTTGCCTTTTTAAAACTGCAATTCACAGCCTTCTTTGCAAACATTTACTGACTTTATTTGATCTAGAAGTAATACATGTACAATTTTTAACATTTTAAACAGGCACAGGCAGTATTAAAAAAGTATATAATAAAATGAATGCTTCCCATGCAAATTTGTGAGTGATTTGCATACAATTTTATTAAAAAATTACAAATTTTGTAATGAGATAAAAATCCAAAAATGTAAAAAAAAAAAAAAATACATTCTAATTCACCTCAGAACCATATAGCTTAAGAAGAATGAAACAATTTTTTGACACAAATATTTCACCATGTTTTCTTCACCTTGAGCACAGATATTTGTATATTATCTTTATCTGGGCCCACAGGTGAGTTATAGGTTAATACTACTACAGTGTATCATGACCATGTCCTTAATACTCTCCTACAATTGCTCTACAAAGTAAACCTGAAAGACATCCCAGCAAGCCTGAACAGGTCAAATGAAACATACTGGTCAGATTAAGATATTAAGATGAGCACAAGTGAAACTGCTGGTCTTGAGGGAATTAGGGGTGTGTGTCATGTAGGTATAATGCATCAGTCTTTTTGTCCCTTTTTGTAGCTCATTAAGGGCTGCCCTAGGAAGTATCAAATAAAAGATTGAGTACTCTATTTAGACAATTTTTTTGTAAAGTATCACATCTCCCAAGATTGCAAAACAATGCTGAAACTACAATCACAAGTAAATGGTAAAATTTCTTGTGAACAACCTGATAACCAAACAATGTAGTATTTACTAAAGCCACTGCATTATCCCTTGCATGTATTTGAGTAGAATTAGAGAAGACCACTTCTAGAAATGAGTGTGAATTTTTAAATTAAATTTAATTATTGTGGAAGATAATTAGTTTTGGTAATTTAAAATACACTGCAGGAAAGTGAGAATGCTTAAACTTTGGATGATGTAAGCAACTTTTCCCAACTATCTTGATTAGCTTATAAAGTTTTGTATGCATTAAACTATGTTACTGGGATCAGTTAGTTATTAAGAGTGCCCTAAGGGAAACTAAATATACCAATGGTATAAGAACAGGCAAAATAATGATCCAAATAACATATTACAGTAAGCGCTTCAGTCTAAATAAGAACCTGAGATTTGTATGTAATTTTTACTTACAAGGGAACCTCCCCATCGCACCCCCCTCAGATTTAGTTATAACTTGGCACAGTGGATAAGCCTTGATAAACTGAACACAGATCAATTGAGAAAACAGGAAGAAGTTGTGTGGAACTGTGAAAAAATAAGCAAAATATACAAACTGGTCATCAGTTTTGGCCACATAGGCAACATAAAGGAGAACGGGAGCCTAGGAGTGCCGTGGTAGAGTGAGCAGCTGCAGAAGGAGAGGTCCTTGGTTCAAGTCTTCCCACGAGTGAAAATTTTACTTTCTTTATTTTTGCATAGTTATTATCTGTCCGTTCGTTCATTGACATCTCTGTTCACTGTAATAAGTTTAGTGTCTGTGTTTTGCGACCGCATCGCAAAACCGTGCGATTAGTAGACAAAAGGACGTGCCTCTCCAATGGGAACCGAAAACATTTGATCGCAAGGTCATAGGTCAACCGATTCCTCCACAGGAAAACACATCTGATATATTCTATACGATACTGGTGGCGGCATGTGCGTCACATGACAGGAATATGTTGTCGACCCACCAAACTTGTACACTTGGCGAATGGGTAAAAAGATTCTTCTACCTTGCCCGATTTAGGTTTTCTTGTGGATGTGATAATCACTCCCAAAACAGTGATGAAAACATAAGAGTTTGTCACATAAACTGAAAATAAAAAATTAAAGTTTTCACTCGATGGAAGATTTGAACCAAGGACCTCTCGTTCCGCAGCTGCTCACGTTAGCACGAGACCACGGCGGTGCTGTGGTCCCAGTGTCCTTAACGTTGCATATCTTGCCATGAACTACTCAGTTTGTATATTTTGCTTATTTTTTCACAGTTCCACGCAACTTCTTCCTGTTTTCTCAATTGATCTGTGTTCAGTTTTTCAAGGCCTATCCACTGTGCCAACTTATAACTAAATCTGAGGGGGGTGCGATGGGGAGGTTCCCTTGTTAGCAATAGATAAATGTTTTGAAAGTAACATAAAAATTAGTGAAAAACTTTAGATTATTTTTGAAAGTACAAAAACATAACAAATGCAAAGAATCCCCCAGTTGTCTCACAATTCCCTTCTAACTGCTGCTTCTCTTTCATACCTTTTGACCTTCATAGCTCCCACCAAGTTTTGTATAAATTGTAAATGACTTTTTGCTCCCTGTGTTTTACCACTGCTAATTTTAGAATTTCAAAGAATACATTCCAGTTAACATTGTCAAAATCTTTCTCTAAGTCTACAAGTGGTATAAACATAGGTTTGCCTTACCTTAACCTATCTCCCTAAGATGTAGATAATTATTGTCTTTGAAAAATACCCATTTAATCAAGTAAACATTAAGCTACCAATAACAGATAAACAACATCTATTTAATATAATGAAGGAAGCAGCAGTATTTTTTCAAATTAGATACTTTACGTCTAATTGACTAGGTGAAATTTAGCATGTGTAAGCATAAATAGCATTAAGAAGCATAGAGAGATTTCATTGTTAATACAGCTTATTGAATAAGTATCTAAAATTTCCTTATCTTTTGTTAATGTGTACTTCAACTTTTTACACATCCTTGAAAGATCTCCTTCATGGGATCTACAAAACAAGATGAATGAATTTCAATGAATCATGTTCTCAGTTACAGGAAGAAGTCTTTGAGCTTCGAAATAATTTCATTGTAACTCTGAGTGAATTTCAGAGACGAAAGGAATTAAAAAATGGAGTCTTAGAAAAGAAGATACAAAATATTAGAGAGAAATTAGAAGAAACAGAGACTGACATCAAGGATATGCTAGTTACAAGTAAACTGGACCCAGCTACTATGGCAGCCGTTACTGCGAAACTAGAAGTAGGTACCAAAGATATTCTTAATTGTACATTATAAAACATTCATTATCATTACATTGTTTATTATTGTTATGGATGAAATCCTACAGCAAGTATCAGATGCAATTGGAGATCATAAAATGAAAGCAGTGCTTTTTGCCGATGACCTGATGTTATGGGGAAATTGCGTGAAGGAGGTGCAAGAGCAGTTAGATGCATGGGAGGCAACGGCAGCACAATATGGAATGCATTTCTCTGCAAAGAAAAGTGAAATAATCGTCACAACAAGGAAGAAGAATAGGCCAAATGTGGATATAACTTGTGGAGGGGAAAAACTACAAGTGGTAGAGAACTTCAAGTACCTGGGAAGCGTGATTGAAAGTAAGGGGGGAAACGCAATGGAAATGAATGAAAGGTGCAGAAAAGCAGGGCAGTTCTACAAATGCATTAGGGGGCTTATTTGGAGCAAGGAGGTGCCACAGAAATCCAAGGGAATTATATACCGAACCTACTTTGTCCCCATATTGACATACAGAAGTGAGACATGGGTAATGCACAAAAGCGACAAAAGTAGAATACAGGCTAGTGAAATGAAGTTCCAGAGGAGCAGGTTGGGTGTAACAAGACGAGACAGATTGCGAAATTTGTATGTGAGGGAAAGACTAAAGGAGGAACCAGTACAGGACGGGATAGAAAAATCAAGACTGCAGTGGTATGGACACATGAAGAGAATGGATGAGGGAAGAATTCCAAAGAGGACGTTTGATCTGCAACTGGAGGGGAAGAGGCCCAGAGGAAGACCAAGAGATAGATGGGTGAAGGGAGTGAAGGAATGTGTGATGAGAAGAGGAGAGAACTGGACGAAGGTGGAAGAGGGGGAATGGTGGAAAGACAGAACACGATGGAGAGGCTTGTGTTCCCGACAGACCCAGCCAGTGGCTGGAAACTGTCCAAGATGATGATGATGATCATTACTGGGAAATAGAAACAGACATGCACTACATATAAAAAGCATAAAAATTTCCATATCAAACTGTAACAGGTAAAATGACTTGAATTCAACAGGGAACTATGAGGTATATTTTCAAGAATTTATATTCCATTTTTTAAAAGTTTATGACAGAAAATGATGTGGTAATAGTCTGATCTGTACCCACTGAAACACTGGAAATGACATTTTTTGACACTATTATATTTCAATTTTCCAATGCAAATCTTCTATAGTTTTTCGTTTGCTGGTCATCAACCAATCTACTGATGACTGGTGATCTACCACCATGTATATAATTATATTCTATCAATTTAATCAAAAGATATGTTATGTAAGAACTTGATACAACTTAGTTTGACTGTTTGTGAATTCAAATTTGAAGATTTGTCTGAATGTGAATGATATTTTAGATTATAACACCGACCTAGAGAAGACATTTTCTAAAAATACTAGTCACATATTTGCCAAACAAGTCAATCTTGATGAAAACTTCATTGAAAAGTCCACTTTCATTACAATAACCTACCAATTTTTTTAGCTCTCTGTGTGAAAATATCATTGATAATTAACACTTATTTTTGATTTTTGTAAGTTCATGATCAGGTTGTTGTTTTTGTTGTCTTCAGTCTCAAGACCAGTTTAAAGCATGTCTCTGGGCAAGTCTATTGTGTGCAAACCCCTTCATCCCCAAATAACCACTGCAAACTATATCTATTTGAACCCACATACCGTATTCACACCTTTTCTCCTTCTACAAAATTCAAGCCCCACACTTCCCTCCATTACCAAATTGATGGTAACTTGATTCCTTAGAGCTGCATCCTATAAACCAGTCCCTTAGTCAAATTGTGGCATAAATTTCTTTTTTCCCTAGTTTTATTCAGCAACTCTTCATTAGTTCCTTGATCTACCCATCTGATCTTCAGCAGCCTTCTGTAGCACCAAATTTCAAAAGCTACTATTTACTTCTTCCAGTAATGGAAACTCCAGGCAAGAATATTAAGAATATAGGACAAGATAGAATGCTATTTACTGTAGAGATGACATACTAAGTTGCAGACAGGCACATTTAAAAGGCACTTACACTTGAGCTTTTGGCCACAGCCTTTGTTGGAAAATGAGAAACACACACCATTCACTCATATAAGCAAGCAAACCTTGAGCAAACATGATCACCAACTCTAGCATGTGTGAGGAATGCTAGCTTGTGTGAATGAATGGTGTGTGTTTCACTTTTTCTGATGAAGGTTGTGGCCAAAATCTTATGTGTAAGTGTCTTTTAATTGTGCCTCTCTGCACCTTAGTGTGTCATCTTTATGGCAAATAGTAATCGATCATCTCCTCTATTTACTCCTCTACTACTGTTTATCATCCATGTTTCATTTCCACACAAGGCTACACTCCAAATATATATTGTATGAGTCATACAGTGATTTAAAATAATGTAACTAATCTATTTAGTTCAAGCTATGAATTATGATCACACACACTATTTTTCACATAGGACACAGGCCTTCCTATTAGTCCAGGGACATCTAATTGTCTTACTGATGAAGGCAGCAATTTGTTTCTCTTCAGAAGTTTGTTGATTTTAATTCCTGTTTCTCTTCATTTGTGGATGAACATTTCACTTGTAAAAATAAAGTTTATTTGTGTATGATTTGTCTTAAATATAAATAAATATATGATAAAGATATTTATATCTGAATTTGTCTTTTAGATTTGCATATCACAAATGTTGCTTCTTATCTGTAATGAATGAAAGATTCACATAAAATTATGATTATAAATACTTGCCTCATTGAACATTTATGTAATACTTGTAACAAGAGTATATACATAGAGAGTAATCCATTCATTCAGACTTCATGTTCTGTAAATCCCATAGTGAATAAGAGACTCCAAGGATGTAGAATAACTGTGGTTACACATTAACAGTCAGAAGCAACTACCACAGAAAACTTCTGTAAATTATGCTAGCAACAAAGAATCGATACCATCTTAGTATATATATAGTTAAGGCTCACCGGACACTTGACCATCTTCTTCTTCTGTGAGAATGCACAAACAGTGCCTGAACTCTTACAGGAATTGACAACGCGCCACGAGTAATGAGTATAATGGGTGGGGGCACTAAAAATGTAGTGCGGGACAATACGTTGAGAATATGGGTTTCGCAGGAGGTGTGCCAGAGATAAATCCCTGAAGTTGCACTATCCTCTGTGTCCTCAGCGGCTCAGATGGATAGAGCGTCTGCCATGTAAACAGAAGATCCTGGGTTCGAGGCCAGGTCGGGGCACACATTTTCATCTGTCTCCGTTGACGTATGTCAACACCTGTAAGCAGCTAAGGGCTTTCATTTCATTGAAATTTCATACAAATACTTGTCTGGCACTACAAAGATTTAAACTGAACGGTGCCTTCATAATAAAATAATGAGTTACTTTGCAATTGTTCTAAACATCTTTATGACATAATTCTACTATGAAACATTTTGATTGAAGTACACCAGCCCAACATTATTTCTGCTGGTGTGCTTTAAATTTAAATTATGAACTACTTGGAAGAGCTCAATATTATCCCCCCTTACCTTACATACCCTCACGTAGCACTTATCCCTCATTACCTTACATATCCCCACAATACTTTAATCATAACTATAATGGCACCAAAACATGTAGAACAGTGTTATAATGGTGAATTGATCAGCATAAGTACTGACATCAGAAAACATATAAACATTATTTGACAATGTATCCAACTGAAATATACAAATAGTCTCATATTGAGTCTGATTGGACTGGCAAAATGCAAAGAAATTTATATTATACAAATGCCCCTGTTAGTCTATATGTAGGCTGCACACTTACTGCACATTAACACTTCCACTTCTTACACAGTTGTTTCTGTAGTTGCATGAGGTTGTTGTAACTAGATCCTTGTGTTCACAGTTTTATGCATTGGAATGCAGGCTTTACATACTTGCCAGCGAGCAGTACTGTGCTTCCTCTCATTAGGCAAGCCATCCAATCAAAAATTATTCAAATCCTCATAAATCTTGCCTAGACATGCAAACTCACATTTCCCAGGGGTCAGGGTATCCAAATCCTCACTGGAACATCCTGTGTTCACTGATCAGCTATTATTGAGATTTATACAAATGAAAAACATGCACACAAATCAAACAGAAACATGGCATAGTTAGATATATATTCCCTCAAATGTTCCCAAAGAATTTATTCCCAGATGCAGATTTTTATATTTTTAAGCACCCATACAGCTATATCACTGTACATAAATGAACTCCAAATGAACTCCATGGATTCCTACATCATTTTTTTCACATAATATTTGGTAATATCTTGAAACCATTTCTTTTCTGCCATCTCCATGGCTAACTAGATTCAATCATAAATGACAAATAAACTTACTAAGGTCATAAGACTTTTACATGCATCCACTTAACCTTTAGTGTTCTTTCCCTTACTTGCCTCATTAACATCTTATAATAAGCAAGTTAATTATTTCCTATACCAGTATACCTCTACATTTTGCATATTTAATAAGTGCCCTACGTGACTATCCCAGCAACAATCCTACCTCCCTGCACCAGTATCAACTCCAGGTGCCACAGATACATTAGAAATTTTAATAAAATCTCAACTATTTTAAACAAAGTATTTGCAGATTGCCTCCCTGCTTCTATATTCTCCACACTTATTTATACATAAATAGAGACTATATATACAGTAAGTTTCAGTTCCCATATGACTTTTTCCAACAAGGCTTCTATCACACCCACATCAGTTGTGCAAATTCGTTGGACAACAGATTCACTTAATGCAAATACACAGACTAATGAAGTTTGTTGACCACCAAACAATGGCATTGCAACATACACAGTAACACAAATAATCCTCCAATTATTAATACACATATACATAGCCCCCAATAATTTTTTTATAGAGGTGCATATAATAGTCATATTACAGACCATAATTTTTTTTAACTAGACAATAGTGTACATGGGAATCTCTTACTTCCTTACCCTTTATTCTTTCACCACGTAATTTTTCAACTCCGTTACATTTCTCAGTCAAAATGGCTTTTTGGACACTGGATATACCAACCTATATGCATTAGGGTGTAGACAACCAGTTATCTAGAAGGGTCCATGGTACAATTCAAATAACTTTTTGATTTTGCCATCAATGTCACTTGATTTTTTCTTGTTTCTCACCAGCACCTTATCTCCCTCCTTGAACCTGTTTGTCTTATACCTTTCTCCATGCCTTCTCCATCTCTCATATCCTTTCTTTAACATTTGTTGTCTGGCCAGCTGCATCTTCTCTTGTCAAGCCTTGAGATGGAGGAAAATCTACGTGTTCTGCTATTAGATTGTCTGGCTTGATATCTTTCATGAACTCATAGGGTGAGAATCCTGTCACACAACTCTTCACTGTGTTCATAAGATTCTCTAACACAGTTATATATTCTGCCCAAGTGCTATGCTTTTTAATGTAATATGTCCTACATAGCCTACCCAGCTCCCTCATGTACTTCTCAACTGGGTTTCCTGCAGGGAGATACACTGAAATCCTTATATGCTTTATCCCAGATCTTTGCATAAATTTCCCCCACACACTAGATACAAATTGTGCTCCATTATCAGACAGAACATACTCTGGTTTTATAACATTCAAAAAGTAATTTTTCTCTAGCTTGTTAATTATATTCTGGCTAGTGGCCTTTTTCAGTGTATACAGCTTTACAAACTTGGAGAATATGTCAACAGCTAAAAGAACATACTTCACAGCCTCTTGACCTGTTGGCAGCCTCCCAAACAAATCAATAGCCAGCAGTTCACCATTTCTTTTTGGAACAATATTCTGCATCTCTCCTTGTACTGCAATAGTATTATACTTCACTTTTTGACATTTGTCACAAGAAGCCAACCAACTCTTTACTCTCCTGGCCATGTTGTTAAAACTAACATAGTATTTCCAAACATTTCTGAGCCCCATAATGCCCATGACTAAGGTGGATGTAATTGATTAATGCTTCCACATGTTCATCTGGAAAACATACCTTCCACTCCTCTTTGTTCAAACTTCTTCACCTAAATAAAATCCCCTTATAAATTCTATAATATTTAGCAATTTTTTTATATTCTTTACTTCCAAAATTTGTTTTGATAAACTTCAAGGTTGGTCCCCATTCTGAAGTCTCCTCATGTCCTTACAGATGGATTTGATTTCCTTCTCTCCACCCACTTCTTTCACATAGAGTATCTGTACTTCTTTCTTGTCTCTGTTCTCTTCATGTTCTTCTCCAGTGAAAGGTAACCTTGATAAGGCATCAGCCACATTGTTGTCTGTGCCTTTAACATATCTTATCTCATAGTTAAATTGCTGCAGAAACATGGCCCATCTCATGAGTCTATTATTTAACAGCTTACATTCTTGCAAATAGCTCAGAGCCGAATGGTCTGTATAAACAATCATTTGCCTACCTTCCACATATATCCTGAACTTCTGAAATCCAAAACTATGGCTAAAAGTTCCTTCTCTGAGGTACCATACAGTAATTCATGTTTGGACAGCATTGTGCTTGCAAAAGCGATTGCCCTGTGCTATGTCTTCCCATCTACTACCCTCTCCTCAAGTAGCATGGCCCCTATCCCGTAATCTGAGCTGTCTGCCCCAATACAGAAAGGCAAAGACAAATCTAGGTAGTACAAAATTTTGCTATTTTTAAGCTATTCTTTATGGCTTTAAATTCCCTGTCACACTCAGATGTCCAGCACCAGGTTACACTTTTCTTTAATAGTCTTCATAAGCTAGGTGAATTCAGGCCATAATCACTTACATACTTCCTATAGAATGAACATAGTCCTATAAATGATTTCAGTTGTTTCATGTTTGTTGGCACCTTGCAGTCAACAATAACCTTGATTTTCTCTTTATTGGGCAAAATGCCATCAGGAGCTAGCTGATGACCAAGAAATAGTAATGTTGCTTGAAAAAATTCACATTTACTTAACTGATGTGTCATTCCCCCTTTAGATATAGCCTTGAATACATCCTCCAACAGCTGACAGTGCTCATGCCAATTGCTACTCGTGATCAAAATGTCATCTACATACACTGTCAATTTTCTCGTTAGTTCATCACCCAACACATGACTTAAAGCCCTCACTAAAACTGCTACAGATATTGATAAACCAAATGGCACAACTGTAAACATGTAATTCCTTCCTTCAAATAAGAAAGCAGTGTACTTTCTGCTCCCTTAAGCCAACTGCACCTGCCAAAACCCTGAAGTCAAATCTACACAGGACAGAATTTTAGCATTATAAAAATTCTGCAACAGCTGATTCATGTTCTCTGGCTGGTCATTTTCCTTTACTATTATTTTATTTATCTTTCTTGCATCCAATACTATTCTTATAGAACCATCTCTCTTTTTCACCACTACCATTGGATTACAACACTCACTCCTCCCCATTTCCAGTATGCCCCACTTCAACATCTTCTGTATCCTGGCCCTTACAGCCTCTTTATCAGCTATTGCTATAGGATAAGGTTTGGCCCTTATTACTTCATGTGGCAATGCCCTCAAAACGTAATTGAAAGCTACAACTTTTCCAGGTCTGTCAGAGAACACACGCTTATGTTTACACAATAAACCTGTAAGCTGCACCTCTTGTTCCTCATTTTAATTTCCAATTTCATTTACTTTGTCATATATCTGCTGCCAGTACACATTTCATCACCAACCTCATCTATCCTTTGTAAATGAGTCATTGTCTCACCCTCTTTTAATTCCCCCTTTAAATTTTATTCTTTTTCTGTTTCCACCAGCATCAAATTCTACCACTCTGTCCTTTTCAAAAGTGCTACACTCATATTGGTACAAGAAGTCCGTAACCAAAATTACATTCAATGCCAAACCCTTCATCACAAAGCAACTAATATCAAAACAATAATCACTACTATTAAATTCCAGTGATACATCTCTGTTGATAGGCTTACTAAATATCCCAGTTGCTGTCTTAATTTTGACTCCTGTAACTGGTAGTTCTATTAATCCAAAACATTTAATTTGTTGCCAGAAAGGTTCAGAAATTGCAGGTAAACTTGAGCCAGAGTCTAATAATGCTATATCTGTAATTCCTCCCACATTGATATCAATTATTGGCTGTATCACCACTATATTTACGCTGTTCAACCCTGATTCCTGTAATAAATCACTTTCTATTTCACTCCTGCTTTCCTCTTGCATAATGAAAATATCTTTAGATCTTTCTCCAAAACATATGTCAATATCCCCTTCAAACAGATCCTTAATAGCAAACTCAACATTCTCTTCTTCACTTAATTCTTCCAATTCTCTGACAAATTTAAATTTTATTTTACCCCTTTCTTCAGGCAACAAAGCTTTATGTAATTTTGCATAGAACACCCAATCACTCAAATCATAATCAGCCTCTTCCTTTCCTAACCATCTACAATTAACATCTTTTAGGCTTGTATCCTCATCAGTTAAGAAAACGTAGGTTTCAATTTTATCTTCAGGGCAACCTACAGCAACATTCTCCATATCATTACACATTTCCATATATACATTGATCTCATTATCACTACCACAGTTATCACCTGCATCCACAAGTACAATAACATTATCAGTAGGTAATTTACCAGTATTTTCCACATTGTCAAATACACTGCTCACATTAACCTTCACATCACAATGAGTAATCCTTTCCTCACCTTTTCCATAATTCTCCATACTATTTCTGATAGACATTTCTACCAATTCATCACATCCATTATTACTGTGAACATTGCCCCTTAGTTCCATATCCACTTCTGTATCCCCTTTTGATGAAACTACATCTGTCTCTGATCTTTCAATGAATTTTGCTGCACAGAAACCAATATTTTCCTCCTCTGCTTGTAAGTTCTCTTCCTTCGTAAACATGTCATCAATGTTAAAGTCACACTGTTCATTCCTGAAATTAGCCTTGTTCCATTTTTTCCTGTTATACCTTTTATCTATATTTCCGTAATTGTTAAAACCTCCCCACAGACTTTCATTTCCTAAGACATCCAATTTCCCTATTTTCCTTGCTGACTTTATTACTCATCCCATCATGTCCTTGTCTGGCCCTGTTCACAAAATTACCAGCCCCCCTGTGGACCTTAAGAGAGGCATCAATTACTTTTTTGACTGCCTACCCTGTCCATTTGTATCTGGCATTCCCACTATTCTCACACCTTCTCTATCACTCCTCCTCTGATCAAAATTGTCTCTACCCCCCCCCCCCCCCCACCCAACCAAATTTCTGTTATATCTTTGTGGCCTGCTTCTCCAATCTTTATCCTGATTATTCTGATCATTTATATCTTCTCTCTACCTGTTATGATTATTACTGTACTCATAATTAATACTGTTTCCCCTTTCAACCTTCCACTCTCCCTCTGTTCCATGTATTTAGGTCTGTAACATAATGCCATGTCCATATTACCCACAAAATTAAGAAATTCTTCCACTGAATCTGTTGTGCTGTGAGTCAAATCCCATTGCAAATGCTCTGGTAATCTTCCCTTTAGTGTTGATATTTCTGTTAATATACCCAGTGGCCTATCCAGGTGATTTAAGTTATTCAGTTCTCTAACACAGAACTCTTTCATAGTTTCCTTTCCACTCTTGTAACTGTGCCCATTCAAAAAATCATTTTGAGTCTTAATTGTTTTGCCTGGCCCCAGTATTTGTTCAAGAACAGGTTATAAGGTTTTAAAATCACAAAATTTATCATCATTTTGGTTAGCCCATGTTTGAGCTCCCCCTTGCAACTGCCTCTTAACATTTTAATTTTTGCCTACTCACTCATCCCTATCACAAAGTTATCTTTACACACAGCTAAAAAGTCAACTGCATGGTTTTTATTCTCCCCACTAAAAGGTTTTGATTGAAATCCATGCCCCAGAGGATACCCCAACAACAAATTTCCATTCCCTGCTGCTACAGTATTAACTGTTTCCCTCAAGAGATTTATTACCCCTTCTAATTCCTTCTTATTGTCAGTACTCCCCTTATGACAGTCCAGCTCTCCTCTCTTAATGGATTCAATGTCTGCCTCAGTTTGTTTCTGAAATAATGTGCATTTCTCTTCCTATGCTTGAATCTGCCCCACAAGATTACTTTGCACTGTGTCCACCTTGGCTACTAGTCCTTTTTCAACCTCATCAACTCTCTCAATAATTCCCTCAACAATTTTAACCATATTTTTGACTTTATTTATAATTTGAGTGGATTTGAGATCTAGTTGAACATATTTTTCACTCACTATCTTTATTTTATCACTAAGCCTCAATTCCATATCCCCTATTTTTGAATCCATTTCTCCAACCATTTCAGTTTTTATATTCCCTATTTTTGACTCTATTTCTCCTAATTTACTAGTAAGTTTACAAAAAATACACTCAGGTCACTTCCTGGTATCCAGCCTATTTCTTTTGGCATGGTAGGGTTATTACAGTTACTCCTAACATCCACTGATTTGCCTTCACTTTGAGATTCACGCATCTCATTGGCCATGGCTAATGAAAGAACACAATTTTGCAATGTACCTGCTGGCTGTACTATCTTTTATATCCTCGTGTGATGTGGTGTCTGCAGTCAGCACCGGCTGCACAGCTATGCAGTGAATCATAGTCGGTGGCATGGACATGTAGCAAACTCAATCAAGAGTGAGAAAACATTGCGTGAGCCCCTGTCAGCATGTAGATGTGTTGGTCAGTGGCATGGACAAAGGTGTTGATCATCGGCAGCACGTGGATACAGCTTCA
Organism: Schistocerca piceifrons; assembly: GCF_021461385.2. Classification (NCBI taxonomy): domain Eukaryota; kingdom Metazoa; phylum Arthropoda; class Insecta; order Orthoptera; family Acrididae; genus Schistocerca; species Schistocerca piceifrons. The sequence continues at coordinate 192,823,944 of NC_060141.1, forward strand.
ACTGCTTTACCCACAGCAACACATGGACATGGCATGGATGGCGGTTTTACCCACGGCAACACATGGACATGGCACGGATGATGGTTTTACCCATGGCAACACGTGAACATAGCATGAACAGTGGTTTTACCCATGGCACAGAAGACTGCGCATGTTCGGATCCCGTGATAGCACATGGTTGACTCACCAGGCTACGTAAATGACTGCCTCACAATTGTGGTGGCCTCATCTTGGCGTAACCAAGGGGCAGCGCGTATCTTGTCCAGTACAAACACACCACTACTGCTAATGCACCGATTTAGTTCAGAGGCCCCATACTGACTGTTCAAAAGCCTAAACATCAGACAGACAGCTGATTCTGAAATATTGTGGAATTGAGGAGAAAGTCCTATCCCAGCCAAGCCTCGGGCTCATTCACTACCTGTTTTTCACGTGGCTCATCTGCAAATGGGGTTGGTAGTGAACGGTCGCATTTGCACCCGTAATACTGAGTCACATATGGCTAGCCTTTGAACACCAGTGAATTGAACACACAATTGTCCATACCACAACCTTGCACAAAATGAGGTACACTAAACAACTACACAATTTCAGATTGAAAAGTTCACAAATAAATCCGATCTGGATAAATAATAGTCGGTGCAATTCGAACACATGGTTTACTGTCTCACACCTACACACTTTCTCGTTGTTCCTTCACAGTTTATTCACATACACTGGTGTCCATGCTTACACTTGCAGCACTTTGCCGCTCCAAACTTATCACCGCAATGGACAATGGACAAAGACCAAAGACCTGATTTTCCCGCTCATATCCCCAGTCCTGAGTCAGGTCACGTGACACTACATTAATCAAAATAATTCCTAAACATGGCCACAATTCGTTTACAATTTTTATAAGATTTAAATACTTAAACCTAAATACATTATATAATTTTACACACATTTATCACCACATAATTTTATAATTCATCAAAATTAAAAAAACAAAACAGTATGCAACGGAACTATGACATTCATCATAACACGTAACAAGTATTTTCATGTCCATTTTCCATTGCACTATTTTTGCTCTGCATTTAATACTTAATTTTATTCTTAAGCACAAAAAATTAAAATCAGAACTAATTTATGACCTGCTATCAGATTTACATAATTAGGAATAATGCCATGTTTTGGCACAGTTTCACCTTCTCCCTTCATTTAATGACATCTTTTTGTGAAATATGAGACATACAAATACTTGTCTGGCACTACAAAGATCATAACTGAATGGTGTCTTCATAATAAAATAATGACTTACTTTGCAGTTGTTCTAAACATCTTCATGACTTAATTCTACTATGAAACATTTTGATTGAAGTACACCAGCCCAACATTATTTCTGCTGCTGTGCTTTAAATTTAAATTATGAACTATTTGGAAGAGCTCCATATTATCCCCCATTACCTTACATTAAAGCAAATACTCACAATTGCCTTCCTTTCACCTAATACGATCTCATGCATAGAATTTTGACAATAGCTATTTCATTTGAGTCAAATGAGAAAAGATTAATATAAATGCTTTTTCATGTAATATCAAGGTCAAGAACAAATATAAATATATTTTTAAGAAACAGTTTTGTCAGTTATACAATTTTTCTTGCTAAATTTTGTAAAATAGAACCCTTTAACAATTAAACTGCAAATATGCAAGTTTTTATCAAAAACAAATTAGTGTTCTGATTGGTTATAATAATGTAGACTTCATGCCAAATATTTCACATTCTACAGAAATAAAGATGTTGCTGTGTGTACTGTATACAGTGAATATTTTTTTACATAATGATCACATTTTTGTGTCATCATATACAATTCTAACATGCCTTATTCTGTAGATCAATTATTATTCTGAGAATCATGATCAAATGAATAGTGTAAGTTGAAAATCAAAATTGGTACGTCATATAATTTGATTGGTGAATCTCTGTCTCTTGTATTGCAGTATCATATCGAGCAAATTTAATTTAACAAGAAGATGGTGCATCTTGCAGTCATTTGTGAAGCTGTAAGAGAGTCTTATATATTCTTTTACATCAGAAACAACATTCACATTAACATCTTTCAGAACACCAGATTAATATTACAATTGTCTGAATAGACAATGTTCCCTATGTGACAGATCATCACCCACAGTCCATATCAATCCCATTTCATATATTCACACAGAGAAGAAGACAGTCATGCATTGTCATTCATGGCTCTATTCCACAGGTTGATCTCATCTCTGGCACAGCACCAACATGTAGTAAGTATCCCCACATCACAGCAGTTTGTTATGTTTTAATATCAATACTGCTCCTCAGACATACAGCTTCTATGGATTACCCCATCTCTGAAGGGAATTTCCCAAATTTCCTACACAGTGGGCTGTCTATTCTCTTTGACCAACTTACACATTAGCTCTCTCTCTCTCTCTCTCAGATTTGAACACTTGTTCATAGATGGAACTCAATATAACATTAGGTTATGGCACCCTTTCAAGATAGATGCACGATGTAACATTCATCCATGGCAATGCACCTGCCTGGTCTTTGGTGAAAAGAATCATGCGCTCTTTAAAACACAATTATTCATGAAGTACCATCTATTAAAATCACTGTGCACTGACTCCAGGATCTATGTGCATTAAACGTAACACATGTTCCTCCATCTCAGGTGTGTGGACTGTAGCTGAGCTTCCACTGCATACCTTTTGAGGTGCTAGAAAATCTGTGTTTCTAAGGCACTGGGAAAGTTGATCAAACAGCTAATCAGATAGTACTCTGTTACATAGATATTTTCCTGAGTAGGGTACTTCTATCTGTGAAACCATAGCAGACCTCCATAGTCACTATGTCACTTAGGAAGTATCTCAAAATCCTCATTGCTGGGTATTTGGATTCCTATTCTGCATGAAGGCTATCAGACTTTGGTGGGAAGTGATTGAAGTTCAACCTCATCACAGAAAATATCTCTGCTGATGCTAAGACTTTAGGGCTAGAACTATTAATTTGTCTCATTTCTGTCATATTTGCCATTAATTAATAAAAACCTTTATACAATCACCTTGTTTATGAGAACTATGATAACTGGTTTTTCACAATATTAATATATCACCTGACACTAAAATGTAAAGAAGAGTCAGTCTGCTACAACAACCAAAATGCCAACAAGGGATATATATCAATCAATAAGTATCTTTATTTGTCCACAAAAACCACCTAGCTGAGAAATTCTTAAACATCATTGCAAAATACTATTATCATATCTGATGGCTACTCCATTCATGTCCTTGCTTAGTATCACTGCATAAACATTTATCAATTGAAAAAGATTTGCTGTCTAGGAATGTTGCAAGCAGTAATGAAAATGAGGAAAGAAAATATACTAAACCATTTATACACATAAACAGCACAATAACAGCACAGAAAAAATTTATGTCATTTGAATAAGAAGATAGGCCACCATATACAGAGTTGCACGTAATTAACCCTAAAATAACACTCACTAACAACATTGAAACTGGAATATCACACACCTGAGTGCAGACTATTTGATCCTAAGATAAATCCATACATAGAGTGCTAGAAAGACACCCAGACACACTACTGATCCTGTTTATGGAGAGCCAATGCAGTAATTGTGCTCACATCCACAACCAAGAATCCTTCAGTCCCTTATGTGAGCAAATCTTCAAATCACACAAAGTATGCTTAACTGGATCCATATTTATCAGATTTATTTTTCTCTGTTTTGATGAGTATATACGATGTACATAACAAGTAGGTTGTTTAAAACTGTCAGAATAGCATACTAGAATATAGCAGTGAGTTTCCAAATAATAAAAAAAAAAAACAAAAACCTTCATTTTCAGTTTACACTGGACATTAAAAACAAGACAATTGCACGGCTGCAGTATAAATTATGTAAGGCTAGTAAAGCCCATGATGATTTATTGGAACTATATGAAAGAAAACTCCAACAGCTAGGAATTCCAAAGGAGGAACTGGGTCTAGTTCCACTGAGAACAAATGTTATGAGCCATGCACCAGCTGGCCTAGTGACACGTAACCGTTAATATATAATTGTGAAATTGTTGTGCCAAATTTATTTGTGTATAGGCAAATAAAACATGTTTGTTTAGAAAATTAACTTTTTATAATACTTCACCATTCAATAAAAGATGTACAAAGGAAATTCACTTCTTTGTTGCAATGTACATGTAATAAAAAAACGACTGATATTAGACCAGTGATCAACTCTGCCTGTTTATCAAGTACTACTGCAGTCAACAGAAATTTTCTGTTCACATTTATCACTATATTCTGCAGCATCGGCAGCGTTTTCGTTGCGGGCACCTAGTGTGCTGCATAACACTCACAGCTACACAAGACATAGCACTTTTGAATATCCTGCTGATGCACTGCTGGTGAGCTCATTGTTTCTGTGCCTCCCATTCTCTGAGGAGTGTGTAATCTCCCCCCTCCTTCCTTCTTCCATTTATTGTCTACATTAAACAATGCCCAGTCCAAGTAATTAAATAATTAACAAGCAAAGACTTGTATGAAGACATGAGAGGAGCAAAAATTAGAATAAACTTCCAAGTTTACTTAGCTTGTGTTGGGGATATGTGAACAAACATTTTCCATTGTGCATAGTGGAGCACAAGATATGATGTGCACAGTGCATTAGACTCTGTGGAATATACATGTTCCATGTTTGTTGATGGGCAACGTAATATATTTGCGTAGCCAAATGTATTAATACGTGTTGTGCGAATAAAGCAAAAGTTTTTTTTGTCCCTTAAATAGTTGTTACTTGTCATTTATCTGCATTAATCTGCATAAACTACAACAGGTTATGGGTCCAGCTACTGGATTAAAGCAAAATAATAAGCTTTAAGGTGATGTGTATTTGCACAAAAGGTGCGTGGAAGTTCGTATAAAGTTGGATTGTGTACGCTATAAGAAGAAGAAAAGTAACTGTAAAATGAGTACAACACAGATACCAAAAATAGAGTGGCTTGTAGGGTGCAAAAATTATGCGACCTGGAAATTTGTTGTTGAGCTTTATTTGCACTTGGATGACTTATGGGACGTCGTAAATGGTAAATTGGAACCCACGGAATCAAATGTTGCTACTAAGGACCAGAAAGTGAAATCAAAACTAATCCTTTTGATTGATCCAGTGAATTATGTTCACATATAAAAGGCTACATCAGCAAAAGAGGTATGGAACAAACTGAAAAACGCATTTTGAAGATGATGGTTTAACCAGAAAACTAGGATTACTTTGTGAGCTGATAACCACAAGGCTGAATAAGTGTAAAAGCATGGATGAATATGTGAATAAAATAATTTTAATCTCTGAGGAATATCGGTTTTGAAATTGCAGATGAATGGATTGGAACTTTATTGTTAGCTGGACTACTAGAGAAATATTCACCAACGATTATCCATTACAGCGGATAGTGTTAAAGTATAGATTTTATAGGACATGAAGAATGAACCAGATTCTAATGTTTCAGAAAAAGACACAGCATCAGCTTCATACTCTAAGTACAAGAAGAAGAAGCCAATAAGATGTTTCAGATGCCAGACAATTGGACATATTGCTTCACAGTGTAACGAAAAGTTAAGTATAAAAGAAAATAAGTATGTTAATTCTAGTAGTCCTGAGAGAAATACTACCCATAAAAGTAAGGAATTTTCTGTTTTTTACTCTTTCAATGGAGAGAGTGACGATCATGCAGAATGGTTCCTAGATTCAGGAGCATCTGTGCACATTACCAAAGCTCCGTCAGGTTTGTTTGATGTTCAGTGAAGGACTGACATTGGAACTTCCACAGTTGACGGATCCAAGTTGAGGTGTGAACCCACAGGAAAAGTGGATCTTAATTTGCCTGTGAATGGGGAAAAGGAAATTGTTGCTGCTCATGATGTACGTTATGTAAAGAATATTGCAACTAATTTGTTGTCAGTAAGCGAAATAGTAAAGAAGGGTAATAAGGTTATCTTTGATATAGAGGGCTCTTGTGGTAATATTGTAGCTACTGTAAGTTATGTAATAGGTATTTACAAAGTAAATACAGTTCAAAATACTGCTGAAACAGGAAATCACTCTGTTTATGCTGCGAAATGTTTCTTGTGGCATAGGAGACTTGGACATTTGAATAGGAAAAGTATGACTTTACTGAAGAACATGACAACTGGGATGGAAAATTATGGAATGAATAATGTCCAATGTGAGGTGTGTCTGCAAGGGAAGCAGGCTAGACTGCCATTTAAATCAAGACAGAGTAGATCTACCGAAGTCTTGCAACTCATACGTTCAGATCTCTGTGGACCTATGGAGGACCTTAGGAGGTAGCTTCTAATTCCTGACATTCATAGATGATTTTTCTAGATACACGTATGTTTATTTTATAAGTAGCAAGCATCAAGTGAATGATGTATTTGTTGTTCATTGCAAAATGTTTGAAAGACAAACTGGGAAGAAAATTAATATTATTAGATCAGACAATGGTTCAGAATATGTAAACAGACGGTTTAAGGAACAGTTGAATGGAATGGGTATTAGATATCAAACTACCATTTGCTACAAATGTAAAATTAGAGAGATTTGAGCGCGCATGGAGGCTTTCAGACAGTCGTTCTTCCCGCGAACCATACGCGACTGGAACAGAAAAGGGAGGTAATGACAGTGGCACGTAAAGTGCCCTTCGCCACACACCATTGGGTGGCTTACGGAGTATAAATGTAGATGTAGATGTACAGTCCTTCTCAGAATGGAGTTGCAGAACAAGCCAACAGAACCATTGTAGAAAAGACAAGAAGTATGTTAAGCGAAGTTGAGCTACCTAAGTGTTTTTGGGCAGAGGTTGTGTCAACAGCAGTGTATTTAATCAACAGATCACCTACCAAAGCTGTGAGACACAAGACACCTTATGAAGTATGGACTGGGAAGAAACTGGATCTAAAGCACTTAAAAGTCTTTGGATGTGAAGCCATGGTTCAGATTCCAAAACCATTAAGAGGAAAATGGGATTCAAAATCTCAAAATACATTTGTGTTGGCTACTGTGAGAACTCAAAAGGCTACAGATTTTACAATCCTGTAAATAAGAAGATAATAAGTAGGAGATATGGAGTATTTTTAGAGGATTATAGATCTAAAATAAAGGAAAGTAGTCAAAATGATACAGTAATGCAACCAAGCATAATGTTTGATAGTGCTGAAACAGAGATGGAAACTGAAACAGAGGAAGACAAGAATAAAGAGGAAGCTGATTTGCTACCCAAGAATCAAATTGAGGAAGAAGATTCAACAGAGGAAGTCAGTTTAAGGCAGTCTTCAGGTACAGCAAAACCAAAAGAATATCCAGAGTATGAAATGTATGCTACCCAAACAATCAACAATGAAACAATCACAGTTGATGAAGCTTTAGCAAGTTCAAATGCTCAAGATTGGAAAAAGGCTATTGAAAAGGAACTGCAATCTTTTGTGGATAATAATACATGTGAATGGGTTGACATGCTGAAATTCAAAGCCAGATTGGTAGATAAAGGATCTTACCAGAAAGAAGGAATAGATTACAATGATACTTTCTCACCAGAGGTGAAGTATTCATCATTAAGATACTTTTAGCTCTTGCAGTAAGGGAAGACTTATTAATTCATCAAATGGACATGGAAGCAGCCTACCTGAAAGGAAGGCTGGAAGAGGAAATACATGTGATTCCACCTGATGAAGTTAAGCGACCTTATCAAGGAAAAAGGAGAATTTGGCATTTGAAGAAAGGCATGTATGGATTAAGGCAATGTGGCCATTGTTGGAATAAATGTTTGCATAAAACTTTGATAAAACTAGGCATGTTACAGTCAAAGGCAGATCCAAGTATATATCAAAAGCAGTGAAGAAATTGCAATCATGGCCATATGGGTAGATGATTTTTTTTATTTTAACCAGTAGTGAAAGCCAGATGGACTTTTTGTGAGGGGGGGGAAAAAAAAAAAAAAAAAAAAAAAAAAAAAAAAAAAAAAAAAAAAAAAAAAGGTGTGGTCGGAAATTAACTTAGGCATGAAGATTCTAAGAAGTGCCAAAACAAAAGAATTATGGACTGATCAATCTCTGTACACAAGGAGAATCTTAGAAAAGTTCAATATGGAAAATTGTAAACCTATTTTACTCCTATGGAAAAAACGCAAAACTGCTAATAACTGATGATGACAAGAAATGTAGGGAAAGTGTACACTATTTGGAAGCTGTAGGAAGTCTACTATACTTATCACAGACTTCCAGACCAGACATTGCATTTGCGACAAATGTAGTAAGGAAGTTTTGCAGGGATGCACTGGACGGCAGTCAAGAGAATATTCAGATATTTAAATGGAACTGCTGATTATAAGTTAAAATATTCTAACACTGGAAATGTAAATTTAGAAGGATACAGTGATGCAGACTGGGGAAATGAGCTGGAAAGCAGACACTCCCTCACTGGAAGTTGTTTTAGACTAATGGGAGGATTGATGTTATGGCCATGTAAGAGATAAAGAACTGTTGCTTTGAGTACTATAGAAGCTGAATATATGGCGTTGTCCTCCACTATCCAAGAAGCTCTTTGGATCCATATACTGATGAGTCAAATAGAATCTCCTCCAACATTAAAGCCAACTGTGGTATTTTGGGACAATATGGGAGCTAGTAAACTTGCAAAAAATAATGTCACCAGTGTAAGATCCAAACATATTGACATAAGGCATCATTTTATAAGACATCATATGGAACAGGGAAATAAAATCCTCAGTTATCTGTGCACAGAAGAAATGTTATCTGATCTCCTAACCAAGCCTCTCAGTAAGGACAAATTTCAGAAGCTGGTAAAACATTATGGTTTAACCAAGGGTGTATAGTGTTGAGTGTCTGAAAAATATTTGTTCAAGGGGGAGTGTTGGGGATATGTGAACAAACATTTTCTAGCATGCATAGTGGCATGCACAATATGATGTGCAGAGTGCATTACACTTTGTGGAATATACATGTTCCATGTTTGTTGATCAGCAATGTAATACACTCCTGGAAATGGAAAAAAGAACACATTGACGCCGGTGTGTCAGACCCACCATACTTGCTCCGGACACTGCGAGAGGGCTGTACAAGCAATGATCACACGCACGGCACAGCGGACACACCAGGAACCACGGTGTTGGCCGTCGAATGGCGCTAGCGGCGCAGCATTTGTGCACCGCCGCCGTCAGTGTCAGCCAGTTTGCCGTGGCATATGGAGCTCCATCGCAGTCTTTAACACTGGTAGCATGCCGCGACAGCGTGGACGTGAACCGTATGTGCAGTTGACGGACTTTGAGCGAGGGCGTATAGTGGGCATGCGGGAGGCCGGGTGGACGTACCGCCGAATTGCTCAACACGTGGGGCGTGAGGTCTCCACAGTACATCGATGTTGTCGCCAGTGGTCGGCGGAAGGTGCACGTGCCCGTCGACCTGGGACCGGACCGCAGCGACGCACGGATGCACGCCAAGACCGTAGGATCCTACGCAGTGCCGTAGGGGACCGCACCGCCACTTCCCAGCAAATTAGGGACACTGTTGCTCCTGGGGTATCGGCGAGGACCATTCGCAACCGTCTCCATGAAGCTGGGCTACGGTCCCGCACACCGTTAGGCCGTCTTCCGCTCACGCCCCAACATCGTGCAGCCCGCCTCCAGTGGTGTCGCGACAGGCGTGAATGGAGGGACGAATGGAGACGTGTCGTCTTCAGCGATAAGAGTCGCTTCTGCCTTGGTGCCAATGATGGTCGTATGCGTGTTTGGCGCCGTGCAGGTGAGCGCCACAATCAGGACTGCATACGACTGAGGCACACAGGGCCAACACCCGGCATCATGGTGTGGGGAGCGATCTCCTACACTGGCCGTACACCACTGGTGATCGTCGAGGGGACACTGAATAGTGCACGGTACATCCAAACCGTCATCGAACCCATCGTTCTACCATTCCTAGACCAGCAAGGGAACTTGCTGTTCCAACAGGACAATGCACGTCCGCATGTATCCCGTGCCACCCAACGTGCTCTAGAAGGTGTAAGTCAACTACCCTGGCCAGCAAGATCTCCGGATCTGTCCCCCATTGAGCATGTTTGGGACTGGATGAAGCGTCGTTTCACGCGGTCTGCACGTCCAGCACGAATGCTGGTCCAACTGAGGCGCCAGGTGGAAATGGCATGGCAAGCCGTTCCACAGGACTACATCCAGCATCTCTACGATCGTCTCCATGGGAGAATAGCAGCCTGCATTGCTGCGAAAGGTGGATATACACTGTACTAGTGCCGACATTGTGCATGCTCTGTTGCCTGTGTCTATGTGCCTGTGGTTCTGTCAGTGTGATCATGTGATGTATCTGACCCCAGGAATGTGTCAATAAAGTTTCCCCTTCCTGGGACAATGAATTCATGGTGTTCTTATTTCAATTTCCAGGAGTGTATATTTGCATAGCCAGATGTATTAATATGTGTTGTGTGAATAAAGTAAAAGTTTATTTTGTCCCTTAAATAGTTGTTACTTGTCTTTTAGCTGTGTTAATCTGCATAAACTACAACAGCTTGTCATGTTGAGGTGGCTCCAGTCATTCTTGTCTAGGGGTCTGATTCTTAAATGCGGTATTTTGATTTTTCACATTAACAAAGGACCACATAACTGACAGAAAGTTAAACCCTAACTTTTCTGCCATTATTTAGTTCTGCAAATGAATATCAGTTGGTCAGTTGAAGTTTCTCACAGTTTTATTATATCTGTCCACCTTTTACATTTTCAGCTACAGGGTAAATGAAATCTAGCTCTGCTGCTATTCTTTATTCCTTGCTACAAGTTTTCTGTTGCTGTTTATTGCCTGGAAAATCTCAGGTTCCAGGTAAGGTGTCACTCGGTCTGCAATTCTTTGTTGATTATGACCTTAAACTCTGATCATCATTTGATTTTACATTGCTTAGAGACCTTCTTAGTTTAGGTGAAGTCAGTCAAATATAATAATTATCACTTTGTTTAGTTATCTGCATGTGTCATGGATCATATTTGTAATATCCCAGTATAATTTGGGGCATGCAATAAGTTTGAACATCTAATATAGTTTATCTGCAAAAATAACACTGGATGTTGACCATTAATGGAATGGATTTTTCATTAATCATAATTTAAATATAATAATTAGGTGTATCTATAATTTCATCTACTTATTAGAAGGAGCTGTTTAGTGAATGTGTATTCAGTTTGTTTTTACAAATGTGGTCATTTTCTTTTCCTATCTTTGAGTAAGAAAGATGATGTGACTTACCAAACAAAAGTGCTGGCAGGTTGATAGACACACAAACAAACACAAACATACACACAAAATTCAAGCTTTTGCAACAAACAGTTGCTTCATCAGGAAAGAGGGAAGGAGAGGGAAAGACGAAAGGATGTGGGTTTTAAGGGAGAGGGTAAGGAGTCATTCCAATCCCGGAAGCAGAAAGACTTACCTTAGGGGGAAAAAAGGACAGGTATACACTCGCACACACACACACACATATCCATCCATACATATACAGCACAAGCAGACATTTGTAAAGGCAAAGAGTGTGGGCAGAGATGTCAGTTGAGGCGGAAGTACAGAGGCAAAGATGTTGTTGAAAGACAGGTGAGGTATGAGCGGCGGCAAATTGAAATTAGCGGAGATTGAGGTCTGGCGGATAATGAGAAGAGAGGATATACTGAAGAGCAAGTTCCCATCTCCGGAGTTCTGACAGGTTGGTGTTAGTGGGAAGTATCCAGATAACCCAGATGGTGTAACACTCTGCCAAGATGTGCTGGCCGTGCACCAAGGCATGTTTAGCCACAGGGTGATTCTCATTACCAACAAACACTGTCTGCCTGTGTCCATTCCCACATAGAAAGCTTCACGGTGTAGGAAGGTCAGTTGGTAAATCACATGGGTGCTTTCATACGTGGCTCTGCCTTTGATCGTGTACACCTTCCGGGTTACAGGACTGGAGTAGGTGGTGGTGGGAGGGTGCATGGGACAGGTTTTACACCGGGGGCGGTTACAAGGGTAGGAGCCAGAGGGTAGGGAAAGTGGTTTGGGGATTTCATAGGGATGACCTAAGAGATTACGAAGGTTAGGTGGACGGCGGAAAGACACTCTTGGTGGAGTGGGGAGGATTTCATGAAGGATGGGTCTCATTTCAGGGCAGGATTTGAGGAAGTCGTATCCCTGCTGGAGAGCCACATTCAGAGTCTGATCCAGTCCCGGAAAGTGTCCTGTCACAAGTGGGGCACTTTTGGGGTTCTTCTGTGGGAGGTTCTGGGTTTGAGGAGATGAGGAAGTGGCTCTGGTTATTTGCTTCTGTACCAGGTCGGGAGGGTAGTTGCAGGATGCGAAAGCTGTTTTCAGGTTGTTGGTGTAATGGTTCAGGGATTCCGGACTGGAGCAGATTCGTTTGCCACAAAGACCTAGGCTGAAGGGAAGGGACCGTTTGATGTGGAATGGGTGGCAGCTGTCATAATGGAGGTACTGTTGCTTGTTGGTGGGTTTGATGTGGATGGACGTGTGAAGCTGGCCATTGGACAGGTGGAGGTCAATGTCAAGGAAAGTGGCATGGGATTTGGAGTAGAACCAGGTGAATCTGATGGAACCAAAGGAGTTGAGGTTGGAGAGGAAATTCTGGAGTTCTTCTTCACTGTGAGTCCAGATCATGAAGATGTCATCAATAAATCTGTACCAAACTTTGGTTTGGCATGCCTGGGTATTGTTTAAATGTATTTGTGTTTGCTCCCTTTATGCATAACAGTAAAAGATTAAGTTGTGAACAGTTGAGGTGCTCATATTAGGCTAATATAATTGCCTCTTTATTTTGACAGGACTCCTAGATTTAGGGCCCAATGAAAAGCACATTGTGTATCTACTTTCAATATGATGGTTATTTTCAAAACTGTCTGAACACAATATGGATGCAAACATCCGTCTCTCCTCTCTCACAATTTCTCTCCAACACAGCCAGCCGGGATGGCCGAGCGGTTCTAGGCGCTACAGTCTGGAACCACGCGACCGCTACGGTCGCATGTTCGAATCCTGCCTCGGGCATGGATGTGTGTGATGTCCTTAGATTAGTTAGGTTTAAGTAGTTCTAAGTTCTAGGCGACTGATGACCTCAGATGTTAAGTCCCATAGTGCTCAGAGCAGTTTGAACCATTTTTTTTTCTCTCCAACACAAGGTGTCAAATGAAAGAGGCTGAAATTAACATAATATATTAAGCTACAAATTATGTAAATCAAAGTGTACAGTTGTAGCTCTAAAGAATGGTATACAAATTGACAAACTGGAATCATTATGTTTTATGCAAAACAGATACAAATAGTGTAAAAGTAGAAGTGTGTGGGAATTAATGTGTTAATTCATCATCCTACCTATTCCTTTTGTCCACATGTATAAATACTTTTATTTTATCAAATTGTAGCTAAATTAACAAGCAGTGGCTGCAAAATTGTAATACTTGATTAGTGGTGCACACAAAAAAAGTTGACTACAATGATGAGAAAAGCATAAAAATTTATGTCAGGTTCTATGCTATAATTTTCTGTATCATTAGTTTAAACTGAGATATTGTCCTTTTTATCATGGTGTGCAGTACTTAAAAATGCTCATTAAATCTGTTTATTAAATAAATTATTATTTGGTATCAAAATGACAAGCACAAAAGAGCCACATTTTAGTACTACTGTAACCTGATGCCAATGACTGTAAATTTATGTGGTGGTCATTTTTATGCATTGTAACTTTTATAACCTTTAATCACTAATAAATTGCGTGGATATACTAAAGTAGAAACACTAGCGGGTTACATGTTACTAACTCCGCATCTGTCATTCGACTGCCGTGCCGTGACATGCGGCCGGCGCCGTTCATAGCCAGGTGGCGCTCCCGCGCTTGGCCGAGCTGCGGAGCGCCTCTATCGCCGTGTTCGCGTACTAATGTAGCGGCACTTTTGAATGTCGTGGCACTGTCACAACACTTTTCCCCCCTTGAAAAAAAAAACTCACTTCCTTGGAGACACGGACAGTGCGGAGACATCCATGGCCTCTTGGGAGGCCCCGAGAAGATCCCGTGGAGAAACACGAGAGTATGGTCGAAAATGTCCAGGACGGAAGCTTGCGCATGGAACATGCCTCCTAGGCGAGATGATGGGTGAAAACTCCGGAGCAGCATCCATAGGTGTCGTGGACCTGGGGGTGTGCTCCAGCGAGATGGGTCCCGGAGAAGGCGGCGTCGCGACTGGGGCCAGTTCCAGCATACTCAGAAGCGGTAGCGACAGCGGCGGCAGCAACACGCCCGGAAGATCGGCAGCAGCGACAGGACTGGCTTCTCGGGCTGGTGGAGACGAAAGAAGGGGCGGTGGTACCGGCGTGGCCACCACTCATGGGCGCATCTGGTCGTAATGGCGAACAACCATGCTGTCGTCCGTACGTATTTCACAAAGCCGGCGGCCGCGAAGAGCCTGGACCACCCCTGGAATCCATTTAGGGCGAGATCCATACCCCCGTGCCCACACGTTGGCGCCCACCAGGTATTTTCCCGCACTAGGGGACACAGTACAAGGCCTGACAGGGTGAAGCAGGTGCAGTAGAGTGCGCGGTTGGCGGCCATGCAAGAGTTCAGCAGGGTTGCGATCACCCAGAGGCGTGAAGTGATAAGAACTCAGAAAGTGCAACAGAGCATCATCTGTGGAAAAATCACTAAGGAATTTTTTCATTTGGCTTTTGAAAGTGCGGACAAGGCGCTCGACCTCCCCATTCGATTGTAGATGGAAGGGCGGTGGTGCTGTAACATGATGAATCCCTTGTCCAGTACAAAAATCACGGAAGGCCACGAACAGACAGACGAAGGCACAAGGCATGGTAGTTGCGAAGGGGATCCGATGCCCGGGCCTTGATCCTGTCCGGCCAACCCCACTGAACAAAACCGATCACCTGACGCAGGACCGGGTCCCACGCAGTAGCCGACGCGACCTGCGAACCTGTAAGTGGAAAACCCTCGACCGCACAACGTTCTTCCTCATCAATGTGGAAACAGAGTAGTTCATCTCGATCGAAAACCAGGTCGGGGCCCTTCGGCAAACGCGACAACGCGTCAGCGTTGGCGTGCTGGGCCGTGGGGTGATAGTGAATCTCATAGTGAAAACGAGACAAGTATAAGGCCCAACGTTGCAGGCGGTGAGCTGCCTTATCCGGAAGCGACGCCGAGGGGCTGAACAGAGAGACCAGCGGCTTGTGGTCGGTGATGAGGTGAAACTTAGAACCATACAAAAAAACGCTGAACTTTTTTAGAGCATAAATGATAGCGAGCGCCTCCTTTTCTATTTGAGAGTAACGCCGTTGGGCATCGTTGAGGGTCTTGGAAGCGTAGGCGATGGGTCGTTCCGACCCATCCTCATACCGATGGGCGAGAACAGCCCCTAGGCCATACTGTGACGCGTCAGTCGCCAGAACCAAGTGCTGACCCGGATGGAATGTGGCAAGACAAGGCGCCGACTGCAAATGAGCCTTCAGGCGGACAAAAGCCTGCTCACACTCGGCGGACCAACAGAAAGGAACGTTTTTGTGTAACAGCTGATGCAGAGGATGAGCCACCGCCGCCGCGGAGGGAATGAATTTGTGATAATAAGCAACCTTGCCTAGAAACGCCTGAAGTTCTGTGACCGTAGATGGCCGGGGTAGAGCGGTAATGGCCGCAACGTGCTTTCGTAGAGGACGTATACCCTCACGGGACAAGTGGAAACCAAGATACACAACAGAGGGTTGGAAGAACTGTGACTTGTCCAGATTGCACTTCAACCCAGCTGAATGCAGAACCCGAAACAGTGAACGCAAATTGCTAAGGTGCTCCTCAGTGGAGGCCCCCGTGACAACAATGTCATCCAGGTAGTTGATGCAGCCGGGAACGGAAGCCGTGAGCTGTTCCAAAAACCGCTGAAAAATGGCCGGCGCGCTAGCGACGCCAAATGGTAACCGCTGGTACTGATACAACCCACAAGGAGTGTTGATGACGAGAAATGCCTTGGAAGATGCATCCAACGGCAACTGATGGTACGCCTCCGATAAGTCAAGTTTGGAAAAGAACTGGCCCCCAGCGAGCTTGGTAAATAACTCCTCAGGACGGGGAAGAGGATAAGTGTCAATGAGGCTTTGAGCGTTGACAGTGGCTTTAAAATCACCACACAATCGCAGACTCCCGTTTGGTTTAGGAACCACCACGATGGGCGATGCCCATTCGCTGGAGGTAACAGGAAGGAGAATCCCCGAAGCTGTTAACCTGTCTATCTCAGCTTTGACAGGTGCACGCAACGCCATCGGAATAGGGCGTGCCCGGAAAAACTTAGGGCGAGCCGTAGGTTTAAGAGTAATGTGGGCTTCGAAATCCTTGGCACGACCCAGTCCGGCAGAGAACACGGACGAGAATTCAGAACACAAGCCATCCTGCTGTTGATACGGAATGTCCTCAGATATGAGGTGCACATCATCATCAATGGAGAACCTGAACAACTGGAAAGCATCATAACCGAACAGGTTTTCAGTGCCCGCATGATCCACCACATAAAACGTGAGGGGCCTAACAACAGGCTTGTAGGCAGTGGAAGCATCAAACTGGCCAACAATAGTAATTTTCTGCTTATTATAAGTTCGTAGATTTCGCGTAACTGGAGACAAGGGAGGGGAGCCCAACTCCAAATACGTGCGAGAATTAATGAGAGTTACTGCAGAGCCAGTGTCCACTTGCATGCGAATGTCTTTATCCAGAACACGAACAGTAACAAACAACTTATTCGTTTGAGAAAGCACACAGATAACATCCATGTCCGACGCCTCGTCCTCGTCGACAGGAACTTTAGGGGACTGACACACAGAAGCAATGTGGCCTTTTTTCCTACATGAATTACACGTGGCCCAACATTTTGGACACGTGGCCCTGTCATGCTGTACGAAACAACGTGGACAAGAAGGAAGGGCGGAACGAACCTGCTTCTGTGGTTGCTGTTTTCGCTGCGAGTGTGGCGGCCCAACGCGACGTTGTTGACGCGAGTGCACCACCGCCACATCGTCGTTTCCCTGTGAAACAGGCAAATTGTCCGTGTCGAAAGTGGTTTGTACAGCACCTACATCACACCACGTGTCTATTTGCACACCAGCAGCGTGAGACACTTCAAACGATTGAGCGATGCTGAGAACTTCCGACAACGACGGGTTTGGCAATTGTAAGGCACGTTGCCGAACTTCTTTATCAGGAGCAAGCCATAAAATAGCGTCCCTAACCATTGAATCAGCGTAAGACTCATGATGAGTGTCCGTGACAAACTGACATTTCCGACTCAGCCCGTGTAGTTCCGCCGCCCAAGCCCGGTAAGATTGATGGGGCTGTTTACGACAACGGTAGAACGCCACGCGGGAGGCAACGACATGGGTGTTTTTTTGGTAATAGTTAGACAATAAGTCACACATTTCTTGGAAGGACAGAGAGGCAGGTTCCCGCAGAGGGGCTAACTGAGATAGCAGCTGATAGATCCGTGGGGAAATCCAAGATAGAAATAATGACTTACACATAGGAGCGCCGACAACGCCGAAAGCCAAGAAGTGTTGCCGCAAACGCTTCTCATAATCCTCCCAGTCTTCAGCGGCCTTGTCATAAGGAGGGAACGGAGGTGGAGAAGAGGAAGACAGACGATGAGTAAGCGACATCGACAACGCCTGAATAGCAGCCGTCAGCTGTGTTTGTTGTTCAATAAGCGCTTGCATAAGCTGTTCCATGTCTGCCCCGACACGAACAAGCAATTCCACAACGCAGGAAAAAAAATATCGGACCTCGTCGCCAAAAAGTGTTATAACCTTTAATCACTAATAAATTGCGTGGATATACAAAAGTAGAAACACTAGCGGGTTACATGTTACTAACTCCGTATCTGTCATTCGACTGCCGTGCCGTGACATGCGGCCGGCGCTGTTCATAGCCAGGTGGCGCTCCCGTGCTCGGCCGAGCTGCGGAGCGCCTCTATCGCCGTGTTCGCGTACTAATGTAGCGGCACTTTTGAATGTTGTGGCACTGTCACAACAGTAACAATGGCTGAAAGGTAAGCCAATGATATGGGTTTGTGTAGATTTTCTACAAATGTGGTAGTTTATTTAGGTCACTCTGGATGCATACTCCTAGATATTTTATATTTGTTACTGCTTCCAGCATCAAACCAGTCTCAGGACTGACGACCACAACAACAACAACTGCTTCCAGAGTTAGATCACCAGCACGGTAACTGAATCATAATGTGCCTTTCTGCCTGTTGTGAATAAAATGTCCCAGAAGACATAATCAAATGTCAGTTTAGCTTCACACACATGCATACCACCAGCAGTTAAGCAAATGATTTGGGTCGCAATTATCTGTGACAGGTGGAAAGGTCACCCCATTGGATTGATGTTTTTCATGTTTAGTGTTGCTTCCAGGTCTTATAGAGTATATAAGGGGTGTGAACAGTGTCACATGTTGAGTGATCAAGAAAAGGGCATGAAGATGCTGTGTACTCATCTGAGACAGCATTATTAGCACTTGATGGAGTTTGAAAGATGCCTCATTGTGGGTTTCCATTTGACCAGTGGTCGAATTGTCCAATATGTAGATTTAAGGGGCATTCAGATGTGACAGTGACCTGATGTTGCACTGCATGGCAGTGTGAGAGTGAGAATACTCATCAATAAAGACCATATTATATGCATCACAAAAACCTTAAAATATACATGCAAATATGCAAGAAAAATGCTTAAAAATACATGAAAATTGTCAAAATATATAGGATCAAATGATAAAAAAACATGATAGTTACTGCATGCATTGTATTTTGAGGCTGAACATGTCCAAATCTATTATGAGGAAGAGCATCGGTCAAGCGAAAAATTAGTACATTTAGAATGCTGGTATCGTTTTGTGAATACTAATTGGTAGAGGTTAATAGGGGGCCTTTCTGGGATTATTCTTTAAAAAATTGCAAAATTGGGATGCATACTGTGTTTCAAGAATTGTTCCTTCTTTGCTATTGTTTTCAGTAACAAGCGGATGCGACGTGGGTGAGTTGCAGCAAAACGGTCAATATATCGCCCACAGAGTGGCATGCCCAAAAACTCTGTAATATTTCGTTTAAAAAAACAACACATGGTCATGAATTTTTTTGAACAGCATTAACTTTTAATTAATTCTATTGGATCAAAGCATCATTTACAATTTATTTGACGTTTTTCTACTATTGTAAAAATAAATGACCAAGTACTGTTCCAAATGTTCGGTAGTAAGATTGTGTCTTCGATCACTCAAAACATTTTTATAAGCAGGAAAGCAACATTCTACATCAACTGAGGTAACTTGGCAGTATTTGAATATGGGTGCTATGTTGACACATATTGTTTCTTGTAAAAGTTCAGCCAACCCATTAATAAAACTACTAATTTGGCAGAAAGCCTGGATTATTGTTTAAAATGTTTTCAAACTTTTCTTTAAGTTTTCTTTGAGATACTTCCAGCAACAAGTTCACTAGAATAATTTTATTCATTAACTGAATAGATTCATTCAACGCCAAACCTTGAGTTCAGGCTTTTTACTACTTGCAGGTAAATGGCAAAAATGAGTGCTAATCACAGCAATGTCTTTTTTAAAACCAGAATCATTAAACGCTTCCTTGCACTGGCAAACTGCCAAAGCCTCTGCACTATCAAAGTTGTTTACTACCCCTTTAGTGACCTCGAAATGCTCACTGTCTTTCATAGAGTTGTGGCGACGATTCACAGATCGATAAGCCAGAACATCATATGTGTATTATGTCTTCGAGTTGACCATCGTTTTGTATACCTCTGGGACCTGAGTCCCCGCCTAGTCTTTGATCTGTATGTTTGTCATGTAATAAGAGTATTGATGATTAGAAGAGAGAAGTGTGGTCATTACCTTACCACCTTGATATCTCCTTCAGTGGTGACCCTGAAGTTCGAATAATCTGTCGAACCGAGTACAAAGTGACTGTGTTCTGCATGGACCTTTGTCCACTACACAATGGCCTTCTACAACATGCTGCCACCACCCGGTTTTCACCAGCAACAGCAACTAAATTGAAGCACACCAGCTGTAGTTGGTGCCCAACATGAATTTCCGCAGTCCTATAGCCTCGAGAACCCAGGGACCTTGTCAGGTGCAATGGTTTTGAAAATGATACGAGCGGTCTCCGACTCTGGCTTTGTTAGCCCCAAAGTGCTTCAGGTTTCGCCGTTCAGCAGTACAAGAAACCACTACACACTGATACCGAACTTTAATGCAAGTACTGTAAATAGTGGGTGGCATAGTTTTCATAATGCGCCACAACAGGATGCGTTTTTGAATGTGCAAGCTCCAAATGTGTATCACTCTGCACCGGTTGCACACTACGTGAATGACATTCGCCAGCCTGTTACTCCGAGTGTTCATCAGTGCAGTAATTTGAGCGCGTCAGGTTCCACCAGGCTCATCAGTGGCTTTGTGATGGACAATTTCGCTGCAGATGTGGAGGACCAATTGCATAATAACCTGTCGAGCAACCGCAGTGACCACTTTGACCTTCCGCCGCAACAACCGGTCCCGCTTTGCTCCATGCTGGGCTTCCTGCTAACAGATCTCGCTTCCCCTCCAGCCACTATGAACACAGCCGACATGTCTGATTCCTCTCTACCACCCTCATGACGCAGAGTTAACTTTGACTTGCCTACTCCTGCATCCGCGAGAGGCTGCCTGCATTCTTCGACTGCCAGTTCATTGAATCTACCGAAACTTTGGCATTCAAATCTGCTCACCCGGAATTCTGGTTCAACCTGGTTGAGCAAACTTTCAGTGTCTGTGCACTTGATGACAATGCCCGTTTCACATGCCTCATGAACCACCTCCATGACCATGTTGACTTAATTTATGACCTGGTTAAGTCACCTCCTCCGAACGAGAAGTATGCTACAGCTAAACAAGCAATACTGGAACGTGTCTCCAAGGCAAGAAGATAAAACGTTCGACAGCTCGTCTATGAATAACGCCTCGGCGACAGATCTCCATCCCAGCTGTGGAGATGCCTTCGACTTCTTGTCGGTGAATGCGATATGCCAGATGCCATGCCCACGAGATTTGGATGGAAAAGCTGCCTCTGTCTGTCCAAACGGCCATCTCCACCTACAAAGATAGACCAAATAGCGAACACTTGCGCGCCACTGACCAACCTTACTCGACTCTACAACATAAAGCCTTTCCCGGCATCTATGCCAGTTTCCAACCACAACCAGGGCCCCAACGTGGACACCCCACTAAACCTAAGTCTGTCAAGCTCACCGCACTACCGGCACCTTCACATCCACACAACAACAGCACATCTGACTCCACGGAAGATTCTGGGCCACCACCGTCTGACCACTCGCAGGAGCAGATGTCTGCCCATAAATACTGTTTCTTCCATGCAAAATTCGGGGTACAAGCATGCAATTGTAAACCGCCATGCTCCTACCCAAATTTCAGCTGCAGGTAGACAGCGGTGCCACCTCCTGCAACGTAAACAACAGACACCGTTCCACTCTCCATTCTCTGTCCAACATTAATGCTTTGAATGGACGAGTCTACATCCACAACTTGAACTCTGGCACAAAATTTCTCATTGACACAGGTGCAGATGTTTCCCTACTTCCATCTGGTCTTGCTACCGAAAAGATACGACTACACAAAACTGTCCTACGTGCTGTAAACTCATCTAGTTTGTCATGCTTAGTTTCTACTTCATATGCAGTGTCCCTCTCGCCTGAGTGCAACCTGAAGTGGTCCTTCCTGGTGGCTGACATCGACGATCCCATTTTGGGCATCGACTTTCTACGACACCACAAACTGTGGCCTGACCTTGTCAAGAATAGTGTTCAACCACCCTACACAGGAACACATCCCGTGTGCTTCGCCGAGTGTCAATAGCACTGCTAAACAGGTCCACCTGGCTAGGAAGTGTAATAACCCCTCCTCCGAGCTCTTGTCATGGACCAATAAGTAGCTCACGGAGCGTGTAGAGTCTACATGCCTGCCCTTGGAACAACTTGAGCTATGCCGTCGCCTCAACGACTTAAGTAATGAGTTATCTTTGGCACGGCAGCAGCTTGCAGCAGACAGCGCCTCAGCAACACACGAGGTTAGTCGGTGTTCTCGCGCCTGAGTGCATTTGTGACCATGTGCCACATAAACTGTACAGTGTCCGCACTCCCGCAAGCTCTAACTGTGTTAATTCGAGCACACATTCATCCCCCTGCTCGTTTTGGCAGCAAACTTCACACGCGCAGGTTAATGTTTTTGATTTACTTCCATCAGCTGTTCATTTGTGCCACCAAGCTTGACAGCGGCAGCTTCGGTTACTAATAAACAGTGTACCAACCTCGTTTCGCGCAGCTCACTTGTTTGTCACTCCCAGTCACCCAACAGTTGGCACTTATACAAACTTTCGCTGTCTGCGCCACAACCCAGCCTAGCGGCCACCGCGCACACTATACCACAGACAGTCGCCTCGTGTACTGCGTCACGCGTTTCCATGGTTACAGACGGCACCACCCACAAACTTCACTTGCAAGACGGACTGCCTATCTCTTGCCGACCACGCCATCTCAAGCCAGAACTCATGAAAGTGGCTTGTAAACAAATAGACGATCTTTTAACAGCCGGCGTCATTGAACCATCTACCGGATGCTGGGCCTTGCCTATCCACTTCGTCACAAAAAGTGACAGCACCTGGTGTATGGTTGGCGACTATACTAAGTTGAACTCTCGTGCTATCATAGACAAGTACCTGGTTCCTAATGTCGCAGATTTTAACCATGCTCTTGCAGAAACCAAATATTTATCGGTAGTGGGCCTATCATCAAATTCCGATGGCACCAGAGGATATTGAAAAGACAGCTGTTACACCACCTTTAGGCCTTTTCCAGTACTGGTTCATGCCCTTTGGCCTCCGCAATACTGCACAAACTTGGCAGAGATTCATAAACAAGGTGTTGTTTCATTTGGATTTTTGTTTCGTTTACTTGGACGGCATTCTTATTTTCAGTCCTACTTTGCAACAGAACAAGGAACATTTCAGATTGTTAAAGACACTCTTACCACTGCCGGTGTTGAACTGAATAATAAGAAGCTCCAGTTGCACCAGACTTCGGTAAGATTCTTAGGCTACATTGTGTCAGCTAAGGGCCTCACTCCTCCCAAGGATAAAATCAAACAGGTTTTGGATTTGCCACGCCCTCACTCCTTGAAGGAGCTGCACAGGTTCATCAGAATAGTTAACTATTATAGGAAGCATTTGCCTGCTGCAGCTGAGGTTCAGGCTCCCCTAACAGACACCCTTGCTGGCAAAAATATGACCGGTATCCACCCGGTCCCCTGGACCCCCTGCCATGGAACAAGCTTTTAACAAACTGAAGCACCTACTAGCAAACGCAGTGACTGTTGCCCACCCGCATCCGTACACTACATTTTTTATTACCGCGGATGCCAGTGATACCGCAGTAGGTGCTGTCCTCAGCCAAACCATCGGAGATACAACCTCTCCTTTGCAGTTCTTTTCT
The DNA here is from genome assembly GCF_021461385.2 of Schistocerca piceifrons. Classification (NCBI taxonomy): domain Eukaryota; kingdom Metazoa; phylum Arthropoda; class Insecta; order Orthoptera; family Acrididae; genus Schistocerca; species Schistocerca piceifrons. The sequence continues at coordinate 192,847,633 of NC_060141.1, forward strand.
AAGAAGCTCAAGGGCGCTCAAACAAAGTGCTCAGCCTTTGATAGGGAGCTCTTGGCAGTTTATGAGGCTGTGAAACACTTTCGCGCTGAGGTTGAGGGTAGGGACTTCTACATTTTAATTGACCACAAACATTTGGTTGCTGCTGTAAAGAACCCCCCGAATGACTCTCCACCTAGACGCTTCTGTCATTTGGACTTTATATTGCAATTTACCTCTGACATATGATACATCAAGGGTGCAGGTGATGTGGTTGCAGATTTTTTGTCTCATGTCGGCACTCTCACAACTCTGATAGACCTAACTTGCCTCAGCTGCAGTCGGCCGACATGGACACTATGGACCTTATTTCCGATCACAGCTCGTCACTCAAACCTGTGCGATCCACCTTTCCCGGCGTCATAGACGAGGTTTGGTATGACGAATCAACTGGTACACTGCATCCCTTCATACCCAAATCTCTACAGAGAGAAGTGTTTGACAAATTACACAACCTAGCTCATCCAGGTGTGAGAGCCTCTACCAGACATATTTCACAGTGCTTTGTCTGGTGCGAGATGCGTTGCGACTCCCAAGCCTGGGCCCATGCCTGCATTCCATTCCAACAAAATAAAGTTTCGCGGCACACATCGCCCCCACTAGGCAGCTTCACCGCTTCTCCCAGTCACTTCCAGCATGTTCACATCGACTTGGTGGGCCCCCTCACCCCCTTCAAGGGTTACAGATATGTGCTATCTATTATAAACTGAACCTCTCGTTGGGTGGAAGCTGCCCCACTACCCAATATTACATCCAAATCAGTGGCACGATCCTTCATAGACACTTGGATTTCATGCTTTGGCTGACCTGTTTACTTGACAACCGACCAAGGCCATCAATTTGAGTCTACCTTGTTTTCTGAACTATGTAGGCTGTGCAGCATCAAGAAAATTTATTCAACAGCATACCATCCCCAAAGCAACATTGGCATAGGACGCTTAAGATGGCCCTATGTTGCCATGGCCTCCTTTGCACGGAAGCCCTGCCATTCGTCTTACTCGGTTTGCGGACCACTTTCAAGGAAGACCTTAAAGACTCAGTGGCTGAGTTCGTCTACGGCCATTCCCTTACACTGCCAGGTGAACTTGTTGCTCCTACTCCAGTCACCACACTGTCCGAACTGCCATCGTTTGTAGAACGGGTGAGGTTACGCTGTAACAAGCTTCAACCCCCACCTGCTTCCAGCCACACTCCACTGCACACATATGTTCCCAAGGTGCTCGACACTTGCAAATTTGTGTTCCTTCACGATGACACTGTAAAAGTCCCATTATAGCCCCCTTACACAGGCTTGTACAGAGTTGGCAAATGAACCAGTAACACAATGGACATTGTAATTAAGGGCTCAGTAACTACTGTTTCCCTCAACAGGGCTAAACCTGCTCACGTAGAGTTTCTCCCTACCTCACACACCATTTAAGAGTAAACTCATGCCGACGCCGGCTCCGTCAATGAGCCCACACTCATTCCAGGGTTTTCCACCTCCCGGCTCCCATAGCAGAGGCCCCAGTGCCCAGGGCTCTAATATAACAGTTCCATCTTCATGCGACATCACACCACGCCACTCTTCTAACTGGTACAGCCCGCAGGTTCCTGCCACGCCCAGTCAGACCTCACCATCTGACACTCACCCCTCTACTCACAGCACACCGCCCTCACCGTGCTATGGTTTCCCCACCCCACTGGCTCAGCATACCTCTCCATTAGCAGGCACCACTTATGAGCTCTCTACCCACATTTGTGGTTTATCTGTCGTAGTTAGTGGTGATACCACATTAGTGCTGCTTGCGTGTGACGATTCGTGTGACTCGCTAGGTGGTGTGTCGCAACGTGTAGTGAAACGTTTCAAAATCTCTCAAAGTGCTACATGTGGCAACCTACATGCTTACATTAGGCCAAGTGGAAAGGTGATCATTACGTTCCATGCCGACGACACCCTTCCACACCAGCACTCCCGCACCGGCCGACGACTACGACCGCCGATGTCACTTCAAGACTTCAGCATCAGCATTCCAGGATTTGCTCCACACTCTCCTCCCACATGGCCCGTGCCGTTAGATGTGGAGGAACTCACTGTAACCCACTTAAACTCTCGCCAAACCCCCCCGCCACCTTCGGGTATGTACTCCATACTGCAGGGGAGGGGGGGCTATGTGGCGTCGATCCACGGATCGATAGGCCAGAACATCATGTGTGTACTATGTCTTTGAGTTGATCTTTGTTTTGTATAATTCTGGGACCTCAGTCCCTGCCTAGTCTTCAACCTGTACATTTGTCGTGTAATAAAAGTATCGATGATTAGAAGAGAGAACCGTGGTCATTACCTTACCACCTTGATATCTCCTTCAGAGTGATTTACTTTTTCAAGTTATTTGCAGGCTACTAAATAGGAAGAAGGAGGCTCTTCTTTTAAGGCACCAACAATTAAATTTGCAATGTAATGGTCACAAGTATCTGCAGTTTCATCAACTGAAATCCAAATAATGCTGTCCTTGAGTGAATTGTGAATTTCTTCCAGGGGTATTTGCATAAATTGTCAGCGTGTAATTTTTACACAATGTTGATTCATATGGTATATTTTGATTTAAGCAATATTTGTGCAGGAAGCCTTCCAGGATAGGGTTTATAAGTTTTTGAAGAGTAATATTGCTTGCAATGAATGCTTCACATAGATCCATGTTAAATCGACTTGGTTACCTTTGCACAAATCCCCGCTACTGCAACTTGCTGTTGTCAGAAGTTGTCACCATAGTCCTTTCTTCTGCGTTCCTGCAATATGAAGACTTGTCTTGACATGCTGATCTATTTGAAACTTTTTTTCATGAAATGTTTTTCTCGCAAACTCAACAATATAAAACAATTCCATCATGTGTAAATTTTCCAGGATGGTCAGCGATCCACAAAATGATGTTTCTTTTTTCAGGCAGCTTGGTGCACAACACATTACACACTACACATCATAAACATGGTCAACTGTGTACAAGTAAATAGAAAGCTAAACTGAAACATTGGATGTTGCAACTAAAAGCTTTTGTAGTTTAATTTAACCATTGCCGATGTGTATGGTGGGACAGCATAGGAGTCAACTGGGGGCATGGGCATAGGAGCATTGACTCTGTATGCCTGTTCCTGTACCTCTTCTGTAATGATTTTGCTTGGCAGTGACCTCTCAGTTAGCGACTGCACACAGTTCTAGGTTGTGGTCAATCTGTGAGCCATCAAAACTTGATCGAGCTAGAGACCACTCGTCTAAATTTTTAAAAAATTGTAAATATAGAGCAAAAAGATGCATTGTCTCTAGTTTTTAGTTAAAATATGCAATAACTAGTGAAAAGAAGCCAAATATGCAAATGCATATGCAACATGCAAATGCATTTAACCCAGTCTCTATTCATCAAGCTTCCAGTCAAACATGTCAGACCAACACAAGGGAGTATCACCATATTGTGCACCCAGCACATTATAACACCTTCACGTCTGTGCCAGTCATTTTAACTGAAATTATATCTTATGAAGCGTTTGATCTCATTTTTCATATTTACTATTTGATCCACGTTCTTATGTAATTCATGATACTTTCAGTGAAATTCAAGTGTTTTCTTCATCTGAATTGTAATGCATTCCACAGAAGCAGTTCTTTTATGTTATTAAAGTACATAGCAAATAGGTGTAGTATTTCATATCCAAGGTCTGATATTTCAGTAATTACTTACTCAAAAATGAAAGTAAATATCTTAGATATTTTTTAAGAAATTTGTAAGTGCTTAGTATTGAAAGTTTCTGTAAAGTACTTTATATTATTCACAGCAAGTCACCCACACATACATGAAATTTCATTCATGTTAGTTAAAATGTGCATTTTACTAATTTATAGTGCAAATTGGAGGTTTTGGTTTCTGTAGCAGAACTAAACTGTTATTTTGTAATACAATATATCATTAACTGAAAAAACAGAAAAATCACAATGCAAACAAACATAGAAAGTTCAAGAACAAATTTCTTAAATTGAAATTAGCTCCTGTTTTAAAAATACATAACTTCACTGTAAATTATGTTCTTGAGCACATAGCAACATTGTATAAGGTTGTGCAAAGCATACCACTGGCAGTTCTTTAAGCCAGTGCATGTGAGGGTAGTTCTTCTAGTGATTAGCTCTTTGTGAGCCATTTTGTACAATGAAATTAGTTCAGCAACAATTTATTCTTGGACCACAGAAATGTATCATGGGCTAATGTATAACTTTCATAAAGCTTTCTCTACCCATCTTCAAGCCAAGTTAAACCAGGTCAGTGCACTGTGTAGCAGTCAGAATGACAAACAGGTAGATCACCAATACTGCTAGCTCCACATATAGAAAAATGTAAGTTAATGCAGATGAGTACGACAGAAAACAGTATTAGTAGTGTACCGCATGACACAGTCATGCCAATTATGTGACTTGACATAAAGCTGCAAAGCAGTATGAAATGGAATGAGCATGTAAGGATTGTAGTAACAAAGGCAAATGGTTGACTTCAGTTTAATGAGAGAAATTAAAAAAAGGTTGTGGTTAATCTGTAAAGGAAACTGCATATTGGATACTAATGTGACCCACTGTTGAGTACTGTTTGAGTATTTGGGATCTGCATCAAGTCAGATTAAAGGAAGACATTGAAGAAATTCAGAGGTCAGTTGCTAGATTTCTTACCAGTAGGTTTGAACAACAAGCAAGTATTATGAAGATGCATCAGGAACTCAATTGGGAACCACTGGAGGGAAGGCCACCAACACACATTTCATGTAAGGATCATGAAGATAAGATTAGACAGATTAGAGTTCATATGGAGACATATAGACAGTCATTTTTCCCTTGCATTATTTGTGATTGGAACAGAAAAGGAAATGACTAGTAGTGGTACAGGGTACCGTCCACCACACACCATATGGGGGCTTGTGGAGTATGTATGTAGGTGCAGATGTAGACTGCAATAATATGGCACACTCTGGCAGCTTCTGCTTCATCATGCTTAATTGATAAACTGAATCATTAATTCAGCAACATGACCTCACTGAGGAGTGATCAATATGTTATTCTGACAGCATAAAATAGAGAACAAGGCAATAGGAAAGGAAGAGAAAAAATACACTCCTGGAAATGGAAAAAAGAACACATTGACACCGGTGTGTCAGACCCACCATACTTGCTCCAGACACTGCGAGAGGGCTGTACAAGCAATGATCACATGCACGGCACAGCGGACACACCAGGAACCGCGGTGTTGGCCGTCGAATGGCGCTAGCTGCGCAGCATTTGTGCACCGCCGCCGTCAGTGTCAGCCAGTTTGCCGTGGCATACGGAGCTCCATCGCAGTCTTTAACACTGGTAGCATGCCGCGACAGCGTGGACGTGAACCGTATGTGCAGTTGACGGACTTTGAGCGAGGGCGTATAGTGGGCATGCGGGAGGCCGGGTGGACGTACCGCCGAATTGCTCAACACGTGGGGCGTGAGGTCTCCACAGTACATCGATGTTGTCGCCAGTGGTCGGCGGAAGGTGCACGTGCCCGTCGACCTGGGACCGAACCGCAGCGACGCACGGATGCACGCCAAGACCGTAGGATCCTACGCAGTGCCGTAGGGGACCGCACCGCCACTTCCCAGCAAATTAGGGACACTGTTGCTCCTGGGGTATCGGCGAGGACCATTCGCAACTGTCTCCATGAAGCTGGGCTACGGTCCCGCACACCGTTAGGCCGTCTTCCGCTCACGCTCCAACATCATGCAGCCCGCCTCCAGTGGTGTCGCGACAGGCGTGAATGGAGGGACGAATGGAGACGTGTCGTCTTCAGCGATGAGAGTCGCTTCTGCCTTGGTGCCAATGATGGTCGTATGCGTGTTTGGCGCCGTGCAGGTGAGCGCCACAATCAGGACTGCATACAACCGAGGCACACAGGGCCAACACCCGACATCATGGTGTGGGGAGCGATCTCCTACATTGGCCGTACACCACTGGTGATCGTCAAGGGGACACTGAATAGTGCACGGTACATCCAAACCGTCATCGAACCCATCGTTCTACCATTCCTAGACCAGCAAGGGAACTTGCTGTTCCAACAGGACAATGCACGTCCGCATGTATCCCGTGCCACCCAACGTGCTCTAGAAGGTGTAAGTCAACTACCCTGGCCAGCAAGATCTCCGGATCTGTCCCCCATTGAGCATGTTTGGGACTGGATGAAGCGTCGTCTCATGCGGTCTGCACGTCCAGCACGAACGCTGGTCCAACTGAGGCGCCAGGTGGAAATGGCATGGCAAGCCGATCCACAGGACTACATCCAGCATCTCTACGATCATCTCCATAGGAGAATAGCAGCCTGCATTGCTGCGAAAGGTGGATATACACTGTACTAGTGCCGACATTGTGCATGCTCTGTTGCCTGTGTCTATGTGCCTGTGGTTCTGTCAGTGTGATCATGTGATGTATCAGACCCCAGGAATGTGTCAATAAAGTTTCCCCTTCGTGGGACAATGAATTCACGGTGTTCTTATTTCAATTTCCAGGAGTGTAGGATGCTTAGTGGGAGGAAAATGCTGGTAGTGTTAGTCCAGCAGGAAAACAAGCTATCATTATTGACTCATATCTATTGATTGCCACAAGAACTAGAGGATGTTCCATAAGAACACTTATTATCTTGCTGATATAGTGGAAGAGCACCAAGCTGAAAGTCAATGTGTGGCAAAGAATACCGTTGAGCCCAGAAAATGAGGACAAACGTGGTCATTCTCAGCCAGACACATTGTCATTGCCTCAGACAGACAATAATGCATACTAAGGCTCCAACGCCAATACTGTATTCGGTTACAGTGAGCCATCTATGATGCTAACCCTGCGATATACGATATACTACCTACCATTCACCAGATGACTTCTAGCTTTGAGACTGCTACCTGCTTGGTCTACCAAATCTGATTGGTGTTAGCTGCTGATGTCACATCCATTGATGTGAAGTCTTCAGAACTTATGCCTCTGGTTTGCTGATAGTTGAACTGATGATATTTGGTGCACTACCAAGATGTCATGGTGTCTGCGAGATGTGCTAAAATCTGCTAAAATCTGTTGCCCCGCAACTCACATCTGTGAGCAGACACCAGCACTCAAGGACTACTTCTGGTGGAGGGGTGTGCTGTAACTCTGCACTACCTGTGCCTACTGCCTGTTGAAACATCCCCTTAGAAAAATTATAAATGACTGTGCTTAAACTGACACACAATATCTTTAGTGCAACGCAATCTGACTTTTAATAATCCCTACAAAAGAATGGCCCTGACTAACAATAACCTATACCTTTCACGAATCACCTCACAAAAATCTTCGTTACTCGAACTACTGCAATACAGTGAGCGCCATTACTGCCAGCTAAATAAAATATTCTAACTACTGAAGGGACTAACTATTGATAGGCATAGTTAGCAAATGAAAGATTTTGATAAAGAACAAACAATGTATTTACCTTAATAGTGTTCAAAAATCATAATATATATATATCAGTTCATGACATCCAGTTGTACAAATTTACTGTTTCTGATGGACACACGTCCAGATCATCCACTCTCAAAACTCCACCGTCTCTCTCCCCACATCCACCACTGCTGGCGGCTCACCTCAAACTGCAAAACGCTACGTGCTGTTAACAGCCAACTGCCCAACAATACAATAGCAAATTCCAACAATGCAAACCAGCCACTGACTGCACACAGCACAGTCAGTGATTTTCATATAGAGCGCTACATGGCGTTACCAACATAAAAACCTAAACAGCCCACTTACATAGCCCCCATGCTCCCCACAAAAAAATTTACAAATTGTTTTGGACAGTGGCCAATACAGATTTGAAAAAATTTTTCATAATTACAATAACAAAGATATCAAATGCACACACTTATTGATACACTGTTGGTCAAAAGCAAAGATTTCCTCACAGTCCATAAAGACAGTCCTGATCATTCATCACAGTAAAATTGCAGTGTTTTTCTCAAAGTCTGAGCAGTAAAAGAAATTGCACATGGAAGTAGTGGATTTCCATGCACTCTTGAAGTAGCGTTGTCCTTCCAACAGAAAGACAGTGCTGACTCTTGACATGCAGACAGGTAATGGGCCACAACAGAGCAAACCCACAGCAGAGTCAGTCGAAGTTTTGAAGAATACTGGTAGGTAGGTCATCGCACAGTAGACCCACTGTAGTCCTGGTAGAGATTATGGTATTGGTGGGCCACCAGAGGTGCAGATCCACTGCAGTCCTTGTAGCAATAATGGTATTGGTGGGCCATCAAAGGTGCACATCCACTGCAGTCCTTGTAGAGACGGCCAGCAGCCATCTGTTGCGACTGAACAGGTGCACATACCATCGAAGAGTCTTGCAGACAATATCGCAAGTCCATAAACCACCACTTGTGCACTCACAAAGTTTTTGCAGTAATCTTTAGAACCAGCAATGCTGTTAACCAGTCCCTTGCTGAATTATCAACACACGTGCGTATACTAACAGTCTTCTTTTTTTTTCACATATTGTGCATATACTACGACCAACAGAAATGTGTGCAGTGAAATGAATGCTTACAAGTTACTTAATTTGATGAACTGGTGTCAATTACAATTTTATAACATGAGAATACAATAACAAAGGTACAAAATACATCATTAAAGAACATAACAATACAGATAACATTTGTAGTAATACGGGCTTTACAAAAGCATCAAAATAACATATACATCAGTGTTACAGGAATTATGACATAAGTACATACATAAAAGATCAGAATAACTTTTGAAACATCGACTTCACACATGATCAACAAAACAGAATAAATAATGTCTAAACATCTTTAAAAAGTAAATAACATTATTAGAAAAATTCTACAATGTAACTCTTATCAGCTAAACACACAAAAACAGGAAGAACATAAATACACAAACACATAGCGGAATAACACATAAAAAGGAAAGGACAGGGTTCGTTTTCAGTGTAACATTTGGTACTGCAGTCCAACCCCAAACTTCATTCCATAGATCTTTCGTCTTATTTCAGCATTTGTTTCCACCAAAAAAATCCTATCCAAGCACGCTTTCTGTATTTATATGTTCACATATTTCTTACCTCATTATTTATTTTCCATTATCTTACTTGATCATTTATTTCCAAGAAAATCCTACCTAAACCTGTTGTCCCTAAACCCTACTTTTTTGTTCATATCCTCTTTCAAAATCCTTTTTTGGCCAAACCATTTTCTTATAGCTTCTCAATGCATTTCTTCCAATTCATCACAACTCATTTTATGTAAGTAGGCTGTTTAGGTTTTTATGTTGGTAACGCCATGTAGCGCTCTATATGAAAATCACTGACTGTGCTGTGTGCAGTCTGTGGCTGGTTTGCATTGTTGGAATTTGCTATTGTAGTGTTGGGCAGTTGGCTGTTAACAGAGCGTAGCGTTTCACAGTTGGAGGTGAGCCGCCAGCAGTGGTAGATGTGGGGAGAGAGATGGCGAAGTTTTGAGAGCAGATGATCTGGATGTGTGTCCATCAGAGACAGTATACTTGTTCTATATATATATATATATATATATATATATATATATATATATATATATATATAGTGACTTTTGAACAGTATTAAAGTAAATACATTGTTTGTTCTTTATCAAAATCTTTCATTTGCTAACTATGCCTATCAATAGTTAGTCCCTTCAGTAGTTAGAATCTTTTATTTAGCTGGCAGTAGTGGCACTCGCTGTATTGCAGTAGTTCGAGTAACGAAGATTTTTGTGAGGTAAGTGATTCATGAAAGGTACAGGTTATTGTTAGCCAGGGCCATTCTTTTGTAGGGATTATTAAAAGTCAGATTGTGTTGCGCTAAAAATATTGTGTGTCAGTTAAAGCACAGTCATTGACAAAAATTATGTATGCAATTCCTGCAAAGGGAAATGTCTTTCCGTGCTCCCTCATTTTTTTGGAAGTAGATCATAAAATTATTATTTACTGGATCTGTAGACAGAAAATATATACATCAGTACATCTATTAAATTTTATTTTAACCAGTGCAACAGTGCAGCTAGAAACTAGATGTTAAACAAAATGAGCAAATAGATACATAAAGCAAGGCGTGGAATGTCATTCACTAAGCATATGGCATTTCATAAGGCAGTAAAAAATCTCTCAACTAGCAAGACAATAGCCGTGCAATGTTTCTCATTGTTTCATTAGGCGTTTTAGTAAATATCATAAATTAAAAGCTCCACAGTGTAATCATACGTTTTCAAGTTTGAGTGTGTCATATTTGCGATGCTTTCTACAAAGAAATGTCAATAGCGAGGATAATGGCCTCCTTTTTTCTCCACCTGTGCCTCTGAAAGGCACACACTAATGGCTTTTTTTCCAGGTGACTGTCACTCAGATGGGTCTCCACAGCACATTACGTCAAGGTCATCTACCTTCTTTACTGAAATATTTATGGCAGCAGTTTCCACTACAGTGACAGTCTCATATAAAATAAACAAAATTCAAAGGTTAGAAGTTTACATTAGAAGTGTGTAGAAACAAAGTCTCATATATAACAGTGTCCATTTGTCAGCATTGTGGTAACTAACATTCACGTATGTACACACATTTCATAAACTCTTCAAGTACGATTCTTGGTTTCCAACATCCTTTTCATAAATCAGAGTCCCTAACCATTACTCCTTATTCCTTACCTTATTACACATATACAGGGTTATTACAAATGATTGAAGCGATTTCAAAGCCCTACAATAACTTTATTATTTGAGATATTTTCACAATGCTTTGCACACACATACAAAAACTCAAAAAGTTTTTTTAGGCATTCACAAATGTTCGATATGTGCCCATTTAGTGATTTGGCAGACATCAAACCGATAATCAAATTCCTCCCACACTCGGCGCAGCATGTCCCCATCAATGAGTTCGAAAGCATCGTTGATGCCACCTCGCAGTTCTGGCACGTTTCTTGGTAGAGGAGGTTTAAACACTGAATCTTTCACATAACCCCACAGAAAGAAATCGCATGGGGTTAAGTCAGGAGAGCATGGAGTCCATGACATGAATTGCTGTTCATGATCTCCACCACGACGGATCCATCGGTTTTCCAATCTTCTGTTTAAGAAATGCCAAACATCATGATGGAAGTGCGGTGGAGCACCATCCTGTTGAAAGATGAAGTCGGCGCTGTCAGTCTCCAGTTGTGGCATGAGCCAATTTTCCAGCATGTCCAGATACACGTGTCCTGTAACGTTTTTTTGCAGAAGAAAAAGGGGCCGTAAACTTTAAACCGTGAGATTGCACAAAACACGTTAACTTTTGGTGAATTGCGAATTTGCTGCACGAATGCGTGAGGATTCTCTACCGCCCAGATTCGCACATTGTGGCTGTTCACTTCACCATTAAGAAAAAATGTTGCTTCATCACTGAAAACAAGTTTCGCACTGAACGCATCCTCTTCCATGAGCTGTTGCAACCGCGCCGAAAATTCAAAGCGTTTGACTTTGTCATCGGGTGTCAGGGCTTGTAGCAATTGTAAACGGTAAGGCTTCTGCTTTAGCCTTTTCCGTAAGATTTTCCAAACCGTCGGCTGTGGTACGTTTAGCTCCCTGCTTGCTTTATTTGTCGACTTCCGCGGGCTACGCGTGAAACTTGCCCGCACATGTTCAACCGTTTCTTCGCTCACTGCAGGCCGACCTGTTGATTTCCCCTTACAGAGGCATCCAGAAGCTTTAAACTGTGCATACCATCGCCAAATGGAGTTAGCAGATGGTGGATCTTTGTTGAACTTTGACCTGAAGTGTCGTTGCACTGTTATGACTGACTGATGTGAGTGCATTTCAAGCACGACATACGCTTGCTCGGCTCCTGTCGCCATTTTGTCTCACTGTGCTCTCGAGCGCTCTGGCGGCAGAAACCTGAAGTGTGGCTTCAGCCGAAGAAAACTTTATGAGTTTTTCTATGTATCTGTAGTGTGTCATGACCATATGTCAATGAATGGAGCTACCGTGAATTTATGAAATCGCTTCAATCATTTGTAATAGCCCTGTACATATTCATCAACATGTCTTCAATATTTCATCATAATAAATACATAGCATAATCAAATTCCTCATATAGCATCATCTCATTGATCATAAACATGCCTCAACAGCATAATACACATCATCATCGTAATAATAACATCATAACACCTCAGTCAAATCTCAAAAACGTCGTAGCTTTCTGCAATAATTTCAAAACCTAAAAAAAATTCTCTGCACATTTCAATAGTGTCATCTACCTCAAACGCACTTTAAAATCATGATCCTATACCAAACACATCATTCAAAGCTCTCATAGTATGACAATGGTTCCGAAAAAATATGTACAGTTCACACAGCACAGACAAAATACAATTTCATAAGTGTGAAGTTATCCAACTGTGTAATTACGTAAACATCTGTCACTGACATAGTAAAAAAAAAAAATGTTTGTCTCTCTCAGTTAAATGATCAGATAGCTGTGTATTTTATATGTTAGAGAAATATGGTACCGATGTGTAAAGTTGTATAAGCAAATACCATATTAGCTAGGGCTCCTTGTGCTTGTCAAACACATGGTACACAAAGTAAGCGTGTACGCCCTGAGGATTAATGTAATTATACCCTCAGGTGTTACCGATTACAGCAATGGAATGAAATGCATCATGGAAATCCTTTGTATCTTTGTAATTCAAAAATCTTTAAAAATAAATGTTTTAAGTACAAAATTAATCACTCAAATATGTGTACTGCAGTGCTAAACTGTGCGTCTTGTTGTAACATAATCTCTGTCATTATTTAAGGTTAAAAAATGTGCCAAGTGTCGTAATTATTGTCGTCTGTAAGCAAAGTTCTGCAGAAGTCAATGTACTCACCTCATCATAAACAAAAGTGAAATGTTTTGCGTATAGATATCGTAGTTAACACGTACATTACCGTGATCAAGAAAGTGCTATACTGTAAAGTATTGTTGTGCCATGGAAAAGGCTGTCTCATTGTAGCTATACCACAAAAGTTACTACTAAAACATGTTTTACTTTCCAGAAGAATTCAGAAAAACTGTGCAGATATAAAACAGATACAGCACAAAAGCAACAATGTAAATTGTGTCACACATTAGTAGCGTTGTGACATAATCGTGTAGCTGTCAAAGAAATCAAATACTAAGTTATCTTTAATCTCAAAGAAAGTACTTCAAATAAAGAATGTCTATTCAAGCAAACCAAAATATTGCATTAAAATCTCATTAGCAGTACATATTCTAAGTATGTAAGCTGTATATTGGCTATGTAATCGTGCAACTCACAAGCAAGAATGTACAAATAACAGCACTGTGTCGTGTGTTCACTATAACAATGCATTCATAATTCCTGTTTAAATAAGTTCTCTTGGTTCTTGACTGGATATTTAACTTCAAACATTGTTGTGTGTTAACAGTTTCTAAGTCTGACAAGGCATACTAGTAATGTGAAGTGATAAGTTTTATGGCAAAGACAATGTTAAAAAGCAGATTATCTCTCAATAAATGGTTTTACATGTGAAATGTGGTGCAATCTTTTACCCTTTATAGTGCGCAGACTTTCAACTTCAAAGCAATTATCATGTTGTATATGTCGGCAAGGAATGCTAAAATTTTTCTCAAGGTTAGCGTCTATGTTATTTTTCTCTGAGCCAGCCGGCACATGTGGCTGCCTGCGGTGCGAGTCATTGTCTGTCTCTTTTTGGCACGCATTGTTATTGGGATTTGGAGATCTAACTTCTACAAATTCACCTTGTCGAGAGGGCCCTGCCCTGTTTGAATCCCGCCAGTTCTGATTGAATTCTTGTCTGTTGTTTTGTCGGTAGTTTCTGCAATTTTTTTCTCATGGGTCATGTGGTGGAGAATTTCTCCATGAATTGTAACTGTACACTGAACTGTTGCATCTGAAGTTATTCTATCTCCCTTGATAATAATTGTTTTGTTTCCCACATTGTCTGTTTCTATGGTTATCTCTGTCATATTCATTACTACAGAAGTGCGATCTTTCTCTGTAACTATTAGTCTGCCAACGGTTGTCATAAGGGTGGTGTCTGTTTTGGTCACTATTTGTGTTGTGAGAATAGCCTTGTTGTGTCCAGTTATTATTTCTGTCATCACGGAATTGTGATGGATGTGACCTGTAATTGTTGTGCTCCTGTTTTTGCGTTCCGCGATTGTCAGTGTCAATTTCCAATTCTTGTAACAGTCCCTAAAAAGCTTCAATGTCGTCTTTGCAACGTCCTGCCAAAATAATATGTCGTAAATGTTCAGGCAATTTGATTAAGCAAATGCGGATGAGTTCTGAGGGGCTGTATGGGTTTGAAAGATACTGATTTTTATGTAACATGTCTTCGAAATATTTGAAAAGACTGTAAAATTCAGATTGTTCGAAAAGTTTCATCATTATAATGCTGTGTTTTACTCAGTCTTGAGTAGCTTGAGACCAATATGCTGAGAGGAAGGCATGATAAAATTCTCCTTCACTGTGACAATCGTGAATGACCGATCGTATTCTTACAGCTGGTTCATGCTCTAAATAGCCACACACAAATTCTAACCTGTGCTCCAATGACCAGTTGGGAGGAAAACAATGAGAGAATTGATGAAGCCACGCTTGTGGATGAATGTCACTGCCAGAATTCTTAAATGTTTTGAATTTACGTGTAGTAATAAACAGCTTATAGTAAAAATCATCATGTCAGTGAGTCGCATGTTGGTCATTGTTACGTCGTTTCGGCGGTTCCATCTCAAAATTCGGTGTACCTTGCCAATTTCTTTCATAATTTTCGAAGTGCCCTGTGTTGTTATTTTGTGGCTGTTCTGTATTTCTATGTCCCTCTTCCCGTATTGGAGTGCGGGTGTCCTCTGAGATATGTAATTCTTGCATTACCTGTGTCAACTGATGATGTTCTTCCCGGATTTCTCTTTGGTGTTGCGTATTAATTTGATTCTGATTTTGTTTGAATTTCCTAATTTGTTTGTACTCTTCTGTGTCATTAAAGACTAACGGTCTTGTGTCATTCAGCTTATCATCTACCTTAGTTGATAAATTATTTAGCTGATCCAAAAGTTTGACTACCTTCTCTGATAATGAACTAATTACCTCCATATGTCTTTCTGAACCAATTTTCAGAGTATCTACCATGTCCTTTAAGTTTTCCTGAGTTTTTGCAAGTTGCGTAACCGAATCGGTAGATGCAACTGAGTCAATTTTTGCCCACAAGTTCTCGTGATTTTCATGAACAATAGTTTGCAGTTCTTTTATGGCTCCTTCGTGATTCTGTAATGCATTTTCATGCCGCAAAAAAATAGGTTGAAAATGCTCACAAATTTGTGTTTTTACGTCATTACAGACTTTTTGACATTTCGATTCGATGTTATGTAACTCAGTAGTTAAATCTTCACGTGTTTGTTCAAGTGTGGTGTCTAACTTTTGAAAATTTTGTTCCATTGTATCTAACTTTCGATGATTTTGTTCCAGTGCATCTAACTTTTGAAGCATATGTCCCATTTGTTGCATTAATTGTAATAACAATGCTCTGGTGTCTGAAACATCTTCCTCAGTGCTTTTCGGCAGTGCATTTGCACCAGCAACATACACATTTTGACAAGCAGAAAACGTGTCTTGACTGATTTACGAAAACGGTGAGGACTCAAAACCTGATTCTACAGTATTTGCGGGATTGTATCCTGTCATTTCGGATTCCTGAGGCAAGCTGTTGCTGACTGATCGATTGATAATGCTTCCCTGTTCACTAATTGTTTCACTGTCTACACCATTGTTTGCAGCCCGCTCCATTTCCCTACGCACAATTACCAAATTACTACTTTGAACATTAGTTAATTCATTACACGGTGGTGCTAACACACTGCTTTCATCTTCACTGTCATTTCTCAGTTTACTTTGGAGCCTAGTGTTATGTTTTTCACACGCCATAATTGACACAATATTTCACATGATAACACAGAAAAGCACAATTTGAAGAGCAAAATAAGAAAACACATTAACATAGCACTGAAAATAATATCTAGTTAATTGCAAGCACAGCTGCGAAATACTTGGTGCAAATCTACATGCATGCTACAACTGTTTTACTGTACAACAATAAAAAACTACAACTACAAAGGAAATTCTCTTTAGAATCACGCACTAGCAATAAACAGTAGCTACACTAATTACACAAAGTACAAGAAAAAATCAGAAGATTCCAGTGAGGTATCCTCGGCAAAGGGTCGACATATGAAACATCCCCTTAGAAAAATTATAAATGATTGTGCTTAAACTGGCACACAATATTTTTAGCGCAACGCAATCTGACTTTTAATAATCCCTACAAAAGAATTGGCCCTGACTAACAATAACCTATACCTTTCATGAATCACTTACCTCACAAAAATCTTCGTTACTCGAACTACTGCAATACAGTGAGCACCATTACTGCCAGCTAAATAAAAGATTCTAACCACTGAAGGGACTAACTATTGATAGGCATAGTTAGCAAATGAAAGATTTTGATAAAGAACAAACAATGTATTTACCTTAATAGTGTTCAAAAGTCATTATATATATATATATATATATATATATATATATATATATATATATATATATATATATATATATATATATATATATATATATATATATATATATATATAAAAAGATGAGGTGACTTACCGAACAAAAGCGCTGGCAGGTCGATAGACACACAAACAAACACAAACATACACACAAAATTCAAGCTTTCGCAACAAACTGTTGCCTCATCAGGAAAGAGGGAAGGAGAGGGGAAGACGAAAGGAAGTGGGTTTTAAGGGAGAGGGTAAGGAGTCATTCCAATCCCGGGAGTGGAAAGACTTACCTTAGGGGGAAAAAAGGACAGGTATACACTCGCACACACACATATATCCATCCACACATACAGACACAAGCAGACATATTTAAAGACAAAGAGTTTGGGCAGAGATGTCAGTCGAGGCAGAAGTGTAGAGGCAAAGAAGTTGTTGAAAGACAGCTGAGGTATGAGTGGCGGCAACTTGAAATTAGCGGAGATTGAGACCTGGCGGATGACGAGAAGAGAGGATATACTGAAGGGCAAGTTCCCATCTCCGCAGTTCGGATAGGTTGGTGTTGGTGGAAAGTATCCAGATAACCCGGATGGTGTAACACTGTGCCAAGATGTGCTGGCTGTGCACCAAGGCATGTTTAGCCAAAGGGTGATCCTCATTACCAACAAACACTGTTTGCCTGTGTCCATTCATGCGAATGGACAGTTTGTTGCTGGTCATTCCCACATAGAATGCATCACAGTGTAGGCAGGTCAGTTGGTAAATCACGTGGGTGCTTTCACATGTGGCTCTGCCTTTGATCGTGTACACCTTCCAGGTTACAGGACTGGAGTAGGTGGTGGTGGGAGGGTGCATGGGACTGGTTTTGCATCAGGGGCGGTTACAAGGATAGGAGCCAGACGGTAGGGAAGGTGGTTTGGGGATTTCATAGGAATGAACTAACAGGTTACGAATGTTAGGTGGACGGCGGAAAGACACTCTTGGCGGAGTGGGGAGGATTTCATGAAGGATGGATCTCATTTCAGGGCAGGATTTGAGGAAGTCGTATCCCTGCTGGAGAGCCACATTCAGAGTCTGGTCCAGTCCCGGAAAGTATCCTGTCACAAGTGGGGCACTTTTGTGGTTCTTCTGTGGGGGATTCTGGGTTTGAGGGGACGAGGAAGTGGCTCTGGTTATTTGCTTCTGTACCAGGTCGGGAGGGTAGTTGCGGGATGCGAAAGCTGTTTTCAGGTTGTTGGTGTAATGATTCAGGGATTCCGGACTGGAGCAGATTCGTTGGCCACAAAGACCTAGGCTGTAGGGAAGGGACCGTTTGATGTGGGTTTGTTGGTGGGTTTGATGTGGATGGACGTGTGAAGTTGGCCATTGGACAGGTGGAGGTCAACGTCAAGGAAAGTGGCATGGGATTTGGAGTAGGACCAGGTGAATCTGATGGAACCAAAGGAGTTGAGGTTGGAGAGGAAATTCTGGAGTTCTTCTTCACTGTGAGTCCAGATCATGATGATGTCATCAATAAATCTGTACCAAACTTTGGGTTGGCAGACTTGGGTAACCAAGAAGGCTTCCTCTAAGCGACCCATGAATAGGTTGGCGTACAAAGGGGCCATCCTGGTACCCATGGCTGTTCCCTTTAATTGTTGGTATGTCTGGCCTTCAAAAGTGAAGAAGTTGTGGGTCAGGATGAAGCTGGCTAAGGTAATGAGGAAAGGGGTTTTAGGTAGGGTGGCAGGTGATCGGCGTGAAAGGACCTCCTGACCCCACTGACACCCCGCACCCCTACCTTCTACCTTCTTCCTAAAATCCACAAACCCAATCATCCCGGCCGCCCCATTGTAGCTGGTTACCAACCCCCACAGAACGTACCTCTGCCTACGTAGATCAACACCTTCAACCCATTACATGCAATCTCCCATCCTTCATCAAAGACACCAACCACTTCCTTGAACGCCTGGAATCCTTACCCAATCTGTTACCCCCGGAAACCACCCTTGTAACCATTGATGCCACGTCCTTATACACAAATATTCTGCACGTCCAGGGCCTCGCTGCGATGGAGCATTTCCTTTCACTCCGATCACCTGCCACCCTACCTAAAACCTCTTTCCTCATTACCTTAGCCAGCTTCATCCTAACCCACAAGTTCTTCACTTTTGAAGGCCAGACATACCAACAATTAAAGGGAACAGCCATGGGTACCAGGATGGCCCCTTCGTACCACCTGTCCAATGGCCAACTTCACACGTCCGTCCACATCAAACCCACCAACAAGCAACAGTACCTCCATTATGACAGCTGCCACCCATTCCACATCAAACGGTCCCTTCCCTACAGCCTAGGTCTTCGTGGAAAACGAATCTGCTCCAGTCCGGAATCCCTGAATCATTACACCAACAACCTGAAAACAGCTTTCGCATCCCGCAACTACCCTCCCGACCTGGTACAGAAGCAAATAACCAGAGCCACTTCCTCGTCCCCTCAAACCCAGAATCCCCCACAGAAGAACCACAAAAGTGCCCCACTTGTGACAGGATACTTTCCGGGACTGGACCAGACTCTGAATGTGGCTCTCCAGCAGGGATACGACTTCCTCAAATCCTGCCCTGAAATGAGATCCATCCTTCATGAAATCCTCCCCACTCCGCCAAGAGTGTCTTTCTGCCGTCCACCTAACCTTCGTAACCTGTTAGTTCATCCCTATGAAATCCCCAAACCACCTTCCCTACCCTCTGGCTCCTATCCTTGTAACCGCCCCCCATGCAAAACCTGTCCCATGCACCCTCCCACCACCACCTACTCCAGTCCTGTAACCCGGAAGGTGTACACGATCAAAGGCAGAGCCACGTGTGAAAGCACCCACGTGATTTACCAACTGACCTGCCTACACCGTGATGCATTCTATGTGGGAATGACCAGCAACAAACTGTCCATTCGCATGAATGGACACAGGCAGACAGTGTTTGTTGGTAATGAGGATCACCCTGTGGCTAAACATGCCTTGGTGCACATCCAGCACATCTTGGCACAGTGTTACACCATCCGGGTTATCTGGATACTTTCCACCAACACCAACCTATCCGAACTGCGGAGATGGGAACTTGCCCTTCAGTATATCCTCTCTTCTCGTCATCCGCTAATTTCAAGTTGCCGCCACTCATACCTCAGCTGTCTTTCAACAACTTCTTTGCCTCTACACTTCTGCCTCGACTGACATCTCTGCCCAAACTCTTTGTCTTTAAATATGTCTGCTTGTGTCTGTATGTGTGGATGGATATGTGCGTGTGTTCGAGTGTATACCTGTCCTTTTTCCCCCTAAGGTAAGTCTTTCCGCTCCCGGGATTGGAATGCTCCTTACCCTCTCCCTTAAAACCCACTTCCTTTCGTCTTCCCCTCTCCTTCCCTCTTTCCTGATGAGGCAACAGTTTGTTGCGAAAGCTTGAATTTTGTGTGTATGTTTGTGTTTGTTTGTGTGTCTATCGACCTGCCAGCGCTTTCGTTCGGTAAGTCACCTCATCTTTGTTTTTATATATAATTTTTCCCACGTGGAATGTTTCCTTCTATTATATTGATATCATTAATTTGAATCCAGCAATTACGTTTGTTATTGTCACTGTTGCATTTCGAAATCGTTTCTGTCGTCTTATTTTCCTCTTTCTGTTTTTGCCAGTAGTTTCACTTTGTATTCACCTTCTCCTACCGTAATCTGCTATACTATTTTATCCCGCCTATATATATACTAAATAATACGTAACCCACTTCCAAACCATAACCATAAAAAATTTTTTGCCGCTTTCAGCACTACCGCCGCTATAATATCCACCGTTTCTAGTTCACAAACAGCTCCTTTCACCTTTCAAACAACCATTTCGGCCAGTTCTAATAACTTTCGCTTTATTTCCATTTCCGTTTTTCCCACATCACTTATAATTTTTAGCCGCTTCCCACAGATTTTAACGTCATTATTTCTTCGTCAGACAATTGTTAGCCACATTTTCATAATCTGCCACCACAATACCACTCCTTTTAATATACTACACGCAGTTTTTTCGAAATTTTCCCGAATTTCTCCGTCCTTTAACGTGTTTTGGCGGCAACACAACCACCTAACCTTTATGCACATCGTTGTCTACCAACCCAAGTCCAACATAGCCCAGCTGTAACCAACACCTTTTCGCCTTTTTTCATTCCAGATCTCCAGTTACTTTCCGGTTCACCTTTATCTCTCCCCATATATTTTTATTTTCACTTTCATTTCACCTCATGTTACACTTTCCACCTTCTAATACCATGTCACCCTCACAACACCCCCACAACGACCCCATTAAGTTTTATTTACATTCCCTCCGCAAACATGCCTTCGCCCTAGCCAGATTACGCTCCCATATTCTATTTTCTCAGGCTTGTCTGACATTTGGCATCACCCCCAAAGGCCTCACACTTAAAGTTCCCATCTCTGGCTGCAACCCTTCCTTCCATCAGTCCCTATACCAGTTCCAAACTGAACAATCCATTGCCCTCACCCACCTAATCCTTCACCTACACATCAACTCAGCCAATGAACACACCCGTCAACTCCTATCCTTAATAAAAGTCCTTAATCTTTCCTCTCCCACATCCACACCGGCTGTTCAGAGCATCCTCCTACAGGCCAACCGTAAATTAGAACAGCATGCCCCCCTCCACCTCAAAAAACTATCCAATCTCCTGGTTTCCCACCTCCGGAAAGGCAACTCACTCACCCTTCACAACCTTTCCAGCAAACCTCAACCTCCTCTCATTGCACACAAACCCAGTCTCTCCCATCTACTCAATCTCCCACTTCCAGCTCCACTCCCTCCAAAACCTCAAAATTCCGATCAACACAATCTGGAACCACAACACCCTAATTCAGTAGTTAACCTTTCCTCCAAACCTCTCTCCCAATCCGAAACCTCTGTCCTATCCAAAGGCCTCACCTTCAACCCCACTCCCAGATTCAACCAAACAGCCCTCGTCAAAGATTTACTGTCCTACACTCGTACTCTCTGCTGGAAGTATCACTATGCCACAAAGAAAAATGATCCTAATCCTACTCCTAATGATCCGACTCCTCAAGACACCATCCAAATTGAACCCTGCCTGGAACAGTTCCGTCCTCCGTCACAGCGGGACCCACCTCCTCTTCCTCAAAATCACCCTCTCCAAACCTTCCAGGAATTTCTGACTTCCAGCCTTGCATCTCAATCCTTCTTAAAAAACCTTAATCCTACACCCAACATCACCACTGCTGAAGCCCAGGCTATCCGTGATCTGAAGCCTGACCGATCCATCGTCATTCTTCCGGCGGACAAGGGTTCCACGACCGTGGTACTTGATCGTCGGGAGTATGTGGCTGAGGGACTGCGTCAGCTTTCAGACAACACCACATACAAAGTTTGCCAAGGTAACCCCATTCCCGATGTCGAGGCGGAGCTTCAAGGAATCCTCAGAACCTTAGGCCCCCTGCAAAACCTTTCACCTGACTCCATCAACCTCCTGACCCCACTGACACCCCGCACCCCTACCTTCTACCTTCGTCCTAAAATCCACAAACCCAACCATCCCGGCCGCCCCATTGTAGCTGGTTACCAAGCCCCCACAGAACGTATCTCTGCCTACGTAGATCAACACCTTCAACCCATTACATGCAGTCTCCCATCCTTCATCAAAGACACCAACCACTTCCTTGAACGCCTGGAATCCTTACCCAATCTGTTACCCCCGGAAACCATCCTTGTAACCATTGATGCCACGTCCTTATACACAAATATTCTGCACGTCCAGGGCCTCGCTGCGATGGAGCATTTCCTTTCACGCCGATCACCTGCCACCCTACCTAAAACCTCTTTCCTCATTACCTTAGCCAGCTTCATCCTGACCCACAAGTTCTTCACTTTTGAAGGCCAGACATAGCAACAATTAAAGGGAACAGCCATGGGTACCAGGATGGCCCCCTCGTACGCCAACCTATTCATGGGTCGCTTAGAGGAAGCCTTCTTGGTTACCCAAGTCTGCCAACCCAAAGTTTGGTACAGATTTATTGATGACATCTTCATGATCTGGACTCACAGTGAAGAAGAACTCCAGAATTTCCTCTCCAACCTCAACTCCTTTGGTTCCATCAGATTCACCTGGTCCTACTCCAAATCCCATGCCACTTTCCTTGACACTGACCGCCACCTGTCCAATGGCCAACTTCACACGTCCGTCCACATCAAACCCACCAACAAGCAACAGTACCTCCATTATGACAGCTGCCACCCATTCCACATCAAACGGTCCCTTCCCTACAGCCTAGGTCTTCATGGAAAACGAATCTGCTCCAGTCCGGAATCCCTGAATCATTACACCAACAACCTGAAAACAGCTTTCGCATCCCGCAACTACCCTCCCGACCTGGTACAGAAGCAAATAACCAGAGCCACTTCCTCGTCCCCTCAAACCCAGAATCCCCCACAGAAGAACCACAAAAGTGCCCCACTTGTGACAGGATACTTTCCGGGACTGGACCAGACTCTGAATGTGGCTCTCCAGCAGGGATACGACTTCCTCAAATCCTGCCCTGAAATGAGATCCATCCTTCATGAAATCCTCCCCACTCCGCCAAGAGTGTCTTTCCGCCGTCCACCTAACCTTCGTAACCTGTTAGTTCATCCCTATGAAATCCCCAAACCACCTTCCCTACCCTCTGGCTCCTATCCTTGTAACCGCCCCCCATGCAAAACCTGTCCCATGCACCCTCCCACCACCACCTACTCCAGTCCTGTAACCCGGAAGGTGTACACGATCAAAGGCAGAGCCACGTGTGGAAGCACCCACGTGATTTACCAACTGACCTGCCTACACTGTGATGCATTCTATGTGGGAATGACCAACAACAAACTGTCCATTCGCATGAATGGACACAGGCAGACAGTGTTTGTTGGTAATGAGGATCACCCTGTGGCTAAACATGCCTTGGTGCACAGCCAGCACATCTTGGCACAGTGTTACACCGTCCGGGTTATCTGGATACTTCCCACCAACACCAACCTATCCGAACTCCAGAGATGGGAACTTGCCCTTCAGTATATCCTCTCTTCTCGTCATCCGCTAGGTCTCAATCTCCGCTAATGTCAAGTTGCCGCCACTCATACCTCAGCTGTCTTTCAACAACTTCTTTGCCTCTACACTTCTGCCTCGACTGACATCTCTGCCCAAACTCTTTGTCTTTAAATATGTCTGCTTGTGTCTGTATGTGTGGATGGATATGTGCGTGTGTGCGAGTGTATACCTGTCCTTTTTTCCCCCTAAGGTAAGTCTTTCCACTCCCGGGATTGGAATGACTCCTTACCCTCTCCCTTAAAACCCACTGCCTTTCGTCTTCCCCTCTCCTTCCCTCTTTCCTGATGAGGCAACAGTTTGTTGTGAAAGCTTGAATTTTGTGTGTATGTTTGTGTTTGTTTGTGTGTCTATCGACCTGCCAGCGCTTTCGTTCGGTAAGTCACCTCATCTTTGTTTTATATATATATATATATAGTTCATGAGATCCAGTCATACAAATTTACTGTCTCTGATGGACACACGTCCAGATCATCCGCTCTCAAAACTCCGCCATCTCTCTCCCCACATCCAACACTGCTGGTGGCTCACCTCCAACTGCGCAATGCTACGTGCTGTTAACAGCCAACTGCCCAACACTACAATAGCAAATTCCAACAATGAAAACCAGCCACAGACTGCACACAGCACAGTCAGTGTTTGTCATATAGAGCGCTACCTGGTGTTACCAACATAAAAACCTAAACAGCCTACTTACACTGTCACTTGCACAACATTGTGGTATTGTATGAGCTACCACAATGGAGACAATGGCCTTGAGAATATGCTGAGCTGTACGAGCCAATGCATTCTACGCAGTGTTCTGTGTGTGCAACCTTTCTTGCTACATCCATGGAGTAGATGGTTCAATTGTAATACTTAACTGAAAAAAATATTTCTTGCTGCTGTTATTTCATTAGTGCACAGAGCACCAACTGACATTAAGAACTGTACTCCACACTTTGCTATCTAGTATCATTTTGGGGTTCAACCCCGGCCTATAAAAATTGGTGTCAGACTTGCTTATGTCAGCTGCCACAGCATTGTTTTGTGTTGTTCTTTATTGTCGGCTTTTGTATAACTGTTAATGGCCCAAGAATGCCATTGCCAGTTCCACAGCGGGCTACCCTGGAGGAAACTTTTGAGATTTTTATCAGCTGCAGTAACTCATTTACAGGAGGGAAGAACACAGCAACTCATAAGCACTAAGAATATGCTTAAAATAATAAATGCACCCAATGCAGCTTTAGAGAACGAGGAACTAGAGAAGGAAGAGAATAAACAGGATACTTAGTGGGAGGAAAACGCTAATAGTGTTAGTCCAGCAGTAAAACAAGCTATCATTATTGATACATATCTATTGGTTCCTCTCCACAGTTGAGCTCTAGTGCAAAGATATCCATTGCTGTTCTGGGGAAGAGGGGGTGTGCCACAGCCAAAAGGAGGATGTTAAACAGGGTGCAGTTGTGGGATGAGAGAAATGGAGTTTCAATTTCAACCTGGTATGCTGGGAATTTTCCTCATGTCAGGGTCATATGAGTGCCACACACCTGATACAGCTAGGCAGCAAGAGTAGAGCCTTGGACCCAGTGCCCCGACTGCAGCACACACTGAAGAGAGAGAGAGAGAGAGAGAGAGAGAGAGAGAGAGAGAGAGAGAGATCAGCCAGTGACTATGTTAGCCTATTGGTCGTGGTATGGGGCATTGATGCAGAGCTGTGCCAAAGCTGTGCGCTGAGTTTCCGTTCTGGTATTTAATCGATGATGAGCATTCACCAAACTTCTTTTAGGAGTATATTTTCCTACAACTCATTGATGCTGGTGGTATTCCACTTACTGTGTCTTGGATTTGAATTGTAGTGGGGATGAAGCATTGCATTTGTTAGAAGTGTTAGCTCCAGCGTGCTCTCAGCTTAACAGTAATCTGTAAAACTGTTTAAAACTGTTTCCAGTGGCGTTTACTGGATGTCAAAAGGAACAGTCTCTTCTTTAATTGTTCTAATTAATTATTTTTTCCTGGTTACCAGGTTATGTCTATTTTGAGAAGTCAGAGGCGTGTGTCTGCCATAATCTATAAACTGATTATGCTTCTCTATCTGTTATAGAATTACTGTGTACTCTAGAGATTATTTTGGGCAGGGTGTGGATGCACTGTTGGTTGGGGACAACAGCAACCTGAAAATGTTGACACTAAAGCTTAATGACTGTATTCGTATCCCATGCAGTTGTCTTGTTTGGTGATGTTATTGTTTTGTGAGTTCTGTTTTATTATATGTGGTCTCCATAAACAATTAAAGTTGTACATAAAAGCTCATTGTCTTGCAATTTTTGTTAACAAATGCCATTTATTCCATTAGTTCTGGTAGCTATATTCTGATTTACTGTAAATTGCATGAAGTCTGACTTGTAGCTCTTTAAGATATTACACTACTGGCCATTGAAATTGATACACCACGAAGATGATGTGCTACAGATGCGAAATTTAACCAAAAGGAAGAAGATGCTGTGATATGCAAATGATTAGCTTTTCAGAGCATTCACGCAAGGTTAGCGCTGATGGCAACACCTACAGTGTGTTGACATGAGGAAAGTTCCCAACCGATTTCTCATACACAAAAAGCATTTGACCAATGTTGCCCAGTGAAACATTGTTGTGATGCCTCATGTAAGGAGGAGAAGTGCGTACCATCACGTTTCTGACTTTGAAAAAGGTCGGATTGTAACCTATCATGATTGCGGTTTATCGTATCGTGACATTGCTGCTCGCGTTGGTTGAGATCCAATGAGAGTTAGCAGATTATGAATCGGTGGGTTCAGGAGGGTAATACGGAACACCGTGCTGGATCCCAATGGCCTCGTATCACTAGCAGTCGAGATGATAGGCATCTTATCTGCATGGCTGTAACAGATCATGTAGCCATGTCTCGATCCCTGAGTCAACAGATGGGGACGTTTGCAAGACAACAACCATCTGCACGAACAGTTCGATGACATTTGCAGCAGCAAGGACTATCAGCTCGGAGACCATGGCTGTGGTTACCCTTGACGCTGCATCACAGACAGGAGCACCTGCGATGGTGTACTCAATGACGAACCTGGGTGCACAAATGGCAAAACGTCATTTTTTCGGATGAATCCAGGTTCTGTTTACAGCATCATGATGGTTGCATCTGTGTTTGGTGACATCATGGTGAACACACATTGGAAGCATGTATTTGTCATCGCCATACTGGCGTATCACCCAGCGTGATGGTATGGGGTGACATTGGTTACACATCTCGGTCACCTCTTGTTCGCATTGATGGCACTTTGAACAGTGGACATTTCATTTCAGATGTGTTATGACCCGTGGTTCTACCCTTCATTCGATGCCCGCGAAACTCTACATTTCAACAGGATAATGCATGACCACATGCTGCAGGTCCTGTACGGGCCTTTCTGGACACAGAAAATGTTCTACTGCTGCCCTGGCCAGCACATTCTTCAGATTTCTCACCAATTGAAAACATCTGATCAATGATGGCCGAACAACTGGCTCATCACAATACGCCAGTCACTACTCTTGATGAACTGTGGTACCGTGTTGAAGCTGCATGGGCAGCTGTACTTGTACACGTCATCCAAGCTCTGTTTGACTCAATGCCCAGGCGTATCAAGGCCATTATTACGGCCAGAGGTGGTTGTTCTAGGTACTGATTTCTCAGGATCTATGCACCCAAACTGCGTGAAAATGTAATCACATGTCAGTTCTAGTATAATATATTTGTCCAATGAATACCCATTTATCATCTGCATTTCTTCTTGGTGTAGCAATTTTAATGGCCAGTAGTGTATGTTTATTGAATCTCGTTTAAGTCTTAAGTTGGCAAGAGCCAGTGCTAATGTTTAGTCATTCTAATAGGCAGAAGCTTGCTGTGTTTGCAACTCTTTTGTGTGAAAGCCCAGATTTTTCTAAATTGTTTTGTTCAGATTAAAGTGGGCTAGAGCCTGTACTTAGTTATTCTAATGGGCAGAAGTCTGTTGTGTGTATGTGTAACTGTTTGGGCAGAAGCCTGCTGAGTTTCTGAAATCAGATGTGGTTTTATAATTATGTAAGGTTTTAATGTGTTATAAAACAAAGTATCTCTCAAGTTCGGATGTATTCAAAACCTGAATTGTAGTTATTTGCTGCACAAATAAAATTTTGTAAATAAAGTTTCAGTCACATGTTCAGTATGGAAGAGGAAGTGGAAGTTGAGCCACGGGCAACATTATCTGCAGGTGCAGCAGAGGTGTGGAGCCCCCAAGTGGCCACTTGCATACTGACCTGAATCCCTGCATTGTTCTGTGATTTTGAGCAAAAGCAGGAAAAAGATGAAGAGTTAAATGACATTTAAAAGGAAATGAGGACAGGAATCCAGTGAATGGGTACTCGTTGGAGAAAGGAATACTTGTTATGATGGAATGGTGAAAATCTCAGGAGCTTGGTGGTAGTCGTTTTTAGCAATTTTCACTGTCATTGTGTGGCAGGCACTTGGGTGTCCATAACAAATGGAGGAAAATTAATGAGCACATAACATGGTAGGATATGAAAGCTGAAGTCCAGAAACTAGTGGAAATGTGTCAGGAGTGTAAGTGAGGAAAACCTGATATCAGTAACAGGAAGGGCCTCTTGCAATCCACCCATGAGTTCCACCCCTTAAACAAATTATTTATTGAATATCTTGGTGCACTACCACACACCATGGATGGTAATCATTTTGTCTTTGTGGTCATGGATGTGTTTATACAGTTCATATGGCTTATCCCAAGTAAGGGACAATGACAACAGCAAGCATTCAACATCTAATAACCATTGTTTGAACTTTAGCCTGCCCATAATGTTAGTTAGTGGCAACACTCCAGTGTTCACCTCATATGATTTTGACCCCAGCCACTTTTATCTCTGCATTTGAGATCAACATTGCATTGAGGAACATTTAGTACTTTAACAACCTACCACAGGAGGGTGTTAACCCCAATGATCTGAGTGTTAAATGGGAGGCAATGAGGAAAGCCTATGCTTTTAACAGGGAGAGGAAAGGGGGGGGGGGGGTTGAGGCATGTGACATCAGTGGTGGTGGGTGATGAGGCATATGGGTAATGTGTAGGGGCAGAGTAATCAGGAAAAGGGAATAAATGGAAGATACTTCCGTAATATGTAGGTCCATGTGAGATCATTAAGACTCTGTCTCCCATGAGCTTCCTGGTTGATGACCCACAGAGAGATACATGCACACTTAAGTCAGCTCAAGCTTGGTGGTGGGGAAAGAGAGAACCATTTGCTAGTAATGTAAAACTGTAGTGTCCTAACACACTCTCCAGTTCCACTTTGGGGGGAGGGGGAGTTATGAAGTGGCAGAAATAGATTGTAAAGTACTTTTCTGAGACTGGACGAGTAAAAAATCAAAAGTTGTGGAAGAAACAAAGAGTAATGTAAAAGAATCAGATCCAATATCTTGTGAAAATGCTGAGTCCAATTTATCTGTAGTGCTGAATGTAGCAAATGTGTGCTGTTTGGAAGAAAATGGGTGTATGAATAGCAACATGGGTGATGTCGCTTTAGGTGCAGAAGTATCTACATCACTGGGTGATAACTGTTCTTATTTTGAGGCCATGCAGCATGGGCCAGATGTACAGGGAAGCACATAAGCCACTGATTTTTGTGTCATGCAGAGTGGAACTGCAGATGGTGATTTTAAGGTAGATGATAAGGAGGATACACAAGAAGATATTGATGATATTATTTTTGTTGTAGATGTTTTGGATAATAAAGCAGTACTGACATATTTATTTCCAAAGGATGCAGATTTGTCACCACTTGGTGTACTACAAATTTCTCGAAGGAAAGGGGGAAGGAAGAGAAGAAGGATGAAAAATGATTGTAATGCTAAAGATCAACTGACAAGACAGAACCCTTTCAGGAATGTATTCTTGAGGATCAGGGTAAATCTGAAAATACCTGCAATGTTATAGGCAATAAGGGTAAGAGAAGATGCTATGTAATTGTTCTCAAAAGCACAGTCAAATTCAAGGAGCTATTTCCGCCAAAGGAGAAACTTGCAAGAGTTACATCATTGCAAGTGGCTGTTACCATGAAAGCAAAACCACCTAAACTGGGTACAGAATCAGTAAGCCAACAAACACAAAGAGTCAAAGAGCACAAGGACATTGGGGTAAGAGGAAAAGATACAAGAAAGCATGGCATTGCAAGGCATAGACAATCTGCAATTAATTGTAGATTAAGAGAGGTAACTGGATCTACCAACCAGTACATTGTATGTCATAATACTGTAAGTAGTTGCTATGTAAGCATAGTTATAAGGATGTATGTTTTGAGAAAACATAGGGGAAACTTTTGCTTCAGAGACAAAGTTGCAGATGAAGTACCAAAAACATGGATTAAAAACCACCTGATTTTCATCTTCCCTTGCCAAACATGACAAGCAAGTAGTATTAGTAAGGGGAAAAATGTAACATAAAATAAGGCTTTAAACTTGTATTAGAGCTTATGGATTCAACAGACACAATAGAGGAGTAACAAACAAAACAAATTCTCTCAAAATAAACTCTTACAAACATTTGAATAATAAGAAACCCTACATTATGCAATTATTCATGTAATATATATGTCATGTGACTGTTCCAAAAGCAAACTAAGGAAAAATTTGGGACACTTTTTTAAGGAGAGAAGTATGCTGCACTGCTGAAAGATATCATGGGCAAATGCAAAATTTTCATGAAGTTTTCTCCAGTCAACACCAAGTCAAGTTAAAACAGGCCAGTGCAATGTGCAGCAGTCAGAATGACAAACATGCAGACGGCCAGTACTGCAAATAATATGGTACACTCTGGAAGCTACTGCTTCACCTCTCTTGAATGAAGTCTGAATCATTAACTCAGCAACAAGATATCACTGAGGAGTGATCAGTATGTTATTCTCACAGCACAGCAAGAATCCACAAAAAGTAGTACATGTTTAAGAACACTTATCAGCATGTTGATGTGGTGGAAAAGCACCAACTGAAGCCAAGAAAGCAAAGGTGTGGCAAAGAATGCTGATGAGCCCAGAAAATGAGGACAGATGTGGTCATCCTCATGCAGATTAATGTCATTGTCACAGTCAGACAATAATAAATACTCAGGCTTCCAAGCCCATATTGTATTCAGTTACAGTGAGCCATATATGATCCCAATCTTGTGATGTGCTACCTACCACTCACCAGATAACTTCTACCTTAGGACTGCTACCTACCTGGTCTACCAAACCTGGTTGGTGAGAGCTGCTAAAATCTCATCCATTGATACGAAGTCTTCAGGACTTCTACCTCCAGTTTGCTGATAGTTGAACTGATGGTGTTTGGTGCACTGTCAAACTGTCACTCTGTCGGGGAAGTGTACTAAAACATGTTGCGCCTCAACTCACAGCTATGAGCAGACACTGGCCCTCAAAGGCTATCTTTGGTGGAGAGGTGTGCCGTAATGCTGCACTACCATCCATGTTTTGTGCAGAGCTGCTGGAGCTTACTTGGGCACCCCCTTTGGTGTCCACTAGGGTGTGATAATAATGCAGTCAATGATCTGGTAGCTGACGCCACTGTAGGAGCTGCGCCTCCTGTCCATGCCTGCACAACTTCGCAGTGTTTTGTGAGCTGCTGTGATGGAGACAATGGTCTCAAGAATATGCCAAGGTGTATGAGTCCGTGCATTCTACACAGTGTGCTGTGTGCATAGCCTTCCTCATCTCATCATGCCTGTGGAGAAGACGGTTCAATAGCAAAACTTAACTGAATAAACGCAAGAGGTGCTTCAGGAACTTCCTTATTTAAAAAATAATAATAATAAAAAAAATTTTTAAAAAAATCATGAAACAGAAAGTATTGATGATATCAATTTAATTCTCTCTTCTTTATGTAGAGGTACATTTAAAGTTTTATTTTATTATGTTTTGATAATGATTCTTGAAGACAGCCTCCATTTTGCTCAGTGCACTTGGAGAGTAAAAATTGGAAGTTTCAGTCTATTTTGTCTAGCATGTCTCTGTCGATGTTGGCAATAGTAGCACAAATATTGTTGCACCACTCCATCAAATATTTAAGATAGCACTATAAGAAAAAGCCACAGAGGGCTAAATATGTTGACCGTGCTGGCCACTGAAGATCACCTCTCGAAGAGATATAGTAGTTGGTGTAATGTTCATACACAAAAGTCATTGACGTTCATGTTGTGTGAACAAGGATCCCCCTCATCCATTTCTTCAAGTCTGGAAAGAAAAAAACTTATCAATCATCTGGATATAATTATCTGAAGTGACTGTAATTTCCCTATCATTCACTTTGTGAAAGCATGGGCCTATAAAGCCAATTTCAGCTAATTTGCCCAAGACAGTCAATGTTGTGTGTGCATGGCTGTTCATGAAGTTCTCAGGTGTTTGTGCCACTCCAGTATTGCATGTTTTATTTATTTATGCATCCAGACAAATTTAAATGTGCCTTGTTGCTGAAGAACACAAGGGCATCATGAGGCAGGTTTCTGATCAAAGCTTCGGATCCATCTTTTCATGAAACAAAACTATGTGGCTTAAGCATGTGTATGACTGCCACTTTTTATGGATGGAACCTAAATTCTTCATGAAGAATTTGTCTCAATGTGTGATCGTAAGTTGCAAGAGGAATTCAAAATCGCCAAACTTACTTTCTCATTTTCTGGTGTCCTGGTGGTTCTTGAATTCCTGGTTTCTTTTTCTGCACACCACCAGCATCAATAAATGTGTCTACCCACATAACACTCAGTTTTTGTACACTGGTTTGCAATGACTGAACGGCCCCACACACACACACACACACACACACACACACACACACACACACACACACACACAGCTAATCTGAACCCCAGTAATCTGAACGTTCGTTTCATCCAAACGTGAAAAATGTTAGTCTAAGTATGGAAAACTGTGCAGTAAACTGCTGTACATACACACTATTGTAATTTACACAGTACAGGAAACATGTATTTGAAAAAAATGGCAAGAAAACACTAGGTTTAAACAATGAATAACAATGAAAGAAAAGCTGTCAAACTTACTAAAATACAGTGGAAATTTTATTCCTACTTTTTAGGTGACAAAAACTCAGTCATTGTTTTCTGGCATAATGAAGACAGTCTGTTACATGATGCATAGTTGCTCCATCGTCTCATAAACATAGCGCGAGGTCAAGGGCTTCTGCTGTGTCACTGTGTGGCACCAGTTATCCTTTGTCGCTTTCAGGCTCATTGTCACTTCCATCACAGCAGTCCACTTCTTCCTGGTCTTGAGGCAAGGGAGGATCTGGACAGGTTAAAGAGGGAGAAGGGTGAACAGAGGTGGGAAGTGGCAACAAGTAATAGGGGGAATAGGCAAAGGAGAGCATCAGACAGCTTTGTCATAAATCTTGAAAATAGATTTGACCTGTTGCCTCAGTCAGAATTGGATGAACCTCACATAGCTGAAGCTGTAGAAAGGGCACAAAAAGCTTTCAAGGGCTTGAAAAAGGTAGGGAAATTTTGTAAAGAGAAGGAAAGTTCTGTTGTTAGGTAGTTCCCACGGTAGAGGTGTTGGACAACTACTGCAGGAAAATCTAGGTCCAGAGTACCAGGTCACAAACTTTTTCCAGCCTAGTGCAGATCTCGGTCAGGTAACAGAGGATGTAGGTTCTTTATGCAAGGATTTCACAGAGGAGGATGCCGTTGTTATAGTGGGTGGTCCGGGAAATAGCATTGACAGAGACTCTGAATATTCCATAGAGAGTGACCCGGTGAAGATAGCATCAGCAACGAAGCATACAAGTGTGGCATTTGTGTCTGTGTTGAGACACCATGATTGGCTTCATTTGAACTCTTTTGTAGGGAGGGTGAACTTGGAGTTGGAGTGGCTGCTTAGGACGGATATAGGGTCCCATATTGGTTTGATTCCTGTGGATGCTATCGATAGGTGGGACTACACTAGTCATGGCCTTCACCTCAATAGGAAAGGGAAGGGAAAACTGTCTGGGTTGATTGCAGAAAACTTAAGGGGGGCACTGTCACAAGTGGTAAAATACCAACGGTCACAGGTGTCAGAGGGATACCTTTTTTAGGGTATGGAAGGGGGAAAGAAAATGAGTTTTAAGAGAGATTGGCAGACACACTCAGTTTGAAAAAACAGATGAACAGGAGTCAGATTTTAGCATACAGCCTCCATTTAAACAGTGTTTAACAGAAAGTAATCAGAAACTGCCAGTTCATCTTCGCCAAAGCAGTTATAATCCCAATAGTATGCAGTATCAGTTATCTTTATTACACCAGAACATTCCGGGACTCAGAAATAAAGTTGATGAACTACTCATTTGTATCGATGAAATGAATTCATCTAACCAAATTGACATAATCTGCCTCTCTGAACATCAAGTGACCACTGGTATAGATATGTTAGACATTTCAGGATTTTAGCTAGCTTCCTACTTCTGCAGAGTAGATATGGGTGGAGGAGAAGTTGCCACATTTATTAAAAACTGCCATAAATTCAAGAACATTGACATTAATAAATTCTGTTTAGAGCAGCATCTAGAAGCATGTGCAACAGAAGTAGAGTTCCATAACAGATCCTATATAATAGTAACTATTTACCGAGCACCTGCAGGAAATTATAATCTCTTCGTAAATAATCTAGAAGCTCTTTTGGGTTAATTAACAGGAAGAAACAAAGAAATTTTGATTGCTGGTGACTTTAACACACACTTTCTAATGCAATCTTCCAGTAAACATTTACTGCAGTTAGTAATGTTGTCTTTCAATCTAACTCACACTGTAAGCTTTCCAAATAGGATCACTAAATCCTCAAGTACAGCCATTGATAACATTTTTATAGACAAATCAAAGGAACAAAATCATATCATAAAACCTGTTATAAATGGACTATCAGATCATGACATGCAGCTCCTTGTTTTAGATGTAAATTCTAAGCAGATTATCATGGCTGCTAAATCTGAGTAAAGGAGAGTAGTCAATCAACCAAAAATTGAGTGTTTTAGTAAACTGTTCAAAGATATGAACTGGAAAGATGTTTATAGTGCTCATGACATGAATGAAAAATATAACACATTCATGAACAATGTCAGTACCATGTTTGAAAACTGTTTTCCTCTAAAAGTTACTCAAATTAAACAGAAGTCTATAATAAAACTATGGATTACACAAGGAATAAAGATTTCCTGTAAGACAAAAAGGAAAATGTATCTGTCGACCAAGAGTAGCTACAATGCTGATGATTTAGCTAAATACAAGGAATACTGTAAAATATAAAAAAAAAAGTAATACAGACAACTAAAAAATGCACTACGAGAAGAATGTCAGGGAACAAAATAAAAACAATATGGGATATAGTGAAAGAGGAGACTGGTAGAACCAGAAAGGAACAGGAGCAAATAGCACTATGGGTAGATGACACATTAGTAACCAATGGGCATAGTGTGGCAAATCTATTTAACAAGTACTTTATATCCGTTACTGATAGAATGGGATTCTCAGGATCAGTAAATAATGCCCTTGAATATCTGAAACTAGCCTTTACAAATAGCTTCAGGTACATGAATATGTCACTCACTTCACCAAAAGAAATAACTTCCATAATAAAATCTTTAAAAACAAAGCATTCTAGTGGTTACGATGAAATATCAACAAAGTTAATTAAGGCATGTTCTTGTGAGTTTAGTACAATTCTGAGTTACTTGTGTAACCAGTCAATTATAACTAGGACATTTCCTGACTGGTTAAATATGCAGATGTTAAGCCTCTATTCAAGAAAGGGGATCAAACTACAGACCGATTTCACTTTTGCCAGCATTCTCAAAATTTTTAGAAAAAGTAATGTACCGCCAGCTTCTCAACCATCTGACCACAAATAACATATTATCAAGAACACAGTTTGGATTTCTGAAGGGTTCTGATATCGAGAAGGCTATTTACACCTACTGTGAAACTGTACTTAATTCATTAAATAACAAGTTACAAGCAGCAGGTATTTTCTGTGATTTGTCAAAGGCATTCGATTGTGTGAACCACAACATCCTTTTAAATAAATTAGAATTCTATGGTGTCACGTGCAGTGCTGCAAAATGGTTCAAGTCATCCTCGCTAACAGGAAACAAAGGGTGTCAGTGCAAGGGACTATGGAATTAAGTCATCAGTCGTCTTCTGAATGTGAAGAAATCACATGTGGTGTCCCACAAGGATCCATCTTAGGTCCTTTGCTTTTTCTTGTGTACATTAATGATCTCTCATCAGTTACACTGCCAGAAGCAGAGTTCATTTTGTTTGCAGATGACACCAGTATTGTAATAAATAGTATGTTGAGTGCAGTTCTAGAAAGATCTGCTAATGATATTTTCATGAATATTAATAAATGGTTTAAAGCCAACTCACTGACATTAAA
Source organism: Schistocerca piceifrons (assembly GCF_021461385.2). Taxonomy (NCBI): domain Eukaryota; kingdom Metazoa; phylum Arthropoda; class Insecta; order Orthoptera; family Acrididae; genus Schistocerca; species Schistocerca piceifrons. The sequence continues at coordinate 192,883,874 of NC_060141.1, forward strand.
CTTTGAAAAATTCAGAACCTGTAAGAGGTTTCCACCCGGCATATGCATAAAGTATGAAGAAGAGCAGATAGAAGAGGTGGACAGTCTTAAATTCCTGGTATTACAACTTGATAATACATTCAGTTGGGAGGAGCACACCACAGAACTGCAGAAATGCCTTAACAAATCTGTATTTGCAATTCGAATGTTAGCAGACATAGATGACGTAAAAATGAAATAAAAATGAAAAAGCTGGCATACTTTACCCATAATGTCATATGGTATAATATTTTGGGGTAACTCTTCAAGTCAAACAGAAGTTTTCAGAGTCCAAAACATGTAATATGTATTATTTGTGGAGTAAATTCACAGACGTCATGTAGAAATCGCTTCAAAGAACTGGGTATACTAACTACTGCCTCTCAGTATATTTATTCCTTAATGAAATTTGGTCTAAATAACATATCTCTTTTTCCAACAAACAGCTCAGTTCATACATACAATGCTAGGAACAAAAATGATCTGCACAAGGACTTAAAAGCACTTACTTTAGTTCAAAAAGAGGTCCACTACTCAGGAACACTCGTCTTCAATAATTTGCCAGCAAACACAAAAAATTTAGTTACAAATAAAGATCGGTTTAAAAGGAGCCTGAAAGACTTACTAGTGGCCAACTCCTTCTACTCCATTGACGAATTTGTTAATAGAAACAAATGATGTATTGTATATATTCATACTATTGGTATTGTTGTAAAAAAAAAAAAAAAAAAATATGTTATGTTCCACATCCACGAGGGAGGCCAGTCTCATCAGCATGTTAAATTTGTTGGGGAGAATGCTTTCCCTCTCTCATCATTTTTCCAAACTCACCCAAGTATTCCTTTGCTGCATCACAGTCAGAAGGAAGAGCCTCTCCAGTAATTGTTAGCTGATGGATTCCATGATGTTTTTTGAATCTGTCCAACTAACTCATACTCACACTAAAAAACTCATCACCATCCATTAACTTGTTCAGGTGGACAGCCTTCTCCTGAACCAGTGCTCCACTCAAATGAGTTCCCCTTTCTCTTTCCTGCATAAACCAAAGGAAAAGAGCTTCATCCACTTTATCAAACTGAGCCTTTTTTAAAGTCTGCTGAATTTCGAGTGTTTTTCCCTAAGGCATTGCTCAGGACTGTTCAAGCTTCAGTCGGTTCTTCTTCCTATTACAAATGGTTGCTTTACCAGCACCCAGCTCCGTTGCCAGTTTAGATACATTCTCACCATTGTCTGTCCGCTTCAAAGCATTCAGTTTTTCTTTGAGAGTTAACGCTGTATGTTTCTGTTTACTCGTGACAAAAATACATACACCTGAACTAATACAGTACAACTTTTACACGTGCCAGTGATTGATAACTAACATAACCAAGTGTTTTACGAGCCAGCTGGCAGTACACTGACCTCAGACACTACAATGCATAACAACAAGGGCAGAGAGTGAGAGTGAGCCATTGTTCCCACGATTGTTTCCATTTGTTACCATGGTGTATGTACTTACCTGCTTGGTGTACTTCATTCTAGAAACTTGTCACCATAATTCCAGCTAATCTGAACAAATCAGTAATTCGAACAAGGTCTGGTCACAATTATTTCGAATTAATGAGACTCTACTGTGTGTCTATAATTTTTTTGCTCTTCAATTTCGTTTAACCCCACACAACACTGAGTAATTGCCATTGTGTTGCATGCTTTTCAACTTTTCAAATAAGGAAGTTCTTGTGCTGCACCCATTAGGCCTTCAGATGTCTAGCTAATGCTATTTCATTAGCATAAAGAGCATCAACTGGACTTCACCACCATACCCCATGCTTCCCTATCCTGCAACCATAAAGGTCTCTGCCCAGGACCTTACTGTACGTAAATGTAAGTAAAACTTAATCAGAATTGTTTTTCAGTCATGTTTCAACTTGTGGATCATAATGAAAATGATTTTGCAGAACTGTAAGAAGACATTTGTCTAAATGTATGAAGTAGAAAATGATAATGAGAATTAAACGCCTATTGTTTCATTCAAAAATGCAATGAGTCTTGCCCTACCTGTTAGACAATGAAGTCAATCTACAGCTGTCTTCAGGTTAGTATAATTATTAAATTACTATATGTTTTTTGAACATTTGGCTTGCCTACTGAAAATATTATGTTCTGCAGTTGTGTTAGACTTACTAGAAAGGCAGTGGTATCATGTAACACCTATGCAACTTATAAACATTCATCTACATCTGCATCTAAGTGATTATTCTGCTATTCACAAAAAAGTGCCTGGGAGAGGGTTCAATGAACCACCTTCAAGCTGTTTCAATCTTGAATGGCATGTGGGAAAAATGAGCACTTAAATTTTTCTGTGCGAGCCCTGATTTATTTTATAGTGATAATCATTTCTCCCTATGTAGGTGAGTGCCAACACAATGTTTTTTGCAATTGGAGGACAAAACTGGTGATTGAAATTTCATGGGAAGATCCCGTCCGATTCACGTATCATGTCCATGGCACTATCTCCACTATTTCACGATAGTATGAAATGAGCTGTCCTTTTCTGATGTCATCCATCAGTCCCACCTGATGCGGATCCCACACCACACATTCAGAATAGGGTGGACAAGCATGGTGTAAGCAGGCTCTTTAGTAGACCTGTTGCACCTTCTGAGTGTTCTGCCAAATGAATCGTAGTCTTTGGTTTGCTCTACCCACGACATTATCTATGTGATCGTTCCAATTTAGGTTATTTGTAATTGTAATCCCTAAGTATTTTGTTGAATTTACAACCTTAAGATTTGTGTGACTTATTGCATGATCAAAATTTAGTGGTTTTCTTTTAGTACTCATGTGAATAACTTCACACTTTTCTTTAGTCAGGGTCAATTGCCACTTTTTGCACCACACAGGTATCTTATCTAAATCATTCTGCAATTTGTTTTGGTCATCTGATGACTTTACAAGATGGTAAATGAAGCATCATCTGCAAACAATCTAATAGGACTACTCAGATTGTCTCCTATGTTGTTAATACGGATCAGGAACAATAGAGGGCCTATAACACTTCCTTGGGGAATGCCGGATATTACTTCTGTTTTACTTGATGACTTTCTGTCTGTTACTATGAACTGTGACCTTTCTGACAGGAAAGTTTGAATCCAATTGCACAACTGAGATGATTTTCCATAGGCACACAGTTTTGTTAGAAGACATTGACTGTAGATATTGTACCACAGACACTAAATCCACCCAAAGATGTCAACAACCATGCATGAGCAGTGCTTGTTAGATGGAGAGGGTCCGACAGCCGATTAGTTCCAGGCATTCCACCAGGAAGGACCTAAAAGGCTCATGTTGTCTGCAGTTCAACCATGCCTAGACGGTCAATACCGCAGTTTGATCATGTCCACATTGTTATTTTGTGCCAGGACGGGCTCTCAACAAGTGAAACATCCAGCCACCTAGGAGTGAACCAAGGCGATGTTGTTCGCACATGGAAGAGATACAGAGAGCCAGGAATTGCTGATGAAATGCCTCGCTCAGGTCGCCCAAGGGCTACTACTGCAATGAATGACTGCTACCTACGTATTATGGCTCGGAGGAACCCTGACAGCAATGCCACCATGTTGAATAATGCTTTTTGTGCAGCCACAGGACGTCGTGCTACGACTCAAACTGTGAGCAATAGGCCGCATGAAGCACAACTTCACTCCCAACGTTCATGGCAAGGTCCATCTTTGCAAACACGACACCATGCAGCATGGTATAAATGGGCCCACCACCATGCCGAATAGACTGCTCAGGTTTGGCATCATGATCTCTTCATTGATGAGTGTCACATATGCCTTCAACCAGACAATTGTCGGAGACGTGTTTGGAGGCAACTCAGTCAGGCTGAATGCTTTAGACACACTGTCCAGCGAGTGCGGCAAGGTGGAGGTTCCCTGCTGTTTTGGGGTGGCATTATACGGGGCTGATGTTCGCTGCTGGTGGCCATGAAAGACGCTATAATGGCTGTACGATACATGAATGCCATCCTCCGACTGACAGTGCAACCGTATCGGCAAGATAGTGGCGAGGCATTCATCTTCATCGTGAACATCTTGTGAATGACTTCCTTCAGAATAACAACAATTTGACTAGAGTGGCCAGCATGTTCTCCAGACATGAACCCTATCGAACATGCCTGTAATAGATCGAAAAGGGCTGTTTATGGACGATGTGACCTACCAACCACTCTGAGGGATCTACGATGAATCGCTGTTGAGGAGTGCAACAATCTAGACCAAAAGTGCCTTGATGAACTTGTGGATAGTACGCCACGATGGATATAGGCATGCATTAATACACAAAGATGTGCTACTGGGTATTAGAGGTACTGGTGTGCAGAGCAATCTGGACCACCACCTCTGAAGGTCTCGCTGTATGGTGGTACAACATGCAATGTGTGGTTTTCTTGAGTAATAAAAAGGGTGGAAATGATGTTTATGTTGATCTCTATACCAATTTTCTGAACAGGTTCCAGAACTCTTGGAACTGAGGTGATGCAAAACTTTTTTTGATGAGTGTACTTCATCATTATAATTATAATTCTATGCAAAGTTTATGGGTAAAATATATGTAGGAAATAGGGAAGACTAATGACTGAGAATATAGATACCTAATACAAAACAGAGGAATCACTTCAGGAGGTAAATTCTTTCAATCGTAAGTACAGACAGACTTAATGCCACACTGTAACCAATGTAATCATTGGAGAATAGTGTAAACATCAAAGATATGACACATAGAAAAAATTGATGGAATTCAATCCCAGTGAAAAAAAGTAATACTAAAAGTCTAACAGAAAGAAGGAGGTTCTGCTGCTAGGCAGTTCGGACAGTAGAGGTGTGGGCCAGCAGTTGTAGGAAGTGTTGGGGAGCGAGTACCAGGTCACCAGCATCGTGAAGCCAAGTGCAGGGTTGCCTCAAATGACTGACAGCATAGGAGAGTTATGAATGAATTTTACAAAGGAGGATCAGGTAGTGATAGTGGGTGGAGCAGGGAACAATCTTGATAGGGACGGGGAATGTGATGTAGGTGGTGACCTGGTAAAGATAGCTACTCAAACTGGTGCCACTAACGTGGATTTCGTGCAACTGTTTCAGCATCATGATCAGCCTCATCTTAATACAGCTGTTAGGCATTTAATATGGGGCTGGAGAGGGCACTGAAGGCAGAGGGCATGAATCACAATTCAGTGGTGCCAGTTGATTCTGTCAGTAGATAGTGGTTCACTAGGCATGCCTGCACCTCAATAGGTTTGGGAAGGGGAGGCCAGCAAAGCTTGTACATGACAGTGCAGTGGGTGGTGGTGGGATCACTCATGGAAAAATTCCTGTAGTAGTTGGTGTTAGAGCTGCACCATTTTTAGATTGAAGTCAGCTGGTAGGTATACCTGCTTAAAGGAAGTCCCTCTAACTAAGGGCTCACCTTCAAAGGATGTCATATTTCCAAGCAGAGAAGGAATTATGATATTTCATCAAAATATAAGAAGTATTAGAGATAAAGTTAATGAACTGCTTATAGATGTTGACTCTGAAATTTTTGGTGTCTCGGAGCACCACTTAACTTATTTGACAATTCAGAGGCTTCCTTTACCAGGATACAGATTAGCTGGCTGTTTTTCAAGGAGTTCCTTGCAGGGTGGGGGAGTGGCCATGTACATAAAAAACAGTATTCCATTAGAGTCCATAGACATATCACGGCACTGCACTGAACAGATATTTGAATGTTTAATTTAGTGAAACTAAACTTCTAACTGTTGCTTGTAGGTCCCCTAACTCTGACTTCAGAGCATTTCTGCTCAAGCTAGAGAGTGTTCTTGATTGACTTCAAGGAAAGTACCAGAAATTAGTTATATGTGGTGACTTCAGTATAAATTTTGTATATGATGGTGCAAGAAAAAGGATGTTGGTAGATCTCCTAAATTCATATGATCTGATGCAGAACTAGGGTGCAAGGGCACAACAGCAGAGGCATTAACAATATTTTTATTCATTCTTCATTACTAGATGGGAATTCTGTAAGTAAAAAGGTTTATGGCCTTTCAGCCCATGATGCACAAATCTTAACACTAAAAGGCTTTAGTACTCAAACAAATGTCACATTTAATTACAAACTACATAGGAAAGTTAATCCAACAGCAATAGAGAGTTTAACAGCAATAGATTTTTTTAAACCTTGTCAAGGAACAAGAGTGGCAGGATGTTTATAGTGCCGATATCATAGATGACAAGCATAATGCTTTCCTTAACATATTTCTCATGCTCTTTGAGAGATGCTTTCCATTACAACGTTCTAAACGGGGTACTAGCAGTGAAAGGTAGCCTTGGTGGCTGACTAGTGGGATAAGGATATCATGTAGAACGGAGTGGGAATTATATCAAAATTTTAGAAGTTGTCACAATCAATCTACAGAACCCATTACAAACAGTACTGTAAGGTGCTTAAAAATGTTATTAGGAAGGCAAAGAGTATGTAGTATACAAAGAGAATAGCTAATTCACAGGATAAAATTAAAACCATATGGTCAGTTGTGAAGGAAATGTCTGGTCAGCAGCAAAAGGTTGGCAATGTAAAGTCAGTTTGTAGTAAAAATATTTCTGTTACCAATAAATCAGACAGATGTACAATATTTAACAATCATTTCCTGAGCATTGCTGGTGAAATAAATAAAAATTTAGTTTCTACTGGGAATCATATAACTCTCTTGGCAAATGCCTTTCCGAGATTGATGTCTGAAATACTCCTCTGTGATACAGACAAGGGGGAGATTGAGTCAATAATTAAATCACTGAAGACTACACTAAGGACTCTCATGGATATGATGGAGTGCCTAGCAGCATATTAAAGTACTGTGCTGCACATGTTAGCCCTGTATTTAGCCATATTTGTAATTTTTCCTTAAGGAATGGTAAGTTTCCTGAATGATTAAAGTACTCAGTAGTAAAGCTGCTTTATAAAAAGGTAGAAAGGGATAATATAGAAAATTTTAGACCTAATTCTATGCCATCAGTGTTTGCTAAAGTTATTGAAACAGCTGTGTATGTAAGGATAATTGATCATTTTATATCACACAATTTGCTATCAAATGTACAGTTCAGCTTTAGAAATCGTTTAACAACTGAAAATGCTATATTCTCTTTTCTGTGTGAATTACTGGATGGGTTAACAAAAGGTTTTGAACACTAAGCTTATTTTTTGATTTAACTAAGGTGTTTGATTGTGTTGATCACAAAGTATTGCTCCAGAATTGGACCATTACAGAATACAGGGAGTAGCTCACAATTGGTTCACCTCTTACTTCAGCAACAGACAGCAAAAGGTCATTATTCACAGTGTTGAGAATGGCTGTGATGTGGGGTCTGAGTGGGATGCGGTCAAGTGGGGGGTGCCTGCTGAGGGATCAGTGTTGGGGCCACTCCTGATCCTTATTTATACAAATGCTATGCCCTCTAGTATTATGGGTAACTCTAAAATATTTCTGTTTGCTGATGACACTAGCTTGGTAGTAAAGGATGTTGAGTGCAACTTTGGCTCCCTTTCAAGTAGTGTAGTTCATGGCTTATAGAAAATAGAGTAATGCTAAATCACAGTAAGATTTTTTACAGTTTCTAACACACAATTCAACAAAACCTGACATTTTAAATTCACAGGATGGACATATCATCAGTGGAACTGAACAGTTTAAATTTCTAGGTGTTCAGATAGATAATAAACTGTTGTGGAAAGCCCACATTCAGGGTCTTGTTCAAAGACTTATTGCTGCTAATTTTACTATTCAAATGGTATCTAAAGCGAGTTATGTTTAGACACGAAAATTAGTCTACTTTGCTTATTTTCATTCAGTTCTGTCGTATGGTATTATATTTTGGAGTAACTCTCCCCATTCTAAAAGGTTGTTTTTGGCCCAGAAACGGGTGGTTTGGGCAATAAGTGGTGTAAGTTCATGAACCTCTTGTCAACCCCTGTTCACGAGTTTGAGTATTTTCACATTGGCCTCTCAATATTCCTTACTGCCATTTCTTGTTAACAATATTAGCTTATTCCCAAGAATAAGCAACTTTCACTCAGTTAATACTCGGCAGAAATCAAACCAGCAAATGGACCAGACTACCTTAACTCTTGTGCAGAAAGGTGCGCAGAATACTGTTGCATCCATTTTCAATAAGCTACCACTAGAATTCAAAAATCTTAGCAGCAATCCATGCACTTTAAAATCGATTCTGAAGAATTTCCTCATGGGTCACTCCTTCTATTCTGTCAAGGAGTTCCTTGGAAAATTAAATTTATTCTTGTTGTATTGTTGATGGCGTTAACTTAAACTTGTGGCTTGACCTTTTTCAGATTCATAAACATTTTATTTTATCTGTTATTAATTTTATTTTGTAATTACATGTACTGACACATTCCATGACCTTTGAGATTTGCTCCTAAATTTGGTCCTACGGAACTTGACTCTCAAATAAAAATAAAAAATTACTTTAAGAAACTGCCCGGGAAAGGAAAAAATAAGAAGGTGAAAACAAATTATAGCAGATTTTAGTACCAAAAAGTCATGTAGATATTCTGCAAAGAGTTGATAAAATCCTACAATAATAATTGGAATACATTCAGAAGCAGATGAATAATGAAACAGGGGTCGACAGAAGCGTCCGATCCCACGCGTCAGCTTTGACCCATGACGTAAGGGTGTTGTCGTGTGTGACGTCATGACGGCGCGGAGTTTGGTTTGAGTGTGGCTGTCTCCAGTTCTGTTTTATTTTACTTACTTTACTGATCTGTTCGTTCTATCTCGTGAGATTTTTTTTTTTAAATTTAAAAACACTTATTACTTATTTTAATTATCTGTTTCCTCCAATTTCTGTTTTAGTTTATTAAATTTATCTTTCTGATCTGTTCGTTCTATCCCGTGAGATTTTTTTTTTAAAAGACAAAAAAACACTAATCAGCTACTGAAGCATCTTTATCTTCTATGGGTTGCAGGGGTTACGACCCCTGGAGAGGTGGGTGGGTATTCATGCATGGCTGTCTTCACTTACACGTTGTAGCTACGCAAGGCGTCTAAATTTGTTTATATTTCGTTTGCCCCCCACCCAAAACACCCCATTTCCCGCGCTTGTCCCGTTAGTGTCATTAGGCTTCTTGTGGAAAGTGTGTGTGTGTGTTTTTGTTTCCGCCATATTTGTGACGTCATGGGTCAAAGCAGACGGGCGGGATCGGACGCTTCCGTATTTCCTGAAACAGATAGACATTTAGAAGGATATTAAGTCAAGAAGAAAGGTGTGATGACGTCAAGCTCAGAGGAGGGCTCCCTGACCCATGGGCATCTGCAGACATTCATCCAAGAGGAAGAGGGGTTGGGAGTTGAGAGGAAAAACTCTAAAATACACATTTTTAATATAAATGAGTTGGTCAGTTTTGAGAGGTATCATGGCACAAAAACAAATTTTTGTAGGTGACTCAGAAAAGTCTATAATTGAGGTTTACTGGAATAGTGGGAACTCATTCAAGTGCAGCCCTTGTCTCCCTCACTTGTGGACACCTATTCACTCAATTATTTCAACTTTTCAGTAATGTCAAGTCTTTGAGCTATCATAGTGAGTTACTGTACTTCTTTAAAATCACAAACTATGGCAGCCGGAGTAGGAGAGTTCATTTCCATTCTCAAATGCTATAACGCACAACAATTACACTCCTGTGTGTAATTTCAATGCTTATCCAGATTTCTGGTGGGAGTTGGGCAGTTTTCATCTTAGAGTGCAAGAAGTCAGCAGTAGAGTGAGACTTGAGTAGGCACTACGGGTTTCCCTCCTGTGACTAGGGCCACTGGTATATGTGTTTTGGTGTAAGTTTTAAAACTCATGTGTTTTCTTACACTGAACTCATATCAAAAAAGATTGGCTGCAGAATTTACTTTTCTACCTCTTCTAGTACAAGAAACAGTTGTCACTTTTCTTAAAATCTATACCACCAATGTGGCCCTTCACTCACTGCTTTTTTACAGATGATTCCAAAAAGAAAACAAGATACAAGTACTGATAATAAACTACTGCACGATTACTTTATATTGCCGAACACAATGAGACTAGCTTAGGAGCTAACAACACTACCGGTATGTAAAAAGATACGTTAAAAAATGTAATGTATAAGACAAATAGCTCATTTCGGCAGGTAAAGTGGACAGTTTTTGACACGTCTGACCATTACGCTTAGTGCTTTAAACAGACTGCAAATACCAGCAACCCACCGGTAATTTGTTTCACTGTTCTATCCGACTAGTACTTTCCGTCTGTAATAATGATGATAGTTACAGTCGCTTTCAGGTACAGTATATAACATATCCATGATACTAGTAAACTAACCTATATTGTGACTAATCATTGAATTACAGGTTGAAGCTTCGTGTGCTACGCGACGGCGCAGTGAACGAGAATCATGTCTACCGTTGCCATGGCAGTGCGATTGTAAACAAGTGGGTGTCTCTCACTTTAAGTACGTGAATGCATCTAATCGGCAGAATACACATTTATTTTGCACGACGTTGTGTATCCAACAGGTAACTGCCTTTTGAACACTACCTAGGAAGTAAGGTGACTCGAACTAATTAGGCATTTTAAAATAAAAAACTTGGATCCAGTTTGTGTTTGTAGGGATGGCCACCATTCTATATTGGTGTTTCATCAAATGTCAAGTTCCCGTGATGTATTGTGTGAAGTACAAGTCCACAATTCTCACAATAATTGTATTGACAGAAATTTTACATTTCCTATTTCGATTTATTGACACGATATGTCGTAGTCGTCGTAATTGGGATAATGTACTGCAACTGTTTGCTAGCTACGGCGTTCTGGTCCCAACTTCTTATAGGGTTCCACAAACCATGCTTACTTATTTCGTGTTCCATTACTCCAAGTTGTGAACCGATCACAGGATAAAGAACGAGGCATTATTTAGAAATTCTACGTACCCCTTGATGAACACTGGCGTTGGCAAACAGTTGCAGCACTCTAGCCCAATGACAACGACTACGACATCACGTGTCAACAAATCGAATAAGGAAATTTAAAAATTTGTAAACTTCGTTACTGATGCAATGTTTTCTGTTTTATGCGATGAAAAAAGTCATTTTGAATTTTGGTTACCTGAGATGTAAAATTATAAACAATTCTTTAACAAATAATGTTATTACTTGAAATCAGAGTATTTTGTTTGTGGTTACACCAGTACGACTTTGCAAAGTAGACTGTTCCCTGTACGCTTTAGAACTTGTTCTGAAAATAAATACTATCAGCTATTTGATGCGTATAACAATTATCAGCTTCTGTTGAAATCCTTCCCAACCCGAGAACTTAACTTTTCTGATGACGTAGTAGGAATGTGTAGTTCATAAACGAACTAGTTAAAATGAAGAATTGCGGTAAAGGAACTGTTCGAACCGATTCTTCTTTTAGTGAACTATTGTTCTTCTCACCCCCCTACGTGTTGGAAGTTTGATCGCGTATGAACGAATTTCCCTCACTTGATACTGAATACACCCCACACCCTGGACCTAAGCGTCCGTCGTTCTCAACTCCCAATGGTGAACTGCGTCTGATCGGAAGACCGAAACCGCGGAAGACCGAAACCGTTCCTCTAATTCACTTGGTTCGTTCATTCTACAGTATCTGTATCCAAATGTTTCTTTCCCATCTTAAGAATTAATTTTTGCTAACTGTTAAACAGGACCGAGTTTTTTCTTTTTCCAGACTTTATCTGATAATAAAGAGAAATAGTAAGCAGACAGCAACATGAGAATACTTCAATCTTTAGTGCTTCGCACTGCCCAGGTTACCAAACAAAGACTGGGACACTGGGTTAAAACTGTAAGCTCTCAGCACATTCTGACAAAAAGACTACATAAAAAAATCGTTGAAATATGCACACTGGTTTTTTGCTAAAGGACATTCAATTTTTGTGGGCAATAAAATTTTGCTTCCTAATTTATTAATGTTTTCTAAGTGCTCTGTTTTTTGGTACTTCAACATTAAAATGAATTATGTAGTTCATTTGAACCAGTTCATCGAAGTTTTTCAATAAGAAGAGCTATCTCGAAAGGAATAGTTCCGTAAAAAGAACCACTTTGCCCATTTCTAGAATTTGGCTAAGTTATTTCGATAACTGAAGTTGGTGGCGCAGGCTAGACTTTTATTTGATTGTTGTAACGCGTTGTTACGTCATTTAAGTCTGGGGTCCAACAAAGAGAACGTCACAATTGACTTGGTGCGCTCAGTGTTGTTCATTTTTACTGTGATTTTAGACATTTTACTCCGTATCAGGCCTCAGCTGACCGATAACCTGCCCCATCTGCGAGAAGTTTTGTGCCTTTTCGCAAGCCAGTAAGAGATCATTTGTGAAAACCACAACGTGATCATAAATCTTTTTTTTAATTACATCACATTCCTTTGTAACTGTTCATGCATTTATTCGGCTATTACCATTTCGGTATTTTTGTAGTTTGGAACCATATCATTGAAATAACTTAAAAATAGCGTACTCGAAGGCCAGTGTTTCTCCTGTTGGTAATAGTATAGTCGTTGCTTGTCATTAATAACATAAATAGATTTTTTATTGACATGTCGGTATGAGCGAACATCCAAAACGTTTCCATCGAATTTAACAAGTACCTTACGGTACAGCATTATTCATGTTCACTACCAGAACCCTGTATGAAAGATAACTCCACAGGGTAACATGTGTTAGATTGTGATAACACTGCCCAGTAGTCATGTGGATTTTCTCCTTCAATTGGAGCACTGTTTTCGTAACATTGTGTAAATTGATGGTGGAGGGAGTAGGAAGGAAAAGAAGGGGAAGAAACTATTGATGTCAGCTGCATTTGGACTATATGTGGAATCATTGGTGATGAGAGAAAGTGTGTGCCGGACAGGTATTTGAACCTGGGGTCTCCTGTGTACTAGGCAGTTGGGTTAAGCCCTGTGCAATCTGGACACAGTGCATATTGCAAATGTACGGACTATCTCAGTACACTCACAAGGGAACCCACATTCCCACCTAGCACCACCTGCCCTATCCACAACCCCACTCATGTCCTGCATACTTATTAATTTTGTATTCCCACTGGAGGTCAAACAGTATTGTGCATCCGCACTAAAGGTTGTGGATTCATTGCCCATTGATGTGAATTGGTTATATGAATGCATGTTGTCTGCCCGAAAGTACAGACATCTTGCATTCATATAATTGATTTGCCTCGAAGAATCCACAACCTTCAGTGCAGATGCACAATATTGTTCAACCTCCTGCAGAAATTTAGAATTAATGAGCTTGGAGGACATAGACGGAACTGCGGATAAATGGCGCTAGGTGGGAATGTGGGTCGTCTGGGAAATGTACCGAGATAGTCTGTGTATGTGAATTACACACAGTGTCCGGCTGTTTCAGTGGTTAATGCAACTGCCTAGTAAGCAGGAGATCCTGGGTTTGAATCCTGCTGCAGAACATATTTTCACTCATCGCTGCTGATTCCTCATAAAGTCCTGATGCAGCTGACATCAGTAGTTCCTTCCCTTTCTTTTCCTTTCTCCGTGCTCCACCTTCAATTTACATAAAATGTATCTCAGGTGCAGGTTCCACATGGTGTCTGTTCTTTCAGACATGTCCAGAAGAACAGACATGATACATTCATATAATAAATCTCAATCGATTAACATTGTAGCAAAACTTAATGGAATTCAGATGAAAACTTGCCAGAATTCAGATTTCTCTGCTAAGATATGCAACATCTACTGCCACAGCTGTGTAATTTAAATAAGTTTTTATCTGTAGATGTACAGTACTGGTGGGTCAATCCAAATGAAGTGGTCCAATAAAAATTAAGTTGGTTGCTTGACGATTTTTAAATATTTTCATTATCTTATATGTGATTACACTATAATTGAGAACTTCAAAATAGTTTTTAGCGAAAATATGAATATCTCTGCACTGGGGTGAATTACAACATTGCAACTGACATGATTGTTGTTAGAAAAGTGTCCTCTACAAATTGTCTATTACACTCAATACCCTAAACTCAAAAATAACCTCCAAAGTTTGGTATCCAAATTTTCAAAAATCCACTCTTTTAGGCCCAAAAATAACTAACAAGGAGTGATTTATGAGAGTCTATTTTTTTCCAATAGTTAGATATCATACACTACTAGCCTCATATAGAGCAAGAACACTTACAAATGTTTTCTTAATTTTTTATAAATTTTTGAAATTTGAAAATTTTCATTATTTGTAAAGTTTGGTGTTAGTTACCTGAGGTGAGACTGAATATAAAAATATGATTTTTGCACAGTTTGTACACCTATATGGTAGCAACGTACTGTAAAAATTTCACCATTGATATCTGACTGTGAACAAAGATATGAATCTTTGAAAATGAGGAGATAATTCACATTACCGGTACTCTACATTGAGCTTATGACTGTTGCCTATTCACATGTGTGATATTGGCAGAATATAATCAATTATTATTGAATTAAGGTACTGAATGATATCCAAAAAGTGGAAACATCACTGAAATTAACATTTATATTATTTTGACATACTTAAAATAAATATTTTCAATTAATATCCTTCGAGATGCGACTGATCCTAAACCTGGTGGTGAATGTTAAGAACACTTATTTCTTCACACAGCTTCTGTGATATAGCTAGAATTAGACCTCCCAGTTGGTGTGGTAAGTTCAAGCACTGAAAGTTTCTTTAAAACGTTATTCATTGGTATCCAAACTTTGTCACTAGTAGATTTCTTGAATGATGTTCTTAGGCTCACAGGGTGGTAAAAATGCACAAAGACATCGTTTTCCAAACTTATTCTTTCAACCTCTGCAAGCCACCACTGTCCATCATACACACATGCCACTATGTCATTCAGTGTTAAAGACAGAGATTGTAATTTTACTGACACAATGATCCTCATAAATTTTGGTTTCTGATGTTACATAGCATCGAACCAAGTTTTATGCAGGGCCAAGGAATTTGTGGAAATGCCTTGTTCCTTTCATTGCTATACAGTTTTCAAATCTGGTTTGAAGTGTTGTTTTCACATGCACAACCACTTCTTCTTTCTTGATCAGAAAATAGGTAATGCCTTTAATATTATCTTTGCAAAAGACATACATGTCCTATACTGTGAGAATTTGGTCTGTGGTTGGCCTTTGTAGGCTGGCTTTACTTACTTCACATTTTGTTGTACCTCCTACTCCATCACATGCATTTTTACCATGGCAAGATGCAAAAAAGTGCCATTGAGCCTCCAACCCAAAGTTTCCTTTGTGGTTGCACAGATTTGAAAAATTCTTTTTATTCTTTATACTGACTACTTCTTCCGTCTGAAAAGTATATCAACTTCTCAACCTTGGGATATTTTCTTTTGTGTAATTTATTACATACTTTTGAAACACGTGTACAGCCAAACTGTTGTGCTCCAAGTAGTCACGTAGCATGCAAATTGAAGAACTGCAAACTTCATCTTTCACATTTTTAAAGTAGAGAATAAATGGATGCACTGTTGCCTGGTCATTGACCCAATGGTACCCTTGTATTGCATCCTGAATCACAAATGTACAATTTTCTGCGAAATCAGCTAGCACTACGCATTCAGTTTCATGAATTTGTGCTTTTTTGTCCTTCAGAAACTTACTTTGGATTTTAGAAACATAGTGGTGACTTTTGAGTTTTTGTAAGTCATCAATTAAAGATTACAAGTACTCTTCCTGAGATTTAACCACTGTCAGTTGTGACCCACTGTTTGAAGGTAATACTGTCTGGCATTTCCTCATCATATTCATGAAACAATTCAGTAACGGTTTCCTTACCAGAGCATTTATTACACAAACTCATCATGAAGTCATAACTGTTAGTATCACAGAATGTTAAATCTTGTAACTCTAGCAATTTTGCACTCACAATCATCAGTTTGACATTTGGATGTTATAAACAACTTAAGATCACTGAGTTTTGCACCCGCAATCATCAGTTTGACATTTTGATGATATAAACAAACACATATGAAGTGTGTCTCTGAGGATCCAGCCAAAATACACCACTTATGGTGGAGGTCACAAAATTTTGACCTTCCAAATTTGCATTCAGGGTGAGAATTTTTGAAAGCTACATAAAGTTCATTTAAATTTGACAGCACTAGTTGTTACTGCTTTGTTACTTTAACTCCATTTGTAACAAATCTTTACTGTCTTTACAACTTGGGCACATTGTACTGTTTTCATCATCTTCAAAAAACTGATGGATCTTTTTAATTGTTTCTTCACTTATACCTACTCCTTTGTTCTTTCCCAAAAGTGAAAGAATACTGTGCTCTTTCACTAATTTTTGGGTTAGTTTAACCAAATGATGAGAAACATTGAATTTATGAACTATTTTTTCTCTTGACCATGAGCCAGGGAGCAAACTTAAAAGTTTAGCTTTTTCCTCTTTAGATGTCACTGAACATTTAATTTTTAATTTCTCTATTAAGCTCAAATATTCAGTGTCAGATGGTGCTGGTGGTAGGTTTTATTCATCTTTAGAAATAATGTTGGTATCTGTATTATTACAGCATGACTCCAAGTCTTTTCTAATTTTGTCTGAAATTTGTTGTACCTTATTTTCAATAGCTGCTTTTCTTTTTCTGCTGCTTAATTTTACTAATTTCGAAGCAGGAGATACATCTAACTTAGAACAAGCAAAATCCAATATGCTAACAGCTTCCTCATTAGGAATATAAATGTCATAAACAAGGTTACATGATTCTGGTTCTGGATTCACAACAAATGTTTTTGAGTAACTATTTGGGCCCAGGGAATTTCCAGAAATCATATTGCATTTCACTTGGGAAGCTGTTTCACTCTCACATAACAAGGACAAATGTTCAAGTTTTATTTCCCTCAAACCTTTAGTAATAGGCTTTTTATGAACTTTAAGTGGGTCACAGCAATTTCTTCCAAAAATGTGGTTGTACTTCAGAATATATTTTTTCTCATGATACTCAAACACTGATGTTGCAGAAGAACTTACTCAAAATTTAAACAAAGTTTGTCTAACTTCATCAAAGTCATTGACATTTTTCAAGTTTTTTGAAACTGAACAGTAAACTGTTTTGTGACACACTTCACTTACTATCTGTCCAACAGAGTACTGTTCATCCATGATACTGCATTCCAGTTAATTTCTCAAAATTAATTACAAATTACACACAGAACAAAGCACATAACACTCTCGATGAAGTATGTACATCCACAAACTGAGTAAGAAATGGGCTACAGTAGTATGGAAGCAGTATTAAGTATTCAGTAAAGTTATATGCATGGTAAAAAGAAGAAGATTTGGTGTAGATGACCTTTAGAAGTCGAGGCCACTAGAGATGGGCTGTAAGGTTGTATTAGAGAAGGAAATTGTATGTATCTTTTTCATTGCACCTTTTTTAGGATTTACCTGAGAAATTGAAAGGAGCTATGGCAAACCTTAATTTGAATGGTAGGCAGGGATTTTAATTCCTGGTTCTTCGGAATGTGAACTTGGTGTCATAATAACATGACCTCCTCATTAACTTACATTGCCCAAAAAATTAAATTAAAACTCGTGTATCATGTCTATAATATCATTAAAACAATAATAATACTGTAACAGCAGAATCAGGTCTGCATTACAAGTCAGAATACTGAATAATGTGATTAACAGTAAAAGGACAATACAAATTAAATATGAAGGCAGAAAAAATACAAACTTGGTTTTTTGGAATAAACCACAGAATGAAAGTGGTAAATTTCTTGTCTTATTTATTCGTCTCTAGACCATTTTGTGCAACAATATTGGACAAGTCAGAAATATTACAGGAATAATATATACATATAAAACAATTAACAGAGTAGGGTATGATAATATGAAGATACGGGAGAAGTCGGGCAGGGCCTAATCGAAGGAACCACCCCAGCATTCACCTTAGCAACTTGGGGAATCCACGGAAAACCCTAGTCAAGGTCAAGCAGATGGGGAATAAATCTCAGTCTTCCTGAATGTGAAACCAGTACATTAAGAGTGGAGTATGCACTTTGCTCAGTACGTAAGTGGAAGGGGTGTTCCAAGTACATCATCTATACTGTGAGTGCAATATGTACAATAAGTAAATCAATGAACAAGAAATTATGAAAATAAAAACACTACTGAAAAAGTGAAAACATTTCATCACATTTCATGACACTGCTGAAATGTACACTTTGCATAATAAGTAAATCATTGATTTAGTTAAATCATGACACTTTGATATAAAACACCCCTCAAAAAATAAAATACATGAACACATTATATAGCATTGCTGAAAATTATAATGCATGCAGTAGCATTACATCATGTCTCAGAGGAGGTGTATTTCACTGCATTTGAGGGAAGAAATGAAATAGCATATGTTGACAGAGTACAAAGAATTCAACAATAAAAGAGGGTCTAGTAATCCTGTAAGCTAAAATCTTAGACTTGATGTTAGACAGCTGAGGATTTTCTGAATGTTTGTGTTTCAGTGTTTTATAGAATACAGTTCTACTATGCCGTCCTTCTCCCATGCAGTGTATCATAGTAGATATAGCCATTTGTATTTTATTTTCATTTAATGGTCATTTAAGCAGTCTACTTATTAATGCCTGACAAAAATGTTTTTTTTTTTTTTTTGTGTTGTAGCATCAAGAAGTAGCTGGAATAATGGAATCAGTGGTTATGAGCTTTTGGATGGTCCTCAAAATGTGCTTCTGCTGACTGCTCGTAAGTAATAGCTGCAAAACATTAACGATATTATTGCATTCATGTTCTACGATAAGCTTAATGTTTTTGTGTAATTTATTCAATTCATGTATTAAATTGGGAACATTTTGGTAAGTGCAGCATAAGAGTAAAATATCATCCAAGTGTTCTTTGTGGTAAAACATTACTGAGAACATGTTAGTGCATAGCAGGGGAGAGGAACCTCCACACATCTGTGTGAGTGGTGCATTGCTGATCACTGGGACATATCATACATTGCATAGTTTGCATCTGAAAGCTTCTGGTAAGAAGCTACTTACACAGCTGATTGTCAGAAATATTCAATCTGATCAAAGCAGTATCCATCATAGCTCTGTGATTTAGAATATGTTGACAAGTCTTTTTTGGGGATAAATTTGTCTAAAAGACAGGACTGCAGAATAAATATAGTTACTGTTGATACAGCTACTACTAAAATTAAATATTGCAAGTAAAGGATATTAAAGGAAAAGCATTTGGAGACTGCCACCAAAACATCAGAAACCTTACAAATAAAAACTCAAACATTGGAAAATCCAGGATGGAAGGTAACAATATTATGAGAAGAAAAGTTGCTGCTCACCGTATAGTGGAGATGCTGAGTCACAGATAGGCACAACAAAAAGATTTTCACACTTAAAGCTTTAGGCCAATGGCCTTTGTCAACAGTAGACACAAATATGCCCACACACACTCACGCAGATGCAACTCATACACACGACTGCAATCTCAGGCAACTGAAACCACACTGAGAGCAGCAACACCAGTGCATGATGGGAGTGGTGACTGGGTGGGGGAAAAGAGGAGGGGGGAGGGGAAGGGATAGTATGGTGGGGATGGTGGACAGTGAAGTGCTGCAGGTTGGGTGGCGGGCAGGTGAGAAGTAGGGAGGGGGAAGGGGAAGTAGTAGAAAAGGAGAGAAATAGAGAGAAATAAATAAAAAATAATATAAAATAAATAAAAAAAACGCTGAGTGTGATGGTGGAATGATGGCTGTGTAGTGGTGGAATGGGAGCAGGGAAGGGGCTGGATGGGTGAGGATAGCAAGTAATGAAGGTTGATGGTTGAGGCCCGGAGGGTTACGGAAACTAGGATGTATTGCAGGGAAGGTTCCCACCAGTGCAATTCAGAAAAGCTGATATTGGTGAGAAGGATCCATATGGCACAGAATTTGAAGCAGTCATTGAAATGAAAGATCTCATGTTTGGCAGCGTATTCAGCAACAGGGTGGCCCACTTGTTTCGTGGCCATTCATGCAGACAGACAGCTTATTGGTTGTCATGCCTACATAGAATGCGGCACAGTGGTTGCAGCTTAGCTTATAGACCACATGACTGGTTTCACAGGTAGCTCTGCCTTTGATAGGATAGGTGATGTTAGTGACTGGATTGGAGTAGGTGGTGATGGGAGGATGTATGGGACAGGTCTTGCATTTATGTCTACTACAGGGGTATGAGCCATGAGGTAAGGGACTGGGAATAGGGGTTGTGTAAGGATGGATGAGTATATTGTGTGATGAGTAAATTGTGTAGGTTCGGTAGACATCGGAATACCATTGTGGGAGGGGTGGGAAGGATAGTGGGCAGGAAATTTCTCATTTCAGGGAAAGACGAGAAGTAATCGAAACCCTGGTGGAGAATGTAATTCAGTTGCTCCAGTCCTGGATGGTACTGAGTTACAAGGGGAATGCTCCTCTGTGGCTGGACGGTGGGGCTTTAGGAGGTGGTGAGAGACTGGAATGATAAGGCACGGGAGATTTGTTTATGCACATGGTTGGGAGGATATTTATGGTCAGTGAAGGCTTCAGTGAGACCCTCGGTATATTTTGAGATGGACTGCTCATCAATGCAGATGCGACAACCATGCGTGGCTAGGCTGTACAGAAGGGACTTCTTGGTATGGAATGGGTGGCAGCTGTCGAAGAGGAGGTATTGCTGGTGATTAGTAGGTTTCATATGGATGGAGGTAATGATGAAGCCATCTTTGAGGTGGAGGTCAACATCTAGGAAGGTGGCTTGTTGGCTTCAGTAGGACCAGGTGAAGCAAATGGGGGAGAAGTTGTTGAGGTTCTGGAGGAATGTGGATAGGGTGACATCACCTTCTATCCAGATAGCAAAGATGTCATCAGTGAATCTAAGCCAGGTAAGGGGTTTAAGATTCTGGGTGTTTAGGAAGGATTACCCTAGGTGGCCCATGAATAGGTTGGCATAGGATGGTGCCATGTGGGTGTCCATAGCCTTACCCCAGATTTGTTTGTAGGGAATGCCTTGAAAGGAGAAGTAATTTTGGGTGAGGATATATTTGCTCATGGCGACTAGGAAGGAGGTTGTTCTTTGGAGTCCATCAGGCGTTGGGAAAGGTAGTGTTCAATAGCGGTAAGTCCATGGCCATTAGGAATGTTAGTGTACAGGGAGGTGTCATCAATAGTGATGAGTAGGGCACCGTGGGGTAAAGGGACAGGAACTGTGAAGAGATGGTGGAGGAAATGGTTGGTATCTTCTATATAGGAGGGTAGGTTCTGGGTAATAGGTTGAAGGTGTCGTCTACGAGAGCAAAGATTCTCCCAGTGGGGGTACAGTAACCAGCCACAATGGGGCATCCTGGGTGGTTAAGTTTATGGACTTTAGGAAGCATGTAGAAGGTAGGAGTGCGGGGAGTTTTAGGGGTGAGTAGACTGATGGACTCCAGGGAGAGGTTCTGGGATGGGCCTAAGGATTTGAGTAGTGACTGGAGATCCTGCTGAATTACTGGAATGGGGTCACTGTGGCAATGTTTGTAGGTGGAAGTACCTGATAGCTGGTGGAGTCGTTCTGCTAGGTAATCCTTGTGGTTCAGAACAACAGTGGTGGTGCCTTTGTCCACAGGTAGGATTATAATGTCGGGATCAGCTTTTAGATGATGGACTGCAGTTCTTTCTGCGGATGTGAGGATAGTCTGTATGTTGAGGGATTTGGGGAATGATGGTGAGGCAAAGTTTTAGGTTAAGAAACTCTGGGGATGGGTTGGGGGCGGTGTGGGTGGATCATGGTTGGTGGAGGAGTGAAATAAGTTAGGCAAGGTTCAGTATTGGTCATTGGTTGCATCTGATTGGTCGAGTTGGTGGCAAAAAAGTGTTTTCACTGTAGGGACTGGTAAAAGGAGAGAAGGTCTTTAACATTCCTCCAGAACCTCAACAACTTCTCCCCCATTTGCTTTACCTGGTCCTACTGAACCCA
This sequence comes from Schistocerca piceifrons, assembly GCF_021461385.2. NCBI lineage: Eukaryota > Metazoa > Arthropoda > Insecta > Orthoptera > Acrididae > Schistocerca > Schistocerca piceifrons. The sequence goes on from NC_060141.1 coordinate 192,905,941, forward strand.
ACAGGCCACCTTCCTAGATGTTGACCTCCACCTTCATCAGTACCTTCATCCATATCAAACCTACTAACCACCAGCAATACCTCCACTCTGACAGCTGCCACCCATTCCATACCAAGAAGCCCCTTCCGTACAGCCTAGCCACCCGTGGTTGTCGCATTTGCAGTGATGAGCAGTCCATCTCGAAATATACCGAGGGTCTCACTGAAGCCTTCACTGACCGTAATTATCCTCCCAACCTTGTACAAAAACAAATCTCCCTTGCCTTATCTTTCCAGTCTCCCACCACCTCCCAAATTCCCACCGTCCAGCTACAGAGGAGCATTCCCCTTGTAACTCAGTACCATCCAGAACTGGAGCAACTGAATTACATTCTCTGCCAGGGTTTTGATTACCTCTCGTCTTGCCTTGAAATGAGAAATGTCCTGCTCACTATCCTTCCCACCCCTCCCACAGTGGTATTCCACTGTCCACCAAACCTACACAATATATTCATCCATCCTTACACAACACCTGCTCCTAATCCCTTACTCATGGCTCATACCCCTGTAATAGACATAAACGCAAGACCTGTCCCATACATCCTCCCATCACCATGTACTCCAGTCCGGTCACTAACATCACCAACCCTATCAAAGGCAGGGCTACCTGCGAAACCAGTCATGTGGTCTATAAGCTAAGCTGCAACCACTGTGCCGCATTCTATGTAGGCATGACAACCAACAAGCTGTCTGTCTGCATGGATGGCCACCAACAGACTGTGGCCACGAAACAAGTAGACCACCCTGTTGCTGAACACACTGCCAAACATGATATCCTTCATTTCAATGACTGCTTCACAGCCTGTGCCATATGGATCCTTCCCACCAACATCAGCTTTTCTGAATTGCACAGGTGGGAACTTTCCCTCCAATACATCCTACGTTCTTGTAACCCTCCAGGCCTCAACCTTCATTAGTCGCTGTCCTCACCCATCCAGCCCCTTCCGTGCTCCTATTCCAGCACTACATAGCCATCATTCCACCATCACACCCTGCGTTTTCTTATGTTTTTCATTTTATTATTTATTTATTTCTCTCTATTTCTCTCCATTTCCACTACTCCCCCTCCCCCTCCCCACATCTCACCTGCCCACCGCCCAACTTGCAGCACTTCACTGTCCGCCATCCCCACCATACTAACCCTCACCCTCCCCATCCCAGCCTCCTCCTTTCCCTCACCCAGTTGCCACTCCCATCATGCACTAGTGTTGCTGCTTGTAGTGTGGTTTCAGTTGCCTGAGACTGCAGTCATGTGTGTGAGTTGCATTTGCGTGAGCGTGTGTGTGCTTATCTGTGTCTTGTTGATAAAGGCCATTGGCCTAAAGCTTTAAGTGTGTAAATCTCTTTGTTGTGCCTATCTGTGACTTGGCATCTCTGCTATATGGTGAGTAGCAACTTTCCTTATCATGATATGGTAACAAATGAAAAAGGGGAAATTCTCATTTCTGTTCCAGAAAATGAAAAGATGATGGAATTTCAGCAGACTTGTTTTGTTTATTAGAAAACCACATGGAAATCACTGGAAACGAACAGATTCATTGTGGTGGATACATGCTGCTAGCATACTACTGCAGAACTCATGAAAAGTAAGAGGGAGTGGCTATACATGCAAAAAATTGAGTTAAGTCCCAGGCCCTGCATGTTAATGAACATGGTGTTGAACAGTGTTTTGAGTGTTGTAACACAATAGTTGACCTGGAAACATAGTCATATAGTACTGACGGTATACAAACAACAATAACTACCAGTGTTTTGTGAAAATGACAGAAACTGCCAAAGTAAAAAATACACATTAAATTTCTCAAAATGCAGCACATGTAATGATAAAAAACCATGCTTCTAAAGAAAAGAGGCCAAAACTATCGTACAAGTGAAGTAAACTATAAATGCATTTACAGTCTCAGGTACTTTTTCGTAAGTCTGCTATTTTTAACAATGGCTCCCACTATTCTTAGAAATAATATTTGCTTCACAAATAAATGTAGCTTACCTTGTACTTGGTAAAAATGAAATATTTCTAATAAATAATTTCTCATAAATCTGAACATATTCAGAACTAAACCAAATAAGCATTGTAGCAAACTAAGTGAAAACATTAGAATGTTGTCAGTCAATGACAATAATCGTTCATAGATAACATCAGTGGCAATTTTCTACTATTGAGGCTTAACTAAACCACCTACTCCAACTATTTGACAAAGTCAGAAATACAAGTAGGTTATTGCAAAGAGGGTCATATATCTAGACATGTGATACAAATCAACCACGCATTGTACATTCATGTTGGCATAACCTCAACAAAATTTGCAGATTAAGGCTAACATAGATCTCTTGCTATGCTAAAAGTGAGTCTCATCCCGCATTTAGTTTTCTTGGCTTTCATTGAGAAAACTAGTGACTTCTAAGATAACATAGACCTCAGGTTATGCTACAGATCAGACTGTCACAACAGATAACTTTCCTGCAGTCAGATTTGTTGGCTTCACCAACTCACAACTAAACTATTGCATTCCAACCTAGGCTAGACCTCAAGCTACACTACACTGCAGATACATTTATGCTTTCAGATTCGTTTGCTTCACCACCTCACAACCAATCTAACCTGTCTTAAACCTTGGGCTACACTAGAGATCAGCCTGTCACCTCAGATACCTTCTCATCTGTCAGATTCATTGGCTTCACCAGCTCACAAGCAGACTGTTGCATTCCAACCTTACCTAGACCTTGGGCTACACTACAGATCGATCTGTCACCACATTTACCTTTTCTGCTGTCAGCCTCATTGTTTTTGCCAACTCACAACCTAACTGTTCCATTCCAACCAAATCTAGATCTTGCACTAAGTTACTGTTCAGCCTGTTTCCAATTATATCTTTTGTGCTGTCAGATTCGTTGTCTTCGCCAACACACAACCGCCCTGTTGCATTCCAACCTAACCTAGAACTCTTGTTACGCTACAGATCAGTGTGTCACCACAGACACCATTTCCACTGTAAGATTCGTTGACTTCACCAAATCACATCCAAATCTAGGCCTCAAGATAAACCAATCCATTATTGTAACATTAAGCTGTTCTCCTGAGTCACAAAGTAAATAAACACTCTCTCAGAAATTCAGAACTTCTTCCATAATTTGAGAAAATACATCTCGCTTTTCACACTACCTCCTCCTCAACGTGTACTCAATTGCTTTCTACGAATTTGCTAACACCAGTGTCAAAGTGCTCCTGCTCTTGGCTGATATACAAGTACTAGTACAATGCCCACTTAAGTGTTTATCTTTTCCTGTGTTTTCCTCGTAGAATATTTATTAAATTTCATGTGTGTTTCTCTGTTTAGGAGGTTTAATCTAGTGGTTTTGTAAGTGTAAATTCATTCAGTCTGTAGCACAATAATTGCTCACTGAACAGTCAGTTACATAGCTTGCTAACGCATCAGTGCCCATTGGCAACACATCAGGAGGGTAGCAAGCTGCATCTCTAGAATTGTCTGCTTTTGTAGTTCACTTCTTCAGTTACATCTTGCTAGGATGGCTAGGGTGCGTGCATACTGTGTGCAGATGTAGGAGGAGCTGGCCACAGTTTGCGAACAGCTGGATCTGCTTTTGGCTATGGTCAGTCACCTTCAGGCTGCTGCCCCGGAGTGCTGTGGTGGTGCAGAATGTGGCACATCACATGGGACACCTCAGGTGTCACTTGTTTTGCACACTGGCTCTGCTTTTGAAGCACCTCCTTGTGCCCCCAACACCTTGGAGCTGCCTTCACAGCAGGGTGAGTGGCAGCTGGGATGCATTTGCGTCACTTGAGGCAGAGGGACAATGTGGAGACTGGCTGCCTAGGCTCATCTACCGTATTTACTCGAATCTAAGCCGCACTTTTTTTCCGGTTTTTGTAATCCAAAAAACCGCCTGCGGTTTAGAATCAAGTGCAAAGCATGCGGAAGTTCTGAAAAATGTTGGTAGGTGCCGCCACAACTAACTTCTGCCGTCAAATATATGTAGCGCTCGTGTTTGCTGCTATCTCATTTAAATCCTGTCTGCCTAATAAACTACGAAACTAGAGTGAGACAACAGCAAATGCGGAAGAATATACGTATCTTATCATGTTTATATTCGTATTATTCTTATGCCTAATAGTGATACAGTCAGAAATGAAGCACGGCAACTGACTAGATTTTAAAATCTAAGATGACTCTAATTTCTGTGCAGAATTTGATGTACTAAAGAAGCGGCCGCAAAGATTTTCAAGCGGAGAAAAATTTTCGCCTAACTCTCGTTCAGAACATGTTGTATCATACACAGTCTATTATTTAGTTCTTGTTGATCATTATCAAAGAAAGCAGCAGTGTAAGTAACAAAAAATAGCAGTCTCTTGCCATTGTTTTGCTAATGAGACGATTCTCTCTCTTTTTTTTAATTGTACACGGCGGTAGCGCGCATAAAAGCAAGCCATGCCGCGAGCGGCGACAGGCCATAAACATGCACTATCAGAATGCGACAAACAATGCATGACACAGTACAGTAATGCATTTTCAGCTTAGAGTGATGTAAACACCTATAACAAAGAAAACGGCACTTATCAGATCAAAGCAAAATAAGCAATCGATTCAAACCAGACGAAGCACGTGAAAAATGAAGGGTACCCGTATAAATACGGACGGTGCGCCTGACACATAGCAATGGCTACGTGGTAAAGCTTATCTGCTTAGCTCACGACTCGAACCAAACTACTGTAGCTATATCGTCATTCATTCGACCTAAATTGTGTTTCATACTACAATGGACCAACTTTGTTTCGATTTGGAGGTGCAGGCTAAAACTTTTCTCTCCCCTTGAATTTCGAGACTCAAATTTCAGGTGCGGCTTAGATTCGGGACTTTTTTTTTTTTTTTTCCTTTATTTCGAGTCTCATTTTTCAGGTGCGGCTTAGATTCGAGTAAATACGGTATTCACCCTGTGAATGGACAGGCGGCTGCTCATTCAGCATGGACTGAGAAGGCACATGTGGGGGAGGGGTCTACTAGTTATTGGGTGCTCCAGTGTTAGGCACGTTGTGGAGTCCCATAGGCAAATAGCATTCAGGACTGGAAAGGAAGCCAATGTGCACTTGGTATGTCTGCCAGGGTTCCTCATAATAGATGTGGAGGTGGCCTTACTTATGGCTATCAAGCATGCAGAATGCAGTCATCTGCATTTGTGACTCACGTTGGCACCAACGGCACCTGTCACATGGGTTCTGAGGCAATCCTCAATTTGTACTGGCAGCTGGCAGAGGCAATGAAGACTGCTGGCCTCACATGGGGTGCAAGCAGAGCTCGCAATTTGCAGCATTGTTCCCAGCGTTGATTGGGGTCCTATGATCTGGAGTCAAGTGGAGGGTCTCAATCAAAGGCTTCATCGACTCTGTGACGGTCTCGGCTGCAGATTTCTAGACCTGTGTTATCACGTGGGGATTTGTAAGACTCCCCTTGATAGGTCTGGGTTGCCCTACACAAAGGAAGCACCTACTCAGGTAGCAAAGTATTTGTGGAGCGCACGTGAGGGTTTTTTAGACTAGGCAGTAGTTTGACATGCTCTGATGAACACTTGCCAGTCAGTATGCAGAAAGGGAAATCAAATGGTGATCACAATTTTATCAGTAAACTGACAAAGTATTTGTAATTAAGTTCCCGAATTTACTGTCCTCCAGGAAAGTTATTGTGCTCAAATTATTCTTGGGACCAAGAGCTGGCTGAACCCAAAGTGGAAAGCTCTGAGATATTTAGTGAGTCATGGAACGTATATCATAAAGACAGATTAGAAGCCATAGGAGGGGGAGTGTTCATTGTAATTGACAAAAATATTGTCTCTGTTGAGGTCAAAGTTGAGTGTGACAGTCCAGTCATCTGTCCGCATATAGCAGGTGTAGGTGAAACCTAGTTAATTGTTGGATGTTTTTGCTGGCTAAGTATTTCTGCTATGACAGTTCTATAGTCATTCAAAGAAAGTCTATGGTCAATAGTGTGTAAATACCCAGATCGTGTGATACTTGTTGGATGCGCCTTTAACCTGCAGAGTATAAACTTGGATGTCTATGGATTCATTGCAGGGGGTACAGACACATTCATGTGAAATACTTTTGAACACATTTTCTGAAAACTATCTTGAGCAGCTAGCTCAGCAGCTCACACACAATGGAAATATCTCAGACCTCATAGCTACAAACAGACCAGACCTTATCGATAATGTCAGTATATAAACGAATATTAGTGATCATATTGTCATTATAGCAACTATGATTACAAAAGTTAATAAATCAGTCAAGAAGCCAGGAGAGCGTTTCTGCTAGATAAAGCAGATAAGCGGTTATTAGCATCTCAATTAGTGAATTGGCATGACTTAGTTCCAGTAAGATGGATGTAAAGGAATTATGGGCAAAGGTTAAGCAGATTGTAAATTATGGTCTGGAGAGTTACGTGCTGAGTAAGTGGACAAAGGATGGAAAAGACCCACCATTGTTTAATAATGAAATTTGGTAGATGCTGAGGAAACAGAGGCTGTTCCACTCAAGGCTCAAAACAGAATGTACAAAAGATGACAAGCCAAGGTTTGTGGAGATTTGTGCATCTGTGAAAAGATCTATGTGTGAAACATACAACAACAACAACAACAACAACAAAAAAAAATGTTCAAATGTGTGTGAAATGTTATGGGACTTAACTGCTAAGGTCATCAGTCCCTAAGCTTACGCACTACTTAACCTAAATTATCCTAAGGACAAACACACACAGCCATGCCCGAGGGAGGACTCAAACCTCCCCCGGGACCAGCCGCACAGTCCATGACTGCAGCGCCTTAGACCACTCGGCTAAAACATACAACAAATAACACCATTACACCTTAACAAAAGATTTGGCAGAGAAACCAAGGAAATTCTGGTCTTACATAAAATCACTAAGGCTTACATTTAGCCCTTGTTGACCAGCCTGGTGTGGCAATTGAAGATAGCAAAACAAAATCCGAAGTTTTAAATTTCACGTTCAAGAAATCATTAACATAGGAAACCTGAACAAAAATATCATCATTTGACTATCAGACAGACTCCTGTACGGACAACATAGTAATAAGCATACCTGGCATAGAGAAACAACCTAAAGATTTGATAGCAAATAAATCACTATGTCCAGATGGAATCCCAGTTTGATTTTACAAAGACTGCTCTATGACACTGGCCCCTTATTAGCTTGCATTTGTCATGAATCTCTCACCCGGCCCAAGTCCCAAGTGACTGGAAAAAGTGCAGATGACTCTGGTGTATAAGAAGGGTAAAAGAGCAGATCTGCAAAATTACAGACCAATATCCCTAACTTCTGTTTGCTGCAGAATCCTTGCACATATTCTCATTTTGAGTATAATATACTTTCCTGAGACAAGAAGCTTACACCCATGAATCAGCAAGGTTTTAGAAAGCGTCACTTGTGTGAATCTCAGATTGCCCTTTTCTCACATGATATACTGCGAACTGTGGATCAAGGGCAAGAGGCAATTCCATATTTCTAGATTTCCAGAAAGCATTTGACAAAGTGCCCCATTGCAGGTTGTTAATTAAGTTGTGAGCATATGTAATAAGTTCACACATATGTGAGTGGCTCAAATACTTCTTAAATAATAGAAACCAGTATGTTGTCCTCAACCACGAGTGTTCATCAGAGACAAGGGTATTGTCAGGAGTGCCCCAGGGAAGTGTGATTCAACTGCTGTTGTTCTCTATGTACATAAATGATTTGGCAGACAGGGCGGGCAACAGTCTGCATGCTGATGATGCCATGGTTTATGATAAGGTGTCGAAGTTGAGTGTCTGTAGGAAGATACAAGACAACTTGGACAAAATTTCCAGTTGATGTGATGAATGGCAGGTAGCCCTAAATGTGGAAAAATTTGAGTTAATGCGGATGAGTAGGAAAATCAAATCTGTGAAGTTCAAATACAGTAGTATCCTGCTTGACACAGTCGAGTTATTTAAATATCTGGGCATAACATTGCAGAGCAATATTTGGTGGAAGGAGCGTGTTAGAACTGTGGTAGGGAAGGCAAATGGTTGACTTCATTTTTTTGGGAGAATTCTAGGAAGCAGTGCTTCACCTATAAAGGAGACTGCAAATAGGACACTAGTGTGACCTATTCTTGAGTATTGGTCGAGTGTTTGTGATCCGTACCAGGTCAAATTGAATGAAGACATTGAAGCAGTTCAGAACCAGATTGCTAGATTTGTTACCGGTGGGCTCGAACAATGTGTAAGTGTTATGGGGTTGCTTTGGGACCTTGAATGAAAATCCCTGGAGGGAAGGCGATGCTCTTTTCGAGGAACGCTGCTGAGAAAATTTAGAGAACCGGCATTTGAAGCTGATTGCCAAACGATTCTACTGCCGCCAACATACATTGTGCATAAGGACCATGAAGATAAGAGAAACTATGGCTCATAGGGAGGCATGTAGATAGTTGTTTTTCCCTCTCTATTTGTGAGGGAAACAGGAAAGGAAATGACAAGTAGTGGTACAGGGCACCCTCTAGTATGCACTGTGTGGTGACTTGTGGAGTATCTGTGTGGATGCGGATGTAGGTACAATTGTCAACATCATCACACAATGCAAGGACCACCACATAGCAAATCACTGTTAGACAAAACCAGTGTAGAAATGAAAGTTACAGTAATAGGATATGCGCCAGTACTTACCAATAGCAGATTAGTGTCCCCATTAGGTTGACATCCAAGAAATACTTCAAAACTAAAAATAAAACAAAATTACTGAAACAAAAATAGTGGCAAAAATTCAAATAAAAAAAATATTCACCACCATTTCTAAACAAAAACTCATCTCTCTTTCATTGGCACATACATCCAGCACCTTTAAAAAAACTCAAACTGCTGTGTTGTCCAAACAAGACACAGCCAGAGCAAAAGCACCACAGGCATAAAGATGCAAGCAGGTGCCAGTGCCATAGAGACTCACCACTTGCATGAGTTCCAACAGTGCCACATGTGGCACTGAAGATGAAGTTATCGACTTTGCCTCAGCCAATTGCTGGCTGAGTACAATCTGCCAATGACCAGACGACAACAGACAGAAACCTACTCGTAAGGTAAAAGAGCAGCTCTTGCTCACGTGGTTATAGATCATTGTCTACGGTTGACTTATACAGGGAACATCTTTTAGTGAACTCTTAGATATGAACAGACAGTTGCTGTAAATTGCAATTGCTATGTACTATGGAGCTTACCTATGATTATTTGCACGTAGCCATTGAGGGCCTTTTTTGTATTATATTGCAAGCAATGTTGCAGACTTCATTATTCATCTAGTCAAAAAGATAAGTAAACCTTTTAACTAATTTGTGTGACTCAGTTATTAATTTGTTGGGGTGTTGTAGAACCTTCTTTCTCCTATCCTGTTACCTGACCCTGGGGAATATCTGTGTAATAGTGGCAGGGAGAAATTGTCTTAGTGGTGTGCTGCACCAGAAGCCATTTCATGAACTCACAAACTCGGCCTACCGTAGCAACAAAGGCGACCCCACAGCAGTAGCGACAAAGCCTTTACAAAACTGGCAACGAGGGTTTAAAAAACAGACAAGCACCAGTTTTGCGGAATATTATTCTTTTAGTCATACTCATCTAAATGGCTCTATAACACTGAAGTTCTCCTTTTCCCTAACCCAATAATTCTTTTTATTGCCCCCTTTACAAAACTGGCAACGAGGGTTTAAAAAACAGACAAGCACCAGTTTTGCGGAATATTATTCTTTTAGTCATACTCATCTAAAAGGCTCTATAACACTGAAGTTCTCCTTTTCCCTAACCCAATAATACTTTTTATTGCCCCCAGTATCCTTAAATTGTGTCTGTACATGCTCCTGTTTCTTTTGTACCTAAATTCTACCAAGTGATTCACAGCCAAATCCATGTACCCTACTTCATCTAACCCCTTATAACTAGACCAGTCATCTGACATTATGGTTAACCCATCTGCATTATACCTTTTTATTAATGTAGAACAAGCTGTACCTCAAATTATTATTATTTGTTCACTCTGTATCACTCTTTCCAGTCTTTTCGTAAGTATTTGACTATGTGGCCTATAACAGAATACTGACTTGTTTAACTGACCAGAATTTGTTAATCACTTCTCATTTTTACTTTTGTACAGGATTCTCCATACAGCAAGCAATTCTGGAGCTCAGAAATGAAGTACTGACAGCACTAAACAGGAAAAATCACCCAGCTGGTAGATTCAGTAACCTTGCCAGAGTCTTTGAATTAATGGATCACAAATTTCTACTTAGCAAACTAAAGTGTTTTGCCATTAATGGCATCCCTCTTGCAAGGATGGAATATTTGCATCACTGGTGTCCCTGCCAATGTCATTGTCTGATGTACTCGTTGCTATCACTATCTTTTTCTGTCATCTGTGTTGCCACATATTTATAGCTGTGTCACAGGCATACTCATTAGCAAACTCACTACCATGCTACTCTGACCATTTTCACTCCTTGTCTGTCATCTCCACTGCGGTCTCTGTATTTGCCACTTTAACCACCAGTGACATGCCCTGAAATCTTTGCCTCTTCTCAGGATTTGGTTATTCAACATTCTATCTATATAAGTTTCTCATTGTGACCAGAAATGGATTTTCCTACCACCACAAAATCAATAGTTACTTACACCCACCTCATCACTCCTACAGCCACATATTCTTTTACACCACATTTATTATCCCCACTTGTCCTTTCCACCTTTCTCACCTATCTTGCTGCAATTACAGTTCCTCCAGCCTTTCCCCTGACATCTTTATGGCTGTCATCTCATAGAATTTTGTATATTGCTGGTGGTCTGTGTCTTCCTAACATGATATTTCAACAATGTAATTCAGCATCTTCATCAGATGTTTCCTGAGATAGGTTGCTTTTCTGACCAGGCCCCGTATTTGTTCCTGGATGTTGCCTGGTGTTCACTATGCCATCTGTGTCCATTGTGGTTGTTTCTTATGGTGATATCCACCTCCAGGATTTCTCTCTTCTGTCTGCACCCATTGCAGCTGTCTTCCATGGTGGCAGCCATCCCATGGTGTTCCGTATTAGGTTTACATCCACCAGGCATGTTCCTAGCACTATTGTGACACTGTACATGTTCCTTGCACTGTTTGCGACTGTTGCAGTTTTCTCTCATGGCCATGCCATCCTCCCGGCATTCTGAATTCAGTATGTGCCTGCAAGGTGCGCTTTCTGCAACACCATGCAGCTGTTTGAGTTGCATATTGTGTCCACACATGCTGCAGTAATATCTTGTGGTGGTAGCTGCTCTCTGGTGTTTCGTATTATATGTGCTCCCAGATTTTGTGCCTGAGGTTTCGGGTGATTGATGTTGTTCGCTATTTTGTCCTTGACCACTGTGGCTATCTCCTGAGGAGGCAGTTGCTGCCTGGAGCTCTGTATGAGGCGTGATCCTGTTAACTATACCTCTTGTCATCTGAGGCTCATTACAGGTGTTTCTGTAGTGGTTCCAAAGTTGGATTCCATGCTGTACTGAGCCAGTACCCTGCTTCTGGTTTATTAGCTTCTCCACCATCTGGATTTCAATAGATTCATTGATGACAGTTCCCCAGAATTTAGGTGTTTGAGCCAGGATCGTGGATTTGTAATAATTCATAGTGGGTCCAAGTTCCAGGCAATATTCTGCTATTGCTGATTTAGTGGCCTGTTGTAACCTGGTAAGTCTTTAGTGTTCCTTATGTCTTACGTCCACACTTCTGGATGATTGACCAATGAAGACATGCCGCATTCATGAGGTATATTGTAAATACGAGATTTTCTTAACACTAGGTCATCCTAGGCCATTCCAAGGAGTGCATTGATCTTGCTGAGCGGGCAGAACACACTTTTAATTTTGTGTTTCCTCAGGATTCTGCTGATCTTAACAGATATATGCCCTGTATACAGTAGAAGGGATTCCTTTCTGGTCTCTTTTGCGTGTCTCTCTTCCATTGTATCAAGTCATATTGTAGGATGTATTGCTTTGTTGGTGGCCCTTGTTTAGTATCCACTAATTGTCTGGGCCTGAGAGTGTTGTGGTTTGGTGTACAAGTGTTCTGAGCAGCCATTTCTTCTGTGCTGGGTGGTGGCAACTGTCTGCCTGTGGATATAAGTTGGTGCATGTTAGTTTCCTATATACACTGTGGGCAAATGTGCCATCTGCTTTGCTCTTCACCAGGACATCCAGGAACAGGAGTTGACCGTCATTCTCTAGTTACAAGAATCAGGCCTCATAGGGGGCAACAGGTAGCAGTTACTTCCTTGGGAGACAGACACAATGGTCGTGGATAAGATAGGGCACATCAACCATCTGAAACCATCAACATAACCAAGCAGAAGACATTGTACAGGACACCAGACTGCAACTACCACCACAAGAGATTGCTGCAGCTGGTGCAGATGTAATATGCAACTGCAACAGGTGCCTGATGCTCTAGAAAGTGCACCTCACAGGTGCTTACCAAATCCAGAATGCCAGGAGGATGACATAGCCACAAGAGAAAGCTGAAATGGTCACAAACAGCATAAGGAACACCAACAGTATCACAACAGTGCTAGGAACGTGCTTGGCAGGTGCAGACCTAATACAGACTGTAGGATTCTGAACCAATATTCATTGATGTGATTCCATCTGCTTCAATGATAGACAGTGATTCTGATGGTGTGACCAGTCCTGCTGGAACCATCATGCCTAAACAGCACACCCACAATATGATGATCCAATGGAACAGTAATGGATGTTACTGTCACCTGTGGCCAGAAATACAACTGATTTTCTCTTGATCTGCAATCTGTGTTGCTCTCCAAGAAACACATTTCACTGATGACTATTCCCAACATTTTGAGGTTACCAGTCTGTCAGCATTGTACTGCTCTCAAGAGGGCATCTAGAGGAATCTGGTTCGCACATATGTAGTCTGTACCATATTGGAAGTAATAGTGGTGTGGGTGCAAATGACCCCTGTAGTCAGCATTTGTAATGTTTATTTATCTGCAGGTAGGCCACTTACTTAACTGGAGATGATCCCTTTAATTCAACAACTCTCCCCCACCCCCTTCCTTTTCTCCTTCTTGGGGTATCAGTGCACACCTGTGGGGAAGTACTACTTTTTCTGGTAGTGGCTGTCTGATTGACCAGTTTCTTTCTTATCTTGATCTGTGTCTCTTCAATGATCCTACCAAATTATGTGCCACCCATGGCACCTTTTTGGCTATTGATCTTACAGTATCTTCACCCAATCTCATGGATTCACCATAATGGTTGCTACATACTGATATTTGTGGCAGTGACCATTTTCCTATGATCCTGTCACTTCCTTCCCTCTGTCTGACAGACCAGTTACCACAATAAGCACTGCAAAGAGCCAAGTGGTAGTTGTATGCCCCTGTGGTCACCTTCACCCCCTCTCTGTCAGATTACATTGGCAAAATTGCAAGAGACCCACACCACTGGAGTTGGTGTCCCCCCTTCTACAGGCCCCCTGCACACCTGGCCAGTGCCATGGTGGACCAACAACATTGTAACAATTATCCAGGATTGCTGAAGAGCCTTGCATCATATCAAGTGACATCTTTTACTGTCTACCCTCCTCACTTTTAAGCAACTTTGCACTAAGGTGCACTGTCTAATTAAAAGCAGTAAGAAGCAATGTGTGGTTCACGGGAGGAATGATCCACAACCGACCATCTCATTTGGTTAGAAATGGCAATTTGACACGTTTTTTCTAAATGCTAAGACTTTCCTTGCCTACATAAGGCAAATAACACCACTTTTTGCTGCCACATCTTACTTACCTCCATGACAGGATTTTGAGGCTTCCTACTGATTTTCATTTGCTAGTTCTTATTGCACTGATTGCTCCAGGTTAGAGTTGGCACATCACTCATCTCTCCATGAATCTAAGGGAATGGTGTTCCACAGGGATGTGTGCTGAATATCACACTCCTCATTGCGTCAGAGGCTAGTGATCTATGTATCACTTTCTTTTTGAATACGAGGGACATTTGATCCCCTGACACCAGCCCTTTGGTGGGATTACCTGTTGGAATACAGCTCAAGTTCCTTTGCTGGGACCTCCACGTGACCTGTGACCTATTTAGAATGTTCTCCCCATGTTTCCCTGTTCCTCCCCTGCCCTTCCCCCTTGGTTAGTACCCAGGCCACTAATTAGGACTGATCTATCTATTTCAAACTCCTAAAGTTTTGTCATCCTCATAATCTTTTAGCATCTATTCCTTTCAGTTCTTCAGTAGTATCAGGATGCTATTGTCATTTACACTGATGGCTCTAAAACCATGGATGGCAATGTATATACTTTTACATCTCCTGCTGGTCAGGAACAGCATTTGTTGCTAGGAACATTTAGTGTTTTTATGGTGGAGCTGACAGTCATTAACAGAGCCCTATTTTTTATCGAGTCTGTCTCCATAGCTGAGTGGTCACCATAGATGGCTGCCATGTGGAAGACCCAGGTTTGAGTCCCTCTACTGCCAAGGATTTTTCCTTGGTGGGAGGACCGGTATGTGGTGCAAACAACCTTGTGATGCAAATTGTGGAGCTACTTGACCAAATGATAGTGACTCCACAGTCTGGAAAGTCTGCATAATGTCTGGGACAGCTTTGCAAGACAAAGGATGACACAGAAGGTGGTAAACATCCTTAGGGCCTTCATGACCTGACAAGGAGTTTAGGAGCTCATGTCTTTTCTTTCCTTTCTTTCTTTCTTTTTTTCCCCTGAAAAACAATATTTATAATGACTCAATCAGCAGTCCCCAGACCACTGATGGATGTAACTCTTGTCACTCTGTGATATCTGCTACTCATGACCTTCTCTCTGTCCATAGTTAGAGCGTCTGCTCAATTGTCTGCCTTTGAGTCCCAAGTCATATTGGTATCATAGGTAACGAACTGGTCAACCATCTGGCTAGAGAAACAATTACCTGCACCATTTTTGCTCTACTGATCTCAGTCATGGATTTGTGGATGCAAAAAAGATATTGGTTCAATCAGAGATGGAACAACATGTGGTACACTACCATCCCTCTAATAAACACTGCACTATCATGGTGACTACTGCTACATGGTGCTTCTCCTCCCATTCCCCCTGGAAAGAATCCACCATCCTATGTTGCATCCACATTGGCCGTACCACACTAAGCTATAGTTTTATTTTATGTAACAAGTCTCCTCCACATTGCAGTTGCAGATCCTAGCAGACAGTAGCTCTTATCCCAGTGGAATGACCTTTCCTTCTGGCCCTCCACACTAAGCATGGTTCTCCAAATTTTTTGCGTTAGTATTGGTGGAGGACTCATGGACAGTTGAACTGGTTCTCTGTTTTCTCCATGAAAGTGGTTTTCATTCTTAGATAATATTTTAAACTATCTTCAGTGCAAGGACAGGGCAGTTGAGGTTGGAGCTTCTCCCACAGCCTGTAGGGACTGGGGTACCCTCAATGCCATCTCTTATGCCAGCTGTCTCTGTCCTCCCTCTTTTAATCTGTTTTAATTGCTTTTAGATGCAGTTTGCTTTTTCTTCTGCTGCATCCTATTTACTATTTTTGGGGTAGTATGGTGGATGCTGTTCCTCTATTTAATGCTTTTGACTATAATAGATCGGGCTTGGGACACCTAGGAGAGAGATGGCTCTCGTTGAGTGCAAAACATTGTGGGAACACTCTCCTGCTGCGTTAATTATTTCCCTCACGTTCTTTTATTGACCGTTCAACTGATTTCCACTTTGTTTTTAGCTTTCCCACTTTTACTGTTATGGATCTCCTGACTAGAAGGCTTTCTTTACTCTATAACTGTCTTGTCCCTTAATAAAGTTGGCAAGGGATCAGAAGCTGGTGGGGTGTCTCTTGCTACAGTTGAGCCCTAGGAAATCCCTTGTCTGCTCTGACGTATGAACTGGCCCAGTCCATATTCTTTTTACTCTTTCATAATGTATTTCTTAGCTCTGACACCCATACTACCTCCAGTGCCTCAGTTTTACCACTGCTACATACTTTCGTCATTCATCACATTTATGATGGACATAACTAGCTCCAGATAAACTGCTTTTTGACTAGGGTCTGATGACCTTACTGTTTAGCCCCTTAATGCCCCAACCAACCAACATTTCAAGGCCACTATGAATCAAACAAGCAACTTTTCATCTCAAGGGTGTCTCAACAAAGTTGTTTGTGATTTAAATTTGTTGGAGCAAGAGGCTGACCCTTTGGCTTTGTAGGTTAAGCATGGAATCCTCTTCTCTTTCATACAATAGTGAATGGTTATTGTGACTTCTTTGTTGTTTTTTTCTGAATGTCTGTCCAAGGAAGGCTGAAAGGTCTTTTTGTAAAGATATTCAGTCCATTATGGTGACTCCTGGCCATGTTTTCAGTGTTAATGAGAGATAAAGTTAGCCTAAAAGCTTCTCCACAATATAAACAAATTCCCTTCTGTTCAGATTCCTCACATAGTTAATCTGGAGTCATGTGATGATTTTAGATTACTACTCACACTTGTCCAGAATAAGAAGTACAAATACCGTGTATGTGGAGTTCTCAAGTGTAACAAATTAGGCCATGCTCTACGTATAACAATACTGTCTTGCTATGTATCAGATGCTACAATACTGTTTGGTGTGCTCAAATGTCAGCAACAAAAGGCCATAGATGAAAAAATACACATCACACTAATATCTTTGCTACTTATGTGCATATAATTTTGTAATATTCAATGTCTCTTTACGCATACTGATGAAGGAAAGAAAGGTTCCTGACATAGTAATTACAACCATGTTTGAGACCATCTACATATCTAAAGATGATGTCTTGAGAAGAAATTTGTGGCTGATACTCAGTTCACTTTGACAATAAACAATTCTTATGTAAAAATCCACATTAAAACTTAATAAATTATTAATATCATTCATATTCAATCCTTCTAATTTACATAAGAAATCCACTAAGTTCTTGATGGGATGTACAGAATGACCTACTAGTGGAAGTAACAAAATATTTTGCTACACAGGATGTCAGATCACCAGTGTTACTGGTAATAGGACAAAGAGAAACTCCTTCCTTGGTGGGATCTTCGGAAGCTAGGAGAGAGGGGGGGGGGGGGGGCGTGAGGTGAGGTGAGATGAGATGTAACAGTACAATAAGAGTTGAGATTTTGGTGGTCTCCTGTGACATAGAACTTTTCTTCAGGAGGTTGTTTGTGTTCCTCTCAACCGTTTTTGTTGAGTACTTTGGAATAGTTTTGACAGTAATGTTTAGGATCAAGTTTTTCATTTACCTGTCACAAACATTCAATATGCCCTCCACTGGGCACACAACAAATGTACAGACAGTTGTCATACTCATCCCCTACTTTCATGAGCAATCCTAGATATATTGCTTTCACTGCTGTTGCTGCATGATGGTGCCATCCATTTAACATTTCTGGAATGGGAGGAATGTACAAAAAAAAGAGAGAGAGAGAAAAGAAGGAGGAGGAAGAAGAAGAAGAGAGAGAAGAAGAAGAAGAAATTGAGCTCAGCTGATATTAGATGCCTGTAGTGCAAAGCAATATTTGTACGCTGCTTACATCTGTTCCATCATTGTGGTTCACACTCTTCGCAAAGATCAAGCTGCACAGTCATAACTGAATTCCTGCTGTTGAATGTGAGAACATGAAGTAGCTTTTGTTGCTATGTACTTGACTACACACACATTGAATAATGAACAAGCAACACCAGAAAGACCACTACTGATGACTTAACGCTGGTCCCAAGGTAAACTTTTAGTTTCGAAGCATATGTTAAAATTTACGCAAAAAGTCTGTTGCCATCCACATAGAAGTTAGTCATGTGTAATCGGATGAATCTTTTCAAAACATGCTTCATGTCTTGTTGCCAAAACCAAGATTTCATATTTCAGACAAAATCATGAAAATCATATTTCAACATAATAGGCAAGTTCAAAAGTACTTTAAGTAATTAATATGTGGCAAATGCAGAAAGTAAGTTAAAGGCTCTTTATACATACAGGCAACATATGGTTGGGAACTTTTCACTGGCTACTCCAGACCATGCTCCCATTGGCTGCTTCCAACTTGGAAAATCTGATACGCCTCAACTAAATTGTGCAGATGGCCACAGTGACATTAGATTTTATAACACAACACTCATTTGCTGTACTTTATGTATGTGAATTACTTCTACAATTACCTTTGATTTCATATTATTGTACCCTGATTGTCATTCAGCTCCTATTAGCACTTGAAAATTATTTTACTATAGACTGAAACTACCCACTGATAACCAAGCAAACCAATTACTATTGGATTTGTTTGGAAGTTCAGATAACAATTTTTTCTGAACTACGAGAGACATTTGTTGTTTGAAATTATTGTAACAGGTTATATTTTTGGGACTTACACCTACTGTATGCAGGATAAGACAAAATTGAGAAAGAAATCTGTAAACCACATCAATTGCTAAAGAAGTAGCAAAAACTGAAATTAGTGTCAGTTAGGACACCCTTCATCTATTCGCATACTGAATACTATTTAATGACAGAGGAAAGAAAAACTGTTTTGTAATCTATTCCATGCAAATAACAGTGTATAAAAGCACTCTGTCTTCAGGCCACAAATGGCCCATTGGGACCATCCGACTGCCGTGTCATTCTCAGCTGAGGGTGCGAGTAGGAAGGGTGTGTGGTCAGCACACTGCTGTCCCAGTTGTTATGATGGTTTTATATGACTGGAGCCGCTACTATTCAGTTGAGTAGCTCCTCAATTGGCATCACGAGGCTGAGTGCACCCTGGAAAATGGCAACAACGCATGGCGGCCCAGATGGTCACCCATCCAAGTGCCGGCCATCACTTTGGTGATATGACAGGAACGAGTGTATCCACTGTGGCAAGACTGTTGCCATATAACAGTGTATACCATTTTCAATAATGTCCTGAATCTCTTTTTCTAGTACGTTGAAACACCACAAAAAATAAAAAATATTGTTTATTGTTATAATGTTCTAAGTGCTAGCAAAAATATCGGCTCAGATACTACTTTAACACCTTGTACTTCATATCATCAAACTCTAACTATTGTACATCATATATGATTCAATATTATTAATCAGTAATTGATAAAGAAGGCATGTATGAATAAGTAAAAAAAAGCTATTATTTTTCTCATTTTCAGTAATGTAACGTGCACAATTGACAACAGCAGAGACTTAGATGTAGTCTGAAGAGTTGATTCACCAACATTTCTCAGCATCTGAAAAGATCTAAACATGGTAAGTTCTGAAAAAAGTAATGAAGTCATGTTTAAATACAGAAATGAATGCCATTGGATGCTTTGTTTCTATTGTTACTTGACTGTAGTGTTTAATTTCTGACTAGCGCATTACGTAAAATAAGGGAAAGGTAGCCACTCATCTATAGTGAATTCGTGTGGTGCATAGAAACACATGAAAGAAAACATTATTCACACTATCTTT
Organism: Schistocerca piceifrons; assembly: GCF_021461385.2. NCBI lineage: Eukaryota > Metazoa > Arthropoda > Insecta > Orthoptera > Acrididae > Schistocerca > Schistocerca piceifrons. The sequence goes on from NC_060141.1 coordinate 192,925,520, forward strand.
TGAGCTTTTCCTCTTTCTCTAGCAAAAATACACTCATTTACATACACAACCACACAGAAAAATACACATTCTCATACCCAATGCTATGGGAGTACGTCTTTGTGCATATATGTGGTTTTGTATGTAAATAAGTGTATTTTTGCTAGAGAGATACCAAAAGGTCAAAAGCTAGTTTGAATTCTGTTTTCTTTCAAGTGTTTTTAACTGCCACATTTCAGTTTGGTATAAGGTGAGTGGTTGCCTTTGCTTTATTTTACATATTACTCCACCTAGGAATTTCTGTTGTTATTGTAAATTGACTAATATCTTGTGTATAGAATAATTTTGTGTCTCTCAACATTTATTTACAATGTGTTTCTCACTGATTGTTTGTTGTGAATTCTTTTTACTTCTAGCCTCCAAAAAAGAAAGGTGGAGGTAAAGGTGGCAAGAAAGATGGGGGAGGTTACATTGTGGATGGTGTGTCAACAACTGAGATGACACATGAACAACTACAAGAATTTGCTCAGAGACTGAAGGAAGAAATTGACAGAGAGCGAGAAGAAAGAAATTATTTCCAGCTTGAACGTGATAAGTTACAGACATTTTGGGAGATAACTCGTCAACAGTTGGAAGAAACCCGTGCAGAATTAAGGTATCTAAGCACTGAAGATAACTAGCTTCCACAGACACTTATTGTTATGTGCAATTACTTATATTTACTTGATTTCAGTATCAAAGTAATCAATTGTTATCCATCCTCTCTCAATAGTGTACTATTCTAGATAGATGTTATCTATTTTAGTTTGTCATATAGGTTGTCTACTATAATTATTTGTTTGAATGTGCCTCTGACCTGAAATATGGATTAAAAATCTCTGGTCATTAAATTTCACAAGGAAGGATTGCAAATAATGAAATTTTACTTATTGCCCATATAAATTATAACAAGAAGCACATGTGATTAACTTTTTAGATCATTTGGGAGTATAGAGGGTGAAAAGTTAAGTATGCAAATCTGCATACCTGACTGGGTTCTAACTGGGATGGATATCAAGTCAAACTGAACTTGTATAACAGATATTGGTACATCCATGTTGCTTCAACTCAGTATGAGAGTCCATCAGTTGTAGTGGTTGGTGAGTGTAGGTATGCCAGTCTACCTGCAGTCGTGACTAGATGTGTTCAGTATATGAGAAATATGGAAAACGTGCTGGACAGGGCAAAATTCAGATGCCTTCTGTATCCAAGTAGGGTACAACATCATGGGTGATACATAGTCTTGTGTTGTATTGTTAAAAGATAACACCGTAGAGACCTTGAAGCTAGGACACAGCCACTGGCCTTAACATGTCAGAAATGTAATGGGTACTGTCCAAATTATCAGCTTCGTGAACAAGAGGAGACTGTGTTATGTAACCAATGGCAAACCACTCCATCAAGCTGTACACACACACACACACACACACACACACACACAGGTCACACCTGTTTACAAGAAGCACAGTAGAAATGACCCACAAAACTATTGTCCAGTACCAATGACATCAACTTCTTATAGAATCTTAGAATATATTCTGAGCTGAAACATAATGAAATACCTTGAACAGAGTGACCTCCTCCATGCCAACCAGCATGGATTCTGAAAACATTGATTATGTGAAACCCAATTCACACTTTTCCCACATGACATACTGGCAGCTTTGGATCAAGGTAGTTGGGTAGCCACAGTATTTCTTGACTTCTGAAAAGCATTTGACCGAGTACCACAGCTACAGTTATTGTGAAAAGTATGATCATATGGGGTGTTAAGTGAAATTTGTGACTGGATTGAGGACTTTTTGCCAGGGTGGACACAGCATGACCTTGCACACAATATTAATAGAACTCTCACTCACTGGTCATACCGGACTCAAAGAGTCCATTACCTCAGCAACGTATTTTCACCATTGGTCCCTGTCTTGGGCTATTTCCTTCCATTCACCTTCAATACCTAGGCTCCTCAAATCAGCCTTCACATTGTCCTCCCATCTATGCCTCGGTCTCCCCACAGGATGTTTTCCCTCTAAGTGCCCCACCAGTACTCTGCGTGCTGCCTTGCCCTCATCCATTCGAGCTACGTGACCCGCCCATTGTAGCCTACGTGATTTAATAATACTGATTATGTCAGGGCTTGAATAGAGTTCGTGAACCTCTTTGTTATGCAGTTTTTGCCACTCTCTGCTAATGTCATCCCATTTTGCTCCGAAAATTTTCCTCAAAATTTTGTTTTCAAATACTTGAAACGGCTTTTTCATTTTGCACAGTGAGAGACCAAATCTCACACCCATACAGCTTAACTGGTAGAATAATAGTTTTGTATATTCTAATCTTTAAATTCCTAGACAATATCTGTGATGAGAGTAATCTATTCAGTAAGAAGTAGCATGCATTTCCCACCTGTAATCTCTTCTTCAGTTCGGATTCAGTCTCATTTCTCGAAGTGATGTCCACGCCTAGATACTTAAATGTGTTCACTTTTTCAAACTGCATGTCTCCAACTCTTAACATTTCCTGATCTACTGCTGTTGGCATTCTAGTAGTAACCAGGTATTTAGTTTTGTCTTCACTTATCCTTAGACCTACATCTTCACTAGCCTTGATTAACGCATTTGCATTTGCTGTTACAGATTGTTTCCTATCGCTAATGATGTTTAGATCATCTGCATACCCTAACATCTTAATATTTCCATTTAACTCCACACATTCTGAATTATCTGCTGCCATTCGGAAAATATATTCTAGGACTAAATTAAAAAGTAGCAGAGACAGAGCATCTCCCTGCTTAAGTCCGTTCTTTATTACGAATTCTTCTGACTCCAATTTCCCCACGCATGCCTGAAGAGTGGCAGGAGTCAATTCTGATCCCAATTTTTAAGAAGGGCAACAAAATGGATTGTAGTAATTAAAGAGGGATATCGCTATTACCAGTATGTTCCAAAATTTTCTCGGATATTCTGCTAAGCAGGCTTACACCATATGCAGATGAAATTGTGGGGGATTACCAAGCTGGCTTTTGGAGGAACATATCAACTATAGACCAAATATTCACTTTGTGTCAAATTTTGGAAAAGAAATGGGAATGCAATAAACCAGTTCATAATTTTAACATAGATTTTACAAAAGCATATGATTCAGTATTGCAATCAAATATTAATGGAAACCTCAGGTTTTTTGTGGACAATGGAGTTACCTATAATGAAGTCCTGCCTGAAAGAACTTGCATAAATATTCAGTTGGAACTTGATAAGATTTTAAAGTGGTCCAAAGATTGACAACTTGCTTTAAATGTTCAAAACTGGAAAACTGTGCACTTCACACAATGAACAAATATAGTATCCTGTGACTATAATATCAGAGTGTCACTGTTGGAATCAGACAAATCATAGTAATACCTGGGTGTATCACTTTGTAGGGATATGAAGTGGAATGATCACATAGGCTCAGTTGTGGGTAAATCAGGTGGTAGAGTTCGCTTTATTGGTGGAACACTGAGGAAGTGCAGTCAATCTGCAAGGGAGATTGCTTACAAATCACTCATGCAACGGGTTCTAAAATATTGCTGAAGTGTGTGGGACTCACATGAAATAGGACTAACAGGGGATATTGAATGCATACAGAGAAGGGCAGCACAAATGGTCACAGATTTATTTGATCCATTGGAAAGTATCACAGAGATGCTGAAGAAACTGGACTGGTGGGCTCTAAACAATTACTCTAGGAATATACTGTAACCCCTTAAGTGTCACTTGCATAGCACTCTTGAGGAGAAGATTAGAATAGTTACAGCACACAGATGCATTCAAACAATAATTCTTCCCACGCAACATTCATGAGTAGAACGAAAAGAAACCCTAATAACTCGTACAATGGGTCTTACCCCCTGTCATGCACATCACGTTGGTTTGAGAGTATAGACGTAGATGTAGATACAAACTGGCAATGTCTGTTCTCTTTGGATCCTCCACATATGGATATGTCCATTGTTATGCTGTACACAGAATTGAGATGTGTCTGAAAAGAGGACTGCCACTCCAGTATCCAGCATTGTAGTTGGATGCAACACTGTTGGCATGCCTCTCTTTTTTGCCACATCAAGAAAGGCTGCAACATTGGTCCCTATGCTGACATTCAGTAGTGCTCCAGATGTCATTGCATATCCATACATCTGTATGAATACTTTTCTTATCTTGTTGCAAACATGCCCATTTCCAGGCTCAAGGTACATGGTGGCATTTTTTGCATGATGTTGAACATGTCCCTTCTGAAACCATTGATTCCATTTTCTCTTGAAAGTCATGGTATAGTGACTAATGTAGCAGCAATATCTCTGAACCATAAAACGTTGTCTTGATAGGTCATGATCCAGCTCGTATTGAATTCCAACACATGCTGTTCTTACAAGGGGCGTAACATGACTCACAAACAAATTACATCCAAATGTGATTTCTGAATTAGAAACTCTTTGCTTTCCACACATACAGATTGTAGATACTGTTGCTTCTATGCATTGTATGCAGTGGCACTGAAAAGGTATGCATTTACATATCTAAGCCTGTAGTACACCTCATGCCAATTTGACATTTGGTGCATGGCACTTTTGTGATGTTGCAACTTTATTGGACAGCAGTGTAATTCACAAAAATAACATGAGTGGAAAAACAAAGTCTACATGGTCAGTAGCTCATTATGTGCAGAATCCCCATTTTTGATGATGACACTAAGTACTTTGTACATGAAAAGTAGTTGAAATGTCTTCTGGATATCCCCTTATACTACACAATTTTTGTTGTTTTTAGTGTGATGAACCGACACTGTAGTATACATCTCTGGCATGTTACTGTAGAATTTGTCACAAATTCACGTTAAATGCAGGTCCTTGCGTTTCACATTTGTATTTACGTATATAAGCTGAAGTATGGTATTTTCTTCATGTCAGAGTGAAATCACAGGTTTTAGGTAAATTTGTTTCTAAAACCTGGATCTTAAAATTTTACGTAAAATTTAAATGTGCATATGTGCATTTTGTGGTCATTGTACCAAAAAATGTGCATATGTTACAAGATATTGTGTAAATTCGAATGGTGTGTGGTAATCCCATACTGGTGATGCTGCTGTGACTACCACATTTTGCAAGGTGCCAACACAAGCTGTTGCTATTCAGCTCACCCGCAAAAGTGTCCGGCAATGCGGGGCCGGCCACCAGGTGGTGGCACAATCAAGTATCAGAAGACAGCACTGCATTTGGGCCCCTGTATACCACTGACAGTCAGCACTACCTCAACATGCCGATCAACAGACTGACTTCATATAACCCCAGAGTGGAGATAACTCTTTCTCATTTCATTATTGTACTTACTCATAGTAACTTGGACTCTACTCTTTGCGATGAATTGTGATTTGTGTCTGGGACTCAGGCTGGCTTGTACCCTGGACTTGTATGGAAGATCAGAACTGTGTTCACTTTAAAATAGTTAGAACTTTGTGTGTGTTCTTATTTGTGTCTGGAACTGACACACAAGTGGCGATGAGGGTGGTTGGACTTCCATGTGGGTTGTTCACTAATTTGAGGGTTATGACTGACACATCCTTGTAGGCTGTGCTTCAAAGTTTACTACAGTAGCAGTTGGAAAGCCAATAGAATTTGTATTTGCAACAGCAAGAACACACAGCTATGTTGGGCAGTGTGTTGATACAACAGATGGCAAAGCCACAGCAACTGCTAGCCCATCTGCCTCCCTTCCTCACCCACAATGAATCTTCAGAAGACTGAAAGGCATGCGAGAAGTATTTATACCAACACTTCACTGCCTTCACTGCTGCTACCATTATGGGTCTTTTTTTTCATGGATTACACCCCAAATGTATCAGTTGTTGGGGAATTGGCTCCACTTCAGGAACATACTTACCTTTCATTTGATGAAATGTGTTTCTTATTGATGTCTTATTATCACTGGCCTACTCATCTTATTTGCATGAGGGTGAAGTTTTACCACTGCAGGAAGCAACCTCATCAATCGTATCATACTTGGTGCCATTATCTTAGCTCTCAGTACAAGGAGTCAGGAATGCTATCATTAGGTTAGTACCAGGTAAAGAAGTCCACCAACGGACACTACAATTTGAAGACCTCCACATTTGAAGAGGTCCTTTCTATTGCTCACTTGTTTGTAATTCATCATTGTCAGGCTGCCAGTTGGATTTGTGGGTGGTTGTGGCTGCTGTCAACTTGGCCAATGGCAGGCATTTGGGTTCAACCAAGTCCTTGGAGGCATAAATCATGGCAACACAATGTGCCCTTAAGCCATACACCAGACAAACACATCCATGATGGGTTGTTTTCTGCAAGCCCCTTCCTTCATGCCCTGCCTTTTTTGTTCAACATGACTGGCCTGACTGACCAAAGTGTTGACCTGCCTGCCATCACTATCGAAAGGCAGGACACATTGCAGTGGCATGTCACTGTCCACTCGTGCCGTAACCTTCAGCCTCCAAACAATGAGCATTAATGTTATCAGCCGTGCAACAGTTTCTAACAAGTTTTTCATCAATGTGTGTATTAACAGGATGCTATTTCAGCTGCAAGAGTGTAAAGGCACCGTTGTGCCTCTTATTAATTCTCATATGTACCTGCACCTCGGTGCACCCCCTGGATCCTGCTATTTATCTTGTAAGCTACAACAGCCAACAGATCCCCATTCTTGGACAATTTGCAGCAGAAATTATATACAAGGCAGTGATCTGTCCATTAATTTTTGTTGTGGTGTACAGTGCTTTCCTGAAAAACTTGTTTAGCTTTGATGCTTTCACAGTGTGCTATTCATTATTGCCAATTTGGTTAACCGTATTTTTACCAAGTCCCATATCAGAAACTTAATGAACTTTAAAGGGTTTTTTCAATCTTTTTTTCAGTAATGCTAGGTATTTTATTTTACTGCTGATATCACCTATAACTGATGGGGACAGCCTCTTTGCTTTTTTTATCTTTTTTTCCAGTGTCACTGGTGCTCCACAATCAGGCTTTTGAGGTGAAACTTCCTGGAAGATTAAAACTGTGTGCCGGACCGAGACTCGAACTCAGGACCTTTGCCTTTTGCGGGCAAGTGCTCTACCAGCTGAGCTACCCAAGCATGGCTCACGCCCCGTCCTCACAGCTGCCAGTACCTCGTCTCCTACATTCTAAACTTTTACAGAAGCTCTCCTGCGAATCTTACAGAACTCGAGTCTCAGTCCGGCACACAGTTTTAATCTGCCAGGAAGTTTCATGTCAGCGCACACTCCACTGCAGAGTGAAAATCTCATTCTGGAAACATCCCCTAGGTTGTGGCTAAGCCATGTCTCTGCAATATCCTTTCTTTCAGGAGTGCTAGTTCTGCAAGGTTCGCAGGAGAGCTTCTGTAAAAGTTTGGAATGTAGGAGACGAGGTACTGGCAGAAGTAAAGCTGTGAGGACGGGATGTGAGTCATGCTTGGGTGGATCAGTTGGCAGAGCACTTGCCCGCGAAAGGCAAATGTCCCGAGTTTGAGTCTCGGTCCGGCACACAGTTTTAATCTGCCAGGAAGTTTCATATCAGCGCACACTCCACTGCAGAGTGAAAATCTCATTCTGGAAGCTTTTGATGTATTGAACGTATTTCATCCACCCAGTGGACTTTTTGCTAGTGATCATCAAGAAACCAACTGGTGAGCTCCAACTTTGCAGTGATTTGAAGGTGGCAGTCAATAGACAAGCTGTGATAGACACATACCCCACCACATGTCTGGAGGAATTGGTGATGAAACAGGCAGAAGGTCAATATTTTCAAAGTTGTAGCTATTGGGGGCATATCTGAAGCTCCTGCTTGATGAGGCACCTTAGCACTTACTTGTCATCAACACCCCTATTGTCTCTACAGGTATAAAGGGTAGCAAGTGTTCCAGCTCTTTTCATTGTTTCTTGGAGCAACTCGTACAATGTGTTCCTTGTGATTTCAACTGTCTGGATGATATTATGAGGGTTGACTGAAAAGGCATGCCTCCACCTTCATAACTCTTCAGCAGTTGGCAGCATTGGTATGCAGCAGGTACTGGCTTGTTCCGTAGCCTCTTCTCTACAGCTCCAGTTGGCAGGAAGCCTTAGCATTGAATGGTTGTGTTGTTACAGTGTAAAATATGAAGCCCTGAACAGACGGTCGGTCAATGCGATTTAAGCAACTTGCAGTCCTTGAATTCTTGACAGCAGAAGGTGTCACCTCAAAGAAGATTCATCAGAGAATGAAAGCAGTTTATGGTGATTGTGTTGATGTGTGTACTGTGCGTCTTCCTTCTCGTAATGTGAGAGGAGTCCCTGGCAAATTTCAAGCCTGTGCGCCTTCATTGCAGGAGTCATCATCCGGGTACCCATCGTGCACAGATCTTCGGATAGCCAAGCAAAGCAATAATGTGATCCACATGTTCTTGTGCTTGCAGTTTCTCTCTGAGTGATACGACAATCGTCCTGAGTCAATCTGTCAACATTTTGCTTGTGAAGCTCAGTGGTTACTGTCACAGGATGTTCAACTCTTTGTTTGTCATGCAGCTCAGATGTTCCCACCTCAACATCTTTAAATTTACTTGCCCAACGACACACAGTACTCACATCATCACAATCACCATAAACTGCTTTCATTCTCTGATGATTCTCCTTTGGGGTGTCACCTTCTGCTGTCAAGAATTCAATGACTGCACATTGCTTAAATCGCATTGACCGACCGTCTGTGCAGGGTTCCATACTTTACACTTTAACAACACAACCGTTCAATGCTAAGGCTTCCCAAAAACAGGAGCTGTAGAGAAGAGGCTACAGAACAAGCCAGTACCTGCCACATATCAATGCTGCCAACTGTTGAAGAGTTATCAAGGTGGAGGCATTACTTTTCAGTCAACCCTCGCATAATCATGGGCTCCTCCACCAAGGAGTATCTGTGGGACCTTCGGCTTCTATTTCAGACTCTGCAGGATGTGGGTGTCAAGTGTAACCTTGAACAATCACTCTTCTTTTAGCACTTTTTTGAATACATGGGCAAATGAGCCAGTGACCAGTCACATTGCTGTCATTGATGCTCTTCCTCTATCCTCTAACCTGAAGAGATTCAGGCTTTCCTGGACGAAATTGTTTATCATCATAAATTCATCCCACAAGCGGCTGCCAATGCACGTTCTCTTAATTGGTCACTAAAAGAGGGTATGCTGTTTATTTGGACAAGTGCTTGTGGCCATGCATGTATATCTTTGAAGGACAATCTTTGTTTAGCCCTTTGCCTTGCCACGTTCCAGCCAGATACGCAGCTTGTTTTGGATACTGAAGCATGTACATCTTTGAAGAACAATCGTTGTTTGGCCCTGTGTCTTGCCACATTCCAGCCAGATAAGCAGCTTGTTTAGGATACAGAAGCATCCCAGTTTGAGCTGGGAGCTGTGCTGACCCATTGCAGTGCTGACAGTTCAAAGCATCTGGTAGTGTTCACCTCCAAGACACTCAAAACAGTGTAGAAGAATTATTCCCTGGACGAGAAGGAGGTCCTCATTATCATTTATGCGATCAAGAAATTTCATGCATTTTTATATGGTGTGAAGTTTCACCTTGTCACAGATCACAAGCTGTTAGTGTTCCTGTTTAACCCCTACTGCATCTATCAGACAAGATGGCCTGCAGACTACAACTATGGACCCTGTTCCTCAGCCATTCCCATTATGAGATTCACTTCTACCCAACAGCTTAGCACTCCATTGTGGGCACTCTTTTGAATCTTTCTGTGGGTCCCAATGCCAGATTCAAGAGGAAATCCTTGACAGGGAAGCTCAGCAGGCAGAGTAAAGCTGTCCTGTTATGAGCTCGAATATCACTCTTGCTATCAGCATGGATCCTTTACTCTGCCAGGTGCAGTGAATACCCAGCAAGGATGGCCCAAATGACCTACAGCCCAAGCATCGGACCCCATCTGTAATTATTTTCTGCTGCACCACAGACTGACTCTTGTCAAAGGTGTGATCTTTTTGATGATGGAACATACCATTCTGTGGTAGTCATTCCAGCTTTCCTCCAGTGGGACATCCTTCATTTCTTGCATCACAGCCATTCGGATGTGTCACAGACAAAGATGCTTGCTGACCACTGTGTCTGTTGTCCTCAGGTCAGCCAGGTAATTGAACACTTAATTGCTGTGTGAACCAAGGTTCAAGTCACCAGGCAACTCTGTGGCAATGTTACTCACCATGGCTGTCACCCATGCAGCCATGGGAAAAAATCCACCTGAATTTCACAGACCCCTTCTTGGATGAATTTCAGCTGCTTGTCACTGATACATACTCTCAGTTTCCATACATCATCAGATTTCACGCCATGTCAACACAGTCTACTGTGCACGCTCTCACCCAGATCTTCTCCATTGAAGGCCTTCCCTGTGCCCTGGTGATGGGTAACAGACTGCAGTTCACTTCTCAGACCTTCCAAGACTTCCATGCACAGCATGGTATTTGCCGCATCAGGGTACCCCATTTCACCTGCAGGCCAACATGGTGGCAGAACACCTCACATGGATAAGTGCAGATGAAGAAGCACCTCACACTGGTGGGAGAGATGCTCATGTGTTTTCTTAGTTGTTACATGTCTACTGCTATTAGTAAGAAGCGTTGCTGCATGGGCACCAACTGCACACAGCGCTGCATCTCCTTCTGCTGATTCCTCATCCACTGGGTGGATGAAATACGTTCAATACATCAAAAGCTTCCAGAATGAGATTTTCACTCTGCAGTGGAGTGTGCGCTGATATGAAACTTCCTGGCAGATTAAAACTTGTACCCCTGTCAGGGCTCATGGATTCTGTCGGTCATCCACGAACCGGGGGTGGGGGGTCCTCACACTGTGGATGGGTGACAGCCTAGTGGCGCACTATGACTACCAATTACACTTATGGGTGGGGGACTGGCCTCCTCTGCCACTGCGTGGTGCATCTCCCAGGCCGTTCACCTATCAGATGCCAGTTTTCTGTTCTCTCCACTGCCTCTAGGGGCACCTCCTCAATCTTTGGTCCAGTCTCCTACACTGTTCACCATCATGTCCGCAGCTCCCTCATCTGCTGTCTTTTCTAGCCCTCTGCAAGATCATCAGGGGCTGCTGGAGAATGTGGTCCTTGCAAGCAGAGCTACCACGTGGACTGCAGGAGCCGCCTAAGCACATTTCTCCTCCTGACTCCAAGGACTGACTCCTGCTTTGGCATTAGCCCCTCCCTCCCCCCCCCCCTCCCCCCATGGCTGGTGTTACACAAAAGGACATCTGCCCATGACAGAGTCATCATCACCAGGGCCACTTATGGCCTTACCTTCCTGTTGCTACAAACAGGGAACATCTGTCCAGGCCATGGATTATGATCTCTGATGACTGAGAGGCCATAGACGTCACATTCCTTTATTTCATTTGCAGTCTATGGTACAGGGGAGGGACGCCAGTGTTTCACCAACTCACCATTGTCTTTCCCTGTAGGGAGAGGACTGTTTTAACCTACAGTGTTACCTCTCATTTCATACTGGCACCACTGCCATGGCTGCCATTACATTTTGTGAGATGCCAGTATGTGCCACAACTATTCAACTCACCGGCACCAGGCAGCATAGTTCCCTAGCTGCTCGTGGGACCACAATGGACCCTTCGACCTCTACGTTTCCCCCTACCAGTGGATTGGGTGGGCCACTGGTAGGACAATACACCCCATCAAAAAAGCGACTTCGTGCTGCGAGTCCTCCAGCGCCTGGTGTTACTAGAGATTTATCAGACTGTCGTAACAGAGCACATGCTGATAACCAAAATGTGTTTTTGATTGTCAAACGGAAGGAAGGTAGCTTTGAGAGATTTCTCCCTTTTACATCCACAAGTGTCTTGAGGGAATTGCAGGAACACTGAAATCTGTGAAGCGTCTGCGCAATGGGACTCTGTTAGTTGAAACTTCTAGTTCCCGTCAAGTCACTTCTCTTAGGAAAGCAACCTGTCTCAGAGAGTACGCTATCGAGACCGAGCTCCACTCCACTTTGAACTATAGTAAGGGTGTTGTGACATGTAGGGACTTGGTGGATATCCCCAAGGACGAGTTGAAATCTGAGTGGGCTGACGAAGGTATTGTCGACGTGCAGCATATTATGAAACGAGTCGATGGGGACTTGGTCAAATCCGACTCGTTTATTCTCACGTTCAATTGCCCGAGACTCCCAGAGCATGTTAAAGCGGGTTTCTTATGTTTGCCAGTATGGCCATATTTCCCCAACCCAATGCGCTGTTTTAAATGTCAGCGCTTTGGGCATACTACGTTGGGGTGCAATGGGATAGCCACTTGTGGTAAATGTGGTCAGCCTGCCCATGAAGGAGCCGATTGTTCATCGCCTGTGAAGTGCGTGAATTGCTCTGGGAGTCACTCTGTCTGGAGCCGGGTCTGCCCCATCTATCTCGAGGAACAGAAGATACAGGAGATCAAAACATCTAAGCGCATCCCCTATGGTGAGGCCAAGAAGCTCTTTAAGGCCATGCAGCCTCCTGTGTTTACAACATCTTTCACTTCCGCTCTGCAGAAACCGGTACAGTGGGCCACTGTTGCTACACAAATGGATGTTGCTAGTGTCAGCACTAATACCTGCGTTTGCCAGTGCACTTTGCTGTTGCGGTTGTTTTGCAACCTGCAGCTCTCCCCACAATGTCGGACAAAGCCATGGTTGCTGACATTGGGGTACTTCCTGCCCCTCCCCATATGGCGCCTTCTGCCCAGGCGAGTAAAGCTCCAACTGTTTACAAGATTCTGCATTCTAAGCCCCCCAAGACGAAGACGATGAAGGTGAAGGTTTTGCCACCTGAGGAGACTAGTCAGGGTCAGTCCGATGACGATGCCATCGTACTGTCTGACATCTCCCTTGGGTCGCCATCGGAGCTGATGGACATTGATGTCGACCGGGGGCGATATTCTCGCCCCAGGAATAAATCTCCGGCCAGTACGGTCTCTCCTCCAAAGCACAGAGGCAGGGTGAAAATTCAGCCACCCTGATGACTGGCTCACATATTACAGTGGAACCTGAATGGGTTCAGGACGCATGTGGCCGAATTACAACTCCTTGTACGAGAGCGCCCTTTGTGCTTATGTCTTCAAGAGATACATTTTTGGGCCACTGATTCTCCTTCTTTATGGGGCTATATCGTGTATCGAAAAGATGATCTGATTGGGGGAAAGGGCAAAGGGTGGTGTTGCGGTTTTTGTCCGTGACATGCACCACTAATCTGAGCTCCCTCTCGTTACGGACTTGCAAACAGTTGCAGTTGACCTTCTTGTGGGGCGGAGGCTCACAATCTGTTCCGTTTACTTACCGCCTCAGGATGCAATAGACTCTGAGGCTCTCACAGACCTTATTAGCCAACTCCCCCACCCATTTCTCCTTCTGGGGGACTTCAATGCTCATAATGTCTTATGGAGCTCTACGACTACTTGCCCCAGGGGTCGCATTCTGGAAAGCCTCATGGTGTCCGGAGAACTGTGCATCCTCAACTCTGGTGCTCCCACTCATTTCTGTACTGCTTCTGGGTCGTTGTCAGCTATTGACCTTTCCTTTTGCTCTCCAGCACTCATGGATTCTGCTCTGTGGGAGGTTGCTGCTGACCTCCATTCTAGTGACCACTTCCCCGTTTGGATTCGCCTCCTGGATGAGACTGTGGCATTACCAGTGCTGCCCAGGTGGCACCTCTGCAGAGCTGACTGGACACTTTTCAGCCATTTAGCTGTTTTGGAACACCGTGCCAGCATCCACGAATGGGTCGACCATGTTACAGCCATGATCCCCCATGCTGCTGAATTGTCGATCCCACGGGCCTCAAGTCATCCCAAGAGGCGTTCTGTCCCTTGGTGGACCACTGAGTGCCGCTCAGCCATCCGAGCCCGCCATGCAGCTCTGTGCTGCTTCAAGTGCCGTCTCTCAGCTGACAATCTTGCGGCCTTTCGGGTGGCAAGGGCCAAGGTGCGGCGAGTGATTAAAGAGAGCAAACGACGGTCATGGCAATCGTTCTTGATCTCCATCTCCCACTCCGCTAGTTCTACGAAAGTATGGGAAGCCATCAGGAGGATCTCCGGGAAACGCAGCCAACTACCTGTCATGGCATTGCTGCATCAGGGTTGTCTACTCACGGCGCCGAGAGACACTGCCCAGACACTGGCCATGCATTTTGCAGAATCTACTGCCACTATTAACTGTGATCCAGATTTCTGCCGCTACCGCACTGCCATCGAGAGGGATCACTTAGACTTCCGGTCTCCAAATTCTGAACCCTACAACTGCCCCTTCACAATGTGGGAACTGGATTCGGCGCTGTCTGTGGCTCATGATACTGCGCCAGGTGATGATCAAATCCTGTACAGCATGCTGCAGCACTTGTTGCTGCCATCCAAGGAAGTTCTCCTGAATTGTTTTAATATGAAATGGTCATCCGGCACGTTCCCTGACTGGTGGAGGGAGGCGATTTTGATTCCCCTCCTCAAACCGGGGAAGGACCGAATGCATCCCAGCAGTTATCGGAATATTGCTTTGACGAGCTGTGTCGGGAAGACATAGGAATGCATGGTCAACCGTCGCCTGGTTTGGCTGCTCGAGACCAGGCAGCTCCTTAGCCACTCTCAGTGTGGCTTTCGGAGATGTCGTTCAACTATAGACAACTTGACCCTGCTTGAGGCGGCCATCCAGCAGGCCTTCCTACGTAACCAGCATTGTCTAGGTGTATTCTTTGACATTAATAAGGCATATGACACTACTTGGTGCCGCCTTATCCTCAATCAACTCCATCAGTGGGGCTTTCGTGGCCATCTTCCCATCTTCATTCGGTCCTTTCTTTCCCGCCGCCTCTTTCGATATCGGGTTGGTAATGTGCTATCTGATTTGTATGTGCAGGAGAATGGTGTTCCTTAGGGAAGCGTTTTAAGTGTCACCCTCTTTGCCATCGCCATTAACAGTATCACGTCCACTATCCGGAGTCTGGCCAAGTGCTCCTTGTTTGTGGACGATTTTGCTGTTTTCTGTTCTTCCTCCAGTCTTGTCACTGCTAGTCGGCAGCTGCAGCTTACGATAAAGCAATTAGAGGCATGGACTGCGAAGACAGGTTTTACCTTTTCTGCAGACAAATGTGTGTGTGTTCATTTTAATCGTTCTCGACGTGCTTTTACCTCCCCTGAATTGCGTCTGAGGGACACCATTCTCCCCTTTAGGGACACTGTGAGGTTCCTGGGCCTCACTTTTGATTCCAAGTTGTCGTGGTTGCCGCACCTTAAAGACCTCAAGGTGCAGGCCCTGAAGGTGCTGAATATTTTGAAGTGTCTAAGCCATCGGTCCTGGGGAGCAGATCGGGCGCATCTGCTGCAGTTTTATAGGGCTTTCGTCTGGTCGCGTCTTGACTATGGATGCACCGTGTATGGGTCAGCGAGGCCTGTGTATCTGAAGATTCTTGATGCAGTACACCATGAGGGTATCAGGCTCGCCACTGGTGCCTTCCATACCAGTCCCATCCCCAGCCTGTGTGCTGAGGCAGGGGAACCGCCGCTTGCCATCTGGCGGAAACTCCTCATGGTGCGACGGGTGTGTCAATTCCTTGCCTGTCCTACCTCCCCTGCGTACCCTACTGTTGCCCGACCGCCTATGGAACGCCTCTTCTCCAGTCGCCCCAGGGCAACGAGACCATTTGGGATTCGTGCCAAGCATTTGCTTGAGTCCCTTGGTGTGGAGTGTGTGGCACCCCAACTCCAGGGTTTTACCCGCCTGCCTCCCTGGTTGCTCCAGAGGCCCAGCGTCATTTTAGACTTGTCAGAGTACCGGAGGAGCTGCACTCCAGCGTTTGTTTTTACCTCCTTATTTTACGATATTTTAAACCAGCATCCCAACCATGTACCAGTATTTACAGATGGCTCTAAACAGGGGGACTCTGTTGGTTGTGCTGTTGTTTTCCCTGAACGAGTTGTCAAGTTACGGCTTCCTGCGGCGTTTACCATCTTTGATGCTGAATTGTTTGCGATCTTGCGGGCATTGGAGCGGATGAGATGTGTTCCCAGTCTTAAGTTTCTCATCTGTTCTGACTCCCTGAGTGCCCTTCAGACCATGCAACACTTGTACCCAGCGGATACGGTCGTCCAGAACATCCACAATGCCCTACTCCGCCTGCAACGGCAGGGGAAGGAGGTTTCTTTCTGCTGGGTGCCGGGGCATGTGGGTATTAGGGGAAACGAACTGGCAGATGTGGCTGCCAAAGATGCATGTTCCCTCCTTCACGTTGTTGAATGTGCCGTCCCCCTCCATGCTGTTACCTCCATTTTGTGTTTTCGTGTTATGCATCAATGGGAAGAGGAGTGGCTGGCAGTCGGTGAAAATAAGCTGCGTCTGGTCAAGGCCACCACGCGGCCATGGCGTACGTCCTACCAGTCGTGCAGGCAGGATGAGGTTCTCCTCACTCACCTCTGCATCGGGCACAGTCCCTTAACGCATGGTTTTTTACTCCGGCGGGAGGACCTCCCAATCTGCAGTGCTTGTGGCATCCAGATTACTGTCCGCCACATTTTGCTTGACTGTCCTTTATTCTCTGACCAGAGGGTGGTGGTTTCCTTGCCACCGGATTTGCCCTCTATTTTGAAAAACGACGCAACGACTGTGGTTAAGGTCTTACGGTTTTGTGTCCTGTCCAATTTGTTGCCTCGGATTTTAGGGAGAGGATTTTAATGTGCTGCTGGGTGACTGGCTCATCCAGGGTTTAGGTAAGAGGTCCGCCAGTCACGATTACCTACTTGTTTCACTTCGATTTCTGTTCTCTTTTCCTTGTGTTTCCTTTCCTTTTTTAGTGCGTTTCTTTTCCTCTTGTTTTGCCTCTGCATAAGAGGATTTGGAACTGCGTCAGGCCTGTGTCTTTTAGCCGTTCTCCTTGTTCACTGTCCATCTTTTGTCCCTTCACCGCATGAGTTCCTGTTTCTATGCGTTTGGGCACTGATGACCACGCTGTTTAGTGCCCGAAAACCTCAAACCACACACACACAGCATAGTGTCGCTTGCTAGGCAATGGAATAATCAAACTTCAGTAGGCAACACCGCACCTGGGCCTGTGCACACTGCCAACAGACAGTGCCAGCTCAGCACACTGATTAACAAACTAACTTCATATAACCCTGGAAAGGAAAGTACTCTCATATCATTATTGTATTTCCTCGTAGTAACTTGGAGTAACTCGGACTCTGCTCTTGGGATGAATTGTAATTTGTATCTTGGACTCAGTGTGGCTTGTACTCTGCACCTGTATGTAATATTGGGGCTGTGTTCTCATTAAAATGGTTAGGACTTTGTGTTATCTCTTATTTGTACTTTTTAAAAAAATAAAAAGGCACACCCTAAATTATTTCATTGCATAACTACGCAAAAAAAGGATCATTTTCCATAGTTATGAGTGACATGCACAACAATTTCATAGTAAATTGGCATTTGTGAGTTACAGTTGTTGTGGTGTATATTGTAGCTACCACAGTGTGTTACACTTAATTTTCCTTTTCAATAGGTGTTTAAGTTATTTACATTTATCCTATATTTGTGCTAGTTTAGAGTTTGTTAATGATCAAAACCTTGAAACAATGAAGTTCCAGGTAACTTCAGGGAATCAATAAACTTTATCCCATGTTTGTCTCTTGTGATAACAGAAATCTCTTTGTTGGGTGTAAAGTGTTTCAGTTCTTAAAGGGGACTTGTAATCCTTTAGCATAGTACACTCCTGGAAATGGAAAAAAGAACACATTGACACCGGTGTGTCAGACCCACCATACTTGCTCCGGACACTGCGAGAGGGCTGTACAAGCAATGATCACACGCACGGCACAGCGGACACACCAGGAACCGCGGTGTTGGCCGTCGAATGGCGCTAGCTGCGCAGCATTTGTGCACCGCCGCCGTCAGTGTCAGCCAGTTTGCCGTGGCATACGGAGCTCCATCGCAGTCTTTAACACTGGTAGCATGCCGCGACAGCGTGGACGTGAACCGTATGTGCAGTTGACGGACTTTGAGCGAGGGCGTATAGTGGGCATGCGGGAGGCCGGGTGGACGTACCGCTGAACTGCTCAACACGTGGGGCGTGAGGTCTCCACAGTACATCGATGTTGTCGCCAGTGGTCGGCGGAAGGTGCACGTGCCCGTCGACCTGGGACCGGACCGCAGCGACGCACGGATGCACGCCAAGACCGTAGGATCCTACGCAGTGCCGTAGGGGACCGCACCGCCACTTCCCAGCAAATTAGGGACACTGTTGCTCCTGGGGTATCGGCGAGGACCATTCGCAACCGTCTCCATGAAGCTGGGCTACGGTCCCGCACACTGTTAGGCCGTCTTCCGCTCACGCTCCAACATGGTGCAGCCCGCCTCCAGTGGTGTCGCGACAGGCGTGAATGGAGGGACGAATGGAGACATGTCGTCTTCAGCGATGAGAGTCGCTTCTGCCTTGGTGCCAATGATGGTCGTATGCGTGTTTGGCGCCGTGCAGGTGAGCGCCACAATCAGGACTGCATACGACCGAGGCACACAGGGCCAACACCCGGCATCATGGTGTGGGGAGCGATCTCCTACACTGGCCGTACACCACTGGTGATCGTCGAGGGGACACTGAATAGTGCACGGTACATCCAAACCGTCATCGAACCCATCGTTCTACCATTCCTAGACTGGCAAGGGAACTTGCTGTTCCAACAGGACAATGCACGTCCGCATGTATCCCGTGCCACCCAACGTGCTCTAGAAGGTGTAAGTCAACTACCCTGGCCAGCAAGATCTCCGGATCTGTCCCCCATTGAGCATGTTTGGGACTGGATGAAGCGTCGTCTCATGCGGTCTGCACGTCCAGCACGAACGCTGGTCCAACTGAGGCGCCAGGTGGAAATGGCATGGCAAGCCGTTCCACAGGACTACATCCAGCATCTCTACAATCGTCTCCATGGGAGAATAGCAGCCTGCATTGCTGCGAAAGGTGGATATACACTGTACTAGTGCCGACATTGTGCATGCTCTGTTGCCTGTGTCTATGTGCCTGTGGTTCTGTCAGTGTGATCATGTGATGTATCTGACCCCAGGAATGTGTCAATAAAGTTTCCCCTTCCTGGGACAATGAATTCACGGTGTTCTTATTTCAATTTCCAGGAGTGTAGATCTAGAAATTAAAAGAGAATGGGCAAGCTTAGTTTAAAATTATTTGTTTAGTGTTCTGTAATATATTCCACTAACCCCAGTGCAGCCCTCCTGTGAATGCTGTTCTTTGGCATAGGATGAATTTTTTGTTGCTTATAAGTAGCTGGCAATCACTTTGACTACAGTGAGAGGATTAGCAGTAGCTGCAAATAGGTGTGTTGGGAAGGCTATCAAGAGCCATGTACAATAGATACCAAAGGTTCCAGAAGAACTATTCTGTCCTGTGGAAACTTCCTTTGCTAGACTAAGTACAGGATCTGTCACAGCTTGTTCACTTTATTATGAGTGACATTTCAGTGGTGCACTTAGACGCCTATATGGAGTAGACAGAGACCAGAGTGAACTCAAGATATTACACCAATCTCCATAATAGATAAGTGAGACACACTTCAGCTGTCAGGAAGCCTTCTGTGTGTGTGTGTGTCTTGCCAGGGAGAGGTGTATGCAGAGGAATAGAGAATATTTATTTTGTATTGTTGTTTTTCTGACATATTCTATATCGTGGAGGACCTCCTCACTATGGATCTATTTCAGTGAAAAGTATATCTAATCTAATCTGAATTTAAAAAGTCTGTCAATGGTTGGTAGTTCAAATATATCATAAACAATGGTACCCCTTAGGGAAGTGGACCAAAGGTTGAGAAGAATTTCCTTTTACACTCTCTGTATGTGCCTTGAGGTCTCGTTCAACATGATGAAGAGGTTGTTCTCGCAGGCATTGAGCAGACAGGGTGCAACCAGCTGCAGATTGGGTCACATGTTTGAACATATGAAGCCTGTTGTCTGGGCTCTGAGGTCATAAATGCATCATTCCTCTGCTCACTCTAGTGGCTAGCATTGCTACCTGTGGATCAAGGGGTCCTCGGTTTGATTCCTGGCTGGGTTGGGGATTTTATCTTCTTGGGGACTGGGTGTTTGTGTTGTCCTCATCATTTCATCATCATCATCATTTGTAACAGTGGCCAGATTGGACTGCATAAAAAACTGGACTGTGAAAAATTTGGACTTTGTATGGGCACTGATGACCACACAGTTGAGCACCCCACAAACCAAATGTCATCATCCTTTGCTCTCAGTAATCATTTAAGAAGAAACAACAGCAATAATAATAATAATAATAATAATAAAGGGCAAGGGAGCTGAACTGGCACCCCCTTTTACCAAGCCACTTCCAGAGGCAATTGCTCCATCCATCATGTTTTGTTAACCCAGATGCACTGTCTATAGATTTCATGTTCCAGAGGAGTTACAGTATTTGATGCAGAAAAAAATCACATTGAGAACATCAAGGAATAATACATTGTTGTACTGCAATAGGTGGCCACTTTCACTTGGTAGAGAACTCACCACTGTGTGATTTATGTGACGTACAAATTGTTGTACATAACTTTTTAAATTCAGATTAGATTAGATATACTTTTCATTGAAATAGATCCATAGTGAGGAGATCCTCCATGATACAGAACATGTCAGAAAAACAAGAATACAAAATAAATATTTATAAAGAAACACAAATATGCTAATGTACCTTCCACATACCCCAAGTGAAATGGTCCTCGTGGATGTGGAATAAGTAAAAAGCATCTGAAACATATCTTCATTTGCAATTCTGGCATCTTTCTTAGCTGCATTAGGTTTTAAGATATCACCCATTGGTGACACAAGAAAATCTGTGCTGGACTGGGACCTGAACCCAGATTTCCTGCTTGTCGCTAGTGGTAAATGCAGGTTCACATCTTGGGCTGGAACACTTTTATGTGTCACCAATAGGTAATATCTTTATACCTAATGCAGCTAATGTCAGAAGAGTCCACAACTGCGCTAAATTTCATAAATTTAGTACAGCTGCAAAATCATCACCAATATGTATTTTCGCAGACATTGTTAAGAATAACTTATTAAAGTATTCAGAGAATAGGATGCCCATTTTCTTAGCTGGATGTGGGAAACAAATTTTACTTTGTACCAGAGTGATTTTTTAATTTGATTTTGTCAGTAATCAAGCAGACATCTAAGTTTGAATCATTGTTTTAAGAATATGCATGTTCTTTCATTATTCTGCTAGGTGTGTCTTGTGCATCTGTTTTATGTGATTATACAGTTCTATTTTAGGTGTTAAATTTGTGTCAACATGCAGTTCACTCAGTGACAGGCAAAGGTCATTATAGCATTGGCTGAAGTTTCAGTGCTTGTCTCTTGTACTTCTCACATGTAAAGCACTTCTCTTTAAATATACCAGCAGTTATTATCTTTACCAAATATGCCTCAGGGATCTGGGTTAATGTTGCTCAACTTAATGACTTGTTTTAGTTAGGCCTTGTAACATATTGTAAGTGTGCCACGAAATCTGTAATCACAGGACAGTTGATTTTAACACAGTTAGAAAGAAGCCTCGTTCCACTCTGAACCATATTAGCTAATATTTAACAATAGTGTTGTCATTGCTGTTAATTTGAGCTCTTCCTACAACTTGCATATTAGTGATGTTTTCTTTCCACTTGATCAAGTTTCAGTTGGTGGTAGCTCTCAAGCTTTTTAATATCTTGGGATGGCTGTCTTTCACATTCGTGTAATGATGATGACGACATAAGAACAGCCCTACACATCATTATTTCTGAGTATATAACCCGTACATTATTCCAGAGGCGTCAGTACTTCAGTTCACAAAAAAATGCATGAGCTATGCAAATCCTTTTCTCCACTTCTGGTTCACTGTATCGTACGAGACACTTGGGTAGAGAAAGTAGCCACTTACTCCAGAGCTGTACGTAGATATTGTAACATGTGGACTGACTGCTCTTGGTGTAGGCTGTGTTAGTAGCATACTTTGTGAATCTTGATGGTGAGCCCACATTGGTCATAAGCATTCTTGTGGTGGTTTACTGCCACTTTTAACTCTTTTTAAAATTATGGTAATGTGTTGTTATAACTTCAAGTTGAACAAATATATTTCAAGGAAGACGCAATACGTGAAAGTCACAGATCAAGTAAACAGTGTAAGACGTGTATACACTTTAACAGTCAAATCATAACTGAGTCCAAGTCTAGCAGCCACTGGCTGGCTGGCCGCTTAGGTGGCACTGCTGCTGCATGGCAGGCAGACAGCGCCGCATGTAGAGGACGCGCGTAACTGCACGGCAGCACTTTGGAAGATCGGCGAGTCACAAAATGTGTAATGCAATTCAGTTTATCTGTGACTCTGGTTAGTTTTCTGGAGTGGAGCTAAATAAGCAACCACAATCCAGGATTGTGCTCTTGTCAAGTGCACTAATAAGAAGAAATTAAGCATGGTCAAACATCAGTTCAGAAATGTGAAGATACATTTGTTTGAACCTCTGACATCTCATTATTGTCAGTTGAGCTGGTGAAATTGTTCACAATTTTCAGTTTTCTAGATAAGCAGATGGCTGGACTAAACAGTTGTATTCCTTTATAAATTCTGTATGTCTTTGCTGTCAGATATTCTTTAGAGCTATCAAGTCTTCTGTTGCCACTATTTATGCCATATTTTTCTTGTTTCTATCTGAAATTTGTACAGGTCCTTAATGGTGGAATTTGGATCTTGAAGCAGCTCTCTATTTCAGAGGGATGAGACCCAAAAGTTCTATAAAGTTGTTATCAAATGCCATCTCTTTTCTATTATTTATTTTAGTTTATTATCAAAATCAGAGGTTCCCTATGTGAGTTTGTGCTAGTGTTTTAATATATGGTTCCTTTTCTTTATGCACTGATAAATACTCTACTGGTTCCACAAGTAAAATGCTATTCCTTTTCAGTTCATTTTGCCTTCTGACAATGGTACTGGTATGTAGGATATTTGATTTCCCCCTTATTTATCATCACATTATATTTGGGAAGCATCCCTGATCCACCACCTGAGCATGTGGCCTCTGTAGATTACAGGTACCCATAAAGATAAATCTTCGTCATCATCATAGTTTCAGTGCAAATCAATGAAAAGGATCATTGCTACTCACCATATAGGGGAGATGCTGAGTCACATATAGACAAAAAGACTGTCAGGAAATGAGCTTTCAACTAAGGAAGCATTTTTCAAAATAGACAAAAGGAGAGAAGTAGAAAGACTAAGGATTCATTGGTGGAAAAGTGAAGTGCTGGAATGGAAGCAAGGAAGGGGCTAGATGGGTAGGAATAATGACTAACAAAGTTGGAGGCCAGGAGGGTTACAGGGATGTAGGGTATATTGCAGGGAGAGTTCCTACCTGTGCAATTTAGGAAAGCTTGTGTTGGTGGGAAGGATCCAGCCTGTGAAGCAGTCATTGAAATGAAGAACATTGTGTTGGGTAGCATGCTCAGCATCAGGGTGTTCCAGCTGTTTCTTGGCCATAGTTTGTCAGTGGCCATTCATGCAGGCAGGTTGTTGGTTGTCATGCCCATGTAGAATGCAGCACAGCGGTTGTGTTTTAGCTTTTGAATCACATGACTGGTTTCACAGTAAGCCCTGCCTTTGATGGGATAGGTGATGCTAGTGACCAGACTGGAGTAGGTGGTGATGGGAGGGGACAGGTCTTGCATCTAGGCCTATTACAGGGATATGAGCCATGAGTCACGGGGTTGGGTGCAGGGGTTGTGTAGGGATGGATGAAGATAGAGGATATTATGTAGGTTTAGTGGGCGGTGGAGTACCACTGTGGAAGTGATGAGAAGGGGGTGGGGGTGGGGGGGGGTAGGACATTTCTCATTTCACAGCATGACAAGAGGTAGTCGAAACCCTGGTGATGAATGTGATTCAGTTGCTCCAGTCCTAGGTGGTACTGAATCATGAGTTGAGTGCTCCTCTGTGACTGGATGGTGGGACTTCTGGAGGTGGTGGTTGGTTGGAGAGATACAGCAAGGGAGATCTGTTTTTCTGCAAGTTGGGAGGGCAATTACAGCCTGTGAAGACCTCAGTGATACCCACGGTATATTTTGAGAGTGACAAATTGTCACTACAAATGCAATAGTGGTGGTTGGTTGGAGAGATACAGCAAGGGAGATCTGTTTTTCTGCAAGTTTGGAGGGCAATTACAGCCTGTGAAGACCTCAGTGATACCCATGGTATATTTTGAGAGTGACAAATTGTCTCTACAGATGCAATGGTGGCTAGGTTGCATGGAAGGGCATTCTTGGTATGAAATGGGTGGAGGGATTTGGGGTGATGGTGAGGCAAGGTCACAGTTAAGAAACTCTGGAAAGTTAACAGAGGATGATTTTAGGGCAGTGGGGTGGATCACGGTTGGATGGAGGAGTGAACTGAGTGAGGTAGGGTTCAACATTGGTCTTTGGTTGAGTCTGTTTGGTAGGATTGGTGGCAAAAAAGTGTTTTCAATGCAGGGACCGGGAGAAGGAAAGGTCTTTAACAAGTCCTGCATGATTGAATTTGGGAATGGGACAAAAGGTGAGGATTTTGGAAAGGACTGGTATTTTTGCAGGGCTATCCATCCTGGATTTTCTATTGTTTGATTTTTTCATTACAATCTTATGGATGTACTCAAGACTTTTTTATTTCTGATGGGGCAGTTGAAGTGACCAAATTGTTCCAGTCATAGTGGAATTAGCATTCCACGTAGTTTGCATGAGCCTGTTTATATTGGTTAACAATTTGGTAATGATTGAATAAACACTAATAGAGCATAGGAGTTAGTAAAAAGTGTATGTGTTTCTGTACAGAATCTTCATCATTGTATGCCTGCCCATTTAGAGGACCACAGTAGACTGTAATGCTTGATGTGACATGCCTTGCATTCATAGCAGTTGTATTCACATAGCAGGAACAATAAATGGATGAGAGGGTCCACCAAGTTATGATATGACATTAAAGTTGTAATGTGGATTGAATGATCAATGGGAAATTATCCTCTTGGAAAAATAGTCTACAACACAAGAATTACAATACAATATTTTTCTCTGTCACTGTATGTGACTTCTTCATTATCTGTTAAGACAAGATGTTTTTTGCCCCTATTATCTGTTAAGACAGGATGTTTTTTGCCCCTTTTTTGTGATAAAATACTTCATCTTTCCTCTTTCTTAACATTTACATGTGTCCTGTTTGACTTAGCATCTTGTGATGGAAGTTCTTCCTTTGCATCATTATTTAATGTTCCCTGATATGTTGATTTTCTGTGTTATGGCTAGAACATTCATGCATCATATCTCACTAAATTTTTATTTTTATTTAGTTTTTATATTCTTATCTTCATGTAAAAGTTCGTAAGTGATTTGGGTGTCCTGCATTTACATGATCTTGTCTTACTTTTTTTATTGTTACAGTACTGAAAGTGATTTGTTATTTTATGAGCTTCTTTTAGGTATTTTAGAATGTATGAGGTTTTTCAGTTTTATTTTTCGAAACTAAAGCAAGTTCCCCTATATTTCCAGACTGTTAATTACTAACTTTATTTATGACAGGTAAGTGAAAGTTTACTACTAATAAAATGTGTTTGCTGAGAAAGAGATGTCCAGTTTGGATTAATTTATTTGACTGATTTCATTCTGAGAGTTGACTGACCGATCACATACTGTTCTCCAGCCAAACATTGCCATCTATTTAGTGCTGTCATTCATTTTAAGTAAGTACTAGTGTCATCGTTTTTCCTGTCTTTTCAGAAATAAGGACCGAGAAATAGAAGAAGCTGAAGAGAAGCATCAGACTGAAATAAAAATTTACAAACAAAAAGTTAAACATCTTCTTTACGAACACCAAAATAATTTGGCAGAATACAAGGTAAGTGATAAATGTTATCTAAAGTTGACTGTTCACAGAAATGAGCCCTATAATCAGCAGCAGATAAGTCTCCTTGAACAGAAACAGCCTCGATGGCTTTTGTGCCAACACATAACTTGGAAGAAAATTTTTTATTACCGTACATTGAAGATCAATGAATAACCAGAGCACATATAATGCATTTTGACTAGTAGCAAGTGTGTCCAGAGCCATTTGTCAGAAACCCCCAAAACTGTTCTGCTGTTCACCACTGTTGTTCTTGCAGCTGAAAATGCCAGATGACTGTACATTTTAAAAGCTTACAGTTGCATTGTACTGTCATGGATCAATAACAGCCCCAGTGTCTTTTTTGAGTGAATATCTTTTTAGACAACTTGCTATCACTATGTGAGTGTAGGTATACAATCACTACCAGCACATCTGGATATGACATTGCTGTGGCTCTGTGTATTGTTGTTATTCCATGTCAGATTTTCCATTGTTTGATAAGACTAGGATGAATACATAAGTGAGAAATACTGTGTAATTGACTAATATGTTGTTTTATTATTACATTTTTTAGTTTACAAGTTTAAAAAATGAACATAACACAAAGTTTATGATATCCTAAAAAACACTCATAACCTGACAGATGTTGATGTTCAGACTGGTCAAGCATGACACACTGTTGCCATTTTTTGTCTTGATTCAGCATTATATTCTTTGGCTACAAGCATGAAAAATTTCTCCCCATATGATTTAATTGCATACCAGACTTTTATGGCAATGCAAACTGAAGTTTCCAGAAGGACTTTTTTATTGCTAAATGTATGTGTGTGCCGGCTTGCCCATGTGTAAATTGTCTAAAGATGACAATGTATCTGTTTTTACCAGTGGCTGTGAAATGAATATGAAATTTGAGTTAGTTGGTGATGTGACTGTGTATAATAGTATCTAAGATGTGGCAAATGGTACGTTGAGAACATGTAAAAGTTAGAGATGTAACAAATGGTTAAATAAACGATACACTGATCTTCTCAAAAGCTGAGAAGTGATTTTTTCTTTTCTTTCTTAGCCACCCTGGAACATCTCCTAAATATCCTGGCCCCTCTGAATCTCGGATAACTCTATAATTACGTAATCTGTTGCAAAGCACCATTGTGGCCATTTGACCTTGGCCGCTGATAACACCACAGCTTAAATGGGCCCTACATCTTCCAGGTCCATGTACGGGATAACAAATCATGCAACATCTGAAATTATTCTAAGTCCATTACCTGTTACCTATGTCATCCAGCTGGTGCTCTCCTACACATAAAAGGAACAACAAACAACGATATCTAAAAAAATAAATAAATGCATCAGAGTAATAGATTTGCTGAATTACAATTTTTACCTCCATGGGAGCTGAAATAATTACTGAATGAACATTATATAGACCAAAATATAGTAACAAGTAACAAATATTTTCATGCCTTGGACCTGCAAAACATGAAAGAAAACAGATATTAGTAAAATGGACACCTGTGGTTCATGTTATACTCTGATCACTGCCATCAGTTTGTCTATAGTGTTCAGTTATTGTATTGCACTGACAAATGAACAGAAAATCACTGATTACTTCATGGGGGTAAAAAATGTAGCCATAAAAAATTCTATCTAAAGCACATTACTTGCAGTACCATAAAAAAACATCATGCATATTAGATCAGCACTTACTGGATACAATAGCATCACAGTCCAAATGATGAAGCTTATTATTGACCCGCTACTGACCACCGTAACAAATATTTTCAACCAGACCTTAATCACAAGTGTTTTCCTGGAGGCCAGGAAAAAAAGACTAGTTAAACCACTACCTTAAAAGAATGTTACCACAGCACCCTCTGATTACCCACCTGTTGGTGTTGTTCCTGCTCTGTCCAAGACCTTAGAATATATAGTCCATGACCACCTAACAAAGTGCCTAACCAGATGAATACCAATCAGGTTTCTGTAAACATCTTAGCACACTATCTGCCTTAATAAAGGCAACAAATGATCTGAAGCTTGCCATGGACACACAAAACGGAAGTATCATGTGTTTCTTAGACTTCAGAAGAGCCTTTGTCACTGTTGACTTTCAGCATATTACTTGTCACACTTGGTAGCCCAAATTTCTCATGAAATGTGTTGCAATGATTTCGCTCATACCTGATGTCTTACCAGCAATGCATGATTTCCACCACCATTAAGTCACAATGGAGGCAGGAGGATCAGGACCCCCCCCCCCCCCCCCAGAGTTCAGTATTAAGTACTATAATCTTTTCATAGTATTTTGTCCTACTGCAAATATCACTTGTCTGCTGATGACCTCCGGCTGCAAAACAAATAAACTTGAAGACAGCTATCGAGAATCTGAGTACCGCCCTGTGTGCACTATTAAAATGGACACAGGATATCGGATTAAAGCCCAACCCATCCAAAACCCAGGTGGTACTGGTTGGTCATTCTAGGTTTGTTAGCCTGAAATATCAGGAATCCCTACCGTCTTCCTAAATGGGAAAGTTATCAACTTCTCTCCTTCAGCAAAGAATCTAGGAGTAATAATAGTTGAAAATCTGATTTGTATTAAGCACATAACTGCACTGTACAAGAAGCCATCAACATATTTTGATGCCCTGCAAAAATATAAAATGCTCTTCCCTCTTGACCTGAGAAAAAACTTGTACAAATACTTTTACTCCCAATTATTGAGTACAGCGATGTTATGCTGCAGGGCCTTTATCAGGAAAGCTCATGGCACCTGGAACTAATTATGAATGTCTGTGTTCATTATATCTCTGATGTTCAACTCTTTGATCATATTTCACAGTCATATGAGTAGCCATTCTGACTGCGAGAGATTTCCATACCCTCAGTCTTCTCTACTGTCTTATCAACAGACACTGTCCCTCATACCTCTCATCATTCTTAATGCTCTTCTATTGACAGCATGACAGGAACACCCTTTCCCATCATAGCAGCAAAATCCTTTCTGTCCCACTCAAAAGTCATTCTCAGCAGCAGGAGCCTGACTTTGACATAACCTCACATGTTATATTAGAGAACTGAATAACATGTCCAGCTTCAGAAGACATTTAAAACATACACGCTAAAGCAACAATAAGGATCACCATTGTCTCTGTTCACACTCATTACTCTTGCACATACTTTTGGTCCATATTTTCTTCACTTCCTAGTATTCTTAGATGGTGCAGTCACCTTAACTTCCCTTTCTGCAGGACACGCTGTATCAGAAAACATTTATTTTATGCTTATACAAATTCTTTTTATATCTGCCACCATCATCATTGTCATTATTATTATTTCTTTTCTTTCTCGGGTGTTATTTCTGGCTAAAAATGGAAAGTGACGTGGATCTTGATCAAGCGTGACTTCCTTTTAACTGTACGGTATATGTTACATTGCATTTAGGAACTTTCGGGTAATTGAACAAGTATCAATAATTACAGATTTCTGTAGTTGTATATATAAGTTTGGATGTAGCTGTAATGCATTGATGTACTGGTGGATATTGTGTGGTATGACTCCTGTAGTTGATAGTATAATTGGTTTGATGTCAACTTTATCCTGATGCCAGATGTCCTTGACTTCCTCAGCCAGTTGGATGTATTTTTCAATTTTTTCTCCTGTTTTCTTCTGTATATTTGTTGTATTGGGTATGGATATTTCGATTAGTTGTGTTAATTTCTTCTTTTTATTGGTGAGTATGATGTCAGGTTTGTTATGTGGTGTTGTTTTATCTGTTATTATGGTTCTGTTCAAGTATAATTTGTGTTCATCATTCTCCAGTACATTTTGTGGTGCATACTTGTATGTGGGAACGTGTTGTTTTGTTAGTTTATGTTGTATGGCAAGTTGTTGATGTATTATTTTTGCTACATTGTCATGTCTTCTAGGGTATTCTGTATTTGCTAGTATTGTACATCTGCTTGTGATGTGATCTACTGTTTCTATTTACTGTTTGCAAAGTCTGCATTTATCTATTGTGGTATTGGGATCTTTAATAATATGCTTGCTGTAATATCTGGTGTTTATTGTTTGATCCTGTATTGCAAACATGAATCTTTCCGTCTTACTGTATATATTGCCTTTTCTTAGCCATGTGTTGGATGCGTCTTGATCGATGTGTGGCTGTGTTGGATGATACGGGTGCTTGCCATGTAGTGTTTTCTTTTTCCAATTTACTTTCTTCCTATCTGTTGATGTTATGTGATCTAAATGGTTGTAGAAGTGGTTATGAAATTGCAATGGTACAGCCAATGTATTTATATGAGTGATTGCTTTGTGTATATTGCTAGTTTCTGCTTGTTCTAGAAAGAATTTTCTTAAATTGTCTACTTGTCTATAATGTAGGTTTTTTTATGTCTATAAAACCCCTTCCTCCTTCCTTTCTAGTTAATGTGAATCTTTCTGTTGCTGAATGTATGTGATGTATTCTATATTTGTGGCATTGTGATCATGTAAGTGTATTGAGTGCTTCTAGGTCTGTGTTACTCCATATCACTACTCCAAATGAGTAGGTCAATATTGGTATAGCATAGGTATTTATAGCTTTTGTCTTGTTTCTTGCTGTCAATTCTGTTTTCAGTATTTTTTTTCTTTTAGTTCTTCTTTAATATTTGTATTATCTATTCCTATTTTTTGTCTGTATCCTAGATATTTATAGGCATCTGTTTTTTCCATCGCTTCTATGCAGTCGCTGTGGTTATCTAATATGTAATTTTCTTGTTTAGTGTGTTTTCCCTTGACTATGCTATTTTTCTTACATTTGTCTGTTCCAAAAGCCATATTTATATCATTGCTGAATATTTCTGTTATCTTTAGTAATTGGTTGAGTTGTTGATTTGTTGCTGTTGTTGTTTTAGATTATCCATGTATAACAAATGTGTGCTTTTGTGTTGGTATGTTCCAGTAATATTGTATCCATAATTTGTATTATTTAGCATGTTGGATAGTGGGTTCAGAGCAAGGCAGAACCAGAAAGGACTTAATGAGTCTCCTTGGTATATTCCACACTTAATCTGTATTGGCTGTGATGTGATATTATTTGAATTTGTTTGGATATTAAGTGTGGTTTTCCAATTTTTCATTACTATGTTTAGGAACTGTATCAATTTAGGATCTACTTTGTATATTTCCAATATTTGTAGTAACCATGAGTGGGGTACGCTATCAAAAGCTTTTTGGTAATCAATGTATGCGTAGTGTAGTGACCTTTGTTTAGTTTTAGCTTGATATGTTACCTCTGCATCTATTATCAGTTGCTCTTTACATCCTCGTGCTCCTTTGCAACAGCCTTTTTGTTCTTCATTTATAATTTTGTTCTGTGTTGTATGTGTCATTAATTTCTGTGTAATGACTGAAGTTAATATTTTGTATATTGTTGGTAGGCATGTTATGGGGTGATATTTTGCTGGGTTTTCTGTGTCTGCTTGATCTTTAAGTTTCAGATAAGTTATTCCATGTGTAAGTGTATCAGGGAATGTGTATGGGTCTGCAATGTAACTGTTAAATACAGGGTTATTACAAATGATTGAAGCGATTTCACAGCTCTACAATAACTTTATTATTTGAGATATTTTCACAATGCTTTGCACACACATACAAAAACTCAAAAAGTTTTTTTAGGCATTCACAAATGTTCGATATGTGCCCCTTTAGTGATTTGGCAGACATCAAGCCGATAATCAAGTTTCTCCCACACTCGGTGCAGCATGTCCCCATCAATGAGTTCGAAAGCATCGTTGATGCGAGCTCGCAGTTCTGGCACGTTTCTTGGTAGAGGAGGTTTAAACACTGAATCTTTCACATAACCCCACAGAAAGAAATCGCATGGGGTTAAGTCGAGAGAGCGTGGAGGACATGACATGAATTGCTGATCATGATCTCCACCACGACCGATCCATCGGTTTTCCAATCTCCTGTTTAAGAAATGCCGAACATCATGATGGAAGTGCGGTGGAGCACCATCCTGTTGAAAGATGAAGTCGGCGCTGTCGGTCTCCAGTTGTGGCATGAGCCAATTTTCCAGCATGTCCAGATACACGTGTCCTGTAACGTTAACTTTTGGTGAATTGCGAATTTGCTGCACGAATGCGTGAGGATTCTCTACCACCCAGATTCGCACATTGTGTCTGTTCACTTCACCATTAAGAAAAAATGTTGCTTCATCACTAAAAACAAGTTTCGCACTGAACGCATCCTCTTCCATGAGCTGTTGCAACCGCGCCGAAAATTCAAAGCATTTGACTTTGTCATCGGGCGTCAGGGCTTGTAGCAATTGTAAACGGTAAGGCTTCTGCTTTAACCTTTTCCGTAAGATTTTCCAAACCGTCGGCTGTGGTATGTTTAGCTTCCTGCTTGCTTTATTCGTCGACTTCTGCGAGCTACGCGTGAAACTTGCCCGCACGCGTTCAACCGTTTCTTCGCTCGCTGCAGGCCAACCCGTTGATTTCCCCTTACAGAGGCATCCAGAAGCTTTAAACTGCGCATACCATCGCCGAATGGAGTTAACAGTTGGTGGATCTTTGCTGAACTTTGTCCTGAAGTGTCGTTGCACTGTTATGACTGACTGATGTGAGTGCATTTCAAGCACGACATACGCTTTCTCGGCTCCTGTCGCCATTTTGTCTCACTGCGCTCTCGAGCGCTCTGGCGGCAGAAACCTGAAGTGCGGCTTCAGCCGAACAAAACTTTATGAGTTTTTCTACATATCTGTAGTGTGTCGTGACCATATGTCAATGAATGGAGCTACAGTGAATTTATGAAATCGCTTCAATCATTTGTAACAGCCCTGTAATTTTGTTAGGTGTGAATGTGTTGGGGGAACTTCTTTAGCCAGAAATTTGCTATTTTATCTTTTCCAGGGGCTTTCCAATTGTGCGTAGAATTAATTGCTCGGGTGACTTCATGTTGCAAAATTATCACTTCAGGCATTTGTGGTATCATCTTGTATGTGTCTGTTTCTGCTTGTATCCACCGTACATGCCTGTTATGTTGTACCGGGTTTGACCATATGTTGCTCCAGAAGTGTTCCATGTCTGTTATGTTTGGTGGGTTGTCTATTTTAATGTGTGTGCTATCTATTGTCTGATAAAATTTCTTTTGGTTTGTGTTGAATATTTGGTTTTGTTTCCTTCTATTTTCACTTTTTTTGTATCTTCTAAGTCGTTTGGCCAATGCTTGTAATTTCTGCTTCTTTTCATCTAATTGCTCTATCGCTTCTTGTGAGATTTTACCTAACCTTTTTGGTTTTTTGTCTGATATTTCATTTCTTATAAATTGTGTTAGCTGTCCGATGTCTTTTCTCAGTTTTTCTATTCTGATCTGGAGCCTGTGTTGCCATGCTGGTTTTGTGGGTTTCTTCTGTGTGTTGGTTGGTTCTGATCTCTGCCTAGTGTGTATATTTAGTGTAGTGAGTGCTCCTATATAAACCAGTAGTTGTAACTCTTCCATAGTTGTATTTTCATTTATTTTGTTGTGTATGATTGTGTTGATAGTTGTTATTGTTGTTTCGACTTGTGGGTTACTTGGTGGTCTATGCAAGAATGGTCTAATGTCTGTATTTGTGTCTTTGTATTCTATATATTTTAGCTGAAATTTTTCTTCTATATCTAACGTGTGTCACTTCATGTTCTATTTGTGCTTGTTCTGTTGGCTGTCTTAAGATTTCGTTTTCCTCTGATTGTTTAATTGATGCGTGTTGTTCTTTGTTTGTTTGTTCTGGAAAGTTTGAGTCCATTACTATATTTTCTTCTTTTTCTGATTGCACATTCTTTTGTTCCAGTATTTGTTGTACTTGTTGTTTGATGTTTTCTAATTCTGACTGGGGTATCCTGTTATTTTTGATTATTACACGGATCTGATCAGCTAGTCGTTGTTCTGTTAAAAATTTTAATTCTGGGTATCTGGTAATAAATTTTGTGTATACTTGTGATCTGTATCCAGTTGTGTTGGTTCCTAAGTTTGTTGCTTGGTAATAACAGAGCATGAGGTGTTGGTTAACTACATCTGACCGTCTCATCCTCTGTCTTTGTTTTCCTTCTAGGGTGGTTGCAGGAAGCATATCCTGCAAAACACCTCTATTTCGATTTAAATCATTTTCCGTGTGACTAGCAGTGTCGTTACCATTGTGGATGGGCATAGGGTTCAAGCGTCGTCCCCGACCATGACAGCGCTTGTTCGAGGCTTCGTTAGTTCTGTCCTGAACCAACGAATCACACTAAATGGGGGGTTAGCCCTATTAGTGGTTTGTTCTTTTCGTCGCCTTTTATGACTGGCAGAACATACCGAAGGCCTATTCTTCTTCTTCTTATTATTATTATTATTACTACTACTACTACTACTACTACTACTACTACTACTATTACTATTAGTATTAATATTATTATTACTGTTATCTCTGTTAGTGGCAGCAGCTGCAAGAGTGCAAGTACTACCTATATTAACTTTATTATTCATTTACTCACATTGCCACTTCAGACACTCAAATAATTTTCATATTACTTTTAATATTAAAATTGTTATTTCTTAGGTAACTATGATGTAAAAATGATGGTGTATGTGTGGTGAAAGCCTGGTCTGATGTAAGAGAGGGTCTGGTGGCCCTAATCAGATCAGGTTAATTAAATAAATAAATAAATTATAACCTCTGTGATTCCCTGTTGACAGGCAGAGAGCATGGTTTCTCTCAGGATGGCACAAGATGATTATACTGATCAAGAAATGGAGTTATTGGCAGACAAGAAAGACTTGAAGAGCCGTCTGAGGGATCAGGAACTGGCACATCAAGAAGAAATGAGAAATGTCAAACTGGTAGGGGGCTGTTTTGTTCATATTTTGATATCACTGATTTCTTGCTTCAGAGTTATTTGTTACTGCATTTGTAGATTGTGACCTCAGATTATAATCTGCACATTTTTGTTTCCATTTGCAGGAGCACAGTGAAGCACTTAGTAAGGCAAGAGAAAAATTTGAGTCAGAAGCTCGAGAAATAGAAGCAAAGTATGAAAGAAAACTTGTTACCCAACGGAATGATATATGCATGAAGTATGACATGGAACTCAAAGAGCTGGAAGAAAGAAAAAACAAACACATTACAGAACTTATGAAAAATCATGAGAAAGCATTCTCTGAAATAAAGAGCTATTACAATGATATTACCTTAAATAATTTGACACTTATAGCAAGCCTTAAGGTATCGCTGTGATTTTATTTTTGTCCTTATAGGACAGAGTCACTAATATTAAGAAATTTTGGAAAAAACACACCATGTTAATTTGTGTGTGCATGCTATGTGTAATGTACGGAGTATAATTCCATGTAAGTGTGACTCAAATGGAGAATGTGTAACAATTATTGCAGGAACAAATGGAGGAAACAAAGGAACATGAAGACCGTATGGAAAAAGAGCTACGTGAACTTAAAAATGAAAACAAAAGATTAGTGCAACCTTTTGAAGAGGCTCAAGCTACTGTTGCAGATCTGACACGAAAAATGCAGACCTGTGAAAAGGACAAAGAATCTTTAATGGTAAGAGGTAGAAAGGATTTGAGATTACATATAGTATATATTTTAAGAACATCTTACTGTGAAATCTGTCTGAAGTGAAATTATTTGGCTTCATTAGAATTTTTGGCATTGCAGAGATTTGAAGCTTACACTGATTTATTCTAAAATGTACATTTAACCATGAATGGAATTCTGTTGGGGAGTGCAATACATTGTTTTTGTGGTCTTCAGTCCAAAGATGGGTATGAAAAAACTCTCCAGGTTGTTCTATCTTGTGCAAGCCTCTTCATCTCTATATGTGCAACCTACATCCATTTGAATCTTATTATATTCCTCTCGTGGTCTCCCTCTACAATTTTTATTCCCTGATTTCCCTCCAATACTAAATTTATGATTCCTGATGTCTCAAAATGTGTGCTGTCAACTGATCCCTCTTTTGATCAGATGGTGCAGCAAAAGTCATTGCTCCCCAATTCTGTTCAGTATCTCCATAATAGTTATGTGATCTGTCCACATAATCTTCTGAATTCCGTAGCACCACATTTCAGAAGCTTATAATTCTTGCCTGACTTATTATTGTCCACATTTCACTTTCATACAAGGCTACATCTAGACAAGTAGCTTCAGAAAAGATTTTCTAACACTTAAATTTATCTTAGATGTTAAAAAATTTCTCTTTTTCAGAAATTATTTCCTTGGACTATAGCCACTCTTCATTTTACATATTCACCACACTGAACATCATCAGTTAATTTGCTATCAAAAATGGCAGAACACATCTACTACTTTTAGTGTCTTGTTTCCTAATACAGTTCCCTCAGAATATTCTGATTTAATTCAACAACATTACCCTTCTTTTATTTTTGTTGGTGTTCATATTATGTCCTCAGGGACCGATGACCGTAGCAGTCTGGTCCCTTTAACCCCCACAAACCAACCAACCAACCATATTATGTCCTCCTTTCATGACACTGTGCATCCAATTCAAATGCTCTTCCAAGTCCTTTGCTATCTCTGACAGAATTACAGTTTCATCAGAGAACCTCAAAGTATTTGTTCTGCTCTCTGAACTTTTTTAATTCCTGCTCCAAATTTTTTGTTTTGTTTTCTGTACTGCTTGCTGAATGTACAGATTTAATAACAACAGAGGTAGGTGATGACCCCATCTCACTCTCTTTGCAACTGCTACTTCCCTCCATGCCCTTTGACTCTTTGTAACTGCTGTCTGGCTTCTGTACAAGTTATAAATAACCTTTCACTTTTTGTATTTTGAGAATTTCAGAGTACATTCCAACTAAGCTTTAAGTCTATAAATGATAAAAAAAAGGTTTTCTTTTCTTTAGTCCAACTTGTAAGGTAAGATGTAGGGTCAATGTTGTATTGCATCTTCCTACAGTTCTCCAGAACCCAAACTGATATTTCATGAGGGGGCTTTTACCAGCTTTTCCATTCTTCTATAAATAATTCATGTCAGTATTATGCAACTAAGACTCATTAAACTGGAAGTTTAATATTGATACCTGTCAGCACCTGATGTCTTTGGAATTTGAATTATTACATTCTTCTTGGTGTCTGAAGGTATTTCACCTGCCTCATATATCTTGCACACCAGATGCAATAGTTTTGTCATGATTAGCTTTTCCAATGATATCAGTAGTTCTGAGGGAATGTCATCCACTTCTGTTGCCTTGTTTCAATGTGTTCTGTCAAATTCCTCCTGCATTATCACATCTCCCATATCATCTTCATCTACTCCTTCTTGTGCAACTTTGTACTGACACAATATCAAAAGTAACACCAATTAAGTTTCATTCTGCTTCCACATGAAGAGATTCACAATAACACCGACTGAAGTATGGAATGGTACAAAGTCTCAGAACCGCAGAACACATCAATATACAGTCTCATAGGTGAGCATGAATAAGTAAGTAGACATACATGAGGCTGAGGGCCCAGCACACCTGGCTTATATTGGGCTGTTGTGCACACAGCACAGAGCTTGCTGCACTGACTGTCCAGCTGTGGAGGCACTTTTGTATCATGCACTGTTGTATTATGCACATTCATGCTCCAGGGTTACAACACTCCTTCCCCCTTGGGAAAAAGTGTTCACTATGGAGATGTCAATGTCTTCATCAGTAGGTGACAACTATTGGAGAGGGGGCATGCTGGCATTGGAGAATATGGTCTGAAATGGCACAGGTGTGGACAGGCATTGCCACTTCTGTGTGAGAGGCCATACGGGAGCACTGGTGCTGTATCCACGTCCACGCAGACACTCAGCAATACAAGGCAGATCCCATCAGGTGGCTGGGCATTGGCTAGAGAAGACGAAGTAGCGTATGGCGCTGGCGACTGTGAAGCAGCTCTGCAGCACTATGGTCGCTGGCTGGAGTGAACCTATATGAGCTCAAGAACCTACCAAAGGCTTCCTTGGGAGAAGATTCAGTGCTGTATTTTTTTATCTGGGTTTTGAATGTCTGGACCAGCCACTCCACCTCTCCATTGGACTGAGGATGGAAGGGAGGGGCCATAACATACTGGATGCCACTCTTTGTACAAAAATCTTAAAAATCTTGAGACACAAAGTGTGGGCCTTTGTTCACTAAAGCATATACAACAGTCCTTCTGAGAAAAATATCTTTGAGAGGTCTGTGACCTTAGCTGCTGTGGACGTGGATGGGCAACAAACCAAATCAGGAAATTTTGAAAAAGCATCAACTACTAAACTACTACAAGCCAAAAGGAGAAATAGACTGACAAAATCAGCATGAATACCTGCAGAGGTGCACAGGGGGAGGGGGGGGGGGGGGGTGGCCATGGGAAAAGAGAGGCCTATGGTGCCTCCTGATGGATGGTGCACTGTGGACAGGCTGTCACAATGTGTGTGATCTGATTATCAGCACCAGGCCAAAACACATGGCAGTGGGTCAGCAGTTATGTTATGAGAGACACCCCAATGTTCCAGGTGGAGAACTTGCATGACGTCATGCTGCAGTGTGGATGGAATCACTATCCTGGCTGCCTACTCTTTTTGTGAATTGTGTCTTATTTATCTCATAACATACCTGTTTGATTCAGATACAGGATAAATGTCAAAATTGCAGTAAAATCTCACCATGAACACAGTACAGCTGACATTAACAAACCGCATCATAATAATAATACAATTTTGTTATATATACATACAGTAAAATCTAACACTTAATTACTGCTTGCTCTAATTATCATTTCATCTTCTATGAATTCCTCTACTGAATAGTAGCATTCCTCCCACAGAATCTGCTGTAGCCTCATTTTTAAAATTTCTGCCTTCATAATAAATACGTTTTTGCCCATTAACTTGTTATACAGGGTGAGTCACCTAACATTACCGCTGGATATATTTCGTAAACCACATCAAATACTGACAAATCGTTTCCACAGACCGAACGTGAGGAGAGAGGCTAGTGTAATTGGTTAATACAAACCATAAAAAAATGCACGGAAGTACGTTTTTTTAACACAAACCTACGTTTTTTTAAATGGAACCCCGTTAGTTTTGTTAGCACATCTGAACATATAAACAAATATGTCATCAGTGCCGTTTGTTGCATTGTAAAATGTTAATTACATCCAGAGATATTGTAACCTAAAGTTGACGCTTGAGTACCACTCCTCCGCTGTTCGATCATGTGTATCGGAGAGCACCGAATTACGTAGGGATCCAAAGGGAATGATGATGGACCTTAGGTACAGAAGAGCCTGGAACAGCACATTACGTCCACATGCTAACACCTTTTTATTGGTCTTTTTCACTGACGCACATGTACATTACCATGAGGGGTGAGGTACATGTACACACGTGGTTTCCATTTTCAATTACGGAGTGGAATAGAGTGTGTCCCGACATGTCAGGCCAATAGATGTTCAATGTGGTGGCCATCATTTGCTGTACACAATTGCAATCTCTGGCGTAATGAATGTCGTACACGCTGCAGTACATCTGGTGTAATGTCGCCGCAGGCTGCCAAAATACGTTGTTTCATATCCTCTGGGGTTGTAGGCACATCACGGTACACATTCTCCTTTAACGTACCCCACAAAAAGAAGTCCAGAGGTGTAAGATCAGGAGAACGGGCTGGCCAATTTATGCGTCCTCCACGTCCTATGAAACGCCCGTCGAACATCCTATCAAGGGTCAGCCTAGTGTTAATTGCGCAATGTGCAGGTGCACCATCATGCTGATATCACATACGTCAACGCGTTTCCAGTGGGACATTTTCGAGCAACGTTGGCAGATCATTCTGTAGAAACGCGATGTATGTTGCAGCTGTTTGTTACAACGCGCAACTGAACGTCGGAGGTTTCAAGCGTCAACTTTAGGTTACAATATCTCGGGATGTAATTAACATTTTACAATGCAACAAATGGCACTGATTACATATTTATTTATATGTTCAGATGTGCTAACAAAACTAACGTGTTTCCATTTTTAAAAAATGTAGGTTTGTGTTAAAAAACATACTTCCATGCATTTTTGTCTGGTTTGTATTAAACAATTACACTAGCCCCTCTCCTCACGTTCGGTCTGTGGAATCGGTTCGTCAGTATTTGATGTGGTTTACGAAATATATCCAGTGGTAACGTTAGGTGACTCACCCTGTATATTGTCATCCCCATATAATGTGGAATCTGTGCATATTATTTCAACTGGTGTGTGGGTAGCATAAAATTATTTTTATTTCTCATGTTATATATGTGTTTAAAATGATTCTCCTCAAATAATTTTTTACTGCTACATAGGAAGATTATAATTTCATAAATGTATATGGAGGGAACAGTTAGGATTTGTAGTTTCCAAAATAATGAGGCGACATGACTCTGTTTGCTGTGCAGTGTACATGTATCTGACAATTTTCTTTTGCAGTTTCAGTATTTGAGACACACTTCTTGAACTTTCCCAGAAAATTGTCCCATATCTAATGACAGATTCAAAATAACTATGATAAGCAATTTTTGTGTACTCATGTCAGTGGAATTTGCTAGTATTTGCATTGAAAAGGCAAAACAGCATTGTTTATTTTATAGGAGGTCAGTATGTGTATTCCAGCTTAAGTTCTTGTCCACATTCAGTCCCAGGAATTTGACCATGTCAACTTCTTTCATAAGCTGATTGTTATGTTGTATTTTAAGCTTCACACATTTTCAATATTTGGTTTTGAAATGTGCCATATGGGTTTTTGCAATGTTCAGTTTCAACCCATTTAACTGGAACCAGTTTTCCAGGGTATCCAGTGTGCTTACAATGGAGCTTGGAATTTTGTCGTCTAGTAACACAGAAGTATCGTCTGCAAAACAGAACTGATGGGGAATTTATATTTATGGATAAGTCATTTATGTCGAATAGGAACAGGATTAGCCTCAAAATGGAGCCTTGAGACATGCCTTTCCCATCTGAGGTGATTGTTATCCTTTGTTTTCTGTTGTGTAAGTATTACGTTAGCCAATTTAGAGTATTTTCCTTAATCCCATATTTGTCTAATTTGTAGATAAGCAAGTCATGGTTCACAGAGTCAAATGCTTTCATGAGATCACAGAAGATACATGCAACTTTACTCCTCTGGCCCAGTGATTTGCATGTCTTTTCAATAAAGTTATTCACTGCATCCAGAGAGTTTTTTACTGGTTGAAATCCAGATTGGTTACTTATAATAATATCATTTTTACAACAATACTTTTGACCTGGTTTGCTACTTTCTCTAACACTTTTGACTGGACTGGAAGAACAGAAATAGGGCGATAGTTTTCCATGGCTTCCCTTGGAACTTTCTTGAACAGAGGTCTGACTTTGGCATACTTCAAAATATTGGTAAAGCATCCATCTTCAAAAGACTGGTTGAATATTTTAGTTACGGGAGGTGCTATTATGTTACACACTGTTTTAATCACATTAGTGTGCATCCCATCACACCCAGCAGAGTTTTTATTTTTTAATGATAATATAACATTTTTCACATCCTTTATTGTGACTTTTTTTAAATCCGTAAGATACTAGCTTCTTGGCTCAGTCCAAAGGGATTTACTTTACTCTGATACTCCGCTACATCAACATCTGACTTCGCCACATTTATGAAGAATTCATTTAAACAGTCTGATATTTGAGCTAGGTTTACAATGAAGCTGTCATCTACTTTAATCCTTGACAGTAACACATTATCAAGAACTGGTAATGGTGGTGGAGAGCACATTAATTATGCAAAGAACCTGATCCTTGGCCTGGTAGTTTATTCAGCCAATCATTGTGGAAAAAGTGGAAAACCTGATGTAAGACAGAACCAGCCACGACAGCTGCCAAAATCCAAGAACTGGTAATGGGAAAACCATCCATGCTGTTTTTGGCTTTTTGTCTAAATGGAAATACAACATTTCATTCTGAGCAAATGTTGGACTGGGGTCAATTGGCAATTGAGAAAGAGCATCCGAATTAGTGTATTGGGATGTGAGTTGGGAATGAATCTCATAGTTATAGCATTGCAGATGATGGACTGCTTTGTCCAGTAAAGATGTTGAGAGATTGAAAAGAGAAACCAGAGGTTTATAATTCGTGATCAAATGAAATTTAGAACTGTATCATAACATGAGCCTTTTTGAGCACATACAAAATAGCAAGGCTTCTTTTTCTAGTTGCCAGAAGTGCTG
The DNA here is from genome assembly GCF_021461385.2 of Schistocerca piceifrons. NCBI lineage: Eukaryota > Metazoa > Arthropoda > Insecta > Orthoptera > Acrididae > Schistocerca > Schistocerca piceifrons. Next base: position 192,967,712 of record NC_060141.1, read on the forward strand.
TTGCACCTGATTCAGAAATTTGAAAGCATGCACACTGCCCCAAGGCTGTACTGGGAGGCACCTTTTGCCAAAATAAGATGTTGATCTGATTGGAAAATAATCAAGTGTGGTGCTGAGTGTAATTTGGATCTTTATAGGATAAAAGCATGCTGTCAGGTGGGCAACCGGTGAAAAGGAACATTTTTATGTAAGACAGCATGAAGTGGATGGGCCAATGTGGTTGCATGAGGGAGAAATTTATGGTAGTGCATAACCTTTCCAAGAAAGGCTTGTGATTCTTTGACATTTGTGGATTTGTAGGACATAGCAAAGCTGGGCCATTCTGTGTACAGGAAGCCAATGCATACAGACTTATATCTGCATAGCCACAGCTTCCATCATCTGTCTCAGAAGAGAGCTATGCTGAATACTTTAGTACACAGAACCAGTACTATTTCTGACAAGGACCATTTGACGACTGTTTTCAAGAGAATTGGTTATTCTGCCGGTGAAATTAAATCAGTATTGTCCAAGAAAGTAAGACACGATTCCGTCCATAAACAAGAAGAGGACCAACACATAGCATGGCTTCCATTTTGCGGTGCTACAACAAGCAGGATAGGCAGAGTCCTTAAGAGGCAAGGAATAAAACCAGTTTCCGACCACCTAGGAAAATTAAGGATATGTTGAGACCAGTCAAAGATAGTCTCTGCTTAAGGGTGCCGGGAATTTGTAGTATTTCTTGCGAATGCGGCAAGAATTACGTGGGCCAGTCGGTAATAACCGTTGCCGACCACTGCATCAAGCACCAGCGCCACCTGAAATACAGGTATTTGGAAAAATCTGTGGTGCCTGAGCATAGCCTGCTTAACAAGCATAAGATTTTATTTGAAGAAACGAGAGTAATAGCCCATGCACCGAATTACTGGGACTCTGTGATCCGGGAAGCAGTCGAAATTAGACTTAGCGATAATAACTTTAACAGAGACAATGGTTATGCACTTACAACACCTGGAAGAGTACACTGGATAAAGAAAAATCGCAGAGGAAAACTTCCCGCACTTTACCTCCTGATTCAAGGGGTGGCGCTGCAAGCAACGCGGGATAGAAACTACATCTATGGGAGTAGAGGGCACCACTTCACTATACACCATATTGCTGTTGCTATGACGTATTCCAGCCAATCAGAAGCGGTCCTTTGCATCTAAAAGTGGGAGTCTCGCCAGTTCACGACAGTCAGTTTTAGCCGACGTCGACCTTGGAGGTAGTGGTCGAAAGCTTGGAGTTTTATTCTGAATTGATGCGGCATGTACACCGAGAGACTTTTATTCACAGCAAAGCTGTAATTGCATCAACATGCTAGCTTAAAGGCTTACTGCCAGCATACGAGACTTGAAAAATGAGATAGATGATAGACAGCTGAAAAAAATGTTATTTGTCCGGATACATTTGAAACCAGCAGCTTGTTGCACCATGAACAAGGCACAAAGGTTCTGCAAACATTCATCTGTTGGGGGACAATATCGTCCAGGTAGTTAATGCACTCTGGCATGGAGGCCGAGGCCGTGAGTTGCTCCAAAATACATTTGAGAAAGGCAAGGGTGCTAGCCACATCAAATTGCAGGCACTAATATTGATGTAACCTGAAAGGGGTATTCACTTCAAAGACGCATTTGAAATCATCATCCAGAGGGAGTTGTAAGTAAGTTTCTAACAAGACCATTTTCAAAAAATATTGGCCTCTGGAAAGCTATACTAAGAATTTATCCTGATGGGGTAAGGGATAGGTATCAATAACAGACTGTGAATGTACAGACATTTTAAAATCACCACAGAGCTGGATGTTGCTTTTAGGTTTTTTGATAATTAACAATGTAATAGACCATTCACTAGGAGAGACAGGTGTGATAACATCCCAATATGTAAATTAATCTAGTTACAATTTGACTTGCCGCCGTAATGCTGTTGAGGCTGGGTGTGCACGAAAAAACGCAGTTGTGCCATTGGTTTCATTGTGATGTGAGCCTTGAAGTTGGTAACACACCCTGAACCTTCCAAAACCAGGGAGAAATGTTCTGAGCAGAGTGAATTCAGATGTTGGAGCAGAACTTGGTTGAATATCAGATGCACTTTGTGAGAAATAGAGAACGCAAAAATTTTTAAGGCGTATAACCCAAATAAATTTCAGTGTTGGCATCATCCACTACTAGGAAGATCAAAGGCCAAACAAATGCTTTTCACACTATGGAAGTAGAAAACTGTCCCAGAATGGGTATTTGTTGTTTGTTGTACTCACCAACCATCAAGAGACACAGGATTATGCCAGTGACCCAAGATCCACATAGATTTGTGAATTTAACAAAGTCACTGCTTCACCCACTTGCTTTTTTGACTTAACATACACGGCTTGCCCATGTTGAGCAAAACATTAAGGGCATGACGGAAGAGGAGCACTGCTGCTGCTGCTTTGCACAGCACTGCCCTATGCAGTGTGGTGGCTGCGGTTGCACAGCCATGATGTCGTCATCTCCCATGAGTTGACTGACTGTGGCTGAGGAGGTGAGAAAGCAATAGCAGCTACTGCACACTAGGCTTCTATCTTTTGTCCCGCTGCCCTAGGTATCTGTGAGAGAAGGATTTTCATATTGAGAAGCTTGTTCACAAACTCCCCTATCAAGTGCCAGACGTTCTATTGCATCATGAACCATTGAATTTTTGTACAACTGCTGCGGTCACTTTTGATAATGGTAGAAATCAATGCAAGCAGCAATAACTTGACTATGTGTGCAATGATAATTAGTGGGCAACTGACACATTTCATTAAATGAGAGACTAGCTGTACCTGAAGAGGGGCTAGGTGACACAAAAGGTGATAAACATCAGGAGAAATCCATGACAAAAGTAAAGCCTTATACAAGTTGTGGTTGGCAACCCCTGAAGTTTGAAAATGTTATGAAAGGCATTTTTCATAAGCATCCCAATCATCTGCTGAATCATCTTAAGAAGGAACTGGTAGAGGTTGAATCAACAGTGGTGGAACCTGGCATATCAGTGAGGCTGCAAAATTGTTTGGCTGTATATAAAGCTAAGAAATAAATGTGCTGGATAGAATACCACACTTACTGCCCAGTATCTTGTAATGCTGAACAGACATAATATCAGAAGTAACACCAACCAAGTTTTATTCTACTTCCACATAAAGAGATTCACAACAACACTGAATGAAATATAGGACAATACAAAGTCTCATAACTATAGAACACATCAGTATACAGTCTTGTCGGTGAGCATACAATAAGTAAGTAAATGTAAGTGAGGTTGAGAATTTGGCATTCGTGGCTTATATTGGGCTGTTGTGCACATGCACACTGTTCGCTGCACTGTCTGCCCAGGTTGCAAAGGTGACCTCTCTGTGCCAGCCATGGAGGCACTTGTATTGCACGCTGTTTGATTACATGTGCTCATGCTACAGGGTTAGAACATCCTCTTCCTTGTCTATAATATTGTCTTCAAGTTAATTTTACTTGTATAGTCCCTCAATTTTTCTTCCACCTTTCAGGTTTCCCTTCTTTGCTTAGTAATGGCTTTCAATCTGAGCACTTCATGTTCATAATCTCCTTTTATTTTGTCAAAAGGTCTCCTTAATTTTTGAATAAGTGGTATCTATCTTACCCCTAGCTATAGATGCGTCTATGGTCTTCCAAGGTATGGCTACCTATATAGTTGAGGTATGCAACCTAGCCCATCTCAGCAAGGTTTGTGGTTCATTACAAAAATACTATTGTATAATCTTAGGTTTTGTGAAAAGTATTAAAACTAAAATACTGAAATTAGCTCATGAGAATTTTTGAAAAGACATAGAGTAACAGAGAATAAAAACACCGTACAGTGTATATGGTAACATAGAAACAACATGGAAAGCATAGATCATTACTCACCACATAGAGGAGGTGCTGAGTTGCAATCAGGCACAATCAAAAAGAATACTAGAAATATTTCACTTTTCAGACAAAGTCCTTCATCAGAAGTAGAAAACTCACACAGATTCATAGAACAACAAATAATGCACAGCATGCCACTGTATCTGGGCAGTAAGGCCTAAAAACAACTGTGTCCATCATGAGCAGCAATCTAGCCGGGGTGGGTAGTAGGGGTAAGGAAGAGCCATGTGACGAGGAGGAGAGATAACGGCAGGGTGTGCGAAAAGACACTAGAGGTGCCTTTGGGATTGTACAGGGATGTGATGCAGATGTAATAAGGCTGCTAAGTGTAGCATTGGAAGGCTGTGGTGGGGGTGATGGAGGAGGAGTGGGAAAGGGAGATGAGAGAAGCAGAGAAGAGAAAATGGTCATTTAAGTGTTTTGGCTGGATAGAAAGCATACACTATGTGATCAAAAGTATCTGGACGCCCGCTAAAACATATGTTTTTCATATTAGGTGCATTGTGCTGCCACCTACTGCCAGGTACTCGATATCAGTGACCTCAGTAGTCATTAGACATCATGAGAGAGCAGATTGGGGCACTCCGCGGAACTCATGGACTTCGAACGTGATCAGGTGATTGTGTGTACGTGAGATTTCCACACTCCTAAACATCCCTAGGTCCACAGTTTCTGATGTGATAGTGAAGTGGAAACATGAAGGGATGCGTACAGTATACAGCGTACAGCCTGACCTAGTCTGTTGACTGACAGAGACTGCTGACAGTTGAAGAGGGCCCTAATGTGTAATAGCCAGACATTTATCCAGACCATCACACAGCAGTTCCAAGCTGCATCAGGATCCACTGCAAGTACTATGACAGTTAGGTGGGAGGTGAGAAAACTTGGATTTTATGGTCGAGCAACTGCTCATAACCCACTCATCATACCGGTAAATGCCAAACTACGTCTCACTTGGTGTAAGGAATGTAAACATTGGACAATTGAACAGTGGAAAAACGTTGTGTGGAGTGACTAACCGTGGTACACAATGTGGCGATCTGATGGCAAGGTGTGGGTGAGGCGAATGCCTGATGAACGTCATCTGCCAGCATGTGTAGTACCAACAGTAAAATTCAGAGTGGTGGTGTTGTGGTGATATTGTGTTTTTCAAGGAGGGGGCTTGCACCCCTTGTTGTTTTGTATGGCACTATCACATCACAGGCCTACATTGCTGTTTTAAGCACCTTCTTGCTTCCCAGTGTTGAAGAGCAATTCAGGGATGGTGATTGCATCTTTCAACACACTCGAGTACCTATTCATAATACATGGCCTGTGGCAGAGTGGTTACATGACAATAACATCCCTGTAATGGACTGTCCTGCACAGAGTCCTGATCTGAATCCTATAGAACACTTTTGCTTTGTTTTGGAATGATGACTTCATGCCAGGCCTCATCGACCAACATCAATACCTGTCCTCAGTGCAGCACTCCATGAAGAATGGGCCACCATTCCCCAAGAAACCTTACAGCACTGAGAGAGTGGAAGCTGTCATCAAAGCTAAGGGTAGGCCAACACCATATTTAATTCCTCCATTGCCAATGGAGGATGCAAAGAACTTGTAAGTCATTTTCAGCCAGGTGCCCAGATACTTTTGATCACATAATGTATGTAGCACAGCATTGGGAACAGGCAAGGGAATAGGCAGTAGATGAGTGGAGGACAGGACTGGCAAAGATTGAGACCAGGAGAGGGGTGGGGTTGGGGGAGGTTAATGGGAACAAATGATTTGTTGCTGCAGTGCAACGCAGTGAAGCTCATGTTGGTGGGAATAATCCAGATGGCACGAGCTGTGAGGCAGGCATTAAGTGAAGCAATTCTTGCCGGGTGGCATCTTCAGCAACTGGATGGTTCAACTCTCTCTTGGACACAGTTTGGTGGCGGCAGTTCTTGTACCTGGTCCTCTTACAGGGATATGAGGGAAGGGCAAGGCATTGCGAGCAGAGGTGAAAAAGGGATGAAAAGGATATTTCGTAGATTGAATAGATGACAGAATGCCACTGAGGGATGGGTGGGGAGGAAATTTCTCATTTCAGTGCAGAATGAAAGGTAGTTGAAACCCTGGCGAAGAATGTGATTCAGTTGCTCCAGTCCTGGGCGGCACTGAGTCAAGAGAGTTCTCATTTATGGCCAAACAGTGAGTATGTGAGAGATGGTAGCTGAGTGGTGAGATAACATATGGTAGATCTGTTTCTGGAAAAGGTTGGGAAAGTAATTTCAGTCTGTGAAGATCCCAGTGGAACCTGTGGAATACTTGGAGAAGGACTGCTTATCACTACAGATTGATGATAACAGGTGGCTGGACTTATAGAAGGGACAAGGGATTTCTTGGCGCGGAACTGGCGGCAGCTGTTGAAATGGAGGTATTGTTGGCAGTTGGCAAGTTTGATGTGAACACACTTGAGACAGAGGTTGACATCAAGGAAGTGGCTTGTTGATCTGACAAGGACCAGATGAAGTGAATGGGGGAGTTGCTGAGATTCTGGAGGAATGTGGATTGCATGTCCCCATCCTTAGTATAGACCATAAAGATGTCATCAGTGAATCCGTCACTGGCGAGAAGTTCAGTAATCATGGTGGTTAGGAAGAATTCTTCTATGTGACCCATGAACAGGTTAGTAGATTAGCATAGGGTGGTGCTGATGGGTGCCTATTGTTGTATCATGGATTTGTTTTTAGGTGACTTTAAAGAAATGAGGATATAGTTGGACCAGGAAGGTCTGGAGACAGTCGGATGTTGTTTTACTTTTAGTTTTATCACCTTAAAGGTATTTTACAGACTGCCTCATCTTATCTTTTTTTTTAAAGTGATCAGCCAGTCACTTATCCCTGTGCTGTTATCTTAATTCATCTGCATTTTCTTTACATTTTAATCACATGTATAGCACCTTCCATCCTTTCTCCATTGTCTTATCATGTATGAGATGTAGTGATTGTGAGATGTGTGATGAGATGGGAATGAGTGAGTGAGTGAATGTCTTTTTGTAGGTTTATTCCTCACAGCGTGACAACGGTTTTATCCCTTTTATCCACATTTGTTTCTTTTAATATTTGTAAGGCCACTGACTGTTGAGCATGCTTAAGCCCCAAGCACGTGCACGCACACACACACAAACACACACAGAGAGAGAGAGAGAGAGAGAGAGAGAGAGAGAGAGAGAGAGAGAGAGAGAGAGTTCAGTTGTAGCGGAAAGATCATAAACATTGGGGATATTGGAGATCTTAATGTCGAGGGCAGTGGCATTGGCAGTGGCAAGCAGGGTGCCAAGTGGCAAAAGAGCAGGAATTGTGGAGAGTTGGTGTCTTTATGGGATATAAACAAAGGTGTTTGTCCACAAGAGTAGAGACTCTGTCTGTGGAGGCATAGTAGCCAGCCACAATGGTAGCATCCTAGGTGGTTCAGTTTATGCCTCCCTTTAATGGGTTAGGAAATGCCAGAGATAGGACTGGAGTAAGTGGTAGTGGGAGGATATGTTGAAGAGGTCATGCATCTGTGTCTATTGCAGGGGTAAGAGCCATGAGGGTAGGAGTCCTCAGCCCAAAAAGCTACCTACCTCAACGTAGCCTCAAACTCAAGGATAGCTAGGTCATTCCTTTGTCCACATCAAATCTACAAACCACCAACGACAACTGCTATCAATTCCACACCAAAAAGTCCCTTCCATACATCTGTTGTGGAGAGCAGTCCCTCTACAAATATGCCAAGGGTTTTATGAGGCCTTCAGAGACCAAAAGTTCTCTGCCAGTCTTGTCCAGAAACAGATCTCATGTACCTTGTCTCACCAGTCACCTATCATCCCTCCCATATCCACTGCCCTGCCACAGTGAGACTGGAACAACTGAATCACATTCTCCATCAGGGTTTGCTGTCTTTCATCCTACCCTGAAATCAAAAATATACTCCCTAGTCTCCCACAGCGCTATTCTGCCGCCCACTCAACCTGAACAATATCATTGTATGTCCATATTCCACCCCTGCTTCCAGCCCCATGCCTCATTGCTCATATTCCCGTAATAGACTCAGATGCAAGACTTATACCATACATCCTCATATTACCACCTACTTCAGTCCTGTCACAGGTATCACCTGCATCATCCAAGGCAGCGCAACCTGTGAAACCTGCCATGTGATCTACCAACTTAGCTGTAACCACTGTGCCACATTCTGCTTGGGCATGAATGCTGACAGGCTGTCTATTTGCATGAATTGCTGACTGTGGACAAGAGACAGCTGGACCACCCAGTTGCTGAACATTCTGCCCAATATGGTATGCTTCACTTCAATGACTGCTTCATAGCCTATGCTATCTGGAATCTTTCCACTAACACCAGTTTTTTTGAATTGCACGGGTGGGAAATCTCCCTATAGCATATTCTTCATTCCAGTAAACCCCCTCCCAGGTGTCCACTTCCTCAAGTCCCTGCCCTCCACATGCCTATTCTTTACCCTGCTTCCACTTCAGTACTGCACACCTGAGGATGCACTTACAAAGTCCATTCCTCTTTGCTACTTCTCTCCTCGCTCTTCCCCCTCCCTTTTCTCCCCCTCCCTCCCCTCCAGCATAGCTTCTTGCTTCTAGCTTAGCAGTCCTATCCTGTCCCCGTCACATCTCTGCACACTCCTAAAGACAACACTAGCATATTTCACCACTGCTATCCCATTATCCCTCCACCTCCTTGCCCTATGGCTCTTCCTTACATTCAGTATACACCCCAGCTAGATTGCTGCTCATGTCAGATGCAGTCACAGTCAGGTCTTAGCACCCAGAGACAGTGGTCATGTATGTGTGAGTTTTTGTTGTGTAAATGTGTGGGAGTTTTCTATATCTGATGAAGGATTTTGTTCGAAAGTTGAAATATTTCTAGCATTCTTTTTCATTGTGCCTGTCAGTGTCTCAGTGCCCTGTCTGTGTGGTGAGGAGCAATCGGAGCAATCTATCCTTTCCATACTGCTGTTATTCCATCCTGGACTTTTCAGTGTTTGAATGGGAAATGATGTGCACATAGAATAAGAAAAATTTCTTTTTACAGTCGGGTGTCACCCTACTGTTTACAATGATAACTAGTTTTATTCAGTATCGGAACATATTCAGATCATAGAAACCAGTAATTTTCAACTTCTGTGTGCATTATCACAATTAAGGTGGTGTCTCATGGATGCTGAAAATGACTTGTTGCTCTGCAACTACTATATTCTGAGATGTTCTGAAATTGTGTGAAACTGGTAAATAGTGGACAATTTTATATTGTAATAAAAGATTTTTCATAATTCTGTTACTCTTCATTTCTCATCTTGACAGTATGTCAAGTTTTTATGAAATGAAAACAGGTTTTTCACATCTGTACCATGCAGAAACAGTTTTATTCCCGACTGACAATAGCCAGGCCTTCTACTTCTTACAGTAAGATCACAGGTGTAAGTGGAACAGCAACACTCATTTAAAGGAATGGAAATTCGACTCAAGCAAAACTGAATAGATCTAACTTTTAAATTTGGCTGTGTATTAGTAACAAAACAAATTTTGTGAAAGCTTATTGTTTCCATTTAAAATATTTGGTAAATGCTTCTGTGATGTTGATGACGTTTGTTTTGTGGGGCGCTCAACTGCATGGTCATCAGCACTCGTACAAACTCCCAAGTTTTTCAGAGTCCAATTGTTTTCACAGTCCAGTCTAGCCACTGTCACGAATGATGAGGATGATGACGAAATGATGAGGACAACATGAACACCCAGTCCCCGGGCAGAGAAAATCCACAACCCGGCTGGGAATTGAACCCGGGATCCCATGATCCATAGGTAGCAACGCTAGCCACTAGACCACGAGCTGCGGACAAAAAAAAAAAAAAAAAAATGCTTCTGTGGTGATATGGAAGGATTCAGGATACTTTGAGAAATAACCTCCTTCATGTCTTGAAGATAATTCAAATGATAATGGTGATGTTCCCAAGGTACCATGAAATATATTTATTTTTAAGTATTACACATTTTCATCGTGCTTCTCACTTGTTTCCTTGGGAGGTTTGCTGACTTCATCTCATATGGGAAGATAATCTTCAAAATGAATAAAATCATCAATAAGTGGATGATTACACTTTTATATTAATCAGGTCTTCAAGAATTATTTTTATCTTTCCAGTTTCTGTTTGGAAATTGGTATTGTGAAACTTCCTGGCAGATTAAAACTGTGTTCCAGACTGAGACTCGAACTCGGGACCTTTGCCTTTCGCGGGCAAGTGCTCACCAACTGAGCTAGCCAAGCACGACTCACAGCCCGCCCTCACAGCTTTACTTCTGCCAGTACCTCGTCTCCTACCTTCCAAACTTAACAGAAGCTTCCAGAATGAGATTTTCACTCCGCAGCGGAGTGTGCGCTGATATGAAACTTCCTGGCAGATTAAAACTGTGTGCCCAACCGAGACTCGAAGTCGGGACCTTTGCCTTTCGCGGGCAAGTGCTCTACCATCTGAGCTACCGAAGCACGACTCACACCCGGTACACACAGCTTTACTTCTCCCAGTATCTCGTCCCCTGCCTTCCAAACTTTACAGAAGCTCTCCTGCGAACCTTGCAGAACTAGCACTCCTGAAAGAAAGGATATAGCAGAGACATGGCTTAGCCACAGCCTGGGGGATGTTTCCAGAATGAGATTTTCACTCTGCAGTGGAGTGTGCGCTGATATGAAACTTCCTGGCAGATATGCCATATCAGCGCATACTCCGCTGCGGAGTGAATATCTCATTCTGGAATTGGTATTGTGTTTATAATGGTAAGATAGTGTTAGCAAAAAACTGAAACCTTATAATTTGTGCTTTCATCTTTCTGTTAGCTGTATTTTGTCATTGCACTATGAATGTCCCCACTAACCTTTCTTTTTTTGGGATTTTCTGTAAACTGGTTAGGAACTTTACTCAAGATTGGTTTGCACGAAGTCAACTGAAATTTATCCTTCCTAATTAGCACATCTCAAACAGGCAGTGTGTCATTTAATTTTTTCTGAACATGTTTATTTCCTTACTCAACAAGCAATTTTGGAGAGAACATCCTAAATCTCTGTTAAAATGTTTTTGCATCATTCTCTTCAATGTTTTTCAGATTGCTTTTTCTTTCAACCCCTCTACAGTTTTGTTAGCAACTTCCTATTCCATATGATATATTTCATTAAAATGATATGTAATGTAAGGCATGTTTCTCAAGCAAGCCATTGTACAGGGTTTTTATAAATGAGTATCGTTGTTGTAACACTTTATAATATTAATTATATTAAACTTACAGTCATAAATGATATGTCAAATGAAAGAGCAAGTAAAACAGTTTCACCAAGAACCTTATAAATGTTCAATGTGAGCACCATTTGTCACATGGCACACATCAAGTATATAGCTGAGTTCTTTGCAAACATTGATCAGTGTGTCTTCAGTGATTGTAGCAACAGCTGCTTCAATCCAGTTTCTTAATTCAGGGAGGTCTGCTGGTAGCAGAGGCACGTACACATGATCCTTGATGAAGCCCCAAAGGAAAAAAATCACATGGCGTTAGGTTGGGTGAATGTGGAGGCCATGCAAAGCTAGCCCTGTCAGTGGGCCCCTTGCGGCCTATCCAGCGCTTGGGTGCAGTGAAGTTCAACCAATCGTATACTTTGCCATGCCAGTCCTCACATTGAACATTTATAAGGTTCTTGGTAAAACTGTTTTAGTTGCTCTTTCATTTGACATATCATTTATAACTGTAAGTTTAATGTAATGAGTATTATAAAGTGTTAAAACCCTGATATTCATTTATAAACACCCTGTATAATTTGAACTGCACTATGAATAGTAGGACCTTCTGTTTCTGTTGATCAGTATGAATTGCAGTCTGAATGATTCACATTAAAGATCTATAAATAGGGTGATTCATTTTCCTTTGCCTTCATGGTTTCAGTACTGGTACTGTTATACTGAAAATTCCTTTATATTTTGTATAAGGCTTGTCAAGAGAGTTTTGCAATGGAAAATGAACAGCATATAGAGTTATTCTGGTCAAATTTGTGCATACTACATGCTAAATTTTTGGCAAAATTTGCTGTGTGAATGAAGTGATCTCATTAAATTTTAAAATTACCAAACACTGGTCTCCCTAGGGTCATCTGGTAATCCCTTAGTGTCATGTCAATTATGTGTAACTGAAATAAACAATTATTTACTGTGCAGTGTCAGGCATGTGGATGAGACCGTTTGTCTTAGAGAAAGATGTGTCAGTCACATTAGGCTGATGACAAGTACAGTTTTACTTTCTGGAGTGATTTTGTGGCCTTACTTAAGCTGTTTACTAAGCAGCCTTGGCCTCTCATATGCAACAGAAGATGAAATTGATGTGAATATCACAGGCACAAAATCTACTATGGATACTATGCAAATAACACATTTTTTAGTATGTTATGTGTAAATGAGACAAAAATTTCCACAGGAACAGGAGAAATCTTTATATTTTCCCAAAGCAGTCCAAAAACGTAGAAGGCTGATTTTCAGTCTTGGCTGAAGAAGCTCACTTGCTTGACTTTTTTATGGTGAGAGGTGTTACCTTGGTTTTTCCACAGGTTATTGAAGCATAACACATGTATTTGTCTTGCATTTCTATTGTTTGGATAATTTTTTTGTACTGAGAACAAGCACATTACAGCAAGTAGAGTGATTACGTGGAGTGTTGGGTAAAGCAAGCAAGCAGGCATGCAGTTATAATGCTATGTCATTTGCATGTTAGTGAATTGTTGTTCCATTGCTTACATTTATTGTTCTAGAATCGAAAGAAGTATGAAATGCCCTCACATGTGCTTCTTTATCAACAATTTATAGACTAAAATTTGAATAGCCCTGGTAGGGCCTGTTTTCAAAATCATAATGGCCATCGGAAGGCGAAGGGTGTTGTCCACATCTGACATGGCCTACAAGAAAATGTGGATGTCAGTCACGTATGACTGGCACAGCAGGCGAAAGATTTACGGAACCAAAATCTAGGAAAGACTTTCTCCTTGTCTGTTTTCTTTCCTTACATACTGTTTTGTACTGACTCATCAGATATATGAAAATTAGATGAAACAACATTTAAATTTGTCATGTTCTTACATTTTAGTAGCATCTGCTTTTTAGCTGATTTGGGAGTAACATTATGCTGATAAAAATAGTCCCATGATATAATCTGAAGAGCCAAAGAAACTGGTACACCTGCCTAATATTGTAGGTCACTGTGAGCATGCAGAAGTGTTGCAACATGACGTGGCATGGACTCAATTAATGTCTGAAGTGATTCTGGAGGGAACTGACACCGTGAATCCTGCAGGTCTTTCCATAAATCCATAAGAGTATGATGGGGTGGAGATCTCTTTTGAACAGCACTTTGCAAGGCATCCAGATGTGCTCAATAACGTTCATATCTGGGGAGTTTGGTGGCCAACGGAAGTGTTTAAACTCAGAAGAGAGTTCCTGGAGCTACTCTGTAGCAACTCTGGATGTGAGGGATGTTGCATTGTCCCGCTGGAATTGCCTTAGTCCATCAGAATTAACAATGGACAAGAATGGATGCAGGTGATCAGAAGGATGCTTACTACGTGTCACCTATCAAAGTCATATCTAGATGTATTAGGGTCCCCATATCACTGCAACTGCATATGCCCCACACCATTACAGAGCTTCCACCAGCTTGAACAGTCCCCTGATGACATGCAGGATCCATGGATTTGTGAGTTTGTATCCATACCCATACACATCCATCCACTTGATACAATTTGAAACAAGACTCATCCAACAAGGCAATAAGTTCTCAGTCATCAACAGTCCAATGTCGGTGTTGATGGTCCCAGGCGAGGCATAGCTTTGTGTCATGCAGTGATCGAGGGTACACAAGTAGGCCTTCAGCTCTGAAAGCCCATATCGATGAGGCTTCATTGAACGGTTCATATGCTGACATTTGTTGATGGCCAGCATTGAAATCTGCAGAAATTTTGCAGAAGGGTTACACTTCTGTCACATTGAATGATTCTCTTCAGGTGTCATTAGTGCTGTTCTTGCAGGATCTTTTTCCGGCCATATCGATGTCAGAGATTTGATGTTTCACTGGATTCCTGATATTCACAGTACACACTCATGAAATGGTCGTATGGGAAAATCACCGCTTCATCGCCACCTTGGAGATGCTGTGTCCCATCTCTCATGCACCAACTATAACATGACATTCAAGCTCACTTAAATCTTGATAACCTGCCATTGTAGCAGCAGTAACTGATCTATCAACTGTGTCAGATACTTGTGTTATATAGGCATTGCCAACCACAGCGCCATATTCTGCCTGTTTACATATCTCTGTATAGCATGCCTATACCAGTTTTTTGGCACTTGTTATTACAATTACTTTTCTCATTTTTGTTTGGAGAAAACAGCTTGTAATTATGGAGTAAGAGTGTAAAATTTTGTGAAGAAGTGTCTGCATGACTAATGATTATTACTACTGTATTGATGTCAAGTTGACAGCTCATCACTGTCACCTGTGATTTAGGTTGTCTTGTGTAGCTCTTGGCAGTTATTACAATGTGATTATTGCATTGCTGGTAATAGTTGTAAGTGCGGTCTCAGTTATACATTTCAGTGTAATATCCAGCATATCACTGGAACTGTTGTTTATATTTATGTGCAGTTCCTAGCACTCTTTGAAATGAGTGATGAACACAAAATGAATTGATCTACGCAGTGTGTTATTGTGAAACTTGGAGAATCACTCAGGAGACGGAGAGAGGATCATATGCATATGTTTGTTTCTCACACTTCACCTCTGGAATGGTCACACTTTATTCAGCATAGTGTGTTTCTGGTAATGGGTTACTTGCATAGCTAATACTCAGAAGCAGTTAATCTAGTCAAAACATTATCCAAACACTGATAGTAATTCCCAGTATTTTCACTGATCTTTTTGGGATTTAGTGACCTTGAAGAACAAGACTTGCAGTGTAAATATTGCTTTTGCAGCCAGGGCAAAAGCACAGGTGAATCCATTTAGTACATTCCATTTAAAACATTAAGCTAATGCATTTCAAACATCAATGCAGGGAAGTGAATGAACAGATGAAAATCAGTAGATATGCTACTCTACCCCCCCTCCACCAATGAACCATGGACCTTGCCATTGGTGGGGAGGCTTGCGTGCCTCAGCGATACAGATAGCCGTACCGTAGGTGCAACCACAACGGAGGGGTATCTGTTGAGAGGCCAGACAAACGTATGGTTCCTGAAGAGGGGCAGCAGCCTTTTCAGTAGTTGCAGGGGCAACAGTCTGGATGATTGACTGATCTGGCTTTGTAACACTAACCAAAACAGCCTTGCTGTGCTGGTACTGCGAACAGCTGAAAGCAAGGGGAAACTACAGCTGTAATTTCTCCTGAGGGCATGCAGCTTTACTGTATGGTTAAATGATGATAGCATCCTCTTGGGTAAAATATTTCAGAGGTAAAATAGTCCCCCATTTGGATCTCCGGGTGGGGACTACTCAATAGGATGTTGTTATCAGGAGAAAGAAAACTGGCATTCTATGGATTGGAGCATGGAATGTCAGATCCCTTAATCGGGCAGGTAGGTTAGAAAATTTAAAAAGGGAAATGGTTAGGTTAAAGGTAGATATAGTGGGAATTAGTGAAGTTCGGTGGCAGGAGGAACAAGACTTTTGGTCAGGTGAGTACAGGGTTATAAATACAAAATCAAATAGGGGTAATGCAATAGTAGGTTTAATAATGAATAAAAAAATAGGAGTGCAGGTAAGCTACTAGAAACAGCATAGTGAATGCATTATTGAGGCCAAGATAGACACGAAGCCCATGCCTACTACAGTAGTACAAGTTTATATGCCAACTAGCTCTGCAGATGACAAAGAAATTAATGAAATCAGGGTGTATACGATCCGGGAGATCTGGGAAAAACCCGGGAATTTTTTCATCCGGGAGAAAACTGGGAAAAACCCGGTTTTTTTTTTAAATTCCAGGAATTTTTCATTAGTTTAGTTTTCTGATAGATTTTCATAATTTTGACTGGTAAGAACCCTTATTCTAACAAAGGATATTACTGTATGCCGGTACTGCAGAATAATACTGCAGAAATGTTATTGAGGAAAAAACCTTGTTTCACAGAGCGACTAGCATCCAGCGCATGTTAGTGTATCGATTATTCATATGATTTCCTGTTGGTTTTTGAACACATTTTGAGTTGATTTCTGAATGAATCATAAGCTGATTTTTGAATGCGTGCATGGTGTACGTGGTGTCTCCCCGGGGAATCCCCATCTCATCTAGAAGTAAACTTCCCTGCAGACAAAACAGGATGGGACCATAGGAGCTGAGCGGAATAAAGCTGACTAGGTGAATGCCAATGTTTGATTGTGTGGTTGACTGGGTTTGCAAATGATCAGCGTTGTTATAATTACTAGTGAAAGCCATAGATTCAGACTACCATAGTGGAAATAAACGACTAACAGGAATAACAGGTAAGAAAGATTACTTGTTATCTTCTCGGTGTATCCAAGAAAATGAAATTTTGATAGAAAGTTTTTGGCCAGACCGCTACACTAGTAAGGACCAGTTGTACTGTCCCCATCCAGCTGACCTTAAGTTCTATTCTGGGAGTAGCACGGAAAAGGCGTTGTGCGACATGTAATAACACCTAACCAGAGAACAAATGCGGGGTAACTAAACCGGTGATTGTAGCAGGGTTAGTGAAGTTAACAGGAGAATGAATTTTGACACAGGCAGGAATAGTTACAGGATTACCGATGACAAGATTGTTTGTTAGAATGAGGAAGGAGAAGATGAGAAGCTGGAGTGTATGAATGAAATGTGAAACTATTTCCTAACATAAAGCTTTTTGCTTGTAGTAGACCTAATAGGCATTTCATTGTGGTTCTTTGTGAATTATATTCTGTCGTGTCGTAAAAATGACCATTTGCTCCCAAACAGTCTCGTTTATTTTGGGTGTATTACAACTGCTGCAATATTAGACAGGCCTATTTCATTTTATCTAGCAGACATTGACAAAATACACGTAACCAGCTCCAGAAACAACTCCAGTCTTGGATACTGTTTATATTAACAGCTTTTTCAGTGTTAGACAACATTTCGTTTTTTACATGTAGCAAAAGGTTTGATAAACTCAGATGAGGTAATAGATTCTTTCGCAGAAAGGAAAGCACGCCATAAAGGTTGCAGATTTTCTGAGGAGATCTCTTGTTCTCCTGGTTACAAATAATCCCAGCCACTAATAATTGCCAGGGGTTCTTTCTTTCTTTCTTCTTTTCTTTCTTTCTTTCCTTTTTTTTATTTTTTTTTATTTTTAAGAAAAAGAAAAGAAAAGAAAGAAAGGAGAGGCAGAATGCCAAACCAGCTGACTGGGAACAGGTTAGGCACCACAGGACATTTTAATTTCCACTGTCCTGAATATAGTTTGATGGCATCCATTACAAAATACACACGTTTGAATTCGACAGAGCAAAATTCAATGACGTGCGATAGACGAATGCTGTGTGAAGTGGCGTGACGCTGCACTTTGGCACACTAAAGACCATGTAATATGTCTTACATTTCCTCGAATACACGTGTTTTATGTATCAGACTCTGCAGAAAGATAGGCGCAACTTTTTTTGAAAAGTCGATTAAATTTTTAGCGTCCTACTTCAAACGCTAGTATTGCCCTGGTTCGGAAATATCGTAGATCCTTGACAGTGGACTCTTGAGTTGTAGTGGGTAGTCTCTACGTGACCCATGATTACGTTTAGTGATTTTGCTGTTTCCTCTTCGTTTATTGCTGTAATGTGATAAAATAAAATATGAGCTGTGACTTATATAAAAAGAAACACACATTAATGCAATGGCTTAGCATAAAAGAGAAATAACTAATGTAGGAATATTATTAACAGTGTAATATGTTGTTTAATTTAGCCCGATGTGTATAAGGACTCAGTAAACTAGCTCAGTTCTCAGGGTAGTTACGTAATCGTCGATACTTAATTGTCGTTTTCTTATTTATTCAACACTAGAGAATATTTGCCAAGTCTGTTTGATGTACACTACTGTAATACATGACGTAATGTCATGGTTTCGTCTCAATTCCCCAATATAACAAGAGTAGAATCTACAAATGAAATCCTATAATGGAACTGAAATCCTGTGACTAGACCTTTTTGCCTGGGATGTTATCTTGTGATATATAGAAAATCTGTAAGTAAAATTGCTAAATTATTAGTAGCTGCATCCGGTCTTGTGGGATCTGAAATAAAGTTAATTGTCCTAACCGACAGCACGTCTCGTAGATGAGCTAAAAGAAAAATGTTAAAGATTTTCTAAGATGGCGCCTAACAATGAAAATTCTTTGTTAAGGCCCATATCTACTTAAGACAATAAAGGTATCAGATTTACAATAGATTGACCACATGCACAAATTCTTTTGACAAAATAACCATTATATTTTTCGGGTTTCAAGTACAACTTACATTATCAGCAGGTACAGTAAGATGAGCTTTACACAAGAACGTCCTCTTGGGTCCGAATCCAAGCAGGTAAGATAAGCGAATGACAAAGGAAAGATATTTCAAGCAAAGAAATGCAAGAGTCCATTGAATAACATGTCCATTTTAGTTCTATCTCTTCTTCTTTGGCGTACTTGTCGATTATTTCTAAAATTTGTCATAATATTTAGTTTACTTTTTTTAATCCAAGTCCACTCAGGACAAACAGTACATTGCTTTCACGTCAAATGAACGAATTTTTGTGGCCGGGTGCTATAAAGTGAATTAAAATACATTCACATTATTATGGAAGGCTAAAATACGTTATTAGTTTCTGATTTTACTTTATTTCCACCTTTTTAACAGCTGATCATTAGTCGCCTTGCAGAACAATGAAGTTATTTTTGCCGCTTTGCTAAAGAAATTAGGCTTTTAGTGCTCTTTTTCCGCCTAGGCAATTCATTTATTTGAAACGAAGTGTTTAATTCCACACTACTGGCTGATTTCAACTGTTTGCTGCATTTCAAGTGCACATTTTCATCTTGTGGCACATATGGCATTATGTCATGATAAAGAACCAAACACAAGATAATATAGTACTGGTATTCCAAGAGAATTTACATCCAAATTTGCACTTTAAGCCAAATTATGCATTTTAGTATGGTTCATAAAATTTTGATGCTCTTGGAGTATCCTCTCATGTCTTGTTTATTTTATGACATAATGTAAGATCCTTTAATGTCATACACCTACGATCATACGGGCTACCTGCATCATCGTAACTGGGTAAGTGCGGAGACACCTGTTATCTGGCACTCTCTGGCAACTGATGAAACTTATTTCTAACAGGTCGCTGGGAAATATTGAGAATGGTGGTTCGAAAAGTGTTACTTTCAAAGTAAATTACCTTCTACACAAGATAAACTATGTGCGAGAATGTATGATCATCTGAAGAATTTCTAGCCCAAATGATCAGACATTTATGTTATTATTAAAAATTTACTGGCACATTTATGTGGTGTATCTTAAAGTGTAACATGCACAAAAAGATCAACATTATATATGAAAGATTAAATTCTCATGCAGCTGATCAATCTTTGAGACCAGTATTACATGTGAAAGCCTTGCTTTTCTTGTAGCAACACTATGTATATTAATTTAAACCATTAACTTTTCCTATTTGTGTGGTCGCACTACTCAACAGTGGTGTTGCTTTTGGCTGACTACATCACGTGTCCTATGCTCTGGATATCCACCATCAGTGGCTGGCAAGATCAGTTGACATGAGCTATGACTGGCTTACAAAAGCTCACGGCAATCTCGATTTCAATGCTTCGGAAAGTAACATGTGGTGTTTGGTGGAATTCGAATTTATACTTCATAATATGAAAATATGCAGTGTACATGTTGCTGCACATCACAGACCTTTCCAAAACTTATTTCTTCCCCTATTTATAAGACCATAATGATTCTATGGATTGATAAGTTTTACAGTTCCGAGGAAAAGTATACCGTCACTTAACACAGGAAAAGTGTATTTTCACCCGGGAGAAAGTGTATTTTTAACCGGGAAATCCAGGAATTGTTTTTCCTCGTCCGTGTATACACCCTGGATATGTATGATGAGATAAAAGAAATTATTCAGATAGTGAAGGGAGAGAAAAATGTAATAGTCATGGGTGACTGGAATTCAATAGAAGGAAAAGGGAGAGAAGGAAAAGTAGTAGGTGAATATGGATTGGGGATAAGAAATGAAAGAGGAAGTCGCCTGGTAGAATTTGGCACAGAACATTAGTTAATCATAGCTAACAAGTGGTTCAAGAATAATGAAAGAAGGCTGTATACATGGAAGAAGCCTGGAGGTACTAGAAAGTATTAAATAAATTATATAATGGTAAGACAAAGATTTAGGAACCAGATTTTAAATTGTAAGACATATCCAGGGGCAGATGTGGACTCTGACCCTATTGGTTATGAATAGTAGATAAAAACTGAAGAAACTGCAAAAAGGTGGGAATTTAAGGGGGTGGGACCTGAATAAACTGACTAAACCAGAGGTTGTACAGTTTCAGGGAGAGCATAAGGGAACAATTGACAGGAATAAGGGAAAGAAATACAGTAAAAGAAGAAGTAGTGAAGGCAGCAGAGGATCAAGCAGGTAAAAAGACGAGGGCTAGTAGAAATCCTTGAGTAACAGAAGAAATATTGAATTTAATTGATGAAAGGAGGAAGTATAAAAAATGCAGTAAATGGAGCAGGCAAAAATGAATACAAACGTCTCAAAAATGACATCGACAGGAAGTGCAAAATGGCTAAGCAAGGATGGCTAGAGAACAACTGTAAGGATGTAGAGGCTTATCTCACTAGGGGTAAGATAGATACTGCTACAGGAAAATTAAAAGGACCTTGGAGAAAAGAGAACCACTTCTATTAATATCAAGAGCTCAGATGGAAACCCAGTTCTAAGCAAAGAAGGGAAAGCAGAAAGGTGGAAGGACTATATAGAGGGTCTATACAGGGGCGATGTACTTGAAGGCAATATTATGGAAATGAAAGAGGATGTAGATGAAGATGAAATTGGATATATGATACTGCGTGAAGAGTTTGGCAGAGTGCTGAAAGACCTGAGTCGAAACAAGGCCCCGAGAGTAGACAACATTCCATTAGAACTACTGATAGCCTTGGGAGAGCCAGCCCTGACAAAACTCTACCATCTGGTGAGCAAGATGTATGAGGCAGGCGAAATACCCTCAGACTTCAAGAAGAATATAATAATTTCAATCCCAAAGAAAGCAGGTGTTGACAGATGTGAAAATTACTGAACTATCAGTTTAATAAGTCACAGCTGCAAAATACTAATGCAAATTCTTTACAGACGAGTGGAAAAACAGGTAGAAGCCGACCTCGGGGAAGACCAGTTTGGATTCCGTAGAAATACTGGAACATGTGAGGCAATACTGACCCTACGACTTATCTTAGGAAATAGATTAAGGAAAGGCAAACCTACATTTCTAGCATTTGTAGACTTAGAGAAAGCTTTTGACATTGTTGACTGGAATGCTCTCTTTCAAATTCTGAAGGTGGCAGGGGTAAAATACAGGGAGCAAAAGGCTATTTACAATTTGTACAGTAACCAGATGGCATTAATAAGAGTCGAGGGACATGAAAGGGAAGCAGTGGTTGGGAAGGGAGTGAGACATGGCTGTAGCCTCTCCCCGATGTTATTCAATCTGTATATTGAGCAAGCAGTAAAGGAAACAAAAGAAAAATTCGGAGTAGGTATTAAAATCCATGGAGAAGAAATAAAAACTTTGAGATTCATCGATGACATTGTAATTCTGTCAGAGACAGCAAAGGACTCGAAAGAGCAGTTGAACGGAATGGACAGTGTCTTGAAAGGAAGATATAAGATAAACATCAACAAAAGCAGAACAAAGATAATGGAATGTTGTGAAATTAAGTTGGGTGATGCTGAGGGAATTAGATTAGGAAATGAGACACTTAAAAGTAGTAAAGGAGTTTTACTATTTGGGGAGCAAAATAACTGATGATGGTCAAAGTAGAGAGGATATAAAATTTAGACTGGCAATGGCAAGAAAAGCGTTTCTGAAGAAGAGAAATTTGTTAACATCGATTATAGATTTAAGAGTCAGAAAGTCGTTGCTGAAAGTATTTGTATGGGGTGTAGCCATGTATGGAAGTGAAACATGGACAATAAATAGTTTAGACAAGAAGAGAATAGAAGCTTTCGAAATGTGGTGCTACGGAAGAATGCTGAAGATTAGGTGGGTAGATCACATATCTAATGAGGAGATGTTGAATAGAATTGGGAAGAATAGGAGTTTGTGGCACAACTTGACTAGAAGAAGGGATCAGTTGGTAGGACATGTTCTGAGGCATCAAGGGATCACCAATTTAGTATTGGAGGGCAGCATGGATCGCAGAGGGAGAGGAGGAGGAGGAGGATATTAGTGTTTAACGTCCCGTCGACAACGAGGTCATTAGAGACGGAGCGCAAGCTCGGGTGAGGGAAGGATGGGGAAGGAAATCGGCCGTGCCCTTTCAAAGGAACCATCCCGGCATGTGCCTGAAGCAATTTAGGGAAATCACGGAAAACCTAAATCAGGATGGCCAGAGACGGGATTGAACCGTCGTCCTCCCGAATGCGAGTCCAGTGTGCTAACCACTGCGCCACCTCGCTCGGTCCGCAGAGGGAGACCAAGAGATGAATACACTAAGCAGATTCAGAAGGATGTAGGTTGCAGTAGGTACTGGGAGATGAAGAAGCTTGCACAGGATAGAGTAGCATGGAGTAGTTGTGGTAGAGTGCATCAAACCAGTCTCAGGACTGAAGACCACAACAACAACAACAACAACAACAACAACATGCTACTCCACTCAGAACATAAACTGAAAAATCAGGGAAAGTGAACAGATACATACAGTATAATGTAAGTTAAAATATTATTTAAGAGGAAACAAAATTTAATAGCAGTACTAAAGGGTTTGCCTTATAATGGTGGTCAAATACTACAATATAAAATCCAGATCAATTAGATTTAGATAATAAAGAAAATAATGTGTGACTGCATCATTACTGATGACTCAGAATACTAAGAGCAAACTTATGGGAAGATGTGAAACTTAGCTCCTTCTTGAATATGTACCTCAGGACTGTGATTCTGCTTTTGACAAGATAGATTGTAACAGTCTTCTGACTGCACTTTCACAGCTAATCATTCAGATATGATAAATTTTACTATTATTCAGATAATGTTCCGCCATGCTTTCCATATAGATCTTGTATGTAGTTATAGTCTGTATGGAGATGTAAATGGTGAATGGTATCAATACTGTCAAGTTTGTAATCAATTTCGGTTCAAAATTTTACTGATATTAGAATTTATTTATGACCTCCATTTGGGTTGTCTATGCTCCTTATTTTGAGCATCCCAAGACCATGAATATTTTAGTCCTTCACTGCTCGCCTGAAGGTTACCTGTGTTCTGGCCAGCTATGTGGAGTTTAATGGTCCTCCCTCTGTCCCCACCCAAGAGGGGTACCTTCGGTAGGGACTTGTGAGTTACAAGCTTGCTCCGCACTTCACCACTGAAAATAAATCAGAAAAAAATTTTCTTGCACTTTATGCAACATTGTAAGATCCTGTATGGTACCTTGGTTCCAGATAAGCCATTTTTTTGTCAACTAGAAGAAAGAAGAAGCTCAACTCTGATGAGTACTTGTTTATTTGGGCCAAGTAGGCAATAATAATTGTAAGATAAAAATTGTAGTTGACTGTGTGCTGTGTTATAGACACTAAATTTGACCTTGAATCTATAAATTGTTTTATTTATAATAATTATGACTGTGAACCCAAAAAAATACTACACATTGATCTTGCCAAAAGCTGAGAAGTGATTTTTCTTGGTGTTGCAGCTTGCAGGGGTACTCTGGGATGTACACAGTGTCTCTGGGAGCCCCTGTGAGTGTTAACAGTGTGAAATAGTGTTGGAAAAGTGCATTTGTGTATTGACCTAAGCTTGGACATTCTAGGGACTTTGCCTAGCCCACTGGGCATTCCAGCAAAGAAAAGAAAGAAAAATAATGACAGTTAAGTCTTAACATTTTGTTGATGACATCGTTAACCCTCGAGCAGGTGCACCTAAGTATAAAATGTGCCAACCACAAATAACATTGTGTTGTGCCATTCCATCATTGTTTTACCATTGTAGTTCTATACCTATTACTTAATCATTTCTACAGCTAACAAAGTGGTAAGTTATGTTGTCTTATGTGCAAGTGAGCAGCAGTAATGTAAAACATACAGTGACCTATACGAGAAAAAATTTACGATCATTTCAAGAAAATGACCCAAATTCTGAATTAGCAGTACAATTCCACTATGAAGCAGTTGTCTACAAGATAATTAATAATCAAATAAGTGTTTGACAGGGGTTTGGTGCAAATATGCTGTTCAATTTTCTAATATGGTCATTAGTGTTGGGTAACAATTGTACTTGGCAACATACTAATACAATGAAACTGTATTTTATTATTGTTTAGTTAAACAGTGATTTAGTTCATATAATACTAGTTTTTTTATTGTAATTTAACTAAGATTAGACTGATTTTGCTCATGTATGTTTACCTTTGTAACATAAAGACAGTTGCTCTTTACATGTGTGCAAAGTGTGCTGCACACCTGCTCATGTTACGAAAATCATGATGCCTGCTGGAGGGCTAAAGAATGAACATAAGCTCTCATTGTACAAGAAAGCTAAAGGAAACCTGCTGTGTTCCTTTCAAAGAAACCATGCCAGCATTCACTATTAAGTTATTTGAAAAACCTAAATTATATATCTGACAGGAATTTGTACTATGCTTTCCCAAATGCAAGTCTGATTTCTTAAGCATTCTGCCGTCTCACTCAGTTTAAATTGTACATAACTATTGAGAAACTGTGATATCACAAGTGTGACACTATCTTATAGCAGCAAGAGAGAGCATTATTTAATTTAGAGGTAAGATTGTAACCAAGAACTGAAAACTGTACTGCCCATGGTGATTATATGTCTTCTCCCCTGTCATTAAGAAAGCAAAAATGGTGCACTATGCATGAAATATGTAACAATCCCAAATAAGCCACATGTTTTGGAGCCTTAATAAATGTAAAATGAACGAGTGACACAAATAGGATTGTGAAGTGACAGCTGTGGAAGAATTGATGACACTTTGGAATCAGGGGTTTATTTCCAAACTGTGGCAGCAAGCATGGAAACTAATAATTAACAATAATGTGTAGATGCATTTAGATATTTTACTCCTATATGCACCTTGTGCAGTATTCGCAGACATTAGTTTCAAACACACAACTGTTTATGAGATTTAGGAAGAAATAGTTAAACTGCTATGGTATATGGCAGTAATCCTTTTGTATGTGATGGTATTTCTAGTAGAGTATTAAAATCATCATCCAATGTACTCATTAAGATTGTTTTGTAATCAACTGGTGACACAAGAGTCATCTGAAAGAATGAAATATACAGAAGTAACAACCTTTATTAAAAGAAGATCAATTTTTAATTACAGACCCATTTTTACTCCTGTGAGCCTTTTGAAAAGGAAATTATAAAGGTGGTGTACAGCCACTTTCATTTCTGGTGAACATTTGCCATCCAATGTCATATTCTGGGTTCTATGATTTAAATATGCTTCAAGCAAGTTGTATATATTTGTAGATCCTGTGTACGATTGTATCTTCATTAGTAGTAGATGATATACAGTTTCAAACAAATTTCAGAAATCAACTGTTTGCAAGATTTTTTTTTCTGAATCATGCTGATTTTTTGGGAGAAATTTGTTTTCCTTGAAGAACATCAAAATTTTATACATTAAATGTGCTCTTGGATTCAGGAACATATGGACATCTGTGATATTGGTCCATAATTCTGTGTATCAGATCTTTACCCCATTTTTGTAAATAGGAATAACCTGTACTCCTTTCCAGTCACACAGGCCAATTCACAATGCTAGAGGTTCACTGAAAACAAAAGCTAGGAGGCTAATTCAGCAACATATTCAATGTGAAATCAAACTGGGATTCCATGAGGTCCTGATGTGTTATTCATATTAAATACAGTTAATTGTTTTTTTATTTCATAGGCACTGAAATCAATATCTTTTATTTGTAAATAAATATGGCGACCAAACATGTGTATGGTACTGTTTTACTCAAATTTAATTACATGGAAAAGCATAAACACATGAGAGGCAAAGTCAATACAACAGACAACACACTTAAGTGACCAATGGAGGCTTGTGCTCCGGCCCATGTAGTCATTAGTTCTAACAGGAGGTGCAGCCAGCAGACTGCACACAACTGCTGTTATACTGGCATGCCAGGTGGCTTCTATTGGTCAAATCAAGCACAAACTTTGTGCACGAGCTATGAAGTGGAGCACACATAGATTTGTTTGTTGCAACAGGTAATATCCTCACTGGCAAATATATTTTTAAATGTGAAATTTAATATTTCTGCTCTCTGTCTGTTGTCTTCTGTTTCAACACCAGACAGATCTGCAAAAGATTGAATGGAAAGTCTGGATCAGTTCATTGACGCTGTGTATGACCAGAATTTCCTAGGATTTTCTGATAAATCTATCATGAGGTTCTGACTGTGATCTGATGCTGTTTGAGCTATGTTCGGTGTAGCTATAGAGGGAGACAGTTCTGCAAAACTAATTCACAAGAAAGGAAACAGACTAGACATAAAAACCTATTTTCTTATCACTCCCTTTTCCATAAGATACAGAATATTCAATAGTTGGCTACTTAAAAAAGTACCCATTCTAGAATACTGCTCAAGTGTATGCAATTATATGATATAAATAAAATAGAAAGAAACATTCCACATGGGAAAAATATATTAAAAACAAAGATTCCATGACTTACCAAATGGGAAAGAGCTGGTAGACAGACACAATAAAAAACACACACACAGAATTTCAAGCTTTCGCAACCAACGGTTACTTTGTCAGGAAAGAGGGAAGGAGAGGGAAAGACGAAAGGATGTGTGTTTTAAGGGAGAGGGTAAGGAGTCATTCCAATCCCGGGAGCGGAAAGACTTACCTTAGGGGGAAAAAAGGACAGGTATACACTCGCACACACACACACATATCCATCCACACATATACAGACACAAGCAGCAAATGAGGATAGTCCCTTTCATTGTGTGATCTGTGTGACCTGTTCACCTTCATCCTAACTGTTACTGTGTAACAATTATTGGTGTATTCATGTAAATATTAATGAAACAGATGTAAAGAAAAAGTTTTGTTTTATGATTGGGAAAGCTCCAATTTTTGTCAAAGGTTATATGGTAGTTATATTGAGTTCATGTTTTATGTTTTCAAGCACAATAAGAGTAGAGCTGGTGTATGATTCCTATTTGTAAATAAGAGACTTGGGAAAACCAACCTCCTTACCACCTTGTTTTACTTTTTGTCACTGCTTCTTCGCAATTTGGCCTTCTTTATACTTGCAGCAGTTCATACTACCTTTTCAAGAGATCATTAATTTGATGAACTTAATAAGGTTGTGTAGTGGAGTGTCCCACAGTCAGTTATTTGATCTTTTGTTGCTGTATAAATTGCACTGTGTTAATTGTACTCTGTGTGCACTTCTTTGGAGTAATCCACCCCTTTTGGTAGTAAATCCATTTCTAAGATGTGTATTTTGAAGTCTTGCTAACCACTAAATAACTGCAGGTCTTGTGATAGATTTAGAACTCCGTGGTGTATTTTAAATACAAGGGTAAATCTTTCTGTTACCTTTGTATTGCCGGTAGTCATTTTGTCATATTAACTTACTTATGTTGTTGTTGTCTAATTTGCAAATCTTCATGTCAATGTGAAACATCTTTGGCAACATGTGGGCAGGCATTATCCTGCAGCAGAATTGTGGACTTGATGGCATGCTTCAGTTTTTGCAAAGTTAATTGTGGCACCATGTTCGAGAAAGTCAATGAGCGTTAGGCCTTCACAGTCAAAGGAAGAGATCATAAAGACTTTTGCCAGAGCTGGCAGGACCATTGTTTCAACTATGCTGCAAAAGTTTTGCTGGGAAGCCTGTGTCTCTCCCCATGCGATTTCCGTATTTTTGGAGCCCTAAAGAAAGATACTTGTGGCCACTGATTTGCTTTGGATAAAGAGGTGTATGCCTGGGTACAATCATGGCTCTGTAGGCAACTGCAAACATTTTTCCATGAAGGAGTTGACCATCTTGTCTGACAGTGAGATCAATATATTACCAGTGGTGACAGTTACTTATGAAATAATAAAGAGTTTTTTTCACGTCTTGTTTTCATTCGACTGCCCTTTATACATCTTAGTATTTTATGAAGTGCACAATCTTCCCTTTCTGAACATTGAAAGTGAGTTGTCAGTCTTTACACCAATTGTAAATCTTATCAAGATCTGACTGGATATTTGTCCTGCTTTTTCCAGACAGCATTTCACTATAGACAACTGCATCATCTGCATACAAGTGTCATCATAATCAACTGCAACTGTGTTGCCAGAATAAATTTTTTTTTTTTTTTTAAATCATTGTGTTACCAAATAGCTAATGCATCCTGTATGTAGTGTTAGATTGTAGTTCAGGTATTATTTCTGTTAGTCTGGTTCTTAATAGCAACATCAGTGAGGTACGAGACATGCCACTCAAAAGATTTTGAATAGACACAAACTTTTTTGATAAAAATATTTTTATTTTGTCTTCAAAATATTCCTCTTGTAGGTTGTTAAACCATGGGAGCTTGTTAAATAATATCAAACCTTTTTTATAATAGCTTTTTTTTTGAAGGTGGTTACACTTTCATATTGTGTCTCTTGCCCTTTTCAGCTGACAAGTTACTATGCCACAGATTCAAAATATCTCATGGTTACTTACGAGAAGTTGAAATCAGTCATGATATTATTTGTGTGATGTGAGGCTGAGAACTAAAATGCGAATTTTGCTGTGTTCCCCTTAGGCAATAGGCCTTGTCTATGTAACTTTATTTTTCCTGTTGTTGTAGCTATTTACGTTGCTGCACAAAACATGTAATTAATTTAAGTAGGTACCAAGGATATAATCTTAAGTATTTGTTGCAGAACTTCACAAGATTTTCTACAGTTCATTCCATGATGAAGACTTACTGTCCTTTTCTGTAGCAGTTTAATTTTATTTAGGTGTATGCTGCATTGCCCAGCAGTTTTATAATAGTTAGGAAAAAAAATGAATTGTCACATAGTAATTAGTATTTAATGTTTGACTAGGGTATCTTGAACATATGTTTAACAGATGTAAGGGAGATGAAAACCACTACCAATTTTCCTCCTGTGCAAAATTAAAGTGTTTTACCAAACAAAGATTTTTTTGTGAGTTCCCACCAAAAAAAATTAGTGTCATCACTGTTTGTAGCTGATGTACTGCAAATTTTATTTATTGTATATGATCTTCTACAGTTCAAAAGGAACAATTACAATACTAGAAGGAAAATGACATTCATTACTCCACATTAATGTTGTTTTTAGCACAAAAGGGGCGCACAGTGCTGCAACTAAAACTTTTGATCACTTACCCAATGATATAAAATGTCTGACAGACAGCAAAGTAAAATTTGTAAATTCAATGAAATAGTTTCTCCTTGACAACTCCTACTGGAATTCCTATTATTGTTATGAGTAAAAGGTGGTGGGTAGGAATTACTAATCCACATCCGTATATGTTTATTAAAAGAAAGCACTAATTAATGTTCAGCATTTTGCCATATTTACAAATTAATTTGCAATGTGAATGTAAACTGAGTCATTCCACATCATTATGATTTATCATGCAAAATGATCCATGGAACATGCAACTACTTATTATTTGTGTGTGAGAGTCACTTGTTTCCACTGTCTTTAATTAAAGTATACAAACTTCCTCACTTGGTGGTTGATGGTGGTAGCATATCAACTCAACTAGGTTTAATTTATGCAAAGGATCTGGAATACATAGCTGACTCACTCCATGGCACTAGTAACTCTCTTGTCATGGTTGTTTGATTTTAGTGGATATTTTTGTGCTATTGAATGCTTGTGACAGCTTCAGAGTGACTCTTTTTCCATTGCAAAAATACTAGACAGTTAACCAACTTCACTTTGTATCACTTTCTATTGTTTCACACAAAATTTGTTACTATCTACATATTAATAATTAGCTTTAAACATGTGTCTGTCTTTTTAATTTAAACATTAAACACATATTTTACTATTTTAATATGCATTTTTTCTCCATTTTATGGATATATTATTGCAGTTTCCTCGTTGTAAATTAATACAAAGTCTTCAATCAGCAGACATTAGTGCTGCAACTCATTGTGAAATGAGAAAAACTGTTTTTAAGTGTTGTGAAAGCAAAAACATAAAAAACGTGCCATTATCATTTTAATTTCATGTGTACCATGCTGGTGTTAGTTAATCATGATTCAGCTTAGTGTAGTTAAAATCTTAGCAAAAAAGAATAATCGTATTTTCTAATATTTCAGATTTGCAAAGCACGTTTAAAACTGTGCCTTAAGGAGTTAGAAGATCTCAAGTGGGAGAATGAAGTACTCAAGCTTCGATTTGATAAGGTTAGTATTATTTCAGAATATCAAATGTTGCTTACCTAAGGTAAAGTGCAGGCTGATTATATGTTCTACTTTTTTATTGTCACCTTCATCATAATGATGTTTGTTAGAAACAATTACATATAAAAACAAATCTGTACCACAAACATGGATAAATAATTCAAAAAGCTGATATTGTAATCATATTAAATATCTAGCCATGTCTAAAATGCGATAATGAAAGAAGATACATGCATTGAAGGGAGTAAATGTAACAATGCAGTGAAGCATTCAGGTGTCAAGTAATGGACCACACAAAACAACCCCTGCCTGCACTAGGGTCACCTCATTGGTGTTCTTCCATTGCTGCCTCTCCTTCCTCCAGGAATCTTCTTCCATTCCTTTCACTTCTCCCTTTCCTCATATTTTCCTTCCTCCCCTCACCCACTCCATCAGGGACAACCATTACCTCATTCAGGCTATAGCACTGCAAAAATATAGCCCTGCATGTATATTTACTTATTTGTTACCTCCAAAGAAAGGCATTATCTGACAGCTTAGCTATGAGTTGAGACTTCTTTTGTTCTTTTCTATCTCTCAACTATATCTTGAGAGGTTATCCATGCTCCTTGAATGGCATATATTCTGTCCAGGAATTTTGAATGTCATATTGATGTTGCCATTGTGTAGTCCACATGACCTATTCATCTTCATCCTGTCACTGTGTAGCAATTATTGGTGTATTCATGTAAAAATTAATGAAGCAGCTGTAGAAAAATAACAGCTTCATTTTACAGTTTCTTTATGTCTTTCATTCATTGTTGCTGTCTAAAAATTGCTGAATAAAGGTAACCACTCACCATTTAACAAAAATTCTGAGCAAGTGACAGGGATTTGAATAACACTGAAAATGTCTCTAAGCTTCCAGACAATGCCTTCCTTAAAGTAACTGACATATAAAAGCTTTACTACACTGACATGGGGCAACAGCCTGAGTGTTGCTATATTTATTAAGTCACTAGCTACACTCCACAACTAAACAATTATTTACAAAGTATAAAGAAATGTTAATGACAAACTTACTATCCACACGCTTTCATAGACATTACCTCTTGGAGGTACTGAGCTGTGAGCCTCATGCAGCCCTGCAAATCAGTGGGAGGGGTGGGTGAGAAGAGAGGGGGGGGGGGGACAACACATGAAATTTTGAGCTGATGGGAGAAGCTGGCCGAATACATGTCACTCACAACTCACTCGTTTATTAAGGAAGACAGTTTTATGCTAATGAGTAGTGAATTACAAAATGTGCCAGGAAATGGAATAAGAAAACCTCAAGACTGTTTGGAACACGCCTAGCATGGGAAAGATTGTAATCATTTTGGTGTGTATGGAGGGCCAGAAATCTACTGTAATACCTCTCTATAAACAGCATTTTGGAACTTCTTGTTCTTTGAATATATGTAGAGATTTTTGGTTCTAGATACACACGAGCAGTCAACATAGAGCTGTCCATGTGAAGAACATAGTGTGCATAGATGAATACCTGCCATTTTTAACATTTATCCTTGTCTCTTATTTATAGTAACCGAGAAGGCCCCTTGCAAAGGGAGCTGCAAGTGTTTGAACCAGAAAGGCAAGTTTGTTGGGATGATAGGCTCCACCAGTGATGAAAGTGGCATGCACAATATGCCTTCTCAGCTCCATTATGCGTAACCTGATGGCACTGCACAATCTTAGTGCATCCAGATTACGCACCAGTATGACAGGCTCACCCATCTTCATGTCCAACTTGAGGGACAGCACCCCCAACAGCTCTGATGAGCTTAGAAACTCTACAGGATATGTAGTAGCATGATCCTTTGTCATCAGTGTGTCAATTGATGTGTAGCTGATGGCCTCACCAGGTACTTGATCAAAAACATTTTTTTTTTTTTAATGTTTCCCACCAATTCATTAATGGATGTCAATATTGCTCTTTCACATAACCAATCATCGACACTCAAGTTTTGCTTTAACGTTGGGGAAAACTCATTAATTATGTTGTCTTCCTAGCTTACAACATTTCAGAAGTGGCTTTCAAAACATATTAAGCATTCCACATCCATTCCCATGTGGCCCTCACCAGTTTCAAGGAGATATTGAGCAAACAGCCAAGACTCTTGGTCATTGTAAAGCTGAACTCTCATATTAGTTGTGCGGTACATCTTCCTATGTTTGCCCTCAGTGGTGAATATTTGAGACAATGATGATCTTGTCAGCCACAGTGCCTCTCTTGATGACTGGCAGTGTGTGTGAGATGCCACCAGCAAGTTAGACAGCCATTCCATCCATCATCTTTTGGTTACTGTGGATGTCTTGTGAACTTTGATTAAGTGCCTTGGTTTCATTCTTGTGGGACATTAAGCATTTGTCCCGCATGATTAAATTGCACTGCTGCTCTTGTCCGTATTACTAGTGAGCATTTCCTCACTCGCAAGGGTCAGTGAAAGCTTTAACACTGAATGGGCAGTTCTTCCTCTGCTGAGCAAGGTCATGGCTATCCCAGAGGATGTAACAGCTAAAATGACATTCCTGTCCTTGCACAACCGCGCCAATAGCAAATTTAGTAGGACTGTCTTGCCAGTACCCCCACATGCATCTAAGAAATAATGACCCCCTTTCTCCGTTCTTCACATGGCTCAAAATTTTACTCAAAATGTGTCTTTGTTCTGGTAATATTTGGGACTCAGTCAGGCCAACTTGAGCCCTTGAGGCTGTGGTGTCATAATTGAGCCTTCAGGGCTTCATTAAATGTAAGCCATTGCTGGTCTGTGCTGTCCCTTAGTACTGGTGTGCAATCTCTTCTGATAACATCATTTTATATTTGTTACAAAGTGTCACAGGGTTTGAGAGCCTACAGGTGCTGAATATGGTAGTGAAGAGCTCTATCAAATTGGCTGATGACTGGCATAATGTAGGATTCTTTTTCATAGTGTCCCAGTGGCCATCACCTTCTGAAAGTCCCATTACCTCACGTACTTCCTGGAATGTGGCTTTTTCCTGTTTGTTGACCATTTTGAGGGCCTGAAAACTGAAGGAACCCTGTATGCAGGTGAGCAGGACTGTTGGATGCCTCTTATGGAGCAGAAAGCTCAATATCCATATGACCTGCCCTAAACATCTGCACTTCATCTCTTGGGTCGATATTACTGTAGCCTGCTGTTGCACAATAAATATTGAGAAGTAAGTATGGGACCATCCAGCTGTTGTCCACCACTGTGCCTTGCACAGCATCTCTCACTTTAATTGTGATTATACAACCCCCATCCTTGGGCACTCTATGTCTGTACAACAGATATCTAGTCTTGTTCATTTGGGTCCCTTTTGATGGTGTCCAAAGATACTTTCTGGTGCATTTCCTGACACTCATGGATGGGGAGGAAGGGTTCAACACCCTGAGAGGACCGTGGATTAGGCACATTTCATATAGCTGTTTGTCCAGGATGGCATCAGACAATTCTACTGATATAACCAGATCACTTTAGTTTGGCCACAATTTCTGTTTTAACCACAGCAGCAAGTACATGTGTGGTAGATCACATTTCTGTCACTTAGTAGTATAAATGGAGCACTGCGCCTCACCAAAAAAGAGGAGAGCCACCAGTTCTTCCCTTATAAGTCTGACTAAACTTAGTACCGGACATAGGAGAATGCATCCTGGGTATATACTTGGAAGATCTTCAGACTGTTCATGAATGACAGTGGGAATGTGACCATCTGACCTAAGTCATTTGGATTCACAGTGCTATGTTCGCAATGACATCTTGCAGAGGGACATAAATCTCTGCATGCAGCTTGCTTTGTTTAAGTGCTATGTACCTTAGACACTCAGTCTCCATCTGTATGTACATGTCTGTCAAAAATTTAATGGAAGTACTCTACACCACAATGGCAAGTTGAAGTCATGACCATCAGGTGAAGTGTGTAGAAATCCATGCACTTCACATTTTTGTTCTGGTTTGGTCACCCAGTCACAGGATTTATTTGAGGGGTACTTAAATGATATCCTTATTGTCGTTTCCAAACTGTTGTGGGATAGTGTAGAGCATCATAGTAATGCTGCATGTCCACAATCCTGGTGAGGGAGGCGTCGTGCTTGTGCAGGATAATGTCCCTCAGGGTGGTGGGGTTGATGCCCATGACCACAATCGCGACCTTAGCCAAGGCTGAGACCTTGTAGTGGCATCTGTGCTGCCCACTCAACATACAATCCATGTGGATCACCATGTTGCAGCTCTTGTGAGGCATGTTCTTGAGAGCTGGTTTAAACCCATGCTCCAACACAGTGTGATCATGCAAAACTTTTTGTTTTTTCAGTACTGTTGCCTGTTCAACTCCCTGAATAATTTGACAACATCTATCAGTCTCATCTCATCATCTCCCATAAAGCAAACTTGCAAAAATTGTGCTTGACCATTGGACAGGGGTAAAATGGACCCTGTTTTATGGTGCACTTGCTCCTCCCCAGGCATGGCAAGAATTCGATCTACCCCAAAGAAGATCATGTGAAAACATGAATTACAATTTTCATTTGGTTTATGAATGCTGTGACACGCCAGTCTCACCAGAAAATAATTCCTTTAAAGGACCAACTGGCTCTCATAATGGGAGAATGGGAACCTTGTGCCCAGAGCAACACATTCCTGTTGTTACCTCCTTCCATTTCAGTGCTCTGTAAAATCTGCAAGCCTTGATTCATATGGCCCATTTTGATGGATCTATAATTAGTGTAATTTAAAGTCAGTTCATAATTGGAAGCACTTTTAAAAAAAAAAAATCCCCAGATTCTCGTAGCAAATATTTGCCGACGTTCAACTTATTGTTGAGTGACAGTGAGTTGGGGCATGTCTTCCTGTTTGACTGTTTCAGAGGCATGCACAGAAGCCATGTGTGTTGCATTCTCCTGATGCCTCAGAAGCATGCTGAGAGGATATGCATGCTGCTGTATACTCTCATTGAGCATATGATTGCTCCGGTGTCTCAGCTGCATGCTGAGATGAAATGCGTTCGGTGTTCTGCTGATGTCAAGCATCAGCCTGTGTTGGGGTTTCAGCCACTCGAGCATTCACCTGACCACAGCCCGCTCAATTCTCCACTGTTCAGCATGAACTAATGATTCTGTCTAGCTATCTTCATAGCTTGAGCTCACTGTGGGCTCTGAGAAAGATTCCATTTACATTTGACTCTCATTAGAAATTTAAACAGTAGTACCTAAACTGAGGAACTGCATCATAAGATATCTGACCTAAACAACCTAGCATAATAACTATAACACCGAAAACAATCAATTTGTGTCAAAATAATTTAATTGAATAGATAAAAAAATCTACTTACCAAGCTGTGGCAGAACATGCACATAAAAGTAGGTTGTAATTACACAAGCCTATAGAGCCAATGGCTCCCTCTTCAGGCAAAAGGATTGAAGGGGAAGGAAGAGGGGTGTAGGATAAGGACTGGAGAGGTTTAGGAAAAGGGGTAGATTTTGGGAAAGTCACCCAGAACCACAGGTCAGGGGAGACATAGCGCATGGAATGAGAAGGAAAGACTGATTGCTGGAGACTGCATTGGGTGAAATGTGAAAACCTGCAAGCTTAAAAGTGGAAGACAGAGCAATATGCAAAACTGAGTTGACTGCTTAAACTTCGTGCATGAGTTAATAATAGTGAAAAGCTAAGTGCATTGTACAGAGGTGGGAGGGGGCGGTGAAAAATAGACGGTTAAGATAATGAAAGATATAGAAAGCTAAAATGGAGTGAAGAAAAGAGTAGTTGCTGTGAATAAATGCCAAGATGGAAGGAATCAACATAAATTAAGGCCAGGCCAGTGGAGAGAACCAAGGAAATGTTGTAGCACTAGTTCCCACCAACAGAATTCTGAGGAACTGGTGTCTGGGGGAAGACTCCAGATGGCGCGTGTGGTGAAACAGGCACTGAGGTCCTGACTGGCATGTTGTAAAGCATGCTCTTTGACAGGATATTGTGTCCAGAATGAGATTTCACTCTGTAGCGGAGTGTGCGGTCTTACGAAACTTTCCTGGCAGATTAAAACTGTGTGCCGGACCGAGCCTCGAACTCGGGACCTTTGCCTTTCATAGGCAAGTGCTCTACCAACTGAGCTACCCAAGCACGACTCATGCCCCGTCCTCACAGCTTTACTTCTGCCAGTACCTCGCCTCCTACCTTCCAAACTTTACAGAAGCTCTCCTGCGAACCTTGCAGAACTAGCACTTCTGAAAGAAAGGATATTGCAGGGACAAGGCTTAGCCACAGCCTGGGGGATGTTTCTCATTCTGCCACCGAACAGTGCAAGTGATGTGTATGGCATTTGAAGCACCAGCCCTCTGGACAGATTATCCATCACTATGGTAAAAGCAATTTCATGACTCTGGTTTAATGCAAGACTCCATCAAATATACGCATGACCAAATATGCATTTGTTGTTGCGGTAACAGACAGCTGTTAATGAGGTTAATAACATTATCACAAACTTTCCTTCCTTTGGAAAGTACAGTTTTCCAAAAGGTGGCTTTCCCTCTCTCAGACACAAAGCTTAGGGCAATTATTGCCCAGGGAGGAAATTGGCAGTGGAAATAGTCACTGTTTCTGTGACACCTCCTGACTTGGCTGGACAAGATGTCTCAGACCTGCTGCTATGGTCCATATGGATGTCTTGCTTACTGGAGATGTATTACATACTGCTTGCAGTGATAGAAGAGGCAAACTTGAGCAAGTTGGTGGAGATGGTGGACATAGAAACTGAGTCCACCACTCCACAGGTGTTTACTACAATGCCTGCCAGAGACAGACTGGGTTATATCACCTTGCATCTCAATGAGTTGACACAGCAGGTTGCAGTTTGCGGCATGTACAAATGACAAGACCATGCACCATCACACTAACAACACAACATGTGCTCCCTGCCCTCACCAGAGTGGAATGGGTGTTTTTGCCACTAAGTTTTACCAGCAGAGCACTTAGGTGCCAATTGCCTTGTTCCTAGGCAAGAAATGTGAACAACACCCTCCCATGCCCGGCTAGGAAGTCTACCAGCAGCAACTGCCCTTGCACTTACTGTGGAATTTAGTGGTAACAGACAGGACCACTAAGATGCAGTTTCTGGTGGATACTGGCCCAGATGTGTGTGTATTTCCCAGGCATGTGCTGTGGCAAAAATATTCTTAATGCACACTTCCCTAAAATAAATAATTTTTTACTTTAGGTACATCAGTTTAATGAGTCACAGTTGCAAAACACTACCACACATTCTCTACAGAAGAATGGAAAAACTAGCAGAAGCCACCCTCTGGGAATATCAGTTTGGATTCTGCAGAAATGTAGGAACACACAATACATTACTGACCCTACGATTTAGCATAGAAGACAGGTTAAGGGAAGGCAAATATATGTTCATAGCATTTGTATACCTAGTGAAAGCTTTTGATACTGTTGAGTGGAATATTCTTATTCAAATTCTAAAGGTGGCAGGGAAAAATACAAGGAGCAAAATGCTATTTACAATCTGTACGGAAACCAGATGGCAGTTGTAAGAATGGAAGGGCATGAAACGGAAGTAGTGGTTGATTAGGGAGTGAGACATGGTTGTAGCATGCCCCCAATGTTATTTAATATGTACATTGAGCAAACAGTAATGGAAACAAAAGAAAAATTTGGAGTAGGAATTAAAGTCCAGAGAAGAAATAAAAACTTCGAGGTTTGCCGATGACATTGTAATTCTGTTGGAGACAGCAAACGACTTGGAAGAGCAGCTAAACACAATAGACAATGTCTTGAAAGGAGGATATAAGATGAATATCAACAACAGAAAATCAAGGGTAATGGAAGTAGTCAAATTAAATCAGATGATGCTGAAGAAATCAGATTAGGAAATGAGACTCTTAAAGTAGTAGATGAGTTTTGCTATTTGGGCAGCAAAATAACTGATGATGGTTGAAATAGAGAAGATATTAAATATAGACTGGCAATGACAAGAAAAGCATTTCTGAAGAAGACAAATTTGTTAACATCAATTATAGATTTAAGCATCAGGAAGTCT
The DNA here is from genome assembly GCF_021461385.2 of Schistocerca piceifrons. NCBI lineage: Eukaryota > Metazoa > Arthropoda > Insecta > Orthoptera > Acrididae > Schistocerca > Schistocerca piceifrons. Next base: position 193,006,410 of record NC_060141.1, read on the forward strand.
GCTGAAAATACAAGGTCTTTTTGAAAAATTACAAAGCATTCATAATTTTCCACCAATGGTATTTTGCAGTGAAATGCAGTTGGCATCCCTGCACACACCTGTGTTTAATGTGTAACTGCTGGAAGTTTCATTGTTGTATATCTGATAGTTATTGTTCAGTGTTGTATTGAGTAGAACGTTGTGTCACACAGTTTGCGAATTTCGAGACGACAGTTAGAGGAGCAATGCACCTGCAGTAAATTTTGTGTGAAACTCAAGACAACCTTTACAGACACACACCAAATGGTGCAGAAAGCCTACAGTGATGAGAGATTAAGCCATACTCAGTGTGATGAATGGTTCACATGGTTTAAAAATTGCCTGACAGAATTTAAAGATGACCCTTGTTCAGGATGCCCTTTGACATCTACAAACAACATTCATGTCAGGAATGTCAACAAAATTGTTTGTGCCAATCGAAGACTGACTTTTGGAGAGATTGCAGAAGAATGTAACATTTCAGTTGAACCATATCGCGAAATCCCGACACAGCATCTTGGAATGCATCGTGTTGCCACCAAGTTTGTCCCATGGCTCATGAGTCAAGACCAGGAAGACTTTCACCTCACAGTCTGTGAAGAGCTATTGCATTGCATAAATGAGAATGAGATGTTCCTTAAGAGAACCATAACTGGTGAAGACATGTGGGTCTACAGTTATGATATTGAGATTGAAGTTCAGTCTTCACAATGGGTTGGGAAAGGTTCTCCAAGACCAAAAATAGTTCATTAGATCAAGCCACATATCAAAGCCAGGCTGATAGTTTTCTTTGACTTTGAAGGATGAGTTCGTTATGAATTCCTGCCTTAGGGACAAACTGTTAATCGATGGTTCTATATGAATGTGTTGCAATGCCTACGGGAAAATATGAGAAAGAACCGGCCTGAAAGTTGTGAGACAATTCATGGCTCTTGCATCATGATAGTGCACCCACACATTCTTCCTGTTGGTGCATGACTATTACACAAAAAAACGAAATCACTGTGCTGTCTCATCCTCTGTACACACCAGATCTGGCCACTGTGGATTTTTTTATTATTTGTTTTTATTTCCAGAGTTGAAAACTACATTGAAAGGGTGAAGATTTGCAACAATATACGAGATAAAAGAAAATTCACAGATGGCGGTTCATGCAATCCAGCAAGAGGTGTACTAATACTACTTCCGGAAGTGGAAACGGCATTGGGATCCGTGTATCTATTGTGGAGGAGAGTATTTCGAAGGAGACCATGCACAGTAAATAAATGGTAGTGTAAAAAAATTTTGTGGGCAGAATTCCAGAATTTTTTGAACAGATCTCAGATTCGTATGGACTGTAGCCACATATGGAAGTGATACATTGATGATACACAGTTTAGATAAGAAGAGAGTAGAAGCTTTTGAAATGTGGTGCTGCAGAAGAATGCTGAAGATGAGATGGGTAGATGAACTAATGAGGAGGTCTAAAGAAAATTGGGGAGAAAGAAATTTGTGGCACAACCGGACTAGAACAAGGGATTGGTTGGTAGAACACATTCTGTGATATCAAGGGATGACCAATTTAGTACTGGAGGGAAGTGTGGGGGAGGGAGGTTAAAAATTGTAAAGGGAGACCAAGAGATAAATACAGTAAGCAGATTCAGAAGGATGTAGGTTGCAGAAGTTACTTGGAGAGGCTTGCACAGGATACAGTAGCACTGAGAGCTGCATCAAACCAGTCTTCAGACTGAAGACAACAACAGGTGCAGCATCTAAGAGATTATACCGAGTGAAAGGACGTAAACAATCCCACCTGCATGCCAATACACTGTGGGACATTTTTACGCAAAGCAGGCAAAACTGAGTTTTTTGGTTAACTTGTTCATGTGCTGGTGTCAGCTCAGTGTTTAATTCATCTTGATGCTTAGGGACTTCACACATGGATCCTCATCCAGTGCCTGCCCATTGATCTCTACTTTTTGATTTGTGTTAAGCTGCATAATATAGGTCTTTGTAAGTTTAAGTGTTAAACTATATGCTGTGTACCAGCTGTAAGCTTCTTCCATCAGTCTTCTGGCTGTAACTGGACTTTTTATTAGTATACTGCTGTGACTGGCAAGTACCACATTTTTGAAGAGACCTCCAGTGAGCTAGTAAAATTAAGTGAGGGCCAACCAACAAACCTTACAGGGCACTATATGTAATGTTACCTTACTCCAAATTTAGTCTTATGCTTCTTCTATCATTTGTTAATCTGACCCTTTGTTTTCTGTTGTTAAGATAAAATTCCATCCACATGATGGGAAAGTCTTTAACACCATACCACTTGTTTCCATAGTAGAATTATGTGTTTTACTGAATCAGCTAAGGTGGCTCTTGATATTTTGAGGATTTTATGATGTTATGTCATCAATAAACTGAAAATCAGACAATGAGTAATTATTATTTAACATATCACTGCAGCTGAAAGAATGAAAAAAAAAAAAAAACATGTTGACTCAGAGATTGGTTAAAAATGTCAGACTGGTGATGCTAGTGTTGCCACCATAAAATTATTTCAGATGAATACACTGATGCAAGAAGTTTACCACTTATTGCGCATTAAGATTCTCCCCATCTCCTTCCCCTATATCCCCCCTCAGAAATTACAACCTTACATTTCCCTCTTCAGTTGAGGCAGTTTTCTTATAACACATAGGTTAAAGACATAATTGTAAGTATCAACTGAACCACACATGATATGATGACATGTCTCTTAAATCCAGTTCATATTTTACATTTTGTTAGTTGAAGCTGAAAGCCAGTTTTCTGCATGGGTCTGTGCATGGTAGTAAAAATGAAAATGCACTGTAGAATGCTGGTTTTTAATGAATGCAAATCACATTTGTAATGTATTGATTGAACCAAGCTGACATAAGGGTAGAAGTGCTAAAAATATATTAAAATTTAGCATTAATGTCTCAAAGTTAAAATTCAGTGGAATGTTACTGTTAAATACATCTGACAGTAGCATTTTACTTGGGAAGTACATACCCAAAATGAAATTTTGTCAGGGCCAAAAATGGGAGAGATGGGACCCTCCCCATATTGCTGACATATTTGCCAATGGTGGTGATCCACTGAAGTGCAGAACAATGATTCCTAGCTGAGCATAATGTGATGCCATTTATCAGTAGTCCATGCTTACCAGTCAAGACACCACTCCAGACACAAATATTCATGTTGGTGTGTTAACAGCTCCCTATGCATTGGATGATAATTCCCTAGTTTGCCTGCTGCTAGTCTCTGACCAGTGATGCAGAATGACACCAAATGTTGCATGGAGTCCTTTACTTTCACTCAGATGGAAGGAACAGATGTGCTTGGTGCATGATATGGAGATCTGTCCTTGTGGTGGTCAGATGTGATCAATTGGAACCTTGACAATGAGAATTCCTGCCCTCACATCCGCAAGTAGTCCACAATGAGGCCTCCTTCAAACTCTGTCAGATGCTGATAACCCTGTCTCACAGGAGTATGCAACATCTCCGTATCTTCCACAGTCTTTACTCAACATCTGATACTGTTCACCTTTTGAACCTTACCAGGCTGTGTAACAACTCTAAAATATGATCAACAATTATGCAAGACCCAAAGCAATTAAAGATTTTTGGCTGCTAGTAGTCATTGATTTGTATCAATGGGGCAAGTTGAAAATTTGTACCAGATCAGGGTGAGAAGCTGCTTACTAGGTAAATGCACTGACCACTATGCCATCTGGACGCAATGGTCACTCCAACTGCATGAACTATGCTAGCACGCCTCCTGTCAGATCCAAATTCTCAAATTATACCACACAACTGTTGTGCCCCTTCTAGGGTAGTCTGTGCGTTTGCAATGACCAATGTGTCTGGATGGCATAGTGGTCAGCGTATGTGCCCAGTGAACAGGAGACCTGAGTTTGAATTCTGGCCCAGCACAAATTTTCAGCTTGCACCATCGATATAAATCAGTTCCCACTGGCAGCTGAAGTCTTTAATTCCTTTGTGTTTTGATTCATAGTTTTTGCAGGATCGAAAAGGTGTCTATTCTTTTCGACATCTCTGAAAGAACAGACACCACATATGTATAACATTAATTCACTCTGGCAGTTGTTGTACCTGTCATAGAGATTTGCAAATCTAGTCATTCTGATACCTGCCAGTGGTGTGTACATGTACAGAGTTATATTGATCTCCGACCAAGTCTTCTGGCTGATTCACTTTTTTTTTCTCAGATTGTGTATAATAAAATCAGTCAGCATAAATTTGAACAAGAAGTTGACATTATCATCTGTGACTAAGGCAGCAGATGACAAACCAACAGTTACAGCTAAGGAAAAAAGCGATGTTGCGGTAGGTAGATTTATGATTGCTGCCAGTGCAGTATAGTGAATTGCCAAAGTAAAGAATACTATACATCTATTCAAGAATTAATTTTCGCTCTGCATGGGCGTGCACACTGATATGAAACTTCCTGGAAGAGTAAAACTGTTTGCCATACTGGCACTCAAACCCATGATCTTTCCCTTTCATGGACAAGTGCTCTCCCAGGTGAGCTACCTGGGCTACTTCTGGAAGGAAGGAGTGCTAGTTCTGCAAGTTTTGCAGAAGAACTTCTGTGAAACTTGGAAGGCAGGAGATTAGGTACTGGCAGAAGTAATGCTGTGAGGATGGGTCATGAAGTGTGTTTGGGTAGCTCAATTGGGAAATCATTTGCCTGCAAAAGGCAAAGGCCCTGGCTTTGAGCCCCATTCTGGCACACAGATTTAATGTACCAGGAAGTTTCACTGTTTGTCTTATCCATGCCTGTTTCTGTTCTTGTTCGAAATTGACTTTTCATTTAGTGGCATAACCATGTGTGTCATGAGGCACGTGGCAAGCGCTCCACTAGTAGGTGTACTGGAGTTTCTGCTATTACTGCCATCCTCCCAGCTTCTCGGATGAAAAGACAGTGGTGCTGCTACACTGGCCGGGTAAACAGTTTGCTTTGTTGAGTTTTATGCAGATGCTTTGTTTGGAAGTTTTAGGTGGGGAGTATTTTGATCTATGGTTACATAAGATACCGATACGAGTTCAGGCATAACCTATCACATTTATGACACTGTCAACCTCAGCTGACAAATGCTTTGTAGCCATTACTGACTGTTTTGTGTACTATGTTTGTTTCATGTTGTGTGTTGCTCATCATATTGCTTTTATGTTGAACCATCATGGACCATGGAGCTTGCCATTAGCGGGTTGATTTGTATGCCTCTTTAATACAGGCATTTGTACATTAGGTGCTGCCACAACAGAGAGGTATCTGTTGAGAGGCCAGAAAATGTGTCATTCCTGAAGGGGGGCAACAATCTTTCCAATAACTGCAGGGGCAAAGGTCTGAATGATTCACTGATTTGGCCTTGTAACATCAACCAAAATGACCTTGCTTGTTGCACTGGTTCTGCAAGTGGTTGGAAGCCAGGGAACTACTATACTAATTTTTCCCAAATGAATGCAGCTGTAGTGTATGGATAATTGATAATACCATCCTCATGAGTAAAATATTCCAGAGGTACAATAGTCTTCCATTTGCATCAGCAAACGCAGACTAATTAGGAGGGTGTCGTCATCAGGAGAAACAAAACTGGTGTTATATGGGCCAGAGTGTGGAATGTCAGCTCCCTTGATCAGATAGGTGGATTATAAAATTTAAAAAATCGAATTGTATAGGTTGAAGTTGGATGTAGTAGGAATTAGTGTTGAGTGGCAGGAGGAACAGAACTTCTGGTCCGGAGGTGTAATGCAGGAGTATGAGTAAGAAAATAGGAATGTGGGTAATCTACTATGAACAGCATAGTGAATGCACTATCATAGCCAAGATAGACTCTAAGGCCACAACTGCAACAGTAATGCAAGTTTATATGCCAGCTAGCTCTGCAGATGATAAAAAGATTGATGAAATGTTTGCTGGGATCCAAGAAATTGTTCAGATTGCTAAGGGAGACGAAAATGTACTTATGATGAGGGATAGTAGGAAAAGAAGAGAAGAAAAACTGTAGGCAAATATGGACTGGAGGAAAGGAAAGAAAGAGGAAGCTGACTGGTAGAATTCTGCGTAGGACACAATCTAATCATCGCCAACACTTGGCTTAAGAGTCATGAAACAAAGCTGCGTACGTGGAAGAGACCTGGAGACACCAGAATGTTTCAAAAAAACGTTTTGCATCACTTTGGTTCCCAGAACTTCTGAATATAGACGTTGACTGTGGATATTGTATCACAGACACAGTCCCTTTGACTGTTCAGGGATGTCACTAAACCCGCCCAAAGATGTAAACAACCATGCATGAGCAGCGCCTATTAGACAGAGGGGGTCCAACAGCCAATCAGTTCCAATCACTCCACCGGGAAGGAGGTACACGGCCCATGTTGTCTGTAGTTCAACCATGCCTAGATGGTCAATACCGCAGTTTGATCGCATCCACATTGTTACTTGTGTCAGGAGGGGCTCTCAATAAGGTAAGTGTCCAGGTGTTTCAGAGTGGTCCAAAGCGATGTTGTTCCAACATGGAGGAGATACACAGAGACAGAAACTGTCAATGACGTGCTTCGCTCAGGCCACCCAAGGGTTACTAATGCAGTGGATGACCGCTACCTAAAGATTATGGCTCAGAGGAACCTTGACAGCAACGCCACCTTGTAGAATAATGCTTTTCGTGCAGCCACAGGACATCGATTCAAACTGTGTGCAGTAGGCTGCATGATGCGCATCTTCGCTCCCAACGTCCATGGTGAGGTCCATCTTTGCAGACGCGACACCATGTAGCGCGGTACAGATGGGCCCAACAACATGCTGAATGGAATGCTCAGTATTGGCGTCACGTTCTCTTCACCGATGAGTTTCGCATATGCCTTGAACCAGACAATCGGAGATGTGTTTGGAGGCATCCCGGTCAGGCTGAACGCCTTAAACATACTGTCCAGTGGGTGCAGCAAAGTGGAGGTTCCCTGATGGTTTTGGGTGACATTATGTGGGGTCGATGTGTGCCGCTGGTGGTCATGCAAGGCGCCATAACGACTGTACGATACACGAATGCCATGCTCCGACTGATAGTGCAACCATATCAGCAGCATATTGGCGAGGCATTCGTCTTCATGACGACAATTTGCGCCCCCATCGTGCACATATTGTGAATGACTTCCTTCAGGATACCGACATCACCCGACTAGAGTGACCAGCATGTTCTCCAGACATGAACCCTATAGAAAATGCCTGGGATAGATTGAAAAGGGCTGTTTATGGACGATGTGACCCACCAACCACTCTGAGGGATCTACGCCGAATCGCCGTTGAGGAGTGGGACAATCTGGACCAGCAGTGCTTTGATGAACTTGTAGATAGTATGCCACGACGAATATAGGCATGGATCAATGCAAGAGGAAGTGCTATAAGGTATTAGAGGTAGTGGTGTGTTACAGCAATGTGGACCAATATCTCTGAAGGTCTCGCTGTATGGTGGTACAACATGCAATGATTGGTTTTCATAAGCAGTAAAAAGGGCGGAAATGATATTTATGTTGATCTCTATTCCAATTTTCTCTACAGGCTCCAGAACTCTCGGAACCGAGGTGATGCAAAACTTTTTGTGTGTATAATGGCAAGACAGAGATTTTGGAACAAGATGATAAATTGTAAGATATTTCCAGGGACCAATATGGACTCTTACTACAGTGTGTTGGTTATGAACTGTAGATTAAAAACGAAGAAATTACAAAAAGATAGGAAATTAGGGAGGTGAGATCTGGATAAGATGAAAGAACCAGAGAGTTTAAAAAGGTAGAAAATTAAAGGGGTGGGACCTAGATAAGTTGAAAGAATGAGCGAGTTTCGAAGGGGGCATTAGACAACAATTGGCTGAACCAGGGGAAAGGCATATAGTGGAAGATGGATGGGTAGCTTTGAGAAATGAGATAGTGAGAGCAGCAGAGGAACAGACAGGAAAAGAAAACAAGGCCTAGTAGAAATCCTTGGATATTGTGGGAGATGCTGAATTTAACTGACGAGATAATAAAATATAGAAAAGCAGCAAATGAAGCAGGCAAAAGGCAATAGAAACGTCTAAAATGAGATTGACAGGAAGTGCAAAATGGCTAGGCAGAAATGGCGAGAGGGCAAATATAAGAATTCGAATCATATTTCACTAAGGGATGGATAGATACCACCTACAGGAAAATTAAAGAAGCCTTTGGAGAAAAGAGAAGCAGCTGTATGAGTATCAACAGCTCAGATGGAAAACCAGTGCTAAGTAAAGAAGGGGAAGCTGACAGAGAGAAGGAATATATAGAGAGTCTATACATGGGAGACAAATTTTGAAGGCAACGTTATAGAAAGGGAAGAGGATGTAGATGTAGATGAGATGGGAATATGATGCTGTGAGAAACGTTTGACAGAGAACTCAAAAACCAAGTTGAAACAAGACCCTGGGGCAGACGACATTCTTTCAGAACTATTGATAGCCTTTAAAGAACCGGTCGTAGCAAAACTATTCCATCTGGGTTGCAGGATGTACGAAACAGGCGAAATACTTTCAGACATCGAGAAGAATGCAATAATTCCAGTTTCGAAAAAAGCAGGTGGTGGCAGGTGTGGGTATTATCAAAATATCAGTTTAATAAGTCTTGGTTGCAAAATATTACCTCAAATTCCTTATAGATGAATGGAAAAACTGGTACAAGCTGACCTCAGGGAAGACAAGTTTGGATTCCGGATAAACATAGGAACACACAAGCAATACTGATCCAACGACTTCTCTTAGAAGATAGAGCAAGGATAAGAAAACCTTCATTTACAGCGTTTGTAGGCTTAGAGAAAGTTTTTGACAATGTGGATTGGAGTACTCTCCTTGAAATTCTGAAGGTAGCAGGGGTAAAATATACTGAGTTGACAAAAGTCGTGGGATAGCGATATGGACGTATACAGGTGACAGTAGTATCACGTATATGAGGTATAAAACGACAGTGCATTGGCAGAGCAGTCATTTGTACTCAGATGATTCATGTGGAAAGGTTTCCGATGTGATTGTGACCGCACAGTAGGAATTAACAATGTAGGATGGTAGTTGGAGCTAGGCGCATATGACATCGTATTTCACAAATCATTAGGAAATTCAGTATTCCGAAATCTACCATACAGTGTCAAGAGTGTGCCGAAATAACAAATTTCAGGCATAACCTCTCACCATGGACAATTTAGGGCTTCACTTAACAGGCAATAGCAGTGCCGTTTGCATGGGAGCTGTTAGTGCTAACAGACAAGCAACATTGCGTGAAATAACCACAGATTCAACGTGGGACATGTGACGAACATATCCATTAGGACAGCATGGCGAAATTTATCGTTAATGGGCTATGGTAGCAGTCGACCAACGTGAGTGCCTTTGTTAAAAGCACGACCTCCCTTGCAGTGCCTCTCCTGGGGTCATGACTATATTGGTTGGACCCTTGACGCCTGAAAAACTGTAGCCTGGTCGGATGAGTTCCAATTTCAGTTGGTAAGTAGTGATGCTAGAGTTCAAGTGTAGTGCACACTGCATGAAGACAAGGACTCAAGTAGTCAACAAGGCACTATGCAAGCTGATGTTGACGTCAGAATGGCGTGGGCTGTGTTAATGCGGAAAAGACTGGGTCCTCTGGTCCAACAACCAAATGAGGACATTAGCAGCCATTCTTGAACTTCATGTTTCTGAACAGTGATGGAATCATTGGATGGCAGTGATCGATGTCATGGGCCACAGTTGTTTCTGATTGGTTTGAAGAACATTCTGGACAATTCAAGCGAATGATTTGAATTCCCAAATCACTCGATAGGAACACTGTCAGACATTTATGGGACATAACCAAGAGGTCACTTCATGCACAAAATCCTGCATCAGCAACATTTTCACAGTAATGGATGACTGTAGAGACAGCGTGGCTCAGTATTTCTGTAGGGAACCTGCAACGACCTGTTGAGTCCATGCCATGTCCAACTGCTGCACTACGCCAGGCAGGAGGAAATCAGATATGATATTAGGAGGTATTCCGTGACTTTTGTTGCCTCAGTGGACAGGGCATGAAAGGCTATTTACAACTGTACAAAGACCGGACAGCAGTTATAAGTGTAGAGGAGCATCAGTGGGAAGTACTGATTGAGAACAGAGTGAGACAAGGCTGTAGCCTCTCCCTGATTTTATTCAATCTGTACACTGAGTTAAGGAAACGAAAGAAAAATTTGGAGTAGGTTTGTGGAGAAGAAATAAAAATTTTGAGGTTTGCTGATCATATTGCAATTCTGTCAGAGACAGCAAAGACTTGTAAGAGCAGTAAAGACTTGGAAGAGCAGTTGAATGGAATAGACAGTGTCTTGAAACGAGGATATAAGATGAACATCAACAAAAGCAAAACAAGGACAATGGAATGTAGTCGAATTAAATCAAGTGATGCTGGAGAAATTAGATTAGGAAACGAGACAGTAAAAGTATTTTATGAGTTTTGATATTTGGGCAGGAAAATAACTGATGATGGCTGAAGCAGAGAGGGTTTAAAACTTAGACTGTCAATGGGAAGAAAATTGTTTCTGAAGAAGAGAAATTTGTTAATATCGAATATAGGCTTAAGCATTAGGAAATATTTTCTGAAGGTATTTGGAGTGTAGCCACCTATGGAAGTGAAACATGGAGGATGGACAGTTTAGACAAGAACAGAACAGTGGCTTTTGAAATGTGGTGCTACAGACAAATGCTGCAGATTATATGGGTAGATCATTTAACTAATGAGGAGGTCCAAACAGAATTGGGGAGAAAAGAAATTTGTGGCACAACCTGACTAGAAGAAGGGATTGGTTGGTAGGACAAATTCTGTGATATTAAGGGAGGCATGTGCAGTAAAAATCGTAGAAGGGGACTAAGAATGAATGCAGTAAGCAGAATCAGAAGGACGTAGGTTTCAGTAATTATTTAGAGATGAAGCGGCTTGCGCAGGATAGAATAGCATGGAGAGCTGCATCAAACCAATCTTTGGACTAATTCTGGTTCATCAGTGAGTTTGAGTATGCCTGTTACAACACCAGAAAGGACTGACGACCCTTATGACGATATGTCAGTTCTGCTTTGGCAGAAGCAAAGAACGCGGAGATGGGTAGCCAGACGTGCGAGAGAAAGACAGGGCCTATTCCCCTGCGCCGCTCCTCTCCCAGGTGGCCTAAATTCTGGTCTATTTACGCATGTAGGTGACTTCGTCTATAATAACTTTAAAGTCATTGATATGTTCTTTGATGTAGACATATCCTTCAAAATTCCATGATGATTTAGCAGTAATCCGCTTAATACTTGTTGGGTGATAAAGAGACTCTTATGCCACACGTTGCTGATGTATACAGAACTGTAGACTGTGCTGCCCTCTGGTGCATGCTCATATAATTGTGACCGAAACTGTAATGGGCGCTGCGAATAAATCTGTGAGCTGAAGTTACTGTGCTGAATTCCTTTAAATACAAGCAAGAAGCAATACTTTGGTGCCGAAACCCGGGAATATATGAAGAGTTTAAGTGCTTCTACACGTACAAGAGGATGCAGTGCCGACAGAGATGATTTTGAGCGGCTTAAATCTCAAAATACGATCACTCCCGCCACATTCAGTACATGCAGATAAATCGCGGCATTGCTGTGCTGCAAGCACAAGGACATTACTGACTGTTTCCACTTGTATATCGTGTTACTTGGTGTGTGCTTGATGGTGGTAGGGCTATATTGTGCATTTGGCGTAATATTTACACATTACAAAGAGGACTGCTAAAGTATTGGTAGGCCGCAGTGCCATCTGTTAGCAAGAACGAGCAGTTCTAAGGGTTGCAAACTGTGAATATTGCACAGCAATGCCATCTCTTAGCGATAGTGGACATCTCATTATGGGGTGACTTACACAGACGCACTTCTGCCCTAACTGCGACAGAAGTGGACGTTCGAACATCACGCATTTTGTAAGCTAGATAAACGCGTTCAATCTTTCTACACCACCAGTGGATGTCAGACACTGTCAAGAGCACTTGCGGAAAACATTAGAAGAGCCGGTCACACTCAGTGACTGCATACAGGATATGCTGGATGACACAGAATGTGAGGTCAACAAAGAAGCTTGTGAAAACTGTACTGACAAATGCAATGCACCATCTAAATGGCGGAAGGTGCTTTAGGAGGAGCACATTCAGGGCACAGAAATGCAACTGATATGCGTTTGCCACCCTCAGCAGCTTGCCAGCATGCCTATGTGGACCTCAAGTTGCCTCCTGTCGTACTGAATCCCTTCTCAGGTGAACACGATTCTGGGAGCACTTCACAGCTTCCATAGGTGAAAATTCAATGTTGTCGCCTGTGAAGAAGCACATAGTCCTCTATGGATATTCATATGGGGATCCCAAGGATTTGGTCGATGGGATTGCTGTTACAACTGACACATATGAGCAGACGAAGCAAATATTGAAATCCAAGTATTGGGATGAGAACAGGATTATACAGATCCACAATGATTTCTTGGAGAATCTTAATTCTTCTATTTCCAGCAGTCCAGAGACTCTCAACACCACCTATACTTAGTGCCATAAGCAGATTCAAGCACGAAGAGCACTAGGAGAGGATGTGAATTCTTATGGGAGAGTGCTTGTCCCCAAACTTCTACATGCATTCTAGGAAGAAATTTGCAGAAACTGGCTTAGCCACGAAGGCAAAACATCGAAGAAGATAATCTCTCACAACCCACGGAGTTTCTCAACGATGAGGTCGAGAGAGCCATCACCACAGGCAGAATATGTGTCTGAAGAAAAAAACCATTGCTTCTTTTGCCTTAGACGTGGCCACAACTAAGCTCAGTACTTTAAACAGATAAATGCATCCTGTGCAAAATGTAAGGGTGAGCACCACATTTCCATCTGCAATAGCAACCTCATGACGAGAACAAGATTAAAGCGATGACCTCCAGTTTCTCATACTTACAAACTGCTCTTGTCAGTACCAAAGAACCAGGCACTACGAACAAATTGACACATGCCATCTTAGACACAGGGAGTCAGTCAAGTTTTATACATCATTCACTTATAGAATCTCCCCAACTTAATGTCACTGCAACCATAACTCTGGAGATAATGACATTTGAGCCATCCTGAAAATCATCCCTGTCAAGGAGGTTAATTTCGATATGATGGGATATTCCGTCAACGCCCATGTATCAGTTGAAGCTTTTGAAAGCAGCAACAGTTCTCACATCTGCCGACAGTACCAGAAGATGCAGTAGACATTTTCTTGATGGAGGGTACGCAACTGGCCAATTCAAGAGGGGACACTGAATATCTACCTACTGAAGTCCTCACTGAGGCAGATTATTACTGGAAAATTGTGACCCTGGGTTAACCAAATAAGGTATCTCAGACATTGGTTCTCCTTCCCATAACCTTCGGTTCTGTTCTTAGTGGAAACAGAACTGGTACTGCAGTGAACAAGGCAACTGTCAACTTCATTCAGTGTAGCTGCATTGAGATATCTGATGAGACAGTAAACCGTTTTTGGGACAGGAGATAATTGGCACAACAGAGCATCAAGAGTGAGCACTGACATCCATACACCACCCTGTCTGACAAGAGTTCTGACAGTCATACCACATGGAGGATGGCTGCAGTATTGTATGCCTGCCTCAAAAGGAGGATGTATTTTTCTCTAGCAACCACACTACTGCTGAAGCATGTTTGTGTTCCTTACAAAATAAGTTGCGAGGGAATGAAGAACTGAAACTCATTTATCATGAGGCCATGTCAAATTACAGTAGGAGGTGTCAGGCAGAAGTTGCACCTGAGGGCTACACAGTTGTATGCCTTTTTTACCTGCCACACCACATTGTGAAGAAAATGCAGCAGTGGAAGCATCAAATACGGGATTGTGTTCGGTGTATTATCACATGAACCAGACTCTCCATCTTTGAATGACAATCTCAAAACAGGACCAAATTTACTGCCATATTTACTTGCCACCTTGTTAAAATTGTGCAAATTTCCGATGGGGATAGTTTGTGATGTGGACCAAGCAGTTTTACAATAGGTCTTGAATGAATAAGACAGAGATCTCACTGGGTGCTTTTGGTATCTTGTTGAACAAACTGAGAATGGTGTCTACAATATGACAGACAATGAGATAACATATCATTTCAAATATTTACCATTTGGACTTGCACCAAGGCCATGCCTTTTGTCAGCTGCTGTAAGGAAGCTAGCACCACTAAATAGTGACAAATATCCATGAGTTTCAGCACTAATTGACAATTACATTTTCATGGACAGTTCTGTAATTAGTGCGATAGTGAGGAGACAGCAACTATTTACCAGGAACTAATAATACTCTTCCAGTAAATAAGTCATCCACTTTCCAAATGGACAACTAATTTGAAGGACCTGAAGGCAATACGGCATGCCAAGAGTCTTGGAACCAAGCCCACAACACAAATTTTGGGAATCAATTCGAATACAGAAAATGACTGCATTCCGCTGACTACCAGAGGGTAGCAGGAGATATGAAAGACAAACCGACAACCAAGAGAAATGTTCTTCGAGCAGCTGCTGAATTCTGTGACCCTTTTGGTCTGTTAACACCCTTTGGGGTCATTGCTAAACTCATCTACCAAGACATGTGGCTAAGATGTCTTGCAGAGCAGGAAGTTTTGCCCTCAGATATTGCATGTAGTTGGCACTCTTGGGTCTCAAAGCTTCATCACTTGTCATTATAGCACATTGCCAGATGGACAGGTGTGACAGACAAAAGTGATTCTGCAGAAGTGCATGTGTTCTGTGATGCATCAGAAAGAGTCTGCTGCTGTTCTGTACGTATGGACAGCCACTGAAGTTGGTTACACAGCACATATTGTTTGCAGCAAGAATATCTTGCTACCAAGCAAGAAAGTAATCTTATCTGGGTTGGAATTGCTTGCCACATTGGTTGGCATATGATGCCTTTGCTACTTTTGCCAGGAAACAGGATCTGATGGCAATAAGTCACCTTGGAGTGGATATGAAATCATCAAAACAAATGGAAAACCTTCATTTGCGTTTGGATAAGAGAAATACTGGCGTACACTGCGCCCAGCCAATGGAGGCATTGTCCTGGAGGTCAAAATCCTGCAGATCATCTCACATGGGGGCTGGAGGCAGACATGCTACTAGCACTTGACATGTGGTCCACCATGGTTTTCAGAAGACAGGCAGTCATGGTCACTGAACATCTGGCCCCACCTAAATTAATGCCAGAAGCCAAAATCTGGACAAATGTCACTGTGGTTGCCATTACCAAACCACTGTCAACATTTCAAAATATAGTCCCTACTGGCGAATTCTTCACATAACTGCCCTTGTATTTCAGTTTATTGAGAGTACAAAGTACAAGATTAGAAACACTGATAGTTTGAGAGCTCTGGAATTACACAATGCCTGAACATATTGGATCAGAGTTCAAGAGGAGCTATTCACTACCAAACTCTCAGCATTGTGTAAGGGAGAACCCGGAGCATCAGGGATAGCTCGATACAATCCTTTTCTGTTGGATGATGCGATTTGGCTCAGTGGCACGTTACAATGCACTGCAATGTCCAATTCAGAGGAACATCCAATTATTCTGGACGGAAGTCATCAGTTCACGGAACTTCTCATCGAACACATGCATTAAGGCTGCACCATCTCAGAGTATGCATCATACTACAAGAACTATGCGAAGCATTTTAGATTTTTTGAGGACAACAATCTGTTCAGAGAGTTCTCCACTTTTGCCTGCCATGTGCTAGACAATCCCCAGTCATCGATAGGAAGGAATGGAGGCTCCATAGCCACTAAGCAGAGTTCAACCTGCAAGACCATTTGAAGTAACTGGAATTAATTTTTCTGAATGATTATATGTTAAAATTGGTCATCACCTCAAGAAGTCGTACATGGTCTTGTTCATATACGCCACAACGTATGTAATTCACATTGATATTGTCACCGATATGCTCACCGATACATTTATAATGGCTATGCAATGCTTTGCAGGACGTAGAAGCCTGTCACGCACTGTTTACTCAGACAATGCTACAATATTCCATGCAACCAACACTGAACTGTCTGAGCTCTTCAAAATGTCCAGCTTACTGACATATGGTATTACTGTGCCCACAATGTACTCACCTGGAAGTACATACCACCACAGGCAGCTTGTTGGGGAGGTTGGTGGGAATGCATGATAAGCTCCATCACACGTTGCTGGAGGGAGGTGCTTGATCGCTCTCAAGTTGGTGAAGAGAGCTAGAACATCATTTTTATAGGACTAGAAGGAGAAATAAACTCAGGACCCTTCACTCAAGGAGCGAGCGATACACCATTGGCACCAACCCACTTTCTAAATGGTGGAAAACTAGTAACCATTCCATGTGCACCAGAACCAGCAGCTAGAATGGATTTTGCCGTGCAGTTCTGACTAAGACAAAAGGTCAATGAGGACATTTGGTGCAGGTGGCAAAATGAATACCTCCTCCTGCTAGGACGCTACCGTAAGGTGGAAAAATATCCCTCAAGAAGAACAATGAGAGTTCGAGAAGGACATGAAACCATGGTTCTTGTGGAAGAAAGCAGTGGTGGAAGAGGTGCGGCCCAGCTGAAATGACAAAAAGATGACAAAATAAGATGCATCATTCTCTGGCAGCCGGATGGCACAAAGATCTGTCGACCAGTGCAGCTGCTCATCCCTCTCGGGATAGACCAGGGTAGGGAGGATGTTGGGGAATAAGAGACACTTATGCCATCTGTTGGTGTTGTATTCAAAACTGTAGACTGTGCTGCCCTCTGTAGACTGAAACTGTAATGGACGCTGTGAATACATCTGTGAGCTGAAGGTACTGTGTTGAATTCCTTTCAAATACTAGTAAGTAGCAACAATAATTTCCTTGACATTATTTTCATCATTTTTGTGCACCTCGAAATTTAAATGTTTTCTCAAAAACTGATCAGTATTGGATTTTTACTGCTTTACCTTCCATTTTTGACAGTTACACCAGTAAACACTACGGTCACAGGTTCGAATCCTGCCTCGGGCATGGATGTGTGTGATGTCCTTAGGTTAGTTAGGTTTAAGTAGTTCTAAGTTCTAGGGAACTAATGAATGACCTGAGATGTTAAGTGCCATAGTGCTCACAGCCATTTGAACCAGTAAACAAACCAACATACATTATATCTCATTGCAATACATTATAAAATATTCAGTATATTGCCCAACATTTAACCATTTTTGCTTATTGTTTTTACGACAGCTGCAACATGAAAGAGATGAAATACACCATCGCTTCGTCACTGCGATAATGGAACTGCAACAGAAAACTGGCTTAAAGAATGTTTTACTGGAGAAGAAATTGTCGGCGATTACTGGAATGCTGGAGCAGAAGGAAGCTGAGTTAGGCGAGATTCTGTCAGCTGCAAATCTGGATCCTACCACTGTCGGCGCCATCAACAAGAAATTCGAGGTGAGCTGACGTTACATATCCATCATCAAACATTTGAACTGTGGTCCATATCGGAACGGGTGCTCTACCAGTATTTCGAAAAATGGGAGAGAGGCAATAGCAGATTGAAAATGTATTTAAAGGGGTAAAACATTTCCGAGGAAAGCAGTCCAGCAAGCTGTTCCAACGCCCACTCTGCTACAGAATGAGGTTTTCATTATTGTGGTTTGTTATCAAGTCAGAAGATCGATTTGATCATGCTTCTTTATCTCCGCTTACCTATTACAACCTAAATACATTGGAACCTGTTTACTGTAGTATTAAAAAAAAAAAAACAAAAAAAAACTTGTTGTCTCTCACTACGAGTTCCCCCCACTCCCACCTCCACCACTTCCCTCTCACCCATATACTTTTCCCTTCATTACCTAAGAGACGATTCATTGATGCTACAAGATGTGCACTGCCAACCGATCCCTTCTTTTAGTTAAGTTGTACCATAATTTTTTTTTCTCTCCAGTTCGATTCAGTATCTCTTTTCGAATTTCGCGTAGTATCTTACTTCCCCCTAAATATCACAATAACTATGACCATTAACGAAATGATGAGCATGCCATCACCTGACATATAAAGCTATAAGTAAAGTATAAGCTATTTACCGAATACTTTCTGTAAAATCGTTTGGGAAAGATTGCAGGTCATGCTCCTCGAATCTGTCATTGCCGACTGGCCGAAAGGTTTGACACTGTCGGCCTCCTCTTCCGAACAAACGAATGAACTTGCCCATTGCTTTGGACGAAAATTGGTCACTGCGCGTTGGCCATCATATCCTGCATGGGCTCTACCTCTCTCAACGCTACACATAACGCTCTAGTCTTCTTATGACCTCTGTTTCTTGTATTGATGCATTACATGGTAGATCCTCTACTACAAGTCATCTCGAAATGCGTTTTTTTGTGACTTTATTCCTTAACACAGCGTGACTTTTGCACTTTCACCGAACATCTAAGGACTCACAGATAATGCTGAAATGAGTCTGAAAGCTAGGTATCTTGTGTACCTTTTTCATGCTACCAATATTTACGGAGCTTCAAGCCTAACTCCTTTTCTACAACACAGAAACGTAAAGTCGAAAGAGTATGAAAGCAACTTATGCATACGTAAAATGATCACATGATAAAGATTTCATGGTGCTACTTTGTCTAAACAGATCTCACTGGCCGCAAAAAACACGAAAAGTTGCCGTCGTTAACCAAGCAAAGATTGTTGTTTAGGGAACTGGGTACGTGCTCCGGGCTTGATCAACAACATCGAGAGAACGTCGCATACTTTTCACTGTATATGAGCTTCGCCCGTGCTATTCTGTAGAAATATGGTGTGGCGAGCATAATAATCTTTGCTAAGAATCATCAAGCAAGCTCATTATGCAAGAATTATGAAACTAGGAGTGCATAAACATAGACCTCATGGGCGATCTGGCAGAGTGCAATGACGAAGCAGCGCGTCGTCTCGACAGAAAGGTTCCTAAGTAGGAGGTTCCTGAAAGCAAATACACGTTTTTTCCTGTCGAGAGATGCTTCAGAGAGACGGGATCCATGATACTACATAACGGAGGGATGCTTGACAGACTTAATGTGAGGAAAGAAGGGATGTGCTACATTTGGCAGATGAAGATCCACAGACGAGTACTGAAAACATATAAAATACTGTAGTGAAGTCGAAGTTTTTTGTTCGGCTTACTCTTGAGGGTACTCGGTACCATCCGTATCACGCTCAGCTTGTTTAAAAATCTTTATCTCTGGACTGTCAAAAGCGCATTGTCTCTGGCAGATGGATACGATAGTTATGCATTAATAAATTACTCATTCCTGGTTATTCACTAATGAAGCGACTGTCAAACGCGACTGCGTTTTCAATAGACGTAATGCTCATATCTGGTTGACTGTAAACTCCTATTTCACAGCGGAACGAAACCATCAAGTAGAATTTTCAATGAATACCGGGCGCGACATTATTGGTAACAAATGAACTAGACCTAATTTTTACGATCCCAGCTATCTGCCGCAGACTATTTAAGATTACCGGAAGAGTTGGAAAACGTCCAGTTGACTGTTAAAAGTTTCCTATCTTCTGCGGCCAGCGACGAGAAAATGAACACATTAACCGCCGGAGTAACTGCAGATATATCGGAGTCGATTCGAGTAGACAGCGTTTTGCCCTACAACCGCTGATACCGCTGTATGCCGAAGCCATGTTGTGTGAGATAGCTACGGCCAGACATTTACTGCAGTTGTCCGTTTCGTTGAGTTTTATGTATGCTGAATTGTCTTTGATGATGTATTTGTGTATCTGTCGTGGTGGTCGATTTGGACTGTCCTTGATATCTCCCGATGACGACAATTCACACAAATGTGTGTGAGTATATGTGCAGACACAAAACAAGTGACACACCAAACTAGGATTACTTTTGCCAGTAACTGGATTCGTGGTGTTGAACCTATGGCATTGCTCCCACAGTATGCTAACCTAAACTTTGATTGGGCCATTTGACAAATGTTGTGTACAAGACAGAAAAAGCAGAGCCCACTGAAATGCACCAAAGGATGTACTGTAAATTTGCATTAGTTCAGAAAAGTTTATAGGTACTCCAATGCGTGTGCACTTCATGGGAGTCAGTTTTCAGGCTGGAGGGGAACTGTTTCATTATGATTACTTTGTCAAAAAGTTTTGGTTTTGGTGATATACATTTATGAGTTTAATTTTGATTCTTGTTATCTGTTATCCAAGACGACAGTTATTTTTGGTTGTATTGTATGTCTGACAAGTAATGTGGTGAGGAAGTGAATGAACCACATCTTGACGATACAGTTTAATTTCCTATAATTGTTATTACCTAAGATTACACAAACACGTGCTATTTATGACATTGAACAACAATATTCATTTTTTTTTGTCAGTTCCTCTTCGAGCTGCATATCTGCATTTACAACAAGTGCCCCTCGTGTTGTCTTCACGAACCAAAAACTTTCGCGTATGGCTGCTAATTTGACACCAGCGTGTAACTGTCAAATTATCTTGAATACAGTCTAGTCTGACAGTAAAAAGGAAAGAAATAACATGGAAGATATATTTCTGGTTTTCCGTCTTCGTTCAGGATTCTTTTTTTGACGTTTTGCACAATAAATTTAGCTGGAGAAGCAGTTTCGTATGGGCTAAGAGGGAGAGCTAGAATGGGAAGAGACATTTGGAGTCACCTGTCACCTCAGAGCCGACTGCGGTACTAGGCACTTCAGTCCGGAACCGCGCGACTGCTACGGTCATAGGTTCGAATCCTGCCTCGGGCATGAATATGTGCAATGGCCTTAGGTTAGTTAGGTTTAAGAAGTTCTAAGTTCTAGGGAACTGATGGCCTCAGATGTTAAGTCCCATAGTTCTCAGAGCCATTTGAACCATTTGTCACCTAAGACACCTAAGACATGAAGGTGATCGACAAGAAAGGAAAAAGTAACTGGGATTTCAAGGTGTCGTGAGAGGAGGGCTCAGTACAGCATGGAGAAAAACTAACCGTTAATAAAATCAGAGCAGGACGTCTAGTCGAGTAAAATTTACCAGATCAACGTTGGTCTGAAATGATCTGTTGTGGAGCTACTTTCGTAAAATGGCAGCCAAAAAGCGCCGAGCGGCCTGAAGTCTGTTCGGTAAGCGAACATGTCTGGGTGTGTCTAGCAGTGCTGTTATCTCCGATTAACAAGATAGTGCAGCTGTGTTGTGCTGTTGTCGTTGTGCCCCACTGCCGTTGCTTCCGCGTACTTGATTTAATAATCAAGCTTAACCCAGCAAACATCTCAAAAAGTCGCAACTAACGTAACCTGTTTGCTTTGGCAGTTCAACTGAAATTGTTATTTTCTGCCGATTTAAGTAGTAGCTTCATTCTTTATTATTATAGGTATTAGTTGGGAAAAATTATTTTAATGGACAAACTTTCGCACATTCATCGCCGATTGATTATGATTTTAAGTCCCCAACCCTACTCTGACATTATTATCAGGTTGTTTTTCTTCACCCTGTATACTGTGGCGAATGTGGTCATGGAATTTATTAATAATAATTTATGAAAGAACATTATTATTAATGTTCTTTCATAAAAATTACATGGAGAGAGGGGAAATCTTAAATTAAGAGACTTATCATCATGTATATGATAAGAAAAATGATGAACTTATAAAACTATGAAAGAATTGCTGTTCGTATTGTTATTTGGAGGCAGCCGAGAATTTGCAAATTTTTCCGAGCAATCACTGGCTTTGATGCAGTTCGCCCGCTGAATAGGCACTCGAGAAATGGCAGTTTGAGTTGAGACGGCACACGAAAATATTGCTCTATAGACGAGACACCATCGCGTCTCAGTGCTGCGGGTCTTAAAGAATCCATCAGTAATTATGTTATTAATTATTTGTGTCGCAGGCTTAAAGGAGATTAAATTCTTCATTTGTGTAGCCACAGTGTGCCTGTTTGCTTTGCAATTATTAGAGGTGTTTCAAATCCGTCATTTTAACTATTAAAAATGCGTATTTTGCCGTGAGCATTTCATTTTATATATTTAAACTATCGTGTGGAATAAAACATACTTATTATTTTCTTTACTTCTAGATCTAAAAACTCCGGGTAGCAAAAGACATTAAAGTGTAATTTTTACTTAGAGGATTTGTGTCTGGTTTACATTTAAGTTTGCGATGTTTTTGGCATAATTCGATGTCGGATCGCAGCACTACACATTTCTCGACGGAAAACACGACAGAATAATGCACCATTTGTTCAGTACCTACTCGTGGGTAACGTACACAGGCGTGTCCATATCCACCTTCAA
Organism: Schistocerca piceifrons; assembly: GCF_021461385.2. Classification (NCBI taxonomy): domain Eukaryota; kingdom Metazoa; phylum Arthropoda; class Insecta; order Orthoptera; family Acrididae; genus Schistocerca; species Schistocerca piceifrons. The sequence goes on from NC_060141.1 coordinate 193,028,805, forward strand.
CCTCCTGTGAGATCCCCACAGGTGGGTACCACTGCAGCATAAGCGCAAAGTACGGGAACATGAATTTGTTTGCCTATTGGGACAGCTGTGCTGGGAAGCTCGTAAATTGCTCAGTGCAATATTTCGACGCTCAATACAGTTTTGATCAAGCGCTGCGAACAATTATCTAAGCCGCACTCATTTCCGTGACGCAGTGCTGATTATCAGGATTGTGCGTTAACGAGCCGCAATTTGCAACCGACTACAATTCTCAGCTCCTGCCCTGTTTCTTGTAGCGTGTTTGTTACCCACCACCAGATTAAGTCGAAACAAGGCGCCTGCAGTGGATGACAGGCCATCAGAATTACTGAAGTCCCCTGGACAGTGTGCCATGATAAAACTATTCTACCTGGCGAGCAGGATATATGAACAGACGATACACCCTCAGACTTCAGTAGGAATGTAATAATTCGAATTTCAAAGAATACACATGCTGACAGGAGTGGATAGTAGTGAATTGTCAGTTTAATAAATCATCGTTCAAAACACTGTGACGAATTATTTACAGAAGAATGGAAATCTGATTAGAAGCCAACTTGGGGAAGACCATTTTGGATCCCAGAGAAATGTAGGAACACAAGGAAATACTGACTATGACTTATCTTATAAGATGGGTTGAAGGAAGGCAAATATACGTTTAAAAACTTTTGTCGACTTAGAGAGAGCTTTTGATGATGTTGATTAGAATACACTCCTTGAAATTCTAAAGCTAGCTGGGATAAAGTACAGGGAGTGAAACGTTATTTACAACTTTACAGAATCAGAGTGCAGTTATAACAGCTGAGAGACTTGAAAGGGAAGCAGTATTTGATAAGAGAGTGAGGCAGGGTTGTTGCCTGTACCCAATGTTATACAATCCGTACATTGAGTAAGTAGTAAAGGCAAGCAGGAAGAAAATTGGGAAGGGTTCTAAAGCTCAAAGAGAAGAAATAAATACATTGGTTTTTGCTAATGATATTGTAATTCTAGCAGAGACTGCAGATGACTTGGAAGTTTACTTAAATGGGATGGATAATATCTTGAGAAGTATGAAAGTAAAACAAGGGTACTGATAATGTAATTTGGTCGAATTAAATCAGGTATTAAATTATTGGATGAGACACTAATTGTAGTACACGAGCTTCGGTATTTGGGCAGTAAAATAACTGACGATGGACCGAGTAGAGAAGATATGAACTTAACACTACCTTACGTCAGTGTAATAGTAATCTTCGTTTTGTTAAATTAATTTGGCTAAGATGTGTAATATAATGTGAGAACCAATAACCAATACCAAAAATAGTATTTAATAAATATAATTATGAATGCTCAGTGTTAAATCAAGAAAAATCTATATTTCCGATAGATCGCTGTTTCGTTGCCATCTCAGTTCTACGCATCCGTCATTCCGCACCTTGCACATTTGCACTCATGTATGGCCAGTACAAGTTCTGGCGGCATCCTAGTCAGGCGCCACTCTCAACTCTTTCATTTGCCATAGGGACAGAGCACTGTCCGTCTACATACGAGCTAGTTCTGATACAGTTGTTGATGAGTGAGCAGTAATTGTGCCATCGCACTTTTTATATAATGGTGTCTATGTGCAGGAGCTGCTGAAGCGGAAGAACGCTAAGATCCAAGACCTGCAGTACGAGCTGTCGCGGGTGTGCAAGGCACACGACGACCTGCTGGAGACGTACGAGGGTAAGCTGCGCAAGTACGGCATCCCGACGGAGGAGTTGGGCTTCACGCCGCTGCGCGCCACCCGCCAGCGTCACCAGGTTGCCACCTGACGTGGAGACGCGGAGCCTATCTGTGTTTACCTTACCTCTCGTTAACCTATACAACATGAATAAATAATTGTTCTCAGTTTCAGTTACAGCTTCTTCATTAAAAATACGAGTGTTATTTTTTTAACCTCTGATCGGTCACGAAATGGAAACCACAGTGAAAATCAAAGATGGTTTAATTTTAACATTTAACTACACCTTCCAGCTGCTTCTCTACACAGTCACCTCTCAGACTTAGATATTTGTCGTAGCGTAGTTCCAACTTTCTAATCCTCTCACCATAGGAGGCAGGCCTGTGATTTCTGCATATTCCCCATGCTGGCCTGCATTTCGTTGTCTGTGCCAGCAGTTCATGTGAGCGAAGAGGTTAAAATCACTCCAACCCAAGTCTGGGATGTATGGGTGATCAAACACTTCCCATAGGAAATGCTGCAGGATCGTCTTCGTTGCACCTGCAGTGTGCGGCCAAGAACTGTCATGAAGAAAGAAATGCATGACTGTTGCGTTATGTGGGTTGCATGAAGTCAGGCAAAACCCCTCAACAGGCTCTTCACACTTGGCAGTAGACACTATCATTGTAGGCATTTTTACGTGCTCATTGTGCGTTCAGGTGTGTCTTGATGCAATAGAAGGGCATGCTAGGGACACTGTGCATCACATGTGCTCACAGCTTCACCAGATTTTCACTGTGATTTTAATTTCACGACATATCAGAGGGTGAAAAAAAAGTGGCCGTCATAATAAATGAAAAAGCTGCGAGAAGAATATTTGTGGAGAAAAGGTGCCAACGAGACCTCCTGTGTGATATGTGTCTAATACGCTGCTTTTTATTATGCTATATACATGAGCTTAATCGATGCAAAAATTACGTCTTTCCTGTGCAGATCACCGAGTTTCTGTTTAGGCAGAAACTGTCATTTTTTAAGACTGCTTACGAATTATTTTCCATCATTGTTAGTGATTTGCAGATAATTTTTAGCTTTTGGGCTGTACAACAAAAAGATATAGCTACAAGGTAAGGATTATTGCCGTTACTCTTGTTTCTGTGGTTTGATGTGATTTTTGTCTCAGCATAGATGTGTATGATCTGTAATGGATTTTTCGTTTTGTTGATATAAGATTACGTCAGGGCTTCAGGTAATATAACTGAGAGGCTGCTGCGATGGTAAAGTACGAGGGTAACCCCAAAAGTAAGGTCTCGTATTTTTTTATGAGTACATAGACCTGCTTATTTCTACAATGGCTTACATCAGTTTACATCTTGAACATTTGGCCATTTCTCGACATAATCACCATTTCTGTCGATGCATTTTTGTAGACACTGTGGCAGTTTTTGTATACCCATGTCATACCAGCCTCGCCGCCATGCTGTTCAGAAAGTTATGAACCTCTTCTTTCACCTCGTCGTCGGAGCTGAATCACTTTGCGGCCAAATGTTCTTTTAACCAAGGGAACAGGTGATAGTCACTGGGCGCCAAGTCAGAACTATAGGGTGTGTGGGTGATTATGTTCCACTGAAACTGTTGCTGGAGAGCAACGGTTTGCCGAGCGATGTGTGGGCGAGCGTTGTCATGGAGAATGTGTACGCCCTTGCTCAACATTCCTCTTCTCCGGTTCTGAATTGCCCGTTTGAGTTTTTTCAGAGTCTCACATTAGCTGTCAGCGTTAATTGTGGTCCCAGCGATTCAGCTTCGACGACAAGGTGAAAGAAGAGGTTCATAACTTTCTGAACAGCATGGTGGCGTGCTGGTACGACATGGGCATACAAAAACTGCCACAGCGTCTACAAAAATGCATCGACAGAAATGGTGATTATGTCGAAAAATAGCTAAATGTTCAAGCTATAAACTGATGTAAACCACTGTAGAAACAAACAGGTCTATGTACTTGTAAAAAAAAATAGGAGACCTTACTTTTGGGATTACCCTCGTATGTTGTGCTGTACTGTGCTTGGGGGAGTGGATTCCACAACCTGCAAAAAGCAGGGCACCAGGATCTGTTTTGTACTACATGCAGTTTCAGCATAGATGTGTGTAATCTGTAATGGATTTTTTCATCTAGGTAAAAGTATGTCATGCCATACTGTGCTTGGATGTGTGGATTCCGCGACCTGCGAAAAGCAGCGGACTGGGTTCTGTTTTGTACTACATTGTGGCTTCTAGCTGCAGTTTTGAAGTGACTGTGGCCTAATAGGTGAGAGCTAAATCAGATGTTCTTTCCTATCAGGATTCTGCTACTCAACAATTTTACACAGTGACAAAGGGTGTTGCAATAACCAATGCCAAGATGATTTACACTCTTTTGATTAGTGTACTCTTATGAAACACAATTTTCAGGCAGACGCTACTTTCATCTCACACTTCTTATCATGGTTAATCTCATCACAGGTCAGTATTCTCAGTATTGCATAGCATGGTATAACAATGTATTTAACACTATCCTCACTGCAGTCCAACGTATGACTGACATGATTCCTGCGAACACAGAATATTCGGCACACAGTAAACCTTTTTAAACTCACTTGTCACGAATATAATCTGTCACGAATCGATAATGCTGTGCTGAGGGTCAAGCCATTGCAGTGAGGACTTACTCAGCCAGTATGACATACACTCCTGGAAATGGAAAAAAGAACACATTGACACCGGTGTGTCAGACCCACCATACTTGCTCCGGACACTGCGAGAGGGCTGTACAAGCAATGATCACACGCACGGCACAGCGGACACACCAGGAACCGCGGTGTTGGCCGTCGAATGGCGCTAGCTGCGCAGCATTTGTGCACCGCCGCCGTCAGTGTCAGTCAGTTTGCCGTGGCATACGGATCTCCATCGCAGTCTTTAACACTGGTAGCATGCCGCGACAGCGTGGACGTGAACCGTATGTGCAGTTGACGGACTTTGAGCGAGGGCGTATAGTGGGCATGCGGGAGGCCGGGTGGACGTACCGCCGAATTGCTCAACACGTGGGGCGTGAGGTCTCCACAGTACATCGATGTTGTCGCCAGTGGTCGGCGGAAGGTGCACGTGCCCGTCGACCTGGGACCAGACCGCAGCGACGCACGGATGCACGCCAAGACCGTAGGATCCTACGCAGTGCCGTAGGGGACCGCACCGCCACTTCCCAGCAAATTAGGGACACTGTTGCTCCTGGGGTATCGGCGAGGACCATTCGCAACCGTCTCCATGAAGCTGGGCTACGGTCCCGCACACCGTTAGGCCGTCTTCCGCTCACGCCCCAACATCGTGCAGCCCGCCTCCAGTGGTGTCGCGACAGGCGTGAATGGAGGGACGAATGGAGACGTGTCGTCTTCAGCGATGAGAGTCGCTTCTGCCTTGGTGCCAATGATGGTCGTATGCGTGTTTGGCGCCGTGCAGGTGAGCGCCACAATCAGGACTGCATACGACCGAGGCACACAGGGCCAACACCCGGCATCATGGTGTGGGGAGCGATCTCCTACACTGGCCGTACACCACTGGTGATCGTCGAGGGGACACTGAATAGTGCACGGTACATCCAAACCGTCATCGAACCCATCGTTCTACCATTCCTAGACCGGCAAGGGAACTTGCTGTTCCAACAGGACAATGCACATCCGCATGAATCCCGTGCCACCCAACGTGCTCTAGAAGGTGTAACTCAACTACCCTGGCCAGCAAGATCTCCGGATCTGTCCCCCATTGAGCATGTTTGGGACTGGATGAAGCGTCGTCTCACGCGGTCTGCACGTCCAGCACGAACGCTGGTCCAACTGAGGCGCCAGGTGGAAATGGCATGGCAAGCCGTTCCACAGGACTACATCCAGCACCTCTACGATCGTCTCCATGGGAGAATAGCAGCCTGCATTGCTGCTAAAGGTGGATATACACTGTACTAGTGCCGACATTGTGCATGCTCTGTTGCCTGTGTCTATGTGCCTGTGGTTCTGTCAGTGTGATCATGTGATGTATCTGACCCCAGGAATGTATCAATAAAGTTTCCCCTTCCTGGGACAATGAATTCACAGTGTTCTTATTTCAATTTCCAGGAGTGTATATCTCATATCTCACGGCTCCACTTGCAGTCAACAGGCTCCATACTCGAACTCCTCTGACATTCACTCACTTAGTGCTAGTGTCATTTAGCAATCGAATTTGCCTGCCATCGACTTATGTGAGGCAAAAATGGGTTAATCATTTGATCATGGACCCCTTGCATCCCTGCCCTAAAATATTTCTGTTACTGTAGGTGAAATAAAAAACAGACAAATTTGTTACAGATTACAAAAAAGAGTAAAGAACATTAAACTTAAGGACAAAAATGACATTACAAAGCATCCTACTTAAATTCCTTGGACTCCGGTAGTGCACTGCTACCACAAACATACGAGGGCTGTCCACAAAGTACATTACGTTTTAGAATTAAAAATAAATAAAGTATTGGAATTTTTTTTATTATATACAGATGAAAGCCACACTTAAATAATACTTTTCTACATAGATGTCATTTAAATTAAGGCACTTATCGTAGCGATGGACGAGCTTGGAAATTCGTTCGTGTAAAATTCCGCCGCCTGCGCCTTCAACCACGTGGTTACCCCTTATTTTGGGACAGAAAAGGTGTGATTTTTGTGGATTTCCTGGAAAGAGGCACTACAATAAACTCTCAAAGGTATTGCCAAACTCTGCACAACCTCAGAAGAGCAATATAAAACAAGCACAGGGGAAAGTTGGGCTCAAAGATCTTGCTGATTCACGACAACGCCCGGGCCCACACGGCAAATGCCACTCGTGAAGTTCTCGAATCTTTTAAGTGGGAGTTGCTTCCTCATCCGCCGTACAGTCCCGACCTGGCACCGAGTGACTTCCACTTATTCCCAGCAATGAAGAAGTGGTTGGCTATGCAGCGTTTTGATGACGACGCACAGCTTCAAGAAGAGGTAACCACGTGGTTGAAGGCGCAGGCGGCCGAATTTTACGACGAAGGAATTTCCAAGCTCATCCATCGCTACGATAAGTGCCTTAATTTAAATGGCAACTATGTAGAAAAGTAGTATTTAAGTGTGGCTTTCATCTGTATATAATAAAAAAATTTCCAATACTTTATTTATTTTTAATTCCAAAACGTAATGTACTTTGTGGATAGCCCTCGTATTATAAAAAATTTAACGTATCTTAGTGAAAAATATTAAATGTTTATATAAATTTGTTTTACATTAAATGATCTAGAAATTTTCCCTTAGCAAAACGTAATAAATATTTGAGCCAAGTTTGCTTTGCAATTAATAATGAAGAAGTACCCCTCTCAGTAGTTTGTGTGGATCATCAAACACATAGTTATCACTGGCTGCCTTTCCCACAGCACTGCACAAAAAACTCATATTTAACATTATTTCAGCTATGTCTTTGGTGCCATCTTTTCAACAGGGCTTTTGCCATCCATGTTATCATAAATATTTCAGCTAACCTATTTCAGTTACCCCTTTGGTGTGCTGTTCTTTTAGCATAGTTTTTGTTGTCCATAGTATTATTATTATTATTTCATGTCATCTCCAACACTACAAATGAAAGGTATAGAGAAAATACTTCAAATTAATGGCTATTCTGTTCTTATCTTTAAACAAAGCATTAGCATGAAATAGGGGACTGATGACCACAGACATTAAGTCTCATAGTGCTCAGAGCCATTTGAACCATTTTTTTGAACATGAAATATATTTGGCAAAATATAATTTCAGTACAACAAAACATACAGGTAATTGAGAATGCTTTGGTTTCTATTAAATCCTTCAGATACAATTCTCTAACTAATGTGGTTGTCCAGAAATAAGTTTCAGGATAAATTTGTATTTATTCTACCATAGATTATGTTTCTGTATTTGAACTGTCATTAATTGTTGTTGTTGTGGTCTTCAGTCCTAAGACTGGTTTGATGCAGCTCTCCATGCTACTCTATCCTGTGCAAGCTTTTTCATCTCCCAGTACCTACTGCAACCTACATCTTTCTGAATCTGCTTAGTGTATTCATCTCTTGGTCTCCCTCTACGATTTTTACCCTCCACGCTGCCCTCCAATACTAAATTGGTGATTCCTTGATGCCTCAGAACATGTCCTACCAACCGATCCCTTCTTCTGGTCAAGTTGTGCCACAAACTTCTCTTCTCCCCAATCCTATTCAATACTTCCTCATTAGTTATGTGATCTACCCATCTAATCTTCAGCATTCTTCTGTAGCACCACATTTCGAAAGCTTCTATTCTCTTCTTGTCCAAACTATTTATCGTCCATGTTTCGCTTCCATACATGGCTACACTCCATACGAATGCTTTCAGAAATGACTTCCTGACATTTAAATCAATACTGGATGTTAACAAATTTCTCTTCTTCAGAAACGCTTTCCTTGCCATTGCCAGCCTACATTTTATATCCTCTCTACTTCGACCATCATCAGTTATTTTGCTCCCCAAATAGCAAAACTCCTTTACTACTTTAAGTGCCTCATTTCCTAATCTAATTCCCTCAGCATCACCCGACTTAATTCGACTACATTCCATTATCCTTGTTTTGCTTTTGTTGATGTTCATCTTATATCCTCCTTTCAAGACACTGTCCATTCCATTCAACTGCTCTTCCAAGTCCTTTGCTGTCTCTGACAGAATTACAATGTCATCGGCGAACCTCAAAGTTTTTATTTCTTCTCCATGAATTTTAATACCTACCCCGAATTTTTCTTTTGTTTCCTTTACTGCTTGCTCAATATACAGATTGAACAACATCGGGGAGAGGCTACAACCCTGTCTTACTCCCTTCCCAACCACTGCTTCCCTTTCATGTCCCTCGACTCTTATAACTGCCATCTGGTTTCTGTACAAATTGTAAATAGCCTTTCGCTCCCGGTATTTTACCCCTGCCACCTTCATAATTTGAAAGAGAGTATTCCAGTCAACATTGTCAAAAGCTTTCTCTAAGTCTACGAATGCTAGAAACGTAGGTTTGCCTTTCCTTAATCTTTCTTCTAAGATAAGTCGTAAGGTCAGTATTGCCTCACGTGTTCCAGTGTTTCTACGGAATCCAAACTGATCCTCCCCGAGGTTGGCTTCTACTAGTTTTTCCATTCGTCTGTAAAGAATTCGTGTTAGTATTTTGCAGCTGTGACTTATTAAGCTGATAGTTCGGTAATTTTCACATCTGTCAACACCTGCTTTCTTTGGGATTGGAATTATTATATTCTTCTTGAGGTCTGAGGGTATTTCGCCTGTTTCATACATCTTGCTCACCAGATGGTAGAGTTTTGTCAGGACTGGCTCTCTCACGGCCGTCAGTAGTTCCAGTGGAATATTGTCTATCCCGGGGGCCTTGTTCCGACTTAGGTCTTTCAGTGCTCTGTCAAACTCTTCACGCAGTATCGTATCTCCCATTTCATCGTCATCTACATCCTCTTCCATTTCCATAATATTGTCCTCAAGTACATCGCCCTTGTATAGACCCTCTATATACTCCTTCCACCTTTCTGCTTTCCCTTCTTTGCTTAGAACTGCGTTTCCATCTGAGCTCTTGATATTCATACAAGTCGTTCTCTTATCTCCAAAGGTCTCTCTAATTTTCCTGTAGGCGGTATCTATCTTACCCCTAGTGAGATAGGCCTCTACATCCTTACATTTGTCCTCTAGCCATCCCTGCTTAGCCATTTTGCCCTTCCTGTCGATCTCATTTTTGAGACATTTGTATTCCTTTTTGCCTGTTTCACTTACTGCATTTTTATATTTTCTCCTTTCATCAATTAAATTCAATATTTCTTCTGTTACCCAAGGATTTCTACTAGCCCTCGTCTTTTTACCTACTTGATCCTCTGCTGCCTTCACTACTTCATCCCTCAAAGCTACCCATTCTTCTTCTACTGTATTTATTTCCCCCATTCGTGTCAATTGCTCCCTTATGCTCTCCCTGAATCTCTGTACAACCTCTGGTTCTTTTAGTTTATCCAGGTCCCATCTCCTTAAATACCCACCTTTTTGCAGTTTCTTCAGTTTTAATCTACAGGTCATAACCAATAGATTGTGGTCAGAGTCCACATCTGCCCCTGGAAATGTCTTACAATTTAAAACCTGGTTCCTAAATCTTTGTCTTACCATTATATAATCTATCTGATACCTTTTAGTATCTCCAGGGTTCTTCCATGTATACAACCTTCTTTCATGATTCTTAAACCAAGTGTTAGTTATGATTATGTTGTGCTCTGTGCAAAATTCTACCAGGCGGCTTCCTCTTTCATTTCTGTCCCCCAATCCATATTCACCTACTATGTTTCCTTCTCTCCCTTTTCCTACACTCGAATTCCAGTCACCCATGACTATTAAATTTTCGTCTCCCTTCACAATCTGAATAATATCTTTTATTTCATCATACATTTCTTCAATTTCTTCGTCATCTGCAGAGCTAGTTGGCATATAAACTTGTACTACTGTAGTAGGTGTGGGCTTCGTATCTATCTTGGCCACAATAATGCGTTCACTATGCTGTTTGTAGTAGCTTACCCGCATTCCTATTTTCCTATTCATTATTAAACCTACGCCTGCATTACCCCTATTTGATTTTGTGTTTATAACCCTGTAGTCACCTGACCAGAAGTCTTGTTTCTCCTGCCACCGAACTTCACTAATTCCCACTATATCTAACTTCAACCTATCCATTTCCCTTTTTAAATTTTCTAACCTACCTGCCCGATTAAGGGATCTGACATTCCACGCTCCGATCCGTAGAACGCCAGTTTTCTTTCTCCTGATAACGACATCCTCATGAGTAGTCCCCGCCCGGAGATCCGAATGGGGGACTATTTTACCTCCGGAATATTTTACCCAAGAGGACGCCATCATCATGTAATCATACAGTAAAGCTGCATGCCCTCGGGAAAAATTACGGCTGTAGTTTCCCCTTGCTTTCAGCCGTTCGCAGTACCAGCACAGCAAGGCCGTTTTGGTTATTGTTACAAGGCCAGATCAGTCAATCATCCAGACTGTTGCCCTTGCAACTACTGAAAAGGCTGCTGCCCCTCTTCAGGAACCACACGTTTGTCTGGCCCCTCAACAGATACCCCTCCGTTGTGGTTGCACCTACGGTACGGCTATCTGTATTGCTGAGGCACGCAAGCCTCCCCACCAACGGCAAGGTCCATGGTTCATGGGGGGGGGGGGGACACTGTCATTAATATTGCAAATAAAATAGTGCATACTCTTTGTTATGTTGACATATATAGAACAAAATCTGAAACATCAGTACACATTATTCCTTATACTGTGCCAGCATCCTACTTGTCTGAAAGTCAATACAAAAGTTTGAATTACCAACCTCAACAGCTAACCTTATCACTAAATCATAATTTTGTTGCTTTTCATGAGTAACCCTCTATTTATTCTCACTGTACCATCCTCATCATCACTTACAGCAGAAATAGATACTTATAGAAATAGGAAATCTTGTGTGATAATAAATGACAGTTTTCAGCCTTTAGGTCTTAAACTACTTCATATTTCATATATCTCCCTTTTGTATCAACAGTGTCCTCATCAAAATTTTCTAGCACCTTCACTTCTTTCAGCGAATGTGTGCCCAAAATAACTGACGTTCGAACCTTGCACTACTACAAATGTTGCTGTTGGTTCATATTTGTATCCCTCTCCTTCGAAGGTAACGAACATTTGCTCTTTAATAGGTTTGCTCTTGGCACCTACAGCATTCACAACTCTCACACCATTCACTGGAATAATCAGAAAGCTGACATTTGCATTCAATATTTCCTCATATAGCTTCTGGTATACAGCACATGCTATTAGGGAATCAACATTAAATGCACACATTTTGATTTTAACGATAGGGAATACGGGTTCTTTGGACATTTGCCCAATTTTTTCATTTAGGTCCCCTCTCAGATCTCCAACATCGTTATGTTTGATAAGGATAATGTTGGTCCTAGAAGGTCTTAACTCCTGAAGGGACTGCATCCGAAGTGCAGTTTAGTTTTCTGTACTCCGTACTTCTTTGATTCATACTTCATTATCCATTTGTCTGTCTTCTTTTCATCCACAATTTTCCTGAATCATCTTCTGTCCGGTGAAACAGTCTGCCATCCATAACCGCCACCCCTTCCTCTGTAATTTGAAGGGCTTTTAAACTGATTTCATTGATTATTATTTCTCCCTTGCTTTTCCTCGCTCATTTGATTATTTTCCTGTGAGCAAATGGATTTTAATGACTCCAATACTTCAGGTAATGTATTCTGTTTTTAATAAAGCTCCCAGATAGGTTTTCTTGCATCCTTCAACTCAGCCTCCTCTTTATTTCAGTTATCATTGTATTGTCATTCAATGGTTGCTTCCATGTCTCATTTAATTCACATAAATTTTCAGGTGCCCCTCCGTGTGTTAAGAGATTTATGATGTAGTAAACCTTCGAGCATCTCACATTGATGAGCCTTGGACCATTAATTCTGCAGGAATTCTCCCTCAAATTGATCATAATTACTTACTTTTTCTTTCTCCTAAACTGCCGCAAGTGAAAGCTTCACTCTCCATTCTGTATATTGCAAACTGAATTTCATCTGCATCTCTAAAATGTAGTGGGAAAATTCCTCTCATTCATCTAATAAATACCCTTAAGTGTGATGTTCCCTTTTGCTTATACTTATGCTGTATTTTAGTTTGGGTATTCATCACTGTTCACTAAAGTAATAATAATATACAACCCCCCACTGTTAAGTTTGTATTGCTAATCTTCCTAACGATCTCTTCAATTTTACTGTCTAGATTGTGTATGCTATCGTGCAACTGCTTAATATCATCTCCAAAATTCTGATTGTCGTCTTGTCTCTCCGCTTTCATTGCCCTTTTTAAATTTACTGTCAGACCCTTTTGTCTCTTTCCTAGACCATCAATAACTCTATTACATTGTTGTTGCATCTTCTTTACTTCTTTGATCTCTTGATTATAATGTGGCTCTACTTCTTGGATCTTGCCCTCCAATTCAGTTTTAACTTACTCAATATCTTCCTCAGCCTTTCCTTTTGTCTCTTCTCCCATCTTGCACACGTCTTTGCAGAGTTGGTCTGTGTTCTGCTGCAATTTGCCATCCCTGTGCGGTCATTCAGATTTATTTATACATGCAGGTATATCTGTAAATCGTTTAGGGAAAATACCACAATGGAACATTAGTAAAGGACATAACCAGATTTCTTCCCCATCCTTGGCTAGTCAAGGCCTACGTTCAATTTGTAATCACCATGTCGTGTTTTTACGTCTTCACTTCATAAAAAAGAAAACACAATTGTTTCTAACCCCATAACAATTCCAGAAATGTTGGAAGAAAAGTCTTGAGTGATTCTGTGTCAGCCTTGAAAAATGTTCTCGAAGGCCATGAACCGACGAATTGCCATACACTGTCACAGATACGTTTTTTTCTGATAAAATTAATTATTGTTGAACCTATGAATTACTTTGATGAGAAATATTTCACGGATTAGTGAATAGTGGAAAAGGAGAATTCGTCAGAGATTAAATAAAGAGAATGTCTGTTTATGAAGGAAAAGAAGTGTCGCAGAGCCCTTCTTTCGCGTCCTGCAGCTATTATGGAACATGTTTTATGCTCAAGAATTATGAAGTTTTTGGAAAAGAAATATCTCATCTATAAAAATCAGCATGGGTTTCGCAAACAGAGATCCTGCGAAAGCTCTGTTCCAGCATGAGATCCACAGCGCAGTGGGCAATGGCGCTCAGGTTGACGCTGTGTTCCTTGATTTCAGTAAGGCATTTGAATCCGTCCCGCATTGCTGTTTAATGAAAAAAAATACAAGCTTACGGAGTATAGGAGCAGACTTGCGATTGGATTCAAGACTCTCTTGCAGATAGAACCCAAACGTCGCTCTTAACGGAACAAAATCGACAGATGTAAAGGTAATATCCGGAGTACCACAGGATATAAATGATCTAGTAGAAAGCGTCGGATACTCTTTAAGGCTATTCGCAGATGATGCAGTTGTCTATGCCAAAGTAGCGACACCAGAAGATAGTAAGAACTTGCAAGACGACCTGCAGAGAATTGATGAATGGTGCAGGCTCTGGCAGTTGACCCTGAACGTAAATAAATGTAACATATTGCGCATACATAGGAAAATAAGTCCAGTACTGTACAGCTACACTATTGATGACAAACAGCTGGAGACAGCATCTGCCGTAAAATATCTAGGCGTAACTATACAGAGCGACCTTAAGTGGAATAACCACGCAAAACAGATAGTGGGAAAAGCAGATAGCAGGCTCAGATTTATCGGAAGAATCTTAAGAAAATGTAACTCATCCACGAAAGAAGTGGCTTATAAGGCGCTTGTTCGCCCGATTCTTGAGTACTGTTCATCTGTCTGGGATCCCTATCAGGTAGGACTCATACAGGAGATAGAGAAGATCCAACGAAGAGCGGCGCGTTTCGTCACGGGATCGTTTAGCTCTCGAGAGAGCGTTACGGAGATACTAAAAAAAAATTCCACTGGCAGACGTTACAAGAGAGGCGTTGTGCATCACGGAGAGATTTACTATTGAAATTTCGGGATAGCGCTTACAGGAGGAGTCGGACAACATGTTACTTCCCCCCACATACATCTCGCGTATTGACCACGAGGAGAAAATTAGAGCCAATACAGAGGCTTACCGACAATCATTCTTCCCACGCACTATTCGCGAGAGGAACAGGGTTGAAGGATCGGATAGTGGTACCGAAAGTACCCTCCGCCACACACCATTACGTGGCTTGCGGAGTGTCATGTAGATGTAGAAATTCTGAGAGGATCACAGCGCCAAAGGTGCCCGTATGTCACCTCGCTTTTCATACAGGCGTCCACGAGGGAAGATCACTTTGTCCATTTGCTTGCTTTGTGAGAGAGGTACGGGTGCAGATGTGCTGTTTCTATGAATAACGACATTAAAGGGCTAACTGACATTTCTTTTGAAAAGGACACTTCCTCATTGAATCTGTGACCAGTCTCAGCTTACTTGCTGTGGCGCCAAATGTTACTTACTGATGCCAGTGAGTCTTGGTATTAGCGGAAATATCACATATGGTAAGCTTTTACACGGACAACACACATTTTCTTCTTCCCATCAACTTCACTCTCCCATGCTTTTCCAGCCACTACTGTTTGAAGCTTTCACTACTGTCGAAATATTATCTGGTGAGGCAATGTTAATATACTGGTTATAACAAAGCAGATGTAAGGTATTTTTTAGTTTTGACACAGTCACTTTTTTAACGATACAGTCATAACCTTATTTTCGATGCCCGATGGCGCTGCACCTCCGGTTGCTAGGAGAGACGACACGGAATGGACGACCCCACAGTGTCTTATTGCAGCTCACTGGCTCTCTTCTTCCGGCTGCGAGGTGTTTACGTTAGCTGAGTATGAGCCTGAAGTGCAACGCCTTCAAGCACCGAAATACACTGAAGAGCCAACGAAACTGGTACACCTGCCTAATACCGTATGGGGCCCCCGCGACCACGCAAAGTGCCGCAGCACGACGTGGCATGGACTGAAGGGTAGCGCTGGAGGGAACTGACGCCATGAATCCTGCAGGGCTGTCCATAAATCCGTAAGAGTACGAGGGGATGGAGATCTCTTCTGAACAGCACGTTGCAAGGCTTCCCAGATAGTTCAATAATGTTCATGTCTGGGGAGTTTGGTGGACAGCAGAAGTGTTTAAACTCATAAGAGTGTTCCTGGAGCCACCCCGTAGAAATTCTGGACGTGTGGAGTGTCGCATCGTCCTGCTGGAATTGCCCAAGTTCGTTGGAATGCACAGTGCACATTATCAGGCATCCCACATCACTCCACCTACACACGCTCCACACCATTACGGAGCCTCCACCAACTTGAACAGTCCCCTACTGACATGCAGGCTCCATGGACTCATGAGGTTGTGTCTATACCCGTAAACGTCCATCCGTTCGATACGATTTGAAACGAGACTCGTCCGACCAGGCAACATGTTTCCAGTCATCAACAGTCCAATGTCGGTGTTGACTGGCCCAGATGAGGCGTGAAGCTTTGTGTCATCTAGTCATCAAGGGCACACGAGTGGGCCTTCAGCTCCGAAAGCCCATATCAATGATGTTTCGTGGAATGTTTCGCACCTGACTCTTGTTGATGGCCCAGCACTAAAATCTGCAGCAAGTTGCGGAAGGGTTGCACTTAAGTCACGTTGAACGATTCTCTTCAGTCGTTGTTGGTCCCGTTCTTGCAGTATCTTTTTCTGACCACAGCGATGGCGGAGATTTTATGTTTTACCGGATTCCTGATATTCACAGTACACTCGTGAAATGATTATAAGGAAAAATTCCCACTTTATCGCTACCTCGGAGATGCTGCGTCCCATTTCTCGAGCGCCGACTATAACGCGATGTTCAAACTCACTTAAATCTTCATAACCTGTCATTGCAGCAGCAGTAACCGATCTAACAACTGCGCCAGACACTTGTCGTCCGTCTTATATAGTGTTGCCGACCGCAGCGCCGTATTCTGCCTGTTTCCACATCTCTTTATTTCAATACGCGTGCCTATACCAGTTTCTTTGGTGCTTCAGTATATATGTCATAATGATCACTACTCTGTCTCTATTACTGTGAAGACCTTACTCTGTTTGAAATAGGTTTTACTGTTTCAACGACCTGTATTCTAGTTTCACATTTTATGACTAAGTGGTTGAGATAATATTGTAATTAGAATGAGATTTTCACTCTGCAGCGGAGTGTGCGCTCATATGAAACTTCCTGGCAGATTAAAACTGTGGGCCGGACCGAGACTCGAACTCGGGAGCTTTGACTTTCGCGGACAAGTGCTCTACCACCTGAGCTACCTAAGCACGACTCACGCCTCGTCCTCACAGCTTTACTTCTGCCAATACCTCGTCTCCTACCTTCCAAACTTAACAGAAGCTCTCCCGCGGACCTTGCAAAACTAGCACTCCTGAAAGAAAGGAAATTGCGGAGACATGGCTTTGCCACAGCCTGGGGGATGTTCCTCATTCTTCTGTTAAGTTTGGAAGGCAGGAGACGAGGTACTGGCAGTAGTAAAGCTGTGAGGACGGGCCGTGAGTCGTGCTTGGGTAGCTCAGTTGGTAGAGCACTTGCCCGTGAAAGGCAAAGGTCCCGAGTTCAAGTCTCGGTCCGGCCCACAGTTTTAATCTGCCAGGAAGTTTAATATTGTAATGTTTGTCATATTTTATGGTATTTACGATTGAAGATTGTCGTGTAGGAGACAGGTGCAGCTAGCGCAAAGAGTAGGGAAGGAAACGTGCACTTGATTATATGTGTATAATTTTCTGAATTCTGATGTTATGTTTAGTTGACAACGCACGAACACTTGTTCACCTAATGCAGTCTTGTACAGGCGGTGTATAATAAACGTAGCAACACGTCGTGAGTTAACTACACCAAACGTGAAATGCTTACTCAGTACAAGGCATGAACCATAGAATTTTAGTAGTACTTTAATAAGCTCACAAGTAGGCCCAGGTCTTAATATAAACTATATTTTCTCTACTGTAGCATCTGAAGATGGCCATTGTAGGCCAAAAACGGTTGTGATTATATCATAAAAAGTGATTGTGTCACAAATAATACCTTATAATACGTCAATCACTGTCTCCGCAAACGGAATGTCGTTTTTTCCATAAAGAAGATACGCTGGATAAACCAGTGAAATCAAACGAGATATTAAGCATTATGGAAAGATGTGTTTTTAATTCAGTTAGTATACCACAGACAGAATGGTTTCATGTGCTCTACAGTGTAATGTACTGGTATACACTGGGGTGACAAAGTCATGGGATACCTTCTAATATCGTGTCAGACCTTCTTTTGCCCGGCGTAGAGCATCCAATCGAGGTGGCATGGGCTCAACCAGCCGTTGGAAGTCCCCTGCAGAAATATTGAGCCATGCTCCATAACTGCGAAAGTGTTGCCGGTGCAGGATTTCGTGCAGGAACTGACCTCTCGGTAATGTCCCATAAATGTTCGACGGGATTCATTTCGGACAATCTGGGTGACCAAATCATTCGCTCGAATTCTCCGGAATGTTCTTCAACCAATCTCGAACAATTGTAGCCCGGTGACATGACATCGTTGTTTGGGAACATGAAGTCCATGAATGGCTGCAAATTGTCTCCATATACACTACTGGCCATTAAAATTGCTACACTAAAACGAAATGCAGATGATAAACGGGTATTCATTCGACAAATATATTATACTAGAACTGACGTCTGATTACATTTTCACGCAATTTGGGTGCATAGATCCTGAGAAATCAGTACCCAGAACAACCACCTCTGGCCGTAATAACGGCCTTGATACGCCTGGGCATTGAGTCAAACAGAGCTTCGATGGCGTGTACAGGTACAGCTGTCCATGCAGCTTCAACACGTTACCACAGTTCATCAAGAATAGTGACTGGCGTATTGTGACGAGCCAATTGCTCGGCCACCATTGACCTGACGTTTTCAATTGGTGAGAGATCTGGAGAATGTGCTGGCCAGGGCAGCAGTCGAACATTTTTTTTTTTTAATCCAGAAAGGCCCGTACGGGACCTGCAACATGCGGTCGTGCATTATCCTGCTGAAATGTAGGGTTTCGCAGGAATCAAATGAAGGGTACAGCCACGGGTCGTAACACATCTGTAATGTAACGTCCACTGTTCAAAGTGCCGTCAGTGCGAACAAGAGTTGACCAAGACGTCTAACCAATGGCACCCCATACCATCACGCCGGGTGATACGCCAGTATGGCGATGAATACACGCTTCCAATGTGTGTTCACCGCGATGTCACCAAACACGGATGCGACCATCATGATGCTGTAAACAGAACCTGGATTCATCCGGAAAAATGACGTTTTGCCATTCGTGAACCCAGGTTCGTCGTTGAGTACACCATCGCAGGCCCTCCTGTCTATGATGCAGCGTCAAGGGTAACCGCAGCCATAGTCTCCGAGCTGGTAGTGCATGTTTCTACAAATGTCGTCCAACTGTTCGTGCAGACGGTTGTTGTCTTGCAAACGTCCCCATCTGTTGACTCAGGGATCGAGACGTGGCTGCACGATCCGTTTCAGCCATGTGGATAAGATGCCTGTCATCTCGACTGCTAGTGATACGAGGCCGTTGGGATCCAGCACGGCGTTCCGTATTACCCTCCTGAACCCTCCGATTCCATATTCTGCTAACAGTCATTGGATCTCGACCAACGCGAGCAGCAATGTCGCGATACGATAAACTGCAATCGCGATAGGCTACAATCCGACCTTTATCAAAGTCGGAAACTTGATGGTACGCATTTCTCCTCCTTACACGAGGCATCACAACAACGTTTCACCAGGCAACGCCGGTCAACTGCTGTTTGTGTATGAGAAATCGGTTGGAAACTTTCCTCATGTCAGCACGTTGTAGGTGTCGCCACCAGCGCCAACCTTGTGTGGATGCTCTGAAAAGCTAATCATTTGCATATCACAGCATCTTCTTCCTGTCGGTTC
Source organism: Schistocerca piceifrons (assembly GCF_021461385.2). Lineage (NCBI taxonomy): Eukaryota > Metazoa > Arthropoda > Insecta > Orthoptera > Acrididae > Schistocerca > Schistocerca piceifrons. The sequence continues at coordinate 193,048,149 of NC_060141.1, forward strand.
AATTTCGCGTCCGTAGCACGTCATCTTCGTGTTGTTGCAATTTTAATGGCCAGTAGTGTAGCCGAACATAACTATTTCCAGTCAATAATCGATTCAGTTAGACCAGAGGGCTCAGTCAATTCCACGTAAACACAATGAACCCATTACGAAGCCACCAACAGCTTTCAAAGTGCCTTGTTGATGACTTGGGTTCATGACTTTGTGGGGTCTGCGTCATACTTGAAACCTACCAAGAGTTTTTTAACAGCTGACGTCAAGTCTCATCTGACCAGGCTATAGTTTCCCCATCATCTAACGTCCTCGCACTCGCGTCGTTTGTGTGCTGTCACAGCCCATTAACGCCTGATTTCGTCGCAGTGTTGTAACGGATACGTTCTTCGTACATCCCAAATTTATTTCTGCAGTCATTTCACAAAGTGTTGCTTTTCTGCTAGCGCTGAGAACACTACTCAAGCGCCGCTGCTCTCGGTCATTGAGCGAAGGCCGTCGGCCACAACGTTGTCCATGGTGAGAGGTAATGCGTAAAATTTGATATTATCGGCACGCTCTCGACGCTGTGGATCTCGGATTATTGAATTCCCTAAATATTTTCGAAATGGAATGTCTCGTGCGTCTAGCTCAAACTACCATTACTCGTTCAGAGTGTATTAATTCCCGTCGTGCAATCATAATCACATCGGAAACCTTTTCATGTGAATCACCTGAGTTTAAATGACAGCTCCGTCAATGCACCGCCCATTTACACCTTGTGTACGCGATACTATCGCCATCTGTGTAGTGCATGTTGCTATCCCACGACTTGTCATCTCAGTCTGTACTGATACAGGTGCTCAGCAATGACTCAAGTCGTGGGAGTACCACATTGGAAATAACGAGGTAACCACAAATGCTACAAGGATTAAACTGAGCGGCCAGAGGTCACGGGATGGATTATGCCGTTTCTTATGTGCTGGCATATGACACCCGAATGTTGCGACTAGATAGGGCGTAAGTGTACGTTTACACTGCCTGCGATGCGATGCAACGCGACGCGACGCGAAGCGAAGCATAATGGCCAAAGCGATGCAATACGATGGAGCGTTCACATTGCACACGATACAGCGCGCACGCGCGCGCGATCTGGCCAGCAATTGAGCAGTCTCGGCACGATGTCGTGTTTCCTCGACCCAGTAAATTCTTTTTTATTAGAAAACAGTGCTCTGAGAATTCAACGCAGTCGTGAATGGGTGCATGAAATCAACAAGGAGAGGAGGGCTTTAGGAGAATTTCATCATTTGTACAGTGACTTGAGAAAAGATGAGGATAAATTTTGGAGTTATCCAGAATGAGAACAGAGACATTTTATTATATAGTGCCGTCTGTTTCAAATAGATTACAGAAGCAAAACACAAATTTCAGAATGGCTATTACCCCTGAAAAAGTTATGATCACCATTAGGTAAGTACAATATTAAGTTTACAGCAATCATTTTATTATGAGAAATTTACAAATTGTGATAGACTCAAACTTTCTTTTAATAAATTTTGACATAGTTGACAATGAGAAGTAAAATACATCACAGTTCACTCACTTAAGTATCAAAGTTTTCAGAATTTTGGTGGCTTGAAATAACAATGTCATCAGGTTCATTTTCAGAAATGACTATTTCATTCTGCGGATTTCCAGCAATTACGATTTCAACTGGATTGTCAGGTGCATAGGGTGACATCAACGAATGTGCAGTGGAAGTGGTTGATTGTTCCAATGCTTCCAAAAGAACCTGCTGAATTTTTATCCTGGCTCTCAACTGAGCTGCTGGTGATAGTTTTCGCATTGCTGGCAGCAAACTCACTACAAAATGATAGCTGTCATCTTGCGTTTCTGATTTCGACATTTGTTGCTCAATTAGCTTCAACTTTTGCTTCTCTATATTTAGCAACTCAGAATTTGTCGATTTCGTGGATCTCTTGTTTTGGTTTGTGTGTAGGGTGGGTGAGGGAGGAGGCATCGGAACGCTACCCTCTCAACTTACAGACAGTCTTGAAGACCTGGCTTGGTTGGTTTCATCAGGTGAAACACTCCGTTTCTCTGTAAGAGCTGGTGAAAATGGTACGTCGTCGTGTGCGTCGTCGTGTTGCGATGCTGTTCTTTTACTGTGATGAACATCAGTCTTGGTCTTCCGTGGCGTCATTATGTCAGTCAGGAATGTCATTAGCTCGTACAACGGCCAATTGGATTGGAAATGCGGCATGCCACCTTCGTCTCCTGAACGTTCAGCACGAGGTTTTTTGAGTTCAGAGCGGAAAGTGTCACGTAGGTGCTTCCATTTATTCTTCAGTACCTCGCCTGAAAATATAGACGTGAAATTCCAAAGTGACAGAGCAAACGGTAGTGCTTCAAGAAGAGCGGGAGTGTCAGAGAGGCCTTCAAAAACTATGTCAACAATCATTAACGCAAATATATTTCATGTCGAAATTATCAAATACTGTAACTATTGTGAACGTCATTTCATTATCAAAATACTGTAATAGTATCTACACACAATTAAAATTAGAAAATAAACGAAGTTGTTTGTGTTACTTATTTCTTGGAGTCTTGTAGCTATTTATTTTACTTTTTTGTACTTACTGTCTGTTCCACAATCTTCAGCTATTTCATTCCATGCTTGACGAACAAAATCCCTATTGTGGTAATATTTATTTTTCTGCTCCCACAACACGGAGCGTTCACGCACACTGTTAATTAGTCTTTCGATGTCCATTGCAAGCAAGCAATTACTTCAGACGCAAGCGCAAACAAGCAATCGCTCCAAACACTCGCGCGAAACGCAAACTCGGTTGCGACTACAGCGGAGTCATCGCATCGCACCGCATCACATCGCTCGGCCCAGCCTGCAGTCTAAACGGGAACCGCTCTGTTGCCACTGTTAAACCAAGCCTGCCCATTGTCACGCGATTTCAGCGCTTCATCGCTCCGCTCGGCTCGGCATCGCATCGCATCGCGGGCAGTGTAAATTTAGCCTAAGGCGCGAGGGTAGACACCATATCTGAGAAGTCTTGTACAGGCAGGTGTATAATAAACGTAGCAACACGTCGTGAGTTAATTACATTGAACGTGAAATGCTTACTCGGTACAAGACCCATGGGTGTAGGAGAGTATACAAGAATTAGGGTTTCCGCGGTCAGCAGTGTCTAGGGCGGATCTTCAGATCCATGCATCCACACGCGTAAACCGCCACACAGCACGGCTACTAGGGCGATCGACCGTCCTCTGCGATCAGATCGCCGCCGATTTGAATGTGAGGCATCAGGAACCCATTTTTATCAGGTCTGTATGGAGACGGCTTCAGCGACCAACGACCTTCTTCACAACCTGTACATTTCCATGACTTGTGGTCACACATTGTATGAAAAACAGCAACCAGCTGCAACAAATCCACATTTATTTTGAATTACGCTAACACTGCCTCCAAACTCTTTGGCTTGGATTCACCGACATACTTTGTTTTGAGAATGGGGACATGGCCCGGGTAGGCAGCATTCTTCTTTCTATCTACACGATTGGCAAATTTCAACCTTTGGTCATTTTTAAACACATATCTTAAGATTCCAGTTTTGTTGCTTTCTAAGAATATCAATTTCCAGCAGTGAAGAAGATGCGAGGGATGGTGGCATAGTTGCAGTTGCTCTTGCAAATGAGCCCCACACAATGTTGAATGATACGTATTTGCGATGCTTTAAGTGTCAATAGCATACTGATTACAAAATTGGAGCGATGTGTCATCTTGCGGTATGCTGCCCACTATATAAAGAAACGGTGTCATCTACAGAAAATAATCACCAGACACGCTTAAATACGGCAAAACAAGAGATAGGAGGACTATGTCTTTATATCGTACCTCCTGATGTCAGAGAATCATATTGGCGCCACGTGTCCTCCTATACTGACGTGTGTCCTCAGCTCCAGTCACCGAACGCAATTTTGCGGTTTCACGAAAAAATGCGGTGTCGCATCACTTCCACAGCTTTGCTGTAAGCAAGAAGTCAGATATGTAGATTATCGGAACTTATTTAAGAACAGGGTTGTATATGAGATTAAATTACTCGTAAATAAAAAGTTGAGCATCTTTTAGAAAATCGAATCAAGACTAAATCATAGACGAAAGTGCCTACAGATCATACGGCAAAAAAAATCCGGTTTAATAAAAAAAAAAAAATTCGTCATCATACACGACGTGAAGCTAAATCGAAAAACAGAAGCATATAATATTACAAACTAAGACAACGATTTACTTCAACAACAGATAATATTTTCAGCTATGCTTAGGTTTACTGACTTGGAAAAGGAATCTTAAAATTGTCACTGTATGTCCATCTTCATACATATACACTCCTGGAAATGGAAAAAAGAACACATTGACACCGGTGTGTCAGACCCACCATACTTGCTCCGGACACTGCGAGAGGGCTGTACAAGCAATGATCACACGCACGGCACAGCGGACACACCAGGAACCGCGGTGTTGGCCGTCGAATGGCGCTAGCTGCGCAGCATTTGTGCACCGCCGCCGTCAGTGTCAGCCAGTTTGCCGTGGCATACGGAGCTCCATCGCAGTCTTTAACACTGGTAGCATGCCGCGACAGCGTGGACGTGAACCGTATGTGCAGTTGACGGACTTTGAGCGAGGGCGGATAGTGGGCATGCGGGAGGCCGGGTGGACGTACCGCCGAATTGCTCAACACGTGGGGCGTGAGGTCTCCACAGTACATCGATGTTGTCGCCAGTGGTCGGTGGAAGGTGCACGTGCCCGTCGACCTGGGACTGGACCACAGCGACGCACGGATGCACGCCAAGACCGTAGGATCCTACGCAGTGCCGTAGGGGACCGCACCGCCACTTCCCAGCAAATTAGGGACACTGTTGCTCCTGGGGTATCGGCGAGGACCATTCGCAACCGTCTCCATGAAGCTGGGCTACGGTCCCGCACACCGTTAGGCCGTCTTCCGCTCACGCCCCAACATCGTGCAGCCCGCCTCCAGTGGTGTCGCGACAGGCGTGAATGGAGGGACGAATGGAGATGTGTCGTCTTCAGCGATGAGAGTCGCTTCTGCCTTGGTGCCAATGATGGTCGTATGCGTGTTTGGCGCCGTGTAGGTGAGCGCCACAATCAGGACTGCATACGACTGAGGCACACAGGGCCAACACCCGGCATCATGGTGTGGGGAGCGATCTCCTACACTGGCCGTACACCACTGGTGATCGTCGAGGGGACACTGAATAGTGCACGGCACATCCAAACCGTCATCGAACCCATCGTTCTACCATTCCTAGACCGGCAAGGGAACTTGCTGTTCCAACAGGACAATGCACGTCCGCATGTATCCCGTGCCACCCAACGTGCTCTAGAAGGTGTAAGTCAACTACCCTGGCCAGCAAGATCTCCGGATCTGTCCCCCATTGAGCATGTTTGGGACTGGATGAAGCGTCGTCTCACGCGGTCTGCACGTCCAGCACGAACGCTGGTCCAACTGAGGCGCCAGGTGGAAATGGCATGGCAAGCCGTTCCACAGGACTACATCCAGCATCTCTACGATCGTCTCCATGGGAGAATAGCAGCCTGCATTGCTGCGAAAGGTGGATATGCACTGTACTAGTGCCGACATTGTGCATGCTCTGTTGCCTGTGTCTATGTGCCTGTGGTTCTGTCAGTGTGATCATGTGATGTATCTGACCCCAGGAATGTGTCAATAAAGTTTCCCCTTCCTGGGACAATGAATTCACGGTGTTCTTATTTCAATTTCCAGGAGTGTAGTTGCGGGACCTTGACTGTTCAGTATAAAATGTCGAATCAAAACACCTTCAGCCGTCTAAATTTCTAGTTATTTTATTTGATCAACTAGTTTCACCGCTATATTACGCCATCTTCAGGTCCCCTGACAGAGGAGTAGGTAGAATCCTACCTCTGCTCCAGTCAAAATAGGGGCGATGATTCAGTGACTGGTATCTGTAAATTTCTTACTCACACAGCGATCCCTTCGATCGTCACTGAAAGGATCGCTGTGTCAACAAGAAATCTACAGATACCAGTCACTGAATGTTGGCCCTTATTTTGACAGTACAAGAGACGGTATTCTTCCTACATGTCTGTCAGGAGGCCTGAAGGTGGTGTAATTTAGCGGTAAAATAACAACTGGAAATTTAGACGGCTGAAGGTGTATTGACCTGACGTTTCTTAAAAATGTGGTGATTTATCGAAACAGATTATATTAGATATACTTTCCGTTCCATAGATCCGTAGTGAGATATTCAAGGATGCAGAACATAACCTAAATATTCACTACATCCAGAGATGAGCAAAAACAATGTCATCAGCAGTTGTGGAACGCAGTACAGCAGTGGTTTTGCATGGCATGGATTCGAAAAATCGTCAGCAGGTTTCCAAATATATGTGAGAGCTGATGTCTAGAAATTGCCATAAATTACGGACCGGAGGTTTATTGACGCGGAGCTGCCATCCAGTAACGTTCCTAATGTGTTCCATCTGGTTTAGATCAGTCGGATTTGGTGACTAAGACATCAACGCCTGTTTGCTATCTTTCCCCTCAAACTACTGTAACATGGTTCTCGCCTTGTGACACGAAGAGTTATCTTGCTGGAATATACGAAGACATCAAGCATGAAGGGATGTAGATGGTACGCAGTATTGTTCACATAGTCCACAGTAGTCACACTGTCTTCAGTTTCCATCACACGTCCCATAGAACCTGAACTGAACGTCCCCCATAGCCTAATACTATCCCAACCTTCCTGCGTCCGTGGCTCAGTGCACGTTTCGAGCAGCCACTAGCCCAGAAGATGGCGCGTCCGGGCACGCCCTTCGACCTGGTGTAATAAGAGACGTGGTTTGTCCAACCCGGCAACACGCTTCTATAGATCCACAGCCCAACCTCAATGATCCCGTGCCCACTGCAATCGTAATTGACAACACAGGAACACAAAGAGGTCGTTTGCAGCGGAACCATGTTCAGCGGTGTGCGCTGGACTGTATGCCCTGAAGCACTTTTGGTGTACCAGTATTGTACTCTTCTTATAACACTGCCGGCTGCTGCTAAATTAGCAATACGCCGATAATATTACTCTTGTGAAAGGATACTTATTTGATCGTGGGCGTGCTTAATGGAAAGGATCGGACTATTTTTGTTTACCCAAAGATTTCTATAGAAAGGAAGCAGTAGCAGAACAAACGGAAATCGACCAGGCTTCTATTAGTGATAAAGAAAACTGTAATTACGTAAAAGGAAATGGTCGTCAAGAAGTTAACTATTGGGATTGACATTACTTGACACCGAAATTCTGTTTTGATGGTAAGATACAAGACAGTAGTGCAGTTTAACAAGTAGTGTACCAGTGATTTGACATGAACTACACAAGACTAGTATTAACACATATAGGCAACAACTGGCTCTCAATTATACCTACTATCTGTACATTACTGTATGAGGCGAAAGATTTCTAATGGTGGAGCACAGCTTACTTGGACGAGGGCTCTTTTGTCAGTTTAATTATAAGAAATTACTACCATTTAAATAATTATGAAATAATTGTATCTTTTGTACTGATTATTATTTGTATTCTCTAGGAACACTCACTTCTTTATACTATTTAGCTCAGATGGGACATGTGGTACCTGCATCTAGTACAGTTTGAAATGTTGTAGCTATTTGTTTACTATAGTACACACAAGTTATAAGAATGAAAGCTGTACTTTTTGAGTCCTGTTAGTGTAATATGTAATTTAAATATGGCTCAACTATTAGCATGGAGACCCGGAAACTAGTCTATCATTAGACTCAGGCTGAACATTTTAGTCAACAAAATATTAGAAACATTGTTAACCATGTAACACATGAAATAAGAAGAATCTTTTTAAACTGACTACTTTAAATCATCTGTACTTTGATGAAACTTTAACTATCCTTTCAAGAAAATTACCTGGAGTATTTCAATACTTATTCTCACTAAATAATTATGTACTTTACAACTTCACAAAGCTTATTATTTTGCTTTTCAGTTCAGCAAAATAAAATGCACGGAATTATCGTAACACTTGGGGTAGGTCCCAAGGTGAACGACTAAGGATAAAACATGATGGATCAACACAAAAACGTGCAGAACACAAACTTATTATTGAAAAAAGAACCACATAACTTGTCCATGCAGTTTTACAGTACTAAACTGATTATTCGAAATGAAAGTGGTAGCAGTGTCGATCTGTGTTATTCAAAAACGGCGGCAAAAGTATCTGTGGCTTTTCCCATGTAACAAGCTTTGAAAATTCTCTTCTTAGTTTCATTGTAGTACAGAACTAGCCAAAGTATGCCATGAATAATAAGCTAAATTACTTCCGCATCCGAGGCTGTGTTATATATTCTCGCGGTTCTTATCGCCTCTTTCAGTTCACTAGATGCGCACACTTTCACTGTTAGCCCCCGACTGACTCATGCCACACAGGAGCCTTGCAGTTCGACGGCCAGATCCACCTTTTGTATTCCCGCCTGGCCAGTTCCGTAGCGGAAAGACTTGCTTCCGAGTTTCATGTGACTACAAACCTACTTTCCCTATGCATTAACCAGTATTACAAGTGAAGTTTCAACATTTTTGTGCTTTACAGTGCGTTAATATTGAAATTACATCCGTAGGTTAATTAAAATTACATCAGTTATCATAAATAACGAATAAAAATTTCACATGGATATTACACCAAAGAGCTTGATTGTACAGCAGTCACATCAAAGACAAAGATGTTAGATACGACAACTATACTTAATATCGGTAATAGTGTCGTTATATTTGCCACAGCTCGCAACTTATCCCGCTTTACTGGGCGGACAAGCCTCCGATATCCACGTTCTATGATGAGGCGTAGGCGTCCAACTCCTTGTCGTCTATTTGCGGTTTCACTTTCCATAGATGATCGCGCCAGTAGCGAGCGTGTTCGCCGCTTCCGAGATCCTCGTTCTCAGGCACCTGGCCTTTATCAAAGTTGCTCACGTTAGTGGATTTCCCCAATTGCGGCTCGTATCATTACTAGAATGATTCCCCATTCGTCTTTGTTGCGTTTATATACTTCCCTTAGCGCGTCACGAGCCTGCAACACTACACGTCATTCAGTCTCGCTGTTGGCGTAGTCACAATGTTTTCGCTCATCAGTGTACATAACTTGGATGTAGTAGTTAGTACCCCAGCTCCGTGCTCGTACGTAATTCGAATTTAACACATATGGAGCCGAATAATTTGAGTTTACATGATGAGTTAATCAAAAAAATATTCCTGTATTACTTTACGGAACGAAAGTGAAGTGTGCCAGTTTTTTTCCAAATTTTTGTATCACCTTTGTCTCACATCATTCGTATTGCACCTACGACTCAATGTCCGCATTCGCGTTCCAATGATCGCAAGATTTGGATGGGAAACAGGACACAAAAATATAGTGACACTGAAGGGATGAAAAATTGGTAATGCACCAAAAATGTTGAACCGCTAGGAACAAAAACAAGGTAAGGCTCACACACAGAAAGGTATTTTAGAAGAGCAGGGGCGCGAAGATTCAATCTAAACCATACCGTCTCTTCTGGTCACTAACAACTTTCTGCATACATCGACTCAGTTTTTGTATAAACTTTAATGTTCTTTGTATAATTTACGAGTACAATTGCTTAGTTTCCACAGTCGCATCAATTATTGTTTGCTTTACTCAGTTCTTCCTTTTCGTCTTTTCAAGTTCTTCTCAATTTATGGATATGTACAGAAAGCTTTTGACAATGTTAACTGGAATACTCTCTTTCAAATTCTGAAGGTGGCAGGTATAAAATACAGGGAGCGAAAGGCTATTTACAATTTATACAGAAATCAGATGGCAGTTATAAGAGTCGTAGTATGGACAGAGTGGCTTTTCGTGCAGTGAAGGATGAGTAGAAATATTAGATTGAAGCTGTTTACAACCCGTCTAATTGAAGAGAAACAAACGATTGTGCTGACCCAGCTGTTTTTTAGGCGCCGTATTTAACTGGGCTAGCTAATTCGCTTCAGACCTTAACATGCAAACACGACAACGAAAAACGGTTTTCGAAATTCGGTTTTCGCCTTTCGGAAGATGTGTCGCATGTAAACGTAATGTAAGGCAAGTTTCAGTTTTCTCAGCATTGTGGTGTTGAGCTTTCATATGTAAATAGAAGCTTGACGGACTACTATCACTGTTTCTAATGTACTCTTTAAATCTGGTGTTAAAATGTCGCCCGGTTTGGCAAGTGTAGAAATCATTGAAAACGTCACATGTGATTTGCGAATACTGAAGAATGGGATACAACCATGAAGGTAAAAAAAGAAGGGAGGTGGCAGTACAGCATAGACTATACATAACACAGATGGAGCATGAAGTCATTTTGCTGAAACCGAATCACGTGACTCGATCCAGGAAACCGAGTATGTCATTATGCAATTTATGACATTTTTGTTACAAATCAAACGTTGTTATTTTTGCTAGAAGCAGAAGTAAAGACTTTCACATATGCTCAGATATGTCTTGTTTTGTATCCTGCAGATTAGGTAAACTGACGAAAATCTCAGTGGTGAAAGAGAACTAATATAAAATACTTGCTGAAATATTTCCATAAGTGAGAGTTAAAATGTATGTCGATCCTTAGATGTAAAACACGATGAAAGACTAAGATTTTAAAATGACACAACGTTAATATCTAGCTCACAACAGGAATTTTTACAATATTTTATAATGTATTATGTCCATTTCTTTAGTACCTGTATTGGATTAAGCAAAAGTCATAAAATTATACACGCTTATTATGGGAAAAGCGGACATAATGGATACAAACGGATTTCATATCTTATAAAAACGTAGTGAAACGTTCCATACATGTTGTTCACGAGTCGTTAGAAAACTAATAATACTGCTTGCCAAACCGAGAGAAATATAGGGCATGACATGCTGCCGTAAGGGGACGAGACCGCTGATAGAGTGTTACTCGGATATCGAAGCGTTTGCAACTTGGAAGACAATGTGAAACACAGGAAGGAAGAGAAAGAAAGGACACAGAGAAAAGTGAGGCAAATCCAAAGTGAAATGACGGAAATAAAACCATTACAACAAAAGCAAACAGTGCAACAATAATTATGTGGCTTGGTTCTAAAAGGGCCAATGTCAGTATTTGTCAAAACTGGTTTTATTGGCGTACGCCGTATAGTTTCAAGTGCTATTCATAATGTTAAAACGGCCAATGTCTAAGCACATAGGATGAGAGATACCGGGGTTTTAATATGTAAGCCCCAAAGTGTTTTATCAAGTTTTCAGTCAGCGTAAAAGGGCCAGTCTTGATATTGGCCCTCTCTCTTATTTTACAGTTGTTGTAAGAAGGGCCAATGTCGACATTGGCCTTTTTTGCTGACAGACGGTTTCAACAATTGAAACAGTGCTGTGACAATGGACTTAAATCTGGCGGGAATACACAATAATAAGAGTTGTTTCTTTAACAATTCCCCTAACCATTCTGCGCATTGTTAGTGAGGAGTCTATAGACAGTCTTGATGAGCACAAACATCATGTTTCACAGAGGCGATAAGCAAGAGCTTGGGGAACAAATTGCACCTGAAATGTCACCGCTGAAGTAGTCACTTTGCCTTGAAGGTAAGTTACTAAAATAAACGGGAGCATTTATACCTCATTTTTCCAATACAAGACTTTAAATTCATTGGTGTCTCAACTTAATGCCTATCTGAAATATTATCAACCGCCTCTTAAATTTATTTCATTTTTATTTTCTTTACGGTCATTCCAGTACCAGTAGAGAAGGAAATGCATGTTCGTCATTATTGGCAGACGTAATTTCAAGTTCTGATGAAGTATCTGAAGATTCTGATGAATATGTTCCAAGTGACGGTGAAAGTAGTGATGAAAGCAATGACGGAGGGAATATAGCTTTATGAAAGACAGTTTAAAGATCTTCAAGGACTGAAGAAATTGATCTAATTCAACAGCAGCCTGGCAGTGAAACAACAAAGCTCAGTGGAAGGAGGAGGAAGAAATGTGGTCTACAGGATTCATCCAGAAAAAGAAAGCGAAATGAAAAATTATGGGAGAAAAATCGGAGAAAAGAATTGAAAACTGCAGGAAAGGAATATGTGACGTCGAAAGGAAAAGTTATACTGCTAAAATTCTGAAATCATCGTGCAAGTCATCAAATTGCTGAGAATAAATAAATGACGTTGAGTGAGATAAAATGTTCATAGAATATTATAAGTTGTCCCCAGAAACACAAAATCAGTTCATAGTTAATCATGTGCCTGATGAAAAGAAACATGTGGAGCGTTTAAGAAACAAACCTGAAGGAATTGCAAGCAGGCATAATGTTGTGACTTGGCAAGACAGCTAAGCCACTATGAGATAGCCGAAAGGCACGCGTTTAAGCTCACGCAGGCTGGCGTGAGGTCTGGAACAGTTAAAGGAGTTGAGTCTAGTAAAAAAAGTACGTAGCTTCTGGAATACTTAACTTTAATCCATAATTGGTGAACATCGGTCTGACGGTACATGCATCACAAGATAAATAGCAAATGACAATGGCGCCTTGCTAGGTCGTAGCAAATGACGTAGCTGAAGGCTATGCTAACTATCGTCTCGGCAAATGAGAGCGTAATTTGTCAGTGAACCATCGCTAGCAAAGTCGGCTGTACAACTGGGGCGAGTGCTAGGAAGTCTCTCTAGACCTGCCGTGTGGCGGCGCTCGGTCTGCAATCACTGACAGTGGCGACACGCGGGTCCGCCGTATACTAACGGACCGCGGCCGATTTAAAGGCTACCACCTAGCAGGTGTGGTGTCTGGCGGTGACACCACACAAAAATATTCCAGAAAGTACTTTCTTTACAGTCCTTCTCTGCAGACTAAGAAGAATGTTAGAATTTTCTTTAACACGAAAGAAAGTAAGAATAATTGTGGAGAAAAGACGGGGCTGTGAAGGAGGAGTGTGTGCTGCAGACGGAGGTGGTAAACATTCTAATCATCCGAAAGTTCCATCTGACGACACTGATTTAATAAAGAAACACATTAACATGTTTCATTCCTACGAAAGCCATTATTCTTGATCTCATTCTTCTAAAAAATATTTATCTCCGGACTTGAGTATTTCAGCAATGTACCGGCTCTATCAAGAATTTTTCCAAACCAAAGGTATGAAGCCAAGAAGTGAAGCGTGTTATAGAAGAGTTTTTGTGACCTGTTTCAATCTTAGCTTCCACAAACCTTAGACTGACACTTGTGCAAAATGTGACAAATACGTCATGTTACTCAAGAATTATACTAATGATGCTGAACGTTGTCAGGTTGAAGGTGACCGACAGCAGCATTTGGATTTAGCCGAGGCTGCTTACGATCAGAAAGAGTGATAAAAAGAAAGCTGAGCATAATTCCAATTTAATCACCCTGGCCTTTGATTTACAGAAATGTCTACCCACTCCTTTTGTACGCTGTGGTGTGGCATTTTACGAAAGACAACTTTTGACCTTAAACTTGACCGTCTATGTAAAGAGACATAAAGAATGTTCTCCAGTATGTTACATTTGGAATGAAACAGTGGCAGGAAGAGGTGGCCAAGAAATAGCTTCCTGTCTATACGATTATTTGATGAAACTGGCCGACGAAAATGTTGAGGTACACCTGTACAGCGATTCGCGAACCGGACAAAACAGAAGTATTTTCATTGCCATCACGTTTCTGAGAGTAGTGGGAGAATTCATGATTCAGGGAAGACGTTTGGAAATCAACCACAAGTTATTGAAGTTGGACATACTCACTTGGAAGCTGACTCAATTCACGCAGCCATTGAGAAGACAAAGACAACAACAACTGTTGAAGTAGAACTACCAAGAGACCGGGCCAAATTAATACGCATGGTTCCCCGGAAGCCACCCATAACTGCCATAGAGCTTGAACAAAAGCACTTCTACAGCTTTAAAGACTTTATGAGAAGTCATTATCTGCACAAGAAAATTAACACAGAAGGGAATCCTATTGTTTGGAACAAGATAAAACGGATGAAGTATCACTCAGGTTCTCCGGGAATTGTCTCCTACAAACACAGTTACTCCTCAGAAGAACCATTCAAAGAGATAGATCTGAACAGAAGCCGCGCGGGATTAGCCGAACGGTCTTCGGCGCTGCAGTCATGGACTGTGTGGCTGGTCCCGTCGGAGGTTCGAGTCTTTCCTTGGGCATGGGTGTGTGTATGTTTGTCCTTAGGATAATTTAGGTTAAGTAGTGTGTAAGCTTAGGGACTGATGACCCTAAGTCCCATAAGATTTCACACACATTTCAACATTTTTTTCTGAACAGAAAGACGTTTGTCTATGCCAAAACTTGCACCTATTTCGGATGCCATCATACCCATTTCAGAAAATAAATTAAAGGACTTAAGGGATCTCCTTCCATACATCAGTGTAACCAGTCGTCCATTCTACAAGGTGATCAAAATGTCAGTATAAATTTGAAAACTGAATAAATCACGGAATAATGTAGATAGAGAGGTACAAATTGACACACGTGCTTGGAATGACATGGGGTTTTATTAGAACCAAAAAAAATAAATAAATAAAATACAAACGTTCAAAAATTGTCCGACAGATGGCACTTCATCTGATCAGAATAGCAATAACTAGCATAACAAAGTAAGACAAAGCAAAGATGATGTTCTTTACAGGAAATGCTCAATATGTCCACCATCATTCCTCAACAATAGCTGTAGTCGAGGAATAACGTCGTGAACAGCACCGTAAAGCATGTCCGGAGCTATAGTGAGGCATTGGCGTCGCATATTGTCTTTTAGCATCCCTAGAGATGTCGGTCGATCACGATACACTTGCGACTTCAGGTAACCCCAAAGCCAATAATCGCACGGACTGAGGTCTGGGGACCTGGGAGGCCAAGTATGACGAAAGTGGCGGCTGAGCACACGATCATCACCAAACGACGCGCGCAAGAGATCCTTCACGCGTCTAGCAATATTGGGTGTTTTTTTTTTTGTTCTAATAAAACTCCATGTCATTCCAAGCATGTGTGTCAATTTTTACTTCTCTATCTACATTATTCCGTGGTTTATTAAGTTTCCAAATTTATACTGATTTTTGATCACCCGGTACATGCAGTTCATCAATCACCTGAGAGCCAATACACAGGTGAAAGATATGAACAGATATCTTACGAAGGGGAGAATAAGGATGGCGATGATGACGGAAACGAGTGATATATTTTTTCTCTCCCCTTTTACAGTATCAACCATAGTGCATGCAAATTATTTGTCTGATATTAAGAAATGTGAATAAACAGTTTCCCCCCTGATTACCAGACCAAACAGTGTTTTCATGATTTACGGCGATAAAATGTGGTTTTTGGAACATGTAACAGTAGTTATCAGTTATTAAATTCTTGAGAAATGAATAAAGTGATTTAATTAATGAGCACAAGGAAATATTTACCTCAAAATTACCTGTTTCTGGTTATTCCGTGTACCTTATCCGATGTCCAAAGGGCCAATGTCAAATAATTTAAGATAGTTCATGATGTTGAAAAGAGCCAATGTCCTCTTTAATTTTGAAGTTGAAAATTCTAGAAATTTATTATTTAAAAATAAGCATTAGTTAAGTTGATTCACTATAATGATAGTAAAAAATAGCCCCAAGTATGTTATTAATAGTTGTCAGAAAATGACTGAAAATATCAGAAGCTTATAACTTAAAACTAAGATTCTTGACATTGGCCCTTGTAGAACCAAGCCACAGATTATTCATGTATACAAAGAAAATATTGCTTGAATTGTTCCACTTACGAATAAAATGAGATTCCTTTAAAATTTTGATTACTATCGGATCGATTAGTACTCACGTAAACAACGCAAGCTGGCATTTTGATGAAACAACTACGTCTCCGAACAATCAAAGCACCGAGCACTGTCGAAACCGGGCACGGGCACACCAGAATGACGTCACGAGGAAGTGTCACCGCGGTGAACTATGGAGGTATGAATGCGGCTAACCTAATGTTTTGGGCTAGTTAAGTTGGTGGACATCGGCTTCAAGTTTGTGACGTAACGACACCTCCCTTCTTTTTTTTGCCTCCATGGATAAAACCCGTCGGCTTTGAAAACGACGTCACAAATTATGATAGAAGATGCATGCAAAGACATATACGAATGTTGAGAAGCAACGAGATTTAGTGCAGAAAAAACAGATCGTGGACATATATTACGCATATCCATATTTCGGAAGTATATAGTTCTTCACCTTGAGGTATTTTTACGGCCATAAAGTTCCCCAGATCTGTTCCCGATAGAACGCATGTGAGACCAGCTCGGACGTCAATTTCGCGCCAGTTGTAGTAGCTCGGATGTAATGGACATGGTATAATACTACTAGGCCTGTTTGCCTCAGGAGACGATGCTTTATGACACCATTCCCAACCGAAACAGTGGACGTCTAGGCAAGAGAGGGTGCAACATCACAGTCATAAGTGGGGTCGTTCTGCCAACTCCATTATACATTTAAGTCAATACTGTGATCAATGAAATGGCCTCATATACCGATTCAGTCTGTAAAATTTCATTTAGTTTCTTCCTCCGCTTCTGGATGATTTTTTGTCAGGCAGTGTAATGTAGAAGTTTTGTGTTGCTTTCATTAATTTTCTGACAGTTAATCGCAGTTGTAGGAATTTGTAGGTACAAAGGGCGTTCAAAAAGTTTTGCAGTCGTCTCTATTTTTTTTATTTTTTGCGGGAGAAGAACAAAATTGTTGTGAACATACTTGGAACATTTCGCTATAAGTTGGTGTATAAAAGAAGTTACTTTTATGTACAGGTGAGCTATAATGGACCGTGAAATAGACGGCAGGTTGCGACAACGGTCGATGATGAAGTTATTCTTCAAGACCGGCGATGACTCTGCCACATCAATTCACAGGAAGTTGCTACCTGTTTATGGGAAGGACACAGGGGTTCGCACCAGTATCCAGCGGTGGTTGCAGAAAATAAAAGAAGGTGATTTCTCTCTACTGGACAATCCACGATGAGGTAAACCACCGACGGCAGTGAACGATGTGAATAAGGAGACCATTGATCAAATCATCCAAACTGACAGATATGTGGCGACACAACAGCTTTTTGAAATGACTCGTTGTCATTGGGTAGTGTGGTATTACAACTACAGTCACTAGGGTCAAAGATATCTGTGCACGTTGGGAAAATCAAGAAATTGGGTTGGAAAATTGTTCCTCATCCTCCCTACAGTCCGGACTTGACTCCGTCTGATTTTTACCTCTTTGGTCGTCTGAAGGCCCACCTACGCGGTAAAACATTTGATAGTGAGAAAGACCTTATTTCCTGTGTCAAGTGATGGTGTAAAAGTCAATCCCCAGAATTTTACCAAAGTGCATTTACATCATGGAAAGAAACTTGGGCCAGATGCGTCGCTGCTGATGGAGGCTACATTGAGTAGGCTCAATGTATAGCTAAATGTTCCAAGTAAGTTCACAAAAAATTTTCATTCTCCTCTTGCAAAAAATAAAAAAAATAGAGACGACTGTGCAAAACTTTTTGAACGCCCTTTGTACAAGAAGATCAGGTGGATTTCTGGTCGTTGCAATGGCGCAATCTGAATGTGTGATGCAGTGGTGTCTTTTGGAGACGAGGCTCAGAAACAGATTTTACTCCTCGCTCTCCGCTGGGGTGATAGAGACATGTTCCACGAAGTATGAAATGAAAATACACTTGAATCTAAGAAGTGCTTGTAGGAGGCACAGTGGTGAGACGTGGTTGCGCGACGTACTTTTGATAACGAAATACTTAAAGTCACTTTATGTAAACTCATGTGAAGAAAGAGCTACCATCAAATCTTCGTCCGGCCATTCACATTT
The DNA here is from genome assembly GCF_021461385.2 of Schistocerca piceifrons. Classification (NCBI taxonomy): domain Eukaryota; kingdom Metazoa; phylum Arthropoda; class Insecta; order Orthoptera; family Acrididae; genus Schistocerca; species Schistocerca piceifrons. Next base: position 193,066,090 of record NC_060141.1, read on the forward strand.
AGCCTTCCTAAGGTTTTAGTAAACAGATACAGACGTATGCTCATATTTTTCTTTTAAAAGAACATAGCCGATTGCTTTCCTATCCTTGCCGTAACTGAGCTCAAGCTTCGTCTCTACTGATCTTGTCATCGACAGAACATGAAACCTCAATCGTCGTTCACGTTTCGAGTTTGCTGTCAACAAAAAAATGACACAACCCCTTAGTCTGCCTTAGTATCGGGAAATAAAGATTTGCTTATAATAACAATTGAAAGATCCAATAAATAATTCAAATGGTTTTAAATTAAAATAATAAAAATGGTTCAAATGGCTCCGAGCACTATGCGACTTAACTTCGGAGGACGCCTAGAACTTAGAACTAATTAAACCTAACTAACCTAAGGACATCACACACATCCATGCCCGAGGCAGGATTCGAACTTGCGACCGTAGCGGTCGCTCGGTTCCAGACTGTAGCGCCTAGAACCGCACGGCCACTCCGGCCGGTTTAAAATAATATTTACGCGATAATCCGTTAAAGAATTTCTTAACAGACAGTATACAGCATGAAGAAGAAATGCCTCACGTGGAGGTCGGTAAGCGATTCCTCAACCCACTTCAAGACAAAAGTGCATCTAGCAAACCCTTGCCCAGCCAATAGGTTTAACAAAAATGCGATTTAAAAATTGAGGCTCTGGCTACGCTCTAACAGCGTGCAGCGTGACCGAGAACAACTAGCATGAACTCTACACTGTATTGGAGCTGTCCCATTAGCTCAGTAAAACGAGACAATGCCCTGAAGAACGGATATGCACTCTCGCCAATTTTCGAGTCGTGTTCGCGTCTAATAATTTTTTTTTTTTTTAATTTAAAGCAGCAAAGTGTATCCAAGTTACGCATCCACAATGCAGCATCTCATTTATTTATTTCTGTTACTGTTAACTTTATTTAAAGATTAAGACATAACATAAACATAAATGACTACTTCGTTTCGTCCCTGACACAAATAATTCCAACAGAATATAACAGTGGATACAGTAACGTCGTCTGTATCCAATGTGGTACAAAAAACACAATAGTTGGGCTGTATTAGATTGCACATTATGCTGTGCTCGATAACTTTACTATTTACTTCTGACGTCCAGGTTATCTTCACAGAACAAGGTTCACGTTAGAGAAGACGTTCAAAGCGACCACCTTGCATTTGGAAACACTTCGCCACTCGTTGGAACATACTTTGCTGGATCCTAGCAACACACGTGCATCCACTATTACTTAAGCGGCATGTACACGAGCTATCAGCTCATTTACATCCAAGGTTGTAGTATTACACACTTGTTCCTTTAAGTGTCTCCACAGATAAAAAACGTAGCGGATTAAAGTCCAGGGAACGTGGAGGCCAGAACGCTGGACCTCCACGACCAATCCGTTTCCCTGAAATGCTTCGTTTATATGGTTACGTAAATTCATTCCAAAGTGTGGCGTGCACCATCATGCTGAAACCATGGCTGTCGCCAAACACCAAGTGAACGTTTTGCAATGCTTTGGGCAAAGTATTGAAAAGAAACGTATGATGTAGGGATACATTCAACTTCTCCGGGAATAGGATAGGGTCCGAATAAAATATTCGTTGTCTTTCACTTGATGCAAAAACCGTACTCATCGAATACGGTCATCTGGTCGCTGGTGTTGAGGTGACGGGTAATGATATGGATGCAGATCTTCATGGTGGAACACTTCAACAACCAGTCTGTCAGGTATCTGGAACTGCCTTGCCACATCCCGCGTATTTCGTCGCGTTGACTGGCGAACGGTTTCAAGAATCGCGTCCTCTATTAGTGGAGCACGTCTAGTCCTTGGCGACCTCTGCCCATTACTTGTGTATAAGATTATCGGTTTCCCGAAGGCGTTGCTCCAGGCGATGAAAAGCGTTCTTATCGGGATGACGCCTTTAAGGGTATCATGCAGAATATGCACGAGCAGCAGCAGTAGCAGCAGCTTGGTTATTGAATGCACCCAGCACCAAAGGCATATTGTATTCATTTTTTGTGTACTCCAGAGGAAAGCCGCCCTACATGAGCCGGACAGGGCTAGTTATGGTTTTGCACTGCACGGTTAGGAGACACTTGTATGCTGTTTAATGGATCACGCAGCCATATGATAGGCTATTGTCCTGCTTATAAACGTCGAGAACTAGGGAACGGATGTCTAAGAAATAAAAAGGGAACTTTTCAAGGATTCGAACCGTAGGTCCATGATGGATGTGGGTTTGATGTCCCAGCAGTCAACATTTTCATTTTTGTTTCAAATTTTTTGTATTTTATTTAATTTTTTTATTTCTGGCATCCATTCACTCCTATAGCCGATCGTAGCTCTCGCTAAATTATGCCTTCATCCGCTAGCTTCCATAAGCTTTATTCAAGTTTTCTTAAGTACTTAAGTTCTTCTTCTTTAAATTAACGAAAAACCTCAATCTCCCCTCGAAGCCAAAACTACTTCTTCTTAAGGGCATGTTATTATTTAAGTCGTGGCATTTTTAGAAGAATTAAACTAATGTTCTGAATGTACCTGAAACAAGAGAAGTAAGCTATACTTCTACATAAATTTTAAACTTCTTTTGGAAAGTAATTGATTGCTGTTTTCCTTTTTAAATATCCTTTTTGTTTTTGCTAAAGGGTTTATGAATGGACTATATTTTTCCTTTTTCCAGAAGCTTGTGACACTTTCGTCCCTTTCTCGGTGCAAGCACAGTTTGAATCAGATGCAGATTCACCTCCATCGTTGATGATATTGTTTATGTAGGAATATAATGGACCATATTTTCATAATGGACCATATTTTTATTATTTTTCCCATTTCTTGGTGAAAATGCAGTTTGAATTCAGTTGCAGATTCACCTCCATCTTTGATGATGTAGTTTAAATAGGAATATTATGGACCATATTTTTAATTTTTCCAGTTGCTTCTGACAATTTTACCACTTTCTTGGTGCAAGCACAGTTTGAATTCAGTTGCAAATTCCCCTCCATCATTGATGATGTAGTTTATATAGGAATATATAAGCCACATGACTGTTCTCGTCTTTGAAGCCGGGAACGTTTTGAAATCAGTGTACATTGTCTTCTTGGTGTTAATTTCAGCCGTTGTTGTCATCAATAGCATTGAACATTTAAATTTAATCCACTTCCATAAGTCTAGGATTCGGGAACAGCCTACTGTTCGGTGCAGTATTGCGTAGGTCAAGCCACAATGTTTCCAGTTAGAGTTTCCCGTGAGTCTCAGATGGTGTCACAGTGATACTGTGGGAAACAGATCGTTTAAGAACATGTATTGAAACAGATCGTTTAAGAACATGTAAGCGGCCGAACGCAGCGTTGAACTTACTGTGTATAGTGGCATCCGAAAAGTTAGACCACACTAGCTTCCAGTTAAGATCTTTGTTTTATTTGGCTGACTGTTGTGTGGACTGTTTCATTCTCTAGCCATCCCATAATCTTTTCATTTGAGAGTATTTCTAGAATTCCCATCGAAATTTTAAGAGTGCGAGCTTAATATACGTGGGTGCCCATCGTTGAATTCTACTTCTTGTGGCAATTCCCCATGCTGCCCACAATAAATCCGACTGACGTGCTGGTTGTTTCAAATTTTTTAGCAATGAAGACTGTGCATCTTTTCTCGCAGTCTATTAACCCTAATCCGCCCTCATTTGACGGTGTTGTTACCACATTTAAGAAGGAGCCAAGATACTAATTTGTTCATGTTTAGCCAAAATATCAATTCGTCGCTCTATGGGTATTATTTGGTCATGTTTAGCCAAAATACCATTTCGTCGCTCTATGGGTATTATTTGATCTGTACACCACATTTTAGAAAGAGCCATCATACCAATTCGTTCTAGTTCTTCTTCAGTTTAGAGCCGAGTGCCTCCATCCCGTCACATTCTGTGAAGGGATGCGGCATGAGTTGCGAGGTTTTGTTCAATCAATTCGTCGCTCTATGGGTATTATTTGTTCATGTTTAGCCAAAATACCAATTCGTCGCTCTATGGGTATTATTTGATCTGTACACCACATTTTAGAAAGAGCCATCATACCAATTCGTTCTAGTTCTTCTTCAGTTTAGAGCCGAGTGCTTCCATCCCGTCACATTCTGTGAAGGGATGCGGCATGAGTTGTGAGGTTTTGTTCAACTACAGGAGTCGGGCTTCGTGGTTGTTTATTGTTGCTGCTACTCCTTGCTTGTAAGGAGTCAATCGTCCCAGTGTGATTACAATTTTTAAATCGTCGGCATAAGCGTTAACGGCAAACCTTTGTGTACCAACATGTATTCCAAAGGTTTGGTCGGTGGTTGAGCAGATCACTGGTTCCAAGGAAATTATAAATATTATTATGGATAGCGGGCATCCCTGCAGGACTGAGAGCTGAAATGAGAATTCACCCGTGACTTGGCCCTTAACTTATATTTTGGAGACCAGGCCCGATTATCTCTGGAAGAGTTTCTTTGCGACTATTATGCGCACCATTGTTTTTGAGGCGGTATATAAGAAAGTTATTGGCCTAAAATCAGTTATTATTCTTGGTTTGAAAGTTTTTAATACAAGGATTGTAATTCCTGGTTCATTTGCTGAATATATTTGACCCACTCTTTACTTCTCTTTTATGAGCTCTTTGAATTCCGCTTTGATAACTGACCAGACAACTTTGTTAAATTCATACGGTTTGCCATCAACGCCTAGACTCCATTCGTGGTAAGTACTTTATAATATCTTCAATTTCTTCTTCGGATATGGACTCTATCAACATAGAGGCAATTTCGTTGGTGAGGGAAGTCGTGCAGTTTGGTAGCAAACCTGCTGCCTTGCTAGGATCTTATGGCTGTTCTCCGAACAGTCTCCGGAGATTGTCTGTAAAGTCTTCCATACTAGCGGTATCGATCCCGTCGGAAGACGTTAGATTTCCGATAAATCTCTGTCCGTGCCGTTTCCTTTCTCGACCGAGATGGCAGATGCTCAATTGTTCGTCTGTAATGCATCGCTTATCTTTGTGAGTTATTATTTTGCCTTTGAGTTTCTTCAGTTCGCTAAATAGGTCTTCTACGTTGTCCACTTTTTTTTTGGAGTTCTCGAACAATAATTATATAGAATTCAATGATTTCTTTCTAGTGCCACTGTTCATATAAGCTACGTTTCTGATGTGTTTAAGAATTCCAACTTTCTCCATTTTATCTGACCATTCAAGAACACTACCAGAGAACCGCTTCCGATGAACCCATGTTCGATAACATTTGCAAAATTCTGTTTTTGCCCGCTTAACATTAAGCAAATTGCGGTATAACTTCCAGTACGCTTTTTCCATTAGGTTGCTCCGGGATAAATCTTTTATTTTGTATTTTAACAACAAGTGAATGGTGGTCCGAAAAGCTGACAGGTATTACTTCGTAGTCCTGTAAGTCTGTTCTTTTTGTGGTATAAAATCTATCCATTCTCGAGGCTGACAGTGGAGATACACACATATAGCGGGATCGCGTGATGCCTAGTCGATCTAGGACGTCTGACAGCTGCAGTCCTCCAGCTATGCTGTGTAAGGGGCCACAATGGGGGCTTCATCCTGTTGTGTCTGTCGAACTTACAACACAATTAAAATCTTCCACCCCATTATTATGTCACCCTTTTCGTGTCTCATAAAGTACGGGATAGTTTCACTAAAGAACTTTCGTCTATCATTTCTGTTATTTGTTCCTGGAGGGGCACAAAGGTTTAATATTGTTATTGTTTGATGTGGTTGTGATAACGCGTCCGTCCGGCTGCTTTTCTGTCGTAACGATTCCGCTTAAAATGCAACAACTTCTAGCGCTGGAGCCGACATTGTTGCACACATCGTATTGCTGTTGCAGGTTCATCTCTTCGCAAGCTACTTCCTGAAGAGGGCGCAAATATTTACGTCATTGGTTTTTTAAAGAAATTCCCTAGAATCCTCGTCTTTTTTCATTTATTACTCCGCAGATATTTAGCGTGAGTAGAGTAAGCATCCTCCTATTTCAGTGCAAGCTGGTTGTCAGTTTTCATGTCTCTTCATATTTCCTTATTCAGTTACCTTGTCCGGATTCATTTGCAGTAGGTTTGCTTTCCATTTCTCTTCTCTCGTCGTTGTGATATTCCCTTTCTGCATCTCTCTTACTTTTCAGCCGTGCCGCATGTGGTATTCATCTTGAGATTTTGTAGCCTTCTGACTGCTAATTCTTCTCTCCTCTGCCTTAATTGTGTGATTCGCAGGTTGTGTGTTGATAGCGAAAGCTGTTTCCGTACAACCTTCTACGTCACTTACCTGTTCACATGCTCCAGTCGGAGCTGTTGTGGTTTCAGTCAGCTGTTCTCGTGTTGTTGCCTGGCGTGTTGTTTCCTGCATTGGTTGGTGTTCACTTTCTTGCTATGAACGGCTCAAGGGGCTCACCAGGTATAATTATCGGGATTGAAGAACATCTGTGTCCACGTGAGTTTCCAACAGTCTCGGGTCCATCCTGTATTGCTACAGCGTTAGCGGACTTCAGTTTTTTGGACTCTGTACCGATTTTTCTTCAGAGTCTCCTTCAGAGCTCATGCTGCCCTTTTATAATGGCCGTTTCTTGTTATTTTGATCTGGATGAGAACAAGACGGACTCTCATTTTCCGTGCCTGTTTTGTTTTCTCGCTGTTGAAGTGGAATATCATTTACTCTGTAGCTGTTTTTATGAGCAATAGCTGCAGACTGATCTTTATCAGTTTGATCCTTTAGATCATTGTCTGATTGCCTGCGTGCTTCATTTGTTGCTGGTCTCCTATTCAAGGGCTTGAATTCCTATTAGACTAAGGTAGGAGATCGATCAGTGGATTCCATGTGAGTATTCTCGGTGTTGCCTGTCGCAGTACTTGAAGAAATCAGTTATTGTGCCTCCAATCCGTCCGCTGTTGCAAATTATTTCGTTGAATAAATACGCGCTGTAGGCAGTTCTTTCGAAGATGTCCCCGTTCATTTCATATGTGACATGTGGGAGTTAGCCCAACATACATTACGTGTGCCTTGCAACCACCTGGAAGAATGTGGGACGGGATATCGGACGTAACAAATATTTGTACTGATCTAACCCCGTTGTAGCAATGAATCTTGTATCTATTAGACCCCTTTTGGAATTCGATGCTTTTCACCTGTCCATAATTAGAAAGCACCTGTACTTGTTGTCTAGCTCTGGGGAAAGATTTAGCACCCTGACAGTTTTCAGTTCGCTGTTCGCGTTGCTTATATCGACGGTAGTAACAGACTCGTCATGATGACGGAATTCCAATGTGCCCTTGGTTCTCAGTAATATTCTTTCTAACATAGCAGAACTATGCAGTTTAACAAAATCACAGTATTTCTCATTATTAATTTGCTTGAACTCAGCATTGTCACCAGAAATATCGAAATTTTCATGCAGCCAGTCATGGATTTCCAAAGTCTGTAGGTTGCACATGACGTACAATCATGTTAAAGGCGACCCTCAAAGTATTTTTCCTGGTCGAACCCACGAACTTCATTTACAGGTACGAAGCGAAACCTCCGCTTCACGAACGATGCACAAAGATGATGAACAAGAAGTATTACTACTTACAAATTCGGTGGCTGTCCAAGGAAGGCAGTAACCACTTGCCGTAAACTTATTTACGTAACCAGCCAGCTACAATACGGAGCGCCGCACCGTGCGTCCAGCAGTGGGCTGAGCACTCGGTCGTGACTCTACGGCTATTCTGTGAGCCACAACGGCAGTGCGGGGTGATACACGTTCCTCTGTGCATTCCGATGCGCTGCATGATGTGACAGTGTTGCCAGCGCCTCGATTTCATGCATTTTTCAAAGAACACCCGATCTGACTTTGGTAGAAAACCCTTTTGTCTTGGCCGGCCGGAGTGGCCGAGCGGTTCTAGGCGCTACAGTCTGGAACCGCGCGACCGCTACGGTCGCAGGTTCGAATCCTGCCTCGGGCATGGATGTGTGTGATGTCCTTAGGTTAGTTAGGTTTAAGTAGTTCTAAGTTCTAGGGGACTGATGACCTCAGTAGTTAAGTCCCATAGTGCTCAGAGCCATTTGAACCTTTTGTCTTGAATCTGGATGAGGAATCGCATGCCGTCTTCCAAGTGCGGCATTTTTTCTTCACCCTGAATGTAGGTAACTGTGTGTATATATGAATGTTTCTGTAGTGGCATTTCTTGACTGAGTTCGATTTATAAGCAAAGGATGAGGGGGCGCAAGTATAAGAAGTTAAGTGGTCAACTTAGGCTACATCCAGGGCACATGGGAGATGTTGCAACTCAGTAACAAATCGATACTTTCTGCATCATAACGAATAATCGTGCGTAATTTTCATCGCACAACTGATTCATTTTGTGGCAACTGTCGGTTTGTATTAGATTATTCGAAAAGCAAGCTACGATGACGATTACCGACAGCACTGCAGTGTTCCTGACAATCTGTGTTTAGTTGGGAACAGTGCCCAAGTTTTGGCAGTTCTTCATAAAAACGCACCACTCATGAACGGCCAAATGTGGGTTATCAATGTGACAAGTGTTCACTTACAAGTCTGAGGTGCGCCTGGACGAAGAACTGACTAAGTACTTCGAAGAATTGCGCGAGTGGTCAATCCATGATTTCAAATTATGAAGTCAGTAACCATCAAAGGTAACTGGGGAACTAGTGGGAATGTATGTTGCAGTAATTAAAAATGACTCACTTCCCCGACAATGTATCACGGAGTGAATTGAACTGTCACCAGCTAATTCTCGTTTGTGGTATACGATAACTGATCCAAACCTATTACGAGATTCTCAACACTTAAGGTACTTAAGTACGCAGTGCAGTGGTACGAAGTTAACAGCAGATACTGATTAAAACTGCAGGATGATCCTATGAAGATCTATTTTCATCAACACTGAAAATAAGTATATGATCTTACCACTCTCTATTCTCTCAGGAACGGAAGTTTGAAGTTACGCACCCATAAATAAAGTGTAGCTCTTGTCGACTACCTAGTCATTAAAGACGGCGCACAAGCATCGATGGATAAGTAAATCGGAAAATTCCGGCATTCGCCTTAATCGACTGAGCAAAAGCACGGGGTACTTAATAGGATACTCGGACGAGGCTCTGAATTCGGCTCCTCCCGTGTCCAGGTTTGATTATTGCACCATCTCACTCGATAATGCCCTTTGAGGTAACTCTGGCAGGATGTGTTCAGTGATTGTGACATCCCCTGTTGTCAAATCCAGCAACGTTAACGAACTTTCTGGAATGAAACTGCTCTTTATAAAACCTCGCAAGAAGAAACAACAGTCATAGTAGTTGGCGAACGGGGTGACTATGTGAAAATTTTGTCTTTGTCTGAAACATGACCAAAATGCGCATCTGACACATGTTGATGTAAGCAGTAGTAGCAGTAGTAGTAGTTTCACTCATTTGTGAACCACTTTTGCAAGGAAACTATACATATCCTGAAACTTCAGTTTAAGAACAGAGAACATTATTCATACATGCAGGCATCTACATAGTTACAGGTGTAATTCTACAAGTATGGGATAATCGGTCATGTAGTTAGAGCAGAAATCATTCTGTTCTTTGTCTGATGTAATTTAGGCAAACCAGAGAAAACCTAAGCCAGGGCCGGCCGCGGTGGTCTCGCGGTTCTAGGCGCGCAGTCCGGAACCGTGCGACTGCTACGGTCGCAGGTTCGAATCCTGCCTCGGGCATGGATGTGTGTGATGTCCTTAGGTTAGTTAGGTTTAAGTAGTTCTAAGTTCTAGGGGACTGATGACCACAGCAGTTGAGTCCCATAGTGCTCAGAGCCATTTTTGAACCTAAGCCAGGATTCCCGGATGGAGACTGAAGCCTCCATCCTTCCGAATACAGGGCTAGTATGCTAAAAAAAAAAAAAAAAAAAAAAAAAAAAAAAAAAAAAAAAAAAGACTACGCAACCTTGTTTGCTTTATCCCTGTTATACAATACTGTTTTGTGCTGTTGCGGCCACATGTAGTAAGCGTTACTTCATGCAGTGGAGAATGGCAAAACAGAGGCAGCCGGCGATCGCGGCATTGCGAAGTAGGCGCGGCACAGATAGCCTTGCTGACAGTTGCAGTCTACCAACCGGCTGACGCAAGGACGCACACAGACCGAGCGCCGAGCGAAGCCTGGAGAGTGCTGAGTAAGGGAAGTCAGGCCAGCACGCTAAGTTACGCTGCAATATACTGCGGGAGTAATAACAAGAAGCTGCCACCGAGGATAAAGAACGTCCTCCTGCCGGATATAAATAGTGGAGCGCAAGCAGCAACAGACAGAAGCCATTAGGAAGCAGTTCGAGTCTGAGGACGGACGTGGTCCGTGTCCGAATGTTCAATCTTCGCAGGTGACGATTCCGGAAGTCTGTTCTAGCTTGCAGGGGTCATCCGTTCGCCGCCAGATGTCAACTTCAGCTCTGGGGGTCGGCCCGAGTCCGGTCGGCACCATGGCTGACTAACTACAGCGAGAACTTCCAGCAGGTCCGGCCGCAGCGCGGTCTTGAGCACGGGCGCCGCCGGGGACTGACGCCCGCACTCCACGGCAACCCGGCCCCACGGCGCGTGGTCCGTCCATGACGGGAGCTCGCGGACATCGCAACTGACGGTTTCCCAGCCTCCCAGCCGCCGGTGCAGCAAGCGGCGGCAGCTGACCTCACGGCGACGCGGCTCCGTGGGGGTGCCATACTGGGCTGCCGAGCGACGACGAGTTCATCTCATCCACAGGGCATCCTGGCTTCAGCGGAGCACTGGTGGCGCGCGTTGCGCGCATCGTCGGAGAATCTACACAGCAGCAGCCAGGCGGAAGTATCCGCAGGGCTGGGCAGCGACGACGAGGGGGAAATTGTAAAGAAAGCTCAATAAATAATTGTGAAACTCCATGCCGTCTCAGTCTTTGGCGTAGCCACTGTGTCTGCTGATAACAAGTACTGCAGAAGTCGTAACAAGTAGTAAACGGCCATAACAAGTACTGCAGAAGTCGTAACAAGTGGCCATCTGACATAACAGTGCATACATTTTTTGCAAAGAAATTATTCAGTATGTAAAAAACGTACTGCTTGACAACTCATTCTGCTCCATAGAATAATTTCTGTATCTGTAATAATCTGGTGTGTGTGTGTGTGTGTGTGTGTGTGTGTGTGTGCGCGTGTGTGCGCGTGTTTAAACAGGCAGACAGACAGAAACTGAAAATCGTTTAGTATAAATCGCCGCATGGAAAGAAAGAGAGAGAGAGAGAGTAAATTAGCTTAATGCAAATGTGTAAACGGTCAAAATGTTGCCACATTTTTCACTGAGAATGTGTGTTACCCTATGTGCCAGGTAAGATCAGAACCACTCGTGCGTTAGCTACGCTTCTAATTCCCGATGAATTTAGTTTTACAAGAATATAAGGACAACAGTGCGAAGGGATCAGTAACGTGTCAAAATTTATTTTGAACAGTTTTGTGTCGTTACATAAATAATGTGGTCGTTTCAATCTAGTATGACAGCAGCAAAATTTCGTAAAGCAGATAACGGGTGTAAAAATGATTTATTTCTTGTAATTATGGCTCAGGTATTGTTTTGTGGGAAGAAGCAGTTAGTCACTATCGAGGAGCCAAAGAGCACGTGAGCTTGAGTCGGTAAGACGACTGCTGTTTTACTGCATGTGGATCGAGACACGCGTACGTGTGTCGCTATCGATACTTTTCTAGGAGGATTCGGTATCGATTATCAAGACACTTGGATATTTTCCGGAAATTTTGTCTTAAAGTTTTCGGAAGCTTACAGTGAGTGGATTTAGATCTTTAAATGCAAAATGAGATAATGCACTAATGATACTAGGGCACAATTAGTGGAACTGTTTGATAAATTATATTTGAAAGTAGATCCTCGTAATTTTGTTTTGTGCTTGATCTGTGGTCAAGCGATCTTTGAATCTTTTAGTGTGAAGAATGGTATTTGTGTGCCGCAAGTATGACCGTAAATGAAAGTATTAATGCCTGACGAGGTCCGGTTTTGTTCCCCGTGATAGTGTGTTGCACACGCCAAAGGTTTTGGGCGCTGCGTATAGTTTGGAGATTTTGGAATAAGCACTCTCCAAGGTAGCTGAGTGTTAGTTATTTGTGGAGGATAGCGTCACTATGAGGTAGTACCCGCTAGGGTAGCCGAGAGCGCTAACTCGCTGCTTCCTGGACTCGGGTAGGCGCGCCGGCCCCGGATCGAATCCACCCGGCGGATTAACGACGAGGGCCGGTGTGCCGGCCAGCCTGGATGTGGTTTTAAGGCGGTTTTCCACATCCCGCTAGGTCAATACCGCGCTGGTCGCCACGTTCCGTCTCAGTTACACGCGTCTCAGACATCTGAAACACGTCCGCACTATTTCCCGATTTACACTAGACGCAGACAGCTGGGGTACACTGATTCCATCCTGGGGGGTGTCGGCAGGGAGGGCATCCGGCCACCCCTTACAATTAACCATGCCAAATCCGTACTTAACGCGACTCTGCGCCCAATGCGGGATGAAGGCGGTAGCAAAAGCAAAAGCAAAAGTGTTACTATGAGGTAGTAGCTTGTCCTATACTGTGCAGTATTTAATAATCGAGCGTCGTTCTCGAGTTTCTCTTGATCGTAGCATGAAGTAAAGGAACGAACGGTCAGAAAGCGAACTATGACAACCAGTACATTTAGCCCGCACTCATTGTTAGTGACGCAGTTATACAGATTCCCTTGCCCAAACTGCCAGCTCAGCTCAGCTCAGCAGTCACATTCAATTAGATTTATAGTGGGTACGCGAGAAGCCAACATGTGCAGTGGTTGAGTTTTTGAGAATCTGATTTTACGTTGAGCTTGAAAGTGGTGGTGGCGCGCAGGTTTCATGTTTTTTTCTTCTTTCCTTCTTTTTTTTTTATTGCTGTCTCCTTCAGTGTAGAGATTAAATTTGTGGCCACCCGCTCACGTCAACGTTTGTCTATTTAGAGGTCTAATTCACTTTAAAGAGCTAAAATAAATTCTGATTCGTTAAAATTACAACCAAGTCCGCGTATTATCATTTCATCCACTATTCTGAGTAAAGGGATAGAGAATAATCCAAGTTTGAACTTGGAAAAGGGAAGTAAAAAAAATTAAAAATAAACGTTGAAAGTTTATTGATCTGACTTACAATAAGTAGAGTAAGCACGCTCAAGTCAGCGATATAATACAACTAAATGAATGACGAGTCTTTAAAAAGAAAGCAGAGAAATATTTCAGCAAAGTTTAGCGACGCAGAATTAACTATTTAGGTAATTTCTTGAGAGGTAACACCGGAGTCACACTTAAAAAATGTTTTAGTTGACAATCGTAAACCAATACGCAAAGATCTACTTACGAAACAATTTTAATTCTAATTTAGTACAGAAGACTATATTTAAACTTTATTAACAGAGGTATTGCAAATCAATGGATGTAAGTAACTTGTTTATTTCCAACGTAAGAAATACATCTTTGGCCTGAAGCGTCAACAGCTTTATAAAAATAATTAAATGCAGAACCTTTTTACACATTTTTGAATGCATACGTGCTATAATTAAAGAATTGAGATTAATTAACTGAAATAATTTAATGTCAATTGTAATGTTGTTATCTGAGTAACGAGTTAAGAGGTGTCAGTATTACGTGTTAGAGTACGACTGTCAAGTATAATTTTCATTAATCGTAATTTGTAAGGTACACTGGTCTGTTTTGTGCTGATGATCTCTAAAATATTTATGAGCTTAACTTATAAAGATCCTTGGGATCGTTATAATATTATAGTGTTGGAAAGCTCTTTTACCAATTCGATCAGATACCCGTGTGCTGATTGTTTTCAGAACTGCTCATACAATTTTTCCAAGAACCTGTACTCTTATGAGAGATTAGATTGAGAACTATTGCGCCTCACCACGAATAATTAGCAATTTATTGAATCTTTATTCTTTTTATATTTTTATTTCCTCTTGTACTAGGTTTTTGGTGACGCCTGAACGTTTAATAGGAGGGCTACATACTCGCAGGCGGCATTTCCGTCACAGTGCAACTCTGGAAAGTAAGTTACACATATTTATGGCAGGAGAAATAACTTTTATTGGTCACTGCATTACACTTCAAGTTAACATACATACGTGACTCTATACTTCAACACAGTAATCAAAACAACGTAAATAACGGTCGGAACGCTGTACCAGTCGTTCATCTCGTCGACGACTGAAATGCACTCCTCGGTCACGGAACCATTCGAGAACCACTGTATGAACATACTCGTCGTCGGTAAATGTGCGACTGAGCAAATCAGTTCGTCGATTGACAGCACATTGTCGCCTATTCTCGATGCCCATGGTTTCCCTTACCGATCAGCATACCTACATCTGCGCACTTTGGTCAAATTGATGGTACCAGTTCACCACGGCGTTGCATTTGGTCCGTATACTGCCAGAATTTCACGGTGAATCCGTGGGCAATTTAGACGTTTCGCCCACAAGGATTGGATTGTCCCAAGTACTTCAACTTTAGGCTACATTTCCAGCTCCCGCGCCGTTTGACTACCACATTATAACGCTCCTGACGTCCCCATCGCAGCAGAAATTCAGGGAACCGAGAACATGGAAATTATTCTGACAATACGTCACTCTTGTTGCGCAATGGAAATTTGGGAATTTGTGGTAAGATCCTATCGGACCAACCTACTGAGGCCATCGGCCCCTAAGTTTACACACTGCTTAATTCAACTTAACTTACTTATGCTAAGGACAACACACACACACCCATGCCCGAGAGAGGACTCTCACCTCCGACGAGAAGAGCCGCGCGAACCGTGACAAGGCGCCTGAGACCGCGCGGCTACCCCGGTTGCGCAATGATCTTAGCGTGGGACAATATGTGTAACTTACGTTTTGACGTCCCCTCGTATCAAAAGACTTCGACAGACTTTTGTAAATTCTACAATGGCTGAGTATATACTTGTACCACTACGGAACTCAAACTATGACGCAGCAGGCCGGAGTGGCCGTGCGGTTCTAGGCGCTGCAGTGTGGAGCTGGGCGACCGCTACGGTCGCAGGTTCGAATCCTGCCTCGGGCATGGATGTGTGTGATGTCCTTAGGTTAGTTAGGTTTAAGTAGTTCTAAGTTCTAGGGGACTGATGACCTCAGAAGTTAAGTCCCATAGTGCTCAGAGCCATTTGAACCAGACAAACTATGACGCACTTAGAAGACTGTATTATTCAACAATTTATTTTTCATAATTCATTCAACCAATTTTGAGAATTTTCTGTGCTCTACATTTCCTGTCATTAGGAGTGCCCCAACTTCTGCATGTTTTATACAGTATTGAATGTTCCCTGATGTGAAAGACTCATTTATGATGTTTATTAAGGTGCATTGCATGTCCTAGATTCATTGTTTCAACACACAGGTTGAACTTCATCTAGACCTCCTGACTTTCGTCTATTGTACTTAGTATAGAGATATTGTCTTTATGTTCTAAGTATATGTGCTTCACAGTGTGGGCGGCCCATTTTACCGAGAAATAAGATATTCCACTTCTGTGTTGCATCGTGTTGTGACATTAAACACTTGTAGCAAAAGATACAAATTAACTGCAGCAGTTTTCTGCACGAAGAAAAATGAGGCAAAACCACGGCGCTAAACTTTCACGTCTTCGACAATCGACATACACTGAGGCGACAAATCATGGGATGACGATATGCACATTTACAGACGGCTGTAGTACCGCGTGGACGAGGCATAAAAGGGCAGTGCGTTTGGAAATCGTTCGGGAATTCAATATTCCGAGATCCATAGTGTCAAGAGTGAGCCGATAATCCCAAATTTCAGGTACTCTCTTTACCATGGTCAACGGTCTTTACTTAACGACCAAGAACAGTAGAATTGTCAGTGCCAACAGAAAAGCAACACTATTTGAAACAACCACAAAAATCAATGTGGAACGTACGACGAACGTACCTCCTAGGACAGTGTACCGAAATCTGGTGTTATTGGGCTATGGCAGCAGGCGATCGACGTGAGTGCCGTTGCTAACAGCACGTCGCCTGTGTGGCTTCTCCTGGGTTCGTGACCATATCGGTTGGACCCTAGACGACTGGAAAACCGCGGCCTGTTCATATGAGTCCCGATTTCAGTTGGTAAGAACTGATGTTAGAATTAGCCGGCCGGAGTGGCCGAGCGGTTCTAGGCGCTACAGTCTGGAACCGCGTGACCGCTACTGTCGCAGGTTCGTATGGATGTGTTTGATGTCCTTAGGTTGATGACCTCAGAAGTTAAGACCCATAGTGCTCAGAGCCATTTGAACCATTTTGATGTTAGAATTCAAGTGTGGTGCAGGCCCCATTATGCCATCGAGCCAAATTCTGAGCAAGCCTCTCCACAAACCGGTGGTGGCTTCATAATGGTGTGGGCTATGTTTACATGGAATGGTCTAACTGAATCGATCATTGACTGGAAATGGTTATGTTCGGCTGCTTAGAGACTTGGCAGCCATTCATGGACATCATGTTCCTAAACAATGATGCGCCATGTCACCGTGCCATAATTGTTCGCGATTGTTTTGAGGAACATTCTGGTCAATTCGAGCGAATCATTTGGCCACCCAGATCGCCCGACATGAATCCCATCGAATATTTATGGGACGTAGCCGAGAGATCAATTCATGCACATTTTGCACCGGCAAGGCATTTGCAATGGACGACTATAGAGGCACCATGTCTGAATATTTATGCAAGGGACTTCTAGCGACTTTTTGAGTCCAATCCACGTCTAATTGCTGCTGGGCAAAAGAATGTCCGGCACGATGTTAGGGGTATCCCACGATTTTCGTCACCACACTGTATAACGCCGTCATGTTATGAACCAACACCAACGTCCAGCTTCCTCGCTATAGCGCAAATACAGTCAAATGCAAAACTAGAATACACAAACCACCATTTTGGAGATATTGGTTAGATCACGTATTTACGTATGGTGAAGATGAAAATGTAGGGATGTTAAGAAGTAGTACATAATTTGTAAACACTCTGTACAATAAATATACGTGCCATTTGGTTGTATGTATGTGGTGAGGGTAGATACTGTTCTTTTTTTTTTATTTTCCCGGAATTCATTTTTTCGCATAGCACTCGTATTTCCATCATGCTGCGCACCGTCAGTTGTATTGCCTTATATACCGGCACAACACGACATCAGCCCAGTGTTTGTGGTTTTCTGAGTTTAAATACGCACCCGCGACAGTCTGAGGCGTTCCATATGTTATGGGCGCTTGAGCCCATAGCGCCGTGCGGGCCATATAAAGCCCCGGCGGGATGAAACCAAACGGCAGAGAGCGCCCTGTGTTTTGTGCTCTCGCGATGCTCCGCTGTACCTGTGTTATGCCGCGTCCCTCCGGATCGTAAAAAATTTAACAATAAGAATCTGGTCTGCGAGCGCGCACCCGGGAAGCCATATTTCTGTGCGGCGCAGCAAGGGAACGACTTTTGACCGAATCCGGGGACAGTTTTCTGAGTTACGCGGGTCGCGCATTTGACTTTCAGTGAGGTGTTATTCCGCATCTGCCGCACGTCCTGTTTTGCTGCCGCTGAGGTGACCCGGGCCACAAAGTTACTGCAGTCAACAACTCTGCCATGCAGCGAAATTGCCCTTGCGTTATTTGAGTTGACTGGCGCAGAACAATCGAAATTAATTTTCTGGCAATCTGGGATGTGTTTGTTTTCTATTTCATTACCATGCGTAGCCTTCTACAAAGAACAAGTGTTTTTTTTTAGTAAGCCCTCCAGAAACACTCAAATGACAAGTCCGGTGTGCATTTTATGGTTGTTGTTATATTTGAAGTATTGATATCGTCTGCCAAGTGTATTACTGACACTCATATTTCATTTACACAACTAGTATGACTTGAGAGCTCTAAACTGGAGTTGTTTCGTCGGGCCCTTGGAGGTTATTTGCGTTTATCCCAAAAGGACGAATTCATGGCAAAGACAAAAACAGTTATCGTTTACTGGGTGTCTGACATCAAATATCGAGCTCTTGGCAAACATACAATAATCTTTGTCTCGACTTGAATTTAGAGTTCGTGGCGTTCTTCCTCTCTCTTTCTCCTTTTCCATCACTTTCTGATGTAGAGTTAAAGCTCAGTTCGCTGATGTTTTTAAATTGTTGCTGCTTGTGGTATCAGTTCATAGCGTAGGCTGGTAAGGTAAATCCCAGGATAGTTATGTTACTTCCATATGTTGTTCTTTGAATGTAACATTCTGTCAATGGTACAGGACAGTTAAAAATGCACATAGTGATTACAAACGACTGTAGTTGTTTAATGCATAGGAATACAGCAATAAGAATTACAGACAGTAAGTTCAAAAAAATTTACATACTTCATCGGTATTCTACGTGACTCTGCTTCAACACACGGACAACATCTAATCGATAATCCATTTCTCGCGCTTACGTTCTGACGCATATGTGGAGTCACTTACACAAAAGCATTAGAAACGCGTATTTTGAGTTCTGAAACTGTTTCCGGCAAAGGAGGCATGTACATAATGTCTCTCACATAGACCCATGAAAAGAAATGCGTAGATGTTAGGTCTGGAAATCTTGCTAACCAAAAATAAACAAACAGCCTTGTCATGTCCAGTAGGACGAGTCCACTAGTTCGCAAGATGTTGATTTAAAAATGTGCGAACCTTCCGATTCATGGTGGTTATTCAACGTATTCAACGATCGAACTTTTAAACTTTCTTTTACATTCTCTGAAATCTTACGATATATCGGTATGCATTAAGTAGTTATCACAGTTTGTAATCGCTATACTCATTTTGAATTGCTCTCTATACCTGAAACTGAGAGCTGTATACGTTTATTTGGATTTGCGTTGCATATAGAGATTATAACAATCGATTTTGGGTATAAATCGCCCGTTAAAAGTGCGAATGGTGGAAAAAACTATGCATTGTGAAGTGTTGGCAGAAGAGCCAACACCGTGTTGCTATAGGAGGCCGAAATGCACGTTTTTAAGCTCACGCAGATTGGCGTGAGGTCTGGAACAAGGTAAAGTAATTATCCTATAAAGAAAAGAACGTAGTTCTTGGAATACTTAACTTTAATCCACAATTGGAGAACATCGCTCTTGTTTAGACATTATTATACTGAATATAAACTGGTAATGGCGCCTTGCTAGGTCGTAGCAAATGACGTAGCTGAAGGCTATGCTAACTATTGTCTCGGCGAATGAGAGCGTATTTGTCAGTGAACCATTGCTATGAACGTCGGCTGTACAACTGGGGCGAGTGCTAGGACGACTCTCTAGACCTGCCGTGTGGTGGCGCTCGGTCTGCAATCACTGACAGTGGCGACACGAGGGTCCGACGTATACTAGCGGACCGCGGCCGATTTAAAGGCTACCACCTAGCAAGTGTGGTGTCTGGCGGTGACACCACACATTGTATGTACGCAGAGTTACTGTTAAGACGATATGCGTCTTTCCAGAGCATAGAAGTAATGGATAGGCTAACACATGAAGCGTAATAAGAAGACACTGGACTCGCCTTCGGAAGGACGTCTGTTTAAATAATCCTCCAACGATCCAGATCTAAGGTTTTTGTGATTTCCCTAAATCATTAAAAGGCAAGCACCAAGCAGATTCTCTTCAAAACGGACACGATCAATAACCGTCGAGTTTGCGCTCCGTCTGTAACGACTTCGTCAATGACAAATTAAAACCTGAAACCTGATTTCCCCTTTTTCGGTTAATCACTAACAGAAATGTCTTATGCACACACTGAAAAGGATGTACAGTAAATACTATTACTATTCCGATTTTTCCTCTCTTAAGCTTACTGCACTATAAGATGGTAATACACCACATGCGTTTCGTTTTTACTGACAAAGCATCGTCGATAGTGGTTCCGTAAATATTAGGTGCATAATATGTATCTATATTTTTGTACTTTATAGATTAAATACAATTTGTACTGAAGACTGCAGTGCGCTTAGGACAGGAAAAATTCAGATAATAATTATTGCACACGGTCCAGTCACGTTAATGTGATCACCACCTCTGTTGGACGACAGCGTGCAACAAACACTCACAGACGGCAGGTGGCTGCACTAGCGGTGCAGGTTATATAAAGTGTGTCGGGAGGAAGCGGAAAACAGTGCTGTCGTTGTCGTAATGCGGAAACGGAGCGATTTATCTGATATCTAAAAGGTCATGGTCATTGGCTTTCGAGCCGAAGGTGGAAGCTTTTCCGGATCGGCTAAGTTTGTAAACTAATCGCGCGCCGCTGTGGAAGTGTATCTTGCATGGCAAAATAGCGCTATCCAGAAGCTGCGCCGAGGTAAGTATGGTGCACCATGACCATAGATGAGAGCTGAATGACCGTCGGCTGCCGAGATTTATACAGGCAGATACACACGAAACTGTTGAGCAAGTGACTGACAAGACGAATCAAGGGTTACCAATAGTGTCTCCTCAACGACCGTTCAGCGAACGTCGCTGCGTATAGGCCACTGCAGCAGGCGCCTGATTCATGCACCCATGCTGACTGCACGGCAGTTCAGCAAGTGTACGTCCACTGAGTGGCGACAGGTGGCCTTTTCAGATAAATCACTTGCTACCGTTGGTCTGTACGGAGGGAAATGTCTGAAAGTAAACACCCTGCAAGCAGGAGGGAGCGTTATGGTCTGGGAAATGTTTTCGTGGCATTTTCTTGGTGATCTTGTCATTCTGGAAGAGGCAGTGCATCAACACAAGAATGCATCTATCCTTGGGTATCAAGTCCACCTCTGCATGCAACTTGTTTCTCCTTATCACGATGGAATCTACCAGCAGGACAATGGAAAGTGTCACATAGCATGCAGTGTACGTGTGTGGTTAGAAGAGAACCAGTATGAGTTTACTGTACTCCCCTGGGCACCGAACTCCACGGATTTAGACACAATCGACAATCTTTAGGATCACCTCGATATTTCTGTTCGTTCCATGGATCTTCACCCGAGAAATAAGGCAGCTGGCTACACCACTGGAGTCGGCATGGCTCCACGTCCTTGTCGGTACCTTCCACAGCCTCACTTTCTCTCTTTTTGTTCGCCTTGCAGCGGTCTGCGCTGCATAAGGTGGTTGGTTATACAGGCTTTTGACAAGTGGTCACATTAATGTGATTTGACAGTGTACTCTGAAACGTCCCCTTTGAACAATTATGCATGACTGTCCTTAAACTGACACACAATATTTTTAGCGCAACGCAATCTGACTTTCAATAATCCCTACAAAAGAATGGCCCTGACTAACATTAACCTATACCTTTCACAAATCACTTACCTCACAAAAATCTTCGTTACTCGAACTACTGCAATACAGCGAGCGCCACTACTGCCAGCTAAATAAAAGATTCAAACTACGGAAGGCACTAACTACTGATAGGCATAGTTAGCAAATGAAAGATTTTAATAGAGAACAAACAATGTATTTACCTTAATAGTGTTGAAAAATCATAATATACATAGCAGTTCATGACATCCAGTCTTACAAATTTCAAAACTCCGCCATTTCTCTCCCCACATCCACCACTGCTGGCGGCTCACCTCCAACTGCTCAACGCTACGCGCTGTTCACATCCATCTTCCCAACACTACAATGGCAGACAACAATGCAAACTAGCCACAGACTGCACACAGCACAGCCAGTGATTTTTCATACAGAGCGCTACGTGGCGTTACCAATAAGAAAACCTAAACAGCCTACTTACAACTCGTATAACACCTGCTGCAGAAGATGGCCATCTAAGCAATGAAGAAATACCCATAAATTTAGACCGTGGCTTGAAGTAGAGGCTGGCTAGCTGTGATCACTTGGCTGCAGTTCATTGTCTAGAAAGCTGGATAGAATGTGTAGCCGGATAATGCTATAATGCAGTGGGCCTTCCTGGCCTACTCCAGCAGCAGCTGGACTCTTGCTCTGGGGGCAGCAGGCCGTATCCGTACACGGCAGCCATCTTTCACCACCGCTGTGGACGCACCTCCGGGCTGCACACCAACGGCCGCTGGGATGCAGTTAGCCACCACAGAGTTGGCTACCACGGCAAGACTGCCAACCGACTTCGTGTGCCGCTGACGCCAAGTGTTTGTTGTGCGACTCGAGCAACGCAGTCACGTGCTGCACACTGAGCACGGGCGTCAGCAAAGCTCAACTCACACATTTTGTAGTGAGTTGGCCGGATCCAGTTGACATCTCCCTTCCCGGGTTGGCTACAGAAGTGATGTTGGACGCTGCGATGTGGAGCGAAGTTGACGCTCTAATTCATTCCATCGGTTTCTGGTCGGGACTCTGGGCACGCCAGCCCATTTTAGCAACGTTATTGTCCATAGACCATTGCTTCACAGATGCTACTCTTTAGGACAGTGTGGGTGGTACAATCATCGTTCCGAACTGTTCTTCTACCGTATTCAGTACACAGTACTCAATCCTTCCGCATGTAGCATTTTCTTAAGCACAATAAAAGTACCAGGCTGCAACTACGAAAACTCTCCCATATCCTAAAACTATCTCCTACGTACTTCTCTGTTGATACTAAGCATGCTCGCAGGTAACGTTCTATAAGCATTCGCCAAACCCAAATCTTTCCATCGTGTTGCCCCAAATCACTCATTTCCAACTGACGGCTATCTAGTGGCGTCGTTCATTACCCCACGTTAAACGTTGCTCAACACTGACCACATAAATGCGTGACATGAGGAACTTTTCGACTGTTGGCCCCAGTCTTTTTAACTTCCAACGCACAGCCATTATGTTTGCTGTACTTCTGGCAGCTCACGAGTTATTCCATCTGCTGATTTCATGCAGGTTTTTGCAACCACCCTCCGCATTGCTCGACGGTCCCTCGCCGTCAGTACATGAGGTCCACTTGGTCTTGTTTACGTGTGGTTATTCCTTCGCGTTTACACTACACAATCACATCACTAACAGTCGACATGGGTAACTTTAGAAGAGCTGAAATGCCCCTGATGGATTTGTTTCTTAGCTAACTTCCAATGATCAGCCTACGTTAGAAGTAACTGAGCTCCACTGACCGACCCATTGTCCTTCTTCTTTTCTACTGACAATACAATATTCCCTGCTACTTTTATAAGTGGCAGGTGAATCTCTCGCGGCGTCTGGTGGTCAATTCCGTGTTACGTAGGGCTATACCGACGCTTTTAAACAGATAGTGTACAAGTGCAACGTCAGATCATACATTTCCTAATCCTGTTTATACTTGTCTAAATGATTATCAAATGCTCTAATAGTGTGTATATCTACTACGGAACAATCATTGTTTGTCCTTACACGTTTACCATAGTTATTAGCTAGACGACCCGTTCATGAGAATTGACGTTAGACACATCTACAAAGTAACATGTACGACTTCTGTCGTTGCTCTGCATATCCTCGAACGCCATGCACTCCGTCTGGCCTTTCGCATCCGCTTATCCTCCCCCACCCGCATCCTCTACTTACTTATCAAATTCCCCAGCCTACTCTTCCATCTTGAACACCTCCGAATATACAATGTTACCTGTAAACTCGACACTACCCACCCCCTAGTTTCATCACATCTCACTGATCCTAGTACTCTGACGCGCCTCTACCACCACATTCCCCCAACACTACAATTTCATACCCCCCACATCGTCTCCTAACGAAACTTCAGTCGCCTTCCCTTACCCGACCATAAAGTCCACATGATACATACCTGTCCTACCAGATCTAGGAGATTACTACCATCCACACATCGTCAGGGTTCCCTTTACCTCCAGTTCTCTCCATCTACTTCCTAAATCTTCGAACTGCCTCCCTCTCCATTGTTCCCCCATCGCTTCTCCAAACATCCTCCTACACAAATCCCCTTCTACGAGCTAACTTTAAGTGCTACATTTACCTGATACCCTTCTTGCTGGCAGTCTATTTCGAGTCATTTCTTCACTCGTCCATGTATCTCTTTTAACAAGTCACACATCGGCCTCTCCGTTTTACTTTGTGCAACTGTCTATCTTTTTTTATACAGAGTGGTCCATTGATCGTGACCGGGCCAAATATCTCACGAAATAAGTGTCAAACGAAAAAACTACAAATAATGAAACTTGTCTAGCTTGAAGGGGGAAACCAGATGGCGCTATGGTTGGCCCGCTAGATGGCACTGCCATAAGTCAAACGGATATCAACTGCGTTTTTTTTTAAATAGGAACCCCTGTTTTTTTATTACATATTCGTGTAGTACGTAAAGAAATATGAATGTTTTAGTTGGACCACTTTTTTCGCTTTGTGGTAGATGGCGCTGTAATAGTCACAAACATATGGCTCACAATTTTACACAGACAGTTGGTAACAGGTAGGTTTTTTAAATTAAAATACAGAACGTAGGTACGTTTGAACATTTTATTACGGTTGTTCCAATGTGATACATGTACCTTTGTGAACTGATCATTTCTGAGAACGCATGCTGTTACAGCGTGAATACCTGTAAATACCACATTAATGCAATAAATACTCAAAGTGATGTCCGTCAACGTCAATGCATTTGGCAATACGTGTAACGACATTCCTCTCACCAGCGAGTAGTTCGCCTGCCATAATGTTCGCACATGCATTGACAATGCGCTGACGCATGTTGTCAGGCTTGTCGGTGGATCACGATAGCAAATATCCTTCACCTTTCCCCACAGAAAGAAATCCGGGGACGTCAGATCCGGTGAAAGTGCGGGCCATGGTATGGTGCGTCGACGACCAATCCACCTGTCATGAAATATGCTATTGAATACCGCTTCAACCGCACGCGATCTATGTGCCGGACATCCATCATGTTGGAAGTACATCGCCATTCTGTCATGCAGTGGAACATCGGTAGAACATCACGTAGGAAATCAGCATACATTGCACCATTTAGATTGCCATCGATAAAATGGGGTCCAATTATCCTTCCTCACATAATGCTGCACCATACATTAACCCGCCAAGGTCGCTGATGTTCCACTTGTCGCAGCCATCGTGGATTTTCCGTTGCCCAATAGTGCATATTATGCCGGTTTACGTTACCGCTGCCGGCCGGAGTGGCCGTGCGGTTCTGGGCGCTACAGCCTGGAGCCGAGCGACCGCTACGGTCGCAGGTTCGAATCCTGCCTCGGGCATGGATGTGTGTGATGTCCTTAGGTTATATAGGTTTAATTAGTTCTAAGTTCTAGGCGACTGATGACCTCAGAAGTTAAGTCGCATAGTGCTCAGAGCCATTTTTTACGTTACCGCTGTTGTTGAATGACGCTTCGTCACTAAATAGAACGCGTGGAAAAAATCTGTCATCGTCCCGTAATCCCTCTTGTGCCCAGTGGCAGAACTGTACACGACGTTCAAAGTCGTCGCCATGTAATTCCTGGCGCATAGAAATGTGGTACGCGTGCAATCGATGTTGATGTAGCATTCTCAACACCAACGTTTTTGAGATTCCCGATTCTCGCGCTATTTGTCTGCTACTGATGTGCGGATTTGCCGCGACATCAGCTAAAACACCAACTTGGGCATCATCATTTGTTGCAGGTCGTGGCTGACGTTTCACATGTGGCTGAACACTTCCTGTTTCCTTAAATAACGTAACTATCCGGCGAACGGTCCGGACACTTGGATGATGTCGTCCAGGATACCGAGCAGCATACATAGCACACGCCCGTTCGGCATTTTAATCACAATAGCCATACATCAACAAGATATCGACCTTTCCGCAATTGGTAAACGGTCCGTTTTAACACGGGTAATGTATCACGAAGCAAATACCGTCCGCGCCGGCCGGTGTGGCCGTGCGGTTCTAAGCGCGTCAGTTTGGAACCGCGTGACCGCTACGGTCGCAGGTTCGAATCCTGCCTCAGGCATGGATGTGTGTGATGTTTTTAGGATAGTTAGGTTTAAGTAGTTCTAAGTTCTAGGGGACTGATGACCTCAGTAGTTAAGTCACATAGTGCTCAGAGCCATTTGAACCAAATACCGTCCGCACTGCCAGAATGTTACGTGATACCACGTACTTATACGTTTGTGACTATTACAGCGCCATCTATCACAAAGCGAAAAAAGTGGTCCAACTAAAACAGTCATATTTCTTTACGTACTACACGAATATGTAATAAAAATGCAGGTTCCTATTTTTATCCGTTTGACCTATGGCAGCGCCATCTAGTAGGCCAACCATAGTGCCATCTGGTTTCCCCCTTCAAGCTAGACAAGTTTCGTTCTTTGTAGTTTTTTCGTTTGATGCTTATTTAGTGAGATATTTGGCCCTGTCATTATCAATGGACCACCCTATATATTCGTGTGCGACACTCGTTTTCCATTCATCTTTTTATTAATCACCGAATCAACCTTTTGTATTTTAAGTTATGCGACTGTTGATTTTTTATTGTACGACACGTGAAACATCATGTTCAGTTTTTAGATTAATATACATATATTTTTAATTTTCCTCTCATGTGACTGAAGAGCGGCAAATTGAATCCGCTGACAGCTCATCCCCTGCCTATACGGTGTGGGGGGAAAAAAATAACTATAAAGAAATAACTATAAAGAGACAAAAAAAGTCCCTTTCGTTCTAGTCATAGAAGCGGCACATCGTGGTGTGGGCTATCCATCCTAATCCTTGGGCATTTTGACACTCTCCACAACTCATCGACATTGGTTGAAGCTAATCAGAAACCACTCGATGGATTTTAGTATATGCTCAATATAACTGAATTCAGGTGACTTACGCTACCGCAGAAGCACCTTCATGTTCGTGGTGTGATCCTCAAATCAAGCTGACAGAATTCTGGAATAATAGTGTGTGCATTGTCTTGCTATAGGTACAGGTCACCTTCAAGAATGCACATATTCAGACTTTTGTTATTGCTAAATTCGACGTTGAGAGATGATAGCTGATGTATTAGACACCCCATTTAATTTCATGTAAACAATCCCCAGTTGCGAATACATTTATTATCTGCCTGAACGGTGCCTTTTTGGCAAGCAGGACACATCGCCTCATGTGGTTCGCATGTATTCGAAGGCTACCAGCAATGTTTACCAATTTTTACAATGACTCATGCATCTAGGCAACCTTCATCATACTTTTGGCGTCCAGTGGCGGTGTTTCTACACATACGCTAGCCAGTGTCTCATGAGACGTGCCGTGAACACGTAATAAATTTCTTGGAGAGAGAAAAGCTTCTATCCACAAATTAACCCTGGTTTAGAAAGTCTCACTAGTGCGAAACTCAGCTTTCCGTTTTCTCTCACGATATCCTGTGAAACATGGGTGAAGGGCAACAGGCAGGTTCCGTATGCTTAGCTTACCGTAAAGCGTTTGATAGAGTGCGACACTGTAGGCAGTTAACCAAGTTCCGAGTGTACAGAATAGGTTCTGAGTTATGTGAGCGGCTCGAAGGCTTTTTAAGTAATAGAGCCCAGTACGTTGTCATGAGCGGCGAGTGTTCATCGAAGTCAGGTCTATTGTCGGGAGTGCCCCAAAGAAGTGTGATAGGACCACTCTTGCCCTCTTTACACGTACGCTATCTGAATTACAAGGCGGGGGGGGGGGGGGGGGGCGCAGCAGTCTGCCACTGTTGGCCGATATGAAGCTGTAGAGTACGGGAAAATGTCGTGACTGTAGGAGTATTCACAATGAATTGTATTGAATTTTTATTTGGTGCGATGAATGGCAACTTCCAGTAATTATGGAAAAGTGTATGTTGATGTTGATGAGTAGGAAATCTGTACTGCAATATTCGATTACATTATTTCTGGTGTGCTTGACGCAGTACCTTCGTTTAAATATGAAGTGGAGCGAGCACATACGTTCGGTTGTAGGGAAGTCGTATGGATGATTCTGGAAGCTGTAGCTCATCTGTCCAGGGGACTACGTGCGAAACACATGAGCGATGCGCTCTTGAGTACTGTTCGTGTGTTTTGGATGCCTCCTACGTCGAATTAAAGGAAGACATCGAAGCAATTCAGAGGCGTGCTGCCGACCGAGGTGGCCGAGCGGTTCTAGACGCTACAGTCTGGAACCGCACGACCGCTACGGTCGCAAGTTCGAATCCTGCCTCGGGCATGGGTGTGTGTGATGTCCTTAGGTTAGTTAGGTTTAAGTAGTTCTATGTTCTAGGGGACTGATGGCCTCAGAAATTAAGTCCCATAGTGCTCAGAGCCAAAAAGAGGCGTGCTGTTAGATTTGTTACCAGTAGGTTTGATCAACAAGCGAGCATTACGGAAACGCTTCGTGAACTCAAATCGGAATCCCCGAAGGAAAGAAGGTGTTCTTTTGCGGACAATACTGAAAACGTTTAGAGTACCGACTTTTGCGACAGACTGCAGTACGAAACTCCTCCCACAAACACACAAACCACGTAGGAATCGCGACAACAAGATTTTAAAAAATCAGGATCCTTACGCAAACATGTAGATAGTCGTTTTTCCCTCTCTGCGTTTTCCATTGGAACGGGAGAAGGCGTAATTAGCATTGATGCAAGGTACCCTCCGCCAGGCTCCATAAGGCGTCTTGCAGATATATACTCAGATGACAAAAGTCATGGGATATCTTCTAATATCGTGTTGCACCTCCTTTCTCCCGTCGTAGTGCAGTAACTCGACTTGGCATGGATTCAACTAGTCGTTGGAGTCATCATCTTCGTTTCGCCTCTATCCAACATCTGGTCGGGTTGGGGTATCAATGGTACTTCGTCACTTTACTCGGTCTTTCCACCATTCTTCTTCCACAATTTGGTTCCATAGCAGGTTTCTCCTCCTTAAATTCATCTTTATTGTATCACTCTATCTTTTTCTCCGTCTTCCTCTTGGCCTCAATCTTTAACTCCATCATTCTTCTTGGTATTCTTCCCTCTCCCATCCTCTTCACAAGCGCAAACCATTTTAATCTATTCTTTTCAATTTTCTCAGTCAACTTCTCCACTCCAATTTCCTTCCTAACATCTTCATTTTTCACTCTGTCTCTCCTCGTCTTCCCTATCATACTTCTCAGAAACTTCATTTCACTGGATTGTATCCTACTCTCCTCTCTTCTAGTCACAGTCCAAGTCTCTAAGCCGTTAATTTGTATGGGTGTGAAATAAGTCTTGTATAGCACCAGCTTGCACCTCATTGGCACTTCCCTTCCCCACACCAAGCCCCTCACACACTTGTAAAATGTACTACTCTGTTGCATTCTTTTGCTAATTGCTTTCTCCAAATGAGCTTTCCTAATACACTTCCCAAATATTTAAAGTTGTCCACTATTTCAATATCCCGTCCCTTAACATGAATTTGTCTCTTGCCCTCTCTATCCCCTCTGGTTACCGCCGTGGTCTTGCTTTCCTCCACACTAAATTTCATTCCATATTTCTCGACCTTATCATTTAGGATGTCTATTTGGTTCTGTGCCTCCTTACTGCTTGTTCCCGACACCACAATGTCATCAGTAAATAGTAACAGCTTCATCTCCGTTCCTCTATGGGCTTCTTTCGTCTCTTTGACTGTTTCATCCATCACCATTATAAACAGTAGTAGTGATATCACACTTCCTTGTCTTAGTCCAGTAACATTCTTAAACCATTCAGTTCTTCCAACTGGTGTCTGCACACAACTAGAGCTTTTTTCATACATTGCCTGGATGACTTAAAGTGTTTGCTTTCCAACTCCCTTTCTCGTCAAGGTTGCCTATACCTTTTCCCTGGAAACACTGTCATGTGCTTTCAGTAGGTCGAGAAATGTCATCACCAGATATTTCACATATTCCCAACGTCCTTCCATCAACTGTCTCATACTAAAGTTTGAGTCCACTGTTGATCTACCATGACGAAAGCCATACTGATCCGCTTCTAACTGCCCTCCCACTTTTTCTCTCACTCTTCTTTCCAGTATCCTCTCCGTTATTTTTGTTACTTGGGATATGAGTGTGATCCATCGATAGTCATCACTTACTTTCCTGTCACCCTTCTTGAATACTGGGATTATTACTCCGTTTCCCCATTCTTCAGGCACACATTTTTGGATTCAAATGCATCTTAGTAGTCTATATAACCATTGTAGCCCAACTGGTCCAGCTGTCTTTATCATCTCCACAGTAATTTCATCTATCCCAGGTGCCTTTCCTGTTATCATTTTTCTCAGAGCTAGTTCTACTTCTATCATCGTTGTATCCTCCTCTTCTTCAAGACCCTTGCCTCCCTGTCGTACTTCTATTCCATTTCCATTGCCGTTCTTCACATTTAGTAATTTATCAAAGTACTCTTTCCATCTTTTCCTTATCTCCTCTGGTAGCATTAATAGGTCTCCGCTTTCCTCTTTCACCAGCTTTGTGTATATTTTTTCCTTCCTCATATTCTTTGTAATTCCATATATCATCCTTTTACCACTAGTAACATCTTTTTCCAACTCTCGGGTGAATTTCTCCCGCTTTTTCTCTTTACTTCTGCAACCATTTTCTTACACTTATTTTTACTATCCTGGTATTTCCTTTTACTTTTAGCTGTTCGGTCTCTGTTCCATTCATGCCAGGCTTTCTTCTTTTCTTTTACTGCCTCCTTCAACCTCTCATTCCACCATGGTGTCTCCTTTTCCTTTACCCTTCCGGACACTCTGCCACAGGTCTTCTCAGCAGAGCTTACAAACGCTTCTTTGAACTTACCCCATTACTCTTCCATATTGCCATACTCGGTGTAAGTCGCTGGAGTCCCCTGCAGAAATATTGAACCATGCTGCGAATGTCTTGCCGGTGCAGGATGTTGAGCACGAACTGAGCTTTCGATTATGTCCTATAAATGTTCGATGGGGCTTATCTCGGGCGATCTGGGTGGCCAAATCATTCGCTCAACTATCCAGAATGTTCTTCGAACCAATCGCGAACATCTGTCGTCCGATAACATGAGATTATTGTTTAGGAACACGAACTCCATGAATGGCTGCAAATGGTTTCCAGTTTGCCGACATAACCATTTACAACCAATGATCGGTTCAGTTGGACCAGAGGAGCCACTCCATTCCATATAAACACAGCCCACACCATTATGGAGCCACCACCTGCTTGTGCAGTGTCTTGTGACATCTGGGATCCATGGCTTCGTGGAATCTGCCCTACAGTCGCACCCTGCCATCATCTCTTACCAACTGAAATCAGGACTCATGTGACCAGCCCACATTTTTCCAGTCGTCTAGGGTCCAACCGAAATTGTCAAGAGCCCGGGAGAATTAGTAAAGGCCGTCGCGTCAGTCGTCTGTTGCCATAGCTCAGTAAAGGCATATTTCGTCGCAATGTTCTTACGGAAACGTTCGTCGTACGTCCCACATTGATTTCTGCGGTTATTTCACGCAGTGTTGCTTGGCTGTTAGCATTGACAACTCTGTATAAAAGCTGCTGCTCTCGGTCGTTAAGTGAATGCCGTCGGCCACTGCGTTATCAATGGTGTGAGGTAATGCCTGAAATCTGATATTATCGACACACTCTTGACATTGTGGATATCGGAATACTGAGTTTCCTCACGATTTCCAAAATGAAATGTCCCATGCGTCTAGCTCCAACTACAATTCCTCGTTCAAAGTCTGTTAATTCCCATCGTGCGGCCATAGTCACATCGGAAAGCTTTACACCTGAGTGAAAATGACAGCTCCACCAATGCACTGCCATTTTGTACTTTGTTTACGTGATACTGCCGCCGTCTGTATATGTGCATATCGCTATTCCAAGACTTTTGTCACCTCAGTGTATACCTGGCGCGGTGGCTCCCATAACTCGCATCAAGATTTGACTTGGTGAGTTGATGTTAGTCAAACTTGGCAGGAATGTAGCCTCTGTACATGACGGCTGGCAGCGGTGGTCACGGGAATGTACGGTTGGATGAAGACTGGGCTCCTAACGGCCAAGTGGCACTAACGAGACGGAATACCATAGTATTCTGGGTATGGTTGTGGCTCATCGTACTGCATCAGCCACAGCAATTTGAGCAGTAGTAGACACCACAGTGACACAAAGAACTGTTACAAATCGGTTGCTTCAAGGACAGCTCCAAAATAGACGCCCTGTAGCGTTCATTCCACAAATCCCAAATCACCGCCATTTGCGACTTCGGTGACGTCAAGTGAGAGCTCATTGGAGATTAAGGTGGAGGTATGTTGTGTTTTCTGGTGAAAGCTGTTTCTGCCTCGCTGCCAGTGATGGCTGTGTGTTGGTTGGAAGGAGGCCAGTTGAGGCCTGCAGCCAACCTGTCTATATGCTAGACACACTGGATCTACGCTTGGAGTCTGCGGTGCAGCTTCGTGTGATAGCAGGAACACTCTCGTGGTTATCCTATGCACGATGACTACAAATTTATACATCAGTCTACTAATTCGACCTGTTGTGCTCCCATTCATGAACAGCATTCCAAAGGGTGTTCTCCGGCTGGATAATGCTCGCCCACATATCGCTGTTGTAGCCCAGCATGTTCTACAGAGTGTTGGCATGTTGCTTTCTCATGCTCGCTTTCCAGGTCTGTTTCCAATCGATCACATGTTTGACATAACTGGACGACAACTCGTACATCATCCACAAACAGCATTGACCGTGCCTGTATTGACAGACTAAATGCAACAGGCATGGAACTCCATCCCACAAACTCATGTCCGACACCTATACAAAACAATAGGTGCACGTTTGGAGGTTTAGATTCAATATTCTGGCAGTTACACCGTTTATTAGTGTACCAGCATTTCACATTTGCAATGGCTTATCTCGCGCTTACATTAACCTGTGATCTTGCAATGTTAATCATTTAAATATGTTAGCTAGACAGATGTATTCCCGAAATTTCATTGTACTACAGTAATTATTGTTTGGTATTTAAGTTTTATTCCGTCTGTGTATATTCCTTTTTTTTCAATTTCGAACTTGAGACGTTTGATGTTTTTTGTGTGCGTTCAGTCTGTGACAATTATGAGTTCGCGCGACGAAATAGTGATGTTCTGTGGCGTCACCAGTCCTACGCAGTGACTGGCTAAACATTTTACTGAACAGGCACTTTGCTCCACTAAACTTACATTCTTATATACCATGGATTTGCATGCTTTGTTCTTGATTGATGTTTAGATCGGGTCTAGGCGCACCAGCTTCCTTAAATTTCACCCTAAGCTCATGTTCCAAATTTTTTACCTAACAAGTTGCACACTGAATTCACATTCTGCTCTTATCAGACTCACGGTGTACACTGCTACACATGAGAAAATAAAACTCACAAGAACTTAGGAAAAATACGCAAACAAAAAGAAAAACTATGACAGCGCACTTTATCCTGCAAATACCGTCATCAAGTAAGGAAATTCTTATCTACTATACACGGAGGCTAGAAAAGTCGTGGAATAGCTATATGCACTCATACAGATGGCGGTAGTATAGCGTACACCAGGTATAAAATGGCAGTGCAATTGCGGAGCTGTCATTTTTACTCAGGTGATTCATGTGAAAAGGTTTTTGATATGATTATGATCGCACGACGAGAATCAGCAGACTTTGAACGCGGAATGATAGTTGGAGCTAGACATATGGGAAATTCCATTTCGGGATTCATTAGGTAACAGTATTCTGTCATCCAGAGTATCAAGAGTGTGCCGAGAGTACCAAATTTCAGGCACCCCTCACCACAGACAACGCAGTGGCCTACAGCCATTACTTAACGACCGAGAGCAGCGGCGTTTGCGTAGGGTTGTCAATGCTAACAGACAAGCAACGCTGCGTGAAAGAACGGCAGAAGTCAATGTGGGCAGTACAACGAACGTATCATAATGACAGTGCGGCGAAATATAGCGTTAATGGGCTGTGGCAGTAGACGACCGACGTTAGTGCCTCTGCCAACAGCACGATACCGTCTGCAGCGCCTCTCCTGAGCTCGTGACGACATCGGTTGGACCATAGATGACTGGAAAACAGTGGTCTAGTCAGATGAGTCCCGATTTCAGTTGGTAAGAGCTGATGGTAGAGTTCGAGTGTGGGCAGACACGACAAAGCCATGGACCCCAGTTCTTAACAAGGCACTGTGCAAACTCGTGGAGGCTCCATAATGGTGTGGGCTGTGTTTACATGGATCATTTACTGGAAAAGCCTATTTTCGGCTACTTGGAGACCATTTTCAGCCATTTATGGATTTAATGCCCCTAAACAACGGTGGAATTTTTTTGGATGACATTGTGCTGTGTTACCGGGCCATAATTGTTCGCGAATGGTTTGAATAACATTCTGGACAGCACGAGCGAATTATTTGTCCACCCAGATCTCCCGACATGAATACTATCCAATTGTTATGGGACATAATCGACAGGTCATTTCACAACATCCTGCGCCGGCAACACTTTCGCAATTATGGACGGTTATAGATTCAGCATGGCTCAGTATTTCTGTAAGGGACTTCCAACAACTTGTTGAATTCATGAAACTTCGAGTTGCTGTATTACGACAGGCAAAAGGAGGTCCGACACGATATTGTGAGGTACCCCACGATTTTTGCCACCTCACTGTATAGATAATGGGACATGTTTCGCCCGCTTATTTCATCTCATCATTCGTAAAATACTCGCTAGGTCGTGGCACTTATGTTGAGATGGCGGTAATACAACAACAAAAGTAATTTTGAGGCCCGTGTTTCAACAAGTGCAATTCCGTTACAACGGTATGGTTTTTGTCGAGTGCACGACAGTACGTCTCCTTCTACTCAAAGCAATCAATGCATGGGGAAATGTACAGGTCACTCCAATGTGTTCGTTCAAGAGGTACAGCTCACTCAACAGAGAAAACAGTTCAAAGTGTGTGAAATCTTATGGGACTTAACTGCTAAGGTCATCAGTCCCTAAGCTTACACACTACTTAACCTAAATTATCCTAAGGACAAACACTCACACCCATGCCCGAGGGAGGACTCGAACCTCCGCCGGGATCAGCCGCACAGTCCATGACTGCAGCGCCCTAGACCACTCGGTTAATCCCGCGCGGCACTCAGAGATTTTACAGAGTAGTTTGTGTTTCAAACCATACGATTTTAAATTGCTACAAGCCATTCATGACGCTAATAAACAACGACGTAAATGTGAATGAAATGATTTATCCTAAACCTAATCGTAAAAATTACTCCAAGGGCGTATGTGCATACATGTAAAAAATGTGCCCTTTTAAAACCAGATGCTTCTTTAATCTTAGTTGTCACATGCGCAAGTTAAAAACCACACCAAGTTTCTGTCTTCCTTCATTTGGGGGATATAGTCTTGTCAAATCGGATGAATTATTTTGAAAGAATTTTCCACTTTTGTCACTTGGCAAGATAACTACAATATTCATTAATTTATTGCTAGCGCATTCACATGTACGTTCCTCTGCACCATGTATCCATTCGGCGTTTGTACAAGCAAAACACGATTACGCCACATGGAGCAAACTGCTACCCATATCGAGAGGTACACTCTATACGCAGTAAAGCGCTATTGTGAAGTCCCAAACCATCCAATTTCCCTGTTATTTGTATCGTATTCTTTGAGAAACAAAGCAGGTCACAGAATGAAGGCTTTCACGACCGGGTGACAAAGCAAGTATCACATTTTTCAGGAATCAAGTACCGATGAAACACATTAAAAGTCGGGTCAGATACTTCACAGGTTTTAATGAAGCATCAAATGAATCTGGGAGCTAGCCAATAAGATAAGTAAAATATATGACTGAATTACTGTTAAATTATTCCATCTCCACAGCTTGTTTTGTTCACAAAAATTAGTGCAAATCCAATTTAACCGTGAAAAAAAAAAAAGATTGAACACCAGGACAAGGAGACGAGAAGTTGGTGGCATATTGTTTCTGTTCATTCCTGCCCAATGAATATTAATACAGTAATATAACGACTGCAGTACTTCGATGTGAAATTGTTACTACAATGATTCCAATGAAGCTGCATCACGTATGAATGTTTATTCTGTTGTATAAGAAGTGCCTCGTAACTGTTATACTTTTTTACTTTTTATTTGCACAGTACTTTTATTTTAGTGTGATCTAACCTGACTGTCAAAAGAAATGTTACGGCAGTGATAGAATCTATGATAAGGAATATTTATTCTAGAGTGCTAAACTCCACAGTCTGCGGTTAAATAGTATCTCGTGATCTGTTTACCGCGCTTGAAGAGATGGTTTTTCGTAGCATGCCAAGAAAGTACCCTCTTTTACCTGCAACAAAGAGGCGAGCCCTAGTTGAGAGTGTCGCTCCTTTCAAGATATAATTTTGCAGGAAGATAATTAAGTTGAAGAAGAAACTCCTAATTAGTCATTTTGAGACGGAAATTATTATAGTACACTTTGATTTTCCTCGTCAAATATTAATACACAAAGTTAGCACCGACTACGCAAATTGGGTTAATCACAATTCCTTGTGGTCATACTGATTACGTTTGGTTACCATGATTGTGTGGAATAATTACTTATTTATATTTTCTGCTACCAGTCACTTTTATTTGTATTATGTTTAATTTAACATATTGCAACGCGTTACGAGCATGTTCTGCTGATCTTCAGGCGTTTATACACACAAAAAGTTGTTACTTAAAATCAAAATGTCTTGAACTAAAGTAAAATAGGACTTTCCGTTAATTGTTGGCTGTTGATGTGGCTGTTGTGTTATTTGGAAGGAGGGGGAGGCCAGTGGTTGACCAGGTATTGATGTCCCGTGATGTCTTCCACTGGTATGGAGCTGTGTCTCGTTGTTTATGCTGATTGCCACCACAGCTATTTTGGCGTCCCAAAGTTTCGTTTTTATCATTAGTATACTGGCGGAGCTGTTGTGAGACATTACACTATTGCACTATTTATTCTGGCTCTGTTTTCCGACATAATTCAATGCACAAATTTAGCTACACACATTTGAACAGTTCACACCTAATACAATATTTGATATTGTATTGTATTGTATCAAATATTACATTAAGTGGCAAACAAGTGTTCCCCCACCCTCCAAATACCCAAACAGCCACTCCAACAGCGAACAATTAACAAGAAGTCCTACATTAATGTAGTTTAAGACATTTTATTTTTAAGTGACAATTCTTTGTATGTACAAACATCTGAAGATCAGCTGTACATGCTCGAAATGCGTTGCAATGTGTTAAATCAAACATTATGCAAATAAAAGTGATTGGTAGCAGAAAATACAAATAAGAATGATTAATCATGTTAGACATTTTGAAGAACATTGACACCACTTCTGTATTTGTTTCATTATTTTATCTGTAACACTCGCGTCTTTCTTGCGCACTCAACATTTATTCCAAACGTTGATAAATTCACACGCACTCTCGCATCATCCGTCCCTTTATAGCTACCGCACGAATCACACTGTGCACTTCTGCGGGGTGCATCTACTTGCATCGTACGTCGTTATTACGTGAACAGCAATCAGAGGTCGACAGCAACAATACATGAGCCTCCCGTAAGACAGTGCCTTGCGGGGTAGTCGTGAGGTCCTAGGCGCCTTGTCTCGGTTCGCGCGGCTCCCCCCGTCGCAGGTTCGAGTCCTCCCTGGGTGTGTGTGCTGTCCTTAGCGTAAGTTACTTTAAGTTAGATTAAGTAATGTGTAAGTTTAGGGACCGATGACCTCAGTAGTTTGGTCCGATAATATCTTCCCACAAATTTCCAATTTTTCCCGTAAGACCATCAGAGAAGTGTAATACCCTTCTGGACAGCTCCTCTTCTCTAAGATATTTTTGTGATTAAATAGCTACATCAAAAGGGCACTGAGTTCGGCGACGAATTTAGATATTCATTTACATATAAAGATTTCTAACCATCTGTGCGTTAATAAAAATATGAGGTGAACTCCGAGAAAATCTTGTAAACTGTAGTTGGGTGAGTTCCGTGCAGTCATTACACAAGTGCGTAGTTTCTGTTAGTCTTGATATGACGCGCACAGCCAATCACAGTGTTTGAGTCCAAGAAGCGGTATTATTGCAATAGCAGGTATCATCTTTCACAGTATCGATACTTGACTCAATGAAGTTATGGACTGAGTTAGAAGGTAAAATCGATCACGTGATTACAGAAACTTGGAACCTATCCACCGTGGATTTCGAGAAAGTTGAAGTCGTGGGAAAAGACAGCAACAATCGCAGTCACGACCAAACCTAGAAGCTATCGATTCTCAAATTGCGCAGATGCAAGTGACACATGACAAGGCAGAATTGGTGTCATAATCTGGTAGTGGGAACAAAGACACAGGATTCACACAGTTGTCATTGTCTGTTAGCGGACAGGCCGTTGCTGACAACTCGGCAGCGCACGTGATTAACAGCAGCGACCTTGGGAAAGATAACTCCACAAAAAACTGTCTGTCGCGCAGAAAACCCATCCCATCCCGACAGCCAGAAACGACACGAGCACTTGTATTGAGACATGCGATGCATGACAAATCAAATGGGGGATTAGTTCCATATGTGTTACTTCGCAGCCCCCTCTCCTCTCTCAAGATCACGCCATAGGAGGACGCGAAATAGGTTGGCTGGAAAAGCATGAGCACCCGATGATGGTTCGGATCACGTTCAAATTTAGTCTAATGGTTTTGAAAGGTCCTTAGTCACTCTACACTGAACACCAGAGCAATAATTGCGGTCGCACTGCACTCCAAAATTTGTGCGATCGCGTTCGGTATGGCTGCAGCACCGCTACGTCTTTAGTGAAAGGTTGAATCGTCCGGCGCGTTGTCAGCAGCGTCAGAGATTGTCAAGACCGCCTGCCTGTTGGTCATCGTACTGCAGACTGTCGTTTTTGACTGTGACATTTGTGGGAATCAGCGCCCCAAGGAAAGTGGTAGTTTCATTGAGACCCTTTGTGACACCCCCTAAGGCCTTTCCCTGTCGATTATGAGTGGAGCTGGGTCTGAAATGTTTTCGGTTCTGACATCCAACGCAAAGGCGTCAAAAGAAGGTGTGGAATGTAGATAGCAGGGCGTGTGACGACCTTCCTATTGTGTGACAAGTCCACAGTGGCATTGAGCAGAATTATGGCGAAGTTTGGTGCCAACGTGACATCATTAACCCACCTTACACGTTACATGAACTTCAGAGCACTGACCTTTTTTCCGCATGTGTCGACACCTTGAACCGTCGCCGAGCTCGAAGATGACGTCGCAGGGCGCCAAGATTTTGCATCATTACAGAGGAAGGTTGTTGTCATTTTTGAGCCAAACTTCAAACTTCTACGTCGCAATGGGAGACTGTTACGGAGTTTCGAAAAAGTGATTCTTTAGTTGTGTTGCGGAGTATATGTTAATGATTGTGTCATCACATAACGACCAGCAAGAATGTGCCGAGAATAATCTGAAAGCAAAAAAGAAGCTCGCAACAGACATAAATTAAATACAAAGTAAATAAATTAGCAGCCCAAATAGGCCAGCCTTATTTTTTTCAAGTACCTGGATACAATATTGTTTTTCGAATAATATTGTCTTTCGTCACTTAGTTTCTATGACATTTGTTCTTATTATGACAGAGGCACTTTCCTTGTCACATTATAATTTTGCGCGGTTTATGGATTTGCACATTCTTACAGTTCACTGGATTTTCCATTACAGGAATATCGCTATATTAATACGTAAACATCGAAAAGTGAAATACCGATATTTAATATTCATTATATAAGGACGCCAAGGAAACATATATAATTCTAAAGGCATTTTCACATAGAAGTACACAAAAAATCATATGTGTACGTAGCCATTAAAAGAGGTAAAAGGAAAGAGATGTACACTACGTTTACATGTGTACGTCGGAAACCGTTTTTCGCTGTCGCTTTTGCATGTTAAGGCCTGAAGCGGATTGGATAGCCCAGTCAAATATGGCGCCTGGAAATCAGTTGCTCCAGTTTCTAATTTAGTCGGCACAGTCGCTATTTTTCTTGAGTTAAATATTAGAAGTAGACAGCTTAATACAATTCTACTTCTGCTTCACTGTACAAAAGTCACTGCGTCTATATTAGCCTAAGTTTTTTAAAACAAGTCGTAACCTGACAGCTCAAGTAAGTTTCAGAAACAGCTGTGCGTTTACATGGTATCGAAAATTCATTGTGGAAATGGAAAACGGCTAGGAAGAAGCGGATTTCGAGAATCGATTTTGGAGTGTTTACATGACCAACCAAAAACGGAATCGGGAAATCGGTTTACGAACTCCAGTTTTGGGAGCCCATGTGAATATAGCGATACACACATGAGGAAAGTATTCCTCTGTCTCTCACACTGCTACCATCTTCATCCTGCGAGCCGCTCAGGTGCTATGGTAAAAATGGCGCACGGAAGTAATAACGTTTCTTGAACCCGCATTCTGCGGCCGTTCATTTAAAAGCTACATGTGGTTCATTTGCAGTAACCCACGTTTATCAGGTGGCTACACTGCCACAACTGCTAGGTAGTGGATATTACCAGCAGTGGAAAACAAAACATCATAGTAATGAAGCCTTCCGGTACAACACGGATTGTACATAACGTTGTTTCGTGGCGTCGTTTTCTCGCTTACTTTTGTCTACGAGTAAGCGAGTCTAACTTTGTGTTCATTTGCCACCGTTACCACAAAATTGTAAGCAAGTTCCTAATTTTTAATGTCTTTATTTTGAGTAGATACGACTTCGCCTATTATGGGGAAACTACATTTGTTTCAGAAGAACACTGTTTTTGCGTAGACAAAGTAATAGGAATAATGTAGGCATTTATAATGATAATTCTGTTGTTGTTTTGAAAGATACTTTTATGTGTGTGCTGAATGTAATAGTTATAACTGTGGTTTGATGAATGCTGATAACGTAATAAAAAAAAACATTTCGCATCTGAGGTACTTTACGTGATACAACGGCATTCTCAGTATGTTGTCGTAAGGGGCAAGATAATACGTCACCGTTGACACAAAAATTGTTTTTCAACGCTCTTTATCAAGGCCTCGCTTCAAATAAGCGAACAATTAAAGATAGATCAAAGAGGTATTCCAGTAATATTCACAGCAACAATGCAACATCTGTTGTAGTCATTTCTGAGGCTAGAATTTTAGACACAGCTTTATGTGGAGTGTACCACTTTGAGATACACGACATTTTTTATAATAGATCAGCTCAAGTGAGTTCTACGTATGGTCTTTCACCATATTATGCGCAGTTTTATTTGTATGATGTCGACACAATTGGTCGAAATCCGATTATAGGTGATGCTACTTTTATTTAATCTAATTACTTAGTTTCTAAAGACAGGTTGAAGGTTCTGAGGTTTCTGACCCTAATGTAGCATTAATTGTGGAATTTATTTCTTATGTGTCCGGAATAAGTTATATAGCTTTTGACGTTTTGTTCTCACGTCTTTGTGGCAGTTTTTTCTTCAGCAGGAGTTACTGTGGCTTAATTGGCAGGCTATTTTAAGTAATGTAGATCCTGCTTTCCAAACCAGTTCTTTTTTTTAAATTTTGCACATTCATAAATTTGTTTGGTTAAAATTATAGCGAACAAAATTCTACATTATTGTGTAGCTTGCTCCTAGAAAGGAAGATTAATATTCATCAAATGTTTGTACGTCACAAGGGGATCGTCACTAAAGGGTCCTGTTGGCTATCGTATTCAATAGAGTGGTTGACTGGGCACTTGACGCGCGGCTGCCACAGTGTATGACAAAGCTTAGCGAGAGTGTTGCGACTGCATGTGTTGACAATAAACACTCGTCACACTCACGATTTCCAGAACAAATGGAAATGCGAATCAAGAAAAGACTTTCTAGTTAGGAACTCATATATCCTCTCTGGGCTTCTCAGCCACGACTGACATATGGTAGTATACTTGAATTTGATGATACTTGTTTCGCACAATATATTTTCCCATCGTCGTTTAGATTTTATATTTGTAATATTTAAATGATATATTTATGTTACTACATAAGTGCACCTTTTACCCTGTATTACTTTTCGGCATAATCTAAACGCACATTAACGCATTTATCCCATGTTATACAAACCTTGTGTCAAAAATGACTGAAGCGAGGAGTCGAGAACTTAAGCGAACGGAGAACTCTGCTCTTGAGAACGACAAGAAATCGAATATACATCCGAGCACCACGAAATTTTACAAATACAGCTTGGCCGCTAGGAGTACCAAACGCTTTAATGAAGCAGCGGCTCTCGAATGGGTATTGTCTAGCCTCTAGATTCTGCAGGATTATGTTGCTGCAAATATTACAAGTATTTAGTGTGATCCAATATTGTTTTGTTTTGGTTTTCAAATATTTCTTTCAATGCAACACTATATTATGCACAAAAAACTAAAGCTAAAGCCTTTGGCTGAATTCCAGTTGTGAGATGCTGCTGGAAACAAACGGAACAAAATATAATATCGAAAACTTTTATGGGCATTATCAACAATTTTTCTCGTCCTCACTTCGAGAGCTGCCGACACGAGGCGATCTAAAGTGTCAAACTGGAAAGTCTTGTTTTCCAATGTAGTGTTCGAAATGTCGGTATCAATTCTGGAGACAATGTGTCGATAGCTTCTCGTCTGTCGGTTTTCCCATTACTGACTCAGGCACTTGTAGAGAGCACTGCCGCCTGCAGGGAGGCAACCGTACCAACCTAGCGACACACCAGGTAGCCTATCTTTCAGCGCTCGCGCTGTGTCAGACAGAGCTGTGCAAGCAAGCAGTTTCGATGTTGTCGTGTCATCTCGGCGACCAGCGTACTGTGGCTGATAAAGGATGTCAAACCATTCGCATATTCGTACGGAATCGAAATATATCGTATTCAATTAATCTGTTAATTCTTATACTGTACCACATACCCTCGCACATGCTGCGTTTTAATTTTCTATTGCATGGCATGTTTGCGTCCTAGCTCGTCACCAGGTGCGGTGTCTTTCTCTCTGTTTGGTTCAAGAAATTCTTCATTCAGTTTCTAACGGGTAGCAACAGCGTCCAAATTCCAGTCCAGCCGTTTTGTTGTTATGGTCTTCAGTCCGAAGACTGGTTAGATGCAGCTATCCACGATAGTCTATCCTGTGCAAATCTCTTAACATCTAAATAACTAAAGCCATATATATACATTTGAGTCTGCTTAATGTATTCAGATCTAAGTCTGCCTTTTCAACTTTGACCCCCTACACCTTGTTACCAAATTAACTATGCCTTCGTACCTCAGGATGCTTCTTAGCCGGCCGGTGTGGCCGAGCGGTTCGAGGCGCTTCAGCCTGGAACCGCGCGACCGCTACGATCGCAGGTTCGAATCCTGCCTCGGGCATGGATGTGTGTGATGTCCTTAGGTTTAAGTAGTTTCAAGTTGTAGGGGACTGATGACCTCAGATGTAAAGTCCCATAGTGCTCAGAGCCATTTGAACCATTTGATGCATCTCATCAACCGATTCCTTCTTTTAGTCGAGTTGTGCCCTACATTTATTTTCTGCTTTCAGATTAGTACCTCCTCGTTAGTCATTCGATCTACCTGTCTAATATTCAGCATTCATCTGTAGTATCACATATAAATTCTCTTTTCGTCTCAATTGTTCATCGTCCACATATCACTTCTGTACAAGGCCACACACCCCAGACAAATACCTTGAGGAAAGAATTCCTTGCACATAAATTTGTATTAGTATTAGCAAATTTCTCTTTTCTAGAAATGCTATGCTTACTGTTCCCATTCTTCATTTTTTATCCTCTCTTCTTCGGCCATCATTAGTCACTTTGCTGCCCGAGTAGCTAAACACATCTGATATTTTTAATCTCTCATTTCATAATCTAATTCCTTCGCCTGATTTAATTCGACTACATGCCACAGTCAGTGTTGTAAATTTTTTGATATTCATCTTATAATTTCTTTCAAGACACTAAACATTTCGATCAACTGATTTTCCAAATACTTTGCGGTATTACAATGCCATCGGCAACTTCAAAGTTTACATTTCGTTTCCCTATACTTTAATTTCCTTTCCATTTTTTCTTTGGTTTCCTTCACTGCTTAGTCATTTTTTTTAAGTCGTCAGTCTCCTGACTGGTTTGACGCAGCTCGCCAGACTGGTTTGACGCAGCTCGCCACGATTTCATCTCCTTTGTCGGCCTCTCCTTCTCAGAATAGCACTTGCAATCTTCGCCTCCATTATTTTCTGGATGTATTCCAGTCTCTGTCTTCTCCTACAGTTTGTACCATCTACGTCTCCTTCTAGTAACATGGAATTATTCCCTTAAGTTTTAACAAGTTTCCTATCACCTTGTCCCTTCTTCTTGTCGGTGTTTTCCTCATGCTCTTTACCTCGCTGATTCTGCGGAGAACCTCCTCATTTCTTACCTTATCAGTCCATCTTATTTTCAAGGGAACGACTGATAACAACGGGGGAAAGTAATACGGTAGAAAGAGAATGGGTAACTTTGAGAGGTGAAATAGCGAAGGCAGCAGAAGATCATGTAGGTAAAAACACGAGGGCTAGTAAGAATCCTTGGATAACAGAAGAGATATTGAATTTAATTGATGTAAGGAGAAAATATAAAAATGCAGTAAATGTAGTTGGCGAAACGGATCACAAACATCTAAAAAATGAGGTTGACGGGAAGTGCAAAATCCTTAAGCAGGGAGGACAAATGTAAGAACTTAGAAGCATGTGTCACAAAGGGAAAGATAGATACCACCTACAGGAAAATTAAAAAGACTCTTGGAGAAAAGGGAACCACCTTTATGAATATCAAGAGCCCAGTCGGAAAACCAGTACAAAGCAAGGTAAGGAAATCAGGAAGATTGGAGTATTTAGAGGGCCTAAACAAGGAAGTTGTACTAGAGGCCAATATTATGGAAATGGAAGAGGTCGTAGGTGAAGACGAGATGGGTTGGGGCGGTGGGGGGGGGGGGGGGGTGTTGTTTTGGGGAAGAGACCAAACAGCGAGGTCATCGG
The DNA here is from genome assembly GCF_021461385.2 of Schistocerca piceifrons. NCBI lineage: Eukaryota > Metazoa > Arthropoda > Insecta > Orthoptera > Acrididae > Schistocerca > Schistocerca piceifrons. The sequence goes on from NC_060141.1 coordinate 193,111,053, forward strand.
TCTCATGGGATTAGGGAAGGATGGGGAAGGAAGTCGGCCGTGCCCTTTCAAAGGAACCATCCCGGAATTTGCCTGGAGCGATTTAGGGATTTCAAGGAAAACCTAAATCAGGATAGCTGGACGTGCGATTGAACCGTGGTCCTCCCGAATGCGAGTCCAGTGTGCTAACCACTGCGCCATCTCGCTCGGTGAAGATGAGATGGGATATAAAATATTGCGTGAAGAATTTGACAGAGCACTGGAAGACCTAGGTCTAAACTTGGTCCCGACAGTAGACAACATTCCTTTAGAATTGCAGATAGTCTTGGGAGAGCCAGCCGTGACAAACCTCTTCCATCTGGTGAGCAATATGTATGAGACAGGTGAAAAACCCCCAGCTTCAAGAAGAATATAATAATTCCAGTCCCAAAGAAAGCAGATGCTGACAAACGTGTGAAAATTACCAAACTATCAGTTTAGTAAGTCACGTTTGCAAACTCTAAGACTAGTTCTATACGGAAGAATGAAAAAACCGTAGAAACCGACCTCGGCGAAGATCAGTTTGGACTCCGGAGAAATGTAGGAACACGCGAGGCAGTACAGTCCCTACGACTTCTCATAGAAGATAGGTTAATGAAAGGCAAACCTACATTTTTAGCATTTGTCAACGTAGAGGAAGCGTTAGACAATGTTGACTGGAATACTCTTTTCAAATTCTAACAGTGGCAAGGGTGAAATACAGGGAGCGAAAGGCTTACTTACAATTTGTACAGAAACCAGGTGGCAGTTATGAGTCGAGGGGTACGAAAGAGTAGCGGTGGTTGAGAAGGGAGTAAGACAGGACTGTAGCCTATCCCCGATGTTATTCAATCTGTATATTGAGCAAGCAGTAAAGGAAACAAAATAAAAATTTGGAGTAGGAATTAAGTACAGGAAGAAGAAATAAAAACTTTGAGGTTCGCCGATGGCATTGTAATTCTGTCAGAGACAGCAAAGGACTTGGAAGAGCAGCTGAACGGAACGGACAGTGTCTGGAAAAGAGGATATAAGATGACCGTCAACAAAGGCAGAACGAGGATAATGGAATGTAGTTGAATTAAATCGGGTAATGTTGAGGGAATTAGATTAGGAAATGAGACAAATTAGTAGATGAGTTTTGCCATTTGGGCAGCAAAATAACTGACAATGGTCTAAGTAGAGAGGATAGAATATGTAGACTGGCAACGTCAAGGAAAGCTTTCCTTAGCAGCCGAAATCTGTTAATATCCAGTGTAGATTTAAGAGTCAGGAAGTTTTTCTGAAAGTATTTGTATGGAGTGTAGCCATGTTTGGAAGTGAAACAGGGACGATAAAGAGTTTAGAAAAGAAGAGAATAGAAGCTTTTGAAATGTGGTACTACAGAACAATGCTGAAGACTAGACGGGCAGATCACGTAACTACTGAGGAGTCACTGAATATAATTGGAGAGAAAAGAAATTTGTGGAACAACCTAAGTAGAAGAAGGTATCGGTTGGTAGGACACATTCTGAGGCATCAAGGCATCACCATTTTCGTACTGGATGGAAACGTGGAGGATAAAGCTAGTAGAGGGAGACCAAGAGATGAATACAGTAAGCAGATGCAGAAGGATGTAGGTTGCAGTAGTTACTCGGAGATGAAGCGGCTTGCACAGGATGTAGTAGTGTGCATCAAACCAACAACAAAAACACGATGAGTGGAGTCTGATAGCACTTTAAATTTTTAAATTCGGTCAATAATTATTATATGAAATACAGAAATCAGATTTTTTATTCGAAAATGTTCGGATGTGTGTGAAATCTTATGGGACTTAACTGCTAAGATCATCAGTCCCTAAGCTTACACACTACTTAACCTAAATTATCCTAAGGACAAACTCACACACCAATGCCCGAGGGAGGACTCGAACCTCCGCTGGGACCACCCGCACAGTCCCTGACTGCAGCGCCTGAGACCGCTCAGTTAATCCCGCGCGGCAGATTTTTATTACTCCTGGAAGCGGTTAGATAGGCAACCTGCAATGGGGTGGGGGTGACGAAGTGAACGTTTTAGCCGTTACGTAATATAACTACTCTTTCCATTTGCTCCCGTACTCCAATATTTCGTCATTCGGTTTAAATATATATTAATCTCACCCGCTATCTCCATTTCTTCCACGTCAAGTACCATGTAGCCAGCCACTGCAAACCAAAATCTATCTCTGTACTTTCTATCCCTTTGATACATTGTTTACTAAGTGTCCATCAGTGACATCCATACAATACATCATTTTACATAGTTCAAGCAATGCATCTCTCTGCTACTTTTAAAATGCGTTTTATTGTGTCAAATGGCTATTGGAATTTCTGCGGGTTCTTACTTACATTATCACTTGATAGATAAGTAATATCACACCCTATACGAAAGAATTTTTCCACTTGTGACATAGTTTGCCATAGTTTGATCCTAAATGCTACTGAATTCCATCTCTTTTGTTTTTGATTTGGAAATATTTGAATTGTGTTTATTAGCTACTTTCACAAGCAGCTACAGCCCACATTGTAGATCATTTCCATTCCAGCTAATTCACTTATTCGTTTGCAAAGAGCATTGCGTCAAAAGTAGCGTTATTTATTCGGAAGTCTTTTGGTAATAATTTTCTTCATTTATTTACGACATAGTGAAAATTTATAATGAGTATATTGAGTACCCTTGTCTAAGTCGAAGAGGGGGTTATTTCAGCTTGCGTGATTCCATTTAAAAATTGAACGTATGTTAAGTCATACAAAGTCTGCATTATTCTTACTAAATTTGCGGACGATCCTTGTCCTACAAGACCTGAAATAATTTGGTTCTGTTTTATTAGAATCAGTAAACTCAGTACGAGAAGGTATATTACATTCTCGAAGCATTTACGTGAATTGTGTTACTGTCCGTTAAGTAAGATCGTGATCGGGTTGATCGGTGCAAAAATGTATTTGACAACAAACTAAAACATATACATACATCATATATGAACAAAAGAAAATGCAAGTACATAACTAGTCACCCGCAGTGTCGATAATTGCTTGGCATCTGCGAGGCATGGTTGAAACCAAGTTTTCCACTTATTCACGTGGAAGAGACCTCCAAAAGTGTCGAATTATATGTCGAATAGCCATGGACTGCTGTTTGAAACTGAAAATCCTTTTTGCTTGTAACTTCTTTCTGATCGAAGACCATACATTTTCAACACGATTATCGTCAGGCGACTGCGAGGCCAATCCAGTATTTGCACACCTTTCTTCTATTTTCCTGTCGCTACAACGCCTGCTGCAGTGCTTTATTGTCCTCCTGCAGTATCCAGCCTTCATTTTTGTCGATGAACCACGTTTGGCAGTCGGCAACAAGAATCTTTGATAAACACGACACGTAAGTGCACTCATGTCTCTTCTTGTGTATCTCAGTCAAGAATTCAAAGTAAACTAATAAATTACGATATTGGATGAAGGACAAAGATTCCCTCTCTTGCGTTGTGAAAGAACTAAGGCGATATCTTCTATCATTTGTGTGTAATGCCGACCACGCTCTTAACAGACTGTACAGTGAAAACACCACCTGTTTGCGATATGCCTTTTACGGGCAACATTTTGTGCGTAATTTGTAATTGGATATGTAACAGTATTATTGTCACATCGTTCATTTACTATAGAACAGAGACGTAATAGATTTTTACGATTAGTAATTTAGACAGTAAATCATGTCTTTGCTGCTGATGTCTGAAGAGATGGGTCCTAAAGTTGACAAACGTGTTAGCTGAAGTTCAGTAATTTGGACATGCTAAATGGCTTTATATACTTTTAGAACCGGTTGTGGCTATTGAACTAAGGACAGTATTTTGAATTTCGCAACCTTAAAACATATATCTACATCAGTACTCTATATATACATCAATATTCCTCAAGCCACCTTTTGATATGTGGCGAAAGGTACTTCTGGTATCGCTAACTGATCCCCCCCCCCCCCCCCCCCCTTCTTCTTCCACTCTCGAACGGCGTGTGGAAAGAATGATTGTCGGTAAGCCTCTGTAGTAGCTCTACTTACTAGAATTTTATCATCGTGGCCATTTCGCGAGATGTATCGGGGAGAACGTAATACGTTGTCCGACTCTTCCCGTAAAGTATTTTCTCGAAATTTCAGCAGTAAACCTCTCCCTCATGAACAACATCTCTCTTGTAATGTCTGACACTTGTGTTTTTGTTGAACAGCTCTGTAACGCTCTCGCGCCGACCAAACGATCCCACAACGAAACGCGCCGTTCTTCGTTGGATCTTCTCTGTCTTCTATGAGTCCTGCCTGGTAAGGGCCCCAGATTGATGAACAATACCTCATTACCGGTCTAACATGCGCCTTGTAAGCCACTTATTTGGTGGATGGGTTATATTTCCTTAAGATTCTTCCTATGTATCACAGTCTGGCATCATCTTTTTCTACTACACCACTGGCCATTAAAATTTCTACACCACGAGGATAACGCGCTACAGACTCGAAATTTAACCGACACGAAGAAGATGCTGTGATATGCAAATGATTAGGTTTTCAGAGCATTCACACAAGGTTGGCGCCGGTGGCGACACCTACAACGTACTGACATGAGGAAAGTTTCCAATCGATTTCTCACACACAAACAGCAGTTGACCGGCGTTGCCTGGTGCAACGTTGTCGTGATGCCTCGTGTAAGGAGGAGAAATGCGCACCATCACGTTTCCGACTTTGATAAAAGTCGGATTGTAGCCTATCGCGATTGCGGTTTATCGTATCGCGACATTGCTGCTCGCGTTGGTCGAGATCCATTGACTGTTAGCAGAATATAGAACCGGTGGGTTCAGGAGGGTAATACGGAATGCCGTGCAGGATCCCAACGGCCTCGTATCTCTAGCAGTCGAGATGACAGGCATCTTATCCGCATGGATGTAACGGACCGTGCCGCCACGTCTCGATCCCTGAGTCAACATATTGGTTCAAATGGTTCAAATGGCTCTGAGCACTATGGGACTTAACATCTGGGGTCATCAGTCCCCTAGAACTTAGAACTACTTAAACTTAACTAATCTAAGGACATGACACACATCCATGCCCATGGCAGGATTCGAACCTGCGACCGTAGCGGTCGCGCGGTTCCAGACTGAAGCGCCTAGAACCGCACGGCCACACCGGCCGGCCAACAGATTGGGACGTCTGCAAGACAACAACCATCTGCACGAACATTTCGACGACGTTTGCACCAGCATGCACTATCAGCTCGGAGAACACGGCTGCGGTTACCCTTAACGCTGCATCACAGACAGGAGCGCCTGCGATGGTGTACCCAACGACGAACCTGGGTGCACGAATGGCTAAACGTCATTTTTTCGGACGAATCCAGGTTCTGTTTACAGCATCATGATGGTCGCATCCGTGTTTGGCGACATCGCGGTGAACGCACATTGGAAGCGTGTATTCGTCATCGCCATACTGGCGTATCACCTGGCGTGATTGTATGGGGCGCCATTGTTTACACGACTCGGTCACCTCTTGTTCGCATTGACGGCACTTTAAACAGTGGACGTTACATTTCAGATGTGTTACGACCCGTGGCTCTACCCTTCATTCGATCCCTGCCAAACCCTACATTTCAGCAGGATAATGCACGACCGCATGTTGGAGGTCCTGTACGGGCCTTTCTGGATACAGAAAATGTTCGACTGCTGCCCTGGCCAGCACATTCTCCAGGTCTTTCACCAATGGTCAATGGTGGCCAAGCAACTGGCTCGTCGCAATACGCCAGTCACTACTCTTGATGAGCTGTGGTACCGTGTTGAAGCTTCATGGGCAGCTGTCCTGTACACGCCATCCAAGCTGTGTTTGACTCAATGCCCAGGCGTATCAAGGCCGTTATTACGGCCAGAGGTGGTTGTTCTGGGTATTGATTTCTCAGGATCTATGCAACCAAATTGCGTGAAAATGTAATCACATGTCAGTTCTAGTATAATATATTTGTCCTATGAATACCCGTTTATCATCTGAATTTCTTCTTGGTGTAGCAATTTTAATGGCCAGTAGTGTATTTGATTTACGTGGTCATTCCACTTAAGGCCGCTCTGAATTGTTACTTGAAGATGTTTTAGGGTAGATACAGTTTCCAGCGTTTTGTCATCGATATTGTAGTTGTGCGTTTGTGGATTTCTTTTCGTATGTATGCGCAATATGTTACATTTATTTACATTCAGGGTCAACGGCCAGAGCCTGCACCGTTCATTAATCCTATGTACTTTATTCTGCAAATTGATACTGTCTTCCGGCTTTGCTATTTTCTTATAGACAACCCCGTTATCTGCGAAGAATCTTAAAGAGGTTCCTACGGTTTCTGCGAGATCATTCATATGCATTGAAAACAGTAACGGTGCTATCGCACTACAGTTTGAGGTGAAGACTTAGACGTTGCTATGTTCGAACAAATGTAATTTCCATACTTATGGTCGTAAGTATGACTGTAGACGAATAACTGCCAAAGCACGAGCGTTTACTCATATAGGCCAATGTCACGAAGTAACAAATTAACTCAGATTAACGCAAGAAAGTTTTCTACGATGTAAACAAAGGTTAATCTGTTAATAGATGAATAGAACTTATATTAGATGTGAATATCTGTAATTTCTCATTAACAGTAATAATTTTCGGACATTCTTTCCCGAATAAAATTTCCAGATTCCAGGTCATGTGATGGAATGACCGGCACATAAAAGCAAGTTTTGTTGATGCTTCTAGTTAACTCCAGAATAAAAATAAAGCAACAGTTAATTCAACGTAAGCTTTAATAGTGGGTATCATAATGGATAAACAAAAGAAAAACACAAGATATATCAGTAAACCAGCCCTGGTGCGTTAGAAGGGCTACAAGCACAGCACTCTGCGGTATACCTAAAAGACCTAAATTCCATTTACTCTAGACTGGTAAAAGATGTAACTCTTCTTTCAACTTAGAAAATAATTTCGATAAGCTGTCCTCACGTGGACGACCAAAACGTACCGTGATTGGTGACCGTAGACTTCAATGTAGATTCTCCGTGGTATGAGCGATGGGTTAATTAATTTCAAAACAACAACGAAAAGATGTCAATTTTAATATCATCCTACAATATGAGACTATAACATGCGAAAGAATCGAACTTTTCAGAAGAATGGTTTCCTTAAAGCCCTTGATAAAGAACTGTACAGTGAAGAAAACACTTCTATCTAAGAACAGAGATTTTCAATTTTTTTTGTACGAAAAATACATTTAGTGCAAAATTAATTTCAGAAATGGATGCAGTTTAGTTTTGAGAAAATCATAAAAATATACCTGATCACGGAAGTACTTTCTTTGCTGTCAGAAAACTGGGAGATGGGAGGTACAACTGGTTGGTTTGTCCTTCTTTTCCACCAGATTTGGCAATCTGTGGCTTCCATCTCTTCTAACATCCGAAAAACTGATAGCTGGAAAAGCTTTCGAGTGAAATGAGTAGGTTGCGGCAGCCATTGATGGATATTCTGTAGGCCTTCCACAACCACGCTTCAGGGATGGAACTATTCACTGTAAAGACAGTCGACTAACTCGGCTGACCTAAAAGCTGGCAACACAGAAAAACGTTTAACTAAAAACCAACGTTTTTCACAGTCATACGTAGCCCATGTAACGTATAACGAATTATTTCTTATGTGTGTTCAGTAATTACGTTAAGTGAAAATGAAGAAATGCTTGACGGGTCGAGTCCAAATCTGTACGTCATTTACTGCTTGTCAGAAGAGTGTGATGCAGCTATGCCACTAATTTTTTTTCAGGATGAACAGCGCCAGTGTACTAGCATGCCATGTGTTGTAATAGTATGGTTAATTCCCAAAAGACCGGTGTCAGCTTTTGTAATAGGACCTTCCTGGCTTAATAGTGAGATTTACTCAATTGCATTAATTGGTGACAGTTGGACAAAAACCGACGTTTTTCTCTGAATATGATTGTGATTCAGTTATTGATCTGGATAGGTTTGTGATACTTATAATTGTTGTGTTGTAATATTCCAACATGTATTAAATACAGGGTGAACTCAAACTTCATCGACAAAACTTCGGGGGTTGATGAGGGACATTTTCTGAGTATTTTGATATACGGGATATTTGGTCTCCGGTGCTTTGTTAAACAGTAATTACATTTCAATTTATTTGTAACCCCATTTTATCTTTGTATCTTCATTTCACTGGAAATATTTGTTCAGCACTGCAAATATCTTCACTGGAAAAACACGTATTGTATTCACTTATGGTACTCGCTGTTGACGACTTTAATACCCATTTTACTCTTCGCCCTCAATCTTGGATTCGGTGCTGCTCGGTTCTGCCTCGGGTTTGTTTTTCTGCCAGTGTTAATTGGACGTTAACATACATAGCGTCATGGATTGGATTTCTGAGGAATTGGCCGATATTCACCTCGTGTGCGATTTAACTGAATGGAGTGGAAGAGCGGTGCGACGCCTCTTTACTGAGCTGTTCCCATGAAGGCGGCAACTACACATAATACTTTTTTTGTTGTTCATTTTGGTGATTGCACATTATAGGCTTCCTCACTGTTGTGAAGGTGTTTTCACAAGAACGAATGTAATTTGAGTAACGAACCGAATAAATCATAATTACATTACGTGCTACCGCAGACATGGGCCCCTTACACCTAAGTACCCGAAAATATCCCTGAACAGCCTTCGAAATTGGGACGATCGAACTTGGGTTAACTCGGTACATTTTTAAGGACGGAGTTTGAGCAGTTTTCTCTTTTCTTACTTGGCATGTGTAGTGTACAGGAAATTGGCCCTGTGAGTGAATGTAGGAGGATACAGGATGAATCGGATAGAATTCCTGTTTGCTGCGATGAATAACAGCTTGCCATAAATTTGGAAAAATGTAAGAAATGCAGATGACTAAGGAAAATAATTCTGCAAGTGATGCGAAGTGGAGCGAATACGTAAGATCGGTTCATTCTTGAGTTCTGGTCGAGTCAGTTCAAACTAAAGGAACACATCGAAGCCATTCAGAGGTGAACTGCTAGATTTGTTACCGATGGGTTCGATCAGCACGAGAGTATTACGTTAACTCAAATGGGAATCTCTGTAGGGAATGAGACGTTCTTTCCGCCAAACAAAATTGAGAAAGTTGAAAGAACCGGCGTATGCGACAGACTGAAGAACGATCCTTCTGCCACCAACATATATGTACATTAAGGTACGCGAAGACAAGAAAAATCAGGGCTTGTGCGGAAGCACGTAGACAGTCATTTTTCCTTCTCTTCATTTTTGAGTAAAACAGGAAAGTGAATGTCTAAAGGTAGCACAAGGCACTTTCCGCCATGGAGACTTGCGGAGTACGTTTTCGCAGATGTAGATGTTCCGGTGACCATTTCGGAGCGGATTTGAATATTTTTGTTTTTACACAAAAACGTGTTTCTGATTACTAGCATAGCACATCAGCTAGCATAGGGACTTCTGTTGTTACCGCTTTCGTAGGTTTCTTTCTGTTTAAAGTTTATAATACTCAAATTCGTAATTTACTATGACGCAACCTGCAGGCGAAAACTGTGTTGTCTGTAATGTAGTTTATTGGGCGATTAGTCGGGCAATGATGGTGCTAGTGATTGTACTGTGTCAAGCAATACGTCGTCGTTAGTCTATTTTGCTTAACGTTAATGATGCAGGTAACAAACTTTATATTTCACATTAATGTCTCCAGGAAATTAGATCTTCAGACAACATTAAATAATTCTTTTTATTCCACCTGTTATTTAATAATGTAAGCGGTATTCATAACTGCATAATGTTAATGGTAAAGATGTCATAAAAATGGTGCATTTATTTTGATAAGCTGTCCGTTTACTTTTACTGATCTGTAAACATGCTCATTTTGGTATACTTTTACTCGTTAATGTTATCTTCACATAATTTAATGATGGGGCTAATCAGGAACACGTAATGTACGGTCACTGATTAATAAAGAGGTTTGGTGAAGGAGACAAACACGAACTACCAGTAATTCTCTGTAATGGTCATAAATATCTTAAACATTTTATGCCCAAAGTTATTAGATTCAGTTATCATGCACATCCACGTGATAATCAATATCTGCTTCAGAGTGTTCTTCCCAGTTGGGTGCTCTGTCTAAAAATATGAGAACCACGTTCTTCTTAGCGGAAGAAACACGCTTTGAACTGCTTCCACGTCAGCAGCTGATTATATTCTTATCCTCATGTCGACGTCATTGATTATCCATCACAAGACGCGAACCAAGTTTCTTCATAAGGCGGGGTATTGTCGCCAACATATGGTGCCCGCGCGTCATACTTTTTTAGTCGTTACAAACTTTCGCCGACAGCCCTTCCGAACATGCAATGAATGCCAGTGGGCGCTGAAAGGTAACAGATTACACAGCTGCCGGCTGCCGAGTGGCCTTACATTCTCACTTTTAAAGATGTGTTAACATAGCGCGTGCAGCAGCTGTCTCCACGGAAACTATCGTATTACAACATGACACAGAGCGCACAGCCTGTTACCCAGAGAACACTGCTAGCAGCTTCCTCGCAAGATCGTGTTTTGTTGTTTCTCATATGAAAAGAAAAGAGTGAAACACGACTCTGATGAAAGTTCACATTTATTTTGTGCTTTATCCTCGCTGACGTAAGTGTTTCCGTCAGATCATAATTTTCACATACGATTATTATGTACCTAAACACGAATGTTCTGTATGAGTTTACTAAAGGTTCTGTTTAAGCATACTATTTTTACACTGTTTTCTCACTTCAGTCGCTGAATCATTATTTACAGAACGAAAGGAAAAAGTATAGAGAGAAATGTACCGTAAACCCTGAAACAAAATATCGAATTAATTACACAAGCCGAAGACATGTCGTAAGAGCTACAGTAGACTTCCTAATTCTTTTTTTCCTTGTGCCTTTATCCCGACCGGCGCAGGGTCGGCATGGATATTAACGGAATGTGGGTACCCCAGCTGTCTCCGTGTAGTTCATGTGAAAGTGAGCGGAAGTTTTCTACATATTTGCGAATCGTGTAACTGAGGTGGAACTTGGGTACTCGCCGGGACTCACCTAAAAATCACATCCGGGCTGCACAGCACACCGACCCTCGTCGTTAATTCGCCGGCCAGATTCGAAGTGTTGCCGGCGCACCTCTCCGTCCCAGAAGGGGCGCCATAACACGCACGGTTACCAGGGGAGGGGGTGGGGGGGGGGGGGAGTGTTTTCAGCAGACCTTACCTATTTCAAATTTAGCATTGCTGTTTATCAGGTATAGTATTCTGTACCCCTCCTTTCCTCCCTCCCCCCTTCCCTCACTCGACTTTTCATCTACATCTACATTTATACTCCGCAAGCCACCCAACGATGTATGGCGGAGGGCACTTTACGTGCCACTGTGATTACCTCCCTTTCCTGTTCCAGTCGCGTATGGTTCGCGCGAAGAACGACTGCCGGAAAGCCTCCGTGTGCGCTCAAATCTTTCTAATTTTACATTCGTGGTCTCCTCGGGAGGTATAAGTAGGGGGAAGCAATATATTCGATACCTCATCCAGAAACGCACCCTCTCGAAACCTGGACAGCAAGCTACACCGCGATGCAGAGCGCCTCTCTTGCAAGGTCTGCCACTTGAGTTTGCTAAACATCTCCGTAACGCTATCACGCTTACCAAATAACCCTGTGACGAAACGCGCCGCTCTTCTCTGGTTCTTCTCCATCTCCTCCGTCAACCTGACATGGTACGGATCCCACACTGATGAGCAATACTCAAGTATAGGTCGAACGAATGTCTTGTAAGCCACCTTCTTTGTTGATGGACTACATTTTCTAAGGACTCTCCCAATGAATCTCAACCTGGCACCCGCCATACTAACAATTAATTTTATATGATCATTCCACTTCAAATCGTTCCGTACTCATACTCCAAGATATTTTACAGAAGTAACTGCTACCAGTGTTTGTTCCGCTATCATATGATCATACAATAAAGGATCCTTCTCTCTATGTATTCGCAATAGATTACATTTGTCTATGTTAAGAGTCAGTTGCCACTCCCTGCACCAAGTGCCTATCTGCTGCAGATCTTCCTGCATTTCGCTGCAATTTTATAATGCTGCAACTTCTCTGTATACTACAGCATCATCCGGAAAACCCGCATGGAACTTCCGACACTATTACTAGGTCATTTATATATATTGTGAAAAGCAATGGTCCCATAACACTCTCCTGTGGCATGCCAGAGGTTACTTTAACGTCTATAGACGTCTCTCCATTGAGAACAACATGCTGTGTTCTGTTTGCTAAAAACTCTTCAATCCAGCCACACAGCTGGTCTGATATTCCGTAGGCTCTTACTTTGTTTATCAGGCGACAGTGCGGAACTGTATCGAACGCCTTCCGGAAGTGAAGGAAAATGGAATCTACCTGGGAGCCTGTATCTAATATTTTCTGGGTCTCATGAACAAATAATGCGAGTTGGGCCTCACACGATCGCTATTTCCGGAATCCATATGGGTTCATAAGGAGTAGATTCTGGGTTTCCAGAAATGACATACGCGAGCAAAAAACGTGTTCTAAAATTCTATAACAGATCGATGTCGTTTCCTTTGTCTGTTATTTCTTTTTTGCCTTTTATATTTTACCTTCTTAGATACGGCAGAGTAGACGATGAATACTACAACGTTTAGATACAAGTGTAATAATTTAAGCGCAAGGCTTTGAATACACTGTTCTATAACGTGAACTCCCTTACTTTTATTTGTACTCTACAGTATGATTTACAATATGAGTATTAACGCCATGTCTGAACGAATTCCTGGTATGGTTTCTCTCGAGGAGCAAACGAAAGAAAGTGAATACACTTGCGTCACAGGTGACAAGTGAAGTAAATGCAAGTGGTAGCGATTATCTGGTCGAAGAGAGAGTCCTTGATCGGAAAAAGATCGCAACATGGCGATATAATCATTCACGAATCTAAATGGAAAGATTACAATCACAGCCAGTGACAGTGTACATTGCAATTCTCCAGCGACGTCAGGAATCTATCGGCTGGTTTGTTACGGACAAAGTTTTCCTTATGCAACTCAAAAAATGCTTTTTTCTTCTTTTGGAAAATTCATAAATATTTACGATTTCCAGCCACAATAAGCGACCCAACACAATAAACTTACTGACAATGATACTGCGCCAGTGCATCAAGTCCTATCAAATTTCTCTCACTTATTATGACTCAATACAGTACCACAATGACGTTGTGTAAGTGTGTTCCAGTTACTGTGTACTAGACAGCTGATGATTAAAATTGCGGGGTCACGAAGGTAGCACGCATCAAACGTCAAATTGGCGTCAAGTATACTTACTTCGTACTTGGATATACAAATGAATTCCAGCGCAACTGCACAAAGATGGTAGGAGTAATGCCACCTAAATTCTGTATGTAAAGAAGGATTTCGCAGAAAGGTTTCTTTTTCAAAAATTTATTTGAATGTTATTTGCGTCGAGATCATACTATACCTCGTGTAAGATGGAGTAAAGTCTGCCAGCACGCATCAAATTACACAGCGGCAGGATTGTAGCTTTTTGAGAATACGGTTTATCGTTCCGATATTGCTGCTCACGTTGGTTGGGATTTCACGAGTGTCTTGCGAAAATGTAATCGATGGGATAAGGAGGGCCATACTCAACGTCATGCGAGATCTCAGTGCATCCGAATGACTACTGCACTAGAATACAGACATACGAAGGGCTTGCTGAAAGTAATACCTCCGAATTTCTTATTCTCTTTTCAATATCGACTGAGGTACTGGATGTGATAACTATCACTCAGTGGACTTGCCTGCTTCATTGACGCAAGTTGCAACCCTCTGTTGCTAGAGTGCTCCGAATTGTAGCGTGTAACATGGCGGCTTGTAACGCAAGTATGTCACTGTGTGAGAATATTAGAAGCACGGCTTAGAACGGTTGGTCCACACGTGAAGCGCATGTAAATCGTTAGCATTTTCTCAAAATCAGTTGGCAATGCGTATTTAGCGCGGACGATGTGTCCGAAGGACAGCGTCAAAGCTCAATGTGTTAGGTGTAAGCGTATGCCACCCAGTGGCAGTACTACGAAACAAAGTCGCGTGAGGCAACGTGCTATGAACATTACTGAAGGATGCTGTTACCTAGCGACGAAAGTATGAGTTAGTATAATGTAATATTTTTGGTGTTTTAAGTAAAATGTATTATTTATTAAAATGTTTAACATTGAGATTTTGCTAAACATAAAACAAAGAACTAAATAATACTGTAAAAATCATTAAGTAATTAAAGAATTTAACTGGTTTATTAGGACATACACATCACACAAACACACCAGATGGGTAGAATACGTAACTCCTTTCAAGCAAGCTGTCAATAATCTTCCACATTCTTCAACAGGTTTCACACCTAATGAATTGATGTTCCAGATAAAGCAAACGAATGTGTGAGATTCGCCCATATCAAAGGTACCCACTGCAGAAATGACACTCCACAAATAAAATCAAACAAGCCATAGTTACTCTAATAATCAGGGCCGAGTATAGAAAGAAAATTTATAACAAGAAACAAACGTGTTACACAGTTCTTTGAAGTGCAACAAGTCCTCTTACGGACGCACCCTAAATCGACAAAAATTGGTAAACTGAATAAGAAGTGGCAATTACTCTACTGAGGACGATATGTAATTTCTAAAATACCACACCCAGGGACGTACAGATTAGCCTATGAGAAAACAGGAAGAGACAAGGGTCTCTACCCTCACAAGGATATAAAAGCCTTTATAGAATAATGAAGCTAGGTAACATTTTTTCTATTACAAGACAATTGTACATAGTGTACATATTTATAATTTTCTTCTGGAATGTATTTTAAGATAAAGTAATGTGTATAGGCATAAGTGATTCGTTTGATTTGTACACGTAGGCATAAGATTATCAGCAAATGGGGAGTAAAACACTGTTTCATGCGAAGTATAAACAAAATTAGCTTATGGCTCAGCGATCCGCGCTCAGAAATATGCGCTGACGTCAGAAGCAGGAGAGGAGACACTGACCTGTACGCATGCGCGACAGACTGGCTCAAGGCGCATACAAAATAGGAATGCAATGTATACTTAATCTAACTACGGAGTAAACTTAAATACTATGCAAATACATCTACTGTCTAAAAAGAAAGGAACATAATGCTGTATGTACACAAAGATCGAATTAAATACTAAGCTATGTACAACAATATTTACAACCGAAAGGAAGCATTATAAAAACTATACGAGACGTATAAGATGAGGACTAACGACAAAACACCGTAAGAAAGGTCAAATTATTTTCTTTGCAGGGCAAGTGATCATAAAGGGTAACAGAATAAACGAATGTCTACGAATTTAAACAAAATATGGAAATATCTGCGGACGTATGCAGTGACCAAATGTATCAGTGGCCACCGAGCTAGAAATATAATTAGTTTTAAGTTATTTTCTTTCAGCGGCCAATGCATCGTCACGGCGCGGAAGAAGAGAATTAGAGTAGCAAGTACCGAATGAAGAAACGCGCCGCACCCCGAGTAAACAATTTAGTTATAATGATATTTACAGTAAAGGCCATAAGGCGAAAAAAAATGAAATATGCATCCTCGCAGTATATTTCCGTGACAATTGTCACTACCCATTCACTGCAGAGTATACATAATCATTTAAGCAGGAGATCTTACAAAACCCAGTTAATTTTTAATGACATTTCCAGGTATTTAAGAAAGATAAGTCTACGATGGTGAAAACATTAGATTTCACACTAAGCTACACGCGAATGAAGTATACAGTAATAAAACATGAAGAATCAACATGACACTGTCAATGATTAGTCGGTATACATTATTTCAATGAACCAAAGTTCCTTAGCAACTATTTCATGAATCCTCATAAATCCTTGAACCAGTAGATGAGTATTTCACTTCCTCCCTCCCAAACAAAGGAGGCGGTGCCAAGCGTGGTTAAGCCAGCAATGCGCGATGTTTTAGTCTTATTTCCAATGTTCTTTTCTCTCCCTTCTCTAACTACGAGAGAAATGAGCGCCCATAAGTGATAAAGGCATATCAATGAAATGAAGCAGAAATGTATCATATGCTTGTATTGTGTTATAAAAATGTGATATCTAACTAATTTGTATATGTGATGTGATCAAAAATGACTTGAAATAAACAAACTGTAGTTAATGAAAAATTTTATGATGTTGTAAAAGCTAGAATTTATGTTCATAATATAACTAATGGATGGAATGTCAGCCATAGGTATAAGCTATCACCTTATGTATATTGTTGTAACTCAAGACTTGTATGAATTGTCATTGAAAACCAAACTCTATATGAAGAAATGAACTTCAAGCACAAGCAGTTTATACAATGTGTTAGACGGCTGTATGTGTGTTTTAACAAGTGGACGTTAAAGTATGGTGACATGAACATGCGTATGCAACGAAATGAGGATCGTGGCTCACAACGCTTGATACATGGACAAGTGAACTGTAGTTGTTCGAGCAGGTACTCAACTCATCGACGGATGCTGATGGTCAGGTTCTCACCGCTGAAAATGCGAGGACGACGGGTAGTAATGACTCCCGGGCCGTAAAAATAGAAATCTGCTGTCACAGCGTCGGATTTTGAACAATAAGAACACACTCACTGCACCCAGAATGAAGACAAATGCCACAGCAATTCGATACGTGGGAATCAGGTGTAACTAACACTCTATGTGACACCAACCCCAAGAAAACGAGTGCACGCACGTGCAACGGCAGCATATAACATGTTGACCGTTGGCAACTAGTTCTTGCCGCCCAATCAGACAGTGCACAAGCGTGAAACACGGCAGCAAAAATGAAGCAAACTGGACATTATTGTTAACACGCAAAATTTAAATATGTAATGGACTCACATTATATATGTATATAATATTTTAATTTCCTGTAGAATTTTTAGAATGACCTGACATATCAATTCCATAAAAAAAAGAGAAGCCGACAATAAAGATCGTCGACCCCTATCGGCAGATGTAAACAAACAACATTGTACGTCTCCATAACAAGTCAACGTACAATGTAGGGACAATTGTACAGGTACTTAATGTAAGACCCTTCAGGATGCCGCTACGTTAAAATTTTAAGAACAAACAAGGATAAAATACCGATTGAAAGTAAAATGTCGGCAGAGACATTAATTAGGAAAGCGCAAACCAACGAATTAATTTTTTCACATTCATCTTTTGATATACGGTTTTTTTGTTTTTAATAGTACGGTCGCAGGTTCGAATCCTGCCTCGGGCATGGATGTGTGTGATGTTCTTAGGTTAGTTAGGTTTAATTAGTTCTAAGTTCTAGGCGACTGATGACCTCAGAAGTTAAGTCGCATAGTGCTCAGAGCCATTTTTTAATAGTAGAACACAGTCGAGGTTTTCTCTCGTAAGAGAAGGATGTGCATTTGTAGAGCACAAGTACTTCAGTCTGAGTGTATTTAAATGTACGTGAATAATACGATATAGAAGACCAATACATAGCATTTTTATTTATGGAAATGTGTGAAGTGAATTTTTGTGTAATTGCGACAAGCGCCAGTGCCCACGGAGTCCTTTAGCTGCCTGCATCTTCACCAAAATTGTAAGGAAGCCCGATGTACAAGCAGACATTTTTAAAGTCATTCAATTCATATTCAGTTACTAATATTCAATCGATTATTAACTCTTACTTTTTAAAATATATTAACTCGGTAAATCGCACATGGGTGCCATCTCGTGTCCACTGCTCCCAACATCGTCTGACGGAACACTGCGAACGATCGACATGGCGAGCCACACGGTACCTCGACCAGCCTGCAGTTTTCATGCCGATGATTGGGCCCCTCTCAAAATGGCGTAACTGTGAGAAATGTGTAACACGCCCACCATGCTTTCTGCGCCTAGTAACGTCCCCTCGACTCGGGATGTGGTCGACACGTGTATGACTTGTCTATTACCTGCCGTTTAAATGTGGTCTCCTGCCCGACCGGAGTACCACTCCATGCGCCTTGGCACCAAACTTGGATCGTTTGCATATCGGATCTCACTGCACTTATCACCAAAGTATACAGTACTGATGTTCCGCGTTAATATTTATTTTATGTTTTGTTGTGAACCGGCTTTCGGCTTTGTAGCCTGTCGTCAGACAGCTTAAGACTTTCCACTTGCTTGCGTCAGGCTTAGCCCCTGTGGATGCGCTTGTGCCCTGGCTAACTGCAGAGAACATTCCAGCTAGTAAATGGCGCACATTCACAGGTTACGGTAGACACTGCTAACAACAAATCCAACATGGTTCGTTAGTCCAAAGGTAGAACCGGCAACCAGCAGGAAGACAGAAAAGGAAAGAGCCTCTACTAAGAAAAAACTGTGACCCACTTCAGATCTGAACCTACTATCCGAACCTGGTCACAGCTTAGATATAATTTTTTTAAGGAAGAGAAGGGATATTTGTTGGGCTTTATACTGCACTTGATCATATTGCAGAGGTTTTGTTCTAGTGCGTTATGCTGCGGCGGCATTGCGATATGGCTTCCTAGTAGGCCAAGTCGAAAACGTCGGGAAATTCGAATTTGGAGCTATGACAGCAAATGACGGTCTTCCGTTTTTCATATGGGGATGTGAGATTAATTTTTAATTCACTAAATTTCCTCTGTAATGCTTCTTCGGTGTACTGTTCAGTATTCTCTTCTGAACTATTTGCGCCAGTTTCCTCACCTATTTTAAAAAGTAATCATTAAAAATATCTGCTACCCACAAACAGACTTTTACAACACTCCCATTGTCTTTAACAGAAATTTTTCATGTTCTATGGTTTCCTTCCCTGTCTCTTTTTAACACTTCTAAATACTGTGTCCATGGAGTCTTTCGCGACGGCATACATGAATAAAACGTTCTCGGTTTTCAAGCCGCGTCAATTCGAATTAAATACTCGAGTTTTCGATGACCAATTCCGCCATCGTCGTCAGGAGTTCAGTGACTGCCGGAGCTGTTACTGTTTCTCGCTTATATAGGCATGATGACACCATCAGCAACCAGTCAGATAGACCCAATGTGGCCCGCGCGCGTACCTGACCTAACCTAAGTCGACCCAGGCAGCTAGCGGAGCTATTGCCCGTGGAGGCACCGGTGACGTCAGGTGGCGCCAGGGACAGGCGCCACGTTTGAAACCGCCGCTCCCGCGTCGCGCATCTGTCTTTGCTTTCTTTCGATGTCCAAGCGCCCCCCCCGTGCTCTGCTGAATATGTACCCCTGGTCCCTGTTGAAATTGTTGTTTAAACGAAAGTCGACCGCAGGAGCCGACACTTTCGTATTTTCGAATTGTATTTTATGTCAGTTTTCTACTCGGTGCTTCGCTATGGCCGACTTGTCAAGCTCCCTTTGTTCTATATGGCGCTTCTGCTCAGCACAACGCTCCGCAACCGTGCGAATTGTTTGTCCGATATACATGCTGTCACATTCACAGGGTACACCATACACACCGGGACACTCGAAGAGCAATGCCGTCTTTAACAGGGCGCAACATATCTCGTATCTTGGGGGCGGGCGGGTACACTGGTCTTAGCCCATGTTTCTGCAGCAGACGTCCTAACTTGCTGCTAGTTGCTCCACAGTATGGCAGGAATGCAGTCTGTTCGGCCTCTTCTACTGATTCAGCAGGTGTCTTTTGTCGGCGGCCCTTGAAAGCTTATGCGATGTCTCTTTTGCTGTATCCATTTCCCCCGAAAACACGTTTTAAGTTCTGCATTTCAGACTGTAGGTGGTCGTCGTCAGGGATAATCTTGACTATGAACCAACGTGTTCAGATCCGCTTTCTTGTGTACAGGATGGTGCAAAATATTGGCGTTCAGGTATCGATCAGTGTGTGTTGCTTTCCGGTACACTGAATGACCAAGCTGGCCTCCTGCCTTCCGCTCAACCAAAACATCCAAGAATAGTAGCTTACCGTGCTTCTCCGTCTCGACAGTAAATTTAATCTTGGGATGGACACCATTCACGTGATCGACGAATTGCTGTAGTGTATCTTGGACATCAAAGAAAGAAAAGACAGATGCGCGACGCGGGAGCGGCAGTTTCAAATGTGGCGCTGCCCTTGGCGCCATCTGACGTCACCGGTACTGCCACGGGCAATAGCTCCGCTAGCTGCCCGGGTCGACGTAGCGCGCGCGCCACATTGGGTCTATCTGATTGGTGTATAAAACTATTTATAAAGAGGAAGAATATTCAGGGTGAGTCACGTAAGACGTAGCACCCGTTTTATTTCGTGAACGGTTCCAAGTATCGAAACAATGGTTTTGGGCAGATGATAGCACGCTAAGTGCGATGTAATTTAGTATGTGATAAAATGTTTTACCTCTCCTGTCGATCGGGGTATTGAAGCAAGTAAGTTTTTTTAAAAGTAGAATGACATACTTTTTAGCGGCATCCGAAATCGCTTGAAAAGACGAGTTCAGTAATATAATGCTTATTAACGTTGAAGTTGAAACTCTTCGCAAAAGAATCCGAAAATTGGAAAGCAATGTGGCCAGTAGAACTTTCAGGCGAGGCTCCGTCGTTGTATGTAGCAACACAGCCCTACGCTACTAAGACCTAGATAAAGGGTCAGCTATGCTTTTTGTATATGGGACTATTGCGTATGCAGGCTCCTGGCGCATCACCTGGCGCTCAGGTAAACTATTTCAAATGCGTACACGTTTTCAAGTTTTTATGGAAGCTACAGCTTCGTCAGGGAGTTTTACGTTTAAACCCTCCCCGTCGCTGCTAACTTGTGGAAGTCGAAACAGAAACACCGATCATTCATACTTCATAATGATAAAGAGCCCTATTCAAGGGAAAAAGGAAACTACTATATTAACTTCCTTAGATGTGGAAAAAAAGAAAAATACCTGATCTGCTTTCGCCTGGAGACGCCTGAATGCTTCTTGAAGTATACCACCCGCTGTCGAACAAATGTATCCGAAATTGTAATTAAAAGCAAAACACTTTCAATAGACTAAACAGTTTATTCAGAATGACTGACGACATATCACCCACAAACCAAACACTTTTCTTAACGAAACGCACTTTTACACTTAACTTATGTAAGTAGGCTGTGAAACGCTCGCTAAACCCGCAGGGCAGAACAGGTGATCGGGATTGCGGAAAAGGCCAAATAAGGTGGCAGCCAGTTTCACTTCAGAATTGTAATTTAATAACACATTAAAACCAAAACGGCACATAGCCGAACCTTTACAACTACGAGTTTCAAAATCCAATTCTTTTACAGCTGAAGGCCTCCCAAACAAGAAATCTAAAAAATCGACAAGATAAATTTCAAGTGACTGAAGACACGCAGTTAAAATTGCAAATATATATATATATATATATATATATATATATATATATATATATATATATATATATATATCAGCTAGGCTGAAAGCCTCAAGGCAAAAATGGATAGAACAAACATATACAAGGTGCAATACAAACGGCTGAAAGCCACAATTAAATTTTAAAATTTATCACCATATTCTTTTAAGGCAGAAGGCCGCAATGTTTTCGCTTAAGGGGAAATTTTGAGAATAAGGCTTTAAGCGGCTGAAGGCCCACAGTTGATTTTCCTAAAATTCAAAAAGTACTTTAAACCTTTAAGTTTTAAGTGGCTGACAGCGTACTAAATGAAAAGATAGCGTAACTACAGTAACTTTCAGCAAAATATCCACTTGACAGAATTCAAACTTACTTATACGGGCTGAAGGCCCTTGATTTACATAAAATACAATAAAAAATAATTTCTTTTAAAGCACTGGCTATAATAGATTACCAACAGACATTAAACACCCATGAAAAGGACAGTATGGACAACGGCACGCACTCAGACGCCTCAAGAGAGGGTGGGGGGGGGGGGGGGGGGGGGGCTGCCCTCGAAACATTACCTTTCACTTAGGTGAGACAGGTAGTAGGCCCAACTACACTTGATCGTCGGTAACCCAACCAAGAGACAGCCATGGACCGACGGACCAAACGACTTGCTAGCCACCAATCTGTACATGAACTCAGGGACCAAACAGTTACGGACGTGATTATCCCAATGAAATATGTATTAAGCTGTCAAAACTACATACCGTGTTGGACAGCGACAACAGGTGAGGAAAGGACACTGCCTGAAATTACGTTAGTGGCCAGGGTAGGTAACCAGAACACTAACGGCCACAAGGCAGAAAATTCCGCTCGTTCACTTGAATTTGAAATAAGGTAATGTACACTACAGGCCATTAAATTTGCTATACCACGAAGATGATGTGCTACAGACGCGAAATTTAACCGACAGGAAGAAGATGCTGTGATATGCAAATTATTAGTTTTTCAGAGCATTCACACAAGGTTGGCGCCGGTGGCGACACCTACAACGTGCTGACATGTGGAAAGTTTCCAACCGATTTCTCATACACAAACAGCAGTTGATCGGCGTTGCCTGGTGAAACGTTGTTGTGATGCCTCGTGTAAGGAGGAGAAATGCGTACCATCACGTTTCCGACTTTGATAAAGATCGGCTTGTAGCCTATCGCGATTGCGGATTATTGTATCGCGACATTGATGATCGCGTTGGTCGAGTTCAAAAAATGTTCAAATGTGTTGAAATCTTATGGGACTTAACTGCTAAGGTCATCAGTCTCTAAGCTTATACACTACTTAACCTAAAGTATCGTAAGGACAAAGGCACACACCCATGCCCGAGAGAGGACTTGAACCTCCGCCGGGACAAGCCGCACAGTCCATGACTGCAGCGCTTTAGACCGCTCGGCTAATCCCGCGCGGCTGGTCGAGATCCAACGACTGTTAGCAGAATATGGAATCGATGGGTTCAGGATGGTAATACGGAACGCCGTGCTGGATCTCAACGGCCTCGTATCGCTACCAGTCGAGATGAGAGGCATCTTATCCGCATGGCTGTAACGGATCGTGCAGCCACGTCTCGATCCCTGAGTTAACAGATGGGGATGTTAACAAGACAACAACCATCTGGAAGAACAGTTCGACGACGTTTGGAGCAGCATGGACTATCAGCTCGGAGACCATGGCTGGGGTTACCCTTGACGCTGCATCACAGACAGGAGCGCCTGCGATGGTGTACTCAACGACGAACCTGGGTGCACGAATGGCATAACGTCATTTTTTCGGATGAATCCAGGTTCTGTTTATAGCATCATGATGGTCGCATCCGTGTTTGGCGACATCGCGGTGAATGCACATCGGAAGCGTGTATTCGTCATCGCCATACTGGCGTATCATCCAGCCTGATGGTATGGGGTGCCATTGGGCACACGTCTCGGTCACCCCTTGTTCGCATTGACGGCACTTTGAACAGTGGACGTTACATTTCAGATGTGTTATAACCTGTGGCTCTACCCTTGATTCGATCCTTGCGAAACCCCACATTTCAGCAGGATAATACACGACCGCATGTTGGAGGTCCTGTACGGGCCTTTCTGGATACAGATAAATGTTCGACTGCTGCGCTGGCCATCACATTCTCCAGATCTCTGCCCAATTGAAAACGTCTGGTCAATGGTGGCCGAGCAACTGGCTCGTCACAATACGCCAGTCACTACTCTTGATGGATTGTGGTATCGTGTTGAAGCTGCATGAGCAGCTGTACCTGTACACGCCATCCAAGCTCTGTTTGACTCAATGCCCAGGCGTATCAAGGCCGTTATTACGGCCAGAGATGGTTGTTCTGGGAACTGATTTCTCAGGATCTATGCACCCAAATTGCGTGAAAATGTAATCACATGTCAGTTCTAATATAATATATTTGTCCAATGAATACCCGTTTATCATCTGCATTTCTTCTTGGTGTAGCAATTGTAATGGCCAGTAGTGTAGTTAACTCATCCAAAAAGAACACTGCCTGAATTTACGTCAGTGGCCGGGGCAGACAACGAGAACACTAACGGCCACAAGTCAGAAAATTCCGCTGGTACACTTGAATTGTAGTGAACCCATGTAGTTAATTCCACCGCACGGCGGTTCGATTTCACCACAACAAACACTCGGTGTTGCTCACAGGAAAAGCTCCCCAACAGCGAACCACCGAAACGAACGACACAACATAAACAGACATGGCTTGGGTAATTAAGACACCACTCAGCTTTGACGTCCTGGGTCAGTGAGCCACGAAGCTCGTAGCAAACGGACAGCTCCACACACGCTCTGACACTGCGCAGGGACCAGCAGCGGACTCAGCCGAATGCGCCGCGCGGAGATATCCTCCCTGGTCCGAACCAACCGACCGGCAACCGTCAGAATGCCGACAACATCTAAACTAGTCGTCAGTGGACATAACGCCAACTACACACACAACTTGGCAAACACTTGCACGAAGACCTGAACAATACCCAACAGTAACAAAGCACGCACGAAGACAAATCGGGAGTCGATGCACACACACACAGCCGACTCATGAACGATCGGCGAGCCAAAACGCGACGTCCGGTAGGACGACCGACCGACGATCTACCAAGACCGTGGTCTGGCTCAAGCGATGGGTGGCGGCAATGGTCGGGCGAGCCATGTCGACGCAGACCTCACTGCTCCTCCCCAACTGGCAGGTCCGGAATGCGCTCCAGAGTCAGACGCGTTTCAGCTGACTGGCAGCCCGAACTCGCGACCCGAACTCTCTTACGACAGACAACGACTGGGAAGTAATATCAGTCGAGCAAAGATACAACGAGAGGGGATATATTGATACGCGCCGCTCACGGTCAGGCAAAGCAGCAACTCAGTGACACCAGTAATTTAAATTAACGTTGTGAGGTGGAAGTAAGTTAAAAACAGGGTGTAAAATACATGATGGCGGGAACATGAGCCACGCACGGCACAGGCTGTTTAGGTTTTTATGTTGGTAATGCCACGTAGTGCTCTGTATGAAAATCGCTGACTGCGTTGTGAGTAGTCTGTGGCTGATTGGACTCACTGTTGGAATATTTGCTAGTGTAGTTCTGGGCAGTTGGATGTGAACAGCCCATAGCAGTGGGCAGTTGGAGGTGACCCGCCAGCAGTGGTTGATGTGGGGAGAGGGATGCCAGAGGTTCGAGAGGTTGCTATGAGCGAACGATCTGGACGTGTCTCCGTCAGAAAAACAAATTTGTACAACTGGATGTCATGAATCTGTATATATACTATGACTTTTGAACACTATTAAGGCCGACCGATGTGGCCGTGCGGTTCTAGGAGCTTCAGTCTGGAACCGCGCAACCGCTACGGTCGCAGGTTCGAATCCTGCCTATGGCATTGATGTGTGTGATGTCCTTAGGTTAGTTAGGTTTAAGTAGTTCTAAGTTCTAGGAGACTGATGACCACAGCTGTTAAGTTCCATAGTGCTCAGAGCCAACCAACACTATTAAGATAAATACATTGTTTGGTCTCTATCAAAATCTTTCATTTGCTGACTATGCCTTCAGTAGTTAGAATCTTTTATTTAGCTGACAGTATTGGCGTTCACTGTATTGCAGTAGTTCGAGTAACGAAGGTTTTTGTGAGGTAAGTTATTCATGAAGGGTATAGGTTATTGTTAGTCAGGGCTACACTTTTGTAGGGATTATTGAAAGTCAGATTCCGTTGCGCTAATATATTGTGTGTTAGTTTAGAAATGAACAGAATAAGTAAAGAGAAAACAGTCTCAGTACCTACGTTTAGTTTTGCTCAGCTCTTTGTAAAATCAAATAGCGTAAGAGTTTTTCCAGCACTGTCATTATTTACATACAAAGGGGAAATTTCATTTAAAGTATGTGCTCAAATTGTTTAGCATCGAATGCAAGGGACATTTGGTAAATTTGTTCGAGAGGTGCACTGGGTGATATGCCATTGCATGCTGTGGCGATTCGACTGCGCAAATCATTTGACGTAGTTGGGGCTTCATGATAAACTGCATGTTTCAGGACTCCCCATAGAAGGAAATCAAGAGGGGTCAAATCATGGTCAGCCCTTGTACCGCAACATTATGTCCTACTCATCGGCCAGGTAACTTTCCATTCAGTATTTGCGTTGCAACACGGGAAGAGTGATCTGGGCAGCCATCGTGTTGTGCCGCAAACACGGTCGTTCATTCAGTGGTACATCTTCTGTAAGAAAAGATAGAATGTTCGTGAGACAGTGTGCATATGCTTTTCCATTTAACATCCCTGGGATGAAGTAAGTTCGAACAATGGAATTTCCTATGGCGCCGCACCATAGTTTTACGCTTCCGGACGAAGTTACTATACCTGACGATACAAGCATCCATTTTCACCTGCCCAGGAAAGCATGTTACGTAAACTTGCATTACCTTGGTTCGTAAACTTGCTTCGTTGGAAAAATGTAGTATCGTCTCTCAAGCGACGGAGAGCAGACCAACAAAATTCTATGCGACTTTCGAAATCACGTCCTCAGAGTGCCTCATGTAGTGGCAGATGGTAAAGGTGGAGTTTATGTCGATGCGAGATGTAAATGACACCCCTATTACGGATCCTCATTCCTTGGCATTCCTCGAGCCACCATTCGCCGTATAAAAGTAGCAAGTCTTACCTCGTCCTCATTGATTCACGTGTCTGCATACAAGAAATGTTGAAGCAGGAACGACCTGCCGACAGACGACATTGTTCCTGCTACTTCCGTAGTGGAGACAAACAGGCGAAAGACTTGGTACAAAGACGTATCCTGGCATAAGCGTGATTTCAACGCAATAGCGGATTCCGGTCGACTTGCCTTTCAATTTTAGTCTATTTCTCAGATTTTTTTGCGAAGAGTTTCAGCCTCAACATTAACAGTCATTATATCACTATACTCGTCTTTTCAAGCGCTTTCAGATGCTCTTAAGAAAAGTACATGATTCCATTTAAAAAAATCATACATGCTTCAATATCTCAATCGATGCAAGAGTTTACTCTTTCTCACTTACTGAAGTACATTCCCCTCAGCGTTCTATCACTTGCCGGAAACCTTTTTCAGTATCTGAAACCGACCACGAAATGAAATGGGTTTTACGTGACACCCTGTGTGTGGGAGAAACGGTTTGACTAATGGTGTAAATGGTCTGCTGTCGTAGTTATAATTACTGCGAGAAATAAACCGAAACCACACATTTTCACAGTAGAGCACAACATTTATTTTCTCGCAGTCGGTTTTAACAGGAAGCCTGTACACAATTGTAAAAAACAAAAACAGAAAAGTCGTGGCCAACGTCCGTCTGGATGTTTAGTATATATACAAATATGAAATATATTAGAAACTTTTTGAGACTTTCGGTAACACTGTTAAACAACGGCTTGTTTATATGTTTATATAGTATTACAAATCTTATCCTTCAGTTTCAGACAAGTGCATACTCCTGCATTTTTTTACTTTTTCGTGTGTTACAGTACTGTTTATTATAAGGTTTTTCTGATTCATCGCTTATTCTGGCTGTTTTATATAAGATGTCCCATATTTCTAAGCCAGCGGTTCCCAACCTTTCTTAGACTATTATCCCTGAGCGAAATTACACATTAACTGCTACTCACGCTCGTTGTCCCCTACACTCTTCCACATTATCACCAACTTTAGCACCTGACTAAACTGCACAGTGAATGACTTTTAGTTGAACACTTATTTTTAAAATGAAAGATGGATGATATTTAGTTATTTTGTTTGTTTGTGTGTGTGTTAGGAATTCGTGGTGCATCGCGGGTGCTACTCCCAACTCCTTCTCAG
Organism: Schistocerca piceifrons; assembly: GCF_021461385.2. NCBI lineage: Eukaryota > Metazoa > Arthropoda > Insecta > Orthoptera > Acrididae > Schistocerca > Schistocerca piceifrons. The sequence continues at coordinate 193,138,862 of NC_060141.1, forward strand.
ATAAGAAAGCTAACAATACACAGTGAGGGTAGGAACTTGCTAGAAAATATAATTCCCCTGCATTACTCCTCTCCATTGCGGCATTTGCTTGACCTGCACACTGCAACCCCATTTAAAATCAACCAACTTAAAACGTGTGCACTATACTTACCATTCGTAAATCACTTGAATGCTGCACTCCTTACTTCTGAATTGGCAGAAAATGGAAGACTACAAGCTGTTAAAGCTGTGTGTATGACCATAGACACTAATAGTACAGTAAACTCCCTTTATCCGAAATGATCGGGACGGCAGCCGGTTCGGATGACGAAAATTTCGGATAAACCGAAGTCCCCCTGTTTCCACGCGTGAAACACCCCGAATTGCGTCAATGCAGCGAAATGTGATCGTAAAACGTGCGTAGGGTACATAGAATGTTATTGATATAGTTGTGAATAAGCCTGGATGTTTTTGACTGAAAAAATTGTGTTGATGTGCTAAAAAGGCGCCAAAGCATGATTGAAAAATCGAAGTTTTTAAATGCTGAAAAACGAAGCTCGTTTATTTTTCGTTCTTACAGAAACAAATCCGCCTTATTTGGCAGCAGGAGAAAACAAGAATTTGAATTTTATTATCTACTTTTTTTAATAAAAACTAAAATACTGCAGCCGGCCGGAGTGGCCGAGCGGTTCTAGGCGCTACAGTCTGGAACCGCGAGACCGATACGGTCGCAGGTTCGAGTCCTGCCTCGGGCATGGATGTATTTTATGTTTTCTCTATGTAAGTAGGCTGTTTAAAGTAGGCTGTTTAGGTTCTTATATTGGTAACGCCACGTAGCGCTCTGAAAATCACTGGCTGTGCTGTGTGCAGTCTGTGGCTGGTTTGCATTGTTGTCTGCCATTGTAGTGTTGGGCAGCGGCAGCTGGATGCGAACAGCGCGTAGCGTTGCGCAGTTGGAGGTGAGCCGCCAGCAGTGGTGGATGTGGGGAGAGAGATGGCGGAGTTTTGAAATTTGTCATGAACTGCTATATTTATATATGATGATATCAAGGTAAATACATTGTTTGTTCTCTATTAATATCTTTCATTTGCTAACTATCCCTATCAGTAGTTAGTGCCTTCCATAGTTTGAATCTTTTATTTAGCTGCGAGTAGTGGCGCTCGCTGTATTGCAGTAGCTTGAGCAGCGAAGATTTTTGTGAGGTAAGTGATTTGTGAAAGGTATAGTTTAATGTTAGTCAGGGCCATTCTTTTGTAGGGAATTTTGAAAGTCAGATTGCGTTGCGCTAACAAAATATTGTGTGTCAGTTTAAGCACAGTCATGTATAATTGTTCTAAGGGGACGTTTCAGTATATGATGTCCTTAGGTTAGTTAGGTTTAAGTAGTTCAAAGTTCTAGGGGACTGATGACCTCAGAAGTTTGGTCCCATAGTGCTCAGAGCCATTTGAACCATTTTTAAAATACTGCACAAAATTATGAAACAAATGAACAGATAACTCAAAGGAACGAAAAGTTTGCTATAGGAACTTTAAAGTAAAAAAGCAAAAAACTTTTAACTTATGGACGTTAAAGTTCTAGGACGCTTCATTAGAATATATTTTTTGGTAAAAAGGTCTGTAATGGCTTTTTCTTTTGTGGCTTGAGAAACTTTTGTTGCGGAAATATATTTCCAATGTTGGAAACAAACGATTTCTGGATAAGTCGCCTCCTCCTGTTGGCTGATGTACTCCAAAGCGGTTTGGATCGCCTCGTAACAGACTGTTTAAGGAATCAGTTTCTCTGCTTCGTCATCAGAGACATATTCTTCTGACGCTCTCTGATTGGTCGCAATTTGGACGATTTCTTCCTCAGTCAGATCAAAAAAGTCGTTTTCCACCCAATCTTCAACGTCTTCGAAGTTCTCGTCTTCACAATCCGGTAGTTTCCCCAGTAAATTCACCAAAATTACGTGATTTTCATTTGTTTCTGGCACGTCAGCTTGAGTTTCGGTGCTGCCTCCTTCGTCCCACTACTGGTGAGTTGCCTTATGATCTAAAAGTTTTTCCAAGACCTAATGAGAGAAATTGGAGGAATTAGAAATCACTCTACAGCAATCTAATGAATGACGGTTAAAACATCGATTTTTTTTAAAGAGCCTGCACAAAATCTTCTTCAGCATCAATTGCACCGTTTAAGTATTCCAGCACCTTGCGTCTCTAATGTTTCTTCATCGCCTCAAAACACCTTAGTCCATCGGTTGACAGAGAGATGTGACGTTTGGTGGGAGGAACACAACTTAGATATCCTCATCTAGTAGATCATCTGAGTGCGAAGGAGCGTTGCCCACAGGAAATAGCGCTTTTCGAGGAAGTCCATTTTCCTCCATGCCGCGCGGGGTAGCCGTACGGTCTGTAGCGCGCTGTCAGGGTTCGCGCGGCTCCTCCCGTTGGATGTTCGAGTCCTCCCTCGGTCTTGGGTGTGTGTGTTGTCGTTAGCGTAAGTTAGTTTAATTAGTGAGTAAGCCTAAGGACAGATGACCTCAGCAGTTTGGTCCCACAGAATCTTACCATAAATTTCCAAATTTCCCTCCATGTTATTTTCTACAGATGGAACAAACTCTGCCTGGAATCACTCCTTGAAGATGGCACTTTTCATCCATGCCTTAGAAGAATGCTTGTACCACAATGGCAAAGGTTTATCAGCTCGTTGCCTTCTAAATGCTCGTGGTTTTTTGGATTTTCTAATTAAAGTAAGGCGCAGTTTATGATTGTCAGTGGCATTACTGCATGCGAGGACAGTAACTCTTTCTCTTTTTTATATCCGGATGCCGTTTTTCCTTGTTTAGAGGCAAGGGTTTTTGTTGGCAACAGTTCGTAATTCAACTCTGTTTCATCATAGTTGTACAGCTGATCGCCAGTATAACCTCCTTTGCCGATGAGTTGTACAGTTTCTTCTTAAAATAAGCGATAGCGGCTTCATCCCCGGATAACGATTCGCCGCTGATGGCAATTCCACGAATGCCATGCCACTTCTTGAACCGATCCAGCCAGCCATCACTTCCGAGGAATTCCTGCTCCTTTCCATCAATCAGCCCATAAAAAGTCATCGCTTTTTGACGAAGCAGAGGACCTGAAACTGGCACACGTTTGACTCTTATTTGTTCGTGCCACAAAAATAAGGCCTCTTCTAACTAAGGCTGTGCACCTTTTCTCATTGTTTTCGAGGTTTCACTGCGCTGCCTGACGCTTGGATGGAACAAAATTTTTCAATTTTTGATCGATTTGTCTTCCAATCAGTAATCGTACTTCTACAGACGTTCAAATCCGCAGCAACTTTCGCGGGTGGTTCACCAGTATCATTTCTCCGCAAAGCGCTAAGCTTTCGTTCCAACGAGATCGCATTCTTTTTTCGTTTCGCACCCGTAGTCACGTTTTTTTACCGACACTCGATTGATTGTTTTTTGGTATTTGGCCACTTTTGTATCTGGGCACTTTAAAGCATGCAGCGAAGGTACGGAAAGGTAAATCGAAAACACACACACGCACGACTTGACAACACTCGAGACGCACTAGACAAAGCTTTTGACTTTTGAAACCAGGCTGTGGCAGCCATCGAATGAAAACATTCGATGCATCCCCTCTCCCCTGTCCTACCCAAGCACTCGCGGCAACACAGCAGTGCTTTGTACATTCACTGTTGAATTGTTGAAAGCTCTGCTTCGTCTAATGTACCGACAACAGGCGGAAAGTGTTTGGCGCCGCACTCCCATTGACGGTTTCGACAGGGCTACGTCGAGCTGCATAGAACAATACTGTACGTACTGTACTTCCAAGGAGTTCCAATAGATGGCAATGGCATGAAACCACACAATACCAACCAGAAACACGCTAAAACTTCAACCAACACGCGGACGAATTGACAACACTGACTTTTGACAGGCGTCAAGGCACTGATTAGCAGTAGACTGCCGAAAGACACCAGCGAATGCATGGCTACAGGCGCAGACAAGTTGAAACTTGTCAAGTGTCAGTCTACCTAGCCAAAAGCGCAGCTGCGCGATGCATCAGACAGCGCCAATGTGAGCCGCGAAAATCGGAAAAATTTGGTCGGACAATGATCATTTCGGATAAACAGAAGTTTACTGTAATGATAATTATAATAATAATAACAACATATACAACTATACAATACAACTATACAATATATACAACCACAGAAATCTGTAATTATTGATACATGTTCAATTACCCGAAAGTTCCTAAATGCAATGTAACGTATACCGTACAGTTAAAAGGAAGTCACGCTTGATCAAGGTCCACGTCACTTTCCATTTTTGACCAGACATAACGTCTGAGAAAAGAAAGAAAGATAATAATAATAATAGCCGGCAGCAGTGGCCGAGCGCTTCAGTCTCGAACCGCGCGACCGCTACATGGATGTGTGTGATGTCCTTAAGTTAGTTAGGTTCAAGTAGTTCTAAGTTTTAGGGGACTGATGACCTCAGATGTTAAGTCCCATAGTGCTCAGAGCCGTTTGAATCATAATAATAAAACTGTGTACAGCACTACAGTATCCGTTATTTAGTTACTGCCGTGTCGTGCTGTCAAATCATTTATCTGTTTCGAAGCGCTTAATGAAGCAATTTCTGGAGTATTGTAGGTACTGTCTACAACATGGAGAAAACATTTTCTTGGGATATACTTAGCATTTATTACAATATGTCTCACTTTTGTCCTCAGCAATGTACGGAATGAAGCACAACATAAGTGTGTAGCGGGTGGATTATTTGAGGAAGTCGTAACTCCCATCGCATTAATGCTGCTAATTGAGAGAAAGTAATTATTGATACCTTATCTAAACAATAAGAATCTTACAATATTGTGATAACAGTAATGATCTTTTAAAAATAATTTAGTTTCATGACTGAAACAATATTGAATCGTTTAGTTTTTACCCCTTAGAAAAATTCATTTTACCTCTCAGGGGTAATTACCCCCAGGTTGGGAACCACTGCTCTAAGCCATCGTGGTTTTCGCTGGACCAATAATGCATGTACCCGTCCATTGTTTGAAAAGGAACATTCATCGTTAAACAGAACATCGGAGATGCTTTGCTGCTGTGCCCATTAACAAAACTGCTCATGATTCTGGGAGTCATTTGCGTGGAATTCTTGCTTTAAGCGTACACGATAAAAATGGAACTGGTGAAGTCTTACTGTGTGATATGCACTGGTTTCAGGAATCCAAATCTCGTGCTCACGTGAGGGTTAATTGCTACAAGTGATAATAGAAACTTAATATGTGCGAGTGCTACACCTTGGTTTTAAACTAGAAATGAGATACGAGCTCTGTTCACTCGATTTAAATTCGCCAGCAGGACCCTTGAGGTCATCACCGAACTCACCGTCTCTGTACGCTCAGAGACTCGACTAGCGAGTCTCCGCCGCTGCGCATTTAACCGAAAGCTCGTCTGTCGAGTACAAGTGGACTCTGCCAGCTTATAAAGGAGAGCGAGCACACGAGTTCGCAAGCCTAAGTGTGGGGCCACAGCTTTGCCACCACATGCAAAACCTTGGACGAATATGATACACTGACGGAAAAAAATCTCAACACCAAAAAATAGTTAATGTAGAGCAGTGAAATTTCGGAAATACATTTGTCTAGCTGACATATGTAAGTGATTAAGATTGCAGGATCACAGTTCAATGTAAGTGCGAGATAAGCCATCGTAAATGTGAAATGCTGGTATATTAATAACGGGAGTAACCGGCAGAATGCTAAACGCAAGCATGCGAACGTGGACGCATTGTGTTGCACAGGTACCTGATGTCAGTTTGTGGGATGGAGTTTCCACTTGATCGGTCAATACAGCGACGGTTAATATTGTATGTGGATGACGTTGGAGTTGTCTTCCGATGGTGTCCCTTATTGATCGACTGGATGCTATAAAGCAAACTGAGTTACAACAACGGTATGTGGGCGAGCGTTATCCCGTTGGAAACAGTCCCTGGAATGCTGTTCATGAATGGCAGCACAACACGTCGAATCACCAGACTGACTTACAAATTTGCAGTCAGGGTGCGTGGGATAACCACTAGGCAGTTCCTACTGTCACACGAAATCACACCACATACCATAAATCCAGATGTAGGTCCAGAGTGTCTAGCATGCAGACAGGTTGGCTGCAGATCCTCAGCTGACCTCCTCCTAACCAACACACGGCCATCACTGGCACCGAGGCAGAACCAGCTTTCATCAGAAAACACAACAGACCTCCACGCTGCTCTCCGATGAGCTCTCACTTGTCACCACTGAGGTCGACAATGGTTCAGGGTCAGTGGAATACACGCTACAGGCCGTCTTGCTCGAGACTGTCCTTAAAGTAATCAATTTGTAACAGTTCGTTGTTCACCGTCGCGCCAACTGCTGTTCATATTGCTGCTGCAGATGCAGTATGAGGCGCCAGAGCCATTCGATGAACTCCGTGGTCTTCCCTCTCAGTAATGCCAGGTGGCTGTCCAGAGACCAATCTCCTACCGACCGTACATTCTCGTGACCACCGTTGCCAGCAATCACGTACAGTAGCTACCTTCCTGCTAAGTCTTCCTGCAGTATCACTGAACGAATATACAGCTTCTCATAGCTCTATTACACGACGTCGTTCAAACTCAGTGGGGTGTTGATAGTGGCGTCTTTGTTGCTTTAGACATTCCTGGCTAACATCAACTCACCACATCCAATCTCGGAGGTAACTAACGCTCATGACGCTTCCTGGCAGATTAAAACTGTGTGCCCGACCAAGACTCGAAGTCGGGACCTTTGCCTTTCGCGGGCAAGTGCTCTACCATCTGAGCTACCGAAGCACGACTCACGCCCGGTCCTCACAGCTTTACTTCTGCCAGTATCTCGTTTCCTACCTTCCAAACTTTCTTTCAGGAGTGTTAGTTCTGCAAGGTTCGCAGGAGAGCTTCTGTAAAGTTTGGAAGGTAGGAGACGAGATACTGGCAGAAGTAAAGCTGTGGGACCGGGCGTGAGACGTGCTTCGTTAGCTCAGATGGTAGAGCACTTGCCCGCGAAAGGCAAAGGTCCCGAGTTCGAGTCTCGGTCGGGCGTACAGTTTTAATCTGCCAGGAAGTTTCATATGAGCGCACACTCCGCTGCAGAGTGAAAATCTCATTCTGGAAACGCTCATGACCTTTGCAGCATGTATTTCAAGCAAACCTGGTTTGCGTCGTCTTAGTGGCGCTACAAGCGCCTCTCTTAAGCTACTGGCGCAAAATGTCAATAGACATCATCTTTCAGATGCAGATATATGACTAACAACTTTCGTTTATGCCGCATAACTTGTTCTTGGTGTTACAATTTGTTTCCTTAAGTATATATCAATACAAAAACTGATCAGTTAGCAGTGAATATATACAGGGTGTGATTCAAAAGTTTCAAGACCTAACTCAGAACTAGAAATTTATTGGACATTTAAGTAAAACGGACTAAAATTCTTCAAAATATGATCCCTCAGCATCAACACAGCTCTACCAGCGCGTCTTCCACTGTTCGTAGCCCTTCTGGAAGGCCTCAAGCGTCATGCTGTCAAGGGCTCTCGTCGAAGCCTGCTGGATGGCGTCGATGGAATCGAATCGCTTCCCTTTTAGGCCTGTCTTGATTCGGGGGAGGAGGAAAAAGTCACTTGGGGCCAAGTCGGAGCTGTAGGGTGGCTGCGGCAGTGTTGTCACGTTGAACTTCACCAGAACTTCGGCGGTGGCGGGTGCGTTGTCGTGGTGGAGAATCCAATCACCCTCGATCGCCGGGCAGACATGGCGAACTTGATCCCTCAAGCGGCGGAGCACTCACACTAAGACGATGATCATTGTGTAAAAGTTCCCGCACTCTCTACACATTTTGATCCGTTCGGCTTGATGATGGCCTCCCAGAGTGGTTGTCGTCTTCAACATTCCTGCGGCCATCTTTGAAACTTTTGTGTTACATGAAAACCATTGCACGGGACATGGCTTCTTCCTTAAAGGCCTCTTGAATCATACCGAGTGTCTCTGTGGTGGTATTGTTCAGTCACACGCAAAACTTAATCGCATAACGCTACTGCAAGTGCTGCTCCATTTCCGCCACTCCCTCTTTGCGACTGAGGTCAATGACACGCACTCACACTGAAAGCAATGCGCACTCTGCAGGGTTCTGGATGCAACTGCCGCAGCGTCAGTTCGTTCCCTGAGACACCCCACTACTTCCCCCACCCAGCGAAACTGGTCCGTGAGCGCTCCCCTACTCAGAAATGAATCAGTCTTGAACCTTCTGAATCACACCTTGTACACTCCTGGAAATTGAAATAAGAACACCGTGAATTCATTGTCCCAGGAAGGGGAAACTTTATTGACACATTCCTGGGGTCAGATACATCACATGATCACACTGACAGAACCACAGGCACATAGACACAGGCAACAGAGCATGCACAATGTCGGCACTAGTACAGTGTATATCCACCTTTCGCAGCAATGCAGGCTGCTATTCTCCCATGGAGACGATCGTAGAGATGCTGGATGTAGTCCTGTGGAACGGCTTGCCATGCCATTTCCACCTGGCGCCTCAGTTGGACCAGCGTTCGTGCTGGACGTGCAGACCGCGTGAGACGACGCTTCATCCAGTCCCAAACATGCTCAATGGGGGACAGATCCGGAGATCTTGCTGGCCAGGGTAGTTGACTTACACCTTCTAGAGCACGTTGGGTGGCACGGGATACATGCGGACGTGCATTGTCCTGTTGGAACAGCAAGTTCCCTTGCCGGTCTAGGAATGGTAGAACGATGGGTTCGATGACGGTTTGGATGTACCGTGCACTATTCAGTGTCCCCTCGACGATCACCAGTGGTGTACGGCCAGTGTAGGAGATCGCTCCCCACACCATGATGCCGGGTGTTGGCCCTGTGTGCCTCGGTCGTATGCAGTCCTGATTGTGGCGCTCACCTGCACGGCGCCAAACACGCATACGACCATCATTGGCACCAAGGCAGAAGCGACTCTCATCGCTGTAGACGACACGTCTCCATTCGTCCCTCCATTCACGCCTGTCGCGACACCACTGGAGGCGGGCTGCACGATGTTGGGGCGTGAGCGGAAGACGGCCTAACGGTGTGCGGGACCGTAGCCTAGCTTCATGGAGACGGTTGCGAATGGTCCTCGCCGATACCCCAGGAGCAACAGTGTCCCTAATTTGCTGGGAAGTGGCGGTGCGGTCCCCTACGGCACTGCGTAGGATCTTACGGTCTTGGCGTGCATCCGTGCGTCGCTGCGGTCCGGTCCCAGGTCGACGGGCACGTGCACCTTCCGCCGACCACTGGCGACAACATCGATGTACTGTGGAGACCTCACGCCCCACGTGTTGAGCAATTCGGCGGTACGTCCACCCGGCCTCCCGCATGCCCACTATACGCCCTCGCTCAAAGTCCGTCAACTGCACATACGGTTCACGTCCACGCTGTCGCGGCATGCTACCAGTGTTAAAGACTGCGATGGAGCTCCGTATGCCACGGCAAACTGGCTGACATTGACGGCGGCGGTGCACAAATGCTGCGCAGCTAGCGCCATTCGACGGCCAACACCGCGGTTCCTGGTGTGTCCGCTGTGCCGTGCGTGTGATCATTGCTTGTACAGCCCTCTCGCAGTGTCCGGAGCAAGTATGGTGGGTCTGACACACCGGTGTCAATGTGTTCTTTTTTCCATTTCCAGGAGTGTATATTACAATTATACGAATGTAGATTTGTGTGTTTATATATGTATGGACAGTATACGCTGTGTGTGTGTGTGTGTGTGTGTGTGTGTGTGTGTGTGTGTGCATGCATGTATGTGTGTATGTATATATATGAACACTGTGTGATTGAGTTTGTATATATGAATTGTATGAACTCACTGGGGATTGGCGCGGAGGTCTGTTGTATTTTATGATGAAAGCTGGAAAGCTGGTTCTACTTTGGTGCCAGTGATGGCCGTGTGTTGGTTAGAAGGAGTTGAGGACCTACAGTTAGTTTGTGTGCTAGACTCACTGTACCTACACCTGGAGTTGAAGTCTCGGGTGCGATTTCATGTGACAGCAGGAGCACTGTCATGGTTATGCCACGCACCCTGTCTACAAATGTATGTATGTATATAAGTATGAATGTAGCTATGTATATAAATTTGTAGGTATGCATATGTACAAAACTGGTTTGAACAATGCTGTAAATTTATTTTAATATTTAATATCTGTTCAGCTTCGTTAGAGGCCATCTAATACCAGCAACTGACCATACTCCTTCACGCTTCGGTAAGAGAGAACGAGTCGACAAGTAGGGAGCGATTGCAGCGTCACTGTACTGACTCCTCACACTCGCGCAACTACGGTGGGAGTGAGGCAAGCCATCATAGGACTTATATAATAGCAGCACCTTGGTTTCTAATGTATGCAACGCGCAACATTAGACTCGTACTCGTTCCATTTCTGATCTCTAGTTGAAACTTCCCATTTCCTGGAGCGTCATATCAACACGACAAAATATTTGTCGGAATGGTGGATTCTTGGCAGAATATCGCTCTCTGCAGAGTTCCTCTGCCTGAGTAGCATTACGCCCACCGCCAGCTATAATAAAAGAAAAGTAATAAGGATGCAGTTTTTAATCAAGGACTACCTTTACTGTAGACAACATATCGTTTAAAAGTACTACAGCACTGTACTACATGTATCTGTACTGTAAATAAGGAGACTTTATTGCAATTACTGTTCTGTCAACTTACATACGCCAGAGATGAGTAGCATTTCTGCCTTCGTTGTATTCGTGCGTATCTTCATATATTCTGAATGATCAGTGTGCTTTTTTCTTATGTTTCCTGTTATTTAGTGTCAGCTCAAGCAAATGGACGAGTTACGAGGTGTGTGAGAAAAGTAATGAGACTTATTTTTTACCTACCAAAGATATTTTAACAACAATATAGTCGCCTTCAAAGCAGCTCCCATCGGAATCTATATTCCAGCGGAGTCGTTGTTCTTAGTCTTGGTAGCACTGCTGAAACGTTTCAGCTGGTAGGGCCATAAACATATCAGTCACATTCTTCTGAATGCTCTCCAGAGTCCCAAAATGATATTCTTCTAACAAATGTTTTTGGTTTCAGGAAAAGAAAAAAGTTACAAGGACTCACATCAGGTAAATGGAGGGGGTGGGTGAGGCGGAGGGGGGGCTGTGGATCAACAGGAATGCTCTATGAGATCTAAAACTGTGTGATGGAAGTCGATGTGTGTCATGGGGGTGTTGTCATGATGCAGCACCCTCTTGTCTGCAGTGTACAGTCTCACTCGATTCACCCTTTACCTGAGCCTTTCAGAGATACCTTTGTAAAACACTTGATTGACTGTTTGTCCTGGAGGAACAATCTCACAAGTACATGCACACATTTGACGTTAACGTCGGTTTTTGAAGTTGCAGATCTCCCTGAGCGAGGTTCATCTTCAACGTGTTTACGGCCTCCCAAAAATTATTTGTGCCAGCGAAAAATTTGTGCTCTTGATAAGGAATGTTTCCCACAGGCCTGTTTCAACTTTTCAAAGGTCACACTCACGGATTCCTCAAGTTTTACGCAAAACTTGGTGGCATAACGTTGATCTAAATTCCACTGTTCCATTTTCGTAACACACAGCAAAAACACAACTTCGCTGATGGCGCTGTCAAGAAATCACGTGATGGCTGGACGCATCTGAAACTCGGACTGAGCATCTGGAAGGGTTGAACACACCAATCCACACAGATAGGACAACACAGCATTGCCAGATCGCTCGCAGTGTTGATAATCTCGCTACTTTTCTCACACACCTTATACGTCAGCCTGAGTACTCGCAAGGTCAAATTTGTTGTCGTCATGTTTACGTGGATGATATGCTGTGGTATGAGGAGATGAAGTGTATTACCCAAAATACATAAAGTGCCATTTTAAAAAGGTTTACCGCTGTTCGTATTTCTGTAACGAACGAAGGTACAAGAAACGGTCATGCTCGTTAATGGCCCCATGGTAACTAGACAATATTTGCTCGATGCATTTTTTTCTTCTGATCAAAAAGTTATTTGTGATCGGCTATATAAATGAGACACTGTGTATAAAATTGTGAAATATCCTTATCCTAACACTTAATTTCTCTGAGATTCTTTTCAAAATATTTGCGTCAAACTGGTTGTCTTCATATTGCAGACTTTGGGATTATATACTTCCTTTTGCAACTTATCCTTCACTCCATGAGAGAAATCCCGCCGCAGATCTGATAAGTTATGTTTCGATTTCAGAGATGGAGGAATATCAGCCGCATTAATTACGGAGAGTAGCATTCGCCATGGCAGTCAGAGAAAGAGAATGTCAGTTCAAAATGGTTCAAATGGCTCTGAACACTATGCGACTTAACTTCTGAGGTCGTCAGTCGCCTAGAACTTAGAACTAATTAAACCTAACTAACCTAAGGACATCATACACATCCATGCCCGAGGCAGGAATCGAACCTGCGACCGTAGTGGTCACGCGGTTCCAGACTGAAGCGCCTCTAACTGCACGGCCACACCGGCCGGCTAATGTCAGTATAGCGTTAGTTAATTGCGGGGTGATGTCAGAAAAAAGGTAATAAAACCCACAAAGTACTGCCAACAAAAAGCCGACTGGAATCGATTAATAGTAGTGAAATTCTAATTAGTGATAGGGATGTGCTGTGCAAAGATACACTGGACACCAATGGCGGTTGCGGCGGCGTGTTTATAGCCGTAATATCTTGTGACATTAGTACAGAATTCGAATGCAAAATAAGTTGGGTGAAGATAAATATTAAAGAAGGGTCAAACACGATTATCGAATACTTTGACGATCCCTCTGCCTGAGGAACAGTAGTGGTAGAACATTTCCGGGGAAACTTGGAGAACGTTGCGCTTAAATTTCTTCGTTATATTCTGGTATTATATGGGATTTCAACTTACGGACTACAGACTGATACACTTAAGTAATTGGACCACGTAGTGGCGACAGAGCATCGCGCGAAATTGTCTAAGGCCTTTTCCGATAATTACCTTGAGCAGTTAGTAAGACAACTGAATCTTGTTCGAAACATCTTAGATCTCCTGTGACAAACGGTCACGAATGTTTCAACTCAGTTTAGGCAAAGTAGGGAATCAGCGATCATAAGGGCATTATAGAATCACTCATTATGACTGTAGTCAGAAATGTAAAGAAATGAAGGGAAATAAAAATCCTTAGTGAATGCGACAAGAAATAGATTTCAGATTACATGAACAGTCAACATAGAGCATCCACCTCTCAGACTGAAGAAGTGGAACGAAAAAGTTCAAGAGTAGTGTACAACTCATTTAAACTGAAGAGTCAGAACATTATAAGCACCTGCTCAAAAGCGAGCTGTTCCACCTATGGACGAGGTCCAGCAGCGATTCTGCGTAACATGGATTCGGTAAGTGCTGGAATGTCTCTGGAAATGTGTGGCGCGAACAGGTCACGAAGTTCCCGTAAGTTACAGGCTGATGACTTATGGGCACAGAGGTGACGCCCAGTATGATCCCAGATCTGTTGTTGCAACAGATTCAGATCTGCCGGATTTGGTAACCAAGACGTCAGCTTGAGTTCACTATTGAAGTATCCATCGACTGAGGATACTATCACAAAAGGAGCTCAGGTAGTGTTAACAAAGCTTGAAAATTTATTCATTGTTTGCCAAGTTCCAGAACAAATAATTATGACCCTTTCGAAGCTGTGGACGTACAAACCCGTTCTGCTACACCGATTCCCAGGTGCTTTGGCAATGTATATGCGCTGTGCTTGGGTTTTCCTTCAGCACTATGGTCGTCTGTATGCGATCTGAGCTTCTGACCTCTCATTACTGCAGGCTAGTTACTTCTATACGAGGGGAATAAAAACGTTCCGAGTACCGGATGGTTACAACTAAATCTTCCTTATCTAACGCGTTATAACACGGAAACTAATTGCCGTACCAGTAGCAAACTTGGTAGAATTAATACCAGAGTATGGGGTGCATGATTTCCATGCACCACAGCGCCACCGTCCAGTTCCAACTAAGGCCACCATGTGCCGTGATCAGTCATCATGATTCATAGTCCAACTCACCTGACCAGTAGCAGTGGACTTGTTGACATGTCAACATGTGCTTGGACAAAAGGAACAGGTGTAAGAGGTGAGGTATGCGCTATATGCGCTGCCTGCAATAGGCAAGACTTAGGAGAGTCTCTGACCAGAGAGCAGTATGTCGTTAGTTGTTGCTTGTCGCTAGTCTGCGCGTGTCGACTGTAGTCTTGAGTTGTCTGCGTGAGTCGGCGGTAGTCGGCGCGTGTCGGATGTCTGCTCAGCTCGGGACTCTGGTCAGGACTCTGGAGGATGAGTATTGTTGTAGAAGGTAAAGGAGCAGCCTTGCACATATCTAATAATGTATGTTAATTGTCATTTAATTTGTTTCAAAAAAATGCCCCAATAATAATTTTTATAATATAAAGTAATTTTTTTTAAAAAAGCATTCATTTCAATTTAAAGATTTTATCCAATGAATAATTAATTCCTTTAACGAATCACAAAGCATGGGGCAGTAAGTGTAACCTCCCCACAGAATTATTTAGTATTTAAAAATATGAACCAAGTGTAAACTCCCCACAAAAATAATAATTAAATGAATTTTTAATACTGTAACCTCTGAACAAAATTGGCTCCCATTTATAATCTGTGTGCAGAAATGCATTCACATTTAATGTTCCCACAAAATTCTTTTCTCATTTAATGTTAAGTTCGAAACAGAAAAATTCCTAAACACCAAAATAATAAAAAATATTCAGTAACCTGTTAAATTTTATGACGACAGCAGCGTTGCGCCTCGGCCCTGTATTCTGAATAAAAAAGCAAAAAATTCTCACCTTCAATAAAAACTGCAAATATATCTGCACTTACATAAAAATTTTCGGCACAGCTCCGTGAAATGCTGCCCCATGCTTTGTGATTCGTGAAAGGAATTAATTATTCATAGGATAAATTCTTTAAATTGAAATGAATGCCTTTTTTAAAAAAATTACTTTATATTATAAAAATTATTATTGGGGCATTTTTTTTGAAACAAATTAAATGACAATTAACATACATTATTAGATATGCGCAAGGCTGCTTCTTTACCTTCTACAACAATACTCATCCTCCAGAGTCCTGGCCAGAGTCCCGAGCTGAGCTGACAGCCAACACGCGCCGACTACCGCCGACTCACGCAGACAACTCAAGACTACAGTCGACACGCGCAGACAAGCGCAGACTAGCGACAAGCAATAACTAACGACATACTGCTCTCTGGTCAGAGACTCTACTAAGTCTTGCCTATTGCAGGCAGCGCATATAGCGCATACCTCACCTCTTACATAACCCTCCACTGGTGGGGGGGGGGGGGGGGCAAAAATTTGGCAGCGATGGTGAGTCAATTCGACTTGCCATGAGCAACAAATTTTTCCTAATTAACTAAGTTTACAATCACAGAATATATACATACATATAAGTGCAGAACATATCAAGCAAAGACAATATGTGTACACAATGAGTACAAAACATATTAACAAATGACAAAAAAGTGCACACGCACTGTAGTACAGAACATATCAGGAAATCACAAAATGTATAGGCAATGAGTGCAAATCATATTAACAAATGACATAATGTGCACATGCTCTGTAGCTCAGAACATATCAGCAAATCACAAACTGTATGTGCAATGAATACAAATCATATTAACAAATGACATAAAGTGCACACGCACTGTAGCTCAGAACATATCATGGAGTGAAATAAAGTGCACACACACTGTAAAAGTCTTTAGCATATTTAGGACAACTGATCTTGTTAACAAATGAAATGAAGTGCACACGCACTGTATATGCCATTATCATTTTACAAGAACTAGGAAAGGAATGGGAAGGATTGCATCATGGTTGTAGCACATCAATGTTGCACGCAGCTGCACTGAAAGTCCATATCTTTCTACAGAGGCACAACACCAAGTGAGACAATCTGAAGTTCTTTTCCCTGAAGTATTAATCAGTGTAGCCAAGACACTGAAATGTCTTAATAATATTCCATGTTATCATTTTGGTAGTACATTAGGTACACCAAACAGTGGGACCATAATAATATCTCCATCGCTCAAGGTGGTGGACAGCATGTCGTGTCAACACCACGTTCTTGTAAGGTGCACTAACGTAGAATTAGTGCAAAAACCAAATATAGTGCTCCATGAGCATGAGGATAGACAGGACAAACGGATATTGCAGTAATTTCTGGTAATTAGGTCAGAAGGTGAAATACATTAAACCTTATGCCAGTCATCATTGATAATTACACTAGTCTATTAAATGATTTTTAAGTAATTTGTGGCACTCATCGCCCAGTTACTGAACATTTTTGTACCATGTATGAAGTATTACAGAATAATGTTCATAAGTTATCTGTTTACAGAGAACATTGGCACTCATTGGCCAGATACAAATCATCAGAAGTCATCATTCAAAACAGGAGCTAATTCATATATATAGCATGAAAGTGACATAATATAAATTTAAAGTATAAGAAACAGTGGCATTCGTTGGTCAGCAAGTATTGATTATTACAAAACATTTTTCATCCTTCAAGTGATGTATGACATGACATATTTAGAAATAATTATTGGCACTCATTGGCTAGTTACTAAACATGTAGCAAGTATTGAGTATTACAAAACATTTTTCATCATTCAAGTGACATATGACATATTTAAAAATAATTATTGGCACTCATTGGCCAGTTACAAAGTATTCATATAGTTTTACAAAACATTATTCAGTATTACTCAGAAGTCATCATTCAAAACAGGAGTTAATTATTGGAATAGCATTAATGCATAAGTCATCATTCAGTATTACTCAGAACTCATCATTCAAGTGACATAGGACATATTTAACATGTAACACACTGTAACTACTACTCAAGGTCTGTAGTCCACTAATACATAGACATAATGGATTCAATACAACAGAGAAATTTGTATTATATTTAGAACTAGAAATATATCTTAAACTGGTAGCATTATTTGGTTGTATACTGGCAATAGTTGGGACTGGTAATAATTTTTTTTTTTTTGCTAGCAATGCATTGTGTTGGGATCGATAATTAATTGCTGGGGCATGAAAATATTTTTCCTTTTGACTTACTGCTGGAAATAAGGATTAATAACGTCATTCGTCATGAGTCAGCTGTAGCAAGGTTATGAAACAAGTAGAGTATATGTGATCACATTCATGAATGATACACACAAATGGGTAAAAAAAAATGCAAGTACTACAACAGGTTTAATAAGTAACAGGTTTAGTAAGTATCATGAAAAGCTTCTCCTGGAAAAAATACAAAGTGGATTATTGAGCTGAAAGAAGAAATACATGTTATGCTGAAAAGCAGTGAACTTCGAATTAACAGGTAATGAAACGTGTACTCAATATCTGTGTACTGTAGCTGTCTTTCCCAAAACATTCAGCCATTATACTATGCGACATAAGACATACTGCCAAAAGGAACTGCAACAAATACTTAAATAACTACATAGCATCTCTTAACTAACAGTAAATATATAAACTTCATCATTATTTTCATCTGCAAAGAACAACTTCATTATCATTACTATTATCACCTGCAAAGAAAAACTTCATTATCCATATCACCATAATTCCATTATTATCGTCACCTGTAAAGAAAAACTTCATTATCCATATTAGCATATTCTGCATCATTATTCATCACCATTCATTATCATCTACAAAAAAGTCACTTCATTATTCATTATACAACTATTCATAGTATAGAATTCCTTATTTCTAGCATATTTCATCACTAAAACTAAGATGTGTAGTTCTGTCTGACAGTCTGCATCAATCGCCTCGTATTCTGAAAGAAAAAATTAGTTAAGACTGCTATCATACGATGTGTATAGTATATTCTTGTTAATGCTTGTTAATTCTGATCCATTTACTCTTCGTGACGAGGTATTGTATCTTCTTTCGGTCATTCCGAAGATGAAATTCCCATTTCTGTTTAATGTATTTCTTTTACACGTTATTTCTTTCTGAAAATAATGAACAATGATTAATGTCTTGCATTTAAATCATATACCCATTAAATAAAAGCTGGTTTCTAGTGATATAATTGAGCATACAGCATAGCATGACAGAAAACGTAATATGTCAAAAAACATAGACAGTGTTCAGATGCAAAAATGTACACAGAATATCACAATGTAGCAGCAAAAACAAAAAAAATGTAAAAATAGTCACGATGTTGAGATATCATAAGGCAAAATGTCAAAGTCAACTGGTGTTTGTTATATCTTAAATATTTCATAGCGCATACAAACAAAACAGGAAAACAATCATAGATACATGAAAAATGTACAATGTGCACGGTCTGATGTGTAACGATAAGAAGAGCGACCTGCTAACCTTACCTTGCCGGGCAATTGCCAAGAAAAAAATACGATAATCATCAGTAAGTGTTCATGTGAATATAATTGCATAAGTGGTCAAAAAAAAATCAGCAAATGGCATTACAGTGTGATAAATCATAAAGTACATTCATTCAATAAAAGGTTTGACGTTGGAGACGTGGTGGTTCCCTTTGGTTTTTCTGGTTCTCAAAGTTTCGACGTGTACTACATTAGGGTGAGGAATGCTGTGAATTCGATATGGACCTGCATATAGAAGCTCAAATTTACTACACCTACCTTTTCCTCAATTAGATAAATAATATGTGCGTACTAATATCTTTTGTCCAATGTGAAAGTCACGGCGTGTACAAGCCTGTTTTTGCTGTCTTCTCCGGCGCTCTGCGGCACGTTTGATGTTGTTCAGCGCAATGTCAATTATTTCATGGTGTCGTAGTCGACGAGATGTAGGAAATGTTACTAATTCTTCAATTTTGTTAGGTCGTTCAACATTTTTCAGTATAACAGACGGAGATAGCATAGTAAATTCATTTGGTATGGAATTTATTACATCCTGGAAAGAGAGTATGTGTGTGTCCCAATCAATATGTTTTTTATGGCAGTATATTCTACATAGTTTACCAATTTCTTTCATTAATCGTTCACAAGGGTTCGAAGAAGCATGGTACCTGGATATATAGATCGGAGAAATGTTTCTAGCTCGTAACATACGTATCCATATAGCAGATCGAAACTGTGATCCATTGTTGGAAATTACTTTCAATACATGCCCTATATGAAACAGAAAATGTTTTACAAATGCTTTCGAAACAGTTTCAGCAGTAGCTTTGCATAACGGAGTGAAGGTAACAAATTTTGAAGTGAGTTCAACAGCGACAAAGATGTAGCAAAAACCTCTATTAGTTCTGGGATCAGACCAAAAATGTCTACAGCGGCCATGTGTCTCAATTTAAGAGGTACAATGGGATGTAATGGAGGAATATGTGAAGTCGTATCTGACTTAGCTTTCTGGCAGATTTTACATGACGCTAAAACTCGTCGAATACGTTTCTCCATGTTGGTAAAATAACAGTTCTGTCTCAGTATAAGAAAACATTTTCTGGCTTCATAATGTGCGTAACTTAAATGAGTATTCCAGATTAATTTGTTAGCAAGTTCGTCAGGAATGCATAATAACCAATTGTTGCTGTCAGGGTGAGAGCGGCGAAACAGAATATTATTGCGTACAGTGTAATGGTTTCTAATGGTAACATTATTCCTATCTTGGCAAAGGTGTTTAATTTCTTTCCATACGTTGTCTTTACTTTGCTCTTGTGCTATGTCTTGTAATGATGACGAAATGAAATTTTCAAATGCAACTTGTTGAATGTACATGACGCTGAAATTTGCTTTGCAGAAGTTGGTTGCGATGTCTTGCTGATTGTTGCTGAGAGAAGGGGATAGTGCGTCTGCTACAATATTTTGTGTACCGGGAATGTGAACAATTGTGAAATTAAATTCCTGTAAATAAAGTTTCCATCTACTTAATCTGTCGTGTGTAAATTTAGCTGAAAGTAAAAACTGTTTCGCTCTATGATCTGTGTAAACGGTAGTGTGTCTTCCATAAAGAAAATGCCGAAATCTCGTAAATGCCCATACAACACATAATGTTTCAAGTTCTGTAACAGAATATTTACGTTCAGCAGGTGACAGAATGCGACTCGCAAAGGCTATGTTTTTAATTACTGTAGTGCCATCTTCTTCAATTTTCTGAAAAATGTGTACGCCTAAAGCGGTGTTAGAACTGTCGGTGGCAATGGAAAAATTTCTAGTAAGATCTGGGTGCGATACAAGTGGTGCATTCAACAAAGCTTGTTTCAGGTTCACAAATTCAGAATGTGCTTGCTTATCCCAGGACCAAATAGTGTTTTTACCTGTCAATTAACATAACCTAGGGGTGTCTAAAGCAGAGTAATGAATAAATTTACGAAAAAAGTTAATTAAACCCAAAAAGCTACGTAGTTGTTTCTTCGTCGTAGGAACGTTAATGTCACGTAAAGCTTGAAGTTTTTCCGGGTCAGGCGCAATGCCTTCTGCTGAAATTACATGTCCAAGAAATTTTACAGAAGTTTTACCAAAGTGCGATTTACCGAGATTAACTGTGAGTCCTTGTGCACGAAAAGTTCGTAACAGTTGTTCAAGAATCAGATTGTGTTCAGACCAGTTAGCTTCTGCAATAAGAATGTCGTCTACATACGTTGTGATTCTATCTTTCACGCAAAAGTGTGTGTCGGATGTCGTCAAAAGTAATAAAATTATCGTGAACAAGATTCTGCGTGTCAAAAGTGTCGCTTACGCTACTGGAAGATGCAACCTGTACTGAATTTAGTCAAATTCTATCTGACGTGCTATTATTTTCGGGAGGATGCTGTGGCATTTCCACTATTTGAACTGTTCTGTTATTTCTTCCTGACGTATTACGTTCGGGATTATACCTACTGTCTGGTTCATTCATGATAATTTGTTGTTGCGGATGATTCTGCTGTTGGTTAAACCGACTGTTATTAAATGTACACTGAAAATTGTGCTCATTACTTTTACGTCTCTCATGATAGTCATTTCTATACGGTGAATTGCGATAGGAATTGAAATAGTGTGTTTTCTGTACATACTGGTTTCCTTGTTGCTGTGCATTACTATTTGTTGGAGCTGATGCTATACGTGCACGCGGCGAAACATTAAAGCTTGGTTGACCTTGTACATTTCATTGTTGGTTAGGTATGCTAACCGGTTGGTTTTGTTGCTGTTGCGGAGAAAAACCTCTATTGTTACCAAAATGCATTCGCTGTTGCTGATAATTTTACACATACTGATGATTAAATTTTTGTCAGGTATTAAAGTTCTCGTGGTTGTCATTTCTTGAGCGATAGTTGAAGAGCTGTTTTGATAGATATAAAGGATAGTAGAAGAGAAGGCAGCAGTGCAGAAAACTAAAGATGAAATAGCACTACTACGGCTCGGGGCCCTGTGCACGCTACGGCACATATTTATTAAAGCGTAATGAATCCCCTGAGGTTAATTACGCGCTACAAATAAAATCTAGCTTTTCCGTTACAGGCAATGGCGGTAAAAATTCAAAAGCAAATTGCTGTATCCATGCCAATTCTAGTTTCTGCATTACAGGCAATGGCGGTGAAAGTACAAAAATAAATTGTCGTATCCAGTTCAAAGCGTGTGCTGTGCTCTGTCATTTTTAAATACTTTAAATTTTCTCACGGATAGAAAATGCTTGTAATCAAAATTATCGTCTCTGTACGTCTGAACAGGTTCAGGATTGCATAAGAGTATGTTTGTCTGTGTCACTTCGGATTCTAAGTCACGTAGTCTCTGTAAATTACCTAAGTTACACTGGCTGTGTGAGTGTGACAAATGTTCAGAATGTGCCGTATGCTGTGACGTGTTAGTGACTGAAACATTTTTCATTTCTATCACTTTAATACGTTCGTCAATTTGGCTGTTCTGTTGTTCACATTTCTTATCGACTTCCGTATCCAGAGTGTGTGAAAGTTCTGGTGACTTTAAATTAAACTCGTCGCGTATCTGTGTTGCGTTTTCTGAACATTGTTCAGTGACTACATTAATTTCATCTCTACGTGATTCTGTTGTGCCTGCATGTCTATTACCTAATTGTTGTGCAACAGATCTAATTTCTTCACTACTGTTACTAGCACAAGCCTTAATTTCGTCACGTAACTGTTCTTTAGTATCAAGACGTTGCACGGTAACAGCTGTAATCTGGTCACGAAGTTGTTTGTACTGTTCGTTAAGGTTGTCGTGTTTTTCATTCGACAGTTTGAAACTTTCATTAAATTGTTTGATCGACCTGTCATATTTTTCATTGAGTTGTTTGAAATGGTCGTTTTGTTCTTTCTTAGACTGTAGCAATAATGCCATAACTTGTTCCCAGCCAATATTATCTACTCTATTCTCTGTACTGTGTGATGGTGTATCTGCAATTATCACGTTTTGTGTAACCATTTGGTCATTCTGTAATTTTTGAAAAGGTTTGCCAATCGGATGTGCACTGTTGGTCACTACACCGGAATTAAATAAATATGTCGTACTCTGATTACACTGTTCATTTTCGTTAGAAAAATTTGTCTGTTCATTACGTAAATTTTGCAAACCGGGTGTGTCAAGCTTGGCAGCGTTCATTGTAACAGAACGTGCCGCGTCATCAATTGTCGTTAAATTAACAGAGGACACAATTGAATTTATTTGTTCATTATTAGGGTCAAAATCATTACTAGTGGTCAGTACGCACTGATTGTCTGTAAATGGAGGACTATCATTAAGACACTGAGTGTCGCAAGTACTATAGGTCAAATTATTTGAGTCGGCTATTTCACTCATTACACATCGCGATGTCCTGTTAACAGTTTTTCGCGGCATTTTTCACAAATCAAAATTAATCACAAATGAAACAAAGACAATGCAAAATGCAACAAACAATTACAACAAAGAGCAACAAATTGCCGATGATCTGTGAAAGAAAGAGTGACAAATTAGTAAATGCGTTGCGCCAGATGCAAACTACATTTAAGTAAATAAGAGCAGATATATGACTACTTATCAGAAGATTCACAAAGAAATACGATCCTGGCCGGATGTCGCCAAGTGTAACCTCCCCACAGAATTATTTAGTATTTAAAAATGTGAACCAAGTGTAAACGCCCCACAAAAATAATAATTAAATGAATTTTTAATATTGTAAACTCTGAACAAAATTGGCTCCCATTTATAATCTGTGTGCAGAAATGCAGTCACATTTAATGTTCCCACAAAATTCTTTTCTCATTTAATGTTAAGTTCGAAACAGAAAAATTCCTAAACACCAAAATAATAAAAAAAATCAGTAACCTGTTAAATTTTATGACGACAGCAGCGCTGCGCCTCGGCCCTGTATTCTGAATAAAAAAGCAAAAAATTCTTACCTCAATAAAAACTGCAAATATATCTGCACTTACATAAAAATTTTCGGCACAGCTCCGTGCAATGCTGCCCCATGCTTTGTGATTCGTGAAAGGAATTAATTATTCATTGGATAAAATCTTTAAATTGAAATGAATGCTTTTTTTAAAAAAATTACTTTATATTATAAAAATTATTATTGGGGCATTTTTTTGAAACAAATTAAATGACAATTAACATATATTATTAGATATGCGCAAGGCTGCTTCTTTACCTTCTACAACAATACTCATCCTCCAGAGTCCTGACCAGAGTCCCGAGCTGAGCAGACAGCCGACACGCGCCGACTACCGCCGACTCACGCAGACAACTCAAGACTACAGTCGACACGCGCAGACTAGCGACAAGCAACAACTAACGACATACTGCTCTCTGGTCAGAGACTCTCCTAAGTCTTGCCTATTGCAGGCAGCGCATATAGTGCATACCTCACCCCTTACACAGGGCATTATTGGTGAAGCTCTATTATCAAAACAACAGTAATGCTGCGGCTGCACTACGAGAATATCACCGTCTCAAAGGATTACGGAAGGGTCCTCTTTCTTCACCTGTTGTATGGAGTCTGAAGAAGAAGTTCGAATAAACTGGAGAACTGGACATCACTCGGGGAAGAGGCCAACGGAGGGTTTCACCACGACTGTTGAACATCCCGTGGTCCACTGTACGGAAGGTGCTTCGAACCATTCTTAAATAGTATTCGTACAAGATCCATAACGTACAGAAGCTTGCAGCACAGAACGCACAACGATGTGTTGACTTCGCTCTCTACTTTCTCACAAGGATTGTATTTGACGAGGGCTTGCCTTGAATCATCCGATGGACAGACGAAACTCATTTCTCTCTGACGGGTGAGGTGAACACACCGAATTGCCGAGTGTGGGGAACTTCACCTCCAGTCACTGTGCGTGAAGTTCCTCTGTGTGGTCAACGTGTCACGTATGGTGAGACTTCACTGTTACGTTCATCATTAGCCCATTCTTTTTTCAACAGGTTGGCGCTCAAAGACTAGAGACGTACAGTGCGACTGATCAGCGTTACTGTGATATGCTTCGCCAGCCTGTCATACCCGACCTACAGGAAACAAACACATTGAACTCACAAGTTTTCATGAAAAATGGGGCCCCACCGCACATCGCTTGTGAAGTTCACCTGCTTCTCCGAAACACATTTGGAAACGATCGAATTGGTCTGCACGATCACCTGATCTCACTCCCTGTGATTTCTGGTTGTGGGGGTACATGGACAGGGTTTACCAGGGGAGGATTCACACATGTGCTGATATGAAGTGCAGCATATCAATAGAGGTAGCCAGCATACCTATGGACATGTTTCGTTCCGTTGTGCAGAATGCAATCCTGCGCTTCAGACTCTTCTGGGCACTGATGAGCGCCATATTGAGCCACCAGTAATAGTACTGGTATGTAATGGTAAAATGTATCGTAGCAGCACATTAAAAGTGTTCAGCTGAATTGATTTTGCATCTTTTCTCTCCCCCACGTCCTTGACATCAATGCCACCAAGTTTGGTACTCGTACCATAATTAGATTCCGTGTTATAACGTGTTAAAAAGGGAAAGTTTAATTGTAAGCACCCGGTAATTATCATAAACATACGTACCTCATTACGGGCTATCATTTGTAAAGAAACTTCGTTTCGATATCTTGAATCGATTGTGAGGTATGACGATTATTATGAGCGCATGACTGGCGATGTGCCAGGAGACGAATGGGAGCGTTGAGCGCGGCCGTCCGTCGGATATAAAACCCAATACCTGGAGAACGAAATCAGATGTCATTGTGTTCTCAATTTTAAATAAAATTTCAGTATCTTATCTACCCTTCACTCACTGCAACGTGTGAGCTAAAATCAGTCATACACAAAATTTAAGCAATGAGTTTTTATCTTTGCAAAATCTTTAAAATTTCATGCAATGCTTTACTTAATTTGGTGCAGCGCAGTACGTATGAAGAATAACGTAAAGATAGTCGTTTCTTTATTGAATGAAGATGTCAGACTGTACGATATGCAAAAATAAAATTCTTTCGCTCAGTAATTTTCGAAAAATCTGATGATAAGCATTTCGCATCGGTCAGAACGCCGTCTCAACAAAGGCATCAGCTATTGGCGAGCAGTATGGCCACAACAAAAGCCACCCTTAGCAGGCAATGCAGACAGCACATCTGTAGCAGCGGAAATTTACGAAGAGTTCACACTACTCGATTTTTTTATGTGAAGTACCAAACAAACAGAACTCCCATTCTTAATAACAGAAACACAATAACAAAACTTTATTCTTGCGGTCTCAAGTTTGGAGCACCACACTTTTTTTTTTTAAGGCAATTTGTAAATTTATACACTGACATGGTGCACTGGACTAAAGTTGTTGAATCAGAATCATCTGACACCTTTTGCATGTGACTGTAATAATTTTTATTTTATTCTTATAGAATCTAGATTTTGGCCTTACACCATTTTGAAGTACGAAACAGTCTGATGTCTTCTGACAAATAAATAAGTTTTAGTGCAGTCAATCGATGGCAGTATCATTCAAAAAATTTACCATGATTGTGGCTCCAGCCAAAATAAAAAATTAGCTATCACCTGATAGTCTAAGGAGAAAACAATGAGTAAAAAGGATTGGAGTTTCCTAAGCAACACGTCGCCTAGTGAGCGGCTTTACGATCCTCTTGTTCGACTGATGGTACGTCGCGCTTCTTATTGAGGAAGCACTGATATACTTGGCGCCTGACTCACTGACCTCACGCCGACGGAAGTGGCTCACTGTGGGCAGAGTGCCGGCCTACATAATCGCTGGGCGACAGGACACATGGCGAACTATTTCCGGCACGTGATCTGGTGTAAGGAAGTAGTTCTGTGAGCCAGCGTCTTCTCTAGGTGCCACCTGTGTCGCCTGCTGGCCTGGAGCTGGTGCTGCCACCGTGGCCTGGCTGTGGAGATCTTCTGTGGGACTTCGCTGTCAAAAGTTCTGGCGATCCGTAGCACCACAGTAACTAGCATGCTTAGATGCCCTCACTGTCGGGGAAGACATCAAGCGTGAAGGGATGCAGGTGATTCGCAGTAGTGTTCATGTAGCCCACAGCTGTCATAGTGGCTTCTATTACTACCACAGGTGCCCTGCAAGCCCCACTGAATGTCCCACAGAGCATAATACTGCCCCCATGGTGGCGCGGTTCATGTTTTAAGAAGCTGTTCACTTGGACGAAGTCTTATCTGGATGCGATGTAGTGTTTGCGTATTTGGTGGAAATAGCTGTAGCAGATTAGCAATGGAGCTCCGACTGACAATGTTCCCTAGCCTATTACTCACCTGAGGATCTTCTGTTCCAGGCGTCGGACTTCGTCTCTTCTGCGGGTGTTTCGTAACCTAGTAAGAAATTGGTTTACAAGAGGGACAGTAGGGAAAGCACAGACAATGAAAGTCAAGGTAATAAGCACTAACGCAGTCGCAACCGTCGTAATTGTGGACTGCTTCAGAAACACCACGCGTGGTGCCCGGATGACTAAACCTATGCAGTTCCCAGGGCAATGGGAAGCACTAGCAATTAAATGGCGGTAACTGCCGTACACTGAGCTTCCCGAGGTTGACTTCTCTAGGAACTGCAACGAAACGGGGCTGGAGAGCTACTCTCCAGATTATTTAAAGGCTCAGTCGATGAGCAACAGTTCACCCCCGCGGTACGCGAAAAGGTCCTCGTAGCCAACCTAAGTGGGATGAGTGGTGGAACCGTTCCTCTTGTTCTGGCTGCCTGGAATGGTAGAGTTTCCGCCCCTCACTTTGTGTGCCTTAAACTGGCGAGAATTCGGAGAAGACGGGAGAACCGTGTGTACCTCCGCCACCTCGTGGCTCCAACGCCGATTTGAAATAACTGAACAGCAAGCTAGATTTCTCCACCTTGGGCGTTTGGTATATTAATTAAACGTGAATCCTGAAATTATCCTGCCCTCTTCAACCGATGGTCCTCTACTTAGACAATACTCCGGTAATGTCGGTGGACTTGGGAAAATTAATTTAGTGGTATGACTTCAGTGATGATGAATTGTTAATTAATTATTCGACTGGCCGGAGTTAGGTATCACTTTACACGGAATTTTATTTGGACCTCTGTGATCAGAATTAAAGGAAAAAATTTGTTTCTCTCTCTTCCTTTGTGGTCAGGACTGGTCTGGACAGATGCTGTGGCCTCGCCATGTGCTTGACAAAGTCACTGCGTTACAACGATCATCGACCTAGTATGACCAGGAGCTTAAGACATCTGTCCAGGCGAACAAATTTCGTTGATTTACGATCTAATCTCCGAAATGATCCCATGTCCACTGCCACTGTAATCGACGATGTCGTTAAACCAACATGGGAACACGGAGGAGTAATCTGCTGCGGAGCCCCGTGTTCCACAATTTGCACTGAACGGTGTGTCTGAAACAGTTGTGCCTGCACCAGGAAAATACTCTGTAGTCAGATTTATAAAGCTTACAAGTCTCCAACGTCTGCGGTCTCTGATGAGGCGTGGCCACCCCACACCTTGTCCTCTGCTCGTGGATACCGCGCTCTTTTTGTGCAACATACAGAGAAAAAGTGTTTGTGTCATCCTTATAATTGCGAAAACCTGGAGCAACAACAAACAGATTATAGAGTCAAACTGCAAGCAATGGTTTTAACGATGTGCTAACTAAAGATCCCAATATGTATTATGCTAATTGAAGATGGCGAAAACCTGAAACGCGTATTAGCATAATAAAAATAGATAAAAAAAGCGGCTTGGTGCGGTATTTCTTCAAGCAGTATAATTTCCTAACATTTTACTACTGTCTTTTTTCTTTCTTTTTAATGCGTTGACTTGAGAGATGAAAAGGTGACGCAGCAGTGTGATATGTGTACAAGGTATAAGGCCTAGTAGAAATCCTTGGATAACACAGGAGCTATTGTATGTAACTGACGCGAGGAGAAGATTTTAAAATGCAGCAAATGAAGCAATGGAAAGGGAATACAGGCGTCTAAACATGAGATTGTCAGAAAAATACAAAAGGCTAAGCAGAAATGGCTAGAGATTCCTGGGTTGTAGAAATATGCATGACTAGAGGAAAGATGGATGCCGCCTGCAGGAAAATTAATGAGACCTTCGGAAGAAATAGAATATGAATATCTAGAGCTCTGATGGAAAGCCAGTACCAAGCAAAGAAGGAAGAGCTGGATGGTGGAGAGAATACGAGAAGGGCCTATAAAAGGAAAGTAAACACGGTATTGTCACAAGAGTAGAGGATACAGATGAAGATGAGGCGGGAGATATGATACTGCGAGAAGAATTCGACAGAGCACTGAAAATCTTTGTGGTAACAAGGCTCAGAATTACTGAAGTCCTCGAGAAAGCCTACCGTGAGAACGCTCTTCCTCCTGGTGTGTAAGATAAACTAGACAGGCGAAAAACTCCGTAATTAATTAAGAACATAATCATTCCAGTTCCAAAGAAAATAAGCGCTGAAAAGTGTGAATACTAACATAAGTTTAATAAGTCATGGTTGCAAACTTGTATACAGCAGAATGGAAAAACTTGTAGAAGCGGAACTTCGGGATGGCTGTTTGGGTTCCAGAGAAGTGCAGGAACACGCGAGACAAAACTCATCCTATGTGTTAACTCAGCAGATAGGTTGATGAAAGGCAAACCTATATTTATAGCATTTATAGATTTAGAGAAATGCTTTTGGCAATGTTGACTGGACTGCACTCTTTGAAATTATGAAGATAGCATGTGTAGAATACCGGGAGCGAAATGCGACTTTTATAACTACTGCAGAAACGAGACCGCCGATATTTGAGTATGAGAGGGAAGTAGTAGTTGAGAGGGGAGTGAGACAGGGTTGTAGCCTATCTGCGATGTTATTCAATATATTCACTGAACAAACAGTAAAGGAAATCAAGGATTCCACTCCGTCTAAAGGCCACAAGTGGCCCATCGGGACCATCCGACCGCCGTGTCATCCTCAGAGGAGGATGCGGATAGGAGGGGCGTGGGGTCAGCACACCGCTCTCCTGGTCGTCATGATGGTATTCTTGACCGAAGCCGCTACTATTCGGTCGAGTAGCTCCTCAATTGGCATCACGAGGCTGAGTGCACCCCGAAAAATGGCAATAGCGCATGGCGGTCCGGATGGTCACCCATCCAAGTGCCGACCATGCACGACAGCGCTTAAATTTGGTGATCTCACGGGAACCGATGTATCCACTGTGGCAAAACCAATGATTCGGAAAGGGAATTAATGTTCCGGGAGGAGAAATAAACACTTTGAGGTTTGCCGATGACATTGCAATTCTGTAAAGGACGTCAAAGGACTTTGAAGAATAATTGGACAGAATGTGCAATGTCTTGAAGGAGATTATATATAGAGCTTCAACAAAAGTAAAACAAGGGTAATGGAATGTAGTCGAATTTAGTGAGGTGATGCTGAAAGAATTAGACTATGCTGTAGGAATTAGCCTAGGAAAGGAGACACATAAAGTAGATTAATTTATCTATTTGGGCAACAAAATAACTGATGATGGCCGAAGTAAATAGGATGTAAAATCCGAACAGGCAGTAGCAAGAAAAGCGTTATTGAAAAAGGGGAATTTGCTAACATAGAATGTAAATTTAAGTAATGGAGGGATGTGCATGTATTTTTTAGGGGGGGGGGGGGTGGAAGGCAGACATTTTAGAGGGAGACCTAGGTGTGAATGCAGTAAGCAGGTTCAAATGGTTGTAGGCTGCAGTAATTATTCAGAGATGCAAAGGCTTGCACGGGATAGAGTAGTGTGAAGAGCGACGTCAAGCTTGAGCGTCGACAGACTGTCGCAGCTGCACACGCGCTGGTGTGAGGTGAATCACTGCACGGACAAGCATAGCTCGCGAGTAGGTAACGTGTGGAGCTGCCTGCTTAACCAGCAGACGACACTTCAGCCCTTACAATTGGAGGAATAATATCTGTAGCACTAAATGAGCCAGCTGTCATAAGGGCAGTAGGTTTTCAAAACGGGAACTGCGAGCTGTATTACTGGACATATCAAAAGGACCTTGCACACATACAAAAACTTAAAAAGTTTTCTGACATATTAAAAGCGCCTCGTATGTGCGGCCTACTGATTCTGCAAATATCAAGTCGATAATCAATTGTGCGGTAGCGTTCTCGCTTCCCACTCCCGGGTTCCCGGGTTCGATTCCCGGCGGGGTCAGGGATTTTCTCTGCCTCGTGATGACTGGGTGTTCTGTGATGTCCTAAGGTTAGTTAGGTTTAAGTAGTTCTAAGTTCTAGGGGACTGATGACCATACATATTAAGTCCCATAGTGCTCAGAGCCATTTGAACCATTTGATAATCAAGTAGTTCGGCGCAGCATGTCCCTATCAATCTATTCAAAGTCACTGTTGATGCGAGCTCGCAGTTTTAGCAAGTTTGTTGGTGGAGTAGGCGCAACACAGGACTTGCTCATAACTCCACACAAAAAAAATCTCTTGGTGTTAGGTCGGGAGAGCGTGAAAGCCATAATAAGACTTGCCGATCTTCAACCCCACCATGACGAATCCATCGGTTTCTCAGTTTCCTGTTTAAGAATTCACGAACATTATGCTGTATATGGGGTGGATCATCATCCCGCTGGTAGATGAAGTCCACACTGTCGGCCTGCATATGTAGCATGAGCCAGTTTTCCAGCATGTCCAGATTCATGTATCGTGTGACGATCTTTTTGCAGAACGAAAAGGGATCGTAAACCTTAAACTGTGAGACTGCACAGAACACATTAACTTTTGGTGAGTCTCAAATATGCCACAGGATAGCATGGGCAATCTGTGTCCGCTGCTTTAACACAGTGTTCCGTTTTCACTGAGCCATTCACAAAAAATGTTGGTTCATCAGTTCATCACTAAAAAAGTTTCTCCCAAAACCCATGCTCTTTCCACAAGCGGTCGCAACTGTGCCAAAAGTTCAAAGCGTCAGACTTTGTCATCGGGAGTCATGGCCTGTGGCAATTGTAGCTTCAGTCGTTTCCTCAAGATCTGCCAAACGCTCGGTTTTGGCATGTACAGCTCCCTGCTTGCTCTGTTCGTTGACTCCTGTGGGCTACGTGCGAAACTCGCCGGCACGCTGCCAACCGTTTCTTCATTCAAGCAGGCCAGCCCGTTGGTTTCCCCTTGCAGAGACATGCTGAAGCTTTAAACTGGGCATATCATCTCCGAATGGAGTTAGCGTTTGGTGTATCTTTGCTGAACTTCGTTCTGAAGTGTCATTTCAGTGTTACGACAGGACGATGAGCGTGCGTTTCAAGCACAACATACGCTTTCTCGGCACCTGTCGTCGTCTAACTATTCACTGCTGCACTTTCATGGCAAAAATCTGAAGTGCGGCTGCAACACAAAACGTCTGCAGGTTTACTGTATGAGTGTTGAGTTAGTAAAATATCTCAGTTACTGTAGCTAAAGTGAATTTACGAAATCGCTTCAATCATTTATAATAACATTGTACTTTTTACTTTCATGATGGGAGATATGAATGGATCTATTACCTTTCAGAATTAATAACTTCTGAGCCCCTTAAGTGAAGTTAAAGAACAAATTATCAACAGGTAGCTTTTGAGCAGCACTCTCGAAAAACAGATTCAGAAATTACATTAAAGGAATGCAGTTTGAGTTACGGGCACAAATGTTGATTCTGACATTAAAATAGGCATTTTTAGTGGAAAATACATTTGCACAACCATAGTTATAGTGGCATTATTAGACAATAAACTAAAGTAACTATCTGTAGACATTATATTATCATTAGGTTTAATGCAGATAATAGGCAATGATACTAATTTTGACCATATTATCGAGTAAGATATACATAATCAAAAAACCAAGAGCACCATCAAAAAATTAATGTCACCACTGAAAAGGCAGCTAAATTTAACCCTAATTCATGTACAATACTTACGTTAACAATTACTTACGTCAACAATAACTTACGTCATTTTTATTCACTGTAAGATTCGTCTGCAACCAACGAAAGACATTATTCTAGTTTTTTGTTAAAAAACACAATGAAAGTGGTATTAGGAAGGAGTCAGCTTCCTGGCGTGACTCACGCAGAGTAGATGCACAGTACGTGAAACTCCGTGAATGTTGCTGGTTTAGAAACGGCGGTTGAGGCATATGAAGGCAGTGACCGTGTTGGCCCGGGGTCAATTTGCAATGAGAAGTCGACGCATACGGACGTTTGTTTATGAGCGGCCTGTCAAAGGCGATTAAAGGGTTTGTAGTTTTTCGGGAAACAACTCTAGAGACGTGTGAAATTTCTGCAAGAATTCGACACCTTAAAGAAGTTTTCAACAGTTGCGCGTGTAGATTTTAACCATGAATAGCAGAGTGGTTACAGATTCGTGGAATTTCTGCATAGCTTTGTGGATCCTTAACTATGTATTTAGAGACTTGGGAAATTTCAGCACAGATAGGTGGATTTTACAAACTTATCCACAACATATTTTCAAACTTTCAGTTTGAACAGCAGTGTGGTGTGCCAGACATAGTGCATTCTTAATCGAGCTGGTGATTCAATCTGTCATTGTTTTCGCGGTATTAAACAACACTTGAATAAACATTTTCTTTACTGGTCGGTATCCAGCTTATGTTAAGGAAATTTATTCATTTCACCAACCACAATCCTGTCTGCACAGTTTACTCAATTTGCAGGAATTTACAGGATAGAACAACAACAGGGCAGTGACAGGTGTGTGTGTGTGTGTGTGTGTGTGTGTGTGTGTGTTGTGTGTGTGTCCGTTCCCTAGGTACATACGAAGCCAACGAGCTTCAAAGATCTGTCACGCGGTTATTAAACCCTTTTGACAGACAGAGAGTTTGAGGAAAACCTTTAGTACATCGCAAGCTAAATAATATAATACAAAGTCTTCGAGGCCATTACTGCGTTTCCCTAAGGCAGTTTGCCTAATCTATGTAAATTAATAACTTATTTGCTAAAGAAACTATTACACATAAATTTAATGAAGTATCACTGAATTTAGGACATGTAACTATTGTGTGTACGCGGTCTACGGGTAGCGTCTTTGAATAGTAATCAAAACGTCCACGGTCTCATCTGTTACATAAACAATTCGCTAGACTGTTGTCCAGTGTGCTATGTCATGAAACTGCTTAACTGATAATGCTATAGTTGCAGTAAGTACGCTATCACAGCTTGCGAGATTACTTAACCGTTTCGTAGATTCCAGGGATAGTCACAAAGTTTTAATTTTCTTCACATAAAGTGTAGCAGCGACCATGAGAGTTGATGAATATAGTCCTTCCCTACATATTCTTCTTCCACTGTGAGAGTTTCTCACGACGACAGACTTTGGCTATTTACGAAACGTTCTATCTCGAAAATAAGGTCTTATTAATTCTGAAAATGCACTCCACGCAATGATTTCTTCATTTCAGGGAAGAGGGTGACGTCATTGGGTATTACGTCAGGACAATACTACGAGTGAGGCAACATTCGATAGCGTAAAGAAGTATCGTGTTCGGAAGTCGTGGAAGATGTTGAAAACGGATCCACGATTGAAGTTTTTCCACTGGCGCCTCGACTGTGATACGCTAGTCTTCGAGCACCTGGTTCTCCACTTCTCTTGCGATCCGCGGTCCTTTACAGAGGGATGGTCTGCCTCTTCGGTCTTCGTCATACAGACTTGCTTGACCACATTAGAAGCGTCTGGACCACCTAGCCACTTTGTCGTAGTTAGATAATTCCATGTTCCATGGATCATTCGCATGATAAATCATAATGGTGTGTAGCGAATTATTTTAAATTCGTATCGGAAATTAATTTGTAAATATGGGTACATACTGAAAATTTAAAAGTTTTGTTTAAATACTCAGATGTGAGTAAGTGGTTCCTACCTACCATCTGCTACACATTAAAATAACAGAAAACAGTAATAGAATAGGAACAGTACGTGCTGTCAAGAAGAAACTTTTCCAGTTTGCTTTCAAATTTGACTTTGCTGTCTGTTGCTACATTCAAATTGCTAAGGAATATGAGTTGTTTTTCTAACTAAATTCCCTGATGAGAAACCATATTTGCGACATACCAATTTATGGGATTAGTGGTCTGTTGGTACTTGGGCTATGCACGGCTCTATTCAGAGATCTGTCATTGGGTCGAGCCGTGCACGTCTGCTTTCATGCCCATTAGCTTAGATAGCTGAAGTAAAATAGCTAAAGCACTGGCAGAATAATCGAAATTTCAACTAAACAAAAACTGCAATTAAATGAATAATAATAAATGGGAATAAAAAGGTTATCTTTTGATAATAAATTGATGTAGATGACACTATAAATCTATGTTAAATGAAGTGTTAATTTATTCAATTAATCACGTAAACGGATATCTAGAACGTTGATCCTACAATAATTCTGTTTAAAAGATACAACTTGATAATATTTAACTGCAGTTAAGCAGTTAAGATTACAGAATCTGCGTAACCAGAATGGTAGTAGACTCCCCAAAAATCAGGAAATCGTCACTAATTCCCCAAAATAACGAATTCCTGTGCTTTGAGCTAGGCACAAATAATCCCAGAACAGCAAGAATTGCGTTAAAGTTCCCTGAAGGACATCTTATAAAGACCGATCATAATTAAAGTTCATATTAACTCACTCAAAGTCCCAATTGCCTCAGAATTTCACTACGTATGAGCAAATTTTAAAGCATTCGCGACCGCTAATTACTGATATGTTAAACTTCCTGGCAGATTAAAACTGTGTGCCGGACCGAGACTCGAACTCGGGACCTTTGCCTTTCGCGGGCAAGTGCTCTACCAACTGAGCTACCCAAGCACGACTCACGCCCCGTCCTCACAGCTTTACTTCTGCCAGTACCTCGTCTCCTACCTGACTGCCCTGCAACATTAGATCTCTATCACGACTCGACACGAAGTTCACTGTATCACATCCCCACACCAAGTGTTTCAATTCCCTACATAGCCCAGAAATCCCACCTTGCTCCCAAGATCCACACCACGAATCTGAATGTCCGAGAGCCTTAGCAATCTCGCCAATTAGAAACACTCCCCCCCCCCCCCCCCTTCACTAAATAGCAGCATCTGTTAAAATCTATAAAATGGACCACCATTTGCATATCAGGAAATTTACAGATTAGATATATGCCTTAAATGAAAGAACATCTTCTCCCTCTGCAGTAGAGACCAAACGCGATGCTGGATGTATAAAGGCATAGACATAATCAGCTTATAATGGTCTAGTGCATATGCAATTATAACAAACAATAAATAATACACGTTAAAACATGAAATTGAATTTTGACCTGCTTCACTGATGAATAATATCACACTCAGTCTGTTTATGGTATTAAATCCTACGGATTATTTAGCGTTTTAAGTTACAAAGGCCAACATAAATATTAGTTGTAATTCAGAAACAGTTAATAATTGAGATAAACGTAAAATAGTCGCGTATATCCACACCTGAGATTGCCATACTACTTTCATTGCCCGTATGTCTGTGGAGGATATTATGATATGACACATTTAACTAATGGAAAGAGATAAAACGCGGTAATTCAATAAATACAATATGTATCCATGTGTGACTTTCAAGGGTGGTAGCTAGAGTCTTGAGCCATCACCCAGTATTTAATTTATAAAGATCACATCAAGCGTTTAGCAGTTATTAATTTGTAGTGACTATTGAAGGTAAGTAGAATCGGTTACAAATCACAGATGAATCGCAATACGATGACTATGGTTTGAGTTGCACAGTTCACCGTCTGTACTGTTCAGTGTGCATGTCTGCCCAAGTTTGCCAGTCAACAGTTGTGGCACTGTGAGGTGAGCCCATCCACCACGGCAAGATCGTAACCCGTCGGATGGGGCGGCCTGAGTGACCGAGTGGTTCTAGGCGCTACAGTCTGGAACCGCGCGACCGCTACGGTCGCAGGTTCGAATCCTGCATCGGGCATGGTTGTGTGTGATGTCCTTAGGTTAGTTAGGTTTAAGTAGTTCTAAGTTCTAGAGGACTGATGACCTCAGAAGTAAGTTCCATAGTGCTGAGAGCCATTTGAACCATTTTTTTGACCATCGCATGGGAAAAATCGATTTTGTAGTTGTCCTGAGGCCAAGCACAGCATAAAAAGCAAAACGACATCGGTTTTCAATCGTCCTGGGGCCAAAAAGCTGCATAAAAGTCAAAGTGTCATCGATTTGTAATTGTCGTAAGACTAGCGCCAAACATGTTGAGTATTCTACCGTTTTCTGCCACAAGATGAAACCGAGAAACAGCATGGTGCAGAACAAATCGGAGTGCCTCGGGTGTCATGCTCAGAATGTGTTGCACAAGCCTGCTTTCAATTAATATACGTCCGTAACTAGAACACTAAACACAACATCTTTCAGATAACCGCACAGCCAGATACCACACGAATTTAGATCAGGTGATCTGGGTAGCCAGGCTGTAGGGAAATGACGACTGATAATTCTAGTATTTCGGAAAGTACAGGTAATAGAACCCACAGGACCCAACTCCTCGAAAAAATACGACCCTAAGATAAATGTCATCAACCCGCACCACTCACTGACCTTTCTAGAATGAAGTGGTACCGTTTGATGTGCGTGTGGATTTTCTGTTGTTCATATTCTGCAATTATGCATATTAACGTGTCCTTGGAGGTGGAAATGGGCTTCGTCTGTCCACAGACTGTTCCATGGCCTTTCATTGCCCACTTCCTTGAGAGCTAGATATATCAGAGAGAACGTTTGTCTTGCTGGTAGGTCAGCAAAATGGTTGAAATGGCTCTAAGCACTATGGGACTTTTAACATCTGAGGTCATGAGTCCCCTAGACTTAGAACTATTTAAACCTAACTAATCTAAGGACATCACACACATCCATGCCCGAGGCAGGATTCGAACCTGCGACCGTAACAGCCACGTGGTTCCGGGCTGAAGCGCCTAGAACCGCTCGGCCACCGCGGCCGGGTAGGTCAGCAGAGAACAAAAGCTGAACATGAGTAATTTTGAATGGATAGCAATGCAGAATTTTTCGTAGGGTTGTGTGCATCGTGCCCACAGGCATATCCAGTGTTTGGGCAATTCCCCATGCACTGCATGTTTGCAAACCACCGCTCTACTCCTCCTGCAATGCTGGCCCCGTCTTAGACAGGCATAGGATCAACTGCTTTCCTCCCTCTGCTACATCGCACTTCAAAAGAAGCTTTCTTTTCGGATTTTGTAATCATTTTGTAGAAGAGCTTTACCGGCAGCATGCGATCTTTCGTGGATACTGTCATGTAGGGCATCTTGGACGCAAACTCAGGAGCAGCCGTGTGCTGCATGTCTATTAGTGTGCATATTCTGACACGTACAGCGCCAACTATTGGTCAAATTTTCGTTAAATCGCTTTTTGTTCCATGACCTTTCCCCTTCCGTTAATATTATGCTGTTAAAATTTGACTACATTGTGGACAGTGGTTCACTCTCTACAGCGTTTTGAAACTAGAACTTTCATTGTGGACACCCTGAGTATTTGTTAACTTTGTTCAGCTAACTTCTACAGTTATTATAATATATGTACATAATATATAAGTTTTAATAAATCATGCTCCATCACACAAGCATGCAGATATGTTAGGGTTAATCGAACTGCGAAACATCTAATTATTATAGAATATTT
Organism: Schistocerca piceifrons; assembly: GCF_021461385.2. NCBI lineage: Eukaryota > Metazoa > Arthropoda > Insecta > Orthoptera > Acrididae > Schistocerca > Schistocerca piceifrons. The sequence goes on from NC_060141.1 coordinate 193,177,063, forward strand.
CAATATGGCCATATTTCAGTGTAGCAAAAGCCGCCAATGTACCAGACATAAAGCAAGCTGGAGGTCCGCCGCTTGCTGGGGAAAAATCCTACTACTGTCTGCTGTTAGCCGGTCATTTGTCAACGCATGCGGTCTGCCCGGAAAGCCCATGAAATCGGACCATACTTTCATAATACGTGTTAAAACTTCTCTCTGGCTTATACCCCGAGCACATGCGTTATGTTACACTGACATTTTAAGTCACTGGGAAGTGATGAAATTTTTTTTTTTTTTTGCTGTGTTTCACGCCCTTTTGCCGCAAAGACAACTGTAATTCGGAATACTCAATGTCATTTTTCCTTCTGTTAATGTAAATATTATGTAAATTTTCCTCTTGAACTGCAGTGGATTATTTATAACAAACTTCACTAGCGAATAACTATACAGTGAAGCAGTGATCAGAATGCCCAACTTCTTAAACGAATGTCTACAAGATGATATTATTCTTACAGCACGTCTCTGAGCAACGAAGACTTCCTTTCGCAAAGATAAGTTACCTCAGAACATTATTCCATATCACGTTACTGAATGATAATATGCAAAATATGTCAACTTACTGATTTGTCTCCCCCCAAGATTTTCAATGATTGTTAAGTGCAAATGTGGCTGAACTGAGATGTTTCAGGAGTTCTAAAATGTGCCTTTTTCAAGTTTGAAAAAATCGTTCAAATGGCTCTGAGCACTATGGGAGTCAACATCTAAGGTCATCAGTCCCCTAGAACTTAGAACTACTTAAACCTAACTAACCTGAGGACCTCACACAGATCCATGTCCGAGGTAGGATTCGAACCTGCGATCGTAGCGATCGCGCGGTTCCAGACTGAAGCGCCTAGAAACGCTCGGTCTTAGCGGCCGGCTTCAAGTTTGATTTCTGATCGATATGGACAGCTATAAATTAGGAAGTTTTTACCCTTTACACCATTTCCTCATCTTTTCTTACGGTGTAGTAACTCTAGATGTGCAAAACTGAGTATATTGTGTCTTTTTGAAATTGAGATTGAGACCATTCGCAGAAAACCGTCAAATATGCTGTTAAGAACGTTGTTTGATACCGGTGTCCTCAGCAAAAAGAAATAATTCTGCTTGTTGTGTATTACATGAAAGATCTTTTACATACATGAAGAATAATGGTGAACCTAAAATAGAGCCATGGGAAACCCCACACGTGATTTCTCCCCAGTTAGAAGAATCTCTCCTCTTACCTTGGTTGAATTACTAAGTACAGCTTTTTGCATTTTTTAGGTTGGGTATGAGATTGTCCATTGGTTGACAACACCATAAATTTCATTAGACTCTGTACTTGCAATTACACAAACTCAATATGGATTGCTGCAGCACATTCCTCTTCAAATGCAGAAAACGAATTACCACACAATACTACATTTTATCAGTAGGTTGCGACATTTTATTTTGGATCCTCCAGCGACGTGATACGGCATTGCGGTGCGCGGATTTCAGTGTTTACGAGGATGCAGACATGTACCTGCAAATAAACAAAAAAACCATACGTAACTTTATTTTGCCTAAGTAACAATTAAAATTTGAGAATGTGTATCGACGAATTTCATTCAAAATTTTAGGGCTGGTGATGATAGTATCTGACGGATGGTTCTAATTTTACGTTCGGCGTCATTGGATGCGTTGCACTAGCTGATGTAGGTAAGGACAGGGCACCAACATTCACGCCATGTAAATTTGAGATTTGTTTGGATGTAATACTCAACTAGTAGATTTTTTAAATTTTTTTTGTGGGTTTGTTTTCTGTACCATACATGGTACAGAAAATATCCTATCAAAAATTGAAAAAAGTGTCTCGTTGCATATTACACGCAAACAGATCGTCAATTTGAATCACAGTTTCAGTCCGCCATCCTCAACAGATGTAGTGAACCCACTTGGTGTAATTTAGATGAACCATGAAAATCCTAAGTAATAAAATAGGAACGTATTTTAATCTTGAGTACGAATTCGATGTCTCAGCGGCTGCGCCGTCTCGTTCGACGAGTATGAAGACTCTGGGGTGTCGTCTCGGTCGGGACGCTGAATTGAAGAAACTTGTGGATTTTCTCCTTGCTTCGCGGCCAGTGCACGACAAGGAGGCTGCGTGCGGCAGAGAGAGAGAGATTGGCGGTCAGCCTAGACCCCGATGGACGTTTGATTGTCCGGCGGGACATGGTTCCGCCATCAGCGCGTCTCCCGGGGCGGCCGGCCGGATACCGATTCATTTCTATGCTAATTCCCGCGGCGCTGGCCGGATTTGCGTGGCTTCCCGCGAGCAGGCGCCACCAAAGCCCGCTTAGCTCGCCCTACCACCGAGGGGCGACAGGGGCGAGCGCCAAGGAAGAGGGAGTAGCGGACGCAGCGGGCAATTATAGACCTATATCACTCTACCTGCATTCCTTAAGGGGGGACGTTCACGAAAAACACTCACTACTTAAAACACGCACCAACTCCATAATTCTGACAATAAGCGACTGAAATTTTGCGTCGTATTTTACATGAAATTAACACATGTACTGTTAAGTTCCTTCGATTATGTATATTTAACTTTTATGGAATTTGGAATTTTCTCTCAGAACTTATTCGGAGATTTCTGCAAATTTTTCTCTGTTTAATGTCCATATAGTAATCGTCTCACAAGAGGTTTTTAAATACATCGAATACGAGAATTTTAATAATCTTTTAATCATAATTGTGTAAGTACAATACTGGCCATTAAAATTGCTACACCAAGAAGAAATGCAGATGATAAACGGGTATTCAATGGACAATATATTATATAAGAACTGACATATGATTACATTTTCACGCAGTTTGGGTGCATAGATCCTGAGAAATCAGTACCCAGGACAACCACCTCTGGCCGTAATAACGGCCTTGATACGCCTGGGCATTGAGTCAAACAGAGCTTTGATGGCGTGTACAGTTACAGCTGCCCATGCAGCTTCAACACGATACCACAGTTCATCAATAGTAGTAACTGGCATATTGTAACGAACCAGCTGTTCGGCCACCATTGACCAGACGTTTTCAATTGGTGAGAGATCTGGACAATGTGCTGGCCAGGGCAGCAGTCGAACATTTTCAGTATCCAGAAAGGTCCGTACAGGACCTGCAACATGCGGTCGTGCATTATCCTGGTGAAATGTAGGGTTTCGCAGGGATCGAATGAAGGGTAGAGCTACGGGTCGTAACACACCATCGTTGAGTACACCACTGCAGGCGCACCTGTCTGTGATGCAGCGTAAAGGGTAACCGCAGCCATGGTCTCCGAGCTGATAGTCCATGCTACTGCAAACGTCGTCGAACTATTCGTGCACATGGTTGTTGTCTTGCAAACGTCCCCATCTGTTGACTCAGGGATCGAGAGGTGGCTGCACGATCCGTTACAGCCATGCGGATAAGATGCCTGTCATCTCGACTGCTAGTGATACGAGGCCGTTGGGATCCAGCACGGCGTTCCTTATTACCCTCCTGAACCCACCGATTCCATATTCTGCTAACAGTCATTGGATCTCGACCTACGCGAGCAGCAATGTGGCGATACGATAAACCGCAATCGCGATAGGCTACAATCCGACCTTTATCAAAGTCGGAAACGTGATGGTACGGATTTCTCCTCCTTACACGAGGCATCACAACAACGTTTCACCAGGCAACGCCGGTCAACTGCTGTTTGTGTATGAGAAATCTGTTGGAAACTTTCCTCATATCAGCACGTTGTAGGTGTCGCCACTGGCGCCAAACTTGTGTGAATGCTCTGAAAAGCTAATCATTTGCATATCAGAGCATCTTCTTCCTGTCGGTTAAATTTCGCGTCTGTAGCACGTCATCTTCGTGGTCTAGCAATTTTCATGGCTAGTAGTGTATAATACACTGAAGCGCCAAAGAAACTGGTATAGGCATGTGTATTCAAATACAGAGATATGTAAACAGGCGGAATACGGCGCTGCGGTCGGCAACGCCTATGAAAGACAACAAGTGTCTGGCGCAGTTGTTACATCGGTTACTGCTGTTACCATCCCAGGTTATCAAAATTTAAGTGAGTTTGTAAGTGGTGGTATAGTAGGCGCACGAGCGATGGGACACAGCATCTCCGAGGTAGCGATAACGTGGAGATTTACCCGTCCGACCATTTCACGAGTGTACCGTGAATATCAGGAAACCTGTAAAACATCAAATCTCCGCCATCGCTGCGGTCGGGTAAGATCGTGCAAGAACGGGACCAATGACGACTGAAGAGAATCGTTCAACGTGACAGAAGTGAAATCCTTCAGCAGATTGCTGCAGATTTCAATACTGGACCATCAACAAGTGTCAGCTTGCGAACCATTCAACGAAAAATCATCGATATGGGCTTTCGGAGCCGAACGCCCACGATGACTGCTCGACACAAAGCCTTACGCCTCGCCTGGGCTCGCAACACCGACATTGGACTGTTGATGATGTAAACATATTGCCTGGTCGGACGAGTCTGGTTTCAAATTGTATCGAGCGGATGGTCGTGTACGAGCATGGAGACAACCTCATGTCAGCAAGAGACTGTTCAAGCCAGTGGAGGTTCTGTAATGATGTAGTGCTTGCGCGGTGACATAGGACCCCTGATACGTCTAGATACGACTCTGACAGGTGACACGTACGTAAGCATCCTGTCTGATCATTTGCATCCATTCTTGTCCATTGTGCATTCCGACGGACTTGGGCAATTCCAGAAGGACAATGCGACACCCCACACGTCCAGAATTGCTACAGAGCGGCTCCAGGAACACTCTTCTGAGTTTAAACACTTCTGCTGGCAACCAAACTCCCTAGACATGAATATTGTTGAGCATACCTGGGATGCCCTGCAACGTGCTGTTCAGAAGAGATCTCCACCATCTCGTACTCTTATGGATTTATGGACAGCCCTGCAGGATTCATGGTGTCAGTTCCCTCCAGTACTACTTCAGACATTAGTTCGAGTCCATGCTATGTCATGTTGCGGCACTTCTGCGTGCTCGTGGTGGCCTCCATGATATTAGGCAGGCGTACCAGTTTCTTTGGCTCTTCATGCAAAACGTCGAGTTCTTTGACCCATATCTCATCTAACACTCAAAATTTCAAAATTTACTCTGAAAAGACATTAATTGGGTTTATAGAAATAAGTGTGCAAAATTTCGTAGTTCTAGATTTCATAGATTCTGAGAAAAAGGTACATAAACTCTAAAAAAACATTACTTTCCGGTAATGCAATTTAAAGTTCAACCTGACGTTTTTTCTTATGTCACCTCCTCAGAAGGCTCCAGATTTGTCCTCCTCCCCTTCGAGGCTTTTCTTCTGATTTCTTGTTTTCTGCTTTCTTTCCTTCACTAGTTCTTCAACTGACTTTTCAACTGCAGAGAGGCGCTGTAAATCTATTTTTCTCAAGATGTCTGCAGCGACATTTCCTATCATAAAGCCCATGCTCTCTAATAGCATCATCTCCATACGTTCCCATCATTAAACACAAGAACTGTATCGTAAGTTGTAATTCTGACAACTGTATCTGATGAAAATGTGGTTTTAGGGCATGGTTTCCATACGAGTGAATTTAGACACACATTTGGATTCTGGGTTTTGCCAAGCACACACTTTTTTTTTAGAAGATCAGGATCGGCCAGAAACCTTTAAGTGGGCTTGACAACATCCAACACACAATTTGGAAGCATCAAAAAATGGTTTAAATGACTCTGAGCACTATGGGACTTAACATCTGAGGTCATCAGTTCCCTAGACTTAGAACTACTTAAACCTAACTAACCTAAGGACATCACACACATCCATGCGCGAGGCAGGATTCGCACCAGCGACCGTAGCAGCAGCGCGGATCCGGACTGAAGCGCGTAGAACCGCTCGGTCACAACGGCCGGCTTGGAAGCATCTCATTGTGGATATATGGGTTGTTATTCCCCAGAGCCTGTAGATATTTACACCAACTTATGTCGTGCAGATGATGAACGAGATGTTCATATGCATTTTTCAGGTATTTCGAATACGATTTCCGTATTGAAACTTTGGGAACTTACGGTCTATGCGTTCTATTAATAAATTTAGAAAAATTAAAATTGATAATTTCGGTCAATTTGTGGAACGCACCCCATTAAGGTGCTAATGGGCGTGAGGTTGAGCTTAGCGGACGCCTGCCGCTACCACTATCACAACTCGGTTTGTCGACGAACACAGCTACTGCAGCTTACTCTAATGCGCGCGATGCAAATAAGAACTAACAAGGGGAGCCTAGAATCATACTTTCTACCAAGCACGTAGATGCCAGTAATTATCTCATATTATGATCTTCGTTCTAAAACTTCTAACGAAGTATAAAACATTTTATAAGGGAAAAGAAAAAACGTCCACAGCGCCTGCCTCGAGTTTGTGCACACTCGCGTTGTTTCTCACTTTCTCCTTGACAGTATTGTACTTCCAGTTAAGCTCTACAAAATTCAGAGATAAACTAAGAAATACAAAAATGTGTTCTGTCAGATAAAATTATATTCAAACGAGTAACAGTTTTATACGAGTACTTTTTAGGGAAAGTCGAGACAAACAATTTGATATAGGACCCTTGTGCTCTATCAAGCCCAGAAACAACCTCAGATTGGTCAAATCTATTCCTTGGTCGAATTTCTATTTAAAAACTAAGCTCTAACTTCGAACAGTTCTCGAAAGGCCCAACAGTACCGAATGACGTCCGCGTCATCCTCAGAAGATAGGCGTCACTGGATGCGGATGTGGAGGGGCAAGTGGTCAGCACACAGTTCTCCCAGCTGATGTTAGTTTACGTGACCGGAACCGCTACTTCACCGTCAAGTAGCTCCTCAGTTAGCCTCACAATGGCTGAGTGCGCTCTGCTTAACAACAGCACTCGGCAGACCCGAACGGTCACCCATTCAAATGCTAGCCGAGCCCAAGGGCCCTTAACTTCGGTGATGTGAAGGGAACCGGTGTTACTACTGGGGTAGGACCGTTGGCATTTAAACACTCGTAACCTGTAAAACAAAATAATAATAAAAAAACCAAAAGGTTTTTAAGTGTAGTGACGGAAGTGCGACTGAAAGATAAAAGAATCATTCAAATTATCTACGGAGGAACATGTAACTAATAAACTAAGAAAAGTCACTTAAGCCATAGCGCATGTGCGTCGAATTAGTTTTGAGTATCCTCTTGCTCTCTTGCGCCACCGGCTCAGTTCGTAATATTTCCGATTTTTTCTTAGTTCGTTGAAATCATTTATTTAAATTTTCCCGTCAGGGTAATGAAAGAAAACGGACTTTTGAAAACGTTATACAGAAACTAACTGCGTTTACAATTCGATCTGAATTTAACCCTTACAAGCAGAGTACGAAGTAGGTCTCTGCCTATTTTACGAACGGAACATGTAAGTGCAAAATTTTGCCCGTGTCATCTGATGTTGGCAGTGATTAATAATGGGAATCTCAATGTTCAATAATACTATGACCTTGGCTACCTGACTAAAAAAAAAAAAAATCAAAGAAATGAAGCGAAGGTTCTAATTATGTCGCTAAGACTAACGAATACTAGAGTTCATTGCTGCAATGTTCGCTTCGTTAACTGAGTTGTCAGCGCGGCAGAATGACACTGAAGGGGCCCGGGTTCGATTCCCGGCTAGATCGGAGATTTCTCGGGGTTCCGCTTCGAGCGCCGAGCGGAAATGTTCTTGTTTATTTCAACTGCCGCAGCGTCGCTTGTTTGAAGTTTTCCTCGTTGTTGTTGTTCTGTCTGCCGAGTGAGTCGTAGCGCCTCCGCTCGCCTTACTGTCTGTCTGTGTTCCTCTACTTGCAGCGACGTCTGCCGCTCCTCTGTGGCTACCTGGGTCTCTAGAAATCCACGATTGACTTGTCCATACAATTCACGAACTCTGGTCAGGTGCACACCGCTTGTTTTGACGCAGACGAGTACGAGTTTTACGTGAAATTTATCGATCCCCTTCACGTTGAAAGAGTACTGTCGCGACATGGTTCTAAAGTCCCGTTCGAGCATCGCGATAAATCCGTTAGTATGGTGTCACTCGCAGATGTTGACTGCACCAATGTTCCTCCCGCCGGAATTTGATGACAAATTGCTAAAGGGCATATTGACTCCTTATGGTAACGTGAAAAACGCCCGTATCGAACGTTGGTCTACTCAACATAGGTTACAGTGTTATAGTGGAATTGTCCCATGGAAATGCATGTCAAACGCAATATTCCATCCCATTTACAAGTGTGTGGTTCAAATGGTTCAAATGGCTCTGAGCACTATGGGACTTAACAGCTGAGGTCATCAGTCCCCTAGAACTTAGAACTACTTAAACCTAACTAACCTAAGGACATCGCACACATCCATGCCCGAGGCAGGATTCGAACCTGCCGCCGTAGCGGTCGCGCGGTTCCAGACTGTAGCGCCTAGAACCGCTCGGTCACTCCGGCCGGCTACAAGTGTGTGGTTATCGCGTTCGTGTCATATGTACTGGTCAAGATGGTGGACACGTTCGGTCTCATTGCCCGCGGAGGTTTTTTTATTAAAGCCGTCATTAATGCAGCGTCGCAAATTGACGGTTGCTGATCTTGTTCCTTCCACTGCCATCGTGTCGCATCTACTTCTGCTTGAAATCATAATGAACGAAAAGTCACTTCTGAAAATCGTGTAAATGAATTTCCGCCTTTACCTCCGCGACAGGTTCAGAATCCTGTTGTCCCCAGGATAGAAACTATAACCGTGACGAACAAGCGATGTCGCACTCAAGATGGTGACAGTAGGATTTGGCTGTGCCCAATGTCCTCCGCAGCGATTGTGACCCCTGCTCCTCTCGATGCTAGCATGCTTCCCGTCCGAGGTACGGTAATTGGCGGAGAAGTTACCTCCAGCATCTCTCCTGCTCGCGAAGTGGCTCATTCTGAGTTGCCTGCGAGTGGAGAGGAAGCGGAGTCTCCTGGCTCGCATTTAGAAGGAGGGCGCCACAGTGGAACACGTGGTTGCAGCGGCCAACAGCGGCGTCCCCGATCGAGTACTTAAGCGCCTGCCTGTCGCTCAGCCTGCCATTCGAGGGTTGGATTCTCTCACTTCCTGATTGAGGACTCACACTGCCTGGGCTACACTCAGGGTGCATCTTCGACGTGGAAGAGCCCCAACATTTCCTGTCGTTTTGTCGCCCGTCTGCACGCCGTCACTACTGCCAGCCGTCCGGTCCTCGCCGCCGCCGCCGCCGCCGCCACCGCCTGCCGGTGCTCGCCGCCTGCCGGTACTCGCCGCCTCCCGGTGCTCGCTGCCGCCGCCATTGTCTTCGCCCGCCTCTCGCGCGCCGCCACCATGTCCCAACCCACCACGACTATCATTTTCGCCTCTCCCTCAACTGCTCCAACCACCATCACATGGAGCTCATCCTCCACCCCCACTCCCGTCCTTCCTTCCCTCCCTGTCCACCCCACTCCTGCGCCATTTTCGGCTGTAACTACCCCCAACTCTCCCTCTCCTGTCACTGTCGCCCCATCGACATCTGCAGACTTTCCGCCGCTCCCTGCACCACCTCCGACAGTATCCAAGCCAGCACGGACTTCGGCTCGCCATTCCACAGTCTCTGTGCCACCCACGCCCCCCCATCTGCGTCATCCAGTCCTCAGGGCGGTACTGCCCCCTGCCATCTCCTCCTGCCCCCTCTCTACCCCCTCGTGACCGCGAAACCTTCCAAGCACGCTAATGTTGACCCTTCCCCTGCGATCTCCTCAAAGAAAACCCCCAATCCCCTTGACCCACCCACCCCCATGGACGCGACCCCAACCCCCACCCCTGTGACGCCTGCCACCCACACCTTTGTCTTCTCCAATCCTGACTCTCAATTCCTTCATGCCTGCACCTTCACCCTGGGCATCTGTAAATACTACCCCAATGCCACTGTCTCCCTTCTTATTCCTCGCAAGGACTCGGTTCTCATTAAGTCCCCCAATGCTTCCTTCCACACCGATCTCCTCTCCTGCATCCCACGTATCCAATTTGGCCAACATGCAACCCTCACCCCCTACCACACCCCGGCCTCTTCCCATCACCTCCCGCCAACCTTCACCGTTGAGATCACAATGGTTAGCCCCGTGGTCATGGGGGCTGAGGTGTTGGCGGAACTCAATTTCCGGCCCAACATCGAAATCCGCTCGGCCCATCGCATCTTTAATGATGCCGGGCCGCCTTATCTAATGCAGATATTCACCAAATCCTCCTCCCCCACTGACTGCCTGCTCACCAAGGCAGCCCTCATATATAGTCGCAGTCATAAGGTGGACCCCTCCCGTTCTCCAGTCCAACCCTACCACTGCCAACGCTGCCTCACGTACAGTGACCATGTTACCTCTGCCTGCAAGAGCCCCCCTACTTGTCCCCACTGCAAAGCTTCCCACTTCCTCAAGAACTGCCCCAACCTCACCTCTCCCCCCTCCTGCAACACCTGTAATGAATCACACTCTACCTACTCCTCGAAGTCTAAAGCGAAACCTCCTCCAGTCACCCCTGAGCTCACTGTCCTTGTCTATCCTTTTGATGACCACGTCCACCCCAACGACTCGCTCCGCCCTCTGCCTACTGCAGAAGAGATCATCCATTTCATCACCATTGTGCTCCAAAACATCCACCCCTTCCAGCACTCCCACACCCTTTCCCAAATCGCCCTCGCTGCCCGTTCCATCTTCCATCTTACCATCTATGCCACCTACTCCCACAACCAGGCCTACTTCACCTTCACCCCCCACACCACCCTCATCTAACTCTCCCCTCCTATGGTACAACAACACTACAGCATCCTGTACCACAATATTCACTCCCTGCCCACCCACAAACTCCTCTTCCTCCACACCCTCCATTAGCACCACGTGGATGCCTTCATCCTAAATGAAACCTTCCTTCAACCCCGTATCTCCGTCTCCACGGCTCCTTACACCCTACACCGCACCGATAACCTGTACCCTCTGGTGCGTGGCAGAGTTGCTATAGGCCACCTCAGGCACCTCCCTGTCTGGCCCCTACATCTCCTTAACAATCCTGCCAAGCATCTCTCCCTCAGACTCTTCTTCCCCACCCTTACCGTCACCTATGCCATCATTTATGTCTGCCCTCGATCCCCATCCCATATGATTTCCTGGCCCACATTGACCGCACCTTCTCCACCTACATGATTGCCGCCGACCCCAGTATCCACAGCCGTGATCCTGCCGACCTCCAGCGGTGGCATTGGTTTATCACCACCCTCCAGGGAGACCTGGTTCCCCTCCCCCAGCACACCTGACCCAAATCCAACACCACTCCCGATGTGATCCTTGCCTCTTCCAACCTCCTTGGGCACATCACCGCAGATGTCCTTGACTTCATTGGCAGTAATCATTCTCTTGTTCTCCTCACCATCTCTAGTGGTCGCCATCCCCGCCCCGCCCCTCACCCCGACATCCCTCCTAAACTTGTCCATGATTACTCTCGTGCCAACTGGGATGCCTATTGGGACTTCATTCACACCCAGGTTGAAGGCCACGACCTTACCCTCCAATCCCCTGATGACATCTCTCACACTGCTGCCTTCCTGCACCCAGACCAAAGCCATCCACCCTCACCGTCCCGCCCTGCCTCCACAGGCCGTCCTTCTCCTTCGAGAGTCCCACCGTCTCTACCGTTCATTTCTCCGCACTTGTGGCCAGGACACACTTACCTGCCACTGGGAATTACGACGACACATCTGCAACCTGCTTACTGTGACGAAACGCCGTGCCTGGCAGCAGACATGCATACAACTCAACACCACACTCCCAATAACTCTTCCAAGTATTGGTCTGCTTTCCACCACCTTACTGGGAACTGCCCCCCCCCCCCCCCCAGTACCCTCTCCTACTTGATGACTGTCCCTTTCCTGACAACCTCAGTAAGGCCAACCACTTTGCCTTTCACCTCTCCGATGTTTTTATTCCATACCGGATGATCCCCAATTTGATTATTCCCTCTTCCCTGACGTCATCGACTGTATGAATACCTCTGTTCCTCCCCTTGCTCCTAGTTTCCAGTACTTGGGCCACACACCACCATCTGAACTCAACACTCCCATCACTACACAGGACATCAGCCTCACACTCTGCACTAAACGCTACACTGCTACTGGCCATGACCGCATTACCCAACACCATCTCAAACACTGCCCTACCTCCTTCCTTTCAGTCCTTGCTACCCTCTATAACATCATCCTTGCCACCGGCTTCTACCCCAACCTGTGGAAAACCTCCCGTATCCTGATGTTCTCCAAACCCAACAAGCCTCCATCTGATGCCTCTTCCAATCATCCTAACAGTCTCACATTGGTGTTCGGCAAGCTCTTGGAATCCATCCTTATCCAGCGCATCCATCACCACATCCACCAAAACCACCTCCTCCCTAACACCCAATGTGGCTTTCGATCTTCCTTCTCTGCCAGTGACCAACTCCTACACCTCACTCATCTCCTCTCCCTCCAGCTTAACTCCCGTCGCTCCACCATTTTTGTCTTCCTCGACCTTGAAAAGGCCTATGACCATGTCTGGCATCCCAGTCTCCTGTTTTAACTCCAAACCTACGCTCTTCCTGTCAACTACATCCATCTGATGGCCTCCTTCCTCTCCTGCCACTCCTCCTATGTTACCCTCCATAATGCCAATTCCTACACTTCTACCCCTCTGCAGGTGTGCCCCAGGGCCTTGTCCTCTCCCCTCTCCTCTACCTCCTGTGCACAGCAGATATGCACCAACCCCCCCCCCCCCCCCCTCCAGTATACATCTTGCAGTGTGCCGATGTCACCGCAATCCTTGCCCTTGCTCCTACCCTCCAAAGGTCTCAACACCTTCTCCAGAATCACCTTGACCTTTTTGCTGCATGGTGTAACCAGTGGCTCCTGAAAATCAATTCTTCCAAGACCCAGGCAATCATCGTAGGTCATACCACTCGCTCCTTCCGGCTCTTGGATTTCTTCCTTACCGTCTGCACCCGTCCTGTCCACCTCTCCCCCACCCACACCTACCTTGGCCTCACCATTGACCATCACCTCGCCTGGATCCCTCATCTCCGCTCCATCCAGTACAAAGCTCACAACTGCCTCCGACTCCTCAAACTCGTCTCTGGCCAGACATGGGGGTTGCACCCATCTACCATCCTCCACACCTACAAATCCTTAAACTGTCCCATCCTCTGTTATGCCATTCTCGCCTAGATGTCTATATGTCCCTCCAGATCCTTGAGCGTCATGCACTCTGCCTCGCCTTCCGTATACACCTCCTGTCCCCCACGCGGATCCTCTATGACCTCATTCCTTTCCCCCATCTGCTCCTATTCCTCGAACATATCCGCATACTCTACACCTCCCGCCGCCTTGATCTGCCTCACCCCCCAGGTTGCTCCTCTCCTCTCCCATCCCCACCCCATGCCACGCCTTCAATGTTATGTCACCCCTACCCACCATCTCTACAGTCTTCATCTCCTTTCCCAAGGTGGCTTCCATGAACTTCCCCTCCCGGATGATGCCCTCTCTCCCTCCATTTATCCTTCCTATCAATTCTGATCCTCACCCCCCCTCCTTTCCTCCGTCCTTTCCCCTGGGCTCCCTCTTCCCCCCCCCCCTTCCATCCTGTTTTCCCCCATCTAACCTCTCCATAGCTCCCTTCACCCCCCCCCCTCCCGAGTCCTTTTGTATTCCCCTCCTCTGCCTTCCCCACTCCCTGTCGCGTCTGCCCAGCACCCCCCACCTCTCTTATGGGTCCTCATCCTCCATCAGCTTCTTTCCCCCTCCCCCCCTTCGTTTTTCGTCTCCTTCCTCCTTTTTTATTTCCCCATCATCTGCCCAGTTTCCCACCACCTGCTCTCGGCTGTGGTATGTCATATTTGTCAACTTTTTAGTGCAGTGTTCAAGTGAATGTTCAGTGATGTTCGTCTTCCAAAGTGTTGCGAACAGAAACCAAACTGTCGCCATGTTTTTTTAATTGTCTGTCTATTATTTTACCTGTCTGCTTCGTATGTATTTTATTAGCATCATCATCCCTTTGTTCTACGTTTTAAGTTCGACGATTTTTTCGCCATGTTACCATTTAAGTCTCCGATTTAATCGCCTGTTTTTATTATTTATTATCTTCATCTTTTTAAAACAAAGTCTGTAGACTGAAGAGCGGCATACTAAGCTGCTGCCAGCCCGCCCCCTTCGAGGGAAATCAAAACTCAACAAAGAAAAAAAAAAAAAAAAACTCAGCCTGCCAGTCTAATTTCGCGTGCGTCTCAGGGAAAAAAAAATTGGTTCAAATGGCTCTAAGCACTATGGGACTTAACTTCTGAGGTCATCAGTCCTCTAGAACTTAGTACTTAACCCTAACTAACCTAAGGACATCACACACATCCATGCGCGTGGCAGGATTCGAACCTGCGACCGTAGGGGTCGCGCGGTTCCAGACTGTAGCGCCTAGAACCGCTCGGCCACCCAGGCCGGCGTCTCAGGACATATCGCCTCGCATTAGACAGCGTACTGACTTTCGTGTTTTCTTTACGAGTGGACGTGGTTGTCTTGTTTGGTTCGTGACTCTGTTGTCTGTTCTTGTTGTGTCGCAAGGTCCTTCGTTGGTCGTGTCCGTCCTCTCCCGTTGTGTTGTTCGCGTGCCGCTCCACGGGTCCCACCGCGTTTCCGTCACTACAACCCCACGACCGTTCCGGTTGCCGTTACAACATTCTCCTTTGTGTCCTCTGTTACAGTCTGAAGCAACGCAATATCCTCCTGCTCCTTCGTCTTCTGCCACCGACGTTTTCCCGAATTTGCCGCCTACAGCGGCAGATAAAAATTAGCGACCAAGTATCACCTGTTGCATTGGTAGTTCCATAGAATGCTTCCGCCTTTGTGACTGGACCTGCATTACATGACCCTTGTTCTGAACTGTGTCTGTGATCCTTCCCACACCTCCGTCTGCAGAGGCCGCCATGCCACGTAGACGACAGAAACAGCGTACACAACCTGACCGTGTGGTGGCACGTAAGAAATCTAAGAAAAAATGTTATGATGACGGGGGTTCTAGTCCCTCGATGTCTGATTCATCTGTAGACTCCGCAATGGACCTTGACGCTCAGCTGTCTACCTAATTCTCCTCGATATGTTCCCTACATCCCTGAATAGCTGTGACCTATGACTCAAGCCTCCACGTTCCTTTCCTTAAATGTTAATCGTGTGGAATCAGAATTGCGATTGGCTTCGCTGTGTCAGTTCATTTATGATTCATGTGGGGACATAGTGTTCTTACAGGAGGCGTTAATTAGGAATTTCTCCTTACCTGGTTTTCGTACGATCTTTAACGTAGCACACGAATATTCTATGGGGAACGCCTAATTCTTTCGCAAAGGCTTCCCTATTGCTGAGGAGGATGAAGTGTTGGCAGAAGAGCCAACACTGTGTTGCTAGAGGAGGCCGAAATGCACGCGTTTAATTACACGCTGACTGGCGTGAGGTCTGGAACAGTTTAGGGAATTAATAGTAGCAAATAAAGTACGTAGTTGATATAATACTTAACTTTAATCCACAATTGGTTTACATCGCTCTTGACGGTACATGTTATAATCTCAATATCAAATGCTATGGCGCCTTGCTAGGTCGTAGCAAATGACGTAGCTGAAGGCTATGCTAACTATCGTCCAGGCAAATGAGAGCGTAGTTGTCAGTGATCCATCTCTGGCTAAGTCGGCTGTACAACTGGGGCGAGTGCTAGTAAGTCTCTCTAGACCTGCCGTGTGGTGGCGCTCGGTCTGCAATCACTGACAGTGGCGACACGCGGGTCCGACGTATACTAACGGACCGCGGCCGATTTAAAGGCTACCACCTAGCAAGTGTGGTGTCTGGCGGTGACACCACAGAGGAAATGTTGGATTCTGGCAGGGGCATAGGTTGCCTACTTTTCAATCTAACGTTAATTCTTTTATATGCCCCTTCTGGCAATGGTCGCACGGTAGATCGTTCGCGTTTTTACAAAGAGGAATATATTTATCTGTTGCGTAAGATTCCTCCAGGTATTCTGTTGGGTGGTGATTTTAATTGTGCATTGCGTCGTGCAGATCAATCTCCAAGTTTTAATTTCTCTCATAAATTACGTGAATTGTTCCGCTCCTTATGCCTGAAAGACGTCTGGATATATAAACACCGGACGTTAGTTAAATTTAGCCACTTCACTGCGACGTCTAGTAGCAGGGTATATAGGTTTTACTTATCAGACTGCCTGAGCGATAGTATTCTTAATGTTCAAGTCAATCCAGATTTCTTTACGGATTGAGAACACAACTCTTAGTCTTGAACGGCAACCAGTCAAATTGTTTCGCCCTCCGTAGATGTTAGACGTTCTCACCCAGTTGACCCCTCGCTCGATGACGTGGGTGCGTACTCTACGGTCCACTGGGCAATACTCTTCTACCCTTGACTGGTGGACACAGTGGGCAAAACCGAGGCTCAGGAGAACATTGATACTTTTCTGTGCTGCCAAAGCGCGAGACTTTCGGAGAGCTTATGAATATCACTATTCCATCCTGCGTGAACTTTATACTGCTTCGGATCACGCCCTCTGCGAATTGCGGATGTTACACGTATAAAGGTAAAATTGTTAACGTTGAAGAGAATACAAATGAAAGGTTTGAAAATCCGATCCAAGCCGCGTCCATTGGTGACGGAAGAACCGACTTCCTTATATTACTTGCTTCGGCATCAGACCCTTCGCCGACGCTCTTGTATTCATTTTCCACGACAAATGATGGACGTATTGTAATGTCGCAAGCTGAGGGTAATGCCTATCTTACACCAGTACTATGTAGAGATCTACGACATCAGTGAGTCCAGTAAAACCTTTTTACAACTCGCTAGTCAGCATCTTGAATACGACAATTACACCTGAACATAATGCAACGCTCTTAGCTACCTTTCAGCCTGAGGAAGTTTACAAACTTATTGTGGGATTGCCTTCTCAAAAGTCACCGTGTCTGGATGGAGTTCCCAAGGAATTTTACGTGCTCCCCTTACGTCACTTTTGGATGAAGTGTTACAGGGTAGAGTACTGCCGACCTCATTCAGAAGTGGGGAAAATTGTTTTAATCCCGGAACGTCCTGGACCGTCTTCCCCTGATAGCTTTCGCCCAATTACTTAGTTAAACTTTGATTATAAGACTGCGGCGGGTGCAGTTAATAGTAGGATGTCGGCTCTGATGGAGATGATTGTTGCAAACCATCAAAGCATCAAAGCTGCGTACGTGGTCGTGCCATTCTTACCCCTATAATCGAATGTCGTGACGTGGTTTCGGTTGCTGCTGTAACGTCCGTCCCTTGTGCCGTTGCTTTCCTAGACTTCGATAAGACCTTTGATCGTATTAAACACGACTTTTTGCTTCTGGTTCTGGAGGCAGTTTGTTTCACTGTTGACACAAGGCGAGTGCTTTCAAATCCGTTTACTGTTATTTCGGCTTCGGTGGTTGTTAATGGCCAACTGACACCCCCGATAAATATCCGTAGAGGAGTGCCTCAAGGAAGCCCGCTGTCAATGACTTTATTTGTATTTTCAGTGGAGCCCCTACTTCGGATGCTAGTAGCATCCCGGCTGACAGGTTGAACGCTTTCCTGCAGAACGATAGCTGTTCGTGAATACGCGGATGATGTTATGATTCAACTTCGCAATCCTGCTGAGATACCTCGACGGAAGGCTGTAATCGATGATTTTTGATGGAGTTCAGGTGCAAAACTTAATGAATGTAAATGCAGGCTTCCTCCATTGCGAGGTTTTGATGTCGCGGTTGTTCCATGGGCTACTGCAGTGGGTCGGCATACGTCTCTCGGTATCATCATTGATTGTTGTCCACCCGAAATGGTGACCCTCAACTGGAAGTCTGTTACGGAAAAAATTCAGGCAGCGACACTAGGACGTGAAAAACGTTCTCTTACTCTGCCCTAGAAAGTCCGAATACTGGATATATATATCTTATGCAAAGCTTATTACGTGGCCCAAGTTTATCCGCTTCCCTCGATGATGGCGAAGAAACTACGATGATTGTCTTGTCGTTTCTTACGGAAAAGACATGTTGTTGTTGTTGTTGTGATCTTCAGTTCTGAGACTGGTTTGATGCAGCTCTCCATGCTACTCTATTCTGCGCAAACTTCTTCATCTCCCAGTACCTACTGCAACCTACATCCTTCTGAATCTGCTTGGTCTCCCTCTACGATTTTTACCCTCCACGCTGCCCTCCAATACTAAATTGGTGATCCCTTGATGCCTCAGAACATGTCCTACCAACTGATCCCTTCTTCTAGTCAACTTGTGCCACAAACTTCTCTTCTCTCCAATCCTATTCAGCACCTCCTCATTAGTTATGTGATCTACCCATCTAATCTTCAGCATTCTTCTGTAGCAGCACACAAAAGACATATATTTCGCTAACGTTATGAGATGATCACGAAGCTTCGTTTCTTTGAGGGGTTGGGCCTGCTGATATACGAAGGAAGACGCAGATGCTATTTGTGCGTACTACTGTTTTAAAGATGACTCAAGAAACTCACACATTCACGTCTCGTTTATTTCTATGTGTCCACCCTGCAAGTCTTGAATCCCCTCTTGATGCTGGTCGCATAAATTGTAATTTCAAATATACACTCCTGGAAATGGAAAAAAGAACACATTGACACCGCTGTGTCAGACCCACCATACTTGCTCCGGACACTGCGAGAGGGCTGTACAAGCAATGATCACACGCACGGCACAGCGGACACACCAGGAACCGCGGTGTTTGCCGTCGAATGGCGCTAGCTGCGCAGCATTTGTGCACCACCGCCGTCAGTGTCAGCCAGTTTGCCGTGGCATACGGAGCTCCATCGCAGTCTTTAACACTGGTAGCATGCCGCGACAGCGTGGACGTGAACCGTATGTGCAGTTGACGGACTTTGAGCGAGGGCGTATAGTGGGCATGCAGGAGGCCGGGTGGACGTACCGCCGAATTGCTCAACACGTGGGGCGTGAGGTCTTCACAGTACATCGATGTTGTCGCCAGTGGTCGACGGAAGGTGCACGTGCCCGTCGACCTGGGATCGGACCGCAGCGACGCACGGATGCACGTCAAGACCGTAGGATCCTACGCAGTGCCGTAGGGGACCGCACCGCCACTTCCCAGCAAATTAGGGACACTGTTGCTCCTGGGGTGTCGGCGAGGACCATTCGCAGCCGTCTCCATGAAGCTGGGCTACGGTCCCGCACACCGTTAGGCCGTTTTCCGCTCAGGCCCCAACATCGTGCAGCCCGCCTCCAGTGGTGTCGCGACAGGCGTGAATGGAGGGACGAATGGAGACGTGTCGTCTTCAGCGATGAGAGTCGCTTCTGCCTTGGTGCCAATGATGGTCGTATGCGTGTTTGGCGCCGTGCAGGTGAGCGCCGCAATCAGGACTGCATACGACCGAGGCACACAGGGCCAACACCCGGCATCATGGTGTGGGGAGCGATCTCCTACACTGGCCGTACACCACTGGTGATCGTCGAGGGGACACTGAATAGTGCACGGTACATCCAAACCGTCATCGAACCCATCGTTCTACCATTCCTAGACCGGTAAGGGAACTTGCTGTTCCAACAGGACAATGCACGTCCGCATGTATCCCGTGCCACCCAACGTGCTCTAGAAGGTGTAAGTCAACTACCCTGGCCAGCAAGATCTCCGGATCTGTCCCCCATTGAGCATGTTTGGGACTGAATGAAGAGTCGTCTCACGCGGTCTGCACGTCCAGCACGAACGCTGGTCCAACTGAGGCGCCAGGTGGAAATGGCATGGCAAGCCGTTCCACAGGACTACATCCAGCATCTCTACGATCGTCTCCATGGGAGAATAGCAGCCTGCATTGCTGCAAAAGGTGGATATACACTGTACTAGTGCCGACATTGTGCATGCTCTGTTGCCTGTGTCTATGTGCCTGTGGTTCTGTCAGTGTGATCATGTGATGTATCTGACCCCAGGAATGTGTCAATAAAGTTTCCCCTTCCTGGGACAATGAATTCACGGTGTTCTTATTTCAATTTCCAGGAGTGTATTTGTGACTTCTATCTTGCGGTGAGCTATTTAGGGGCTAACATTTTATTTGGACCCGTCCTCACCATGAAATTCCTCAAGACTCGTTGGGAAGCAGTCCCTTTGCCAAACCTCGTTGAAAGAGAGTCGCCTCAAACAACGTGGCCGACAGTTTGGTTCACTATCAGTCTTCCGATTTTGTCGATGCGCGTAGCGTCCTCGTGGTATAAGGTAGTAAATAACTTGATTCCAATGAACGAGCGACGTTTCCGTATTGGGCTTAGCGGCACGGATTTATGTAGTTTTTGTACGTCTACAGATACGATACGACATCGCTTTACTTGTGGAGGTCATATGGCAAACTGGTCTTGGATCAGGACACAATGGGTCTTCCTTACTCGCTCTTCTGAGACTGTATACACTACGGACATCATATGAAGGGCTTATTTCAATAGTGCTACAAGTCCATTTTTGTTCATGTTGAGATACTGAGTCCTAAAGTTAAATGAGTGCTGAAAAATCTGCAGTTGAGATACCAGAAATATTCAAGCATATGGCTTCTTGCTAGAGATGAACCTTTCCTTCTGTTTGTTTGGCTCATTAATTTCAGAAGCATTATAGACAAAGAAGAAAAGGTAATGAACTTGTACCACTATTGAAATAAGCCCATCAAATTGCGCCCAGATTCTTCCTTCTTTCCACAGTCGAAAACCGGCTACTGGGGCACTTCGTTCATTATACTGCAGAAGGCGAGGGGGAAGATCACATGAACTTCATGCAGTACATAATCACTGCCTATTGGACATGCTTGTGAATGTTTCGACATCGAGACCTCATCGCCAACATGTTGAATCTTGTTTTCCGTGGTGTTGGTTAATTTCATTTTTCTGATGATAGGTGTTTTTCTTTGTTATGTATGTTCCGATCTGATTTGCTTCGGCTTGTTCCCTCCCGGTTTCCCTGTTCGTTTTGTTTTGTGTTTTGACTCAGCATCGTTCCAGTTCTATTGTAAAATGTGTATAGATGAAGTACAAATACACATGAGCGTATACAATCTTTGCAACAAAGTGGAATTTTTCTCAGCTATTTCGAATATAATCTGATTTCGTTGTCCTTATTCTTTTAGATTCTATATAAAAACTATAAAAAATAAAAAATACAAAATTAAAAATTTAAAAAATTACTAAAAAATTATACAAAACAGTTGCTGATACATACATGGGAGCTTGGTGGTGGTTTGTAGGCTATGTTATCGTTTTTTTCCTTTCTCCTTTTATTTATTGTTCTATTACCATAATTAATTTTTTCTGCCATTTACAGCTTATACTACATGATGATTATGGCCTACAAAAGTCAATATAGTACCAAGTCATTCTGATTAAAAAAAGAGAAAAAAATAGCTGAGTAGTCAGCGTGGCAGAACCACACACAAGAGGCTCATGTTCGATTCTCGGCTGGATCGGAGATTTTTCTCCGCTTGAGGACTGGATGTCGTGCTGCCTGGATTATCATAACCTCACCATCGACACGCAAGTCGCCGAAGTGGCGTCAACTAAAAAGACTCACCAGCCGACCGGTCACCCGACGGGAGGCCCTAGTCACATGACATTTCATTTCATTACTGCAGTTCACACCAGACAAAGTAATAAACATTACCTACTTTAATATTTATCTACCATAGGGAGAGATATAATTTACGTATTTCACTCATACAGTAAAGATAATTGCTATGTGCTATAAATAATTTAATTATCATTAAGTTCTAGGAATGTTTATGGCCTACTCGAATGAAAGTAGAAATTACGTAAAATTAGTTTCATTACAGAGATCAGATAACACCGTACCTTTTGTAACGAGCATCATTACAATAGTAAGAAAATATTCTACCATACAGATCATTACATCTTACGAGAGTCAACCAAGTATAAACAGTTAATATAGGATCACATATATACCGTCCATGATTTTTCGTCGCTTGTAGCAAAGATCACAATTGCTGCGCACAGCGCATCAGTATAGAAAACAGGGAATTATCTCACAACATGACGGAAATCATAACAAGTCGCCTCGTTGAAATAAGACCAGAGAAACAAAACGATTTAATTATTAATTTTACACTTATAAAATTCAGAACATTTTAGGGTTAAATTTACACAAAAATCAATTTCACAATTTGTAAGTGAAACATCAAAGTGTGTTTAATACTCAAGGACGATTTTTGCGAGAAAAAGAAATGGGATTCAAACATTTGAGACCGACTAAGCTCATCTAACCTCATAACACAGTGGAAAATAAAAAAAAATAATGGCCATATATCACACACCTTCATCTAATTAAACTTACTTAATCAATGCCAAAGTGCAATGTGGAAGAAACTTCACGATGTTGAGTCTACACTGTAATTCAGCATGGTGCCCAAACTGGTATTACGGGGTGGTTACTCCGAAAGGGCTCAGCCTATTTCCTTTCCCGCCCTTCCCAAATCCGAGCTTGTATTCTGCCTCTAATGACCTCGTTGTCGAAGGGACGTTAAACACTAATCACTTCCTTCCAAACCGGTAAGTGTAGAAAAATGTGAAGGTGTTTACTTCGCTCTCCACAAGATAAACAGTTCACAACTGAAGTGAGTAACTAAACGTAAGAGAGCGCATACATGGCGTTACATAATAATGCTACGCTGAATTGTTTCAGACACGCGGAAAATAATGTCAAGATTTTGATTAATTTGTAGGCTATTTTAAAACTATCATAATGGTTGCTTTTGTTGTACCATAGTACGATGGCTGACTTTTAAGTTTTTTCCAAAAACAATGAAGGGAATACATTTTTTATTACATATCGTTTGTTTCTCAGAATCTTCACCAGTGAAATTTATGCGAGCCATCTCCAGAAACTTTTTTTTTCACGCTGATGTTGTTTCATCAAAAATATGGTTCTGTAAGGATTCGGTAGTCTCTTGAGGTTATGGAAATCGCTATCCATATAATTTTTGTTTCACGTAAAGGAGCAAAAAGAAGTCACTGTTGGTTAAATCAGTTGAACATGAGCAATGAGGCATTAATTCCATGTATTTCTCCGTCGAATAATCAATTGTTTGATGTGGCGTGAGCCAGTTGGCACTGTCGTGATAAAAAATGATGTGAAGTTTTCTGTTGTTTATCCTGATTTCATCGATGACTTGTGGCAAACAAATTGTGGTATACCATTCAGTATTAACTGTCCTTCGAACGTCTGAAGCTATGGTCGCGATATCTCTTGTGTACCTAATGAAACAAACGATTGTTTTCTCCGAAGTGTTTCGTGAACGAAGAACGTTAGTATGAGTTCATCTTGGGATGCCAATACAACCGATTACTGATTAGTTCTGGACCCCTTCGAATATGTCCAAGTTTCGTCTTGTGTTGTGATGTTGCATACGCATTTCACGTTTTCTCGATGGATGTTTGTGAGTGTTTCCTTACACCAAATGCACCAGTATGTTTTTGAGTTTCGGTTAAATTGTGCGAAATCCACCAGCGAGAGTTTTTCACAACTAAGTGATAATGCAAAATCGAATGTTCTTCAGTCTTCGATATGCCTAAGACTGCTTCTGTTCCGCTGTAAGCCACATGCCTACACTTTTCAATCACGTTACGCACGACTTCATTGTTTTCTGGTACAACAAACGATTCTGATTGAGTTTCATGAAATTAATCTCTGACGGAGTCACATCCATGACGAAATTCCGCGAACCATTTGTAAACAGTCTTTTCCTGGGGTCACTGGTTGCTAAAAGTTGAAGGAAGCGCTTCGAGGCTTATTGGTGATTATACCATTTCAAAAACGCTAAAACGTCACTTAACGAAAACCTTCTAGTATAGTTTCTGTTTTTTACAACGGTGTTCTTGAAACATTAACTATAAAAAAACTACTTTGTCCATTTAACAACAGAAAATGAAAAATTTTAAAACTTCCTTTAGGAGTCGTTCATAAAAAATGTAAAAAGTATGCCTCCTAGGAAGGCACAAAGGAATTTTTGGATTTCACGCTCCGATGACATAACATTCATTAAAATGGAGCAGAAACTCAGTTGCTCTAGTGTGGGGCAGGAGTCGAAAATAGCCTTACTGAAAAAAAAAATCGTGCTACCAGTCACCTGTTGTGATGTACGGAAATATGAAAAACTTGTAGCAGTTGGGCTGAGTCCTGCCGAGTACATACACTTTGCCTTAATGACTACTCCACTCAATTTCGAGGGAACACTGCCTGGATTTGTGCGAAATTGGAGGGACGTGGAATACGGAGAGCGTACGAAGAAGAGCGGTATAATTCCAGGTTTGCTTAGTTGGGAGAAAACACTCAAAGAAATGATAAAACATTTGAATTAAGAAATGCACTAACACGTTTATTTACTGTAAACAAACTACTTAGTCAGTTTCAGGTATGGTATTGTTTTAACAATAGCAAATAACGAATTTCGTGGAAATCACACTATGAAAATCGAAGTAAGAATTTTTAGAATCCAGAAATATTCAGTAGGCCCGTTGCACTGTTTCAGTATTTCGGACATCTGTAGTAATATTAAGAAAGTCTTTGGGCAGTCTAAATGCGTCGTGTACCGCTGATATATTGTCACTGTCGCTACTATGTATTATAGCCTGTTACTCAACAAATAAAGCAACGCGTTTTAATATTATTCCATCATTTCGTAGTGCCGTCCTGTTTCCGACTGATTTATATGATAAGTGAGAAAGAAGTGGTATTAATTTCATGACTGATCTGTTCATTATATAATCGTGGCGTTTTTTATAAATAAATTTCTCCCAGAATTACTAAGATTTTCAGGTTTCAAATGCTTATACTTACTACAGGTCTTGCGTGTAAGATCCCCGAATGCAGAGTCTCCTCGCTAAAGACATTAATATTATATCGATAAAAGTCCTTTTAACTTAATAATAGTAAATACTATAAATGGGAAAGTAAAGGCTGATTCTGCCAATGAAGAAATTTGGCAACCAGTCACTGCTTACAACGCTCTCTATTTACATAAAGAGCACCGTTACTGGTTTTCAGACGGTTGTTGACACAATTATTTCTTTTTACATCGGTTGTTGGCTCTTTATACCTGGTTGTGGTGAAATATCCTTGGGATGGCGGTGCTCTACAATAAAACACGATGTTAGAAACTGCCTGTTTGCATGTAACTGTCTCTAATAACGATTAAGTACAATGGAAACAAATCCGTAAGGTTGGCTTGTCAGTCTTCGACAAAACAGCATAAATCAGAACAACTGTCATAATGCATGTAATGCTAAGATGGACCATAGATTATCAACTAACTAATAAATATTAAAAGAATGAAATAAATAATGTTAACTGTAGAAATTTGTATAAATTATTTCTGACTGCATTGATACTTTCAGCGGTATTGCTAATATTTCCCAGTAAGATATTTAATGATAAGCACCAAAGATATGGGACTATGTAAATTATAAACTAGGTATTGCAGCGTATCGACAAGATCAGTTCTGTTCGTTACAACGTCACAATGCTGGGGTAGGTATTGTAAAGATAAGATCAGTTTGATTAAATCAAAATTTCAGTTATTTTCCGTTTCGTCAAAATATAAAATCACCCAACTTTGCGTCATGACAAAAAGAAACTGTAAAATATTACGCAGGGCCATAATTAAGCGCAGATTCATAGCGAGTTTTGAGTGAGTGCCTGAGCACTGACACCTTCAACAGTTTTTTGAGCATCATAATCAGCGTGGGACGTTGTCAAGTAGTATTTCCGGAACCGGTGTTGAACATTCAAAAGAACAGCTGCATAATTGCCCCTGTGTTGGTTTAGCGGCGAGGGTACGCGACCAAAATTCTCCATCAATTCCATTGGCTGTCGATACGGAAAAGGCTCTGTATGAGCGTCAAGCAGAGGCATACCATGAAAATTCTGAGTTTGTATGTGCCAAGACGAGATGAGAAAGATATTAATTTCTCCCAATAATCGTCTTACAGAATTTTTCTGAAGCAGTTGTAAGATATTGGAAATTAACTATTCACAGCAACACTCAATTTAACGTAGTAAAACATTGGATATTATACTATATTGCTGACGATCAAGCTCTGTTTGCTGCAATAAAATTATAAAAGATGATGTCAATAGGGAAAAGTAATGTCACGCCTGCAAGTGGAAGTGCCAAGCAGCAAAATTTTTATAGACAGTTCGATAACAGAGTAAATTTGTTCTTTTAAATACTTAGGCTATGCTCTGTCATATGTGGACTAAAATGACACCTAATGCAAAAAACGTTTTTTCCCGAACAGGCCATGAAGGCTCAACGATACCGACAGGCCGACGTGTCTTCCTCAGTCCACAGGCGTCAC
The DNA here is from genome assembly GCF_021461385.2 of Schistocerca piceifrons. Lineage (NCBI taxonomy): Eukaryota > Metazoa > Arthropoda > Insecta > Orthoptera > Acrididae > Schistocerca > Schistocerca piceifrons. The sequence continues at coordinate 193,203,525 of NC_060141.1, forward strand.
TGTATGCGGAAATGGAGGAACATGTGGTCAGAGACCGGAGCCGCTACTCCTCAATCAAGTAGCTCCTCAAGTTTGCCTCAAAAGGGCTAAGTGCACCCCGCTTGCCAACAGCGCGCGAGAGGTCGGATAGTCACCCATCCAAGTGCTTGCCCAGCCGACAGCGCTTAACTTCGGTGATCTGACGAGAACCGGTGTTACCACTGCGGCAAGGTCGTTGGTCCAATGCAAACACAATACTACGGTAAAGCACACAGTATCATGACTCAAGTTTTCACAACAACAAAACTCCGTAAACAAACATTACCAACAGTTTAAAACGTTTAACACGATCAGCTATCTGTTATGGAAACGAACCATTGGAAATTATGGTATGAAATGCCTAACAACTACTGAAATGAAATTTCCGAGGAAAACTCCTGGATACTATCTTTTAGACCACAAACGCAATGAAATCCTAGCTAAAGAACTTACGACCCATTACGGATTACCTACAAGGACAGAGGCATAACTGTCTATAGCTTGCTAAAAGTATGCAATGTTTCAGACTGCCACAAAAAAAAAAAAAAAAAAAAAAAAAAATCATGGCCAAGGTAACAAAAATGTTCAAATGTGTGTGAAATCTTATGGGACTTAACTGCTAAGGTCATCAGTCCCTAAGCTTACACACTACTTAACCTAAATTATCCTATGGACAAACATACACACCCATGCCCGAGGGAGAACTCGAACCTCCGCCGGGACCAGCCGCACAGTCCAAGACTGCAGCGCCCTAGACCCATTTTTTTTAAATCTCATTTTGTTCTCTTTCGTTCGTTGCATCTACTCGGGGCGGATATCGTAAGACACCAGTTTAAGTTCGTCGTTGATCGGTTAACTCAGTTTCTTTTATTACAGAGGCCCGCTAACTCTCTGACCGAACACGCTGAGCTACCGTGCCGGCACAGACCGCTCGGCTAATCCCGCGCGGCCCAAGGTAACAGATAAATTGGGCGACCATCTAAGACATGGAAGAAGACCGTAGCAGGTCACTAGCCCTGTTGCGTGAAACGATGTTGATACTGGTCTCAGTAATAATTATGAGGAAAAGTTGAGTATCAACTGAAGCGTACCGTCACTCTTTCTCCCCGCGTATCGTCCACGAACAGAACAGAAAGTGGATACATGGTATAGGTACACTGCATACCCTTCACCACACTGTATGGAGCCTTGCAGAGCGTAGCTGTCAGATCTATTTCTCTGTTTTTCCATCATACCGTAGGAATGTCAGAATTGACATCTCTGTATAATGATAGTGGTTAGAGATAAAGCATATTGAAGGAAACAACTTGGTGTTCGGGAGACGTGACTTGACTGAATGAAACAATGGAAGACATAAATCAAGGTGCCACGTCCCGGATTTCAACTCTACCCTTCGCCCACCCTCTCCCCTCCCCCCCTTCCACGTCACCAACCGTAGCCCGGATTAGGGTGTCAAGCCGTTGCCCCCATGTCTTTGTATTGTGACGCTAATGAAACTTTAGAAGATAAAGATTGAGTGTACCGTCTCGTTGACAGCAGTGCCATTAAAAACTGAGAAATAGCTCAGCTGGAGGAGGATAGAGTTAGGAAGCTACTGTGAGCTTATAAAGCCAGGCCCCCATATGCACCTCAGTCATTCAGGGACGGACCGACCGAGGTAGCGCAGGGGTTAATACGCTGGTCTCCCATTCGGAAGGACGCCGGTTCAAATCTGCGCCCGGCCATCCACATTAAGATTTTCCGTGATTTCCCTAAACCGCTCCAGGCAAATGCCGGGATGGTTCCTCTGAAAAGTGCACGGACGACTTCCTTCCGCACCCTTAAAAACACAATCCGAGTTCGTGCTCCGTCTCTAATGATTTCGATGTCGACAGGACGTTAAACACTACTCTTCATTTTTACTTCTTTAGGGGTGCAAAGGGAAACCTAAATCTAAGCTTTGCTGCTAAAACGGTAGTCGCACAATTGCAAGAAAACGATTTCCTAGAGTGCATTGTGAAAGGCGAGGAATAATTAGTAGCTCACAAGACACTTGAGAATAAATTACAGTTAGTGTAATGGTGTATTGAGGAACCTACAATTACAAACCCCATCCCAAAGAGTCACCGCAATAATAATTTGAATTAACACAGGTGAACCTCTGCTGCAATTTTGTTCCGACGACGTGAAATCAGTCTGGATGTTCGCCATGAGAACTTATATAAACAGCGTTGGGTACTTCAAAATAAATAACAGGAAATGATGTGGTTATTTTATTTACTGTACAACAATGGCCGTTCACCAAGTGACAGTGATGAAGTTGAGAGCGTAGACAAAACACTTCCACAACATTCGTGTCAAGAGCTCGTATGCAGCTCACAAAACGTGAATAGCGGCAAGGGGAAAATGTGACGTGTTCTGAGCGTATATCAAGTGATTATGAAAGTAGTGTTTCAGAAAAGTTTTTTGGCATTTTTGTGTTTACATTTCAAACAATGCAGTGTGGTTTGCAGGACATTTAATTCCAACAATTTAGTAACTAAAATTATAACAATTTACATGATGAGTTGCAGTTTTATAAGTATTGCCACATATGCGTCTTGTATGGATTCTCCTGGTGCCTGCCTAATCTTTGGGTCGCTTGTACCCATATCATACCGGTTGAACTTAGTCGTATTTTTGTGGCTGGAATAAAACTGTTGTGGAAAATCGTAAAGGAGCGGACAATGGGCGTTGGTGAAGCCTCTTTTAGATTGCATACTTAGTACGCAGGTCCAAGGGAAAGTTCGTCCGTCCTCCTTGGTCTCGGGAATTGAGTCTATGGAAATGTGCTCTATTCCAATGAGACGTCCGCGTAACGGTCACTTATAGTTACATAAGTCACTCCCATTAACAAATCTCATGGTTGACGTTGACTGATGTAGCGCAGCACCACCTGACGCTCCCAAAACAGAGAGGCTAACAGTTTTCGATATGAGGCAGTTCGGATTTCTATGATTTCATGGGGAGTCTTTGATAGCGCCTTTTCCATAATTTGATCTGAAATCCATGTCTTATGTCCTGCAATAATTTTAACGATCAATAAGCTGCCTTCACATTTATACCGATGAAGATTTTTAATGCATGTTACAATCTTTCAGCAGTCTGCTGGTGTATGAGCAGTGTAGTACTCGCCATACACTAATATTGCGGTAATTTATATTGGGTGATTCAAAAAGATAGAACAGATTTCAATTGTTTATTATACACAATCTATAAAAGATAGAAACACATTTCTCACATCACTAGATAGAGGAAGGTTCAAGCTTTTGACACTGCTGTGCTGTTATTTGTTTGTACCAACACGGCGACTACACCACAAGACAAATCATTTTGTGTGTTGTAATTTGTGGAGAACAAGATCTTGTTTATTGCTTTCGACCCCTCCCCCCCTCACCCCCCCACCCCACCACCCCCCAGTCCCAGTCACCAGACCTCACACCTTGCGATTTTTTTCTGTGGGCGTACATAAAAGATAGTCTTCGTCCGACCCATGAGCTACTCTTCAATAGCTGAGAAATCTAACTGTTGAAGCTGTCCGTTGAGCTAAATGGGACCTGTTGATTCGTGTATGGAACGAAATGGACTACCATTTCGAAGTTTCTTGAGTAATGCATAATGCTCACTCATGTTGAGTGTATGGTACAGTGCCTGTGCGAACATAAAACTTTGAACCTTTCTCTATCCAGTGAGATGCGCAAAGTGTTTCTGTCTTTCATAAGTTGTCTGTAACGAACAACTGAAATCTGTTCTTTCGTTTTGAATCACCCTGTACTAGCAGTGGCGTTGGAAACGCAATAGTGTGCAATACTGTCATATGTCAACGGTGCATTTCGCAAAAGTCGTTAAGCGTGGATGCTATTTAGTGATGACGTCTCCGTTTCCTTTACGAGTATGTGCATAGCTCTTCCTTGCTTTCAGCGTTATGGGCATCTGTTCGCTTATTTTGAAACATTAAGCATTTCGTTCGGATAGTTGCTGTGTTCACAAATACTCCGCCACAGATTCTAAAAAGGCTACATTTAACAGACTGCACAAAACGTGATAGCAAAAACCTAAAAAAAATTCTATTTTAAAATTCTGTAACTTTTTTACTTACTCACTAACTTATTTTCGGGATTATCAAATTACAATATTGACTGTCACAACCATAGGTAAAGTAACTTGGCACAGACAGGTAAATGATGTGAAACAGACGTTATGACACTTAAAATTATGAAGGCGATGTTAAACAAATTGACATAACAATTGTTAAATTTTAAAACTATTTATACTTTAATTATTTATTTCCCTTTTATATGCACACATCAAACTTAATTTGTTGAAAGGGAAAACATTGGGTTTATTCGTTTGAAAGTAGGGTAGCATTGTGTGTCTTCAAATACTCGTATTTGTTACTAGCATATCAGCAATATCGACTTTCTACATTTTTATTTGTGAAAAATGTGGCATCACATAGATAGTTTTCTATTAAAAGATGTTTGGAAAATATCGAATCTGTCTTTTATGACAGAAAAACATTTTGCCGCAACTCTGTGTGCTTCTTCAGCATGTAATTCTCCCAATAGTTGTGGGTAAGCTTAGATGCTAATTTGTGCCAAAGACTGACAGCAACTTTACTCTTGAAAAAAACCCTTGCTATGTGATTTTCGTTTTAAAATGGAGCTCTGTATTGGTGGGATTTCAACTTTTTTACATGAGTATCTGAAATTTTGTCATCATGTGGGAGGATGTACAATTTTTTGTCACCACTGGTTGCTTAACTTTTTCCAGACCACATAAAGCATGTAATTTAGTTTCTGATAGCGGAACAGATATCAGGCGTAGCACCATGAAGTGGAAGGCTGCATGTTTATTACTCAATGGGTGTTGGGAACTTGCAGAAATTATTATATTAGTAGCTATTGTTTTTCTGTAAATACTAAAATGTATTTGTGTGTGCTATTATATTTATCACCATTCATGTTCTTTAACGAAGTGAATTTAATTTTATTATATCGAGAATTTAAGTTCCAAAGAATAAATTTAAATATCGACTTGTAACAGGTCTGTTACAACTACAAACACAGAACATCATCCGCATACGTGACTCAGTAATTTATTATGCAGCTGAGAGACTGTTTATGCTGTTCAAAATCGTCGATACAAATGTTGGGTGCTAGGGTCTGAAAAGAGTTCCTTTGGAGTGCATGGGATTGTCCGTAAAGAGTATTGTAGAACTGGAAATCCACGATTGAGTATCAGGCGTCATATCACCTAATTTACAGAGTTTAAATTAGATGTACACGAAAGATATACGAATATACTTATGCATATCTCAGTAGGCGCCTTTGGGAATACGCGAGAGACATCAAAGGTACTAATTTGGAACTTGGAAGCCCATATATATTTTATCCAGCTCAACTATGAGGTTTGTGATTACAAATTAAAGTTTGTTATTGACTTGTTTTAGATGATGTAATCTAGTTTTTGTAATCGTAAGTAAAAGGGATCAGAGAAGTATTGCCGTCCTATGTAGCTAGAATTTAGATAAAATCATACGATCTATGAGCTACAGTTTCATATTTAACGAGTATCGGATTATTAGTTTAAGATGTAATGCTGAGAATGATTTTATAATAGTTTTTACTTGTTTCTTTAAAACAGTAGTGTTCCATTTGTATTACAGCGTCAGACAATATCCATACACAAAAATCGAACGATACCTAGCACTGCAAAATCGGCAGGACATATTGGATTGGTGCATAAGTGTATATCGTTTTTCCATAAGTTTCATAAACACCAGCGATACACCTAACAGATTCTTCAGTCATCAATAACATATTCTCCTTCAATATTTACAACACACTGCCAACGCTAGTGTAGCTTTTCAACGTCGGGACTACAGAAGTCACGTGGTTTTGAGACGAACTAGTCGAGTCATGTTCGGAGCGCGTTTTCAACCGGAAAGGAAGTTTCTTGAAGTTTGTTCGATAGAGAAACGAAAAGGTGAAAATCTGAGGGCACAAGATCAAGTAAATAAGGTGGGCGCGGAATGACCTCCCAACCCAACTCCTGTACAGTGTTTTTTGTCAGTCTATCAGAATGCGGGCGGGAGTTATCATGGAGAAGCATCACTCCATGCAGTATTTCTGGTCGTTGTTCTTTCATTGCGTCTCCGAGACGTCTCAGTTGTTGACAATAAATGCCAGCAGTGATGGTTACACCTTGGGAAAGCACTTCGTATTACATCACACCATCGCTGTTCCACCAGATGCATTTCATAATGTTTTATGGATGCGTGCAGGTCTTTGAACGGGGAGTTGCTGCTTAGTTTGGTCTCAACCAATGATTTCTTTTCTTCACACGTTAGCATAAAGACACCATTTCTCGTCACCAATAACGATACTGGATAGCAATGGTCGGTATTGTTCACGAGCCAATTGATGACGAGCAGGCAGAGATGCACACATGATCACCCGCTGGTTTTAGAGATTTTGGCTTAGAGCATGCAGTATCCATGCACCCGATCTTTGATCCCTCCCCACTGCATGCAAATTTCTCACGATGGTGGAATGATTACAGCTCATCATACTTGCTATTTATCAAGTACACTGATGTGGGTCATTGGGGATTAATGCGTTTAAACGAAGGCTTTCCGGAACGTAGAGAGTCACTAATGTCAAAACGATCCTCCTTAAAACGAGAAAACCAATTTCTTGACATGCTCTGTCCAATGGCAATACCTCATGCTCGGCGCAAATGTTTGGAACTGCCTCCGCTGTTGTCACCCCGCTGTTGAACTCAAACCGAAATATATGTCCGAAAAGTTTCGATTACTCCACTTGGCACTCAATATTGTGGCGTCCACACTTACTGACTGCAGAAGACAAGAGATCATTTGCCAGCAAGAGGTTGCCTGGGATATATGTCCATTGTCTATGTTCTGTCCCACTTCCCCTGGTTTCGACGTGACGTAATTCATCTAGGGACCCGTTATCAATATCTCATTTTTTTCGTACTGTTTTTTCGACTTTAGATTGAATAGCTTTGTTGATCGATTTCTTATCTGTGCCTATGCCCACTTCAAAGACAATAAAATCCTAAGAACGTAAAACATTTGAAAAAAGCTTAAAGCTTATGTAATGATTGCTAACGTGGGTGGACTAGGCATTTACGACAGTAAGGAGTTTTTAACTTCAAAAATCGTTCAGTAAAAAAGCTGAGCCTTATTTCCACGTGTCTGCTTTTTCTTTTCAATTCATTAAATTCAACATACTGTTTTAGAGGAATTGGCTGACCAAGAAATGAGAAATGTTTACAATTCCACCGTTCCGAAAAAGAGTGTAAAATTTTCTTTCTTAATACCTGTACAATACTGTTTTGTAACTGTGTAATATTCAAAGACTAGTTTCATTCAGGACGTCACACATTTTTATTTGTTATGGATTACAGTTCTCCTTCTAAAATATTCAGTGCACATGTTACGATCAACCAAAGTGAATTACTGTTTGCCGAAACGAAGTTGACGATCGGCGCGGTGGTTGATGGGGGGTAACGTAAATGGGAAATGCTTTTTTGGTCGCTCCCATCACCCTCCGTACCGAGTGTCAACTTAATTTGCGCGAATACTAAATTACTTTCGCTGAGATTTCATTTGATAAAAACCATCATACTGACTAAATTACACGTTTTTATTTCTGGTGGAACAGTTATTTATTTATTATTCTAATAGAACAAGAAGATTATAGAGGTAACCTTGTACCAGCTTTTTCCATTTTTTGAAAATACTGTACACAAGATACGTTACACATCACAACAGACACTGTAACGTTTTACATCTATAGTTACTGAATGCTTGGAAAAGTGAAATTATACACTAACTATGCCCTATTAGAACAAAATTTGTGTTTTAATACTAGTATAAAGTTACACTGTCATTTAGGGTAACTTCAGACCAGTTTTAAAAAAAATAATATTCTTCGTGTATCTAATGCTGTAAGTAAATTTAAATCGCGCCAGAAGGAAGTCAGGTGCTAATAAGAAATAAAATCAAAGAGAATTAGTTCAGTATTGCAGGTTTACTTTCAAATATCAAAATATTTGTATAGACCTGGTGGTCTTCAATTTATATCATTGTCGCCAGACTATCTCTTCACAGCCAATGAAATTAAAGCATAATCATAAGAATGGGAGGTTGTAAGAAGATGGAAACAACTGAAATACTAACCAGAAACCACAGAGGTACTAAAACTGTTACTTTCAGTATAAAATAATGCTAGTATGTGGTGCAGCATCCATTTGAAACAAAGGTAATAAGTGGTACAAAGTGAATAGGGATTTGGAAATGGAAATGCATTCATAAATGCTTGTATAATTGGAAAAATTGATTGGAAAGAATAGTTGAGAAAATGTTGAATGTAATTTATGAATCTGTGCACAATCTTGGGAGAATTTTAACTGATACCATTATCAACAAACATTGAATATCATTACATTCAAGGTCAATAAACATAATTTGCATTACATACTGCTGCTTCCAGTAGTACGCGGTACCAAATAAACACCGCAACCATTGAAACTGTCTGTCTGTCTGTCTATAAGTTCTTAAACACAAGAAGCACAATATTATTATTACAAGTAAACCAACTTCAGTAGGTGCCTATCAAGTCTGAGTCATTAACTACACACTAATTCCACTGTGTTTAGTCTTGAGTGTGACGATGTCGACGCAGGAACGCTCCTCCAGATTCGGCGTTAATTATTCCTGTCTGCACCGAATCACTTGATGCAGGATCTCGCCGGCGAGTGAAATGATGAACTGATAGGAGTTGAACTTATAACCGTGCGAGTAAATATTCCTTTTCTTAAAACTTTTTGTACTACTTTTAATGAACGATGGATCCAAGCATACGTCCGTACGCTACCACTTCCCAATTACTTTCTTTCGTCCACATATTTAACGATGTATCAAAACATTATCCTTGCCACAAAAAACTCGTTAATTTACTTTGGGCGGTGTCTTTGGTTCATAGCTCATTCAGTTTACATATAGCTTATATATAAGAAAAGAGAAGAAAGAAAAATAATATGATTCAACACAACTGCTATGCACTGACGATATACAGAGATGCACAGTGACTGAGCTTATTTCCCTTTTTGAGGTTTGATAGTCCTGGCCGGTATGGGCATACCCTTTATTTTCGGCCATTGGAGTTATCCTGAATGGTTGTCAATATCTATGGGCATGTCAGCTTCTTTTAACACACACACGCACACACACACACACACACACACACACACACACACACACACACAACACACACGTGCATTTACATTTCAAGGTTTGAAGAAATCAACAGTTTTACCATTTTCTCTCTTAACAAAGTGCATGCTGCAACCGCATAATCCCATTATTGTCAGTCAGCATATGTACAGTGTTTAGCTTGCGAAGTATGCACGTGCAGCCGGTTCGTTATCGTCACAATTCGCGCTTACATGTCCAGTACGAGGCCAGGGTGTCTGTGTTGTGCATTTACAGTGGCTTTCACTGCACAAATTCGTAAACTCGTGTTCAGCGGTGTGATCCTTTGGGAAATCTTTGATGCAGTGACAACTGTTTTCCATATCAGTGGCCCGAGGAATTTATTTCATCTCGTCAGTCTCACATTTTCAGTGGGGAGACAAGCTGTACATCTGACATCCGTCGACAAAGGAATTTCCTTGCTGCTTTTACGATGTTGTTAAGCACCGAAAATTCATGTTACTCGAAGTATTGCCGTTTTTAGTTTACCACGTGAACACGCAGGAATTGTTTTAGCACATGTCCACTTAACACTTTGCGGCCAGGTTTCGTATGCTTTTGAGCTTTGTTTTTGAGTATCTTTCATACAGCTGCATTACATAAAGTTTCTGTAGTGTCCTTTTCACATACTGTACACATAACGTAATAAAATACAAACACAATTACAAAATACACACATGAGTACACATTTTACTCTCGTTTGGTTATACATGCTTTATATAATGTTCATACAATAACAGATTCTGTTTTCATTTATTGTATAAATTGACATGCATATCATTTCAATTTACAGTGACTTCTTGTTGGAGGATCTTGGATGGGTGAGCATCTAGCCTGCCGAGCGCTGTTGGCAAGCGGAGTGTCCTCACCCTGGTGAGGCAACTGAGGAGCTACTTGATTGAGAAGTAGCGGCTCTGGTCTCGGAAACTGACATACGACCGGGAGAGTTGTGTACTGACCACATGCCCCTCCATATCCGCATCCAGTTACGCCTCTGGGCTGAGGATGACACGGCGGCCAGTCGGTACCGTTGGGCCTTGATGGCCTGTTCGGGAGGAGTTTAGTTTTTTTAGTTCTTGTCGCAGCATATTTATCAAGTCAAAAAGAATAAAAGACATAAACAATAGTCGCTACAATAGATACTACGCGCCGCTTAGATAACTACACATGGCCTCGCCTCTCTAGCATTCTCCGGGAAGGATCTACACACTACAGGGTTATGGAAATTCCACTGAAAGACATTTATGTGCTCAGTTGCTCCTCGTTAATAGACTTAACTGTGACCACAAGAACAAAATAGTTTGTTGTTTCTAATAAGAAATGTTTCAAATGGCTCTGAGCACTATGGGACTTAACATCTGAGGTCATCAGTCCCCACGAACTTAGAACTACTTAAAACTAACTAACCGAAGGACATCACACACATCCATGCCCGAGGCAGGATTCGAACCTGCGACCGTACCGGTCGCGCGGTTCCAGACTGAAGGGGCCTCGGCCACACCGGCCGGCTTTTCTAATAAGAACTCAAATTTGACGATACCAATCGTATCAAATATACAGTGTTTAAAAGCGCAGCTCAATATTTACTTGTTGTGTTCTATGTATAAAGTACAACCACTTTATATGCTGAGGTCTACAGAGTTATGTTATCAATATGATGTGTTACATATAATGAGCGTAAAACCATGTTTACACAAGTAACAAATGTGCATAGATATTTCAACGTAATTCAGGTGTTTGATGCTTTCATGGGTAGTAGACGATCATAGTATTTAGGTTTTGACCCCTTGATTATTTGGTAGTACTCAAACTTAATTCAGCATCGTGATATGTGGCGTACTGCAACTTTTTTCTTCTTTACATACTTTTACAGTACCACATTCACACATATCACAAACTTATAACTATATTTATCTTGCGCTTCGGTCCTCTCTTATTTTTATATGGTACCTAACAGTCAACAAGCACTTATCTTTCTTCACTTTAGGACGTGTCGATGCATCATTCCCTGAAAGAAAAAACTTAATACTAACTTAAAACTAAATCTTCATCGATACGTGTATAGTGGATCGATGGCTACCTATAGTGTCTTCATATATTCAACCATGTATTCACTCACTTCAGTGTGCAGTCGTGTTTTCACAAAACTTATTTCATGTCATGTGTGCAACTCTACTTAGCTTATAAATCTGAAAGATGAAGTGTATTAGAGGCGTGGTGGGACCTCTTACTCAGTTTGCCACTTATACTGTACTCGTTTGTTTACCTTCAGCAAGACTTTTCTCGTCTATCAAGTATGATTAGTGCGTCCATTTTCAATACTTAAATTTGTGAGTATTGTTCATATATAGATATAATGAATATAGTAGCGTAGCTTAAGTAAATATCTCGTAGTTTAGCGTGCCTTTCCTGCGTGTATAATCCCTTAGCTTATCTTTGTATGTGTGTTGTGTAGATAGTCGTGGTTGTAGTATAGACTCTCTTAATTTTCTATGCCTCCGTTTATTCGATAGGTTTTACAAATGCTAGTGCGGGCTGAGCTCATCAGGTTTGTTTGTTTTGGGCACTCCAACACTTCCAGCTGTGCCTGCCTGGCGCCCACGTGCGTGTGGTTTGTTGACTAGCCTGCTCCCCAATGTGCATGCACTGCGTCGCTCTGATACCACTTACGTTGCGGCGACTTGTGTATTGTGTTACACACTACTGTGCGTTTCACAAGTTCATTTATTTGTTTACAACTGGCCTACGCACAATGCTAAGCGTTATATTTAGAGTATCGTCGTCCCTAGACAAATAAAAATAAAATTCTTTCCTGTTACACCCACTCATCTTATTGTTTACACATTGGACATATAAGAAAAAATATAAACAAAAATTTTCCTTAATCATTAACAACATAAATTCTGAAATGTGTCTTTCCAGCAGGTTAAATCTAATGTTATTATATGTGTATATACAACTTAGAGGGTATACAGCGCTTCCTTCAATATATGAACGTTCTCAAGACTTTATGTGGGTAAAGACTCTTGTCATTACCCTTGTTCGTGTGTACCAGTTTGTATGCTCCTGGATAGGGGATTTTAGTAATCATATATGGTCCAGTATATAGCAGCTGCCACTTACAGTTCAGTTTTCCAATTTTTGTGGATTTGGGATGTGTTGTAAGTAGCACCTTCTGTCCTATATAAAACTGTGCTGTAAGTTTCAGCTTTCTGTCATAAATTCCTTTCCTGTATTTAGCCCATGTTTCAAGGTTGATTATTGCTTGCTGTATTTTATCATCCACGGATAATCCCTGTATCAGTATCTTGGGCAAAGGTTTCTCCCACTCGTCTACCTATTTGCAATTGAACATCAACTCATTTGGTGTGAATCCAGTTGATGTAGGGGAAGGTTGTTAACAACTTGTAAGAAGGGAGTGACATATTCAATCCACTTGGTCTGTTTACGAGGTATATAGGTCCTTACAAACCTGCTGCATTCCTTAAACACCCATCCTATGGGGATGCTTTGGGATGAAATTTGGATTTGGTTAGAAGATACAAACGCTTTCCATTTATATCCACCAAAATATGAGACATTATCTGTTAAAATGACTTCTGGTTTTCCTACTCTTGTAAAACAATCCTCTTTGATTCATCTTATAATTGAACTGGCTGTAGTGTTCTGTACAGCATACAATTTTATGTATTTGGTGAAAATATCATATAGACCTACTATATACTTTACGCCATCTTTACCTCTGGGATAGGGTCCAGCCACATCCAAAGATACCTTTCCTAGAAGCTTTTTAGCCACAATGGGATGTAATTCAGTCTGTTTGGAGGTGTTAGACTGATTGCTTTCTGGCAAGCAATAAACTTTCTTACCATCTTTAGTACTCTTCGTATAAGATTGGGGAAATAACAATATTTACCTGTTTTGTCAGTGCACTTTGCAGAGTCATAATGGCCCCAAGTATTGTGTGTGTACAATATGAAATCATCCACATTCTCCTCTGGCAAACACGGGATGGTTCCTATGAAATAGAACATCTTTGTGAACAGTGAAAAACCCTTTTAACTTTTCATCACCGTTTTGCCTAAGTTTCGCCCTTACCTTAATCCAGCATGTATCCTCTTGCTGTAATTACTCCATATGTTTACACATGTGGACATTGTATGTCGTCCATCAACATAGCTCTTAGTTCACCTTTCTGCTCTAAGCCTTGTGGTAACCGATAAAGAGCATAAGCTATTATGTTCTGGTTTCCTTTTATGCAAACTATTTCAAAATCGAATTCTTGAAGATATGTACATCACCAGTCTATCCGTTGGTGTGGCAATGTGCAAGTTAACAAAAACGATAGGGACTGATGGTCACAGTATACCTTTGAGTGTTTACACCAAAGGAAATACTCAAACCTTTTAAAGGGCCAAATTACAGCCAAACTCTCCAATCCGTAACTGAAGATGAACGTTCAGCATCGGATAAGATGCAAAGCTATTTACTTTAGGGATGAGTTTTCCCTCATCTTCTACCATTTGAAAAAGGCATGCACCAAAACCTTGAAAAGATGCATCGGTGCATAAACAAAAATCCTTCTTCATGTCTGGTTGAGATAAAATACACTCCTGGAAATGGAAAAAAGAACACATTGACACCGCTGTGTCAGACCCACCATACTTGCTCCGGACACTGCAAGAGGGCTGTACAAGCAATGATCACACGCACGGCACAGCGGACACACCAGGAACCGCGGTGTTGGCCGTCGAATGGCGCTAGCTGCGCAGCATTTGTGCACCGCCGCCGTCAGTGTCAGCCAGTTTGCCGTGGCATACGGAGCTCCATCGCAGTCTTTAACACTGGTAGCATGCCGCGACAGCGTGGACGTGAACCGTATGTGCAGTTGACGGACTTTGAGCGAGGGCGTATAGTGGGCATGCGGGAGGCCGGGTGGACGTACCGCCGAATTGCTCAACACGTGGGGCGTGAGGTCTCCACAGTACATCGATGTTGTCGCCAGTGGTCGGCGGAAGGTGCACGTGCCCGTCGACCTGGGACCAGACCGCAGCGACGCACAGATCCACGCCAAGACCGTAGGATCCTACGCAGTGCCGTAGGGGACCGCACCGCCACTTCCCAGCAAATTATGGACACTGTTGCTCCTGGGGTATCGGCGAGGACCATTCGCAACCGTCTCCATGAAGCTGGGCTACGGTCCCGCACACCGTTAGGCCGTCTTCCGCTCACGCCCCAACATCGTGCAGCCCGCCTCCTGTGGTGTCGCGACAGGCGTGAATGGAGGGACGAATGGAGACGTGTCGTCTTCAGCGATGAGAGTCGCTTCTGCCTTGGTGCCAATGATGGTCGTATGCGTGTTTGGCGCCGTGCAGGTGAGCGCCACAATCAGGACTGCATACGACCGAGGCACACAGGGCCAACACCCGGCATCATGGTGTGGGGAGCGATCTCCTACACTGGCCGTACACCACTGGTGATCGTCGAGGGGACACTGAATAGTGCACGGTACATCCAAACCGTCATCGAACCCATCGTTCTACCATTCCTAGACCGGCAAGGGAACTTGCTGTTCCAACAGGACAATGCGCGTCCGCATTTATCCCGTGCCACCCAACGTGCTCTAGAAGGTGTAAGTCAACTACCCTGGCCAGCAAGATCTCCGGATCTGTCCCCCATTGAGCATGTTTGGGACTGGATGAAGCGTCGTCTCATGCGGTCTGCACGTCCAGCACGACCGCTGGTCCAACTGAGGCGCCAGGTGGAAATGGCATGGCAAACCGTTCCACAGGACTACATCCAGCATCTCTACGATCGTCTCCATGGGAGAATAGCAGCCTGCATTGCTGCGAAAGGTGGATATACACTGTACTAGTGCCGACATTGTGCATGCTCTGTTGCCTGTGTCTATGTGCCTGTGGTTCTGTCAGTGTGATCATGTGATGTATCTGACCCCAGGAATGTGTCAATAAAGTTTCCCCTTCCTGGGACAATGAATTCACGGTGTTCTTATTTCAATTTCCAGTAGTGTATTAGCATTTAATAAGGTTTGCTTGATATTCTGGAAATCGGTTTGACATTGCTTGTCCCACAACCAAGGTCTGTTTTATGGGAGAAGATCGAATAAAGCATCACTGGTAATAAGTTGGTTAGGGACGAATTTCCTGAAAAATAAGACTAGGCCTAAGTATGCCTTTAATTGCCTCTTGTTTTGAGGAACAGGACAGTTACTAATGTCTTCAAGTTTTTTAGGATCTGGCAGTAAGTCTACCGAAGAGATTATGTGTCCTAAAAATTTTACCTTTTCTTGTCCAAAATTACATTTCTTGAGATTTGCTGTCACTCCATGTTAGGAAAAGTGGCTCAGTACTTGTTCAATTAATCTTAAGCGTTCCACCCAAGTGGGTTGTCCATGTATACTGTTACCTTACTCAAAAGTTCACATCTTAGCACTTTATTGAGAGCAGAGATAAATACACCTGCACTTACATTCAATACAAATAGTAATACTTGAAATTCGAAGCTCTTCTGCCCCACATACAAAGGCAGTATACTTCCAACTTTCTTCATGTAGTTTTATTTGCCAAAAAGAGGACCGCAGATCGAGTACAGTAAGGAGTTTAGCATCACGGAATATCATAAGCTGTTCCTCTAAATTTTATGGACGCGTTAATACTGGTACAATGATCTTATTAATGTTACGTGCATCAACAACCATGTGCACATTGCCATCTGGCTTATTCGTGACCAAATTAGGTCTACAATAATGGGAAAATGATGGTTGTATTGTGCCCTATCCAGGCATCCTGTTAATCACTTTTCTTACAGCTTCCCTCTTTGTCCATGGTATAGGGTATGAAGTAGAACAAAAAGTTTCGTGAGCATATGCTTCCATTTTGCACACAAAATCCTTAATGATACCTGGTCTTTTTTCAAGCAATTATCAGTTCCTTTAGTTCCACTTGCTGTTCTTGTGACAAGCACTTTGATTCCTTTACCTTCGTGTTTATTGTGTCGATGTTTACTTCTTCTGTTGCTGACTGTTTGTTGTTGTATGTGTTGACAAACATAACTATTGGATTTGCCAATTGAGCCTCAAAGCCGTGAGTAACTTCAGTTTTATATCTACTAGTACTTCCCCTGATTAGGTCTATTGCAAATAATAGATTATTTACTGTGAAAAGACATTGACCCTTGCCTATATCGATTTGTACTTGGTATGTCCTAAATGTATCCATATCGATTAAACAGTGAACTGTTAATTTATCGACTATAAAAAAATTTAATCGTACAGAAAACTGTTGTAATTGGACAGGAATTAAAGCTTGTATTTCGACTCCTTTCGATTTCTGACCAGTCGTAGTTTTTACCTTTCAATTTTGCTCTGGCAGTGTGGGTACATGCCCACACTTCTTCAGCTCTTGAAAGAATCCCTGTGACATCAGATTAATAGTAGCACCTGTGTCGAGCACAATGGGTACATCATGGTCAAATACTTTGGCTTCAATAGTAGCTTGTACCTTGCTCTCTATCAAGTTTTCAGGTATCCTCATTACTTTGACACAGATCATATTTCGCTTGTCTACCTTGATCGTTTCTGATGAAGCAAGTGTCGATCAAGCTCGTGCCCCCACTGTCCTCCAGGTCACAGAACGGAGGCCAACCGAGACCGGTTCAAGTTTTCTGGCGTCGAGGTGGTCGAGGTGGCATCGGTCCCTGGGTTAGGCGTAACGTCTACTATATGGACTGCTTGGTGTTTGATTACGCCAGTTAGTCCTGCATTGCCGTAGCACATTGCTGTCTAATGAAAAAAAATACGAGCTTACGGAGTATTGGACCAGACCTGCGAGTGGATTAAAGACTTCCTTGCAGGTGGAACTCAACACGTCGCGCCGGCCGCTGTGGCCGAGCGGTTCTAGGGTCTTCAGTCCGGAACCACGCTGCTGCTACGGTCGCAGGTTCGAATCCTGTCCCGGGCATGGATGTGTGTGATGTCCTTAGGTTGGTTAGGTTTAAGTAGTTCTAAGTCTTGGGGACTAATGACCTTACAATGGAACCACCCCATCGCACCCCCCTCAGATTTAGTTATAAGTTGGCACAGTGGATAGGCCTTGAAAAACTGAACACAGATCAATCGAGAAAACAGGAAGAAGTTGTGTGGAACCGTGAAAAAAATTAGTAAAATATACAAACTGAGTAGTCCATGCGCAAGATAGGCAACATCGAGGAGAATGTGACGTCAGGAGCGCCGTGGTCCCATGGTTAGCGTGAGCAGCTGCTGAACGAGAGGTCCTTGGTTCAAGTCTTCCCTCGACTCAAAATTTTATTTTCGCAAAGTTATGATCTGTCCGTTCGTTCATTGACGTCTCTGTTTACTGCAATAAGTTTAGTGTCTGTGTTTTGCGACCGCACCGCAAAACCGTGCGATTAGTAGACGAAACGACATGCCAACCGAAAACATTTGATCGTAAGGTCATAGGTCAACCGATTCCTCCACGGGAAAACACGTCTGATATAGTCTATACGACACTGGTGACGGCATGTGCATCTCATGACAGGAATATGTTGTCGACCCACCTAACTTGTACACTTAGCGAATGGGTAAAAAGATTCTTCTACCTTGCCCGATTTAGGTTTTCTTGTGGATGTGATAATCACTCCCAAAAAAATGATGAAAACATAAGAGTTTGTCACATAAATTGAAAATAAAAAAAATTAAACTTTTCACTCGAGGGAAGACTTGAAACTAGGACCTCTAATTCCGCAGCTGCCCTCGCTAGCCACGGGACCACGGCGCTCCTTGACTCCAAGTGTCCTTGATGTTAGCTATCTTCGCACGGACTACTCAGTTTGTATAGTTTTCTAATTTTTTCCATAGTTCCACACAACTTCTTCCTGTTTTCTCGATTGATCTGTGTTCAGTTTTTCAAGGCCTATCCACTGTGCCAACTTATAACTAAAACTGAGGGGGGTGCGATGGGGAGGTTCCCTTGTTAGATGTTAAGTCCCTTAGTGGTTGGTTGGTTGGTTTGGGGAAGGAGACCAGACAGCGTGGTCATCGGTCTCATCGGATTAGGGAAGGATGGGGAAGGAAGTCGGCCGTGCCCTTTCAGAGGAACCATCCCGGCATTTGCCTGGAGCGATTTAGGGAAATCACGGAAAACCTAAATCAGGATGGCCGGACGCGGGATTGAATCGTCGTCCTCCCGAATAAGTCCCTTAGTGCTTAGAGCCATCTGAACCATCAACACGTCGCTCTTAATGGAACTAAATCGACAGATGTAAAGGTAATATCCGGAGTACCACAGGGAAGTGTGATAATACCGCTGCTGTTTACAATATATAATAAATGATCTAGTAGAAAGCGTCGAATGCTCTTTAAGGCTATTCGCAGATAATGCAGTTGTCTATACCAAAGTAGCAACGCGAGAAGACAGTAAGAATTTGCAGAACGACCTGCAGAGAACTGATGAATGGTGCAGTTGATCCTGAACGTAAATAGATGTAACATACTGCGCATACATAGGAAAAGAAATCCACTATTGTACAGCCACACTATTGATGACAAACAGCTGGAGACAGCGTCTGCCGTAAAATATCTAGGTTTAACTATCCAGAGCGACCTAAAGTGGAATGATCATATAAAACAGACAGTGGGAAGAGCAGACACCAGACTCAGATTCATCGGAAAAATCTTAAGGAAATGTAAGACATCCACGAAAAAATTGGCTTATAAGTCGCTTGTTCGCCCGATTCTTAAGTACTGTTCAGAGATCCTACGAAGAGCGGCGCGTTTCGTCACGGGACCGCTTAGCAGGCAAGAGAGCGTTACGGAGATGCTAAACAAACTCCACTGGCAGACGTTAAAAGAGAGGCGTTGTGCATCACTGAGAGATTTACTATTGAAATTTCGAGTCAGCACTTTTCAGGATGTAACACGCCCGGGAGTACAAATGGGGGTGGGGGACCCTTAAACTGTTTCTCACTTCTGCTTTTCTAGACCGTGCGCCCTGTCCACACCAAGTACCTGATAATTCCGCGGCGGTCGTATTGTTCTGCTCCACACTGTTGCTGGCTTGCCTGATATTATCCATCGAAATATGCAAGCGAGTCAGGGGACCCACTCGTCGTCACAACACTGTTCTACGTCTGGTATGAACAACTATATTCGGAGACGATTAAAGGAAATCGCAGGTTGCACTGTTTACATTCTGATTCATAAATGTTTATCCTAATTAACAATCTTGATGATAATCTGTCCACAATATTACTCAGACGAGCGTACGCGTAACCGACACGACGCGGGTGATTGTTGATGATGCGGAAGCCGGATGATCGAACGAAAGTTATTACGCTCGTCACACATACAGATATCTGGTAATAGTCCTCCTTGACACTAGTGATTATATAAGACTTTTCGTAAAGTTAATTTTTCAGTTCCCACTTGTACGAGCGTGCGCGTAACCGTCGGGTCACGGCTGATTGTTGATAATGCGGAAACACGATGATCGAACGCACGTCCTCACGCTCGCTACAACACACTGGCACTTGACTGCACTCTTTTATGGTGACTAATTTCTACTGATTCACATCAGTTCATTCTGGGAGACCGAACACGGCGCGGATGATTGGTACAGTATGGTACGACAAGCAACGAGAGGATACATAAATACATTATCAGCAGCACTGCTCATTTTTAAATTACTTCTTGAAGCACTTTCCTCTGAATCATTTACTTGTTTTATCACTTTACTGTAATAGCACTTGTAGCAACACTTCAACTTCCATGCTAACAATGCCTCTCACATGCAGAGCTACACACTACACAACATAACAGTTCCGTGTCCCACGCTCGAATTTCTAGACGCGGCTGCCCGCAAAGATACTCCACAACTAAACCAGTGATATGACAGTACACTTACAAGGAGGAGTCGGACAACATATTACTTTCCCACCACATACATCTCGCGTGTTGACCACGAGGAGAAAATTTGAGAAATTAGAGCTAATACAGAGGCTTACCGACAATCATTCTTCCCATACACTATTCGCGAGTGGAACAGGGTTGGAGGGATCAGAGAGTGTTGCCGAAAGTACACTCCGCCAAAAACCAGTAGGTGGCTTGCGGAGTATGATATAGATGTAGATGTAGGTCGTAGTATCCTGTGAGGCTCCCGAATGAAATTCTCTTTGCCTTTGCGTGTTATTCGGCATACGTGCGTTACTTTTCTGGCCAAATTCCTCTGTCTGTTGATTATTCGGCTGTCAGGTATTGTTATGTGTTTGCCAAGATATCGGATGATAATTGTCAGTAGCTTGTGTCTGCACATATTGTACAGGTTGGCCATACCCCACTTGCCCGTTGTAGCTATTGTTAAATTTTTGCTCATTTCTTTTATATCCGCTCTTGAATTTACGGCATTGGCCATTGCCGTTGTGATTACCGTTACGTAGGTCTGTGTAGAGCAAGGTTCCCATCCATGCTGTACTACGAATTCGTTTTTCACTTGTTGGTCCGTAAATCTGTCACTATCTGCGTATTAACAGGTTTCGGCTGTACTGGTCTCTCTTCGCGTATCAAATCTACTGAGTGCAGTACAGATAGAAAGTATTGGGTGTCGTGCTTCGGAATGGTAATGAGTGTTTCCATAATGTGGGCAGGTAGACGGTTCTTTAAAATTTTCAGCACGTCTGCTTGAGATACCGGGTTCGTCCAGTATCTGGTTTTATTCAAATAATTTTCAAAATAGCCTCTTGAGCTTCCATGTCTTCACGTCTGAGCCTCTCTTGTACGGCCTCAGACCAATATTTATCGAGAAAGGCTCTCTCAAACTGTTCATAGTAGTGGCAACGTTCCGCCATGTCCGTAACCCATAGCAGAACGTCACCCTGCGTATATCTAAAAACAAATCTAGTTTTCTGGGCTTCGGTACAGGTACGAGGTAAAACATTTCGAAATGCTCTGATAAAGACCATGGGGTTTGTTCTGTTCCCTTCAGAGATAAATAACGGAAATTGTCGAGGCCTAAATAATCCCTCATCTGCAGGTAATGTTGACAAACACGCTGCACTGTCAGTGTTAGGAGTGTTTTTTATTTGTGGCGTAGCGCGTGGCAACTGTGGTTGCTCGACAGATACAGCCGCCAACAAGTGTTGTTTCATTCTGAAACTTTCGCTGTTTTCTTTCGACGGGCTAAACGCGTATTGTGGGTAACCAGAGAAAGTATATAACTTCTCTAAAAGGATTGATTTGTTGTCTGTCAAATGTTGTTTTGGAATGTCAGTAGTTCTAGCAATACTGCCTCGAAAACTTTCCTGTGTTTCCTTTAAACCTGAATCTATTTTAGCTAGAAAATGACTTTCTCTCTCTTTTAGAGCTTCTACTGTATCTACATAAATCTTTCACTCTGACACTAACTTTTCAGCAAGGGTGCTGCCCTTATCCAGATCCCCGGTTTCAGCTTTTTCAGTTATTTCCTTTACATCTGCACATAACTTATCTCACTGTTTTTTGGAAAATTTTAACTCTAAACTTAACTGGTCCAGTCTCAGACTTAACTTTTGTACTTCTATAGGTAAGTTTTTTCAACACCTACAGGTCGCTGACAACGTCGGTCACATTTCTTATCGGCACATCCACTTGGGATTGGGTCTCCTGAATTTGAGAATATGCTTCACTAAAGTTCCGTAACTCATCTACAAGTTGTTCTTATTTATCTTCTACCAATGATACTCTTCCAGTCAACGTATTTATATTGCGGGATATGTCAGCAATTATTTCTTGTTTTAGTTGTTTACCTAGCTCTACCAACTTTCCGGATAGTTCGTCAGATAATTCATTGCGTATAGGTTTGCTCACCTCACTGAACTGTTGACTAATATTATTTTTGAGATTGTTAAACGCCTGATTTTGCTGTGTAAACTGTCGTCATATATCCTTAAGTTGTTGTGTTACGCTTTCCTGAAATTCCTGTTGTTTTGTAAACTGCTGTGTAATTTGTGGCATGACTTGTGTCAAATTGTGTGTCTCACGAGTATTTATGTTGTTTTTAAGAACTGTTTCCTGTTCTAGGGTTCGTGCTGTCATGAGCAACTAGTCAAGGGATATTCACAGACGCGCCCTTCAGTTTCACTATTAGAAAAAATGTTTCGCGCTCAGAACTGAGGAACTGTTTCATCGAGCATCTTAAAAGTGACATCATTATTAGGCCTAGCTATATTACCAGCCTCTCATCATTTATTGATTGTGGGACGCCAACCTCATTGTTTTTGTTGCCATCGGCCAGTTCAAGAATTGGCGCGTTACTTCAAATGTTACCAAGCTCGGATTTCCGCCATCATGACATAATGCATTTTGTAATGAATTTTGGACAATGCCCATTTCCTTTGACTCCATTGTGAATAGTTTTTAACAAAATTATTAATAAAATTGTTTCAAAAATGATATTTTGTCTGTATCGGTACTTCTCAATTAAAGTAGGTTTTGCTGCTTATTCATTAAAGAACCTGATTATTATCTGGCACTGTCTTACAGAATTTGAATGACTTATATTGCACTTTAATGATGATTTCGAACAAATTTTCGTCTTTTCTATAGAAATGCACATTCCGTAAAGAATATTAATTGGAGGGAAAAGAGATTATCTCGCAGTACGTGATCTGGGATTATCTACTGCCAGAGAGACGGCACCAAGCGCGGCCATATAAGCATACAGCGTAGCAACTTCCTGCATTTACAGCTGAAAACAGCACTCCCAGCTAGTCTCGTTTGTACGCAGAATTTAATTTTGGTTTGCTCCGTCAATGGTTTTATCATTCCCAATCTCGTGGACATGTAACAAATGCAATGAGAGATTCATTAGTTTCCTTGTAACAATAATACGATCATTTGTCTAAAAAAATTTATCTCAACAATTGAAAGATGTGTTCATATTTCGCTCGGCGCTGACCTTTAAATGGTCGCCATTGAATAGGGATGTTGAAATGGAAATGCATTCATAATTGCTTGAATAATTGGAAAAATTGATTGGAAAGAATAATTGAGAAAATTTTGAAGGTAATTTATGAATCTGTGCTCAATCCTGGGTGAACTTTAACTGATACCAGTATCAACAGACCTTGAATATCATTACATTCAAGGTCAATAAACATAATTTGCATTATGTACTGATGCTTCCAGTAGTATGCGGTGCCAAATAAACACAGCAACCATTGACATTGTCTATCTGTCTATAAGTTCTTAAACACACGAAGCACAATATTTTTAGAATAAGTAAACCAAGTTCAATAGGTACCTATCAAGTCTGAGTCATTACCTTCACATTAATTCCATTGTGTTTAGTCTTGAGTGTGACAATGTCGATGCAGGAACGCTCATCCAGATACGGCGTTAATTATTCCTTATGAAGATGGCATCTGTTCTTTCGGACATGTCCGAAAAATCAGATGCCATCTTCATATCAGTAAGGCTAACCGCCTGATGACCTCCTTCAGTGCGGACGCACACGACTTGCCTGAAATCTTACGGGACTCGGTGGATTGTCTGCCGCGAGTAATGAGTATATTGGCAGGGGCACTACGAATGTAGTGTGTGGACTATAAGTTGAGAATGTGGGTCTCACGGGGAGCGTGGCAGCGATAAGTTCCTCCAGTAGCAGTATCCTCTGCGTCCTCGGTGGCTGAGATGAGTGCCGGCACGGTAACTCAGCGTGTTCGGTCAGAGGGTCAGCTGCCCTCTGTAATAAAAAAACTGAGTTAATGGATCAACGAAGCACTGAAACGGGTGTCTTGCGACGTCCGCACCGAGCAGATGAAACGAACTAAAACGAACAAAATGAGATTAAAAAAAAAAAAAATGGATAGAGCGTCTACCATGTATGCAGGAGATCCCAGGTTCGAGACCCGGTTGGGGCACACATTTCCATCTGTCCCCGTTGATGTATATCAACACCCGCCAGCAGCTATTGCTATTGATTTCATTGTAATTTCATTTTAATTGTTCCTGTCTGCACCAAACGGCTTGATGCAGGATCTCGCCGGCGAGTGAACTGGTGAACAGACAGGAGTTGAATTTATAACGATGCGAGTAAATACTCCTTTTCTAACAATTTTTTCTACAACTCTTAATGAACGGTTAAAATACACATTTTTAACAAGCATCCAAGCATACATCCAAGCATACGTCCGTGCGCTACCACTTCCCAAAATAAGAGGGTGAAGATACATGGATTAATAAACTGAAGAGCCTATTTCTTACTTTGTTTCATGCACATATTTAACGATGTATCAAAACAAAACAACTCGTTAATTTACTTTTGGTGGTTTCTTTGGATTATAGCTCATTCAGTTTACATATAGCTTATATACAAGAAAAGAGAAGAAAGAAAAATAAGGTGATTCAGTATAAGAGATACATTGACTGTTAAAAAGTGACCCTGACTGACTTTTTATTTTGAAATCGCAACTGATCTGTTAGCAGAGATAAATCTTATTTTCCACCTGTCGTGCGTCCAACATTCTGAATGAAGACTAGGAGTCATGAAAATCGTGCAAGTATCGCATGATTTGATTTACAGAACAAAGTGCAGAAAGGGGCTCAGAAACTTTTGAAAACAATTCGTAGTTCGGAACAACGTGATCCATTATTTTGTCCATAGAGTTTCACGCACGGGTACAAAACACCTCGAAGGAAAACTGACTTGACTTGAATTTCTTTCCGCGGGTCTGCGTATTTGAAGTTTATGTGTCATAGCGGAATAGCGATCTCTTTCGAAGTCTGTAGCCATTCTGGAAAGTCTCTTGGGCCCATCAATTCACTCCAGCGAAGCTTTTCTTTCGAAACCTGGAGACGGGCGCACCCAATGGTAGAAATAAAAGAGAAAAGTCCCATCTGACTCATGGCCATTATCGGAGGAACATTTCTCTGGGATTTAAAAATTACGGTAATGAAAATGGTGTGCCGTCGCTATGGATTAGAACTGCAATAATACGGTAGGTGAGCGGAGACTATGAGAATGGGGGCCGGCGGGGCGAAGGCACTTTTACAGCCCCAAGTTCGCGAGCGCCGGAAATTATCTCGATAAAAACGGACGGACGCCCGCCGTACAAGAAATAGTAATAAGGATATTAGTATCGGAAGCGGACGAGCGGGCAGAAATAAAAGAGGAAGGTGTTATGAATCAGGCCATTCCGAGCAGATCGCGTCGGCGTCGGGGTGCCGGCCGGCTATGAGAATGGCGCTAATCTTGTCGCAAAAACTAAGAGAGTAATACTAAAAAGTTAGGGCTGGCTCCGGCTGCTACCCCTCGCTAGAGTCGCAGGGCGCCCCGGCCGCCTTCGAAAACTCATCCATTTCTTCGGCCGGTGACAGAATTATAACTGCGGAGATTAAAATTAAATGAAAAATGAATCATTCTTGGACGGAGGAGGTGGCAGAGGCGGAAGCGGAGGCGGAGGGTGGATTTTTCGAAATTAAAAGTGCCGTGTCCGTTCGGCGGGTGCAGCGCGGTTATTACCAATCATGGGACGGCGCTATTGAGTTGCTCTCTCCTTGTCTACGTCCCTCCACTCCTCGTGTTCCTTAATTACGGCCCGGCAGTGCTCTCTGTTAAAGCCTGTTCTCAAGTCACAGCTGCGGCTAAGACTTCGAAAGCCACTGCTCCGTCACAAAGTAGTGAGTCGAATTACACCGTACAGGATGGAAGCGAATTCCACGTGCGAGCTTTTAGAGTATGCTCTCCCTGATGTTTGGAGCTTTCAGTGACTTTTAAGATCCACCCTGCCGGAAATTAGCACACCCTTTTAGAGGTTTCCAATTTAGTCAGGATTCATTGTTGCAACAGTGTGTATTGAGTACGTGAAATGAATGCATTTACAGACCAATAGCGGTAGGGGTGCCGAGGTTCCATGTATCGACCCAAGCTGAAACACTCGTATTAGTGAGCGGTGTAGCTTCCACAGGCGGCAATGCAGATGGCGAATACTATCCTGGGATACGTTGTGCCACACCAGCTCGATCTGTTCACGTAGTTCTGTGAAAGTTCACGGTTGACGAGTCGCATAAGTCATTTCTCGTCCTATCATACCGCACACATGCTCGACTGGAGACAATATTGGTCACACCAATATTCAAGAAAGGTAGCAGGAGTAATCCATTAAATTACAGGCCCATACCCTTAACGTCGAATGCAGTAGTATTTTGGAACATATACTGCGTTCGAACATTGTGAATTACCTCCAAGAAAATAGTCTATTGACACACAGTCAATATGGATTTAGAAAACATCGTTCTTGTGAAACACAAATAGCTCTTTATTCTCATGACGTGTTGAGTGCTATTGACAAGGGATTTCAGATTAATTCCGGACTTTTGGATTTCCGAAAGACTTTTGACACTGTACCACATAAGCGGCTTGTAGTGAAATTGCGTGCTTATGGAATATCGTCTCAGTATGTGACTGGCCGCGAGATTTCCTGCCAGGGAGGTCACATTTCGTAATAATTGACAGAAAGTCATCCAGCAAAACAGAAGTGATTTCTGGCATTTCCCAAGGTAGTGTTCTAGGCCCTTTGCTGTTCCTTATCTATATAAACGATTTGGGAGACAATCTAAGCAGCCTTCTTAGGTTGCTTGCAGATGACGCTGTCGTTTATCGACTAATAAAGTCCTTAGAAGATCAAAACAAATTGCAAAACGATTTAGAAAAGATATTTGTATGGTGCGAAAATTGGCAATTGACCCTAAATAACGAAAAGTGTGAGGTCATCCACATGAGGGCTAAAAGGAAGCCGCTAAACTTCGGCTACACGATAAATCAGTCAAATATGAAGGCCGTAAATTCAACTAAATACCTAGGACTTACAGTTACGAACAACTTAAATTGGAAGGAACACATAGAAAATGTTGTGGAGAAGGCTAACCAAAGATTGCGTTTTATTGGTAGGACACTTAGAATATGTTGCAGATCAACTAAGGAGACTGCCTACATTACGCTTGTCTGCCCACTTTTGGAATACTGCTGCGCGCTGTGGGGTCCACACCAGGTAGGATTGACGGAATACGTCGAAAAAGTTCAAAGAAGGGCAGCACATTTTGTATTATCGCAAAATAGGGGAGAGAGTGTCACTGAAATGATACGGGTTTTGGGGTGGACATAATTAAAACAAAGGTACTTTTCGTTGCGGCGGAATAGTCTCACGAAATTCCAGTCACCAAGTTTCTCCTCCGAATGCGAAAATATTTTGTTGACACCGACGTACATAGGGAGAAACGATCACCATGATAAAATAAGGGAAAGCAGAGCTCATGCTGAAAGATATAGGTGTTCGTTCTTTCCGCGCGGTATACAAGATTGGAATAATAGAGAATTGTGAAGATTGTTCGATGAACTCTCTGCCAGGCCCTTAAATGTGATTTGTAGAGTATTCATGTAGATGCAGATGTAGACTTCCGGAGATCGTGCTGGTCAGGGAAGTTGCTGCACGTCTTTCAGAGCACATTGAGTTTCCCAGACAGTGTGTGGGCGAGCATTATCCTGTTGGAAGAACACAAAAGAACTGGTCTAACAACATTCTGCCAGTACCGAACTTAATGACTTCTCTAGAAACACCAAAGGTGAACGAGAGCTGCAGCTTATCGCATCCCAGATCATGAGGCCTCGGGTTGGGCCAGGTGCCTTGGACTAATGAACTCTACTAGACGACGAAATGGGACGTACTCACCTACGATAATAAGATTGTTCACAGAATAGGCAACATATTAAAGAAACAGGGACTCCAAATAGGATACAAGACGGAGACACAACACAGAAAAAGATCAGAACACAAGAAACACCCATGGATAAATTTAACAGATCAGGAATATATGAACTCACATGCAACACTTTCCAGTCAGTATACGTAGGACAAACAAGCAGAAACTTCAAAACAAGATATTCGGAACATCTCAGAGCTTTAAAAAGCAACAGCTCCCATAGCACATTTGCTGACAACCTTGTAGCCAACAATCACCACCCAACCAGAATAGAAACAGACTTAAGAATACTAAAACACAGCCACAGCCTATATAGCAAACTGACCATTGAGGGAAACTTCCATATACAGAGGGCAATAGCACAAGGAAAACAGGTCTTAAAAGAATATACTACACTCTGCAAGGGCACACTATTTAACACATTAAAGGAACTTTACAAATAAAAACAGCACAAACAGATAGTCTACATACACGGACACACACGCACCCCCCCCCCCCCCCCCCCCCACACACACACACGAAGAATAGATAAACAAAAATCTGCAAAGACGCACCATTTACACACAAATGGAATACCATATTAAAGACAACACACACACACACACACACACAAATTTGGCGCCGAACTCTCTGGTGAACAGATGAGCTCTGACTGGGCTGGGACACATAACAAACCACAATCACACTGTGTTCTGGTGTGGTGAAAAAGTGTTTTACTCTCGCTATTTGTGGAAAATACTTGTTACAGTTACGTTTGCATCACAACCTCTCAGCATGATGTGGAGAACAGAAGCGCTTACCACACGAAAACGTAAGTAATACGAAAATAGGCGCGAAAACATCGCGAAAAACTAAATTACATTCTAGAAGATAGGTTAACTCCCAGCAAAAAACTTTCTCATCATCATCGTTTGGTTGCAGATGACAAGCTACCTGTAGTAATTAACACAAAAGTGACCCAGAAAATTCATGCACACCAAATGTAAAGGTATTTACAAAAAGACATGATCTGTTGTTTGAAGTAAAAATGCACATAATTTTATAATCATTTAATAAAAATGTTCACATTGCAGAATAAATAAAAACGAAACCCCACTGATGATGGCACAGTGGTGCCAAAACATGTTTGGGTACTGAGAAAAACGGTGTTTTGCATAACTGGCGGACCTCACATCAGAAGGAAAAAACATTAACTGCAAACACGGCCAATACAAGGAGCTGCAAATCAAAAGCTGGATATTTCTACTAGAGAGCGCTCATCAGGTCTACGTCGTACTCACAGACGACCATCACTTTCGTGCAGGCACAATCTGCTTTCACCGCTGAAGACCACGGCGCACCATTCCAAGTGATCCTCTGACGGCACCAATCGATCCGCGCTCGTTGATGCTGTGGCGTGAGTGCAGCACGAGCTACAAGTGTGCGTCCCAGCAGTCGCACTGCTAATAACCGGTCCGCAACAATTTTGGTGACACGGGCACACAAGCCCTCTTATCTGCTCTGTGGTAGGTAGCTGTACGATCTGCCACTGAGACCCTTACAATACGACGATCCTGGCGGGCATCTCTGCTGCGTGGGCGTCCAGATCCTCATCTACGGGTGTGAGAATGTTCACATGAGCAGCATCGTTGCACAACTGATGTAACACGTCCGACTTGTGTGGCAGTTCTCGGAAAGGAGCATCCAGCCAACCGGAAGGCCACAATTTAATCCCTTTCGAACTCTTTCAGTTGGCTGTAGCAACCATGAATGCAATTCCGTGGCATGATAGCCTCCTTGCTTCACACATCTGCCCCACAGCGAGCCTTCTGGCTGCCCTATGAAAGGGTGGACACAGATGGCGCTCTGATGACTATGCCACTACGCTTTCTGTTGGTAGACGATGTTGAAACCATTATGAGTTGCCCCAGGTGGCATATGCCGTCATTGGAACAAAACAGATGTCGTCTTCCAGGTGTACTAATTTTTTCCGGCGGTGTATAACGCCGAGAAAAAAAATTACAGAAACCGGGAATAGTCGAATGGACGATTTATTAAGCCGTAGTGTAACTAGTGTCGGACTAAACATGTCTGCTGACGAGTAATTATATTAATGATTTATTGTACAAATGACGTGGCAGTTATAGACATAAAAAGGATGAAATGCTGTAGCATAATGTAGAGCACACAATATACTGACTCGTAAGACTAAAAACTGCACGTAAAGTTCCCGTTACATCGTATCTGACCTGAAAAAATACGTTCTGGTGATCTTTTCTTGGTTGTTTCTTTATAGCTTTACTAGTTCTTACCCACGGCTGCTCTCGCTTATCAGCAAAATGAAATGAAATGTGCTTATGGCTTTACTGGCCAGGAGATTTTTTTGAAGCAACTTCAGCGACTTAAGCGTCGATAGTGATAAAATAGTGAGGACAGGACACACACACACACACACACACACACACACACACACATACACACATACATACAGACGCTAATAGAGAAAAACGACCTGCCTGGGAATCGAACCCATGACCCCATGATCGATACGCAGCAACACTAACACGACCACAACTTGTTGCTGCATATCAGATGCTTCTGACAAGCTATAAGAGACGAGTGATGCAGAGCGGGTAAAATCCGACTGCTTGTGACTGATATTAGTATGGAAGTATGAACGGAAGACACAGAGGACTGTACAAGCATTGTGTTTAATACATTCAATCGTATTATGTAGAACATACCAAACAGTAAGAGCATATTCACAAACATGACAAGGTTCAAGAGACAAAGAGTAAACAACTTTTCCCAAGAGTAATTACTATTCAATATTTCGTGTTATATTCTTCAAATCAATAAATATAGTGTACTACACACTTTCCAAAGTAGCCAGTGTTCTTCCTTAGCGTTCAAGCTATCTACATACCAAATTTCATGAAAATCGATTCAACGGTTTAGTCGTGAAAGCCAAGGAGACAGAGTTACTTCCGCATTTATAATATAAGTATGGATTCAATGGTGAGTCATCGTTAGATCCGTACAGGCTTGCTGGCGCACTTGAGCGAAATAAAACAGCTCTCGCGGACCAAACGCACCGTCTTCGGTTAAAAATAGTAACTGTAAGTCGGAACTTGCTCAAATTAAAGTTACTCACTCGTGAAAGTTATGTACAGAAAGGTCTTTTAGCAAACAGATACCACCCTGCTGCCTAAAAAGGCACATAAAGGCTGCGCCGGATTCGGTGGGTACCCAGCTAGAGGACAACAATGAATCGGAGTGTTTGCAATCACTCAAATGTGCATGAACAAATAAAAAGAAGATCCAAGCAAATAAACAATATAGCGATACACAACATAAACTCACTACTGAACTCTAGAAAACTCAAGAATTTCACAGATGATTTAGATCAAAAAATAATTTTAATAGTTGAATTCCAAGAAGTGGAAACACGATAGCAGACCCGTTCGAAAGACAAAGATACAGAATTTAAAATGGGAAACGAAGACAGAGACTCTTGCAGCAATGTTCCTAACAAGGAACAGGATTCATAAAAATAAAAATAATATATTCAATATATGAGTTTCAGGAACTATCATCAAAATTAGTAATTAAAACTTTTAAAACAATGAAAAAACTTACGCAACAATAAACGCTCATACTCCTTCAAACGAAAATATTTTCTAAAGAAAACAAAAACAAAGGAAGAGGTAGAAAATTTTCTGAACCATCTCGAACAAACTGTGAATAGAATAAATAAAACGAATGTTAAAATGGTTTTGGGAGACTTCAAAGTCAAGTTGGGAAAAGAAAGGAAATATAAAGATATAACTGAAAAGTGGAGTCCACTTAACTTTAAGAAAACAAGAAAGGCCAAGGACTTACAGAACCCTGCAGAGAACATAACGTTGTATCTAAATCAACGGACAATAAGAGGAAGCTAAATAAGGCTAAAATGTCGAAACGTCCAGACTGGAGAATGGGAGAATGCCAGCTGTGTCATGTCTGTATAGACATATTTTTTCACAAGGAAATTTACAACGTTGAAGTATTGAGCAGAGTAGAAACAGACTCAGACCGCTACATAGTTAAAATTAAAATCAAATTCACTCGGTTAAAGAAAAAAAAAATGAAAATATAATAAAACAGATAGAAGCTACAACCTACATCAGCTAATTAAAAATGATAATTTTATAGAAATAACACAAACGATTAAATTAACACATGATGTAAAAGAACAGGTACCTAGTCTCAAAATAACGGATGAGCTAGAAGAAATGGTGCAAAGTCTCAAAAAACAAGCTGAGTGTCTAGTTCCGCTGAACTCACGAAGAAAACATGCGTCCTGGATACCAGAGTGTGACAAATTCCATGACGAAAGAAGCCAAGTCTGGTTACAATTCCAAACATACAAAACAGAAGAAAATTCCATCACCCACAAAAGCGAAAGAAAAATTAACACAGACATTAGGAGAATCAAGAGAGGATTTCAAAAAGAAATAATCAACTTGTAATCTCCCCATTTCTAACGGGCCTACTGGATTGTGATATAATTGACCGTGATCGCGGATGCCTTATGAAATTTTCCGGTAAGTAAAGTTCTCATTAACGAAGGAAAATAATACCGGTTAGTAGGAGGAAAGTGAAGAACAGAAAAAAGAAGGAAGAATCTATTCTAAACCTTATCTAAATTCTGATGATAATTTTGAAATAGGTGAAAATTTAGTGCAATCGCTCACGGATCAGAGAGGGATTGGGGGGCGGGGAGTGGACGGTACCACGTAATATTTTTAATTCAAAAAATTCTGATTAGATAAGAAGTGGATAGATTGACGGTCGCCTGCCCACTAGGGCAATGAGTCTCCAGAATCTTACGAAAGGTATTGACATTGAAATTTAAGCAAATAATCACTGACGTGGCAACAAAACGTTATTACGCTTTTCCATAACACAACAGTTCACGAGAAATTAAATGAATCAGAAAGGACTGAGTTGCAATTACTTGTTCTGAAATAGTAACTTTTGAAAGTAAAGTTAAAGAAGTTACTGGTTAAATAAATAACTGACGCTAACGAAAACTTCGAGATGTAAAAAATGCCTTTCAGTAACCCCACGGTAACGTAACGCAAAATTTATAGAAAGACAAGCGATTTTCTTTTGATTATTGAAAGACTGAACTGAATTTACTTTAAGCAAGTGAGCAACTGACTTTACTTTTAATGCAACACCAATAAAACACGTGCCAAGCCAGCAGAAATCAGTAGCTAAGCTAAATACAGAATAAATGAAATTGCGCACTCTTAATTTGTGCTATATCTTTAGTTCTTAGTTTTGCCAGTGAAATTTTACGTTACTTTAAGCGAAGAAGTTAATACTCAAAATACTGCAAATTAGATAAGCCTCTTTTATGCAATACAAGAACGAACAGTTACTGAAGCAGAAAATTTAGACTGAAAGTGGTCATTAGCAAACAAACAGAACTGGCAGTAACTAGTTAATCACTTTTCATATTCTTACGACGCTCGGTGATTGCATGGAAAGGAAAGGGACCCTGCTTGGTTATAATGTCTGAGGTCAATGACGTCACAGGTCCCCCACAAGCTTTAACTGTTGCAATTTATTTTTCAGGTTAGCATTACTTTGTGAAAAAAATGCTGCTGGTTAATGCCTATACCAGTTTATAATTTTTTACGTAACAGTCTTACGATGTTGTAGCTGTGCAGACGACGAAGAATATAGTCGATGACAATGCTGAACTGCCGCTGTTGATGTTGGTTGAGAACCCCGAGTCGTTCTAGAGCCACGGATAATTATGGGACAGGCAGTATTTAGAATTGCAGCTTCCTACGTTAGTCCACTCCTGCTGTGCTCTCAAATGCTGGCCGGTTAACGAATTAGGCGAGCCTACACTGGCGCGATCATAGATCCACAACACGTCTGCGGGAGCGCCCAACAAACACTTCCGCACTCTTTCGTGCCTCAAGCTACTCTGCTTCGTCTCTGCTCACAGTGCGACAGACTCTCCATATGCAAAGATAAACAACGGCACAGCCACTGCCATTTCGTCGATGGCATCGTTATATTTAAAAAGAGTTCCCTTCCTTGTTACCCAGCAATTTACAATATTTACATTATAATTACAATCAGTTATTTACAGTCAGAACTATGTACACTATTACATCCATTACATGTTAAATATAGTTTCTGTAATCAAGGTTACAGATTCAGAATTAGAAGTACAGTATAAGTTATCAACGGATTTTAAACGACGAAAACTTTTGAATGGTGCAGAAGGCATTTTATCTGCATTTTTCGTGTTACAAACGCTACAGAAAATAATTACCATAAAATCGTAAGCTAGTAACACCATAGTATAGAGTATGCTGTAAATATGTAGAGAGATATGCACTATGTTTTCTCTTCACCGTTAGAACACTTTGCATCATTTGGAGAAGGATGACTTTAATTTATGTATTTTTTGTTGATTTACTAATATGTGTAAATGAAAGGATTTTGTAAAAGGTATGAATATACAACTATGTATATGCTGATTCACACTTAGGACTTTTGAATTGTATAAATGAAAACTTGGTGTGCTTCCCTTCTGAAACTAAAGTGAGCTAACGCACTAAAAATGTGGTTGGTGCAAGGTAAAAGGTGGAGTAATAGTCAGTCAGAGACTAGCAACCGTACAGTCGGCAGCTAGTAATAGGAAGGTGCATTGTGCA
Organism: Schistocerca piceifrons; assembly: GCF_021461385.2. Lineage (NCBI taxonomy): Eukaryota > Metazoa > Arthropoda > Insecta > Orthoptera > Acrididae > Schistocerca > Schistocerca piceifrons. Next base: position 193,238,299 of record NC_060141.1, read on the forward strand.
GGTGTCGAGAGAGGCTTTCAGCGCTTGGAGATATTATGGAAAAGCCTCTGTTACTGGAAAATACCATAAAAGATGATGATCGTCCCCAAGAAGAAAATAACAGAGAATATTACTTCCAACGGAAAGTCCACCTGTGGTCGTGTACTCGCCACCAACATTGCGCAACCACTTAAGGGGAGACAATGGCAGTCTTGCACTGATATTTTTGTAAATCCATATCTTTGCCATATTTTGTTCAAACGCATTGAAATTTTGCACACTTATGTATAGAGATCTAACATGATTTTTTTAAAAAAATCAGAATTTTTAATAACAATCTAATGCAGTGAAATAATTTTGAATTTTTTATTGCATTATTATTTTAATGTACAATTTTTCATAATTTCGAGGCAAATTTGGCAAATTTTTTTAATGGTAAAATAATTTGCACTAATAGGTGTACAATTAAGTGCCGTAACTTTTTGGTAAATTAATGCTATTATTTTCTGTGATATTTTGGATTCGAACATTTTTACAAGCAAACTTTCCAATCTATTATCTACCACAAAACTGTGTATAATATCTCGATTAAAATTTTGTTCTACTTAAATATTGCTTCAAAGTAAAAGAATGCGTGTGCCAAATTTCATTGCAATCCTTCCAATAGTTTCCGATATATGTGTTCCTGAAAGCAGAAAACCTTAAGTTGCAGAAAAATCATTTTAAAGTTTGGATGAAACGTAAAAAAAAAAAAAAAATCTATCATACCTTAGTTAAAACTGAACGTATCCATTTCTTCCTCATCATCCTCTACAGATCTTTTAGCTTCTCTGCTCCTTTGCCTAGCAATTTTTTTGTATGTTCTGGACTAAAGTCTCCGCCTTTGCGATTCTTTGCTTATCGATGATCTGCAGTATCTGCTCAGTGAAGACTCCAGGTGTAAAGCCCAACTTGCTGAGGATGCGAAGTCTTGCCACATTCTCATCATTAAACACTGCTGCAGCTTCCAAAGCAGAAATCTTCACCATCAAATTGGAAACAAACACAGTTTTTGGATATCTTTTCCAAATAAGAGCATTGAAACTTTCATTTGGGTTCTGTGTTTTGACATGCAGTTCTGGTGAAGCCAGTGCTCTAAAAGGTGGTTTAATGGCCATTGAAACCTCATAAGGAAGGTTATTTTTATGGGTATAAGCTTCCCCATTTTCCTTACTTTTCAAAAATTTGCACCATTCATTAGAACAGAGGCCATGTTGAGGTGTAGTGCCTGTCGACAAGTAATGAAACTAAATGGCCCATACCGCTTACCTCACACTGTCCACGCTTGTGAGGTTATTTCTAGCTGCAGCACCATAATAGACCTGTAGGCTGTCAATTCTCTTCTTTGTTAGTCTGTTTTTATCTCCCAGTGGCTTCCCATCCTCTAGTAGCTTGCCTTTATTGTCTGCAACAAGTCTTCGGAGTTGTCCACCCATCCTCTTCTGAATATGGCCTAAGCACTCCAGTTTCTCAATAGTGCAATCTTTTTTATAGGGCTGACTTTCAACTACATTCTTGAAAGCACTAGAGTCTCCATCTCCTAAATACTGTACGTATCTTACTCCATACTTTTTCAAAGATCTATGGAAAATGAATTTCATACCTGCAGTTCCATCCCACCACTGGAGCCTGCATAATTTCTGCTACAAACAGCTTTATGGGCTTCTTGCCATTCTGTTTCTTTACCTGCATCAATATATTTCTTGTGCAAGGAACATGCAGAACAATATTTAGACATAACCTCTAAGTCTAATACTTTTCCAGTGTCGACACTAATGATTGTTGAAGCTCCATGCAGTGAAGTATGCCCCTCTTCATCCAGGAACTGTCACAGGAAACTGCTATATCGTTGCTATTAGTTGCTTCACAATTTTCTTGAATTGCCCCCAGGACTGCCATTTTCATGCTCTCTTCACTTACTTCCGCAACTGCATTCAGGAGAGCAGTATTCATTGCAGAAAATTTTAGGGGAGGACCAGGCATGTTCATAATACCACATAAAAGGTTTCCACCATCTCTTCCAATCCCTATACATCTTACTCCATAAGCAAATCTCATATTGGCTTCATAGATTCTATTACTGACCTTTGATGTCTTGAATGGTCTGTCAGCATCACAGTTTTGACACAAAATGTGCAATGTGCAAACCAAACCTTCTCTCTTTCCATCATCAACCAATTCCACATTTCCCCCACAAACAGAGCACTTGCAGGCTTTTCCAAGTGCTTCTGCCACCATTTCCAGATCCACAATTCTGAAACCTGTATTTCTGTCCTGATTTGTTTCTTCTGGCACAATCCCTGTTCCAAGTTTTATTTTAGATGCGCTTGGAGACAAGCTAATATTTGCATCTGCAGGCCCGACTAACCTCAATGACAGTTTTTCGCTTTGTATTGGAAATATGGGACTTACCACATTTTTTAAATACTTTACCAGGCCAAGGCATTGTAAAAAGGACCAACAGATTCAACCTTGCACAAAGAGCGGCACAATAAATCAAGTGACACTCGAATTCCACTGAACAGCACAAAACTTGTTTACAACGGTCCACAGCCTTCTTTACCACACTGATTGAACCAGAAAATGGCTCCACAGCCTTCTTTACAACACTGCTGTTATGTATACAAAAAATCACAGCCGTCTAAAGCTATATTTTCTAGGTTCACAGTCCACATTCTGCAATAAAATTTTTCCTCCATTTGGTACGTTGAAAAGCGGGTTTGGCGCATTACATTGCTTAGGGTTTTAATTTTTTTATTGCATTTGTAGTTCGAGTTTCAAGGAAAAAATTTGGGATAATAATCTCAATTATATTTACTGTCAAATAAGCAAATAAAAATAATTTGTAAATTTTTCATTATTTCTGCCACCGTCTCCCCCTAAGCAGAGAGGAGAAGTCTAATGTTTGTAAAGTGTTGGATCAACACATTTAGTATGTGCAAATATAAGGTAACTCATGGTAAATTCGTGTACCTACCTTGAATTGTTTCCTATCATAATACATCTTTGGATCCTCTCCTTTTGAACAAAGATTTCTGAGTGCCCTGAGTATGAGAACTGATAATTAAAAACAAGTGTTTGATTATTTCTGCTTGAAACTGAGTGCAAAAAGTTGCCTAAAATTACTGCGGATTTTCTTGAAGTTGAGGGAGAAAGTAAGTGTTGCTTTTATGAAAGCCTCCCTAATAACTGAATTGCTTCAGCTTGAAGTTTTGTGGTTTTAAAGATTAGTTGCTTAAATTCTGGCTATAAAAGTAAATAATTGTGCTGATGATGAACAGTTAACAAGTCATGTTGAGGTTTGATAAAGTAAATGTCTGAAAGGTAGATTTGAAATGCAATACCTGGTAAAAATATCTGCTGCATTATCTGTTGAAAAAGCATATTAGGTGAGTCAAATGTGAAAGACTGTTACCAAAGTTTACTGATTTGAATATGCTTCAGAAAAGTGTGTCCAGTTTTCTTTATAATAGTGGTCAAGATTAAGGGGCCGCCATCGTAATTTGTTCAAAATGCATAAAATTACTTGATTAATGTAGATACGAACTGCTTTTGAAGTTTATGTTGAATTTTGTGCACATTGTGTGATAAAAAGTGTAATATCGGATTGGGAGCCCCCTACTTACTGTTTTTATTACTGAAGGTAAAGGTACTATGAGTGCCCTTTTGCACAAAAACAATTACAACATTGCTTACTGAGGAATGTCTGAATCTTAATGCAAGTGAATTTTAATTAAATTTGTGCTGTGTAGAAAATATCTGATGAAATAAGACTAGGCCCATGTCCATTGCTGGTTTAGTAATGAATTGCAATTGCTGTGATGATGAAATAACTCAGGTTTGGGAAAGTATTTACTGTTGATGAGTGTTAAAGTGTCATTTGTCTTTGTGGAAACTTGAATACATTACAATAACTGCTTTTATCCACTATACCATATTTCTGCTTGTGAAGGGTTCATTGAACTTTCGTAAGAAAGGAGTATAGGTGGTGTTTTTCCACCAAAACTATTTACTTTTTCTCTAATAGAAATGTTTCACGTTTCTATGCCTAATTAGCCTGGCGACCGTATTCCTTTTCACTTGAGTAAATTTGATTAGTTAAAACGTTGTCTGAATTGGATGTGACACTTTCTGTGTTTTATGTAACTTTAATTTCAAGTCCAATAAGCAAACTCCTTTAGGCATTTTATGGTTAAATCTGTAAAAATCCTCCCAGAGGGTAACATTATACCACATGCAAACACCAAAATCGAGTATTATATATATGCTGACATAGCAAAACGGTGCAGTGATACTCTTATAAACTATTTTGGACACGGAGAATAACGTATTAGACAAGTTCACCATTGTACAATGAATCAGTGAATCAGATAGAAGAGAGAGCAGCATCAGTTGTAAATTTTTAGTCTGTTTATTCCAGATCGAGTTCAACTACTGTGTAGCTGTCTTCAGTGCAACATGAATAAAAGAATATAATAAGAATCTGACATTGAAATACAAAATAAAACTAGATCACAAATACATCAGCTTGTAAACCGTGAACTTACATACCAATTGTATCCAAGTCATGATGACTCATCGTAAATAAAATCGCAGATGGTACTACATTGACATTACAGATAACAGTTAAAATGAGCTTGCTTCTTACATTTCCCTGCAGCTAACCTCAAGTGTTGCCTCTTATGTAACAGTATCATCTTGCCGTTTTACGACAGGGTAATGCTCGTCCACACGTGGCACTAGTCTCCGTGAACTGTCTGTGCGATGCTGAGGTACTCCTGAGGCCAGTAATATCCACAAATCTGTACCCGATAGGACGCGTGAGGGATCGGCTCTGACGTCAGCTGTGTCCCAGTATTAGTATTCAGGATATCAAGGACATGTATAACTGATGTGGACCAGCTTGCCTCAAGAGAGGACACAGACAACACCCATCCCGACCGAATCATTACATGCTTCCAGGCCACAGGGAGGTGCAATGTCATATTGATGTGTGTGCAAGTACTGCCAAGTTCTTTGTACATGCAGCGTGGTTTCTAATCACAGAAACAGCATCACATTCTCTATTAGCCCGTGAATTTTCATTTCGTTTCCTCCTCTCATTTTGCAAGTCTCATTTTTTTGTCAGGGTTATTATGATTCATCATTTCTTCTTCTTTCGTTTCACCCTCTTTGGGGAACGCTGGATCAATCATTTCTTTGTGCGTTGTTCTTTTCTTAAGGCCCAGTATTTCTTCATTCTTTCTGATCTTCTTCTCCTCTCTTCTTCCGAGATGAAGGGTTTGGAATTTTGTGTGGACTTGTCTTGGAACCTTATGTTTTCATCTTTAGTAATTAATTTAGCAGTTCTATCAATAAGTGAATTTTCTGAAACCTTTAATTCCACTAGGTCTTTCTCAGTTTCTTTAAACCAGTTGGGCTTCGTTTTTCGGTTACGGAAGAAGTCAAAGATTTGTTTAGTTAATCCGTTGGAATTCATTCTGAGAAGATGACCATAAAAATTTATTCTCCTTTTTCGCATAGAATCTGAAAGTTTTTCAGTTTTCTTGTAGAGAGTTTCTTTTTTGATGTATATAATCTTATTGTCTTGAAATTTTGGCCCAATGATTTTTCTTAAAATTTTTCTTTCCTTTACCTCAAGTTTCTCCATTTGCCTTTGAAATTCATGTCAAGTGTTTCTCCTACATACAGTGCTTCTGGCTTAATCACTGTCTTGTAAGGTGTAATTTTGGACCCCCATGTAGGGATTTTTTGTTGTACGTATTTTTTGTTAGTTGGAAGGCCAATTCAGTTTATTTTTTCTGGATTCCATTGCTTTGCTTTCCCCAGCATTCCAACTAGTCCATTCTCCGAGATATTTGAATTCTTTTACTATTTCAATCTTCTGTTCTTGAACTTTGAGGTATTTACATGAGTGCTAGATGTTTGTCAATATCTTAGTTTTTTCAAAGGAGATGTGAAGACCAATTTTAGCTGCTTGTTTCTTTAGTTCAAGGATTTGCTCCCGTGCTTCTTCCATTGTTTCAGCAAACAGGGCCGTATCATCTGCAAAAGCAATGCAATTTACTTTAAGGTTCTTCTTTTTGCAACCCAGTCTTATACCACTCTTAATATTTGTGTTCCATTCTCTGACTACTTTCTCAAGCGCACAATTGAACAGCAACGGTGAGAGCCCATCGCCCTGTCGCACTCCCGTTTTTATTTCAAAGGGTTCCGATAGTTCGCCTATAAATTTAACTTTCGAAAATGTATTTGTAAAGGTCGCTTTTATAATATTAGTTGTTTTCTTATCCAAACCCATTTCTTCCAGGACTGATAACAGAGATTCTCTATCAATCGAATCATATGCTTTTTTGAAATCAATGAAGGAGATTACGTATGTCTTTGCCCTTGATTTTTGGTATGCCATAATGGTTTTGAGGTTTAGTATTTGTTCCGAACATGATCTGCCCTTTCTAAAACCTCCCTGGTATTCCCCGATTATCCAATTGCGGCTCTGCCCCGTTCAAAAGGACTTTAGAAAGAATCTTGTACGTTATATCCAGCAGTGATATTCCTCTGTAATTGTTGGGGTCTGTCTTCAAACCTTTCTTGTGGATAGGGTGGATGAGAGCTGTTCTCCATTCTGCGGGGATCTCTTCTTCTTTCCAGATTTGATCGAAAACACACTTTAGGGATGTAACTGCATTTTTGTCAGCCTTTTTCCATATTTCGGCCACTATTTGATTTTATCCGGACGCCTTGTTTTTTTTATGTTCTGAAATGACCTTCTGTAGTTCTTCAGTCGTCGGTGGTTCTGAATCCGGCTTCTCACGGTTGTTTGGGATGGATTTAAATTTTTCAAGGATGGGTTCACAATTCAAGAGTTTCTCAAAGTAGCCTGCTAGTATTTGGCAGTTTTCCGTGTTGTTGTGAGCGATGGTCCCATTTACATCTCGCAATTGGAGGGTGGATGTTTTGTATCTTGATAACCTTTGTTTGAAAGTTCTGTAAAAGCTTCTTGTGTTGTTTTTAGCAAATTCTTCATCAATTTGGAGGAGAGTTTTGTTTTCATGTGTCTTCTTAATCCTTTTTATATTTTTATCTACCAGTTTTCTAACTGTAATGAAATTCAGTCTACTTTCTTCTGTTTTCCGTGATTGCCACTTTTGCCATACCTATTTTCTTGTTTCAATGAGGGCATCACATTCCAGCGACCACCAGGCATGTTTTTCCTTTTTCTTTAGGTGCTATCCGTTCAGCTGTAGTAATGAGGTTTTCCTTGATATCCCCCCAGCTTTGTGGCTGGATGGTTTCTGTTGCTTTTGTGAATTCTTCTGATTTTAATATCTTTTCTGTGCTATACTTCCGACGCTTAATTTGTTTCATGATGCGTTTCCTGTTTGGGATGACTTTGAACTTAATTTTAGAAAGGTAGTGGTCTGAATCCAAGTTTGCACCCCTGAGTACCCTAACATCCATGATTTCTTTGCTAGAAATCTTCTTGATTGCCACATGATCAAGTTGAAATTCCCCAAGGCTAGGATTTGGGGATACCCATGTCTTTTGTCTTCCTGGTAGTTTCTTGAAAGCTGTCGATTTAAGAATTAAATTGTGTGCTTGGCAAAGTTCTAATAGTCTCACACCATTTCTGTTTGTTCTCTTGTGTGCAGGATAGTTTCCAACTATTTTCTTATATCTTTTTTCTTTACCAATCTGTGCATTAAAATCTCCAAGAAGAATGATGATGTTTCTATCTGGAATTTCCTGAATAACGTCATCTAGATGATTCCAAAAGGCCTCCACTTTTTCTTTGTTTTTCCTGTTATCCTCGTTTATAGGGTCATGTGCATTGATAATTGTGTAGATTTTGTTTGTGCTTGTGAATGTAAGACTTGAGATTCTTTCTGATTGGGAATCAAAGCCAACTAATGAGTTCAAGATTTGTTTGTTGATTATAAGGCCTGTCCCAAGATGTGGTACATTTTTCATTACTCTCGGTCCCACTTTCCCTTTGTATATCCTAAAACCTTCGGAATCGAAGGTATCTGTATACATGTATCGTGTTTCTTGAATGGCTCTTATGAGTACGTTGTGGTTCTTTAGCGTATCTGTTAAATATTTTACTTTTCCGGTTTTCAACAATGTGTTTGCATTGAAAGTTGCTAGGTACGTTGGTTGCTTATGTTGAAATTTGGATGAGATTCCAAGACACTCCGACTTGTCTTTGTGCAATGTTGCAGACTCCCCAGAATCCGAATGTCTGCTGACGTACTGGCGTACGGTGGATCGTTCACCTGGGGTAAAATAGTTTACATCACACACTTCCAAGATTGATGAAAGTTATTTTGGGTGTGGCCCAGAGGCCACAAAATATACAACCGCGATTGTGAGTCCTGGAGGTAGTTCTTCCGCTCTCTCCGCCGTTGGGAATCTGAACTTCCTCTTCCGCCTTTGAGACCGTTGACCAGGTTTCACCTAGTAATGCTAGGCAGGGGCCCTTACAGGGTGCTACCATCCGGAGCCAGATGGACCCAGGTTTTTTAACGAGGTGTTACTCCTCGCCCTCCTCCAACTTATCACTTGCGAAATGAGGCCCCGGACTTGGGACCGGCAGTGGTGGAGTTGATTCATCATTTATTTTAGCTACTTTCAATATTTGTCCACATAAATACTAGTAAAAGAGTAAGGAATGAAGAAGCGGAAGAAATTAAGAATTGTGTCCGGGCCTGATGTATTGACTATAGCAGCGGCTCTATTGGCCAATGAGTGGCCGTATTGACCACCTAGACGCCATTACACGAAAGTTGCTATTGTTGGTGATGGTCTCTGATGAAGAAATCGCCGACCTGAGTATTTATCACTAAGTAATATTAGAAAAACCTGACTTTTGTAATAATTACATTAAGACAGGACTTCCCTTAGATCAAACGAATTCAAACTCATACAAAACGCGACCGCGAGGCAATGCGGTACCTTGTCTCTTTCAAACGAATATGCGCAACTGAGAGTTTTTCGAGTGAAACCTTTACGCAGTTGTCGCGCAATTTCAAAAGTTAACGGACTCAAAAATTCAAATGGCCATTATGCCTGCACTGAACACTATGAACGCCGTTCGCTGACATTGATTCGGGTGAAACCGATGTCGCCTCGGCCAGCTGCCGTGTTCTGCTCTGCTGCACGGCATGCGGGTAGCAAGCTGTTGTATGAAACTTCCAAGTAGATCAAAACTGTGTGCCGGACCGAGACCGTTGGTAGAGCACTTGCCCGCGAAAGGCAAAGATCCCAAGTTCGAATCTCAGTTCGGCGCACAGTTTTAAACTGCCAGGAAGTTTCATATCAGAAAACACTACGCTGCAGAATGAAATTCTCATTAAGGTTGTAGGCTTGTATTCTGTCAAGAGAATGAGCGTAATTAATATGTTATGAAACAGCAGGCACAGGAAGTTCATGCCACGAACTTAGCGGTCACAAAACTCCTGCACCTAAGGAAATGCTATTAAGTTAGTTGGTGATAGGTAAATTGATTATTAATCATGGCTGCAATTAATAATTTATTGTAGATAGTAACACACCTACAATAACACAAGTGATATCAGAACTGTTTAATAAAGAACCGTGATCCTAAAAATTATGTTCATTCATAAAAAGATACAATATTTGTGTCACCACATATGCTTGAAAGAAAGTCCATGTTGAATGACTTAACGCAAGAAAAGATATAAATTTATTAATTAAAATGAACCAAATACAAATTAATGCTGACTCCTAACTAGTGGAGGAAAGAGAGAGATTGGTTGGATTAAGGAAGTAAGCTAGCGAAGTTACTTGTATTATAACACCTCGACACAGGTTACGCAAATTTTTCAGCAGGAAAGTGACTATTTAGCTCTAATAGAATAATAAATGGCCGAAAAAAGTGTAGCACAATTTACCTAAGTTCTGTTCCCCACTTTACGTATGTTATTTTTAATTTAGCCTCAGATAATCTGATTGGAATCCCATCTCTCTTCCGTCCAATATGAACTCGGTGCTTCGAACTGTGCAGCTCTCACACTGGCTGATTCGTCAGTTATGACAACAGACAGCGGTGTGTGGCTGCAAATCTCGCTCTCATACGCCAGTAAAGGATGCGAATATACTCTGAGGCGATAAAACTTATGGGACAGCGATATGCACTTCTACAGAAGTACACAAGGTATAAACAGGCAGCGGATTGGTGAACGCGGAATAGTACTTGGAGCTAGACACACGGGACATTTCATTCTCAAATCGTTACGGTATTCAGTATTCCGAGATCCAACGTGTCAAGAGTATGCTGAAAATACCAGATTTCAGGCATTACTTCTCACCACGGACAACGCAGAGGCCGACGACCTTCACTTAACGACCGACAGCAGCGGCGTCTGCGTAAAGTTGTCAGTGTTAACAGACAAGCAACATTACTTGGAATAACCACAGAAATCAATGTGGGGTGTACGACGAACGTGCAGTATCCGTTTGGACACTGCGGCGAAATTTGGCGTTAATGGGCTATGGCAGCAGACGACCGACGCTAATGCCTTTGCTAACAGCACGACATCGCCTGCAGCGCCTCTCCTGGGCTCGTAACCATATTGGTTGGACCCTAGATGACTGGAAAACCGTGGCTTGTCAGATAATCCCCGATTTCAGTTAACAAGAGCTGACGGCAGGGTTCAAATGTTCAAATGTGTGTGAATTCATAAGGGACCAAACGGCTGAGGTGGTCGGTCCCTAGACTTCCACACTACTTAAACTAACTTATGCTAAGAACAACACATGCACCCGTACCCGAGGGAGGACTCGAACCTCCGGCGGGAGGGCCGCGCAATCAGTGACATGGCACCTCTAACCGCGCGGCCACTCCGCGCGGTTGATGGTAGGATTCGACTGTGGCGCAGACCCTATGAAGCCATCGAGCCAAGTTGTCAACAAGGCACTGTGCAAACCGGTGGTGACTCCATAATGGCGTGGGCATTCACGGCGTTCGTGTTCCCAAATAACAATGGAATTTTTATGGATGACAATGCATCCTATCACTGTGCCACATTTGTTCGCGATTGGTTTGAAGAACGTTACGGACACTTCGTGCGAATGATTTGGTCACCCAGATCGCCCAAAATGTATCCCATTGAACATTTATGGGACATAATCGAGAGGTCAGTTCGTGCACAAAATCCAGCACCAGTAACATTTTCACAATTATTGACAGCTATAGATGTAGGATGGGCAAACGGTCTTGCCGCAGTAGCTACACCGGCTCCTGTGAGATCACAGAAGATAAGTGCTGTTGGGCGTGACCGGCACTTGGATGGATGACCATCCAGCCGCCTGCACTGTTGCCTTTTTTCGGGGTCCACTCAGCCTTGTGATGCCAATTGAGGAGCTACTCGACCGAATAGTAGCGGCTCCGGTCAAGAATACCATCATCACGACCGGGAGAGCGGTGTGCTGACCCCACGCCCCTCCTATCCGCATCCTCCGCTGAGGATGACATGGCGGTCGGATGGTCCCGGTAGGCCACACGTGGCCTAAAGACGGAGTGCTTCGAGATGTAGGATGACTCAGCGTTTTCACAGAGGACTTCCAACGTTTTGATGACTCCATGGCACTCCGAGAACCTTTTGAAACATCCCCTTAGAAAAATTATACAGGACTGTGCTTTAACTGACACACAATATTTTTAGCGCAACGCAATCTGACTTTCAGAAATCCCTACAAAAAAATGGCCCTTACTAACATTAACCTGTACCTTTCACAAATCACTTACCTCACAAAAATCTTCGTTATTCAAGCTACTGCAATACAGCGAGCGCCACTACTGCCAGCTAAATAAAAGATTCAAACTAAGGAAGGCACTAACTACTGATAGGCATAGTTAGCAAATGAAAGATTTTAATAGAGAACAAACACTGTATTTACCTTAATAGTCATATTGTATATAGCAGTTCATGACAGTCTTACAAATTTCAAAACTCCGCCATCTCTCTCCCCACATCCATCACTCCTGGCGGCTCACCTCCAACTGCGCAACGCTACGCGCTGTTAACAGCCCAGCTGCCGCTGCCCAACACTACAATGGCAGACAACAATGCAAACTAGCCACCGACTGCACACAGCACAGCCAGTGATTTTCATACAGAGCGTTTCATACATGGCGTTACCAATATAAAAACCTAAACAGCCTACTTACACTTTGATTAGATTGGATTAATTATTCATTCCATAGACTCATAAAAGAGGGAATCCTCCTGGGTGTGGGACATGTCAGATAAACACATTACAAAAATGTAATTAGAAAAACTTGAATTTCATTAATTTTAAAGATCGTCAGTCAATAAACAGTAAAATTATGTACATGAATTAAATTTAAACTTCTAATACTTACAGGTGTAATACTTACATCTGCTTTCCATACATCCATCATTCACACAGTAGATAGTTACTTGGCTGTTACATCCAAGTATTGTCAAAAATTAAGGTATAATAAATTTTCATTAAAATGGTCTACTGCACTTGTTGAGAAACTCATGGATGGAATAGAAGAAATTGGCCACCAAAAATTCTTTTAAATTACGTTTAAATTGTGCCTTGTCTGAAACTAAACTCTCAATGGTTGCTGGTAACTTATTGAAAATATGCGTTGCCGAATACTGGACTCCTTTCTGGGCAAGAGTAAGTGATTTTAAATCTTTATGTACCTTCTTCTTATTCCTGGTATTGATTCTGTGTACTATGCAGTTAGTTGTAAAAAGAGATGTATTATTTACAACAAACTTAATTAAGGAATAAATATAATGAGAAGCTGTGGTTAATATGCCCAATTCTTTGAATAGGTTTCGACATGATGTTCTTGGATTTACACTGCATATTACTCTTTTTATACATTTCTGTACTCTAAAAATTTTTTCTCTGTTTGTGGAGTTACCCCAAAATATTATACCATACGACATAATGGAGTGAAAATAAGCAAAATATGCCACTTTTTAATATTTATATCTCCTATGTCTGACATCATTCGCATTGCAAACACAGACTTGTTTAGGCGATTTACCAGTTCTTTAGTACGTTGTTCCCAACTGAATTTATTATCAAGTTGTAATCCCAAGAATTTTACACTCTCAACTTCTCCTATTTCCATGTCATCATATTTTATACACACACCAGAAAGAAATATCTTGGAAGTTCTGAACTGCACATAGTGGGTCTTTACCTGTACTACGCCAGGCAAAATGAGGTCCGACCAATGTTAGAAGGTATCCTATGACTTTTGTCATCTCAGTGTAATGCTACCACAGCCTGTCTACGTCGTCCATCGGTGGCCCAGGATGAAATTTGCAATGTCACTCAATGTAAATAGCGAGTGTATGGCTCTAATCATGGCAAGCTAAGTTCCACGAAGTGAGCAGTTGCTCCCTAGAAGCCAGTTTGGACGAGGAGGAGCGCACCAGTGCCTCCTTATGACCTATCGTGGGCAGGTACGGAACGCAGCTCCCAAGCAAAATAATTTATAATAACGCTTAAGCCCCCACCAGCACGTGTAACATAGACTCAGACTCTTCAGCACCCAAAAAACACTTCTCCAACTCGACACTCTGTCGTCGGATATCCTACCTCACAATGTAATTCTGACAACTGAGTGCTTATCTGATGTGAGAGGTCCGGAGAAGATGCTGTCAGGACTGAAAGTTGTGCCATTTACACTCTCGATCTTGGGCTTGACGCCATTACCTCGCGCCCAAACTTCCTATCTCCGCAGCTTAAAGCTGACGTTAATGTTCTAGGGTCACCCCTCTGCATTGTCTATGCGTTGAATCTGAGGGGAGAACGGCATGGCCAGTCCAACCGCCACAAGGGCAGAGAGACACCTCCTGCTGTTGCTGGCATCTTGTTTTCTAAGCAGTTTCCGAAATTGCCAGTTATTGTTAGTAAAAAATGCTACACTACTACACCATTTTCAGGACCTGTATCTTACAGGATTCAGTGTCTCCTCCAAACCACCACACGATTGTAAAGTAGCATTTTCTGACAACAATAGTTTGAAAAATAAACTTATTCATAATTTGAAACGGGTCTATAAAATTAGCTGTGACATGTGTCCAGCCTGTTACGTAGGATAAACAGGACGAGCAATTGCTGTTACGTTTAAAGACCATCACATACGAAAAAGAGGTACAAGTATATATAAAACTCCTCCTTTTCCGATCACTTATTAATTACAGGCCGTAAATCCAAAGAAGTTCATGGTGTCAGTATCCTGAAAACTGGAAAGAAAGCCTTAAGACTTAATATCCTCGAAGAACTAGAAATTTTCGAACACTTTTCCCTTAAAGACGGTTTCATCTTGAATGAACAGTTGCAACTACATATTAAAAATTCCCTTAATGGTATAAATCCCTTACTTAGAAATGCCTAAAACTGACTCCATTTTCTTCAAAGTAGTCTCTAGAATACCGTCTTTCGCTTTCATTTTCATTTATTAAACTGTAATTCGTTTTCACACAAAATGTATAGTACGAGTATATCTGCTAATGTACTCTCTTGTATAATTTTTTATTTTGCATAGTACTGGCAGTTGACTTGCGAGATGGAGACTTATATGCTATTTGAAATATTTTGTTAATGGAAGTAACTGATTTCTTCGACTGTTAATAGACGGTGTGACTTGTTTCGTGTCCACGTTTCGGCCTGTGATCCTCCTAGTCTGATGCCACCTCCAGTGCTTGTTTCCTGTTACAGCCTTTAGTTTTGTGCAGTGTGCTACGTAATGTAACTATAAAAGTACCATTGTTATGTCAGTTCAAATACCAGTAATTTTCATATGGTTTTAAATATGAGTTTAAAAAGTTATTTTATATGATGAGCTCATCTTGCTCGTAAGTATGTCACTACATGCGGATTAGTCATCTCATAAATTTGTTGGGTATACCAACCATCTATTCTTGATTCTCCTCTATGTTAATAGTTCTGTAAACTTTTATAGGTAATTTTTTTTTTTTTGCTGAAGACACACACAGTCGGTTTGTTGCAACTGGTTGGCTGTACAATAGCCTGCAAATCACACCTGAATCTCGTAGCCGTTGATTTAACAGACGGAAAATGATACTTAAATGGAAGGTTACACCGAGGAACAGGGTGTAGTCTGTCGAGTTCTCTCTAAGAAGATAATTGAAGAAAAGGTTGTTGGACATGAAAAGAAACGGTATTTAGGTCTTGCCTCCAGATAATCATTCTTCTCACACTCCTTCACTTGTGCCATCGTCACACTAATATTCAGTTCTGATAGACTCCCAACGCAATTTATTAAGCAACAATATAGAATCTAACTGCTAGGACTCATTTAGTCCTCTTCGCTACAACAATGTGGGCATTCCCACGCAATTCGTTGATACTGCTTTACAAGGCTTCAGAGTTTGATTTCAAACGTTCACTCTCTCTTATCCGATGATGGTTCTAGTCTACTCACATTCATACAATTATTCTTACAACGTCCGCACACTCTTCCATTCGGTAGCCTAAAAATGCTGCGCTGTTTCATTTACCTAACACCCACCCCTATAAACTCAGACAGACACACATCTCTGCTTTAGAGTTATAGATTACAATAGAAAAAGAAACATTCGTAATACATAACACAACCATTATCCAAAATTAACCTTCCCAAAATATAGATTATTTTTCCATCGTGATCGTTAAATATTATGTACTCAGTTATGGAGCCCATCAGCAATCGTGTTTAAGTAAAGTACCTAAGTAGAATAGCTTCAAAGTTAGTTGTGGTGTTCATCTTTAATAACTGAATTTACATTACAGAAAACAAGCTTTGTTACTTTTTTTATTAATTTTGCGTCATAACTGAAACGTTTACTGTTAAAAGAAAAACAATAAATTCATATCGCATAATTAATGCATATACAAAATGCATCACTTAAACGGAAACATTTCAATTAAATAATTATATCATATGTATTCCTATTGGTATACGTCTACTCATGGCCCCAAAATTATAACCTAAATTGTGTAATGTGTTCTCTTACACCTACAATGTGTCGCAAATAAATGTTGTTACATTAGTTATACAGACACGTAAATATCAATGCAGAATTCAGCACATAGAATACACTGAAAGAAAATAAATCATTTTGTATAAACGCTGAAAAGAGAAATTTCCGTTATAAGAATGAAACAGTCTCTCTCAGAGGTACAATAGTCCACTTCATTTGCCTACCAATAGGCTCTGGTTTTGGACTTAATGTCACACGGGGTTTTGCACTGTCACTACACATAGGCGAGATTTCTATCCTTGACATCCATGTTAATAGTCTGTGTTTCTTCGATTTTTGTTGGTCTGACAGGTGGTGGCAACATAAAAGAGTTCAAGCATGTAACTAGCGTTGGCTCGGAACGACATGGCTACTGTGCTCCATAGTCCACTGGCATGATAGTTAGGGGACGAGGTGAGGATTTCGCTGGTTGATTAATGGAAAGGTACACGTCTTGATCTTGAGTGTAGACTGCAGTTGGTCGTGCGGCATACATGGGCATACGCTCTCAAAGAGAAATGACAGGATCACTTTACAGTGGAGAGACATGGAAAGTTAGTTCTCTTGAGGAGAACGAAAACTAGAATTGCTCATGTGCGTGCATTGCCATCGTACTTAACAAGTGGCATGTCATGTTCGTTTCTCATGAAGAGAAAATCTTCAATTCAGTTAGACGTGCCCAACCTTTCGGCTGTCACTCTCAATAGATATCAACAGAAATAAGGAATATAGCTTCAAGTTCACTTGAGACTTGGTGCAGGTGTTGCGTTGGCACAGTTACTTATCTGTACCGCGTATGCTGCTTCTTAAGTATCCTTTCGGCCCATTTAGCCTGTCATCTCGTCCAACTGTTTGCTCCTCCGTCCGGGTTTTGTTGTAACAATCGCCCCGAACTGGATCATCTGAGTGCACCTGCCTTCAAGATCAGGGATGATCCACTGTTATGACGCCTTCTCCAGACTTCTCCTTCGGGTGTTAAAGTCGAGCCTCCAGCACGGCTGTCTTTTTGCCGCAGCCGCCAGCTAGCACTCGCTCTCAGTCCCTTACGCTAGGTTATATACACGCATCTATCGTATTGTTCCATATTATCCACTGATTGCCATTCATACTACATGCCACGCCTACATGTTATCTCCCCACTCACACTGCAACGTGGGATGACACCATTGGAACTCCCCGTTTTTCATCCTCTCTGTAACTCCTTTATCTGACATCCCGTTAGTTGGCTGTGCTGGACGGTATCATGCCATCATCTGGCAACTGGCTAGGTATTCCATTAGGCGTCCTTGTCGTTCTCTCTTTGTTATAATTTGGTCTCTGCACTGGGACATTATACATAATGGAATTAATCCACTGAACTCCTTTTCTTCTCTGCGTTCCATGACTTCTGAAACATATAATTAAATCTTAAGTCGAGTCATGCCTAAAGCAATGAAACAAACCATGACAACACTATAAGAACTTTAGTTGTTATAGTGATCTTCAGTCCGAAGACTGATTAGATGCAGCTCTCCATGCTACTGCTCTATTGTGTGCAACCCTCTTCATTTCGAAGAAATAGCTCCTGAAACCTATTACCTTCTGAATCTGCTTATTGTATTCATCACTGGGCCTCCCTCCACGATTTTTACCCCCCTCCCCCTTTCCTCTCTCCACGCCTACACTTCCCTCCAGTACGAAATTGGTGATCTTTTCATCTCTGGAAATGTGTCGTATCAAACGATTCCTTCGGGTGTCAGGTTGTGCCACGAATTTCTTTTCTCTCCAGTTCTATTCTCTGCCTCTTCATTAGTTACGTGACCTGCCCGTCCAATCTCCAGCTTTCTTCTGTAGCACCACATTTCAAAAAGTTCTATTGACTTCCTGCCTAAATTGTTTCTCGTCCATGTATCACTTCCGTACTTCACTACACTCCACACAAATACTTTCAGAAAAGGCTTCCTAACACCCAAGGTTATATTCGATGCTAAATTTCTTTTCTTCAGAAATACTTTTCTTGGCATTGCCAGTCTACATATCGTCTCTACTTCGTCCATTATCAGTTATTTTGCTGCCCAAATAGAAAAACTCACCTACTATTTTAAGGGTCTCTTTTCGGAATCTAATTCCCTCAGCATCGCCTGATTTAATTCGATTACATTCCATTATACTTGTTTCAAATTTGTAAATGTTCATGTTGTATCCTTCTTTCAAAACACTGTCCATTCGGTACAACTGCTGTTACAAGTCTCTTGCTGTCTGGCAGAATTACAATGCCACTGACAAACCTCAAAGTTTTTATTTCTACTCCCTGGACTTTAATTCCTACTCTAAATTTTTCTTTGGTTTCTTTTACTGCTTTCTCAGTGTACAGATTGAATAACATCGGGGATAGGCTGCAACCATATCTGACTCCCGTCTCAACCGCTTCCCTCTCATGCCCCTCGACTCTTGTAGCTGTCGTACAGTTTCTGTACAAGATGTAAAATGCGTTTCGCTCACTGTATTTTACCCCTGATATCTTCATAATTCCAAAGAGAGTATTCCAGTCTTGTCAAAAGCTTTCTCTAGATATATAAATACTATAAACGTAGGTTTCCCTTTCCTTAACCTATCTTCTAAGAGAAGTCGTAGTGTCGGTACTGCCTCGTGTATTCCAGTATTTCTCCCGAATCAAAGGGTCTTCCCCGAGGTCAACGTCTGACAGTTTTCCCACTCTTCAGAAAAGAATTCGTAATTTTGCAATCATGACTCATTAAACTGATACTTCGGTAATATTCACACCTTTCAGCACCCGTTTGGAATTGGGATTATTACAGTTTTCTTGAAGTTGGAGTACACCACCTGTCTCATGCACCTTGCACACCAGATTGAAGAGTCTATCATGGTTGGTTCTCCCAAGGTTATCAGCAGTTCTGACGTAATATCGTCTACTCCCGGGGCTTTGTTTTGATTTAATCTTTCACTGCTCTGTCAAATTCTTCTCGCAGTATCATGGCTCCTTCCTCATCTTAATCTACCTGCTCATCTATAATATTGCCTTCGAATTCATATCGCTCGTTAGACCCTCTATATACTCCTTTCACCTTTGAGTTTTCCGTTCTTTGCTTAGGACTGGTTTTCCATATGAGTTATTGATATTCATACAGCTGCTTCTCTTTTCTCCAAAGGCCTTTTTAATTTTCCTGAACGTGGTATCTATCTCTCCCTTAGTGAAATATGCTTCTAAAATCTTACATTTGTCCTATAGTTATTCCTGCTTAGCTGTTTGGCGCGTCCTGTCAGTGTCTTTTTTAAGACTTTGTATTCCGTTTCGCCTGCTTCATTTGCTGCATTTTTATGTCTTCTGCGTTCCTCAGTTACGTTCAATACCTCCTGTCTTATCCAAGAATCTCTACTAGGCCTTGTCTTTTTACTTATCTGATCCTCTGCTGCCTTCATTATTTCACCTCATCTTTTACTGTATTCCTTTCCCCTGTTCTTGTCAAAAGTTCCATTACTTCTCAATAACTTCTGGTTCTTTAAATTTTTCCAGGTCCCATCTTAATTTCCTGATCTTTTGCAATTCATTTAGTTTTAAACTACAGCTCATAACCAATAAATTGTGGCCAGAGTCTACATCCATCCCTGAAAATATAACTTAGGATTTCCAGGTCTCTTCTACGTACACGACATTACTTCATAACATACATTTGTTGTATCTCTTCATCGTCTGTGGAGATAGTTGGCATATAAACTTGTACTATTATGGTGAGTGAGGGCCTTTTTTCTTGGCCATGATAATGTGTTCACTATGGTGTTCATAGTAACTAATCTGCATTCCCATTTTGTTATTCATTATTAAACTCACTGTTGCGATAACCCTATTTGATTCTGTATTCATAATCCTGTATTCATGTAATCGGAAGTTCCTCCTGCCACCAAACTTTACTTATTCCCACTATATCTAACTTCAACCTATCCATTTCCCTTATTAAATTTTCTAACCTACCTGACCGATTAAGGGATCTAACATTCTATGCTCTGACCCGCAGAACGCCAGTTTTGTTTCTTCTGATGACAACATCCTCCTGAGTAGTCCCCGCCTGGTGATCTGAATCGGGGACTATTTTACATGTGAAATATTTCAGCGAAGAGGATGACGTCATCATTTAATCATACAGGAGAACCACATGCCCTCGTGAAAAATTATGGCTGTAGTTTATCCTTCTTTTCTACCGCTTGCAGTACCAACACAGCAAGCCCGTTTTGGTTGATGGTGTAATGCCAGATCAGTCAGTCATCCAGGCTGTTGCCCCTGCGGCTACTGAAAAGATTGCTGCCACTCTTCAGGAACCAAACATTTCTCTGACCTCTCAACAAATACCCCTACATCGTGGTTGTGTACAAACACTACTAAAGCTTTTTACATAAAACAAACAAAAATTTAATTTCACGATCTCTTTATTTGCATGTAATTGCATAAGATTTACCTGTTCATTCTTCCTCCTCGTACTTATACATGATTTATTTTTTGTTTACCTTTCGTTTACTTATCCTTTTTCGGCATTCCATTGCACTGTCTTCTGGTCTCTGTAATTTGAACATTCACTTTGTAACCTGTGGTTCATAATCTACGCTTCATTCTGTCGATTCCCATTCATTGACCCAGTGGCATAATCATAATCTATTTGAACAGAAAGTATAACATATTAGACAACTTTACTATTCGGCAATGAGCCAAGGATCTTTTGTGTAGTCATGCTTGGCAGGATATCCGCCCATACTCGTACTTTGTTTGATCATCCTAATTTGGCATTTACTTGGCCTCCTCTCCATCTCCTCAATCTATATTATTCCTCATTGTCTCTATAGTACCTGGCGTGAACAACAAAGAAACACGTGAACTCCTGCGTTCTTTTGACACGGAAAAATAACCACTAGCCTTCCACACGTCCATGAAATGCGAATATGGACAACAATCAGCTGTATAATGGAATAACAAGAGTGGAAATTTGAGCCCGACCGGGACGCGAACCCGGGTTTCCCGCCTACCGCGAGTGGTCACCTTACCATTTGGCTATCCGAGCGCGACTCACGGCCCGACTCAAACTTCCACATGTCTACAACAATGGGTCTACAGCCTGTATTCGTACGTCCATTATGCATATTCCTGTACAGGAGAGGCATGCATGCTTGTCCGAAGGAACATTGCATCGTAATTCGGAATATCGTATTTATCCGCCGACAACGGACAAAAGACTTTCAACTACAATGTCTGACTTGTACGGTAATATGCATAATGGATGTACGAATACAGGTCGTAGACGCATGGTCGAAGATATTTCGAAGTTTTGGGTCTGACAGTGACTAGTTATCGGCTGGCCAAATGGTAAGGCGACCGCTCGCGAGATGTGGGAAATCCGGGTTCGGGGCCCGGTCCAGCACAAATTTTCATTGTCGTCATTCCATTATACAGCTGATGGTTGTCGATATTCGCTACTGCGAACACATTTCATATACTTCATGATGACTATAGTCGCCACAGTGCCCGTTCCATCGAATGTGCATGCATTTCCGAATGAACACTGCATCGTAATTTGGAATAAAACATGCACTATAATATCTTATTTCACACGTCCATACTCTCAGTGGCATGCACAAATTACTACAGCTTAGCGTCTATTCATAAAGCTAAACGCTGACATAGCACTCCATGCCTATTTCATTTATTTAGAAAGGCCTAGAAACCACAAACTCACGAGGCGTGAAGACATTTTCTTTGTTACAACTAATTTACTGCTCTCTCACTGAAACGAAAGAAGTATCCAGTACGTCATGTATATCTCACAAAAATCACATCACTTGTGCCTCGCATCAACTATTTTAATTCCAAAATGACAGTCACCACTAAACCTCACCACACGTAAGTTATTTGCTTATCCCGAACGTACTCTGACTCATTATTATTTTCATGGTGAACCGGAAGCAATGACGCCTACGATGAATCTTTCAACTCTCGATGGATAGAGCTAGATTCACCAGGACACAACCTTCCTTTGTACTGAGGAAACACAATGCGTATGTTTTGGTGGAAGGAACGTGCGTTTTTCAATTGAACATCTACCCTCGAATGTTATAAGGCACAGAACTAATCTTCAGTTACACCACTGTAGACTGTTACGCATCGCAAAATTTACAAGCAAATAACTGATCATGGCACTTAGAAATGAAGCTGAAGATGACGAGATATACAATATTCCAAAAAAAATGAAGGAGACGAATAAATTAATAAGGTAAAATATCTTAAAATATCTTCTGAACGAGATTTTAAGTAACTATATATTCATTACACCAACAGGGAATTACATTGGACATGAATTGACTTAAAAAACGTCGATTACATTGAAGTTCTAGCATAACGAAATGAAGTAAATGTGCCTATGTACGGTTGACAAAGCTAGGGAGTGGGTGCAAAATTAACTCCTACTCTGACATTAACTAAGGTAACGTAGACTGGCTGAAACTAATTCGTTGACAATGATCGTGAACTACAAAGTTGGAAGCTATCACAAAATGCAAATTGGGCACCCAGTGACTGCTGTCGTTTGAAAATGCTCGTCGGGGATTAAAAATTCGCACTGTGCAGGAGCTGCAGAATGCTTACCATACACCAGAGAGAGTCAGCAAAGCGGAGACCAGTGCGCCTCTGCGCCGACTCGAACGGTGGAGCTCCAACTCGTTCTCCAAGCCCAAGTCACTAATAGTCGCCTCTAACATAGATCATGGTCCTTGGTCGATAACTCGATCCAACAACTTCCGCGTCCTACGTCCGAAACCTCACTCGTACCACAGCCTCCTCCCGAATCTCGTCTCGGTCTCTTTACTATGATTTTCCAAAACCACTCCACGCGGAGTACTCTCAAAAACCTAAACTGGTCAACAATAACGCGTCAGCACTTCCATACGCTAGTCGCAAAGTTTCCCACTCTCCATACAACCTCCCTCCAGACGACAGGCAAATTCTCCCCCTCTGGTCCTATCGATATACGTGGCGAGGAACAGGCCCCCACCGGCAGGTCCTCTGAATTACGGGTCGGAATCCCAATAAAGTAACTGTTTCTCAGTATGTGCGGGAAGCAGCTTCGCTAGAGTGTCTGGATGACTAAAAAGAAGAGAGAGCTGTCCAGGCGACACAATGACAGGTATCCTGTCGTGTCGGCCATTTCAGCCACCATGGCGAAATGTTTTTCACGATCCTAGCAGATACGAATCACAGATGGAAGGCCCACAGGAAACGTTAGGTTGACACCCGGATATTCAGAAGAATGCTCTCTTCCTGGCCACAAACAATTATCACGGCGCTGGGCTACTGCGACTCAGCTAAAAAAGTTATAAAAATTCATTGTAGAGCCTTTGCGACAATTTCCTGTGACCTGTTAAGTGCTTCTCTCTCCCCGAGGTTAGGGGAATCCACGCCCACTGCACGGCCCCTGTCCACCAGTGTGAGTTTCACTTGAAACGTCCCCTTTTGAAGAATTATATACGAAACTGTGCTTATCTTGACACACAATATTTTTAGCGCAACGCAATCTGACTTTCAAAAATCAATACAAAAGAATGGCCCTGACTAACATTAACCTATACGTTTCACAAATTACTTACCTCACAAAAATCTTGGTTACTCGAGCTACTGCAATAAAGCGAGCGCCACTACTGCCAGCTAAATAAAAGATTCAAACTACTGAAGGCACTAACTACTGATAGGCATAGTTAGCAAATGAAAGATTTTAATAGAGAACAAACAATGTATTTACCTTAATAGTCATAATATATATAGCAGTTCATGACAAATTTCAAAACTCCGCCATCTCTTTCCCCACATCCACCACTGCTGGCGGCTCACCTCCAACTGCGCAACGTTACGCGCTGTTCACAGCCAGCTGCCCAACACTACAATGGCGAGTATTACAACAATGTAAACTAGCCACAGACTGCACACAGCACAGCCAGTGATTCTCATACAGAGCGCTACGTAACGTTGCCAATAAGAAAACATAAACAGCCTACTTACATAGCCCCCATGCTCCCCACAAAAAATTTTACAAATTGTTTTGGGCAGTGGCCAATAATGATTTGATAAAATTTTTCATAATTACAATATCGAAGATATCAAATGCACACACTTATTGATACAACGTTGGTCAAAGCTAAAATTTTCTCACAGTCATAAAGACAGTCCTGATCATTCATCACAGTAAAATTGCAGTGTTTTTTTGTTGTCAAAGTCTGAGTAGTAAAAGAAAATGCACATGGTAGTAGTGGATTTCCATGCAGTCTTGAAGAAGTAGTGCTCTCCTTCCAACGGAAAGACAGTGTTGACTCTTGACATGCAGACAGGTAATGGGCCACAACAGAGGAAACCCACAGCAGAATCAGTCGAAGTTTTGAAGAATATTGGTAGGTAGGTCATCACAGAACAGACCGATTATAGTCTTGGTAGAGAGTATGGTATTGGTGGGCCACCAGAGGTGTAGACCCAGTGCCGTCCTTGTAGAAATAATGGTATTGGTGAGTCGTCAAAGGTGTAGACCCACTGTAGTCCTTGTGGAGACGGCCAGCAACCATCTGTTGCGACTGTGCAGGTGCACAATCACCATCGAAGAGTCTTGCAGACAATATAGCAAGTCCATAACCACCACTTGTGCACTCACAAAGTTTTTGGAATTGTCCTTAAAACCAGCAATGCTGTTAACGAGTCCCTTGCTGAATTATTAACTCATGTGCAAACACTATCAGTCCCTACTTCTCACATATTGGCCATATACTATGACCAACAGAAACGTGTGCAGTCAAATGTAACTTACAAGTTACTTAATTTGATGAACGGGTGTCAATTACAATTTTATAACATAAGAATACAATTACAAAGGTACAAAATACATCATTAAAGAACATAACAGTACAGATAACATTTGTGGTAATGCAGGCTTTACAAAAGAATAGAAATAAACATGAACATCAGTGTTACAAGAATTATGACATAAGTACATACATAAAAGATCAGAATAACTTCCGAAACATCAACTTCACACATAAGCATTAAAACAAAACAGAATAAATAATGTCTAAACATCTTTACAAAGTAAATAACATATTATTAATGTCAATTATATTTGAGGATAACAGTATTCCTCATCATAGTGAATGTAGCTTAGTATTAGAAGAGAAAAAAAATTCTATGAAACAGTACACAGAGACAGGAAGAAAACAAATACATAAGGGTATACAAACACATAGGGGGATAACACAATGGAAAGGACAGGGTTCGTTTTCAGTGTAACATTTGGTACTGCAGTCCACCCCAAAACTTCATTCCATAGGTCTTTCGTCTTATTTCAACATTTGTTTCCACCAAAAAAATCCTATCAAAGCATGCTTTCTGTATTTATATGTTCACATATTTCTTACCTCATTATTTATTTTCCATTATCTTACCTCATTTATTTCCAAGAAAATCCTACGTAAACCTGTTGTCCCTAAACCCTATTGTTTTGCTCATATCCTCTTTCAAAATACTTTTTTTGGCCAAACCATTTTCTTATAGCTTCTCATTGCATTTCTTCCAATTCATCGCAACTCATTCTCTTATATAGTCTACCCCCTCTTAAGCTAACTTAAATCTACTGAGCTCAGATATATATACCAAGGTACGAGGCACTGCAGCAGCACATAACAAATTAACACAAACAGCAATGATAAAAAATACAAATGCCAAAGCAAGCAGCATAAATTAGCAGAGCAATTGCAATATTACAACTAATATAAGGCAATGTGCAGCAAACAATAAAAATAAATCAGTAGTAAAACTTGCTTAACAGAGTAATATAAAGTCAAATTCAGTAACACTATGCCTGGCAAACAGCAGTAGCAAATGCTATAACTTATACCTAAACATGACAAAGCTCAAGCAGAAAAAATAGTACACTAAAGACAACAACACAGTAAGGGAAATGTATATTCACATCTTAATATCTATGTCATTAAAATGGTGCACCACAACTTATTCTACAAAATAAATTACCAAGAACTTGAAAAGAAAATTATGTATGCAGTTGCTGTGAAGGTAAATGTCTTTTTGTGCTCCCTCATTTTTTTGGAAAAAATTATTATTTACTCGATCTGTAGACAGAAAATATTTATATTAGTAAATCTATAAAATTTTATTTTAACCAATGCTGCAGTGCAGCTAGAAACTAGATATTAAACAAAATCAGTTAATAAATACATAAAGCAAGCCATATGGCATTTCTCTCAACTAGCAAGACAATAGCCGTGAAATGTTTCTCATCATTTCATTTGGCATTTTAGTAAATATCATAAATTAAGAGCTCCACAGTATACTCATATGTTTTCAAGTTTGAGCGTGTCATATTTGCTATGCTTTCTACAAAGGAATGTCAATAGCGAGGATAATGGCCTCCCTTTTTTTTTCTCCACCTGCCCCTTTGAAACGCACACACTAATGTTTTTTTTTCCGGGCGTCTGTCGCGCAGCTGGGTGCTTACAGAGACCTACCTTTCTTCCCGAAATATTTATGACAGCAGTTTCCACTACAGTGACAGTCTCATGTAAAAATATTTCACAGGGCAAGAATTTGAGTTACAAATCTGTAGAAACAAAATCCTATTGATATAACAGTGTCCAAAAAATTTTCGTTGGCATTGTAATACATTCACACATTTACATGCCTTTCATAACTCTTAAAGTATGATTCTTGGTTTCCAACAACCTTTTTCACAAACCAGAGTCCCTAACCACTACTCATTATTCCTTACCTTATTCGTCGACACTTCTTCAATATTTCATCACAACAGATACGTAGCATAATCAAAGAACTCATATAGTATCAGCTTATTGATCATAAACATACCGCAACAGCATAATACACATAGTCATCGTAATAATAACATCATAACACCTCAGTCAACTCTCAAAATCGTAGTAGCTTCCTCCAATAATTTCAAAACCTAAAAAAAATTCTCTGCTCATGTCAAAAGTGTCATCTGCCTCAAACATACTTTAAAATCATGATCCCATACCAAATACATCATTCAAAGCTCGCATAGTATCAAAATGGTTCTGAAAAAATATGAAGAGTTCACAAAGTACTGACAAAATACAATTTCATAAGTGTGAAGTTATCCAACTGTGTAATTACATAAACGTCTGTCACTGATGTAGTAAAGAAATGCTTGTTTCTCTGTTAAATAATCAGATAGCTGTGTAATTCTGTGTTAGAGAAATATGGTACCGATGTGTAAAGTTGTGTAAGTAAATACCATATTAGCTAGGGCTCCTTGTGCTTGCCAAACACATGGTACACAAAGTAGGCATGTACTCCCCTGAGGATTAATGTAATTATACCCTCAGGTGTTACAGATTGCAGCAATGGAATGAAATGTATCATGGAAAACTTTCTTCGTAATTCAAAAATCTTTAAAAATAAATGTTTTAAGTACAAAATTAATCACTAAAATACGTGTACTGTAGCGCTAAACTGTGCGTCTTGTTGTAAGATAATCTCTGTGGAAGTGTCGTAGTTATCGTCCTCCGAAAGCTAAGTTCTGCAGAAGTCAATGTACTTACCTCATGATAAACAAAAGTGAAATGCTTTGCGTATAGATATCTTAGTTATTATGCTTATTGGCATGATGGAGAAAGTACTGTACATTAACGTATTGTTGTGCCACGAAAAAGGCTGTCTCATTGATGCTTTACCACAAAAGTTGCTACTAAAACATGTTTTCCTTTCCAGAATAATGCAGAAAAACTGTGCAGATACAAAACAGAAACACTGCAAAAGCAACATTGTAAATTGTCACTCATTAGTAGCGTCGTGATAAAACCGTGTAGTTGTCACATAAACTAACTACTGTGTCGTCTGGTATCTCACAGAAAGTACTTTAAATCCAGAATGTATTTTCAAGTAAACCAAAATGATGCATTAAAATCTCATTAGCAGTACCAGAATATGTTCTAAGTATGTAAGCCTTATAGTCGTTATGTAATCGTGCAACTACCAAGCAAGAATGTACACACACAATAACACTGTGTCATCTGTTCACAATAACAATGCATTCGTAATTTCTGTTTAAATAAATTCTCTTGGTTCTTGACTGGATATTTAACTTCAAACAGTGTTGCATGTTAACAGTTTCTTATGTTTGACAAAGCATACTAGAAATGTGAAGTGAAAAATTTTATGGCAAAGACTAAGTTAAAAAGCAGATTATCTTTCAATAAACGGTTTTACATGTGAAATGTGGTGCAATCCTTTGCTCTTCCTAGTACGCAGATTTTCAACTTCAACGCAATTATCATGTGGTATAAGTCAGATTCTGTAAGTTCCATTGTAAACTAGAAAGAATTTGTGACTCAAGTGTTTCTTCTTATGTGACAATGAATGAGCTTTAATGAGAACTTTCTGACCAATATATAATTTCTTTGCATTTGCTTTACCGTGTAGTTTTCTCCTTTTGTCTGCTGCAGATTTTATATTTTTAATAGCCAAATCAATTATGTCTTTGTGTCGAAGTTTACGTGTATTCGGGAAACGAACAAGCTCTCTGATTCTGTTCGGTGGTTCTTCGTTCTTCAGTACAAGAATAGGTGGTAAAGCAGTGGAGTCATGAGGAATTTCAGTCAGCATGTTTTGAAATAAGTGTAAATATCTGTCCCAATGCTGATGCTTTCTGTGACAATAAAGTCTGCATAGCTTATTGATTTCTTTCATAATCCATTCGGAGGGGTTACAATGTGGTGAGTACAATGAAATAAAAACAGGTTTGATTTTATGATTCCAAAGCATGCGTGACCAAACAGCAGATCTGAATTGAGGTCCGTTATCTGAAATGACTTTACTAACGTGTCCAACTTCACGTAAAATTTTTTTAACAAAGGCGTTGGATACAGACCGTCCAGTGGCTTTTTCGTAATGGTGTGAAAGAAACAAATTTTGAAGTAAGTTGAACAGCGACTAGAACGTACGAAAATCCATTAGATGTTCTGACAAGCGGTCCCAAGAGATCAACAGCAGCAAATTCTTTTAATTTAGAAGGAATGATAGGAAACAGCGGAGCACGAAGGGAGATGGTAGATGGTTTCGCCTTTTGACAAAGTTTACAAATAGACAAGACTCTTCGAATTATCTTTTCCATATTGTTAAAATAACAAGTCGTTCGAAGAATATGATAACATTTTCGTGGGCCAAAATGTGCATAGCTGAAATGAATGTACCAAATGAGCTTATTAACAAAATCGTCAGGAATGCAAAGTACCCATAGCTTTTCATCAACAGTGCAGGGTTTGAACAGTATGTTGTTTCTAACCAGATAATAATGCCAAATCTGTGTGTGTGTCTTTTCATGCCATTTGCTCTTGATGTCTTTCCAAATTGGATCTTTATCTTGTTCATGAGCAATGTCCTTTAAAGATGTGGTGATGAAGTTTTCAAAGGCGACTTTCTGAATGTAAAGAATACTGAAATTTTTTTCGAGGTTGCCTTCTCTGTTACTTTTCTGAAGCCCAGCTGGTGCGCGTGACAGTGCGTCCGCAACAATGTTCTTCTTGCCGGGAATGTAGACTATTGTGAAGTGGAATTCTTTCGGAAACAATGCCCAACGTTTTAACCTGTCATGATTTAATTTTGAAGACATAAGAAATTGTAATGCACGATGATCACTGTATACTTTTACGTGCTTACCAGAAAGAAAGAAACGGAATTTGTTAAATGCCCAAACGATAGCTAAAGCTTCTAATTCAGTAACGGAATAATTTTTTTCAGATTTTGTTAGCACCCAGCTAGCAAAAGCAATGGTTTTCTGAACAGTAGTGTCATTTTCTATGGCTTCTTGAAATAAATGGGCACCAAGACCGACTTTAGAAGAATCCGTGCTAAGGCAGAAATCTTGTGACAGATCTGGATGAGCTAGTATTGGCGCGTTAAGTAGCGATTCTTTCAAAGAATTGAATTCCAACTGTGCTTGTTCGTCCCAGTTCCAAATAGTATTTTTTCCAGTGAGAGAACAAAGTTTAGGTGTAACAAGAATTTGCATATTCAGAAAACGACGGTAAAAATTTACGAGACCTAGAAAACTGCGGACTTGTTTTTTTGTGGATGGAACTGGAATGGCTCTGATTGCTTCTAACTTTTCAGGATCCGGCTGAATGCCTTCAGAAGAAATAATATGTCCCAAAAACCTCACCTTTGACCTACCGAATTCAGACTTTTCCAAGTTAACAGTAATTCCAGATTCTGCAAAAATACGTAACAAACTGTTGAGGATGCGATTATGTTGTTCCCATGAGGCTTCTGCTATCAGAATATCGTCCACATATAAGGTGATGTGACGTTTTAAGAACTCAGGTAATATGGAATTTAGCCCGCGAATGAATGCTGCCGAAGAAATGTTCAAACCAAAAGGAAGTTTACGAAAGTGATAACAAACGCCGAAACAAAGGAAAGCTGTGTATTTTCTACATTCTGGATGAAGCTCGATCTGATGAAAACTGGATCTGAGATCAATGGAAGACAACACTTTTACACCATTAAAATTTTGAAGAAGTTCTTCTAACGTTTGCGGCCTGTCTGTTTCAGGAATAATGATAGTATTGATTTGTCTCGAATCTAAGACAAGCCTGATCGATCCATTTTTCTTCTCAACAACATGTAATGGATTGTTGTATGAGCTTACTGCAGGCTCAATAATGCCCTCGTCAAGCATAGATTGTATTTCTGTTCTAACACGGTCCCTATAATGCGCCGGAATTACGTATGGTCTAACACAAAATTTAGTATGCTCACGAACACGAAATTGGTATTGAAATCCCTTGATTGTTCCTGTTTTGTGAGTAAAAACTGTGGAATGTGCTTGTAAAATCTCAAAAATGTCCTGCCTATCGGTGTCATTACAATTCTCAATTGTTTGAATTTTATTCTGAGTCAACTCATTAGTTTCAAATATGCCGTCGATATCATCCCTGTCAGTATTTGCAGAGTGATTGTTAGTGTCTAGTTCCGTAGAAAATTCCGAACTGTTGTCTGACAGAAGGTAAAGCCGATTAATGTCCTCGTCATGGTTTGAGAGCCAATCTTCAAATTTCAAAGCTATTGACTTACCTTCTTTCTAGAACTTATTTCAGCATCGTGAAAGCTTAAGATTGCTTTGTATTCATTCAAAAAGTCTACTCCCAAAATAATTTCCGTCGACAATAATGGAACAATAAGAAAGCTCATAGAGAAGCTGTGGCTTTCACAAAAGAATTCTAAGCTGGTTTGTTGGCGTACATCTACACTTTTTCCAAAGATTGCACCTTGTAATTTAATCTTACGTAACGGAAGTGTGGGAAAATCGTTCGATTTGTTGCATTTGCTAAAGGCTGTTTCACTAATTACTGAAATGGGACTGCCAGAGTCAAGTACTGCCGTAAATTTTACATCATTTACTCTAATGTGAATCACAGGATATGCAATGTTGTTATGTTTTACGTCGTGTTCCTGGAGTAAGATGTCCCTAATGTCTTCCATTTTTACGTAATTACTAGCTACGGCAGCTGCATCGTCAGTTTCATACTTGCGTTTCGTGGCTGCCAGCGGTATGAGTCATTGCCTGTCTCTTTGTTGGCGTGCGTCGTTATTGGGATTAGGAGACCTAACTTCTACAAGTTCACCTTGTCGAGAATGCGCTGCTCTGTTTGAATCTCGCCAGTTCTGATGAAATTCAGGTCTGTCGTTATGATTATATCGTCTGTCGTCATGTCGGTAGTTCCTGTAGTTTCTTTCTTGTCAGTTAAGTGGTGGAGAATTTCTCCCTGAATTATCACTGCACGGTGGACCGTTGCGTCTGAAGTTATTGTGTCTCCCGTGATAATAATAGTTCTGGTTGCCATATTGTCTGTTTCTCTGATTGTCTCTGTGATAGTCGTTACTGCGGAGAGGTAATCTTTCCCTGTAATTATTACTACTCTGCCAACGGTTGTTATACGGGTGGTGTCTGTTTTGGTCACGATTTGTGTTGTGAGAATAGCCTTGTCGTGTCCAGTTATTATTTCTTTCATCGCGGAATTGCGACGGATGTGACCTGTAATTATTGCGTTCCTGTTTTCGCGTTCTGCGATTGTCAGTGTCAATTTCTAATTCTTGTAAGAGTCCTTGAAAAGCTTCAATGTCGTCTTTGCAACGTCCTGCCAAAATAATGTGTCGTAAATGTTCAGGTAATTTGATTAAGCAAATGCGGATGAGTTCTGAGGGGCTGTATGGGTTTGACAGGTACTGATTCTTGTGCAACATGCCTTCAAAATATTTCACAAGACTGGAAAATTCGGATTGTTCGAAATGTTTCATCATTATGTTGCTATGTTTTACTCGGTCTTGTGTAGCTTGAGACCAATATGCTGAGAGGAAGGCATGATAAAATTCTCCTTCACTGTGACAATCGTGAATGACCGATCGCATTCTTACAGCTGGTTCATTCTCTAAGTAGCCACACATAAATTCTAATCTGTGCTGTAATGACCAGTTCGGAGGAAAACAATGAGAGAATTGATGAAGCCATGCTCGTGGATGAATGTCGTTGCCAGAATTCTTAAATGTTTTGAATTTACGTGTAGTAATGAACAGCTTATAGTCAAAATCATTGTGTTGGCAAGTCGCATATCGGTCATTGTTAGGTCGTGTCGGCGGTTCCATCTCAAAATTCGGTGCACATTGCCAATTTCTTCCATAACTTCCGAAATGCCCTGTGTTATTATTTTGCGGCTTTACCGTATTTCTAAGTCCCTCTTCCCGTGTTGGAGCGTGAGTGTCCTCTGAAATTTGTAATTTTTGCATTACTTGTGCCAACTGATCTTGTACTTCCGGATTTCTCTTTTGTAATTGTATATTGGTTTGATTTTGATTGAATTTCCTAATTTGTTCGCACTCTTCTGTGTCATTAAAGACTACCGGTTTTGTGTCATTCAGATTATCATCTACCTTCGTAGATAAATTAGTGAACTGATCCGAAAGTTCGGCTACTTTCTCCGATAGTGTACTTATTTCCTCAGTGTGTTTTTCTGAGCCAAGTTTCAGAGTATCTACTGTGTCCTTTAAGTTTTCCTGAGTTTTTGCAAGTTGCGTAACCGAATCGGTAGATGCAACTGAGTCAAATTTAGCTTGAAAGGTCTCATGATTTTCATGAACAATAGTTTGCAGTTCTTTTAGGGCTGCTTTGTGATTCTGTAATGCATTTTCATGCCGCGAAAAAATAGGTTGAAAATGCTCACAAATTTGAGTTTTTACGTCATTACAGACTTTTTGACATTTCGATTCAATGTTATGTAATTCAGTAGTTAAATCTTCACGTGTTTGTTCAAGAGTTTGTTCCAATGAGTCTAACTTTTGAAGCTGTTGCTGTGTTTGTCTCTGATTTTGTTCCATCGTGTCTAACTTTTGAAGATTTTGTCCCATTTGTTTCTGATTTTGTTCGAGCGTTGTGTCTAACTTTTGAAGATTTTGTTCCATTGTGTCTAACTTTTGTAGCCTTTGTCCCATTTGTTGCATTAACTGTAATAACAGTGCACTGGTGTCTGAAACATGTTCCTCAGTGCTTTTCAGCAGTGAAGTTGCACTGGCAACATTCACATTTTCACAAGCAGAAAAAGTGTCTTGACTTATTTGAGAAAACAGTGAGGACCCAAAACCTGAGTCTACAGTAGTTGCAATATTGTGTTCTGTCATTTCGGATTCCTGAGGCGAGCTGTTTCCGACCGATCGATCGATAATGCTTCCCTGTTCACTACTTGTTTCACTGTCTACACCATTATTTGCCGCCCGCTCCATTTCCCTATGCACTATTACCAAATTACTACCTTGAATGTCTGTTACTTCATTACACAGTGGTGCTGATAAGCTACACTCGTCGTCACTATTATTTCTCTGTTTACTTTGGAGCCTAGTGTTACGTTTTTCGCACGCCATTATTGTCACAATATTTCACACGATAACACAGAAAAGCACAATTGGAAGAGCAAAAGTAAGAGAACAAATTAACATAGCACTGAAAATAATATCTAGTTAATTGCAAGCGCAGCTGCGAAGTACTTGCTGCAAATCTACATGCATGCCACAACTGTTTTACTGCACAACAATGAAAAACTAAAACTATAAAAGAAATTCTCTCTATAATTATGCACTAGCAATAAACAAAAGCTACACTAATTACACAAACTACAAGAAAATATCAGAAGATTCCAGTGAGGTATCCTGGCAGGGTCACCATATGAAACATCCCCTTTTGAAGAATTATATATGAGACTGTGCTTATCTTGACACACAATATTTTTAGCGCAATGCAATCTGACTTTCAAAAATCCATACAAAAGAATGGCCCTGACTAACATTAAGCTATACGTTTCACAAATTACTTACCTCACAAAAATCTTGGTTACTCGAGCTACTGCAATAAAGCGAGCGCCACTACTGCCAGCTAAATAAAAGATTCAAACTACTGAAGGCACTAACTACTGATAGGCATAGTTAGCAAATGAAAGATTTTAATAGAGAACAAACAATGTATTTACCTTAATAGTCATAATATATATAGCAGTTCATGACAAATTTCAAAACTCCGCCATCTCTTTCCCCACATCCACCACTGCTGGCGGCTCACCTCCAACTACGCAACGTTACGCGCTGTTCACAGCCAGCTGCCCAACACTACAATGGCGAGTATTACAACAATGTAAACTAGCCACAGACTGCACACAGCATAGCCAGTGATTCTCATACAGAGCGCTACGTAACGTTGCCAATAAGAAAACATAAACAGCCTACTTACACACTACATGTGTCCACATCCCTGGTTGTTCCACAAAGTGAAGGCAATAAAGCAGAAGTTTTCGCCATCTGCATGCAGCGAGATTTCCTCTGGCTGGCCTCAGCCGTAGCTGTCCATCAAAACATAAACGCAGTCCCGTCTCCTCTATTTACTTCATTCAATAAGCTACTATTGAATTTAGTACTCAACCACTGTCAATGTCAATAAACATTTTATCGATTGCAGTATCATCAGAACTCGATAAAAGTACCCTAGTTGCATATGTGTTCATGAACTGAATAGTTGCTGGCCACTGTGGCCGAGCGGTACTAGATGCTTCAGTCCGGAACCGTGCTGCTGCTACAGTCGCAGGTTCGAATCCTGCCTCAGGCATGGATATGTGTGATGTCTTAGGCTTACGTAGTTCTAAGTCTAGGGGACTGATGACCTCAGATGTTAAGTCCCATAGTGCTTAGAGCTATTTGAACCATTTGAACTGAATGATTAGAGAGAAAGAAAGGTGAGCCCAAAGGACTTTCCACCTATCACAACCCTCCACTCGCAGCAAATTTTTGAATGGGAAATTTTACACTTAAATCACTGTAGTGAGATATGGGCAAGTAAAAATTTCAATATCATCTTTACTATTAAGTAGCCGTGTGGAGTTGGCTAGTCTACCATCAGTCGCCTTCCCAGATGGTGGATAGGGGAATGTTCACCAGATATGGCACCGGCAAAAACAAAACACCTAGGGTGGCCCAAAACTAGCACAACGGGAGGACAGACCTCTATGCCGGAGATAAGGCAATGTGTCTAGAACAGGTCAAGCCTGAAATGAAATCAGTTGGGACGGAAGCTTAAAGTTAGCAGCCCCACCATTGGCCTTACACTGTGCAGTGTTTGCGACGCAGCCAAGGAACACTCGAATTGCTAAAAATCCTGGCTGATTGTTATATGTCGACCAATGAAAGAAATAAGATAAAGAGTAAGAGCAAATACCATTAATCAGACACGTTTAAAAAAGCAACATCGAATATTAAA
Organism: Schistocerca piceifrons; assembly: GCF_021461385.2. Classification (NCBI taxonomy): domain Eukaryota; kingdom Metazoa; phylum Arthropoda; class Insecta; order Orthoptera; family Acrididae; genus Schistocerca; species Schistocerca piceifrons. The sequence goes on from NC_060141.1 coordinate 193,274,216, forward strand.
TATCTGACACACAAAGAAACAGAACTGGAAGAAGAACTAGCCAATACTGAAATCGATGTTGCCTCCATAACCGAAACAAAGAAAAAATTACGGGGAACGATCGAATTTCAGAATTATGTGATGGTATACTGTGGATTTTCGCAATAACAAAGATCTGCTGCTGGAAGGAAGGAAGAAAGATTGGGTTCAATGTCCCGCCGATTTCGAGGTCATTAGAGACGAAGCACAAGATCGGATTGTGTCATGGCTGGGGAAGAAAATTGGACTTTCCCTTTGAAAGGAACCATCCTGGCATCACGAAACATGAATATGGACGACCGGACTCGGATTTGAATCATCATCCTCCCGAATGCGAGTGCAGTGTGCTCAGCACTACGCTAACTCGCTTGGTAGCTGCTGCCGGAGTCTCCATCAGAGTGCGAAAAGCGTTAAAGAAGAGACTAAATCCGTACACATTTATAAATGAAACAATACTAGTGCTACATTTTAAAGCTGAGAGAGGATACGTACCTATAATGTCTTTGTACGCAGCAGAAGAAAGAAGCACTCAAAATTGTATTAAATTTTATGGCCTGTTACAAAACGCTGTAGGGAAAATAAGTAAAAGTAATTACATACTTCTGAAGGGGAGCTTAAACATTCGAGTCGATAAGAGACCCATTACAGATATAGTGGGTACAGAGGGTGAAAATCCACTGAATAACAATGGAAAGCAGCTCATAGAGGTTGCCACACACAATGAATTACGAATAACAAAAATTTTTTTAAGCAACGTAGTATGCATAAATTTACAAGGGCAGCTCAAAGTACGGCTTCAAAAATAGAGTAAGCTTTTGAGAATAAAATGGCATGGGTAAGAACAAAAGATACAAAAGTTTACAGAAGCTTGGATGTATCATCACATCAGTTTTTAGTAAGAAGTGACATTTTTTAAAAAAGAAGATGGACGAAACCGTCTACAAACACCCAGTCTGATATAAGAATTTATAAGGTGCACACTCAAGGAATATAGTATCGAACTATTACACGAAAAAAGACTAAACGGGAATATCAAATGAAACCAGCAAGCAACAACGTAAATGGAGAATGGAATACTATTAAAGAGATCATAAAGCACGGAGCCGCTGAACCATCAGGAATGACAAAAAGAAATACTATAAAAGGGGATTAACGATTAGGAATGACAATTTTAGCAAGTTAATGAAAGAAAAGAGGAGGTGTATCTAAAAATCTTATCATTATCTAATGAAGTGAAGTAAAATATAATTATAAAATTAAGTCTGCTTTAGTAAAGAAAGAAATATGAAAATTAAACGGGAAATTTGGGACGGATATATGATTGAAATAGAACATGACATTCATCGAATACAAAACAAACCACACAAAATTACTAAGACATTAAATAAACAAGAATGAGGTACTTTACTAATAAATGTAGTATCCGAGAAGGAATGGTTAAAATGCTTCAGATGTCTATTGACTGACAATTAAGAAAAACCAGAAATAAATACCAACATCAGCGACTTTGTAGATCTGATAATAATGGAAGAACTACAAACCGTGACCAAAGAAACAAAAAACAAAAAGTCGCTTCGCACTGATCGTATAAATGCTTCTGAACAACTAAAGCATAGACTCTTAAATTTTATGAATGTTTGTTGGCTGAGTGGACATGTGCCAGACAAATGGAATGAAACTTCGGTATGCCCTGCTTACAAGAAAAGTGATAAATCACAATGTGCAAATTATCGAAGAATAAATCTACTAAATTCCTGCTACAAATTGTATGCTAAATTTATAAAAAAGAGATTACCACCAATAGTGGAAGCACGTATGTTGGAGGTACAACATGGTTTCAGCAAAGATAGAGCTTTTTCTGACTGTCTTTTCACTTCGGCATGAGTAACTGAGAAAAGAAGGGATTTTAGACTGCCAACTTACTATGTTTTTATCGACAATGAAAGGCTTTTGATAAGGTAAAGACGAAAATGTTATAGGAATCACTTAAAATCACTAAAGTAATAGAGACTTGCAGCACATCTGATTACAACAATTCAATCATTGTATAAAAATAACAAAATAAATATTCGTACTGTAAGGAATGGAACAGAATCTGCCGATATCAGCCAAGGAGTTAGACAAGGCCGCCCACTGTCCGCCGCTCCTTTTAATGTTTACATTGACAATATCATTCGTAAATCTCTGATTTTATTAAATGACGCATTAAAAAGCGATAATTTTAATTTTATGGCGATGCAGTTTGCTGGTGATCAGCTTATAATAGGATGATCTGAAGAAAAGTTTCAAACTTCACCACAAAAACTGACTCAAATTGCTGATCAATACAGAAAGAGAATATCGACATATAAAACAGAGGTGATGGCATTTCAGGGGCTGGACCCATAAGGGCCAAAATTGTTATAGATGGACAAACAGTTCAACAAGTCAGAGAGTTTGAATATTTAGCGGTCAATTTTAAATTTCCAAAGTCAGACGATGTAGAGCTAATATTGACCAGATTCAGACACTTATGTGGAACTAAACAACGTACATGCAAACACAAGGTATGGGAAGAAACATTGATTAAACTCTTCAAAGTAATAGCGTTACCTTTACTGCATTATTACAGCGAATGTTGGACACTAATATCTGGTCAATTACGACGAATCGAATCACCAGAAATGAAATTCCTCCCATTTGTCGAGGGATATTCATTGTTGGACCACAAAAGAAATACTGATATCAGACAAGAACTAAATGTTGACCCTATTGGAAATCTAACTGAAAAATACCGACTGAACTCGAAGGATCAGGTCCAATGTATGTCTAATGGTAGAATAACTAAAGCGGCAATACAATATAAATCTACTGGCAAAGGGAACGTTGCACGGCAGTTAGGGAGATGGCGTTAACAATTCTGAGGCGCAATCTTTGAGGACGATGATGATGACCATTTATTCACACTAATTTACGAATTAATGTGAATAAAGAGTGGAAGGGAGGGTGGTCAACTTTGCCATCCTCAAGACCAAAATATAACAACGTAGACCGACAACTAACACAGAAACATGCACAAGGATTCCAGTAAATATTCTCATACGTACTTTACTGGTGAAGATGGGCTGAAGTCCATGTCAGATGTTGCTGACACTCTTTTTATACGACGGAATGAAAAGTCTATGCAATCATCCCAGACACTCAGTTAAACAATTAAAATAAACAGAATGTATCCAGTATGACAACATCCTAGCTCATTTTCTGAGAACAGAGTAGGAATTTTCTAAATACATTTGAAAATATGCTAAAGAACCTCTGTTAGTCCTCCAAACCATGGTCCCCCTGGCTGCAAATAGAAGAAGAACAAATAATTTAATTTGACTGAAAGTCCGAATAGTCTACTATTGCATTCACACCAACGCTTATGCAAGACAAATCCAATGAAAATGTGACGTGTGACATGTGTAACCAGTAAATCAAAGTGTGCAAGTATAAGCTGTAAATCATGGTGTATGTGAAGCGAAAATGACATGTTGGTAAATGCAAACAACAACTTATTTAAGAGACATGTGTGAAATTTCACATATCGAAACAGTATACTACAGTATCTATGTGTACATGTACATAGTGAAAATCACAGTGTTTGGAAGAAACAATGAATAAGACAAATAAACGCAAATAGTGAATTATATAAGAAACAGGTGTGAAATGTAACATACGTAAACAAACTACAGTGTTGAGGTATACATGTACAAGGTGCAAATCACAGTGTGTGTTTGACCAAAAATGGACACGACCGTACAAATACATGGAACTAGACTTATGTCAGGAATACGTGTGAAATGTCCACTGCGCCACAGAATAAAACATCAAAACTGTGTAGTGACAAATGAAAGTAATGACATGAGTGTTAAACATGTTATCCAAAAAGAAATTAATATGTGTTCTCCGAGTTCTTCACGGCGACACGTCTGATTAAAATCTTCTCGATTTTAAAGCTGTGTCAATTCGAATAAAACTCTCGAGCTTTCGATGGCTATCTCATCCATCGCCGTCAAGAGTAAAACCATTTGTTTTGGGCATCAGGTTTCTTTATGTATGATAACATACAGTCAAATTACCAACAAGTTTTACATCTTCACATACACCAGATCCTTTACACAATGAATAAATAGCTTCATCTTGATTCACCTTGCGACTTCCTAATGTCCTCAAGACAACAGACAGAGCAAAGGTACCAATACCCCTATTAAAAACTTCACCCACACTAAAACTGCAGACGGTAATGACGTCACGATTAGTAAACTTTCAAGGTCACAGATATTCCCAATGCCTCTACAACGAGCAATAACCACGGTAAGTCATCCACTAGCGTGACCAAATTTATCATTTTTAAATCGCGAAAAATTCAAAATAACACCTACAAAATCATAAGAAGCATTAAGGACAGCACGGGAAGCAATGCCGTTCGCTTTCACTTCATTTTTCACATTTGTCCCAGTAGAGATTTCTATTTTATCAATTGCCTTGCAAACAGTAGTGCGTGAGTGGTTTTACTCCCGGTGTTTATGGTGGAGATAGCCATCAAAAGCTCGAGAGTTTTATTCGAAGTGATGTGGCTCGAAAACTGAAGATTTTATCAAACAACTTAATAATTGCACATGAGGTCATCAGTAACGTTGTCACGTCTGCGAATGTACAGTGAGCATTTGAAAGCAAAGGAGTGGTGTGTCAGATGTAATCAGCATAAATCTATGTCTAGTAATGGTGTAAATGCAATACAAAAATCAAGCAAAAATATATGAACATAAAAGGTTGCCAAAATTACAAGAACAGTGAAAATAAAGTGGTTATTGTGATCAGTGCGGGATGAGATGTTCATGGTAGGTGAGGTATGGCATGAACATCGTGAAAACAATAAGACCTGGTGAATGTGACACTGAAACGTCACATGACTTCACGATAATCATTCATTTCACTTAACGTATCACTTTCATTTAAATGAAGTGGCGAGGTGGTGCTGTAGTTTCTCGGCGGACATATCGTTCAGAGTTCGTGGGCAAGGACTTCCTTGTAGTTGTGCCTCTGGGTATGAGGCAGCAGTGGCTGTTACTGGACGTCCTTCCTTCCTATCAAAGTGTAGCATGGACTGGACTGATCAACTCACATCGACAAACTGCAATCGCCGCACCTAGGAGTTGCAGCAACGACAGACTAGCAGACACTAGCATTGGCTCAACATAAAATTCTTTGACAGCAACATCAATGATGTTTTTCTTGATTTTCATCTTCTTCTTTATGCCTAGCTCGTAAGATTGTCATTAGGATGTTCCTGGCACCATGATGAGCCAAGAGTAGGCAGGAAAGTGTGGTAGCACAAAGGCATGTTGTAACTATCCAAGTGCGATTTGGTAGTTTTTTGTTCCCAATTGATTTCGTTTTCACACTCGATAGGAGGTGGAGATCCTCACAACGAGATTAATTATATATATTGTATAGACGATGTTGTAGCACAGAACTGTGTTTTGTTCAGTCTGGCTGAATGAGTGACAATAACACGTTTAGCAAGAAGGTAACAATGTGGATTGTGGGGAGTCACTACAGAATAGAGTGGTTGTACTATGTCTGTTTAAAAAGCTCGTCAAAGAGAATGTTAAGCCTTCCAGGAATCCCTGCTGAAGGGAAACCCATACCTCACGTGGCTGACTGTCTGCTCTGTCTGATGTTTGCCACCACCAGGCCGTCCCCATGGGACATCTGCCGTCACTCTGGTTCTCCCGCCTTGGGACCGCACTGGTAAACAACGCCATGCACCTCAGGATTCCCTCTGCTCTGCTAGCTGGCATTACCTGTCCAGAAAGTGGATCAGCGGCATCCTGCCACCAGCTGAGTCACTTTGTACCACCACTGCTCTGTCACTGTAATGCCTCCCCATCTGCATCAGGCTGACTAGGTCTGTTGTGTCTGTGAAGCTATGTGCTGGGCTCACATCTGCACGTACCTCAGACACTCCGTTGGAGACTGACTTAAAACGTATCATCGTCTTTTACAATAATTTAAAACACAAAGAAAACAAGGAAAATTAAAAATACAAAACTGATGTCACACATGTCTATTAAAACAAAGGAATGTGGATATAATAAATTATAAAAAATGGTTCAAATGGCTCTGAGCACTATGGGACTTAACTTCTGAGGTCATCAGTCCCCTGGATCTTAGAACTACTTAAACCTAACTAACCTAAGGACATCACACACATCCATGCCAGAGGCAGGATTCGAACCTGCGACCGTAGCGGTCGCGCGATTCCAGACTGTAGCGCCTAGAACCGCTGGGCCACTCCTTCCCGCTAAGATATTATAAAATATTTGCAACAGGTCAACTACGGTCCACAATTATACACTACAGCTTGATTTGTGTGGAATGCGAAATTCAATAGATGGTAGATTGGCGTGTTGTGTGAAACTACTAATTCTCATTGTTCGCTCATGCTGCAGTACATATTCATTAAAAAAAAAAATAATCTCTCCCCCAACTTAAACCTATAAAGGCATCGAATTTCCACAAAAAAAAATCCATGCCAAAGCTAATGTTCGTGGATAGTTTGGTATTACTAAGAAATTCCATTCCAAACTGTGCCCTTGGCACCTGAATTTCACTTGTTCTTGTCAACTCCCATCTGCGCTTTTTCTGGCAATTACTCCGTTAGCTTCTGGTTCCTGTAGCTTTAGTATCAGCCAGTCACTCTTCTCTAGACATGATTCTAACACTTCTGTTTGAATTAATATCCGCGCGGGATTAGCCGAGCTGTCTTAGGCACTACAGCCATGGACTGTGCGGCTGGTCCCGGCGGAGGTTCGAGTCTTCCCTCGGGCATGGGTGTGTGTTTGTCGTTAGTATAATTTAGGTTACGTAGTGTGTAAGCCTAGGGACTGATGACCTTAGCAGTTAAGCCCCATAAGATTTCACACACATTTGAACAGTTTTTTAAAATTAATACACCGTAGTGAGATCAAATCCGCGGGATGTAATTTCTCGTCCCTCTACTATCTTTCTCCTCCAAAACGTCCTTTCTTATGTTGTCATGTCCAGTACTTTGAATATTGCTCTCAAGTCCTGTTTCTCATCATCATCCTCATCCTCATCACCGTCATTCCTTGTAGGCTTGCTCTGTATTTGCTCTCCTGTGGTCAGTTCCCATCACCGTGGTGACATGGTAGTAGAACTCTGTTCTCATCAAGGATCAGGTGACAATCTCGATGATTTGTGCTTTGTGTTCCCTGTCTCCCCTTACTGCACCTACCCCTTTTCACTTTTCCTCTTATTATCGTTCCTTTTTCTTCTGAAAGTATCCCGACTCCTCCTATTCAGTTGATTCAGGTGATACTGAACTCGTCCATGGGCCAGAAGTAGCACACCGCGCCTAGTACACGTCCACTGCGGCGCTCGGGGGCCACAGCACAGTTGCGACACCTGAGGACGGGCTTATGAGAGTTCGAAACCGGTCGTGATAATAAAATAAATTTGCAACTGAAGCGGTATTTTCAACCTCTGGTATAATGCTCAGTTGCGGATGTTCTTCCAACAGGATTGCTCGTCCATGGGAATGGAACCATTCGTTTTTCCTCTCAGTACAAGCTTCTCGATGTACTCTAGCCCTGAATGAAATTGTGTTATATAGGGTTTCCCCATTCTCGTCTACCTGTTCAAAAGAACAGATCTGAACCTCATTTTTGCAATAACTGAGCCTTTCAATAAGGACTTCGATGTCTCCTCATTAACTGTAAATATTCCCACTTATGTCTGTTGATAGTGAGGCAACAAATTCATATAACATATCGGGATTAGTTCTGTTGCACTAAATGGAGCAGATAAGAATAAATTTTTTATCACATTCGTTCAAAACACCTCACTGGACTCTGGAATTTGCAGAGTTCCGCCCCATCATAATCTCCTCCTTAACCATCGCCTCTGCTTCCACCGACCAATATGTTGAGAGGAAAGGGTCTCTGACTCTCAGTATGGTTTGCATGTCATCACTACTGTTATCATACTTGCTGCTGATTCAGCCTTTAGGTGACTGCAAATGTAATTGAACTTGTCACGCAAGCCATGTCGGAGGGATGGAAAAGTCAACTTGCTCCACACAATCTTTGGGATGTAGATTGCTGTTGCCTTCCCTAAAAACCTGGAATTTTCGAGCTTTCACAAACTGTGTATAATCGAAGGCTCCTCCCTCGTCATGCTGCTAATTATTGGTCAAGACTTAGTATCTGACTCATTCAGTATCTCAGGTTGTACAGTCCCTGCTTGCCTAAAAAATGAGCTTGGTCTGTATCCACCGTAAAATCAATTACTGATTGAACTCTACAGTCTATCTGTATGGCACTCCCTTCTGTTCTTAGTGCTCATGTCAACTTTGCCTTTATGTTTCCCAGTTACCCTTTAATTAACGCTTCCTTCTGTTTGCATTGTTTATTGATACTCTCTTACAATTCTTTAAACTGAAATCTGACTCGGTTTGGGGTTGATCAGTCACCTGCTGCAAGCCTTACTATTTAACAATTCAGCCTATGTGTGGCATATATGCTGCACTGTTTAAGCTGGAAGGCGCTCAGGAGCTCGATCATCAGCTTTATTCTAGTAGCAAGATTTACTGCTTTTTGTTCTCGCAGTGAAGATGTTTGAGTACGTTATGCCCCCCCCCCCCCTGCCCCTCCCCCCTCACTCTTCACCCACCAGCCCAACTCCAAAAGTCCTGGTTATGCTGGTTATGGTTACGAACTGATCGGTAGCGTAGCTCAAGAACAAGGTTAGGCTGAAAGGTGCCACTTCGGTTGTGAGATGGAGATAAATCGAATATGATATGAGGGTTGCGGTGACTGAGATTAGTTCAGCCGTTCATAATTCCTTGTCGCTGTGTGGATGACATACGAGGAGAATGAGCAGGCCAGTCAAGCATCCGCACATTACTCAAGGCGTTTGCGTTGTGAACTGCAGTGTGGAATATTCTAATATGTGCCATTTTGTGCCTTTGTCATGAAGAGTAACACGAAAGGATTTACAATTATTTCCGAATACTGGCGAGCATTCAGCCTTGGTTCAAGAACTACCAACTTAGATCCGTTGTCATATTCAAGAGCTCTCCTCGCATCATGATTCCAGTAGTTGGAGAGGTGAAGATCCCTGAAATCGCAGCTTCCTGTAACCTTCCACCATGTCGTCTACGGACAAGTCGTCGTCGATGTGATCGTCACAACCAGATGCGAGACTCATCACTGACCATAGCTTTCAGCATCCCAATTGATTTTGGCTCTATACCATGCAAATATTTTTGCAGTGCTATGCTAGCGGTAAGCGGATCTTAACCCAGATCCACTAATCTGCTCCCGTCAATTCATGCTGACACTATGGCTGTAAGCTCTGCCCAGAATTCAACTGTTGTCATCCATCTATTCGTCAAAGCAAGTAGAATTGTCATACTATCTTCTCGTGGTACCTACCATTCTTGTCACACTTTTACCTGAGTCCACCTCGTCACCACTCGTTCTGCAGTCACTGTACTAAAGCTAACTATCTGTCCGATATGTCGGTATGATACTCTCGTGTCCCTCATGGCTACATTTCGATCTGTATCAACGTCCTAAACACTGAAATAAGTAGGACATACACTTCTTCTGCGCATTCTGTGTTGCAGTCTTGCCCTGAAAAGTTCTGGTAATTTTAGACAGAGCCAATAGCCATCATGTACTCACACGATTCTTTGTCTATAGAGTCGACTTCTAATGTGCTGAAAATAAGACCGCACAAGACTGAAACTTAATCAACGTATTCTACGACTATGGAACTACTTGTGTATCAGTTTAATAGCATTCGGTCAAGATATTCGTGGTGTTCATGGTGTTCACTATGTTCATTTTCCATTTCCGTCAGTGTAACATTTCTGAGTAAATAGAGAAACATTACAATACGTAACAGTGTAATAGACAAATATTTGATCGTATTTTTGTGGATATCATATAGATGTACAGTATGTTACATCAATTACAAAGCGGGTGAAGGTTGGGGGAATGACCATCACCGACATTCCTTTCCAGTCAACAGCTGCCGAAGCGGTGCAAGTGACATTCAAAAACTTTTCGCAGTACATGATGGTTGAATTGAACATAACAGAAATACAAAATTATTACTAAGGTGAATACGTTGAGAAACAGCTGAATAATAACGCTGTCTTTCCCAGTAAAGGATACCAGGCGACTATATCCCCTTTGTGTTTGCGACACTTGGAAAACTTACTCTCTCCGAGCCTCAGTATTATCATAAACGTAGCCGAGGCTTGTTTAATACTATCGCCAGGCGTATTGCTTACTATACCTAGCACAGAGTGTTTGACGTTGCAAGCGTCGTTCACGTATGGCATAAACCAAACATTTCTGATTTTCTCATGGAGGAAACAAAGTACCAGAAATTGTGAGGAATTATCACATAATATGTGGTTTAAAACAACTACGTAAAACAAACCATCCGAGAGTTAATAGCGACGCAATGGTTTTGAGTTACGTTTCCTCATTACCATTAAGACCTCGTTCCAGCTTATCTGCCAAAGCCCATAAACACCGACGAAGTGTGTGTTTCGCGGAACGATGGGGCGCAAAAATAGGAGACGTGTAGATGTTAAAAATACAGTGCACGCCGGGCGCTGCACCCGGCAATAAATAAAGTCTCATTGCGATCCAATTGGAATCCATGCAGGGATCACATACAAAGAATAAGACTACTGGTCTGTGCAACAGGAACAAGGTGGCTATGTCGGTCGTCAAAATATTGTGCACAAAAATGGAATCGTCAGTACGGCTGCGAACCTAAAAAAATATCCTCATCAGTTTCGCCGAGAAACCTCGGAAACCGCTGTGTCGGAAATGTACACGTACAAATTTTACTTTCGCAAATACTTTAGCTGGTGCAGTTTACGCTCTTTTCCTACGTCAAAGGCTTGGCAGTGCCACAGCTGCTGTGGTCTCCTCCTACGAGAGCTACCCCCTCCACTTTACTCCCGCTCCATATCCACCCTCCTCAACTCTCGAATCGAATGACAAACACGCGCGCTATGATAAAACTTAGCTTTCCCACCTCTCGAACGCCTGTAAGAATAGCTTTTAGTTCAACGTCCAAGTTTTTTTCCTCTCCTCTGCAGATCTCTAATTCTTTTAACGTCGCGAGATGTCTGATTTACGACTCGGATTACTTTTTAAAATTAAACTCCGGGTATGAAATGCCCTGCCCCGATTGCCGGCTCATAAAAGTAATTTGTAGTGTTTGGATATTAAACGTTCGAATTGGCAGAAGGTAAAGCAAATTTATTGCTGTGCATTAACATCGGGAGAAGTTGGTTTAGTTTTTCCATCTGCGAAAATTCGGGCTTGTCGGCAACTGTCGTTTATTACTGCGAAATCTAATCAAGTTATATTTAAGTATTTAGCGTCCGATAGGCGGCAATAAATTGTCCGGAAAACAGAAAGGCATAATGCGATCCCTCCGGTGCATAAAAACGCGGCGCGAGCCGTGCCGGCTCCCTCCTCGGTAGGACTAAATGGTTGCTCGCGCTGCACATCCACACAATTTCAGCCCCCGAGAAGGGCGACAACTGTTGGCGGATTTAAAAGCGTCCGCTGCTCTCCTCTTGGGTTTTTTCGTAAATGGGGGAGTCAGCGTGACAAGAGATATCGGTGAACTCTGCAACAACTGATTCAGATTTTTGCCATTTTACAAGGAAATGAGAGGACGACGTAATGAGTTGCATGAATGTTGAGAAATGTTGCAATTCACAAAGAAACAGAAAAGTAGTTTCCTGTGACTGTAATGTTAGTTAGTTACAGTTGTAGTCAGTCACCTCATGCTATACCCGGGTGAACAATTTGTACGGATATGAAGCGAAATGATCACAAAGTCTCATTCGTATATAAAGCACGTAGCAGATTTCGGTACATTGGCAGGATACTGGGAAAAGGCTGTGAGTCTTGTGTATCGCACCTTCTCTAAATACAGGGTGAATCACCATCGTAAATATTGCAGAAATCGAAAGTACTATTGATGTGCGGTTTTCACATAATGGATTGTGTAGTGGGACGAAATTAAACGTCACCCATCCACCAAGTCAGCCCAGTTTGCAGGTGACTATAAGTTTAATTTAGTTTTGTTTATGTGTTTTCTTATTATTTGTAATAAATGTGAATTATCTAAAAGTTTTGTATTTTTTTTATGTGTTTCATGTACGGAGAGATCGGCGCAACGAACGGGGACAGCATCTTCGTTGCCGCGACCAGAGAGGAAATTGCTGGCCGCTATACGTCGCGGGTCGACAGCCAAGGAGCAACAGAAGATCCTGGAACCGAGTTGTTGCGTCGTGTTTCTAAAAAATTAAAAATGAATTTTTATACTCTTTTTGTACAACAATGACGTCATAATGATCTTAACCTTATTGAAAAGTTAGTCACTGTCTGTCAACGCTCAAGTTCACATCTGTATGTGTAGGAAGCTAATAAAATAGTGTATGCTACTAAAGTTGAAACACGTGTCTTGAAGATTTATTTATGAAGAATTATGTGAATGAATTAATAATATATTTGACAAGATGATTGAATTTTGACAGCGTTCATCGCGACTTTGAATCTAAAAAAGTTTATTTAAGGTGTGATTCTGATATCGATTAGATCAAGATAACGTGTGTCGATATAATTTTCTGAGGAGAAACAAACGAAATTTAAATTCGAAAAAGTTACTAAAACCAATTGGCCCAAGTGATGTAATTCTCTGCACACGACTCAACTGATGTTTTACAGTTTCGTTCAAGAACCATCCTATGACAATTTAAAAAAGAATATAAATGATTTTGAAGTGAGTGTAACTGACGTGGGTGACGAAGTCTGCACATGGTCATATATCAAACGAAAACTAAATACACGTCGTTACACCGCACCGTGGCGACCTTAGAAACAGGACTTGTGTGCAACTAAGGCGCACAGGTACGAAACAAAACATCAAGAGTCCTTCGGAAGTCAACGCGAGTTTTCGTGGAGCCTTCACCAGCCAGCGGCGACTTCGTGGGTGTGGGCATCTGACGGAGCCGCAGCCAAGCAGTACGGTCACGCAGTTGTTCCACGAGAAGGCGCGTCTGTTGGGCAGCAGCTGAACGCTGCAAACCCCGACAACCTTTTTTCTCCCTAAACTAATAGGCCCAGTACGTCAGCTGCGGGGCGTTCCTCCGGCTGGTATTAGAGGTGTTTCTGAGGGCTTCGCCTGTCTACGGCGGTGCCGGGCGTGGTTGCAGCCAGCGACGTTTTCGGTGTTCGACTCAGCGTCCTGCCGGTTGCGGAAGCGGGGTCGCAGCATCTCAGCGGCTGCATCGACGGCTGTTACATCTGCAGCCCATAGCAGCACACTGATCATCGAGAACTACAAATTACAATATTAGTGTCCGGTGAGTTTGTTTCAAGTTGGAAGTGGAGTGTTGTACATAGGAAGTGTGCTTTTACAGGATTGTTGATTACAAGTTTGCGTGTGTAAATAGTTAATATCTTACAATAATGTCGGGAAGTGAAAAGTCAGACGAAGAGCAATCTATGTCCGATAGGAGCATGAGATCCCTTTTTAGGGCGATAGCTAAATTAAAACAATCTAACGGGGATTTCCTAGCTGAATTAAAACAGTCTAACGAAGAATCTATGGCTAGATTAAAACAGTCTAACGAGGAATCTACTGCTAGATTAAAAGAGGAATTAAAACAGTCTAACGAAGAATCTATGGCTAGATTAAAACAGTCTAACGAGGAAGCTACTGTTAGATTAAAAGAGGAACTAAAACAGGAATTAAAACAGTCTAACGAAGAATCTACTGCTAGATTAAAACAGTCTAACGAAGAATCTATGGCTAGATTAAAACAGTCTAATGAGGAATCTACTGCTAGATTGAAACAGGAACTAAAACAGGAATTAAAACAGTCTAACGAGGAATCTACTGCTAGACTTAAAGGGGAGCTAACAAAATCAACAGACAGGTTGCAGGAATATCTTAATGAAACCAGTCGAGAATTAAGTGATAAAATAGAGTCTTCTAAAGTTGAAATGCAAGAAAAATTAGTAGGACTTAGTAATAAGATTGCCGATAATTGTAAAAGGTTAGAAGAACATATCCAGGAATCGCGCGAGGAAAAAGCTCGCATGCGAAACGATATCACTGACTTAACCGAGAGACTAGATAGTGTCAATATCTTAGTTGTAAATGAAATACAGAAAAATAACGATATGTTACGAGATGAATTTTCTATGCAAACAGAAACTGTTCGCAGAGAATTATTGAAATCTATTAAAGAGGTCTCTACCAAACCTGTAGAGATTTCTTCAATAGATAATGTAGAATTAGAGACATTAACTCATCAAGTAGAAAAGGTCCATACCGAAATCGAAAACATGAAATTTTTAATTACTGAAATATGCAATAATCTTGAGACTGCCAAAGATAATAATATTGACGAAGGTACAGAGCGTTCACATCGTGAACACAGTGAAGAATCGATATTAGCTAATCGCGTATCCAATACAGAAATGCGGATACAGGAAATTACTAAACGGTTATCGGAATTAGATAATAACGAGAACATTTCAGGTAGCAGAGGTAATAACATAATCAGAGACAACAGTCGCATCGAATTTGCTAGCACGGACGACAACAATATGAATAAGGCAATCACGGCAAGCCAATCCGATGCAACTCCGTCTCTGCAATCTAAACAAAATCCGACTATTTCTCTCGCAGAATGTCTGGATGACATAACAACAAATTCAAATGTAGCAAGTCGATTTCCTGTATTCAAACCAGGAGGCGAACTGCACCCTATAATCTTTATAAAAGCTTTTGAAACATCATTATCTCCTAAATGGAGTAATGAAAAACGCATTCAATTTGTAATAGGACATTTAGAAGCAGAGGCTGCGGAATGGGCAGTACTGCATAGAACTGAATTCAGGGATTGGGATGATTTTGTTAAGCAGTTTAAACAAAATTATTGGTCAAGAGGAAAACAACAACACTTAACTTTAGAGTTGTTAGACCCTCCTCCATATTCTAAATGGTGGGGAGGTTATAGGAATTATTTTGAATGGCATTTAAACCGTGCTAAATTAATTGAAGAACCAATTATTGAAAGTCATTTAATACGAGTCCTAAGTAGTAGGTTACCGTATTACATAAAGGAAAGAAAAATGTTATTCTACGAATTATACAAAACCTTAATAATGGGGACGAAACAGTTAACACCCGGGGTGTGTGGTTATATTTTAACGACTTGTTGTATTGGAAAGCACAGAGGGAACACCAGAGATGGAAAATCTGCATTCCGGAAACTGTTGTGGACGAGTTAATTACTTATATTCATGAAGGTTACGGGCATTTTGGAATTCATAAATGTATTAAACATCTAATGAAGTATTATTATTTCAAAAATATGTCACGTATTGTGAGAAGTATTATTAGGGCTTGTGAAACCTGTCAAAAGGTTAAAGTTAATAACAAATCCAAGCGTTATAAATTATATGCTGTAATTCCTCGAGGTTTGTGGGATCTACTGTCATTAGATTTTTTCGGCCCTCTGCCTCGGAGTTCAGGAGGATTAACATATGTGTTTGTTGTAATGGAATGTTGGTCCAAACATGTGAAGCTATATACTTTGAAACGAGCGAATACAGCAAGCGTTATACGCTGCCTCACCCGAAATTACTTTGTTAACTGGGGCATTCCTAAACGACTTATGTCTGACAACGGTAGTGCCTTTATTAGTCAAAGATTTCAAGATATGATAAGACAATATGGAATCAAACATATCTTAATTTCGAAATATCACCCTCAAAGTAATTTAGTAGAAAGAGTCATGAAAGAATTAGGACGATTATGTAGAACTTATTGTGCACATAAACATACTCGGTGAGCCAAACTAATGCCTGAATTCGAAAAGATATTAAATGAATTGCCTCACCTAACGACGGGATTATCACCTATAGAAATTTTAGGCAAACGAATTATAGGTGAGCCTTTACTAGCTGCTTTACCTTGGCCACCAGTAAATGAGATACAACAAGATATTCCAGACGAAAAAGTTTGCGAACAGATTGTAAAAAATGCCGAACGGAGAATTAAAAGTTATAATCAACAGGCTGTAGAACCCTCATTTCAGGTCGGAGATCTTGTGTTAGTACGATCTCATCCTAAAAGTTCTAAGATCGATAAGGAATGTAGAAAATTCTTCTTTATCTTTGAAGGTCCATATGTTGTACATAAGATTGTACATCCCAAAGCATTACTTCTTATGGAACCTTCATCAGGTGTAATTAAAGGATTATATAGTGTTGATCAAATGAAACTCTTCATTCCTAAATAAGTTAATATTTAGTATATGTTACACACGGAAGAGCGTTCATAGTTTATTCATGTGAAGTTTTTCGTGATAGTTACGTGTTATTTTAAATAAATGACAGAAAGCTTAAACACGTGTTCTACAATAATCTACTGGTACTTCAAAAAGAGAAAGATAACCAAAAGGGGGATTTATATGGAGGAAATTTTGCTCTTAGGTCAAAAGGAATTTTGCATATTTCAAATTTACTCGGATAGTAGGAACCAAAGGGGATGGTTAATAGTTTTAGGGACCATGGGCGTCCAGAGCTATATGGCTCACGAGAACATAGCAGAGTGCCTTTAATAGAGGTTTGCAATAGTGTTAATATAGAACACACCAAACGGGGCTCTCTCGCTTGTTTCTCCTAAATAAATGGCCATTACCCAACAAGGTGTCCGAAGGTAAAGAAAGCCGTGCCGAGATTCTAAAGAGAGTTTTGCTTGATTTCTTCTTGACCTCAGGCATAAATAAGGCCTTAGGGAAGAGAATGACGTAAAGTAAATAGTACTATTAGTTATTGTGAGAAACTTATTAGTAATATACATTCTTGAAAAGAATAACTCTAGTAAATAAATGAAACTGAAATTAATCTATCACAATTTGAATGCTCTGTCCTAATGTACAACGTTAAAGAACGTACTAAATTAGTATTTATTAGCAACTATTAACTGAAGAGGAGCAATCTCCCTATATTCGGTTACGAATTACCATAAGAGCACAATTAAGAGTAAATGACAAATAGTCACAACGGTATCGTGTTAAAAGGATTAAATCTATCTAATAGCAAGGACTTGAGGTTACGTAAAATGTGAGGAAAATGTATTAACAGTTAAATATTGTATATTGAACAGTTTTAATTCCGGTTAAAACCTGACAAACTGAGCTTGTGGGTGGGGTATGTAGTGGGACGAAATTAAACGTCACCCATCCACCAAGTCAGCCCAGTTTGCAGGTGACTATAAGTTTAATTTAGTTTTGTTTATGTGTTTTCTTATTATTTGTAATAAATGTGAATTATCTAAAAGTTTTGTATTTTTTTTATGTGTTTCATGTACGGAGAGATCGGCGCAACGAACGGGGACAGCATCTTCGTTGCCGCGACCAGAGAGGAAATTGCTGGCCGCTATACGTCGCGGGTCGACAGCCAAGGAGCAACAGAAGATCCTGGAACCGAGTTGTTGCGTCGTGTTTCTAAAAAATTAAAAATGAATTTTTATACTCTTTTTGTACAACAATGACGTCATAATGATCTTAACCTTATTGAAAAGTTAGTCACTGTCTGTCAACGCTCAAGTTCACATCTGTATGTGTAGGAAGCTAATAAAATAGTGTATGCTACTAAAGTTGAAACACGTGTCTTGAAGATTTATTTATGAAGAATTATGTGAATGAATTAATAATATATTTGACAAGATGATTGAATTTTGACAGCGTTCATCGCGACTTTGAATCTAAAAAAGTTTATTTAAGGTGTGATTCTGATATCGATTAGATCAAGATAACGTGTGTCGATATAATTTTCTGAGGAGAAACAAACGAAATTTAAATTCGAAAAAGTTACTAAAACCAATTGGCCCAAGTGATGTAATTCTCTGCACACGACTCAACTGATGTTTTACAGTTTCGTTCAAGAACCATCCTATGACAATTTAAAAGAATATGAATCATTTTTGAAAGTGGGTTGTAACTGACGTAGGTGACGAAGTCTGCACATGGTCATATACCAAACGAAAACCAATAATACGTAACGTTACACCACAATTGGTAGTCAGAGGTTCGTATTGTTAGCCAATAAACAGATTGTAATAATACTTAGAAAGAGTATTTTTGTGGAAACATACACTTTTTAAATGGAATAATGCCTATTGACATTAACAAACTAAAATCAGGGTAAATTTCAATGTCAGTGTTGTTTGTAGCAGGATTCTAATGAGATTCGTTTACGATCTATTGTATTTTGAAAAGTCTGATAGTGTGTGACAGTCCAAAAGCAGTAGGTCGTGAGTAGACAATGGGATCTGCCACTGCAGAAAAAGCCGACACGCTCATGGTGTATGGAGAGTGCAGGAAGAATTCAGTTCGTTCTTGGACGGTGTATGTGGCAAGATATCCCAATAGACGTCAAATATCTATGCAGTTATTTATCAACCTATTCAAAAAATTACGTGATAATGATTGTGTAACACAACACATAGACGACGTAACAGAAGGAACCATGTGACGACAGAAGAGGAGGAAATTCACGTGACTACTGCTGTTGATCCGCACGTTATCTCCCCCGCAATCTCACGAGGAAGTGGCACGAGTCAGGCAAGAGTCCTACGCATTGACATAGGTTTCATCCCTATCACATCACTCTCTATCAAGAGATGGAAACGATAGTGAGAATTGTGTTAACGTCTGTATAGGCATTAAGACAGGATACGTCAGTTGTAACACTATCTTGTTTAGTGATGAAGCCACATTTACCAATCATGGCCAGGTAAACCGCCGAAACATACCCTGTTGGTCTGTTGTCAACCCCGTTGACTTCGTCAGGTGGAAAGTTAACGTTCATGAAGTGCAAACGTTTAGTGTAGAAGAGTAAATCATCAACTTATATGCCCGTTTTTCATAGACGGAACACTGAACGCGCACAACTATCGCAGCCACCTAACATGCAATCTTCCACGGATACCAGGAGATGTTCCTCTGCAGCCTACGAGGAACTTGTGGTACCAACATGTTGGCTGTCCTGTCTATAGGGCACGAATTGTTTCCAAATTGTTGGACTGAAAGCAGAGGACCTGTTCCTTGGCCGACCCGTTCGCTGGATTTAACGCCTGTAGAACTAACCAAACTAACAAAAATACCTTGCTGTTGTGGTACTGCGAACGGCAGAAAGCAAGGGGAAACTACAGCGGTAATTTTTCCCGAGGGCATGCAGCTTTACTGTATGATTAAATGGTGATGGCGTCCTCTTGGGTAAAATATTCCGGACGTAAAATAACCCCCCATTTGGATATCCGGGCGGTGACTACTCAGGAGGACCTCGTTATCAGGAGAAAGAAAACTGGCGTTCTACGGATCGGAGCGTGGAATGTCAGATACCTTAATCGGGCAGATAGGTTAGAAAATTTAAAAAGGGAAATGGATAGGTTAAAGTTAGATATAGTGGGAATTAGTGAAGTTAGGTGGTAAGCGCAACAAGACTTTTGGTCAGGTGAATACAGGGTCATAAATACAAAATCAAATAGGGGTAATGCAGGAGTAGGTTTAATAATGAGTAAGCAAATAGGGGTGCGGGTAAGCTACTACAAACAGCATAGTGAACGCATTATTGTGGCCAAGATAGACACGAAGCCCACGCCGTCTACAGTAGTACAAGTTTATATGTCAACTAGCTCTGCAGATGATGAAGAAATTGATGAAATGTATGATGAGATAAAAGAAATTATTCAGGTAGTGAAGGGAGACGAAAATATAATAGTCATGGGTGACGGGAATTCGACAGTAGGAAAAGGAAGGGAAGGAAACGTAGTAGGTGAATATGGATTGGGGATAAGAAATGACAGAGGAAGCCGCCTGGTAGAATTTTGCACAGAGCATAACTTAATCATAGCTAACACTTGGTTCAAGAAACATGACAGACGGTTGTATACATGTAAGAACCCTGGAGATACTAGAAGGTTTCAGATAGATTATATAATGGTAAGACACAGATTTAGGAACCAGGTTTTAAATTGTAAGACATTTCCAGGGGCGGATGTGGACTCTAACCACAATCTATTGGTTATGAACTGTAGATTAAAACTGAAGAAACTTCAAAAAGGTGGGAATTTAAGGAGATGGGACCTGGATAAACTGAAAGAACCAGAGGTTGTACAGAGTTTCAGGGAGATCATAATTGACAGGAATAGGGGAAAGAAATACAGTAGAAGAAATAGTGAAGGCAGCAGAGGATCAAGTAGGTAAAAAGACGAGGGCTAGTAGAAATCCTTGGGTAATAGAAGAGATACTGAATTTAATTGATGAAAGGAGAAAATGCAAAAATGCAGTAAGTGAAGCAGGCAAAAACGAATACAAACGTCTCAACAATGAGATCGACAGGAAGTGCAAAATGGCTAAGCAGGGATCGCTAGAGGACAAATGTAAGGATGTAGAGGCTTATCTAAAATGGCTCTGAGCACTACGGGACTTAACATCTTAGGTCATCAGTCCCCTAGAACTTAGAAATACTTAAACCTAACTAACCTAAGGACATCACACACATCCATGCCCGAGGCAGGATTCGAACCTGCGACCGTAGCAGTCCCGCGGTTCCGGACTGCAGTGCCTAGAACCGCACGGCCACCGCGGCCGGCAGAGGCTTATCTCACGAGGGGTAAGATAGATACTGCCTACAGGAAATTTAAAGAGACCTCTGGAAAAAAGAGAACCACTTGCATGAATATCAAGAGCTCAGATGGAAACCCAGTTCTAAGCAAAGAAAGGAAAGCAGAAAGGTGGAAGGAGTATATAGAGGGTCTATACAGGGGCGATGTTCTTGAGGACAATATTATGGAAATGGAAGAGGATGTAGATGAAGATGAAATGCGAGATATGATACTGCGTGAAGACTTTGACAGAGCACTGAAAGACGTGAGTCGAAACAAGGCCCCAGGAGTAGACAACATTCCATTAGAACTACTGACGGGCTTGGGAGAGCCAGTCCTGACAAAACTCTACCATCTGGTGAGCAAGATGTATGAGACAGGAGAAATTCCCTCAGACTTCAAGAAGAATATAATAATTCCAATCCCAAAGAAATCAGGTGTCGACAGATGTGAAAATTACCGAACAATCAGTTTAATAAGTCACAGCTGCAAAATACTAACGCGAATTCTTTACGGACGAATGGAAAAACTGGTAGAAGCCGACCTCGGGGAATATCAGATGGATTCCGTAGAAATGTTGGAACACGTGAGGCAATACTGACCCTACGACTTATCTTAGAAGAAAGATTAAGGAAAGGCCAACCTACGTTTCTAGCATTTGTAGACTTAGAGAAAGCTTTTGAACAATGTTGGCTGGAATACTCTCTTTCAAATTCTGAAGGTGGCAGGGGTACAACACAGGGAGCGAAAGGCTATTTACAATTTGTACAGAAAGCAGATGGCAGTTATAAGAGTCGATGGGAATGGAAGGGAAGCAGTGGTTGGGAAGGGAGTGAGACAGTGTTGTAGCCTCTCCCCGATGCTATTCAATCTTTACATTGAGCAAGCAGTAAAGGAAACAAAAGAGAAGTTCGGAGTAGCTATTAAAATCCATGGAGAAGAAATAAAATCTTCGAGGTTCGCCGATGACATTGTAATTCTGTGAGAGAATGCAAAGGACTTGGAAGAGCAGTTGAACAGAATGGACAGTGTCTTGAAAGGAGAGTATAAGATGAACAACAACAAAAGCAAAACGAGGATAATGGAATGTAGTCGAATTAAGTCGAGTGATGCTGAGGGAATTAGATTAGGAAATGAGACACTTAAAGTTGTAAAGGAGTTTTGCTATTTTGGGAGCAAAATAACAGATGCTGGTCGAAATAGAGAGGATATAAAATGTAGACTGGCAACTGCAAGGAAAGCGTTTCTGAAGAAGAGAAATTTGTTATCATCGAGTATAGATTTAAGTGTCAGGAAGTCGTTTCTGAAAGTATTTGTATGGAGTGTAGCCATGAATGGAAGTGAAATATGGACGATAACTAGTTTGGACAAGAAGAGAATAGAAGCTTTCGAAATGGGGTGCTACAGAAGAATGCTGAAGATTAGATGGGTAGATCACATAACTAATGAGGAGGTATTGAATAGAATTTGGGAGAAGAGGAGTTTGTGGCACAACGTGACTAGAAGATGGGATCGGTTGATAGGTCATGTTCTGAGGCATCAAGGGATCACCAATTTAGTGCTGGAGGGCAGCGTGGAGGGTAAAAATCGTAGAGGGAGACCAAGAGATGAATACACTAAGGAGATTCAGAAGGATGTAGGCTGCAGTAGGTATTGGGAGATGAAGAAGCTTGCACATGATAGAGTAGCATGGAGAGCTGCATCAAACCAGTCTCAGCACTGAAGACCACAACAACAACAACAACAAGAACAGAGCTTTTCTGTGGGCAAAGCTGAAAGATGATGTCTAGGACATACCATCTGCACCCGACGATATGCACCGATGTATTACTGCAGCCTGCTCGGACATCTCCGCTGAAATGCTAGCACGTGTGCAGCAGTCGTTCCTTACCAGACTGGAAGCGTATATTGCTGCTGCTGTTATTTTGAATACAACCTGTGACGGTCAGTTGTCTAGGTACTGGTCAGAATTCACATCACTGGTATATGCACTTGTTCTTTAGTGTGTGTTATAACAGGTATCGAGTGAGAACTTTTCAAACTGCGTATTTCGTAAACGACTCGCACTAGAATCCTGCAAAAAACATCGCTGACTTTCTAATTTACTCTGTTTTTAGTTTGTTGATGTCAATAGGCATTGTTCCATTTACAAAAAGTATGTTTGCACAAAAAATACACTTTATAAGTATCACTATAGTCTGTTGATTGGGAAACAATACGAGCCCCTGACCACCAATCCATTCTGATGAAACCGCACATCAGTAGCACTTTCCATTTTCGTAATACTTGCGGTGCACGTTTTAGGTGATTCACCCTGTGTAAAATGAAATGCCCTGGTTGGTTCACAGACTCATCATCGTGGAACTCAAATCGCTAAAGGTAGGAACTAGAAATTTCGAGAGGATGTTGATATCATATTGCAGTTATCGGTTAAGAATGGATTTTTCGAAATTGCTCCTCTAAGGTGGTTAATTACGGGGTGAAAACTCTTTTGAAAACATATGTCGCTATTATATACAATACTGAAGTTATAACGACGAAAGCTGCTATTTCGTATTTCGGTCAGAAACTAAAAAATTAAGAGCTTCGGCATTTTTGGCAATTCATTCCCTAAGAGGGGGAGAAATAATGAGTGAAAAATTTTTTAAAAATAAATAATTATTAAAGAACAACTAAAGTATTTTTAAATCTACAAATTGGTGTTTGACTTCTCGGTGTGAAATGAAAAAAAAATACGTGTATAACTGTTTTTGGAAATTCAACGCCTAAGAGGGTGAAATAGCGAATGAAAGTTCTTATGAAAACATTTTTAAAGTAAATCTATGAAAACTGATATTTGACTTCTGGGTTAGAAATAAAGAAATATATGTTGGGGATAAAAATTCCAATGGAAATATCACCACAAGAACACAAAAAGCTGAATTAACAAAAATCTCGACTCTAGATACCACAACTGCAATCTGGTCAGAAGTACCCTTTGAAAAGGTCATATATCTATAGCCTCAATTAGCGTAAGAAGTTTGGAAGATGTTGCAGATTTTATAAATTGAAAGTTTTTTTGCAATGGCTTACGTATTTTTTTTAGTTTACAATTAACTTTATTTCATTTTATAATAAATTCTGTTTTTAGTTTTATATTTAATATGAATGATTTGAACTAAATCGAAGAGAGCTACTTAACAGACACCACGACAAATCCGTTTTCTCATAATAGCATAGAAAAAGAAACGGATCTTTAATACATTAATTTTTCAGTGGCCTAATGTGTGTTTATAAAATTATTTTTGTTGCAATTATTACGCAAACTAAAATTGCTGATGACAAAATAGGTACGATCTTTAAATGCCATTCCATTTACAGGAATATTCGTTTGAGATGAGAAGTCACAATGCTCCCAAGTTGCTCATTTCTGCATGAACAATGCGGGTAAGAACATAGAAATTCAATTAAATTTTCAAAATAAAGTTGCGCAAATCTTACACGAAGAATTACTTTATTAAATTTCAATACCCTGTCTGCAGCTTAGTTTACATAGACCTATACTGTACATTGTTTGCACAGTGTGTAGATTTAAGCATGAGCAATGGCTGTAACAACATACAAATTCGACTGAAGAAAAAAAAGAAGTCTGTGCAGATCTTAGAGTGTACGCGAGGGAAGTAGCGAGGGCTAAGCTAGTCTCACTATATCGCTCAACTGTGTAGGGCTCATTCCAAATAGGACTAACGAGGTGTGTGGAACTTATTAAAGAAGGGCTTCCCCAACAGTCACTGGTTTGTTTGACTCCAAGAGAAATCTCGTAAACGCTGAAATACATGAATTGGCAGACATCTGAAGGTCGTCACCAGTTATCCCACGAAGCCTACTTGCAGGGTGTCAAGAACCAACATAAAGAACCTAGAGATGCAGTAAACCCCCCGAATCTTTAAAGAATCGAACTTCCATACATAAAACATGTTCAGTTGTCTGATAACTTTACAAATGAGTTAATGCGTTAAATATTTGACTTTAGGCATGTAAGCGAGAAAAAAATTGGAAAATTTAAAATTATGCTTGACGTTTACTGGAGATCGCTAAGTGCTCTCATTGTGAGAAAGTGGATGAATAAGTATGCGTAATTTGCGCTCCTTTTTAACCAAAAGCTAGTTTTTCGCTCTTGTCAATATTTATGATTCCAGAATGAGATTTTCACTCTGCAGCGGAGTGTGCGCTGATATGAAACATCCTGGCAGATTAAAACTGTGTGCCCGACCGAGACTCGAACTCGGGACCTTTGCCTTTCGCGGGGAAGTGCTCTACCATCTTTTTTTTTTTTTTTTTTTTTTTTTTTTTTTTTTTTTTTTTGCATTTTGTTCGTTGTTGATCGTTGTGTTTGGTCTCCTGCGAACCTTGCAGAACTAGCACTCCTGAAAGAAAGGATACTGCGGAGACATGGCTTAGCCACAGCCTGGGGGATGTTTCCAGAATGAGATTTTCACTCTGCAGCGGAGAGTGCGCTGATATGAAACTTCCTGACAGATTAAAACTGTGTGCCCGACCGAGACTCGAACTCGGGACCTTTGCCTTTCGCGGGGAAGTGCTCTACCATCTTTTTTTTTTTTTTTTTTTTTTTTTTTTTTGCATTTTGTTCGTTGTTGATCGTTGTGTTTGGTCTCCTGCGAACCTTGCAGAACTAGCACTCCTGAAAGAAAGGATACTGCGGAGACATGGCTTAGCCACAGCCTGGGGGATGTTTCCAGAATGAGATTTTCACTCTGCAGCGGAGAGTGCGCTGATATGAAACTTCCTGACAGATTAAAACTGTGTGCCCGACCGAGACTCGAACTCGGGACCTTTACCTTTCGCGGGCAAGTGCTCTACTATCCTTCTGTAAAGTTTGGAAGGTAGGACACCATACAAGGCTCTGCTGCTGCGCCAACATCCAGTGCTCATGGTCACGTATCCATTTCAGTCGTAGTTGCTGATGTCGTGGTGTTAAAATTGGCACATGCATGGGTTGTCGACTGCGGAGGCCAAGCGTTAGGAGTGTACTCTGCCCAACGTTAAAGTCTGATGTTAGTTCCGCGACAATTCGCCGCCTGTCCTGTTTTACCAGTCTGTTCAGGCTACGACGTCTGACGTCTACAATGAGGGGTGGCCGCCCAATCCCATGACCTCTGGATGTGGTTTCATGTTGGTTTCGCCACGTGTTGAAGACACTCACCACAGCACTCCTCGAACACCCGAAAGGTCGTGCAGTTTCCGATGTGCTCGTGCCGAGTCTCCTGGCCACCACATTCTGCCCTCAGCCAAACTCAGGAAGATCACCGCTTTCCCATTCTATACATGGGAAGTACGCTCACTGATACTACATGCACCACGCGTGTGTCTGACTTGCAGTCATTCCTCGCCAGGTGACGCTGCTATCGCCCGTGTGGGTTTATATCGATAGTAGGTCGGTGGTCATAATGTTCTGGTTGGTCAGTGCAGTCGTGGTATTTGAGAGCCGTTAGATTCACTGCCTCAAGAAACACATTTTCTGACTTTAATACTTATCTTATTGTGCTGAAATTTTAACATGAGTTGATAGCTCTTAACGAGTAGATTGTTACAGAATTTTAAATTCGGTCAGTAACTACTTGAAACGATAAAAATTAAACATTTGTTGCCCCTGGAAGCGGTTAGGTGGGCACGTGCAACTGGTACCGGGTTCCGGGATAGAGGTTTAGTAATGTACAGGTTGGTCAGAAACAGTGTGAAAAGCTTGTTAGGGTATTGCAGGATAGGTTGTGCTGGGCAATAATTCTTGAGCTAAAAAATCCATTACGTTCCCGGTTTCTGAATTAATCAGTATTAAAGTGGTCAATCAGGTTGTTGCACAAATTCAAAAGGCTCATCAGGCACAATTAGCGTTAGTTGTTTTTATAAAACAGATCTGATGATGGTCATTATAGACCGCAACCGGTAATCTGTTAACAAAAAGTTTGTGACCATAGACGTAAATTAAAGGAAACTTATTGTATATACGGGTCATTGTTTTATCCGCGACAATGTCACAGGCACCTTCTCCCACCACAAAGTCTAAACTAAAAATATTTGGTGAAAATATCCAACCGACCATACACACTTGCAATCACAAAGCGTGCACTGCCCGCTGCTGGGTTTGTGACCACAATGCAATAGGAAGAAAAAGCTGTACCATGAACATGGACTGCATCGACAGTTAGGCACCAGTCTCCTGGTATTCGCACGCGTACCATACCATACGCTCAGGGGATGGAGAAAGTATCACTAATAAGTCAACCGATCAATTTACATGAGAGGAAATACTGTCCAGGGCAAAACCTAACCATATTGAATCTTCTCATTTAACACACATTTCCACATCTGTCGCTGCTCCCCCAGCATACTGGTCACTTTGCTAGTCATTCACCCAGAGGGTGCTGAGAGTGCTGCAGCCAGGCCCAATGGCTGCAGACAAGACCTGACAGGCCAGCACACTCTTTGTAACTAATCCGTGACTTTTGGTCGACTGAAGCCTTATGCCCACTCATGCCACTGCACTCTGCAAGACAAGCAGACGAGGTTTGGATGTATAATTCTAACTGCAATTCCACCCTCAAATATACGTTTCCCAGTTTAAAAAATCCACTTTAACTAATTAGAGACAATGCTGTTGCTCCTTATACACCATGAATTTACCATCCATAATGTAGATTTCTCAATTTTATATGAATTATTTTCGAAGACAGAAAAATGGAAATAAGCGTTTGGTGTCATTGGCCGGGAGACCCCTTACGGGGCAGGTCTGGTCGCCCTGGTGCAGGTCTTATTACATTCGACGCCACATTGGGCGATCTGCGCGCCGGATGGGGATGAAATGATGATGAAGACAGCACAACACCCTGTCCCTGAGTGGAGAAAATCCCCGACCCAGCTGGGAATTGAACCTGGGTCCGTAAAACAGCAATCCGTCATGCTGACCACTCAGCTATCTTTTTTTTGTTTTGTTTTATTTATTTATTTATTTATTTTTATTTACTGTTTTTAATACATTCTTAATGGGGTTTTACTTTATACCGCAACAAAAATAAATGTATCTAGCACCGCATCGTGCTCTGAGAAAAAGAAAACAATATCTCGGCACGTTCCTACACCGAGGTAATGTATACGGGGAAAACGAAAACAAAAAGTGCTTCATACAGGATGCAGAAGGGTGTGTCGCTACTCTCCTTACGCTTAATCATCCAGGTACGTCTTCACGTATATCATGTTATTCCACCGAGAATCGAACTTAGTCTTGTCAGCTAACTCAATGGGTGTCTTCTCCTACCTGTTGATGATCCAGCTGCGTGGAGGGTCGCGTAGGGCACTCCCTAAGTAATTAGAAAAATACTGTCTGTGTTTTGGGTTCCGTACGATCTTGCAATGACGTTCTTGTAGGTAGTTCCAAAAGTCGAATACATCTTTAGGTCCATCGTGAAATAAGTAGCGTACCGCATTCGCACGGATCCACGTGACAGCGTTGGTCTTGGCGCGCGGGAAATACTGTTGATCCGGAAATAGTAGAAATCGAGGTGTAATGTGTTCCGGAGTCACTCGTAGAAAATACGACAACATTTGTCGCACCAAGCGCCATACGTCTTCTGCCGCGCCACATGTGAGACGGTGTTCGTCCGTGTCTGGTATCCCGCAGTCTACGCAGAGAGGCGATTCCGCCATGTTTATCTTGTGGAGGCGTGATCGGGTGATCTGTTTACCATTGACTGTTATGTACCATGTGGATCGGACGGCTGTGTCCAGTGGAACCGCGTGAATCGTCTTCCACACCACCTTCCAATTAACCTGAGGGCTTTTGGTCTCCACGATGTTTGGTGGGCGCCTCTGCTGTAGGACATGATACATATCCCGCGCCGACGCCTGTTTCGTCGGTGGTACTGCGTTACGGACATAGCTGTGTTCAATGTAAAAGTTCCCGAGTTAGTAGAAGGGTGGGGGTATGTCTTGCGTCGTCAGTGGGGGCATAAGGGAGGGCGGAGCTAAGGACTCCAACAGCAAACCTGTCAAACTTTCCGGGTGGTGGCGCCACAGCTTGATGTGTGAGCTGACATACAGGGCCACAGCTCTGTCGTGGACATGGACTAGACCAAGACCTCCCCTTTCTGGGGGAAGGGTCAGTGACTCATAACTGACTTTGAAGAGCATGCCTGTACTGACGTAGGCTCCGAATGCCGCTAATAGACGTCGAGCCATCAGTAACGGTATTGGAAGAACACGCGCTATATGTGGAAGGCGCGATGCGAGGTAAACATTGACGAAGTGTGTCCTTTGGAGAATGTCGAGGGTCCGCAGACGAAGGTTGAAGATCTGGACCCGAATTTGTTGTAATAAGCGGCGGTAGTTAAGAGCCGCAGTGCGCCGTATGTCGTCGTGAAACTCTATTCCGAGACATTTGATAGTGCCACGAAGCTGTAGGGGTTCGACACACGCTGGGGTCAACCCGTCTCCTATGGCCATGGCGACCGATTTGGCAACGTTGAGACAGCTGCCGGAAGTCACACCGTAGGTGGTAATCCATTCTAGTGCTCTGTTGACAACGTCGCGATTGCGGAACACGAGAACTAGGTCGTCTGCATATGCTGTACAGCGAAATGTGACGTCACGTAGGGTAAGACCGGTGAGGCGTTGACGGAGGCCACAGAGGAGCGGTTCTAGTGCCAGAGCATATAGTAACGTCGACAAGGGGCAGCCTTGACGCACGGAGCGGAAAATCGGGAGGGACTGCGAGAGACGCCCGTTAACGAGCACTTTGGAAGTCGCCCCTTGGAGGAGGCGCATCACGACGTCTGTGAATTGCTGTGGGTACTGCATGTGCTACAGAACGGACGTTAGGTACGCGTGATCCACTCGATCAAAAGCTTGGCTAAAATCTAGTGATGCCAGCGCTCTCGGGATGCGGCGTGCCCTGGCTAGGGCTATTAAGTCACGGTATCGACACAGTGCTGTGTGGGTGTTGTTGATAAACCCTAGGGAAGTCTGATCTGGCGAGATGACGTAAGGTAGGGTCGGTCGTAGACGGTTTGCTAATAGTCTGGTGAATATCTTCACGTCGCAGTTGACGAGTGTTAGCGGGCGGTAATCTTGTATTCGAGCCCCACCTTTAGGTTTGTGAAGGTCGCAGGGAGCGGCACCGCGGGGACATAAGCTCCCGACAGATGTCTGTAAACTTGGGAGCCAGTAAATACTTGAAAGTTCTATAAAACTCCACAGAGAGCCCGTCGAGGCCAGGAGACTTATTCGCCGCTCCTTGACCGATGGCGTCGATAACTTCGTCTTCCGGAACGTCGTTCAATAATTCAGTTTGTAAATCCTGTGGGACAATGCCGTAAACCAGTTGTGAGACTGCTATCACCGTCGTCGGGTCGGAACAGTGAGCAGAATAAAGTCGTGCGTAATGGTCGAAGAAGGCTGCAGCAATATCGCGTTGTGTGGTGTGATGACGGCCGTCCTCAGTGGTGATGGCATGTATCAGCGCCCGTCTCCGCAGTGTACGTTCTCGGATGACGTGGTACATGGTGGGTCGTTCCGTGGCGAGTCTGTCTTGTGTTCGCACTCGGACGATCGTCCCTTCGAGGTGTCGGCGCATATAGGCTACGATCTGTGCTTTCGCACGCTGAACTGTCAACTGTCGTTCCGGTGTGGGTGGCAAGGAGGCGCATTCGCGAAGGACGGTGAAATAAAAATCGAGGGTCTTCCGCCTCCAAGCAGCAGTCTCACGACCATACGTAATAAAGGTTCGCCGTAGGGCCGGCTTGGCGCAGGTTTACCACCAACTAATCGACGTAGGATACGTTGGGAGGCGGCGGACGCACAAACTCCACGTGTCTTCGATGGCGCGTCGACAATCCGGAGAAGCGAAATGAGCAAGGTTTAATTTCCAGGGATGTCGGCTGCGCCACACCCGTTGGCGACGAAGGGTGACGGCACATATATAGGCCTCGTGATCAGAAAAGGCTACTGGCCACACCTCCGCGTCACTCACCGTTGCCGCGAGAGAGCGGGAGACGTAAATCCTATCGATGCGACTAGACGAGTGACTCATGAAATGGGTGTACCCCGGTCTATTTCCTCGGACATGTTCCCATGTATCTACCAGCTGGAGATCGCCGATGAGTGTCCCAAGTTCGGGGCACGGTGAAAGGCGTGGCAGCTGATCTTTAGGTGCTTGGGTGCAATTGAAATCGCCCCCTAATATCAAGTCATCGTGCCTGCCCTGAAAAAGCGGTGCTATTCCTTCTGCGAAGAAGAGCGATCGGTCACGGCGGCCATTCGTTTCGGAAGGGGCGTACACATTGATAAAGCGGACGCCTTGCACCGTTACCTTGCACCGTTACGGCCATTCCTCTAGCGTCGGGGAGATATCGGACTTCGTCCGCCTCGAGGCCCTCTCTGAGGAGAAATGCGACTCCACTGTTAGTTGGCGAGGCGTGGGAAACATGAGCCGTATAATCATACACACCCGAGAAATCGGCGACGAAGACTTCTTGGAGAAAGACAATGTCAACGTCTGCTGCACTGAGCATGTCTTGGAGCAGCGACAACTTCGTACGTGTCCGAATGGTGTTAATGTTGATGGTCGTTAAGCGATAGGTCTGTAGATCGTCTCCTGCGGTGGATGCCGCCGTCAGTGTCGCCGTAAAAGGTGGGGCCTGTGATCTGCTGGCCGCGTCCGCGCCGTCATCTGTTGCTACTCGGGAGGGGCCGAGGTGTGGGAGGAGAGACCCCTCTCCTCATCCACCACGGCCGTAGAATCGTCTTCAATGTCATCCGCCCAAGGTCCGTAAGTTAACGGTGGCTGCGGTAGAACGCTTGTGGGTTGAGTGACTAAGGGTGAATCCGCAGTTGTTTCCGGTTGTGTACCAACGGCGGGCGCTGTGCTAGCCATCCGTTTGTCCGAGAGAGCGGAATCAGGTTTGTCAAAATCAGACAAAGTGACAGGTGATGGCGATCTCGTGCCATCCATTTTCCCCGTCGTTTCGTCGGCCGTCCGGTCGTCAACTGGAGAAGACGTCCGCTGGAGGCAATCGTCTGAGGGTGTGCGACGTCGCTTTTTATGTTTTCTCGGTGACCTTTGTTTGCGGACGTGGGTTTCTATGTCCGAAAGAGTTTGTGGTTCCCGTATAGCACCCCCCTCAGGTAGAAAGGCAGAGGTCGGTACAATCCTAGCGTCGAGTTCTATTCTCTCGTCCGAGTCTTCATGTGGAGTCGATGGGCGGCGTTCTTCAACCTCTGCAGACACCGTAATGGTGTTGGTCAATCCAGGACCGGCGACGGGTGCGCATTCTAACGCTTCCTGTCTTCCGGGGGGGTTGTCGTCTGTCATGACGGTCGATCGTGTCACCTCTGCGTAATTGAGGGGGAGGGCCGTGAGCTTAGGAGGTGATGTCGTGTCATGCAATGGAAGTTGTGCAACCCGACGTTGAATACACGCCGAACGCACATGACCCTCTTGGCCGCAACCAGAACAAGTACGAGGTTGTCCGTCGTACATTACTATTGCTCGACAGCCACCTATGACTAAGTAGGACGGCACATGTTGCTTTAATTCAATTTTCACTTGTCGGACGCCGTTGAGGACCTGGTACGTCTCGAAGGTGTTCCATTTTTCGGCCACGTGGCTAATTACCGTCCCATAAGGGCGGAAAGCTGAGGTAACGACGTCCGGTGGTACTTCGAAAGGGAGTTCGAAGACTCTTAGTGTGCGTAATCCTAGTCCAGCACGGTCAACAGTAACCTCTCCGATGTGACCATCGGAGTGTTTGAACTTGAGAGTGTTCGCGCATCTGTTCACAACTGCGTGACATAACTCGTCATCGACCATATTGACGTAAACGACGCTAATTATGATGGATAGGTGGATACCGACGATGTGCTGTGTTGGTATTTGAACTTCGCCACGGATGAATCGTTCGACTTCAAAGGCTCGTGGTCGTGCGTAGTCGGGCTGGAAGCTGATCTTGATGGTAGCTTTTCTGTACGAATGAGCCATGGCGACTCTGTTAACGGACGCGAGTATTAGCTGTGGCGAGGAAGTAAAGAAACTACGCGCGCTCGCGACTCTGCGGACGGGACGTAAACAAGACGTCCTCGCCGCTCACCGGCCGAAAGCAGACTCTCGGTGCGGACTCGAAGACAGACGAAACTGGGGCATAGAGGCGTTTTTACATCGCTAAAGTACCGTTAGTTGTGAAAATCTTGTAACAGTATGGAATCGATTATATTTCCTCTAAGTATTCTCCCATCAGTTAAAAAAAGTTCTAATCAGCTTAATGTCTGTTACATCCTGCATCACAAGACTAGAATATTAAACTCATATTTGGCTCATGACAGAGTGCTAGGATCTACCTCTGTTACAGAGCACTTCCTCGCTTTCAAACTCTCTTAAAGTCACCAAATACTTCGTCACGTATGGAGTTTCTTTAGGTGACAGCAAAGAGAGGTTGTAAATATCAGATTTATACTATGTATCAGCTTATAAATTCGCTAATATAGCTGTTTTATTACGATGATCGTCTCTCTCTCTCTCTGTGTACGTGGGAGACTGAAATTCCGTTAGAAGATATCGCCTCAACCAAAAAACGCTTGATTACCGCTCCAACTCTTAAATCATATCTATGGTACCCTAACCCTCGCTTCCACCCGATGGGTGTCACGTCATTGATATCAAAATGGTAGGCTAATTAATTAAACTGATTGAGAGTCACTCTGCATGGCGAGTAATTTTTTTCCAGCAATCGGATTACACTCGCCAGGTAGCTCAAATTGGAATTCCTGGAGGGATAACGATTTTCTTTTCAAGGAACAATATTGAGAACTGACATTTGTAGCTGGCTGCAGAAGGATTCTACTGCTGCCAACACCGCAGAAGGACCGCGAAGACATGATGTCAGAAATTTAGCGCTCATAAGGAGGCATATAGGTAATCTTCTTCCCTCGCTCTGTTTGCTAGAGGAATAGAAAAAGAAATAAACAGTAGTGGTACAGGGTACTGAGTACCACCACACTCCATGCAGTGGCTTGCGGAGTAAGCATATACTTGTAAACTTAAATTTAGTCTACATAATAAGAGCTCGGTCCACCAATTTATAGGCATACACATAGGATGGCATTATGTGGGGCCGACGTACGCCGCTGATGGTCATGGAAGGTGCCGTAACGGCTTTACGATACATTAATGCCATCCTCCGACCGATAGTACAACCATATCGGCAGCATATTGGCGAGGCATTCGTCTTCATGGACGACAATTCGCGGCCCCATCGTGCACATCTTGTGAATGACTTCCTTTAGGATAATGACATCGCTCGACTAAAGTGGCCAGCATGTTCTCCAGACACGAACCCTATCGGACACGCCTGGGATATATTGGAAAGGGCTGTTTATGGACGACGTGACCCACCAACCACTCTGAGGCATCTACGCCGAATCGCCGTTGAGGTGTGCAACAATCTGGACCAACAATGCCTTGATGAACTTGTGGATAGTATGCCACAACGAATACAGGTATGTATCAATGCAAGAGGACGTGCTACTGGGTATTAGAGGTACCGGTGTGTACAGCATTCTGGACCATTAAAATGATTCAAATGGCTCTGAGCACTATGGGACTTAACTGCTGAGGTCATCAGGCCCCTAGAACTTAGAATTACTTAAACCTAACTAACCTAAGGATATCACACACATCCATGCCCGAGGCAGGATTCGAACCTGCGACCGTGGCGATCGTGCGGTTCCGGACTGTAGCGCCTAGAACCGCTCGGCCACTCCAGCCAGCTGGACCATTACCTCCGTAGGTTTCTCTGTATGGTGGTAGAACATGCAATGTGTGGTTTTCATGAGCAATAAAAAGGGCGGAAATGATGTTTATGTTGATCTCTATTCCAATTTTCTGTAAGGTTCCGGAACTCTCGGAACCAAGGTAATGCAAAACTTTTGTGGTGTGTGTATATTCTCTAATGAAACTCGTCATAAATAATGTGTCACAATTTGAAAGAACAGTGATACTACAATACTACAACACTAGAGGAAAAAAGGTCCTTCCCTTTTTTCTTTCTTTCTTTCACTGGTGCCATGTCCCGCACTGACGCAGGGTCGGCATCGTGAGGAACGGATTTGGCAAGGTTACCGGAAAGGGATGGCCGGATGCCCTTCCTGCCGCCATCCCATACCCCCCAGGACGGAATAAGCGTACCCCTGCCGTCTGCGTCGAGTGTAGTTAAGGGAAAAGTGCGAGCGTGTTCAGATGTCTGGGAGTCGTTTAACTGAGGGAGAACGTGGGGAGCAGCCCGGTATTCACCTAGCGGGATGTGGAAAACCGCCTACAAATCACATCCAGGCAGGCCGGCAGACCGACCGACGACGGGAATCCGCCGGGCAGATTCGATCCGGGGCCAGGGCTCCTACCCGAGTCCAGGAAGCAGCGCATTAGCGCTCTCGGCTAACCTGGTGGGTCGAAAAAAAGGTCCTTTATTACACATTATTGAACTGTCAGTGCCTCAGAAGTTGGGAGCCAAGTGCTCCAGCGACTGAGCTGCCCATGCAGGAGTCACAACATGCCCTCACAGCTTTACTTGCACCAGTACGTCATTTCCTACCTCTGAACCTCACAAAAGTCATTCTGCATACCTTGCATGACTAGTATGCCTGGAAGAAAGGTTCCAGGTTTGAGTCCCCGACCGGCACACAGTTTTCATCTGTCAGGAAGTTTCATCACCTCATCTCTTTCTGAGCAATAACAAAGAATATAGTACTGACATCAGTGACACAACAGGAAGTAAAAATTCCCGTATTTCAGTTCGAGAAAATCGACCAAGGCTAATGGATTCTTATTTTTCTCGGCACTTAATTTCTAGGTCAAACTAAGGCGAAGAATATACCCTAAGATGGGAAGAAATAAGAGTTTGAACCTGAAAATTATACGATATTTTGTTCTGTTTCGTTATGCTGCACAACGAACGTTTCAGTTTTAATGATTTCAACTTGCATAAAGTTGTGGTAGTTCTTTCTGAGCAATAGCTGTCCTTTTGTTAACATACAGCTCTCCTTGAATTCTGAGGTCAGTATTCCCACTTATGTTTCTAATCTTGCCTTTCCTTTCCATCATAACGCACTGGACACAAAAGATTTACATACACAATAAGTGACGTGTGTTAAAATCTGCTATTGCTTGTTTCTTGGAGGAAAGCGAACGAGAAACAGGTTGTAACACGTTAATACCGCGCTCAAGCTCGATCGGTACGTTCAGCCTTCCTCACGTCACGAACAAAGGAACTTACACACAGATAAATCTACAAGAGGTATTTTGAAGTACAAGGAGACTTTTAGCCTTCTCTGGTACTTCCAGCCTGTCTCAAAACGCATTCAGCGACTTACGGATAAAAAACGTAAATACGTAGTTTTGGAACTTCCTGCTCTCCCCATTTCCGGTCTTCAATTGTTGATCACTTGCCCACTAACATAAAATGTCTGAAAGGTAGCAAAGCAAGTTCTAAATCTAACTAATAACCATTTCCCCTTGGCAACTCCTTGTGTTTCATGGACGAATTGTTAGTTGGTAGAAAAAAGATCTTAACACAAGTAATGTATACAAATCCTGTCAACTGATTCATTCCACAACATTGCGATAAAAGAACCATTCGAACGATGTATGGAACGTGTAAGTAAATAACTGTTACACGGTTTTCGTATGATGTTTCCTGGGGATGTCTAATACTACACACGGTGAGCTTTGCAGCATGAGGCCACAATCAGAATAGCAGAAAATTGTAGCCACCGACGAAGCCGCTTGTAAGTATTTTTCGCTTTCCTTCGCGGTGTTGTCGTAATCGGGAGCAGTATACCTGCAGTAATGTTTGCCGTGTAGCTGTACGCGGCGCAGCAGACTGGGTAGCGCCAGTAAATCAGCTGTGGCGGGGCGTGTCGTGTGTAGCGGCGTGCGCGGCTGTCCGCGCTGAGCGATGCCTCCGACAGGCATCTGTCAGCGGCCTCCGCGCTAATCCCCCACCTCACCCCTGCTGCTGTTTGCCGACACTTGTTCTGTAGCCTGAGCGCGCCCTGTCATCCCGTGTCCACGATCCTCCGCACTTCACTGGAGCCTGTTGACCTCAAAGCAAACCCTTCCGTAGACAAAAATGCAAATTTCAGTCATGTCCCGTTAGCTCTAACTCTAAATGTAAAAAAAGTAATTTAATACGGATAAGTAGGAAAAACAGATCCGTAGTATTCGGATGCAGCATCAGTAGTGACCTGCTTGACATAGTTACGTTGTTTAAAAGTCTGGGCGCAACGTTGCAAAGCGATACGAAATGGAACGAGCATGTGGGGATTGTAGGATTGTGGTGCGGAAGACGAATAGTCGATTTCGGTTATTGGAGAATTTTGAGAAATTGTGGTTCATCTGTAAAGGAGACTGCATGTAGCACGTTAGTGCGACCTATTCTTGAGTAGCGCTCAATTGCTTGGGATCGCTAGTAGATCGATTTTAGGGAAGAGATCGGAGCAGTTCAAAGGCGGACTGCTATATACTTGTTACCGGTAGGTTCGACCAAAATGCAAGTGTTGCGGAGATGCTTCCTTCGAGGAAAGACGACGTCCTTTTCGAGGAAAACTACTGAAAAAATTTAGAGAACCGGCATCTGAAGCTGACTGCAGAACGATTCTACTGCTGCCAACATACATTTAGCGTAAGGACCAAGAAGATAAGAGAGGAGAAATTAGGGCTCATACGGAAGCATATAGATAGTCCTTTTGCCTCGCTCTGTTTGCGAGTGAAACAGGACAGCAAATGACTTCTAGTGGTACAGTGTACTCTCCGCCTCGCACCGTATGGTGACTTGCGTGGTATATATGTAGATGTAGATGCGGATAACCTATCACTACACATTGCGGATGAATAATAAAAAAACCATAAAAAAATAAAGTTCCTGTAGACTGTGTTCAAGTGGACCTGGCAAAATGCGAAGATCTTCAGGAAAGGATATTGGCAATAAAAAAATAAATGAAAAAAACGTGAGAAACATTTGGAATGCATATCAAGGCTTCCAAGAAAAACAGCGTAGTACGTATGACACCAGAGCGAAAGAAACTTGAGTAGATGAACTCTTTCACTTAATTTGTAAGCATGTAAATGGGTATTATAGTAAAGAAATAGCAAAATGGATAGGATAGGGGAAGGAGACTTTCAGAAAATATAAGCATTACTTGTAACAAAAGCAGCAGAGTTGCTTTAATTTAAGTGCAGTTATACAACTTGAATAATAAGGAAAAATGAACAGAGGAAAAATATTTAATCTGCCGCTGAAGAATGTTGATCAAAATGAAATAGGTAGGTAGACTACGAAATGTGAAAGAGTGAAGTAAACAGGAACCCTTCTGACAAATAGTAGGAAATAAAAAAAAAATTGTAAGCTCATAAGGCATTGTTGGTTGGGACCTTTTCCTCACGAAGTGTGAGGAATGCGTCTTTAAGAGAAAATGATGAATACGTGAGGAAAAAATTTAATTTCGTGTGTATGCTGTTAATGGCGATTAGAGAGAGGAAGGAGAAAGCTAACGTGATGCTGGCATACTGCTTGAGCGACTCACCCACGATACTATTTATGTGGGTGCTCCAGCCCTGGAGAACCCACGTATCCGGCGCGCCTGTTGCAACTGGAACACTATTTTATTTAAAGAGAGAACAATATGAATCTTTTGTATAACTGAGAGCCTGATTTTCTTTAGCAGTCAGTTTCAAAATTCCTCGCTTTCTTTGCACCTCACCTCGTTGCAGGATTCCGGGACAGTGTGGCGACGACGGCGCGCGATAATGGTTTTTGGCGATTTTGTATTGAAACTAATGTCTCCAGGTCAGTTATACATCTGTCGCAATTAGCGATAGGACTCCTGTACTGTCACACCTGTCGTCGTGAGCTTGATGTTGTGGGATTGAACGAGTAGTTCCAGAGGATGCGGAATTTGAAATACGCGGTACTGACGTATCTTCGGAATATATTCCTCTATACAAGATCCCACTCCGTGGCGACCGCGAAACAGTTTCAGGTCACTGACTGATGCGACACAATTCAAAGGAGTTATATCAAAGCAGAGTCCAAGAAATGCTCAAACCTGGTATCTCGCTGAAGCATTGCTATACTATTGCTCCACCGATTTGCGTCCATTGCACGCGCGAAAACACTCTTAGTTCATCGACTTACAAAAGAGCAGAGCGAAATTCAGAGTTCGCTCAGTATTCATCACTGTGTTTCTGCAGTTCACATCAGTACGGTAAACATATTAATGTAAATGTTTTATTCGTGGAAAACCAACCCACTACCCAAATCATGTCAACAATCAGTGTCTGTTATTCGTCATCTCACTACCATTCGGTTACTCATGCTCGATAACCTAAACCGGGCTCTATTACGGCTAAGGTACAAGTAGATACATTGAAACATTTATGTTCTTGTAATATTTGAATGTACTGCCATTTATTGGTAAATATAAGGAATAAAACAAAATAATAAGAGAAAAAAGTCATATATATACTCCCTAGAGCTATCTATACAGCCATGCTACTGGAAAAGTTAGTTACAGGAGGCGAGCGCCACACAGGTAGATTGGTCTCCTCACAAAGGCCAGTGCTGCAACAACTCGCGTGTGACCGAGCGAGTCGCTGGCACGGTAACTCAGCGTGTTTGGTCAGGGGGTTCGCTGTCCCCTGTAATAAAAAAGTTAATGAATCAACGACGAACTGAAATGGGTGTCTTGCGACGTCCGCCCCGAGCAGATACAACGAACGAAAACGAACAAATTGAGATAAAAAAAAGGTGGCGCAGTGGTTAGCACGCTGGACTCGCTATCGGAAGGACGACAATTCAAACCCGTATCCGGCCATCCTGATTTACTTTTTTCGTAATTTCCCTAAATCGTTTCAGGCAAATGCCGGGATGGTTCGTTCGAAAGGGCACAGCCGTGTTCCTTTCTCATCCTTCCCTAATCCGAAGGGACCGATGACGTCGCTGTTAGGTGCTATAAAAACCCAATAGTAACACAATAAGAACTGATAAATTGCCGTTGGTATACATTTAGGATATTCCCAATTGAATCCATATTAATGACTACATACCTAAATTAGCACAAAATATTCTTTTACATATCCTGTAAGAAATGTTTCAAAAGCTGCAGAGAGAGAACTGAATATTTGTGCAGGTCTATACGTATCAAATAGACAGAACGCGAGAACAGTATACAAGAGTCAGATTTTGGTTTTCCAGCCATACGTATAGATTCATCATTATTCAGACGCATACGAGTACATGATACATCACGCCCGCCCGGTTGGCCGTGTGGTCTAACGCACGGCTTTCCGGGCGGGAAGTAGCGCCTGCTCCCCGGCACGAATCCGCCCGGCGAATTTTTGTCGAGGTCCGGTGAACCGGCCGGTCTGTGGATGGTTTTTAGGCGGTTTTCCATCTGCCTCGGCGAATGCGGGCTGGTTCCCCTTTTTCCGCCTCAGTTACACTATGTCGGCGATTGCTGCGCAAACAAGATCTCCACGTACGCGTACACCACCATTACTCTACCACGCAAACATAGGGGTTACACTCGTCTGGTGTGAGACGTTCCCTGGGGGATCCACCGGGGGCGAACCGCACAATAACCCTGGTTCGGTGTGGGGCGGCGGGGGGTGAAGTGGACTGCGGTAGTCGTCGTGGGGTTGTGGACCACTGCGGCTGCGGCGGGGACGTAGCCTCTCCGTCGTTTCTAGGTCTCCGCTTAACATACAACATACATGATATATTAGCTACATAGTGACTTACATTCGTACGCTAAGCGTTCCATGTCTTGCTGAGTAACGCCTGCGAATATCGTTAGTTCATTGTGCTGTGGTCTGGATATATGAAAATCGCACCCAGCCAGAAATCTTTGAAATTCGCACCCAGTTTTGCTGGGCAGAGCCTACATGCGCCCCCGGGAGTTGTCATCCAGCGGAAACGATCCCTGTGCGGCACGGCCTACCTGCACTCGGGACGCCCTCGTCCGCTCAGGTGACTGACCCCTTGGCCAGTCACTGTCAGTGTGAGTCTAACTTTCGGAGTGTTCAGCTCGTTTGCCTTGTGTCTCTGTGTGCTTATACGATCGATATGGAACTGTCAACAACCACCCACGGTAAATGGTGTGCCCATTATGATGGTTACTCGTACATCGTAAAGAGAACCAAACTGTGATATGGCGCTGTTCGAAACATAGAACAACATATTGCCGAGAAATGCTTAAGACCAAAGACTGTATCGTGCTTAGTTCAAACGAGCATAAATGTGGAGCACTGGATGACGCTCGCTTATAGTAAAAAAGACGTTGAATCAGGTGAAGAAAAGATCACGAGAGGGAGAGACTTCGGGTTCTAAAATTAATCCGTAGAGTTAGGCGACTTGCACAATCGACGGTATGATTTTGTTACCGAAATTCCAGAACAGCAATGAAGAGGATATTATACATTTATACATGCACCGAGCCAAATCACATGGTAATCAGAAAGGGCAGTTTTCTCTTAAGTGATGACAGCTTTGGAGATGGGATCATAGATTTTAGCGGAAAAGCAGGAAGATAGGCTCTAAGGACTAAACTAGACTTTTTTTTGCATGGGACTTTCAAATGCTGCTGCAAGCAATTTTCGCAAATATGTACTATTCATGCAGACTTCGGGAGTTCAAAGTACGAAACAAACATCTACCCAGTGGCTTTTGCATTCTTACCAAACAAAAGAAAAGAAACAAACATCCGTCTTTCCCACAATGTTCTGGATAACGTACTACAATGGAAACCTAATAATGTTACAGTTGATTTCGAATCAGCTGCGATTTCTGTGTTAAACGTTGCGATCCCGTCGGTGCAAGTGCATGACTGCCATTTCCATATGGCGAAATCTCTCTGGATGAAAGTGCAAGACTTGGGACTTACTTACGAATACAGAGAGAACGAAGAAGTAATGCTGCAAATTCGCATGTGTGTTGCTGCGGAGTTTCTTCTACTTGAAGATGTCTGCGATGGCTGGTTCGTGATACGTTCACAAGCACCGGCTATCGCCAAGCTTTCTCAGTTTTTCGACTATTTTGTAGATAGATGGTTGGAAAATGACGAAAACCCGATCAGTCTTCGAAAATGCTACAGACGGAGCCATCGTTCCAACAATGCTGTAGAAGGTTGGCACAACAAAATTAATAATCTTCCCAGAAAACCGAATCCTAAAATTAAAGACGTGATCGAGTGTATGTAGACATAAGCAGAGAACTCGGCATGTGCATTAATTATGTGAGAACTAAGTATGGGAGCCAAACGAAAGAAAACAACTAATACGAAACTTGATGAAAGCCTGGATAAAAAGTAGAAAAGTATGAAGAGGATAGTGACATCAGGGCTTGTTTGAAAGCAATGTCTTTCGTCCAAAAATTTGAATGAAGCAATATGTTAGTGTTGGACGATACGTATGGAAAGAATGTACGAAATGTAAATACTCATAGTAACTTTCAGATTTAAAAATAAAATATAAAATTAAAAAAATTAAATACAAAAAAGTAAAAAATTTAAAAAAGCAAAATGATGATCTGTCTCCACTCCTCTTTAACTGCGTACTAGATAAAATAGTAAGACAATGGAAACAAAAACTAAAAGAGGAGAAGCTATCACGAATCAGAC
The DNA here is from genome assembly GCF_021461385.2 of Schistocerca piceifrons. Lineage (NCBI taxonomy): Eukaryota > Metazoa > Arthropoda > Insecta > Orthoptera > Acrididae > Schistocerca > Schistocerca piceifrons. The sequence continues at coordinate 193,316,729 of NC_060141.1, forward strand.
TGGGAACTAAAAACAAAGGTATTGAAATTCACTGTTTGGCATTTGCAGGTGATTTTGCCATTCTTTCTGAAAACCTAACAAATGCTGGGATACAGATCAATCTCTTAGAAGAAATAGCCAACAAAGCAGGTTTAAGAATATCTGTAGAAAAAACAAAATTTATGATAAATATAAAAAATACTTCGGAATCCCTAGAAACACATAGTGGCCAGATAAAGAGGGTAAATAAATTTAAATGTTCGGGAGAAATTATCCAAGAAAATGGCTTAGAAAAATTCACTATAGAAGAAAGAGTATATAAAATGGAGAGAGCTTATGGAATAACTAGGAATGTCTACAGCAAAAGATGTCTGTCTAAAAATTTGAAGATACAGCACTACAACACACTAGTAAAACCAGAATGTCTTTATGCAAGTGAATGTTTAGTACTGAAGTACAAATTACACAGACTTGAAGTCCTAGAAAGAAAAATCATTCGAAAAATACTTGGACCACCAAAAAATACAGAGGTATGGAAATTAAGAAACAATGAAGAAGTTTATCGCAACATAGAAAACATAAATGAAACACTACGAAAGAGGCGACTACTATTTTTTTGGCACTTATACAGAATGAACAGCAACAGGTTAACGAAACAGATTTTTAAATATCTTTGGGACAAGAAGTCAAACAATAGCCTGGATTCAAAAAGTTAGGAAAGATTTGGGAAGAAACAACATAAGTGAAAAAGATGCAACAGAAAGAGTTTCAAGAGTAAAGTGTTAAAAATGGAAGGATTCCAAGGCAGGAGGGAGAAGAAGACAGGATCAAAATGGTCCGAGGAGAGAAAAAGGATACGTAGTGAAAAGATGAAAGAATACTGGAGGAAAAAGAAAGAACAACAAAGAAGGAAGCATTGAACTTGGTGCGTGGTCCTTAGATGACCCAAACGAAGAAAGAAGAAGAAAAAAAATCTGATTTTAAACACGCCTAAATGGCGGTTTGCTCTCTCCATTTAGTCAGTCCAAAGCCTGGATAAACTGTGATAGAAGTCTGTTTATTACGAAAAATCCATAGACACAACATTATCACTTCCTAGAAGAAACGACGTTTCATGTATGGAGTACCATGACTGACTGATATTTTATTTTCTCCCTGACAAAATCACAAAATTTTCACATAAGGCCTGTATCGGCCAACGTCGTCCCTCGTCAGAAACAATGTAAAAGATATACTTAAAATTACAAACATATAATTTAAAAATCGTATCTCCTCTACTAGTCGAAAGCATACTTTAAAGTAAACATAAAATAAGGTATGGCTCATAACTACGGATGGTATATCGCTTGTATGTAAAGTACATAACATGCGTTGTCGCATAATGTACGAAGATGAAGGCGCCCTGTACAAGGGCTGCGCGTATGTAGCACTAGGTGTGACGTGGGAAGTCGTGTACAGCTAATTTCACCAATATTTGTACCTAACCCCGGACTTTTAGTTAGTACGACAACGCGTCTTAGATCCATTACATGTACCATATGCTGATCCACGGCTGTGGTCCATATTTTACTTTATGTTTATTTTAAAGTATTCCTTACGAAGTAGAAATTGTTATATATTTAAATTCTGTGTTTGTAAATTAGTTTTTGGTTTTCGATTGCAGTCTCTGAAGATAAAGTACTAAGAAAAATCGTCTAACAGAAAAAATGATCACTTGTCATAATAAGTAATGCGCCATTACGAAACTTCGATCATCACTAGTCCCCTTCTCCTGTACACCACATAAAAGTACATTTACACAGACTGTAAGAAATGGCTATTGCTGGCAATGTAGGCCGACAGTGTTGTTTGGCAATATCACGGCCACACGAATTACAGACAAATGTACGGCAACATTGCTGGCCACTGTGGTCTGACAATGTTTGCGGCAAAAAATTTCCTGGTCAAATGTGTTTACATGAGCCACGCTATGGCCGCGTAAGGAACAAAAGCAAAATTGTGGATGTGAGTGGAGCTCTCCTACATTTGCATTCTACAAGGAAAAATATTAGTAAGAACAAAAGAAATAGGGCATCATGGATGCGTTGTTTTTTTAAAGCAGGCGAACTGCTTCCGAAACTTTAGCTTGTTAACTGATACTGGGAACGTACCTTTTTCAGAGTGCTGAAATCCTATTTCGAATATATCGTTTAAAAGTAATTCGTCCGAGAATTGGTAACACCAATACCACTATTATCTATTATCCCCGAGTTGCTACCGTTCAGTTTTCGGCTAGTGGGGGCTGATACAGAGGTCTGATATTTCTCTTTCAAGAGCTGAAAAAAATACATTTTTAAAAGTTTGCACCGGAGCTTCTAGGTATGTTGTGTTGGTTGACAACTTTCAGACTTTGCCTATTTTCAGATGCCACCTGTTACAGAGAATAAAATTTGTAATGAGTCGATGCGTCGAATGTGAATAACAAATGTAGCCTATCAGTAGTAGTATGGTTCATATGGTAACTACTTGCGTATTATGTATTTAGGATGTGTTTGGCGTGGACAGTTCTATTTATGTCATAACACTTACATGTATCTCAGATCTGCGTTAGAATATGTCACAATCGTAGTTACACCTTGCTGTATTGTGTTAACATATTTGCATAAGGTATATTTTCCTTAATTGTTGTGCCTTCATTACCCAGCATGATGTGATTCACGTGACAACGATATTTTATATACAATGGAGAACTTCCTCAGTGAACTACATTGTGGGTCACGCTGGCTTATTTATAGTAAATGTTACAACAATTATGACAGATGTCGATGCAACGAATTTTATTGTGTCTTATACAATCTTTGATGTATTCGGTTTACTTCGCGATTCTATTAAGATCAGTGACTACATCCAGAGTAAGACAGTGTTCCATCACATCACAGTTGTACAATAAATATTTCATTTCCTTTTAGCACTATTTGAAAGCAAACATATTGTTTAATTTGTATTTCAATGAAATGTACACACAATAGTATTCTGCTGTTATAATTCTCACTGTATAGATTGCGATTCACATGCTGATTAAGGTACTCTTGAAGGTTTCCGTGAATCGTTTGTAGTCGCGTATTTGATGATTAATGCATGGTGGAGTGCCTTTCGTGTGCTGACTAAGGTGCTATGGAAATTTTCTATGAGTTTTCTGCTGCGCGATTCTGTTTGTTGTTTAACATTTGTTCTGGGAAATTAATCGTGTGAATGTAGATTTGTACAGGTGTTTCTTCTAGAATGTCCATCAATTGACCTTTGAAGGCATATGTAAAGTAGTTAAATTTCTCTCGATATATTCAATCGAGGGTGTATTATTCTCTGAGGAGCGTGCTGAAAATTGAAAGGTTATTTTCGCTTCTGTTTATGTATCTTGTATATCTCGTTTTAAGGGGACTTCGAATTCAGCGGGCTGCATATCTACGCCTGGCTTTCATCGGGTGTTACTTTTGATCTACAATGCGAAGAATGTTGCGGTTTGTACCAACAGTGAATGATTTTAACTAAAGCTGTACAAGGAACGCTATTTAATTATCTGTCATAGTTTAAGAAATACGATATTCTGTATAATATACGGTTCACTCTGTAGGAATTTAGTGAACATAGCTCAAATCATTGTGAAGGTATTTGTACATAATGTCCTGAAAATGTAGTTTCCAGAAAATGAGAAAAGATTGTTCTGTGTTTTTGACTCACCGTATGTCTCTTTCAGAACATTCCAGCAGCATTAATCTTGCTGGCCAGCTGCTTCATCATCCTCTGTAGACTTTTTCAGGAATATTTTCCTTATACTGGACCATTATACTGACTTTCGCAACCCTTTCAGCTTCAACTACTTGCTGACAATCTTTGGCATTCAACACAGCTATCATATTATTTCCTGGTTGGATGTCTAATTCATCCATTAGTTTTGTCTTGATAATTACACCATCACTGAAACGGATGACAGCACCCATTACATCTGAGTACTGTCAATCGAACAAACACTGTTTGTTTTTGGTACTCTTTGCTACACACAGCTTTTGTAGCACTCATTAAGGTTTGGTGTATGGTCATGTAGACATCTGCTAAGTAATTTTGTATGTGCAAGGTCCCTGTATGTTGACTTTTTGTTTCCCTACTGCGGCAGGCAAGAAATGTTTATGGTGATATTCCTTGCCTGTCGCATGAGCTTGGCTGGTTCGCAGACATTTGTTCAAAGAGCGTTTAACATCAAATCAGCAGCTGAAAAGTAGATAAAAAATATATTTTTTGAAACGGGAGGAATTTGTCTTTCAGATGGTGACAAAAATATGTTTTCGAAAATCTCAGTCATTGTACGTCCAGGTCCCCTTAAATATCCATCTGTCGAACGTAGGCTTTACTACATTTGTTGCATTCGTTTTTTTAAATGCCAGAATAAAGTTATCGACATGTTTTTGTTACTTTATAAATGATGTTGGTGTCGAGTGAGTTTTGTCAAAACTGCGATCATGCCTGCAATAAATACGCCAGCGTAATCCAATGCGAACAAATTCTCCACTGTATACAGGGTGTTACAAAAAGGTACGGCCAAACATTCAGGAAACATTCCTCACACACAAATAAAGAAAAGAAGTTACGTGGACATGCGTCCGGAAGCGCTTAATTTCCATGTTAGAGCTCATTTTAGTTTCGTCAGTATGTACTGTACTTCCTCGATTCACCTCCAGTTGGCCCAATTGAAGGAAGGTAATGTTGAATTCGGTGCTTGTGTTGACATGCGACTCATTGCTTTACAGTACTAGCATCAAGCACATCAGTACGTAGCATCAACAGGTTAGTGTTCATCACGTACGTGGTTTTGCAGTCAGTACAATGTTTACAAATGCGGAGTTGGCAGTAGCCCATTTGATGTATGGATTAGCACGGGGCAATAGCCGTGGCACGGTACGTTTGTATCGACACAGATTTCCAGAACGAAGGTGTCCCGACAGGAAGACGTTCGAAGCAATTGATCGGCGTCTTAGGGAGCACGGAATATTCCAGCCTATGACTCGCGACTGGGGAAGACCTAGAACGACGAGGACACCTGCAATGGACGAGGCAATTCTTCGTGCAGTTGCTGCTGTACAAGGTAACGTTGACCACGTCACTGTATGGAGAGTGCTACGGGAGAACCAGTTGTTTCCGTACCATGTACAGCGTGTGCAGGCACTATCAGCAGCTGATTGGCCTCCACGGGTACACTTCTGCGAATGGTTCATCCAACAATGTGTCAATCCTCATTTCAGTGCAAATGTTCTCTTTACGGATGAGGCTTCATTCCAACGTGATCAAATTGTAAATTTTCACAATCAACATGTGTGGGCTGACGAGAATCCGCACGCAATTGTGCAATCACGTCATCAACACAGATTTTCTGTGAACGTTTGGGCAGACATTGTTGGTGATGTCTTGATTGGGCCCCATGTTCTTCCACCTACGCTCAATGGAGCACGGTATCATGATTTCATACAGGATACTCTACCTGTACTGCTAGAACATGTGCCTTTACAAGTACGACACAACATGTGGTTCATGCACGATGGAGCTCCTGCACATTTCAGTCGAAGTGTTCGTACGCTTCTCAACAACAGATTCGGTGACCGATGGATTGGTAGAGGCGGACCAATTCCATGGCCTCCACGCTCTCCTGACCTCAACCCTCTTGACTTTCATTTATGGGGGCATTTGAAAGCTCTTGCCTACGCAACCCCGGTACCAAATGTAGACTCTTCGTGCTCGTATTGTGGACGGCTGTGATACAATACGCCATTCTCCAGGGCTGCATCAGCGCATCAGGGATTCCATGCGACGGAGGGTGGATGCATGTATCTTCGCTAACGGAGGACATTTTGAACATTTCCTGTAACAAAGTGTTTGAAGTCACGCTGGTACGTACTGTTACTGTGTGTTTCCATTCCATGATTAATGTGATTTGAAGAGAAGTAATAAAATGAGCTCTAACATGGAAAGTAAGCGTTTCCGGACACATGTCCACATAACATTTTTTTTTTCTTTGTGTGTGAGGAATGTTTCCTGAAAGTCTGGCCGTACCTTTTTGTAACACCCTGTATAAAATATCTTTGTCACGTGGATCACCTCATGCTGGGTAATGAAGGTACCACAATTAAATATATACATATATTGCACATACATTAATATAATATGGTACAGTAAGGTGTAAATACAATTGTTACATCTGCGAACGCAGATCTGAGAAACATTCAGGTGTGATGACGTAAATAGAACTGTTCACACCAACCATATCTTAAATACAAAATACGTAAATGGTTACCATATGAACCATATTATTGACGATACCTTTATTGTGTACAATCAACGCATCCACACCTAACAGATTTCGTTCTATGTAAGAAGTGGCTTGTGAAAATGGGTGAAGTCCGAAACTAGTCAACCAACACTAAATAATTAATTAGCAAGTTTGTCGTAAATGTTTAAAAATGTCTTTTTGAGCTGCCAGACGCGACACAATGAAAAATTTTATATCTTTAAAGTTCATTTCTCATCTATATGCTTTTTGATACAAGGCATTTGCAACGCTTTGGTGGAAGGACTCAAATAATTTATTAATGTAGTAGATCAGAATTGACCAGAGTTATAGTAATGTTTACAACAATCGCAATAAAATAATAACAGTTGGCAAATTGATACCCATTTAAAACGCATGATGAAGCTTCAAAAATGTTCCGGAGTCTTACTAACCAATGAAGAATAAAATTTCTGTTCAGTATAGCAGATCTTCTAAAACGATAGCAGTGAGAACTTCCTTTTTCAGCATGAGCTCTTTGTATACATTACTTTCTGATTCTTTCGCTTTAGCAGTAGATGTATTTATCACATTCATGGATTTCTCGTTGGCTGTCTCGTTTGCCCAGTTCTACATACCTGTAGCTATTTCTGTATTCCTGGAACAGTGGTTTGTGTAATTCACTAGATGAACCTAATCTCCATGAAGGAAGTAATACTGTTTCACGTGACTTGACGCAGCAGCACTGTCGGCTAAGGAAGAAGATTCGAGGCTGAGAGTGAAAGGCAAACACATACAGACGAAAACTGAGATGGATATGGCCTGGGCAGTGACACGTTGCATCAGTGTTGCTGGCAACACTATTGCAGCCACACATTGCTTTAAAATTAGTCCTTGGGCTCTCCAACCCGCCTAGCGGCGATTCTACCCGCCTGGCGGAGATCTGGCGGAGGGATTGGAGGACCTTTCCTCGACCTCTTCTTGGTGCAAATTTCACTGGGTGCGAATTTCAGGTCCTCCGCTGGCAATCTAATTACCAAGAGCGTTAGACTGGCAGCACAGAGAGCTAAATCGGGATGTTGGCACCGTTGATGAACTCTTACAGTGTTTTATGTATTGCTGTATCGTTAGACGCTAACAAGGTTTTGGAGGCTGCCTGGGAACTATTACTTTGTTTTAATCTTCTTCCTCTGCGTAAAAACATAGACTGAGTAGATAGAAGTGTTTGTTGAACTTCCAATGATTAAATTTTAGCTGTGCTATAACTGTAGTGAAGCTCCTCGGTGTTTGTATCTTATGTGATCACGGTATTCTTGTCCGCCCCCAGTAGCTGAGTGGCCACCGCAACAGAATGTCAATCCTAAGAGCGTTAGACTGGCAGCACAGAGAGCTAAATCGGGATGTAGGCACCGTTGATGAACTCTTACAGTGTTTTATGTATTGCTGTATCGTTAGACGCTAACAAGGTTTTGGAGGCTGCCTGGGAACTATTACTTTGTTTCAATCTTCTTCCTCTGCGTAAAAACATAGACTGAGTAGATAGAAATGTTTGTTGAACTTCCAATGATTAAATTTTAGCTGTGCTATAACTGTAGTGAAGCTCCTGGGTGTTTGTATCTTATGTGATCACGGTACTCTTGTCCGCCCCCAGTAGCTGAGTGGCCACCGCAACAGAATGTCAATCCTAAGGGCCCGGGTTCGATTCCCGGCTGGGTCGGAGATTTTCTCCGCTCAGGGATTGGGTGTTGTGTTCTCCTAATTATCATCATTTCATCCCCATCGACGCGCAAGTCACCGAAGTGGCGTCAAATCGAACGACTTGCACCCGACGAACGGTCTACCCGACGGGAGGCCCTAGTCACACGACGGTACTCTTGGACTGGTGGGAACAATCAGTGCGCAGTAACTGCCTTTTACTTTAAATTTATCGACCATTCATCCTGGCAGTCCTATGACAACCACTTTCTGAGCATGAGGGTCGCACGTTTGAGGGGGAGTTTATCATAAGTAATAGCTCCATTTAGCTGCTTCCAGTTTGTCAATCGCCCTCAGCCATAAACCGCACGGATAATGACGCCTCGACGTCATACAGCAAAGTTGCCTACCCGAGCTGTTTTCTGGCAGAAACTACTGCTGATCTACTCTTACACATGCTGACGTCTGTATCTTACCGAGACTAGCAATGACTGGGTGTTGTGTGATGCCCTTAGGTTAGTTAGGTTTAAGTAGTTCTAAGTTCTAGGGGACTGATGACCATAGATGTTAAGTCCCATAGTGCTCAGAGCCACTTTTGAGACTAGTAAACGCAGCACCATTTTCTTTTACAAATGGTAGGTATGCTAGTAGCCTTACGGTAAGCTTTCATTTTGGTGGTGTAATCTTTTTTTTGATTTCCCTGCAAATTTTGGAAGCCACTGTAGTTCACCCAGTCAATGGTGATCAGTTCTCAATCGAAGTTCCGCATAATCTACAGAGCGGGTCAATAACTATTGCCAATTAGCATAGCTCCAAAAGTGTGATAGTAGCTGAAAAGTTTGTGGGACAAATGTTGCATGGGACAACGAGGGCCATAATATGACGTTGGTTTTTTGTTGCTAGGTGGGGTCGCGTGAGAGATAAGAAGGTCAACTTTGTTTTTTTAAATGGGATGCTATCGAGACAAATCCAATGATGTGTAACAGTAAGGTCTTTGAAGGTCAACGAAGGTCTCAAAGGTGTCATGAACGTCCATTTACATAGGGTGTTCGATGTGATGACCATTGGTATCAATGCAGTGCTGCAATCTTCTTATCAGGGATTGAGTGATATTCCTTACCACTTCGGAATTTATCAAAGCACATGCTCTGACAATTATCTCTCGTATATCGTGCAAACAGGAAATATTCACCGAATACGGCGTATCCAATTAAGGTGCCATTGACTGGTAAACATCATTCGACGGTTTCGCAATACAACACTAATAAAAACGGTAAGACTAGTATCGTCGAATCAAGCGAATGTGAATGATGTATTCCTTCGAAGAACAAGTCGATATGATTCTCATTTATGGAGAATGCCAACGAAATTCAGTGAGAGCTAGAGACTTATATACGCCGAAAGATGTACTCACCGTAATCACCTTGCACGTCAACACTCAGGATGTGACCAAGACAGGGGGCATCGATAAGTGGGAGTAGGGGAAGACACGGAAAGCGGACCTTGTAACAGCAATATTTATGCTACGAGTGGTTGTCAATGTTAAGATCTTACAGGCAGAGACAGTTATCCAAAGCGAAAAAAAAACTATGTCCAGAAGGCTTCAAACTTGATGTGCTTTTTGTTTCTTCAAATGACGTAATGCTAAAGACGAAAAAGTTTGAATGTAGCTGTGTTGAGGTATGGATTCTGGCACAAAAGCTAATCAGTGCAGTCGCTCCTAATGCATGATCTCTAAGGAAAAACGAGAAAACAACCATTAACAAATAATTAATAATGCTAAAATATGGCATAGGTACTTCAATTAACTGTTGAATTAGGAGATCGTGAGTGATCGATTACAATATACGGCTGTACTGATAATATGTGAGTTGTATTACCAATTAAAAAACTAATACCGATTACTTCGTTTTTATGGGAGAATAATAATCTGGGGCAAACGAGGTCCACTTCGGCCTGTTTAAATTCTGTTTTTATCAGAAGCGCGAGCTGAAACTGACAGGGCGTGGAAAAAGTGGTCACTTCTTCACATTTTTGGTGTAATTTTGAATTATTATTCCGGGCGTGTTTTTACATTAGCGCTAATGTGGTGCAATAAACGAAAAGAAAGACAGAGCGATTTATCGCCAGCATGTAAATGCGTTTGTGTGTCGGCGGATTTACGAAGCTCTCATCTGTCATTGTCGGCGACACAATCAATCGTAAACATCAATCATGTGATGAGGCGGGCGGTTACGATGCAAATCCGCGGCCGACTGACGAACCGATCCACCATGAAGAGGCGGGTGCGAGGTAGGGCGAGTGCGCGTGATGTGTCTTGTCTAGGTCGTCTTAAAGGGCCAGGATCAACACGAAGAACGTTTTTTCACAACCTGCTATGAGTTAACAGTAAGAACAAGACTTTTTTTTTAACACTCCGCCATCCTTCGCTATGGCTGGTATCCTTCTGATAAGTACGGACTAGAAGAGTTTTCGAATGAGTTACTTCATTCACAATACTTTTCGTGTAGCGCCTCCAACTCGAGTAACATGTACCAACGGAAAAATGCTTCTATCAGAGTACAAAAAAAGCGAATATGTTCCTGTTTAAAATACGGACTTTAAAAGGGCCACCAGTAGCCTCATTCTATCTTTCTCAGGACCTTTTGAAATATTCTCAAAAATTTTGGCAACTGGCTTTCATACATTTCCATTCCACTTTCTTTTTCTCTTTATTCTTCTCCCATTGGCGCTGTCTCCTCCATTCTTTTCTTAGCACTGTTCTGTTACCGTCAACTACGTTCCACTACCATTCTCTCTCTCTCTCTCTCTCTCTCTCACTGCCTTTGTCTCCTTCGCTCTTTCTATACCACAATCCCTGTCGACTACCTTCCGGTATTTATTACTTTTCCTTCTCTTTCCCAGTGCCACTGTCTCATTCACTGTCAACATAAAAAAAGCACGAATTTGTTCAGGTGCCAAAACTTTGGGAGAATTTTTAAAATGCTGAAGGCGGGAGAGCCGGCCGTTGTGGCCGAACGGTTTTAGGCGCTTCAGTCCGGAACCGCACGACTGTTACGGTCGCAGGTTCGAATCATGCCTTGGGCATGTATGTATTGATGGCCTTAGGTTGGTTAGGTTTAAGTAGTTCTAAGTTCTAGGGGACTAATGACCTCAGATGTTAAGTTCTATAGTGCTCAGAGCCATTTTTTTAAAGGCAGTAGGATGAGGTACCTGGTACCTCACTTTTCAATCAGAGTTAAAAGAGAAGCAATTCGCCTGTTTTGTGCTCCGATACCATTATTCCGTTGGGTCCCGTCTCTTCCCTGCTATTGCAGGATATGTCATATGAAAACAGCTTTATGGGTCAGTAAAAGTTTCATACGAGATTACTTATGTGGAATTGAAATAACGCAAAACTAGTTTTACAACTCAGTCCGCATTTCACGTGCACAACAATTTTGCATGTGCTTCAGTATTACAACATGGACTTCCCAGAGCCCCTCTGATGGTAATGGGAACACTTTGCAGCATATTTCTCCATGCTAAGTCACTGTATAAAGTACATTTCCGCCTCACATGGGATTTTTACGTGCGTATTTTATGTATAAGAGTCGTGATGTTGGGGCTCCTGGTATCAAATTATTTATGCAAAATAATTAATTGATCAATTAATTACCAACTGCCCCCTGATGACATAATGGGCTTTCCCTAGCTGGCACGTGGGTTCCACCCCATTCCACCTCTCCTCACACTGTCCAGTCATCCACTTCTGGAATTTGTGGCAAACTGACATTTTAGTGGAAGATTCAAACTATGAAGGGAAATTTAAATTTATGGCAGGGATATCAAATTTTATATGTTGACCTTGGGGCCCAGAGACCAGCTGACCTAGTTCACAACACCACCACCAGAGGGTGCTGTTTGCCTTCGCCATAGCCATTGCCACCCCTGCCCTGACCACCACCACCACCACCACCACCACCACCCCTCCCATACTACCTCACATTCCCTCCCCACCCCCACTTGTGAGGCAGCATCAACCTGTTTCCAGACTTTGAGTTTCCAATACATTCATCATTTGCATCACCCATTGAGACTCATATGGGTATGTAGCGACTGTTACTATGTTTTTCATGATCTACCTATGTCTAGTCATCCTGATTTAGGTTTTCTGTGATTTGCCTAAATTGCTTCATCCAAATGCTGAGATGATTACTTTCAAATGGCACAGCCGACTTTCTTCACCATACTTCCCTAATCTGATGGGTCCAGTGGCCTCACTGTTTGGTCCTCTCCTCCAAATCAACCAACTAGCCAACCATGATCGTCCAATCCAAAATGAATGCATGTGGATCAACGGGAGAAGTTGATGTCTTAGGATTTTGGTGTATAAGACGCTAAAATGTTCTCATAGGAAATCAAACAACACATGGGTATGTCAGCAATATGACGATATACATATGAAAAACTGTCGAAAAATATTAAAACTGACACGATATCGGTAAAATTCAACTTGGTATCATCTGAGCACAATATTTCAGCGGTCCACCTGGCCGCCATCATCAGATGAGAAAAGCTACGCTGCTCTCGCCGATAACTGATTCCACTCCCAAATGACTGCACCGTTATATGCATAGGAAGTACAACAGCGCATTCGCTAGATACAGTGCGCACGCGCTTAGTCAATGCTGCTGCCTCCTGGCGCCAAAAAGAGTTGTAGCGCCTCCGGTGGTGAATACTGTCGAAAAAGATATATTGTTACAGACGATTATTCATAGCCGGCCGATTCAGATGCCGTTGTTTCTTCATGTAACACAATCTCAATACCGTGACGCACTTGCAAGTAATATCCTGAGTCCATCTGTAATGTAATGCTCAGCCACCGCAGATTTATCTGGTTGTAATAATCGCGTATGGCGATGAAGTTCAATACACCTTTCGTTGACGGTGCGAATAGTTTGGCCTACGTAAATTTTCCCGCACTCACACGGTATTTTGTAAACGACAGACTTCCACCTAAATCATTTTTGACAGAGCCAAGAAGTGCTCGAATCTTAGCTGGCGGACGAAGAAAACTTCTGATCTCATATTTCTTCAAAAATCTACCTATCCTGGTGGACACATTCCCAACATAGGGAAGAAAGGCCACAGACCTAAAGGTGTCTTCAGAAGGTTCAGGTAGAGGTCCAAACTCGTCGAATTTGTCCGTATAGCCGTTATTATTGAACACTTCCTTAAAATGTTGCAGCTCCTGTGGTAAATTTTCAGCATCCGAGGCAGCATATGCTCGTTTAACCAAGGTCCAAAGGACTTCTGTACGTTGAAAAGGTGGATAGCAACTGACAGCATGTAATACCTGTCGGTATGAGTCGGTTTCCTATAAACCGTGTGTCCGAGAGTTCCGTCTTCTTTTCTATAAACAAGTACATCCAAAATAGGTAAATTTCCCTCCTTTTCAATTTCCATGGTGAATTTGATGTTCGGATGAAGACAATTAAAATGGTCCAATAACCGGTGCAAAGAATCTATTCCATGTGGCCTATCAAGAAACATATCGTCAACATATCTCAGAAAACATGAGGACTTCAAAAGAGATATTTTCAGGGCCATATCCTCAAAGTCATCCATAAAAAGATTAACGACTATGGGCGGTAAAGGGCTCCCCATAGCCACATCGTCGATTTGTTCAAAATATTCGTCATCAGATAAAAAATATGTGGACGTCAGAACACGACGGCAGAGCTTCGTCATTTCCATATCAAGTTTTTCATTAATTAAAATCAATGACTCTTCAAGAGGGACCCGAGTAAAAAGTGACACCACACAAAACTAACAAATAAATCAGAGGGACCAAGACGAAGCAACTTTAAACGCTGAATAAAATCCATGGAGTTGGAAATATGGTGTTCACATTTACCCACATGAGGGCTGAGAGCCGGCGCTACTATTTTGCCAAGTTGTAAGTTGGTGCACCCAAATTAGAAACATCAGGGCGCAATGGGACCCCATCCTTATGGATCTTTGGCAAACCGTATAATCTATGTGGAACAGTCACACCAGGACGTAGTTTTTTGATAGTGTCCTCAGGTAAGGAACTCTTCTTCAGAAGTGAAATCGTAGGCCGTTTTATGCGATCCGTGGGATCCCTCTGTACTGTACGATATGACGGATCCTCAAATAAATCATACATCTTATTCACATAATCTGCCTTTGAGGATAAAACGGTAGCGTTACCTTTGTCTGTTGGTAAAATTAACAATTCAGGGTCCTCTCTAATAGACCGAATGGCTGCTCGTTCAACTGAAGAAATTTTACTTTGTGGAGGCCGAGCCCGACGCAAAAGGTGAGAAACCTCCGGTCTAATCTCTTCCGCCTGTTCTTCTGGAAGACGAAACACAGCTTGTTCAACAGAAGAAATGAATTCCATGGTGGGAATGCTTCTGGGCGTGCTTGCGAAGTTTAAACCTTTTCCCAACACTGAAACCTTGACATCATCCAGTTACTTACTTGTAAGATAATCACAGTCCGTTGACAAGTATCATTTCCCGATATCAAGTGTTCAGGACAAAGACGTTGAAATTTAGAGCAGTGCCTACTAGAAGCACTCCTGTGCGCCCAATCTGATAGAGCCCAGCAAAAGAGATCAATCCACTCCCAAGATATTGTAGATAGCAGTGAAGAAATCTCCAAGTGAAGATAAAATAAATCTTTGGATATAATATCCAATCGTCTACGAGTAAAGCGGGTGCATTCTCTAACTAAGGCCAAACTAGCTAGCCTCTTAATACTATTGGCCGTTTACAAAATAGCGTGTGAGTACGGGAAAATTTTAATTGGCCAAACTATTCGTACCGTCAACGACAGGTGTATTGAACATCATCGCCATACGCGATTATTACAACCAGATAAATCTGCGGTGGCTGAACATTGCCTTACAGAGGGACACAGGATGCTATATAATGAGACGCAAGTAGTTGCAAGTGCTTCGCGGTATTGGAATTGTGTTCTAAAAGAATGTATCGAAATCAGACTAGCAGATAATATCAATAATCGTGATAATGGACACCCGCTAAGTAAAACGTGGAATCCTGTTTTATCAGACATGAAGAAACAAAGGCATCTGAATCGGCCGGCTATGAATAATCATTTGTAACGATATATCGTTTTCGACAGTATTCGCCACCGGAGGTGCTGCAACTCTTTTTGGTGCCAGGGGGCAGCAGGAATGATTGAGCGCGTGCGCACTGTATCTAGCGCATGCGCTGTCGTACTTCCGATGCATATAACGGTGCAGTCATTTGCGAGTGGAATCAGTAATCGGCGAGAGCAGCCTAGCTTTTCTCATCTGATGATAGCGCCCAGGTGGACCGCTGAAATATTGTGCTCAGATGATAGCTTGATCCGGCTGGAAACCCGACAAGAATTTGGTATACTAATAAGTCAACATAGTCAAAACCTGGTATAAACACGAAAAATTGATGTGAAATATGTAAAATTTGAGAGAAAGACATGTAAATATACAAATCGCGGAAACCTAGTAAAATTATAGAAATTGACTGAGAATACATAAAATTAGAGAAAAACAGCACGAAACGAGTACTCACCGAAATCAATAAAATTGCCTGTTCTGGAGGAAAGTGGACTGATGTTATATATACACACCTCAGTAGTGGAAAGAGGAGGCATTCTAGAGATGTGGTGTCAAGACGAAATGGCCATATTAACCTTCACGTGAGCAATACAACATAACATCGGACCATGACTTCTGTGTGTAAGAGGAAGGTCATCAAGGGCGGTGGTAAACTGTGATAAGGCTCTTACATCTCCTTTTGTTACTGATCGTGGTGTTTATTTCCTCATAAGATGTTGCAGTTTCTTCATATGAATTTTTCAGCTCCTAACGATCATTTCACAAATTTCAAAATTCCGCCATTTCTCTCCCCACATCCACCACTGCTGGCGGCTCACCTCCAACTGCGCAAGGCTACGTGCTGTTAACAGCCAACTGCCCAACACTACAATGGCCAACAACAATGCAAACCAACCACAGACTGCACACAGCACAGCCAATGACTTTCATACAGAGCGCTATGTGGCGTTACCAATAAAAAAACCTATACAGTCTACTTTCATAGCCCCCATGCTCCCCACAAAAAATTTTACAAATTGGTTTGGGCAGTGGCCAATACAGATTTGAAAAAATTTATCATAATTACAATAACAAAGAAATCAAATGCACACACTTATTGATACAATGTTGGTCAAAAGCTGAAATTTTCTCACAGTCCATAAAGCCAGTCCTGATCGTTCATCACAATAAAATTGCAGTGTTTTCCTCAAAGTCTGAGCAGTAAAAGAAAATGCACACAGAAGTAGTGGATTTCCATGCAGTCTTGAAGAAGTAGTGTTGTCCTTCCAACGGAAAGACAGTGCTGACTCTCGACATGCAGACAGATAATGGGCCACAACAGAGCAAACCCACAGCAGAGTCATTCGAAGTTTTGAAGAATATTGGCAGGTAGGTCATCACAGAGTAGACCCACTGTAGTCCTGGTAGAGATTACGGTATTGGCGGCCACCAGAGGTCCAGACCCACTGTATACCCGGTAGAGATTGTGGTATTGGTGGGCCATCAAAGATGCAGACCCACCGTAGTCCTTGTAGAGACGGCCAGCAACCATCTGTTGCGACTGTTCAGGTGCACAATCACCATCGAAGAGTCTTGTGGACAATATAGCAAGTCCATAAACCACCACTTGTGCACTCACAATTTTTTTTAAATGTCCTTAGAACCAGCAATGCTGTTATCCAGTCACTTGCTGAATTATTAACACACGTGCAAACACTAACAGTCCCTACTTCTCACATATTGTCCATATACTATGACCAACAGAAATGTGTGCAGTGAAATGTAACTTACAAGTTACTTAATTTGATGAACTGGTGTCAATTACAATTTTATAACATAAGAATACAATTACAAAGATACAGAATACATCATTAAAGAACATAACAATACAGATAACATTTGTAGTAATAGGGGCTTTACAAAAGAATAGAAATAAACACATACATCAGTGTTACAGGAATTAGGACATAAGTAAATACATAAACTTCACACATGAGCATTAAAACAGAACAGAATAAATAATGTCTAAACATCTTTACAAAGAAAATAACATATTATCAGAAAAATTCTACAACGTAAATCTTATTAGCTAAACACATAAAGACAGGAAAAAGACAAATACACAAGAGTACACAAACACATAGTGGGTTTACACAAGGAAAGGACAGGGTTTGTTTTACTGCAGTATTTTGCAAACAAAACTTTCTTTACTTCTCGTAGATCTACCTTCATTCTTCATTATTTCCAAAAAGTCCTATCTATACCTGCTTTCTGTACTTTTTTGGTATAACTTCTCAATGCATTTCTTCCAATGCATCGCAACTCATTCTCTTATATAGTCTACCCCCTCTTAAGCTAACTTAAATCTACTGAGCTCAGATGCTAAACTAAAGGACGAGGCAATGCAGCAGCACAAAACAATTAATACAAACAGCAATGAAAAAAATGGAAATTGTCAAAGCAAGCTACAGTAAATCTAAATTACCAAGCAAATGCAACATTACAACTAATATGAGCCAATGTGCAGCAACAAGAAAAATAAATCAGTAGTAAAACTGGCTTAACAGAGTAATACAAAGTCAAATTCAGTAACACTATGTCTGGCAAACAGCAGCAGCAAATGCAATAACTTATATCTAAACATGACAAAGCTCAAGCAGAAAAAATATTACAGTAAAAATGGCCATGTTTAATATCTATGTCACATCTTAACACTAGAGTGAGACATCACTTACTCTACCAAAAAAATTATCAAGTAGTTGAAAAGAAAATTATGTATGCTGTTACTGTTATTAATCCCTTCTTATTGTTCTTTCCATTCCAAGTGCTCCTTTTTCGAAGAATGTGGATCAGAAAATTATTATTTAATAGATCTGTTGGCAGAAAGAGTTCACATTAGAAAATGCATTTAATTTTATTTTATAAAACCAATGCTGAAACACAGCTGGAAAACAGATATCAAATGAAATAAGCAACTATGTACAAAGCATAAAAACATCATTCAATAGTCATCTGGCATTTCATAAGTTAGTAGAAATTCTCTCAATTCTCGTGGAAAGACGCTTGTCATAATCAGGTGTGCAGATGTAAGTATCTTTCCAAGTAATGAGCGCGTCGTATTTGCGATGCTTTCTACAAAGGAATGT
This sequence comes from Schistocerca piceifrons, assembly GCF_021461385.2. NCBI lineage: Eukaryota > Metazoa > Arthropoda > Insecta > Orthoptera > Acrididae > Schistocerca > Schistocerca piceifrons. The sequence continues at coordinate 193,334,952 of NC_060141.1, forward strand.
CAATAGCGAGGATAATGGTCTCTTTTTTTTTCTCCACCTAATGGGTTTCTTTTGTCAGATGACTACCTCTCATCTGGGCGCCCAAAACGCATTACGTCAAGGTCACTTACCTTTCTTACTGAAATATTTACAACAGCAGTTTCCGCTACAGTGGCAGTCTCATATAAAAAATTTCACAGGTCAAGAATTTGCGTTACAAATCTATAGAAATAAAATCTTATTGATATAACAGTGTCCAAAAAAATTTTCGTCGGCGTTGTAATACCTTCACACATTTACATACATTTCATAATTCTAAAATACGATTCTTGGTTTCCAACATCCTTTTCCACAAAGCAGAGTCCCTAACCACTACTCATTATTGATATACGTATTTGTCGACACTTCTTCAATATTTCATCATAATAAATACGTAGCATAATCAAATTCCTCATATACGGTAGCATCATCTTATTGATCATAAACATACCTCAACAGCATAATACACATCGTCGTCGTAAAAATAACATCATAACACCTCAGTCAATCTCAAAAACGTCGTAGCTTTCTGCAATAATTTCAAAACCTAAAAAAAATCTCTGCTCATTTCAATAGTGTCATCTACCTCAAACGCACTATCATGATCCCATACCAAATACATCATTCAAAGCCCTCATAGTATCACAATGGTTCCAAAAAATATGAACAGTTGACACAGTACAGACAAACTACAGTTTCATAAGTGTGAAGTTATCCAACTGTGTAATTGTGTAAACATGTGTCACTGATGTAGTAAAAAAAATGTTTATCTCTCAGTTAAATGATCAGATAGCTGTGTAATTTATGTGTTAGAGGAATATGGTACCGATGTGTAAAGTCGTATAAGCAAATACCATATTAGCTAGGGCTCCTTGTGCTTGCCACACACATGGTGCACAAAGTAAGCGTGTACCCCCCTGAGGATCAATGTAATTATACCCTCAGGTGTTACAGATTACAGCAATGGAATGAAATGTATCACGGAAAACCTTTGTATCATTGTACTTCAAATATCTTTGAAAATAAATGTTTTAAGTACAAAATTAATCACTCAAATACGTGTACTGTAGCGCTAAACTGTGCGTCTTGTTGTAAGATAATCTCTGTGGAAGTGTCGTAGTTATTGTCCTCCAAAAGCTAAGTTCTGCAGAAGTCAATGTACTTACCTCATGATAAACAAAAGTGAAATGCTTTGCGTATAGATATCTTAGTTATTACGCTTATTGCCGTGATGAAGAAAGTACTGTTCTGTAACGTATTGTTGTGCTACGGAAAAGGCTGTCTCCTTGTAGATATACCACAAAAGTTACTACTAAAACATGTTTTCCTTTCCAGAAGAATTCAGAAAAACTGTGCAGATATAAAACAGATACAGCGCAAAAGCAATATTATAAATTGTGTCACATATTAGTAGCGTCGTGATATAATCGTGTAGCTGTCAAAGAAACCAAATGCTAAGTCATCTTTAATCTCACAGAATGTACTTCAAATCCAGAATGTATTTTCAAGTAAACCAAAGTATTGCATTAAAATCTCATTAGCAGTACTGGTAAATGTTCTAAGTATGTGAGCCTTATAGTCGTTACGTAATCGTGCAACTAACAAGCAAGAATTTACACACACAATAACACTGTATCGTCTGTTCACAATAACAATGCATTCGTAATTTCTGTTTAAATAAGTTCTCTTGCTTCTTGACTGGATATTTAACTTCAAACATTGTTACATGTTAACAAATTCTAAGTCTGACAAAGCATACTAGTAATGTAAAGTGAAAAGTTATATGGCAAAGACAAAGTTAAAAAGCAGACTATCTTTCAATAAACGGTTTTACATGTGAAATGTGGTGTAAACCTTTACTCTTCCTAGTACGCAGAGTTTCAACTTCAACGCAATTATCATGTGGTATACGTCAGATTCTGTAAGGTCCATTGTAAACTAGAAAGAGTTTGTGACTCAAGTGTTTCTTCTTATGTGACAATGAATGAGCTTTAATGAGAACTTTCTGACCAATATATAATTTCTTTGCATTTGCTTTACCATGTAGTTTTCTCCTTTTGTCTGCTGCAGACTTTATATTTATAATAGCCAAATCAATTATGTCTTTGTGTCGAAGTTTACGTGTATTCGGGAAAGGAACAAGCTCTCTGATTCTGTTCGGTGGTTCTTCATTCTTCAGTACAAGAGTAGGTGGTAAAGTAGTCGAGTCATGAGGCATTTCATTCAGCACGTTTTGAAATAAGTGTAAATATCTGTCCCAATGCTGATGCTTTCTGTGACAATAAAGTCTGCAAAGCTTATTGATTTCTTTCATAATCCGTTCGGAGGGGTTAGAATGTGGTGAGTACAATGAAATAAAAACAGGTTTGATTTTATGATTCCGAAGCATGTGTGACCAAACAGCAGATCTGAATTGCGGTCCGTTATCTGAAATGACTTTACTAACGTGTCCAACTTCACGTAAGAAATTTTTAACAAAGGCGTTGGATACAGACCGTCCAGTGGCTTTTTCGTAACGGTGTGAAAGAAACAAATTTTGAAGTAAGTTCAACAGCGACTAGAACGTACGAAAATCCATTAGATGTTCTGACAAGCGGTCCCAAGAGATCAACAGCAGCAAATTCTTTTAATTTAGAAGGAATGATAGGAAACAGCGGAGCACGATGGGAGATAGTAGATGGTTTCGCCTTTTGACAAAGTTTACAAATAGACAAGACTCTTCGAATTCTCTTTTCCATATTGTTAAAATAACAAGTCGTTCGAAGAATATGATAACATTTTTGTGGGCCAAAATGTGCATAGCTGAAATGAATGTATCAAATGAGCTTATTAACAAAATCGTCAGGAATACAAAGTACCCATAGCTTGTCATCAACAGTGCAGGGTTTGAACAGTATGTTGCTTCTAATCAGATAATAATGCCGAATCTGTGTGTGTGTCTTTTCATGCCATTTGCTTTTGATGTCTTTCCAAATCGGATCTTTATCTGGTTCATGAGCAATGTCCTTTAAAGATGTGGTGATGAAGTTTTCAAAGGCGACTTTCTGAACGTAAAGAATACTGAAATTTTTCTCGAGGTTACCTTCTGTATTACTTTTCTCAAGCCCAGCCGGTGCGCGTGACAGTGCGTCCGCAACAATGTTCTCCTTGCCGGGAATGTAGACTATTGGGAAGTCGAATTCTTGCGGAAACAATGCCCAACGTTTTAACCTGTCATGATTTAATTTTGAAGACGTAAGAAATTGTAATGCACGATGATCACTGTATACTTTTACGTGCTTACCAGAAAGAAAGAAACGGAATTTGTTAAATGCCCAAACGATAGCTAAAACTTCTAATTCAGTAACGGAATAATTTTTTTCAGATTTTGTTAGCACTCGGCTAGCTGAACGGTAATGTCATTTTGTACGGCTTCTTGAAATAAATGGGCGCCAAGACCGACTTTAGAAGAATCCGTGCTAAGGCAGAAATCTTGTGACAGATCTGGATGAGCTAGTATTGGCGCGTTAAGTAGCGATTCTTTCAAAGAATTGAATTCGAACTGTGCTTGTTCGTCCCTGTTCCAAATATTATTTTTTCCAGTGAGAGAACAAAGTTTTGGTGTAACTAGAATTTGCGTATTCAGAAAACGACGGTAAAAATTTACGAGACTTAGAAAACTGCGGACTCGTTTTTTTGTGGATGGAAGGGATCCGGCTGAATGCCTTCAGAAGAAATAATATGTCCCAAAACTTCACCTTTGTCCTGCCGAATTCAGAGTTTTCCAAGTTAACTGTAATTCCAGATTCTGCAAAAATATGTAACACGCTGTTGAGGATGCGATTGTGTTGTTCCAATGAGACTTCTGATATCAGAATATCGTCCATATATAAGGTGATGTGGCGTTTTAAGAACTCAGGTAATATGGAATTTAGCCCGCGAATGAATGCTGCCGAAGAAATGTTCAAACCAAAAGGAAGTTTCCGAAACTGATAACAAACGCCGAAACAAAGGAAAGCTGTGTATTTTCTACATTCTGGATGAAGTTCGATCTGATAAAAGCTGATCTGAGATCAATAGAAGATAACACTTTTACACCATTAAAATTTTGAAGAAGTTCTTCTAACGTTTGCGGCCTGTCTGTTTCAGGAATGATGATAGTATTGATTTGTCTCGAATCTAAGACAAGCCTGATCGATCCATTTTTCTTCTCAGCAACATGTAATGGATTGTTGTATGAGCTTACTGCAGGCTCAATAATGCCCTCGTCAAGCATAGATTGTATTTCTGTTCTAACACAGTCCCTATAATGTGCTGGAATTACGTATGGTCTAACACAAAATTTAGTATGCTCACGAACACGAAATTGGTATTGAAATCCCTTGATTGTTCCTGTTTTGTGAGTAAAAACTGTGGAATGAGCTTGTAAAATCTCAAAAAGGTCTTGCCTATCACTGTCATTACAATTCTCAATTGTTTGAATTTTATTCTGAATTAACTCATTAGTATCAAATGCGCCATCGATATCATCCCTGTCAGTACTTGCAGAGTGATTGTTAGTGTCAAGTTCCGTCGACAATTCCGAACTGTTGTCTCACAGGAGGTAAAGCCGATTAATTTCTTTGTCATGGTTTGAGAGCCAATCTTCAAATTTCGACGCTATTGACTTACCTTCTTTCTCTAAACTTATTTCAGCATCGTGAAAGTTTAAGATTGCTTTGTATTCATTCAAAAAGTCTACTCCCAATATAATTTCCGTCGACAATAATGGAACAATAAGAAAGTTCATAGAGAAGCTGTGGCTTTGGCAAAAGAATTCTAAGTTGGTTTGTTGGCGTACATCTACACTTTTTCCAAAGATTGCACCTTGTAATTTAATCTTACGTAACGGAAGTGTGGGACAATCGTTCGATTTGTTGCATTTGCTAAAAGCTGTTTCACTAATCACTGAAATGGGACTGCCAGAGTCAAGTACTGCCGTAAATTTTACGTCATTTACTGTAATGTGAATCACAGGATAAGCAATGTTGTTATGTTTTACGTCGTGTTCCTGGAGTAAGATGTCCCTAATGTCTTCCATTTTTACGTAATTACTAGCTACGGCAACTGTGTCGTCACTTTGATAAGTACGTTTTGTGGGTGCCAGCGGTATGAGTCATTGCCTATTGTGTCTTTGTTGGCGCCCGTTGTTATTGGGATTTGGAGACCTAACTTCTACAAATTCGCCTTGTCGAGAGGGCCCTGCTCTGTTTGAATCCCGCCAGTTCTGTTGCAATTCAGCTCTGTCGTTACGATCATATCGTCTGTCGTCATGTCGGTAGATTCCGTAGTTTCTTTCTTTTCGGTCACGTGGTGGAGAATTTCTCCCTGAATCGTAACTGCGCGCTGGACCGTTGCGTCTAAAGTTATTCTGTCTCCCTTGATAATAATCATTTTGGTTCCCAAATTGTCTGTTTCTCTGATTGTCTGTGTGATAGTCACTACCGCAGAGAGGTGATCTTTCCCTGTAATTATTACTACTCTGCCAACGGTTGTCATACGTGTGGTGTCTGTTTTGGTCACGATTTGTGTTGTGAGAATAGCCTTGTCGTGTCCAGTTATTTTTTCTTTCATCGCGGAATTGCGACGGATGTGACCTGTAATTATTGTGTTCCTGTTTTCGCGTTCTGCGATTGTCAGTGTCAATTTCTAATTCTTGTAAGAGTCCCTGAAAAGCTTCAATGTCGTCTTTGCAACGTCCTGCCAAAATAATATGTCGTAAATGTTCAGGTGACTTGATTAAGCAAATGCGGATGAGTTCTGGGGGGCTGTATGGGTTTGACAGGTACTGATTCTTGTGCAACATGTCTTCAAAATATTTCACAAGACTGGAAAATTCAGATTGTTCGAAATGTTTCATCATTATGATGCTATGTTTTACTCGGTCTTGTGTAGTTTGAGACCAATATGCTGAGAGGAAGGCATGGTAAAATTCACCTTCACTGTGACAATCGTGAATGACCGATCGCATTCTTACAGTTGGTTCATTCTCTAAATAACCACACATAAATTCTAATCTGTGCTCTAATGACCAGTTGGGAGGAAAACAATGAGAGAATTTATGGAGCCACACTTGTGGATGAATGTCGTTGCCAGAATTCTTAAATGTTTTACATTTACGTGTAGTAATGAACAGGTTATAGTCAAAATCATCATGTCGGCGAGTCGCATATCGGTTACGTCGTTTCGGCGGTTCCATCTCAAAACTCGGTGCACCTTGCCAATTTCTTTCATAATTTCCGAAATGCGCTGTGTTATTATTTTGTGGCCGTTCCGTATTTCTATGTCCCTCTTCCCGTATTGGGGCGCGTGTGTCCTCTGAAATACGTAATTCTTGTATTACCTTTGTCAGCTGATCTTGTACTTCCCGGATATCTCTTTGGTGTTGCGTATTAATTTGATTCTGATTTTGTTTGAATTTCCTAATTTGTTCGCACTCTTCTGTGTCATTAAAGACTACCGGTTTTGTGTCATTCAGATTATCATCTTCCTTCGTAGATAAATTATTTAGCTGATCCAAAAGTTCAACTACTTTCTCTGATAATGAACTAATTTCCTCCATGTGTCTTTCTGAACCAATTTTCAGAGTATCTACTGTGTCCTTTAAGTTTTCCTGAGTTTTTGCAAGTTGCGTAACCGAATTGGTAGATGCAACTGAGTCAATTTCAGCTTTCAAGGTCTCATGATTTTCATGAACAATAGTTTGCAGTTCTTTAATGGCTGCTTCGTGATTCTCTAATGCATTTTCATGCCGCGAAAAAATAGGTTGAAAATGCTCACAAATTTGTGTTTTTACGTCATTACAGACTTTTTGACATTTCGATTCAATGTTATGTGACTCAGTAGTTAAATCTTCATGTGTTTGTTCAAGCTTATGTTCCACTGAGTCTAACTTTTGAAGCTTTTGTTCCATTGCGTCTAACTGTTGCTGTGTTTGTCTCTGGTGTTGTTCCATTGTGTCTAACTTTTGAAGATTTTGTTCCATTGTGTCTAACTTTTGAAGATTTTGTCCCATTTGTTTCTGATTTTGTTCAAGCGTTGTGTCTAACTTTTGTAGCCTTTGTCCCATTTGTTGCATTAACTGTAATAACAATGCACTGGTGTCTGAAACATGTTCCTCAGTGCTTTTCGGCAGTGAAGTTGCACCGGCAACATTCACATTTTGACAAGCAGAAAATGTGTCTTGACTTATTTGAGAAAACAGTGAGGACTCAAAACCTGAATCTACAGTATTTGCAAGATTGCGTCCTGTCATTTCGGATTCCTGGGGCGAGCTGTTGCCGACCGTTCGATCGATAATGCTTCCCTGTTCACTAATTGTTTCACTGCCTACACCATTATTTACAGCCCGCTCCATTTCCCTATGCACAATTACCAAATTACTATGTTGAACATTAGTTAATTCATTACACGGTGGCGCTAACACACTGCTTTCGTCTTCACTGTCATTTCTCAGTTTACTTTGGAGCCTAGTATTACGTTTTTCACATGCCATAATTGTCACAATATTTCACACAATAACACAGAAAAGCACAATTTGAAGAGCAAAAATAAGAAAACACATTAACATAGCACTGAAAATAATATCTAGTTAATCGTAAGCACAGCTGCGAAATACTTGGTGCAAATCTACATGCATGCCACAACTGTTCTACTGTACAACAATGAAAGACTGCAACTACAAAGGAGATTCTCTCTGCAATTACGCGCTAGCAATAAACAAAATCTACATTAATTACACAAACTACAAGAAAAAATCAGAAGATTCCAGTGAAGTATCCTCGGCTAAGGGTTGACATATGAAACGTCCCCTTAGAAAAATTATACATGACTCTGCTTAAACTGACACACAATATTTTTTTGGCGCAACGCAATCTGACTTTCAGTAATCGCTACAAAGAATGGCCCTGACTAACATTAACCTATACCTTTCACAAATCACTTACCTCACAAAAATCTTCGTTACTCGAACTACTGCAATACAGCGAGCGCCACTACTGCCAGCTAAATAAAAGATTCAAACTACTGAAGGCACTAACTACAGATAGGCATAGTTAGCAAATGAAAGATTTTGATAGAGAACAAACAATGTATTTACCTTAATAGTCATAATATACATAGCAGTTCATGACATCCATTCTTACAAATTTCAAAATTCCGCCATTTCTCTCCCCACATCCACCACTGCTGGCGGCTCACCTCCAACTGCGCAAGGCTACGCGCTGTTAACAGCCAACTGCCCAACAATACAATGGCCAACAACAATGCAAACCAGCCACAGACTGCACACAGCACAGCCAGTGATTTTCATACAGAGCGCTATGTGGCGTTACCAATAAAAAAACCTATACAGTCTACTTACACTTGGTACGAGCGACAACTTCTTGTTTTTTATCTACACTGTCCTTATGCAAAATGTATGTTGTTGGCAGTAGGACCCTTCTGCGGTCAGCATCAAATTCCAGTTCTCTATAGTGTTCCTCGAAAAGAACATCGTCTTCCCTTCAGAGATTCCCAGCATCCATCTACCAATGTGGAAGGAGCCAATAGGAACACTTCTATAGGGCTGTATTCTGAGGGAAACCTAGGTCTGCAGACTCTTACACATTTAGAATGTGGCGGTCAGTGGACAGCTATTTTGTCATTGGTCACTGTGTCAGCCTATCCGGAGCACATTTTTAGCATCCTGATATTGACCCCAGCGACATTTAACAGCCCAGTCCTCCTGAGAAGGACAGGACAACTATTGCATGTATGGAATCATTAACAGCTGCCTCTCACAGTGAGTGGTGGGTTGTCGGGCCGGATCGGTACAACAGTGACGCACAGGCGGAGTGTCGCGACCCGGTGATAACTGTCCAGAGGCAGTCTACATCTACATCTACATCTACATCCATATTCCGCAAGCCACCTGACGCTGTGTGGCGGAGGGTACCTTGAGTATCTCTATCGGGTCTCCCTTCTATTCCAGTCTCGTATTGTTGTGGAAAGAAGGATTGTCGGTATGCTTCTGTGTGGGCTCTAATCTCTCTGATTTTATCCTCATGGTCTCTTCGCGAGATATACGTAGGAGGGAGCAGTAAACTGCTTGACTCTTCGGTGAAGGTATGTTCTCGAAACTTTAACAAAAGCCCGTACCGAGCGTCTCTCCTGCAGAGTCTTCCACTGGAGTTCATCTATCATCTCCGTAACGCTTTCGTGATTACTAAATGATCCTGTAACGAAGCGCGCTGCTCTCCGTTGGATCTTCTCTATCTCTTCTATCAACCCTATCTGGTACAGATCCCACACTGCTGAGCAGTATTCAAGCAGTGGACGAACAAGCGTACTGTAACCTACGTCCTTTGTTTTCGGATTGCATTTCCTTAGGATTCTTCCAATGAATCTCAGTCTGGCATCTGCTTTACCAACGATCAACTTTATATGATCATTCCATTTTAAATCACTCCTAATGCCTACTCCCAGATAATTTATGGAATTAACTGCTTCCAGTTGCTGACCTGCTAAAAGGTAAGGGATCTATCTTTCTATGTATTCGCAGCACATTACACTTGTTTACACTGAGATTCAATTGCCATTCCCTGCACCATACGTCAATTCGCTGCAGATCCTCTTGCATTTCAGTACAATTTTCCATTGTTACAACCTCTCGATAACCACAGCATCATCTACAAAAAGCCTCAGTGAACTTCCGATGTCATCCACAAGGTCATTTATGTATATTGTGAATAGCAACGGTCCTATGACACTCCCTTGCGGCACACCTGAAATCACTCTTACTTCGGAAGACTTCTCTCCATTGAGAATGACATGCTGCGTTCTGGTATCTAGGAACTCCTCAATCCAATCACACAATTGGTCTGTTAGTCCATATGCTCTTACTTTGTTCATTAAACGATTGTGGGGAACTGTATCGAACGCCTTGCGAAAGTCAAGAAACACGGCATCTACCTGTGAACCCGTGTCTATGGCCCTCTGAGTCTCGTGGACGAATAGCGCGAGCTGGATTTCACACGACCGTCTTTTTCGAAACCCATGCTGATTCCTACAGAGTAGATTTCTAGTCTCCAGAAAAGTCATTGTACTCGAACATAATACGTGTTCCAAAATTCTACAACTGATCGACGTTAGAGATATAGGTCTATAGTTCTGCACATCTGTTCGACGTCCCTTCTTGAAAACGGGGATGACCTGTGCCCTTTTCCAATCCTTTGGAACGCTACGCTCTTCTAGAGACCTAACAGTACACCGCTGCAAGAAGGGGGGCAAGTTCCATCGCGTACTCTGTGTAAAATCGAACTGGTATCCCATCAGGTCCAGTGGTGGCCTTTTCTCTTTTGAGCGATTTTAATTGTCCAGTCCGGTGGTGGAGGCGTCGAGAGGGTGGAGAAGAGAGGGAAACATCCTACTGCCCCCATAGGCTGACAGGTGTCAGCAGCATTAGTTCAGAAGCAGTATACCAGAATTCTAAGTAACTTACTTACACCTGCATGTCAAAGCAACCGAGAGACAGAACGCAATTAGCGTTGGATGTCTTCAGTTATTTAGCGACGATTACCAACCATTTTGGTAGCAAAGGAAGTGATTACCAAGCCTTTGGGAAGTCTACAGAGACATCACGGAAGCGTCTGAAACGGTTACCTGGCGAGTGTAATCTGACTACAGAAAAAAAAAATCGCTCACCATGGAAAGGGACTCTCAGGATGAATTTAATTAATTAGCCTGTCAGTTTGATATCAATGACGTGCCGGTCGGTGGGTGGATGCGAGGTCGAGAGCATCACGGATATGATTCAGCAGTTGGAGCGGTAGCCAGACGTTTTTCTGTTGCGGCGAAATCATTTAACGGAACGTACACAGGACTAGATGATCATTGTAATAAAATCATCTATATACACTCCTGGAAATGGAAAAAAGAACACGTTGACACCAGTGTGTCAGACCCACCATACTTGCTCCGGACACTGCGAGAGGGCTGTACAAGCAATGATCACACGCACGGCACAGCGGACACACCAGGAACCGCGGTGTTGGTCGTCGAATGGCGCTAGCTGCGCAGCGTTTGTGCACCGCCGCCGTCAGTGTCAGCCAGTTTGCCGTGGCATACGGAGCTCCATCGCAGTCTTTAACACTGGTAGCATGCCGCGACAGCGTGGACGTGAACCGTATGTGCAGTTGACGGACTTTGAGCGAGGGCATATAGTGGGCATGCGGGAGGCCGGGTGGACGTACCGCCGAATTGCTCAACACGTGGGGCGTGAGGTCTCCACAGTACATCGATGTTGTCGCCAGTGGTCGGCGGAAGGTGCACGTGCCCGTCGACCTGGGACCAGACCGCAGCGACGCACGGATGCACGCCAAGACCGTAGGATCCTACGCAGTGCGGTAGGGGACCGCACCGCCACTTCCCAGCAAATTAGGGACACTGTTGCTCCTGGGGTATCGGCGAGGACCATTCGCAACCGTCTCCATGAAGCTGGGCTACGGTCCCGCACACCGTTAGGCCATCTTCCGCTCACGCCCCAACATCGTGCAGCCCGCCTCCAGTGGTGTCGCGACAGGCGTGAATGGAGGGACGAATGGAGACGTGTCGTCTTCAGCGATGAGAGTCGCTTCTGCCTTGGTGCCAATGATGGTCGTATGCGTGTTTGGCGCCGTGCAGGTGAGCGCCACAGTCAGGACTGCATACGACCGAGGCACACAGGGCCAACATCTGGCATCATGGTGTGGGGAGCGATCTCCTTCACTGGCCGTACATCACTGGTGATCGTCGAGGGGACACTGAATAGTGCACGGTACATCCAAACCGTCATCGAACCCATCGTTCTACCATTCCTAGACCGGCAAGGGAACTTGCTGTTCCAACAGGACAATGCACGTCCGCATGTATCCCGTGCCACCCAACGTGCTCTAGAAGGTGTAAGTCAACTACCCTGGCCAGCAAGATCTCCGGATCTGTCCCCCATTGAGCATGTTTGGGACTGGATGAAGCGTCGTCTCACGCGGTCTGCACGTCCAGCACGAACGCTGGTCCAACTGAGGCGCCAGGTGGAAATGGCATGGCAAGCCGTTCCACAGGACTACATCCAGCATCTCTACGATCGTCTCCATGGGAGAATAGCAGCCTGCATTGCTGCGAAAGGTGGATATACACTGTACTAGTGCCAACATTGTGCATGCTCTGTTGCCTGTGTCTATGTGCCTGTGGTTCTGTCAGTGTGATCATGTGATGTATCTGACCCCAGGAATGTGTCAATAAAGTTTCCCCTTCCTGGGACAATGAATTCACGGTGTTCTTATTTCAATTTCCAGGAGTGTATTATCGAATTTATGAAGTGATACATAGTATAAACCTGACATTTTCAACTTTTCTGTGCTGTTGCCTTGAGAGATTTCGTATGTGGCAAGACATTTGTTTGCTTTCAGAGAGTTTGTTAGTGAGGAGGCTTCCTGTGGCCGAGGTAGGGCATGCTCTTAGTACTCCGGCATGAGTCAAAAATTAGTTTCATATTCTAGTCCTGTGATGCACGACACGGCATATAAAACAGATTTTTCAACATGAAACATGAGAAATTCATCGTAAGATATTTTTTACGAAAGTAGTGCTCAGTATCTTATCTGAACACAGTGTCTCAAGACGAAAAAGAAAACTGACCAGCCACCTCCAGTCTAGTAAGGGGCCAAAACTTAGAGGAAACATAGCCTATGCCATAATGTTGTATAGGATTTTCGGAACATGTAACTATGCCTTAGCGAAGTGACAACTCATATACGGTCCTACAACCAGCCTGATGATGTTACCCATACCGCCACCTTTCTCCAGCAGACGTCTGAGGCCGTGGAGGCCCACGTCCCTACCGTCACCATCCACCCTCACCACCCCACTTTACCCCCACAGGCCATCCTCCTCTTCCTGCGTGAATCCCGCCGTCTATACGTGCCTTCCTTCACACACATGACCGGGACACACTATGACGCCACCGGCAACTCCAACGTCACGTCCGAAACTTGCGGCCAAGAAGCGCTGGGACTGGCGACAGACATGCACCCTTCTACCCTTCTTAATGCTACCCTGCCAATTAACTCGTCTAAGTACTGGTCTGCCTTCCGCCGCCTTACCGGATCTACCCCTTTCCTGATAACATTAGTAAGGCCAACCATTTTCCTCATTACGTCTCTGACATCTTTACTCTCCCTGACGATCCCCAATTCGATTACTCCCTCTTCCCTGATGTCCGCGATCGAACTGACACCTCTACCCCGCCGCTCGCTCCTGGCTTCCAGTACTTGACAACATTCCACACACCGAACTCAATGCCCCAATCACTACTCAAGATATCATATCTAAACTCTGCACAAAACGCAACACCACTCCCGGTCACGATCGTGTTACCTATCGTAACCTCCGTGAAGCTCCCGCTTCCTTCCTTTCCACCCTGGCCAGACTGTATAATGTGGTCTTGTCCACTGGATTGTACTCCGACCTGTGGAAACCCTCCTGGAGCCCGATGTTCCTCAAACCCGACAAACCGCCATCCGCTGTCCCCTCCTACCGTCCCATCTGCCTTACCTCGGTCTTGTGCAAGGTCCTGGAATCGATCCTCACCCTTCGCAACCACCAGCATCTTTACCAGCACTGCCTCCTTCCCGCTACCCATTGTGGCTTTCGGCCGTCCTTCTCTGTCAGTGACATTCTCCTTCACCTCACTCACCTCCTCTCCCAACAACTCAACTCCCGTTGCTCTGCCATCTTCCTCTCCCTTGACCTTGAACGTGCCTACGACCATGTATGGCATTCCAGTCTTCTCTTCAAGCTCCAAACCTTTGCCCTTCCTGTTAACTGCATCTGTCTCATCACCCCCCTTCTTTCCCACCATCCTTCCTATGTCACCATCCATAACACCTTCTACCCCTCTGCCCGTGTGCCCCAAGGTTCGATACTCTCCCCTCTTCTCAACCTGCCACTGCCTTCACTCCCCATCCACCTTCTCCAGTATGCCGATGACACTGCCTTTCTTGCCCTCGCCCCCACCCTGCAACGCTCCCAGCACCTTCTCCAATCCCATCTTGACCGGTTCACCACTTGATGTAACCAGTGGCTGCTCAAGGTCAATCCTTCCAAAACCCAGGCAATCATTGTACGTAAAACCACCCCTTCCTTCCGCCTCCTTGATTTTTATGTCACCATCTATGGCCGTCCTATTCACGTGACCCCCATAGTGCTGTTGAGGTGGGTAAAAATGAAATGGGCTTGGTTGTGACAGTAGGTGGCTTAGGTGTACAGGTGAGAAATGGTATGGGCAGCTATAGAGATCTGCAGGAGGGTATTAGAAGAGGTGGATGGTCTGAAGGACGATTGTAAGGAAGTGGATGGTGGTGTCTTTGGCTGTGGGGATGGTCAGAGGAAATTATTGGGATGGAGAGGTTGATAAATGGGATGAACCAGGATGGTGAGCTCAGGTTTGGTCAGAGTGGGTTTTGCCTTACTTTTGGGCGAATGGGTGGGGGGGGGGGGGCTTCATTATGGGTAGTACATGAAGGAGGGGAGGCGAGGTGGGGACACTGCTTGAGGAAGTGAGAGGCCTTGCAATGGGGGCAGTTAGGAGGATTTTTACAGGCAGAAGTGAGATGGTAGTCGTATGCTATGAAATTTTGGCAATGGAGGGACTGGGGAGGGGAACAGCAGGGGTCAACATGGTGGCTGCAGTTATGGATGAAGGCTACCTGGGTGAGTAGGTGGTCAATGGAGGAGGCAGATTCTGTGAATATATGAGGAAGATTGGTCCAGAGTCGTCATAAATGCAGTGGGCAGAACAGATTTTCAAGGCAGGGTGGGTGTTCATCCAACACCTCTATCTCTGCGACCACAGGGCTGGGCTTCGTGATCATAGCAGTGAGGATTGGATGAGGGCGAGGGGGATGGCGCTGGCGAGAGGAAGAGGAGGTAAGGAAGGGTGTAAGGGTGGCATGGGGGCCAAAGGTGACATGAGAGATCTTTTTAAGGAGGTTGGTATGGAGGGAGGGATTGAGAGATTTGATGGAGAATGAGTTGGGAAATGGGAGAATTAGGGAAGTACTTATGGATTTCTAAGGTGAAGGTGCTTGCATCAAGGAACTTTGGGTAGGGGTGGGAGAGGAGGAAGACAGGCACAGTGGGGGTAGGAATGGGGAAATGGGTTGGTATCCATGGGGGGGGGGGCAGAAGGGATGGGGCAAGCAGTGGTTTTTTGGTGGAGGGGGCAAGAGTGGTGTTGACATTAGGTCATTTAGGGGTTTTTTGGTGAGGGGAGCCTGGGTAGAAATGTGAGGGATGGGTTGGAGTGGGAAGTGCTGGGAGGCAGGCCTTTCTTGATGTGTGGAGGTGTTAACATGAAGTGGTGTCAATCTTCTGGAGTGGCTACTGTGGCCCAGCGGGCTATGACCCAGGTGGGTGAAGAATGTACTGGCATTGTAGGGCGACTGGAGAGGGGGGGGGGGTTGATGATGGGCGGCAGGAGAGGACAGGTAATGTGGGGATATAGTATGGGGAATGGGATGGAAGGGAATGCTGGACATAGGGAAGGGGCCAGAGGAGAAACACCATGAAGTGGGGGGCAGAGGAAGGGGAGGTACAGATAAAGGTGGTGGTGGTGTGTGAATGTTGAAAGAAAGATGAGCCGACTGACAACAGACATCGTCGAGGTAGGGAATGAAAACGATTATCGGGGAGATGAAATAGCTGATGAAGATAAAGATGAAGACAAAGAAACAGTATGGCGATGATAGCGATGGCGTCAGCTATGGCGATGCGATAGCGACAAGACAGCAGCGGCAGTAGGCAACAGAGGCAGGAAGCCGGCAGCAGGCCACAATGTGGCCGGTGGTGATGGCAACAGCGATGGGCAGTGAAATGGTGCAGAGGGGAGCCACTGAGAGCTTCCTGACAACAAATTCTTCCATGTGGAAGGATGGATTCCAACCCTCTGGATGCACTGCACCTGTTTTTTTATTTATTGCATTTCACTTCCCCTCTTCTGACAAGAGTCAATAAATATACATCAGGAAGACATTTAAAACAACATAAAGGAGAAAACATGGCAGAACATAGATATAAAAAGGGGGAACAAAATAGAAGACAGCATACAAAAGGAAGTGACTGTAACAATGGAGATAAAAATCTAAAAAAGTATTTTACACAAAAAACTACACACCGTAAGGATTAAAAGAACACAAGGCGAAGTACGACAGGAGTATAAAAGTTGCTGAACGTGAACACAACACTAACGCAGCATACTGATGACGAAGAACAAACTGGGAGGACCTGCCAGGGAAGAAGGAGGGGAAGGAGCAGTGCTAGAGGAGGGGAGAGAAAGGGGTAGGGGTGCGGCACGTGCTGAAGGGGGTCGGGGATGGAAGGACGAAAAAGGGGAAAAACAACCAAGGACGGAGTGCAGAGACTCAGGGGGAAGGAGGGAAAACTGTACTAGATGGTTGTATGCTGTACTGCAACGAATGTCATCTCGTAATAACTTGCTGCGATACACATCCCCTATGAGCCTAAAATTACTTTTAAGTGCATTTAAGGTTAATATAATGGCAATGTTATTACTAAATTCTTTAACTGAACCGACAAATTTAACTATGGCACTTTTAATGATAATTGTTCCTACTTACAATTTGTTCAGACGAACGTAATATCAAAAATACATTACAGTTTTTACGATGTTACATCAGATTTCAAAGTCTTGGACTTGATAGCGAATAATAACATTCATTTACAAAATTTCCCTTTTTCTTAAGAAATAATGTTTTTCGTACAAAATTCCGCATTTTAACGTTTTCCCAAAAAACAGTAAATATACATTAGTAAATATTCGAGTTTTCCTCGAAATTAGATTTTACTTTAAACAGTTACTTTACAAGTTTCTATATCATTTTGAAATGGAATATACCACTTAATGCGTTTTACAGTCGCTATGTTAGCGTTTAAGAAACCTAATATATTATCATATAAAGGATTCGACTTGATTAGCGTTATTCCACAGACTTTTCTAGTAGGATAACACTAGCTTTAATCATCGCTGTGGGTAAATATGTTTCTTTCGTTACGTTATTCTCTCTTTGAGGAGCGTCTTTCTTACATACTTTAGCAAGAAAACACTTGCTTTCTGTGGCAGCACGGGGGTAGCACATTTTTCTTTCTCACACGCACACTTCAGTTGCTTTAAAGTCACTTCACTGTCACACAGCATCCAGTCATCTGTCCTAGACCTAGTTTCTTATAGTCTCATATCAGGTTTTTCAAAATTTCGTACCTGCAAAATACTGTGCATCTAAGCTACCATTCTTAATTTCTGCACCCTAACTTTACACATATACACGTAACATAATTCGTATTTTTTTTTCAAATCTAAATGGTAAACTTTATGAGTAGCCTTCCAGAATTTTGGTGCACTCAAAATTTGCTGCTTATTTTCACAATACTCTTTTCCAAGAAAACTCAATATTCATAGAAATTCGACATCTTTTATCAAATAGTCTGATACAACATTTAATCAAAATATCCACGGGTGTACTGCCGGTCTACAGTGTCCAACGGGCACAATATTTCGGCGATCATACATGTCGGCATCATCAGGTGAACTGACGGACTGAGCTCCTGTGAACGTGCCGGCACGGAGATCCGTACGCTATGGCTGCTCAGAGGGAACTGGGTTCGGTCGCTTTTTTCTTTTTTTGCACTTTTTATTCCCTCCTCTGATGGAGGAGGGCGGGCTGTTTGAGGGCATGCTGGCGTCCCTTTTCAGCCGTTGGTTTTTACATGGTTATTATTATTTTGTACAATTTATTTTTCCTGCAAGTGCTTTTTTATGATTTGTTGACAATTTTGTTATTGCAGGTTTTTAGCAGCGGCGGCGGCCGATTTAAATACCCTCCGCCCGCGACGCGTTCCCTCCGCCGTCCGCTCCCCGCGCCACGGTCGCGCGGTGGAACAGATTGCGACGACGTCTGCGATGACGTCAGCGTGATGGCTCCGTCCGCCGTGGTCGTCACAAATATACGTTTGCTCGATTTACTCTTGATTAACCCAATCGCTGGTTCCCAAGCCTTGCTAAGATTATAGCCACAGTCACGGTTTATGAGGTCGTCATCGGTGCGAATTTCGATGGCCTCTCTAACAACGCTGTCGCAGTATCTCGATGTCTGTACCAGAGTCCTCGTGCGTTCATACTCCATAGCGTGATGCGTGATTTTCTGACAAACAATGTTCAGCGACCGCCGACTTGCTCGGATACATCAGTCGAGTGTGCCTCACGGCATCGATCCTCGACGGTACGCATCGTCTGACCAATATACGACTTGCCACATTGACACGGAATCTGGTACACGCCGGCCTTCCTCAAACCGAGGTCATCTTTGGCGCTCCCCACCAGTGCACGAGTTGTATTCGCAGGACAAAACACAGTTCCGACCTGGTGTTTCTTCAAAATGCGGGCGATTTTCCCCGAGAGCGCGCCTGTATATGGAATAAACGCAGTGCCTACCTCCTCCCTCGTGATGGTACAGACGTCGAGATACTGGGACAGCGTTGTTAGAGAGGCCATCGAAATTCGCACCAATGACGACCTCATAAACTGCGACTGTGGCTATAATCTTAGCAAAGCTTGGGAATCAGCGATTGGGTTAATCAAGAGTAAATCGAGCAAACGTATAGTTGTGACGACCACGGCGGACGGAGCCATCACACCGACGTCATCTCAGACGCCGTCGCAATCTGTTCCACCGCGTGACCGTGGCGCGGGGCGCGGACGGCGGAGGGAGTGCGTCGCGGGCGGAGGGTATTTAAATCGGCCGCCGCCGCGACCGAACCCAGTTCCCCCTGAGCAGCCATAGCGTACGGATCTCCGTGCCGGCATGTTCACAGGAGCTCAGTCCGTCAGTTCACCTGATGATGATGACATGTATGATCGCCGAAATATTGTGCCCGTTGGACACTGCAGACCGGCAGTACACCCGTGGATATTTTGATTATCAAATACGCCGGGAGAAACTCAAGAATCACATGATACAATATTAATTATTTTCAGTAAAATAACAATAGTACCCAAATTGGCACTATTACTTTACTCTTTTTCAAAAAATTATTATATGCATTTTATAGCGGGATAATTCCTAATCAAGTTCCTGCTGAAAGCAATATTTATTACGATGTAAGTAAGTCAAAACCTTTTTTTCAAAAATTTACAAACATTTTCTTTATTAACTTTTCTTTTCAGAAAAAGCATTTCCCTTACAGTTACTATAAAATATCTCATGACTTTACATAAAACAAGCTATTATACAAAGAGAATGTAAAATTACTGGAAATGTTGAAAATATTTATGCCAACTTATGTGGCTCTCAAATGAACATCAGGTACATAATGTAAGTACTTACTTCTATTAGGCACTTTCCTTATGCCTCTTACCACAAACATCTTCCAACATCATTTCAACATGTTCTGAAAATGACTTAGCAATCACATATTAAAAGTCACATTACATTATTTTTTCAGTAAACCTTTTTACATCACTTTCACTCCACATACATTCATGTTAGTCTTAGTAATCATTTACCTCCAAAATTATCTTTCTTTTCCCATTTCTCTTATCTTCTGATGGCATTTATTCTCTTTGTACATTTTATATATATTATTTATTACGATAGGGAAGAAGGAAGGAAAACAGCAAAAAAGTTCTGAATGATGAAGGGTTTGGTTGACAATATGAACCGAAAAGAAAATAATATTGCCTACAGCTCGGGATGCCTGGTGTTCGTCATACACCTGACGATGCTAAGAATGTGCATACCCTGAGGCCAATTAACTTCTACTGATCCCATCATCCTTCTGTATGTACTTCTTCAAATCAATGATATTTCGCAATCCTAGAAGTTTGAGCGACTTGACGTATTCTAATTTATATGCATTGGCATGAGGCTTGGCCACAATTCTAAAGGGTCCCACATACTCATTTCTCACAGCTTCTTTATGTACTTCCACAACAGAGAATGGTCTTCGGAAAAAAAGTGCATCCTCTTTTACAGTTACGTAACATTCGTATTCTCGAACTAGTCCTGGCTGGTCGGAAAACACTTCCTGATGCCTGCTCAAAATTTGTTTTAGTTCATCCTTTTATATTTCTGTCAAATACAATAATCCCTGTACTTTTCGTTAATTCTTATTAGGATATTTTCTAACTCAGAAAGATCTACTTCCTTCCTTTCGCCATACTCATTATACCCCAAAATCTCCTCTTTCTTTCTGCAGCAACATATAGGAAAGTCACTTTGCTCGTTGGATTCATATTGACTTTTACCAATAAAAGCAATAGCTACTATTATTGCCTGTACTTTTGTAAGAAATCTGCTCCCACCAGCATTTCCACACTTAAGCCATGTATCATCAAAAAATTCTATTCCAACTGTACATCACCGATCCTAACATGTAGCATAACTTCCTGCATAACTACTTTCTTACTTTTCCCTATGGCTACAATAATATTTATGCCATTCACTGGTGTTATAACCACATCCTTACTAGCAAGGAGAATATTCACAAAACACTGTGACTCTGCACATAAATCGGAACCACTAACCAGTAAACAAGGAACCTTCTCTTTAAAAATAGTAACTTCTGTTATAGGCTGTCCTGCAGTTTTTTCTCTGACTTCAGAATCAGATTCGTCTGACGAATCTTGTACTACATCACGTCTATTGAATCCTACACCTTCTGTGGAAATTATGCACATATTCTTCCTCTTTAACTGTGGCAGCTTTAATTAGTCTGTCCATTACTGACAAATCAAAACACTTCTCCAAACACTCTCCTTCTTTGATAACAATATCAGATTCTACAACCCTTCCTATGATGTTGTCGGAATTATCAAAATAACCCCCTGCTTCCTCCACTTCTGTTCCTCCTTCATCACTGTCAGATGCTACTCCTTCTAATCTACGTAAAACTTCTTCTGCCCTTCTATATTCTTCCTCAGGTACCTCTAACACCGTTTCCCTGTTATAGTACTAATTCCACAGTTCACTGTAATGTCCTCATCTGCATTGCAGTGCTCTCTCACACTAACATCCTGTTCTGAATCGTTATTTTCTAATAGCTTTTTATCATTAACGTGGTTCCTGGAATCGCTGTTATGACCTTTTCTTACGCTACTACACTTCCCTGAAAAACATATATTTTAACTGCGTCCCTCTCCTCTGCAACATCTGTTTTTACTATAGCAACCCCAAGATGTTCAGCTGGTGGCTGCGTTACAAAAGGTTTTGCTAGCGGATTTAGCCTATGCTGCCGCAGCCTGCAATTGCTAGCACCATTACAGACTGCCATTAGTTTTCCCCACCTCCTGTGCGGTCATTGCCACTGACATTTTTTTCGGCTGTCTGTCTACGCCACTCCGCCCAGCCTGCAGACTGCTGCTGTCTATATTCTGAAACGTCCCCTTAGAAAAATTATATACGTGACTGGGCAACGCAATCTGACTTTCAAAAATCCCTACAAAAGAATGGCCCTGACTAACATTAACCTATACCTTTCACAAATCACTTACCTCACAAAAATCTTCGTTACTCGAACTACTGCAATACAGCGAGCGTCACTACTGCCAGCTAAATAAAAGATTCAAACTACTGAAGGCACTAACTACTGATAGGCACAGTCAGCAAATGAAAGATTTTGATAGAGAACAAACAATGTATTTACCTTAATAGTCATAATATACATATCAGTTCATGACATCCAGTCTTACAAATTTCAAAACTCCGCCATCTCTCTCCCCACATCCACCACTGCTGGCGGCTCACCTCCAACTGCCTAACGCTATGCGCTGTTAACACCCAGCTGCCCAGCACTACAATGGCAGACAACAATGCTAACTAGCCACAGACTGCACACAGCACAGCCAGTGATTTTCATACAGAGCGCTACGTGGCGTTACCAATAAGAAAACCTAAACAGCCTACTTACAATTCAAAGCTTCGGTCTCTGTCATTATGTCTACTTCCAACAGGACTCTCTCGCCCTCGGTACCTGCCTCTGTAATTACTGGATCTTTGCACTCCTACTCTATTTATATGTTCCTAGGTTCTGTTTTCATTTTACTTAACTGGAGGCCTATAATCCCTCCTAGCATTCTCGTCCTCCTTTAGAAGATTTTCTACCCTCTCAAGATAATGAATAAATTTATCGATATCGTCCCTAGGTGTCGAGATTATTTTATTACGCCAGTACAAAGGCAACTTATTCTCTACCCTCATAATGATCTGTTCCGTCTCCACTTTAGAGCTCAAATATGTGACCCATTTTTGGTCAAATCTCTTAATAGTATCTTTCTTTGGATCATATTTTCCACCCAACCAGAATTTGTTTAAAACTTTCGTTTGCCCCAATATTCCTCCAAAAATGCCTGTTCAATATCTTCTATCTTGTCATATTTATCTACTGCCCAATTTCCCCACACTCTAGCTTCACCCATCAAATTTGACGCTATGAAGCCAATTTTTTGCTTATCATTCCATGATTTGGGCAAAAGTCTTCAAAATCACCCCAAAATTCTTTAGGATGTGCATTTTTACTTGTATCAAATCGCAGAAACTGCCGATGTGTCACGTATGCAGTTTCTGAGGATTCTACTACACCATTAGATATTACATAGCCACTACTATTAGTAACAGTTTGTTCTACTATTTTTAGTCTACCATCACAGTTACGTAGTTGTTCACCTACAGCTGTACTAAATTAAGTTATGTTAGTTTCCAGGTTCGTAAATTTAGCGGCCACTTGCACACCAGATTTCTCACACATATCCTTTCCTTCCTAGATTTGATTTCCAATTATTGTGTGAATATCCTCACATTGTTTCTCCACATTATTTAATTGTTCCTACATTTCACTTAACTTTGCATTTACTTCTTCCCCTAATTGTTTGCTGTCATCAGCAACGTGCTTAATCTGAGAGGTCAATTCATTTTTTAGTGTTACAACAGCATATGGCAGAACTTGCTAATAAAGACTTTGGTAAATCTGCTTGTATGTCGCCTTCTGCATTGTCTTTATATACTCGTAATAAGAGAAAAATATCTCTAAATGTGTCTGTATTTCTTGTTTTACTATACTAATTTCACTTTTTACACTGTCACTAAACAAAGCCATATCGTTTTTCCATTAATCTCTTAATGTAGAAATTATGTTTTCCATTCTGGATTCCTTTTCTACTGACATGTTAGTAAACCATTGATTAATTTCGGAACCCAATCCATTCATTTTGATATTCACATCCACCAAATGTTTCAAACTATTTGCTAACATTTCTGAAACACTGTCTTTCTGCTCACAAGCAATTGACAGTGGTTCCTGTTTTATCTCTGTAACCGTAACAGGTGTAAACTTAACATGAACCTCAGCTTCTTCTTCACTATTTTCCTCCCAAATAGGAAAGGTGTGGAGTTGTCAGCCTTCGATTCCCTTTTTAGTCTTTGAACACGGAACGGTGTAAACTTGACATCGGTTTCCATCGTGTTGTGTTCATTGTGTGTCCCATAATTAGCATGCATTGAATCTAGCAATCCACTATCATTTGCTTGTGATGCATCAAAACTAAATTCACCAACCTCTGCAACATCTACATGTATTACTTTATCCAAATCTACCCCCACATTCTCGTCTACTATAACAGGGTTATCATTTTCCGCCATGTTCACAAGTTTCTTTCCACACACACACACACACACACACACACACACCAAACAAAGTAGAATACAACTTAGCTTTTTTCCATCGTCGTCAGCACGAGGAGATGTTACAACAGGTCCTCTCGCCAAGCTCTGCTCCCACAGATGTAGTTTCTGGGTCCACAGACTCCCGGTTGCTGTTGCTCGTTGACGCGCGATGTTCAGCTGTTGCCAACGTCGTCAACCACCTTCTGCACCGATTGTTCTAGCGGCTATATCTTCCACTTCGCTATTGCTGTCCTTTCTGAATCATCTTTCCCTTGATCACATATCTCCTTTGTTTTTCTATCAAAGTTTACTTATGCACGTGTGGGTCTTTCTTTAACCAGGTTAGCTACACTTCTACTTTTTAAAGTTCTCACTCACTTGAACTTCACGTTTCCCGGACGCTAAATGCACCAATCGCTGCGGGGCGGGGTAGGTCGTCTGTGTGTTTAGTTAAAGCTATCGTTCAGTCCACTTATCTTGATAGGATTCTCGCCGGTGTCCCTTCAGTCTGTGGTAGCAGATACTTGCTAGGCAGTGTAAAGCAGCATTGATGAAACCACCACCTAATTCCTATCACACAGAGGCCGCGTAACTCTAGTTGAAAGTCTGTTCCTGAAAGTTCATGATTAAAAAATTGGGCGTTCGGGATCTTCAGACTGCTTACAGAAAAGCGTTTTATTTCCTCATCTTATGGAGTATTTTTAAGGAGTGATCTAACATCGTGTTATCCGTAGACTGCCTCTCAAGCGACTCTTCCCGAGGTAGTCTCCTATATGCCTACTCGTCTATTCGCGCGGGAACAGCTTCATTCTGATTGGCTGTTGATCTAAACGACCCATCAGAACGTTCCTTCCAGATCATTCTCGCGGCAAATCTTGCCTTGTCCAATCACTAATTTGACAGTAATTAATGTCAGCAAAACTTCAATTTCGTGTATTTTGTTTAATCAAAATAAACGAAGTGCGAAATTTTGTTCAAATTGATAAATAAACTTATTCCGCCTCTAACTTTCATTCTGGCTACTTTTGTACAAAAGCAAGCACACACTGACATGCGCCACCTGAATCGTGCTTGCAACATAACCCTCCCACAGTTCGTTTGTACAAGGTTAAACGTAAAACGAAATATTAAATTTTAACGTATGACCCACATACATTCTCTCAAGCATTCTCACACACTCACAAGGCAAAATATAATCAAATAATAATTTTGACCGATTTTTGTATTACATAATGCACAGTGACTAAAGTTTTAAAACGAAAATTCTAATTAATTGATTTTTATGCACTGATAACTTTGGAATGGCTTCAAATGACAATGAAAGTCAGTCTGTTATTGTTCCTAGCTTGGTTTTAAAAAGCAAGCGTAGGTTTTAGGAGTGTAGGTAACTGTCTTTATTTCCAGAACTATAATAAATAAAAATCAGAAATTTTGACAGCATAATTCCATTAATAACGAAAGGTGGTGTACCAAATTTGAACAACAGTGGATAATAACAATATGGATTATTTAGATTCGTGGAGGGTATGAATCTTCGTATCGACTGAATGTTACTCTATGCAGTTCTCACGGCAGGCAGCGTCGGCTGTGCTGTGAGCAAAGCGAAGAAAAACGTAGCCATCCTGCAGCCAACGTACTAAATGGCTGCGTGCCTTACTGCAACTAATGTCGTCTCGTAACAACTTGTTGCGTTACAACCGGTTGAAAACGTCAAAATTTTTACGAGTATTATTTCAAGATTTAATAAAATCGGTAATTTTTTGTATAGAAGGCTGTGGAATGCTGTGTTATGAAGGTCATGTTTAGATGAGGATGGGCACCAGGTTGAGGAAGTTGAAAAACGTTTGAGAGACAAGAAGCTATCTGATGGTAAAACCACAAGAGGCAGGCTGACAAACAAAATGATTGATGAACTATAGCAGTATTATGGGATGGCCATTAAAAATATTACTGAGGATCTGTCGAAAATGAAGCAGCCAGTATGGGCTACCTTCTTCCACAGACTGTCAACTGATGAAAAACCAGTACACCACCTTTGCCCTCCTGGACGTGATTCACGGTGCAATTACCGCAACGCCCAGTACTCAAACAGTTCATACAGCCATAAACATTCCATCCCATCAGCAGTCGTGGATATCATAATACCTATTTACAGAAACCTGGCAAATCCTGAATTACTGAAGAAGTGTCTCCATGGTCAGACTCAAAATCCCAATGAGTCGTTCAGTAATCTTATATGGACTCGCTTACCAAAAAATGTTTTTGTTGGAATGAAGACACTATAGAGGGAGGGGGTTAGTGATGCTGTTATTGCTTTTAATGATGGCAACATTGGTAGGGTGAAAGTGCTACAGCAGATGGGAATTACTCCTGGAGCAAACTGCATCAGAGAACTTGAACGGATGGACAAGGTTCGCATTGATAAAGCAGAGTATGTAGCACAGTTGAACAGTTGGTCACTAAGGAGTCCAGGAAGAAGAAATGATATACAGTATGATGCAGCGTGCTTCTGAGTGACTAAAAATAAAAAGTTAACCATATATATTAAGTGAGTAACAGTCTTTTGAAACTTTAGAAGGCGTTCCTGAAAATTTACATTTTCTGTTGCATTTTCCCCTAAATCTCAGAAACCATTTCGACTAGAGTATTCAAATTTTCAGGGAGTAATAACATACATATCCTAAGGACTAAAATAAGAACGTAATGTTGCGTATAATTAAAATTATTTAGGATAACGTACAAAAAGAGTACACAAAATTTTAACCGTGTGATTAAAAAATTGTATTTACGAAAGCAGTGGCTGAAAAGCAATTATTGTAGTTCAATAGACTCAGAAGATACAGTTTAATGTCATGTAAAGGTTTCATGTCAATGGCCGCAGTGGTTCCTGAAATACAGAGAAGCCAAGTCACTAAATTTGACATTGTCGGGATAGAGCGTTCCAACTCCCCTTAAGTCAACAGGGTAATTAATTCATGAATTAATTAATTCGCATCATTAATTTGATATCAGTTTGATATCAAAAGTGCACCAGGAGTACCATCAGCCCACTCTTACAAGTAGGCTAAATCTGAATATCAGTAACTCGGAAACGGATAAAGATTTCAAGAAAATTTCGTTAGAGAGCGGGATCTTAGGAATATATCGTAAAAATTTCAAACATTTGCTGTGCTTAGCCGTATTGGAATCAGCGGCACAGTTACGGTATCCAAAAACAAGGTTTCTGGGATAAAGATTTTTGAAAACGGAAAGATGGAAGTTCTGGATAAATACCTAAAGAATATATCGTTAAAATTTGAGCAGTTTGCTGCGGTTAACTATTTAGATTCCCGCTGCTGACGGGAAGAATGGGAAACGCTTTGTTCGGGTTTTCTCAATAACAGCCAATAATCGCCCATGAGCTAATTGGTGCGTCCATAAGACGCTTAAGGTGCACCTTAGACGACATCTAATGCAAAAAGAAGCAACCGATTTTCTCCATCTCTTATGCTGGAGGGACAGTGTGATATTCAAAATGTGACCCTGCGCTGTATGATAGCTACTGTAAGACGATGCTTCTGCTGGGTATATCAATGGTCCCGAACCCAAGGGCTATCCGAAACACTTGCCCCTGCCTTTGTATCACCAACAGAATCCGAGAACATGCTTGGAAATACCCCGTTTTTATGCGGTGAGTTTTGGAACACACAGTGCATGCTGTCGCGTGCCTACCGATGTGTTGCCATTCCGCCAGCTAAACATCATGATGAATAATGCAATTCTACATAGAATCTTACCCCGGACTGATTTGAAACACTAATAAATAAGTCAATCATAATATTTTTACCTAGGATTCTTCTGTGTACTTCTAGCATCCTTATTTTCCAGAACAAAATTTAGTGATAGTTTCAGTTTGTATTGCTTTGGATGATTACTCATAGATATTTGACGGTGGTGTCAGGTTTAAGTAATCAAGTAATAAAATATCGGTTATTTTTCTCATTAGGATCATCAGCCTTCAGCCGCAAACGTCGCTTTATTAAAAACCAGTGTATTTCGAGCTATGAAAATCCCATTTTAAGCCTGCGTCACATTCGTGATATTTGTTATAAGCCAGTTTGTTTCGACGTGTGAAGGCTCATCTTCGATGGCTTACATAACCTGTTCATTTCGTGTCAACAAACTGAACTACGAGTACGTGGTAAAACTATCATGTTGTTGTTGTGGTCTTCAGTCCTGAGACTGGTTTTATGCAGCTCTCCATGCTACTCTATCCTGTGCGAACTGCTCATCTCCCAGTACGTACTGCAGCCTACATCCTTCTGAATCTGCTTCGTGTATTCATCTCTTGGTCTCCCTCTACGATTTTTACCCTCCACGCTCCCCTCCAATACTAAATTGGTGATCCTTTGATGCCTCAGAACATGCCCTACCAACCGATCCCTTCTTCTAGTCAAGTTGTGTTACAAACTCCTCGTCTCCCCAATTCTATTCAATACCTCCCCATTAGTTATGTGATCTACCCATCTACTCTTCAGCATTCTTCTGTAGCACCACATTTCGAAAGCTTCTATTCTCTTCTTGTCCAAACTATTTATCGTCCACGTTTCACTTCCACACATGGCTACACTCCATACAAGTACTTTCAGAAACGACTTCCTGACACTTAAATCTATACTCGAGGTTAATAAATTTCTCTTCTTCAGAAACACTTTCCTTGCCATTGCAAGTCTACATTTTATATCCTCTCTACTTCGACCATCATCAGTTATTTTGCTCCCCAAATAGCAAATCTCCTTTATTACTTTAAGTGTCCCATTTCCTAATATAATTCCCTCAGCATCACCTGAGTTAACTCGACTACATTCCATTATCCTCGTTTTGCTTTTGTTGATGTTCATCTTATATCCTCCTTTCAAGACACTGTCCATTCCGTTCAGCTTTTCTTCCAAGTCCTTTACTGTCTCTGACAGAATTACAATGCCATCGGCGAACCTTAAAGTTTTTATTTCTTCTCCATGGATTTTAATACCTACTCCGAATGTTTCTTTGGTTTCCTTTACTGCTTGCTCAATATACAGATTGAGTAACATCGGGGAGAGGCTACAACCCTGTCTCACTCACTTCCCAACCACTGCTTCTCTTTCATGTCCCTCGACTCTTGTAACTGCCATCTGCTTTCTGTACAAATTGTAAATAGCCATTCGCTCCCTGTGTTTTACCCCTGTCACCTTCAGAATTTGGAAGAGAGTATTCCAGTCAACATTGTCAAAAGCTTTCTCTAAGTCTACAAATGCTAGAAACGTAGGTTTGCCTTTTCTTAATCTAGCTTCTAAGATAAGCCGTAGGGTAAGTATTGCCTCACGTGTTCCAACATTTCTACGGAATCCAAAATGATCTTCCCGAGGTCGGCTTCTATCAGTTTTTCCATTCGTCTGTAAAGCACTCGCGTTAGTTTTTTGCAGCCGTGACTTATTATACTGATAGTTCGGTAGTTTTCACATCTGTCAACACTTGCTTTCTTTGGGATTGGAATTATTATATTCTTCTTGAAGTCTGAGAGTATTTCGCCTGTCTCATACATTTTGCTCACCAGATGGTAGAGTTTTGTCAGGACTGGCTCTCCCAAGGCTGTCAGTAGTTCTAATGGAATGTTGTCTACTCACGGAGCCTTGTTTCGACTTAGGTCTTTCAGTGCTCTGTCAAACTCTTCACGCAGTATCATACCTCCCATTTCATCTCCATCTACATCCTGTTCCATTTCCATAATATTGTCCTCACGTACATCGCCCTTGTATAGACCCTCTATAGACTCCTTCCACCTTTCTGCTTTCCCTTCTTTGCTTAGAACTGGGTTTCCATCTGAGCTCTTGATATTCATACAAGTTGTTGTCTTTTCTCCAAAGGTCTCTTTAATTTTCCTGTAGGCAGTATCTATCTTACCCCTCGTGAGATAAACCTTTACATCCTTACATTTGTCCTCTAGCCATCCCTGATTAGCCATTTTGCACTTCCTTTCGATGTCATTTTTGAGACTTTTGTATTCCTTTTTGCCTTCTTCATTTAGTGCATTTTTATATTTTCTCCTGTCATCAATTAAATTCAACATTTCTTCTGTTACCCAAAGATTTCTACTAGCCCTCGTCTTTTTACCTACTTGATCCTCTGATGCCTTCACTATTTGGTCCTTCAAAGCTATCCATTCTTCTTCTACTGTATTTCTTTCCCCCATTCTTGTCAATTGTTCCCTTATGCTCTCCCTGAAACTCTGTACAACCACTGGTTTAGTCAGTTTATCCAGGTCCCATCTCCTTAAATTGCCACCTTTTTGCAGTTCTTCAGTTTTAATCTACAGTTCATGACCAACAGATTGTGGTCAGAGTCCACATCTGTCCCTGGAAATGTCTTACAATTTAAAACCTGGTTCCTAAATCTCTGTCTTACCATTATATAATCTGTCTGAAACCTGTCAGTGTCTCCAGGTTTCTTCCATGTATACAACCTTCTTTTATGATTCTTGAACCAAGTGTTAGCTATGATTAAGTTATGCTCTGTGCAAGATTCTACCACGTGGCTTCCTCTTTCATTTCTTAGCCCTAATCCATATTCACCTACTACGTTTCCTTCTCTTCCTTTTCCTACTGTTGAATTCCAGTCAACCGTGACTATTAAATTTTCGTCTCAATTCACTACCTGAATAATTTCTTTTATCTCATTATACATTTCATCAATTTCTTCGTCATCTGCAGACCTAGCTGGCATATAAACTTGTACTACTGTAGTAGGCGTGGGCTTCGTGTGTATCTTGGCCTCAATAAGGCGTTCACTATGCTGTTTGTAGTTGCTTACCCGCACTCCTATTTTTTTATTCATTGTTAAACCTAGTCCTGCATTACCCCTATTTGATTTTGTATTTATAACCCTGTAGTCACCTGACCACAAGTCTTGTTCCTCCTGCCACCGAACTGCGCTAATTCCCACTATATCTAACTTTAACCTATCCATTTCCCTTGTTAAAATTTCTAACCTACCTGCCCGATTGAGGGATCTGACATTCCACGCTCCGATCCGTAGAATGCCAGTTTTCATTCTCCTGATAACGATGTCCTCCTTTGTATCCCCACCCGGAGATCCGAATGGAGGACTATTTTACCTCCGGAATATTTTACCCAAGAGGACTCCATCATCATTTAACCATACAGTAAAGCTGCATGCCCTCGGGAAAAATTACGGCTGTAGTTTCCCCTTGCTTTCAGCCGTTCACAGTACCAACACAGCAAGGCCGTTTTGGTTATTGTTACAAGGCCAGATCAGTCAATCATCCAGACTGTTGCCCCTGCAACTACTGAAAAGGCTGCTGCCCCTCTTCAGGAACCACACGTCTGTCTGGCATCTGTATCGCTGAGGCACGCAAGCCTCCCCAACAACGGCAAGGTCTATGGTTCACGGGGGGGCGGGGGGGGGGGGGGGGGGGGAAGGGGGTGGTGGAAGGAGGGGGAAGGGGGAAGTGCACTAGCAGGATTCGAACACGGTACCTCCAACGCGGTAGCAGTGAACCTTTACGCTGTGCTACTATCATACTTGATAGAGTGGACACCTTGTTCAGCCTGTACTTCCGATGTCCAGTGTTACAGAGATAATACTGTCTGTTGACCAAATAATGATTTAAGATCGAAAATGTACCGTCTGCTATAATACAATCAATCTTTTAAAATAAATAGCCTGTAGGACCGGCTTAAGAATGTACACGAAAAAAATAACAATTTTTAACAAACAGAAAAAATGGACTGATATATCTGAAAATAGATATTAGCCAAACAGAGATGGTCAAAAAATTTAAATGTCTCGGGGAGGTAATCCAAGAAAATTTTCTGGAAAAACCCGCTATAGTTGAAAGGACACACAAAATGGGAACGGTTTATGGTAATACAACTAAAGACAATTTCAATAAAGAAAGGCTTGTCTAAAAACGCAAAAACAAGCCACAGCAATGCCGCAGTGAAGCATTAAACAATAATTTAGATAAATTAGAAACACTACAAAGGTGAATCATTAGAATTTGTTAGGCCAGCGTGAAACTATGGAAAGTTACGAAGTAATGATAAAACTTAGCGAATCAAGAAAACATATTAGAAGTAATGGGAAAAAGAAGACATATTTTTTAGACATTTTGTGGTGATTCTAATTAATGTTTAAAAACCTCCGAAGCGACGTAGGTGAGCTGAGACAAGTAGTTTAATATAAGACACGTGGGGTCGCAAATGTTGGGAAACATCCTAAAAAGAGGATGACAGATGCTGATCTTGTGACGTCACCAGATGGCATACCTCGCTGCACTTGCAGCAGTTGACCCTATCGCACCGGATCATCGCAACGCAAATCGCATTGCAACTCCTGCCGTTGTCACTCCGGGCCTACGTACACGGCTTTAGCGCGTGGGGCCCAGGGTTCGAGTCTTGCGTCTGGCAAGCAGTGTTTTTTTTTCTTTGTTTTTCATTGAGTCAGCCAAATGTGTGATACACTGAGTTAAGATTTATTATTTTATTTACCGGTCTCGCAGTCTCTACTGAGTTATTGCAAAGTACAGTACAACAAAAACAAAATGTATTGCATCACAAGTAAATCAGCATAAGCTTCCGAGCTGCGTTCTTACCAATAAATGAAAACATTTTCTTTACCAAATATTGTCTCTTAAGAAAAATGACGAAAAGGAAAGAAACAAAAAGTAAGTACATGTTGCACTTGGTCACAGCGAGGACATTAATTTTGTAATTTCTGCCTTTACAACAGATGACATTTACAAAAAGAGTTCGAAATTTGCACCGTTTGCTCGAGTGCTAGTATTGCATCGCCCAATCATCCCTTCACGCCCAAGCCCAACCACTGCACGTTCGGCGAGGTAAGCCATCTGGTGACATCAAATGTTCAACACCTCTCATCCAATTTTGGGTATTTCCAGACATTTTCGATGCTATATGTCTTATATTAAATTACTTTTTTCAGCCTCATATATAGTCTTCGGGGGATTTTAAACATCAATAACAATCACCCCGTATCTTGAAAACAATACAGTAATTAAACCAAAATGGTCTTCAAATATCTGTGCGATAAAAAGTAAGCGACAAATTGGATGCACTTAGTAAAAAAGTATTTAGAAGAAACCATATAACAGATGAAGAAACAACAGACAGAGAAGAGTTCAAGTAAAAGGTATTGCACATGGAAGTATTCAAGGTAGGAATGTAAAAAAAAGAGACTGGTGTGAAGTGGTCGCAAGACAGGAAAATAAAAGCAGTGAACATATGAAAGAAAAGGAAAGAACAAGAATTAAGGAACTAAAATTGGCACGTGATCCTTAGTTGACCAATCCGAGAAGAAAAAGACATGTGTGTATCTGAGTGCAAAGCGCTGTCTGAGGCACGTAATGTTGTTAGAGCAAAATGCGATAAAGATCTTACCCAGTATATTGGGTGCAGAGAAAAAAAACAGGGTTATATCTAAAAATGTCTAAAGAAGAAGTATATTCCGAAATAGGACAAATTACGGTAAAATTGTGGAAACACAGAGCTCGATTTTAAAATTCCATACGAAGAGTGAATTCGACGAAATAGGTGAAATGCAACTTCATCTTTAACTAGAAATTAGAAACAAGAATTCCCTGGTACATGAACGCCGAAAACAACCTCGAGGAAGTGGACGTAGAATCATAACATCGAAAAATCTTCAGAATAGCTACAATGATATCTGGGACTTTCTAAGATGTTGAATCGACAGCCGGTGCCAACTGGTTGCATGAACGCCGAGTGAGAATAAGTAAAATGACGAGAAACATCTGCCATGAATGAAAAAATAATAAATAAAAACTACTGTTATAATTATTAAAATCTTATTGTAATCCTAAATGGGCGACTAGCGAAATGGAGAAACTATATACTATATGATAACGACAGCATTAAAAATTTGTGAAAAGTTTACACAAGGACCTAAAAAATCAGAAAAAAGTATTTTAAATATTTTACGTCTGTAGGCGATGTCTTAACACGCTACGACAAAGAAATGGCCACATCATCGCGCAAATCATTCATATGGACAATGTAATACAGAGATCTCTAAAACTAAGACTAGTGCAAAAGTCCGGTGAGAAACAAAAGCGCTCTGGACAACATGATTTGGAGAGAATACCAACAATGAGTGTTTTAGTCTGCAATGTTATACTTAGTTAGTTAATTTGGGGGAGGGGACCAAACAGCTAGGTAATCGGTCCCATCTGATTAGGAAAGGGTGGAGAAAGAAGTCAGCCGTGCCCTTTCAAAAGAATCATCCCGGCATTTGCCTGAAGTGATTTTAGGGAAACAACGGGAAACCTAAATCAGGATGACCGGTCGCGGGTTTGAATTTTGGTCCTTCCGAATGCGAAGCCAGTGTGCTAACCACTGCGCCACCTCGCTCTGTTTTTTAGTCTGTCACAATTGGCTTAGATAATAATAAAAATGCAGATATTAAGCTGAATTGATTTGAAAATATATGTGCACCATTCAAAAAATGTTACAAGTAATAACAACCACAACAGCTGGAAGGTGGAAGGAATATACGTAGGGTCTCACAAGGGAGATGTACTTGAAGGCAATGTTATAGAAATGGAAAAGGATATAGATGAAGATGAAATGGGAAGTACAATACACCGAGAAGAATTTCACATAGCACTGAAACATCTAAGTTGAAAAAAGGCCCCGAGAGTAGAAGATATTCCGTCAGAACCACTGAAAGTCTTCGGAGAGTCAAACATGACAGTACCTTCTATATGGTGTGTAAGACACATTCGACAGGAAAAATACCATCAGCTTTCAAGAAAATTATAATAATTCTATTCCAGGGCAAGCAGGTGCTGACAGTTGTAAATATTACCGAACTATCAGTTGATGAAATCATGGTTGTAAAATACTTACACGAATTCTTTACAGAAGAATGGAAAAACTGGTAGAAGCCGACCTCGGGGAAGACCAGTCTGGATTCTGGAGAAACGTAAGAACACGCGAGGCGGTATTGACCCTCGACTTACCTTGGAAGATAGATTAAGGAAAGGCAAACTTACGTTTATAGTAGACTTAGAGAAAGCTTTTAAAAATATTTCCTGGAATACTCTCTTCGAAACTCTGAAGGTAGCAGGGGTAAAATACATAGAGCGAAAGGCTATTTACAATTCATACAGAAACCAGATGGCAGTTAAAAGAGTCGAGTGGCAGGAAAGGGAAGCAGTGGTTGAGAAGGGAGTAAGACAAGGTTGTAGCCTGTCACCCATGTTATTCAATCGGTACACTGAACAATCGCTAAAGGAAACTGAAGAAAAATCTGCAGTAGGAACTAAATTGCAGGGCGAAGAAATAAAAACTTTGAAGTTTGCCGATGACATTGTAATTCTGTCAGAAACAGCAAAGGACTTTGAAGAGCAGTTGAACGAACGGACAATATGTTGAAAGGAGAATATAAGATGAACATCAACTAAAAAAAACAGGAATATTGAAATGTAATCGAATTAAAACGGGTGAAGCCCAGGGAATTAGATAACGAAAATAGGCACTTAAAGCAGGGATGGGATTTGCTATTTGGACAGCAAAATAACTGATGATGGCCGAAGTAGAGAGGATATAAAATGCTGACTGTCCATGAGCAGAAAAGCGTTTTACAGGAAGAGAAATTTTTAAACATCGAATATAGATTTAAATATTGGCAAGTCTTTTCTGAAAGTATTTGTATGGATTATAGCCATGTAAGGAAGTGAAACATGGACAATAAACAGTCTGGAAAAGAAGAAAGTAGAAGTTTTTGAAATGTAGTGCTACATATGAAGGCTGAAGATTAGGTGCTTATATCGCATAACTAATGAAGAGGCACTGAATATAATTTGGGAGAAAAGAAATTTTTGTGTCATATCTTGACTAAAAGACTAAAAGTACGGATCAGTTGATAGAACACATTCCGAGATATCAAGGAATTGCCAATATAGTACTGGAGGAAAGTGTGGAGGGTAAAAATTGGAGAAGGAGAGCAAGAGATTGAATACAGTAAGCAGATTCAAAAGGATGCAAGCTGCAACAGTTATTTGGAGATGAAGAGGCTTGCACAGATTAGAGTAACACGGAGAGCTGCCTCAAACATGTCTTCGGAGTACAGACCAGCACCACAACAACAACAACTACCATCAATAAAAGAATAAAATTTTGTTAAATGTGTGTCTTCTACCACATCATACAGTAAATGAATGCTGAGTACTTACAAAATGAATTTTGGGCATAATACGAAGTGTCGACATTCCAGAGAAGATCAAATAAGATAAGATCTATACGTAGAACTAACTGAATATAGAGTAATTAAATACACTAGGTGGGAACACGTGTTCTTTTTACAAAAGTTTCTGGGCGGTAAATGTTTTGAAAGTGATGAAGAGTTGAATCATACAGCGACCATTTGGCTTAATGAACTGACAGCAGAGTTCTGACGCTCATTACCAAGACGACAAGTGTTTAAATGTAGAAGATGACTGCATGTGAAGGAAGCTTCATGTATGTAACAGATCGTTTTTTCATTATGTAGAACTAAATGTTTTTATTATCTATATGACCATCATATGCATCAGTTATTGATATTCTTATCTAATGGCGCGAGTTAATAATTAGCAACCATGTTGCTGTTCTTCAGCCTTTCGTTGAATGAATTAAATAAATACATGAACACACATTTTGGGAATAAAGGCAATGATTTTAATGTTTATGAGATCATGGTGTGTGTGGTCTTGAGTCCTGTAAGATTGATGTTGTTCTACGCTCCTGGTAACATTTTATCGATAAGGGATTTGGATGCAGACGAGCTTGAAAGGGAAGTGGTACGTAAAACGATATGATACGAGCTTCCAGAAGGTTTCAAATAATAGTATGTAAATATATTATTTGAGGAAATTGTGGGGTGGAGTTCGTTTGAAAACGAAAGGGTAGAGTAAGATCATCAAAGAAAATTCATCATCTTAAAAAGGGCATATTGGTCGCTTTGGAAAACTGTAGATGACAAAGAACTGGTACTGTAGCTTACTGGGGAGGGATGTTGTAGTGTGGACGACGAGTCGTGATTTTGTTGATGTCGACGTTCTCATTGATAAAACATATCCCTGTCTTCATCATTTTCATAATGAGTATGTTGTGCACTCTCCCACCTTCCGAAATGACAACACCCATGTTCACAGGTCTGTATGCATACGTTCCTGATTTGACCAATACTCAGCCGGCCGTGGTGGCCGAGCGGTTCTAGGCGCTTCAGTCCGGAACCGCGCGACTACTACGGTCGCAAGTTCGAATCCTGCCTCGGGCATGGATGTGTGGGATGTCCTTAGGTTAGTTAGGTTTAAGTAGCTCTAAGTTCTATGGGACTGATGATCTCAGATGTTAACTCCCATAGTGGTTAGAGCCATTTGAACCATTTTTTGACGAACACTCAGCTACTTCTCACATCGAGACTGACCCGTTAAGTCACCCGACCACAAATCCTTGAATACTGTCTGGGACGATTTGAAACGGCGGGTGAGTTTTAGTAACCAATGTCTCCGCAGTTTGGTAGTTCTAAGATCTCTAATGATCAATGAGTGGCTTCAGCAGGATGTGACACACCAGAAGAAACTCGCCGAATGGATGTCACCATCAAGGACAGAGGAGGTGTCACACCGTATTGGTGTGATGCCTCCTGGTCGAGACCATCTTCTTGTCAGTGTGCTTAGATTATAGTAGATCGGACGGGTAGATCTCTGCATCGATTATATTATCTGGGAGGCGACGGTGGTGGAAATTACTCCAGGAAAGGACATCGACAGTCTGGAGGTGTGATAGCGGAGCGGCAACAGGCCGAGATCCTCAAGAAATCGTGATACAATGTGGTACTGGGATTCGATGACGTGAGAGACATAGAACTGGCTAAGGTATTCGAGGTGTTTGAGGACATGTGGGAATTTGAGTCAGGTGCTGGAAGACACTAATGTGGAGGGGTTAACGTATACAGGCCAAAGACGTTGCCGCAATGGTAACAACGGTTCCCGTCAGATCACCGAAGTTAAGCGCCGTCGGGCTTGAGTAGCACTTGGATGGATGACTGTTTGGATCTGCCAAGTGGTGTTGGCAAGCGGCAAGCTGGGCGCACTCAACGCTTGTGTGGCCAGCTGAGGAGCTATTTCGCAGAGAAATAGAGGTTCCAGTCCAGAAAACTGACAACGGCTGGGAGAGTGTATAAACGTAGTAACTACGTTAGGCAGTACTGTGTAAATGTACACCCACTATTTCCGACTATCAATTTGATTTAAAAACTTCAAGAATAATATGAATAATAATAAAAGCACAAGGGCCTCACTCATAATTAAACTGAAACAATTCACACCACCCATAAGGAGACATGAATTGCTTTATTTTCATTACCCCTATTTGAGCACTCCGCTAGAATGTTCAGTTTATGCTGTCATTAAGTACTTTGAGAGTGCAAAAGCTTTCCAGACACTGCTCCGAGTGTCTGGAACAGCAGATGAGTAGCGACAGGTTATTCCGCTATTAATACACACCCGTAAACGTGTACCGTGGAAGTGACTTCTATGGTGTGGTACAAAGTTTCATCAAACTGTGACAAACTTTAGAACAACGATAGATCCGCGTACCGCAATCAAGAGGCTGTTTCATGGTCATGGCTAAGTGATTTAATGCGTGGCTCAGCGCTGGTGTGAATTTCCGATATGTCTTCAAAAGTACAGCACGTAAGATGGTCGACTGGTCGAGTGCGTCTAACAGAGTCCCAATTGACTGTTTAATGTTTGAATGTGTAGGCCAGCGAGTGCTATTGAAGCGTTATTATTAAAAGACCGCGTGGCATTGCTAAATTAACTATTTACCATTACTGTGAGTGAAACCGGTATCAAAATTCTACATGCTTCCAGTACAGAAGTATTGTTTTAGAAGTGGCTATCGTATATCAAATTTATCTAAGTAGTAGGGCCTGATTCATAGTGAAGAATAGCAGGAACATGAATGGTGATGTGTGGTCATATGGCTCAGAAGGGAAGACATTAGCCTGATCCTCTGTCATTCGTGTGCTCTCGGATTCAACAACAGGTGCCAAATACTACTGTAATAGCAGTCCCTTGCAGACGTAACATGTGCTTTCTTAGAGGACAATGCGCCTCTCAGTTACATTTCAGTTATTATGGTAGATCCGTTTTTCTGAAACACAACGAAATTTATCATTTTCAAAATTACTTTATTTATTTGTTTCTCCCCATAAGAGGTTACAGTGAGTACGTCGGGAGCGTAGGGGCAGAGATATCTTCGAGTATTTCTTCGTGAAGTATAAAAGTCGTGGTCTGTAGTGCTCACGACACTTAACAAACGTTAGGTGACCGTCGGTCCATTGCACGCCCTAATTAACGTAATTTGTTTGGCACCCTGCTCTCAAGCGACTAATCACTGGCACCGGTTCATAACAACAATAGTCACAACTATTTTCAGTCATGTTGCAGCATTTTATTTAGTCACCATGGTTACTTCATTTCTGCATCCAGTGACGTCTATTGGCTAAGGATGACACGGCGACCGGTCGGAACCGTTGGGTTTTCCGAGGCCTTTTCAGGCGGGGTTTGGCTTTTAAATCGATAAAAAAAGTTGGTCGAAATGCATAAAGTTCAAGAATTTGGAGGAAGTGATGATACAACACGGAAGAAGGAGTTTAAAACCAGGGAGTGCAAAACACACACACATACACACACATACACACACACACACACACACACACACACACACACAAACGGTTGCATATACACATGTCTGTATAGTGAACGAGTCAAGGGGGTATTGGGGGAGGGAGGGGGAGAGATGTGGGCTACGTCTGCGCGCAAGAAGCAACCTGTTAACAGTGTGTCAGAGCAAGCAGAGGGCAGATCGCAGTTTGGCTGGCCTTTACGTTCGGTGCAGCCGTTCCTGGCCGGCCGCGGCACGGTCGGTCTACTACTGTAGCTGTAGTCCGCAGTCCCCGCGTGGCGCCTAATGCGGGAACGATGGCGCCTTCACGCCCCGCGACGCATGCCGGCTCCGGCGCCTAATCTGTTTCCTATAGCGCTGAATATGAGTTCCCAGTCCGGGGCGCAAGGTGCGCCGGAAATAATCGCATGAAACATATATTAAACCCCGAGTACGCTGCCTGCCGCCTGCTGCCACGGCGCGCTGTTCTCCACTGTGCCTGCCTGGTTGGGCTCCATCGTCCGCCACACCCCGCTCAGTCGCTTGGACCCAGATGGCTTGTGAGCCACCTCCATCTCTGTACTGTGAATCTCTCTGCGACTACAAATAATAAAAGGGAGAAACCTCCAGTCTCCAAAAGTACTCGCTAAAATCATTAAGCATTCTCATATTGCATTGTTTTCACAAGGTGGACTCGTATCGAGAATGGGAGCGCAGTGCTTGAGGCGTTCCATTCTGTATTTCAGAGGAGGGGAGTCCAAAGTCCCACACCATACAAGGGTAGAAACCTCACATAGTCTCCTTTATTTTATGCCATCCGCCTGAGAGCAGCTACAGAATTTCGTTATTTTTCAGAAAAAATATCCCATTGGGTTAGGAGTGCGGCAAAGGGAGTGGGGGGTCGGGCGGGGGGGGGGGGGGGTAAATTTACTGTTCTTGATTTCGCTTGATAGTGAAAGAAGACCTCCGTCAAACTTTGTTGAATACTGGATGATTGGAACTGTCTTAATTATTTCTCGAACAATGTTGTCCATTATCCCAGCCAAAAACTAAATATGCGTGCATGCATGTGTGTCTGACTGTAGCCCCTTACTACTCTCAGCGTCATTACAGCGTTTAATGGAACTTCGTGCCCTCTGTGCATCATTGAATGCACCGCTAGAAGTCTGTAGTCGTCATCATCATTGACACAGTCGCCACCGTCGTCATCTGTCACCCTTGCAGCCTCCGCCGTCACATCTTGTGCCGCCTCCACTCTCCTATGAATGCGTGTTCACCGATACCATTGCCAGTTCCACTCCCTAAAATCTTCGTCTGCCACCTGCTATCTGTTCTTTCGGCTCTACCTACAACTACGTCCCACCATAATCAGAAATGGATCTTTACACTACCATAATGTTAACTGTTACCCCTACTTTCCTCAACTCCACCTCCGCAATCGCACATAACTTTAGCCCCCTTACTCGTTATGCTCGCCTGTACTTCCTACCTTTTCCACCTATCCCACACTAATATCTCAGCATATCTGTCATGATACATCGAGTCAGTGTCAAACCAACTGTCGAGAAAAAGTAACACCAATGACAGGGACACACAGTCACCCTTCACCTTTTGTTAGTCCGTGAAGCATGTTATCGCGCGTCGTGCATTATACAGTAGAAATACTAAACGACTAATTTTACGAAGAACTAGATTTGGTCTGTTAGTCAGGATTGACTGTCAACAGTTTCAGACGCGTTTGGCTTATTGCATCACATCAAAATCGATACAGATTCGTTTGCATTTTAAGTGCTACGTGTCAACGCAGCTTTTCTATCTGTGAACAGTGTTGCCATGTCATTCGATACAATATCAACCCATGACCACGGTAGTCCCTACAGTCTTCCCTCGAATGTTTCCACAATGATCGAGTTCATTATTTTCTGTTTTTGAGTTGCTAATATTCGTGGACATCCTGCAGCTCCAGCACCATCACTTGCATAAAATGCAGAAATCACAGCTGCACTATCGTCATCGGCACCAAACTGATCAACACTAGCTCCAGAAACCATCGTTCTCATTATGTTACGAGACTGACTGCCCGTGCAATGGTTAACGCGTCTCTCCTAAGTCCCTTTGATTAACCAACATCCTCAGAAACGACATCCCAAAACAATCTCCATAAAAGACTCAGTATTGGCACTCCAGCTAACCCAGAAGCTCAAAATCCATAGTAAAACATTATATCTCTGGTCTGTTTGACTCCTGTCATCGCCGGCCAGTGTGGCCGAGCGGTTCTAGGCACTTTAGTCTGGAACCGCGCGACCGCTACGGTCGCAGGTTCAAATCCTGCCTCGGGAATGGTTATGTGTGATATCCTTAGGTTAGTTAGGTTTAAGTAGTTCTAAGTTCTAGGGGACTGATGACCTCAGCAGTTAAGTCCCATAGTGCTCAGAGCCATTTGAGCCAACTCCTGTCATCACCTCCCAAACCCGTTCTCCTACTCACTCGTTTCAACTACGTCTCGCCCAACTTTTCACAATCCAAAAAGCTCTGTTCCACGAAAAGAAAAAATATATGTCCAATTAGACGTATTCCAAATGATGTCCCGCAGATTCGCTGTAATAATAAAAACCCCTCCTCCTGACTTCAGCTCCATCCTGCTGAGAAAATTCCTTCTTGCGACTGTTGATTCCCAAGCATTCTTTCTCCCATTCAATCTCGCACGTCCCAAAGCCCCATCAACTGCAACGACCTCCTCGCCTGACCCTCACTGCTGTGATCTAGGAGATTCATCGTCCGAGGAGAACAATGAACTGTACAGACTTCCCACCAGGCACATACAGCGCTTGCTCAGGTGGATGAACAACCTTCAACACTCAGTCGGTGTCATGTAGAATGGGTGTCGCCGTACCACCGCCTAGGGTGGCAGGTTTTTGAGCGTGGCAAAATCGAAATATTAAATTGTGATATCGTCCCATGAGGACTAATAAAACAAGAAAATGAGTGTTCTTTATAGGTAGAGAAGTGTGAAAATAAGTTGTAAACTCAGATACGAATCACTCATAAAGTCTTGTGTCGTACTGGGAAACTGTCTACGGTATTGTGAAACAGTTGATAAAAGAAGCCCTGGAGTTCGTCGCCTTGGTTGCGTCGTTCAAAATAGCAAAGATCGCATCTGGCATTGGTGACAACTCCGTTTCTATCATGAGCCTACACAACACTTGAAATGTACTTACGTCAGATAAAAAGCCCCCATAGAAGCGAAAAACTTCATAATAAAGAAATAAAGACAAATATCAGCATACGATGGCCTAACAATTCTTTAAATACCCATAATGGAGAAAAACACTTTTAATAAGTAGAGAAACAATAAGTAAACTACGTACTGTTCGTCACATGCCGTAGTCTTCTGAACGTTGTGATTAATGAGTGTTTACACAAGGAAAGATGCATGGCATCCCCCCCCCCCCCCAACCCACTCCACCCACTATGTCCTCTATTTGGATATGCCATTGTAGCAGTCCTCTATTTGGACATGCAATTAATACCATTCTTCTCCTTCTTAAGGCCCTCTAAATTAATTTTTTCTGCTTTGTCTATAACTTCTTTTAAGTTTTCTCTCATTCCCTTTTTTTCTCGGTTTTGATGCCATAACCAATAGGTGTTAATGTTTAAGATAAGACGGAAAAAACCAGTAAAACCATATTTTGGAGCTGAAGCAACTAAAATGCACAAACTGTTTATTCAGTTTCTTCGCATTTCACATTCTCTGCGTTCCAGACACTCTTTGAGCTTGTAAGTGTTACTTTTCGCTACAGTAAATGAAAGTGCTTTCGAAACTGCTTGTTTTGAGTCAAATTACTGTCGTGGCATGTAGGAAAGTACGACCCCTCGATTTTCGATTCCTTGCCACAGTAAATGGGCGCTGGCGATTTATACACTTTTTTCAGCAAATAAAGCATTTAAATGTAAGCCGCTTGCTGTCCTGTGACCTCCCACTTAGTACAGCAGGAGCGCCGACGACAGCGCAGACAATGCAGTACTCAGCTGTGCTGGTTGCTACTGCTGTCGCGCCGCACGCTCCCTATCGCTCAGGGAACGATAAAAAGTGCACAGATTTTAGTTATATACTCTGCGAGTGACTCAGGTTCATTTTGGGCGCATAGTTAATTTTGGAGTTAAAACTCAAAATATGTTACACTGTAAACGTTTCTCTACTGTTTCACTGACCGGTGCCCCATACCTAGCCTAACTCTGGTTTCAAAGATGCGTGAGTACGTGTGGTACGTAAAAATAAGACGTCCTAGACAAATGACATTGTGAAAAAGATTGACTGTGTCTGAAAATCCAAGGACGGCCAGGCCCAGTGAAGGGAAAGGGGCGCTTGAAAATTCAGCACGGGACTGCAAAATCCCTGGAGCCACTCCTGGTAATACAGGAACAGCAGC
The DNA here is from genome assembly GCF_021461385.2 of Schistocerca piceifrons. Taxonomy (NCBI): domain Eukaryota; kingdom Metazoa; phylum Arthropoda; class Insecta; order Orthoptera; family Acrididae; genus Schistocerca; species Schistocerca piceifrons. The sequence continues at coordinate 193,378,899 of NC_060141.1, forward strand.
TGCACCCATCACTAACAGGGCGTGTATGCTGTAACTCCTACTACTTCGGAAATCACGTCGTCTTGAGTCAACGCATGCTGTAGCACCGTACGGTCGCGTATCACTTTCGTGAAAACGTATGTAACTCGGATGAAACCTTTTCCATCAGATACGGAATGCCCAATAGCAGCTGTAGTAATGTATGAGCTGACGAGAATCGATCCATTACAGTGTAAAGAGCGGCCAGAATACATCTGTAGTGACCTTGTGGGCAGGGACTGTCATTGATTGGTTGGTAGGTATGTAGTGCGTCCTACCCGCTGAACTACACTAAGAGAAACATACCACCCCCCCCCCCCCCCCCCTCCTTTGCTGGAAGACATTCCATTTGATTTTCGTATACTTACATGATTCCATTCTCTTTTCACAACTTGCTCTTGCTGTTCAGCGTTAGTCGTTGCCTGAAAGTTGGATAGAAAGAGGAAATCCACCATATTTTATGTTGTCTTGTGGAAATGACCTGCGGGAGTCTCTGAGAACATCTTGGGACTCTGGCATGATACGCGATTACAATAACTCAGCTAGAGAGTTCTCTTAGCCTCTGTCACCTCAATTCTCCAACTTCCTACCTACATGTGTTGCACCGTTAAACCGAGCGACTCAGCGGAAGGTTGGGTAACCAACCCCAGTGGGGAATTTAATCGCAGAGTAGACAGGATATGGAGGTCCATAGAAGGACACTGGAAGCCACCACTGAAATTTTCTTCTGAGAACCCCATGGCTATGCTTAATTCAAACTTATCCGGAGCTTCAAGTCCCACAGACGGATCTCCGGATGCGACAGGGCTGAAAGAAGTTATTGGACTAACACCAAAATGGGTCAGATATTTAATTGCCGCTTGTTTGCGTGAATTTGGGTGCTCTAGTATATGGTGTATTGATGTAATAGTTGTTGTATGTTTCTAGTATATCTCGAATGTGTAGGGCAAGTGGTTGCCCAAAAACTGTATTCCGTCTAATATAATTGAAAGTTGCCTGTTAAATGGCCACTTTCAATTTTTCAGTCACTTTCTTTCTGTATAGTATTCACAGATTCTTTCAAAAAAGATGTTTCTGTAAGCAGCATCGACTACAGACAATCATGATATTTGATTTACTCTCTGATTTCTGCGGAACCTTTGGTCACGAATTTCCGGGAACAAGCCAATCAATGTTTAGGAGGTTGGAACGCTTGCTGCCTACATGTTTTAAATTATGCTTATTTCATTCAGGAACCTCGAGGAAACGCTTGACTGCTATTAAATGTGGTAGGCGTGAGCTTGCAACGTTTTGACTAGTTTGTCCCATTTTCTGCTATACTTGACTTCACTGGTTGCACGCAAAGTCACATTAAATCATTCGTGAGATGCTCACACGCTGTGGCTAGATTTTCGTTGGTATCGTTCTTTTGGACTTGCTATGAGCCGCGGAAGCAAATATGTATTGATATAAGCAGCCTTGCTAAGGATTTACAGCTTTGTGAAGTCAGTGAAACTGGCTACAGAATTGAACTTTTGTCACTTAATCCTAAACATTGTTCAAGCATTTCAATCGTTCCTTCAGTTTAGTTCATTTAGTCATTTACTGTGAGCCGTGTATGGAATTGATTTCATATGATGATATTATGTTCAATTGGCTGATCAAGTTTCTTTGTAATGCCAAGGACTCATCGGCTCCAATTTTTTGGTTCAAATATACAGTACAAATTCAATTAACATTTCTCATTTCCACTTTCCTAATTCATCTGTTGAGTATTTAAGAATGAATTGGTACAAACTTCTGTGTAACAGCACTTCGTGATTGTGTGTTATGAGATGCAACCTTCCCCTTAGATCATTGCTGTCATCCTCATTAAATATTTCATTTCTCAGAAGATGTCTTATACTTTTAGCAATAAATATCCCGTTCCAATGACCATAGTTTGAGATAACAACGTAGGTTATGGCGACAGATGTTCGTTGGAGTGACGCTGAGGCTGATTCTTCAAAAATGTATTTATTCACGTAACACAAGCTATTTCAAGGAGAGTAATTCCTCTAGGTGTTTAATACGACTTGGTAAATCAAGCATATTCAATTTTTTCGAGTTGTACCCTCATTCAACTGACTTCATATTGACTGTTGTGATGACCGTATTGGGTCCGCATCCCACTGCAAAGTGAACAACTATTTTTGACTCACTACAACACTTCAAATACAATTAGGATCTAGTGGCTTCCTTTTCTTTTGGTCTATTATTCTCTTTCTTGTATTGTGCCTGAAATCTTTTCGCTTCGAATACAATGTAAGACTGTGGTGCTCATATAGCTCTCCTCTTATCGAAGTCGGAGTGCGTTCATAGATGTGATATCTGTGTCATTATTGGGTTGCTGTAAGGCATAGATTCTTTACGTGAGGACAAGATATGTTTACTTTGGGCAATTTAAACCATTTGCTTAAGAGAGCACACCGCTTACATATTCAACTGCTAGTTATACTCCATTTGGTATCGAAAATTGATGTTCTTGTGGACAGAATTTGTATCTGCCAGCAACTGGTCAAATTTACTGTCTGGTTCATCTATTAGGCGCATAATATTGTCCATACATTTAATCCAACATAAGATGTTGTAACTGTTCGACACTATTTTGTCAATTATGACACGTTCTGTATGATTTACAAATATATTTTCTATGGTTCTAGGTACTGCGATCCCATTGATTGTTGTTGTTGCTGTTACGTTCTTCACTTCGAAGACTAGATTAATGCAGGTCTCCAGCCTATTGTGTCGTATGCAAGCCTCTTCCTCCCTGCATCATTACCGTGGGCTGCAACCGTTTGACTCTGCTTACGATATTCAAGTTTTGGGGTAAATGAATAATTTATTACTCATGTGACGATTCCTTGATGCTTCAATATGCACCCTGTCAGTTGCTCCCTTCTTTCAGTCAAGTTCTGAAATAAATTCCTTATTCCTTCAAGTCTATTCAGTACATTCTCAGTAGTTATTCTATCTACTCACCTGAGATTCAGGATTTTTTTTATAACACCAGATTTTAAAAGCTTCCACTTTTTGTATGAACTGTTGGTTGCCCAGGTTTCATTTTTGCAAGGCTATCTTCAAAAAAGGCTTCCTAACACTTAAATTTATATTCGATGGTAACAAATTATTATATTTCAGAGATGCTTTTATTGCTATTGCTAGTTTGCATTTTAAATTCTCTCTGTTTTGCTCGACGCCATTATTTTGCTCCCCAAATAGCAGAACACCTACAATTTTTGGTGTCTCATTTCTTCATCTAATTCCTTCGGCATTGCTTTTCTTAATACGATTGCATCACTTTGTTCTTGTTTTGTTGATGTTAATCTGTTCCACTTTACTGCTCTTCCATTTCTTCTGCTGTTCTGTCGGAATTACAATGTCATCGCAAATCTCAAACTTTTATTTCTTCTCCCTGAACGTTAATTCTTTTGTCAAAATACTCCTTGGTTTTCTTTACTGCTTGCTCCACGTACTGATTGCACACCCTCGCGGATAGGGTATAATCCTACCTCTCGTCTTTATTCAGTACTTCTCTCCTCTCATATCCTTCGACTCATAACTACAGTGGTTTCTATACAAGTTGTAATTAACCCCCTTCTCCTGTATATTATGTGTCTTACATTCAGAATTTTCAAGTGTCCAGAAGATTCAAGAAAACTGTCAGCCAATATTGTGAAAAGCTTTCTCTAAATTTTCATATGCTATAAACATAGGTTTGCCTTTCTTCAACCTTTCTTCTAAGAAAGGTCGTTGGGTTGGTGTTACTTGTGTGTTTCTACATTTCTTCAGAGCCCAACCTGATCTATCCCAAGGTTAGTTTTTATCGACTTCGTCATTCTTCTGTAAACAATTTTGTGGCTGTGTTTTACAGACATGGCTTATTAACTGACAGTGCGGCAATATTCACCCCTGTCGACACTGAGCGAGGTGGCGCAGTGGTTAGCACACTGGGCTCGCATTCGGGAGGACGACGGTTCAATCCCGTCTCCAGCCATCCTGATTTAGGTTTTCCGTGGTTTCCCTAAATCGTTTCAGGCAAATACCGGGATGGTTCCTTTGAAAGGGCACGGCCGATTTCCTTCCCAATCCTTCCGTAACCCGCGCTTGCGCTCCGTCTCTAATGACCTCGTTGTCGACGGGACATTAAACACTAACCACCACCACCACCACCACCACACCTGTCGACACCCGCTTTCTTTGGAATTGTGATTATTACAATCTTTTTGAAGTCCGAGGCTACTTTTCCATATCATGCATACTAGATGCAGTAGTTTTGACATGGTATTTCTCCCAAAAGTCTTAATAGTTCTGAGGCAATGTAGTCTGCTCCATGGCCCTCGTTTCAACTTAGGTCTTTCGGAGCTCCATCCAGAGACAATATAATGCAGTCCATTATTTTGGATAATGAACACTTCTTGTCCCTGGTGTTTCTTTTTGTGCCTGAGAAAAATTCTCTGCATAAAAAATAGTGAACTCACAACCATACATTTTTTATCAGTAATATATTTTGCCCGAGCACACTTCTGAGTCACAACGTTAAAAGAAAATAACAGCTAGAAAGCGAAGGTTAGAGCAACTAAAAATAGTTTAGTATCCTTTTATATCTTGAAGCGTAGAATTTGTCTGTACTGCTTCATGTAGTGCTTCGTGATTAATATCTGTTTCTGGAATCAACAACTCATTTATATATGATATGAAGTATTATATATGAACAGATTTTAGTTATATGTATATTATTATATGTGAATGTTATATAATATGAAATATAATATGAAGTAAGGACTACAACTGTTTGGTATGTATCAGTTGTGACTCCTTCGGCCACCACCAGGAATTTATTTGTGACTGTTCAGAAAGGGAAATAATTAATATTTTTGCGTTATCAGGAAATATTGTTTTTAAGCAGTCATTTAGGGTGACTGAAATGTTATTTACTAAGGTTAATAGAATAGAATAGGATAAACAGAATAAGATATGTTATACGGGCGTAAGATAACTAAGCCGAACCAAAAAGAAAAAAGAAATGTCTAGGTGCTAGTAGGACTCGCTCTCTGAGGGCTCGGTACACACTTAATTATGTATAGAATACGGCAACGCCTGTACTTTACAGCGTCTGTATAATTTTATGCTATGTTCCTCTGGACATGGCGTGCATGGCCAAGGCGGTTGGGACGACCGCTGGTGTAAAGTGCGAAACCCGGGTTCGAATCCCATCCGGCAGAAATTTTCGTATATTACTAGTAAATCGTATACCTTTTGTGCATTTTGCCAATGCAGTTCATAAATTAATTATGTGTACAGACAGTTCATCCATTCTGGGAATCGAGAATCTGTACAGTAATACTGGCAAGATATATGTCCCAGGAAGTCCAAGACTTTCAAGATTTTTTTAAATTTAAGTTTGAAGTCGTATGACAGGTGGCAAAAGAAATATATTTTTTGTGTGATATAATAATAAATTAACAATTTTCTGTTTTTTTCTCTTTACTTGTACTGTGAAACCTTGTTTCTTACCAAATTTCATGGTTCTAGGGCAATGGGAAGTAAGCTATGTGTTTTGAAAAGTGAGTTTGCGATCTTTTGACTGCATTGACTTGGAAGCTTCAGTTTGTTTACACCACCAAGGGACCGTGGACCTTAATATGTGACGTAAATCCTGAGAAAAAGGGTTTTTAGAAGTCAAACAGACAGACAGATGGACAACGAAGTGATCCTTTAAGTGGTCCGTTTCTACCGATTTCGCTACGCAACCCTAAAAAGAACTTCCAGCATCACCCAAACGAGAACTAAATAGAAACCTAATATAATTTTTTAAATATAACTTATAGCATCACTGAGCACTGAGTATGGCCCTAAAAGTACTGCAATTGATTACAACATTAAAAAAAGCCTTTCGCTTTTTTGTCAGAATTCTGCATCCTGAGCAGGCGCAGAGTGGAGAAAGTTAAATGATTAAAGTAAAATTTTCGCTCACGTTACAGTAATGTAAGCATTATTTTAGTGAAGAACATTTTCAGTTAGTGCTACATGTGTTTGTTAATTACAAGTTAAGCGACTGATTTATTTATTCTGCTATGTGTAACGAATATAACAGGCACGTAGTTTTTTCACAGGCCTAAGCAAACTACACTTCTCAATAAATTCTTAGTCAACGGGATTCCTGTTGTATGTGAATTTGCTGTGCTTGGTCCGCGTAATACTTCAGGCACTACAACAGTTGCGGCCTGTGAACGCGAAGGCTTTCGCGGCATCCAGGCTGAGATGTCATAGCTGGTAAGCCACTCTACGGTGTTTAATTACGGCACCGATAGCACGCTTGTCGTTATCAGCGGCCCCGATCGTATAGCACCGCGAAACCTCGCAAAACTATACGGTGGATGATTACCATATAAATTCAATCACAGAAGATGCAAATACCGAACCGCACTTCATTGGAAGAATATTGGCAACTTCAGCTCATCTGCGCACGAGATCGCTTACGAACAGTTTTTGATTGCCGTTTAAAACGTAATTGTTCTGGGATGGGAGACAGGTCGATGTACAAATGGAAGAAATTTCAAGGAAATACGTTGTAACTAAAAAGCTTGTTGATAAACCTACATTATTATTTGGAAATCTAATTTGTAATGTCTGACAGAACTTACACTAAAAGAAGGAACAATTGATATGGTTCATCCTGAGGCATCAATGAATAATTAATTTGGCAACACCAGAAACTTTTCCATGGTGGAAGCATTGATACGGTTGCAGTCGGTCACCTGAGGCCAGTTGAGGAGCCGCTTGTACCAGAAGTAGTGACTCCGATGTTCTGAATTCTGACAACGCCTGCAAGAGTGGTAGAGATTGTGGGCGTGGCGAAAACATGAGTTCCTGTATTCTGTTAATTAGACATGAAAACTATTTAATTGAAATTGAGTGAATGATCGTTCTCAGTTTTATTTTGTTCATCTGTTGCGTTCCCAGTCGTTGGTTTATCCGTTTGGTTGATTTTTGTGTATGTTTTGCTGTGGACGATGTTGGTCAATGCGTTATTTACCGTGTTCTACCGATCCAACGAACGAACCACAGATCATGTAGACTGAAGTACTCCGAGGACCTAAGAAAGTTTTTAATGTTGAAATCCCATGTCTAGCAGGGTTTTGAACATAAAGTGGGATGGTGCCCATAATAAAGAGTATCCTGCATCTGAAGAGAAACAAACAGCCAAATAGTGGGCGGCCTATTAGCGACGCGTGTAACTGCTACTTCAGGCCAAGGTTAAGCTAGAGACAGAACGTGAGGTGAAGAGAACAGGTAAGTAATGACCGTGCTAGAACCAGGGTTTTGGTAAAAGTTCATCTGGATATGCAGACCACTCACGCATGGATCCAGGTTACGGATCTGGAAGGGGTAACAGTTTGTGGCCCCACAACACAGCACCTTCCATATCCATCCCTTCGTATAACTCTTACGTATAACGTGTCACAGATGCATAAACTATTAATAAAATATGATTAGTTAGTTACACGTTCCATAAATTATATGACCGATTCATTTATCGAAATGATGAGCAACGACTCAGTTTACAGGATTTGTATACATGATTAGTATTAACATTAATGAAGTTTTTAAGTAGAAATTCGTCAAGGAATAGAAGGTGTCAAGGAGAAATGACTTTAAATTGCATTTCACATTTGCTCCACTACCTATCAGACATTTTATGTTATTTGGCAAATGATCAAATTTTTTGTTGATTTGTCCTGAAATCCTTTCTGATCCACTGCCAGATTTAACAGTGGTTAATAAAGATCATCTTTCCCTCTAGTGTTAAAGGTATGGACATTACTGTTCTTCTAAAACTGTGATGGATTATTTATGACGAATTTCATTAACGGATATATGTATTACGTTACTGCATTTAAACTGCCTAGCTTCTTCAACAGGTAACTGATGTCCATGAGTGAACACCATGTATTACTTCACTCGCTTTTATGAAATAAGTACTTTCTTTCTAAGTGATGGGTTACCACAGAAAATTATTCCATAACACTGAGTGAGTGGAAATATGCAGAATGTGTCAGGAGGCTGTTACATTTCTTTCCAAGATCAGCAATTATGTGAAGAGCAAAAGTAGCTGAACTTCATAGCTTGGGAAGCTCAGTAATGTGCTTCTTCCAGTTCAAGTTTTTGTCAATGTGAACAATTAAAAATTTGGAGCATTCTACCCTATTTACTAACTCCTACTCATGTGCTATATCAGTTGTTTGGCATGACTATAATTGTTGTACAGAACCTGAATGTAGAGCCCTTTTTTCAAAATTTAGGGAGAGCCCACTTTCAGACAACCACTTAACAATTCTTTGGAAAGTATCATTTACCAACTCTTCTGTTGCTTGCTCTTTGGGATGTATTATAACTCTAGTATCGTATGCAAAAAGTGGCAATTTTGCTTGCTGAATGTTAAGTGGAAGGTCACTCACATACATAGTGAATAGGATTGGACCTAAAATTGAACCCTGTGGGATTGTGATTTTTTGTTTTTTCCTCAGTCACAAAATTTTCCACCTTCCCTACACAGTCTGAATTGTTCACTACAACCTTTTGCTGTCTGATTGTTAAGTGCAATTTATACCAGTTGTGCTGAATGCCATGCATTCCATGCAGCTTGAGTTTTTCTAAGGGAGTAACATGATCTAAACAGTCAAACACATTGTAAAAATAAAGAAGTACCAACAGGCGATATATTATTATTTATGGCTTATAATATCTGATGACTGAATTTATAAATAGCATTCTCAGTCGAGCAATCCTTGTGGAATCTACTTTTGATTACATTATTTATTCGAATATTTTGGAAAAAATATCAGTAAGGAAATTGGACAATAATTGTTAAGTTTATCTACTCATATTTCTTATTAAGTGGACTAATAATGGCATTTTTTAACTGTTTGGAAAAATTCCCATTGCTAGTGATGCTTTGCATATATCACTAAGGACATTACTTATTAAGTTGGAACAACTTTTCAGAATTCTGTTTGTAATTCCATAAACCCCACTCGTGTTCAGATGCCCTGCACTGTTATTAATGCAAGGCCAACACAAAACACTTGTCCACAATACCTGATAACTGTGGGACACCTCTATGACAGAAAATATCACTTTACGATGAGCGCTAATGAACGTAGATGTTTCTAATGCATCACACCACTTGTGAGTATGCACGGTGTGGCAACAAGGACACTTTACCAACCAAACTGCTGGCGGCATGGTAGCCAATTCTCCATTGGTGTTACCTGTGCGATGGAGTCATGTACCCTCCTGTGAGCCAGGCGTAAAAAATCGTAACTAATTTTAAACACACAATAGGAAAGCAAATTTCAAATCAAATATTGATGTACATACATATGTACATACTTGTTCCATAGGTCATGAATACGACATTTAGTAATGATGTGGAACGTGTCGCTGTAGCATAAGTTTTCTTTACACAAAATAATTAATTAATTTTTTTTACAGTTAATACTTCATATCTAAATATTCATCTGTTGAGTAGAAGGAGTTGTTATTCAGAAATTCTTTTCATTTGCTTTTAAATGTTGGTTGGCTATCTGTCAGACTTTTAATGCTATTTGGCAAATGACCGAAGATTTTTGTGGCAACATGATTCACTCTTTCTGTGCTAAAGTGAGATTTAATCCACAATAGTGAAGACCATCCTTTCTTCTAGTGTTGTAGCTATGTACTTTGCTGTTATTTTCGAACTGGGATAGGTTATTAATAACAAAGGGAATATATGTATTGCGAAGGTACTTTGAATATCCTGAGTTCCTTAAATAAATGTCTGCAAATTGATTTTGGGTGGGCTCCAGCTATTATGCTGATTAAACGCTTTCGTGCAATAAATAATCGCTCTCTTAATGACGAGCTTCCCCAAAATATGATGCCATGTGAAAGCAGTAAATGAAACTAGGCATAGTAGGCTAGTTTACTGATATGTTTGTCACCAAAATTTGCAGTAACCCTAATAGCATAAGTAGCTGACCCTAACCATTTCAGCAGATCATTGACGTGTTTCTTCCAATGCAATTTCTCAGCAATGCACACACCTAGAAATTTTCAATGTTCTGCCTTAGCAACAGACGTCCGTTCATAGTCTATATTTATCAATGGTGTTATGCCATTTACTGTACAGAATTGTATAAACTGTGTTTTCTCAAAATTTAGGGGGAGTCCATTTGCAGAGAACTACTTAATAATTTTCTGAAAGATATCATTTACAATTTCCTCAACTGATTCTTGTTTGTTGGGTGTGATTACTATACTTGTGATGACTATACTTGTATCACCAGCAAAAAGAACCACCACCTCTGAAGGTCTTGCTCTGTGGTGGTACAGCATGCAATGTGTGGTTTTCATGAGCAATAAAAAGGGCAGAAATGATGTTTATGCTGATCTCTGTTCCAATTTTCTGTACAGGTTCCGGAACTCTCGGAACTGAGGTGATGCAAAACTTTTTTTGATGCGTGTAATACACTGTGCTACAAAATTCAAGGGTCACTTTACCAAAGCCCGTAATTGTCTCACACTGCAACTAAGAAGTTTGAAATTTGGTACAGAGGTGCCTACAAGGTGCAAAAAATATTTACATCAGCGAATGTTTGCGTTATTTTTTGATAACTTTCAAAAAATTGCAGTTAAGAGTCATTCAGAATTTGAAATGTACATTTGTCAGGCAGTTCTTTTAAGAACTATGGCAGCAACAAACTCTAGGTCTCGTCAAAACGTACTTTACACCAGCATTTCATAAATGTGTTCTGTGGAACACTGGGGGCCCGTGATCACTCAATGGTTCTGTGATACGTATGTACTTTTTTCATAACATTCAAGAAAGTTGCTTGAGTAAATATATATATACTATTTCTTAAAATGTTGATATCTTATAACTACAAGTTTTTAACGTTGAGCACAACAAAATCGATCTTTCATGCGGACAGGGCCAATGGCAGGAAGGTATACCGCAGCTGGGTTCGAGTGTAATTGATGAAGTAGAGCAAAATAGAACACTTCGACTACGTGGCTATGTGTTTTGTATGGCTGCAGGGGAACTACCTCATATATGTAAATGATCTGCAGTCTAATGTACAACAAGCAGAATTAGTTCTTTTTGTAGATGACACCAGTATTGTAATCACTCCCAGTATACATACAGAAATGGAAGAAATGGTGAACAAAGCTCTCAAAAGTATCATTGACTGGTTTTCTTCGAGTGGTCTCACCTTGAATTTCAAAAAGACACATCATATTCAGTTATGCACCTCTAGGGGTCTGCACCAATGATAAGTATAACACATGGTGATGGAATAATACGTAGGTGGAAAGTTCAAAATTCTTAGATGTCCATATTGATGGAAATTTAAATTGGGAAAAAAACTTTTGGAACTCACAAAACAACTTAGTTCAGCCACATTTGCACTCAGAATCATAGCAAATTTTGGGGAGAGAAAAATCAATAAGTTGACACATTTTGCTTATTTTCATGTGGAATATGGAATAACTCATCTTTAAGAAAGGTCTTCATTGCCCAAAAATGTGCTGTGAGAATAATATGCGGTGCTCACCTGTGATCATCTTGTAGACATGTGTTTAAGGAGTTGGGCATTCTGATTACTGCTTCACAGTATGTTTATTCCCTCATGAAGTTTGTTGTAAATAGTCCACCACAGTTCAAAAGGAACAATGAGGTACATAATTACAATACTAGAATGAAACGACATTCATTAACCAACATCAAGGATGTCTTTAGCACAGAAAGGGGTGCACAACGCTGCAAAAAAAATTTTTGACTACTTATCCAGAGGTATAAAATGTCTAACAGACAGCAAGGTAAAATTTGAAAAAAGTTGAAAAAGTTTTTCCTTGACAACTCCTTCTATTCCGTAGAAGAACTGCAAATTTTGTAATGTGTAAAATGTGGTGGGTAGAATTGATAACTCAATCTATATATCTTGTTTTCATTTCTGGGATAAAAATAATTATATGATGATGTTTTCAGTACACATAGGCAAATTGATCTGCAATATGAATGTAAAATGACTCGTTCCACATCATGACGATTTATCATGCAAAATGATCCATGGAGCATGAAAGTAAGTAAGTACGTAAGTAAGTTACTAACTAACTAAAAGAGACAGGGATACACCTAGGAGGAGAAGGATTATATGTGTGTCTTTTATTTTGGGGATGGGATAGGACTCAAGAAAATGGAGGAAATATTGACAATGGACTAGAAAGCAGTATGCTGTGTTGTGCGTGGAAGACAACAGGATGAAATTTTAAGGGTAAAATAAGTCTTTAAAAGTGCTATAATAAAAACCATTGTGCTCTTGTTTCTGTAGTAATATTAAATAACTATACATGTTTTGTACAATATCTATACGTCGCTGAACAACGATTAAAAACACGTACCGTATTATGCAATCTAAAATGAGAAAAATAAAAAAAATATAACACTAGACCCTGAATAGAACTCTGGTACTCGAGTATTCTAGCACAAAATGCTACTCACAACAGTAACTGAGCAGCGCAGATACATGGTACTGTTTCTGGTAAACCGCCGTTTGTTCTCGAATATCTTTTTACCTTCACGGTCTTCTCTCGAGATATACGCAACAAGAAGTAAAATATTGGTTGAATCAGGTGAAGAGAAACTGAAATAACCTGAAATTTACGACATTTATTTTTTTAAATCTCATCAAAATGTTCGAAATCGACTAAAAATTTCACATTCACAAGAATAAAAAGCAGAACAAAAGTATTTAAGCAAAAATCAGTTTTTAATTGATCAAGTTTTCAAATCGAACTAAAAAATGTAAAATAATATATCCTAGCCGAATACAGATTCCTAATCTCTATAAAGATAGTCCCGAAAATGTATGATTTTGAATTTTTAATAGCTAAGAAAATAGTTGTAAGATTTAAAACAAAAACTGTGGAGTGCATGAAAAACATAAACATTGAAGGGGGATCACCGCTGTCAGTTGCAGAGGGACATAAAGCGGAATCAGCACCGACGAAAGAAGATGTGTGCAGGAAGAGTATCCGAACCCAGGATCTCTTGCTTACTTTTTTTAAAAAAATCTCATTTTGCTCATTATAGTTCGTTGTATTTGTTCGGGGTGGACATCCCACGATGCTTGTTCAAGTTCATCGTTGATCCATTAACTCAGTTTTTCATTACAGACGGCAGCTAACTCTCTGACCGAACACGCTGAACTACCGCGCCGGCGCTTACTAGGCAGGTGCGGTAACCACTGTGCCATCCGGGACACAGCGTTATCCGAACCACACGGACTACCTCGGCGAGCCTCACTACCACCGAGCACTATCTATGCACAGGGACAACTGAAATTTCTCTAGGAGAGGACATGGATGGTGTGCAGCTGAAGGTTTAGTGGCATGTGTAGGTAGATGCGCGGAAGTGCACTAGGACTGGAAAGGAGAAGGGATGCAATAGGATTATTGGAGTTGAGTTTATGCTTGGTGTAGGTTATTCGGAGGTGTTGAATGTGAGTGAGGAGAGGTGGGAATTTGATAAGTTGGTAGAGGATCCTTGTGGGGGAAGGTAGGCGAATGCGGAATTCTAAGCAGAGAGAATGGAGTTCGAGGATTAGAGGGACTTATAGAACTTTGTAGGGGCGGATATCCATGCAACATTCGCTTAGCAAAGGGTGGGATGGAATAAGGAATTGTATGTGTGAAGGACAGTGGGCACGTGTCGTACCCATGTTCGGCCAGTTAGTAAAATAAATAGCTCTAAGCACTATGCGACTTAACATCTGAGGTCATCAGTCCCCTAGAACTTAGAACTACTTAAACCTAACTAACCTAAGGACATCACACACATCCATGCCCGAGGCAGGATTCGAACCTGCGACCGTAGCGGCTGCGCGGTTCCAGACTGAAGCGCCTAGAACCACTCGGCCACTCCGACCGGCGCCAGTTAGTAGTTTTAGTCTATTGTGAGCTTTCTGTTGGTTGGTTAGTAGGTACGATTTCCACATTAGTAGTCAATCGAGAGTTAGTCCAAGGTATTTTAGTGTGTTAGTTAGCTGGATGGAACAGTGGTGAGGTAGAAGTCATAGAAGGGTGGTGCTTCTATAATGTTATTGCCTGGGCTTTTGAAGAGTTTATCTTAAGGAGCCATTGGTTACACCAGGAGGTAAACTGATTGAGGTCGATTTGGTAGGATCGTTGGAATTTCTGGAGCTTAGAATAGAAGGGGAGGCTAGCGGTGTCACCAGCACACTGAAGTGGGTGGGTGGAAAGAGGTGGTTTGGGCATATCGGCACTGTCAGGTAGCGGTCGCGCAATCTCTCAAATAATCCAGTTGAATGATTTCCGTATGCGGCCACGTGGGGTGCAGACGCAACGTAGTGCCCTGCTTGTAGCGCCATGGTTGGATGAGAGCGCTGATGGTGGGCGACAATGTTGCCTCCCGTGGAGTTCGCTGGAGACTGTCGTGTACACAGTGCGATGTGTTGCTGTGTTTACAAATCGGTGGGTTGCTGTTGTCATCCAGAACTGTTAGTAAAGCTTGCAGTGTGTTCAGCTGCGTGGGGCTGGCTTTGGCGGACGAGGCCAGGCATACAGCAACCCACCGGCCACAGGTGTGTGTACTGGCGGCGGCAACGGCAAGGCGACTGCCCAGGCGGCAATATCCCCTACTAGCACGGCGACTGAAGACCTGTGACATTTCCACATAGCTTCGTGCATGTTAACTCTGAATTGGAAGGTACTGTTAAACTTGTGGAATTTCTGAATATGTTTGTGGACTTTAAGTCTGAACTGAATTTTTGTGTTCAGAGCCTTGCGGTATTTAATCATAGGAGTGTAGCCTTTGGAAAGTTATCATCAACCGCTTTTAGAACCTTTCACTTCGAACAGCAACATGGTGTGCCGGACTTGGTGCATTCTTAATCGAGCTAGTGATGAACTTATCATTGTTCTCTCACAGTATTAAGCAATAGTTGAATAAACATTGGTATGATTAAACGGCACTCAGCTTGTGTCAAGGAGATTTATTTATTTCACCATCCGTAAGTTTCCCTGCAATTTTAATCGAGTTATAAATAGTTAACAGAGCAATAACAGGCTAATGCGACAGGTATGAGGGCACACCCTAGACACGTACGAGGCAAACAAACTTTAGAAATCGGTCACGCACTTAATTACTTAGTTAACCTCCTTACATACAGAGACAGTGTAGCCAAAGACAATTAGTACGTCGCAGACAATTCAAAACACAAAAATCACAATGCTATTTTCGTAAGTTAAAAGCCTCACTACATCTTTAGACGTTATTTTGAAATTTTAATAGCTTCAGTTTGCTGAGTGTTTTTTGGGCCAGTTTAGGCGCCTAGGCAAGATCTTTGTTTTGTTCTTACCACTGAGGGAAAGTTCTGAGTAAATCTTAGCTTACTCCACAGACATGTAATTTTAATGTGTATTTAGTATTATTTGTTCCTATACATAGTCATCAGCTCAAAAGTAAACATTTTTTGTGCACATGCGTGCTGGAGTTACTTATGATGTGCCAGCACAGCAGAAATTTTTTTGTAGCCACTAAGTACAATAATAAAAAACACTTTTCCTCACGCTCTCCCCTGGCCTTGATGCTTCACCCGTGCAAAACACTTCCAGATGCGGACCACTGGTTTCCATGAATCACAGAAGCTACATCTGATCTCTGTTAGCTGCGTCTTTCCCAATGTTTGAAATGCAATTCACTTGTACCAATGATGTTCCGTTTTCTGAATCGCATCAGAAACTCCAAACGTCCACAATTTTTACAAGCTTAGTGATAAAATTGATATCACAGTTAAGTTCATCAAATTAATGAATAACTACGAAAAACTGTTTATCATAAAAGACAGCAGTTCAGTTTGAAGGTGAAAAAACAATGTTCTCTACCGGAAATGAAAATGGCGAAACATTGTTATGTTACAACAGAGGATGGTGCAGCCTTCAGTTGACACATCATGACGAAGATGAAACCGCAACTTCAAGAGCTAAACCTGCTCAAAATGCTAAAAGTTTTCACTCCGATAACCGAAGCTAATACTAACTGAAGAAAGAATTTCTTTTGAGCATAGTTCCTATTGTTTCGTAAGCTGTCTTCCCACTTCAGAGTTCCAATCCCGTGACATACGAACACGTAAACTTGCAGTTTGACACTTTCCCGAATTGGATTGCGGAACACAATAATAATAGTAGTAGATTCTTTTCAGATTATTTCCTGGTGTTATCTTATGAGTCTAGAATTCTAGTTCAGTAACATATTGTCATATAAACTTGCAACGTGCACGTTACTAAATCCACATATAACGCACATTAATGACTGCTCAGCCAGTGCATTATTGGACAGAAGCGTAATTATTTTCTGTAGAGTCACTGGTTTAATTCAGGTTCATTAAAAATAGCGATACATTTCACTGTAGAGTCGTCATTGTCAGTGATTTTTACTTAACCTCATATTTTCCCATGGAGCGTGAATGAGGAGTGAAACTGCTGACACAGCTGACGCATCTAGTGAACGTTAGTGTTATTTGCTTTCATGCTGTGTACGTTCTCCGTTTTCTGGTCATCATATGAAGCATTGCGTTGCGACCAGCGTTGTTCACTACACGATGGACTTTGGCCCGTAAAAAAAAAAGAAAGTAGTGCAAAATATTCAGCTAATTCCAGCTAGTTAAAAGTTTCCTCGAAGTCAGACTCGCTGGTTCTTTTTTGTGTACTTAGATTTTGTAGCCCTGGATACGGTGATTTTATTTGAGTAATTTTTCCTCCCTCTTTCGATACTAAGTAACACAAAAAGCGTAACCTGATTTTGTACTATGGCTCTATCAATAACTGTCTTAACCTACCCGTTTTCAGCTAAGCTACCACTTACCACTGCTTTGTATATTGATAACATACGAGTAGCAAGAAGTGTAGGCCGAGCAGGTTAACCAGACGCAAGCAAGAACACAACCACAGATAAATAATTCCGTTAGTTTGAGATGTTGTAGAATTATCCCATTACATAGTCCATGTAAATTCATTATCTCAAGAGCCGTCGAATCACAAGTATAGACTTTGAAAGGCTTTTTATTTTCAGCCATGAAGACGTACAATGCTCTCCTTTACTCTTCCTCTTTTGGTTTTCTTTTTTTTTCCTCGCTTGCGCCATTGCCTTCGCAGCACATAAGAGTACGTTAAGCTGTAGTGGTTACAGAATGTATACTAGTCACACCGTCTTCTGCAAGACATGACAATTTTCCCAGACCGGCGTCTGCTATTATTTTCACTCGGGTTTTTGTGAATATCAGCTTAAAAGCATCGAAAACTTCCAGCGAAGCAACGCCCCATTCTGTCTACCTCTATACATCACGCCACAACCCGCATGTGAAGCTCGTATAGTGCTCGGCGTCGGCCGCATAGCCTCCAGCTATCGCGAGTCGCATCTTTTCGAGAAAATTACTATTGAAATGAAATACGGGCGCAGTTAAGTATGTGCGAAGAGAGAACTCCACGGGTGTGACATCCGCGGCGGACGTATATTTTAATCAGCCTAACGGCCTGCGGCTTCCAGGGCAAAAAGCTCAAGTCTCCGCGTCGCGCTGGCAGCAGTCGCCCTGAGGGAATGCCGGGCGTGGGACAGCAGTGTGGGGCAGGCTAATGCTCGCGCGCGCCCACGCCCACTGCTTTCTCCCTCGCTCACACTGAGCTGCGGTCGCGGCTACTGCGGCCTCCTCGACAAATGAAGACGAGTGGCTGCCGCAGGCTGTATTAACTTTTCCGGTGCTTTCTTAAAAGTGCCCCAGCGCCCGGGTCTTGCTCACAAATTAGCCTGTGTGAGTGGGCGAGGCAGCCTCCATTCGTGTTTACATGCCAGCCCGACCTCTGCTTGTGAGATACGGCTGCCGACAGTATTTAAATGGAGCGCAAATATGCCGGGGCGACCGTTGAGTCGCTATTCACCTCCGTCAGCAAATCTGCGTAGTATTCTGACATGAAAAACACTTCTGTTCATCCCTGAGCCTGAATAGTCTTCTGCCCGAACCCAAGGAGTATGGGATTTGGGGGGAAGTGTTATATGGGAAAATAAAATAAAATAATTATTTAAATAAAAATGAATTTTTAATGTACCACGTTTACAAAACGAACTAAAAAATTAAAATAATTTATCCTAGTTCCAAACAAATAGTCCTGCAAACCTATGATAGTGACAGTTTAAAACTTACGAAAACACTCGTAATATGTATTTAAAACGAGAAACATGGAGCACGTATAACTCAAGATATTAAGGAGGTGTACCATTTACGCATAAGTTACACTGTCCAGGCACATTAATGCGACCACCTGTCGGAAGCCTGAATAATCATCTGTGAGCAATGCAGGTAGAGATTCATTAAGGTTCTGGGAAGTACCAACAGTAATGTGAAATCATGACGACTCCGGTGCCACGGCGAGTTGCGGTAGGTTTCTCGGTTGAGGGTTCGTGGTGTGAAGAGACGGACAGAGGTGGTCCCACAGATTCTGCACTGCGTTTAAATCCGCGGAGTTTATTGGCTAAGGGAATACGGCAAATACATTTCGGTGCTCTTCGAATTACTCACTACACTGCGAGATGTGCGACACATTGCATCGTCCTGCTTGTCGACGTCATCGTGACGAGGAAAAACAAACTGTTTGTAGGTGTCGGCATAGGCCACAAGGACAGATGCGTACTTGCGTAGTTCCATCGTGGGTTGGTTGGGTTGGGTTGTTTGGAAGAAGAGACCAAACAGCAAGGTCATCGGTCTCATCGGATTAGGAAAGGAACTCGGCCGTGCCCTTTCAAAGGAACCATCCCAGCATTTGCCTGGAGCGATTTAGAGAAATCACGGAAAACCTAAATCAGGATGGCCGGACACGGGTTTGAACCGTCGTCCTTCCGAATGCGAGTCCAGTGTGAGGCCCATCGTGCCTTCCAGAATGACGAGATAAACCACGGAATGCCACGACAAACACCCTCTAGGCTACAAACCTTCCTCGGTTGGTGCAGGCTGTTCGTCACTAGCTGTTCACGCAGTACACGCCAACAGCCATCTGTCCGATGGAGCATAAGATGTCATTCATCTGAAAAGGCTACGTGTTGCCACTCGCTATACGTCCAGTTGCGGTATTGGCGTGAAAATTCCAGCCTTCGTCGCCGGTGAACAATAGCCAGCCTGGGCGCATGAACCAGGCGCCTACTGCAGAGGCCTGTTGAACGTTCGTCGAGGAGCCACTGTTGGTAGCCTGGTTCAGCTAGGCAGTCAGTTGCTCAGCAGTTGCACATCTGTTCGTCCGCACACATCTCTGCAGCCGTCTTTCACACCTGTCATCTATGGCCCTTATTACAACACAGCTGCCTCGGCACTGGTTTTGGGTAGCGTCATTTTACCATGGACGATACACTTCAACCATGGCGGCAAGCGGACAGTTCACATAACTGCTTCCATCATTGGCCCTAAAGCAAATGATCATGACCTTTTGGATGTCAGTTAAATCGCTCTGCTTCCAGATTACGATAATAACAGCACTGCTTCTACATCTACATGGTTACTCTGAAATTCCCACTCAAGTGCCTGGCAGAGGGTTCATCGAACCATTTTCATACTACTTCTCTACCATTTCACTTTCGAATGGCACGTGGGAAAAAGGAACACCTAAATCTTTCCGTTCTGATTTCTCTTATTTTATTGTGATGATCATTTCTCCCTACGTAGGTGGGTGTCAACAAAATATTTTCGCATTCGGAAGAGAAAGTTGGTGATTGAAATTTCGTAATTTGATCTCGTCGCAAAGAAAACCATCGCGCTGGATTTGTCGAGCGGTCTCGGGCGCTGCAGTGACGGACCGTGCGGCTGGTCCCGGCGGAGGTTCGAGTCCTCCCTCGGGCATGAATGTGTGTGTTTATCCTTAGGATAATTTAGGTTAAGTAGTGTGTAAGCTTAGGGACTGATGACCTTAGCAGTTAAGTCCCATAAGATTTCACATACATTTGAACATTTTTTGAAAGAAAACCGCCTTTATTTCAGTGACTGCCACCCCAATTCGCGTATCATATCAGTGACAATCTCACCCTTATTGCGCGGTAACACGAAACGGACTGTCCCTCTTTGCACCCTTTCGATGTCCTCCGTCAATCCTACCTGGTAAGGATCCCACACAGCGCAGCAATATTCCAGCGGAGGACGGACAAGGGTAATGAAGGCTGTCTCTTTAGTGGGTTTGTCGCATTTCTAAGTGTTCTACCAACAAAGCGCAGTCTTTGTTTCGCCTTCCCCACAATATTATCTAAGTGGTCTTCCCAGTTTAAGTTGCTCGTAATTGTAATTTCTAGGTATGTAGTCGAATTCACAGCCCTTAGATTTGTGTGATTTACCGTATACCCAAAATCTGTGGGATTTCTTTCAGTACCCATGTGAATGACTTCACACTTTTCTTTGTTTAGTGCCAATTACCACTTCTCGTACCATACAGAAATTTTTTCTAATCATTTTGTAATTGGAATTTGATCGTCTGATGATTTTAGTAGACGGTAAATTACAGCATCATCTGCAAACAATCTAAGGGGGCTGCTCAGATTATCACCTAAATCACTTATATAAATCAGGAACAGCAGAGGGCCTATGACCTACCTTTCGGAACGTCAGATATCACTTCTGTTATACTCGATGATTTACCGTCTATCACTACTAACTGTGACCTCTCTGAGAGGGCCGGCCACTGTGACCGAGCGGTTCTAGGCGCTTCAGTCTGGAACCGCGTGACCGCTACGGTCGCAGGTTCGAATCCTGCCTCGGGGATGGATGTGTGTGATGTCCTTAGGTTAGTTAGGTTTAAGTAGTTCTAAGTTCTAGGGGACTGATGACCTCAGATGTTAAGTCCCATAGTGCTAAAAGCCATTTGAACCATCTCTGAGAGGAAATCACGAATCCAATCACGCAACTGAGACGATGCTCCATATGTACGCAATTTGATTAATAGTCGCTTGTGAGGAACGGTATCAAAAGCCTTCTGGAAATCTACGAATATGGAATCGATCTGAGATTCTTTGTCGATAGCACTCATTACTTCATGGGAATAAAGAGCTAGCTGTGCTGCAGAAGAACGATATTTTCTGAATCAGTGTTGCTTATGTATCAATAAGTAATTTTCTTCAAGGTGATTCATAATGTTCGAGTACAGTATATGCTCCAAAATCCTACTGCAAATTGAGGTCGGTGATATGGGTCTGTAATTCAATGGGTTACTCCTATTTTCCTTCCACGTCCCCCCCTTCCCTCTCCCTCCACCCGACACTCCATTGCTAGTGCTGCCATCTGCCGTCTTTGAGCGGTTATTCCACAATGACATCGAACATAGGCGGTGGTCACATTAGTGTGACTGGACCGGTTATGTATTTATATGAATGTGTGATTTCTGTTCTTTCCGACATTTCCGAAAGAACAGGCACCGCACAGAATCCGCAGCTGCGAAATATTATACGTACACTGAAGGGGGACCACTGCGATCAGCTGCAGAGGAACAGACCACAAACTCCACCCCGACATGAACTCATCCTGCCAACTCTGAATTCACCCTACCCTATTCATCCCCCCCCCCCCCCTCCAAATGGCTTCCTCCTCCTCCTCCTCCTCTTCCTCCTCCTCCTGCTCCTCGTCCTCCTCCTCATGCCCTACCACACCTCTTATTTTCGCCTTCCATGTAGCCACCCCACCCCCTTTTCCTCTCCAATCTGTAGATCCAGGTACCAGTTACCCTTAGCTTCTTGTCCTCCGCAGCCACCTCTGTCTCATCACCAACTCTCACCAGCCCTCAGTCCTCCTCACGACCACTCTCCAATCTCCCACCATATCCATCCTTCTTTTCATGGACAATCTGCCGTCCCAGGGACAGTCCTTTTCCAGTTTTAGTGCTAGTGGAGGATGTTCCATTTTTAGTGGTCAGTGTACCTTCTGTCGTATTTAGTGTTTTTCAAGAGTTTTCTTCAACTGTTTAATGTTCTTAAAGTGCTTTAACTTGTTGTCTGTACACATTTTTATAACTGTTTTTAAATAATACATGAAGACAGTATTACATTACTTATCAGGATAGAATTCGAAGATGAGTCCAGGACTCAGGTGTCTGAAGATGGATTCACCGCCTGTAGGTTCTGAGTATGGTCTGGGGGGGCCGCCAAGTGAAAACGATACGGGCGCCCACACATACAGAAAAATAGTGCATTTGCGCTAGGTGTTGACAACTGGTCTACATTTACAAGCAATTTTAGAATACGTGGCGAAAAATGATGTCCTGACTGCATCGGCAGAAGTGACATAAAATCGATAAAATTACTAAAATTGACGGAAAATTCGTATAAATTGAGGGAAAATACACCAAAACACGTGTAAATTGAAGGAGAATAGGGAGTACTTGCATGTCTTCTGCTTAGTGCAGAAAAATTCTTGTACATGGGACGAGTATGTGGCAGCAAGAGGAATACGAGAAAAGTTGACATGGAAGCACCGGGAACCAGGGAAATAGCCATTTTTCGTCGCCAGCGATAAGACGGCTGGAACAGATTGCTAACCGTGGATGACCACCAAATATAGAGTAATAAATTTATATATATCGGATCATTAGCTCACGTGCGACTCCAAAGTTGTCGGCACCCACCTTATAGATTTTTATAAAGTGTCCTTAGCTAAAGAGCGTTGTATAACCAGCTGGAGACTGCAACTTACAACTACAGAACAGATGGTGTGTTTGACACTGGGAAAGACTGTTTAGGTGTTTTATACCCTAATAAAAAGTATTTGCAATGTGCTTCTCTGCACACTCTACCAATCACGAGGTGTCGGCTAACAAATACCTTATAGGACACTTCCTGCGGGCCTTTTAACAACATTCTGCTGTATGTCTTCTGAGTTAATAGGGATACATGCAAGCTGACTTCTGTATTTGATGCCTTTCTGTGAAAGAGAACCATCTGTTCCGACACTGACAATGTTGAGTGTTTATGGAAAAAGTTCAAGGCAATCGTAAAATGCGTTTTAGACAGGTACGTGCCGAGTAAAACTGTGAGGGACGGGAAAAACCCACCGTGGTACAACAACAAAGTTAGGAAACTACTGCAAAAGCAAAGAGAGCTCCACTCCAAGTTTAAACGCAGCCAAAACCTCTCAGACAAACAGAAGCTAAACGATGTCAAAGTTAGCGTAAGGAGGGCTATGCGTGAAGCGTTCATTGAATTCGAAAGTAAAATTCTATGTACCGACTTGACAGAAAATCCTAGGAAGTTCTGGTCTTACGTTAAATCAGTAAGTGGCTCGAAACATCATAGCCAGACACTACGGGACGATGATGGCATTGAAACAGAGGATGACACGCGTAAAGCTGAAATACTAAACACCTTTTTCCAAAGCTGTTTCACAGAGGAAGACCGCACTGCAGTTCCTTCTCTAAATCCTCGCACAAACGAAAAAATGGCTGACATCGAAATAAGTGTCCAAGGAATAGAAAAGCAACTGGAATCAATAGAGGAAAGTCCACTGGACCTGATGGGATACCAATTCGATTCTACACAGAGTACGCGAAAGAACTTGCCCCCCTTCTAACAACCGTGTACCGCAAGTCTCTAGAGGAACGGAGGGTTCCAAATGATTGGAAAAGAGCACAGGTAGTCCCAGTCTTCAAGAAGGGTAGTCGAGCAGATGCGCAAAACTATAGACCTATATCTCTGACGTCGATCTCTTGTAGAATTTTAGAACATGTTTTTTGCTCGCGTATCATGTCATTTCTGGAAACCCAGAATCTACTATGTAGGAATCAACATGGATTCCGGTAACAGCGATCGTGTGAGACCCAACTCGCTTTATTTGTTCATGAGACCCAGAAAATATTAGATACAGGCTCCCAGGTAGATGCTATTTTTCTTGACTTCCGGAAGGCGTTCGATACAGTTCCGCACTGTCGCCTGATAAACAAAGTAAGAGCCTACGGAATATCAGACCAGCTGTGTGGCTGGATTGAAGAGTTTTTAGCAAACAGAACACAGCATGTTGTTATCAATGGAGAGACGTCTACAGACGTTAAAGTAACCTCTGGCGTGCCACAGGGGAGTGTTATGGGACCATTGCTTTTCACAATATATATAAATGACCTAGTAGATAGTGTCGGAAGTTCCACGCGGCTTTTCGCGGATGATGCTGTAGTATACAGAGAAGTTGCAGCATTAGAAAATTGTAGCGAAATGCAGGAAGATCTGCAGCGGATAGGCACTTGGTGCAGGGAGTGGCAACTGACCCTTAACATAGACAAATGTAATGTATTGCGAATACATAGAAAGAAGGATCCTTTATTGTATGATTATATGATAGCGGAACAAACACTGGTAGCAGTTACTTCTGTAAAATATCTGGGAGTATGCGTGCGGAACGATTTGAAGTGGAATGATCATATAAAATTAATTGTTGGTAAGGCGGGTGCCAGGTTGAGATTCATTGGGAGAGTGCTTAGAAAATGTAGTCCATCAACAAAGGAGGTGGCTTACAAAACACTCGTTCGACCTATACTTGAGTATTGCTCATCAGTGTGGGATCCGTACCAGATCGGTCTGACGGAGGAGATAGAGAAGATCCAAAGAAGAGCGGCGCGTTTCGTCACAGGGTTATTTGGTAACCGTGATAGCGTTTCGGAGATGTTTAATAAACTCAAGTGGCAGACTCTGCAAGAGAGGCGCTCTGCATCGCGGTGTAGCTTGCTCGCCAGGTTTCGAGAGGGTGCGTTTCTGGATGAGGTATCGAATATATTGCTTCCCCCTACTTATACCTCCCGAGGAGATCACGAATGTAAATTAGAGAGATTAGAGCGCGCACGGAGGCTTTCAGACAGTCGTTCTTCCCGCGAACCATACGCGGCTGGAACAGGAAAGGGAGGTAATGACAGTGGCACGTGAAGTGCCCTCCGCCACACACCGTTGGGTGGCTTGCGGAGTATCAATGTAGATGTAGATGTAGATGTAGAACTGACACGGATTTGCGTTAAAGGACGGTAGGAAATGGATGGAGTGCTCGGTTGAGAGGAGTTGTAACGGGATATGATTTAATGGCAGACTGATGATGCTTTCTGGAGAGAGGGGGATGTTGCGGCAGGTCATTTATCACCCATTCAACCATTTTTTTCTGTTGTTCTCTCGGGGTGCATCAGTTGAGTGGTATAACTTGCATTTGACTCTTATGCAACTGCATGTTCTGTGTGTGACTTAGAGCGCTATCTTCTTGCAGTCGTTAACAGCAAACCTCTCCATACCACAGTCAGGCGGCCGGAGTGGCCGAGCGGTTCTAGGCGCTACAGTCTGTAGCCGCGCGACCGCTACGGTCGCAGGTTCGAATCCTGCCTCGGGCTTGGATGTGTGTGATGTCCTTAGGTTAGTTAGTTTTCAGTAGTTCTAAGTTCTAGGGGACTGATGACCTCAGAAGTTAAGTTCCATAGTGCTCAGGGCCATTTTGAACCACAGTCAGCAGAGGACTTACAATGCATGTGTGATGAATCATGTCCGTCGATGTAAAACCAGTTTCAACACCCTCCTCTAGATGATGTGAAGTATTTCATTTCTCTGTCACGTCTTAAATATAAATCGAGACTTCAGTTTCATAGCTGCAGTGATTATAAGTTAGTGACACGGGTTTGTGAGGTACTGCAATCCCTGTGGCTACGTTTGCATGACAAATGTTGTGTGTGTGCGGAAGAGAGTGTGTTCTGTTCACGGAATTAATGCAGCATGGCGTGTAATTTCACTATCAAACAACGGTGCTTTGATTTTGTGTTTATGTTCTAAGATCATTTCCCTCTCCCAACACCTTCTTGGTATGGAATCCAGGCACTACAACTCTACAGAATGCATAGCACAAATGATTTGCGTAAAATGTTTCAAATTCCTTCCATCTGGAGCTCCATCATACATAATACGAACGCCTTCTCCCTCTTCTTCTCCCTAATCGTCTGTTATATCACCACAATACTCTCAAATGTATCAGGCTCGTATCTACGATGCACCAATAAGGAGTGATAAACTCCTCAGCATGCAAGCATCTAGAGAGATTTTGTGTATTTGGAAGGTGACATAAATAATAATGCTACAAACAGTCTCTGCAGAATGGCAGTTACAGTACTGGTATGAGAAAACCGGTCTATATCATTATCGCCGGTCAGTACGAGTTTGAAACACTTGTTATACTCATTGCAAAATATCGAAGCGTATTGAATACGTGGGACTCAGCTCGTTCTGTTCCTTCATGAGACGTCGAATGTAGCGGGCTATAGTACCCTCCTGTATAAGAACGGCGATGTACACCAAACGATAAGTAAATAAGAAAGTGCCTCCCCCCCCCCTACTTTCGATCAGTTTCAAACTAAATCAGAGACAGTGCTGCAGGGAGGGTTAGTTGAAGTTGTACAGGTTCCGGAACTCTCGGAACTGAGGTGATGAAAAACTTTTTTGGTGTGTGTATATGAACCTCTCAAAGTAGCCTGGAGGGTGGTTTATCGGTGATACAGAAATTGATAGCGATGCTTCAATGTCATCGGCTGATAGCATCATGAGATCACATGACAATACGTTTTGATGATGTGACAGCTTGTCGAGAGTAGTGGCTGGACTTCATTTAATTGAGTAAAATACACTGAAAATACGAAAAAATGGTAAAATTATGAAAATTGATGGAAAATACGTAAAACTGATGAGAATATGGCAAAAAATGTGGAGGAATGAGGGTGCTTATTTGTTTGCCTGGAAGTATGAAAGCCTTCCATTCCTTCACCGGCGAGATTGACAGCTGATGATGGCACGGGAAAACATAAAAAGAAAGACATAGTTTCCAAAGATTGGGGGGGGGGGGGGGGGTCAGGATAACTACCACCTAGGAACCGAAACAGCCGTCATATACCTGGGTGCAACATGCAACACCAGTATGAGAAATCAATGCTCAAGTTCTCTTCGGGAAACGGAACACTGAGACATCCGCTACACTTATGGAAGATGAGATTAAATGTAGAGATCATCACCTTTGGACAGCTGTTTGGAAACGCTCAACAATACCGTAAATGCTTCCAGTTTCCATATGTGACAATCTCCTCCACATTTTTGTCAATAAGAAACACTGTCTCCATCTTTTATTTCAAGCATCTTGTGTGTTACGTGAGCAGCATAGTTTCCAACATGTGATGTCCAGTTTTCTGTGGGACCTAATGCATTGGAACGTATTAATGTCAGGTTAGCACCTGACAGAGACATTTAAGTCATGGTGGAAAAACAAAATACATCGTGGTGAACAAAGTAGTGACACACTGCTTCGATTAGTTATAGCAGAAAAGCAATGTATGAAAATGCTTATGAAAGAACAACAATTCGGTGACTTGCGCACCGATTATGGTAAAATGACGATAAGAGAAACATTGAAAAAAATCCAACGATCCCGGGAATCGAACACGGGATCCCACAACTTGTAGCTTACAACAAATTTGTAATAAATTTTTTTTAAATTACATCTTATTTGTTCAAAAATGGTTCAAATGCCTCTGAGCACTGTAGGACTTAACATCTGAGGCCATCAGTCCCCTAGAACTTAGAACTACTTAAAACTAACTAACCTAAGGACATCACACACATCCATGCCCGAGGCAGGATTCGAACCTGCGACCGTAGCGGTCGCGCGGTTCCAGACTGAAGCGCCTAGAACCGTTCGGAGAACAGAATTCCAGAGTACCAAAATACACAGCAGAGGAAAGAAATACTGTACTAACCTGACTACAGCAGACATTGACAGTGACCACCATTCGATCTGTTGATACTTTTTGGCCCTGTTCAGCAATGTGCTTAAGACGGATCGAAGCTGAATTGCTGGAATTGCTGCATTCTCATCTGAAATCTTCTGCCTCAGTTCTTGAAGACTATGAGAGTTGTTGCGATAATCATTAAACTTGAGGGCTCACCACACAAAGTAATCGCATACTGACAGATCAGGTTACCCGGGTGGCCAGCTCCACTGTGAGTACCGTCGTCTCCTTTGCATTGGTTCACTCACACTGACACGGTGTGGACCACGTGGCGGGCGTACACGTGGTATGCGCGTCACGGGCTGTGGTTAATCACATACATCCAGCAGTCCGGCCCACTTTTATTTCTCCTATCCTGTGTCACTGAACCCAGCAGAATGATTATATGGAGCCCTCAGACAGGAGAAACAGTTCACAGAGTCTGACATACTAATGTGATTGATCATGATGAGGGGCACATGTTTCATATCAGTTTCGAAGTACTGAAGACAGATAATTTAAGTGTCACTAGTGATATGCTGTGGCTCCTGCACTGCCATGTTACCCACAGGAAGTGTGAGTACTACCAGATCAACCTTTACTATGGATTTATTTTTAAAACACAGTCGTTGCAGGTGATCTGTCCTTTGAGTGAAGTTGTCGTTTTAGTAGCGGAAGAAGCAACAACTTCTCCACAACAGAAAAATAATCAAAGTAAGGCGTCAAATGCAATTATAAAAAATATATTTTAATGAGAGAGAGAGAGAGAGAGAGAGAGAGAGCAACCAGAATTTTTTTAAGTGACTCTCATGGCCAGTCTGTTAATATAAAAGATATGCTATCAGACTGTGGAGAGCAAACATGTGCCTTATTCGTTATGTCATCGCCCAGGATTATGTGGGCAATGCCATTGGTCTTATTCTTGTTAAGCAAAACCACAGCATCTGTTGAATAATCCTTTATTAGTACAGCCGGTTTCGCAACCGAAAGTTGCATTATCAGGCACATCTGAACAGAAAAACAAAGATTGGATGGAAAATTAAAGTTTTTGACAAGGGGTCCAGTGAAACAAATATTTGACTTCAGTGATGTTTTGATATTAACTGGGTAGTTAACTTCAAGGGAATCAAGTACTCAGTAAGCAAGATACTGATATTCAAATCAGTTAGAGCGAAACGTAGTGATTAAGAGGCGCCACCATCACTCTCATACAAGTTGTCTTAAAACACCTTTAAAAGGAATCGTAATCAAAATACAAGTGGCGAATGAAAGAGACAGCCACGGTAAATGCCTCTAGCTCTAAACAGAAACGTGGAGAATAATGGAATAAAAATCCTTCCTGTACCACCACCCCACGCTGCCACGCTTTCTAAATCGTTTTCTGTATGGAGGACCCGACTTTGGATCAGTCTTCCTCAAAATATTAGAGAAATGAAAATCCTTTCAAGCTCAAAAAGACGTTTAATGGTCCAGCCTCTGTCACAATAGCTATCTCTTCCATATTCCTGTCTACAGCTCACTCTCGTCAACCCTTCTCTCCTACCACTCCCCCTCCCTCTGCCTACAGAGTTCTCTATTGAAATTGTCTTCTTTCCTAGCAGCCATAATCACTTTCATTCCACTCTTCTCCTCTTTCGATACCTCTTCCACTTCTTGTAATGATAAACAAGGCTTAACAAGTGTTAAACTTCTAACATTCTGCGTGGTGTCTGTTTGTTCTATATCGTGTCTCCCTACCACTTTCGCGCAACGACGCTCTGAGCGTGTTTTTTAGGGAATTGACTAGTTTGAACTGTTGCTGGTAAGGAGACGCCAGACCACATATGAAATGAAGAGTTCAGAAGAGTTCAGTGAGACTAGCGATAATATAAACAAATACTTAATGATTTCAGCGTCAGCTCCACTGCACTCCCTGTAAAAGAATCTTAATACTAACTAAATTTAGTGGAAGGGGTTCAAGGCTTTCCTATTTTTAGTTAGCTGGTAAAATAACGTCGAAAAAGCAGTTAAGTTTACCACTGGAAATTTTATTCTACTCACAAAACATTGTTTACAAATTGCACTATTGATAAAAGGAAATGTTTTAATACAGGATGGTAAAAACCAACTGCGTTCAACAAAAACGTGAACGACTATTCCCTGAATGGCTTTCCAAGTTCTACAATGGAACGAAGGATGACCTATGCCATATCACATATATAATCTAGGTTTAAATTAAGTTTCACAAGAGAGAAAACTATCAAAATGGCCTACAGTGACCCTCAATTATCTTTAATTGCTTATCTAACTTGTCATAAATTACAGTGGCTGATGTGGCTTCTCAATAACTATATAACAGAAAAGTCATCGCGTTTCAGATTTTTACTTCAAGTGGCAAATGTGAACACCATGAGCTTTAATTGACGATCGACACTAGTATTACGCAAAAAGGGGGTGTAACAGATGAGACTTCTGCAGTTCTGAGTGAAGCTTTATGCGCTGTTATGTGGCATCGCGTGCGTTCATTACCTTGTCGGTGTTCGTCAGGGGGCGGTGGGCAGCACAGCTCCGCTCACCTCGCCGTCTCGGAAGCAACTCTCTCCTTACTACAATTTACCGAAGTTAGTGTAAAAAACTATCTGGCTGTGTTTTCATCTGACCAATCAGGGTCTCAATGTTAACCTTAAGCTCCGCCTACAAAATTCTATCCAATGAGAAACGTTATACTTTTCGTGGTGGGGCAATGTTTTTAAAGTTTGCAACGTAACAGAGACGCGAAAAAGTCTCACGCTAAAACTTGCATCTGGTGTGGTCCTTTTAGTGTTATCGTAAGATCTATACTGTTCTTCTGGAGGGCTCTAGCTTTTAACATGGGCTGGCGGGTGGTCCTGACGTAACAAAGACGCGAAAAAGTCTCACGCTAGAACTTGCGGCTGGGGTGTGGTCCTAGAGGTTAGCTGGCGACGTGGGTATCCGTCCCTTATCGTAGGGCCTTCCAGCTTAACACGGTTCTGCTCTTGGCTTCTGTTCTCGTTTCTCCCCTCGGAACTGCATCTGTCTCACGATGGGAAGGTATGACATGCATTTAGGCATTCTTGTGTTAGTCTGTGGTATTCCATTTGCTCACTCGTTACTCGTATTACTTTGCTTAATTTAATGTCACGATTTATTCGGAGCTATGTGACATACTACTGGGTTTGCTTATCATGTCAGCGTTTTCATGGAAGGTGTTGGATTTGCCTGACACCTTACAAACTAATCAGTATCAATCTTAGTGCCTCCATTATTTTATCGTTATTACTAGAGTTACTATTATTATTATTATTACAGTCAATTATTACTTTTTATTAATAATACAAATATTGAGTTTGTTATGAAATAACTAAGCAATATAATTCTTTATGGCTCCATTATTTTATCATCATTAATAGTGTTACTATTACTCGCATATCAGTTGTTTTGTTATCATGACTGATGGCGAGTAAGCAAGCTAGTAATTTGTAAATGTTTGTGTACACAGTGGTATAGAGCTGTACGTATAAAAAAAAGCATGCAGTGTCAGTATGTAGGTGGACAATGAAAGTGATTCTGCTATTTTAGTCTATGTCGAATCTGAAAGCATGCATTTTCTAATTATATTTAAAAGATGCCTCGATCCATTGCATACTTACAGAAGTGGAGTTTTTACGGGTTCCTCTGGCTCATCTAGTACTGTATGTGAGATTTTGCCACCAGAGCAACACATACCAGCTGTTTCTTCCTTTCTTTTCAATGCATTATAGTACTTACATTTTTCGTTCATCTCTCTAAGATGACAGATTTATGATTAACATAGTAATTAATAAATCATAAATTCAGCATCATCAAAAGTCTCCCACGTTCTACAAGTAAAGGTACGAAGTCTCCCTGTCTTTAAACGACGCCGTTGTTGTGAGATTTCAAGCGTCTCGGAAGCTGTAAGAGACGCGTGACGGCCAGCGTTTAAAATGCGACGGACTTGTGATTGTTCTACTGTCTCTGTAGCTCTTAAGGCCGCCTGATGTTCTACATGTAGGTTTCGTTGGACCTGAGTTTACTCCGAGGATTGTTGGATTCGAGTAACTTTCGCAGCTCGAACTTTCTTACAGCACTGTATGCGCTAAATCGGACTTAGGTTTACGAGGGTTATCCTAATAGTTTAAAATATAATTCTCGGGCTTACCGTGAGATTTTATTGTTGTATGTCCACAAAACTCTCCAGCTAAGTCAGGTGGGTATAGTAACTCAGCATGATAAACTGCGAGCACAATAATATTGGATTTGAACTTTCATGTAATAATCTATTAATTCCAAGGGTCGGCTACTATCACAACAGGTTATCTGCATGCGACTCTCGTATACCGTATTTAAAAATGTTAATAATACGCGAAAAGATAATACTACTTTCTGAGGTAGCCTATGAGCTTCCTCAGGTTCAAGCTATCTCTACACCAAATTTCATATGATTCGGTTCTGCGGTGAAAACGTAAGAAACAGAATACTTCCGCATTTAATGATTTTGGTATTAGTATGGAAGTATGGGAAGCACGATGAGAATTCAATAATCATTCCATTGAATATGTCGAAACATATTACCTACACAATATCAATGAACGAAACCATTTGAGCTCCAGCGACCAAGGGAAGCAGGAATACATGGAAGAGGTAGACCTCAGGTTATGACATCCATTATTTCCCAAGCGATTCGATTTATTAAATAATTCAAAAAAATTAACAATAGTAAAACACAATGTTAGCAAAATGATACCAAGCTAACAATAGTTCTGAATGATGTACCTAACGTTTAACACGGTCTTTGGAGAGACCTGACAAATGAAAGCAAAATTTTTGAATGTCAAATGTAACAACGTTTAGCACAAATTTAGTATTGGCAAAATGTTTAAACCAATTTCAAAGTCCCAAACTAAAAAAATTGTTCAAATGACTCTGAGCACTATCGGACTTAATATCTGAGGTTATCAGTCCCCTAGACTTAGAACTAAACTTGAAACGTCCCCTTTGAACAATTTTGCATGACTGTGCTTAAACTGACACACAATATTTTTTAGCGCAACGCAATCTGACTTTCAATAATCCCTACAAAAGAATGGCCCTGACTTACATTAACCTATACCTTTCACAAATCACTTACCTCACAAAAATCTTCGTTACTCGAACTACTGCAATACACCGAGCGCCACTACTGCCAGCTAAATGAAAGATTCAAACTACTGAAGGCACTAACTACTGATAGGCATAGTTAGCAAATGAAAGATTTTGATAGAGAACAAGCAATGTATTTACCTTAATAGTGTTCAAAAGTCATAATATATATATCAGTCCCTGATATCCAATATTACAAATTTACTCTTTCTGATGGACACTCGTCCAGATCATCCGCTCTCAAAACTCTGCCATCTCACTCCCCACAGCCACCACTGCTGGCGGCTCACCCCCAACTGCGCAACACTACGCGCTGTTAACATTCAGCTGCCCAACACTACAATGGCAGACAACAATGCAAACTAGCCACAGAATGCACACAGCACAGCCAGTGATTTTCATACAGAGCCCTACGTGGCGTTACCAATAAGAAAACCTAAACAGCCTACTTACAACCTAAGAGGACATCACACACATCCATGCCCGAGGCAGGATTAGAACCTGCGACCGTAGCAGTCGCGCGGTTCCGGACTGAAGCGCCTAGAACCACTCGGCTACCAGGCGATCAGAGGGAGAACAAACCGGAGATCCGATCTACAGAGTGCAGTCGATACGAGCCGACGCGGCTCACCATTTTCACAAATATGATAAAGATCAAAAGTGAAGGAGTAAATAGCTGTTTCGAAGAGCAAATGTTTTTTTCTTAATTCACAAAACATTCTTCAAATCAATAAACATCTTGTACTACACCCTTTGTAAAGAGCGTATTTTCTCCTTAGATTTCAAGCTACCTCATACCAAATTTCATGGATATCGGTTCAGCGATTTAGTCGTGAAAGCTTAACAGATAGCGTTTACTTTAGTAATTATAATATTAGTACGAAAGTATGGATTGGTATGGATTAAGTACTTTGAGAATTGTGTAAGCACTGTATTCTAACTGTTACCCGTGGCTGCGCTCGCGTATCAGTATAATGAAATGTGTGTATGGCTTTATTGGTCGGGAAACCCCTGTCGGGATATTCGGAAGCTCGGTCCGAGTGTTATTATTTGACGCCACTTCGGTGATTTGCGCATCGATTCTGGTAAAATGAGCATGAAAGCAACACACATATCCAGCCGCATCGAAAAAATCCGACGGTCCCGGGAATCGAACACAGGATCCCACGACTGATAGTTTACAACTCATTTGTAATAAAAGATTTTTAAAATTACATCTTGTTTGTTAAAACGCAATAATTCTACTGGAAAACGGAACATATTAACTAACGTAAATATTTAGTTTGATGCGGCAACTTCTTTACCTTTCGTGACTTATTTAAACTAAATTTCTTCTTAATTGTGAATTCAATGATAAGGAAAATTTTCCATTTTGCGGAATTGAAAAAGAAAAATAATTCCTCAGTAAAGTTCCTTTTGATGGCTGTGTATTCCTTCAACCTTAAAATGTAAAGGAATTTTTCCTTCTTCTGGAATCCTTCATATCTCTCTTGCTTCTAAAAATGAAGTGTATGCTTCTTTGTAAATGCAAAGAAATCCGATATTTTGTCTAAAGGCAACCGCTTCTTCTCTATAGAAACTGAAAAGTTCTTGTGTCTTCGCGAGAAAAATTAGAGAAGTAAATAAAATAAATTTCTTTTCTTTCGTTGTAGCTTATTTGATGCATATAAGTTGCATATAAGATGCATTTGAAATACAATTAACATAATGAGTAAAAACGTTAGTCGTAATTACAGAGTAAAAGGAGAGTATTCAACAAGCTATACACTGGTCTTAATATTTCAAATGCAGGGATACTATACTCTTGTGTAGTTTCCAAAAATAATTTGATGATTTCGTTTGTTCTGCAATTGATGGTGTAAAGCTGCCAGTTTAAACTTGAATTCCGTTAAACTTGGCGATCCTGATGTAATCACGTAGCGTAAGAATTGATCCTATAGCGAGATTACCATATTATTTTTCTGGCCTGGGTATCGGTTTTGTTTGCCAACCACACGACCACTATCTATTACCGTACATCCTGGCCCGTCTTAGCAGCTATAGGAGACCCGTAACGGCTAGCGGTTAAAATGCAATGGGTTTGTCACTGATATTAGTATGGAAGTATGGATTAAACGCGTAGAAGATTGTGGAAGCATTGTATTGATTACATTTAATCGTATTGTATAGAACATATAAAACAATAAAAGTATTTTCACAAATATGATAAAGTAGGAAAGTCGAAGAGAGAACAATTTTTTCGAAGAGTAATTATTGTTCGCTGTTTCTCGTATTCTTCAAATCAATAAATATATTGTAATACACACTTCCTAAAGTAGCCTATGTTCTCCCTCGGCGTTCAATCTATCTCGATACCAGATTTCATCAAAATCGGTTCACACGTTTCGTCGTGAAAGCGTAACAAAAAATGGTTCAAATGGCTCTGAGCACTATGGGACTTAACTTCTAAGATCCTCAGTCCCCTAGAACTTAGAACTACTTAAACCCAACTAACCTAAAGACATCACACACATTCATGCCCGAGGCAGGATTCGACCTGCGACCGTAGCGGTCGCGTGGTTCCAGACTGAAGCGCCTAGAACCGCTCGTCCACACCGCCGGGCAAAAGCGTAACAGACAGAGTTACTTTGGCATTTAGAATATTAGTATGGATACAAATTATTATTATTGTGATGCTTATGTAAATCTTTTTGCATGTGTTATTATTCGTCGTATGTAAGACAGGGCCTT
Organism: Schistocerca piceifrons; assembly: GCF_021461385.2. NCBI lineage: Eukaryota > Metazoa > Arthropoda > Insecta > Orthoptera > Acrididae > Schistocerca > Schistocerca piceifrons. The sequence goes on from NC_060141.1 coordinate 193,414,671, forward strand.
AACACTTTCATCTGGTCAGGCTAAACAAGCAGTAAATAAATAATAGCTGTGACCTGAGTTAAAATTAATACGGACTACCTGCATTTTTTCCTGTTCGATGTCTTATCCGACAGCGATGCCATCTACTAGCATGATAACTATCCGTGTCACAAGGCCAGAACCGTGCCACAATTGTTTTTTAGGGGCATTATAGAGAACTCACGTCATGTCGTGGCCACGAAATTCTCGTGAGCACGTATAGGGTGATCGATCTTATCTGTCTCGCGCTCTGTTTGGTCCTTTAAGGTGACATTCACATAATCGAAATGTTTTACGCTGAGGAGCTGGAGAATGCAGTGTATTTCTCCCATTGCAGGAGCTACTTACTGACGCCATATGAGAGCCCTCTGCCTCCTGTTTGCCTTCGGTGGAACGACAGAGCTCAGCAGAGGAGGCGCCAGGGACGGTTCGCCGCTCCAATATGGATGGACCGCAAATCGTGGAGGCGATGCTGGGGTCGGCTCGGCCGGTTTTCATAGAGGCCGAGTCGGAGGCGTGGGTGGGGGCGAGGGTGGAGGCGGAGGCGATGTGGTGACGTGGCACGCCGCAGCGCAGCCGCAGCCGCGGGCTCACCTGGCCGCTGATATATCGCGCCCGCAGAAATTCTTCTCGCCGCGGGAGCAGGCCATTAAGCTCTTCGGGGAATATCAAGCATTCCTGTAAAAATCTCCCGCCCCCTGCCCTCCTTGCCAATATCCATTCGGCGGCCGATATTTCGGTATCAATATGCGATTGCAGAAACACGGAGGGCAGCGAGAGAGGAGAGGAGAAGGCGGTCTTTTTGTTTCATCTGGCGGTCAGTCGTCCCCGGGGCCCAGCAAAAGTTGCGAGGATAGCCGAGCACCTGGCGCCAAATCGCCTCGGGGACCCGCCGGCCGGATCCCGCGCGAAATTGAATCAAAACGCGCGCGGGGATACGATAGGAGATGCACCATCACTGCCAGTTCTCATATTATTAATATCGCGCCGGCCCGGGAATATATAAAAAGGGAACAGGCGTGGCGGGGTGGGACGGGACGGAATGACCGCCGGTCGGTACAGTCGCCGGAGCGTCTCGAGGGTCTGCGGTTGATTTCCTATCGTCATCGTCACCGTCTTTCCTTTAACTGAATTTATTGGCCTTTAGCTCACAACGTACAGTCCGCTCATATTTACGTGTAATTTATGGGTTTTGATAGAAACTGAATGTTAGAGAAAATTTTTGTACAGCAGTCCGCCCCATTAGCTGAATGGTCAGCGCGTTGGAATGCCACGCACAGGGACCCGGGTTAGATTCCCGGCAGGGGAGGGAGATTTTCTCCCCTCAGAAACTGGGTGTTGTGATGTCCTCATCTTCATTTCAACCCCATTGTCGACGCTCAAGCCGCCCAATGTGGCGTCGCACTCAATAAGACTTGCATTTGCCGGCCGAACTTCCCGACTGGGAACTCCCGGTCTCTGACGCCATTCGCTCATTTCCATTTTTTGTACATTCCACTGTCAATGACAATTGGTTTTGGACTTGGATAACTGCGGCAACAGTGAATCTATGATCCTGCATGAATGCACGTCCAAAGGAACATAGTATCGAATTCTATAGACATTGTAAAATACAGACACTGCACTAATGTCCCAGTATTTCATCCCAAAGCGAAGGCAACCTCACAGAAAACTAAATAAATCTTTCCCTGTGTAGGAATCACAAATTGTGCGAACACTAAGGGGGGTAGACCCTGGAGCATATAGAGCTTGGGTCGGTCCTGGAAGCGTGCTCGGATAGCCAAAGTTTTTAAGGCTACCGCTCGCCACAAGTTGGAAATCCGGGTCGAGACCGAGTCCTGCACAAATTTTCATACGTTCCTGGTAAAGTGTATAGCTGTTGTGTAACAGCATTCAGAATTTCCTAAGATTTTATATTCGCCAACGAATCCTATGACGTCATCTCCGAATTCGCCGTCTCCGTGAGCTCACAGGCTCGACTCACCAATCTCGCCTTTGTCCATTTAACCGAAAGCTCGTCGCTTGAGTCAGTTGTTGGGTACAAGTGGACTCGTCCCCAATAGAATGGCGAGCGACTAAACCAGATCGCGTATATAACCACGGATTCGCAGCATTGTCCTTACAAACGCAACCGTTGGATATGACGATTATTATTTACCAGTACATTAAATGAATGATTAGCAGTGAATATTGTTCTGCTTACACACACACACACACACAGTTCTCTGCCGCCATAGGGCTCCGAATTGTAGCGTGTAACAAGGCGGTGTATAACGTTACTATGACGGTGCGAGAGAAACGGAGTCCTGTAATCGAGTTTAGAAGTCGAAGAGTCCGTCCATACATCATGCACATTCTCCTTCAGCATGACAAAGCCACGGGCACTGCGACATCTTCAACACTCCGACTCCTTGGTTTCACTGTCATCGACCATCCTCCGACTTGTCACCATCTGACTTTCATCTGTTTCCGGAACTTAAAGAAAACATTCGAGCACTGCACTTTTGTAGTGATGAAGCTGTACAAACAGAGGTGAGGTTGTGTCTCCTTCAACAAAGACAATCATTCTACAATGTCTGTATCAACAAAATGGTCTCTTATTGGGAGAGATGTATTCACTGTCACGAGGTATCTGCTTAACTATAGGGTAGTGAAAACAAAAGTGGCCTGGAGAACAGAGTTCCAGGGTACAAAGAAACACAGCAGCGGAAAGGACATATGGTACTAACTTGACTGTAGCAGATGTTGAAAGTGACAACCACTCATCTCTTGACACTTTTGGGCCCTAGTCAGAAAGTTGTTGAAGTCAGATTGAAGCAGGACTGCTGGAATTTCTGTAGTCTCATCCAAAATATTCTGCTGTAGTTCGTGAAGACTATAAGAGTTGTTGCAATACACCTTAGACTTGAGGCTCATCACACAAAGTAATCGCACACTGACATTTCAGGTGACCTGGGTGGCCAGCTAGGGTCACCTGCCTCTAGATGATTGGGTGTTATGTCGTCTTCATCATCATCAGTCATCCCCATTACGGTCGGGGGAAGGCAATGGCAAACCACCTTCACTAGGACCTTGCTTAGTGCCACTCTGGTCAGAGTGACCGCTGCTAATAACTCTGTCAGAAGTGAAGATTGTGTACATGTGCTTCTAGGTTTTGTTGGCTGTATGGAAAGTTATTCCATCCTGTTAGAATTAAAATACCTCAGTCAACCGCCACTCACAACCGAGTCTGCAACGACAGCACAAGAAAGCATGACACGAGGATCAAATTCATTCTATAACTTCCGATTAAATTTTAAAATAAATTTACAACAATCTTCGAAAAACATAAACAAATAAGTGGTAAGCTACAGAACTCATTCTTAGCCCATAAATTCAAGTTCCCATGAACGGAAGAACACAGAAATACAGCGCCTTTTGGTCACAGTGGCATAACAGTGACATTGCTCTGTGCCCAGTTTTCGTTTGACACAGCACATATGTTTTCATTTGGAGGAGGTGGAATAAATAACTATCCAACCACTTTGTTCGTACTGGATGAAGTTGGTATTATTTTCGTCTGAAGCTTAGACTGTAACATGGAAATTATTCCTGACATCACTCCTACTCTTATAACACATTTATAATTGTATACACTGCACTAATTAAGGGGAGCCGGAGGTGGTCAAATCCAAAAAATTACGATTTTTTTTTGCCACCGAAAATTAATTGAAACATTCATCTTTAATGTAAACTTTGAATTTTTGTTCTGCTCGCCCTAGAAGTGGAGTTATTACCATTGTCCCCCACGCCTGCAGAGGAAATGGGCGGCCGCTGAATGCATCTAACACCCTCTCGTGACTTCCTGGCGAACTGTTTGGGATTTTCTCGGCCTGTTACGCATACAACGCGTTATGTTACCCATACAGCGAATGTGCAAGGGTTGGCTACATTGTTTTCTGTGACAAATGAAGTGCTAAGAGCGCGGAACATAGTCTCTTTGCTGTTTACCGTTTCGAATTAGTTCAGTGTTGCGCCTGTTGTTGGTAGTATAATACTTCTTGTGTAAAGCGTTGTTCTGGTTACGATGCCACGTTTTAGTAACCGTGTATATAAGAAGAGGAAGAACGTAGGGAAAAGAAAATTAACACTAATACCAAGTTGCGATACTACAATTACTGAAACAGTGCGTTCTTCTGCTAAGCAACACATGGCCGGCCATAGCCGTGTGACATCCTCTAGCAAGAAGCTGACTGGTGGAAGTGACAGATTTCGTGAATATGTTAGTGACACTGTACGAGCACTAAGAGATATATGCAATAAAACCAATTTTTCATGACTTAGCACAGCCAGAATTGTTACACAAATGTCTACACGGAAAGACGCAGAATCCTAATGAGAGCGTAAACAATTTGTTTTCTAAAGTGATTCCTAAAAGGGTGTTTGTAAGCATAAAAACACTGCACTTTGGCATTTATGATGCAATAGCAACCTACAACCAAGGGAACAGTATGAAGTGTGAAGTTCTGAAGGCATTAGGATTTACAGCTGGGGTGAACACTGTACGACCACTAAGATATATTGACAGAGAAAGGATAAGAGGAGCAGAAAGAAGAGAAAGGCATATGGAGTATGATGGAACAACAGGCCAGAAAAGAAGACAGAAGAGGAAGCTTTTGGAGGATGAAGAAAAAGACCCTCATAATCCATCCTACAGTGCAGGAATGTATTGAGAAACTTTGATAGTCATTTCCCGTAAATTGGAATTTTTCGAATATAAGGAACATTTTCTCAAAATCCACTCAAGCTAGAGATGAAATTTTTATACAGCACTCCTAGTGGTCAAACTTACATTGTAACAAAGCCATTTGGCAATATGTTCAGTAGTTTCATTTCAGTTTAATTATAAAGCAATTATTTGTAAAAAAAATTGGTTCATTGATTTAAAAAAATAATTGGAAGGAAACTAGAAAAGATACTCCAAAATCCCTCTGTCATAACTGCAATACTAAACCACTCTATTTGGAAAAAAATTCAAATTTTTCTATTTGGTAATTTATTCATAAATGTTCCTCAAACTTAGTGATTTTAACATGGGCAGCATAGGCACCTCCGGCTCCCCTTAAGTTTCGTCTTACACACTCCACAGAATCACAAAACTCAGTTTCGTTAAAGGCCACCTTTTCCGGTCAGTCGATCATTTTGCTTTGTCAGTGCTACTTTACAACAGCAAGATTGTATACTCAATTTGCGTACTTAGTCACGACTAGCCTCACACTCCTGCACTCTTCAGTAACAGAGAGCGAGGCGACGAGTACGAAGCGACTGCAGTTCCACAGTTGTCTGACTCGCCATACCCGCGGAACTACAACGTCAAGGAAGGGTTCATAGCACCTGATGTAACAACGGCATCCTCGTTTGTATTGACCCCACAACATTAGCTCGTACTCGCTCCGTTTTTAATCTATAATGACCAAGCTTCAGAACGCCTTGTAAAACGATTGTAGTATTTTCATGTAGTGCGGGACACCCAGCGTATGGTGGTCTGTGTCCTCTTCTCCTCCCCAAAAGCAGAAAGCTGCATCTTCGATGTGCAGCCTATGAAGATGTTTACGGAAACGTCTACGGTTAAAGTTGAGTCCGGTTACTAGAGAGGCGAGGTACAAAGGCATTGTACACTGATGATGATGAAGTCCCATACTGCTTGACAGAGCGTAGGGGAACGATGCTGGATAACCGCTCCGCCGTACTAAGCAAGGTCCTAGTGAAGGTGGTTTGCCATTGCCTTCCCCCGACCGTAATGGGGATGAATGATGATGATGAAGACGACATAACACCCAATCATCTAGAGGCAGGTGAAAATGCATGTCCCCCACCAGGAATCGAACCTGGGATCCTGTGCTCGGGAAGCGAGAACACTACCGCGAGACCACGAGCTGCGGACCATTGTACACTATGTGATGAAAAGTATCCGGACACCTGGCAAAAAATGACTTACAAGTTCGTGGCGCCCTCCATCGGTAATACTGGAATTCAATATGGTTTTGGCCTACCCTTAGGCTTGATGACAGTTTCCACTTTCGCAGGCATACCTTCAAACAAGTGCTGGAAGATTTCTTGGGGAATGGCAGCCCATTCTTCACGGAGTGCTGCACTGAGGAGAGATATCGATGTCGGTCGGTGAGGCCTGACACGAAGTCGGCGTTCCAAAACATACCAAAGGTGTTCCATAGGATTCAGGTCAGGACTCTGTGCAGACCAGTCATTACAGGGATGTTACTGTCGTGTAGCCACTCCGCCACAGGCCGTGCATTATGAACAGGTGATCGAACAATTTGAAAGATACAATCGCCATACCCGAATTGCTCTTCTACAGTGATAAGCAAAAAGGTGCTTAAAACATCAATCTAGGCCTGTGCTGCGATAGTGCCACGCAAAACAACAAGGGGTGCAAGCCCCCTCGAAGAAAAACACGACCACACCATAACATCACCGCCTCCGAATTTTACTGTTGGCACTACACATGCTGGCAGATTTTCCCGGGTTCGATTCCCGGCGGGGTCAGGGATTTTCTCTGCCTTGTGATGACTGGGTGTTGTGTGCTGTCTTTAGGTTAGTTAGGTTTAAGTAGTTGTAAGTTCTAGGGGACTGATGACCATAGATGTTAAGTCCCATAGTGCTCAGAGCCATTTGAGCCATTTGCTGGCAGATTACGTTCACCGAGCATTCGCCATACCCATACCCTGCCATCGGATCGCCACAATGTGTACCGTGGTTCGTCACTCTACACAATGTTTTTCCATTTTTCAATCGTCCAATGTTTACGCTCCTTACACCAAGCGAGACGTCGTTTGGCATTTACCGGAGTGATGAGAGGGTTATGAGCAGCCGCTCTACCATGAAATCTAGGATTCCTCACCTCCAGCCTAACTATCATAGTGCCTGCAAGGGTGCTTACGCAGTTTGGAATTCCTGTGTGATGGTCTGGATAGATGTCTTCCTATTACATATTACGACCCTCTTCAACTCTCGGCGGTTTCTGTCAGTCAGCAGACGAGGTCGCCAAATATGATTTTGTGTTGTACGTGTCCCTTCACGTTTCCACTTCACTATCACGTCGGTAACAGTGGACCTAGGGATGTTTAAGAGTGTGGAAATCTCGCGTACAGACGTATGACAAGTGACATCCAATCACATGAGCGAATTCGAAGTCCGTGAGTTCCGCTGAGCGCCCCATTCTGCTCTCTAACGATGTCTTATGGCTACTGAGGTCGCTGATATGGAGTACCTGGCAGTAGGTGGCAGCACAATGCACCTAATATGAAAAACGTATGTTTTTGGGGCTGTACGGATACTTTTGATCACATAGTGTATTTCTGTGAGGTTTCTTGATACAGGGGAACGATGGGTGTGCTGTTGAGAACTTCTTGCCTTTGTGTCTTGTTGTTTCCTCCCATTCCAGTTACCAGTCTCCTACCATGCATGTGTGTACGACATGTTGGTAATCCGCGCTTGGGATTACAGTCCAGGTGTATGCCCTGGCACAGCAGCTTCTTTGCTAAGCGGCAGACAACTTCATTGGCAATGATCCCAACGAAATTAGCTCAATGGCCTTATTCAAGCATCGATTCCAACACTTCAATAATCCTGTATACCACACGCAAAAATTTTTAAGTACTGTTAGAGCAGATGAAGAGTCTCTGAATAGGACACAGAGAGACGCTGTCACCTGCGAGCAGAAAGAAGTGCTTCTACTATCGCAACAAGTTCTGCGGTCATGATACTTGCCTCTAATGCTAATTTGAATAACCTAAACGTCTGCAAACGTGGTGTGCAGTACGCACTTTTGACAGAGTTATTCGTTTTGGAGCCGTCATTATAGAGATTTATTGCCTCTGGATACTGACTTAAAAATTGCGCCGAAGTTTTAGTGTAAATGCTAGCCTAATGCCCAAAGGTAATGCCATTCACCGCAGAGAAGTTCAGTGGGCGTGGGACTCTAAAACTATTTAGCATAGGTGCTCTAATGATTTTCCTTAAAATCATATTGTCGGCTGCTGTGACCGAACGGTTCTAGGCGCTTCAGTCCGGAACCGCGCGACCGATACGGTCACAGGTTCGAATCCTGCCTCGAGCGTTGATGTGTGTGATGTCCTTAGGTTCGTTAGGTTTAAGTAGTTCTAAGTCTAGGGGACTGATGACCTCGGATGTTAAGTCCCATAGTGCTCAGAGCCATTTGAACCATTTGAAAATAATATTAGTATCTAAATGGCTTGAGTTAGGGGAGGAAGAGATCTAATAATCCAGAAGCTCCCAATTAAACACTATTTGGTTAGATTTGAGGCAATCAATTTCAGGTTGTTGGATTCATATCGATTATTTTTGAGAAGAGATATTGCTGGCGTAGATGGATGAATAGGAGAAACAAATCCGTAATATTCGGATACAGCATTAGTAGTATCGTCCTTGACACAGTCAAGTCGTTCAGATATCTGGGTGTAACGTTGCAAAGCGATATGAAATGGAACGAGCATGTGAGAAATGTGGTAGGAAAGTCGACTGGTCGAATTCGGTTTGTTGGAGAACTCTAGGAAAGTGTAGTTCACCTGTAAAGGAGACCCATATAGGACGCTAGTGCGACCTATTCTTGAACACTGCTCGAGTATTTGGCATCCGTACCAGGCCGAATTAAAGTTAGACATGAAAGCAATTCAGAGGCGTGCTGCTAGATTTGTTGCTGTTTAGTTCGAACAACACGCGAGTGTTACGGAAATTTTCGGAACTCAAATGGGAATCCCCGGAGGGCAGGCGACGTTCTCTTCGAGGAACACTACTGAGAAAAGTTAGAGAAGCGGCATTTTAAGCTGACTGCAGAACGATTTTGTTGCCTCCAACATACGTTGCGCGTAAGGATCACCAAGATAAGATACAATAAATTAAAGCTCACACAGAGGAATGTAAACAGTACCTTTTCCCTCGTTCTGTTTGCGAGTGGAACAGGAAAGCAAATGACTAGTGGTGATACGCGGTACCCTCTGCGACTCGCCGTAAGGTGGATCGTGCATTATCGGTGTAGATGTACTGCAGATGTAGATAGGACGTTCATGTGCTTTAACCAGGAGTGCATTAGTGGCGGTGGAACTCATTGCTACCAAACAAGGTGTCATCGCTTTGTATTGGCATGTATTGAGGCTGTCGATGTAACTGTCAGCTGCAGATATGTAACAACAGCTCCTATAATCAAGAACTGGTCGTGTCATCGTATGGTAAGCTATAGTGCTGATCTGACGTAGAAGCCCCGCGCAGATCATGTCACATTGCTGTTTATTTGACGGCCACCTCGCATTTGTTAGCTGCGTATTTTGTCTGCGTCTTCCACGTTACCTTATGGTCGATGAAGAATCACAGGGATTTGAGATTTGACCACAGTCTTCGACGGGAATTGATATGGGACTGTTGCTAACACCGCTGGCAGATTCGCTCTCTGCCTCAAAAACATTACAGAATTTGATTTAGGTGTGGATGTCCCCAGTCCGTTTTTCGCGATTTGCTGTTGGAGTGCAAACATTCTGGTTGTCAGTTGTGACTTACAGTCTTCTAAGGACGTACTTTCCACGTAAATACAAATACAGTCTGCATATTGTAAAACTTTCGCATTCTCAGGCAATATCTTGTGTAGGTCAATGATGTAGATATTAAACAGAAGAGACGTCAAAAGAGATCCTATTGTGGTCCTATCGTACGAGTAGTAGCAGCCGCTCTGAGAGAAAAGATAACGTCTTCTGTAAATTTGTGGGGTACGCATTGTTTCTTTCGTTTTGTGGCTTGCACTGAGAATCTACGGTATCGTAGGCGTTGCTTAGATCAAATCTATAGGCTGAAACAGAGCCGTATGTCACAAACTAGATGCTTCAGTATCTTTTCCATTGCGAAAACCCGTCTGATTACTACGGAATAGGACATGGTGTGCGAATCAACCCTCTAATCGGAATTTATCCATTCTTTCCAACACTTTATATGAACATTATAGTAACGTTATTGGTCGGTACAATGCCACCGAATCAGAATTATTCCCTGTACTGTCATACTTGTGTGAATGATTCAATACCACCTTTACCTGTCAGTTTTTATTTATTCCTTATATTATTACACGATTTCGCTCTTACACCAGTTTCAAGATCCTACTAAATGGAAGCAACATGAAGTCAGTACACTAAAAATCGGTTAATAGTTGAACACAATAATGAAACAGATCTTAAAATGAGCCATGATTACTAAAATCTTACTGTAAAGAAATTTAGCTATGGCTAAATACCATTACTAGTACCATGGCTAAATACTATAGAAGTGTTTTTTTTTTCTATCCCTAGTCCGCTGGTGGGCTGCCAGTGGTACAACATACAGCTATTCAGCTAAAATCTTCAACTATACAGACAAGAATAATAGGTGCAAATTTGTAAACCTTTTTAAAATCTTTGAGAAGATCTTTGTTTGATACTATTTACATAAAATTCACGCTGTTAATGTTGTTTGGTTACCTGAAAACTAAAATAAAAGAGACGAAAAGGTGAAGAATTAGATATTCAAAACAGGTTCAAAAACGATGGTGACATCCAATAAACAAGAGCACTGCATTCTGAGTGGAAAGGTTAAAGATCTACATTGAGGGACAAATGTTTTTGGAGAGAGGAAACACTACGTACTAAGTAGGTTGAAATGTGTAGGTATAAAACAGAAAACATTGGGTGGTACATATGTAATGACGGTAGGTGTTGGAGTGGATACTGGGAAGACGGAAAGATATGAATTTAATGTGTGATCAGGACCTAGAATAAGGAAAAGAAGGAGTGAGGAAAGAGAGACGGGAAGAGATAGGTGAGTAGGGAGTATAGTTAATACGATTGGTAATTATCGGGGTGGATTTCATCGTCTGGAAGAGGGAAGACGGTTAAAGTCGCCTTGGGACTGGGCATAGTGTAAGTGCAAAGACGGCGCGATTAATTGGTAATGCTGCGGCAGCATGGCAGAAGTGGTGTTCAGAGAGGAAACAGTGGGGTTAGGATACAAAGGAAGGAGCCTTTGGCACACCTGCAGCATAACGGAACTGGATGGTTGACGGGCAGTTTCATAGAAAGGAACGAATCGGGTGGACATACTCAATTGGAAGTGTGTGAGTCTTGAGTTTAAAGAGGAGACCGGAATGTCATGCATGATCGTAGTTTTTATTTTATTTTATTTTAATTTTTTACAATAGATGATCATGAGAAGAGAAGCTGGATGGATGCTACACTGGTTCATAGGAATGGGTAAATGCTGATTTATCTTGCTAAACACTGAGTTGAGGCCGCTGAGTCGATAGGATGAAGTATTGCAAGGGGGATTTCAGAAAATGTACGATTCTGGAAGATTTCCACACCTCAGAATAGTATCCTGTGATGAGGATTGTCTTGCAAAATTTTCTAGGAAGCAGCAGGGATATACTTTCAAGTATTTGTAAGCAATACAATCGTAATCAAGGACAGCGTTGCGTTTTTTTGTGTAATACCTTGTGCTGTGATGGGTGTGTCCAGCTCTCTGCGGTATGTTGTCCAAGTAATGGAAGCTGGAAAGTGTGTCGGAGTAATGAAAGTCTGTACGTTCATGGCCTGTAGGGAATAGGGAGTACTCGAAATGAGGGCCAATATGAAGACGTCGAAGAGATAGGATGCAAAGCGACTAGCTTTGCCCAGGGCTTCATGTAAGGGATAGTTGCCATGTACAAGTGGTTATGGGAATGATGATTCTGCCTGTCAGTCAGAACAGCTGTTACCAACACTGCAAGGCTGTGTGCTAAAAGCTGTTTCCCAGGTAAACAGCTAGGAACGCTAAGCGAAATGTTAGCGCGAGACTGAGTAAACAGATATATTGGGAAACTTGTCTCTCTCTGCTGGTTCAAGATCCAGAGCGCCGCAGACAAAGGTTTTCAAATTTATGTCTTGCTTTAACTGTAGAAGGTATGTGTGATGTCACCGCCAGACACCACAATTGCTAGGTGGTAGCTTAAATCGGCCGCGGTCCATTTAGTACATGTCGGACCCGCGTGTCGCCACTGGGTGATCGCAGACCTAGCGCCACCACAAGGCAGGTCTCGAGATACGGACGAGCACTCGCCCCAGTTGTACGACGACATTGCTAACGACAATACGGACGAAGCCTTCCTCTCATTTGCCGAGAGACAGTTAGAATAGCCTTCTGCTAAGTCCATGGCTACGACCTAGCAAGGCGCCAACTGTAACAGTGCATGTATCTTACGAGTCGCATTTGTATAGTCAAGAGAGAAGTATCACAAGGATCAGTAAAGTTAAGTATAAAGCAGCTACGTACTTTTCTTGCTACCATTCAATAGTTATCCTGTTCCAGACTTGACGCCCGTCGGCGTGTGTGTACGCGTGCCTTCCTTTCGGCTACCTCAAGTGGCGTAACAGTCTTGTTACGTCACTACAGTATGCAATACAGTTTAGCACTGTCATCAAGTGAGCAAAATACGAGTCCAAATTTGTGATTGTAGAACCCCTTGTACTTAACGAGAAAAATTCGACAAATGTGAAGGTAATTTCGGGAATAGCCGAAGGGAGCTTTGTAGGTCCGTTACTATTTACACCACTTGACAGAATACTGACTGGTGGCGTTGCAAGTGTATGACGTGGTAAGGAAATCATACAGAGTATCAAGGCTATTGAGGACTGACGACAGTTTACTGAACAACATTACATTAATGTTTACTTCATTTATAGACTAATAATTATGGCTATTAAGACTAGGTTGGTTAATACCTCCAAGTACAGACACAAGCAAGCCATTAATATTTATTTTCCGTTTGGCAGCAGGACAGCTATTGAACTGTGGATGCGAGGACGGAAAACGGTTAGTCTGCACCGACAGGTATAGTTCACTTCGTGGCACAGTTATGACAGTGTAGAAAATGTCAGGTAATAAATTATGCAATACGTTTGCGGGAGGACTCATAGATGCAGAGAAAGAAAACTAAGGAACTTAAGTGGGTAAGTATTAAGATGCCAGTTATCACAGTATCTGCACCTGTATCCCTAACGCCCTGTATCTTCCTAGTGACTATAAAGAATTTTCTCTAATGTAAGGGAGTTTGATAAAGGGCATATTGCTATAGCCTGGCTCCTGGGAAAGGGTATTTCAGGAATGGTGAAGCTGCTTAGATGTTTAGATGCTACTGTCCTGAGAGTCTATGGGAAGTAGTTGAACAGTGAAACCGTTAGCATACAATGTATTGAGTGTTCGCACCTCATCGTAGAAAGTAAATGTCTGAGGCTGCTCATTCTTTAATGAACGATGTGAGCGATCTGTGACAGATTTGATAGCACAGTACAGTGCTGGTGCAAGCACAAGTGATTCAGAGCTCACTGCCGAGCAAATATCGTTGAACAAGAGGATCCACAGCAGATGATCCCTATATCTGTTGTTACAAAATGTCGATGGTCAAGTCTGGATACACTGTCATCAAAGGGAATTAGGGCTTAGGACATGTACTGCACCAAGATGGGATATTCATCTGGGCTTCCATAAGACCTGTGGTAGTAATCTTATGCACCATGACAGCTGTGGACAGTAGCAGGGCAAAACCAGTACGAACACAATTTTCACATCAAATTGATATCAAATTAATTAATTAATTTCCCAGGTTTTTCAAATTCATTAATTAATTCCCCCACCTCTGATGATATCATAGGTCTTCCCCAGATGGCATGTGGGTCCCTTCCCCAGCCCTCTAGGAAATCCTGAGTCCTCTCCCATCGTTTCCCCACCTTCCCCAATCACCTCCTTCCCACTCAGAAAAAAATGGCAGGAAACACACTTAGTCTGTATTGAGCTGCTGGACTGTGAAGATCAGTATCATATTTATTTAAACAATTTCCCCCTGCTTATTTATTTACTTAAACAGTTACAACTTCACACTGTTTACTTATTTACTTCCACAATTTGAGAAATGGATTTTACACTCAATACCAAGGATCGTTGGAATGTCTTTGTGTGTTCATAAGACTGATGTTCATTTAAGGAATTTGTGGGCACACTCTTTATTTAAACTATTTTCAGGAGGAATTTTCTTGTTTGCCACCAACTCACAGACATGTAGTTGGACCATTATATTGCATATTTTAAAAATTAGAAACTATTTCTGTGCTCACCTTGACATGCAGGGATCGACTGATTTAGTGCAAAATACCACCACCAGAGGGTTCCCATATCCTCCCGCCCCCATCCCACATCCCCTCCCTCCCAGAAAAATTCTGTGGGAAATGAACTCAACCTGTGGTAAAGGGCAGGCCACGAAATTCAAACCAGTGTCAATAATATATTGATGCATATTCGTTATTTAATCAGCCAGTGAGAGACAGTACTTACTTCCTGTCCCTGTTTCTCTCAAGTGGATACTTCGAGTTTGTATGTGAACCAATGTCTCCAAACACACAGATGGAAGTTTTTATCTCTCCACAGAATACTGTGCTCCTATTGGCTAATGTTGGTGACAAAGGGAGAGCTGACACAATTTAGATATCAAAAATAGAGGGAAATAATCCTTTTGTGCTATCCTATCAACGTAATAATTTAACAATTTACAGAAGTCAAATCGATCACTGAAAACACACACCACCACCTTGCATGATACTTCTTCATAATAAAACATATTTTCAATGTCTGGGATTCAAACTCAAAAAATTTGCAAATCAAGTAATTAAATATCCACCACAAATAGATGATAGTGCTAAATATATCCATGGTCTTGCATGCACTGATGTTTGACAACACAAGCACTCTCCTCTACAACATTTTCACTGAACATATCTCGTGAAAAAATCTCTCTGATCACACACAGTCATGATCACAAAGAGTGCACCTCCCACTGGCTGTCGGGAGCAGCAGTCACACCACTGGCTGGGGCATCATGTTGTTGTGTGTGTGCTGGTAAGGAGATACTCGCACATGCAATGGCCATGCTGGCAGGTGCACACCCATCCCCCAGCATCCACACTCCAGTCCTAACGAATGCTCAGAGGTCAGCCAGGCTGTCACCAAACAGTCAACCAATCAGTTTACATGAGGGGCATAATCGTACACCTGTCACATTGAATCTTCTCATGCAACGCACATGTACACTTCTGTCACCGTTGACCTGGAATACTTGTCACTTCGCTATTCAGTCATCCAGAGAGTCCGCTGAGACTTGTCCCCATGGCCGTGGGCAAGAATCAACAGTCGAAACGTTCTTTGTACCTGTTTGTCACGCGAGGCTAAGCTAATCAGCGACTTCCAGTCGACCAAAGCCTTGTACCCACTAGTGCTACTGGCCACAGACATTGCGAAACAATCAGTCGCAGCTTGGGCATTTAGTTCTAACTGTAATCCCATCCCGATATAGACTCTCCTCAGTTTAAAATATCAACTTTACTCAATCCGAGACAGGGTTGTTGGTGACCATGCACCTCGAATTTCTCACACAAAATGTAGATTTCTCCTTTTATACTAGTTATTTTCGAAGACAGAAGAAACTGGGACATACATGCGTTTTTGCATAGCTAAAGTATCGTTGCTTGTTGAGGAAATTCTGTATAACACTATGGCATGGGCTATATTTCCTCTAAGTATTCTATCAGTAGGTAAAAAGAAGTCTGTTATCATTAGCTTAATATCTGCCAAGTCCTACATTACAGGACTAGAATATTAAAACTCATTTTTGGCTCATGATGGAATGCTAAGAGCATGGTCTATCTCTGTCAAAGGATGCTTCCTCACTTTCGAACTCTTTTAAAGTGACCTGATGCTTCGCCACAAGCGAAATCTCTTAAGGTAACCCCGTAACAGCACAGAGAAGTTGTAAATATCAGGTTTATACTACGTATCACTTTACAAATTTGCTAATATAGCTGATTTTATTATGCTGGTCATCTCTACCGGTGTAGGTGGGACATCGAAATTTCATTAAAAGATATTGTCGGAAGGAAAGACGGCTGATTGTCGCTCATGTCTCTGGTGCTCTAGCCCTCGTTTCCACCCACCTTACTCGTAATGAGGCATTTGGGCAATATTTTCCCTCACTCCATTTGCGAGTGGAATAGAAAATGGAATGACTAGTGGTGGTGCAGGGTACTCTCCGCCACAAGTGATGGCTTGCAAAGTAAGCATAAATACATAAATGTGGATTTTGTCTACCTATTAAGACGTCACTACATCCATTTATTGCTACAAAAAACTCACAGAAGAAAACAAAAGACGGAACTTCTGCTGATGATGTCTCTCACTAAAAATCTTCATATTGGCTCCTAATTTCCTCACTGCGGTTACTTCGCGAGATTTATGTGAGAGACTGTAACATGTTTACCCGCAACACATAGAAGCGCTATAGAGCTCACCTTTCAAATTTCCTTTCCACAGAGCATCAGTTAGCTGCTGTATTCTCACGAACCTTCCAGTTTCGATGTATAGCGCTTGAATCTACATAAGTTTCATGAATAAGAGATGCCCCCCGCCAAGTCGCAGACTCCTAATTCTCTCAGAATACCATCACATTCGGACAGCACTGTTCCATTAGCTAGAAGGCTGTCTAGTCCCCCACCATCACTGAGCAGGTAGAGAGTTATCACAACGAGAAAAATGGAATACATACATGCAGGAGGAAATCCACCAGCATGCAGAGTATACACAGAATGCACAACGAAATTAATGAGCATAACACCTATAATTCATGAGTATCGATGACAGTCTATAAATATCACTCTATACATGTTCTGCCCCCCATGAACCATGGACCTTGCCGTTGGTGGGGAGGCTTGCGTGCCTCAGCGATACAGATAGCCGTACCGTAGGTGCAACCACAACGGAGGGATATCTGTTGAGAGGCCAGACAAACATGTGGTTCCTGAAGAGGGGCAGCAGCCTTTTCAGTAGTTGCAAGGGCAACAGTCTGGATGATTGACTGATCTGGCCTTGTAACAATAACCAAAACAGCCTTGCTGTGCTGGTACTGCGAACGGCTGAAAGCAAGGGGAAACTACAGCCGTAATTTTTCCCGAGGGCATGCAGCTTTACTGTATGATTACATGATGATGGCGTCCTCTTGGGTAAAATATTCCGGAGGTAAAATAGTCCCCCATTCGGATCTCCGGGCGGGGACTACTCAAGAGGATGTCGTTATCAGGAGAAAGAAAACTGGCGTTCTACGGATCGGAGCGTGGAATGTCAGATCCCTTAATCGGGCAGGTAGGTTAGAAAATTTAAAAAGGGAAATGGATAGGTTGAAGTTAGATATAGTGGGAATTAGTGAAGTTCGGTGGCAGGAGGAACAAGACTTCTGGTCAGGTGACTACAGGGTTATAAACACAAAATCAAATAGGGGTAATGCAGGAGTAGGTTTAATAATGAATAGGAAAATAGGAATGCGGGTAAGCTACTACAAACAGCATAGTGAACGCATTATTGTGGCCAAGATAGATACGAAGCCCACGCCTACTACAGTAGTACAAGTTTATATGCCAACTAGCTCTGCAGATGACGAAGAAATTGAAGAAATGTATGATGAAATAAAAGAAATTATTCAGATTGTGAAGGGAGACGAAAATTTAATAGTCATGGGTGACTGGAATTCGAGTGTAGGAAAAGGGAGAGAAGGAAACGTAGTAGGTGAATATGGATTGGGGGACAGAAATGAAAGAGGAAGCCGCCTGGTCGAATTTTGCACAGAGCACAACATAATCATAACTAACACTTGGTTTAAGAATCATGAAAGAAGGTTGTATACATGGAAGAACCCTGGAGATACTAAAAGGTATCAGATAGATTATATAATGGTAAGACAGAGATTTAGGAACCAGGTTTTAAATTGTAAGACATTTCCAGGGGCAGATGTGGACTCTGACCACAATCTATTGGTTATGACCTGTAGATTAAAACTGAAGAAACTGCAAAAAGGTGGGAATTTAAGGAGATGGGACCTGGATAAACTAAAAGAACCAGAGGTTGTACAGAGATTCAGGGAGAGCATAAGGGAGCAATTGACAGGAATGGGGGAAATAAATACAGTAGAAGAAGAATGGGTAGCTTTGAGGGATGAAGTAGTGAAAGCAGCAGAGGATCAAGTAGGTAAAAAGACGAGGGCTAGTAGAAATCCTTGGGTAACAGAAGAAATATTGAATTTAATTGATGAAAGGAGAAAATATAAAAATGCAGTAAGTGAAACAGGCAAAAAGGAATACAAACGTCTCAAAAATGAGATCGACAGGAAGTGCAAAATGGCTAAGCAGGGATGGCTAGAGGACAAATGTAAGGATGTAGAGGCCTATCTCACTAGGGGTAAGATAGATACCGCCTACAGGAAAATTAAAGAGACCTTTGGAGATAAGAGAACGACTTGTATGAATATCAAGAGCTCAGATGGAAACCCAGTTCTAAGCAAAGAAGGGAAAGCAGAAAGGTGGAAGGAGTATATAGAGGGTCTATACAAGGGCGATGTACTTGAGGACAATATTATGGAAATGGAAGAGGATGTAGATGAAGATGAAATGGGAGATATGATACTGCGTGAAGAGTTTGACAGAGCACTGAAAGACCTGAGTCGAAACAAGGCCCCCGGAGTAGACAATATTCCATTGGAACTACTGACGGCCGTGGGAGAGCCAGTCCTGACAAAACTCTACCATCTGGTGAGCAAGATGTATGAAACAGGCGAAATACCCTCAGACTTCAAGAAGAATATAATAATTCCAATCCCAAAGAAAGCAGGTGTTGACAGATGTGAAAATTACCGAACTATCAGCTTAATAAGTCACAGCTGCAAAATACTAACACGAATTCTTTACAGACGAATGGAAAAACTAGTAGAAGCCAACCTCGGGGAAGATCAGTTTGGATTCCGTAGAAACACTGGAACACGTGAGGCAATACTGACCTTACGACTTATCTTAGAAGAAAGATTAAGGAAAGGCAAACCTACGTTTCTAGCATTTGTAGACTTAGAGAAAGCTTTTGACAATGTTGACTGGAATATTCTCTTTCAAATTCTAAAGGTGGCAGGGGTAAAATACAGGGAACGAAAGGCTATTTGCAATTTGTACAGAAACCAGATGGCAGTTATAAGAGTCGAGGGACATGAAAGGGAAGCAGTGGTTGGGAAGGGAGTAAGACAGGGTTGTAGCCTCTCCCCGATGTTGTTAAATCTGTATATTGAGCAAGCAGTAAAGGAAACAAAAGAAAAATTCGGAGTAGGTATTAAAATTCATGGAGAAGAAGTAAAAACTTTGAGGTTCGCCGATGCCATTGTAATTCTGTCAGAGACAGCAAAGGACTTGGAAGAGCAGTTGAATGGAATGGACAGTGTCTTGAAAGGAGGATATAAGATGAACATCAACAAAAGCAAAACAAGGATAATGGAATGTAGTCTAATTAAGTCAGGTGATGCTGAAGGAATTAGATTAGGAAATGAGGCACTTAAAGTAGTAAAGGAGTTTTGCTATTTGGGGAGCAAAATAACTGATGATGGTCGAAGTAGAGAGGATATAAAATGTAGGCTGGCAATGGCAAGGAAAGCGTTTCTGAAGAAGAGAAATTTGTTAACATCCAGTATTGATTTAAATGTCAGGAAGTCATTTCTGAAAGTATTTGTATGGAGTGTAGCCATGTATGGAAGTGAAACATGGACGATAAATAGTTTGGACAAGAAGAGAATAGAAGCTTTCGAAATGTGGTGCTACAGAAGAATGCTGAAGATTAGATGGGTAGATCACATAACTAATGAGGAAGTATTGAATAGGATTGGGGAGAAGAGAAGTTTGTGGCACAACTTGACCAGAAGAAGGGATCGGTTGGTAGGACATGTTCTGAGGCATCAAGGGATCACCAATTTAGTATTGGAGGGCAGCATGGAGGGTAAAAATCGTAGAGGGAGACCAAGAGATGAATACACTAAGCAGATTCAGAAGGATGTAGGTTGCAGTAGGTACTGGGAGATGAAAAAGCTTGCACAGGATAGAGTAGCATGGAGAGCTGCATCAAACCAGTCTCAGGACTGAAGACCACAACAACAACAACATGTTCTGATCTTCTTTATCATATTCCTATGATTACTGCATTAGAAATATGGCGAGACTTCGTTAACAGTACAGTGTCTCTCTCTCCTCGTTATTTTTATAACATGCGACGGAGTAAAAACTTTGAACTATAAAAACTTCGCTAACATCGCCTGCTAGAGAACTCGATAAGATATTAGCGAATCTCTCTTGCTATATACCGAAAACGAATGCCATCCATGTGTTGAAATCAAGCAAATGTTTTGGCTCCATTAAATATACATTGGAGCAGGTGGGCAGTGATCTAAATCTCTTGTACAGACCTGTGAACTGTATAAAGTTTTCTCGCCTGCACTGTAGGAGAACATTAGTAGTAGGGAAACTGTCATTCTGGGGTAGTTTGTTAGTGAAGGTTTCTTACGTTAGGAGCAAGCATACATTCGGGGGAAAACCTGTTGTTATCTTTTGATTGACAGGTCCTTAACCTATTGTTCTGCACAGACATACAGAAGACAGAGCAAATGCATTGCATCTGTAGAATATGTGGCTGGAAGTGACTCGATGCAGTGCTATTCTATACCATCCAACCAGAAAAACAGTGCATTTGTGCTAGGAGTTGACAACTGTACCACATTTAGAAGTACTTTTAGGATATGTGGTGAAAAGTGATGTCAAGATCGCAGGGTAGAAGTGACATTAAATCAAGAATGACGGAGTACTTGCATGTCTTCTGCTTGCTACAAGAAAATTCTTCTACATGGGAACAAGTATGTGACCACAAGAGGAATACGAGAAGTTGACGTGGAAGCACTGGGAACGAGGGAAACAGTCATTTTTCGTCGACAGTGATATGATGGTGTAATAGGATGTTTACCATGGATGGTCACCAAATGTGGAGTAGTAAATTTCTATATGTCGGATCAGAAGCCCAGGTGTGACTCCAACGTTATTAGCAACCACATTATAGATTTTTTTAAAGTGTCCTTAGCAGGAAAAGCTTTGTATTACCATCCGGGGGACTGCAACATAAAATTGCAGAATGGATCGCTTGCTTTACCCTGTGTAAGACTGTTCAGGTGTTTTAAACAGTATTTACAATGTGCTTCTCTGTACTCTCCACCAATCAGAACCATTCGCGTCAGCTAACAAATACGATACAGACCAGTTGCTGCACGGGTTTTTGACAACATTCTTCTGTATGTCTATTGAGGTAATATGATACATACAAGTTGATTGCTATTTTCCTAGAAAAGAGAACCAACTGCCTTTAAATTGACATGGATCTGCGATAAAGGACGATAGAAAGTAGATAGAGTGATCAGTTGAGGAGGACTTTAACGAGGTATGAGCCAATGGTAGGTTGTTAATGCATCCTAGAGAGAGGGCAGACAAACCAAGTGCACGTTGGAATTCTTTCCAGCCCTGTACGCTATTTCCCTAAGACCCTCCTCTAGACGAATGAAGATTTAAGTGAAGTACTCCATTTCTATCCCACCTCTTGGACATAAACCGGACTGCAGTGATGCTAAGTCAGTGACAGGTGTCTGTGAGCTATTACAAACCCTATGTACACATTTGCATGACAGTTATCCTACTTACAGAGTTAGTGCAGCATGGCATGTAATTTCACATGTCAAACACCATTGTAATACATTTGTCTGTTTCCTTGCAACAGGAATTTTCCAACACTAATGATCATTTTATAGGACTGATACGAGCACAGTTTAATTTCTGGACCATAATTGGATGTGAACAATGAAAGCTATACATCTGCAGAAAGCTGAATTGTGCATGTATCACAAAGATCTACATTTTACTCTGCTGTAATTTTGTGATCTTAAAGTTTGTCACCATAGTGAGTGGAATAGAAAACTTGCAGGGTGGAGGCATGTCAGATGTTTGACATATATGTCCTACAGTAGATTATTAAGGGCATTGCACTCCACATGACTAATATTTTGGCAACCACATGGCTTTAACATATTGGCGTGTTTAAGTGCAGAACTGTGTAACCCTAGGAGTGTGTGTGTTTATGTTCTACGACAATTAGTCTCTTTCCAATACATTCTCGGTACTGGTCCAGACACTGGAACATTAATTATGAATTGATAACACAGTTGACTTACGTAAAATGATTCAAGCTCCGTCTGTCTCGAGCTCCATCATGCATAAACTGCACATTTCTTATCAACCATCTGTAATATCAACACAACACTCTCATATCTATTACACCGATAAGGGGTACTATCCTCCTCAACAAGTGTGCTTCTGGCGAGACCTTGTGCACTGGAGAGGTCTTTTGCACTAGGATGTGTGCTGTGAGTAAGGTTGGTGCAAAAGTATCTTTGCTGAACAGCATTCACAGTCTGGTATGTGGTACATGCTAAGTAATGGAGGTACGGTTTAGCGATGATACAGAAATTGGGAAGCATGCAGCTGTGTCATTGGTTGTCATTAAAATTATGGAAATCCCAGTAAAATTGCTAAAATTGATTGCACTATTAACTGCGGTGCCTATTACAGTACACTGATCACGCATCGACAGTGTCCTTTCCATCCCACCCGTGCACTTGCATGCAATTGACTACCACATAATGATTGACAGACATCACTTGTTTGAGATGGGGATAGTCTTGGTTGGAGCAACACCTTCAAGGAGAAGGCCAGCACGAAAGTAGGGATCATGTACATGACTGCAGTTTGAGGAATCAATGTTCTTGTTCTCTCTGAAATGGAACATCAAGCATCTGTTACCCTATCACTGTGGAAGATGAGAAATGTAGAGATCGTCACCTTCAGACAGCTGTTTGGAAACATTCCACAAAGCTGCAAACTCTTCCAGTTTCTGCATGTTGCGATGACTTCCACATTATTGTTAATAAGAAACACCGACTTTCTCTTTTATTTCAACCATTCTGCATGTTGTGTGAGCAGCATAGTTAACACCATTCTCTGTCCAGCTTTGTGTGAGAGCCAGTGGATCGAAATGTGTTAATGTTGGTTTAGCGCCCGAATTAGAATTCGAAGGCATGATGGAAAAACAAAATGTATGGTGGTGTACAAAACTGTGGTCATACACTACTTGGATGTGTTACAGCAGAAAAAACAATGTGTCAAATTGCTTATGAAAGAACAACAGACAGACCCTCTCTTGCTATTGATAGTCTGTGGGATATGGTCCTCCTACAGTACAGGTGACGAAACTGGTCTGTTCAAGGGGCTTTAATCACTGGCTGCCTGCTCCAATGAACGAATACCCGTAAATTTAATAGGATCGCCACATATGCTCGATGTCAGCATGCAGATGGCATTTGTATTAAACATATCCAAAGAGATGGATGCAGTAATATCTTATCAAGTTCTCTACTGGGTGATGTTAGTGGAGTTTTTATAGTTCATAGTTTCCCTGTGTTGGATGGTAGAAAATAACGAGGACAGAGAGAATGTTTGAGTGACAGACATGAATGCACACTGAGGAACACAGATCTCCTTTTGACTGCAGCACCTGATATTTACAACTTCTCTGTGCTGTTACCTGTGGGAGATTTCATATGTGATGAGGCATTTGTTCACTTTAAGAGAGTGTGAAAGTACGGAGGCATCCTGTGACAGAGGTAGAGCATGCATTTAGCACTCTGTCATGAGCCAAAAATACATTTAGTATCCTAGTCCTGTCATGCAGGACATAACAGATATGAATGTGATTAGAACAGATTTTTTTCTTGCCGATGGGAAAATACTCAGACGAAATTTAGCCTATGAAACAGTGTTGTACATGATTTCACAACAAGTAACGATGAAAATTTGTGTATGCTCTGATTTCTTCTATCTTCGAAAATAACTAGCATAAAAGGGAGAAATCTGCATTGCATGTGAGAAATTCGATGTGTATGGTCAACAACATTGCTGTCTCAGATGTGGTAAAATGGGTTTTTTAAACTGAAGAGAGTCTCTGTCAGGGTGGAACTGGTTATAGCTACTGCATACATCCATGCCACAGAAGTTTGTTTCACAGTACACTGCGGCTGTCAACAGGAGCGGTCAGAAGGCTTTGCTGACTGGAAGTTACAGATTAGCTCAGCCTGTGATGGGTGGTTTGGTACAAAGAATGCACCGACCTACCTGATCTTCACCACAGCAGCGGGGGCTGGCAAGGTGACCAGTGTGCTGTGTGAGCGGCGATATAAGCGGATCTGTGTGTTGCATAAGAGGATTCAATATGATGGGTGTTTGCACTGGACGATTATTTCCCCAATATGTGACCACAGCTCGTTGCAAAAGCGATGGCAACAAGCATGCCAGGCCAGAAACAGTACTGTTAGTGTCCATCTGCAAAAAGTGGAGGACAGTGCTCCCACATCAGCAGCAGCAATTTGACAGGTAAATCGAATAAGAACCAATCTGAATACTCCATTCACAGGAAGTTCCATGATGTCAGAGGGTCACAAGACATCCTTTGTGGGGGCATAGGAGTCTCTTCAGACTGGTTTGAACAAGATGGGGGCAGAGCAAGGTCTCTACAGACAGTTCCATGATGTCAGAGAGTGACAGGATATTTTTTTTCTTCGAGTGTTCAGAGGGAAGTCCAGGCAGACCAGCCTCCTCTCGTTAAGACTGGTGGGGTGCTGTCCCCCACCGCCATTGTTCTACAACTCGAGACCAGCATTTGCAGGACATTAAAAACTCGACCAATAATTTTAGCCATTTTTCGCATCTGTAGGACAGAATCTTTTATACATCCCATGTGCTGTGGGTCTGTTTTTTTCATGTTCTGTTGTTGACTTCGAAGTATGCACGAACTCTTAGACATGCAATTTTTTTGTTTTTTTTTGTCTGTGTTCAGACACCAGTGTGCTTCGAAAAGTGAGGAAAATGAAAAATAAGAGCCTCAGCATCCCAGAATCGAGCAGCAAATATAAACTAATCCCACTCAGCATTTCCTTGTGTTATTGGAATAATAAACTGTTGCAACATTTTTAATATTCCATACTGTTTTGTCACCCACAATTTTTTTAAATAAACAATATTTCATACATTGCAGTCAGTTTCCTGATAAATTCTTTAAATAAATAAATAAAATATATTCCAAACACTGCCTTGTACCCTATAACATGTTTAAAAAAATATTCCACACATTACCTAATCTACAGAAATTGTTTAAACAATGTTCTATACATTGAAATCGATTTCACGCCAAATTATTTACATAAATAAATAAACTATATTCCATACACCACCTTTTATTCTATAAATTGTATAACTAAACAATATTCCACACATTACCTTTCTACCAGATGTTGTTTAAAGAATATTCCATACACTGCAATCGATTCCCTGCCAACTACCCAATCAACTGAGTCCTTTTCCCTGCCAGTTCCCAGGTGGGGGATGGAAGGGGGAAGGCTGGAGAATTTCCCAGAGGAGGAGAGTTCAGTTAGTTGATCGATTTAATCAGTTAATTAGAGTATCAAAAGTACACTTGTATTGGTAAGGGGAGTTCCGAGGCAGGTGGGAGAGGAAGAAAGGGAGAGGGAGGAGGAGGTGAAGGAGTAGGGCTGGGGGTTTCTCTGAAATATCCCCAGGGGTTCATAATCTGCTTAGTAGAACAATAGGTTAAGAATCTGTCAATCACAGGAGAACAATAGGTTTTCTGCTGAATGGATGCTTGCCCTTGATGTAAGCAACCCACGCTAACAAAACGCCCCAGAGTGAAGGTTGTCCTGCTACTGACCAAGTCCCACAGACTATCTATCTCAAGAGAGGGTTCCTGTGTTGTTCTTTCTTAAGCAGTCTGATACAGTGTTTTTCTGCTGTAACACATCCAAGCAGTGAATGTCTACACCTTTGTACATCGCCATACATTTTGTTTTTCTATGATGACTTCGAGGTTTGTGTCAAATGCTAAACTCATTTCAATCCATCAGCTCTCACAGAAAACTGGACATTGCACGGTATATGTTAAGCTGCGCCCACAACACACAGGATGGTTGAAATGAAAGACAGAGGCAGTGCTCCTTACTGACGAAAATATGGAAGACACCACAACATGTAGAAACTGGACAGGTTTGCAGCACTGTGGAGCATCTCCAGACAGCTCTCGGAATGTGATGACCTTTACATTTAAACTGATTTTTCATTGTGAAAATGGAAAATTAGTGTTCTATTTCCGAAGAGATGCAGAGCACTGATTCCTCCTATTGGTGGTGCATGTAGCACCCAGGTATATGATCGCTGTTTCGGTGTCCTAGGTGGTAAGTATCTTGGACACAAATCTCTGGACATTGCTTCTTTCATTTTTATGACCTGCAATGCATAACTGCATGTGGAACAAGGGGGTATTGTGCAGGACTTAACAACCCTTAGAGCACAGATAGTATGCACCAGCAGTTGTCAATGCCATTGGTGGAGAAATAGAATGATTTTCGCAGAGCCAGGTGAGCATATAAGTACCCTCATCCCTCCACATTTTACGTATTTTCAATAGATTTTCTTAATTTTACCAGGTTTTCCGTAATTTCAACGCATTTTACTCAATTACTCGAGGTTCAAACCCCCAGTCTCGGTGAGTTGCCTCATCAACAAAACGTCTCATAGCACAGACAGCGTTATGCTATCAGCCAATGATATTGCAACACAGTTGTCAATTTCTGTATCACTGCTAAACCACCCCTCCATTACTTTGTGAGGATCATACACATGTGGACACATTGCAAACCCCATTACAGTGCCTAGATCAGATGTCACAAATACTGTTCATTAGTGTAGGAAATAGCCATC
The DNA here is from genome assembly GCF_021461385.2 of Schistocerca piceifrons. Taxonomy (NCBI): domain Eukaryota; kingdom Metazoa; phylum Arthropoda; class Insecta; order Orthoptera; family Acrididae; genus Schistocerca; species Schistocerca piceifrons. Next base: position 193,441,517 of record NC_060141.1, read on the forward strand.
AGCAGAGAGAAAGAGCAAAAACGACATTCCTCAGCCTGAGCAATTTACAAAGTCGATAAAATTTTATTGTGGTTTCCCGTTTCCCCGTATGTGGATGGGAGTCACAAAGTATTCTCGCATTTGTAGGATAAAGTTTGATATTCAAAGATCTGCCTTTAATATCAAAACAAGGTACCCCTTCTTTGAGCTTATTGGCTAAGAATCGTGAGCAAAACTTTAGATAGCCTCCCTCTGTACATCTCGAAAGTCCTCCCCTGCAACATTGTCTCCAATTTAATTTGAAACTGACCAGAAGTAAGAGGATACTATATCCACTACATTCGACGTCTCGTGAGAGAACAGAATGAACTGAGTAACACGTGCTCCAAACTTATACAGACTGACACTAGTGATACAGACTGGTATTCTCATTACAGTACTGTAACTGCCCTTCTGCAATGACTGTTCCATACCAGTCCAACTCACATCACCTGCCCTGTTACATACGATCTCTCTAGGCGATTGCGTTCTGCGGAGAGTAGCACTCTTCATTGGTGTATAGTCATACGAGCCTGACACATCTGAGAGTATTGCGGTGACAGAACAGACGATTAAGAAGAAAAGAAAACGTATGATTTGTGCATAATGGAGCTCCAGATAGAAAGAGTTTGAAATATATTACGTAAATCATTTGTACTATCAGTTCTGTGGAACTATTGTAGTGTTTGGATTCCATACCAAGAAGGTAATGAGAAGAAAGGAATAGTCGTAATACATCAACACACACTCCTAAGGTTACACAGCTCTGCACTTAAGCATGCTGTAATGTTAAAGCAGTGAGGTTTCCGATACATTAGTCACATCGAATGAAGTGCTGTTAATACTACAATGCAGAAAATATATTTCCAACACATGACGTACAATCAACCTGCAAGTCTTCTATCCCATTCACTATGGTGAGAAAATTTAAGATGATAAAACTACTACCTTCCACACACACGCACACACACACACACACACACACACACACACAAACAATTTTTTGTGCTCCATTATATACATTACCGAATTTATAAAGTGGCACATAGAATGAACCTATTAGTTACAACTTCTCTGTGCTGTCGCCTTAAGAGACTTTGTAAATGATGAAGCATTTGGTTACTTTAAGAGAGTTCAAAAGTGAAGAAGTATCCTGTGACTGAGGTAGAGCATGCTCTTAACGCTCTGCCATGAGTCAAAAATGACTTTAATATTGTAGTTCGGTGATGCAGGATGTGGCAGATATTAAGCTGACAGTAACAATTTTTTTTCAACTGATGAGAGAATACTTAGCCTATGCCATAGTGTTGTACAGGATTTTCACAAGAAGTAACGATACTTTAACGATGTGAAAACATGTGTATGCCCCGATTTCTTTTGTCTTTGAAAATAACTTGTATAAAAAGGAGAAATCTACATTTCATTGATATATTTGAAGTGTATGGTCAATAACACCCCAGTCTCAGATTGGGGAAAAGGATGTTTTAAACTGAGGAGAGCGCCATTAGAACTATGCGTCTAAGCTCTTTTTCTCACAATATCTGCAGCCAGTGATATGAGGCTTCGGTTGACTGGAAGTTGTGGATTAGCTTGGCCTCATGTGACCAACAGATGTGAAGTATGCTCCAACTTCTGGCTCACACCTGCAGTATGCTGGGTGAGCAATAATAGAAGTGGACATCTGTTTTGCTTGAGAAGATTCAATGTGATGGGTGTTTGGACTGGACGACTATGCTGCCCATGAAAACTGATTGGTTGACCGTTTGGTAACAGTCGCTCCACCCTCTGATCATTTGGCAGGGCCAGCGTGTGCATGCTGGGGGTGGGTGTGCACCTGCTGGTGAGGCCATTGCGTGTGTGGGTCTCTCCAGACTGGCTCCCATGCCACGGGGCATGTTGTTCCAGCTGGTGGCACGAGCGTGGCTCCCAGCTCTCGGCAGATGATGTGCTCTTCACGATCATGAGTGTGTCTGATTGGAGGGATTTTTTTCACCACATATGTTTAGTGGAAATGTCGTGGTGTAGGACGGCGCTTGTGTTTTCAAACATTGGTCTATACAGGGCCTTGGATATATTTAGTGCTATGATCTATCTATGACGGTAATGTAATTAATTGACTTCATATTGTTTGTTTGTGATTCTGAGATGTTCAAAATAGCCTGTGTTATGAAGAAAAACCATTGTAGGTTGGTAGTGAGTGTTTTAAATGATCTATTTGACTCCCCTAAACCGTTAAACAATTACTTTGATAGGGTAGTGCAAATGGACTGTTTCGCTCTATTGCGATATCGAAATTGCGTCAGCTGTCCTTGTCCCCAACATTAGCCAGTAGGAGCACAGTATTCTGAGAGGAGATGAAAACCTCCATCTGTGTGTTCGGAGACATTGATTCACACACAAACAAAAAGTAGCCACTGGAGAGAGGCAGAGACAAGACGTGAATCCGGAATTTTCCAGTCAACAGAAGTTAGCAACTGACGCTTTGTTTGGGGCCACAAGATCAAAGGAGGCTGACATCAGGTCTGTGGTCGGTGGTATTTAGTATTGTGATCTGTAATAAGGACACTGGTGGTTTCTACCTCAATGGTGGTGCCCAGACGACAGATACACACGTGAGCATCCTTAAGCGGGTACTATACCATACTTCATTCCATTCCTCGGTGCTAACAGTTATTACATCGTGGGAAGCTGTGATGCGGGGGGGGGGGGGGGGGGGGTGATGTGGGCTATAGCCGAGTGGGGGAGCCATGTCTCCTGCAAACTGATTTAATAAAGAATATGCATCAGTATATCATTGACAGTGATCTGAATTTCGTGTTGTGAGATCGTTCCTCTCCAACACAGATTGAGTTTATTTCTCACTAATTTTTTCTGAGAAGGGGGAGAGGAGGCGAGGGGTGAGGTATAGGGCATTCTCTGGTGTGGCATTGTGCACTGGCACAGTCGATCCCTGCATGTCAAGGTGAGCGTGTGGAAAGAATTCCTAATTTTTTAAATATACAATATAGTGGTCGAACTTTGTGTCTGTGAGAGAATAGCACACAAGAAAATTCCTTTGGCAAAATGTGTAAGTAAAGAATATTCCCATAAATTGTTTAAATAAACATCAGTATAATGAGCATACAAAGACATTCCAGCAATACTTACTTAGCAATCATATACAACCGCTCGCTCACCGATAGATCTGTATCTACAGATTGGAAAATTGCGCAGGTCGCACCAGTGTTTAAGAAGGGTAGTAGGAGTAATCCATTGAACTACAGACCTATATCATTGACGTCGGTTTGCAGTAGGGTTTTGGAGCATATAATATATTCAAACATTATGAATTACCTCTAAGGGAATGATCTATTGATACGTAATCAGCATGTTTTCAGAAAGCATCGTTCTTGTGCAACGCAGCTACCTCTTTATTCGCACGAAGTAATGGCCGCTATCGACAGGGGATCTCAAGTTGATTCCGTATTTCTATATTTCCGGAAAGCTTTTGACACCGTTCCTCACAAGCGACTTCTAATGAAGCTGTGGGCCTATGGGGTATCGTCTCAGTTGCGCGACTGGATTCGTGATTTCCTGTCAGGAAGGCCGCAGTTCGTAGTAATAGACGGCAAATCATCGAGTAAAACTGAAGTGATATCAGGTGTTCCCGAGGGAAGCGTCCTGGGACCTCTGCTGTTCCTGATCTATATAAATGACCTGGGTGACAATCTGAGCAGTTCTCTTAGGTTGTTCGCAGAAGATGCTGTAATGTACCGTCTAGTAAGGTCATCCGAAGACCAGTATCAGTTGCAAAGCGATTTAGAAAAGATTTCTGTATGGTGTGGCAGGTGGCAGTTGACGCTAAATAACGAAAAGTGTGAGGTGATCCACATGAGTTCCAAAAGAAATCCGTTGGAATTCGATTACTCGATAAATAGTACAATTCTCAAGGCTGTCAATTCAACTAAGTACCTGGGTGTTAAAATTACGAACAACTTAAGCTGGAAAGACCACATAGATAATATTGTGGGGAAGGCGAGCCAAACGTTGCGTTTCATTGGCAGGACACTTAGAAAATGCAACAAGTTCACTAAAGAGATAGCTTACACTACACTCGTTCGTCCTCTGTTAGAATATTGCTGCGCGGTCTGGGATCCTTACCAAGTGGGATTGACGGAAGACATCGAAAGGGTGCAAAAAAAGGGCAGCTCGTTTTGTATTATCACGTAATAGGGGAGAGAGTGTGGCAGATATGATACGCGAGTTGGGATGGAAGTCATTAAAGCAAAGACGTTTTTCGTCGCGGCGAGATCTATTTACGAAATTTCAGTCACCAACTTTCTCTTCCGAATGCGAAAATATTTTGTTGAGCCCAACCTACGTAGGTAGGAATGATCATCAAAATAAAATAAGAGAAATCAGAGCTCGAACAGAAAGGTTTAGGTGCTCGTTTTTCCCGCGCGCTGTTCGGGAGTGGAGTGGTAGAGAGATAGTATGATTGTGGTACGATGAACCCTCTGCCAAGCACTTAAATGTGAATTGCAGAGTAATCATGTAGATGTAGATTTAGATGAGTGTGAAATCCATAACTCAGACTGTTTAAATAAATGAATGAACAGTGGAAAATTGTTCCTAATTCTTTAAATAAATAAATAAGCAGAGCGAAATTGTTTAAGTAAATACTGTATGGATCCCCAAGTCTGGAAACTCAACACAGACTGAGCGAGTTTCCCGCCAATTTTTTCCAGGTGTGCAGGAGGGGATTGGGAGGGGGAGGGGGTGGGAGAAGGGTGGGCGAGAGGTCAGGATTTCCCAGAGGGGTGAGGCAAGGACCCACATGCCAGCTGTTGAAAATCCATGACATCATCAGAGGGTGGGGGGAATTAATTTATTAATTTGATATCAGTTTTATATCAAAAGTGCGCTCATAGCGATTTTGCCCTACTACTGTGCACTACATCAACATTATTGCGGGCCACCTGCATCCCTTCATGCTTGATGTCTTCTGTATCAAATGCCATAATCTTACTATATTCGTTTAAGGAGCATTACAGCAGAATCAGCTTGATGTTCCTAAAAGAAAATATTTTTCTCTATCGATTGTAATTTATTTCCATTTTAATTTTATTTGGCGTAGTACAATGTTTCGGATGTGTAGCAATTCTCAAGTAAATCTCTAATCTGTGGTTACATCTGTTTTGGATTACAGTCATTTAACCAAAAACATAATACATTAATACATAGTGAATGGGTTAAACATTTTACTTGAGCATGCTACACAGCAGGAAGGTCACATTATGCAAAAAAAAAAAAAAAAAAAAAAAAAATTCTTTCCAGGAAATTATCATAGATTTTAACCCTGTTGCAGCTAAATTATTTTCTTTTCAGGTTAGGTTGATGTCTTGCCCACAAAATGTGCCTGGTCTGAGTCAAATGGAACATACCAGGGATGCGGCCCAGGGCCAGCTTCAAACCTTCAAATGTGTTTGAATTCCTAAGGGACCAAACCGTTGAGGTCATGAGTCCCTAAACTTACACACTACTTAAACTAACTTATGCTAAGAACAACACACGCACCCATTTCCGAGGAAGGATTCGAATCTCCGGTGGGAGGGGCCGCGCAAATCCGTGACATGGCGCCTCTAACCACGCAGCCACTCCACGCGGCGGCCAGCTTCACGCCCGCGACACACTGGCCCGTAATGTACGGGAATTGATAACCTGTTCGTAGGAGTCTGGTGCCAGGTAGTTCCTAAAATCTAGAAACGGTATTTAGAATTCAAGGTGTGCAATATCGTTGCTGTACTGCATTCCAAATGTGGACGAACATATTATTAAGCAGACGGTCATAACGTTTTGAATCCGTTTTCAAGTTTACTTCACCAAGAAAGATATAGAAGTACGGCTTCACTTTAATTCTCGAATCACTGCAACTGTGAGTTGAGAAAGAGCTAAAATCGATAAAATTGAACAAGGCTGCAAGTATCATTGTCAGATTTTATGCAGAATTTGCAGTTTAATTAGTTCCCATTTTAACCGTAACATATTTTAACCCTAATATATCGTAATGTTCGAATCAAAAAACTGTGCCCGGTGGTTGGAAGAAAGCGCATATCACACCCGTCTGTAAGAAGGTTAGCAGAAGTGATACACAAAACTACTGTTCAGTCTCACTGGCGTCCACGTGTTGTAGAATCACAGAGCGTCTCGAAAAGAATGATTTCCTCCGTGCCAAACAGCATGGATGTCTAAAATGCCGGTCAAACGAAACACAACGTACCATTTTCGCATATGACTTCCTTGAAAGCCATCGATCAGTTCTTGATTTCCGGAAATCATTTGTTTGCCTTACTACAACACCAATGTTTATTGACATAAAGTACTACCACAAGGGGGATCAAATAAAATCAGCGAATGAAGTGAGGACGTCTTAGTAGATAGGACGCAGCGTATTATCTCTTATGAAGAATCATCGACTGAAGTACTCTTAAAGCTTTTGAAATAAAACAAACTTTATTATCAACGTCTTATTATTCATGTCTACATCTTTAATTCTCAACATAGTCACGCCGGCAACGAATACATTTTTCCCAACGAAAGACAACTTAGTTGATACCATCACTGTATAGCGTTTGACTTTGTTAATGCGGCCACAACCTCATCTCTGCTTGCACAGCTTCATCAAAATGTAGCCGTCAAACTTTTTTTTTGAAGTGCTGGAAGCAAATGAAAATCGGATGGGGTCAAGTCAGGACTGTATTGAGGTTGATCGAAGACAGTGAAACCAAGACATCGGACTTTTGGGGATATCGCAGTGTTCGCATGTGGCTTGGCTTTTGCTGAAGGAGATGGTACTCCATGGACGAGCTCTTCTGCGGTTAGAAATTCGAGTAGAGCACGCTGTTTCTCACCACCGACGTAGTTACGGCACACACCCATGCCGCACGCTACAATTCGGAACCGTGTAATACACCAACCGTTATTGAGAACAGAATAAAAATTTGGGAGGCATTATTTTTCAGTTGCTCTTTTACAAATAAATTCAGGATTAACCCAAAGAAGTATAATAATACTCTTGCTGTTCATTCTGTATGTTAATATCTTGGTAATCAATATTAATTGTAACTTCGGAGCATTTGTAGATGATGAAATATCTTATAATGAGTAAAACCTACTGAAAGGTGCATAGATATTCAATCAGATCTTGATAAGATTTCAATTAGAAGCAAAAATGGTAACCTCCTTTAAATGTACAGCTATGTAAAACTGTACATTTCATATAATTCACAAAAGTAATGTCGTAGGGCTACAGCATCATTGATTTATAAATATTCATACAGCTGTAGGAATTTCTTGTAAAAATGTGTGTTTGTACGAAATGGAAAAATCGCATAGCCTGTCAAAAGTAAAGCAGGCGACAGACTTCGGTTCATAGGCAAGATACTGAGATAATGCAGTCAATCTACAAAGGAGACTGCTTACAAAAATATCGACCACCCATTATTAGAATATTAAACCACAGAGGACTAGCAGGGGATATTGAACGTACACAAAGAAAGAGCGTGAATGGTGACAGATTTGTTTGACTCATGGGAGAGCGTCACGGAGATGCTGGAGAACCTGAACTGGCACACGATTGAATATAGACGCTCGCCGCGCGGGATTAGCCGAGCGGTCTCAGGCGCTGCGGTCATGGACTGTGCGGCTGGTCTCCGAGGAGGTTCGAGTCCTCCCTCGGGCATGGGTGTGTGTGTTTGTCCTTAGGATAATTTAGGTTAAGTAGTGTGTCAGCTTAGGGACTGCAGACCTTAGCAGTTAAGTCCCACAAGATTTCACACACGTTTGAACATTTTGAATATAGACGCTCACTATCCCGCGAAAGCCTACTACAGCGTTCCAAGAACCAGTATTAATGAAGAATCGATATGCATGCGGCAGCATGCACTACCTGACATGCTCCAAAGCGCAGCGCGTAAAAATGGGACTCTTCCGGGGCTCATACGTCGTGTTCTGTTGGTGATACAAAGGTTTCGCGAAAGCCCTTGTTCTCGGGAGCATTTGTTTACCCGGCAGAAGAATCGTCTTAGTGGCACCAACCTACAGTACAGTTAAATGGCAAAAGGAGCAAAGCGTTTGATTCTTTTTGCATTTGATGTGGTCTCCAATGGGCCTTAAGTTGCTTAAGAAGCCACCATTACTTCATGGGTGGTTCCTTCGAAAACCCCAAAAACAGCGTTTCTTGACGTTCTTTTCGCACCAAAACAGAAATGTAAACATACGATTAAGACCTCATATAACCTTTAAATTTTTTAATGTCTTTCCTAGATAGAGGTTCAAAGCTTCCCTACTTGTACACGTAGAATCCCGTCTGAGGCGAAAACATAGTTTATTAAATGACACAGCGCGGAGAAATAAGGTGTGAAGTGTATCCGTTATCATCAGAAAGTTTCTGGGAAACCCATGTTGCTGTAATGAAGCCTCACGTGCAAAATCAGGTATGAAGTGTAAAATTACTTTTGTGTTATTTCAATTTCGCATAAGCAACCTGCCTAAATTTTACTGACCAACACATTTGTTTTCGTGTGAGTGTCATGCTCTGATGTGGCAGGGAAAAGAGAACCAGCGGGAAAATTCTCCTATTAGTACAAAAAAGGCGAATATGCTCCTGTTTAAGAGTCTGACTGGAAAGTGGGGTACCAACTGCCTCATTCATTCTTTAGTAGCACTTTTCAAATGTTTTCCCAAAAATTTTGGCATACGCACATATTCGCGCTTTGTTGTGCTGAGAGAGAAGGAGACAGTGGCAGTGGGATATAGATGGAAAAATAGTAAATACTGAAAGATAGTAGACAGTGGTTGTGAAATGGAAAGGGCGAAGGAGACAACGACATATGAGAGAAAGAGAGGGACACATTGACAGTGGAACATACCTGACAATGACAGAACAGAGCTAGGAAAAGAGTGAAAGAGGCATTTCCTGTCGGTGATAAACAAAGAGGAGGAGAAAGTGGAATTGAGTAAGAACCAGTGATAATTAGAGACAGTCTATGGCAATGAAAACGAGGAAGTGAGAGATATTGACTGTGAGAAGAGACAGCAACAGTAGGAAGGAATGAATGACATAGAAACAGTGAGACAGAACGCAAGGAAGACAGTGACAGCAAGAGGAGACAGTAGTAGTAGGACAGAACGAAGGCCGTGAGACAGGAGACAGTGAGAGAGACACACAAAGAGATGGTGACAATGAGTTGGGCTGGATGAATGAGTAAGAATAAGCTAGTGGGAATGGATGGGTATGAGTGACTTACAGCGACGGACTAATGGGTGTGAGCGACTTACAGTTACAGAAGTATGTGGAAGTGAGAGGTGAGTTCCATGTTACAAAGAAAACGAATATGGCCGCATGCTAAAATTTTTGGGAAGGTTTCTAAAGGTGTTGAGGAATGTAGAATGAGGCAACTTGTACCGCACTTTTCAGTCAAGCTGTTTTAAACAGGAGTATATTCGCGGTTTTTGTGCTCCGCTAGGGGTGTTTTTCAGCTGGCCTACAAAAATATATCAGCTGTCTACATATAGCTCCCACACAAACCTTGAAGATAAGACTAGATTAATCACAGCGTTCGCTTAGGCATTTAAGTAGTCATTTTTTCCCACGCCTCGTACGTAACTCGAACGGGAAGAGACCCTAATACTCTCTGGTATGCCCTTTACATTAGTTTACAGGCTATATGTTTAGCTACAGGTGTAGACATAGTTCAGTTGCTTGGCTATAACTCAACCCTTATACGTGAAGCAGTAATAAGAGAAAAACAATGCCAATTATGTGTACGCAATAAAGCAGCCAAATACAATTAGTAATTTTCAATATAAGCTTTCAGGTGCAATGCAGCATCTTTGATTAATACGCAGTTCAAATCAGAGTCAATTAATAAGCCGAAAACATGCCAGTAACAGCTTCTTTAAGTGAATACTTCATACATGATAACAATAATGGCTCATTCACACTATTTTTCAAAAAAGGACGGAGGTAGCACTTCAGACAGAGAAAATATAAACTACACTTAACTCCAAAGTTAACTGTGACTGAAGTCACTTCTATTCTCAGATCAAAAATATTTGAGACTACACAAAGATTACCTCAAGGCTCCTATCATTATGCCCAGCATCTGAGGGCACGTTCACTCTACTCCACGCTGGAACAGGTTTTAGTTTCCGCCGTAGCTCACAAGTTTTATTTCTCTCGAAAACAATCGGTAATTTCAAAATACGGCAATGACTACTTGTCTACTTGCCAAAATAAGTATTGTTAACAAATTTTTTCATGCATAAATTATATTCATCGTTCAACGTTCTGTGATATGCCAGTTCCATAATTCGTGTTCTTAAGTGAAATAGGAGCATTTTTAAAGTGCTTCATTAAGTCGAAAAAGTATTATTTATTGGTGGAGCCACAGCATTACAAAATGAAGAAAGGAAAGGATAGCCACATTGGCTGAAGCAAACCCGAACCTTGTCGAAGTCAGCACGGAACTTGCACTTGTCAATCAATGCAATACAATAGCCACATTGATCAGTGACCATCTGGCATGTAGTTTTGCATTTCTAGGAGAGTTAATTGACGTATTATGTTCATTATAGGTGCAGAAGCCATAGAACGTGGAGTTTTTACAGCCCTTAATATTACGCTCGGTCAAGCATTTGGTTAAGATTTTATATTGTAATATAAGGTCCTCCACTGCACATATATTATTTTTCATTTTTTTCTGTCTTTGCCGTAATATGACAACATAATGCACATACTGTAGTTTATCACAGTCTTTGTTTTGTTGTTGTACTCGTCGTTTATCCCCGTTTTGTGTACATTTATCATATATTTTCATTTTGAGAAATGTATTAATTTACATAGCATAAGTCACTTATATGTCAGTCATATTTTGTCATCTTACCCACTATGTGCAGTGATGTTTTAAAACTAACTATATGTCAGTGCATTTATATTATTATGCGTTCAGAGTACGTATTTTAGGGTGAAGTGCCTCTATTCGTCTTCTTACGTGTCTGTAAAACTTGACTTGTAAATAATAGTACGAACTGCGTAACTACGAGATTACCAGGTAATCATCGTTACCTTTAGATCCTACTGATTAAGTACTCGGCTAATTTGAATACCTTATGCTTCAGATTTTTTTTTTTTTTTTTTTTTTTTTTTTGCATATCATGTTTGTATAGTTAGCTAAATATTCTGTGCGACGGCTCTGTCGAAAAGTATTATGCATCGTTAATATAATTAGATTAGATATGTGTTGTCATAATGTATATGCACCACTGATGTAATTGATGTTACATTTGTCCGTTATTACTTTATAATGTATACAGTCTGATTTTACTAAACGAAAGACTTTTTTCCACTGTTTTGTCATCTTACCCACTATGTGCAGTGATGTTTTAAAACTAACTACATGTCAGTGCATTTATATTATTATGCATTCAGAGTTCGTATTTTAGGTTGAAGACCTAGGTTGCTGGTTATAAGCCAATTTTCTAATGTGCAACTGATTTCAAAGATGGTAGCCAAACAAAGATAAACACATGACAACTTCTCAGTCTATCAAATGGAAGTCCGGCGGCTCTACAGAGAGTCGGAATCACAGGGGAACAACGGCTGCCGCTAGGCTAAACCTCCGGCGGCAAACGTGAGCTGTGACGCCAGTGCCTCAGCCATCAGTACGCTTGGCGGTCCTGAGTGATGACAGATCCATTTTCAGAAGTCCACTTGCAATCCATCAACGCATAAACTCACGTTTGCTGTCGAGTAGTTGGCCTACGGACAGGCTTCGATCCTTATACTTTTGAAGCTATGTACCGTAGTTGGATGACGTTTTGGAACATGACTTTCATTCTCAATTTGGTCCTCGAGATACTCTCTCCAAACTCTCGAAGTATATCGCTAGAGTTCGGGTTCGCCCTGTAAATGTGAATATAGACGTAGAAGCGGGCTCCGCTGGCACTTTCTCGCAGCAGGAAGGCCCGGACTGCCGCGTCTCGGCCCTGCTGCCGCTATTGCTTATATTTGCAGATAAAGAGACGACGCCGCATCTAGTGGCCGCTTATAAGGCCGAGATTCCTCCGGCTTGCCGGGAAACGCAAAGTGTTCACCATGTGGCCAGCATCTGCCGGCCGTTTCTTGGGGTGCATAAGCGGATGCGTCATTTCTTTATATTATTCCGGAGGAAGCCGAGGAGGAAAGGGGCGGTATCAAAGCCTTACCAACTGCCCACACGCCGGACTCTGGGGAGAACAGCGGCGGCAATTGTGGAGCGCTGCTGCGGAATTCTGATTCTGCTGCGTGACAGGCCGCGCCCGTGAAATATTCCGCCGCCGCGAGGAGAGGCGGATAGTTCTCAACTTCCCGTTTCCCTCTGACAGCCAGCTTCCGGGTGGCGTTCTGCGGAAGATTTACTTCTGCCATGGCTGCTGGGGACGCGATTGAATTTTCTCCAGCGAATGTCATTCGTACTAAAGTCACGCGTCTCCCAAAATACCTACAATGCAAACTGCCTCCAATTCGTATGAAATGTATGCCTACTAACAGAACAGCATCACCTTGCGTTGAGCCTAGACTTCTGCTTGGGACCAGTCACGCTTACAACAAGTATCGTTATCTTCGTAAACGCTTCGTGAGACTTGTGCTAACTATTACAATCCGACTCTGAGATGATATTCACAATATGACAGTCGAAAATTCCTGCATTCATTTAAAGAAGTAACTTATTTGTGATTATCAAGTTACAACAAACAAAGAACCGTCTATGACTTTCTAATTAATTATTATGCAATGTACAGGATAGAGTAATTAGAATAAAATATTCTGTAGAACATGTGTCCACTTTTTTTGGTTACAGGGAAACATATCTTACAATATAGCCGGCCGCGGTGGCCAAGCGGTTCTAGGCGCTTGAGTCCGGAACCGCGTGACTGCTATGGTCACAGGTTCGAATCCTGCCTCGGGCATGGATGTGTGTGATGTCCTTAGGTTAGTTAGGTTTAAGTACTTCTAAGTTCTAGGGGACTGATGATCTCAGGTGTTAAGTCCCATTGTGCTCAGAGTCATTGGAACCTTTTTTTCCTTACAATATAAACCTAAAAAATATTCACAGAAGGTGTTAAGCAAAGGCAAGGGTTTAATAATCAAATTAGGAGGAAACACAGATTGTTGCGCTCTAAGTTCAAAAAAGAACGCGCAGATGTCGACAGGCAATAGTTGCAGAACTTTGTTCGTCTGCAGGAAGATCAATGCGCGAAGTATATGTCTACTTCCACCGTCATACCTTAGCGAAAGATCTTGCCGTGAACCCAAGAAAATTGTCCTACGTGACATCGTAAGGCGGGTCGAAGGCTCCTACCCAGTCACCGGCAGACCAGTCGGGGATAGTAATAGAAGACAGCAAAAGGGAGGCTGAAGTTCTATATTTCACGTTTCAGAAATCAGTCACGCAGGAGGATCGTATAAACAAACCATCTTTTGAATGTCGCACAGACTCTCCCATTGCGGGCATAGAAACAGGCACCCCTGACAGTGAGGAGGGAATTGAAAGAGTTGAAAACAAAAAAATCCCGAAGTCGAGGTTGAATTCCAATTAGGTTTTACAGACAGTACTCTGAGGCAATCCCCCTTTACTTGGCTTGCATTTATCGCGAGTGTCTCACACAGCGCAAATTCCCAAGCTACTGGAAAAAAGCGCAGGCGACTCCTGTATATAAGGAAGGTAAAAAATAGACCTGCCTAATTATTGACCAATATCCTTAAAATCGGTTTGTTGCAGAGTTCTGGAACATGTTCTGACTTCGAACATAATGCACTGTCTTGAAACAGCACAGATTTAGAAGGCATTGCTATTGTGAAACTCAACTTTCCCTTTTTTCACACGATTTTTGCGAACCACGGATGAAGTGCAACGAACAGAGTCATTATTCCTAGAGTTCTGAAAATTTTTGACACTGTGCCCCGCTACACTCTGTTGACGAAGGTCCGAGCGTACGGATTAGGTTCCCAGATATGTGAGTGGCTCGAAGAAATTTTTAAGTAATGGAACCCAGTACGTTGCCCTCGATGCAAGAGTATCCCAGGGAATTGCGATACGACCTATCTCATTCTCTATGTACATAAGTGGCCTGACGGACACGATAAGCAGCAATTTGCAGCTGTTTGCTGATGATGCTGTGGTGTAGGTATCGTCGTTGAGTGGCTACAGGAATATACGGCATGACTTACGCAGAGTTGCTAGTTAGTGTTATGAATGGCAGCTTGCTCTAAATGTCGAAAAATCTTAGTTAACGCGGATGAGCAAAAACAGTCCTGTAGTGTTGGAGTACAGCGTTAGTAGTGTGCTGTTTGACACAGTCACATCGATTAAATATCTAGGCGTAACGTTACAAAGTGATGTGAAATGGAATAAGAACGTAGGTTCGTAGTTGGGGAGGCGAATGCTCGAATTCGATTTATTGGGAGAATTTTGGGTAAGTGTAGCTCATCTATAAAGGAGACGGCGTATAGGATGCTAGTGCAACCCAGTTCTTGAGTTACTGCTCGAGCGTTTGGGATCCCCACCGGCTCAGATTAAAGGAAGACCTCGAAGCAATTCAGAAGCGTGCTGTTCGATATGTTACCTATCAGCACGCAAGTATTACGGAGATGTTTCTTGAACTCAAATGGGAACCCTGACGACACTCTTTCCGCGAGGTACTATTGCGGAAATTTAGACAACCAACATCTGAGGCCGACTGCAGAACGATTCTACTGCCGCCGACGTACATTTCGTGTAAGGACCACGAAGATATCATGCGAGAAACTATGACTCGTGCGGAGGTTTATAGGTGCTCGTTTTTTCCTTGTTCTGTTTTCTAGTGGAACAAGAAATGAAATTAGTGGTAGTGGTACGTAGCATCATCCGCCGTGCACCGTATGGCAGCTTACGGGGTATGTATGTAGATGTAGAAATCATTAAGTTCAAACCTGATTTTCGTAAATTCTTCCTCTAACTAGAATAAATTTCTCTTGACATCTTCTCGTGTAGTACTTCTGAGGTCGTCGTGGCGTTCTTTTATGAGGGCAGCGCTGTTGATATCCCGAATGTCAATGCGTCTTTGTTGTTTACTTTCGTCTTTGCAGACTCCGCCTTTCAACCATCCCCACAGACAAAAACCTAGGTCTGAGAACCTTGCTGACCAAGAAACGCGACCATTTCTGCCGCTCCATATTGCGGTGTACGCTGGATTTAGAGCAGGTCTCACCTGACGACTAGAATTTGCAGGGGCACCGTCATGCTGGAAGAACAGATCAATCCTTGTAGCCAGTGGAACCTCTTACAATAACTTTGGAAGCTCTTTTTCAAGGAAGTCTAGATAACAGAACCCTGTAAGGCGATGCGGTAACACAACAGCCCCGTCAACTAGCTATCACCGAACGAGGTGGCGCAGTGCTTAGCACACTGGATTTGCATTCGGAAGGACGACGGTTCAATCCCGCGTCCTGCCATCCTGATTTAGGTTTTCCGCGATATCCCTAAATCGCTCCAGGCAAATGCCGGGATGTTTCCTTTGGAAGGGCACGGCCGAGTTCCTTCCCTAATCCGATGAGACCGATGAGCTCGTAGTTTGGTCTCTTCCTCCAAACAACCCAAACTCAACTAGTTATCATACAGCACCACAAAATTACCGAGAAACATTATTAAATATGTGGTTTTACGTCGAACTCCCGCTGTGAGTTACGAGTATTACTCATAACATCACGAGTCAAAATGGCTTCAACAGTAAACGAGGATAACTGGATTGAGTTGAGTTGAGTTGTTCGGGGGAAGAGACCAAACTGCAAGGTCATCGGTCTCATCGGATTAGGGAAGGACGGGTAAGGAAGTCGGCCGTGCCCTTTCAAAGGAACCATCCCGGCATTTGCCTGGAGCGATTTAGGGAAATCACGGAAAACCTAAATCAGGATGGCCGGATGCGGGATTGAACCGTCGTCCTCCCGAATGCGAGTCGAGTGTGCTAGCCACTGCGCCGCCTCGCTCGGTGATAACTGGATTTGATTTGCAATTAGTCAATGACAAAATTCTAAACGTCCGCCTTCATCTCCTTCCCGAAGGCGCTGTAGATGAAAATGAAGCGGCTAAGATCGGCGGGTATTGTGTTCGTCACAGCTATCAAGAGTTCGCACGCCAGCCGCCAGGGCGCTGTTCTTCGGTATCGATGTTCGGTGCGACGATAAGTGAAATTCGACAGTGTTAGAATTTCATTGCTAATAGAGACAGAATTTGACTAGCGCTAATGTAACGCAATATCTTGTATTAGGTGCTTACTGCATTCCTTCTTCTGTGAAACGTTTGTTATTGCTGGCCCACCAGTGTTCGTATTTCGGGTGTTAATTTTGGTTGGGTTACTCGAAAACGAGAAAGTATTTAATTCACGTGGTTAACAGCCGGACTGAGAAAAGGGTCGATGGCGTGCATACGTAATGTACACCATATTTGTGTATGTGGAACATCAATATGTGTTGAAATGCTGCGAGTGCTTATTGAAGGACTACGTTCTACCAACTGAGTATCCTCTTCTACTTCGTCCACGATCTGCTCATTTGCATATTCATATGAACTGTGACTGCTGGGAACTGCATTGGTCTCAAGCAGTTTAGTGAAAACACGAGTACCCACTCCGTAATTTGTTACTCTGTGGTTAAGAAATAGTCTACCGTTGCCATTACAAAACCTCTAATACGAGATACTCGTAGATACCATATCGACAACATCAACCTCTGTAAATACATGTGGCATACTTAATGATACCGTAATTAATTACAGTTGGAAAACTCAGTTATATATGCAAACTGAGGCACAGTTTCACAATTGAGCTTTTTTTTTTTAAAAAAACTGAGAAACAATAAATAAACCCTTAGGTAACTGGAATACCATATCTGAAATGAAAACTTGTCTCTGTAACCATCTATATCTTCGTAAACAATAAAACGGATTATACTTCGTATGGAATGTTTTATGCAAATCATCCTATATTGCGACGTCCTAACATAATTAGTGTTCCTCCTGAAAGACCCTACAGACAGTAAATATGTCTACTTTTTTGTGGTCTTACGTCTGTAGCTGTAATTTGCACGTTATGACCTTGACAATGATCTTTCTTTCTTGGAACTATCATAAGTCTGATTGATTTCGTCAAACAGCCGAATAAAAACTTAAACAGTACTAATGTATGTTTTTCAGACCAACCGCTGTTACAATTATGATATCACGAGTTTATTGACATTAAATCAGTTCTTGGCAGGACGTATTTCAGTGATGTAAATATGTAGGATCCCTAAGATTTAAAAATTACTCATAACAGCTCTTCTAGACTTCGATTCCTTAAGATAATTTACATTTATACGTAACGACGAAGCTAAAATGCTGAGAGCAGTTAAATAAAAATCTCACTACATCTAATCAAACGCGTCGTACAAGAAACATTCTCGTTTAAACTTAAATTATGTGGAGCTATTTGCTGCATTCTGCAGATAATAATTTTACACTCATTCATATAACTCTCTTGGGTGCTCCGTCCCCTATACAGACGAGCAGCAAAAAAATAAACTTTCGGATGTGTCAAATGGTTTTCTTACAGTTTTTAATACTGTCTAGTCAACTTTTGATAGAGAGCAGGAACCCATAATTCTTCGCCACCTAGTTTAATATACATTATTTGGAGGACTGTGTGTTTTATGCTCAAGTGATAAAAATGAGCGGTTTCTTAAATACAATTACATCGTATTCAAAAAGAGACCGTAAAGACGCGCAAGTTGCGCCCATGTTTAGTCTTGCCCAATACTGAACATTCACTGGAATCATTACAAGTTGATCTTGACTCCGGATAGTTACACTAACAGTAGAAACCTAGCGCCTACAGCGGCTGTTTCTGACATGTGCTGTAGGAAAACTCCCACGTCCTTGTCCTTTGTCGTCTCTGACATAATTACAATGTAATCGCCAAACCGCGAAGTTTTTATTTCTTCTCCTTCGACTTTAACTCCCTTTGTGCAGGACCCACTCAGTCTTATGCTGTATGATAAATTTTCCAAAGTGCCGACTTTAAAATATATACATACGAACACTTGGAACACTATGTAGAAGGCAAGAAACAGGAAGTTTTTATTTAATCCATTCTGTTTTTTCTTACTAAGTACCAGATAACACCAGAAACAATTGTAGATTTTTCCTTCAACAGAGCTGAGTTTTTCATTGTTAAAGGAAGTTTTTAATGGACATTGTTTCATCTATTTATGTTTTTATTTATGCACAGTGTAAGCTTTTTATTTAACGACGTATTTAAAAAACTTAATCTTTTTTTGCTTTCAAATATTTGACATCTTTTGTGGGAGAACACTCATAGGAAAAATTCAAGTTCTCGTAGAAACAACGTAATGTGTCACGAAAATAATGAAAGTAATCTGAAGACGGAAAAGCACAAAATATACTGTTATAATATGCGTGAGAATGGCGAAAGTAAGTTAATATCTGAAATAAGCACACGATGTCACTCTCCCCCCAACGCCAGAAATTGCTTTCCGAGAATCCTTGACGTTGACGTTCTGTTCTGTTCCTGAATCGATATTTCTTGAACAATGAAGCCATGCCACAATAGTATCGATGGGCACAGTTAATGTAATAAACTGGTGGTGTTGCACATCTGCGGAAGTCTGGACTGCTCTCTCCCTGGGACGTTGAACACTGATTACCAGCTGTGTAACAGAGCTGGTTTCAGAGGGCAGTGGCATACATATTCACGCCAGAACCGCCGTATCACATGAGCGACTATTTGAGCGTCAGTCGTCAGGTTTCCTTTCACGTGTTATCATTGCATAACCTTCACCAGTTGAGTATCTGCAGATGATAGTGCTGGGATGGATTGTGCAGATGTGTGTTTAGTGGCATGAGCAGTCTAGAGACATAGATGACGTTCTGGACGTCCGAATCGCAACCAAAAAAATTAATTTTTTAATATGACTGCAAAAGCGCTGCAACACACTGACCAAAGAATTTCGATTATTTTCAACTACTTAGTTTCTCTGAAACGGGTTCCTTAATTTGACCTATGCTATGGATCAATATTATGTGATGCAACCTCAAGCACACTCGCTACAGGAATTTTGTGCTTAGTTACCACTGATACCCCCCCCATGAACCATGGACCTTGCCGTTGGTGGGGAGGCTTGCGTGCCTCAGCGATACAGATAGCCGTACCGTAGGTGCAACCACAACGGAGGGGTATCTGTTGAGAGGCCAGACAAACATGTGGTTCCTGAAGAGGGGCAGCAGCCTTTTCAGTAGTTGCAAGGGCAACAGTCTGGATGATTGACTGATTTGACCTTGTAACAATAACCAAAACGGCCTTGCTGAGCTGGTACTGCGAACGGCTGAAAGCAAGGGGAAACTACGGCCGTAATTTATCCCGAGGGCATGCAGCTTTACTGTATGATTAAATGATGATGGCGTCCTCTTGGGTAAAATATTCCGGAGGTAAAATAGTCCCCCATTCGGATCTCCGGGCGGGGACTACTCAAGAGGATGTCGTTATCAGGAGAAAGAAAACTGGCGTTCTACGGATCGGAGAGTGGAATGTCAGATCCCTTAATCGGGCAGGTAGGTTAGAAAATTTAAAAAGGGAAATGGATAGGTTAAAGTTAGATATAGTGGGAATTAGTGAAGTTCGGTGGCAGGAGGAACAAGACTTCTGGTCAGATGACTACAGGGTTATAAACACAAAGTCAAATAGGAGTAATGCAGGAGTAGGTTTAATAATGAATAGGAAAATAGGAATGCGGGTAAGCTACTACAAACAGCATAGTGAACGCATTATTGTGGCCAAGGTAGATACGAAGCCCACACCTACTACAGTAGTACAAGTTTATGTGCCAACTAGCTCTGCAGATGACGAAGAAATTGAAGAAATGTATGATGAAATAAAAGAAGTAATTCAGATAGTGAAGGGAGACGAAAATTTAATAGTCATGGGTGACTGGAATTCGAGTGGAGGAAAAGGGAGAGAAGGAAACATAGTAGGTGAATATGGATTGGGGCTAAGAAATGAAAGAGGAAGCCGCCTGGTAGAATTTTGCACAGAGCACAACTTAATCATAGCTAACACTTGGTTTAAGAATCATGATAGAAGGTTGTATACATGGAAGAACCCTGGAGATACTAAAAGGTATCAGATAGATTATATAATGGTAAGACAGAGATTTAGGAACCAGGTTTTAAATTGTAAGACATTTCCAGGGGCAGATGTGGACTCTGACCACAATGTATTGGTTATGACCTGTAGATTAAAACTGAAGAAACTGCTAAAAGGTGGGAATTTAAGGAGATGGGACCTGGATAAACTGAAAGAACCAGAGGTTGTACAGAGTTTCAGGGAGAGCATAAGGGAACAATTGACAGGAACGGGGGAAAGAAATACAATAGAAGAAGAATGGGTAGCTTTGAGGGATGAAATAGTGAAGGCAACAGAGGATCAAGTAGGTAAAAAGACGAGGGCTAGTAGAAATCCTTGGGTAACAGAAGAAATATTGAATCTAATTGATGAAAGGAGAAAATATAAGAATGCAGTAAATGAAGCAGGCAAAAAGGAATACAAACGTTTCAAAAACGAGATCGACAGGAAGTGCAAAATGGCTAAGCAGGGATGGCTAGAGGACAAATGTAAGGATGTAGAGGCTTATCTCACTAGGGGTAAGATAGATACTGCCTTCCCGAAAATTAAAGAGACCTTTGGAGAAAACAGAACCACTTGCACGAATATCAAGAGCTCAGATGGAAAGCCAGTTCTAAGCAAAGAAGGGAAAGCTGGAAGGTGGAAGGAGTATGTAGAGGGTCTATACAGAGGCGATGTTCTTGAGGACAATATTATGGAAATGGAAGAAGATGTAGATGAAGATGAAATAGGAGATATGATACTGCGTGAAGAGTTTGACAGAGCACTGAAAGACCTGAGTATGTAGAGGGTCTATACAGAGGCGATGTTCTTGAGGACAATATTATGGAAATGGAAGAAGATGTAGATGAAGATGAAATAGGAGATATGATACTGCGTGAAGAGTTTGACAGAGCACTGAAAGACCTGAGTTGAAACAAGGGCCCGGGAGTAGACAACATTCCATTAGAACTACTGACAGTCTTGGGAGAGCCAGTCCTGACAAAACTCTACCATCTGGTGAGCAAGATGTATGAGACAGGCGAAATACCCTCAGACTTCAAGAAGAATATAATAATACCAATCCCAAAGAAAGCAGGTGTTGACAGATGTGAAAATTACCGAACAATCAGTTTAATAAGCCACAGCTGCAAAATACTAACACGAATTCTTTACAGACGAATGGAAAAACTGGTAGAAGCCGACCTCGGGGAAGATCAGTTTGGATTCCGTAGAAGTACTGGAACACGTGAGGCAATACTGACCTTACGACTTATCTTAGAAGAAAAATTAAGGAAAGGCAAACCTACGTTTCTAGCATTTGTAGACTTAGAGAAAGCTTTTGACAATGTTGATTGGAATACTCTCTTTCAAATTCTAAAGGTGGCAGGGGTAAAATACAGGGAGCGAAAGGCTATTTACAATTTGTACAGAAACCAAATGGCAGTTATAAGAGTCGAGGGACATGAAAGGGAAGCAGTGGTTGGGAAGGGAGTAAGACAGGGTTGTAGCCTCTCCCCGATGTTGTTCAATCTGTATATTGAGCAAGCAGTAAAGGAAACAAAAGAAAAATTCGGAGTAGGTATTAAAATCCATGGAGAAGAAATAAAAACTTTGAGGTTCGCCGATGCCATTGTAATTCTGTCAGAGACAGCAAAGGACTTGGAAGAGCAGTTGAACGGAATGGACAGTGTCTTGAAGGGAGGATATAAGATGAACATCAACAAAAGCAAAACGAGTATAATGGAATGTAGTCGAATTAAGTCGGGTGATGTTGAGGGTATTAGATTAGGAAATGAGACACTTAAAATAGTAAAGGAGTTTTGCTATTTGGGGAGCAAAATAACTGATGATGGTCGAAGTAGAGATGATATAAAATGTAGAGTGGCAATGGGAAGGAAAGCGTTTCTGAAGAAGAGAAATTTGTTAACTTCGAGTATAGATTTAAGTGTCAGGAAGTCATTTCTGAAAGTATTTGTATGGAGTGTAGCCATGTATGGAAGTGAAACATGGACGGTAAATAGTTTGGACAAGAAGAGAATAGAAGCTTTCGAAATGTGGTGCTACAGAAGAATGCTGAAGATTAGATGGGTAGATCACATAACTAATGAGGAAGTATTGAATAGGATTGGGGAGAAGAGAAGCTTGTGGCACAACTTGACCAGTAGAAGGGATCGGTTTATAGGACATGTTCTGAGGCATCAAGGGATCACCAATTTAGTATTGGAGGGCAGTGTGGAGGGTAAAAATCGTAGGGGGAGAAATGGTTCAAATGGCTCTGAGCACTATGGGACTCAACTGCTGAGGTCATTAGTCCCCTAGAACTTAGAACTAGTTAAACCTAACTAACCTAAGGACATCACAAACATCCATGCCCGAGGCAGGATTCGAACCTGCGACCGTAGCGGTCTTGCGGTTCCAGACTGCAGCGCCTTTAACCGCACGGCCACTTCGGCCGGCGTAGGGGGAGACCAAGAGATGAATACACTAAGCAGATTCAGAAGGATGTAGGTTGCAGTAGGTACTGGGAGATGAAGAAGCTTGCACAGGATAGAGTAGCATGGAGAGCTGCATCAAACCAGTCTCAGGACTGAAGACCACAACAACGACATACCACTGATAATAATGTGACCCTAATTGTACAATATTGTATGATCAGTTGGTCATTTGTGGTCGTTCTTAATACGATAACAGGTGGGAAATCTATTTTAAGTTAACACATTGGGCAAAGATTCCTTGGCCGTACTTCGCCTCGTGAACAGACTAAAAGTCCACTTTATATACGAGATTCATATTGGATCCTGACTTGTTAAGGTAAAACATCTAGGACCTATACCTTCTGACAGATCTGACAACATAAGAACACGATCAAGTAGTGATGACGCTATTTATTTTCATTCAGCAAGCATTTCATCCCATAAATTGCCGACATCATACCAACACGCTCTGAAGGAAAAGGGAGCTGGAATAATCTTAAAGGACAGTTAAGCTGCGTTCAGAAATTTTTGTTATTTATTACATAGCTTGACACCATATTGGACAAATGCAAAACGTAGACAATCTTATACTATTTTAGTTCCTTACATACCCAAAAAGGAGCGGTGTATTTCGTTAATTTAACATGAGAATTCGAATGAAAAGCCTCTTCATATTGTTACGGCTTCTGCAGTAATTCTTAGCAACAGACACAGTGGCTGCGCCAAAGACTGAGACGGCGTGGAGTTTTACAATAATTTATTGAACTTTCTTTACAATTTCTCCCTCGTCGTCGCTGCCCAGCCCTGCGGATCCCTCCGCCTGGCTGCTGCTGTGTAGGTTCTCCGACAATGCGCGCAACGCGCGCCGCCGATCGCACTCGGAGCCTCAGGCCACCAGTGCTCCGCTGAAGCCAGGATGCCCTGTGGTTGAGATGAACTCGTCGCCGCTAGCCGCGTCGCCGTGAGGTCAGCTGCCGACACCTGCTGCTCCGGCGGCTGGGAAGCCTTCAGTCACGATGTCCGCGAGGTCCCGTCATGGACGGACCACGCGGCATGGCCGGGTTGCCGTGAAGTCCGGGCATCAGTCCCCGGCGGCTCCTGTGACCTAGACCTCGCTGCGGCCGGTCCTGCCTGAAGTTCTGGCTATAGTTAGTCAGCCATGGTGCCGACCGAACTCGGACCACCCCCAGAGCTGAAGTTGACATCTGGCGGCGAACTGATGACTCCTGCGAGCTGGAACAGACTTCCGGAATCGTCACCTACGAAGACTGAACATTCGGACACGGACCATGTCTGTCCTCAGATCCGAACTGCCTCCTAACGGCTTTCTGTCTGTTGCTGCCTGCTCTCCACTATTTATATCCGGCAGGAGGACGTTTTTTACCCTCGGTGGCAGCTTCTTGTTATTACTCCCGCAGTATATTGCAGCGTACTTAGCGTGCTGGCCTCACTTCTCCTTACTCAACACTCTCCAGGCTTCGCTCGGCACTCAGTCTGTGTGCGTCCTTGCGTCAGCTTGTTCGTAGGCTGCAACTTTCAGCAAGTCTATCTGTGCTGCGCTTGCTTCGCAACGCCTCGATCGCCGGCTGCCTCTGTTTTGCCATTCTCCACTGTGTGAAGCAACGCTTACTGCATGTGGCCGCAACAACATATTGGGGATACTGCTCTACTTCAGTATGGATCTACAGACCTGCACTTACATAGGGAACCATCGATCCAAAATAGTATATATTTTAGGGACCTCTAATTATCCGTTTTATACAAATCCTATTGACTCTCGATAGATTGGAGGGCCTAAGTTCTGTCCACCTGTGGTGGTTACAGCCAAAGTTGGAATAGCCGATACTTAGTACAAGCTAATTCAACAACTTGACTTCATGATTTTAAGTTCCATGTGAAGTGATTGAACTCCACTCGCAAAATCAAAAACAAATAAAGCAAATCACTCTGCCCTTCTGGTGCTACTGATACCATCAGGTCTAAAAACAACCTAACTTATAAAATCTCAACCATAGATAATACACTGCCCACACAATTGGAGGGTCACTGTACCAAAGTCCATAATTGTCTCCCACTGCGACTAAGAAGTTTGAAATTTGGTACGGAGGTGCCTACAAAGGGCCTCTGTAATGGTTCAAAAGTCTGACAGCCTGGGACTTTGCCCTCAGTCTCGGCGACGCTTTAAACGGCAATGTATCGACACATGCAAAGTGAAGGCCAGAGTTCAGAAGTTCGTCTGAGGTGTAAGGCGACTTAATTACATCAGACTGGCACCAAATTTCGCCACAATTCTACTCAATGACACCGTGGATGTGTTACACGATGAGAAGATTGTCGCAGCCTCCCGTACCCACATTTAACTCCTTCTCTTGACAACCCTGCAGTGAAGATTAGAACCGCGACGTCCAACGTTGAAATCATGCTACTTTTATAGGGGTGACCGAGAAAGACTCAGGCGCACTGCCGCTCAGAATCGACGAGCAAATGCCTCAGCGGCTGGTATCAAGGGCTTCAGCGCGCCACTCCTTCCCTCGGGGTGTCGATTCCCACACACATCGCGGTTGAAAACGACAGGACTACGTTCTTGAGAACACTTGACGCTGACGACACTCCCCTGGATGATTCAAACCTTCTGTATGGACCTGATGGGGACGCAGGTCCATTGAACGTGATCACATCCCTTTAGAGCGTAGCGGGACTGCAATTTTAGCGTTTTGGTACGGGGTGTAACCACTAGGGAACGTTCAAATCCTTTCGACGAAATACGAACGTCATGCGAAGTAGTAAAGAGTGTTTTTGTTTTTTCAGCCTGTGTGACACTGACACATGCGTGATTGAAACGGCAACGGTACTCTCTAACAAAGACCCCGCCCAGGTTGACTACAACCTCGGTGCCACCTGGACACCTTTGTTGGACACTTTACAAACATCCCTGTACAGAAACAGCAGTTCACTGATTCATAGGTGCCGGTGTGATAGACAACCATCACCTCGGCTGAGTGATCTTACATCACTCAACAAGCGCTTGCTCTCCGCATACGAAATATGTGGGGCATATAAAGGGATGCTTGTGAGATTGGGTCTAGGAATCAGTGAATGGCTGTCTCCATGCATGAACATTTTTAAAGTCCTCCGCCGATGTGATAGGCAACCATTTCCATACACCTTAGCTGAGTGACCCTACATCACTCAGCTAGCGTCTGCGTCTGCTTACGAAATCTGTGGGGTAGCTAAAGGGATGCATGTCACACTGGTGCGTAGCAGTCAATGAATGGCTGTCTGCGTACATAGACATTTTTAAAGAGCCGAAAGAAGGTAAGTGGATGGCAACGAGGGTTTGCTGAACTAGTGTATCTTAGAGAGATCCTTTGCCGTTTTCTTCACTCGTATGTGATTATCCCAGCTCGCCGTTATCACGCCTCAGAAGAGAGCCGAATAGGAGGGCTGAAAAAAATAAACGTCCTCTGCCTCTTCGGAACACCTTCACATTTCATCGAATGAGTTTGAACGATCCCTAGTGGTTCCAACCTGTATATAAAGCAAGAATTGCAGTGACATTGCACTTCAAAGGGTTGCGATCATACACTCCTGGAAATTGAAATAAGAACACCGTGAATTCATTGTCCCAGGAAGGGGAAACTTTATTGACACATTCCTGGGGTCAGATACATCACATGATCACACTGACAGAACCACAGGCACTTAGACACAGGCAACAGAGCATGCACAATGTCGGCACTAGTACAGTGTATATCCACCTTTCGCAGCAATGCAGGCTGCTATTCTCCCATGGAGACGATCGTAGAGATGCTGGATGTAGTCCTGTGGAACGGCTTGCCATGCCATTTCCACCTGGCGCCTCAGTTGGACCAGCGTTCGTACTGGACGTGCAGACCGCGTGAGACGACGCTTCATCCAGTCCCAAACATGCTCAATGGGGGACAGATCCGGAGATCTTGCTGGCCAGGGTAGTTGACTTACACCTTCTAGAGCACGTTGGGTGGCACGGGATACATGCGGACGTGCATTGTCCTGTTGGAACAGCAAGTTCCCTTGCCGGTCTAGGAATGGTAGAACGATGGGTACGATGACGGTTTGGATGTACCGTGCACTATTCAGTGTCCCCTCGACGATCACCAGTGGTGTACGGCCAGTGTAGGAGATCGCTCCCCACACCATGATGCCGGGTGTTGGCCCTATGTGCCTCAGTCGTATGCAGTCCTGATTGTGGCGCTCACCTGCACGGCGCCAAACACGCATACGACCATCATTGGCACCAAGGCAGAAGCGACTCTCATCGCTGAAGACGACACGTCTCCATTCGTCCCTCCATTCACGCCTGTCGCGACACCACTGGAGGCGGGCTGCACGATGTTGGGGCGTGAGCGGAAGACGGCCTAACGGTGTGCGGGACCGTAGCCCAGCTTCATGGAGACGGTTGCGAATGGTCCTCGCCGATACCCCAGGAGCAACAGTGTCCCTAATTTGCTGGGAAGTGGCGGTGCGGTCCCCTACGGCACTGCGTAGGATCCTACGGTCTTGGCGTGCATCCGTGCGTCGCTGCGGTCCGGTCCCAGGTCGACGGGCACGTGCACCTTCCGCCGACCACTGGCGACAACATCGATGTACTGTGGAGACCTCACACCCCACGTGCTGAGCAATTCGGCGGTACGTCCACCCGGCCTCCCGCATGCCCACTATACGCCCTCGCTCAAAGTCCGTCAACTGCACATACGGTTCACGTCCACGCTGTTGCGGCATGCTACCAGTGTTAAAGACTGCGATGGAGCTCCGTATGCCACGGCAAACTGGCTGACACTGACGGCGGCGGTGCACAAATGCTGCGCAGCTAGCGCCATTCGACGGCCAACACCGCGGTTCCAGGTGTGTCCGCGGTGCCGTGCGTGTGATCATTGCTTGTACAGCCCTCTCGCAGTGTCCGGAGCAAGTATGGTGGGTCTGACACACCGGTGTCAATGTGTTCTTTTTTCCATTTCCAGGAGTGTATTTAGTGAGGTTGCAGGCCAACTATGCCCCTAGAGAAGGGCTGAATAATGCGGCGACTGTCAGCAGTGTCAAATGTTGTCAAGGACCTCGTCCCATTGCTCATCAGTTGCTCCATTGCAAACTGTCGTTTTCAGGCGCAAAATGCGTGGAAGTCAACGCCCCAAGGGAATGATTGGTTTCATGGATGCCCCTTATGCCACCATCTGGGCCCTTATCAAGTCGATTTTGAGCGGCGGTGTGGCTGAAATGTTTTCCTCGGCCACCCATAAGAAAACTGCGTGATTTAAACGCTGGGCATCGCTTCTGGGCACCATTGCAGAGGCGTCAAGAAAATGGTTGAAATGTGGGTAAGAGGGTAGATAACATTCCCATCGTGTGGCACAGACATGATGGCGTGTGGTGAAATTTTGTGCGACTGTGGCATTATTAACCCACCTTATACCTCAGATGAAATTCTGAGTTCTGGCCTGTTTTTCCGCATGTGTCGACACTTTGCTGTCTGAAGCGTCGCCAAGCCTGCTAGTGAAGCCGCAGGGCGCCACACTTTTGACAGCCACACGCTGTAGGCACTTGTTAGCCGAAATTCAAACTTCTTTGTCGCAGTGGGAGATAATTATTAGGTTTCGAAAAACTGATCCTTCAGTTGCGTTGCGCTGTGTCTAACTGCACGTTCTATCAGAACGTGTATACTCACTGGCTGCTCGGGTCCAGGCGTCTCACGTGAAGAAAATTCAAAAACGTCCCTCTGACGCTGTGCGCTGTACCAGAATCAGTTCTTTATGGAAAGGTGGTGAACTGATCAATCCTCGGCACCCGTTAGAAATCTAGGGCAATTAAGGCAAGCAGAGGGGCTGAAAAATTCCGGCAACCGTTGCCCCTAGATTCCAGAAAGTTCTAAAGATTTCTGCGCAGAATTCTACAGGGCCACGCGAAGGACTCAATTTTAAAAGTGGCTGGAAGGCCCGCTTCTATCGTTGAGGTTTGTTTCCGCAAGGTAGGAATAAAGTCTTCCACAGCTGCCATAAACACAAGAAGAAAACTGCCTCTAACTTGAAGTTATGTCACCATGTTCTCATCTCAGGCAGGTGTCTACGCTGGGATTTGGTGTAAGTGAAGGAGTGAGACTGCTGATCACAATAACTAAATGTCAAATAAAATAAACGTGGAAGTCTAGCAGAAAATTGTCGTCCAAGCGTGGGCATGTGGCAGACAAAAATGTATGTGGCAGAAATATTGAATAAAACAGTAGAACTCAAGTAAAGATAAAATTATGAAGGGGTTACGAAAATATCGGATCGTTTTAAGCACTTTACGTAATGCACTGTGTTCGTATGAGAGAATATAAAGTGGTTTGGATTCAAAGTGTAGTATTGACCAGAGATCGCGATGACACATCAAAGGGGGCACCACGAACCGATATCACAAAAATTAACGAGGGCTTGCTGAAATCTGCAGCAACCAATGGAAGGCACTCCAGAAGACCACGCCCCCCTCCAAGCATAGCAGCGCTCTCATGCTGAGATCAGTATAGTGCCGAGCATGCAAGAGCTGAGCCCTTGTCCGAGACCTCAGCTACAACAGTCAACATCATCGTGTAGGACAGCGACCATTAAAGCTTCTGAAGACATACACTTTAGTAAATGCTACATTTTGTACAGCGAGGGAGCAGTTTATTACTTTGCGCATGGAGTGATACTTTCAAAGCCAATGACAGTTGTAAATTATCAAGAAATCATGTGGAAAAGAACTGTGTCAAAGTTAAGTAAATCTTTCATTCATCTATACAATAAAGTCAACTAATATTTTATGTGTTCTATTTAGATGAGCCTCTTCCCAGAGCAATCAAAGAAAAAGTAGAGTCATCTGGTCACAACACAAATTGCGGCGACTTTCTGGATGATGCTGCCGTAGGCAGACTTCGCTCCATTAAACTTTCCTGCCTGTTTTATCTGGTGATCTGAGATTAATGTGCAATGGAGGAACCAATGCTTGGACCTTGAAAGATTTACAACACGACGGAATATGAAACATTGTAGATTTCAGCGCATATAGGCCGACTAAATGTTACCAGTTGAACGCTTTTAGCCCTCGCATTACCAAGCGGGGTATTCTGACAACCCCAGGTTGATTTTTTCCCTATAATAATAATATCTGAAGGGCCACATGCCTATAGTTTCATGACTTTGTACTAAAATGATTACCGTTGTATTCACACTCATGACTGTCTAATTTTTTTGGCTTTATCATTGTTATTCAAGTCATTTATTGGTGGGGTTGTGAGACTACCCCGCTTAGTATGAAACCTCTTACTATCTTATTTGTAGAAGAAGAAGATTTTGGGAAATATATCTGTCATTCATCTTCTTTGTTGGGTTTTGCCATAGATCTAATGTTTGTTATTGTTGCTGGTTACTATTGTTGAATTTGACGTTCACTGTTGAGCTGACATTACACGAGTCAGTATTTCATCAGCAAGTAAGGATGTCCAGAGGAAATTCTACACAATTCTGATGTCAGTGACGTGAAAATGAATGGGACATTGATAATGAATTGAATGAATTTATAGAACCTCTTGACAAAGACCATATCATAGCATCAGATGAAGCTGATGATGAAATATCAGAAGACACTACACATTCACGTGAACAAGTAGAAGAAGAAGAAGAAGAAGAGGATGATGATGAAGAAGAAGAAGGCACTGGTGATTTGTTTGTTTCTAGAACTGGACTACAATTTTCTAGTGAACCACCAAAAGGTGGGCGGCGTTGACGTCGCAACATTTTGAACGTAACACCTGGCCCAGTGAATGATGGAAAAACAATCAAAACAATAACAGAGACATTTTTATTATTTATCTGACCGGAAATCGTGAGCATCATTAAAGAAGAAACGAACAGGGAAGTCGAACGAGTAATTCCTTTGTGGAATGCAGCTCATTCTTCGAACAAAATGACATGATTGACATGGAGAGATATAAATGCAACTGAAGTGTACGCTGTATTAGCAGTTCTAATAGGAGCTGGTCGAACTCACGAACATCGCACAAGTGCTTCCGATCTGTGGGGAGGTAATGTTGCCTCTTTTGACAACAGAGACACAAGAGCACAGAGAATTGAAGAAACCAAGGACAAGCTACAAGCCATCAGGGAAGCGTTCGACAAATTTCATTCTAACTTGTGCAAGAACTTCTATCCTTATGAATACGTGACTATTGATGAACGATTAGCAACGTACCGAAGAAACTACCCTTTTAGGGTTTATATGAAGAGAAAGCCTGGCAAGTATGGCATTAAAATTTGGGTATGTGCTGATGTGAAGACACCTTACTTATTACGGATCCAAATTTACACAGAAATTGTGGACAATACTCGGGAGGTGAATCAAGGAGAGAGAGTTCTTTTGGATCTGATGGAACCATTTCTGAATAACGGTCATGCTGTAACAACTGATAATTTTTTCACAAGTTTTCCATTGGCTGCTGAACGACTAAAACGAAACACGACATTAGTTGGTTCCAATAAGAAAGAGATTCCGAAGGAATTCTTGCCAAACAGACCCTAGTTTCCTATGTTCCAAAGAAGGGAAAGGCAGTAATACTACTCTCTATTTAGCACAATGAGAGACAAGTGAGTGGTGAAGAAAGTGAACACAAACCCGAAATCATACTGCACTAAAACAAAATCAAAAGTGCTGTAGATAATGGGGGCAAAATGACAAGAGAATACGGTTGTGTTAGAGGAACAAGGCGACGGTCACTAAGAATCTTCATGGAAATGATAGATATTGCAGCAGTGAATTCATAGATTCTGTACAATCAAAGATTTCCTGAATGGCAGAAGAATAACCGAAGCCCACGTAAACTCTTCACGGCTGAACTGGCATTTGGCCTCAGCAAAGGCAACATGGAAGAAAGAGCCAAAAATATCAACAGTCTTCATAAAGATATACAAGATGCACTGAAAGCTTGTGGTATTGCAATTCGTACAGCAGTGATCCAGACCCAGTGTTCCAAGTTACCGACGCTACAACGATGTCAAGATTGCAAGAGAAACGAAGATCTGAAAACAAGATCCTCTTATGTAACGTGCAAGAAACCTGTTTGTAATATACACAAAGAAGAAACTGTTACTGTGAAGCGCATGCAGTGCAAAAATGTAGTTTACTGAAAAGTTGAAAAAAAGTCTTGTGTTATTTTACTGCAGTGACTGTTGAGGTACATAGATTACTAATTTTCTGTTCGTTGTGTATTGAATTTAGTGAAAGATATAAAAATTTTTGTACTTTGTATCTGTGATCTGATTAAATACTTCTAATAACCTGAAAAGCTGTTTTTCAATACTAAATAAACCTATTCAATGGAAATAACGAAATCTGAGAACAAATATTACAATAAAACACAAAACTCATTTGGGGTAGTCCAAATGCCCCGCTTGGTAAAATAGAGGTGTGAAAAAGCTTGTTAACGGGAGGGTTAGAAACGAATATTCTTGGCAAATAAGCGCTTCACAAAATCCAAGAAGGTAGTATCGTATGATTGTAATATCAGTGAGTTACATCTGTAATCAATCAACTCATTAAGATACTGTGATGTAACAATTTGTATAGATATAAACGGGAATGGTCACATAGACTCAGTTGTAGAAAATGTAGGGGGTATATTTCAGTTCATTGGTAAGATACTGAGAAAATGCGGTTAACGTACAAACGAGACTGCTTACCAGTTACTCGTGCGTCTCGTCTTAAAATAATGCTCCAGAGTGTGTGAATCATACGAAACACGACTAACGAGACATATTGAACTCGTACAAGACAGGGCGGCAGGATTTGTCATGGGTTCATTTAACGCAAGGAAAAGCGTCTCAGAAATGTTGAAAAACCAGAATGGCCAGCCGCTTGAAGATAGGCGCCATTTAACCAGCGATATACTCTTGAACAGCACTTCTTTCGTACAGCCCAGAGAACTGTGCACTATTCAGCAGGTTTCATGTTCAATAGGCTTGTAGCACTGCTGGTAAAAATTGAGCGATAAACCCCAAGTATACAGATCCGACTTCAAAGTTTTCCTTGTGGCACACTCCTTCTGCTCCTCACAGGAGCTCCTCGCAGCACTTGAGAACTTTTCTCAGTAATGTTTTATTTGTTCGTATACTCTCTAAATTTTTTCATGTTTTATTAATTCATTTGTTTCTTCATTTCCTATCAGCATTCTGTAAACTATGTGCTGACTGACGAACCAGCAGTCGTGGACCACAACGTCGCATGGTATCTATCTAATAAACGGGTGGGGGGAGGGGGGGGGGAGCGGGGGGGGGGGGGGGAAGCCTACTAAGAAAAGTTTCAATGAGCAGCATTAAGTTAAGAGTCTCGAAAAGTACTTCAGTATCGCACCGTTAGAGGCCGCGAAGACAAGAAGTGAAGGAAGAAAGGAAAGAAGGAAGACAACTAGGTCACTAGAGACTGAGCACAAACTCGTGCTGGTTAAGGATTGGGAATGAAATTGGCTATACCCTTTCACAGAAACCATCCCGGCATTTGGCTTAATCGGTTTAGGGAAGTCACAGAAAATCTGAATCCGGATAGTCGGAGACAGACATGAACAGTCGTCCTCCCGGATGCGAGACCAGTGTGCTAAACACGGCGCCACGTCGCTCTGTGCGAAAACAAGATTGGATTGATTACAGCGCGCACAGAGACGCCTCTGATCAGTCATTATTCCAGCGTTTCAGTCGCGATTGGAATGAGAAGAAACTAAGAGATGGATGCACTTCAGGTGGTTTGCAGAGTATGTATCTAGATGGAGATGTATGTTTTTTAATGTGGAGAAAGAAAGGTGCTATGAAACAATAACCGTTCTATCAAGTAATGCGGTAAGTAAGATGAAAAATTCCGAGAAGACCAGTCAGGTTTTAGGATACGCCCCAAAAAATGTTGGAGAACGCTATGGGAGATGTACAGTGTGTCTCAAACAAACACTGACAGTACTTAGTATGTTGCGCGGGAAGACACACTGATCAGTTTTTCAAGAAACGCACGAATTGGGGCTGGAGAGCGGCGAAATTTTAGATGGGTGTGCATCCCACATTGCATCGACACGCCCAAAATAAGAAGCAAATCGTGCTGTCTGCGTTACAAATGGGCTTAGAACAGTGTACTTCCTACGTCAATGTAGAACTTACATCGGTGATGCTGAGCCTCAAGCACATGAGGCAGTACTTGCAGTTACCTTGGAAGTATTTCAGTAGCTACAGCGACTCGAGCAATAAGGTTACAGGTATGCCATATACCATGCTCTTACAACTCCACAGGAAATAGTCCAGAGTTATCAGATCTGTCGACCGTTCTGGCCCTGAAACTGCTCCGCCCCTTCAATCCATCGATTGGGACATTCCACGTTGAGGAGATTTCGCACATGAGCATGTGTGCTGAAGCAATTTCTGAGAATGTGCGTTTGAAGCTCAGCATTGTGTGGTAATGAGACACAGACTTTGGCAAAAAAGGAGCAGAATAAAATCGAAGCATTTGACATGTGGCGCTACAGAAGAATGTTGAAAATTAGATGGACCGATACGGTAAGAAACGAGGAAGTTCTCCGCAGAATCGACGAGGAAAGGAATACGTGGAAAACTCTGACAGGAAGAAGGGACTGGATAATAGGACATCTATCAAGACATCAGGGAATAGTTTCCATGGTACTGGAGGGAGCTGTAGAGGGTAAAACCCGTAGAGGAAGACAGAGATTGGAATACATCTAGCAAATAATTGAGGACGTATGTTGCAAGTGCTACTCTGAGATGAAGAGGTTGGCGCAGGAGAGGAATTCGTGGCGAGCCGCATCAAGCCAGTCAGAAGACTGATGATGACCGACCCTGTGTTGGTGATTTTGAATGACCTGCACACGCAGATTTTCACCCCCCGCCCCCCAACATGCATGTTGTGAAACTGAATATTCTGTGTCTAGTAAACGTGCATTCATCCGTAAATAGCGCCAAGGTCGGATGTTGTGGCTGGAGTATGCCTTGTTGCAAATACAACCACACGAACTGCACCCGTCGTAAGTAGTCCTCCTCCCGTAATGCCAGAACTTTCAGCAGGTGGTATGGAGGGAGCCGGTGTTCATAGACAACACGCCACACGGCACTTTTACCCGTGTGCAGCGCCTGTGCTGCTGCTGGCGGCTGGGTGCTCTTCGAACATCGTCAGCGCGTCCTCCTGTAACTATAGCCTTCGAGCTGAGCGTGGACGACCGGCATCACGTTTAGGCATCTAGCATATTACAAACAGTAGATTGGGGATAGTATTCGCAAGTATCAAGAACAAAATGCTTCTTCTTTACTGTAAAATGGACACACTTTAGGCAGAAAATACCAACGTGCACCTTTCGACTTCTCTGAATCGTTCTCTCGATGGCCGCGAACGCAGAATGATGTGGGATACGTCTGTTTGGAGAACGTTCCACATACACTCTTGCAGCAGCTCTCCCACTGCAATCCGCTTTGCCGTAGGCAAGCGCCCTGTCGGTTTTACGCAGCTGAGTACTAGTACATGTCGCACTGCTGTCAGCAACGTTACTGCACTGGCAGACCAAACAAGGTCCGGAGTAGGATATACACAACGTACTAAGCGCTGCTGGTTTTTTTTTCGGGCATCCTGTATGTAGTGCTGTTATCCCTCAGAAAACTGAAAGCGCGAATTCGAAGAGTTCGTCGACACTTGGAGCACCCTCTGCTTCAGCATGTCTATGGTGCAAATGGTTCTGAGCCCTATGGGACTTAACTTATGAGGTCATCAATACCCTAGAACTTAGAACTACTTAAACCTAACTAACCCAAGGACAGCACACACACCCATGCCCGAGGCAGGATTCGAACCTGCGACCGTAGCGGTCTCGCGGTTCCAGACTGTAGCGCTTAGAACCGCTCGGCCACCCAGGCCGACCCCTCGTTGGGAGAAATGTGCTTGTCGCCGCGATGACTATGTTCAGAAAGAAATATTCAGACATGAATAATAAAGATGTAGAGAGTTAATAAAATTTGTTTCATTTTAAAAAACTTGAAGACTAACACACAAAAAATTCGGAGCCATTACTTTCTAGCACACCCTCGTAGTAAATCAATCCCCAAGTTAATTATTTATCCAAATGTGGGGCTGAATAGAAACGTCAACACAACAATTAGTCGAGTAGGACAAGCCTACGTATCAACTCAGAGAATATTATAGATAAGAAATTCTATACAGTTCCACAGTGCCGTTTAGTGAACAAAATACGAGTTTACCGAGTGTTGGGTGTGATTCAGTTTTAAAATGGAAGCTGAAACCGAGTTAGGTGGGATTGCACTGAGTGACCAGCGTCCCGGCATCAAAATCAGATCCCCTCTTGGAAAGAACCCAACAAAAATTTATAACGCTTTGAGAGGGGTGTGCGGAAATACTGTAGTGGTTCGTAGCACAGTACCACGGTGATCTGTTCGTTTCCTTGAAGGTCGGGTAAGCACTGAGGACAATCCAAGAAGTGGAAGGCCATCAACTGCAACTGACCACACCTCTGAGGTTATTGTTAATGACATTCTGCGAGAGTCCGACAAAAAATATGTGAGGAAATTGCTTACGGGGTGAAAAAAAATCATAACTAAAAAGTGAAAGATGAGAAAAGTTGATATCATATGGTGTCCGCATAATCTGAGTGAAGAGTAGAAAGCGGGTCGCCAAAGAATCGCAGAAGAATTGCTTCACCGTTATCGAACAGAAGGAGAACAATTTCTGAAAAGCATTGTTGCACCTGGTGAAACTGTGATAATGAGCCATATCTGAAGTCTCAGCCGTCACAATGGACAAGTTCTGACTCTCCACGCCCGAAAAAATTACGCCGCCAACAGCCAAAAGTGATAATGATAATGATCTTTGCGCGCGACATAAATGAAGTAGTAGCTACTATTAGAGTGCCCCAGAGGACGTCTGTAATAAGAGCGCACTACAAGCTATTCCTGCAACCTGAAAAATGTTTTCGTCTACATCTACATCATATTCCGCAAGCCACCTAATTGTGTGTGGCGGAAGGTACTTTGGTACCACTGTCTGATCCTTCCAACCCTGTTCCACTCGCGAACAGTGCTTGGGAAGAATGATTGTGGTAAGCCTCTGTATTGGCTCTAATTTCTCGAATTTTCTCCTCGTGGTCAATACTCTGTCTGTTCTACCTGATAGGGATCTCCGACAGATGAACAGTACTCAAGAATCGGGAGAACAAGCGACTTATAAGCCACATATTTTGTGGATGAGTTACATTTCCTCAAGATTCTTCCGATGAATCTGTGTCTGGTATCTGCTTTTCCCACTATCTGTTTTACGTGGTCATTCCACTTAAGGTCGCTCTGGATAGTTACGCCCAGATGTTTTACGGCAGACGATGTCTCCAGCTGTTTCTCATTAATAGTATAGCTGTACTGTAGTGGATTCCTTTTTCTGTGTATGCGCAATATGTTACATTAATTTACGTCCAGGGTCAACTGCCAGAGCCTGCACCATTTATCAGTTCTCTGCTGATCGTTCTGCAAATTCTTACTATCTTCTGGCGTTGCTACTTTGGTATAGACAACTGCGTCATCTGCGAATAGCCTTAAAGAGCATCCGACGCTTTCTGCTAGATCATTTACATACCTATTGTAAACAGTAACAGTCCTATCACACTTCCCTGTTGCGGGCTTTCAAAATAAATAAAAAAAATAAAAATAAAAAATAAAAAAATGGAATGTGGTGGTGTGGCCCTCAACTACGTATCCCCAGACTCAGAGTTGAAATATTAAAGGTTTTGGCTGGTTTCGTTGTCTAGGGGCTGGGATACGTAGTTGCCACATTACAAGACAAATACTGCTGAGTCTACAGTATACAATATGAATGTACACGTGAATGGAATGGTCGAAGGTTGCTATCAATCGGCAACTGCGAATTTTGAATGTAATATAGAAGTTTATAAATGAAAGATTACAATTAAATAAAATCTGCAGGTACTATTTTTAACGACTTTAAATAATGAGTAGGCCTACGGTAGCAGAAATAACTATAAGAATGCCGCTTATTCCTGCAAAACACCTATTGGTGTCGATGGTCCAGCAGTTAAATAAAATATAGGTTGAATAACAGGAAAACAATAGATTCCTACTTCACATAATTACACTCCTGCAAATGAAAAAAGAACACATTGACACCGGTGTGTCAGACCCACCATACTTGCTCCGGACACTGCGAGAGGGCTGTACAAGCAATGATCACACGCACGGCACAGCGGACACACCAGGAACCGCGGTGTTGGCCGTCGAATGGCGCTAGCTGCGCAGCATTTGTGCACCGCCGCCGTCAGTGTCAGCCAGTTTGCCGTGGCATACGGAGCTCCATCGCAGGCAGCATTTGTGCACCGCCGCCGTCAGTGTCAGCCAGTTTGCCGTGGCGTACGGAGCTCCATCGCAGTCTTTAACACTGGTAGCATGCCGCAACAGCGTGGACGTGAACCGTATGTGCAGTTGACGGACTTTGAGCGAGGGCGTATAGTGGGCATGCGGGAGGCCGGGTGGACGTACCGCCGAATTGCTCAACACGTGGGGCGTGAGGTCTCCACAGTACATCGATGTTGTCGCCAGTGGTCGGCGGAAGGTGCACGTGCCCGTCGACCTGGGACCGGACCGCAGCGACGCACGGATGCACGCCAAGACCGTAGGATCCTACGCAGTGCCGTAGGGGACCGCACCGCCACTTCCCAGCAAATTAGGGACACTGTTGCTCCTGGGGTATCGGCGAGGACCATTCGCAACCGTCTCCATGAAGCTGGGCTACGGTCCCGCACACCGTTAGGCCGTCTTCCGCTCACGCCCCAACATCGTGCAGCCCGCCTCCAGTGGTGTCGCGACAGGCGTGAATGGAGGGACGAATGGAGACGTGTCGTCTTCAGCGATGAGAGTCGCTTCTGCCTTGGTGCCAATGATGGTCGTATGCGTGTTTGGCGCCGTGCAGGTGAGCGCCACAATCAGGACTGCATACGACCGAGGCACACAGGGCCAACACCCGGCATCATGGTGTGGGCAGCGATCTCCTACACTGGCCGTACACCACTGGTGATCGTCGAGTGGACACTGAATAGTGCACGGTACATCCAAACCGTCATCGAACCCATCGTTCTACCATTCCTAGACCGGCAAGGGAACTTGCTATTCCAACAGGACAATGCACGTCCGCATGTATCCCGTGTCACCCAACGTGCTCTAGAAGGTGTAAGTCAACTACCCTGGCCAGCAAGATCTCCGGATCTGTCCCCCATTGAGCATGTTTGGGACTGGATGAAGCGTCGTCTCACGCGGTCTGCACGTCCAGCACGAACGCTGGTCCAACTGAGGCGCCAGGTGGAAATGGCATGGCAAGCCGTTCCACAGGACTACATCCAGCATCTCTACGATCGTCTCCATGGGAGAATATCAGCCTGCATTGCTGCGAAAGGTGGATATACACTGTACTAGTGCCGACATTGTGCATGCTCTGTTGCCTGTGTCTATGTGCCTGTGGTTCTGTCAGTGTGATCATGTGATGTATCTGACCCCAGGAATGTGTCAATAAAGTTTCCCCTTCCTGGGACAATGAATTCACGGTGTTCTTATTTCAATTTCCAGGAGTGTAGTTATGAGCAACGACATAGCTCGCGAGATATTCACTTCTTAACGCATACTACGTCTTCACCGTAGAAGTCACAGAAATCTCACAAGTGCACAAGTGGGAACTACGAAATATCTCTATCTCCCGCAACCACGCGCAAAGCTGCTCCACTCTCCAAGTCGTTCCTCAGACCGTACGTCGCTGCTTCCCGTCCGGCCCTCCTCCTCCACT
Organism: Schistocerca piceifrons; assembly: GCF_021461385.2. Taxonomy (NCBI): domain Eukaryota; kingdom Metazoa; phylum Arthropoda; class Insecta; order Orthoptera; family Acrididae; genus Schistocerca; species Schistocerca piceifrons. The sequence goes on from NC_060141.1 coordinate 193,481,095, forward strand.
TCCATCCAGTCTCCCCATTAACGAGCGCTGTGATTGGCTAGAGCGCTCTCACCATTTTTTCAAGCCAACGCACACTCACAAACATATTGAAACACATACGAAATACTGGATTTACATTTAAATAACTTGAAAATAAATAAATATTCCTATGGCTGGACCATAAACACACTGTAACACACATTACTAAATACATAAACAAATCAAATAAACATATATCAAATGAATAAAAAAAAGGTAGGCCAGTAGCCTAATGTCTCTTTGCTTTCTAAAACACACTAAATATTTAACCAATTTCTTCATGAATAGTATATGTCGGATATAAACAAGGACATAGAGGAATAAATATAATTATAAGCATGCTGCTACGGTTTTTTCGTGTAACTGTGGAGTACTTATGGCCTGATGTGATTAATAGTAATCAGCCACTTTGACCTCCAATAACCCATGTACTAGTCAAGTTACATGCCTGTAATTCATACCACTTTAGGTTTACACTAATATCTTTCTAAAGACACGTCGATCGACAAAATCGGATGAACCGTTTAAATTTTGGAAATTCGTTGCTGGGTGTTACTTGTATTATTTAGTCAGGTACTAAACTTTAAACAAACAAAAATATTGAAAATCATGCAAATAATGGTAATGCACTTGTTCTTTTTAAGGTATCATGATCTCTCTGGCTATTATCAACTTCTACATGAGCTGTGAAATGTCTGCTATTATGGTTTCACGAAGTCCGCCACCTTTGGCACTCCCACCATACACATCTCCTTCATCGACACCAAGCACAGCCCGCGACAACGCGCCAGCGTGGAATTCCCAGCCACGCGGTCGGCCTGGACCACGCGGTGCGGCAACCCCTCTTGCTCTGAAAGATGCTCGGCACCGTACGGTCATCGACGAGCCGTGGCCCACCGAGCGGCCCGTGCGGCCACGCCAACTCCGAACCTAGAATATTGTCAGGGCGCCGCAACTCGGCCATTAGCTCACACTGTGGTACTCCGATATTAGTTTTACATCTGTCGATTTAGTTCCGTTAGCAGCGACGTGTTGAGCTCTACCTGCAAGATAGTCTTGAATCCAATGGCAAGTCTGCTCCGATACTCCGTAAGCTCGTATTTGTTTCATTAAACGGCAATGCGGGATGTTGTCAAATGCCTTACTGAAATCAAAGAACACGGCACCAACCTGAGCGCCGTTGTCCACTGCGCTGTGCCTCTCACGGAGGAACAGAGCGAGCTGAGTTTCGCAGGATCTCTGTTTGCGCAATTCATGTTGATTTTTATAGAGCAGATGTTCACTTTCCAAAAACGTCATAATTCTTGAGCATAAAACATGTTTCATAATTCTACAACAGATTGACGCCAATGATATAGATCTATAATTGTGTGGATCTGTCTTACGGCCTTTCTTGAAAATGGGAATGACCTGCGCTTTTTTTTTCAGTCGTTATGTACCTTTCGATGCTCAAGCGATCTACGATAAATTACTGCTAGAAAGGGAACAAGTTCTTTCGCATAATCTTTATAGAATCTTATAGGAATCTCACCTGATCCTGACGCCTTTCCACTACTAAGCGATTGGAGCTGCTTTTCAGTTCCGCGATCGGTTATCTCAGTATCTGCCATCTTGACGTTCGTACGAGGATTGAAAAGAGGGACAGTGTTACTATCTTCCGCGGTGAAAGAACTTCGGAAGACCGAATTCAGTATTTCGGCCTTCTCTCTGTTATCTTCCGTTTCAGTGCCGGTGTGGTCGCTGAGAGAATGAACAGATGATTTTGACCCACTTACTGATTTTACATACGACCAAAATCTCTTAGGGTTTTTACTCAAGTCGGTTGACAACGTCTTACTTTCGAAAGCAATGAACTCTTCTTTCATTGCTCTTCTTAAGCTCATTTTCGCTTCCTTCAGCTGTTTGTCAGCTAGGATTTTACTTCTCTTGATTCTGAGATTTCCCCAGAAAATTCGTCAAGGATGGCCTGACATGTTTGTAGATGGTGTCCTCATTTTGTACGATATCTCAATACCGCATATTGCCATACAAGTGAGAGAAACGCTCAACAAACGTGGATGGGAAATACTTCCCCACCCACCATATAGTCCTGACGCGAGACCACCACACTTCGATTTCTATCCAAAACTGAAGGAACAACTCCGTGGAGAACGTTTTGACACAGTTCATAAACCTTCCGTTGAAGTGGCCCGAGCAATCAGACAACTCAACAATTCTGTCTTACAGTGAAGAACGATTGAAATGACCATCGTATGCCTCGCGAAATGAGCGCGACGAGGCGTTAGAACTGAAACGGAGGTTTATCGACAGCCATTCATCCACGCACCACTCGCGACTGGAACAGGGAAAGGGGAAGATGACAGTGGTCGAGAATAACCCTTCAACACTCCTTAAGCGACTTGCAGAACATAGATGTAGATGTCGATAAATTCGTACATGAAGCAGCAGTAATAGTTTCCCTTTTTTGCTGCTCTTGTAGCTACGTTCAGATAAGCTCAGATGTTTTTGTGCTGATCGGTCCTCCATTGTGAACTGGTCCAGTTTCCATTCCACCGCAAGCAATCGCACGCCGGCGTGAGGCGCCAGTTGTCGCTAGAGGGCCACGTTTTGCGTATCCGGCGAGCCACCGCGGCGCTGCTAATCCACTCGCCAGCCGTGTAATTATCGTTACTGGCCGCAATCTCTTAGTGTCTTGAGAACGGCGCTACGGGGGGGACCCGCTGCCGGTAAGTGCGGCATAAAGACGGCGACGTCAAACGCGATGGCCCGGCGCCTGCATCACAGGCCGCAAGCCCGGGCGCGCCCCTCGCCGCGGTGCGCTCTCGGTCGACATCCTAATTAAGTTAAAGTACACAGGCTGACGCCGGGGGAGGCGAGCGTTTAAGGGCGCTCGTGGGGTCGCCCCACCAATGCCGCCTAATATATCAGAGTTAGCGCGGGACAAAGACGCTCCGCGGGCCATCGCGAGCGCCGCACGGCGTCCCAGCCCTTAATTAAAGTGGCGGCCCGCGGCTGCCACCAGCGCACGCTGACAGCGCCTGACAGCCGCCCGTGTGGGGCGGGACGGTTACAACAGTCTGCCAATAACACGGACTCAAATTCTGATTTGATAGGCGCTTACAACTACTGTGCTTCGCGGCAATCTGACGGCGGATTGTGCGAAACACGTATACTGGAAGCGCAGTTGAGGTCTCTTTTTTCCTACTTCATTTTGCTAAGCATCTTAACTCGTCATCAGCAGTGACCTCTAAGTCCTCATTCACACTACATTTACACCAGCTGGCTGAATATCAGAGGCACGCCCTGGATGAGATGCCCGTCATCGGATGCTGAAGCCTTTGAACCGCATTTGTCTCCTAAAGCAGCGTACACACCTAGCAACAAAAGTCGCGGAACACGTGTCCCGAGACAGGTCTCAGTTCTGTTCCGGGATATTTTCTCGTGTTGCGAGACTGTCGCTATACAAAAGTCTAGAGTCTAGGTTCCCCGTCAAAACGGGGAACATGATGTAATGTCGCGCGACATTTCGCAGTCTGTACGTGTACTTTGACGTGTATGCGTCATTTTGTACCTGGCCACAATGGAGACAACAATGAAAATAATTGAAGATTTTCAAGCTTGCCCTTGTCTTTGGGACGTGACATGTGGGGAAAAATATAAAAACAGAAATATGAGGAGGGATGCTATGGAATCTCTATCTAAAAATACCAGATGTCACACCATGAAATGGAGGAAAAAATCCAAAATTTAAAATCACAGTTTAGGCGCGACCATAAAAAGTTATCCGAGTAAAAAAAAAGTGGTTCGTCCCCCAAAAAGTGCAACTGGTTTGGGTACAAACCACTGCTGTTTTTGTTACAAGGAACGGAATCCAGAGGAGCCGGGACACTGATTGTGATGAAGCGGAAGAAGAAACATATACCGTAGTAAGTGGACTTTATTTAATTTAACAATTTACACAGTCATTTTTTACTATTAACATAAGTATTTGGTATATTTGTATCTTTTATAGTATTTTAAAAGTAATTTACCAAAGCTTTTAAATTTATTTTTAACTTTATTAACATCAGATAATTATTTTCATTGGCAATGAAGGAAAAAATTAAAAATATAATTAACCAGCAAATATGTGCCATTGCCCCTATTGTTGATTGTTTTGCCAAGAAACCGCTCCTGCTGGAGATATAAAGTAATCTCTGAATTCATCTCGAATTTTGTGCACATCGGAAGGTGCTCTTACAGGAATACTTTGCAATTTTATTAGACTGTTTGGTGATGCAGATCTCCACTGTGCTTCTATCAAACTTACGTCAATGTCTTCTAAATCAGCCGGCCGGTGTGGCCGAGCGGTTCTAGGCACTTCAGTCTGGAACCACGCGACCGGTACGGTCGCAGGTTCGAATCCTGCCTCGGGCATGGATGTGTGTGATGTCCTTAGCTTAGTTAGGTTTAAGTAATTCTAAGTTCTAGGGGACTGATGACCATAGATGTTAAGTCCCATAGTGCTCAGAGCCATTTGAACCATTTTTTCTTCTAAATCAAACGATCCTGGAGGAGTATAAAACTTCCTTCCTTCAGAATTTCTTCTTAGGAAGTTATGCAGATACATACATGTCATAACCACAGATTCTACTTTATCGGGATCCAGTGCAATAGGTTTTAAGAGCACTCTGAATTTGGAACTTAAAATAGCAAATATATTTTCAATAATGCGTCGAGTTCTACAGAGCCTGTAATTGAAAATCCTTTCTGCTGATGTTGAACACAATCGCTGGCCTGGATAAGGTTTCATCACATGGGTGGATAATGCAAACGCATCATCTGCTACAAATACATAAGGACAGGGGTAGATCTGCCTGGCAATGCTTTAACTAGGGGGATATTTAGTTTCTTTTGCACCAGTTTCTTGTACAAAGATGTAAATTTTAAGACACCACCATCCGATATTCGGCCCTGACATCCCACATCAGCATATATAAAGTTATAATTGGCATCACCTACTCCAGGAAGATAAAAAAAAAAAATGGCTCTGAGCACTATGGGACTTAACATCTATGGTCATCAGTTCCCTAGAACTTAGAACTACATAAACCTAACTAACCTAAGGACATCACACAACATCCAAGAAGCATAATACTAGAGTTTCCTTTATAATTGAAATACATGCTGCCACTGTTTTCTGGGGCCACTATCTGTATGTGCTTGCCGTCTATACTACCTAAACACTGAGGAATGTTCCATCTCGTTGCGAATTGTTCTGCTGTTGCTGTCCATTCGGAGTTAGATTTTGGCATCTGAAATATTAAACAAAATACAATAACATTAAAGCAATAAATACAAGTAACAGCTGTTAGACAAAATAAGTTCAATGAAATTGTTGGTTTTTCCCTAGGAGGATAACGACAACGGAACAGAAGAAGAGCGATATGATGAACGACAGTCCACTCTACCAAAAGAAGAATTCAGAAGGCCACCGATACCCAAAAGGAGGAAGAATGCAGATCACGATGTTGATATTGCAAGGGATACAGTAAGCTGCATGAAATCGTTAACAGAGGCTGTTAGGAGCCGAGATGAATTTGCGGTTTACGGAGAGCGTGTTGCTAATAAATTAAGAAACTGCGGTAGAAGTCGCATTGAAATTTCCTTAGCCCAGCGTGAAATTAATGACATATTCTTAATACTGGAAATGGGAATGTACAGTACGATAGGATATTCACCCCAGGTCAGTTCAAACCAGTTATACCCACTTCAAACAGTTCCACCTCCATTCCATTCTTCACCATCAACATCCTATATTACAGACGGCCAAAACTCATACTTTTCAGACTATTCCTTTAGACCCTCAACATCTTCGCAAGATCTGGAACCTCCTTCTCAAAATGAAGGGTCCAGTGAAGACGAAACCATAGAGGGCTTTTTTGAAAATTTCAAATCATTGTAATTTAAAAAATGACAAAATTGTAAACCTGTAATTAATCCATTCTTAAAAAATGTAATAAATAAAAATTGAGTTACTTCGTACCTTTACAAACCCTTTCTGCGAAGTAATTATGGCTTCACAGGCTTCAGGAGCTATACTTGAAATTGATTGTTTTGACACTCGAAAGGTGTACATCAAGCTGGAAAATGATTCGCCGCTAGCAAGGAACCAGAGGGTGATAGCTAGCCTGACTGAGGCTGGAATGGTTTTGTTGTGACTTGGCAAGATAGCCAAGTCACTATGAGAGGAAGCCGAAAGGCAAGCGTTTAAGCTCACGCAGGCTGGCGTGAGGTCTGGACCGGGACAAGGTAATTAATATAGCCAATAACGTACGTAGCTGCTGGAATGCTTAACTTTAATCCACAATTGGTGAACATCGGTCCCACGGTACATGCATCACAAGATAAATAGCAAATGATAATGGCGCATTGCTAGGTCGTAGCAAATGACGTAGCTGAAGGCTATGCTAACTATCGTCTCGGCAAATGAGAGCGTAATTTGTCAGTGAACCATCGCTAGCAAAGTCGGCTGTACAACTGGGGCGAGTGCTAGGAAGTCTCTCTAGACCTGCCGTGTGGCGGCGCTTGGTCTGCAGTAACTGATAGTGGCGACACGCGGGTCCGACGTATACTACCGGACCGCGGCCGATTTAAAGGCTACCACCTAGAAAGTGTGGTGTCTGGCGGTGACACCACAGGTTTCCCTAAATATAGTGTTTTCTTTCGAAATCTTTTCTCCAATCATTTGCAGAAGGGTTTAGAAATCGGTAGGTCTCATTCTGACAAAATTTCTGAAACCAATGGTATCTTCTAGCTTCAGTTTTTCAAGAAGATTCAAAGCTGTAGTAACTCCACCAGAAAATAAATTCCTCGTCCAGTACTGTTTAGGTTTACGCTCTTTGCTTCTTAACAACATTAAATTATTTAAACACAGATGAACAGCACAAACAGCTATTTCTTGTGACATCGCGTTGTGATTTCTGTATCGCAACTGGCTTCGTACATGTGGACGCGTGACATTGTTTAGCGACAGTCTCGAGACATTGTATCATGACTGTCCCCATACAAAGTCCCGCTACTTTGTTGTTAGGTGTGTACCTGGCTTTACAGTAGAAATGCACTCCTGGATCACAACATTGAAATTCATTCATTCATTTCCGTGTCCGGTCAGCATCTCCAGACTGCAGTAACAACGATGGAATTGTTATTGCCGGCCGGTGTGGCCGAGCGGTTCTAGGCGCTTCAGTCTGGAACCACACGACCGCTACGGTCACAGGTTCGAATCCTGCCTCGGGCATGGATGTGTGTGATGTCCTTAGATTGGTTAGGTTTAAGTAGTTCTAATTTCTAGGGGAATGATGACCTCAGATGTTAAGTCCTATAGTGCTCAGAGCCATTAGAACAATTTTTGAATTGTTATTTGCCTAGACTGAGTCCTGCCTTGGACAAGGTTGTCCCAGTAGAGAGTATATGAGCAATTAGCCCGAATCTCGTGTCGTTCCGCACTCGCTGGAAACGCCTCCACGAGCCAGAAGGATTTACATCCTGGTCTCAGAAAGGTGGACGCCCACCCTAAAGCCTCTTTTACACGAGCGACTTCTTGTTTAAATCGACTACTCGAAGTGCGTGCGCCTTTCCTGCCTGCGTGTAAATCAACAACCAACCACGATGCGAGTGTCAATAATCTATAGATTGTGCCGAGTGTGGATTTCTACATTCCTGAGTATGCAGTACGCTGCGCATGCGCAGGGACAAGGGACAATAGCGGTGTCTGCTAACATCGGAAGTTATAACCTGATCTAGTTGAGCTTACCCGTTTTATAGGAATGGACTTCGCGTCTTCTTAATCTTTGTAATGTCCTTTGCTTTGCTTTCGTTGTAGATTGAAATGTTACACAAGGCCCTGGTAATTTTTCCTGTTAGTGTTCTCCTACAACAGAGACTAAATTTCAAAAACCAAAAAAGTACACTATGCGATCAAAACATACGTTTTTCATATAGGGTGCATTGTGCTGCATATCAGCAACCTCAGTAGTCATTAGACATCGTGAGAGAGCAGAATGGGACGCTCCGCGAAACTCATGGACTTCAAACGTGGTCAGGTGATGGATGTCACTTGTGTCATACGTCAGTACGCGAGATTTCTACACTCATAAACATCTCTAGGTCCACTGTTTCTGATGTGATAGTGAAGCGGAAACGTGAAGGGACACGTACAGCACGAAAGCGTACAGGCTGACCTCGTCTGTTGAGTGACAGAGGCCGCCGACATTTGAAGATGGGCCGTAAAGTGTAATAGGCAGACATCTATCCAGACCATCACACAGGAATTCCAAACTGCATCAGGATCCTCTGCAAGTTCTATAACATTTAGGCGAGAGATGGGAAAACTTGGATTTCATGGTCGAGTGGCTGCTCATTAGCCACAAATCTTGCCGGTAAATGCCAAACGACGCCTCGCTTGGTTTAAGGAGCGTAAAATCTGGACGACTGAACAGTGGAAAAACGTTGTGTGGAATGACCAATCACGGCTAAACAATGTGGTGATCCGATGGCAGGGTGTGGGTATGGCGAATGCCCAGTGAACGTCACCTGCCTGCGTGTGTAGTGCCAACAGTAAAATTCGGAGGTGGCGGTGTTATGGTCTGGTCGTGTTTTTCATGGGTTGGGTTTGCACCCCTTGTTGTTTTGCGTGGCACTATCACAACAGGCCTACATTGATATTTTAAGCACCTTCTTGCTTCCCAATGTTTAAAAGCAATTCGGGGATGGCGATTGCAGCTTTCAAAACGATCGGGCACCTGTTTATAATGCTCAACCTGTGGCGGAGTGGTTACACGGCAATAACATCCCCACAATGGACTGACCTGCACAGAGTCCTGACCTGAATGCTATAGGACTTTTTGAGATGTTTTGGAACGCCGAATTCGTGCGAGGCCTCACCGACCGACATCGATACCTCTCATCAGTGCAGCACTCCATGAAGGATGGGATGCCATTCCCTAAGAAACCTTCCAGCACCTGACTGAACGTATGCAACCGAGAGTGGAAGCTGGCATCAAGACTAAGGGGGGCCAACACCATAGTGAATTCCAGCATTATCTGTAGAGGGCGCCACGAACTTGTAAGTCATTTTCAGCCAGGTGTCCAGATACTTTTGATCACATAGTGTATTTGCGTTTTTCAGAGAAAAAACCTACACTGTGTGTAAATATGAATGTAAAGAGATAAACTAGTTTTAAAAAAAATATTTCAACAGTGAAAAATTCAGAATTACTGGACGAGAAAAATAATTTTCGTTGTCATTTGGCACTTAGCAAGAAATCAAGACACAAAGAATAAAGGAAAAAGGTGCTATTTAGTACGTTCTATATATTATACGATGTGTTTGCAAGTATACATGGTGGCTTAAATTATATGTTAAAAATGTAATGACAGGTAGAGGGTACCAAAATCAACAGATATCGTATAGGAATATGTGTGTGGTAATACCGCCTTGAGCCGATAGAAAATGGTGATAACTGCAGCATATTAAAGCGCTTTGCCAGTTGGGTTCATCATTCCTCACATGGATCTTGACCAGCATGCATCGTTTCACCAATGCGAAGCTGGCCGACACGCATTTCATGTATGTGGTTGCACGAGGAAATGGATTACCTACTCAAACGATGTATAGGGAGCGATTGCCGAATAGGAATCAGCCAGATCGCCGAACATTCGAGCGTCTTCATTGGGAGTCACGTACGTCTGGTTCGTTTTATGCTTTCAGGCGTAGATCTGGTATTGGAAAATTTCGCAGAATTCTTGCAGTGGAACAAAGAATACTAAACGGAGTAGAGGGTAAGCCTTTGACAAGCTCGAGAGCTGTAGGACATGTGTTGGTTGTGAGCCATCAAAGTGTCTCGAGGACTTTACATGAAGACGGAATGCATCCGTATCATTTACAGAGAGTGCAAGCAATGGTTCCTGACAATTATCTTCCACTTTTCAACTTTAATCGTTGGTACCTACAGCAGACTGCAGCCAACGGAAGTTCCTTTGCAGATGTTTTATTTACTGATGAGGCTGCCTTCACCCGGTCGGGGATGTTGAAAATCCATAGTTCTTACCTGTGGGGTCATGGTAATCCACATGACACAATAGCACACACGTACCAAGAAAGGTTTTCCATTAACGTTTATGCAGTATTGTGCGCAATAACTTAGTGGGACCGTACATTCTACGTAATGGTTTAACCGGTCACACATACAATATCTTCCTCCAGGAGTTCTTACTTGAACTTCTGGGCGATGTTCCTCTAGCTGTCCGCAAACGAATGTGGTTGCAGCACAATGGAGCCCCAGCTCACTTCAGTCGAAACGTCAGGAATCACCTGGACGCTATCTACGACCAGCAGTTGGTAGAACGGGGCGATCCAGTTCCCTGCCATCACGTTCTCCCAATTTAACTTGCGTGGTTTTTTTTTTTTTTTGGGAGGGGGGGGGGGGTCACTTGAAATGCCTGGTGTAGGAGAGTCTCGGCACATCTGAAGAAGATCTACTTATCCGCGTGTCTGTTGCCGCTGGACATGTGACGCCTGATGTCTTTCTTAATGTACAGTACGCTGATTCATGCACCGTCGCTGTGAATCCTGTATCGCCGTTGGTGGCCACTTTCTCGATCACCTTTTGTAAACTGTTAACAAATTCCTGATGTCATTTGTCTGTATATGCTTTTTCAGTTTTCTGTAATTCATACTGCTGTACAAGTTAGTGCTGTAACGTGTCATTACCGCACACACACTTTCTATACAAAACCTGCTTATTTAGGTCACCTCTAACTGCCTTTACATTTTTGACATATAATTTAGGGCCACCCTGAATATTTTCTCGAACAAGTAAATGTGTATGTTCTGACATGTTTGGATGACAATTTTCCTGTTCTTTCAGTGCTCAGGAGTGTGAACAATTTTCGAAACGACCTTTGACAAGAACTTCCACTATGAATTCTTCTTTGGTCATTAATAAACGCTTTTGTCACTGCTTGTTCCAACATTTTGTTACTATATTTCGATTCATATGTAAAAACAATAGTCCATCATAACTTCACTTTCACCACTCAGATGCCAAACTGCACAGAAGACAGTTCTAATAACACTGGCAAGTTCGGCGTTGACGCGTAAACGGAAATGACAGCTTAAAACATACGAGACTTAGTACGGAGATAAATCGGCAGGGGCGCTGCAGTAGACGCAGTTGCCTCAAGTAGTCAGCTGAGACAAGAAGGTCGGTCCTGTAAAAGGGGCTTAACCACTGAGTGACCACCAAACAGAGTAGGGCAGATAGTTTCCTGCGGCTGGCTCATCCTTTGAAAAGCCTCTTCTTCCATAACGCTTTTATTACTGTTTGGGCTGCTGAGCTGGCTGCTGACAACGTTCTTCAACATATAATAGGAGTAAATAATTGTTGATATTTCAAATAATATAGGTAATACAAACATTTTAGCACTTGCGTCAATTTTATCAGTTACCAATGCATGCGCTCTTCACAGCTGGCGTGCGCTACATACGACTGCCACTGAGTAAGAGAAATACTAGTCTTTTCGTTTAATTTCGATCTTCATATGTGACAGATACAATACCCGATTAAATGTTTCCGGTCACCTCTATGCAACGTGGAAATGGCTTCCGCATGTCACGAGAGGCAGATCCACCATTATAAAAGAAGGTACATAGTATTGTGTTCTTTGCAAAGAGGCAGTGACATCCAAATTGGTCGGTCAGAAGCTCTCAGTGGCTTTGAACTTGAGCTCCTCATTGGCTGTCACCTGAGTAACAAATCCGTCAAGGGCATTCCAATCCTTCTAAAACTGCCCAAGTTCACTATTGGAGATGTGACAGTGAAGTGGAAACACGAACGTACAACTACAGACAAACCAAGACCGGGTAGACTTTACATAGTGACAGGCAGGGATCGTCGAGCACTGAGGGAGAGGACTATAAAAAATAGTATGAAATCAGTGGAAGGGAATCCACTCGTGAGTTCCAAAGTGCTAAGTGCAGTCCAACTGGCACAAGGACTGTGCGTATGGTGTAAGAGAAATGCTTTACAATGATCATGAGACTCCCAATAATACACACATCTCTGCAGCCAGCGCTAAGCAACACTTGAGGTGGCGTAAAAAGCGACGTCGGTGGGCACTGGCTGGCTGGAAACAAGTGATCTGGGGTGATGAATCACGCTAAATCCCGTGGATATCCGATAGAAGTGTTCGGAACAGGCGAATGCCTGGAGAGCGTTATCTACCATCATATGTACTGCCAACAGTGAAGTACATAGGAATTGGCACAGTATAGAGGTGCTTTCCCTGGTTAGGATAAGACTAATGGAACAAAACCAGCATCACATACTTTGCATTGTTGCCAAATTTATTCAAGATAGCGGATCCAAAATGGTGGTTATAGATGTGGCAACATCGCACCGACTTCATGGTGGGAAATTCAAATTTTGTTCGGAAAATTTGTCAATTGGGCTGACTCCACAAACCTAAGGCAACACCCACTCCCCTCTCTCCCTCCCCCTCTCCCCTCCACTCCTCACCCCTACCCCATCTAGAAACTGCTTGTAAAAGGACACAGTCTGTGCTGGGCTGTTGATTAGGATGGACATAAGTCTTTATTCTTTATGTAGTGCAGTATATTCTTTATTTAAGTAATCTGAGTGCCACCGGCGGCTGTGGCCGAGCGGTTCTAGACGCGTCAGTCCGGAACCGCGCTGCTGCTACGTTTGCAGGCTCGAATCCTGCCTCGGGCATAGATGTGTGTGATGTCCTTAGGTTAGTTAGGTTTAAGTAGTTCTAAGTCTAGGGGACTGATGGCCTCAGATGTTAGGTCCCATAGTGCTTGGAGCCATTTGAACTATTAATCTGAGTGCCATTGATTGAGCACTGCATAGTAGCTCCGTCCAGTGTGTACACTTTGTAGTTCACGCCACCCACAACTTTAGCGAGGTCATTATGTGAGATGTGCTGCAGACCACTGAGGAAACTGTAAACTCATCTCTTTTGCGAGTTCTTTACATGAAAACTCGAAAAGTAGCAACTAGTAGCTCCACTCGCATTTTTTAACGAATACCGATGTCAATGATACTCGTTTAACAGATTCCAAATCATTCTTGTACTTTACAAAGACAAATAAGGTCTCAATACATATAACCATATGTGTTTTTCATATCTAGATGTAATCCCCCTCCTCCTTTCTTCTTCTTCCATCTATTGTCCACATTAAACAATGTCGCGTCAAAGCAATTAATAGGCGAAGTCTTTTATAAAGATTTGAGAGGAGCGAAGATTACAATAAACTTTCAAGTTTACTTGGCTTGTCATGTTGAGATCGCTCCAGCTCTTCTTGTCTAGCGGTCTGATTCTTGAAGCTGAAAATGTCACATCAGGCCATCACTGTTGGATTGAACTAAATAAATTTGAAGACTGTTGTTGCAGCATTTTTTGCGTAGATATATTTTCTCGCATTTTAGTATATCATACAGTATTTTGATTTTTCACGGTGACAAAACCGAAATTACGTTGTTTGCACAAAAATACGACTCCTACACACTGCGTAAATAACAATATTCCAAAAGGTTTACAATTTTTCTCAATAGATGAATTCCTACTAGATTTAGTTACATTATTAATTTCGATTATTATTTTGTAAACGAATCCAGAAATTAACATAGTCAACAGTATAGGATTGCGTAATTAATAATAGAAATTTGAAGTGCGCAAATATGTCGTAATTTCAAGTGTTTCTAAAAAAATGATTTTAACTTACGTTGAAAGTAGCACTTATCGATTATAACATCGAAACCAAAATATTTTATAAAGTACTTCCTTTTTATAAATTTTAGCTTGAAATATAACATTGTGTATAAAATTACATGAAAGTTTTCAGAAAAGCAACTGAGATAATACTGACCTGTCCAAAATTCGAAAAATAGTACTGGTATCGACAATTACTGTTGAGGAAAAGTAATGCTAGAGGAGGATGTCCCGTTACATAGAGATACAGAAAGTCTCTCTTCCACCGGTTTTTCACCATCTAGACGCACACATCAAAATGGTTCAAATGGCTCTAAGCACTATGGGACTTAACATCTGAGGTCATGAGTCCCCTAGAGTTAGAACTACTTAAACCTAACTAACCTAAGGACATCACACACATCCATGCCCGAGGCAGGATTCGAACCTGCGACCGTTGCAGCAGCGCGGTTCTCGACTGAAGGGTCTAGAACCACTCGGCCACAGCGGCCGGCGCAAGCATCACATATCACAATCGATGGTCTCAACTAAATAAAGACGGGAAATGTTCAGAACGGCAGTCGAAGCAGTCAACCGGTCAATTTACATGGGTAGGGGAATAACTGTCCAGCCCAAACACTCGCCAGTATGGAATCTTCTCAAATTTCCAAGGAGAACGCAACACACGTGATTGCGAAGGCTGCCCAACACATACTGAGTAGTAGTTCGCTATTTACTCACCTCGAAGGCGACAACTTTAGGTCAGCTGCATTCTTGTGCCCAGGATCTCCAGTTCAGGCAAATCAGCGGCATCTCCCACAGTAAACTGGAAATGTCAATTCATTCCGGTCACCAGCTAACTCTGCCACGGACCCATACGCCATGCAGAATCGTCCTAGAAAACAGGACTCATATTTATCAGTGTAATTACAATTACATATTACAACTGCAGCACCAATACGAGCGAAGTATCGGAAGTACCTCCTCCTGACGACTGTGGCTCTGGAATCACCAATATCTATACGATTCTTATGACTCGACATGATTTCTTATGGCTATCCATGCTCTGAAATCGCAGTCTCCCACGTCAAATGCATAACTCCCTGACGACAGGAAATAGTGATTTTCTTTGCACATGTAGTAACAATGACCACAGTAAGTTTGCATCCTAACATATACTTTGTAAGCCTGCTGATCACAGCGAATCTAGCATATATCCCCCACTAAGTGTAATACTTCGCCAGTAACTGAATACTGGTGACACCAAACAATACTGAGCAAAAATTCGCGATGGATGAACATGCCTCATTTGTTTTTCTTGCGAGTGGTGCCAAAGTGTCTTAGGAAGAGATACGTAATCGTCTTATAAGCGAACGGCTATTAAAAATATGATCGAAACGACTATTCTACTGTCACCCTGCATAAAAGCGGTCTTGGTCCTACAGGCGCACGTATCAGTATCAATATCCATGTTAAAGAATACAAAAGCTTTATAAATCGAGATATGACATTGTTTCCGAAAGAAGTGGTCTTCCACACAAATACCACCACATTGATTATAGACAGTGATCGCTGGGGTGTGTATTAACAGACCGAAAGCACAGGTGCACGTCGCTAGCAGTATAAACTCGTAATAAAATCACAATTCTCACCGAATTTAGAAAGTGATTCGGCTCACGAACGTAGTATTAAGCCGACATTTGCAACTCCCTCACACCGCCGCCAGATATTTCTCACGCTAACAAACACTACTTGTAACGCATTCTATCCTGATGCCATGTAAGCAGTGTAACAGAGGTTCTGCGATATATTCGCTGGGCCATAGGCGAGGGGCCAACGGCCTTGCCGCAGTGGTAACACCGATTCCCGTCAGATCACCCACGTTAAGCGCTGTCGGGCTGGGCTAGCAGTTGGATGGGTGACCATCCGGTCTGCCGAGCGCTGTTGGCAAGCGGGGTGCACCCGGTCCTTGTGAAGCAAACTGAGGAGCTACTTGATTGAGAAGTAGCGGCTCCGGTCTCGGAAACTGTCATACGGCCGGGAGAGCGGTGTGCTGACCACATCCCCCTCCTTATCCGCACCCAGTGATGCCTGCGGTCTGAGGATGACACGGCGGCCGGTCGGTACAGTTGGGCCTTCATGGCCTGTTCGGGAGGAGTTTAGTTTAGTTTTTATAGGCGAGGGAGGGTGTAGATTGATTGTGAATGACCACATACAGTAGATGTAGTGTTATGTGATAGATCACTTGAAGTCGTAGGAAATGTACAAAATACTATGAACAATACATTGGCTTATCCAATCTACAGTGCTACACTTCCCGGTAGATATGCTGTCTGTGATTTGGAATCAAGTCTCTTCGTGCTACTACATATTTACGCTGAATCCTGTTCAGATGTCTTTTAATGATTACAGCAACTAGTAAATCATATTCGTGGCACTCTCGTATCTCAAAGCAAGTCACATTTTTCAAACCTATCTGCTAATGATCCAGTACAGCAAACCTCCAACGTGGTTTTAGACAGTCCCTCTGCAACTGTTCTTCAGTCTCTGTCTCACCCTCCCTGCAGCTTTGTTCATGAGGTCATCTCAATTTAAGTAAAAATTTAGCAGAAGCCAGATAACGCCATATCTACTACCTTCTGCACCCTGTGGAGAAGCAGGATGAGCTGAGTTAATGCGACAGGACCGTCTTTTTTGATCACTCGATGGAAATTGGAATATGTTGTCGTAGCTCCTTGTACAATGTGTAAGGCGAGCCCAAAACAAAGCTTTCTCATGCAGCAAGAGGTAGTGGAAAAGACAATACGAGCAGTTATGATGGTGTTCCTTACCGGGAAAGTTAGAAAGACTCCACATTATATGGGAACTGGAAGAAGGACGAGGATTTTGCTACTGCAGTGCGGTGCATCCCAAACTACGAGTACATACAGGTACTGCAGTCCGAAGGAGATCTCTGTCCCTCAGGGTGCATTCATGTCTGTCACTCAAACATTCTCTCTATCCTCGATATTTTGTACCATCCAACAGAGAAAAACTAGGAACTATAAGAACTCCGCAAATGTCACTCGGTAGGGAACTTGATAAGACATTACCACGTCCCTCTCTTCTGACATATCGGTAAACAAATACCGTCTGCATGTCGACACTGACCATACGTGGTGACCCCATTAAATATACATGTATTGGTCCACCTGAGCAGGTGACAAGTGATCGAAGTCGCTTGCACAGACCAGTGTAAAGTTTCATTACCTATACTTCCTGGAGGAGGACCATATACCCCTCAGGCTAGCAGCCACAAGAGATGGTCCCCGTGTTGTTGTTTGATACATTTGCCTTTTTGCTGTAACACATCCATCCTGTGTATGACTACAGCTGTATGCAGAGCCATACATTTTGTGTTTCCACCACGACTTCGAGGTCTGAGTCAGGACCTAAACTGACGTTTCGACCCACTGACTCTGACTGAAAGCTGGACATCGCGTGGGTGCGAATTATGCTGCTGCTCCCACAACACACAGGATGACTAAAATAAACGACAGAGTCTGTGTTTATTATTGGCAGAAAAATGCAGAAGACAGTGCAACATATGGAAACTGGAAGAATTTACGGCATTGTGGAACGTTTCCAAATAATTGCCCGAAGATGATGATCTCTACTTTCATTTAATCTCACGTATCACAGGGACGGTGTAGCAGATTTCTCTGTGTTCCGTTTCGATAGATTCCTCATATTGCAAACATGCTCATTGATGAATGTCACCATATTGGCGGTTAAATCGTAATATTTAATTGTAATTGCACTGATAAATATGTGTCTGGTTTCCCAGGACGATTCTGCCTGGTAGAGGTAGCCAATGACTGGAACGAATTGACATTTCCGGATTACGGCAGGAGCTGTTGCTGAGCTGCTGGAACTGCAGACGCAGGTTACCAGAATGCAGCTGACCTAACCGTGTCACCCTCTAAGTGGTTGAATAGCGAACTAATACTCAGTATGAGCCGGGCAGCCTTCGTCATCACGTGTGTTGCGATTATTCTCCAGAAATTTGAGAAGGTCCAATAACGGCGAGCGTATGTACTTGACAGTTATTCCCCTCCCCAACTAAATTGACTGGTTGACTGGTTGTACTGCTATTCTACCCATTTTTAGACTTTCTTTGGCTGAGAGAACATCAATGGTGATACAT
The DNA here is from genome assembly GCF_021461385.2 of Schistocerca piceifrons. Lineage (NCBI taxonomy): Eukaryota > Metazoa > Arthropoda > Insecta > Orthoptera > Acrididae > Schistocerca > Schistocerca piceifrons. The sequence continues at coordinate 193,499,054 of NC_060141.1, forward strand.
ATGGTTTGCATCTAGATGGTGAAAAACAGGTGGAAGACCCAATCGTTGGTTCTGTAAGCACGAGGAATGGATTCGAATATATGTATTAATGGTTTAGTTGACTTTGTAAGGTAGAAGGTTGATTTGGAATCTGTTATATTATTGACATTGACATTCATTAAAAACCACTTGTCGAACTACTAGTTTCCTCTATTTTTCGGGTTTTCACGTAAAGATCTTCGCAGATGATTACTCAGTGGTCTGTAGAATGTTTCACATATTGACCTCGCTAAAGTTTCGAGCAGCTAGATATATAATTTGCACTCTTTATCTTCGGAATTATACTGTGTAAGAGATCGGTAGCATACTGCTATGTGGTTGATATCGAGATACTCCGGCAAACCATGTGAAAATACATACGTTCTCGTAATGAGTCAGGAGATGTTCGCAACTCGTTGCAGAAACAACAGCAGCAAGCACACCAGATCGGAAGCAATACCGTTACCGGACGCCTTCGTGCCGGAGGAAGCAGCCCACCCTTTGTACACCAGTTCTTAGAGTGGCCATTGTCCGGGGAGGGTGCTCTGATCGCACATCAGTCCAACGTGTGCAGGGGCAATTGCCTCGTCACCTTTGGCCGTGGTGGATGACCGACCGCCTGGAAAGTATATACTGCTGCGATTACATATGATGCATGTGCTTATGTTTTTTGGGATCTGTCAATCTTCGAGACACACGTATTACTGTCTGGTGGTCGATAGCTATATGCAGGTTGCAGAAGTAATTATTTTGTATGATGCAGGATACGAACTGCCTGTCTTCCAGAGACATGGCAGTCAATAGTTACAGGCAAGATGCAGAAGTAATGTTTTTGTATGTTGCAGGATACGAACAGTGTTTACCACGTCGTTATGATATGGTGGTATAATCGTTTGTGGTGATATAGCCTGGTGGAGATCAGTTTCACGCCGGAAACTACAAGCTTTCCTAGACAGTAGCTGAGCAGTGTAATTGGGGAAGTTGTTGTTGTGGTCTTCAGACCTGAGACTGGTTTGATGCAGCTCTCCATGCTACTCTATCCTGTGCAAGCTTCTTCATCTCCCAGTACCTACTGCAGCCTACATCCTTCTGAATCTGCTTCGTGTATTCATCTCTTGGTCTCCCTCTACGATTTTTACCCTCCACGCTGCCCTTCAGTACTAAATTGGTGATACCTTGATGCCTCAGAACATGTCCTACCAACCGATCCCTTCTTCTAGTCAGTTGTGCCACAACCTCCTCTTCTCCCCAATTCTATTCAATACCTCCTCATTAGTTATGTGATCTACCGATCTAATCTTCAGCATTCTTCTGTAGCACCACATTTCGAAAGCTTCTATTCTCTTCTTTCCTAAACTATTTATCGTCCATATTTCACTTCTATACATGGCTGAACTCCATACAAATACTTTCAGAAACGACTTCCTGACACTGAAATGTATACTCGATGTTAACAAATTTCTCTTCTTCAAAAACGCTTTCCTTGCCATTGCCAGTCTACATTTTATATCCTCTCTACTTCGACCATCCTCAGTTATTTTGCTAACCAAATAGCAGAACTCCTTTACTACTTTAAGTGTCTCATATCCTAATCTAATTCCCTCAGCATCACCCGACTTAATTCGACTACATTCCATTATCCTCGTTTTGCTTTTGTTGATGTTCATCTTATACCCTCCTTTCAAGACACTGTCCATTCCCTTCAACTGCTCTTACAAGTCCTTTGCTGTCTCTGACAGAATTACAATGTCATCGGCGAACCTCAAAGTTTTTATTTCTTCTTCATGGATTTTAATACCTACTCCGAACTTTTCTTTTGTTTCCTTTACTGATTGCTCGATATACAGATTGAATAGCATTGGGGAGAGGCTACAACCCTGTCTCACTCCATTCCCAACCACTGCTTCCCTTTCATGTCCCTCGATTCTTACAACTGCCATCTGTACAAATTGTGAATAGCCATTCGCTCCCTATATTTTACCCCTGCCACTTTCAGAATTTGAAAGAGCATTCCAGTCAACATTGTCAAAAGCTTTCTCTTCGTCTACAAATGCTAGAAACGTAGGTTTGCCTTTCGTTAATCTATCTTCTAAGTTAAGTCGAAGGGTCAGTATTGCCTCACGTGTTCCAGCACTTCTACGGAATTCGAACTGATCTTCCCCGAGGTCGGCTTCTACCAGTTTTCCCATTCGTCTGTAAGGAATTCGCGTTAGTATTTTGCAGCTGTGACTTATTAAACTGATAGTTCGGTAATTTTCACATCTGTCAACACCTGTTTTCTTTCGGATTGAAATTATTATATTCTTGCCGGCCGGGGTGGCCAAGCGGTTAAAGGCGCTACAGTCTGGAACCGCGCGGCCGCTACGGTCGCAGGTTCGAATCCTGACTCGGGCATTGATGTGTGTGATGTCCTTAGGTTGGTTAGGTTTAAGTAGTTCTAAGTTCTAGGGGACTGATGACCTTAGAAGTTAAGTCCCATAGTGCTCAGAGCCATTTGAACCATTTTTTTTTATTATATTCTTCTTGAAGTCTGAGGGAATTTCGCCTGTCTCATACATCTTGCTCACCAGATGATAGAGTTTTGTCAGAACTGGCTCTCCCTTGGCTGTCAGTAGTTCTAATGGAATGTTGTCTACTCCCGGGGCCTTGTTTCAACTCAGGTCTTTCAGTGCTCTGTCAAACTCTTCACGCAGTATCATATCTCCTATTTCATCTTCATCTACATCTTCTTCCATTTCCATAATATTGTCCTCAAGAACATCGCCCCTGTATAGACCCTCTACATACTCCTTCCACCTTCCAGCTTTCCCTTCTTTGCTTAGAACTGGCTTTCCATCTGAGCTCTTGATATTCGTGCAAGTGGTTCTGTTTTCTCCAAAGGTCTCTTTAATTTTCGGGAAGGCAGTATCTATCTTACCCCTAGTGAGAAAAGCCTCTACATCCTTACATTTGTCCTCAAGCCATCCCTGCTTAGACATTTTGCACTTCCTGTCGATCTCATTATTGAGACGTTTGTATTCCTTTTTGCCTGCTTCATTTACTTCATTTTCATATTTTCTCCTTTCATCAGTTAAATTCAGTATCTCTTTTGTTAACCTAGGATTTCTACTAGCCCTCGTCATCTCTCAAGGCTTCCCATTCTTCTTCTACTGCATTTCTTTCCCGCATTCCTGTCAATTGTTCCCTTATGCTCTCCCTGAAACTCTGTACAACCTCTGGTTCTTTCAGTTTATCCTTGTCCCGTCTCCTTATATTCCCACCTTTTTGCAGTTTCTTCAGTTTTAATCTACAGGTCATAAGTAATAGATTGTGGTCAGAGTCCACATCTGCCCCAGGAAATGTCTGACAATTTAAAACCTGGTACCTAAATCTCTGTCTTACCATTATATAATCTGTCTGGAATCTGTCAGTATCTCCAGGCTTCTTCCATGTATACAACCTTCTTTCATGATTCTTGAACCAAGTGTTAACTATGATTAAGTTATGTTCTGTGCAACATTCTACCAGGCGGCTTCCTCTTTCATTTCTTAGCCCCAATACATATTCACTTACTACGTTTCCTTCTCTTCCTTTTCCTACTGTCGAATTCCAGTCACACATGACTACTAAAATTTCGTCTTCCTTCACTACCCGAATAATTTCTTTTATCTCATCATACATTTCATCAATTTCTTCATCGTCTGCAGAGCTAGTTGGCATATAAACTTGTACTACTGTAGTAGGCGTGGGCTTCGTGTCTATCTTGGCCACAATAATGCGTTCACTATGCTATTTGTAGTAGCTTACCCGCACTCCTTTTTTTAAATTCATTACTAAACCTACTCCTGCATTACCCCTATTCGATTTTGTATTTATTAGCTTGTATTCACCTGAAAAAAAGTCTTGTTCCTCCTGCACCGAACTTCACTAATTCACACTATATCTAACTTTAACCTATCCATTCCACTTTTTAAATTTTCTAACCTACCTGCCCGATTAAGGGGTCTGACATTCCACGCTCCGATCCGTAGAACACCAGTTTTCTTTCTTCTGATAACGACGTCCTCTTGAGTAGTCCCCGCCCGGAGATCCGAGTGGGGACTATTTTACCTCCGGAATATTTTACCCAAGAGGACGCCATCATCATGTAATCATACAGTAAAGCTGCATGTCCTCGGGAAAAATTACGGCTGTAGTTTCCCCTTCCTTTCAGCCGTTCGCAGTGCCACAACAGCAAGGCCGTTTTGGTTCGTGTTACAAGACCAGATCAGTCAATCATCCAGACTGTTGCCCCTGCAACTGCTGAAAAGGCTGCTGCCCCTCTTCAGGAACCACACGTTTGTCTGGCCTCTCAACAGATACCCCTCCGTCGTGGTTGCACCTACGGTACGGCTATCTGTATCGTTGAGGCACGCAAGCCTCCCCACCAACGGCAAGGTTCATGATTCATGGGGAAGTGTCTTCGGCAATAGTTTCCGTATTTTATGATCTGTAGATCGCTTTTGAGGGTTTAAGTGCAATATGACTGCTGTATGTTTTTCGATCTACACGAAATAGCTCTCCGCTGAAATTCTAGTAATTTGGAACTTCCTGGCAGATTAAAATTGTGTGCCCGACCGAGACTCGAACTCAGGACCTTTGCCTTTCACGGGCAAGCGCTCTACCGTCTGAGCTACCGAAGCACGACTCACGCCCGGTCCTCACAGCTTTACTCCTCCCAGTATCTCATCTCCTACCTTCCATACTTTACAGAAACTCTCCTGCGAACCTTGCAAAACTAGCACTCCTGAAAGAAAGGATATTGCGGAGACATGGCTTAGCCACAGCCTGGGGGATGTTTCCAGACTGAGATTTTCACTCTGCAGCGGAGTGTGCGCTGATATGAAACTTCCTGGCAGATTAAATCTGTGTGCCCGTCTGCAGAAAGAGGCGGACAATGCTCCCAATCCGGCAGCACTAATTTGACGAGTAAATTCAGTGAGAACCAATCAGAATGCTCCATTCACAAGAAGTTCCATGACGTCAGAAAGTCACAAGACATCTATTGTGCGGGGTGTTGGGACTTCAGCAGACTGGTTCGAACGAGACAGGGGCAAGGTGTCTATGGAAAGTTCCGTGACGTCTGAGAATCACACGATGACTTTCTTCGGATGTTCAGAGACAAGTCCAAGCAGACCAGCTTCCTCTGATTCACACAGGTGAAATGCTGTCCCCCACCCGCCGTTGTGGCTTTAGAGCATCTTCAGACCAGCCGTTGTAGGACATCGAGAATTGACCGAAAATTCCAACCATTTTTCTCATCTGTAGGACAGTGCTTCGGATTCGTTTGTGTTTTTTCTTATCCATACCTTCTGTTATGGGATCCAAAATACGCCATGAACTTTTGTGTATGTAATTGTTCTGATTTTTCCGTCTGTGTTTAGACACCAGTGAAGAAATAAATAATAAGAGCCTTAACATCTGTGACTCCAGCAGCAAGTATAAACTAAGCTGACTCAGCGTTTCAGAAAAGTGATGAACACTACAGAGGCTGTAGGACTCAGATTTTTTTATCTCTCTGGCAGTGCCTTGAAACAAACAGCTAAAATTCAAAAAGTGGTGAGCGTCCTGTTTAGAGTTACGAATATATTTATTTCGGCTTCCAAATATCGTCCGCTGGAGTGTAAAATGGCATATTGCAGCTGATATCCGTTTCGGGATCTACTTCCCACAAAAGCGCTCGGAGCGTCCCAGGGATGAAACCTGGGAGGAGTCAGAAGTGTGCCAGAATCCGTCGCGATCTTTTTGGAGTTTGTGTTCGAGTGTGGCGGTATTCCTCGGAATAAAAAGTGTAATTACATCGGAAAACTGAAGCAAACTACTGTGCAGCGATCTTTATGAAAGTGTATTTAGAGGCATATTCAGTTGGATTTAATAACTCCCGAAGCAGATCGTGGTCCACGACAAGGGAAGCCTGTGGTATTATCCACAAACGCGCACGAAGTGTCTCAGGGATGAAGACTGGGAGGCTTCACAAGTGTGCCAAATCCTGCCGCGATCTTTCTAGAGTCCGTGTTCAAGTGTGGCGAATTCCTCGGTTTAAAACGTGTAATTACATCGTAGATTGTTTCAATATTTTTGCATCAACTGCAAAACTCTCTCTTTTTCTTTCTGCAGTGATACATTTATTTCCTGTGGCATCTTCTAGGTATGCATGTGACAATATTCCGCACATTGTTTAAATAGAAGGTTTAATAGCTGTTGAAGCAGTTCGTGTTCAACAAAATGCTGTATCTGCGTGCCACAAAGAAGGCTGAGATATTTCCAGCACACCAGGAACTGCTTACGGCGGCCCCTGCGGTTGTTGGTGGCCAGTGGCCAGTTCGGCCCAGCGCATGGCTCCTTACAGTAGTCACGATTCTGGCGCAGGGGCACACACGAGAAAGCTTTTCATATTTGCTTAGCACGATCTGTGTCTGTGTAATTACGTGACTCCTTTCGCTTTCAGAACAAAAAAAGGTACCATAATTATTTAACGTCATCTAAATTGTTTGAACATCAGCATCAGTTTCGAGCTGTATTGTGGATTCAGAAATAAATAAAAACTATTCTTAAAGAAATTGTTTAAACAATGCCCTGTGCACGCTATATTAGGCTACTGTTGTGAAGTCCTCCCAGTCCAACAACTCGACACAGACTGAGCGAATTTCCCGCCATTTTATTCCCTGGGTCGGCATCTTGGATTATGTAATGGGGGAGGGGAGGGGGTGGACCAGTTGCACCCTCTGTCGATGTTGTTGTGAACTAGGATAGTTTGTCTCCAGCACTTATGGTGAACATGCTGGATGGAGCTATTGTGTAGTGCTCGATCAATGACAACTGAAATTGTTTAAATAAAAAACACCGCACTGCATACAAAAGAAGACTCACGTCTGTCCTATCTGGATTTGCAACACTTACATAGCGATTATCACGGATATTATTCAGTACATGTGCGTCTCAACAGAGAGTCGTCATTCCATCGTCCGAGATCATCTACAGGTTCGCGATCAATGTCACCTGCACACAATGGCGAAAGGTTTAGGGGGTCTCTGGACTTCTTTTAGGGTTGCTCTATGGAAGACAATGATTGGCTAAGTCACATCAATACGAGCAGTAAGACACGGGTCCATCATTTCTGTAAAAAGAGAGCGCTGATGGAGTTGTGACACTATTCCTCACCTCCGCGGAAGAAATGCGAAGTTGCTCCTGTAGCAGGGAAAGCCACGGCCACCGTTTGCTTTGACTGTGAAGAAGCTGTGTGCATAAAGTTTACGCGAAAAGGCGCAACCATTAATGCCGATTCGTACTGTGTTGCACTAACATCGCCGCACACACAGGCGTCGACTCCTTGGGGCCTGAGGAGGCCCGAGCTCTCTCAAATTCGTTTGGGGTGGCGGAGCCCCCCAATAATTTAAGAAAAACTGGTTCAGATGGCTCTAAGCACTAGGCACTTAACATCTGAGGTCATCAGTCCCCTAGACTTAGAACTATTTAAACCTAACACACAAAGGACATCACACACATCGATGCCCGAGGCAGGATTCGAACCTGTGACCCTAGCAGCCGCGTGGTTCCGGACTGAAGCGCCTAGAACCGCTCGGTCACAGCGGCCGGCCAATTTCAGAAAATTATTAGTTATATTATGCTTTGTAAAATCACAGAATTATGTTGGAATTTTTTACTTTCCTTGTTTGACGATAGTTACCTTTTTAAATACATTCAGTAATGAGTTAAAACAAATAATTATTACGGTAGTAAGCAGGTTAACTGAAAACGAGTGGTGTGAAACATAACAGTGTTACGGTGCTGCGGGCACACTTAGAATTTGTCCCGGTGCGCGAACCTTTGGGTAAAGTCTGGCGCCGGCAGGCCAGCGCTGAGGCCGCGGCGACATCAAAAGGACTGGAGCAGAAGTGCCTGGAACCCTCCGCCTCACGTCGCCTTGATGCTTTGAGACATTACGACGCCACGGATATACAAGGTGATCAAAAAGTCAGTATAAATTTGAAAACTTAATAAGTCACGAAATAATGTAGATAGAGAGGTAAAAATTGACACACATGCTTGGAATGACATGGGGTTTTATTAGAACAAAAAAAAAGTTCACAAAATGTCCGACAGATGGCACGTGAAAGATCTCTTTCGCGCGTCGTTTGCTGATGCCGTGTGCTCAGCCGCCACTTTCGTCATGCTTGGCCTCCCAGGTCCCCAGACCTCAGACCTTGCTCTTATTGGCTTTGGGGTTACCTGAAGTCGCAAGTGTATCGTGATCGGCCGACATCTCTAGGGGTGCTGAAAGACAACATCCGACGCCATTGCCTCACCATAACTCCGGACATGCTTTACAGTGTTGTTCACATTATTCCTCGACTACAGCTACTGTTGAGCAATGACGGTGGACATACTGAGCATTTCCTGTGAAGAACATCATCTTTGCTTTGTCTTACGTCGTTATGCTAATTATTGCCATTCTGATCAGATGAAGCGCCATCTGTCGGATAATTTTTAACATTTTTTTTGTTCTAATAAAACCTCATGTCATTCCAAGCGTGTGTGTCAATTTGTACCTCTCTATCTACATTATTCCGTGATTTATTCAGTTTTCAAATTTATACTGACTTTTTGATCACCCGGTATAAAGCCCAACCTGCTGTCGCAGTCGTTCAGTGTGCATAGTTTTGTTCAGTGCATGCTGCAGACATGTTTAGTGTTCTGATTTTACCGTCTAGTGGACTATTTTATATGACTATATTTTATCCGTTTACTTTAGTCTCTTAGTGTATTGTGAACTAAGTTTGCAATGGATAAATTTGTTACCAAAAAGGCGCGCTTGGAAGTTGACGATACTGCAAGTCAACCTCCAACAATTATTGTGTCATCAATTGCTTCGTCGTCTTCAGGCGAGAACCGTTCACAGCCGAAACCTGACCATCCGGTAAAGAAAGATCATTTCATAAGTCTTGGTTGATAAAATACACATGGCTAGATTATGAAGCATCTACCGAAAAAGATTTTTGCAAAACCTGCAAAGAGGCAGATGCTACAAATCTATTACAATTTTCTTCAAGAAAAGAAGATGCATTTACTTCTGCAGGGTTTTCAAACTGGGAAAAGGCTTTGGAAAAATTCCGTCTTCATGAAAATATGTTTACGCATAAAGAAGGTGTTCTGAAACTAAATTCTATCAGTAACCGAAGTGTGGCCTCCCAATAGAATGAACAGTTAGATAGTGATATGAAGAAAGGCCGTTTAGCTCTTGAGACAATTTTTACTGCCGTGCAATTTCTATGCCGACAAGGACTAGCAATTAGAGGGCACAAAGATGTAAACTAAAATTGTGTTCAATTGTTGGAACTCCGGAAGAGTGACATACGTGAGTTTAAAGATTGGTTAGTGCGTTTGGGGTATAAGTGGACGTCCCACGATATTCAAAACGAAATCATTGATCTACTAGGAAAGTCTGTGTTGAGAAAGGTATTGGCTTCAATCAAGAAGACTGAACATTTTTCTATTAAGGTTGACGAAACAAGTGATTCTTCGATTCACGAACAAGTGTCATTTTGTATTTGTACTGTTGATGATTCCTTAATCATCAATGTAGACTTTATTGGCTTATACGAGACCCCCAACACTGAATCACACACTCTGTTTAGTATTTTAAAAGAAGTTTTTGTTCGTCTTGATTTGTCAATGGATAATTTAAGAGGACAGTGCTATGATGCCCCTCGAATATGAGAGGTAAGTTCAAAGGACTAAAAAAGTTAGTTTTGGATATACAACCAAAAGCACATTATGTGCACTGCACTGTTCACAGTTTAGACTTGGCAGTTGTAGACTGTCTCCGCCATCTTACATCTATGAGGGATATTAAGGCATTAGTCAAGGACTTAATAAACACCGTAAGGGAATCCAACAAAAGGATGAGACTTTTCAGAAGCATACGCTGTGAGAGTGCCAACGACCAAGCTGGTCTAAAACCCCATCGCCCGACTCGATGGACTGTGCGAGCTTCTAGTATCTTGAGAATATTGAAAAACTTTGAAGAACTTCTAGAGTTTATTGAAACATTTTCTGCAGAGGACAAAACAGAGGCAGGTTACAAATGTGCAGGCTACCTTGAGTCAATGTTACAATTCAAGACATTTCTTTTTACGTCTTTATTGCCATGCAATTAACCCAGTAGAGAACGTCACTGAAAAAATGGAAGGCGTGACAGTTTTGAACACTTTTAGGGATTGTGTTTAAAAGAAAAACCTTCACAAGTTGATGATCCTTCGCTTCCTCGGAATCTAAGTATACCAAAGAAGTATGAAAACAACGAACCCAGCTCACCGCACACTTTCAAAACCCCAAAGGAATACTACAATACTATTTACTTTGAAGTTTGTGAAACGGTGCAGTCTTACATTACTGAGCGGTTTGCTTCAACCGGACTAACGCAGCTCATTGCAGTTGAACAAGATTGCATGCTTTTAGTAAACAGAGGTGAAACAAATTTGGAAAAACAACTGAGTTTTTCAAAAATGACCTATACACTTACATACTGCGCTTATACTTGAATATGTTAGCCGATATCGCTAATAAAAATCAACTGGTCGTAAAAAACATGCGTGATGTAACAAAGTACATTACACAAGAGCCTGCAGTAGAAGAAATGTTATGTGAAGTAGTGAAGTGCATTAAACTTCTCCACGTAGTGCCAATCACGACAGCAACAGCAGAACTGTTATTTAGTGCCCTTAGACGTCTGAAGTCATATCTCGGATCAACAATGCGACAGAAGCGATTAAACAACTTGGCTGTTCTTCATGCCCCCCGAGATGTTTTGGATGAATTGGATATCCGACCAGTCATCAACGACTTCATATTCAGTAATCCAGCCAAACGGTCGATATTTGTACCTTTCTAAAGACACTCTAGCCCTAATAATGGCATTTAAAGCAATATTAAAAATATTTATGAAACATAGAATTAAATACATACATAATGTTAAATTTTCAGTTTCGAATTTTTAGTACTAGTTTAGTACTGTATTACTATGTTAGTATAGTACTGTATTAGTTATTTTCAAATACGCAAATATTTTTAGGGTGTAAAACCCAATTAAAACCCGCTATTTACATACTTTTCGATTGAAAGTATTAGGCTTTCTGTATTAACTTTATTAACTGTATTAAATCATTAACTTCGAGATATTGTTTTTATTTAATGAACCCTGAGCTTTATTCAAAGTAAGCTTAAATTAGCTATTTCACTTATTAATTTTCATGTTTCATTCTTTTAATGATAGTTATGGACTTATTTAAATATAATTTCAGTCTTTTCAGAGCTATATATTCACTGCTCTGTAATAGTCTATAAGCATGATTATTACTGTAAATTAAATTAACTTTTTACGAAAATACCATGTGTGTTTATGTTTTGTTTCTTTTTTCAAAGCCAAAAAATGTGTTATGCTTGTCAAGTTTCCCGGACTGTAGCGTTATCGAGAGTCCAGTTTTCAGGGTTCTAATGTTTATCATATGACTAAAAATGCTTAAAAACTTTAAAAATCACTATTTTTCATCTAAAATTTGGAAGATTTCCTGGGACAAGACCCCCAGTATGCCTGCCCCCCCCCCCCCCCCCAATATTTTTTATAAGTCGAAGTCCCTGGCTGCACAATGCCATAAAGAAAAAGGGCGTGGAAAATTAAGCAAAGACTTTGTTCTCCTGCACGACAATGAAACACCCCACATGGTGCGCGTATCGCAAGCTTTCCTGCGGCGTTTTCGATAGGAGGTTTCAAGCATTCGCTGTGCCGTCTTAATCACTGGAAGAACATGTGGGGGAGAAAGAGATTTTCCTACGATGAGGACGTTCACACAGTGGTTCTCAGATGGCTCCATGATGAAGGAGCGGGTTTCTGTCGTTGAAGAGGTGAATCACTGGTGTAAAGAGTACCTATGCTAAAAAATAGTGTCATGTATCTGCATCACTCTGAAGTGCAGTACAGCGTTAAATAAAAGTTACTTGGCTTGCCATAATAATGTATAAGTTACTTTCTAAAGTGCCCTCGTACATGCTTCTGTAAGTAGCGTAATCTCCCATACCTGATTCTTATAAACTTGACGCGAGACATTCGACTGTCTCCACAAAAAATGCCAAACAGTCTTTTTAGAACACCAGTTCTTTGAATTTAACTGATAGGTTTTAACGAAAACAACATTATCTGTCTTCCAAGATTCCCATTTAAATTCTCCCTGTATCCCCATTATAATTTTATATGGGATATTCCGACCTGTCACGATTCTAGTAGCAAGTTGTGGCGAAACATGCGGCGTATCATTTGAGAGATACAGAGGCGAAGGAGTGTGCCGGGACTTACCTCAGTTTACTGCTACTAGCGGCACGTCATCATAATGCGCCTGTGCTTAGTCTACATAGTATTGCGCCATAATCTAAGAATAAAATTAGTAGCTAAAGCAGCTTTTCCAAAGTTTGTCAACATATACTTCAGTATATTAATGTTTACATTGTTACATCTCAGCGCGATCAGATGAATAATTTTGCCTAAAGAAATCGCTTTAAATAAAAAACAAGTGGTGCTAAGTATAAAGCTGGACAGGGAAAAATTGTTCAGAATGTGCATATGTATGTCAAAATCAACTGTTACAAGTCTCAACTTGATCGAAGTAACATTTTAGTCAAAATAGGATGTTATTATGAAAAACTGAAGGCGCTAAATATTAGACTTAGAAAGATGAAAATTGGTGTAAAGCGTCAGTCTCATATAAAAACATTAACTAGGCGACTCCATTAAGCTACGTCCAATAGTTTTCACGTAATTGATTAAAAACTAAATTTAGAGCAAAAAAGTCCCTATTTGTAGTAGATTAAGCATCAGTTGTATTAATGATGGACAGTTCTGATTACAGAACTTGATTACATCCATTAAATAATAAAGCTATAACAAGTTAAATGAAACCCGGTGACTAGTGTAAAGTAACGTTAACGATTTTATTAATATCTCAAAAATGTAGTTATACGCAGTACACATACTCAAAAACAGTCGCCAAAACCGTTGGCACATTTATCCCATTGCGACACTAGCCTGTCGATTCCATCCTTGAAGAAGCCAGTAGGCTGCTGTCGGATCCAGGCCTGGACCCAGTCACACACTTCGTCGCTCGTTGCGAATAGCTGTTCGCGAATAGCTTGTTTTAGAGGTCCAAATACATGAAAGTCACACGGTGCAAGGTCGGGGCTGTAGGATGGATGTTACAGCGATTCCCACTGAAACTGCTGCAATGTCATCTTCACCACTTTGGCCGTGTGTGGGAGGGCATTATCATGCAGGAGGATAACGACATTGGCCAACAAACCTCGGCGTTTCGACTTGATGGCTCGTCTAACGTTCTGTAAAGTGGCTTGATAACGTTCGGTATTGATGGTTATTCCCCGTTCCAGGAACTCGGCAAGCAGTGGACCCTTCTGGTCAAAAAAAGAACGACGTCATGACCTTACCAGAAATGGTGTGCACGGCCTTTGGTTTCTTTGGAGGTGGTGAAGTCCTACGTTCCCACTGATAGCTCTGACACTTGCGTTCTGGTTCACAATGGTGACACCATGTTTCGACACCTGTGACAATACGCGGCAGAAAGCCGTATTCCTCCTCGTAATAACGTTGCAGATGACTCAAAGACAGCGCCATTCGAGTATTGCGCTACTCGGCGGTCAGTTGGTGGGGAACCCATTGCGCACAGGTTTTTCGAAAGTTCATGTGTTGATGTATTATGGTGTGGGTGGTGCCCATGTAATACCCAGTAACCGATGGATCTGTTCCGCAACCATTTACAATGTGATGACACGTTGAGCCTGTACAGAACGAGTATCGTCTTCCAGTGATTCGCGCCCTTCAAGGAATCGTTTGCGCCATTCCACAACACTTGAACGACTCAGACTGTAGTCACCGTCCACAGCCTTCATCCGTCGATACATTTCACGAACTCCCTCGGCTGCCAAAAATCGTATCACTTCTTATTCCCCCTGCTTACTCGCCTGCATGTTCGGTAGTGGACGATAACTTGTTTGACCACCTTAGCTTCGGCGTGAAACCACACTGGCGCTATGCAACATCAAACAGTGTGCACGCGTCAGTCTCTCTACCAATATAATTGTGGCACCACCATACCCGCAGCTGCGTGGTGCCACCTTACGTGTAAGGCAAAGGTAGACGCAGTGACCAGGTTTCATTTGAGTGAACCTCATAAATGCCAATCAATACAAGGTCTTTTAAAGTTATAGTTCAGTGGTCATGTTCTATTGTCAGTTCCCTTCTAAAAATTCTAGCCGGCAATGTTTAAATGTAGCCGAGCTAAAACTCTTTCTGTAATTAAAGCCAACTTAACTCCATTCATATAAAAATTACGAAGATTATAAATTGATACACAACAGTGCTATAAAATATTACGTGTCTGAGAAAGCGGCCGTTTAGATGCTTTAATTGGGCATAGAGCGGATGGCGGTAGGTGTTTCCTTTGGCCGTCCACTGTGGCCATATACAGTTATAAATACGACCTGAGAGGCAGTGAGACTTCATTTCGCACCCAGCTGTCAACTGGTCCACTTCAGTCAAACGCCGGCTTACGGCTGCAACTAAACGCATCTTTTCAGTACGAATAGGAAGTGACCTCATGAGGGCTGTACACCATCATGGATCAGTTCAATTTCACCGGAGTAACTGTTTGTGTGCCGGCCGTAATGTTAACAAAACAGCGTGGCAAGTGGTGAGATTATTTTCCACTTCTGTGGCAAGCAATTAACTTTCATCATTAGAAGTCAGGGCCACTGACTGTTTTAATTGGAACTTACCGTAGAGCTCATCTCTGAACTGCTACTAGTGCTGTTTATGATAGCAACATTGTTATTGAAACTTCCTGGAAGATTAAAACTGTGTGCCGGACCGAGACTCGAACTCGGGACCATTGCCTTTCGCGGACAAGTGCTGTGCCATCTGGGATAGCCAAGCACGACTCACGTCCCATCTTAACAGCTTTACTTCCGGCAGTACCTCGTCTCCTACTTTCCAAACTTTACAGAAGCTCTCCTGTGAACCTTGCAGAATTAGCACTCCTGAAACACAGGATATTGCTGAGACAAGGCTTAGCCACAGCCTGAGGAATGTTTCCAGAATGAGATTTTCACTCTGCAGCGGAGTGTGCGCTGATATGAAACTTTGCCCATGAAAGGCAAAGATCCCGAGTTCGAGTCTTGGTCCAGCACACAGTTTTACTCTGCCAGGAAGTTTCATATCAGCACACACTCCGCT
This sequence comes from Schistocerca piceifrons, assembly GCF_021461385.2. Classification (NCBI taxonomy): domain Eukaryota; kingdom Metazoa; phylum Arthropoda; class Insecta; order Orthoptera; family Acrididae; genus Schistocerca; species Schistocerca piceifrons. The sequence goes on from NC_060141.1 coordinate 193,514,382, forward strand.
GCAGAGTGAAAATCTTCATTTTGGGAACATTGTTATTGTTATAATCAGGAATATTATAATGTTTTGCGTGTGAACTTTTGTAAGATGGCGTGGTCTCCTGACCTTCATTTCTTACATATTCCATCCTCACAATCGTATCCTGCACATCAAGACACTTCTTTCGAACCCAAACTTGATAAGGTAGAATCAGTTTTGTATGAATTCATGTAAGCAATATGCAAATCTATTAAGTAAATTGCAAGTGCACATCGAGGTTGAAAAAGTGGAGGCTGGCGTACACAACATGACGGCCACAGGAATTTTCTTGTAAAGAGGCAACCAGCCCACTGGGAGGCCCGTCCATTCAGAGGGGTGAGTCAACACACACCTACTTCAACCGGAGCGACTGCCCAGAGAGAGGACAGCTTTTGACTGAGTGAAGGAATAACGAGCCCCATGTTCGACTTACAAGAAAATTCCACTACATTGTGTGGGAGCGCCCAGAAGACGTATTTTTTGACAGACGGACTGTGTAGTTACGGAGTTCTCACAGGAGGACAGTATATGCCTAACAGAGATGCTGTATGTTTCTGCATTGGTCGACTTAAACGAAACGTCATTCTCCCGTTTAAAAGAGCAACGCTGATTGGCAGACTATTTCTGATGCAAAGAGCCTGAGGAGTGAGGGAGGACAGTGAATGATATACCCTTGCAATTTTTCCAGAAAAAGGGGCCGTTCTGTTGTCGTTCTTGGAGCGGGAACATGTAACAAGAGCAAGCGAGCTCGTACGTGTATGCAGAGAGCAAGGAACCAAGTCTCTCCTCAGTACTTCACTGGGAGAGCACTTCTGTCGTTAGTGAATTGGAGCGATACTCTATATTAAGTCAATCGTGATTAAGCGTTGTTCACTGTGTTGGCCGCCATTGTGAGGTGTGAACATGAACAGAGTATTAGTGAAACGCCTGAGAGCAAATATTGAGTGGCATCAGAGTGACTGCTTATCTGACTGGTGTACCATGCCAATAGTTAGACTAGGGGTGGATAAGAGTCCTTGATTTCATCAAGGCATAGGGAGAGTTTGATTAGCGAAGGTCAATCCAGATAGAAAGAGATAGTTGTGTTATTTGTCAGCAGCGAGAGACGCAGGCAGCAGTCGTCACAGCTCATGGTATTGTGCACTACAGCATAAGCGAGCCCCATCTTTCCTCCCTAACAGTATACTCAACTACATTTCTCAAGCAACAGCCTTGACCGCACGTAGAAAAGTTATTCAAGTTGTGTAGGCACGGCTCTCAGCCATTCTGCCGAGTAAATAACATTCTTAAAGAGAAGGGAGAAAAGGACCATTCCATACTTTGTAAAATAACAGCATTCCTATCCATAAGAGGTACTTTACTGTTCTGAAAAGAACCTGAAAATTTATTAATTTATAAGAAATAGTTTCACTTGATTTCTCAGAATTTTTTTTTGCAATAAATAATATTTTTCGTTCGTTTAATGTTTTTCTTACACCAACTAGCAATACTCCAGTACCCAAGTATTCCACTAGTTATGTAAGAATATAGAATATTTTTGTGTCTTTTCCTTACAGCGGACGACTCCAGAAATATTTGTTGCTTAATGTTTTTCAAGCAGTTCTTGTTGGTACATTAGGAGCGTCTGTCTAACTTCTGTAGCAGTGTGAGGTGGAAACTGTTTCTTGCAGGAGCCAAAGGGTACTTGTTGGATCAATCCATTGCGCAACTTGACAAAATAAAACCCACACACTCACACTTTGTCTCAATATAATTGAATCAGTTAGAACTCAAAACTTTTACTTACAATCACAGTTCCTGATCCCACTGATTGAATAGAGTGTAGAAACTATTATTTTAGTGAGCAAAAGAAGAAAGTGGACCTGCAACAGAGCGAGGTGGCGCAGTGGTTAGCACACTGGATTCACATTTGGGAGGACGACGTTTCAATCCCGCATCCGGCCATCCAGATTTAGGTTTTCCGTGATTTCCCTAAATCGCTTCAGGCAAATGGCGGGATGGTGCCTTTCACAGGGCGCGGCCGACTTCCTTCCCCAACATTCCCTAATCCGACGAGACCGATGACCTCGCTGTTTGGTCTCTTCCCCCAAATCGATCCAATCTAATGCAATCCAATGGACCTGCAGACTGGAAACTACGGTCAGTATGTTCTCCAGCCCTTTCAGCTTACTGCAAAAATAGTTTTCAGACCCTCTTAAAAGACGGCAAACAAAATATAATACAATTTTTTCCTACTACTATTCCATACGACGCCCTACAGTGTCTCTGGATTCATTCGACGTCTGCTGTCAGGCCTTGCTGATAAGGTCTCAAAACGCTCGACTGGACTCTAGAATTGGCCACAATTCAATTCCTTTTGCAGATGATCAGTAGTTAGGAATAAGCCTCCCAACAAATGTAAGCCCTCTGTTTCCCTACCCTACTACAGGTTTTAGGCCTTCACCCCTTATCACACTTCTTCTTAGTATTACCCGTAATTACATATACTAAGTGATGTGTGACGTTCACCACTAATCTTGTAAGCTGATACTACGGCTTTCTTTCTCCATGTTAGGGGCCTTATCATGCATTCATTCACATTTAAAGACAGCTCCCATTAAATGCAGCAAATGGAAATTTTGGCCAAGTCTTTTTCTGTTCCCTTATGATAATCTAATGACAATACTTTCCTGCAGACATCACCATCTGTAGTAAACACACTGCCAGTGCTGCTGATTCTATCTGATAAATAATTTATGTACGAGGGAGAGTCAAAACTTACCTACACATGCGTTATGACGCATCTTTAACATTTTCTTGCACTTCTGCGCATTTACGCTTGCGGTTGGTATCACTGTAATCACGCACGTGTCATTAGATGCCGACCAGTTGCATTGTGTCACGGTATACATGTGTGCTCCGCTAGTAGTTTGCGTCAAGGAGGAAATTCATCATAGACTTTCGGTACAGAATGAGGACAGTGCAGTGTCACGTAAAAGTACTTATTTGTTGATCGAAAGGTTTGAAAGTGACCGAACGGGTGTGAGACATGAAGAGGGACGCTTGTAAATGTGCGCCATGGTTCAAAGGATTCAGCAAGCTCCAGAGACGGTTTTACCGGATAGACGATTTACCATCGATATGCTAGCGTCTTCTTTGGACGTCAGGCATGGTTATGCCCATCAAATCATCCACAATCAACCTGACCTCCATGAAGTTTCTGTGCGATGGGTACCAAGATAGCTTATTGAAGAACCCGAGGTCAAACATGTTGAGGATCAGTGGCCAAAGTTCAAAACCATCGTACAATATGCATTAGTTGAGTATGTGCCAAGGAAGGTCGTAAGAGATAGAAAAGAGCCACCGTGGTACAACAACCGAGACAGAAAACTGCTACGGAAGCAAAGGGAACTTCACAGCAAACATAAATATAGCCAAAGTCTTGCAGACAAACAAAAATTACACGAACCGAAATATAGTGTGAGGAGGGCTATGCGAGAGGCGTTCTGTGAATTCGAAAGTAAAGTTCTATGTACTGACTTGGCAGATGTACTGAATTGGCAGAAAATCCTAAGAAATTCTGGTCTTATGTCAAAGCGGTAGGTGGATCAAAACAAAATGTCCAGACGCTCTGTGACCAAAATGGTACTGAAACAGAGGATGACAGACTGAAGGCCGAAATACTAAATGTCTTTTTCCAAAGCTGTTTCACAGAGGAAGACTGCACTGTAGTTTCATCTCTAGATTGTCGCACAGATGACAAAATGGTAGATATCGAAATAGATGACAGAGGGACAGAAAAACAAAATCGCTCAAAAGAGGAAAGGCCGCTGGACCTGATGGGATACCAGTTCGATTTTACAGAGTGTACGCGAAGGAACTTGCTCCCCTTCTTGCAGCCGGCCGAAGTGGCCGTGCGGTTAAAGGCGCTGCAGTCTGGAACCGCAAGACCGCTACGGTCGCAGGTTTGAATCCTGCCTCGGACATGGATGTTTGTGATGTCCTTAGGTTGGTTAGGTTTAACTAGTTCTAAGTTCTAGGGGACTAATGACCTCAGCAGTTGAGTCCCATAGTGCTCAGAGCCATTTGAACCATTTGAACCCTTCTTGCAGAGGTGTACCGTAGGTGTACTGTTTCTCGTGGGTGGACTTGGGTTTAAAAAAATGTAAACTAAATATTACAATAAATTTTATAAATAATCGACAAGTACGCCAAAGAAAAAGAGATAGAACTACAATGGACTCTTGCGCTTCTATGCATGAACTATCTTTCCTTTGTCTTTCAATTATCTTATCTGCTTGGATTCGGACATAAGAGGACGTACTTGTGTAAAGCTCATCTTGCTGTACCAGCTGATAATGTAAGTTGTACTTAAAACCAGAAAAATATAATGATTATTTTGTCAAAAGAATTTGTGTATGTGGTCAATCTGTTGTTAGTCTGATACCTGTATTGCCTTAAGTAGATATGGGCCTTAACAAAGATTTTCATTGTTAGGCGCCATCTGAGAAAAATCTTTAATATTTTTCTTTTAGCTCATCTACGAGACGTGCCGTCGGTTAGGACAATTAAGTTTATTTCACATCCCACGAGATCGGAGGCAACTACTAATAATTTAACAATTTTATTTACAGATTTTCTTTACATAACGAGATAACATCCCAGGCAGAAAAGGTCTGGTCACAGGATTCCAGTTCCATTATAGGATTTAATTTGTGGATGCTACTCTTGTTATCTTATATTGGGGAATCTTGACGAAACCACGATGAAGTTACGTATTACAGTAGTGTACATCGAACAGACTTGGCAAATATTCTCTGGTGTTGGGAAATAAGAAAACGACAATTAATTATCGACGATTACGTAACTACCCTGAGAACTGAGCTAGTTTACTGAGTGCTTATACATGTCGGGCTAAATTAAACAACATATAATATTCCTACATTAGTTATTTGTCTTTTACGCTGAGCCATTGCATTAATGTGTGTTTCTTTTTTGTATAAATCACGGTTCATATGCATTCTATTACAAGCTGATAGAAAACTGAATGAGTGATTGCAGACTGACGCTGTTTCTTACATCTGACATAGACCGTAAGGTAAGGAACCGAATGCACCCGACCAGGTTTCTAATTAAAACTAGTCAATAGCACCTGGACCCATGCAATTAAAACAATCTGTACACATAGCTTTCTTATAGTTTTTCAATTGTCACTATTAGTGTAGGGAGTGTTGAGTAGTTATAATCTGAATTTTTTGTGTGAACTGATTAGTATCAGCTAGCAACATGCTTAGGCCAAATATTAGACGTAACCGTGTGGAGGTTGAGAATTATGAAAGTGATGACCAATTAGAGAATATTCCTGGATCATTGGCAGGAGGGAGCTAATGAAAATGAACAAGCTACGATCCCACATGATAGTGTAGTAACGCAGATTGATATTTCTCAACCGAGTATACAATCGCTGGGCGGACAAGAGAATGTCGAGACCGCGAGAGAAATCAACTGGGAGAAAGCAGACGAAAAGTGTTGGTGCGTAGGTGGACTTTGCAAATCCAAGCGATATGCTAGCACAGCTATTCCGGAAATTAGAATTAATGGAACAGCAGAGGAAAAGAGAACGCGAGGAGAATATCCAACGCCAGAATGAATTTTTCGAAAAAGTGGAGACTAGCCTAATCGCCACAGAGGACGAGCGGTTAGTCAAACGCGAACAAGCGTTGATACAGAAACTGAATCGTGCTCTTGACGATAGGGATCAACGCATATTAGAACATGTTAACAGCGAGATAGAAAAGGCTGAATCTGAGGTATCGGAAGTGAAGAAAAATTTACAGTAATTACCCGATAAAGTAAATACTTTGGCCGGAGAGGTATCAGAGGTCAAAGAGGTGCAGGAATACCTCGATGCCAAAGTTAAATAATTAACCAAAGGCATCGGGGGAATGTCCAACTATTGAGCGAAAGGTAGAAGCTGAAGTGAAGTTTATAATGCTTGACCATGTTGAACACAAGAGTCAGCAAGGTACCTCCATGAACCACGAACCCGTAAGACCTGAGATTACAGAAAAGCCAGTGAATGACTATTATGAATTGTGCCGCACCTAGTCCCTGTTGCAGTCGTTCATGTAACGCACAACAGGGCGAAAATTATGCTTCAAATCAAGGCGCGTGCGGAAACCCACTAGCAAACAGTGTAACTGTCAGTCCATATGCAGCGAATACAGGTAAAAATACCCGATATTGTTCGCAATGAAGCGCACACTCTGACCACACTGAAACAGGAAGAGACATTACTGAAACATAGACAGTTTTAGGTATTTTCCGAAGAGAAAAAATCCTGTCATCCAGAAATATTTATAAGGATGTGTTACCTGCATCGTGGCAGGGAAGGCAAAAAAAAAAAAAAAAATGGTTTAAATGGCTCTGAGCACTATGGGACTTAACTACTGAGGTCATCAGTCCCCTAGAACTTAGAACTACTTAAACCTAACTAACCCAAGGACATCACACACATCCATGCATGCCCGGGGCAGGATTCGAACCTGCGACCGTAGCGATCGCGCGGTTCCAGACTGTAGCGCCTAGAACCGCTCGGCCACTCCGGCCGGCGAAAGGCAAAAGATACAGTTTGTTATGTCATATATTACCGGAGATGCTGCATTATGGGCAACTGAAGTTGCAGAGAACTGTCATTCTTTTTGTGAGTTCGAGCAACAATTTTTCGCCGAATTTTGGTCGGCTAGTATACAAGAGAGATTGCGGAAACAGGTATACAATCCGGAGATGTACAATTTCAAGCAAGGATCACTTAGCAAATACTTTGAAAAATTATATTAACAAAACAAGGTACTGGTCTGAGCCGATCGCTACACGCGACGTGCTTAAGATACTGAAATCTAAGTTGCCGATCTCAATGAGAGAATTGGTACACGTACCTGATAAGGATTTAGAGACATTCATGTCGGTTGTGAATTCTCTAGATTTTACACAAGAGGATGCATGACAACAAAGCAATAACGGTATGGGGATAAATAATAACCATAAAACCTAGAAATAACGGTTATGGAAATCAAAACCGAAATAATAATTGGGGACATGAATGTGGCGGCAATAGTTATGAGAGAGCGAATGGGCAAAAAGGAGGTAATAGGAATAGAGGAAGTGGTATGTCGAGCGGTAACTGCTCGCCCAGTAAGGATAGAAATGACACGATGAATCGAAAAAGGAGAAACGATGAGAATTACGGAAGTAATTTTCAACCTAAAAATATGAAACAAGGTGGCCAGTGGCCTCAGAAAGTGACTGCTAACTGGTCGGCGCAGTCAAATATACCGGAGCAGGGAGTCCCGATTAATAGTGTCACGGCTATTCCCATGCCGGGGAATACTGCGACGCCAACATGGGCTTATAAACCAAGTACCTCACAAAATAGTGCGAATAGACAGCACAATGTGCAAATAGTAGAAGTGACCGAGGAGAACCAGTTAAACTCCAGGGGGTCGATGTAAGCCTTCGGCACTCGACCACCCAACAGAAATAGAAGCGAAGGCAGACTCGAAAATATCAATAATGGATTGCTATGCTGCGCTATAATGACGGCAAGGATTTGCGGGAGGAATTAATCACAGAACCGCGTAAATGTTCTCACCAGCAAACAGAGATTTTGCAGGCTGCAGTACACGCGAAAGTAAACGGTGTACTTGCTAAGGTTTTGGTTGACACAGGAGCGGCTCTGTCAGTCATGTCTGAGGATTTCGTTAACGTTATGAACGACAATAAAAGACTGCCTACGTTGCCGGTTCAAAATTGTAAAATTACGGGGGCGCTAAAGGGAAAGGCACAAAGTGTCAAGGCCCAGGTGCAGGCAGGAATAGAAATAGGAAATGATGCGATATTATGCACGTTCCTCATTGTTAAAAATTTAACTGCAACTTGCATCCTGGGATGGGACATCCTGACGGAAAGGAGAGTTATAATCGACATCCCTCAGGGCTTGTGCTTCCTGCGAACTCCTACCAAGGATTTGCAATTACCATTGATTAAAACAATAGCAAGGCACAATAGGTATTGTCGGTGGTTCGAAAAGATAGAAGTAGATCCTTTAATACTCAATGTTCAGGATAATATACCACTAAAGGCGTATCCTGAAACAAATGAGCAATATGACGAAGAAATCTTTCAGATACGACAGGAGATTCAATCCAAGGTTAAGGAGTCAGGATATTTAACCGATGAGCAGCAGCATGAACTCTCTAAATTATTGAGTTATTACGCTGGCACATTTTCGGAAAAACCCGGAATAATTCAAGGGTACGTATATGATATGCAGGTATATCCGCATCAGACGTTTTGTCATGCTTCTTATTCCGTGCCGTGGGTAAACGTAAAGCTGTGTAAAATTACGAACTTACGAACTGTATAATTAGCGTCTGCCTTTCCCAATATATCGTGAAACAAACACAGTCTGCGAGTTGACATTGAACACCTTTGGTGATCCCATTAAATGTACATGTATTGAGCCACTGGAGCACGCTACCAGAGATCGAAGTCTCTTTCACGAACCTGTGTAAAGTTTTGTCGCATGTACTGGAGGAAGACCATGTCGACTATTAGTCACAAGGAGAGGTTTCTTGTATTTTTTCATAAGCACTTGTTTTTTACTGTAACACTTCAAAACAGTGTACAGCTACAGCTGTGAACACAGCCATGCCTGTGAGGTCTGTCTGGTGATAAACCGACATTAAGATGCTTCGATCCCTTGGCTCTCACCGAACACTCGACATCGCATGTTGTAAACCATGCTGCTCCCACAGCACGCAGGGTGGTTGAAATAAAAGACAGAGGCGGTGTTTCATATTGTCAAATATTTGAAAGACATCAAAACATATGGAAACTGGAAGAGTTTACAGCGTTGTCAAGCGTTTCCAAATAGCTGCCCATTTACTCTCATGTTCCACAGTGATAGGGCTTTAGTGTCTTGGTGATCCTTTTCAAAGAGACAGAGCATTAATTCCTCAAACTGCAGCCATGTACGCGATCACTGTTTCGATGTTGGCTATCCCCAGAAGGTGTTGCTCCCATAAAGACTCTCTCCATCTCAAACAAGTGATGTCAGTCAATCATTATGTGGTAATCAAAAGTGTACATGTGAACGGATGGGATCGAAAAGTCACCTTCGATATGGGATGATATACTGTAATAAGCACCTCAGTTGATAGTGTGATCAATTTCAGCAATTTTACCAGTTTTTCAGTAATTTCAACGCCAACCAGTGACGTGGCAGCACGCTTCCAAATTTCTGTATCATCGCTAGACCACTCCTCCGCTACATTGCAAGTACCATATACTAGATTGCGAATGTAGATAGATAACTTTACAGTGCGTCCATACATGTTTAGTTCATGTTATAGATCAAAGAATACCAGACAACGTCCTGTACAGATGCAGTTAGGTTATCTACATATTTCTTGCACCTCGATCATAGTGCAAAATTTACGATCAGGATTGGCCATCTTCCCCTATGTGGATGGGAGTCAGAGAGTATTCTCGCGTTCATAAAATAAAGCTGGAGGCTGAAATATCTCCCCACAATGTGTTCGGCTAGACCTCCCTGCAGCACTGTCACTGATTTAATTTGCAATATACCCGCTAAATTGCAGGTCTTGTGAAGGAACAGTGCGAGCTAAGACTGTAACTACTGTTCAGCAAAGACTGTTCTACATCAGCCGGCCGGAGGGCCGAGCGGTTATAGGCGCTACTGTCTGGAACTGTGCGACCACCACGGTCGCAGGTTCGAAACCTGCCTCAGGCATGGATGTGTATGATGTCCTTAGGTTGGTTAGGTTTAAGTAGCTCTAAGTTCTAGGGAACTGATGACCTCAGAAGTTAAGTCCCATAGTCCTCAGAGCCAACTGTTCTGTATCAGTCTTACTCACACCACCCAACTGCACAACGTCTCTCCAAATGAGTGCATTTCGACGAGGTTATCACCCTTCATCGGTGTATAGCAGATATGAGAGTGTTGTGGTGATGGGACGTAGTTTGAAGCGTTTTACGTAAACATAACGTTAAGAAGAATCGTCTGGATTATGTTTGATGGAGCTCGAGACTAACAGAGTTTGAAGCATTTTATGTACATCAACTGTGCTATCAATTCTAAAATATTGTTCTAGTGTCTGGGGTCAGTACTAAGAAGATATTGGCAAGAGAGAAATGATCGTTGAACATAAACACACGCACTCTAAGGCTACACGGTTCTGCACTTAAACACACTATACTGTTAAAGCCATGACGTTTCTGAAATATTAGTCATGCAGAGTGCAACGCTCATAATACTCTAATGCAGGATATGTATATCCAACATTTGACATACATCCAGCCTGCAAGTCTTCTATCCTACTCACTATGGTTACAAACTTTAAGATGATGAAACTACTTCCTTCTACACAAGAGAAAACATATATTCGCTGTGATACATGCGAAATCCCCCCCCCATGAACCATGGACCTTGCCGTTGGTGGGGAGGCTTGCGTGCCTCAGCGATACAGATAGCCGCACCGTAGGTGCAACCACAACGGAAGGGTATCTGTTGAGAGGCCAGACAAACGCGTGGTTCCTGAAGAGGGGCAGCAGCCTTTTCAGTAGTTGCAGGGGCAACAGTCTGGATAATTGACTGATCTGGCCTTTAACACTAACCAAAACGGCCTTGCTCTGCTGGTACTGCGAACGGTTGAAAGCAAGGGGAAACCACAGCCATAATTTTTCCCGAGGGCATGCAACTTTACTGTATGGTTAATGATGATGGCGTCCTCTTGGGTAAAATATCCCGGAGGTAAGATAGTCCACCATTCGGATCTCCGGGCGGGGACTACTCAAGAGGACGTCCTTGTCAGGAGAAAGAAAACTGGCGTTCTACGGATCGGAGCATGGAATGTCAGATCCCTTAATCGGGCAGGTAGGTTAGAAAATTTAAAAAGGGAAAGGGATAGGTTAAAGTTAGATATAATGGGAATTAGTGAAGTTCGGTGGCAGGAGAAACAAGACTTTTGGTCAGGCGAATACAGGGTTATAAATGCAAAGTCAAATAGGGGTAATGCACGAGTAGGTTTAATAATGAATAAAAAAATAGGAATGCGGGTAAGCTACTACAAACAGCATAGTGAACGCATTATTGTGGCCAAGATAGACACGAAGCCCACACCTACTACAGTAGTACAAGTTTATATGCCAACTAGCTCTGCAGATGACGAAGTAATTGAAGAAATGTATGATGAAATAAAAGAAATTATTCAGATAGTGAAGGGAGACGAAACTTTAATAGTCATGTGTGACTGGAATTCGACAGTAGGACAAGGAAGAGAAGGAAACGTAGTAGGTGAATATGAATTGGGGCTAAGAAATGAAAGAGGAAGATGCCTGGTAGAATTTTGCACAGAGCACAATTTAATCATAGATAACTCTTGGTTCAAGAATCATAAAAGAAGATTGTATACATGGAAGAAGCCTGGAGATACTGACAGATTTCAGATAGCTTATATAATGGTAAGGCAGAGATTTAGGATCCAGGTTTTAAATTGTAAGACAATTCCAGGGACAGATGTGGACTCTGACCACAATCTATTGGTCATGAACTGCAGATTAAAACTGAAGAAACTGCTAAAAGGTGGGAATCTAAGGAGATGGGACCTGGATAAACTGACTAAACCAGAGGTTGTACAGAGTTTCAGGGAGAGCGTAACGGAACAAATGGCAGGAATGGGGGAAATAAATACAGTAGAAGAAGAATGGGTAGCTTTGAGGGATGAAGTAGTGAAGGCAGCAGAGGATCAAGTAGGTAAAAAGACGACGGGTAGTAGTAATCCTTGGGTAACAGAAGAAATATTGAATTTAATTGATGAAAGGAGAAAATATAAAAATGCACTAAATGAAGCAGGCAAAAAGGAATACAAACGTCTCAAAAATGAGATCGACAGGAAGTGCAAAATGGCTAAGCAGGGATGGCTAGAGGATAAATGTAAGGATGTAGAGGCTTGTCTCACTAGGGGTAAGATAGGTACTGAGATAGGTACTGCCTACAGGAAAATTAAAGAGACCTTTGGAGAAAAGAGAACCACTTGTATGAATATCAAGAGCTCAGATGGAAACCAAGTTCTAAGCAAAGAAGGGAAAGCAGAAAGGTGGAAGGAGTATATAGAGGGTCTATACAAGGGCGATGTACTTGAGGACAATATTATGGAAATGGAAGAGAATGTAGATGAAGATGAAATGGGAGATATGATACTGCGTGAAGAGTTTGACAGAGCACTGAAAGCCCTGAGTCGAAACAAGGCCCCGGGAGTAGACAACATTCCATTAGAACTATTGACTGCCTTGGGAGAGCCAGTCCTGACAAAACTCTACCATCTGGTGAGCAAGATGTATGAGACAGGCGAAATACCCTCAGACTTCAAGAAGAATATAATAATTCCAATCCCAAAGAAATCAGGTGTTGGCAGATGTGAAAATTACCGAACTATCAGTTTAATAAGTCACGGCTGCAAAACACTAAAGCGAATTCTTTACAGACGAATGGAAAAACTAGTAGAAGACGACCTTGGGGAAGATCAGTTTGGATTCCGTAGAAATATTGGAACACGTTAGGCAATACTGACCCTACGGCTTATCTTAGAAGCTAGATTAAGGAAAGGCAAACCTACGTTTCTAGCATTTGTAGACTTAGAGAAAGCTTTTGACAATATTGACTGGAATACTCTCTTTCAAATTCTGAAGGTGGCAGGGGTAAAACACAGGGAGCGAAAAGCTATTTACAATTTGTATAGAAACCAAATGGCAGTTATAAGAGTTGAGGGGCATGAAAGGGAAGCAGTGGTTGGGAAGGGAGTGAGACAGGGTTGTAGCCTCTCCCCGATGTTATTCAATCTGTATATTGAACAAGCAGTAAAGGAAACAAAAGAAAAATTCGGAGTAGGTATTAAAATCCACGGAGAAGAAATAAAAACTTTGAGGTTCGCCGATGACATTGTAATTCTGTCAGAGACAGAAAAGGACTTGGAAGAGCAGTTGAACGGAATGGATAGTGTCTTGAAGGGCGGATATAAGATGAACATCAACAAAAGCAAAAATAGGATAATGGAATGTAGTCGAATTAAGTCGGATGATGTTGAGGGTATTAGATTAGGAAATGAGACACTTAAAGTAGTCAAAGAGTTCTGCTATTTGGGGAGCAAAATAACTGATGATGGTCGAAGTAGAGAGGATATAAAATGTAGACTGGTAATGGGAAGGAAAGCGTTCCTGAAGAAGAGAAATTTGTTTACATCGAGTATAGATTCAAGTGCCAGGAAGTCGTTTCTGAAAGTATTTGTATGGAGAGTAGCCATGTATGGAAGTGAAACATGGACGATAAATAGTTTAGACAAGAAGAGAATAGAAGCTTTCGAAATGTGGTGCTACAGAAGAATGCTGAAGATTAGATGCGTAGATCACATAACTAATGAGGAAGTGTTGAATAGGATTGGGGAGAAGAGAAGTTTGTGGCGTAACTTGACTAGAAGAAGGGATCGGTTGGTAGGACATGTTCTGAGGCATCAAGGGATCACCAATTTAGTATTGGAGGGCAGTGTGGAGGGGTAAAAATCGTAGAGGGAGACCAAGAGATGAATACACGAAGCAGATTCAGAAGGATGTAGGTTGCAGTAGGTACTGGGAGATGAAGAAGCTTGCACAGGATAGAGTAGCATGGAGAGCTGCATCAAACCAGTCTCAGGACTGAAGACCACAACAACAACAACATGCAAAATATAGCTTTTCGGTGGTGTAAAGCCCCCAATGCTCACATCCAATTATGGTTCAGAATACATGCTGTGCTCGCATCAGTCCCATAAAATGATCGCCAGCAATGGAAAATGCATCTTATGGGGAAACCGACAAATGCATATTTTGACATATGAAATTACACACCATGCCACACTAACTCCATAACTGTCAAACAATGTACCCACCCAGGGTTTGCAGTACCTCCCAAACCTCTGACAGTGACTTAGAAAAGGAGTTTGAAACATCTTACGTAAATCACTATGCTAACAATTCTGAAGTATTGTTCCAGTGTTTGGTGTCCATACTGCGAATATATCAGAAAGAGTGATGATTATGGGACACAAACACATTCCAAGGGCTGCTCGGTTCTGCATTTGAACACAGTATAATGCTAGAGCTATGCGGTTTCCAACCTATTAGTCATGTGGGATTCAACGCTGTCAATATTCCAGTGTCAGATTGTTAGCACCCCTTATCCGTGTATATTAGATATGAGAATGCTGTGGTGATATAACAGACGGTTATGAAGAAGAAATGTGTAGTTTATGTATGATGGAGCTCCAGATGGACGTAGTTTGAAGCATTTTAAGTAAATGAACTGCGCTGCCAATTCAGAAATATTGTTCTAGTGTCTGGGGTCAGTACCAAGAACATATTGGTAAGAAGGAAATGATCGTGGAACATAAACACATGTATTCCTAAGGCTACACGATTTTACAGTTAAAGCACACTATAATGCTACAGCAGCACGGCTTGTGACCTATTAGTAGAGCAGAATGCAACGCTGTTAACATTCCAATGTAAGAAATATATTTCCAGCGTATGACATACATTCTCCCTGCAGGTTTCTCTCTAATAAGCTGTGGTGGCAAACTGTAAGGTAACAAAACAACTACCTTGCACACCAAAGAAAACATCGATTCTCTGTAACACAAACACTAGATAGTTTTCCAGAGGTGTATGACGCCTGCTGTTTACGAAGTTCAAACCCGATTACGGTTCGGAGATTATACGTTCATCAGTCCCATAAAATGATCGTCAGTGGCTGAAAAGGCATACGAAGAAACAGCAACATTTTACGAGGAAGCAAACACCACGATCAGCATCCAGAGGAGATGTAACAGTCTTTCCACAGTTTACCACCGCCCCTAGTAACCTTCCTCCTGCACGCAGAAGTCATGGTCCAATGTTAGGTTGTATTGCTCATGTGCAGGACAGTGTGGCCGCTTCGCCTTGACACCACATCTCCAGAATGCGTCCTCTTTCCCTTATTAAGGTGTGTATATGTAGTATTAGTCTGCTCTCCCCCAGAACAAGTAGTTTTAATGATTTTGGTCAGTACGGTACTCATTTCTTGGTATTTATCTCTGATTTCATGTATTCTCAGTCAGTTTCTCTAATTTTGCTAGGTTTTCGAGATTTTACATATTTCATCGTATTTCCTCTAATTGTACGTATTTCGCATCAATTTTTCGTTATTATCCCAGGTTATACTCGAATTTTATCGATTTATGTCATTTTTTCTTATTTTTTTCCGTATGTATATGGTCATATTGCCGACATACACATGTGTTGCTGATTTTAACTGAGAATATTTGCGCGCCTTATATACTAAACTCCTAAATGATCATAAGCCTTTTTCTCTTTCCAGTGATCCACATGCTTGCATTTTGTATTGGAAATATAATAACAGTTCCTTCATGCCTGTATGAGGTTCAATGAGTGGTGCAGATCATGGATGTATTGGAACTCGAAGTCTGAAAACAATTCCAACCCATCAGGGAGCCTGTCTGCAGACTCATGTAGAGCTGCACTTGATGGAAACTCAAAGTGTGGAAACAGTTCAACATGTTCATTTGACTTCCTCTCCATCGCGTAGCGCCACGCGGACTAGCCATGTGGTCTCGAGCGCCTTGCCATGGTTCGTGTGGCTCCCCCTGTCGGTGGTTGGAGTCCTCCCTCAGGCATGGGTGTGTGCGTTGTCCTTAGCGTAAGTTAGTTTAAATTAGATTAAGTAATGTGTAAGTCTAGGGACCGCAGTTTGGTTCAATAGGAACTTAGCAACGAATCATTTTACCATCTTACAGGGATCTGCAACAGGGAGTTGACATGTGTGTAGAGTTGATTTCTGCTGCTGCTCAGATTTTTTCCTCAGAAGTATGTGCTCTTATTGCTTATCAAATGTGCTTCGTTTTTTTCTGTTTATACCTTCCAACTACGATACGTACCTACAACACCGTCTGGACATATACAAACTATAGCTTTCGGATATTTATTTTTATACCCCAATAATAAGTTATTTGTTAGTTGACTGTGAGTTGACCGTAGCTTTTATATTGTAAAGATATATAACGACGGCACATGATCACCCCAATCAGGCTATTTTGTTTGTTAGCATCGTAGACCGTAAGAGTTTCTCTTCTCTCTCTCTGGCTATAGAGTACATCTCCCTGGCAGCGTCATTTATAGACGAACAGTTAGCAAGTTATGCTTCCAAGCCACAGCCACTCACCACTGACAGCTCTACACATACACGCATAGAGAGTCTGCAAGCATATTACGAACTGTGAGGTCTTGATTTCAACCACTTGCACATTATTTTAGACAGAGCTGAAGTATTGGAAATATCGAAACACTCTTCGCAGTATTGCAGTGGGTGTAATCACAATTAAATTCATCCTGCTAAAGAGCATAACACCTTCGATGTAATTTATATTATCAATATTTGTAACAAGATTGTCTAGATTCTCCAGTAATAACAACCATCCGCAGCATTCCACTGCGCTCATCCACCTCCTTTTATACTGTAAAGATATACAATGACGGCACATGATCACCCCAATCACGCTATTTTGTGTGTTAGATGTCCATTGGATGGAGGGCGGCAGTCTTTTGTGAGTATCATTCTTATATGAGATAGCACTGTACCCAACTGCATCCAACCACCTATTCTACAGTGTAAGTAGGCTGTTTATGTCACATCCGTCGCAAATCCGCGATGAAAGAAGAAATAACTGGACACGACAAGGCTATTCTTACAACGCAAATCGTGACCAAAATAGACACCACCCGTACGACAACCGTTGGCAGAGTAATAATAGTTACAGAGAAAGACCGCATTTCCGTAGTAATGACTATCACAGAGACAATCAGAGAAACAGACAATATGGGAATCAAAACAAGTATTATCAAGGGAGGCAGAATAACTTCAGACGCAACAGTTCGGCGCAGAGTTACGATTCAGGGAGAAATTCTCCACCACATGACCGACAAACAAGAAACTATGTAAACTACCGACAAAACGACAGACCTGAATTCCATCAGAACTGGCGAGCTTTAAACAGAGCTGGGCCCTCTCGGCAAGGCGAATTTGTGGAAGTTAGGCCTCCTAATCCCAGTAACGACGCACGGCAACAAAGAGACAGACAATGACTCGCAAGGCAGGCTTAGTGCGGACGCCGGATAGATTGTGACAGCTACACGATTTTTATCACGACGCTACTAATGAGTGACAATTTACAATGTTGCTTTTGCGGTGTATCTGTTTTATATCTGCACAGTTTTCTGAATTCTTCTAGGAAGAAAAACATGTTTTAGTAGTAACTTTTGTGGTATAGCAACAATGAGACAGCCTTTTTCGTGGCATAACAATACGTTACTGTACAGTACTTTCCTCATCACGGCAATAAGCGTAATAACTAAGATATCTATACGTAAAGCATTTCACTTTTGTGTATCATGAGGTAAGTACATTGACTTTAGCAGAACTTTGCATACAGAGGACGATAACTACGACAGTTCCACAGAATTATCTTACAGCAAGACGCGCATTTAGCGCTACAGGACACGCATTTGAGTGATTAATCTTATACTTAAAACACTTATTTTCAAAGATTTTTTAATTACAAAGAAAGTTTTCCGTGATACATTTCATTCCATTGCTGTAATTTGTAACACCTGAGGGTATAATTACATTTATCCTCAGGGGGGTACATGCCTACTTTGTGTACCATGTGTGTGGCAACCACAAGGAACCCTAGCTAATATGGTATTTGCTTATACAACTTTACACATCGGTACCATATTTCTCTAACACATAAATTACACAGCTATCTGATCATTTAACTGAGAGAGACAAACATTTATTTTACTATATCAGTGACAGATGTTTACGTAATTACACAGTTGGATAACTTCACACTTATGAAACTGTATTTTGTCTGTACTTTGTAAACTGTTCATATTTTTTTTTGGAACCATTGTGATACTATGAGAGCTTTGAATGATGTATTTGGTATGGATTCATGATTTTTAAAGTACGTTTGAGGCAGCTGACACTTTTGACATGAGCAGAGAATTTTTTTAGGCTTGGAAATTATTGGAGGAAGTTACGACGATTTTGAGATTTGACTGAGGCGTTATGATGTTATTATTACGACGACGATGTGTATTATGTTGTTGAGGAATGTTTATTATGCTACGTATTTCTCATGATGAAATATTGAAGAAGTGTCGACGAATATGTATATGTATAATGAGGTAAGGAATAATGAGTAGTGTTTAGGGACTCTGATTTATGAAAAGGATGTTGGAAACCAAGAAACGTACTTTAAGAGTTATGAAATGTGTGTGTATATTCGTGAATGTATTACAATGCAGACGAAAATTTTTTTTGGACACTGTTATATCAATAGCATTTTGTTTCTACAGATTTGTAACGCAAATTCTTGACCTGTGAAATATCTTTATATGCGACTGTCTCTGTAGCGGAAACTGCTGTCATAAATATTTCCGTAAGAAAGTTAACGGACCACCTACACATAATGCGTCGTGGGCACCCAGCTGTGTCAGACGCCTGGAGAAAAAGCCATTAGCGCGTGCCTTTCAGAGCACAGGAAAACACCTGGAGAACAAGCCATTAGGGTGTGCCTTTCATCGCTAATGCGACACCCTCGTTACTTGAAAACATATGATTACTCGCACTTTGTGCTAATTGCTGAAATGCTTATGAATTGATGGGAAATATTCGTACACCTGCAAACCTGATAATGACAAGTGTCTTTCTATGAGAGTTGAGAGCTACTGACTTACGAAATGCCACATGACTATTGAATGATGTTTTTATGCTTTGGTTTGCGTAATTGCTTATTTCACTTGATATCTGGTTTCCAGCTGTGTTGCAGCATTGCTTTTATAAAATGAAATGCATTTGCTAATGTGAACACTTTCTGTCAACAGATCTATTAAATAATTATTTTATGATCCACATTCTTTAAAAAAGGAGCACTTGGAAAGGAAAGAACAATAAGAAGGAACTAGTAACTTCATTCATAATTTTCTTTTCAAGTAATTGGTAACTTTTTGGTAGAATAACTTCTTGTGGTGCACCACTTTAATTACATAGACATTAAGATGTGAATATACATTTCCCTTATCTGCATTGTTGTTTTTACTGCAATATTTTTTCTTCTTGAGCTATGTCATGTTTAGATATAAGCTGCTGTTTGCCAGGCATAGTGCTACGGAACTTTAATTTGTGTTACTCTGCTAAGCCAATTTTACTACTCATTGATTTTTCATGTTGCTGCACATTGGCTCATATTAGTTGTAATTTTGCATTTTATCTGTTAATTTAGATTTACGGTAGCTTGCTTTGCAATTTTCCAATTTTTTGGTAATTGCTGTTTATATTAATTGTTATGTGATGCTGCATTGCCTCGTCCCTTAGTTTAGCATCTGAGCTCAGTAGATTTAAGTTAGCTTAAGAGGGGGTAGCCTCTAAGAGAATGAGTTGCGATGAATTGAAAGAAATGCATTGAGAAAACAGGTTTAGGTAGGATTTTCTTGGAAATAAATGTTGAGGTAAGAAATGTGTGAACATATAAATACAGAAAGCATGCTTAGATAGAATTTTTTTGGTGGAAACAAAGGATGAAATAAGAGGAAAGATATATGAAGTTTTGGGTTGGACTGCAGTACCAAATGTTACACTGAAAACGAACCCTGTCCTTTCCTATTGGTGTTATCCCACTATGTGTTTGTGTACCCTTGAGTATTTGTTTTCTTCCTGTCTCTGTGTACTGTTTCATAGAATTTTTTTCTCTTCTAATACTAAGCTATATTCACTATGAGGAGGAATACTGTTATCCTCAAATATAAGTTGCATTAATAATATGTTATTTTCTTTGTAAAGTTGTTTACAATTCTGTTCTGTTTCAATGTTCATGTGTGAAACTAATGTTTTGAAAACTATTCTCATTATTTTATGTATGTACTTATGTCACTATTTTTGTAACACTCATGTATATGTTTATTTCTATTCTTTTGTAAAGCCTGTACTACAAATGTTATCTGTATTATTATGTTTTTAATGATGTATTTTGTACCTTTGTAATTGTATTCTTATGTTATAAAATTGTAATTGTCACCAGTTCATGACATATTAACTTGTTAGTTACATTTCACTGCACACGTTTCTGTTGGTCATAGTATGTGGACAATATATGAGAAGTAGGGACTGTTAGTGTTTGCACGTGTGTTAATAACTCAGCAAGGGACTGGATAACAGCATTGCTGGTTCTAAGGACAATTTCAAAAACTTTGTGAGTGCACAAGTGGTGGTTTATGGACTTGCTATATTATCCGCAAGACTCTTCAATGGTAATTGTGCACCTGCACAGTCACAACAGATGGCTGCTGGCCATCTCTTCAAGGACTACAGTGGGTCTACATCTTTGATGATCCATCAATACCATTATTTCTACAAGGACTGCAGTGGGTCTGCACCTCTGGTGGCCCACCAATACCATACTCCCTACCAGGACTACAGTGGGTCCGCTCTGTGATGACTTACCTACCAATACTCTTCAAAACTTCGAATGACTCTGCTGTGGGTTTGCTCCATTGTGGCCCATTACCTGTCAGCATGTCAAGAGCCAGCACTGTCTTTCCGTTGGAAGGACAACACTACTTCTTCAAGACTGCATGGAAATCCACTACTTCTGTGTGCATTTTCTTTTACTGCTTAGACTTTGAGAAAAACACTGCTATTTTACTGTGATGAATCAGGACTGTCTTTATGGACTGTGACAAAATTTTAGCTTTTGACCAAGATTGTATCAATAAGTGTGTGCATTTGATATCTTTGTTATTGTAATTATGAAAATTTTTTTCAAATCTGTATTGGGCACTGCCCAAACCAATTTGTAAAAATTTTTGTGGGGAGCATGGGGCCTATGTAAGTAGGCTGTTTATGTTTTCTCTATGTAAGTAGGCTGTTTATGTTTTCTTATTGGCAACGTTACGTAGTGCTCAATATGAAAATCACTGGCTGTGCTGTGTGCAGTCTGTGGCTAGTTTGCATTGTTGTCTGCCATTGTAGTGTTGGGCAGCGGCAGCTGGCTGTGAACAGCGCGTAGCGTTGCGCAGTTGGAGGTGAGCCGCCAGCAGTGGTGGATGTGGGGAGAGAGATGGCGGAGGTTTGTAATTTGTCATGAACTGATATATATATTATGACTTGTGATGATATCAAGGTAAATACATTGTTCGTTCTCTATTAATATCTTTCATTTGCTAACTATCCCTATCAGTAGTTAGTGCCTTCCATAGTTTGAATCTTTTATTTAGCTGGCAGTAGTGGCGCTCGCTGTATTGCAGTAGCTTGAGCAGCGAAGATTTTTGTGAGGTAAGTGATTTGTGAAAGGTATAGTTAAATGTTAGTCAGGGCCATTGTTTTGTAGGGAATTTTGAAAGTCAGATTGCGTTGCGCTAAAAATATTGTGTGTCAGGTTAAGCACAGTCTTGTATAAATTGTTCAAAGGGGACGTTTCAACAGTTGCAGTGCATTTGCTCTATTTTCTGTATGTCTGTGTCACATGCGCAGCTCAAGGGAGGCCGACATCCGGTCCTTGGTCCGTAGTATTTATATCATGACCTTTAATTAGGAAATTCAGTGGTTATTGACCTCCGTGGCGACTCCAAAACGACAGAGACACAGGCGGGAGGCCCCAAACGGCGGTTACTATACCGCTCATCATCCCATTCCCCAGTGGTTACAGTTGTTTCATCGTGGGATGTGTGGGTAGGGGAGGGTTGCAGATGTGAGCTCTACCCAAGTGGAGGAGCCCTGCAAACTGAATAAATAAAGACTATTCATCAATATATTATTGACGTTGATTTGTACTTTGTGTCGTAAGATCTTTCCACTCGAGCACAGACTGAGTTTTTCTCCCACCTATTTTTTTTTGGGGGGGGGGGGAGTTGTTGGGGAGGGAGTGAGGGGTGGGAATTCGGACGTCCACTGGTGGTGGCATTGTGCACTGACTCAGTAGATCCCTGTATGTTGAGGTGAGTACACATTTGGAAATTTTACAAGCCAACACTTCCAGTCTGCAGCAGTGTAATTGTGTAGTTAGGACATGTTCCTGGATGTGAAGTTTGCCAACCGAATAAAGATATCCAAGCCCAGAAAACTGAATTTTATAAATAAACAGTTTATCCTCTGCTATGTAATTGACAGTGAACTCATCATGAGATCCTTCCTCTACAGCACAGAGTGACTCCTTTTCCTGCCAATTTGCAGACGTGTAGGGGAAGGGAAGTGGGGAGTGGGAGGGGATGGCTGGGAAATTGCCGAGTGGGGGACAGGTTGATTAACTTTTCGATTTACTGAATAAGTCAATTCATTCGATGTCAAAACTGTGCTTGTATCTGCGAGAGGAGAGGAGAGGGGAGAGGAGTTGGGGATTTCCCAGAGTGGGGTGGAGGAGGGGTTGGAGAGGGGTGAGATTTTTCTCAGAGGGATGGATTATCCCCAGGGTATCAGATCAGCCGTGAGGGGGCCACAAACCAACAACTGAAAAATAGGTTAAGGGGAGGGGCAGGGGGAGGTTTTATATGAAAAACTACTTAGCAGAACAATAAGTTAAGGTCATAAATCAATTATCTGCCACAATTTAATTAATTTGCATATCAGTTTCATATGAAAAACGAACCTGAACATACATTACCCAACTACTTAGGTGGACTAAAAAGATAAGGCATGAGGAGGTTCTGTGCAGAATTGGGGAGGAAGGGAATATATGGAACACATTGAGAAGAACAAGTGACAGAATGACAGGTCATCTGTTAAGACATCAGGGAATAACTTCCATTGTACTAGAGGGAGGTGTAGAGGGTAAAAGCTCTAGAGAAAGACAGAGATTGGAATACATCCAGCAAATAATTGAGGACGTACATTGCAAGAGCTACTCCGAAATGAAAACGTTCACACAAAAGAGGAATTTGTGGTCGGCTGAATCAAACCAGTCAGAAGACTGATGACTCAAAAACCACAGGAAACAGAAAAGTTGTGTCTATGGGTTATCAGCTTATGATTGTAATACTATTAGGAATCTGAATTTGCAATAACAACAAACGAGGCTCAAGATCAGCGAGAGGGGGAGCTGTAGATGGACAAAGAAGTGGGGGAGGAAATTGACATAGAGAGAGGGAAGGAGGAGATGGACAGCAAGAGGTAGAGTAGGAGATGGAGGTAGAGGCAGTAGAAGGAAATGGACAGAGAGAGTGGAGCTGATGAACAAGGGAGGAGGGAGAATGAGGAGATGGACAAAAAGGGAGGGGAGGAGGAGGTGGACAGAGAAAGGGGAGAGGAGGAGATTAGAATACATATCCAGTTCCCATACATATTTAGCAATTGTGATTCGTTGCCAGATTCATTAGTTGTGAAATAAAAATAAACTATCGTTATTGAGCAAATAAAGCCATTTATTGTGTGGCGTCATTAGATAGTTTACAAATACAGACTGAACTTTGGATTCTCGTTTCTTTTACCAAATTTTACTTTGACTTTGAAATGGTTTTGTATAAGAGCTGTTCCTCTGTAACGGGCTTCATCAAGATAGACAATTCAACCTTCACTAGGGACAGTCGTGATAAGGAACTGTGACCGTCGCAAAATAGGCTGGACGGCTACTTTGGTCTATGCGATGAATCAGGAATTACATGCGTCCTTCGTAATTATTGGCGCTACTAGCTGGCAGCACGGGGAGAAACTCACCCTCGACACTCGCCGACGGCTGTCGGTGCGATGCGCGCAATTACAGGGGGGGCGCTGTCAGTCAGCAGTGGCGCCGGCTGCGCCGACCCTTAGCCAGCGCGGCTGCGGCTGTGGCTATGCGAGCGCATCCAGTCAGGGGGCACGGGCTTCGCTGTCGCTCACACTCACGCGGCAGTTCAATACGACATACAAGCATCAATCACTGTAGTAGGCCAACTACACTACTGGTGCCTGTCACTAATTTGACTTGTTACTCAGTATATAAGAGTCTTTCATTTTACATCCTTGGCAATGTTGATACCTGCTGTAGACTGCAAATACTAATTCGCAGAGCATGGAGACAAAATCGCACTACCTTCTCCTCTCCTCCAACCCTCCCCCCATCCTCCCGAATCAGCACTTACACAGAAGACTGAAGTCAACTGTAAGATACCTGCAGTGGGCTGGCAGTTGACCCTCATCATGAAGGTTCAAAATGTTCAAATATGTGTGAAATCTTATGGGACTTAAATGCTAAGGTCATCAGTCCCTAAGCTTACACACTATTTAACCTAAATTATCCTAAGGACAAACACACACACACACACACACACACACACACACACACACCCATGCCCGAGGGAGGACTCGAACCTCCGCCAGGACCAGCCGCATAGTCTATGACTGCAGCGCCTTAGACCGCCCGGCTAATCTTGCGCGGCTCATCATGAAGGTTTTCACATAAACAAGTGTACAGACAAATTACACTATTGGCGATAAACCACTGCAAAAGAAGAAACTGGTCTCCATTTACGTGAAACTGATCACGGGCGTTTGCTCATAAGATCAAAGACGAGGTCTACAAGTAACAAAATGTTACTTTTGAGCAAATGATGTTCAAAGTTGAGGCGCTCCAGAAAATTCAGTGAACAACTTCGGGAAAAAATAAATATTTGCACATTTTTGCTGACTTTAGTCAGTAATTTCTTATTACTAATAAAAAATCATGGATCGCAGTGACATTAATGGGAACACTTTAATGGTAGGTAGTAACTTGTTACTTGAGTTTGACACGATTGTGAGTCCACTCAGATTTTAACATACTGTCATGTTCATTTTCTGAATAACAGTCAACGTCTTCATGATTTTGATTGACTAGCTTCAATTTTTTTTGCGGCTTCACTGTGTGGAAGTTTCTTGTAAAATTCATCGTGTACTGGTGCCAAAAAGGGAAGTGGAGTATGTAAGTCTTCGTGCTTCAGATATTTAAAATGACACTTTTCATTATTTATTCTCAGCGCAAGAAAGAGATTGACATTTGTGCCACAACAATACGTTTTCTTGTCCGAAAATCTTCCAGCTTTTCATTGAGAGATTCTTTGTAAAACAAGATGGACGAGGACTTCATTTGAAAACGAAACAATCGCATTTTTCTCAAGCCTTTCACTGAGGCTTTCTATCCATTGAAATCCACGTTGGAATGTCAACAATTTAACGAAAATATAGGTTGTTACCTGCCGTAAAAATGGCACTTTAATTTACAGACAGGCACAATTAAAAGGCGCTTACACATTTTGCCACAGCCTTCGTCGGAAAAAGAAAGATGCACACACACACACACACACACACACACACACACACACACACACACACAAGCAAGAACACCTCAAGCATACATGACCGCCGTCAGCTGGGACCAGAATGCCTTGCTTCTCAATAATTCCAAAATGTTGGTCGCATTTCACTTTGGAATGACCAAAACCATGAATTTGTATTATACAGTTCCAGTGTGTGTGTGTGTTCTCGATAATGCAATGCCAGAACTTTACAACGTATTTACTTTGATCTTTATGCCCCTCATTGTCACTAAAAGGTGTTACATTTTAAACTGACGTGGGAAATCTACTTACATAGTATAAAAAACAGAACGCAGTTTCTTGGCATCCACGAACAGCTTGAGTCTCGTACCAGATGCATGTTGTTACAACTTGTGTGTACAAAAATCGTAGGTCCTCAGCTGTCTTGTATAATACTCTCTGCTGAAACTTCCTGGCAGATTAAAACTGTGTGCCGGACCGAGACTCGAACTCGGGACCTTTGCCTTTCGTGGGCAAGTGCTCTACTCAAGGTTCGCATAAGAGCTTCTGTGAAGTTTCGAAAGTAGGAGACGAGGTACTGGCAGAATTGAAGTTGTGAGGACGGATCGTGAGTCGTGCTAGGTTAGCTTAGATGGTAGAGCACTTTCCCGCAAAAGGCAAAGATCCCGAATTCGAGTCTCGGTCCGGCACACAGTTTTAATCTGCCAGGAAGCTTCATATCAGTGCACACTCCGCTGCAGAGTGAAAATCTCATTCTGAACACTCTCTGCTGCAAGAAAGCACAGGTATAGGGAGTGTCTTCCGTAGGTCAGAATATACCACAATTTGCAAACTGTATTATTTTGAACATTCTTTTGCTTTTGTAGGTGACTCATTTTCAAGAGCTAGTGTGTGAATTGTTTTGGGTCTCCAATTACTATCAAATTCTGTAACCTGTCATACGCCGCACAAGTATCAGGACAAAGTTTATAGAAACCCACATTGAAGATCGTACTGAACAAAAATCTATAGCAGCTCTCTTTAACAGGTGGTAAATTATTTTCTGAACAAAACTCTTTATAGTGTTCATACTTTTCCACGGGTGTGCACTTATTTTTTATAGTTAAAAAACATCTAACATTAACGAATTATACAGTAAATAAAACACTAACAATAAATGAAGAAGAGCCAATAGAATAATTTTAAAACACGAAAACAAGGAGATGTTTGTGTCACTTCGTAGCCGAGAGATACAAGTGTATGTATCATCCCCTGAATTCCAAAGAAAATATGACATTGTCTTAGCAAATTTCTTTTCAGCCACTAGATGTCAGCACCAGACTGCTTGTTACTTGTATCTATTGGTCACCCAGATTTGTGGTTGCTTTAACTACTGAAATCTACACTTACCTTCAAAAATTAAAAATTTAACACTTATACTCCTTGGTTTCTTATGGTCTCCACTTTTTTATGTGGATGCATGTAGAACAATTTACCTTTCAAACAAACAACCGTGAAACATCTAGAACCATCCGCCAGAAGCAGCCTAAAGTGAAAACATCACATAAAGTTACTTGCAAGAAAACAAATGCGAGGGTGAGATTTATTACAAGAATCCTAAAAAAAAAGTTCGCGCTTGCTAGCTCCGCTGTACAAGAGAAATTTCCAGCGACACACGACACGAGACTAGATGCACCGAAATTAAGTACACCTTTCAAAGCCTTCTTTTCTACACTGGAAAGTTAATAATACATATTTCTGTTGACTATTGTGTTGTACCTTACAAATTACTCCACAGTATTACTTTTCACATTAAATACAGAATTAATTTTACGTTACAGAAACGAGTACATATTATTTATTTCTCGTTTGGAAAAAGAACGTCCAGCTATGCTTAACAATAAAAAAACTTATTTTCCATATGGTTTTTGCCGGGTTATTATCGTTATTCATTTTTATTTTATATATGTTAATACTTCATATCGGCAGTCTAGAAACAGGAGAAAATTCAAAAGGACTATGAGCGGCATTGATATTTCAATAAATGTATGTTTACGTATTAATACATCATCGCAGAATGAAGAAATGGTTCAAATGGCTCTGAGCACTATGGGACTTAACATCTGAGGTCATCAGTCCCCTAGACTTAGAACTGCTTAAACCTAACTAACCTAAGGACATCACACACATCCATGCTCGAGGCAGGATTCGAACCTGCGACCGTAGCGGCAGCGCGGTTCCGAACTGAAGCGCCTAGAACCGCTTGGCCACAACGGCCGGCAATGAAGAAATAAAAGAAGGTAGTAACTGAAACTCTGATTGGCTGCTCATATTTTATTTCTGTGGCTTGATAATACTGAACAGCTGAAAACTTTTGTGCCGCGTTGCATATTACGAAAGAGGGCGCAATGCACCATCCAACAAAGCATATTTTTCACGTGAAAGTAGTCCAACAACAGTTGTTACGACATACGAGGTTGTTCTGCTGTAGAAACACTTGTGACATTACAGCCTTTATCACTGCGATTTTTAACGTGTAAAAGTTTTTTTTTCTGCATTCGCGTCAGTATGTGCGAACTTTTAACATATACCAATGAATGTTGTAACCAGATATCTTTGCCGCGCTCCTGAAAAGCGCAGAATATCACGATAGCTATAAACTGTTATACGCTGCTAGCAGGGAGCCGCGCCGCTGTCTAGCTGTTCTGTGAATGTGTTGCGAGTCGGACGCAAAAGTATTGTGCTCCATACTGATATAATCATTTTATTGTAAAGTTAAGAGTTTAAGTGATTAAAAATATATGTAGCCACAAACAAGCGAGAATGTATATCGTGAAAAATTCGCTCCACCGCCACAATGGGTGGCCATGTTAATGTAAGTTTCCGTTTCATAATATAATACTTGAAGCCTTGAAGTTTATTTAATTTCAAAGAAAATCTCTCAACCTTATTTTCATTAATTATATTTGTGATAATCTTTTCTGTTTGAAAGATTTATGCAGCTTATTATCCAGCGTGTGTTCTGTCGGAACAGGAGGCTGTCGTGACGACATCGTTATAGTATTTATTCCAAGTTCTTTCAGTTCCGTTTATATGTTCGTACAAATCCAATTAGTTGGTCCCTTAGGTTTCTTTCATGTAACTTCTGTCTGTTTTCTCCGCGCGATCTTCCTCCGAGAAAAAAATATTTCTGTTCATTTTTTAGTAATTTTCGATATCGCGAATGAGAAAAGACAGCCGCCTCCTGCTCCGAACGGAACACCACGACTTTTCTAACGTCGGAGAGTACCGCACGAATTTTCCGCTAAAAGGTAATAGAATTTCTTAAAGCTGGATCAATTACGCATGTTGCTGCTGTTCTCCGACAAATCTGGTGTGATTAATAGTAATTTATTCTGTCACGACAAAAAGAAACAATTTTATTTTTACCAAAGCAACAAAGCTTTCAATTAAATTACTAAAAAATCATACCAGATCTGGCGCCCGAACAGGGACTTGACTAAAAATATTGAAAGTGTCATGGTACTAATATATGATTGTCTTATTTCATGTATCGCTCTTTGGAACCCAATGCTGCATAAAATTACGGATGAGCAATAAATATACGCAATATTGAAGGACGCGGTATTTACACAAAAATCTTGGGATTTAATAAGACGCAGATTTGCAGTTTTGAAGACAACGCCGAGTGAGTACCAAATTTTCATTTGCCATAGTTCTGTCTAAAGAGTAGCTCATTTGACCTTCAAATTCGACCTCACTCTATCTTTTCTGTAGCTTAACGTAAAAAAAAAAAAAAAACACTTTTTTTTACGTAAATATTTGAACATTTTCTGTAACCTTTTGCTTGACTATTTGTTTTATACTGTAGTTAGTATTCTCGTGTAAGTTCAAGATGGATGCCATTTCAGTCTTTTCTGTGTAACAGCGTTGGCAATCAATTGTTTCAACGGCGTTGACTCCATCTTGTCTTTTTGCTACAGGCGTGTGTCAGTTATTACCCACGTAACATAAGACATTTGACGAACGCGCCGCGACTTTAACTTGCGCGGCAAGAATAATTGACTATCAGAATTTCAGTTGGCAGTACCCATTTTAAGTTGGCAATAGTTGAATTTCATTATGGCGGACGGACAATCGAGCGCGAACTCTGCAGACGAAAGCGACGGCACTGTTAACAAACATTACCGACTCCGCTCACGTGGAACGACGGCCAGGACAGACGACAGACAAGAGGTAGTTAACGTGGACGGCACTCAGCAGGAAACACCCACCTCCCCGATAACGGTATCAATTGACATTGTCAAAATGTTACAGGAATTGATACTAGACAAACAGGAGAGGGAACAACGTGAGAAAGACAGAGACAAGTTTTTATCAGAGTTGAAAACGGATATGACAACACAGATTGACTCAGTTAGGAATGACGTAAATACCACCACTGATGCAAAAGTAGGCTCTCTCACAGCGAAAGTAGGTACCCTCACTACGCAAGTAGGCTCTCTCACAGCACAGATAGATTCGGTTAAGGGTGACGTCACGGCGCAAGTAACCACTTTGACAACACAGATAAGCACTCTGAATAACAAAATTGATAACATTGGTCAGAATCTCACAACTCAAATCGAAGCGTGTCGCAAAGAAACCGATTCGGAAAAACTTGCGTATAAAACAGTTGCACGACAGGTAGACGAGTTAGCGACAGCGGTAGCCACTGTAGAATCAAAAGTAAGTGCAATGGCGAATGACATTTCGGACCGAACTATTGAGGAAAGAGTTAACAGTAGTGTTGCTTCGCACACTAAAGCACTTACCGAACATTACAAAGAATGGACTGATGTACAAGAGAAGCCTTGTTGAGGAGAAGGTTACACGTGACTTGAAAGATGTTGTTAAATCCGCAACCTTAGACATATTATCTGCACCCGGCAGTTCAGGAGACACTGTTTGTACTGAACTAGGCCAAATTAGACGAGTGTTTACCCGGGATTTGCCGGAATGGCGGAAGCAAGTAACAGATGAGATATCCGACCTGAAACAGCAAATTCAAACACTACAGTATGATAACCAGAGTGACGGGAAACACTCACTACCTTCTGAGCCAGATGAACATCAATACCAGACAACACAACAACACAACACACCACAGTACATTCCGCGACCGAAAAATGAATTTAACGATCCACGCAACAACAACACTGAACAATTGACACTCACAACCCTCACGAAAGAGGAGAGTGTATTGAAACACAGAGTTTTTCAACCATTCCAACCGGAAAAGCGAAATATTCATCCAGTCGTTTTCCTAAAGAACTTTTCGGGAGTCTTTCCAGCTGCCTGGAATGACAAACAGAGAATACAATTCATTACCGGATATATACAAGGAGAAAGTGCTGTATGGGGAACCGAGATGGTTGATAAGTGCAAAACATTTAGCGAGTTTGAGAAGAACTTTTTAAGCAAATTTTGGAGCGCAGGTGTTCAGCAACGCCTACGCAAAGAGGTCTACAACGCCGAACCTTTCCATTCGAACAGTGGCGGACTTCGCCGGTACTTTGAAAAGTACTTGAGAAAGATACAATATTGGGACACTCCCATAACAACAAAAGATGTTATTATGATTCTTAAGTCAAAACTACCCATTTCCATACGCGAAAAATTAGTGAACGTGTCAGAGGAAGATCAGGACGCATTTTTATCCGTCCTTGATTCGCTCGATCTTATACACGAAGACGCGCGTGCGAATGCTAACCGTAAGAACAACAACGCAGGCACGTATTCGAATGGAAACGGTAGTAATGGAAATGGTTCACACGAAACACAATACGGAAACAAACAGTACAATAACCGCAATAGAGGCCGAAACAATGGTTACCGTAATGGTAAACACAAAAACAAGCATTACGGCAACCAACGGTATAATCCAATATACAACACGCAACAACAGTATTACGGGAATGCCCCATACCAATCAAACAATAACGGTAGTAACTTCTACCAGAATGGGAACAAATACAAGGGTAAACGTTGCAACAATCAAAATTGCGGAGGCCAGCTACCTCCACCACAACCCTATGGGCAGCCACAACACCAGCAACAACAGCAATACACGCGTCAGCAACAACCATTCATGCAACAACAACAGTACACGCCACCACAACAGGACTTTAGATACAATAACAATAAACCAAGAAAACAATACAATCCACCGGTATATTTTACGCAGGCAAGTAATGTGCCGATTTTTCAGCCTGGTAACCAAGTGCAGTACCAGCAAGGGTTTGATACAAATCAACACACACAATGGGTAAAAAACCAGCGAGAATGGTCAAGTGATGTGACAGAAGAATCAAATCAGTCGCATCACAAGAAAGCGGAAAACTAAAGGCAGCACCTTTTAGCCTCCTTGGGGATGCTGCGGGACGTAATAAAGAAATCGGAAATGGAGGCTATTGTACGACGGACCATTTGTAGTAATTAGAAGACCACATACAGGATGTTATCTAATAGCGGATCCAGCATCTGGCAGAATTAAAGGATTGTATCACCACCAGGATCTCAAGAAGTATAACGAGGCAAAGTAACAAGCAAAGGAACATTAGCCTAAGGTTTAACCTGCGAAACACTTCGGTATTCAAACACACCAATACGAGTACTCACACTTTGGCGAAAAACTATGGAGGTAATTGAACATTTGATTTATTATGGCGTACGAAAAGGAAAGCACATTCCATTTGAGAGGACAGATTCTCAGTTAGTTTTAAGTTAGTCATAGGTGTAAGCAGTCCAAGTTGGCTGTTGGCATTGAGGAATGCCGTTATTGGTGAAAGGAGATACGGAAGGAAGTAGCAGATTGCCACCTTCCAACTCCAATGAATATATATATGTATGTGAAATATTAGGTTAAGCAATTTCTTTTTCAGCCCTCAAGATGGAATGTTAGTCTTTAAGTGTACAGAGTACAGCCTATTGCGTGTAAACTGTGCGTTATTGTAACACCGCCATGAACTATACATTTTGTTAGCGCGATCTTCAGAATTAAACAATTTGTGTAGCCAAGTTTTTTGTTTTGTTTGTGGTTTTAGGGCGCAAAACTTCTATGGTCATTAGCGCCCAGCCCGTGACGTAGAAAACAGGAAAAAAACGAAATTTAAAATCAGCAGCAATGGGAACAAAGTCATAAAATTTGAGAAACTAAGGGCAGAAGGAATGCTTAAAAATCCACTATAGAAAGGGGTTGGTTGTCCCCCCCAAAAAAAAAAGCTTCAAATGACTGACGTCATTTCACTGTCACTAATAAACTGTAGAACGCGGTCAGCTGAGCGCGTGTCATCTGCTAAAATCGACGATAGATCAGGCGATAGCTGTACATGGGAGCGTAACGGATTAAAATAGGGGCATTCAATTAAAAGGTGTCTGACCGTCCACGGCTGAGAGCAGTGGGGACAGAGTGGGGGAGGATCACCGCTTAAAAGATGTCTATGACTAAAAAGACAGTGCCCTATCCGGAGTCTAGCTAAAATTACCTCCTCCCGACGACGCGTTCGGGAGGAAGAGGTCCATGCGCAAGGAAGGGCTTTCACTTCCCGCAATTTATTATGGGGAAGTGTTGACCAATGCGCATGCCATAAATGAGCAACTTGGCGACATAAACCGCTCCGTAGATCGGTAAACGGAAGAGACTGAATAGCTGGCCGAGGAAGAGAGACTGCAGCCTTGGTCGCTATATCGGCCGCCTCATTTCCACAGATACCAGCGTGTCCTGGGAGCCAGAGGAACGCCACTGAGACGCCCCCCAGGTGGAGCAAGCGCAGACAGTCCTGAATCCGGTGGACCAGAGGGTGCACAGGGTAAAGAGCTTGGAGACTTAGGAGAGAGCTGAGAGAATCTGAGCAGATTACGTACTGTATCCGCTGATGGCGGCGGATGTAGTGGACAGCCTGGAGAATAGCGTAAAGCTCCGCAGTATAAACCGAACACTGGTCGGGAAGCCGAAAGTGATTTGGGGTGTCGCCAACAATATAGGCACTCCCTACACCTAACGATGTTTTCGAGCCATCGGTGTAAATAAATGTGGCTTCCGTCATTCGTGCACATAGAGCAGCAAATGCCCGATGGTAAACAAGTGTAGGGGTACCATCCTTGGGAAATTGACATAGGTCTCTGAGCAAGTTGATCCGGGGACGGAGCCAAGGCGGTGCTGTACCCCAAGTTGTCAAGAAGGTTTTAGGAAAGCGGAAGGAAAGAGAATAGAGCAGTTGACGGAAGCGGACTCCCGGGGGTAGCAGGGAGGAGGAGCGGCCTGCATACCCGACATCAAGGGAGGCGTCGAAAAAAAGGTCATGGGCTGGATTAGCAGGCATGGAAGACAGATGGCTAGCATAACGACTCAGAAGGGCTGCCCGCCGATTGGATAGCGGAGGTTCAGCAGTCTCAGCATAAAGGCTTTCCACAGGGCTGGTGTAAAAAGCTCTAGACACTAAACGTAATCCACGGTGGTGGATAGAGTCGAGTCGCCGAAGAATAGACGGCCGAGCAGAGGAGTAGACTATGCTTCCATAATCCAATTTCGAGAGCACTAAGGCGCGATAGAGGCGGAGAAGGACCACTCGGTCCGCTCCCCAAGAGGTGCCATTCAGGACACGGAGGGTGTTAAGGGAACGCAGACAGCGAGCCGAAAGATAGGAAACGTGGGAGGACCAGCACAGTTTTCTGTCAAACATAAGACCCAAGAATTTAGCGACGTCGGAAAACGGAAGGTTGACAGGACCTAGATGTAAGGAGGGCGGAAGAAACTCCTTACGTCGCCAAAAATTAACACAAACGGTCTTACTGGGTGAGAAACGGAAGCCGGTTTCGATGCTCCACGAGTGGAGGCGATCGAGACAGCCTTGAAGACGTCTTTCAAGAAGGCTGGTCCGTTGAGAGCTGTAGTAGATCGCAAAATCGTCCACAAAGAGGGAGCCCGAGACATCAGGAAGGAGACAATCCATAATTGGATTAATGGCGATGGCAAACAGTACAACACTCAGCACGGAGCCCTGGGGTACCCCGTTTTCTTGGGAGAAAGTACGGGAGAGAGTAGTGTTCACCCGCACCCTAAATGTGCGCTCTGCCATAAATTCGCGAAGAAAAAGGGGCAGCCGGCCTCGAAAGCCCCAAGAGAACAGTGTGCGGAGGATGCCTGTCCTCCAACAGGTATCGTATGCTCTCTCCAGATCAAAAAATATTGCTACCGTTTGGCGTTTCCGGAGGAAATTGTTCATGATATAAGTGGAGAGAGCAACAAGATGGTCAACGGCAGAACGATGTTGTCGGAATCCGCATTGGGCTGGTGTTAAAAGACTGCGGGATTCCAGCCACCAAGCTAAACGGTAATGCACCATACGCTCCAAAACCTTACAGACACTACTCGTGAGAGAAATGGGGCGATAGCTAGAGGGGAGATGTTTGTCCTTTCCAGGTTTCGGAACGGGAACGACAATAGCTTCCCGCCATCGCCTGGGAAAGGTACTGTCGGTCCAAATTCGATTATAAAGGCGAAGGAGGTAGCGCAGGCTATGGGTTGATAAATGCAGCAACATTTGGACATGGATACCATCCGGTCCTGGGGCGGAGGAGCGAGAAGAAGAGAGTGCATGTTGGAGTTCGCGCATGGAGAAAACAGTATTGTAGCTTTCGCGATTTTGAGAGGAGAAAGCAAGATGTCGCACTTCCGCTGCACGTTTCTTCGGGAGAAACGCTGGCGGGTAATTTGAAGAGCTCGAAATCTCAGCAAAGTGCTGACCCAATGAGTTAGAAATTGCGACGGGGTCCACTAAGGTATCATGCGCGACAGTGAGCCCAGAGACCGGGGAGAAACTAGGCGCGCCTGAGAACCGTCGAAGCCGACTCCAAACTTCCGAGGAGGGAGTGAAGGTGTTAAATGAGCTAATAAAGAATTGCCAGCTTGCCTTCTTGCTATCGCGGATGACGCGACGGCATCGCGCACGGAGCTGCTTATATCGGATACAGTTGGCCAAAGTTGGATGGTGACGGAAAATGCGAAGAGCACGTCGCCGCTCACGCATTGCGTCGCGGCATGCCTCGTTCCACCAAGGAACTGGGGGGCGCCGGGGCAATTCGGAGGTGCGTGGTATTGAACGTTCCGCAGCTGTGAGAATAACGTCGGTAAAATGTGTGACCTCATCGTCGACGCTGGGAAAGCGACGGTCATCGAATGTCACTAGAGACGAAAAAAGTGTCCAATCGGCTTGGGCAAACTTCCAGCGTCGCGAGCGCATATATGGCAGTTGAGGCTGCAGTCGAAGAACACAGGGAAAGTGGTCACTCGAGTGTGTATCATCAAGGGCGAACCATTCGAAGCGCCGAGCTAGCGGAACAGTACCGACCGCAAGGTCCAAATGAGATAAATTTGCCGTGGAGGCAGACAAAAATGTGGGGACCCCAGTGTTGAGGCAGACTAGATCCGCTTGGTGGAAGACGTCTAGCAATAGTGAGCCACGTGGACAAGGATGTGGAGATCCCCAAAGCGGATGGTGGGCATTGAAGTCCCCAACCAGCAAATAGGGGGGTGGAAGCTGACCAAGAAGATGAAGGAGATCAGCTCGTGCTATTGGTGTGGACGATGGAATGTATACCGTACAAAGAGAGAACGTGTATCCAGAAAGGGAAAGACGGACGGCGACAGCTTGGAAGGAACTGTTTAAGGGGATTTGGTGATAATGGAGAGTATCGTGGAGCAGAATCATGAGTCCTCCATGGGCTGGAGTGCCTTCAACAGAGGGGAGGTCATATCGGACGGACTGGAAATGAGGGAGAACAAAGCGGTCATGGGGACGCAGCTTTGTTTCCTGAAGACAGAAGATGACCGGCGAGTAGGATCGTAAGAGGATCGACAATTCATCCCGATTGGCTCGAATGCCGCGGACATTCCAGTGGATAATGGACATAAGGTGAACAGAAAATGGAGGAACGTGACCAAGGGTGCTGTCAATTCAACGACTGCTCAGAGCTTGCGACCGACAGCATGGAATGGCATTCAGTCGAAGGCAGAAGATCCTGATCCATAGGTTGGTCAGGAACAGCTCCTGCCACCAACGATCGGCCAGTTGACCGGCCACCAGCAGTGCGCCTCAGCGACACAGAAGATGGCCGAGGGCGATTTCCGCCAGGTGGTGCTGTAGTTGGGACACGCCTTGGCGGAGAAGGAGAGGAACTGTGTTTCTTCGTAGCCTTCTTGGAGGTATGATGTTTAGATGAAGGAGGAACCGATGGTTGTGAAGTTGCAGTACGTAAAAACTCTTCACGAGAATGCTCTTTTTTCGAAGACTTGGCGTCTGACTTTTGGGCTCGAGATTTAGCAGAACCCGACGAAGGGTGAGCCATAGAGTGGGCAGGCGAAAGTGGTGAGGTTGAACGGGCGATCTTTGCGCTGGCCGATCTGACGACCGTGGTACTAAATGTGAGGTCGCAAGTCTGCGTGGCCGCCTCCTTTGTTGGCCGAGGAGAAGCAAGGACAGTGCTGTATTTTCCTTTCTGAGGCACGGTGGGCTGTCGACTGGCGAGTAACTTTCGAGCAGCAAAGGTCGACACCTTTTCCTTCACTCTTATTTCCTGGATGAGCTTTTCATCCTTAAAAACGGGGCAATCTCGAGAGGAAGCAGCGTGGTCACCCATACAGTTGATGCAGTGAGGGGATGGAGGTGGACAAGCACCCTCATGGGCATCCTTGCCACACGTAACACATTTGGCCGGATTGGAACAGGACTGGCTGGTGTGATTGAACCGCTGACATCGATAGCAACGCGTAGGGTTTGGGACATAAGGGCGAATGGAAATTATCTCATAGCCTGCTTTGATTTTTGATGGGAGTTGAACTTTGTCAAATGTCAAGAAGACAGTGCGGGTTGGAATGATGTTCGAGTCAACCCTTTTCATAACCCGATGAACAGCGGTGACGCCCTGGTCAGACAGGTAGTGCTGAATTTCTTCGTCAGACAATCCATCGAGGGAGCGTGTATAAACGACTCCACGCGAGGAATTTAAGGTACGATGCGGTTCCACCCGGACAGGGAAGGTGTGGAGCAGAGAAGTACGCAGCAACTTTTGAGCCTGGAGGGCACTGTGTGTTTCTAACAACAGGGTACCATTCCGTAATCTGGAACAAGACTTTACAGGACCCGCAATTGCGTCGACACCTTTCTGAATAATGAAAGGGTTGACTGTGGAAAAGTCGTGACCTTCGTCAGACCGAGAAACAACAAGGAACTGTGGCAACGATGGAAGAACCGTCTGTGGCTGAGACTCAGTGAACTTACGTTTGTGAGCAGACATAGTGGAAGGTGAGGAAACCATTGCGGAAGAATCCCCCATGATTACCGGCGTCTCCGATGGCGCGCTCCTCCCTTGTGGGGGCCCTCACCGAGGGCACACCCGCCTTAGGTGATTGTTCACACCTCAGGTCACACCTCCCGACAAACGGACGGAGGGACCAATCGGCACTTTCGGAAGGTATCAGCTCGGGTAATCACCCCTCCCTGGGCCTGGCCGTTACCAGGGGGTACGTACGTGTCCTACCTGTCTACCCGGGGCGGGGAATTACGCGTTACCCCGTCACCGGCTACGCATGGAAGTGCGTGGGTCGGCCTTCAGACACGCACAGGGAGGAAAAAAGAGAAAGGGAAAGGAAAGAAAAGGGGGTCTCAAACGCCGCAGCGGAGAAAAGGGCAAGGAGAAGAGGGAAGGAAAAGAGAAGGACAGAGGAAGGACGAGGACTTGCAAGTGTAAAAGCAAGGAATTTGGAACAGTTTCGAGCGTCCGTCTCCGCACGTAGGCACAAACCATACTCCCAGAGGGGGAGAAAGGGAAGGAAAGAGACAGAGGTGAGGGGGGGGGGGCGAAGATGGGGGACGGGGAGGGATGCGGAAAGGGAAGGGAAGGGAAGGTATGCAGCCCGGAAAGGAAGGAGGGCCACATTAGCTCGGGGTCCCGTGCTCGCTACGCACGTGTCCACAAAAGAGTTGTGGACCCCCTGGGGGGTGTGTAGCCAAGTGTTTGAACTGTCAAAAGCAGTAAATAACAGAGAGAGAGAGTATCACATAGTATTTGATAGTTTTCAGGAGATTCAATCTCAGATTCAAAGTATCATCTACGAACAGTAAGCCTCATAAAGATTTAATAGCTAAGCAACAAAGCATTTCCTTTATTCTGTTTTACAACAGCTGTTAGGTCATGTAGTCGAGAGTGCCACTACATGGAAACATATACGTCGTACTGACAAGTCTGAAGTATTCCTGATGGTAAACGTTTCTTCTTTAAACATGTAAGATGCACTAAAGTAATTAGCTATTTCACAGCCAAGTCCGACAATCGCCCAGAAGGAAGCGTGAGAAACTAGAAAGCTGTCACCAGATTTGACTCACATTATAATAATAAAACTAAGATCTGATATTAGATTAAAGAATAACCACTTGAAGGCACACGTGACGCATGTCATGCATCTAAGGTCACAAAAATATCCTAGTGTAGTTGTGCTAGAATTTGTATATGTATATAGTGTATTTATGTTCATATTTGATCCTCTCCTCTTCCACTTCCCCATCCTATCCCATTAAAAAAAAAGTGAGGATTAGAATTTGACAGGCTCATCTGAGTGCTCTTTAGACGGTTGAAGTGGAAACGAAATTTGTGGGAGAGATCCGTTAGCGAAAGTTTTGTTCTAATCGCGTATCGCGAGTAGCAATGTTGAGAGATTATAATACATTCCGCGAGTAGTACTTGCAGCCAGTAACTTTATGAAGCATGAATCTTCCGGAGAGAAATGCATGAGTATGCTCGACCAGTAGAGACAGAATTTGTTCAATCTGTGCTCTACATAAACAGTGACACTAAATTTTGAAGAGAAACGAAATAACAAGCTGCTTAAAAGATTTGTTTTAAAAAAAAATTTTTACGTTTGTAAAAGGGAGAGAGAATAACCGAAATAATCGTGCCTTGATGCACAAGTAGTGGTATTCAATACGCTAATCCGGCGTGGCGTGACTGAAAAGGTTAACAGAATTTTGTGACTGTAAGCAAACTTAAGAAATGTATGTATGTATGTATGTAATTTATGGACATTGTTTAATCTTGTAAAGTATTTACCTGTGAGTAACTTGAACTGTGAACTTTGAAATCACAATGTGAGATGGGAGATGTGAATTTGCAGACACTAAGACGTTCTAAACAAAATGCGAGTGATAAAGTGT
Organism: Schistocerca piceifrons; assembly: GCF_021461385.2. NCBI lineage: Eukaryota > Metazoa > Arthropoda > Insecta > Orthoptera > Acrididae > Schistocerca > Schistocerca piceifrons. The sequence goes on from NC_060141.1 coordinate 193,554,056, forward strand.
ACAAAATACGTGTGTAGTGACATGTGTACACGCAAGTGCAGGTAGTGACAGCGATCACAGCAAAATTATTTTGCAAACTATATGTAAAACGTTGGCTTCACTGACCTGTGTGTAAGCAGCATGGCAGGTCGCAGGGACTGTCGTGTGAAATCCTCGATACAGACGGTGGTATTTTCTACCCAAGTTTCGATACGCCGATCGACGATGGAGAAAGGACACTAGACGTGTGTTTTCCGCGTGTTCTCATTTTAGCAGAGCGCGAGTGACACACGTTAAACTTCATACGAGCATACACGAGCGCGTGTTGCACTGGGCTAGTAACCGGCAACAGCGCGGAGCTGCTTGCAGATGGACTCAACAATTAACATTTGAAACACAACCGACGCGCGCGCTGTGGAGGCGTGTCATTGACCTTAGAATGTTTTCCGTCTCACAACTACGCAAGAGACATTGCTAAAGCTATCACAGTGAAACTTAATTATGAACTTTATTTATTCTGTAAAAAGAGAAGTCTTAGCTTCAAATTAATTTCCATTTAATCAGTCACGTCGGATATTTTGCGATATATAGTTAAATAAAGACAAGGCATTACTGAGCACTGAAACGTTAACTGGAGGGGAAGGTTATCAATCCTGTCCAGAATCCTATAAAACCTTTACCTGTAAGTCTACATTATAGCATGAACCTAACACAGGTTTCTTTCTGTTTATTTGCATGTAAACGACATGACGCTTGATGCCAGACACTGGAGAGGCAACACGAGCGAACACAAAAAAGACGCTACCCAGGGTCGTGACCTCTCGGACGACGCCGCTCACCGAACGAGAATAGACGTTGCAGACTCCGGTTAAGTGAGCGTGTGACAAATAAAAGTGTACAGTGTAGTGTCAAGTGAAACGTCCTGATTAACAACGACATTCTAAAAGAATCTAATGAAACGGATAAAAAAAACATTTCGAGACCAAACAGGTCACAGACAATTTTAGAGGACTGTTTAAGTAATTATTTCAATGTATCTGTGTATGTTTGTCTACTGACATGTTTTGTTTCCTATATAGAGTATTATTCATTTATCTTTGTGTGTGTTAGACTTAAGATTGTTTTTTGTCATATTTTGTTTCGCAGTAACAGCAATTAAGATAACAGTGCAAGGACACCTTATAATGAACTGAGAGAAGTGCCAAAGTGCACAAAAGACACTGAAAGACTATTTGTTTTCATAACTGTACTGGAAGCATAAAATAACTAAATGACAAACTTATTCCAATTTTATGTTAGAACGAAAGTAAACAGATGATAAAACACAGTAATGTCTTGAAACTACATGTGAGTCCTGATGATCCTTCCGGAATCATCATGCCTCACATGGGAGGCATTGTGACATTACAGCCTTTATCACTGCGATTTTTAACGTGTAAAAGTTTTTTTTTCTGTATTCGCGTCAGTATGTGCGAACTTTTAACATATACCAATGAATGTTGTAACCAGATATCTTTGCCGCGCTCCTGAAAAGCGCAGAATATCACGATAGCTATAAACTGTTATACGCTGCTATCGATCAGTAAAAAAAAAAAAAAAAAAAACAAAAAAAAAAAAAAAACGGTGCACCTATCTTTCAAAATAACAATTGCCAATTTTTACTTCTGCAGGGAGCCGCGCCGCTGTCTAGCTGTTCTGTGAATGTGTTGCGAGTCGGACGCAAAAGTATTGTGCTCCATACTGATATAATCATTTTATTGTAAAGTTAAGAGTTTAAGTGATTAAAAATATATGTAGCCATAAACAAGCGAGAATGTATATCGTGAAAAATTCGCTCCACCGCCACAATGGGTGGCCATGTTAATGTAAGTTTCCGTTTCATAATATAATACTTGAAGCCTTGAAGTTTATTTAATTTCAAAGAAAATCTCTCAACCTTATTTTCATTAATTATACTTGTGATAATCTTTCCTGTTTGAAAGATTTATGCAGCTTATGATCCAGCGTGTGTTCTGTCGGAACAGGAGGCTGTCGTGACGACATCGTTATAGTATTTATTCCAAGTTCTTTCAGTTCCGTTTATATTTTCGTACAAATCCAATTAGTTGGTCCCTTAGGTTTCTTTCATGTAACTTCTGTCTGTTTTCTCTGCGCGATCTTCCTCCGAAAAAAAAATGTCTGTTCATTTTTTAGTAATTTTCGATATCGCGAATGAGAAAAGACAGCCGCCTCCTGCTTCGAACGGAACACCACGACTTTTCTAACGTCGGAGAGTACCGCACGAATTTTCCGCTAAAAGGTAATAGAATTTCTTAAAGCTGGATCAATTACGCATGTTGCTGCTGTTCTCCGACAAATCTGGTGTGATTAATAGTAATTTATTCTGTCACGACAAAAAGAAACAATTTTACTTTTACCAAAGCAACAAAGCTTTCAATTAAATTACTAAAAATCATACCAGATCAACAGGGCGCAATGCACCATCCAACAAAGCATATTTTTCACGTGAAAGTAGTCCAACAACAGTTGTTAAGACATACGAGGTTGTTCTGCTGTAGACAACTGCTGATGTGCTTCCTAATGAAACAACGATACACAACACGTAGAGTATAGAACAACTGCAAAAATTCTCCACAAAACGAAAATTTTCAACAAAACGATCAGCCAGCCCGAATACTAAACAGGAAATGTTGGAGGTAGCACTAGACCGTTCTCTACGAGCAAGGGCAATCAGTGGTCGTCATGGGACTCATAAAGAGGGCATATATAATTGATCAGTCATATGACCGGCCTCTTAATGAGAGTAAGCTTCCATTGTTCCATCAAATATACGACAGAACGGTAACATATTACAAGTCGGAAGCGTAAAATGTTAGAAATCTTGAAGTGGTAGGAGGGCTGGAAAATCCAAAAAGGGAAAAGCAAAGTCTCAGTCCGCTATAATAGGAGCCAGTAAAGTGAAATGGAATGAAGATGAAGATTTCTGATCAGGCGAATATACGGTAATATCAAAGGTAGCAGAAAATGAAGATAGATTAGAGAATGAGTTACTCTGAGCAGCTGAGTGATACGATTATTCTCAACAGACAATGAACTAACGACGTCAACAATAATTCGAGTACATGTGTCGACATTACAAGCAGAAGATGAAAAAAGAGAGTGTGGGGGGAAAATAAACGGGCAGCTCGGTATGTAAAATGTGGTGATAATCTAATAATCATGAGGGAAATGGAACGATTTGTAAGGGAAGGTATTGAAGGTGGCGCCTGGAAGAATATGGGCTTCGTAGTAAGCAAGACAGAAGGGAAAGATTAGTCGTGATCTGAAGTAAACTTCATCTGGTAATAGTGAAGACATTGTTTGAAAATCACAAGAGAAGGAGGAATACTTGGAGAAGGCCTCTAGAAGGCCTCGAGACATTGGAACGTACATCATGAGCAGAGAGAGAGATTATGGAATCAGATATTGGATTGTAAGGCATACCCAGGAGCAGATGTAGACTGTGACTAGAATTTAGTTATCATGAAGAATAGTCTGAAGTTTTAAGAGCAGTTCCCGGTAGAGTCAATGTGGTGAGAAGCTTCATACCGAAGTACTGAAGAATAATGAGATGTGTTTGAGGTTCTCGAAGGCTACGGATACTGCGATAGTGAATATCACAGTTAGCAGTTCAGTTGAAGAGAAATAAACATCTCCATAAAAGGAAATCACACGAGTTGGACTGACAGACCACCTGGGAACGATTTAGATAGGAAGTGCAGGGAAGTTAAGGCGATACAGCTGCAGGAAAAATGTGAAGAAGTAGAGATTTGATCGTCGGAACGACTGATCCAGCACACAGAAAAGTCAAAACAACCTCCAATGAAGGAAAAGAAAGGAATCGAAACGTCTGATCTGTGGTGCTATAGAAGGAGGCTAAAGCTTAAGTGGACATAAGAAATGAGGAGGCTCTCCGGAAAATCGGTGAGGAAAGAAGTATGTGGGAAATACTTACAAGAAGAAGGGGTAGGATGACGGAATGCTTAAGACATTCAGGGAATTGCCTCCACGGAACTTAAGGATGTTAGAGAAGGAAAATCACACGAACTGAACTGACAGATCACCTAGGAATGATTTAAATAGAAAGTGCAGGAACATTAAGGCGATACAGCTGCAGGAAAAATGTGAAGAAGTAGAAAAAGACAGAGACTGGGATACATCCAACAAATAATCGCGGTTTTTGGATGAAAGTGCCTCTCTCGGATGAAATGGCACACGGAAGGACGTTATGGTGCGCCGCATCAAACTAGACGACACATGACCAAAGCCGAAAGATCCTCATAATCAGGGCAAGTGCATTGGTTCGGATTTGACCTGACTCTTAACGAGGTCATGCTTTCATTGATCCATCATATGAACGGCCTCTTAGTAAGGGCATGTTTTCATTGGTTTGTCGTATGATGGGCCTCATAGCGCGGGCACACTTTCACTTGCCCATCGTACGATGGGCCTCGTAATTGCCTGCGAAAAACGAAGGTCCAGGATGCGAGTCCCAGTTTGGCATATAGTTTCAATCTGCCAGGAATTTTCGCGCACTAAGCTGCAGAGTGAAAATTTCTTTCTGGCACTAAAAATGTTTATTATTTTGTCCAGCTTGCTCCTCGTAATGGAGCATCCGTAACTGTCTTTGTCACCGTGAATAACTAGCAGCTCTAACTGCATAAAAACATATTTATTGTCATAACCTCTTTGCATCTAGGTTCTAGGCTATCAGACAGCACTTCAGTATGGCCCAACAGCCAAAACTAGTTGCAATAAATACAGCGAAACAAATTGAGTTTATTGAATCACAGCACTAAAAAAATGGTTCAAATGGCTCTGAGCACTATGGGACTCAACTGCTGAGGTCATCAGTCCCCTAGAACTTAGAACTACTTAAACCTAACTAACCTAAGGACATCACAAACATCCATGCCCGAGGCAGGATTCGAACCTGCGACCGGAGCGGTCTTGCGGTTCCAGACTGCAGCGCCTTTAACCGCACGGCCACTTCGGCCGGCTTCACAGCACTAAAAACTTATTTTACCAAACCGTACAGAAATTAATGTGGGTAAAAAAGTATGTGCCAACGGCCTTGCCGCAGTGGTAACACCGGTTCCCGTCAGATTACCGAAGTTAAGCGCTGTCGGGCTGGGCTAGCACTTGGATGAAAGACCATCCGGTCTGCCGAGCGCTTTTGAAAAGCGGGGTCCACTCAGCCCTTGTGAGGCAAACTGAGGAGCTACTTGATTGACAAGTAGCGGCTCCGGTCTCGGAAACTGATATACGGCCGAGAGAGCGGTGTGCTGACCACATGCCTCTCCATATCCGCATCCAGTGACGCCTATGAGCTGAGGATGACACGGCGGCCGATCACTACCGTTGGTCCTTCATGGCCTGTTCGGTAAGAGTTTAGTTTTTAAGAAGGTATGTAAAAATTTAATGTGATATTTGAACAGTGCTGACGACAATATACTAATTTCATTTAATATCTAGTTCCATGAGAAATATTGACTGTAGTAGGTACATACAACATTATAAGATTTATTAGTTGATCTACAGGTGGGTGGATAAACATTATCTATACTGGAGAGCGGAAAGTACTTTCTGGAAGTTTTTCAGGGAAGGAGTACTTGTCAGCTAAATCTGCTCATTAAGTATTTTGTCAGGAGAGCTATTTTTGTATGTGTGTATTTCCATTTGTTCTAACAGATCGACAGTAGCTCCTTTTTGTGCCAAGTGTAATATTTTCATGTTGTTCTTAATACATTTTACAGAACTGTTTGCTTCAGAAATGTGAGCTAAAAATGTAGTTTGCTTAAGTTGCCTATACTGAAGGCATCGAAGTGTTCGTTGTAGCTAATCTAAAAACTTCTGCCTTTCTGACCAATGAGGAATTTTGGGCAAGAATCACAATTGAGCTTGTATGCAGTGTTTCTGATTTACTGTAGGTGGCCTTGGAACGAATTACATCACGGATTACTTTTTGTTGTAATTTATTATATACGCATCAAAAAACGTTTTCCATTGAAACTTCTTAATAAATTTTTTACTTAAACTGATAAAAATGAGAAGATGAAACTTCTTAATTTACTTAAACTGAAGTACTGTCTCTTTGCGTGTCTTTACCATTTCACTTATGACCTACAGAACTGTTCCTGACAAATTCAACGCAAACTTATTCATTTACTACCCAGTATATACAAGAATAACGCGATCTGACTGCTTTAAAATTAATTGAAAAGAGTACCCCTGAACTAGATGAAATCCTAACAATAACCCATACATTTCATAACTCACTTACCTCACAGAAAATCTTCATTACACGAACTACAGCGATACAGCAAGTACCAATACAGCCAGCTAAATATAAGATACTAACTACTGTAGGCTCTAACTACATAGCCCGGCGGTTCGCAAATGAAAGATTTTGTTGCAGAGCAAACAATGTATTTAGCAGATTTTACCTTAATCATGTGACATTCAGTTCAAAATTTATACAATCGTCCGTGACATCCCGATCCAAAAATTATATAATCGTCAACAATATTACATCTCCATAACGGACACACGTCCAGACCGCCCGCTCGTGCTAACACTTCAGACCTCTAACCTCCATAACTGCTAACTATAAACTTGTAGTCACCGTCACTGTTGGGTATTCAAACTTCCGTCACTGCTGACTATTAACTTCAAACTGCGAGTCCGACCAGCCACAGAGTCTCTTACAGAGGGCGCACAGCGCTGTCAGAGTTATTAATGCAGTCTATCGCGCTGACAACATACAAACACATAAACAGGCTACTTACAGCAGCGACCTGGTTCGCAGAACTCCTGAATATAGACGTTGACTGTGGATATTGTATCACAGACATAGTCCCTTTAACTGTTCAGAGATGTCACTAAATCCGCCCAAAGATGTAAACAACCATGCATGATCAGCGCCTATTAGAGGAAGGGGGTTCGACAGCCGATCAGTTCCAGTCATTCCACCAGGATGGAGGTACACTGGCCGTGTTAGTTCAACCGTGCCTAGATTGTCATTACCGCGATTCGATCGCGTCCGCATTATTCCTTTGCGCCAGAAAGGGCTCTCAAAAAGGGAAGTGTCCAGACGTCTCGGAGGGAACCAAAGTGATGTTCTTCGGACATGGAGGAGATACAGAGAAACAGGAAATGTGATGAGATGCCTCGCTCAGTCCGCCCAATTGCTACTCCTGCAGTGGATGACCGCTACCTACGCATTATGGCTCTGAGGCATCCTGACAGCAACGCCACCATGTTGAATAATGCTTTTTGTGCAGCCACAGGATGTCGTGTTACGACTCAGACTGTGCGCAATAGGCTGCATGATGAGCAACTTCACTCCCGACGTCCATGCCGAGGTCCATCTTTGCAACACGAGGCCATGCAGCGCGGTACAGATGGGCCCAACAACATGCCGAATGGATCGCTTAGGATTGGCATCACGTTCTCTTCACCGATGAGTGTCGCATTTGCCTTCAACCAGACAATCGTCGGAGACGAGTTTGGAGGCAACCTGGTCAGGCCCAACGCCTTAGACACACTGTCCAGCGAGTGCAGCATGGCTGAGGTTCCCTGCTGTTTTGGGGTGGCGTTATGTGGGGCCGACATATGCCGCTGGTGGTCATGGAAGGCGCCGTAACGGCTGTACGATACGTGAATACCATCTTCCGACCGATAGTGCAACATCGGCAGCATATTGGCGAGGCATTCATCTTCTTGGGCGACTTTTCTCGCTCCCATCGTGCACATCTTGTGAGTGACTTCCTTCAGGATTACGACATCGCTCGACTAGAGTGGCCAGCATGTTCTCCAGACACGAACGCTATCGAACATGCCTGGGATAGATTGAAAAGGGCTGTTTGTGGAGGACGTGACCTACCAACCACTCTGAGATATCTACGCCGATTCGCCGTTGTGGAGCGGGACGATCTGGACCAACAGTGCCTTCATGAACTTGTGGACAGTATGCCACGACGAATATAGGCGTGCATCAATACAAGAGGGCGTGCTACTGGGTATTAGAGGTACCCGTGTATACAACAAATCTGGACCACCACCTCTGAAGTTCTCGCTGTATGGTTGTACAATATGCAATGTGTGGTTTTCACGAGCAGTAAAATGGGCGGAAATGATGTTTATGATGATCTCTATTCCAATTTTCTGTACAGGTTCCCTAAGTCTCGGAACCGAGGTGATGCCAAACCTTTTATGATGTGTATAGTATTAGAGCCCTATATTTAATGTAAAATACTTTTTCAGTCTAATATAACAGTAATATATACCTCCTTTTCCCTACATGTCATATATTTGTAGTGTATCACTGTAGCAGAGCATCTTAGACACTAATTTAGTCTGTAACCACTCTGTATTTGTTTTAACGTATTATACGTGGACCAAAATATGTGGTACAAATTGGTAATTTGTTTTGTGTCCCAACGAAAGTATTTAATAATAAAACCCAATGCACAAGTGTGAGCGTACGCCTGTGTGTGTGTGTGTGTGTGTGTGTGTGTGTGTGTGTGTGTGAATGTGTAGACGAAAATATGTACAAGAACATGAGTATAATTCGTTGGAGAAAAACTGTGAAAACAAATGTTTCAGTCAGACATTTGACGTAAGTTGCTTTCTAACATATGTCTGTAGCCCAACAATCATTACTACTCTTTTCTAACTGAAGATTTGGTATGTAGTACTTCCGCAACTGCCAGGTATGATAATTAATTTAGAAAGATACACATCACTTACAGTAGTTATTTATTCAACTGCGACCGGTTTCGCAAATTTTAAAATACCATGTTCAGGTGTATGAAATTATTGTATTTGGTAACGCGTAACATGTGGTCGGGCAATTCAGTGCAATAGCTCCCAATCACTGCTTTTTGGCGGAAACTGTCCACCGCCGGACATGGTATGAACGCCAACCATGACTTGGTGGAGGGCGACACTGGAGGTCTAGAGAGCACGGTGCACTGAAGCTGATCTCTCTAAATTAACTATCATTTCTATATGTGAATTATTTTTTACCCTACGGTAACTCACCTGTAAACACAAGTGAAATGTATTTTAATGAAGGTATGCAAACTCTCTCATGATGTACTGTATCAATTCGAGACTAAAAACGGTGCTTTTTCAACAAAGTAAAACGGAAGCTATTTTTGGATGGTTGCAGTTGTACACGATCACTAATTTGTATCACGTAATAGCCCGAGTCTTTCTTTGACAAAACTGCATCCTTGTTAACTTCTGGAGGGATGTGATCTTGATCGACGACGAAGGCTTGTGAAGAGAGGGCTCTTGATCGTAGGCCATGGTATCCACTTCACAACGGCAATCACTACAACTGGTTTGTGTATTCACAAAACTGAAAAACAAAAATAATCTTGTTACAACAATGCCTGTGAGTCACAGCTGCAATTAGTCAACCCATGGAAACTGGAATGATCACTCAGTTGCATGTAACGCAAGTGGCAGACTTCGATTCTATTTCTGGCACACTGGGTAAATGCGGTAACTGTCAATCTACAAAGGAGAATGCTTGCGAAACGGTTAACCGGCCCGTTCTAGCGTATAAATAAAGTACGTGCAACCCAATAGTAAGCGGTCGAAGAGAGGGTATTCATCATATACATGGTTCAGTCACATTAATCAGACCACCGCCAATGTTCGACGTCAACGTGCAATAACCACTCACAGACGATAGATGGCAACGCTAGAAGTGACGGGTATATAAAGCGCGTCGAGTGGATGTGGAAAACAGTGCAGCTGATGTCATAATGCGGAAACAAAGCGATTTATCTGATATCCAAAAGGACATGATCATTGGCTTTCAGACGAAAGGTGGAAGCGTTTTCGAAATTGCTTAGCTTATAAACTGTTTGCGTGCTGCCGTGATTAAAATATACCATGCATGGAAATGACTACCTAAAACTAGCACCAAGGCAACAGTGGTGCACCAAGGGCATAGATGATAGAGGTGAATGACGGCTGCAGTGATAAGTACGGGTGAATAGACGTGCAACTGTTGAGCAACTGACCGCACAGATGAAGCAAGGGGCTAGCAACAGTGTCTCCTCAACGACCGTTCAGCGAACGTTGCTGCGTGTAGACCTCTGCAGCTGGCGCCTGGTTCGTGTACCCATACTCACTGCTGTTCATCGGCGACGAAGGCTGGAATCTGCACGTCAATACCGCAGCTGGGCGCCCACTGTGCGGCGACAGGTGGCCTTTTCAGATGAATCGCGTTTTATGCTCCAGACGGGCTTTGGTATTTACGGACCTGCAATAATCGTCGGAACGGTCCACACGAAAGAAGGGAAGATTATGATCCGGAGAATGTTTTTGTGGCATTCCCGGAGCGATCTCGTCCTTCTGGAAGGCAGAACAGATCAACAGAAGTATGCATCTGCCCTTGGGGACCGTGTCCACTCCTACATGCAGTTTGTTTTTTCTTCGACACGATGGCACCTACCAGCAGAACAGGGCAAAGTGTCACAGTGCTCGGGCAGTGTACATGCATGGTTCGCAGAGCACCACGATGTGTTAACTGTAATCCTCTGGCCACCAGACCCTCCAGGTGTAAACCCAATGCAGAATTCGTGGCACTACCTCTGTCGGGCGTTCGCGCGATGGATCCTCAACCGTGAAACGTAATACAGCTGCCGGCCGAAGTGGCCGTGCGGTTAAAGGCGCTGCAGTCTGGAACCGCAAGACCGCTGCGGTCGCAGGTTCGAATCCTGCCTCGGGCATGGATGTTTGTGATGTCCTTAGGTTAGTTAGGTTTAACTAGTTCTAAGTTCTAGGGGACTAATGACCTCAGCAGTTGAGTCTCATAGTGCTCAGAGCCATTTGAACCATTCGTAATACAGCTGACCACTGCACTCGAATCAACATGTCTCCAAATCCTTGTCGGTACGTTCCAGACTCACTGACTCTCTCCTTGCACATCAGCGCTGCAAAAAGTGATTATTCAGGCTTTTGGCATGTGATGACACTAACGTGTTTGGACCGTGTAATAGAAGGGTACCACGAATGGTGACAAATTTGTTTGATCCACCGGAGAACGTCACAGATATAATTAAGTATCTAAATTAGCAGACCGTTGATGATAGTCGCAAGGACGTTTCAAGAAGGAGCTTAAAGTGAGGAACCTAGGATAACACTATAGTCTCCTGCGTATCGTCGCCGTAGGGACCACGAAAACGAGATAAAATTACAAGTAATTACCACGCACAATAGCTCTTAAACAGTCACTCGTCTCCATGAATACACGGTACACTGTAAAATGGGAAGTACCCTGTACCGTGCACTTTATAGCGATTTACAGAGGGTGGATTTAGATACAGACTTAAATGTGCAGGTATGCACTCAAACTGGTAAACATTGTACTTAAGGTGCGCTTAAAAATTAAGTGAATTCCAAGGTACTTATAAGTGGCATGATAGATGCAGTAAATCCTTAACCCAACATTGGATTTATATCTGAGGCACATGCACGAATTCATGTGAAAGGCTGTCATAAATTAATTTAAAGCGCAGCACTGTGTCAAGTATCCTGGCACCCCAGACTTCCTGTTTTCCCGGCACTGCAACAATAACCAGTTGAATGTCAGCTCACACATTTACAATGACTGTACAGAAGTATGGATCTAACTGTTAGAAAGTGACATTTACTTCACAAATGGTAGAAAAATGGTTCGCAAATCGGGCCATTCTGGCATCCATCGGTAATTTACTTGATTAGCTTGCAGGTATCTAGAGGATAAACTATCACGCAACGCCCATAGTATTCTCTGAAGTTGTGCTACGCAGAGTGAATCTAACTTCACCGACAAAATTTCGGTGTTTATTTAGAAGTAACATGCTAACACAGCTGGAAGATATTCTAGCAAGATGGAAAGAGTATTTCTCAGAAATGCTAAATTGCACCGACCCGCACATAACCTTCAACTACGTAATGGTCGAGAGTACCATCAGTAATACTGACGAATACAGCATCACAGAACATGAAGCGGTACATACCATTCAAAAGCTGAGAAATAACAAGGCTGCAGCGAGGACCAGATACCAGCAGAGATTAAAAGAAGGTGGAAACAAATTACACAAAGAAATTTATAACCTTGTCACAATAGTCTGGAAAACAAACGCTACCTGAAGACGAGAAAACTGCTATAATTTACCCATACATAAGAAAGAAAACAATGGGAATGGAATGGTTTGTGGAAATTATAGAGGAATCAGTTTGCTGAACATAACATACAAAGTTCTGTCAACGATCATTGTCGACAAAATTAGGCCCTACACAGTAGACATTATTCAAGACTACAAGGTTGGATTTCGACCAAACAGTTCCACAAATGATAATCCGTTTACTGTACAGCAGATCTTTGAGAAATATTTGGAATTTAACAAAAACATCCAGTGCGGTTCATTGCTTTCCAGTGAGCCCGTGACAGCATCTAGCCTCCACAGTACATTAAGAGAATTTAGGATACCCAGTAAACTCATTAGGATGATACAACTGTGCATGAACGGCTCACAGGCAGTAGTGAACTTCAGGGGAAACATATCCCCCAACTTCCCAATCAAAACAGACCAACGACAGGGAGATGCTCTGTCACGTGTTCCCTTCAACCTTGCATTAGAGGAAGTGGTTCGGAAGAGTAGTTTTCAGCTATACAATGGTCTCTGATCTGAACACCGTCAAGTAAAACTCCTGGCATTCGCAGATGATGTAGTCTTACTCAGTGAAACAGAAGAAGAGATGAAGGACATGCACAGATCTCTCAGGCACAGTGGCAGCAAAATGGGACTTTTGATAAACCAAGAAGAAACAGAATATATGGAAGCAGGTCGAGTCTTAAACCCAAATCCACACTTGAACTGACCACCATTCGAGATTAGAAAAGTTCATCAGTTTGAATACCTTAGATCGCGCTTTATCGGTAAAAATATCCCAACTTCGGGCATAACTGAGAGAATAGCCTCAGCATCTATATGTCTGTAAGCTCTAAGCAGCCCACTCAAAACTAAAGTTTTATTAGTCACCACTAATGTGGAGATAAATAACACTATCATCTGCCCAGTAGTACTGTATGGTCCGGAAAGCTCGATACTTACCACGAAAGAAAGAAAAAATCTGAATGTTTTCGAAAGAAAAGTGATGAGAAAAATCTGTGGACCTATGTTGGGGAACGACATATGGAGAGTTCGAAAGAACACTGAAAGTTATCAGTTAATGAAGCAATCCACTATCGTCTAGAAATTAAAAAGTAAGAGATTGCATTGAACTGGGCATGTAGCCAGAATAGAAGCCAACAGAATTCCTAAGAAGGCACTTAAGGCACTCTACGACCAACAAGACCAACGGATCGACCTCGCACACGGTGGAAAGATAACAGAGAGAAGGACGTCGCAGCATTAGGAATCCCCGCAGGGTGGAAAGAGACAGAGAAAGATAGAAGAAGACGGAATCAGACTGTTGATGCAGCGCGTGGTCTACAGGACCTGTGCTCGCTTAAGAGAAGAAGAATAATTTAGAGGTATATTGTTAGTATTTTCATATCAGGGACCGTGGTCTCTGGTGGCTCATTATAGAATAATAAAATCATTTATTCGATTTGGTACTCTAGTTAATTGTGTTTCTGTGAAAATACTTTCACAAAAATGAAAATGCCTGTAAAATGCAATCACCATCACGCACAACATAAGAAACAGAGTAATGTAACAATCCTCTTATGCAAAAGTACTAAGATGTAGTTGCTGCACTGCGAGAACAACTCGGCGTGGTATCGTTTACTGCTACTCCATTGCATTGAGTCAAACCCGTACTCGATGTTCGTATCGGCCAGCTCTTCTTTCATCACTTCAGACGATTGTAATGATCGATCTCGATTTTACAAGCATTACTTGCTACTAGGCGATAAACTGGCAATGGTTCCCTGTAATCGGAACATGTGGCCCGCTCCTTTTGTTCCATACTTTAAAGTTTTACATTTATTGAGACATTTGTAATTTTAATTTTGCCATGTATTATTGCTTTTTACGTTTAAGATCAAATTTTTGTACTGAGATATTTGGATTTTTGTGTCATTTCCTGTGTTCAAAATCTAGCAGCTTTGAACAGTGTTGTTGGTACAACTTAAACCCGTTAGCAACGATCTATATACCAAGTGAACCAAAACTCCACTGCCAAACTTTCACAGGTTGTAGTATGGACCAAAAGAAGAAAAACGTCCAGTAAGCATCGGATATAAAATGCATACCTTAAGAGCTGTCAGCACTTGTCCATCTACGCTACTATGAGACGTATCTCTTCTACTGAATGCCGGATCGGTAGCTCAGCGTGTTCGGTCAGAGGGCTGCGTGCTCTCTGTAATAAAAAAACTGAGTCAAGGAATCAACGATCAGCTTGAACGGATGGCTTGTGACATCCGCTCAGAACTATATCGGACAAAAATGGAAAAAAAGAGTGGTCAGCGCGACGGAATGTCATGCCTAACGGCCCGGGTTCAATTCCCGGCTGGGTCTGAGATTTTCTCCGCTCAGTGACTCGGTGTTGTGTTGTCCTTATCATCATCATTTCATCCTCATCGACACGCAAGTCGCCGAAGTGGCGTCAACTCGAAAGACTTGCACCAGGCGAACGGTCTGCCCGACGGGAGGCCCTAGCCACGCGGTAGAGGTGGTAGTATGCACCAAAACAAGAAACAAACATCCAGTAAACATGTGTTTTAAAGTGGATACCTCTGAGCTATGAGCATCTATTCATCTTCGCTGCTGCGAAACACATCTCTTCTTCTGCACAAGTGCTAATAACAAGTCACGCCCATTAGACCTCATGTTTATTGGACATTTTCTTCTTGTTTTAGTCCATAATACCTCCACGCAAGATGTGGGAAGCAAAAAGCATGCAGTAGAGGAGATTTCGTTCATTGTATTGGAGATGAACAAGTGCACATAGCTCTTAAGGTACGCATTTTAGATACCATTTTTAGTTGATATTTTTTTTCTTGTTTTGGTCAATACTGCCAGCTCCTATTCACCCAAATGATAGGTGCACTTTTTAAATAAATGTTGCCATCTCACAGTTATGCCGAAGTCACAGGCGTTACTGTCACTAACGTTTACTTACAAAAATTATTTACTTTGTATCATGTCGAGCTGTTGTGTAATTTTGGACACTCATGGTGTTACGGAATGGAATGGGAAGCGACAAAATGCTTCGTATTGTTTTAAAAGATCCGTTTCTCAGCTTCTCTGCGTTGCTGTTTCGTGTGCCTTTTAATATCTTGTCTCATATGGTACGTATCTTATTACTGATCTGATGACGGGATTCTCCAGAAACCCATCATGAGACGACAAACAAAAGAAATTATTTTATTGACCAAGAAAAGTGTATTATAATTTCCGCAAACGTCTTTATCTGTAAACCTATCCACACTGCTCTATATCACTGTTAACATGCAACTAATACTGCCAGAACGACAAACATGGAACAGAACTGAGCAGCACTGAATACACAAGTGAGTGTGGAGAGTGAGTTGAGCATTACTTTTATCAACAGCAAGTAGCGTGCATAAATGAAAAAAACTTTGTTGCAGACAAGGCACACAGCGGACACCGTCCACATTTCACTTTGATGCTAATATTTTCTGTGCGATACAGATACCAATAGATCTGGGTAAGAAGTGCAGTTACTCTGTAACGAGCCACCACAGAAAAAGAAGGAAGGAAGATTAGTGCCTGTATGACCTGACAAAACTACAATCGTTTAGTCGTAATCTACAACATACGAAATATTAGCTCAATTTGTTACAAAACGATCAAAAGCTTTACTTAACTTTATGTAATACACTGGCACACAGGAGTGTGTCGAATATTTACAACAGCCTCTCAACAGTAAATCATCGCTTGATGCAGTCAATCACAAACTCTTCTCTTGAAATAGAAGATAAACATTTCTGAAGATACAGTTCCATCTGAGACTCCAATAGCACTGGTGTCCTAAGTAGATGATGTTGACTGCTTCATCGGAGGTCCCGAACAGGAACAGAGCGAGTCTATGCCGAGCTCTATAGCGACCTCCGTACGATGACGTTGCAGTGCTGAGAGAGAGGCCATCTCTTCAGGGGCGCCTCCAGTTCGTCGCCGCAGACTGCGACGAGACTTGGCTAACATCTGTCGTACCGATGAGCGTTGCCGACTTTGTCCTGTCACCCCATTCTTTGGACGATACCACAGTGTCTAGTCCCATTGAAAAGCGGTCATTATCGACGGAGTAGGGTTAGTATTAGAAAAGGGTGGGAAGAAAATCAACCATGTCCTTTTCAAAGGAACCATTCCAGTATTTGCATGCAGCGGTTTACGGAAGTCACAGAAAACTTACGTCGAGGTGACAAAAGTCATGGGACACCTTCTAATGTCCTGTTGGACCTTCTTTTATCCAACATACTGCACCAACTGGATGTGGCATGGACTCAACAAGTCGTTGTAAGTACCCTTCATAAATATTGAGCCATGCTACCTCTATAGCAGCCCATAATTGCGAAAGTGCACGAACTAACCTCTCGATTTATGCCCCATAAACTTCCTATAGGATTCATGTCGGTCAGTGTGGTTGGTCAAATCATTCATTCGAATTTTCCAGAATGTTTTTCAGTCCAATTGCGAACAACTGTGACCAGTGACACGGCACATTGTTAGCCATAAAAATGAAGTACATGAGTGGCTGCAAATGTCTCCAAGTAGCGGAACATAACCATTTCTAATCAATGATCTGTTCAGTTCGACCAGAGGAGCCAGTCCATTCAATGCAAACACAGCCCACACTATTATGGAGCCACCACCAACTTGCACAGTGCCTTGTTGACAACTTGGATCCGTGGCTTTGTGGGGACTGTGGCACACTCGAGCCTTACCAACTGATATCGGGACTCATCTGACCAGGCCACGTTTTCTCAGTAGTCTAGGGTCCAACAGATATGGTCGGGAGCCCAGGAGAGGCGTTGCAGGCGATGTCGTGCTGTTAGCAAAGGCACTCGCGTCAGTCGTCTGCTGCCTAGTCCATTAACGACAAATTTCGGAGCACTGTGCTAATGGATACGTTCGTCATACTTCCCACATTGTTTTCTGCGGTTATTTCACGCAGTGTTGCTTGTGTGTTAGCACTGACATCTCTACGCAAACGCCGCTTCCCTCAGTCGCAAAGTCAAGGCCGTCGCCCATTGTGCTATCTGTGGTGAGAGGTAATGCCTAAAATTTATCATTCACAGTGGATATCAAATGGTTCAAATGGCTCTGAGCACGATGGGACTTAACATCTGAGGTCATCAGTCCCCTAGAGTTTACAACTACTTAAACGTAACTAACCTAAGAGCAACACACACATCCATGCCCGAGGCAGGATTCGAACCTGCGACCGTAGCAGTCGCGCGGTTCCGGACTGAAGCGCCTAGAACCGCTCGGCCACCGCGGCTGGCACTGTGGATATCGGTATACTGATTTCGTTAATGATTTCCTGAATGGAATGCTCCATGCTTCTAGGTCCAACTAACGTTCCGCGTTCGAAGTCTGCTTATTCCCGTCATGTGGCCGTAATCCTGTTGGAAACATTTTCACATGTTTCAGATGAGTACAAATTACAGCTCATCAGTGCAGTGCCCATTGTATACAGGGTTATTACAAATGATTGAAGCGATTTCACAGCTCTACAATAACTTTATTATTTGAGATATTTTCACAATGCTTTGCACACACATACAAAAACTCAAAAAGTTTTTTTAGGCATTCACAAATGTTCGATATGTGCCCCTTTAGTGATTCGGCAGACATCAAGCCGATAATCAAATTCCTCCCACACTCGGCGCAGCATGTCCCCATCAATGAGTTCGAAAGCATCGTTGATGCGAGATCGCAGTTCTGGCACGTTTCTTGGTAGAGGAGGTTTAAACACTGAATCTTTCACATAACCCCACAGAAAGAAATCGCATGGGGTTAAGTCGGCAGAGCGTGGAGACCATGACATGAATTGCTGATCATGATCTCCACCACGACCGATCCATCGGTTTTCCAATCTCCTGTTTAAGAAATGCCGAACATCATGATGGAAGTGGGGTGGAGCACCATCCTGTTAAAAGATGAAGTCGGCGCTGTCGGTCTCCAGTTGTGGCATGAGCCAATTTTCCAGCATGTGCAGATACACGTGTCCTGTAACGTTTTTTTTGCAGAAGAAAAAGGGGCCGTAAACTTTAAACCGTGAGATTGCACAAAACACGTTAACTTTTGGTGAATTGCGAATTTGCTGCACGAATGCGTGAGGATTCTGTACCGCCCAGATTCGCACATTGTGTCTGTTCACTTCACCATTAAGAAAAAATGTTGCTTCATCACTGAAAACAAGTTTCGCACTGAACGCATCCTCTTCCATGAGCTGTTGCAACCGCGCCGAAAATTCAAAGCGTTTGACTTTGTCACCGGGTGTCAGGGCTTGTAGCAATTGTAAACGGCAAGGCTTCTGCTTTAGCCTTTTCCGTAAGATTTTCCAAACCGTCGGCTGTGGTACGTTTAGCTCCCTGCTTGCTTTATTCGTCGACTTCCGCGGGCTACGCGTGAAACTTACCGCACGCGTTCAACCGTTTCTTCGCTCACTGAAGGCCGACCCCTTGATTTCCCCTTACAGAGGCATCCAGAAGCTTTAAACTGCGCATACCATCGCCGAGTGGAGTTAGCAGTTGGTGGATCTTTGTTGAACTTAGTCCTTAGGCTCTGTTATGACTGACTGATGTGAGTGCATTTCAAGCACGACATACGCTTTCTCGCTCCTGTCGCCATTTTGTCTCACTGCGCTCTCGAGCGCTCTGGCAGCAGAAACCTGAAGTGCGGCTTCAGCCGAACAAAACTTTATCGGTTTTTCTACGTATCTGTAGTGTGTCGTGACCATATGTCAATGAATGGAGCTACAGTGAATTTATGAAACCGCTTCAATCGTTTGTAATAGCCCTGTATATTGTGTATGCGACCCTGTCGCCATCTGTACATGTGCATATCGCTATCCCAAGATGTTTGTCACCTCCATGTAATTTGGATGCTTTGGTGGGGGTGTCGTTCTCCCGAATGCGAGTGCGATGTTACTAACCACTCCGCCACCTCGCTCGGTATATAGCAAGAGAATCAGTAAATATCACTTGGTTACCTCTGAAATTTCGTCGATGGACTTCAGCTGCATCCTTTGTAATATTGCCTGCATTAAATAAGAGAGTAGCAGTTGCCTCGCAATCGGAGTAATGGTTCGTAAGGGCTGCCCGGAGGCTCTGTACCACACGCGGCTGAATTGTCGGCACACACAAGCCACTCTGGACAACAGAGCAGCGGCAGGCTAATTGTAGCTGGCAGAGAGCGCGCGAGTGCCGCTGTCAGCGGACGAGCAGGTGACAATTGTGGTCGCCGGAAAGCCTATCGTAACGGCGCTTTCAACGGCGCAATGGGCTGTTTAGCGGGACGAGATGATGTGTCCGGTGGCGCGCCGGCGGCTTCGGCGGCGTCGGCTGCGGCTGGTGGCGGGTGACGGAGTGCTGCCGGCGCGTGCCATCTTATCGCGCGTGTCATGCCTCTCCCTCTCCCCAGATAATATGGAAATGCGGCGCCGCCGCGCGACACGACACGCCGCCGTGATTAAAGGCACTGACCCGCGACTGCTAATGCCGGGATTTGCGGCACGCCACCCACAAAGGCTGCCCGTGTCCCTTACAGGAATCCCACATAATCGCGGCTGACTCCATCAACCCACGGCTTACGGCGTCGTAAGAAATAAGGGGTTATTTAGTTTAGTTTTCTGCGTCACTACAGCGAGTATCGTAGTTAATAGCAAAGACTCAGTCTGGTGAAAGTATTCGATTATACACAGGCCAGTCACATTAATGTGATCACCACCTACGGTCGACGTCAACGAACAATATCTACATACAGACTGCAGATGGTAGCACTAGCGGTGGAGGATATATAAAGCGAATCAGAGTGACGTGTAAGGGAGTGCAGCCGTTTTCTCAACGCGGAAACGGAGTGGTTTATTTGACACCTGAAAGGGCACCATTATTGGGTTTCGTGCCAAGGGTGGAAACATTTCCGAAAATTCTGAGTTTGTAAACTGTTCGCGTCCCAACATGGTTGAAGTATACCCTGCATTGCAAAACGGTGCTAACCAAATCTGGCAACGAGGCAACTGTGGTGCACCACCGGCTATAGATGACTGTAATAAACGACAGCTACCGAGACGTGTACGAGCGGATAGACATGCAGCTGTTATGTAGCTGACCATCCAGATGAACTTAGGCGCTACCAAAAAAAAGTATCTCCTCAACGACCGTTCAGCGAACGTTGCTGCACGTGGGCTTCCACAGCAGGTGCCTGGTTCACGCACCCCTGCTGACTGATGTCCATCGGCAACAAAGGCTGGAATTTACACGCCATTAGCATAACTGGATGTTGCATGGGGGCTTAATTAAAAAGAAAAGATTAATATTAATGAATAAATGCAATAATTTTACTAGCTGTGTGCACGAAGTCTCGTAACCGGTTGACCCTGGCTATTATTAGCACGCAATCTGACTGCATAAAATAAAAATAAAGAATGACAAGGAATTTCCATTAACACAATTGATTAAT
Organism: Schistocerca piceifrons; assembly: GCF_021461385.2. Lineage (NCBI taxonomy): Eukaryota > Metazoa > Arthropoda > Insecta > Orthoptera > Acrididae > Schistocerca > Schistocerca piceifrons. Next base: position 193,574,737 of record NC_060141.1, read on the forward strand.
TAAGTCCACTGCAAATATAAAAGCTGCGAGCAACAAAGCACAAGTGTAACTGTTCTGTGTGTGGTAGTGTGACTCAACGTACAGGTATCTGGCTCGGTTCTTTCTCAATACGACAAAATACTTTAAACACCATTTACAATCAACTAATTGAAAAACCAGAAATACTATAATTGCACATACAAACTAGAATTACTAGTCTAATAAATGATCACGAGCCAGATGCCTTGTTGACTGTACCTGTGAGCATGAGGCATTGTCATTAAAGAAAACTGTAATACCTTTTTAGCTCATTATATATTGACGAAAATTTTCCATTACACCAGCATCATAAATCAAAAGCCCATCTCCTCAAATACACTCTGACAATTGTAACTTCTTCCATCTATACATTACACCAACCGAACAGCATCTACTCTCTCGCCCAACAGAATAACAACTGCTCTCGACATCCTCTGAGCTACTACTGCACCAGTGGAGGCGGCGGAATAATAATCTTCGGCGCAATCTCTGGCGCTGTGACTCAGTGTAGCCACCTTTCAATGTCCAATGCGTGGTTGCAGGTGGCCTTTTCAGATGAACGATGTTTTATGCTCCATCGGACAGATGGTCGTTGGCTTGTACGGCGTGAAACGTCTGAGAGCAAACAGCCTGCTACAGTCGTCAGAAGGATGCAGGTCAGAGGGCATTCCCTAGTTGACCTCATCATTCGCGAAGGCACAGTGGATGAACATAAGTACGTATCCATCACTGGACTGATTGCGAATTTGTACGGGCGCTGATAACCGAGCAGCGTATCGTGCTTAGAAGGTGGTTATTCAGGCTTTGACAGATGGTCTCGTTAATGTGACTAGAACGTGTAGAAGCATAAAACTTTAGGTAAAACCAAGTCTGCAGGCGAGCTATTTGAGACATAATTGTGGATGTGTCGTTACAAACCGCCTCTGCAATCACTGTGAATTATTGTCCTAGATTTCATAAATATGTTTTTACTGTAAACTCTTCGATTAAGTTCCTATCGCGTTAGTCTCAGAATTCACCTCCTCCTGTAAGGCATGGCTGTGTGCTTGGTGCGGCTGCCTCGAGTCGAATGAGCATGCTGTTGCCTCACGAGCTAGATATAGAGTCCAGTGACGTCATACTGATAAGCTTATTTGGGCGTGGCAGGAAGTAAGCCCGCTCAGTAGCGCAATGGCGGCACTGGATGTTGAGCTTTCCAGCGGATCGCGCTCAATTAAAACTGTAGCGCGATCCGCCGAGCCCTAGCGGCGGCTGAGCGAAACTCGTTCAAGGTCACCCGCCAATATGGCGGCGCACACAGCCTATTACGTCACACTGATAAGCTTATCTGGGCGTGGCAGCGGAAGTAAGCTCGCTCAGTAGCGCAATGGTGGCACCGGAAGTTGAGCTTTCCAGCGGATCGCGCACAGTTAAAACTGTAGCGCGATCCGCCGAGCCCTAGCGGCAGCCGAGCGAAACTCGTTCAAGGTCACCCGCCAATATGGCGGCGCACACAGCCATGCTATAATCCCAGAGTGCCCCAGAGAGCATCCCAGAGTGCCCCTGAGAACTGAAACACCAAGAAGAATCGCTTCTCGGCTTTTGACAAGATCAATGTGTAGTATTTTGTTGTAAATCATAAAATAAGGAAATTATGATTTACAACAAATTACTACACATTGATCTTGTCAAAAGCCGAGAAGTGATTCTTATTGGTGTTTCAGTTCTCAGGGGCACTCTGGGATGCTCTCTGGGGCACTCTGAGATGCTCTCTGGGGCACTCTGGGATGCTCTCTGGGGCACTCTGGGATGCTCTCTGGTTTTTTATCTTATATAAACTTGCTTATTCTTAATTGTTTATAGTTTTATATTAGCACCCACCCACCTCCCCAGGAGTCGGAACTCCTGCACCCATCAGATCATTAAAAATAATTTATATATAATAAATTGGTTTATAAATAATAAATATTTTAGTTAATTGCATTTTAGCATTCACCTTGTCAAAAGCCGAGAAGCGATTCTTCTTGGTGTTTCAGTTCGGGAATATGGTACAAACGCGATGGGGCACCGAGACTTTTTACTGCTGATATAAAAGACATCCATACATTAGTACCGTACTATATGGATAAGCCCGTAGTTCGAGAATATGATATAAACGCGATGGTGCACCAAGACTTTTTGCTGCTGGTGTAAGACGACATCCAATACATTAGTACCGTACTATATGGTTAAGTCAAGCAGGGCCTATAGTTTCTCTTTCAAGATCACCTAACATCAATATTCTGCTCCGAGCGAGGTGGCGCAGTGGTCAGCACACTGGACTCGCATTCGGGAAGACGACAGTTTAATCCCACCTCCGGCCATCCTGATTTGGGTTTTCCGTGATTTCCCTAAATCGCTCCAGGCAAATCCCGGGATGGTTCCTTTGAAAGGGCATGGCCGAGTTCCTTACCCCTCCTTCCCTACACCGATGAGACCGATGACCTCGCTGTTTGGTCTCTTCCCCCAAACATTCCAATCCAATCCAATATTCTGCAGTTTTCTGTGTGGTGTCATCTCAAAACTGAAATGTGCACCACTCCCACTGATGAGGTTGAAGAACTGTAACAGCGAAATTTAGAGTCGTGTCAATATTTATGAGATAATCAGTGGGTGTTTGATAGAATCCATAGCTAATTAAGTAAACGAAGGCAGTATGTAATGTAGCGAAGCAAGTGAGTAAAGAGACGGGCAGTTAAACTCCAGGAGCTGTAAAACATTCAAATCTGCAGGGCCGGTTTGAGAACGAGTTTTCTCACAAGCGACATATCATTTGGCGTCCACCCCCTTTTCCACACAGGCACCATATCATTGGGAATCCCTACCCCTTCCCCTCCATCCCTCATACCTTAATCAGATGTAGCTATATGGTTCCAGAGACATTCTCAGGTCTCAGACATCTGTGTTGTGTATACGCAGACTGAAGCGACCAATAAAAGTGTGTACTAGATCAGGATTCGAACATGGGTCATCTGTTTACTATGCAGATGCACTAACCACTACGTCACGGTGGCACAGTGGCTTTGCACAGCTGCAAAGACCATCCTAGCACGCCTCTCTCCTAATTCAAATTGTCATTCACCTTCGTTGCTGAGGTTCCATTCCAGTACAGTTGGAGCGCCTCTGCAATGCTCTTCGAGTTTATCGGGAATAGTATGTGGATCGAGGCGTGAATGGGAATTTGGATAGAGAGGGGAGGCGTGCAAGGGCAGTCCATTCAGTTGTACAAAGTCACTGTGCCAGTGTGGCGTAGTGGTTAGCACATCTGCCTAATGCGTAGGAGATCTAGTTTCGAATCGAGCCTTGGTACAAATTTTCATTCATCGCTTCAGTGTGCACATAAACCTCGTCGGCGGTTCTAGGCGCTTCAGTCCGGAACCGCGCTGCTGCTACGGTCGCAGGTTCGAATCCTGCCTCGGGCATGGATGCATGTGATGTCCTTAGGTTAGTTAGGTTTAAGTTATTTGAAGTATAGGGAACTGATGACCTCAGAATGTTAAGTCCCATAGTGCTTAGAGCCATTTGAACCATTTTAACCATTTGAACATAAACCTCTTACATTAATTGCGGTTCGTTAGACCGCTGGTAAAGCATTTAGAAATAGAAATAAACTGTTTGAGCGTTGTTTTCACTACTGATTATCATACACCCTCAGAGGTTTATGCATTACATGAAAAGATAATAAATCCAGGTAGGTTGATATATGGTCACTTGGTGCATCTTTGAATGCAAATGTAATGGAAATTATCTGTTTACTTGGAATACTGCCGCTTTAAGCAACTTTGCATGCGAAACACGTGAGCAATAGACACTCTCTGGTTTCCAGAGGTTGCATTATTAACAAAAGCGCGGACAAGCTAGTAGGTAACTGTCCAGTCGAGTCGTAGACTTGCGCAGTAGTAGTTGTAGAGTCGTGGAGAGAGGTTGTTGTGCCATGGTGGAGTGGGCAACATAGATAGCGGATGTGCTGCACAGTAATTTCTGTTTGAGACGTTCCATGGTGTGTAACCTGAGGATGAAGTATGCTTTTTAAGACGGTGGTGCTAAGAGACAGCGCTTCAGAAAAAAGTGACTTATTTTGAGTTGTCAGCTGCAAGCACGAGTTCAGTAATAATTGCTGTGCAAGGATTTCGTTGTGTCCTGTATTATATATGTGCTAGTAATCAGGGAGAACTATCAATATTGAGTTAATTATTCTAATTGGCACTCCCTCATTTAGAGTAGTTAAATAATATTGTATTAGGAATTCAGAAAATAAGTTTGTGTAACAGAAATATTTTGTAGAGGCAGACATTATCAAGTACGGCACTGTGGAGAGAGAGAGAGAAAGAGAGAGAATGTTGATTATTCATATTACTTGGAATTTACGTTTGTATCGTTAAAACGATTGAATATCAAGTCAGTTCCTTTTTGACGTTCATAAATGTTTCACAAAAAATAACCCCACGTTCGAAGAAACATGTTTGGTAAAATTTGCATTGTCACGTGTTGCAGAATAATAATTAATTTTGAAAACAAAGCAGAAACCAATTTGCTAAAACAACAACTTACAGAAATGACAATGAGAATGTAAAACATCGTGCTGTGATTTATTTCAGATCATCATTTGCAGTGCAGCTAGAACAGAGTCACGTTATTCCTTGCAAGGTAAGAACTGGTTGAACGGCCTATTCGAACATTTTTGACAGAATATTAGAAACAGTTATTAATCAGACAAACATCACGCGAATTCAACACATGAGTTTTTTTAATAGAGCACATTTAAATTATATAACAGTTAGTCATTCTTTCTTGTGAATCATTCTTTTATGCAATCTAATTTCCAGACTGTCAGATGCATTTCAGATTAATTAAAATCTCATTACTAAAGAAGTAATTTGCATAAACAAATTCATGTTCAAAATGAGGGCAGCTACACCGATTTTAGATCAGAATCTCCAACCGGAATTTAGAACTGAAGCAGTTTTTAGATTATCAGAGAGAAATTCAGTCAAACACAGTTTCACCACACAGCAGGTAACACACGAACTGTACAAATTTTGCACTACGGTCGCCTCTGGCAATACACTCGGCTTGACGCTCTGCGTGTGTCGTTTAGGTCTGCAAACCTGTATGGGTGGCCAGAATGAGGCACAAGTGGGAAGGACACATGTTCGTGCCAGGCCGGCGCCAGACTCCCCGTTGGGCATACGATAACCATGTTAATGTTTTATTACAAATGCAGCCAGTATGGCGATAGGTATGTACACTCCTTGACATAAAACTTGACCGGCGGCCGGCCGCTGCAGAGGCTAAGTCCGCGCCGATCGGAACAGAATGCAGCAGAGCCTTGGTAGCTACTTGGGGACCTACCTGAGTCGTGTTCTAAGGAAAGGGTAGTTACTGGTTCACATTATATTACACTAGCGAGAAGTACTGACTTTTTCTTTTTCTCTGCAAACATCCAGAATTAAATTCAGTAACAAAATTCTAAGAAGATATTTGCATTGTGCCAACTCAGCGATCAACCTATTTTTATAGATTTTTATTTTCGCAACCATTCTCGTTCTGCATTGCAATAAACTTTCATTCATTATATGCTTGTTCCTGTTACGATTATTATTGTCATTCTCTCACTCGCAAGAGTTTTCACATCCATATTTGGTATCGACGCACATGAAGAGTGGCCATGAAAGAAGGGAATACTGAATGTTCCGTCATACAGAATACACTCATTTACTTCGGCTCCTCGTGATCAACGCTACAGGAGAAGTGAGATACATAAAGTTGACAATGGCAGGACAGATATGGTAGGCACAACTCTGCAACTGCTCCTGTTGTTTTAACACAGTGTTACCAGATAAACTGATGCTACGGAATAGTAAATTTAGTACGGACTTTGCCACAGTGGCATATAGCTGCTAATTTCGGACCATGACAGTGGATTACCCTTGGGTCAGCTGATCGTTAGCGTGTTGCAACTGTAAATGGAAGGCTTTGTTTGATATTCTTGTGCTGATGCTGTCTGAATAAATTATGACATTGGATAAAAAACGGTTTAGTTTTGAGACCTAACCGTCGAGGGGGGAGGCACAGTGGTCTGCTTCATGAATTCCCAGCAAAAAACACAAAAATCAACGCAGGAAGGGTTCGAACAAGTACTTTCATGCAGAGACATGCATTTGGAATCTGTTCATCGTTAAGGGGCCAAACAAGAGGGTAACATTAACGAAACAATAATCAGTCTACTTAGTATATAACAGAGTATACAGATTTAGAGGAGGAAACGCATGAAGACACAGACGTCCTCATTATCCATATGTGCGGCATATCTCTCGTGTTAACGGAAGTAATATCCCGCTTTACCTCTTCTTACATCTCAAATGAAATGAATGCCATGAGCAATCGAATTTTGTTGATTGCGTCTCTTCTTGCTTCCATCCCTACCAACATATTTCTTCATTCTCGTGGTAATTATGAATTTCTACATGAATGCTTCTAAAAATTGCACGTGGACACATTCGACATCTAGCTGCAAAGCATTTGATATCTTACATTATATTCAATTCAAATAAGCTTCCGATGTATGTTTACTTCGTATGTATTTTGAGATGATTATGAACGTTACGGAAAATTATCTCATATGCTTTGTGCTGAATGAGAAACACTGAATCATCCGTTTTGCTTTCCCTACGTTGAAATGATATAATGTCGGCGTCAACAGCCTTCTTCCGCGCCGGAAGCTGAAACTTGTATCATTCTGGATTAATGATAATTGAATGCCTCAAATGTATTCGTAGCCCACAAAGCGACGTCAGCAACTATCAGGGGAGAACGCCGCATAAAAAGCAAACGTGCGCGCACGTCTGCCCTCTGAAGAACCGTATCGGACAATCACGACAAGCATTTCGCTAAAGAGCTGCCTCGTAAGAGAGCTGAGAATTGGCAGCGTCGTAGCAAGTATTGGTCAACACAGTGGAAATGGAAATGTCGTGTGGCTAGGGCCTCCCGTCGGGTAGACCGTTCGCCTGGTGCAGGTCTTTCGATTTGACGCCACTTCGGCGACCTGCGCGTCGATGGGGATGAAATGATGATGATTAGGACAACACAACACCCAGTCCCTGAGCGGAGAAAATTTCCGACCCAGCCGGGAATCGAACCCGGGCCCTTAGGCTTGACAGTCTGTCACGCTGACCACTCAGCTACCGGGGCGGACAACACAGTGATAGTTCATTTACTTCCGGGTGTAGACCGGCATTACCTCGCTAAATTCACTTGATATTCGTTTTCCACATCGAAGACTCACACGATATAATCCGCTGTAAGATGAGACACTTAGAAAGTATATTTGATTTCTGGACTCCAAGAACGGCGTTCTTCACATGAGTAATACCTGTTTGTGTGTTTAAAGTTGCGTTTTGAGGCTCAGGCAATATCGCAATGACTACAGTCGACTCGTTGCCGCCAGTGTGTCGTTAGCTCAGTGGTTCCGTTGTGCGTTGGGATGCTACTGCTATATAAGATTGCAGTTCCAGTATCGCTGAATACAGCCTTTTATTTTCCATTTTAATTAATGGAGTTGCAAATTGCTAGTAAAAATTCCTTATACGAAATCTGAAGAAGCCTTTACACATCAGTGTTCGTGCAATTTCGACTTAGTAAATTATGTTAATATCATGGATGTCTGCTCTGCAAATGCCAAGGTGCTTCACTGTAAAATAGTTCCTGAAAAGATTCAAACCAATTGTCAACGATACGAATTTGAGCTTTGTTCGTCATATAGGCCTAGCGTGTCAGGAAGTTGTTTATGAAGTGCACATGTTGATTAATATAGTTCCTCTCTTCTAAATTTTTGCAGTAGCATTTAACTGCAGACGTTTTCTGACACCGGCGTTATCAGGTCCTTTCCGTTCTCTGAAACCTACAAAACGATAAGTTTTTCTGGTTTAAATCTGATGACCTTAACTATCACCTCCGATCAACGTTAAATACTTTATGAATCCACACAAGGAACTCCGTATATGCAGTGTTCCTGCACTGCTGTAGAGCATGCATTGAAAGGTATTCGCACAGTCTGTCGCATAGACTTACCGTAAGGAATGAAACAAGAACTGTAATACACTTTACACCACAGGCGCTCACTCTGGCTTGACGAAAACATCTGAATATTGGCCAAAAGTTGCACAAATAATTGACTTTGAAAGGAAAAGAAACGATGTATGAAGCATTTATAAATTCATCGAATGTAGTGAGGTGGTTTAATTTCGTCCCAGTAAATAAAATTAATTTCGGGTCATACTCAGCTCTTGCCGATTAATGTAATATAATACCCACCTACTAATCTGGGCATCTGTCTCCATTGCATTCGAGCGTGAATGGAAATCGTAGAAATTTTCTGTGGAGCAACATTTAATAAGAAAGTGTTTTAAATTATCAAAAGCGATGAGCGGTAGCAGGCGCTTTCGATAAAGAACGGGGGAGAGCAATTCCACTGCTGTCGCCACGGCTGCTCCCGGAGCCTTGCCACATACGGCGTCCAGAGGAGGACACTCTGCAGGAAATCTGCCGCATAATCGTTACTGGATATAATTTTGATATCGGCGTGTCAGAAAGCGAAATATATTGAATCTGCGCTACCATTACATTCACGTCTGCAGTATTCAGACTGAAGAGGCTATAAAAATACGTTGTGCCAGCTGCTCTCGTTCCACAGACAACGTGAATAGTAACAACGCACGCTATCGCTAGACCACAGCCGTAAGCAGCATAGGGTTTCTCTATCATGGAACAAGACTTCCTCAAGGAAGTGCCGCAGTCTACAGTGTTGCCAGATTGTACAGATAGCTGGACTTAGAGAATTAGCGAGTCGATCAGTTTACTTGTCCCGTGTCGCGATCGGCGCGGACTTAGCCTCTGCAGCGGCCGGCCGCCGGTCAAGTTTTATGTCAAAGAGTATACGTCACTATACGTGGGAACAATACGTACTGTAGAAAAGGATTACATTATTAGAAGTAATTGTCCCTGTTTCTAACTTTCTATAACACTCAACTTTGTATAACAGATGTGAACTGAATCATTCAGTAAACCTTACCAGTTCTTTAATGTTCTTACTATTTGAGAAAGTTTATCTAACGAAAAGTCATTTGTTGCTTACTACAAATATCAGTAAGGAGTGTAACAGCTGAACAGACGATACTGTACTGGTTGAAAGCACAAATTAGATAAAAATATCCTATAACATTGCTATTAATACACGTTAGGCATTCAGTTGCAAAGTGGGTAATCGTGATTTAAGGAGACTTGTTATTTCTGATCCTTCTTCGTTTCTTTTACTATATTGCTTTATTTACGCCTGTGAATTGTTCTGTAACGACTTAAAAGAGTCAAAAGAAGAAGCATGTCGCGTAAAACTTCCATGTGGCTGCCGACAATGTTTGTTACCTCTGGAAGCGATATTTGGCACCAAATTCTGTGTAAGCACTGCTTTGTTATTTGTGAAATTTTGTTTTCTGACTTGTGCCGGGCTACGAGGGAGTTATTGTTCGTCACATCTCAGAATGTATAGCATGTACAAGCATGTACAAAGCAATTTAGCTGCTTGTGGGAGAGGTGTCGTTATGGTATGTAATAGGGTTCCTATGACATTATACTCTCAATACCTTTCACTGTGCTTCTATCCTATTCATATTCTCTCTGCAAAGCCTGTTTTTTGATACAACGGAGTGAGAAATGTAGTTAGAGAAATATCCGAATAATAAGATTTCATATACATTGTAGGCAGTCTACTATGTAAATCACAAAATTATTTTTTAGGAAATAAAAATTCACAGCTTTCAAGCTTCTGTGGTCAAGCGGTTCACCTCATATTTTATTGATAGGAATCAAAGGTTAACCTCACATAGCTTTCATACTAAATCTTCTGGGTGAGGGTATTACTACTGGAATTCCAAAGGGTTCGATACTGGTACCGATCCTGTTGTTCTGATATATGATTGACCTTCAGTCTTCAGCTGCTAAATCTGATGTAATGAGTTATTATTGGTTTTTCCGTCTTAAGGGCCGGCCGGGTGACCGAGCGGTTCTAAGCGGTACAGTCTGGAACCGCGCGACCGCTACGGTCGCAGGTTCCAATCCTGCCTCGGGCATGGATGTGTGTGATGTCCTTAGATTAGTTAGGTTTAAGTAGTTCTAAGTTCTAGGGGACTGATGACCTCAGAAGTTAAGTCCCATAGTGCTCAGAGCCATTTGAACCATTTGAACCGTCTTAAGCTTACTACAATTTCATTAAAGAGAATTTTATATCAGATGCGTTTCAGTTTTAGTTATAAAGCATCTTCTGTGGTTATTCTGCTAACTGGATACTTGTGTTTGCACATTTTTTGTTATTTTAGATTTAAAACAGCGTTTTGTTTATGAAGTTGCAGTGCAAATTACTCACAGTGTTTCTGCCTGTTGTTTACATATTCTCCAAAGCACTGCTTCTATGCTCCTTGCTTGCAGCGTTTGATGTCGAATGACTTCGTTTCATATATCCACTTCGATATCAACCGCTACTAACAAGGAGGGAAGAAGCAGTGGTTTGAAGAATATCCAAACATCGTGAGTAATTTTCTCTCCAGCTTTATAAACAAACGCTGTTTTTAATCGAAAAGAACCAGAAATGTACAAACATATGTATCCAATTTGCAGAATAATCACTGAAGATGCTTTGTAAACAAAAGCGAAACGCGTTCGGCGTAAAATTCTCTTTAATTAAATTGCAATAAGCTTAAGGCGGAAAAACTAATACTAATTGATTTTAACGGCCGCTGCATAAGAAGGCCATACAAACAAACAGATATAATGATTTTCGCTGATGAAGCAAGTATCAGATTTAAATCCAACAGATATGTCAAAACAGAAGCTACAATAAATTAAATATTCCGAAAAGAATATTAACACGTTGGCAATAAATACTCTATCATTCGACCTGGAAAAATCACATTTCATTCATTCCTGTACAGTTCACACAGACAGTTCGTAGAGACACGTGTCGCGTGTGGATGGGCACTGTCCTGTAGATGAGCATTGTGGAGCAGAACCAGCCCGCCTCTACACGATGTGGCCACTCCCCAGCCCTCCGCAGAACTGGCAGACCTTGGCCGTCACGGGTTAGGCAGAGAAGCGATTCATTGTTGAACACAATGCAACGCCATTTATCAGCAGCCCATCCTTCATGGTCACTCGAAACCCATCCGTTTGTGTTTTTGTATTAACGGCAGTTAATGTACGGAACAGTAATTCCTTAGTGTGCCTGCTGCTGGTCTCTGACCGGTACTGGACGGTGTACATTATTTGTTTTCAGATGGATGGTGCGGATACGAAGGGGTTACGCCGTGTTTGGCTCTCAGTACGCTGTAGCTCCTTGTGGTGGTTACATGTGGCTGCAGGAACTTTGACGATGAGTCTGCCTACCCTACGTTCCCATGTAGTCCAACATCGGATATGGCACGATGCGACCAGCCAGCCAAATGAAAGTCCACAATGAGACCTCTTTTCAAACTCTGTCAGGTGATAATAACTCTGTCTCACGAGAGTACGCGCAATCTTCGTGTTTTTCACAACGGAAACTCCACATGTGACGGTATTCAGGCCCCTTATATACCCCACCAGGACTGGTAGCAACACTAAACACGAAAACGCTAATGCACCTTGGTGGCCTTTGTACCTGTTCAAAAATGGTTCAAATGGCTCTGAGCACTATGGGACTTAACTTCTAAGGTCATCAGTCCCCTAGAACTTAGAACTACTTAAACCTAACTACCTAAGGACATCACACACATCCACGCCCGAGGCAGGATTCGAACCTGCGACCGTGGCAGTCACGCGGTTCCGGACTGAGCGCCTAGAACCGCGAGACCACCGCGGCCGGCTTTGCACCTGACACAGACAATTGTAACAGTTGTATTGACGTCATACCAAGTCTTGTGAGTGCTTCACTATTTTTGTTAGGCAGTGCAGATAGCTACTGCTTGCCATATTGCCCTCCTTGGCCACAATGTACGTAAAAAATATCTGGGCGAGGATTCACTAACAGATAGAAGTCATAGGGAAAATAGCGTTGAACGTCCCTCAGGAAAAAACAGTATCTTTTGTTGTCGCAGTTTACAGTAATGTCTATGCAGATGTTACCGACAGCTCCAGAGAAACGTCGTTGAGCATACCAGTGTATACGGAGAAAATCTACTGTTTAATCAAGAGATTGAGGGAAATTGCGCTTGGTGCAGTTGTTATATCCTTTCAGGGTAACGTCGGAGTCCACTTGTGGAACTTCTCCTGTATAGTGGTGTGTATCGTGACACTGTTGTAGTCATGCACGTTTCATCTTGTTTTTCGTGGTGTATATTTTCCAGCTTACATATATGTCAAACTGCTTGTAAGAATTTCATTATATTAGTGTTGTGTCAGTTATCTATTTACATCGTTTTTCAAATTCAAAAATAATTAAACGTCCATAATGAGACGAAACATGCTCCCAGACTAAAGAATCGACAATGAGTACAGGAGTTGCTAAGTCCTAATACGTACAGGGTTCGCCTGAAATATGAGAAATAATGAAAAAAGTCGATCTACTTGCTGCGTCTTAAATTTGTTTTTGCTTTCCTTTTCTTTAGTTGTTCCGAGCAGCATTTCAGTGTGAGAAAGTTGTCTTTCTGAAAAAACATCTTTCCTCGTGGTAAGGATTTCTCAAAAACTTCTTTCCCTATATATTTTGTCTTTACTTCATTTTGTACTTCATCTGTCACTTAATTTTCAGTTGCTACGATAGTTTTGCTTGGAAAGCAAATAAAATTGAAATGAAGTCCCATGAAGTAGCGGCTCACTGGCTGATACTATCTGCAGATTATACGCTTGCCTTCTGAGAACGTGCTCCTACCAACTGATCTCTCAGATCAAGAAATTATTATCGGCCAGAAAAAATACATTAGATGGTTCCCTCTCACGGGAATGTTTAGTGAACACTGCTTGCCATTCACCTGGAGTAATTTCAGGAAATAGCACACTAGGTCAAAATAACAAAATAGAATTTCGAAGCACCTATACGAGGTGGACGTGTTGTGAGAACGTTTACTGTTTCAGAGAACAGTACGACAGATTAGTAAGAAACTGGTGCTGACAGTTTAAACTGATCTAAAATATACTCTGTCCTAAAAGCTTTGCGCGAGAAATTAAAGCCCTCTATAACTCTAAAACAGGTAACCTAAGATGAACAATATGACTGCAGCTGAAACCCTCTGAAAGTCCCTGAACAAAACTGTACCAAAAAAGGTGCAGAGCCTTGCCTGAAAAATTGTGAAGATCTCTTATCTTTATTAATAACCGGTGCCCCAGTTTATTAGCATCATTTTGAGACATAGCAATTATTCCAAAAGACTGAGATGATAGATACTGTAGGGAGGCAGCATGTTTAAATCAGAACTGGCTCATCACTAAATTACCTCTTAGTTTGTTGGCATTTTGTGCATTTTACAATTCCATTTTGAATCCTTCTGGTATTGTAATAAGATCAGTTTACTAAAACTTGCCCCAAATGAACTGAGGTACGATGTTCATTTTCAGACAGTTACATTTCTTATTTGTTTCCTTTGTTTCGTGCACTTGTATATTTACGTTAGCAATTGTTCATTTTCCGTGATTTTCTTTCGTCAGTACTTAATTCAGATGAGAGTATAATGTGATTTACTTCATTATTTCATCCATTTTAACATGACAACACATATTTTTAGTGTTTGAAATACAACAACTTTCTTTCCTTATCATCGTGGTTTACATAGGGCTGTCGTAACCAAACTTTGTCAATTACGATTAACAACACTCTTAAAATATAATAGAATGCCGAAAGCATTCATTGGGTTCAAAGATTTTATGAGATTGGTTTATAAACATGTTATTCTATTTACTTTCAATTTTAAAAATGACGCTTGAAACTAACACAGTGCCACAACTTAAGTAAACTGGCCATGAGAGCAGAAAGACAGTGCCACCAGGAAGAAAAGAGCGAATCCATCAGCTGCCAACAGGTTACTGGTTGCCAAGTTTCTATAGTATGGGTTCATCATTGAAGTGAAATTCACAAATCTGTGTCCTGCGATGAAGCTCTAGACGCTGCGAAGAGAAAAGATCTTCCAACAAAAACAAGTGCAGCAGATTTAGTGATAGTGCAAATATATTTAGTCGCACTTTCGACTTGTAATTGCTTGTCGCGTAGCGCTGGCGTAGTCTACAACCTGGCGACTGATTTGCTGGCAGTTTTTTACGTCAGTCTACCTTAAGCAAGTTTCTACATATCTGAGTAACTGTTGTAATGTGCAAACATTTGAACGCTTGTTGTATTCAGTCCTTAGTCTCTACAATTTTCACCAGTTATATTTCCTTTCATTAGCAAATTAACTAATCCTTGATGCCTCAGAGGGTGCTATTTCAACAAGACCCTTCTTTTAGTCAAGTTATCCAATAAAATATTTTTCTCACCAATTCGGTTCATTAAGTCCGTGTTAGTTGTCTACTCTATCCAATTAATCTTCAGCATTCTTCAGTAGCATTACATATCTTCTCGTCGGTACAGTTTATCGTCCAATTTTCACTTCCGTATAAGGATACATTACACAAGTAATTGCCAGCCGCTGTGGTCAAGCCGTTCTAGGCGCTTCTGTCCGGAACCACTCTGCTGCTACGGTCGCAGGTTCGAATCCTGCCTCAGGCATGGATGTGCGTGATGTCCTTAGGTTAGTTAGGTTTACGTAGTTCTAAGTCTAGGGGACTGATGACCTCAGATGTTAAGTCCCATAGTACTTAGAGTCATCTGAACAATTTTTTACACAAGTAATTTCAGGATATACTTCCCAACACTTAAATTTATATTCGATGTTACATATACCCCGTCAGACCAAACTGTTTTGAGAATAGGTTGATAAAAATAGAGTTAAGTTAAGACAGCGGTGTTAAGATAGCGTATGGAGTTTAGCCATGTATGGAAGTGAAACATGGACGATAAATAGTTTGGACAAGAAGAGAATAGAAGCTTTCGAAATACGGTGCTACAGAAGAATGCTGAAAATTGGATGGGTAGATCACATAACTAATGAGGAAGTATTGAATAGGATTGGGGAGAAGAGAAGTTTGTGGCACAACTTGACCAGAAGAAGGGATCGGTTGGTAGGACATGTTCTGAGGCATCAAGGGATCACCAATTTAGTACTGGAGGGCAGCGTGGAGGGTAAAAATCGTAAAGGGAGACCAAGAGATGAATACACTAAGCAGATTCAGAAGGATGTAGGTTGCAGTAGGTACTGGGAGATGAAAAAGCTTGCACAGGATAGAGTAGCATGGAGGGCTGCATCAAACCAGTCTCAGGACTGAAGACCACAACAACAACAACAGCGGTTTTAATGCTTCAGGTGTTCTCGTAGTCTTCCCCCACTTGAGTTCAACGCACTGAACGTTCATACCACAATGTGAAAATGTCAGGAAAATCCTTCTTTGGAATGTTGTTCAATTCGCACGTCACTTTGGTTTGAATGTCGGTAATGCCCTGTACCTCTTCTTCAGAAAAGGTTTTCTTGCTATTCCCAGTTTGCCTATAATATCCTCACTACTTCTGCCATCATCAGCTATTTCGCTGCTCAGAATAAAATCTCGTTTACCACTTCTAATATCTCATTCCGTGATCTAAGTACGTCACCATCACGTAATTTACTTAGACTACGTTGCATTACCCTTGCTTACTTTAACTGTTGTTCATCATAGATCCACTTTTCAAGACATTATCGATTTCGTTGAACTGATATTTCAAGTTCTCTGCCGTCTCCTGGATGAGTGTAATTTATTTCTTCTTGCAGAAATTTAATGAAGATTACCCCTTCGTATTTCTCAAGTGCGTTTTTCCCCCACCTTACCAGAAAAATGGGAGCAAATGTAACTGATAGACGATTAACGCCTTTTTCAGATTAATCCGCTGGAAAATCAGGCACCTATCGAATCATCGTCCTTCCTTTTCGATTAAAGAAATGGCTGTTAGTCACAGTAGCCATTTCCTAAACCGGTAAGGAAAAGCACACTCATCGATCGTTCATCGACGTAGTTTGAGAAGAGTATCGCCAGTTTCGTGGACTATCTAGCATCTGCCCACGATACGTGCAAGGGGAGGTGGACAGACTAGCGGTTTCTGACACTGGACAGCAAAAATTTATTGTGAAGTCCGCCTCCACAGCTGAGCGCGGACGCTGTTTCCTGGAACGGTGCGCCGACTATGGCATTCTAAGCAAGTCAACCTGATAAGCATCGTGCTCAACGAAGTGGCGCCGCAATCACTAAACTCTCCGGTTCCTGTCGGTCACATTTCGCCGCCACGCAGTCACATTACGCCCACGGTGAAGCACTGTTATCACGTACTACAGAGACACGACAACGTCAACGTGGCTGAACGACTTTACACAACCGTACGATAGAAGAGAGTGTGGCGTTTGATCCATCCACCCTTTCTCCCCATGCAAGTGCGGGGTTCGTGGTACTTGGTAATGAATGACAAATTCCCTAATCGCCATCGGTTGCACTTCATTCATGTGGTCGACACGACTTTGGGTCCACGTTGCATAGTAAATGATTCTGATGCACATCGGTTGACATGTGGTACGGCGGTTGCATGTTAGCTACTTACACAACGAATGTTACTCTTACGACGGCCGCCCGCGTCGGCCGTTTCTGATTCTCTATTCGGCCCGCATGCCGTATACTTCCCAGCAGCCAGGACAAATGCAGTCAGTTGGATTAAAGGAATTTTGTTGTACTATTTCTTCCACTACGGTGTCAAAGAAGTCCTTCCCTTGGGAGAAACACGCGGACATACAGTGCCGGGGAAATACTGATCCTGCTTTGCCAACCACAAGGTTCGTTGTTCAGGGACCTTCCAGTTAGCTGGGGTGTTCAAGGTGCGAGACGAGATAGATGATGATGGTCCACTATTGAAGAAATTAATTAATTAAATAAATAAAAAGTAAAACAGGTCTACAGATATTCTATGAGAAGACTCAATACATGGAACGACAAACTAACAATGTGCACATCATGCAAACGATGTATGGATCCTTAAAAAGTGTCGAAAAATTTAAATATTTAGGGGAATATATATAAATAGGAGTATCAAACAAGGCATCCAACATAGAACGTACAGAAAGACTCCAGAAAGTACACAAACTCACATGGTTACATTATAATAAGAAAAGCATATGAAGACAGGCCAAAATTAGACACCACAAAACAGTTGTATTACCGGACGCACTATATGTGTCAAAAACGACAAAATTGGAGCACCAGGCACTACAGAGACAGAAAAAACAGAACGCAAAATTCTCAGGAAAATATTCGGACCAATACACAAAGATCGCATATGGATGAAAAGACCTACCAATGAGTTACACCACCATACTTACAGACTCACAGACATGATCAGGAGACGTAGACTAAATTTCAACGGACACATACAGAGAATGGACAACACCAGACTTACAAAGAGAATCTTTGATGTAGTAAAACATTCAAGCCTTAAAACAAATTGGTATCATGAAACAGAGGGAGACTTAAGGCAGCTGGGGATCAATAAACAAATGATAAAAGACAGAAAGGAACTCAGGAACAAAATTAGGAACTCAAAATTTATGGTAAATGAGAAGAGGAAGACGGGAGCATTATGGACGGAACAAAGGAAATAAGAGCATAGTCGAAGGATGAAGAGATTTTGGGAAGAGAATAGGAAGAAAGGAAAGAAGTGAAAATTGTGTCATCATGAGATATTTGAGTTCAAACACTGTCCATAAGGGCAAAAATGATATGAATGAATGAATGACATAAAAAATAAAAAAGTTAAAAAGTTATCAGTGCAGCAGAATGTCATGCAAGGGGCCACTGTTCGATTCCCGGACGGGTCAGAGATATTTTCCGCTTGGATCTGGGTATTATGTTGACTCCATCATCATTTCATCCTTATCGATACGCAAGTTGTCGAAGTGGCGTCAACTAAAAAGACTTGCATTTCACGACCGGACTACCCGACGTGTGGCCCTAGACAATCGCACATTTTACTGAGAAATGCTTAGCTGTCTAAATAATGAAGGTACTGGGCCGATATTCGGGAGTAGCGGAATTGAAATACTTCTGCGGTCACACTGATAAACGTTTTCTGAGTTTCCCTAAACTACTTACGTCGAATCGATAGTTGGTCACTTCAGTAATACCACAGCCTTTCGCCTACCTCCTTGCCAGTGACTTAGTGAACCGACTCTAATGGTTCGCTGTCGACGATACGTCAAGTTCCCTCTCACAACCCTCCTTGTCACGCCGCAGTAGAGGCATTTCGTCACTGGAGAGCAGACTCCAGGCGATGCATAGCACGCCGCCTCCCGCGTGGCCATCATCAATTTCCGGTAGCCCCTGTCATAAAACCCATTCAGCGGCCCCGGACAGCCCTATTAGTATGATACGAAGGAGTGTGTGGACGGCGGAATACTGCCGGTGGCCCTCTACAGAAAGCCTGGCACGCCTGAAAGGCAGGCCGGCAGCAGGAGTCTCTCTGAGTAGGCTGGCCAGGGCCCCCGGCTCCCGCAGGTACTGAGGGAACGGTAGCTCCCTTTGGCAGCGGCACAGTATTAAAAGCCGGCAGCTCGGCTCCATTACGGCCGCAGGCGACGGACCGCGACGGTCACGCAAACTGGACGCGCACAACGGGAACACCTCATAGCCCGCGTCGCGCAGTAAATCACCCGTTATTTACTCTCGCACCAGCTTGCGTATGCCAGGGACACCAGGAGGAGCGGTTCCCAAGTCAGCGGCTTGCTCGCGGGGTCCCGCTCGCGTTGAATGTTTCGTGTTTGACGTCGGACTCATTTTGTTGGATCTCTGCAGAAGATAAGCTCGATCTCTTCGGTAAAAGTTGGTTGATTGCTGAAATGGAGAAACGTGATTCCTAACCTCTGAAATGCTCTGCTTTTTAAGAAGATAAACTACCAAAAAATTTAAAAGAAACTGGCCCACTGCGAATGAGACTCGACGCTGAGGGTTCTGCACAAACTTCACTATGTAGACAGATAGTTCATCCATACCGGGAATCAAGAATCTCGACGATTTTTGCCTGTTCTCGGTAAATACGGGCAACATACTGCTGCCGGAAATTCCAAGAACGTATCAAATCTCTACATTTATTACACTGCGAAGAGACCTTGACCTTAAATATCTTAAATAAATTTCACCCTGATACGTCTACCCGTTCCTGAGAAAAGGGGGTCTTAACAGACGGATGGATAGACACTCGGATAATAAATGACAATTGTTTTTCGAATGATATTACTACAGATTAATAATTTTAGAATTTTTTTCTTTACTTGTACTGTGAAACTTAGCTTCTTGAAATTTTTTTCCATTCCAGGTCAACAGGAAGTACCCTATAGCTTTTGATGCATGAGTTTGCAAGTATCGACATGTGTGACTTAAGTGGTCGTCTCTTTTGACTGGATTGACTTAGAAGCTTACGTTTACTATTCCGCAAAGGAACCATAGACATTAATATGTGACACATAAGACGGAAACAAAGTGATCCTATAAGGGTTCCGTTTTTACTGATTGAGCTACGGAACCCTGACAAAGTAAAGCGGAAAATGTACCAGTCTTATGAGGACTCCTTTCGGTCACACTGCATGGCCCACAAGCGATGGAATTTAGATACAACCTAATGAACAGAGTAGTACTGAATATTGGGTTGCCCATCAACAAGATAGGTAGTGACCGACACATTCATTCACACCATAGAATCTGCATCCTTCTGTATGCAGTCTAGTGGTATGATATGACAGCAATTCCTTGTTTCTGCAGAAGACTTGGGAAACAGGGGGTTCTTTTCTCCACTAATGAATATATCAAAGTTGAGAGGGAAGTCCTTTGGGTTAAGTAATAGTCTGTTGGAAAATTAGGCGGTAGGAAAAGGTAACCATTCGGTTACTGCATGAGATCACGTCAGAACATACACTATAACAATAACAGTTTATTGCCACTGTTTGTACATATGCTGGGTGGCGTTCAACGGAGAACGTTAACCATCTGATGTGTGCATCAGAGACTAGGTTCAAATGGTTCAAATGGCTCTGTTTACTATGGGACTTAATATCTGAGGTCATCAGTCCCCTAGAACTTAGAACTACTTAAACCTCTCTTACCTGAGGGCATCACACACATCCGTTTCCGAGGCAGGATTCGAACATGCGACCGCAGCAGTCGCGCGGTTCCGGATTGAAGCGCCTAGAACAGCTCTGCCACAACGGCCGGCTCAGAGACAAGGCAGCGGCGTTTTATTCCGAAATCACCCACTGTAAACGTCTACTTATCATCTGCAACAAAGTAGCTCCGTCAACCCATCACAATGAGTTCACCCTCCGACTGCGGCATCCACGCCTTCCTGTCGCACGCACTCAGCACGCTCTGCTGGTGTCTACTTGATGGGGTCACTAGGTACTCCCTCCTCGATACCTCCCCCCTCCCCTCTTTTCTTATGTCACTCTAGGATGAGAGAAACTAAGCCTTCAAAATATTTCCGACCATTACGAAGCTGTCTCGTTGTTCTCGATATCTGTACCAGTACGCGTTTCGCCTCGATTTCGCAGCATCATACTGACAGCTGTAACAGATGTCGGATTTTAATGTCACTTTCCTGTGGACCAGCAGTGCGTACGTAATGGTATTATAAATAGTTGAAGTCACGGAATCTGCCCATGACCTTTCAGATCTACTGAAGACCAATTGACACACTTACTGGCTCGGTCAGGATATCTCGATATGAATAAACCTGTATCTACATTTACATCTATACCATTACTCTGAAATTCATATCCAAGTTCTTGGAAGAGGGTTCACTGAAATTCTTGCACACTATTTCTCTACCGTTTCACTCTTGAAAAGCACGTGGGAAAAATGAACGTCGAAATCTTCGCCTGCGACCTCTGATTTCTCTTACTTTATTCGATGATCATTTCTCCCTATGTAGGTCGGACTCGACAAAATTTTTCTCAGTCGGAGGAGAAAATTGGTGATAGAAATATTGTTGAAAAGATCTCGCCGCAACGAAAAACCCTTTTTTTTTAATGATTGCCACCGCAGCTCACGTGTTATATCCGTGCCCCTCTGTCCCTTATTTTTCTATTGTACAAAAAGAGCAGCT
Organism: Schistocerca piceifrons; assembly: GCF_021461385.2. Classification (NCBI taxonomy): domain Eukaryota; kingdom Metazoa; phylum Arthropoda; class Insecta; order Orthoptera; family Acrididae; genus Schistocerca; species Schistocerca piceifrons. The sequence continues at coordinate 193,595,990 of NC_060141.1, forward strand.
TCTTTGATATTTTTTCTGTGTCCTCCGTCAACCCTATGTGGTGAGGATCCCATACCAAGCCGCAATACTCCACAAGAGGACGGACGAGCTTAAAGTGGGCAGTGTCTTTAGTAGATTTCTACACCTTCTAAGTGTTCTGCCAATAGAACGCAGTCTTCGATTCGCCATTCCTGTAACATCTTCTGTGTGATGGTTCCTGCTTAAGTTGTTCGTAATTGTAATATCTAGATATTTAGTTGACTCTACAATTTTTAAATTTGTATTATTTATCGAGTAACCGAAATTTAATGGATTCTTTTTGGCACTCATGTGGAGGACCTCACACTGTTTATTGCTCAGGTTCAATTTCCACTTTTCGCAACGTGTAGACTTCTTGTCCAAACCATTTTATAGTAGATTTTGATCTTCTGATGACTTTACTAGACGGTAAATGACACCATCATTTGCAAACAGTCTAAGAAGGCTCTTCATATTGTCTCCCAAATTATTTATATAGATTAGGAACAGCAGGAGGCCTACAATTCTTGCTTGAGGAACGCCAGATATAAGTACTGTTTCACTCGATGCCTTCTCATCGATTATTCGAACTGTGAAACTTCTGACAGGAAATCACGAATCCAGTAGCGCAACCGAGACCGTACTCCCCAGGTACGTAACTTGATTAGCAGCCGCTTGTGAGGAACAGTGTCAAAATCCTTCTGGAAATCTAGAAACATAATATTAACTTGAGATCCACTGTCGATAGCACTCTTTACTTCGTGTGAAGAGAGAACCAGGTGATAATTTTTATTTTCGCTGGAGCCACAGTTCCGGTAAGATTTCAGAACTACGCTGTCGCTATTGTCCTGTCATAATTTTCATTTTATTATTATATGATCCAGATTTCAGTCTTAGGTCACTTTCAAGTACAAAAATAGGAATATACAATATAAATGTAAATCACTAAAGCAAGAAACGGGGCAACCATGAAAAATAGTGTATAAAAACGATGATTCTTTGCCTTATTTATATGTCAAACGACATCGAACTTCGTGAAATACAAGTCCGTGTCGAAAAAGCATATCTTGTCACGTAGGCCAGATACGTCATTAGTAAAAGCGAGAACATCTGTAAAACTCCTAAATATATTGCAGACTTTCGTTTATGGTGTCTGTAGCACAGCTGTTATATGAAACTACCAGCCAATAAACAACAAATAACACGGAAATAGATAAAACGATATTCTAAAGATCGCCTGAGAGACTTCGCAGTCTGCACAATACAATACAGTCTTTGGTGTTATAGGGAACAAAGTAGCTGAACTCTTTATTTTGTGTGTGTGTGTTTCTTTTATTATTTCCGTAAGTTCCGTAAGACCAAATATAGGAGCAAATCTCCAAGGTCATGGAACGTGTCAGTAAGATAAAAATAAAATGTTTATGAACCCGAAAAAAGTCAATCCATAAGTTTAAGTAAACGCAATCAACAATAAAACAAGAATCAGCTTACTTTTTCAAGGAACTCCTCGACAGAATAGAAGGCGTGACCCATGGGGAAACTCTTCAGTTTCCATTTGAAAGCGCGTGGATAACTGCTAAGATTTTTGAATTCGAGTGGTAGCTTATTGAAAATGGATGCAGCAGTATACTGCACACCTTTCTGCACAAGAATCAAAGAAGTAAGATCCAAACGCAGGTTTGATTTCTGCCGAGTATTAACTGAGTGAAAGCTGCTTATTCTTGGGAAAAAATTTAATATCGTTAACAAGAAATGACAGTAAGGAGTATATATTGGTATATAACAGTGTTTACTGTATATGACATGGAGGTCCACTATTAATGTTCACCTGCAAATATTTTAAAATGTCTCATCGTAATATATTTATAACAAACATGAAATTTCTGCCTTGTAATACCGTTAATTATGTAAAGCATTGTGCACTATATAGGCGATTAGTAATACGCATCGTTAAGGCAGTACGCAAATTCTCGCAAAAGTCCTCACATCAGGAAAACCAAACCAAGAAAACCACAACGCAAAGGTGACGGCATAGTTGAGATGCGGAAGGAACATAGATGCAGCTGTGGAGCCAACAGAACATGAGACATTATTCGATCTGGGTAGGGATTACATGGTCTAGGTAACAAAGAAGGGGGGAGGGGGGAGTTGAGGGGTTGGGGATAGAATGAAGAAGTGAGTGCCCATAGGGGGGTGGGTGGAGAGAAACCAAAATTCATAAGGTTACTGAACTCACTGACTATCTGACAAATATACATAAAACTTAAGTAGAGTCCATGTTATAAAACTTATTGAAGTATTAATAAAATATGTGCACCCCTATCTATAACATGCATTGTAAAACTGCTTGAGCATGTGCTTCATTAACAAGTACACCACAATTTGCAAGTAGGTTAAGAAAATGGTAAAATTCTATTAGAAAATAAATGTTCAATATACAGTATTTTCTCAAGCGTGAAACAATAGTACTCAGTTATTAAAAATACCTAAAAGTTCAGTGTTTAAATCAGTAGATTATTATTTGAACTGGTAACTTATAAGACGAGCTGTATGATGGGGAAATACCAGATACTTTCTGTGGACTGTCTCTGTCGGTCCACTATGGCCAGGGAATATCGGCTGGTACGTACTTCTCAATTCAATAAACTTTACCAACAGCCGTATACTTTAGGTTATTTTGAGTTGGTGTCGCCCTTTCGTATAAATCAGTTGCACAACGATTGGGATTCACGGTATACAGTTTTATGGTGCTATACGATAAGCTCGTTGATTCGAAAAAAGCGTATGGGGCATGAAGATGGCAAAATGAATTGCCGAAACTGGTAGCGTTCGAAATAAAATAAAATAAAATAACCTAAAGTATACGGCTGTGGGAAAATTTATTGAACTGAGGAGTAATTTCTGTGGATGTTGTATTCTATCTATAAAATAAGAGCTTATATGTATATAATAATTTAAAGATTTGAAATTGAGGGGAGGGAGGTAGGAAGAACGTGGACTGGAATCGAAGAGGTGGTAGGTGCAAAAGGAGGTAGATAGTTTGACAACGCAGGTAATGAGAGGGGGGGAGGGGATTAAAAGGGTAATCGAATATTTATAAAATATTTGAAACACATTTACATATTTTAAACACTTCGAGTAATCTTTATCAGTATATGGGATAATCAAGTGCTATAAAAGTATTGGAGAATATAGTCACATTTTGAACACACATTAGCTTTTGCTAATGACAGATCTGGTCTATACAACTAGATATGCTTTTCGACAAGGACTTGTATTTCACACCATTCTGATGTCTGTTGACATATAAATAAAGTAAACACACTATTTTTCATGGTTGCCCTGGTTCTTGTTTTTATGATTTATACTTGTGTTGTTTATTCCAGTTTCTGTACTTGAAAACGGCCTGTGGCCGAATGCTGGATCGTATAAAAGTAAAATAAAAATTATTACAGTGAAATAGTGGCAGCATCATTAAAAAAATGGGCCAGTTGGTTTCAAAAGTACCATATTTTCTGAATCCATGTTGAGTACTAACAGATCGTTTTATCCGAGGTATTTCACAGTGTTGGAACACAGTATATGTTCCCAAAATCTTACTGAAAATTGATGACAGTGACACGGGTATATAAATCAGTGGATTACTTGTAATTTTTTCTTGTGATGGTGTGATATGTGCAAGTTTCAAGTCCTTAGTTACGAAGCATTTGTCGAGTGAGCGGTTGTATACGATAGTTAAAAAAAAAAAATTACCATACTCCGGAAGGAATTTCGAAAGATTTGTCTTTCTTACGTGACGTAAGTTGCTTCGCTACACCAAAGTTTTCTGTTTTTAAGTTAGTCACGTTGGTAGCGATCCATGCTTCGTATACTGACATATTTACCATATATTCTTTGGTAAAAGCGTTTCGGAAAAATATGTTCAGCTACTCCGCTTTAGTGGCTCTTTCATTGGTAATATTACCATTGATATCGCTCAATGAAGGTACTGGTTACATGTTGTCCCTTGTGTACTTTATGTATGACCAGAATCTCTTAGGATTTTATGCCACATTTCGAGATAGAGTTTCGTTGTCGAAACTATTAAAAGATCGCCTGAAATCCACTCTAAATTTCGAGATACTGTAAAACATTGCCAAACTTAGAGATTTTTCTTTCTTTTAAATGTGGAATGCTTTTTTCTTTGCTTCCACAACAGCGTCATGACGATGGGGGATCTGCTCGGTCTCTTAGTTCAAAAGTGGTTCAAATGGCTCTGAGCACTATGGGACTTAACTTCTAAGGTCATCAGTCCCCTAGAACTTAGAACTACAACCTAAGGACATCACACACATCCATGCCCGAGGCAGGATTCGAACCTGCGACCGTAGCCCGTCTCTTAGTAATTTACTTGGTATGACACTTTACACTGAATACCTTAGGTGACAAACTGCTGAAAGTTGTTAAATTATGACAAGCTGTGAATGATTACAACTCAACAAAATGGACGATATTTTATCGAACAAGCTCTCAGCGAAATTCCGCAAAAAAAGAAAAGAAATGTTAAACATGTAAATATTAATGTGTACTTGGTATTCTTACGATTCGTTGGGTATGCTGAAGCTCTCGAAAACAGAGGTGCAGTGGTCTTTGACAACTGGCAATCGAGGATGCTTACACTCATTTCACAGCAACCTGTTGAAACGCAACCTAACTGAGTACGCAAAGTGCAGTAGGGAGGTAGGTCCACTTCAGCGTAGGTTGAACAGATAACCCAGCCTGGTTCTTCACGTGAACAGTAATAATTGCACGTACTTCATCTAGATTTTAGCATATTTAGTTGGAACACTATAGGCTCGGCAGAATAATGAAAACGGTTTAACAATTCTCATTTCAGGTCATGATATCCGGATATTTATTTTTGGCTATAGAGAAAAAGGCAGACTTGAAAACATTTTGCTAGAAATACCCATCTAAAACTCTGAACTCAAGAGATCTCTCTGTCCACTTCGGATAAATACTGTAACATAAAAGAAATGCAGCTCTATGGATACAAAATTGAGAATCCTGTTACAGGGTTGTGTATAATCGTACCGCATGATAGTTCTTGGTCCTGTAGCCACGGTTAATTCGTTGTTAATCAAAGCATCCTACGTGATGTACCAGGCACCTGACATCGTTAGAAAGTTTACAGTCACGATACGCAACACATGTGGTTTGCACATGACATCATAGTTTGGTGGGAGCCTTTATTTAACTGGCGTGGCATAGGCGATTTGCACATGGTGTGCTGTATGCGTGCTAAAATTGATTACTTATTATTTGCTAAATAAAACGTCAAGGAGAAATTTGTATAAATGTAAAGGGTCTGTTAATAATGTAGACGTTAGAAAGTACTAATGAAAATAATCTAACAGTAAATTTAAAACGTAAGAAAATTTATGAAAGGCCCAAATCACTTCGTGTAATGCCATGTTGTTACGAAAGATGTTCGGTGGGAATGACCCGCGCAGGTAGTGTGGAGAGTTCAAGTCATACCGACAGCCGATAAAGTCGAGTATTGGCCGTCTGCAAAGATGTGATTCGTGCCGCGTGTCTGCTAGCAATGCCGACCATTTACATGCTGGGAAAATCTTTATCTATTGTTCATTAGTACCGTACATGAAAGGCGTACGTATAACATGTTGAATTATTTCGGATGTGGATTTATGGATCGCCTATCGATATCAAGACACGACCCCGTAACGGCTGTGGTTTCGTTATTTTAACCAACACTAAATTCGTGAAACAAAGAACTGGCATCCCTCTCGAAACATCGATAACGTCCGTTATTGATGTGACTGAGCCTAAATATCCGAGTCACATATATTCGTAATTCATTTGAGCCAATAGTATTTCATGAAGATCCTATGCATCCTCTCCATTGACCTGGAACAATTATTTAAAGACAACAGGTGAGTACGAATTACAGCTGTTGCATGGGGGCTTAATTACATACAATTGAAAATATTTTATTTTTTTATTTTTCGTAGCTGTAAGTCCGATTACGCTGTTTCGTAAACGGTTGGCCCTGACTATTATTATTACTCAATCTGATTGCTTAGAACAACAACAAAGAATAAAATGAAAATTTTCGTTAACACAATTAATTAATTAAGTCCCCAGCAACTATAAAACCTACAAAACCAATAAGCACAAGAGTAACTGTTCTGTATGTGGGAGTGTGACTCAACGTACACATCTGGCACGGTTCTTCTCCAACACGACAAGAAATTTAAATACCAATTATACTGACGTGATAAAAGAAAATTAGAAAAACTATAATTACGCAAGAAAACCAGAATTACACTCTAATGCAAGAACACAAGCCAGATGCTTTGTTGACTGAACCTGTAGTGACGCATTATTTCAGACACACAAATAATAAAAGAACATTGTGGTTTTTACCTTCATATATATTGACGAAATGCACTCTGATCATTACAATAACATCTGCTATCTCTCCCATCAAATAACTGGGTAAAACATGGAACAAACACTCCTTACTACAACATCTCGACAAGCCTTGCCCACTAGCACATCTCAACACGAACTGTCTTCTACGAGCTCTGCCCACGCACTGACTTCTACGAGTTCTTAACAGGCACTGTCTACTACGAGTTCTCTCCACGCACTGTGGAGGCGGCTTAATAGTACTCTTTGGCGCAATCTCTGGCGCAGTGGCTCAGTGTAGCCACCTTTCATATGCCCCTCCTCCACAGGCCAGAATTTGATGGTATTTTTGCCAGCATTGGTGGTGAAAATACCACCAAATTCGTCCAGAAAAATACAGACAAAAATAAAAGATAATATTAATACCTAAATATCACATAATTAGTTAAAAATTTTGGCTTTGCACTGACCTTACAATAACCTAATATATGAAATACAGTAAGCAATACAACTTCTTTCCATACATGTGAGTTTACATAATAGTTTACACAATATACAAAAAATCAGTTTATACAAATGTTCACATAAAATGCTTTCAATGATTAGTTTATACAAAAAAAGACACCAACAGGTGACATCTTTTCAGTAGAAGCAGTCCATCAGTGGCACCCAGTAAAGTTTAGCAGGTACACCCAGCAACAAGTCACATTAGTTCAGTAGAAGCAATCCATCAGTTGCACCCAGCAATGTTAAGCAGGTGCAGACACCAACAAGTGACATCATTTCAGTAGAAGCAGTCCATCAGTTGCACCCAGCAATGTTGAGAGCAGGTGCAGACACCAACAAGTGACATCATTTCAGCAGAAGTAGTCCATCAGTTGCACCCAGCAATGTTGAGAGCATGTGCAGACACCAACAAGTGACATCATTTCAGCAGAAGCAGTTCCATCTGTGGCACCCAGTAAAGTTGCAGAGGTACACACAGCAACAAGTCACATTAGTTCAGTAGAAGCAGTTCATCAGTGGCACCCAGCAATGTTGAGTAGGTGCAGACAGCAACAAGTGACTTCATTTCAGTAGAAACAGTCCATTAGTTGCACCCAGCAATGTTGAGAGCAGGTGCAGACACCAACAAGTGACATCATTTCAGTAGAAGCAGTTCATCAGTTGCACCCAGCAATGTTGAGCAGGTGCAGACACCAACAAGTGACATCTTTTCAGTAGAAACAGTCCATCAGTTGCACCCAGCAATGTTGAGCAGGTGCAGACAGCAGTCCATGATATTCATTATCACCGATCACTCAGTTCAAGCATGAACAATAGTTTGAATGCACATACTAATCACACTGTCCATCAGCAGAAATTAAACATGTCCTAGTGACACCAAAGAAAAAGTACAAGTAACAGTCCATAATATTCACGATCACTGATCAGACAGTTCAGGCATGAACAATAGTTTGAATGCACATACAAATGCTTTTACAATGCTCTTACACTAAACATACAAATTCTAATAAACACACAAATGATATCAGATAATTGTCGTAGTAACTATTACAAATACTCAAATATCAGTAAACCTATAATATTTATGGGTGTCAGTGCAAGCCACTACAAACAAATAAAATAATATTCAAGAGATAGATGGGTAGGATTAGGAAAGGAAAACACACAAAACACACTCACTCATCTCTCATCCACATTAAGTACTACTGTGTAACTGAATAGTGTTAATTGTGTAAATGTAATTCTGTCAAAATCTGATGTTCATCATGTGTATCAAGTAGTACTGGCAGCAATGTATAACAGTCAATAATAGTTAAGTCAACGTCATAGTCATCATGTCAAGACCAATGTTTGCCAAGCCAGATCAAATGTACTGTTGTTGAACATCTGTCAGTGAGCCACGATATGCAATTACTTCCTCTCTTCAAAAAAAAAAGTATATACTGCTTAGTGATTTAACAAAGTGTGTGTATAGACTATCTTCCTTCTACTTTAGTGTTCTAGTCTGCTATCTTCATCCTCCTTGTTCCATAAGACCAACAAAAAAAATATGCATCTCACTTACTTTACCTCTTATACACCAAAACTCCAATAATCATCAGCATCACATAATCTCAATACTTCACTAATACTTCTTCAATACGTCGATACATATAAACCTCATCATTAATAGCATTTACCTTACCTCTTGTCCACAAAAACTCCAATAATCATCAACTTCATATAATCTCTATACCTCAATAATACCTCTTTAATACGTCGATAAATATAAACCTTATTACCAATATCATTTCAGTTCCATAACAACTCTTTCCTCTAGTCAGTCTCCTCGAACAAGTACAGATAAAATCCTAATGCAAACTTCAGTTCATCATCCCATACAATCTGAAGACACACTGTCAACACACAACCTCTGTGTAATCCATCTGACCCAAATCTTCTACTCATTATGAATTATAAACAAAGAAATGCATACATGACCTCTAACAGACTTAGTTCGAATAACTCTCAGTAATTAAGTACGATTACGGAGTGTGAATAATCATAATATTTCACAGTGTGTACACCACTTCAAGAATTATGGCAGAAGCAAACATGTGGAGTATTTCTTGTATCAAGTGTCACTTCCTATTTCAATTGCTCACGAAAAATGCAGTGTAATAACTGTTAATGGTCTAAACCTAGTATTGGTATGTCATGTCGTTAGCTTCCTTCCGATTAGCATACATTTATACAGCTTCCATAAAACCTCAGCTCATGTGACTTCTATTAAGTTTCTTGTACTAATGTCGTTCGTCGAATTATAGCAGTTCATTTTCTTATCTTAAAAATATAAGGCACTGAGCGTAAGCAAAACAAGCACTAGCGAGTAAATATACCAGTAGAGAACAGAATGTCAAAAAGTGGATGCAGCACAAATCCTACAACGAGGCTCTGCCAAGCGAACAATCTATAATTAATCCAATAGCGTGACCTAAACTCTATGTTCATACACAGTATATCAGCATTTCTATACACCAAATTAAAGAGTAATTATGACAACAACAGATATGTATAAATATGCAATCCATACGCATAGCAGCAAACATATGTTATCTAACATAATAAACAGGTCATTAGCATCATATCAGCATAAGCAAATAAATGTTCATATCTCATCTTACTAAGTAAACATGAAGGCGCAAGCAGATAAATCACAAAGTATAACTTACATACATATCAGCACAACTAATCAGGTGACAATTATAATTTAAATAAATAAGCACAGCAGGCACATAATTAAAAAAATATGACATCAGTGAAAAAGCAGTGCACCTAAGCGATGCATAATATACACAAGTTACAACCCAGTTCATTAATAATCATTGTCAAAATCAGTTAACGTACGCAAGCACGTCGTTTCACAAGTAAATTCATAGAACATGAAAGTAGCACAAAGTATGAATCACGTAATCGCGAGCAGCAAATTACGTCAAAAGTACGTACCTAAGTGGAAAGATGTTACCTGAAAAATGAACTCAATTAATAGTTACCTTCTTAGTTTATTAGTTTCTTCTTGGAAATTACATTCTTTCTGAAATTTTCTCGATAGCAAGTCCTCTTAACGTCGGAGACACACAGAATTTACCTGAAGTTCTTAAATATTTTATACAACCGTATCCTGGAAAATACTGAATGTTAATAACATAATTCATCAAGTCACTATAGCTTTGTACTGAATTTAATCGGAGAAATTAAACTGTGTATTTGTTTACGGCTGTCAGTGCATTCGCACTGAGCGCTCGATCAGCTGTAGGCGCGTGACGTAGGAAGCAATTGTTCGCGGTCAACGACTGCCTTGTGCGGCGCGCAGACTTGACTGTTGCTTTGAGTATGTGCCGCCGCCAAAACACAGCGCGGTATCCTTGTACTCTCCGCATGTTTACATCTAGCTGTTAGTTTCTCTAAAGTATGTCATTCCACAAAAATTTTTTTAAAAGTATATCATTCCACAAAAATTTTGTAAACTACGAACCTCACGTTTTGTGGTAGGAACAGCATAATTACGAACAGCGTTTAATTTTTCTGGAGCAGGAAGAATACCTTCTGTAGAAATAATGTGACCGAGAAATTTCACCTGAGAACGACCAAATTCAGATTTTTCCAAGTTTACTGTAATGCCAACTTTTGCAAAGATACGTAATAATGAGTCCAAAATTTTGTTGTGCTCACTCCAAGAATGTTTAGCAATAAGAATGTCGTCAACATATGAAGTAATATTGTCACGAAGATAAACAGGTAAAATTTCATTTAAGCTACGAATGAATGCTGCTGAAGGTACAATAAGTCCAAATGATAATTTACGAAATCACTTTTAGGTACAATTAGTCATATCAGGTTATTATTTACTTACTCACTAGATAGATTGATAGTCGAAGAGTTGTTTTGACAGATGCAAAGAATAGTAAAAGAGTAGGCAGCGGTACAGAAAACTAAAAGAGAAATAGCACCACTACAGCTCGGGGCCCTATGCTCGCTACGGCACATATTCACTTAGAGTAGTGAATCCCCTGAGGACTTTAATAGCTGCACATAATTTCCAGTTTGTGACTTAGTGGCAAATTTGGCGGAAGTGCGTACGTAAATTGATCTAACCATGAACATGGATGTATGTCATTCTTAGAATTGCGGAAGATCTTAAATTTCCGAACAGTCAAAAAATGTTTATAGTCAAAGTTTTCGCCTCGTGGTGACAAAGACCTACCGCGTCTGTCCCAGTCCCAATGACGACTATTGTTAAGTTCGCGCGCCTGGTGCTCTCTTGTTGCATCCCGTAAATGAAACAAATTATTTTCTTCAAACCCCTCTGCTATCTGTGATTCCAAATTTCTTTTGCTGTCTTTTTCTACAATTTCGCCTTCGATCTGTTTGACGTGCTTTCGTAATGCCTCAACTTCCCTTTTAACGCGTTCATTAAATTTTCCCTGATTTTCAACATGCTTATTTATGTTCTGGTACTCTTCGGTTTCTGCAAATGGTAATGGAGCTGTATCATCCGAATCTCTGTCCCCAAGTAAACTAAGATTTGTCAATTTATCTGAAATTTCCTCAACTCTTTCCGATAAGTCACCTAATTGTTCTTTCTGTTTATTTACGTCTTCCGTAAGTGTCGCGACTCGGGTTTCAGTATTAACACATTTGGTAGTTAACTGTTCATACTGTTGTGTTAGGTTATTCATTCTGTCATTTGGTACGGATTCCTTGATTCTCTCAAATATTTCTTTCTTATCGTGTGCACGTTGTAAATTTAACTCTGAAAATTTTTGTACTATCACGCGATCTCTTTCTTCCTGTTCTTTATCCTGTTCCCTTTGTCTAATCTCTACTGCAATTAATCTATTATTGTGAGCATTCAAAATCGGTTGTACTTCTTCTCTGATTTCTTTCTTTAACTCATCTTTCATATTTTTGAAACATGTCCCCATTCGTGAGTCTAACCGTGTTTCCATTGTTTCCATCTCTGTTTCTAAACGTGTTGCCACTGTTTTTAATTCAGATCCTAACCGTGTTTCCATTGTTCCCATATCAGTTTTAATTGTTCCCATCTCAGTTTTAATTGTTCCTATCTCTGTTTTAAATTCAGATCGAAAAGTTCCCATCTGTGATCCCAAGTGTAATATAGCATCCATCAACTGCTTCATGTTAGCCGGTTCGAAATTCTTTTCGCCCCTAACATTTCCCGCAAAACAAACTTCCTTCGTCATAGCTGTAAAGCTATCTATGTTCGATACTATTCCAGAATCTTCTATCGTTAATCTCGTATTCTGTGAATTTTCTGATTGAGAAAAATTTTGAAATGGTTCCGGACTATTTTCCCGACTTATTACATTGTTTTCCACTTCATTATCCATCTTACTGTTTTCCTCTGTTGGCGAGTTCGCCATGTTAACAATTTCGTCATTCTCACTATTCATCATTTTTGCCTTCTTTATAGATCGCGTAATCATTTACAAAACATACAAAACTCGTCACTATATGAAAATTGCACACAATGACACTTTATCTCCAACAATACCATTCACACAAAATATTTCCCTCAAACGCGATTAATCGAACAATTGAAATAATTGCACTAGATCGTCAAACGCGTATACAAGACAACAAAAAAAATAAATTTGAAAAATACCATTAGAAGAATGCCAATTACCAAATCTACACATTCAATACAGACTACAATTACTGAACTACAAATTACTACAACAATACTACAGTCTACTACTTTTACAATCAGAAGAATTTCAAGGGACGATCTGAAGCAGCGGTCGCCACTTGCATGGGGGCTTAATTATTTATAATTGAAAATATTTTTTTTTTATTTTTCGTAGCTGTAAGTCCGATTACGCTGTTTCGTAAACGGTTGGCCCTGACTATTATTATTACGCAATCTGACTGCTTAGAACAACAACAAAGAATGAAATGAAAATTTTCGTTAACACAATTAATTAATTAAGTCCCCAGCAACTATAAAACCTACAAAACCAATAAGCACAAGAGTAACTGTTCTGTATGTGGGAGTGTGACTCAACGTACACATCTGGCACGGTTCTTCTCCAACACGACAAGAAATTTAAATACCAATTATACTGACGTTATAAAAGAAAATTAGAAAAACTATAATTACGCAAGAAAACCAGAATTACACTCTAATGCAAGAACACAAGCCAGATGCTTTGTTGACTGAACCTGTAGTGACGCATTATTTCAGACACACAAATAATAAAAGAACATTGTGGTTTTTACCTTCATATATATTGACGAAATGCACTCTGATCATTACAATAACATCTGCTATCTCTCCCATCAAATAACTGGGTAAAACATGGAACAAACACTCCTTACTACAACATCTCGACAAGCCTTGCCCACTAGCACATCTCAACACGAACTGTCTTCTACGAGCTCTGCCCACGCACTGACTTCTACGAGTTCTTAACAGGCACTGTCTACTACGAGTTCTCTCCACGCACTGTGGAGGCGGCTTAATAGTACTCTTTGGCGCAATCTCTGGCGCAGTGGCTCAGTGTAGCCACCTTTCACTGTTTGTATCTTTTTCGAAGCTTTAAGATGTAAGTGCAACCCACATACGGAGAGCAGTTTCAGTACAGATGAGACCAGGATCGTAAACACAGTGATAATATTTGCATCCCGAAGATTGTTATTAGAAAGAGTGAGAGAGAGAGAGAGAGAGATCCTGAGAGTTTATGTCAGTGCTATGTTCGCTTCGTCAAGGGATCACTTAGTCGGCGCAAGAGCGTTACTGACATGCTCAACAAACTCGAGCTGCGGTTGCTACAAGAGAGGATATGTACAGCACGTGAAATCCCTAGAGAGTACGTTCCGGGAAGAGTCAGGCTTCCTACCGTATACGTCTGGAGAAATGACCACAACGAGAAAATAAGAGAAATTACAACTAATACAGAGATCTATCAACGGGAAGGAGGATATTATAGTGGTACCTCAAATAATCTCCGCAACACATCATAAGGATCATGAGAAGTGTAGATGTAGACAACACCAACAATCGTTCTTCATCTACATCTACATGACTGCTCTGCGATTCACACTTAAGTGCAGTATTCGGCACTGGAACAGAAAGAGCGAGGGGTGACGGGAGGGGGGATGAGAAATGACAGAGGTAGACCAAGCAAGACGATCATTTGGCTTTCACAGTGTAAACGTAGATGGACAATTGAATTAAAGTCATTGGCATGAAACGGGGATGGAATCGATGAGGATTAAATGACATTATTACCTAAGATAGTCTTCCAGTCCGCTATAGTTCCAGTGTGACCTGAATGCCGAAGTCAGCTGGCGTGACAAATGAAAACTTCTAGATAATACACAGAAAATCCAAGCCACCATCATTCGCCGCATCTCTCGGCTTTTCCGTCATCTTTTATTACAACCTCTACCGACTTCAACATATCCCATTTGTTTCACTTACTCCGTCAAGTATTTAGGGCTAAATCTTGACGGGAAACTGACCTGGAAATTACACTTACTGACTATCCAACTTCATTGTGTATGCAAACAAACAAAACAAAACAAAAAATAATTACACAACTTCATTCTCTCGCAGTGACAGCCCGGTTCAAATCAGCCTCGCGGATTAACGACGAGGGCTGGCGAATTGGCCAGCATGGACGTTATTTTTAAGTGGTTTCCTACAACCAGCTACCTAAATACCGTGCTGGTACCCATGGCCCACTTCAGATACACGTTTCGCAAATACCGGGTTTTTATAATAAAGCGCGTGTACTCACGCAGGCCGAATGTAAGCATCGATTTTCGTAGGATAGCGAAACTTGGCAGATATGTTGGTGCTTTAATGCGGAACCGATTTACGCTATAAAACAAATAAGTTCCAAGTGTGGCCAACAGGTGCAAATCTGGCACTGTACACCGGTCGATTCTTCTTTGAAGAGAATACACTCAGAGAACCTATCTGGTGTACAGTGACGTCTGCAAGTTAGCGAAACCTCTTTGTAGAACACGTGATTACTGCATCAGAAGAGCTAACTTTGTGGGAATCACTTTGTTTATGTAAGGTGGGGCAGCACCTCACGTCGCTCGCCCAATGAAAAATCTGCTTAATACAACCTTCTACAAGCATTTTATGTCCAGAGGCTTTCCAGATGCATGGATTGCAAGACCACCTGATCTGAATCCATGTGACCTCTGGCTCTGCGGATATCTAAAAGTATGCATTTACCAGGGACATGTTATGTTTCTACCTGATCTGAAGGCTTGCGTACAGGATCACGTTGCTCAGATCCTACCTCAACTGCCGTGAGCATGTGTTGATCACTTACTTTTATGGATGCACCCTCTCGTCGACATCTCCAGTGCTCGTACTGAATAAATTGTGTAAGCAGCAGTTAGTAAGAAAATCAATATTATGCCTTTCTCACTTGTTTCACCTCTTGTACCCACGTCTCATTCCTAATCCAAAACATATGGAAACATTTCTATAGGTCTTTCTTGCATTCAAAACGCTAGATTTCCACCTGGTAGCCATAACTGGAATTAAGTTTTTTCCAGCGTAAATTGGTTCCACAATAACTCACGAGAATATCTACAAAATTTTGTTGCCATACGATAACTACAACCTACAGTGGATCTCTCCTCTGTGAGTAGCTGCATTTAAGTTATAGCCAGCCTGTATTTAGAAAATGTTCTCACACTTAAACAAGTGACTAACACTAGCCACCGATAGGTGGGGTACACAAATTCCATTTCAGGGGGGAGAGGGAGGGGGGAGAGTTTTGGCGTTTGGGAGGGCATCCTCCTGCCAGCTGTGACTAAGATGTGCAATAAACCATAAACAATGTCAACCCCATCGAGAAACAGGAACAGGCAAAGAAGAAGAAAACCTTCATTTGGATTGATAATTACCTCTCGTATATTACAGTAAATAGTCTTCAGTTGTCAAAATATGGAATGAAGATTTATCAGTAAAAACTATACACCTAATACCGTGCTACTGGCAAATAGGTTCACCCAGAAGAATGCTACTCGGCTGTTTACTGTTCACTTGGCTGGATCGAATCGGCCTAGTCTTTTACTACACTACTCGAAACTTTCCTTCTGGCAGAACTAGCTTAGTCAGTAAATCACTGGTCATTGAACTAAGTGCCTGTCCCAGCGTGAGCCAGCTCTAAAGCCGTCGGCACACAGACCGTGCTGTCGAACGTTAACGTTGAGCGTGCCAAGTTCAACGTGCTGCTGAACGCTTAGGAACGATGCGACTTGTGCATACGGTAGGTGGGTTCCAACGTGGTATACGCGATCGCAACGCACTCCGGCGGCAGTTTGAGGGATGTTTCTAGTTCGTAAATCACACTGTTTACTCAACGGGCGCGCGTAAAATTCCCACGTTAGCTCTATTAAAACGCACATTTCCTCTATCGTCCACGAAAAGGAAAGTGCCATGTCCAATCAATAAGGACACAGGCTTATAAAAGTTCCATTACAAACAGTGTGGTACAAATTTAGAATTCTTCTCCGAATAAGATAAACATTATTTCATCATTCCCACATTTTAGTAAAACCCCAAGGTCAGTCTTACTTGATCACTGTTCCTACCCAGCAGCAGAATCTCTGCAACATGTGAATTACGAAGCGTAAAAGAAAAAGGAGCAAAATATCTTTATACAAGTAGCGCAAGCTGTCCTGTAGATTAAGCCAATCCAACAAAGTCACCCCTCATAAAAAAGGTGAACTTATATTTACATAACATCAAATATTGTAGCATATTCTTATATTAAACTAATAATAAAGTATCAGAACCTAATTAAAACGCAAATGTTGGGAAACAAAATTTGGAACTGTTCAGACGCGAACCACCGCCCCAACAAAAGTTCACTTCAGGATACAGACGCTACTCATTACACTAAACATACAACGCGATTCTCTTTCTTCATCGTACTGGATTACCCCTTCCCAGAAACGTTAATAGTAGATAATTATGTTACTAATTGAAATTTAATTTTAACAAATTGTGCGAAGAACAATGCGTTTTGGATGGATCTTCAGTGTGTCACTGCCTTCAAATAGGCTACTCTCATAATACGCTCGTTACAGTAATTCTTTTGCCACGACTATGATGTTTCTCATTATTTTATTGGAACGAATCACACAGTTAACAACGGGGTTCCCAGTGATTCTCACTTCGCTGGTGCTCAGAAACGGCGTATACATGTATAGACTCGAAATGAATGCCAATATGGCGCCTCACAACTCTGTGCTGAAGGGAGACGGCGTGCGTGTGACGTAGGTGGCGTTGTGCCATCTCATTGGTCAACGCTCAGACGCACGCTCAAAATATCTGACATGCTAGATATGGCTCTGCACGTTCGGAAAGACTCCCGAGCGTGGTATTCCACGCTATGACGTCAGAAACTCGGCACGCTCAACGCTCAACGTTCGGATGCACGGTCCGTGTGCCGACGGCTTAAGCGAGCAGCGGATCGCCGTGTGGCCAGTGCGCCGTCCGCGGTGCGAGGGGCAGGCCTACCCTGCCCCGTATTGTTAGGGGTGTCGGAGTCCATTAAGGGAGTCACGGCGGCCGCTCGCCTTGAAACATGGCCCATGGACAAAGGCGCGCCGGCTACAGCTGTCAGGCAGGCATTGGCGAGCAGTCGTGTGGACAAATTAAAACGGCCTACCGCGCTAAGGCGGTACGGGGAAAGGGCCCAGGTGTCTGCCCATACCAGCCTCTGGAAACCACTGTTGCTGCAGTCCACGTCAAACCCAACCATAAGCCTCGTATGTCTACTGATTTTTGATATTGTTGCAATGCAGGGATGGCTTCGCTTAGAGAGCCTATACAGAGGGAGAGAGTGGCCAATGGTGATAGCGTCGCTGATTGGCTGAGAGACGAAGACGCCATGTTTTCACCAAACTGACGCGGACTTGGTACGAGTATAAACTGATACTGTGTGTGATTCTGTACTATTGGTTCTGTTCAACGCTTCGAACGCCAATTTCATTGTACAATTAATGTATTGAGGGACTTTTGCATGTTCTCTGTCGGTTCTATTTACGTAAGTTACCTTACAGTCACTCTGTTGGTCGGATCTATGACGATACTTTTAGAACTTTACAGCAACTTTAGAGGCAAACTTTTTATTTGAAGTATTTTTACTGAGCGTCACTAGTAATATGAATTACAAAATCATCAAGGACAGTCAGGAGGAGTGCCTGGTTGCTCCGTTGTTGGGTGCAAAAACTGAAGTGAAGAGGGATGTATGATGCTCGCTTTCCCAAGAAATGAAGAAAGACGTAAACATTGGGAAGTGAAAGTCAACCGACAAGGCGGGAATCGTTAAGGTGACTTATGGAAACCAACAAATTATTCCTTTCTGTGTGAAGTAAGTAATTTTCTCCTGTGATATGCCGTTAGTAAGGCCCAAGCAATAACATTTTGTTTTGTGGTAAGTAAAAGGAACTCTTGCAGTCATGAGATGTCCCTATGTTACATGTGTTTTACTCACTGGTTGTCACTGTTAGAAAGCTCGTTTGGTTTCTTTGTGTATCGAATAATCAGTTTTTTTCAATATGCTTATAATGCCTACAAAACAAAATTAAAAAGCTTACAGAATAATCTTTTTACTGATACAGCCCCCCTCCATGATAGAAAAAGTAAAAGATCACGCCAGTAATACTAATGAGGCATTGTAGCACAGGGGTAGAGTTGTAACTTTGTAATCCGAAGATCGAGAATTCGAATCTTGCCTCTTCCATATTTTTATAAAGCTTATTTTCTAGACTTCTAATGGTTCTTGAGTGACAATTTATGCTACAAGATATGTTTTAACATGTATACGGAACCCTAAGTCTACATACTTCCGACTGGCGACTCGCGCTTCACTCTGTAGTCTCGGCTATTTACATTCCTGTAAATTACAATTATCGTGTGGATATTCAGTTACCTATTTTGAATTACTTTCTGCTGTTTCAGTAGACTACCTAAATATTGATATTTTTCCGATTTTCTGTCGCATAGAGTTCCTAAAAGTGTATACAGAATGACGTGTTTTGCCAGCATAAGAAAATGTTATAAGATCGACACACACTTAAAATGTATTATGTGGGGACGGAAAGAGACAAGAGTTTACCAATTTCAGCGACGAATATCCGCACGGAAAAGTCTGAAATAGCACAATGTGCTCTGAGATACATTAAATGAAACTTCTTTTTCTTAGCAGTCAGTCGTCATTGTTTAGATAGCATCATAAAATATAGCTGTTGAAATTCGGCAGACATACTTCACGATACTTCCATTTACGCACAAATTTATTGGGCCTCTATAAACATAGACGAATGGCATTTGTTTTAATCACGTACCGATTATTAAGCTAGAAGGTCTGCCTTGGTCTCATGCGTCAAACACATTCCCTATTTTACTCGTCAAGTGGCTACCTTTCAACTTGCGTCGCTGTTTAATTGCACGTCCCGCGTGCAGTCCGGTAAAAACATGGCGGCCAAGGGCCGATTTGCCACTCTCGCCTTATATAGGCTCTCTAGCTTCGCTGCGCTAGTACCGTTCCTAGCGGGCTATGGCAGAAAAATTCTCTTTCGTAAGGAAATCCAGAATGCCATCTCTCACAGAGAGCAGTATTTGACATCAAGAGCGTTTAACTGAATGTGAAGAACATTAAATATAGCTTAAGCACTTCCATGAATGTAGAATGTACAGTAGAATGTAACTCTCCTTCTGGAGTGAAATCTAAAATGTAATGAACCTCCCGGTGGATTGAAACTTCAGTTCTGACTGGAATTAGAAACCAGATCTTCGTGTTACACAGGTTCAGTCACACTAACTGTCTGAATGCGCCAGGAACGTTTACTGTTTGACATAAGGGTTCTCAGAAAGTAGATGGAAGTGATCTCAAGCGTGAGTACTGCAGTGTGCACGTTACGATGATCTAGTCCGGCATATAGAAAAACCTACACTTTCAGTTTGCATAACATTCATATCACAAGTATCTCAACAGGGGTGATCTGATCTTGATGAAATGCAGTGACCAATAACATAGCGCTCTCTATCTCTCCCCTATATCCAATGCACATGATAAACTTCTTCTTAGTGATTGGTGATTCTGAACTCACACTTGGACTGTGTTATGACCACTCATTGTCCCTCCGCCACACACCGTCAGGTGGCTTGCGGAGTATGGATGTAGATTTATATGTAGACTGCACTTTCGGTGAGAAATGTTTACCACTTTCGATAACCTATCAGTCTGCTCTTTCTTAATACCTTTAACTTTCCAAAATTCACATTTCTTCTTCATCCTTCAGAGGTTGGATATTTTTCACTTATGTCTTCTTGTTCAGTGTCTCTGTTGGTGGTAGTTAGTTCTGATCTCTCCACTCCTTTCTTTTTCTATCTATTACTCTTTTCTCCATTAGTCGATAATTCATTACTATTGTAGGCATTCTACTTTCATTCATTCTTCGTTTCTTTACTCCTTGATCTGTTCATTTATGCTTTTGAGTCACAGTTCTTGCATGGTTGTTGCAATCCTAATCACATCAGATATTTTCCAGCTGCTCTTCTTAAAAACCTCATTTCCTTAGCGTGTACTCTTCATTCAGTTCTAGCTGTTACTGTCCAAGTGGCACTGCCATAAAGTATGAAAGGCATTAGAACTGTTTTGTAGAATTTTCTTAGGTTTTGTTCCCTCACCCATTTATTCAGTATTTGCATATGACCCATTAATGTAACAGAATATTCCAATTTTATTCGACATGTCTTTTGCGATTGTGAAATAAATGGCATTTCCCAAGAAATTCAATTCATTCATTCTCTCATTCTTGTCGTTTATACTAATTTTTATTGGTACCAGGTCTTGAATTTTAAAAGCCATAACGCTTGCTGTCGAAGCGAGAATATCAAGCTACAGATCTTGGCTATAATATTAAATGTCTTTTTGAGGGTTGTCCTCGGTGTCAGCTATGACATATAGTCATCGGCAAAGAGGTAGGTTAAAGTAAAGGGTATAAAACTCTACTTCTTTTAGCCATTGTCTCATCATGTCATCAACAGAGACTGTAAAAAGCATCGGAGACGAGCAGTATTCTTGCCCTAAGACTAAATTTGTTGTTACTTTAGTTCCTAAATTACAGCTGTCCACTATATCTGTGTTTCCCATACATGCACATAGCTAAAATTTTTTCACTTTAAATCTGAAGACAAACACAACAAATGTGACGCTATAAAATGCAAGTTATCAAAACGGAACTATTAACGGTGTGTTTTCAATTCAACATCTGGTGAAATGAAATAACAAATTATAGGAATGTAAGACTATACCACACTAACTTGAAATGAGTTTCAAAACTGCCCTCCCGTCAAGGCAAAGTAAATGCAACATCAGCTGTGGGCACAATTTTGGGCAGTTAAGGTGTTGTGTAGTTGCTGAAAGGTTGGTCAGTTGGGCAGAAGACAATGAGTGGTCATAACACAACCCACTTTACTACAACGCAGAAAAGCCAAGAAGCAGCGACGGAGACCTGACGTTAAAAGTAAACATCACAAAACTAAAATTGGGCAAGGTTCAACAAATGTCATGATCCGAAAAATATTATGATAGGGGAACGTATAAGCGAAAATGCCAATAAATGCCATGTGTTTGGCAAGAGGTAAAACTTAACATGTAGCAACGTCAGAAATTTGTGGATGGGTTCTTGAATGAACAGTTGGCAACTGCAACCTTTGAAGCAAGAAAAGCGAGAAGATTGTGTCGAAGCAGCAGAGGAGATTACTTGAGGATTAAACATATTCAGTGCTTTGAGGCAAAAGTCAGATCATGAAATGTTGAATGAATGAATGAAAGGCTCAAAGCGTACTGCCGGAAACAAAAAATTACCAACAGTGGGGTAAGGGTTCCTTACAAATTCGGTGATGGAGTCCTGCACCACCGAGACCACTTTCATAAATACTGTTGAAAACCATACAAACTGAATCTGTTACATTAACATTTGCTCACTACTCACCGGTTTTCTGCTTGTTATTTCAGTTGGCAATTCACTAACCTGAACGCGACGATAGTGTAGAAGAAAACTAAACCTTGAAAACTATATATACACTACTGGCCATTAAAATTGCTACACAAAGAAGAAATGCAGATGATAAACGGGTATTCATTCGACAAATATATTATACAAGAACTGACATGTGATTACATTTTCACGCGATTTGGGTGCATAGATCCTGAGAAATCAGTACCCAGAACAACCATCTCTGGCCGTAATAACGGTCTTGATACGCCTGGGCATTGTAGCAAACAGAGCTTGGATGGCGGGTACAGGTACAGCTGCCCATGCCGCTTCAACACGATACCACAGTTCATCAAGAGTACTGACTGGCGTATTGTGACGAGCCAGTTGCTCGGCCACCATTGACCAGTCGTTTTCAATTGGTGAGAGATCTGGAGAATGTGCTGGCCAGGGCAGCAGCCGAACATTTTCTGTATCCAGAAAAGCCTGTACAGGACCTGCAACATGCGGTCGTGCATTATGCTGCTGAAATGTAGGGTTTCGCAGGGATCGAATGAAGGGTAGAGCCACGGGTCGTAACACATCTGAAATGTAACGTCCACTGTTCAAAGTGCCGTCAGTGCGAACAAGAGGTGGCCGAGACGTGTAACCAATGGCACCTCATACCATCACGCCTGGTGATACGCCAGTATGGCGATGACGAATACACGCTTCCAATGTGTGTTCACCGCGATGTCGCCAAACACGGATGCGACCATCATGATGCTGTAAACTGAACCTGGATTCATCCGAAAAAATGACGTTTTGCCGTTTGTACATCCAGGTTCGTCGTTGAGTACACCATCGCAGGCACTCCTGTCTGTGATGCAGCGTCAAGGGTAACCGCATCCATGATATCCGAGCTGATAGTCCATGCTGCTCCAAACGTCGTCGAACTGTTCGTGCAGATGGTTTTTGTCTTGCAAACGTCCCCATGTGTTGACCCAGCGATGGAGACATGGGTGCACGATCCGTTACAGCCATGCGGATAAGATGCCTGTCATCTCGACTGCTAGTGATACGAGGCCGTTGGGATCCAGCACGGCGTTCCGTATTACCCTCCTGAACCCACCGATTCCATATTCTGGTAACAGTCATTGGATCTTGACCAACGCGAGCAGCAATGTCGCGTACGATAAACCGCAATCGCAATTGGCTACAATCCGAGCTTTATCAAAGTCGGAAACGTGATGGTAAGCGTTTCTCCTCCTTACACGAGCCATCACAACAACGTTTCACCAGGCAACGCCGGTCAACTGCTGTTTCTGTATGAGAAATCGGTAGGAAACTTTCCTCATGTCAGCACGCTGTATGTGTCGCCACCGGCGCCACCCTTGTCTGAATGCTCTGAAAAGCTAATCATTTGCATATCACAGTATCTTCTTCCTGTCGGTTAAATTTTGCATCATCTTCGTGTTGTCACAATATATATATATATATATATATATATATATATATATATATATATACCCGTAAAATGTCGATTTGAGAGCTCTCAATGTGTGACTGTCTGTGCTCTGAGTTGGAGTTAGGCGAGTTCAAAATCATAATGTGCGTTCTCCCTCTACGTGAAGTAGTAGGAGAAGAAATTGGAGACCTAGGGCAAAAGCTGTACCCAAGGCTGAAGAAAATACGCAGAATCCTAGAATATTACTCAGAAGAGAGAGTAACATTTGCACATCAGACAACTCCAGTAAATGGTCTTGGAGATGACTAGAGACGGAGGAGTATTGTTTTAGTGTCTCATTGCATGATCTGACCTTTAACATTAACGAATATGTATTTGATATTTTACTGCAGCAGTTGTATTTACCGTGAAACTCTACTGTGCGGTTTAATAATTATTCTCTTGGGTAAGATATTTTGGATGTAAAGTAATCCCCTATTGTACCTCCAGGTGGGGACTACAAAGAATAATGCTGTCATCACTAGAAATTAAACTGGCAGTCTCCTAATCGGAGTATGAAACGTTAAACCCATTAATCAAGTAGGCAGGTTAGAAAGTTTAAAAAGAGAAATGGATAGATTCAAGTGAGTTGTAGTGGGAATTGAAGAAGTACAGAGGCAGGAAAAAGAAAACCTCTGGTCAGGTGAGTATACAGTTATCAATACAAAATCAGTCATAACGAAACCCGGTTTCCAGTTTTCTCTTGTTTAAGTCACGTTTTCCTAATGAACGATGGAAAAAATATCGCAGTATTTTGACTCATGTTTTGACAGTAAATATCAGATTTCAAAATATAAGTATAATAAAAGAGAGAAGCAGCTAATTCTATTGAAATCCAAATGTTCTTTTAAAACAAAGGACGAATACTAGCGGCCCGGCGCTATTTTGAGCTGTTGAGGGATTGATTAATGATCCTGATAAAACTCTTTTTAAGACTGATTTCTTAGCGCCAGGGTAAATGTTGAAGAAGAAATTAAATTTAAGTACTAGCGGTTCATCGATAATTCTTTGCTGCACGCTTATTGCTTGCATAATAAATCATAAAGAATTCGCTCCCGCCCCTGAGGGCTTCAGAAATCGCCCGTAATGCCATTAATCAGCGGACAAAACAGCCTCCGGCTCCACTAGCTGGTTTTTATCGGCACTTTGCAAGTTTCTCGTCGCACGGAGTTTACCGAACAGAACAAATGCCGATATTGAAGAAACAGGATTCAGGAGGTTGTTTTGCTACCGTCAATACTGCGTGAAAATTTAGAGAAAATTTTCCAATTAAAATTTACTGTACGGAATTGTGTTTGCAATTAACCAGAAAGTTTCTTCCAAGCCCAAAATGACTACAGTTTCGTAAATCGGAGATCCGAAAGCTTAACACACCCAGAGCGGCTATTTGGAAGCGCAAATATCGTTTGTATAAATCTTTTTCTTTCAAGTACTGGATCAGGTATATCGACATTCGAGATTTGCGATTGAATATTTGTTCCGTAACGTAGTCGTTAAATATTCCGGATCTTCTAATTTTTCGATAAAATCGCTAAGGAGATGATAATTCAGAGAAGAAGCTTTCCCTGCAGAAATAAAAAATGCTGTAAAGATGTGAGTGCCTATAGTTGTCAAATACGGTATGTTGTTTTTTAGTTGGGATTACCAATTTTCCGATTAAATATGTTGTACAAGTCATCTGCAGGAGTATCTTCTGTTAGTTCTAGTACCGCACTTGACCATAATTAATCAGCTCAACCATCAAGATGCTTCTGAAATCTCTATGCATTATAAAAATTTATGTATGTATGTACAACATCTCCTCCTAAACAATTGCAGCGTAACGCGCCGAGTGCAAATACCCCGACTACATTTGCCCAAAATTTAAGAAAAGAGCATTTAGCGACTTGAAAAAATACTTTATACACAATTTTTAACCTTTAAGACATTTTCTCGCCGGCCGGGGTGGCCGAGCGGTTCTAGGCGCTACAGTCTGGAACCGCGCGACCGCAACGGTCATAGGTTCGAATCCTGCCTCGGGCATGGATGTGTGTGATGTCCTTAGCTTAGTTAGGTTTAAGTAGTTCTAAGTTCTAGGGGACTGATCACCTCAGAAGTTAAGTCCCATAGCGCTCAGAGCCATTTGAACCTTTTTCCTCGCTGACATACCATGCAAAATGATGAAAAGAAAAAAGTTAACAGCTTCCTACATTTCAGGTCTTCAAGCAGTAAAACTGCTGCATCAAACATGACGTTTTAATTTATTACTTCTTTGCTAGTAACTCTGATCTCAACACGTTTTGCAGACAGTATCCAAATATACAACTAAATGTGCCTGCAAGATTATATCATTGTACGACACATAGTTAAGGATGTATGACATCAAAAACATAGAGATGTATGAAAATCTACCAAAGCAGACATAATGTATCACTTTATTACTCGATTTGTCAACTAGTTCATAAGAATGATCACTGTATCGAGCCAATAATTTTGTTGATGTGTTTCGAGATCTAATATAAAGCGACAAGGCAAGCTGCCTCAGCATGCATGATTGTCAGATTTATCTCAAAAAGTATATGTCACTATTCCTCTGTAAGTTATTACCCAAAAATGGCTGCCAAGAATTTTCCCCCCAAAGTAGTTGTTTCAATTTCCTATCTTTGCATTCATGACCTATATCTACAAATGATGTGTGTCTCTTTTTATATATCTGTATGCAGTAAAACTGCTAATATGACTGGGTTTGAGGATTCAAGTGATGATTTGAAACAAGAACAAGGATTCAGGGTAGAAAACTGTTACACTGTAAAGATACGCAAATTTTCTTCGTTTATTCATAACATTCGCAATATTTTCTTCTTTAGCAATTATTTTGTGCAATACGTTCGGAGATATTTCTTACACCAATATGAATAATGACTAGTAGCATGGAATAAAATATAATCTACACAGCACCCAGTTCAAAATTAACATTTGTGCATATAATGTTCCCATGAAATTCAATACAGTTGTTGCAACGGAAAGATTTAACAGAGCAGATGTTGAATATAATTTGATATGTAATTGTTGTAATACAATTTTTTTGAAGGTTTACGGTTGCAGTATTGGTCTTGTTGTAGTGTGAAATACAGGCCTAACATAACTAATGAATCTGTAATAAATATATACACGTATGTCAGACATTATACAATACACATTTCTTTCCGTCCTAGTATACACAACTGAAATGCACTTATAGTGTGCAGTCTTACCACACACACACACACACACACACACACACACACAAACACAAATATGTACACAACCAAGTACACTATGATAAATAGATCACACTATTATGTATACACTCATACACAAACGCTACTTACAAGTACTTTCTTTCTCTCACTATCATCCAAGTGAATAGCGCGTATACTGTAAGCTTTCAGACCCATCAGCACAAACGACTAGCTTATTGCCATAGGGCAACAGGCTCATTTTTAATTGGGATACAGTGTGTATCACAGAGTCTCATGATTGAACGGTAACTTGCTGCATCATATGCAGTGGGTCCTAAAGCTGTGGCATATGAGAAGAAACATAAACCCTCCAAGCAAGCAGCTGCATAACGTGTCTGGTAGGATGCACATCATACCGAATTAATTGTTGAGTAAAATAAGCAAGGACTCGAGAGTGGTAAGGTCTGGTATTCCAGGAAACAAATTTAAAATTCTCATAAGATATTTATTTTAACCCAGAGACGTGTTGCAAGGGAATTTGACATCTTACAACAACCGAATAGTGCAACAGAAAAAATTGTATGTCTTTTCCAAAGTTAAAAAAGGGGTTGATAATAAGTTTACTTATTTATACCAAATCTGATCTGATAGCAGAATAAACCTTAAAAGAAAAATGTAACTTTTTGTAACTTAACTGAATCAGGATTTATATTGCCAGAATTAAAATGCAAAAAATAATTTTACTGAATCGAAAAGACACGTAACACGAAAAAGCGTTTCCTTTTTTTTTTTTTTTTTGACTAGGACTGCAGCTAATAAACTAACGTCTTACAAATATAAGATACGTATTTTACAACATGGAAATTCTGCGAATGATATGTCTTTTGAAGTGAATAAAAATTCAGGGAAATCACTCTCGAAAGAACGGATACAAATAGATTCTTTGGCTATCACATGAACCGGCGAAATACCGTACACGAAATAGTAGATGATACTTACAAACATTAGGGAGAACCATTCTTCACACCACAACACACCAGTTACGATAATAAAAATGCAATCTAGTTCTCCGTGACATAGCAATTGAGAACAGTTAGTAATAAATTTAGCTGAATCACTAATTATTAGAAAATTTCTGTGAGGTCTAAAGTGAAATTTTGAAAAAGGACTTCAACGAACAACAGATAAAACATAAATTAGCGTATATAATCGTAGCTTGGTTTATTTGAGATCAAACAATAATACCAACAGCTCACAGAGAAGGAACAGATCAATTAATTGTAACGGCAACCGCCGTGTGGCTATAATCGGAGCAAGACCATGAGTCAACTGGATATCATGGGACGCAGTGTTCAATAGTTTCAGATACAAATCCTCACCAGTAAAAACTGCCGGCTTGCAGTCGGTCTAATGCAGTAGCAGTCCTAACGTTTAATATGGTCCTTATGCCAGTAGCGAATCAACTCCAAAACGATCAGGGAGATGTATAGCAAAAACGAAATTTCTTCTCAAGACTGCACATCCTTGTACTGCCCCACTACCAACGGTCACGGGCTGCGCATGCGTTGCTGTGTCTAACCGTACTGACTGTCAGAGCCTGCTCCTGGCGGAGGACACACTTCTCCCGTAGGCTGCGGTCAGTTACCAAGGTCGCGAGCCACGCATCCAAAGATCTTTGGTATGACGAGATAGGTTACTCTGATACAACGGTATCGACCCGAGCCGACCACAGCTTAGTGGTGATGGTGGTATTCCCAACAAGCTACCTCTAGAATTACGCTCCTCTCCTACCACGAAGATACAACTATTGCGGGTCTCAAACAAAGCTGTAAATGTGGATAGCATGCAGCGGTAGGGGGAATTAATCTGCTGGGCCGGGACTTGCAAAGAGCACAATATTGCATACACTGCAAGTAAAAGTTTGGCACAATCTTATAGTGCAGATCGAATATTAGCTGATAAAACCAAGCAAATATGTGGAAAAGGGTCACTGGTATAGGACAACTTATTGCGTCATTTGCTGCCGATAAAGTAATGGGTGCCAAACTTAGATTGGATACTGATATAAATTCATGATAGGTTATGAGCTGCACTTGTCATCCACTTAAGGGGAGCTGGAGGTGCCTATGCTGCCCATGTTAAAATCACTAAGTTTGAGGAACATTTATGAATAAACTACCAAATAGAAAATTTTAAATTTTTTTTACATATAGAGTGGTTTAGTATTGCAGTTATGATAGAGGGATTTTGGAGTATCTTTTCTAGCTTCCTTCCAATTATTTTTTTATTAATGACCCACATTTTTTTACAAATAATTGCTTTATAATTATACTGAAATGAAACTACTGAACATATTGCCAAATGGCTGTGTTACAATGTAAGTTTGACCACTAGGAGTGCTGTATAAAAATTTTATCTCTCTAGCTTGAGTGGATTTTGAGAAAATGTTCCTTTTATTCGAAAAACTCTAATTTATGGGAAATGGCTATCAAAGTTTCTCAATACATTCCTGCACTATAGGATGGATTATCAGGGTCTTCTTCTTCATCCTCCAAGAGCTTCCTCTTCTGTCTTCTTTTATGGCCTGTTGTTCCATCATACTTCATATGCCTTTCTCTTCTTTCTGCTCCTCTTATCCTTTCTCTGCCAATATTTCTTAGTGCTCGTACAGTGTTCACCCCAGCTGTAAATCCTAATGCCTTCAGAACTTCACACTTCACACTGCTCCCTTGGTTGTAGGTTGCTATTGCATCATAAATGCCAAAGTTCAGTGTTTTTATGCTTACAAACACCCTTTTAGGAATCACTTTCCAAATCAAATTGTTTACATTCTCATTAGGATTCTGCGTCTTTCCGTGTAGACATTTGTGTAACAATTCTGGCTGTGCTAAGTCATGAAAAATTGGTTTTATTGCATTTATCACAGCTGCTGGCAAACCATGTTTGTGATCATAGCCCTTTTTTGCATTATATTTTGCACCAGGAATCTTTTGGGCACAGGCTGTGTTAAGGGTATTCATTGGAAGAGGCAGTATGAAGGAACAATGGCCACACTGCTTTTCGCAAGTCACTAACATTACTAGTATTTTGCTTTATAGCATACCCATAGTATCTCTGTAGACGTTCAGTCACCTCATCAGTAAGCCTGCCTCTCCCTCCTATTGTCTTTCCATCACTGAGATTACTTGAACCCAAAGTTTGTTTGAACCTTCGAAGCTGTGCACCCATATGCTTTTGCACATGCCCAATGCATTCCAACTTTTCAACTACAAATTCATTTCCATATGGTTTCAGTTCCTCTATAGTCTTGAAACCTTTGGAGTCACCATCCCCAAGGTAGTATTTGTACCTAACGTTGTATCTGGGAACTGAACGTTCAAAAATTTGTTTCACTCCATCCACTTCCATTGCTCCACTTGATCCACTAAAATTTGCCTCACAGGTTCCACTTTGCTCTCCTTTGATTTTATTTTTGCGCCTACAATGTTTTGATAATATTGCAACATCTATCACTTTTGCACTATCACCACAAGTAGCAGTTACAACCCCATTCAGGGATTTATGACCCCTCTTTTGCCAGGAACCATCTAATGCCACTACCAAATCCCTAGAACTACCATTTATTTCTACAGATTCCTCCACCGCTTCCTTCATGGTTTTCAAAGCCACATCTTCAACAGAGGATCCTACCAGTTTACAGTAGTACCCAAATTTGCTTGGAGGCGAAGGCAAGTTCATAATACCACAAAACTGTTTACCAGCAGCAGACCCTTTTCCAATGGATCGAAGACCATACACAAGTCGAACATTCACATCAAACACTCTAGATCGGCTATTTTCACCAAAGAGACTGGCATGTGAATTGTAGAAAGTCACTTAATACTTGCAACATGCACAGATTATCTTCATCTCAGAAGTTAAACCAAAGTGCTTTGTTATCTCTAGTCCCACTCCTACACTTGAACACATTTTGCACTGAACACTTTCTTTCAGCACAGAAGATAATAATCCAATATTCAGTACTTCGTTAATATCATCACTGTCACTAACATATTCACGAAATCTGTCGCTTCCACCAGTCAGCTTCCTGCTAGAAGATGTCATAGGGCTATGGCCGGCCATGTGTTGCTTAGCAGAAGAACGAACTGTTTCAGTAATTTTAGTATCGCAACTTGGTGTTAGTGTTAAGTTTCTTCTCCCTACGTTCTTCCTCTTCTTATATACACGGTTACTAAAACGTGGCATCGTAACCAGAACAACGCTTTACACAAGAAGTATAATACTGCCAACAACACTGAACTAATTCGAAACGGTAAACAGCAAAGAGACGAAGTTCCGCGTTCTTAACGCTTCATTTGTCACAGAAAACAATGTAGCCAACCCTTGCACACTCGCTGTATGCGTAACATAAGGCGCTGTATGCGTAACAGGCCGAGAAAATCCCAAGCAGTTCGCCAGGAAGTCACGAGAGGGTGTTAGATGCATTCAGCGGCCGCCCATTTCCTCTGCAGGCGTGGGGGAAAATGGTAATAACTCCACTTCTAGGACGAATAGAACAATAATTCAAAATTTACATTAAAGAGGAATGTTCCAATTAATTTTCGATAGCAAAAAAATTGTAATTTTTTGGATTTGACCACCTCCGGCTCCCCTTAAGAAGAACAAAACCCAAGGATGTTTAAAAAAATTTCATCCACTCGTCACTGTCAGCTTCTAAATGCATCCCGAAGTAGAAAGGAGTAAGAAGAAGATTAAGACTGGTGAAAGCACTTTGGGTTCTACCAATACCCAAAGCACCTGGTGAAATCATCCCGTTCCTAATTCCTACAATGGTAGGACTTTCAGCTAATGGATCATTAGCTGGAGAAGTAGTGACCACCACCTGAACAGTGAAAAATGCGAAAGCACACAAGAACAGCTCGACAAAGCAAAAAGACACAATAGGATAATAGAATAGGTTAATAGAATCTATCACTGTCAGGAAAGGACAAAAATGGAACCACACAGGAAAGAGCCTGGACCGTTCATAGAAGAAAACTCCTAGCTATAGTACCTGAGAGACCACTCACAAATACAATCTGCTTAAATTCGTCACAAAATTTCACATTCAAAGATTTAGTGGAGTGTTCATGTGGAATAAACTGCTGGAAAAAATGTGCAACTTTAGAGAATGTCGGATAGTAAATTTAGATCTTGTGGAAGGACCTGGAAAATTGAAATAATATCTGCTGCTTTGACTCACTCGGAGATTTACACCCACCAGATGAATTGTGCCATTACTTTACCAACAAGGGTTGGTCACTGCGAGGACTTTGATACATATCCGTGTGCACATTTGTACCTCATATTCCTCCTGATAACTGCATAAAAACAAGCAGCATTAAAATCACTGTGTCAGTTGAGGTTTAGGTATGATGTCATACACTCTTACCTTAAGAGAATGATCGTCTTTCTACACACGAATTATTTTCACCAGTTGATCGAAATAGGAGGAAGTGGAATGTCGCATTGATTGGGCTGTAAACGCCCAACAGTATTCCTATTATCATTAAGGTGAATACTTGTAAACTACATTTACGAAGGGGTAAATTTATGGAAATGCACCCTGAATCATACGATATTGACGATTTAAATGCATTTATAAACCAAAGTCTTAAATTGTTTGAGTTAAGTACAAACGTTAATACTTTAAAACAGAGATAAAAACGACAGAAGATACAATAGGCTTCTGCCAGGAAAGTTCAATATGACCTCTACTAGGTTTCTCAGTGAGTCAAATTTTGGAGAAAATTTTAATAAACAACCAGTGGATGTACTGCCGGTTAGCACAGTTAGTGTCAAGTGTAATATCGTAATAAATTCATATATCATCAGCAAATTGATTCATCTATCTAGGGGTACTTTTTTACAGTGCGTCCAGAATATAAAATTGTTGATGTGCCTGCCAGCGCAATGTATCTTCCAGTGACTGTCCGGTTAATAGAACTTCTCGAGTTGAAGCCTTCAACCAGGAAAGACATCTAGTCGATTTTCGCAGTGGAGAGAACATAATATTTTTACACTTGGAGCAAGGGTGCGGGTGTAAGGTATGAATCCGGTGTACACAGCCATCAGTACACCACTTCACAGAGGAAGCGCAACATGATAACATGGGAGAATTAAAAGTTCCTTAAGTCGATAGACTTGAAGGCTTGAAACCATGCAGTGGTGTTGCTCGATATAACAGTACGAGGTGCGAGCTACATGTCAGAAATATTTCTCCCACAAACCTATTTCTTCGGGGATAAAAATGATGAGATTAGGGTTCCCACACAACGCCAGGTTGCATTAACAATTTCAAGCAACTTTTCCTATTCTTGGAAGAAACACTTGTGGAAAAGGCTGGAGGACCTACAGTAGTACACAATTTACATGTAATGCTTTTACTTTCCTGATTCGAGGAATAACACAAAAATTGAATCCGATCGAGATTGGCCATACTGGAAATGTTAGAATCACATCAACCTTCAAAAGATATAGTTCAGCATCGAATTCAGAACTGAATGGTTTACAAAATGCAAGACGATTCGTAGACAGATTGACAGGTGATTATGGTTGCTTTATTGCGTGTATTCCATTCAAGATGTTTACGGGATACTTTGAAGACATGAAACGAAATACCATGAATGTGAAGCAAGAACTAATTCTAGTACGAAATGTGATGTTTAATAACTCATACATTCAGGAACAAGAGGGTGAACCAAAAGCCAATAAAATTTTGTTGGAGTAATTAGTACGAAAAATACTTCATATCTCTGAAACTGGCAAGAAGCATTTTAAACTTTTGAAGGCACTGAACTCTGGTAGTCGACTGCCATTAACTATTCATTCATGGGAACTTTTGACTATCCAGTTCTCCATTTCTACCATATACATCCAGGTAGACACTGGCCATTAAAACATCTGTTCAACGAGAAATGCCTCGATTCATTATGCTGGCACTGCAAGCCGACAGGAAGGAGAGTCAGAAAAAGGATTAAAGCATATTTGACAATTGTACACTGGCCAAAGCTAAAGTTTACCTTAACTCATAGTTTTACTCATGCGATAATTTACAGCTGGACTGGGTTAAAAACGTGTACTGCCTATTGTAAGAAATGTGTTGTAACCTCCGAGTGACACAGTACTCGTTAAAGCCTGTGCTATGATAAGTAAGCGGGATTCACCTTACGAGAAAGGATTTTCGCATATATATCGACCGTGTGTACCTGAATGGTGGCAAATCAGACTTACACCCACTTTGTAATAACAATGATCCGTCAAGCAAGTTCGAAATGCAATTACACGTCAGGATGGACCAAAAGCAACACTGAAGATGCTATCAATTTGATAATAATACGGTCGCCAGCATAATTAGGCATGAACTGAGTTTCTTCCCTGTACAAGTTGGTATATATTCATGCAAAACAACAAGTCGTAACACTGCATAATATAGTAGAATTTTAGAACCAGAAAATCTATTGAAGTGATAGTTTCACGTTCTGTAGTGATATGGAAAAACCATGAATACATAACACTACACTACAATGTATACTACAAAATTTTATACTGTCTATTAACCTGATTAAAATCGGGCATAGGTTACCCTAGAAATAGCACTTTCGTGTAACACACAAAATGTCAATTTTGATAAAGATAAAACACTGATAAATTTTGACATTTATATTGACTTTAACTTTTGCTGGTCAAACCAATTTAGAACACTTCAGAATTCAAATGAATAAAAGGGGGGGGGGGGATCTTGAAACTGTTATGATCACTGTATTAAAAAAATGATTACTGAATTTATTATGCGTTCAAGATTTCCGGTATATAAGTTACTACTCTTTTCATCTTATTTACTGCTCATTTAAATACCTTTATATCTGTCTCGAAATAATAAACTTCATTACTATATCAATATTAAAGTTATCTTTCAACTTCGTTAGACCTTCGTTATTCATTTTCTGGTTCATTAACAAAACATTTCTTTAAACACCATTCTAACATAGCTAGTTCTGCAAATAACTATTATTAACACAAATTTTAATTTTCATTTTGGGACACTCGGATTGCACATCATTTGGAAAGGATCCTTTCTAGGTTAGTTGTGAAGATAATTAAACGATGGGAAAGTTCTGATAAAATTTAGGGTTATTATTGCACAGTTCACTCTCTGATCCATACGAGTACAGTACTAAAAGTTTCAACCTGCTAGTATCGATGCGGCGGTTGGCAGGCGGCGAGATGGCGAGGCACAGAGCACACATACAACCACAGCTATGGCTCTTGACGTATCGGCACTTTAATTCTTCTTAGCGTCGCAATACTTTTCCATTAGTGCCTATGGAATTTTGCCATGCTGTGTGGGCGTTGTAACGGCATACCCGAGGCTCAGTGAAGCTACGTCTTCCAGGAGAGCCTCCTCGCTCCAGAAGGTGTTGCTCAAACCAGTGCCAAACTCCAGCTACTACTGAGCCCGTTGTGGCGTGCAGTGCCCCCTTGCATTTTCCCGCTCTCGCCTGCCATTCACCTTTTACCGCTCCCTGACAGACCGGGTATTCACCCTAGGTTTTGCATTCTACATATCCTAACACATTGCCTAAGTATGGACCAGACCCACAGTTACAATTTTAAACATCTTACAACAGTTTCAACATTTGTTACATTTCAGTTCTATTACAATATTGCTTGACATTTGACATAAACATTAATATTATTATTTTATTTACAGTTATTTACAGTTTTCTTAACATAATGACATGAAACAAAAAATAAATGAAATCAGAACATCAATTACACAAGTTTATCGAAAAATCAGATGGGAAGAATTACTTATATGTACAATATTACAGAGTCGTTGTTGTTACAGTGTGTAATATTTTTGCCTTCTTATTACAGGAGCATTGATAACGAATTCAGTTGTTCAGCCCTCAAAACTTTAAGGAATTAGTGCCTACTGTCATGATAGACTGCTCAAAGCAGAACAAAAGAGTGAAATCACGGCCAATAAAGGTCCTCATAGAATATGAATCATCAGAAAATCTCAAGGACACTACAGCTTACAAATTATTGCTACATGTCTATGTTATTAATTATTCATCACTTATGGGATTTGTGAAACAAGTTGTATAAATGTGCACAGACTGTGTCACATCCAATGCATCTCATGATGAACCCTGAAAGTGTGAACATCATTAGAGATGGTCAAAGCTTCTACGATGAATGTGGACAGTTTATATGCTAGGATATTGCCTTCGCTGAATTTCCAAGTGTTGGATGCGTAATTACCAAGTTCTCATATATGTTGTGTCACTGATACCATTCAGGCCATAAAGTGAACCAAGACACAAAGAACTGTATTACGGTTAATGCATAATTCTTATGCAATATACTGGGATGACTCTGAGATGGTTACGGAGAAATGCTGATATCATTCTATATTTTCAGTCACACATACACGATTGTGTACATCAGAAGACAGAAGGCTACATGGATGTGGAAGATTTGCAAGCATGTTTCAACGTACAACCTGGAGTCGTACAAGTGCCCGTCACTCTGGCAGTCAAGAAGATATATGGAGGAGCAGGTAATTGTGCTACGTAATGTAAATTACTTTCAGGTTGGGTGAGAAATAAATGACCTTTAAAAGACTATGTATTTTCTTTCTTTTGACAGGTCTGAGCAAGTTCCCCTTCACCAATCCGGACCACTCAGTTGTTCACATTGACCTACCAACAGGCCTGAAAGAGCTCCCCATCCTCCTAGCCTGGCCAGTCTCAAGCAGCTCACCACCTTTCACCCATGGCTGGATTGGGCAAGCCAGCCACAATCTGGCCACTCATAAGTTGCTCTACTACTACTAATAGATACGCAGGTAAGGATTTATATGTAGTAAATATAGATATTCACCCATTTGTGTTTTCTATCTTTCTCATCCAGTACAGGTGATATGATTTTATCCACGTCTTCTATACATATGTGGAACAGGCAGCAGTCATGTGCAACCTGATCCCATAGACCAATACGTGCAGTACAATATGCAGACTCCCACGTAATTAAGTTATGAACCGAGTTATACTTTTCATCTGCAAACTGCACTTCTTTCTTTCCTTTTTTTGTACTCACGTTTATTGTTCCTTTCATACTGGCTTGTTTCGAATTTGGAGCGTGAGTATACATATGTTGGTGCATACATGTGTGTGTGTGTGTGTGTGTGTGTGTGTGTGTGTGTGTGTGTGTGTTTGTGTGTGTGTGTGTGTGTGTGAGAGAGAGAGAGAGAGAGAGAGAGAGAGAGAGAGAGAGAGAGAGTGTGTGTGTGTGTGTGTGTGTGTGTGAGAGAGAGAGAGAGAGAGAGAGAGAGAGAGAGTAAACAAGATCAACTTAGTTACATGATAACATCGTAATTTTGGTTAGTAACATACACGCAATATTTGGTAACGATTTTTATGTACAGAGATAACTTAATTCTTTCAAACTAATATCAATGGCTAGAAACAGATAGATACCGCTGGAAAATATTGGTATACCGTTTTAGAGGTTTCCAATTAATTTAATTTATTGCTGCATCAGTGTATATGGAGTACATGAAATGATTACGTGTACAGATCAATAGCACAGGCGGTTCTAAAGTACCAAGTATCGACTAATGCAAAAACACTCGTACTAATATGTGGAATAGCCTTCACAGGTGGCAATGCATGTGCTGACTCTGGCTTCCAGCCGATCGTATACGTGGTGAATGTTGTCCTGGGATACATTATGACAAGTCTGCTCGACCCTTTCATGTTCTTCTGTAAGACTTGTTGGTTGATGAGTCACACCTGTCACTTCTTGTTCCATCTTTTCTCACACATTCATGGGTGGAGACAAGTCAGGGGAATGGGCTACCCAAGGAAGTTGCTCCACACCTTGCAGAGCACTTTGAGTTTCGCAAGCAGTGTGTGGGCGAACATTATCCTCTTGGGACAACATTACCTTCCTATTACAAGAAAGGCAAAGGAACAGGTCTGACAACGTTCTGCACGTACCGAGCGCTGGTTAGCTTCCCCTCCAGAAATATCACAGCTGAACAGGGGTTATAACTTATCACGCTCCAGGCCATAAGGCCTGTGGTGGATCCAGTGTGTCTTGGCCGAATGTACTTAACAAGACAGTACTCACCAGATCTACATCGTCGGTATAAACGACTTTCACTTGTGTGACTCCAGAATTGCCTTCACTGTTGAAGACCACAACGTGTAGTTCCATCTTCCAAGTGATCCTCTGATGGCAGCAGTCGAGCTGTGCATGTTGATGCTGTGGTGTGCGTGGAAGACTGGCTAGAGGAGAGTGTGCCCGTAATCCCACTGCTGCTAACCAGTTCACAACAGTTCATGCTGGAACGTCAGGGCTCTCAAACCCTGTTATCTGTGCTGTGGCAGCTGTACAATCTGCCTCTGCTACCCTTACAATATGACGACCTGCTGGGCTTCTGTGCTGTATGGACGTCCAGAACCTCGTCCGCCTTCTTAGCTGAATGGTAACGTGTGTGCCTACCACGCAGCGGGCCTCGGTTCCATTCCCGGTCGGATTGGAGATTTGCGCCTATCGTGGACTGGGTGCTGTGTTGTCATCATCATCATCATCATCATCATCATCATCTCATCGTCACTGACGCACAAGTCGCCCAAAGTGGCGGCCACCTGAAATAAGACTTGCAACCCGGCGGCCCAACGTCCCCGCTTGGGGCTTCCTAGCCATCAATGCCACGCGATCATTTCATTTCATCCAGAACCTCGTTTACAAGTGTGAGAATGTTCACATGAAAACTGATACCAGCGTTTTTGTACAACGACGCAGCACGTCCAACTTGTGTGGTAGTTCTCCGAAAGGATCAGTCCGCCATTTGGAAGGCCACAGTTTGACCCCTTTCAAGCTCGCACAGTTGGCTGTAGGAAGCAGTAGTGCATCTCCATGGCATGGTTACCTGCTTGCTTCACACATCTGCACCACACCGAGCCTTCTGGTTGTCAGCATTCCCTATTAAAGGGTAGACAAAGATGGCGCTGTGTGTTGTCGGACGACGATGAAACCATTGTCACTACACCTACTAACCCCCCCCCCCCAGGTGGCATATGCCATCATCAGATCAAAATCGACCTCGTCTTTCCAAATGTACAAATTATTTTCCAGCATTTTATATGCACATATATACAGAGATACTTTAATATTAATGTCAAGAAACTGACACACACACACCTATGACAAACAGGTTATACTATTCCACTTACATACACACATTTTCACTTAATTTACATCAAATAAAAATACAGTTATTCTCTGTCCATAACACAGTGAACATTGTGAGTGTGGCAGGGTTTTGATTCTGATCTCACAAAGGACACATTTGTCATCATGAGGTGACAGACTGACTTACTGCTGTAATATGGTGTATTTCACACAGTTTCGTGATTGAATAGTTACTTGGCGCACCATATGTGAGGAGAATGTCTAGCACCACTAACGCCACTACGCAGTCAGTGCTTGTAATCATTATTTGTGAGAGCCACTAAGGCCGCACAACACGCGCCCTTAGCCTGTCCTTTGGGAGGAGGAGATTAGTGTTTAACGTCCCGTCGACAGCGAGGTCATTAGAGACGGAGCGCAAGCTCGGGTGAGGGAAGGATGGGGAAGGAAATCGGCCGTGCCCTTTCAAAGGAACCATCCCGGCATTTGCCTGAAGCGATTTAGGGAAATCACGGAAAACCTAAATCAGGATGGCCGGAGACGGGATTGAAGCCTGTCCTTTGGTTACACCTATCACTGTACCGTATTTGTATGTTTTCGATCTAAGGCCTACAGACTCCACAATCTGCGACCCATCTTTCGTTCTTTCATTACACCGATAACGTTGTTGTTAGCTGGTTCTATGCCGTAACGGTTATCTGCCGCTTAGCCAGATATGTCGAACCTGTTGGGTGGCACCTTATAACCTCGCATATATCACAACCCTTCGCACAACAGATGAAGTTGTCATTCCCTTTACGAAGTAATTTCTGATACACGAAATGAGATTTTGCAAACCCACAGAGAAAACGGCACATATGGAGTTTGTATAGGTCCAATATATGCATGCCGATATAAATCAGGTTACATAAAATTTGTCGAAAATTTAGCCGTCTCCAGAACGACGAATTGTTCATTGAACGTAGTGGCCATTTTAAAATTTGGTCTGCGAGTATGATTCTTGGTATCATAACCCCTCTCCCATCTCTTTGCTTTGTGAATTTGGTGGTGGTTTCTCAAGTTCTCCATTAATTTCCTAAATATTGCAAAGTCACACATCGCGGTTGCCTTATTTTCGGTGTTTATATCAATACACTGCTTCAATCAGGGACGCTACTTGAAGAAGATAGTGCAGGTCACTCTAAATCAGTTTCATCCCTAAACTGAGATTCTGCTCGAGGTTTCTGTAATGCATATTGCAACTCTATTCCTCCCCCAACATTGTTATCAGCTCTGGCAGTGAACCATTGTACAGGCACTCCAGATAAAGTGGCAAATCGCAATGTGCACCAAGCATACTATCAGGGTATGCAAAGTCTGCCTCCATGACACATCCTATACTAGAATCCTCAGCTATATCTGAGATTTTACCTAAGCCATCGATTTCCTCTTTAATAGCAATCGAAAACCTTCAATTGGCAGAGGTTGTTGCATAGTGTGCCTGTACAAGTTCTCTACATCCAAGTACAGGAAGTAACTCAGATCGTTAGATGTAGTAAAATCTTTGATCTGAACACAGTGGCAAAAATCTCCTGCGAATCTTCCATTCGTAAGAGAGCAACATGTCGACATCGATCAGTAGTTCGATGTTGTCACGTGTTTTTTTCAACATGGCTCCCCTGAAGGTCGTGGCACGGTGTAGTACAAGGCAAGATCTAACGTTTATATTATCATGCACACACTATAGAATTTCTAGAACATATCTGCAAGCAAGTGTATATCCTTGTCCATACTCAGCTAAGTTAGATATTTTTAATTCCTGCCAAACATTCGGCGCATTCCCATACTCTACATCCCTTATGGCTCTGCCTGTAAGATTACCGGTGAATGTAGCTGTCAGGAAATGTGGTGACGTTGAGTATCTCCATCGAATTCAGGTATCTGAGTAGGAAGGCCCCTTTCTTCTTCAAGAGTCAATGTGCAGCCTGAGTTTCATTTCCTGCTGATGCCTCGTATTAGTAAGTTTCTGAAGCGATGTGTGCATAAAACGTAGTGAATGTAGGAACCACAGCGTAATGTTCATGGTAATTGAGTTGGAAAATGAAAAGTACTTTTCAAAGCTCTCAGGCAGGACACCTATCTTATAACTGCACAAGCCGAAGTCAGCTAAGTGCACAACGATGAAATGAGCATCACACCCACTCAAATTGCGCAAGAAAATGAATGTGTGTCATGGCACTTGGTATTTTCATGCATTATGTATTGCACCACGGAACTTGCCTGTTGGTTGGCAATGAGCCCTACGCACAGTTTCCACTTCTCTATCTAATGGCAGTAAACAAATGTGGCAGTCAACTGCATTCTTGTATAATTCATCACACTCCTACAATTTGGCTATGGGAATATTCGTGAGATAAATCAGATTAAACTGCTTTGCAAGTTTTTCGAGTTCAGAGAGCAACCATCTTGCGGAATTTTCCCCTACATACTGACACTCTGTGGAAGTTCTATGCGTGGAAATGGGATCAGCCTCCCAGTGCACCACTGGGGCGAGGAGTACTCAAAGTCAGCATACACTACCAAAGGGCAGCATTCCTGGTGGTGAAAGTTCTTAAATTTTAAGAATTTATGTTCCTCGTTATTTATTCCTGGCTATAGAAATCCCGCAGATTCTTCACTAATCACTCATTCGAAAGTAACAGAGTTCAGATATCATGTGGGATCCAATTTCATTTTCGAGGAGTTTATCTGTGGTGTCCCGTGCCTTTTGGAGAAAAACTTAGCTTTCTACATTTTTGCACAATAGTGCCTTCTGCTAAAAACATTCCTCCTCGTTCCTCTTCTCGCCTGTAAATGGTCACAACAGCGGGGCTAGCATCACAGGAGATCTTACCCGCGTTTTTCCAGGACGCTTTTGCGGCCCCTCCCCCCCCCCCCCCCCCCGTGCAGTATTACAACGTCTAGCAACTCATGGGAATGAAGAGTAAATGAAAGTAAGGTTACATCAGTCAGATATCGACAATCACTAGTACTGTTACTCATCTGATTACTTGGCTTCGATTAAATATACTGATCAAATGGGTCTTTCATTATGACTTTACATGTGTTAAGAGACTGTTTACGGAAAAACGATTGCATAACACGGATCAAGAGCAGTTGTATCAATAGCTGCAGAGTTTACAGCCCTGGCGCTGCGGACATCATCACACTCTTCGTGTGGATTCCTGTCTTATTGCAGACAAGTTTCTATGATCATGCACAGCTGAGCAAACAATATGTCTCTCCTCTCTGTCGCTAGTCGCAGGGGGCTGTGTAGATCATGGAAGGCGTTGAGTACGAAAGAACTAGCTCCCCTTATAGCAGCAGTTTATCGTAGGTCGCTTGAACAACGAAGGGTGTCTAGAGACTGGAAAAAAGTACAGGTCATTCCCGTTATCAAAAAGGATTGTAGGAGATGTAGGTCTGTATCGTTGACATCAATCTTGTATTTTTATGGAACATAATTTATGCTCATGCATTATGACGTTTTCGGAGAACGAAAATCTTCTCTCTAAAAATTAACATGGATTTCTCAAATAGAGATCTTGCGAAACTCAGCTCTCTGTGTTCTTCTACGAGTTCCACAACCCTGTAGACATCGACTCTCAGGCTGATTCCGTGTTCCCCGATTTCAGGGAGGCATTTGACACTGTCTTACATTAACACCGGGCATCGGACCATGTTTGCGACTGGATTCACGATTTCCTTGCAGATAGAAATCAGCACGTGGCCCTTAACGGAACAAACTCTACTGGTGTGAAAGTAATTTCGGGAATGCTCCAAGGCAGTGTCTCAGGACCATTACTGTTTGTAATGTATGTGAATGATCTAGTAGGAAGCGTCGGAAGCTCTTCAAGACTGTTCGGAGATGATGTGGTTGTCTGTAAGAAGACAGCAACGCCATTAGACAGTAACGATTTGCAGAAATACCTACAGAGGATTGATGAATGGTGAAGAAAGATAAGTAAATGTAACATATTGCCATACACAGTAAGGGAACTCCACCACCGAACATCTGTACCATTGATGAGAAATTCCTGGAAACAGTAACATCCTTAAAATACCTAGGAGATGCTATCGAGAGTGACCTTTAGTGGAGTGACCACCTAAAACAAATAGAAGGAGAAGCAGTCAGACTGAGAATCATAGCAAGAATCTTAAGCAAATGTAATTCATCTACTAAAGAAGTGGCACACAAAACGTTTGTTCGATCGAGTCTTGAGTATTGTTCATGAGACTGGGACTCTAGATAGGGCTGATAGAAAAGATAGAGGAGACGCAACGAAGAGCAATCGTTGCGGGATCTTTTAGGCCGCGCTAGCCAGTTACGGGGATGCTCAACAAACTCCAGTGGCAGACGCTACAAGGGAGGCATTGTGCATCACAGAGAGGTCTACTATTGAAATTTCAGGAGAGTTCTTTCCTGAAAGAGTCGGACAACGTTTTACC
The DNA here is from genome assembly GCF_021461385.2 of Schistocerca piceifrons. Classification (NCBI taxonomy): domain Eukaryota; kingdom Metazoa; phylum Arthropoda; class Insecta; order Orthoptera; family Acrididae; genus Schistocerca; species Schistocerca piceifrons. Next base: position 193,639,349 of record NC_060141.1, read on the forward strand.
TACTTCCCCATAAATCTCGCGAAATGGCCACAAGATGAAAATTCGGGAAATTAGAGCTAATACAGATGCTTACCGACAATTATTCTTCCCACGCTCTATGCGAAGATAGAACGAGGAGGAAGGTATCAGTTAGTGGTAGATGTAGATATAGATACCAACCGTAACGTTTTTATTCCCGCAGGTAGTTGCCTTTACAGAAGATGTTCAACATACCCAAATCCTGCTTGAACAGCCTCATATCTATGTTTAATGGGCTTTCGAAGGCGATCCCAAATTTCAGGAGTGTTGTGTATTTCCTCACAACGTGTAGCAATTCGATTCCGAAGGGATTCTGTGCCAGGCGCTGGAGACGAACGCACCAATGATTTTTAAATAGTCCCACAAGCAGAAATCAATAGGGTTCACATAATGAGCATGGATGCCAAATAATTTAGTCCCAACCACCCGTTCATCAATAAGGAAATATACGATTCCAATATCGGTGAGGCATAGGACTGAAGTGAGCAAAAGCGACATGGTGCAATAATAAATAAATAAATAAAAATAAAAAAGTGGGCTGGTTGAAGAACGAGCAGTGAAGTGTCTTCGAAAATGTGAGGTATTGTGCTTTCCAGGAGTTTATGTACGCCAGATCCGTAACCCTGTTTACAAATACGAGGGGTCCAACTAAACTATCACCAATGATGGTTCAAAATGGCTCTGAGCACTATGGGACTTAACTTCTGAGGTCATCAGTCCCCTAGAACTTAGAACTACTTAAACCTAACTAACCTAAGGACATCACACACACCCATTCCCGAGGCAGGATTCGAATCTGCGACCGTAGCGGTCTCACGGTTCCAGAGTGAAGTGCCTAGAGCCACTCGGCCACACCGGCCGGCTATCTCCAATGATCTTGACCCACATGTTGCACTTAGTAATTAGTTGGAACAATTACATAGGGGTTTTCATACGCTCATACATGCTTCTATGGAAATTTTTAATGTCATCCAGAGTGAACTGTGCATCTGTGAATAGTTTTAAGGTAGGTGATTTAGGATTCATAGCACACTACTGTGACACTGGTAGAACGTAATTTGTGCAGAGTAATCTGCTGGCGACATGTTGCAAATAATGACGATGCAACTGTATCCCTAGCAACAGTCTCCAGACAGTCATATGAGGAACATTCACTTGCAACGCTAACCTTGGTATGCTCGTGAAAGGAGTCCTGTGCACAGAATCCAAAATCTCTTTCTGCATATGTGGAACTATAGATCTCGATTGTCCACTCAACAAACCAGGAGATTTAAAATTATCACGAGCACACAGACGGCGATAGAGACCTTAAAATGTCTTCTGATCTGGACATCTTCACGATGGGTACCTCTGTTGGTACAAACGCCAAACCAGCGCAACATTGCCGTCGGCTTTGCCGCACACGAGGTGCAAATTTGACACCTCCTGATTTCAGTACATGTCGAAAGTGAAAGACAATGTTCATTGTACCTTTCACCTAAGGGTCAACTGTTCTGTTAATATCTTCTGTGAAGGGTACTACCTGCAGAAAGAATTATGTTCCGGTGTGTAGCAGTGTATACAGGGAGTTACAAAAAGGTACGGCCAAACTTTCAGGAAACATTACTCACACACAAATAAAGAAAATATGTTATGTGGACATGTGTCCGGAAACGCTTACTTTCCATGTTAGAGCTCATTTTATTACTTCTCTTCAAATCACATTAATCATGGAATGGAAACACACAGCAACAGAACGTACCAGCGTGACTTCAAACACTTTGTTACAGGAAATGTTCAAAATATCCTCCGTTAGCGAGGATACATGCATCCACCCTCCGTCGCATGGAATCCATGATGCGCTGATGCAGCCCTGGAGAATGGCGTATTGTATCACAGCCGTCCACAACACGAGCACGAAGAGTCTCTACATTTAGTACCGGGGTTGCGTAGACAAGAGGTTTCAAATGCCCCCGAAAATGAAAGTCGAGAGGGTTGAGGTCAGGAGAGCGTGGAGGCCATGGAATTGGTCCGCCTCTACCAATCCATCGGTCACCGAATCTGTTATTGAGAAGCGTACGAACACTTCGACTGAAATGTGCAAGAGCTCCATCGTGCATGAACCACATGTTGTGTCGTACTTGTAAAGGCACATGTTCTAGCAGCACAGGTAGAGTATCCAGTATGAAATCATGATAACGTGCTCCACTGAGCATAGGTGGAAGAACATGGGGCCCAATCAAGACATCACCAACAATGCCTGCCCAAACGTTCACAGAAAATCTGTGTTGATGACGTGATTGCACAATTGCGTGCGGATTCTCGTCAGCCCACACATGTTGATTGTGAAAATTTACAGTACATACTGACGAAACTAAAATGAACTCTAACATGGAAACTAAGCGTTTCCGGACACATGTCCACATAACATCTTTTCTTTAGTTGTGTGTGAGGGATGTTTCCTGAAAGTTTGGCCGTACCTTTTTGTAACACCCTGTATATCGAAGGACGTAACTCGGAAACCAAGCAGTGAAATTTTTACAGTCTACACGTGCGAAATTCTTATCTGAAATTAGATCCCCTATTTTCGAAACACCCTGCGTAGATGACAATGGTTTTATCTATTTTATGGCTGCACTGAACTGTTACTCATTTGTATATTCAAGCACGTAGTACACTTTATGCCAGTTTCACGTCTGCTTGCCCGCAGCCTTTATCCCAAGGTTGCAAATTGAATCACCAGACGACGTTACTTGGAAGACTAATATATCCATGTGCATGCTACCTATGCATTCAATAAATAAAATTTGGTTTATTTTTGGAAGAAACGTTGCGAGTTAGATTGCAAGGAAGCTACGAATTACACGTAGGCGAACAACGCCAATGTAGCGCAAATTACGTGCGTGGAAAATTACGTGCGGGAGATATGAATCATATTGACACTTAAGTTGATTTGCATTTGTTATTTCACGTCTTGAGCTACACTCTGCCATTAGATTGTAAAGTACTTCAACGGCGAACAGAAATACGTTTTACGGCTTGATTCAGTACAGAGAAAAAATGTATCTGATGACGGCATATGGAGCAACTGCCAGTCTAAACGTTCGTGAAGCCTGACGCATCCCACTGAAGACCGAAACAAGATTACGAGAGAGCGGCAGACCCGTGACGTCACTATAAGTGAACGAAATGCCGCGCGGCGGAACTACTTTAAAATGCGAACGAGCGGGGACACCGCAAATGGATTGCTCGCGAGACTCCTGTTATATATATTGCCGCTGTTTCCAAGTTTCCCCGTCCTAGTGGCTGCGGGGACGTATTTCAAATAGCGACTGAATGCATGATAAAACTCCTTCATCCGCCCCTTCCGCAGTCGCATCCCATAGATTTTCATGACGTCATCTGTTCTCGGGAGAGAATAAAGTTTGATAGTCACTTCTGAATTTCTGATCCGCTTTCGAATGGATACATCCAATCAGATCTCGAACTGGCGCTGTTTTTTCATCGATTGCCTCCGGAGGGGTGTGGGAGGGAGGGGGAGGAGGGGAGGTCAGGTGAGGGGCTACGGGGGGAGCGGGAGCGGAGGAACATGGCGACTGGTGGGGGATGAGATCGCCCCCAATTGAGTCCTCTGCGAGGTACGTTCTTTTTAGCGACTTTAGCGCTTGCTGCGGAGACAAAGGAAAATCAATTTGCCCTATCCGTCCGACGCGGTAGGGGGGGAGCAGTCGGCGGAAATTGCAGACGGAAAGAGAGGCGGGCACTCTGGTGCGAGCCCTCGAGTCGGACGTGGGCCCAACGCCGGCTACGCACCCGTCTGGGTTACACGCGAGCCTCTCTTAGTGATGGGACAACCGACTGGTTTTAACAACCACTTGGCTAGTCGATTGTTTCTTGGTTTAGTCGGATTTACAGTCTAATGTAACAATCGAATGAAACTAGTCTCTGAGGACAAGGCAGCTGTGTGAATCTTTTCAATCCGCACCAGGCTTGAGAGACAACGCGATAAGTACCTGACACTTACGACAGTCGCGTGTTACTTTCTCTCTCTCTCTCTCTCTCTCTCCAAGTTTCAGTCATTTGATTCACATTCTTTTTCAGCCTTCTTCGGTTGTACACGAACCATGACTGGGGTTGCCAACGTTTTTAAAAAACAGCAACCTATCTTATCTCAAGGAAAGGTGATGGAAAGCATGTTACTAAAAATGAAGAGTTTTCAAAATGTATGTAATTACTAGCTAATAAACCCAGCATAGCCCGGTTATACAGTTTGCCAATTTTCCATTAGAAACGGAAACCAAAAACGAACAGTATTTGTAGCGCAATATTGAAAAAATTTCATTTCTATGTATTCGTGAAAACATGTTTGAAATTATGAAACATTTTTCTGTACACTGGGTGCAGCTGCTTCGCTTGTCTACACGCGGTTTTGTAAACGAAATCAAATGGTTCAAATGGCTCTGAGCACTATGGGAATTAACTGCTGAGGTCATCAGTCGTCTAGAACTTAGAACTAATTAAACCTAACTAACCTAAGGACATCACACACATCCATGCCCAAGGCAAGATTCAAACCTGCGACCGTAGCGGTTATGCCGTTCCAGACTGTAGCGCCTAGAACCGCTCGGCCACTTTTGTAAACGTTTCTTTGGCAACGCGTCTCCATAGCTCTATAGACGGCTACAGCCAATCAGGGTAACTTTTTGTCAGTAAGGTTGTCTTTGTACCACACTACGTTTGTTTCAAATGGCCGGTATTCCTCTTACTTGCATTATTTTGCATTAAAAGGAGGCTAATACTTTTATTACACCTGTGATTTCAAGTTAGTATTTCAACTACTTTTCACCATCCTACAAGCTATTAGTTTTGTGATAATGTCGTAATTGCATTGGCTATGAAGAGAGCTTCTGATGACAGTGACTTAAGTTGAACAATGATAGCTCGATACGAATATCATGATATTTCAAAGCAAACTTACAAAACTGAACTATCACTTTGTTTTTACTTCTTATTATCACCTGATATCCTTTTGGTATGATCTAAATTTACCCACATCATTAGATATAGTAAAAACATAGTATTTTTAAGACTGGTCTAAAATTAATCGGAATGTTAGTTTAACTTTGTACCAGTATTAAACTAAAATTTTTCCCTAATAGAGCATAAGTAGTATAAATTTTCACTTCCCAAGCACTCACCGACTAAAAATGTAAAATGCTGCTATGTCCGTCATGATGTGCAATTTATTTTGCGTGCAGTGTTTCTTTAAAAGTGATACATAGTTAACCTGGTTGACTGTATTATTTTCGCCTACAGCCGTTTGCTCTTCGCAGTTGCAAGCCGTCAGAACCGCTGCCAGGTGTCACGGATTTCTTTGAATTGACTGGAATGCAGGAGCGTATTAGCAGTAAAGAATAAATGTATTAAAACTTCATGCATGATATGACATTTTTACACGAATCTCAGTGCTTACGAGTTCATATCTCCGGAACTACGATAGGTACGTGGTTCTCACACACACAGCGATTGTTTTGCAGTGAATACATAGTGTGTTGTGGGGTGATCACTCTGTTGTAGAAATAATTCAGAAGCCAAGATCGCTTAAATACTGTTTACTAGATGACCGGTTTCAATGCACTCAAGGTGCCATCATCGGATCTGAATGTAGCTTAACATGTATAAATCATTTGGATATAACGAAACATGAGGCAGACCAGCTGATATAAAATTATTGTCGCAGAAATAAAAACTAAAAAATTAAAAAACAACTGCTCTCATAGTCATTCTATTCCATCACATATATAGAATGACCAAGAGAGCAGTTGTTCTTTAATTTTTTAGTTTTTATTTCTGCGACAATGATTTTATGTCAGCTGGTCTGCCTCATGTATCGTTATATCCAAATGATTTATACATGTTAAGCTACATTCAGATCCGATGATGGCACCTTTAGTGTTTTGAAACCGGTCATCTAGTAAACAGTATTTAAGCGATCTTGGCTTTTGAATTATTTCTACACCGATTGTTGCCTGAGAGTGAAGATTACGTGTACCAGGTTTGGTTGAAATCTGTCCAGTGCTTGAGGAGCAGATGTGGAACATACACGCATACACACATCCATTTTTATAATATATATGAATTTACTCAAATCCGAATTTTTCGTACTTCTGGCACTAAATACGAATTTTTGATCGGTTTTAAAAGATTAATAATCGGTACTACATTATAAGTTTATGTTTAAATACTTATTTATTTAAATTTACTGAAGCTCTGTCTCTCTCTTCTCGTTGATTTCCACTTTTCACCGATAGTTATATTTCCGTAAGTGCTGTGGTGCCATGAGCAGAAAGGATATGAGGTAAAAAATTTAAATGTTTGTTGACCTAAAAACTTGCTTAACACATACTGAATTTTTTAGAAGCAATATCTCATATTAAACCTTAATTTTCTTTGAAGTTCTTTAATTAATGTAGTTTCATGGCATGAGTCATACTTGAAGATACTGTACGTCGCAATGAGTTTGTCTTGAGGATCACTTTTTATCCTGTTATATGATTTCTTCAACTCCCCAGCCGCTGGCCGTTTCGGTATACTGATACAGACACAAAGTTCAGTATTAAGAAAACGCCTTTTCGTAAACATGGACGAAAAACTGAACCACTCAATAAAAAGAAAATATCGGAACGGCAATAACAGTGACGACCGATGCTAACAGACTGCATTCAGCAATAATTATTTAACAATGGCAAAAGAATCGAACGTGTCCGCAGAGAAATGAATGCGCCGGGCTGCGTCGACTGTTTTAATGCGGCTGCTCTCACAGACTGGTTTCACTTTAAAGACTGAATGAATAATTCCATTGAAACTTAAAAAACTAAAACTACAACCGAGTGAGTCAACTGTTTTCTAATAACACAACTGAATCAACTGTTTTCAGTCGGTTGTTCCAATGACTAGCCGAGCTGCTACTTAGAGCTCTTGACGATTAATTTATGCGGTAGAAGAAGATTCAAATGGTTCAAATGGCTCTGAGCACTATGCGACTTAACTTCTGAGGTCATCAGTCGCCTAGAACTTAGAGCTAATTAAACCTAACTAACCTAAGGACATCACACACATCCATGCCCGAGGCAGGATTCGAGCCTGCGACCGGAGCGGTTACTCGGCTCCAGACTGTAGCGCCTAGAACCGCACGACCGCTCCGGCTGGCGGTAGAAGAAGAAAACAACGAAAGTCCCGATGGAGTTACTTCATATTATTTCTTTAGAACAACTTCACCACGTTTTTCAAGTTGTGTGAGTAGATCCTCGGCCATTTGATTCCAACTCCTTGCTGGTGTAAGAGTCTATACCACGGTACAGGCAGACATAAATTGAAAATTCTCAGATGTGCGAAATCAAAGTAACGCAGTGCCTTATTGGCCACTCCTATAATTTGCCAGAATATTTTCACCCAAGGTTGTAAATTATTCTCAGCTCTAATGTTGGCACTAAACAGGATGAAACATGGGTAATGAAGAAAAGGTATATAAGCGGGTTACAGTCATGTGAACTGGGGTTCACCGAAAGAAGGATAGGAGTAATAAGTAGAGATAGGTTGTGGAATGAAAGAGTACGGGAAACAGTGAAAGAGAAACTCTTGCTGGACGATTCCCAAGAAGATACATGAAATGTAGATACAAAGTAAAAGACCAAGAAGAAGATAAAGGGATAGATGATTGAAAGGTGTGAAGGAGTGTGTTGTAAAAAGAGGCGAAGGCTGGACCAGAATGAACACAGAAAATGGTGAGAAAAAAGGACTACATGGCGAGGCTAATGTTCCAAATAGACCCAGCCTGCGGCTGGAAACAGTTGAAGAAGAAGATGATGATGATGACACATAAAGTTACATAAATAGCTACTTTGCTTCAAGTACTGGATTAAAATGGCAGCTGAATAGTGGAAGAGGAGGAGCACTGGGTATAAAGTTTACTGTATTTCTTCTGATATACATATAAATACACATTTATAGACTGAACTCGAATTCCACTAATAAAATTTCGTTCGTCAAAGAGGTTAGAGGTGCCATTTCAAGGATTGCGCGGCCGCTCCCACCGGAAGTTCGAGTCCTCCCTCGGCCATGGGTGTGTGTTTTGTTCTTATCATAGGTTAGTTTAAGTAGTGTATAAGTCTAGGGACTGATGACCTAAGCAGTTAGGAATTCACACACATTTGGACTTATCTGGACAAACCTAGACGATATGGAAAATGTAATCGTAAATATACCTTGGTGGATATAACATGGAAGAAGAAAATAATAAGAGTAACCTGTCGACCATCATGATTTGAGAGCCCATTTGTTAATGGTTAAATGTTACTTTTATTGATAATATCTTCAGAGGTAGCAGAGATAAAATACAGGCAGCAAAAGGTGATTTACTTCTACAGAAACAAGGCTGTAGTTAAAAGAACCGAAGAACGTGAAAGGGACGCGGTAGTGAGAAGAGAGTGACACAGGGCTGTAGCCTATCCTAGGTGTTATTCAATTTGTACATTGTGGAAGCTGTAAAAGAAACTAAGGAGAAATTTTGCAAGAGGATTAAAGGAATTTGCCAATGATACTGCAATTCTCTAAAAGCTAACAAAGGACTCGGGAGAACAGTTGAACGGAGTGGATAGTATCGTGAAAAGAGTGTATTAGATGAACACCAACAGAAGTAAAACGGGGATAATGGAATCTAGCGATGCTGAGATAATCAGTTTAGAAAAAGGGACAGTAAAAGTATTAGCAGAAATTTGCTATTTTGGGAGCAAAGTAACTAATCACAGCCGAAGTAGAGAGGATAAGAGCTGCAGACTGGCAATGACAAGAAAATCGTTTCTGAAAAAGAGGAATTGTTAACATCTAATATGCATTTAAGCGTAAGATCATAATTTGTGAAGGTATTTCGAGTTCCGCCTTGTATGGAAGTGAAAGGTGGGTGATGAACTGTTCAGTCAAGAGGGGAACAGAAGCTTTTGACATGTGATCCTACAGAACAATGCTGAATGCTACGTAGGTGTCTCGAACAACAAATAAAGAGAAACTGAAACGACATGGAAAAATAAGAAATTTACGGCACAACGTGACTAAAAAAGGAGGTCGGTTGATAGGATACATCCTAAGGTATCAAGAAATCTTCAGTTTAGCAAAAGAACGAAGTGTGTTGGAGGGGGCTGGGGGAGTGTTGAGTGGGACCTAGACTTGAATTCAGCAGCTGGTTCAAATGGATGAAGTTTGCGGTGGGTATGTAGAGATGAAAAGCTTTGCTCAGAATAAACTAGCATGGAGAGTTGCGTCAAATCACTTTTCGGCTGGAGACAACAACAACAACAACAACAATGAGATACTCATATCAAAGACGTTACTATCCGACCACGATATTAATGCACTTGGCCACCTGTGGTCGTTATTGGAAATACCCGGCGACTTTACAAAGAACAAGTACAATCGTGACTAACGAAAAAGCATCACATTATGAACGATTTCATCACAGTTGAGCATATACCATCGAGTGGTTTAGCATGTCCTCGTGACTTATAATAATAAAAACTCACGATAAGCCCACCGAAGTACCTTAAATCTCAGGTGCAATGATATTGTGGTCGACTAATTTCTACTGTCTTGCGTAATTGTAGTGGCAAAGGTTACACGTTACATCGAGCTTTGTCAACTAATGTAAGACTTTCAAAGTAGCTTCCTTGGACTCAACAGTCATTTTTCTCTTAGTGCTTTCGTTAGTCAGATATCAATAATCATTTCGTGACAGCAAGCTGACATTTTAATATAGGTTTACTGCTTGGTGGATAAACTATTAACAAATCACATTATAAAATTCCTGGTAAATTGTGTAAATTTGCATCGGCACATTGCTTCGAATATGTAATAAGCTGAAAAACAAGACTCACATCAGGAGATCGCATTTATTACTAACAATGGTCGATTGTCTTCACGAATACGAAAACTGTTAGACTTCCTGTTTTAATGTATACTTGATCAGTGAGAAACAAACTTAAAATAAAAACAGTTTTGACATAGAATTTCACATATAATCTGTGTACATTTTGAAATAGTCATTTATCCCAATCTGTTTGAACTAACACACATCCAATCTGTATATGATATATCTTTCTGTCTGAGTGGGATATTAGTAGCGATATCTGATTATTAGCCCACCCAATGTTAATTTAACGCGATGCTTGTTTGTTACTGCTCACTTGCTTTCGCGAAACTTTATGGCCAATGTTTCAACCTTTTCAATAAAAACAGTACGTTTGTTAGTAGCGCGATACTCGTGCACCCGTTGATGGAAAATGTCAATTAAACTCACTGAAATTCTACTTACTCTTAGTTATTTGCAGTACTCGAAATTTGGTGCACTTCAACTGGTAACATAAGCTTTCACCAAAATTAAATCATTATAAAATTGCTGGTGAGTTCCTCCATACGAAATGACTTCGGGACACTCTGCTTCAACGCAATCACACACGCCTCCCTTTTCAAAAGCCACGTTGTTATTCCGTAACAACGCACGAACGCGACCGTCGTACGGCTTAGACCCGGTTAAACGTGAACGTTTTCGGCACTGTTAGCGCCTATTTGCAGGATCCTATAAGCACACTGTAGACCACGAAGTTGCGTAGACTCGCTGTCATTACCTTATTGCTGCATGTTGCACGGAAACGAAGACAAGACGGTCACATGCGTGAAAGCGCACACGATGATATACGAATGCTCCCGATCGATCACGAAGCGTTCAGTCACAAGTACGGTTCCAAACAGAGACGACATGTGCGGGAGTGCAGTTTCCGGTTCCTGCGGCATGCTGACTAAGCGATTTTGAGAAGAAACAAATTATAACGTGCAAAGAACAGTTTAGTGTTTTAAATGAACTACACGAGCTGAACAACAGGAATAAACATAATACAGCATCAAGCGAAATACTCTGAGATGACGAAAGTCATGGGGTACCTAACACCATCGTGCGGGACCTCCTTTTCCTGGCGTAGTGCAGCAGTTCGACGTAGCATTGACCCAGTAAGTCGTTGGAAGTCTACTGAAGAAATTCCATGCCTTCATAGCCGTCCATAATTGGGAAAGTGTTGCCGATGCAGAATTTTGTGCATCTCTCGATTATGTTTCATAAATGTTCAGTGGGATTCATGTCGGGCCATCTGGGTGACCATATCAATCGCTCGAATTGTGCAGAATGTTCTTCAAACCAATCGCGAACAATTGTAAACTGGCTTGCATGGCGCATTGTCATCCACAAAAATTCCATCGTTGTTTGCGGACATGAAGTCCTTGAATTGCTGCAAATATTCTCCAAGTAGCTGAATATAAACATTTCCTGTCAATGATCGGTTCGGTTCGACCAGAGGACCCAACCCATTCCACGTATTTACAGCCTATACTATTACGGAGCGACCACAAGCTTGTGCCAGTCTCCAACCCTACTATCAGCTCTTACCAAGTGAAATCAGGACTCGTCTGACCAGGCCACGGTCTTCCAGTCGTCTAGGCTCCAACCGATGTGGTCACGAGCCCAGGGCCCCTATTCTGTACCTTTCCGCCATTTTGCTGATCGCTTCAGTACGCGAGCCCACCGAACGGTCTTGTTTTCCACACAGAGCCCCAACAGTATTCAGTAAGCATTTCGAAAGCGATGCCGAACGGTCCTAGCGAAGCGAAACGCTGTTGTCAGTTCTTCTCGCGCCAACCAATGAAAAGCAGTCTTACTCAGATCCGCGCACGCGCACTGCAGCGCAACAGCGGCACGAACTCGAAGCGGCTAGCAGCCGACACAGGAATGCCATTCTTCACACTACCGAAAAGTGTGGTTGAGTACGTAACACTGTTCAAATTTCACTGACCACGGGCTTCCATGAATGCATGATAACGACAGAATATTGACTGTGTTCTGGAAACTGTCGTAAATGTCACATTATTGATTTTATTCCCATTCACACGACGTCTTGTTTTGGATTTTACGTTTCGGAATATGAGTTAGGAATGGAGTATAGTACCATTTTGTACAAATACATCTACATAAACACCCGAAAAATTCGTCATTTTGTCTGTTTTCCGTCGTTCCTTAGTTGCTTCAAAATTCATGGAGGTACGTTCCGTCTACGCAACTAATTGAAGGCAATTTATTTATTGCCATTCGCGATCCGCTTCCTTTATTCGTGATGATGCTTCATAAATAAAAGAAGCGAAACGCGTATGGGAATAAACTCAATTCAAGTAGTTGCACAGACGGTACACATCTCCACGAACCCGAATAATTGTTTAAGAGAGTGTTAAAGAATAAGAAGATGTGTAGAGTGTGGTTGTAGCTCGATCCTCGAGATCCAAATGGTGAAGTAGCCTACTTCCCTATATGAAACATCAACAATTTGGTTCATAAAAACAAAATTTAAAAAATCGCCTTTTCAAGAGCGTGTTGCGAGTGCAGCTATAGAAGTTCGTTGCAGTTTATAACACACATCTGATGAATCAAAATGTTTCATATACGGTGATACAATCTGAAAATATTGTAGTGGGAACCTTTCATCTCTTTCTACTGCTGTTAACGATTCGATCACAAATAAATATTTATGATAAGCTTGATAATAAAAACGATTGTTGCTAGTTTCATTCACAGTAATTTACGTTGTGCACTTAGTATCCTGTCTGACCACACTCTCGGAAATCGCTACGTATTCGAAAAAAAAAAATGATGAATTATTTGTGACAAGAAGAAGTATAAATGTCACTGTCACTTGTTTCACGCGCGGTACTTTCATCTTTCATTTTTTGAACATATGGAAGTCACGAAATCGGAGATACTCGTTACTGAGAAGGCGCGCACTTACGTGTAAATTACAACGAGTATTGAAGAAAAATGCTTAACTTTGACTATTAAAGAAGTCTTATAATGTGTTGCAAACAATAAGAGGAAAAAAAATATTATCGCATCTAGCAGTATACGAACCTATGTCCTTTAACACAGCAGTTTTTTTAAAGGAAAATAGGAGAAAGAGAAACCCTTATTATTCACAAAACCATTGTCCTTTTACATTATAACTGTCGTGTGAGGAACCTCGCTGCCGTCCTACCATGCAGCATGAAATAATAAAGTCGAAGTGGGGCCACCTCCGGCACCCTGAAAAAAAGTATTATAGATATTAAAACAAAATTCGAAGTAACATTCCATTGCTAACTGTGCAAGTGTTAGTTCTTCCTAGGTCGCATACTAGCGTAGTTGTCCTTAGCTGATCACTTTATTTGGTCGGTTTCACAACGATAGCACCGCCGCTCACCTTTGGGTACCAGGCACACCACAAGTATATGGCGGGTCCGCAAAAGCCGTTACTAGGAAATTGGCATACCAATCCTTGTACTTTCGTAGCCGTAACAGTTTTGTGTGTCCATCTTGCAAGTATTTCCAGTAATCCAGTACGCTCAGACGAGTGTCTCTATATACGGAATGGACCGTCATACCTGTGATCCACGCCACTGCGTTCGTCTTATAACGCGAAAAATAGGTTTCCTCTGGAAAAAAATACTATGTCGAAAGAAATTGCCGTATAGATAGTGCACCGCATGAATGCTATTATCTTCCTTGCTAGAGTCCAGACAGCCAACGCCTCGCCGCAGACCAGCAGATGGTCGTCCGTATCCAGCAAGCCGCATTGCTGACACATAGGCGAATCCGCCAAATGTATTGCGTACTTTTTATCATTCGTAGGGTATTTCAGGTTGACTACAATGTACCATGTTGACCTGATTGTTGTAGGTAGGTGGGGGTGGCGTACCGTGCGCCACACCACTTGCCAATTTACGGCTGGATGTTTCCGTTCCACACTGTTCCGGTCGATCTGTCGAAGAAGCAGATGGTACACGTCCTTCGATGTCGACTGTCGGGACGTCGGTAAACGCTCTCGAACGTAACTGTGTTCATCGATGAACGTGCGCACATACGTTAACGGGGGCGATATATGGCAGACACTGGCTGGGGGAAGATGCGATGTTGGTACCAGTTCTTCGAAGATCGTCCCCGTAAGCGAGTGATTCCTGTTGCGCCACCGTTTTAACATAGTATTAATATACGTGGCATGAGCCTTCTCGCGCACATTCACCAAACCAGCGCCCTCTTCTCGCGCTGGGAGGGTAAGCAAGTTGTACTGTACCTTAAAGAGCTGTCCCAAACTTACACTGTAGCCAAAACCCGCCTGAATCCTCATAGCCATCATGCGCGACAAGAGGAGAAGGTGTGTCAGGTGGCACATCATGGGCTCGAGATAAAGGTTGACGAGTAACGCTCGCTGCAGCATATCCATCGACCATAGGGCATTTAGTCGTACTGACGTGCGGACTCTGAGCAACAGCCGTCGGTAGTTGTCCGCAGCCGTTCCCGCCGTCTCCTTATGAACACTGATACCCAAACAGCGGAAGGTTTGCAACAACAGGTAAGGGTCCTTCCGTTCATGGTTCTAGTCCACGCCCAACATGCATGAATTGTGATTTTACAAAGTTGACCTCGCTGCCAGCTGCCATCCCATACGTCTGTAGCCAATCCAGCGCTGACTGAGTCTCCCCCTCATTCCGGACGAGCAACACAATGTCATCCGCGTACGCTCTGCATTTGAATGATAGATGCCTTAGGGAGATACCGGTAAGACGGCGGCGAAGGCCCGCGGGGCACTGTTCTAAGGCGATCGCATATAGGAGGATCGACAAGGGGCAACCCTGTCTGACTGATCTTAAGATGTTAAAATACTCAGTTCCCTCTCCGTTGATCACCATCGCTGATCTGGTGCAGTGCAACATCCGAATCACTGCAGTGGTCAATAATGGCGATACATCCATCCTGTTCATCACCGCCTCGAGGTACACATGATCCACGCGATCGAAAGCATGGTCGAAACCTACAGCAACCAGTGCCCCCCGGAGGCGGCGTGCAGCCGCGAGGGCGACGACGTCGCGATAGTCTCCCAAGGCTGTGTGGATTTTACTGATGCCGCCAAGACAAGTCTGATCGGCACGTATTCGATCCGCCAGCGACGTTTTGATATTGAAAGTTTACCGTCTTACCTCCTTGCCTAGGGACGCCAGGTGAAAGTTGATGTCAAGCCCCGAATCAAAATTGCGCAACGGATAACTGGGGAGAGCAGCTTGAGAGCGCTACCTAGAGAGTGTGTCCTTTCTGTACGATACTAGGCAAGGGGCTGGAGGGCTCACACGCTGATGTGTGGGTCCCTGCATTCTATATCTTCTATTTTTAAATGAATTCCTTTAACTGGACTCCTATGTGATTTTTAACGTATGTTAAAGATTGATGACAATTGATTACGTATTTATTTTAAATATTATCACTTGACTTTACAGCGATAGCAGCAATTGTTTCAGTTTACAGATATTACAATTTTACAACTTATAGCTCGGTTATATTATATACTAATCTGCACGCACATTTCTACGGGTAAGACGGAATTGCGTTGGCCAAATGTATACCACCAAAGTCTCCCATTATTTTACATAGGGCATACACTATGTGAGGAGGATAACGGGCAAACTGGGGACCAGATACATTAACACATGGGGTCAAATTTCCTAAATTAACGAGATCATTCATTTCCTTACACAATCCGAAGCTGGAAATAAAAGAATTAGAACAAATATTCAAATACCTCTCATCCATGCGTGAACACTGAGACAGACGCACTGAGGGCACGTCTGCTCACTTACCCGTCTTCTGTAACACCCTCCAGAATATGGCGGGCACCCGGAGGTCTTCCTGGGCCCCGTTGGAGGGGGTGGTCGAACCACTTGGCCGTGACCAACCTCTCCACCCCAAATCTTGTGGCACTGGAAAGTCTTTGACTTTTACCAGCCGGTGCTGTCTCTCTGATCCCCTAGCCAGGAGTAAGGTTGGCACTACATACTACAGAACTACTTCCCAACAAAGATTTGGCCACGCTTTGCGGAAAGGTGTGAGGAGGATTAGGAAAGTTCATGTGCAGATTCACATCCACGTACAAAAAATGCATAATACATGACACATATAAATACGCATTATGAAGCCTGACACATTTCTTTCCACCCGTCCACATGGGTTCTGTTGCACTCGCGGCCGGCTGCGTCGTGTAATAAAATTGGCTGCCTCTGTTTCTATTTCCCGGTGCGAGCGAGCAGCGAAACCTGCTGCTTATAGAGCGGAAACTACTGTACCGTTTCAATATCACTGCCCAGTATGCGCATGAAGATCTTGTAGTCACTGTTAGGAGGGTCAAGGGGTGGTAATTATAAGCCCGTTTGCCACCACGGGGCTTGGGTATCGGTATCACGAGCCCTTCCGTGAATTTAATATGAACCGGTACTTCTTGCTGCAGAAGCTCATTAAACATGCATAATCACATCGGTGTCATAATGGTCACAAAGGTACGGCAAAATTCCAACGGGATTCCGTCTGGACCTGGGGACTTGTTGCAGGCACCTCGTGTAATCGCTTCCTCCAGCTCTTCACACGTAATTTCAGATAACACGTCCGCTTCCCCGTTCACACTCGTCGCGTCTAGGATCTCTTCCAGGACGTTCCCCAGCTCCTTCTGACCCTTCCAGTTGCTCGCATTTTTCTTTTTTTTTTTTTGGTCATCAGTCTACTGACTGGTTTGATGCGGCCCGCCACGAATTCCTTTCCTGTGCTAACCTCTTCATCTCAGAGTAGCACTTTCAACCTACGTCCTCAATTATTTGCTTGACGTATTCCAATCTCTGTCTTCCTCTACAGTTTTTGCCCTCTACAGCTCCCTCTAGTACCATGGAAGTCATTCCCTCATGTCTTAGCAGATGTCCCATCATCCTGTCCCTTCTCCTTATCAGTGATTTCCACATATTCCTTTCCTCTCCGATTCTACGTAGAACCTCCTCATTCCTTACCTTATCAGTCCACCTAATTTTCAACATTCGTCTATAGCACCACATCTCAAATGCTTCGATTTTCTTCTGTTCCGATTTTCCCACAGTCCATGTTTCACTACCATACAATGCTGTAGTCCAGACGTACATCCTCAGAAATTTCTTCCTCAAATTAAGGCCGGTATTTGATATTAGTAGACTTCTCTTGGCCAGAAATGCCTTTTTTGCCATAGCGAGTCTGCTTTTGATGTCCTCCTTGCTCCGTCCGTCATTGGTTATTTTACTGCCTAGGTAGCAGAATTCCTTAACTTCATTGACTTCGTGACCATCAATCCTGATGTTAAGTTTCTCGCTGTTCTCATTTCTACTACTTCTCATTACCTTCGTCTTTCTCCGATTTACTCTCAAACCATACTGTGTACTCATTAGACTGTTCATTCCGTTCAGCAGATCATTTAATTCTTCTTCACTTTCACTCAGGATAGCAATGTCATTAGCGAATCGTATCATTGATATCCTTTCACCTTGTATTTTAATTCCACTCCTGAACCTTTCTTTTATTTCCATCATTGCTTCCTCGATGTACAGATTGAAGAGTAGGGGCGAAAGGCTACAGCCTTGTCTCACACCCTTCTTAATACGAGCACTTCGTTCTTGATCGTCCACTCTTATTATTCCCTCTTGGTTGTTGTACATATTGTATATGACCCGTCTCTCCCTATAGCTTACCCCTACTTTTTTCAGAATCTCGAACAGCTTGCACCATTCTATATTGTCGAACGCTTTTTCCAGGTCGACAAATCCTATGAAAGTGTCTTGATTTTTCTTTAGCCTTGCTTCCATTATTAGCCGTAACGTCAGAATTGCCTCTCTCGTCCCTTTACTTTTCCTAAAGCCAAACTGATCGTCACCTAGCGCATTCTCAATTTTCTTGCTCGCATAGAGTCTGCTAAAATGATCCGTGAACGCCTGTGCTATGCCCCTTTGTGTTGGAAAACGACGGCCATCGCCGAGATCGATCTCATGAACTAACGTCCTTCGTTTTCTTCTTCTTTCCTTTATCACATAATGCATCGAGGGGAGCTCGTTGGACAGGCAATCCTGCGACCTCGCGTTTAGCATCACACCCGCCATCCTCAGCGTCGCAAGTGGTCGTGCGCTGCCATTGAGAAACCTCCTTCCCGTAACCTATTAACGTCCTCCGTAAAGCTGGCTTCGCGCGCTCGATCCACCACTGAAGGACGGAACCGTAAGAATTTCGTCGACGGAGGTAGCCATGCCACGCGTCCTCCACCATGCATCGGCGTTCTGCATCACGCAAGTAGGAGACATTCGTCTTCCAATTACCTCTCCGTCTCCATACCTGCTGTCTATCAAGGTTAACCGTAAAAATATGTGCCTCGAGGCCTGTAAACGCTGTTGTCCGTATTTCTGCGTTCATCGTCGACATCGGTAACGCCCTTGAAACGTAGATCCGATCCAAACGGCTCGCGGAGTGTCTCGTAAAAAATGTATATTCTGGTTGGTTGAAATATTTCAAGTCCCATGTGTCGACTAATTCCATCTCGTTGACCAGCTCCCAAAGTTCTTGGCTAGGAGTATAGTTAGGATATTGGTCCTTCCTGTCGAGCACACAATTAAAATCTCTGCCGAATATGCAAGCATCGTACCGTCCCTGGAACAACGGTTTAACCTCATGAACGTAAAAATCTGCTCTGTCCCTTCTCTTATCCGAGCCTGACGATGCGTATATATTGATCAAACGTATTCCACCTATGGTCACGGCCGTACCACGGGCAGAAGGCAAATACTATACTTCGCTTGCACTTATCCCTTCCTTCAATAGTATCGCTGTGCCAACGCCTCTCTCGTCACACGGGGAACAGTAAATGTCGTAACCGTAAAAGTTCGAGAGGGGAAGTACCCGAAATTCCTGTAACAGCGCTATATCTAAATCTGCAACCTTTATCATGTCATTGAGCATCTTGATTTTTACCAGCGTCCCATTGCTATTGATGTTAACAGACCCTATCCGATAAGCTTGTAGCATGGCTGTCAACGTAGATAGGGCACCTTACGGTCGCTAATTCTTCCGTACACAGGCTGCTTTCGTACTAACGTCCCCCGCCGTCCCCTCATATGGTCTGCCGTTGTTCCGTGCATTCTTCCGGTCTTATACAGTGAGAGAGTGTGGGAGCAGTTCCTCCGGCATCATCTGTTCGCACGGGGGTGGCTCTTCTGACCAGTCCCCTAGCGTCCCATCGTTGTCGTGCGTCGTAGGCGCCGTAGCCTCCTCAGTAGCCTGTTGCCGTCGATCGAACTCCTCCTCTGTTTCTGGAACATCGTCATCGGAATGTCGTGTCGCCGTCCTGCTGACCACCCTTGCACCCACGCTAGGCAGTTCTTCTGCATCCATGGTTGTCTGCTTTGTATCCGAAAACGCCTCGGAATTGCCTGCTACATTCTCCACCGTGAGGCGACGCTTCTTCCGGCGTTTTGGTGATCACTGTTTCCGTTGCCGGGCCTCGGAATCAGAGGTCAGCATGGCCTCTGGTTATTCGTGGGGGACGTCGGAATCTGCGCCGTCGTATTATCGACGTCTATAAGTGCTTTATCTGAGGGGGCCGCAAGCGACACCGAAAAGAGGGCGTCCTGTGACTGCTGTAGGTGATCCAGCGCAACGTCGTCCTCACGTGGCTCGCCACTATCTGCCTCTGTCTGTGTGTTCTGGTACGCGCCTGTCTCGCGGCCCACGTCATCGCGTAATGCGGCGACATAACTCATGGGGAGCACAGTCAGAGGCAATGTGAGGGGTGGATCATCCCGTGGCAGCCGTAACAACCTTCCTTGAGTACACTCAGAACGGACGTGTCCCTCCTCCCGACACCCAGAGCACGTCTTTGGTAGTCCGTCGTAGATGACAAAAAATGGTTCAAATGGCTCTGAGCACTATGGGACTTAACATCTATGGTCATCAGCCCCCTAGAACTTAGAACTACTTAAACCTAACTAACCTAAGGACAGCACACAACACCCAGCCATCACGAGGCAGAGAAAATCCCTGACCCCGCCGGGAATCGAACCCGGGAACCCGGCCGTGGGAAGCGAGAACGCTACCGCACGACCACGAGCTGCGAACGTAGATGACAATCGCCCTACAACCAGCGATATGCAAATATGAAGGAACGTGTTTTCGGAGTTCGATCCATATTTGTCTGACGCCATTGAGGACAGGATACGTTTTGAAAGTCGCCCATTTTTCAGCCACATAGGATATGACCGTTCCGTAAGGACGCAGGGCGTCTGTCACCAATTCTTCTGGCACTTCGAATGGAAGCTCAAAGACGCCGATCGTTCGTAGTCCCATGCCAACGTGTTCAACTGTAACCGCTCCAACATTCCCGTCCGAATGACAGAAACGAAGTCCTTGACGGTGTCGGAGTAGTAGCTCGTCACATGCCACTTCGTTGATGAGTTTAACATAGACCACCCTGCTGACTATAGGTAAGTGTATTCCAATTCGATTTTTACCTCGTCGCGTAAATAACATTCGATCTCGTAAGCCTTCGGTCGAGCAAATTCGTTAACAAAACTAAATTTCAGTGTCGATTTGCGGAATGGCAAGGCCATGATTCGTTCTATGTATTACCGCGGAACACCGCTACACACTTAACACCGAGCGAGGTGGCGCAGTGGTTAGCACACTGGACTCGCATTCGGGAGGACGACGGTTCAATCCCGTCTCCGGCCATCCTGATTTAGGTTTTCTGTGATTTCCCTAAATCGCTTCAGGCAAATGCCGGGATGGTTCCTTTGAAAGGGCACGGCCGATTTCCTTCCCCATCCTTCCCTCACCCGAGCTTGCGCTCCGTCTCTAATGACCTCGTTGTCGACGGGACGTTAAACACTAATATCCTATCCTATCCTACACTTAACACCTCTCGCGCATACGTGCGGCAGGGACGTAAAACACCTCCCGAACCGCTGCCTCGCTGAAGGCTGACTGTCAGTTCGTTGACTTACCAACTTCGCCACTACAGCTTGCGTGGTACTTGCGCTTTATTTTATATAATTCCATTCAAGAGAGACGTAGGCTGACTTCGTTGCCGAATGATGCGGGCGTAAGCCGTAAATGCATGAAATTTTGGAAGGTTTCTTCTACATGGCTTCACAAAATTCCTTTGCATTATTACTTAAAAGTTTGATAAGCCTTTAGCTAGTTAATAAGTAAACCATTTGCGGAAAAGAATACGCGAAGTCACTTGTAATCTCAGATATCACTCATGTAACATACGTAACAAGAGCCGATGTCTTGATATTTAATGATCTTTAAACTCTTAATTGCATAAGATAATAGGTATTTTGAGAGAATATTGACCGAAAGCGTTTTTTTATGTTGTGATCATACACAGTAACAACCTAACCTAACCATATTTCTAATGAAGGAAAATAGTCTATTATGAACTCACTTTCCAACCCGACGAGTCCTGTGGTGATTCTTTAGTAACACAATCACTAAACCGAAAGCTAAAATCGCTCAATATGTTTAAAATAACAAATTATAGTTGTAAATAAGCCACAGCTCACCGAACGACAAGACCACATCGAAATCCAAAACCTCTCGGTACAGTTGTCGAAAAATCGGTGGAAAGACCGTTCGGTAATAGGTCTCAGAAGCTTACTGAATAGTAAGTTCGGATAAAGAACCGAAAATGACGTCACTACCGAGACTGACCTACTGCACCGATCGGCATGAACTATATAGAATAGGGCAGCCAAAGTCGTGCCTCACAACGAAGGGACTCGCGTCGGTCGTCTGCTGCCGTAGCCCACTAACGCCAGATTTCGCCGCACTGTCTTAACGGATACGTTCGTCGCACGTCCCACATTCATTTCTGCGTTTATTTTCACGCAGTGTTTCTTGTCTGCTAGCACTGACAACTTAAGCAGACACCACTGCCCTCGGTCGTTAAGTGAAGGCCGTCGGTCACTACATTGTCCTCTGTGAGAGGTAGTGCTTGAAATTTTGTATTCTCGGCACACGCCTGACACTGTGGATCTCGGAGTATTGAACTCCCTAACGATTTCTGAAATGGAATGCCCCATGTGTGTAGCTTCAACTATCATTCCGCGTTAAAAATCTGTTAATTCCCGTCGTGCGGCCGTAATCACGTCGGACATCTTGAAACATGAACCACCTGATTAAAATGACAGCTCCACCTAGCACTGCCTTTTATACTCTGTGAGCGCGATACTGCAGCCACCTGTATACGTGAATATCGCTATCCCAAGACTTTTGTCAACTCAGAGTATGCTGTGCGCTCAGAGAGTATAGGTTGGAGACTTATTTCATACTGTCGGGGGACATGTCGTGGAGACGTCAAAGTGAAGTAGCGTTGGCAGGGAGGATATTTACATACTTGTCATAGGAGTAATTGTGTTCCACATTACAGCCTCCTGCTCTGCTTCGTTAATTTCTGTCACTCAACATCCGTCCCCAGTTGAAGTTGGCAAAGAGTATTCGTACGCAAAAGGCGGTATTTTCGGAGAAATGTCAAACTTCCCCTCGCCTTCAATCTGATCGTCATTTTCTGCCCATGTCTCAAAAAATGGTTCAAATGGCTCTGAGCACTATGGGACTTAACTTCTGAGGTCATCAGTCCCCCAGAACTTATAACTACTTAAACGTAACTAACCTAAGGACATCACACACATCCACGCCCGAGGCAGGATTCGAGCCCTAGCGGTCGCGAGGTTCCAGACTGTAGCGCCTAGAACCGCTCGGCCACTCTGGCCGGCCCCCATGTCTCATTCCTAATCCATTACACATGGAAACATTTCTGTACGTCTGTCTTGCATTTGCAGCGCCAGCTCTGCACCCGGTAGCCAAAATTGTATCTAATTTTTTTCAGTGCCATACGATAATTACAGCTCACACTGTACCTCTGTGAGGAGCTGCACTTTAATTATAACAACTCCGTAGCTTACCTTTGTGTATGCATTGCTGGTATGCGCTTCGTGGTGCATCTGACTACACATGATTTTTCCCATTCGCGTTTTTGCGCACGCATTGTTGCGCGCTTTAGGGAATGTGTAACGGACAGAAAGAGAACATAAAATTGGAATGATGCTGCTTCAGGTACTGACATCTGACAGGGCATTAATTTAATTTTCTTCCATATTGCCTTCATATGAATTCGCTTGAACAAAATTTTGAAGTAAACTGGGAAGGGGTGCATCAGTTGATTGTCATCGTCTGAGTGAAGGCACGAAGAAGCGTCGACGGCGTCCATTCCCACGCAAACTTTTCGGAGCGCGTTCAGTTGCCTCCGTTTTGCCAGTAACGCCCCAGACCGACAGGAGAAGAGAAGGCCAGACAGGTCAAGATGCGCCGCCATTTTTCGGAACGATCGCGCGGGGTCGACGTCCGCGCTGTTTACGCCGCGCTGCGGCTCCGGAAGACACGGAGGAACCGCAGTTCGCGAGAACGACCACTGCAGTACGAATTTATGAGAAGCGCTGTACCATCGGCGCCGTAAGTGGAAGCGAGTCGCCGTGATGGCGGCAGTTCCCCCCGATGCCACTCGCTTTGAAAGACCCGCGGAGCAGAAAGAATGCCTTCTCCCTCATCGACTCGTTCCTGGGCCCGAGATAAAGCGAACTCCTCCTATATAAGTTTTAACTCGGCGCCGCTGTCGCCGGTATTATTATTGCCTCTTAGGGCCGGGAATCGATGTCTGATATTTGCGATGCGACGCGGCGGCGTACATCAGCGAGCGCGCGCCACGTGAATGGCCAATAAAAAGCATTCGGTACCGCCTCGCGTCTGTCCCCAATGACCGGCACGCCGCCGCTACAAGCCGCGGTTATGGGTCGCCTGCCCGCGCCGCGCGGGTTTCCTTCTCTCGCCAAACATCCCTAAACGCTAACGACACGGGACTAGGACTCCGTTTCAGAAGCTCCGGAAAATACCGCTCCAACTGAACGACGAGCATGCTTTCTGCTGCCGCTAACGAGGCATGCAGGAAGTGTGACAGCGAAGTACAAACCCAGTTCTACGTCAGACTCAACTACGGATATCGCAGTGATCCGTTAACGCTCGACTTGGACATAGCCGGTTCCAGTCTCACAGAAAATAGAATCTTTCGTCATTGAAATTGGGCCACCGAGGGGACTGTTTAGACGGACGGAGTGGCCATGCGGTTCTAGGCACTACAGTCTGGAACCGAGCGCAGGTTCGAATCCTGCCTCGGGAATGGATGTGTGTGATGTCCTTAGGTTAGTTAGATTTAATTAGTTCTAAGTTCCAGGTGACTGATGACCTCAGAAGTTAAGTCGCATAGTGCTCAGAGCCATTTGAACCATTTTTTTGAGGGGACTGTTTAAGGCAGTGGTCGTCAGTGTTTCAGATCAAGAGTCAATACTGACATTTTTGGGTAGCAACTCGGACCGCACATGTACCGATATTATTATTAATCAGTATGTTGCTCCCCCCCCCCCCTTCCCCACCGGCCGGGGTGGCCGAGCGGTTCTAAGCGCTACAGTCTGGAACCGCGCGACCGCTACGATCACAGGTTCGAATCCTGCCTCGGGCATGGATGTGTGTGATGTCCTTAGGTTAGTTAGGTTTAAGTAGTTCTAAGTTCTAGGGGACTGATGACCTTAGAAGTTAAGTCCCATAGTGCTCAGAGACATTTTGAACCCCCTTCTCCGAAATAGACTAGTAATAGAATTGGTGCGACAAACTGGTTGACAGCTGACTTTCAAGTGGGGACCATTCGGAAACTTCGTGTCGACTGTTCTCTGCTTCGGATTGCTGCCACCCTCAGTGACCCCAAAGATGTAACCTGTAATTGTCCAAAAGAGTGTTGTTGTGATGTCTGTTGGAATGTGACCCACCTACGGTTGTTCAGGCGTCGTGAGGAGGTGGACCATGTAGGCTACATGTTTCTGTGGTCGCCGTTACTCACCTCTAGTAATCGTTTGACTGGACCTTGTTACTCTATCTTGAGGCAGCAGACTGTGTTCTCGAAGATGCCAAGTCCATGCCATCTATAAATCTTAAGCATCAGTCGCTACAAAATGAAGTCACGTGCTGCTTCTTTATCGCGCAGTTATTGTACCTCTATTATATACATTCCATTTTAGATCTTCTAACATTCAGCGTGGTGTCTGTTTGTTCTAAGTCGTGTCTCCCTACCACTTTCGCGCAACGACGATCTGAGCGTGTTTTTTTAGGGAATTGACTAGTTTGAACCTGGGACCTGTTGCTGGCAAGGAGACGTCAGACCACACATGACATGTAGAATTCAGAAGAGTTCAGTGAGACTAGCGATGATATAACCAAATACTTAATGATTTCAGCGTCAGCTCCACTACACTCCCTCTAAAAGAATCTTAATACTAACTAAATTTAGTGGAAGGGGTTCAAGGCTTTCCTATTTTTAGTTAGCTGGTAAAATAACGTCGAAAAGCAGTAACGTTTACCATTGGAAATTCTGTTCTACTCACAAAACATTGTTTATAAATTGCACTGTTGATAGAAGGAAATGTTTTAATATTGGATGATAAAAACCAACTGTGTACAACAAAAATGAGAACGAATATTCCCTGAATGGGTTTTCAAGTTCTACAATGGATCGAAGGATGACCTATGCCATATCACATCTATAATCTAGGTTTAAATTAAGTTTCACAAGAGAGAAAACTATCAAAATGGTCTACAGTGACCCTCAATTATCTTTAATTACTTATCTAACTTGTTGTAAATTACAGTGGCTGATGTGGCTTCTCAATAACTATATAACAGAAAAATCATCGCATTTCAGATTTTTACTTCAAGTGGCAAATGTGAACACCATGAGCTTTAATTGACGATCGACACTAGTATTACGCAAAAAGGGGGGTGTAACAGATGAGACTTCTGCAGTTCTGAGTGAAGCTTTATGCGTTGTTATGCGGCATCATGTGCGTTCATTACCTTGTCGGTGTGCGTCAGGGGGCGGCGGGCAGCACAGCTCCGCTCACCTCGCCGACTCAGAAGCAACTCTCCACTAACTTTTCCTTGCTACAATTTACCGAAGTTGGTTTAAAAAAAACTATCTGGCTGTATTTTCATCTGACCAATCAGGGTCTCAATGTTAACCTTAAGCTCCGCCTACAAAAATTCTGTCTACCCAATGAGAAACGTTATCTTTTCGTGGTGGGGCAATGTTTTTAAAGTTTGCAAAGTAACAGAGACGCGGACAAGTCTCACGCTAGAACTTGCAGCTGGTGTGGTCCTTTTACTGCTGTCGTAAGATCTATACTGTTCTTCTGGAGGGCTCTATCTTTAAACATGGGCTGGGGGGGGGGGGGGGGGGGTGGTCCTGACGTAACAGAGACGCGAAAAAGTCTCACGCTAAAACATGCGGCTGGGGTGGCCCTTTTTGTGTTATCGTAAGATCTATACTTTCCTTCTGGGGGGCTCTAGCTTTTAACATGGGCTGGGGGTTGGTCCAGACGTAACAGAGACGCGAAAAAGTCTCACGCTAAAGCTCTAACTTTTAACATGGGCTGGGGGGTGGTCCTAACGGTTAGCTGGCTACGTGGGTGTCCGTCCCTTATCGTAGGGCCTTCTAACTTAACAATGTTCTGCTCTCGGCTTCTGTTCTCGTTTCTCCCCTCGGAAGTGCGTCTGTCTTACAGTGGGAAGGTATGACATGCATTTAGGCATTCTTGTGTTAGTCTGTGGTATTCCATTTGCTCACTCGTTACTCGTATTACTTTGGTTAATTTAATGTCACGATTTATTCGGAGCTATGTGACATACTACTGGATTTGCCTATGATGTCAGGGTTTTCGTGGAAGGTGTTGGATTTGCCTGACACCTTACAATTTTCCTCTAACATATTACTTCAACAAGGCTCACAATACAAATATACCTTTGTCGTTTAGCTCTGTCTGTCTTCTGTGAGTCTCCCTTGTCGACATGGCCATTGTCTTGCACTGCGAGGTTCTGTGTCCGCAGCGAATCTCCGAGGGGGGACGGAGTTTTCATGGAATAACTGCACCGATCAGAGGGTGTTTTCATGTGCAGGAATCCAGGTGTCCATCGTCTCTGCCTTCCAGGGAGGAATAAGGCTAGTCAATGAGGACCACAAAAGGTCGAGTGTGGTAACAATTAGTGCATTTGCAAATATTTGTAGAGTGGTAGGAAGGAGTGCCATGAACAACGTATTAGAACTCCTGATCGGTGGGGGCTGAGTGTGGGTTTGGGTGTGTATTTGAAGGTCATTTTTCTACCTCTTTTTTCAATAACTCGTAATCTACGGCATAGAAAATCTAGAGAAAACGTTTCACAATACAGAATTTAATTGCATTAAATTTCCGATAAAAATATTTTTTTCATTTGTTCTTTACGACTAATAGTTTGCGCGTAGCGAGCGGAAGAATACGAAAATCTCGTTCGCGGTTTATGGAAGAGGCCAACAATAACATTGATGGTTGCATAAAACAACAGCGGTAGGGACAACTGATCACTCTGTGGAAACTGATCCAGTTGATGTGGAAGAATGAGCAGTACCAGATGAATGGAAGTTGGACATAATATGCCCAATATAAGAGAAGAGAACCACAATGGAATGCGGTAACTATTCAGTAAATATATGTCGTCTATTACAACCCTCAGCATAAATCTCAAAACAAGGTCCTTTCCTGGAAATCACCTTCACGCAATGCTGATGAAGACCTACGCAAATGATGAAGTTTATGGTGGTACAGATGAATGGCTGGTTACAGCCTGAATCCCGACAATTCAAGAACTGGCTTGGGAGTCTTTCGAAACGTTGCTACAACGCATTCCTGCATCGTTTGGCACGTAGCTGTCGTTTTCATGATTTGCGGCTTATTGTTCTAGTCCCCTCTTGATAACAGACTTTTACAAATTTTTGCTATCTTCTGTAGCGATACTAGCACCAGATTAGTTTACTTTCAGCGTATAGTTAGGCAGTTTGTTTGGTATTTCCACCGCTGCCGCAATAAACTAAAAGAACATTGAGTGTTTCTTAATTACTGAACTTCATGCTTTTTTATGCATTACCACAAACAAAAAATCCGTAAACTGCTCACTGATAAGTAGCAACGTGTTGTAGGTGAGTGTATTTAAAAGCAGTTCGATCAACTAATGATGCTGTTATATACTTCTGAAGTGACACTTCGATCATTAATAGCTGTTATTTAAAACTCACAATTCCCAACCACTTACAGAGTGCTGGCAATAGTGTAACACATTCGTTCGACCACGGTAGTACTATTTCAGACATTTCTGTGTAGACAAGTAGTGTGAACACTATATAGTAGCTGTAGTGTATCCTTTCAGATGGAAACTGAGATAATTATGTCTAGTAACTACAATGTCAACCAGTCAATATGAAAAAGAAGATTAACAATGAAGAACATACGTTATATTTTTCTTGAATCAGCCTGTGTTCATTTTATTTAGGTAAAATTAAACGTGACAGCATATCACGGAAAAGAGGCAACGGATGATCAATTTTGATTTTACCATATAGTGGTTTCATACTAATGAAGGGATTTAACGGAGATAGTGTCAGGAAAACTGTTGAAAGGAAAAGTCATCATTTCAACCTCATAACTCTCCAGTACTTCTTTTTTTCCTAGGTTCTTGTTGTTTAATGCCTTCTATCATTGGTACCTCCTCCCTCCTCCAACGTTTCGTCCGTTTACTGTCTCCTATAATACATACTTCTCTGTACACTGCCGGGGAAAAAATTATGACGACATCGATTTTGAGCAGATGACGGCACATGTCCCACCTGGGGATAGCAGCTGAACTGATAATGGTTTCAGTGTCGTCTGCAAACAGGTAGAGTAGTGGCAGCGTTACCAGAGCGCCACCTCTGTCTACCCTTTAATAGGGAATGCTCACAGCCAGGAGGCTCAGTGTGGTACAAATGCGTGAAGCGAACTGGGAACCAAGCCACGGAGCCGTACTCGTGCTTCCTACAGCCAAATGAGCGAGTTTGTCAAGGATCCACTTGTGACCGTCTGAGTGACGGGTTGGTCCTTTCGCAGAAATGCCACACAAGTTGGACAACCTGCATCAGTTGTGCAACGATGGTCGTATCAGTGGTCACGTGAACATTCTCAGACCTGTAGATGAGATCCTGGACGTCCGTGCAGCATGGGCGCCCGCCAGGATCCTCATATTGTAAGGGCAACAGTGGAAGGTCGTACAGCTACTACAGCACAGATAAGAGGGCTTATGAGCCCACACGTGTCAAAACGAACTGTTGCAAACCGGTTATTAACAATGGAACTACGGGCATGTACAGCTCTAGAACGCCTTCCACTCTCACCACAGCATAGACGTGCGCGGCTCGACTAGTGCCGTCAGATGATCACTTGGGAGGTGGAATGTGGTCTTCGGCTGTGAAAGCAGCTTCTGCCTGCACGCAAGTGATGGTTGTTCGCGGGTACGACGTAGACCTGATGAGCGCTGTCTTGTGCAGTGAATTCATCCAAGACATACTGGTCCCACCCCAGGCTCTATGGTCTGGTGTGCAATAAGCTACAACTCTCTTTCACCTTTGGTGTATCTGGAGTGTAGGCTGGCCAGTGCTCGGTACGTGCAGAATTTTGCTAGACTCATACTTTAGCCGCTCTTGCAGCAGGAATGAGATGTGTTGTTCCTACAGGATAATGCTAGACCATACATTGCCCGTAAAACTCAACGTGCTCCGTAAAATATGCTGCAACTTCCCCGACCAGCACGATATCCAGACTTGTCTCCACCCGAGCACGTGTGGGTTATGATGGGACCAGAAGTGATTCGAACGACTCGTGAGCCAACACCTCTTACATAACTACATAAACAGGTCGAACAGGGCCGGCCGGAGTGGCAGAGCTGTTCTAGGCGCTTCAGTCTGGAACCGCGCGACCTCTACGGTCGCAGGTTCGAATCCTGCCTCAGGCATGGATGTGTGTGATGTCCTTAGGTTAGTTAGGTTTAAGTAGTTCTAAGTCTAGGGGACTGATGACCTCAGATGTTAAGTCCCATAGTGCTCAGAGCCATTTGAACCATTTAAGGTCGAACAGGAGTGGATTAACGTATCCCAGGACAGTATTTGCTTTCTGTACGATCGACTGCATTCCAGAGTCAGCGCTTGCATTGCCGCCTCTGGAGGCTGCACCACCTACTAATATATTTCAGCAGGGGGACGATATCTGGTACCTCAGAATCGCTTGTGCTATTGATCTGCAAATATAATCTTTTCCTGTACTCCTTATGCACTCTTGCAACAATAAATCTTGAGTGAATTTGAACCCTCTAAAATCGTGTATTATTTTTTTTCGGCAGTGTATTACCTTTTCCATGCAGCTTTGCAACTTAATTCTTTACCAAATCTTCCTTATTTGTAGGATTTGCCGTCTCTTAATAATCTTGTTTAACGTACTTCACTTTTATTGTCATTTACAATTTATACATTATATCAATCTCCAGTACACTTGAAAAGCTTCTAAAGGCCGTTATGTTCCAGAGTCATGTAAGGCTGCACCTCATACGAAACACTCCACTGAATTTTCCTTAACTGCTTATTCCACTTTATTTTATCAAGCATATTCCTGTTTTTATTTATTCACTGCGTCTCACGTCAGTACTAATCCGACATCTCAGAAATGGTTCAAATGGCTCAGAGCACTATGGGACTCAACTTCTGAGGTCATTAGCCCCGGCCGGCCAGTGTGGCCGAGCGGTTCTAGGCGCTACAGTCTGGAACCGCGCGACCGCTACGGTCGCAGGTTCGAATCTTGCTTCGGGCATGGATGTGTGTGATGTCCTTAGCTTAGTTAGGTTTAAGTACTTCTAACTTCTAGGGGACTGATGACCTCAGATGCTGAGTCCCATAGTGCTCAGAGCCATTTGTTTCATTAGTCCCCTACAACTTAGAACTAGTTAAACCTAACTAACCTAAGGACATCACACACGTCCATGCCTAAGGCAGGATTCGAACCTGCGACCGTAGCAGTCTCGCGGTTCCAGACTGCAGCGGCTAGAACCGCACGGCCATGCGGCCGGCTCCGACATCTCAATAAAGTACTAAAAATCGGCATCCCGTTAATCAACTTCTTCTCCAATTCTCGTAACTAATTTCCTACCTTCTACTATTGTCGCCAGTACCACTAATTTCTCAGTGTTTATGATTATACTGTACCATTTGTGATGTGACGATTGTAACAACAAAACGTACCAATCTGATTTCATCCATTATAAATGGTTTTTGAAAACCTGCGACTGTAGAAACAATACCATTCCAAAAGATATTTTCGATGTGTAAAGTGTACAACAAGTTGCGTGTGATGTTAAGTGTGTGTGAGACTCTGCACAAATGGACCATTAAAAAACTGTAAGTACAAATTCTTTTAAATTTTAGCCACTAACTTAACAAAAAGAATTGATACCCAACTAAAAAATCACGTGTTTCTTATGTATTACAGTAAAAGTCACCTAAATGAAGCAGACTCACACGCACTGACAACATCAAAATAAATGGCTTAATACACACAAAAAACGCACTTGAAAATGGGAATTATTTCTCGAAACGCGTCTTGCGAAAAGTAAAATAATGAAAAATCGTGACTGGTAGCAGAAGATTTATTTATTTATAAACAAAACGTGCCAAAATATTTTGTTTTTTAAAGATCTGGTAATTTCTTGAAAATGTTTATAAACTACACTTTTGATTAATAAACAGTTAATATTTGACTTCTGTACCAATTCCTGATTAGTTTTCCGCCTGTACAGGAGAAAACATTTCGGAATGTCGTATAGGTGTGCATTAGACTGAAGGACAGCGTCAGACTCGTCTTGTAGGTAGCGTGCAGGTTGTGCCGAAACAATGCCTTCCACTCCGTTAGGCGGAGAAGTAATTACCAGTGACTCGTAAACAGAGTGATGGCGCCGCCTTCACGGGCGAGCAAACTTGTTACGATCAATAAACATACAAATCATGCATTCGCGTCTCACAGTGTATCGCCGGTATGGCTCGCCGCCGCCATTAAAAGTTGCAGCGGAACTTTACTGCTATCTTGAGTGAGTCGAACGCCAGTCTCAGAGCAGGAGGGGTCCATGTGTCGTCTCCCGACAACCTCTTCCCTCCTAACCACCTGAAAAGTAGTCTCGCTGTTCACTCGCTGCTGCGGCACCGAATAAGAAGTTCCGCTGCTAGCATTAGTTGGAAAAGCGTAGTGATCTCGTATTATTGAGATGTTAAGAAAGTTCGTAGCGTTTTATGACTCCAATATAAGTTATTGTTTCAGGCGAATTGGATACAGAATTCAGTTAGTAGTATATTACCGTCCCTTATCCATTACTCTCTCCAAGTTTTTGGATTTCACGTCTGAAGCTAATAACATTGGAAATGTAGCCTTTTTTGAAACTGGACAAGGGACAGAGAAACATGAAAGTGCACAATCTGGACGCTCCACGGAATTTCTGGATTGTAACCGGCTGACGTCGACTTACTGAAAGGATATTTTGCCCGACAACCATTCAGCCCTGTTCAGGTGAGTGTTTTGCCCCGAAGATACTAGTTCACATCACTAACTTTATGCCGAAAACGTGACGCGGAGATGCATGCACAAAAGCAGCCGCTATATGAGCGGCATCTTCCGAGTTTCGTTCCCTTTTCGAGTACATCTCCATCTGTGGCACGCAGGCGCTGGTGCAGTGCTCGTACTACATGCGCTCACTCTATCGGAATGCAGGCTTGCCCAGTTAAAATTCCGATGTCAATTAATAAAGAGAACAATTAATGAAGAGAACACCAGGTCCCACATCTTACGAAGCCGAAAGCAGCCGTCGCGATTAATAAGATCTTCCGCGAAGCATATTCCATCGATTCTTTAAAAATTGAGTCCCAGGAGGATCTCGTCGAGGCCAAGATTTACGAGGCACAATAATCCATGGAATAGGTTGTGGAGATCCAATTCTGGGCTCTGACTAAGTTATTGTACTGCGAAAGCCGAATGGGTCATCATGTGCATGAGGTCGGAGCAGTGTAGGCTTTGCCACACTGTCATGATATTCTGTAGATTCAAACCTTCTGCAATTCCAGGTAGTCCTTACCAAACAGAGAAAAGCACAAATCTTTGGAGGTGGCTGGAAGATTACTTTAACATAGTGTTTTCTCAGGTTTCTGCCTGATTTCGACGAAATATTGCCAAGATATGGGAGGAACGCCCTGGAATGAGTCACTCCTTCTCCTTTTGATCTTGTGGGTGGTCATGTTTCTTCCTCCTTAGAGTTGATCTAATCTGATTCAGAGAATGCCCATCATCTTTGAACACAGACTGTATGTGTTTCAGCTCCTTTGCAATCCTGTGCCTGTCAGACACAACATGTGTCCGGTTCACTAACGTTCCAAGAACGCCGATAGTTTATGATGGACGCCTACAAATGCAGGTCTATATGTGTGGGCTTAGGGTAAATGGAATGATCCATCCATTTTACCGACTGAAGGAGACTCCCAGAAATGGCAGACAGCCACCCATCTCCAATTCCACTGTAAATTTGATATTGTTGTGCTTTGAATTCAGATGTTGCAAAAACCGTCTGAAGTGGTAATATTCTCAATGTCTGGTTCGCTCATTGCAAATCCTATGTCTATGACGAAAGGAAAGATACAGTAAGAAAGAAAGAAATATTAGCATTAGTCACATTTCATGCCACTGCATATACAGTCTAAGACAAAAAACGACGCGTCACGAAGGAATTATCCGAATGAGACGGCAATTGATAGATGTGACATTAATGTACAGAAAAAAACAAATGATTACAATTCCAGAATGATTTATTCAAGAGAAAGAACTTTACAAATGGAACAAATTGATTAGGCGTTGGTCCACCTCTGGCCCCTATGTAAGCAGTTATTCGCCTTAGCACTGATTGACAGAGGTACTGGATGTCCTCCTCAGGAATATCGTGCCAGATCCTGTCCAATTGGCGCATTAGATCATCAAAATCCTGAGATGATTGGAGGACCCTGCCCATAACGCTCCAAACGTTCTCGTTTGGGGAGCGATCCGGCGCCCTTGCTGGCCAAGGTACGGTTTGCCAAGCATGAAGACAAACAGTAGAAACTCTCGCCGTCAGTCGGCGGGAATTTTCTTGCTCAAATGTAAGCTCAGTGTGGCTTGCCTTGAGAGAGCAACAAAACGGGACGTAGAATATCGTTAACGTGACGTAAGGATACCGCGGATTCATAAAGGCGTCTTGCTATGAGACTAAAGGGCACCCCCGACCAGTCACACCTGGTTGTCGGGCGGTACTGCATGTGGGACGGGGCGATACGTTTTCTCATTGGCTGGAGTAAAACTGTCTTCAGTGATGAGTCCCGGTTCAAAATGAGCCCCGACGACCAGCGAAGACGTGTCTGCAGACGCTCGAGACAGCGGCGATACCGACCTGACTGTCGCTCGTCATATGGACCGACAATCAGAGAGATGATCTGAACTTCTTTTCGTAGCAGGAGCCCTATGGACGTCATCCGCGGCACCCTTATAGCATAGCAGAATGTCGACGATATTCTACGCCCCCGTTTCGTTGCCATTGCTGGGAACCCATAGTGGGCTTACATTTCAGCAAGATAATGTCCGCACGCACTCGGCGAGAGTTTATACTGCTTCTCTTCGTGCTTGCCATACCCGGTCTTGACCGGCAAGGTCGCCAGATTTCTCCACAACCGGCAACATTTGGAGCATTATAGGCAGGGCCCGCCAACCAGATCGGGATTTTGAAGATCTAACGCGCTAATTGGATGGAATTTGGCGCGATGATCCTCAGGAGAACATCCAACAAGTCTGTCAACTATGGGTACTGCCTACATTCCCTGGTGTTACATCCAGGCCTCTTATCTGGGTAATGAGACATTTCGTGCATGCAAAGCAACTCTTTTTCACTCACGAAGTTGACACTACGTCACAGATATTTACTCCAAAAAGCCGCTCGGATGATGGAGCTTCTACACTACTGGCCATTAAAATTAGTAAACCAAGAAGAAATGCAGATGAAAAACGGGTATTCAGTGGACAAATATATTATACTAGAACTGACATGTGATTACATTTTCACGCAATTTGGATGTATACATCCTGAGAAATAAGTACCCAGAACAACCACTTCTGGCCATAATAACGGCCTTGATACGCCTGGGCATTGTCTCAAACAGAGCTTGGATGGCGTGTACAGGTACAACTGCCCATGCAGCTTCAACACGATACCATAGTTCATCAAGAGTAGTGACTGGCGTATTGTGACGAGCCAGTTGCTCGGCCACCATTGACCAGACGTGTCCATTTGGTGAGAGATCTGGAGAATGTTGTGGCCAGGGCAGCAGTCGAACATTTTCTATATCCAGAAAGGCCTGTACAGGACCTGCAACACGAGGTCGTGCATTATCCTACTGAAATGTGGGGTTTCACAGGGATCGAATGGAGGGTAGAGCCACGGGTCGTAACACATCTGAAATGTAACGTCCACTGTTCAAAGTGCCGTCAATGCCAACAAGAGGTGACCGAGACGTGTAACCAATGGCACCCCATACCATCACGCCGGGTGATATGCCAATATGGCGATGACGAATACACGCTTCCAATGTGTGTTCACCGTGATGTCGCCAAACACGGATGCGACCATCATGATGCTGTAAACAGAACCTGGATTCATCCGAAAAAATGACGTTTTGCCATTCGTGCACCCAGGTTTGTCGTTGAGTACACCACCGCAGGCGCTCCTGTCTGTGATGCAGCGTCAAGGGTATCCGCAGCCATGGTCTCCGAGCTGATAGTCCCTGCTGCTGCAAACGTCGTCGAACTGTTCGTGCAGATGGTTGTTGTCTTGCAAACGTCCCCATCTGTTGACTCATGGATCGAGACGTGGCTGCACGATCCGTTATAGCCTTGCGGATAAGATGCCTGTCATCTCGTGTGGTAGTGATACGAGGCCGTTGGGATCCAACACGGCGTTCCGTATTACGCTCCTGAACCCACCGATTCCGTATTCTGCTAACAGTCGTTGGATCTCGTCCGACGCGAGCAGCAAGTCGCGATACGATAAACCGCAATCGCGATAGTCTACAATCCGACCTTTTGTCAAAGTCGGAAACCTGATGGTACGCATTTCTTCTCCTGACACGAGGCATCACAACAACGTTTCACCATGCGACGCTGGTCAACTGGTGTTTGTGTATGAGAAATCGGTTGGAAATTTTCCTGATGTCAGCACGTTGTAGGTGTCGCCACCGGCGCCAACGTTGTGTGAATGCTCTGAAAAACTAATCATTTGCATATCACAGCATCTTCTTCCTGTCGGTTAAATTTCGCGTCTATAGCACGTCATATTCGTGGTGTAGCAATTTTAATGGCCAGTAGTGTAGCAGTGACTCCTTCAGTGCTGGAACGTGTGTGTTCGTCGCCACAATATGGCAGACTAACATCTTCTTCTCCATGACAACGCAAGGCCTCACACAATTCTGCACATCCCAGAGGTACGCACAAAAATTCACTCTACTTCCCCGTCCACCCTAGAGTCTGACTGTCGCACCTTCCGAGTTCCATCTATTTGGCTCGATAAAGGATGCACTTCGCGAGAAGTAGTACGTGGATGATGGGGAGGTTATTGATGCAGCAGGACGTTGGCTCCGACGTTCACCAGTAGAATGGAACCATGCGTTCATAATTGCCCTGCCAGTAAGGTGGTCTAAGGCCATGGGAGTGAACGAAGATGATGTTAAAAAATAAGGTTTTGTAGCCAAAAGAGTGGGGAATAACATGGCGTATTGGAATCCTGAATTAAACGAATCTGCTTTCAAAATGACTTGTATTACTTAATGAACGCCCTCGTACTTTTGCTAGCCATTACGCAGACAGAACAGGGAAGATAATGATGATATAAAGTAGCATACGCCACATACTGTTTATTGATTTACAAAGTACACATTCAGAGGAAGATGTAAAGTGCGTCTTCATATCGATAAATTTAGAGGACTATAAAGCCAAACACAGGACCGGAGATAAGTTCACAAGCAGCAGACTGTGAGATGTGGCAAGTCTGGTGTAACTGCCGCAGCTCACGGTGATCAAAATTCATTGGCAGCTGTATACGAGGGAGCTGTAACTACCTGGCAGCCCTGAGGAGAGGATCCCGGTCGGAGTGGGAGGTGCCGGCGCTTAGGCCGCTGTTCCGCGCAGAGCGCGCGTAATGCTCCTTGAATAATGGGCTGCTCGGCTGGATGTTTGCGAGAAGAGCAATTCATTAATTACGACAATAACTCATCACAATAAACAGCG
This sequence comes from Schistocerca piceifrons, assembly GCF_021461385.2. Lineage (NCBI taxonomy): Eukaryota > Metazoa > Arthropoda > Insecta > Orthoptera > Acrididae > Schistocerca > Schistocerca piceifrons. The sequence continues at coordinate 193,676,615 of NC_060141.1, forward strand.
GCGGCCGGGATTAGCGGCCTTTATGACGCGTGTTCATAGTCGGGCCGGGGCGGCGCTCTTAATTGCTCGGGCAGGGCGCCTCTCCTTGCCGCACAGTCTCAAGGTTCTGCGCCGCGTCCATCATCCGCCCGCGGCGGAGACGGGGCGGCTCACAATCAGTGTAACACTTCGCTTTACACGTATTCCAGCTAATAAGTCGACTTGTTAATCTCTGAGCCCAAAGAGGATGTCATCTTCAGGAAGATACAGATTTATTGCTTTCGTCTTTGAGCTATCAATGTGCTCTATTTTCAGTGTACTCGCTACTATAGGACTTAATTACAGACAGGTGTAGTTGTGCGCATTAATTTAACTAAAATTATTAGTCAGCGTCGTGATATAATTCTTTTAATTCTTCCCTCATTTTGTGAGTATAAGATTCAGAATGAATTTCTTTTACTTCCGCCAGTGATTACAAAACGTTTGGTCCTAAGACTACCTGTTTCAGTCAGCAGTGACCAACTTCAGATCTATTTTGTAATATATCCTAACACAATGAAACCGCAGTGGCATCGTCATAAAATCTACACAAAATCGGTTTAGCATCATCGCACATATTTAAAACATCGTGTAAACTAGGCCACAGTTCTGGCAGTATGACTCTGCCAGAAATGTGGCCTAATTTACACGATATTTAAAATATGTGCGACAATGCTAACCTGATTTTGTGTAGATTTTGTGACGATGCCACTATGGCTTTATTATACAGGGTGGGGCACGTAAAGGTGGCCCAGACGAGTGGTACGATTTGTAACAGCATTAATGGAGGAGTAAAAGTCTGTAACACCCCACCCATCACTTATCTAGTTTTTGTGTGTGTTCACCCCAGGTAATTGACTAACAGATGAACAGAGAGTGGAAAACTGCCGCAATGTCAGGTAACACAAAGAAAGTAATAAGGCCCTGTGACTCCTGATTGAACTGCTGTGGCATTGTTGACATTAATTGATTCAGAATGGATCCCTTTTAATTAAAAGGGGTGCACATTGATGTTATATTCAGCTATTGAACACCAGATGCAAATGTTGAACATAAAATTAATTAAGAAAGTGACTTGGCGTTTCAACTACTTGATTGAAAACAGATGCAGTCGATTAGCACAGATTTATTTTTAACTCACGACCTTCAATCATCACATTACATGACTCTCCTAACAGGCAGTGGCAACGAATTGCGTTTGCGTGGCGTAAAGCGTGATAACTCAAAGGTAATTCCTATCGACTGTCCCAGGCATAATGCGAAGTGCGAGAAGAATTCTACACGACACGGCCCATGAAATCCTCGTGGAAACTTTACTGACGTGATCCAACAAATTAATCAGTGGCTGGAGAGGGCGCAATATCACCGGATACAACGTGACGGAGTGGCGTCGTTGTGCAGACGTCGGCCAACCTCGTGGTGCTGCAAGGCTGCGCTCATCTATTCACTCCTAGCTATCTTGCTCAGTACATAGCTGAACCAAAACTTCCTATCTCCAAGCTCAATCGTTCCATTTGCTAGGTCCTAAACTGCAGAGATGCTCACTCTTTCCCAGGCAAGCTGAGTAAAGAACGCCACGTCTGCACTATAGGCAAGCTGGGAATGGAAGACTACTACGGAGACTTCTCCCAGTCCTCTATTTGCCTCGGTTTCCCCTCCAGCAAAATCACTTACGCCAATTGCAGCGCAAGTCGCATTAATTATGCATCACTTCCCAGCGCCGACCGATGTCTGCTCTGGGAAGTGAACAAAGTCCCACAAAATTTCCCTTTCTCTCAACATCTGCTATTTAGCTCCTCCCAGGCCACCCGTCATGGTTAGCATCTGCACAAACACCAATTTTTCCGGAATTCTGACTCCCAGGAGAGTACTTCAAATTCCTTGGTCCTATGTCCCTATCGGAGGCCAGCGTATTTCATTCTGTCGCTCTTCACCTGATTTACTTCAGACTCTGCAGACCTTGAATTCAGCGTGAAGTTGCTATAGTCACGAACACGCATATTTTGACCTCTGTTGACTGCTCCACCATAGCTTTGCGCGGCTTTGTCACATGTTTCACAGAAAACGGGACGACGGACATTTATCAACAGGCGTACAAGTTTCCAGTACACCAGCATGGGGTCAACCACCTACTCACTGTCTATCATCTTAATGCGGCTGGAGGCCGCGCCCCGTTACCGCTTTCCCAGAGCTTGAGCCGCCCTAAGCTGCCTATTGTCGCTTCCCTTAGCCGCTCGCCTGGCGGCCACGGTCAGTTCTGAGTACTTCCCTGGGATAAACTAGCCTCCAGTAAATCGAAGCGTTTCCACAAAGTTTTCATGTCGTGTGAATTACTTTAAAACCATCACCCGACATTAATTATTTCCATACGTCCATAATATACCCTCTACAAGATGCATTGTGCCTTGTCAGTCATTTTTGTTCAACCCTACTGTTCGCTCAACGTGAGTTAGGTGATCTTTAATGACTTCATGTAAGGGGCATAGTTCTTGCCATCTTACAAGTCCTGCAGTTACTTCCAACAGGGTGGAATACGTGCCCATACAACCGGCCGAACCTTGGAGCACTTTTACACAATCTTAACGCCTGACGGAATTGTTAGCTGAGATCAGTCTGGTCGCGACCCTATATAAGCACCCAAGCCAGCTGAAATATCAGTGTGCCACTACTTTGTGTGGTGAGCCCTTAAGTCTGAAGTGTATTGCAACAACCCTCATAGTCTTCGAGGACTGTAGCATAACATTTCAGAGGAGATTGCAGAAATTCCAGCAATCCACCTTCTATCCGCCTTCAGCAGCTTGCTGACTGGGCCCAAAAGTGCCAGAGATGAGTTATAGTCACTGTCAGCATCTGCTATACACAGGTTAGTATCGTATTTCCTTTCCTCTGCTGTGTTTCTACAACAATGTTCTACGGATCACTTTTATTTCCTCCACCCTGTATTAGGAGATGTTATAAAACAGATATGAAGATGATAGTTGCTTACCGAAACCGGTAGTCTAAGAACCAAACGTTTGTGATCATAAATATAAGAAATTCACTCTACACTTCCTGGATCAGTGTTCTAATCCGCGACCATTTCGCAGCTTGTAAAATCTAATATCTGTTGTAACTATTCGAACTATATCTAATTTATTGCTTCAGAACGAATGCCCTTTGTTCATCAGAACCTAAATTTTCACGCAATGAAAGTTGGTGCTGATGTAAAAGAACGGACGATTTCGGCTTCCGCATTAAATTGATTGAAAATATCCGTCTCTTTTTGATATCTGTCTTTTACATATACATTGTTTGACAATTGCTAAGGAGCAACTGTCAATTTGCTATGGAAAAACCGACAATTGATACGGAACACCTGATCAATGATAGCAAAAGAAAATATAGAGGGCAGGACGTACTCATTTCAGTGAAGCCTGTGCGCGAACGCTCCGTATGCATTCGACAGTTCATGCAGCACGCTGTTTGACAAAGGTTGTCGTGCAACCGATTAGTGCGACATTCCGTGAGGTACACCAATACGTCTGTAAGACATCATTTGAGTGCTTAAGATGGTGGACGGGTAGTTGGACAGCAAAGCCGGTCAAAGTGTCACTACTTTGGCAATAGTAATGGGTATGTACAAAAATGTCATATTGCGGCCAGAAAAGGACGCTGAAGGTGGAAATACTATGCTAAAGCATCGTCGACGGTCCGCCATGCCGCAAGAGGGTAGGTACATAGCCCTAGTGGCTAAAGGAACAGACACCTCACTCCTAGGAAGATCGCTGCAGAACTTGCTACCACTGCCGGAACAAACGTGTCTGCGATTAAATCAGGCTGGCCTGTATGTTCGGAATCCTGTTAAATGCATCACACTTCAAACAAGCCATCGTCGAGAAAGAGTTCGTTGGCGTAGGGAGTACGTTGGTCTTAGCCAGCAACAGTGGTCCAGAGTGATGTTCTCCAACGAATCCCGCTTCAATGTGGCAAGCAATTGTGGCTACAACTTAGCGTGGAGAGAGAGGGGAATACGTTACACAGCAGACAATGTTCATGAACGTCATCGATGCGCCCTAGGCGTTATGGTGTAGGCATGCATTATATACAACGGCCGAACTCCGTTGCATTTAAATGTGCGAGCGATATTGCAGGGAGACACACCACACCCTCACACCCCTAAACAGATAGCGAGCGGTATTGCAGGGAGACACACCACACCCTCACACCCCTAAACAGATAGATATGATCCATACGTGAACATTCAACTAGCATGTTATAAACAGGATATGCATATGAACAAAAGCGCCATTCTGCGATAGTCCTCGAATTCTATTGTGATGCACAGAATCTTGCTTAGAAATTGTCTTAAGCGCATTTTGATATTTCATGAAAGTTAATTTGACTCAAAAGATATTTAGAAACATGTGTATGTTGACGTCATGAGAATGATGCCACAAGTAACCATAATAAAAGAAGCCACCTCAGCAGAAGATGGGTAGTTACCAGCACACTTTCTTTTTATGGATGATAATGTCCGCCCACACAGGACCGCTGAGGTGTCGGACACACTGCAAAGCGAAGATATTGAACGTGTGGGATGGACTGCGTACTCCTCGAACCTAAATCCTATACAGCATGCCGGGAATACTCTGGGAAGACGAACACGCACTTCCCAAACTGTGGAAGAATTGATAGCTTTCATGAGAGAAAAATAAAATGGCTCTGAGCATTGTGGGACTTAACGTCTGAGGTCATTAGTCCCCTAGAACTTAGAACTACTTAAACCTAACCAACCTAAGGACATCACACACATACATGCCCTGGGCAGGATTCGAGCCTGCGACCGTAGCGGTCGCGCGGTTCCAGACTGAAGCGCATAGAACCGCTCGACCACAGCGGCCGGCTTCATGAGAGAGGAGTGAGACAATATCCCCTAACGACTCTTCAGCGTTTTGGTAGCCAGCGTGAATAACAGGTGCAAAATGTGAATTAGTGCCCGAGGAGGGCATATTCCGTATTGAGAGTCCGATATCGATTTATATGTTGGCCCTCTAACCTATGTCAAACATGAACGTTACTTACGGTTGTTTTCCTGCTTTCCTATACGGTGTAATTTGTACTATTTTTTCATTGTAATTAAACCATTCCATTTCTGTTAGGTATGTGTTTCATGTCGTCCATCATCATACCGTATGTGATTATTCCTTAGCAATTGTCAAGCAGTGTACGTACTTAATGAGCTCTCGTCGTGTGACTTACTATTTCGCTTTTGGTTTCCATTTTAGATATTGTGCTCAACGGTACTCATATTGATTGAAAGTGAGATCAACGTCTTATTCGCAATGATGTAACAGGTTTTGTGGAAGATACGTTTGACGAACTGATCTCACTCTGCGGTGGAAGCCACTGCTCAGCTTAGTTTTTGACACTTCATTTGATGGTTCAAATCGTTCAAATAGGTCTGAGCACTATGGGACTTAACATCTGAGGTCGTCAGTCCCCTAGACTTAGAACTACTTAAACCTAACTAATCTAAAGACAGCACACACATCCATGCCCGAGACAGGATTCGAACCTGCGACCGTAGCAGCAGCACGGTTCCTGACTGAAGTGCCTAGAACCGCTCGACCACAAATCCCAGCGATACTTCATTTGAAAAATATTAAGAAGTAATTGAAGTATTACACTCGAAGTGCGATGTCAAAATACCTCAATGCAGGTAAGTTGATTCAATCAAAAGATCGAGTTATAATATCTGTTTATTAACTAAAACAGTGATAAAAATGCATTGGTACCGTTTGTATTTGGTGTCGGACAGTTTCGGCTCTTATGCTACTGTCCCGCAACATCTGCAATGAACGGACAGCAATTAATTTAACTTTGATAAGAAGAGGCAACAAAACAAATGCTATTAGAGAAAGTAACAGTTGCACCCATATATTGAGACATTAAAACAAGCGTCAGAGGTGTTGAGAAACAGCTGAAATTCTTAAATTGGAAGAAAGTTCCAGGCCCCGATGTAATCCCTGTCAGATTCTATACTGAATTTACGGCTGAGCTATCTCCCTCTTCTAATTATGATCTATCGTAGATCCCTCGAACAAAAAACCGTACCCAGATCTTGGAAAAAGGCACAGGTCCCTCTCGTGTACAAAAAGGGCAATAGAAGTGATCCACAAAACTACCGCCCAATATCGTCGACATCGATTTGTTGTAGAATCGTAGAACATATTCTGAGCTCAACCAGAATGACCTCCTCAGTGCCAACCAGTATGGATTTCGAAAACATCGATCGTGTGAACTCGCACTTCTCTCACATGACATACGGAAAGCTTTGGATCAAGGCAACCAGGTAGATGCAGTATTCCTTGATTTCCGAAAAGCATTTGACTCAGTGTCGCACCTGTGCCTAAAGTACGGTCATATGGTGTATCAAGCGAAACTTGTGACTAAATTGAGAACTTTTTGGTAGGGAGGACACTGCAAGTTATCTTGGATGGAGACTCATCGTCAGACTTCAGTGGGGCCCCAAGGAAGTATGTTGCGACCCTTGCTGTTCTTATTGTATATTATTGATCTTGCAGACAATACTGACAGTAAAATCAGGCTTATGCAGATGATGCAGTTATCTATAATGAAGTACTATCTGAAAGAAGCTGTGTAAATATTCAGTCAGATTTTGATAAGATTTCAATGTGGTGCAGAGATTGCACTAAATGTTCAGAAAAGTAAAATTTTGCACTTCACAAAACGAAAAAACGTAGTATCCTATGATTATAATATCAATGAGTCACTGCTGCAATCGGCCAATTTACACAAATACCTGAGTGTAACACTTTGCAGGGATATGAAATGGAATGATCACACAGGTTCCATCGTGGGTAAAGCAGGTGGTAGACACCGGTTTGTTGGTAGAACATTGGGGAACGCAATCGGTCTACAAAGGATATTGCTCAAAAATCACTCGTACGGCCGGTCCTAGAATATTCCTGAAGTTTGTGAAACCTGTAGCAAATAGGACTAACAGGGTATATTGAACGTATACAGAGAAGGGCAGCACGAATGGTCACAGGTTTGATTAATCCGTGGGAGAGTGTCGCAGGTATACTGAAGGAACTGAAACGGAAGACTATTGAAGATAGACGTAGACTATCCCGAGAAAGTCTATTAGCAAAGTTTCAAGAACAGGATTTAAATGATAACTCTAGGAATATACTACAGATCCCTAAGTATCGCTCACATAGGCATCATGAGGAAAAGATTAGAATAATGTTGCATGCATTCACAGGGGAAGACTGCACTGTAGTTCCCTCTCTAGATTGTCGCACAGATGACAAAATGGTAGATATCGAAATAGACTACAGAGGAATAGAAAAACAATTAAAATCGCTCAAAAGAGGAAAGGCCGCTGGACCTGATGGGATACCAGTTCGATTTTACACAGAGTACGCGAAGGAACTTGCCCCCCTTCTTGCAGCGTTGTACCGTAGGTCTCTGGAAGAGCGTAGCGTTCCAAAGGATTGGAAAAGGGCACAGGTCATCCCAGTTTTCAAGAAGAGACGTCGAACAGATGTGCAGAACTATATCTCTAACGTCGATCAGTTGTAGAATTTTGGAACACGTATTATGTTCGAGTATAATGACTTTTCTAGAGACTAGAAATCTACTCTGTTGGAACCAGCATGGGCTTCAAAAAGACGACCGTGTGAAATCCAGCTCGCGCTATTCGTCCACGAGACTCAGAGGGTCATAGACACGGGTTCCCAGGTGGATGCCGTGTTTCATGATTGCCGCAAGGCGTTCGATACAGTTCCCCACAGTCGTTTAATGAACAAAGTAAGAGCATATGGACTATCAGACCAATTGTGTGATTGGATTCAAGAGTTCCTAGATAACAGAACGCAGCATGTCATTCTCAATGGAGAGAAATCTTCCGAAGTAAGAGTGATTTCAGGTGTGCCGCAGGGGAGTGTCGTAGGACCGTTGCTATTCACAATATACATAAATGACCTTGTGGATAACATCGGAAATTCACTGAGGCTTTTTGCGGATGATGCTGTGGTATATCGAGAGGTTGTAACAATGGAAAATTGTACTGAAATGCGGGAGGATCTGCAACGAATTGACGCATGGTGCAGGGAATGGCAATTGAATCTCAATGTAGACAAGTGTAATGTGCTTTGAATACATAGAAAGAAAGATCCCTTATAATTTAGCTACAATACAGCAGATCAGCAACTGGAAGCAGTTAATTCCATAAATTATCTGGGAGTACGCATTAGGAGTGATTTAAAATGGAATGATCATATAAAGTTGATCGTCGGTAAAGCAGATGTCAGGCAGAGATTCATTGGAAGAATTCTAAGGAAATGCAATCCGAAAACAAAGGGAGTAGGTTACAGTACACTTGTTCACCCACTGCTTGAATATTGCTCACCAGTGTGGTATCCGTACCAGATAGGGTTGATAGAAGAGATAGAGAAGATCCAACAGAGAGCAGCGCGCTTCGTTACAGGATCATTTGGTAATCGCGAAAGCGTTACGGAGATGATAGATAAACTTCAGTGGAAGACTCTGCGGGAGAGACATTCAGGAGCTCGGTACGGGCTTTTGTTGAAGTTTTGAGAACATGCCTTCACCGAGGAGTCAAGCAGTATATTGCGAGGAGTCAAGCAGTATATTGCTCCCTCCTACGTACATCTCGCGAAGAGACCATGAGGATAAAATCAGAGAGATTAGAGCCCACACAGAGACATACCGACAATATTTCTTTCCACGAACAATACGAGACTGGAATAGACGGGAGAACCGATAGAGGTACTCAAAGTACCCTCCGCCACACACCGTCAGGTGGCTTGCGGAGTATGGATGTAGATGCAGATGTAGATGTAGATGTAGATGCACGGAGTCTTTCAAACAATCATTCTTCTCGCGTTCCATATGTGAATGGAACAGGAGGGAACCCTATTAGCTTGTACAAATGCAACAGGTAGAAACACTATTAGCTTGTACAATGGGACGCACCCTCTGCCATGCGCAACGGCTGGACATTAATTTTGTATTTACATGCCGTTTGGCGATCGTTGGACAGCTAGGTGACAAGCACGCTTCCATAATAAGTACATTTTAATGGCTCGATACACAGGTGTAACAGTTCCTTTCTATAATAGTATCCATTTTGTTGCCGCTTCTTGTAAAAGTTAATTACTGTGCGTTCATTGCAGTTGTTGCTTGTGAGTGGCTTGAGAACCGAAACTGGCCAAAAGCAAATAGAAACAGTATCTACAATCGTGGGTGAAATTGTGTGTTTACATGACTATCCACACGTGAACATTCAACGAGTATGTTATACACAGGATGTACATATGAAGAAAAACGTTTTCTGCGATAGTCCTCAAATTCTATTGTGCTGCACAGAATCTTGCTTAGAAATTGCCTTAAGCGCATTTTGATATTTCATGAAAGTTAATTTGATTCAAAAGATGTTTAGATACATGTGTACGTCGACGATATGAGAATGATGCCACAAGTGACCATAATAAAAGAAGCCACCTCAGCTGAAGATAGGTAGGTACCAGAAGTTACGGACAGTTATGGGCAGTTATTATAGTTCAATTCTTTTATCTTGGCGGCTCATGCATGTCCGCCCAGATGCGGGAGATTGTTGCGTTGCCAGTTGCAAACGACTCACGCGCCAAGAGAAGCAGCGCTATAATATAGTATAGTTCGCCAACTTACGTTTAGGTGGAAACGTGCAGTTTATGAAGTAAAGCCACCACGGCCGCATTAACCCTTTCGCTGCTACAGAGATGTGCTCCCCGCATTTTGTCGTCACTGCGCTGCTCGCCTGCACAGACACATGGTGTTCCGACTGCTTTGACACACTTACCATTCGATTTCACAAAAACTATTTGGCCAAAAAATTTGATTTTTACATATCTTTTTGACTGATACCTTCCCCCTTGAATGATTTAATTTTGTTTCGATGTTCAATGAAGTTATTGTGCAGCATTAAATGTAGTAAACCATTGCACGAAATTTTGAAGAGTTGGCAGAGGTAAAAGTCCATAGCGTATACTTTCCGTATGGCCGATTTTAGTTGCCACAGTGTTGAGAATGAAATGTGGACAAGATATCTAAATTTCATATAAGATTTACTGTATAACAATATCCCATTTAATTTAAGTACCAGATAGGTGTCGTATGTAATATTGAGAAATATTCCGTCTTTCGCGACTGTAATACAAGTTTTATTTACACTAGGCGCATTTGGCTTTATTTTAAAGCACTTCAATCAATCAAAAGGAAGTAGACAAAATAGATTAAACAAAACTGTGAACTTACAAAAACATTAGGACTTGAATATACAATGTATTAGTGATGTGCTCTGAGCTATGTCAAATATAATTTTTGTGTGTGGCACACACAAACTGCATTTATTTGCTAAAACACTGATCAGCCGACACAAACGTTGAATATTGTGTTACCGCAGCTCAAAACTACGAAAGTTGACTTGGCAATGGAGGAGACAAAATACTGTCCACTGAAGATGCTTCAAAAGAGAAAAACGCGTCTTGTCTAAATAAGACGCTTATTACAGAAGAGGAATGTATTTCAGTACCTTAGAGCGAGCCTTAAATCGACCGCAGTCGTTCATGGTTCCAACTATACAGAGTGTTCATTTTAATTGGAGACATTGAAATATCCGAAAATCTACACATTGGATCAAACAAATTTATAACTAAAATTTGTTTGTCTCCGAGGGGGACATCCATTAATACCAAATCCGACGAATTTGTGGTCAAATTTGTAACAATTGGATGTACCCTTAAGAGAGGAACTCACTTTCATTAGGATTTCTTTTGGCTCTGTGTGTCGTTTTCAAGAGATTTCAATGCCCCAGTTAAAATGAACACCCTTTATAACATAAACAGTGTTTATAAATTGGGAAATATTCCATCTTTAGCGACTGTAACAAAACTTTTATTTATACCAGAGTCATTTCGCTCTTTCTAAAGCATTCTGATTAAAACAAAGTTGGCGAAGTACACAAAACTGAATTGCGGACGTAATAAAATATACAAACTAAAATATATTGTCAGTGAGGCGCAGGCGCAAACAATTTGTGTTTGTCATAACGGACAGCAAATACTTGCCAAGGCATAGATCAGTCGACGAAAACATTGAATATGATGTTGCCAAAGCAGCGAAGCAAAGAATTGCGTCAGACAATCAAGTAGCTCGGCAACGTATGAGCCGAAATTCTGCTCTAAATAATACTTTTAATACAGGCGCAAAAGAATATATCTCAATATGAATAGTAAAACAGCGACGGCGGAAGAGAAGATGTACAAACAAAACAGGTAACATTGACTATTGTATATGTGCCTTTTCATTGTTTTTAATTGCTGTGAAAAGAAATATTGGAGGACAAAATTAGAAAAACCGTAAACTTATTACGATTATAATGAAGAGATAAAGAACTAGAAGTTTCAAAAAATTACATTCAAAAGAATAAAATTCATGAAGCAAGACACTTCGATATTGTTTTAAAATAAAGAAAATATTAAGCACCCAATATGGTTTGATCTCAGAACCTTCTGCTTAGCAGCCAAATAGCTCAACCATTATGCTAACGCAGCTAGTCGTTCATTACAACTACTGGAGAACTCTAAAATATCACGCAAAATACCGACAAACTCTCTTGGTATGACTATGAATTATTCATGTTTCGTCGAAGTACAATAGGAAATAAACAATTACCACGGTTCTTTATTGCAAAAAAGCAGTTCATGAGAATGATACAAACACGTTTCCTTGCTATCGCCTAAATTAGGATGCTTATTGCTTGTTTGGTTTAATTAATTAATAGAATGTGAAGCATTTGGTATAGAGAATGCTTTTTCCAAGCTTTCTATAAAAGAAAGTCTGCTTTCAAGACATTGCTTTTGTTCAATTACTTTATTTGTGACTGAACGTTTATAAAACTGAAGACACTCATCCGTGCTCTGCACTGCAGTCGAGCTCTGGCAACGTCGTTCTCTGTTCATTGGTGGACTGTGTTTCGTGACGTCAAATGTGCAGAACGAATCTAAACTCAGCCGCTGTCGTAAATGACGCGCACTATAGCAGGGCAGCTGGCTGATGTGGCCGAGCAGCTCTAGGCGCTTCAGTCTGGAACCATGTTGCTGCTACGGTCGCAGGTTCGAATCCTGCCTTGGGCATGGGTGTGTGTGATGTCCATAGGTTAGTTAGGTTTAAGTAGTTGTAAGTCTAAGGGATTGATGACCTCAGATGTTGAGTCCCATAGTGCTCAGAGCCATTTTTATAGCAGGGCAGCAGGAGAAGAAGCTATGCATCATTTCAGATGATTCTGTATTCCGTTTTTAATGAGGATAAGCATTCTCAAAAATTTTAGAAAAAGTAATGTACAGGCAGCTGCTCAACCATCTGACCACAAATAACATATTATCAAGAACACAGTTTGGATTTCTGAAGGGTTCTGATATCGAGAAGGCTATTTACACCTACAGTGAAAATGTACTTAATTCATTAAATAACAAATTACAAGCAGCAGGTATTTTCTGCGATTTGTCAAAGGCATTTGATTGTGTGAACCACACCATCCTTTTAAGTATATTAGAATTCTATGGTGTCACGGGCAGTGCTGCAAAATGGTTCAAGTCATATCTCACTAACGGGAAACAAAGGGTGTCAGTGCAAGGGAATAGTGAATTAAGCCATCAGTCATCATCAGAATGGGACGAAATTACATGTGGTGTCCCACAAGGATCCATCTTAGGGCCATTGCTTTTTCTTGTGTACATTAATGATCTCTCATCAGTTACATTGCCAGAAGCAGAGTTCGTTTTGTTTGCAGATGACTCAAGTATTGCAATAAATAGTATGTCAAGTGTAGTTCTAGAAAGATCTGCTAATGATATTTTCATGGATATTAATAAATGGTTTAAAGCCAACTCACTGACATTAAACTTCGAAAAGACTCACCATATGCAGTTCAGAACCTGTAAGAGGTTTCCACCCAGCATATGCATAAAATACGAAGAAGAGCAGATAGAAGAGGTTGACAGTTAAATTCCTGGGATTACAACTTGATAATAAATTCAGTTGGGAAGAGCACACCACAGAATTGCAGAAATGCCTTAACAAATCTATATTTGCAATTCGAGTGTTAGCAGACATAGGCGACATAAAAATGAAAAAGCTTGCATATTTTGCCTACTTTCATTCCATAATGTCATATGGTATAATATTTTGGGGTAACTCTTCGAGTCAAACAAAAGTTTTCAGAGTCCAAAAGCGTGTAATATATATTATTTGTGGAGTAAATTCACGGACGTCCTGTAGAAACCTCTTCAAAGAACTGGGTATACTAACTACTGCCTCTCAGTATATTTACTCATTAATGAAATTTGTCCTAAATAATATATCTCTTTTTCCAACAAACAGCTCAGTTCATACATACAATACTAGGAACAAAAATGATCTGCACAAGGACTTAAAAGCGCTTAATTTAGTTCAAAAAGGGGTCCACTACTCAGGAACACACATCTTCAATAATTTGCCAGTAAACATAAAAAATTTAGTTACAAATAAAGATCACTTTAAAAGGAGCCTGAAAGACTTACTAGAGGCCAACTCCTTCTACTCCACTGACGAATTTTTTAATAGAAACAAATGATGTATTGTATATATTCATTCTATTATTATTGTTATTTCAGCTTAAAAAAAAATTGACATGTTTCACATCCACGAGGATCTCCTCAGCACGAATCTAGGGAACGAAAAACTAATCTAATCTAATCATGTCAACACTGATGACGAACTACAGATCCATGTCTTATTTGTAATGAAGTTAATATTAATAGGCAGACATTATGTAAGACTTTTAACATTACTTCAGAATTCATACAAAGCTGTGAACAACATCTACGAAACGAATTAAATTATATGGTTCCAGGGCCCTCTTCAAGTCTCAAACATCGATGTATAAAAGCAGACTGGAGCAAAAGAACAAAAATTTGTATGAAGGCTGGGATTCCCAGGAGAACCAGATTCGAATCCTGGGCTTGGTACAAATTTTCATTCATTGCTTCAATCTGCAAATATGGCAAGTACTGTCATAACTTGTAATGATTTATTTGCTAAGAAAGGTAAACATCAAGCACAGGAGCCCACAGTTTCACAGCACTTAATTCCTGGAACATTGGTTCTCCACTTTGGACAGAAAATAATTATATCAAACGATCGTCTCACATGGCAGTTGCACTTCAGTTATATCAAAAGCAAAGCCGATTCTAAACTCAGACATTATATGAGCCAGTTTCTGGACAATTTTCTACTAAACTTTGATGTACATTGTGCAAATACTGTGCTAGACGTCTAGTAGCTTTAGGTGATACTACAGACGGATTTTTCAGACATGCAAGAAAATTCTGAAGGAATTTCCAACTCTCTGTCATTTGAGCGCTCTTTGCACAACTCACAATAAACACAAAAACCACTGAAATGGCGACAAGGTCATACCAAAATCGTTTCCTCTAAGGATGCTAAACTACAGTGACAGTTAGCTGGTGTAGGTGGAAACAAAGTGTAAACTCACTAGAACACACTGTAATAATGTGTTATTGATCCTAGGAACAATTGCATACCCCTACAAAGTTCTTATAGAGTTCCAAGTCCCAAACCCTCAGTGTAAAGAACAGCTAATCTAACATAATTACATTTCATCATAATATCCATCATCTAATTCCTCTGGGCATGATGAAGGAGCCTGGCAAACAGTGTAGGCCGTACTGTCACTGATGTCATAGATCTTGGGATTCTTATCGACATTTGTTTGAAGCGGTTATAAATGAATGGCCAAATAATTTGATATCTTTCCTGCTGATCTTGATACTGAATAATCAGCTTTCAGCAGATAAGACTCACGACAACGTACCATTCCCAGCTCCCATTAAGTTGAGGTACAATGGTGTAGTGAGAATGGCATTGAAAAACATTAAGAAAGCTGCAGAGAGGCGTCAGAGAAACGATTGGCACAAGAGATCAGCAAAACTCTTCATGGCAAGACATAAGTAATTATGAAGATGCACAAACTGTACCCTAAGCAACATGTGCTGACAAGGAAATTCTTACCTATTTACGCTGGTCGTTCAGAGTGTGATGTGTTGCACACTCCAGTACCATAGAAATGGGAACTTAGTGCACTAAAATGTCAAATAGATTACATCATATTTCAAATGTAAAGTTGTTTTGCAGATATTTATGTTGACATGTATAGAGGAGATACACAAAACAATTTTCAAGTTTTAAGTATAATGTGTATTTACTTACGTTTTTTTAATGATATGCGATTAAGTTTCAGGTTATGAGAAGTTCATCTATGTTTTTGTCAGGCATGTGTATAGAGTCATTAAAAGTGAAAAAGAGGTTTATTATGGAAAGTCGATGTCAGATACATTTGAAACGTCCCCTTTGAACAATTATACATGACTGTGCTTAAACTGACACACAATATTTTGTTAGCGCAACGCAATCTGACTTTCAAAATTCCCTACAAAAGAATGGCCCTGACTAATAGTAAACTATACCTTTCACAAATCACTTACCTCACAAAAATCTTCGCTACTCAAGCTACTGCAATACAGCGAGCGCCACTACTGCCAGCTAAATAAAAGATTCAAACTATGGAAGGCACTAACTACTGATAGGGATAGTTAGCAAATGAAAGATATTAATAGAGAACAAACAATGTATTTACCTTGATATCATCATATATAAATATAGCAGTTCATGACAAATTTCAAAACTCCGCCATCTCTCTCCCCACATCCACCACTGCTGGCGGCTCACCTCCAACTGCGCAACGCTACGCGCTGTTCACATCCAGCTGCCACTGCCCAACACTACAATGGCGAGTATTACAACAGTGCAAAGCAGCCGCAGACTGCACACAGCACAGCCAATGATTTTCATACAAAGGTGGCGTTACCAATAAAAAAACCTAAACAGCCTACTTACATAGCCCCCATGCTCCCCACAAAAAATTTTACAAATTGGATTGGGCAGTGGCCGATACAGATTTGAAAAAAATTTTTCATAATTACAATAACAAAGAAATCAAATGCACACACTTATTGATACAATGTTGGTCAAAAGCTCAAATTTTCTCACAGTCCATAAAGACAGTCCTAATCGTCCATCACAGTAAAATTGCGGTGTTTTTCTCAAAGTCTTTTAATTTAGAAGGAATAATAGGAAACAACGGAGCACGATGTGAGATAGTAGATGGTTTCGCCTTTTGACAAAGTTTACAAATAGACAAGACTCTTCGAATTCGCTTTTCCATATTGTTAAAATAACAAGTTCGTTCGAAGAATATGATAACATTTTCGTGGACCAAAATGTGCGTAGCTGAAATGAATGTACCAAATGAGCTTATTAACAAAATCGTCTGGAATGCAAAGTACCCATAGCTTGTCATCAACAGTGCAGCTTTTGAAGAGTATGTTGTTTCTAACCAGGTAATGATGCCGAATCTGAGTGTATGTCTTTTCATGCCATTTACTTTTGATGTCTTTCCAAATCGGATCTTTATCTTGTTCATGAGAAATGTCCTTTAAAGATGTGGTGATGAAGTTTTCAAAGGCGACTTTCTGAATGTAAAGAATACTGAAATTTTTCTCGAGGTTGCCTTCTGTGTTACTTTTCTCAAGCCCAGCTGGTGCATGTGGGTGCCTGCGGCGCGAGTCATTGTCTGTCTCTTTGTTGGCGCGCATTGTTATTGGGATTAAGAGACCTAACTTCTACAAATTCGCCTTCCCGAGAGGGCCCAGCTCTGTTAGAATCCCGCCAGTTCTGATGAAATTCACGTCTGTCGTTTTGTCGGTAGTTTACATAGTTTCTTGTTTGTCGGTCATGTGGTGGAGAATTTCTCCCTGAATCGTAACTCTGCGCCGAACTGTTGCGTCTGAAGTTATTCTACCTCCCTTGATAATAATTGTTTTGGTTCCCATATTGTCTGTTTCTCTGATTGTCTCTGTGGTGGTCATTACTACGGAAATACGATCTTTCTCTGTAACAAGTATTACTCTGCCAGTGGTTGTCATATGGGTGGTGTCTGTTTTGGTCACGATTTGTGTTGTAAGAATAGCCTTTTCGTGTCCAGTTATTGTTTCTTTCATCGTGGAATTGTGACAGATGTGACCTGTAATTGTTGTGCTCCTGTTTCCGCGTTCCCCGATTGTCAGTGTCAATTTCCAGTTCTTGTAACAGTCCCTGAAAAGCTTCAACGTCGTCTTTGCAACGTCCTGCTAAAATAATATGTCGTAAATGTTCAGGCAGTTTGATTAAGCAAATGTGTATGAGTTCTGAGGGGCTGTATGGGTTTGAAAGGTACTGATTCTTATGCAACATGTCTTCAAAATATTTCATAAGACTGGAAAATTCAGATTGTTCAAAACGTTTCATCATTATGATGCCATGTTTTACTCGGTCTTGTGTAGCTTGAGACCAATATGCTGAGAGGAAGGCATGGTAAAATTCTCCTTCACTGTGACAATCGTGAATGACCGATCGCATTTTTAAAGCTGGTTCATTCTCTAAATAGCCACACATAAATTCTAACCTGTGCTCCAATGACCAGTTGGGAGGAAAACAATGAGAGAATTGATGGAGCCACGCTTGTGGATGAATGTCGTTGGCAGAATTCTTAAATGTTTTGAATTTACGTGTAGTAATGAACAGCTTATAGTCAAAGACATCGTGTCGGCGAGTAGCATATCAGTCATTGTTACGTCGTGTCGGCGGTTCCATCTCAAAATTCGGTCCACCTTGCCAATTCCTTTCATAATTACCGAAATGCTCTGTGTTATTATTTTGTGGCTTTTCCGTATTTCTAAGTTCCTCTTCCCATGTTGGAGCGCGAGTGTCCTCTGAAATATGTAATTCTTGTATCACCTGCGTCAACTGATCTTGTACTTCCCGGATTTCTCTTTTGTACTGTGTATTGATTTGATTTTGATTTTGTTTGAATTTTCTTATTTGTTCATACTCTTCTGTGTCAGTGAAGGCTATGGGTCTTGTGTCATTCAGATCATCATCTACCTTTGTAGATAAGTTAGTGACCTGATCCGATCATTCGGCTACTTTCTCCGATAGTGAACACATTTCCTCAGTGTGTTTTTCTGAACCAAGTTTCAGAGTGTCCATTTGTGTTGAAATCGAATCTACTGTGTCCTTTAAGTTTTCCTGAGTTTTTGCAAGTTGCGTAACCGAATCGGTAGATGCAACTGAGTCAATTTTAGCCCACAAGGTCTCATGATTTTCATGAACAATGGTTTGCAGTTCTTTTATGGCTGCTTCGTGATTCTGTAATGCATTTTCATGCCGCGAAAAAATAGGTTGAAAATGCTCACAAATTTGTGTTTTTACGTCATTACAGACTTTTTGACATTTCGATTCAATGTTATGTAACTCAGTAGTTAAATCTTCACGTGTTTGTTCAAGCGTGGTGTGAAGATTTTGTTCCATTGCGTCTAACTGTTGCTGTGTTTGCCTCTGGTGTTGTTCCATTGTGTCCAACTTTTGAAGCTTTTGCTGTGTTTGTCTCTGATTTTGTTCCATTGTGTCTAACTTTTGAAGCTTTTGCTGTGTTTGTCTCTGATTTTGTTCCATTGTGTCTAACTTTAGAAGATTCTGTTCTATTGTGTCTAACTTTTGTAGCCTTTGTCCCATTTGTTGCATTAACTGTAATAACAGTGGACAGGTGTCTGAAACATGTTCCTCAGTGCTATTCGGCAACACATTTGAACCGGCAATATTCGCAGTTTGAATAGCAGAAAATGTGTCTTGACTTATTTGAGAAAAGGGTGAGGACGCAAAACCTGAATCTACAGTATTTGCAAGATTGTGTCCTGTCATTTCGGATTCCTGAGGCGAGCTGTTGCCGACCGATCGATCGATAATGCTTCCCTCTTCACTAATTGTTTCACTGTCCACGCCATTGTTTGCCGCCTGCTCCATTTCTCTATGCACAATTACCAAATTACTACTTTGAACATCAGTTAATTCATTACTCGGTGGCGCTAACACACTGCTTTCATTTTCACTGTCATTCCTCAGTTTACTTTGGAGCCTAGTATTACGTTTTTCACACGCCATTATTGTCACAGTATTTCACACGACAACACAGAAAAACACAATTTGAAGATCAAAAATAAGAGAACACATTAACATAGCACTGAAAATAATATCGAGTTAATTGCAGCTGTGAAATACTTGGTGCAAATCTTCATGCATACCACAACTGTTTTACTGTACAACAATGAAAGACTGCAACTACAAAGGAGATTTTCTCTACAATTATGTGCCAGCAATAAACAAAATCTACACTAATTACACAAACTACAACAAAAAATCAGAAGATTCCAGTGAGGTATCCTGGCAGGGTCGCCATATGAAACGTCCCCTTTGAACAATTATACATGACTGTGCTTAAACTGACACACAATATTTTGTTAGCGCAACGCAATCTGACTTTCAAAATTCCCTACAACAGAATGGCCCTGACTAACAGTAAACTATACCTTTCACAAATCACTTACCTCACAAAAATCTTCGCTACTCAAGCTACTGCAATACAGCGAGCGCCACTACTGCCAGCTACATAAAAGATTCAAACTATGGAAGGCACTAACTACTGATAGGGATAGTTAGCAAATGAAAGATATTAGTAGAGAACAAACAATGTATTTACCTTGATATCATCATATATAAATATAGCAGTTCATGGCAAATTTCAAAACTCCGCCATCTCTCTCCCCACATCCACCACTGCTGGCGGCTCACCTCCAACTGCGCAACGCTACGCGCTGTTCACATCCAGCTGCCGCTGCCCAACACTACAATGGCGAGTATTACAACAATGCAAAGCAGACACAGACTGCACACAGCACAGCCAGTGATTTTCATACAGAGGTGGCGTTACCAATAAAAAAACCTAAACAGCCTACTTACACATTCAGTCTTGGGTAAACAAATTCAGTAAGAGTCATGAGTAAGGATATGTTGAACAAGAAGTTGTCCCACTGCTTTTGCGGTGACGTATTGGTAATGATGGATTAAGGCAATAGTTTCATTCTGAGTAATCTTGCTACCTCTGTAAGAGGAGAGAATGCTAGAATAGCAATTATTTTTTGAGTAATATGTTTATTTTCACATTGTTATGCACTGTGATTTACGCATTGTCTTATTGTGTAAAGTGTGCAAAGTGAGTGACTCATTTTAGATGATATAGATGCTGTGGATAAGGAGATACATAAAATTACTTGTACATACTAACCATTAACTGTGTGTCTACATTCTAGGAATTGCGACATGAGATAAGAAATGAGAAGTACATAAACTACTGTTGTTTTCCCTGCAAGAGAAATACGATTTTTTTTCCTTCTGTACATATAGCGGTGTGTTTTGTGGACGTCTCGCGCTCTCTGTCTGAAGACTTCAGGTCTTTAGTTGATAGAACCACTTAGCTCTAATCAAAATTCAATGATTACATTGTTTTCCTCTCACGTATTGTGTCAGCTGTTTGTTTTGGTGAGTTCAGGAACACACATGAGCAGATAAGACTTTGTTTTCCGACAATGTCAGCAGTGTTGATTTGCACCCAATAGTATTTGACTTTATTGCTGTGGGTAGTTTACAGTGGTATAGTAGACAAACAGTAGTAGTAGTAGTGAAGCACTGAGAAAGTAGTTAGTGAAATTAATCTGGAAGTCTCTGAAATGCATTATTTCTGTGATGTCTTACTATAATGGGAACTACAGATCGTGATTTTGTTCATAGCTTTAGTGCATATTCTTTCAAGGAAGATAAAAATCAGTTGTCATCTGCACAAAAAATTTATTAGATTCACTTTACTGGCTTCAACAGTTTAAATTGTCATCTTCAGAAGTTTGAAATAGACTCAAATCTTAGGTAACATGACGTAATATAAGGATTGGATAGTAGTGTCGTACAATGGATCGGCAAAAATACATACGTAAAAAGAGTATGATAAAAACAAATGTACAGAGACTGAACAACACCGAAGTGTAACAGCTTGTTAAAACAGAGGTAAAATAGTTAAGCATGTGAACCAAAACATCTTTTTGTTATAGAATCAATAAATAGTCAAACTGCAAAAGAACACATAATACATATGATGAGTAGCAAGCAACAGAATGTCGAATTGCCTGTCAAATACAGAATATAACTGACCAACCTCAGCCAACATACTAATGACTTCAAGAGCATTTATCTTGCCTGTATACAAAGTAGGAGCGCTATTGTTCATAAAACGGGCTACAACTTAGTTTAGTGTGCAGCTGCCACACGCTAACTTGCTAATATGCCTACCAACAGTGCTAGCTTCCATGTACTAGATTTTAGTCAGCATTTGTATGGGCTGCAGGGACGGATTCTACACACAAAGTCAACTTGTGAACATGTGCTGGGGCCTCGCACACTTGCAGGTCAGCAGTCCCAACTCCCTGGCTTCATAGGCTAAGTGCAGGTCACTTAATTCCGCTTTCTGCAAACTCGTAGCCGGCAGCTGGCCCCATTTCCAAGATACTGAAAATTTCAGCGAATCCCTTCTCTATTGGATCTTGGTGCCACAATCGGCTGATAACAAAATAAAATGTTTTACCTGTCTCTGTTTAGCTCCCTTCACATGTAATAATATTTTATAAATGTTTGTTTGTTAAACACATGCCGCAAGGATTAATTGTCTATTCATAAACTCATGTTAAACATCTTATTTATTTTATAAGGTTCAATGGATATTAGTGTTCCCACTGTGCATACGTTTATAAAGATTCTAATGAACACTAGTATTTTCAATGTGTATAGAGGGGTGATAAATGCTCTTGAAGTCATCAGGATGTTGACTGACGTTAATCGCATATATTTTGCATGGCTGCGATTTGAGGATCTGTTGCTAGCTTCCCATCAGACACATTATGTATTATTTTGTAATGTGACTCTATTCATTGATTTTGGAAGATTGTGGTCCTCACGATCAACTAATTTACACTTGATTTAACAAACCTTTTACATATCTGTTGTGCAATATTTGTAAATTTATTTTTAATATACTCTTTTTATATGTATTTTGGCCGATTATTTATAGGGCACTACTGTCTGACCATTATTTGATGTCAGCTTACCTATGATTTGAACCTATTTCAAACTTCTAAAAAACTGGTAAAGTGAATCTAACAAAATTTTTTTGCAGTTGATGACTTATTTTCACCTTTGCTGGACAAGCTATCAGTGAACATTCTGAGCCACTTGCTTTCTTATTACGCCATTAAGATATTTTACTGTCATTATGACTTTTCCTTGCAGTATTAGTCAGTTATTGTCTGAGAGAGATTTTGTGATTATGTGACAGAAACTTTTTATTTCATTGATCGATAGTATGACTGTTTAGACAAATGAGTTTTCTGTGTGTGCAGTAAGTAGATGTACTGGAAGACTGATGATGAAGTTCAAATGTGAAGGAATCTATGGGAAACTTTATTTATTATGTACCTTTTCTCTACCTTTGGGATCAAAAGGAGATCAGAAGAGGAGCGAGAGAAAATGATTGTCACTAGAATGGCAGCGCTAGTTGTACCAAGACTCCATTGGAGCCACGCTGATGAAAACTGTACACTACCGCTAAATCAAACAGAGCGGGCTGACAGTACCAGTACAAGGGCAGAGACCACAGGAAACTTTTGACCTGTGGGACGATGTACGCATATGCATATGGGGAACGCATTCATAGTGGTCAAGAAGAATGCATGGATGACTCAGGGGTGTGCGTTGTAGCCAGACTGTAAGGAACCTCATTATCGTCTGGAGGTTGCTTACGCCAAGCGACTTCAGATGCTAGAAGATGAATGTCCACATGGTCTAAGCTGATGACTGGTACTCACTATACCCATTGCTCAAACCACTCTTCATAATTCTGAAGAACCATTCAACACATCCCGTGCTTTCTTCAATTTGCCTCCTGTGACATTAACTGAGGTGGAATTCATAGTAATGAAGTCGACCCTACTTGAAGAAATAATGTATAAAACGTTATTGTTAGTGCATCCAAACAGCTTTTCATTTTCTGAGTACTGATTTCTTCAAAACACTACCCAAAGCATTATTATAATTCTCTCTCCTACTTGGAAGACAGTTTAATATTCTTACTGTTATAGCATTTAGTGCTTAAAATACTTTATTCAGAAGTAGCTGTTCTATGTAGTAAGGGTGTAATACAATGCCATTTACTCTTTCTATTAACAGTTTAAGATAACTACGGACTCATCCTTGATGTTGTTTGTAGCACTTGATAAGTGTTGATATTTGCTTACAGACGTACATTTTGTATAAAGTGTCCTGCCATTTTCCACTACTCTCTGTTCTGAAATAAATTGGTAGGTGTGGTTTATCAACATTGAGATTTAACATTCTGAAGTACCAGTCGTAAACATAATGACTTGTTACTAACAATTTAAATTCTATACTCTGCTGAAGACGTATTCCTAATATTAAACTCCCAGGAGTGCTAGTCTTGCCAGTTTCGCTGTGAAGTTTGGAAAGTAGGAAATGATATACTGTCGGAGGTAAAGCTGTGAGGACGGGTTGTGAGTCATTCTTGGATAGCTCAATCGGTGGAGCACTTGCCTGCGAAAGTCAATGGTTCCGAATTCGAGTCTCGGTCCGCCACACAGTTTTAATCTGCCAGGAAGTTTCATATCAGATCGTACTCCACTGAAGAGTGAAAACTTTCTTCCTTATTGCTAATATTTCTGATTAGAAATTGCTGCATCGTAACTTGCAATATTTTAAATGTTGTGATTATGCTATTTACTAAGCTTACCGAGCAAGGTGGCGCAGTGGTTAGCACAATGGACTCACATTCGGGTGGACGACGGCTCAAACCGGTGCCCGGCCACCCAGATTTAGGTTTTCCACGATTTCCCTAAATCGCTCCAGGCAAATACCATGATGGTTTCTTTGAAAAAGCATGGCCGTTTTCCTTACCCATCCTTAACATCTCTGATGGCCTTGATGGCGGCGGATTGTTAAACCCAATATTACTTCTTTTTTTACTAAGCTCTGCAGTAACGGATCAGCAATTACGGTACACAATTGTAAAGAGGTAGCTGTGATCCATTACCACGAATTTCCCCGTTCATTCAATAACTAAGAATCCTTTTGCTGTTAATATGTTTCATCCCTGTCAATTCTTATCGATATTGCTTGCGATTACACTCCTTTACCAAGCAATATTATTGCGTGTACTGTCACAGAGGGCGTGTTGGCGAGTTCTGAGCCTTTAAGCATACCGGGCTCACGTGGTGGAGTCTCGCTGTGGCTGTTAGGAATAAGTTCCCGGCTGGCAACGAGAGCGCCGCCTCGACTCCAACTGCGCAAGCTGGGCAGGCGCCATCAGAGCAGTGCAGGGCAGAATGCCTTTGCAAGCCTGTGGGCAGGAGATGAAGTGGGCAGCCACACATCAGGCGAAGGTATCATCGAGTCGTGCGGCATGACCCAAGGAAGATTGGTGTACCAGTTACCGTTTGGAACAGCCCCTGTTCTACCAAAAAGAATTAAATTTGGTGAGCACGTCTCAGAAGATTGCCTATTGCTGTGCAGTCGTGCAACGGAGCTGATTTTAACATGCACTTCAATCTGTTTAGTGCTATTTACCAGACCGTACTTCCCACTGAGTTGCAGTCGGTTTTGTTACTTGATGTTTTTATTGGTTCCAACAGACATGAAAACGGTGGGTTATTCACTGTTTCGTGTTAAATTGCTTCCGCCCATTAATTTGTTCTTGTTATCGTAGGTCGGAATCAAACGTGTTTTCTGCTTGCGTTTAAATTGCTCATTTATTGGTCTGAGTACCGGAATTGATGGGGAGAATAAATTTTAATGGTGCAGCTGGTCTGATCTTGCTCAGTTAAGGAGCCTAAATTTTATCATGTAAATTTTCAGTAACCCGTCTTAGTTGATGCTGAACCTTTGCTTCATTCTATTTGATTAGATTTCCATACTCAGAACTGTTCAGATGGTTCAAATGGCTCCGAGCACTATGGGACTTTCGGAGGTCATCAGTCTCCTAGAACTTAGAACTACTTAAACCTAACTAACCTCATTACATCACACACATCCATGCCTAAGGCAGGATTCGAACCTGCGACCGTAGTGGTCGTGCGGTTCCAGACTGAAACGTCTAGAACCGCTCGGCCACAACGGGCGGCTTAGAACTGTTTCCTGCGAATTTCAGCCTAGCTGTATTATGCTTCTACTACGTTTACCAGGACTCGTTATTGGTAGTTCATTATTGAAGTTTAATAACTATGGCCATCAGGTACAAGTCCTATTGTTTTAATTTGTTCTTATTTTTTTGTGAGGTTTAGATTACTCCTCATTTTAAGGTGATTTTAAATATATTTCTGTTGGCGGACCATGCAATTTGGGGAACTTTGAAGAGCTCCCCATTTTGCGGAATTGTTGTTGAGTGTATGTTAAATGTATTTTGTTTATATATTTTAGAAGTACCAGTGATTACACTCTTTGGCCAGAATCTGTAGAACGGCACATCCAGTACTGTGAACTGGCACTGTGTCTGAATCCAGCCACATTCAGATTATTGTAAAAGGAACCTAACTGGGCATTTTCTGGCATCTTTAGTTGCGGTGTTAATCGTTGGCCTATCTTTTGTATTCTTGTATCTCAAGAATGCAGTTCTGGTTCATTTTAATAAAAGTATTTTTGTGCAAATGATGCTTATTTGATGACCTTGCACTACCACTTCTCAACCAGTTAGCTCATTGTCCATTTCAATTATTGTTTCATAATTTTGTTCCTTTAATGAATTGTTAGGATGTCATGAATAATTTGGAATTTTCTCTAGTGATATTTTCCAGAAACACATCAAATCTATTCAATTTTTTGATGGAGAGGTGATGAAAGATGCCCGTTAGTCGGCACATTCTTTTTATCACAGTCTATTTTGCCCCTTTGTATCTTGTTATGTTTATATTTGCTACAGTCTGAGATCTTGCTCTAACGAGTTTAGATATGTGGATACTAGGTTTTTAGAATCTCTTTGCTGTTGACTTCAATAAACTTATGGTTTTGGCAAGTCAGTTTTGCTCTTGGCCAATAGTATTCATTTTTGGGGGTGGAACAAGTGGTCTTACTTGCTTGAAAGTAGTTCGTCATTACTCGTGGTCGTTTCTTGTCTGGAATCAGTGTCGTACTGAATATAGATAAAGAGGCACTTTGTGATGTTTTCTAATGATGAGAAGAAAGCAGTTTTTATGGCCAAGATCTACTCTATTGAGCAAATACTAAAATGCATAAGGATTGGATGAAACCAACTCACTTTATTTTCCTGTGATGGAAGGTATCTGTATTTGGTAAGATTAGTTTGGCAATGCTCGCTTGTATTACTCTGCACGAAGTACCTAATCTCATGGTTCCATATAGTGCAACAGGAGCTCAAAGCTTGCTTCCTCTAGTTGTTTGGAAGCTGGTTATTCCATCCCTGACTGCTTTATTCAGTCCCGTGCATTAGAAATTCCTCAAGATGAATTCCTCATGGGATGTACGATTACTATCTTTTTGTGATACCAGGATTTCGTATTTGAGATGTGTTGCCTTGGTCTGTAGAGTCTTTTAAAGTTTTTCTATTTTCTCGAAAGTCAACGTATTCGTTGTTAAACTCGTGTCTTATGAAGTCATTTGGCAGAACCAAATCATTCTTTGTGCTTGACGTATTTGAATGCGCCATGCTGATGGGCCATCATCTTGTCCCGTTATAAAAATCAGATACATGAGTCAGAGTCACTCAGCTGAATCACGACTCAGCTACAGAGCTGGCACTGATAATTATAAATAATAACAACCAGTCTCTCTGCATGCTAGCTAGGTTTCAGTTACTGATAAGCTGGGTAGTTAGCTGTTGCAATGAGACACTGTGTTGTGCTCTTTCACTCATCTAACGCCACGTTACGTATGAAGTGAACTGGGGTTGCAAGTACTCACGCTGCTAACTGTTTCCTGTACTGTGAATTTATGTCTCCACACAAAAAGGGGAACAGCACTATAAGCGGCAAGCTAACCATTGTTCAAAGTAATCTATTAGCTTCGCGAACACATTGATAGATACGCAACTGATACATTTATTTTCGTTGCTCTGAATTAATAGAAGTGTGTGTTGTGTGACTATTTCTACTTATCTTGGAGTAAGATCGCATCACAAAGTTTGTTATTTTGGGCATTGGAAATTTACATTCTGCACATCTTAAAAGCAGCAGTGCTTTTTTGTCATTAGCCATAGTAGACTTCTATGCTTCTTCACACATACAAACACGCACACACACACACACACACACACACACACACACACACACACACACACACACACACATCGACATTCACTGTCATTACAATACACTCATATAAATACCTCCCCAAATGCATCTGTCAGATTCAAACACACATGTATGTATTCGATATTACAAACTGTGACTGATGATAAGGGCCGGTCGGAGTGGCCGAGCGGTTAAAGGCGCTACAGTCTGGAACCGCAAGACCGCTACGGTCGCAGGTTCGAATCCTGCCTCAGGCATGGACGTGACTGATGTCCTTAGGTTAATTCGGTTTAAGTAGTTCTATCTAAGTTCTAGGAGACTTATGACCACAGCAGTTGAGTCCCATAGTGCTCAGAGCCATTTGAACCATTTTTTGATGATAAGGACAACATAGGTGCCGGAAAGCAGCTCCTTATCAATGGACTGTGAACAAATATTCTCATTTAGCCTTCAAACTAATCATGGTGTGAGTTCGTTAGGCAGCGTTGACAGTGGTCAGTACGTTCTCAGAAAGAGCGCCTCTCTCACTTATCATGAGATGTACGCCGTGTACCGCCGACGGCATATTTCACTCTCTCCCTTTCTTTGACTTCTATAACCACCTTGAATGATCTAACCTCAATGCTACACAACATCAAAACAAGCACTCATGATAGTAACTATGAGATGAAGATATTGCTTTACAATTTTTCGAAAGGTCAGAGAAAGGCAAACGATTTATAGTTCCCTTTTCCCCTCCTTTTTGGAGTAAATGTTCCTCCTTTTTTTGTGAGATAGTGTCAGTTATAGGATTGCAGTAATTCATCAAAAAAATGTGTCTCAAGAACTGAAAGTCATTTTAATTTTCCGTAAATGTTACTGAAACAATTAAAGTAGCTGTGAACATTTGTGGAAACGGCTTTCATCCTGTTTCTCTTAATTTTGTTCGTTTTGTCTACTGTAAGTAGGCTGTTTATGTTTTCTTATTGGCAACGTTACGTAGCGCTCTGTATGAAAATCACTGGCTGTGCTGTGTGCAGTCTGTGGCAGCTGGATATGAACAGCGCGTAGCGTTGCGCAGTTGGAGGTGAGCCGCCAGCAGTGGTGGGTGTGGGGAGAGAGATGGCGGAGTTTTGAAATTTGTAAGACTTGGATGTCATGAACTGCTATATACATTATGACTTTTGAACACTATTGAGGTGGCCGGCCGCGGTGGTCTAGCGGTTCTAGGCGCTCAGTCCGGAACCGCGCGACTGCTATGGTCGCAGGTTCGAATCCTGCCTCGGGCATGGATGTGTGTGATGTCCTTAGGTTGGTTAGGTTTAATTAGTTCTAAGTTCTAGGGGACTGATGACCACAGATGTTAAGTCCCATAGTGCTCAGAGCCATCACTATTGAGGTAAATACATTGTTTGTTCTCTATAAAAATCTTTCATTTGCTAACTATGCCTATTAGTAGTTAGTGCCTTCAGTAGTTTGAATCTTTTATTTAGCTGGCAGTAGTGGCGCTCGCTGTATTGCAGTAGTTCGAGTAACGAAGATTTTTGGTGAGGTAAGTGATTTGTGAAAGGTATAGGTTAATGTTAGTAAGGGCCATTCTTTTGTAGGGATTTTTGAAAGTCAGATTGCGTTGCGCTGAAAAATATTGTGTGTCAGTTTAAGCCCAGTCACGTATATAATTGTTCTAAGGGGACGTTTCACCACTAATTAAACGATGTAAAACTATACCACAATGAATATCACATTTTATAAACTAACAGATGAGTAACATTGGGCATTACAGTGTGTACTTCTCTAATATTATAATTTTACAGGCTGGAATATGTTTAATGACTCTAATGTATTTGTAAAAACTGATTATGAGTAATGACGGAAGCAAAGTAGCTTTGTCTTCGAGCCCTCCCTTCCTCCCCTCTCCTCCTTCTCGCCCATTTTGTTCACAATACCCTCGAATTGAGGTGATTAACTGTAAAAAAGTGTAAAGAACTGTCGTTCTACCCCTGCATCTCACTGGACATATTGATTTCTAAGCTAAAGATCGTATAATAATGAGAAAGGAAGCTTTAACTGAAAAGCTACTGAAGTTCTGCAAAATTCGAATACCTTGTCGTAGTGTAGTTTTTAACGAAGGCAAGTGAAATACGGAAATATGTAATAAGTACTGTAGCTACCTTGTTATATGCCACTAGACATTAAATTTCTGTTAACCATGGAACTGACAGTTAAATTTGTACTAAAATGATAAGTTAGATTTTTTATTGAGTACAAAAGATATATGTTTCGGCGGAAAGGGATGTAAATTCGTATTCTAAGTTTTCCTGAGCCGTTTTAACTCTGTGAAATAGCGATACTTGGTAGCATATCAGTTAATGTGACGTACCTCAACACCAGAAAACTTAGAAAACCACTGCTTTTTGTTTCTACAAGAATTCTCCAGTCTAGAAAGCAAGGTGACACAAAACTTCCAAAGCAAGAAACCTATCAGAAGTAGAGTAGCAAAAGGTAAACAGCTTATTCACTAAAAAATACTTTCATCAGATATTGATATGGAAATTATGGAGCCACTGAAAGTGTAAGTGTGGCATGAAACAGTGAAATTCCCTGACAGAAGAGCCTTGAAGTACTTGAAATGTGATGCTATTGATGAATGTTAAAAATTAAGTGAACAAATAAAGTACGAAATGACAAAGTACTAAAAAGTATAGGTAAAGAAAGAAGACTAAGAGACGAAAAGAACAAACAGGCTAGTGGAACATTTGCTACAGTTAAATAGTTAACTTCCGTTGGGAAAAACAATCGGGGGGAATAACAGAGTAAACCACACGAAAATTGACGAGAAAGGATGTTGGATTGCGCAGAGACGAAGAGATCTGTACAGAATAGGAAAATAAAGTCGGCCTGAACTCAGTCGAGAGACTCATGATTTAAAACACTAACGTGGCTGTGTCGTATGCTGGGTAGTAAATGTCTCCAGCTACGCACTAGTCACTAGTATCCATAGCAACAATATAACGATGATAACAACCTACGATCAAAGGCATGTTTCGCGAAACGTTTTGGAAAGAAAATTTCAAAAAATAGCCAGACGTGCTCATATCCGCTTCACCTAATCTTTACCTCCCTCTTCACAAAAAAAAAAAAAAAAAAAAAAAAAAAAAAAAAAAAAAGACTTGCTGTGCTACGAAAGGGAAGATTTAGTCTATGTACTCCTAGGGGAAGAGGAAACAGCCGTCCGTGAGATAACAGGACCTGTAAATATACACTGTGGATCATTAAAATTTGAACACGATGAAAGCGGAATGGAGTGTACTACATGCCTAGGCATGTAAATGGATAGTATTTTAGCGCAGTTGCACACGATATGAGTAACGCCATCTACATTTTCTTTGTAAGCAAACATTAGGCAGCGGGTTTATCATTTATAAATCATATTTAGACGTTGATGTTTGTGACAATATCGTGATATGCCTTTTGTAAGAATGAGAAAAGTTGACCAGTTTGTATTTGAATTTGACAGCACCTGGATAGTGCCCTATCGATATAGCCCTCTATCGTTCCTCGGTGTAGCTGCTAGCGCTGGTGGCATCCCAAAATTATCAAGCGAATTGGTTAAGGAGGGCCCTACTCAACCCCATATGGAATCACAACGACTGCACGCGTCTGGCGCTCGAGACGAAAGAACGATTATATTGTTTGCTGGTCGTGCGGACTTGTACAGCCACTTGACGTACCTTGAACCTGGAAATGGGCGTGTTTGTAGCAAGACAACTATTCACACAGATACTGTGACGTCTTAAGCACCAAACACTCAGTATGTCCAATGTTGTTGCTGCTACACTAAACGGTCGCCTGTAGATCGCACAGCCGATAATTTGGTCAAGAGACGTAATATCTCCTATGTCCATCACAAGATAATGCAATACGTTGTCGTGCTATCATGACTTATTGCGATACAGAAACTGTTCGAATTTTGACCTGGGTAGCATGATGAACTCTGGCGTAGAGCTGAAGCAACATAGAACGACACTACCGTATCTGTCAACCAAGCTAAGTTCGACTATGTGTCCACCTGGGTTAGAGCCATTTAAGCTGCCAAAAATGGCATCGTTGTGTACCAAATTTCGCTCCTTGTACATCCCAAATCATATACACTCCTGGAAATGGAAAAAAGAACACATTGACACCGGTGTGTCAGACCCACCATACTTGCTCCGGACACTGCGAGAGGGCTGTACAAGCAATGATCACACGCACGGCACAGCGGACACACCAGGAACCGCGGTGTTGGCCATCGAATGGCGCTAGCTGCGCAGCATTTGTGCACCGCCGCCGTCAGTGTCAGCCAGTTTGCCGTGGCATACGGAGCTCCATCGCAGTCTTTAACACTGGTAGCATGCCGCGACAGCGTGGTCGTGAACCGTATGTGCAGTTGACTGAGTTTGAGCGAGGGCGTATAGTGGGCATGCGGGAGGCCGGGTGGACGTACCGCCGAATTGCTCAACACGTGGGGCGTGAGGTCTCCACAGTACATCGATGTTGTCGCCAGTGGTCGGCGGAAGGTGCACATGCCCGTCGACCTGGGACCGGACCGCAGCGACGCACGGATGCACGCCAAGACCGTAGGATCCTACGCAGTGCCGTAGGGGACCGCACCGCCACTTCCCAGCAAATTAGGGACACTGTTGCTCCTGGGGTATCGGCGAGGACCATTCGCAACCGTCTCCATGAAGCTGGGCTACGGTCCCGCACACCGTTAGGCCGTCTTCCGCTCACGCCCCAACATCGTGCAGCCCGCCTCCAGTGGTGTCGCGACAGGCGTGAATGGAGGGACGAATGGAGACGTGTCGTCTTCAGCGATGAGAGTCGCTTCTGCCTTGGTGCCAATGATGGTCGTATGCGTGTTTGGCGCCGTGCAGGTGAGCGCCACAATCAGGACTGCATACGACCGAGGCACACAGGCCCAACACCCGGCATCATGGTGTGGGGAGCGATCTCCTACACTGGCCGTACACCACTGGTGATCGTCGAGGGGACACTGAATAGTGCACGGTACATCCAAACCGTCATCGAACCCATCGTTCTACCATTCCTAGACCGGCAAGGGAACTTGCTGTTCCAACAGGACAATGCACGTCCGCATGTATCCCGTGCCACCCAACGTGCTCTAGAAGGTGTAAGTCAACTACCCTGGCCAGCAAGATCTCCGGATCTGTCCCCCATTGAGCATGTTTGGGACTGGATGAAGCGTCGTCTCACGCGGTCTGCACGTCCAGCACGAACGCTGGTCCAACTGAGGCGCCAGGTGGAAATGGCATGGCAAGCCGTTCCACAGGACTACATCCAGCATCTCTACGATCGTCTCCATGGGAGAATAGCAGCCTGCATTGCTGCGAAAGGTGGATATACACTGTACTAGTGCCGACATTGTGCATGCTCCGTTGCCTGTGTCTATGTGCCTGTGGTTCTGTCAGTGTGATCATGTGATGTATCTGACCCCAGGAATGTGTCAATAAAGTTTCCCCTTCCTGGGACAATGAATTCACGGTGTTCTTATTTCAATTTCCAGGAGTGTATAAATGTAACAATGTATTTTTCCTAATAAGCAAAATTTCGTTATATCCTACCCTTCCTTGTGCTGAAATTCTAATGCCCAGTAATGTGATAACTTACTATCAAACTTAAAGTTGATTTGAACACGACAGTGCTTTACTGTGCGCCGTGGAACTTCAAATAGTCAAATTAAACTTGGAAAATGAGTACAAAGTGTCATTTATTAAAACATTAATATTACTACAAATAACCCTATAGGTCGGGCAACAACAGCTAAAAAACTTGTACGTAGTGAGAAGGACAGTCAACCATTTTAAAATCAGAGATGGTAAAATAGCCTATATTAAAACCAAGTGAAAGTCCATATCCGCATAGCTGCTTGTTGTGTTTTCACTGTATGACGACCGGTTTCATACCCTGGAGGTACACAAAACTAATACTTCATATGTCACGAATTCCAAGGTACAACTGCGCGTAAAGACATCTCAGTCCTCGCTAAAACCTTCGATGAAACGGCAGAAGCGAAAAAAGCGTGGTCACTTTAGGAGATGTATTGGTGATCAGGCATGGTTCAGAAGTGATGCCCATCTGCCGATTCATCCAAGGTTTTACCAAGGAGTGACATGTTTTTAGACCCACTTGTACCATGGAATTCGTGACATATGAATTATTAGTTTTATATGACCTGAAGATATACCTCGGTATCAAATCGGTCGTCATACAATGAAAACACAATAAACGCCAGTTGCGGATTTGGATTTTCACTCAAGTTTAATATAGAGTGTTTTACCATTTGGGATTTCAAATCGTCTAATTGCCCTTCACATTAATAATACTTTTACCCAGCCCGTTACCAAAATTCTCCTAACAAATCCCTTATAGAAAAGAAAATACGATTAGGTTTTGGAGAAGAAAAATTTCATGAACAATAAGCCACTACAGGAAAAAAAATCACGATTATTCAACTCCACTTAAATTCGAAAGCAATACCACGCGGGTTCTGTAACACTTATTTCCAGACATACGTATCACAGTGATAATAACAATCCCTGTAATAGTAACAGGACATATATGACTCCAGAACAAGCCCAACTCAGAATCTACATCTACATCTACATCCATACTCCGCAAGCTACCTGACGGTGTGTGGCGGAGGGTACCTTGAGTACCTCTATCGGTTCTCCCTTCTACTCCAGTCTCGTATTGTTCGTGGAAAGAAGGATTGTCGGTATGCCTCTGTGTGGGCTCTAATCTCTCTGATGGTCTCTCTCATGGTCTATTCGAGAGATATACGTAGGAGGGAGCAATATGCTGCTTGACTCTTCGGTGAAGGTATGTTCTCGAAACTTCAACAAAAGCCCGTACCGAGCTACTGAGCGTCTCTCCTGCAGAGTCTTCCACTGGAGTTTATCTACCAACTCCGTAACGCTTTCGCGATTACTAAATGATCCTGTAACGAAGCGCGCTGCTCTCCGTTGGATCTTCTCTATCTCTTCTATCAACCCTATCTGGTACGGATCCCACACTGCTGAGCAGTATTCATGCAGCGGACGAACAAGCGTACTGTAACCTACTTCCTTTGTTATCGGATTGCATTTCCTTAGGATTCTTCCAATGAATCTCAGACTGACATCTGCTAAACCGACGATCAACTTTATATGATCATTCCATTTTAAATCACTCCTAATGCGTACTCCCAGATAATTTATGGCATTAACTGCTTCCAATTGCTGACCTGCTACATTGTAGCTAAATTATAAGGGATCTTTCCTTCTATGTATTCGCAGCACATTACACTTGCCTACACCGAGATTCAACTGCCATTCCCTGCACCATGCGTCAACTCACTGCACATCCTCCTGCATTTCAGTACAATTTTCCATTGTTACAACCTCTCGATATACCACAGCATCATCCGCAAAAAGCCTCAGTGAACTTCCGATGTTATCCACAAGGTCATTTATGTATATTGTGGATAGCAACGGTCCTACGATACTCCCCTGCGGCACACCTGAAATCACTCTTACTTCGGAAGACTTCTCCCTATTGAGAATGACATGCTGCGTTCTGTTATCTAGGAACTCTTCAATCCAATCACACAATTGATCTGATAGTCCATATGCTCTTACTTTGTTCATTAAACGACTGTGGGGAACTGTATCGAACGCCTTGCGGAAGTCAAGAAACACGGCATCTACCTTTGAACCCATGTCTATGGCCCTCTGAGTCTCGTGGACGAATAGCGCGAGCTGGGTTTCACACGACCATCTTTTTCGAAACCCATGCTGATTCCTACAGAGTAGATTTCTAGTCTCCAGAAAAGTCATTGTACTCGAACATAATACGTGTTCCAAAATTCCACAACTGATCGACGTTAGAGATATAGTTCTGCACATCTGTTCGACGTCCCCTCTTGAAAACTGGGATGACCTGTGCCCTTTTCCAATCCTTTGGAACGCTACGCTCTTCCAGAGACCTACGGTACAACGCTGCAAGAAGAGGGGCAAGTTCCTTCGCGTACTCTGTGTAAAATCGAACTGGTATCCCATCAGGTCCAGCGGCCTTTCCTCTTTTGAGCGATTTTAATTGTTTCTCTATACCTCTGTCGTCTGTTTCGATATCTACCACTTTGTCATCTGTGCGACAATCTAGAGAAGGAACTACAGTGCAGTCTTCCTCTGTGAAACAGCTTTGGAAAAAGACATTTAGTATTTCGGCCTTTAGTTTGTCATCCACTGTTTCAGTACCACTTTGGTCACAGAGTGTCTGGACATTTTGTTTTGATCCACCTGACATAAGACCAAAATTTCTTAGGATTTTCTGCCAAGTCAGTATATAGAACTTTACTTTCGAATTCATTGAACGCCTCTCGCATGGCCCTCCTCACATTACATTTCGGTTCGTGTAATTTTTGTTTGTCTACAAGGCTTTGGCTATGTTTATGTTTTTGCTGTGAAGTTCCCTTTCCTTCCGCAGCAGTTTTCTAACTCGGTTGTTGTACCACGGTGGCTCTTTTCCATCTCTTACGATCTAGCTTCGCACATACTCATCTAACGCATATTGTACGATGGTTTTGAACTTTGTCCACTGATCCTCAACACTATCTGTACTTGAGACAAAACTTTTGTGTTGAGCCGTCAGGTACTCTGAAATCTGCTTTTTGTCACTTTTGCTAAACAGAGAAATCTTCCTACTTTTTTAAATATTCCTATTTACGGCTGAAATCATAGATGCAGTAACCGCTTTATGATCGCTGATTCCCTGTTCTGCGTTAACTGTTTCAAATAGTTCGGGTCTGTTTGTCGCCAGAAGGTCTAATATGTCATCGCCACGAGTCGGTTCTCTGTTTAATTGCTCTAAGTAGTTTTCAGATAAAGCACTTAAAAAAATTTCACTGGATTCTTTGTCGCTGCCACCCGTTATGAACGTTTGCGTCTCCCAGTCTATATCCGGCAAATTAAAATCTTCACCCAGAACTATAACATGGTGGGGAAATCTACTCGAAATATTTTCAAAATTATCCTTCAGGTGCTCAGCTACAACAGCTGCTGAACCAGGGGGCCTATAGAGACATCCAGTTACCATGTCTGAGCCTGCTTTAACCGTGACCTTCACCCAAATTATTTCACATTTCGGATCTCCGTCAATTTCCTTCGATACTATTGCACTTTCTATCGCTATAAACACGCCTCCCCCTTCACTGTCCAGCCTGTCTCTGCGGTATACATTCCAATCTGAGTTTAGGATTTCATTACTGTTTACGTCTGGTTTCAGCCAACTTTCTGTCCCTAGTACTATGTGGGCACTGTGACCGTTTATTAATGAGAACAGTTCTGGGACCTTTCTATAGACGCTCCTGCAGTTTACTATTAGCACATTAATATTGTTATTCCCTGTTGCATTTTGCCTACTGCTACCTTGCCGCGTCTCAGGAGGCGTCTTCTCGGGCCTAGGGAGGGAATTCTCTAACCTAAAAAGACCCACATGTGCACTCCACACGTACTCCGCTACCCTTGTAGCCGCTTCCTGCGTGTAGTGCACGCCTGACCTGTTCAGGGGGACCCTACATTTCTCCACCCGATAGCGGAGGTCGAGAAATGTGCACCCCAGATCTCCGCAGAATCGTCTGAACCTCTGGTTTAAGCCTTCTACTCAGCTCCAAACCAGAGTACCGCGATCGGTTCTGGGAACGATACTGCAAATAGTTAGCTCAGATTCCACCCCGCGAGCGAGGCTTTCCGCCTTCACCAACTCCGCCAACCGCCTGTACGAACTGAGGATGACCTCTGAACCCATACGGCAGGAGTCATTGGTGCTGACATGAGCAAAAAAATTTGCAGTCGGGTGCACCCAGTGCTCTCTATCGCCGCCGGCAGGGCCTCCTCCACATCTCGGATGAGAACCCCCGGCAAGCAGACAGAGTGAACACTGAACACTGGCCTTCTTCCCCGACCTTTCTGCTATTTCCCTAAGGGGCTCCATCACCTGCCTAACGTTGGAGCTCCCAGTAACTAATAAACCCCTCCCCCCGTGTCCCTGTTCGGCCCTTGCTGAAGGAGCGGCCACATGTCCACTCACAGGCAGAGCGGGCGATG
Source organism: Schistocerca piceifrons (assembly GCF_021461385.2). Classification (NCBI taxonomy): domain Eukaryota; kingdom Metazoa; phylum Arthropoda; class Insecta; order Orthoptera; family Acrididae; genus Schistocerca; species Schistocerca piceifrons. The sequence continues at coordinate 193,714,170 of NC_060141.1, forward strand.
CCACACGGCCAGGCTCCACATTGACCCTCCGCCTCGTGCGCCGCGAACGCCGCTGAACCCGCCACTACCCTTGGGGAGAGGGTGGCCCAACCGCGTCCGGTACCCGCGAAGATGTCTCGACAGCAGGGACTGTGGGTGAGGCATGTAACACCTGGGGTGTACCATGCGACGCACCAGACTCCCCACTGCCGCTAGACGACTGACCGCGGCCGTCAACACGTTCAGCTGTTCGCGAACAGTGGCCAGCTCCTCCTGCGTCCGTACACAGCAGTCACACATCCTATCCATCCTAAGAAATCAATTTACTGTAGAAAGTTAATCAACTTTTAACTAGACTGCTAATTCACTAAAGGCGGCTGATAGTTGACTAAAGTGTGGTTAGTAGACACTTCTTGTAGAAAACAATGAAAACAGCACTACCTGTCTCTGGACTGTATTGGAAACAAAGCACTACTGGCACTATGGTTGACTAAAGGGACTCTCTCTGACTGTATTCAAAGCAAACACGAAATCTATGGAATACTATTACTAGCACTCGGCAATTACAGCTTCCTAAAAGCAAAAACACACGGAAGAAGAAGTGACAAGTAAGAAAAATACAGTTAATACTTAAATTAACGTAGCTCGCTGCACTGCAGAATTATTCAAACACAGATTTTAGTGTGACCCTTTCATGCACTCCCTGTCGTTCTATATCCTAACATCTCTATATTACAACTTTCTACAGAGGGCGCACTGAATTGTTATTTGAAAGTTTTCACTTAATACCAGTAATAACATTACTAAAATCTGAAACAAACAATAGCATTACTAAAATCCAAAACTTCAATCAGATTCATTCATTAATAAATTTAAAAGCACATTAATATAGGACGTAAAGTTCATCAAGATACAAAACAAACATTTAAGTAACTTTCGAACATCGGCGAAGCGGCTCATGCAGTTGTATCTTTTGTCACCAACGTGGTACATTTCCACTCACCTGACCGCCGTTACTTCTTTACCGTCCACACAGATAACCTTTCATCTGAAACAGATACGATACAGCTCCTGGTGCCCAGAAAGACACAGAAAAATCCACATGATGTCCAAAGACACAGTTAGAACTCCACAGTTAGGTAAAACTGATCTGATACCAGAAATGCACTGAATCCTAGTCCCCTTATTACCGTACTGTGGACTTCATACTCGAACCATGGCATTCACACTAACGCTGTAGGCAAACAATTACGAACAAAATCTGTTCGGTTATGTGAGTTTTACAGTGCTTAGGAGGCTACAACGCAAAAGGAACAACTATATCGCCCATGAGTTCGCCGCAAAACAGTGGCCAGAAGCACTAAATGATGTCAGTTCAGAGCAGCAAATTCCACTGCATACGGAATTACTCAGAAGGCCGACGACATAACAGTCCCTGGACTCGGCCCATCTGTACTACAGAACAGGAAGCTGCTCCCATGTACTATGTTGTGTGAAAAGCAGTGTATCGTCATGTCCACGCTATACGAGCCTCATTCCTCTCTGAAGGCAATGACTCAATATCTCCACACACCTAACCACAGTTATCATCGCAAATTTCCACGTCAGTAACAGAACATCGACGGCTGTAGCCCCACTTGTTAATCACACATTCCATTACGTCCTGCCCCACACACAGCCTGTACTTCCTTGTTATCGCTCTGTGGTCCCCCTTGTAACAACCTCCTTTAAGGAACCATTTGCACTCGAGCACAGACGATATTTAATTTACCTAACTTAGCTTATATGTATCGATTAACACCGCTCTCTTGTCGCAGCCAGTAGGCATCTACACTCTTATGTCATTCGTTGTCCTAGTAGGACGTAATATTTTGTGTGGCTCCACACATAGCCATATTGATACTTATTTACAGAAAAGAGGCGCAGAATTAATAAGTCTCTCTCATTCGTGAATTATCTGCAATTATTTACATAGAATGTTACGTAAGTGTCATTCATGTCATAATGTACATGTGAATGAGTATATGTTTTATTTAATCGTATGCTTTTCTCTGTTTTAGTAGTTGTAGTCACCCCATTGTCAAGATTGAAGCTGAGGTCAGATATCAGACATTGTCTACAAAAAATATATAATGAGCCCTGGCTACGTTCCGTACATCTTCGGAAGTGCGAAGCTCGATAAATTCACGGCGTAAATTTTAATCTCTCAATTATCCAACCAAACAAACAACAATAATAATTATTATTACAAATTATTATTATTGTATGTTATTATTTTATTTTATTTTTATTTGTTAAACTGGCGACTGTGTGACAGGACTCATTATTGTATCTGTACTACAACTAATTGTTATTTTTCATGTACATCCTGACCGGCAACAACCTATGTGACGAGAATATTGAAGAAAACGAATAGAATCTGGAGACAATTTGGACTGGAAATGCAATCTTCGCATCAAGACGACATGTACGGTAAGACGCCGCACTCGCGCATCCACAATTGATTCCAAGCACATTTTTCATTCAAAATTATTTTTCTCAGCATTTAATTCAATATACAGTTTCCATTCAGTAATTTTTTTTTCAAATTTCGCGAAATCTCATTATTCAGACGATTACATTCCGATCCAACTATACGCCAGATACATTGCACAATATGGCCGACATTGTACAAGATTCAAGCAACATGGCTAGTCACCATTAACACGTATGGTACTTTCGATCTTTAAAGTCATCTCTCAATCATTCTCAGTCATTTAAACACATACATAGGCAGTACATTTTCACACTACGCATTTAAACATTGTTTTTCTTGCACACGATTTATTCACGATATGGTAAAACCTCGACACCAGTACACAATGGAACAACAATCAAGTAACGCAAACATCGATACACAGACACATTCAGACACAGAAATTAATACAGACACGCAAACACATCAAAATAACCCGCTACACACACACACAAACGCCGAAAGGAGCAATTCAGAACCAAACCTGAGAGACCACGTCACGTCTAATGACGCGGCGGGGGCAAGCTCATTTTGCAATCAAAATTTTGCCGCTATACCGAATTCAGTTTTGGAAGGCATATCTAATATTAAGCAAGATAATGACGAAAAATTCACACAATTAATGACAGACGATGCAGCTTTCAGAAATGACATAAAATCAGACTTCGCCACACTGACTCAAAAGGTAGATGAAATTAATAAACGTCTTTCCAAACAGGTCGACGATCTTACGTAAAAATTTGAAAATTTAGATTTACGACGAAGTGACGATGCCAATCACATCCTTGAATTGACAAAAACCTGTGAAACTATTGATGGCAAATTAGAATCAAACACGCACGCATGTGACGAAATTAATTTAACGGTGAATACAATTGAAACAAACGTTGCCGACATTCACAAACAGATTCACACAATAATACAGAGAGAGGATGAACCCCATTTCTCTCGCATTAATACACATTTTAAAGAACGGACAGCACACAAAGACCAAATTTTTGAAGAATGTATACAAAACAAATTGCCACGTATTGTGCACGATTCTGTAGTGGAATACATGAGCAGCAATAGACAAGTAATCGATGACGATATGCAAACAAAGACAACTCAATGCCAAGCACAACAGAATAGTACACCCACTACACATTTTAACACACACAGAAGAAAGTCTCGATTCGGAAATGAACACATGTACACACACGAATTTCAACACTCAAATACACAATACACTGACACGCATAGCAACAGATACCCATCACCTGAAATACAATACAATTATCATTTTGATGAAGAACCATGTACACACAGGGAAGAATTCAATGATTATACGGAAAGGAACAGACGAGCACGTAACAAAGAAGAAGAAAGTCTATTCAAGCACCGTAAATTCCAACCTTTTATACCAGGCAAAAACACTGTACACCCCGTCATCTTCTTAGAAGCTTTTAGGAACGCATTCCCACGTTCGTGGAGCGACCACAAACGCATTGCACACGTTGTGGATTGCATTCAAGGGGACGCTGCTGTCTGGGCTTACTATGAAAGCGACAGATGTGTAACACACGAGCAGTTTGAACGCGCCTTCTTGAATAAGTTTTGGTCACCCACTGTGCAGGAACGTATCCGCAAACAAGCCACTGAACCCGAACACTTCAATCCTAAAAACGGCAATTTGCGCCGATATTTCGAGAAGTACCTAAACATGATACAATTCCTTAATGAACCAGTGAAACCAAAAGATGTGATCCGATCACTGAAAGCAAGACTTCCTTTTAATATTAAAGAGAAATTACTGCTTACCGGACGACGATCCTGAATATTTTTTGGAAAAGTTAGATGCTGTTGATTTACTTTATGAAGAACAAGAACCAACACACAACTCACGTAGTAGGAATCAACATGTCTACATTGCTGCATTACCAAACACGCAGCAAAATTCACAACACACAGTAAACATGCAAAACAATCACCAAAACTCACAGCTGCACACAAACAACAACTGTAACTATACACAGGGAGATAACCCGTGCAAAAAACGAAGAAACGACAATTTAAATTCAGGAAGGAATAACGGAAACAACAACGGACATAAAGCCAAACAGAAACACTGGCAAAGAAACAACAACACAGATTTCACAAGAAATGGAACACCTACATCGCACTTTAACCGGAGCAACAACCAGTATTACGTGAGACAGTGGTAAACACAGCAACCACCACCACAAAATCATATTCAGATGCCACAAGGGAATTTTGCACAAACAAGAAACACAAACCAACAAATGACTTCAGTCAACCGAAAACAGACAGGCGATTGGCAAAGTCAATATCCTAAGGTAATTATTATTGAAGTAGCTAATGAAACTAAAACTACACTTACCAGTCATTACTGAGCCCCAGGTCGTGACTGAGGAACATTTGGGGGGGCAACTTCAATTGGTGCAAATTGCTCTGAGCACTATGGGACTTAACTTCTGAGGTCATCAGTCCCCAAGAACTTAGAACTACTTAAACCTAACTAACCTAAAGACATCACACACATCCATGCCCGAGGCAGGATTCGAACCTGCGACCGTAGCGGTCGCACGGTTCCAGACTGTAGCGCCTTGAACCGCTCGGCCACCCCGGCCGGCGGTAACTTCAATTCAGAAACTATGTTTGAATACACACTTGCTAGTGAAACTGTGGCTTCACAAATAGCCATACTGATACTTATTTTCAGAAAAGAGTCACAGAATTAATAAGTCGCTCTCATTCGTGAATTATCTGCAATTATTTACATAAAATGTTACGTGTCATTAATATAGTAATGTATATGTTGAAATGAATATATGTTTTATTTAATCGTACGCTTTTCTCTGTTTTAGTAGTTGTAGTCACTCCATTGTCATGATTGAAGCTGAGGTCAGAAATTAGACTTGGTCTACAAAAAATATATACTGAGCCCTGGCTACGTTCCGTACATCTTCGGACGTGCGAAGCTCGATAAATTCACGGCGTGAATTTTAATCTCTCAATTACTTATCCAAACAACCAAGCAAAAATAATTATTATTCTTATTACAAATTATTATATTATTATTTTATTATATTTTTTATTTGTTAAACTCCCTAGCTGCCGTCGCCATACTCCCAGCGATGAGCGACATACCGCCCATCGACTGCCCCGAAACTATTGATAGTTAAAGACATGCCAATAGGCACAACTTTAGTCGAGTCGCCGTAAGAAGACTCAGCATAAGAAGATCCCAGACAGCTACTAGCGCAGTTGCCAGCTCCCAGCTGCCTAGCGCTAACAGCAGCAAGCGAAAACAAAAGTCGTCTACATAGCCGCGACAACTCCGAAGCGTTGGTGTAGACACGTTTGCAAAGTCTCCTTATGTTACTACTTGAGGTAGCATGCGAGCTGCTGTGCCCAGCTCGCTGCAACTGTCAGGCAACTACTTACGCCAGCTAGACAAATGGCATGGCTCTATTTGAGGATTTATTTTCCTCACGACTTTAGAACAGACCTACTCAGACATTGGGACATAGCCCTTAACATATAACCTGAACGATGGTACAAAATGGCTCTATTCTGATAATAATAATTTCCAGGGGTAAAAAAAGCAATAAATGACAGAAAAAAACCTGGAGTTCGGATTTAACCCCGGATTCATGGACTTAATACAATTATCCAATGAACTATGCTTATACGAATGTGAAAAGTTTAGAGATTTATCACGGTTTTATTGTCATTAAAATGGTTTATAACCTTCTCCCTGCGAATGATACCACAGCGTCCAGGACATTGGACTCACTGATACTGAAATTGTAGTCCACGTGGGAGTCGCAGATGGATCTTAAAGCGTCGGAAAAGATCGCGGAGTTCTGGTTACAATAAAAGAAAACAATAAAAGAAAACCACATTCATTACAATGTCGTGTGCTCATATCTATAGGCTACCTACAAATCCATACACAAAATACTTGACACATGTAATTAATAAGCTTTCCAATCAGTCTGCAAACTAGCGCCGGCCGCTGTGGCCGAGCGGTTCTAGGCGCTTCAGTCCAGAACAGTGCTGCTGCTACTGTCGCGGGTTCAAATCCTGCCTCGGGCATGGATGTGTGTGATGTCCTTAGGTTAGTCAGGTTTAAGTAGTTCTAAGTCTAGGGGACTGATGACCTTACATGTTAAGTCCCATAGTTCTTAGAGCCATTTGCAACTTAGCGGCACGGAAAACATCTGTACTGGCTTCCGGTGAGACTCTACTCACTGTCAGAGTGGACGGATCATTCTCATCGACATCATAACAACGCTACAATGCACGTGGTGCATTTTCTTATACTTTAATTTTTTGATCACATTTTTTTCTTAAATGAGAGACTCTTGATATGCAAATCAGCATTTGAGGTCTTATTTAACAAATCATAAGTAATGTAGTTATAAGTTTTGGCACGCATGCAACATTTCAGTGGCCAGTGAGAAAGTAAGATCATTTCTCTAGTTCCGTGTAAGATAAATGAAGGCGCCCAAGAAACTATGGTACGCTGTGCAAAGTAGTAGGTGTTGCTTTCCTTTGCCACATACACTGATCAATACTTGTTAATGAAGTCAGCTGCCTCCTACAGCACATAGAATGCTTTGAGTTATAATAAAAACAGCCATGGCTGCAAGAGACGGAAATGTTATAAACTGTGCAGAAAGCACACGTTTCAGCTTGTGGACATGAGCGTAATCTCTCCCTTGTGAAGAGATGATAACCAGAACGGACATTGGCAAGTCACGCGTCTGCGAGCCAGTTGACACATACAACGAGCCTGAAGGATGGGGCGCCGGTTCAGTGGTGCCACCCTGACAAAAGGCGTCGCTCCGGCAAATTTGATTAGCTTCCATAAGGCACTCGCGTGCGCTGCCTCCATTAACGTTGGCGCCCTGCCCACCCCGAGTGTCATCGCGGCGGATGGAGCTCCGCGCGCGCCGTGATTTCGAGTCATCCTCTGCTCTTCTCTCTGGCGCACTGGTGAGAGGGAGGGTTGATGGAACGTGACCGTGGCTCGCCTCCCCCTCTGACAGTCTCAATTACAGCTCACACTCTTTTCGCAGCTCTTTGGTTTCGTCGGGTAAGTGATCCGTAGACCGTAGCTAAAATGAACTACTTTAATATAAAGATAAACTGTCTCAGTTTGTTGGAGTACCATTCATTTTTGTAATTGTATCTGGAAATTGAACTCATTATTATGAACTTCAACTATCTAGCAATAAGTATTTCAATTCACAGTAAAGAAATTTTAAAAGAATTGCCACAGAAAAATAGTTTTATGAATTGTATGGAGTCTAAATTTAATAGCCCGAAAATATGGAACAGGGTTGCAAAAATGCAGATAATCTTGTACGTTTAGAAAAACACGTATTTTATGTTCACAAAATACAACTGTGAGATTGCACTTCATTTAAAATTTTAAAAGAATTGTTTGCAAGTAACAGAAAAAATAATTTGATTCGTTAACAAATCCGTTAAGTTTATTAACTTCAAAACAAAATCCTGTAACAAGTAAATGTTTATCTAGGAGAGGTGATCCGATTTACAGTCACTATTTCCGTGTCACAAATCCAACCCTCGTTTTCAACACTTGCACAGTCAAAGGTAGATTTTATGGAACACCAAGTATTCCATGTTGCTCGATAAACTCTTACTCATTAAATTGCATAGATATAAAAGTACAATTTTTCTGAAAACTTATCCAATAATTTTGTCAAAGTAACTCACACGATGTCTGGAGACGAAGTGGACTTGTTGCAGAGCGCTACGGTAACGTTTTGACGTAGATCATTAATTTTCTGTTTGGTAGCACCACTGGACGTATGAGAAATCGCGGTATTCCATTTGCACGACAATTCCATAATACCTGACGTTCATCTCAAAAATGGTTCAAATGGCTCTGAGCCCTATGGGACTTAACATCTGAGGCCATCAGTCCCCTAGAACTTAGAACTACTTAAACTTAACTAACGTAAGGACATCACACACATCCATGCCCGAGGCAGGATTCGAACCTGCGACCGTAGCGGTTGCGCAGTTCCAGACTGAAGCGCCTAGAACCGCTCGGCCACACCGGGCGGCGACGTTCATCTACTAGGGTCACTTTACAAACAAAAGAATCTTTAGATGTCTATTGCTTTGACGGCAAAAAGATTGTCTTGATGATGGTGCTGAGAGGGGTTTTGAATCGTTAATGTGTTGTCACCCAAGCAACGGACATATAAAGATGTTCTTGTTTGTAACGAGAAACTACTAATAATCCAAACGATATGTGATCTGTGGCGAGTTATGTGTGGATTAATTTCTAACTGTCTCTGGGTCTCCTCAAGGAGATGCCTGCGTTTGCATAGTACGAACTTGTTCCTCGACGAACCACTGATTGTTTTGTGTCTAATAAGTGGCTGGTGATCACAGTTTCCAACCAATGGAAACTTCATTTCTAATTCATGTAAGATGTATTACGTTACCTACAAGATCTGCTCTTTATAAGAAAATATGGCTGTATCATATGTGAATGAACCAGCCAAGGTCTAAGGTTATTTAGTGATTATGATACTTCAAAAAAAAAAAATTAAAAATCCGCGATCGACTTGTTAAGTGTACAGAGCTCTATCATCCAAGTGTGACATTTAATGCAATTTTGTATCATTTGCATGTACGGACAAGTCACAGAATCAGTAAAAATGAATACAGTTTTCTAACTACTGAAAAGGGACTTTACAACAATTATTAAACATAGCAATCAGGTTGTTTGTGAAGAGCTGCTTAAAAAGTGTTCAGGGTGTCCCACAAAGGTGTTTACACTGTTTGAACTGTAATAACAGAGGACGTATTAATGATAACTGATCCAGTTGTAACTATATGTTGCTCTCATGACTAGTGTGTGTAGCCACTCATTTGTTTGTCTTTTGTTTCTTTTCATTTGCCAATAACTACACGTAAATAACAAGATGGCTGGAAACTTGTCCTTGCAGAAAAGAAAGAGTATTTTAAAAAGTTATTGGAAATGTGCAAACATGAAAGAATCGCAGATACAATGTCAGGCAGAGTTTTATACTGCGCCATCGTCACGCGTAACAATAACGAAATTACACTATAAATTTCAGATGAGAGGAAGAAGGGACAGTGTGGCAGGAAGAAATCAGCAGCGGACGAAAGAGGGATGGAGGCAGTGGTACAAGCTCTCACAAGATCTCTAAAGAAGTCCATACGTGAAGCTGTTCGTGAATCAGGTATAAGAAAATCATGTGTTCACCGCATTTTAAAGCGAGCTAAGTGGATGCCCGACATACCCAGTTTGCTTCGCTCGATGCATGAGGACGATTCGGATAGGCGCCTCGCATTTTGTAATGGATTTCCCATAATGAATAGTTGATTGTTTGGCATACGGAGGCAACGTTTAACCAAATGGAACCACCAGTCTCCATAACTGTGTGTAGTAGGCAAAAGATAAATCCTGTGGAATGTAAGAACGAGACGTTACTCTTCCTGGGTTGTCAGTATGGTGGTGGTCTGTATGTCAGAGGACCCGTAGAACTAGTCTTTTTCTTTTCTTTTTTTTTTTTTTTTTTTTTTTTTAAGGGAACAATGACAGGTGTAAAGTACCTTACTATGTTGCAGGAACGAATAGTACCAACTGTTCACTAACTATGCAGAGGTGTAGTTCCTTTTTTTTCATCAAGATGGTGCAGCGTCAGATTACCATTGTGACGTGTGGCAGTTCCTGGATGAAACATTCGTTGAGAGGTGGATAGGTCGACGAAGAAGTGTTGGATTTCCACTCCGATCTCCCTATATAATGCCTTTACACTTATTTCTATGGGGAGCTCTGAAGGACACCATCGATGTCAAAAGCCACGTACGTTGGATGACTGCCTTTTGAATCTCTTCCTTTGACAATCACAACTCATGTGTGTCGATCTATTCCGCCGCGTTGTTGACGCTGTATTGCTACCGATGGAGAACATTTTGAACGTCTTCAGCAGCAAAACATCATCAATAATGTCGAGACCAACTATATGACCTAAAAATTCATTGTTTTTATTATTTTTCTTTGAGTTACTAAAGTTCTGTGTAAACCCCTTTTTAGGACACCCTGGAATGTACAAAAATTCAACAAGCAGATTGAAGAGAGAACTAAAACAAATAAATTTAAAAATGTAGACGAAGCATACCATCTAAATAATGTTGCTATACACTCAATGCTGGTACCATTAACAGTGAAATCAGTGATAACATCACCAGTCCTTCTACAGCATACCTTCACGGAATGACGGATCTTACTGGAAAACGTCACATCTGTTATGATCGATAATAATGGTATTAATCTCCTTCCATCTACCTGATTTCATCATATGATTTATAACTGAATGTTACTTTCCATTTATTGTAGACGTACACTGTCTCATGTTTTCACGCAGATAAATGAAAAACCACACAGAATGTAGAAAGGTACTAGTATCGACATGGTCCTGATGTTTAGCATATAGCCGCTCACGTGGCGGGTTAATAGTTTAAACTATATAGCCTAACATTTGACGACAAAGGTTATCACCTAACTAGCTTGAGGCCATGGAAAACAGCGTTATATACAACGTGTAAATTTTCTCAGACTACGCCGAAATTAATTTATGCTGGTACATTCGAATTAGTTCACTTCTATATTTTCCTATTTATACAGGGTGACACACGGGGGACGGACGGTTTTTAATGAAAAATACTCAGCCAACTTTAAAATTAATGCATGTTTATTTACACAAAATCAAAGCTCATTATTTGCCATTTTAGTTAACAAAGTTATTTGTGAAAAATAATGTCGTCAAGGTGACGTCCATCATTTCAAATGCAGGACTCAAGTCTCTTCTCAAAATCCTCCATCACACGGACTAAAATCTCTGCAGGGACAGCAGCAATTTCTTGAATGATTGCATTCTTCAACTCGTCCAAATTTTGTGGTTTGTGGTTATAGACACAGTTCTTAAGGTACTCCCACAGAAAAAAGTCACATACTGACAAGTCGGGAGACCTGGCAGACCAAGGAACATTGCCAAAACGTGAGATAATCCGGCTAGGAAACATGCGTCCAAGAACTGTCATTGAAGTGTTTGCAGTGTGCGATGTTGCCCCATCCTGCTGGAACCAAACGCGCTTTAAAGGGATTCGTCGTCTTCTTAGTTCTGGTTTCAAGAATGTTTCAAGCATACGAATGTAACGAACCGTATTAACAGTAATTGTGGACCCGTCCTCTTCAAAAAAATAAGGTCCAATAATGTCAACAGAGGCAAGAGCACACCAGACTGTTACTTTTTCTGAGTGTAGAGGACGCTGGTGGATAAGGTGTGGATGCTCTGGAGCCCAGTGACGTAGGTTTTGCTTATTCACGGTCCCGTTTAAATGAAAGTGAGCTTCATCGCTCATCAATAAAATTTCATTTTCACTCGATCCCAAAATCACTTGCCTTCCGTAAGCGTAGTCTTCTCGTACAGAAAAATCAGTTTCCTTAAGTTGTTGGACAATGAGCATTTTGTAGGGATGGAATTTTAATTCTTTATGCAAAATTCGTTTAACCGATTCACAATTGATTCATAACTCACTAGCTGACCGTCCTGGGCTTCTGACTGCCGCTTGCCTTTCCCTTTCAACATTTTCTGGTGTCGTTACTCTGCGTCTCGGGCCAGGATGCTTCTTATGCAGTATGTTTCCAGTTGATCTGAAGTTTTCCACCCATCTGAGGATTGTGTTACGGCTCGGAACAGCTCCATGTCGACCGACACTAAACCGCGCAAGAAACAATCCCTGCGTAGCAATAATAGAAGCAATAATAGACTCACCACTTTTCACGAAACTGTCACAGACAAAAACTCGACGTTCCAAGTCCCACTGCTCCGTAGTGACTGAGTAAATGAAATGGTGTCTTGTGTGGATCAGAACTATCCCCACCACGATCACATCCCACCACCGCGCCCTCAGTACTACTCAGTTCAAAACGGTCCGTCTTCCGTGTGTCACCCTGTATTATATTGATGAAGCCTGGTTGAGTGTAATAGAGAAGCTGAAAGTCCTAGTCTGAAAGTCCTAGTCTCGCTAGATAAAATAAATTCACAAATAAATAACTGAATGAAACACAATTCAGAAACAGTTAAAATGCGACAACGCACAGAACAAAGCTTACGCGATTCACAGAGAGACGGCGCATAAAACTTCCCCCCCTTCGATTAATCGCCAGTTGTGGTTACTACTGTGACAAACCTGAACTAATAAAACCAAATTTGACAAGTCGTAGAAACAACGGAGAGTGTAACAGCAACTTTACATTAGCGGCCATTGGCTGCCGACTCCAGACTACCTACGAAGCAGATCTTTAAAGCTATTCATATGGAAAGTGATTCTCTTATCAAATGACTTAACGACATGAATCACGAAAAAAAGGAGAGAGAGAGAGAAAATTGGGGAAAGAGGAAAAATATCGATGACAACCGAATCTTGGGTGTTCTTCATCAGTGTGGGATCCGTACCATCTGACAGAGAAATCAAACAAGAACAGGAGGTTTGATCATGGGCTCGTTACCAAGATCGGGAGGACCAAAACGCTACTCTAATGAGATTGGCAAGCGACGTGTATCAAAGAGAGACTTACCGTTAAAATTCTGAAAACGCACGTTCCAAGAACAGTCAAGCAACTTACAGCTCCCACACACACCTCGCGAAATGAGGCATTTCAGTTCATACAGAGGGTGACCGACAGTCGCTTTTCTTGTGCGCCGTCCTCGAGTGGGAGATGATAAGAGGATAGATGTGGAGGGGAGGGAACGGAAACGGCAGTGATTCTCGAAGCATTCTCCGCTACACACTGCAAGGTGCTCTCCGACGGCTGCTGGGTGTTCCTGACTTCCAGGGTCAAACTCGCAAAGACAAGCATTTTTTTATTTCTTTTTCCTTTTTATCCGGGTCATCAGTTTTCGACAGGTTTGATGCTGCCCGCCGCCAGGAATTCCTTTCTTGTGCCAACCTTTTTACCTCAGAGTAGCACTTACAAAATACGCTGTGGCCTCAATTATTTGCTGGATGTATTCCAGTCTCTGTCTTCCGCTGGAGTTGTTACATTCTGCAGCTCCCTCCAGTACCAGGGATGATGTTCTGTCACTGTGTCCCTTCTTCTTGTCAGTGTTTTTCGCATACTCCTTTCCTCGCTGATTCTGCCGAGAATCTCCTCATTTCTTACCTAATGATTTTTCAATATTATTTGTAGCATCACGTCTCGAATGCTTCGATTTTCTGTTCTAGTTTTCCCACAGTCCATGTTTCACTACCATACACTGCTGCCCTCCAAACAAACATTTTTAGTAATTTCTGCCTCAAATTTAGACTTTTCTTGACTAGGAATGTCCTTTTAGCTAGTGGTAGTCCGCTTTTTATGCCCTCCCTGATCCATCAGTGCCGGCCGCTGTGGTCTAGCGGTTCTAGGCGCTCGGTCCGGAACCGCGCGACTGCTGCGGTCGCAGGTTCGAATCCTGCCTCGGGCATGGATGTTTGTGATGTCCTTAGGTTAGTTAGGTTTAAGTAGTTCTAAGTTCTAGGGGACTGATGACCTTAGAAGTTAAGTCCCATAGTGCTCAGAACCATTTGAACCATTTGAACCATTTGATCCATCAGTTGTGGGTTATTGTGCTGTCTAGGTAGCAGAAATACTTAGCTCTGTCTACTTCCTGATCACCAGTTTCTCACTATTCTCATTTCTGCTACTTCTCATTACTTTCATCTTTCTTAGGTTTACTTTAAAGCCAAATTCTTTACTCATTAGACTGTTCATTCGATTCGGCAGGTCTTGTAGTTCTGCTTCACTGACGATAGCAATGTCAGCAGCGATTCTTATAACTGACGTCCTTTCAACTTGAATTTTAATCCCACTCTTTAACCTTCGGTTTATTTCCCTCATTGCTTCTTCAATGTACAGATTGAGCAGCGGGTGCGAAAGACTACATCTTCGTGTTACACACTTTTTAATCCGAGCACGTCGTTCTTAGTCTCCCACTCTTATTGTTCCATCTTCGTTCTTGTACATTTTATATACTACTCGTCTTTCCCTATAGCTTACCACTTTTTTTCTCAGAATTTCGAACGTCTAACATCATTTTACACTGTCGAACGCTATTTCCATGTCTTCAAATCCTATGAAGATGTTTTGATTTTTGTTCAGTCTTGCTTGTATTTTCAACCGCAACGTCAAATCTGCGTCTCTGGTGCCTTTACCTTTCCTAAAGCCAACAGGATCGTCATCTAAGAAATCCTCAATTTCCTTTTCCATTCCTCAATATGTTGTTCGTGTCAGCAGCTTGGATGGACAAGTTGTTAAGTTAACTGTACGTTAATTCCCACACTTGTCGGCTCTTGCAATCTTGGGAATCGTGTGGCTGATAATTTTCCGAAAGCCTGATGGTATATCGCCTGTCACATACAACCTACAAACCAACGTGAATAGTCGTTTTGTTGCCACTTCCCCCACTGATTTTAGAAATTTCGGTCGAATGCTGTGTATCCCTTCTTAAGGCTGTCTAAGCTCTTTTAAATTCTGATTCTTATACTGGATCCACTATCTCTTCTGGAGCGACTCCTGTTTCGTCTACTATCACCTCATCAGACAAGCCTTCTCCGTCGTAGAGGCCTTCAGTGTGCTCTTTCCCCCTATCCACTCTCTCTTTTGTATTTAACGGTGAGTTCCTATTGCACTCTGTAACGCGTCCTCTTATATTATTATGTTTTGCTATTGTTATTGTTAGAAAAATCTTTATTCAGTCGGTCGTCGAAATTTTGAAATAAACGTTATTGTGGATGTCGCGTAATAAATATTTCGCGTAAAGCGCTGTTGCGACACATGCAAAGATCAATTGTGGAAACTAAGGCACTGAATATTACAAATAATGTTGTTCAAGAATACGGCCGACTGACTACATCAAATAAGAGGGCATTCGCGAGTGAGTGGTCAAATAAAAGTAAGCGTTAATACTGTGCAGGAAATGAGTCTTAAATATAGTTACGCTTGTACACACTCAAATGTATGCGAATATACGAACGGGATAGAGGTACGTACATTTTGAGTGCAACCATCTCCTGTGGCCCGGATAAAAAGAATTACAGTTAAATGCATTTATTCAACTTAGAACGTAAATGCGTGGACTTAGAAATTAAACGAAAAAAAATACTGCAGATTCTGAATGTCGCGGCAAATATACTGAAATTGACGGTAGCGGCCACGAAAGGAAAAAGATGAACTCATTCACGTACCTCTTATTGTTGAGCAGAGTCGCAGTGAAGATCGTCGCCTCCATCTAAATTCTCTACATAAAATTAAAATAATAGTAATAATTTTCCAGAATTGCAGGAGCTGGGACCCATGGTATCACAAAAGACGAAATCGCTCTGCTTCAAAATCACTTTCATTATTTAACCCAATTTTATCAGTAAGAAATGGCACAACACGTCTTAACACTAGGACAAGATAACAGCGAATGGTAACTTATTCTAAAACTAATAAACGAAGAGCGTAAAGCTTCTTTTGTTCAGCAAATGCTTTATGCATTAATCTCTAGTAGTTGAACTAGTGTCTATATATTCATTAAAAAACATTTATATAAATCATTTACAACTCTTTATCTCTTTACCACCCTTTCTTTTAATTTCATCGAAGGTTATTTCGAATTTTCTATCTGCTGAGTCAGTCCTTCCTACAATGATTTCTTTTTCGATCTCTTCACATTTTTCACTCAGGCATTTCTCCTTAGCTTCCCGACTCTTCCTATTTTTTTTTCTTTCCTAATTGGCCTGTATCTTAATGTTCCTGAATTTCACTGGACGTATATGTACTTACTTCTTTCGTCGATCAGCTGAAGTATTTCTTCTGTTAGTCATGGTTTCCTCGGAGATACCTTCCCTGTATTGATGTTTTGCTTTCCAACTTCTGGTATTGCTCTTTTTGGAGATATCTGTTCCTCTTCAACAGAACTTCTTGGCAGTCCCTCCCGGATATCCGAATAGGGGACTAGTCCGAAATCTTCTGCCAGCGGAGAGATCATCATGACAATTTTTCAATTACAGGCCACACATCCTGTGAGTACACATCATATGTATTTAATGCAGTGGTTTCCGTTGCCTTCTGCATCCTCAGGCCATTGATCATTGCTGGTTCTTCCACCTTCTGGGGGCAGTTCCAAACCCCAAAGGCAAGAGAGTCCTCTCAAGCTCCATCCACTCCTCCGACCTCTTTGGGATTGCTGTTGGCAGAATTAGGGTGACTTCTTATTCCGGAAGCCTTTGGCAGCCATTGCTGGTGATTTTTATTCAAAATTTAAGCAGTAGCGGGGTTTGAGTCCGAGACTTCATTCCCTCTAGACCACTGGTGCCCCTGCACAGACAGTGGAAGGTCCTAAACTGGGTGCTTTGGGATAAGCAACCAAAGGTCGCAACTGAATAATTCAGATGATAAAGGCCCTTGAGTGAGTAATGTCCATTGAGAAACGTCTGCAGAAAAAAAGAAAGGATTTCGTATCGAAATTGGTTGCGCTATCTTCAGAACCAGTAACACATAATCTATGATGTGCACGTGATGGAGATTGTCACTGCCTACAATTTGTGACTGGTTATAGAAAATTAGTATTACTCAATACGGTTACTAGCAGGTGTGTATTTAAGGTATAGTGTACCAGAATTAGATCTTACGAAACAAACGAATAAAGATTGCATAATTCCGTAACTGGCATCTTCCTAACAGGAAACGCAGAGACTTCTGCAGAGTCTCGATAAAGTATAACGCGCCACCAGATGGTTTTGAATTGTACGAGAAAAGATTCGACAGTAAGTACCGTTAATTTGCCGCCGCGGAATGCACTCTTCAAAAAACGCAGTGTGTCTACTACTAGTGAAACAGAAACTTTGTGCCCGTCATAAACAATATGTGCATATAAAAGATATGGGCGCATAAATAGAAACAAAGATTAATTATTGTACGATTACACGATTAGAGAACAAGCACTGGAAGCAGTCACAACTATGAAATATTTGGGAGCTTGCACACAGGGCGATTTTTTGTGGAACGATTACATAAAACTAATGGCAGATAACGGAAACACCAGACTGAGATTATCTGCAATAATTATCAGGAAGTGTGACGCATCCACGAAGGAGGTCGCTTATGAAATCATCTTTCGACAGATACTTGAGCGTTGCTGTCGGTGTGGGACACGTACCAGATAGGACTGACAGAGGAAATTAAGAAAATACAAAGAAGAGCAGCGCGTTTCGCCACAAGTTCGTTTAGCAAGCGCGAACGCGTCACTGAGATGCTCAGCCAACTCCACTCACAGGCGGTATAAGAGAAGACTTTTTCGTCATGGTGCGGCTTACTGTCGAAATTCCGATAGCGTTCGTTTCCACAAGAGTCAAACAATATATCAGTTTCTCCAATGTATATACATAAAAGAACATGAAAGAAAATTTGGAGAGATTCGAGCTCATGCGGAAACTTACCAGTAACTGTTCTTCCCGCGGATCATTCGCACGACTGGAACGTCAAAGTGGAAAGAGACAGTGATACGTGAAGTATTGTCCTCCACACACTGTAAGGTCGATTGCGGAGTATAGATGTAGATGTATGTGCGAGCAAGGCCCTACCTAAAGTTGAGATCTGTGAACGAATTATCCAGCGTAGTACTGCAGCGCCGAACTTCCTACGGTTTACAACATTTGCGAACGAGGGTAATTTTCAGCCGCGATGGTGTTGCGAACTTCCGCAGTAACCATTTCTTGTAAGCAGAAAATTCCTAACCCACCTCGCCTCAAGTAATGATATTTTATTATTTTGTTCGCTAACATTGTACATGATCAAATAAAGGGATGTCATTTGCTGCCACTCAGTTTGAATGTTGCACAAAGATCATGTGAGGTTTCAGTGAAGTGATTAAAATGCAGCAGGATGGAGCAACTCGTGGCAAAGATCTGGATTATGTGATCAATGTGTCTTTTAGTGTGGAATACTATAGTGCCGATACACCGAAAGTGAGCCAAATTGCTCACGTGTTCTCCTCGTCAAATATGGACACTGTTCCATTCCACTGTTTTAATTACTTCGCCGAAACTCCACATTTGCCTTTAGGCGACGTATAAGTGAGGAACGTTTAACACAGAGACTTCTGTTTTTGGAAATACAGTTGAGTAAGTAAGTACTGCATTTCCCCATGAACCATGGTCATTAATGAGGTGAGGTGCCTTGTGTGCTCCTATGATACACATAGCCGTAGGTGAAACCGCAACAAATGGGTGTATGTGGAGAGTTCGGCCAAATACGTGGTTCCTGAAGATGGGCAGCAGCCATTCCAGTAGTTGCAGGGGTAGCAATCTGGATGATGGACTGCTCTGACCTTGTAACATCAGTCAACATGGTCTTGCTGTGCTAAGACTGCGAACGCCTGAAAGCAAGGGGAACTGCAGCCGGTATTTTTCCCGAGGGCAGGCAGCAGTACTGTATGGTAAAATGATCCTGTCTGGTAGAAAATTCCAGAGGTAAAATAGCCCCACCCCCTCCCTCCTAATTCGGACATACAGGTGGCGACTGTTCGGCGACATTGCACCCGCTTTGGTCTGCAGACATACATTGATTCTAGTGGGAAGGATGTCTTAAACCGTTTTGTCCTCTTCTGAGGCAAACTGACCCACAACTGTTGTAACTGGTCCTTGATATCTGGGAAACTAGCACTGGGACGGAGTTGACGTCGGCACTGGCTCCATACATGTTCTATCACAGACACACCTGGAGATCTTGTTGCAGGCCGGAGGGGTCGAGTGGTTCTAGGCGCTACAGTCTGGAACCGCGCGACCGCTACTGTTGCAGGTTCGAATCCTGCCTCGGGCATGGATGCGTGTGATGCCCTTCGGTTAGTTAGGTTTAAGTAGTTCTAAGTTCTAGGGGACTGATGACCACAGAAGTTAAGTCCCATAGTGCTCAGAGCCATTTGAACCCAGATCTTGTTCACCACGGGAGCACCTCAACATCACGCAGACAGTTCATAGAGACAACCCACAATGCGTGAACAACACCACGATACTGTCGCAGGAGAGGTAAAACATGAGGATGAAGGATGTCCGTGACGTACCGTTGTGCCATCAGGGTTTCCCTCAGTCACCACCAGCTGCGACTTGAGTTCATTTCCGATTGCTGCCCACACCATGACGTCGGGCGTAACCCCGCCCTGGCTCTCTAGAAAACTGAAAGAATGGGACAACTCCCCAGGTCTCGGCTATACTCATCGACGATGGTTATCAGGGGTAGTGGAGAGCGCGATTCGTCGCTGAGGATAACGCGACCCCATTCGTCAGCAGACCATGTTTCCCGGTCACGTATCACACCAACCGCTGGCGTTCGTGTTAGATGTTAACGGTAGCCTACGCATGCGACAGTAATTCTCTATACCGGCCGCTGCCGTTCTTCGAAAAATGGTGCGGGATGACACAGAATGTTGCACAGAGTTCTTTACTTGTGCAGGTGTGAAATGTTTACCATTAGCTTGGTACAAAATACAGCTATCTTCCCTTGTGATGGTCATACATGGTCAAACGCAACCTTGTCGACGAGTATACCTGCTATCTCACTTTCCCACGCAGTCCATAATTGAGCCACTGGTACATCCGAATGCTCCACAAACCTAGATACTGCATCAGGTCAAATGGAGAACCAAAGCGAGGCCCTCTATAAACCCCTCCCTGATTTTAATATTTGGCATCTCCGTGTCATTGACAGTGATCACTCAGTAGCTGAACACCTGACGCTGTTCGCGCTCCTTATGTACCCCACCATGACTACCAGCAATGCTAATGCATTCTGGTGGTCGTTGTTCCTGCCTCAGAAATTTGCAACTTTAATCATTTACGTAGCCGCTGATGGTGTGTACATTTACGAGGTTACATTGACATTTGAACACGTCTTCTGCATTCTTCACTTTTTTGTCAGACAGTATATTTTGCCAGTATAAATAATTTTCAAAATCCTTGTATAGCACCACATCTCAGACGGTTTGATTTCTTTTCCAATTTTGCCAGCCATTGTCCTCGATGCAGTACAGAAAAAAAAAGAAAAAAGTCTGTCCTTCAGATATTCCTCCTGAGATATATGTTACCCTAATAAATGTCTATTTAAGGTCAATGTTACAGACTACTACAGCTGCTTTAAATAAGAATGCCCCCTTTAACTGTGCTGAACTGCTTCTCATATCCTCCTTGCTTCACCCGTCATGCGCTATTTTGCTTCCAAGGTATTGAATTCCTTCACCACGCCGATTATGTGGTACCCTATTTTGATGTTAAATTTGTCCCTAATCTTATGACAGTTGCTCGTCCTTATTTTCGTCTTTTTTGGTTTACTCTCATCCCATATTTTGTCTTCGTTAGACTGTTCATTCCATTCAGTAGAATTTGTTATCCTCCGTCAAGTCCACCGAAGGTTACAATTCATCAACGAATCTTATCGTTGGTACCATTTAACCATGAATGTTAATCCTGTTTCCTAATCTTATCTTTTTTCCGTCATTGCCTCTTCGATATACAGGTTGACCAGCAGGGCTACATTTTCTTACACTCTTTTCAATCCGAGAGCTTATCTCCTGGTTTTCTCATCTAATTGTTTCCTACTGATTAATTTTTATGTTCAACGTTATCGATGCAGTTTACTCGTATATAAATTTTTCTTCGAACTTACAAAAATCTTGCATAATTTTAAGCCATCTAACTTTCCTGTAGGTCAAGAAATCCCATGAAGCTCTCTCGATTTTTCGTACGCCTTGTCACCAGTATCAAGCCCTTCGTTAGAACTGCTGGCTGATGCCTTCATCTTTCCTAAAGCCAAATTGATCGTCAACTAAAAAAACGTCAATTTTCTTTTCCATTCGTCTGTATGTTTTCTTTTCAGAAATTTGGATGCATTATACTGTAAAACTGATTGTTCGATAGTTCCCGCATTTATCTGACTTCAACGTCACCTTACTTCAACGTCACCTGACTTCAACGTCACCTTACTTCAACGTCACCTGACTTCAACGTCATCGGGAGAGTGTGGATGATATTCTTCCAAAAGTCGATTAGTATTTCTCCAGTCTCATAGATTCTACACATTACCTTCAATGACCGGTTGCGTAGCGTGGTATAGTTGTTATTTCTCCCGATGGTTTTAGAATTTCAGAAGTAACTTTATCTGTGCCTTCTGACTAAGACTCGCAAAGCTATTTCAGACTCTGATCTCCTGTGTCGTCCAAATCGACACCCATATCTTCAACTATCACAATATCAGTTTCTTCCCCATCGTAGACTTCTCTGACGTACTCTTTCCACATACCCGCTCTTTCCTCTACTTTAGACAGTGGATTTAATTTTTTACTCTTAATGTCAGCGCCTTTGATTTTAATTTGACCGAAACCTATTTTTACATTTTAATATGCTGAATGTTTCCTTCTGACGACTATTTCACTGCCAACTACTTCACAATTTACCTGCAGACATTTCGATTTAGCTTCTCTGCCCTTCCTAGGAGGAATTCCTTCCAAGGACCACACAAAGGAAGGAAGATTTTGGTTTAACGTGGCAGTGGAGGACTTGAAATGCTGTTGTGTTGTGTTAGTGCGTGCAGAACCGAGATTTGCTGTGTGATGCACAAACTGTCCCCGGCTTACCCTTTCAACAGTTTGTATACAGCATGTAAATTCTAGTGTGCCAGTTTGATGTAAGGTGCTTTACGGATCTAATTTCGCTTCAACTCATTATAGTGTGAGAAAGCAGCAGTTAAAATGTCTTATTACTAAGTGGAATAGTACTTCTTCGTGTAAAGATGTTATATGTTTGTTGTGTTTACGATGTCCTAGAAAGAACAAATTGTGAGAAATTATGTCGCGACAGTGGGAGAAACCAAAAATGATGTCCGCGCCGCCGTACGGGAGAGATGCTCACGAGCAGCCAACGAGCTGGCCGCTATCCGACGACGAGACGGCCACTAGCGAAAACATACTAAATGTTAAAAGTATGGTTAACGCTGTCCATTTACTAGCCTAAATGGTTCCGAATGGTGTTATATGGGTTACATAGCGGCCTGGTTTGAACCACGTTACGAACTGGGACCACTGGTACTGTAAGGTTACAGCTGTGGTATAGAAACCTTAGGTAGACAAATTCGATGCAGCTTTGCCGGGGATAAATATTGGATGTTCATTTTCGGAGAGAATTTGGATTTTTGATTGTCATAATTTGGTCTGATCACTGACTTGGACAGTCTGGGTTAGTAACTTAACTAATAGTACATCCGACTGTTTCGGAAGTTGCAAGCTATTGAGTACCTGACCTCATTAAGCTTATAGAAGAAGAGAATTAGCATTTTGTCGGTAGAAATGGAACAGTGTTTGTCTAAGGAAAACGGGTAATTACGAACAGCTTCAAGTGAAACATGTTGTAGAGGTTCATTGAGGTATTGGCGGTAAGAGTCCGATTGTTTCGTGTTTGCAGTTGATTAATGTTTGACACACTCGTGGCCATAGAAGTGTCGTTTGATTTTGAAACTGTGGCAGGAGATTGTTTGGAGTACGATCTTATTCCTAGAGTTTACTATTGGGTGTAAAAGGGTCAAGGAGTAAGATATCAGACTTCTAATTTTCTAATTATCCGGGTTGTAACACAGATCCATTTTGTGATGAGATGATTTGCTACATGGGGACTGATAATTTTATTTGCTGGCATTGTGACGACAGGTGTGAAGAGTTAGCGACTACTTAAAGCAAATGTTCGAGGAATGACCGTTGAAATTAATTTGGGAAAGAGAGTCATCCTAGTTAGAAGCCAACGCCTGAAAAAGTGTAGCTTTGTGACGTCATTGTTCAAGGCTATGGCACAAAGTGGCGATGATGATAATCACTCGTTGTTAGCTGCATACCGTTGACTGTAGCCTATGGGAAGGCGGATATGTTAAAACTGAATTCCTGTTAAGAGGTTCATTTTGTACTGGCGTAGTAAGTACAAGAAGGAAATAACACTGAAACTGTTGTTATCAAAGAAAGTAGGAGGATACGAGAGCATTTTGCGTAGCTAGTTTGAAAAGCAGGGACATTAAAGAGAACGTTCATCATCATCATCATTTTAGACTGATCATGCCTTTCAGCGTTCAGTCTGGAGCATAGCCCCCCTTATACAGTTCCTCCATGATCCCCTATTCAGTGCTAACATTGGTGCCTCTTCTGATGTTAAACCTATTACTTCAAAATCATTCTTAACCGAATCTAGGTACTTCTCCTCGGTCTGCCCCGACTCCTCCTACCCTCTACTGCTGAATCCATGAGTCTCTTGGGTAACCTTGCTTCTCTCATGCGTGTAACATGACCCCACCATCTAAGCCTGTTCGCCCTGACTGCTACATCTATGGAGTTCATTCCCAGTTTCTCTTTGATTTCCTCATTGTGGACACCCTCCTGTCATTGTTCCCATCTACTAGTACCTGCAATCATCCTAGCTACTTTCATATCCGTAACCTCAACCTTGTTGATAAGGTAACCTGAATCCACCCAGCTTTCGCTCCCATACAACAAAGTTGGTCGAAAGATTGAACGGTGCACAGATAACTTAGTCTTGGTACTGACTTCCTTCTTGCAGAAGAGAGTAGATCGTAGCTGAGCGCTCACTGCATTAGCTTTGCTACACCTCGCTTCCAGTTCTTTCACCATGTTGCCATCCTGTGAGAATATGCATCCTAAGTACTTGAAACTGTCCACCTGTTCTAACTTTGTTCCTCCTATTTGGCACTCAATCCGTTTATATTTCTTTCCCACTGACATTACTTTCGTTTTGGAGATGCTAATCTTCATACCATAGTCCTTACATTTCTGATCTAGCTCTGAAATATTACTTTGCAAACTTTCAATCGAATCTGCCATCACAACTAAGTCATCCGCATATGCAAGACTGCTTATTTTGTGTTCACATATCTTAATTTCACCCAGCCAGTCTATTGTTTTCGACATATGATCCATAAATAATATGAACAACAGTGGAGACAGGTTGCAGCCTTGTCTTACCCCTGAAACTACTCTGAACCATGAACTCAATTTACCGTCAACTCTAACTGCTGCCTGACTATCCATGTAAAGACCTTTAATTGCTTGCAAAAGTTTGCCTCCTATTCCATAATCGTGTAGAACAGACAAGAACTTCCTCCTAGGAACCCGGTCATAAGCCTTTTCTTGATCTATAAAGCATAGATACAATTCCCTGTTCCACTCATAACACTTCTCCATTATTTGCCGTAAGCTAAAGATCTGGTCCTGACAACCTCTAAGAGGCCTAAACCCACACTGATTTTCATCCAATTGGTCCTCAACTAATACTCGCACTTTCCTTTCAACAATACCTGCGAAGATTTTACCCACAACGCTGATTAAAGAGATACCTCTGTAGTTGCTACAATCTTTTCTGTTTCCATGTTTAAAGATTGGTGTGATTACTGCTTTTGTCCAGTCTGATGGAACCTGTCCCGACTCCCAGGCCATTTCAATTATCCTGTGTAGCCATTTAAGACCTGACATTCCACTGTATTTGATGAGTTCCGACTTAATTTCATCCACCCCAGCCGCTTTATTGCACTGCAATCTATTGACCATTTTTTCCACTTCCTCAAATGTGATCCTATTTCCATCATCATTCCTATCCCATTCTACCTCGAAATCTGAAACATTACTGATCGCATTTTCACCTACATTGAGCAACTCTTCAAAATATTCCCTCCATCTGCCCAAGGCATCCACCGGATTCACCAGCAGTTTTCCTGACCTGTCCAAAATACTTGTCATTTCCTTCTTACCTCCCTTTCGAAGACTGCTAATTACACTCCAGAATGGTTTTCCAGCAGCTTGACCCATAGTCTCCAACCTGTTTCCAAAGTCTTCCCACGATTTCTTCTTCGATGCTGCAATTATCTGTTTGGCTTTGTTTCTTTCTTCAACATAACTTTCTCTATCTACCTGGGTTCTGGTATGTAGCCATTTTTGATACGCCTTCTTTTTCCTTTTACAGGCTGCCTTGACTGTATCATTCCACCAAGCTGTTTGCTTCATCCTACTTTTACACACTACTGTTCCAAGACATTCTAGTACTGTGTCCCTGTACCTTGTCCATTCCTTTTCCAATGACTGTAACTGACTACATTCAACTAACTGGTACCTTTCTGAGATCGCTGTTATGTACTTGTGCCTGATTTCCTTATCCTGAAGTTTCTCCACTCTTATCCTCCTACATATGGACCTGACATCCTGCACTTTCGGCCTCACAATCCCAATTTCACTGCCGAAGGCAGTAGATGAGTTTTGCTACTTGGGCAGCAAAATAACTGATGGTGGCCAATGTAGAGACGACATATAATAGAGACAGGCAACAGCAAGAAAAACATTTCTGAAAAAGAAATTTTTTAACATCTAATATAAACTTCAATGTTAGGAAGTCTTTCCTGAGGGTATTTATCTGGAATTTAGCTTTGCACGGATGTAAAACGTAGAAGATTAACGATGAAGGGGTCGGCGGAAGAATGTTCTGAACCTCAATTTGGTAAGGATTGGTCTGATCACTTTATCTATTCCATATTCGAATGCATTACGTGAATATACCGGTACGTTTTAAAAACTACGTTTTATATTACTTGTTTTGTCTTCTTTATGCATTTATGTATTTTTCTTTGGTGTTATCCAACATGTAACATACAAGTACCCAAAACCCGCTCTTGTTAGTCAGCACTTTCTTCCGCCTCCTCGTTGAATTCAGACAAGAATAATACACAATATTGTGAACTTTGAGCTACTACAGAAGAGTACTGAAAATTAGGTTGGTATGTCGAGTACCTAATAAGGAAGTACTGAACTGAATTGTCGAAGAAAGAAATTATGACACAAACTGACTAACTGAAGGGTTCGATTAATGGCACACATCATGTGGAGTCAACGAATCTTTAATTTGGTAACGAAGGGAACTATGTGAGGTAAAAACTGTAGAGAAAGACCAAGACTAGATGACAATAAGCAGGTTATAATGCCTGCAGGTTACTGTAGCTGTGCGGAAATGAAGAGGCTTTCTCAGGACAGACTAGCGTGGGGAGCTATATCTTCGGATTGAAGACCCCAACAACAAGAAGAACAATTTGGCGCATGATTTATACAAGGTGGTCAGCTTGTAAGGGTGTTGTACGGGAGGTTGTGCTGAGAAATAATTGTTAAAAAGGTTCAAATGGCTCTGAGCACTATGGGATTTAACTGCTGAGGTCATCAGTCCCCTAGAACTTAGAACTACTTAAACGTAACTAACCTAAGGACATCACACACATCCATGCCCGAGGCAGGATTCGAACCTGCGACCGTAGCGGTCGCGCGGTTCCAGACTGTAGCGCCTAGAACCACTCGGCCACTCCGGCCTGCAGAGATAATTGTTAAGAAAAAAATTCAATACGTTGCACCGTTTCCAAGTTACATAGCATTGAAATTAGCCAATCACGTCTAAGTGCGCACAAATTCAAACAGCCTGCCAGAGGCGGTGTCGCCAGACATGTTCTTCATTTGGTTTCCTCAAAGCGAACAAACGTAGCTTTTGCTCATCTAGCTTAAATTTATCACTTCCGAAAACGGCACATTTCAACTGTTTATGAGTATTTCGACAAGTGATAATTCACGGATTCACATATGTCTGTGCATTACTGCGCTTTAGCGGGTGCAAGTGGTTGAATTTGCGTGCGCAATGACCTGATAAGTTAACTTCAATGGTAAATAACTCAGAAATGTATCGATTTTTTTCTGAACAGTTATTTCTCAGCAAGACCTCCCCTGCATCACCCATAAAAGCTTTCCAGACTGCTTCGGACTATCCTATATTTCTCATAAATTCTTTAGCTTAGAAACTGATTTGTCTCAGTGTATTCTTTTTAAAACTTTTGGTAAAATATGTTGTAAAGAATAGGGAGTTTCTTTTTCTCTTTTTTAAACAATTTTTGCTATTATTCTTTTATATAAATGAACTCATTCGGACTACACAAAGTGCTCAGTAAGATTGGCTGATCTTCCTCCGTGCCTACATATCTTTCATCCATTTTGTCCGAAAATTTTTCCTGATTTTTCTAGATACACATTCCAGTACATCTACTATGTTACGACTGATCTCATCTAAATTGAAGCTATGTTAAAATAATTTCAATAGAATAATCAATAATGAGAGCGACAGCGAACTGTGTTTGTAGTGAAGTATCAAAAAAATTTCATTTTCAGTTATACATGAAAACACCTTTGAAGTTATAAAACAGATATACAAAGCAATACGCATAATGTACAGATGTATAAATACAGTATCGATATTAAGAAACATGACACTGGACTGTTTCTGAACTAATGGGTGCGGCTGCTTCGGGTGCCTACTAAGCGATTTTGTAACGTCTCTATGGCAACGCCTCTACACAGCTCTATAGATGCATACTTTTTTCTCCTACAGGTGTTTTTACTTTGCAGTTGAAATGTGTCAAAAGCGCAGGCAAGTGTCAGGGATTTCCTTAATTTGGCTCGACTGTACGAGTAGTAAAAAATAAATGAATTAAAACTTAACAAATGATGCGACGATTTTTCACGCAGCCCAGTATTTATGACGTAATAGCTTTTGAAATATGTGTCGCATAATGATGTATTTGTGTATATACATACAGCGGCATATGGGGATCCTGTCTGCAAAACATATTGCGAATAGAGTCGGTAGCACAGAAGCAATAAATTTAAACGTCATGCACAATGCGGTAGTTATTCACGCATCTTAGTATTTACGACGTCACAGCTCCCGAAATACGTGTGGTAGATGATACATTTTTGGTAGGCGCATTTTGCGGCATATATGGATACTGTCTGCGAAATTTATTGCGAAAACAGGTTATAGCACAGAAGTAATACGTTTAAACATCTTGAATGATGCGGCAGTTTTCCAGGTGTCTCATTGTTTACGATTTAATACCTCCTTAACTGTGTCAGGTAGGTAGTTCTTTCCCCCACGGCGTTATTGCCTGGCAGTAGAGGAATTTCTGTATCAAGTTTGATTGAAATCGCTCCAGTGGTTTAGGAGATCACGCACACACAAACACACGCACATTTTTATAATATGTACGGTTTATTTCAATTTTAGTAGCGGTGAAATGCTTAGCACTTGTAACTATCCTAATCCTCAAAAATTGGCGAGACTTTTAAGCGAGACGTTAGTAACTGGAGAGCGGTGCAGATAACATTATGAGCCTCGTAAAGTTAAACTGCTTTTCCAGAAGATGTATCGTCGGACACTGCTAGCGGGTGGGAGGGAGACAGCCGTCGGCCGCGAGGACTCTTGTTGCACAGCAGGGGAGGATGCGGCGTCTGGCGCTGCGGAGGGGAGGACAGAAGTCATCCACGGAAATGTGATTTACGCTCGCCACCGATGTTTGCTGTGTGTCGCAGCAAGGAGAGCCGCTAATCAGATGAGGCCATAAATCCGGCGAGTAAGGACGCATTACGCTGATACGTTATTAGCTGCAGATTCAATTTTATGAAAGGCCCGCGCCCGGCCTTGTTTGGGAGAGGGGGAGGCCTTTATTGCCCAGTGGCAGCGGCAGAGCTAACGGAGCGGCGCGATTCCGGGGGAGTGTCTGCGAGTCACGCACCTACTGGCCGGAGCGGCGAGCAGAGCAAGCAGCGGCAACGGCCTCTCGCTCAGCGTCACAGTTAGAACAAGCGAAAAAGATGGTGCTAAGAAGCACGATTGTACAAGATGGCTGGAACGAGAAAAACACCAACAGCAGTCTGGCGGAAGCAAAAAGTTATCTGTAATGTAAGAGATTATCTGGTGTTGCAATTGGTCTGCAGGCCTGCATACAAGTACACTGCTGGCCATTAAAATTGCTACACCAGGAAGAAATGCAGATGATAAACGGGTATTCATTGGACAAATATATTATACTACAAGTCACATGTGATTACATTTTCACGCAATTTGGGTGCATGGATCCTGAGAAATCAGTACCCAGAAAAACCACCTCTGGCCGTAATAACGGCCTTGATACGACTGGGTATTGAGTCAAACAGAGCTTGGATGGCGTGTACAAGTACAGCTGCCCATACAGCTTCAACACCATACCACAGTTCATGAAGAGTAGTTACTGGCGTATTGTGACGAGCCAGTTTCTCGGCCACCATTGACCAGATGTTTTCAATTGGTGAGAGATCTGGAGAATGTGTTGGCCAGGGCAGCAGTCGAACATTTTCTGTATCCAGAAAGGCCCGTACAGGACCTGCAACATGCGGTCGTGCATTATCCTGCTGAAATGTAGGGTTTCGCAGGGATCGAATGAAGGGTAGAGACACGGGTCGTAACACATCTGAAATGTAACGTCAATGTGAACAACAGGTGACCGAAACGTGTAACCAATGGCACCCCATACCATCACGCCGAGTGATACGCCAGTATGGCGATGACGAATACACGCTTCCAATGTGCGTTCACCGCGATGTCGCCAAACACGGATGCGGCCATCATGATGCTTAAACAGAACCTGAATTCATCCGAAAAAATAACGTTTTCCCTTTCGTGCACCCAGGTTCGTCGTTGAGTACACCATCCCAGGCGCTCTTGTCTGTGATGCAGCGTCAAGGGTAACCGCAGCCATGGTCTCCGAGATGATAGTCCATGCTGCTGCAAACGTCGTCGAACTTTTCGTGCAGATGGTTGTTGTCTTGTAAACGTCCCCATGTGTTGACCCAGCGATGGAGACATGGGTGCACGGTCCGTTACAGCCATGCGGATAAGATGCCTGTCATCTCGAC
The DNA here is from genome assembly GCF_021461385.2 of Schistocerca piceifrons. Classification (NCBI taxonomy): domain Eukaryota; kingdom Metazoa; phylum Arthropoda; class Insecta; order Orthoptera; family Acrididae; genus Schistocerca; species Schistocerca piceifrons. The sequence continues at coordinate 193,744,560 of NC_060141.1, forward strand.
TGCTAGTAATACGAGGTCGTTGGGATCCAGCACGGCGTTCCGTATTACCCCCCTCAACCCACCGATTTCATATTCTGCTAACAGTCATTGGATGTCGACCAACGCGAGCAGCAATGTCGCGATACGATAGACCGCAATCGCGATGGGCTACAATCCGACGTTTATCAAAGTCGGAAACGTGATGGTACGCATTTCTCCTCCTTACATGGACGATAAATAGTTTGGACAAGAAGAGAATAGAAGCTTTCGAAATGTGGTGCTACAGAAGAATGCTGAAGATTAGATGGGTAGATCACGTAACTAATGAGGAAGTATTGAATAGGATTGGGGAGAAGAAAACTTTGTGGCACAACTTGACCAGAAGAAGGGATCGGTTGGTAGGACATGTTCTGAGGCATCAAGGGATCACCAATTTAGTATTGGAGGGCAGCGTGGAGGGTAAAAATCGTAGAGGGAGACCAAGAGATGAATACACTAAGCAGATTCAGAAGGATGTAGGTTGCAGTAGGTACTGGGAGATGAAAAAGCTTGCACAGGATAGAGTAGCATGGAGAGCTGCATCAAACCAGTCTCAGGACTGAAGACCACAACAACAACAACACGAGGAATCACAAGAACGTCTCACCAGGCAACACCGGCCAACTGCTGTCTGTGTATGAGAAATCGGTTGGAAACTTTCCTCATTTCAGCAAGCTGTAGGTGTCGCCACCGGCGCCAACGTTGTGTGAATGCCCTGAAAAGCTAATCATTTGCATATCACGGCATCTTCTTCCTGTCGGTCAAATTTCGCGTCTATAGCACGTCATCTTCGTGGTGTAGCAATTTTAATGGCCAGTAGTGTACTTAATACATCGTCAGGCGATACGCGTTCTGGTGTAATACAGGCTGTTTCCAAAATTGTCATTCTATTCCACAAGACATTGTATAAATGAAGATAGGAACACTTTTCAACATAATGTAGGGCGATTGTTTTGTTTCGCAGTCTGCAAGGCTTTTTGCGCCGATTTGTGACTGCTGGTGAAACATGGATCCATCACTACACATCAGGGTCAAAATGGCGGTCAAAACAATGAACAAAGGCTGTTGAAAGTGCACCGAAGAAGGCAAATATCATTTTGTCAGGTGGTAAGGTGATGGCCACGGTTTTTTGGCCTTCCCAAGGAATAATCGTCATACATTACTTGAAAAAAGACAGAACTATAACTATACCTTGTTATGCTTCGTTGTTGGATCATTTGAAACTTGGGTTGGCTGAAAAAAATCAAGGTTGGCATGCAAAAAATGTTCTTCCACCATCCCAAATATCTGCAATAACAGCGTCAAAAGTGCATGAACTGGGATCTGAACTGGTTCCTCAGCCATCCTCTTCAACAAACGTAGCCTTTAGTGACTTCTTACTGTTCCCTAACTAAAAACTTTGCTTGCTGCCAAGAAATTTTCGTCAAATGAGAAAGTAATAGTTGCAGTCAACAAGTATTTTAGAGAGTTTGACAGAGCCTATTTTTCCGATGGGATGAAAAAGCTGGAGGATCGCTGGACTAAGTGTATATCCCTCAAAGGAGAATGTCGAGGATAATGTGAGTTTTTTACGAAACAAATGTTTTTTCTTACTTTTTTGCCAGACTTATCAAACCACCCTCGTATATGTTCAAATGACTCTGAGCACTATGGGACTCAACTGCTGAGGTCATTAGTCCCCTAGAACTTAGAACTAGTTAAACCTAACTAACCTAAGGACATCACAAACATCCATGCCCGAGGCAGGATTCGAACCTGCGACCGTAGCGGTCTTGCGGTTCCAGACTGCAGCGCCTTTAACCGCACGGCCACTTCGGCCGGCCCCTCGTATATGTCTTTTACATGCATGCACATAGAGACTTGGGGTGCTTTTTACAATTACGTTTAGGATCAAAATTTCCATTTACCAACCACAAATATGCAATCACCCCTACACTGCACGAACGTCAAACATACAGACGGTAGTCAAACTCGCCCCATACTTTTGTGAGTATGTGCATAGTTACTGCATTCACTGCTGTTGGTATGCGGCGTCACCGTTCACCCAAAGTGTTGCAGGGTGAGGCATCTTCCACAGGCCACCCACAAAAAGAACTCAGGTACCATGAGGTCAGGGGACATTGGCGTCAGTGGCATAATGCGTTAACCGCATGGCATTTGATGGCGATCCACAATAGGCAGGTATCAAAGATGTTGTTTACCAAGACATCTCTTTTCCTCAATACATACCAATCGTACAGGGATGAGTGAGATATCTTTAGAAAGACTTTTTAACCGGCTTCTGACGTTGCATACAGATTTTGAGTAAAACTTACTGTTTGTGGAAAATTTCAACATAAAGCAGACTTTTAACTATATAGGCAAAATGGCATCATGGATGCCCAGCTTCATACCTATATTTTACGAAGTCAGCTTATTAACAACGAATAAGAGATTCCCTTTCAATACTATCTTATTACAAGTACTATTTTATTTGTTTTAAAGTGCTTATTATCTGGATAATTTGTATACAGCACTCGCATAGATAGTAACCGTGACCACTGTGGTAGTCCATTATCTCTGCCCGTCGCCCAAGTTGACTTTTCCGAACATATTTTCCGAAACGAGAAACATGGTTGTCACTGTGGCCAACTATCCTTATCCCAACGAGTACACTTACTCCAGAACCTGTCCTTACCTACAGATTAACACTGTTTTTATACCATGAATGAACTTAACACCATCTGACCCAAGCATTCCTCTTCGGTTGACAAATCGAGTGAGGTGGTGCAGTGGTTAGCACACTGGACTTGTTTTCGGAAGGACGACGGTTCAAACCCGCGACCAGCCATTCTGATTTAGGTTTTCCTTGATTTCCCTAAATCGCTTCAGCCAAATGCCGGGATGATTCCTTTGACAAAGGGCACGGCCGATTTCCTTCCGCATCATTCCGTAATCCGCGCTTGTGCTCCGCCTCTAATGACCTCGTTGTCGACGGGGCGTCAAAAAGTAATCTCCTCCTCCTCGGTTGACACAAAGACATTCGCCTGTTATATTGGATTTGCGTTCACTATAAACATGTTCCAGTGACAAGCGCTTGAAAGAGCGGAATTCTATTTCCTGAATCTCGTCTTTACTCACGGGCAACTGTATGTGGCATTTTCAGTGGTAACCGAGTCAAATAATATTTTTGTATCTCATAAATAAAAGGAAAAACAAAAAGTACACGAAGATTACGTTCTTATTTAAATCGGCCGGCTTTCGTGGCCGTTGTCACTGAAGTTAAAATATTCTGGGTCGTTAGGCCGCGTCATGTTTCTTCTAAAGTGATTGACACTTCGACCCCTGTGCTGGGATCTTCCTCAGTATCTTCTCGTGTCCACTACTGCTAGAACACTGCAGTTAAAATCTTCTGGGTTATTACGCCGCGTCATGTTTCTTCTAAAATGATTGATGTTTCGACCCCTCTGCTGGGATCTTCCTCAGGATCTTCTCGTGTCCACTACTGGTAGAACATTGCAGTGTGGAAGGATAAATCTGTTACAGTGTGTACATTATGTGAATAGCATGATTAGGAAATATATTAATACGTTTACTTACATTTCTGTTGGCGATTTCATTTTCTGGCACACAGAGCACAGTAACAGGTAAATCACAACTTAGCATTTTCACAAACATCTGTTTACATCTTTCCAGAGAGTTATAAAAATCTAAGTAGTTTAACTTAGATTTTATAACTCTCTGAAAAGATGTAAACTCTTTGAAATTGTAAGTAGTTTATCTTAGATTTTAAAACTCTTTGGCAAAATGTAAACAGGTGTTTGTGAAAATGCTAAGTTGTGATTTACCTGTTACTGTGCTCTGTGTGTCAGAAAATGAAATCCCCAACAAAAATGTAAGTAAACGTATTAATACACTCCTGGAAATTGAAATAAGAACACCGTGAATTCATTGTCCCAGGAAGGGGAAACTTTATTGACACATTCCTGGGGTCAGATACATCACATGATCACACTGACAGAACCACAGGCACATAGACACAGGTAACAGAGCATGCACAATGTCGGCACTAGTACAGTGTATATCCACCTTTCGCAGCAATGCAGGCTGCTATTCTCCCATGGAGACGATCGTAGAGATGCTGAATGTAGTCCTGTGGAACGGCTTGCCATGCCATTTCCACCTGGCGCCTCAGTTGGACCAGCGTTCGTGCTGGACGTGCAGACCGCGTGAGACGATGCTTCATCCAGTCCCATACATGCTCAATGGGGGACAGATCCGGAGATCTTGCTGGCCAGGGTAGTTGACTTACACCTTCTAGAGCACGTTGGGTGGTACGGGATACATGCGGACGTGCATTGACCTGTTGGAACAGCAAGTTCCCTTGCCGGTCTAGGAATGGTAGAACGATGGGTTCGATGACGGTTTGGATGTACCGTGCACTATTCAGTGTCCCCTCGACGATCACCAGTGGTGTACGGCCAGTGTAGGAGATCGCTCCCCACATCATGATGCTGGGTGTTGGCCCTGTGTGCCTCGGTCGTATGCAGTCCTGATTGTGGCGCTCACCTACACGGCGCCAAACACGCATACGACCATCATTGGCACCAAGGCAGAAGCGACTCTCATCGCTGAAGACGACACGTCTCCATTCGTCCCTCCATTCACGCCTGTCGCGACACCACTGGAGGCGGGCTGCACGATGTTGGGGCGTGAGCGGAAGACGGCCTAACGGTGTGCGGGACCGTAGCCCAGCTTCATGGAGACGGTTGCGAATGGTCCTCGCCGATACCCCAGGAGCAACAGTGTCCCTAATTTGCTGGGAAGTGGCGGTGCGGTCCCCTACGGCACTGCGTAGGATCCTACGGTCTTGGCGTGCATCCGTGCGTCGCTGCGGTCCGGTCCCAGGTCGACGGGCACGTGCACCTTCCGCCGACCACTGGCGACAACATCGATGTGCTGTGGAGACCTCACGCCCCACGTGTTGAGCAATTCGGCGGTATGTCCACCCGGCCTCCCGCATGCCCACTATACGCCCTCGCTCAAACTCCGTCAACTGCACATACGGTTCACGTCCACGCTGTCGCGGCATGCTACCAGTGTTAAAGACTGCGATGGAGCTCCGTATGCCACGGCAAACTGGCTGACACTGACGGCGGCGGTGCACAAATGCTGCGCAGCTAGCGCCATTCGACGACCAACACCGCGGTTCCTGGTGTGTCCGCTGTGCCGTGCGTGTGATCATTGCTTGTACAGCCCTCTCGCAGTGTCCGGAGCAAGTATGGTGGGTCTGACACACCGGTGTCAATGTGTTCTTTTTTCCATTTCCAGGAGTGTATATTACCCAATCATGCTATTCACATAATGTACACACTGTAACAGATTTATCATTCCACACAGGTTTATTTTTCGATTCTTAACCCCACTGGCACACGCAGCTAATATGCATAACCTATCAGCTGATGTATAAGTAACTGTATAATGCACCTGATGATGGCAGCATGCTGCCAAGATGCATTGTGCTAATAAAATATTAATAAGCAGTGACTTCAGCAGTATAAATTATTCCACAAAAACATCTGTTATGTCAGATACTTCAAACTGAGTAGGCTCTTTTCAGTAAAATTTTGGTATGTTGCATAGTGCTCCGTTGGTGGGGTAACCTGAAAAACTTATCAACCTTTTCTCTATACTTTATTATAGCCATTATAATGGTCTAATAGAACATTTTATTTGTGGTTTATAGGCATAAAAGTATGTAGTTTCCAGCTATCATTTTTCAAATTTAAAAAGTTTATAATAAAAATTAATAACTGTTTTTTGTTGCAGCGTGCCCCTATCTCCCCTAATGCTCGTCGTCACAATCTTGTGGTATGACATGCTGACCAAAACCAATGAACGTATTTGGAATTTATCTTGGATACAAACGAGACGTGGCGATTACTCCAGTCATAAACACTGATTTTCACTGGAAAATTACGTGCAGAATACTGCAATGTGAAAATAAAATTTTCTCTAATAGGAAAACCTGAATTATCGAACGTATGATTAGTTGATTTTGTTTGTTTCCTATCCCGTCAGTGGCCGTCCCCTGTAGTTTGTCCCATTGCTCAAAACTAGCCAGAATAAATATTGGAAATAAAATGTAACTTCACTACATTATATAGTTACTTCATAACACTAAATCTTTTTTATAGCAAAGTAAGCCATTACTATAAAAGGAATCACAGTAGTAGATCTATCATAAAGCTATAAAACCTCAAACAGTGCTATAAAATAGTCATATAATCACAGGCATATAGAACCCAACGTGGAAAAACAGTTTACAGGTATTGATAATGTATGTCAACGACATGACAGAAGTCAGGCAACGTTGTAGCAACATATGACACAGTGACGGTGTGCTGTGTTTCAAGACCGTTCATCATACGGTGGGACACATAGATATCATTTGACACCCGCTGCGAGATAAAAAACTGTTCTAAATATTTCACTGATGCACATACTGGACTATCCAAAACCTACTGCATTTTAAAAGTCACATGACGACCGTATCATTACTGGAGAAATGTTGGTATTTTGCTTGTCTGAATAATTATCTTCAAAATATTAAATTATGTTCTGCGGAATAATGAAGAACTAAATGAACTAAATATCTTAGAATCCAGTGAAGCAACCCCCGTCCCCCAGCCCTTTATACTCACATACGCCGAGCCTTGGTATTGAATTCATCATTTCTTTACGGCTCCATAAACCACCGCTAGGACTATGGCGCTATACTTCTATACGCTCGTCCAGAAGCTAAATTCTAATAGCTATCCCCCACAGTAATGGGAATACTGAGTAGCAGTTTGGTAGCGTTGGGCCAAGCATTTTCCATTTATGTTAGTGTATTTCAGAATTTGTATAAGTCCGAGAACGTCTTTATGGAACCATTAGAATTTGTTTTGCTAGCCTACGATATAATTAGCATGACAAAAAGTGCTACATATGCATCTACATCTACACACGTATTCCGCAAGCCACTTGTTCATTTTCTTCCCTTTTCCACTCCCATATAGAGTGAGGGAAAAGGGACTGTCTATAAGCCTCTGTACGAGCCCTAGTTTCCTTTATCTTTGTGGTAAAAATGGAAATGAGCGTTTGGCGTCATTGGCAGGGAGGCCTCTTACGGGGCAGGTCCGGCCGCCTTGGTGCAGGTCTTATTACATCCGACGCCACATTGGGTGACCTGAGCGCCGGATTGGGAAAAAATGACGATGAAGACAACACAATACCCAGTCCCCATTTTTTTTGTAAAGTAATAAACTTTTATTTACAAGTTAACAATTACATTGCTTGATCAAAGGTACTTTTAAGTTTCACATATACAATATTTGTATCTTTTTCTATAGTATTTTCTTGTATTTTCTTTATACTTTGGTTCTTTCTGATAAGCAAATTTTGTTTCTAATTATGTACTTGGTTATATTGTTTGTTTTCTAGCCTGACTATTTCGGTACTGTGGTCTTTTTGTTTTTAGTTCTAGTTCTGTATGCAATTTTAGTGCTGTCCTTTTTTAAAGGAATCTGATGACATTCAGTGATAAGAAAATCCCCGACGCAGCCGGGAATCGAACCCGGGCCCCTTCGGAGGGCAGTCCGTCACGCTGACCATTCAGCTATCGGCGCGGACATTTTCGTCGTATGTTGGTGGCGATAGAATCATTCTGTAGGTAGTTTCAAATGCCGGTTCTTAAAATTATGTCAGTAGTGCTCCGCGAAAAGAACATCGTCTTCTCCAGGGACTCCCGTTTGAGTTTACGAAGCTGTTCAGTAACACTGACGTGTTGTTTGAACCTACTGGTAACAAATGTAGCTGCACACTTCTGAACTGCTTCGATGTCTTCCTTTAACCCTACCTCTTGAAGATTCCAAACACTTGAGAAGTATTCCAAAGTGGATCGTACTGGTGTTCTACACGTGGTCTTCTTTGTAGATGAGCTGCACTTTACTAATAATCCCCAATAAACCGAAATCGACCATTTGCCTTCCCTACGATCGCTCTTATGTGCTTCTTGTATTTCACATTGCTTTGCAGTATTACGCCTAGACGTACTCTATTGCCAAATGGTTCAAATGGCTCTGAGCACTATGGGACTTAACATCTATGGTCATCAGTCCCCTAGAACTTAGAACTACTTAAACATAACTAACCTAAGGACATCACACAACACCCAGTCATCACGAGGCAGAGAAAATCTCTGACCCCGCCGGGAATCGAACCCGGGAACCCGGGCGCGGAAAGCGAGAACGCTACCGCATGGCCACGAGCTGCGGACCACTCTATGCCAAGCAGCATACAAATAATACTGTACTCGAACGTTACAGGACTCACTCATCTGTAATAACTTATGTTTTTCCACATTTAGAGTAAGTTGACATTCGTCACACCAAATAAAAATCCCGTCAAATTCATCTTGTATCCTTCTACAGTCAATGACGATAGTTTCCCATATATTACACCGTCACCAGCAGACGTTGCAGATTGCTGCTCACCCTATTCATCAGGTCAGTTGTGTATATAGAGCACAAGATCAGTTCTTTCACACATCCCTGGGATGCTCCTGACGACACCCCTGTCCCTGATGAACACTAGCCGTCTAGGGCAACGTGCTGGGTTCTACAACTCAAGAAATCTTCGAGCTAATCACACATCTGGGAATCTATTCCGCAAGTTCATATTCCTTCGGTAACAGTCTGCAACGAGGAAGTGTGTCACATGATTTCCGGAAATCTAGGAATATGAAGTCTTCCTGTTGCTCTCCATCCATGGACCGCGTGATATCGTGTGAGAAAAGATAAAGCTGAGTTTAGCACAAAAGACATTTTCAACTTCAGTGCTGATTTTTGGACAGAAGCTTTTCTATCTCAAGGAAGTTTATTGTATCTGAGCTTACAATATGATAAAGAATTTTGCAGCATACCGATGTCAAGGATATAGATCTGCATTTTTCGGGTCCATTTTTTTTACCCTTCTTATATAAACGAGCCGCCTGCGTTTTTGTTTCCAGTAGCTTTAGACTTCGCTGGGCGTGTTATTCGCGATTGATGCAAGCTGACTAAGGGCCCAATGCCGTAGAGTACTATCTGTAAAACCAAATTGGGATTCCATCCGAACTGGTGACTTATTTGTTTACACTCTTTCAGTTTCTTCTCTATGGCAGGGATGCCTGTTACTGTGTCCTCCATATGAAAGTCTGTCTATCGCACAGGACTCCGGTTTGCAAAATGGAGTAGGAATATTTGTGGACTGGGCATTTAAATGCCCAGAACAAAACTTTTGTCGGCACCGGTACACACCTCCAAATTGTATGAAAATACCTGTAACATTTTTCACGAATTTCGATTTGGATGTACTGTAGCGTTCAAAAGTATTTTGTAGAAAGCATTAGTTGTAATTAGATTAAGATAACTGTTTAAGAGAAAAAAATTGCCACTGGATAATTGAAAAGTATGCAATTCCAATCAATTTAGTACACATCTACATTTAGTTTGAAAAAAAGTTCTATTACGTCAAAAAAAATTCCTCTTGCTCAAAAGTAAACTGCAGATCTAAGTACGTAAGAATAAAACAATACTACTTTGGAATCTGAAGAACAAATCACTACTTCGCTGCATACCCACGGGCTTTGATTATCGCTGCACATACACTGAAGAGCCAAAACATTATGACTACCTGCTTAATAGGCTGTTTGTCCGTGTTTGGAACGAAATACATTACTGATTCTGGGCATCAGGGATCCGACTGTTTATTGGTAGCTTTATGGAGGTATGTAGCATTAGATGTCTACGTTCAAGTCATGTAATTCGCGTAAATAATGGGCCGCTGATTTGCGTACGCTGTGATGGGGCCCGATAGCAACCCAGATGGGCTTCGTAGGATTTACATCAGGCGAATTTTGTTGCCGAGACGTCAACGTGAGTTTACTACACTGCTCCTCAAACGACCGTAGCACGGTTCTGGCTCTGAGACACCGACAGTTTCACTGCTGCAAGATAAGATCGCCGTCGGGGAAGACATCAACCATGAAGTGATGCAGATGGTTTCGCAGCTGTCGGCGTGTCTTCGATTACTACCACAGGTTTCATGCAAGCGCAGGAGAATGTCTCCCATAGCATAGTAGTGATCCCAGCAGCCTGCGTACGTTGCGCGCTACACATTTCGAGCCAACGTTCACCTCGATGTAACAAAAATGTTATTCAGCCGAAGGGCCGACACGTTTCCATTGATCGACGGTCGAATCCCGATGGTCCCGTGGCCACTGCTATAGTAACTGACGATGTCGTTGGGTCAACATCTCAATACATAGGGATGGTCCGCTGCGGAGCTCCATGTTCAACACTGTACGATGAAAAAATGTGCTCCGAAACACTTGTGAGTGCATCAACTTTATGCTCTTTCGGCAGAGATATCACAGATTACCATCCGTCCTACTTTACAGAGCAGGTAAGTCTCGGAACCCCACGTTCTGTGAAGAGTCGTGGACGTCCAACGACTTAGCGCCTACTGGTAGTTTCACTGTCCTACCTCTTTCTGCATATACTCACGACAGTAGTGCGTGAACATTCGACCAGCTTCGCCGTTTTCGAGATACTCGTCCACAAGCTCTGCATAATAATAATCTGCCCTTTGTCAGAATTGCTTATCTCAGTGGATTTCCCCATTTGCAGCCCATATCTTCTCTGAGGTGATTCCCCGTACATGTCTGCTCCGCTTACATAGTTCTGTTGCCTGTTACGCGCCCACAACGCCACTAGGCGGCATCTAACGTCGCGGGAGTATTCGTCCAGTAAGGCAGCTTCTACATCGAACAAATCGATCCCAGAGGTGCTCAGTTCGATTTAAATCCAGGCTCTGGCTTGGCCACTCCAGTAGTTTTATACTTTTATCTGATAATCATTTTAAATGACCAGAGGTGTGTTTCGTATTATTGTCCCGCTGAAATATCCAGTTATGTGGCATATTCTTTCTCCCATGTGGAACCATATCCTTTTCTAAAATGCCACTGTATGGGAAACGACCCATTGCGCCTTTCATTTGGACTAGTGGACCAACGCCACGTCTAGAAAAATATCCCCACCTCATGAGCTGCCACCACCGTGCTTAATGGTGGGTATCTGGTACTTTTTATTGCGCGTTTGGTTTTTTGGTCAACGAGTTTACCGCACCATCAGAAGAAAATACATTAAATTTATTTTCATCACCCTATACAAATATAGACCAATCAGTAGCATTTCACATTTGATGCTTTTGGAAAACTCTATCCCGGTCTTCCTATTTTTTGAGTTTGTTAGTGATCTACGTGTCGTTCGTATACAATTTTAATTGCCTGCTACTAGACGACTTTTACATTGGAGGCATGTCGGTTCAGCCCATGATGCTGCACCAGATCATTCCTAACCTACAAAGCTGATTTTCTTGGATCAGCATCGGACTGCTTGCAAATCATTCCCTCCCTCCTTGTCGGTTTTCGAGGACAACGTAACGTTGGCGAATCGCCCGCTGTTCCTTTCTGTTTTTACCTTCGACTCCACACACTTATTAATTACGCAGTAGTCTCTCGTAATGCTCTGCAACTTTTCCTTCTTCAAAGTCAGCAAAACAGCTTCTCTCACATCAAGCGAGTACGTTTGTATTTTGTCTTGCTTCTGGTCGTATCTACAAATAAACAAACACCGTTTGGGTGCCTAACTAACATGTAATACATGTGACATCTTCAGTTCAATTCTGGCGAAACTGGTATTACTGTATGGGCTTGTCAGGACCAAGCGGCGCTACGCCACGCCCTTGGACGAATGAGAACATCAACTCTCTGGTGTACCTGACGTATCCAAAATACTCACGACATATTTATCGCCTCTCAGGCTGCCGCATGTATCTTCCCGGGAGTAATCTTTGCAGCAGACACGATTACCGCTGCAGGCGCTGCAGCGAGGGGAGGTGTGTGGCAGCGGGCACTTAATCAGGTATTTCATTACGGTGATGAGTGTTAAATTAATGTTACGACTCCCCCGGGCCACTCCCTGCGCCGCATATGCCCCGCCCCTCGCCGCCGGCGAGCGTGGCGGTCAAATCGAATCATCCAGCACTTAGGAAGGCGCATCACCCCACACGACCCCGCCGCCGCGCCGGAAATCGATCAACGCCTTCCCTTCCTTCCTCGCTCACAGCCTCGCCACCCGACCATACACAACATCACTCAGCCCACTCTACACAGTCACGTGTTGTTCCCCCAGACAAACGATACACGATTCCACGACTCGTGATCTAGGACTGTAGAAGCTGACTTTTCATCTCCATTATTCACCGTGAATGACCTTGCATGCACGCTATAGAGCTGCAACCCCTGTTTATTCGGTACTACTGAACCATCAGACCTACATATAGTACACTCATGAGTTACTGAATTACATGTAGCCTTCTAGCAGCGTGTCACACCTCTATCATCCTAAGGACCCCGGGGAGAGCTAGCGTCCCTAGTCAACGAGACACCCTGAAAGAGTTGGGCGCCATCCAGATTACATTTCGTCCACAAGTCCCAGAGAGTGGTGGGAGCTTGGTCCACGACGCGTGCGTCTCCCTCGATGACTCTCGAGAGGGCAAGTTACAAAGTAAAGGTAATTTCTTAAAAGAAATTTTTTATTTGGATAATAAAATCGTAAGGAACATCATTGCTCAAGCTCCCTCAACTATTCACTTACTCCATCTCTTGACAAGCTCCATAATTACGTTCTGTAAGTATTATGCTTTGTGGCATAATGCACATCCATTCTTGCGCAGCCTTGACAACATTGGCACCGGAAGATATCTTGGTTTCACGTAAGGACTCTTTCACCGTACCAAAAAACCTTTTGCTGCAAGTAAAAGCCTTTTGGAGCTAGGTCAGGAATGAACGTTAAGTGTTCAGTAGCTCAAAGCTAAGATTTTTAATGTATTGGAACTTATTACAAAACACTCATTCGACCTATACTTGAGTATTGCTCATCAGTGTGGGATCCGTACCAGGTCGGGTTGACAGAGGAGATAGAGAAGATCCAAAGAAGAGCGGTGCGTTTCGTCACAGGATTATTTGGTAAGCGTGATAGTGTTACGGAGATGTTTAGCAAACTCAAGTGGCAGACTCTGCAAGAGAGGCGCTGTGCGGTGTGGCTTGCTGTCCAGGTTTCGAGAGGGTGCGTTTCTGGACGAGGTATCGAATATATTGCTTCCCTCTACTTATACCTCCCGAGGAGATGACGAATGTAAAATTACAGAGATTCGAGCGCGCACGGAGGCTTTCCGGCAGTCGTTCTTCCCGCGAACCATACGCGACTGGAACAGGAAAGGGAAGTAATGACAGTGGCACGTTAAGTTCCCTCCGCCACACTCCGTTGGGTGGCTTGCGGAGTACAAATGTAGATGTAGATGTATTCCCAGCGGTATGAGGACAGGCATTGCCTTGGAGAAAAATCAAACATTTGAAAGCTTCCCTCGCTTCCTCGTTTATTTTCGGAGCTCGCAATAACACAGAGCAGTATAAAGAATCAGTAGGGGCCATTGATATCCCAAAAGACAGCTACCATAAATTTTGTTGTAGAACTTTGGCTTTTGAACTTCTTCGCTCAGACGAATATGTATGTTTTCACAACATGCTTTATCGCCTACTCGATAGTTCGTAGTGAAAGAGCCATGTAGCATCAGTGGCTACTATCCGACTGAGAAAGTCATCACCTTCTTATTCAAATCGCCTGAAATGTGATTTCGAAATTTCCAAACGTTTCTCTTTGTCTTTGTTTGTCAGTTAACACGGTACCCAATGACATCAGCTTTGCGTTAGTTTACAAAGGTGTGTAAGACAAGGATGTAGTACTGTTCAACCAATGCGCCGAAGAAGCAATAACGGAAATAAAAGAGAGGTTCAAGAGGGGAATTAAAATAATGGGTGAAAGGATATCAATGAAAAGATAATAAATAGAATGCAGCCTACCTGATTGGTTTTCATTCTCAAAACACTTTGAGGCTGTCGACCCTCCACAAAAATAAAATTTTGATATACAAAAGAAGTATAAAGTACCCTATATACAATAGGAACAGTACCAATGACGCTAAAAATATAAAGGAAGTACACAAGAACAATAAAACAATAAGCCATTGATATTAAAATTAAGCGCAAGGTGGCTCTACGGGTACTTGCATGTATCATCTGTAGATCAAAGGTGGCTTAAAATCATGTTTCAAAAAATTGTTGTTAACTTCAGTATCTTATGTCAAGTTGGTTTTACCATCATTAGTGTTTGCTTTTATCAAATTGCTTTTGTATTTATACCAGTTGTATGTCATTATTATTTATTTACGTAGACGATTGTACGGGGAATACTCTAACGCCAATAAAATAAAATATTGACTAGTTAAGTCAGTTCATAGTTCGAAGGAAAGTAACAGACACAGAACCAATAGGTCCATGCCTAGTAATGCTCTGCGGTATTCAAAACAGACCTTGGATTGAGGACAGCTTTAGCTTTACTTACACATCTAGCAGTTGCTTCAGACATTTTCGGAAATATTTTTATATATTAAGTTCGTACTTAAGTAGTTGGGGTTTTCCGTAAGTTCAACCAACACAACAGATTCACATAACAGAGACTTCCGGCATCGATAATACATTTTCCTCTGCCATCTGCAACAGTCTGCCTCTTGGGTAACTTTTCGATTCCGCGGTTGTAGAAACCATGTGGCTTTGAGGGGAAGAACTAGCCGAGCCACGTTCGGAGCGGAGTATCAGGCGGATAAGGTGGGTGCGGATTGACTTCCCAGTCCTACTCCTGTATGGCGTCTTTTGTCAGTCTCAGAATGCGGGCGGGTGTTATCATGGAGCAGCGTCACTTCACGCGTTCTTCCTCGTTACTGTTCTTGGGCTGCGTCTGCAAGACGTCTCAATTGTTGACAATGTCAGCAGTGGTGGTTACACCCCAGGGAAGCAATTCGTAGTACACCACATAGCCGCTGTTCCACCAGAAGCGTAACACTATCTTTTGTCTATGCACGTAGGTCTTTGTACGGGGAATTGCTGCTTTGCTTGGGCTGAACCATTCCATTCTTTTCCTTTTGGTAGCATAAAGACACGATTTCTCTTCACCAGTAAGAATCCAGGACAGGAATAATTGTTGTTGTTCACAAGCCAGTTGATGACGAGGAAGCAGAAACGCTCTTATGGCCACCAGCAGATTTTTGTGATTTTTACTTAGAGCATGCTGCCGGCCGAAGTGGCCGTGCGGTTAAAGACGCTGCAGTCTGGAACCGCAAGACCGCTACGGTCGCAGGTTCGAATCCTGCCTCGGGCATGGATGTTTGTGATGTCCTTAGGTTAGTTAGGTTCTAGGGGACTAATGACCTCAGCAGTTGAGTCCCATAGTGCTCAGAGCCATTTGAACCATTTGAACTTAGAGCATGCTGTACCCATACTACCGATTTTTGAACCTTCCCCATTGCGTGCATATATCGCACGATGTTGGAATGATCACAATTCATTTGCCATAATTCGAGAACATGAGCTTGTACAATTGTGGATTAAAGCGTTTAAACTACACTACTGGACATTAAAATTGCTACCCCTCGAAGATGACGTGCTACAGACGCGAAATTTAACCGACAGGAAGAAAATGCTGTGATATGCAAATGATTAGCTTTACAGAGCATTCACACAAGGTTGACGCCGGTGGCGACACCTACAACTTGCTGAAATGAGGAAAGTTTCCAACCGATTTCTCATACACAAACAGCAGTTGACCGGCGTTGCCTGGTGAAACGTTGTTGTGATGCCTCGTGTAAGGAGGAGAAATGCGTACCATCGTCTTTCCGACTTTGATAAACGTCGGATCGTAGCCTATCGCGATTGCGGTCTATCGTATCGCGACATTGCTGCTCGCGTTGGTCGAGATCCAGTGACTGTTAGCAGATTATGGAATCGGTGTGTTCAGGAGGGTAATAAGGAACGCCGTGCTGGATCCCAACGGCCTCGTATCACTAGCAGTCGAGATGACAGGCATCTTATCCGCATGGCTGTAACGTATCGTGCAGCAACGTCTCGATACCTGAGTCAACAAATGGGGACGTTTGCAAGACAACAACCATATGCACGAACAGTTCGACGAGGTTTGGAGCAGCATGGACTATCAGCTCGGAGACCATGGCTGTGGTTACCCTTGACGCTGCATCACAGACAGGAGCGCCTGCGATGGTGTACTCAACGACGAATCTGGGTAAACGAAAGGCAAAACGTCATTTTTTTGGATGAATTCGGGTTCTGTTTACAGCGTCATGATGGTCGCATCCGTGTTCGGCGACATAGCGGTGAACGCACATTGGAAGCGTGTATTCGTCATCACCATACTGGCGTATCACCAGACGTGATGGCATGGGGTGTCATTGGTTACACGTCTCGGTCATCTCTTGTTCGCATTGACGGCACTTTGAACAGTGGACGTTACATTTCAGATGTGTTACGACCCGTGGCTCTACCCTTCATTCGATTCCTGCGAAACCCTAAATTTCAGCAGGATAATGCACGACTGCATGTTGCAGGTCCTGTACGGGCATTTCTGGATACAGAAAATGTTCGACTGTTGCCCTGGCCAGCACGTTCTCCAGATCTCTCACCAATCGAAAACGTCTGGCCAATGGTGGCCGAGCAACTGGCTCGTCACAATATGCCAGTCACTACTCTTGATGAACTGTGGTATCTTGTTGAAGTTGCACGGGCAGCTGTACCTGTACACGGAATCCAAGCTCTGTTTGACTCGATGCCCAGGCGTATCAATGCCGTTATTACGGCCAGAGGTGGCTGTTCTGGGTACTGATTTCTCAGGATCCATGCACCCAAATTGCGTGAAAATGTAATCAGATGTCAGTTCTAGTATAATATATTTGTCCAATGAATATCCGTTTATCATCTGCACTTCTTGTTGGTGTAGCAATTCTAATGGCCAGTAGTGTATCTTCATCAAGCCCTGAAGATCTTCCTGAACATGATGAGTCATTAATCTAGATCTGCAGCTACATGGATACTCTGCAAATCACACTTAAGTGCCTGGAAAAGTATACATTGAATCACCTTCACAATAATTCTCTATTATTCCTCTCTCGAACAGGACGCGGAAAAAACGAACTCCTTTAACTTTTCGCGTGAGCTCTGATTTCCCCTATTTTATTATGATGATCGTTTCTCCCTTTGTCGATCGGCGTCAATAAAATAGTTTCGCATTCGTAGGAGAATGTTGGTGACTGAAGTTTCGTGAGAACATTAAGCCACAACAAAAACCGCCTTTGTTTTAATGATGTCCATCGCAAATCATGTCAGTGACACTCTGTTCCCTGTTTCTCGGTAATACAAAACGTACAGCTCTTCTTTGAACTTTATCGATGTACTCCGTTACCACTATCAGCAAAAACCATCCTCCTTAAGACGAGAAAACAATTTTTTGGCCAACTCTGTCTTATGTCACTATCTCCGTACAAATCGCCTCCGCTGCTTTCTCCCCCCTAATGAACTCAGACAGAAGAATGTGTCGCTAATGTTCCGATTTCTCCACTTGGCACTTCATTTTCTAGTGTCCGCAGCTCCACTCTCTATCTTCAAATGACACAGTGACAATATACCGGGTGATCAAAAAGCCGGTATAAATTTGAAAACTGAATAAATCACGGAATAATGTAGATAGAGAGGTACAAATTGACACACATGCTTGGAATGACATGGGGTTTTATTAGAACCAAAAAAAATACACAAGTTCAGAAAATGTCCGACAGATGGCGCTTCATATGATCAGAATAGCAATAATTAGCATAACAAAGTAAGACAAAGCAAAGATGATGTTCTTTACAGGAAATGCTCAATATGTCCACCATCATTCCTCAACAATAGCTGTAGCCGAGGAATAATGTTGTGAATAGCACTGTAGAGCATGACCGGAGTTATGGTGAGACATTGGCGTCGGATGTTGTCTTTCAGCATCCCTAGAGATGTCGGTCGATCACGATACACTTGCGACTTCAGGTAACCCCAAAGCCAATAACCGAACGGACTGAGGTCTGGGGACCTGGGAGGACAAGTATGACGAAAGTGGCGGTTGAACACACGATCATCACCGAACGACGCGCGCAAGAGATCTTTCACGCGTCTGTCGGACATTTTGTGAACTTTGTTTTTCTTTTTGGTTCTAATAAAACCCCATGTCATTCCAAGCATGTGTGTCAATCTTTACCTCTCTACCTACATTATTCCGCGGTTTATTAAGTTTTCAAATTTATACTGACTTTTTGTTCACCCAGTATAAACTCAAATAGTAACAGTGAACTACAAATAAAAAATGACAATCGATTAATAAACTGGAATAGCAACATAGAAAACAAAAACGGTACGTACTTATGCGCCAACCTAATAGACACCAGTTGTTCCTAGCCGCGATGTGAGCAACATGTCCGGCGAGCGTTCCGCGCCGCGTGGGCGCAGTTTGGCGGCGGCGGCGCGCGGGCAGCGGGCGGGCGCCATCAGTCTGCGTCGCATCGCATCCCATCTCCGCCTCGGCGCTCCTCGCCGGCGCCGCTGAGTTACGGCTCCTCCGCCCAGCAATTAACGGCGCCCGGCGTCATCATTCTTCATTTAAACGTCATCTCGTCTCCCAAGTTCATTCTTAATCTAAACTTCATTCCATTTTAATCTCGCTGATGACGACTCGGCTCCTATACGTCACGGGCCCGATATTTAAATCGCGGCGCTCTCGCTGTCCTCGGCCCTCGATATATGGCGGCCATTACCGCCGGAAGCGCGGCGCTACCGCGGCATTCGCAGCCCTTAGGCGCGCTCTTCTCCCCGTCATTACGGCTACTCGCAATTACCTCTCCACTGCTACCGCATTGCGTTTGTGGAATCATCGGCCGCCAAACGCCTTTCGTCACTTTGCGTCTGGTTTGTCTGTTCGGGCCATTATCGTTCACAGTGAATGGATCAATAGATGACACAGGTTATTTCACACGACTATATTTCTACGTCAACGTGGACAGAAACAGGGTAAATTTTAAGCATAGGACTACAAGGTTTCGATTTTCAAAAGAAGAATCGGGATTTACAGGGGTATATCTTCCACAATCATGCACGTAAAACCACTCAACTAAATCTGTTCCTAGGTATGGAATTGCTGATGGTAAATTTGTAATTGCTATTGCTCCACAGAAAGATATTTGACCTCAAGGTAAAACATAGCCTGTGGATGCAGTTCCTGCAACTAAAAATAAAATTGCTATTCTAATTACACACGTGTATAGAGGGTAGTCCATTGATACTGTCCGGGCCAAATATCTCACGAAATAAGGATCAAACGAAAAAACTACAAAGAATGAAACTTGTACTAGCTTGAAGGGGCAAACCAGATGGCGCTATGGTTGGCCCGCTAGATGGCGCTGCCATAGGCCAAACGGATATCAACTGCGTTTTTTAAAATAGTAACCCCCATTTTTTATTACATATTCGTGTAGTACGTAAATAAATATGAATGTTTTAGTTGGATCACTTTTTTCGCTTTGTGATAGATGGCGCTGTAATAGTCACCAACGTATAAGTACGTGGTATTGCGTAACATTCCGCCAGTGCCGACGTATTTGCTCCGTGATACATACGTGGACCGTTTACCTATTGCGGAAAAGGTCAATATCGTGTAGATGTATGGCTATTGTGATCAAAATGCCCATCGGGCGTGCGCTATGTATGCTGCTCTGTATCCTGGACGACATCATCTAAGTGTTCGGACCGTTCGCCGGATAGTTATGTTATCTAAGGAAACAGGAAGTGTTAAGCCACATGTGAAACGTCAACCACGACCTGCAACAAATGATGATGCGCAAGTAGGTGTTTTAGCTGCTGTCGCGGCTAATCCGCACATCAGTAGCAAACAAACTGCGCGAGAATCGGGAATCTCAGAAACGTCGGTGTTGAGAATGCTACATCAACATCGATTGCACCCGTACCACATTTCTATGCACCTGGAATTGCATAGCGACGACTTTGAACGTCGTGTACAGTTGTGCCACTGGGCACAAGAGAAATTACGGGACGATGACAGATTTTTTGCACGCGCTCTATTTAGCGACAAAGCGTCATTCACCAACGTAAACCGGCATAGTATGCACTATTGGGCAACGGAAAATCCACGATGGCTGCGACATGTGGAACATCAGCGACCTTGGCGGGTTAATTTATGGTGCGGCATTATGGGAGGAATGATAATTGGCCCCCATTTTATCGATGGCATTCTAAATGGTGCAATGTATGCCGATTTCCTATGTAATCTTCTACCGATGTTACTACAAGATGTTTCACTGTATGACAGAATGGTGATGTGCTTCCAACATGATGCATGTCCGGCACATAGCTCGTGTGCGGTTGAAGCGGTATTGAATAGCATATTTCATTACAGGTGGATTGGTCGTCGAAGCACCATACCATGGCCCGCACGTTCTCAAGATCTGATGTCCCCGGATTTCTTTCTCTGTTGAGAGGAATGTCGTTACACGTATTGCCAAATGCATTGAGGTTGACGGACATAATTTTCAACATTTATTGCATTAATGTGGTATTTACAGGTAATCACGCTGTAACAGCATGCGTTCTCAGAAATGATAAGTTCACAAAGGAACATGTATCACATTGGAACAACCGAAATAAAATGTTCAAACGTACCTACGTTCTGTATTTTAATTTAAAAAATCTACCTGTTACCAACGGTTCGTCTAAAATTGTGAGCCATATGTTTGTGACTATTACAGCGCCATCTATCACAAAGCGAAAAAAGTGGTCCAACTAAAACATTCATATTTCTTTACGTACTACACGAATATGTAATAAAAATGGGGGTTCCTATTTTAAAAAACGCAGTTGATATCCGTTTGACCTACGGCAGCGCCATCTAGCGGGCCAACCACAGCGCCATCTGGTTTCCCCCTTCAAGCTAGACAAGTTTGGTTCTTTGTAGTTTTTTCGTTTGACGCTTATTTCGTGAGATATTTGGCCCGGTCACGATCAATGGACCACCCTGTATATGGGGCTCTTTCTACAATTACATGTGGGATCTAAGTTCTTATTTACCTTCCACGAATGTTAAATGTGTCCACCACCGACCAAAAGACAAACAAGTAGATGATATTCAGAAAACGTACGGAAATGCAGCTGGGTGGCGTCGTGGAAAAGCTCCGATATGGGAACGGGAGCACACCCTGCCATTTTCAAGGCAAAACTGTTTTACCTTGAAAATGTCAGAGTGTGCTCCTGCCGGCGCTTGTCGACGACTTCACCCAATTGCATTCCCGTAAGTCATTTGAACATTGTATACGTCGAGGAAAGCAGGTCTCACAAGTAAAAATTCGTGTAGGTAACTGGCTACAGCTGTGAGAAATTTATAGAAAAGCATTTTTACATGCCACCAACTGAATAAATTATATTTATTCTTGACAGGTTTCGGTTGTTCCAGCCATCATGTGTTCGAAGAAAAATTGTAATACCTCTCTGTCTCTTCTATGAGTAATATGCATTTTTAAGCCAACAGGTGCTATAATGTTTCTTCCAGCTGATGATGGTTGAAGCAACCGAAACTGGTCAGGAATAAAAATAATTTATATAGCTGATGGCAAATAAAAATGCTTTTCCATAGACAATCATGCTTCTCCAATACTGTTGTGAGCTTATGTGAGTTACTCAATTCACTGGTGTCGCTATGTGGCTCCATGGTTCATCAAATGTTCATGAAAGGAGATTTTCACAAAAAAAAGAAATAGGATCAGACGACCTTACGGTCGATCCATCGTTGGCGCGGTTAGTTGTTAAGAAATGTTTCTACAAGCAAGTGCAAATGATATTTTTCAAATCTTCTCGAAATTGTGGAAAAGCCGCATCTCCAACATATCAACCTACGGATTTGCTGTCTCTTTTCCGCAAAAAAGGATGGGCCGTAAATCTTTTTCCGGTGGTGGAAAACATATGAGGCTTTGAAGAGCTTCTCTCGAGCTCGACTATGTTACGTGGCTGAAGTGCTCCCCGTATTCTTACGTTGTAGCAGCTT
The DNA here is from genome assembly GCF_021461385.2 of Schistocerca piceifrons. NCBI lineage: Eukaryota > Metazoa > Arthropoda > Insecta > Orthoptera > Acrididae > Schistocerca > Schistocerca piceifrons. The sequence goes on from NC_060141.1 coordinate 193,766,684, forward strand.
AACTGTATGGTTAAATGATGATGGCGTCCTCTTGGGTAAAATATTCCGGAGGTAAAATAGTCCCACATTCGGATCTCCGGGCGGGGACTACACAGGAGGACGTCGTTATCATGAGAAAGAAAACTGGCGTTCTACGGATCAGAGCGTGGAATATCAGATCCCTTAAACGGGCAGGTAGGCTAGAAAATTTAAAAAGGGAAATGGATAGGTTAAAGTTAGATATAATGGGAATTAGTGAAGTTCGGTGGCAGGAGGAACAAGACTTTTGGTCAGGCGAATACAGGACTATAAATACAAAATCAAATAGCGGTAATGCAGGAGTAGTTTTAATAATGAATAAAAAAAATAGGAGTGCGGGTAAGCTACCACAAACAGCATAGTGAACGCATTATTGTGGCCAAGATAGACACTAAGCCCACGCCTACTACGGTAGTACAAGTTTATATGCCAACTAGCTCTGCAGATGATGAAGAAATTGAAGAAATGTATGATGAAATAAAAGAAATTATTCAGATAGTGAAGGGAGACGAAAATTTAAAAGTCATGGGTGACAGGAATTCGGTAGTAGGAAAATGGAGAGACGGAAACGTAGTAGGTGAATATGGATTGGGGGTAAGAAATGAAAGAGGAAGCCGCCTGGTAGAATTTTGCACAGAGCATAACTTAATCATAGCTAACACTGGGTTCGGGAATCATAAAAGAAGGTTGTATACGTGGAAGAAGCCTGGAGATACTGACAGGTTTCAGATAGATTATATATCGGTAAGACAGAGGTTTAGGAACCAGGTTCCAAATTGTAAGACATTTCCAGGGGCAGATGTGGACTCTGACCACAATCTATTGGTTATGAACTGTAGATTAAAACCGAAGAAACTGTAAAAAGGTGGGAATTTAAGGAGATGGGACCTGGATAAACCGACTAAACCAGAGGTTGTGCAGTGTTTCAGGGAGAGGATAAGGGAAAAATTGACAGGAATGGGGGAAAGAAATACAGTAGAAGAAGAATGGGTAGCTTTGAGGGATGAAGTAGTGAAGGCAGCAGAGGATCAAGTAGGTAAAAAGACGAGGTCTAATGGAAATCCTTGGGTAACAGAAGATATATTGAATTTAATTGATGAAAGGAGAAAATATAAAAATGCAGTAAATGAAGCAGGCAAAAAGAAATACAAACGAATCAAAAATGAGATCGACAGGAAGTGCAAAATGGCTAAGCAGGGATGGCTAGAGGACAAATGTAAGGTTGCAGAGGCTTATCTCACTAGGGGTAAGATAGATACTGCCTACAGGAAAATTAAAGAGACCTTTGGAGAAAAGAGAACCACTTGTATGAATATCAAGATCTCAGATGGAAACCTAGTTCTAAGCAAAGAAGGGAAAGTAGAAAGGTGGAAGGAGTATATAGAGTGTCTGTACAAGGGCGATGTACTTGAGGACAACATTATGGAAATTGGAGCAGGATGTATATGAATATGAAATGGGAGATATGGTACTGCGTGAAGAGTTTGACAGAGCACTGAAAGAGCTAACTCGAAACAAAGCCCCGGGAGTAGACATCATTCCATTAGAGCTACGGACAGCCTTGGGAGAGCCACTCCTGACAAAACTCTACCATCTGGTGAGCAAGATGTATGAGACAGGCGATATACTCTCAGACTTCAAGAAGAATATAATAATTACAATCCCAAAGAAAGCAGGTGTTGACAGATGTGAAAATTACCGAACCATCAGTTTAATAAGTCACGGCTGCAAAATACTAACGCGAATTCTTTACAGACGAATGGAAAAACTAGTAGAAGCCGACCTCGGGGAAGATCAGTTTGGATTCCGTAGAAATACTGGAACACGTGAGGCAATACTGACCCTACGACTTATCTTAGAATCTAGATTAAGGAAAGGCAAACCTGCGTTACTAGCATTTGTAGACTTAGAGAAAGCTTTTGACAATGTTGACTGGAATACTCTCTTTCAAATTCTAAAGGTGGCAGGGGTAAAATACAGGGAGCGAAAGGCTATTTACAATTTGTACAGAAACCAGATGGCAGTTATAAGAGTCGAGGGACACGAAAGGGAAGCAGTGGTTGGGAAGGGAGTGAGACAGGATTGTAGCCTCTCCCCGATGTTATTCAATCTGTATATTGAGCAAGCAGTGAAGGAAACAAAAGAAAAATTCGGAGTAGGTATTAAAATCGATGGAGAAGAAATAAAAACTTTGAGGTTTGCTGATGACATTGTAATTCTGTCACGGAGACAGCAAAGAACTTGGAAGGGCAGTTAAACGGAATGGATAGTGTCTTGAAAGGAGGATATAAGATGAATATCAACAAAAGCAAAACAAGGATAATGGAATGTAGTCGAATTAAGTCGGGTGATGCTGAGGGAATTAGATTAGGAAGTGAGACACTTAAAGTAGTAAAGGAGTTTTGCTATTTGGGGAGCAAAATAACTGATGATGGTCGAAGTAGAGAGGATATAAAATGTAGACTGGCAATGGCAAGGAAAGCGTTTTTGAAGAAGAGAAACTTGTTAACATCGAGTATAGACTTAAGTGTCAGTAAGTCCTTTCTGAAAGTATTTGTATGGAGTGTAGCCATGTATGGAAGTGAAACATGGACGATAAATAGTTTAGACAGTGGTGCTACAGAAGAATGCTAAAGATTAGATGGGTAGATCACATAACTAATGAGAAGGTATTGAATAGGATTGGAGAGAAGTTTGTGGCACAACTTGACTAGAAGAAGGGATCGGTTGGTAGGACATGTTCTGAGGCATCAAGGGATCACCAATTTAGAATTGGAGGGCAGCGTGGAGGGTAAAAATCGTAGAGGGAGACCAAGAAATGAATACACTAAACAGATTCAGAAGGATGTAGGCTGCAGTAGGTACTGGGAGATGAAGAATCTTGCACAGGATAGTGTAGCAAGGAGAGCTGCATCAAACCAGGTCCAGGACTGAAGACCACAACAACAACAGTGGTTCACTGTTCCACTTAAATGAAATGTAGCCTCATCACCGAACACCAAAAGTAAAGGAAATAGTAGACTTCCATTTCCACCACCAGAATGAAAGCTGAGAACTCTACACCTTGCTGTTCATCGCCACCTTGAAGGGCTTTTCACAGTTGAATCCTGTATGGTTTGGGACACAAATGTCCCCCTAAAACACGCTAGACAGACGCACGTGAGGGATGGCTGACATAACAAGTAGATTTCTATGGACTATGTGCAAAACTCTGTTGAATGACTTCTACGTCTGGAACTAGCACACAGGGGCGATCTTTAGATTTCCCATTACTTAAACAAGCAGTGACTTGAAATCGCTGGTACCATTGTCGAACGCTTTGATCTGTAGGAGGTGCAGTGCAGGACTCTCCACGGACGTTGTATCTCAACCGCACCTATTGGAACGAAGAACACAAAACACCTTTTGTTGCTGTGCTGTCACCGTTTCGACGCACATTGGGCAGCGAGCGAGCTACAGTCGAGACGGCGTAAGAAGTTCCCAAACAACCGGCAGCGTTTTTGTCAGCTTTCACCTGCGATGAACTAACGGTTACAAATGAAAACAGTAGCCGTCTACCGAGCTGTAGCAACACTGCGGCGTTGCCACAGATATGTTTACAAAATCGCGTTCCGTTATTGGTTGAGGTAGGGCCGCGAAGCTGCCGCGGCCAGCCTACTGCAACTGTCAGGGATCAACATAAGCTGACTCAGCCGCAGCTGCAACGCGAGAGCCTTGGCAGTAACCACTGTAATTGAAAACTCGTAACTGGTGCCAAGATAAACTTTTTGTAGCCTTGTGTGAGTTAAAATCAAAATCAAATTTGTATCATTATTCTTGTGAAATAGGATGATACTTTTTGAAATACACTGTGTTATTAGTGTTTCAAGAGTGTACCTTTTAACCATGGTTGCTTACGCATTCTCTTGAATATTTAGGAAAATAGACAAACACATCCCAGTGCATCCTGAATCGCAGAATTCACGCCCAAAGATCCACCGTTTTACCAAAAATACAAATACAACTTAATTACACCAACAAACAAATTACAGAAATAAATATGACGAGTAAAATAATTGAACTGATTTAAAAGGGTCCTAATAACAATTAGAGGACCTGGACTTCGTAATAAGGAAATTTCTAAGAACATCTAAACATTCTGAGCAAATACACACTCTCCTTTCACCTAAAACAGAAGCATGAATTCGTTACACAACTTGGAATTAAGCAGAGAATTAGAAAAAAAATCCTTAACAACAGAAAATTACGGCTCTGAAATCGTGAGTGAGGCTCACTTACGGTTTCTTCTTCAGTAGGATACAACAGAGTACCAAATTTGTCACGTAAGATTACCAGATGTACAGAGTAAAACATCACAACAACATTTTTTTTTCTACCATTGCTAGTCCCGCAAGATTTCAAGAGATAAGGGTCATGCAAAGTGAGAAAAAATACATGGACACACATATCAGACAATAAGCCAAGGTTTTAAAATTTAATGAGACTTAACTTGTCTGAAACTTCCAATGTGTAGGTTGTCTGTCCGGGTACCAAGGCGCCAGTAAACCGATCGCTCCAGAAGCTAGTGATGCTTCCTCATTTGGCTGCAAGACCCGGCCATGCCAAACACGCGCCGACCAAACTTTACCAAGTCATTCAAATAACAAGTATGGCAGGTGCACCTGAAGCACAAAATGGTTCAAATGGCTCTGAGCACTATGGGACTTAACTGCTGTGGTCATCAGTCCCCTAGAACTTAGAACTACTTAAACCTAACGAACCTAAGGACATCACACACATCCATGCCCGAGGCAGGATTCGAACCTGCGACCGTATCGGTCACCCGGTTCGAGACTGTAGCGCCTAGAACCGCTCGGCCACTACGGCCGGCCCTGAAGCACAGACAGACTTATTAGTTGAAGTACAAATATCACGAGCCCACCTGAGGCACTCAATAACCAATGTGCAAATTTTGATTCTAACAGTGCCCAGATAAGCTACAAGGAGAGAAAATTTAGATTTCAGAGCTACTGTCTATCTACAATGATGCTGAAACAATATTTCGTGCATAAATTCTCCGATTCAGGATGCACTGGGATGTGTTTGTCTAGTTTCCTAAATGTTCAAGAGAATGCGTAAGCGACCATGGCTAAAAGATACACTCTTGAAACACTTATAACACAGTGTATTTCAAAAAGTATCATCTTATTTCACAAGAATAATGATACAAATTTGATTTTGATTTTAACTCACACAAGGCTACAAAAAGTTTCCCTTGGCCATGCCAAGCTAACAAGGACGCCAAACAAATCGATCTGCATACTAGTGCGTCTTCAGTTTAGGGACTTAGTGGCATATATCGACTAACCAACACAAAACATCAACATATCTTAAACATTTTTCGCCTGAAAGACACAGCAAAACATGAATAGCAATTCCAAATAAGTACCTTTCTTAGTAAATAGAAATTAAAGCAACTTTATAAAACATTAAAATCACAAACAGCTCAGATCTATGAGGGGGCATAAGCACAGATTGAAATTCAGGAAGGTAGCTTACAGTTTGTCCCAATCGCCTTAGCACACAGAGGCAAAATAACAGAACATCGACCAGCACGATGATGCAGCACACACACTCTCTCTTACCAGGGCTCCGTAGGCAGCCCTATATCACATTAAAATACTACATTTGGTGAGCCAGAGCATGGAATTTGCCTTCAATATAACAAGGAGCTGCTCCTTATGTAAAGCAAAAGTCCTTTAAAAAGTCAGTCAATCTGTTGACATACGGGTGTTAATAAGCAATAATGCACAAAACATATATTTATAAATACATCGTGTGCAAACCCTAACAATACATTTTGTCGCTTTCTTTCTCACACAACCACCAAGTTAGAATTCAGACAGAAGTGACCACAAAGCATGTAGTAAGAGAACAACAATGTTTCTGATCAAGTCTACCCAAAAACAACCATCTGGAAAGGCGAAAAGATGCTAAGACACTTGCGGGTAAGACAACGTGCAATAAATCCACGGTAGCAAGATAAACACAGCGACCGTTCCATGTCACTGCTACCCCACAGCAAATCATGGTTGGAATTGCCGCACTGCAGGGCCAAGTACACACCCTCCCGATCTGCCTTGTGCTGACTTCTCTCCACTGCACCAACCGCCGACCACCTTTCTCTGTGTGATCCAGCTCACCTCGTTTTGGACTTGCGTCATCTACATTCCTCGTTCAACAGCCGAGCAAAGATCATTCTTTATGCAGAAATAGACTTAGAGCAAAATGCCACAGCTCGACCTCCCCCACCAAAATCACAAAATCCCCCCCCCCCCCCTCGCAAAAAGGGAGGGTTGCGGAATACTACCTATTCTCCTTAACTTGGCTTACGTGCACCCTAGACGACTTGCCGGTGGCTAGGCTATGAACTAAGAGGTTAACGGGGCTCAAGAACCTTAACAGCTCACACAGGACTAAGAAAACGAGGGAATAACTTACTAGAAACGTCCTCTTTCTCTTTCGGTGGAACACTGAAGTTTTGGACGAAAATAGGACCTCCAACTTTGGCTTTAAATTCGCGTCTCAATTGGTTGTAACGATGTGCCTGCTTGCGGTGCACCAGTTCTACGTTCGACCTAACCCATCTCCAGCTTTGCTTGATAACCTCTGGGTGATTTTATCAGGAACGAGTTCATTTATCGACCGTAAGTTGGCCAACGGAGAACTGAGGCTGCAGGTGAACATCAACCCTCGACGGTGTCCATAGTACTGAGTTCGGGCTGCACTGCAGCGCTCTGCTGCGTGCTCGACGAATGGTGCTTGCCCCCACAGTTGGCAGCATTTGGGGTGCTCTACAAAGTGCCTTCAGAGTTTTACACCAGCCGGAATGGTCCATTTAGTATTTACACATTCATTTTCGATGCTAGGTTGTTATTACTAATAATCAATGAGACAAACAAATATGTTTAACAATGTGTAAGTTCACACATTGGTACTTTGAAACAATGATCGCATGTACACAGATGGATACCAACCAACAACTGACATTTCTATGCTTTGTTCACAATGTTATTCCTACATGGCATAGTTGAGAAACCCGATTTTGGAATGTATTACTAAAGGAAAGAAATTCTTGAAACATCTTTTTTAGAAAAGTACTGTGTAGGCGTTTGCTCTTCCAGCAAAAACTTCATGAGACTGTCAAAATAAATCAACTGTAACGTGATTATTTTCAGAGTAGACATTCCTGCTGCGAAAAACTTCTAGTTATTGACAACTTACAATGAATGGCAACAATCGCTTGGTTTGAGAAAAGCGCACTGAAATGTCTCAGATTAAGTCACGCTGCAAGAAAGCGCCACAAGGCACGGGAATAATTACACAGGTGCGAACAGGCCGGTCCTGGGGTTGTGCAGACAGGAGTTCTCTTGATAGCCTCATGCTGCTCAGAACTAAAAGCGAAATTTAACCAAGGAACCAACACATCCCACTTTTTTTTATTATTTTTTTTAGACCTGGCGTTAATTTAGCCAATTGTCCACATTTGATACAGCAGAGATTCTAAAGGGTGGATCTGTCTCACTGTTAATTCTGACACAGACTGTTTTTAACAACTCTGGGGTTTCACATAAATTGGTTTTCACTCTTCCAGTATCGAACTAACATAGGGACATTCTGCGCTGTAGTCAGGAAATTTAATTTTTTTGAATGATTCATTTTTAAATTTGTGAACATTTAGAACCACATTATTTTTTAGAACAATGACTTGTCTTTATGTTTTGTGTATTCTGTTCCACATCTTGTGGTTATCAGCATTGTTATTAGCAATGTTAAAAAAATTTGAATGAGTTTTCTCTTTTTTATGTATGTGATTTTATATGCTGTTTTATTGAGTTTGAGGCATTATTTGTAATTGATTTTTGTTAAAGTCAGGGTAATTTACTCATTACCTGAACGAGGACAAGAAGTAAGACAAGGTTAGAATAGGAACAAGCTAAGAATAAGCAGATAGGGACCATGGAGCAAAGCTAAGATTGGGATGTAAGTGAAATGGGAGAGAATCGGTTAAACTTTCCCATGGAGCAGTCAACTCCAGTTGTAAGTGGTAATGAAACAGCAACAGCAAATAATGTGGAATTAGATGAAGCAAGAGGAGGAAGTAGATAACATGGAGTTAGATGGGGCAAGAGGAGGAAGCAAAGAAAAAAACATGTTCTCTTCACGACATGTCAAACTGTTCATGAAAACCAGAAATTATGGGGAAGTGGAGAATGATAGGCCTGCCACTGCACCTCAGAGAGACACTTAGTTGAATTCACATAATTTAAGGACAGGTCGACGAACTGAAACAGGAGACAGAAAATTTTGGATTTTGAATCTTTGAAGATAACGGATAAGGAAGCACAGGAAGCAAGGAAGTAGCAGACAGAAAAAAACTGGTGGCGATACGAAGGAAGCTAGATAGAAAGTAAGAGAGATGAGGGAAGAAATAGAAAAGCAATAAAGGAAACCAGAGAGGAACTGTCAAAATTAACGATAACGGTGATAAGATTGGAGAACAGTTAAGTTAGATGTCAGTCTTGCTATAAGTTCTCAGCAAATCACATGAAAAAACAGGAAGATCAAACAAAAACGCATCAGAAAGATGGAGAAGTGTATCGATAATATTGAGGTACGTACAGAATATCGTTTATGCATAATCATTGATCAGCTACAGATTAGCAACCATGAGCTAGTAGAATAAGAAATACGAAAAGTACTTCCAAGAACAGACATCACAATCCTGGTGCCTGCAGAGGTTTAGTCGCTACTTACATTTCATAAGAAACAGGTGTACCACTGAGAAGTCATACACAGAGAGCAACTAAGGCAGAGTACCAGCAATGATTAACATGTCGATTCACGAAATGAAGAGAAAACGAGAACCTCACCAACAGCAATTGGAATCTGCATGAGAGAAAAAGAACCGTTCGACTTCAGTGATTTTATCTTGGTCCAACCCGGCCGTTGTGGCCGTGCGGTACTAGCCGCTTCAGTTTGGAACCGCGTGACCGCTACGGTACAGGTTCGAATCCTGCCTCGGGCATGGATGTATGTGATGTCCTTAGGTTAGTTAGGTTTAAGTAGTTCTAAGTTCTAGGGGACTGATGACCAGAGATGGTAAGTCCCATAGTGCTCAGAGCCATTTGAACCATTTTTATCTTGGTCCATAAATTCCAAAATTACAAGGACAATGCTGATACACTGCACACAAAAGGTTGAACTACTCAATTCGCTCTGTCACTCTCACCATCACGACCACTGACATACGAACTTGAAATCGTCTCTGAGACGTAGAAGGGAGAGAAGTGTAGTAAATGAGATGCGTAGCAGCAACTTGCATCTCATATTTGGAATTTAGAGATGCATTCCACGCTGGTCAGTGCTTGTGAGGAAAGCAGGAACACATAACACAGGATGCTATGCATCCAGACTTTTTGCCCAACCACTGGCGCTCCATCTGCAGACACATAAACTAATAAATTCCATGACAGACCAACATTTCCTACATTTTATTCAGTGCTACTAAGAATATCATATCTACCTGTATGCCTGCCGTATCTACATTTTCATAGAGCACTGAATAATATGCAACAAATTCTTTACAAAGATTTTGCAAGCTCGCTCTGAACGCCGTCTGTCAATCTTTGTGGGATACATGACTGTCTTGTTTGATAATGAGACCATACGAAATTTAGCTACTTGAACTGGACATAAACGTCTACCAAATATTATCTTATTAAATCACCATATGTGTAAGGGCACAAGGGCTGTGGTAAAAGTACTTCAGTTTTGTAGGTCATCCATATGGCACAGTCACTCGATTTTTCTTGTTCTTCCTCTCCAGAGAGCTTCCATTAAAGTTTTGAAACCTCTTGTACACTTCACGTTAGCATTTTCCATATTCTTTGACATGTTTAAACATGTAGCGCCTTGTAAACTGAACTTCCTGAAAGCATTCATCATGTTATTATACACAAACAACTTTGCAGCCCCATTTTTTATGTAAATTGATAAGATTCCTTGCACTGCAGACAGAATTGTGAAAACATTGTCGGTGTTACAGAATGCTGATTAGCCATTGCTGTCTAGTTGGCACCGATGTCATAACTGATCCTCCCCTATTTGACAGTTGGTGCTTCTCCTGCGTTGTCACAATCATATGGTGTGCGCACATTTCCCTCACTCCCCACCATGCTGAAATTACTTTGCTCACAAGCAAGAGCGGGAGCACTTGTGAATGCCCATGCTCCAAATCAGCAATTTGTTAAGCCTTGTGCTACTTGAAGTTGCCAGTCAGTTATTGGGGAGACGAAACAAAGATGCTGAAGCATTAAGAGTGTGCATCATGAATCAGAATTTGATTTCCATAAACACAGTGCAAGAGAGAGAAGAAGAAATCATGTAGATAACCTTAATAGACCTCTGCGACATTATAGCGATAGGTGGAACAAGAGAAACGGTTCATGAGGAGGAGGTGGATCCTTCCATCAATATCCACAAGATGCTTTTTGATTAATGCGTTTTGATTCGTGCTTTCTGACTGGTTCTGTGTCATATATGTGGAACACACCTATGATCCATACCTACCAACCAAGTTCTGCATATTTACACAAATACGTCTGCACTGCTTAAAATATTCAGCGACTGGCTGTACAGTGAGCAAAAAGTATATGTTTATAAGAAATAGATGTACAGTTTATTCACAATAAAACGTTCCATGTATCCTGTTTGCCACAAGTATAGTTTTATCAAGTGATATATGATGTTACACTGGTGCGTCTTCTCCAGCAAGGTATGTGCACCTCCAGAATGTCCTGTTTATAATCATGACACTGGATTTTCCATAACAGTTTTTACTTATATTACAGTTGCCTCCAAATATGTTTATGACCAGACAGTGATTACATTAAGTGGCACAATGGTCGATGTATGTAGATAGTATGCAATAATTAGGAATTTTTGTTGTTTTAATGAATATCTATTATTAGACTTTTTAAATATCTTTATCTTCTCAGATAAAGTTGTCTATATATTCATGTATTTCGATCTGGGCAAATGAAATATATTTCTTTCTGATTACATGGTATGACTGATTTTGTGCAATATCCTTGCTTGTTATATTGATGATGATACTCACAATGTAGGATCTAAATGACAATGTTATGCAATTTTTCATATACTTTTGCCTATTTCATGTCACAAATACCGTTATGTGATATTCTTTTACTATCATAGTATTATGCTATATCACTTTTCATAATATCCAGTTAACAAACATTAGAACTAGATGTACATTTAATCAAATATTGATTTCCATGATAAGGAAATACATATTTCCAAACAATTTTACATATGTTAGTGTCTTTTGGGGATATATGTAGTCATCGATGTGCATAATTGGTGTGAACGAACATTATGTCACGTTTTGTAACTCAAAATAGTGATTAATCAGGGAGTCACACTTTGAAGAACGTCAGAGTAATAAAATTTCCACTCTTGTCTAATTAAAAGATTGACTGCCTTGGAAGCTGGGTATATTTTGACTTTGTTTGCAATAATTTTGATAATCTTTACTAATAGAAATGATAATGTATTTAAAGAATCGCAACAGCACATAACAGCCTTCAGCAAGACGACCAGCTTTAAGTGTGGCTGAATCAGACGGTTTCCCTATGGATGTTTGTGTGTTGATAGTTCTGTTCTGTTTTCCTGTTTATTGGTTTGGAAAGATACCCACTTTTCTCATATCCTCAGTGCACACGATGACTCGGTGGCTCATCTAGCTAATCATGTTAGTACGAACAGGTGTAGATAGCAAAAGTTTTGCTGATTTATGCGTCGCTACCATTTTCCAGTGGGACAACTCGTATGCAAAACTTCAGTGTGAGTGCGGCTGATGAAAAGTATCAAGCCATTTCGGCTGGTTACATTTCATTGGTATTGATATGTACATATGAGTTAATGTAATTAATCTTATTCAGATCATGGAAGTATATTTTTTCATGTTCGATAAAGCTATAACAGTGATTGTAATGGGCGATTTCATTTCCTTTCTTTACTGTACTAGAGTTCACCTAGTGATCTTTAAGGCTGGGGCATGCTGCAGTTCGTAGGATAGGAAATCCAGAGTTTATGGCAGATTTAGAGGACACATTGCTGAAGACGGTGTTCTTAAAACCAACTTGTTTCAATATATTTAAGGTATAGCCACGTGGGAGGGATGCTATGCATCGTTTCCTATATCATTTTAATGGTCTGCATCCCGACATTAAGTTCACGATGGAAGTGGAAAAGGATAGAAAACTTCCGTTTTTAGGTAGCTTGGTTTACAGGAGGGACGATGGCACATTAGGATACTGTGTTTATCATAATCCCACGCATACGCACTGATACCTTCATGCGTCATGTTGTCATCCATCGTACCAACGCAAAGGGGCCCTACGTACATTTGTGTCAAACTATCTGCATCTCAGATGCAGAAAGTTTGACACAAAAACTGGACCATCTAAAAGCTGTGTTCAACAAGAATGGTTATACGCACTATCTGATCCGTCGTGCTCTACAGACTGGACCTTCAGGGGAGCCAACAGATGATGCAATCAAATCGGTGGCGTTCCTACCTTTCACGGGAAGCATATCTTCAAAAATAGGAATAATTTTAGAGAGATTTTACATTAAAAGTGTATTCCGTTCGCCAGCTAAGTCTAGATGCCTGTTTGGCTCAGTGAAGGATGATTTGGGTTTGAGGAAACCCGATGTCTAGGTAATTCCCTGCCATTGTGGGAAAGTCAATATTGGACAAACGTTTCGTACGGTCCAGGATCGATGCATGGAGCACCATCGGAACACGCGTTTATTTCATCCAGAAAAATCTGCGGCTGCAGAAGATTGTCTTACTGAAAGAAATAAAATGTTGTATTATGGGACATAAGTGGTTGCCCCTGCGTCACGTTTTTGGGACTGTGTAGTGAAAGCCGACTATCTGACAATATTATGAACAGAGATAAGGGATAACCTTTAAGTAATAGTTGAAACCGTGCTTTGTTGGAGTTAAAAAACAACGATATTTGTTTCAGTCATCAAAAGGTGTCAACAGTGTTTGATATCGATTTATCGTTTCCGCGAGTTTGCGAGTTTTCACCACCATTGCGCTGTCATGCTTTGCGCTAGAGGGCTGTTACGTTCGTGCAAGCCCGGTGGACCTACAGGTGGTGCATAAAGGAACCACCTCTCCAGTTTGATTTCAGTTCCTGCGAGTTAGTGCGAAGGCTTGCTCACCTGAAGATGGCGGCCATGTAGACCGCCGAAGTATGTGTCACGATGACGTCATGTTTCAGTTGGAGACCTGATATGAATATCAAGGGTCAAACTGTTCTGAGAATTGGCCAATGGCCGACACAGGCAAAGGTGACTGGGATGTACGCGATGTCAATGTGATGCAGGCCCAGTGGCGCCAGCGTGGCAGAGCCAGTGACTCCGGAACAACATGAGCCAAGGCAGCAGTCACATTAAAAAGGCGAGGCGGAAAGGTGTTTTATGACGCCTACGCCGTGTTAGGAAGAGATACTCAGAAAGCTTCAGTTTTGCAGCAACGAATCTGCGAAGCAAGGAATGGCACTGGGGTCTGTGTCAAAGAAACATACTGAGGGACAGACATGTGTTAGCCGCCTAAAAATACACGGAAACCGAACTCTAAAACAACTGCAGTTCGCAGGTCAGGCAGTCACCGGGGAACGAAGCTTTTTTTTTCTCTTAATTTTTTTCCCACAGCTAGAGGAGACCACAGAGGCAGGTAAATAAGATCAATGTTTAGTGGCAGTAGTGAGAAGTCAGTATGACGAAGTTTTGTGTAGATTTTCTCGAGAATAGAGTGGCTAAAAGCAGGGTTATTGGATTTGACATTTCGCTGGTTTATGGTGGAAGATTTTTAACAACAATAAAATTACGCCATTGGCAGAGAAAATGTACACTATTGGCCATTAAAATTGCTACACCACTAAGATGACGTGCTACAGGCGCGAAATTTAACCGAGAGGATGAAGATGCTGTGATATGCAAATGATTAGCTTTTCAGAGCATTCACACAAAGTTGGCGCCGGTGGCGACACCTACAGCGTGCTGACATGAGGAAAGTTTCCAACCGATTTCTCATACACATAAGGCAGTTGACCGGCGTTGCCTAGTGAAAGTTGTTGTGATGCCTCATGTAAGGAGGAGAAATGCGTACCATCACGTTTCCGACTTTGATAAACGTCGGATTGTAGCCCATCGCGATTGCGGTTTATCGTATCGCGACATTGCTGCTCGCGTTGGTCGAGATCCAATGACTGTTAGAACAATATGGAATCGGTGGGTTCAGGAGGGTAACACGGAACGCCGTGCTAGACAACGGCCTCGTATCATTAGCAGTCGAGATGACAGGCATCTTATCCGCATGGCTGTAACGGATCGTGCAGCCAAGTCTCGATCCCTGAGTCAACAGATGGGGACGTTTGCAAGACAACAAGTCTTTTTTCGGATGAATCTAGGTTCTGTTTAAAGCATCATGATGGTCGCATCCGTGATTGGCGACATCGCGGTGAACGCACGTTGGAAGCGTGTATTCGTCATCGCCATACTGGCGTATCATCCGGCGTGATGGTATGGGGTGCCATTGGTTACACTTCTCGGTCACCTCTTGTTCGCATTGACGGCACTTTGAACAGTAGACGTTACATTTCACATGTGTTACGACCCGTGGCTCTACCCTTCATTCGAACCCTGCCAAACCCTACATTTCAGCAGGATAATGCACGAATGCATGTTGTAGGTCTTATACAGGCCTTTCTGGATACAGAAAATGTTCGACTGCTGCCCTAGCCAGCACATTCTCCAGATCTCTCACCTATTGAAAACGTCTGGTCAATGGTGACCGAGCAATAGGCTCGTCACAATACGCCAGTCACTACTCTTGATGAACTGTGGCATCGTGTTGAAGCTGCATGGGCAGCTGTACCTGTACATCCAAGCTCTGTTTGACTCAATGCCCAGGCGTATCAAGGCCGTTACTACGGCCAGAGGTGGTTGTTCTGGGTACTGATCTCTCAGGATCTATGCACGCAAATTGCGTGAATATCTAATCACATGTCAGTTCTAGTATAATATATTTGTCCAATGAATACCCGTTTATCATCTGCATTTCTTCTTGGTGTAGCAATTTTAATGGCCAGTAGTGTAGCTTTTTATGGATTAGCAGACGAAGTCTTCTGGTCGCAAAATTTAGACAGTCTTAGTGTCCACTCCTAAAAAGAATGAGACGGGCTTTGAACGTGAGACATGAAGAGACTCTGCGTTCTGAGGAGGTACCAGGCGGATGACATTGCTCTCAACAAGTACAGCAGGCTTGAGGCTAGTCTCCCCTGCAACGGAGACTGACGGAGTCCATTGTTCAGGTACAAAGCAGTGCCAGACACACCATCAGTGGTCTGCTCGCGCTACATCAACGAATATGGTTGAGTAGCTTGCATTAACGCCCGTTAACAAGAACGGAACTTCGCTATTCAATGTCATCTTCGGTTTAGCTTTTCCACGTTTGGCAGTAGTGTCATAGTGTCACAGCCGCATCGAAAACTTCAGTTTCCCTTTTGCGCCACTCAGTCACAGTTATTAAAGCGTAAAATTGTGAATATCGCAACTTAAGTTTCTCTGCTTCGGCCACAAATTTCTAAAGTGTTGATTTAATACAGCACGGATTCTTAAGGGTGGATCTGTTTCACTGTTAACTCCGACACGGATTGTTTTTATTAGCACTGGAGTTTCATAATCTACAAATAAAAAATCTTCATGTGACAGGAAATATTCTCGGTCGTATTAAGGCGAGCCGTTGGAAGAAAAATACTGGCGGTGCCTTGTAAGTACGCTCGTGCTGCTGCTCACGGACTCGGTCGTAAATAAACAGTATTTACAGGTGACATGATCCTATACTGATGTCTTATATGTTACCAAAATCAATGTCATAGCTTTCTTAACAGATTTGTCCTAGAAGTTTTTACGAGGTTCGACCAACGGAAATTCATCAGCGACGACGGTTTTCGTTACACTGGAAAAACATTTTCAGGCCTTTTCATCTCGGAAATCTTTTATGTTTTCGCAATAAAATATGTATCATATACATCTATAACACTGAGAACGTTCATATTTTTCTTAAGTCAAAATATTTTAGTGGCTCTGTGTGTTTCATTTGTTCCCCCACAGAGACTGAAGAAAACAACTATTTTTCTTGAGCATTTCCTGCAGTATTAGTTCTCGTTTTTTTCGTAATGACTACCAATAATTTTCTTTTGGAAAGTCTAAACTAAAAATACAGATGTCCAACATTTTTATGAAGTTTTGCTCAACATTTCAAATTATTATTAACTGGCAACGATTCAAGAAGGTGAGATTACCTTGACCTGTCTACATTTTCCAGAGGATGGATTTCGTGGTGCTTAAAAGCGATGAAAGTAGTGCGCTGCACTGTTTCGATTTTTAATTGAGTATTGCTCAGCAGTGTTCAGATGACGCGTCTTGCAGTGAGATTTGAAAGAAAGTTATTTGTTTATAATCTTAAAGCGTTATGTTTTTAATTGGGTTGTAAGCTTTTAATATTTCTATTGGGTTTAAGTACTTAAATTCTCAGTAATTATTATTACGAACTACAGGTGTAACAAAACGAAATGTGAGTATTGCGTATTTTGATCGGTCGCCTGAAACAAGTATCGTAATTCGACGCTACTCAGATTGCACCAGCCCAGTACTCAAAAGGACTGCGTTCAGGATTTCTGGCCGACCACACAAGCTCACCTCGCATCTGTGGAATGCTTCCTGAACCACTCTTACATAGTTTAGGGGCGATGGAAAGGAGTACTGGGTTGGTGCATAAGTTCGTAGCGTTTACCATAAGTGCAGACATACATAACAGAGACTTTAGTCATCAGTAATAGACTGAAGAGCCAAAGAAACTGGTACACCTGCCTGATATCTTGTAGAACTCCCGCGAGCACGCAGAAGTACCGCAACACGACGTGGTATGGACTCAACTAAGGGTCTGAAGTAGTGCTGGAGGGAATTGACATCATCAATCCTGCAAGCTGCCCATAAATCCGTAAGAATACGAGGAAGTGGAGCTCTCTTCTGAACAGCACGTTGCAAGGCATCCAAGATACGTTCAATAATTTTCATGTCTGGGGGTTTGGTGGCCAGCGGAAGTGTTTAAACTCAGAAGAGTGCTCCTGGAGCCACTCTGTAGCAATTCTGGACTTGTAGGGTGTCACACTGTCCTGCTAGAATTGACCAAGTCCGTCGGAATGCACAATGGACATGAATGGATGTAGATGATCAGACGGGATGCTTACGTATGGGTCACCTGTCAGAGTGGAGACTCTGTAATGGTGTGGGGCGCGTGCAGTTGGAGTGATATGGGACCCCTGATACGTCTAGATACGAGTCTGACGGAGTGTCGTCTACCCCTGGATCTTTGTTTCAGCTCAGGTCTTTCAGTGCTCTGTCAAATTCTTCTAGCAGTATCATATCTCCCATCCCATCTTCATCTACGTCCTCTTCCATTTCTATGATGTTGTCTTCAAGTTCATTTCCCTTGTATAAACTCTGTATATACTCCTTCCACCCTTAGGTTTCCCTTCTTTGCTTAGGAATAGTTTTCCATCTGAGTTCTTGATATTCACACAACATCTCCTCTTTTCTCCAAAGGCCCCTTTCATTTGCCTGTAGATGGTATCTATCTTTCCCATAGTATAATATGCTTCTAAATCCTTACATTTGTCATCTAGCCATTCCTGCTTAGCCGTTTTCCAATTCCTGTCACTCTCGTTTTTTACACGTTTGAAGTCCCTTTCGCCTGCTTCAATTATTGCATTTTTATATTTTCTCTTTCATCAGTCAAATTCAACAGGTCCTGCGTTGCCTTTTTAGTTATTTGATTCTCTGCTGTCTTCACTATGTCATCTCTCAAAGCCACCCCTTCGTCTTCTATTGTATTCCTTTCACCTGTTTTAGTCAGTCGTTGCCAAATGCTCCCTCTGAAACTCTCAAAACTCTCCGGTTCTTTCAACTTATTCTGGTCTCGTGTCCTTCATTTCCTATGTTATTGCAATTGCTTATATGATTATAACTGTTGAGTGATACGGGACCCCTGATACGTCTAGATACGACTCTGACGGAGTGTCGTCTACCCATTATAACTGGGACATTTCCTGACTGGCTAAAATATGCAGATGTTAAGCCTCTATTCAAGAAAGGGAATAAAGAGATACCATCAAACTACAGACCGATTTCACTTTTGCCAGCATTCTAAAAAATTTTAGAAAAAGTAATGTACTGGCAGCTCCTCAACCATCTGACCACAAATAACATATTATCAAGAACACAGTTTGGATTTCTGAAGGGTTCTGATATCGAGAAGGCTATTTACACCTACAGTGAAAATGTACTTAATTCATTAAATAACAAGTTACAAGCAGCAGGTATTTTCGGTGATTTGTCAAAGTCATTCCATTGCGTGAACCACAACATCCTTTTAAATAAATTAGAATTTTATGGTGTTACGGGCAGTGCTGCAAAATGGTTAAAGTCATACCTAGTTAACAGGAAACAAAGGGTGTCAGTACAAGGGACTAGTGAATTTAGTCATCAGTCAACATCAGAATGGGAAGAAATTACATGTGGTGTCCCACAAGGATCCTTCTTAGGGCCATTGCTTTATCTTGTGTACATTAATGATCTCTCATCAGTTACACTGCCAGAAGCAGAGTTTGTTTTGTTTGCAGATGACACAAGTATTGCAATAAATAGTATGTCGACTGTGGTTCTAGAAAGATCTGATAATGATATTTTCATGGATATTAATAAATGGTTTAAAGCCAATTCATTGACATTAAACTTTGAAAAGATTCACTACATGCAGCTCAGAACCTGTAAGAGGTTTCCACCCAGCATATGCATAAAGTATGAAGAAGAGCAGATAGAAGAGGTTGACAGTCTTAAATTCCTGGGATTACAACGTAATAATAAATTCAGTTGGGAGGAGCACACCACAGAACTGCAGAAACGCCTTAACAAATCTGTATTTGCGATTCGAGTGTCAGCAGATATAGGCAACATAAAAATGAAAAAGTTTGCATACTTTGCCTTCTTTCATTCCATAATGTCATATGGTATAATATTTTGGGGTAACTCTCCAAGTCAAACAAAAGTTTTCAGAGTCCAAAAGCGTGTAATACGTATTATTTGCGGAGTAAATTCACGGACGTCATGTAGAAACCTCTTCAAAGAACTCGGTATACTAACCACTGCCTCTCAGTATATTTACCCCTTAATGAAATTTGTCTTAAATAATATATCTCTTTTTCCAGCAAACAGCTCAGTTCATACATACAATACCAGGAACAAAAATGATCTGCACAAAGACTTAAAAGCACTTACTTTAGTTCAAAAAGGGGTCCACTACTCAGGAATACTCATCTTCAATAATTTGCCAGCAAACATAAAAGTTACAAATAAAGATCAATTTAAAAGGAGCCTGAAAGACTTACTAGTGGCCAACTCCTACTACTCCATTGACGAATTTTTTAATAGAATCAAATGATGTATTGTATATATTCATACTATTAGTATTGTTGTTTCAGTTAAAAAAAAGTTTACATGTACCACATACACGAGGATCTCCTCAGCATGGATCTATGGAACGAAAAACTAATCTAATCTAATCTAATCTAATCTTAGTTTTAATCTACAGTTCATAACCAATAAAATTGTGGTCAGAGTCCACATCAGCGCCTGGGATTGTTTTACTATTTACAGTCTTGTTCCGAAACCTTTGATTTATCATTATACTGGGTGATCATATAGTGAGTATAAATTTGAAAACTTAATAAACCACGGGATAATGTAGATAGAGAGGTAAAAATTGACACACATGGATGGAATGACATGGGGTTTCATTAGAACTCAAAATAACAAAGTTCACAAAATGTCCGACGGATGGCGCGTCGTTTGGTGATGATCGTGTGCTCAGCCGCCAGTTTCGTCATGCATGGCCTCCCATGTCCCCAGACCTCAGTCCGTCCGATTATTGGCTTTGGGATTACCTGAAGTCGCAAATGTATCGTGATCGACCGACATCTCTAGGGATGCTGGAAGACAACATCCGCCGCCAATACCTCACCATAACTCCGGACACGCTTTACAGTGCTGTTCACAACATTATTCCTCGACTACAGCTATTGTTGAGGAATGACGGTGGACATATTGAGCATTTCCTGTAAAGAACATCATCTTTGCTTTGTCTTACGTCGTTATGCTAATTATTGCTATTCTGATCAGATGAAGCGCCATCTGTCGGACATTTTTTGAACTTTTGTATTTTTTTGGTTCTAATATAACCCCATGTCATTCCAAGCATGTGTGTCAATTTGTACCTCTCTATCTACATTATTCCGTGATTTATTCAGTTTTCAAATTTATATTGACCTTTTGATCAGCCGGTATAATCGGACCGAAACCTTCCAGTGTATACAGATCTCTCCCATGTATACAACTAAATTCTTAAACCATGTTTAAAGGGAGATTAAATTATGCCCTGTCCAAAATGCTACCATGCGGCTTCCCTGTCAGTCCTTTCAAATGGTTCAAATGGCTCTGAGCACTATGGGACCTAACATTTGAGGTCATCAGTCCCCTAGACTTAGAACTACTTAAACCTAACTAACCTAAGGACATCACACACATCCATGCCCGAGGCAGGATTCGAACCTGCGACCGTAGCAGCAGCGCGTTTCCGGACTGAAGGGCCTAGAACCTCTCGGCCACAACGGCCGGCTCATTCCTTCCTCTCAGTCCATATTCACCGCCAAGATTTCCCACTGTCGTATTCTAGTCCCCCATCAGAATTAAATTTTCGCCTCCCTCAACTATCTGAATAATTTCTTTTATGTCATCATAAATTTCTTCAGTCTCTTCATCGTTTGCGGAGCTAGCTAACATATAAACTTCTGCTGAGTGTTGGATTTGTGTCTATCTTGGCTACAATAGTACGTTCACTATGATGTTCATAGTAGCTTACCCGCAGTCCCATTTTCTTATTCATTATTAAACCTACTTCTGCATTATCCCTATTTTATTCTGTATTTATAGCCCTGTATTCATCTGACCAGAAGTCCTGTCCCTCCTGCCACAAGACTTCACTAATTTCCACAATATCTAACTTCAAGCAATCCATTTGGCTTTTTAAGTTTTCTAACCCACCCACGCGAATAAGGGATTTAACCTTCCACGCTCTAATCCGCATAATGCCAGTTTCATTTCTCATAAGGACAACATCCTACCCAGTAGTTCCCACTCGGAGATCCGAATGGGGCGGGGGGCAGTTTTATCTGCTGAATGTCTTACTTTACAGTAGAGCTGCTTGTCCTTGGGAAAAATTACGGTTGTAGTTTCCCCTTGCTTTCCGCCGTTTGTGGTACAAGCATTATCAGGCCCCTCTTGGTTGATGTTATAAGGGCAGGTCAATCAGTCATCCTCATTGTTATCCCTGCAACTACTGAAAAGGTTGCTGCCCCTCTTCAGGTACCATATGTTGTCTCTCCTCACTAAAGTTATCTCTCCGTTGTGGTTGCACCTGCGGTACCACTACATCTACCGCTGAGTCATCCAAGTCACCCCACCAACGGCAAGATCCATGGTTCACGGAGCTTTTTGGATGTTTCTCCTTTATTTGTATGTACATGGAGTCCATACCGATATTTATGTTGTGTTATGCGATGTGCAGTCCCGTCTTAATGCAGACAGTTTCGACCAAGAAGTACATGCATATTCATTTGTAAAGCATTTAGGCGGAGAGAGAACTTTAAATTTCACACATACAAGCTCACTGCAGTGCTTGTTTGCAGTCGCAGGACTCGTCTACTGCAGTATTTCAGAACCGATATGCTCATTAAAATGGAAACAGTCAGTGGCAACCAAGTGGTCACGTCTCAGTGATTAAGGCACTGGGTCTGATGCATAGTGGAGCAGTTCTTTCCCTGTCAAACCACGCAAGTTTACTTTTTCCACGGTTCCCCTAAACTGAAAGAGGCGAATGTCTGGATGGTTTTTCAGAATCTACAAGTCTGATTTCCTTTCTTATCCTCTGTAGTCCGCACTAGTGCTCCGCCTCTAACTAACTCGTCGTCGACGCGTTGTTGACCTTAGTATTTCCCACTTTTGCGGGATGTTTGAGCTGTGATGTATACAAAGAAACTTTTTTTTCAAAATGAAGGCGAGAATGCGCATATATTGTTTTTTTAAGAATCAAATACAATGGTGTGCCAAACGCTGACGGGAAGATGTTTAGGCTATATCGATACTTTTTATTGTAGCGTTGCATGTGAATTACGATTCATCTTCATATCCTTTCTTCGTCTTCTTTTGCGTCATTAACCCCAGTCATCTGGTGAGGAGATACTTGCGCTATTTGTCTCCTATGTATTCTGTTCAGCTTGTCCATGCTGTATACCTTTTTGATGATTTTCAGCCAGTCGATTTTCGCCAGTCTTCCTTTTCTGATATCGTTTCTAGCGTTCTCGTTTCTGTTTATTCCTAGTCCATCCTTCCTCTGTGAAATTCTCATCACTCAGCCACCTGAACGACGTTTTATTGCTTCTTTTCTTATTTGCTGCTGTAATTTGCATTGTTTCTTATACGTAACTACATGTCACTACTTTTTTGTACGTCCGTCCCGTCGCTACACTTTTGCTTCTGTTTCGCAAGCTTCTATTTCATTACTCAAGGATGAGTTGACGACACCCCTATGAGTACGTCTTATAGTTGTTTTAACACGCTTTTGTCACTTTGTTTTAGACACTGGCCTTGTGTTCTTGAATAACTGCTGTCAAATCCTCGTCCAGCCATTATGATGTGCTCATTGCATCTCTGAACGCTTTAATTCTCTCCCCATCGACATCGAACTACACTACCGCCCAGTCCCAGACCTGTGCATCAACGCCACTTTGAAGCCTAACCTACCTTCCTTTCTTGGTTTCTTCTGTCGCACAACACATCAGACACATTCCCTTATTTGACTTACTCTCCCTGTACATAGCTCTTCATTTCTGCCTTCATTCCGCTGTCTTGAGGGACGAAGTGCGTCTTGGTGGGTTGTATGGCTCAGACTACAAATCTAAATGTCTGGGCTTTAATCCTCAGTCCGTCCTTACTGCTTATTTCATTTCTAGGTACGTAAAATATCAAGTTACATGACGATCCCCACTAAAGTGTATCGCCCCCGTAAATGACGTCAGAGTCGAAGGTCGAAGGAAGGTAAGTGAGGACCACCTGCTATAGGGCCCTATTTACTAATACGAGGTGCCGATGAAATGAAGTTTCAGTTTGATAACAGTCATAATCTTCCCTCCATGGATAACTGTAGCAATCTTTACAGAAATGAATAAACTGCTGGTTTATACGAGAAGATGAGAGACATTTATGAACGACCTCCAGCGATGGGGTCAACGGTTCTCGTTGCCAAATACTGAGATAAATCTGGGAAAGTTTCGATGTGTGATGAAATTTCCTGTGCCCAAAATACAGCAAATTAAAAGAACTATTTATAAAATCAGTTTCATTTATTAAACTAGACAGTCTGATTTCGTATAACACGGCATAGTTACACGTCAAGATCACTTTGGCTTCCCTCCACTTCTTATTTACTTCATTCCTATTGAAACTATCTCTTTACTTATTTTTGCTAAACACTGACCTACAGAATTTTCCCTGACAGAGACAACTCAAACTTAACCTATTCTTTTATTAGCCACAATATACAAGCCCAACGAAATCTGACTGCTATACATTGACAACATGATTTCCAATAATTAACACAAAAGAATGGCACTAAATGGCAAGAAATCCTAACAATAACACAAATTCAAAAAATTTAAAATTAAAGAAATATGAAACAATCTCCAATTTGGTTAATTGTCTAAACTCATTTCAATCACGAATCCCAACAGTGCAAACCCCATTCTTTTTCATAAGTCATAGAAAATCTTCATAACACGAACTACAGCAATTACAGCAAGTAGCAACTACAGCCAGCTAAATAAAAAGATTCTAGCTACTATAGACTCTAACTACTAGGAGGCATATGGATAGCGAAAGAAAGATCTTATTAAAGAGTAATGAATGTATTTAGTAAATTTTACCTTATCCATGTGTCATCCAGTTCCAATAATTATATAGTTGTCAATAATTCCACTGAACAAACATTATCAACCAGACATCCACCATCATACGTTACCTTGCTTATTTTCTTATAGACACATCATTTAACCTCACTATACAATGCATGTCCTACCAACACAGAGTCTCCACTAAGAATATCATGTCCATACACTTCCCTACCCACCCGCTAACTGCTAGGCCGTACAGCCACATAATCTTTCGCCGAGTCCACAGAGCGCTGTCAGCGATATTAACACAGTCTATAGCGCTGCCAACATACAAACAGGCTACTTACACTACTTGACGTATTTCTTTATTCTTGCATTTCTCTGAACACTTTTTATTTCGTCGATCGGTTTAAGTATTTCTTGTTCGTAGCTATCTTTCTTGTACCTTCTTTTGCCAGTCCAACTTTTATGATTATCCGTTTTTTTTTACATGTTCTTTCCTCCTCAGCTGAACACCCTACTATGATTTTCATTGACGCAGTACCCACAGTCTCAGAGATCTTCAAACGCATCTCATCACTCCTCAGCACTTCAGTATTCCACTCAGTTTCACCCTGATTCTTAATCTCCAATCTACTATTAACCATTGCATTTCGTGAGACTGAGAAGTTTATGTCTACGAATCAGCATGATTTTAGAAAGCATCGTTCGTGCAAAACCCAGCTTGCCATTTTCTTACAGGTATAATGCGAACTATGGATGAAAGGCAACAGAGAGATTCCGTATTTCTACATTTCCGGACATCATTTGACACAGTGCCCCATTGCAGGCTGTTAACGAAGGTACGAGCGTATGGAATGAGTTCACAGGTATGTGACTGGCTCGAAGACTTCTTAAGTAGTTCACTCATGTTCAGAGAAAACAGAACACCTTGAACGACTACAGATAGGACGTTCATATTCACATTACATGAACATTAGTGCGTTCTTCAGAAATAATTAGCATTTGAACCATGTCGGCCCCACGAGTTCAAGGTCAACATCGATATCAAGGCGCAACACCACGTACCAATAAAATATGCCTGCGGCTCTCGTTGTCGTATAAACCGAAGGTAACGGATCAGTGTGACTTGAGCAGACGTCCAGGGTGCCTTGCAGACATACGGGCGAATCGTACCGTCAAATCATTGAGTTTCAAAGAGGACGCCTCATTGGCATGACAGAATGTGATGCATCCATACAGGAAACCGCTGCTCGTGTGAGACGAAGTGTTTCAGCAGCGCAAAGGGTGTGTGCAGAATGATTCACTGAAGGCCGTAGAACTCGTCGGAATGGGTCAGGTCGCACCACCTAGACCATCCCTCGAGAAAATTGATACCTCATCCGAATGGCATTGTAGGACAGATCTGCGTCCTCTTCGGCTCTGGCGCAACAGTAGAACAGTGGAACACATCGTACACAATCAGGGGTGGTAGTCCGTCGCCGTTTATTATGGCATGGATTACGTGCGAGTCGTCCACTGCTCCGTCTACCTCTGACGGATGAGCAGAAACATGCTAAACAGCAACGGTGCATGGAACGACGTCAGTGGGAACAGGAATGGCATCGGGCAGTGTTTTCAAACGAATCAAGATTCTGTTTGTTTGAAAATGATGGCCACACTTTTGGTTCACCGCAGACATGGGGAGCAGCATCACAGTGACTGCATTCGCACAAGACGTACAGTGCCAACTCAAGGCCTTATAGTGTTGGGTGTCACTAGGCACAACCACAAATCACAGTTGGTGCATGCCCAGGGCACCGTGACCTACGTGAATGACATCCTGCGACCTGTAGCCGTACCCTTTTTGCACAACACCCAAGACGCCATTTTTCAGCCAGCTAATGCACGACCACACTTTGCTACATGAACAGGCGCCTTCTTGGTGTCACAGGATGTCAGCCTTTGCTCTAGCCCACCAGATCACCAGACTTGTCGCCAGCCGAAAATGGTGGGTGCAACGCTGTGATCCAACGCCAAATACCACATATGAACTCTGGAACCAGGTGAATGCAGCATGGTTGGCTATAGCACAGGAAGCCATTCGCGCCTTACACGCATCGATGCCATCACGCATGGAACAAGTTATCTGGGCCCAAGGCGGGCCGTGTGCCTACAAGGCAACTGTAGAACATGCTAATGTACAGGTCCTGTGAATATGAACGTCCTATCTCTAGTCGTTCAAGGTGTTCTGCTTTTTACTGTACATCATTGTAGAACCCAATATGTTGTCCTCGTTGGCGAGTGTTACCATACTCAGCATATCGTCAGTAGTGGCCCGGGGGAGTGTGACAGGACCGCTTTTGACCCCTATAATACATAGCTAAATGATTAGGGGGACAGGGTGAGCAGCAATCTGCGGTTGTTTGCTAATGATGCTGTAGTGTACGGTAAGGTGCCGATGTTGAGTGACTTTAGGAAGATACGAGATGACGTACAAGATTGACTCGTTCGACCTATACCTGAGTATTGCTCATCAGTGTGGGATCCGAACCAGATCGGGTAGACGGAGGAGATAGAGAAGATACAAAGAAGAGCGGCGCGTTTCGTCACAGGGTTATTTGGTAACCGTGATAGTGCTACGGAGATGTTTAACAAACTCAAGTGGCAGACTATGCAAGAGAGGTGCTCTACATCGCGGTGTAGCTTGCTCGCCAGGTTTCGAGAGGGTGCGTTTCTGGATGAGGTTCAAATGGTTCAAATGGCTCTGAGCACTATGCGACTTAACTCCTGAGGTCGTCAGTCGCCTAGAACTTAGAACTACTTAAACCTAACTAACCTAGGGACATCACACACATCCATGCCTAAGGCAGGATTCGAACCTGGCTGTAGCGCCTAGAACCGCACGGCCACTCCGGCTGGCCTGGATGAGGTATCGAATATATTGCTTCCCCCTACTTATACCTCCCGAGGAGATCACGAATGTAAAATTAGAGAGATTAGAGCGCGCACGGAGGCTTTCAGACAGTTGTTCTTCCCGCGAACCATACGCGACTGGAACAGGAAAGGGAGGTAATGACCGTGGCACGTAAAGTGCCCTCCGCCACACACCGTTGGGTGGCTTGCGGAGTATAAATGTAGATGTAGATGTAGATGTAGACGTAGAGAAAATTTCTAGTTGATGTGATAAGTGGCAGCTAACTCTAAATGTGGAAAAATGTAAATTAGGCGGATATGTAGGGAAAACGTAATGTCTGGATACAGCATTAGTTGTGTACTGCTTGACACAGTCACGTCGTTTAAATGTCTGGGTGTAACGTTGCAATGTGATGTGAAATGGAATGAGCATGTGAGGACTGTGGTAGGGAAGGCGAATGGTTGACTTCCGTTAATTAGAAGAATTTTGAGAAAGAGTGGTTCATTTGTAAAGAAGATCATGTGTAGGACGCTGGTGCGACCTATTCTTGAATACTGCTCGAATGTTTGGGATCCCCACCAGGTCGGTTTAAAGGAAGACATCGAAACAATTCAGAGGCGGGCTGCTAGTCTTGTTACCTGTAGGTTCGAACAACACGCAAGTGTTACGGAGATGCTTCGGGAACTCAAATGGAAATCCCTATAAGGAAGGCGACGTCCTGTTCGAGGAACACTATTGAGAAAATTTAGAGACGCGACATTTGAAGCTGAGCGATTGTACTGCCGCCAACACACATTTCGTGTTAGGACCACGAAGATACGGAATCATATAGTCGTTTTTCCCTGGCTCTAACTGCGAGTGGAACAAGAAACGAAATGATCAGTGTTGGTACAGGGTACCCTCCACCACCCACCGTACGGTGGCGTGCCGAGTATGTATGTAGATGTAGACTAAATTGTATCCTCCTGGATACGTCTTATAATCCAATATTTGATTTCGGATTTCTCGGCTGACCACGATCCAGCTGGCATATTTCCGTACCTCCCGGCCTTTTCCAAGTCGTCCTCTTGTGATTTCTGAACAATGTCTTCGCTAATGCTAGCTGAAATTTATTCCAGAACTCAATTAGTAATTCTTCTCTCTCATTGCTATTACCAAGACTATACTCTTCTAATCCTCCTATTCATAACGAATAGTACTCCGTTTACACCATTTTCTGCTGCTGTTGATTTTATCTTATATTTGTCTGACCATAAATCCTTATCTTATTTGCACTTCACTTCACTAACCTCAATTTTCTTACATGAACATAGAAGTGTTCAAACTGCTGACATCCCACACCCAGATTGTTAGTATATTCACCTTTCGTTGGTTAGGAGTCTTTTTCTTATGGTTACCTGCCCCATGACAGGCCCTACCGGATATCCGAATAGGTGACTAATCCGGGATCTTTTTTTCAATTGAGATAACCTAACCCTATTTCGATTACAGACAGTCCTGTGCATATGCAGTGTGTGTCTTTAATGCAGGCGTTTCCGTTGACCTCTGTATCACTGCTGGTTTTTCCGCTTTTTAAGGGCCGTTTCCCATATTATGAATTAAGTGGCTGCTGTGAAACCTAGTCCCCTGCTCCTCCCTCTCGGGTGAGTTCGTTGGCTGAACGAGGGTGACTCCTTGTACCGGTAGTCTTCGGTCATTTTAGCCGATAATTTTTATTCAAACTAGCTGAGAAACCTGGCATCGACCCGGTATTCATTTTGTCAATTTTCTATTAGAAACGGAAACAAAAAACTGTTTTTGTATCTAATATCCAGAAACATTCATTTCCTTGTATACATGAAAACAACACCTTTCATATTATGAAAGAGTCGTACAAAGAAATGTGCATATTGTACAAATGTAGAAGTACAGCTGATTTTGTAAACGTATCGATGACAGTGCCTCTTTTTAGCTCTACAGATGGCTATTGTTTTCGCCTACAGCCGACTGTAGGAGTGTCTTAGTAGTAAGGAAAAAATGTATTAAAATTAATGCATGATGCGGCATTTTTTCATGTATCTCATTGTGTAAGACGTCATATCTCCTGCATTATGATAAGTAGGTGGCTATTACCGCAGTGGCGATTGTTGCCCGAAAACAAGGGATATGTGTACCAAGTTTGGGTGAAATCGGTCCGTTGATTTAGAAGATGTGGAAAACACACACACACACACACACACACACACACACACACACACACACACAGTGTGTGTGTGTGTGTGTGTGTGTGTGTGTGTGTGTGTGTGTGTGTGTATGGTGTGTGTGTGTGTGTGTGTGTTGTAACTAACCTGTTTCTACGGGTTATGACGTTAAGATTAGGGTCGCCACCGACTCTAACCATACAACTAATCAAAGGTTTGGCCGAGTCGGAAAATAAATTAATTTGATCACAGACCAAAAGTCATAAAAATGCATACGTTGTGATGTCGCTTATAGCGGATGCGATGTAATTAATAGTATTACCCCTGCACTGTTCACGAGAATCAAACGTTTAGAATAAAACAGAAAATGCATGAACACTGTGCATAAGATCAGCTCCCAGCAACGCACCTGAAAATAAGACTTAATCTAAAGCATTTGTTTTAAAATAAAATAGGAAACTAATCACTGGAACTGTGCGTAAGGAAACGCTTTGGATGTGCTAACGGGAAAGCTATGAGGTGAGTGGCTTAAGTGTAAAAACGTAACCTCGGAATACAAGAGAAAAATGTGGATAAAATCATTTATTCCTAAGATATGGATGTGAAGCACGTAAACAATTACTGATGACACTAATTCCTAAAACATTAAAGAAAAGCATCGATACATTCACATGTACACCTAAAATCATTGGTGTGAATCATTCATACAACTGCTGTTGCCTGATAACTGATCCCAATAACTCGTGAAACGGTGCACGTTTCGAAGTACACCCGCGTGCCCACGTGGTTTGTGGAGACGCAATTTTTAGGTATCGTGGCCAAGTTGCCACAATATCACATCACACAATCATGAACAGTTAACATTCTTCAACACAAACATGTGATCGGACAGTTAGTGATGACGGTAGCCCAACAAACTCTAACGTTCAACCACGTGGTTGGCTCCCCACGGACGAAAGATACATAAAGCAAGGAAAATTTACGAGAACGCAAAGCTATTAATATTTAGAAAAATGGAAGCTTATACAGGCACAGCTGAAGGCAAACAGGCATTCATACAGAAGCGAGTGCTCACTTCTTATCGACACCTTTGTGTGGTGCTCTTCCGGCGGATCCAAGTCTGCTATAGAAATTTAGTAAAAGAAAGATCCGCCAAAGTTTTGCATTCCTTGCTGCGACAAGGCAAAGCAATCTTTCAGAGCTGAAAAGCGAGACCAAAAGCTAACAGCTCTCCTCTCGCCAAGTAACAACGCGCCACGCGGTCCGTCTAACTCGCCCCTCTTCGACTGGAGCACAGCCGTGGACGCTTCCCGTACCGGCGGCAGGCTGCCTCCCTTTTTCTTCTCCAGCCTCTTCCACGTTCCGCGTGGCACGGAAAACCCAAAGATGCCATTTCCGCCACCAACCTAACACAGGTGGATTTCTCACAAGTGGCCCAAACCTCTTTGCCTACTTGACCACTACGAGAGTTGGCTATTCTGTACAACTGCTGTTGATTCTGTATGACTATCGCAGACTTTCTGCAGCAGACTACGCCACCGTCTAGCAACGTGACACACAACCACATTCATTCAATCGCACCAGTATGAGAGTTATGAGAAAAGAGAAACAAGGAAAAAAAGAGAAATGCTAGAGTCCATTTTTATAACATGTATGTGTGGAATCGCGCAGAGATTACGGTGCCACGCCCAAGCTATCAATACCTATCGATACTAAAGGCGTTACCGAGGTCTCGCTGCAGTCCACAACGACGCATCGGAGGCGCTCCTGAAGGCCACACCTCCCCTCTCAGCTCAGCAGCGCTCTCACGCTGAGGTCAGTGTAGTGTTGAGCTAGCAACAGCTCGCCCCAGTTAAAGACCTCAGCTACAGCAATCAACATCATTATGTTGGACAGTGCCAGTTGAAGTTTTTGATGAAATTCACTTTCGTAAACGTTGTATTTTGTACTGCAAGGGAATGCTTTGTTGATAATAGGTGCATCACGTGATGCTTGGCTAGCCAATGACTATTGTAAATTATCCAGCAATCCTGTGGTAAAGAATTATGTCAAAGTTAGGTAAATCTTTCTTTCACTTGTGTAATTAAGTGAGCTAACATTTAATGGGTTCTAGTTTGATGAGCCTTCTCCAAGAGCAATCGAAGACCCATAGTTACGGCCCGACGAAAGTATTTTCGTCTGGTCACAACTGTAAGGATTTAAGTAATGACTGGGTTCGAACCCGGGACCCATGACGTTTTGATTAGTAGTCAAAACACTAGCGTCAGACCACCTGTGTGCCGTGAACTACGGCACTCTGAATTGCCGTCCGCTACAACGGGGCGTATCCAGTCGTTGCCCGTCCCTGGTCGCCAAGAGGACGCCTGCCGACAGGCGGTCTGCCGACACCGCCGTCAAGCTCTGGCTGCAGGGAGCCTTGGACAGAGACGAGTTTGTGTGTCAGACTGTGGAGTTTTTCTGGGGGGTTCTTGAGGAAAACATCAATTGGGCATTCTGGTTGTGATTCACCTCCAAGCTGTACTAGCGGTTAAGGGGTTCAGCGTTACTGTTGTCCTAACGTCAGGGAATGTGCAAGAGCCGGCCGGGGTGGGCGAGCGGTTCTAAGCGCTACAGTCGGGAACCGCGTGACCGCTACGGTCGCAGGTTCGAATCCTGCCTCGGGCATGGATGTGTGTGACGTCCTTGGGTTAGTTAGGTTTAAGTAGTTCTAAGTTCTAGGGGACTGATGACCTCAGAAGTTAAGTCCCATAGTGCTCAGAGCCATTTGAACCATTTGAAGGTGCAAGACCTACGTGTGTATGGCCGAAATACGTTTCAGTTGTTGACGGTTTATATGTATAGGGGGTGCCGGTGCACTCTTACGTTATTTTTGTGGATAAATGGGTGACCTTCTTGTGGCTAAATGGTTGCCCTAGTGCTTGATTTCGCTGGACCTGTCTGCCTTGTCTATGTTTCGGCAAAGTGTAGGCCTTTTCAAGTGTTGTCAATTTCGTGCTCCGTTTAGTTCTAATGGTTCAAATGACTCTGAGCACTATGGGACTTAACATCTGAGGTCATCAGTCCCCTAGAACTTAGAACTACTTTAACCTAACTAACATAAGGACATCACACACATCCAAGCCCGAGGCAGGATTCGAACCTGCGACCGTAGCGGACACGTGGTTCCAGACTGAAGTGCCTAGAACCGCTCGGCCACACCGGCCGGCTCCCTTTAATTGACTGACAGAGATCATTAGCTTCAGTTATTGTGATATCAGCCCTCATTTGTGTTTTGTTTCTGAATTGTATCCTCAGCTTGTGCCTAGCTACCCTATCCCATAATTGGGGCTTTCAGTTTGTGTGGTTAATTAGTTGTACACTTGTTCATTCACCTTATGCTCTCTTGTTCTTATTAAGTTACATTTATTTTAAAGTCCAGAAATTTACCTGGATAGGCATTTGTAACATACTAAGTTCGTATGTATTTGTTGGATGTGAGCGGAATAAATATCCCCTGATGTTTTTATTATGCTCGCAACTCTGGTTTGCTGAATTGTGTTATTATAAATGTTTTTAAGCTAGATAATTATTTACGCCTCCACAACCCCCACACAGTTACTGCTCGCAATGTATCCTGCGCCACATCTTACAACAGGTGAGTGTCAACTACTCACAGCACCTGAAGGTGACGTTCAGACGTTCTGGTCACAACTATGCTGGAATACAGCATTTTGCAAATTATCTACATCCATATTCTGCAGACCACTGTGAATTTCAATGCATAGGTTGGTTGGTTGATGCGGGAGAAGGGGACAAATAGCTAGGTCATCGGTCCCATCGGATTAGGGAAGGATGGGGAAGGAAGTCGGCCGAGCCCTTTCAAAGCAACCATCCTGGCATCCGCCTGAAGCGATTTAGGAAAACCAAGCAATCCTAAATCACAATGGTCGGACGTGGTTTTGAACCGACATCCTCCCGAATGCGTGTTCATTGTCCTAACCACTGAACCACCTCGCTCGGGTATTTCCCATTCTACCACTTATAAGGGCTTTTTCCTGTTCCATTCCCGTTTGGAATATGGTAAGAATAATTGCTTAAAAGCCTTTGTGTGCTCTTTAATCAGTATAATTTTATATGAGTCTAATTTTATGTGAGTATACGACGTGCGTTGCCTAAGGAGGGGTCCTCGCGGAAAAATAATTGCAGCTCGATAAGAAAAAGACAAATGCTGGGCGTCCTACTGTACGTCTCAGACTTGTTCAATGGGATTTAAGTCGATTGAACGGGCAGGAAATTCACAATAACGTTCACCATAGAATGTACAGTGTTCAAG
This sequence comes from Schistocerca piceifrons, assembly GCF_021461385.2. NCBI lineage: Eukaryota > Metazoa > Arthropoda > Insecta > Orthoptera > Acrididae > Schistocerca > Schistocerca piceifrons. The sequence continues at coordinate 193,800,296 of NC_060141.1, forward strand.
GATTTGTAGATCAGTACGCCCATGTAATAGTATGCATCCCCACATCATAACACTTGAACCACCAAAACGATCATGTTCGACAAGGCTGGACCTACATATGGCGAGAGATGGGAATACGTAATGCACTCAGGAACATTGTCGAACATGATCGTTCTGGTGATCCAGGTGTTATGGTATGGGGAAGCCTCATGTTGCACGTGCGTACTGACCTCCAAATCTTCGAACGCGGTACATTCACTGATCAACGTTATTGTCACACAGTCCTCCTTCTCCAAGTGCATTTCTTCAGGGATGCATTCCGGCTGGACTACATTTTTATGGACAAAACTGGGCGACCGCAATGAATAGCCAGGTGGAGCCGCTCTTCGAATGAGGTGCTTTCCGGCGAATGGACTGCCCTGGCCGTTCCTCCTACTTAAGTCCGGCAGCTGTCAACCGGGCTGGTAGAGGCATGGAACGCCCTACCATACGAACTCCTTACCAACTTTGTGCTCAGCGTGGGAGCACGTTGGAAAGTATGTACATTGCCGTCCGTGGTGGTCATACACTCTATTAAGAAACATGTCTTTTGTATCGTCCAGGAGATCATCATGAATCATCATCACTTTACAATAGTTATTGTCTCTGAACTGAACTGTCATTTGTGTTCGTCTCGTTGCGGATTTCTTTCAGTTACCTTTTGTACTACAATGTAACAATGTATGCTACATGTTTCATGGAGATATGTTACCTGGCAGTGACAGACCATGTGATACTTCCGTCTTTAAGTTTTGCATGCCAGTATACATACGTTATAGAAAGACTGGAATTAAGACACGTTAACCAACAGTGTGTGTCATATGAGTACAGTAGATGAACATTAATAGACGCAAGTGTGTGTGTGTGTGTGTGTCTGTGTGATCGTGATGCTTTGAGAATTATTAACAGTAACAGCAGTAAACTAAACTGGCGGAAAAAATTAGTACACTCTTCACTCTTTTAGAACTTTCCAATTCAATCAGGATCTATAGTCGCAACAGTGCATATGGAGTATACAATCGCACCAAAAAGTATTGGCACACGTGCGTAGTTATCGTTGCTGGTTACAAACGTCGCACTTTCCGGTACACAGCACATGTACGTGCTGCCTCACATACCAGACATTACAATTCTGCCCACAGTGCCTACCATTAACAAGAAAATGCAGTGTTAAGGGCAAACATGTACCTCTTCTGCACACAAAAAGTATTGGCACAGAGCGTGGCTTCTCGGTATACTGCTGGGTTTTCAGGTACCGGAACGCCATCTGCTGACGCAATAGACACTGCTTGTTGTTGACGGCCCAGTCACTAGTATGTTGCTGCATTGCACGATAGTGGTCAGCACGGAGCCGAAGATGAAGGAACATTCAGTGGCGTTGCGTGAGATTGCTCCATTCACAAGTGAGAAGCTATAGACAAATCGGAGCAGAGGTGTCTGTTAGCTACACCACGGTACGAGCCATCATTCATAAATATAAAGAGACTGGAACAACAATGAATAAGTGTCGTCCTGAACGTCCAAAAGTACTTACAACCCGAGAGCGTCGCCGTATCATCGCACTTGCTCGGAAGGAACCTGCTACAAGTGCAGCAGCTATTGCTGAGGTTGTTCAGACAACGTCCGACAAGACGGTTTGTGTTCAAACTATACGAAATGTGTTGAATGTGGCTGACATGCATGGACGTTCTCCCAGAAAAAAGCCATACATATCGGAAATTAACCGGCAGAAACGCCTGCGGTTTGCCAAGGACTACATCAGCAAGCCGATGGAGTTTTGAACACTGTGATATTTAGCGACGAATCGAAGTTCAGTGTGCTCGGATTTGATGCAAGAAAGAAAGTTTGGCGCACGCCGAATACGGACCCCGACATCAAACACATGCATCCCACAGTCAAACATGGTGGGGGCGGTATCATGGTCTGGGGCTGTATGGCAGCGTCCAGCATTGGAAATCTAGCTGCAATCCACGGTACAATGGGTCATATGAGATACATCGACTTGTTGCGAGGTGCTAGTGGACAGACTTTGGGCCTTACTGGGTGGTTTCATTTCCAGCAAGACAACGACCCAAAACATACCGCCATGAAAACCCAGGAGTGGTTACTGTACAATGCCCCCAGAAGGGTTCTAACACCACCTCAGAGCCCTGATTTGTACCCCATTGAGAACCTGTGGGCTCATCTTGACACACAAGTCAGAAAAAGGCGTCCGTCCGGTAAAAACGACTTGGAGAAAGTGCTCCTGGAGGAATGGTCGAAAATTACCCCTGATATCACCCGGAATTTAATACAAAGCATTACTAGGAGTTAACGTGCTGTTATAGATGCTAAAGGAATGCACACTAAAAGATGAACATTAATGAAGAAAACGAACACACTGTCCGATTCATACGCGTGTGCCAATACTTTTTTGGATGCAGAAGAGTGATGTTTATTTTCATAACACTGTATGTTACTTTACGGACAGGTGATTTGGACATATTTGTAGCCTATGTAATGTAAAGTGTCACGTGTCTGGGTTCTGTTCTGAAATATACACTCCTGGAAATGGAAAAAAGAACACATTGACACCGGTGTGTCAGACCCACCATACTTGCTCCGGACACTGCGAGAGGGCTGTACAAGCAATGATCACACGCACGGCACAGCGGACACACCAGGAACCGCGGTGTTGGCCGTCGAATGGCGCTAGCTGCGCAGCATTTGTGCACCGCCGCCGTCAGTGTCAGCCAGTTTGCCGTGGCATACGGAGCTCCATCGCAGTCTTTAACACTGGTAGCATGCCGCGACAGCGTGGACGTGACCCGTATGTGCAGCTGACGGACTTTGAGCGAGGGCGTATAGTGGGCATGCGGGAGACCGGGTGGACGTATCGCCGAATTGCTCAACACGTGGGGCGTGAGGTCTCCACAGTACATCGATGTTGTCGCCAGTGGTCGGCGGAAGGTGCACGTGCCCGTTGACCTGGGACCGGACCGCAGCGACGCACGGATGCACGCCAAGACCGTAGGATCCTACGCAGTGCCGTAGGGGACCGCACCGCCACTTCCCAGCAAATTAGGGACACTGTTGCTCCTGGGGTATCGGCGAGGACCATTCGCAACCGTCTCCATGAAGCTGGGCTACGATCCCGCACACCGTTAGGCCGTCTTCCGCTCACGCCCCAACATCGTGCAGCCCGCCTCCAGTGGTGTCGCGACAGGCGTGAATGGAGGGACGAATGGAGACGTGTCGTCTTCAGCGATGAGAGTCGCTTCTGCCTTGGTGCCAATGAGGGTCGTATGCGTGTTTGGCGCCGTGCAGGTGAGCGCCACAATCAGGACTGCATACGACCGAGGCACACAGGGCCAACACCCGGCATCATGGTGTGGGGAGCGATCTCCTACACTGGCCGTACACCACTGGTGATCGTCGAGGGGACACTGAATAGTGCACAGGACATCCACACCGTCATCGAACCCATCGTTCTACCATTCCTAGACCGGCAAGGGAACTTGCTGTTCCAACAGGACAATGCACGTCCGCATGTATCCCGTACCACCCAACGTGCTCTAGAAGGTGTAAGTCAACTACCCTGGCCAGCAAGATCTCCGGATCTGTCCCCCATTGAGCATGTTTGGGACTGGATGAAGCGTCGTCTCACGCGGTCTGCACGTCCAGCACGAACGCTGGTCCAACTGAGGCGCCAGGTGGAAATGGCATGGCAAGCCGTTCCACAGGACTACATCCAGCATCTCTACGATCGTCTCCATGGGAGAATAGCAGCCTGCATTGCTGCGAAAGGTGGATATACACTGTACTAGTGCCGACATTGTGCATGCTCTTTTGCCTGTGTCTATGTGCCTGTGGTTCTGTCAGTGTGATCATGTGATGTATCTGACCCCAGGAATGTGTCAATAAAGCTTCCCCTTCCTGGGACAATGAATTCACGGTGTTCTTATTTCAATTTCCAGGAGTGTATGTTTCGTTTAACCTACAACCACTAAAATGTAACTGTGCCAATACTTTTTGGTGCGATTGTATGCAATGATTACATTTACAGATCAATAGCACAAGCGGTTCCTATGTAAGAGGCATCGACCCATGCTGAAAGATAGATATTAGTACGTGGTGTACCCGCCACTGGCGGCAATGTAGGTGCTGACTCTGGTATCCAGTCGATCGTACAGATGGCGAGTACAGTCCTGGGATATGTTATGCCACGCCTTCTCGACCAGTTTACGTAGTTCTGTAAGAGTTGGTTGACGAGTCGCACGAGTCACTTCTTGCCCCACAGTATATCACCTATGTTCGATTGAGACAAGTGCGGAGATCTGGCTGACCAGGGAAGTTGCTGCACGTGTTACAGAGCACGTTGAGTTTCACGGGTAGCATATTGAGGAGCATTATCTTTCTGTAATAACATGTCAGCTTCCCGTTGTAAGAACGATAAATTAAAGGGTCTTCACGACATTCTGCATGTAACGTGCACTGATTAGCGTCCCCTCCAGAAACATTAAAGGTGAACAGGAGCTGTAGCCTATCGCACCCCGGACCATTTTACCCTAGGGTGTGACCAGTATGTCTTGGACAAATGCAATAGCGCTCTCGTACGTGCAAATGACCACCACTTGCTTGTAGGCACAATCTGATTTCATCGCTAAAGACCACGGCGCGCCGTTCCATCTTCCAAGTGATCCTCTGACAGTGCCAAGAGAAAGTCGTGTCGCGTACGTCGATGCTATGACGTGAGTGAAAAATGAGCTAGAGGTGTTCGTGTCTGTTATCTGTTTTGTACCACCGCTGATAACCACTTCGCAACAGCTCCGCGTTGAATGATTGGGCTCGCGAACCCTTCTGTTTGCGCTTTGGTAGCTGTATGATTTGCCACAGCTGTTCTTGCAATACTACGATCCTGGCGGGCGTCTGTGCTGCGTGGACGTCCAGAACTTCACCTACGAGCGTGAGAATGTTCACGTGACCGCTAATACCAGCATCGTTGCACAACTGAACCAGCGCGTCCAACCTGTGTGGTAGTTCTCATAAAGGAGCATCCCGCCACTCGAAGGGTCTCTGTTTGATCCCTTTCAAACCCTCTTAGATGGCTGTAGGAAGCACGAGTGCACCTCCGTGGCATGGTTGCCTGCTTGCTTCACTTGTCTGCACCACGCTGAGCCTTCTGGATGTGGGCATTTCCTATTACGGGGTACACACAGATGGCAATCTGGTAGCTGTGCCACAACGCTATCTGTTGGTGGACGATGTTGAAACCATTATCAGTACATCTACTATCCCCAGGTGGCATACGCTGTCATCGGCTCAAAGTCGAGGTCTTTTTTTTTCCGGCAGTGTATTTCAGAGCCTGAACAGACTTGGAAGCTAATGCCCAACTCATAATAAAAATTTGGAATTATTCATTATCTCACAAGGAACTGTCCTTCACAATTATTTACAGAGAATACGACTCGAACAGAAAGACCTGCGTGGTTGGTGGGAATAAAGAACAGTAGAAAACGTTGTTCTCAGTTACCTCATGTATCAAAGCCTACTGTATTTCGAAGTTTCAGGCTTGCTAAGAAACTAAGTTATGGCCACTCTCTAATACAAAAAGAAAAAAGTACGCAGAATATCGTTTTGTTGAACCAAGCAGTATGTATGTAGTGCTGTGTAAAATAGCGTGACTGAGCTGCCTATCTAACCCATGTTAATTTAGGCAAGTATTTGACCCATTTCTGAAAAAACTATTTGATGCAGGACCTTAATATTTTCACTGTATGTTACACGATGCTAATGGAGTCAACTGTACTAAAATCTACTTTATCCATTTAATAGTTTTTAAGAAATACTTTTTAAATTTATTAACAAAAAATATTAAGTTTTTTCTGAAGAAAATACTTTTTTGCGAACTTCCTAATGGGGTGAATATTAATGAATGTAATAACAAAAGTGGCTTTTTATGTTATGCAGAGTCTCTGTAAATTTCATTCATTTCTATCGCAGTTTCTGATATAATGGAGCATATGTAGTGAAAATTTTGGTTTGCGGGAAATTGACTTTAAAGAAAAAACTTTTGAAATTTGTTACTTACAGTTAATTAAAACTGTCCTGCTTCATATGATGGCCCTTCTTTGGCCTCTAGCAGGTCTTCCAGCTTCTTTTTCACCTTCCTGGATGTTTGTCTTGCTTTCTTGGCCATGTTAGATGCAGACCTGTCTGCATCGGCTATGCTCATTTTATCGCAATGTTGCAGTGATCATATTTTCACCAGGACTAATTCCCAGCTTTTTCAGCACCCACCACATTCCAATATTACCATAACTGAATGTAATAACAGCGTCATGAACACCTAGTTTCATTGTATGCATGCCTACAAATACAGTTTTAGGAAAGCGGTTCCAAATTATGCTGTTGAAACATTCATTTGGGTTCTGTGTCTGCCCATGCAGACATTTCCTTAGGTCAGGATGAGCCAAGTCTCTGAAAATAGGTTTCATTGCTGTAATAACAGCAGCAGGAAGCGAATGCTGGTGAGAATAAGATTCTCCAGTTGCCTGGGTCCTATTGTATTTGCACCACAAATTTTCTCGTGATGGACACAAACCATGACATGGCTTATTATCAGTAGAGGACTTACGGATGAATATGGCCCAAACATCTCTCTTCATTGCCTCCAGATTTTCTTTATTTCTCCTAATTCCCTGTTCATAGTATACCTGCAAGTTTTCTATTTCAGTTGTAGTTAACCAACCCTGTCCGGTCATCAGTTTTCCATCTTCTAATTTGTTTCCTCTCATATCAACAGTTAGTTTTCTCAGCCTTGCTCCCAAACGTTTTAGAACATGGTCTACACATACTATTTTGCTAATAATGGCATTTCCATATGGCTTAGAGTTGACCACATTGTTGTGTGCCTTACTGTCACCATTGCCCAAATATCTGGTGTACCGTACGCCTCTTGTTTCTACGGAGCGATGAAATATTTGTTGTACGTCATGAACTTCCATACCACCACTTGTTCCTCTAAAATTAGCCACACAGTCGTGTTCTTTATGTTAATTGACTTTACAAAATTTGCAATATTTAGACATTATCTCCACATCTAACACTTTACCGGGTCTACACTCGTGGCAATCACTACTTCATTCAGAGAAGTATGTCCTCTTTTCTGCCAACTTCCATCAAAGGCAACTGCAATATCCGAACATCCATCAGTTTCTTCCACTGCTTCCCTAGCAGTCAGTTTCATGCTTTCCTCTCTGACCTCACATACAGCTTTCTCTGATATTGCAGTCAGTTTTTCAAATTTATTTGGAGGTTGATGTAAGTTCATCACTGAACAAAATGTTCTCCCTGCAGCCATGCCCTTGCCAATGGATCGTAAGGCATAAACTAATCTAGTATTGATTTCATAAGGGCCACTTGCATCTGATTTTGAAGAACTCATAAATGAAATCACAGCTGAGCATTTATTGCAAATTAAATCCAAAGCAATTGCTAGGTCTTTTCTCCCACTGGCACTCTCACATACTTTCACACTCTGTGAGTCACCAAACTGTCTACATTGTACAAATTTAGAAATTGTATCTGATAATATTCTCAAATTTTTAATTATGTTGCTGCATCCCTTGTCACTTACAGTAAATTCGTTGTAACTCTCTTGAAATGGTGAGAGCTTCTTTGATAATGCACTTGTTGAAGAATTAACAATTAGAAATGTCGTTGCCAGGCGACATAACCGCTTGTACAGAAAGCTTTTAAACTGTTTCCTCTAAACTGTCGTTTCTTGAAAATGCCTTTGCGTTTCGTCATCTTCAATAAATACAACAAAACACACGTAAACAAGTACTGCAAACGTATGTATAACATCTACTCGCAATCACACTTGAACAAAACTAACCGCGTGTTTGATAGCGTGTTGTTTACAAACAGTAGAAACAAAAGAATACTGAACATTGCATTCCAAGGATAGCCAGCACACTCGGGAGTAAAAAAAAGAACCCTAACGTGCAATGTACGGGATATAAAGATCTAAAATATATGCAGAAAAGTGGATGATAGAAAAGTGGGCGTGGCACATAAACACACGTGGTAGGAAAATGCTCTTTAAATGCTCGAAAATTTTTTTTTCCAGAAATATCCTGTTCAGAGTACTTAAATAAAACCTTAATCTATCGAAATATGATGAAAACCGAAAACCAATTTTTTTCGACCTGAACCAGAGTGTGGTCCCCTTAACAGCGTACAAGTGCCTTCAGAACTTCAGCCAGATCACGGCAACTTCAGCGGCTATCGCCCTCCACAAACTCTGCCATCGAAGCTAACCATTCGTAATTCATGGCTGCGGCCGTAGTGGCTATTTGTTGGTACCGTGACTGTTATGAACAAACTATATTTTGTTCTGTCACTGGACGCACTGTTCGATAGCAGATAATTTAAATTCAGTCATTCGTAATGTCTTAGATACACATGGAGGACAATCATTAAACTATTAGGAATGTAAAATTGTAAGTCAACTGTAGTATTTTTATGTAATAAAGCAAACAGGTAGGCCTGTAACAAAACAGCGCTAAAACGTCTCTCTTGTAGCGACCTATACTCAAAGGAAACTGGTGGAAACCACGAAGCAGAGCCTATCTCAGTAAGAACTAGATTCGATATTTTCCGGAGCTTAAACTAAACAAAGGGGTAAATACAGTAGCATTTCCTTGCCCCTGTGTATAATATTCTACCGTTAAAAATTTGTCCGACAATTTATTTTAATATGTACTTAGGTGTGGCGTACCCGCATTTATCTGACGTTATAAACATTAATTTTGAGCAATATTGTGTACCAGAGGAAGGACCAATGATTAAATAATGCTACTGCTTTGATTTAGTTGTAGTTTCTATCTAATGCAACACACTTAACATTATTTCAGCTTCGTAAATCATTTTATAGTTGCAACAAACGATAATACAACATAAAATAATAGAACAATTCCCCGATCCCATAAATGTTTTTACCACGTGACTGTAACAAATTTATCAATACACTTAAATGCGAACGAAGGATTTTTATTACATCATGGTCGACACAGCAGACACTTGGACCTACGTACACTGAAATCTCTTGAGCTTCCTTCATACAGACCTTGCACAAGTTACCACCATAGTTTGAAACTCATAAGCAAGCAACCAAAATCAGTTAAGTATTACAGATTTCTGCACATAACAATATTTTTGTGACTGATAGTCAATGATAGGAATGAAGGAATCAAAGACAGTCATACAGTTTGGCTCAACTAACTTCTTCACCTCGAGTAGGCTTGTATCCACCGAGCGAGGTGGCGCGTGGTAAGCACACTGGATTCGTATTTGAGAGGACGACGGTTCAAATCCCTGTGCGGCCAACCAGATTTCGGTTTTCTACGATTTCCCTAAACCGCACCTGACAAACCACTTTCAAGCTGTCTCTCTACCGTTTAACTCCCGGACAGCACGCGGGAAAAACGAGCACTTAAATTTTTCTGTGCTAGCCCTGATTTCTCTTGTTTTATCGTGACGATCATTTCTCTCTATGCAGGTGGGCGACAACAGAATGTTTTCGCAGTCGCAGGAGAAAACTGGTGATTGAAATTTCATGAGAAGTTCCCATTGCAACGAAAAACGCCTTTGTTTTAATGATTGCCACTCCAGTTCACGTATCATGTCTGTGGCACTATCTCCCCTATTTCGCGATAATACAAAACGAACTGCCCTTCTTTGAACTTTTTCGATGTCAACCGTCAGTCCAACCTGATGCGGATCCTACACCGCACAGTAATACTCCAGAATAGGGCGGACAAGCGTGTTGTAAGCAGTCTCTTTAGTAGACCTATTGCACTGTCTAAGTGTTCTTCCAATGAATAGCAGTCTGTGGTTTGTTATACCCACAACATTATCTATGTGATCATTCCAATTTAGGTTATTTGTAATTGTAATCTCTAAGTATTTAGTTGAAAACTTACAGCCTTCAGATTTGCGTAATCGAAATTTAGCGGATATCTTTTAGTACTCATGCCAATAACTTCACACTTTTCTTTATTCAGGGTCAATGGCCACTTCTCGCACCATACAGATATCGTATCTAAATCATTTTGCAATTCGTTTTGGTCATCTGATGACTGTACAGGACGGTGAATGACTGCATCATCTGTAAACAATCTCAGATGGCTACCCAGATTGTCTCCTATGTCGTTAATATAGATCAGGAACAATAGAGGGCCTGTAACACTTCCTTGGGGAACGCAGGATTCTACTTCTGTTTTACTCGATGGCTTTCCGTCTATTACTACGAACCGTGACCTTTCTGACAGGAAATTGCGAATCCAGTCGCACAACTGCGGGGATACTCCGCAGGCACGCAGTTTGATTAGAAGACGCTTGTGAGGAACGCTGTCGAAAGCCTTCTGGAAATCCAGAAATGTGGAATCAATTTCACATCCCCTGTCGATAGCACTCATTACTTCATGAGTATAAAGAGCTAGTTGTGTTTCACAAGAACGATATTTTCGGAATCCGTGATGACTATGTGTCAATAAAATGTAGGTATGAGTGAACCGAATCTCTGTAGCCACAAAAACGCTTTTGTTTTAAAGATTGTCACCCCATTTCGCTTAGAATACTCGACACATTCTCTCCCCTACTAGGCGATAGTACAAAACGACCATACACACCTTACCACATTCAGACAATACGTTGTTAACATCATGAATAGTTTCAAGATCTGTGAATGTATATATAACATCTCCGGTTGTTCTTTTACTTAGATAGGAGCCTTCGTCAGGTGCTACGCGTAATACTCTTAAACAAGAGACTTGCATCCTGTCTGGAATTGAATTACGTTGCAGAAAAATTGGAATTGTCCAACCGGCTGTACATTTGCAAGTGTATTTTCTTTCAATCCTTGTGGGGAGTTCTCATAAATCGATGCACTAAATATTTATATAAAAATTTCATAGAATCACATTCAGAACATGCAGAGAGCAGCACAGTTTGAATAAATTTCAACTTCCCTGTATCGCCTGGTGTGAATCCCGTGCTGTTCAAATACGGATCAAACTGGGGACAGGTTTCCAGTTAATATTTGCACAGCGAGAAGCACTCCCCGCAAAACATCAACTCTTCAATTCAGTCCAATGCGCCGTTTTTTACTAGTACCGGTATATATTTAATAATTTTAGCCTTATTTAACTCTGGGGTACTGACTGATCAATTCCTTGTATAATGTGGTAAAATAGGAATATTATCAACCAACCTCGAAGAAACAGGGATCGGAAAAGAACGTTGTACGAACAGAACAATGAGAAAAGTTTTTCACTATTTCATTGCTGATATTTTTATCGAGATGGTAAAAATAATTCTTCATGTGACATCATCTCCGTTTACTGCCAGCCACTTCAAAAGCTGGAGTGGTATTTTATATTAGTAAAAGTATGATGATCAAACTACATGTCCGTGAACATCGCAATAAAAGCTTTCAATATTCGAACACGCTATAACAAAAGAAATAAACGAATGGTTTTAAACAAGGTTTGCATTTTTATTTTACATTTTTTATCATCGGTGTACTGACGTCGAAAAGTGGTGTGATTTTACCTCTGAAGACGTCTTCTGCAGTCGGGAAGGAAACGTTAGGAGAAAGTTTTGTGCATCGACCACGGCCTAATAGCCGTTTTTAGTGATGTCAGTACCAGCCGTGAAAGCTTACAATTCATGATCAGTGACGTTTGTGACTGTCATGACTTGAACGCTGATGACAATGTAATGGTGTCAATATGTACTCCCCGTGACAGTTGTTTTTCGTTTTTTGACACAATTAGCGTCATTCTTTCCAAGCTTTTTGAGTAAATATTTGATAGGTGCCTTGCGCTTGTTTCCTTTGAAAATTATTGTCATAGCGGAGTTATATCTGCAGGTTTACGTAGAACGGTAAGGAGGCAAGAAGTCTGAAAGGCAAGTACGAGTTGATAAAAACTTATAAACGTGGAATTTTAAAAAAATCTGTAGGCTACATGCAGCCTTCGAGTAGATAGAATTACAAGACGAAACTACGGTAAGATAATGTCTATCCTCAGACACATCTGTTCTTAATTACCTGCACTCCAAGGTTACATATAAATGTAACAATATTAGCTTATTTCCCCACACTACATGTCAAAGATAAAAATAAATTAACGTACTGGTACTGTCCTACTGAAGATACGAAAAAGGATTATATGGTAGGAAAATCGTAAAGGGTATTGAAAAGCGATGAGAGAAAAATTAATAAGGGAATCAAGAAAATTAAAAGCAGTGACGCAACTGGCAAGAGTAGCATTATAACCTACAGAACATAGACTGTGACTGTAAACGCCGAAAATATCCAAGAAGTGTCAGGTTCCGAAAGGAAAAAGGAAGAAGTTAACGGTTTAAGCTGCAATCAATAACAAAACTCCAAAACAATTCTCATTTATTCTTCAGTCTCAGTTCCATATTTTTTAAATACATGACATATTTCGATCTTTCTGCATCATCTTCAGATTTATGTAGCTCTGTCTGTACTCTGATAAGACATCCTGACATATGATCTGAAGACGATCCACAGAGATCGAAACATGTCACGTACTGAAAAAACTATGCAATTGAGACTGAAGAATAAATGAAAATTTACAGATCGTTTTCTGAGTGAGACAGCCACAGGTGATGAAATCCAGTTAAATAAATAAATAACCGGAGCAGCTGCCGTTAGACGATTTATTGATCTTCTAACGGTTCAAAACCATTTTCGTGGCTTTTAAGTCAACCCCAGGTGCCAATCTACGGACCTAAAGAAGATCCAAAAAACTTTTTGTTAACCTAGTGTAAGACAAAATTTTTAATTAGATTATAAATAACGAAAACGACCTCGGATATTTTTGAGACATGGAAGCCGTCCCTCAATAAAACAAAGATATCCCCTATCCTTGTGCTAATCACAACCTGAAAATATTGACCATTCAAAACTTGACAGTGGGCTATATGTGAGATATGGCCTAGAACAAGATAGTCCACTGTAAACTAGATTAAGGTTACATCTCGCATGTAGCCGACTGTCGAGTTTTGAACGGTTGCATTCTTTGCGGAATGATCAGCATAAGCATAGGAGACATCCATGTTTCATTGAAGAACGGCTTCCGTGACTAAATAAGATTCAGGTCTGTTTTGTTATTTACAACGTAATTAAAATCTTTTCTTATAGGTTAGCCTATACAGGTTACCAAAAAGTGTTTTGCATCTTCTTTAGGTCAATTGTTTGGCACATGAGGATGTGACTTTAAAGTCACGAAACCAGTTGTGAACCTATGGGAGTTCAATAAATCTTCTGAAAGCAGCTGATGCGGTTATTTATTTATTCAAATAAATGAAAAAATTTTTAATTTCAATACAAATGCTGTTCTTCCGCGACGAATATGTGGACTATAGTGCTAACGAGAGTGTTAGAGCAGGAGCAGTAGCTTCGAAGAAGTAGGAAGGAAGTCCGTCAAGTCTTGTCGAAATGACTACTCCCCCATTCGCCATGGGCGGCTCAGAAATATAACGTAAAAATTAATCTTGGTGGTCAGACAGGGGACCTGAACAATACTCCTCCCACATGCGCGTTAACTGCACCACCTCGCTCGATGGATTGCTATGTGTTATCTGTATAAAACGAGCTGATGTTCTTGAATGAGAGTTATTACTGTATTTATTTATCATTATTTATTATTTTATTGTCTCTGATTTGCATTTGACCAGCCATCTGGTGACTGAGACACGTCATGTTTTCAGGGTGTTAAATTTGTACTTGAACAAAAAACAAAGTTTATTTGATTTCTTAGTAACTTAACAATGATGCAGTTTTAAATACTTACAAATTTAGAGGTAATTAGGAAACGGAAATGCTTTAAATTAATAATTATGTATTAAGAAACTAGGAAGACAGGAAAGAGCTTAGATTTGTAGACTGCCGTTATAATAGTACGGCGAAGTGTTTACGAGACTGTGACGTGACGGGACGGTGACTATCAACAGCTATGTTCAACTGTGATTTTATTAGTTTTACTAGTCTAGATTCTTTGGATGTCTACCCTCTGTGTACAGATTTGTTATGTTGGATCTTGTACAATACAGAGTGTGAAGCTGATAGTACGTTAGCTGTCAGAGAACCACGGACTGGGAGCTGGGAGCGCAGATGAGGCGTTGCGCACAGCACGCGGGCACCACGTGGCCTTTCCGCCCACAGCTGCGGAGGCGGCAGCACGCGGCCGTCCGCCCCGCCCCTGCCCCCGACACCCACTCGCTACTTCAACTTCTATTTGGTCGTGTTTTATCGCCTCTTAGGCCGGGCGCTCTTTCCACTTTCTTCCGACCATTATTTAAAGCCCCCTCTGTCTGCTGCGAATTGTCTCGTCGAACAACACCGGGGCGACCCCTCCGGAGCAGATCGCCCGCGCGCTTTTTACACGTCGGAGTAGGTCGACCCGCAGAGGGGGAGGGAGGCCGAGGAGGCGTGGCCGCGAGAGCGGGCGGCCAATGGCGGCGGCCGGCGGGAAACACGCCCCGGCCAATGGCGCGGCGGGCCCTGCCCTGCCCCGGGCGCGACGTCACGGACGGCGGGCGGGCGCGCGGGCCGGCTTAATCCCAGCTCGTCGGTCGAGGCGGGCGGCAGCAGCGGCGTTTGTGTCCGGCCAGCAGGCAGCAGCGAGCAGCGACCACGACGGCTTCTCCACGGGACCTGCAGCCGCCGACCGACGACTCCCAGGGGACGTCGCGCTCGTCGCTGTCGCCCTCGCCGCCGCCGACGCCCCCGCAGGCGCACTCGCCGACGGCGGCGCTGCTCGACCACCACCTGCACCAGCACGGCGCCGGCATGCTCGACTTCAGCAACGGCGGCGCCCACTGCGGCGGGCCCATCGTACCCTCGCCCTCCGTACTCTCCTTCCTCAACCTCAATATGGAGCGGCCCGTGGGCGCGGGCGGCCCCGGGCCCGGGGGCGGCGGGGGCGGCGGCGCGCAGGCCGGCTTCGTGCTGGGCAACCAGCCGCTGGCCGCGCTGCACTCCATGGCCGAGATGAAGTCCGCCGCGCTCTTCCACCATCACCAACAGCAGCACCAGCAACAGCAGCAGCAACAGCAGCCGGCGCCCACGTACGCCGCCCCCAGCCCGAGCCCCGGCAGCGGCAAGGGCAGCCCCAACGGCTCGACGACGAGTGGCAGCGGTGGCGGCAGCAGCGGGGGCGGCGCGGGAGGCAACCCACACGGCATCGACCACATCCTGAGCCGGCCGGCGCCGGTGACCGCCGGGGGCGTGGGCGGCGGGCCGGCGCCGCGGTCCGCGGCGGCCTTCGCGGCGGCGGCGGGCATGGCGGCGGCGGCGGGCATGGCAGCGGCGTCCTACTTCCACCACCAGCAGCAGCAGCAGCACCACCACCAGCAGCAGCACCAGCCGCACGTGGCCGCGGCCGCCGCCGCCGCCGCCAAGCACCACCACCCGCTGGCCGAGCTCACGTCGCGCTCCGCCATCTACTGGCCCGGCCTGCAGGGCCTCGTCAGCAACCCCATCGCCTGGCGCGAGCGCCTCGCCGCCAGTGAGTACCGCATCTGCCTCTCTGTCTCTAATAGTTTCCACTCGCTCGCTGCGCCCCCTATCGCTCCACTAAGAGCCTAATTCGCTCTTCTTCGGACGAATGGCTATAATTCCTAAAATACCACAAAACGACGATCCTGTTTTTATAAAATAGCTCCACGCACATCAGATCATCCACATTAATGGTGATCGAGCTCATAGGCTGTAGACTCAATTACTTGAAAGAGAACAACAAGCAGCCACTTTTCTATAGATTTATTGGGAGCAGAATGCGTTTAGGATTTCCATCTAGCTTGAACTGGCCTAATACATTCACACCTTCGTCAGTATAACATTTTTATCGAGTGCATTTTGAGTACTACTACAAGTACTTTTTGTTTCGTAATTTATGGCTCCTGTCCCACACATATATACGTGACACAAACACTTTCAGATTCATTGAAACGTCGCTGCATTCGCCACGTTGACAAAAAATATACATTTCCACTGTTGACGGTAATTGCTGTTTATATTCCAGTATTGAACAGTTATGCTTCTTTCATGCGGTACTTGTGTTGCATGAGGATGGCCCACCAAGCTGTCCAGCCAGCAACATATACTGGACAGACATACGACTTGTGACAAGTAGCCGTATGTAAAATTCGTGCGAAGACAGTTCGAAAGTAGCAGTAGTTTCTGCATGTCCACCAACGTCACAGTGTCATGTCGGCAGAAATTAGCCAATACTGGAATATAAACAGTAATTAGAATCTACGGCTGAAATGTCATATCAGACATTTTGGACTACTTTGGTACCTGACAGAAGAAAAATTTATAAAATAACGTTTGCTGCTGAGAGTCAATATTTTCTTTTATACATTTTCTGTGCGATGTGTTTTGGGAAATAATTCTCTCAATCAAGTGCTATGAGATTTTAGGCATGATGTTTTAGATGCGTGGTCCCTTCAGTGCCTTCAATGTAATACCTAAACAATTCCGCCTATTTATATATTACAGTAGAGACGTAGTAATTACCAAATTGCACGTGTTTATGTTACAGTAAAAGAGCCAGAATAATGTAACAGCTCACTAGTCGCAAACAACACGCCTAAAAAGATCGTAATACATGACAATCGCACTTGTGAGAGGGAAATTTTTCCCGTAACGCGTCGCTTACAAAATAAATGAAGGAAAATCCTTACCGGCATGAGCAAATATTATTTTACAGCAAACAAAACAACTGGTTTTACAACACGTGCTTTCTCCAAGCATTTCTAAGGGACTGAATTAAAAAAGGCAGAACTGCATTAGTGTCACACTCTTAAACGGAATAATGAGAACTTCATTTGAGAAGTGTATAAGTCCATTTTGATTATTTTTAACCAGGAAGGTAGTCTTTACATTGGGCGTTTACATTAATAAATGCATCCATCGGGCAGCGGAATACACATATCGCTCCTGTGAAATTGTGGAAATATGATTTTCACTGTTCTGCCCAAAGAAGAGAAAATTACAACTGCAATAGTCCAACCAGATTCCATACCACTCGACATTACGCCTGTGCCACAATCAACGACCAGTTTAGAGTTTGACATGATCCCCTAGCCTTTCAAAAAAAAAAAAAAAAAAAATTGCATATTGTCAATACAGATTTTGTTCTTGACTGCTTATCTTCTTGTCTCTGTATTTTTGTCTTTTTTCTTCTTTTTTGCGCCAACAATCGCAAAAGCATTTTAAAGTGCAGTAACCGGTTCCAAACGCAAGCAGTGGCATAACTTTACCTTTGCGTTGTCAAGGTGTAAGTACCATACTTGGGTATGGGAAAGTTACGTCAACACGCCCAGCATGTGGTTTTAGACTGTCCAATAGTGACAATTGGGTGCTCGAAACGGTTACTGCATGTTGACATGGTTTAACGATTAGTGTCGTAAAAAAATAAATAAATAAATAAACGAAGAAAATCTTTCAGGCTTCCTCGCCGAAATTAATCATTTGCAAATTTCGTGTTTGCAGCCGGCTTAAAATGTGTGTGTATTCCTAAGGGAGCAAACTGCTCAGGTCATCGGTCCCTAGAATTACACACTACTTAAACTAACTTGCGCTAATAACAACACACATACCCATGGCCGAGGGAGGAGGCTACAATCAATTGTGAACGGGAAATTGTCGAAATATCGTGGGAAGAAATGACATTAACTTGGTGGAAAACATAGGTATTTCGAAATCGTTTAAGAATAGAATATATCACGTTTATGGAGGTACTATTTTGATTTCATAGCCTATTCCAGTTTTTAATTTGCAATTTTCAGATATCTCCTGTAATAGTTACTTGACTGACATGTCCTTCTGGGTCATTTGACTAGCATCGTCTTTCAGACAACCCCTCAAAATAAAACTAGAAATAATTTTATTGCCTACGAAATCACTAGAGAATTTGCAGCTCGCAAAGTGGTGTATAGAATCAGCGGTCAGTATTAATGGAGCACAGTTTAATGTGGAGTACAGTGAACATCGTTGTCTTTACTAATGCGCTGCGTAAATGTCACTTTTCCCTTGGTTGCAATGGGATGAACAGGACGCTAAACATCATACGAATTAAAGAAGGGTAATGCTTATTAATTTAAAATTTATCACCATTTTCAGTTCCTGATGTGACTACTGAATACGCAGGAAACAGAATTACGGTAACGCTACGCTGACCGAGGATACTCTTTATTAGATTTTCTGAGTTTTATTTGCAGATGTTACGGTGTTATTAAAAATAACAAAAGCGTCAATGAAACTGTACTAGGCCTATTTTATATGCGTTATCCTTTTTGAGGGACTACGTAAAATGATTCAACAGTACGTAATGAACTGTTCTGTTCTGTTTTGTTTGTTTGATTTTTTTTCACTCTGCTACTAGGTAACCCAGCACGTAACTCACTCAATCACTTGTCTATCCAAGGCTTGAACAAGGAGGTAAACAAGAGGAGAATCGAATAGGATCTCAAAAACCTTAAATATTGTGAAAATTGCGTTAATAGACAGCAATGATTATTACACAAAACCACTCCATCTTTACTGGTCATAGACAGGAAAAAAATAAGTGGCGATTTCTAAGACAATTTCCTACTGCCTATCCGTTTGATCAGTGTTACTGCAGCCACCTGCTTCTCAGAGAGTCGTGTAGGAGTGCGTAGTTACAAGTTACCCATCTACTTTCTGAACTTTAATTTCTGCTACGAAACTGAAGTTTGAATGAAATATTTCTTTTAGAACTGCTTTCGTACTAAGGTGCACTTTCTTGTCATTTTCAATGACATTCAAGGCACTTTACCTATCAAGTAGGGCAATTATAGACTGTGTAGTCTGATTTGTCGTTGTTTGCTTTGGAACATACTCCTTTTTCCTGCAAAATTTCGTTTTTATTAAACAGAATTGTATTACAACTCTTATAAGGCACTCTTTGGAAGGTCTGCTCGTTCCTACCAACAGGTGATTCTAAAGACAAGATAAGATATTAGTAACAGAATGAAATACCACTCAGAGCTTCAGTCTAGTTTTTGCAGTTATCTGTGTGTGTGTGTGTATGTATGTATGTGTGTGTGTGTGTGTGTGTGTGTGTCCTGTTGTAATTTCTGCTTGATGACGCGTGGTTATGTTTCGTTTGTACCAAAATGTGCAATTTGATGGAGAACGAAAGTATCTCGGAAAAATAATTGCTTCAACTTCGTTTGTTAACTGTTATTGATATTTCGGTTCTCACTCATGTTCTAAATGTATGTTATTTTTGAAGCTATACATTTCTCGTGAATTTCTGATCGTCTAATAAATATACACTACATTCCGGGCTTTAAGAAGGGCTTGATTTAAGATTAACATACATAATGAGTTTGAAAATTATTTTAGATGCACACGTGAATGAGGTACTGTCGTTCGCAAGCGCAGTGGGTTAATTTTGGAAACTTTCTAGTAGATAATTCTTTGGTGTTTTAGTGTGATTAGTTACTTCTACCTTAAGTTGCTGCAAAAATAAAGCCAAGTATACACGGACATTGCATATATGGGCTTTCATAAATATATCACTTATTTATTTGTTACGATACGATTAATTCTACAGCAACTGATATTCCTCAAACTGAAACGGCTCCCTGAACGGTCCGGAAGTTTCAGAAGACACTGTAGTCCCCTGATGTCGCTAAGTCGTACTCTTACTGTCGCAGACCGTGCACTGCATCTGGTAATTATTCTACAGTACAGAATTCGTTTCACTTTAGTGGTGAGCGGTATATACGTCCGCTGTCTGATATATTATAAATGCTACTCACTGTCTCTGTCAATTGCATCTGGTATTGTGGATCAAAATGTTTATATATGACTCAATTATCTCCTTTGACTATCAATACTGCATATTTGTATTGACGATTCCCCGGTGCTCTTTACTACTTTGAAGTTGTGCTATGCAAGTCCACAATGAACTGAAACACTCCGCTGTGAGGTAAAAAGTACCAAATATCTTAAAACTGTTCCAATTACAACTAGAATAAACGAGACAATATTTGGACGGAATGCAGTCTTCAAAAGCTTTGTAAGCTTTTAAAACCAGTTTCAATGCCGTTTACAAACCAAAAGTGAAACGTTCGTGTACAAATAGTGTTAATGTTGCTGGGTTAAGTGAATTTTCTGATAAATAAGTTCTGAGTCTGTACTTAAAACCTTATTCATTTGAAAGAACTGTAAAATCCTTCATAACGCCGTCTTTGTACTCAAAGTGCGGTATAATTACATTTTATATATATCAAAAATTAAATCGAGAACAATGAACTGTACCTAAAGATATTGCCTCAACGACAAATAATAATCATTTAAAAAGGAAATATGTTTCTATTTTTAAAAAATTTCGAACAGTTGAATCTTGTTTTCGAATAATACGGTGCTGCAGAAAAAGAAAAAAATAATGATTACTGTGGAATGAGATTTGGGACACGGAAAATATAGTTTTACCACGTCCGCGCACAATGTGAGATCAGTAATTTAAAATAAAACAGTAGATAAGCAATGAGTAATTGTGGTATTACAACTAGTTCGCACACAGTATGTCAAGAAAGTTCAAGCTTATTAGGCTTAAATCAGTCTCAGTTTTATTTGCCAGCGGGTTCAACTCACTGATATAATCACGGCGCGAATGTATCAAATGTTATGCGTCGGAAAGGTTTAGGCTATTAATTCAGATCATGAATTATTTCAGTGAATCTGCGGACAGAAACGCCGTAACTTTGTTTATAGAGGACCAAATGGTATAACTGCGAGGATGAATCTTCAGCTATTCTATACAGGAAACTGAAATGAATTTCTTGAACGCAATAAGGATATCCCTGCTTCTCTTGCCTAAAAATTCTCGGAGAAAATAGGTGACAAAGGAAACAACTCCCTTTCACAGCCGCCGAATACCTCTGTCATTTTTAAGTGCTGCAAAATCCATCCGAAACTGCTACGATGCAACTGTGTCCTGCTTATTATTTCAGGTTTGAAACAAACTAAAATTTATGTTCATCTTTCTTGATTCTATTGTACTCATCACTCCTAATTAAATCCGTAACTTCAAATAGGCTAACGATTTTTCATCCTACTGCGATAACCGTATGTCCCTCATTTTATATTGACCTTCGTAGCAGTGCAAAAAGTATACATATTTCACAATGTGAATGATATTTTTTGCTGTACCAATTTAGAGGTAGATGTATCTTATACGTGCTTGGTTACTGAGCTATTTGGGAAGACATGTTTGTCGCTTAAAATAGTCGATCAGTAACAATGGGCACACGCATCACCATTCCGCCATGAATATTTGATGGATTTGGGTTTGTTAACCTAATCACCTACTGCTGTTTTTTGTATGGTATTTAACTGTACCCATTATTTTTGATAGATATTATCCATCATGGTTGTGTATTCAGTTCCCGTCTACAAAACAGAAACATCGTTTCTCGACGCACGATCATTCTGTGAGGCTTACGTGGAAAGAATTTCTGCATACAATAAAATTATGTTGACGCCGTTTTTGAGATGGAGCTAGTATCGATAGATTATCAGTAGCTCTCTCCCCAAAAGCGTGCGACTTACGTCTTTCTGCACATGGTGACATGAAATTCTAAGAAGATCATATAGAGCACGTCCTTTTCGGATTCCTCATTATCTTAACCAACAGACAAATGCAATCTTAATCCTGTTTTTAAGATCTACTACTTCGAAATATGTTTCAACATTGTATCCTATGGTCGCTCATATGGGCTATAACGTGGCGAAATCCTCCCATGAGTCGGTATGTGCTATTTGCCCTCAACGGAAATAAATGTGTCCGATGCGTCCACTTTCTTCTCGAGCCTACCCTGCCTCGATTAGGTCTCTTACGTTCTTTGAAAATGTATTGACTAGCAGAGGAGACGAGCTAAAAATCGAATTCGGACATCTCTATTAATTACTGACGGCGCGGACAAGAGGGGTTGTGGAGGAGTCATAAGCACTTTCAGTCGTTCGCTGCCTATCCACCTACATGCAACGACCATTGTTCAGTTTTGTAAGGGTATGGCTGACGTGGACTTCTGATGAAGAACCTACAGGCCACTGTAGATATCTGCGGGGTGTTAGGACCCTCCAAACCATTGTAGCGTACCTGATCAAGTTAATAATGTGCAGCACCTCTACACTATAGACACATTATTACGACGAAATATTCTCATCCTCCTTCCTGTAATACGTGCATCTAGAAATTTATCATCTTGAGTACGTTTTTCTGTACTAAGTAACAAATTTATTTCATTATATATCAAACCTGTGTACCAATTATCATATTATAACAAATTTTCGTGGCAATTTCTTAATTACTACTGTGGAGTATTCATCATGTTCCACGGCATATATAGAGAATTAATTAGCAATCAAAATATTCCTGCAGAAAACAGCATGCGACAGCTTTGAAATGAATGTCGTTTGAAACTGAAGAAAACCTATTACTCGTATGGTCATTCAGAAGTACAATTATTTTGTGCTACCCGCTGCACATATGTCAAATTATCCATTGGCAATCAAGTAAAATAAATTTTTCGCCCCGTTTCCACTAACAATAATTTTTAACGGCTGAGGGGGGGTGCCCTAGACAGAGGCTATCAATGCTGAAGACCGTCAAGGGAATAACGGTGCAATAAAACTGCTCAGCTTAAAATGTAGCCACGTATTAGAAACAAAACATCCTAAAACCATAGCGTTTAACAACTACTTTGAATGTGGATCAGCATGCGATAAGCTGGTAAGTAAGATAAAGTGTAAGAAGCTTCTTTGCACATGAAAATGAACAGTAGCGAATGGAGCAGAAGTTTCATGTTAATAGAAATCTCAGCTAGGCATAGCAGGGGAAGGCAGGCTACAAAGACAGACTGGAAAGGAAATAAACCGAATTTGAAACACTTCCAGTTTACAAACGTTGACGTATAGACAGGACAGATCGCAATTTTTGGAAAATCTTTATGTCTGACACATTCATAAAAATACACATGTCTCTTATTCGACAATCGTTTATTTGTAGGCCGCTTGTGGTACTGTGGACATAAAGTATTGTTTTGAAACCATCCCGTCTTTCTTTTTAACATTCTTGTCGCATACTGAGTGTAGGCTACTACTTCCGGCCGAATTTGCTACAGTTTCTGCTTATCACTCTCAACACCACACTGAGATTGTCCACATTTTTACTTCACTTAATTTTCGCAGGAAAATTCCATCAATTGCTTGTATCATCACTGCATCGGTTAAACAATACTTCAGGCAGCGTCTCCGTATGTTGTCTGAATAACATTCGTCCCGTCAGTTGTCTGCACACTCTATACATTTAGGTAGGGACATAGGAGTACACGAAGTATGTTTCACTTTACTACTCGGAGCAACAAAATGGTGTTTGACAAACTATGAAAAAAATGATATTATCCAAGCATTTCCTCATTAGTTTCATGAGAATCAACTATTCTCTCTAAAGAGGTGTCTGGAAGTTCCACAGATTTTCGATTTGAAGCAAATTGTCATCAAGCCTGATTACTTTCCGACTTAGAAAAGAGGTAAAATGTGGGGCAATGTAAAAGACGCCGGGAAACTTCTCATTCATTGCTACGCACACCGATATACGGACGCTTATAATTAACTTTTCACAAAGAGATTATCACACTGAATAAACGTATCGATGGACGGCGAACGAGCTTAGATTAACACGAGCAAAGAGCGATCCACATTGGAAATCATGGATGCTTTCTCCCGCCAGGCAGTAGTAAAATTCTATCAAATATTGCTGAGTGCCCCATAATGACTCTTTGTAGCAACCAAGAATGAACGTCTGAAATGGTTGTGTCTAATGAGGCTTAAATTGGATAGCCATTTTCTTATCCGTTGTAAACGAAGAGGATGAATTGTTTAATGTTCAGTATGACTCCTATTTTACACTTGTCAGTATTAAACGTCACTGATACAAGTACTTCATTTCAGATTGTCGCCCAGTTTTATCCATTTCTCTCGAAACATTTGGTAACCGATCGTTTACAGGATCACTACAGATAAAGTAAACTTCAAAGCACGCCTTCTAAACGGCTATGTTGTTGTTGTTGTTGTCTTCAGTCCTGAGACTGGTTTGATGCAGCTCTCCATGCTACTCTATCCTGTGCAAGTACTGTGCAGTACTTACTGCAACCTACATCCTTCTGAATCTGCCTAGTGTATTCATCTCTTGGTCTCCCTCTACGATTTTTACCCTCCACGTTGCCCTCCAACGCTAAATTTGTGATCCCTTGATGCCTCAGAACATGTCCTACCAACCGGTCCCCTCTTCTTGTCAAGTTGTGCCACAAACTCCTCTCGTCCCCAAATCTATTCAATACCTCCTCATTAGTTATGTGATCTACCCATCCAATCTTCATCATTCTTCTGTAGCACCACATTTCGAAAGCTTATATTCTCTTCTTGTCCAAACTATTTATCGTCCATGTTTCACTTCCATACATGGCTACACTCCATACAAATACTTTCAGAAACGACTTCCTGACACACATCATCAGTTATTTTGCTTCCCAAATAGCAAAACTCCTTTACTACTTTAAGTGTCTCATTTCCTAATCTAATTCCCTCAGCATCACCCGACTTAATTCGACTACATTCCATTATCCTCCTAAACGGCTATACTGTATTTCTTATAGATAGCAACATTCTGGCCACATCCATGATCTCTGTGTTGGGCAAAGATGCTTTATTAGAATACGTCGATTGTTTACGAACCACAGATTAATGGAATGAAACAATAATTGTGCTGTTACTTTACATTGTCAAGTCGGAAGGCAGGCGATCTGTTATGTTAAAATGTGTGGATAAAAGTCCTAGGTCAAGATGGCTATAATCACTTTATTGATTACTAATTTCAGTTCATTGATGAGCCGTGTTCAGATTAATAAAAATTATTTTTTAATACAGTGTGTATTAGTCACCGGGCATTACACATCGTCTTCATCTGATGAACTGAATCGGTCTTCTTGTCACGCCATGTACACACTAAAGAAGGTCGTCGTGGTTCAACTTTTCCGCTTTTGTTCTGTGCTCAGGCAAGCGAGCTCGCGAGCACGTGGAGTGGGTGGGAGTGGCGTGCTGGTGGGGACAGAGGCAGGAAGGGAAGGGGGTTGCCGTGTGTGGGCGGGGGCGGGGGCGGGGGCGGCGCTGTCCGCTGCCCGTACGACACTCGTTCGACGCCCGCGTCGCCCCCCGTGTTCCGTCGTGCAAATTAGCCTGTCCGACAAATAGCGCTCAGCCTAAGCACCGCCGAATGGCCTCGCCGTGACTACTGGTTGCAAATAGCCCCGATACGTCGGCGCCGCGCGTTGATACTCCAGAACTGAACACAATAAAAGCCGCGTGCACAACTGCAGCACTGCACGTCTTTCTCCCAGTCAGGGATTGACACCGATAGGGCTTAACACTTCTGTTACTGGAGCGAGCGAGGGGCAGAGAGTTTTCAGCAGCTTAGCATTCTAATCTCTACGTGAGAACTAGGTATTCTCTGCTTCCCCTACCATAATTTCAGACTAATGCCTGAACAGTTCCTTTACGAGAATAAGTTGTCGTAAGTTGACACACGGTATTGGGCAACAAAGTAACTTAAATGACAATTTACTCTGTGGAATCGTTTTCCAAATACTATAATTTCTTTTTCGCTTGGTTCGACAAATCGGAGAGTACCATGCCGCAACGAAATTCGTTGTTTTTTATTAATTTCCAACAGAATTACTCCCTAAGATAGTGAATTAATTAAGGTGTTTGCTCCACCATTTTCAACAGTAGGCTGATAAAATTTAGGCTAAATCTAAAATGGTCTTATTTGTCCTCAAGATGACTATATTATGGATATTCCAAATCTGAAGACAAATGGTTCAAATGGCTCTGAGCACTATGAGACTTAACTTCTGAGGTCATCAGTCCCCTGAACTTAGAACTACTTAAACCTAACTAACCTAAGGACATCACACACATCCATGCCCGAGGCAGGATTCGAACCTGCGACCGTAGCAGTCGCGCGGTTCCAGACTGAAGCGCCTAGAACCGCTCGGCCACCACGGCCGGGTCTGGAGACAAGTACGAATATTGTATGATCGACGATGAACGGTGAGTGGAACAGCTGACGTCATAGCCACTTCAGAAGGAAGAGTACGAAGACGTAAATAAGAGAAAATATGCTGGCAGATTTGTTTAATGGGAACCAAACGCAACTACGAAATTGTAATTCGCCGCTAAATTTGGACCATGGTAAAAAGGATCGAATTGAATTTGCGCGCTGTTTTGTGTTATGAATGAGACGTAGGCCCATTACTTCACTCTAGATATGACAATAACAACAAAAGAAAAATTGACCAAAGCACAGGTTGTCAGACAAAATCCCCGCTCCAAACTGAGGTCTATTACGTCTACCATAATTATTGTGGCCAGAGTATTCCGAAATGTTGATCGGATTGTTCTTATTGATTTCTATGCAAAGAGTAAACTGGGCAAATACTGCAAAGTCTTCTGGATTGACTGCTAAAATAAAAGTGCTTCAGAAGCCCCCAGACGAGTAAAAGAAAGAACATCTCTCATCAAAGCAGTACATCTATTTATAAAGTGACAATGTCAAACAGGAAACTGTTGTATTTAGTGTTTGTAGCATTGAAATATCCACCGTATTTTCAGATTCTTTGTCCTTCGATGTCCATCTGCACCCAAATCGAAAAAGAAAATGGTTGGAAACTGTTTTGAATCCAATGATGATTTTACCGCAAGGGTGGATCGTTGTTTTGGAGATGTATTCGAAGAACGCTCCGCGAGTGTAATCTGCTCCGAAATTATGGGGCAATGTTCAGTGACCAAAAAGAAGACTACGACATGAATTAAGCGCATTTTTAACCATAAAACACAGTATATCGTTGTCATGTCGAATAAGCGAATTCGCAACAATAGTTTTGTGTTCAAATCACAGTCCAGCCAACATGACTGTGCTACCATATCATTTTCATACTTTACCAGCGACTAAATGTCAGCTCCCAGACAGATGGCGCAGTGGACGCACATTCGGGAGAACGATGGTTCAAATCCCCGTCCGGCCATCGAGATTTAGTTATTTCATCATTATAAATAGCTCCAGGAAAATGCTGGGATCGGTCCTTTGAAAGGCTATGGCCGATTTCCTTCCTCATCCTTGAAACGTTCCGAGCCTGTGCTCCTTCTTTAATGACCTCGTAGTCGACGAGATGTTAAATCCTAATCTTCCTTCTTCCCTAGCTTCCTTATGGTTCTCCCAAGAGCACCATTCTCTGGCTCTGTCCTCACCCACGTCGTGGCTGTAATACTCTTGCTGTCGATCATATGCCCTCTGTCATTAAAACACACTCCACCGAGCAAAGTTATCACGCTCTTCCCTTGACTGGTTCTTCAATAGTGTTCTAAACATTACGTTGTACTTACCTGTACATCGTGGCTCACGATTCCGCCACCAATAGGCCTACTTACGTATATATCTGCCTATTTTTCTCTCGTTAAAAGTCGACATATAGTGCTCTCTCCCCCCCCCCCCCCCCACCACATCATTTAACTTTCTGCCTAATGCCCTACGAGTTCCGAAATTATTATAAGTGTTAAAAGGCCTCCTAAGTTTATCCCCAGCGAAGACACATTGTACAATAGGAGCGCTGGTCATGAAATCCAAAAATGCCGGTATTCAATGCATTACAAGAAATATATGATATCAGACACATATAATATCCTGACGCATAAAAAGTGTTAAGAGCATTAACCATACAACAAAATATTTGCCCCTTTTGGTATTATCACGCATGGTTTTTTTTAACCAGTTATGAAATATTCAGTGCGTCAACATTAGTTACGTGAATATATGTACTTAACAGCCAAAATAAAACTCAGATCGTGATCATTGCACAAGCATAGTTGTAATCCGTCTTTCGCTATGTTCAGCGATGACATGTACATTGTTCTACAGAGTCAGGTAAAAAACTTCTGCAGCTATTCAGAGGAAATTATTCACAATAATAAACTAATGAAACTGTAATTAAGCTGGACACAATCGCTTTAATCGTTTAATACTGGGTATCATATAAAACAAATCGTTAGATTATTGAAATTAATTTCCTTCAATTAGACTTCCACAGCGTGTCAGAATGGACGCGGAATTTGCAAATGCCAGATAGGGCTGTAAGCTCCTGCTTAACACGAGCCATTCTTTAAGTATAAAACGTCAGTTTCGCGGTATTTCTGTTTGCGTCGCCGTTTGATATTATTCCATGCTTGTATTTTTTCGGGAGCAAATGAGGATCCATTCATACAAATAAAAATTCTCCGTTTCCTACGTTACTCATTCATTTAGGATTTTTCTCCATGATCACCGTGGTATACCACCTCATCTCAAAATATGAATTTTTATGCATTTGTGGAATGAATATTCTGCCTAACACGTCGGTATCTGTCGTACGGTATTCTGTCACATGTACGCATTCTGTATGCCTTCACATCCATGACACTATAGACGTACATGCGGATCTTTAGACTTTTTGCTGGGAGTTTTTCGAAAATGGTTGCAACAAGTGAAAATCCAATTACTCGACTTCAAAATTAATCGGTAGAAGAGAACACTGCAAATGCAAGTACTGCGTTTTCAGTGTCTTAAAAGCAACCTGAATGTTGAAAGAACTCTAGCGTACTTACGTAGCAATTACATATTTATCAGTATCTGCAGTATCTAAATGTTTTATCCGTGATTTCTCGACAATGAAACTTACATAAATTCGCATATGATCTCTCATAAAATTCGCACATTTTCATTGCAATACTGGTTGGTTTTTCTTCATCGTGATCGGCTTTCGTTACTTTTTTAGCGGTTTTAACCCATCTGAGCCCAAGGTAGGATACCAGCGGTCCCTGCAACCGTTTGTCTTGATGCCAAAATTCAGAACAGGTTCGCTAAACGAAGGAAATAGAATTATTAACCAGGTGCGTTACATTTATTGTCAGTAAATAAGACTTTCATTGCACTAGACTTACAGCCCTCGTAACATCTCAACATTATGTTCCTTTAAGGGCATCTTTACATATCACCTTCATAGTTATGAATAAGAGAAATTCGAGGAACGGGGCATAAATCAAATGCACTGACGGCTTGATCTGAAATATGCTAAAAAAGAAGGAAAACGGAATAACGCTGCCTTGAAGCAAATAGTGATAAAAATATCACGAATAAGACTCGGATAAGAAGAAACTGACAGCTAAACACTGCAATAGTTTTGTGTTAAATAGTTTTCCTTATTCAAATGGTGCGTTCTTAAAACATGTGAATAAATTATATAAAATCGTTTTACAGATTCGCGATCACTGGAGTTCAAAATGAATAACAGTCCCTCATAACCACGACTAAGATGGAAAACTATTGGATTACTGCTTAAAATAGGTTTTTGTCCACATTGTTGAAGTAGCATTCAAAAAGAAAATCTTAAATACAAAACGTTTCGATTCAATTCCGCTCTAAAACGACAATAATCGCTATTAGATCTTCTTAAGATTATGTGAACTTCTAATTAAGCTCACTGTGGACATGTTCCTGACATAAAAATTAAACATATTGGGCAGATGTAT
Source organism: Schistocerca piceifrons (assembly GCF_021461385.2). Lineage (NCBI taxonomy): Eukaryota > Metazoa > Arthropoda > Insecta > Orthoptera > Acrididae > Schistocerca > Schistocerca piceifrons. Next base: position 193,830,054 of record NC_060141.1, read on the forward strand.
TTGTTAGACAAGGAAGTAAACTATCCCCTACGTTTTTCAACTTGTGATTTGAAACTTGACCAGAGACAGGAGGAAGAAAATGGCAAAATCAATCATTAAAAGTCGTACACAAACTGGTTTTGAGAAGGTATGGTGTAGAAAATGATTACTTACCATTTGCAGGGTCCAGACAGTGAAAAAATAGCACAAAAAAACAGGACTACAGCAGAGAGATCAGCAGTATGTGACTTATTCGAGAATACAGAACTAGTGAGAACAACAAAGCTGCTTAGTTAAAATTAAGCTAAAGCTTGAAAAATTCAGATGAACAGACAGCTTTAAGAATCCAGGAGAAACCATCCAGCATATGGAGGAGGCGAAAGAAACTCTTAGAGAAAGAATATTGTTAAAATATAGTAACTAAACAACAATGTACATACGCATCAGAAACACAAGTTTTACTGTCCATGAAACAAAATGAAGAAATGAAGAAGAAGGGAAACAAAATTGTTCGGGAGATATATTACGAAACAAAAAGCAGTAGGCACAATTTAACTCAGAAGTAACACAGAAGTATACAAGGTGTAGAAACTACATAAGTAATTAGGGAATCGGAGTGCTGTACAACAGTTTTAAAAGATTAACGAGAGCCCAACTGGGTTAGAAAAGTACATAATATCTGAGCGAAATGGGTATAAATAAATGAGAAATTGAAGGCAGAATAAAGCAAAGAAAAAATTAAAGAAGTGGAAAATTTCCAAGATGAAACAGAGCAACTGATAGGAAAGTAGACAGCAGAAGAAAGAAAACAATTAATTGAATAGATGAGAAGTACTGGACAAAGCGTAAAGTTAAAACAACGGCTTAAATAAGGTACTTAGTTGGCCTGCAGCGCAAGTCCCTCTGTTCCTAAATACGATAGTTAATTCATTTATTCCACTGCAATCGTTATTCTGCTTCCTACCATTCATCACCTCCGTCTTTTCTGTGTTAGGCTTAGGCGTTAATCGATATTGTACCCTATCTCACTGCCCATTTCTTTCACCAGGTCTTCTGAATTTTCCTTGTACCCGCCAAGAAAGACCGTGTCATCTTGTGAATCTTAGCATTGTTATCTCTTCCTCATGACTTTTATTCCTCTTCCTCCATATTCTTTCAGTTCCCATAGCGGCCACTGCTCTGAATTAAAACACCACTTTCCTTCATTTCTTTTTCTTATAACATTTATACGGTATCACAACCTTATAACATCCAAAAACCTGAGCAATCGGGTGGTTATAAATGAAGTGCAGCCATTCAAAGAGGTCCAGTGCAGGCTGCAATTATCGTCAGGCAGCGAAACTTGGTAGATATTCTAATGCGTTAATGAAGAACGGATTTACGCTGGAAAAAAAAGTTCCAATTTTGGCCACCAGGTGCACACCTGACGCTGTGAATGCAAGAAAGATGTGCAGAAACGTTTCCATGTGTATTGGATTAGGAACGGGACATGACAGAAAAAGGAAGGCATAATGTTGATTTTATTTTCAACCGGCGTGTACACAATTTGTCCAGTACCAGCACCGGAGACGTCGACGAGAAGCGACATCCGTAAAACGACGTGATCAACAGTTTCTTACATCAGTTCCGGTGGAATTTGGGCAACGTTTACCTGTACACCGGCCTCCAAATCAGATAGAGACTGAACGTGTCCCTGCTAAACGCAGTCTTTTAGATATCCCCAGAGTCAAAAATCACATGGATTCACATCACACGACCTTGCATGCCATGCATCTGGAAAACCAGCGGAGATAACACGTTCGTAGAAGCCCACATTATCTCACTGGGCTAGAGACATGTTGCATGAAAACATTGGTTTCCGGACAGCTGCGCTCGTCCAAAGCAGGAATCACATGCGGTACAAGGTCTCGATAACGTGCAGACGTCACGGTAAACCTGACAGGCTCTCTGGGGTGTATCCCCTTCAAAGAAGAACGGACTGAGAATAAGACCACATGGTAACATACACCACATGGTAACATATGGCGAGTGCGATGACTCTTGGAATACAAGACGAAGTTTAAAAGTACCCCTAATTCTTCAGTTCTATGTATTCACTGCACCATGTAGCATAAAATGTGCTTCGTCACACCATAGAATATTATCTGGCCATATGTCGTCAACTTTGATCCGTACCAGAAACCGAAGAGCAAATTCAGAACGTTGCTGCGGATCATTATGTTTCAACTAATGCATCGTGTGGATTTTGGAGGGATATCAGAGTAAAACAGATCGCAAAACTTTCCTTACTGCCGACCATGCTATGGACAATTCTCGTGACACTTCACGAGCCCAAACACTACCCGGAGGCACGTATTATCAGTTACAGCAAAAGTAACTTCATCTGTAACTTCCACTGGAATATGACACCTTCCTGTTCCAGGTGCCACACCATGCTCACCTGGGTTCTCGAATTCGATTACGATCTTCTCTAAACCATTTAATGAAATCGAACCTATTCTCACGCCCTTCAGTCGGCGATACACTCCCAATGTAGAAATGTAATTGCTGCCGTTCACTTAAAATAGTTTCAGTGACAGCTCAAGCTCTCTCTCTTCGATGCTCAAACTGTTCACTAAAGTTATGGCTTGTCAAATGACAGCTTGGATGTCATGGTGTCATACAAACACTATACAGAGCCAGATTTGCACCTAGTGGCCACAACTGGAACTAATACCCTTTACATAGTAAATTGGTTCCACACTAACGCATTAGCAAATCTGTCACGTTTCACTGCCATACGATAATTAAGGTCCACACTTGACACCCGAGAGTAGCAGCACTTTAATTATAACGGACCGGTACACTGAAGTAACGAAGTGTCCAAATAGTTAAGAATCATGATTAATGGCGAAGCCTGTCTCGAATGATAACATATAAAAATAGAAGTGAAAGCATTCAAGTAAACGTTTGTCCTTTCCGAGATAATGAATGTGTGTTTGTGAACCGCTGCTGACCTTAGTATGAAATATTGTTCTTGTTGGTACAAATGTATCTGAAATGTAAACTTTTCCAATAAGTCCCCTCAATATTCACCGATGACTCACCTTAACACAAAATACAACATTGCTTAAGCAGGTTATATGTTACAACTTGCTGTAGACTCCCACCCGCCAAAGGAGGTGTTCCGCGTCTCGTACGCTCATTTAGTTGCGCTTGCTTCTTTAATAAGTTACGACTTCTTTCAAACACCCCACAGGTCATTTCGTAGGTCTTCACGAGACTGGACAAATCGTAGCTACAGTTCTTCAACCGTAGCTAGGAGAGAACTGTACACTTAACTTGTGAGATGATCCCAGATAGAAAAGTTTAGCGTAGCCCACTGAAGACATATGATAGTGCAGGTTAACGTATACGTCCTGTTCGACTTACCCATCTTGAACTGTAATGGTTCGTTAGATGTTGTCCTTCATCAGCAGCAAAATGTGTCATTTTTACAAGGTTGTTACTCCCCCTTCTCCTCTCTCAGTATTTGCATGTGATGCCTCAGGATTAGGACAGTATCCATACATATTATAAAAAGCGCTGTATGTATGCGTGTATGTTTCACATCTCCCCCTATACCACTGGACTGACTACAATCAAACTTGGTACACATATACCCGACTGACAGGTGACAATCCTGTGGGAGTAAGAACCACCTATCACAGTTCAGGAGATATGACGTCATTATAAGATGCGTGAAAAACGGCTGTCCCGTGCGTGACGTTTAAATTTATTTCTTCTTTGTTACTAATTCAATTTGTAATAAATTTCACAGACAGTATCCACATATGCCGCCAAATGCATTTACAAAATTGTATCATGGTACCATACATAGTTCAGAAGATGTGACGTTTTAAACTATGATGCGCGTGCAAATTTCTGCATCATCCATGAAGCTTTAATACATTTATTCTTCACTACTAAGGCATTTATACAGGCGAGTCAGCTTAAAGAAATCCTTGAAATGTCGAAGCGCTTTTGACAGCTTTCATCTGCGAAGTGCAAAGGCTCTAGGGGACAACAATAGCCATCCATAGAGCTATGGAGAGGCTTTGCCATAGAGACGTTCACAAAATCGCGTTGTAGAGACGCGAAGAGTTACGCCCAGTGTGCAGGAACTGCCTTATTTTGGATACTGTTATTATGCATTTGTACATTATGTATATTTCTTTGTATGACTGTTTCTTAATTTCAAAGGTGTTTTCATAAATACATGGAAAAGATTTTTTTTTCGATTTTACACTTCAACGATATTTAATAACGATGAATGAGAACAGCACAATGCTACTCTGCGATAATAATCGTCTTCCACTGATGCATGACTAGTCTTGACAGCAGGAAAACATTTAAATCCGCCATTCGAATGCCACAGTCGATCATCCTGACAATCGTCAGACTTGGATGATAAATAGTCCCTGAGCCAGGATTACATCTCTCATTAGAAAGTTGTCAGAGAGTTTTGAGCATATTTTCAGTTACTGCCAAACTATTGCTCTTCTCTTGAACTTTTGTGCAGAAAACTGTGTATATTAAGTGCTGGAACACTGAAGATAAATTCTATAATACAAATGGAACTTTCTTGAGCCGGGACTGCCCTCAGTTTGTAACGAATGAAGTATACATAAATCAGCAGTTGGGAGTTACAACTCTGCGTCCCATGCTCAAACTTGTTTCGACTAGTAGTTTTTCTTTTGTCATATGTTTAAAATTTCTCTCTGCGTCATTCTGCTACTTTATAATCGTCGTTAAAATGTGAATCCTTGTCGTAGATTCCAGATCCGCAAAACAGCACATCGCTCATCGCTCAATGCTGAGAAAAATTCGTCGTAAATAAACAGCCAAAATTGCATCGTCATTCATTCTGTTGGTCGCAGTGGAGCACCGGAAATTTATACCAAAAAAAGACTCTACTTTCACGTAAACTATTTATTGCTTTCAAAGTTACAAGCTCTAATACTGGACGAAACAAAATAACAGCACAATGCAACTCGCGTCTTCTCTATGAACATAATTTCTCCACGAACATACAAAAACTAGGGTAAAATTCATTGCACTAGGCTTTCTACAAATGCTACTACGTCATTTTGGCGTCACGCGCAATATCGACATTCGGTGCAACAAGCGCCATATTCATTTTGGCATATTTGCATGTTTTACATAATAACTTGCAGTATGCCGAGCCAGAGCAACGGCGCATTGAAAATTTACCACGAACTCGTCACCATTACCATTAAATGTCGAGTTAATAACACATCAAGAGATACTATAATAACCAAGACAGGAGACTGAAATCTCACGACCAAGCGCTAGCGTAAAGGGTAATGTGGTGATTTACGAGGTCGAAGGGTTTGGGTTAGCACTCAGCTACCTGTTTTTTTTTTTCATGATCGCGTTGTTAACAGATGCTGGGACTTCCTTGTGAACATAATACAATTATGATCTGCAATATTCGATACTATTCACATTTCTAACTGATTAGAGAACGAAGGATGAAATAAATATTTGGCGGTTTTTGGGTGTGTGGTCACGCAGTAACCTATGAGGACAACTTGAACTGCTACGATTAAAACGAGCTCCAATAAAGTTCATATTCTTCCTTCTTACAAATATTGGGTGTTTATTTCCAAATATGTGGCGATTTCCGATTGCGTGGTTAGGCAGGAAACTAAGACAACAGCTTTAATTCCTACGAATGAAACGAACAGCCATAAAACTCATATTTTTCCTTTTCAAAAATATTTAGCTGTTTATTTTCGAACACGTGGCGATTTTCGAGTGTGTGGTTGGGCAAGAACCTAAGAGGACAGCTCATATTGCTGCGAATGAAGCGAGGATATTGTTCAAATGGTTCAAATGTCTCTGAGCACTATGAGACTTAACTTCTGAGGTCATCAGTCTCCTAGAACTTAGAACTAGTTAAACCTGACTAACCTAAGGCCATCACACACATACATGCCCGTGGCAGGATTCGAACCTGCGACCGCAGTGGTCCCAGGGTTCCAGACTGTAGCACCTAGAATCGCTCGGCCACTCCGGCCGGCATTCATATTGTTCCCTGTCACAAAGTCGATAGCAATTCACGTGGTTGTCGATACAGCGTGTGACGTCAAAACGACGTCATGTTTTCAGAATGTCTTGTGAGTTGAGTGCTACCTCAAAAAATTATGCAGTATTCGGCTTCGCTGGTGCGTCACAGGTTTCGTCAGCAGGGAGATCTTCAAAATGCCAAACCAAATCCCTCTCATATATGCTTTAGATGAACTGTGGTGGGAGGACCAGTTACAGGAGAAGGAGCATCGCGACCTCAAAACTCCCAGGGAAGAAGCGCGCCGCTTTACTGGCCGAGAACGTCCGTCTGTTTATCTGTGGCGCCGACGCCGGCCGTCTCCATGGCAACGGCTGCGCTGCCTCCTCGGAGGAAGCGAGGCAATCGATAGGGAGGAGCAGAGCGAGCTCGCCGCGCCGCTACAACTTCAGTTTAATTTACACAATGGGGGCCGTGCTTGGTTAACCGATAAACTTACTCTGCGCTGTGCTGGGCTGTGCGGCCTGGCGAGGCGCTGTTGGAGGAGGAGGAGGAGGAGGAGGAGGGGGAGGGAAAGGGGGGGGGGCGTGGGCCAGCCGTGGGCCAGGCGTGGGCGTGGCAGGTTTATGCCGTTCCGGGGACCGACAAATACCGCAGAGTTTTGCCGCCGCCGCTGCTGCCGCGCCGTTAATTTGCGGAGACGTGTGTGCGATAATTCCCCCCCCCCCCCCCTCTTGTTTCGGTTTTTCCGTTCTTCAGGGCGCCAAATTTGTGCTAAATGCCCTCTCGGGAGAGCCTGGCCCACAATTTGGGCCAGCGAGATTGCGCGGGCCAGCCGCTGCCCACGTTTGCAGCGTCGCTTCCTCCCAGTAAACACTGCTCGCAAACACACAGAGGACACGCGAAAATTAAGGCCATTCTTGTTGTTTGGTTTTTAAGCAATATCGCACTGAATCCGTAATTACTGGAGTCAGTAGAGCTCCATCTAGCGCCCTCTGTGTGTTGTCTCAGCTGCGAACTTGTGGCCCAATAGTCAGATATGGACAATATTCTTACAACGAGCAATTTCGTTCAATGACTGCATTAATGTACTGAGAATTTTAAGTTTTAAATTAACTGAATAACAATGATCAAATTAATTAGGAAATAACGCATATGTACTAGAATTAAACATAAAGTTTAAAATATTGTCTCCAAAAATTAACATTACTTAATTAAGTTTTTGTTTCCACGAAGCGACTCGTCCGCAGTCCTGGTACACAATTACGAGGGCAGTTCAATAAGTAATGCAACACTTTTTTTTTTCTCGGCCAATTTTGGTTGAAAAAACCGGAAATTTCTTGTGGAATATTTTCAAACATTCCCGCTTCGTCTCGTATAGTTTCATTGACTTCCGACAGGTGGCAGCGCTGTACGGAGTTGTTAAAATGGCGTCTGTAACGGATGTGCGTTGCAAACAACTGGCAGTGATAGAGTTTCTTTTGGCGGAAAACCAGGGCATCTCAGATATTCATAGGCGCTTGCAGAATGTCTACGGTGATCTGGCAGTGGACAAAAGCACGGTGAGTCGTTGGGCAAAGCGTGTGTCATCATCGCCGCAAGGTCAAGCAAGACTGTCTGATCTCCCGCGTGCGGGCCGGCCGTGCACAGCTGTGACTCCTGCAATGGCGGAGCGTGCGAACACACTCGTTCGAGATGATCGACGGATCACCATCAAACAACTCAGTGCTCAACTTGACATCTCTGTTGGTAGTGCTGTCACAATTGTTCACCAGTTGGGATATTCAAAGGTTTGTTCCCGCTGGGTCCCTCGTTGTCTAACCGAACACCATAAAGAGCAAAGGAGAACCATCTGTGCGGAATTGCTTGCTCGTCATGTGGCTGAGGGTGACAATTTCATGTCAAAGATTGTTACAGGCGATGAAACATGGGTTCATCACTTCGAACCTGAAACAAAACGGCAATCAATGGAGTGGCGCCACACCCACTCCCCTACCAAGAAAAAGTTTAAAGCCATACCCTCAGCCGGTAAAGTCATGGTTACAGTCTTCTGGGACGCTGAAGGGGTTATTCTGTTCGATGTCCTTCCCCATGGTCAAACGATCAACTCTGAAGTGTATTGTGCTACTCTTCAGAAATTGAAGAAACGACTTCAGCGTGTTCGTAGGCACAAAAATCTGAACGAACTTCTCCTTCTTCATGACAACGCAAGACCTCACACAAGTCTTCGCACCCGAGAGGAGCTCACAAAACTTCAGTGGACTGTTCTTCCTCATGCACCCTACAGCCCCGATCTCGCACCGTCGGATTTCCATATGTTTGGCCCAATGAAGGACGCAATCCGTGGGAGGCACTACGCGGATGATGAAGAAGTTATTGGATGCAGTACGACGTTGGCTCCGACATCGACTAGTGGAATGGTACCGTGCAGGCATACAGGCCCTCATTTCAAGGTGGCGTAAGGCCGTAGCATTGAATGGAGATTACGTTGAAAAATAGTTTTGTGTAGCTAAAAGATTGGGGAATAACCTGGTGTATTTCAATGCTGAATAAAACAACCCCTGTTTCAGAAAAAAAATGTGTTGCATTACTTATTGAACTGCCCTCGTAAATCACTGCGCCGTTCGACCGGCATCATATAAAGTCTCGAGAGAGCTCTTTCAAAGCGAAGCAGCCCAGTTGTAAAGTGAAATATCGTGCGGTAATTCGTTATCGGCAGCATCGGAAACGTTCCAGCTGTGTCGGACAATCCAGATGACATGATTAACGTTTGGATTGGTATGACAGAACTGCAGCTATTCTGATGCCGCCGAAAACTACTCACAAAAAACCACTTAGTATCTTGTTTTGGCTCCTCTAGTGGCGTACTGCCGCTCGTCACTTACAACGTGCACCAAGATTATACGAATGTTTGTGCACTCAATTTTTATTTATTTTTATTTACACATCAAGTTCCGTAGGACCAAATTGAGGAGCAAATCTCCAAGTTGATGGAACGTGTCAGTACATGAAATTACAACATAAAAGTAATAACAGATAAAAATAAAATGTTTATGAATCCGAAAAAAGTCAGTCCATAAGTTTAAGTAAACGCAATCAACAATAGAACAAGAGTTAGCTTAATTTCCCAAGGAACTCCTCGATAGAGGATTTGAAAGCGAGTGGATTACTGCTAAGATTTTTGAATTCGAGTGGTAGCTTATTGAAAATGGATGCAGCAGTATATTGCACACCTTTATGCACAAGAGTTGAGGAAGTCCGGTCCAAATGCAGGTTTGATTTCTGCCGAGTATTAACAGAGCAAAAGCTGCTTATTCTTGGTAATAAGCTAATACTGTTAACAAGAAATGACAGTAAGGAATGAGGCCAATGTCGAAATACCCAGACTCGTGAACAGAGGTCGACAAGAGGTTCGTGAACTTAAACCACGTCTTGCCCGAACCGCCCGTTTCTGAGCCAAAAATATCCTTTTAGAATGCGAAGAGCTACCCCAAAATACGATACCATACGATATAAGCGAATGAAAATAAGCAAAGCAGACTAATGTTCGCGTCGAACGATCACTCACTTCAGATACGGTTCGATTAGTAAAAATGGCAGCATTAAGTCTTTGAACAAGATCCTGAACGTGGGCTTTCCACGACAGTTTACTACTTATGTGAACACCTAGAAATTTGAACTGTTCAGTTTCGTTAATCATATGCCCATTCTGTGCAAATAAAAAGTCAGGTTTTTTTTAACTTGTGTGTTAGAAACCGTAAAAACTGAGCCTTACTGTCTTAATTACGTAACTTTAATTTTCGGAGACGATAATTAAAGTTATATGAGTACCCTAGTATAAATGGGGTGGTTACAATTAAACCTTCGTTAATTGAGCCAGTGCACACACAAAACTACAAGCCGTGCGGGTACCCAACTTTGTAGGATTGGTGTTCAGACGGTGCGCTGCAGGATTTGCGTTTTTAGTAGCGTTAGTGGCACGACTTGCCGTTAGGCGCCGGTGTGGTAGGCGGCGCACGTTTGAAACACAAGCGTCAGTACGCATTACAGTTACAGACAGTCGACAAGGGTATGGACAAGGTGAGCAGGGCTTTACTCGTAAAGGTGGTTTATCAAAATAACTAACAGTGCTGGTGCTCTGCGCGAGTATAGAAGCATTAAAGGAACACGGAGAGGTCGTCTTTCCTCACCAGGGTTGAAGAACATGATTCGGAAGTTCGAATTAACTGGTAATTTTGGAACTGCTCGTGGGAGAGGCCGACGCCAATTGTGCCACTATTACCTTGGCTGAGAATGCTGGACGCAGTATGTGCAGTGCACACGAGCTGTGTCACGACAGCTGAACATTTCACGGTCCACCGTTCAAAAAGTACAGCGAACAGTTGTCAAATGGTGTCTCTAGTGCGAATCCAGGCCGTCGTGGATGCACATGGTCGTCCCACTGTAATCTGGAAAGAAAACATGATACGCAAATAACGAATATTACCCTCTCATGTGGAAATTCTTTCAGTGGTTTATTCCGGATGTCCTTACAAATGTCTACACAAAGCTTTTTATCCCATTATCTCTCGTTCATCATGGGGCCCTCTCAAGTAGCCAAAGTTTGCTTATAACCATCGTATACGAAGTGAGACGCTAAAGAGGTAATACTTCTCGTATTTACTGGACGATTCAGAATATCGAACGAGTCTTGTAAGAAATTATAGTGCGCAGCGGGGTTTGTAATTTTGTATACGGCCAGTACTACTAATTCTTGTAACTGTTTGTATAGCGTAACGCGCTACCACGTGAGACGGAAACCATATCCAACCACTACGGCGGATAAACAACAATCGCTGGTGTACTGACCATTCCGAGAGTGGTTTTTAGGAGGGTCCCCACGATCGTTTACGCAAATACTGGGCTGTTCCCCATTTGCTGTCTCAGAAAATACAACACACACACAAACACACACGCAGTTGGTGGTAAGTTCCTGTGGAACCAAACTGCTGAGGTCATCGGTCCCTAGGCTAACATAATACTTAATCTAATTTAAACTAACTTCCGGTAAGGACAACGAACAAACTCATGCCCGAGGAAGGACTCGAACCTCCGACGGGGGGAGCCGCGCGAACCTTGGCAAGGCGCCTAAGACCACGCGGCTACCCCATGCGGCACACACACACAGTTTAAATATGGCAACACATAGAATAAAGACTGCACAACTCACAGAGAGACGGCGCACACGACTTCTCTCCCTTAGGTAAGTGAAGACTGCGGTGAAACGAAGGGCATCTGATCGTAAAAATAATTTTGACGAAAGTTGAGTACAGTGAAGCCAATTCTAGACAGGGTAAACGCCAACGAAAAGAAGAAGAAGACTATATTAATACTTGTATTAACAAAATATTAAAGGAAGAATGATTTTGCAGATGGAACGGTGTGCTTTTTTTAACGGCATTTGTAAGCTATCGAAAAGAAAAGCACCCTTTAGTATTGGTGTTGAAACTTTGCTACAGCGTTCGAGAAATGTGTCATATATCAAATTCAAGGCGGCCAGAATACGATAATGCGGTACAAACGCATCCAAACTTAGCCATCATGGCAGTCTCCATTGTCATATGAAGCAACAAGATACGTGCAGGGTAGTAAGATAAAATCTTATTTCCTTCTCTACTTTACCTTATGTACAAGATATAGATTCAACTAAGAGTTTTGTAAATGTAACTACACCCTAATATTTTGGGTAATAGAAGGATATTAGGAATACTATTTTAAATACGTTCAAATGGTTCAAATGGCTCTGAGCACTATGGGACTTAACTGCTGTGGTCATCAGTCCCCTAGAACTTAGAACTAGTTAAACCTAACTAACCTAAGGACATCACAAACATCCATGCCCGAGGCAGGATTCGAACCTGCGACCGTAGCGGTCGTGCGGTTCCAGACTGCAGCGCCTTTAACCGCACAGCCACTTCGGCCGGCTTTAAATACGTACATGATGCCATTTTATATTTATGTTGCTTATTACGACGGAGTCTCGCATGAAAATCCTGCTTGGCCATGTTTACACCGGCCGCTGTGGCCGAGCGGGTCTAGGCGCTTCAGTCCGGAACTGCGCGCCTGTTACGGTCGCAGGTTCGAATCCTGCCTCGGTCATGGATGTGTGTGATGTCCTTAGGTTAGTTAGGTTTAAGTAGTTGTAAGTCTAGGGGACTGATGACCACAGATGTTAAGTCCCATAGTGCTTTGAGTCTCTTTTTATGTGCCATGTTTACGCCGCAGTAGTGGCTTCCGGCTGCCTTGCGAATTTCCATTGTCGTGCAACGCCTGGCAACTATTTGAGTCGCATATTTCAGAAGAGAACCAGACGCTTCTGCATTGGCGTTTGTGAACTGAATGGAGGTCTTGCGTATTTTTCTTTGCGTTTGGGGTAAATTCTGCATTTACATTCAGTATGATATTTTATAGAGCTGGGACCTTGCCACTAGTATTTCTTGCACTGCTTCCTACTTCATTGAAGGATACTAGAGAAAAACAGTACCCCCTATGCTTCTGCACATGCCACAATAACTCACAGTATACCATTGTGGTTCTTATGCCGTAATTCGTACAGGTGTACACATGTTCTCAAAACGTCGAGTAAAGCCTTCGCGGTGTGTAATCTCAAAACGTTAATCTCCTCAAAAAAATTGTCGAAAGATAAGCCGTAGGGACTTCAAATAAATTCATAATTTCGTCTAGAACGTACTCGTGAAGGCATAAGCAAAGTAAACTTCGACACATAACCCAGAGAATGGAACAGATTGATAGGACATGTGTTAAGATATCAACGAACACTTTCTCTGGCACTAGAAGGAGACGCAAAACACAACAATTAGAGATTAGAATATATTCAGCAAATAACTAAGGATATTGCGTGTACATTTTAGCCTGAGATGAAGAGATTGTTGCGAGACTGGAAATCGTGGGCGGCGCATGATCTCTTTGGAATACGCTGCGAGCCGTCACTGTCGGCACGAATGCGAACTTCTCGAGCCGACGGCAGCTCGTCAACAAGCGGAGAGCTCGACCCCGGAAGAGGCAACGGAGAGATGAGGCGAGTCAGTGTGGCCAGCAGGCGGACTACAAAGCACGGCGCGAGGAGAGGCACTCGTCCGAGACAGTTGTGAACAGCGTTAAGAACTATCGGGCCACATCAACGCCTGAGTCAGTGACTCTGTCCATGCCATGATTCGCGTGCGCCTTTTGTCATGACGTTCTGCACTGTCCGCTTCGATAACCACGCCAGCTCATCCGCTCCCGCTGGCGAAGCTACTAGAGAATCACTCTGAAGACCGATGGCAAAAAGGAATAAAAAGCAGATAGATAACAAACTGACGGCAAAACAGAAGTACTGTTGATTTATGTTGGCAGTCATGAGAGTCACAAAAATTCGAAGAAGTGCTAAATTTTAACGTCCCATCGACAAGGGTATCGTCAGGAGGGCCCAAGGGATCTGTGATAGGATGGCTCTTATTTTCTATATACATTATTTATCCGACGGACAGGGTGGGCAGCAAGCTGTCGTAGTCTGCCGCTGGTAGCATGGCGGACGGGAAGGTATAGTCACTGAGTGACTGTAGGGGAGGGTACAAGATGACGTAGCCAAATTTTTAGTTTTTGTGATGAATGACAGCTATATCTAAATACGGAAGAATGTAAGTTAATTCAGTTGAATAGGAAAAACAAATCCGTTATGTTCGAATGCAGCATTAGTAGTGTACTGATTGACTCAGTCGGGTAGTTTAAATGTCTGGGCGTAACGTTGCAAAGCGATGTGAAAAGGGACGAGCACGTGAGGTTTGTGTATGGGAAGGCGAATGGTTGACTTTCGGTTTATTATCAGAATATTGGGAAACTGTTGCTCAGTTGTAAAGGAGATTGTATTTATGACGCTGGTGCGACCTGTTCTTGACTACTGCCCGAGTGTTTGGGATCCGCACTAGGTCAGGTTAAAGGAAGTCATAGAAATAGTTCAGAGGCGGGCTGTGGGATTTGTTGCCGGTAGGTTCGAACAACTGGCAAGTGTTACGCAGAGGCTTCGGGAATTCAAATGGGAATCCCTGGAGGCAAGGCGACGTAATTTCGAGGAGCGCTATAGAGAAATTTTAGAGAACCGTCATTTCAACCCGACTACAGAACGGGCCTACTGCCGCCAACATACATTTGCTTAAGGATCGTGAAGATAAGATATGAGAAATTAGGGCTCATAGGGAGGCATATACAGGGTGGTTCATTGATCGAGACCGGGCCAAATATCTCACGAAATAAGCGTCAAACGAAAAAACTACAAAGAACGAAACTCGTCTACCTTGAAGGGAGAAACCAGATGGCGCTATGGTTGGCCCGCTAGATGGCGCTGCCATAGGTCAAACGGATATCAACTGCGTTTTTTTTTTTAAATAGGAACCCCCTATTTTTTATTACATATTCGTGTAGCACGTAAAGAAATATGAATGTTTTAGTTGGACCACTTTTTTCTCTTTGTGATAGATGGAGCTGTAATAGTCACAAACATATGGCTCACAACTTTAGACGAACAGTTGGTAACAGGTAGGTTTTTTAAATTAAAATACAAACCGTAGGTACGTTTGAACATTTTATTTCGTTTGTTCCAGTGTGATACATGTACCTTTGTGAACTTATCATTTTTGAGAACGCATGTGTTCGGCTGGTCCCGGTGGAGCTTCGAGTCCTCCTTCGGGCATTGGTGTGGGTGTTTGTCCTTAGGATAATTTAGGTTAAGTAGCGTGTAGGCTTAGGGACTGATGACCTTAGCAGTTAAGTCCCGTAAGGTTTCACACAAATTTGAACATTTTTTTGAGAACGCATGCTGTTACAGCGTGATTACCTGTAAATACCACACTAATGCAATAAATGCTCAAAATTATGTCCCTCAACCTCAATGCATTTGGCACGTGACGACATTCCTCTCAACAGCGAGTAGTACGCCTTCCGTAATGTTCGCACATGCATTGAAAATGCGCTGACGCATGTTGTCAGGAGTTGTCGGTGGATCACGATAGCAAATATCCTTCAACTTTCCCCGCAGAAAGAAATTCGGGGACGTCAGATCCGGTGAACGTGTGGGCCATGGTATGGTGCTTCGACGACCAATCCACATGTCATCAAATGTGGTATTCAGTACCGCTTCAACCGCACGCGAGCTATGTGCTGGATATCCATCATGCTGGAAGTACATCGCCATTGTGTCATGCAGTGAAACATCTTGTAGTAACATCGGTAGAACATTACGTAGGAAATCAGCATACATTGCACCATTTAGATTGCCATCGATAAAATGGGGGCCAATTATCCTTCCTCCTATAATGCCGATCCAAACATTAACCCGCCAAGGTCGCTGATTTTCCACTTGTCGCAGCCATCGTGGATTTTCCGTTGCCTAATAGTGCATATTAAGCCGGTTTACGTTACCGCTGTTTGTGAATGACGCTTCGTCGCTAAATAGAACGCGTGCAAAAAATCTGTCATCGTCCCGTAATTTCTCTTGTGCCCAGTGGCAGATCTGTACACGACGTTCAAAGTCGTCGCCATGCAATTCCTGGTGCATAGAAATATGGTACGGGTACAATCTATGTGGATGTAGCATTCTCAACACCGATGTTTTTGAGATTCCCGATTCTCGCGCAACTTGTCTGCACTGGAGGAATGTTACGTGATACCACGTACTTATACGTTTCTGACTATTACAGCGCCATCTATCACAAAGTGAAGTAAGTGGTCTAACTAAAACATTCATTTTTCTTTACGTACTACACAAATATGTACTAAGAAATGGGGGTTCCTATTTAAAAAAGCGCTGTTGATATCCGTTTGACCTATGGCAGCGCCATCTAGCGGGCCAACCATAGCGCCATCTGGTTTCCTCCCTTCAAGCTAGACGAGTTTCGTTCTTTGTAGTTTTTTCGTTTCATGCCTATTTCGAGAGATATTTGGCCCGGTCACGATCAATGGACCACCCTGTAGACAGTGGTTTTGCCCTGGCTGTATTTGCTAGTAAACAGTAAAAGACACGACTAGTAGTGGTAAATGGTACCCTCCGCCACGCACTGTGCTGTGGCTTGCGGAGTATGTTTGTAGATGCAGATGTAGACGGATTTCATGGTAGATTTGATGAAGGATTGGGTAGAAAATTAGCCGTGTCCTTTTCAAAGCAAACGTCGTGGCCTTTGCCCTGAGCGATTTAGGGAAACCACAGAAAATCTAAATCAGCGTCTATAAACAGCTGCACTGCCGAATCCGAGTCCATTATCTTACCACTGCACAACCTGCCTCAGTAATGGAAATTCGAGGCTTTACTCTTACTTACTCCCGTGCCGTAAATGAAGACTGGACACGTACTCTTGCTTGTCTAAAGAGCCAACGTAGCATTCTTCCGTACTGCGATCAGGCCCTGAAGCCAACGCGATGTCGACGGCCGGTCGTGTTGTCTTATGCCATGTGACGTCACGTGGATGCGGTACGGAGGGACATGTGGCCAGCGCACCGCTCTGCTAGCCGTGCCGGCCGCAGTAGCCGAGCGGTTCTATGCGCTTCAGTCTGGAACCGCGCTGCTGCTACGGTCGCAGGTACGAATCCTGCCTCGGGTATGGATGTGTGTGATGTCCTTAGGTTGGTTATGTTTAAGTAGTTCTAAGTTCTAGGGGACTGATGACCTCAGATGATAAGTCCCATAGTGCTTGGAGCCATTTGAATTTTTTTTTTCCCAGCCGTTGTCGGCTTCCCAGACTTTCTCATTCAAGTAGCTCCTCGACTGGCGTCACGAGGCTGAGTGAACCCCGTTCCAATCCACCCGCCAAGGATAAGCCCTCGCTGTCATCGGGAACTGAACCCGGGTCCTCTGCTTGAGATTCAGATGTGCTGACCATCCGGCTACCTACGCAAACTATTCTTACGTACTCACTCGAGAAAAGCTAAGAATGAATGAAGTGACTGGGTGGGAACCCAGTTGTCCCCGTAACCGAGAAGGGAATTTTACAGGCGTCAACTTGTCCGGTGCCCTGACAGGAGGTATCACCGATATCTTGCTGCATGTGTTTAATAATGTAGGCTAACAGGATGTTCCAGGCATTTATCTAATCTTATCATTATGATATTAATGCAAACATCTACAGTGTCATGCAGATAATAATCTGTTAGCTTAAATGATAAATACCCTCTCTACAACAATCTCATCCAGTTATACGTTACAATAAGGTCTTTGTGTAAGAACTTGACATAATTTTACTTTACCTGCACATTCATGAAAATTATAATGGACTCCTAGAATCCTGGGAAGAGAGCACTAGATGGACAGATTACAAACAGTAAACAGATACCAGCAAATAACAAACATGCGCGTTATTTGAGGTTATTTATGTGAGAGATACCAGCTGCGCCGGCCGCGGTGGCCGAGCGGTTCTAGGCGCTAGAGGCTGGAACCGCGTGACCACTACGGTCGCAGGTTCGAATCCTGCCTCGGGCATGGATGTGTGTGATGTCCTTAGGTTAGTTAGGTTTCAGTAGTTCTAAGTTCTAGGGGACTGATGACTGACCACTGCAGTTAAGTCCCATAGTGCTCAGAGCCATTTGAACCATACCAGCTGCGTTAAATATTCAGCATCTGGACGTGGTCATGACATGCTATGTAGATCCTACACGTCAATTATATTTGTAAATTTTGAAAGTTATGAAGAAAAAAGTTTGTTTAGTATTCCGCTCGAAAAAGATGAAATGGACAAAATTCAATAATGTATTTAAGTAATTTATTTCTTAATTAATTCAAAGGCAACGATGATGCCTGTTGAAAACTGAAAGGATTGTTCACGCTTTATACGTGGGTCAATTGTAGAATAGTCCTGGGCCACTAAACGAGGTCACTGTATTAATAAACAACCGAAGTATTGGGAAGGAAACATGACAGTGAAGCGAGGTTTCGAGAAGATATGAATGGATAATGATGGGAATGAAGCCGCCTATCGGAGAGACCAAGACAGTGAGAAGTCTTTCTCGTCGCCGCAATGTATATCGTACGCGAACACCGTACAGCGTTAGGAAGGAATTGGCTTTCTTTCTGGTGGTGCTCAGATCTTATTCCTATTCTGCGGTCAAGATATCGGTCAAGCAATGCCGACCCATTGTTGGTTAGCAATTTTTCCTGCCCCGGTTACGCATGCATACAGAACTTGCGTGCAGAGACTGTGTGAGACCAGGAAAAGTGGTGAATGAGACCTGGGAAATAACGTTTCTTTTCATTTTTGGTCATGCGTTTACGTGACATCAGCAGTCGTAGAATAATCATTATTTCGTTCCTAAACGCAACGAAAGTTTGACTAAAATTCATTTGATGCGGTCGCCCACTCCGAGTTCTATTAGACACATTGAGATTAGCACCGCCGTTTCCTTTATCACGAGCACGAACAGCCCAACGTCGCACATTATTGATGTCGATAAATCATACAGTCATCACCGTACACAGCTTTCATTTTTATATGAATTTCAATTGGAGGCACGGTGTTTGTCACGCACCGACGTAGTTACGTTACACACAGCCACGTTACGCGCTTCAATTTGGAGCTCTCTAGTGTCAGAGGGCTGCAACTTGCGTCAGTGAAGCGAGAACGTCGACCGATTAATATGCATGATAAGTCAGATCTCAGACGATATTGGGAACGGAATAAAAAGTCCAGAGGCATTACTTTGCAGCACGCTCTAGTCTACAGTACGATTCTGATGTTACGGCGTGGACAATTACTGTAGAGCTACGCCGCTACTCTGTAAAATACTTCGAAATGCGTGCTACGGGTGTGCTTACCATCATACCGTACAATAAGGTTACTTACCGTCATATTCACAGATGGTGTGGGGGTAGAAGATTATCGTTAAATTCATGTGCGAGACTTTGTTGGCTGTGGCGTTAGAAGCACGGTAAATTTTATGTCTGGGTCTCACCTCGACCACCACGACACCACAGAGTCAAATGCAGTTGTTAAAAAAATGGTTCAAATGGCTCTGAGCACTATGGGACTTAACTTCTGAGGTCATCAGACCCCTAGAACTTAGAACTACTTAAACCTAACTAACCTAAGGACATCACACACATCCATGCCCAAGGCAGGATTCGAACCTGCGACCGTAGCGGTCGCGCGGTTCCAGACTGTAGCGCCTAGAACCGCTCGGCCACCTCGGCCAGCCAAATGCAGTTGTTCCCAGAGTCCTTATTTCTCTTACAAGAAAGCAAAATCTTAACTCCTACGGTGCAATGTAAACAATGGGACATAAATCGGACTATTCCTTCTAGCGTTAACTAATTTCTTCCACGTGAAAAAAATTTTCTGTAATTTTAAATTCCAAGCTGCGCTGTGTTCTAATCCACATCTAAGTTGGGCCGTGAATCAAACTGGCTGGATGATTTGATTTTGCAGGTCGGATGAAACCAAGCGCACACCACCTCGGATATAGTGCGCTGAGTAAAGATTTCTGAATCCAGACCAACGTTTCAGGTGTTGCCTTCTCTTCCTTAAGTGCTAGCTAAGCATCTATGATTTCATCTCATACAGTGGTGTTAATTTTACTGTCAGGCCCATGAGCGAGGTTTTATTTTCAGCCAGATTGTGTATCGATGGTACATTAAAATGTAATTCTCACTGTTTTTTCTGTTTGCTTCAATAGTGCAACACACCAAACACATTTATCTAATGAACGTACAAGAAACACTTTGCGAACCATTGTGAAACTGATAGGAGGCGGTACTTAGCATTAGGGCTTCGTACCGTTCCAACGTGTATGGAGCAAAAAAGAAAAGATTGCTTAAATGCGTCTGCGCTCACTGCAGTTAGTTTAGTTTTGTCTTCGTAGTCCCTAAGGAAGCGATTCGTAAGGGCACGAGTTTTATTTCTAGATTCTCCATTTCAAATTGGTTCCTGAAACTATCTACAAAATAATTGGCTTCGATCGCCACCCAGTTCAGGTTTTTCAGCATTTCAGTAGCATTCTCCCATGGTTCAATGAAACTGGTGACCGTTTGTGTTCCTTAAATACGTTCAATACCCCCAGTTAGCCCTGTTTAGTATGGCTCCAGCACACTTGAGCAATATGACAAGATGGGATACACAAATAAAATCAAATGGCTCTGAGCACTATGGGACGTAACATCTGAGGTCATCAGTCCCCTAGAACTTAGAACTAGTTAAACCTAACTAACCTAAGTGTGGTGTCACCGCCAGACACCACACTTGCTAGGTGGTAGCCTTTAAATCGGCCACGGTCCATTAGTATACGTTGGACCCGCGTGTCGCCACTGTCAGTGATTGCAGACCGAGCGCCACCACACGGCAGGTCTGGAGAGACTTCCGAGCACTCGGCCCAGTTGTACAGCCGACTTTGCTAGCGATGCTACACTGACAAATACGCTCTCATTTGCCGAGACGATAGTTAGCATAGCCTTCAGCTACGTCAGTTGCTACGACCTAGCAAAGGACCATTGCCAGTTTATATTGAGATTATGTATACACAAGAGCGATGTCCACCAATTATGGATTAAAGTTAAGTATTACATCAACTACGTACTTTATTTGCTACTATTAATTCCCTTAACTGTTCCAGACCTCACGCCAGTCTGCGTGAGCTAAGCGCGTGCCTTTCGGCTTCCTCTCATAGTGACTTGGCTGTCTTGCCAAGTCACAACACTAAAGACATCACACACATCCATGCCCTAGGCAGGATTCCAACCTGCGACCGTAGCAGTCACGTGGTTCCGGATTGAAGCGCCTAGAACCGCACAGTCACCGCGGCCGGCGATGCACAAATGTTTTGTAGCCAGTCTCCTTTGTATGCTGCGTTTTCTCAGTATTCTGCCAATGGAACGAAGTCTACCACCTGCTCTGCCTACGACTAAGCCGATGCGATAGTTCCATTTTATATCCCTACAAAATATTACATCCAGATATTTGTAAGAGTTTGCTGGTATCATTTGTGTCTCGTTGGGTTTGCAGTCATACGATACTATTTTTCAACGTTTTTTAGAGACCACAGCCTTACTTTTCTGTACATTTAAAGCAAGCTGTCAGTCCTCGAACCGTTTTGAAATCTTATCAAAATATGAGTGTATATTTGAGCAGTTTATTTCAAATATTTTCCGTTACATATAGTTGGATCAACTGCAAAAGTCTGAAGTTACTACCAATATTCTCTGCCATGTCATTTATGACTTTACCGAACAGCAAGGACGCCGATACACTTTCTTGGGCACGCTTGACTCTCCATCGGGGATAACATACTGCGTCCACCCTACAACAAATCGTCAGTTGTCGTGTTATACGGGTTATGTATGAAAAAAAAAACTATTTCGAGATTGTTTCTGGAATGTTCCAGTCGTCAATAACAGCACAAATAACGGCTGTTTGTGAAGATCTCAAAGTGCTTATAACGAATAATTAGTTGATTGTAAACTGTCAAGGTATTTTTGATACAGTGCAAAATGTTATTTTAATACTTTACTACCAACTCTCAGTAAACACGTACAGTCGTCATATTTAATAATTACGTCTTTAATTATGATTTTCCTCCTTTCCGAGTAGCACATTGCTTAAAAGTGGAAATAATGTAACGAAGTAAATATGCTTTTAACGACAGTTCATGTATTGCACAAATAATTCTCAGTCATGAAAAAGACATGTCTTATTCCAGCGATGTAGAGAGAGAAAATACACCTTTTACGGGAAAAATGAAAATCATCGACTTCAGTTATTTTCATACATACTGCCTAATTTTCATTCCGGGGCGTACATGCGAGACGCTAGCTTGCGGGAGAGATACAGGAGCCAAATCCGGATCAAATCCGCGCGGTGGATTGGTGATCGTGAGTTGTGCGCCGGCTAGTGTGTCTGTGTTTTTTTGCCGGTTTTCCTTGCTCTTTTATGAAAGTGTCAACCTTGTCCTCAAATTCCTCCTCAGAAAATACTATACATGAACTGTCAAAATACGATCACACACTGAACAAAGTTTACACAATTCACAGATAGGTGACGCCCACAACTTCTCTGACTTCCGTCCGCAAAATTAATAAAATAAATTTCCTAAAATTTGAGTACAACTTCGACCCCACATATACTGAGGTGACAAAAGTCATGGGATTTCTCCTAATATTGTGTCGGACCTCCTTGTGCTCGACATACAGCAGTAACTGGACGTGGCACGGAGTCAACAAGCTATTGAAAGTTGAAACACGTATGTATTCAGTACCAGCGATGGCGAGGCATGACAGAATCTCTGACCAGAGAGTTGTTTATCGTTGCTAGTCTGCGCTTGACTGCGCGAGAGTTCAGTTCCAAGTTGGACGCTGTTGCGTGTTGGACTCAATTGTGAGACAGTAGTCGTGTGTGAGGAGTCGGCGGGCGTCGATATGGGTCTCTGGTCAAGGTTCGGGACGAGGTATATTGTTAAATAAGGTAATGAAGCAGCATTGCGCTCAGCCAATAACATCTGTTAATTGTAATTAATTTTTTCAAGAAATGCCCCAATAATAATTTTGTTTTCAGAGCAATCGTTTTTAAGAAAAGAATCATTCCAATTGAAACAATATTTCCTATGCTTTTCATCCCAGAATCAATTTATCAGATTAGTTACTGCACAGGGCCTAAGGTCAGTGCAGCTGCCCTTATAAAATTTATCAGGTTCACCTTAACGTTAATTTTGTGGGGAGTTAACATTTTTGCACATTTTATTATCATTGAGTTTTATTACTGTGGAAAGCTAACATTTGGCTCTATTTGCATTTTCATTCAATTCATATCATTTAAAAATAATTACGGGGAGGTTACACTTGGCACGATGTCCAATTCTCATTTAAATATTTTCTTTTATTTTTGCGGGGAGGTTACAAAGTCCCCTGCAGAACTATTGAGCCACGTCCGCTCTATAGCCGTCCATAACTGCGAAAATATTGCCGGTGCAGTATTTTGCTCACGAACTGGCCTCTCGATTATTTCCCACAAATGTTTGATAGGATTCATGTCGGACGTTCTGCGTGGTCAAATCATTCGCCCAAACTGTCCAGAATGTTCTTCAAACCAATCGTTAACTACTGTGACCCAGTGACATGACATCGTTTTTAGGGAACGTGAGGTCCATGAATGGCTGCAAATGGTCTCCAGTCAGTGATCGGTTCAGTTGGACCAGAGCACCCAGTCCGTTCCATATAACATAGCTCACACCATTATGGAACCACCATCAACTTGCACAGTGCGTTGTTGAAAACTTGGGTGAATGGCTTCGTGCGGTCTGCGCGACATACGTGAACGATATCATCTCCTCTTACCAACTGAAATCGGAACCACACCACGGTTTTCCAGTCGTCTAGGGTCTAACCGATATGGTCACGAGTGCAGGAGAGGCGCTGCGAGTGACATGCTGTTAGCAAAGGCACTCGCGTCGGTCGTCTGCTGCCAAAGCCCATTAACGGCCAATTTTGCAGCATTGTCCTAACGGATACGTTGGTCGTACGTCCCACATTAATTCCTGCAGTTATTTCACGCAGTGTTGCTTGTCTGTTAGCACTGACAACTCTACGCAAATGCTACTACCCTCGTCCGCAGCTCGTGGTCGTGCGTAGCGTTCTCGCTTCCCGCGCCCGGGTTCCCGGGTTCGATTCCCGGCGGGGTCAGGGATTTTTTCTGCCTCGTGATGACTGGGTGTTGTGTGATGTCCTTAGGTTAGTTAGGTTTAAGTAGTTCTAAGTTCTAGGGGACTGATGACCATAGATGTTAAGTCCCATAGTGCTCAGAGCCATTTGAACCATTTTCTGCTACTACCATCAGTCGTTACGCACGTGGTGCTACCCCCATCTGTATATATGTATATTCATATTGCTATCCCATGACTTCTGTCTCCTTATTATAAGTGGGAAAAGAAGAAGAACGTTACACCCACCGATTCAAAAAGGGAAATTTTTCTGCAATGCGCTGGTTTAGGTTCCTTTATTTTAGGTACAGAAAAACTCAGCAGGCTTTGGATGTTTTCCACGTTGAAAATAACAGGTAAGGGGGGGGGGGGGGGGTGACTGGACTGACAGGTCAGCGAATGAAACACAGAGTGAGCTCGGTGGGTCAAGTCGGTGGAAGGGATGGCAGTTATCGCTGAAACAACTGGTTTTCGATTGTCTCGGTATTATTCCACGCCCGTTTCACCTGACTGTTAAAACCGCCTAAATAAATGTTTTGTGAAATAACCGATTTTTATTCCTGTTATTCGCTGTAATAAAAGTAGAAACCTACCTCTCTCAGTTCCAAGATATGTAAAATCAAAATATAAAATTAAGCAGACAAGTGAAAGAAACCTTAGTCTTTCGACTGTTCGCTGCTTTTGTTGAAAAGTGATAAGTGCTTGAATACTACAAAAAGTTTCCTACCTCCAATAGATTCTAATTTTTCGAAACACTGCCAAAATAACTATGTTGTAATCGGAGATCTTACCACCCTTTGTGCATTACGAGCAGTCAGTGTTAACAGTGAAAACTGAGGTTGAAGAATTCTGTTTTCACGTTAATTTGTCCGTTTTCAAGGGCTACAAGAGCAGGCGAAGGCGTATTATGTAGATACAGGCAGCTGATCAGCTACTTCCAATATTTATTGCAACTATGAATGAACTGTTGTTAAGTCTTCAATTTACTACTGCTACCATAATTTCCTTCCTTTTTTATTATTTCATAGAAATGGTGCACAAATCTGTAATGTTTTATAACAAATGAAATATTCTACTTCATGCAACGTTACTTGATAAAAATGTTTCCAGACACGGTCTGATGTTATTGTGCAATATGACAGATGCCCGGCGACGATAGCAAGAAGCTACCGCATAGATCAGGTGGGAGCAAATCTCGCACAGCGTACGTAAGCGCTTACCTTAAGACATGACACACAGCAACAGGTACATTATTCCCAAAATGAGATTTTCACTCTGCAGCGGAGTGTGCGCTCATATGAAACTCCCTGGCAGATTAAAACTGTGTGCCGGACCGAGACTCGAACTCGGGTCCTATGCGTTTCGCGGGCAAGTGCTCTACCAACTGAGCTACCCAAGCACGACTCACCACCCATCCTCACAGCTTTACTTCTGCCAGTACCTCGTCTCCTACCTTCCAAACTTTACAGAAGATCTCCTGCGAACCTTGCAGAACTAGCACTCCTGAAAGAAAGGATAATGTCGAGACATGGCTTAGCCACATCCTGGGGGATGTTTCCAGAATCAGATTTTCTCTCTGCAGTGGAGTGTTCGCTGATATGAAACTACCTGGCAGATTAAAACTGTGTGCCGGACCGAGACTCGAACTCGGAACCTCCCGAGTTCGAGTCTCGGTCCGGCACACAGTTTTAATCTGCCAGGAAGTTCCAGGTACATTATTGTCTCAGCAGTGCTGTACCAATAGTTATGCCATGTGTTTGTTGCTCTTTTTTATCGGCGTTGTTGGTAAAATAGCACTAATCGCTTTCCTGTTTGCTAAATACGAAATATTTCATCCAATCAAAATTTCACGAATAATAGTTTCTCCTTTTTAAAAACAAGTTTATTTAAAAACAAAAAAATAGTACTGCAACTACAGCTAACTGATATTTCGGTTTTTTGCTCGGTTGTTAGTAAAAACTAAAAACACCTGTTATAACCGAGACCAAATACCGAAAAATACCGGCTATTCAGAACTAAAATACCGGTATCGGTTTTAACCGGTCGGTTTTTACAATCCGCAGTCTGCGGTGGCTGGTCAGTGCGTGGGCGCGGCCTTTTCCCTGCGGCCGCAGGCGGAGATAATTTTTTAAGAGCGACGTCAAGGAGCGGCCCGCCGCCGCGGCGCAGCGGATGAGGACATCAGGCCTCGCAGAGCGGCGCGTCGCACCGCAATAATGTATCGGCCAGCGCGGCGCGGACCTGCCCGGCACAACTTGTCCGTGCGGACAGCGCCAGCTGCGGTCAGCCAAGCCGCGCCGTTTTATTTGATCCCACCCCCCCACTCCGCTCCACCCCGCCACTCTACTCCAACACCCCCCTCCACCCGGGGCTGGACTACCACCCCCTCCCCACAGTCCGGCCGGGACCTCTCCCCTGCAAGTACAAATTATACGGATTGTTTTCTGGCAGCGCCGACAATTTTATTCCTCTCTACTGAATTATACGGCTGCCGCAGAGCTTGTGGCCGGATTCTTCCTCTTTATACGGCCGTGTCTTCCTGTCTCCTCTCTCCCTCTCTCTCTCTGTCTCTCCTCTTCCCGGCTTTCCGCGGCTCGCGCCTTTCTTTTTGCTGTCACAGCTCGGTGTTAAACTCGGCTTTCATTAGGGGCTTATTTCACCGCGGAAGGAGTGCTTCCCCAGCAGCAGAGGACGCCGTCCTCACGTATTTTCGGCGCTGCGAGGCCGCACTCCCGTAGAAACAGCACGAGACAAAACAAGTAGTCTGTATATGTGGGTGCGTGTGTTTTTATATCTTACGTGGTGAATGGACATATTTCAGCTACTTTTCCAACGACGTCGTCTTCGTCAGATTAATCATTATAGTACATTTATATCTGCATGTATATTCCCCAAGCCACCTTACCGTAATAAATTCCCTCGAGTTGGAAACGCTTCCGTCCACGAATCAGCACGGTTTTAGAAACCGTCTTTCGTGCGAAACTCAGCTTGCTTTTTTCTCACGTGACACTCTACGAACAATGGGCGGAGGGCAACAAGGCTGATTTCCGCAAAGCATTTAGCGTCGTTTCCCACTGCAGAATGTTAACGAAGGTAAGAGCATACGGAAAGAGTCCCCAGATACGTGAGTAGCTCGAAGCCTTCGTAAGTAAGAAAACCCAATACGTTGTCCTCGGCGGCGAGTGTTCATCAGAGAGAAGGGTATCGTCAAGAGTGCCGCCGGGAAGTGTGATAGGACCGCTGTTATTTCTGTTATTTTCTAATCTGATAGACAGGGTGAGCAGCAATCTGCGTTGTTTATTGATCATGCTTTGGTACACGGGGAGGCTCAAATGGTTAAAATGTCTCTGAGCACTATGGGACTCAACTTCTAAGGTCATCAGTCCCTTAGAACTTAGAACTACTTAAACCTAACGAACCTAAGGACATCACACACATCCATGCCCGAGGCAGGATTCGAACCTGCGACCGTAGCGGTAGCGCAGTTCCAGACTGTAGCGTCTAGAACCGCTTGGCCTCCCCGGCCGGCCACGGGAAGGTGTCGTCGTTGAGTGATCGTAGGAGGATACAAGATGACTTACGAGGAAAACCCGCCAAATGCCGTTACCCGATTTCCCAAAAACTTCGCTCAATGGAAGAGAAGTAAAAATAAGCGAAAACTTTTCTCGGTTTA
The DNA here is from genome assembly GCF_021461385.2 of Schistocerca piceifrons. Classification (NCBI taxonomy): domain Eukaryota; kingdom Metazoa; phylum Arthropoda; class Insecta; order Orthoptera; family Acrididae; genus Schistocerca; species Schistocerca piceifrons. Next base: position 193,857,455 of record NC_060141.1, read on the forward strand.
TCAGTAGATAGCTGACTGTTTCTGAGAAAACGACGGCCAAAGTTTTCGATGTTCTATAGAGGTCTTTAGTGCGCGATAATCTCAAATGAAATGGTGTCTCAGTGGCTAGCGTCGTGGCCTCTAACTTTTGTGCACCGTGTTCGATACCCGATTATTGTTTTTATTTATTTAATTTTTTTCCCCACTCATCTACCCATTTCAGTTGAAGGTTACTACACAAAAGTTTCTTATCAGAGTTAATGGATACACAGGTGTTACATTAAGTCTAAAATTACAACTGGATTTCACAATAATATAATATAGGCGTGTATGGTATATTCAAGGGCTACAATCCTTTTATATCCTAGTATTTCATTCTTATATCAATTCTTATATTAACTAATATGTCCTTCGTCAAAATTTGGTGCCTTCCCTCGGATGATACATTTCCTTGAAAGATTCGGAACATAGAAATTCTGAACCCATGTGCATCGCAAGAAGGCAGGTTTTCGACAGTGGCATTTCTTCCTATGAATCTCACTACGGAAAGAAACCTCGTTAAGATTGCTGAAGAATTCAGGCGCTGGCAGTAATTTCGCAGGGACCGAGACTCAAAATTTGGACCTTTGCTTTTCGCGGGCAAGTGCTCTACCATCTTTTTTTCCACTTTGTTCGTAATTGTTCGTTGTATTTGGTCGTAGTAGACGCCAGAGGACATCCGTTGAATTTCGTTGTTGATCCCTTCACTCAGATTTTTTATTACAGAGGCAGACCAGCTCTCTGGCCGAAAATGCTGAGCTATCGTGCCGGCTACCGTCTGAAGTATCCAAGCACGACTCATGATCCGTCCTCACAGCTGTACTTCCGCCGGTACCTCGTCTCCTACCTTCCAAACTTCACAGAAGCTCTCCTGCGAAACTTGCAGAACTAGCATTTCTGGAAGAAAGGCAATTAGAGTCTCGGTCCAGCACACAGTTTTAATCTGCCAGGAAGTTTCAATTTTCTCATTAATTCATTTTTATTATTTCATAAACCAGACGTATAATTAGCAGATAAATAAGGACAGTATTATTTCAACATACGCTGGGAAATATTCGTGTAGTAATCTTTTACGAACATGGGTAGATAAATAAAACATGCGGCGTTAAATTGTGAAGCTGCGATGCTAGCCTCTGTGCCACCGCTTCGGTCGACATATTTTATCGCTGAAGAGCACATAAAATACTTGGAAAATCTTTGACAGTCGTTTTCTCAAAAACGGTCTAGTATCTACGCATAAGTCGAGTTACGAGTTCGCTTATTTTGACCCTTCCTCCACTGAGCGAGGTTTCTGAAAATTTTGGAGATAGCACTTCCCGCGTTCTCCTCTTTAGGCAAAGTTTCTAGTTGGTATGATCAATGCCAGCTACATCTAAATTTAGAAAAATGTAAGTTAATGCAGATGAATAGCAAAAACATACCCTTAATGTTCAAATGCAGCATTAGTAGTGTGCTACCCGAGACAGTAACGTCGATTAAGTATCCAGGCATAACGCTGCAGAGCGATATGAAATGGGAAGAGTATTTAGGGATTGTAGTAACGAAGGCGAATGGTCGACTCCCATTTATTGGAAGAATTTTAGGAGACCGTGTGTAGAACACTACTTCGACACACTATTGAGTATTGTTCGAGTATTCAGGATTGCCACCAAGTCAGATAAAAAGAAGATACCGAAGCAATTCAGAAGTGTGGTGCTACATTTTTACCGATGGAATCGACCATCACGTATTACAGAGATGCTTCATAAAATCAAATGGGGATGCCTGGAGAGCAGACTACATTATTTTTGCCGAACACTATTGAGAAAATGTACGGAACCGGGATTTGATGCTGACTGCAGAATGATTCCACTGCCGCCAACTGCAGAACGATTCCAGTGCCGCCCACGTTCATTTCTCGTAAGGACCACGAAGAAAAGATAAGAGAAGTTACGGCTGGATCGGAGGCATATAGACGATCATTTTTCCCTCGCTCTATTTGCGAATGGAGCTGGAAAGGAGATGACCGGTAGGGGTACAGTCTACCCTCCGCCACGCGCCGTACGGCGGATTGCTGAGTATGTATATAGATGTTGATGCAGATGGTGAACTTCGTGTAGCACTGTAACTTCTCCCCTTTCCTGTTCCAGTCTGGAACGGTGAGCGGGAAGAACGAGTCTTCGTAATCTCAGTGCCCTGAAATCGAATCTGTAATAGCACCCCCATTGCTTCTCACGAGATACGCTATCTGATCAGGAGTATCCCGATGCCTCTATGTAATGCGGGATTGTCCACTATATGTCACGAGAGGCCGACCCGCCAGTGTAGATAGAATCACTGGATGTCACCTGAGTAACAAATCCGTCAGGGACATGTCAGCCTTTCTGAAGCCACTCATGTCGACTGTTGATGATGTGATTGTGAAGAGGAAAAGCGAAAGAACAACCACAGCTAAACCAAACTAGGCAGACCTCAACTACTGACGGATTCGAACCATCGAGCACTGTGGAGGGCATTTGTAAAACATCGCGCGAAATCAGCTGATGGAACCATTCGTGAGTTCCAAAGTGCTGTCAGCACTCCAGCTAGCACAGTGTGCGTAGGGAGTTAAAAAGAATGGTGTAGAATGATCGAGCAGCCTCTCGTAGCCAGCCAGTGGGGCCGAGCGGTTCTAGGCGCTTCAGTCTGGAACCGCGCGACCGCTACGGTCGCAGGTTCGAATCCTACCTCGAGCATGGATGCGTGTGATGTCCTTAGGTTAGTTAGGTTTAAGTAGTTCTAAGTTATAGGGGACTGATGACCTCAGATGTTAAGTCCCATAGTGCTCAGAGCCATTTTTGCCTCTCGTAAGCCACACATTTCTGAAGTCAGAGCTAAGCGGCGTTTGAGAAGGGATAAAGAGCGATGCTGCTGGGCCGTGGACGGCTGGGAACAAGTTAAGATGGAGTAGTGAATCACGCTATAGCCTGTGGAAGTCTGAAGTGTCTGAGTTTGATGAATGCCTGGGGATGCTACTGGCCACCATGTGTAACGTCAACAGTGAAATATAGGAAAGACGGTCCTACTCCATAGAGGTGCAGTTCGTGGTTAGGGTGCGTAAGAAAACGCTAAATACGGAAGGATATGAACACAATTTACAGCTTTATTTACTGCGTACAGTAGTGGAATAGTTCGGACACGATGACTGTTACTATTAAGCATGACAGTGCACCCTATTATAAAGCAGCATCTGAGGGGCATTTGTTAGTGGTCGATGACATTCCTGAAATGGACTGGTGTGCCTCGAGTTCCGACCAGAACCCAACGGAACACCTTTGACATGAGTCAGAACGTCGACTTCGCTCTAGACGCCAACATCCGAGATCACTACCTTCTCTCGTTTCAGCTCTTGAGGAAGAATCTGCTGCCATTCCTCTCCAGACATTCAAAAACCTCATTGAATGTGTCCCCAGAGGACTTTTTGTCTCCATAAATGCGAGGGTGGACACGCGCTGTATTAATGCCCACTGATAGGAGTCCTGATACTTTTGATCAGAAAGTGTACATGTAGCGGGAAGCACTCTTCCTGGGACGTACGTCCTCGCTATTTTAATAGTAAACCACACGGTCATGCACAACGCGTTCTTGTACCGTCTGCCACTGAAGTTGCAAGAACATCACCGTGACGCTGTCACGCTTACTAAAGAGAACTGTGACGAAACTCACCGCTCTTCTTTGGATATTTTCTAATTCTTCCCTCAATCCCACTGGTACATATCTCAGACTGATGATCAATATTCACGTATCGATCGAACAAGGTTTTTATAAGCTGCCTCCTTCGCTGGCGGACTGCACTTCCTGAGGCTTCTTTCAACGAATCAGTCTGGCATCTACCTTACCTACAATTAGTTTTATGTGGTCATTCCGCTTTAAATTTCTCCATATACAGATATTTAATGGTTGTGATTGCTTACAGTGATTTTTCGGCAATAGTGTAACCACGCTATAACAGATCATTCCACTCACCTCACTAAAAAAATAAGACCTAAAATAGTGGCTACTTTCTTCCATCTTTCCGGGGACGATTCGAGGGCATGTTTTGCATCTGAATGTTCACCTTGCCTCCAAAGTATATAAAATCTATTCCCAAATCCTTTTCTTTCGTAGTTTCTCTGTTCAGCTTGATTGGCATTTGCCAACACTTCTTTGACGACATTTACTTAATTTAATTGTGTCCATATTTCTTTCGTAAGTTTCTTCTCAGATTTCGGGAGACGTCTTCAGAAGTGTGGCTAGGTACTCTGATATTTACTGCTTTGAAAAGATTATAGTTTTGATACTTTAAATCTCCGGTTGCACTAAACAGCAGAACAATCAATTTCATCGGTGATGTGTTCCAAGTATTTTTAAAGTAGTAAGGGTTGGACTAAATCCTCTGAAGCAACGCGAGACGAAACTTTCACCATTAAAATATGCCTTGGACCACTGCCTAATCCCAGAGAATGATATCACCAAGGAAATGGTCATCGGCCGTAGAGGTCTGGCTATTCAAAAGCCAGATATTTTTAAGTTCAGCCTAAATATCACTTTTATCCTTAATAGGCATCTGTTCAGCACATTGGATATCAGTTCATTCGTTTATTTAATTTCACTATGGATAGCGTCAGCTTAGCGCATGCAAGAGCCTGAAGATCTTAAATCTTACAGTGTTTACACATGTGTTTATTAAATATTATGGGCGAAATTTAAGTTTCTAATGCATTCGACAATCCTCTGTTCCTATGAGAAACGCCTCTATAAGTCCAGTAAATACTCGATGTAGATAGGTCTGGATAGTTCGACGTTCAGCATTAGATGCTACCTATATTGTAAATCTGCGCATACCCCACAGTTTGTCCATATTCTTCTCAGGGCACGGCAAATATCTTGCAACGCCCCACAATTCTTCAAACGCTGGTTGAGATACTCGGTTTATTGAGCTGTTCAGTTATAACACTAGACTGTCATAATTGCGTCCATAGTTAATTCATCCTGCCACCAGCATCTTCACTTTCTTTTGCCGTCCGCAGAGAAAGATGCCAGAAACGAAAAACGAAAAATGTTTGTGTTGATGGTGCAGCTGTCGTAATTAACTTGATCTTCTGCGTTCTTGGCCAGCTTTCCTTCTTTTATTTTTTGTTGTTGTTGTTGTTGTTTTGTATAAGGTCTCTGATATGAGTGTACTCTCGTTGCGGGAGTGGCTAAGGTAGCAAAATTGAGTGTTTTTGAGCGTTCCTGTGATAATGTGGATGCTCGGCTTCAGTCTGATGTGAGTGCTGTTAGACAAACTGGGGCGCAGTACTTTGACACAGGATGCACCAGCCGAAATCCTGTGTTAATGCTGTTTCACAGAGTTTCTGTGAATTGTTATTCTATGTTCCAAGTTTGTCAGCCGTTCTTGACAAGTGAGTTTCTGTCTTGTACAACTGGTGCCAAACAGTATTTGTATCTCCTGCCAGAAACAACCTAAAGCACACTTGCATTGATTATTTCTCATTACTCACAATTTTACAGGAGTGCTAATTTAAGAGCACTGATAAATATTTGGAGCTCTGTTCCCGGGTAAAATTGAACAGATCTCGTCTAGGCCGTAACATGGTTCAAATGGCTCTGAGCACTATGGGACTTAACTTCTGAGGTCATCAGTCCCCTAGAACTTAGAACTACTTAAACCTAACTAACCTAAGGACATCACAAGCATCCATGCCCGAGGCAGGATTCGAACCTGCGACCGTAGCGGTCGCGCGGTTCCAGACTGTAGCGCCTACAACCGCTCGGCCACCTCGGGCGGCGCCGTAACATGTTACCACGATAGCAAACATCTGCTGTGACTCTACCATCTCGTTTGAGTATCTGCCGAGGTAAAAATGTGTATTCACCAGCAGTGTATTTATTTTCCCCTTTCAGTTCCTTTGCGTACTATCTGACTTACAAACCGTTGGGTCGTTTAGTATTATTTATCATTCTTACAGTTTTACCTCCAAGTTTACATTGACATATAGCTCCATTAGCGCTAATCAAATGCTCTTCCTAGCAGAACGTTATTCCTCAATATCAATCGTTATTTTATGACAGCGTAAGTATACATGTGATACGTAATGTCTACATATCTCTTTTCCCGGCGGAGGTTCGAGTCCTCCCTCAGGCATGGGTGTATGTGTTTGTCCTTAGGATAATTTAGGTTAAATATTGTGTAAGCTTAGGGACTGATGACCTTAGCAGTTACGTCCTATAAGATTTCACAGACATTTGAACATCTTTTTACATATCTCTTTTCTTTACGTTTCTACTGGTTATTGTAGTAACTGATAGGACACTGTTTTGCCCACTTAGCAACACAATATCTTCCATGATAACTGTGAGCAAATACTCACTAATACCAAAACAATGCCAGATCTGTTCAACGTAGTGGTTTGGCGTTTATTCAGTGAAGCGCTCGCCACCACGGGCTTTCGTAGTAAATCAGCCCAACAGATGTTCATTACGAGGTGAAGTATTTCCATATGTGGCTTCATGTCACATGTTATCATCAGACAGCACCGTTGTTTGCGGGTTAATAACCGTCAATATTTCCACCCGCTTTATTAAAGCGTTGCTCGATATTGCTATGCGCGTGTTCACTACGGCGGTTCTGTAGTTTTAGCGGACGATTGTAAATAAAATAACTGGTCCACTGATAACAGAGTTGCCGCCAAAAAAAGGCATTTGGAAAACAGAAAGTTTGGAAAACTGGTTTAGAATAAGAGTGCACAGATCATGGAAATTCTCGCTATCGTTGTTCGTTTACGAGGACATAGCTTCGAATGCCATTTAATTATTGGACTTAATACTGCAGGTTTCTTACCTCCCCTTTAGAAAGTGGCTACGAAGGTATCGAACGAATCAAATTTTCTGTTTGGCAAGAAAATGGAATTGACATCCATGAAATTTACTTCTTATCATCTTTGTAAATCTTGTGAAATGATACAAATCAAGTGTCAACGGGGAAGAGGAATTGCTTTGTTTATTCTGCTTTGTGAAATAGAGAAAGGTCGCAAGTGATACGGGGTGGTCGGCCATTACAGGTGTGTGAAACAGGTGTGTGATCTTTGTAAATCTTGTGGAATGATACAAATCAAGTGCCAGCGGGGAAGCGCAAATGCTTTGTTTATTCTGCTTTCTGAAATCGAGGAAGTTCGCAATATGACATTGGACGGTAGGCCATTAGAGGTGTTGGCTCTGAGCACTATGGGACTTAACATCTACGGTCATCAGTCCCCTAGAACTTAGAACTACTTAAACCTAACTAACCTAAGGACAGCACACAAATTAGAGGTGTGTGAAACAGCTGGCGCCATGGGCTTGGCAGAAGAAATAGTGCCGCAAGTACAACTCGAAGCACTAACTGCGAGAGAGTTCTGAGCAATGGTGATAGAAAACAGATATGAAAACGAATTTCTCAGTAATATTCAGATAATTTCAAATGGGAGTACTGCTGATTTTGTGTGTCGATTTGGCTCAGACGGTAGAAAAAAACAGAAGTCAAAGCATTGGTTCGAAACCGGCCACACTGCAAAAAATAATGCTAAGCAGATATTAGACGAGCCAGTGTTTTGTGAGATGGAAAAGAGATTCTCCATATTGATAATCTGGCACAAGGTAAACTGGCGATTAGCACGCACCTATCGCGATCTACAGCAGTAGCAATCATGCGAAAGGAGTCTGTATTGAAAACGAAATACACCGTCTTTGTCAGGCCAATGCAACTGCCTACAATGTTTATTTGGCTAATTTGGGAACAATTGAGGAATTTGAAACTCGGATTGTCTTTCTTATTTATTTAATGCTCTTAGCGTCGGTAACCATTTTTCATAATTTACGAAACGATGCTGCTTCATAACTGTCTTCTTAATTACAGATGACTCTTTTGCTAGATGGATACAACCAATGAGATTCATTTGCTCAGCAAGACGATTCTAACCTAAATCCCTTGTCGTGCTTCCACAGCTCTGTTTGGTAGTTAATCTGGTATAAACCGTCTGTTCACATCTTATCTTCACTCTCTCTAGTAAGGTATTCTATACGAAGTTCTCAAAAATTTTGTTTAGTTAGTTTTTTTGATAAAGTTGTATGAAAGTGCTGAGACAGCGTATTGGTTCGTTGATTTGGGGGAGGAGACCAAATAGCGAAGTCATCGGTCCCATCGTATTATGGAAAGATGGGGAAGTCGGCTACGCCCTCTCAAAGGAACCATAACGGCCTTTGCCTGAAGCGATTTAGGGAAATCACGGAAAACCTAAATCAGAATGGCTCGACACAGGTTTGAACCATCGTCCTCCCGAATGCGAGTCCAGTGTGCTAACCACAGCACTACCTCGCTCGGTGATAGTGCTGACAGTTTTGTTGTTAATCATTATCGGTTACTGGTCTGTCACTTCATTACCATGATATGGACAATATCCTCTACTTTTCATCCCTTTAATGACATACCGGGTGATCAAAAAGTCAGCATAAATTTGAAAACTTAATAAACCACGGAATAATGTAAATAGAGAGGTAAAAATTGACACACATGCTTGAAATGACATGGGGTTTTATTAGAACCAAAAAGAAAAAATCAACCCATATTGCTAGACGCGTGAAAGATCTCTTGCGCGCGTCGTTTGGTGATGATCGTGTGCTCAGCCGCCACTTTCGTCATGCTTGGCCTCCCAGGTCCCCAGACCTCAGTCCTTGCGATTGTTGGCTTTGGGGTTACCTGAAGTCGCAAGTGTATCGTGATCGACCGGGATGCCGAAAGATAACATACGACGCCAATGCCTCACCATAACTCCGGACATGCTTTACAGTGTTGTTCACAACATTATTCCTCGACTACAGCTATTGTTGAGGAATGATGGTGGACATATTGAGCATCATGTAAAGAACATCATCTTTGCTTTGTCTTACTTTGTTATGCTAATTATTGCTATTCTGATCAGATGAAGCACCATCTGTCTAACATTTTTTGAACTTTTGTATTTTTTTGGTTCTAATTAAACCCCATGTCATTCCAAGCATGTGTGTCAATTTGTACCTCTATCTACTTTATTCCGCGATTTATTCAGTTTTCAAATTTATACTGACTTTTTGATCACCCGGTATCTACACTAGATATAATTTTGGATATTTTGGGACTGAACGGTTCGGATGGTGTGTTATAGGAATATCTATCCTATTCACCGGATTTGACGCCCTATGTATTCCACCTATTCCCAGACTCAAGCAAAATTATACCAGAAAAACTTTTTGACTCCAGTGAAGTGGTCGTAGATGGGAGATTTCTCCCGGCTATCACTGCAGGAGTGGTATTATTTCAGCGTAAAAAAAGAAACGAAAAAGGTTGGACGAAAGAGCATTGACCTAAAAGGAGAGCATGTCGAAAGTGCGTTTTTTACCTACAACGAATTACCGTACGATACTCCACTTTACCAAAGTCTGTACCAATTTGTTCTGGCTGCTCTAGCAGTGTGCTACAGTAATGTGGCAGGTGTGCTGGGACTGCAAACGAACAAAAAACTATTTCACAGCATTCCTTTTTTTTTAGGAGATAATTAAAAATTTATGACTGCCCTCGTGTATACGAAAGCATCACACGGCCATGAGTTAACTCCTAACTATCAGGTCAGACGAATTCGTCGATAGTTTGAATACACAAGCAAATCTGAAGCCCCAAAGAAAAACAGAAGCATTAATCACAGCTTTCCACCTTGCTGGTCAACTTGTCTGCTCGTGGTGTTGCAGTCGGGAAGCAAACATTACATAGTTCAGAGTACGGGCTCTTAGCTGGGGAATTCACTTCCTCGGTTATTGAGCACAGGCCGTTACCGCGAGCATTGCTCGGTGAAGCACGTGTATTATAGCTGGAATGCCTGGCGGAGGCGCGGGCTCGTTCCGGCAGCTGCACGGCGGACTCGGCCCCTCGCATCCCGCATCTCGCAGCCAGCACGCACCCCTCGGCCCGTCATGCAGTCCATAATGCGCGCGCCGCTCTCCCCCGTTGATTAACCAGGAATTGCCGCAGACCAAATTAGGCTGAGAGGCGCACGAGGGTCCACCCCTCCCCACTAACACCCCCTCCCTCTCCCACCCTCCTCACGACGCGGCTGATTAAGATGGCGCGTCACCACTGACAGGCCGGAGACAAAAATTAATACCGGCTTGCGAAGCGGGCGACCGAATCGCGTGTTTGTCCTCGCTGTCCAAACAACGCTATTTATCGCCCAAGAAGCAAAATACAGCTGCCGCTACTCTACCCACTGCGTCATTCTCATCCCCAGAAAAAAAGTGCAACATCGTGTTACAGCTGGAGTGAACCACGCAATGTGCTACCTCACTACGTCCTTAAATCACGTCTGAAACTGATCTCCCGAGATTTCTCTGCGAGACTGATAATCTCCACATTTTAGATTTTGCACCAGTAGATTATTTTGTTATTTCACACGACATTTTGGCAACTTCCCTAATTATTCAGTTAGGGCGCCCTCTCCAATAATCACAACTCAGAGGCATTCTCAGGTATACTGCCAAAATGCTACTTAAGTCTCTATTATGTTGCATTTTGTTTTGCATGTTGTGTCGAAAGAGTGATGGCTTTTGGCGATTTTTTCTTCTGGAGTGGCAAAGTGTGAGAAATAGTTTCACTGTATAGTGCATTCGCTTGCAAAGGGACTTGGGCTCTCTGTGGTCCTTGAGTCCTTTTAGGGTGTTGGTTAGGTAGTCTTACGAATGATTGACAGTAACTATTTACATATAAAATACCGACTAACTGAAGAGTGCATCATCTTTGATCTGTGGGGGTGTAATAGTGGCTCGAAACACCGTGTATTTGTGCCAGTATCATGGTAGGGCCTGGCATACATTCGCAAGTTGACGGACATTTCCCCGATACTCGTCTAATTTGTGAAACATGCTAGTTGCCTGCTCTTTTAACTTCTCAGTGACGTATTTTTCTCCAGTCAGTTCGTGTATTTCCCTCATCCTGGCCCACCTTGAGGGGGCCTAGGCTCCACTTCAAACACCTGTTTTTTAATGATTGCAAACTGCGTATATTAGTCACATGTTGTTCCACAAGCCGTCGAGCCGTACGGTTGTTCTATAATTTTTTTTATTTCGTTGACAGGAGTTGAGTTGCACCCAGTTCCGACAGTTTGTCATCATCTGGCACATCGCGACATAATACATAAAAAGCACGCTTTTTCTGAAGAAAATTACACTTGCAGCAGTATAATCGTATATCATTAAGTACTTGTTGTAAGCGGAAAATGATGTGTATCATGTCACCATTACAGTACAATATGTTACATATGTAGTTAATAGTGCCTATAAAAACAAATATAATATACGTGGGAACCTTGGTATTGCGTATGAATGACAGGGCTTCTTCATATTCTGTCACAAACTACTTGATGAATGGTACGTAATCCAGCCTGTAACACAATTGAACTGGGGATCCTCATACCAATCGAATCGACTGTGTAAGCTCCTATCATCACTCGTTCTATATTTCAATGATAACTGTGTGTCCCAAAAGTAATTAAACTCAATGGGAAACCATTTAGCCGGCCGAGGTGGCCAAGCGGTTCTAAGCGCTACAGTCTGGAGCCACGCGACCGCTACGGTCGCAGGGTCGAATCCTGCTTCGGCCATGGATGTGTGTGATGACCTTAGGTTGGTTAGGTTTAAGTAGCTCTAAGTTCTAGGGAACTGATGACCTCAGAAGTTAAGTCCCATAGTGCTCAGAGCCATTTGAACCATTTTTTTGAAAACCATTTACTTTCAATGGGGAGGGTGAAGGGGGAAGAAATCACGTATTGGTGAACAAGGGAGGTTCGTAATAAGCATGGTTTAGTGATTGTGACGAACAGTCGCTTAGGAGAACTGTGAGGAAGAGAGGATAACAGCTACAAAAGTCACTACAGAACTGAATGTCGCACTCACAAACCCAGCCAGCACAAAACAACACAAAGGCATATTCATAAGCAGGGAATTGTAGGACGAGCTCGAATTCCAGAATGACTTATCAATGATGGAAATGCCCATAACAGGAAAACGTCGTGTCGCAGCCGTAAAATCAGAACCATGGAACTGTGGAGTAAAGTTATTTGGTTCAACTTGTGATCGAGTTCAGTTACGAAGAGCGGTGGTTTGGGCAACCATGTCGTCGTCTTCCATGAGTCTCACGGTTACTCTGCAAGGCCGCAATACTACCAAGGATTATGTGACCATGTTGGCTGATCAGCTCCATCTTATGGTGCACTGTTCCCCTTTCCAAGAAGAAGGGCTCCTGTTCATACAGCTCGCATCGTCCAGGACTGGTTTTGTGAGCACGAGGATAAATTTTTGCGTCCTGCCTGGCCACTACAGTCACCAGATCTCAATATTATTGAGCCTTTGTGGTCTCCTTTGGAGGCAAGGGTGTTTGATCGCTATTCACCTCCATCGCCGTTACCTGAACCAGCCATTATTTAGCAGGAAAAATGGCATAAGGTCATTTCTTTACCCGTTTCGAGACACCTGGAAGCTGTTTCGAATGTCAACAGGTTTGCTACATCGTAATGTGTTGTGTTTGTGGCGATTCCATATTTTTGTCTACCCTCTGCTGGCTTTCGTGACTTTTATCATCTTCTAGGGGGTTAAACTGCGTCGTGTTTCTCTTGAACTTCAGCTACATCTCGATTGCCTCCAAATTGCTGGGGTCTGAGAAGTGGCGCGTGGCTGTCGCAGAGTGTATGTAGTCGAAACGCGAAGTGATGCGAAACAATGTGATAAAGAATACTGACGTCAGACGCAGTGGAAACAAACAGTAGTCGAACATCTGGAGAATTGCGTCCAAGACGATAATTTTAAGAACGTACATTTCTATATGGAAAGTCCGCGGAGCAATTGAGAGATGCCAAAACTAATGTGATTTCAATAGAGGAGACGGATATAGGTTTCGCGTCATCAAAAACGTAAATACGCGGACACTGTGCTCGAGGTATACAAGCAACAATCAGGATGTCACGTCTGCGTTATGACAGTAATATTTTAATAAACTTTCCTCCCTCGTGCTGTTCCTGTTTCGATGTCTAACCACTGACAATGGCCAACCAATTGTAGCTAGAATGAATTTTATCCAATAATCACATGGTTTCAGCATAAGGACAGGAAAATTCACTTACATGTGAACGCGGCACTGGTCGTTGACAGTGTCCAGCTAACCGTGAACTCCAGTAGATTCTGAAGAAGATCGCCGCAGAGGGGTCGAAATGATCGCGTAGAAGAAATTGATGGGGAGCATAACGCCGCCTAACATGCTGGAAGATTTTACCTTCAGCCTACATAATACCCAGAAAGCCAGTGAACAGTGCAAGTAAAGTGCACATCGTACCAATATTATCGATTCTCTTTCTTATTCCGTCCTGCAAAGCACAAATGATTGCACCAACCTCTGTTGTTCTCACGATACCTGGGCGAGATATACGGTGATGTAACACAGTTTATCCAAGAGGGTGTGCTGAAAAGTAATGCCACCAAATTTTTTGTGTGAAAACTCTTAAAGCTTTTTAAATAAAACAAACATTGTTCCATCATCTTTCGGGCGTGCACGCCCGAAAGATGATGGAACATTATGTCCGCCGGGAAAACTTGAAGTATCACAAAACAAACATTATTAATATATCATATCTTTATTCTTCAGTCTACGTATTTGCCACCATCTGCCCTCCAAAATGTAGCTTGTAACATCACGATGTATAACGTAACTATGCCGGTGAGTGAGAAACGGGATACTGTAATCGAGTTTCGAATTCGAAGAGTTCGCCTACACACGGAACAGCCTCTTCTTCAGCACGACGATGCCAGACCACACACGAAAAAAAAAAAGTTACAATGTGTGTGAAATCTTATGGGACTACACTGCTAAGGTCATCAGTCTCTAAACTTACACACTACTTAACCTAAATTATCCTAAAGACAAACACACACATCCATGCCCGAGGGAGGACTCTAACCTCCGCCGGGACCAGCCGCACAGGCCACACACGAGCGCTGCGACATCTGCAACAATCCGATGCCTTGGGTTCACTGTCATCGACCATCCTGCCCACAGTCTCAACTTGGCTCCATCCGATCTTCATCTGTTTCCAAAATTTAAAGAATACCTTCGAGGACTTCAGTTTGATAGTGTTGAAGAGGTGAAAAAAAATGTGAGGTTGTGGATCCGTGAACAAAGTCAAACATTCTACAGTGCTGGTATGAACAATTTGGTAAATTGGTAGCTCGTTGGGAGAAATGTGTTCGTAGCCAGGGAGACTTATGTCGAGGTATAAGTACGTAGAATGAAGAATAAAGATGTTGAATGTTGTAACGTTTCTTTTATTTAAAAGGCCTTAAGAGCATTACTCGCCGGCCAGAGTGGCCGACCGGTTCTGGGCGCTACAGTCTGGAACCGCGCGATCACTGCGGTCGCAGGTTCGAATCCTGCCTAGGGCATGGATGTGTGTGTGATGTCCTTAGGTTAGTTAGGTTTAAGTAGTTCTAAGTTCTAGGGGACTGAGGACCTCAGACGTTAAGTCCCATAGTGCTCAGAGCCATTTGAACCAACCAAGCATTACTTTTCAGCACGATTTCGCTAGAACTACGTCGTATTTCCTCCAAGGATTCCCATTTAAGTTCCCCGAGCGTTTCCTTTACACTTACGGCTACGTCTATCTGTTACAGTCCCGAAAGAGCGTCTCTGAATTCATTCCGTGTCTGCTGTCGTGGCTGCTAGGGTTCCAACCTTTGGAATAATACTGTAGAATTTAGTCATGACAGCTCTTGTATGTACTTTTCTATACAAATGCACCAAATTTTCCCACAACCTTCCCGATAAATCCAAGTCTCCACAAGGCTACGATAGCACTGATTTTACGTGATCGCTTATACAGTGGTCAGCACTAATTATGTAATCTGATACGCTCAAGTTGTTTCTCTTTTTATTTGTCGTCATTTAAAGGGAGGTAGCAGACATTATACAAAGTTACAATGAAATGAACACCCTAAGCTGCTTACAGGCGTTGGGATACGTCAATGGGGACAGATGAAAATGTGTGCCCCGACCGGGACTCGAACCCGGAATCTCCTGCTTACATGGTAGACGCTCTATCCATCTGAGACACCGAGGAAACAGAGGATAGCGCGACTGCAGGGATTTATCTCTGGCACGCCTTCCGCGAAACCCACATTTTCAACGTATTGTCCCGCACTACATTCGTAGTGTCACCACCCATTACACTCATTACTCGCAGCGCGTTGCCGATTCCCGTAAGAGTTCGGGCACTGTTTGTGCATTCGCACAGAAGAAGAAGATGGTCAAGTGGCCGGTGAGCCTTAACTATATATATTCTAAGATAAGTCCGAAAGAGCAGATACCATCTTAGTATATATTATTCAAAGTTATCATTATGTCCAAGTCTTTCTGCAATGTCACCATCAGCAAACAATCTTACAATGCTGTTCATTCTGTCCGGTAAATCGTTTGTGTTCAGTGAAAAAACATCAGAAGCCCTATTACTCTTCTTGGAGGCAAACCGGCTGGCCGAAGTGGCCGTGCGGTTCTAGACGCTGCAGTCTGGAAGCACGAGACCACTACGGTCCAGGTTCGAATCCTGCTTCGGGCGTGGATGTGTGTGATGTCCTTAGGTTAGTTAGGTTTAACTAGTTCTACGTTCTAGGGGACTAATGACCTCAGAAGTTGAGTCCCATAGTGCTCAGAGCCATTGGAGGCAAACCAGATATTATTTTCGAATATTATCAGCAGCGAGTAAGCCATTAGCTCTCGAGGCTCGTCTGAGTACTATCGAACCTCCGGCGTTCTTTATCCACCCTGTAGGGCTCATTTCGGATAACAGATGGGAACATGCTGGTTTGGTGGCACTGTAACTCACGAGGTATCGCTCCACTTCCACCCACCTCTCCGTGACCTGAAGGTAACCGTCGAGACCTACGTCACTGTGGAGGCTGTGAGGGGCCGGGAGGGATGTACGCAGCGCACGCGCCCCTGCGTTTTTATTGGACATTTTCAATTTTTAAAAACACGCCGGCCCGGGGCCCCGCCGGGACGACCTCAGGATAGGGGAGCAACTTTTACGAGCGCGCCGCTCCGCGCCTACATCCTTATACGTGTACACCGGGGCGCCAGACTTAATTAGGCCGACAATCGCCCTAATGGGAGATAGCGTGTTTGGCGACACGCCGACCAAGGCGCGGCCGGACAGCGTCCTCGCTACAGCCCCGTCACCCCCTCGTGTGACCTCGCCGACGCGCGCACAGCCTCCTGACGCCGGCAGGGGAAAAAACCAACACCGCGATTATATCCGTAGCCGTGGCTCTCTTTTAATTAATTTTTACGACAAAAAATGGCGGTATTAAAATAATGGAATGCGAGTTTTTACGACGCCTCGCCGCGCGGCTCTGCCGCCTGACAATTACTCGACGAGTGGTAAAAAGCCAATAATAATGACGCCCTGGTGACGCAAACTAGACACAGTTGCGAGCGCTCTTTTTTTACTGTCTCTCGCACGCTGGCTTAGCGGGATGGAAAGCAGCCATTCGGAAACCACCGGCGTGGCTATGGCTTTCCCGAGAGCCAAGAGTTTAAATCTCGCGCTGACCATTTTGGAAACTGAAATTCACGCTGTCCGCCTGTATCTGACGGTTTTCTCGCTGCGAAAATAAAATAATTTTCCAGCCAGTTTCATCACACGTGGCCTCAGTCAAGTGGAAGTGTTATTATCTTTAAATAAATTTCATTCTGCTTCTATATGCGTAACAGTGTCAGAATTAGTTACAAATGCTTACAGTATACCAAAGCCCGTAATATGAACGTTGTCTACGCTAATAATTGGTGCTAAAAATCAAACCATATACACAAAAAAGATACCAACCAAACACAGACGTAATCACAAACGGATAGCAAAATCGAGTTTTAGGATGGGCATTAGTAAACATCAAATAATCAAATCGTGTCACTTACTGGGGATTTACTACTTTAGAAACTCTTTACATAACCAAAGATTCTTTCTTGAATATCATACACAAAATGAACCTTCAAATTTATTTAGTTATTTGGTGAAGTAGAGCTGTCTGTAGGCTCATTTATTACACTGTAAGCCTCTCGACACTTTCGGGTAAAAATGTAAAGTAGTATGGCACTGTTAGTTGCTCAGGTTCAACTGTCGAACTGGACAGGTTTTTCTGTCCTTCGCACTCAATGGCACATTTCCTTCGCGATGTGTGAGAGTTGGGTATTTATATGTATTTGATAAGGGAAGGTGAATGTAATGGGTGCATGTATGTGGTGCGATGTTTGTGATGGATGATGATGACAGAAGTGAGAGGCACATAGCCAGCACATAGCCTATTCCTCTTGAATAGACCAAGGGGGCCACCGAACTTAAGGTCCCGATCCAGGGAACAGATCAACATGAACAGTGTCATATTCACTCACTTCGTATGAGACACTGCGGTGAGCTTTGGAATTT
The DNA here is from genome assembly GCF_021461385.2 of Schistocerca piceifrons. Taxonomy (NCBI): domain Eukaryota; kingdom Metazoa; phylum Arthropoda; class Insecta; order Orthoptera; family Acrididae; genus Schistocerca; species Schistocerca piceifrons. The sequence goes on from NC_060141.1 coordinate 193,874,995, forward strand.
AATCCAGAATATTGGTGGTCAAAAATTTTACTCCATCACCATTCCTCCACTTCTTAACACGTGGACTGCCACAATGCCGCCGGCGGACAGAGCAGAGATTCACGCCCGACGTCGTGTGGGTGCCAGCGGCCACAAGCTCTACTCTGTTTATTAATCTCTGGATGTTGTGTAAAGTTGTAAAAAAAAATCAAGCTACTGTACCTGACTTCCTATACATCGGCTTCAACTCAAACTCAACCAACAAATACAAATTAAAGCACAGTACAGCACTGTACATGCATTTTGCAGCATGTGGCCTCCGGCGTGCGCACGGCGTCAGGCGTGAATTTCTGCCGTGTCCGCCGGCTATCTCGTGGCAGTCAACATGTGAAAGGCAAAGGAAAGCAGCCAGCACCACGTGGCGTAACCAGGCGGCTACCAAGCCAACTACTGGCCACTCCTGACGTCGATAAACTTCGTTAGACTAACGAGAACCGGTGTATTCAACGAGGCAAGGCCGTTGGTATGTTCTGGTGTAACTTTAGGATAATTGTTCTTCTAGATTGAACATACTTACATCTGTGAATTATTTTATTAGTGACCTCCATTTCTGAGACTGTTTCCAGTTTCTGATCGAATTAACCTAGCATAAAACGGAAAAGCACGTCCTGTGACGTTACAAACCATTTCCTGTTCTATCCCTTCTAACGCATTCAACCAATTCTTCCGGGGTCGGTAATCAATCCTCAGTTTTGTGTTACGCGTACGACTTCGCTATAAAAAAGGTTTCTAAATAAAAAAGGACAGTTTCTGTTCTTTCTGTTTTTGACCGAGAATCTACAAAGAGAATAACTTTGAGGACTGTAACGTATTACACGGAAGATGACTTCGGATTATCATTACGCACTGCCCCCGAGTTGTGTGCTTCCCTACCAAAACTTCATAGGCGACACCTTTATATTTGTAACGGCTACAATGTAAATATACATATAACTTCATATGGTTAGACAGTCTAAATCCATGTCGATGAGAATCTACTGCACTCTAGTTGGAAATGCGTAACATTTTACTTGATATAGGACATGATACTCCTGGAAGAGTGGTCTCTTGCCACTTTTTTATTTCAGAGCCAACACATCCAGCCACCATCCTACCACAGTTCTGATGGAACAGACAGAGCGAGCGAGTGATGTGTTTGGGGAAACAGCGGAAAGCTTTAAACAGGACGATAAATAGGGTAATGTGGATCCTGCTATTCATTCGGTCAGTGCTTACGTTCGCATTGTTAATAGTCTTTTGTAGATCCTTGTTTTATCCTCAAACTCACATTTGATAGATCCAGAATTCAAGTATAAATGACGGTCAGTATGTCCAGAAACGGTTCACGAGAGAGATTAAAATTCAGGATCATAGGGTAGCAACGATGAAAATTGGTGGCAACGTTGCTATCCTCTGTGAAAGTGAAGAAGAATTACGGGAAGTGTTGAACGTAATGAACAGCCTAACGTGCAGATGAATTGAATTGAGAGTAAACCGAAAAAAGACGAAAGTCATGAGTGGTAGAAATGAGATTAGCGATAAACGTAACATCGAAATAAGAGACCACGAAGACGACGAAGTGAAGTAATTCTGCTAGCTTGGAAGCAAAATAACGCATTACGGACGAAACAAGGAGAGCATAAAAAGAACAGTATCACGGGCAAAGAGGGCATTCCTCACTAATATATGTGTAAATATATCAGACATACGGTCGCAGGTTCGAATCCTGTCTCGGGCATGGACGTGTGTGATGTCCTTAGGTTAGTTAGGTTTAAGTAGTTCTAAGTTCTAGGGGACTGATGACCTCAGATGTTAAGTTCCATAGTGCTCAGAGCCATTTGAACCATATCAGACATAGTCCTTAATTTGTGAAAGAAATATCTGAGAATATGGACCAAAGCGTTGTATGGTAGTAAATCATGGACTGTGGGAAAACCAGAAAGAAAGACAATCGAAGGGGTTCAGATGCGACATTGTAGAAGGACGTTGAAAATTAGGTGGACTGATAAGAAACGAGGAGGTTCTCCGTAGAATTGATCAGGGAAGGAATATGTGCAAAACAATGACAAGGAAGATGTGACATCTGTTAAGACGTCAGAGAATAACTTTTCATGGTATTAGAGAGAGCTGCACAGGGTAAAATTTGTAGGGGAAGACAGAGAGCTGAATAAATCCAACAAATAATTGAGGACGCAGGCTGCAAGTGCTACTCCGATATGAATAGTTGACACAGGAGGAAGGAAATCGTAGCGGACCGCATCAAACCAGTCAGAACACTGAAGAAAAAAATGTTATTCTAGAAGAATCAAGTTTGCCAAGATCGCTAGTAATTCTTTTTCCCTACTATCGCCAGTTTCGACAGATCTGCGCAGTCATCATCGGATCTTGTAACATTATTAGATATACATGCTTTCTACGATACTGAAAGTCACATAATGATGTTGCGTCTTTCAGTATTGTAAAGAGCACATAATAATGTTATGAGATCCGGTGATGATAACGTAGATCTGTCAAAACCGGTCGTAGTAATAAAAAGAATTACTAGCGATCTTGGCAAACTTGATTCTTCGAGAATAATATAGCATTCAGATCGCCCCCAAAGACTGACGCAATGTCAAACATATATGATGAAAAAGAGTCACTTAATCGATGACAGGCTAGTAGCAAATCGAGGATGCACTAGCTACGCTGCTCGTGGCTAGATCATTGGGAGTGCTGGAAGAGAAGAAAGGCTAGAATCGCGTTACTAAAATAACATATTGGAAGAGAGGAAAGGCTAGAATCGCCCTACTAAAATAACGTACTGCAAGAGAGGAAAGGCTAGAACCACATTACTAAAATAACGCATTGGAAGAGGGGAAAGTCTAGAGTCGCGTTACTAAAACAACCTATTGCTGATAAGAAACTGCGGCTGGTCCCGGCGAAGGTTCGAGTCCTCCCTCGGGCATGGGTGTGTGTGTTTGTCCTTAGGATAATTTAGGTTAAGTAGTGTGTAAGCTTAGGGACTGATGACCTTAGCTGTTAAGTCGCATAATATTTCACACCCATTCGAACTTTTTTTTTTATTTAAGAAACGTGCTTGAATGAAGGACAGCAAAAGGTGACTCTCTGGAGATAACATTTAACACTGGTAGATGCTTCGAGGCTAGTGTATCCGAGGAGAGTGTTGATGTCGGAGAGGAGGGACTTCCGCTGACGGCGCTTGTAAGCCAAGTGCAGCCACGTGGGCGACACGTGCGTGGGGAGCGACGCACGCGCTGTTAATAACGACAGCTGATCAATCTGGCGCCGCGCTGTTGACACGGTTTCTTATTGGCGGCTCCATCTGTCACAGAGCCAGGCCCGCTACCGCCGATGGGAGGGGATGGCGGGATAGAGGGCTACATCTGCCAAATTAATACCGTTGACAGTCCGCGCCAAACCAAGGGGTGGCGCTGTGAAACGTTTCCAGAAACTCTTTTTTCGTAGTTACACCATTACTTTTCAAGGAGAATTTCATTGGCTGGTCCGTACCTAATAAAATATTTGTCTCTCTCATGTGTAACGTTATATCCTGGGCAACCACAGCCGTTGGTAAACTGAAGTAGAATATAACCGCAAACGGCTATCAATTGCTGATTTATTCGCACAACAGGTTTCGCTGTGTTAAAGCAACATCTTCAGGTGATAAGTAGTATCACGTGGTTTAGCACACGGAGGCGCCCCCAGCTTTCGTAGTCAGAGAATCTAGCCCCACGAGGAGCGGAAGTTGTCAACAATTAATAACCGGAAGATCATCCAGGAGGACAGTGCAGGGGATGAGGCACAATAACAAACTACTGCCTTATCCCCTGCACTATTCCCTCCGATGTTCTGTCGGTTATTATTTATTTACTTTCTTCCCCTCTTTATGGTTTTGGATTTTGTTACTACGAAAGTTGGGGACCTCTCCGTCTGCTAATCCATGTGACACTACATATCACGCGAAAATGCTGCTGTAACACAGCGAAACTGGTCATGTGAATACGTTGTCAGCCAACACAGGTGCGCGGTTTTACTCAAGTATTTTCTTTGGATACAGACGTCCCACAGTTGCAGTGTTTATTTTTTTGGTTTATTTATCTTTCGTTCTTGCCACAAGATTAGGCGACCGCTACGGTCGCAGGTTCGAATCCTGCCTCGGGCATGGATGTGTGTGACGTCTTTAGGTGAATTAGGTTTAAGTAGTTCTAAGTTCTAGGGGACTGATGACCTCAACTGTTAAGTCCCATAGTACTCAGAGCCATTTGAACCATTTGAACCACAAGATTAGGGGTAGTAGCTCCATTTTAATGCTATCCTATATAAAATCATTATACAAAGAGTATGTCATAAAATACAATTTCAGTAAATTAGATTATAACAGCACACATCGTCATTAATGTATGTGACACACAAGCGAAGATTAATCCCCACAATTTAAAATGTTGTTTAAGTGACAAACAAGTGTGTGATATGCTAGCAAATAGCTGTATTTCACGAGAATAATAGCATGTATGATACATTTATTGGCCGGCCGCGGTGGTCTAGCGGTTCAGGCGCTCAGTCCGGAACTGCGCGACTACTACGGTCGTAGGTTCGAATCCTGCCTCGGGCATGGATGTGTGTGATGTCCTTAGGTTAGTTAGGTTTAAGTAGTTCTAAGTTCTAGGGGACTGATGACCACAGATGTTAAGTCCCATAGTACTCAGAACCATTTGAACCATACATTTATTGAAGGTACAGAAACTGCCAATAACGAATAGTAATTGTAAACGAGACAATATAAATTAATGCATTATCAGCATTTACTGTTCAGAGCAGAATTTGTCTGATGGACATTACTTTGTTGCAACTGAGTAAATCGTAGAATGCAGCATATATCCACGCTTAACCACAAGTGTAAGACGAGATAATACGAATAGCAGTATGGTTTTATATCTTATAGCTTGAAAATGGGGTACGATCCCGAAAAATTTCTCTGACAGTTCCCCGCTGTTCTTTGTCAGCGCTCCATATCCTCCTTTAGTCCCGTCTAGTATCGATTTCACATATTTGACATCTGCCTCTGCACATATACTCCATAAGCCACTGTGGCGGACAAATTATACCGGTATTAGCAATTCCTCATCGTACCCTAATAACGTACACCTCCGCAAGCGTCGTAATTTCCATTGTAATTTATAAGCATTGTGTACAGTAAAAATGGAAATGAGCGTTTGGCGTCATTGGCCGGGAGGCCCATTACGGGGCAGGTCCGGCCGCCTTGGTGCAGGTCTTATTACATTCGACGCCACATTGGACGACCTGCGCGCAGGATGGGGATGAAATGATGATGAAGACAACACAACACCCAATCCCTAAGCGGAGAAAATCCCCGACCCAGCCGGGAATCGAACCCGGGCCCCTTAGGACGGCATTCCATCACGCTGACCATTCAGATATCGGGGCGGACATTATGTACAGTGCAAACATAAAACAATTTTGTACAGTCTGCTGTGAATAACCAAAATGGTTTCACGATAACAACGTCGTTCTTTCTTCTAACGATTCTTGTTTAAGTTTCTGAACGGCTGTTACATTTCCGCATGCGCTGTAGCGATCTGCTACGATCTGGACAGCGTGCTTCGGAGTTTATTGTTCGCGTGCTGTCAGGCCTACTCGAAAGGACAGCAAATACGTGAGAAATATCGCAGAATAGGTCGCATCGGTCTCTGTGTGTCCTTAACATTAGCACTGAACCTTAGAATCCTGTCAATAACGTGAGTCTTCAGTTCGCCCTACCATTTTTCGTATACGTTTATGTGTTCTTTCACTTCGTCGTTGAACCTGGATTTCTGAAAATGTGAGTTTGGAGCAGAAAGTGAAAGATTATTTAGAATCTGTACAGAAACCAGACTGCAGTTATAAGAGTCGAGGTGCATGAAAGGTAAAAAGTGGCTGAGAAGAGACTGAGACAGGGTCGTAGCCTGTCCCCGATGTTACTGAAATTGGACACTAAGCAAGCAGTAAAGTAAACCTAAGAAAAGTTTGGAGAAGGAATCAAAGTTCAGCGAGGAGAAATAAAAACTCTGAAATTTGCTGATGATATTGTAATTCTGTCGGAAGCAGCAAAGGCGGCGTATGGCCAGTTGAACAGAGTGGACAGTGTTTTGAAAGGAGGATGTAAGATGAACATCGAAAAAAGTAAAACAAGGATAATGCAATGATGATTAATTAAATCACGTGATTCTGAGAGACTCAAATTAGGAACTGAGACTCTTAAAGTAGTAGATGAGTTTCCCTATTTTCACAGTAAAATAACTAATGACAGCTGAAGTAGAGGGGTTATAAAATCTAGACTGACGATGGCAAAAAAAAAGCGTTTCTGAAGAAACGTTATTCGTTAATATCAAATATATATTCATGTGTTAGGAGGTCTTTTTTGAAGGTATTTGTCTGGAGCGTAGCCTTCCTCTGATCTGAGGCATGGATTATAAGGAGTTCAGACGAGAAGACTGTAGAAGCTTTTTAAACGTGTTGCTATAGAAGAATGTTGAAGATTAGATAAGTAGATGGTGTTACTGATCAGGACAACTGAATCTAAGTGGGGAGAATAGAAATTTTTGGCAGAACTTGAGTAAAAGAAGGGATCTACCGCCTGACACATTCGGAGACATCAAGGAATCATCAGCCTGAGGATAAGTGTGGAGGGGTCTAACAACCCTACCACAACAAAGGTCAAAAATTAATTATGATTGTAGTGTTGCTCACGCTGCTAAATGTTGCATTTTCGGGCAACAACAAAGTTATATTATGTGGCAGGTGTCATTAAAGCACTGTTAATAAAGTCATTTCTTGAAATAATAGATAAACTAGGCATTCATCTTTTCGTGTTTCTCACGCTGGTCTCGTTGTGAACTCATGGCTCAATCGTCGAAAATCTAGGTAGTGATGATTCCAAGCTCGGATGCAAAGAGGCCTAGGTGTTACTCTGCGATATTCAAAAGTTTTGTAGATGTGTTTCATAAACCATTCTTGAAGATTAAACTTTTGCAAGTTAGGACAATGGTGATGTAAAAAAGTAATCAGCACTCCGAATTTAAGTTACGCTTCTTTTTTATTACTTTTGTTACAATATCACGTAACTCGTTCCAAAACATCACTTCACAATATAAAACATACTTGAAAATATCTTCCTCACTGTTAAAGTTCACATTTCATAAACTGACTACAATTTGCGTCTTTTTAACATGACGACCAAAGCTTGACTCTCTAACAACCGCTTACGCGCCTAAAAATCAGAGTTACAAGTACGTCAATGTTCATAATGACAAAAGAAAGAATACGCATAAGAATATTATCATTGCAATATATACATTTCGATGTATCGAAGTACCTCTACATTAATGGAATCAAATCTGAATGTTGTCACAGAAATATGTTAACTATTTTACAGAAACACAGTGGAATATTGCTGGTATCGAGAGGTTGAGGTGAGGTGCCGTAATGGTTACGTAATTCAAGTACCATTACAGGAGAATATTTGCAGAGAGATACCAAGGACTGAATACAGTTAGCAGATTCAAATGGATTTAGGCTTCAGTAATTATTCGGAGATAAAGAAACCTGCACTGGATAGAGCAGTTTGGAAAGCTGTATCAAACAACTCTTCGGACTGAAGACCGCAACAAGTCTGAAGCACAGAATTGTGCGGTAGTTAATCATGGACTTTGGAAAAATCGGAAAAGAAAATAATCGAAGGGTTTGAAATGTGGTGTTACCGAAATAAGGTGGGTTGATAAGGAATGAGGTGGTTCTCTGCAGAACCGGCGAGGAGACGAGTATGTGGAAAATAATGCGCAGAGGGGCAGGAGTATAGGTCTGTGTTTAGGCATCTGGGAATAACTTCTGTTATGCACGAGGGAGTTGCGGAAGGTAAAAAATGCAGCACAAGATGGAAACTGGGAAAAATCAGACAAGAATTGAGGGTGTTGGGTACAAGTGCTTCTCTGAAATGAAGAAATTGACACACGTCTAGAAAGTCGTATCAAATCAGTGAGAAGACTGGTGGAAAAGAGTACTCAACAACGTCATGGCAGACGAAGCAGTTATGTGAATTCCCAGTGGGAAAAGAGCCTCGAAAAAAGGTGGTGACCTATGATGCTACCAATAAGAAGAATTTCAGAGCATGACTAAAGTGTCAGCAGGAAAACTGAAACTAATTACCTCTGCTGCTGTCGTCGCTATTGCAGGTGGACGGTGTCAAAACTTGTATGTCGCGTCACGACTAAATTAGATAATTGTAGCCGACAAAATTACAGCACACACACCGGACCCAGCCGCGGGGAGCGGTGATAATGGCAGTGCGCCGTGTTTTTCGTGCCTTGTAATGGCTGTCCATCACGGGCGACGTGAAATACGCGCGCTATCATAAAGCAAACGTTTGACACGGCTTATCAGCGAGCGCGCCTCTGCCACCGGAGAGCGAAATTATTGTGGCCCAGAAATATTCCGTCGATTACCATCAATAATCTGAAATTAAAGTCTTTCAAACAGATTGTGCATAAATACGCTGCAATTATAACTATATTTTATCAGCAGCCGTCAGGCCCGGCGCCGCAAAACACGCTGCTAATTTCCGGTGCAACTGTCGATGTGCGTCCACGCATGCATTAATGACGCCTGTTTCCCCGGGTTCGAAATAAAAAAGTAAAAAAGGCGGACCAATCGCTCTGTGAGCGATCGTTTGGAGTGGAAACCAGCGCATGTTAGGGAGGCGCTGAGCGCATTCTATGGGATATGTAATTCTATTGCCTGAACTACTCCAATGACCAAAATACTGTGTCGTAAGCGCCTCGCGTTTCCTCCTGTGAATAAGGAAACTCATGTTCTGCGAAAACAGCTCGAAATCCAATCGTCAGAGATAGTTAGGAATTATGTTTACTCTCCTGTGCTAGTCATAGCACCGAACCCGGAAATAACTGATTCAGTTTCACAAGCTGCCAAGTACTACAGGGTAGACACATTATCAGAGAAAAACACTAAAAGGACGCGCGATACATGACTACTGAACGGCACTGTTATCACTCTCATGTCTTAATAATGCTTACATACATCGTAATGTGGATGGTTATTACACTCCTTTTAAATACTGATATGCAGCAATCGCTTTTTATGTCTCTCCTAATGACTTCATAGCACGAGATATTCGTGACTTTGGAGAAACAGGCCAACTCTAGAGAGCCGTTATGTGCTGATTAATTAGTAGAATGATGGCTGTTTGTAGTCATTTTACACAAAGTTTCCACAACTACCCTTCCCGCTTAAACCAGAGCACAAGTTCTCCATCATGGTGAATAAGATCCTAAAAGAGGGGTAAACGTTTAACGTTTCGTCGACAGCGGTGTCATCAGAAACAGACCTTACCAGTTAGTCGACGTCGCTTCTTGCGATGAGGAATGTCCTCATATTATCAACTGTGTTGGTGTCTACTTGGAAATAATCAGGTTTGGTATCTTATTCTGCTGTCAATGTGGAAATCGTTCCACGCTACGTGTACACAAAAGATTGGAGGCACTGAAATGATGTCTTCATATGTAATACTACGTAGAGATGAATACACGCTACCATATGGTTAATGATCACAATTTTTTAATGTCGTGAAATAATAAAGCATTTCAATAGAAAATTTTGTTTTCATAAAAGTGAGTACGCAGACAGTGTCACCAAGATTGGAGGCACTGAAATGATGTCTTCATATGTAATACTACGTAGAGATGAATACACGCTACGATATGGTTAATGATCACAATTTTTTAATGTCGTGAAATAATAAAGCATTTCAATAGAAAATTTTGTTTTCATAAAAGTGAGTACGCAGACAGTGTCACCATCGCTGTTGTCATTTAAACACATGATAATAAGGCGAAAAAGAGCTGCGGCGACAGAATTTGACCTTTTATTTAGAATATTTTCCGGATCTTTCTGTGCAGACTTCGACATGTACCATATAACTGCACTCTTCCTCCAAACAGCGATGATATTTTCACGAAAGTAGGGCTCGTTCCATATAAACTACAGCACGTTTTGATCTTAAAGAAAATAAGAGCTTCAGTAACTTGGCGATCGAAACTGAATCATGCATTAAACACGCAGCAGCATGCCTGCCTCTTTGCGTTCTATCTTTGTAGAAAGCTTTGCTTCAATTTCTCGAATTTTGCTCAAAATACTCGATATACACAAGCTTTATGGTACACACTCTCAACGGTGTCCAGTAAGTTAGTAACTATTACATGTTTTCTCTCTCTAAAAGCGCATAGTAATACGAGCATTATTCGTAACATGCGGCATGGATACCAAAGGGTTTTCTTCAGTATACTCTTGCGGACAGTCATCCGAGACCGTTTAAGCGACAAAATGGGTTCATTTATGTCGGAAATAGCGTAAGTTACGACAAGATATAAATTAGTTCGTAGGTTACGACGAAGTATAAATCAGTCCGAACTGTCTGTTAGAGAGACAAAACTCGCAGTAGCTGGCGTTTTTCGAAATCTCTGACGTCTGCGAGCAAGAAGAAAAGCTATGGCGGAAGCTAACAGGGTAAACAAGAGAAGGTACAAAGTGACTTGAAAGAAATCGAACTGATTTTTCAAGTCTGTAGACGTTTTAATTCCGTAACCGATTTTATATGATTTTTGTTGGAATTAAGAACAACTTTAATTGAATACGTTCATTCTTGAGAAGACTGAGCGATGAAAGGAGTATCCTGAGAAAGATTAAAGCCATATACAGGATCGGTACTTCAATACAGGTATTTAAATGAAATGTCAGTATTACAGTTCCGACTCGGTGCACAGATTTCATCTTTTAGAAAGCCTCGGCTTTTGCTAATTTACGAAAAGAGCCTGTCTATTATTTACGGACATCCTCTATTCTGCTGATTTTCTGTTTGGGGCCGTAAGCCAGTTATCAGCGAGTTGAACGCAATTGAAACTCGCAGCGTCGGGCTCAGATGAACACATTTTCTACATTTCGAACAGAGGGCGGTGATTTGTTTCGCAGCGGGTATAAACTGTAATAAGCAGATCTATAAACTAGCGTAGCGAGCTCTGCGCACTCATACTAATGCTTAGCTACGTGATCGCCCAGTACAATTCATAATTAAGCCCATTAATAAGAGGTTATTGCGGATAAACTGGTCGTAAAATAAATTCGTTCATTAAGTATGGGATATAAAGCTGGGATGAGACTCGTAAATCGATCAGTGTTTTGATTTCGAATAACCGGGCCGGAATGGCCGGCACGACCGCCATCCCGCTGAAATGAACCGCCGGTCACGTCACTGATGACAGTCCTGTCAGTATCAGAACTGACCGGTGCACTTCCACGAACCAAGTGTAAACGAATATTCGTGAACCTTCTGTTCACCAATACCTACTTCGTGTTAGTGGCTCATTACGAACTTTCGGGCCAGTTATGGCACCTGTAGAAGCCTCGTGGCATAAACAGATTCTAAAAAGTGATAATTTATTATCTACATGTACATTCATACTCCGCAAACCACCTGACGGTGTGTGTGGCGGAGGGTACTTTGAGTACCTCTATCGGTTCTCCCTTCTATTCCAGTCTCGTATTGTTCGTGGAAAGAAAGATTGTCGGTATGCCTCTGTGTAGGCTCTAATCTCTCTGATTTTATCCTCATGGTCTCTTCGCGAGATATACGTAGGAGGGAGCAATATACTGCTTGACTCCTCGGTGAAGGTATGTTCTCGAAACTTCAACAAAAGCCCGTACCGAGGTACTGAGCGTCTCTCTTGCAGAGTCTTCCATTGGAGTTTATCTATCATCTCCGTCACGCTTTCGCGATTACTAAATGATCCTGTAACGAAGCGCGCCGCTCTCCGTTGGACCTTCTCTATCTCTTCTATCAACCCTATCTGGTAAGGATCCCATACCGGTGAGCAGTATTCAAGCAGTGGGCGAACAAGTGTACTGTAACCTACTTCCTTTGATTTTGGATTGCATTTCCTTAGGATTCTTCCAATGAATCTCAGTCTGGCATCTGCTTTACCGACGATTAATTTTATATATAGTCATTCCATTTTAAATCACTCCTAATGCCTACTCCCAGATAATTTATGAAATTAACTGCTTCCAGTTGCTGACCTGCTATATTGTACCTAAATGATAAAGGATCTTTCTTTCTATGTATTCGCAGCACATTACACTTGTCTATATTGACATTCAATTGCCATTCCTGCACCATGCGTCAATTCGTTGCAGGTCCCCCTGCATTTCAGTACAGTTTTCCATTGTTACAAAGTCTCGATATACTACAGCATCATCCGCAAAAAGCCTCAGCGAACTTCCGATGTTATCCACAAGGTCATTTATGTATATTGTGAATAGCAACGGTCCTACGACACTCCCCTGCGGCACACCTGAAATCACTCTTACTTCAGAAGACCTCTCTCCATCGAGAATGACATGCTGCGTTCTGTTATCTAGGAACTTTTCAATCCAATCACACAATTGGTCTGATAGTGCATATGCTCTATAAAAAAATCTGCTGTATAAAATATCCATCGTTGATGGAACACGAGTACGCAGTTTGATGATATGGCATCACCAAGTAACATCGCTCGATGAAACTTGGACCATACATAGAAAGAACTGCTACATTATAGTAACTGAAAGAAATATGCAATGAGACGAACAGAAGCGACATGTTTATTCACAGACAATAATTACACTGAGGTCACCACGATTCATGAGACAAACAAAAGTGACACTGTTATTCAAAGACAATAATTACACTGGAATCACCACGATTAATGATGGTTCCCTGAATATTACAAACGGCGGGAAACGGTTTTTCATAGGATGAGTAATCAACACGAACAGCATTGCGTTACTCTGCGACGTGCTAGCACGCAGGTCACGAGGTTGGTAAGGACTTCTTCTGGAAGGGAGTACCATTTCTCCGCCAGCGAGGCTGAAAAGTGCTGGATGATCGTTGGTACAAGTGGACGTGTTCCAGCACTTATCCCCAACGTATCCCACGCGTGATCGAAGAGATTTGAGTCTGCGGAATGATCATGCTAGTTTATTCTTCGAACGCCTTCTCGTCCCAAGAGCTCCTCACCCACGCTGGTCAACGCCCCCGAGCATTATCACCCTTATAAATGAAGGCATGGCTTAATGCTCCCCTGAAAAGACGGACGTGGGTAAGGAGTAAAATGTCACAATAACGTTAGCTGACGAGAGAACCTTGTTCAAAGATTCAGAGGGCAGAAAGTTCGTGTCGCATTATGTCTGCCCACACCGTAACACCTGGACATCCAAAACGATCATGTTCGATAACGTTTCTGGGTGAATTAGGCGTTTCTAGCTCTCCCCTTATAAGCTGCAACCTCGACCAGCGTGGGAACACGTTACAGAGCACGCATTGACGTCCGTGGTGATCATGAACCCTATTAAGAACCATTTTCCGCCGTTTGTAATGATCAGAGAACCATCATGAACACCAGTGACTTCAGTGTAATTATTATCTTTGAATAAAAGTGTCATTTCTGTTCGTCTCATTGCGTATTTCTTTCAGTTACCTACTGTACTATACTGTGGCAGTCCTTTCTACGTAGTCAAAAATGGTTCAAATGGCTCTGAGCACTATGGGACTCAACTGCTGAGGTCATTAGTCCCCTAGAACTTAGAACTAGTTAAACCTAACTAACCTAAGGACATCACAAACATCCATGCCCGAGGCAGGATTCGAACCTGCGACCGTAGCGGTCTTGCGGTTCCAGACTGCAGCGCCTTTAACCGCACGGCCACTTCGGCCGGCTCTACGTAGTCCAAGTTTCATCGAGTTTGTCAGTAACGTATCTCGCCAGGGTTGCTTTCGTCCTTAACATTTGCACACAAGCGCATACATCTAATCGATATGAGGTATGCTTTTCCTAGGATCATAGCTTCTTGACATCAGTATCCAGCAGTAGTTTGCATTGTAAATATATGTAGCCAAACAGTACGATCTGGTGCGTATTCCGAGTAGCACCCACTTCACTGGCGCACACTGCCTGTAAAACCTGTGTCCACAGCCCCATTCAGGAAGTGACCCCTCAGTCGTTAGCAGTACCAAAAGTCACTTCCCGAATAGCTCTGTGGACACAGGTTTTACAAGCATTGTGCGCCAGTTAAGTGTGTGCTACTTGAAATACGCACCAGATCGTACTGTTTGGCTACATATTTCTACAATGCACGCAACTACTGGATAGTGATGACAGGAAGCTACGATCCTACGAAATACACGCCACATGTCGATTACATTTAGGGTTATTTGCTGCGTCAGACCAAAACGTTTCGAGACTGGATTAACAAAAAACAGATAAAAGTTAGAATGGTGCTTTTAATGCTTCATGTCTCTCCTCCACTTGAGTACATCGCTCAGAATGTTCATATAACCATGTTAAACTGCCAGAAAAGTCCTTCTTTGGTATGTTTTTCAAAACACACGTCACATTGGCTTGAATTTCGGTCACAATGTCAAATCTTTGATCCTTTATGTAAATTTCGGAACTTCGTCGTTTTGTCGTAGGTTAGTATTGTATGACCAAATCTCGTCACCCGAGATGACTTCTTCCAAAAAAGAATGGTCCGCGTTTCGCATTTCAATCCAGTAGAGGCAGGCATCCAAGCACCGTTGTTAATGTTCGTGAGTCAAGGTGTGCGGGACAAATTTTGTACACACTTTTCCTTCTTTAAAACATTCTGAAGAATATCTTGATCACTATTTAGAGATGTTCCTGCATTGTGATTTGTGGCAACGAAGTTGACACTCTACGATTGCAGTCCGCTACTTATAACACGGCCTGCTCGCAAGTGACTGGTAGAATGCATTTCGGTTATTTACAGATGCCAGGTCGATTATTTACAGATGCTAGTTCGAACTGCCGCCATGGTTACTGCGGTGACGTCGCTTATATTGCCAAGGATAAAATCAGTCTCAAGGTTTTGGACGGACGGTGTGTACCAGGTACATCTGAAGACGGAGTTAGTTGCACCGACATCGATCATGACTATAACAAGAAAATTAATATAATTTTTGTTGTCAAAGGATTATTTTTTGTTAAGGAAGGTCTCTCCTAAGAGACGTAAGGCGCATGTTTTGACAGATACATTAAGTTTAGTTTTTTGCAGTATGTAGATGGAATCAGCCCAGACAAACACTGTCCATCATGTCGTCTAGCCCTTTTCAAGTTGCCCGCATTTTCCAGCCCGTGTTACGCTGTGTCTCCTACAGCCGCACAGCAGAGCTACTCAGTTGCTGCCAGAGTACTGGTTATTATTCGTGTTTTTCTGTCACTGCTGTAACATATTGTTAAACCATATGTCGCACTTCACTAATTTACGACTGCTCTGCTGGGCGGAGTAGCCGCGCGGTCTCAGACGTCTTGCCGCGGTTCGCGCGGCTCTCTCCGTCTGAGGTTCGAGTCCTCCCTCGGGCATTGGTGTTTATGTTGTCCTTAGTGTAGGTTAGTTTCAGTTAGAGTAAGTAGTGTGTAAGGCTAGTGACCGATGACCTAAGCAGTTTGGTCTCATAGAACTTAACACAAATTTCCCTTTATGACCGCTCTATCGAATGGGCACAGAGAGTTGCACATTACAAAACATTTTGGTTCTAACAAGAAACAACGTTTGACACTGACACGCCAGAAGGATGTAATATATCGTCAAAACCTGTATTCCTACACACATAACGTAATTCCCGTACAGGGGACGACATTTTAATTGAAAGCCACTCCCTGATATCGGCGGATAAATACAAGAGTGCAGTACCTGTATTGCTAAGAAGAGCATGCAGTATTCCCTAGCTACCTGTTCTGTGCAGTACTTTGGCTGATGTTACCCGTAGTAGATATTGTAGCACACTGGAAACGTTCGAAGCTAGAAAAGTTCTGGTTGTGTGGTAATGATAGCATGAGCGGGCAGCAAATCTACTTTGAATAATAGTTCTGGATGCCATTACTGTGTGTTTATTGAGAAACACCGTAATATAATAAAGAGTTACTCAATACGATACACTTCATGCTGTAGAATACTTAAAAACGAGAGTATGGTTGACACATAGTTCAGACCAGGAGTACATCCTAATGCTGACTGACATAACTTGGTGCCCAACAAGAATCATTAGCAAATTTTGTACGAAATCACGAGGATTCGTACTTTGTACAAAACAGGCTTATCTTTGTGTCTGTCGATCGTGATCGACCGACGGAGAAGTAAGCTATTTTGTATTTGACTCTCTTGTCACAAACAAATCCGGACTTGATAGATTTGTATTTTTTCGATAGCGCATTCAGCACTATTGTTTCTTATTACAATTTAATGCATAATGCAATAACAGTAAATTAATTCTAATGACTCTTAGACTGTCCCTAGCATTTATTAAGTTAAAAGCGCATACTAATTAAAAATATTTGATTCAAATATATTCACAAGCCTCGTTCGGTTCCTTAGAGCCGCGCGGGATTAGCAGTCATGGACTGTGCGGCTGGTCCTGGCGGAGGTTCGAGTCCTCCCTCGGGCATGGGTGTGTGTGTTCGTCCTTAGGATAATTTAGGTTAAGTAGTGTGTAAGCTTAGGGACTGATGACCTTAGCAATTACAGGGTGTTTCAAAAATGACCGGTATATTTGAAACGGCAATAAAAACTAAACGAGCAGCGATAGAAATACACCGTTTGTTGCAATATGCTTGGGACAACAGTACATTTTCAGGCGGACAAACTTTCGAAATTACAGTAGTTACAATTTTCAACAACAGATGGCGCTGCAAGTGATGTGAAAGATATAGAAGACAACGCAGTCTGTGGGTGCGCCATTCTGTACGTCGTCTTTCTGCTGTAAGCGTGTGCTGTTCACAACGTGCAAGTGTGCTGTAGACAACATGGCTTATTCCTTAGAACAGAGGATTTTTCTGGTGTTGTAATTCCACCGCCTAGAACACAGTGTTGTTGCAACGGAGGTTTAATGTAACCAAAGGACCGAAAAGCGATACAATAAAGGATCTGTTTGAAAAAATTCAACGGACTGGGAACGTGACAGATGAACGTGCTGGAAAGGTAGGGCGACCGCGTACGGCAACCACAGAGGGCAACGCGAAGCTAGTGCAGCAGGTGATCCAACAGCGGCCTCGGGTTTCCGTTTGCCGTGTTGCAGCTGCGGTCCAAATGACGCCAACGTCCACGTATCGTCTCATGCGCCAGAGTTTACACCTCTATCCATACAAAATTCAAATGCGGCAACCCCTCAGCGCCCCTACCATTGCTGCACGAGAGACATTCGCTAACGATATAGTGCACAGGATTGATGACGGCGATATGCATGTGGGCAGCATTTGGTTTACTGACGAAGCTTATTTTTACCTGGACGGCTTCGTCAATAAACAGAACTGGCGCATATGGGGAACCGAAAAGCCCCATGTTGCAGTCCCATCGTCCCTGCATCCTCAAAAAGTACTGGTCTGGGCCGCCATTTCTTCCAAAGGAATCATTGGCCCATTTTTCAGATCCGAAACGATTACTGCATCACGCTATCTGGACATTCTTCGTGAATTTGTGGCGGTACAAACTGCCTTAGACGACACTGCGAACACCTCCTGGTTTATGCAAGACGGTGTCCGGCCACATCGCACGGCCGACGTCTTTAATTTCCTGAATGAATATTTCGATGATCGTGTGATTGCTTTGGGCTATCCGAAACATACAGGAGGCGGCGTGGATTGGCCTCCCTATTCGCCAGACATGAACCCCTGTGACTTCTTTCTGTGGGGACACTTGAAAGACCAGGTGTACCGCCAGAATCCAGAAACAATTGAACAGCTGAAGCACTACATCTCATCTGCATGTCAAGCCATTCCGCCAGACACGTTGTCAAAGGTTTCGGGTAATTTCATTCAGAGACTACGCCATATTATTGCTACGCATGGTGGATATGTGGAAAATATCGTACTATAGAGTTTCCCAGACCGCAGCGCCATCTGTTGTTGAAAATTGTAACTATTGTAATTTCGAAAGTTTGTCTGCCTGAAAATGTACTGTTGTCCCAAGCATATTGCAACAAACGGTGTATTTCTATCGCTGCTCGTTTAGTTTTTATTGCCGTTTCAAATATACCGGTCATTTTTGAAACACCCTGTAAGTCCCATAAGATTTCACACACATTTGAACTTTTTTTTTTTTTTGTTCCTTAGACAACTAGCGAATCTGAAGAGACACAATGGCGTGACCGTAAACACGACTTGCCTGGCGATCGTGCGAACAGCCTCCCGATACACTGTAGTAGCCGAGTAGCGCTATGTATCATCGCTCACGCTAGCGACTGATCTAACTTAACGCGTAACGTTCAAATGCGTGTAATATGAAAAATGGCAAAAAATGGAACCTGAAACAAGAGGAACCTCACAGGTTTAAAAAATACTTGTTAGACACTTGGAATGACAAGAGGACCGGCCTAAAACGCATATAATAGTAACATATGCGCCTTTATGGCATTCGTGATATCTCAATGTGGATGCACCCAGGCCCGTCCTGTTGTGGGAATCACGCTAAATGCTGCGAGCAATGAGAATGGTGGAAAGGGCGGCAATTCGGGAGTAGTGTGCGACAAGTTGGAAATTTGTGTTAGACATGACCCGTGCTCGGGTAGCTTGAGCAACTAAGCGTAAAGCGGGAACTCCGTGTTCGAGTCCCAGTTCGGCACAAATTTTCGCTTGTCGCCAGTGAATTATTTCAGTGCCTTCTTGCGGCTGACGTCGGTATTTCTCTTTTATGACGAAAGCTAGTGGGATGCATCTCTCCACGGTACTTGAAGCTGAGCAAGCTCCTTCATCTCTGCACAGTCATTGTGACATACATTAATTTCAATCTGCTTACTATAGCCAATCTATTGTCTTCTTATCTAAACTGTTTATCGTCCATGTTTCGCTCCTGCGCAAGGCTACAGTCCAAGGAAAATACCTCCAGAGAAAATACCGTCTAACACTTAAATTTGTATTCAATGCTAACAAATTTCACTTTTTCCGAAAAAAACACTCCTTTCTATCAGCAGCCTTACTTTTGTTCCCTCTCCACCTCGTTATTTATTTTGATGACCAAACAGAAGCCCGGCGGTGTGGCCGAGCGGTTCTAGGCGCTTCAGTCTGGAACCGCGCGACCGCTACGGTCGCAGGTTCGAATCCTGCCTCGGAAATAGATGTGTGTGATGTCCTTAGGTTAGTTAGGTTTAAGTAGTTCTAAGTTCTAGGGGACTGATGAGCTCGGATGTGAAGTCCCATAGTGCTCAGAACCATTTGAACCATTTAAACCAAACAGAAACACTAATTTAATACTTTCAAGTGTCTCACTCGCTCATCTAAAGCCCTCATCATCACCTAATTTGATTGAACTACATACCATAATCCTTGTTTCACTTTTGTTTATATTCACCTTATAACCTGTTTCCAAACCGGTATCCATTACGTTCAAGCGATCTGCCTAGTCCTTTGCCGTCTGTGACAGAATCACACTGTCAATGACCAACCATAAAATTTGTACGTAATGAAATGAAACACCTACAGCGATCGTTTTAATGCTATTTTATTTACTTAAAACCAGTTTCTGTGACTCAGCACACCATCTTCAGGCGTTAATTGACGCTGAGGGGGTGAAATCAGTCGTAAATACGAACCCACCAGCGGCCAACATCTATGAACTGGCCGCCGTAGAATACTGTAAAAGTGATGATGTGTCTGCAACCATCAACTACATCGCGTTTACGGTAATCTGCGGTAGCCAATTCATAGATATTGGCCACTGATGGGACCGTGATTACGATTGGTATTCAGCCTTTCAGCGTCAATCAACGCCTGAAGATGGTGCTTTGAGTCACCGAAACTGGTTGCAACACAATAAAATATCAAAACGATTGCTGCAGGTGTTTAATTTTATTACGTAAGTGAACGGCCGAAGTACCGCAGACTGTCAATCACAAGCGTGGA
The DNA here is from genome assembly GCF_021461385.2 of Schistocerca piceifrons. Lineage (NCBI taxonomy): Eukaryota > Metazoa > Arthropoda > Insecta > Orthoptera > Acrididae > Schistocerca > Schistocerca piceifrons. The sequence goes on from NC_060141.1 coordinate 193,895,028, forward strand.
CATACAAAAACTTAAAATTTTTGTTCTTCTCCCTATACTTTAAATCCCTTCACAAGCTTCGCTTTTGTTTCCTTTCATGTCTATTGACCCGTACAATTGCAGTACGGTGTCTGCACAAGTCGTAGAGAAGCTTTCACTCCCAGTATTGTGTCCCTGCTACCTTCAGAAGCTACGTTAAACAATATTTAGTCCGTCGCGCCAGCGTGTGCGGTCGGTGCCAGCTGCCGAGACCGGCTGTCAGGCGTGATTGAACGGCCCGCGGAAACAAAGACGCCGCGCCGCAGATTAATTACAATGTCCGCCGACCAGCGACGTTTGTTTGATTCCGGAACGAGTTAATATCGCGACGCGGCGCCAGATGGCGGCGTTGTAGCAGCGCGCGATGTCCCGCGCCTGGCCATCATTTGTAAACTGTCCGCATCGGCCGCGCGCTCATTATCCGGCCTTCCCGTTACGCCAGCAGTTATCGCGGTTTCTGCCGGCGAAAAGGACAAATGGAATACCCAGCCCAGTGCTAAAATGGAACCCACGCCACATTTCGTAACCGCTACAGTTATTTGTAGCGTCGTTATTTGGACTATGTGTCAACAGCTATAGGAAAGACGTTACTCATAGAGAAAGATATTAAACTGGTATTGGTACGCAACTAACTGTTTACTTCTTTATCCTACGTCGCAACAAAACAATATACAGTCCAGCATTTTCCAACTAACTGTAAGTATATACGATGGAACCTCCCTTTCCATTTATCTACTCCAATATGACGAAGACAGGCCCACTCCACGCTCCATTCGTTTTGACGATCCCCGTAACTCCAACTGATCGACTTCACTTCTCAATTAGGCAGTAGACCTACAAAACGGACCATCCGTTAGACTTAAAATGTCAAATCAAAAATTACTTCGACCGTCTATGTTTCCAATTTTATTTTATTTTTGGTTTGAATCTGCAATTGATGCATGAATGGATGGTGTACATTTTAGATGTGTGACAATGGATGTATCTGTTCTTTCTGTCAAAATGTTCGGTGTAAATTCATTTGTAGAGTCTTGCCTTTGTTCTCATTCTATTTTAATCTGTTTCTATGTAACTTGACCGATAAGTTGATAATGCTATCTTTAATGATTTATGCACACAGGCCTGAAGATGACGCAATGAAGCGTCGAAACTCGTAGCGACAAAATAAAACAAAATCATAAGGACGGCTGTAGGTGTTTTTATTTTTTGTCACGATAGTAAACGGCCGTCGTCCGAGAGACGTCCGTCTAAAAGGATGGACATACAAAAGCTCTTTTGGTTGTCGTCGGCGGCGCCCTTACAGCACAGCGGTACGTCGACGATATCTACGCCCCATTTTTTTTGCCCTTAATGACATATGGGCAAGATAATGTCCGGCCGCACAAGGCGAGAGATTCTACTGCTTGTCTCCGTGCTTGCCAAACCCTACCTTTGCCAGCAAGGTCACAGCATCTCTCCCATTTGAGAACGTCTGGAACATTGTGGGCAGAGCCCTCCAGCTATACTTTGAAATTTCACGATACTGGGCACACTTGCCACTAATCAGTGTCCATTACAGGGTCTGGCTTTCTTTGAACTTTCGTGTTTCCAGCAGAAAGTGATTCACTAAATGGCACGATGTTGCTGTGAGCATCACTCTCACCATCTCGACTTGAAACTCAAGAATTTTATGTTAGTTCAACCCATTGACAAAGCCACCTACACCTTACAACACGATTAGTTAATTGGGGCGCCGGTGTTTTCGGCGGAGCAGGACACGAAATCGATTTGTGAAGATTTGTTTTCTTAGGAGAATATGTGGGGTGAGGAGTGGTCTCAGATGCCCTCTCCTGTCCCTCGTGGTAGACCTCTTGTGTTTAAGCATTTTCAAAATATTGTTCTGTACAGATTTATACTTATTCTATCGCAAAGACAAGCTTGCGCTGACACAAAAATCCATCACAACCGCTCGCTACTGACTGTGTGTAGTTGATGAGACATATATATATATATATATATATATATATATATATATATATAGTGTTATATCGGTTTATATTTATTCTAGGAATAAAGGCAAAGATTACGCTTATACGAAAATCAGTCACAAACGATCGCTAATGACTGTGTTTAACTGATGAGAAATACTAGGTAGTACGCGCTGGGAAATGTTCATCGCTCAGTGGTGGTTACTGATTTTGGTAGAGAGTGGCGAGACAGATGGGGGCGGCCGGACGGGTATTTAGAATGAGGAATGAGGCGGGAGCGGTGTCCGCTGCGAGCGCAGCTGCTGTGCGCCCGGCCACACCGGCTGCGCGGCGATGCGGTGTGCCGAAGGACGAGTGTTGCCTCTGCTGCTGCTGCCCCGGCGCATCCTAATGGCGTGTTTATACGGCAGCCGGCGCCGCGCCCTGCCGCCGCGTCGTCATCATCATTACGGCGATGATTGTGACGTGCGCTTTACGTGCAGTTTATGACGGCGCGCCTCTGACGGAAGGCCCCGCATACCAAATGGCGCTGGCGGCGCAGATGCGCTGTATGCCTGGCGGGTCATGTCCCAACCAACAGACTACGGCGTCCGCGGAGATTCATCAGATGGGAGGGGGATTTAAATCGTTCAAATGGCCCTGAGCACTATGGGACTTAATATCTGAGGTCATCAGTCCCCTAGAGCTTAGAACTACTTAAACCTAACTAACCTAAGGACATCACACACATCCATGCCCGAGGCAGGATTCGAACCTGCGACCGTAGCGGTCGCGCGGTTCCAGACCGAAGCGCCTAGAACCTCTCGGCCACACCGGCTGGCGCGAGGGGGGGGGGGGGGGAGGGAATATTCTGAAACGTCATTTCTTATTTGATTCGCTAAATTTGAAGACATACCGTGCACCAATAGCGATGACAAGAAGCCCATTAATGTTGTTGTACCTCATGTAATTGATAGACGTCCTCTCACCATATTTTGAAGGCAAATTACTTTATTACCAAAAAGTTAAGGATACTTAACAAAAAATGTTTTTACTTTAATCTATAGCCTCACCTTTATCTTGTTTGGTTGGTTGGTTGGTTTGGGGAAGGAGACCAGACAGCGAGGTCATCGGTCTCATCGGATTAGGGAAGGAAGTCGGCCGTGCCCTTTGAAAGGAACCATCCTGGCATTTGCCTGGAGCGATTTAGGGAAATCACGGAAAACCTAAATTAGGATGGCCGGACGCGGGATTGAACCGTCGTCCTCCCGAATGCGAGTCCAGTGTCTAACCACTGCGCCACCTCGCTCGGTTTATCTTGTTTAATGACTACCGGTTTCGGTACCAAGTATATCATCATGAACCATTCCACGGCGGGCAGTGGCTAACTCACTTACTGAAGCATCTTGATCACCTTCTCACATGATAGTACTTGGTGCCGAAACCTGCAGCCACTAGACAAAAAAAGAGATACTATACACTAAAGCAAACACATTTTTTTATGGTGTTGGTTGGTGTTTCAACAGACAATATGTCCGGAATATGTAAGCTTATATCATTCGTGTATCGAAATTACAATTTTTTAAGTTATTTGTTGTGTACGATTTCGTACACAACTGTAAGGAGAGGTGGGCTACAGAGTGCTGCAGCAACTGTTGTTCAAAAATTGCTCAAATTGCTCTGAGCACAATGGGACTTAAAATCTGAGGTCATCAGTCCCCTAGACTCACAACTACCTAAACCTAACTAACCTAAGGACATTACACAGACCCATGCCTGAGGCAGGATTCGAACCTTCGACCATAGCAGCAGCGCGGTTCCGGACTGAGGCGCCTAGAACCGCTCGGTCACAGCGGCCGGCCAGCAACTGTTCTCACAGAAGAGTTGGACAGGATAAGAAATCATTAGCGAACAAATAACACAGTAAACAAAGGGTTTACTTAAATTGTCGTTCTCCAGTGGAACGAAGACTCATTAATAATATTGCAGCAAGAAACAGAGTCCAGCTATCACAACTTCAACAAGGATGTGGCTCCCTGAAGCAAACATAAACGATGGTGTCGCTGCGAAGTGGCTCCGAGCGAGAGCAGGCTGAGCAGCTGCCGCTGGCCGTCCCATACAGCGGAGGCGGAAGGCGCTGGCCAGTGTGGCTCAGCGGACGCGCACCACTGGGTCCACTAGATCCTGCTCGACCACTGTCGGCATCAGACAGAAACTTTTCATTCCATTACCAACCTCGACACTTTGTGGGGAGGTATCACTATGTGAAGCCACATTATGAACACAAATGAGTGGCTAAGTGGCTCAGAGGTAAAGTATCAGTTTGGATTCAAAGGTCTCATGTCCAATTCCTTGCCACTTCTAAGATTTTTGCCTGTCATTCATCCGTTTTTCACAACTGGCAGTGTTTCTTAACGTGAAAAATATCAAGCTCCCTATAACTGGCCAGGTAAGTCAGTTCAAAGATCGGTGGAAGGCGTTGGAATACCACTTCCAACAGGACTGCTCCTAGTAAAGCACTATGGTGTCCAGACCAACCTTCTGAATTATGAAAGCTTTGCTTCTGATTCTGCATGCCAACTTTTTTGGGTCAACGATGTGAAATTACGTTCTCTTGTTATGTATAAATAAACCCTTTCCAGCGAGTTAGAAAATTACGCTAGAAATTATTCACAAAGAATCCAGAATGAATTTTTATTTTGCGGTGGAGTGTGCACTGATTTGAAACTTCCTGGCAGATTGAGATTTGGTGCTGTGCCAGGACTCGAGCGCGGGACCTTTGCCTTTGCTGGAGCGACTGAGCTATCCAAGCACAGCTCACGACCCGCGACTCACTGTTCGTGATTCATGCTGGTTAGCCCAGTCGGTAGAGCACTTGTCTACCGAAGGCAAAGGTCCCACGTTCGTGTTCCAGTCTGGCACCAAGTTTTAATCTGCCAGGAAGTTTCATTCACAAAATATGTATACTTTCAGATTCTAATAACTGAAACTTCTGTATTAAAATATTTTACTTAAACTGCTGAGTGAAATTGAATACAAGTGAACCTACTTTCTCTTAACTTATTCTTATCTTGTCAACACTGACCCACAATATTCTAACCCAACACAATGTGACTGCTCAAAAAATTACAACCTGACTTCGAATAATTAATTCAAAAGAATGGACCTGGCTAAAAGGAAGTCTTAACAATAACCTGTACATTTCATTAAGCACTTACCTCACAAAAATCTTCATTACGCGAACCACTGCAATACAGCGAGAGTCAATACTGCCAGCTAAATAAAAGATTCTAACTACTAATAGCCATGTGGTTAGTAAAGGAAAGATTTTGTTGCAAACCAAATGGTGTAATTTTTTTACCTTAATAATGTGACATCCAGTTCAGACACAAACATAAATCGTCATTGACATCTAGTACAATGAATAATATTCAGCCTCCAAGTCGAACATGTACAGATCGTTAACCTACGCTAACACTTCAGACCTCTACTCTCCATCAATGCTAACTTCTCACATCTAACATCCATCACTGCTGGCCGTTCACCTCCAACTGCGCAGCAGTACTTCCAAGTACGAGTCCAGCCAACCACAGAGTATCTTACAAAGAAAGCGCAGTCAGATATCCAATATCCAATGCAAAGCTCTACACAGCGCTGCCGACACAGAAGCAGCCCACTTACATAATGTCTGACACTGAAAATGAAAATCGGAAATACACTCCTGGAAATGGAAAAAAGAACACATTGACACCGGTGTGTCAGACCCACCATACTTGCTCCGGACACTGCGAGAGGGCTGTACAAGCAATGATCACACGCACGGCACAGCGGACACACCAGGAACCGCGGTGTTGGCCGTCGAATGGCGCTAGCTGCGCAGCATTTGTGCACCGCCGCCGTCAGTGTCAGCCAGTTTGCCGTGGCATACGGAGCTCCATCGCAGTCTTTAACACTGGTAGCATGCCGCGACAGCGTGGACGTGAACCGTATGTGCAGTTGACGGACTTTGAGCGAGGGCGTATAGTGGGCATGCGGGAGGCCGGGTGGACGTACCGCCGAATTGCTCAACACGTGGGGCGTGAGGTCTCCACAGTACATCGATGTTGTCGCCAGTGGTCGGCGGAAGGTGCACGTGCCCGTCGACCTGGTACCGGACCGCAGCGACGCACGGATGCACGCCAAGACCGTAGGATCCTACGCAGTGCCGTAGGGGACCGCACCGCCACTTCCCAGCAAATTAGGGACACTGTTGCTCCTGGGGTAACGGCGAGGACCATTCGCAACCGTCTCCATGAAGCTGGGCTACGGTCCCGCACACCGTTAGGACGTCTTCCGCTCACGCCCCAACATCGTGCAGCCCGCCTCCAGTGGTATCGCGACAGGCGTGAATGGAGGGACGAATGGAGACGTGTCGTCTTCAGCGATGAGAGTCGCTTCTGCCTTGGTGCCAATGATGGTCGTATGCGTGTTTGGCGCCGTGCAGGTGAGCGCCACAATCAGGACTGCATACGACCGAGGCACACAGGGCCAACACCCGGCATCATGGTGTGGGGAGCGATCTCCTACACTGGCCGTACACCACTGGTGATCGTCGAGGGGACACTGAATAGTGCACGGTACATCCAAACCGTCATCGAACCCATCGTTCTACACCATTCCTAGACCGGCAAGGGAACTTGCTGTTCCAACAGGACAATGCACGTCCGCATGTATCCCGTGCCACCCAACGTGCTCTAGAAGGTGTAAGTCAACTACCCTGGCCAGCAAGATCTCCGGATCTGTCCCCCATTGAGCATGTTTGGGACTGGATGAAGCGTCGTCTCACGCGGTCTGCACGTCCAGCACGAACGCTGGTCCAACTGAGGCGCCAGGTGGAAATGGCATGGCAAGCCGTTCCACAGGACTACATCCAGCATCTCTACGATCGTCTCCATGGGAGAATAGCAGCCTGCATTGCTGCGAAAGGTGGATATACACTGTACTAGTGCCGACATTGTGCATGCTCTGTTGCCTGTGTCTATGTGCCTGTGGTTCTGTCAGTGTGATCATGTGATGTATCTGACCCCAGGAATGTGTCAATAAAGTTTCCCCTTCCTGGGACAATGAATTCACGGTGTTCTTATTTCAATTTCCAGGAGTGTAGAAAAGGTGTCAGGGCGATAGAGAAAATGCTACTCGATGTCAAGAAAAACAGCCAGGAAGAAATGCCATCATAGAAGTGGAGAAAGAAGAAATAAGCGTTAGAAAACAAGACAACGCGATAACACACTTGAATATGTTTTACGTAGCGACACTATTGTTGAGGAGATACCGAGGGTTTGCTTCGCCACATAATCTTAATAGTTTACTTTTTTCGCCAACCATGGTAAGAAGCCACTGTGACAACTACAGTTCTCCGCGTTTGTAACGTCTTGGAGCCTCGATCAATGACACACACCGTTTAAACACATCACTTTATTCTCAGATATGATGATTGCCAAAAGTGTTTCACCAACAGTCGCCAAGTAATTTCATCGTCTTAGTGGTTTCGATCCGACAACTGTAATCTTCATATCATAAAATGTTGCAGAAGCATTACAACACAAACTGTCAAGCCACTGTTAAATGCGTTATTGCAACATTTTATGTGCCGGACGACAGTTTGCAGTAGACAAAACAAGTCACCAAACAATTTGTGAGTTTTACTGATGGCGTCTGAAAACTCGTTCATGTAAACGCAAAATATTTGTGGCCCTATCGCGCTTTCTTGGCACAAGACCGCTTGTGTTTCCGTTTCCTCGATCATCATTCGCCCAGTTCAGCGTATTGGATTGCACTTTTCATACATTTTTCGAAATAAAATCAAGAAGGAAGCTTAGAGTTTGAAATCTGGTCGGCGAATAGGTCATTATAGTCGGAACATGAGTTTCGATTGGAGAAGGAAGTTGGTCGTGCCGTTTAAAATGTAGGGAAATTACGGGAAATCTAAATATGTATGGGCCGACGGGGATGTAAACGGGCGTCCTCCAGAACATTAATCCGCTTTTCCAGTATGCTCGGTATCCTTCAAAAATTCAGAGCTCTGGGAAGTTACTACGAATGATTGTACCTTCGTTATCTGTCGACAATGTTATGTCATGTCGAACGCCTCTCGAAAATGACGGAAGATATAATCTAGCTGTAGAGGGAAAGGAGAACTGCATCTCGCTGCAGTGAGCTTTCCCTCGAGAGCTAGTTAAGAAACGTACCGCTTTGCAAAATCCATCTCTGCATGTCGCCATTGGCTACGAGAGCTTTGTGTAGAACAACAAGCGCCCAGTTGTAAGCCGTTGTTTATTAAGACTGGTGTAGTCGAAAAGGCGATCGTCAGCCCTACATCGCTAGATTTAAAGCAATATCGATAACCGCACTGTAAACTATAGTATCGCAATGACAAGTATATGCTTTGGAAAGAATTGATAATAGTTAAAATCTGCCTATCTGTGTGGCAGAGCCGGAAATATAGAGGAATCGGATTACTGCATTGAGGCTGGATACGATGAGTTAGAAGCCTCATATGTAGCGCACAGAAACAGGTAAGGGATTAAGCGCAGGGAATTAGCGACGTAAATTCTGGCTCCGCGATGCTGCCAGCTTCCAGCACATATTCAAAGCTTTTTATGCTAATTAATTCCTTACGAATTACCATTACACACGATTACGGCAAAAAGTCGCAGTTCCACCGCTTGTAAAACGTGTGGGTAGGTGTTCCTTTCCTTGTGGAGTGGAGGTAGTGGTGTGAGGACAGCGAAGTTGGCAGCCCTGCAGCACACATTTGCGACGGCGTGTAAGCTGTTTGTAATTGGCGCTGCCGGCCGTGACGTCACTATTATGTGCACGGCGGCGATGTTTCGCTCGCGGCTTATCATGGCGCCATCACGCCTCGGCGCCTACGCCTGTTTGGCGTCGGATTCCGCCGGCCAATCGCCGCCCCCGCCACGCACCCTGTCCTCCGTTCCCTCCCTCCCTCCTACCACCCTCTCTGCCATCGCACACCTCCCCGTCCGGACCCCCTTTTAAGCCCCCGGCGCGCGTCGCAACACATATGCGCCCACACTCGTACCGTGGCCGAGCTGTTCCCGAGCCCAAACACCAACAACGGCCCGCCGAAGTAATGTGTACCTAACTCGCCATCCGTTATCATTAATTAATGCGGCGACGTGTAAATTTGCAGTCGATATACGCGCCGCCGGCAAAAGAAATAATGGCAATTATTTTTTCCCCACACTGGGTATTCCAGGGCTTAGGTCTAATCCCTCCGCTGAAATATAGAATATTATCTGGCGCCGTTTTTTTCCCCGTTCCTTCTTTCTAGCGCTGCCTCACATTCGCGTGTGTGCTGTAGCCGGCCTCGCCTCCACTCTGCAGGAGCTAAATCACGGCTCTGTCCTCTACACGCGCCAATAAAGCTAACCTAACGGTATCTGCCGCGTTTAGCACTCCACCAAAATGCGACGCAATTAGCGTCTCTGTAATGCGCATGCGCTCTGCCGCCACAATTTGTACCCAGCCCCGGAATTAACCCCTCTCTCTCCTCTCCCGTAACGAGCAGCAGCCATCAGCGCAATTCCTGCCTCCTGCTACTGTGGTAGCAGCACATCGAGGCCCACTTTCTCCCACCTTACACTCTACTTAACTATCATCCCTCTGGTTGAAATATCTGTTTTGTTAGTTTTTCCTTTCGGTTTCTGTTCTCCATTATGTACGAGATGTGCGAGAAAAGTAATGAGACTGATTTTTATCTACCAGAGTTTTTATTTTATTAAGCAACAAATTCGTTCCCTTCAAAGTAATTCGCTTTGGCAGCTGTAAACCGGCGGAAGTCATTGTTCCTCGTCTTAGTAGCAGTGCTGAAAGGCTTCAGCTGGTAGGGCCTATAACATATCGGTCACATCTTTTGAATATTCTTCAGAGTCCCGAAATGACGTCTTTTTAAGAAATTTTTCAGTTTAGGGAAAAGAAAAAAGTCACAAGGACTCAATATCAGGTGAATGGGGGGGGGGGGGGGGGGCTGTGGAATGCCTCCGTGATCAAAAATTGCCGGCCGGGGTGGCCAAACGGTTCTAGGCGCTTCAGTCTGGAACCGCGCGACCCCTACGGTCGCAGGTTCGAATCCTGCCTCGGGCATGGATGTGTGTGGTGTCCTTAGTTAGGTTTAACTAGTTCTAAAGACCATCACAGAAGTTGGGAAGGGAAACATAGGTACAAAGAAGGGAGCTTCGAAGAAACCATGGGTAACAGCAGAAATACTTCAGTTGATTGATGAAAGGAGGAAGTACAAACGCGTTCCGGAAAAAACAGAAATACAGAAATACAAGTCGCTGAGGAATGAAATAAATAGGAAGTGCAGGGAAGCTAAGACGAAATGGCTGCAGGAAAAATGTGAAGACATCGAAAAAGATATGATTGTCGGAAGGACAGACTCAGCATACAGGAAAGTCAAAACAACCTTTGGTGACATTAAAAGCAACGGTGACAACGTTAAGAGTGCAACGGGAATTCCACTGTTAAATGCAGAGGAGAGAGCAGATAGGTGGAAAGAATACATTGAAAGCCTCTATGAGGGTGAAGATTTGTCTGATGTGGTACAAGAAGAAACAGGAGTCGATTTAGAAGAGATAGGGGACCCAGTATTAGAATCGGAATTTAAAAGAGCTTTGGAGGACTTACTGTCAAATAAGGCAGAGGGGATAGATAACATTCCATCAGAATTTCTAAAATCATTGGGGGAAGTGGCAACAAAACGACTATTCACGTTGGTGTGTAGAATATATGAGTCTGGCGACATACCATATGACTTTCGGAAAAGCATCATCCACACAATTCCGAAGACGGCAAGAGCTGACAAGTGCGAGAATTATCGCACAATCAGCTTAACAGCTCATGCATCGAAGCTGCTTACAATAACAATATACAGAAGAATGGAAAAGAAAATTGAGAATGCGCTAGGTGGCGATCAGTTTGGCTTTAGGAAAAGTAAAGGAACGAGAGAGGCAATTCTGACGTTACGGCTAATAATGGAAGCAAGGCTAAAGAAAAATCAAGACACTTTCATAGGATTTGTCGACCTGGAAAAAGTGTTCGACAATATAAAATGGTGAAAGCTGTTCGAGATTCTGAAAAAAGTAGGGGTAAGCTATAGGGAGAGACGGGCCATATACAATATGTACAACAACCAAGAGGGAATAATAAGAGTGGACGATCAAGAACGAAGTGCTCGTATTAACAAGGGTGTAAGACAAGGCTGTAGCCTTTCGCTCCTACTCTTCAATCTGTACATCGAGGAAGCAATGATGGAAATAAAAGAAAGGTTCAGGAGTGGAATTAAAATACAAGGTGAAAGGATATCAATGATACGATTCGCTGATGACATTGCGATCCTGAGTGAATGTGAAGAAGAATTAAATGATCTGCTGAACGGAATGAACAGTCTAATGAGTACACAGTATGGTTTGAGAGTAAATCGGAGAAAGACGAAGGTAATGAGAAGTAGTAGAAATGAGAACAGCGAGAAACTTAACATCAGGATTGATGGTCACGAAGTCAATGAAGTTAAGGAATTCTGCTACCTAGGCAGTAAAACAACCAATGACGGACGGAGCAAGGAGGACATCCAAAGCAGACTCGCTATGGCAAAAAAGGCATTTCTGGCCAAGAGAAGTCTACTAATATCAAATACCGGCCTTAATTTGAGGAAGAAATTTCTGAGGATGTACGTCTGGAGTACAGCATTGTATGGTAGTGAAACATGGACTGTGGGAAAACCGGAACAGAAGAGATGTGGTGCTATAGACGAATGTTGAACATTAGGTGGACTGATAAGGTAAGGAATGAGAAGGTTCTATGCAGAATCGGAGAGGAAAGGAATATGTGGAAAACACTGATAAGGAGAAGGGACAGAATGATAGGACATCTGCTAAGACATGAGGGAATGACTTCCATGGTACTAGAGGGAGCTGTAGAGGGCAAAACCAGTAGAGGAAAACAGAGATTGGAACACCTCAAGCAAATAATTGAGGACGTAGGTTGCAAGTGCAACTCTGAGATGAAGAGGTTAGCACAGGAAAGGAATTCGTGGCGGGCCGCATCAAACCAGTCAGTAGACTGATAAAAAAAAAAAAAAAAAAAAAATGTTCCATGGGACTGATGACCTCAGCTGTTAAGTCCCGTAGAGAACAGAGCCATTTGAATCATTGGATCAAAAATTCCCTAATAGAAGCGGCCGTGTGACATGTGGCATTGTCAAGATGCATCATCCACCTATCTGCAAAGTCTGGTCTCAATCCATTCACCTTTCTCCTGAGCCCACTCGCCTTATAATCATAGATTTCGTCAGTAATATCTGGCATGAAAGTCTACATTCTCGCATAGACAACTGTTTTGTCACATAGTTGTTCATTAGTTCATTGCCCGTGTGTTTATTCTTACATGATCCGGATTTCATAATTTTCAGTATCTGAAAAGCAGCCGCCTTGATGGTTCGTTATCGCGGTAACAGTAGCACTCTTTATCCCGCTGTGCACCAAACAAACCTCTTCTGGTAGCTTGTAATTTGTAAGCGGTATTCTGATCACAACTTGACCATCTGTTCTTCCTGTCAGCTGGTAATACACACGCTACGACAGGGAATCTACTGCTGTGGAAGCTCAGATATTTACCGTAATTTTTTCATATTTTACACGAAGAGAGATTTTCTTACATTTATTTGCACTTTTATCTAGAGCAGGGGTTCCCAAAGTTTTCCTCTGGAGGAACACTTTGAAAATCATGGTGTTTTGATGGAGCATCTTGTTTATTTTGAAGCTTAATAAAATATTAAAAAAGGAAAAAAATTGTTTTTTCGGTGATTACTTCAGTTTAAATCATAAATCGTTAAAATATTGAAAGGAAAAAAAGTCTTGTTATTAACAGTTATTCGCGTAGCGCTTACTAGCTTCCCACGTAACATCAGCGATCCGCGGAACCAGTTCGGCAAATCCTGATCTAGAGGCTAAACACTAAATAATACTAAATAATAGCTGTTGAATATTACAATGGTAAGTGACATTTTTTATCTATACAATGTTGTTGTTGTTGTGGTCTTCAGTCCTGAGACTGGTTTGATGCAGCTCTCCATGCTACTCTATCCTGTGCAAGCTTTTTCATCTCCCAGTACCTACTGCAACCTACATCCTTCTGAATCTGCTTAGTGTATTCATCTCTTGGTCTCCCTCTACGATTTTTACCCTCCACGCTGCCCTCCAATACTAAATTGGTGATCCCTTGATGCCTCAGAACATGTCCTACCAACCGATCCCTTCTTCTGGTCAAGTTGTGCCACAAACTTCTCTTCTCCCCAATCCTATTCAATACTTCCTCATTAGTTATGTGATCTACCCATCTAATCTTCAGCATTCTTCTGTAGCACCACATTTCGAAAGCTTCTATTCTCTTCTTGTCCAAACTATTTATCGTCCATGTTTCACTTCCATACATGGCTACGCTCCATACGAATACTTTCAGAAATGACTTCCTGACACTTAAATCTATACTCGATGTTAACAAATTTCTCTTCTTCAGAAACGCTTTCCTTGCCATTGCCAGCCTACATTTTATATCCTCTCTACTTCGACCATCATCAGTTATTTTGTTCCCCAAATAGCAAAACTCCTTTACTACTTTAAGTGCCTCATTTCCTAATCTAATTCCCTCAGCATCACCCGACTTGATTAGACTACATTCCATTATCCTTGTTTTGCTTTTGTTGATGTTCATCTTATATCCTCCTTTCAAGACACTGTCCATTCCATTCAACTGCTCTTCCAAGTCCTTTGCTGTCTCTGACAGAATTACAATGTCATCGGCGAACCTCAAAGTTTTTATTTCTTCTCCATGAATTTTAATACCTACTCCGAATTTTTCTTTTGTTTCCTTTACTGCTTGCTCAATATACAGATTGAACAACATCGGGGAGAGGCTACAACCCTGTCTTACTCCCTTCCCAACCACTGCTTCCCTTTCATGTCCCTCGACTCTTATAACTGCCATCTGGTTTCTGTACAAATTGTAAATAGCCTTTCGCTCCCTGTATTTTACCCCTGCCACCTTTAGAATTTGAAAGAGAGTATTCCAGTCAACATTGTCAAAAGCTTTCTCTAAGTCTACAAATGCTAGAAACGTAGGTTTGCCTTTCCTTAATCTTTCTTCTAAGATAAGTCGTAAGGTCAGTATTGCCTCACGTGTTCCAGTGTTTCTACGGAATCCAAACTGATCTTCCCCGAGGTTGGCTTCTACTAGTTTTTCCATTCGTCTGTAAAGAATTCGTGTTAGTATTTTGCAGCTGTGACTTATTAAGCTGATAGTTCGGTAATTTTCACATCTGTCAACACCTGCTTTCTTTGGGATTGGAATTATTATATTCTTCTTGAAGTCTGAGGGTATTTCGCCTGTTTCATGCATCTTGCTCACCAGATGGTAGAGTTTTGTCAGGACTGGCTCTTCCACGGCCGTCAGTAGTTCCAATGGAATATTGTCTACTCCGGGGGCCTTGTTTCGACTCAGGTCTTTCAGTGCTCTGTCAAACTCTTCACACAGTATCATATCTCCCATTTCATCTTCATCTACATCCTCTTCCATTTCCATAATATTGTCCTCAAGTACATCGCCCTTGTATAGACCCTCTATATACTCCTTCCACCTTTCTGCTTTCCCTTCTTTGCTTAGAACTGGGTTTCCATCTGAGCTCTTGATATTCATACAAGTGGTTCTCTTATCTCCAAAGGTCTCTTTAATTTTCCTGTAGGCGGTATCTATCTTACCCCTAGTGAGATAGGCCTCTACATCCTTACATTTGTCCTCTAGCCATCCCTGCTTAGCCATTTTGCACTTCCTGTCGATCTCATTTTTGAGACATTTGTATTCCTTTTTGCCTGTTTCACTTACTGCATTTTTATATTTTCTCCTTTCATCAATTAAATTCAATATTTCTTCTGTTACCCAAGGATTTCTACTAGCCCTAGTCTTTTTACCTACTTGATCCTCTGCTGCCTTCACTACTTCATCCCTCAAAGCTACCCATTCTTCTTCTACTGTATTTATTTCCCCCATTCCTGTCAATTGCTCCCTTATGCTCTCCCTGAATCTCTGTACAACCTCTGGTTCTTTTAGTTTATCCAGGTCCCATCTCCTTAAATTCCCACCTTTTTGCAGTTTCTTCAGTTTTAATCTACAGGTCATAACCAATAGATTGTGGTCAGAGTCCACATCTGCCCCTGGAAATGTCTTACAATTTAAAACCTGGTTCCTAAATCTCTGTCTTACCATTATATAATCTATCTGATACCTTTTAGTATCTCCAGGGTTCTTCCATGTATACAACCTTCTTTCATGATTCTTAAACCAAGTGTTAGTTATGATTATGTTGTGCTCTGTGCAAAATTCGACCAGGCGGCTTCCTCTTTCATTTCTGTCCCCCAATCCATATTCACCTACTATGTTTCCTTCTCTCCCTTTTCCTACTGACGAATTCCAGTCACCCATGACTATTAAATTTTCGTCTCCCTTCACTACCTGAATAATTTCTTTTATTTCATCATACATTTCTTCAATTTCTTCGTCATCTGCAGAGCTAGTTGGCATATAAACTTGTACTACTGTAGTAGGCATGGGCTTCGTATCTATCTTGGCCACAATAATGCGTTCACTATGCTGTTTGTAGTAGCTTACCCGCATTCCTATTTTCCTATTCATTATTAAACCTACTCCTGCATTACCCCTATTTGATTTTGTGTTTATAACCCTGTAGTCACCTGACCAGAAGTCTTGTTCCTCCTGCCACCGAACTTCACTAATTCCCACTATATCTAACTTCAACCTATCCATTTCCCTTTTTAAATTTTCTAACCTACCTGCCCGATTAAGGGATCTGACATTCCACGCTCCGATCCGTAGAACGCCAGTTTTCTTTCTCCTGATAACGACATCCTCTTGAGTAGTCCCCGCCCGGAGATCCGAATGGGGGACTATTTTACCTCCGGAATATTTTACCCAAGAGGACGCCATCATCATGTAATCATACAGTAAAGCTGCATGCCCTCGGGAAAAATTACGGCTGTAGTTTCCCCTTGCTTTCAGCCGTTCGCAGTACCAGCACAGCAAGGCCGTTTTGGTTATTGTTACAAGGCCAGATCAGTCAATCATCCAGACTGTTGCCCTTGCAACTACTGAAAAGGCTGCTGCCCCTCTTCAGGAAAATACAACTATAAAAATTCTGCCACTTCGCACCTTAAAATGTGAGTACGTGTTCAAGAGAAGTGAGCGATGGAACTACGAAACCACTGCTGGTTAGTTACACGATCACTTGCCCTAACCATCGTATTAACACATCAGTCCGATGGTTGGTTCGAAAAGCACAGTGCGTTATTAAGCAAGGTCTTACTCCACCTACCTTTGCACTGATTTACGCAGCCAGTTGTAGAGGGGACCTGCAGTTTTCATGGACTCCTGAACTGAATACGGTACACTTCAGGGCTTTTTACATCCACAAACATGGTAAGAGGTGAAACAAATGGTAGATGACTGGTAGACGTCGTAAAATTGACTGGGGATTGAACCTGCGACCTTTGGATCCGCAATTTGGCACGTTAACACCAAGCCACGAGCTACACAACTGACGAGAACTGCGAGGGCTCTCCGGAAGGTAAGGAACGGACGGTCGCGAAATGAAAACCAGAGTGAAACTCAAACCTGTTTTATTTGCAATAGTTAGACACATCTTCCAGCTATTTCTCTCTACATAGACACCTTTAGTAGCGTTGTACTAACTTTCCACTATCCTCGTCATAGAACGGAGCCTCCTGTGGTTTCCGACAATGTTCTACGCCGGACTGCAGCTCGTTGTCTGTGCCAGAATGTTATCTTCATACCCAGCGGTTCATTTGAGCAGAGATGAAACTCAGGGGGAGCCAAGCTAGACTGTAAGGTGGTCTGTTAAACACTAACCATCGAAAACGCTGCGAGAGAGTCTTCATTGTGTCTGCAGTGTGCGGTCGAGAACTGTCATAAAGAAGTAACTGCGTGACAGCTGCGTTATGTGGGGTTGCATGAAATCGGGTGAAATCTCTCGGCAGGCTACCATACTTGGCGGGAGATACTATTTCCAAGTCATCTTTACGCACTCACTGTGTACTCAGAACTGAGAAGAGCGACGTGACGGTATCTACGGGCATACGAGGGGCACTGCCCAACACATCTGTACAAAGCTTCATCGCATTTTCACTGTGGTTCCCATTTCTCAACCGATCGTTCCTTTTATTCTGAATAGCACTCGAACAATAGCGGCGAAAAAAACAGCAAAACCAACTTTTCAGCCACTCTGACGGAGTTCTCAGTATCGAATACTCCGATGATTTTCTGTACTGCCAGTTTTACATCAAAAGCCGTTACTGAACACATTCCTTAATACAGAGAAAAGTCAACCCTAGCTGGAGATGCAGGCCTCCGACTCCATATTAATTAGCCGGACACGTGTATCATCATTATACGAGGGGCAGCTATTAAGTGCAGAGGAGCACTACCTTCTTATTCCAGTAAACACGTCCTCCATTATGAAGCGGGCGGTTAATCTGACGAGCGAAATGAAAGCGCCTGTGTGTGTTTTGCAGCGCGCCTCGGCTCGCGGCCGCTGTGTATTAAAACGCCGCCGCCTTTGTCCGGCGCCTCGCTAAGCGTGACTTATTAATACCGTATTTCATCATAATTCCCATTGTGGCGATCAAAGTTCCCTGCCTCTCGCCCTCGGCGCGTACAGTCGCCGGCGTAAGCCGTGAGTTACGGCCTTTAATCCGCCGGTGCCATTCACTGTATCTTAAAGTAATTCGAATTATGCAAAGCGCGCTCTCAGGTGTGAGCGCGGTAATGTATGCCTCAGCTGGCGGCGCGACAAGACTCAAAGGCAAGATTATGCACACTGCGTAAATCCCCATCCCCAGCTGCCTGCAGCGTCCCGCCGGCCCCGCTAGCCGAGCTTCATTGACCCCAACCTACCCAACCGGTCAGTCAACCACCACTCACTACTTAACCCCGGGCATTACTTAAACAGCGTTTGGTCAACAAGGCTGATGATGACATCGAGAGCCTTTTAACAAATTCAATAAAATCTTTGAGTGGATTTAGAAAACCATGTCCAAGCTTCCGATCTAGTTGATCGAAATAATTAACAGGCAACAATAAACGTCGCCAACGGCGTTGTCGCAGTTAGCGTTAGATCACCAAATTTAAGCGTTTTCAGGCTTGGTTAGCATTTGGATGGGTGACCGCCTGTATCTGATAAGCGCTATTGTCAGGTGTGGTGCACTCAGCCTTTGTGAGGCCAACCGAGGAGCTACCTGATTGTGACTGGCAACGGCCGGAAGAGCGGTGTGCTGACTACAGGCCCCTCCATCTCCACATCCAGTTACGCCTCTCGGCTGACGATCACACGGCGATCGGTCGGAATCGTTGGGCCTTTCAAGGACTGTTCGGATGGAGGATAATAAATGTCTGACCACCATACATCTCGTAAGGACCATCAAAATTTGTATCCTGAAACAAAATTATTAATAAAAGAGGTGAAAAAGGGTAGACGAATCATGGAGTGCGACAGGGGTATTCTCTTTCACCCATTCTTTTTAACATATCAATAACTGCAAACCAGATGAATCTCGAAGAGCTAAAATAACGTAAACACATTAACATAAGTGTACTACCACACTGAGGTGACAAAAGTCATGGGATACCTCCTTTTGTCCGGTATGGTGCAGCAACTCAACTGTCATGGATTCAACAACTCGTTGGAAATCCCCTGCAGGAATACTGAGTCATGCTCCCTCTGCAGCCGTCCGTAACTGCGGAAGTGTTGGTGCAGGATTTCGTCCACGGACTGACCTCTCGATTATGTCCCATAAATGTTCGATAGGATTCACGTCGGATGATATGGGTGGCCTAACCATTTGCTCAAACCCCCCAGAATTTTCTTCAAGCCATTCGCTAACAATTGCGGTCCGGTGTCCTGGCGCGTTGTTTGGTAACATGAAGTCCATTAACGGCTGCAGATGGTCTCCAATAAGCCGAACATAACCGAGGATCCAGTCCATTCCATGTAAACACCACCCACACCATTATGGAGCCACCTCCAGCTTGCACAGTGCCTTGTCGACAACTTGGATCCACTGCTTCGTAGGGTCTGCGCCACACTCGAACTCTGCCATCAGTTCTTATCAGCAGAAATCGAGACTCATCTGACCAGGTTGCGGCTTTCCTGTCGTCTAGAGTCCAACCGATACGGTCAGTATCTCAGGAGGGTTGCTGCATGCGATGTCGTGCTGTTAGCAAAGGCCATCGCCTCGTCTGCTGCCATAGCCCATCAACGCCAAATTTCGCCGCACTGTCCTAACGGATAAGTTCGTCGTACGTCCCACATTGATTTCTGCGGTTATTTCGCGCAGTGTTGCTTGTCTGTTAGCATTGACAACTCCACGCAAACGCCGCTGCTCTCGGTCGTTAAGTGAAGGCCGTTGGCCACTGCGTTGTCCGCGCTGAGATATAATGTCTGATATTTGGTTTTCTTGGCACGCTCATTACACTGTTGTTCTCCGAATATTGAATTCCCTAAGGATATCAGAGATCCTTAGTTCCAACTACTAGCCTGGGTCTAGCTCCATCTACCATTCAAAGTCTGTCAAATCCCGTCATGCGGCCATGATCAAGTCGAAAACCTTTCCACATGCATCTTCCGAATACAAATGACAGCTCCGCCAATGCATTGCCGCCATCTGTGTATGTACATATCGCTATCCCATCCTTCGTCACCTTACAAAGAAACAAGGCAATTAAATGAAGGTGAACAGCACATAATATTAAAATTTCATTACATGCCTCTAATGTTATGGCATTTCAGTATAAATACCCAAAACAGTGGAAAACAGTAAATAACAACAAAATAACTGAACAATTATGTAGAACATATGGTATAGAGAAGCTGAACAAACGTCAAGCGATATGTGAAAAAATAAACAGAACACTTACCTAGATAATGAGAAAAGATACAATAATAAAAATTTATAAAATTATGGCTGCACCAATACAGTTGTACGGAAACGATATAAAAATAATGATAACAGTACTTTTCTCCTACTATCGAAATGAGAACCGATTACCTAAACAAGTAATACCATAGCATCCAGCCAGCATGATTTATCAAGCACCACCACAAGAAAAAGTGTACGAAAGTGCAGAACCTGTTACGTAATTCATAAAATGCATAAGATGAAGAAGAATTTAACTGTAATTCTCGACTCTGCTAAATGGTCCCTAAAGGTTATAAATCAAAGCTGGTGCTTCAGCTTCCCATTAGTATGCCCATTTGCGTATTCGAAAACGTAAGGTGGCAGGTATGTTAGAGAATCTCGAAGTTATGTGGTCCAAAGATAAACATCGAACGCTTCGCGATATCTCAGTTCGTCGAGCGAGTCCGTCTGCAGTGAGGGTAATTTAAGGCAGGTGTGACGGTTGGCAGCCGGATGGGGTCGCTTTCTGCTTTACCTGCACTCACAAGGAGGGGGAAGTGGCTGGCGTATGCCTCTGCATTCTACACCCGGATTACTCGTCACTCTTTTGATGGCCTGCTTTCAGACGATTGTTGTTGGCCATCAGTTATGTTCCACATTGTAGCGTTTCCCTTTTTGCACATTGCGCCGTGAGAGATGCCATTGTAGCTACGGTTCTCGTATTGTGGCTGCTAGGAACATTCATCCATCGATGAGAGCAATATAAATATCCTTAGACAGAAGGCAGTCCATCTACAGCGTCTGTGAGAATGTAGCGGATTTTCTCGTAGGACTATACGACCTCAGTTTCCTCTCGGGTATCGTGGATTTATTCGGAAGTAAATACTGATATCTTGGAAGAGTGATTTTGTCAATAATTTTTCTACAAGGACGGTTGATCGAGCGGTGTCAGTCAAAAGGTATGTCTGAATATTTAAGTTAAGGGCAGGGACTTACTAGCCACTAAACACGTCCCTTCAGCGCCAACTCATACTTCTTACTCTCCTGTATGTCTTGGGAGAGTGGTTCATTACAGCCAGCACCATATTAGCTCTCTTCAATGGGGTAATAAAGGGGCGCTGTCAGTTATGGCCTCAAGACAATGGACAACCGCTAGGGTAACTAATCATTTATTCTATCAACAGATAAATATTATTTGAATTTTATGAAAAATCGCAATCATTGCCCTATTATCACAACCGAAATTTTGGCGACGAGACCCGACGCTTTTTACAAGAGATCTAAATTGGCCTTGCCAGAATTAATGCACAACATAAACAGATTTACCAAAACTGATCGAACACAGTTCCAATGTCGATTGTTTTGCGAGTTCACGTTCCACGACATATGTGTTTAAGCTTTATCAGAAAAGGAAAACATTTACAGATCAATCTCTCCATAATACGTAGATTGCAAATTGCCAGTTGCAGTACAGACATCCACCAACAGCATCTGGATTGGTCAGTCGATGTACTACTTTTATTTTATAAGGTCTTGTTCTGATTTTCTCTACAGGTAAGCGATCAAACGCCACCGACAGACTAATGTGAAGTTCCAAATGTTGCAACGTCTTCCTCTCGTTTTTTTCCAAGGCGGCGTCTAACTTGCCAAGCTTATTCTCGGCTAAAGCCGATGCGGCATCTGCCACACTGATCGAATGACGGGCCGAAGCGTCATCAGTGGTCTCAGCTTCGGCATTGGTTCTTGCGGCATGCCATCGCACGCGAAAAGCCTATACTGCCAGTGATAACCGATCGCCCTGTGAATGAAACTTCCCTGACGAGAGTGGATCTAAATAAAGCTATTAGGCCTTATAACTAAAACAGTGATGTGCAGAGTCCGATTCCAATCATTTTCGAGGCAGCTGATTTGCTTTTCTGAGGGAGAGATGGTTATCAATTTGCTAATGTTGTACATCTACCTCTGCTTCTGTATCTACACCCTGCAAGCCACCTTAAGACGTGTGGTGTAAGATGGAGGACTGCATCCACATTGTGGGCCGAGTGAGTGGCAGTCGTCCACGCAGAATTTCACTCGCTTCCAAGTGGGCGAGCACTCTGCGAGTGCCACCTAAAAGGCGCATGGTCTTTTGCACATGAGCCGAACGAGATATAAGGACCCGGCAATGAACTTGTGACGTCACACTAGTCGGCTTGTGCGCCACAATTCGCGAACGCTCGGCTCCGTGCAGGGCCCAAAAGAAATCAATATTTAATCGGAAAGGTACCCTAAAGGTCTTAATTTTGTCGCTTGCTATCGAGAAATTGCATGCATTTTAACACGCAGTCAAGAATAGTATTAAACTCGTCTGAAATAGTTACTCGCTCCCCGCCGTGGACGGGTGCTGGCACTCGTAAGACCTACAGTGTCACGTGCTGTGACGTACGCGCCACGGCCTGTCTTTCTCGTGGACCTCGCTTTGCACGTGACTAAGGAGCCGTGACAGCTACGTCACAACGCTTTTGCGAGACTGCGGAAAACCATCGAGCCTGCACACAGTGCACATGCCCTTTGATCATCCGCGTGGATATGCAAATCGCGCAGGCGACTGTGTATTAGGCGGGGTGGAGTCGGTCATCTTGGGCAACTTCCGTTAAGCTGTGCGGAGTTTTATTTGCCCTCTATCTCGCACACCGAAGTCAGGTGAACGTTACACGTATCAAACCTCGCGCTTGCAGTACTCTAGCGTAGGATACTTCCGTATTTGCTATGCTTTCCTCTTCCCGGTTCCATACATGTATAGTAGTGGCAAAAATGACTATCGATTACGTACTTAAGTGCTCTAATATCTGTAATTTTCTTATTGTGGTCATTCCGCGATAAATATGTGAGAGGTTTTAGCGTGTTGTCCAGTACTTCGTTGAACGGGCGCTCGTGAAATTACAGTAAAACTTGATGCACAACACGTCTCTTCTAGCGTTTGCAACTGCACACGACGCGACGAATGTCATAGGATACAGTGTCGAGCGAACTTTTTCCCTGCGTACTGCAGCGACTCGACGTGGCATACTTCAACAAGTCGTTGGAAGCCATCTGCAAAAATATCCAATAATTCTACCTCTATAGCTGTGCATAATTGCGAAACTGTTGCCGGTGCAGGATTTTGTACACGGACTGACCTCTCGATTATGTCTAAATGTTCGATGGGATTCACGTCGGGCAATTTAGGTGGCCAAATCAATGACTCGAATTCTCCAGAATGTTCAAGCCAATCGCAAACAATTGTGGCCCGGTGACAGGGCCCATTTTCATCCATAAAAATTCCAACGTTATTTGGGAAAATGAAGCCCATAAATGGCTGCAGATGGTCTCGATATAGCCGAACATAACTATTTTCAGTCATTGATCGATTCAGTCAGAGCAGAGGACCCAGTCCACTCCATGTAAACACTGCCCACACCATTAAGGAGCTTTCACCGTGCCTTGCTGACAGGCCGGCAGATGTGGCCGAACGGTTCTGGGCTCTTCAGTCCGGAACCGCGCTGCTGCTGCAGTCGCAGGTTCGAATCCTGCCTTGGGCATGGATGTTTGTGATTCCTTAGGTTAGTTAGGTTTAAGTAGTTCTAAGTCTAGGGGACTGATGACCTCAGATGTCCCATAGTGCATAGAGGCATTTGAACCTTGCTGACACCTTGCGTCCATAGCTTCGTGGGGTCTGCACCGCACTCAAATCTTACTTTATGAAATTGGCACTCATCTGACCAGACCACGATTTTCCAGCCGTCTATGGTCCATGCCCAGGGGAGGCGCTGCAAGCCATGTCGTGTTGTTAGCAAAGGCACTCGCGTCGGTCGTCTGCTATCATAGCCAACTAACAGCAAATTTCGCCGCGCTGTCCTGTCGAATACGTTCGTCATATGTCCCATATTGGTTTCTGCTGTTATTTCAAGGTTGGTTCAAATGGCTCTGAACACTATGCGACTTAACTTCTGAGGTCATCAGTCGCCTAACTAACCTAAGGACATCACACACACCCATACCCGACTAAGGATTCGAACCTGCGCCCGTAGCGGTCACGCGGTTCCAGACTGAAACGCCTAGAACAGCACGGCCACGCCGGCCGGCTGTTATTTCAAGTTTTTGGGAAATAATAATAAGCGAATATGTTTTTTACATAAATGAACAAAATGTATTCAAAAAATAACAATGTTTAGAGTACTAAATGTACTGAAAGTTAAATGAATGTAAATTTTAATTGAAAAATTTCATTGCACGGCAGTGCAACAGCAATGTCGATCTCGGAATGTTAGAGTCACGACGACAGCTAGTAAAGACATTCCCATTTGCACTGCAGCAACTGCTCGGCGAATATAGTTTTGATTGCGTTTGTCGTTTTTCGTTTGTAATTTCGCCCCATTTACCTAAAAATAAACAAAAATTCACTTTGTTTCCATAAATAAATACTTCCATACGTATAAACATTAAAAAATATGCTGTCGGATTTAACTCACCATTTAGCGGTCGGATTTACCCCACCATTCCATTTTTCATTTAACGCACATAGAATCAATTTACACGAAATTTCCAACAAAAACGATACATACACTGAATAGGTCACTAAATGCACTACAAAATCACTTACCGTTTGTATTATTTAATAAGGTAAATCTAATGATGCAGTTTGTACATAAATTAAATTGAAACAATCGAAAACACACTTGTCTTTTGAGTGTCTAAATGTCAAATGCTGCAAAGCTGTCAAGGTGACATTTTCGTTATTTTGAATGCTCGCTCCGCTTTGCCGTTTCTCACAAATAAGGGCGGTCGGGTTTACCCACCAGGTCGGATTTACCCCACCTTACCCTATACTTTTACATCCCTTGATTGTGTTGTTCAAGAGGAATACTGTACGCACTACCCGAGAGCGGTGGCGCAGTGGACAGGAAACAGTGCCTGTATTGGGCGTCGCGTGATCGTGCCTCTGGCGGTGGTAGGCCTGCCCCTCGTGTCGCCGTCGGACAGGGGTACCCGCGCGGCGGCGGCGGCAGCCGGCTGCAGACTTGATTACGGCGACAGTAAAGCCGGCGTCCGCGTCGTAAAACCGCCGCGCCTCCAGATCACCGCCTAACTGCGCAATTAATGGGATTACACGGCCGCCAAACGGCGCTTTTATGCGCCGATGGAGTCCCTGTCACGCGCCCGTCACACCCACCACTTAATCTCCGGCGCTCGGGCACTCCTTGCCTGTGAATCTGTGTCGCTGCCAACTCCATTACCGACTCTTGTAAATATGTGTCGGTCTCTCTTTCTCTCTCTCTCTCTCTCCTTGCCGTCACTTACCCTCCTCACACTTCCATTACGAAAATTCCATTATCCTAAAACTGTCTGGATAATTAAAGACTTTTTTTAATTAAATGAAGCATTCCATGTCGCGTGTGACATTTAATGTACGTTTAGTTCAACATTTTTGCGAGTGTTGTATGAGCTGCCGGTTTATATGAATGGCTCATACAGAGTGGCCTGAGGAAAGAAATGTCGTATTACCCCCAAACGGTATTTTCCTGATTCTACTCCAGCTTGTCTTGTATCATTGCTGTTGTTCTTCGCACGCGGTATTTTGTGCAATGTATTTAGAGCTTACTGTGCGCAAAATGACTCATATAGCTAGTGACAAACATGACGACTTCGTGATTAACAGCTGATTACAAAAACTAAGGTCGAAATATCATAAGCTTACTTGATAGAAAATAAAACAGGTGTTTTCATTTCCTGTTTGGATGCACCTACTTTCCTAATTGTAACTTCACGGAATATTAGAAAGGCGTGTTTCATTAAGCGTTAAACTGATAACCATGTTCAGTCGGAAATTCTCTGAAAACTGCGAACACTTATTTAATACTAGTGGCAGAGAGACCTTGGTCAGAAAACATCAAGAGTTATGAAGGTAGAATAACAAAATCATTTTCTGTATCAGGACTCAACTTTGGACCAATGTCCCTCAAAATATCAGAGAAATTAAATTCCTTTAAAAGCTCAAAAGATAGCTGATGTTCCTACTTCTATCACAATAGCTATTTCTTTCATATACTTGGCTGCAAATCACTCTTCTCAATTCCGCCTGGCCCACCACTTTTCCCTCACCCACCACTTTTCCCTCCCCCTCTTCACACAGTGTGTGTGTGTGTGTGTGTGTGTGTGTGTGTGTGTGTGTGTGTGAAATCTTATGGGACTTAACTGCTAAGGTCATCAGACCCTAAGCTTACACACTACTTAACCTAAATTATCCTAAGGACAAACACACACACCCATGCCCGAGGGAGGACTCGAACCTCCACCGGGATCAGCCGTATTCACACAGTCCTCTATTGAAAGTCTTCTTCTTCTTTTACCTGTGCCTTTGTCCCACACCAGCGCAGAGTCGGCGTGGCTACGAACCGATTTGGCATGGTTAATTTAAGAGCTGGCCGGATGCCTTTCCTGCCGTCACCCCGTTACCCTTTGGGACGGAAAATGCACTCTCTATCTGCGTGTAGCATTACGCACGTGAAAGTGAGCAAAAGTTTTCTAAATGTTTACGAATCATGCAAATGAAGACTAGCGTGGATAGCGGCCCGATATGCACCAGGTGGAACGTGGGAAACCGCCTGCAAACGATATCCAGGCTGGCCGGGACATCGACCCGCGTGTTAATGCGCCGGTGGATACTGTCTGGGGCCGGCTCACCTTCCCGTCCCGCAAGCAGCGATTTAAAACGAGCGGCTAACCGGGCGGGTCCTATGTTTAAAGTTTGTTCTTTTTCAGTATCTATTGTCATCGTCATTTTCAGTCTTCTACTCTTTCATTATCCCTTCTGTTTCTGATTACACTAAATACGGCTTCAGATGTGCTAATCAATAGCATTGTTATTTTTATTCCATTTTATAATAATACAATATTGTTTTCGCTAGTATGTACCCTAGCCTTTAATTTTTCGCGAGATTCTCGCGCATAACACTAGTGCCCTCTCTCGTCGGATATGTTCCTTAGCGCAAGCTTCACCTGCTTGACACTAGGACACAGGCAAATTGGTGTTCAGATTTTTTATTATTTGCAGGTGTTTTAAATGGTTCTGATATGTTTTATTTATTAAGACAGAGGGTTTAAATTAGCACAACCTTTAAAATTTTGATGCGCATGAGTATGTATCCCGGTGTTTTAATGTGCGCGAGTGTCTCGAGCAGACCACAAGTGCCCTCTCTCGGTAAAATTGTCTACCTTAGTGCTCCCATACCTCCTTCACGCTAGTTCACAGGCTAAGTACTGGTTCAAAAATGGCTCTGAGCACTATGGGACTTAACATCTGAGGTCATCAGTCGCCTAGTACTTAGAACTACTTAAACCTAACTAACCTAAGGACATCACATACATCCATGTCCGAGGCAGGATTCGAACCGCTCGGCCACCGCGACCGGCTAAGTACTGGTAGTATGCCGTGTTCGCACGACCATCTCTATATAATTATGCTGTACAGATTGAGGTATATTTTAACTACTGACGACGCCTTTACCACGATTGTTTTATGCATCTCCACTGCAGGATGTAATTTTAGTAAGTTACTAAATGTTTTTGTGCTTGTAATACTTTGGTATTTTTCATGGTTACTGAAAGCTATAAGTGTTTTTTCTTTTATCTCAGTTATGTTTTTAAGTTTTTTGCTAATGAAGGTGTCTTCCTGCTCAGGTGTATTTTTGCTTCTGATGAAGGTATATTTAGTTATACCGAGACCGTTGTCAAGATTTCAATAAATCTTTATTATGCAACTGTTTGGCTGTTATCATTTACCGTGAATACAATATTAAACAAATATTAAACAATATTAAGAACCTAATGTTTTACCGGTGATTGAAAAATAACACAACATTAAACAAATATTAAACAATATTAAGAACCTAATGCTTTAGCGATGATTGAAAAATGGCCTATAATAATCAATATATTTCGGAAACAAAGACTCGCTATGTAAACAGTAGATGTACAGTACCAGCACCTCCAAAAGCCTTCGGAGGTGCTGGGTTTCCTGACCTATTTGTACAACAATAACTGCAGAAAATTCACATGCCGGTTTGTAATCCAGAATGGCTGTTTGCACAATAGTTGTAACGTTTCTTGTTGAGCACTCTGATTCTTTTAAATCTTTCATACTGAAATCAAAGACTAACAGTATTAGCTTTTTAAATCTTTTATACAAACTTTTAATAAAATAAATTGTTAGTAGACCAGGCGTTGAGTGCGATTTCGTATTATGGCAAATATTTGTGCACGGAACTGATCAGCCTATGATGGATAAATTATTTGCCCATCTAATTTGTTACAATATAATTATTTAATATAAAAGTTCAACGTTTCTGTGAAGGTAAAGCTACTCATCGCCTGTCTCCAGCAAAAGCTAGATAGATAGAGAGGGAGAGAGAGAGAGAGAGAGAGAGAGAGAGAGAGAGAGGGACTATAGAAGGGGAAAATGAAGAATAGGCATGGTACGATTCGGTGTGGCCCCGGTGCTGAATGAACGAAGCGTGTGTTTTGCATAGTAGTGAGGTGAGGTAGGCTGCTGTTACCTCAGCACATCAATATTCAGCAGCGCCACTGTCCACTGTCAGTCGGCTTCTCTTCATTCATTCACTGTGTATGCCGATTGCCTATGGCCAATATGAAGTCTTTAGAATGAGCAAATGCGTTGTAGCGACTAAGTGTGCAACATGTGTGGCTCACATATCGAGAAACGGTAGTGTACTGTAAGAATAGCAACGATACACGGCTCACGACTCGCAGTACATCGATTGTAACGAAAAATTGGCGACTTAATTTTGTCACCTCTCAAAACTGTATATGTATATACTGGGTGATTCAGCTACCCTACCGACGTCGTTTTATGCAACCCGCATCTGGCCATCAAATGCCACGAGCAAGATTTTCATATTGTCTCTCTCTCGCTACAGAAAAAATGAACAGGATCTTTTTGTGGGAAATTTAATGTAGTCAAATTTTGTATTGGAATACGTTTACGATACAGGGCGTAGTTTGCGAGTTATTCAAGACGAACGTACAATTGTGACCTTCAAACGCACCCCCACTCCCTCACTTAACCCCTGCCGGTCAGGATTTCTAGTGTGTTGTTCGTGGCACTTCCTCCTATCACTGTACAAATATTTGTGACTGCACTAGTTATGTCCCACATTCGTCCTTCATTTATCTTCTTTGGCTGGCCTTACTAAGCCACTGACTTAGTCGAGCACTTAAAAATTTGCAAAACTAGCATTTGCGTCAATTTTACATAACAATTTTGTGAATTTTAATAGCAAAAAATAAACAATAACTTCGTTGTTTTCGCCAGACTTGGTGACTACGAAATCACTGTGCTTTTAATGGTTAAGTTAGGACTGAACTGTCAACGTAATTAGTTTTGGCGTAACGTTTACAAGATTCGTTTTCCTTTCATTACGCCTACAGGCACATTTAAATTAATAATGTTAACGAAATAATTGACTATGTTAATCGAGACCACAAAAGGTCGAATATCGGGAGCAGTTCTTATAGTCAGAAACTTTTGTACACAGGTAGGAGGGAGCGCCACGAACAACATATTAAAAATCCTGACTGGTGAGGGGTGAGCGAGAGGGTAAATGTGCGTTTGAAAGTCACTTTTGTACGCTTTTCTTGATGAACCTGGAAACAATGGCCTCCAGCGAAATAGTATCCCAGTACAAAATGTAACTACACTGAGTTTCCTGCAAGAAGGTCCTGTTCATCTTTTCCGTAGGACTAAACGTTTGTTTGTAGCGAGCGAGAGAATATGAAAACC
Source organism: Schistocerca piceifrons (assembly GCF_021461385.2). Taxonomy (NCBI): domain Eukaryota; kingdom Metazoa; phylum Arthropoda; class Insecta; order Orthoptera; family Acrididae; genus Schistocerca; species Schistocerca piceifrons. The sequence continues at coordinate 193,924,850 of NC_060141.1, forward strand.
TCGCTCATGATTTTTGAAGGCCAAATATAATATTGCGGGTGGCATAAATCCATTCGCATTGTGAGTGTGGAAATACTGACCATCCGTACGCCTGTTACATGCTCTCATTTGTCTTTATTTTTATTCTGATGTTTCCTACGCGGTACGCGCTATCGTGACAGCACAGTCTTCTTCGCAAACTGGTCTCTAAATTTACGCAATGGGTTTTCGAGAGAACTAAGTCATCTTTCTACTTAAGGTTCTCTTTCAAGTTTCCGAACATTTCTATTACTCTATCGTATGCCCTATGTCGAACTGTTGCTATATTAGCAGGGACTCTCTCAATATTCGTTCGATGTCCGTTATCACGTCTATTTGATAAGGACTCCAACCAGTGGAAAAATGCACTAGCGTCTTATATCCGTTATAGACACATTGCATTTCACTCGGAACCATTCGAACATACACAAGTCTTCGATTCGTCTTCTCTAATAATGGTTTTACGTAATCGTCCCATTTCACATTGCTTCTCAAAAAAATGGTTCAAATGGCTCTGAGCGCTATGGGACTCAACATCTTAGGTCATAAGTCCCCTAGAACTTAGAACTACTTAAACCTAACTAACCTAAGGTCATCACACACACCCACGCCCGAGGCAGGATTCGAACCTGCGACCGTAGCAGTCGCGCGGTTCCGGACTGCGCGCCTAGAACCGCGAGACCACCGCGACCGGCATTGCTTCTCACTATTGCCCGTAAATACTTAAGTTATACAACGTGACATGCTCATGATGTTCAAACAAACCTTGTACACGGACACTATCACGTTCTTTCTCTCTGTCATAGGCATTTTCTTACATTCATCCACATTTAAAGGTCGGTACCATTCACACATGAAGCGGAAATTTTGGCAAGCCTTTCTGCAAATTCTTACGATAGTCCAACGACGATACTAATCTATAAGCAACAGATCGTCAGTGAAGAATCTCATACTGAAGCTGATCCTATCTGATAAATCGTTTTATACGCTGAGGACATTAGAGGTCCTACTACACTTCCTTGGGGCAGCATAAAGTGTCTGACTGTGTACATACAGATATTGTGTGTGATCTTATATTGGTTAGTTGTGACCATGTGATACAGTGTAGAACGCCTTTCGGAAATCTAGGAAGATCTGTAAGTACTCCTCTATAGGAATCAACACAGTTTCCGGAGACACCGAGGGTGTAAAATGCAGTTCGCTAAATTCGCCTATGAAGCCCAGAACGCAGAATACATTGACCGTGATCCTCGATTTCCGAAAGGCATTTCCGCATAATATAAGAAATACATACAAGTATACGGAATGTAAGACTAGTTTTGCCGTGGAGTTGAGAAGATCTTGGCAAATAGAATACAGCATTCATTATGCAGAGAATCCTTCAATGTAATCTCAGGTATGCCCCAAGGGTGTGTTAGAGCGATATTACTGTTCAACATGTCTACTAATGACTTAGCGGAGAACGTTGGAACGTTCATGAGGGAGTTCGCAGGTGAAGCTGTTCTACACAAAGGAGTCACATTGTTAAAAAATTGTAGCGAAATACGTGAAGAACTGCAAACGACCGCCGCCTGTTGCAGGTATTAGAAATTGGCCCAGGATACAAACAAAGTAACGTATTGGGAATAAAAAGGCGGAAAGATTTGTTATTATGTGACTAAATGATTGTTGAGAAATACCTGGAAGGAATCGCATCCATTAAATATCTGAGAGTCTGCACATGGAGCTATTTAAAGTGGAACGATTAATAAAACTAATAGTGGGAAATGCCGACTGCGATTCATTGGATGAAACCTCAGGAAGTATGCAGTACCAAGGAATTATGTAGTTTATAAAACCCTGGTTCTTACAGGTAGAATTCAACGTGTCGCTCTTAACGGAACAAAATCGACAGATGTAATTTTCGGAGTACCCCAAGGAAGTGTGATACAACCATTACTATTTACAACGTATATAAATGATCTAATAGAAGGCGTCGGAAGCTCCTTAAGACTGTTCGCAGATGATACAGTTGTCTACAAGAAAGTAGCGACGCCGGAAGACAGTAACGATTTGCAGAATGACATGCAGAAGATGGTGCAGGCTCTTGAAGCTAACCTGAACGTAAATAAATGTAACATATTTCGCATATATAGGAAAAGAAATCCACTACTGTACAACTGCAGTACTGCTAAAAAAATTGCTGGAAAAATATCTACCGTAACAATCTAGGAATAAGTACCTAGAGCGACCTTAAGTGGAATGACAACGTAAAATAAGTAGAAGGAGAAGCAGATGCTATACAGATTCCTAAGAAAAAATCTTAAGAAAATGTAACTCATCTACGAAGGAACTTGCTTACGAGACACTTATTCGAACGATTCTTGAATATTGTTCATCAGTCTGGATTCTTACCAAGAAGGACTGATAGAAGAGATAGAGCAGATCCAACGACGAGCGGGCGTTTCGCCACGGTATCGTTTAATCGGAGCGAGAGCGTTACAGAGGTCCTGAACAAACTCCATTGGAAAACACTACAAGAGAGACGTTGTGCATTACAGAGAGGTTTACTGTTGAAATTTTGGGAGAGCACTTTTTGTGAAGAGTTGGACAACGTGTTACTTTTTTCCACACACGTGTCGCGTAGTGACCACGACGAGACAATTCCGCACATAAGAGCCAATACAGAAACTCACCGACAATCATTCTTCCCACGCGCCATTCGCGGGAGAAACAGAGTAAGGGAATCAATTAGTGGTACAAGAAGGATGCTCCGCCACACACCGTTAGGTGGCTTGCGAAGTATGATGCAGATGTAGATTTGACTGATATTTGAGTATTGCTCGTCAGTGTGAGACCCGAAGCAGATAGGATTTTCAGAAGAAATAGGGAAAGCACAAAGAAGAGCAGCGCGTTTCGTCACAGGCTTGTTTAGTAAGCGCGATAACGTAATGGAGGCACTCGTCGAACTCCACTAGCAGACGCTGCAAAAGAGGCTTTCTGCATCATGATGTGATTTACTGTTGAAATTCGAAGAGAGTACTTGTATACACTACCGGCCATTAAAATTGCTACACCACGAAGATGACGTGCTACAGACGCGAAATTTAACCGACAGATAGAAGATGCTGTGATATGCAAATGATTAGCTTTTCAGAGCATTCAAACAAGGTTTGCGCCGGTGGCGACACCTACAACGTGCTGACATGAGGAAAGTTTCCAACCGATTTTTCATACACGAACAGCAGTTGACAGCGTTACCTGGTGAAACGTTGTTGTGATGCCTCGTGTAAAGTGGAGAAATGCGTACCATAACGTTTCCGACTTTGATAAAGGTCGGATTGTAGCCTATCGCGATTGCGGTTTATCGTATCGCGACATTGCTGCTCGCGTTGGTCGAGATCCAATGATTGTTAGCAGAATGTGGAATCGGTGGGTTCAGGAGGGTAATATGGAACTCCGTGCCGGATCCCAACGGCATCGTATCACTAGCAGTCGAGATGACAGGCATCTTATCCGCATGGCTATAACGGATCGTGCAGCCACGTCTCGATCCCTGAGTCAACAGATGGGGACGTTTGCAAGACAACCATCTGCACAAACAGTTCGACGATGTTGGCAGCAGCATGGACTATCAGCTTGGAGACCATGGCTGCGGTTATCCTTGACGCTGCATCACAGACAGTAGAGCCTGCGATGGTGTACTCAACAACGAACCTGGGTACACGAATGGCATCCGTGTTTGGCTGTGAACGCACATTTCAAGCGTGCGTTCGTCATCGCCATACTGGCGTATCACCCGGCGTGATGGTATGGGATGCCATTGGTTATACGTCTCGGTCACCTCTTGTTCGCATTGATGGCACTTTGAACAGTAGATGTTATATTTCAGATGAGTTACGACCCGTGGCTCTACCCTTCATTCGTTCCCTGCGAAACCCTACATTTCAGCAGGATAATGCACGACCGCATGTTGCAGGTCCTGTACGGGCCTTTCTGGATACAGAAAATGATCGACTGCTGCCCTGGCCAGCACATTCTCCAGATGTCTCACCAATTGAAAAGGTCTGGTCAATGGTGGCCGAGCAACCGGCTCGTCACAATACGCCAGTCAGTACTCTTGATGAACTGTGGTATCGTGTTGAAGCTGCACTGGTAGATGTACCTGTACACGCCATCCAAGCTCTGTTTGACTCAATGCCCAGGCGTATCAATGCCGTTATTACTGCCAGAGGTGGTTGTTCTGGGTACTGATTTCTCAGAATCTATGCACCCAAATTGCGTGAAAATGTAATCACATGTCAGTTCTAGTATAATATACTTGTCCAATGAATACCCGTTTATCATCTGCATTTCTTCTTGATGTAGCAATTTTAATGGCCAGTAGTGTATCTTGAAAACACCAAAATTAGAGAGATTCGAGCTCATACAGGGCCTTATCAACAACAGTTCTTTCCAAGAAGCATTCGCGACTGAAACACAAAAACGGTGGTAGTAACAGTGGAACAGAGTACCCTCCACAACACTCCATATGGTGGCTTGCGGAGAGTAGGTGTAGATGTGGATGTGCTTCACTTCTAAAGAAATTTCAGCGCGCTGGAATGAGCGTGGCCAGATCCGTGCAGCAGGGAGACAGCGAACCAGAGCGGCTGGTGTGTAGCGAGCAGACGCGGGTCGCCCCTTCGGATTCGCGCTGACGCGTCCATCTCGGCGGCAGCTGCGCGGAGTCGGCGGGCCGGCAGGGGAAGGCGGAAGGCTCGCGGCACGTCTGGCCGGTAAATACCGCCGCCACGTCGTCTCATAAATACGGGCCTAGCTGTGCCGGGCCGCGCTGCCCCTCGGGCGACGCTAAATCAAACGTCGCCAGTCAGAGAGCCGACCCACCATACGCCGGGCTTGCTACCCGCCCTGTCACGTATGGCAGCGGAACTTCACTACACGAAACGCGTTCATACCGAAAGCAGGACCAGGTCTTCGATTAGACAGTACACTTTCTAGCAGTCAAAACTCAGAACCAATCGTTAAAAGCCGTATTCACAGACTTGACACGGACGTTCCGGGTTCGATGCCACGACCAACTAAGGCGCTTGTGATGGAAAGGTCATAGGCGGGGTTCACGCTGCCCGGACGAGCTTGCACGGATAAGCTGAGAAATTGGGATGTAGGGAGCTGAAGAGCGTACAATGTGTTCGAACATTATCAGTTACCTCGAAGAAAACGATTTACTGACAAATAGCCTCAGGTCTGGAACCACACGACCGCTACGGTCGCAGGTTCGAATCCTGCCTCGGGCATGGGTGTGTGTGATGTCCTTAGGTTAGTTAGGTTGAAGTAGGTCTAAGTTCTAGGGGACTGATGACCTCAGATGTTAAATCCCATAGTGCTCAGGGCCATTTGAACCATTTGACAAATAGCCAACGATGATTCGAAAAATATTGTTCTTGCGAAACACACGTAGCTCTTTTTCCCACGAAGTATTGACTGGAGATCTATTTTAGATTTCCAGAAGGCTTTTAATACTGTTTCTCACAAGCAACATCTAATCAAATTGCGTGCTATGAGATATCATCTCAGTTGTGCAACTGAATCCGTGATTTGCTATCAGAAAGGTCACAGTACGTGGTAATTAACGGGAAATTATCGAGTAAAATAGAAGTGATATCCACCGTTCCCCAACCACCACCATCACCTCAGCTGTTCCTGATCTGCATAAACGATTAAGGAGACAATCTGAGCAGCCCTCTTAGATTGTTTGCAGATGATTCTGTGATATACCATCTTATAAAGTCATCAGATGACCAAAACAAATTGATGAACGATTTAGACAAGATACCTGTACGGTCCGAAAAACGGCAATTGACTCTAAATCATGGCTCAAATGACTCTGAGCACAATGGGACTTAACTTCTGAGGTCATCAGTCCCCTAGAACTTAGAACTACTTAAACCTAACTAACCTAAGGACATCACACACATCAATGCCCGAGGCAGAATTAGAACCTGCGACCGTAGCGGTCGCGCGCTTCCAGACTGTATAGCCTAGAACCGCTCGGCCACCGCGGGCAGCCTCTCAATCATGAAAAGTGTGAGGTCGTCCATATGAGTACTAAAAGGAATCCTGTAAATTTAAGTTCCAGGATAAAACACACAAATCTAAAGGCTTTAAATAGAGACAAATACTTAGGGACTACAATTACAGTTAACTTAAGTTCGGACGATAACATAGATAATGTTGTGGGGAAGCAAACTAAAGACTGCGATTTATTGGCAGGAAACTTATAAAATTCAGCAGATCTACTAAAGAGACTGCTCACAATACGGTTGTCCGCCCTCTTCTGGAATATTGCTCTGTCGCGTGCGATCCGCATCAAATAGAAGTGACTGAGGACATCGAAAAAGTTCAAAGAAGGGCAGCTCATTTGTACTATCGAGAAATAGGGGAGAGAGTGTCACGGACATGATACGCGAATTTGGATGGCAAACATTGAAACAAAGGCGTTTTGCGTTGTGTCAGGATCTTGTCATTACACTTCAATCATCAGCTATCTCTTCCGATTGCAAAAATATTCTGTTGGCGGCTACCTACGTAGGTAGGAATGATCTTCACAATAAAATAAGAAAAATGAGAGTTCGCTTACTGTTCGAGAGTGGAACGTTACAGAAATAGCCTGAAGGTGGTTCGATCAACCCTCTGCCTGGCACTTGATTGTGAATTGTAAAGTAATCACGTCGATGTAGACGTAGAAGAGGCTTCAGTCCAAAAGCTTGCACCACGTGGGAACCCCACGATGTTCGAAATTGGGAAATGACGCCAGAAACAGCAACAGAGTCCGGCGTACTCAAAGGGAATGTCACAGGACACTCATGACCTCCGACGTGAACTCAAACTCCACGCGCGGTGGTTAGCACACGTCTGGAGGACGACGGTTCAAATCCGCATCCCCTCCATCTAGATTTGGGGTTTCCGTTATTTCCCTAAATCGCTTCCGGAAAATGCCGGGACGCTTCCTCTGAAAGGGCACGGTCGATTTACTTCCTTATCCTTGAAATAATCAGAGCTTGTGCTCTGTCTGTAATGACAGCGCTGCCGAAGGAATGTTAAATTCTAATCTTCCTCATTCCTTCGAACTCTACCAAAAAATTTCAGAGGGTGGTCAGGGATAATTTCTGAGTATTTTAGTGCGAGAGACCTGTGGTCCCCGGTGGCTCTTTACAGAGGAATTGTATTTTGTTCGATTTCATCTATCCTTGCATTGTACTGATAATATCTGCGCAACTATACTAAAGGTACTTACTGTTGACAAAAGTGATGACCACTTTAGTCTTCGCTCTCAAGCTTGTATTCAGTGCTGCTCCGTTCTGTATTTGGTGTGTTTCCCCCATTGTGTCTGTTGTAGGTTAACAGTGATGCACAGCAGTTTTGATAGTTTCATTGATGAAGAGTTACGAAAGTTCCAGTGAGATATTGTTACCCTCAGTTCGGGAACACCTCAGTATTCCGTCATCGTTGTGCTATTCTTCCATTGCATTCAGTGAACCGAGTTACAATGTGCATACTGACCACCTCTTTCCAGCCCGCAGATTTATCTTAAACTGTTGCTTGTGCCTAAGTCACAGCACTAGAGATTTCATCTATCCACGCATGTTTTCCTTCTCTCCCTCTCTCCTCCTCCACCCCTCCCCCCATCCCCAACTCTCTCTCTGTCTGTCTGCGTGTGTGTGTGTGTGGGGCGGGGGGTGTTCAATATTTTAAATGTTTATCATAGATTTCTGACAATAACTTCGAAATATATTATTTCATTGATAGCTCAACATCTTCAGACAACTTCGTATCATATATGAAGATGGTATCTGCTCTTTCGGACATATCCGATACCATCGGTGACCATGCAACTCTTTAGAATGAAATTACAATGAAATGAATACCCCTAGCTGCATACAGGCGTCGATATAAGTCAACGGGGACAGTTGAAAATGTGTGCCCCGACCGGGACTCGAACCCGGGATCTCCTGCTTACATGGAATAAAATGGGCAGGGGCACTATGAATATAGTGCGCGACAATAAGTTGGGAATGTGTGTCTCACGGGAGGCGTGCCAGAGATAACTACCTGCAGTCGCACTATCCTCTGTGTCCTTGGTGGCTCAGTTGGATAGAGCGTCTGCCATATAAGCAGGAGATCCCGGGTTCGAGTCCCGGTCGGGCCATTGTCCCCGTTATATCAACGCCTATGTGCAGCTAGGGGTATTCATTTCATTGTAACTTCATATCAAACTGTTTTATTATTTTGGTGTAAGGAATTAGTTACAGAAGTTTGTAAAAATATCTTTGACGCATCCAGTATAAACAAATTGGACAACATTTGTAGCTCTCTGCAGCTGTTTGAATACGACGAAGTTATGCACAGGAAAGTGATTTCCTAACAAAATTGTTTGGAAGTACCGGAAGACTATGGTTGGAGTCACGAACGATGACGGTCGAGTTTAGACTTGTTCTGCGTACCTACGTCACGCGATCTTCAACAGCCGATGAGCGTCCACTTTTGTGTTCTGAGCTCTCTGCTGTAAATGTCGTACCCAATGCGAGCATTAAATATGATAGCAGCGAGTTATTTAGAGAATTTATATTCCATTTGTTGCGCGTTTACATGGATGAGCGTGGTGGTGGAGAGAGATAAATTTTGCACAAGCAAGGGAGAGACGTAATTTGCAGGATAGACGCTTACATCAAGAGTAATACATGTTTATGCGAGGACCGCAACTGTCGCTTGGGACCTGCAACAGCGAAATCCCCGTATGTTTCTCGCCCTGTGCGAACCGCCATTGTTCGTGCTCCGAACTATAGCACATTATCAACGACTGCTTCATAGTTCGGCAGCTCGCTCCAACAAATGAAATGTTATACAGTACCCAAAACCCATTACATCACGTACTTCTCGGTCTGACTGTTGTCTCCACTTTGCTGCATCTTAGAAAGATCCAGGGATTTTCACTGTCGCCCGTCTTCCGAAGATGTCCAGTTTCTATCCATCCGGCATTTTATCTGTCCTTGTTCTGGTGCCGCAGGGAGGAACTGGTTTCACTCAATCCTTTTTTTTCCCAAGTCCGCTTCCTTGTCCGTGTGGTCAGCACTGCCATACAGTGAGCCCGGGTTCGGTTCTCGGTGGAGTCGGAGATTTTGTCCGTTCGGGGACTGGGTGTTTTATTGTCCTAATCATCATTTCATCATCACTGGCACACAAGTCGCCTAACGTGGCTTCTACTGAAAAGACTAGTAACTCGGCGGTGGAACTTCCCCAGGTGGGGACTTCCGGCCAAAAATGCCGGACGGTCATTTCATTTCATTATTTGTTCTTTTGTGACCCTTATGCATCTCATTGTATTCAACAATTTAAAAAATGTTATATTAAGCCTTTTCAAAAATTCATTGAGATGAACCTACCGATGTTCGACATTCGAGAGGTTTCCTTGGCCTTCTTGAAATCAGTTTCCGCTCTGACTCTCATGATCTCGACATCAACGGGACGTCAATCGCAAATTCCATTCCTCAGAAGGGAAAGCAAATGGCGATCTCTTAATTCCGTACCACCGCCTGAACCGTATCCTCTCGGAACTCCTCGTACAGTATAAACCGTAATAGGTTCTATAGGTAAGCGTTGATCCGCGCCAATGACACATTAACCAAGCGTCGGCTCGTTAGTTAAGCGACGCGTAATGCGCGGACAGGCGGAATTGCATTTCGCTCTATGTTCACCTCGGGATATTAAAGCCGCGGCCGCACGCGCGCGTAATCGAATGATGGAGACCCGCGCGTCATCAAACTTCATCAGCGGCGCGGTATCCATCACGGGGTAGTATCAAGGAGCGGGCGTCGTAACGAAATCACGCTAAAAGGGCCGCCGTATTAATCTCGCCAAAACCCAATAGAGCGGCGCAGCAATTAATGCGGAGCGCCGCGCGACGAGGGCCTTAATGTGGCGGTGCGCTAACACGGTTAGCCGACGTCCGCATCGTTAGCGCCGGCGCGCCATCGCTCAGGGCGGGCGCCTCACTCACGGAGCTCTAGCTGCCGCTCTCGTCACGTAAGGCCGGCTCAGCCTCCTGCACGTGAAATATGAGAGTGGCCGAGGAACGCCGGCGGGATTTGTAGCGGGCGCCACAGCTGCGACACTGCCGTAGCTCTCGTAGGCTGTTCGCGGACGTTGCGTAAAGTCATCAGCAAATTGTCGCCACACACTGAGTGACCTGCAAACGAACAGCATTTGCTGCAAATACGGTGAAGAGAAGTCCTGGGCGGAACACAATTCACTAGTAATGAAAGCAGTAGATGCAACTCGTTACCGAACAGGCGAGGTGTTCACGTGTTGTAAACACACCCAAGCCTTCGGCCAATGTCGTTTTCCCGAGATTACCAATACAAAACACACACACACACACACTCACATACACGAACAAACAGAGAGAGAGAGAGAGAGAGAGAGAGAGAGCGGCAAATGTTCAAATTCAAATGTTCAAATGTGTGTGAAATCTTATGGGACTTAACTGCTAAGGTCATCAGTCCCTAAGCTTACACACTACTTAACCTAAATTATCCTAAGGACGAACACACACAGCCATGCCCGAGGGAGGACTCGAACCTCCGCCGGCATCATCCGCACAGTCCATGACTGCAGCGCCTTTGCCCGCTCGGCTAATCCCGCGCGGCAGAGAGAGGCACGACAGAGGGAGAAAGAGAGAGAGAGAGAGAGAGAGAGAGAGAGAGAGAGAGACACTCACAAACATACACGCACTGCTACGTCACTACATTACCCGGGCGCTGAGTTGGTCCACAGTGTCACTAAATTTAATGTAATGAGCAGGAAGCCACATAAAGGAATTGTCACCTAGAGTCATCGGTGCTGTTACCGTGGGTGTAGAAAATTGTTGTCGTTGGGCGGCCGTAAGGACCTGTGGAAAGACCTAGACAAAATTTCCACTTAGTTTACATCTACACCTACATCAACTGTGTATACTTCACAAGCCAGGCTGCTGCGGAACCACTTCGAGTACGTCTGCCACTTCGTCCATGTCCTGTTCCAATGTGCGTGGTAAGAACGATTCCTGATAAATCTCGGTGTGTGGTCGACTTTCTCTAGTTTTACCTTCATGGTTTTTTCGCGGGATGTATGTAGGAGGAAGCAATGTACTGGCTGGCTCTTCTAGGAATGTATGCTCTCAGAATTTGAGCAATAAACGTCATCAAGACGCACAATATCTCCCTAATTGCGTCTGCCACTGCATTTGCATGACGTGACGATTTCGTACATGATGAGCCCGTGATGAAACGCCCTATTTATCTTTGCATCTTCTCTATTTTCATGACCAATCTTAGGTAGTAAGGTGGCTTTCTAATGAAAGGTAGCTCTCTTTAAATGGGGATAAATGCATCACCTTGCACATAATACAGAGAAAGAAACTGGTTTGAAAATCAGTGATAAGCATCTGGAGCAGGCCACATTTGCAGGTGACATTAAGAAGCGTTTTTAAATGGGACGACTACATAAAATCTGTACTAAAGGAGGTGAGAACAAGATTTGTTGGAAGGTTACTATAAGGGTGCAATGCAACTGTAAAGACAGTCGCATACGAGACTCGCCTGCCACCGGTACCAGAGTACTGCTCCAGCGTTTGGGGTCGTTATCAAGTAGCCGCAACAGTAAAAGCTAAGGAATTCACAGGCACAGTCTAGCGTCGAAGCTAGTCGATACGACTGACTGTAGCGGACATGTTCAGTGAACATATATGGGCCCTCGGAAGAAAGTCAACATCGTTCTCGCGAAACCCTGTTAGCTAAATTTAGAGAACCGATATTCGAGGGTGACTGCGGGACAACCCTCTTACCGCGACCAATTACGTACCTCGAGATTAATTAAGAGAGAATTCAAGAAATTAGAGCTATGTAGAGGCATACCCAGAATTATTCTTCCCACGCGCCATTCGTGAGTGGAAAAGTAAAGTTAGTGATACCATAAGTACCCTCCGCCACTAAACCATTAAGTGGCTTGCAGAGTACGTTGTAGATGTAGAGTGTAGACTTCTTCTGGCTAGGAATGTGCTCTATAAATGTACTAGCAACCTTCAGACCCCACTTCCTTCTGGCGTTATGCTGCTTCGAAATGTGCTAATTCCTTTGTTTCATCATCCTGCTCCTTAATTTTTTTAATCACGTTTCAGCTGATTCTCAATTTCCTTTTTTTATATTTTCAACCTGTATTACGTGCTTATTCCTCTTTCACAGAGGATAGCTCCTATTATTATTACATGTTCACCCTGATTTCTAATCTCCTGCTGAATAGTTTATTTTCTATCATGCTCCTTAGACATACAGGTTGAACAATAGAGGAGGAAGACTGCACCCATACGTCACTCCCTTTAACCCCAATCTGTTCCCTCTCGTTACAGTCCTCTGCCAAAACTGTCTCGAAAATCCCAGACAAATGGCTCTGAGCACTATGGGACTTAACATCTGAGAGCATCAGTCCCCTAGAACATAGAACTACTTAAACCTAACGATATCACACACATCCATGCCTGAGGCCGGATTCGAGCCTGCGACCGTAGCGGTCGCGCGGTTCCAGACTGAAGCACCTAGAACCTCTCGGTCACATCGGCCGGCTCGAAAATCTCAGCTTCCACCCCAGTCACTGCTGGAAATTTTCTCATATTAAAGCATAGTTTGAGTCCAGTGTCCCACGACCGCCATCTTCACCGGATCACTTCAAACAGTATCACGTTATTGTTCGCGCTGAGCTAATTATTTCCTCGTCAAACAACGTAAACAAAAATACACACAACATAGCTGAGGACAATATATAAACATTACAAGTATTAAACAACTCCAGACCAGAACTACGCCGGCCGGGATGGCCGAATGGTTCTAGGCGCTACAGTCTGGAACCAAAAAAATGGTTCAAATGGCTCTGAGCACTATGGGACGTAACAGCTATGGTCATCAGTCTCCTAGAACTTAGAACTACTTAAACCTATCTAACCTAAGGACATCACACAACACTCAGGCAGCACGAGGCAGAGAAAATCCCTGTCCCTAGTCTGGAACCGCGCGACCGCTACGGTCGCAGGTTCGAATCCTGCCTCAGACATGGATGTGTGTGCTGTCCTTAGGTTAGTTAGGTTTAAGTAGTTCTAAGTTCTAGGGGACTGATGACTTCACAAGTTAAGTCGCATAGTGCTCAGAGCCATTTTTAACCAGGACTACAGTCAGTACGCTAGAGTTAGATATGTCGTCCATGGAGCACCAAACTGGGCATAGACCACTCAGCCCCATATTCACACAACGTAAGTTCAACACTGAGACGTGATCTCAAGAAACATGTTTTGCGCCTTGTGATGCTAGAACGGACTCGAGTGACTTTCCAGTAGTCAGTGCTATTGTGTGGCCGTGAGTTAATCCTTCTTGAAGCATCACGTATCTCTCCACATGCATAGTTGTGTTACGTCACGTTTGTTGTATCTTTTTCTGCGTAGATACGCTGAGTGCCTCAGTTGCTATAACGGAAGTCTTACCCGACTTCAATCGTGAACATGCACGCTGACAACTAAACAGAGGATAAATCTCTGGAGCTGTTGCTTCAGTCTTCTCATTTTTGGCTACTGCTTCTCGTCGAATGCCAGGATGTGCGATTCTAGGGGAAACTAGTATAGCAGCTGCAGAGGGGTAGGCCGCAGACAACCTGTAATGATGCGGCTTCTATCAATGGCATCTTCAACCACTGCTTTGGTATGGTGGAATCTGTACCATACATAACATGCGCATCCAGCACTGGTAGTTAGTACGGGAACAAGGAACTGTTTCTAATTGTGCTTCCCTGGATGTTTCTGTCAGCTTTCTTTATGATGGTAACCGAGATCCAGCGATCGATTCAGGGAAATTTATGGGACTTAGTTACTTTCTCTCGGATGCCTTCCCACCATGCGCAGCCCAAGAAAAAACTGCTGTTTGTCCTCTTTTGAACGTGCGAAAGATGCTCTTTAATAGTAATAGGAACAACAATATTTGTAAAATGTTGAAACCAGTGTTTATGGAGCTGAAACAATCATTTTAAAAAGACAATGAGATATCGAAATTATCCAAAAAAGGACGAAAAACAATCAGAAAATTTTTAGGTCGAAGTTATACTGAAGAAGGAACATACACACAAAGAGAAAAATAAGGAAATTCAAAAGTACACAAACACATATTCGGACATGAAAAAACATACGCTAAAATCTATGAGCATACTGAAGGACTGGATATAATAAGATTAACTACAAGGATTTTACGGAAGCCGCGGTAGAACTAAAATGAAGCAATGAAGCAATAAAATGTATAGTTGCAATAAAAAAATCTCAAGGAAGCAGGACTAACGCATCTTGATAATAAAAAAAGAGTCGGCCTGTCAGAAATACCCAAGAAGACTGTAAAACTTAGAGAGCCCACTCTGAGAGAATGAAAGTAAAATGGGCACAAAGAAAAACTAAAACAAAACATTGAAAATGCCCTTTTTTGCTATCGTGTGGTCCAGTAGGTTCCAAACGTGAATAACTACAACAATTTGTTTACATCAGTATTTAGCATATTGCTTTAGTGTAAATTCCAAGGAACTGTAGTTGAGAGAAATACGTAATTTAAAAAGCGTTCGTTCGAAAATTTTAGAAGTACGAGTGTCACGCAATTGATTTAACAATTGTAATAGCAACAGATTCTCAGAGTGTTGAAAATGAAATCGAAGTAGACAGTAACTACTGTTAATATTTCACCAAGCACAACGACTGTGTACACGACTGGAGAATTTGCATATGCGAGCCCGTAAATGAGGTGTGGGGATGGCGGCGGGGGGGTGTGGAAGGGGGTGAGAAGGGATAATATTACTATAAAAATATTCCTTGGTGGGGGAAGGCGTCGTGGTTCCGCGCATGCGTCGTTATTTGCTCGTACACAAGCTCCCACTCTCTTTAGTAATCCTGGAGAAAGTATTAGGGTTGAAGGACATTACTGAATGATAAATGAAGGCTGGAGCACAAAAATAAAAATAATCGAATCGTTTCCGAAAAGCGTTTCGGAGCACAGCACCTTTCTCTGTAAGTAATTTTGTAGCAATAGAATTCGCCTGGGGGGGGGGGGGGGCGTTGGTTGGTGGGGCAGTGGACGCTGTACGCTTCGCGGGCTCATTTCTTTCAGCGAAATTAAAGTAACTTCTCGGCGTGTGCGCTTCTAAAGAGGGCAGAGGGCTCCCAAAGGCTCGTTACGCCCCCACAGTGGCCGTTGCAGCCGGGAGCAGAGAATTTGTAGGCGGGCGGCGGTTTTTAAGTTTGTGCCGGCTCCGTGGCTGCGGTGCCGCTACCTGCCATTACGGGGCGCTGCTCCGCTTGTCGGCAGCTGGCTGCGACGGCATGCCGCTCTGTTCCCTCGTGCCTTTTTCTCTCCTCGCTGCGCGCGCCTTCCCAAAGGAGCGAAACGCACGAGATTGCTCGGTCGCGCCCGGCGCACCGCTAATTACGAGTTTTAATTCCGTCTCTAATTACTGGCAAGGTAAGACCCGGGGGAGACCGAGAGGCAGGGAGGGGGGTTTGTTTTTAATAAACAGCCCCACATGGACACTAATTACAACATCGCCGCACATCTTAAAACCTCATAACACGGCCAGCGCCCTTCCTCTGTGTATGAACCAGTATTTTATTCCATTCCGACCGCGCCTTGCTAAACAACCAATGAAACGCGCATTAAGTCCTAATGTGTACAGTCGGCGCCGCGGCCAGGGTTTCCCCGCAGCCGTCTGCGGGGATTCACCGCGCGGCTGCCGCAGTGATGCCAACTGCGCGGCCCGACCGCTCAATCGCTCGCGTCCCCTCATTAACGTATTACCGCGGAATCAGTTGATTGATTTCCGATGCTCCAACGGCCGCGTTCGCATTAATGGCATTTATTTCAGCGTTACGGCGGCGCGCCGGCCATCGAACAAAGGGGGAATATTAATTTCCGGGCGCGTACGGCAGCTCCATAATAAACTGCGCCAACAATCACGTGACCCGGCCCGCAATTGGAGATTAGTGTAGCAGTTTTTAATCCGGCGATGTAGCGGCCGCTATAAAAACGCCGTCAGCCGGTCGACGGAAGCGCGGCGTCATCGGCGGCGCAAGACCGTCCGCGCGCGCTACATCGGCCATCGCCGAAATATTGCAGTTCCTAACGAGTTCTGCCGGATTAAATGTGCGGGCGGCCATAACTGCGCCCTGTCGTTGACGTGATCGAGCGAGCGGTTGCCACGTGCGACTTCGGAGATCTGTGACCTGTTAGCGCAGTGCACGTCTCGTGCTACAAATGACAGCGTAGCCGAGATAAGACGCCTTAACGATATGTATATCTGGAAATGAATCTGGAGACTAATCAGTGAAAAACTACATACCTAACGGGCAGTTTTCATTCACAGTTGGATTTCATTGAAATACAGCTGTTACAGAACCCTTCTTCTTCTTCTTTTTCTTCAACACTTCAAATATTAGCCTTTTCGTATTGTAATACTCGTCTTTTCATCAGTCTTTCTTGAGCAGGTAATCTTTGGACACCCTGTTAATGCGTTCGTTTCATTTTGTTCAGTTTTCATGGATTTTATTTCCTAGTTTATAGCTGTCCTATTCATTCATCCTGTCTAATCTACTACTTCCTTTTACTGCTCTGAGAAATCTCATCTGCCTGAATTCTGCTCTCTTCTTGTTCATATGTTACTGAGGACTAACTAGACTCTGGACCTGGGGGTCCCAGGTTCAGCCCAGGTAGGAGCGGGAAATCGTCTTTGTTCCGATCCCTCCAGGATGGCCTCATGTCCATGCAGCCTGCTATAAAACTGAGTACCAGGAATCTTTCCCAGAGAAGAGGCGGACCGGATGACGGGTTCACAACCCTCCCCATCCAGGTGCCACGACAAATCAAGAGCTTCACTCTACCTACAGTCAAGCCATTTTATTTTCCAGGAAAATTTTCTTTGTTACATCTGTATTTGAGAATTTGGGTAGTTTCTCCTGTATTTAACTTTATCATAGGCATTTATGTAATATTACACAATAAGGAGTTAATATACAGGGTGTGATGGGTATAACTGCACATATTTGTATCAGTGACTGAGGACAGTGTACTGAATAATATTACATTAGTATTCACGCCATTTGCAGACTAATAATTATAGGTATTAGAAGTCGTACATTTTTATATTAGTTAGTACCTCTAAGTATGAGTGGCAGGAGCAAGCCATTAAGGTTTATTTTATCCTGGGCAGCAGGACAAGTGTTGGAGTGTGGACACGTGGATGCAAAACGATAAGTCTATACTGACAGGCGTAGTCTACTTATTGGTGCAGTTACAACCATGCAGAAAACATGGGCTCGTATGCTTCGTGGCGCGTTTGCGGAAAGACTGCTATACACTGAGAAAAAAATAAACAACATACTGGTGTTTGTACCTTTTAAGGTACCACATATGAAAATATCTGCACTTATACCTGTTACACCCTCTATATAACTTGTTCAAGTATTTCATTATCAACAACAAAGTGTTTAAGCCGAGCGGTCTAAGGCGCTGCAGTCATAGACTGTAAGGCCGGTCCCGGCGGAGGTTCGAGTCCTCCCTCGGGCATAGATGTGTGTGTTTGTCCTTAGGATAATTTAGATTAAGTAGTGTGTAAGCTTAGGGACTGATGACCTCAGCAGTTAAGTCCCATAAGATTTCACACACATTTTTGAATCCTGATGGTCCTGTGCCCACTGCAGTCGTAACTGACGATGTTGTTGGGTCAACATGTTAACACATAGGGATGGTCCCCTGCGGAGCTCCATGTTCAACAATGTACGATGAAAAAATGTGATTCACACACATTTGTACAAAATGTTTATCTATTGAGACTCTTTCCCTCAGAAACTACTGTTCTTTTATTTTCCTGCTGATATCTTCTGCTCAACAAATAAAATCCTCCTTGTAAGCCCTCTTTTTCCGCAAAAAGTGGGAACATCGGAAGAGCGAAAATGGAGGAAATGGATAGGGACTGCGGCTAGATGGCGCTCGATGGGAGAGTGGAGCAGCCGTGAGGCGAGACGAGATAATCCATGGAGGTGCGATAACAGGTTGTCCCGGATGGCAGAGTGGCTACCGCATCTGCCCAGTAAGCAGGAGATCCCGGGTTCGAATCTCGGTCCGGTACACATTTTCACTCGCGGCCGCCGATTCCGTGTAATGTCCCAATGCCCCTGGTAGCAACGATCCCTTTCCTTTATTCCCCTCGCCACATTCAATTTACATATAAAAACGGAATAGTTAAAGAAATTATGGTCTTCAATATTATCATATTATGAGATATGATAACCCATGTAATACTCTAGTGATTACTGTTCTATCTGTAGTCCTGATATGTAGTGTGATGCCATGTGAATATCCTAAGACTGAAACTGGGCGTGAGAAACTGAATTACGTAATGATGCACTTGCGTCCAAAACACTGCTTTATCATTTGACATCATTAATTTCGTTATTAACCTTAAACTCTGGAGATATTCACTGTTTGGATTACAATGTTCACCTCAGCTTCAAGTGTCCACTTTGTGCAAGGTAGGCGATTCGATTCAAAATTTTTGTTACGTTTCTACTCCTTATCAATTCTTCGAATTGTAATAAAATGAGAGCTCATTAAATGTCAGCGAGACGGAAAGATCACATCTTTCTCAAGAGATCGCTGCCTGTTACCCCTATGTCTCCACTTTCATTATGTATTGCTGTTGATAGTATATATGATACAGCATTGAAGCTTCTGATGATGAAACAGCAAGAGAAAAACTACGAAAGAAGAAAGGAACGAGAGCTTCGTTTGGTGTAAAATCGACGTCGATCTCATAACGGAATCGTTGATCCCAATTTTCCTGTCTCAAAATCTGCGTTAGAACACTCTCTATTCCACCATCTGTTTTGATCACCTTCAGAGATTCACCTGGGTTAACGTTTTCAAGTGAATTATCCTGAGATCCCCGGAATGTTTCATGACCAAAGACGTTAGTACTCACACTGAATTTTATATTTGCGCAATCGTGCAATGATTCGAGAGAGTCTGCTATTAAGGATGCATGCTACGAGTATAATATGCCCAGAGGTAATATCGGGAAATATGTAAAGCCGAAGTCAGCGCTCTTTGACTGAGACTTGAACTTGGTTTCTGCTAGATATTCAAAGTATAAGAATTGGCATTAGACTCCAAGAATAATGTACATAAAGAAAATAGTACAGTTAGCGTATTGCACAGAGCTGCTCGCATCGCGGTGCAAATCATTATACGTTGTCATTTCAATAATTTATGTGTGAATGTCATTGCTTCGTTCTTTCCAGTATCTTACTTGCGCTTACCAGACTCGGTCGATCTGTTAGAAATGGTTCAAATGGCTCTGAGCACTATGGGACTTAACATTTGTGGTCATCAGTCCCCTAGAACTTAGAACTACTTAAACCTAACTAACCTAAGGACATCACACACATCCATGCCCGAGGCAGGATTCGAACCTGCGACCGTAGCAGATCTGTTAGAAGACGTCTTTGCACGGAAAATAAAATCAGGATTAGGGAGAGGATTGCAGATCGCACTCGTGGCCCCTGACTTATTTTAATTATTAGAATAGGAAGAGCAGGAGATTAGTGTTTAACATCCCGTGGACAACGAGTTCATTAGTGACAGAGCAGAAGCTCGGATTTGGGAGGGATGGACAAGGAAAGCGGCCTTGCCCTTCCGAAGAAACCATGCCGGTATTTCCCTTAAGCGATGTAGGAAAATCACAGAAAACCTAAATCGGGATGGCCGGACGCGGGTTTGAACTGTCGTCCTCCGGAATGCGAGTACAGTGTGCTAACCGCTGCGCTACCCCACTCTGTACTATTTAGCAGAATATGAAGGCAGTATTTATCACCTGTAAAGAGTTGAACGAAATGTATTCAAAGTTTACATCATGACTGAATGGCGGCAAGCACTTTACAGGAAAACAACACTGCTGCAGTACTTACAGCGGAGTTCTGAGCAAGCTTGTGACAAGATGCAGCGGATAAACACTTGACTACAAATTAAAGCTGTGTGCTGGACCGAGACTCGAACTCGGGACCTTTGCCTTTCGCGGGCAAGTGCAAGTTCGAGTCTCGGTCCGGCAGACAGTTGTAATCTGTCAGGAAGTTTCATATCAGCGCACTCTCCGCTGCAAAGTGAAAATCTCATTCTGGAACATCCCCCAGGCTGTGGTTACACCATGTCTCCGCAATATCCTCTCTTCCAGGAGTGCTAGTTCTGCAAGGTTCGCAAGAGAGCTTCTGTGAAGTTTGGAAAGTAGGAGACGAGGTACTGGAGGAAGTAAAGCTGTGAGGACGGGACGTGAGTTGTGCTTGAGTAGCTCAGATGGTAGAGCACTTTCCCGTGAAAGGCAAAGGTCCCGAGTTCGAGTCTCGGTCGGGCACACAGTTTTAATCTGCCAGGAAGTTTCATATCAGCGCACACTCTGCCGCAGAGTGAAAATCTCATTCTGGACTTGACTACAAAAATAAGTAATATTTGGGACTACGACGTTTCATGTCCTGTCTGATCACTTCGATTGAGATTTTCCATGATTCTGCGAAATCGCATAGGGCATATATGGAGAAGACTCTTTTAAAAAGGAAATAGTTTATTTTCTTGCCCATCTGTCCTCAATACGAGCCAGTACTCTGTTTGTAATAAACCCTGATCTTTCAAGTATCATGTCCAAGATAAAACTGCGTAACATACTAGGACTCGAACCTGGATCGCTACCTTCGGAAATCCATTCTGAGATCAGAACACACTTCACAGATTGACACACAGCTCTTAACTTACCAGTAGTTCCTCTCCGCGTCCCTCAAGCTGGCCTTCAATCTAAAGACAGACCGACACCTTCCACTTACCTCACAGCCAACCCTAGGTCCGCTTATACAGGGCACTTTGTGCCACATTTATTGCCTGCACGAGCGGGAAGACGTGCGATATTGATTTCCACTTGGGAGCCCGCAGAGGGCACGGCCGCAGCGGCAGATGAGCGGACTGTACCGACGAGGCGGCACATGGCGTCAGCCAAGTTGGGCGCCGGGGCCTAACTGTGATGTAATGACCAGCTTTACTGTAATGAAGTACACCGCAAACTGCCGCCTGAATAACTAGCCATTCGCCAAGTTTGCCTGCTCATTACCCGGGCCGCGGTAATGGCCGTGCCACCCTCCCCCCCTTACAGCTCCCAAGATGTCGCACAGTCACGTGACCGAGGCGGGGCTTCGATCTACCATCGGGGGCCGGCGCCTCGTCTGCAAGACGTCAGCGCGGATGCCTGGTCCCTTCACATTTGTAGCTCTCCCCGCATGCCGATGTTTTTTTAGGTCGACTTCTAGTTACTAGGAATGATCGACAAAAGAGGCTTATGCCACTGATTCACTTTTGAAACAAATCGTAGGTGTAGTACCTACGGCCAGAGGAGATCCGTGACAGTTATAGTGACGTCTTCTTGGCTGCTCGTCCATCTAAACTGAAGGCTACAAGAGAATAATGTTCAAATGGCTCTGAACACTATGGGACTTACCTGCTAAGGTCATCAGTCCCTAAGTTTACACACTACTTAACCTAAATTATCCTAAGGACAAACACACACACCCATGCCCGAGGGAGGACTCGAACCTCCGCCTGGACCAGCCGCACAGTCCAGGACTGCAGCGCCGGCCGGGGTGGCCGCTGCGGTCGCAGGTTCGAATCCTGCCTCGGGCATGGGTGTGTGTGATGTCCTTTGGTTAGTTAGGTTTAAGTAGTTCTAAGTTCTAGGGGACTGATGACCTTAGAAGTTAAGTCCCATAGTGCTCAGAGCCTTTTGAACCAGGACTGCAGCGCCTGAGATCGCTCGGCTAACCCCGCGCGGCTACAAGAGAATAAAAAGATCGATCGCACTATAATGATTCTTACTCGACAAATCCAATCTTACACACCGTCGGGAACTAACTTGTTCACATGACTAGGTGCAGTTACTTGCTACATCTACATTTAGTCTACATACAATATCTGATGAAAAGCAAGGGGCACTCATATGGGGTGTGTCCAAACTTCCCCTAATGACGGCTTGCATTCTGCTAGAGATACTTACAATGAGGTGTCTGTAGTAATAGACCATTCTTCTTCAAGAACCGAATCCAGAGTATGTAGTGATGTTGGACGTCGGGTCTCGAGCGAGGTGCAAGTTGTAAGGCAACCCAAAGATGTTCCATTCGGTTCAGCTCGGGTCTCAGGGCAGGCGGCGCTATTCCAGGAATGTTGTTGGCTGGCTCTGAGCACTATGGGACTTAACATCTGTGGTCATCAGTCCCCTAGAACTTAGAACTACTTAAACCTAACTAACCTAAGGACATCACACACATCTATGCCCGAGGCAGGATTCGAACCTGCGACCGTAGCAGTCGCGCGGTTCCGGACTGCGCGCCTAGAACCGCTAGACCACCGCGGCCGGCAGGAATGTTGTTGTCCACCAGCCATGGCCTCGTAAATGCTGCTTTACGACAGGGTGCGAACACACTATGTCGTAAAATGTGTTCATATCCTTCAACATTTAGCGTTTTCTTGAGTGCAATAAGGGAACCACAGCCTAACCAATACATGTGGTGCCAGGCAATGTTCTACAGGCATTCTCCAAACTCAAACCTTCCCATCGGATTGCGCCAGGGCACAGCGTGATTCTTCACTCCAAATCATTCGCTTCCAATTATCCAATGTCCCGTGGCCTTGCTCTGTACACCAACTCAAGCGTCGCTTATTACCGACAACATAAAAATGTATGCCACACAGTTGTACAATCTTTTTAACTTCCTACGCAAAGTCATTGTGCTAGTTGGACTGCTGTTAGCACTTTGTACAAAATCGCATGAAATGAATGGAAGGAATCGCTACAGAGTACCAACCTACCTCCCCAATAGTCGATGTTCTCTCTCTGTTCAGTACATGAGGTCTGCCTGGTAATAGTTTAGCTTTCGTTGTGCCTTCGCGTAACAGGAAAGACTCAATACTCATCCTAATGTTCACAAAACCAGTCTTGGTCGATGCAAGCTATGTGAGCAGCGGTCATATCGCATTGTAACACTACGTAACGATTGGATAACATAAGTGGTATCATGGGATGGATCTGATCAGCCAAAATCACCACATAATCCTGGGAAATAATGCAAATTTGCAGAGCAACCTTGGAGCCGTGGAGCACATTTGGAGCTGTCCAAATCATCACCAAACCCCTCGCCATGTTTCCTTTTCGGATGTAAACTCGACCAGAAGTTGAAAATGGTATGAAACAAGACTCAATTCTTTCCATTGCTCCATAGTCCAGGTTTCGTGGCTTCGGTACCATGTATTCCTATTACAGACATTTGCATCACTGGTGAATGACCTTGGAATTCCAGTTCGCCCTGCAATTCCCTAATTCTGGAGCTCACTTCATGTTATTTGGTGTTGACAGAGTTCGCGAGTGCGACTTCCAGTCTTGCAGTGATTTTGCAGCTGTCGTGCTCTTATTTTTCATTACAATGGTCCTCAGTGACCATCCGTCACGATCCAACAACACACACTTCCGTTTGCGTTGTAACTCAGCATAACATGCCCACACAGTTAGCCGTGCGGTCTTACGCATGGCTTTCCGGACTGGGAAGGAGCGCCTGGTCCCCGGCACGAACCCGCCCGGCGGACTTGTGTCGAGGTCCGGTGTGCCGGCCGGTCTGTGGATGGTTTCTAGGCAGTTTTCCATCTGCCTCGGTGAATGCGGGCTGGTTCCCCTTATTCCGCCCCAGCTTCACTATGTCGGCGATTGCTGCGCAAACAAGTTCTCCACGTACGCGTACAACACCATTACTCTACCACGCAAACATAGGGGCTACACTCGTCTGGTGTGAGACGTTCCCGGGGGTGAGGGGGGGGGGGAGGAGGGAGGGGGGGGGGAGTGGGGGATCGGGTCTACCTAGGGTCGAACCGCACAGTAACCCTGAAAGAGTGGTTCGGTGTGGGGCGGCGGAGGGGTGAAGTGGACTGCGGTAGTCGTCATGGGTTTGTGGACCAGTGCGGCTGCAGCGGGGACGGAGCCTCTCCGTCGTTTGTAAGCCCCCGGTTAACATACAATACAATACGGCATAACATGTTTTCCCGCTTTCCCTGTAGGTGGTATAAATATTCGATATGGTGCATCTTGAAACACCAAACACTTCAGGCCTCTTGGTTACGGAAGCACTAACCTCACGAGCACTAACAATTTACCCGCACTCGAGTTCACTTAGCTCCGACAAAATGCACTAACAGGTACACAGAACACTGATCTGACCACGACTCATAAATCAGCGCATCGAGAACATTGCACAGATCTCGTTAGAAAAAAAAAGAAGAAATTTTCAAATGTGTGTGAAATCTTATGGGACTTAACTGCTAAGGTCATCAGTCCCTAAGCTTACACACTACTTAACCTAAATTATCCTAAGGACAAACACACACACCCATGCCCGAGGGAGGACTCGAACCACCGCCGGGACCAGCCGCACAGTCCATGACTGCAGCGCCCCTGACCGCTCGGTTAATCCCGCGCGGCGATAGTCATCAAATACAACAGCGCAACCTGCATGCTCGGCCAGCCTCTGTACTTATGTTCAAGCGTGTATTTCTCGCGGTATTTCCATATTTTTGTCCAACTCTTGTATCTGGGGATCCCTCAAATATTCTTTCATTACATATAAATTTCCGGGCCTCATAATGCTGGAGACGAAAATGAGTGCCAGATAGAAGTGCACTGCGAAGACAAAACAACAGCCCGAGCCGACCCGGGATCTCGGCGCAGACCGGCGCCGTACTTCAGCTTGCGGGAACGGCGATATGCTGCCGACGCTCGTGGACCGGACTGTACGCCGTCCGCGAGATTTCATCTTGTCTTCCCGGGAACATCAGAAAAATAGAGTCCACTTTTCTTTCGGCCTTTTTACAAGCTTTATAGCAGCAATAATGACGGTATTAGGAACGGCGGCCGAGGATTGGTCGGCGCCAGAGGGCTGGCGCATGCGCACTCCGTGAAGTGGAGCAGGGAGCGGGGTGGCGCCCTATATAGGCGCCGCCAACATGGCGCCCGCGCGCACACGGCCGCAGGCGGGCCGAGACACAGAAAGGGCTGCGCGCCACTCGTGCAGAACCCAGCTGCAAGCCGGCGTAGACGAGGGACCCAGGCAGAGCGGTGATTGTCCGCTCACTCACCAAATACTGCATCAGAACTTTGTTTATTTGTGCATGTTATATGGGTGCTTCTAGTACGGTACTGACATTTTTATATTTACGTCCATCTCTGCTAACAATCTTATAGTGGGAAGTACTTTGAATACAACTAGCACTTCCCAGTTCCATTCGCGAATAGTGCGAGGGAAGAACGATTGTCGGCAAGGGCGTCCGCAGACTCTGAAACTCTAAAACTGCCGTTATTTTTATATAACTGAGCTTGTCGGTCTCGAGACATGTCGTGCCATAAGAACTAAATTTTATAGAAGATTTTCAACCTTGAAGCAACACAGCCAACCGGTTGCAAATGATTGTTTAGTACATTGACTTAGGTTTCGACACCTCTAATGAAAATTTAAAAGCCTTTAATTTACATAGTGGTATGACAATAGTCAAAGTTTAGAGCAGACATTCTCAAGTCGAAATACTCCTTGCAAGGTGTACGTACCAAAGGCTGGAACGTTTTTAATTTTTAATTTTTGACTGGAACGTGTCTGCTCTAAACTTTTGACTATTGCCTTTTCGCAATGTAACTTTACGGCTTTTAAATTTTCATTCTGATGAAGACATCCTTAGAGTGTCGAAACATAGGCCAATGTTTGAAACAATTATTAGCTGCCGGTTGGCTGTGTTATTTCTCCGCCGAAACTTACATACGGTTGCTGAAACACAGCCACGATCGAAACTAATTTACAGATGACATTAAAAGCTTACTATATCCCAGAGAACTGGTGGTTATTCTCTCAAAATATGAATACAACTGTCTACTCCACCAGGACATAGGGGGGAGGGAGGGGGTGGGGGAGCGGGAATGGGGACGCCTATGATTGCCGATAAGTTTTAATGTGAGCTCGAATTTCTCTGATTTTCTGGTCATTAAGCGAGATATTAGTGGAACAATGTAAAATGTTACTTGAGTCTTCTACGAACGGACAAGGTCTACTGGAGTGTAATCAGTATCTCTGAAATACTTTTGCCGTGTTAAACGATCGCATGACAACACATGGCGTTGTTCTCTGAATCTTGTCAAACAACTATATTAACCCTTCCCGGTAAGGCTCCCAAGCTGAAGAGCGCCGTTCAAGATTCGGTCAAACGAGCGTATTGTTAAGGTATTTCTTCCGTGGATGAGTTTCATCTCCGTCTGGCATCTGCTGTTCCTCTTACTGGCATCACGTGGTCATAAATGTTAAGTCGCCCCTGAGGGATGCTTCTGCGTTTTTTCCAGTTGCTGTTTTAACCTTGTTTATGCATCCTTTGAGGACTCACAGTTTAATATGCACCTGAAGATGTGACATGTCTTAAAACCGGGTCGTGCTTTCCTTTTTTAGACATAAATAATTTTTATAACTGTAGCGGATTTTACCATTGCTGTAGTTGCTATTGGTTGTGTTCATCGGCGCTAATGTAATGGAACGACAATGTGTCTTTACGGCTATTTATACGCGATATGTTGCCTTTATTTATTTTTAGAATCAAGTGGCAATCTCCACACGAAGCGTCAATCCATTTCAGATCTTCCTGCATTTTGCTGCAGTTTTCTGATGTTGTAACCATTTCGTTTACAACATTTACATCCGAGAATAGCTTCACGATGCACACGACGGCATGCAGCACGTCGTTTGTGTATTCATCGTGAAGTCTCCCCTGGGCTACTACTGCAGCTACTTTTTCACATAGCAAATTTGTGCCCTTAAGAACGATCTATCCTACCTGCTAAGACTCTCTGAAGCAAATGTCAAAGCCGGTGCCATATTCTGTAAGCTTGTACTATACGTCTTTCTAAAGTTATGGAACTTGAGTGCGTTAACTTTGATGCAGTCACTTACCGTCCTCTGGATCTCATGGAAGAACAGAAAGAGATCTGAATGAGTCTCCTATGCTGCAGCACACTGTGCGCTGCATTAAACTCACCGACCGATTGAAACTGTGTGTCGGAACGGGACTCAAACCTGGATCCGTGCGTCTCACATGTAGCGCACTGCCGACTGCGCAGTCCGACATCAACGCGGATCGACTAAGTTCCTCAACTTCACACTAACTCCCCGCTAAGTGGGGACACTTAGTAATACAATAGCTCACTTTCCCATAGCCAGGTTTCCGAGTTTGAGTCCGTAGACTGTACAGTGCTTCAGGTGCTATAAATGTTCAGTGGCTTGTAAAACATGTTTCTTTAGTGTACTTTTTAATTGAGTCATTTAATGTTTCCAAATATTTTACTGTATTACAGTTTTTTATCTCGTTATTGTTACGTAAGAATCAGCTTTTTCGAGCGCATGTTTCGTAAAGTTGAAATTATTGTTTGGTTCTTGTTACGTTTTTGTGATCTTATTAGTCCATGAGTCATGCTGGACTTGTCCTCTGTTGATCTATGTACACCGAGATGTCGATTTTCGACGTTTTAGAGCATACTTCAGCCTCACTGTGCGTTGATTGTGTTTGGTGTATATGGTGTTGCCAATTGTCGCTGTGTGGTTTTCGGTTATTTTTCGTTTGTGTTGTGGTATCTGTATCCAGTTTGATATTCCTTTGTTGTTATGTGAGTACGTGTGTCACTGCATAAGGTGGGTCTGCTCTGATGTACATAGGTCAACTAAGTTGAACGCTAGAACGACACATACGAATTAATAAGATCACTTAATCGTCAGTAGTACCAAGTAGTAATTTAACCTTACGAAACAACTGCTGCAAAAAGTTTTTTATTACACAAGATTAAGAGATTAACGAAAAATTGTAATTTAATTAACTATATATTAACATTACATGACGCAATTGTTACACATGTGAAACAAACGTGTTTATAGTGAAAAGGAGCGTTAGAACAAAACAACACTTAGCTACATATACGGACCACATTTCCAAGAATGTGGGAGCTGCTGAAGAACGACAGAAAACACATTACTCCAATCCACTTTGGCTTGATGCAGCAGGAATGCTAGAATGTTCTAAAATTAGAATACAGTTTCTGTTGCAAGTGTTTTATTAGTAATGATGTGTTTCGTGCGTTAGCGTATCCTCAGATTATCTGTAATTAGTAATAACAATACTGTTACATAACACTTTACTCACGAACCTATCACCGATCAATGGTATAGCTAAGCTAAAGATGAGAAGTAAAGTGATTCACTTGCCTTGAATAACGGAGACCGCCTTACTCATGTTTAAACTCGACACTTTCACTAACTTGCATTCTCACGTCGTTCTACCGTGTGGTCCTATTCCCTTAAGCATACACGTTGTCTAGAGCAAGCAATATTTGTTTACCACTATGATTCATGGGTCTGATCGCTAACCTTTCTCTGAACCGCACATTGCCATGTTTTGGTGAATTCCTTTTGGTTCCTAATCCTGAGCTGACGCCGATTTAATTGCTTATTGGCGTTTTAGTTTTACACTTCTAACTCAGATGTTTTCACTTGCCATTTCATGGATTCCTTTCTCTACGTTTGACGACGGCCGTCTTTGCTTTTACGTCGTCATATCAATGGTTTTTAAACATGACTAATGCGGTTTCTCTGTTCAAGCGAAGTGAATCCCTTCGATTCTCACCTTTAGCTCATCTATCTCATTAATTGCTACTAGATGGTTTTGCGAATAAACTGTTATGTGACCAAGTTGTTATCACTAATTAAAGATAATCTGAAATCCGTCAACCACGCGAAATCATTATTACTAAATGCACAAGTGCCGAAGAATGAGAAAATCTAACTACAAGTTAAAATTTAATGTAATCCACCATCAGTTTAACCTATCCTGGCCGTACGGGATGTACAAGTTGTATCAGAGTTCAATGTGAAAAGTGACACTGATGAAAGTATACAGTAATAGAAGCAAAAGCGTTCCAGTAAACATGGTCTGCAAAAGAGCCGTTTGCACTGCGAATGTGTCGTTACTGCCCGTCCCTGATTTCAGTATGAAAAATTGTCCCAGTTAGTACAAATGCGTATAAAATATGGAAGTTCCGTTTAAGTCCTCCTCTACTTGTGCTCAAATTTCATCTGCGGCCCATGGTTGGGGAATGCGGTGCAAACATGATGGGACGTCGGCACACTTTGCTGATGTTGTGAGGCGAAATTTAACGTCCCAATATGGCTCAAGATGGATAACTCAGGAGTGGCCTGTACCTTGGCCGCCAAGATCACCTGACCTCAATCATCTAGATATTTCTGTCTGGGCTCATCTCAAAAATGAAGTGTACTGCACCATCGTTATCATGGTTGAAGAACTGAGGCCGCGAACTTTAATCCTGTCAAGATTTACGTGGTAATTGGGGATGTTTGAAAGAATTCATAGCTCCCTGTAGACACATGTGCAATATTGCATACCAATGCGGGGATAATACGGGGAACATTTTCATGAACGGGTACGAATGGTCAGCGAACTGTAACAAGTAACGTGCTGAGGCAATATTTTATTGTTTTGAAGTTACACCTGGGGTAAAATTTGAGACCAATTAGAGTAAGATTTAAAGAAAAAGTCTGCATTTCAATACTTTAGTATTATAGGGCTCATCTCAAGGTCTCTCGTATTTGGAGAGGCCGCTGTGTGAACTGTGGCGAGGGTACTGGTGTGGAAAGGTTATCGATCGATAGCGGCATACTTGTCATTTAGAATGAGTGCAATGGCTTAGCTAGATAAGCATCATGCTTTTGTTGCGGAGGACTGTATTCGTAATCGTGTTTCTGTGATTACTACTCAGTTCTGTTATTACTACTCAGCGAACATTTCGCATTCGGTCCGAACTTGATCGACATGATTCTGTTCCTTATAGAAAAACTATTGGAGTTTGCCTATCAGACTTTACAGCATCAGGCCCTTCACTGAATAGGAAATCTACTGGTCGGCTTCAGTGTGCCACAACGCCAGAAAATGTGGTACTGTGAGATACTGTAAATAAACAAAATTTCCACTACTGAGCAGCACAAAAAAACTCAGGAACTTCACCAGGACCACGTCTCAGCCAAAGTGTTACAGTTTGGTACGCCGTTGCTGAATTTGGTGCAGGGGTCCGTATTTTTTGAAGAAGATGGCGTGACGATAACGGTTAATTAAAATCGCATGATGGAGATCTTCCTCCGAACTAAGTTAAACCAATTCGTCGGGGACCATAAAGACTGAGAAATCTGATTCCAACAAGACGGAGGCATAGCTCACACTTCTAGGCATTCTCTATAAATTTTGAGAGAGCTGTTTTCTCAATGTCTTCTCTCTTCGCAAAGAGACATCACTTGGCCCCTAAAATGACCCGATTTATCACCTTGTAGTTTTTTTCTTAGGGGAGATTTAAAGGCTCAAGCGTGCAGACGTCGCCCCACAATCGTGAAACCACTTAAGGAGGCTATCACCAAGGAAATGGGTGCCATTCCATCGGGAATGGCACGTAGGACTATGGACAGCTTCTGGGTAAGGCTTCGCCAATGTTTCAACAAAGGAGGAAGCCATTTACCGGACATAATATTAAAAACCAGCTAATTTAAAATGGCATAATATTTTTTGTTCACAAATAGATGTATTTTCTCCGTATCTTTGGGATTGCTTTTTGAAACACGGCGAGTCTTTTTGTCGGACTTATTTAGAACAGTCATTTTGACGTCAAGGGCAATTCGTGACCACACATTCGTAACTATCTTGCAAACAGCTGGTTTGCCGACCCATGTTTACTGGAACGCTTTTGCTGCACATTTTCTCCCGTATCAGTTTCCGCTAGTAAGCTCTGTATACATAATGAATTATACTTACTGGCATTTGAGTGAGGCCTGCAAGGCTGGTTGTGACGACTGCTCGCCGAGAGCAGGGAATTCTGATTCGAATCCCGGGCTGGCACAACGTTTCGCGACGCACTCGCTACGTTAGGAGATAGCTCCCCTAATAGTGGAAGCCGCCGGCAGCGCTCACGGCTGACGGTAGTGTACTGCGGTGTTGCAGTGGGCCCGGCGAGCATGTCGCTGGTGGACAAGGACGGCAAGAAGAAGCACACGAGGCCCACCTTCAGCGGGCAGCAGATCTTCGCGCTGGAGAAGACCTTCGAGCAGACCAAGTACCTGGCGGGGCCCGAGCGTGCCAAGCTCGCCTACGCCCTCGGCATGACCGAGTCTCAGGTCAAGGTGAGTCTCGACTCCAGCTATATCTCTCTCACTCTCAACTTCCTGAGACTTGTACCTCTCCTTAGAGAAATTTCTTTAATTACATCACAATGGAGATTAACACTGTATAGCCCACAACTGCGGTGTTACCACTGGTTCTTACCAAAGAAAAATCAGCACTATATTTTCAGAAGTTGTTATTTTATTTACACGACCCATCTCCGCGTCTCATTAGTGCCATCTTCAGGCCTTTATGCACTCCGTGTATAGAGGATTAGATGCATTGATGCATGCATAACTGGAGACATCAGTACTGGGATTCCTTTTTTTTTTTTTTTTCTTGTGGAGTGTGTACTTCGAAGGCTTGACAACAACTGAAAGTTGTTGTCAAATCTTCAAGTTACACGTGTTGGCATTAGAGCAAACACCGTGTTACAACTGGAGGCCGAAATGCACGCGTTTTAGCTCACGCAGGCTGGCGTGAGGAGGGAAGAACTATACTGACGTGAGGTCTGGAACATGACAAGGAATTAGAATTCAGAAAGCGGACGTAATTAGTTTGATACTTAACTTTAATCCATTAATGATGAACGTCGCTCTTGACGGTACACGATTCACAATATTATCTGTTCAGGATACATAGTAACTGAATATGGCGCCTTGCTAGGTCGTAGCAAATGACGTAGCTGAAGGCTATGCTAAACTGTCGTCTCTGCAAATGAGAGCGTATTTTGTCAGTGAACCATCGCTAGCAAAGTCGGCTGTACAACTGGGGCGAGTGCTAGGGAGTCTCTCTAGACTAGACCTGCCGTGTGGCGGCGCTCGGTCTGCAATCACTGATAGTGGCGACACGCGGGACCGACGTATACTAACGGACCGCGGCCGATTTAAAGGCTACCACTTAGCAAGTGTGTTGTCTGGCGGTGACACCACAACACACTCCACAAAAAATTCACGGAATCCAGGAATTGATGACTCCGATTACGCATGCATTGCTGTATCTGATTGTCTATACATGGGATGCATAAGGTCCAGAAGACGGCACTAAGGAGATGCCGAAACTGGTACTATACATAAAATAACAACTTCTGAAATCAAGCGGCTGTTTGTCAATTTTTTTAGGTAAATATCTGACCGGCAGCTGTCTTGTATCCACAATGGACCCACAGAGATTTCCAGTGTTTGGTCAGGTCGTAAATTTGTCGTTCCACTATTGGATAGTGAACTGTGGTCACATCCATGATATGTGTAACTTCAGCATCTGTTCACAGGAGTTGACATGAAACAGCTACCATCTGGCATAAGCTTCAACGCAGTGACTGGCGTTGCAGAAGAGTTCTTTACTAAAATGTGGCATTTAAGATAATGTGAACACTACTTACAAATTAGTCTATGAATCCAGAATTTTTAGAAGAGCATTCATTACTACCACAACCTCAGCGATTAGAGGAAGGAAAAATACGAATCTGTTCTCGCTTCAAATAAACCTACTAGTATACAACAGATATTAAGGTCTAGCATAAAAGTTGTGACATTATCCACAGTAAAGTCTTAGCTGCTGTACCACGTGCCGTACACACGACTGGTCTCCATGTAACTGTGCTTGGACTGCTTCACAGGTAGATAATTCATTTACCTTCTACGAGATGGATACGTAAATAGAAACCGCGTAGTTCACATTTTCGTCCGGCAATGTCGGTGAAGCTTCCACAATTTCCGTAAATAAACTGCGCAACCAAATCAAAGGATCATCTTTTCGAAACCATGTAATTGTTTCTCATGGCGACGCGCAAGTGTGGCTCAAAGGTGCCTACAACATTCCTCTGTAATGGTCCAAAAGCGTATCGCCACGCGACGCCACCCTCGGGATGGCTAGCAGTCGACACATGCAAAAAAATGGCCTGGTCTCAGAAGTTCATCTGTGCTGTAAGATGGATTAATAATGCCACATCGACCCCAAATTTCACCGCAATTCTGACCAACACCACCGTGGACGGTAAAACAAGGAGTAGGCAATAAGGTGTTGTGTGTCCGCGCCTCATCATACAACATGGAGGTGTCCTCTTTTGGAGTACTGCTCTGCGGTGTGAGATCCTTACCAGATAGGTTTAACGCAGTACATCGAGAAAGTTCAAAGAAGGGCAGCACGTCTTCTATTATCGAGAAACAGGAGAGAGACTGTCGCGGGCATGATACAGAATTTGGGTTGGAATCATTAAAACAAAGGCATTTCTCGTTGCTGGGGGATCTTCTCACGAAATTTCAGTAACCAACTCTCTCCTCCGAATGCGAAAATATTTTGTTGACGCCCACTACGGATCATGAGGTTTCAGTTGCTGCACCGTATGGACCTTGTACGGGTACCGGTGCAATATACACCACAAAAGTTTCCGCGCTATTGTTCATGGGATGGACAATTCCCGTGTCGCTGCACGAGCTCTAGCACTGTCCGGGGCACGCGCTGCTTGGTCAGTTACAGAAACAGCAATCTCGCCAACAACTTCCACCGAGACACGACAGCTTCCACCTCCAAGTGCTACATCAAGCTCACCCGTGTTTCCGAATTTCATTATCATCTTCTAGAAACTATTTAATGACATCGAGCCGCTCTCAGACTTTTCAGCTGGGAATACTCTCTCAGTGCAGCAATCTAATTGCTGGCGATTACACATAACAGTTTCACTAACAGCGCAAGGTCTTCTTGACAGCCATATTGCTGACTCACTTCATGGCTTGTGAAATGACAGCGTGGCTGTCACACCATAACAATTACAATGCACAGCTGCACACTTGCACTTGGTGGCCAAAATTGGAACTAATTATTTTCCGGCGTAAATCTGTTCCCCCATCAACGCTTCAGTTGATCCACCAATTTCTCTGCCATACAATAATTACGCCCCACATTGAACTTCCGCGAGTTGCCGTACTTTAATCATAAGTACATGATAGTAACAGAGGGAACCACGAAGTAAACATTATTCCAAAATACCTGCATCCCTCGATGTCTTACCCGATGGCGATCGTATATTCCAGCAGGATAACTATCGGTATCACAAGGTCAGAATCACACTGCAGTTGTCTGACGGGTATGAAAGTTAACGCACGTTGATAAGCCTCCAAATTCTTCTGATCTAAACCCGATGAAACACATATGGGGTGCTATTGGGCGCTAGCTCCACGCCCAGGAACCACCGACTTGCAATTTACGTGAACTGTTTGAACCGTGCGTACGCAACTGGTGTCACATACATCCGGAAACCTACCAAAGACTTGTGGAATCCATGCTACAGAAAATGCAGAATCGCTACTATAAAGAGAGCGAGTGAGCGAGAGAGGGGGGGGGGGGGGGGGGGGAGAGAAGGGTAAGTTAGGTGCAAGCTAAACGGGAACAGCTGGGAACAACAGATGCAAGAAAAAAGAGAAATAGAGAGAAGAAATTCACGGATACGAACATTTTTCAGCTTCGAATAGATGTAGTCAAGCTATGCTTTTGCTCAGGGCCCTATTCTCGAGAACGACATAGCCACAGTAAATGCAGCCCTTGCCCGTGTCTGCTGTCAGGTTTAACGTTTTGCTTCCTTAAAGAGAACAAATAAAGGAGGTGCAGCGAGAATCCTCAAGTGTCTGGACAGACTTCTGGCGTTCGGTGCGCAGGGAAGAATTACTGCCCATCAGTCGGCGGGAAAAATATGTCGGTCCGCCGTCGCTGTCGGAATTTACAAGGCAGTAAAAGCGCGCTTGGTTCAGCGGGGGGGCACTCCGTCTCACGTCTCGGTCCGCTCCGTTCAGAGATCGTGGCCATCAGCCGCGCAGACCCGAGCCCCGAGAGAACGGTATTCACATCTCGACAGCTGGGATCTTACGTCGCATTCTTGCGTAAGTTTAGTGCCGCTAAAGGGCTTAGGCAAAATTGCGCTCTAGTCCGACAGTACTTCTACAATAGTTCTGATGTGTCGAACTACCGTCACATCGCCTCAAACAGTCTTCTAATGAAAGCAATTTTTTTGTACTCACTTAGCTGGTTATAGCAGTCGCACATCCTGTAGGGGCTTTTAGTTTCACGACAGCTGGTAGGAGCTAGAGCGAATATTTTGTCTGCAGTATAACGGGAAAAAAACTAGACAGGAGCGCATTTCTGACGATTGTTGCTCTTAGAAAGACCACGGAAGTGTCATAGAAAGTAAAATATTCGTGGCGTAGATGCTATTACGAAGCGTTTTTAATCCAGGTGAAGAGAGAGCGAGGTGGTAAAATATTGATGATTTTCGTGAGGACTGCAGTTCAGATCCCCGTCCGGCCATCAGATTTGAGTTTCCCATGACTTTCGTAAATAGCTTAAGGTGAATGCCGGGACGGTTTCTTCGGAAAGGTGTGGTCGATTTTCTTCCCCACCCTTCCCTAATCAGAGCTTCTGCTTCGTGCTTAATCACCTTGCTGTCGGCGGAACATTAAGTCCTAAACTTCCTTCTTCCTTCCGGGAGGAAACCCTCTCCTAGTTTTTGATGCCTATGGTGTGCAAATAACTTTTACTCCACTTTTTAACTGGGCGCATTTCATTTTACGGTAAGAGAGAGGAAGCAAATGCAAGTGAAAATCTTCCTTATGTTTTAGCTGGCGATAGGTTGCACGTGATAACTACTTAAAATACCCTTGGTAATGTCTGCAACCTAACCTAAGCTTTTAGACTGGAGACTCCATTTCGGGGTCACCACGTATCGGCCAACACAAACTAAACAACTATTGTCTTCTCGATACTCAAACTGCACATGTTGCACAAAATTCCCTTACCACCAGTTTGGGAACTCCGGAACTAGAAGCAGATCTGGGGTTCTCTCTGTGAGTCAGCCATATTGTAGCAGTGTAGCAATGTTAAGCTAATGGGTATGTTACATTTTGTTACAGCTTTTATAAGACGCTTACGGAAGGATGACAATAAAGTGCTTAATGAGAAACGTATATACTCGGAATCTTAAATTTCAAGTACTTTTATAGATGTTTTTAAGCTAATGACGACATTTAATTTTCGTGCAAAATACGCTCCAGAATGTGCATTACGTCCACTTCACCATTTCGCCATCAAAAAGCTGTTCTGAATGAATGAGTGTCATTATTTGTTTTTATTGTCAGTTTTTCGTACAAGAACAGAAACGACGTGGTTTAACCGAATAGTAAGAGCCGGTTCGTAATATTCTCAAGTTATGAACGAAAATTACAATATCGTATATGTTCTACAAAATTAATTTGCTTTTTAAACCTGTTTTCCTGCTTATAGGGCCACCATCAGATTTTAACTGAATTTTGTCGTCAAAGAAGGTACGATACAAATGAACAACATTGAAAAAGGTGTTACTCATCAAGAAAGATGAACAAACACAGAGAAAATGTCATCTTCGACAGTGTAGTGGTAATTCAATTAAAAAGTTAGAAGTTAAACAGCAAATAAATATAAAGGGACCAAACCAAAAAATATTAACATTAAACTCTAAAAAACTACCTATATAATAATTTAAATTAAATTAACAGTCTCAAAATCATAAACTTAGCGCTTGACAAGATTACTGAAGAGTGCGTGGAAGAGATATTACGCATGGAAAGTGATACAGAAACAGAGTAAAAGATGGATTTGATAACTGTAACAACAGGATGTATGGAGTATGTAGACAATTCCCATAAAATAAATATTCGGTTGGTGCATAAGTCCGTAGCGTTTTCCCATAAGATTAACAAACGCAACGGATACCCGTAACAGAGATTTTAGTCATGAATAATATATTCTCCTTCACTATCTACAACAACGCAAATGTTTCTAGCTGCATCCACCGCTGTCAAGCTGTATTGTACTCGAAAGGGGAATACGTTGGGAACGTTTCGATTCTCTACTTGCCACTCCATTTCCCAGCGTCCAAAATTCCACTCACCATCTCCAAACGACGAAACGACAATATGTAAACTCAAATAGCTACAGTGAACTACATACATAAAATAATAATTACTAAATAAACCCATGTAACCGGAAACCAACATACAAAACAAGAACGCTACCAACTTATGGACCAGCCTAATAAATACAAGAAAAATGGAGGAACAGAATGGAACAGACAGTATGGGAAGCTTTGAAAAATTGGGAGGGTCGAGCAAAGTTTTGGAGAAGGGAAGTGCTGAGCTGTGTTTGGTCATTAAATATTAAATCTGGACTGTGAACCAAATGTTTGTTGATTTGTAGGGGTTGCCAAAAGACAAATTTTTGGCCTTTGTGTGGCCGAAGTGGCCGTGTGGTTAAAGGCGCTGCAGTCTGGAACCGCAAGACCGCTACGGTCGCAGGTTCGAATCCTGCCTCGGGCATGGATGTTTGTGATGTCCTTAGGTTAGTTAGGTTTAACTAGTTCTAAGTTCTAGGGGACTAATGACCTCAGCAGTTGAGTCCCATAGTGCTCAGAGCCATTTGAACCATTCTTTTTGGCCTTTGTTTGGCAAGTGGAGGAGATGGGATTGTGGCTGGTAGCTGTGGCTGGTAGTATGTGCTCAGCAAATGGGTCAAAATTTCGCAATTTCCATCTGCATTCATGTTCAGCTAACGTAGTTACTACGTCTCTGCCAGACTGACCACATAAAAGTTATCACACCTCGGACAAGTAATTTTGTATACACCAATATTGGCTTATATTCACTACTGCAAATACAATGGGATAAGTTGTTCCTCACATAGTACGAAATCCTATAACTACAGGATTTCAGTGTTTTTGTTATAGCTGGATACGTGTCCTATTTATGGGATTGTACATGACTTCCTGCAAAAACTGGAAGGAACAGCAGAGGGAGCACTGAGAAGGGGCATAATATTCAATTTTTATTTCCTAAGGTCTACCAAGAAGTGACGGAAAATCAATTAATATTCACAAGCTGCTCATAAAAGTTTAAATGTTAGTCTCAGCCGTGTCGAACAAATCATTAACACGAGAAAGGAAGCTCTGGTACGCATTTGTCTGCGCAGATACACGTGAGCGCTGTTCTAGTTGAGGGGGAAGTTGTGGAATCCGGCATTGGGAACTGTCTACCCTTTTCTCAACATTTTCGTAATTGCAGAGTTCGTGTCCCAAACCTCTCCCCCGTCCCTCCCCCGTCCCCCAGCCGCACTCTAAGACAAAGAAAACGAAACCGACGCTCCACGAAGGAATGATAAGAATGAGAATGAGACGTAAATCGGTGAATGTTATGTACACGTACAAACATGTATTGCAGAGGACAACCAAAGGGGACCTGCTATGAAAAGAAGTGGCACCCCAGACCATCACTCCGGGGTGTCGGGCCGTATGGCTGACGACAGTAGTCAGGTTGGTATGCCACCATTGTCCAGGACGTCTCCAGACACGTCTTTGGCCCGGAATATCAATCACTGGAGTAGGATTGTTCTCAGTGCTGAGTTCCACTTCGAAATGGGCTACGTTGGCCAGCGAAGTTAAGTCTCGATACACCTCAGACAGCGGTGGCTTACCAACCTGACTGTCACCCTCCATACAGCCCGATAACCAAGAGTAAAGGTCTAGGGTGCCATTTTATTTCATAGCAGGACCCCATTGACTGACATCCGCGGCATTCTTATAGTACAGTGGTACGTCGACGATATTGTACACCCCGTTTTGTTGCCAATCATGGCAAGCCATCCTGGGCGTACATTTCAGCAAGATAAAGCCCGCCCGCATATGGTAAGGATTTGTACTGCTTGTATTTGTGCTTATCAAACCCCATCTTGGTCAGGAAGGTCACCCGATTTCTCCCCTATTGAAAAAGTTTGGAGCATTACGTGCAGGGTTTGTTAACCATCTCGGAATTTTGACGATCTAACACTCCAGTTGGACAGAATTTTGGCATGATATCCCTCAGGAGAACATCGAGCAACTCCATCAGTCAATGCCAAAGCGGATAACGGCATGCA
Organism: Schistocerca piceifrons; assembly: GCF_021461385.2. NCBI lineage: Eukaryota > Metazoa > Arthropoda > Insecta > Orthoptera > Acrididae > Schistocerca > Schistocerca piceifrons. The sequence continues at coordinate 193,964,185 of NC_060141.1, forward strand.
CAAGGAGCAAAGGTGGACCAACGTGTTATTCACCTGTGCAGTTTGTGAAGGTATTTCTCTTGAATAAATCATCCAATTTTACTGAAATTGTAATCATTTGTTTGTCTATACATTTATACCACATCTGTCGATTTCCGTCCCATTCGTATAACTCTCTCGTGGTGCAGCTTTTTTATGTATGTACGGAGAGGTCCAAAAAATGTATCCACTGTTTAAAAGTCCATAACTTGCAAACTAATTGACGAAGTTGTCTCATTTTTGGTGAAAGTGTACCTTGAAGTCCAACTTAAAGATATCACTGATGGTGTTCGAAATGGTCACCATTAACATCCACACACAAACGATGCCGCCTAACTGCAGCACGAACTACTGCCTGCAACGTGTTCAGTTGGATATTTGCACATGAATGTACGATGGATTCTCGAAGTTCATCCAATGTGCGTGGCTTTTGTCGATAAACGACGTCCTTTAGTGTTCCCCACAGGTGAAAGTTCAGAGGAATTAGGTCTGGGGAACGTAGTGGATACTCCACAGCACCTCTACGGCCTATCCATCTTCGTGGTAGATTTTCGTCGAGATACGCCCTAACACGATTTTGGTAGTGGACTGGGGCACCGTCTTGTTGAAAGTAAACTCTTCCGTCTCCATACAAGTCTCGGATGGCAGATAAAATGGATGTCTGAGGCTTCTGAAGGTACACCTCACCGGTAACTGTGCCGTCAAAGAAGAATGGCTCAATCAAGCCCCGGTAGGACAACCCATACCACACATTCACGGCTTTGTCTACATGGACGACATCAACCTGTGTTAGCCATTCAACTAGAGATTTTTAGGGATAGCACACATGCCAGTGCTCGTCTGTATCAGACGAGCGATTTTATCTGTTCTGACCTCCATCAAAATCTCTAGGTGAATGGAAAACACTAGTTAATGTCTTAAGCTACGTGCTCGTGTGTTGGTAGTGCAGGAAGTGGGTGTGAGCGTCACTCGGGCGTGTTTGAGAGGCCACGCCCCTGTAGCAGCCGCTAAGGCGGCTTTGATGGACGCGGGGCGGCGCGATTGGTCGCGCCTTTCACATGCAGATGTCTCGGCCGGGCTGAGCAATTGGCTCGCCTCTCGATTAGATCGGCGGCGCACGGCGGTCACCCCTCTGCAGGAGGCGAGGGCAGCTTGCGCACTGCGAGAAAGGGGCGCGCTTGCTTCTTGCTTCACAGCTTTCAGGGGCGGCGGGGCTAGGGAACATCCGAAACTCACTGATGGCTATTAAGTTACAAAAAAATATGGTTACTGCCTGAGGCTGCAACTTCTGGAACGAATGATTCTCAGGAAGATAATTGGGCAGGTGTCAGTCAGCACAGATGACGAGCGCAGGCCGTTGTGGCCGAGCGGTTCTAGACGCTTCAGTCTGGAACCGCGCGACCGCTACGGTCGCAGGTTCGAATCCTGCCTCGGGCATGATTGTGTGTGCTGTCCTTAGGTTAGTTAGGTTTAAGTGGTTCTAAGTCCATGGAACTGATGACCTCTGGTTGTTAAGTCCCATAGTGCTCAGATCCATTTGAACCATTTGAAGCTAGAAGACGAGTCAGTAAACAACTGTATTCTACGACAGAAAGAGTCCCTGACACTGTCAGGAAAAGAAGAACTATGTTCTCGGAATATTTCTCTAGAATGGACCAGAGATGGTTGACACATCATATAAAGTAGTTACATGTGGACAAGAGAACCAAAGTACGCTAGATCCTAGAGGCCCACAGGAATCTGGAAGAGACGGGAATACAAGAAACAGAGATTCACAACAGAATGACTCTTAATTTTAAAAAAAATATTCAGACTTCCATAGGTTTCCAGCACAGAAATAAACCCAGAACAAAATCTTCATAGACGGAGGAGGAAATATGACAGTATAATGGCCGGCCGGAGTGGCCGAGCGGTTCTATGCGCTACAGTCTGGAACCGCGCGACCGCTACGGTCTCAGGTTCGAATCCTGCCTCGGGCATGGATGTGTGTGATGTCCTTAGGTTAGTTAGGTTTAAGTAGTTCTAAGTTTTAGAGGACCGATGACCTCAGAAGTTAAGTCCCACAGTGCTCAGAGCCATTTGAACCATTTGACAGGATAATGGACCAGGACAACTAACAGAAGAAACAAAGCTGATCCGAATAAACGTGGTCATCATGAAAGAGAAGGAGAAGAAGAATGGGAACAGCTTGATAGCTAGGTGTTAAGTAACTTTTACCACATTTCAATTTGTGGATTACATCAAAAACTCAAATATCTCTCAAAAGAAGTCACATTCTCTATAGCCTGTTCTTTTATCATGTTTCATTATTGTCAATTAGCTACTTTTGCTCTCTTTGTCATTATCAGGCTGCTTCAGACCAGTAACTGTCTTATGTACAGTGTATTGTGATTTATGCCAGTGTGGGGAAAGCGACATGTGATGGCGTTCTTGTGACAGTTGAGACCTGCAAGAGCGATAACTTTTGGCTTGATGCGGAATGATAACAGGAGGCAAAATTACATAATTGCTAATAATGAATAGAAGTGTTTACTATAAAATAAAGAACAGCCTACGCAGCAAAAGGATTTCTGTTAGGAAATTTACGGCCGCTATGGGACTATGGTTAAATAACACTTCTGACTTTTATTCCTATTATATTCGACACATATATTCACATAAGATACAAAAAAGAGCGTATATCGTATATCGTTAGGTGGCTACGCCGTATTAGACTAATATTTACTATTTGCGCGATATACGATAGAGAATTGTCAGAGCATGTGCTTCGGTAAGTGCCGAAGTGATAAGGAATACCACTCAATACATGATAAGAAGATTGCAGCACTGCGCTGATGACAGCGGCCATCACTTCAAACACCTTCTGTAAACGGACGTTCATACCACCTTTCTGACCTTCGTTGATCTTCAAAGACCTTACTGTTCCACATTATTGGATTTGCCTCGATAGCCGCTATCAGAAAATAAGTACCAAGCTATAGCATCCCATTTAAAGAAACAAAGTTGACCTTCATATCGCTGAAGTGAGCCCACCTAGCAACAAACAACCAACGTCGTATTATGGCCCCCATTGTTCCATGCAACTTTTGTCCTACAAACTTTTCAGCTACTATCATACTTTCGGAGTTATTCTAGGTGGCAATAGTTAGTGACTCATCCTGTACAGTCAGGTAGTTGCGCTATGGTCTTCCCTGGACATTCAAAGTACCATAGGATCTAGATTAGCGTCGCAAGCAACTATATCAAGACGTTCCCATTGTTATACATTGCTACGTCGTTGGATACTAACAAGATCTGGAGGCTCCTTGGGAACTGGTGACCAGCTAGAAGATAACTTGCAATGTCGTTTATGTGATACGTGTTCCGAGGACACTGTAGAAATATGTCGTTTGGATATTCTTCCTCTCCGCATACACATAGAGGGGTGGGACTTAGGCTGAGCCGAATGAGGTCTTTGTTGATCTTCGTGGAATTAAATTTCAGACGTGCCATAATTGTCTTGTAGGTCCTTGATGTTTGGGTCTTATTATACCATGGTACTCTTGGAATCGTCTGCTGAACTAGTGCGTAGTGACTGTCTTTGATTTTAGATGTGCGTGAACATTCCTCTTGCCAGTCCGAGGACAGCCACTTTCTGAGCAAGGGTATCATATCTGCGAGAGGGAGTGTATCACTTTAAATAGCTCCATGCAGAGCAGCCAGCTTTGCTATCCAAACCACACATTTTTACGGTGTTCTCACAACACACATCACATAAAGGACCTTGCAAGTTATCTTCGGGCCCTTGCTCATTCTCAGGTATCACAGAGTGGCCTTTCATCCACACCATAACAATGTTGCGACAGTTTCTCTGCACCAGAAACACAATGTCGACCATTCCTGCAATTGTGGAGTTGGTACAATTGTTAACGCAGTGTTTCAGTGCCAGATCGAGAAATTTCCACTGCGCACCGCATCAAGAGTCTCAGTTTCCACATCGTTCAGAGGGAGGAAGTGGGAGGAGCGTAGCCGCACGAAGAGAGAGTGGAGAAAGTGGAGAGTTGGGGTTGGGGGTGGGGTGACGGGTGGGGGTGATGGTAGGGGAGGGAGTGAATCCGCAGGGGAACCCCCGTTGACACTTGGCAGAAACAAGCGCCGCGCGTCTCACTTTTACACGGCGGCGCTGCGTCCACGCGACTGCGACTGCCCATCCCACCCCACCGCACCCCACACGCGGACTACTGCTGCTGCTTCGCCGCTTCTTCCCACGCCTCGAGCGCGTCTCTCTAATTCTTTTTTGTCATCTCTCCCGCTTCCTGCGGCGCGGGCCATATTTACATTTTTATTGAAACTCAGCGGGGATTTGCATGTAAGCCGTCGCGGCGACCGCAAAAAAGGACAAGTGCGCGCATCATGATATAGAGAAAATAGGTCCCCCCCGTGCGAGGACGGCAGCGGGGAGACGAAAATACTGTGCGTCCAGGGCCGGGCGGGGGAAGTTTGGCGGCGTTTTATATTATTTTGGCAGCCTGTGCCGCCTCTGGCGCTGCCGCCCCTCGGGCCCGCGCGGCTTTATTCAATTATCTGGCTAATCCTCCAATTATATCGAGGATATCTCGCGCCGCCGCCGACAGATGGCACCGGCGTCGCGGCAGCGGCGGCGGCATCCTTGCCTCGCTCAGGGGAAGGAATTCATTAAGGCGGGGGATACTGCCGTGTTTACAAGCTGCCGCCAAGATTGAGACCTAACCGAATTAGCGATATGAATGCCGAACTAAGTTACCTCGGCGGCGCGTAATGCGATTCAATCCGGTCCTGGTGTCGCATCAGGCGGTGCTGGGCCCCCAGCTCTCGAGATCCCCCGGGCGAAATAAGCGAAGACGTTCTGCTGAGCTACTCTTGCAAGTTCCCTAAAGTGAGCGCCGTAGGCCTCATTTACAGTTGGCTGTTTGTCTATCCCTGTTAGAACTGAACAAGGCCGACTCTCGTAGGCTTACATTTCCCACTCTACACATCATAAAATGATAATGTAAATTGGAGATACCTCACGTCGGAGCCGACCAGAGTGGCCGAGCGGTTATAGGCGCTACAGTCTGGAACCACGCGACCGCTACGGTCGCAGGTTCGAATCCTGCCTCGGGCATGGATGTGTGTGATGTCCTTAGGTTATTTAGGTTTAAGTAGTTCTAAGTTCTAGGGGACTGATGACCTCAGAAATTAAGTCCCATAGTGCTCAGAGCCATTTTTGAACCTCAAGTCGGAATTCTAGTTCAGCTCCTGATATACTTAGGTGAAATTATCGGGTACACTGGCGATGGCAAACTGAGTAATAAAACCCTTGCGAAAAAAAGTGCGAAAAGCCTGCACATACACCTGGAGTATCTTTCACGAGAAATCCCTTCCCATCAGTACCGAAGTACGCCGCTACCAAACACTCATTCTCTCAGAAGCACTCTGCGCGGTTGAGACATCATCATTAACCATGAATGTCAATTTCATTGAGAAAATGGAACGACAGATATCGAGGAAAATATTCACACTCCAAATACAAGACAGTTCCTCGGCGTTGAAAAGAATTGTATTCCCTCGTAGAACGATTTAGTTTCGTTGCACGGAAAAGATGTAAGAAATTTTATGGACGATTGGAACAAATGGACGACTCTCGATTAACCACGAAAATCTTCAGCTCTGTAAACTGGACCTGAACAACTAAATTAAGATGCCTAACAGACATCCAGATGGTCTCAGAAAAGTAGTTGTTGATCAATGGCAACTTTGCTGACGACATACAGAAAGAAAATTGACTCCCACGAGCTCACCCACAAACAACAAACAACAAAGAGTCTGAAATTAAAAAACTCACTGGCAGTTGAACATCGATGGACCCACAGTGACAGAATGGAGAAGTTCTGGAGGGAGAGGAAGGAAAAGAAGAACAAACCTAATTAGAGTTTCTTAGTGCTCTGTAAAAGTTCAAACGAAATAATAATAACAATAATAATAATAAGAAGAAGAAGAAGAAAAAGAAGAAGAAGAATAAATAGATACACTTATTTATCATGTTTCCTAAGGTTGATGAGTTTTTATTATATGCATGTGGATGGAAGAATGTTGAAGATGTTCAAATGGTTCAAATGGCTCTGAGCACTGTAGGACTTAACATCTGAGGTCATCAGTCCCCTAGACAACTAATCTAAGGACATCAGACACATCCAAGTCCAAGGCTGGATTCGGATCTGTGACCGTAGCAGCAGCACGGTTCCGGACAAGCGCATAGAACAGCTCGGCCACAGCGGCCGGCGTTGAAGATGTGTTAGTCCCGATAAATAATGAAGAGGTACTGAACTGAACACCGGAGAAAAGAGGTTTATGACATAATCTAACTAAAAGAATGAGTCGATTGGTAGGACACATCCTGTGGCATCAAGGAATCACCAGTTTGGTGATAGAGGAAGGTTTCAATAATAAGCAGATTCAATTGGACGTGGGACGCAGTCTTTATGTAAAAATGACGCAGCTTGCGCAGCATAGACTATAGTGGACAGCTGCATCAATCCACTGTTCGGTCTGAAGACCACATCAAAGACAAATGGACCCTAGACTTGTATAGAAAAACGTTCGACTCAGCACAGACTATGGCTTAAGAAAAAAAAAAGTATAGGTTAAGGTCTCGAACGGAAACTGGAGTGAGAACCACGACTTGGCCAACGCTTGGATTGAGGACGACACAAAAGTGGAACAAGTAACGCATTTCGCTAATATACAGGACGATCAGAAACAGTTTGAAAACCTTGTAAGGGTATTGCGGTATAGGCTGTGCTGAGAAATAATGTTAAGAAAAAAATTGGATATGTCGCGCCGTTCCTGAGGTTATTAGCACTGAAGTTAGCCAATTAGGGCGTTGTGCGCTCAAATTCAAGCGGCCGTCCAATTATAGTTAGTTGTCAGTTGTTTTCACAGCGTACATGATAACGCACAAACCTGCACAGCGTTTGGCTCGGGTTCAATCCTTACTTCCATCCCTTATACAATTTTTGTATCGCTCTCTCTTTCTGTTTAAGGAAACTAACCGAAGAACACGTCTGTCGACACCGCCTCTATGACGGGTGGGGGCGACTGAATCTGCTCGCAACGTTCGAATTTTTTTCTTAACAGTCATTTCTCAACACATCCTACCCTGCAACAGCCTTATAAGCTTCCCAGATGTTTCTGACCACCCTGTATAATGGGCAGCCAAATGAAGACGGGACAGATGGAAATAAAGTAAGTATGCTCTTTGTTATTTCAAAAGTTATCGCCATAATTGTTAATACATTTACCCTGCTGTGAGACAATATGGTCAATGCCTTGACGGAAAAACGTCTGCGGTTGCTTACGGAACCGTGATTACACGCAGGCGTGCTTGCTTCATCTGAAGCAAATCGGCGTTTACGAATGTCTCTCTTAAGAGCTCCAAAAACATGGAAATCGCGTGGGTGAAGATCGGGACTGTGCGGAGGAGGGAAAAATTTCTGCAGCGTAGTGGAGACACCTTGGCAACATGTGGGCCCACATTTTTACAGTTATGGCGACTACTTTTGAAATAATATACAATTCACATAGTTTTTTTCCATCTGCCTCATTTTCATTTGACTGCCCGTTATAAAAAGCAATATCAGAATTAGGCAAGGAAGGAATTTTTTCGGTAAAAGTGGTCTACTGATATCAGATATAGTCTCGAACTTGAAGTGTACGTCCTGAGAAAACCGTCTCACGGAACAGGAATGTTGATAGAAATTCAGAGAAATTAAGATTCCAAAGTGCGTAGCGCAGTCATCGCTGTCACGCTTTTGAAGCTATTAATATCTGTCTATGCTATGGCGACTCTCCTGTAAGTGAACGAGTCGAGTGTTTTGATAAAATCAAGCAAGCGGTATTATGGTGAATATGGAAACTGAACACTACTTACAGTGTATTTTTAATAAAGCAAACCAAAACTAAACTTCTGTAAGTTATAAGCATCGTGCACCAAATAATTGCATGGTCCTCAAAAAAAAGTCATCATTCGACTAAATAGCGTTAAGAGGTTGGTCGGCCGTTGTGGCCGAGAGGTTCTAGGCCCTTCAGTCCGGAGCCGCGCTGCTGCTACGGTCGCAGGTTCGAATCCTGCCTCGGGCATGGATGTGTGTGATGTCCTTAGGTTAGTTAGGTTTAAGTAGTTCTACGTCTAGGGGTCTGATGACCTCAGATGTTAAGTCCCATAGTGCTTAGAGCCACTCGTTAAGAGGTTGTTTCTCAGCTTTAGCTATGCGCGTGGACAGCATCATGCCACGTTTAGGGAAGACAATCAAAAAATTTCCTGTTCGTCAGAGGAGGACACTTGGTTCTGTCAGAATAGACAGCTTGATAGTCTGTCTTCTGCTGGCGCTCCGAAAAAACAGAACATATCTATCACCCTCGTCCTCTCTCAGCCTAGTGTGTGCAGAAGGTATTAATTTTTCAAGTTGATGCCTTTATCAGAATATATCTCATCAGTCGTGCTGTTTTCAAAGTTCCCTACGGACAAACCACAATGAAACGTGGTATGCTTACGCGAAACCTTCGTGTTACCCTTTCTGTAGGCCATTCCCAACTAAACGACTCGAGGGAAGCTATATTGGCTACCGAAAGAGTAAGCCTTTCGCCTTTTTAACTAAGTCAGTTTGGACTGTCACACCCTTTTGCCAGGCCTGACAAATCGCAGCAGTTGCGTAAGCCAGGTCTACTACCTCAGGGAAACACAGTGACTACCTTGTACATTCTTTTAATTTACTATTTCTGCTTCAGGTAACAGAAATGATATCACGGCCGATTTCGACTTATTATCAAGTCATCATCAGATGAAGTAGTTAAAAAGAAAGAAAAGGGTTTGTAAAATACTGGGAAATTAAAATTTTATGTATATTTTAGTTTGCTATTATTTACCAGTCCCTTTTCCTTCTTTTTAAAGAAATACTCTCATGGTGAGTTGGTAATTAAGCTGAATCAGATAGTGATACCACTTGCGTCACATGAATTGAAATGTAATACGATATTGCAGTGCCTGTATTGTTGAGAAGTGTAATGCAGCGTTTCTCTCCTCTATGGGAATTACATAGCGTGTGTACGAGGACAGGCTGCGACACAGGAAGGATGACATATGGAAGGTTGGGTCTGCTCGTGAGTCGTGACGGATAGCCAAAGTAGTTAACGTGACTGCTCGCGTAAAGCGAGAAATCCGGATTCGAGACCCTGTCCAGCACAAATTTTCATTCCCGTCATTCCATTCTAAAGCTGACGGTTCTCCGTATTCGTCACTGCGAATGCGTTTCATGTATATCACATCTAATACATAGACATTAATAACTGTTTGTTTTTGATTCTTTCTTCTGTGCTTTTCTATACTATTCACCCGATGGCGATGAAACCTTGGCCAGTTGTTGTGCGCACACCTATGAGGATTTCTATTGGGCCACAGAGCTGGGGATGACTAGGAGATGACATAGAGACTTAACTCAGGAACGTGGGCAGAAATTTCAATCCAATTTTGTATATGCGTCACTGATTTTTGCTTATAATAGTTTGGGAGTAATACGCAGCAACCAGTCCTAGGTATACAAGTGTGGGTGGAGGTGAGAAGATGTAATACGCAAAAAAGTAAAAATGTTCGATACCGACCGATATTAGTATCAAATCCATAGTTTTCGGGGTTCCTAGACTTAACTGGTGACAGGCGAGAAGCCATTTCATCCCTGGAGCCGAGGTGCAAAGACATGTCAGTATATCTCTGTACTTCTACCAAAACTGGTATGCATATCACCTGCTAAGTGCAGTAATTCGTTTCGTCGGGAAGACATCGCTAAACCCCTATGGCTGAAGGTTATAGGTCCAAAGGCGTGACATAAAAGCGTAACTAGTAAAGCCTGTGCCAATTTCAACCAAATCTGGTATATAGACGACTCATTACTTGTACATAAATACTGTGGGAGTAAGGTACCCCTACTACCACTAGCTTCAAAGGCGATGGTGAGACAGCTTGGCATGTGGAAACGTCCGAATACAACCTGTTGTATTCCTCTCCTGCAATTAGTTGATTTGGAAGTCTTTAAAATTATGAAGCGCAATCTGTGTCTTATTTGTTTTGTTCAGTGCACGAAGTACATCGTGAGAATGAGCACTGCTGCGAGCTAATAACTTTGCCAGGGTGTTTCGGGACCGAAGCGCGTGTCATACGGCCCAATACCACAATACCACAGAAAAATTCGCCTCAGTTGCGAAAATTTTCTGGTCTTTACCCAGGTTTCGGCTGGAATAATCTACCCTTCTTCAGAAACATAAAATTACTATAACATGCCAGAGTAAGGCACAGTCAACATTAAAAATTAAAAAGGTTTTAATTTTTAATGCTGACTGTGCCTTACTCTGGCATGTTATAGTAATTTTAGTAATGGCTAGATTATTCTACCCGAAACTTGGGTAAAGACCAAAAGATTTTCGCAACTGAGGTGGATTTTTCAATATATTAGTCATCACAGTTGCTGACGGGCTTCAATATACTAAAAATTCTTACACACACATTTTATTGCCTCTCTCGAGTCGCTATCCGTAAAAACAGCAAGCAGAGAATCAGTCAGTTGCGCGAGACAGTCCTTTTACTCGAAATTGCTATGAGCTACTGGCAGAATTACAAGTTTGCTTAGAATTCAGATGAAATATGTGTGACATATGGCAATGTATGTGGAATATATGTGACATATGGGTAGGCAGGCGAAGCCTAGATCAAAAAACTAGTATATAAAAACAAAACCTCAACACGTTTGAGCCTGAAGGCCTACATAATCACTCTCTCATGATACATGTTTCGACAGAAGAATGTAAGATTTCCTGCTTCCAGCACTATCCAAAGTATCCTTTGTCATTTGACTGCACACCTAAGAATTCTAACGCCATCAGGACGCCCGTGTAACGTATTCAACGTTGCTATACCAACCCTCGTCTCTGTATTTTAATACCGCTCTGTGGAGGCGATGGAGGGACGTGCATTTGGCGCAGTCTGCAATATATTCCTTCTACCGTCCAGCAAATTTCCCTTTCTGCAGGCGCCACCGCGAAGCGAAAACCAATCTATCCGACGAGGCCGGCAGTAATTCGGCAGGAAGGGGTGAGGGAGGCAGCATTTTCTCATCCGCCCCCGCGGCTCCACCTCTGCGCTCTTCCGCGTGACACGGGAAGTCAGGAGAGGAGAGAAGAGAGAGAGAGAGAGAGCAATTAAAAACCGGGGAAATCCAATTAATCGGCAGCGGCCGCGAGGGCTGGAGGCGAGACGCCGCTCCATATGCATGGCTGCGGCCGGCGGCCTGCTCGCGTCACTCAGTAGACACCATCTGGTGCGCGCCTTTGTCGCCGGCTAAGCCCCTTGCGGTGGCCGACCGAACCCGCGCCTAATCCCGTACAACCGCCCGCCGCTACGGCCGGCAGACAATTATCCAAACAAACTGTTCATTGGGGAGAGTGCCGGCCAGATATCGCCTTCCCTGCCGGCCGATCCTCCCGCTCTTCCTTCCTTCCTTCCTTGCAGTTCGGCCGCGCCGGATATCTGCAGATATAGGTGTTTAGTAAGCGATGTGGATTTGTATCAATAACGCAGTTTTGCCGGGCCAACTCGCTGCGGCTTAGCCGGAGTGAAGAGGGTCGGTGCTGTGCAGCTAAGCTGGCGGTGTTAGAGTTTATACTGGCCACTGATTTATCGTGCCCCAGATATCAATTCCTACCGGGCGAGACCAACCGGCTCCTCTCGCAGCAAGTACTAATTAAGGCGTACGGAATGGAAACGGTACAGATGCACTTGTAATGAGCTGTGATTATTTCTGCGTCCCTTCGTCGGAGGTGCCATCATTAAATTCACTATGACATCATTCGAGGGTTAGCAAAATCTACAACGTGCTAGATTTCACAACAACCGTACTACCTCGACGAAGAAAGAAATAAGCAGTTCAGAGCAGCGCAGATTTTGTAATATTTGTACGGGCCACGACGTTATCTACCCTCATGTTTGTGACTGCCACCAGCGGATACTCTCGCATATCATAATCAAATCCAGCCTCACTAAAAGGTTACCACACTGTACATTTAAAGCCACGTCGCCTCTCTCAGTCGTACAGCATTTAAATAATATCGTAGTTGTGAGTCTTTAAGCGTATCGGAAACTATAAGATACAGATGACATCCAGTGGCTAAAACACAACAGACTTGTAGGAAGTATAAATTAAACACTTCGGGGATCGTGGAAGCATTGTATTCATTACGTTTAGTGGTATTATGTACGACATATTCAGCAATAAAAACATTTACACAAATACGAAACAATTCTAAAGTCAAAGAGCAAATACTTTATATAAGTGTAATTACTGTACCAAATTTCACGTTGTAATCTCCAAATCAATAAATATCTTGTACTACACACTTTTAAAAGTAGCATATGTTTTAATTCAGGGTACAAGCCAATTCCACGCCAAATGTCTTCCAAATCCATCCAGCCGATTCAGCGTGAAAGAGTAACAAACAAACATACAAAGTTTTGCATTTATAATATGTATGGGATGGCGATATAGATATCATCAGTCTCCTCAGGAGGTTCAAACCGTCTCAGTTTCTTTCATTTGGATCTCCCGAGGAAATTTACTCATCATGGACGTCTTACGAGACACAATATGACGAGTGGGACGCACAGGAGGAAGTGATGCGGAAACAAGAAGAGGTCCGGCATCTGCAGGCTGCTGGACGGTCATAAGAGACGCCAGGCAAGTGGTTGTGCTTGTGTGCTAGCTGCCTGTCGCGTCTTTCGTTGTATTTCTCCTGCTTGGTACACAACACATGCCATATATTGTCTCGGGGAGTATATGGGTATGCGGGGTCTAACTAAATTCCCCTTACAGACATTGAGGCCTTTCATTGGGGCCCAAGACGGTTAAGTTTAGCGTAGAAACTCATCTCCAGAAACGTACCGTTTTTCTGCTGCACACAAAATACCACAACACACGTTCAGATCTCCCGTATTTTTGACGCCACTTTCTAGGATATTACATACATCATTCACCGATTAAATGGTTCAAATGGCTCTGAGCACTATGGGACTTAACATCTAAGGTCATCAGTCCCCTAGAACTTAGAACTACTTAAACCTAACTAACCTAAGGACACCACACACATCCATGCCCGAGGCAGGATTCGAACCTGCGACCGTAGCGGTCACGCGGTTCCAGACTGTAGCGCCTAGAACCGCACGGCCACCCTGGCCGGCTTCACCGATCACCTATATCCCATGCCCACTACAAGTTTGTTTATATGCCACTCAGTTGAGTTTGTTATCTGCACAGAGGTTTGTACGTGCTTGTTCTGCTTGTGGACTCCGTTCATACTGTGGTAGTGTACACCAGTAATGGTTCAAATGGCTCTGAGCACTATGGGACTCAACTGCTGTGGTCATTAGTCCCCTAGAACTTAGAACTACTTAAACCTAACTAACCTAAGGGCATCACACACATCCATGCCCGAGGCAGGATTCGAACCTGCGACCGTAGCAGTCGCACGGTTCCGGACGGCGCGCCTAGAACCGCGAGACGTACACCAGTAATCATTCACTACAGTACAGAATGCGAGCTGTACGTACGTTTCATTTTTAGTGTGTTGCTGTTGACCATGCTGAACTACACATTTGCGGAATACACCGAAATGTATTATCGTACGGCGAAGTTCGGTGCAATGGGAGGGCTGCTTGTGAGTTGTATGTGGAGTATTTTCCACACCGCCAGACACTTTCGCACTCCTTCTTTGCTACGGTGTACCAGCGGGCCTCAGAGACATACATATTCAGCACCAGCAGGATCGACTCCGGTGCTCCAAGTCGGCGCCGCACACTCAAGTTTGAAGAAGAGTGGAAGAGGTCGCGACGATGAGATCCAGAAACACAGCAGGTAAACTGAATGTGGATCACCAAACTGGCGTGTTCTGTATGAGCAGCAGCCTCACCTTTACTACTCCCAGAAGGTACAGGCAAAACAGCCACAGGATTTTGCATCGTGAGTCCACTTCTGCAGGTGGTGCTTGTACCACTGTGTGGACCAGCCCGACTTCCCAAGGATGATCCGAAATCCTTAGGACTAACAATTTGGGCAACAGTGAATAGGTCGTTGTGGCCGGCTGCTTGGCTTGTATATTTTCCTGACTTGAAGCCGCTAGACTACTACCTGTGGGATCACATGAAATCCTAGATTTTCGAGACCCCTGTGGCATCCTAGGAAGACCTGTTGATGCGGGTTATGGTTACAGCAGATGCTGAAGGACTAGGTATCTGCGATCGGGGGAACCGGAGCATGGAACGGAGGAACTGTACTTGTGTTGACGTCGGTGGTCGTCACATCGAGCCCTACTTGTAAGTGGACCCGAACAACAAACAGCCGGAGTCAGAGAGCAACGTGTGCTGTGGTATTATGCGCGTAGCGGGCAAACAGTACGTTTCCGGACATGCATTCCTAAAAATGGTTAAAATAGCTCTGAGCACTATGGGACTTAACTTCTGAGGTCATCAGTCCCCTAGAACTAAGAAATATTTAAACCTAACTAACCTAAGGACATCACACACATCCATGCGCCAGGCAGGGTTCAAACCTGCGACCGTAGCGGTCGCGCGGTTCCAGACTGTAGCGCTTAGAACCGCTCGGCCATACCGGCCGGCTGCGTTTCTATGCCAAACTTCACCGTCTTGGTCTCCACTACAAGTCCTCAAAGTCTGTGACCGGAATTTAAGTTAACCTTGTATAACTAGACATACGTTAAATTTTTGGAAATTGCAAGATTTATTAAAACCCTGACAGACAAGGTAGGAGGAATAGTCCTTGAAGCTGCGTCAACGACTGGAGTGGAGCTCTGCACTCCAGAACATTTAATCTCGGTCCGGAGAATGCTGTGGTTGATTTATCCAGATGAAATTCACCTTCTGGTGATAAATTTCGAAAGTAAGGTGCAGAAGTAAGGTACAGTCGTCTTCATATCCATAAATAATAAAATGACTTTAAAGCATTTTTAACTCCCTTCTCCTTTTCTTTCACTGAAACATACGAAATATATGCTCTTCTCTTGAGCCCTTCATCCGGTCAAAGAAAACCATCATAATGACCGGCAAATCGGTGTGCTGACCACACGCCCCTCCTACCCGCATCCTCAGCTGAGGATGACACGGCGGTCGGATGTCCAAATGGGCCACTTGTGGCGTGAAGACGAAGTGCTGTGCTTGAGCTCTTCATGTTTACAGACATTGAAAATTAACACAACTATATAATACGGGACATCAAAATTTTCAAAAATTTTTGCGCTAACAGACGTTAAAAATACTTTAAAAAATTGGAACATCGGAACAACTGCTGACAAACAAATAAACTTAGTATTTTCGTGTTGCTTTGTCAATCCTGAAAGTCTGTATCGTTAACGCGGAAGAAGAAATACCACCACATTGAACACTAGCTCCTCCGGACGTACTGCTAAGCTTGTTTTCTTTTTGGTTACTCACAACAGTTTCAAACAAAGCATGCAAAGGGCGACCTAAAAAACCAACTGTTGCGTCGATTTTGATGTCTTAGAATATTCAGTAGACACATATTGCTGTGACGTGGAATGGTCTTCCTTGTAAACACATGGATGATCGTGTAAATGGCAGTGTGAAGCTCCTAGTGGTCGTTGCCTTTGGCAAGGAGTTCTGCAGCAGTCTTGTCGCAGAACAAGAACGCCGCCGCCGCAAACAACAGTGTACGCGCCACCCCGCCTCCCTATCGTATCGTGGGATCGCACGCCGTACACTTAACCGCACCGCGGATTATCTTACAGCTGTGGCCGCCCTTAGCGGTGTCAAACTCAATTACTGCAGATCGCGTTATCGTGCCATTTCTATCGGAGCCGCAAGTTATTGCGCGTCGTGCCTTATGACGCTGCAACTGTTACCACAGGGGGCGCCCCGTTCTATGCTGCGGTGTTACAACCCCTGCACACAACCCGCTTACTCGCTTTCACCTCCCCCACCTACACATCACGTGTGACGCTTATGGCATTCATTTTTTTACGGTCTGTCTCTGCCACTGTTTCTCGTCAACGTCTACATATTCAGACAGCTACAGTGTCACCCAACACGAATGGTCAAATTCTGGGACATGACAGGAACTACAAATCGTTAATCCTAGTAAACATAGGCTCTAGAATGAATACCTTTAGAACTCCTCAGAAGGTGACACGCAAAGATGAACATGTCCACCATTTAAAAAAATGAGGTACTGAAGGGAATGGCACATATAGAAAAGCAGAATCTAAATACATCATGTAATTTAAGTGAAATCGAACATGTTCTATTAAAAAAGCCTGTGAAAATACATGATTCAGAGTAGACACGAACGTGTCCACATACGAATTTCGTGAAAAGAACTAGCCCATTACGGCCAATAGGATGCGCTGATCCCAGTCACGTGATTCCCATTCCTGTCTGGCCAGACGTTCTTGAGCAGAGCAATTGCTGGCACCAGTTTGTGTTTCTATGCTCTCTCCTATTAATACTACATAGTACTAATATTAATAATTATTATTATGAGGCCACAGCTACTTAACGGCTGACTGCATTCTCGGTAAAATAGAGAAACTTCTACGAAAACAGACCAACAATCGTAACAAAAGAGGATATAATGAGTGCTACCAGTCAGTGCGTGAAGTAAAAAAACCTCGAAGTAGATTAGAGGACGGTAGGAATGAGATTCCTGTCTAAAGGTCTACGAGATTTAGATTACATAGCTGAAATGAAACGAATATTCACATACAAGTATGAAGCTACAGAAAAATTTGGAAATTTGTGGTAAGGTCTTATCGGACCAAACTGCTGAGGTCATCGGTCCTTCAGGAGCTACAGAAACGCTGATACTGAGACAATTAAATTCTAAAGACACGGCAAGATGTTTATGAGTGAAAGTCTCTTTAGAAACACGGAAGGACCATTACGAAAGTCTTTGCTAAACCACAAGCTGAAGTAGTTCTCAGCCATCCAATCTCAGATAACGAAAACAAAGATGTTGATGGTTTACTGTAAACTATTTTTGGAGAAGACTCAGGAAATCGAGAGGACTTAAGTTGGCATACATCTATTATTGACGATATACCCATGTTGTTCAACAGAGATGTAGAGGAATTGCATGTGACTACTTAGAAGACGCTTCAAGTTTATACGTTAAAGAGTAACAGTCACCTCAAATAAACGTTCTAATAAAAGATAATGCCATTGTTATATCACTTTAGTCTGTTATGGTGATTTCACACGTTTTAAACAAATGGGAAGCAACAATAAAATTAGAACTTCCGGAAAAAGCGCAATATCATTGTTACAGTCCCCCATTTATAATTGTTGCCCATGATATCACATACTAAATAGCTACAAATACGCAATGTGATATAGTATAGCAAAAAATTATACAACAAGATGTAATTATTTTCAAAAAACAAGATATTTCATTTTGAAAATCATTCATGTCCTAATGGTTCACGCAAGTGAGAAAGTGTCCGCTTTTAAAGGTACTTGTTAAAGACATATTTTCATTGTAGATTTGATTTACAGATACGAACTGTATTTTGGGACACAAGTAAAGGCGTTTGCATTGCAATATACACCAAAGAGCGTAGGTCCTCCTCTAGCACGCACAAATGCCGTAACACGACGTGGCATGGACTCAACTAATGTCTGAAGTAGTGCTGGAGGGAATTGACACAATGCATCCTGCAGGGCTGTCCATAAATCTATAAGAGTGCGAGGTGGTGGAGATCTCTTCTGAACAGCACGTTGCAAGGCATCCCAGATATGCTCAATTATGTTCACGTCTGAGGAGTTTGGTGGAAAGCGGAAGTGTTTAAACTCAGAAGAGTGTTCCTGGAGCCACTCTGTAGCAATTGTGGACGTGTCGCATTGTCCTGCTGGAATTCCCCAAGTTCGTCGGAATGCACAATGGATATGAATGGACGTAGGTGATCAGACAGCATGCCTACGTACGTGTCACCTGTCACAGTCGTATCTAGACGTATCAGGGGTCCTATGTCACTCCAACTGCACACGCCCCACTCCATTACAGGGCCTCCACCATCTTGAACAGTCCCCTACTGACATGCAGGCTACATGGATTCATGCGGTTGTCTCCATACCCGTACACGCCCATCTGTTCGATACAATTTGAGACTCGTCCGACCAGGCAACATGTTTCCAGTCATCAACAGTCCAATGTCGGTGTTGACGGGCCATACGTGGCCTAAAGCTTCGTGTCGTGCGCTCAAGGGAACACGAGTGGGCGTTCGGCTCCGAAAGCCCATATGGATGATACTTCGTTGTATGGTTCATAAACTGACTCTTGTTAATGGCCCAGCATTGAAATATGCAGCAGTTTGATGAACGGTTGTGCTTCTGTCACGTTCACGATTCTCCTTAGTCGTCGTTGGTCCCGTTCTTGCAAGATCTACACTCCTGGAAATGGAAAAAACAACACATTGACACCGGTGTGTCAGACCCACCATACTTGCTCCGGACACTGCGAGAGGGCTGTACAAGCAATGATCACACGCACGGCACAGCGGACACACCAGGAACCGCGGTGTTGGCCGTCGAATGGCGCTAGCTGCGCAGCATTTGTGCACCGCCGCCGTCAGTGTCAGCCAGTTTGCCGTGACATACGGAGCTCCATCGCAGTCTTTAACACTGGTAGCATGCCGCGACAGCGTGGACGTGAACCGTATGTGCAGTTGACGTACTTTGAGCGAGGGCGTATAGTGGGCACGCGGGAGGCCGGGTGGACGTACCGCCGAATTGCTCAACACGTGGGGCGTGAAGTCTCCACAGTACATCGATGCCCGTCGACCTGGGACCGGACCGCAGCGACGCACGGATGCACGCCAAGACCGTAGGATCCTACGCAGTGCCGTAGGGGACCGCACTGCCACTTCCCAGCAAATTAGGGACACTGTTGCTCCTGGGGTATCGGCGAGGACCATTCGCAACCGTCTCCATGAAGCTGGGCTACGGTCCCGCACACCGTTAGGCCCTCTTCCGCTCACGCCCCAACATCGTGCAGCCCGCCTCCAGTGGTGTCGCGACAGGCGTGAATGGAGGGACGAATGGAGACGTGTCGTCTTCAGCGATGAGAGTCGCTTCTGCCTTGGTGCCAATGATGGTCGTATGCGTGTTTGGCGCCGTGCAGGTGAGCGCCACAATCAGGACTGCATACGACCGAGGCACACAGGGCCAACACCCGGCATCATGGTGTGGGGAGCGATCTCCTACACTGGCCGTACACCACTGGTGATCGTCCAGGGGACACTGAATAGTGCACGGTACATCCAAACCGTCATCGAACCCATCGTTCTACCATTCCTAGACCGGCAAGGGAACTTGCTGTTCCAACAGGACAATGCACGTCCGCATGTATCCCGTGCCACCCAACGTGCTCTAGAAGGTGTAAGTCAACTACCCTGGCCAGCAAGATCTCCGGATCTGTCCCCCATTGAGCATGTTTGGGACTGGATGGAGCGTCGTCTCACGCGGTCTGCACGTCCAGCACGAACGCTGGTCCAACTGAGGCGCCAGGTGGAAATGGCATGGCAAGCCGTTCCACAGGACTACATCCAGCATCTCTACGATCGTCTCCATGGGAGAATAGCAGCCTGCATTGCTGTGAAAGGTGGATATACACTGTACTAGTGCCGACATTGTGCATGCTCTGTTGCCTGTGTCTATGTGCCTGTGGTTCTGTCAGTGTGATCATGTGATGTATCTGACCCCAGGAATGTGTCAATAAAGTTTCCCCTTCCTGGGACAATGAATTCACGGTGTTCTTATTTCAATTCCAGGAGTGTATTTCGGGCCGCAGCGATGTCGGAGATGTGATGTTTTACCGGATTCCTGACATTCACGGTACACTCGTAAATGGTCGTACGGGAAAATACCCACTTCATCGCTACCTCGAAGATGCTGTGTCCCATCGCTCGTGCGCCGACTAAAACACAATGTTCAAACTCAGTTAAATCTTGATAACCTACCATTGTAGCAGCAGTAACCGATCTAAGAACTGCGCCAGACACTTGTTGTCTTATACGGGCGTTGCCAACCGCAGCGCCGTATTCTGCCTGTTTACATGTCTCTGTATTTGAGTACGCATGCCTACACCAGATTCTTTGGGGCTTCAGTTTATTATTTTCATTCATACGTCTGCCTGAAGTACGTTTTACGTTGCTTGTGAAAAACTGCATTCAGTGGACATGTACGTCTTTTCATATCAGTTCCTCACTTGTTCATATTCGCTACTGTGAAACACGTTTCTTCTATTGAATAAGTGCTCATAGTCCTTAAAGTATAGATGTTAGTGCCCATGTTTACTTGATTTATTGTAGTCCTTAACGTATACATTTCAGAGCCCATGTTTACTTGACAACTTTTTGTTATTTTAGTCAAAACTACTTTTTTCTAAAATATGTAAAGCAACGCCCTTATACTAAAAGAGGGAGAACCCCTAGTGACTCTTACAGTTTAGGATCTGTGTTTACTAGTCTGATGATCGTTTCTGTCATATCCCTGAATATTCATCATTTCTCCTCGGACACCCAGTGTACTCCGTAAGCCACATTATAGTGTGTGATGGAGAAAACTTCATGTATTACTGTTCTTTTCCTCTTTTTCAGTTCTAGTAGCAAATCGAGCGTGGCAAGGAAAACTTTTGGTTGGCCTCACTATAATACCAAATCCGAATCCTGCGAAACATATGTAGGAGGAAGCAATATATTGGTTGGCTCTTCTGAGAACGTACGCTCTCTAAATTTTAATATCAAGCGACACCGTGATGCATCTGAAACTGGAGTTAGATGAGCATCTCCGTGACACTTTCGCGCTTGTTGAACGTACCTGTTAGGAAAGGCGCAGTTCTTCTCTGGATGCCATTTATTTCCTTTATCTGATAAGGTTCCCAGACAGACAAGCAATATTGAACTATCGGTCGACTACAGTTTCGTAAGCTTACTCCATTATGGGTGGGCTAACTTTTCTCATGATTATTTCACTGAATTTCAATCCGGCATCTGCCTTTTCTGCGATTAGTTTTATGTGGTCTTCCCACTTTAAATCTCACCGTATGCATTTTGCGCTATATTTAATGGTTGTGATTGTTTCCAGTGATTGCTCCGCAACCGTGCAATCATACAATAATGGGTATTTCTGCATATTTGTGCACAGTACCATATATTTGCTTTTATTCAGCATCTATCGCCAGTCCCTGCACCAAGCTCCGATGCTCTGCAAATCTTCCTGTATTTCGCTACAATTTTATACCTTTGCGACTTCTCCATATACACAGATCAAAAAAAGATTTCATCACCTCGGTTCCGAGAGTTCCGGAACCAGTATAGAAAATTGGAATACAGATCAACATAAACATCATTTCCGCCTTTTTTATTGCTCATGAAAACCACACAATGCATGTTGTAGCCGGCCGCGGTGGTCTCGCGGTTCTAGGCGCGCAGTCCGGAACCGTGCGACTGCTACGGTTGCAGGTTCGAATCCTGCCTCGGGCATGGATGTGTGTGATGTCCTTAGGTTAGTTAGGTTTAAGTAGTTCTAAGTTCTAGGGGACTGATAACCACAGCAGTTGAGTCCCATAGTGCTCAGGGCCATTTTTTTTGCATGTTGTACTACCATACAGCGAGACCTACAGAGGTAGTGGTCCAGACTGCTACACACACCGGTACCTGCAACACCCAGTAGCACGTCCTCTTGCATTGATGCATTCCTGTATTCGTCGTGGCGTACTATCCACAAGTTCATCAAGGCACTGTTAGTCCAGGTTGTCCCACTCCTCGACGGCGATTCGACGTAGATCCCTCTGAGTGGTTGGTGTCACTTCATCCATGAACAGCCCTTTTCAAGCATGTTCGATAGGGTTCATGTCTGGAGAACATGCTGGCCACTCTAGTCGAGCAATGTCGTTATCCTGAAGTAAGTCATTCGCAAGATGTGCACGATGGGGCCGCGAATTGTCGTCCACGAAGACGAATGCCTCCCAACATGCCGCCGATATGGTTGCACTATCGGTCGGAGGATGGCCTTCACGTATCGTACAGCCGTTACGGCGCCTTCCATGATTACCAGCGGCGTACGTCGTCCCCACATAATGCCACCCCAAAACAGCAGCGAACCTCCACCTTGCTGCACTCGCTAGATAATGTTTCTAAGGCGTTCAGCCTGACTGGGTTGCCTCCAAACACGTCTCCGACGATTGTCTGGTTGAAGGTATATGCGACACTCATCGGTGAAGAGAACGTGATGCTAATCCTGAGCGGTCTATTCGGCATGTTATTGGGCCCATCTGTACCGCGCTGCATAGTGTCATGGTTGCAAAGATGAACCTCGCAATGGACGTCGGCAGTGAAGTTGCGCATCATGCAGTCTATTGTGCACAGTTTGAGTCGTAACACGAAGTAATGTGTCTGCACGAAAAGCATTATTTAACATGGATTCGTTGCTGTCAGGGTTCCTCCGAGCCACAGTCCGTAGGTAGCGGTCATCCACTGCAGTAGTGGCCCTTGGGCGGCCTGAGCGAGGCATGTCAGCGACAGTTCCAGACTCTTTGTATCTCCTCCATGTCCGAACAACATCTCTTCGGTTCACTCCCAGACGCTTGGACACTTCCCTTGTTGAGAGCCCTTCTTGGCACAAAGTAACAATGTGGACGTGATTGAACCGCGGTGTTGACCGTCTAGGCATGGTTGAACTACAGACAACACGAGACGTGTACCTCCTTCCTGGTCGAATGACTGGAACTGATCCGCTGTCGGACCCCTTTCGTGTAATAGGCGCTGCCCATGCCTGGTTGTTTACGTCTTTGGGGGGGTTCAGTGACATCTCTGAACAGTCAATGGGACTGTGTCTGTGATATAATATCCACAGTCAACGCTATCTTCAGGAGTTCTGGGAACCGATGTCATGCAAAACTTTTTTTGATGTGTGTACAACAGCATCATCCGCGAAATGCTTATGGAACTTCCGAAGTTGTCCACTAGGTGAATTGTTGTTGTTGTTGTTGTTGTTGTTGTGGTGGTCTTCAGTCCTGAGACTGGTTTGTTGCAGCTCTCCATGCTACTCTATCCTGTGCAAGCTTCATCTCCCAGTACTTACTGCAACCTACATCCTTCTGAATCTGCTTAATGTATTTATCTCTTGGTCTCCCTCTACGATTTTTACCCTCCACGCTGCTTGCTCAATATACAGATTGAATAACATCGGGGAGAGGTTACAACCCTGTCTCACTCCCTTCCCAACTACTGCTTCCCTTTCACGCCCCTCGACTCTTATAACTGCCATCTGGTATCTGTACAAATTGTAAATAGCCTTACGCTCCCTGTATTTTACCCCTGATTCCTTCAGAATTTGAAAGAGAGTATTCCAGTTAACATTAAAAAAAATGGCTCTGAGTACTATGGGACTTAACATCTATGGTCATCAGTCCCCTAGAACTTAGAACTACTTAAACCTAACTAACCTAAGGACAGCACACAACACCCAGCCATCACGAGGCAGAGAAAATCCCTGACCCCGCCGGGAATCGAACCCGGAAACCCGGGCGTGGGAAGCGAGAACGCTACCGCACGACCACGAGATGCGGGCCCAGTTAACATTGTCAAAAGCTTTCTCTAAGTCTACAAATGCTAGAAACGAAGGTTTGCCTTTTCTTAATCTTTCTTCTAAGATAAGTCGTAAGGTTAGTATTGCCTCAGGTGTTCCAACATTTCTACGGAATCCAAACTGACCTTCCCCGAGGTCCGCTGCTACCAGTTTTTCCATTCGTCTGTAAAGAATTCACGTTAGTGTTTTGCAGCTGTGACTTATTAAACTGATAGTTCGATAATTTTCACCTCTGTCAACACCTGCTTTCTTTGGGATTGTAATTATTATATTCTTCTCGAAGTCTGAGGGTATTTCGCCTGTCTCATACATCTTGCTCACCAGATAGTAGAGTTTTGTCATGACTGGCTCTCCCAAGGCCGTCAGTAGTTCTAATGGAATGTTGTCTACTCCCGGGGCCTTGTTTCGACTCAGGTCTTTCAGTGCTCTGTCAAACTCTTCACGCAGTATCATATCTCCCATTTCGTCTTCATCTACATCCTCTTCCACTTCCATAATATTGTCCTCAAGTACATCGCCCTTGTATAAACCCTCTATATACTCCTACCACCTTTCCGCCTTCCCTTCTTAGCTTAGAACTGGGTTTCCATCTCAGCTCTTGATATTCATACAAGTGGTTCTCCTTTCTCCAAAGGTCTCTTTAATTTTCCTGTAGGCAGTATCTATCTTACCCCTAGTGAGATAAGCCTCTACAGCCTTACATTTGTCCTCTAGCCATCCCTGCTTAGCCATTTTGCACTTCCCGTCGATCTCATTTTTGAGACGTTTGTATTCCTTTTTGGCTGCTTCATTTACTGCATGTTTATATTTTCTCCTTTCGTCAATTAAATTCAATATTTCTTCTGTTACCCAAGGATTTCTATTAGCCCTCATCCTTTTATCTACTTGATTGTCTGCTGCCTTCACTACTTCATCCCTCAGAGCTACCCATTCTTCTTCTACTGTATTTCTTTGCCCCATTCCTGTCAATTGTTCCCTTATGCTCTCCCTGAAACTCTCTACAACCTCTGGTTTAGTCAGTTTATCCATGTCCCATCTCCTTAAATTAGCACCTTTTTGTAGTTTCTTCAGTTTTAATCTACAGTTTATAACCAATAGATTGTGTTCAGAGTCCACATCTGCCCCTGGAAATGTCTTACAATTTAAAACCTGGTTCCTAAATCTCTGTCTTACCATTGTATAATCTTTTAGTATCTCCAGGATTCTTCCATGTTTCAGTTGCCCCTAGCGCTTTCGTTTTATGCAACCCGCAAAGTTATAAATGGCTTCCTTAAGCCAAACTGAGATTTTCATAGCCTCTTACTCGCTATGCGCAAGCTATTAGTCCTACAGAAAAAAATTAACAGGGCGTTTTTGTTGGAAATTTAATGTAGTTAAATTTTTTACTTGGATTTGCTTTCGCTAGGGGCCATATTTTCCGAGTAATTCAAGAATAACAAAAGAGACCTTCAAACACACCTTCAACATACACTCATCCCTTACCAGTCAGGATTTCTAGTGTGTTGTTCGTGACAATCCCATCTACCACTCCAAAAATTTCCGACTTCACGACCCACTCCCCATATTTGGTCTGTTTTCGCTCTCTATTGACTGCTCACTACAAGCATAGTCGGGTACTTGGTTAACATTACTGCTTGAAACCTGCCTTTGAGGGTAATGAACGGAAATCGACTTTCGAAAAACGCTACGCTATAACTAATTACGTTGACAATTCGATCCAATGTTAACCACCACAAGCACAGAAGTTTCGTAGTCAAAAGGTCTGGCGAATACAACGATGTACTTGTTTATTTTACGCTGTTAAAATTCACAATTTGTCAGGTAAAATTTGCATAAATGTCAGTTTTACATTTTGTAAGTACTCTACTAAACCGACGGCATAATAAGGTCCGTCATTAAATACCAAGAAAGGTCGAATGTGGGCGATAATTTGTGCAGTCATAAATATTTATGCAGTTGTAGCAGGGAGTGCCACGAGTAACGTATCAGAAATCCTGTCGGGTTGAGGGACGAGTGTGGGGTGGAGGTGAAGTCGAAGGTCACTTTTGTACGATTTTCTTAAATATCTCGAATAAAGTGGCCTCCAGCGAAAACAAATCTCAGTACAAAATTTAACTATACTAAATTTCCTACAAAAAGGTCCAGCTCATTTTTCTGTAGGACTAATAGTTCGCACGTAGCGAGCGAGATAATATGTACATCTTGTGTGTGATTTACGAAAGCCAGCTATAACAGTGTGTGTTACATAAAACGACATCGGTAGAGGCAGCTGAATCGCCGTGTATATATTGTGAAAGTAATTTTCTTAAGACACTCACTTGGGGTACGTCGAAAGTTACCTTTACGTCTGAAGTTATATTTCTGTCTACCCTGTTTATCAAATATTACGATTCTGTTCCACATTTTTCCACATTTTATTCCGTTTTAGAAACTTTACTCCTACCTTAGGGGTGTTTTGTTTATGATTCCTCTTTCTTGTTCCTACAACTAAATCGCAAATAATATTTCTGATTTTTAGTGTACAGCCTTTTCCTTTGTACAGAACATTCTATAATGTGTTATAGTGTTATAGTGTTATAGTGTTGTGGGAAAGGGAAACAACGGTCACAAATTAATATTTCAGGCATTACGAGCTCTTGAATGAGCGGACGCGTATGAGGGTCATACAGTCGTTTAAGACTTGTCGATGTTTGCGTACGCCACACTGTGTGTAAATTCATCTGCGTAAGTAGACATGATCGAGCAGTGTAGATTACATAAAGTTCACGACTGTACTTTTGTTACCAAATACAACGTCTTGTAACAGAATTTTTGGTTGAAATATGGACTGCCAACTCTACCCACCAAAAAGCTAATAAAATGCGGATTAACGCTCGTGTTGGGATCTGTCATAGGGAAATGATCGATGCCTTAGCCATGGAGGGTACCATAAAATGCCCTTCCTAGGCATTGCTCTGCGCTTCACCGATTTTACTACCTTCATCAAGATAAGTGCTGAAGCGGAATGGTTCATTTACTGATTCACAATACAAGTGGGCAGAAGAATATTTTGTGTCCAAGTTTACCCTATCATCCTACTAAAATCACGGATTTATAAGTTAAAGCTGAGTAAATGGCATCCTACACCATCAGGATGACTCTGGGACACGTCTACTATCCTAATCATCTCCATAGACAATAATTTAAAGACGGTACGTAGGCCTGTCACACCGAGAAAGCTTTTCAAGTGTCTTTTCTCAGTTGAATCGTTTTAGGGTCTGAAATTGTAGGAAAGAGTAAGAGTAATTACGCAACTACCTTTAAAAATAAGGATTTAGATTCCCCACTCCACTTTTTGTTTTATGTCATGAAATCAGTAATACCATTTACGATAGTTGCGATTTCTATTTGTCTCATGAAATCATTGTCTTAAAAATTCATAAATGACACGATAATATTCAAATACTAAACTATGCAGATTGAATGTAAAGGAACTTCACAGGTCTTAGTTTTCATGTCTGACAACGTTATAACAAATGTTTGTCTTCTTATACTGCAGTAGCCGGCCGAAGTGGCCGTGCGGTTAAAGGCGCTGCAGTCTGGAACCGCAAGACCGCTACGGTCGCAGGTTCGAATCCTGCCTCGGGCATGGATGTTTGTGATGTCCTTAGGTTAGTTAGGTTTAACTAGTTCTATGTTCTAGGGGACTAATGACCTCAGCAGTTGAGTCCCATAGTGCTCAGAGCCATTTGAACCATTTATACTGCAGTAAGAACCTAGTATTACGCCATTGTTATTTTATGCTTACTGCTTCAGCAATGTTAGGGAAAGTGGTTGTATAGTTTGATTGATCTAGAGCGATAAATGAAATAGGATTGTGAACTTTGACCAAAGTAATACACCTTTAGCTGTCGGTAGCTAGGATCAAATTATTTTTTAATCGACCTTACAAGAGTGAAATTCGTCATTGCTCTCAATTTACATGTATAAATGCTGTTTCGGCTGCAAATAACTGAAAACAAATTCTTGGATGTACAACGATACAATCATTTTGGGAACTGCTACTCCCATAAAAATCGCACTTCCCCCCCCCCCCCCCCCCCCCCTCTCATAACGTACCCAAGGATGACACTCCTACTCATCACCATGTACTTAACATAGGCGGATAGCTTGACAAAATACAGCTTGCAGTTATCTGGTTCAGTACAGAGAACAAGTTATCAGTTTTGCTGGTACGTCGTCATTTGCACACAACTTTTATCAGGGTTCCTTGGATTGTTTTTCATCGGTTGAGAAGTGCCCGACTTCGCATTATTTTTCAGTTTTTTATGGTTCTGGACCTAAATCGATAAAAACGGAACCCTCGTTGGTCCATTTTGTTGTCCGTCTGTCTATCCGACTGTTAAAAGAAATGGTTCAAATGGCTCTGAGCACTATGCGACTTAACTTCTGAGGTCATCCGTAACCTAGAACTTAGAACTAATTAAACCTAACTAACCTAAGGACATCACACACATCCATGCCCGAGGCAGGATTCGAACCTGCGACCGTAGCGGTCGCTCGGCTCCAGACTGTAGCGCCTAGAACCGCACGGCCACTCTGGCCGGCTCCGACTGTTAAGCCCCCTTACTCTCAGTAATGGCTAGTTGAAATTTATGTCAGTTATTTAGGAACACGATCCCTTGGTGTGTAAGAAATTTAAGCTTCTAAGCCAATGCAGCCAAAAGACACGGCCATTTATGCCACAAAGTTTGAAACTTGCAAACACACTCTTTAAAACCCATAGATGAATTATCTGACCGCACGTTCGGACAAAAAAAAAGAAAGAAAGAAAGATGTACTGGTAAGGAGCATGCCTCGAAAGCGAGAGCTGCGGGATCCAATATCGCTCGGACCAAAGATTTTTCAATTTTTATTTTAACCCAACCTTCACTACTCAGCTATGTGAGGAGCCATCACAGACGACATGCGGTTCGTGTTCCACGTTAAACTGCACGTTCCATTTTCCTGGTTGGATAACTGGACTACGTTGGGAACGCAAGTCACCTGAGTGGGGTCCAGTTGAAAGACTAGCACCAGGATACGGAGCCACACGAAATTATTATTATGTACAGAACCCTCAAAGAGCGAGTCCTTCTCGCAACTGCCGGTATTTTTTTATGTTTTTATTGATTCAACTTACAATTTATGACTCGAACACATCCAGTTCGATGTTCTTTTTCTCGTGTTGCTGCTTTCGTGATCGCTCAGTGTGCCAGGAGGTTCGTCATATCGTCACGAAAAGACAGCACATCTTTAAAATATGTTTTCAGCTTCCTGCCATCTAGCATACACCATATTAGACAGTGCTTGGCTTCAATGATATAAGCATACAGCCGCTGTCATTGCATCAGCAGTTAACATGTGTTCCGGAGAATAGAGTTTTCGTAAAAATCTCTTAAATTCATTAGCAAGGATAGAAGGGAACGTAAATCAACACTTTTCACTGGCTCATCTCAGTCTCAAGTGGAACTAATTATATGACAGAGAATGACACAAAACCGAGAAATATGTAGGGAAGAAGTGAGTGCTTGAAATGTAGAGGAGTGCCAGAGAAAAATGTAACGTGCCGCTACAGAAGTGTGTTGTTGCTCAGTGTCGCAATAGATCTATCAGGCAACGGTCGTAACGGAAATGCTAACTCACGCAGCACGCAAGACAGAAATGGGGGCGCTATCTGTCAAAGGGGTCACCGTAAAGTCCCAGCCCGGCTGGGGCTGTAGCTTTTCCAATAATAAAACTGCGCCCGTCGATGGCGCGATGTGTCGCACTCATTGCTCGCAGACGAGTTCCCGCACCGTGTGACGTTTTAATTTCGAAAGGAGCGTAAAATGTGTATTTAGATCGCGGAGGTCCGCACGGGGACAGACCCGAGTGCACTCGCGCACTGGAAAAAAAAAGCTATACAAATCACTCCGATCGTGTTTAGGTAAGCCATTTCGCAAAAACATGCAAATAGATCTCTATGGCAGGCCGGAACCAATAAATCTTGTTTGGCGTGCGGATAGTTCTATAAATATATCACCGCTAAAATATCTTACGGAGGGAGGGCGAGAAATAAAAACTCGCCGCAGTGACAGTTCCGGGATTAAAACAGTTTCGATGAAAAAGTGAGATTGCTGTGTATCTGCGCGGAGGCGCCGCCGGCCAGGACGCGTCGCGCCGCGCTTGTAGCGACATTTCGCTACAAACCTTGACAAACGAGGAGCGCCGCGCGCTGTCACGTGATAATGATTGAGGACCGCGGCGCGCGTGATGAGGGGGATGCATCACGCAGCGCGCATGCGCGAGCCGCCGGCCCACATCCATCAATTGCGGCGCCTGCAGGGATGACGGCGGCGTGGTGGGGAGGATTTGGCGGTGCGGCCGCAAGCCGCAGACACCTTGCCCGCTGCCAGAAAAATGCGACGGCCGCCTCGCCGGGCCCTAAATCACCCCTCTGACCCCTCCCCGCGCGCCCCCCTCCTCCACGACTCCTTGCGGCCATTGTTTGGCCGCGCGCGAGATTAACCCCCGCAACCTGGCGTGCCTCTCTGTCTTCCCTCGCCCTCTCTTCGCTTTCTACCGCGCTCCTCGCCTTTTCCTCGCGCGGCCGCCTTTTGTTAACAGAGCGGCTATTAGTTTAAAATAGATAGCAATTTGTTCGGCTCCGTTGTCCGCGTCAGGGGCCGGCGACCCCAGCGAGGGATACGGCAAAAGGGAGATTTAATCCGTCATCGGAAATTAAATTAGAAGAGTGCGGGGCGCGAGGCTAGCGCAGCCCCTGGCCCCACCGCCGGACTGATGCAAATCGCCGGAGATTGGCCGCCGGCTCATCGGGCTCCTTTCTATCGGAGAACCGCCAATTCCCGCCGGCGTCCGGCCCCGGGCACGGCTTTTTCTGGAGCAGAGCACACTGCTGGCCGATCTGGCACTCGCCTCACCGCCCGATAAAGCGATTCCTCTGGTGCTGCATTCTACCCCGTCGTATAACTGATGACCTAGGACCGCCTCACTCTGGCCTCCCAGTCAGAGGAACCACTCTCAAACGCCGAGCTAGTTGAAGTTTTTAGCGTTTCGTACCACAATCGCTAAAAACAGAACCCTTATAGAATCACTTTCTTGTCTATCTGTCTGTCTGTTCGAAACACTTTTTCTTAGCCGGCCGGGGTGGCCGAGCGGTTCTAGGCGCTACAGTTTGGAACCGCGCGACCGCTACGGTCGCAGGTTCGAATCCTGCCTCGGGCGTGGATGTATGTGATGTCCTACGGTTAATTAGGTTTAAGTAGTTCTAAGTTCTAGGGGACTGATGACGTCAGTAGTTAAGTCCCATAGTGCTCAGAGCCATTTGAACCATTTGAAGTTTTTCTTAGGAACGGGTAGATTTATCAAATTGTAATTTATGTCGCATATTAAGGTCTACGATCCCTTGTCAATGTAGAAAAGCGATGCTTCTAAGTCGATGCAGTCAAAAGATACAACCATTTATGTCACATATTTCGGTATTCCCAAGCTCAGCCATCAAAACCTATAGGTGGGTTGGGGGGGGGGGGGGGGGGGGAAGTACTCCCCGTTGTACCATGAAACTTGATAAGAAGCAAGGTTTCACAGTGCATCCAAAGGAAAGTTTCCGAAAGTTGTTAAACTGTAATTATACCACACGATTTTTATTTATTTATTTATTTATTTATTTGCTTTTCTTGTCCGACTACGTGTTCTCCGCCTGTTACGACCGCCTTTTCTCAAGAAAACGTAGACTTAACAAGTTGAAATTTGTCACATACTATGATATATGGTCCCATGGCGGTGTAATAAACCTTACCTTCTGTATCAGTGCAGTCGAAAGATACAGCCATTTATGTCATATAGCCGGATACTTGCAAACTCACTCATAAAAACCTATTGGGTACTTCCTTTTAGACTAAAATTATGAAACTGGCCAAGAAGCAAGGTTTCCCGCTACAGCCAAAGGGAAAGACTCCGAAAATTGTTAATTTGCATTTATATCACACGACAAAAAATTTTCATTTATTATCAGGTTGTCTGTCTAACCGTCTGTTAAGACCTCTTTTCCTCAGGCACGGATAGACTTATCAAGTTGAAATTCATGTCACATTCCGAAATCTATAGTCATTTGGTGCTGTAAATATATTAAGCTTCTAAGTCAGTGCAATCAAAACATACAGCCGTTTATGTCATATTTTGATACTCTTAAACTCACTCTTTAAAACCTACACGGTACCTCCCCTTGATGTAAAACCACAAAATTTGGCAAGAAGAAACGTTTCACGGTACAAGTAAAGGAAAACTCATAAAATTGTGCATCTGTAGTCACATCATGCGAAAAAAAAACATTTTTGTCATTTGTTATGCGATTTCAGACTTGAAATTAAAACCTCCTCGAAAGTCTTGGAATCCCTGGCACCGATATCTTGCCAGTACCTATGTCGTTAACAAGCAAAAGTAGTCGTGATCTTCGATTATCGGAATAGATGAACGTCTATCTACATAATCAAGTTTGTTCGCAACACTCACTACGCGAGTCCTACTCCCACCTAGCCAGTTTTTATTTTAATTTTTAGTTACTTACTTTTTTTTAATATCACAACATTATTTCACACTAATGAACAATTATCTACTTATGGAACAGGTCCCTAACATTTTGTAAATATATCTATAGAGGGGTGAGCTTCTTGCCTTATGGACATCATAATCATCTTCCAAGTAACATATGTTTCGAATACTTCGGTTGTCTTTATTTCTGATGCTCACATTTACACATATTTACATTATGTTATTGGGCAAGCCTGGATACCTTAGTGCATTAACTTGCCGCTTTTCCGATATTGGAAGGCGAGCCTGCCCCTAATAGAAACCGCCTCGTGAGGAAGGAAGGTGTGCTGGCGGCTTGGATTTGATGTGGACGGTTTTTCAAGTCCTAATAGGTAAATACCTGGTTGATAGCCCCGTCCCGCCTTCGATAAATGCTACGCAAGGATTTAGAAAACGTTCTCACGCTTGAACATGAGGTTTATTCTTATGCAGACAGATACGGCACAAAAATTCTGTGGTAGAGAGTGTGAGATGTAGGGGGAGGGCGCGAGAGGTGACGTCAGGAAAGGCATAAGCAAAAGCCCATCCACTGCCACTAACATTGCCACGACGCATATATCAGTGCTGATCGCGTAGGAATACAGGAAAAAGTTAGTGAAGAAAACGAACATTAAGTTATCGGTGTCAGAGTCCTATAACCTCATTCTCATGCATGCCATATGGCTGCCCAAATCAGTTTACTATGGAGAAAGTACAAGAAGAAACACAAACGGAAGCAGATCATTCTCAAGTTGGCTTGCACACTGTAATTCCTATTTACTGTAAATATTAAGGTCGCAATAAAAACAGCTGAATGAGCTAGGGAAAACATGTATTATCAGTAAATACGAAGTAGTCTACCTAGCAAACGGATAAAACAAAACATTTTTGGACGTGATGTTAACGTTTATGTCAATGTTTGCGAAATAAATACGTTTTTATGGTACCGGCCTCGGCATAATACCAATGAAGCGGCACACACCATAGGTCACTATAGTATATTTCGTGTTGAAGTGCACCTGTGGAAATCATCAGCGCTTATTGTAACATCACGATTTGTCTCGTCCATATGCTCGTAATGCCCGAGCTGTAAATACGTGCTGACAAAGCGAAGGCAGCAAAATTGTAGATTCGTTGTGACTTACACTCAACGTTAAATATGAAAATAGCTGTAGACCAACTAAAAATTTCACGGTAGTTTCCCGCTATCCAGTAATCTACTAGAAACCCTCGGGTGTTTCTCATCTACGTTTTTCTATACAAGATCCTTCGTATCCCGTCGCCTGTATCGCGAGCAGATGCTAGAAAGTCCACGACAATGGCAACATTGCTCTCAAGTTATGTCAGTCAGCTGACTAGCAAACTTGTTTTTCTTTAGTGGTGTTAGAAAATGGCTAATACGAATTATAATCATCTTTTTAGTCGAATATTTAACCCGAATTTTCAATGTGAGCCAGGTGTTACAACAGGTTCCTCTGGAAAAAGGCCGAGAACTTCCATCAAGTACACATGCTCTCCATTGTATGACGAGGTGAGGTACAGACGCACTTGAGGAACCCAAATTGTTAAATGTAAACGAGGAGAAATAAAATTTTAAAGGCTGCGGATGACATTCTGCCAGAGACGACATGCGACTTAGAAACTCAACTGAACGGAATGGATATTTTCTTGAAAAGAGCTTCTAGGGTGAACATAAGCAAAAGCAATAAAAAGTATCATCAGATGATTTTACATTTCACTTGATATCAAACAAGCAATTATATAAGAAGTTCCAAAAGATCTCAACCAGAAGAAAGGACAGGAGACTTCTAAGAATACTTTAAAAATACAGTATGAAACAAGGAACGGTTGCAAATAACATCTTGGCTTAAGAGAAGAGTGGAAAGATAAACTTTCGACGGGCGGAAGTACATCACGAACTACAGATACGCGGGATCAGTAAAGAATATATAGGGAGTAGCGAGCAAGGATTAGAGCAGAACGAGCACAGTGGTGACTCTATTCACAGAGAGAGTATGACGTAAAGGATGAGTATTCTCGGAAGAACTACGATCAGAGAATGAAGGCATACGGGCTACACAGAAGTAAATGTAGACTGTAAGTGGTGAAAAGGTCGAATGAATTAAATGAAATTGGTACAAGGGAATGAAGTGTAATTCAATTAAGTCAGATGAAACAGGGCAAATTAGATTAGGGAATAAGATGGAAATAACAGACGAGTTTTGCTATTCGGGTAACAAGATAAATGATTACAAAACAATTTTCACGTCCTGACACAATCACATTTATATGTTTATATTCCCGGTTTCAGCCTATCAGACTGGAATTTTCAGTTCCATGTGAAACACAGTAGTTATAGTCTCGTTGAGGAACACGCATCCAAACAAAAAGACACCAATAGACGTACAGAGAAGAACAGAATGGAAGCTTTCAAACTGTAGTGTTACAAAAGAGTGCTGAAGGTTATATGGGAACACAGGATAACTAATGAAAGATACTGAAGCGAATCGGCTAGAAAAGAGTTTTAGGGCACGTTTTGACTGAGAGGAGTGATAGGGTGATGGGAAACTTCCTCAATGAGTATTTTAGTAGTGGAGGGAATTGGGGGTAAAAATTAAAGAGGGAGACCAGGACTTGAATAAAATAGTCAGGTTAAAATTAAGGTATGTTGCAACAGTTGCTTGGAGATGAACAGAGTGGCAAGATTAGCATAGAGAGCTGCGCCAAGCAAGTACCCATACGGTGGACTACGGCCCACACATTCCTCACAGAAACACAAAACGCATTTGTCTGAAGGAATTTGTGAGAGCAAATCTTTCGCTGGGAGAGTTGACGGCAAGTACTTTCCGTGACGCCGCCGGCGTGGGGTCCAGTTGCGAGGAGTAGCGACTGTCCTCGCAGACGCTCATCTCATTTCCCCGCAACAATGTTTTTAATTAGCGAGACTGCCGCCAGGGGGCTCGCAGGCTTTCCTGGTGCTGTTAAAAAAGGAAGAGAAGGACGTGAATCACAATAATAAAAAAATAAAGTAACGAGATTTTTTCCCCGGCTGAGAGGGAAAGAGCGAATATAAAGCCGCGAATTCTCATTATATTAAAAGTGTTCTTTTGTCCCTTTTATTTATATTAAAGACGCGCGCGCGGCTCGGCGCGCCGCCGGAGTTAAGTTATTCGCAGTTTGTTGCGGTGTAGGGCGGCGTGTACTCCAAGTTTGCCGCTGCGTGTCTGGCCGCGTGTCGGAGCTAACTGCTAACAGCCGCCTAATTTAATCAGCACGCTAAACGGCACGGCTTTCTTTCTCTTAATCAGGCGCGCCGCCCTTTGAGCGCCCGTGCACGACCCAGTGCATTGCGCGGATGGCGTCGCCTACGCCGCAGAACTTCGAAAGGTGCGCACTCATTGCCCAGTTTATTGTTTCGCCGAGCACCGAGTAGAGCAAAATGTACCCAAGCAGCTCACGAAAAAAGAATCAGATCGTACAAGAAACCGACGAACATGGTAAGTGTTTGCAGGCCGAGAAATTCAAGATCTGGAGTAAGGACGAATTTCCACAGATTAACAACATGAACACGAAAACAATGCTAAACAGAACACTGAACGATAATCTTTTCTTGCGCTATTTCCACAAATAGGTGAAACTTTTTGAAGAACAACATATTCGTCATTGACTTTATTTTCAGTTACTATCACTAGGACTGCAATTTAGGTCGTTGGGTCGGTTTAAACTGGCAAATTTCATACGTAAGTACCTATAAAAATGAATACTTAAATTTCTCTGCTATGTGGTTACGCACGAAACTATCCTCTAGGAATGGCCCTATTGTTGCAGTTTCAATCGTGATATTAAGTCCTCGCCAGAACATGACATTCATCTATATCTACTTTATACTCCGCAAGCCACCTAATGGTGTGTGGCGGAGGGTACTTTCGGTACCACTATCTGATCTCTCCAACGATGTTCCACTCGCGAATGGTGCATGGGAAGAATGACTGTCTGTAAGCCTCTGTATTGGCTCTAATTTCTCGAATTTTCTCCTCGTGGTCAATACGCGAGATGTACGTGGGGGGGTGAAGTAATGTGCTGTCTGATTCCTCCTGAAAAGTGGTCCCGAAATTTCAATAGCAAATCTCTCCGTGATGCACAACGTCTCTCTTGTAACGTCTGCCAGTGGAGTTACTTTAACATCTCCGTAACGCTCTCTCGCCAGTTAAACGATCCCGTGACGAAACGCGCCACTCTTCGTTGGATCTTCTCCATCTCCTCTATAAGTCCTACTTAATAGGGATCCCAGATGTATGAACAATACTCAAGAATCGGGCGAACAAGTGCCTTATAAGCCACTTCTTTCGTGGGTGAGTTACATTTCCTTAAGATTCTTCCGATGAATCTGAGTCTTGTGTCTGCTTTTCCCACTATCTGTTTTATATGGTCATTCCACTTAAGGTCGCTCTGGATAGTTACGCCTAGATATTTTACGGCGGACGCTGTCTCCAGCTGCTTCTCATCAATAGTGTAGCTGTACAGTAGTGGATATCTTTTCCTTTGTATGCGCAATATGTTACATTTATTTACGTTCAGGGCCAACTGCCAGAGTCTGCACCGTACATCAATTTTCTGCAGGTCGTTCTGAAATTCTTACTATCTTCTGGCGTTGCTACTTTGATATAAACAACTGCATCATCTGCGAATAGCCTTAAAGAGCATCCGACGCTTTCTACTAGATCATTTATATACATTGTGAGCAGCAACGGTCCTATCACACTTCCCTGTGGTACTCTGGATATTACCTTTACATCTGTCGATTTAGTTCCGTTAAGAGCGACGTGTTGAGTTCTATCAGTAAGAAAGTCTTGAATGCAATCCCAGGTCTGCTCCGATACTCCGTAAGCTCGTATTTTTGTATTAAACGGCAATGCGGGACGGTGTCAAATGCCTCACTGAAATCAAGGAACACGGCATCAACCTGAGAGCCATTGTCCACTGCGCTGTGGATCTCATGGAGGAACAGAGCGGGCTGAGTTTCGCAGGAACACTGTTTGCGGAATCCATGTTGATTTTTACAGAGAAGCTGTTGATTTTCCAAGAATGCTTGAGCATAAAACATGTTCCATAATTCTACAAGAGATTGACGTCAACGGTATAGGTCTATAACTGCGTGGATCTGTCTTACGGCCTTTCTTAAAAACGGGAATGACCTGCGCTTTTCTCCAGCCTTTAGGTATCTTTCGTTGTTCAAGCGATATAGATAAATTACTGCTAGAAGGGGAGCAAGTTCTTTTGCATAATCTGTATAGAATCTTAAAGGTATCTCATCTGGTCCTGAAGCCTTTCCATTACTAAGCGATTGTAGCTGCTTTTTAATTCCGCGATCGGTTATCTCAATTCGATGTTCGCACGACGATTAAAAAGAGGGACAGTGTTACGATCTTCCGCGGTGAAACAACTTCGGAAGACCGAATTCAGTATTTCGGTCTTCTCTCTGCTATCTTCCGTTTCGGTGCCGGTGTGGTCGCAGAGAGAATGGATAGTTGATTTTGACCCACTTACTGATTTTACATACGACCAAAATCTCTTAGGGTTTTTACTCAGGTCGGTTGACAACGTCTTACTTTCAAAATCATTGAACGCTTCTCTCATTCCTCTCCTAACTCTCATTTTCACTTCGTTCAGCTTTTGTTTGTCAGTTAGGTTTTTCCTTCTCTTGAATCTGAGATGAAGTGCTCTTTGTTTACGTAGCCCTTTTCTAATACGGCATCCATGGTGTATCTTTCCCATCCCTTAAAACCTTACTCGGAACATACTTGTTTAGGGTATAGTGATAGGTGCCTTCGAAGTTTTTCCATTTGTCCTGCACATCTTCGTCCTCATCACCAAATATTTGATGCTGACTGCTGAGATATTCTGAAATTTGTATCCCGTTACCCTTGTTGAGCGAATATATCTTCCTACCTTTCTTAACATTTCTTGTAGGACCCATCGTTGTAGATGCTGTCACAGCCTTATGATAACTGATTCGATAAGTTCAGTTCTGTTTGTTGCCGGGAGGTCTAAGACGCTACCCTTACGAGTTGATTCTCTAAAAATCTGCTCAAGATAATTTTCAGACAAGACATCCAGAACAATGCCACTCGACTACCTGTCTCTGGCACCAGTTTTGATGGCATATCACTCCCAATCTATACCTGGAAAGTTGAATTCGCCCCCTATTATAACGGCATGATCAGAAAAATTACTAATGATATTCTACATGCTCCGTCTGAAGCTTTCTACAACTACAAATCCTGACCCAGGTGGTCTATAAAAGCATCCGATCACCATTTTTTACCGTTCTTTGATACTCAATTTCATCTAGAGTAATTCACACTCGGAATCCGTGATAACTTCGCTAGATTTTACCGAATTTTTTACTGAAATAAACACGCCGCCACCATTGGCGACTAAGCTATCCTTGCGATAAACATTCTATTCTGAACTTAGGATTTCGTTGTCATTGACGTCTGGCTTCAACCAGCTTTCTGTTCCCAATACTATCTGTTCATTGTAACCTTCTATAAGCGATACTACTTCTGGGACCTTTCCTTGGATGCTTCTGCAGTTTACAAAATCATGTTAATCTTTTCTATCTCTGATCTGCGAGGACCAAGATTCTCTGAGGTCGCTGTGGCTGATTTAGCAGGAAAATCGTGTTTGCTCCCAACGGAAGGGTCCTCTAACCTAAAAAAGCCTCATGTGCACGCCACACGTACTCTGTTATCCCAGTACCCGCTTCCTGCGTGTAGTGCACGCCTGACCAATTAAGGGGAACCCTACAGTTCTTCACCCGATTGCGGAGGTCAAAAAATCCGTATCCGATACCGTCGCAGAACCGTCTGAACCTCTGGTTTAGACCTTCCACTCTGCTCCAAACCAGAGGACCGCGATCAACCCTGGGTACGATGCTGCAAACAGACAGCTTGGCCTGCACCCCGCGTGCGTTGCTAGTTGCCTTCACCAAATCAACCAGCCGCCGAAAGGAGCCGAGGATGGCCTCAGAACCCAAGCGGCAGGCGTCATTCGTGCCGACATGTGCCACTATATGCAGCCGGTTGCACACAGTGCGCTAACATTTCATCACTTGATAATATCTACAGGTGTAATACAGAAAACAACTGACACTCACAGCCATCTCTATGTAAGGTATCGTCATTTGTCAAAATTGCAGTTTCTTGGAGAAAATATGTGCACCGATTTGCAGGATACTGCACACTTTCGAAGGAAGAAGAAGAAAGGTGGAGAATTTAATGTCTCGTCAACGATGCTCGGCTGGAAACGCTAGAGCGAATGAATCGCTTGCGACTTGTTCAGAGGAAACGTGCGATGATCAGCTGAAGTTACACAAGAAAATCACGCAAAATTTAAACATGAATGGCCCCATACAGAGTTTTAAACCCTGTTCGCTCTCTCTAAGTGTCCATATCTCCAATTTGAGTGTATTCAAATACATGCTGCACATCTTTTCCTCTCTTGTATAAAATTTTAATATTACGTATGCCTTTCTTCAAGCGGTTTTTCCGATTTTTCAGTTGTACTCATTTATCATCAGTGCTTTTGATGCGTTCCATACTTCGGACCCAGCAGAGGTCGACAGTGGGATTGAATGAGTCTATTGGATCGATGTAGAAGTTCTTAGCTACAATAAATATGTGTACATGGTTCAAATGGTTCAAATGGCTCTGAGCACTATGCGACTTAACTTCTGAGGTCATCAGTCGCCTAGAACTTAGAACTAATTAAACCTAACTAACCTAAGGACATCACATACATCCATGCCCGTGGCAGGATTCGAACCTGCGACCGTAGCGGTCGCTCGGCTCTAGACTGCAGCGCCTAGAACCGCACGGCCACTCCGGCCGGCTGTGTGTACATGAATTGAACAGCGAACGGAAATTGATCAGGAGGCATCCCGTCACGGACTATCACTACCACTGTCACAATCCATTTAACAATGCCGAACGTGTAGAGAAAAGGGTCAGAGGCAAGGAAGAAAAGAAGGAAGGAAGGACGGAAGGAAGGAAAGCAAGGTAGGGTTTAACGTCCCGTCTTCATCAAGATCATTAAAGACAGAGCACAAGCTCGGACTCTGTCAAGGCTGGGGAAGGAAATCGGCTATGCCCCTTCAAATAACGCATTCCCGCTTTTGCCTGAAGCTATTTAGGGAATACACGGAAAGCTCAAATCTGGCGCGTATTTGAACTGTCGTTCTCCCGAATGCGAGTCCAATGGTGCTGACCACTGCGTCACCTCGCTTGGTGGAAGATAAAGAAGAAGGAGAAGTGTATTTTGCAGAGGCGTTGGTCACATGTGTTGTTCAGCTGGGTGGGGCTCACAACAGAAGACACTAACAAAACAAATCGAGTGAGCAGATTTCTAGCAGAGGTACCCGAACATGTGTTTGCAGATAGATACGGACACCAGCGCTCTACAAGCATAATATTGTAGTGGTGTCCGACATTAAAAGGAGCTGATGCAGTGTGGCGGAGGGTTACGGCGAGCGCCGGCCGTCGGAATCTGCTCCAAGATGGCGGCGAATGGAGCCGTCAGGCGGGCTGCACTGACCGCCACCGCCGCCTCCGCCGCCCCCACCGCCTCTGCCTTAATCTGACGCCTGCGTTACGACGCCCGCGGGGGCCGTCCGCGCTCCGCCAGGGATCATAAAAACGCGAGCCCGATCATAATAAAGGCGCACCAGCCCAGAATCCCCTTATTCGGCCATTTTCGTTCATCGCGCTGCGCGGGAAGGGAAGGCAGGAAGGAACTCGTGTATTCGCCGCCGCACGAGGGATTTCTGTCGGCAACTTCTTCGCCAGTTATTCGCAGCCCGGGAATATCACTCGGTGCCCCCTCTCTTCCCACCCTTCTTCCAGAGTGCCCTGCTTGTCGAGGGAATAAACCGGCTTTGAAGCCCCTCCTCGAAAGACTTCCTTGAAACGATCGACCGACTCAGTGTCGCAGGATTTCATTTCGACACTGAGACACCTTGCAGGCTGCGTACGAGTATTCTATTTTTCTTTTTCTTTTCCCTTCTGTACGTTTCTGAATTTCGCGACAAAATACGCATACAGCTCAGACGGAAAGAATTCTTTCCCGACGAGGTCGGCGCATCAAACGACCGCGCATCTGTGCCTCGTCTATAACGCTTCGATTCCGGTAGATATAGAACGATGATTCACTCTATTTTCATGTGATCCCTAGCTATTTAATTATTTTATGCTATTTACCTGATTTCATTTCAAAGCTACTGTGCTATGGAGCTAATCAGTACAAACATTTTAAATTGCTGATTAGAAAATTTATAGACCAAAGAAACTGAAGGTTTTAGAAGAGTTATCCCAGCAACGATTAGCAATGACTCTGCTAATTAAGAGCTATTCCTAGCAAGGTAGAGGCATAATCCAATTGTGCCCTTTCTGGGATAGGATCCAGTAATAGTGATCGCTGGACGTCAGAGGACATCACGTATTTTATCACTATCGGAATATTTAACGCTGAAGTTTCAGATTACTTCCTCGAGATGAACAAAGATTTTGTTATGGTGAGAAGTTAATGGAGCGATTTACAAACAACTAAAGTGCTCCAGACAAATACTGAGGGCGATATATGAGGAAAGTTTACTTCTGTATGGTCTGAGAACTTTCATTGAATGCACAATTTACGAAACTATTTACAGTTCACAATGGAGTAATGTATTCAACTGGAGACACTGCAGGCAGTGAAAGAACAAATAACGAATGCTCTCCTTGCTGTCAGTGATCAGCCATTATGTGATTACTGCTTCTTTATATACATTCCCTTATACCAGTCACGAATTGTATTAGAATGCGAAAAAAAAATTGCCGTACAACTTACGATGACTTACGGATCACAGATGTAGGTATAGAAAATTGTCCACCTCCAAAGCTGAGTGGTCAGAGAGTCTTACTGACAGGCGGAGGAGGGAGGTTCGATTCCAGATGGTGTCAGCGATTTCCTTCCCGGTGGGAGGACTGGAGCGTCGTGTACCCTGCCTTTTGATGCCACTCTTTGAGCTGCTTGACCGAGTAGTAGCTGTTCCAGGTCACAAAAATTGACAGGTCAGGGAGAGCGAAGTGCTGACTTCGCACCCCTCCATACCGCATTTGATGACGCCACTGGCGGAGGATGACACGGCGGTCGGTCGCTGCCGATGTGGCTGCCAGGGCCTGTAGATGGACTTAGTTATTTGTGTAGAAACTTGCTCCGGGAATTGCAGAACTTCACTTGTTGTAAGCTTTACAGGAGAATCTTTGTGCAGGCTTTCCAGCTTTTTATTCTATTTTATTGGTTTCAGACAAAGTCAGACATCATCGGATACAATTATTCGCATAGTGAAACAAGCAGGAAATTTGTCTGATTTCATTAGAAAATGTAAGGTACAACTGTCAGAGATAAATTAGTCTATAAAGTACATTAGTCTGCCTGCACCGTAACAATAAAAGGATCAAATTTTTTAATATAAAATTCAGTTATATATACAGCGTGGCCAGAAACAGTCTGAAAAGCTTGTAAGAGTGTTGCAGGGTAGGTTGTGATGATAAACTATTTTTAAGAAAAAAGTTAGATACGTTATTCTCTTTCCGAGATAAGTAGCATTGACGTTAGCCAGTCAGGCCTTTGCGCTCGTAAATTCAAGCTGCCTGCCAGATACAATTAATTTCTGTTGCTCTCATACATAAATGATAACGCAAGAGACAGCTCTGCCTTTGGCTCTGGTTCTATCACTTCTACTGTCCCATGTTCAGTGTTCGTATTGCTCTCCTGTTCGGTTTTAGGAGACCAAACGAAGAAAACAAGGCAACACCGCCAATAGCAGAGGGCTCGAATTTTCCCGCGCAGGAGTTGATTGGCTAACTCCAATGCTAATTAAGTTGAAAACGGTGCAACACCTTTACAAGTTTTTCAGACTGTATCTGACCACAATGTACTACAAGGAAACATAAGAAAAACTCGTCAAATTTTAAAATTTCCTTTTACAAACACGAAGCAAAATGAGGAATACAGCTGGCATAAGAACCACCTACGAAACTGAGAGCTACTCAAAGACAGAAATAATCCTAAGTTTTTAAAATATTGTACAGCGTAAGTGTTTTTGGACGACAGCATTTTTCCTCGTCAGTGAGGCAGAAATCAAAGCTTGGAGTAATTATTAATTTTAAGAAACGTCCGTTTTATTCATATTCATTCGACCTGTTGGTAGTCTGTTGATAATAACAATATCTTTCCTCCTGAGCGCCGAGTTAATGGTTCAAAGGGGTCTAAGTACTATGGGACTTAACATCTGAGGCCATCAGTCCCGTAGACTTAGAACTACTAACTAATTTAAGGACATCACACACATCCATGCCCGAGGCAGGAGTCGAACCTGCGACCGTGGCAGCCGCGCGGCACCGGACTGAAGCGCCTAGAACCGCTCAACCACAGCGGCCGGCACGCCAAGTGACTAAACCGAAGGTGGAATAGGATTTACTGCTGAACCGCCCAATCCCAACTTCCTTTGATGTTACGCTGCATGTATTTCAACCTTAAATTATTGCTATTTTGAAAAGTGTCATTCTTTGTAAATGCTGCAGATAAAACAAAAGGAAAGAAAACTGTAAAAAGATGAAAAACGAAAATTGTAAGATGTACGACCTGTTTTAAACACCAGGTAACAGGTCTAAAATTTGGCAATTAATAAATAAAATAAATAAAAATTAAATGTCCACAAACATTGTCCATTCCGATTTTGCTTGCTTGGCGACTGTACTATGAAAATCACTGAATGATAGGGGCGTGTTGGAGGCAAGCAGATGGTGCACCATTTTCGCCAGTTGGTCTGCACGTTCGATGCCCGTAATACGAACATGTTTCGGTATCCATTTGAGACGTATCAGTTGATACACTGGTAGTGACTGTGACGAGAGGCGGTGCTAGCGGCCGAGGAGCCATCCGGAGACGGTTGAGGCGTGGGTGGCGGTCGCCCGCGGGTATTGATTGCGGCCGGCTCGGGCAGCTCGTAAGACAAACGCTGATTCCTGCTAGCCCCTTTGTGCCGCTACAAGCCAGGCGCGGCAGCCGCTGAAGCTGTGCGTCGCTGTCAAAATACTATATGCTTCGATTTTTTCGTCGTATCATTTTCCACCAGCTGCTAGGGTTTTCATTCGAGTGATAACGGTAGTGAGAGCTGAAGCGTTGTTTCTCTCTTTTCAAACTGTATCTGATATGCTACACTAACAGTAGGAGATTCGTGAAGTCGTAAAAGTTTGACATAAACATGTAAACAGCCTATCTGTAGTACTGTAGAGTTATTTATTGCCACTTTCGTTTATGTTCTTAGAACA
Source organism: Schistocerca piceifrons (assembly GCF_021461385.2). Lineage (NCBI taxonomy): Eukaryota > Metazoa > Arthropoda > Insecta > Orthoptera > Acrididae > Schistocerca > Schistocerca piceifrons. The sequence goes on from NC_060141.1 coordinate 194,008,876, forward strand.
CCGTCAGGCGATATGTTCCACAACTTACCCAAAATTTTTAATGACAATACACTATCGGATCGTAAGCATCCATACTCCTGTTAATGGACTTAATACGTGGTGTGACCACCATTCACCTTTATGACGGCTTGAACTCTGATGGGGACACTGGGGACACTTTAAATGTGGTATCTGAATGTTTGCGGAGGAGCAGCAGACCATTGTTCCTCAAGAGTCGAAACCAGGGAAAGCAGTGATGTTGGGTCTGGAGCGAAGTGGACGTTCCATCTCATCCCAAAGATATTCCAGTGGTTTCAGGTCCGAACTCTGGGTAGGCCAGTACATTTCAGGAATGTTGGTGTCCACAAACCATCGTCTCACAGTTGCTGCCGTATGACAAGGGGCATTGTCATGTGGATACAAAGAGTAATCGTCTCCCAATTGTTCCCCTGTTGTAAGCAGTACACAATCCAGTAAAATGTATTCACAACATTCCGCACATTGCGTTTCCATACACGCAGTAAGGGAATCACACCCTGGTCATGAAAAATGCCCCTATACAGTAAGGCCATCTCCTTCGTACATCACTGTTAGCACTACACATGATGGCAGGTAACGTTCTCTGGGGAATCACCAAACCCAAAGCCTTCCTTCGGATTGTCGCATGGTATAGCGTGGTTCATCACTCCAAATTACTCGTTTCCAGTCATCCAGTGTACAGTGGGATCTTTCTGTACACCACCTCAAGGGACGCTTAGCACTGTCATCAAAAATGTATAGCTTTTGACGAGCTGCTCTAAGATTATACCCCATTCTTTTTAACTCCCTACACACAATCATTGTGCTAACTGGATTGATTTCATGCGATTTTTTAGAACCACACTCCGCAATGCTCGACGATCCCTCTCCGTTATTAAATGAGATCTGCCTGGTTTTGGTTTAGCTTCGGTTGTTCCTTCGCGATCCACTTCACAGTCACATCACCAACAGTGGCACTGGCTAGCTTTAGAAGGACTGAACTGTCTGTGATGGATTGGTTACTCACGTGTCATTCAATGACTAGTCCACGTTCCAAGTCACTAAGCTCACCTGACTGGGCCATTCTCCTGTCATCGTTTCTCTACCGACAACTCAATAGTCCCTGACACATTTTATACAGGCGGCTCCGTCTCTCGCGAGTTTTAGTGGTCAGTTCGACATTACATGGAGATAACATACGCACACTTTAATATGAACTGAGTGGCCAATAGTCACAAGAAGGGTAGTCCCATTTCAAGACGTACCGTGTGTTATGCCTGAATGTTGCGGCTAGATGCGTCTACGACGAGAGTGTAGACGTAATATCTGGGCGCTCTGTCGTAGACTGGTGAGTCGTGAAAATTGGAGACCTAACCGATGACCGTGAGATGATAATTGGTGCATGAAGCAAAAAGGATTCCGTCTTCAGGCCACAAGTGGCCCATCGGGACCATCCGACCGCCATGTCATCCTCAGATGAGGATGCGGATAGGAGGGGCGTGTGGTCAGGACACCGCTCTCCAGGTCGCTACGATGGTTTTCTGTGACCGGAGCCGCTACTATTCGGTCGAGTAGCTCCTCAATTGGCATCACGACGAGGCTGAGTGCACCCCGAAAAACGGCAACAGCGCATGGCGGCCCGGATGGTTACCCATCTTGCCGACTACTTCCGATATCGCGTAACTTCGGTGATCTGACGGGAACCGGTGTATCCACTGCGGCAAGGCCGTTGCCCGGTGCATGTAGCAAGGGTCGTCGCATGAAGCAAGGGTCGTCGCAAATCGTAGACTATATAAGAATTAGGGTTTCCAAAGTCATCAGTATCGCAGAGACAATGTTTTCACAAGCGTAAACTGCGAACAGGAAGGTCACAAGTGTTTGACGGACGGACATCACGTCGCCTCCGAAGAACCATACGGAGCGACCGACGGTCTACTGTGGGGTAAACCGCAGCCGATTTGAAGATGAGGCGTCAAGAAATCATTTCACCAGAATTATACGCGGTAAGGCTTCGGTCGTCGATTATCAATATCTAGTCCCGTGCCTTCTCATGGCTTTTGCCTTCTCACTGTAGTAAAAAAACTAAACTCCATCCGAATTGGCCTCAGAAGACCCTAACGATACTGACCGATCGCCGTGTCATCCTCAGCCTTTAAGCATCACTCAATGAGGATATGAAGGCGCATGTGGTCAGCACACCGATCTCGGCCGTTGTCAGTTTTCGTGACCGGAGCCGCTACTTCTCGGTCAAGTAGCTCCTCAATTTGCCTCACAAGGGCTGAGTGCAACCCGCCTACCAAAAGCGCTCGGCAGACCGGACGGTCACCCGTCCAAGTGTTATCCAAATCCGACAGCTCTTAACTTTGACGATCTGACGGGAACCGGTGTTACCACTGCTGCAAGACTGTTGGCACACACTGTAGTAGCAGTGTGTTAATTGCGAGGGCCTGCTAAAAAGTAATGCCTCCGAATTTTTTGTTTGAAAACTCTTAAAGATTATTAAATACAACAAACTCTGTTAACATTCTACATCTTTATTCTTCATTTCTACATATTTATTTCTCAACATAGCCACCCTGGCGACGGACACACTTCTCCCAACGAGAGACCAATTTGTTGATATCGTCACTGTAGAATATTTGACTTCGTTGACGGAGCCGCAACCTCACTTTTGCTTTCACCGCTTCATTAATATCAAAGGCAAGTCCTCTATGGTGTTCTTTACGTTTTGGAAACAAGGGAAACAAGGGAAAAGTATGAAGAATGATTTATGTCAGTGAACCCAAGACGTCGGATTGTTGCAGATTTTGCAGCCCTCGCATGTGGTCTGCCATTGTCGTGCTGAAAGATAAGGTGCTCCACGTTTGGACGAACTGTTCGAATTTGAAACATGATTATAGCTCGCTGTTTCTCACGCATCGACATAGTTACGTTACACACCGCCATGTTCGGAGCTCTTTAATGGCAGAGGCCTGAAAATAAGTAGACACGGAGAATAAAGACGTAAAATGTTAATAACGTTTGTTTTATTTACAAAGCTTTAAGAGTTTTCACATAAAAAATTCAGAGGCATTACTTTTCAGAACGCCCTCGTAGATTCACTGAAGTGAGATAAAAGAAACTCATGGGGATAAAATCGATGAAGAATCAATGACGTGAGATGATATCTAATTCAGTTAGCATTTATCTTTTGTAACGGAGTAAACCACGGACCCTTGTAGATCGATTACACTTTCTGGGGTTTCTTCCAATGAATCTCATCCCAGCATCTGCCTTACCAGTGATTTTTTTGCATATTTTGTTACACTTCAAATTGCTCCGCACCCATACTCACAGGTTTTTAATGGTTGTGTTGCTTCTAGATATTGTTGTGGAAACGTGTAATCAAACAATGATGGGTCTTTCTGCGTCTTCCCACATACTCGCAGAAGAAACTCTCTTAATAGCGTTCGGAAATCGTAGGTATAGACACCAATAACACTGAAAAATTCATTCTGGTCTGCATGCGTGCTCAACTAGCCTAATGGTTAATGCAACTGCACCGTAGAACCCTAGCTATAGTCACGAGCTGTCACAAATTTTCATTATATTAACTTTATGCCGAAAGAAGTACTCGAATCTCTCATGTGTAACATCCTATAAGGTCAGTGGCACCATGTGGTTGGTTTCCTTTTTATGAGGTCTAGTTGGTTGTTAAGAAACTCTAGTAAATGATGATATATTTGCCTACCACACACATGCTACATCAGGATGTATGCATGGAAGCATCTCATCTACATCTACATCTGTACTCCGCTGTGGTGTATGACGGAGGGTACTTTGTATACTAATGTCATTTAAACATTTTCTGTTCAGTTGCAAATTATCCACGAGAAGAACGATTGTGTGGAAGTCTTCGTGTGAGATCGAATGTTTCTGATTTAACCTACATGATCTTTTCCCGAGATATACGAAGGGATTAACAACATATTGGTCGAATCCTCTGGGAATTTTAACAGCAAACTGCATCGTGATTCCAACACCTCCCTTGTATCATCCGCCACTGCTGTTGGCTGAGCACCTCAGTGACGCTTTCGCGCTTGCAGAATGTATCTGTTACGAAAGGCGCTTCTCTCCTTTGGATGCTCATTAATTTCTCGATCTATCCCGTCTGGTATAGATCCCACACAGACGAGCAATATTCAATCATTGGTCGAACAAGGATTTACTACGCTACTTCCTTAGTGTGTGGACTCACTTTTCTGAGGATTCTTCTAATGAATCTCAGTCCGGCGTCTGCCTTTCCTGCGATTTGTTTTAAGTGATCGTTCCACTCTAAATCGCTCCGTACGCGTACTCCCAAATATACTATGGTTGTGATTGTTTCTAATGATTGCTCTGCAATCGTGTACTCATACGGCAATGAGTCTTTCTGCCTATCTATGAGCAATACATTACATTTTTTCAATGTTGGGAGTCAACTTACAATCCCTACACCAAGTTTTGATCCTCTGCCTGTCTTCCCGTACTTCACTACAATTTTATACCGTTGGAATCTCTCTGTATACAACAGCATCACCCGCGAGAAAGGTTATGGGACTTCCAGCGTTATCTTAGGTCAAGTGTATAAACACATTGTAAAAAGTAGTGATTCTATAACACATTCTTTGGGTATGTCTGAAGATTTGTCTGAGTTGATATGCTGTGTTCAGTCTACTGGAAACTCTTGAAGCCAATCACAGAGATGGTCTCAGATTTTGTACGCACGTATTTCTCATTACGCGGAAATGCGAAACTGTATTGAACGGTTTCTAGAAGTCAAGTAACAGAGCATGAGCCTAGGCGTTGGTATCTACTGCCTTGCGGGCCTTATCGGCGAATTCTACCGAGCGAGGTGGCGCAGTGGTTGGCACACTGGTCTAGTATTCGGGAGGACGACGGTTCAAACCCGCGTCCGGCCATCCTGATTTAGGTTCTCCGTGATTTCCCTAAATCGCTGCAGGCAAATGCCGGGATGGCTCCTTTGAAAGAGCACGGCCAACTTCCTTCCCCTACCTTTCCTAATCCGACGGGTTCGATGACCTCGCTGTTTGGTCCCCTGCCCCAAATCAACCAACCAACCTAGGCAAACTGTACGAGATGCGTTTGACATGATAATTGTTTACGGAATCCATTTGAGTACTACCGAGGAGATTTTAGATTTCCAGAAAAGTCACAAAACGCGAGCACGAAACAGTTCCGAAATTCTACAACAAACTGACGTCAGTGCTGTAGACCTGCAGTTTCGTGGTCTGTTCGACGACCGTTCCTCAGGACGCGAATGAGCTGCGCTTTTCTTCCAATTACTACATCCTCCAAAGATCTACAGTACACTGCTACTAGAAGAGGAAAAAAGTACACTGGACAGAGGTAACTCTTCAGGCTGTGGTCTCCTTTGGTAGCATCAACATCGGTGGTGCAAATCTTGTGGCTGCATATCACCGGATGATGTTATAAGAACGTAATAAATAGTGATCATTATGCACTCTACAGAATAGCAACTCACGCAGTTATTTAAGAAGTAATTTTGTGTGCTCAACAGATGTAGTAGCAAAATTACGGTCAATACACGTAAAACAATTCAATACACAGTTAGGGCCTACCTGAAGGCGCTTCTGTAGATTCGCTGGTTGCATACCATCCTGGCATAGGATAGTTGCGTTTGAGTAGCCAGCAGCGACAAGTCTGCCACTAGGGCAAGTCATGTGATTAAGACAGCACTGTGTTTATCATTCCATATTTTCTCCAACGCTATAAAAAGTAGATAATGCGTAAAAACTTGTGTTTGACTCAGTATCTCCAAAGTTAAGAAAATTTAAGAGTTATTACCGTTCAGAAAAATGTTCGCTGGAAACTTTGTCCTTATATATCGATCCATTGATAAAATATTTCGGTGGGGATCCATTAAACCGTAACCCTACACATTTGAAGAACTTTGTACCCAAGAACATTTTTCTCAGTATTGATGAAAGTGATGATTAATACAGTAGCTTCACGCTTTGCTAGTCATGACTGAGTCTTTTCAAGTCTTGAAGACAGGCATCGTGGAAAAGAGTAGTTGAAAATCAGTGAGTGCAGTCCATAGATAGAGTTTAAAAATAAACAATCCATCAGTGGCGCGACAGGCGAATGTTTATTGCAAATGTCGGGGCGTAATTTTATAATCTCTCGCGAAACGGACTAGATTTTACGAGACAACGGCCCGCAGATGAATTATTGAAGTCGGCCGCGCGATGTATCGGCGAGCGGGAAATTATTAATGGCCCCCGCGTATTCAAAACACCGAACGTTGATACACACGGCCGCCCGCGCCGGGCCGTATTAATTGGAAATTTATCGAAGTTTCAACGTCAAAAAGTGTCAGATTCATCACGGCCGTTATTTCTTTGGTTCTGGTTTTTTTATTATTCTATCAAAACGCAAAAGCGCAACACACAAATCCCGCATCGATTGGAGAGCGGGTTGAGTTGGGGTAGTAAGGGGGAGGGGGTCGCCGTCATTTAGAGAATAACATTTAGGGCCAACGACTGGTCCATTAATCACAAGCGAGAAGAGCTCTGCCGCCGAAATAATATCCGGGCGAATAAAACAGCCGCGCGGGCGATTACAGCCCGGGATTACGCGGCGCGGTTTTAATGCCAAGGTGTTTTAATGAAATAATTGTTCCGCGCAAAACGTGTCCAGCGCAGAGAGGTCGCGGGCATTAGGGCGCCGCTTGGCGACCGGGATAGCCACCTCCTCAACTGCAAACAAACTGCTGGCGGCAATGACTGCAAAAGCCGCACGCACCAGGAATTGTAATTAATAACGGTCAAAACCGGCTCATAATTGAAAACGGCATTACCGCCAGCACCGCTCGAATAACCTGCTGTTAAACTAGACTCAGGCTCCGCGTATCCAATTAGTGGAGTAACCCGGAGTCAGATTACATGTGCGCCCGTCAGTAGCCCCTTAGCCCAGTGCATCATCACGATATCATGATGTGAACGTACCGCCGATTACCGCCACCCCGTACTGTCCTCGATCGCCGGGCGTGCCACGAGGCTCTGCTCTGGGACCGTTTCTAAATAGCCCCCCCTAAAAAGATCAGAGTTTGACAACAACGGTGATAAAACCTTCAGGAAATACAGATGTATCATTTCAGATTTGAAACCCAGACCCCGAGACTAATGAATGCAAAGTTAAGAAGTCAAACAAATTTTGGGATAACTCTATTAGGAATCAACGAATCGCTGTACAAAATCATTAATAACTTAGTTGCTAACTTTTTAAAGTAGGCAAATACGACCAACACATAGGTGTTGCGTGGTTATGTAGTTTTGTGTATGAGTTTTGGTACATTACGACTCCAGGTACTCCGCCTCACATACTTCCTCGTAGGTTGGTCACCTTCAGTTGTTCCCAGGGATGTGGTGGATTCAACTAAAAGTTAAATTCATGAAAAACAAATGCATTATCACTCTACGGTAACCACCACACTCTGTCTCGATGTAAATTAACTTATATAGAAGAAGCGGACGGGAAACGCTTGATGTAGCTGTGGGTGTAGTTCATCGGTCTGAGAGTTCCTCTTGCATCTGTCAAAGATACAACAAACCAACTTCAAACAAAACATAGTCTACGATGAAGCCGGCCGGTTGGCCGAGCGGTTCTAGGCGCTTCAGTCGCAGGTGCGAATCGTGCCTCGGGCATGGATGTGCGTTATGTCCTTAGGTTAGTTAGGTTTAAGTAGTTCTATGTTCTAGAGGACCGATGACCTCAGATGTTAAGTCCCATAGTGCTCAGAACCATTTAAACCATTCTACAACGAAGCAATGAAAACAAAGCAACCCTAGCTCTAGGCTAAGTTCAGCGATCCTTTGACGTTTGAAAACTTTGCCTCTTTTCATATAGCACTGCGGATTTTATTCCTACAGTAAATTATCAAATGATTTGGGCGCTCATAACCGTCTAGCGTGTAGCAGACGGCTGGTGCGTTTACAGAATCATCCTCGCCATAGCGACTAATCGCCTGCTCGTTTCATGTTTTCAGTCAGCGCCAGTTAGTTGACTTCATTTGCGTTCCCTCTCAGTATTCACTGCGTGGGATTGGGACGGGAAACACACCGCTGATGCCGTGATGCATGTTCGGGGCTCCAGTAGTAGTTTCCTAGCTCAAGTAGCCCTTCTTACTCATGAACACTTGAAACAGATGTTTACCGGTAATTAGTGGATAGGAACAGAAGATTCGGTTTCGTAGCGAGCTTATTCCACTGACATGACGCCATTTGGTTTCTTCTTGTGAGGCCGTGTCGAAAGTCTTGCATATGAGACACCAGCCGAGACCCAAGCGAATATTCTTGCACGAATGCCTCTGCCCGTGACATTGGAGAGTAACAATGCTATAACAATGTGAAATAAGCAGAGAGAAAAAGTATCAACGTCACGGCATTCTGTTTCCCCCTCATCCATAGCGGGCTTTGGCCTTATCGTTTGTGTTTATTTTTTTTTATGAAATCAGAAACTTCCGAGTGAGACACTAACCCGTGTATAAGAATATTTGGCAGGCAAGATAACGTGTTGTAATGTCATTTTATTTCCTCAATGACCGCTCCTTGTCCGAAGGTGACAGCTAGACTCTGTCGAAACTGGTCATTGAGGAAACAAAATAAAAAACATTTAACAAAATGCGATCTTTATTTCCAAATATTCTTATTTACTTAATGTCAGAACGCTCCCAGCAACATGTGCAACTTATACTAACTAGTCTGGTACTTAATACAGAGAAAGCTACAGTTTTGAATGCAGTAATTACTCCAAAACTGTGTACGGTGTTCGGAGAGTGAAACGCCACTGGACTCTTCTCTTTAAGATATCTTGATAATGTCAGCAGAAATTATTAAAGGTTCATACAGAAAAACCAAAGTTCGAAACCAGGAGATTTCGGTTTTCTTGTGCTCGTCTGACTCATCGTCCGCGGACGGAATGGTTAACTGAATTGTAATAAAGATGTCAGGGATACGGCAACGTCTCCTAGTCCTCTACACTTGACGAAATGTGTCACAAGCAGAGCTGACAGCCGAGCGACCGGAAAGTAGACGCCGGCCCCGAGGTACTGCGAAAACCTCCACCCTAATGTCCAGAAGCCGTGGCTCCACTGTTGATCAATAACGCCTGATATCAACGGCGCCCTGCTCGCGAGGAAAGAAAACCGAAGAAAAATAATAAAGTAAATTCCGGCGGCAATATATTACTAGCTGCTTACAGCGGGCAGATTGGATATCATAAAGCGGGGCACAATATTCGGCCGCAGTTTATTGGCTGCCGGCGGTCGGCGCTAATGACAGGCCGGAAAATACCGCCCCGAGGGTGGCCGCGGAAGCAGGGAAGAAAACGGCCAGCCGCCACCTCTCTGCCACGCAAGGCCGGCAGGCCGCGAGAGGTGTTCCTGTGACGGGGGTACCTCAGCAACCACGTAATTAATTTCTCCATCAGGGCGGGAGCCGCACCTCCAGTGAGAAGACATCGGTCAAATAACAGCGCAATCCATCAGCTATTTCGAGCTCTTAGCCAGTCATCACCGCTCAGCGCCACTCAGCAGCTATTTCCGAAATGACATCCAGTTATTGTGATCTTCAGTCCAAAGAATGGCACGACACTCCACGCTAGTGCGTCCTGTAAAAGCTCCTCCATCATTGCTTAACTACTGGAACCTATATCAATTTGAGCTGTGCTCTCTCTCTCTCTCTCTCTCTCTCTCTCTCTCTCTTTCTGTACAGTTTTCTGCCCCCCCCCCCCTTTTCCCTCCTACTCGCTAGATACACACACACACACACACATACACACATACACACATACACACACACACACACACACACACACACATGCAGGTGCTACTTTCCACTACCAAACTGACTAGTCCTTGCTGCCTCATGATACGTCGTACGGACGGATCGCTTCTTTTAGTCAAACTGAGCCGTAGATTCCTTTTCTCCTCAATTCAATTCGGTAATTCCTCATTAATGCTACCCATCTAACCATCAGCATTCTTTTGTTCGTCTTCTGTTTGTTGTATACACACTCTAATACAAAAAAAGACGCATCACGAAGAAATTACTTGAATGGGACGGAAAATGGTAAATATGATGTACATGTACAGACAAACAAAAGGTTAAAATTTCAGAAAAATGGCAAGATTTATTCAAGAGAAAGAGCTTCACAAATTGGGCCCGTCAATAACGCGTTGGTCCACCTCTGACCCTTATGGAAGCGGTTATTCGGCTTGAAACTGATTGACACAGTTGCTGGATGTTCTCCTGACGGATACTTTGCAATTTTCTGTCCAATTGGAGTGTTAGATCGTCAAAATCCCGAGCTGGTAGGAGGGTCCTGCCCATAATTCTCCAAAAGCTCTCGATTGACAAGAGATCTAGCGATCTTGCTGGCCGTAGGATTTGGCAAGCACGAAAACAAGGAATAGAAACACTCATCGCGTGTGGGCGGGCATTATCTTGCTAAAATGTCAGCCCAAGATGCCTTGCTATGAAGGGCAACAGAACGGGAGGTAGAATATCTTCGACGTGCCTCTGTGTTGGAAGAGTGCCGCAGATGACAACCAAACGGATCCCGCTCTGAAATGAACTGTCATCCCAGACACCACTCTTGGTTATTGGGCCGTATGGTCGGCGACAATCAGGTTGGTATATTACCGTTGTTTGGAGCGTCTTCAGACACGTTTTCGGCCTGGAGTCTGACTGGCTGGAGTAGAATTGTCTTCGTAAATGAGTGCCGCTTCGAATTGATCCCCAATGACCAAAGATATGGCTGGATATTGTTCTATATGACACGGTCTTCAAACCAGAAATATGAAAACTTTTACCCCCCTAGAATTGTTACTAATGTACAATTTTATCTTCATTTGCCAACTTTCGTCTCATAAATATCTCTTTTGACCCGTAAAACTTAATCCTAGATGTGTGAAATACAACTGCCCGAGCACTATTTTGGATATGTTAAATATTTATTTTGGAAGTTCATTATTTCCGATTTTGTGATAGCCTACACCTCCCGTAAGAAATTATCGATCGCGTCAGGTCCGTCGCCTGATGCACGTTCGTGTAACGCTGCTTCATTTAATCGTATCTTGTTGCCTCTGAATCGTGTACAGTGTCGCAAGTAAAGTTTTCATCAATGCCTAGACTGTTTTGAAAAAAATGGTTCAAATGGCTCTGAGCACTATGGGACTTCACTTCTAAGGTCATCAGGCCCCTAGAACTTAGAACTACTTAAACCTAACTAACCTAAGGACATCACACACATCCATGCCCGAGGCAGGATTCGAACCTGCGCCCGTAGCAGTCACGCTGTTCCGGACTGAGAGCCTAGAACCGCGAGACCACCGCGGCCGGCGACTGTTTTGAACAGCACAGTGGTTTACTAGGCATGGTCCTGTAGGAGGTCGGTACGCCGTTCCCTTCCTCTGACATTTCAACTGACTTAACCCAGTCAGTTACAGGGAGACCTGCATTTTAGTGTGGATTCCGATCTACGGTGTAACTCGGATTTTTTCACATCAGCTATAATTGCCAGAGGAGAAAGAACAGAAAAGCGACAGATATGAAATCCTATCATTGACCGGTTACCGAATTCGGAGTAGATATTAAAATCGATGGAGAAGAAATAAAGACTTTGAGGTTTGCCAATGACATTGTAATTCTGTCATAGAGAGAAAAGGACTTGGAAGAGCAGTTGAACGGAATGGACAGTGTCTTGAAAGGAGGATATAAGATGACCATCAACAAAAGCAAAAAGGGGGTAATGGAATGCAGTCGAATTAAGTCGGTGATGCTGAGGGAATTAGATTAGGAAATGAGACACTTAAAGTAGTAAAGGAGTTTTGCTATTTGGGGAGCAACATAACTGATGATGGCTGAAGTAGAGATGATATAAAATGTAGACTGGCAATGGCAAGGAAAGCGTTTCTGAAGAAGAGAAATTTGTTAACATCGAGTATTGATTTAAGTGTCAGGAAGTCGTTTCTGAAAGTATTTGTATGGAGTGCAGCCATGTACGGAAGTGAAACATGGACGATAAATAGCTGGGGCAAGAAGAGAATAGAAGCTTTCGAAATGTGGTGCTACAGAAGAATGCTGAAGATTTGATGGGTAGATCACATAACTAATGAGGAGGTATTGAATAGAATTGGGGAGAAGGGGAGTTTGTGGTACAACTTGACTAGAAGAAGGGATCGGTTGGTAGGACATGTTCTGAGGCATCAAGGGATCTCCAATTTAGTATTGGAGGGCAGCATGGAGGGTAAAAATCGTAGAGGGAGATCAAGAGATGAATACACTAAGCAGATTAGAAGGATGTAGGCTGCAGTACGTACTGGGACATGATGCAGCTTGCACAGGATAGAGTAGCATGGAGAGCTGCCTCAAATCAGTCTCAGGACTGAAGAGCACAACAACAACAACCGAACCCGAGACCTTTGCATTTTTAGATCGTGTCGTAATGAACTAAAACGTTGTGCGAGACCGGGACTCGAATGTGGAAGATTCTAAACAGAGCACACTCCGCTACAGAGTGAAACAGGAGTTTCGGAAACGAGCCTAAGAGTTTAATCAAGCGTCCAAGCGTGTGCCCTAGTCAGGCAAGGTATCAGGAGAACTTCTTTGAAGATTAGAATGCAGACGTACTGGTAGAACTTAGCTTTGCGGATGGACCGTAAATAGTGCCTGGAGATACGAGCACTGGCCGCGAAATTCAGTATACCCGGTACGATTTCTGCTTCGGCACGCTTCTGCCAGAAAGTTTCAAATCAGTACACACACCGCTACAGAGAGAAAGATGCATTCTAGTCTCGTGTTCTATTTCCGAGGACGAAAAAAAAAAAAAAACTGATCCTGGGGACCTTCTATCGCGTGAAGTGCAAAGTCGTTTACCAGGCTGCCGTCACACAGTTTACTCGGCTTGTTATTTTAATGGCGAGAAGCGGAGCCGGCGGGAATATTTCTAGACAGAGTGCGTCGTGTGCCGGAGACAGGAGACGGCGCGGCGGTAAGAATGCCGGGGTTAATACTGTGTGGGGAGGCGGTGGCGGACACAGCACAGGTGCGGATGGCCGCCATCTGTCAGCGCCTAAGCCCCGGGCCCGCGCCCTAAGCCGCCCCCGCCGCCCCCTCCGCCCCCGCACAGCAAGAACACGGTGCGCTCCGCCGGCTCTCCTGTCCTGCCCTGTCGTGTCTTACCCTCTGTCGCACAGCTCTCTTTCTTGTGGCTCTGTTCTGGCGCGTCCTCAAGGCTGCGCGAGTTCTAGTACGACCAGCACCCACAAATCTCCTCTGGAACGCTGAATCACGTACTAACGCCCAGGCGATAGAGCCGCATCTCTCCGTGGACACGTAAGTTACACATCACTGTTTCAGTATTGATCATCACTATCGTGTAAACATAGCTCGGGCCAGTCTGAACGTGGATACTGATCGAATATTGCAAGAAGTGCTTCGATATAGCCTTCGAGTTGAATCGGTGTGATTGTAATTAACGAACGTGTACTGGAAGTACAACAATGAATGCCTTCAGCCACAAAAATTCGGGTTTCACTGCGTTTCTAGTAAAGCACGGGTATTTGTACCTGAAGGCTTGTTGTTATTCTTTCCGCGTCTGAATTTCGGACTTCAGAACTATATGCAAGGGTAAAGAAGCTCTCTTTCTCTTGGGCTTTCTCGAGATCTAAGGTCGGTTCTTTCTCTAACTGTGCCATGGTTAATCTTATAACTGATAAGAAAGGTATGAACAAGTTAAGTACATTATCAGATATATGAATGGCTCACACAGTTTCTGAGTGATACAACTGAGTACGTTGTACCCAACATCGAACTTTCAACAGAAACGTAAGCTACATGGAGCGTACCGCTAGGAACCGCAGTAGGGGCACAATTTTCTCCAACTTCCCGTTTACCCGACGTTGCTCACTCATTTACTCATCTCAGTCTTGTATTAGAAAATAGCAGAAATCTGATCTACCGACTCTATAAAGTCAAAATAATTTTAATTGCTCTCTTTTGGAAGCTTAAGTACAGACAAACTATGGGCTCTATTTCCTTTTCCAAGGTCCCATTGTTTATAAAAGTATCTAAGAGGAATTACAGATCTCTCTTTGTGTCATTCAACTGATGTTAGAATTCGATCGCAACTGAAGATATACTCGGAAAAGCGGGCTAACCCACAGTATTTAGAAAAGGAGAAAAGTGAGGTTGTGTAAACGAGACTGGAAAAAATGTATCACACTATTTTATTCTTATCTTTCTAACGAAAATCCATACAGTATGGACCAGTTATTGTTTCCGATGTGTGATATCCTTTATATTGGAAAGTAACATGAAAAATAATAATTCATAAAGAATATCAATAGTACGAGGGTTGGAACTTTAATTTATTTACAACTCGTACAAAATAGATACGTGTTTCAGAGTTTTACTGACCTTCAAAGTAGTCACCAGCATTGTGTGTAACCCGTTGCCAGCGATGTGGAAGTCGTAGGATACTCTTAGCAGTGCCAGTTGTGTTGACAGTTCGAGCGGCGCGGTCTATTGACCGACGAATTTGCAGCAGTTCTGAAGCGAATGCCGTGAAGTGTTTCCTTTAGTTCAGAAATCGAGTTGAACTTACAAGGGCTTAAGTCAGGGGAGTGCAGTAGGTGGTATAGCACTTAGCAGCCCATCAGTCAAACAAATCAGTAACAGCTTGCACTGTATGTCCTTGAGCACTGTCCTGAAAAATCGTGGTCAGGTCCTACAGAAAGTGTCATCACTTCTTTCCCTGAGCTGGTCGTAGGTTGTATTGCATTAACTGTAGTAAAAAGTACTGCAAAATGGAAAATTGGTGATAACACATCACGTATGGCTCAAGTAGATAGAGCCAAAGGCCACGATCATAGTCTGATGTCGAAAAACAATGCATCCACTGACGAAAGCAGTGTCCATAACAGAACTGTAGAAGTTTTTCCATATGCTGAGCCAGTTTTCATATTTTCAGTACTAACCTATTTATCATGGAAGTTCAGTTTTGCCTCTAGTTCTTTCTTTTTCTGACAGTTTTTCTCGCATGAAATTTGGATCTTAAGGCGATAACAAACTTAACAGGTGCCACTACGTGGTTTTGCAAAGCCAATATTGAGAAACTGAAAAATATTTTACAGTACATGCCAAGGCTAATACTATACATCTTGCTAATATTTATATTTGCACACACATACGTCGTGTTGGAATTCTTTTCCTGTAGTAATGACTGAATGACTGCGTAGGAGAACTATTTACTCATACATAAGCCCATGTGAATTCCTGGACCTCCTCAAGTTTATTTGGACGATTGTTACGTCTCCCACGCTTATCTTAAATAAAATATTCAGCTTTTAATGTCATGTTACACATAAATCTATCGTCGTTAATGTAGTCTAATGAACACAGAAACTAACTTCAAGAGTTCCAGATGTTTTCTTTTTTTTATTCATACGGGATAGGCATCCGTTGCTTATACCGAAGATTGCTAGATAAGCTTCCTTACACATCTGAACCTCCACTTCACCCTCAGTAATCTTACAGATGTTGGTCACATGCCGCCCACTTCTCTCTGTATCATCAGTATCCCTCAGATCGACAGGATTCATATTCGAACATCCAAGTACATAAAAATTTTGAAGATCATTGTTACTTAGGTTTCGAAAATCACGAAACAACTTCTCCCGTGTGCCTGCAGGTACAATATCGAAGCATTTTCTCGCATAGGCTCAATGTGAACCTTGTGATTCGCCTTTTTCACTACACCCTTATAATTACTGTACTCTTTACCACTGTTTCGCTTCTTCTTCTTCTCAACATCTTTACGCCGTTTCATTGGATTACGCTTCCTCTTTTGATGATTTTCACTGATTTTTCACACTCTCGTCACCGTTTCCCATTTCTACATCCTCCATGTCGATTATCTGTATTTTGTACTGAATGTGCCTACTGAACACTTCAAACGCTCTAAACTAGGTACATAAAGTGATTAATATTACGTATTACACAAGGATTATATTTCGTGTTTACACTTTTATTAATTAAAAAAATGGCTCTGAGCACTATGGGACTTAACATCAGAGGTCATCAGTCCCCTAGAACTTAGAACTACTTAAACCTAACTAACCTAAGGACATCACACACATCTATGCCCGAGGCAGGATTCGAACCTGCGACCGTAACGGTCGTGCGGTTCCCGACTGAAGCGCCTAGAACCGCTCTGACACAGCGGCCGGCTTTTATTAATTCCAATATTATCTATCTAAGCCCCCAAACCTTTTCAAATTACAATTACGTATCTGTTGTCTGTTTATCACATAGCACAGTACTGGATATTCTACTGTTCTGCTATTCAGCTTCTTTCCGCAGGAGGGAAGCCGGAGTATAGCGGCTGTTTCTGACATTACAGAAAACATATCTATAGAAACGCAAGAAATTCTAATATTTAGGGGTGAGACCAATGTCAATTTTGATAATTCCTGCACCCAACAGCAGATAACAGCACTTATCTCAAAGTTTTAACTTTTGAGGGTTAGTCCGTTTTTCCGCGCGTGTCTTCAGTTGCTGTCATCATTTAGTCTAGCGGCCTCACGACCTATGGACTCCATACTAAAATTAGTTGTTTAAGCGTATTTTTACTTGTCACTCGTTCTCAAATACAATCGCGAGTGGTGTGTTTGTGGACCAAGTTTAATTTAATTCGTTATAAGATTTGCAGGGCAGCAGACATCATTCAGTTGCTCTCCCACGCCCCTGCACAGGTACTTGGGGTATATCCTCCTCCTCCCCCCCCCCCCCCCCCCGCGCTCTTTTGAGATTCTGTCGTGCGTTTCACTGTTACGCTGGAACACACACACATACACACATTCATTTACATATCTTTTACACTGGGACATATAGAAATTATTTATGCGATATGGTCAACGACGCTCTCACACTTCACTAACGATGTTGAGATCTACATATCCTCCGTGCCTAATTGTAAGAAAATGTAGATCGACTTAGTGTCTCGATTTAGTTTAGCGAAAGGCTGTATCCTTTAAATGTTAATAAATTTATAACAACTGCCATAAATAAACAAAAGCCGGCCACTGCGACAGGGCGGTTCTAGGCACTTTAGTCCGCAACCGCACTGCTGCTGTGGTCGCAAGTTCGATTCCTGCCTCGGGCATGGATGTGTGTGATGTCGTTAGGTTAGTTAGGTTTAAGTGCTTCTAAGTCTAGGAGACTGATGACCTCAGATGTTAAGTCCCATAGTGCTTATAGCCATTTTTTAAACGAACACCCGGTAACATCCGGATACATCTACACATACATTTACATTCTGAAACAACTGTTAAGCGCATGGCAAAAGGTACTTTACATTATGCTACCGATTAGGACAGATTTCAGTTCAATTCGTCTATGGAGAGAAGGAAAAACGATTCCATGAATGCCTCTGAGCGCGCTATAATTAGCCTTTTTTTGCTGTCCCTGTGGGAGCGGTACATAGTGTTTTGTAGTATACTATTCTAGATTGGCTACAAATTTCTGGACGTCGTATAAATACGTGAAATAAGTAGGACGAAAGGCGAATTCTAGACCAGCATTTGTTACGAGTATTCTGTGAAAGTGTAGCGCAATTGCTGCAGTGCCTCGTAGTTTCGCACTTCCAGAATAAGTAACTGTAAGAGTTATAAAGATTTAGAGCTGGTACTGAGAGGAACAAGAAATGGAGTGCGTGTGTGTGGGTTACGAATGCACTGGGCGCTGACGCAGCGGCGGCAGCGGCTAAGCCACCATTTGTCGCGCGGACCGCAGAGACAAATTGTATTGTTTTCCATTTGGCGAGATGAAACTGGCCGGGCAATAGTTTTTGCAAGCCGTCAGGAGGGGCGATGATGGCGGAGCGATCCCGACACAAATCCACGCTAAAACCGGCGGCGCGCTGAGTAATGGCCGCGCCTCGCCCCAGCTCTGCCGCAAAAATACCCCCGTCCGTCCGGTCGGCCACAGCCGCCCCCTCTACGCCACCTGAGGGGCTGTGGTCTCGCCCGACTGAGATACTCGCACAGGCTGACTTTGCCTCAACAAATGTTCTGCAAATGGAGCATTCAGATCCCAATCGGGTTTAAGGGTGTCCTACTTGGTATGATGATTATGACGACCCGCTTGTAGTGAAAATTCATAATCACAGCATTGAGCTAGTATGGACTCTCTCTATCCAATTGTACGGCAAATACATTTTATTTATCTTTGTGACCGAATGCCCCATCAATTAGCTTAAAAGACGGAAGTCGTGAGCGTCATCACTCCGCGAATAGTGTACACTGAATTCTGTGTGTTATCTTATTTTAAACTACTTGTGTATAGTATCAGTGAGAGACGCTGGCTATCGTAGCGGGGTCACCTGTCAAGTGGGACGAATCACATCATGAGGGGTTCAACGTACTCGTAGCCCGTAATCGGATTGTATCATTGCTTAACTCGATTTGACAGCCCGAGTGACTTCTTCTCATGTCTCGAGTGGCCAAGGGCTGCGCTCCAGCGACCGTGGTAATTTCTTCCGTGACGTGAAGTGAGCAGAGGTTCTCTTGTAAGGTGGTGGCTTCTGTATCCCGTAGCGATAGGTGACCTTGTCAGCATTTGCCCAAACAAATGTGGAAAATCGCCTAAAAACTGCAGTCATGCATTCAGGCTGCCCGGTGTCGTTTATGGGTCTAGTTGCTCTCGCTATCTCGCAAGCTAGTGCGCTGCACATTATGTATAAGATCAGGTCTCTGTAGCGGCATTAATTCTGAGGGAATAAATTAAATCAACAGGTCATTGCTACTTTGCAAGGGCAGGACCTTAACTCAGTTTTGGAAATGAGTCTTCTTTTCTGAGGAACCATTAACAATTCACTGTTACTTTGCAAACAATGGAAATAAGGGCAGGGCGTTAATTAAGTTCTGGAAATGCATTTACTTTTCTAAGGAACCATGTCGTCTTTTGTTTTAGGGGATTTGTGAAAAACCACGATCCGAATGGCTTCTCAGATACGAATCGAAGCATATACATTGAAATATGCGTGTGGCTAGGGCCACCCGCCGAGTAGACCAGTCACCTGGTGGAGATCTATATAGCTGAAGCCACTTCGGCGACTTGCAACTCAAAACTAAATTTGCAGGACATCGTAAACTACAACAAAGACTAAATGTGTATGGTAAATACTAAATCAGAAACCATTTTAGAATGTGGCTTTTGGTCTGCTAACTGGGAACATAAACAAAATTTGAGAGGGCTGTTAGAAGAATTGTGTTACAGAATAAATACAAATTAAAACAATTAGATAACTAGTTTCTGGATTGTAAATTCCGAATATCAAAAATAATTCCAAGGGGTCGCAGTACAAGTTCTCTTGCAGGGTAAACACAATTATGACAGATACTGCATTAACTTTGGGTTTAGTTATTTTCCACATTAAATTTATTGTTACAAAAATTCGTGTTGTTAGCTGAATGACATATAATGACAGTTCGTTTTCATCTGCTTTTTTCATTAGAAAAGTTTGTAGACATTCTGTTTACTTTCTTTATGCGTTTCGAATTTTTCACATTTACTTTCCCATAAATAATTGTAAATCAGTGAACAGTAAAGTTTCACTTTCACGTAGCTCTGAGGCGTCTCCATTAAGCTGTTTGAAACGTGATGATCCGCTGTGCCTTCAAGAATGACGAGATCACCTAGGGAATGCCACGAAAACATTCACCAGAGCATAACTCTCCCTCCTCCGTCATGGACCCTTCCGATGATAGTTGCAGGGTGTTTGCTTTCAGACTCCGATGGAGCATAAAAAGTGACTCATCTGAAAAGGCCATCTGTCACCATTCAGTGGACGTCCAGTTGCGGAACTGGCGTGCTAATTCCAGCCTTCGTCGCCGACAAACAGCAGTTCAGCATAGGTGCATGAACCAGGCGCCTACTGCGGAGGCCCACAAGCGGCAGCGTTCGCTGAATGGTCGTCGAAGAGACACTGTTGGTAGTTCTTTGATTTTTGAGCGACGTCAGTTGCTCACCAGTTCCACGTCTATTCGCCAGTACACATCTCCGCAGCCGTCATTCACGTCTGTCATGCGTAATCAATAGTGTATCACGGCTGCCTCGGCGCCGATTTTGGATAGCGCCATTTTGCCTTGAACAAAAAAAAAAAAAGGGTGCAAATGGCTCTGATCACTATGAGACTTAACATCTGAGGTCATCAGTCCCCTAGAACTTAGAACTACTTAAACCTAACTAACCTAAGACCATAACACATCCATGCCCGAGGCAAGATTCGGACCTGCGACCGTAGCGATCGTTCGGTTCCAGACTGAAGTGCCTAGAACTTCTCGGCCACACACGCCGGCCTTGCCAATAACGGTACAGCTCAGCCACACCGGCACGCGAACAGTTAAGAGAAATACTTCCACCCTTGGCCCGAAAGCCAATGACCATGCCCTTTTGGGCGTCAGACAAACAACCCCGTTTCCGCATTACGACAACGACACTGTTTTCCGCGTTCCCCAGACACACTTTATATACACTTCACTGGTACTGCTGCCACCTGCTATCCGTGAGTGATTATTCTACGCTGACGTCGAACTAGGTGGTGGTAATGTTAATGTGACTGGATGGTTTGAGAAACGTCCAAGGCAAAGTTAAATTATGTGTCACCATTCTGGAATTACAAAGTTTATATTTGTTTTAGAATTATAGTTCTGCTGAGTTACGCATACCGTGTACTTCACTGACGTCTGCAGAAGCCGTAAAAGTTACGGCGGACGTTACTGAAATGTGTAGAAACTACGAATCCAATTTGACAAGATTTATTTCCATCTGTTATATAACGGTCTGGTCCATCCCGAATACTAATATAAGCCATATAAGCTCACATCTATTTCGCATATTTTTGTAATGTTGACGTTGATCTCAGCATCTTAATCACTTGAAAAAGACCTAAGCTCGAAATTGCAATCGTGAAAACTGTAATAAATAGTGCAGTCGTTAGTCAACATAACGTAATTTAAAAAATTTTCCAATTAATTTGCACGATTCGGCGCGAAAAGTAGAAATCACTAATACAAGACTGTGACAGTAAAAGAAAAACCCTTATCTCATGGAGATCTTTATGGCAAATATCTAAGAACGTAACAGCGTCTGAAAATATTTTATTTCCACGATACTTTAAGTGTCGCGGCTTTATTGAGCCCACACGTGCTAGAAGAACGTTGACAGCTGCTCTGTGTTCCCCCTGTATCTCCGACAGCACCTCGTAATCACTCGGAGGTGTAACCGGCCGGGAGAATCACATCTCTGCTCGGGAAGATGCGACGCAGACCGCGTTCCCGAGTTACTGGCGCTGCCCTCCACGGGACCGGAATTGCTGGTATGGAGCCAGAATTTCTGGGGAACGAGCAACTCACGGCAAGAAATTGGGGCATTAGCATGTAACACGCCTTCCCTATGGGAAAAACAGAAGATGCAAATTACGCGCAGCTAATGCAAACAGCCGGCACACTCGGCCCGGCGACTATTTCCGAGTATCGGGGTCGCCTCGGGCGGCGCGGCGCGCTCTTTTTAACTGTAAAAGAGCCGGAATGGTAATTAAACTGAGTGGCCGCAGAAAGGGGCGGCCAATTCCGGCGTCCTGGAGGCCGGCGGCCAGCGGGTGTGGTAAACACGTGTAGATGCTGCAGCATTAATAACGGCCGCTCCTTTATTATTGGGGGCCGGAACGGAACGGAATGGCATGAAATGTAGGCGGCCTAAGCCGCAGCGGCCGCACTAATCCCCCTGCAAGATGTCGCTACCCCAGCAGTTCGCAGCCTTGCCAAATGAGGGATCCTACTACTGCGTTATATTGCAGACCGAGCGAAGTATCTGCTGTCCCCTGCAGGAATGAGACAAAGTAATTGTATACGCTCAAGTAAAAGAGTTTATAGAAACTGTTTACTCGTTTAAAAAAATTGGCACATCAAAGAATTAAGTTGTGGCGCTCACTGTATCTATGTCTTCCTTGACAATCGTGGAGTACTACAGCATCAACACAAACAAACCCCACCTCTTTCCTCTCCAAGAATTCTTTATATTTTCCCAAGGTAATTTTAAACCCCCTGCCTTTAAATTAACCTCGATACCTACCTACTCTATCAATCATAAACTACACTACAGTACCAATTCAAATGGAATGAGTAACTTAAATGTATATTTCCTAAGTGTAGCATAGCAGGTTAAATCATTCAATAAAGGCAAAGCCTCTGGTCCACAATGTAGACCAGTCTGGTTCCTTCCAGAGCATGCTGATTACATACCTCAAATTTAGCAATCATATACCGGCTGATCAAAAAGTCAGTATAAAGCTTAATAATCCACGGAATAATGTAGATAGAGAGGTAAAAATTGACACATATGCTTAGAATAACATGGGGTTTTATTAGAACAAAAAAAATGTTCACAAAATGTTCGACAGATGGCGCTGGACAGCAAAACTGCTACCGTGAAGGGTGAGAGGTACGCCGATATGTTACAGAATCGCATCATCCCCAGCCTGGCTGATAAACACCTGCTAGAACGTACAATGTTTATGCAGGATGGCGCTCCATCCCATATTGCTAGACGCGTGAAAGATCTCTTGCGCGCGTCGTTTGGTGATGACCGTGTTCTCAGCCGCCACTTTCGTCATGCTTGGTCTCCCAGGTCCCCAGACCTCAGTCCGTGCGATTATTGGCTTTGGGGTTACCTGAAGTCGCAAGTGTATCGTGATCGACCGACATCTCTAGGGATCCTGAGAGACAGCATCCGACGCCAATGCCTCAACATAACTCCGGACATGCTTTACAGTGCTGTTCACAACATTATTCCTCGACTACAGCTATTGTTGAGGAATGATGGTGGATACATTGAGCATTTCCTGTAAAGAACATCATCTTTGATTTGTCTTACTTTGTTATGCTAATTATTGCTATTCTGCTCAGATGAAGCGCCATCTGTCGGACATTTACTGAACTTTTGTATTTTTTTGGTTCTAATAAAACCCCATGTCATTCCAAGCATGTGTGTCAATTTGTAGCTCTCTATCTACATTATTCCGTGATTTATTAATTTTTCAAATTTATACTGACTTTTTGCTCACCCAGTACAATCGCTTGGCTGGCCGCTGTGGCCGAGCGGTTCTAGGCGCTTCAGCCCGGAACCGCGCTACTACTACGGTCGCAGGTTCGAACCCTGCCTCGGGCATGGATGTGTGTGATGTCCTTAGGTTAGTTAGGTTTAACTAGTTATAAGTTCTAGGGGACTAATGACCTCAGTAGTTGAGTCCCATAGTGCTCAGAGCCATTGGAACCATTTGAACAACCGCTTGCTCGTCGGAAGATCCGTACCTAAAGAGTGGAAAGATGCAGAAGTCACTCCAATACCCAACGAAGGAAATAGGAGTACTCAGCTGAATTACAGACTCATATCGCTAATATCGATTTGTTTTAGGGTTTTGGAACATATAAATTACTGTGCTCGAACATTATGAATTAGCTCGAAGAAAACGATTTATTGACAAATTGTCAACACGGATTCAGAAAATATTGGCCTTGTGAAAAACAAATAACTCTTTATCCTCATCGGCAGGGCATGTGAAATTCATTCCGTAATTTTAGATTTACAGAAGGTATTTGACGCAGCGACTTCTAATCAAATTTTGTGTCTTTGGAGTAACGTCTAGGTCGTGCGACTGTCAGAAAGGTCACAGTTCTTAGTAACTGACGGAAAGTCATCGAGTAAAAGAGAAGAAATATCTGGTGGTCTCAAAGGAAATGTTACAGGCCCTCTGCTGTTACTGACCTACATAAAAGATTTAGGAGACAATTTGAGCAACCTGCTTAGATTGTTTGCAGATAATGCTGTCATTTACCATCATGTAATGTCATCAGATGATCAAAACGAATTGCGATATGATGTAGATATCTGTGTGGTGCGCAAAGTAGCAATTGACTCTAAGTAATAAAGTACATGAGTATTAAAAGGAATCCGCTAAATTTAAGTTACACGATATATCACACAAATCTAAAGGCTACCAATTCAACTAAACACTTAGGGATTACAGTTACGAATAATTTAAACTGGAATGATCACATAGATAATGTCGTGGGGAAAGACTGCAGTTTATTAGCACAACACTTAGAAAATGCAACAGAGCTACTAAAGAAACTGCTTACACAAGGCTTGTCCACTCTGTTTTGGAGTATTGCTGTGCGGCGTGGGATGCACATCAGTTAGGATTGAAGAAGGACATCGAAAAAGTCCAAAGAAGGACAGCTCATTTTGCATTATCGCGAAATAGGGGAGAGAGTGACACGGATGTGATACGCGAATTGGGGTGGCAATCATTAAGACTAATGCGTTTTTCGTTGCGGTAGTACCTTCTCATGAAATTTCAATCACCAACTTCCTCCTCGGAGTGGAAAAATATTTTGTTGGTGCCCATCTGCATAGGGAGAAATGATCATCATAGTAAAACAAATCAGAGATCGCACGGAAAGATTTAAGGGTTGAGGTATTTCGAAGAACCGTCCGCCAGGCATTTAATTGTGAATTGCAGAATTGTAGAGTAATAATGTTGGTGTAGATGCAGATGAAAATTACAGGTGATGCTCTTAACATTTATGGATTTCTTCCCCCGCTCCCGCCATGGACATCCTACATCTAATTTTTAGCTTACTTCCTGTCCGACCCCATTCAAATCCCTTAACTGCTGCAATCGGGAGATGCCCTCACTACCAACAATTTCACAGGTTCAAATGGCTCTGAGCACTATGGGACTTAACATCTGAGGTCATCAGTCCCCTAGAACTTAGAACTACTTAAACCTAACTAACCTAAGGACAAATGGTTCAAATGGCTCTGAGCACTATGGGACTCAACTGCTGAGGTCATTAGTCCCCTAGAACTTAGAACCAGTTAAACCTAACTAACCTAAGGGACATCACAAACATCCATGCCCGAGGCAGGATTCGAACCTGCGACCGTAGCGGGTGCGCGTTGCCAGACTGAAGCGCACATCGGCCGGCTAATTTCAAAGGACAAAGAAAGGTGAAGACCAACATTTTGCCACGGATCAAACTATAGATTTTCACGTCAGTCAGTATAACTGTGTATCCTTCAAATGATTTTATTAAACCGAAGGTTGATTTGTAAATAACTAATAATTAGAAAGGAGTTTTTATGTCACTTCTCTCCATATCGTTCTTGGGAACCGTCTGTGCCTATACAGATTCCTACTACGTCTACTTCCACGACCTGTCCCCTCGTCATGAAACTTCGCATCCAACCATTCGATTCACTCACCACAAAACCTGCATAAAAACCATAACGAACAGCCCCCACGTTACTGTTCCACGACCTACCCTCAAACGTTATGTAACTGCAAGCTTCCTGTCTTCCAAAGTCCCAAAACCCCTGATGCAGGTTAGGCGCTTAAATTTAACAATTATCACTACGCTTATCTTCCACCTGATAACGGCCGGTCGCTGGTGGCCGAGCGGTTCTGGCGCTACAGTCTGGAACCGCGCGACCGCTACGGTCGCAGGTTCGAATCCTGCCTCGGGCATGGATGTGTGTGTTGTCCTTAGGTTAGGTAGGTTTAAGTGGTTCTAAGTTCTAGGGGACTTATGACCTCAGCAATTGAGTCCCATAGTGCTCAGAGCCATTTGAACCATTTGAACCACCTGATAACGAAGTATGATATCCCTGCGGTAGTACAAAAATTCAGTAAATCGTTTCGTTTAATTTGTAAACCATAAACGCACAATCATAATCTTTTTAAATTTCTAGCGCTTATTTTCAGCAATACTTTAAATTTTAACTCATCTTTGTAATAGTCTTAAGGCTCTTTGATTGAAGAGTGGCCGTGAATGTGCCGCTGACAGTCGACACATCACCATCGGCGGGCGAGAAAAATCAGACAACAGCAACATCTTCTAATGCGAATGGAAAGCGAAATCCTTTCTGATAATTATCCAACATAACAGACCTTCCCTTGTTTTACACACGATGGCTTATTCAATAACCTTACCTTTCTTAAACGTCTGTTCCTGATCCATACATAAATTATTGAATCCTTACCCTCACCATTAAGTCCCTCATAATATAGATACCATCATGACATACTTTCTTGCGTCTACTTCATTTTCTATAAATCAGTTCTCTTCTTCGAAACCTTACTATTACACTGGTCTTCCTCAAACAAATATCAGATAACCATCATCTTCTTCCTTCACTTGTATCAGGAAGTATTATGTCACTGAAATTCTGTAAACATCAGTTAAGTCACCTTATTTCACATTTAGACCATTAAATCACAACAATTTTTTGAGTCTAAACTGTCTACTGAGTATAATTTTCATATTTTGATATTGCTCTGTTACTGTGCTGAAGCGCTTCGCTGAAGAGCGGATGGCATGGTAGCACCCAGAGATGCTATTCTTCCTTGACCTTTCACCATACACTCGTAAAATCAACAAAACCGGAAAAAATTACAAATACATGCGATTGATAACTAGCATGGAGTCAACAACGAAATTTCTTTCTAAGAAGTAAGTGGCTACGCTATAAAATCGATGTGCACTGCTTAACAAACTGTTTTCTATACAGCATAAGTCAAGAGGAAATGTACCTCCTTTGAGGGATGTTGTATTAGAGACACTGAACAGAAAATTTCATATGGACATATGCCATATTCCGAATGGCTTCCGAAATAGAACATATTTAGTGTTCATTGTCGTTTATGTTCTGTATTACTCAAATATTGGCATTGTTTACAACGTACCACACTAGTCTAATAAGGTTGAGATGAATAATATGATACGGGATACTTGTGGTCTGTCAAGTCGGGATACCTCAAACTGGTCTACGAAAACTATCTAAGCAGCAGCGCATGCGCGTCGCGCGAGTTGCTCAATATTCTCTGACCCCTCGCGCAAGCTATCAGTCCTACAGAAAACAATGAAAATGACTTTTTTTGTAGGAAATTTAATGTGGTTCAATTTTATATTGTGACACGTTTTCGCTGGAGGGTGCGGTTTTCGAGTTATTCAATAAAACTTACAAAAGTGATACAAAATGTGTTCTATCTCGGATACAATTCGTAGTAGGACATATGGTCATATTAAGTTTATTGTTCAGAATCATTAATACTATTATCCCTCAATCCATTTATCTTTTCTCCTCATTAACCCTATATAAAACAGTCAACGGGACGTACATTCTTTATTATCGTACAATGATAATAACAGAATATCAAATGAAAAGCTGTTTAGTCGCGTGGACAACGTTCCAGAGCGAATGTGTATGTTGGCGAAGCTCAGGGGAAGTTGCCCGCACTCCGGGAAGCAAGATGAAGTATTTATACGCCCACTCGAGTTTCATTGCTTTTATACAACTTCCTTCAATTTAAATCTTAGGATATCTTGCAGAGGTGCAGCTGTTTCCATCTCATTTGCTTTCATAAGAATGCCATCTCGGCCCCAATCTCAAATCGGGCAGAGTTCTAGAAGCATCCCTCTGCGCAGGTGATTCAGAAGGAAAAAGCACTGCAGTACGACGTAGATAAAACGGTTATTTCAGCATTTCTTCGCATCCTAGGAAGAGATTCGATAATATTAGCTTTATCTTTGATTTTAAAATAGAGTAATTGTTTTAGTAAACTTTATAATTTTCGACTACTTTATTGATCAACACAAATATACGATTGCTGCGATTGCTGTCTCTTCAAGAGACGATTTACCAGATTTTCGATTTATGTATCTAACATTCGAAGCGTTCTTAGTGAAAGCACAAGTAATACACAAATTTCATAGACAAGTCCTAACATTAAGAAACAGTTATTAAATTACTGAGGAAGATATTGCTGCAACCAGTCACTATTTATGTAATCAAATTTATTTTGTTGTCCTTTACCGATTTCGAGTGTTTCCACACCCACCCTCGCAAGATGCACAGTTATGTCATTGAGTAAAAGAATTAGTAGATTTAATATCTACTCTTCTATACCATCAGTTACTTCTCCCTCTTCGTAAGCGCAGGTATCGAAATATGAGTTTCATGCTTCGTAAACACAATTTGTATCTCTTTTACAGGTGAAGTTACACAGTGTGTTAGTTTGGTATAATCTTACGTGAAAAACTGGCAATGAGTGTTTTCCCCTTGTGGAAACACATGTGAATTGTTACTGAAAGCAATAGAAAAGCAACCAGTCATCATTAAATAGTCTGGTAATTAAAAATAGAGCCATTACCAGTTTCGAACGGAGAAGTTTCTGTTAATATGGCCCTAGATGTTTATTCTGAGTTGTGTTTGGTGCTCTACAAGGATTCCAAAAGCGAAAAGGCGTTCACTTTTGTTTACAATTCGGTAGCGCATTAAGCATAAAACTTTACACATACACATCATTGGATTCGTCTCGATAGCCGCTATCATAAAATAAGTACCAAACTACAGCATCCCAATTAAAGAAACAAAGTTGACCTTCATATCTCCGAAGCGATTCCACCTAGCAACAAAAAAACCAACGTCTATTATGGCCCCCGTTGTTCCATGCAACTTTTGTCCCACAAACTTTCCCAGCTCCTATCACACTTTCGGAGTTATTCTTGGTGGCAATAATTAGTCCCTAACCCTGTATAAATGTATTTTGTTGTACTTACAAATGTGTTACTATGTTACATTTGCTCTTGTTACTCTCTTGCTTTCCAGGTTAGAAGTAAGTTTTGCAGGCTCAGATTCGTGAGGTTAAATAATCATTTGTTGTTACTTAAGATTTCCAATGTTCTTAGTCCATCTTTCTCTTCCTTAAGATGTATTTACTCGGTTTCCGTGGTACAGACGGCCGAACTGCGGCGTTTTTTGATCACATTTATTTCAACATTTCACTTGCACCTCGCACTGTGTGTTGAACTTGTGTGTGTTTATAGTGTGTGGTGTTGCCAACTGTCGCTGTGTGTTTTTCTTTCATTTTCAGTGTGTACTATATATGTGTGGTTTGCTATGTGTTCATTTGTCAAGTGTGTGTGTGTGTGTGTGTGTGTGTGTGTGTGTGTGTGTGTGTGTGTGTGTGGTTGGGTGGGTGAGTGGATGGGTGGCTGTGAGTGTTTCTACGTGGGAACGTGTTATGCTTCGTGTGACCGGTTTTTTTTGTGTTATTATTGTAGTGGCTAACGGTATTTAGGAAGATTTATGCAGTGAAATTCCGCTAGCAGAAGTGTTAGGTGTGCAGTTAACTCTTTTGAATCAGTTTTTAGGATTCCGTGCCCAGAGCGGTGAAAAGGGAATCCTCATAGTATTGCTTTGTTGTCCGTCTGTTTGTCTGTCTGTCAGTCCTACTGTTAAAAACTATTTTTCTTAGGAACGGGTAGACGCATGAGGTTGAAATTTGTGTCACGTACTGAGGCCTATGATCACTTGGCATTACAATAAATTGAAGCTTCTAAGTCAATACAGTCAAAAGACAAGGCTACTTATGTCACAGATTTTAATACTTACAAAGACACTCATCAAAGCCTGTAGGGTACTTCCCGTTGATCTACAATGATGAAATTTGGCAAGAAACAAAGTTTCACGGTAAAAGTAAACGAAAAGCTCCGAAACTGATAAATTGTAATTATATCACACCAAAAAATATATTTTTTGTCATTTGTTATCCGAAGTCAAACTTGAGGCTAAAACAATCAGTAGTTTTGCATTGACTGGGTCGCGATGGGAAAAGTCAGACATCAAGCAACGAATGATTTTATCGCTCACATGACGCGTTTCGGAATTTATCCGTTATCAGATACCCAGGAGCAACTGCTGCACCTAGATATGGCGTTTCAAGTTTTATGAGAATCAAACATTCGCAGGCTAGTCTCCTAGATGTTTGGAGATGGAGAAATTCCGAAACACGTCATATGAGCAATAAAGTTATTCCTTGTTTGATGTTTGACTTTCACCATTGCGACCCAGTCAGCCTGACAGGAGAACTACTTTTTTTTATAATAACTGATCGCCTGCCCCTTGCATGACTTTATGCCACATTTATGTAATTGAAATTAAAATATTCTCGAAAATCTTGCAATCGCTGGGAACGATATGTTGCCAGTATTAATGTCGATAACACGCAAAAATGGTCGAGATTTTCGATTCCCAGAACGAATTAACTGTCAGCGTACATAATTAAGCTTGTGTGGAACTCTTGGTGCGTGAGTCTTACTCGTATCTGGCAAATTCTTTATTTAGTTTTACCCCTAAACAAAATTTTGAAATTTAAAATTGTCATTAGTGAAAGGATAAGCTGCCACTTTCCTTTATTCTTTAACAAGACCTTCCTCATTCTTGTATCAAACCATTCGCCGACAACCTACGAAACTTCGTCGGAAAAGTTTGATCCAAACCTTTATATTATTTGTCTCGTCAGTTGTTTTGGCTCGAGTTTCGCTTCCGCTGTCCTCGTTCCGAAGTGTCGGGTAAACACGTCGAAGACGTGCATGGTATGCTGCGGCGTCCTTCCTTCCCGAAGCGCTGAAAGTAATGAAGCCATTCTGGTCGAGTGTAAACGGGATAGGGCCAGGGTGTGGCGCGGACAGGGCGCAGTTTCCGCCCTCGCAGGCAGGCATTAACCCTTCCCGTCCCATCCCCCGGCAGCCCTTCAGCCCTTCGCTCGCCGGCCGACCACATTTTGCAGCGCTCCGAGATGCCTCACTAATACCACTTCATTTAGACGATAAGGCACAGGCGCCGTGCCGGCCGCACGACGGCCGAGAGTGGGGGGGGGGGGGGGGGGAGGGGAGTAGGGGAGGCCGGAGCCTCCTCCCCTCTCTTCTGCCACCCCTTCGCTCTGCTTTCCGGACGGCGAGACGGCGCACTCGGGAGAAGTGGCGGAAGGACGAGGCTAGGAGGGACGAAGAAAAGGAAGAGGAGCAGCAGCGAGTTGCGGCCGTGGAAGAGGCCCGGCGTCCCCGCCCGGCCATGATTGATGGGCATTACATGCCGGCCTAAATACCGTGTAATTTGCAAATACAACGCATAATTACACTTGATTACCGGCGCCCTCTATCCGCCGCCCGGTGCCGGGACTTCACTTTATGATAAAAGATAGAGGAGAGGAAGGAGCGCCGGCAAGGAGGGATGATTAAAGCGTCCGTGATGTACTGCTCTTAGTAACTGGGGGCGGGGGTGTGGGAGGGGGGGGGGGGAGGTAATTAGCACTGGAGCGGGCGGGCGCAAACACGCCAACTGCGCCCCAGACACGCCGCCACAGACGGATCGCGCGCTCGCAACCGCCGCCACCCTCCACGCACGTGCCCGCGTGCAGCGCAGACGCGCCAAATCACGTCGTTTGAGTCCTCGCCTCTGCACGTTCTTCTCTTACTCCTTTTATATGCCCTTCTTTCAGTCGCGACGAGCGGACTGCCTACCGCCTTTCAACAAAAACCAGTCGCTTGAAACACAGCTGGCTTTATTCATATACGACATCTTGTAAACAATAGATTCAAGTGAAAAGATTGCCGAAAGGCTTCGATACAGCACCACATCGCCAACTACTCACCAAAATACGATGTAAGTGAGTAGCCTTTACTTGCGTGAGTGTGTTATCGTGAATACAAACCTGGAAATGTGAACTGACAACCTAAATGAGCTACTGAGCTCAAAGCCACATCACTTACATGAAATTCAAGAGAATCCTGTGTGTGTGAAAACCGATCGCATTCGCAAGCAAATTAATAAGCAAACCAATAATTTCACGCTCAGTGGACTTGGTCAGTGTAAAATGTTTGCAGAAAAATGTAACTATATAAAAAAACAAACCAAACTGTAATGTCGGCCTGTATAAGACTGTAACCTGAAACACACGAAAATTTCTACACTGACATAAGGCCCTCGTAAAATAAAGAAACTGGCAGAACCTACATTGCGCAAATATGAATCTCACCTGCAAAATGGCAGAAGTACTGGCAGAAACAGCAACATAGCAATACTCCACAACAGCTAAAAAAAATAAAAAAATAAAAAAAATCTGTGTTTGGTCCAGGGAAATTGGGTTAATGATCTTCACACAGAATGCCACTGAAATACATGGCGTAACTTTTAAGTACTGAAATTTCAGTTAGGAAGGAATTTATCAAAGAAAACAATTATAGACTCCAATATGAAAATTCATTTAGTCTAATAATTTCCATGATACAGTAAATTAACTTAGAATATCAATCAATAGAATAATTATCAACATTCGACTGTGACGAGGGTGAAGTGTACCAACAATACAAGTGTACAAAAATAAAAATAGACTTTTTGCCTCGTCAGATAATACCTTGTTCTTCATTTCAAAAGCTTTTTTATGTCCGTATGCTATTCAACTATTGTTCTGTCATCATTCCTCCTCGCAATAAATCTGCAACTTACATTGTTCCAAAGTGCGTCTATGCATTACACTGTACACTCAGCGAATCCCCGCCTGCTGCACAGCGCACCTTTCCACTAGTGACTGTAAAAAATCCTACGACTCCACAGTGCTGCCATCGCAGACGCAGATACTGTTGCCTAACAACTGTTTCTCTGACCACAATTCTTCAAATATATCATTTTCCTATACAAATATTAACACATCCAATAACAAAATCAAAAAATAGCCATCTTACAACGATAATACGGAGTATCTTTACAAATATGTAAATGGTTCAAGGAATATCTGAGTTTTTTTAATTTAATCGTATGGCTAGCCCCCCCCCCCCTCCCTCCCCCTGCCCATACACCTCAGCCATTGCTTCCCCAGACCACAGACGGTATTTCTGCCTGCACAGTTTCCAGGATGATCTCAACTGAAATATTTCGTGCGCGCGTTAGCGCAGGAGCTTAGAAGACCGAAAGCGTTGGCGGAGGGCAAACTGGGACACCAATGTTGGGTTAGAATGTGGATTCCCCTAATAAACCGTTTTGTGAACATTAAGCACGACGATGAGACCTTTTGCAAATATTCTTCTGATGACAAAAATTTATATTGATAGTTTATGCTCCTTAGTATAATCACTAGCTATTTGTCGTTGCAGTAGGTCCCATTCTTCGTATTTTCTTGTGTCTCAGAACTCAACAAAGAAGCTGCTTTCTCCGTTTATCATTTATTCGTTGGGCTACATATCCCCTCCACCTCCATCCTATTTTCATGTGTCTTGATTGCGTCTTCTCCCCAATCTTCTCCCTGATCCGTTCCTTGGTTTCTGTCTCTCCTGTATCCAACGTGCTCGATTAACGGTACACGATTTTAAAAGTCCAGTTATCGCAGTCGTAAGTCACAATTGGCAGTACACCTAACTGTATGTAAACTGTCCTTTGCAGAAACATCCGAACGTTGCTTTTGAAAACCTAATATAGTTTACCAAAACCACTCTAGGGCACGTCTTGAGCTGTCTGTCAAGTCACTGTTTTCGATTCCCTAAATACAAATACTCATCTATGGGTTCTATGACTTCATTGTTAACTTCTATTTTCTTTTTCCCAAGTTGGTTGTACATTACGTTTGTCTTTTTAGGTCGAATTTCATACTTGTTCTATTAAGATCCCATTGAAGTTTATCTGGGTTAGAGACGTTCAGAAAGATGATTTCTGCTAAGCAAATACGATTCGTGTATGATCCATCAATACATATTCCAATAGGTCTAAATTGTTGACAGTTTTGCACCAATTTGATCAGCAAGACTATACTTTGCAAGCTACAGAACGTTAAGTCTGCAATGATTTTACTTTGGAATACGAATGAAAGTTTTTGCTTTTTATACATAAATGAAGCGGCTGCCAACCCATTGGTTCATTTGAACTTCATATTTGCTTATTAGACATCGTCCAATTGGAGGCGATATACCATCATATTCCTCCCACTCAGCACCTATCTACCGTACAATTACGTTTGGATCAAACCTTGGGAATAGGAAACATGGGAAAACTTCACATTTTATACGTATAAAAATGATTCAGATGGCTCTAAGCACTATGGGACTTAACATCTGAGGTCATTAGTCCCCTAGACTTAGAACTACCAAACCTAACTAACCTAAGGATATCACACACATCCATGCCCGAGGCAGGATTCGAACGTGCGACCGTAGCAGCAGCGCGGTTCCGGACTGAAGCCCCTAGAACCGCTCGGTCACAGCGGCCGTCTTATACGTATAAAGTCTGTGTAAGCGAAAGAGACATGCAAAGTAGCATAAAAACATTCTCAAACAGAACGGCTGTCGAATCTCGATGGATTTCTTATTCTTTAGCGCAGCAGTAACCAAACTGATTCATTAATTCTTGATAAAATTTACACATAGTTCTCTCAAAGAAAATACCGGTTTTTGTAGTATTTAGAGAAAATTTAGAGTAACTAAAGAGAGAAAGTTATTTAAATTTAGCAAAACCTAGAATATGGCAGAAATGACGCAAAGAGGAAACAGAGGTACTAAGACAAACTGAAGCACAATTATGCATCACGGAGACAAATTAAGAAACAATCACAAAAATTAAACAAGAAGCACAAAAGACCTAAAATATGTCAAAAAGAAAATGAGGGTCACTAGGAAAATCCACAGTATGACACATTTAAATACTGCGTGACACAGACGGAAAACGAAACGACGGGAAAATTTTTAAGTACTAATTACGCCGCAAATTATCAGCAAACCGTGAAAAGCACAGTAAAGGATAACATGATTTGGAATGAGGAACAGTGGCCTGGAAGGCAAATATGAAGGACTGCTCAGCTGGTAGGAAAATTTGCGACACGTCGGTGGCATCACGAAGTTTTGTGTTTTATTCAGCAACATCTATTTTTCTGAGGAAATTCTGTTTTTCAAATGACGGCAGACAGAACGATGAAGGTTACGTATCTACGGGTAACATACGATAACATCAAAATATCTGAGGACAACTACAACATATTGCCTGAAACATATCATGAATGCCAGAGAGATCAGTAATTAAATGGTGAAACAACGATGAAACATGTTTGAATCTGAGAAACATCTTTGGAAAGGTAAACCACTTGTAACCTCCCTATCTAATTTTGCTACAAAATAACTAACCTAGTTACGCGGTTGCCTATCAGATGCTTATTACGATGTTACTATGTACATATTGTAGTGACCACTCGAAACTGGCGTAACGCTGAAATTGGCCTACAGTGGAACAATAAATGATTCAGTCCTTTGGGCGCGAGTTTGTGGTCATTTAAACAAATCTATGCATCTGTGGTACCTAACATAAACAGTGATAACGATTTTCGTCGAAATTTTAACGGAAATGATTTTCATAAAGTTCGTATGTTTTGTGCTGTGCGCAGCACTGTGTTTTACGTGTTACGCACTCTCTGGCAGTGTATAGAGTGATCCGTTTGAGATGTTAGAAAAGGAAAACACTAGAACAGGCCGATAACGTTGTGCTGGTGTCCGAAAGCTGGCTCAGTCTCTACGACACTCAAAAATTTCTCATACCACACAACACATTGACGGCGTTTTTCTAGCGTACCGGCCGGCCGCGGTGGCCGAGCCGTTCTAGGCGCTTGAGTCCGGGACCGCGCGACTGCTACGGTCGCAGGTTCGAATCCTGCCTGTGGCATGGATATGTGTGATGTCCTTAGGTTAGTGAGGTTTAAGTAGTTCTAAGTTCTAGGGGACTGATGACCTCAGATAGTCCCATAGTGCTCAGAGCCAATTGTAGCGTACCGACAATTTTCACTTGACAATCGAGACACGCCGAGCGCACTAAATTGTGCCACTTCCGTACAATGGTGTTTTTGAAATTCGATGTTTGTGCTGTGACTACGCGGTCTGTACAATGTGTTTGTGACAACTAGTGTTTGCACTGTGAATTACGCGCTTTTGGCTTGACTCCGAGAGCATGGTCACTCATTGTTAACTCCCATCATTTTCACTATCATTAGCCTTTCTCAATCTTTCACTCAAACCCTTCGTTAAACAGACTGTCCATTTATTTAGCTAGTCAGTGTATAACGTTATCATATGTGACAGGATACAGGATGACCTGACACATTTTCTTTCTTGCGTTGCAGGTGTGGTTCCAGAACCGGCGCACCAAGTGGCGCAAGAAGCACGCGGCCGAGATGGCGACGGCGAAGCGCAAGCAGGAGGAGGCGGAGGGGCTGGCCGACGCGGACGCCGACGCCGACGCGTCCGACCGCGACGACGACCTGGGCCGCGCCGCCAGCGCCGCCAAGCGGCTGCGCCGCGAACTCGCCGGCGAGGCCGCCGAGCTGGCGGGCCGCCCCT
Source organism: Schistocerca piceifrons (assembly GCF_021461385.2). Taxonomy (NCBI): domain Eukaryota; kingdom Metazoa; phylum Arthropoda; class Insecta; order Orthoptera; family Acrididae; genus Schistocerca; species Schistocerca piceifrons. Next base: position 194,045,213 of record NC_060141.1, read on the forward strand.
GAGCCGGGGCGTCGGCTCCGTCCGACGAGCGCTTCAGCCTGCTCGACGCGTCTCCAGCCCAGTCGCAGAACGCTGGACCTCAAGTTTCTACGGCACCCGTGACGGACAGACCGCTGTTCCAAACTGAGTGGTCCTCAACTGTTGGGAAATATCTACCGTGAAGCATCTCAGAGCCACGTTGTAGCGTAAACAGTCCGCTGATGGAAGTCTCCCACTCGTTGTCGATAACTTCTGTTCAAGATACAGCACACGCAATTTCCTGGTGCTCGAGGCTGAATTACACACACGGAGACATATGGGTCTTTCAGAGAGGAAGCTCTGCATCAGCCATCGCCATACTAAAAGCCCATTATTCGAATGGAGGCTATTTTGGTATGCAGTACTGTGAAGTTCAATGAACTGCAAATATGACTGTTTACTGGCGGCAACTATAAGATAGGAGAATATAAATGCTCGCTGTTACACTGAAAGAATGATAGAAAGTGAAAATTTTTGCATTTAGAAAACCGTTCTACAGATCAAAGAAAACGATTAATACTGTAAAACTGATCTCTAAATTGTAACAGTAACAACGATACGGTGTTCTGACAGACTAAAACGCTATCCAGACACCTGTCAATCTCTCCGTTTGCCAGTATCAAACCACCCTCCGCCATATTACTTATACCAGGGTACTTGTCTGGCAAGATATACAAGAGAGTCCTTGTGGCGTGGGAAAATTGGAGAGATTTGACCATCTATCTAGTTCGAGAGTGGGGTCTGGGTCAAGCTGCCAGCAGAAAACACGAGTATTGACTCTGATTCAGGTCTGGAATAAACTTTTAGTCTGTCAAGACGTTTCAAAGCGCTGTGAAAGATTCATTCTAGTAACTGAACAGTGTTTACAAGCAAAAAGATTCAGGAATTAATTTTTAACATAAGACAGAGATCAATATTCTCGCGATGTTAAGAGTAGTTATACTTTCAAAATCGAAAAAATATGAAGGAAACCAGTACAATTTCACGAAAGCCCGTGCACTCATTAAATAAAAATAAGGGTGCTAATGTTACATACTCCTCTAATTCTATTACTAATAAGAAAGTAGCGCAACTGGTGCTACAGAAGAACAGTACTTCTTTTCCGAGGTCTGTTGTGGTTTCTGCAAGAAATGTCGCTAATTAGTTAGACATTAGCGCTGCAGCAGGGGCTCGTTTCCGTCATGTGCTGCACGTTGTGCTGTTCCTCATGTTCTTGAAGAGTTTCAGCAAGCATTTATCAAGTTTCTTGTACCCGTCAGTATAAAAAGCTGGTGGTTTTGTATGACGCCAGGGGAGTCGTAGTTTCCGGCTCAGCGGTGTCATGTGATGCCTGTGTTAGTGACAGTAGTAACAACGATGTTTGTTAACTGTTCCCAAGGAAGATCGCCACAAGAATGGAAGGAACTGAGGAAGCGTCAGGCACGAATAACTTTTTACGAGCAAGGAGCATAACTGGGACATTTACTTGTTACTGCAATTGAACTGTTGCCTAGATTATAAATTTCTAATTTGCATTTTCACTGCGCATTGTTATGATTTTTCTTTGTAATTGTTGAAGCTGAAATGACGAAACGATGATAAAGTTTTTATTCAACTCATAACTAGAAGTAGAACGAACGTTCGTTTGTAAAGATAATTTTCGAATGACCTCACATGTAATTTATAGTAATGAAATTGATGGTAAAATGAAATATGTAGCCTGTACTATGTATCTAGATCCTGTCATATCTGACACCCCGTTTCGTCAGTTCAGCTGGACCCGTAGTTGGTGTGGAAGTGAACAGACTACACTGCTGCAGGTGCGGCGTGACAGTCTGTATTATTTTTAAAAAGAGGGCGCGCAGTATTATGCAAATGCAACCAAAGAATATGAACCTAGCTGTACATTTTGCACGTTCTAGATTAACCAGTAAGATAGGTAGAAGGCCTAATCAGCGAGAGGATGCATAGCAGGGTGCCCGCGAAGCTATATATGGACTTGTAAATAAGATTATGTATATTGTAAAGTATATCTGCCGCGGCGCGCTGGTCGGCAACAGAGGCGTAGGAGGGAGGGAAGGGGAAAAAAAGGCAAAGGCGGGGAGATTAGGATGGTGTACGGTTCCTGTGGGAAGGAATAAAGCAACTAGTCAGGCGCTGATAATATTACTGCAAAAGCACGTCCCACAGATAGGGCGTATATATTGCTGGCCCCAAAAAATTGGTTTCACAGCTGTGCGCGGGCACTGCGTTTTAAAACAGCGTACCGCGCATTGCGTCGTGGAAGCAGATAGCGACGAATGTGTGCGCCGCCATTAACGTACAGGAAACAAGCGCTCTTCGAATAAATGTTATTTTATCTGTGTAATTAAGTGCATAATTTAAAAATAAGATTATAAATAAAGAAATCTCTACTAGACAGCGTGTGTGTGTGAGTGCAGTGTGTAAATGAGTGTAATGAGTAAATGGCTGCTGAAAATGATATCTGATTTCGAAAAGTAACAACCTTGTACGTGTATACCAGCTAATATACCAATTATTTGTAATATAAACATGTTGCGAATTAGAATGTGTATGATTTAGTACTCTCCCACAATATACCTAAACTCCTCATTCCTCTACCTCAAAAGTAAGCACAGTAATTCATTTTCCAGATTTCTCTGGCAGTTATGATTTTATGACTGCAATAATTAAGTTTTCTGTGTGATACTGTATGCTTAAAAAAGTAGATGACATAAGACGGAGAAAACTGCCAGCTTCAAACAAGGATATGACAGTCAGTGTCAAATCACACGAAATCTACATGAGTCTGCTCGTAAACATTTACCCACGCTAAACGCATATCGTTCTTCCGTTGAGACTTAAAGTCAAACATTTCTACAAGTATTTAGATTTCTATATAAAACTCAAAACGATTAAACTTGAAAACACATACAACACAGTTTATATGACTCAGAGAGGCAGTAGATGAAGGTCGCGTTCCAAAAAGAAAGTAAAAGTTGTATTAGTCCTGTTTCTGCCACGACTACATCGCACAAATTAGTATTTATCAACCAGCCCTATATTGACTCCTACACGATATCATATAACGAGGATCAGGATTTACCGTTCCGTGGACAGTTACATCATTTGGATGGAGTACAACCTCGGACTGCTCAGGATGGACGTACTTAGATTTAGTTACATTTTCAGACAGAGCATTGGGGATTTAAGCTTCGGTCTTCAGATAGAATGGTGCGGCATTGGTTCCTCTCGACAGAAAATGCATTCTTAAGATAAAAAATGCTTCCACCAGTAGTGTGATACTTTACTGGGGGTTTCAAAGGCGGTACAGTGGAACTATTCCTCAAAAAAGCAATTCTGTTACGAAAAATGTTAGAAGTCGCTTACGTAAACGTCAGCTGTATTTCCTTCAGCACAGAAAATTTCCGTGGAAAGTGGCTTAAACCTCCGAGTGGTATGCCATTCAAACGACTTCAAGACCAACACAAAAAAATCTCCGTTTTCAGTAAAGCTTTACCCTGTAATTTCTTATTAGATCTATACAAGGGTTATATCATTGGACTTTCTTCATTCTGATATGATCCTCTGGTGCAAAAATTTATCAGTCAAATATATGTTTGTATTTTGAATATTAATGATGAACATAAATCGCAGTGTTCGTTATTTGACTCTCCTCTGGGCAATGTTCGCGTAGGCTAACAAACATTACAAATATCCCCAAGTACTGCAAAGTTTATCTACCCCAAAAACGAATACAAACGTATTTAACAAGTCAAAAGTTATTCTAGGTGAAAGCGTCAGCGCCTCTCACAACGCATGTATAAAAGATAATAATAATAATAAGAGATAATCTGCAGGAAAGAGAAAGAGAATCGATTCTGCTATGAAAAGGAATCTGGTAACACAAAGCCTTCTGAAAGTGACACTGAGGCTTCAGAAAGAGCAGTTTTAAACAATCTGAAGACCAACTTCACAAACTCAAGCAGCATAAAAAAGAAAATCATGGTTTTAACGTGCCTGCCTAAATCTTAGAGTGTAAGGAAGATAATGCAGGAGTTCAATGCCGCATAATACATGGTACGGCTAGCAAAGCAGCTATTACAGAACGGAGGTGTTTTGGGAAACCCTCATCAAAAACCAGGGAAAAGTCTGCCAGTAGAAACTGTCCACACCTTTTGGTCATTTTATGGAAGTGACGACATAAGCAGCGCCATGCCGGGAGTAATGGATTGTGTTTCAATGAAGGACAGCGGCGGACAGAAAATTAAAGTTCCAAAGAGACTATGTAATTTAAAGGAGGCATACAGAGTTTTCAGAGAAAATTTTCCTAAGATGCCTGCCAGTTTTTTCCAAATTTGCAGAGTTGAGGCCTAAAAACTGTATTCCAGCAGGGCCCTGTGGTACAAACAGTCCGTGTATATGTCATTCACCAAAATTTCAAATTTACGATTGAAAATGCAAGGTTGAACTCAGTAACAAGTGGAGAAACACAAACATATAAAGAGTGTCTTAAAAAGGTTCTGTGTCACCCACCATTAATAGATTGCAGTTGGGAGACTGTAATCTATGCCCTGGGAATAAGGAAATCAAGACTATACTTCAGAAGGCGCTCGAAGAAAAGCTGATAGACTATGTCATCTTCCGACAGTGGATTTCTGCAGACAGATGTAAACTGGAAACATTACAAATATCAAATACAGAGTTCATCAATTTATTTTGCAATAAGCTGTCTATGTTGGTCCGTCATGACTTTATTGCAGAAAAACAAAGTTCAATCATAAAACACATTAGGAAAACGATTACAAAGTTCACCATTCGCTGTGTACTGTGATTTTTCAGAAAACTACTTATTTTTGACGCAGGATGAGGTCCAGATCTATCTCTGGACAAGTCAGCAAGCCACTGTTCACCAATTTGTTGTATAATACAAAGGAGAAACAGAAACAGAGCATCTCAGTTATGTTATTATTTCAGACTGTCTGGAACATAAAACTGTGGCTGTCTACTGCTTACAGAAAAAGCTCATTGAATTCTTGAAAAAGCACCTTGAACCTAAAAAAATTTACTACTTTTCTGATGGCGCTACTGCTCAGTACAATAACAAGAAAACCTTTTTAAATGTATGTTTTCACCAAGCTGAGTTTGGCATAGAAGATGAATGGCATTTTTCAGGAACAGCATATGGAAAAGGGGCTTGCGATGGAGTCGGTGGCACAATCAAGAGGCCGGCAGCACGAGTAAGTTTGCTACATCTATATGACAATCAAATTCTTACACCTCGGCAACTTTTCAACAGGGCGTGGAAAAGATCTCTGGAGTACATTTTGCATTTGCAATTCTAGACGAATGCATAGAGACAGCCACATTTCTAAACAGTCGCTTCAGCAAAGCGTTAACAATTCCAGGGACTCGTTTGTTTCATGCATTCACTCCTGTAGTTTCAGATAAGACAAATGCTCGAAGTTCATTACAGCAGTTGCCACCAAACCCCAAGAAACACCGTCACTGACAGGTATAAATGGATACGTAACTACAGTGTATAACGACAAGTTGTGATAGACACAGCTGTTCGTAAATGTCATGTTGTAAGTAAAATTTTTAAAATGAATTTGGTGATTTAATGCAGAACCTCTACGAAAGTCATTTTTCACACAACACACGAACTTGAAAATTTTGCAACATGTGATCCATGATGATCTCAAAATTAAACTTTCAGAGGTTTTTTGTAATTTTTCCAAATTTTAAAAATATGGCTTTTTTAGAAAATTAAAATCTGAAATTTATTAAATTTTTTAAATTAATTTTTAAACCCCATCATGTTGCATGCCAAATGAAAACCCATCTAAATAGCATTAAAATGACACGTTTTGCTAGTCTGTATCTCATCTGGTTCCGGAGAAAATGGCAATTTACTACTCCAGGATGTAGCAGTTTCTAACGAAAATTTTAAAATTGAAGACTTAACATATTTTTAATTAAATCACAAAAAATGTGTGGTTTTCCTTCATAGCTATATATGGAAACAAGGTACACCTAGTTTCATCAAAATCTGAGAACGTCAAATTTAATCAGTGTGTTGATTTGACACGCAAAGACCCTAATTTATGTTATAATTTTCTGTTATTCTGAAGGATACACTTTAGTACTGACACAATGAAAACTCTCATTCTTAATCAACCTACGACATTCATTGATTTTCATAATGTTCGATAGATCCCGTCAAGGGATCACAAATATGAGATAGCCAAATCACAGAACCTTCAACTATGCACTGGATCAAAGAAAAAAATACGCTATACTACTTAATGCTAGTCAAGATTATGTCAGCTAAATTGCTTAAAGTAAATTGTAAAGAAAGCTGCTGCTACTATGAAAAAAGCTACTATGAGGCACAGACATGTACGCAGACCACGCAGGATAAGTAAGTCTCTAGCACAGAACACCAAAATATCAAAAGTGCAAGGACTGTGTTACGATACGGAAGCAAAGACCAACAATTGCGCTCCGAGCTGCCAGGCAGTGAACTTCGAATTCGGGAAAATATGGCCCGGTAACTGCATTCTGTACTAGGTGATAAAGTATTTTTCATTTGCACTTTACGGGTGGATCTTGTAGTTTTGTGGTAAAGTGTATTTATTTGTAGAACCTAATACTGCACTTTCGACCATGTGGCTGTTATCAAGTCTGGATTACGTTCCTGATTACGACGTTCTTTTGTGTATTAGACTCTTAGAATTGCGTTGTACACCTAATGTTGGTATTATAAGACATGTGTCCTGCCTTTTTGCAAACACACTGCATTTTCTTTTTACCCAAACATATTTCAGCACTTCTGTGCCATCATAAGTGGTTTTTTGATTACTGAAAAACTGTAAGAAGTAAAAATATTTTAGGTTATAATTGATTTAATAAAGTGAGGCCTAAAGAAGGTTTTTGTTCGTTTTGCTTCTTATCTTACCGTGACTTTACATTATGTGGTTTTGCAGGACCAACTCTATAGCGTCCTGCACTGACAGCTTGCCATCTGAAAACCAAACGATTAAATGTAAATTTCATCGGCCATTTAACACAGCCCTTGATTTTAAAAAACGTGATTTTTTGCGTGTCAAAATGTTTTGCATATATGTTTGCTACTAATCACGTTTTGTTGTGGTTATGAATGAAAAGGAATACATAGATAAAACATTAGTGTTTCTGAAGGACAACAATATCATCAAACTGATCAGTGACCCAACAGCAAAATGTCAGAGAAACATCCAAAAACACTAAAAAACATCAAAAATACATTCTGGAAAGGCCAGACAAAATCAATAATACAAAAATATCCGAAGGCACCCACTCTAAAAGCCGTACCAAAGGTGAACAAAGATCATACTCCATTAAGGTCGGTTATCGACTTCAGAAATCCTCCATCATGCCACCTAGCCCAACATACACACACGTTAGTATAGGACATATACACTTTTGAAAACAACAAAACCTAAAGAACTCAATGCAACTGGTAGTGAGAATGGAGAACATAGACATACCAGACACAGCAAGGCTCGTATAATCTGATGTCACATCAATGCACACTTTTGTTCCAATTAATGAAACAATCAACATACAAAGCATAAAACAACAAGGAAACACACCAGTCTCACACATTAATGAAATAGCAACCATACTCAAGACCATAACAGCACAAAATTACTTTATGTTCAACAAATAATTTTATTCCCAACATGAGGGACTGCAGACGGGATCCCCAATAAGTATCCTCCTAGCCGCCGGCCGGAGTGGCCATGCGGTTCTAGGTGCTACAGTCTGGAGCCGAGCGACCGCTACGGTCGCAGGTTCGAATCCTGCCTCGGGCATGGATGTGTGTGATGTTCTTAGGTGAGTTAGGTTTAAGTAGTTCTAAGTTCTAGGCGACTGATGACCTCAGAAGTTAAGTCGCATAGTGCTCAGAGCCATATCCTCCTAGCCAACATATTTATGAACAACTTGGAGAACAGGATCTTCACATATTTAATAAGACCAAAAAAATACGAAGTCATACACTATTATGTCGATGACATAATATGCCTAGCTGATGAACCACACACACATATATAAAACAGCTACACAAGGAAATGAACAACTTACACCCAAAAATTCACTTCACATTAGAAACAGAAACAGACAACACACAAAATTTCCTGGACCTCACCGTATGAAAACGAACAACACCCATGATTTCACAATATTCATGAAACCGACAACCACAAGCATCACCATTCACGATCTGTTGAACCACCCGGTGGCACACAACCAAGAAAGCTTCAGATTCTTGCTCAACAGATTGAACATAACACCCGTAAGCAAACTGAATTACACACAAGGGCTAAACACAATAAAGAGATAGCAGAGGAAAATGGTTACAAACCACACATGATAGAGAAATCAAACCAACAAATTTGTAAACAGAGAAGGAACGAAAGCATAACATACACACAAAACCTTACACAATACAGAGCAACACAACATACAAACAATGACCACATGCAAGACACAACAGTACAACAACACACACAAAACAAAATCGCACATACTCACCTATAATAACAAAATTCTCCACAGAATAGACAACATATTGAAGAAACGGGGACTTCAAATAGGGTACAGGACAGACAACACAACACAGAAAAAAATTCAGGACACAGGAGACACCCACAGATAAATTCAACAGGTCAGGAACATATGAGTTCATATGCAACACTTGTCAGTAAGTATACACAGGACAAACATGCAGAAACTTTAAAACAAGATATTCAGAACACCTCAAAGCCCTAAAAAGTAATAGTACCCATAGCACATTTGCTGACCACCTAACAGCCCATAACCACCACCCGACTACAATAGAAACAGATTTAAAAACACTGACATCCAGCCACAGCTTATACCACATACTGACAGTGGAAGAGAACTTGCACTTACAGAAGGCAAGAGCAGAAGGCAAACAAGTTATAAATGAAATCACTATACTCTGTAATGACACATTATTTAACATAGTAAAGTAACTTTCAGAAAAGGCAACATAAACAGCTAAAGGAGCTCTCACACACACACACACACACACACACACACACACACACATCAAGAGAGAGAAAAGTACACAAAATTCAAATTTGGCGCCAGATTATCTAGGGAAAAAATGAACGCGGACGGGGACGGGGTTAGGAAACACAACAGAGTGCTCATCGCATCTTGCGAAGTAAAAAGGCATTTATAAATAAATATATTACGTTAATATATGTATGCAGTGTCTTGGAATCCAAAAGAAGAAGAATCAGTGACAACAATACGTGAGTAGTAACAAACATATATACGCAAAACATTTTTACACGCAAAAAATCAAGTTTTAAAAAATAAAAAGATGTGTTAATTCGCCGATGAAATTCACACTTACATCGATTGGTTTTGCAGATGACAAGCTATCAGTGCAAGACCCTATAGAGTTGGTCCTGCAAAGCCACATAAAGTAAAATCACGGTAAAAAGCTAAAAGAACAAAAACTTGCTTTAGGCCTTACTCTGTTAAATCAATTATAAACTAAAATATTTTCACTTTTTACATTTCCTTAGTAAACAAAAAACCCACTTATGAGGGCACAGAGATGCTGAAACATGTTTGGGTAAAAAGAAAAAGGAGTGTGTGTGCAAGAAGGCTGAACACATATCCTCTAATTTAACTGCAAATGCTTAAAGAAAGGACGAGAGCTGCAGATTGAAAAGACGAGTAATGCTAGTAGTCTGCCTAATTTTTGCTCTCACACATATTACTGTGTGGAGTAAGTTTCCATATCTGTTTTTACTTCATATGAAATAGTAGCTGGTTTCGTACCATGGTGTTCTGTGGAGCATGTCTGTTTGTTACTGCTTACCAATCCGTATGTGAACTGCTCTATTTAAATGTATTGGAAGTATACTGCTCGTAGTCTACATTGTTTTTGTTCTCATCCGTTTTTCTCACTCTCGCACTTAATGGAGGCCACCGAAATTTTCCTTTACTTCTGCTACAATATACTGTTTGTAGCACCCGTTAATAACGTGTCAAAACATTTGCATAACTAGTATCGCATTTTTAACATTTGCAAGGAACTATGTCGAGTCAGCAAGACTGCCAAGCATACTCATCTACATCTACATCCAAACTCTGCAAGCCACTGTGAATCCCATGATATTCAGTGACAAGAAGTAACACCATTCAAAGCAGAATTACATACTAACTCTGTGACAAGATGTAATGAAACTGAATGCTGATACTGTCAAAACATGCTAACATGGAGTTCAGCATTAAAAAAAAGTACGGAAAATGGTTGCAAACAAAAATTAATTAGAATAAAAGCAATATACTTAACAAGCATTTAAATCGAGCAGTTCACGCACAGATTCTTAGGCGGTAAAAAATACGCAAAAGTCCAGAAAACACCATGCTTCTGTTTTGCGTTTAACAAACTCAAAATGGAATCATTTACCAAAGCCCTATTACGGATGCGAGCGGAACTTAATCACAATACTAGCAACGTATTTACAGTGCAATTCAAAGAGTACAGCACACACGAGCAGTCGTAATCAGAAGCACAATGTTTTGAAACCAGAGTCTGCTTACTACGAAACGAAAACAAACAGGGAACACAAAAAATCAAGCAATAAGAAAGCAACATAATTGTATATGAGTTTCAGCTCCGTGGTCACCACAACGATCTTCCACCATATTTCCTCGCTCACACACCAGATACGTACCGTTTCACGGAGTTAGTACAAAATAAAATGGTTAATTTGCAATAAATCTGCCGCAAAATGGTAAGTATTGACAGTTCGGAGCTGAAAACGCAAGCTGCTGTACATGAAAAGTCTTAGAAAAAACTATCAGTTTTTTTAACATGGTGGGTTACATGCCAATGAAGCCATCTTAGTAGTGACTGATGATGTGATGTAACCTTAGAAATACTCAGTCGCCATTGCCACATTTTATTTACTGTTTATACAGAGTACTAATAGAAGTTTAAGATTTTCCTCGCTCTCCTCTGTAGGCAAACTGATTTACTATTACCACGGCATATCATCGGAGTAACGCAGTATTAAATGACGCCACATTCAAAATCCTGAGATGGCTGCGAAGACCCGCAACCCTTGGACTCATATACATTACTCGGAAGGCAAAATACATCGCTATACTGCTAATACACAAGAGCTATCAAATTTGTGTGATAATGAAATTAACTGAGAGTGACTGGTTCACCATCTTATTAATTAAGTGCTCTATTCTTACTTCCAACTACGCGAGAAATGAAAGTATCTCGTTTGACTCTGTAAATTTACACATGGCGCACTTCAGCATGTTGACATAACGAATGCGCATACCACTTAAATTTGATTTTGTTACTTTCGAGAAAATATTAATTAATTAATTAATTCCTATGCATTACGCAATTTTCCCTGCACGTTATTCCCTACGTTTTTATTTGCTGAAAGAGAAAAATTACATCACCGTCAGGTCCGCGATTTAACTTTAATACGCTTATCTCTCTTGACGATGGTCAAAGATGGATCGTTGCAGTTCCCTGTTTTATGCTTTGATAGTATGTAGCGGCATACATCTTCAATTTAACAGCGAAGCAGTTCCACTCATTAACTAATTGTGGTAACAGGTAATTTTAATTTCAGCCAGAAGTCATTTTTCTTGCCGAAGTATGTCCCTGTAAGTTTGAAACAGTTGGCGTAAGATTGTTGGTAACTGGAGGTGACATACGTGTAAAAATCACAGAAATTAAAACTGACAAAACTTTCATAGTCCCCATTGTTATCTTTCGAGTAACGCTACGAAATTTATTGCACTATAAATCCACACACAAAATCTAGGCCCTCCTTACAAACAGTTCTGTCTTATAAGCAATGCAACTTTTACCTCAGAAACATTTTCTGCCTTCACACCATAGACTGAATTGTGCACATCCTCCGTTATCCACGTACTTTTTCGTTGATTTCACACCGTATTTTATTACCCTTTTAATACCTCTAAGCAGCACGAGACTTTTCACGTAGGTACTGATTCACTTCCCCTGAGATTTCCTTCACCAACGTACACTTTTTTCGTAACTTCCAGATATTTTTCAAAGTTCGTGAACAGAACTCTATGTTCCCACTGCCAGCGCCGCAGCCGCAAAACAGAACACTACTTTTAATCTAACCTTCATTTATTTTACTCAGACAGATTAATTAGTGGTAAATTCTCCTTGGACAACGCTATTAGTTGAAATACATTATTTTGATACAGCATGTACGAAATTCAGCTCACAAACGCAGTTTGATATCTACAGCATTTTTTTTGTTTCAACAAACTATTTTTTCTTTTTACAACGTAATAGTGAAAATCACAATTGTTTGTATTATACACTGAATTACATCACAGGCTACACATGAAACTACACACGTAAACAAATCACAACTTACACTGTACATCATGCTTTATTCATAATAAACATAACACTCTTTCCGATAAACTGGTCACGGATTCTTGTTAGAGCTTGTCTTGCGCAACGATGATTCATTCTCAAGTGTGTATGACACTGCACATCCACAATAATTTATAGATGACGTAGTTTCGCGAAGAATATAATAAAGTCTGGTGCAAGAATTACGAAAAAGGTATACTATGTCTTGCAAACCCTAACTTACCACAAACTGCATACTGTAATTTCATCAGGAGACAAGTAGGGGTAAGAAATTTAATAGACGTTTTCGAGATCATGCTTACAATTCGCCATGAAGCTATCTGCAATTTCAGTTGTATGAAGATAATTTAAAACCTTGTCATATCAACAGAATCTTCTGTCGGTTCTTGGTAGAACAACATTATAATAAATGAAAAGCACCAGTTTGCTGGACATGAACGCAGCTAGAGGTTGCAGAATTCAGACTCTGCATTTGCTGAGCATGTACTGAGTGAGGGTCACAACTAACAGCCAGTGTCCCATGTACTTCACTTAGTAAACAAAGGCCATAAACACAACCTGTTGGAAGTCCTGGAAATTAACAAACATCTTTCTCACAGTCCAGATCTCATCCTAAATGACCAGACACAGCTCAACACTTCCCCTCTCCTAAACTTCATATAATCATCTTTGTTGTTCATTACTTCCCAAACTCTCTCTTCCAACATATTGCCATTTTCCTTTATTCATTAAGTTGTTTTGTTTTGTTGAAATTGTCTTTGTATTCCACATAGACTGTAGTTTCAATAGTTAAGGCTTTCTTTTAACTGGTACTTGTATTACTGTCCATGTTTTACACCCCTTGTAGTTGTCTCATCAAATACTGTTCATATTTTACTTTGCTCATTTATTTAATGAAAACTGTTACACAGCCACTGCTTTGATTATATTGTTAATGTTAAAATGCAGTACCACGGCACTCTCAGACTGTAGGTTCCCTCAAAGACTTCGATTTTCCTGCATTTAATTATTTCTGTTTATCTTATTGATATTGCTTAAGTTCCTTATGTATTCTGTAGTTATATTGATAACTGTCTCTTCTTTTAACTGGTTGTGTATCACTCTCCATGTTTCATACCTCCTGATGCAGCCTTGTCTAGTACTAATTTTATTTTATTTTATTACTTTTGTTTATTAGTAGAAACTGTTACATAGGCATGCTATTCCTATTTTGTGCTAAAGGTTTTCCTGTCTACTCCATTGTCATTTATGTACTGTTCAGTTTTTACTTTTTCATTGCAAAGATGTTACTTACTGTATGTTTCTACTTCAGTCTAGATGTGTTACTTCTCTTCCAATGTTGTTTGCTAACATTTAACTTCTTTGGTGATAATACTCAGTAAATGTCTGAAGATGGTCTTGTAAGCCGAAAACCGATTAACAATGAAAGTAACATTGTAGAACAAAAGCAAACTGGTGCTTTTCATTTATTAAAACCTTGTCTTTGATCTTTTTTCGGCAATCATTTTGAGAATTTATATATATGATGGTTAAGAATATTCTAGATTTTGCTCTCCATTAGGTCAGGCCTTAAAAAATGCTCAAGTCTCACGCTGTTCGCAACATTACAATGTGATTACATTCATCCGTCAATTTCTTTGTCGACAGTCAGCATAAATGCATACATATTACGCTTTCAATATGGAAGCAGAAAGCCCATCAGTATTAACCAAATGGTTCAAATGGCTCTGAGCACTATGGGACTTCAACATATTAGGTCATCAGTCCCCTAGAACTTAGAACTACTTAAACCTAACTAAACCTAAGGACATCACACACATACATGCCCGAAGCAGGATTCGAACCTGCGACCGTAGCGGTCGCGCGGTTCCTGACTGAAGCGCCTAGAACCGCTCGGTCTCTCCGGCCGGCCCCAGTATTAACCAGCCATGGCTTGTTGACATACGGCGGTATTGTTTTCTGTTCCCTGAAACTAAAATGATCGATACGACTCGCAGAAAATTACAAGTTGCACCTGAAACGTCCCCTTTGAACAATTATACACGACTGTCCTTAAACTGACATACAATATTTTTAGCGCAACACAATCTGAGTTTCAAAAATCCCTACAAAAGAATGGCCCTGACTAACATTAACCTATACGTTTCACAAATCACTTACCTCACAAAAATCTTGGTTACTCGAACTACTGCAATACAGCGAGCACCACTACTGCCGGCTAAATAAAAGATTCAAACTACGGAAGGCACTAACTACTGATAGGGATAGTTAGCAAATGAAAGATATTAATAGAGAACAAACAATGTATTTACCTTAATATCATCAAAAGTCATAATATATATAGGAGTTCATAACATCCATTCTTACAAATATCAAAACTCCGCCATTTCTCTCTCCACATCCATCACTGCTGGCGGTTCACCTCCAACTGCGCAACGCTACGCGCTGTTCACATCCAGCTGCCCAACACTACAATGGCAGACAACAATGCAAACTAGCCACAGACTGCACACAGCACAGCCAGTGATTTTCACACAGAGCGCTACGTGGCGTTACCAATAAGAAAACCTAAACACCCTACTTACACACCTTCATAGTAATTTTTCTGAGTCATCAAGTCTTCTGACGGGCCTGATGCAGCCAGCCACGAATTCCTCTCCTATCGCCAACCTATTCATCTCAAGAGTTAATCATTCACACCACATCATCAATTACTTGTTGGATATATTCTAATCCCTGTCATTCCTTACAGTTTTTACCCTCCGTAGCTCCCTCTAGTACCATGGAAGTTGTCCCCCTGATGTATTAAGAAGTCTCTTATGATACTGTCCCTCAGTGTTTCTCATATGTACACTCTTTGACATAAAATTCGACCGGCGGCCGACCGCTGCAGAGACTAAGTCCGCGCCGATCGCAACATGGGACAAATAAACTGACCACCTCGCTAATTCTGTAAGTCCTGCTATCTGCACAATCTGGCAACACTGTAGACTGCGGCACTTCCTGGACGCAGTCTTGTCCGATGTTAGAGAAAACGTAATCGGTCTATGTCCGTGGTCTAGTGGTAGCATGAGTTCCTTCTGTCTACGATGTCTGTGCATCGATACCAGATGGGGTAAAACATTTTTATAGCCTCTTCGGTCTGAATGGTGAAGACGTGAATTTAATGGTAGCGCAGATTCAATCTATTTTACTTTCTGACATACCGATAACAAAATTTTATCCAGTAAGCATTTTGCGGCAGATTTCTCGAAGACTGTCCTCCTCTGGACGCCGTATGCGGTAAAGCTCCGGGATACACTTCCTGGCTACCGGCAGCGGCCGTGGCGACAGCAGCGACGGTGCACTCCTCCGTTCTTTATCGAAAGCGCCTGCTATCGCTCATCGCTTTTGATAATTTAAAACGCATTATTATTTTTAATTGTTGCTCCACAGAAAATTTCTACGATTTCCATTCACACTCGAAAGCAACGGAGATCACTCTGTTACATTAATCGGCAAGAGCTGAGTATGGCCCGAAATTAATTTTATAGACTGGGACGAAATTAAACCAACACACTACATTCGATGAATTTATAAATGTTTCATGCCTCGCTTCTTTTTCTTCCACAGTCAATTATTTGTGCAACTTTTGGCCAATATTCGGATGTTTTCGTCAAGGCAGAGTGAGCTTCTGTGGTGTAAAGTGTATTACCGTTTCTGTATCACCCTTGTGGTAAGTCTATGCGATAAACTGTGTCAATACCTTGCAATGCATGCTCTGTAGCAGTGCAGGAACACTTCATATTTCGAGTTCCATGTATGGGTTGATGAAGTATTTAACGTTGATCAGAAGTCATAGTTAATGTCATCAGATTTAAACCAGAAAGAGTTATTGTTTTTGAGGTTTCAGAGAACGGAAAGGAATTGCCAACGCCGGTGACAGAAGAACTCTACAGTTAAATGCTATTGCAAAAATTTAGAAGAGAGAAAGTATATTAATCAACATGTTCACTTCATAAACAACCTCCTCATGTTAGACCTATATGATGAACAAAGCTAAAATTCGTATCGTTGACAGTCGGTTTGAATCTTTTCCGAAACTAGTTTATAGTGAGCACCTTGGCATTTGCAAAGTAGACATCCGTGAAATTAACATAATTTACTAAGTCGAAATTGCACGAAGATTTGTGTGTAAAGGCATTCCTCAGATTTCGTGCAAGGAATTTTCACTAGCAGTTTGCAACTCCATTAACTAAAATGGAATATAAAAAGTTTGTGTTCAGCGGCTTTCTGCCAGATTGGGACTATCATCTCATATAGAACTACCATCGCAACGCATAACGAAACCACTGAGCTAACGACACACTGGCCATAACAGTCGTACTATAGACATTGCGATATTGCCTGAGCCTCAAAGCGCAACATTAAACACACAAACAGGTGTTACATATGTGAAGAACGCCGTTCGTGGAGTCCAGAAATTAAATATACTTTCTAAGTGTCTCGTCTTACAGTGGGTCATATCGTATGATTCTTCGATGTGAAATACGAACGCCATTTGAATTTAGCGAGGTAATATCGGGCTACAGCCGGAAGTAAATGCACTATCACAGTGTTGACAAATATTTGCTACGACGCTGCCTATTCTCAGCTCTCTTACGAGGCAGCTCTTCAGCAAAAAGCTTGTCGTGATTGTCCGATACGGTTCTTCACAGGGGAGACGCGCGCACACGTTCGGTTTTTATGCGGCGTTCTCTCCTAATAGTTTCTGATGTCGCCTCGGGGTCTATGTATACATTTGAGGCATTCAGTTATCATTAATCCAGAATGATACAAGTTTCAGCTTCCGGCGTGGGAGAAGGCTGTTGACAACTGACAATATATCATTTCAGCGTAGGAAATCCAAACGGATGATTCAGTGATTCTCATTCAGCTTAAAGCATGTAAAATAATTTTCCGTAACGTTCATAATCATCTCAAACTACAGACGAAGTAATAATACATCTTAAGCTTATTTGAATTGAATATAATGAAAGATATCAAACGCTTTACACCTTGATGTCGAATGTGTCCACGTGCAATCTTTTGCAGCATACACATAGAATGTCACGATTACCGCGAGAATGAAGAAATATGTTGGTAAGGATGGAAGCAAAAAGAGACACAGTCAACAAATATTCAATTCCTCAGGGTATTCATTTCATTTGAGATTTAAGAAGAGGTAAAGCGGAATATTACTTTCGTTAACACGAAAGATATGTCGCACATATGGATAACGAGGAAGTCTGCGTCTTCATACGTTTCCTCCTTGAAATCTGTATGCTCTCTTATATACTAAGTAGACTGATCATTGTTTCCATAACGTTATCCTCTTGTTTGGCCCCTAAACGATCAGTAGATTCCAAACGCATGTCTCTGCAAGAAAGTAGTTGTTTGAACCCTTCCTGTGTGTTTTTTTGCTTGGAAATCATGAAGCAGACCACTCTGCCTCCCCCCTCCCTCCCCCCTTGAGGGTTAGGCCTCAAAACTAAACCGTTTTTTTTAATCCAATGGCATAATTTATTCAGACTGCATAAGCACAAAACTATCAAACAGAGTCTCCCATTTACAGTTGCAACACTTTAACCAACAGCTGACCCAAGTGTGATCCACGGTCGTGGTCTGAAATTACGAGCTCTCTGCTACTGTGGCAATGTCCGTACTATATTTTCGATCCCACGGCACCAGTTTTTCTGGTAACACTGTGTTAAATGAACAGGAGTAGTTGCAGAGTTGTGCCAGCGTATCTGTCCTCCCATTGTTAACCTTATGTATCTCACTTCTCCTGTAGTGTTGATCACGAGGTGCCGAAGTAAAGGAGTGTATTCTGCATGACGTAACATTCAGTATTCGCATCTTTCATTGCCACTCTTCATGTGCATCGATACCAAACAGGGATGTGAAAATTCTTGCGAGTGAGAGACTGTCAGTAATAATCGTAATAAGAACCAACAAATAATGAGTGAAGTTTATTGCAAAGCAGAACGAGAATGGCTGTGAAAATAAAAATCTATAAAAATACGTTGATCGTTAAGTTGGCACAATGCAAATATCTTCTTAGCATTTTATTACTGAATTTAGTTCTGGGTGTTTGCAAAGAAAAAGGAAAATTCGGTACTTCTCGCTAGAGTAATATAATGTGAATCAGCAACTACGCTTTCCTTAGAACACGACTCAGACAGGTCCCCAAGTAGCTACCAAGGCATTGCTGCATTCTGAGTCTGACATTGCTCTGATGACGGTTAATGCAGATAGTTCCGATTATGTAATACAGGTTAGTTGCTAGGATCGTAATTTTAAATTTGCGATGTGAAGACAATCCAGATTACTCATCAATATAAAAAGATAATATTATGGGAATTGAGCATGGTCCCTTTTCCACTTCCTCTTTTCCACCCGTTATAGGCCCTTTGCTGGTATTCTTTCCACCAGCGTCTAGCTATTCTTGCCGGTACCCCATACGTGACACGGCCACTCGCAGCGTGTGACGTGATGAGCAGTGTGCCCAGTCACGTGGTGTTTGTGTTGACGAAACAGGAACACTACGGCAGCCACTGTGATGTAGAAATAGCAGTCGGTCTTGACCAACATCACATCACTCGACTACCCAGAAACTGACTCCCATTCTCAAATCCAACGAAACTAGTGAAATCTATGTTACCCAACTTTATATCATCACAAATCACCCTTCCCATACGTTAACAGACTCGAAAGCATTCATGAAATGAGTTTTTCGAAAAGCATAAATCACTTCTGCATCTTGTGACGTAAAACATGGGCATTGTACTACCCACAGTGTTGTATTCCAGGTCTTGCTGCCTGCAGGCCCTTCTTCAGAAGTGGTCTCTTGTATTTTCGAATCGATGCTCAAATGATTTGATGTTCTACATCAAGTCAGAGCTTTATGTTTGTCTAACTTACGGTGTGACTAACACAGGATATAACGCTTTAGGAAATCTCTAAGGTAGGAATCAATGAGAAAAGTTGGAAAACATTTCAGTGCGTCATCAAGGAATGGACTGAAATTAAAATTAGTGATGGCCGCAAGCGAAATGCTACCTAACGTGACCAGGCATTCTATCAATTACACGTTGGAAATAGTTCCCATATGAGTACACTGAAGCTTTTGTGTCAAGATCACATTTTGGTCTATCAGGAACTAAATGCGACGTAAACTGGTCTAACTTCACGGCACTACATCAAACCCACCCCACCCTCGTTATGGTCAACTTGCTCCTCTTAATATTATTTTCTTTCATTCGGTCTGGAGTGTGCTGCAAATTGAAAGGCTCGTTCAGCTGTTCTGAGCGCTTTTATAAGCACAGTTTCCTGATTGCATCGCGGTAAACATTACATGTAGATGTTATTTCTCTATCCTTGGTTTACAGCTTTTAATAAAAGGTTAATGAGCAGTAGTAAAATTAAGTAAGGCTAATCGGAGGAAATGAGACGATGGTAGTCGTAGGCGTGGTTTCCCGTGTGGACAGCAAAATAACTGCTGCAGCAGAAGTAAGAAGGATATGAAATGTTGTCTGGAAATGGAAACAATAACTTTATTCAAAAAGAAAACCTGCTACATCGGAAAATTAATTCAGATATCAAGGTGTATACTCCGAAAGTATTTCTCTCATTTGCTGCTGTTATTTGATGATGTAGGTAAGAGTCGGTAAGCATGAACAGTGGCAATAAATGGGCTTTAACCATGATATGAGTCACAGACGTGGGAATATTACTCAGAGGGTTAACAATTAGATTTTCTGCTCTTTTTAGACATGTAGGCATACAGCCATATCTGTCATTCGGATTGCATTGTATTCCCATCCGTTCGTGAAGAATTTCTGCTAAGAAAACGGAATCTTCTTGCCACTAACATAGTCAAGGACTCACGACGTCGTACGCCTTATTTGGCAACTGTGTTGGTATGAGAATGATTTGCGGCTGTGGGACGGTGTTTTATCTGCTACATCCATTTAATATTTTCTTGTCATATCGATCAAATATTGTGAATAATGACCACAGAAGGAGTGGTTTTGAGTTAGGAAACGTATTTCAGTTCAAAATGGTCGCTTCATGCAAGAGGTGGCCCTACTCTCAATGTTTCACGTTGCGAGCTGTATACGTCAGCAACGATTATGGTAAGGGCAGTATTTACTACTGTGAGAACAAGGCACTGCTACAGTAAAGTGCTCAATTAACATAACTATAGCTTTTTTCCATTAGTTCCAGTTTTTCTGCAAAAGCTTTATCTTATCAATTCCTTCCGCTACTGCTCTTTTTTAAGTTCTACTGCCTAAGGGACCAAACTGCTAGGGTCATCAGTCCCTAGACGTAGAAACTACTTACACTAACTAACTTATTCTATGGACAACACACACTTCCATGCCCGGGGAGGACTAGAAGCGCCGGCGGAAGCGGCCGCGAAATCTGTGACACGGCGCCCCAGCCAGCGTGGCCACGACGCGCGGCAACTGCTATTCAAAAGGTCACAACTGAGAGACTATTCCAAACCCTCCGATTCATGTGTGTTCTGGAAACCTCTCTGGACTTGCGACAGTAGTTTTCACAGCGAATACCAATTTACATCAACAACAAAACAAGACTAACCCCCGGAACAGACTAGAATTAACTGTCAGTGACACGAATTTGCTTTGTTTACACCGCGCGACCGCTACGGTCGCAGGTTTGAATCCTGCCTCGGGCATGGATGAGTGTGCTGTCCTTAGGTTAGCTAGGTTTAAGTAGTTCTAAGTTCTAGGGGACTGCTTACCTTAGAAGTTGAGTCCCATAGTGCTCAGAGCCATTTTTTGTGTTGTTTACATCATCTCGGTGTCAAACAAGCAGGTAACAGTTACTGAAGCAATAAACGAGGTTATTATTGATGTACTAACTATAGCAGCTATGAACATAAAAACGTATGAAAATGCACATCAGCGCATTTTCCCATTGTTTCCTTTCTTCTTCAGTAATCTATTACATTCATTGTGAATCCGCCAAATGATTTCGATGTGTTGGCTTATATCCATAATACCACCTGATATTCTAGTCATGTATAACAAATTTCACTGAAGCTGATCAGTAGAAGTACACAATTCATTCGTAGAACTCAGCGGTGTAATGTGCTATGTGGTTGGCGTCTGGGAGCGCAGCACCACTAGGGCTGACAGAAACAGGTTGTAGATAGCAGTGAGGCCTTTCTGATCTGTCCAATGCTTTCATCATATTGCTACTGTTTTTGGTACTTGGAAGACCTTTCGAAAGTGTTGAGCACGCCTGTGGTCATTCACTCTCTTTCAGCATTGTTGGCGTAGAACAATGCTCATTTCCCATAATTTTGTCTTTTGACTTTGACGAGTAATCTGCATAGTCATCACGTTAATGTGCCATCTACATCGCAAATATAATATTACGGTCCTATGAACTAACCTGCAATAAGTTTTGTATTACATAATCGGAACTATCTGCATTAACCGTCATCAGAGCAATGTCAGGCTCAGAATGCAGCAATGCCTTGGTAGCTACTTGGGGACCTGTCTGAGTCGTGTTCTAAGGAAAGCGTAGTTGCTGATTCACATTATATTACTCTAGCGAGAAGTACCGAATTTTCCTTTTTCTTTGCAAACATCCAGAACTAAATTCAGTAATAAAATGCTAAGAAGATACTTGCATTGTGCCAACTCAACGATCAACCTATTTTTATAGATTTTTATTTTCACAGCCATTCTCGTTCTGCATTGCAATAAACTTCACTCATTATTTGATTGTTCGTATTACGATTATTACTGTCATTCACTCGCAAGAGTTTTCACATCCCTGTTTGGTATCGATGCACATGAAGAGTGGCAATGAAAGATGCGAATACTGAATGTTACGTCATGCAGAATACACTCCTTTACTTCGGCACCTCGTGATCAACACTACAGGAGAAGTGAGATACATAAGGTTAACAATGGGAGGACAGATACGCTGGCACAACTCTGCAACTACTCCTGTTCATTTAACACAGTGTTACCAGAAAAACTGGTGCTGCGGGATCGAAAATATAGTACGGACATTGCTACAGTAGCAGAGAGCTCGTAATTTCAGACCATGACCGTGGATCGCACTTGGGTCAGCTGTTGGTTAAAGTGTTGCAACTGTAAATGGGAGACTCTGTTTGATAGTTTTGTGCTTATGCAGTCTGAATAAATTACGCCATTGGATACAAAAAAAACGGTTTAGTTTTGAGGCCTAACCCTCAAGGGGGGAGGGAGGGGGGAGGCAGAGTGGTCTGCTTCATGATTTACAAGCAAAAAAACACACAGGAAGGGTTCAAACAACTACTTTCTTGCAGAGACATGCGTTTGGAATCTACTGATCGTTTAGGGGCCAAACAAGAGGATAACGTTATGGAAACAATGATCAGTCTACTTAGTATATAAGAGAGCATACAGATTTCAAGGAGGAAACGTATGAAGACGCAGACTTCCTCGTTATCCATATGTGCGACGTATCTTTCGTGTTAACGAAAGTAAAATTCCGCTTTACCTCTTCTTAAATCTCAAATGAAATGAATACCCTGAGGAATTGAATATTTGTTGACTGCGTCTCTTTTTGCTTCCATCCTTACCAACATATTTCTTCATTCTCGCGGTAATCGTGACATTCTATGTGTATGCTGCAAAAGATTGCACGTGGACACATTCGGCATCGAGGTGCAAAACGTTTGATATCTTTCATTATATTCAACTCAAATAAGCTTAAGATGTATTTTTACTTCGTCTGTAGTATAGATGATTATGAACGTTACGGAAAATTATTTTACATGCTTTAAACTGAATGAGAAACACTGAATCATCCGTTTGGATTCCCTACGCTGAAATGATATATTGTCAGTTGTCAACAGCCTTCTCCCACGCCGGAAGCTGAAACTTGTATCTTTCTGGATTAATGATAACTGAATGCCTCAAATGTATACATAGACCCCGAGGCGACATCAGAAACTATTAGGAGAGAACGCCGCATAAAAACCGAACGTGTGCGCGCGTCTCCACTGTGAAGAACCGTATCGGACAATCACGACAAGCTTTTTGCTGAAGAGCTGCCTCGTAAGAGAGCTGAGAATAGGCAGCGTCGTAGCAAATATTTGTCAACACTGTGATAGTGCATTTACTTCCGGCTGTAGCCCGGTATTACCTCGCTAAATTCACATGGCGTTCGTATTTCACATCGACGACCCATACGATATAACCCACTGTAAGACGAGACAGAAAGTATATTTAATTTCTGGACTCCAAGAACGGCGTTCTTCACATAAGTAACACGTATTGCGTTTTGAGGCGCAGGCAATATCGCAATGACTATAGTCCGCCTGATACGGCCAGTGTGTCGTTAGCTCAGTGGTTCCCTTATGCGTTGCAATAATAGTGCTATATGAGATGGCGTTTCGATCTCGCAGAAAGCCGCTGAACACAACCTTTTTATATTCCATTTTAATTAATGGAGTTGCAAACTGCTAGTAAAAATTCCATATACGAAATCTTAGGAGTGCCATTACACACAAATCTTCGTGCAATTTCGACTTAGTAAATTATGTTAATATCACGGATGTCTGCTTTGCAAATGCCAAGGTGCTTCACTGTGAACTAGTTTCGGAAACGATACGAATTTGAGCTTCGTTCGTCATATAGGTCTAACATGAGGAGGTTGTTTATGAAGTGAACATGTTGATTAATATACTTTCTCCCCTCTATATTTTTGCAATAGTATTTAACTGTAGAGTTTTCCTGACACCAGCGTTAGCAATCCCTTTCCCGTCTCTGAAGCCTCAAAAACGACATCTTTTTCTGCTTTAAATGTGATGACCTTAACTATCACTTTCGTCCCAGTCTATAAAACTAATTTCGGGCCATACTCAGCTCTTGCCGATTAATGTAATAGAGTAATTTTCCATTGCTTTCGAGCGTGAGTGGCAATCGTAGAAATTTTCTGTTTAGCAACATTTAAAAATAATAAAGAGTTTTAAATTATCAAAAGCGATGAGCGGTAGCAGGCGATTTCGATAATGAACGGGGGAGTGCATCGTCGCTGCTGTCGCCACGGCCGCTGCCGTTAGCCAGAAAGTGTATCCCGGAGCTTTAACGCCTACGGCGTCCAGAGGAGGACAATCTTTGAGAAATCTGCAGTAAAATGGTTACTGTAAAAAATTTGTTATCGGTGTGTCAGAAAGTGAAATAGATTGAATCTGAGCTACCATTAAATTCGTGTTTTCACCATTCAGACAGAAGAGACTATAAAAGTGTTTAACTCCAGCTGGTCTTGATCCACAGCCATCATAGACAGAAAGAACGCGTGCTACCGCTAGACCACGAGCGTAAACAGCCTCTGCGTTCTCTAACATCGGACAAGACTTCCTCCAGGAAGTGCCGCAGTGAACAGTGTTGCCAGATTGTGCAGATAGCCAGACTTAGAGAATTAGCGAGTTGGTCAGTTTTTTTGTCCCATGTCGCGATCGGCGCGGACTTAGCCTCTGAAGCGGCCGGCCGCCGGTCGAGTTTTATGTCAAAGAGTGTACCTTTCTCCGTCGATTCTGTAGAGAACCTCCTCATTTCTTACCTTATCAGTCCACTTAATGCTCAAAATTCTTTTGTAGCACCACATCTCTAACGCTTCGATTCTCTTCTCACAATACACCGTTTGTAATTACATTTCACTGGGTCTCGTTAGCACTGACTGTGTGAGGTGGCACAGAAGTTCAGACACGATACTCGCAGCTGAGACAACGGCGTTTCAAATCCCAGTCAAGTCAGCCAGATTTAGATTTTCCATGGTTTTGCTAAATTTCGTAAGGTTTCTTTAAAAAGAGAAAAAAAATCGAAGTTCCTTACTCATACATCCCTAACCAACTACTGTGCTAGATCTCTAACGACCTAGTTGTCGATGGGACGGCAGATTTTAGTCTTCCTTCCTTTAGTCTTTACCGTACGCTCTAATCTCGGTTGTGTAGAAGACGTTCAGCGTGTTAAATATGTTTAAATTGTTGCAAGAATATGCAAATTTGCATATAATGAAACGTAAGTGGAAGCGTTTTCATGACGTACAGAGATTGGATAAAAATTTGGAAACACTGCTAGAAATGCATGCATGAACATAAATGCAGATGCTAGGCAAGCCTGCAGGTTGTTCAAAATGGTTCAAATGGCTCTGAGCACTATGGGACTAAACTTCTAAGGTCATCAGTCTCCTAGAACTTAGAACTACTTAAACCTAACTAACCTAAGGACATCACACACATCCATGTCCAAGGCAGGATTCTAACCTGCGACCGTAGCAATCACACGGTTCCAGACTGTAGCGCCTAGAACCGCTCGGCCACTCTTGCCGGCCTGATGGTTGTGGTGTTGTTTTCGCCTACGAACGGCACTTGTGCAACATCCTCAACACGTTCGACTGTCAGTCGCTGTCAGAGCAGTGTTTTGTGTGTGCGTGCATTATTTCAGGGCTAAGTAAATTTGAGGGCAACGCCCTTGCCGCTGTGGATCCACCGTTTGCCGTGAGATCACCGAAGTTAAGCGCTGTCGGACGTGGTCGGCACTTGGATGGGTGACCATCCAGGCCGCCATGCGCTGTTGCCATTTTACGGGGTGCACTCAGCCTCGTGATGCCAATTGAGGAGCTACTCAACCGAATAGTAGCGGCTTCGGTCAAGAATACCATCATTACGACCGGGAGAGCGGTGTGCTAACATCATGCCCCTCCTATCTGCATCCTCCACTGAGGATGACACGGCAGTCGGATGGTTCCGGTAGGCCACTCGTGTCCTGAAGACGGCGTGCTTTAAGTGAATTTGAGCGTTGGCCAATTGTTGATGCTCGTATGGCGAATGCTACCGTAATCAAGGGAGCCGCAGTGTTTGGTGTTTCAAGAAGCAATATTTATGTCACACACAGGGAAAGCGAAAAAACACCATCCGCTAAATCACTACGCGGACGAAAGTGTATGTTGATTGATCGTGACAGGCGGTCACTGAAGGGGATTGGGACGAAAACAAGAGGACGATAGCCGCAAAAGTCACTGCAGAACTTAATGTCGCTCTCACGAACCCTCTCAACAACGAAACAATACGAAGCGAGCTCCGTAAACAAGGAATTGTAGGGCGAGCTGGAATTACAAAACCACTTAGCACTCCGTCTTCAGGCCCCGAGTGGCCTACCGGGACCATCCGACCGCCGTGTCATCCTCAGTGGAGGATGCGGATAGGAGGGGCGTGGGGTCAGCACACCGCTCTGCCGGTCGTTATGATGGTATTCTTGACCGAAGCTGCTACTATTCGGTAGAGTAGCTCCTCAATTGGCATCACGAGGCTGAGTGCACCCCGAAAAATGGCAACAGCGCATGGCGGCCTGGAGGGTCACCCATCCAAGTGCCGACCACGCCCGACAGCGCTTAACTTCGGTGATATCACGGGAATCGGTGTGTCCACTGCGGCAAGGCCGTTGCC
Source organism: Schistocerca piceifrons (assembly GCF_021461385.2). Lineage (NCBI taxonomy): Eukaryota > Metazoa > Arthropoda > Insecta > Orthoptera > Acrididae > Schistocerca > Schistocerca piceifrons. The sequence goes on from NC_060141.1 coordinate 194,072,188, forward strand.
CAAAACCACTCAGCAGTGATGCAAATGCCCGTAACAGGAAAACGTGGTGCCGAAGCCATATAACCTGGACTATAGAACAAAGGAAGAAAATCATTTGGTCGGGTGTCTTGTTTCACACTGACTACAACTGACCGAGTTTATGTCACAGGAGTGAAACATGGGAGTGGGGTGGAGGGGTGGGGGATTGGAAGGGGGGTGACTGGGTGACTATTTGGGATGTCTATCTTGGTAGTCCATGGGCCCCATGGGTCGCTTTACTGACAAGGATTGTATAACGATTTTGGTTGTTCAAGTCCATCCCATGGTACAATTCTTGTTCCCCAATGACGATGCTGTTTTCCAGGAAGACAGGACCCCTCCGTGTTCACACAACTCGCAACGTCCAAGAATGGCCTTGTGAGCACGATGATGAATTTTGACATCTCCCTTGACTACCACAGTCACCAGATATCAATATTATTGAGTATTTTTGGTCTGATTTGGAAATAAAGGTGCGTGAACGCTACCCACCTCCATTATTGTCAAGTGAACTCGCCAATATTTTGCAGGAAGAATAGCAAGAGATTCCTTTGAAAACCACATAGATCTTATGATCCATTCGGAGACGACTAGAAGCTCTTTTGAATGTCATCGGGCTCCCTGCATCGTACTAGGGATGGTAATGTTTTGTGTCTTCGGTGTTTTCGTATTTTTGTGCAACCCCTTTAGACTAGGCAAAACCAAAATCTCCGAACACGTGTTAAAAGTTTTATCCTGGAGGTCATAACCATTTTGCCCACCACATGTTCATTAATTTACCGGAAGAAGTTAAGCTTTTACTTCCAAACTTATTTTGCATTATTTTCCTGTGTCAGCGCGAGGCAGTTTTCAAATGTAGCTGTAATTACGTCGATGACCTGAAAGTCACCATATACGAAACTAATCGTTCATGCAGAGACACATGTATGTTGCTACACATACGTCACTGATATACATCTGCATTTGACAATGGCCACGGACGGAAACTCGTTAACTGTGCAAAAGAAAAGTTAACATGGAATTTGAGCTTTTTTCAACAATTTAATCAGGTGATGATGGAAAAAATGGTTTTCGTAAACAGCGTTTAAGAAAACAAGCACTCAGATTAAACTGACGCTCCTGTGCACCTAACGATTGGTCGGCTGATTCAAAGCACTGTGTACTTGTAGTACGGATGTGTGAGTGTTGGTTGAGAACAGAACGAACTAGAACACTAATTCAATAAAAAAATAAAAAAACATGTTTTGTCACTTTTGTACCTCTGAAGCAGCTACCCGCTGGCGCTTTCTCTGGAACGCTGCCAAAAGAACTATGCTATGATTTTATTGCGTGTGCGGACAAGAATGGTAATAGGTGTGCCGTGCGGTGGGGTGAGGCAGGGGGGAGCGGGGAGGGGATTGGGAGGGGAGGAGTGCGGCGTCTCTCACGAAGTCTGAAAAAAGAACCGTAAGGACAGAGATACCATTTCAACCTAAAATAGCTACCCTTTATACCCGAAAGGGAAATAAAGAAATAATGAGATTTTCACTCAGCAGCGGAGTCTGCGCTGATATGAAACTTCCTGGCAGATTAAAACTGTGTGCCCGACCGAGACTCGAAATCGGGACCTTTGCCTTCCGCGGGCAAGTGTTCTACCAACTGAGCTATCCAAGCACGACTTACACCCCGTCTTCACAGCTTTACTTCTGCCAGTACCTTGCCTCCTACCTTCCAAACTTTACAGAAGCTCTCCTGCGAAACTTGCAGAACTAGCACTCCTGAAAAAATGGATATTGCGGAGCATGGCAAAGGTCCCGAGTTCGAGTCTCGGTCCTGCACACAGTTTTAATCTGCCAGGAAATTTCAATAAATAAATACATTGCAAAGGAACACAATGAAGAGCATCGTTAATTCATCCGAAGAAAGTATTGGCGGATTTCAACGTTCATCATCCCACTTGTGGATTCGGTGGAGAAAAGAAAGTGTTAAAATGATAGCAGAAACTGAAGACTTGGAAGATCTGAATACATGCAAAGATGGTTCACTAGCGAGAATGATCACACGTCTATAGCCATGACGCAGATACTAAGCGCGATAGTTTTTCTAAAACAGTCACAGTTTTCACCAGATAATGCATTATAATACATTTATACAGTAGATGATCTGTGCATCACGTTTAGATACTGGTCCGCCAAGTCTTGCTCCTTTGTTGAGGAATACATACAAACTACCCCATGTACCGTACAAAAACGATATTATAGTCACAGTGTTATATTTTGAAGACTTAACGTATTTTTGCAGTGTTAACCGTGGTTCACCTGAAGAAATAAAGCAGAAGCCACAGGTATTTGCTGTTAAATGCTACAACATGTCTGGGTGGAAAAGAAGAGAAAAGCATTTGGTGTCTCAAAGAAAGGTGAGTCGAAAACCAAAAACATTTTGAAACTGATTATTGAAATAGGGGACTGAAAGAAAAGGTTGCGTTAGACTTGATTTTGGCTGAGTGTATTCATATGATTGATATTCGAATAACTACGCCACCATGCTTAGAAATGTGAGCAGATATAAAGTTAGTTACCTCATGCAGACATCACTAAAACACCATACAATACCGCTACTCACCGCTAGCTTCAGTTCGGCGGGAAAGAGAACCCACAAGTTGCTTCAAATGTGCCATACCTAACTGAAGCTACTCACTGATAATTAGATCGCGTAGAGCTACCGAAATGAGGGGATATTGCTTGTTAAGCTTCAGTTCTTGCTCCATATTGTCTCACACTGTTTCTTCGGGCCGAGAGTGCAATGAACACAGTATTAAAATGATTACACCAGCTGACTGTTTGTCGGCTGTGCTCCGCCTATTATCTGTAGTAAGACGCGAGAGTTAAGGCCCACCTAATGAGTCTCATACATCACCAACTACTGGAACTTTTTCTTCTATTATCACAAACTATTTTATATTCCAAGCAACCGCAGCTGTTGAAAGGTATTATGTTAGGTTCAAAATGGCTCTGAGCACTATGGGACTTAACTTCTGTGGTCATCAGTCCCCTAGAACTTAGAACTACTTAAACCTAACTAACCTAAGGACATCACACACATCCATGCCCGAGGCAGGATTCGAACCTGTCACCGTAGCAGTCCCGCGGTATTATGTTAGGAAGAACTCCACTAACAGCCGGCATTATAATATTAAAACTCAACCAGTTTCGCAGCTTGAAGCCGCATTATCAGGTGCAACCTACACGATAAAAAGCAACGTGCTGTGTCACCACATTTTGTGGATATTGAAATTAATAAAGGAATGTCTAAAATACACCCATAACATTAAAAGATCATAGGTATACCCATCGTTCCTAGTCAAAATTTATTATTCAGTGCATATCGTCAATACTATGGTGAACGAAAGGTAAAGAAGACGTGCTCCATTTTTTTTAAAATTGTCTTCATCTCAAAACAAAAAAGAAAATATTTTATAGTTAACGGACGATAGAAGTTTTTAAAAGGGGACGAATTTTCTGTGGTAAATAAATATAATGAAGCGGTTGTATACCTCATTACATGCAATGGTTGTCCTAAGAAATATATAAGACAAACCAGTAGGTCATTTCGAATAAGATTTCAGGAACACCTTAAGTTAAATAATCCACGATTTGCATTAACAGCGCACTTACGCGAAAAGGGGCACATCACAAGCCCTTCAGAAAATTTAAAAATACTTCATCAAAAAGAAAAAAGAAACATATTTCGAATATATTACAGGAAGCAGAAATTTTTAGTTACGAAAACGAAAACACACAGTCCACGTTGAATAAGTAATTGGAATTCTGCCTAATTTTGATTTTCTGTATGATAAGGTGTTAGTAATTCTGTCAGAGACAGCAAAGGGCTTGGAAGAGCAGTTGAACGGAATGGACAGTGTCTTGAAAGGAGGATATAAGATAAACATCAACAAAAGCAAAACGAGGATGATGGAATGTAGTCAAATTAAATCGGGTGATGCTGAGGGGATTAGATTAGGAAATGAGACACTTAAAGTAGTAAAGGAGTTTTGCTATTTAGCGAGTAAAATAACTGATGATGGTCGAAGTAGAGAAGATATAAAATGTAGACTGGCAATGGCAAGGAAATCGTTTCTGAAGAAGAGAAATTTGTTAACATCGAGTATAGATTTAAGTGTCAGCAAGTCGTTTTTGAAAGTATTTGTATGGAGTGTAGCCATGTATGGAAGTGAAACATGGACGATAACCAGTTTGGACAAGAAGAGAATAGAAGCTTTCGAAATGTGGTGCTACAGAAGAATGCTGAAGATAAGGTGGGTAGATCACGTAACTAATGAGGAGGTATTGAATAGGATTGGAGAGAAGAGAAGTTTGTGGCACAACTTGACTAGAAGAAGGGATCGGTTGGTAGGACATGTTTTGAGGCATCAAGGGATCACAAATTTAGCATTGGAGGGCAGCGTGGAGGGTAAAAATCGTAGAGGGAGACCAAGAGATCAATACACTAAGCAGATTCAGAAGGATGTAGGTTGCAGTAGGTACTGGGAGATGAAGAAGCTTGCACAGGATAGAGTAGCATGGAGAGCTGCATCAAACCAGTCTCAGGACTGAAGACCACAACAACAACAACAACAAGGTGTTAGTGCATATTAAAATTCTGTATTATTCTCGATTGGAAAGGTAGCGACCGAGCGCTCCTAGTCATGAGTATATGACGTCACGTTGTCCACATGTATAGCTTCCACCCCGCTAGCCAGCTAGTCTCTCTGTGTCGCTCGTGCGGGCCGGTTTTGCTTTGTTCTGCACCGAACTGCCCCACGCTCACACAGGTAGACACTTTCACCTGGTTCTTTTCACATAGTCATTTGAATAGTCCCGCGACAACTCATGACAGCACAGACAATTTTTTATCGCCAATCCAGACCCTTTTAAAAACTTTTAGCGTCCATTAACGATAAAATATTTTCGTTTTACATGAAGGCAAATTTTAAAGACTGGAGCACGCCCCCTTTGCCTTTCACTCACCATAGTATTGCCGATATTGACTGAATAGTAAATTTTGACGAGGACCGATGGATATGCCTACAATCCTTTAACGTAGTGAGTATATTTTAGACATTTCTTTATTAATTTTAATATCCACAAAATGTGGTGACACTGTACTTTGCTTTTTATCGTGTAGGTAGCACCTGATGATGCGGCTTTAGGCCGCGAAACCGGTAGCGTTTTAATAAACAACGGTTTTATCAGCTGTTAGCGGAGTTCTTAATAAGATTATGCTTCTATTATTGTATAACTTCACGTTGTCAAGATTCGCTATTAATAATAAATGTGTGTAGATACCGAGATCAAGTGTAGACGGGCATAGGGTCAGCACACCGCTCTTGCGGCCGTTGTCGGCTTTGCACACCCTGTGGCTGCTACTTCTCATTCAGGCAGCTCCTCAGTTGGCATCACAGGGTTGAGTGGACCACATTCCAGTCCTCCCAACTGGATTATATATTAGGGGCGAAACACATGGCGCTGACTGCGATATATTGCCGTATAAGCCAAATTATCTGTATGATTTTAACTGATGAAAGGAGAAAGTACAAACACGCAATAAATGAAGTAGGCGAAACGAAATACAAATGTCTAAAAGATGAGATTGACAAGAAGTGCAAAATGGCTACGCAAGGATGGTTAGAGGACAAATGCAAAGATTTAGCAACATATATCATTAGGGGAAAAACAGATACCGCCTACAGGAATGTTAAAGAGGGCTTTGAATAAAAGATAAGCAGCTGTATGAATAGTAAGAGCTCAGATGTAAAATGAGTCCTAATCAAAAATGGCAAAGCTGAAAGATCGAAGACGTACATAGAGATTCTGCACAAGGGGATGTACGGAGGGCAATAATATAGAAATGGAACAATGGAAGAGGACACAGATGAAGATGAGATGGAAGAAGAATACGACAGAGCACTGGAAGACCTAAGTCGAAACAAGGATCCGTGGGTAGACGACATTTTGTCTGAACTAATGACAGCCTTGGGAGAGCCAGCCGTGACAAAACTCTTCCACCTGCTTTGCAAGATCTATAAGACAGGCGAAATATCCCCAGAATTATTCGAAGAAAGCAGGTGCTGATAGATGTGAATATTGCCTAACTATCAGTTTAATCAGTCATGGTTGGAAAATACTAACACGAATTCTTTAAAGAAGAATGACAAAAGTGGTAGAAGCTGACCTCGAGGAGAGATGAAGGAAAACGCGCTGCAATACTGACCTTACCACTTATCTTAGAAGATGGATTGATAAAGGCAAACCTATGTTTATAATATTTGTATACTTAGAGAAAGCTTTTCACGGTGTTGACTGGAATAACCTCTTTGAAATGCTCAAGCCAGAAGGGGTAAAATACAGGGACCGAAAGGGTATTTATAACTTGAACAGAAACCAGACGGCAGTTATAAGAGTCGAGGGGGATGAAAGGGAAGCAGTGGTTGAGAAGGGAGTGAGACAAGTTGTAGCCTATCCCTTTTAATCCGTACATTGGACAGGCCGTAAAAGAAACCAAAGAAAAAATGAAATGATAATTAAATCAACACCCTTAGCTGTCGACAGGCGTTGATATACATCTTCGGGGACAGCTGAAAATGTGTGCCCCGACCGGGACTCGAACCCGGGGTTTCCTGCTTACATGACAGACGCTCAATCTAACTTAGCCACTGAGGGCACAGAGGATAGAGCGACTGCAGGGATTTATCCCTTGCACGCTCCCCGTAGGACCCACATTCCCAACTTAATGTCCACACACTACATTCGTAGTGCCCCTGCCCATTACACTCATTACTCGCGGCAGACAATCTTACCGAGTCCCATAAGAGTTCGGGCAATGCGTGTGCACTCAGCACAGAACAAGAAGGTCAACGGCCGGTTAGCCTTAACTATATGAAGATGGTATCTGTTCTTTCGGACAGATACTATCTTCATATACCAAAGAAAAATGTGGAGTAGGAATTAAGGTCCAGGGAGGAATAATTAAACTTTGAGATTGGCGATGACATTATTAATTACGTCAGACACAGAATAGGACTTGGAAGAGCAGCTGAACGGAATGTACAGTGTCTTGAAAGGGGGATAGAAAATGAGCATCAACAAAATCAAACCAAGGACAATGGAATGTAGTCTAATTAAATCAGGTGATGATGAGGGAATTGAATTAGAAAACGGGACACTTAAAATAATAGGTAAGTTTTGCTATTTGGGCACAAAATAACTGATGATGGCCGATGTAGACAGGACATAAAATATAGACTGGCAGTGGCAAGAAAAGCGTTCCTGAAGGAGAGAAATTCATTGACATCGAATATAGATTTAAGTCTTGTCTGTACGGAATGAAGCCATGTATGGAAGTGAAACATGGACGATGAACAGTTTACACACGAAGAGAATAGAGGCCTTTGAAACGTGGTGCTGTAGAAGAATGCTGAAAATTAGATAGGTAGATCATGTAGCTAATGAGAGGGTACTGAATAGGAATAGGGAAAAAAGAAATTTGAAATTTGGGAAGAGGGAGACTAAGAGATGAACACAGTAAGCAGATTCAGAAGGATGCAGGTTGCAGTAGTTATTCAGAGATAAAGAGACTTGTTCAGGATAGAGTAACATGGAGAATTGCATCAAACCATTCTTCGGACGGAAGACCATGACAAGAACAACATGATTTCCTGCTTAGACACGAAATAAATAGATGTTAAAGTATGCCTCGGCCTTGTTAACAACCACAAAAAAATGGTTCAAATGGCTCTGAGCACTATGGGACTCAACTGCTGAGGTCATTAGTCCCCTAGAACTTAGAACTAGTTAAACCTAACTAACCTAAGGACATCACAAACATCCATGCCCGAGGCAGGATTCGAACCTGCGACCGTAGCGGTCTTGCGGTTCCAGACTGCAGCGCCTTTAACCGCACGGCCACTTCGGCCGGCTAACAATCACAATGTGCTACGCAATCTTACTAGAAAAAGCTCTGATCACTTATTCGTTTTCCAAACATTGTCCAAAGGATACTGCGTGCTCGCCTTCTCCATCGCTGACATTTTGTGGCATTACAGTGCTACACCTCACGAGACCTTGTTGTGGCCACTAGTACTGAGCCACATGGTTTCGAAACCAGTGGTAACAGATCCTACCATGCATAATTTTGACCATACATTTTTGATAGAGTATTTTCACATATTCTTTACATTTACCGCGGGTTCTAGGTTTAGTTTACAATTCGAACCTCCTTGAGTTAGTATTCACGCCATATCCGAGCGCTTGTCTAAGATAGCTGGTGGTGGCCGCAGTGACATTAGGCATAGGGGAGTTTCAAGCTTAGTTTTCTAGAATTTGCGATCTGAGATCTCTTTTACTATAAATTTGTAAATTATTGTAGCGGGAAGGATGTTGATTGAAGCTAGATCTGCGTGTTCCACTACCGTTAGACAGTCTTTCAATCACTGTTCGCACAATCAGGTTGCCTGTCTGAGAGTCAACGGAAATAAATTATTGCCCACCATGGGTGCTCTTCCCAAATGTACGTATGTTTAAGAACCAACCCGGATGTTGAGAGATCTGAGTTTTGTTTATCAATCTGTATATCTGAGACCAAATGGTCTCTCGCGTGTCTCAGTAACGTTGGGTCTGTGTAACTAACACATGTCGATACAGTTCATATTTACGTCCGTATTTCGAAATGGAAAGCTTGAAAAATAAATCTGTGTAAAGTTTGTGGCACAAATACTGAATATACGAATAATATTATCACAAGTTGGTATCATCAACGTTAGTAATTTCAAACAATCCTCTCCATGGTTCAAATGGAAAGCTTATCAGTTTTGATGTGTTTTAAATTGTTGTATGCCTTACCTCTCTACCTTAATTATCTAATAGCAGATGATTCTGTATAATCTTCCCAAACATTGTGGGATGTGCTACTGATTATTTCCTAGCACGCATGTACACCGCTGCTGTTATTTCGGCCAATACTCGCTAGTACGACTGTCACAACATTTATGCAGTTGAGTCGAGAAGCAACAGCAAATTTAAGAAAAGTATGGGAGGTTTTTAAGCAGTCAGATTATTGTCGATTTTCCGCTACAGTTATGAAAAGAAGTGTTATCGTTAACGGAATCCCTAGCTCGTTTCAGATGTATTGTATCAGCCGGTGTTTAGCACACATTATTCCGTAAGTTTCACAAAGGTTATTCTGGTACGTCCCGATACAGCCTTCAACATGGATTGTACAGTACTACCGCTTAGTTAAATACTAGTAAACCCTCGATTTTTTTAAGGAATCAAAATCCTATGTATATAACAGCTACAAACGTCTAATTACTTTACAAATGAGTTAATGTGTTAAGTATTTGACTTTAAACATGTAAGCGAGAAAGATGTGAGAAAGGTTTGAAATCAAACTGGAAGTCGCTGCATTCTCATTACGAAACAGATCATATCTTTCAACTACGTGTCGTTCAACGATATAATTTTACAGATACGTCAAGTAGTATACGTGGATACTGACTGAAAACTCTGTTGCGAATAGGGTCACTAGTAAAGAAGTAATAAATTGAAACTTCCTGGCAGATTAAAACTGTGTGCCGGACCGAGACTCGGTCCTGAGTTCGAGTCTCGGTCCGGCACACAGTTTTAATCTGCCAGGAAGTTTCGTATCAGCGCACACTCCGCTGTAGAGTGATAATTTCATTCAAGTAATAAATTATAATTTCAGGCATAATGATTAAGTTTGACTGCATGAACAGCGAAAATGTATTATGCGATAAACGTTTTTCTTTTCTTCACTTTGTGTGTGGCATCAACGGGAACACTGTATCGTAAAGGTTTGAAATACTTGTAAAGTTTTTTGGAAGTCGCTAAGTGGTCTCATTCTCAAATACTGGATGAATAAAGTCCGAGTATTTGCGCGCTGACACATAAGATGCCTCAAGACAAGCACATAGTTTCTAACACAATTTATAACTGTAATACTTGTATTATTGTGTTAAAATGATACCTTTTACTGAGTAGATTTCCATGGTATTTCAAATTTTTAAATTCGGTCAGTAACTATACGAAACATTGAATGTCAAATTTTTGTTGCCCTGCAAGTTATTACGTAGCCTGTAACTGGTACCGACTCCGGGATAGCGGTTTAATAGTAAAGATTCCAGAAAGAATCTCAGCACGTGCATTTTCTCTCAATGACACCACATAACATAGCCTCTGTTTGAGGGTGATCAGAAATTTGGGGTAAAAGATAGAGATTTACTGTTGCTCTAAAATTTTTTAATGTTCAAACAAAGGCAGCTCATAAATTCACAGAGTAGTGTTCCAGAAAAAGGGCTCAACAAGACAAATATCCCTCGAACCGCTGCGTGCAACTCTTGGTAATAAAACGCCTTCAGAGAAGACTGTTTACACTTGGTTTACAGAATTTCAATGTGGTCGGGTTCCCGGCATTGACGTAAAGGACATGCTGAAAAGAAATACCTCCGAATCTTTCGTGCGAAACTCTTAAAGCTCTTTAAATAATATACATTTTATTAACGTTCTACATTTTTATTCGTCATGTCTACATATTTACGTATTAGCATAGTCACGCTGGCGACGAACGCATTTCTCCCGACGAGAGACCAGTTTGTTGATACCGTCACTGTAGGATGTTTGACTTTGTAGACAGAGCCACAATCTCACCTCGGCTTCCATCGCTTCGTCGCTGTAGAAGTGAAGTCTTCGAAGATCTTCTTTAAGCTTTGGAAACAGATGAAAATCGGATTTGGCCAAGTAGGAAGAATGATCGATGACTGTGAACCCCAAGGCGACGGATTGTTGCAGATGCCTCAGCGCTCGTGTGCAGTATGGCAGTGTCATGCAGGAGGAGAGAGTGCTCCATGTGTGGACGGAGTTTTCTGCGTTTCGAAACTCGATTACAACACGCTGTTTCTCATGCATCGACATAGTTACGATATACACCGCCATGTTACATGCCGCAGTTCGGAGCAGAAGAACGTTGCAACTTGTGTCAGCGATGTCTTAATGTCATGTCATTCCTCATACCAATATTGAGAAAAGAATAAAAATTCTGAGTCATTACTTTTCAGTACGCCCTCTTATGTCTCGAAGATCAGTTATTTTTCCAAAACGACATAATACAGTGGGCAACGTGCTTGAAGATAGTCGCCATTGACCCACCGTTAGCTAAAGCATTTTTAAACATATTTCAGACATATACATTCTATTTTGTAGAAAAAATTCAGGTGTGAAAAATATCAGTTCCCTTTGGATCCTGCACTATTTGACTCGAGCTGAAACACTGGCTGGTGTAAACGACATTCTCAAAAGATTCCATGAAGGGATTGCAAAATCCGTATACAATATCGTTACAAGAGGCGGAACTTGGATACAGGTGGGTCATTCGGAAAGTTGTAAGAGGTCCGAGCAGATGTAATTTCGATGTATTGCTCATGCACTGCCTGCGATATGCAAGGTATAAGAGAATCGCTGACCAGAGAGCAGTGTTGACTCAGAAGGAACTGTGTAGATGTAGCAGTAAGTTGTTGTTAGTCTGTGTCTGGTGTGGAGTCTGCTCTGGTCTGGTATGGTGTATCGTGTTCGGTGGCCGGTCGCGGTGTAGCGATGCCGGAGCCTGAGTATTATTGTATAAGGTAAAAAGCAACCTCACGCATAACTAGTAATGTTATGTGAACTCCCATGTAAATCCTTTAAAAATGTCCTAATAATAATCTTTGTCATATAAAGTAATTTCTAACAAGCATTCATTTCAATTTAAAGAATTTACTAATTTCTCCAATCCATGATCATTCCGACTGTTGCAAAAGAAAAATCAGTTGCTTCCTTTCATAAATGACAAATCTATCGGCCAGCATTGCACAGAGCTGTGCCGGAAAAAGTTATTGTAAGAGCAGATAGTTGGCAAGTTTATTGAGGTAAGAATTTTTGCTTTTTTATTCAGAATGATCTTACAGGGCCATGACGCAGCACTGCTATCGTCCAAAATTTACCAGGTTACTGAATTTATTTTTTATTACGAGGTTTAGGAATTTTCTGTTTCGAGCTTACATTAAATGAGAAAAGAATTTTGTGGGTACATTAAATGGGAAACAAATTTTGTGTGGAGGTTAAATGTGAATGCACTTCTGTATGGAGATTATAAATGGGAACCAATTTTGTTCTGAGGTTACACAAAAAATAGAATCATATTATTATTATTATTAATTAAATTTTGTGGGGAGGTTACAAAGTAAAGAGGGTTTTTTTCTACAGAAATTTTTATTTGATATAGTTAAACGAAGCTATTTTACACACAATTTGATACCCAAGCTGCTTTTCTACGTAGTCATCGTTCAAATTTAGGCAGTTGTTGTTCTGTTTTACCAGCTTTTCTATGTCTTCTGCATACTCAATTGCCGCCAAGTTGTTGAACCATTCGTTAACGGCTTCCTAAGTTCATCATCACTTCTGTAGCGTTGTTCACTAAAAAAAGAAAAAAAAATCAGTTCGAGGAATAGGTGATAAACACTTGGGGCTAAGTCCGGACTGTATGTAGATGATGAAACATTTCCCACTGAAATCGCTCAAGCAAGTCCTGTGTCAGTAGCGCCGCAAGCGGACGTGCATTATCGTGAAGAAGGATGACTCCACTGCTTAGCATTCCGCACCGCTTGTTTTTAATGTCGCGGCGAAGTCGTTGAAACATCTGACAGTAGGCCGTTGCGTTTATAGTCTCACCCGTAGGGCCGGCCGCTGTGACCAAGCGGTTCTAGGCGCTTCAAAATGGAACCACGGTCGCAAGTTCGAATCCCGCCTCGGCATGGATGTGTGTGATGTCCTTAGGTTAGTTAGGTTTAAGTAATTCTAAGTTCTAGGGGACTGACGACCTCAGATGTTAAGTCCCATAGTGCTCAGAGCCATTTGAACCACACTCACCCCTAGGCATGCAGTCAATACGCAGCGCACCCCTACGATCGAAAAACACCGTAGCCATAATCTTTCTGGTGCCTAAAATTTGTCTTTCTTTTTTAGGTTTCGTTGGAGATTGCGAATGATGTCATGAATGTCGCTTTGTTTCAGGTGTGAAATGTAACATCAAGCCTCAGCGCCAGTGACAAGGTGATTCAAAAATTCATCACCATCCTTTTTCAAAGCTACTGAGAAATGTCAATACAGCTTCCACTCGTTTGGTTTGCGTTCGTCTGACGAAATTCGAGGAACCCAGCTGGCACACACCTTTTTATAACACAGGTCTGCACCAACAGTGTTGTACAACACGGTTGTTGAAATCTCTGGGAAGAATGAGCGGAGTCCACTAGTAGTGAAACGCCTATCTTCTTGACTTTTGTTTCAATCTTTACTTTGAGTCTGTCAGTCCCCACGGAGCGCCGGCTCGAGCTGTCTTCATCGTGATCATTCTTCCACCCACCATTAAACATGAAATACCATTTCCGAACTTCTTTTATCTATCTATAGATTTCGATAGGTCTGACTTCTTGCACGTTTAACAAGCGGATAACACTGCGCATCTCACACATGGCGGGATCGTCAATGTTGTCACAAATTAAAAGTCACACACGTAAGCAGTAAGTAACCGTGTTTGATCGAAGCTACCTCCAAACTGAAGCGGATAAGTACCAAGGTCACTGGTCCGTCGGCGTTGTTAGTGGGGGGAGACGCGGCCACGTGTCAACACAAACCGTTCTTTGCTTTCCGAATGACACTCGTATTTGTGCAACCTTGAAACTGAGTAACAGTCAACCGATTGAGAATCCCAAGATGAAATGAAACCAACAAAAGAGGTTCACTCTTGAAACACTACCACGAATATGATCGCTGCTTTCCTTACCTACACTGTACGTGTCGTGACCATTGCTTTTGAGGAGATAGGAACAATTAATGCTGAATATTATACAATAATTTGTTTGTCATAAAAGCATAGATACAATCAAGAAAAAACCGAAACTGCCAGATCATTCTTCAACACAACCATGCCAGAAGTCACAAATCACGTCAAACTTGGCCGCTAGGTACACAAATAGCGTAGTGGCGGAGGGGACACGGTAGTGGTGGCAGTTCCCTTGCAGACAGGTCAGTGTGGTACAGGAGAGCAGTTCTACAGCTGAAGCCTTCGTGCAATTGCGTATCATACAAATCTTCTAACTACAGCTACCGAGTCTCTAAACAAACTTATTAATAGGTTATATTAGTACAACTTACAATTCGACAAGTCAGCTGTTTATTATTAAAAAACACAATGGATTACAGAATTGCGCTGAAATTGGACCAGTAGTAAATGATTTGTCTTTCTCTTGCAGCCATTTTAAAATTAGCTTCTTCTGCCAAAACAAACACCTGGGTTTTTAATATCACACCTCACTAACATGCGAACGCAGTTGCAATTTTGACAGAATCCTGAAGCAGTTTATTATTAATGAACGGTTTAGGACATGTCATGTCAACAGCTCACGAAAATCTCATGCTCAGTACAAAAAATACATGCATTTTTCCTTCACTTACCTTATTGTAAACCCATACTAATTCTTATCTGGCCAGTTATAGTTGGACCTCAAAATTTCATAGAAAAAACTCTGTTGTTACCCATCTAGCAGAGAAGATCAGAAAGTTTCACTGGTAATAATAGGGCAAAATACCCTCCGCTTTGTGTGCTATCATCTGCAAAAAATTCATTTTGGTATCTTGAACATTTTGTGTTGTATGATGAATGTTACGAGCATTGTAGCAGACGCACTATCCCGTTCTCTCAGCAACAATCAGCAAGACATCGCAACCAACTTCTGCAAAGCAAATTTCAGCGTCATGTATATTCAACAAGTTGGATTTGAAAATTTCATTTCGTCGTAGCACAAAAGCAGAGTAAAGACAACGTGTGGAAAGAAATTAAACACTTTTGGCAAGATAGGAATAATGTTACCATCAGAAACTATTACACTGTACGCAATAATATTCTGTTTCGCCGATCTCACCCTGACAGCAACAACTGGTTACTATGTATTCCTGACGAGCTTGTTAACAAATTAATCTGGTATACTCATTTAAGTTACCTACATTATGGAACGAGAAAATGTTTTCTTATACTGAGACAGAACTGTTATTTTGCCAACATGTAGAAACGTATTCGACGAGTTTTAGCGTCATGTAAAATCTGCCAGAAAGCTAAGTCAGACCTGTTACATTGAGACACATGGCCGCTGTAGATATTTTTGGTCCGATTCCCAGAACTAATAGAGGTTTTTGCTACATCTTTGTCGCTGTTGAACTCACTTCAAAATTTGTTACCTTCACTCCGCTACGCAAAGCTACTGCTAAATCTGTTTCGAAAGCATTTGTAAAACATTTTCTATTTCATGTAGGACATGTATTGAAAATAATTTCCGACAATGGATCACAGTTTCGATCTGCTATATGGACACGTATGTTACGAGCAAGAAACATTTCTCCTATCTATATATCCAAGTATCACACTTCTTCGAACCCTTGTGAACGTCTAATGAAAGAAATTGGTAAACTATGTAGAATATACTGCCATAAAAAACATATTGATTGGGACACACACATACTGTCATTCCAGGATGTAATTAACTCCATACCAAATGTACCTACTATGCTATCTCCGACTGTTATACTGAAAAATGTTGAACCACCTAGCAAAATTAAAGAATTAGTATCCTTTCCTACATGTCGTCGACTACGACACCATGAAATAATTGACATTGCGCTGAACAACATCAAACGTGACGCAGAGCGTCGGAGAAGACAGCAAAAACAGGTTTGTACACGCCGTGACTTTCACATTGGACAGAAGATATTAGTACGTACATACTAGATGCAGTAAATTTGAGCTTCTATACGCAGGTCCATATCGAATTCGCAGCATTCCTCACCCCAATGTAGTACACGTCGAAACTCTGAGAACCAGAAAAAGTAAAGGCAATCACCATGTGTCCAATATTAAACCCTTTATTGAAAGAACATACTTTATGATTTATCACACTGTAATGCCATTTTCTGATTATTATATGACCAATGATGCAATTATATTTATGTGACTACTTACTGATGATTATCGTATTTTTTCTTGGCAAGTGCCCGTCAAGGTAAGGTTAGCAGGTCGCTTTTCTTGTCGTTATATATCAGACCGTGCACATTTTCCATTTTTCGTGTATGTATGATTGTTTTCCTGTATGCACTATGAAATGTTTACGATGTAACAAACACCAGTTGACTTTGACATTTTTCCTTATGGTATATCAATATCTTGACTATTCTACATTTTTGGCTACTGCATTATGAGACTGTGTGTACATTTTTGCACCTGAACACTCTCTATGTTTTTGACATAATGCGTTTTCTGTCATGCTATGCTGTATGCTTAATTACATCACTAGAAACCAGTTTTTATTTAATGGGTATATGATTTAAATGCAAGATATTAATCCTTATTCATCATTTTCAGAAAGCAATAACGTGTAAAAGAAATAAATTAAACAAACCACAGTGGATTACTTTGAAATGGGAATTTCACCTTCGGAATGAACGAAAGAAGATGCAATACCTCGTCACGAAGAGTAAATGGATCAGAATTAACAAACATTAACAAGAATATACTATACATATCGTATGATAGCAATCTTAACTAATTTTTTCGTTCAGAATACGAGGCGATTGATGCAGGCTGTCAGACAGAACTACACATCTTAGTCTTAGTGATGATATATGCTAGAAATAAGAAAGTCTATACTGTGAATAGTTGTATGAAGTAAATGGTAATATGAATAATGAGGTGTCTTTTTTGCACATGATAATGAATGGTGATGAATAGTTACATGAAGAATATGCTAATATGAATAATGAAGTTTTTCTTTGCAGGTGATGATAGTAATGAAGTTATGGTGATATGAATAATGAAGTTTTTGTTTGTAGGTGATGATAGTGATAAATTTTAAATGGCCACTTAACGCACCACTTTTAAGTTTTTCTTTGCAGATGAGAATAATGATGAAGTTTATATATTTACTGTTAGTTAAGAGATGCTATGTAGTTATTTAAGTATTTGTTGCAGTTCGTTTTGACAGTATGTCTTATGTCGCATGGTATAATGACTGAATGTTTTGGAAAGGACAGCTAGAGTATATACATATTGAGTACACGTTTCATTACCTGTTAATTCGAAATTCACTACTTTTCAGCGTTATATGCGTTTCTCCTTTCAGCTTAATAATCCATTTTGTATTTTTTTTCAGGAGAAGCTATTCATGAAATTAATGTGCTATAAGCAGTTAGTGATTAAACCTGTTCTAGTACTTGCATTTTTTTTACCCGTTTGTGTGTGTCATTCATGAATGTCATCACATATACTCTACTTGTTTCATAACCTTGCTACAGCTGACTCATGACGAATGACGTTACTAATCTTTATTTGGAGCAATAAGTCAAAAGCAAATATTTTCATTCCCCAGCAATTAATCCCAACGCAATGCATTGCTACTAAAAATAAAAAATAAAAATAAAAATGTATTACCAGTCCCAAGTAATGCTACCAGTTTCAGAGAGTTCTGAGTAATACTGAATGATTTTTTTAAAATCACAGACCTTGAGTAATAATTATAGTGTGTTATATTTTAAATATCTCCTATGTCACTTGAATGATGAGTTCTGAGTAATACTGAATGATGTTTTGTAACAATGTATAAATGCTATGCCAATAATTTCTGTAAATAATATTTTTCTTGTACTCTATAAATGCTATGCTCTTAATTAACTCTCATTTTGAATGATGACTTCTGATGGTTTGTAACTGGCCAATGAGTGCCAATAATTATTTTAAATATGTCATATGTCACTTTAATGATGAAAAATGTTTTGTAATATTCAATACTTGCTATATGTTCAGTAACTGGCCAATGAATGCCACTGTTTCTTATATTTTAAATTTGTATTATGTCACTTACATGCTACACTCATTAACTCTTGCTTTGAATGATGACTTCTGAATTATGCATAAAATGGTTTGTAACTGGCCAATGAGTGCCAATAATTACCACAATCGGATGAGTGATGAAAAATGTTTTGTAATATTCAATACTTGCTACATGTTTAGTAACTGGCCAATGAATGCCAATGATTAGTATAACTAGATGAATTATGTAACTGGTATGCCATTAATTAACTCTTGTTCTCAATGATCAGTTTTGAATAATGCATAAAAATGGTTTGTAACTGGCCAATGAGTGCCAATGTTCACTGTAATCAGATGACTTATGAATATTATTCTGAAATACTTCATACATAGTACAGAAATGTTTAATAAGTAGGCAATGAGTGCCACCAATTACTCAAATCGGTTGATAGACTAGTGTAATTCTCAATGATGACTAGCATAAGACTTAATGTCCTTCACTTTCTGGCCTAATTACCAGAAATTACTGCAATATCCGTTTGTCCTGTCCATCCTTATGATCATGGAGCACCATATTTGGTTTTTGCACTAATTCTACGTTGGTGTACCTTACAAGAACATGGTGTTGACACGACATGCTGTCCACCACCTTGAGCGATGGAGATATTATTATGGTCCCACTGTTTGGTGTACCTAATGCACTACCAAAATGATAACATGGAATATTAATAAGACATTTCAGTGTCTTGGCTACACTGATTAATACTTCAGGGAAGAGAACTTCAGATTGTCTCACTTGGTGTTGTGCTTCTGTAGAAAGATATGGACCTTCAGTGCAGCTACGTGCAACCTACTGTGCTACAACCATGATGCAATCCTTCCCTTTCCTATCCTAGTTCTTGTAAAATGGTAAAAAATACTACAGTGCGTATGCACTTTATGTCATTTGTTAATATTTTTGTACTCATTGCGTATACATTTTGTCATTGCTAGATATGTTCTGTACTACAGTGCATATGCACTTGATGTCATTTCTTAATATGTTTTGTACTCATTGCATATATATTTTGTAATTTTTTGATATGTTCTGTACTCAGTGCATGTGCACTCTATTTCATTTCATGTTCTGCACTTATATATATGTATATACTCTGTGACTGTAAACTTAGTTAATTAAGAAAAATTTGTTGCTCATGGCAAGTCCAATTGACTCACCATCGCTGCCAAATTTTTGCCCCAGCAGTGGAGAGCTACGTAAGAGGTCCGAGCAGATGTAATTTCGATGTATTGCTCATGCACTGCCTGCGATATGCAAGGTATAAGAGAATCGCTGACCAGAGAGCAGTGTTGACTCAGAAGGAACTGTGTAGATGTAGCAGTAAGTTGTTGTTAGTCTGTGTCTGGTGTGGAGTCTGCTCTGGTCTGGTATGGTGTATCGTGTTCGGTGGCCGGTCGCGGTGTAGCGATGCCGGAGCCTGAGTATTATTGTATAAGGTAAAAAGCAACCTCGCGCATAACTAGTAATGTTATGTGAACTCCCATGTAAATCCTTTAAAAATGTCCTAATAACAATCTTTGGCATATAAAGTAATTTCTAACAAGCATTCATTTTAATTTAAAGAATTTACTAATTTCTCCAATCCATGATCATTCCGACTGTTGCAAAAGAAAAATCAGTTGCTTCCTTTCATAAATGACAAATCTATCGGCCAGCATTGCACAGAGCTGTGCCGGAAAAAGTTATTGTAAGAGCAGATAGTTGGCAAGTTTATTGAGGTAAGAATTTTTGCTTTTTTATTCAGAATGATCTTACAGGGCCATGACGCAGCACTACTGTCGTCCAAAATTTACCAGGTTACTGAATTTATTTTTTATTACGAGGTTTAGGAATTTTTCTGTTTCGAGCTTACATTAAATGAGAAAAGAATTTTGTGGGTACATTAAATGGGAAACAAATTTTGTGTGGAGGTTAAATGTGAATGCACTTCTGTATGGAGATTATAAATGGGAACCAATTTTGTTCTGAGGTTACACAAAAAATAGAATCATATTATTATTATTATTAATTAAATTTTGTGGGGAGGTTACAAAGTAAAGAGGGTTTTTTTCTACAGAAATTTTTATTTGATATAGTTAAACGAAGCTATTTTACACACAATTTGATACCCAAGCTGCTTTTCTACGTAGTCATCGTTCAAATTTAGGCAGTTGTTGTTCTGTTTTACCAGCTTTTCTATGTCTTCTGCATACTCAATTGCCGCCAAGTTGTTGAACCATTCGTTAACGGCTTCCTAAGTTCATCATCACTTCTGTAGCGTTGTTCACTAAAAAAAGAAAAAAAATCAGTTCGAGGAATAGGTGATAAACACTTGGGGCTAAGTCCGGACTGTATGTAGATGATGAAACATTTCCCACTGAAATCGCTCAAGCAAGTCCTGTGTCAGTAGCGCCGCAAGCGGACGTGCATTATCGTGAAGGAGGATGACTCCACTGCTTAGCATTCCGCACCGCTTGTTTTTAATGTCGCGGCGAAGTCGTTGAAACATCTGACAGTAGGCCGTTGCGTTTATAGTCTCACCCGTAGGGCCGGCCGCTGTGACCAAGCGGTTCTAGGCGCTTCAAAATGGAACCACGGTCGCAAGTTCGAATCCCGCCTCGGCATGGATGTGTGTGATGTCCTTAGGTTAGTTAGGTTTAAGTAATTCTAAGTTCTAGGGGACTGACGACCTCAGATGTTAAGTCCCATAGTGCTCAGAGCCATTTGAACCACACTCACCCCTAGGCATGCAGTCAATACGCAGCGCACCCCTACGATCGAAAAACACCGTAGCCATAATCTTTCTGGTGCCTAAAATTTGTCTTTCTTTTTTAGGTTTCGTTGGAGATTGCGAATGATGTCATGAATGTCGCTTTGTTTCAGGTGTGAAATGTAACATCAAGCCTCAGCGCCAGTGACAAGGTGATTCAAAAATTCATCACCATCCTTTTTCAAAGCTACTGAGAAATGTCAATACAGCTTCCACTCGTTTGGTTTGCGTTCGTCTGACGAAATTCGAGGAACCCAGCTGGCACACACCTTTTTATAACACAGGTCTGCACCAACAGTGTTGTACAACACGGTTGTTGAAATCTCTGGGAAGAATGAGCGGAGTCCACTAGTAGTGAAACGCCTATCTTCTTGACTTTTGTTTCAATCTTTACTTTGAGTCTGTCAGTCCCCACGGAGCGCCGGCTCGAGCTGTCTTCATCGTGATCATTCTTCCACCCACCATTAAACATGAAATACCATTTCCGAACTTCTTTTATCTATCTATAGATTTCGATAGGTCTGACTCCTTGCACGTTTAACAAGCGAATAACACTGCGCATCTCACACATGGCGGGATCGTCAATGTTGTCACAAATTAAAAGTCACACACGTAAGCAGTAAGTAACCGTGTTTGATCGAAGCTACCTCCAAACTGAAGCGGATAAGTACCAAGGTCACTGGTCCGTCGGCGTTGTTAGTGGGGGGAGACGCGGCCACGTGTCAACACAAACCGTTCTTTGCTTTCCGAATGACACTCGTATTTGTGCAACCTTGAAACTGAGTAACAGTCAACCGATTGAGAATCCCAAGATGAAATGAAACCAACAAAAGAGGTTCACTCTTGAAACACTACCACGAATATGATCGCTGCTTTCCTTACCTACACTGTACGTGTCGTGACCATTGCTTTTGAGGAGATAGGAACAATTAATGCTGAATATTATACAATAATTTGTTTGTCATAAAAGCATAGATACAATCAAGAAAAAACCGAAACTGCCAGATCATTCTTCAACACAACCATGCCAGAAGTCACAAATCACGTCAAACTTGGCCGCTAGGTACACAAATAGCGTAGTGGCGGAGGGGACACGGTAGTGGTGGCAGTTCCCTTGCAGACAGGTCAGTGTGGTACAGGAGAGCAGTTCTACAGCTGAAGCCTTCGTGCAATTGCGTATCATACAAATCTTCTAACTACAGCTACCGAGTCTCTAAACAAACTTATTAATAGGTTATATTAGTACAACTTACAATTCGACAAGTCAGCTGTTTATTATTAAAAAACACAATGGATTACAGAATTGCGCTGAAATTGGACCAGTAGTAAATGATTTGTCTTTCTCTTGCAGCCATTTTAAAATTAGCTTCTTCTGCCAAAACAAACACCTGGGTTTTTAATATCACACCTCACTAACATGCGAACGCAGTTGCAATTTTGACAGAATCCTGAAGCAGTTTATTATTAATGAACGGTTTAGGACATGTCATGTCAACAGCTCACGAAAATCTCATGCTCAGTACAAAAAATACATGCATTTTTCCTTCACTTACCTTATTGTAAACCCATACTAATTCTTATCTGGCCAGTTATAGTTGGACCTCAAAATTTCATAGAAAAAACTCTGTTGTTACCCATCTAGCAGAGAAGATCAGAAAGTTTCACTGGTAATAATAGGGCAAAATACCCTCCGCTTTGTGTGCTATCATCTGCAAAAAATTCATTTTGGTATCTTGAACATTTTGTGTTGTATGATGAATGTTACGACCATTCCACTTTCAGTCTATGGTTTGTCCATACGATCAGTAGTGATTACACTACATACAATCATTTTTTTCAAAGCTGAAGAAATATACAGGACTCATCTCAAGCTTAAAGAAAAATTCATTATGTTATTTTCATTTTGTACACAGAAATGTGTCACCGGAAGTCCACCAAATGCAAAATAATCATAGAGAAACATATTTTTCTTTCAGACTACAAGAATTTGGTTCAGTAGGAATATCACAGTAACTATGACTATTAACGACTACTAACCTAATTTAATGTATTTCAACGATGATTTCATTTATAGAAGTTTGAACATGCACAACATTGCGTTACTTGGAAATGGCCAAAGGCCGAAATCATGATTTTACAGCATAATTAACACGATATATACATTCAAATGGAACTTCCATTTAAAAAGTATTACATGAGAGTGGTCTCAAATCATGGTAAAATTACACACATCAAAAAAAAAAAAAAAATTTGCCTCATCTCGGTTCCGAGAGTTCCGGAACCTGTACAGAAAATTGGAATAGAGATCAACATAAACATCATTTCCGCCCTTTTTATTGCTCATGAAAACCACACATTGTATGTTGTACCACCATACAGCGCGACCTTCAGGGGTGTTGGTCCACACTGCAGTACACACCACCGAGCGAGGTGGCGCAGTGGTTAGCACACTGGACTCGCATTCGGGAGGACGACGGTTCAGTCCCGCGTCCGGCCGTCCTGATTTAAGTTTTCCGTGATTTTCCTAAATCGCTCTAGGCAAATGCCGGGATGGTTCCTCTGAAAGGGCACGGCCGAATTCCTTCCCCGTCCTTCCCTAATCCGATGAGACCGATGACCTCGCTGTCTCGTCTCCTTCCCCAAACAACCCAAGTACACACCGGTACCTCTAATACCCAGTACCACGTGCTCTTGCATTGATGCATGCCCGTATTCGTCGTGGCATACTATCCGCTAGTTCCTCAACGGCGATTCGGCGCAGATCCCTCAGAGTGGTTGGTGGATTACGTCTTCCAGAAACAGCCCTTTTCAATCTGTACCAAGCATGTGCGATAGGGTTCATGTCTGGAGAACATGCTGGCCACACCAGTCGTTATCCTGAAAGATGTCATGCACAAGATGTGCACAATGAGGGCACGAATTGTCGCCCATGAAGACGAGTCCCTCACCAATATGCTCCCGATATGGTTGCACTATCGGTCGGAGGATGGCATTCACGCATCGTACAGCCGGCCTTCCATGACCACCAGCGGCGTACGTCGGCCCCACATAATGCCACCCCAAAACAGCAGCACCTTGCTGCACTCGCTGGACAGTGTGTCTAAGGCGTTCAGCCTGAGCGGGTTGCCTCCAAACACGTCTCCAACGATTGCCTTATTGAAGGCATATGCGACACTCATCGCTGAAGAGAACGTGATGCCAATCCTGAGCGGTCCATTCGGAGTGTTGTTGGGCCCATCTGTACTGCGCTGCGTATTATCGTGGTTGCAAAGATGGACCTCGCCATGGACGTCGGGAGTGAAGTTGCACATCATGCAGACTATTTCGCACTGTTTGAGTCGTAACACGATGTCCTGTGGCTGCACTAAAAACATTATTCAACATGGTGGCGTTGCTGTCGGGGTTCCTCTGAGCCATAATCCGTACGTAACGGTCATCCACTGCAGTAGTAACCCTTGGGCGGTCTCAGCGAGGCCTGTCATCGACAGTTCCTGTATCTCTGTATTTTCTTCATGTCCTAACAACAACGCTTTGGTTCATTCCCAGACTCCTGGACACTTCTGTTGTTGATAGCCCTTCCTGGCACAAAGTAACAATGCGGACGCGATCGGACCGCGGTATTGACCGTCTAGGCATGGTTGGACTACAGACAACACGAGCCGTGTACCTCTTTTCTGGTGGAATGACTGGAGCTGATCGGCTGTCGGACGCCCTCCATCTAATAGACGCTGCTCAAGCGTGGTTGTTTACATCTTTGGGCGGGTTTGTGACATCTCTGAACAGTCAAACGTACTATGTCTGTGATACACTATCCACAGTCAACGTCTATCTTCAGGAGTTCTGGGAACCGGGGTGATGCTTAATGAATTCTTTTTATTCGCTTTTGTCAAACGAAACAAGTGTGTACAGTGATTTTAATCACCACAGACAGCTTATGAATACTTCGAAAATCCCTTGCTTTTTGGGAACCAACATCAGAGTGGAAGCCAATGTTTTCAGATTTAGTTAGAACGAGTGTAAAATCGTATAAATTTCAGAAGCGAAAAGTTCGAGAAAGAACAGAATGACATGTGCTAAAGAAATATTCTTTCATTGAATTTTCTTTCATTGTTTTTGTAGAAAATAAACGGGGGAGGCAGCAGGATTTATGTGCAGTGGGGCAATATATGTTTTCTACGGAATTGTTTTTGGTCTATTTATGCTGCCTAGTGATGTTAGCACACTTCTAACTCCTTTGCTCACACTCTACGCTCTACTTGCGGCTGTAAAGCGGCCCTCACACGCTCCGTATTATCGACAGAATAATACTGTGTCAATAAACTGCGTGGAAGTGCCAGGCTAAGAACGGTTTGCGCAGTGTTTATGTTTGGGACCTTTCAGTTAGAACTCTGTATTTCCTCACCACGATATTATTGCACTTGGTCTCCCGTGACTGTTATCGGAAACATGCGATGACGTTACAGTAAACAAGTACAGTGGTGACTAAGAAAAACGCATGGCACCGACTGATTTCAAGATAGTTGTGCATAATTATAGTACTAAGTGTTTCAGTGTATCCTTGTGAAATATCATGACAAAAACTCAGGCTAAGCCGACCACAGCTCCCTCAGTCCCAGTCACAATTATATAGTGGTCGATTAATAGCTTCCTAGCGACGTTTCAGCACGCTACGGCGTGCATGTGTATTACGAATTGGCTGCTTGCTTTGTAAAACACGCAGAGAAATTATGCAAATCGGGCGAAACAATCCGAGAAGCTTTCTGTGAATACTGCCACACCTGTATCTATACTCTGGGAACCGCTGTGAAATGTAGGGCAGAGGGTACATCTGATTGTGCCAGACTTTTCCATGTTCCTTTCACGTATGGAGCACGGAAAGAATAACTATACTCCTGGAAATTGAAATAAGAACACCGTGAAGTCATTGTCCAAAGAAGGGGAAACTTTAGTGACACATTCCTGGGGTCAGATACATCACATGATCACACTGACAGAACCACAGGCACATAGACACAGGCAACAGAGCATGTACAATGTCGGCACTAGTACAGTGTATATCCACCTTTCGCAGCAATGCAGGCTGCTATTCTCCCATGGAGACGATCGTAGAGATGCTGGATGTAGTCCTGTGGAACGGCTTGCCATGCCATTTCCACCTGGCGCCTCAGTTGGACCAGCGTTCGTGCTGGACGTGCAGACCGCGTGAGACGACGCTTCATCCAGTCCCAAACATGCTCAATGGGGGACAGATCCGGAGATCTTGCTGGCCAGGGTAGTTGACTTACACCTTCTAGAGCACGTTGGGTGGCACGGGATACATGTGGACGTGCATTGTCCTGTTGGAACAGCAAGTTCCCTTGCCGGTCTATGAATGGTAGAACGATGGGTTCGATGACGGTTTGGATGTACCGTGCACTATTCAGTGTCCCCTCGACGATCACCAGTGGTGTACGGCCAGTGTAGGAGATCGCTCCCCACACCATGATGCCGGGTGTTGGCCCTGTGTGCCTCGGTCGTATGCAGTCCTGATTGTGGCGCTCACCTGCACGGCACCAAACACGCATACGACCATCATTGGCAACAAGGCAGAAGCGACTCTCATCGCTGAAGACGACACGTCTCCATTCGTCCCTCCATTCACGCCTGTCGCGACACCACTGGAGGCGGGCTGCACGATGTTGGGGCGTGAGCGGAAGACGGCCTAACGGTGTGCAGGACCGTAGCCCAGCTTCATGGAGACGGTTGCGAATGGTCCTCGCCGATACCCCAGGAGCAACAGTGTCCCTAATTTGCTGGGAAGTGGCGGTGCGGTCCCCTACGTTACTGCGTAGGATCCTACGGTCTTGGCGTGCATCCGTGCGTCGCTGCGGTCCGGTCCCAGGTCGACGGGCACGTGCACCTTCCGCCGACCACTGGCGACAACATCGATGTACAGTGGAGACCTCACGCCCCACGTGTTGAGCAATTCGGCGGTACGTCCACCCGGCCTCCCGCATGCCTACTATACGCCCTCGCTCAAAGTCCGTCAACTGCACGTCCACGCTGTCGCGGCATGCTACCAGTGTTAAAGACTGCGATGGTGCTCCGTATGCCACGGCAAACTGGCTGACACTGACGGCGGCGGTGTACAAATGCTGCGCAGCTAGCGCCATTCGACGGCCAACACCGCGGTTCCTGGTGTGTCCGCTGTGCCGTGCGTGTGATCATTGCTTGTACAGCCCTCTCGCAGTGTCCGGAGCAAGTATGGTGGGTCTGACACACCGGTGTCAATGTGTTCTTTTTTCCATTTCCAGGAGTGTATTTATATGCCTCTCTGCGTGCTGTAATTAATCTAAACTTGTCCTCACGACCCCTATTGGATCGATGTGTTTCGGGTTGTAGTATATTTCTTGAGTCATCATTTAAAACCAGTTCTTGAAACATCGTTAGTGGACTTTCTCGAGATAGTTTCCATCTATCTTCAAGAGCTTGGCAGTTCGTTTCTTTAAACATCTCTTAAGGATCAAACAAACCTACGACCATTTTTGCTGTCCATCTCGGCATACGTTAAATGTCCGTTACTAATCCTATTTAGTACAGGTCCCATTCGCTTGAGCAATATTCTACAATGAGTCGTACGAGTGATTTCTAACAGTCTCCTTTGTAGACTGACTGCAATTCCCAGCTATTCTAACAATAAACCAAAGTCTGCTACCTGCTTTACTCGCGACTGAGACTACATGGTCGCTCCATTTCATGTCACCACTAAGAGTTACATCCGGCTGATTGTATGAGTTTACAGATTTCAGCTGTGATTCACTGACCATATATTCATAGGATACTATGTTTTCTCGTTCTGAGAAGTGCACAATTTTATATTTCTGAATATTTAAAGCAGGTTGGCAATCTTTGCAGCACTTTGACATCTTGTCAAGGTCTGACTGAATATCTGTACAGCTTTGTTCAAACTGTATTTCTTTGTAAATAACTGCATCACCTGCGAAAAGTCTGAAGTTAACTATTACACTGTCCGCAGGACTATTAATACAAAACATCAACAAGAAGGGACCCAACACACTTCCCTAGGGTACATCCGAAGTTACTTCTACATCTAACGATGACCCTCCATTAAAGATAACATGCTGCGTCCTCCTTGCCAAGAAAAATCCAGGGTATCTTTCATGGCAGTATAGGTTCGTAAATCACAACAAAAAATCCTTTTTACAAATAAAACAAGTAAACTTTTATGACACAAAGGGATTACAGACATTGGCTGCGAGTGGGCATTGATTTAATGGGAAAAGTTGAAAATTTGTGTCGGACCGAGATTCGAACACAGGTCTCCTGATTACTAGGCTGATGTGCTGACTGCTGTGCCATCCGAACACAGTGGCCAGCACATCAGCACGGCCTACCCTAGCAAGCCTCCCGTCAAAGCGAAATTCTCAAACTATCCACATACCACTAATGTAGTACCCCTTCACCATTATCCTCATTACTCGCGGCATGTCGCTGATTAAAAAAAATGGTTCAAATGGCTTTGAGCACTATGGGACTTAACATCTGAGGTCATCAGTCCCCTAGAACTTAGAACGAGTTAAACCTAACTAACCTAAGGACATCACTAACATCCATGCCCGAGGCAGGCTCAAATGGCTCTGAGCACTATGGGATTCAACTTCTGAGGTCATTAGTCCCCTAGAACTTAGAACTAGTTAAACCTAACTAACTTAAGGACATCACACGCATCCATGCCCGAGGCAGGATTCGAACCTGCGACCGTAGCGGTCTCGCGGTTCCAGACTGCAGCGCCTAGAACCGCACGGCCACTTCGGCCGGCCCCGAGGCAGGATTCGAACCTGCGACCATAGCGGTCGCGCGGTTCCAAACTGAAGCGCCTAGAACCGCTCGGCCACACCGGCCGGCCTTTGTTTTTTTTCTTTATTGTGATTTTAAACACCTTATACAAAGGCGGGCTGTCAGCAGCACAATACGCCGCTCTTCAGCCTCGAGTTTGACAACAAGTAGCACATAAAGGTGGCACAGAGAAGACAGTCAAAACGATGGGCAAAAAAATGTAGACACTAAAAATCGAAAAAACATGGAGCCGTTCACGCTGGACGAGAAACAGCACCTTAACACTAGGCGACACGGTCGGCCGGCTGTCGCTGAATTACATAAGAATTCGAGTGTGGTGTGCATTTGCACTGAAGGAATCATTGGACAGCCTCGTCTGAATTCTACAGGGTGGTCCATTGAAAGTGACCGCTATCTATCACAAAGCGAAAACAGTGGTCCAACTAAGACATTCATATTTCTTTACGTACTACACGAATATGTAATAAAAAATGGGGGTTCCTAATTTAAAAAAAACGAAGTTGATATCCGTTTGACCTATGGCAGCGCCATCTAGCGGGCAAACCATAGCGCCATCTGGTTTCCCCCTTCAAGCTAGACGAGTTTCGTTCTTTGCAGTTTTTTCGTTTGGTGCTTATTTCGTGAGATATTCTGTCAAACCACAATTAAATTAACTTTTCCTCTGAATCACGAACGACCGAAGGCGTATGAAGTACAGCGTTTTATACGGGATTAAATTCGTCTCCCGCCACAAGATGTTATTGGTATCCATTTTTCGATCCTCAGTACTACTGTGTACATCAGGCTTTTGAATGACGAGCTGTGCGCCGACGTTGTGCGGCGCCTCGCCAACGATCCCAGGTTCCGACACTCTGACGGTCATGTAGCAACCATCGTGCTTCATAACGCTGGTTTTGGCCTCCGAACAACGCCACCTAATCGACGAGGCCTCACGACTCAACTATGACGTCACGCAATCCAGGCGAGGCATGTAGCGTCAATCTTGCCTTTCGCCAAATCGTTGCGTTAACACCGTTTTAGAAATGGATAAATATAAGACAGTAAAAGACATTAAGACGATTGAGCTTGACTATAAATGAAATTACTGCGAGTTGATTTGTTATCTCGGGGAAAAAAGCGGAAGAATTTACTGCTTTCTGCTGTATCAGATATAGAATCATGAATTTTTTCCGCTTAACACAACTTTGGCAATTGCAGGCACTAAAAGCTATCGAGCTGTAAGAAATGACATTACTGAGACTTGATGTCCTTTCTTTTTTTCTAAGGTGTCAGGTGTAAAATAACATACAACACTAAAGGAGAGAGTGGAAGAAAGTGCTAATTAACAACAGCTTATTTTGAGTTATTGTATGTTACGTGTTTCGTTAATTTTACAGACAAGGACATAAGCAGAGTAGGCAGTGCATTCTGACGGTACACATGAAACTACTACCTCCCACAACGTTGTGTATTGGGAAGCAACAGATAAATTTATCAGTTTAATCCTTAACTGATGGGCCGGCCGGGGTGGCCGAGCGGTTCTAGGCGCTACAGTCTGGAACCGTGCGACCGCTACGGTCGCAGGATCGAATCCTGCCTCCGGCATGGATGTGTGTGATGTCCTTAGGTTAGTCAGGTTTAAGTAGTTCTAAGTTCTGGGGGACTCTGGCCGGCCATTTTTCAGCACAATGAATGTAGAACACCTTAAGCGACAGCCGGAAAATACTGGCGGGGTCGACTTCTATTCAAGTGTCTTGCCTGAAAATTGCAGCTTCTCCGTCACAGCAACTCTGTAGTTAGTGCTCATGTTAGGAAGAGAAAAATTATTGCCACCTAAGAATCTCAACGTAGCCTACTCTTTTTTGTAACACCGATATTATTTTTTTCAATTAATAATTGCACATTCGATATAACCAAGCCCCCTACACACTCTAATTGAATGAAAAATGAAATAATAGGAATATTCCTTCGTAACAGTGGTTCCTTCAATCCTGGAAAACGTTACTTTTTGCTTAAAGCAGAAAGATTGCTTTGCAGCTGTCGTCGATACAGTTCGAGTACGGAGGTTCCTCGTCCTAAGTGAATATCATCGACCACCTATCTTAGTTAAATTCAGTTTATCACAGGCGTAACATAACACTTGCCATACGGTATTTAACACAGACTATATTACTGAAGACAGACATTAAGAAGTACACATCGACTCATTCACCGTTCTAATTTCGATGTTCCGTACGAATCACTCCGGAAATTTATCAAAATGTCACACATCCGAGGCAAAGAGTGGAGAGACGTGGAAATAGCGCTACGTATCTCGCACGACTCCTTTTGTGGCGAGTGGCAGTCCAAACGGACAGACTCTGTGCAACGGCGCAGGCGGCGTTTACGCCACTTAATTCTGAACAGACTGTAACCGCAGCACCGTTTGTCAATCTTACCCCTTCTGATCATTATAACTGATCCTTGCATTGACATTTGGGGGATTTCAGGGATCAGATAGTTTTTTTTCTGAAAGGGAATCTTTTCCTGACTAAAGCCTAGTAAAACGTATCATCCTATAAAAGAAGAGAGAACTAAAAGAAATTTTTAAAACTTGGCGTTAAACCCTGCGTGCTCTGAGAGATCCTTCCAGAAATGGATTGTGGCTAAAATATTGAAGTTACAACAGCCAAAAGCTACACCACAGCATTAACTTCTTGACTCTACAGTATACTCAAATTTCGAAACTGACAGGTCAAATCAACCAACACAGACTTTTACCAAACTCTGCGTTTACTAGTCTTTATTGAATTTACGCATTTCACGTTGTACATATAGAAGCCTAAATCAACAGATTTTTTTGTATCACGTTACACGTTTTTGCCAACTTTTAACTTTTGTCTCTGTTTCCATCCGGCCAAAAAAACATCGAAAAAATCGTGACTTTATCTTCTTCAAATTTAGTCCAATTTCATTTGAAGACCTGACGTTCCAAACGTGCTAAGCACCAAAAGTAATGACTTGAGATATAAAAAAAAGAATATTATGTGACGTACGAAATTGGCCCGCACATTTTTATAGTACTAAACATTTATTATAGTGTAGGAAATATAATCTATACTGCAAGGTCAGAGAAAATTGCATTGAATTGTCCAGAAATAGAAAATTAAAAACTTGAGAGCAGAAGTTGTCTTACACATTGCCTTCTTCATAGTAAATTGGCTTAGACCTATAGAGATATCATGCTATAATGGTTGACAATACCTACCTAAATGTCAACATTTTGAGACATTTAAACATTACTAAAAAATCAGCAGTTTGCAGTATCATTATAAATCAGTAACAATTTGCCAATTGTGATGTGCTATAAAGAGTACCGTGATGAGTAAATTCTCTTTTTCAGCAGATAATCGTGAAATATTTTGCACTACTGAAAGCTGTGTGTAAATAAAAATCGACAACAGTTTACCTTTCTCTAGGATTTTAAACTTACCCACTTTTCAGTGTCACTGAATGTCCTTTTGATGTACGCTATTCCAGGTGAGGTGATTTTAATTTTTGCAGCAAAACTGATGTGTAGCTTTGTTGTGTTGATGAATTTATCAGCAGCAGCCTGGAAGTCAATAACGTCCTTTTCCTTCGTCCTGAGTGTGTTGAATTTTAAAGAAGGGCGTGCTGAAGTAATTACTTCTAGTAAATCTTCATGTACATAACTCTTAATAAGCTTCTTGCGCTTTTCTATTAAGGCAAAATTTCTATCACAAAATAGCAAACAGTGGTCTGATATCAGGTACATACATTATATGCAGTCAAATAGCCCACAAAACACTACGAACATGTACACATATATAAATACACGGTTTTTGTTTTGTCCACGGCACTTGTGACTCCACATCACAAGTTTCCTATTATTACCCGTTACGCTGAGGGTATTTTAAATGTAATTCAGAATATGGAATAGAAATGAAGCTATGTCGTTAGCTCCGCTAGACCCTTCATCTTCACACCACTATTACATTACTGCCTGTTGGCAGGTACATGAACGCAGAAGTTGTAGCATGAAAGGTGGTGTAAGCAGAACATATCCGAGTGTGTAAGAATTGGAAGAAACAATATTTGTTGTAGATCGATTGCTACTGCACAAGTGTTTCTTACACAACGCGACAGACAATATGGCAAGTATTACGTTTGCGAGTTAAACTGATGTAAATCAATGCTGATTGCGAAGAAAGTTAAGAACACTAGCGCCTTCTGTTCGTCACTGTGACGATTAGTTACCTTCGCCATATGATCGAGCGCTTTTAGTATAATATAGTATAATGTAGTGTGTTTAGAGCGAATAAAAACAATTTTGAAATTAAATGGTACATTTATAATGTTAGATCTCCATTTCTCTTCATCTAGCACAATTTAATCACGAAAGAATTGTAGTATTAATAATTATTAGGCTACTAATATCAAATAATCACACAAGAATCGGGACATTACGCGCGAGCGACATGAGGGAACAATTGCTCTCGTAATCAAAAACTTTCGGCCGCGCGGACCGAAAACAGAGCGCCGAACAAATATAAGAAAGGTAGCGAAGGTTACACTTGCTTCCGCACAGATTAAAAGGTGGCTCTCGTACCACAGTGTAATCCAAACACTCGATTAGCAGAAACAATAGTGACTTTTGCAAATAAAGTTTACAATTACATCGCTGTACACCTATCAGGGCAACATAGGCAGAAGGACCGGCTTTGCTTCCGATAGATTCTCCTATTCCGCAGTGACGTGATCTAGGCAGTTGACCTCTTACGTCCCCCGCGAGGGTCAAGGCCGAGTATGAGATCCCAGCGGGGATGGCGTCGTTGTTGACAAGTCTGGTATACGCCAGCCTGGGGACATCGACCTGTTTTCGCTCTCTCTTCTTCAGAAAGCCCAGCGACGGCATCTCTCTATTGCCGTGTCTCTCGCGTCGTTCACATCTTTCTCGCAGGAAGGTGCTTGGAGGATGTGGTTATGTCTCTGCGATTCCTCGTTCACGGTAAGCGAGCGCGGAAAGAAGTGTTCCTTCAGCGACGTTACCAGCCTCTGGCTTCAGTTACGGTCTGGAGCCGCCTATTTATGTTCTCATCATGTTCACGCATGCCTGTAGACAAACAATGGAAGCAGTGAAATTTTCTCGCCTCTACCGTCTGAAGTTTACCGCTCTTTGGGAACCAGTTAAGCTCAGCGCAGCCCCCACCCCAGACCCGCCCAACCGCACTGCTTTTCCCTCCACGGTTTCCGAAGGCGTCACAGTCTCGATAGATTCCTTCTACGTGTCTTGAAGCATCTGAAACTGTATGTAAGTTAGTCGTCGCGCTCTGATAACTTTTCACTTGTTACGTTCGTGAAGCATTCCCCTATTACGAACTCTGAAACTAAGTCTTTACATGTTTTTATCATTTGAACACTGACCTACAGAGTTTCCCCTGACAAAGACAACTCAGACTTAACCTATTCAACACATAATATACAAGCCTAACGCAATATGATTGCTATATACTGACAACAATAATTAACACAAAAGAATGGCCCTGAATTGTAAGAAATCTTAACAATAATAAAAATCCCCAAAAAATATGAAATTAAAGAAATATGAATCTGCCTCCAACTCTGATAATTGCCTAAACTCATTTCAATCACGAATCCCATTTTTTTTATAAGTCACTTTCCTCACAGAAAATCTTCATAACACGAACTACAGCAATTACAGCAAGCAGCAACTACAACCAGCTAAATAAAAAGATTCTAACTACTATAGACTCTAACTACTAGGAGTCATATGGTTAGCAAAAGAAAGATTTTGTTGAAGAGCAAACAATGTATTTAGAAAATGTTACCTTATTCATGCGACATCCAGTTCTAAAAATTTATAGTTGTCAATAATTCCACTAGCCAAACATTACCAACAACATCCATCCTCATTTTCTTGCGTCTCACTTTACAATGCAAGTCCTATCAACACAGAGTCTCCGCTAAGAAAATCATGTCCATACACTTCTCCATCCACTCGCTAACTGCGAGTCCGTCCAACTACAGAATCTCTTACCGGGGGCGCAGAGCGCTGTCAGCGATATTAATACAGTCTATAGCGCTGCCAACATACAAAGAGGCTACTTAAAAACTCTTAGGATCTGGCTGTCATTTCCTTAGTTACATACAGTAAGAAAACTCTCAAAACCAACCATCTCAGGCACACACTGCGTAATATGTGTAAAAGCATAAGACTATACCTAGAGAGAGTATTTACCGTCGAAATTGTAGCTAGGTCAATGAGACTTAGCACGTTTTACCTGAAGCGGGACTTAACATTTCATCTGACGAAATGTCAGAGAGAGTGAGACACCCAGCAGTTCAGATATTTTTCAGCTGCTGTTGGACTTAGCAGTTCATTATCAGAAGAGAATCAGGTACTCAGTACAGAAAGAAATAACACATTCTTTAACCAATTACAGAAGTCAAGAAAACTACCACAAGCATTTTGAATTTAGAAATGTGTATGAAACTGTGAAACAGTATATAACGAAATAAATCTTTTAAGCAAAGATAACAAAAGAAAACTGACTTACTTACCTTGAAACTACAAAACTGGACAAAAGATCGGCACTTAATCCTTTGAACACATGACCAGTCAGCCAACTGTGTGACTGAACAATGAAGACAAAGTATCAGGAATTCTAACAAATACAAAGCCATATACTAGAATCATTTACCCATTATGTTGCAACACAATTTTGACCTTGAAAACACAGACATACCGTAATTCTAAGTATCGACACAATTAGAAATTGTACTTGCACTCACAGTCAACAGTCACTTCCTACATGGCACGTTAATTTGACGTAATTGGTGCGGAATAATAACCTGTCGCAATTCAGATGCTGTTTAGGACACTTGGAGCAGTGTCCGAAAAGCGTTAATACTTCTAAAGTACTAAGTAAGCCCAAAACGAACATTTTCTGCTGAACGTTCATGTTCACGGTCTTTCAAGGCAGTCCCGTAGTGACTCGTGGTTATGAGTGCACCAACACAGTGGAGACTTGCAGCCCAGTGTACGCAGTCACATGTCTCAGGATGGTGGGCTCAGACTCATCTCTCGATGGTGAGATATGGCATGTGTTCTACGAGCAGGCTCTTGTAGCATGTTTAAACAAACAAAACTCTAGTGCATACCTCTCCGCATACGACAGTGGCAAATGTTCGACAACGATTTAGGTTGCACAATTCAGCTATACAGTTCTAAAATTAGGATAAATGCTCTCCTTTTGACAAGTATGTAGGCTTTACCAGTGGCCTTACCGCCATTTTAAAGTTAAAGTTAGTAGGTTTTTGAATTTACCACATTTTAAAACTTAGGATGTGTGAATTTTTTTCAGCATCCTCCCATTTTAAACCCAGGCCAACCGAGGCGGGGAACTAGTTTAAATATGCAGGCTGTGAAGTCAGGAGGGTGGGGGAAATTGTTTGTGTGTTAAAGATGCAGTTTTTTCTTATTCTTGCGTAATGTAAATGTTTAAACATCACAGAGTTTTAACTTAGGGAAAGTGGAGTCTGAATTGTAATGTTCAGAGGAAAACCAATGGTTTTAATTTTCTACCAGTGAATACTCTGGAAAAATGATCTGATAACCCTGCAGGCTGTGCCAGTATCAACCAAGTCCACCGTCTTGGATTCTGATGTCATACGGTTGAGGAATTCAGACAATCATGCTGGCTGTGCTAGCATTCTCAGTTCAGCGATCTTGGATTCTACACTTATCACAAGTGAGCTACTTCCGCCATCTTGGATTTTAAGCCATTAGAGTAATTTTGCATCTTGGATCTTTTTTTAATTTCCTGCCAATTTTTGAATTTTCCGCTATTTTGTATTCATAGGGAAATGAGATTTTCAGTTTTGGAGTGGATCACATCCGAAACTAAAATGTTTTTTTTTTTTTTCTGTGAGTCTCAAACTGGAAGCACGTCAGCATTTCCTCTACGGTGTGGCGATTGATCGTAAGTCTCACAATGACCATTTCTCAGGAATTCGCAACGATACTCCTGCTGTCTTTCATACTGTTACCTACGGTCGTCTTACCTTCTTGGTTCACTATGATCAGTCCACTGATTTGGTGCCCAGAAATTCCACTCATTACGAAGTTTATTGCCTGGCGCTGCTCTGTTCCGTTTCTTATGCCGGAATGACGGTTCTCACGCAGCACTCTTTCGGTGTTGAGAGCTTCAGTACGATCTACACTAAAATACACATCGTCAATGGCTTTGTGTCTTGTGATGGCTATCTCTTGTGAACAGACAGTGGTAGCTGCTGTATGAGAATTTGTTTGAGTTTCTGTCTTCTTTGACGCGCTCATCGAAATATGCATTATGATCCCAATATCTCTGGTGAGGGCATCACCAATTTGGTTTTGCCCGTCCACTAATGCTTGACAGACGAAAATTTACACAAAAGGCCTGCCCACAATTCACTCAAATTATGATAACTATCAGTTACCCTCATTCCACTTGTGTTTATTGTCTGTTTCCCAGAATGCTATGTAGAGAAAGCGGGTCTGAACTGCACGAAAGCAACAGGATGTGACCCTTTTGTCAGTATGAACTCGTGAAACTTGCGTATGCTAGCACTAGTAATAAAAATCAAGTTTTAAGTAGCACTCATCATACCGTGAAATTTCTCTTGTACTATATTTTGACTTTTTCTACTAGCATATATTCGTCCAAAGAAGGTTAATGCATGTGCTCGAACTTAACAGCCTTGTCCGTGCATTGATTCTGTGCGTCAGCTATCATTTTTATGAGTAACTGTTTATGCTGTGGGCAATCACACTTTATTATGCGATATCTGCCCCATAGTCGCTGATTTTATCCGAGACCATTTTTATTGTGCACGCGATCTTTGTCTTGTTCAGACCTGAACGTTTCAGCTGTCGATTTCAGCTTTGATTTTTCCGTCACAACTTCATTGCACTGTTCATCTTGTTTTCACATTAACAAACTTACGAGTTCTTCTCGCTACTTTTCGAATGCCTCTCGAAACTCTTGTTCGTTCTTTTTGGCTTGATCCTCGGTCAGATTTGATTTGTCTTTAAGATCGTAAGTCTGTTTTCTAGTTTGCTGTTTAAAATCATTAGTTTACTGTTTAAAATCTCTCATTGGATTGATATACTCAAACAATTGACGTAGTTCAAGCAATACTCTTTGTTGGCTAACCGTTGTTGTAGTAATGTCTGCTGTTGAGCTGATTACCGTTTCTCCAAAGTCGTTAGTATCACAATACAACGTACTTTTATTTGATAAAATTTCCAAACAGTATTCAGAATCAACATTCACTGTTGACTTGTCCTGAGTACTGATACCTCTTACACTCGTAATATCTTCTTCACTGTTAGCTTTCATTCTTGTGGCTAGCATGTGGCCTATTGTTTCTAAGTCGTTCTCTCTCACAGTTTATAGTTTACAAATTACCATTCCTTTCCAACATTCTTTTCAGCAAAACGAGGCGCAGGTATTCTGGAATGCTGCGCACTCACCATTGTCTGTAAGTCTGCTACTCAGTCTTACCTGAAGACTACGATGAAGGCTTCGTCCGACATACTTGTCGCTGCTCACTTCGTTGATACGTACTCCTCTCCTTATCGACGATGAATTGTTTCATCATTAGCAGCATTTGATAATCGGTAGGTTAGATTTCACCAAGCACAATGGATTGAAATAACAGCATTAGTTTGTTATGTCCTTTATCGAAAGGTGTTATTGAATTGTACTGGCAAAATCTTTCCACGAGATGTGCTTAGAGAATTTAAACATTCATTAATGCTTCAGTCCTGGGCGACATTCCCGACTTGAGAGTTACTGTTCAACAATTTTCCAGCACTGGACCAAAGGACTAAGTAGTCCACATGGTTTACTTTCAAATACCTCCTTCGACCTAATGTTCGCGATAGCGCCATCGACTACCCTTATAGATTCCACTTTAACGACTGACATACTGGAGCGAGATCAAAAGCAAGCAACCGAAAACCTTATTGATGAGTCCAGATAGAGTGTTAACCGGCCGCTGTCGCACTTCACAGAGGTTGTATTTGTTACTGTATCGATGGAGGTGCAGCAACAGTAAACTCACAGCTTTTACTCTAAGTAATGTATCTGTTCTACACTGAAGCGGCGAAGAAACTGGTATAAACATGCGTATTCAAATACAGATATCTGTAAACAGGCAGAATAGGGCGCTGCAATTGGTAATGCCTATATAAGACAAGTTTCTGGCACAGTTATGAAATCGATTACTGCTGCTGCAATGGCAGGTTATCAAGACTGAAGTGAGTCTGAGCGTAGTGTTATAGTTTGCGCACGAGCAATGGGACACAGCATCTCCGAGATAGCGATGAAGTGGGGTTTTTCCTCTACGAGTGTTTCATGAATGTATCGTGGACATCAGGGATCGGGTAAAACACCAAATATCCGACATCGCTGCGGGCGGAAAATGATCCTGCAACACGGGACCACGACGACTGAAGAGAATCGTTCAACGTGATATAAATGCAACTCTTCAGCAAATTGCTGCAGATTTCAATGCTGTGCCATCAACAAATGTCGGCGTCCGATCCACTCAACGAAACATCGTCGATATGGGCTTTCGGAGTCGAAGGCCCACTCGTGCACCCTTGATGACTGCACGACACAAAGCTTTACACCTTGCCTGGACCGTCAACACCACATTGGACTGTAGATGACTGGAAACATGTTGCCTCATTGGAAGCCGCGCGGGATTAGCCGAGCGATCTAAAAGTGCTGCAATCGTGGACTGTGCGGCTGGTCCCGGCAGAGGTTCGAGTCCTCCCTCGGGCATGGGTGTGTGTGTTTGTCCTTAGGGTAATTTAGATTAAGTAGTCTGTAAGCTTAGGGACTGATGATCTTAGCAGTTAAGTCCCATAAGATTTCACACATATTTGAAGATTTTTGATTTGCCTCGTTGGACGAGTCTCGTTACAAACTGTATCGAGTGGATGGACGTGTATGGGTATGGAGACAACCTCGTGAAGCCATAAACCCTGCATATCAGCAGGGGACTGTTCAAGCCGGTGGAGGCTCTGTAATAGTGTGGGGCGTCTGCAGTTGGAGTGAAATGAGACCCCTCGTACGTCTAGATACAGCTCTGACAGGTGACACGTACGAAGCATCGTGTCTGATCACCTGCATCAATTCATGTCCATTGCGCGTTCCGACGGACTTGAGCAGTTCCAGCAGGACAATGCTACACCCCACACGTGCTGAATTGCTACAGAGTGGTTCCAAGCAGGCCGG
This sequence comes from Schistocerca piceifrons, assembly GCF_021461385.2. NCBI lineage: Eukaryota > Metazoa > Arthropoda > Insecta > Orthoptera > Acrididae > Schistocerca > Schistocerca piceifrons. The sequence continues at coordinate 194,112,095 of NC_060141.1, forward strand.
AGTGGCCGACTGGTTCTAGGCATTACATTTTGGAACCGCGCGACCGCCACGGTCGCAGGTTCGAATCCTGCCTCGGGCATAGATGTGTGTGATGTCCTTAGGTTAGTTAGGTTTAAGTAGTTCTAAGTTCTAGGGGACTGATGACCTCAGAAGTTAAGTCTCATAGTGCTCAGAGCCATTTGAACCATTTGAGAGTGGTTCCAGGAACACTCTTCTGAGTTTAAACACTTCTGCTGGCCCCCACATTCCCCAGACATGATCGTTATTGAGCATATCTGGGATGCCTTGTAACGTTCTGTTCAGGAGAGTTCTCCACCCACTCGTACGCCTAAGGATTTATGGACAGCGCTGCAGGATTCATGGTGCCAGTTCCCTCCAGCACTACTTTAGACGTTAGTCGAATCCATGCCACGTCGTGTTGCGGCACTTCTGCGTGCTCTGGGAGGCCCTACACTATATTAGGCAAGTGTACCAGTTTCTTTGGGTCTTCAGTGTATCTGTAACGATGTCAACTATAAGCTCCACATATATGAACGCACACAAAATAGGTCCGCAATGTGCTAATGAGAGCTTACGTGGCGCAGATTTCCGCCGCAGATTCTAAATCGGTGTTCTGTAGAATACGTAATTGCCAAATTGGGTGGTAGAAGAAAGATAATTGTCGAAAAAACACCTTGAATTAGAGAGCCAAGCTGCTGCTTCTCAGCAGCTGAAGTTGAAAAATTAAAGAGAGCCGAAGGACGAAAGAGAAGAAGGAAGTCTACTTCGGAAAAAGAAATGTTCAACTTTGTGCAAAAGCAAACAGTCAACTCGAAAAGCTCTTACTATGTAAAAGAAAAACTCGCGACTATGACAGTAACATGACAAATTCTTACATATTTATATGGCTAATAGTTTTTTTTAAAAAAATGCTTATTTGGCATAAATAGATGCTACATTTTCAGGTCACTACTAACAAGGAACTGATTTATTGCAATCACCAGCACTGTTCGTGTGGTCTACGAGTACGCTGTGAGTGTAACGTGCGCAGTAGCCTTCCGAAAGTTATTTTGTATTTTCCCGACTTTGAGCCCTTCTGGTGGAGTCGGTGGTGGTATAGATTCTCTTTGCCAGAGAGCAGCTTGTCAGGTGATCGTGGTCCGTTAGGAGGCGCTGTGCGGTTCAGCGAAGAGGTTTTTGGGTTAGCAGGGTCTGGTATCGCGCCCTGTTTGTGTCGGAAAACGTCTTCTCTCGATCAGGAGCGATAGTGCGGCCTCGTTGGAGCTGAGGGCCGTTTGTCTGAGACGAACATCTTCTGGATTCAAGTGTTCGCTGGTGACGCTGTACTGTTGTTCGTAGACGTGATGACAGACAATGCCGTTTACGTTTTCGGATCCTGTATCCGCCGTCCGAAAGAGATTGCCGCTCAGAGCAAAGCAGGAAGGTCTGTAGAGCCTTCACTACATTGTCGCTGCATCCTGGTTTCATTTATGGACGAGTACTTGTGCATTCCAAGCGAAGCTGGTGATCTTTTTAATCTATCTTTTGGTGCTGTAAAGCTTGTCATTGGGTCTGCCCTTGTGGGCGCCATGTGTGTTGTGTGCATGTGTTTGATCGGTGGTAACTGATTTACTTTTCAGGTTTTATCATACAAGCTTAATAATGCGTACAATGTATCCCGAGGAAGTGTACGCAGCAGGATGAAGTTGAAATAAAATATGACTCCAAGCTTACGACACTGTAAATACGCTGAAATAGCCGTGGATGGATTCTAATGCTGCAGATCAATCTTTGAATTCAGTCATCACCTTTCGTAATTGAACGGATCGCGTTGCTTTATTTGGCGTTCATTTGAAGGCACTCTGCGCCTAAGCTTATTTGGAAATTGTCTGGTACCTCTGTACGGTACTTGAGTAAACCTTAAATTCTGTTACTAGTGAAATTAGTGTGCGTAGAAGTTTTGAGTAAGGGTCATGCTGTTCAAAAAAATGTTCAAATGTGTGTGATATCTTATGAGACTTAACTGATAAGGTCATCAGTCCCTAACCTTACACACTACTTAACCTAAATTATCCTAAGGACAAACACACACACCCATGCCCCAGGGAGGACTCGAACCTCCGCCAGGATTAGCCGCACAGTACATGACTGCAGCGCCTTAGACCGCTCGGCTAATCCGTCATGCTGTTATCGTTTACTTTAAGTTCTGTTGCTAAATTGATTTCGTCGAAGATTGTTTTGAGATTTGGATTGATGTCAATTTATAATTATTCACGTATGGGCCCAATCGGACCTCGCTAGGTACAATCCATCAATGTCATTTTCGATGGCTGGTCTTCCTTTGTGTTCAAATTTGTTTCATTCATTCAGAATGAAGTCTTTCCATCATCAGAGCTCGGTGTTCCAGTCCGTTTTCTATTTTCCCTCTGACCAACTTTCCAAGCAAATATCTTCTGCCTAAACGTATTTCTATCTGTAACGTCTGCCTGAGTTATACCGGCTACTTAAGATCCTCCTTAAGTGGAGAGATCCATTTAATTGACTCAGTTTTGGCCTGTTTCCGTAGAATTCTAATATTTGTTTTGTCAACATAGGGGTTGCCATTCTTTTAATATGCCCATAAAATTTAAGCTTTCGTTTTCTCATGTCACCATGTATGTCTGTGTATTCTTCTATTTACTTATTATATCTCAGCCTATAAGTTTATGCATCAGTGATTTTGGTGACTAATATTTTCCTAATATTCTTTCTTTCTTTCTTTCTTTCTTTTGAATTTCTTCAGTATCCCTCTTTCTATTTAAAATTAAAGTTTCTGCTCCATAAAGACATTCATGTTTGATTACAGTGCTGTAATGACTAACTTTACTAAATTTAGAAAGTGTTTTCTTATTATCAATACAATCAGTCTACTCTAATATTACTTCTGCCAAACTTGATCGATTGATCTATATTTTGACTCGACTTTTGCTCTCGGCACTCTGTAATCACGTTTTCCAAAACACAGTGAAACAGTAATGGGGGGAGTCCCTCTCCATGTCTACGCCAGTCTTTATATCAAATGGTTCAGAACTTTCCCGTATAATTTAACTTTACAGCTAAGGTCAATTTATCATTACAGATTTTGTTTAACGGTTGGTATATGCGTTTTAAAACAGGTTTGGGGGTTTAAATTTTAATGTCAAGTAGTTACCCAGTATCACTGAAACTTGTGATTAATATCGTTGTAATTGTCTTGAGCTTAAATTTGTCATCAATATATCACCCTTTTTTCTATCAGTATTGGATCAGGGTTAGTATTTAATCAAGGGTATTATAAAGGTTACTTTTTTTAAGCGTTAGACAACGTGTTATATTGTAAATGTTAAGTAGGAATCCCTTGTTAATAAATTTGTTTTAAAAACATGCCTGAATTAATATTAGCCCGGCGCTTTACCGTTTTCTGCGGCTACTACCATACCAGTGAGACTCTTTGCACCGATCGATTGCGGAAAATGCCACAGGTTCTGTGCGCGCATATATATATGTGTGTGTGTTTGTGAGGGTGTGTGTGTGTGTGTGTGTGTGTGTGTGTGTGTGTGTGTGTGTGTGTGTGTGTGTGTGTGTGTGTGTATGTGTGGGTGTGTGTATGTGTATGTTTAATCCTGGTCAAGATGGCGGCAATAACAGTGATCCTCACGCAGGGTTTGAGTATCGGAACAGGGACGGGAAACAGGGCAGCAGCGATCAGGAGCAGCAAAGTCTCGGCAGAGGATTATACGGCGTGGCGGGTGCGGTCAGCTACTCACCCAGACGGATCAGCGTGTGTTGGTTAGCCCCTCGCACTGCCTCTCCTCACAGCGCATTAATGCAGATGCAGATGGCCGGGATCGGCGTAATCCGGCGCGCGCGTATTCTGTACTTAGCGGGACCCTGCGCTACAGGCGGGCAGTGGCCAAGGGCTGGTAGCGGCTCGCTGCTTCTCCAAGCGGCAGACAGCGACCTGGTGTATGCAATTCATGGGAGAGATAAAGTGACTCAGAAATCCGTGGCCATCCAACCGACTGAAAGTTAACTGAACAATCTGTACCAAGTTTACCCGACTAAATGCTGTCACCCACTTAACAGAGCACACTGGCCGCTTTGGAGCGCTGTAGACGGTTTAGTGCTGCTACCAAGCCATTACGTGACCCTCGACTGATTACGCAAGTTTCAGCAATGAAAGGGTGTGTGCATGCAGATGCCATACGTGAAGCGCAGGATTTGCGTGGAATGTGCTTTGGACTGGAGCTTGTGCGGACCTGGGCTTATTTTAAATGCCTCTTTTATTAAAAACCATATCTCATAACGTGGAATAGTATCCAAACAAAGTATGTTCAGAGTGATGATACAAAAAATAAACAAAATTCTGTCAAGATACGGTATTAGGCAATAAAAAAAGCTAAACTCCGACCAAACAGGCCATGAATGCCCAACGGTACCGACCGACCGCCGTGTCATCCGCAGCCCATAGATGTCACCGGATGCGGATATGGAGGGGCATGTGGTCAGCACACCGCTCTCACGGCTGTATGTCAGTTTCCGAGACCGGAGCCGCTACTTCCCAATCAAGTAGCTCCTCAAGTTGCCTCACAAGGGCTGATTGCACCCCGCTTGCCAACAGCGCTCGGCAGAGCGTATGGTCACCCATCCAAGTGCTAGCCCAGCCCGACAGCGCTTAACTGCGGTGATCTGACGGAAAACGGTGTTACTACTGCGGCAAGGCCGTTGGCGATATTAGGCAATACTCCTCACAAATGGTAACTTTGTTCAAATCGTTCAAATGGCTCTGAGCACTATGGGACTTAACTTCTGAGGTCATCAGTCCACCAGAACTCAGAACTACTTAAACCTAACTAACCTAAGGACATCACACACATCCACGCTCCGTGCACGATTCTAACCTGCGACCGTAGCAGCAACGCGGTTCCAGACTGCAGCGCCTAGAACCACTCGGCCACACCGACCGGCGGTAACTTTGCCAGCATTCACAGAACTAGGTGTGAGAATCCACGATCGTGTAAATAAAGTGACAGAAAGTGACAACTGCCTATTAACGTAAAATGTATCTTTAGTATGAGAACTGATAACGAGAAGTTTCAAAGGTTCATCGGTATCCAAGCCTGTCCACATCGACGTTTCTGAAAACTGTAACCCAGAATAATATCATACCACTCCATAAAGCTAACGATAAATATTTATTTAAGACCAACTGTGCCCGACATGCATTCCAATTCTTTTTCTTTGTAATTTGGTACACATGTTCAAAGCAGAAGCGAACAAGGTGGTAATAATTGAAGTGCAGATACTCCAGTATGAACTGTAATTATCCTTTGGCAACGAAACTTGATAGATACGTTAATGCGTTAATGCAGAACCGACTTTCACTGGCAAAAAAATAGTTTCAGTTGTGGCCATCTGGGCCAAATCTGGAGCTGTATACTGTCTGTATGACGGTATGACACCCGCGCTGTAATGTGATAAGCAGTGACGTGAGTGAACAGTATGGCTATCGAGAAGAGAAACTGTGCGCTCTTAGTGAAACTGTTTTATGTGAACGGCAGCAGTTACAGTGGTGTATTGAGAGAGCATCATCTGAAAGTTATGAGGAGAGGCCTAATGTCATTAAATGGTTTAATGAAATTAAATGATTTAATGGTTTAATGAAATTCGAAAACACGGGTGAACTTGGTGTGACACCCGGTGGAAATTACTGACGAGATTGCTGTTGCTGTAACTGACCATGCAGCACGTTCATCGGGTACAGCTAGTGTTACTGAGTTTCGTGAGAATTTTCCATCGCATGGGCAACGCTACGGGAAGTTTTGCGGTCCATTTTACACTGTTGCCCGTACAAGATCCAGATGGTGCTGGAGCTGAAACCTCGTGATCCGCAGCAACGTCCTGAATTTGCTCTTCAGCTTCTGACACAGATCGAAATTGATGACAAGTGGCTCAGCAATGTTCTATGGAGTTACAAGGCACATTTTATACAACAAGGTGCAGTGAATACACGGAACTGCCGAATTCTGGGTACTGTTAAACCGGGCGTTGTGTACAAAGAGTCGCTGCACTCGCCGTATGTGATTGCATGGAGTGGATTCAGCACTTTTATTCTCGGTCAGTTCTTCTTTGAAGAGTATACACACAGAGGGCCTGTCAGGTGTACGGTGACTTCTGCACGTCATCGAGACCTCCTTGGAGACCATGTGATCCGTGCTTTAGAAGAGCGCAAGTGTATAGAAAGACTGTTCTCATACACGGTAGGGAAACACTTCATGTCGTTCGCCCAGTGAAAGATCTGCTTAATATAACCTCCCACGAACGTATTATCTCTAGTGGTTTTCCAGACGCATGGACTGCAAAATCACATGATCGGAATCCATGTGACTTTTTGATCTGGGGTTGTCTAAGATAACGAGTTTACCAGGGACACGTTTAATCTCTACATAACTTGAAGGCCAGTATACACGAACACGTTGCTCAGATTCCACCAGAACTGGCTCTAAGCACTATGGGACTTAACATCTGAGGTCATCAGTCTCCTAGACTTAGAACTACTTAAACCTAACTAGCCTAAGGACATCACACACATCCACGCCCCAAGCACGATTCGAACCTGCGATCGTAGCAGCAACGTGGTTCCGGACTGAAGCGCCTAGAACCGCTCAGCCACAGAGGCCGGCCCACCAGAACTGCTGCGAGAAACTGTTGATCACTTCGTTTACAATGGCAGCATCTCGCCGATGCCTCCGATGCTCATACTGAACAACTCGTGTAAGCGGCGTTTAATAATAAAATCAACGTTATACCGTTCTCACTTGTTTGATCTTTTCTGCCCATGTGCCATTCCTAATTCACAAAAAAGGAAACATTTCTACACGTCTTTCTTGCATTCACAGCGCGAGATTTGCACCTGTAGCGAAAATTGAAACCAAATTTTTCCATCGTAATTCGTTCGGCATTAACGCTTTAGAACATCCACCAAGTTTCGCTACCACACGATAATTGGAGCCTACACAGGACCTCTGTGAATAGCTGCTTTAACAATAACCACCTTGTATGTCACACATATTTCAGACACACATACGTATTTCACTTAGGTACACATATTTCATCCGTATCTCTAACGAATTGGTCACTGCGATTTGATCTGAATTCTGAGTGAATCTGTAACTCTGCCAGTAATTGATTATCGATTTGGGACAAAGTATTGTCGCTGACAACAGTCTGATTTTCCGGCAGACTCTAGAGGAGACGTTAAATGTCTCTGTGGTACATAGGTGTGTAGTACGATCTTTGGCCCCGAAACATGATGTGACTGATGCACTAAACTACGCAACGGAGGGACAGATTGCGCTTCATATTTTAAAATGTTCGAAGTCAGTTACTTACAGGAAAGAAATACTATCAGCTTCTTTTCAGACGTTTCTAGCTGTCACACCCTGTCACTGTTACTCACACCCCCAGCGGTAGTAGGGATACCTTACAACAACAGTATTTTTACGCAAATAATGAGTCACGTATACAGCAAATTTGATTAAAACTACTCATAGTGTTCCCAAGATACACTTTTATGTCACGTCTGTTCACCTGGAACTGTCAGCCATATGGGTCCTAGGGTTGTATTACTGTTACAGCAAATTATGCCAGATAGCAGGGGATACGTATGACAATTTTGGTAGTAATTTCTTCAGGCGTTACAGATATATGCTGATATGTCAATGTCGTAGCAATCCCCACTCCCGCTTTTCCCATGTCTATGCGTGAAACGTCAACGTGACCGACACCAACTAGTCTAGTGATCCCAAAAAATACGGGTCTAACACTAATATCGGAAGTTCTGCATCTATATCTACATGGTTACTCTGCAATTCACACTTAAGTGCCTGGCAGACGGTTCATCGAATCATTTCCATACTACTTCTCTACCATTCCACTCTCGAATGGCGCGTCGGAAAAACGAACACCTAAATCTTTCCGTTCGAGCTCTGATTTCTCTTATTTTATTATGATGAGCATTTCTCCCTACGTAGGTGGGTGTCAACATAATATTTTGAAAGTTGGTGACTGAAATTTCGTAACTAGATCTCGCCGCAAAGCAAACCGCCTTTGTTTCAGTGACTGCCACCCCAACTCGCGTATCGTATCAGTGAAACTCTCACACCAATTGCGCGATAACACGAAACGAGCTGCCCTTCTTTGCACTTTTTCGATGTCCTCCGTCAATCCTACCTGGTAAAGATCCCACACAACGCAGCAATATTCCAGTAGAGGACGGACAAGTGTGATGTAGGCTGTCTCTTTAGCGGGTTTGTCACAGCTTCTAAGTGTTCTACCAACAAAGCGCAGTCTTTGTTTCGCCTTCCCCACAATATTATCTCTGTGGTCTTTCCTATTTAAGTTGCTCGTGATTGTAATTCCTAGATATTTAGTCGAATTGACAGCCCGTAGATTTGTGCGATTTATCGTATACCTAAAATTTATAGGATTTCTTTCAGTATCCATGTGAATGACCTCGCACTTTTCTTTGTTTAGCACCAATTGCCACTTTTCGCACCATACAGAAATTCTCTCTAGATCATTTTGTAATTGGAATTGATTGTCTGATGATTTTATTAGACGGTAAATTACAGCGTCATCTGCAAACAATCCAAGGGGGCTGCTCAGATTATCACCTAGATCATTAATGTAAATCAGGAACAGCAGAGGGCCTATGACACTACCTATGACACTACTCGATGATTTACCGTCTATCACTACGAACTGCGACCTCTCTGAGAGGAAATCACGAATCCAGTCACACAACTGAGACGATACTTCATATGCACGCAATTTGATTAATATTCGCTTGTGAGGAACGGCATCAAAAGCCTTCTGCAAATCTAGCAATATGGAATCGATCTGAGATCCCTTGTCGACAGCACTCATTACTTCATGGGAATAAAGAGCTAGCTGTGTTGCACAAGAACGATATTTTCTGAATCCGTTATGTATCAATAAGTCATTTTCTTCAAGGTGATTCATAATGTTCGAGTACAGTATATACTTTAAAATCCTACTGCAAATTGAGGTCAGTGATACGGGCCTGTAATTCAATGGGTTACTCCTACTTCCTTTCAAGAATATTGGTGTGACCTCTGCTACTTTCCAGTCTTTAGGAACAGACCTTTCGTCAAGTGAGCGGTTGTACATGATTGCTAAGAAAGGCGCTATTGTGTCTGCATACTCTGAAAGGAACCTGATTGGTATACCATCCGGAACACTTGCCTTTCTTAAGTGATTTGAGTTGTTTCGCAACATCTAAGATATCTACTTTTATGCCACTCATGCTAATAGCTGTTCTGGTTTCGAATTCTGGAATATTTACTTCGTCTTCTTTCGTGAAAGAATTAAGGAAAACTGTATTTAGTAACTCCGTTTTAGTGGCACAATCATCGTTATAGCATAATTCTATATATCACGCCTTCTCAATCCCATCAGAGCCCTAGATTTGGTTACCCTCACAATATTTTTACAGAAATAATTGTATAAATAATGAGTCGTGTATAGAAAAATATTGATTGCAATTGCTCCACACGTACATGAGTTGAGCTTCTGCGTCACCCTCTTTTAACCCTCGCAGCTGACCAAGCAGAAACCTCTGCAGGCGTGCGCACAACTCATCAAGGTTCCATCGTAACAGGATGAGTAGTATAGGAGCACACAGGAGACAAACAAATAAAAATTCATTTTTATTGCATGATGGCATAAGAGGTGTAAAATTATGGCGTCACTGAAGCACTATCAACAGCAAGAAAAAAAACACTTATTAAGATACGTTTTATTCGAAAGAGCCAAAAGCATTCAGAGCCGATTTCCTAACGTAACAACTCTTTATAACCATATTCTCCAAATGCGTCGTGAACACGTTACCTACATGGCAGAGAGCGAAAAACCAAAAGCCTTTCCCTGAGCAACTGAGAAGTAGTTCAAACTATCCAGACACTGAGCATAATATTTCGTAGAAAAGCAACAACTTAATATAATTTTAGGCTACCATTTAGAGCGGTGAGAGAAAGACGCAAGAATTGTATTTTCATCTTTAGGGAACTAATTTCGGCGCTAAACTGACTGCAGTCTCCTACCCAAACGTAGCCTACCAATGATCGTATTTCAACAAGGCATCTGTACTAGGGAGAGGCGCGTATGGTGCCACTGCTACGGAAAAAGAGCGATCTTTTCACTTGCTAGACACACAAAAACCAAAAAAATGGTTGAAATGGTACTGAGCACTATGGGACTTAACTTACGAGGTCGTCAGTCCCCTAGAACTTAAGGGCATCACACACATCCATGCCCGAGGCAGGATTCGAACCTGCGAACGTAGCGGTCGCGCGGTTCCAGACTGTAGCGCCTAGAACCGCTCGGCCACCACGGCCGGCAAAAAACCAAAACTATAGAGTAAGTTTAAAATGGAGTGGGTTCGGTCTAGGGGTTGTGCAAACGTGGGACTCAGTTTAACACTTATTTTAGTTAACGTCAGCATACTGGAAGTACACTCTTAATAAAACATATATATTTCTGTAACCTGCAAAGATCGCTACACACGGTTTCGAACAATCGCTATATCAAAAGATCTTCCATTAAATCAAAGAATTAAATCCAATATTTTCCCTAATACACGTAACTGGGCCACTACATTAACAATTAACGATGCTTAACCCTCAGCCGTAACTAGTCTGAGAAAAGTTCAGCAGGGACAAAATAACTTAGATGCAATTAGGAACAGGACACACAGCTATGCACTGATACTAACGTTACCAGATAGCTTCCACAATAAGCTACACTCAACTCTGTACCAAATTACCTACGCATGTATCTTTAAAAATTCTTATTCAATAATACAAACAAGTGATTATTCTGCAGCAAACACACCCAACGCACCTTTCGTATACGACACTGTGCAGTGTACCAACCATAAAATCATCAACGCGCAACAATCAGCTGCAAAAGCATTCAGGTAGCGCTCCACTTGCTATGCTGAAGTCCCTTTCTCGTCCTCGACTGAAATCGCTGGCCGGGATCGTTGGCAGGGAAAATACCGACGTTCCATAGGGCTGTCCTACCCACACAGCGACCATGCCCCACGCAGGCAGTAGTATCGCCGGCTCGCAGAACCGCAGCATACCAGATTCTTGAGGCCCTCACTCATAGCATTGCCCAGAACTTTCATGCTCGTCTCCGTGCAGCGACTAACTCCCATGCAATCATGTGTCCATGACGTCCACCCTCTGGCGGCCACAGCATGACACCCCATATGAAATGACTTTCTGGAGGCACAAGACTGCTTCGAGCATTGGCTCTACCTGAGCCACACTGTAGTGCCTTTTTTTTTTTTTTTACAATAAACTGTTAATGCTGCTACTGAAATATAAACTCTTCTCATCTTGCCACATAATTATATGTGATACCTCAAAACAATTTAGGTACACACCAATAAACAAATTATTAGCTGTACAAAACTGAATGTTATCTCTGACTTTCAAAATTCGCTTTATTGTTAAACCCTCACGTGCTTGAATCAAAGTCTCTCAACGTCGTCGCATGGAATCATAGAAGCCCGGGTATGTTTCTCTGGAATCCTCCTTCTTGTGCTTTATATGTGGTTCAACAAAACGCTGGCAGTAAATGCTACAGTACAAGGTGCTGACCAACTATATCCTTGAAGTGTTCGATGATGAAGCCAAAGGCCTAGCGTCAGTGGTAATACCGGTCCCTGTCAGATAATCGAAGTTAGGCGCTGTCGGGCTTGGCTGGCACTTGTTTGGGTGACCGTCCGGGTCTGCGGAGTGCACTCAACTCTTCTGAGACCAATTAAGGAGCTGGTTGACTGAGAAGTGGCGGCCACGGTCAGTAAAACCAGCAACCGCCAGAAGAGAAGTGTGATGACCACATGCTCTCCACATCCAAAACCAGTGATGCTTGTTGGCTGAGGATGACAGGGCGCTGGTCGCTACCGCTGGGACTTCCGAGGCCTGTTCGAACGGAGAGTTCGATGGGTGACAAGTTAGGCGGGGGTCCAGCCCACAGAAGCTACGGTACTAATAGTTCTTCAAGGAAGGTTTTCATTTCCCGACATGTGTGGCCGGAAACAGCCCTGCTAGAAGAGGCAAGGTCCAGGGCTCCAAACCCTCCCTCAAGTAGCATCTGCTGTTTATGTTGTTCTCAATACGCAGGAGCTAAACCACAAGTTGTATACAGCAAACAACCAACTTTAGATTTATTCTCCATGACAAGCAAAGGCGCCCTGCTATCGGGTGGCGTCTCCAAGGTTGCGTCTGTGTGCTGCCATCACCGAACAACAGTCGAGAATTTATGGTATCTGGATAATGAAAAGCTACACATTAGCATGGCTGCGAGCATATCATCCCGCAGCAGACACATTGGACTCTCGGTGCAGATTGTCCCACACCAGTTGCATCCTACAGCGTCGAGCCAACACTACCGACGAAGCTGTACTGTCTGCTACAGTCGTGCTGACAAGACGGCGGTCATACAATGATCTGTTAACATTGCCTTGCGTTCTCGTCTGTGCGTACCGCGATCTTCTGTCCTCTGACTGCGCGCACACATCAGAGTATTTGTAGCATAACTTCGCAGTGTCGAAATGTGCCAGTCAAACAAATCTGTTCCTCGGAGGCCATCGTTCTGCTTCGTTCACATTGGTTCAACAATTTATGTAGCCCGAGTCTACGTCGAGAATGTAAAGTGATTCCTCCGCTGCAGGTGGTATTGCGTCTATAGATGCCTTGCCCTCGATTAAGTTCTACTAAAGTGGGAAACTATAGGAAAACATTCTGTCCAGACCATGATTGCTAATCGCTAAATTTATTTTCCTACTGACAGGATGAAACTAACATAATTCTTTCTGCTCAGTCACCTTTGACCTACACTGAAGAGCCAAAGAAAGTGGTACACCTACCTAATATCGTGTAGGGCCCCCACGAGAACGCAGAAGTGCCACAATAGGACATGGCATGGAGCCGACTAATGGCTGAAGTAGTGCCGGAGGGATTTGAGACCATGAATCGTGCAGGGCTGTCAATAAATCTGTAAGAGTACGAGGGGGTGGAAATCTCTTCTGAACAGCACGTTGCAAGGCACCCCAGATATTCTCAAAAATGTTCATGTCTAGAGAGTTTGGTGGCCAGCGGAAGTGTTTAAATTCAGAAGAGTATTCCTGGAGGCAATCTGTAGCAATTCTGGGCGTGTGGGGTGTCGCATTGTCCTGCTGGAATTTCCAAAGTCCGTCGGAATGCACAATGGACATGAATGGATGCAGGTGATCAGACAGGATGCTTACGTACGTGTCACTGTCAGAGTCGTATCTAAATGTATCAGGGGTCCCATTTCATTCTAACTGCACACGCTCCACACCATTACAGAGCCTCACCAGCTTGAGCAGTCCCCTGCTGATATGGAGGGTCCATAGATTCATGAGGTTGTCTCCATACCCGTAAATGTCCATCCCCTCGATTCACAACGAGATGCCACAACGCCAGTAGAACGTTGGCGTTACCTGATCAACAGCTACGTTCACATCGACGCTTGTACAATCCTGCTACAATCGTTAAATTTTCTGAAGAGTTATTGCACCTCGCGGGTAGTATAACGATCGAAATGACTGCTCGTCGTAGTAGTTGTTTCCCTTGTTTTTTCTGAAGCCTCAGCACTCTGTGGGAACTTCTACGACTGTAGCCTTAAGTCACAGGTCCATGTGGCCTCATGCAGGCTACACTGATCATGAACGTCCGTGTTGTCTCCTCGATGTCCAGCTAAAAATTGTGAACTGGCTGCTCTCTGTGGGTTCTACTCAAGGAATCGTATCCAGAGAAGAACTAGTTCTTGCGACCAGCCGAAGTTTGTCGTTTTGCGCCAAATTCTGACTCTGAGATGTTTGGGCTGCCAGGCTGCTGAGAATTACATTAGATTACATATTCTATATACAACATCACTTCACAAATAGAGTAAGCCTGTGCATGATCGATTCGACTTGGGATCTTATGCTTAACACAAGCAATCGCTTCAACCAGCTAGGCCGTTTGAGCATGTCTCTAGGTTCAAGCAAAACATTCAGTATTACTTATATCTTCTTCCTACATGGCACGACATATTCATCACATAGCAGATTCACAGTTCCTGAACAAGACTCATATCTTTTCACGACAATACGCTCCGCTGATTTTATCCCCACTGATCCCAATCATATTCAGTTGATGTTTATCCCTACAGCAGAATTAGCCACAGTTCTCTGTCATACTTGGTATTGTTTCCAAAGGAAGAACCTCTGCTTGTTGGTTTGGTAAAATGAGAGGAAAAATTACGTGACTTTGAATTTGTAGTCGGTGTTGTAAACGTGCTCGTATGGTCTAACTCGTTAACGCGACTGCTTGTATGGAGTTCGGATTCTAGTCCTACATAAATTATCACAAGTCACGAAGTATTCAGTTACGAGTATGAATCACCTTCGGCTGCTTATTGGAATCATGACAATGAAAATTTGTGCTTGACCGGGACTCGAACCTGGATTTCCCACTTCACGCTAGCGGTCGAGTTAACCGCTTCGGACATCAGAACACGCATCAAGACCAGACGCTAACTTCCATTTGTCATTGTCCATACTTAAGTCCAGGGAGCGCCGTAAGAAAGTTTAAGACTAAGTGTGTGTGTGTGTGTGTGTGTGTGTGTGTGTGTGATGTGCGTGCGTGTGTGTGTGTGTTTCCTGAGGGAAACTGCGCTGGGGCAACATCGCACGAGGGGGCTGGCCGGCGCTGTGGTTTCCTGGATCTTGGCGATGAAATTCCCCTTGAGAGAGGGGCAGGGAGAGAGAGGGTTGGGAGGGAAGAGCTGGTACAAATGTAGTGGAAAGCCAGCACAGTGTGTGGTGGGGATGGCGGTAGCGGGGGTGGGTGGAGGAGGGACAGTGGGGCGGCGCCGGCTTTAAAGTGGCGGCGCCAGCCGTGAATCACGACAGGACCGGAATTTTCCCTCCTCCGTTTTCCCCTTTCCCATCCTACTCGGCTTTCCGCAGCTATCAGGCAGGTAGCATACTTTCCAGGAGAAATATAGTTTTCCGCTAGTCGTTAAATATTGCCGTTCCTTTGCCTCTTTACTTTTATTATGTAACACACCCATTACAGCTTCTGCCGACCTATCGCAGATACCAGGCGCGCAGAAGTTAATGAGTTTCGGCGCCATGGAGGCTTCTCTCGAACGACTACCGTCGTCTGTTCTTCCTAACCAAATTACTGCGAATTACTGTTTCCGAGAAAATTTATACCCATCTTATCGTGTAGCCCATGGACAGTAGACAGTTTTCTTGAGGAAAAGAGACAATCAGGCCGTTGCGGGCGCAAATTCAAGCGGCGCGCCAGATACAATTAGTATCAGTTGTTCTCATAGCGTAAATGGTATAGCACGAGACTGCTCAACCTTTGGCCGGGGTTCGATTGTTACTACCGTCTCATGTCCAATTTTTGTATCCCTCTCTTGTTCAGTTTTAAGAAACCAAATGAAGAATACGTTTGTTGACACCGTCTCTGGTGTGCTACTAGAATCTGCGCGTGCGACGGCCCGATTGGCTAACTTCGATGCGAATTAAATCGGAAACGGCACAACGTGTCGAATTCTTTTCTTAACAATTATTTCTCAGTGTAACTTACCCTGCATATTAAAGTAGCACACCAGAGACGGTGTCGTCAATATATATAATTTCTCAGTGTAACTTACCCTGCCTATTCAAGTAGCACACCAGAGACGGTGTCGTCAATATATATATATATTGTATTTCAAAGAATGTTGTGTTAAGTTGAAAATAATGGCAATCTGACTTTTAATTTTCCTAACATTTCAGTGATTGATGGAAACAGTTTTTTTTTTTTTTATTTGTAAAAGTTATACCACCCATTGTCCCCATCAGTTTTCATTTCATATATTTTATGACTTGAATCTGCTTGTCTTTTAGCTACCTGTTTATTGCAGAAATCAGGAAAAGACGTGAATAAGTTGGGTTTGAAACTCTTTTCAGTACTATTAAGCTGGGTGTGCGACTGTTTTCATTTTGCTTGTTTTTTTCAAAATACTACCTGAAACTTCCTATATGAGACAATCCTATGATTGCAAGCTGTTTTTTCACAATGCCTCATGTAAGTATTTTTTTGGTTACAAAGATACTAATGCCGGTTTACTGTGGTAGCATTACTGGGAGAAAGTACATCGCACAGAATCGTCACAGCTTCAGCAATATTTCCATTACTAATCTACAGAGGGGAGAACAATTTGGAGAGTGTTCCTTTCCTTCTTTGTGTTACTAGCAGCCCTTCAAGATACAGCAAACGCTCCTCTTCTCTAATCTCTGACACTATCGCAAATATGTAGAGAAATTTTCCACACAGACCATTCCAACTTGAAGAGATGTGTTACTCTATTCCTTACACAAGTGCAGAGTTTTACAGATAAATGTCATTGGAGGGTCGTACAAGAGACAGTTCTCCATATTTTCGAATAATATTTAATCCATTTCAGCTGATCAAGCTGGGGTACTTCCCTCGTGAGGAACAAGAATTTTGTCTAGATACTGTCTAATAATTTCTTTCTTAATCACTTTTTAGTAACTCAGATTCCTTAAAACTCTGTCTTCTATGTGAAACGTTGTTTGGAACGGTGTATTTTGGCCTTCTGCTTCTATGGAGGTAGTTCAATCACTACAATAAACTGTGTTTGAAAAGTGTCTCAAACAAAGAGCTGTACTGCCTTCAAACCAGCTTTGGTGTGATTACTTCATGGAAGTTACTATCTACCAAAAATAGCTGATGACTCTGAGAGTCAATAAATGTTAGCAGCGATAGGCATAACGTATCTAAGAGGAACAAAACGGGAAAACTTTAAACATATGATGGCAACTGATAGATTAAATATTTTTAAAAGTTATTGAAATACACAGAAACGGGGAAGTTAGAAGCACTTTTATGTTACAGTGGAAACTGTGTCTTACGTTACATCAGAATTAGCTCTTAATATCAGCTAGAAGTAGTCGATCAGAGTGCTTGTTATCGATCTTTGAATGTTGAGAGCGGTGGATTTGCAAAAATACAAAGCCTACCGCACACACAATCATTTTTACTCTGTTCCTACAACGTGGGATATGAAGCTGTAGCTCGGCTGTTGCCAGTGGATCATCATAGGATTGAGAATAAAGTTAATCCCCCGTCCGCAGTTGGCGGAATCAGTAGTGACGGGGTTATGTTCCGTATCGGATGGCTACTGCATCGGAAAACCCGACTTAAGTGAAGTGAAGCTTCTGCTTCATATGCAGCGCAGCTATGTTTGATGGCATTATCTCATGGCTGTTCCAAATATTAATGAGAGATTCATCTATATCTGCATGTTCTTCGACGTAAGCAGCGCGTTCGAAATAGTAGTGGTTGTTGGGCCATTCCTCCAGGGTGCTTAACAGTTTTATCCGAGAACTTACCTAAGGTAATATAGTGGTAATTTTTGCAACTGCGTTCAACATCTCTTCGATATTCCATTTTCCTACAAAAGTAGGAAAATGGAATATCGAAGAGATGTTGAACGCAGTTGCAAAAATTTCAGTTTGGTTATTATTCACAGACACGAAAATAAACGAAAATTAAGCCACATTAAAACACAAACACGTGTACCACATAACAGTACTTCCGTTCTCCACGAAGGTCACCATCAGTTATTGTGTATTCAGAGAGCAATTGACACGTGACGTAGGTCTCCAAGAATCTCTCAATTACAATCATAAAGCTCTTGTATGTCTTCCTTAGACCGAAAGCTTTATGAAGAAAGTACTCTGTAGCCGAGTGTGACTTTATGTTTCTGAAGCTGCAGAGAAAGTAAGAAAATGGAACTTAATGGATACCAAAATTTCTAATTAAGTTAGAAGTATAATATTATGCTTACGAGAAAAATACAAACAATTGGCTTTCAAGATATCAAATAAGAAACGTAAAGAATAGTTTCGTGTGACTTTCTGACATTAAACCACAGTGTACGTCATAATTAGGTGTAATATCCATTACCTACAATAAGATACGCGAAACTACTATTACAAATAATATATTATAAAACTATTTATTGTCGATGACCCTTAATTTATATTCTCAGATAAATAATAAAGAAATGTTTAAGTAATAAATGTATGTTAAAATATCAATTTCAGTTCAACTCATCAATTTACAAAGTCATGTAATTTAAATTAGAAAAATTTTAATATTTAATGACACTTAAGGGGAGTAAGTACGCCCTGTACCTACAGCGTTAAAATTGCAGTAGTGATGACCTGTTAAATAGATAGAAACCTGAAATTTTTAGGAAGTATTGCGTAACTTCTTTTCTGATTACTGAACCAGATTCAGAACATACAGACAAATAATAAATTAGCTCTCCATTTTCAAATTATGTTCAATGTTTTCTTTAAAACCTTCACCTTTTCCCTCTGGAAGTAAAAATCTGTTAGAGATACATGTCTTTTGGTGGTTCAGTAGCTGGGGTGTTCTGAGATGTTACAATAAAATTTGTTGTACGTATCTGTAATAGTTCCTGAGATAATGGGTCAAATATTTTAAACAAAAAGTCATTTTCAGGAAATCAGGTTCAAAACTTCAGATGATATCAACTCACATTTGGCTATTGCAGCTCCTAGAGATAGCTAGGTATTGTTTGTGTCCTGTTCTTGATCATCTTTCAGGTGTAAGCGCTAGCTTTTTTTCCTGTCTCTTGCTTCTTTAGTAGTTTCTTTTGCTGCACGCTGGGCCTTCATGATTCTAAATTGAACCATTTGGCTGGAAGCATATTGACTCCAGGCGTGCCTTCAGTTGGCCCTAATACCCTAATTCCTCCCTGTTGCCTTCATGTTATCTCAGCATCACAAATACCAATAATTTCATTTCTACAAATACACTTTTGGTATGTGGGTCCATATTACATCACTGAAATACTCATTCAGGTTTATCGTTGACTTTGGGGTCACCTGGAGAGAAGTTCAGAATGCACTAACTCTCTTTCCAATAAATTAATAACTTCCACCGCTGCAGATGGTACGGTGTTTTTTGTGTCTAAATTGTTCCCCTGTACCTGCTACATGAGCTTTGCAGTACTTGCACCATGGATCAGCACCCAGTGGACGAAGGTTATGTATTGGGGTATCATCAGTGGATAACTTGTGAACGAATATAGCCCAGACTGCTTCTTTAATTTCTTGTAAGTGGTATTGGTTGTATCTTACTGCTATTACATAATAAATAGAATTCTTTAATGTTTCTACCTTCAAGCCTTCCTTTACCATTTAGAGTTTATCTTTACAATTCAACAAAATGGTTCAAATGGCTCTGAGCACTATGGGACTTAACTTCTGAGGTCATCAGTCCCCTAGAACTTAGAACTACTTAAGCCTAACTAACCTAAGGACATCACACACACCCATGCCTGAGGCAGGATTCGAACCTGCGACCGTAGCGGTTCCAGACTGTAGCGCCTAGAACCACTCGACCACCGCGGCCGGCACAATACAACACTTACAAAGCATTAGAAGCATGTGGAATACCTCCTCTTCTGTTTACACAGTGCAGCCAACCTCTGAATACGGACATGAAATCCAGGAATAAATAACTGTATTCCTCCACCTTCTCGACTGACTATTTCCAGAGGCAGAGACAGTTAAGTAAGTGATTGCAGAACGACTGGATTTTATGACACTTGCACTATTAACTTTGAAATGATAAAAAGTAGACTTCCAATTGGAATTGTTTGACAGTTTCATCATACTCACTCCCCTTAAAGTACAATATCTGAAAATTTCATATAAATGGTCTATGTTTAAGTATTTCCTATGATGTAACATAGCGATACTTGCAGTTTCTCAGGGAATATATTTCTGCTTCGTATAGTGTGAACTGTAGCGCAAATGTCACCCTTGGCTTCTGCTATCACCGTTCACTTTCTCACTAGTGGCTTGGATGTGCATTAGACGTTCGCAACAGAGTGATGTCTAAGTACTCAACTCGAAGAACGCCAGACAATTAGCACATGAATATTTTTGTATGTAGTTTCATCATTCTGCCAAAGATAAGTAAGGTAACGAGATGGCAATCTGAAAAATAATCTGACTTAGTCTCAAAAAGGTCGACAGGCGCCGTAATATGCATTATCACCACACCAAACACCAGTAGTGCGACGAACTACTTCAAGCATATATTGCCACAGCTACAGCTATATTCCTTAAACAACTGTAAAATCCGTTACATAGATTAGTTGTAATTCTGTTCGCTGAAGGACTTCTTTTATTACATTCACAGGCGCAGTCTGCCAGGAAAGACTGGTTTCGTGTCTGTGTGCGAGCTACTATTACTGTCGAACAACTTACGTGTTACCTACGGAAGCTTTATGTAAGACTTTAGGAAAGTTTGTATTCCTCTCTGAAATCTGGTTTTTGGAATATGGTGGTAATTAATCGTGAGGATTTTGGCATCCCGTGACACCCATCTTTCCCTCTGCTCTGTGTCAAACAGTCCTACATTCCAACCGTTGTTCTTCCTTTATGCAATCTAGTATGGATCGCACACACCCTACCAGTATTCCAGTATAGTACATACCGGTATTTTGCATACTTTTTCGGACAAACTGCGATTTCCACATCGAAAAGAATTTGGCCGCTTTTTTAACAGCGACAGAACTTACGTTATTATTTATTTCATATCCCCACGCATTCTTACACTCAGGTAATTGTGCGACATGGCTGACTGCTGTTGTGATCCATTAATTGTGTAATCAAAAACATCCAGTTGCTACTGGTATGTTACCGCATCACCACTCTATTTTGCTGTTACAAGATTTCGTGGTAGGTCATAATCACAGTTATGTTCACAGATGCTTGACTGCTGCATTAATTTTTCAAAGCAGCCAAACTGTACCGGCGAGACAATTACTACACACAAAAATATGCCTGGGGCTTCCCTGTGTAAACCAATAAAAATTCTTCATAATTAATGTATCACGATTTCTGCCGCTTAACGAGTCAAATTTCTCCATTACTGACTGAATGTAGTGCGGGACAATACGTTGAGAATGTGGGTTTCGCGGGATGCGTGCCAGAGACAAGTCCCTGCAGTCACACTCTCCTCTGTGTCCTCGCTGGCTCAGATGGATAGAGCGTCTGCCATGTAAGCAGGAGATCCCGGGTTCGCGTCCCGGTCGGGGCACACATTTCCATCTGTCCCCGTTGACGTATGTCAACGCCTGTAAGCAGCTAAGGGGTTTTCATTTCATTGTAATTTCATTCTAACGAGCTGCTTGGTCACCGATAGTATCTGTTCTTTCGGACATGTCCGAAAGAACAGCTACCATCTTAGTATATATATAGTACTCAATCTGACACAATATCATGTTTTAACAGTCTCTGACATTAAGAAATGATTTAAGGCATCTCAAATATTTTTACAATAGGACTGCGCCAATGTTACTGAATTGTCTCTCACTAGCTGCCTTGCCACACTGCAACAGACTTTGAGCGCGGAGCAAAATATACGTCATAGATTGAGTTTTTCCGCATTCGCATTGTGGACGCATATCTTTTAGTACACCCCGTTTAAGTAAATTGTTTGCAGGCCTGCCTATTTCAGTCGAATGTCCATCAGGCAACCCAGACATACTTATGTGCTGGAACCATTCCTTCAACAGATATCATCCAGTATTTCATGTTGCCCATCCTCGCAGGGCCAAAGCTTTCACTGTCGATTATACGAGCTCTTGGGAGTACTTTACAGGTTAAATAAGTACTTCAGAAAGTGTCTCACGAAAAGAAATAGCGGCGTGCAGTAAATGTACTCAGTCTGGAACCGCGCTGCTGCTACAATCGCAGGTTCGAATCCTGCCTCGGGCATGGATGTGTGTGATGTCCTTAGGTTAGTTAGGTTTAAGTAGTTCTAAGTCTAGGGGACTGATGACTTCAGATATTAAGTCCCATAGTGCATACAGCCATTTGAACTTCTTCGCTTGGACTTTGCTATGGTACTTTTGACGCAATGTAACAAGTGCGCGGACTGTTCTACAAGTAACGAGTAAACGGATAATTATTGTATCAAGTAATCAAGAAACAGGGCAGCTTAAATAAACCATATGTTAAGGACTCAAACTTTTTCAAGAATGAATAATACAAAACATGCAATTCATAATACACTAATATCACTGTACTTTGCAATCAAAACTAATTGAGAGTGATGCTTGTAATTCCCCGATGTAACTCATAATGTCCTAAAATTTGTTCTACATTACGAGTTACAGCAGTTCAACGTGGGATTTCTTGTTACCAAGTGAACTGACCTGCCAGTACTCCGTTTCCTCTCCAATATCACGGGAGTGATGATACAGATGGCAGCAGCAACACAAGCGTGGAGATTCTGACGTTCACGTACCTCAGTGATGGCGTCAACAATACGGGCGCGGAGTTTCTGACGATCACGCACTTCAGTAAGGTCAATACGACCTTTGATGTATCTACCAAGGGAGAAATCAAGGGGTATGATGTACGGAGAACGAAGCTACCGAGGTAGAGATCCACCACATCGAATCCACTGCCCTCATTAAGTTTTGCTGGGGGTCTTTGCACTTCCGGCCCCCAGTAAGGTGAGACGTCGACCTTATGAGGCAATTGTTCGGTTGTGAGTGTATACTGAGATTCTCAAATAACTGAGCTTAGAAAGTTATGCACGCTATATTATTATTAGTTTTGGAAACAAACTATCTTTCTTAGCATATTTCGCAAATTTCTGCTCACTATTGTCTTATGGCATAATTTTATGGCTAGCTCATCTCTTACAGAGAAAGCAGTTGTGAAAGCTTGACATGATGTCAAGAGGAAACAAATTTGCGACAGGTAAATCATTTTTCTAATATTTTTCTTGTAGGCCAATTTTTTTCTATCTTAAGCAGCAATTTCTTCGGTAGTTAACAGATGGTGCGACTTGTTTCGTGTCCACGTTGTGGCAACTTCACCTGTGAGCCTCTTAGTCTGATGCCACCTCCAGTGATTGTTTCCTCCTACAGCCCTTAGCGGCGTATGATGGCTGCGCCATATAGTTATAATTTTACTGACAATTACCAACTTTATGTCAGTTCCAATGTCTGTAATTTTATGTAGTTTAAATATTATCTTCTTACGAATACTTTATATGTCGGGAGCATTTTTCTCTTAAATATGTGCATATGTTACTAATGTGAGTATACTCTCCTCATAAATCTGTTTGGTATAATAACCATCTATTCTTGGTCTTCTCTGTGTTAATGGTTTCGTAATAATATTAGGTACTTATTTGGATTTTCAGATAAAGACATCCATAATAGGTGCCGAAATCAGGTTAAAATAAAATCTTATTGCAACTGGGTGACTGTATTATAATACCTAATCTTATTGCTTACGATTTTCTTACAACAACATAAATTTATCATATGTACTATTATATTTATTATATGTTTGTTTCAATTTAGTTATGTAAGAGCGAACTTAGCATGTTTCTTATTTATTTTAACCGATATGAAGCTATTCAATATTTGAACGAAACTGGTAATCATTATAACGACACGTACGACAAAGGCTGCAATAGAAAAATTAGAAAGAAAGTATTGACTGCAGAAAAACGAGCAGTAAGAATAATATTTAGCGTTCGAAAGCAATTATTCTAGAAGCCTCTAAAATGAGGTAGATATTTTAATCACTCCTTCACAATATATATATATATATATATACTCGCAAATGAAATTTGTCACAAATAAAACATTACGGTCTTAGAAGAGCGTTATGCACAGCTACAACATTACAAGACAAAATTACCTTAAAAACCGCTAAATGGATATAGCATTTATTGCTGCAATGTAAACAACCCATGAAAAATCGTAGTTTGCTTGTAGGTCAAGAAATCCTGATAACTTTGTGACTGAATCCCTGAAAAGTAATGACGAGAAAAGTATCTAGATGAGCCAGTATATCAGCAGAATAAGAGACTGTAGGCCGATAACAGACATCATTCTGAAATATAGGTTTTGAAGAACTAAAAACTAAGGAAAGAAGATTGATGCACTGTAGTTTTTAGGTACTGTTACCTTTTGTTCAGATTACTGTGTGCATCTATAAACAATAATTAATAACACATGTAAAAATGAATACCAATATTCACATTACACCTCAAGGAAAGTAGTGGAATGTCAGGAAGTTAATAAAAGAGGAAGAAGCGTTTACGGTTTGAGAAGAGAGTTCTTAACAGAAGCAGGGCAGAAAAAGGAAGACCACGGTTTGACATCCCGACGACGCCGAATTCTTTAAAGATGGTGCCTAAGCACAGCAAGTTGGCCGTGTTCTATTCAAAGGAACCATCCTGGCACTTTCCTTAATAGATGTAGGTAAACGTTGGAAAACCTAAACGTTCACGATCGTACCCTGAGTTGAACTCATTTTATCTGCTGCATGCGTGCCCAGTGCCCAGGTGGAAGGGACAGCCATGGTTTCAAGAATGGAGATAGAGAGATGGGAAGGAGGTGAAAGGTTCTGTGAGGAAAGTGGCACACCAAATGCTTGTAACGTGGTGTACGTAGGGGCACAAGACTGAGCCTCTGTCTTCCTCAGCGATGAGGTGATTCTGGGTGAGGCAGCTCATGGGTTGCTGTTGTCCAGCCTTAGAACGGCGAGTGGTTGATGACCTGTAGACCGTCTTTAAGTTGCTAATGGCTGATGAACTCTAGACTGTCTGTAAGCTGCTACAGAATGAGATATAAGAGCCCACGACCAGTATGACGTAAGACGGAAGCTTGGAGTGTGATGCCGCGTTTACAGTGAGATCATTAGTGACAGAGCACAAGCTCGGGTTGGGGAAGGCACCAACGCAGCATTTGCGTTAGTTGTGAGACAAGTGTCTTAACACTTCGCCACCTCGCTCCTTTGCACGACAGCAAGTGTCGTTTGCATCGATGTGGCGGCCAAGACGTGGGCGCACACCTCGGGTGTCGCCGACTTGTGATGGGCTGTCGTTCCAACGACCAGCACACGGTCTGACCATATTCCACTCACACGGCATGCCCATTTATTCCATCTGCCGTGGTGACAGCAGCGTCCTTCCTGCAACACAGCTGCCGTCTCTGATTCAATCGCTCATCAGTGTAAATCGACGTCTTTGTGTCGTGAGGAAGGACGAAGCATGACCATGGAAAAAGGTACGTGGTGTGAAGCAACAGAAGTTTATCGGGTCCTGTCCTTACAGTGAAATCTTACGGATGTCACGTGCACAAAAATTACAAGGCTATGGTGAAGGACGGATTGTCAGATGTTGTAGTACTACCATTGCTAGTATGTATCCAAACCTGACGAATGCCGGTGAAACTACTAACAGAAGACGGTGAATTTCAAAAATCTTAATTTCATTGCTCTGAGCACTATGGGACTTAACATCTGAGGTCATCAGTCCCCTACGACCTAGAACTACTTATACCTAACTAACCTAAGGACATCACACACATCCATGCCCGAGGCAGGATCCGAACCTGCGACCGTAGCTGTCGCGCTGTTCTAGACTGAAGCGCCTAGAACCGCTCGGCCACACCGGCCGGCTAGCTCTGCCTTAGACAAGAACGTAAACGTTGGAGGTTTGCCAGTTTTGTAAGGCAAATTAGGTGGCAATCTATGACTCAATTCGAAGCGATGAACTGTACTGAGGAAGATACAAGCAGCCGGAACTCAACGCTTGTAGCTCTTTGCGTATAGGCGTCTAGAGTAGAGTATGAGTACTCACATTAATTCAGTATTTCCTGTCACGAATAAGTGAACACGGAAACATGGGCCATACAGCCAACTGAACGAGATACCCAGATACACGAACCACGCATTTTTTCCCATTACGACAGCTGTCTTTCTTCTCATATTACACTACCCTCCGAGCAAAGGTCTGCCCCACACGGATAGTATGTTCAGGCTGGTGGGCCGAAATGGTGGTCTGCAGTATTTCATACGAGGCACTACAAACATAATGGACGGCATTCCTATTATTACTGAGCACCTGTATGCTTATACAATTAATGTTGTCACCACTACTCTTGTAGTTTTGCGGTAGGGAAGTTACCCGTGCCGCAAAGTCATTATCGGGCAGCACTGGTTGGAGAAGTGAGCTGACCAATTCAGGCTGCATGCAAGTCCTAGATCAGCCAAAAACCTAGACAAACAGTCGTATTTAGAATTTGCTGACAAAGTAGCGGCTCATAAAAGACAGATTTAAAAATTGCTATTGAGACGTCTGGTGCCATTTGAGCTCGGCCATGTACCGATGACTTGGTTTGAGAGACACCGGTATAAAATCTGTGAAGCAGAATGTTTCTCCTCCCCTTTTCTATTTCATTTGGGTGCCTCATTTACGTTCAACATATATTTTGAGTTTGTTTTGGTTCTCTCATTCTCTTCAGTCCAGATTTACTGCGTATTCCCTCATTGTTGTTGTTGCTGTTGTGGTCTTCAGTCCTGAGACTGCTTTGATACAGCTATCCATGCTACTCTACCCTGTGCAAGCTTCTTCATCTCCCAGTACCTACTGCAGCCTACATCTTTCTGAATCTGCTTAGTGTATTCATCTCTTGGTCTCCCTCTACGATTTATACCCTCCACGCTGCCCTCCAGTACTAAATTGTGGATCCCTTGATGCCTCAGAACATGTCCTGCCAACCGATCCCTTCTTCTAGTCAAGTTGTGCCACAAACTTCTCTTCTCCCCAATTCCATTCAATACCTCCTCATTAGTTATGTGATCTACCCATCTAATCTTCAGCATTCTTCTGTAGCACCACATTTCGAAAGCTTCTATTCTCTTCTTGTCTAAACTATTTATCGTCCATGTTTCACTTCCATAGAAATACTTTCAGAAATGACTTCCTGACACTTAAATCAATACTCGATGTTAACAAATTTCTCTTCTTCAGAAACGCTTTCCTTGCCATTGTCAGTCTATATTTTATATCCTCTCTACTTCGACCATCATCAGTTATTTTGCTCCCCAAATAGCAAAACTCCTTTACTACTTTAAGTGTCTCCTTTCCTAATCTAATTCCCTCAGCATCACCCGACTTAATTCGACTACATTCCATTATCCTCGTTTTGCTTTTGCTCATGTTCATCTTATACCCTCCTTTCAAGACACTGTCCATTCCGTTCAACTGCTCTTCCAAGTTCTTTGCTGTCTCTGACAGAATTACAATGTCATCGGCGAACCTCAAAGTTTTTATTTCTTCTCTACGGATTTTAATACCTACTCCGAACTTTTCTTTTGTTTCCTTTACTGCTTGCTCAATATACAGACTGAATAGCATCGGGGAGAGGATACAACCCTGTCTCACTCCCTTCCCAACCACTGCTTCCCTTTTATGTCCCTCGACTCTTATAACTGCCATCTCGTTTATGTACAAATTGTATTTTACCCCTGCCACCTTCAGAATTTGAAAGAGAGTATTCCAGTCAACACTGTCAAAATCTTTCTCTAAGTCTACAAATGCTAGAAACGTAGGTTTGCCTTTCCTTGATCTTTCTTCTAAGATAAGTCGTAGGGTCAGTATTGCCTCACGTGTTCCAACATTTCTACGGAATCCAAACTGATCTTCCCCGAGGTCGGCTTCTACTAGTTTTTCCATTCGTCTGTAAAGAATTCGCGTTAGTATTTTTCAGCTTTGACTTATTAAACTGATAGTTCGGTAATTTTCACATCTGTCAACACCTGCTTTCTTTGGGATTGGAATTACTATATTCTTCTTGAAGTCTGAGGGAATTTCGCCTGTCTCATACATCTTGCTCACCAGATGGTAGAGTTTTGTCAGAACTGGCTCTCCCAAGGCTATCAGTAATTCTAAGGGAATGTTGTCTACTCCCGGGGCCTTGTTTCGACTCAGGTCTTTCAGTGCTCTGTCGAACTCTTCACGCAGTATCGTATCTCCCATTTCATCTTCATCTACATCCTTTTCCATTTCCATAATATTGTCCTCAAGAACATCGCCCCTCTATAGGGGCTATATACTCCTTCCACCTTTCTGCTTTCCCTTCTTTGCTTGGAACTGGGTTTCCATCTGAGCTCTTGATATTCATGCAAGTGGTTCTCTTTTCTCCAAAGGTGTCTTTAATTTTTCTGTAGGCAGTATCTCTCTTACCCCTCGTATTGTTCCCGAAAGTTCGTTACCTGCGGTAGCGTGTTCGCAACCTTCAAATACCTCAATTAGCAAGTCCGCAACACCGGAAAATCATATTAGTACTATACAGAGAATCCTTGGAGATAACGGGATAAAAAAAAATTACTGGAGAATTTAGTTAAAACGGCGGGGCGCCATGGTTATGTTAACATCAAAATATGTCGCCGCTATTAACAAGAAACTTTCGACTGCGTCTGCGAAACGTCCCCGTGCAGTAGTAACACTCAGCAATACTTGCTAGGGCGGCCGCACTCCCTTGTGCTTCCATTAGATTATCCAGCATAATCCCGGACACTCGCTTTTGGGAAAGTCAATATCACTTAGAGACAGGGGTTGAGTGGTTGGCGCGGAACCCAAAAGGACCGACAGATAATTCTCATTAATTCAGTGTATGTCAGACGGTACTTCCATTACATCTATACACAGAATATATCAGCTCTGTGTGAGTCACAACCAAGAGTGCGATGTAGGGAATATGATTTGTGTCCTCGTCTCTGGTCACCGACAGCATGTGAGCAGAAGGGGACCACGTAATGCAGAGGGTAAAGGTAGTTAACGCCGAATGTTCGTCAACCTCTGGAATAGCGCTGTAGTGTCGACAAGTTACGAGGTTGTGCTGCCGAATTCATTCGTACTGAACTCGGAATTTACATTATTAGTACGTAGTCAGTGCCGCAATGACAGTCTGCTCAAAATGCATCAAGCAATTAATTAAGTAATGCCTCGTATTCAGTTCTGGTACGAACAACAAATGAAATCATGCAGATCTCCATACATCGGCGTTAACTGAACTAAAGGCATATATATTCTCAACAAAGTGAATTAATTTTGATGATCACAGTGAGACAAAAAATAATAACAAACACGCTCGTGAATTGCAAAACAATCACGAGTTTCTTGAACATCTTCCACACAAGTATACGCGCCTGCAGTTATAATCTACGTTTTCTGTGGGATACTGAAATTCTGAAGAAAAATTAAGTATGTCTGAAGTTCATGTGTTTAAATCAGTCAATGCATCACGACGCCACATACAGCACTGCAAAAAGCCCCGTCTCTGTGGCAGCATGATGCCTTGACTAGTTTATTAAAGCACACCTCTGTA
The DNA here is from genome assembly GCF_021461385.2 of Schistocerca piceifrons. Lineage (NCBI taxonomy): Eukaryota > Metazoa > Arthropoda > Insecta > Orthoptera > Acrididae > Schistocerca > Schistocerca piceifrons. Next base: position 194,141,465 of record NC_060141.1, read on the forward strand.
ACTCGGCAATTTGGCTACGATTATACTAAAATGTGATATATGTCAAAGGTTTCCTAATAAGTAAAACTGTATTTATGTAAGTCTGCAGGCTTTCGAGGTCGTTGTCACTGAAGTTAAAATCTTCTGGGTTAGTAGGCCCCGTCGTATTTCCTCTAAAATGATCGACCTTTCGACCCTTCTGCTGGTATCCTCCTCAGGATCTTCCGGTGTCCACTAGTGTGTAGAACTGTTCTAGTAGTAGTGAACTCCAGAAGATCCTCAGAAAGATCTCAGCAGAGGGGTCGAAACGTCGATCATTTTAGAGGAAATATGACGCGGCCTAATAACCCATAAGATTTAAACTTCAAAACTGTATGTCTTTCCAGGACAGTCATGTGTCCCAAAGAGAAATGAATAGATAGGATTTAGTTTCTTTTTTTAGTTAGTGACAGGTTTATACTAATTAAAGTTCATTTCATTTATACATTGTATTATATTAAATGTTTTCTGTTGCTAAAAACAATTTCATGGCTACAAGATGTTTAACACTGGACTATAATATAGTACCATTTTCTGTTTGCAACGATTGCAATAGAGACTCAAGAAGCCAGCTATTTATGAACAGTAATAAATACATACCTAGAAGATAACAGTCGACTGCTAAGAATGATATTCATGCTATGTATGCTGCTCGTCGTGTAGGGTTGTTTCAAAAGTAAGGTTTCCAACTCTGTACCCTTACTGTGCATGGTGCAATGCGCAATCTGGCAACACCACCGTGTTCGCCGGATCCCCCACCACCGATTCCAAGAACCAGCGCGGCTCTGCAACTGTCAGTACCGGCCTGACAGCCATAAGCGATGGAGCCCGTCATCGCCAGGTGTGAAATTCGTGCGGTCATCCGATTTTTGCACGCAAGAAAGTTACCATCCATCGGCAATCGAGTGAAGTGTATGGGGAAAGGTGTATAAGCATTCAACGCGTCCGCAAATAGTGCAGGGAGTTTGCCAAAGGACATCCACGACGAACAACGAAACGGGAGGCCGTCGATCTCCGACGAAGTTGTGGCAAAAGTTGAGCAAATCCTGCTCGAAGATTGGCGAATCACCATCCGGCAACTGGCTGCTCAAATTCTTGAGGCTTCTGAAGCTTCAACTGACAGGATATTGAATGAAAAACTAGGCTACCACAAGGTGTGCGCGCGCTGGGTGCCGCACATGCTTTCAGAAGTCCACAAACAGCAGCGCGTCGACTGTGATCGGAAGTTCTGGAGTGAATGCTACGAGAATAAGGAAGACTTCCTTAATTCCGTTGTTACGGAGGATGAATCGTGGTGCCATTACGTTACTCCGGAAACAAAACAATAATCGCGCCAATGGAAACGCACCGGATCGCCACCACCAAAGACGTTTAAGCAGCAGTTGTCAGCAGGAAAAATCACGGCATCGGCGTTTTGGGATTGGAGTGGTGTACTGCTCATCGATTTTATGTCTAGAGGGACAACCATTAACTCGACAGGTTATTGCGCGACTTGAAAAAGCTCAGACGGGCAATCCAAAATCGTCGTAGGGGAAAACTCAGCAAAGGCGTTAGGCTCCAACACGACAATGCCCGTACACATGTGTCGCAACAAACGAAGGAGTTAATCGACAAATTTGGCTGGGATGTCATTGACAACTCCCCTTACAGCCCCGATTTCTCACCCAGCGATTTCCATCTGTTTCCCAAATTGAAGGAGCACGTAGGCGGTCTACGATTCCAGACGGACGAGGAGTTACAAGAAGAAATTTCCAAATTTCTCAAAGGATTGGCGGCGGACTTCTTTGAGGTGGGAATGCAAAAGTGGATTACTCGACAGAAAAATGCATAGAAAAAAATGGGGACTATGTGGAAAAATAGCTTAAAGATCAACGTTTCCAAGGTGTAATCGTTTTTTTCGAACAAAAAATTCCTTGTGTCCTATTTTAGACCTGAACTTTCTCTGCTTGAAATATATGGCAATCTGAACTGTCGTTATTAGTCTCAGATGACGAACAGTAAGAATATCAGCTGTACGTACAAGACAAGGAGCCATATGTACTGTTCAGACGTATGCTTTTTGTTGAAACAGCTTTGTAATTCTGATGATTATATTAGCGGGTTGCATGTATTTTGATCCAACATTTACTGATATTTGAATAGTGTCACGTCCGGCAGCCCTATGGGGTCAACCGTTTGTCTGTTGACGATGGCACAGCCAGTTTCCAGCCTATAGATGAAGTAATAGTCTTCCTATAATCCAGCAAAAGCAGTTGGTGCTCATAGCTTCCTAGGCTGTCATAAAGGCTAGTGACAATCCATACACGCAGGTGTTTTTCAGTACCTTTTGGAAAGAATCTTCTGAAAGCTCCTGGAATTAAGCCGCACTCTGCAGAGGAGCACTGTTGGTTGGTTGGTTGGTTGTTTGGGGGAAGAGACCAAACTACGAGGTCATCGGTCTCATCGGATTAGGGAAGAACGGGGAAGGAAGTCGGCCGTGCCCTTTCAAAGGAACCATCTCGGCATTTGCCTGGAGCGATTTAGGGAAATCACGGAAAACCTAAATCAGGATGGCCGGACGCGGGATTGAACCGTCGTCCTCCCGAATACGAGTCCAGTGTGCTAACCACGGCGCAACCTCGCTCGGTAGCACTGTTGGTGACAGCAGGAAACGGACACTGCTCTAGAGACTGGCTGAAAGATCTGAATGGGAAAACAACTTCATAGAGCTTCTTAGAGTTAATGAAGTTGAGGAGATGACTTACGGAAATCTAGGGCAGAGCGTTATGCGTCTGAAGTCTGGTGTTAGACTTCCTTAGACATCAACAAAGGTCCACTTCCTTAGGTGAGAAGTCAGCATGGCTGACTGCCATGCAGAGGACTTGGGTTCAGTCCCCAGTACTGCTGGGAGAACTGAAACGGGGTCAACTCAGTCTCAAGATACCAGCTGAGGAGCTGCTTGAATGAGAAGTTGCGGCTCCCTTGTCTGCAAAGCCGATAACAGCTGGCTGAGTGGTGTACTGACACCACACACCCCTCGATGCCGCATCCAAATTACACGATTTGCTAAGAATGGCATGGCGGTTGTCGGTCCAGATTGCTGGAAATACTCTGTTTTATTTCTTCTAAACTTTTCATTTAAGTGTGTAAAAATAATTGTTAGGACAGCTAATACTGTTATTTTATTGACAATAATTTAGTGTATATGTGTATTTTACTTTCCCATTTCTGGAAGCTTCAGCCCATTAAGTAAAATATCATATATGTAAAAATTTTGACAAACTTTCTAACAGACAGTTGACTAGCGTAGCTGTTCATAGCGAGACTAAGCAGTGTAAAGATGATCGAGTGTTGTTTGTCCAATTATCAGAGAAAAAGACAGTGTATTTTGTAGAAATAAGTGTTTCTTGATAGCCACGACTAAGAAGAGTTTGTAAGAAGTGAGTGTGCAGGTTGCAAGCCTTAAGTAATTGGAAGTGTAGACGAATCTGTCGCGAGTGTGTTGTGAATCGTTGAAGGGTTTTCATTTTACACTCTATCTTAACAGTTGCAAGGCCAATCTACCGAACAATTAATTTGAAAGAAGTAATAAACGGCGGCTTGCTGCTCAAACATACAGTCAAGCAGTCGTCCTTGTGAAAACTAAAGATCTGTGTTCACAATACTAATCTGATGCAAGTCGTCTCACATCTTTTGAAATACAGTATGTGATCAAAAGTATCCGGACACCTGACTGAAAATGACTTGCAAGTTCGTGGCAATCTCTATCGGTAATGCTGCAATTCAGTACGGTGGTGGCCCACCCTTAGCCTTGATGACAGCTTGCACTCTCGCAGGCATACGTTCAATCAGGTGCTGGAAGATTTTTGGGAACGGCAGCCCATTCTTCACTGAGTGCTGCACTGAGGAGAGATATCGATGTCGGTCGGTGAGGCCTGGCACGACTTCGGTGTTCCAAACCATCCCAAAGGTGTTCTATAGGATTCAGGTCAGGATTCTGTGCAGGCCAGTCCATTACAGGGATGTTATTGTTGTGTAACCACTCCGCCACAGGTCGTGCATTATGAACAGGTGCTCGATAGTGTTGAACGATGCAGTCGCCATCCCCAAAATGCTCTTCAACAGTGGGAAGCAAGAAGGTTCTTAAAACATCGATGTAGGCCTGTGCTGTGATAGTGCCAGGCATAACAACAAGGGGTGCAAGCCCCCTCCATGATAAACACGACCACACGATAACATCACCGCGTCCAAATGTTACTGTTGGCATTACACACGCTGGCAGATGACGTTCACCAGGCATTCACCATACCCACACCCTGCTATTGGGTCGCCACATTGAGTACCATGATTCGTCACACCACACAACGTTTTTCCACTGTTCAGTCGTCCAATGTTTATGCTCCTTACACCAAGCGAGGCGTCGTTTGGCATTTATCAACGTAATGTGTGGCTTATGAGCAGCCGCTCGACCATGAAATCCAAGTTTTCTCACCTCGCGCCTAACTTTCATAGTGCTTGAATTGGATCCTGATGGTCTGAATAGATGTCTGCCTATTACACATTACGACCCTCTTCAACTGTCGGCGATCTCTGTCAGTCAACAGATGAGGTCGGCCTGTAAGCTTTTGTGCTGTACGTGTTCCTTCATGTTTCCACTTCACTATCACATCGGAAACAGTGGAGCTAGGGGTGATTAGGAGTGTGGAAATCTCGCTTACAGACGTATGACACAAGTGACACTCAATAACCTGACCACGTTCGAAGTCCGTGAGATCCGCAGAGCGCCCCATTCTGCTATCTCACGATGACTACTGAGATCGCTGATATGGAATACCTGGCAGTAGGTGGCAGCACGATACACCTAACATGAAAAAACGTATGTTTTCTGGGGTGTCCGGCTACTTTTGATCACAGAGTGTAAGTTAAAGCTCATTTGCCGTATTCTTAACCAAGAAACAATATGTTGGAGCACCCACATATTTTATTTTAATTCAAATTTGTGATTTTCACTTAATTAGCAAAATAGACATCGTAATCTTCCTTACATCCTGAAGACTGCCAGAGATAATATCATCACATCGGTGGCAGAAAGTATCCACAGCGTTGTAGTTCATCTCGTGCTTCATCTCGAGGTAGCAGCATCTATGAATCATTGAACAGCTGTCACACGCCATCTCGTAGCTGTATCGACAGTAACAAAATTCCAACATCAGATTACACCATGCTGCGATTAGTAAATGATATCAAAGAGGATATTAATTTACCTTAACTTACGGACTTAGTGGTGGTTGTGGTGGTTAGTGTTTAACGTCCCGTCGACAACGAGGTCATTAGAGGCGGAGCGCAAGCTCGGGTTAGGGAAGGATGGGGAAGAAAATCGGCCGTGCCCTTTCAAAGGAACCATCCCGGCATTTACCTGAAACGATTTAGGGAAATCACGGGAAACCTAAATTAGGATGGCCGGAGACGGGATTGAACCGTCGTCCTCCCGAATGCGAGTCCAGTGTGCTAACCACTGCGCCACCTCGCTCGGTTACGGACTTAAAGGTAGAGTCTGTTGTGAAACAATAACAGCACACCGTGTTCAGCTGACAGATACTTTAAATAGAGAAGTGTTATTATAAAAAATATTTCCATTCAAAGACTAATCAAGATTGTAAAGTATTTAAATCCAGCTATAGTTCAAATTGTTACATGCTTCTAGTATATACATTATTTGACATTTGTTATTACGCTCGCAATAAATTTGTATTAACTGATTCGTTTACTCTGCTCATCACATTTATACAGGGTGTTACAAAAAGATACGGCCAAACTTTCAGGAAACATTCCTCACACACAAATAAAGAAAAGATGTTGTGTGGACATGTGTCCGGAAACGCTTAATTTCCATGTTAGAGCTCATTTTAATTTCGTCATTATGTACTGTACTTCTCGATTCACCGCCAGTTGGCCCAATTGAAGGAAGGTAATGTTGACTTCGGTGCTTGTGATGACATGCGACTCGTTGCTCTACAGTACTAGCATCAAGCACATCAGTACGTAGCATCAACACGTTAGTGTTCATCACGAACGTGGTTTTGCAGTCAGTGCAATGTTTACAAATGCGGAGTTGGCAGATGCCCATTTGATGTATGGATTAGCACGGGGCAATAGCCGTGTCGCGGTACGTTTGTATCGAGACAGATTTCCAGAACGAAGGTGTCCCGGCAGGAAGACGTTCGAAGCAATTGATCGGCGTCTTAGGGAGCACGGAACATTCCAGCCTATGACTCGCGACTGGGGAAGACCTAGAATGACGAGGACACCTGCAATTAACGAGGCAATTCTTCGTGCAGTTGACGAGAACCCTAATGTCAGCGTCAGAGAAGTTGCTGCTGTAAAGGTAACGTTGACCACGTCACTGTATGGAGAGTGCTACGGGAGAACCAGTTGTTTCCGTATCATGTACAGCGTGTGCACTATCAGCAGCTGATTGGCCTCCACGGGTACACTTCTCCGAATGGTTCATCCAACAATGTGTCAATCCTCATTTCAGTACAAATGTTCTCTTTACGGATGAGGCTTCATTCTAACGTGATCAAATTGTAAATTTTCACAATCAACATGTGTGGGCTGACGAGAATCCGCACGCAATTGTGGAATCAAGTCATCAACACAGGTTTTCTGTGAACGTTTGGGCAGGCATTGTTGGTGATGTCTTGATTGGGCCCCATGTTCTTCCACCTACGCTCAATGGAGCACGTTATCATGATTTCATACGGGATACTCTGCCTGTGCTGCTGGAACATGTGCCTTTACAAGTACGACACAACATGTGGTTCATGCACGATGGAGCTCCTGCACATTTCAGTCGAAGTGTTCGTACGCTTCTCAACAACAGATTCGGTGACCGATGGGTTGGTAGAGGCGGACCAATTCCATGGCCTCCACGCTCTCTTGACCTCAACCATCTTGACTTTCATTTATGGGGGCATTTGAAATCTCTTGTCTACGCAACCCCGGTACCAAATGTAGAGACTCTTCGTGCTCGTATTGTGGACGGCTGTGATACAATACCCCATTCTCCAGGGCTGCATCAGCGCATCAGGGATTCCATGCGACGGAGGGTGGATACATGTATCCTCGCTAACGGAGGACATTTTGAACATTTCCTGTAACGAAGTGTTTGAAGTCACACTGGTACGTTCTGTTGTTGTGTGTTTCCATTCCATGATTAATGTGATTTGAAGAGAAGTAATAAAATGAGCTCTAACATGGAAAGCAATCGTTTCCGGACACATGTCCACATAACATATTTTCTTTCTTTGTGTGTGAGGAATGTTTCCTGAAAGTTTGGCCTTACCTTTTTGTAACCCTGTATACAGGTTTTAAGTTCCCCGACCACTCATCTACGTCCTGCAGCTACCAGATTACAAACAGCAATCACCGATAGAGAACTGCTTATAATATTTATATTTTTATGTAGTATTTTTATGTAGTTATGTGCTTCAGCCTATATATCGTTTTGTTAGAATTATTGTGGATGTTTCTTTGCTTTACACTGACCATTAGCCATCAGAGGATTTTACAGGTGCGTTCGTTCAATTTTGGGTACTGATTTGACTAAGGGGTATGTTGAAACAAGTTTATTTACTGAGTTAGTGATTCTTGTGCCATGTTTGGGTACTGCGATACTATTGTACATGAAAAAGTATAGTGCACTCTGGCAATCAGAATTTGAAGTAAAGTGTGAGGAGGACAGCGGTTTCCCGTTAATTGTCAACTGCTTGGTTCAAATGGCTCTGAGCACTATGGGACTTAACATCTTAGGTCATCAGTCCCCTAGAACTTATAACTACTTAAATCTAACTAACCTAAGGACATCACACACATCCATGCCCGAGGCAGGATTCGAACCTGCGACCGTAGCGGTCGCGCAGTTCCAGACTGAAGCGCCTAGAACCGCTCGGCCACTCCGGCCGGCCTTGTCAACTGCAATCGTATCTACTGTGGAGTACATCAATTAGTTTCATGCTCCGTAAACTTTCATTAAACTGTCTTAATCTATGTACATACAGTAGTGGGAATTACAGTCAACTGGTGAAGTAATTAGAATCGTTATACTTTTCACCAACAATGATATGATTCAAGTTTCTAATGACTAAAAGTATCAAAAGTTAATTTCTTTGCATAGTTGACGAATTTTCCTGTCATTTTTCCAGTTTTCTACGCCAGCGTGGCAGTTTAATGATCGTACAGGTGGTCTGTAGAAAGAGGTATCACCTCAGAACGTGGAGCCATTATTTAGCTGGAAGTGGTCTTTACTAAAAGTTACTGACTTGGCGAGATTTAACTGAAGCCAATAAGTGTGACGTTTTCGTGTCGCTTTAATCCGTACTTACATTAAACTGCAATCCTGTTAGATTTATGTGGAGATTTTCGGCTTAGTTTCTTTCTGTTGTTTTTTTAATCCTGTTGAATGTGGTGCAATGACTGCTAGAGTTATGTAAATACCAGTACAGTTGTGAGACTTTAGGAATATGTCTGGATATCTATAGTGCCATATTGAGTAAATGGAATGAGACTGCGGCTGATCAAAGACTTCAAGAAAATAAATAACGACAGCCGTAATATTATTAATTATATTATTTGACTACCAGCCTCAGAGTGTCATTGACACCATCTTCAGACCCCTATACGCGTAGCTAGACAAGGCATCTAAACTTCTGTGCTATTATAAGGATCGCTAGTTTCAACTGGCTTCCGTAGATTTCTGAAACTTGGCTGTCGACGTGGGCTTTCCATGCATCTAACTCTCCACATCTCTAACGACAACAGTTGTCATTAGAGGTTGAAACATCCCCTTAGAAAAATTAATGAATTACCGTGCTGATAAACCTCTTACATTATTTGATTTTCAAACAGCTGAGCAAAACTGAACGTACTCAGACATTTCTCTCTTTACTTATTCTGATAACACTAAACTGACAAATAATATTTTTAGCGCAACGCAATCTGACTTTCAAAAATGCCTAAAAAGAATGGCCCTGACTAATAATAACCTATACCTTTCATGAATCACTTACCTCACAAAAATCTTCTTTACTCGAATTACTGCAATACAGCTAGCGCCAATACTGCTAGCTAAATAAAAGATGCTAACTACTGAAGGCACTAACTACTGACAGGCATAGTTAGAAAATGAAAGATTAGGATTGAGAACAAACAATGTATTTACCTTAATAGTGTTCAAAAGTCACAATATATATATACACTCCTGGAAATTGAAATTAGAACACCGTGAATTCATTGTCCCAGGAAGGGGAAACTTTATTGACACATTCCTGGGGTCAGATACATCACATGATCACACTGACAGAACCACAGGCACATAGACACAGGCAACAGAGCATGCCCAATGTCGGCACTAGTACAGTGTATATCCACCTTTCGCAGCAATGCAGGCTGCTATTCTCCCATGGAGACGATCGTAGAGATGCTGGATGTAGTCCTGTGGAATGGCTTGCCATGCCATTTCCACCTGGCGCCTCAGTTGGACCAGCGTTCGTGCTGGACGTGCAGACCGCGTGAGACGACGCTTCATCCAGTCCCAAACATGCTCAATGGGGGACAGATCCGGAGATCTTGCTGGCCAGGGTAGTTGACTTACACCTTCTAGAGCACGTTGGGTGGCACGGGATACATGCGGACGTGCATTGTCCTGTTGGAACAGCAAGTTCCCTTGCCGGTCTAGGAATGGTAGAACGATGGGTTCGATGACGGTTTGGATGTACTGTGCACTATTCAGTGTCCCCTCGACGATCACCAATGGTGTACGGCCAGTGTAGGAAATCGCTCCCCACACCAAATTGCCGGGTGTTGGCCCTGTGTGCCTCGGTCGTATGCAGTCCTGATTGTGGCGCTCGCCTGCACGGCGCCAAACACGCATACGACCATCATTGGCACCAAGGCAGAAGCGACTCTCATCGCTGAAGACGACACGTCTCCATTCGTCCCTCCATTCACGCCTGTCGCGACACCACTGGAGGCGGGCTGCACGATGTTGGGGGGTGAGCGGAAGACGGCCTAACGGTGTGCGGGACCGTAGCCCAGCTTCATGGAGACGGTTGCGAATGGTCCTCGCCGATACCCCAGGGGCAACAGTGTCCCTAATTTGCTGGGAAGTGGCGGTGCGGTCCCCTATGGCACTGCGTAGGATCCTACGGTCTTGGCGTGCATCCGTGCGTCGCTGCGGTCCGGTCCCAGGTCGACGGGCACGTGCACCTTCCGCCGACCACTGGCGACAACATCGATGAACTGTGGAGACCTCACGCCCCACGTGTTGAGCAATTCGGCGGTACGTCCAAATGGCCTCCCGCATGCCCACTATACGCCCTCGCTCAAAGTCCGTCAACTGCACATACGGTTCACGTCCACGATGTCGCGGCATGCTACCAGTGTTAAAGACTGCGATGGAGCTCCGTATGCCACGGCAAACTGGCTGACACTGACGGCGGCGGTGCACAAATGCTGCGCAGCTAGCGCCATTCGACGGCCAACACCGCGGTTCCTGGTGTGTCCGCCGTGCCGTGCATGTGATCATTGCTTGTACAGCCCTCTCGCAGTGTCCGGAGCAAGTATGGTGGGTCTGACACACCGGTGTCAATGTGTTCTTTTTTCCATTTCCAGGAGTGTATATATATATCAGTTCATGACATCCAGTCTTACAAATTTACCGTCTCTGATGGACACACGTCCAGATCATCCGCTCTCAAAACTCCGCCATCTCTCTCCCCACATCCACCACTGCTGGCGGCTCGCCTCCAACTGCGCAACGCTACACGCTGTTCACATCCAACTGCCCAACACTACAATAGCAAGTATTGCAACAATGCCGACCAGCCTCAGACTGCACTCAGCACAGTCAGTGATTTTCATACAGAGCGCTACGTGGCGTTACCAACATAAAAACCTAAACAGCCTACTTACAAGGTGTGGAGAGTTCACTCCTACAGAAAAGTTTTAGAAATCTACCAAAGCCAGCTGAAATTACTGATCCCTAAATAGCACATAAGTTTAGATGACCTATCCAGCTAAGTGTATAGGAGCCTGAAGATGGTACCAATGAGGCAGCGAAGCTGTCAGTCAAATAAAATAATTAATGAAATTACGGCTGTCGGTATTTGTTTTCTTCAGACATATCAGCGTGGTTACCATAAAACTTTTGCTACTTGAAAGTGCCCCCAAGAAATGTATCAAGTGAATTAAGTAAACTAATTCTGCCGTCATCTGCGAAGCAACTCATATCCTGCGTTGTCTCCCAGATTAAGTTATACTTCTAGGCCGAAGAATATCAGCCTTGAGCCAATGAAATTTTGTGAGAACATTTGTAAAGACATGTAGAAGAGAAATAACGAATAAATTATTGAAAGGTTATTTTTACTTCCACAGTAGAAGGTAACAGTTGTTAATTGCTTACCATGGTTACGTTCCAGGCTACAAAAGTTGCTCAGTGTGCTGACCATATAAGCATGACCATAAGCACCATAAGCGGATATCAAAATGCTTCAAATGGCTCTAAGCACTATGGGACTAAACATCTGAGATCAGCAGTCCCCTAGACTTAGAACTACTTAAACCTAACTAGCCTAAGGACATCACACACATCCATGCCCGAGGCAGGATTCGAACCTGCGACCGGGGCAGCTGCGTGATCCCAGACCGAAGCGCCTAGAACCACTCGGCCACAGCGGCCGGCTAGCGGATATCATTTCACAATGGTTCGCAGCACTTTCCGAAAGCTTGACCGTGGAATGTTCAGCTGTAGTGACATAGGTCGTGTACTGCTTGAAGACTGAACACTGAGTCCAGAATTCTCAGTTATGGCAACAATAACTTCTTCAACAATACGTGGAACAATTGGTCGTCGGCCTCTCTCAGGAGCAGTTCCCATATCGCCAGTTAATTCGAACTTCCGAATCACGTTCTTCAACCCCGGTGCGGAATGCGGACTTTTCCGTATTTCTTTAATGTGTCGATACTCGTGAAGAGCAACAGCACTAACGTTGTTGTTTTGATAAAACAGCTTTACTAGTGAAGACCTGCTCACCTTTCCCAGGCCTGTGTTGACCGTCGGCACCCGTAATGCACACATATGCCTGTGTCTCAACCCTACACCGCCGTACCGATACTGGTGCATAACGGCAAGTCTTGGCATTAACACTACCATCAACGCAAATCCTGCAGCGCATAGTCTGAATGTCATTTCTATAAAAAGGCTCAAGTAGCGAAAGTTCAATTATAACCAACCTTTATTTAGATAGCTACAGTGCACATTTTTGGTGTAGTTATATGTTAATCCATGTTTCGCGAGTCAAAGCGACTATAGTGATCTTTATTTAGAGTCGTTTTAATGGAGCTACTGCACAGAGAATTAATTCGGGTCCGTCAATAAACGTATCCTAATAATGTTCGGAGGAATTAGTCACGTAATTTGTCTCGCGCACTGCACTTCACTGTCCAAGAAGCTACTCCAGGTGGGTGTAAAAATGAATGTGCGCAACGGAAAATAATAAACGCTAAAATGATGATTTCGCCCTGTCCGACTACCCCCTGAAGTAGATCTTAGGATCTCTTAATGCTCTTTACAATCTAAACATAAATGAATGATGAAGCCAACAAATAATACTAAATGATAAACGTTGTTGTTCAATATATATTTATTATAGACTAAAATCAACCCTTTAAGTACAATTGTCGATATTTCCAAAGTAAAGTTATTCACCAATTGCCCAACCCTGCGCCTTATTATGACTGCGCGGTCTGATATCAGTAACGCGAAATGACTGACATCATCTACGTTACAAACGCTAGAAGACACTACTTTCAAAGATGATCTACGGCAGTGTGGAACGTCAGTGGGAATAAACTAACGTGATCACAGCTGTTTAGCTTTATAGCCCTAATAAGTCGAAGCAATTTGCGATACCACCGTATGTACTGCGTCCAGTGCGTCGAAGTGATGGTTCTCGTACTCGTCTGCGACGATGGAAGAACTCCAGCCACAAATAAACTCTTTCAAACACTAGGACGGCAGAATGCGGTCGTCTGACTAATATACTCTAATACTGTCTTCTCCTCTCTGTGTTCTACAGGCGAGAAACGCGAACTCCCAGCCATAAAGACGGAGTTCAGATAACGTCTCAACGTAAGTATAGGCAGAAGAAGTGCTCTCAATTACTGAACGCTGCGTACTCAACGACGACTTCCAACCTGGAGGTGAAGTCCAGAATCGTATAGGTTCGCAACAGTACAGTGCCTAACTGTTCTAACTACAAACTCTCGTGAGAGCAAAGACAGCAAGTCCATCTGTACCAACAAAGCTGATTTCGAGCGACCGTCACACCCGGGCGCTCACAACGGAAGCCTCGTCTCTCCACCGCTGGCTTACCAGCAAGGCTCGGCTCCCCACCCTCGTATCTCCGAAAACTAATCATATTCCCGAAACAGCGGAATATTCCCCCTCTCCACAGATTCTTCTGAAAGTCGACCAACCATATTTTAGTCTTTTGTCGTCCAGCGCGGAAAGTTTGCGAGGAAAAACCTATACTCGTACAACGGTATGCTTCTGAGTAAATATCCTCGGAAATAAACCCGCCTGCGTGGTTTCCGAGGTGCCGCTTCTTTGTTCCTCTCACCTACGTCCAAGATTTGCAGAGTTCCCGGTTATCCTTCCAGTCCTGCTACAATAGCGGCCGGCCATCACCCTGTTGTGCTCCAGAGCTCAGATGCCACGACGTCTGTTTTGCTACTTCCTGTTTTTAAGCAGGACCAACACCTGTGCGGGCCTTCCACCCACAGCTTGAGTTCTGCCTGCAGTTTCATCTCCATTGGCGTTCAAACCTCTACTAGTACAGCCAATCATTCATTACGCCTTTCTGATAGTAAAGACAATCCATCGCCTTTCATGCAATAAGCGTTAACAATTATTTTCAAGGCGTACGTGACAATGTCAGTCTCCTTTAAATACTCATATATACGATGTACAACCTATCAAATGATACCTAATTGTGGTTGTAGTTCACGGCAAAGTATGTGGATGAATGCTTGTAAGGTGCGAAATTGTAGCCAAATTACAACTGCACTGCCGCTGCTGCCGGTGAGATCTCGCGCGACGCAATGGAATCTCTGAGTGAGAGACGGAAGGAACATTTCAAAGTTTATTTTGTGGTAGAAGTGAAACTCACTGATGATGGCTCATCATCACCGAAACGTGTATGGGCAAAGAGAGGGAAAAAAGAAATTGTGTTTCCTTCCAGGCAGAACTCTCAAAATACACTGACGGAACAAAAAATCACAGCACCAAGAAGGAGTTGTGCGACATAAACGTAAGTTGGTAGGAGTGTTTCTACATCTGAAAGATGATGTCTATTCAAATTTCACGCCAGTCGCATAAGATTGGATAATAGGTTTGCTTTAAATGAACAGTGAGCTGTGAGCGTTAGTTACCTTTGAGACTGGACGTGGCTACTTGACGTTATTCAAGAATGCCCTTAAGGCGACATACACGCTGTTATCAACACCTCACTGAGTTTGAACGAGGTCGTGTAACAGCGCTACGAGAAGCTGGAAGTTCCTTCTGCGATATTGCAGGAAGTCTTGGCGGGAATGTAGCCACTGTACTTGATCGCTGGCAGCGGTGCTCACAAGTTTGTGCGGTTACAAGAAGACCGCCATCCGGAAGGCCAAATGGCACTACCGAGATGGAAAATTCACGTGTTCGATGTGAAACCTTCCCGTCTCCTCTGTATCTCTTTTGTTACGCAACCTTCCCTTCTACAATAACCTATGAAAGCTTCCTTTAGGATTTCTATATCTTGCTGAATAATAACAAATGAAATCTTCCCTTTGAATTTAATTCTCTTTCTCAATAATAATAAGTGCTGTCTTCACATACAAATTTAAATGCTGCTTACTAAAAGTGATTTGCTGATTATTTCGACGAAACATAGAATGTGTCGTCGTCGTGGCCCTCAGTCGTTATCTGCAGTAACCCAAAACTGTTCCTTGCCTTTTTTACTGTTACTGGATCGCCATCTGACTGCTACATCGAACTGCAACATGAATATACTTACTCTATTTTATTATACTCTGTTAGCTGATGGTGGGCTGTCACAATAAGTGGCTATATTTATTACCAAAGCTGACGTTATTCTTTAATTAATTTGACTGAAATTACGTAATTCATAGTTAAACTTTTTCTTAGCAACAATAAAATTTTGCAAAGTTTTACGTTGATGGTTTTGGGATGGATTATAATCAGTAATACAATATTGCTGGCAAAATCAATTATATTCTGAAAAAGATTCTTCAAATATTTACTGTTGGTAATGAAATGATTTTACAAACGTTCAAATGGGACCTACTTTTTACAATAATCGTACAACTAGCATTGCGCAAACATACCTTCAGTAGTTTTGAGTTTCTCAAAAAAAAAAAAAAATAACTCAATAACATTAGTTTCACTTATGATAATAATTAGCTGATGTCTCTGTACATCCGTTTATAATCTCTTGTAAATCATAGCTGGTGGCTCCTCTCAACCTCTCGCTTCAGACCTGCTACCGACTCGCTTCACATCTCGCTTACTACTGACTTCCTACGAACGCTAAAATGCGGTCTCTCCCACCAACAATGCTTTCTGGTGCAGACAATCCCTGCTACCGTTACAAAATGTTTCAATGCGCGGTCTTTCCCGTTCTTTTCTTAAAATGTATCCATACGCGGTCTCTCCCGCCCTTTTTAAAATTATATCGATGTGCGGTCTCTCCCGCCAACAATACTTTCCCTGCTACCACAATTATTTCCAAAATGACAAAATATTAATTATCCCTACTTAAACCTATTAATAGGCGCTACAGTCTGGAACCGCGCGACCGCTACGGTCGCAGGTTCGAATCCTGCCTCGGGCATGGATGTGTGTGATGTCCTTAGGTTAGTTAGGTTTAAGTAGTTCTAAGTTCTAGGGGACTAATGACCTCAGAAGTTAAGTCCCATAGTGCTCGGAGTCATTTTGAATCCTATTAATAAAATATAAACATCCTTCATAAATTGTGGTTTGACAATAGACAATAGAAATGTACACGTCGTACAGATGTATGGCTGTGCCGCATCGTACTGCATGTGCAACACCAGTTTAAGCAGCAGTTAACACCACACTGACACAACGAACTGTTACAAATCAGTTACTTCAATGATAGCTCCTAGCCAGACATCCTGTAGCGTCCATTCCACTAATCCCAAACACCGCCATTTGCGACTTCTGTGGTGTCAAGCGAGAGCCCATTGGAGGGCAGAGTGGCGATGTTTTGCATTCCCTTGTGGAAGTTGGTTCAGTATCGTTGCCAGTGACGACCGTGCATTGGTTAGAAGGAGGCCAGTTGAAGGCCTGCAGCCGATCTGCCTGTGTGCTAGACACGCTGGACCTACACCTGAAGTTATGTCTCGGGTGCGATTTCGTATGACAGCAGGAGCACTCTCGTGGTCGTCCGACGCATCCCGAACACAAATCTGTACGTCAGTCTGGTGATTCGACTTGTTGTGCTGCCATTTATGAACAGCATTCCAAGGATCGTTTTCCAACAGGATAAAGCTCGCCCACATACTCCTGTTGCAACCCAGCATGCTCTACTGAGCGTCGATGTGTTGCCTTGGCCCACTCGATCATAAGATCTGTTTTCATTCGAGAACATCTGGGACATCATCGGACGAAAACTCCAACGTCATCCACAAACAGCATTAATAGTCCGCCGGCCGGGGTGCCCCAGTGGTTCTAGGCGCTACAGTCTGGAGCCGCGCGACCGCTACGGTCGCAGGTTCGAATCCTGCCTCGAGCATGGATGTGTGTGATGTCCTTAGGTTAGTTAGGTTTAAGTAGTTCTAAGTTCTAGGGGACTGATGACCCCAGAAGTTAAGTCCCATAGTGCTCAGAGCCAGTTGATCCATTAATAGTCCCTATATTGACCCAGTGACCCATCCCACAAACTGACATCTGGCACCTGTACAACACAATACATAACCGTCTGCATGGTTTCATTCAACACTCTGGCTATTACACCAGTAGCATCTCACATTTGCAAAGGCTTATATCGCGCTTACACCTGTAATCTTGCAATGTTAATAACTTACATATGTTACCAACACAAAAGTATGCCGAAATGTCATTACTCTACGTTAATTGCTATTCGGTATTGCGATTTTTTCCCGTCAGCGTATATTTAATGTCTTGTCTACAACAGCGTAGACCGTAGAACACGATAAATATGGATTCCTGAGTGATTTATCCTGCATATGAGTGACGCACAAAAGACCTCCAAAGATCAGAGTTACGAGCAAGAGAATTGTGTGTTCTTTCAAACTCTGCAGCCGAACCTGTAACAGAGGACAAGCCAGGCACTAGTATTATACGTACTTTGGTTGGGAGAGGAGGCTACACTGGAGAACGGAGAAGAGGTGGAAGGAAACAAGAGATAACGCGAAAACAACGGCAGACGGCGCAGAGAGAGAAGGAAGCGAGTGAGGAGAGCGAGGTACTGGCAGACCGCCGCTCCAGAGGCGGGGGAGGGGGGGGGGGGGCGGAAAGCTGCGGTGGCGATGCGTTTACGCTGGAGCTGGAACCGCGACCGAGATGTAGTGTCTATATTCAGCGATAGCAGAGTCGGGAAAGATGAGAGCGGGGCAGGCGCCGACTCCAGATATCCAATAACGCGGGGCGGGCAGGGAACAACCCCAGCGCCCACACCGCCCCCGGCGCGCCTGTCCGCCCTTGGATTTTCAGACTCAATTGAAACTTTCCTGTTCCTGCCGGCGCTCGCCGAAAAAGATAAAGAAGTGCGGAGCGATATTCGTCCGTCTTTTTCGAATTGCGTGTCGACTCATGTATTATGTATGTGGGCGGCGATACACGCACGCCGCGGGCCCCTGAATTATTGCTTGTTCTACATGCCATCCTATCAGGCGCGCCGCACCGCGCAATGAGTTTTATGGCGGCATCATCTTCTTCTTGTTCTCCGCCGGCGCTCCTTCCGCCACGACCCCCGCGAGCGCCGCCCGCCCTGACGAGAAATCCTTGCGCGCAGACTTCCTTTCGAGTCCGCCCTTCTTCTCCTTCTCCTCGCTTTAAGAGGGCGGTTCATAGTTCCTCTCGCGCAGCCAACGATTTTGTCTCCGACGATGAGAAGTTGGCTGTCGTCCAGTGCAAAGTCTCATTAAGCCGTTGTCTGAAAACGGATTGCGACAGTCAGATTATTTCTCAGTGTCCTGGCTAGACTAGTGGTGTATCAAGTAGTAACCATACAAGGGTAAATATTCCGGGTTTATTGACGTGAAAAAGTGTATGCGCTCCTTACAGTCTTAGTCGATCGAACTTTTCTCTGTGACAAAATACCATCAGGTTTGAATCTGTAGTAACTACGAGACAGAGCGTAAATAATGGTTGAGGCAGCAACGGATAGGTCATGTCTGTACTTGTCTGTCACACAGTATTTGTTTTGCCTGTGACTTCAGCGTATCACGTATGCTTTTATAGGTGAAGGTTACGAATTAGCTTTGTGTAAAGAGTTAAATATGTGTAGCATGAAAACGCGGTTAGGCGGGAGATTGATTTTCGTGTCGTTGTAAAAAGCATGTGGAGCATTACTAGGATCAAAACAGACAAAAAAATATTCTCCGGAATACAAGTGAAAACCGCTATTAAATTGAAATTAGCAAAATTATGAAGGATGTCTTCTCATATTACTGGTAAATGTGCTCTGTCGAAAGAAATTCTAAAAAAATGCAGAGCCGAGCGAGAGCAATGGCAGTGTCGAAAAGAAAACGAAAGGACGGCACAAATCGGTTACGTCCAATTTGTTAAATTTGGCTATACGCTCATATACCTTCAACCACTTGTTTGGATATTCGCCATCGTCACCAGAGAACCCGGAAGGATGTCTCAAGTGGTTGCACACAGGTGCTGTCATCGAAACGTCCTTTTCTTCTTTTGTCTCCCACAGATTGCGATCTTTTGAATATGGCTCGAACTCGGGTTTCTCGCCACGTAAACGGCGGCTCTGTCGTGGCCTGATGCGAGCCACTGTGTCGTCGATAATGTGCGCTAACACAAGTTCCAATACCCAGCGCCTTCACCATTATGATGTCACGTAGAAGAAGGTGTAATGAGATGACTGACGAACACTAACTGCACTTAACGAAGGTTTATTCAGCACTTGCCCATACAAGAGCGCGGAGCGAACTGCCTCCTGCTAGAACACATACGATATATACACAGGTACAGAACATTCCAGTACAATGTTTATTGATATTTGTGGATACTTCTCGAACGTACTCTAACCGAATATAGAAATTAAAATTTTACAGTTCAGGTGTGTTTTGAACTCACTACCCTCCACGCAACAGTCTAGTATAATAACCAGTACACCACGGTTTCTGCGGCAGTGTTTTGAAAAGTTTCTAGACCGGCGCTTGTACGACCCATTCACACTGCCTGGTTGCTAGGTACAATGTTGCTATGTTTGATTACTTTGTACGGGTGTGTTCATTGAGTGCACTGCCACTTGCTAGTCAGTTAGTGCGTGACAGTGCAAGCAGTGAGACGTGAATGGACTATGCGATTTGCCAATGCAGAAAAGGCCGACGTGTTCGTGTAGTATGGCGAGTGTAGCAAGAAAGCGGTTCGGTCTTCTACGGTGTAAGCGGATCTCAATAAACGTCAAGCGTATTGCCTAACTACTGGTAACGTTACAAATACCAAGAACCAATTGCACGAATTAGAAAGTTTGTGAAAGAGAGACCTAGTCTTTCGTCCCTGCTGTACGATCTATAATGATGGAAATAGGAGAAAGGTTCAAGAGCGGGATTAAAATTCAAAGTGAAAGGATATTACTGTTAAGATTCGCTGATGACATCGTTATCATCAGTGTAAGTGCCGAAGTGTTAGATTTGTAACTGGTAGGTTCGAACAACAGACGCAGGCAAGTGTTACGGAGATGCTTCGGGAACTCAAACAGGAATCCCTGAAGGGAAGGCGACGTCCTTTTCGAGGAATACTATTGAGAAAATTTAGCCAACCGGCTTCTGAAGCGGGCCGCAGAACTATTCTGTTGCCTCCAACATACATCGCGCGAAAGGAACGCGAAGAAAAGATACGAGAAATTATGGCTCTTACAGAGTCATACAGACAGTCATTTTTATCTCGCTTTGTTAACGAGTGGAACAAGAAAGGAAATGGCTACTAGTGGTGCGGGGTACACTCCGCTCCGAGCCATAGGGTGGATTGCGGAGTATCGATGTATATGTTGATGTAGAAAAATTACAGAATCTGTTGAATGGAAGAAACACTCTGAGTACAGAATATAGACACGAGTAAATCGAAGAAAGACGAAAGTGATGAGAAGTAGCAGAAATGAGAACAGAGAGAAATTTTACACCAGAACTGGGGATCAGGAAGTCGATGACTTATGCTACCTAGGCAGCAAAACAACCCGTGATGGATGGAGCAAGGAGGACATAAAAAGAAGGCTGGCAGTGGCAAGAAGGACATTTTTGGCCAATAGAAGTGTGTTATTATCAAATATAGGTCTTAATTTGTGGAAGAAATTTCTGAGAATGTACACTCTTTGACATAAAATTCGACCGGCGGCCGGCCGCTGCAGAGGCTACGTCCGCGCCGATCGCGACATGGGACAATAAAACTGTCCACCTCGCTAATTCTCTAAGTCCCGCTATCTGCACAATCTGGTAACACTGTAGACTGCGGCACTTCCTGGAGGAAGTCTTGGGTCATGTTAGAGAAGAGGTAGACTGTATACACCCGTGGTCTAGCGGGAGCGTGCATTGTGTGTGTGGATCGAGACCAGATTGCGCAAAATAATTTTATAGCCTCATCTCTCTGAATGCTGAAGACGTGAATGTAATGGTAGCGCAGATTCAATCTGTTTCACTTTCTGACACACCGATAACAATATTTTATCCAGTAACCATTTTGCGGCATATTTCTTGCAGACTGTCCTCCTCTAGACGCCGTTTGCGGCAAAGCTCCGGGATCCACTTGCTGGCTACCGGCAGCGGCCGTGGCGACAGCAGCAGCGCTGCACCCCCCCCCCCCCCCCCCCCCGTTCTGTATCGAAAGCGCCTGCTACCGCTCATCGCTTTTGATAATTTAAAATGCTTTATTATTATTAAATGTTGCTCCACAGAAAATTTCTACGATTTCCATTCTAGATCGAAGGCAACGGCGACAGACGCCCTGATTAGTAGGTGGGTACTGTATTGCATTAACTGGCAAAAGCTGAGTATGGCCCGAAATTAATTTTATAGACTGGGACGAAATCAAACCACCTCACTACATTCGATGAATTTATAAATGCTTCATACCTCGTTTCTTTTCCTTTCAAAGTCAATTATTTGTGCAAATTTTAGCCAATATTCGGATGCTTTCGTCAAGTCAGAGTGAGCGCCTGTGGTGTAAAGTGTATTACTGTTTCTGTTTCATTCGTTATGGTAAGTCTATGCGACAAACTGTGTGACTACCTTGCAATGCATGCTCTGTAGCAGTGCAGGAACACTGCACAGTTGGAATTCCATGTATGGATTCAAAATGTATTTAACGTTGATCGGAAGTGACAGTTAAGGTCATCAGAATTAACCAGAAAAATTGATCGTTTTTGAGGTTTCACAGAACGGAAAGGAATTGCTAACGCCGATGTCATAAAACGTCTACAGTTAAATGCTATTGCAAAAATTTAGAAGAGAGGAACTAGATTAATCAACATGTTCACTTCATAAACAACCTCCTGGCATGTTAGACCTATATGACTAACAAAGCTCAAATTCGTATCGTTGACAGTCGGTTTGAATCTTTTCAAAAAATATTTTACAGTGAAGCACCTTGGCATTTGCAAAGCAGACATCCATGATATTAATAGAATTCGAAATTGCACGAAGATTTATGTGTAAAGGCATTCTTCAGATTTCGTGTAATGAACGTTTACTAGCAGTTTGCAACTCCATTAATTAAAATGGAAAATAAAAGGTTGTGTTCAGCGACTTTCACCGAGGTTGGAACTGCTATCTCGTATAGCACTAGCACCAGAACACGTAAGGGAACCTCTGAACTAACGCCGCACTGGGACAACAGGCGGACTACAGTCATTGTTACATTGACTGAGCCTCAAAACGAAACATTAAACACACAAACACGTGTTACTTATGTGAAGAACGCCGTTCTTAGAGTCCAGAAATTAAATATACTTTCTAGGTGTCTCATATTACAGTGGATTATATGGTATGAGTCTTCGATGTGAAAAACGAATGCCAAGTGAATTTAGCGAGGCAATGCCGGGCTACACCCGGAAGTAAATGCACTATCACTGTGTTGACAAATACTTGCTACGACGCTGCCAATTCTCAGCTCTCTTACGAGGCAGGTCTTTAGCGAAATGCTTGTCGTGATTGTCCGATACGGTTTCTTTGCGGCGTTCTCCCTTGATAGTTTCTGACGTCGTCTTGTGGGCTATGTATACATCTGAGGCATTCAATTATCATTAATCCAGAAATATACAAGTTTCAGCTTCTGGCGTGGGAGAAGGCTGTAACGCCGAGATTATATCATTTCAACGTAGGGAAAGCAAAACGGATGATTCAGTGTTTCTCATTCAGCATAAAGCAGGTGAGATAATTTTCCGTAACGTTCACATTAATCTCAAAATACAAACGAAGTAAAAATACATCGAAAGCTTATCTGAATTGAATATAATGTAAAATATCAAACGCTTTGCACATCGATGTCGAATGTGTCCATGTGCAATCTTTTGCAGCGTACATATAGAATGTCATGATTACCACGAGAATGAAGAAATATGTTGGTAGGGATGGAAGCAAGAAGAGATGCAATCAACAAATATTCGATTCCTTATGGCATTCATTTCACTTGAGATTTAAGAAGAGGTAAAGCGGGATAATACTTTCGTTAACACGAAAGATGTTGCACACATATGGATAATGAGGAAGTCCGCGTCTTCATACGTTTCCTCCTTAAAATCTGTATGCTCTATTATATACTAAGTAGCCTGATTATTGTTCCCGTAATGTTACCCTCTTGTTTGGCCCCTTAAACGATGAACAGATTCCAAATGATGTCTCTGCATGAAAGTAGTTTTTCGAACCCTTCCTGCGTTGTTTTTTGTGTTTTTTTTTTTTTGCTTGGAATTCATGAAGCAGACCGCTGTGCCTCCCTCCCCCCCTCGAGGGTTAGGTCTCAAAACTAAACCGTTTTTTATCCACTGGCATAATTTATTCAGTCAGCATCAGCACAAGACTATCAAACAAAGCCTGCCATTTACAGCTGCAAAACTCTAACCAGCAGTCGACCCAAGGGTAATCCATGATCAAGGTCCGAAATTAGCAGCTCTCTGCTGCTGTGGCAAAGCCCGTACTACACTTTCGATTCCGGAGCACCAGTTTATCTGGTAACACTGTGTTAAATCAACAGGAGTAGTTGCAGAGTTGTGCCACCATATCTGCCCTCCCATTGTCAACTTTATATATCTCACTTCCCCTGTAGCGTTGATCACGAGGTGCCGAAGTAAATGACTGTATTCTGCATGACGTAACATTCAGTATTCCTTTCTTTCACAGACACTCTTCATGTGCATCGATACCTAATAGGGATGTGAAAACTGTTGCGAGTGAGAGAATGACAATAATAATGGTAACGAGAACAAGCAAATAATGAATGAAGTTTATTGCAATGCAGAACGAGAATGGCTGTGAAAATAAAAACCTATAAAATAGGTTGATCGTTGAGTTGGCACAATGCAACTATCTTCTTAGCATTTTGCTACTGAATTTAGTTCTAGAAGTTTGCAGAGAGAAAGGAAGATTCGGTACTTCTCGCTAGTGTAATATAATGTGAACCAGCAACTACCCTTTCCTTAGATCACGACTCAAGGAGGTCCCCAAGTAGCTACCAAGGTACCAAGGCACTGCTGCATTCTGTTCCGTGACATTGTTCTGATGACAGTTAATGCAGATAGTTCCGATTATGAAACACAAAACGTATTGCAGTGTAGTTCCTAGGACCGTAATATTAAATTTGCGGTGTAGATGGCACATGAACGTGACGACTATCCAGATTACTCGTCAATACAAAAAGATAATGTTATAGGAATTGAGCATGGTCCCTCGGCACCAATACTGAAAGAGAGTGAATGACCACAGGCGTGCCAAACCCTTTCAGAACGTTTGCCAAGTACCAAAAACAGAAGCAATATTAAGAAAGCATTGGACAGATCAGAAAGGCCTCACTGCTATCCACAGCCTGTTTCTGTCAGCCCTAGTGGAGCTGCGCTGCCAGACGCCAACCCGAAAGCACATTACACCACTGAAATCTACGAATGAATCGTGTACTTATACTGATCAGCTTCGGTGAAATTTGTGATACATGACTAGAATATCAGGTGTTATTATGGATAATAGTCCAACACATCGAACTCATATGGGAGATTCACAAAGAAAAATGTAATGTGAGACTACTGAAGAAGAAAGGAAACAATGGGAAAATGCGCTGATGTGCATTTTCATACGCTTTTATCTTCATAGCTGCCATAGTTAATACGTCAATAATAACCTCGTTTATTGCTTCAGTAACTGTTCCCGTCTTGTTTCACACCTAGATGATGTAAACAACACAAATTCGTGTCGCTGACTTAATTCTAGTCTCTTGAGGGGCTTAGTCTTATTTTGTTGTTGATGTAAATTGGTATTCGCGAAGAATACTACTGCCGAAAAGCCTGAGAGGTTTCCAGAACACATATGATATGGAGGGTTATGAATAGCCTCTTAGTTGTTACCTTTATAACAGCAGTTGCCGCGTGGGGTGGCCGCACGGTCTGGGGCTCCGTGTCACAAATTTTGCGGATGCTTCCGCCGGAGGTTCTAGTCCTCCCCCGGGCATGGATGTGTGTGTGTTTTCCTTAGAATAAGTTAGTTTAAGTTAGTGTAAGTAGTTTCTACGTCTAGGAACTGATGACCCTTAGGCATTAGAACTTAAAAAAGAGCAGTAGCGGAATGAATTAATAAGATAAAGCTTTTGCAGAAAAACTGGAACTAATGAAAAAAGCATCTATAGTTATATAAATTGAGCACTTTACTGCAGCAGTGCCTTGTTCGCACAGCAGTAATTACTACCCTTACCATAATGGTAGCAGCCGGCCGTTGTGACCGAGCGGTTCTAGGCGCTTCAGTTGGGAACCGCTCTGCTGCTACGGTCGCAAATTCGATTCCTGCCTCGGGCATGGATGTGTGTGCTGTCCTTAGCTTAGTTAGGCTGAAGTAGTTCTAAGTCTAGGGGACTGATGACCCCAGATGTTAAGTCCCATAGTGCTCAGAGTCATAATCGTAGCTGACGTGTATAGCTCACAACGTGAACACGAGAGTATGGTCACCTTTTGCATGAAGCGACCATTTTGAAGTGAAATACTTTTCCTAACTCAAAACCACTCCTCCTGTGGTGATTACTCTCAATATGTGATAGAGATGACAAGAAAATATTAAATGGATGTAGGTCTGTATCACCTAATCCCAGGTCGTTCGCGCTCGTTTCTGTCAGTCACTTTGACATGGGAAGTGTGTGATGATGGGGTTAGGAATCAGAGAATGAACGTATTGGTGATGTAGTTTGAGGTTCTTGGTGTCTCAAACTAAAGCCGTTCACCCTGGTGTGCTTTCTGTCAGGAAATATCGTCCTCGAAAAGTGGACAGGATGGTTTTCTTATCCTTTGAAATTGTGAGATACCCGCATCGTCACATTGCCAGGATAGTACACAGTTGTTCATGGGTTCGAGATTTGTTTCTCGTATATCTTTTTCATTATGCCTCACTTACATTCAATTTTGATATCAGTTGGCAACTGCCCGCATTACCTTGATTAAAAATTATATGACAAAGAAACAAATTGTTTTCATGTTTAATATTTCGTAGGCGCATGCAAATATATGAATTGGGTTACGATTTACAGATTTTATTATCTTAGTCATAACAGCAACGTTGCATACACAAATTGTTCTTGAGCAATGAACATTACATGAAGATACGTTCTCGTAGTGGTATTTGGTTCTCACTAATATGAAGGGAAGATTTATTTCATTAACATTCTTGAAATCAGCTATTTATCTCAACTGTAGGCGTTTACTCCGAGTGCGGGGCCGCGTAGACACGAGGTGTGAACAAGCGACGTCAGCGGCCACGGTCGCCCTCGGTAAATGCAACACATTAAGCGAACGAGCACGTGTAAAGACCGTAGAGAACAGATTTATTTCTTCTGTATATTCTTGTCAGTTGAAAGATAGAAAAAAGAATTGTATAGTGAAGGCTAGCAATCGTTTTGAATAAGCGAAGCAGATTAGCTTTACAACCATGCAACAGAGTCTAACAGTTCAACAGACTGCTGCACTGTATCGAACAACTTATACCCCACCTCATCATTACCAAAGCATAGGAAGACGGTATATTCTGAAAGAAGGCCTACCTGCGTGTTATAACTGGCACCTTAAACTATATTACCATTCACTCTGTATTCTGATCTCCGTCCCAGGACCCTTCCCTTGTCAATGTAGGTTTTTGTCAACAGTTATCAGCAAAGTATTTTGGAATATGGAATCCAGCGAATAATTTATAAACCTGTAGCTTAGACTACACAGCCACTGCAGTTGTCGAATTTTTTCACAGTATGGAAATAGGCCCCCGGAGTAGACAACATTCCATTGGAACTACTGACGGCCTTGGGAGAGCCAGTCCTGACAAAACTCTACCATCTGGTGAGCAAGATGTATGAAACAGGCGAAATACCCTCAGACTTCAAGAAGAATATAATAATTCCAATCCCAAAGAAAGCAGGTGTTGGCAGATGTGAAAAATTACCGAACAATCAGTTTAATAAGCCACAGCTGCAAAATACTAACACGAATTCTTTACAGACGAATGGAAAAACTAGTAGAAGCCGACCTTGGGGAAGATCAGTTTGGATTCCGTAGAAATACTGGAACAAGTGAGGCGATACTGACCTTACGACTTATCTTAGAAGAAAGATTAAGGAAAGGCAAACCTATGTTTCTAGCATTTGTAGACTTAGAGAAAGCTTTTGACAATGTTGATTGGAATACTCTCTTTCAAATTCTAAAGGTGGCAGGGGTAAAATACAGGGAGCGAAAGGCTACTTACAATTTGTACAGAAACCAGATGGCAGTTATAAGAGTCGAGGGGCATGAAAGGGAAGCAGTGGTTGGGAAGGGAGTGAGACAGGGTTGTAGCCTCTCCCCGATGTTATTCAATCTGTATATTGAGCAAGCAGTAAGGCAAACAAAAGAAAATTCGGAGTAGGTATTAAAATCCATGGAGAAGAAATAAAAACTTTGAGGTTCGCCGATGACATTGTAATTCTGTCAGAGACGGTAAAGGACTTGGAAGAGCAGTTGAACGGAATAGATGGTGTCTTGAAGGGAGGATATAAGATGAACATCAACAAAAGCAAAACGAGGATAATGGAATGTAGTCGAATTAAGTAGGGTGATGTTGAGAGTATTAGATTAGGAAATGAGACACTTAAAGTAGTAAAGGAGTTTTGCTATTTGGGGAGCAAAATAACTGATGATGGTCGAAATAGAGAGGATATAAAATATAGACTGGCAATGGCAAGGAAAGCGTTTCTGAAGAAGAGAAATTTGTAACATCGAGTATTGATTTAAGTGTCAGGAAGTCATTTCTGAAAGTATTTGTATGGAGTGTAGCCATGTATGGAAGTGAAACATGGACAATAAATAGTTTAGTCAAGAAGAGAATAGAAGCTTTCGAAATGTGGTGCTACAGAAGAATGCTGAAGATAAGGTGGGTAGATCACGTAACTAACGAGGAAGTATTGAATAGGATTGGGGAGATGAGAAGTTTGTGGCACAACTTGACCAGAAGAAGGGATCGGTTGGTAGGACATGTTCTGAGGCATCAAGGGATCACCAATTTAGTATTGGAGGGCAGCGTGGAGGGTAAAAATCGTAGGGGGAGACCAAGAGATGAATACACTAAGCAGATTCAGAACGATGTAGGTTGCAGTAGGTACTGGGAGATGAAGAAGCTTGCACAGGATAGAGTAGCATGGAGAGCTGCATCAAACCAGTCTCAGGACTGAAGACCACAACAACAACAACAGTATCAGTCAGAAGTATTTAATTTCTGTGTTAATGGATAATCATTTCTTTACAGAACCATACATAGCCCGATTCACAATAGCAGAGCAATGCAGAACTGGTTCCAAGGTCAGCAGAGAATAAAACTTCTTCCTTTAGTGCCAAAATCACCAGACCTCAACCCCACTGAAAATATGTGGGCGGAGATTACGAGGTCGCTACCACCTGGGTCAAGGAATGCAGAAACTCTGTGGGAAAATATAGAGAATACATGGTGGGAGATAAACGTTCATCACAATCAGGAATTTAGCCTTATCACTTCCTCGACGCCTTCGAACAATTATAAAAAAGAAAAAAAAAGTGTGTGAAATCTTATGGGACTTAACTTCTAAGGTCATCAGTCCCTAAGCTTACACACTACTTAACCTAAATCATCCTAAGGGCAAACACACCCACCCATGCCCGAGGGAGGACTCGAAACTCCGCCGGGATCAGCCGCACAGTCCATGACTGCAGCGCCTGAGACCGCTCGGCTAATCCCGCGCGGCTCGAGCAATTATAGAAAACGAGGGAGGATGGGTAGGGTACTGAAAGAAAAATAAAAGCCAAACCAGTTGCGAGGTCCTAAAGTGTTCCGGAAACCTAATAAAGTTAAATGGTCCTTGTGTACTCTAATTAAATGTGCTACTGTGTGGTTGTAACACATAGTAACTACTAATTAAATTCTTTACTCAAAGAAATAAATAAACAAATGTATGCCCAACGGATAAATATTTGATTTTGAAATGTTAACCCTAAATTTGGTTCACTGTTAATCACCCGACTGTGTTTAAAGAAAATGCGTAAGTAACCGGAATTGTAACTGGGCCTGCGTAATAACTTCTCCTCCGCTCTGTAAGCTATTTCTTTTCATTCTGTCTTTCTTTCATCTCTCAAAACATAATAACGGTATTACCAGTAACATGCAGGATAAAATTGCCTAACAGCTGATCTTGTAACACCACATATAAAGATATTTCTACTTCCTATGGTCTCTTACGAAGATCACCTTTTTCTCACCCACGGGAAGGAATGAAGGATAGTCCACAATGCTTGGTTATAACGTCACAGCGACACACTATCACTCTTATTACCATTGGGCAAAGCAATGATGGTATCTCCACGCAGATCAGAACAAGAAAAATTCTGTAACTTCTTCAATCACTGTCTGATCCCAAAAACATCTCTCATTTAGTGACGTGTCTCGACGTTAACTAACTCTCGCGTGGTTGGAAAGTTCGCGTGGTCACGATTCCGAAATTTACGTTCCCCTCATATTCGTGCGCGGCACGTTATGCAACTGAAAAAAAAAACCTCCGCAAGTTACCTAGACTGATTTCCAAATTATACCTTGGCACCATTAAATAATACACCATCTAAAACCTCCCCTCCAAAAGGTACTTAAATACACACACAGAACTTTTCACAATACTTACAGTTCGTGTATAGCGTGCATAGCATGGCTACACGAATTACTATTATGCTGTTTCCCCTTTATTTAATTCAGGAAAGCGATCTCACTGATTCCCACATATCTTTCAAATCCCGTTGTTCTAAGAATCAGCTTCACACGTAAATTTCTACTGACTCATTTCACAAAAGGGGACTTCTTATTCATTCATACTAAATTAGCAACCTTGCCTTAATCCGTGAATTTCAGAAACTCGTCAAACAACAAACTGAAACAGACGCAAGCTACAAATGGCTTCTTTGAAAACTAATTCTTTCATATCAAAATTAAGAGCATTACTTTCTACCATGAATTTCTGTTAGCAGCTCGATTACTAACAGCCACGAGGTAATATTTTCCTGCGCTTCCAGATCAGATTTTGAAACAAACTCATCAAAATCATGAATTTAAATTGACCATTACTAAGAATAATAATGGTAAATCAACACATTCCTACTTATAAACTAATGATTCCTAGCACTCAGTCATCCACTCTTCATCATTTTATTCATTAGCCCTATGTGGTGAGTGGCAGGTCTTTAGGCTATAGTAGTTCGTCACATGAATCCTATTTGTGTCGTACCTGCTTTACAATTGAATTCTAACACTTTACTGTTCACCGAATTACTCAAACGAAATATCAGATTCCGTTAACTTTCAAGTTACTTTTCGCGGTTGCGACATAGTATTCTCACATTCGCCTATCATCGAATGTAGTGAGGTGATCTGATTTCGTCCCAGTCTATAAAATTAATTTCGGGCCATACTCAGTTTTTGCCGGTTAATGTAATACAGTACCCACCTACTAATCAGGGCGTCTGTCGCCGTTACCTTCGATCTAGAATGGAAATCGTAGAAATTTTCTGTGGAGCAACATTTAATAATAATAAAGCATTTTAAATTATCAAAAGCGATGAGCGGTAGCAGGCGCTTTCGATACAGAACGGGGGGGGGGGGGGGGGGGGGGGGTGCAGCGCCGCTGCTGTCGCCACGGCCGCTGCCGGTAGCCAGCAAGTGGATCCCGGAGCTTTGACGCATGCGGCGTCCAGAGGACAGTCTGCAAGAAATAAGCCGCAAAATGGTTACTGGATAAAATATTGTTATCGCTGTGTCAGAAAGTGAAACAGATTGAATCTGTGGTACCATTACATTCACTTCTTCAGCATTCAGAGAGATGAGGCTATAAAAAATTTTTGCGCCAGCTAGTCTCGTTCCACAGACGTTGTAGAGAGACCAATGCACGCTCCCGCTAGACCACGGGCGTATACAGTCTAGCTTTTCTCTAACATGACCCAAGACTTCCTCCAGGAAGTGCCGCAGTCTACAGTGTTGCCAGATTGTGCAGATAACGGGACTTAGAGATTTAGAGAATTAGCGAGTTGGTCAGTTTATTTGTCCCATGTCGCGATCGGCGCGGACTTAGCCTCTGCAGCGGCCGGCCGCCGGTCGAGTTTTATGTCAAAGAGTGTACGTATGGAGCACAGCACTGCAGGGTGGTGAGACAAGGACTGAGGGAAAACGGGAATAGAAAAGAATTTAGGCTTTTGAGAAATGGTGCTATAGAAGAAAGTTGAAAATTTGGTGGTCTGATAATCTAAGGAATGAGGAGGTTCTCCGGAAAGTCGTGGAGGAAAGGAGTATGTGGAAATCACTGACAAGAAGAAGGGACAGGATAACAGAACATATGTTAAGACGTCAGAGAATAACTTCCACGGTAAGAGACGGAGCTGCAGAGCGTAAAAACTGTACAGGAAGGCAGAGATTGGAATATGTCCAGCAAATAATTGAGAACGTAGGATGCAAGCGCTACTATGAGATGAAAAGGTTGGCACAGTGAAAAGACTGGTGACTCAAAAAAAGGAAAACTGCGCAGTGGGTAGCGTTACTGGTACAAGTGAAGTAAGTCCAATGCGCTGCCATCCACCGCACTGTCTATGTAACTCATGGTCGCGAGCACTTGCATGATATGCAGAGTGTGCTCCCTGCCGCCGTTGGATAAGCAGCTGCCAGCAGCAAGTCGTATACTCCTAGCTCACTTATTTGTTGCATAGTTTAATTCGTAATTTCTTTGCGTGTTTTTGGGTACTTGCATTGTTTAATTCATAAATTTCGGGCGTATTGTAGTATTTGAGAGTTGTAGCATCGCGCTTTAGTACCTGAATAGCGCAAATTCGCGTAGTCCTCTGTCTTCTGTTTTTGTGTGGTTTGAGCTCCCAGTTGGTGCACATCGACAGCGCAGAAAGATACGTATATAGCTTCTTTTCTGTGTTTACTTCGTAGATTCTTACTTAAATTGCGTGTGAGTTTCGTATAGGAGGTGTAATTTCGACTTTTTGGTTACTGTAATTGTAAATTCAGACAGATTGTAGCGGAGTCGTTAGGCATTTGTTTTGTTTTGGTACGTCAGTGGCACTTGTCTGTCTAGTAGGCTCTCAGAGACCAGTGTGGCCTGAGCTCCCAGTTGGTGCACATCGGCAGCGCAGAAAGATACGTATATAGCTTCTTTTCTGTGTTTGCTTCGTAGATTCTTACTTAAATTGCGTGAGAGTTTCGTATAGGAGGTGTAATTTCGGGTTTTAGTTACTGTAATCGTAAATTCAGGCAGATTGTAGCGCAGTAGTTAGGAATTTGTACAGGTTAGTTCATACATTCTTTGCGTGTTTCCCTTGCGTTACCTAGGCACGGACCCGTGTTTCAGTAACTGTTGTTCAACATCGATTAGAATGGACAGGGACTGTGATTGCTGTGTTCGGATGAGGGCTGACTAGGCATCCCTTCGCTCACAGCTGCAGGCGGCACTGACTACGGTCGCACAACTTGAGGCTGTTGCCAATGGGCACCACTGTGGGGAGCCGGACTTGGGTATCACGGGGATGTCAACCTCATCCCGTCTGTCCCCAGATCGGTCTGCCGCTGTGGTTGCCCCGGTTGCTGCCCGCAATGGGGCTGAGCCCTCGCCTGTGGTTGATTGGGAGGTCGTTCCAAGGCGTGCAGGCAGCGAAAGACGTCCCCGGAGGCTGATCAGAAAGCCTCCCCGGTGCATCTGACAAGCAGGTTTCAGGTACTGTCTCTGGCTGAGCCAGATTCAGATGCCTGCCCTGTTTCAGAGGATGATTCTCAGCCTTCAAGGTCCGGGGAAACGCAGAGGGTGGGCTTATTGGTAGTTGGGAACTCCAATGTTAGGCGCGTAATGGTGCCCCTTAGGGATATGGCGGCTAAGAAGGGGAAGAAATCCAGTGTACACTCCCTGTGCATTCCGGGTGTAGTCATTCCTGATGTGGAAAGGGTCCTTCCGGATGCCATGAAGAGCACAGGGTGCAGCCAGCTGCAGGTGGTGGTACATGTCAGCACTAATGACGTGTGTCGCTTTGGATCTGATTTGGTGAAGGCTGCCGGTATTGCTTACGAGATGAAGGCAGAGCTCACCATCTGCAGCATCGTTGACAGAACCGACTGCGGACCTTTGGTGCAGAGCCGGGTGGAGGGTCTGAATCAGAGGCTCAGACGGTTTTGCGACCGTGTTGGCTGCAGATTCCTTGACTTACGCCATAGAGTGGTGGGGTTTCGGGATCCGCTGAATAGGTTAGGAGTTCACTACACTCAGCTGGAGGCTACACGGTTAGCGGAGGCTGTGTGGCGTGGACTGGGCGGTTTTTTAGGTTAGAAGGCCTCGGGAAAGTACGGGGTGGGCTGCAATCTCAAAGAGTGCATGACAAATACAGGACGTGCTTGGATCAAGGAACAGTCGGAATTGTAGTTGTAAATTGTTGTAGTTGTGCTGGGAAAGTCCCTGAGCTTCAAGCGCTAATAGAAAGCACAGAAGCTGAAATCGTTATAGGTACAGAAAGCTGCCTAAGCCTGAAATAAGTTCTGCAGAAACTTTTACGAAGTCTCAGACGGTGTTCAGGAAAGATAGATTAGGCAGAATTGGTGGTGGAGTGTTTGTGTCTGTCAGTAGAGGTTTATCTTGTAGTGAAGTCGAAGTAGATACTCCGTGCGAATTGGTATGGGTGGAGGTTGTACTTAACAGCCGAACTAAGTTAATAATTGGCTCCTTCTACCGACCCCCAGACTCCGATGATACAGTTGCTGAACAGTTCAGAGAAAATTTGAGTCTCGTAACAAATAAATACCCCAGTCATACGGTTATAGTTGGTGGGGATTTCAACCTTCCCTCGACATGTTGGCAAAAATACTTGTTCCAAACCGGTGGTAAGCAGAAAACATCTTCAGAGATTGTCCTAAATGCTTTCTCCGAAAATTATCTCGAGCAGTTAGTCCACGAACCCACGCGAATTGTAAATGGTTGCGAAAACTGTGGTGTCACCGCCAGACACCACACTTGCTAGGTGGTAGCTTAAATCGGCCGCGGTCCATTTAGTACATGTCGGACCCGCGTGTCGCCACTGTGTGATCGCAGACCGAGCACCACCACAAGACAGGTCTCGAGATACGGACGAGCACTCGCCCCAGTTGTACGACGACATTGCTAGCGACAATACGGACGAAGCTTTCCTCTCATTTGCCGAGAGACAGTTAGAATAGCCTTCTGCTAAGTCCATGGCTACGACCTAGCAAGGAGCCAATTGTAACAGTGCATGTATCTTACGAGTCTCATTTGTATAGTCAAGAGAGATGTATCACAAGGAGTGATTAAAAGTTAAGTATATTCCAAAGCTACGTATTTTATTTATAGCAGTCATAACGTATCCTGTTCCAGACTTGACGCCAGTCGGCGTGTGTGTACGCGTGCCTTTCGGCTCCCTTCTCAGTGTGGCATAGCTAGATTGTTACGCCACAACAAAAACACACTTGACCTCTTAGCCACAAACAATCCAGAGCTAATAGAGAGCATAATGACTGATACAGGGATTAGTTGGTTGGTTGGTGCTAGGGGAAGGAGACCAGACAGCGTGGTCATCGGTCTCATCGGTTTAGGGAAGAATGGGGAAGGAAGTCGGCCGTGCCCTTTCAGAGGAACCATCCCGGCATTTGCCTGGGGTGATTTAGGGAAATCACGGAAAACCTAAATCAGGATGGCCGGACGCGGGATTGAATCGTCGTCCTCCCGAATGCGAGTCCAGTGTCTAACCACTGCGCCACCTCGCTCGGTACTACAGGGATTAGTGATCACAAGGTCGTTGTAGCTAGGCTCAATACCGTTTCTTCCAAATCCACCTGAATCAAACGCAAAATAATTTTATTTAAAAAAGCGGATAAAGTGTCACTAGAAGCCTTCCTAAGAGACAATCTCCATTCCTTCCGAACTGACTATGCAAATGTAGACGAGATGTGGCTCAAATTCAAAGATATAGTAGCAACAGCAATTGAGAGATTCATACCTCATAAATTGGTAAGACATGGAACTGATCCCCCATTGTACACAAAACAAGTCCGAACGCTGTTGCAGAGGCAACGGAAAAAGCATGCGAAGCTCAGAAGAATGCGAAATCCCGAAGACTGGCTAAAATTTACAGACGCGCGAAATTTGGCACGGACTTCAATGCGAGATGCCTTTAATAGGTTCCACAACGAAACATTGTCTCGAAATTTGGCAGAAAATCCGAAGAAATTCTGGTCGTATGTAAAGTACGCAAGCGGCAAGACGCAGTCTATACCTTCGCTGCGCAGTGCCGATGGTACTGTTACCGACGACTGTGCCGCTAAAGCGGAGTTATTGAATGCAGTTTTCCGAAATTCCTTCACCAGGGAAGACGAATGGAATATTCCAGAATTTGAAACACGAACAGCTGCTAGCATGAGTTTCTTAGAAGTAGATACCTTAGGGGTTGCGAAGCAACTCAAATCGCTTGATACGGGCAAGTCTTCAGGTCCAGATTGTATACCAACTGGTTCAAATGGCTCTGAGCACTATGGGACTTAACTTCTGAGGTCATCAGTCCCCTAGAACTTAGAACTACTTAAACCTAACTAACCTAAGGACATCACACACATCCATGCCCGAGGCAGGATTCGAACCTGCGACCGTAGCGGTCACGCGGTTCCAGACTGTAACGCCTAGAACCGCTCGGCCACTCCGGCCGGCCGATTGTATACCGATTAGGTTCCTTTCAGATTACGCTGATACAATAGCTCCCTACTTAGTAATGATATACAACGGTTCGCTCACCGATAGATCTGTACCTACAGATTGGAAAATTGCGCAGGTCGCACCAGTGTTTAAGAAGGGTAGTAATTCATCGAACTACAGACCTATATCATTGACGTCGGTTTGCAGTAGCGTTCTGGAGCACATACTGTATTCAAACATTATGGATCACCTCGAAGGGCACGATCTATTGATACGTAATCAGCATGGTTTCAGAAAACATCGTTCTTGTGCAACGCAGCTAGCTCTTTATTGGCACGAAGTAATGGCCGCTATCGACAGGGGATCTCAAGTTGATTCCGTATTTCTAGATTTCCGGAAAGCTTTTGACACCGTTCCTCACAAGCGACATCTAATCAAGCTGCGGGCCTATGGGGTATCGTCTCAGTTGTGCGACTGGATTCGTGATTTCCTGCCAGGAAGGTTACAGTTCGTAATAATAGACGGGAAATCATCGAGTAAAACTGAAGTGATATCAGGTGTTCCCCAGGGAAGCGTCCTGGGACCTCTGCTGTTCCTGATCTATATAAATGACCTGGGAGACAATCTGAGCAGTTCTCTTAGGTTGTTCGCAGATGATGCTGTAATTTACCGTCTAGTAAGGTCATCCGAAGACCAGTATCAGTTGCAAAGCGATTTAGAAAAGGTGGTTGTATGGTGTGGCAGGTGACAGTTGACGCTAAATAACGAAAAGTGTGTGGTGATCCACATGAGTTCCAAAAGAAATCCGTTGGAATTCGATTACTCGATAAATAGTACAATTCTCAAGGCTGTCAATTCGACTAAGTACCTGGGTGTTAAAATTACGAACAACTTCAGTTGGAAAAACCACATAGATAATATTGTGGGGAAGGCGAGCCAAAGGTTGCGTTTCATTGGCAGGACACTTAGAAGATGCAACAAGTCCACTAAAGAGACAGCTTACACTACACTCGTTCGTCCTCTGTTAGAATATTGCCGCGAGGTGTGGGATCCCTACCAGGTGGGATTGACGGAGGACATCGAAAGGGTGCAGAAAAGGGCAGCTCGTTTTGTATTATCACGTAATAGGGGAGAGAGTGAGGCAGATATTATACGCGAGTTGGGATGGAAGTCATTAAAGCAAGGACGTTTTCGTCGCGGCGAGATCTATTTACGAAATTTCAAACTTTCTCTTCCGAATGCGAAATTATTTTGTTGAGCCCAACCTACATAGGTAGGAATGATCACCAAATTAAATTAGAGAAATCAGAGCTCGAACAGAAAGGTTTAGGTGTTCGTTTTTCCTGCGCGCTGTTCGCGAGTGGAATGGTAGAGAGATAGTATGATTGTGGTTCGATGAACCCTCTGCCAAGCACTTAAGTGTAAATTGCGGAGTGATCGTGTAGCTGTAGATGTAGATGTAGACGTTATTTGAGCTCTTCTCTGGTGCGCAGACTTGTGTGAGCCCTAGCGTTGTCATGAAGAAGGAGAAGCTCGTTTAATTTTTGTGGTGACGAATACGCTGAAATATTCTTCAGTTTCCTGAGGGTAGCACAATACAGTTCACAGCTGACCATTGCATCATGAGGGAGAACATCAAATAGAATAACCGCTTCACAGTCCCAGGTGACCGTCACCATGACTTTACCGGCTTTTGTTGAAGTATCGAGAACATACCTTCACCGAGGAGTCAAGCAGTATATTGCTCCCTCTTACGTATATCTCCCGAAGAGACCATGAGTATAAAGTCAGAGATTAGAGCCCACACAGAGGCATACTGACAATCTTTCTTTCCACGAACAATACGAGACTGGAATAGAAGGGAGAACCGATATAGGTACTCAAGATACCCTCCGCCACACACCGTCAGGTGGCTTGCGGAGTATGGATGTAGATGTAGATGTAGGGCGCGGCTTTGAACGTCTTCGGCGGAGAGGTGATGTAGTACCACTCCATAGATTGCCATTTTGTTTCCGATTCGAAGTGACAAACTTATGTTTCATCGTCTGTAGCGGTGTTCAACAAAAAATTATCGCTATCAGCTTCGTAACGTGCAAGCAATTTCGCACAGATGGTTCGTCGTTGCTCTTTATGGTCTTCCCTCTGGCGGCGAGGAAACCAGCGAGCACACACCTTTGAGGACTCCAAATGGTGAACCAGTGTGTCAGCATTACCAGCAGAGACATGCAGTTGAAGAGCGAGGTGTTTGATTGTGATCCTCAGATCACCTCGAATGAGAGTGTTCGCACGTTCCAACATTGCAGGAGCCACAGCTGTGTGTGGCAGACCGGCAAGCAGGGGATGATGATGATGATGAAGTTTGGTTAGTGGGGCGCTCAACTGCGCGGTCATCAGTACCCATACAAAGTCCCAATTTGCACACAGTCCAATTTTTTTACACTGTCCAATCTAGCCACTGACACGAATAGCCGCGCGGCATTAGCCGAGCGGTCTGAGGCGCTGCAGTCATGGACTGTGCGGCTGGTCCCGGCGGAGGTTCAAGTGCTCCCTCGGGCATGGGCGTGTGTGTTTGTCCTTAGGATAATTTAGGTTAAGTAGTGTGTAAGCTTAGGGACTGATGACCTTAGCAGTTAAGTCCCATAAGATTTCACACACATTTGAACATTTTTTTTGACACGAATACACGCAGGGGATCCGATAGGCTTGCGCAAACTTGTTGTTTTGATGGCAGATGCCTCGCCCAACGACTCGCCGTGCTTTTGTTCAATGCCAGGTCTCCGTAGAAATTCTGCAAACGCCTATGAATATCTGCAGTGCTCTGGTTTTCCGCCAAAAGAAACTCAATGACGGCTTTTTGCTTTGAAACGCACCTCCATAACAATATTAATTTTGAAGGCTACGTACAGCGTCGCCACCTGACAGAAATTCATGAAACTATAGAGACTGAAGCAGGAAAATCACACCATGACCCACAAAATATTCTGCATTTTTTCAACCGAAACTGGCCAACAAAAAAAAAAAGGGTTGCGTTACTTATTTTTCTCCAGCAAACAGCACGTGTCTGTGTACATAGTGTAAAAGCACCTTTCCGAATAATTGGGTAACTACCCCTTCTTCTCCCCTTGTTGTATGAGGAACCCATTTTTGAAGTTTTGCTTTCGAGTTTAGAAACACCGTGTACGTGGAGAAATGTTTGTACAGTGAAAGTGTGTTAAGAACAGTGTTAGAGCATCACACGATTATCACACCATAACAACTGACACAAAACCAACTTAATGGTGCATGGGCTGTGCTGTCACAGCAGTGAAGCATACCTCCATGCCAGCAGAAGACAATACTGGATATGGATTTCTGACCATCCATTTCCTACCCCCTTCCAAATACCGCAGTAGCCACTACAGCTGCCGAACGGTGGAACAAAACGGGTCTAGGTTAATTTAGACTGAATAAATGACTGAGTATGGTCAAACACGATAGAAACGTGTTGCAAGATGTTAAAATAAAGATAAAAATAAATAAATGTGACTGCTAGCGGAAAAAATACTAATAATTATTCCTGATAGTCTTGGTGCCTGAACTAAGCCATCATGACCACAGTTAAATACTAGGACTGGGTTTGACTTAGGATGAGGTCAGACTTCATTTGTTTAGTTCTGATGACCACTCCTCGGTGGGCTTTCGAGAAATATGATATACTTTACTGTGTCCAAACAACTTGTGTTTGTTTTGTCTAATGGTCCGTGTTCCGTACTACCACATGTTAATCGTTCACTGTACGAACACACTAGGTGCCGTATCTGATGGGAGTAGCTATTTCGACAGAAATCGGAAGACACGTGAACTCACGTAAGAAGTATGCACTCATTTTGATGTAATTTGAAGTTAATATCAGTACTGTTATGGACGCTATAAAAATACATGGAAGTCACAGTTGTATAGTGAATACTTTCTTTAATTAAGCGTTTCAATTTATACATCATCATCAAATTAATCTGAAAAATTCCGTAAAGTACCACAAATAATACATAGTGCATAGTAGTAGTTACTGACCATTAAAAACAAAGAGGCCATATGTCAAAGTGTAATGTGAAAACACGAAAGTTTGGGTGAACACATCACGCATAAATATAGAGTCACCTATCTTATCCATAAGACAAAGCAAAACTGAATCGTTACGCCAGCTGCACCGTTCAGGAAGACAAGTAGACCGTCTCGTGGTAGTACTGGTGAACACTGGTTTTTAACACTTAAATACAATTAGTACAGTCCTATGAAAATGACGAAGAGACGACCTGGTGGTCGTGTATAACTACGAAACGAATCTACATCGTATCAAACACCATAAAATAACAACTTATCAGACACAAAACCAAATCACGTGTTGTCGAGGAGGGCAGTCAGTAGGGGATCGCCAGCTGAAGGCGGAAGGGGACTGATCTATGGATCGGCACGCAAAATTAACTTTTTATTACAAAAGACTTATGATTAAAATAGATGTATTACTCGTAAAACACAGCCGAATGTATACCACATCAGGCACAGAAAAATAATTTTATGTATTGTTTGCCAAGTAACCCATACATCTAACGAAAATGACAAATGACAAAAAAAGGAAAATTTCAAGATATTAACATATGTTGGTAAAATTTCCTGGGATACATAATCACACAAAAGTAGTACCACGTAGACTTCACAGGAAACAGTGGTCAACAGTGTACAATAACAATTTTATAATGAAAGGAGTTACAGCATACAATGAAAATGGCAGAAAGTGAACATACAGTTATACATTATCCAGGAACGGTCCAAGTGAGGGAAGCTGAGGCTAGATAGTGGGAGGAGAGCGGGAACAGCGGGGTCTGTTGCTGGACATCTGTTTAATAAAACTCAAATGCGGTTACGCAACTCATACTGTATAAACCTACCGCAGTGATATCGATTTTTTACTAAATTCCAATTTAAAGCAGAAAGTATGTACCATTTAAAAATAAATTCCCACTGAAACTGGCCTATAGTTACGTACTCTTTACATCACTGAAAATTTTATAGTACCACTGTCGTGTTGTTCCTGCCTGTTCACTTACTATTTTTGTGGAATCCTTATATCGATGCACATGGATTTCAAATTCCTCCAGAATACCAAGATTACGGCCCTTCGAGTTAGACGCAAAATTTTTAAATCTTTTGAGATGTCGGAAATGACATGGTTCTCATTCTTAAATTACAAAGCAAAGGAAATACTGTTTTTGTACGTATATTCAATAAATCTGATTTTAAATTCCCTCACTGTCTGACCTACACAGCGTGTATCACCTAAAACCTGTGCCGCAAATATTGTGGAAATAGAAAGTGTTATTGATGTTCGATTTCCACAGGAATGATTGGTAGTGAAGGGCTCGTATTGCTAGCCAATCAACAGACTGTAATATTTAGAATATGTATTTTTTGTGCAGACATACACTTTTTAAATGGAACAAAGCTTGCTAACATTAACAGACTAAAAGTAGGGTTAATTAGAATGTCGGTGGTGTTTGTTGCAGCATTCTATTGCGAGTCGTTTATGAGCTATCGTATTTTGAAAAGTTCCCACATCGACCTCGTACAATACCTATGGTACCGGGCCGATCAAGGCACAGGTCCTCTGCGTCCAATCTAACGATCTGGAAACAATTCGTGAAGATATGCTGTAGTACTTCGTGCACTATGGGCTGGACGGCCATCATGTTGGCACCACATGTTCGTGCTAGTCTGCAGAAAAACGTCTTCTAGCATCCGTGGAAGATGGTCTGTTAGGAGTGTGCGACACTCGTGCGCGTTCAGCGTTCCGTGTATGAAAAACGATCCTATGAGCTGATGGTTCACTCCCCCCCGCCTTACGTTTAAATTCCATGGACGCTGACGAAGCCAACGGGATTGTCAACAGGTCAATAGTGTATGTGCCGGTGGTTTACGTAGCCATGATTGGTATATGTGGCTTCATCACTAAACAAGATACACTGTACATATGGAATATCCTGTCTTAATGCCCGTATACAGAAGTTGATACGATTCTCATTATCGATCGCATACAGCTCTTGATAGAGAGAGACGTGACAGGTTAAAACTCGTGATGAAACCTTCAGCTGTCATTTATATTGCACAATTCGCTACCAGTTTCGGTCAATGATCATCAGCAAGAAATTAGTTGCGAATTGTGCAAAATAAATTACAGCAGATGTTATCATCCTGAATATTAACAATTATTTGGCGGCTGAATATCCTTCCCCCCTGCAAACATACATAAAGATGAGATAGGGATGGAACATATGTCGTCTTGCGATTGCGCGGGAGCGAACGTGCTGATCAAATACAACAGTAGCAACAACATTAATTTCTCCCTCTTCTGTCGTCACTTGTTTTCTTCGGTTACGTTGATTAGGTGTTATATTACCACTTGCAAGTTGCTGCTTGAAGGGGGTGATAAATAATGGCCGAGATTGTTGACGTCTATTGGTATATCGTGCAGCATACTCCGTTCAAGAATCAACCGCATTCTTTCTACACTCTTCATACACCATTAGCATGTTGGCTTTTTCTGCATTAGCAAATACCATCGCTTACTCACGACCTATTGCTTGCACTGTCACATACTATCTGAGTAACAACATCTCGATGCACTCAATAAATACCTCAGCACTCTGTCAGCAAACGTAACAACATCGTACCTAGCAACCACACAGGTTGAACGGCACATATGTGTCGATGTGGATACTTTTCAAAATACGATATCTCGTATACGACTCACTCTAGAACCCTGCAACAAATACCAATGACATTCTGATTTACCCTACTTTTAGTCTAGTAATATCAATAGGAATTGTTCTATTTAAAGAAATGTAAGTTTGTGGAAAAAATACACTTTCTAAGTGTTATTACAGTCTGTTTATTGGGTAGCAGTATGAGCCCCTGTCTGTCAATCCATTCTGTGAAAACCGTACATCAAGATTTCTTCCCATTTCAGAAATATTTGTGGCGAAAGCGTTAGTCCCTTCATCTGGTATAAGCATAATCACAAGACCCACAGTGAAACGTCCCCTTTGGAAAATTTGTCAATTATTGTACTGGTTAACCTCTACGTTATTTGATTTTCAAACAGCTGAGCAAAACTGAACGTATTCAGACATTTCTCTCTTTGCTTATTCTGATCATCACTAAACTGACACACAATATTTTTTTAGCGCAATGCAATCTGACTTTCAATAATCCCTACATTGTTAGTGACGGCCATTTCTAAGGGGAAGTTTCAACAGGTGGTTTTATAGACACCTGTCTTTTCTAATTTATTTTTTTCGCTTCGCGTCCGTGACTAAGAAGTGAACCAAGTTCAGTATTCGTTTGATAGCCAATATTAACATTTTCCTGTTGGAGGTGTTAACTATTTTTTCAGATACTGGAGCGGAGTAGGGTAACAATGCGAAGTTTATTTCGTTATTTTTAAGTAAAACTGCCACGTTTGTCCTACCGTCCTTAAGAATTTTTTCCGCTATTGCCCGAAGGGTGTTTTCTAGAAAACCACTTGCCAGTACCACCAGCACAGTCATATAAATCTCCTTCTTAGCGGCATCCTCATTAATTTTTGATTTAGTATGTCTATTAAACATTGCTCGGAAGTGCTCGTGAGTGTTTAGAGTCGGCCCTAATGATTAAATCTGTGGACGTGCGTTTCCTCTCTTTTTAATGTCAGATCTAGGAAATCTAGCGACAGACTTTCCTCTAGCTTCACTGTGAACAGCATATTTTCATGCGTCTGACTGAATAAACCATGTCTTTTTTGTCCGTTTAGTATATTCGACAAATATCATCTACATATCTACAGTACAAAGAAATACTACCACTAAAACTCGGGCTCAAAGCAAAGAATTTGTTTCTCAGTTCGTTGATAAAGATGAACGCTAGAACGCCTGAGTGAGAACTACCCATCGCTACCCCATCCTTTTGATGAAACATCTTGCCGTTAAAGGAAACGTAATTGAACAACAGCGAGAACTGCAATGAATTTAGTAATTCACTAACTTCTCCAATGCACATTTTATAGTGTTTAATTAAATTTTTCCTAGTAATTTCCAACGTTTCCTCAAGGGGGATGGTGATGATTAAATTTTTGATGCCTAATAGTGCCAGCTTCGCGTTCTGTGGGATAATAAGGTCTCTAACAATATTAGCCAACATGTCACTGTTTTTCAGGGAACAGGACAAACTTGATCTAGGCCCAGAGCATTGGAGGGTGCGGATCAAAACAAGCACATGTTTTTTAATTAACAAGGATTAGAGAAGGAAATTAGAGGAACTAACGTGCCCTTTAAAAGTTTAGTGACCATATATAACCTTAGACCAACATTCACTTTTTTCTGGTAGTTACCAACCTTAGATTTCAATATGACGTACAAAGACCGTCTTCAATTAACATATCAATAAAATTAAACCATTTGAATCACACTTACATACAACTTTCCTGTGATCTTTAAAGCCACATATTGCATCTGCTTCCGTGTTCTAGTGCATGCATGCAAGACTATGTCGCCAGTAAACTGACTAAGTTGGCAGGGCCGAGAAAACTACCGACAACAATCGACGATCGACGCCATTCGACATTGTCGATACAGCTACTCACTTCTGCCACCGGGCGCAGGCTGTAATTAGAGCGAGCGTTTCGTTTCAGCACCATGTATCCTTCCTGATGTGGCAGATTTTTACAGACTTTACTTCAATTTTCGTTACAGTTGACAATATTTTCAGAACAATTCATACAGAGTACGGATACTGTTGTATCTGCCTGCCTGGTAGTGGTTTCCTTTCCAAACCTTCCCACCAGGAGGAATTCGCGTAAACAGCTGTCATAAGCACCGGGATGTTTTCTTGTATGGCCTGGGCTGTTAACCACGTAGTTGCACGTAGCCTCCACAGCGTCTGGGAGAGCCAACCTTACTGACAGACAGCGTGCCTGTCGCAACAGAGAGCGTTGTCGGTGGGGCACTATTTTGCTACGTCAGGTCGCGTGCCCTAGCATCACCACATGGATATCCACCCGCTCCCGGCTGTTTAGGCCATCGCCAGACCGTGCTAAGGCAATTACTCCCTTGGCTCCAAGTCGGTAGTATCAGCAG
Organism: Schistocerca piceifrons; assembly: GCF_021461385.2. Classification (NCBI taxonomy): domain Eukaryota; kingdom Metazoa; phylum Arthropoda; class Insecta; order Orthoptera; family Acrididae; genus Schistocerca; species Schistocerca piceifrons. The sequence continues at coordinate 194,186,342 of NC_060141.1, forward strand.
TTGTCTGGTCGTATCAGCAGTTCAGTCTCGGCAATACAAGATGGCAGTTCATCTACATCTACATCCATACTCCGCAAACCACCTGACGGTGTGTGGCGGAGGGTACCTTGAGTACCTCTATCGGTTCTCCCTTCTATTCCAGTCTCGTATTGTTCGTGGAAAGAAGGATTGTCGGTATGCCTCTGTGTGGGCTCTAATCTCTCTGATTTTATCCTCATGGTCTCTTCGCGAGATATACGTAGGAGGGAGCAATATACTGCTTGACACTTCGGTGAAGGTATGTTCTCGAAACTTTGACAAAAGCCCGTACCGAGCTACTGAGCGTCTCTCCCACATAGTCTTCCACTGGAGTTTATCTATCATCTCCGTAACGCTTTCGCGATTACTAAATGGTCCTGTAACGAAGCGCGCTGCTCTCCGTTGGATCTTCTCTATATCTTCTATCAACCCTATCTGGTACGGATCCCACACTGCTGACCAGTATTCAAGCAGTGGGCGAACAAGCGTACTGTAACCTACTTTCTTTGTTTTCGGATTGCATTTCCTTAGGATTCTTCCAATGAATCTCAGTCTGGCATCTGCTTTACCGACGATCAACATTATATGATCATTCCATTTTAAATCACTCCTAATGCGTACTCCCAGATAATTTATGGTATTAACTGCTTCCAGTTGCTGACCTGCTATTTTGTAGCTAAATGATAAAGGATCTATCTTTCTGTGTATTCGCAGCACATTACACTTGTCTACATTGAGATTCAATTGCTATTCCCTGCACCATGCGTCAATTCGCTGCAGATCCTCCTGCATTTCAGTACAATTTTCCATTGTTACAACCTCTCGATACACCACAGCATCATCTGCAAAAAGCCTCAGTGAACTTCCGATGTCATCCACAAGGTCATTTATGTATATTGTGAATAGCAACGGTCCTATGACACTCCCCTGCGGCACACCTGAAATCACTCTTACTTCGGAAGACTTCTCTCCATTGACAGTTCCATCAGTTTCGTCTCAGCGCTCCACGCCAACAGCACAGGCCCACTAACGTTCCCGGTCATCATGCAGCCGCCTACCAAGGCTCTTGGATTCGTCGTGTAGACACACGCAGCCAACGTCACAGGAAAGATATTTTTGTTGTATGCAGTTGTGTGGATATTCATCCAAGGACATTATATCTGAGTTTCGTTTTGTAAATATAGTGATTCTTCTAAAGTGTCTTCGATCAGTTATGAGGACGAGGACACTCTGGATACAAAGACCGCTGAGTCAGACGGCAGCACAGCTGATGGTGTGTTTGCGCGACCTGCTGGAGACGCCGGGTGTAATGAGGGCTCAGGCGTGCAGCGGCGGCCCTTATCCCGGGGTCGGCAGCGGCGCCGCCGCTCATGTTTTATGCATGATTGATTAGGCCGGCGATCGAGAGGCGCCGCACTGACTCATTAGCAAAGCCGGCCGCGCCGCTCAAAAACTCATCTGTCCGGCAGCGACGACCGGCGCAGTGTCGCACCGCACAGCTCTTTCCCACACGCCTCTCCACCCCCCACGCCCCACCACGGCCAATGCCACTGCCTTCCGGCTGGCACTGCCTTGCGATAGCACAGGGGAGCTACACTCTCTGAGGCCGACATGCAATCTTATTTGTCCAACAGTACCATCGTAGCATACCACTCCACAATAGATCGTGGCTTTTTGTATTAGAAGTACCGTATGGACTGGAGTATGCCAGGACAATTTTTATTTCGACCTCGGATCAGTCGCTAAATAAAAACCACAGTGAAGATCCGTGACGCTTTGCGCAGGTTGGTTGCGCAGTGTCTCCAGTTGAAACTTCTTTATTTAAATGAGTGTGTCTGTACTTAAATTGCAGAACGACTGAGAAGATGAAACTTCTACGTTATTTGATTCTGAAACAGCTGAGTAAAACTGAACGTACTGAGCCTACTTTCTCTTTACTTTTTCTTATCATGTCAATATTGACCCACAAAATTCTAGCGCAACGCAATCTGACTACTCAAAAAAATTACCACCTGGCTTCAAATAATGAATTCAAAAGAATGTCCGTGACTAAAAACAAATCTTAACAATAACCTATAGACTTCATTAACCACTTACCTCACAAAAATCTTCATTACGCGAACTACTGCAATACAGCGAGCGTCAATATTGCCAGCTAAATAGAAGATTCTAACTACTAAAGCCACTAACTACCAATAGACACGTGGATAGCAAAGGGAAGATTTTTTTTCAAACCAAATAATTTATTTTTACCTTAATAATATGACATCCAGTTCAAACACGAATATAAATCGTCATTGACATCTAATACGAATGTATATAATCATGAATAATACTCAATCTCCAAGTCGAACATGTACAGATCGTTAACCTACGCTAACACTTCAGACCTCTACCCTCCATCAGTGCTAACTTCTCACATCTAACATCCATCATTGCTGGTTGTTCACCTCCAACTGCCCAACATTACTTACATCGCTGCTGGCGACTAACTTCCAACTGCCCAACACTACTGGCGATTAACTTCCAACGAGTTCAACCAGCCACAGAGTCTCTTACAAAGAAAGCGCAGTCAGAGATCCAATGCAAAGCACTACACAACGCTGCCAACACAGAAGCAGCCCACTTACATAACAATTAGTAAATTTTTTTGTGGGGTACAGGGGGCTCTTTGTAAGAGACTCTGTGGCTGGTCGGACTCCTTGTCGGAAGTTAATCGCCAGTACTGTTGGTCAATTGGAAGTTAGTCGCCAGCAGTGATGGAAGTACTGGCAGATGGAAGTTAGTCGCCAGCAGTGATGGAAGTACTGTTGGGCAGTTGGAGGTGAACAGCCAGCAGTGATGGATGTTAGATGTGAGAAGTTAGCATTGATGGAGGGTAGAGGTCTGAAGTGTTAGTGAGGCTAACGATCTGTGCATGTTCGACTTGGAGATTGAGTATTATTCATGATTATATACCTTCGTACTAGATGTCAATGACGATTTATATTCGTGTTTGAACTGGATGTCACATTATTAAGGTAAAAATAAATTATTTGGTTTGAAAAAAAAAATCTTCCCTTTGCTAACCACATGCCTATTGGTAGTTAGTGGCTTTAGTAGTTAGAATCTATTATTTAGCTGGCAGTATTGACGCTCGCTGTATTGCAGTTGTTTGCGTAATGAAGATTTTTGTGAGGTAAGTGCTGAATGAAATGTATAGGTTATTGTCAAGATTGCTTCTTATTCAGGGCCATTCTTTTGTATTAATTATTTGAAGTCAGGTTGTAATTTTTTTTTTTTTTTTTTTTTTTTTTTTTTTTTTTTTTTTTTTTTTTTTTTTTTTTGAGCAGTCAGATTGCGTTGCGCTAGAATATTGTGGGTCAGTGTCGACATGATAAGAAAAAGTAAAGAGAAAGTAGGCTCAGTACGTTCAGTTTTACTCAGCTGTTTCAGAATCAAATAACGTAGGAGCTTCATCTTCTCAGTCGTTCAGCAGTTTGAGTGCAGATTCACACATTTAAATAAAGAAGTTTCACAGTCTTCCCGTCTGTCGCGCCACGTCGCACTTTTCAGATCTGAGCGCCCGGTGAGCACTTAAAGATGGCTAGAAAACAGTGTCACCCAACAAGTGTAAGGTGCCTGTTGAGAGGTTAAGCCTGATTTTGTGCAGCCGATACAACGTAACTGTTATGCATTTCTTTCTCCGTGACAGTTCTCGGCTGCACGCTGCAGGGTCAACGAAGGCGATCCTGCAGCGTTTTCTGTCGAAGTGTTTGCCTAGTGTAGGCCTAGTCCGGACATGACTCCCTCTGATTTTCATCTCTAATGTGAAACTAAATGTTGTAAATCAAACTTTATTAATTTTCACTGTGGTTTCCATTTCACGACGTGTCGGAGGTTGAAACAAAAATTGCCCTCGTAAGCCACACACTTAGTTTTGAAGGGGGTAGGGAAGAGACAGAATTTCAACGGAGAAAATCTTATGCCTTATTACAAACTTACTTTTATTTCTTTAATCATCTGTGTTCTGACTGATCTGAAGTGGCCGGCTACCGATTCCGCTCCTGTTTGAGTTTCTTCATCTCAGAGTAGCACTTGCACTCATCGCCCTCAATTATTTGATGGACATGTTCCAACCCTGCCTCCTTCTACAGTTTTTACCCTCTACAACACTCTCTAGTACCAGTGATGTTATTCCCTATGTCTTAATGCATGTCTCATCATTTTGTGATTTTTTTCTCGTCAGTGTTTGCCATATATTTCTTTCTTGGCCTGTACTGCGGAGTACCACTTCATTTCTTATCAGTCCACCTAATTTTCAACATCCGTCTAAAGTATCACTTCTTAAATGCTTCGATTCTCTTCTTTTCTAATTGTCCTCGGTCCATAATTCACTTCCATGCTACGCTGTGCTCCACACTTACATTCCCAAGAATTTCCCCCACAAATTAACTTCTGTGTTGATACTAACAGATTTCGAGTGACTAAGATGTCCCTCCACGTCTGGGCTAGTCACCTTATTATGTCCTCCCTGCTTCATTCGTGGTACGTAATTTTCTTCCAAGATAAGAGAACTTTTTCACTATGCCTAATTCATGATCTCCAGTTCTGATGTTGAGTTTATCGTTATTCTCATGCCTGGTAGTTCTTTATCGTTATTCTCATTCTTGGTAGTTTTCATTTCCTTCGTCCTTTTTTTTCTTTTTTGGCATTATCAGGCCATACTTTGCATTGATTTTCTTTCACATAAACTTCATCCCGCTACTGAATCTTTCTTTCTTTCTTTTATTTCTACCATTGCTTCTTTGATGTACACATTGAAGAGTGATCGAGAAAGATTGCATCCCTGTCTCACACCCTTTTTAGTCCGACAACTTCTTCTTTTTACGTTATTATGACGATAAATACTAGTCTTCTAATCACAGTCTTCACTGATATCACTATTAGTTTCACTACCGCTATTTTTTTCGTCAATTCAGTACCTATGTCACTCTCCTCTCGAAGTACGTTGTTCTCGCCAGCATCCAGGGCAATTGACGCGCAGCATTTCTCAGTTACCTTGATAATACTAGCTGGTGCTGCTGCGCCAGTAAAGAGACAAACCTAGCACTCATAAGGCAAAACTGTCGTCGGCTTCATTCTTTGTTGTCCGCTCAGCTACAACATTGCAAGACTGTTAACTGACAGGATATAACCAATATTGTACAGGCATTATCCAGTGGCATTTCTTTCACGACGTTTGACTGACCTCCATGAATAATAACCTAAAACAGTTAAAAATTTTAGGGCACCTGTGTCGTCATTGTCCTTAGACAGTATTACCAAGCAGAGTCCCTTTCCTTTCCATGCAATCACCGAGAGTCGTAAATATTTGAAAATTGGTTAACTATTTACTGCCAGTTTTGTTTGTCTGCTAATGATCAGTTTCAGTCTAAATTTTACTGCCTCAGTAACTGTTAATTCTTGTATTCTATAACAGAGGCTTAACTAATACGCAATTTCGAGTATTAACTTTAGCACAACGTAAAATTTCGCTGGAAAAACTAATAACTAAAGATGCAACACAAATTAAGAGTGAGCAATTTCATTTATCCTGTATTAAGCTTCCCCTTGAACCATGGACCTTGCCGTTGGTGGGGAGGCTTGCGTGCCTCAACGATACATATAGCCGTACCGTAGATGCAACACAACGGAGGGGTATCTGTTGAAAGGCCAGACAAACGTATGGTTCCTGAAGTGGGGCAGCAGCCTTTTCAGTAGTTGCAGGGCCTTGTAACACTAACCAAAATGGCCTTGCTGCTCTGGTACTGCGAACGGCTGAAAGCAAGGGCAAACTACAGCCGTAATTTTTCCCGAGGCAGCTTTACTGTATGATTAAATGATGATGGCCTCCTCTTGGGTAAAATATTCCGGAGGAAAAATAGTCCCCCATTCGGATCTCCAGGCGGGGACTACTCAAGAGGACGTTGTTATCAGGTGAAAGAAAACTGGCGTTCTACGGATCGGAGCGTGGAATGTCAGATCCCTTAATCGGGCAGGTAGGTTAGAAAATTTAAAAAGGGAAATGGGTAGGTTAGAGTTAGATGTAGTGGGGATTAGTGAAGTTCGGTGGAAGGAGGAACAAGACTTTTGGTCAGGTGAATGCAGGATTATAAATACAAAATCAAATAGGGGTAATGCAGGTGTAGGTTTAATAATGAATAAAAAATAGGAGTACGGGTAAGCTACTACAAACAGCATAGTGAACGCATTATTGTGGCCAAGATAGACACGAAGCCCACGCCTACTACAGTAGTACAAGTTTATATGCCAACTAGCTCTGCAGATGACGAAGAAACTGATGAAATGTATGATGAGATGAAAGAAATTATTCAGATAGTGAAGGGAGACAAAAATGTAATAGTCATGGGTGACTGGAATTTAAAAGTAGGAAAAGGAAGAGAAGGAAACATAGTAGGTGAATATGGATTGGGGCTAAGAAATGAAAGAGAAAGCCGCCTGGTTGAATTTTGGGCAGAGAATAACTTTATCATAGCTAACACTTCGTTTAAGAATCATGAAAGAAGATTGTATACATGGAAGAACCCTGGAGATACTAAAAGGTATCAGATAGATTATATAATGGTAAGACAGAGAATTAGGAAAGACATTTCCAGGGGCAGATGTGGACTCTGACCACAATCTATTGGTTATGAACTGTAGATTAAAACTGAAGAAACTGCAAAAAGGTGGGAATTTAAGGAAATGGGACCTGGATAAACTGAAAGAACCAGAGGTTGTACAGAGTTTCAGGGAGGGCATAAGGGCACAATTGACAGTAATGGGGGAAAGAAAAACAGTAGAAGAAGAATGGGTAGCTTTGAGGAATGAAATAGTGAAGAGGATCAAATAGGTAAAACGACGAAGGCTAGTAGAAACCCTTGGGTAGCAGAACAAATATTGAATTTAATTGATGAAAGAGAAAATATAAAAGTGCAGTAAATGAAGCAGACAAAAAGGAATACAAACGTCTCAAAACTGAGATCGACAGGAAGTGCAAAATGGCTAAGCAGGGATGGCTACAGGACAAATGTAAGGATGTAGAGGCTTATCTCACTAGGGGTAAGACAGATACAGCCTACAGGAAAATTAAAGAGACCTTTGGAGAAAGGAGAACCACTTGCATGAACATCAAGAGCTTTGATGAAAACCCAGTTCTAAGCTAAGAAGGGAAAGCAGAAAGGTGGAAGGAGTATATATAGGGTCTATACAAGGGCGATGTACTTGAGGATAATATTATGGAAATGGAAGAGGATGTAGATGAAGATGAAATGGGAGATATGATACGGCGTGAAGAGTTTGACAGAGCACTGAAAGACCTGCGTCGAAACATGGCCCCGGGAGTAGACAACATTCCGTTAGAACTACTGACAGCCTTGGGAGAGCCACTCCTGACAAAACTCTACCATCTGGTGAGCAAGATGTATGAGACAGGCGAAATACCCCCAGACTTCAAGAAGAATATAATAACTCCAATTCCAAAGAAAGCAGGTGTTGACAGATGTGAAAATTACCGAACTATCAGTTTAATAAGTCACAGCTGCAAAATACTAACGCGAATCCTTTACAGACGAATGGAAAAACTGATAGAAGCCGACCTCGGGGAAGATCAGTTTGGATTCCATAGAAATGTTGGATACGTGAGGCAAAACTAACCCTAAGACTTATCTTAGAAGAAAGATTAAGGAAAGGCAAACCTACGTTTCTAGTGTATGTAGACTTAAAGAAAGCTTTTGACAATGTTGATTGGAATACTCCTTTTCAAATTCTGAAGGTGGCAGGGGTAAAATACAGGGAGCGAAAGGCTATTTACAATTTGTACAGAAACCAGATGGCAGTTATAAGAGTCGAGGCGTATGAAAGGGAAGCAGTGGTTGGGAAGGGAGTGAGGCAGTGTTGTAGCATATCCCCGATGTTATTTAATCTGTATATTGAGCAAGCAATAAAGGAAACAAAAGAAAAGTTCGGAGAAGGTATTAAAATCCGTGGAGAAGGAATAAAAACTTTGAGGTTCGCCGATGACATTGTAATTCTGTCAGAGACAGCAAAGGACTTGGAAGAGCAGTTGAACGGAATGGACAGTGTCTTGAAAGGAGGGTATAAGATGAACATCAACAAAAGCAAAACAAGGATAATGGAATGTAGTCGAATTAAGTCGGGTGATGCTGAGGGAATTAGATTAGGAAATGAGACACTTAAAGTAGTAAATGAGTTTTGCTATTTGGGGAGCAAAGTAACTGATGATGGTCGAAGTAGAGAGGATATAAAATGTAGACTGGCAATGGGAAGGAAAGCGTTTCTGAAGAAGAAAAATTTGTTAACATCGAGTATAGATTTAAATGTCAGGAAGTCGTTTCTGAAAGTATTTGTATGGAGTGTAGCCATGTATGGAAGTGAAACGTGGACGATAAAGAATTTAGACAAGAAGAGAATAGAAGCTTTCGAAATGTGATGCTACAGAAGAATGCTGAAGATTAGATGGGTAGATCACATAACTAATGAGGAGGTATTGAATAGAATTGGGGAGAAGACGAGCTTGTGGCACAACTTGACTAGACGAAGGGATCGGTTGGTATGACATGTTCTGAGACACCGAGGGATCACCAATTTAGTATTGGAGGGCAGCGTGGAAGGTAAAAATCGTAGAGGGAGACCAAGAGATGAATACACTAAGCAGATTCAGAAGGACGTAGGCTGCAGTAGGTACTGGGAGATGAGGAAGCTTGCAGAGTATGGAGTAGCATGGAGAGCTGCATCAAACCAGTCTCAGGACTGAAGACCACAACAACAACAAGCTTAGCGAGTGACTTATGCTGACTTGGTACGTATTTTATAGTTCCGATGTTAAAAATAATATGAGTTGCTCATTTGCTTAAAGTAAATTTAATTCAATCTTTCAATAAACAAAGGTAATTTCCTTGCCTTTTTCCAAATTTTGCATTGCGTTACTCTGACGCTACTGAAAATCATTTTTTACGTAACAAAGTTTAGTTAAAGCCAGTCACTTGTTTAACCAGCAACTTCATTTAACTTTGCTTCCAAAATTTAATACTTCGGAGTACGTAACAGCAATCGCAGTGCTTTCTGATTCATTAATTTTCTCGTGAACAGTTGTTCAACCTTCTGTTGCCACGCCAGTGACTATTTGTTTAATTTACCTTCCCATTAAGTTTCCTAAGGTTCTGGATGTTCATTGCCCTGGCGGGCTGGCGACTGTTTAATTACCCCTTTTTGCTAATCAGTATATTTTGTATTAATAGTATTTTTTCTGTTAAAATATTACGTGATACCATTTTCCCCTCTGTTTGGTTGGTGAGCGACTGGACTGTTTTCCACCCATTTAAAAGTTGTTATCAGTGTTTAGATTAGGTTTAGAATAGATCCCTCTTTGAGAAGAGTCTGTTGTACAGTTTCCTCCTATTAACCGGTATTATTTTCCTTCGGTAACGTTAGCCTTACTCACTGTAATATTTCAATAGGCATACGCGATCATGGTCAATTATATCGCAATCCAGAAGACCGATTAGGAAGGGGGAGGTACAAGTTCTCTTACAGCTTTTTTCTTGGTAATGAATCACTAACTGCATAAGAAAATTTTTCCTTGTGCACAGTTTTACGCTATAGAATGACAAGGGGGTCAGCTTTCCTCAGTCCGCAGTAACCGCCAACATCATTGCAGTTCCCTGTTTTCCCAATCTGATGGATGGTTCATCACCAAAAGTGTTACAAACCCTCACTAGATGAGGTACTGCAGAGAGGTCTGGAATTAGCTCAGAGCATTGGAGCAGTGCCCAGTGATCAGAAATTTCTTATCACTAACTCTTTTTCCAAGTCTGAATCCTATGATTGTATATAAGCGTAGACTTACGTGACCGTTATGACTGTCAGTCAAATTCTTCAGAATATGAGACCTCATTGTCAATGTTTAAGATTCTCTGACGTTGCAAGTACCTTTTTCAAGATGTTTTGTTAACTGACAACAAAACTCCCTGAGCAAGGCTTTAACGTCGGAGAATTTTACATACTGCTAATGCGTTTACATACACTGCAGAATTTTATGGGCAGTCCAGGATTTAATATCGTTGGTTTGCGACACGACCGTGTTACACCTCTCGTAAGAAGGAGAAACGTGTATCAGTATCTGTCGAAAATCGAAGCAGTAATATTGTGGCCGTTTAATGTTCAGCCATACTGGTTCTCACGTTGGTCAGTACCCCAGGCGTGTTGTGGGAGTATGAGTCGGAGGACCTTACTCAACGCCGTACAGGATCTAAATGCCCCGCCCGACTAGTGTCCGAGAAGACAGACATACAGGATGATTTAAAAGGTTGCAGACAAATTGAAGGAACTGGTAGAGGAGTCGAAATATGCCAGATTTCCAACACGACCTTAGGGTCTTGGAAGTAATTTTGAGTCAATGTAAGCCTTATAATGTCAGGAACAACAAGGACAATCAATGCGCATGCCTCTTCAAGTTCAATAAAGAGAATGCACTGTTTGTGGTGTCATGTATGGATACCATCCCCCGGGCATCAAAGCTGGCAACTGAATTGCAAGTTTCCGTCAGACGTCGATATCAGTCGTGGTGGATCTGGCAGACCCAGTACCATACAAGGCAGCTCTCGTTTCAGTTTCCACTTGGCAGAGGTGGATAATCATCTGGGATCCCGGAGCTTTCGCTCATCCTCCCTTCAAGCCCACCCCACGTATCGACTACCCAATTCCACCACCACGAAGAAAACCGGCTTGGAACAACAACCCAAGGGGAATCACGTGGATGTGACGCCACAACTGCTGACAGCGACTCTTTCGCCAACAGTATAGCTTTCGCTTATAGCATGTTCGTAACTATTGGAGAAGTCAGGGGGCCTATAGTTCCCAGGCTGGCCAGCCACACATGCTGACGATCATCAGGTTCCCAGGATCTTGGCGTGTTTCTGACCATGAGATCTCACCCTCCGACATACCCTACCTTGCACTGGCATTCCGGGATCCAAGTGGAGATGTCATCGGTGGTTTCAAGAAGTAGGTCGTCGCTCTTTCACACTCAGCCATGGTCCTCCAAGTGTCCAAGAGTTTAGAGCTGTTTCGGAATCGTTTAAGTCCTGAAAAATTTGTTGTGGCTTAATCGTTAAGGAGAGCTTACTTTGGTCGCTTCTTGGATGTTCAGTGACAGCTAAATGATACTCACTCTATGTTATGCAGTCTACTTGCAACTTCTCTTATGTCGAAAGCTTCCTCAGCAAATTCCTTTATTGCTGAGAAGATTTCAATTGTTTGTAGTAGTGTTTTCTTCCTCTGGAGGACTTCGGGTCCGACGATCACCGTCAGCTGCTTTCTGGGTCAGTGGAGTCTGCAGATGTAGAGTACATGATTGGAGTCCTCTTCCCAGCCACTTGTACACCTGGCACTGTCTTCTATGCACAGGATACAGATTCTCTTTTTCAGGCCATGGCCTGTGAGCAGACATGTTAGGGAGTAAGGTGGAATTGTCGCCCCACGCCGACACGTCTGCTACAGTCCCATGCCTGGTACCCTTCTAAAAGTTTACCTGCCATTCTGTGACTGGTTCCACCTTTCCTGCCACTCTTCCTCCAACATTTGCACTACTGGCCATTAAAATTGCTACACCAATAAGAAATGCAGATGATAAACGGGTATTCATTGGACTGACATGTGATTATATTTTCATGCAATTTGGGTGCATAGATCCTGAGAAGTCAGTACCCAGAACAACCACCTCTGGCTGTAATAACGGCCTTGATACGCCTGGGCATTGAGTCGAACAGAGCTTGGGTGGCGTGTACAGGTACAGCTGCCCATGCAGCTTCAACACGATACCACAGTTCATCAAGAGTAGTGACTGGCGTATTGTGACGAGCCAGTTGCTCGGCCACCATTGACCAGACGTTATCAATTGGTGAGAGATCTGGAGAATGTGCTGGCCAGGCCAGCAGTCGAACATTTTCTGTATCCAGAAAGGCCCGTATAGGACCTGGAACATGCGGTCGTGCATGTCCTGCTGAAATGTAGGGTTTCGCAGGGATCGAATGAAGGGTAGAGCCACGGGTCGTAACACATCTGAAATGTAACGTTCACTGTTCAAAGTGCCGTCAATGCGAACAAGAGGTGACCGAGACGTGTAACCAATGGCACCCCATACCACCACGCCGTGTGATACGCCAGTATGGCGATGACGAATACACGCTTCCAATGTGTATTCACCGCGATGTCGCCAAACATGGATGCGACCATCATGATGCTGTAAACAGAACCTGGATTCATCCGAAAAAATGACGTTTTGCCATTCATGTACCCAGGTTCGTCGTTGAGTACACCGTCGCAGGCGCTCCTGTCTGTGAAGCAGCGTCAAGGGTAACTGCAGCTATGGTCTCCGAGCTGGTAGTCCATGCTACTGCAAACGTAGTCGAACTGTCCGTGCAGATGGTTGTTGTCTTGCGAACGTCCCCATCAGTTGACTCAGGGATCGAGATGTGGCTGCACGATCCGCTACAGCCAAGCGGATAAGATGCCTGTCATCTCGACAGCTAGTGATACAAGGCCGTTGGGATCCAGCACGGCGTTCCGTATTACCCTCCTGAGCCCACCGATTCCATATCTTGCTAACAGTCATTGGATCTCGACCAAAGCTAGCAGCAATGTCGCCATACGATAAACCGCAATCGCAACAGGCTACAATCCGACCTTTATCAAAGTCGGAAACGTGATGGTTCGCATTTCTCCTCCTTACACGAGGCATCACAACAAAGTTTCACCAGGCAACGCCGGTCAACTGCTGTTTGTGTATGAGAAATCGGTTGGAAACTTCTCTCATGTCAGCACGTTGTAGGTGTTGCCACCGACGCCAACCATGTGTGAATGCTCCGAAAAGCTAATCATTTACATATCACAGCATCTTCTTCCTGTCGGTTAAATTTCGCGTCTGTAGCACGTCATCTTCGTGGTGTAGCAATTTTAATTGCCAGTAGTGTAGTTTATTTGTCTGCGACGTGGTACATCTAGGGTTTTGTCCTGCAACAGCTCTCGGAGTCTGGAAGTCAGCAACCGAGCCAGCCATTGCGTGTCTACTATCGTATAGTAATGTAAGGCTGGTTTAAGTATCTCCACGTCAAATGACATACACCTCGTTAGTACCTGCAGAGCATCAGTTGGTCCGGTTCGATAGGCTCTGGTCATCACTAAAAGAAATGGCTCTTGGATTGAGTCCATTATTCTTCTTACATATCAGTGCTTCGTCTGAGCTGCCCCGTACTTGCAGACGGAGATACATAGACCCTGAAACATTAGTTTTAGGAATTTCTTTTGTAGACCCCACTCTGTTCTGAACACCCACAGGAGGGAACATGAGGTAGCACTTAGCTTACACCGCGTATTTCTCACATGAGGTGTGAACCAGAATCTCTCACCAAGTGTTACTCCAAGATTCGTAAATTCTGAGATAAATTTTATAATCCCGTCTTCAAATGGTATAGTTGGTGGTATATGTATGTCGGAGGTGCTTTTGATGATCATATGGACCATTATTCCACCGACCTACTGGGTAAGAAAAAGCACAGACCCGTGGCAGAAAGCTGTGTTTAAGGACCAGCAGCTATCTCATCTTCATTAATCATCGTCAGGCGTTGGTGTGACGGAGAGACTGTGCCACTCAGCACCGCCACCAGTTCAGGGTCGCACTATCATCGTAGTCATCGTAATAGTCAGTGTCGTAATGCAGGTCGTCGCCTAGGATGCGCCAACTGAGGCTGCCGCTGTAGGCATCACCATCAAAGTCGTCGGACGCTGTCAGTAGGCAGCGGTCTCTAATTGAAGTCATCGCCTGGGGTGCGTTGTGGTAATGCGCTGTCGGCATCATCCTAGGACGCTGCCTCCACAAACAGCATAAATGGGACAGAAGCCAGGGACCCTGGCCCGCCAACCCAAGACAGTCACCAATGCCCCCAGCCGCGATCAAAACAGATGTTCGCGGTGCGTGGTTTCCTGCCGCCGAGGTGTGTCCCAGCAAGGCCACAGCCCCTCCCAAGGCACCGGATTCTAGTTATGCTACCACAGCTGCAGTCACAGTAGTGGGTGCAGGTGTGAGCGTCGCAGCCGAGAATATTACAAGCATAAGTAAATCTCTCCCAGAGGGCCAACAAAGATTGTTTTGCAGCTGCAGTGTTGTTATTTTGACATCAGGAGCCATGCGTGGATGCATCCCCATCATCCATTTCCTCACGCCCAGCTGAGAACTCACATTCGAATCCGGTGATGGGCAGTGGGGTGCCTGTTTACACTGGTGTGAGGAAGACTGCTGAGGCATCATGGAGGAAGTAGTTCGTGGAGTTAGGAGTCACTAGTAAGGAGCACATAGAGCGACGGTGTACCACACAGCAAGTGCTGATTTCAGTTCTATTGGTGTTGAGCCATTTGGGTTGTCCCTTTGCCTGTATTTTGCCTTGATCATTTTTGTATTCTTTGGGTATACTTTTCTCTTGATTAAATTGTAATGACAGCGAAAGAACTTTCAGCCGATGAGTTTATTGAGCAACTTATGGATCAGGTAGATAACTTACAGACAGAGATAAACCATTTCAGAGTGGCGGAGAGGGAACAGTCACATCCCAGCCCACCCACCCTGAATGGCACTGCTGCAGGACTGGTTACCCACCTTTCAGGGAAACTAGGGAAGATTTATTTATTTATTTTTCAACTTGGCTACAACCTCCAAATCAGGGGGCTGGAGTAAGGAGCATTTATTACGTGTTACTGAGTTAACGGAAAACGCTACAGCTCATGTTATGTGTAATGAGAATCTGAGGGAGGCTAAAACATTTGAGGATTTTAAGAAATTGTCAGTAGAGGGATATCAAAAGGACACTTCAAGACGATATTGGGAACAACTTACTAGGGTTTTTTTGTAAGCAAGATGAATCCACTGAAAGTTTCGCCGACTGTGTTAGTAAAATCAATGTAGGTACCTAGGAGCTCATGGATGATGATAGGGCTAACTCGGTAATTTTGGGGGAAGCAGAACAGAGGGCTATTAGCGCATTTTTGAGGTTTCAAAACCGGAGATGTCAAGAAAGGTTCGTTTGGAAACGGCATATGGTACAACTGGGCGAAAATTTGTTTCAAAAAATGGTTTAAATGGCTCTGAGCACTATGGGACTTAAATGCTGTGGTCATCAGTCCCCTAGAACTTAGAACTACTTAAACATAACTAAGCTAAGGACATCACACACATCTATGCCCGAGGCAGGATTCGAACCTGCGACCGTAGCGGTCGCGCGGCTCCAGACTGTAGCGCCTATAACCGCTCGGCCAGAAAATTTGTTTCAGCTAGGCTCTGCAGCAGGAATACCTTCACTGTCGCTAGGTCCGCCCCATGGTCAGGGGAAACTAATTAAACTGAGTACTTGGTCCCTTAAGGTCAATTCCTGGGCTTGCATACCGGAAGGTACAGGAAATGTAGTCTGAATTGTGCTGGTAATGAGCTGCCAATGAACTTGTGTGTCATAGAACCTTTGATGACTAATGAAGTACTAGATGCAGCTAAATGTTTTATACGATGTAGCATGTCCTACGTTCGGGTTGTAGACGGCAAGAGGGTAGTGCCTGTCAGCATGGATAATTTATGCCCTGAGGAAATAATGTGGTGACAGGGTACCCTGGTTGCGAATTTAGAAGTGTTAGATAAGGATAAATTTGACGGCGATTTTACAGCAAATTATACAATGCCGGGTCAGCACTACCGGTCAGCACTAACGAGTAAGGTAGCACAATTTGAAGAACAGGATAGAGCAGTAATGGAAAAACAGTAGACTGAGTACGTGGAATTATATAATCTGCCAGATCAATTACCCACAATACCGCTTGTTCAGCACCAAACTCCTGCTGGAAGTGAAGCACCCATCTACAAACGACCATATCGAGTTCCAAGGCATTTTCAGCTGATTATGGAAGAGCTTATGGATCAATAATTTATAGACGGCTTCATAGAACCTAGTTTTTAGTCACTGGTCTGCTCCCATTGTAATTGTAAGCAAAAAGTAACTAGATGGTGTCAGAGCATAGAGTTTCTTTTGTGACTATCGTTTCCTCAACCAGAAAACGGTGTCAGACGCGTATCCTGTGCCTAATGTAACAGAGACATTGGACAACTTGGGTCATTGTCAGTACTTAACAACAATGGATTTGTGTAGTGGTTACAACCAGTTAGAAGTAACGCCACAGGACCGACCCAAAACTGTATTCCCAGTGCTGATTGAAAACTTTCAGTTTCGCTGCATGCCTTTTGGAGTTAAAAATTCGCTGGCGACCTTTCAGCGTTTGTTGGATAGTGTGTTGGATGGATTTAAACCAAAACCGTGCATGGTGTACCTGGACGACATAATCTTGTATTCAAACGATATTCCAGAACATTTGGAGTGGTTGCTGTGTTTGATCATCTGCACACAGCGCCGTTAACGTTGAGATTAGAGATATGTCATTTTGTATTTCAATAAGTTCAGTATTAGGGTCACATAAGAGGTCAGGATGGAATTTGTACTGATCCAAAGATAGCTGAGGCCGCTCAAAATTTTCTAACACCCACCAAGGTAAAAGAATTGCAATCTTATTTGGGGCTCACGAGTTTTTACTGCAGGTATGTTACAAAATTTGCAGAAATTGAATGACCTCTCACACAATTGCTATGGAAAGGAGTGATGTTTCATTGGACAGCTGAGTGTCAGGCGGCGTCCCAAAAGTTAAAAGTTCTGTTGACATCTAGTCCCGTTTTGGTCTATTCGGATTTTGAAGACCCATTTACTTTTTTTTATGATTCGAACGATTTTGTGCTAGGAGTTATTTTGAGTCAGGAAGTACATCTCATTGCGTACACCTCACAGCAGCTCAGTAATGCTACAAGAAACTAAACTATACTACTACGGAAAAATAAATGCTTGCAATGATTTTTGGAATAGGGTATGCCGGCCGTGGTGGTCTAGCGGTTCAGGCGCTCAGTCTGGAACCGCGCAACTGCTACGGTCGCAGGTTCGAATCCTGCCTCGGGCATGGATGTGTGTGATGTCCTTAGGTTAGTTAGGTTTACGTAGTTCTAAGTTCTAGGGGACTGATGACCACAGATGTTAAGTCCCATAGTGCTCAGAACCATCTGAACCATTTTTTTTAATAGGGTGTTTTCATTGTTGCCTGTACGGTAGATGATTTAAAGTGGTAACTGATCACACAGCGCTTAAGTGGCTTTAAAAGATTTAAAGATCCAATTAGAAGATTGCCAAGATGGGCCATGCAGTTAAGCGAGTTCGAATACGAGGCAGCACCTTAGCCAGGAAGGTCGCAGACTGCAGTGGGATATTCGGGTCAAAGAGAATTGGAAAGAAGTATAGTGCAGAACTATTGGTGGATGAGGTGTAGGCAGGATGTGGACCATTATGTGAAAAATTGCATTCCATGTGCTCAAAGAGTTGAAATTAACCACCAGAAAATTCAACTACAGAGGTTACCAAAAGCAGATAAACCTTTCCACATGGTAGGGTAGGACATCCTAGGACCCCTAACACAAACACCAGCCAAGATCTTTACGTGTTAACCATTAGTGACCATTTTTCGTGGTACGTTCCCATGATAGCTTTATTGGACGATCAAGCTGCGACTATGGTTCAGGCACTAGTCAGCCAGTGGATACGTCAGTTTGGGTCACCTGAAAACACAATCACGGATCAGGGCACAAATTTTATGTCGAATTAATGCAGTGAATATGCAGGCTGTTGCGCATTAAGAAATTACGGACGAGTGCTTTGCATTCTCGAGCTAACAGTCGCAGGGAACGAGTCCACAGGACAATTGCCAAAATGTTGAGTTTTTACAGACATTCCCAGCATAACAATTATTGGGATGTCCTATTGGCCTACTCACCGCTGCGTACAACACGAAAGTTTACCAGAGCACAGGATGGAGTAATTTTGGGGTGCAAGATGCTGTTACCCTTTGAGTTTTGCAACTCCCCCCCCCCACCCCCACCCCCCCACAAGGAAACGTTTCACCAGTGAAGGAGTTTCCTAGGAGAGTGAAAACTACCTGGAGGCAAGTAAAAAAAATGAATGCGAAGTCTTTAAAGAAACAGGAAAGGGCGAGTAATGTGAAAACAGTGTTACCTAAGAAACATGTGGGTCAATGGGTTTTGTCAGTGAATCCTTATGTGGTGAGGGGGAAAACGAAGAAGTTCGTGTCACTGTATAATGGCCTTTACCAGGTAACGGAGATGACATTGCCAGTTGTCATTAAATCGTAGCTCCCCACCCGCCCTTTGATAGTCAACGTAAGCCGAATTCGCCCGTTTAAGGAGGTACGGACAATTTGACTCGTGTGATACCAGTTTCCATATAAGGGGGGGGGGGGGGGGGCGAGAAAAAGAAAAAAACGGGAATATCAAAGTGAAGGAAACAGAATAACGTGCCAAATCATCGGTATATAATACCTAGAGAAGGGATAAGGGACTGACATGATTTTCTTTCCCGGCAGGACGTTTCTACCTGGGATGGGAGAAGTGGAAAGCATCATCTGGGAGCACATTCAGTCCATGGAGGAGGGATGGCGCAATGAGTCTTATCGCGTTAGGCCTATTGTACTAAGGGTGTTTGGCTGAAGCAGTTAAGGTACGTTCTGTGTTGCAAGGTGTCGTCTTTTCCAAGCTGACGGACATGATTTTGTCGGATCAACAGTAAAGGTAAATTGCAACATTTGGGCACTCGGGAACGAGAAACCGAGACTGGAAGACACGTTCGGGAAATTGCATAGCACACAAGGGGAGTATCATATGTTACAACTGAAGTTTGCAAAGCTACGGGTGCAACTACGACAGAGTATGGAGTTGATCCCTGGGGTTAGATGGAAAAGTGGATGGTTGAACGCAGGTGGAAGGATCCCAAAGACAGTGTTTGGTACAGCTGATGTGGATGATATAGCTAACGTCAGTAAGACATTACAGAAAGTTTGGAAGGAGGCGGAAAGCAACCAGGTATCAGTCAATTTGCATGCACCCCATCTTGCCACTTTGTAAAGCAATGTGCTCAACAACAGTCGTGAGTTGGCCGCATATTAAGTCTTCTGTCAAAACCACCAATCGGGACTAGCGTGTTATTGGTGATCGCTTGGACAATTTTGATGCACAGTTAATGATTGCCGCATAACTATGCAATTTTGTTGACACCTTGTCGGATGCTCGTATTGAAACTGTGGAGCTGCAGGAAGAACTATTGCATGTCATGCATGGACACCTTACAGAAGTTCTTGTAGTATTACCATGAGACATCTCTTAGAGTATGTCATAAGCTATAGAAGTAAACGGCCGCAGCAGTTGGTAGTGATTGGCTCATCAATATCAGCCACTTATGTATTCCTTGTGGTGATCAGACGCATTTCTTGTTCAAGAGGATAGAGCAGTCAAGTGTAAAATTGTTTAGAGGCAGAATGCAAGGACATATTCCTTCCAAAGAAGGAGGGAATGTGGAGGGTCTAATGATTTGAGCAATTAAGTTAGTTAAAAGTAGGAGTCTTACAGTAATGAAGTTAGTTAAAATGTGAAGAATATTTGGAGCCAGAAGTCATATGTGTGTTACGTTCTGTTGCACAGCTCAGTGCTATGGTTCAAAAAATGGTTCAAATGGCTCTGAGCACTATGGGACTTAACATCTATGGTCATCAGTCCCCTAGAACTTAGAACTACTTAAACCTAACTAACCTAAAGACATCACACAACACCCAGTCATCACGAGGCAGAGAAAATCCCTGACCCCGCCGGGAATCGAACCAGGGAGTGGTATGGTGTCATGACGCAGGTGGGTCAGTACCGTGCTGAATTAAGCAACACAAAGGAAAACACTGTGTCACTGACCTGCAGAGTACGTGACATGCCATGGTATCAACATCAAGGACAATAATCGGGTCAATTATGACAACTGAGCAAACCAGAATATTCCACCAAACTGCTGGGTAGGTATAACCGCAAACGTCAGTGGCAGATTGCCATATTTAAGGATCTGCAGCCACCTCATCATCATTGACCATCGTGATGCGTTGGAGTAATGCAGAGCCTGTGTCATTCAGTGCCGCCACCAGCTCGGAGTTGTCACTGTGATAACAGTCATCGTAATGGTCACCATCGTAATGCAAGTCGGCGCCTAGGAGGTGCCAGAGGGATGACGCCACTGTGATCATCACCATCACTATCATCCGAATCTATCAACAGGCAGCTGACTGTAATGGGAGTCATTGCCTGGGGTGCCTAGTGGTAACGCACTGTCGCTATCATCCTGGAACGCTGTTTCCACAAACACTGTAGCTAGGGCCTGAGCCAGAGACTCAGCCCATTAACGACACACAACCGCCTCACCCACCACCCACGATCAAAACAGAGGCTCGCAGTGTGTAGTTCCAGCCACCACCGTGTGGCCCAGCAAGGCCTTAACGCCCCTGCCGAGGCAGAGGATTTCAGTTACGCCAGCACAGCTACAATCTCAGCAGTGGGCCCACTTGTGAGTGTCTGCTGGCCACCTCCATCATCAATGAGAATATTACAAGTGGAAGCAAACCTCGGCCAGAGGGCCAACAACCAATATATAGCAGCGGACCAATAAATGTTGCACTTCGCGACCGCCGAGACGCGTAACGTCCTTTCTTCCGACCACGTACCGGTCATTTTTGGCCTCGACGTGGTCGGAGCTTCTCTTCCAGAGAGCCGTCCGAGCTGTCGCAGGCTCGACACCGAGCGCTTTCAGACGAAAGCCCTCGAACTGCTCGAGGACGCGCCAGACCCCGCTGAGGTAGGGGCAGACGCCGCCCTCGCATTCTTCGACCGAAGAATACTCCGAGCAGCAGAGGAAGCCACGCCGAGACATCGCCAAGGACCACGAGACTTCTCGCGACAGCTACCGCGCCCTATCCTGGACGCGATCACCGAGAAGAACCGACTGTTTCGTGAATGGCAGCTCACTCGCCAACCAGACACGAAGCGCCGCTTAAACCGCATGAGACGGGAAATTAAGGCAGCAGTCGAGCAACACCGGAACCAGGAATGGGAAGACCTTGTGTCTACCCTCAATCCTGAGGATGGCAGTGCACGGAGGGTGGTAAAGCTCTTCCTACGCGGGCGACAGCGAATACCTCCTTTACAGGTCGGGAACGACTTCGCCAGCGACCCCGACGCGAAAGCCAGCGTGCTGGCTGAAGCATTTGCAGCGAACTTCACACCGGTGGCCAACGTCATCGACGACGACCACATACGGCGGGTCCACGAGCAACTACCAACCTTCCGCACCGCAAGGGAGGAAGGCGACGTTATCGAGCCGATAACGGAGGAGGAAGTTGCTGTGCAGCTTCGCTCGCTGAACCCCAAGAAGGCTGGAGGCAGCGATGGCGACACGAACCTCCTGCCGAAGAACCTTCCGCCGGGATTACACCGGCAACTTGCCGATGTTTTCAACGAGATTCTCCGACTAGGTGTCTATCCCTCTGCGTGGAAACATGCGGAGGTCGTGGCCATTCTGAAATCCGGCTGTACGCGAGAAGACTGATGCGACACGTCACCCAGGAGGGCATCATCACGGACGAGCAGTTCGGGTTTCGAGAAGAACATGCCTCTTCCCATCAGCTCTTGCGGGTGGTAGAACCGGCGATGAGGGCACTGGAAACAAGGGAATACTTTGGGGCAGTGTTCCTCGACGTCTCCCGAGCGTTTGACCTGGTGTGACTGGATGGTCTCGAGTTCAAACTTTTTGAACAAGGGATACCGACGTCCTACATGACGCTGCTGCGGTCGTACCTGTCTGAACGAACGAACCTTCCACGTGAGGGCTGACGACGGTACGTCCACAGACCGGCAGATACGTGCATGGGTGCCGCAGGGGTCGGTTCTCGGCCCCTCGCTGTACTCCCTGTACACTGCCGACGCGCCGAAAGTGGCAGGAGTCGATCTGGCGCTGAACGCTGATGATACAGCCCTGTTCACTCGCAGCATGAACGCCCAAGTGCTGAGAAACCGCCTCCAACGCGGGTGCGACGCCTTGGGCTCGTGGGTAACAAAGTGGCGGCTGAAATTCAACGCCACAAAGAGCCAGGCAGTCGTCTTCACCCGAAGACGTCTGCCGCCAGGGCTTACGCCAGTCGAAATGCTGGGAGAACCTATCCCATGGAGTGGGACGGCGAAATACCTAGAGGTTACCCTTGACCGCAGGCTCACCTGGAAGCATCACATCCGTGATGTGAAAGGGAGAGCAATAGGACGCCTTCGCGCCCTGTATCCGCTGCTAAACCCGCAGTCGTCATTGCCACCGCAACACGGCATGACGGTTTACCTAACACTGGTTCGCCCACTGTTAGAGTATGCGGCCGTGATCTGGGGGAAAGCCGCAGATGCTCACATTGTGACTCTGCAGCGGATACAGAGCCGCGCCCTGAAGACTGCTGTGCATCTTCCTAGGCGATTCTCGACGCGCCAACTCCACGAGGACACGGGGATCCTGCCTCTCCGAGACAGGTTTCGCGCCATCGCCAGGAAGTTCTACGAGAAGACGGGACGCTCCTGCAACCGGCTCATCAGTGGACTGGGCCAACAACCTGATCACAGGCCAACCACGCGTTGGCATGACCTGCTGAGGGATTAAGTTTTACTAATCCCTCACCAGAGTGTGTCTTTCTCTTTTCAGGTTACACCAGCTAGGATCAATTTATAAGAGTGGTAATATATCTTTCTCTCTTGTACAGGAACCGCAGGAATGACAAATTTTGTCTAAACTGCACCACCTCGAGCCAAGGATAGGCTGGTCTTTTCAGCGTCAGCGTCAAATGTTGTTATTCTGTCATCAGGAGCCACCTACAGGGACACCTCTACCATCCTCTTCCTCACACCCAGCGGAGAACCCATGTTCGAATCTGGCGACGGCAGTGGAGCCCCTTCCCTGTTTACAGATTGCCACCTGCAATTTTCTTATCAGTTCATTGACTCCCTTTTGTGGACTTCATTGTGGCACTGATGGCACGTTGGTCAAAAAGGGGTGAAACTTGTACTGTAGTTTACGAGTTCTGCAGCGGCTCTCCTTCTTTGAGGTACTCTGACTTCATACTTAATTGCCCTATGGTCACTTGATGTCCCTTCCGCATGGTTTGTCCATTTGCACAGCATTATGGTATCTGAGGGAGTGCAGATTCTAACATCAATATTACTCTACCCATCGGTCCCACAAAATGTTGACAGATACGACCTCTCTTTCAGTACTTTGAGCCCATGTTGAGAGATGAAGTCTTCAATCTTTGTGTCTTGTTCGTCTGCGACTTGCCTATACTAGGCAGATGAGTTGGCGTTTCTATCTGTTCCTATGATGACTGCTTTCCCTGCCTATACCACGCAGACGAGTTGGTTCTTGCTCCTATGATGACTGCTTTCCCAAGTAGTTTGTCCAAAATAACGTCCAGCTTGTGGAGGGACTAGTCAACAGGTGAGCCATACGGAGAGTATACGCTAGTTACACTATGTGATCAAAAGTATCCAGACAGCCCAAAAACATACTTTTTTCGTATTAGGAGCATTGTGCTGCCACCTACTGCCAGGTAATCCATATCAGCGATCTCAGTAGTTATTAGACATCGTGAGAGAGCAGAATGGGACGCTCCGCGGAACTCACGGACTTCGAATGTGATCAGGTGATTGGGTGTCACTTCTGTCATACGTCTCTACACTAGATTTCCACACACCTAAACATCCCTAGGTCCACTGTTTCCGATACTATAGTGTAGTGGAAACGTGAAGGGACACGTAAAGCACAAAAGCGTACAGGCCGACCTCGTCTGTTGACTGACAGAGACCGCCGACAGTTGAAGAGGATCGTAAGGTGTAATTGACACTCATCTATCCAGACCATCACACAGGTAATCCGAACAGCATCAGGATCCACTACAAATACTTTGACAATTAGGTGGAAGGTGAGAAAACTTGGATTTCATGGTCGAGCGGCTGCTCATAAACCTCACATCACGACGGTAAATGACAAACGACGCCTCTCTTGGTGAAGGGAAGGTAGACATTGGAAGACTGCACAGTGGAAAAACGTTGTGTGGAGTGACAAATCACGGTTCACAATGTGTCGATCCGATGACAAGATTTGGGTATGGCGAATGCTCGGTGAACCTCACTTGCCAGCGTTTGTAGTGGCAACAGTAAAATTCGGAGGCGATGGTGTTATGGTGTGGTCGTGCTTTTCATGGAGGGAGCTTGCATCTCTTGTTGTTTTGCGTAGCACTATCACAGCACAGGCCTACATTAATGTTTCAAGCACCTTCTTGCTTCGCACTGTTGAAGGGCAATTCCGGGTTGGCGATTGCGTCTTTCATCACGATCGACCACCTGTTCATAATGCACGACAGTAACATCCCTGTAATGGACTGGCCTGCACAAGGTCCTAACCTGAGCCCTATAGAACACGTTTGGGATGTTTTGGAACGCCGACTTCGTGCCAGGCCTGACCGACCGACACTGATATCTCTCCGCAGTGCAGCACTCCGTGAAGAATGGGCTGCCATTCCCTAAGAAACCTTCCAGCACTTGATTCAAGCCGGCCGTAGTGGCCGTGCGGTTATAGGCGCTACAGTCTGGAACCGCGTGACCGCTACGGTCGCAGGTTCGAATCCTGCCTCGGGCATGGATGTGTGTGATGTCCTTAGGTTAGTTAGGTTTAAGTAGTTCTAAGTTCTAGGGGACTGATGACCACAGATGTTAAGTCCCATAGTGCTCAGAGCCATTTGAACCATTTTTGAACTTGATTGAACGTACGCCTGCGAGAGTGGAAGCTGTCATCAAGGTTAAGGGTGGGTCAACACAGTATTGAATTCCAGAATTACCGATGGAGGGCGCCACGAACTTGTAAGTCATTTTCAGCGAGGTGTTCGGATACTTTTGATCACACAGTGTATGTATACCTCACCAAAGTTTCCACTTGTGCTGATAACGGCAATGTGCTTATTGCAGAAATCTGTAAGCTGCATTGTCGTCAGTGGCTGCCTTGTTACTGAATCTTTGGAGCAGTAAATAAGCTGGAAATTCTAGGGATAACCTATTACTTCATTGTTTATACAACATGGTTCCTGGATCAGTAGCACATCTACGTTTTCTTCCTTGACCCGCTGTGCCAGTGACCCCAGTACTATTTTTGCCCATTACCCATTTATGTGTAGGATTCTTATGGCGTTATTTTGTCTGTCAGTCCGTAGTCTCCTTCCAATTTGCAGCGCTGCATTGTTTCTACTGGCCATAATCGGTTTATTATGATCTTGACTCTGTTATATTCTAACAAAATTTTTCTGTCACTGCGTGGTATATGACTTCTTTGCACGCTTGCAGTTTGCACAGATGGATTGTGGTTTTTCTTTGGGAATTCCTTGAAGGTGTGTCCATATGGTGTACAGTGACCACAGATGGTCTCAGGACTGTTGCACTTGGCAGCCCCTCCATAGACAGTGCTAATACTTTTGGCCCAGACTTTTTTGATTTGTCTGAATTAAGTATTCAGGACCACGTACTTTCTGTTTCCCCCTTTGACCCTCGGGAAAGTGTTGATAAGTTATGTGCTGAATTTCAGGATTTGTTTTATGAGGGTTTAGGCAAAGCCAATAATTTTGTTTCCCACGCTACAATGAAGGACAACGCTCAGCCACGCTTTATTAGAGCTCGTTCTGTCGCTCAGGCTCCATGAGAGCAGGTGATTCAGCAACTTATCTTCTTTGCAAGACACTAGAGTCGTTGCACCCATTACTGCCAGTGAGTTTCCCCTCTTAGTACTCTAAAGAAGCCATCCGGCAGACTCCAATTTTGCACTGAAACCGTGAATCCTCAAATTGCCATTGGCATTTATTCCTTGCCGTGTCCCTAAGAACTGATGGATAAATTAGGTGCAAGTCCTTACCTTTCCAAAATTGATTTGTGCGACGCTTAGTTGCAGATCCCTCTGAATGGGCAGTCGCTAGAGGTCCTTGTCATTATCACTGATCTGGATCTCTTAAAATATTTTGCACTGCAGTTTGGCAGTGTTTTCACACCTAGCATATTTCAGCGCTTTCTGGAGCGACTGTCACAAAGTTTCCTTTTCACTTAACTTACTTCTATGACACTGTCTTCTCTGATCACACTCCTGACGAACACATTAGCAATCTTAGCACTCTATTTCAAATGTTGTCTGCAGCTGGTCTTAGATGTAACACAAACAAATGTGTGTTTTTTCAGACTGAACGTGAGTACTTACAACATGTCATTAATAACCAGGGCCTCCACCCACTGCAGTCACATTTGCTTGCAATCCGCCATCTCCAACCCCCACGCAATATATGGGAATTGCGGCCTTTTCGGGAGCCTCACTTATTACATCCGATTTGTTCCTAACGCCGCTCAAAGCGCTGGTCCCTCGTATCTCTTGTGCAGGAAGAATGTTCCCATCGTTTGGTCGCAAGAGTGTCTACTTTCCAGATGTTGAAAGGTGCTTTGCTTAGTGTTCCGTGACTTGTTCATTTTGGTCTAGCCAAAACTGTAGTCCTGGCTGTGAATGGTTCGTTTATGACATTGGTGCCGTTTTGTCGCATAAATTAGGTGTTGTTGACAGACCGATTGCCTCTGCTTCGAAGTTGTTGAACAACACTCAATTTAATTATTGGAAAATTGAAAAGGAGGCTCTCGCCATTGTCTGAAATGTCATTAAGTTTCACCAATATCTTTTTGGCAGAAAATTTTACTTGGTAACTGACCATAAACCTCTTTAACTCCTGTTTAGCCCTTCTCAGTCAGTCCTTACTCGCACAGTGCAGAAGCTGCAACGGCGGGCTCTTCTTTTCTTAAATTGCCAATATGAGACTGTGTATCGGTATACTTCTAAGCATGCCAACGCAACATTCGAGGAATCATCTGCTTCTTGTTGCTACACTGATGCACAAAACACAATGCTATGCATAGCTTTCCACTTAATCACCGGAAAATTGCCCAGGCCATAACCGCGGGCCCTGACTTGCAGATTGTGTTGCACTACATCCACACTGGCTGACCGTGTTCAGCCTGAGAGAATCGTAGCTCGGCGATGCGCCGATACATTGCCTTCGGCACGCCCTTGCAGTTCACCAAGGTGCCAATTTGCTTCACACCATTAATGACTAGTCACTTTTTGTGGTTTCCCAGGCTCTGCAGCCTGACTGTCTTTCGTTTGCCAGATCAAGGTCACTGGCGTCGTTCGCTGGCGCGACGTCACTGCAGTTGGCATGGCTTTAACGCAGAAACTGAACAGTTGAATTCTCAGTGTCAAGTCTGTGCAGAACCCTAATGTCGTAACAGCCTCTTATCAGTCAGAGGGCCCGCACAACAGATAAGCAAGGTGAGCTGCCGACCTCCCTTCAAGAGCTCGCCAGTGGATGTAAATATCATCAGACTTTCCGCTTAAACACGGCACTCCTTCGTGAAAAGTCATGTGACAGAGATCCACCAATTGGAACTAATGTGACTACGTGTACCACTCCGCCAAATTAGTGTTATAAGCACACCATCAGAATCAGACCGCATTGTGTACCTACAGCTTGGACAGCTCCGGCCAATACCTACGCTGGCTCTATCCTAGTAGACACTCGTCGTAGCCTTCAGTAGAAAGTTGTATCTTGTTGGGCGTAACGTCTCTTTGTAATTGTGTTGCGTAGTATTTTGGTTATTTTTTTTCTTTGTCTTGTACTCTTATCTGGTTTTTTTCCACCTCAGAAATTGTTGGGTTTCTTGTTGTTCCTGCGTTTGGAAATTAGTGCACACCAAGAAGGCGTTTTAGTTAAATGAAGTGTATTCGAACTTGATCGTTAGTTCTTTCCTGCCAACCGCAAGATACTACACGTAAGTCAACTCCGCCTCAGCAGGTCTTTGAACGGCCCAATCCTCAAGCACCTTGGCAACGTTTGCAGTTCGATTTCGCGGGTTCTTACTGGAAAACGCGTTGGATCATCTTCGTTGACGCTTTCAGATAATTTCCCTTGTGGTCCCTATGCACTCTACTACGGCTTGTTCCACAATCCAGGTGCTGTCGTCGATCTTTAGTCTCGAGGTATTGCCTGAGGTGATTGTGATTGACATGGACCTCAGTTTGTTGCCACCGAGTCCGAACAATTTTTCACCGCTTCCGACATCAACCACTTCATAAGTGCACCGTTCCACAAGCAATCCAACGGAGAAGCTGAATGAACATTTAAACAACAGATGGACAAACTTTGAGCCTCTCACACACAGGATCAAGCTCTGTCGCTATCCTTGTATTCCCACTAATCTCAGCCACGCGACTTACCATCGCCGGTGTAATTATTACATGGATGGCAGCGCTGCACCTTGCTTCAGTTTCTGCACCTGCCAAGGCAGGCAAGCTATAGCAATAACAATTCTGTGTTTTATAGATTTATGACGGACAGAGGCCACCAGAATGTAGTGGGGGGGGGGGGGGGGGGGGAATGTAGTGGATCGAATGAATAGAGCGATGAAGTTAGTGAGTGAATTGCGTGATTCTGCTGCAGGCTTTGCCAAAGCTTTCAGATTCCGCGCCTGCATGGACTCAGCAGCCCTCACTGTACCTGGCTCCTGCAGGCCCTGTGCTGTCAACACTGCTCTCAGAGCCGATGCCAGTGGATGCCCCTTCACAGTCATCACCGTCTCGACAGATACCTTTGTCTGGCTATCATATGTGCTGCCTGTGGTCCCTCTGCAGTTATCCAGATACATCTGTCTTCATTTGCTGCTCTACCTCTGGATGTGGGTGCACCCACTGCCTGAGTTTTTGGCTGGTGTTCCTGGTTGGGCCAGTACAGGACGAGTGTGAAGAGGTTTTTTTTTGGGGGGGGGGGGGAGGTATGTGGTATCCCATATCAATACCAACCAATGGGTATCAATTTCGACAGTGAAACTGCAAGCTTCAGTCAGACACCGTTACCAGTCATGTGGTGTCTGGCGGACCCAATGGATCACGCTCGCTGCGCCATGCCTCCAGCGGCTCTGTACCACGAGCGCACTCTGCCGCTGCATTATAGGATGACCGACGGCTGTTGACTCAGCCCAATCGAACTTGGAGCCTCTTTGCAGCACGATGCTGTCGTCCGCTGTGGCCGCGCGGTTCTAGGCGCTTCAGTCCGGAACCGCGCTGCTGCTTCGGTCGCAGGTTCTAATCCTGCCTCGGGGATGGATGTGTGTGCTGTCTTTAGGTTAGTTAGGTTTAAGTAGTTCTACGTCTATGGGACCGATGACATCAGATGTTAAGTCTCATAGTGCTTAGAGCCATTTGAACCATTTTTCGTGTTCTCTGTCAGTTATAGTCTTCTTCCTCGTCTTCTTTTTGATGTTCAAGCAGCCTGCTCCCACTAGTTCGTGCAATTACCCGGCGAGTCGGGCACTGGCGATCAGGATAGCTAGCCCTATACCGCTTTTCCATTCACCACATAAAAATAGTATACCAACTTCTCCTCATTGGTGTACGTGTCTGCACGCAACGAATGCAGAATCAGAAATGAGCGGCCTCCAGTGCAGATAAGGAAACAGGCAAATGTGTTGACATTCTGACACAGCGTAAGACAAGGGCTCTGCTTGGCGGCGTTTGCACTATTAATACCGATTGCGGCCATCGTGCTCTCAAATTATAGGAGATCTTTCGAATTTTCTAAGACAGGTTTCAACGTCAGCATTGTCGAACGCTATATCGCTGTAATTGTCTTCTCAAGAGCTATAGAATGTAGTTAAAAAGGTATACGGTTTCTTTAAAAAAAACTACGTCCTTCAATATCTCAGTTGATATCAGCGCTAAAAACATTAACCAAACAAAACCGTACGTGCCCCTCAACGCTCGAACAGCTGCAGGAAACTGCGTTTCGATAAGTGTAACCGTTCACGAAGTAAAAGGGGTGTAACGTCTTACGTGACTCACCCTGTATAACGGGCCAGATAGCTTACAGAAAATTTTTATCCTACGTACTTATCCTCATGTATGCCACTTAAAAACAAAGCATACTCGTAGAAAAATTGAAATGATCAATATTGAGTTCGGGTTTTATTCGAAAATTGTTGATTTTTAACGTAAAACATATGGGATTTTGTTGTAAAAATAAAGGATAGCGTTCAAATTTATCATATAGCACTCGAAAACGCAATTTCCTCAACAATAAGGTGAATTAAAAAAATGGTTCAAATGACTCTGAGCACTATGGGACTTAACTTCTAAGGTCATCAGTCCCAGAGAACTTAGAACTACTTAAACCTAACTAACCTAAGGACATCACACACATCTATGCCCGAGGCAGGATTCGAACCTGCGACCGTGGCGGTCGCGCGGTTCCAGACTGTAGCGCCTTTAACCGCTTGGCCACACCGGCCGGCAGGTGAATTAAAATAACGCAAGGTAGCGATTTATCAAAAATCGCTTCAGTACTTTGTGGAACTTACAAAAAACTTGTTTCTGTTTTTCATAAACGACTTTGGCATTTATCAATAATAACAGGAAACTCTTGCCTTTAATCACGACGAAGAACGTTCCACTGAGTGCAAAATAACTACTATGATTATATACTTTTTTGTTTGTGCTTGCAAACTGTACTTGCATCAAAAGTAATCGCTTTGTTTACAGAAGATGGCTGAAGTTAAGCGATCAGTTAATTTTTGTTACTTATAAAATGCAACATAAATTCTGTAAAGATGTAAAATACAGAATGAACTATAACTGAACTTGTGCTGTTCTAATTATGTGAAAAAAAAAACAAATGACCAAAACCCAAAGAGAAGTCATTTCTCTTACACATTCATTTACGTTTCCTTCCCTACCAATGCTGACAATACTTCTGGTTATCCTACCATTTTCTGCGTCAATTATGTACTGATGTTATGATTTAGTGACACGTATTGTGAAAGTCCAGAGGCAGTCATGTTGATTCCAACAAACCCTCAGAGCCGCACAGCACACTTCATTCCTTTTTTAGTGAGTTTTCCAATGATATATATTACTGAGAAGAATGTGTTCTGAATCAGAGTTGCC
This sequence comes from Schistocerca piceifrons, assembly GCF_021461385.2. Taxonomy (NCBI): domain Eukaryota; kingdom Metazoa; phylum Arthropoda; class Insecta; order Orthoptera; family Acrididae; genus Schistocerca; species Schistocerca piceifrons. Next base: position 194,217,454 of record NC_060141.1, read on the forward strand.
TTCGCCGACAGGAACCGCGTGAAGAAATACACCCGGCAGGGCGCGCCAGCGAGGCGTTAGCCAGCGGTTTTTGCGACATTATCCATTAACGACACGGCCGGCGACGGCTCTCTTTAGCGCCGCAGCGGCCAGGGAAGAGCGCCCAATTCCTCGATAAACACGCGAAGAGTTGGCTGCGCGCATTTAGTCACATTATCTCCGAGCCGGTCCCTTACTCGCGCGGCCGCGCGAGGATAAGTGTGTCAATACATTACGTGAGGTCGTCGTGTTTTCGGCGTCCGCTTCCTTGCTATCGCGCCGCCCACCTCTTTCCTCTCTTCCCGCAACTCGCAGAGAGTGCTCCCCGGAGCGGCGCGTTCAATTTATCTCAATCTGCCGGAGCGGAGCGGAGCGGCGTGACTCCCGCTTTTCTAAAAAGGTGCGGTTGCGGAACTTTGGAATTGGCTCATTCGTCTTAGGCGGCCGGCCCTGGCGAGTGTTGTTATCAGGGCCGCTAATGTGCCTGCCTGCCTGGCACCGATCCTTCCTTCTCCCTCTCTTCCGCACTCGCCGGCTCCGCAATGCAGTCCCGCCATTCCAGTCGCTCCGCCGCGCTTCAGCCGGGGCGGTGGGGTTTTTGCGCGGCGACAATCTGGTTAACTGGGAGGGTGTGGGTTTATCTGGCGGCCATCCGTCACGGCGCTGCCGGCATTAGAATACCGGCGCCCGCCGATAGCGTCTGCCGCGCCGACAGACGGATGGACGCCGGCCGCCGCTAAGTGACAGCGGGGCGCGGCTGTGAAAAATAGACGCCCGCGGCGACAGCTCATCCGGGTGACGCGGGCCGTCTCGCCTTGCTAGACCGGCAACTCTGACGAATTTCCCCCTCCTGCAAGTGTCTACTCTTACAACGCGAAATAAGCAATGACTGGTTGCAGTAGGGCAAGGGTAGGACGAGTATACCTTGCATGAGGGCTTAATTATATAAATGAAAATGCAATAATAATTTTAGTAGCTGTGTGTCCGGTTACGAAGTCTCGTAAAAATAACAATAAAGAATGAAAGGAAATTTCCGTTAACACAATTGATTAATTAAGTTCCCTGCAACTATAAAAGCTACGAAACAACAAAGCACAAGTGTAACTGTTCTGTGTGTGGTAGTGTGGTTCAACGTACATGTATCTGGCACGGCTCTTCCTCAATACGACAAGTAATTGTAAACACCATTTACAATGAAGTAATTAAAAAAAGCCAGAAATACTATAATTGCACATAGAAACCAGAATTACTGTCTAATACATGAACACGAGCCAGATACTTTGTTGACTGAACCTGTGACCAAGAGGCATTATTATTAAGGAGATTTAAAAGAAAAAAATTTTTGTTACCTCCATATATATTGACGAAAAATACACTGTGATCATTGCAACATCTTCAATATATACATTACACCAACCAAACAGCATCTACTCTCTCGCCCAACAGAACTATAACTGCACACGACATGCTCACAACTAGTACTGCTCTCGACATCCTCTCAAACAAGTACTGCCCACGGCAACCTCTGAACTACAACTGACAGTGGAGGCGGCGGAATAATACTCTTTGGCACAATCTCTGGCGCTGTGACTCAGTGTAGCCACCTTTCAACCTTTGATATCAAATTGATACAAAATTAATTAAATAATTAATTGCTCATTTAATTGCGCCCTAATGACATCATGGGTTCTCCCCAGTCGGAACGTGGTTCCGGGAAATCCCCAATCACCCTCCCCTCTCTCCCCCTCCCCCTCCCCTCCGCTACGATCGCACTTTCTGAACTTCACGCTTTTGAATAGAGTTTCTGGTGCACTATCTTCGTAACCCCTTTAACTCATTGTTCTGTCCCATGTCACCACTTTTGATATCAAATTAATCGACTAATTAATTAAATTGATGGAAAAATTTGGCGGAAAACAGCTCAATTCAGATACCCCCTCCACTTAAGGGGAGGTTTACTATCTTTGGCCCGAAAAAAAAGCATGTTCTTTGAAAATTTTTCTCGGGATGTGTTATAGATATCAGTGTCAAATTTGTTCAGAATATTTCTTGATATTTCCTCTACAAACTGGAACTTTTTCGACCGGAAATGTCGAAGAACAAAGGCGGAAGTGCCGTCGGAACGAAACAAAACTTCGATGTAGACCTCCATATGCGGTATGTCACAGGTCAACCGGCTCGTCTGAAATCAAAACTTAGTTGACGTTAGCGAAGTATATAAGATTCTTTAGGAGTTGTACCTCGCTTAAGTTATTTGAACCATAGGAAACAAAATGGCGCCAATTTGAAAACAAATAGGGTTTCTATCAACTTTGTCGTCCAAGTAAAAATATTTATAGTTGATGGATCAGAATAAAAGTGGCACAACTCCTGGACAATTTGGTTGCTTCAGATGGTTCAAATGGCTCTGAGCACTATGCCACTTAACTTCTGAGGTCATCAGTCGCCTAGAACTTAGAACTACTTAAAACTAACTAACCTAAGGACATCATACACATCCATGGCCGACGCAGGATTCGAACCTGCGACCGTAGCGGTCGCGCGGTTCCAGACTGTAGCGCCTAGAACCGCTTGGCCACCCCGGCCGGCCAATTTAGTTAGCTAGGTCGCAAACAAAGAATCATGCCAATCGTTTCAGTAGATTTGAAGTTACCATACCGCGCGATAAAAAAACGTCATTTTGAGAAAAACGAGTTTGAAGTTTTGACTACATATAAATGCAATATTGTGCAACTTACGTTCCATCTGCTATTCCAGGTCCATAAATTAGACCTTCCTCTTCGTCATAAGGGGCGTTCTGCTCGATCTGGCCCATCCTGCGCTGGTCCAGAGCCACTCGTACGGCCGGTGATAAGCGGTTTTCGGCCGCTTGAATCCGGTGGTCGTCCGAATGCTTGGCGAACTGCGTCGAACAGAGTCCCAGGGTGACGTCCATCGTTGTCACGGTCTTCAGAATTGCTGAATACACCTCGTTGAAGCTGCTCACTGCCAGGAAAGTAAGCAGTCTCCACAGTCTTCGCACCAGAATGCAAATGCTTAGGGGCTAACTTCCAAACACACGCGTTCAAACTTTCATTTGAATTTTGTGTGTTTCCTCCCAAGCAATGGTACAATAACTCGTCCCCCGAAAGAAAGAAACTGGTGCGTGAAACAGGCCGATTTCAGGCAGGTGCATTATTTATTTATTTTTTTTTTTTGTTAAACCACGAATAACGAATATTTCCGTTCCGTATTCGGATAAACCGTTCCAGGGCTGGATTCTAAACACTTTTATGGATCCAAAAATGCAATTAAAAAAACGATTTTTTGAACCAAAATATAGTAAATCTCCCCTTAACCTAATGTGCAACTTCGGATATTCTGTCATTGAACACGAGCTGCTTCAGGTCAGGATTATTCGAATAGCCTGCTCCAACTCTGTCAATCTGATTGACTAATACATTAAATCGATATCATTTTTGTGTTGGACAGCTGTCCTTGGTGGATACAGCCCCCTTCTGGAAATATCGATTGATTAGCGGGAAATGGACTGCAATGTGTGGAATATTGTTTATTTTAAAAAAATTATGGGATTCAAGGCAGAGTGTGGAACTGCGGAGCTTTTTTATCCCATTTGTGTAAGCAACACCATCATGAAACACTCACCACACCTAATTACACTTGAGGTGGTTTTTTATCCCGATCGCCTAGGGAATACAGTTATGAAACGCTCACCACACGTAATTACACTGTCACGGATGATGCAAAATATATCTGGCAATCGCGTCTCGCCGCACCGGACAAAGAGGCTGCACTATGCGCTGATCCTCTGGAACGTGGAGCTGCTGGACTGGGCCGCTGCGGCCACAGGGCTGCTCTAATCCCAGAACAAAGCACAGGCCAAGCACGCTTTTTGCCATGTGCCACTGCCGGGTCCGCACACGCCGTCGGTGGCGGCCGGATTGGACCACGAACAAAGTAGCGTTTACCTGCTGGGAAACCCCCAAGCCTTCCCTTGCCAGATACAGGTGCACACGGGAACTCCTTCCAAGGCAAATACCTGACTGGGAATCCATCCGGAAATAACAGTAAAGTCCATAAATTGATTGATTAATTAATTTACGCTTACGTGATCATGACGTTGGGTATATAAGGCTGACATCGTAGCTCATTGGTCTCAGTCGCAGTCAGTCTCTGGAAGATGCAAACCATGAAACACCAAAAGTGGAGATAATGCAACGACCCCCAGTAGAATAGGAAAAAACTTCACCTTCCTCTCTGTCTATAGTTATTGTTATTGTATGTAACGGTTCTTCCCCTTTTTGTCTCCATCCGGAGATGACGTCCAGCTTGCCGGGACCTGCAGTGGCGTGTGATCCTCTAGTGAAACTGGTCAGCGTGTTTGAACTAATAAATACGGATATGACCACTGCAGATCTGTACTGGACTCTGACATACGTATCGTCCCAGAACATTCTGCTGTTAGTGCAAGGACAGAGTATCGATGTGGTGGACGAGAAGCTGCCGATTCCTCCCTTGCTCAACTGCTTTTCTCTTCAACTTATAGTTTAACAGTTAGTGGTTCAAAGCGCTTAGGTACTGGTATAAATGTATGTGTGGACAGTGACTGGCATGTTGTGTTAGAGATTGAAAATGTATCGAGAAGTGTTAAAGGGTGCTTTGCAACGGGATGAACACTACATTAAAGAAAACCCTCATTCAAACACTAGGACGGCATAAGACGGTCTTCTGACTAGTATAATCTAATACTGTCTTCTCCTCTCTGTGTTCTACAGACGAGAAACGTGAACTCCGAGCCACTAGGACGGCGTTCAGATAACGTCTCAAAGTGAGTATAGGTAGAAGAAGTGCTCTCAATCACTGAACGCTGCGTACTCAACGATGACTCCCAACCCGGAGGCGAAGACCAGAATCGTTCACAACATTACAGTGCCTAACCGTTCTAACTATAAAATCTTCTGAGAACAAAGACAGCAAGTCCGCCTTTACCAACAAAATTGATACTGAGCGACCGTCAAACACGGGAGCTCAAAACGGAAGACCACTTATCTCCACCACTGACTTCCCAGCAAAGCTCGGCTCCCCTCCCTCGTAACTCAGAAGGCGAATCATATTCTCGAAACCATGGAATATTCTCCCTCTCTGCAGATTCTTCCAAACGGCCACCAACCATATTTTAGTCTTTTGTTGTCCAGCACGGAAAGTTTGGGAGGAAATACCTATACTCATACAATGGTACACTTCTCAAAGTAAAAAATCCTCGGAAATAGCCCAGCCTGCGATTTCCGACGTAACGCTTCCTCGTTCCTCTCTGCTGCATCCAAGATTTTCAGAGTTTCCGAAGTAGTATCCGGTTATCCTTCCGGCCCCTCTACAACACCGGCCGGCCGCCGCTATATTGTGCTTCCGCGCTCAGGTGCCCAGACCGTTCGTCTTGGCACTTAATGTGTGAAACAGGACCAACAAACCCGTGCGGGCTTTTCCACCCAGGGCCTGCCGTTTCATTTCCACTGGCGTTCTAAACTCTACTAGTATAAGCAATCATTTATTACGCCGTTTTGATAATAAAGACACTCCGTCATCTTTCATGGAATAAACGTTAATAATTATTTACAAGGTGTACGTGACAATGTCAATCTCCTTTAAATATTCATATATACGACGTACAACCTACCAAATGATATCTAATTCCGGTTGTAAATCACGGCAAAGTGTTTAGATGAGTGCTTGTAAGGTGCGAAATTATGGCCACCTTACAAGGTATTTCAAGACCGTGATGCAGTGGTATGGTATACATCACTACTTAACATTCACCCACCTGAAGGCAAGTATCGTGGAATGTCTGAACATGTAGTGTCCCCACAGCAAATACCCTTTACCACACACCAATTAATCATTTTCAATCAAACCATCCACATTCATTCACTTTGGAAAAGTTATCTGATCTGATTTTCTCGTAATATATGCGGCGACAGCTCGTCGACGCCAAAGTATTTTCTAGTGCGTTTATTCTTTGAAATAACAGAGATGCATATATGCATTCTCCATGGTTGTTAGAGTGGTAACTAGGACAGCTTCTGGAGTATCTGTTGAGGGATTGACGTGTTTCTGAGAGATACATATTCTGCTTTTCTTCTCGCTAAAGCGAGCCAATTAACATTTGTGCCGTTGGCGGTTTGTTTTGAAGAGAAAGAAATTGTAAAAGGAAAATAATTAAGGCGTGGAATCACCGGAGATCTGGACATGTAATGGAGATGGATTTAATACACGATTTACTCCATAAATAAGGTTTGTGACTTTTTTGTTCTGGAGTGAATGAACGAATGAGTTTTTTTCTGAATCATTTTTTTATCACGTTGGCCCTGTAATTAGAGGGGAAGTTTCAGCTGTGTCGAAGAGAGCCTGCAATCACTGAGTCTGTGTTAAATCGTCCAAAAAGGCTTCGTACACATCTGGAATATGTAGACTATGCAAATGACCGGGTTATTGGTGTAAGGCTGAAAGGAGCACAAAAAGATTTACTGATTGTCCAGGTGTATATGCCAACTTCAGAACATGATGACCAAATTGTAGAGGAAACGTACAATGTAATAGAGAGAATAATGGACGAAAATAAAAAATGCTGCAAAATAGTAATGGGAGACTGGAACGCCATTGTGGGAGAAGGGAAAGAGGGAAACATAGTAGGCAGTCATGGTCTTGGAAAGAGAAATGACAGAGGTGAATGGTTAATTGACTTCTGCAGGGAAAGGCAGCTGATAGTGGCAAACACATGGTTCAAGAACCATAAGAGGAGGCTCTACACTTGGAAATCACCAGGGGATAAATATAGAAACCAAATCGATTTTATACTGGTAGAAGAAAGATACAGGAATGGAATCAAGAAGGTGCACACATTACCAGGTGCAGATATTAATAGTGACCACAACTTACTTATGGCAGAAATAGAAATAAGAATGAAAAAACTGAAAAAGGCGACAATGGTGAAGAAATGGGATCTAGAGAAGATAAGGTCCAACAAAGAACAAATTACAGAAATGCTGTCTCGGGACTTTCTAAACACATTACGAGACAAAGAAGCACCTGATAATGCCAACGAGTACTGGAATATGCTGAAAGAAGGAATCATTAAAGCAGGACAGCAAAATATAGGATATGTAAAAGGGAAAAGGTCAAAAAAACCATGGGTCACACAAGAAATGATTTCCAAGATGGAGGAGAGAAGAAAATTGAAAAACAAGAACACTGAAGATGCAAGAAAGATATACCGAAGGTTAAATAACGAACTGCGAAGAGAAACAGAGCAGGCTAGGAAAAAATGGCTAAAAGAGGAATGTGATGAAATTGAAGAACTGGACAGGAAAGGAAGATACGACTTACTATACAACAGAGTAAAGACTATGACATGGGAACAAAACAGAGCAGGAAGTGCTACTATGGACATTTTGAGTAAAGACGAAGAGGTAGTGTATAAAGATCGTGACGATGTCCTCCAGAGATGGGAAGAGTATATAAAAGAGCTATATGACACAAATAGCAAACCAGAAACTCTGAAACTTGAATCACACAACAGTGTAAGTGATGAAGAGAAAGAACCGACCATCATAATGGAAGAAGTAAAGTCTGCTATTGCTGCAATGAAAAATGGCAAAGCAGTAGGTACAGATACAATACCGGGAGAAATACTAAAATGCTTGAACCACAATGGAATAAGAGAAATATTGAGGTTATGTAATAAAATATATGACAGTGGTGAATGGCCTGAGGACTTTTTGACAACAGTTATGATTCCATTGCCGAAAAAACAAGGAACCAAGAAATGCAGCGAGCACAGGACAATCAGCCTCATTTCACATGCAGCCAAAGTGATGTTAAGAATAATTAATAAAAGACTTGAAAAAGTAATAGAGGAGAATCTCGGCGAGGAACAGTTTGGCTTTAGACGGAATACGGGCACCAGAGATGCAATAGGGCTCCTACGAATCTTAGGAGAAAGGTTTATTGAAAAAGGAAGAGACCTATATATGTGCTTCATCGATTTAGAAAAGGCATTTGACAATGTGGTTTGGGACAAGCTGGCGACTATTATGAGGGAAAAGAGAGTGGACTGGAAAACCAGAAGACTTATAAACTCATTGTACCTTAATCAAAAAGTTTCAGTTAAAGTGAGAGGAGAAAGTACAAACTGGATCAGACTAGGGAAAAGAGTAAGACAAGGATGCTGTTTATCACCTACTCTTTTCAACCTGTACTTGGAAAATATGATTGACCAATGCTCATTAGATGACAAAGGAGTAGAAATTGGAGGAAGAAGACTAGGGTGCTTGAGATTTGCTGATGCTGAATGGAGAAAAACTAGAACAGGTGCAAAATTTTAAGTATCTTGGAAGCAGGATAGACACCGACTGGAAGTGCACCACAGAAATTAAAACAAGGATAGCAATGACAAAAGAGGCGTTTTATAAGAAAAGGAGAATCTTCTGCAGCGGTATGGACAGAGAACTCAGAAAGAGACTCATAAAATGTCTTGTATGGAGTGTTCTTCTATATGGCGCTGAAACATGGACTATGAGGAAAAAAGACAGAGAAAGGCTGGAGGCTTTTGAGATCTGGACATGGCGGAAGATGGAAGGAATAAGTTGGATGGACAGAGTAAAAAATGAAGAGGTACTGAGAAGAGTGGGAGAGAAAAGGCAGTTACTAGATGTAATAAAGAGAAGAAAAAGAAATTGGATTGGGCATATATTAAGAAAGAATGACGGACTGATAAAAACAGTTTTAGAAGGTTATGTAGAAGGGAAAAGGAAGCGAGGAAGGAAGAGATTCCAGATACTGGATGACATGATGGACGGTACAACATACAGCAGCCTTAAGAAGGAAGCAATGGATCGCAGAAAATGGAGAGGCAAAGGACCTGCTAATATAGCAGATAACTGATGATGATGACACATCTGGAATTCTCAATCTTTCGTAAAAGGAACAAATTGTCCAAACGATTGATTCTCCCGACTGACTGCAGTGTTTAACAGTAATAATAAATGTAAAGATCTCTTACAGCAAGCCAGCCGCTGATTACCAAAACGAAGGACTCCACCAAAGATTCTACCTGGCTGATTCTTTTTATCACGCAATGAAATCTTATATTAAAAACTGTACATAGATAAAGGAGAGAAAGAGAGAGAGCGAATGAAAATAGAGATAATACTAATAATCCTCCATTAGTCTAATTTTCCGCCTGTCTTATCACGGATCAGCCAAGAACGGGGAGGGCCTTACTTTACTGTATAGACTTATGTGTGAAGGTGAAGGGATCTTAAAGACAACATATACACGTCTATACAAACAAGACATTACACAGAGATAGCGGCTAGCTGCATTGATCATCTATTCTTAGAATAAAGAGACGGCAACTTATTATCCGAACATTTAAAAATGTTAAAAACAGAACAATAAAAGATCAAATGTGCATATATTTTAATCTTCATGGCTCATACAAATGGACAGATATCCTCCCAGAAATAATTGCACAGTATAATCGAATCAAATATAGGACAATAACAGTGAGACCAATCAATGTTCATGATAACGGACTCATGTATACGGTGTACTATCGTATTAAAACGCTCGATCCAAGTAAACAGAAATTTAATGTGGGCCATTTGGTAGGTATCTCAAAACAAAAGACAATACTTGAGAAATAGCTCCCAAACAGGTGGAGTGAGATAATCATAGTTTCCAAAGTGCAGAAGACAAATCTAAGAACTTACATCTTAAAGGATAGCAGTAGCACTGAAATTTCAGGGTGCTTTTACACCGAGGAAATGCAGAAGAGCTCAGAGACACACGAGTTCCTAACAGAGCGCGTCATAAGACGTCGAGGGAAGAGAGCACTAGTTAAATGGCTTGGTTTTCCTGCAACCCAAATCAGTTGGATTGACGCTGAGGATTTGCTGTATAAAGGGGTGCACAGAGTACAACCAGCACACCAGCATAACATGCGTCATAGGAGACGCACTATAGGAGGTGCAGATATTCTCGACAAACTTCTCGTCGAATTGCGCTGTCCCGAGTATAATTACTGCAGACCTGGTACAAAACTTCAGAAAGTTTTGGCTCGTGTTGATAAGGGGGATCAACCTGCTAAAGAGGCATGTTTGGAGCACTACAACGCATGTGTAAAACATAAAGCTCAAGACAATATGTGCGAGAAAGGATACGGATGCAGGATAGCATATTGCTGCGTTTATATTGATAAAACCATATGTGGTAAAATTAAGTTGAGTTTGCGTGTGAATTTCAAGCAGTTATGAACGCTGCACGTCGTGCACTGACGATGAAGAAGACAACAACGAAGAAGAAGAAGAAGAGATGTTTAAAAAACTGAATCCTGACAGCGATGTATGCAGCTAGAAGTGCCCTGAAACGTAAAGGACCGTTGAAAGCACTCAGGGTTCTGTCAATACCGCAAAAAAAAACAAGTGAAATTATCCCCTTCCTCATTCCTACGCTCGCAGGTCCCTCAGCTTTTGGTTCACCTGCTGGTGGTGCTGCGGCTACTGGCAGAACAGTCAAGAACGCACAGAACTCCCAGGAGCAGCTAGAGGAAGCAAGAAGACATAACCGCATGTGTAATCAGCAAGGAAAGGCTAGGGCTCTTCATAAATAAATTAAAAATAGCGCATTAGCTACCCTTCCGGATTTACCACTCACAAATACAGATCTGCTCAAGTTCGTCAGGAAAAAACTCATCATTCCAAGATTTCATGGTGTGTTCACGCGGGATACGTTACCAAAGACTATGGAAATCCGGAGAATGTGGATTTGTTAATTTAGATGTTGCTGAGGGACCAGAAACACACTATGTGGCGTATGTTACACGATTGTCTGCTGTTTCGACTGATTTGGAGACTTGCATCCGCCAGAATACAGCGGTACTTCACCTACAGACGACGTGTGTTCTACAGTTCCATCGCTACCAAGACTTTAATGCCTACTTATACGGGCATCTGTGCGTCATGTTCCTCCTCACATTTTTGAAGAAGTATTTATATAAGGAGAAGCGTTAAGCATCCACCCGTCAGTTGAGCTTCAGATGTAATGTCGTATTCTCTGCACTATAAAATATCGATCGCTAGTATTACGCGCGAATTACGTCCCACCGATTGATTTAAGCAACGGGGAATGGAGTATTTCACTGATTGGACAGGAGACGTACAACACCGTACCGAATATCACAGAGGCCAACAATAAACTTCATCTGGAAATTAATGGTGGAAAAGAAATTGTGGAAATAGAACCTGGTGCATACGATATTGACGATTTAAATGAAGTTTTAAAACGATCTGGAAAAGGGATGCCCTACGTTCAAAAATCAATACACTTAAATCTAAATAAAGGTAACGAGTGCAATGATTGACTTTGACGAGAAAGCTTCGATAGAATGGATACTGGATTTCACAAAATGACAGGTTTTGAAGAAGGATCCTAATGAATTCTACAGATCTCACGAGTCACAGGACAAGATAAAGAAATATTTATATCAAGATCAAGACACTATTTCTGTTAATACAATCCGTGCTGAGCGTAGCATTACAACTAATTCGTGTCTCGACAACAGATTGATTCATACAATTTACTGATTCTCCGCATTAGTGTGATTATGGTAGATCACTGAGACACCTACCAACGCTATTTACCTCCCAGTGATAGTTCAGACTTTGGTCTATCGGGAACTGCGTATTGTGGACCAGGATAATCAATTTGTCGACTTTCATGCCGAGGATATCATTCTACGGCTACATTTAAAGCAGAACCAGCAGTAACCTCGAACATGCTGAGACCGAGAAGTGGTGGTGGCCTTCACCAGCCGGGGCCCGTTGACAGTAGAAGCGATGACCTTTAACTTCATGGACAGGAAGCGTTGGCGTCGAGCTTCAACCAGTCAGGGGTCGTAGCGCCCCGTATTGTAACGAAGAGAGGATGGGCGTAACGTATAAGATACAAGTGTACAACGTACAGCGCGGCGCTTCGCAACAGGACAGCAAAGCGGTAACATGTGCAAACTAAGAGTTTCTTAAATCAGTAGGTCTGGATCATTGCAATGACTTCCATATAACTAGTCTGGTGGAATATGACGAGTGTGTTATACGCCAGCAATAATTCTCCCATGAAGCTTATTCATCAGCCACACTCAACGAGAAAGATGTAGTTTGGATTGTCATCCATCAACAAGACACTTTAACCCTCCCATGCAAATTTCAATTACCTTGATAGATCACTTGGGGAAAGGGGTGGTACTGCTACAGTGGTATCGAACGTTATATGTAATTTTTTGCTGTGGCGATGGCGAACACTGCTGTAGAGTTTACGAAGCCCATTTATGTAGAGATGTGCATACTTGACCTACGTTCCTACTAGATTCTCGATTCTAGTGAACGATATTCATGTCCTTAACTAAAAGGACGGGAGAGGGAACTACCACTAGCCACAGGATCATCGCTATTAGTAATGCTATAACTAGATGATGACTATGTCCACCCCACTGGCGGAGGTGACTGTGGTGAGGCTGTGGTGAGGTGTTGTTGGGTACGCATCGAGATACATGTATCTTGCAAGATCAGCAAGGATAAGAAGGTGGAGGAGGAGGAGGAGACCCTGTGATATCGGGCCAGTACGAACAGCCTGGCTGTGTGGCTGCTGCTGCTGCAGCCCTGAGCTCTTGCCTGAGGGGTGGGAGCCTGCTCCTCTTCAATAACCCACTGACGCCAGAGCGGTGGTGGGGTGGCATCAGGGGCAGTGACGGCTTCTCCACTGTGACTGGCAGTGCCCTTGGCAGCGAAGCATGCCTCACTGGTCACCACTTTGATGAAGCAGACTTCACTGACTCTGGTACCTGTGCCATGGTGTGCTGCGGAATTGTTCCCCAGAAATGGCTGCTGTAGAGGGGAGAAAATAATGTACACAATTATGTACAACATACCAGAAATCGCCAGCTGCTGCTACTTCTGCGAGAAAAGTAAGAACATAGATTATTATTATTTGTAAGTAGAAAGAGCATACACATATAAATTACCTATTTCGCTCTGGCTCCCTGGCATTTCCCTCAGGTCATCCAACACCTCCTCAAGCAGATGATGTCCCTCCATTTCCTCCACCCGTTGTGGAATTTCGTCCTCACCTGAATCACGGAATAGCCATTTCATTGATATCACATAACAATACATATTAAGCTTTTTAATAATAAAAGCGTATAAACATGCAAAAAAATATGAGAAAAAATATTTTTTAGAATATGCATTTTCAGGAGATGGCTCCTGCTCATCCTCGACACATACCTCTCCCTGTTCCTCTTCTTCTGCCAGGAAATCATCTATAACAACAACAAATAAAATGTACCCTATTACATATACAATGAAATTTTTGTCAAACATATTACATACACACAGTACTATGAAGAAGAAATATAAATATTCTACTAACAATGCTTTTTCTGCAGTTGCTGGCTTTCAGCAATCAGCTCACAAGTTATATGTCAGACATGTACTGAAACATATGACGACATGTATTCGATAACAAAAAATTTTAGTGAAAGAAAAACATTTATTGTTATCGATTTTGACTTTCGTTATCATGTATAACAAATATTCACTGACTGGCCACTAAATAACAGAAACATTATGTGTACAAAGAAGAAAAAAATATGTACACTATTTATGATGCTCTTGCTATTGCTGCTGCTGCAAGCTCTCTGTCTCCAACTCATCCACAATTTGGTAGACATATGCTGAAACAATAAGATGAAACGTATTTCATACCGCCACTACAAACAGTTAGTGGCAGACAAAGTTACAGTTGCCGATCTGAATATTAACTTACCATGTAATTTCCATTCCTGCGACTGCCTTGAACGTTTACCGCCACTGGCACTGCCGTTGCTGTTTCCTCATGCCACTTCAGAACGCTTTATTTTGGTACAGAGAAGGCTAGTAACGCATGAGGGAGGAATCAAACCGAGCTAACCTGACTGCAAACGATAGCAGAACGAGGCTGTGGGTGGAGGAAGGAGGCTGATATAGACTCAGGCTCCACCCAGCAATTTGGCGAGAGCCAATTAGATTGCAATATTCAGGGATACTTTGGTCGATAGGTTTGATCAGGTCGGTCAGAATTCCACAGGCAGTGACATGCATTAGGAAGTGCGTCTGGCCGATGCTTTTCTGGGGATTAGCGCAGCCTTGCATCTACAGCGGCCCAGTCCAGCAGTTCCATGTCCCTGCATACCCGTGTCTTCCAGCGGCCAGCGCTTAGTGCAACATTTTGTCTGGAGGACTGCGAGACGCGGTCGCCAGATATATGTAGTATGATCTATGACAATGTAATTACGTGTTGTGAGTTTTTTATGGCGGTATTCCACACAGTGACTTGTACTGCATAAATTGTTTAAATAGGCAATATTCTACACAATGTAATCGATTTACCGCCTATCAGTCAATATTTCCAGAAGGGAGCTACATCTAGCAAGGACAACTGTCCCATACAAAAAGGATGTAGATTTAAATAATTAGTTTATCAAACTGATAGAGTGGGCTATTAGAATAATTCAGACCTGTACTGAAGCAGCTCGTGTTCAGTGACAAACTACCGTAAGGAGCACAATAGCTCAAGGTGAGGGGGTATCTAAATTGAGCTGTTTCCCACCATTTTTTCGATTAATTTAATTAATTAGTCAATTGCTCTGGACAACGGCCTTGCCACAGTGGATACACCGGTTCCCGTCAGATCACCGAAGTTAAGCGCTGTCGGGCGGGGTCGGCACTTGGGTGGGTGACCATCCAGGCCGCCATGCGCTGTTGCCATTTTTTGGGGTGCACTCAGCCTCGTGGTGCCACTTGAGGAGCTACTCGACCGAATAGTAGCGGCTTCGGTCAAGAATACCATCATAACGACCGGGAGAGCGGTGTACTGACCCCACGTCCCTCCTATCCGCATCCTCCTCTGAGGATGACACGGCAGTCGGATGGCCCCGATAGGCCACTCGTGGCCTGAAGACGGAGTAATTTCAGTGATTCGTCAATTACAATGATATCAAAAGCGGTGACAAGCAACAGAACAATAGGTTAAGGGGGTGGGGGGTTATAAAAGAAAATGCACCAGAAGCCCGTTTCGAAAGAGCACGAAGTTCAAAAAGTGTGCTCATATCGGCAGGGAGGAAAGGGAGGAGGGAGAAGGGTGGGGATCTCTCAGAGGGGAGGGTGACGAAGAAAAGTGCGCTTGTATCGGCAGCCACGTGCTGGCTGGGGAGATTCCATGACTCCATCAGGGGTAATTAATTGATTAATTTGATATCAATTGAATAGCAGAAGTGCTTTCATGCCTCCCCCCTCCCTTGCCCTACTACTACTGGTTACCCACTCAACAACATAAAATATTATGTATATATTCAGAGTGAAGCGACGAATGAAAATTTGTACTAAGGCTGGGAACCATAAACTAGAGCAATTCAAAAAGTTACAGTAAACTATCAGTATTAAGAGAAATTAACGCGAAAGGCATTTAAAACTTCTGGAAAGTGAAGATGCATGCTTTGAGAAGGCAGATAGCGTATCAAGCTGAATAGGAAGCGCATTTGAAACAAAACTGCCGCCTCCAGAGCTGTGTACACAGTAGAAGAACAGCGAGTAGTAATACGATTTTTGTGGTCGGAGGGCGTTGAACGTCAACAAACCCATTGAAGTTTGTTGAAAGGTAAGGAGATAGCTGCATTAATGTACAAGTGGGGAGATGCCTTTAAAAGTGGACTTACGTCGGTTACAGATCAGGAACGCTCTGGTCGTTCCACCATGGTCATTACTGACGAGAATATGGGACGCAGTGACACCATGATTCGTGAGTATCGGCGTATTTCTGTAGAAGCTGTAGCCAGGGGACTAAGTGTCAGTGACACACTCGCTCATACCATAATTAGTGAGGCTCTCAATTACTGTTTTCTTCTTGTAGGATAGGTGCCTAGGATGCTCACTGGTGATCACAAGATGATGCGTGTTCAGGCTGCCACATCATTTCTGGACGTGATGGACATGACTTTTTGGCAAGTATCGTTATACGAGACGAAACCTGGATGCATTTGTATGAACCAGGAAGCAAGAGACAGTCTTCAGAATGGCGACGCACATATTCTCCAACCAAGAAGAAATTGAACTTTCTACACTCTGCCTGAAACGTCCTTTTCACGGTCTTCTGCTACATGGATGAGCCGATGTTGCAGCACTATCAGCAAAGGGGTGGAACAGTGAACAGTATGTTGTACAGCACGATGTTGGAGAATGAGCTAGAGCCAGCAATAAGGAGTCGCCACAGAAGACTTCTGTCTGGAGGCGCTCTACTCCTTCACGGCGGCCGGCCACTGTGGCCGAGCGGTTCTGGGTGCTTCAGTCTGGAACTGCGCTGCTGATACGGTCGCAGGTTCGAATCCTGCCTCGGGCATGGATGTGTGTGATGTCCTTAGGTTAGTTAGGTTTAAGTAGTTCTAAGTCTAGAGGACTGATGACCTCAGATGTTAAGCCCCATAGTGCTTACGGGCGCCCCCATACCGCCGCCTCAACACTTGCCATCATTCGTAGATTGAAATTTCAGGTCGTACTGCATCCAAGATACAGCCCTGATCTCACTCCTTCGCATTACCTTGAGTCTGAACACTCACGGACGTTCTCAGAAGGCGACCATTTGAAAGTGATGATGAGGTTAAAGACGCGGTGCAATCTTGCTTGCAGCCACAACCGAAAACCTTTTATTCGAATGGAATAGAAATGCTGGTGCAATAGTATGACAAGTGTACCGAAATGGAGACTAGTTATGCTGAAAAATGACATCTTGTTTGAGTTTCTAAGTGAAATATATGCTTCGCAAAAAATAGTTTGCTGTTACTGTGTGAATCACGCCTCGTAGTTTCATTTGATTAAAGCATTTATGCCTGAGTTTCAGGGATGATCCCCCGTTTTGTTCAACGCTGAAGAGCTATTCCAGTTCATTTCGAGAGCCTGTGCAATGCTGTTCGTGCTTAGGTGGAATACCAAGTGGGCTGAGGTGTGAATGGGAATTTGGATTGATATATTAAAAAAACTAGAAACCAGCCGCGATTGCGAAAAAGCACCTAGTGTTAACCTAGGTTTCGGCGTAGATAACTACACCTTCTTCAGAACAATAAAACCCATTGTTCTGAAGAAGATGTAGTTATCTACGCCAAAACCTAGGTTAACACTAGGTGCTTTTTCGCAATCGAGGCGGGTTTCTAGTTTTTTAATATATTAACCAACGATTGCTGACGCGCTGCGATGTTGAAGGTTCTTAAATTTGGATTGACGAGAGTGGCGCGAAGGGTATACCGTGCAATTGTGCAAAGCCACTGTGCCAGGGAGGCGTAGTGGTTAGCGTATCTGCCTAACGAGCAGGAGACACAGGTTCGAATACTGTCCTTGGTAAATAATTTTTATTCGTCGCTTCAGTGATCGTAGATGTTTGAGACTTCAAAACGTCTCTGGAATTATATCGTTTCGTCTGAACATAATATATTAGTGTAGAATTCTAAGGTAGTTATACAGCGTGTTTCAAAAGTGATAGTCAGTATTCATGGATATGACAGGAATGATCATTCGAAACAAAAAAGTCAATTAAACATGGGCCCTAAAACGCATACCTTAAGAGCTAAGAGATATTCTTGATCTTCAATATTGTGAAACAATTCTCTTCTACTGCAAGCTCTTTGCTTTCCATATTTTGGGACGTGATAGTATGGACCAAAACAAGAAAAAAATGTCCAGTAAACATGTGCTCTAAAATGCATACCTTAAAAGTTTGAGCACTTGTTCAATAGAAGAGTTGTGTTCCAAAGTACCCTAGTAAAGATAACCATGGCAGCGGTAATGATAGAGGAAATGAAACATTATTCATATGTTTCAGAGTCCTTGCATCAAAAGTCTAGGTGTGTAGATCACGTCGTGAGGAATAACGTTTGTCTCTGATATTCTCGGCGGCGGGATGTGTCGTTCACAATTTGTTACGCCCCAGAGAGGCGTATGCAATATGTGTTGCCTATGATCCAGTCATCTGCTCTAGGTGAAAGACATTGCGTGGAGTTGATTCGCTTCTAAAATATCTTTCTCCGCTTAGAAACACTCATTCTTGAGCTTTTACTGTTGAAAATCATTCTCTCTAGCATAAGTAGTATGGAAATGCAGCACACCTGATCATCAGACTGTACTAAAATAGTTCCGTGAAATCTCATCGTGCCAGGGCCGGCGAATTCTACAGGGTGGAGAAAAACTGTGTCATGAAATTTTAACCTTGGATAGCTGATGACAGAAGAAACCAAAATACTGATGTTGTATAGGTCGACAACGCACAATTTTTAAACTACGGAAACTTGGCGCCGCGCTCTCCGATTTGCCGCGGGATTGCCCTGTTGCAGGATTCTCTGGACAACGCATGACCGCGAATGCTTTGCCTGCCACGGCCAATCGGAGCGCGTGGCGCCAAGTTTCCGTAGTTCAAAAACTGTGCGTTGTCGACCTACACAACATTAGTAATTTTGTTCGTACTGGCATCAGCTATCCAGGGTTGAAATTTCGTGACACAGTTTTTCTCCGTCCTCTATAAAAAGTCATTCAGCGTCGCCGGGAAGCGCGAGAGAGCATTTTGTCTCTAAAAATGATAATCCAAATGGCATGATCTGCCACTCCGAAACGTTTGGTGAAAAGACTTCGAAACACTCTGCAGAGTGACACAGAAACAGAAGATGAAGCAGACGCACACTAACACAAGATAGTGCAAGCTAAAAACCACGTAGCTACATGAACAAGTAGAATGATATTAGTAATAATAGGGACAGAAATACATACAAACATAGCATATAGAAACTTATGGAAAACGAAAGTGCTGGTCAGTAATATGTAACTCGACGACCCCACTAGGAGAGCTATCCTCCGGACAAGACCGGTAAAGAAATGGCATCAATAACTACTGTTATGAAATATTGATAGGTTTTTCCTTGGGACCGCCTATCATAACAGAATAAAAAACGCGCCTCGTCTTTAGTCTTTACAAGGTAACTTCAGTGACGAGAAATATGTACATATTTTTCTTTATACTATTTAGTTAATATTTGGGGCGTTTTGAACATAGAGATTATAAACAATTCTGGAACATTTTGCTTTAATATGGTGTACTAAAAATTTAAATTTCTACTTACAAATTTCATGGAAGTTAACCTATATGTTGTATTCTTGTTCCTTATTTATAGCTGTTCTTCGTCTTATAAGTGCCGTACAATTGCTAGTGCTGTGAAGTGTACAAACGAGATTCCATATGGCAATTATAAGACGAAGAACAAATGTAACAAAGGAACAGGCAAACAGCATGTGAATCAACGTCCACGAAATCTGTAAGTAGAGGTTTAAATTATCACTGCATCATAGAAAAGCAAAAAGTGACAGAACTGTTTGTAACCAATATATACAACGTTTAACATTTAAATTAAACAGTACAAACAAAAATATGCACCTACACACTAGTATTTCAGTCCACTGATGATACCTTGCAAAGAATAAATACGAAATGCGTATGGCATAGAAACTGTATTTTATTCAGTTGTGATCAGATGGTACTGAAGCAATAAGTACCAACTCACCGGAATTTTATACGCATCTGAGGACGACAGGACTACAGATATTCAGTAACTACTGAAAGAATTGTTCTTAAAATGTCTTTCGTGGTAGTCTGTAAAGAGTGACCAGCTGTTGTCTTCTCAAGGTAACTTCAATAATGTAACCAATTACGAGCATAATCCACACTTTATGTGTACAGTGACTAGGTATTGTTGTCTAAGGATCACTTAAATAGGCACACGGCACATTCACCATGGAACGTAGTAAGTGTCGAACATGGCCACGAGTCTAAGTTACAGGCAAGCCACAAGTGAATTTCTGATTCATATAACCTTAGAGTACCACTGAGTGATACTGTCCTCGTATGCAGTATAAAAGCACAGGTGGCCCTGTAGCGAGCCGAGTTTCGTGACGTGAAAATGTGAATTTTCACGTTGCAAGCGTGAACGAACCCTAGAGCAGAATAGAACACATCACATTTTCGCAATATCGCAAAGAATTGCTTAGGTCCACAATGAGAATCTATTGTACGAGGGGCGCTCAAAAATTCTGGTAACACTTTTTTTTATCGGCGAATTTCTGTTGGAAAAATGCAGAATTTGCTGTCGGACATTGTGGAAAAATCCAGTTTTAGACCTTATAGTTTCATGAAGTTGCGGTAGGTGACGGCGCCATACGTAGCCTTCAAAATGGCGTCTGTAACGGAGATGCGTCATTGAGTTTCTGTTGGCGGAAACCCAGAACATTCCAGATAATCATGTGCGTTTACAGAATGTCTACGGAGACCTGTCAGTGAACAAAACCACAGTGAGTCGGGCGAAGCGTCTGTCATCATTGCAATAAGTTCACGCAAACCTGGCCGTTCTCCCGCGTACCGGCAGGCCGCACGCAGCTGTGACTCCTGCAATGTTGGAACGAGCGGACACTCTCATTCTAGGTGATCGAGGATCACATTCTCCTTCTCCACGAGAACGTAAGGAATCACACAAGCCTGCACACCCGCGAGGAGCTCACAAAACTTCATTGGACTGTTCTACCTCGTCCACCCTACAGCCCGGATCTCGCACCTTCCGACTTCTATCCTTAGGCCAATGAAGGAAGTACTCCGAGCAACGGGAAGCAGTACATGGGTGATGGGGAGGTTGTTGATGCAGCAAGACGTTGGCTCCGATGTCGACCAGTGGAGTGGTACCTTGCGCACATACAAAAAAATGATTCAAATGGCTCTGAGCACTATGGGACTTAACTTCTGAGGTCATCAGAACCCTAGAACTTAGAACTACTTAAACCTAACTAACCGAAGGGCATCACACACATTCATGCCCGAGGCAGGATTCGAACCTGCAACCGTAGCGGTCGCGCGGTTCCAGACTGTAGCGCCTAGAACCGCTCGGCCGCTCCGACCGGCTTACGCACATAAAAAAATGTTCAAATCTGTGTGAAATCTTATGGGACTTAACTGCTAAGGTCATCAGTCCCTAAGCTTACACACTACTTAACCTAAATTATCCTAAGGACAAACACACACACCCATGCCTGAGGGATGACTCGAACCTCCGCCGGGACCAGCCTACGCACATACAGATTATCCCTATAAGGTGGTTTAACGCCATAGCATTGAACGGAAATTATGTTGAATAATAGGGTTTTGTAAGCAAAAGAGTGGGGAATAACACGGTATGTTGCAATCCTGAATAAAACCGACCTGCTTTCACAACAAAAACGTGTTGCGTTACTTATTGAACGCTCTTCGTACATGGTGATAGACCTGTCATGCGTTCCAAAGTGGAGAGCTTGTTTACACCATCTACATTTTTAATTACAAACACTCTTTGGAGTTGTTAACTGACCATCACCCACCTATATCCGTAACCTTTGACCACCTTTCATTTGTGAAATTGTAGTGTTTCTTTCATGTGTAGTAACAAGGACTCGGTTCTGGCGTGGTTGGCGTTGTTAGGTGGGCTCTTGATTCTCTTACACATCGCAGTGTGCCGGTGTGTTTGAGAGTCAGCCACCGTCGGAAATTTCCTGGTGGGTGACGCAGTGAGCCATCTGTTGAGTACTAAAATTTTCTGAACAGCCAGACCAAATCTTCTTGCCGTTGCGACTGTACTATCTACTTTCTTCAAAGTAACAATTTGTAAAGACAAATAATATCTAAGGGCTTGTGCGGGAGTTCTGTTTATATGCTCGTGGAGTCCTTGTCTAACCAAAGGCGAAGAAAAGAAGTGAAGAAACTTCTTGTACTCGTTGTATCGCTAGCTTGCCGTCATTCCGCATTGTCTCATCAGGCAACAAGCTGTTGATTTATCCTATTATGAGTGAGAATTATGTCATGACCGTGTTGTTGTCGATGGGGAGAGGAAATTAGTGGGTGAAGACCCGTGTTAGTACTTAATCTATCATTCTTAAATAACACCAATTAAGGTTCCGAATTGAATTCGTCAGACGAACGGATCACTACCAGTAGTGTCGGGTACTCTTTCAATTTGCGTGTCGAAACTGGCTTCTGAAACTGAGTCGTTATAGTGACGAATGTCGTCTTCCTAAAATCTGATATAAACACCAGACGACAGCATCATTATTGATAAATATAAAAAAAACCTTAAAGCAAAGGACACGGTCACCACCATGTAGAACCAAGAGTGAGTGATTATAAAACACACACGTTGTACTTTTGCTCACTAAACATTTATTCGTGTAAACACCTTCGCTCACAGTCGCCTCTTTGTAAACCTACTGGCGTTCCAAGCCTGCAAAGCATAAAAGCTGTCCCAGAATCTCATTTTGAGGTTTTTGAAAGTGTCGAAGGATCTACTTGACAGAGGTACAGTATTAAGAAAAGTTGCTGAATAGGCCAATCAGAGTGCGCCATTTCTCACCCTACGTCATGAACATTACAGTCGCAGTTTTGTTGAAAGTAGTTAAGTATTTATAGGGTCTGTGTAGGATCAGCAGCAGCAGCAGCAAAAACTTGAGAAATGCCTACTTATTAATCGCACAATAACTCTACACTTGGAAAAATGCGGTGGTCACAGCGACACTTTTGTTTATCTTCGCCTCGAAGCAAACCCCAAAAATAAATTCTTCTTTTCTGAACGATATGAACTACATCGTTGTACAGGATGACTCAGAAGTTATGCAATGCTAAGTTCAAAAAATTTAAATTTTCATTAATGTACTTATAAAACGTACACATACAAGATATATTTTCTCATTATAGATGCTAGAAATATCCTCCACGTGCACCAACACTCGCCGTAACAAGTTTCTTCCTGTTAGCTGCTACAATTTGAATGGTCGCTACACTTTCGCGAGATATTCCGTCTTCGATATTATGCTTCACTTTGTCGATTGTCAGAGGGTTGTTTTTATCGACATTATCTATCAAATGACACAAAAGAAAAAAAGTCGGTGGCAGATAAATCTGGGGAGCGAGGCGGCTACAGGTCAAGGGAAACGTTGCGTCCCCCACAGAACTCACGCAACATTATCATGGTGCTGTTCACAGTGTGCGCTGTTGCACCATCGTTCTGCAGCAAACAGTGTCGTACATCTGCCTCTGACAATGTTACGAACTCATGATGATGTCTTGGTAACGTTCAGCTGTTATTGTTTCCGTAAAAAAAACTGGGCCTACAATTCTTTTGAGCGAAATTTCACGCCAGACTCCATCCTTCTGTGTAAGTACTGAATTCTCATGGAAAATGTGAGGGTTTTCTGAACTTCTATATGTGTCGTTTTGGCTGCTTACATAGCCATTTAGATTAAACAACACTTCATCGGGGCAGAATACACAATTCACCGCCCAGATGCTGCTGCAAATAAAACGCAAAAAATCATTGACAATAATGTAGTCTTTTTCCTCCGTCAGGTTCTAGAAACTCATTCACGACGTGAATGCTAAAGGGATGGAGTTTCATGTTCTTTGTTGCTCTTTGAACTCTCCCGCAGGACATTTCAGCTTGCTGGCACAGTTTTCGTGTCGACTTCCTTGGTGAACGTAGCAAGGATATTTCCCAAAGAGGCATCTCCTAACATCGATAAATGGAAATGTCGTGTGGCTAAGGCCTCCCGTCGGGTAGACCGTTCGCCTGGTACAGGTCTTTCAATTTGACGCCACTTCGGCGACCTGCGCGTCGATGGGGATGAAATGATGATGATTAGGACAACACAACACCCAGTCCCTGAGCGGAGAATCGAACCCGGGCCCTTAGGATTGACAGTCTGTCACGCTGACCACTCAGCTACCGGGGCGGACTCCTAACATCGATGGTCGACGGAACGTTGCATGGGGGCTTAATTATTATTAAATTTGAAAATCTTTTTATTTTATTTTTTGTGGCTGTCTGTCCGATTACGCAAGTCTCGTAAACGGTTGGCCCTGACTAGTTTTTGTCCGCAATCTGACTGCATGGAACAAGAACAAAGAATGAAATGAAAATTTTCGTTAATACAATTAATTAATTAAGTCCCCAGCAACTATAAAACCTACGAATCCAACAAAGCACAAGTGTAGCTGTTCTGTGTGTGGAAGTGTGATTCAACGTACACATCTGGCACGGTTCTTCTTCACTAAGACAAGAAATTTTAAATATCATTTATACTGAAGTAATTACAAAAATAGAAATACTATAACTGCGTAAGGAAAGCAGAATTACACTCTAATACAAGAACACAAGCCACATGCTTTGTTGACTGAACCTGTAATGCTGCATTATTTAAGACATTGAGATAATAAAAAGAAAAGGAAAAATTTTTTCTTTTACCTTCATATATTGACCAAAATCACTCTCATTATTACAATATATCTCCACACCGATTCGCTATTACCACATCTCAACAAGAACTCTCCACCACGACCTCTAGACAAACACTCTTCACTACGACATCTCAGCAAGCACTTTTCACTAGCACATCTCAACAAGCACTGACTACTACGAGTTCTCCCCAAGCACTGCCAGTGGAGGCGGCTGAATAATACTCTTTGGCTCAATCTCTGGCGCTGTGGCTCAGTGTAGCCACCTTTCATATGCCCCTCCTCCACGGGCCAGAATTTGATGGTATTTCTGCCAGCATTGGTGGTGAAAATACCACCAAATTCGTCCACAAAATACAGACAAAAATAAAAGATAATATTAATACGTAAATATCACATAATTAGATAAAATTTTGGATTTGCACTGGCCTTTCAATAATCTAATATATGAAATACAGTAAGCAATACAACTTCTTTCATATATGTGACTTTACATAATAGTTTACACAATACACAAAAAATCAGTTTATACAAATGTTCACATAAAATGCTTTCAATGATTAAAAAAAAAAAGTAGTTGATAGTTCCAGCAGTAGCACCCAGCAATGGTCAACAGGTGCAGACACCAACAACTGACATCATTCAGCAGAAGCAGTTCCATTAGTGGCACTCAGCAATGTTGAGCAAGTACAGACACCAACAGGTGACATCTTTTCAGTAGAAGCAGTCCATCAGTGGCACCCAGCATTGTTGAACAGGTGCAGACACCAACAAGTGACATTATTTCAGTAGAAGCAATCCATCAGTGGCACCCAGCAATGTTGAAGAGGTACACGCAGCAACAAGTCACATTATTTCAGTAAAAACAGTCCATCAGTGGCACCCAGTAATGTTGAGCAGGTGCAGACACCAACAGGTAACATTATGTCAGTAGAAGCAGTCCATTAGTGGCACCCAGCATTGTTGAACAGGTGCAGACACCAACAAGTGACATTATTTCAGTAGAAGCAATCCATCAGTGGCACCCAGCAATGTTGAGTAGGTGCAGACAGCAAGAAGTAACATCATTTCAATAAAAGCAGTTCCATCAGTTGCACCCAGCAATGTTGACAGGTGCACACAGCAACGAGCCACATTTCTCAGCAGAAGCAGTTCCATTAGTGGCACCCATCAATGTTGAGCAGGTACACACAGCAACAAGTCACATTTCTCAGCAGAAGCAATTCCATTAGTGACATCCAGCATTGTTGAACAGGTGCAGACACCAACAAGTGACGTTATTCCAGTAGAATAAGTCCATTAGTGGCACCCAACAATGTTGAGCAGGTGCAGACAGCAACAAGTGACATTATTTCAGTAGAAGCAGTTCCATCTGTGGCACTCAGCAATGTTGAGCAAGTACAGACACCAACAGGTGACATCTTTTCAGTAGAAGCAGTCCATCAGTGGCACCCAGCATTGTTGAACAGGTGCAGACACCAACAAGTGGCATTATTTCAGTAGAAGCAATCCATCAGTGGCACCCAGCAATGTTGAGTAGGTGCAGACAGCAAGAAGTAACATCATTTCAGTAGAAACAGTGCATGGGGGCTTAATTAAATAAAATGCAAATATTTTTGGTAGCTGTAAGTCCGATTACGCAAGTCTCGTAAACGGTTGGCCCTGACTAGTATTATTACGCTATCTGACTGCATAGAACAACAACAAAGAATGAAATGAAAAATTTCGTTAACACAGTTAATTAATTAAGTCCCCAGCAACTATAAAATCTACTAAACCAAAGCACAAGTGTAATTGTTCTGTGTGTGGGAGTGTGACTCAACGTACGCATCTGGCACGGTTCTTCTCCAACAAGACAAGAATTTTTAAATACCAATTATATTAACGTGATAAAGGAAAATTAGAAATACTATAATTGCGTAAGGAAAGCCGAATTACACTGTAATACAAGAACACAAGCCAGATGCTTTGTTGACTGAACCTGTAATGATGCATTATTCAGGACATTGAAATAATGAGAAAAAAAAGAAAAGGAGTTTGTTACCTCATTTATATTGATGAAAATCACTCTAATCCTTACAATATATCTCCACACCGATTCTCTACTACCACATCTCAACAAGACTCTCCAATATCACATCTCAGCAAGCACTGCCTACTAGCTCATCTCAACAAACACTCTTCACTACGACATCTCAGCACAGACTGCCACGAGTTCTTAACAGGCACTGACTACTACGAGCTCTCGCCAAGCACTGTGTAGGCAGCTTAATAATACTCTTTGGCGCAGTGGCTCAGTGTAGCCACCTTTCATATGCCCCTCCTCCCCAGGCCAGAATTTGATGGTATTTTTGCCAGCATTGGTGGTGAAAATACCACCAAATTCGTCCACAAAAATACAGACAAAAATAAAAGATAATATTAATACCTAAATATCACATAATTAGTTAAAATTTTGGTTTTGCACTGACCTTTCAATAACCTAATATATAAAATACAGTAAGCAATTCAAATTCTTTTCATACATGTGACTTTACATAATAGTTCACACAATACACAAAAAATCAGTTTATACAAATGTTCACATAACCTGCTTTCCATGATTAGTTCCAGTAGTAGCACCCAGCGATGGTCAACAGGTGCAAACACCAGCAAGTGACATCATTTTAGTAAAAGCAGTTTCATCAGTGGCACCCAGTAAAGTTGAGCAGGTACACACAGCAACAAGTCACATTATTTCAGTAAAAAGCAGTCCATCAGTGGCACCCAGTAGTGTTGAGCAGGTACACACAGCAACAGGTGACATTATTTCAGTAGAAGCAGTTCATCAGTGGCACCCAGTAGTGTTGAGCAGGTACACACAGCAACAAGTGACATTATTTCAGTAGAAGCAGTTCATCAGTGGCACCCAGTAAAGTTGAGCAGGTGCAGACACCAACAAGTGACATTATGTCAGTAGAAGCAGTTCATTAGTGGCACCCAGTAATGTTGAGCAGGTACACACAGCAACAAGTGACATTATTTCAGTAGAAACAGTTCCATCTGTGGCACCCAGCAATGTTGAGGAGGTGCAGACACCAACAAGTGACTTCATTTCAGTAGAAGCAGTCCATCAGTGGCACCCAGCAATGTTCAGCAGGTGCAGACACCAACAAGTGACATCATTTCAGTAGAAGCAGTTCCATTAGTGGCACCCAGCAATGTTGAATAGGTGCAGACACCAACAAATGACATTATCTCAGTAGAAACAGTTCCATCTGTGGCACCCAGTAATGTTGAGGAGGTGCAGACACCAACAAGTGACATTATTTCAGTAGAAGCAGTTCCATCTGTGGCAACCAGTAATGTTGAGCAGGTGCACACAGCAACAAGTCACATTAGTCCAGTAGAAGCAGTTCATCCGTTGCACCCAGTAAAGTTGAGCAGGTACACACAGCAACAAGTCACATTTCTCAGCAGAAGCAGTTCCATTAGTGGCACCCAGCAATGTTGAGGAGGTGCAGACACCGACAAGTGACATCATTTCCATAGAAGTAGCTTCATCTGTGCACCCAGTAATGTTGAGCAGGTGCAGACACCAACAAGTGACTTCATTTCAGTAGAAGCAGTTCCATTAGTGGCACCCAGCAATGCTGAGTAGGTGCAGACAGCAACAAGTGACATTATTTCAGTAGAAGCAGTTCCATCTGTGGCACCCAGCAATGTTGAAGAGGTACACACAGCAACAAGTCACATTAGTTCAGTAGAAGCAGTTCCATTAGTGGCACCCAGCAATGTTGAAGAGGTACACACAGCAACAAGTCACATTAGTTCAGTAGAAGCAGTTCCATTAGTGGCACCCAG
Source organism: Schistocerca piceifrons (assembly GCF_021461385.2). NCBI lineage: Eukaryota > Metazoa > Arthropoda > Insecta > Orthoptera > Acrididae > Schistocerca > Schistocerca piceifrons. The sequence goes on from NC_060141.1 coordinate 194,245,735, forward strand.
CAATGTTGAAGAGGTACACACAGCAACAAGTCACATTAGTTCAGTAGAAGCAGTTCATCCGTTGCACCCAGTAAAGTTGAGCAGGTACACACAGCAACAAGTCACATTTCTCAGCAGAAGCAGTTCCATTAGTGGCACCCAGCAATGTTGAGGAGGTGCAGACACCGACAAGTGACATCATTTCCATAGAAGTAGCTCCATCTGTGCACCCAGTAATGTTGAGTAGGTGCAGACACCAACAAGTCACATTATTTCAGTAAAAGCAGTTCCATCTGTGGCACCCAGTAATGTTGAGTAGGTGCAGACACCAACAAGTGACATTATTTCAGTAGAAGCAGTTCCATCTGTGGCACCCAGCAATGTTGAGCAGGTGCAGACAGCAACAAGTGACATCATTTCAATAGAATCAGTTCCATTAGTGGCACTCAGCAACGTTGAATAGGTCCTGAGAGCAGTCCATAATATTCACTATCACTGATCACACTGTTCATCAAAGTTTATAAGCAGAAATTAAACATGTCCTAGTGGCACCAATCATGTAGAAAAAGTACAAGGAACAGTCCATAATATTTACTATCACTGATCACACAGTTCATCAGCAGCAACTAAACATTTCTAAGTGGCACCCATTATGTTGAAAAAGTGCAGGTAACAGTCCATAATATTCACCATCACTAATCAGACAGTTCGGGCATGAACAATAGTTTGAATACACATACAAATGCTTTTACACACTAAACATATAAATTCTAATAAACACACAAATGATATCAGATAATTGTCATATTAACTATTACAAATACTCAAATATCAGTAAACCTATAATATTTATGGGTGTCAGTGCAAGCCACTACATACAAATAAAATAATATTTAGGAGATAGGTGGGTAGGATTAGGAAAGGAAAACACACAAAACACACTCACTCATCTTTCATCCACATTAAGTACTACTGTGTAATTGAATAGTGTTAATTGTGTAAATGCATTTCTGTAAAAATTTGATGTTCATCATGTGTATCAAGTAGTAGTGGCAGCAATGTATAACAGTCAATAATAGTTAAGTCAATGTCATAGTCATCAGGTCAAGACCAATGTTTGCCAAGCCAAATCAAATGTACTGTTGCTGAACAACTGTCAGTGAGCCAAGATATGCAATTACTTCCTCTCTCCAAAAAAAAAAAAAAAAAAAAAAAAATAATATGTACTGCTTATTGATTTAACAAAGTGTGTGTAGACAATCTTCCTTCTACTTGTGTGTTCTAGTCTGCTAGCTTCATCCACCTTGTTCCATATAGACCAACAAAAAAAAAAAAAAAATGCACCTCACTTACTTTACCTCTTATCCACCAAAAGTCCAATAATCATCAGCATCACATAATCTCAATACTTCAATAATACCTCTTACATCGATACATATAAATCTTATCATCAATATCATTTACCTTACCTCTTGTCCACAAAAACTCCAATAATCATCAACTTCATATAATCTCAATAATACCTCAATAATACCTCATCAATACGTCGATACATATAAACCTTAGCACCAATATCATTTCACTTCCATAACAACTCTTTCCTCTAGTCAGTCTCCATGAATAAGTACAGATAAAATCCTAATGCAAACCTCATCATCCTATACAATCCGAAGACACATTGTCAACACACAACCTCTGTGTAATCCATCTGACCCAAATCTTCTACTCATTATGAATTATAAACAAGAGAAATGCATACATGACCTCTAACAGTCTTTAGTTCGAATGACTCTCAGTAATTAAGTACGATTACGGAGTGTGAATGATCCTAATATTTCACAGTGTGTCACTTGCTATTTCAATTGCTCACGAAGAATGCAGTGTAATAATTGTTAATGGTCTAAACCTAGTATTGGTATGTGATGTCGTTAGCTTCCTTCCTATTAGCATAAATTTATACAGCTTCCATAAAACCTCCAGCTCATGTGACTTCTATGAAGTTTCTTGTACTAATGTCGTTTATGTCGAATTATAGCAGTTCATATTCCTATCTTAAAAATATAAGGCACTGAGCGTAAGCAAAACATGCAATAGCGAGTAAATATACCAGTAGAGAACAGAATGTCAACAAGTGGATGCAGCACAAATCCTACAACGAGGCTCTGCCAAGCGAACAATCTATAATTAATACAATAGTGTGACCTACACTCTATGTTCGTACACAGTATATCAGCATTTCTATATACCAAATTAAAGAGTAGTTATGACAACAAAACAGAAATGTGTAAATACGCAATCCATAACCAAGGCAGCAAATATGTTATCTAACATAATAAACAGGTCATTAGCATCATATCAGCATAAGCAAATAAATGTTCATATGTAATCTTAATAAGTAAACATGAAGGCGCAAGCAGATAAATGACAAAGTGTAACCTACATACATAACCACAGTCAGCACAATTAATCAGGTGACAATTATAATTTAAATAAATAAGCACAGCAGGCACATAACAAAAAAATAACGTGACATCAGTGAAAAAGCATGGCAGCCAAGCGATGCATAATATACACAAGTTACAACCCAGTTCATTAATAATCATTGTCAAAATCAGTTCATGTACGCAAGCACGTCGCTTCACACGTAAATTCATAGAACATGAAATTTAGCACAAAGTCTGAATCACGTAATTGCGAGCAGCAAATTACGTCTAAAGTACGCACCTAAGTGGAAATACGTTACCTGAAAAATGAACTCAATTAATAGTTACCTTTTTAGTTTATTACTTTCTTCTTCGAAATGACATTCTTCCTGAAATTTTCTCGGTAGCAAGTCGTCTTAACGTCGGACACGCACAGAATTTACCTGAAGTTCTTAAATATTTTATACAACCGTATCCTGAAAAATACTGAATGTTAATAACATAATTCATCAAGTCACTATAGCTTTATACTGAATTTAGTCGGAGAAATTAGACTGTGTATTTGTTTATGGCTGTCAGTGCATTCGCACTGAGCGCTCGATCAGCTGTAGGCGCGTGACGTAGGAAGTAATTGTTTGCGGTCAACGACTGCCTTGTGCGGCGCGCAGACTTGACTGTTGCTTTGAGTATGTGCCGCCGCCAAAACACAGCGCGGTATCCTTGTATTCTCTGCATGTTTACATGTAGCTTAGAGCGTCGTGATTTAAGAGTTTCTACTTCAACAGTGTTATCATGAATAATTTTGCGAATTCTATATGGACCGTTATAAAGCAGAAAAAATTTGCGACACAAGCCCTTTCCTTTGTGAGACAAACGATGAGACTTCATTAATACCTTTTGACCAACTGACAAGATTTTTAAACGACCAGGACGTTTAGCTGATTTCTCTCTTCTAGCAGCCGCAGATGCAATATTTTGCAGAGCCAGGTTCACAACTTCAGAATGCCGCAGTTTCCGTGAAGGCGGAAAAGGAACGACTTCAGAAATGCGATTTGTCGGTGCTTTGTTTTTTAATATCAGTTTGGCGGTAAAGAAGTTGAATCATTAGGAGGTTCATTCAGAATGTTTTGAAAAATATGAAGATACTGATCCCCAGTTCTGTGATTCTGGTGACAATAAAGACGACACAATTCATTGATTTCCTTCATCCATCTCTCTGAAGCGTTAGATTGAGGGTGAAAAAGTGAAATGAAAATTGGTTTAATTTTACGACGCCGTAGAGTACGAAGCCAAATTTTAGAACGAAACTGTGATCCATTATCTGATATAACCTTATCAATATGACCAACTTCTTTAAGAAAATGTTTGATGAAAGCATTAGATACTGAACGAGCTGTTGCTTTGCGTAAAGGTGTAAAACACACATATTTTGATGTCAGTTCCACTGCTACGAAAATGTACGCAAAACCATTAGTAGAACGAACCACTGGACCGAACAAATCAACTGCAGCCATGTCCTTTAATTTCGCTGGAATGATAGGAAACAACGGTGCTCTGTGAGAAATTGTTGGCGGCTTAGCCTTTTGACATAATTTGCATTTGGCCAGAACAGATCGAATACGTTTTTCCATATTACTGAAGTAGCAATTTTCCCATAATTTATGAAAGCATTTTCTGAGACCAAAGTGTGCATAACTGAAATGCGTGTACCAAATCAACTTATTAACCCACTCATCAGGAATACAAACTAACCAAACAGAGTTGTCGACCGATTTTCGTTTAAAAAGAACTTTCCAGATAGATCGCAAAAACGAGGTGTGGCCAAATCGTCCAATCTAACAAAGCGTCTAAGAAAATTACAGACACCAAGGAAACTACGAACGTCACGTTTTGTGGTAGGAACAGCATAATTACGAATAGCGTCTAGTTTCTCTGGATCAGGAAGAATACCTTCTATAGAAATAATGTGACCGAGAAATTTCACCTGAGAACGACCAAATTCAGATTTTTCCAAGTTCTCTGTAATGCCAACTCTTGCAAAAATACGTAATAATGAATCCAAAATTTTGTTATGCTCACTCCAAGAACGTTTAGCAATAAGAATATCGTCAACATATGAAGTAATATTGTCACGAAGATAAACAGGTAAAATTTCGTTTAAACTACGAATGAATGCTGCTGAAGGTACAGTAAATCCACATGGTAATTTCCGAAATCACTTTTGGGTAAATAGTCATATCCAGTTATTGTTTACCTACTCTCTAGATAGATTGATAGTCGAAGAGTTGTTTTAACAGATGCAAAGAATAGTAAAAGAGTAGGCAGCGGTGCAGAAAACTAAAAGGAAAATAGCACCACTACAGCTCGGGGCCCTATGCTCGCTATGGCACATATTCACTTAGAGTAGTGAATCCCCTGAGGACTGATTGATAGTCGAAGAGTTGTTTTGACAGATGAAAAGAATAGTAAAAGAGTAGGCAGCGGTGCAGAAAACTAAAAGGGAAATAGCACCACTACAGCTCGGGGCCCTATGCACGCTACGGCACATTTTCACTAGTGTAGTGAATCCCCTGAGGACCTTAATAGCCGCACATAATTTCCAGTTTGTGTCTTAGTGGCAAATTTGGCGGAAGTGCGTACATAAATTGATCTAACCATGCACATGGATGTATGTCATTCTTAGAATTGCGAAATATCTTAATCTTCCGAACAGTTAAGAAGTGTTTATAGTCAATGTTTTCGCCTCGTGGCGACAAAGACCTACCGCGTCTGTCCCAGTCACAATGACGATTATTGTTAAATTCACGCGCCTGGCGCTCTCTTGTTGCACCACGTAAATGAAACAAATTATTTTCTTCAAACCCTTCTGCTAAACTAACACTTGTCAATTTATCTGAGATCTCTTCAACTCTTTCCGATGAGTCACTTAATTGTTCTTTCTGTTTATTTACGTCTTCTGTAAATGTCGCAACTCGGGTTTCGGTGTTGTCACATTTAGTAGTTAACTGTTCACACTGTTGCGTTAAGTTATTTATTCTGTCATTTGGTACGGATTCCTCGATTCTCTCAAATATTTCTTCCTTTTCTGAAAATTTCTGTACTATCACGCGATCTCTTTCTTCCTGTTCTCTGTCCTGTTCCTCTTGTCTAATTTCTATTGAAATTAAACTATTATTGTGAGCATTCAAAATCGGTTGTACTTCTTCTCTACTTTCTTTCTTTGATTCATCTTTCATGTTTTTGAAACAAGTCCCTATTCGTGAGTCTAACCGTGTTGTCATTGCTTTCATCTCGATTTTAATTGTTCCTATCTCTGTTTTAAATTCAGATCGTAACTGTGATCCCAGTGAGTCTAATGAGACTAACCGTGTTTCCATTGTTTCCCTATATGTTTTAATTTCAGATCTCAAAGTTCCCATCTCAGTTTCAATTGTTCCTATACCTGTTTCAATTGTTCCTATTTGTGATCCCAAATTTAATATTGCACTCATTAACTGCTCCATTTCTTCTGTCGTTAACCACGTAATCTGTGAATTTTCTGATTGAGAAAAATTTTGAACTGTTTCCGGACTATTTTCCCTGCTTATTAAATTGTTTTCAACACCATTATTCATCATACTGTTGTCCTGTGTTGGCGAGTTCGCCATGTCAACAATTTCGTTATTCTGACTATTCATCATTTTTGCCTGTTTCATTGACCGCGTAATCATTTACAAAACATAAAAAATTCGTCACTGTACGAAAATTACACACAATGACTCTTTATCTCCAACAATACCATTTACACGAAATGTTTCCTTCAAACACGATTAACGAACAATTGAAATAATTGCACTAATTTGTCAAACGCGTATACAAGACAACAAATCAAATTCTGAGAAAAAATACCATTAGAAGAATGACAATTACCAAATCTACACATGCAAAATAGACTACAATTACTAAACTACAAATTACTACAACAATACTACTGTCTACTATTTTTACAATCAGAAGAATTCCAAGGGACGATCCGAAGTAGGGTCGCCACGTGCATGGGGGCTTAATTATTATTAAATTTGAAAATCTTTTTTTTCATTTTTGGTGGCTGTCTGTCCGATTACGCAGGTCTCGTAAACGGTTGGCTCTGACTAGTTTTTGTCCGCAATCTGACTGCATGGAACAAGAACAAAGAATGAAATGAAAATTTTCGTTAATACAATTAATTAAGTCCCCAGCAACTATAAAATCTACGAATCCAACAAAGCACAAGTGTAGCTGTTCTGTGTGTGGAAGTGTGATTCAACGTACACATCTGGCACGGTTCTTCTTCACTAAGACAAGAAATTTTAAATATCATTTATACTGAAGTAATTACAAAAATAGAAATACTATAACTGCGTAAGGAAAGCAGAATTACACTCTAATACAAGAACACAAGCCACATGCTTTGTTGACTGAACCTGTAATGCTGCATTATTTAAGACATTGAGATAATAAAAAGAAAAGGAAAAATTTTTTCTTTTACCTTCATATATTGACCAAAATCACTCTCATCATTACAATATATCTCCACACCGATTCGCTATTACCACATCTCAACAAGAACTCTCCACCACGACCTCTCGACAAGCACTCTTCACTACGACATCTCAGCAAGCACTTTTCACTAGCACATCTCAACAAGCACTGACTACTACGAGTTCTCCCCAAGCACTGCCAGTGGAGGCGGCTGAATAATACTCTTTGGCGCAATCTCTGGCGCTGTGGCTCAGTGTAGCCACCTTTCAACGTCCACGTTGATTCACACTACCAGTTTTTATGTAGCGAATCATTGATTTGTTAGACACACTTGGTTTAGGAAAAGCTACCCTAAAGGCTGACATTTTAAGAAAGATAGTGATCTGAAGTAACTTTCAAGAATGAACAAACGTTCAGCCTGGGAAAGACGAATGTTCATTCGCAGCACAGCTGGCTCAACACTGAGACCAAAAGGGCGGGGAACTGCTTGGATATCTTCTTCAGTATGTCTCCTACAAGGTCATCCGTTGCCACCAGCAGGAAACACAGTGTTCCACCACAATATTTCATGTTTTTGAGTTCAGGGTTACGTCACTTCTGACTCACCTTGTACTTTCTACCAATTCTGTATCTAGAAAGGAAGGTGACGAAAAAAAAATAATGTCCAGTTACAAATCGTAATCTATAGATGATAATTCCGTATGTCTGCCCCGCAAGGATCAGAACATGGATTTCCGAAAAAATGTTGCATATCAAAATCATTCGAAACTTCTCAACAGTTTTGCACGCTGTATAAAAAGAGCAGCCAGAGGGACGTCTTGTAGCAATCGAATGGTCCACGCGTGTGCTGCAGGTTCATAGTGTCTAACAGGAACAAAATTTCGGCAGCCTAATACGTCGCCGTTCACTGAGCTGCTCAGACTAAAGCCGTAGTCCTGATAATATTGTCCCTGGTGAGTATTTCGATGGCCTCACTAACTACCTGTCCCAGTATTTCGACATTTGTGCTAAAATCGTGATGCGTTCGTATTTTATCACTCGGATAAATAGTGCTCTACGGCCGCCGAATTCTTAGCATATGTTAGACGAATGTGACGCTGCTGTTCTCAGCTGCGATCTTCGAAGATGCACACTGCTTGTCCAACATGTTGTTGTTGTTGTTGTTGTCTTCAGTCCTTAGACTGGTTTGTTGCAACTCTCCATGCCACTCTATCCTGTGCAGGCTTCTTCATCTCCCAGTACTTACTGCAACCTACATCCTTCTGAATCTACTTAGTGTATTCATCTCTTGGTCTCCCTCTACGAATTTTACCCTTCATGCTGCTCTCCAATGCTAAATTTGTGATCTCTTGATGCCTCAGAACATGTCCTACCAACCGGTCCCTTCTAGTCAAGTTGTGCCACAAACTCCTATTCTCCCCAATTCTGTTCAATACCTCCTCATTAGTTATGTGATCTACCCATCTAATCTTCAGCATTCTTCTGTAGCACCACATTTCGAAAGCTTCTATTCTCTTCTTGTTCAAACTATTTATCGTCCACGTTTCACTCCCATACATGGCTGCACTCCATACAAATACTTTCAGAAACGACTTCCTGACACTTAAATCTATACTCGATGTTAACAAATTTCTCTTCTTCAGAAACGCTTTCTTTGCCATTGCCAGTCTACATTTTATATCCTCTCTACTTCGACCATCATCAGTTATTTTGCTCCCCAAATAGCAAAACTCCTTTACTACTTTAAGTGTCTCATTACCTAATCTAATTCCCTCAGCTTCACCCGACATAATTCGACCACATTCCATTACCCTCGTTTTGCTTTTGTTGATGTTCATCTTATATCCTCCTTTCAAGACACTGTCCATTCCATTCAACTGCTCTTCCAAGTCCTCTGCTGTCTCTGACAGAATTACAATGTCATCGGCGAACCTCAACGTTTTTATTTCTTCTCCATAGACTTTAATACCTACTCCAAATTTTTCTTTTCTTTCCTTTACTGCTTGCTCAATATACAGATTGAGTAACATCGGGGAGAGGCTGCAACCCTGTCTCACTCCCTTCCCAATCGCTGCTTCCCTTTCATGCCCCTCGACTCTTATAACTGCCATCTGGTTTATGTACAAATCGTAAATAGCCTTTCGCTCCCTGTATTTTACCCCTGCCACCTTTAGAATTTGAAAGAGAGTATGCCAGTCAACATTGTCAAAAGCTTTCTCTAAGTCTACAAATGCTAGAAATGTAGGTTTGCCTTTCCTTTATCTATTTTCTAAAATAAGTCGTAGGGTCATTATTGCCTCACGTGTTCCAACATTTCTGCGGAATCCAAAGTGATCTTCGCCGAGGTCGGCTTCTACATGTTTTTCCATTCGCTTGTAAAGAATTCGCGTTAGTATTTTGCAGCTTTGACTTATTAAACTGATAGTTCGGTAATTTTCACATCTGTCAACACCTGCTTTCTTTGGGATTGGAATTACTATATTCTTCTTGAAGTCTGAGGGAATTTCGCCTGTCTCATACATCTTGCTCACCAGATGGTAGAGTTTTGTCAGGACTGGCTCTCCCAAGGCCGTCAATAGTTCCAATGGAATGTTGTCTACTTCCGGGGCCTTGTTTCGACTCAGTCTTTCAGTACTCTGCCAAACTCTTCACGCAGTATCGTATCTCCGATTTCATCTTCATCTACATCCTCTTCCATTTCCATAATATTGTCCTCAAGCACATCGCCCTTGTATAGACCCTGTATATACTCTTTCCATCTTCCTGCTTTCCCTTCTTTGCTTAGAACTGGATTTCCATCTGAGCTCTTGATATTCAAACAAGCGGCTCTCTTTTCTCCAAAGGTCTCCTTCATTTTCCTGTAGGCAGTATCTATCTCACCCCTAGTGAGATAAGCCTCTACATCCTTACATTTGCCCTCCAGCCATCCCTGCTCAGCCATTTTGCTTTTCCTGTCGATCTCATTTTTGAGACGTTTTCATTCCTTCTTGCCTGCTTCATGTACTGCATTTTTATATTTTCTCCTTTCATCAATTAAATTCAATTTTTCTTCTGTTACCCAAGGATTTCTACAAGCCCTCGTCTTTTTACCTACTTGATCCTCTGCTGCCTTCACTACTTCATCCCTCAGAGCGACCCATTCTTCTTCTACTGTATTTCTTTCCCCCATTCCTGTCAATTGTTCCCTTACGCTCTCCCTGAAATTCTGTAAAACCTCTGGTTTAGTCAGTTTATCCAGGTCCCATCTCTTTAAATTCCCACGTTTTGCAGTTTCTACAGTTTTAATCTACAGTTCATAACCAATAGATTGTGGTCAGAGTCCACATCTGCCCCTGGAAATGTCTTACAATTTAAAACCTGGTTCCTAAATCTCTGTCTTACCATTATATAATCTATCTGATACCTTCTAATATCTCCAGGATTCTTCCATTTATACAACTTTATTTTATGATTCTTGAACCAAGTGTTAGCTATGATTAAGTTATGCTCTGTGCAAAATTCTACCAGACGACTTCCTCTTTCATTTCTCTCCCCCAATCCATATTCACCTATTACGTTTCCTTCTTTCCCTTTTCCTACTGACGAATTCCAGTCACCCATGACTATTAAATTTTCATCTCCCTTCACTACCTGAATAATTTCTTTTATCTCATCATACATTTCATCAATTTCTTCATCATCTGCAGAGCTAGTTGGCATATAAACTTGTACTACTGTAGTAGGCATAGGCTTCGTGTCTATCTTGGCCACAATAATGCGTTCACTATGCTGTTGGTAGTAGCTTACCCGCACTCCTAGTTTTTTATTCATTATTAAACCTACTCCTGCATTACCCCTATTTGATTTTGTATTTATAACCCTGTATTCACGTTACCAAAAGTCTAGTTCCTCCTGCCACCGAACTTCACTAAATCCCACTATATCTAACTTCAGCCTATCCATTTCCTTTTTTAAATTTTCTAACCTACCTGCCCGATAAAGGGATCTGACATTCCACGCTGCGATCCTTTCGAACGCCAGTTTTCTTTCTCCTGATAACGACGTCCTCTTGAGTAGTCCCCGCCTGGAGATCCGAATGGGGGACTATTTTACCTCCGGAATATTTTACCCAAGAGGACGCCATCATCATTTAACCATACAGTAAAGCTGCATGCCCTCGGGAAAAATTACGGCTGTAGTTTCCCCTTGCTTTCAGCCGTTCGCAGTACCAGCACAGCAAGGCCGTTTTGGTTAGTGTTGCAAGGCCAGATCAGTCAATCATCCAGACAGTTGCCCCTGCAACTACTGAAAAGGCTGCTGCCCCTCTTCAGGAACCACACGTTTGTCCAACATACGGTTTGCCATACTGGAACGGAATCTAATATACCCTGGCCTTCTTTGGCTATCCCAAGAGTGCCTATACTATATTGGGCAGGTTGCACACAGTTATTACTCTGTGCTTTTTGAGAATTCGCTGAATTTTCTCCGATAACGCACCAGCGTATGGTAAAAAAGGTTGTTGTGTCTCTTTCATTGTAGTTTTGTCAGCTTCCGCTGGTTATATTGTGGTAGTTGGGCACAGAGCGGGCCTAATCAGTCAGTCCAAGTAACCGTTTTTCCGGAATACCTTTCAGAGGTGTTCCAGTTTCCGGGCGAGACTTTGCGTGCATATGCACTAGTGTATTGAGCACCCCACTCTGCTGCGCAGGTGGTGGCAGGCTGGCAGTTGTCTACGTGGAGGTACAGGATGGTGCGTGTTTCCCCCCCCCCCCCCCCCCACCCCCCCCTCACCCTCAATGTGAACTGTGACAAGACGTTCCATTCACTCTTCTCTTGAGCATGACGTCTAGAAATGATATTCTTCATTTGTCTGGATCTCCATAGTGTATATGTTGTTGGGATGTAAGGACCTTAGATGTGCGAACATGTCAAGGATTTTGTCTCCTCCAGGGGGCCAGATAACGAACGTGTCGTCCACATAAAGAAAAATGGAGTAGTGTTCCGCGTGAATGACTTCTTTCACGAATATGTCGCCTGTGTACATACATATACAGGGTGAACATTAACGAAACCGACAAACTGATCGGACAGATTTATGCCTGGAGATGGATGGAACAAGGTCATATGAACATGTGTCCGGAAATGGACGGTATGCGCGCAACGACAGCAAACCGTCCCGGATCTCAATACAAAGCTGCATCACATCCACATCAGTTCAAAGTGCGAATGCAATGTGAGTGTTCACACTTCGCATCATGGATTGCTGCACTCTTTCGCACATTCCGGCATCTCTCTGAATAGCGTCATAGGCGTCGTGAGCAGGCTGTCGAAGGGTTGGAATATCAGGAAATAGTTCAGTATTCACAACGTTTTTCAGATGTCCCCAGAGTTAAACATCTAGGCAGTTTAAGACCCGTGATCTAACAGGTCATGATACAGGGCTCCCGTTTCCTGCCCAGTGTCCGGGGAAGATGTTGAGGTATCAGCGAACTGTAATGATGAAGTGGGGTGGTGCTCCGTCATACAGAAACCACATGACCCGTCGTAATGCAAAAGGTACTTTCTCAAGCAGAGTATTCCGCAGGAAGTCCAGGTATGTTCCTCCGTAGAAGCATTATAGAGTAATAACCAGGCCAACTATGTTGCCGCCAAGAATCTCTGCCTACACATTGATGCTGAACCGATGCTAATGAGACGCCTGAACCATTCCCCGTGGATTGTCAATAGCCCACAGTTAACAGTTATGCAGACTGATGATACCAGGTCTGGCAAAGGTTGTTTCGTTCCTAAAGAGGACTGATAACAGAAACCCCGCAATTTGTGACGGTTTGGTATAGAAACCATCGACAAAATCCTTCCCGTAGAAGTAAATCCACTGCTGATAATACTTGCACTTGTTGCATGTGATGGGGATAGTAGTGGTTGTCATGCAGGATATACATAATTGTTCTTTGGCTTACACCGTTGACGGGTCACTTGCCTGGAGCTTGTACTAGAGTTCTGTTCAGTATCCTATGGAACCTGGTCCTCCAAATCTGGTGTACGCACAGCACTCTCCTCCCTTCACGTTCGTCTGACTGAACGATCCGTGAGTACACAGATGCCCAGACAGGAGTTGAAATGTTGTGTGATGTGCTTCATCTGTCGGAGGGCATTTGTTTCGATTTGCCGCGCTGCCTCTGTACCGTTTCTGTCTGCCTGGCTGTACACAAACACAATCTCGGCTTATTCCATACATGAATATCGGACAATTTGTGTTGCTTACAGTATGCTGCGTCTATTATACAGCCGGCAACACACAAGAAACACACGGCACGTGGTCACAGAATGTTTCATTCGTCAGCGCCATCTACCGTGATAACGCTGTATTTCCGTTTTTAGGGTCTTTTTTCCTCCATTTCAGTCAGGAATCCGTCCACGCAGATTGTCAGTTTTATTAACGGAAAGTGATCCTTACAGTGTTTCTCTACAGATGGCGATCTTGTGCAGTCTGGATCCAGTTCTCATGGTTACCCAGCAATTCTGCAACTCATCCTCCCATCACTTCTTTGGTCTTCTATTTAGACAGGTTCCATCAGGTTTACCCATAAGCACAGCTTTAGCTCGGCAGGTGCCTGGTCTCCTTGCAATTTGCCCTGCCAGACTTATTCTCCGCAGTTTCATTTTCTGTACGATGTTTGGTTGTTTCATCACTTCATACAGCTCCTGGTTCTTTCTACGTCTACAGCTGTTCTCTTCGCGGATTGGTCTAAAGACCTTCCTTGTGATTTTCAATTCAAAAGTCAACAGACCCTCTCCATGTTTTTGTGGTGTTTGAGGCTTCTGTCCCATATAACATCCAGATTTGTCTTACGGCGTTACAGGCTTTCAGTCACATCTGAATCGACAGAGGTTTCTTTTTTTTTTTTTCACTCTGATGCCCGCTTCAATTGATACTACGTTGATCAATTTCTTGTTTTAGGTTATCATGCCTGCTGAACCAGGTCTAAGGTATTTAAAGTTTTCCAGTCTGTCTATGTTCCAGATTCCTACCTGTAATGGGGTGTTATTAGGGGATTATCTGGCTACTACTACCTTTCCAGTCTTCTCAGTACAGTATTATTGGTATTCTTTGCTAAATCCCCTGCAATTTCTACCTCCACTGTTCTGACTGGGCTATGGCTGCTGTATAGTATGTATACCCCAATAACTGTGTTCTTTCGTGTAGATTCACCCCTTAATCGTCTTCTCTTTTTATTTCCTGAATCACTTTCTCCAAGACCAAATTAAAAAGCAGTGGTGAAATGGTATCATCTTGCCTCCTTGTTCAGCTTCGCCTGGTATTTCACCTCGGCTTGTGTCTCAGTAGTAAACACCTTCACCACCTTAATTAACTTCCTTGGTATGTCTAGCTCCCTCGGAGCTTTGTACATACTTAATTTGTGCATATTATAGTTAACCTTCGAGAAATCAACAAATGATACGAGAAACCGAATACATAGATTCCCAGCACTTCACCCAGATTTGTCTCACGGTGAAAATTTGATCCACAGTTCATCTTCCTGTCCGAAAACATGCCTCGTACTATCCAACAATATCTTCAGCAAAAGGTTACTGAAGTATTTCACCTCCTGCGTTCAATATCTCTGCCTTTATCTTATATTTTACTGGTGGCCGATTATTCCTCAGTCTATTAAACACTCTGTCTACGTCCTGTCGAGTCACTCCAACTTCTTCTTCCTCTTCATCCTCTGCAATTTTTTGCTTTCGGCAAGACATTTTCAGGATCTTCATCATTCAGTAGCCCCTCAAAATATTCATTCCTCCTGATCACAATCCATTCCTTGTCTGTTAGCATATTTTCATCCCTATCATTAATTAAAGCCTCATTTCTTTGACTGTTCCTCACATGTTCCCTATGAAACATTTCTCTGATGTCAAATATCGTATTTGCTTTCTCTGGTTCATTAATCAATTTGTTCATGAATTTTCTTTTCTCTGTCCTCAGAATCCTGTTTATTTCCCTTTTATGTTCTTGGCTGCTTCCTGCTTGACACCTTGAGGTGTCGGTATTTTGCTGGATATAAGTGACGTTCGTGCACGATATTTTGACAACGTGACTCGTCTTTAGCCGGCCGGGGTGGCCGAGCGGTTCTAGGCGCTGCAGTATGGAACCGCGCGACCGCTACGGTCGCAGGTTCGAATCCTGCCTCGGACATGGATGTGTGTGATGTCCTTAGGTTAGTTAGGTTTAAGTAGTTCTAAGTTCTAGGGGCCTGATGACCTCAGATGTTAAGTCCCATAGTGCTCAGAGCCATTTGAACTCGTCTTCATCAGGTGCTAGTTGAGACTGCTCGTCGAATTGAACGGGTCTAGTATTTAATACCTACGGCCTTTTCTCTTCATGATCGGGTCGAGGCGTTCCGTCCAGTCGTTCCGCTTGCAGTCCTCTCCGTCTAGCGTCGGCCATTGGAGTCCTCTCTTTGGCCGGTGCACCTGTCCGCGTTCTGTCGTTCCGTTTCTGGCTCGGTGCTGTTCCAGGTGTTCCCTGAGCAGTCCGCACCCGCTAGAAGCGTCCTGCGACCTTCCATCTTCGGTCCGATACGCCTGGTGCTCTTGCGTTCGTTGCCTCTGTCCACAGCCTCATTTCTTGTTTTTATGGAGTTCTGCTTCTGCGCCCATTCCGTTTTCAGGAACTCCAATGCAAGATCCGAGGCTCTATTGAGTTGGAACTCAGTGTCACAATTCGTGAATTTTTCCGTCTCTCTGTAGACTCTGTTGCAGCACCGTCTGGCGGTCTGTGCAAGAATAGTCGTTTCATTGTGGTTCGTTTCATTATGCCTCTGCCAGGCACTTGAATGTGATTTGCAGAGTAACATATGTAGATGTAGACGTGGAATGACTGTGTTCGGAACAGTACTCTGCAATGACATTTACTTGTCCGTCTCAATCGAGTGTGCCCGTGATGTTCTATGCACCTAATTTGCAGTGTCCTAGTTGTTTGGCCTATGCACACATGTCACATTGGCAAGGTATATTATAAATTCCTGGTTTTTGTAGTCCCAGTTCATCTTTCACATTCCCCAGTAGTCCTTAGATTTTGGCAGGTGGACAGGACAATCATATGATGTTACGCTGGTTTTGGCCAAAATAGCTCTTGCATAGTGCAGATGCATCACAGTCTTTGCTTTATCTTGCTCTTCTTCTAAATCGTGTGTCGGAG
Organism: Schistocerca piceifrons; assembly: GCF_021461385.2. Classification (NCBI taxonomy): domain Eukaryota; kingdom Metazoa; phylum Arthropoda; class Insecta; order Orthoptera; family Acrididae; genus Schistocerca; species Schistocerca piceifrons. Next base: position 194,261,818 of record NC_060141.1, read on the forward strand.
AGGTTGGTTGAAGAGCCTTCTGAATCTGTTTGGCCATATATCGATTCTGGCAGAACACCGATTGTAGATTATGTACTTCTGCTGCCAAACTCTCTGGGTCTAACAAGATGTGTGCCCTGTGGACTAATGTCTTCAGTTCTCCATTCTTCTGCGCTAGATGGTGACAGCTGCTGGCTTGCATGGTTAAATAAGTGTGTGTAACTTTTTTGATGTACACTTTGGGTAAACGTCCCATCTGTTCCCCTTTCGATAAGTACATCCAGAAATGGCAAATGGCCATCATTTTCTAGCTCTACGGTAAACTTAAAGTTTGAATGGTGTGTGTCAAGATGTTCTAGAAACTCAGTGAGCCTCTCCATACCAAGAGGGCAGATCAAACAGGTTTTATCCACATACCTGAAGAAGCACCTGGGTTTTCATCTAGGCACCTGCAACGCCTCCTCTTCAACTTTCTCCATAAACATATTGGCAACTACTAGAGACAAAGGGCCATCCACAATTATAGCTTCTGTCTCGTCGTAATACTGATACCGTATACAGACAGTAAATTGCAGTCAGTGTATATTCTATGCCAGAACAGGCCTAAAAGAGCGTCGTCAAATTTCTCTGCAATCTATTCCAATGAGTCTTTCATTGAAACAATAGTGAACGAGGATACCACATTAGAACTGTCCAATACATCAGATACTGCGATATGTAATTGCTTGAGACGTTGCAAGAAGTCCTCCAAGTTGTAGATGTGATGAATACACTTCCCCACATACGGGAAAAGCAATTTCTTCAAATACTTGGCTGTCGGGTAAGTTTATGTGCTAGTATTGCTGACAAGTTTGTGCAGTGGCACGCACTCTGTGTACTTTCGGCAGCCCTTGTGTCAATTGTAGTTGTTCACTGACCTTGTCAGGCATGCCAGTTTCCTTCAAGAGAACCCTCGCCTGTTTTCCCACATTGTCCATAGGGTCACATTCCAAAATTCGGTATGCAGTTTCCTCCACTTTTTCATTATAATGAGTCTTCTGTAGAACGACTGTGGAATTCCCTTTTTCTGCTGGCAACATCAGGATGCTACTGTCTTCCCAGAGCTCCTTGAGTGCAAGCCTCTCAGCATTTGAGGTGCCTTACTATGGAGGATTTGTCTTAGTGAGGGCCCTGCGGGGCTCCCGGCGAATTTCTTCTGCCACATTTGTTGGGAATGTGTTGGCTACTTACTCCATAGCACTGATGTAACTTGAAATGGGGAAAGAGTCGTTGCGAAGTAGGTAACCCCGCTGAGTACCTTCAAAGTGGCGTCATCAAAATGCTTACCACTTAGGATTATCACAGAGCGAGTGTTCTCCATCTGCTGTGCTTTGTTATTCATGTGGGCAAACTTCGCAGTCTGGCATGCTGAGGCATTCTTCTTGGCGCATTCTTCTAAAGACCAACAGGCATTGTCCAACCTGCCCCAATCTTCAGCTGCTAAGGAGGCTGTCATGTACAGGCGAAGGTGTACAAGCTCTCTGGTCTCACATCTAGTCTGTGGCATATATCTCGAATTCTCTCTCTCCTTCTCGTCTAATGTTTTATCTTTTTCTCCGCTCTGGAGTTGATGTGATGCTTAGTTCTGGCGAAAACTAGTACTATGTCTCCACCTCACCAGGAAACCAAGAGATCTTAGCATACTTTCTTTTCTCTGTCGAAGCTTTTCCAGATATTTTGGTACATCTCTTCCCCAAAGAGTTTCTTGATAACATTCTCCAGACTTTCCCAGAAATCTGTCGATATCGTGAGGTGACATCTATGACCAATGTTTCAACACTATGACTCCTTATCTTCATCAGGTGCTAGCTGAGACTGTTCGTCGAGTGGAACATGTCCAGTATTTATACCTACCGTCTTCTACCTCCATGGTCTGTAGCCCTGTCTTTAGGCATCCCCTCTTCGACCCGGTACGGCCGTCAGCGCTGGAGTTCCGTTTTCGGTCTGGTGCTGTTCCAGGCGTTCCCTCAGCGGTCCACTCTCGCTCGAAACGTTCTTAGGCGTTCCCTCTTTGATCGGGTACACCGATCTGGTGATAGCATTCCGTTTTCGGTCGGGTGTAGTTCTAGGTGTTCCGTTTTGCGTTCTGCTCCCGTTACAAGAGCCTGGTACTCTGTCTGGGGTTCTTTCCCCATGACCACAAACTCAGTTGTTTTTTGTGGAGTTCTGCTGCTGCCCCCATTGCGTTTTCAGAAACTTTAGGGTAGGACCCCACGCTCTAATGACTTGGTCCCCACTGCCACGACTGATGAGGTTCCCCGGTAGTGGGGTTGCCACTGCTGCTCCTGAGCTGGCAGAATTTGTCATCAGGGTTTTGTCCCCTAGCAGGATAGGTTTCATTACACCTCAAGAGCTCACTCTGTTCTGTGGAATGGAAAGTACTAGATGTAAAAATAGTGACGCAAAGTTGGACCTGCTGCTATCTGCGCTATTACCTGTATAAAATCTCTCAGCTTCACTGGTTGTCATGCTTCATTACCGAAATACTGTGCTCGCTGGACATTATGAACCGGCAGTACACCTGCAGTCTGTTCGATCAATTAAGACATCAAGAGGAACTGAAGACTCACATCTTGCAGCAGGTCTTCCAGTATCCAGCTGAAATCTTACCGTGTTTTCCATTGGTCATTCTCGTGATAGTTTGTTCCAATGTAGAACATATGAACTTGTTCACAAGAGTTTTTTTTTGTACTCATTTCATCACTTTCTGAATATTAATATGGAATGAAATCCTGATTTTAGGTTATTTAATATGTACAAAAGCATCGTACACTGTAGTTTTATTTATTCAAGTTTTTTTTGGATTAAAAAAAGGTCTTTACAATTCATCTTTATGTTCTCCCCATTACAGCATTAGACTACTGCTTGAAATCCTCCACAAATCCCATGACCCCTCGGTTAATCTAGCAGCACAGGCAAGTTAATATCCTATTGAAATATATTTATCTAGGCGACACTAAATTTCGCGAGACAGAATCTAGATCGGACCAAGGAACATTTCAGTCTGCCATCAATCAGTCTTTACCTCTCAATGATGATGTGAAGTTTCGCCAGGAACGACAAGTTGTTCGGATTCCACGTTAAACTGTAGGTACCCTTTCGCTGGTAGAATTATCGGGAAAGGTTGTGGATATGCAGATCGCCGAATTGGCGTCCAATTAGGAGATTTGCAATAGTCTGTTGAGCTACCCCGACTATAGTGTCTAGATGACGATCGACACAACCGGGCCTGCGTATTTTCCGAATTTTTATCAGCAGGGACAGCCAATCTGCATTAAATATCCGAAACGTATTAGGTGGTCACTTTGATGTGAATCTTTGTTTTCTGCAACTTGGAAAATACCATAATGGAGGAGAGCATCTTTGAGGCAAGGTAGCAATAAACTGTCTTTAAGTATCTTCATTTTACGAGTGATTGTTGGAAAGCCGTACAGGGCAAATGGGCTTAGTATGCACATTTCAGAAATGGCTAACGCACCGCTGTTTCGCGTTCCTCTCGCTCCTGACTTTCTATTTTGATTTTCTACAATTGCACTGAATGAAAGCTTGGCCAAAGTTGGCGACGTCGTAGCTAGTCTTCTCAGCTCGGACACACGCGCGCACACACGCAGCGGTCACTTGTTGAGCGCCGCGCTGGCGACGCCCCCGCCTCAGGTGGGGCAGGAAGACGGATGGCAGGGCTGGCGCCGGACACAGGCCGTTATTGAATTGTTGCCCTCCGCTGTGGTCTGCGGGGTTCCTTCTGCTGGCGTCCGCTACCTCTAGTGCATCCTATCTTTCAGGCGCTTCCAATCATGTGAGAAACTTGATTCCTTCAATTATAAAAATTAGGGAATCGTCTGTATGATAACTGATACACTCAGAGAGCTTGGCCCGAGCGAATCCACACTCGGAAATTGTGTAGACCAGAGAACCACCATTAAGTGCTTAGCCTGCAGAGTGTTGATGAACACGTAGATCCTGCGGAGTCCCCTTTTGTGGAAACCATAAATAACTGGATCACTTCTACCATAGTCACTAAAAGATGTTAAATAAAACACAAGCACGTATTAGTAAGCCGTGCTGACATGACGTGGCACAGCATCCGAGCGAGTTAAGATGTGACATAATGATCGCTCTTGAGAATGTGATTGTGTCATACCGTGCCTTTTTGGGGCGTACAGGACATCATGCTGGTATTATGGGATTAGACTGTCGTACGCCACGAATTGCTAGGCACTGGACCATACAGTGCGACAGCTGATAAGATGGCCGCCAGTTTGTACAAATGCTAATAACAGAAGGCACAGCTCTAATCCTTTTCTCTTGGAAGGTAAATATCAGATTTAGAGAGCCGAACGGGCACATAGTTAACTGCTGCAAGGGGAGGAAATTATTTAGCAATAACCTTGAGTACAAAGAATGCTTCTTTAAATTATTGGCCCTGTCGTACCAGAATAATGGATCGAGTCCTATATATACTCAGTTTATCGTTCTATATCTACATCTACATACATCGTTCTATATCTACATCTACATACATACTCCGCTAGCATCGCGCGAGGGAAAAACGACTGTCTGAACGCCTCGGTACGAGCTCTTATTTCCCTAACTTTGAGTGGTGATATTGCACGATTTGAAATTTGGTGGTAATAATATACGCTCTACATCCTCAACGAAGATCGTATTTCGGAATATAGTGAGCAGCCCCTTACGTTCAGCGCGTCATCTATCTGCAAGTGTGGCTAAACGTACCAGTCACGAATCTTGCCGCTCTTCTTTGGACCTTCTCAATCTCTTGAATCACACCCAACTGGTAAGGGTTGAGGTTCGCTAGGAAGGAAAGGGAAACACTATCGTTAAGCTCTCAGTAAAATACTCGGTATTTCTTCACAAGAATAATGCGCGCTCTACTCTCATTCTCGGATTTTGAATTTCCATGCTCTATACTCATTGTACCAGAAAACATCTTACTCTTTACAATGCGTTAGCTAATCACTCGTGTGTGGGACAAGAGGTCACGGATAGCTAAAGGATCGTTTGCAAAGAAATGGCTATTCTGATTATACGGAGTACACAGTGAAAAGTTTCGTTAACGGGGCTGGTTTTCAGAAACTTTTTGGCTGTATCAGTAGGTGGACAGACGTGCTTTTCGGAGCGGCCCTGTCTGATCCTGGGAGAGAGGTACCACAATGTGTTAACTTTCTGATTTATCGCTTTCAATTCCTTTTTTTTTCCTAATTATGACGGAAGTATCTGGTGTTATTTGTCCCATTTTGATGGAATTTCGGCGTACTTAGGAAGACATAAAGAGGTGAAATTCAATATCGCAGTAGTTATTTGTAAGTGGGTATCTGTCTTCTGGTTCATTAGTGTCTGAGACCCCTCTGTTAAAATTAACCAGTGTTGGGAGTGATTTGCTTTCGTTGGGTTCTCTGTTGCTCTTTGTATTGTTTCTTTGTTGGTGCCAGTGAACGGTGTGTGTTGGTAGTGCTCATGCTGTTACTCATTGTCACGTGCAGTGCATAGAGCTTGGGATATCGAACAGAATGAGTACTATTTGCGGAGAGGATTTCGGTATAATAGAGATTTAATTTTTAAGAGTTACAATAATGAACAGTGAATAATAGTACAGCATGCTTTCCATACGTATCTTAAATGAGTGTGACAAACGATGACCCCTGTCTCTCGACGATGAGTGCGCTTCCCGTCTCTTTAAATTACTGACCTACTAAATGCAAACCATTGTTAGTTGATGGTTAAAGTGAACGTTCTGACATTTAATGTAAAGACGTGTTGAACCACATGTTCTTGTCCTAAGCAAGGGAAAAAAAAGTTGTCATTGGAAATGAAAGGTACTACATCGTTTATGTAAAAAAAAACGCGAGCATTCCCGAGATTTTTCCCATACGAAACTATCCAATAAGAAAGAGTAACAAGAATTGCTAGCCACGTCGAAACTGCGTATGGTCTGAATGTTGTATGCGCTCTGTTAGATCACTTTCTACTACCTGTTTGCTTATAAGAAGTTATTCAGGTGAACGAAATTAGATTAAAGATTCTTTTGGCTGTGTTTACTTGTGCTTTCATGCTAATCATTAATGCAGCTAGCTTGGAAGATGACACGAGTAAGCAAAGCAAAGATATTCGAGTAAGAGAAACGTAAGCTTTCATTAGTTACACGATTAAGCTGAATAATAATGTTGTGATGGACAATTCACAGGTATTTCAAATAATCAACTTCTAAATATAGCAGCTATATAGCAGATGCATAGCATTTTAAAATCTCTTTCAAACTAAGGTGACAAGGAAAGAGCTAAATAATTATCCTCCAACTTCCTTACTGATATCTTTTTCCAAAATAGTCGAGAAATTAATATACTCAAGAATGGTGTCATAATTCAATTACTATGTCACAGTTTGTACATCAGAAGAATTGCTCGACTGAGAATGTTATTTGTATATTTACTCGAAAATATTACAAGGCTTGAATAACGAAACGTCGTCTGTTGTTATTTCAGTGACCGTTCGAGTATTTCTTTGTTTGAATCACGATAGTCTCTCAGAGAGCTCAAGTTTTATGGAACTGATAGTTGTGCAAACAACACATGTGAATCACACTTAACACAAAGAATGTAAGAAATTGTGCTGAATAATTCAAACAATATTGTAAGGATAGAAAGTTTTAGTGAGTCAGGAGAAATCACGGAGTCCTACAGGTTTCACTTTTGGGTCCATTCCTTCGACCATATATATACTAAGAGTACTCGGTGTGACTCCAACACAGTGTCTCGTCACTGTTGGAAAATATCGGCAGGAACTCTAGGCAGCATGCTACATCCAGTTCATTTCCTGATACTTCTCAATGGATTTTTTGCTAACTACAGTAAATGTAATTGGTTGAAGTACAACAAGTAGCGATAAATATTTGTTGAAACAGTATAAAAATTTAATTCTAACGTAGTTACTCTTCGATGGACTTCGTGAAGTGCAGAGGCAGGTTCGACGTTCGCCGGTTCTTGTTTCCTTAATAATAAAGCAAACAGTACAGTTCCCGTGAGTATTTCTCTATACTAAGTACGGGGCGCACATCCAATCAAGCATACGCGTTGTGCACCATAGTAAATACGTATATTGTGTACGAGTAGAACCTTGGTCGGAGAAAATGTTCGTTGTTAATCTGTAAACAATATATACGCTTCATGGCTACATTAATTGGCGTAAACAAAGATGCCATCAGGTAAACACATCTGTTCTCATTGCATATAACGAATTCAACCGTTTCCTTCCCTCAAAAAATGTAAACCATTTTCAATTGAAAGCTGTCTATTATTTTAAATAGTTTTCATCCAGAGGACATCAAATACGATAGAATTTCTGAGGCAGTACATTGTACTAAAAGCTGTGATTATGACTCGTGAAACTACCATAAAAATTACAGTTGTAACTGTTTCTCAACTCTGTTTAAATGGAGCAGCCCAGAAAGAAAGCAGACTGCTAAATATTTTAGAGCTTTCTCAAGCAAACTGTATTGGGTATTTTATTCTCAATTGCTGAAAAGTCTGCAAGCAGACGAGGAATATCAAATCTTGAATGAGAAGCGGATTAGCATAATATATATATTCATATAAATTTTTCTAATATCTTTATATTGCAACATAATACATAATTTACAATAAACTCAGCTGTGAACAAATATTTTGTTAGCAGGCAACAAACACGAAGCACAGACCATTTAATATCCCTTAAATAATGATATTTTTAAGCAAGATCCTTACACATCCTTTCTGAAATGTTTCTGTCAAAGTCCCTCCCAAATAGTGATGTCTGATCTTCAGCTCCATGAAACGGAATTAATAAAATATAGTCCTATCAATTTCTGCCGAAGCACATGACAGTAGCACTAGCATTAATTCTTTTTTCCCTTCGTCAGCATACCCTTTGCATGACGCAAGCCTGAGGTTTGCTCTGACATTCCAGATTTTAACAATATATCCTGAAGGTTTCACTAAACCTTCTATATCGTTTGAAGTCGGTACCTGATGTTCACTTTATAATATACAATGTAAGGAATTAGCACATTCGGTAAAATGTATAGTTTTCTTCAACTTACGTGTAGTGAAACCCGCTATGAATACAACGACTTTCATGACGTGCTTTGATATTTGTTCAAAGCATACAAGCAGGAAGGCGGGATACTGGTCATCAGACATTGTTTCATTCATCAGCTGTGACATAGTCGCGAATATGAACAGTGATCCAATACTGTCAAATGTTTTTTTTTTATTCCAGTCTTTGATCACAATATAAATTCCTTTGACGATGGCCGGTTTCAGTCAGTAATGACCGTCTTCAGATCTGTTGTACACCATGTCCTAATGTGATAAAGCCGTAATGGCATCGTCTAAACATTTGTACACTCCGCAAAGCATCGTTATGTGGAACTAAAATACGGTCTAAAAAAAAGTGACGATGCTTTTCTGAGTGTACAAATGTTTTGACGATGCCATTACGGCTTTATTACATTAGGACATGGTGTAGAACAGATCTGAAGGTGGTCGTTATTGACTGAAACCGGCCGTCGTCAAAGGAATTTATATTGTGATCAACGACTGGAATAAAAAAACATTTTCATTGTTTCTTTATCTGAAATTTCAAGGTTAACATTTATAAATGAAACAAATGAGTTTGTCTGCACAACACCCATCTGAAGACACATTCAGAGTAGAACACTCTTTGCCGTCCAAAATAGTTACAAACTTTGATCTTTTACGTGTTGATTAGTCACTACGCTTCCTAATTGAACTGAAAAAAATATGTCTCATTATGGTCTTATAACAACTTGTGTCTCATTAAGAATTTAAATTTTAGAGTATGACTGTTTATCAATGAACCATGTAATTTTCTTAAGTCATTCCGTTTGGATACAAAACAAAGGGGCTTTTTGCATACAGTATTAATACCTTTATATAGTTTTCAGTTTCACCCACCAATGACAAATGTGGCTAGCTGTCTCCAGCGACAGAAGCATTTTATACTTTGGATATCTGCTATTAAAACAATCGAAAACATTGCTCATAAGCTTTATAATCTAACTGCTGGCTCACGGTCTTTAAAGTCTTCTAGCTGCAAATATTTGACAAGAAATTCGATGAACTAATTACACTATTATTCAATGTCTGTGCAGCTATTCTGACATTCGTTTTATGGCAGTACCACTCTTCACATTTCATAGTTGCCTTAGTGGCATGACGAAGTGTCTCCATCTTTGCAGATCATGTAATTTTAATACACAGTCGCATTTAATAGGGTTTCTATTGTCACTGAAATTGGTACCCTTACTAGCTCAGGTGTTACGTACTAACTTTATACGTGTGACATGGATCAAGAAAAATACATATCGTATCTATACAGAGTGAGCGAAAAAAGAAGTTTCATGATACACATTGAAAAACAAATAACTCGTTTATCTACCATTACAGAAATTACGCGAGCTCCTTTAAAAGTTACTGATACCACCTCAATGCCAACATCGAAAGTAAGCGTTGGAGTCTAATTGAGTAGATTAGTTCAATGATGAAAAAGTAGCTAGTAGAAAGTTGCCAAGAACTGCTAATAGCAGCTACCATACAGTTTAGCGCTTCATTTCCAAAGGAAGATTACCACGATCAAGTTCTGGACCGTTATCTCCATACCCAACAAGCTCTTTTTCACAGAATTCAATGTGTTTCCTACAATAAATTCATCAAAAGACTTAGTACATATCTATTTCTTGTCCATGTTCCGGAAATCCCGTCTTTTTATTGTGAGAACAACTGTTGTTTCTTTTTGAACCCTGAATTCCACTCTACAGCACTGTACTATCTTTTCAGTGTCCGCGTATGTGGCAGAGATGTATTGAAATTTCTCCTGACATATCATATGCCTTGCTGCAACAGAAATTGCTGAAGAGCTTATGGTTACTTTTCTCTTGCTGGCGCGGTTTAATAATTTGGAGACACCTGGTGGCAGCATCTAAAATCAATATGAAACCATAACTCTGACATATGTATCTACTCCAAAATGTTATTCACTCAACATGTTCTGTAGATTTCATCACGAAGAAGAATCTACATTTATGCAGAATGAGAAAAAAAGCAACAGAATTAACTGTTAGCAACTACATTTGTTCACAGTGGGAAATTTAATGTATTTAAGTTGTCAGGAAAGCGTCCACTTTGATAAAAGCTGCTGCTTCTTCACTTATTCTAAATAGATGATGTTTATCTCCTACTGTTAGTTTCATATTTATATGAACATAGAGATATTTGGCAAAGCAGTGCCCACGTCTGTGGTAGTGCAGACTTGATCACAGTCCGCTACGCTACTTGTTATGCACTTAACAGAGAGCTAGACTACTAGAATTTAGACAATCAGATAATTTATAGAAGGAGTGACTAATTTCGTACTTTTTCAACGTTACATGTCAAGAATTTCTAATACTGTATGTACACAGCAGCGTAAATTCTTTTGAGGGTCAGATGTGAATGATTCCAAGCATAAAATGCTCTCCTTAGTCCTGAGAGTAGGTCGCCGGAAATTATTTAACTCCTTAGTTTTTTTTCCTCAGCTGCTTTTATGCCACATTTGCCATTTTTCCGCCTGTGCCAGGAACAGCTTAATCATTTTCTGTGAAACCTCTTATGTATCTAAAAAGTTTGTTTGTCTCAGAATTATTTCAAAATTTGGTATAGTGATTGAAAACAAGAAAAGTACTTTTCTGCTGTACTAATCCACTAAGCGAAAACGTTCATGAAAAATAATTTCTACCCTTTGTCTAAAGCATATTGTGACAGTATTACTTGAGGTGGTACATTCATTATACTTTTCAGTTATTGCTTAACACCCTCCCGCTCACACGCACTCACTAATACACTGTAAATGTCCAGACTTGAGGGAATTATGAGAAGTTTCAGCCTATGTTGTTTCATCCAATAATGCTCTGTTACTCACAGGTTTACGGGGCTCGGCCCTCACTGCCTGAAGACGCTCAGGAAAATCAATTCTTGTTGGCACAGCATCACTGTGAAGCAGTTCCCTTCAGTCTTTGCTATGTCAAAACTATTTTCCTCAAAGAGTTTCGAAGAGATACGACTGTATGCAGTTGGCTTGATATCCTCTCGTTTCAGCGTCTGTATGCACAGCTGCCTGCTTCCTTAATCGTCAGGGAGGCTAGTGTGGAGAACTAAACACCGTTTTGGTCTAATATTCCAAAAAACTATGTTCCTCGAAAGACACATCTCTTTCAACTGACAATTTATGTGACAGTGACTTTTTTGGTAAAAAAGATGTTATAAACAACAGATGAACAGTTTTTAAGAAATGGCGTTACATCGTTACATATGTAAGGTGAAATGTAATGTTATTTCCCTTCATAAAAAATCTGCGTAAAACCATAAGCACAACACGATATCACCATTATTTTTCCCAACAGTCACGTGATAACAGCTGTAGGGATGTAAATTCCGTCATGCCCAGTCTATATGTATCCGTAATCGAAGGTTCATTCCTACTCATTATTCCACGTAACACACATCAAGTAGAGTTAGTAATTTTGCAGATGACTAAATTATTATAACTTATATTGTTAGGGAGAAGGCAACAGAAGATATCGTTAACAATTGTTTTCAAAGAACTATTGAGTTATGCACTGAAAAGGTACTATTACTTCATTTTGTAAATAAAAAGATAAGCAGTTTATAATGTTAAGTACAACAAAAAGTATAACACCAACCACTAATGTACCACATGAGCAGGAGTCAGTAAAAAGGGTATGATGTCCTAAAATTTTGAATACACTTATTGGTGCAAACTTAAACTGAGAGAAACGTACTACTGCGCTGCCCAAACAAGTTGTTAACTTTTCCTCTTCGTGTGATTGCTATGTTTAGAAACAAACAAATCAATATCTTAATGTAGTCGGCATAATTCCACTCATTAATATTCTAAAGAATAATTTTTCTAATAATTAAACGATTACATGAAAGTACTGATGGCACATAAACAAACAGTAAAAATAATGTATGGTGCTCGCTCACTTTGACCATGGTACATGTAGACTGGGCATGACGTAATTTACATCCCTACAGCGGCTTGTAGTGACATTGCGTGCTTATGGAATATCGTCTTAGTTATGTGACTGGATTTGTGATTACCTGTCAGAGAGGTCACAGTTTGCAGTAATTGACGGAAAGTCATCGAGTAAAACAGAAGTGATTTCTGGCGTTCTCCAAGGTAGTGTTATAGGCCCTTTCCTGTTCCTTATCTATCTAAACGATCTGGGAGACAATCTGAGCAGCCGTCTTAGGTTGTTTGCAGATGACGCTGCCGTTTATCTAATAATAAAGACATCAGAAGATCAAAACAAATTGCAAAACGATTTAGAAAAGATATCTGAATGGTGCGAAAATTGACAGTTGACACTAAATAACGAAAAGTGTGGTGTCATCCACATGAGTGCCAAAAGGAATTCGTTAAACTTCGGTTACACGATAAATCAGTCTAATCTAAAAGCTGTAAATTCAACTAAATACGTAGGATTACAATGACGAACAACTTAATTTGAAAGGAGCACAGAGAAAACGTTGTTTTATTGGCAGGACACTTAGAAAATGTAACAGATCTACTAAGGAGACTGTCTGCGCTACGCTTGTTCGTCCTCTTTTAGAATACTGTTGCGCGGTGTGGGATCCTTACCAGATAAGACTGACGGAGTACATAGAAAATGTTCAAAGAAGGGCAGCACGTTTTGTATTATCGCGAAATATGGGAGAGAGTGTCACAGAAATGATACAGGATTTGGGCTGGACATCATTAAAAGAAAGGCGTTTTCCGTTGCGACGGAATCTTCTCACGAAATTCCAATCACCAACTTTCTCCTTCGAATGCGAAAATATTTTGTTGACACCGATCTACATAGGGAGAAACGATCGCCACGATAAAATAAGGGAAATCGGAACTCGTACGGAAAGATACTGGTGTTCGTTCTTTCCGCGAGCTATACGAGATTGGAATAATAGAGAATTGTGAAGGTGGTTCGGTGAACCCTCTGCCAGGCACTTAAATGTGATTTGCAGAGTATTCATGTAACTGTAGATGTAGATAGTAATCGCGTGGACGCCTCGTCATGGACAGTGATTCTAGCTGCTTCTTCCCTATATATGCATTCGCTAGTAAAAACAGTCGTAAGTAATTCATCACATTTACAAAAGGATAGTGCTGTTTGCAAGTACAACCATAGAAGAAAAAATAAGCTTTAGCACTCATTACTAAAGCTGTCTGTAGCTCAGAGAGGACTTCAACATGCAGGTATAAAAATCTTTAACCATTTCCACAATATCACAAAATATCTGACAGATACTACAGAAAATTTTAATCCTAAACTAAAATTATTTCCTTTTGAATACATTGTGGGAGTGAACAGTGATCGAAATGTTACAAATATTTACTATCAAAAACAGTCTTGATCACAATTTATTTATTACAGTGACCGGTTTCGACCACTACTGTGGTCATCTTCAGATCAATGAGTAAGGATCTCCTTCTGCTGGGGAGTAGTGATTCTCCAGCGGAAGGAGGTCCTTAATCATTGGTCTGAAGGTGACCACACTAGTGGTCGAAACCAGTCACTGTAATAAATAAATTGTGATCAAGACTGTTTTTGATAGTAAATAAAATTATTTCGTTTGGGAAACTCCATCTGTTCCACAGACGAATCCATGGCATGATTACACTCACGAGATAAATATGACCACCTGCTTAATGGCGTATTGATTCACCTTTGGAACACAATACACCAGCGGTGGAAATCTGGCGCAATGAAAGCAAGGAAAACTCATAGAAATGCTTCCAACGTAATGGGTTAGGAACTGGACGTGGCAGAAAAGGTCAAACAAGTGAGAAAAGCATAATGTTGATTTTATTATTAACCGCCGCTTTCACAATTTCTTCGGTATGAGCAACAGAGACGTTGACGAGATGCTGTACAGCGCCAGATTTGCAGCTACTGGCCAAAATTGGAACTAGATCGATTCCGCATTAACACATTAGCATATCTACCAATTTTCACTGCCACACGATAATTGCAGCCCCCACTGGACCTCTGTGATTAGCTGCACCTTCATTATAATCACCCAGTATGAGGAAGATATTTTGGGACGAGAAGAAGAGACAAGCCAGCAAATCAACAGCCACATGTGTTCTAGTGTATGGAGATTTTATAAGGAAAAAGGAGAAGATGAAGAAGAAGAGGAGGAGGAGGATGAGGAGATGAAGAAGTAGACCTGTCTTGTCGGTTCGCCTCCGGAGCTTTGGGAACCGTGTCAGAGGGAGGGCTAATCACCAGGCAGCGAGTGTTGTTAAGACTGGCTGCAGTCCAGCAGCGCCGGAATGAACAGCTCAGCGCCAAAAGAAGAGGGATGGTGGGGGGAGGAGAGAGCAAGGAGAGACGAGGCGAGGAAAGCCGAAGAGAGCGGAAGAGAACGGCCTCTGGCAGTTAAGTCATTTTAATATACAGCGGCGCGGGACGTGCCCGCGAGGATTCGTTATTAGCAGCGCCCCGGGATGAAGCTTTAATAAACGCCGTCTGCTGCGGAGAAACAGCGAAAAAATTGAGTAATATTTCATAAACGGCGCCAGATTGAAAGCCCGCCGGCGCCTCTGTGATTATTAAGCAGCTCTTCATGGGCCGCCTTAACGCGGCTACACGGGCTCGCAACCTCTGCCGTCTCGACTGAGATCCAACCCAGGCCGTGCACGATGCGCGCTGCCTCGTTATCATCCGGTGCACGAACTGAGGCCTTTCTGGAATTTCTCTTCTCTCAACCGATTCAGCAGCGCTGACTAATACACACACCACACGAACTCACATTGCACTTTTACTGTTATCTGGATGTTGAATTAAAAAGCACTTCAAGAATTTTTTAAATATTGTTCATGGAAACAGCAGCGGTCAAAAAGTACTATAAAAATTCTAATAAAAAACAGTCTTGATTACATACAATAATTTATTTTCATCTTCACGCGTTCTCAGAGCGGTTCCCGCTCCGTACCGCCGTCTCATGGAGTAACTGTTATGATGACGATCCCACACAGATCGAAACCGTTCATCTTTTAAAATAAATAAAACAATAAAATCTATTTTATGCTGTCAAGACTGTTGTTAATTTAAATTAAAAAAACTTTCGTTTTGTTTTGCTTTGAACTACTTAAAACACAATAAACGTGTGTCCAGAGCGGTGACCTATAGAGAAGTGATGGGAACTAACCAAGCCTTCGAGAGCAATATAATGGAACTGATTCGAATAGAAACGTGTTGTATAGGCTAAAAAATATTTTTATTTAACTAACCAATATCACTGAACAACGTTCCATTATAAAACAAGAAACGAGAAACTGCTTTAGTCATATCCTTTCCCAAGTGTTCATTTTTTCTGTGTGCTGTTTTAAATCTGATTGATAACCGGTGAACACAGTTGATTCGATTTCATCACTTTGGATACAATGAACCTTAATGTTATGTACAGAGACGCACACGCAAGTGGTCTCAAAAATTAAGGCACAGTTTTTTGTTATGGAGTATTTTCCTTCCTGGATCTTCTTCCAAAATTCAATAGTTGCAAAGTCAGTTCGTTCCAATCTTTAAAGTCCTTCGTCCTCTGTCACTTCCAGTAGCTTCAAGTCAACAGATGCTGAATGCTTCATAAATGTCGATGAAGGGGACCAGCTCTTCACCACAACTTCAACAGTAAACGGACTTTCCAGGGATGAATATGAACATTTAATCATCTTGAGGTTGAAGCTCCTTTGTGCATGTTTGCTTTAACAGTATATATGTTTTTGAATGGGTCCGCCTTTAGCAAACACAGTTTTTTTTAAAATCCTAAACATGTTTCACTGCAGTTGCAGCATCATCAGTGGGCTTTTATTTTATGGATATTAAACATAAAGTGTTCTTTACTGTTTGTACACATGTAAATATTAGTTTTCAAAATAGTAATTACAAATTTTTCAAGAACGTATGGTGTGGTTTTCCTGAGGTATTATGTTTTTATAGTATCTGTTTTCTTCCACAGTTCGTCATCTGTAACAGTATTTGTCTACACTAAGTTGTATACGGTTGCAGATGACAAACTGTGAAAGAAAATAGGTACTATAAAAACATAATACCTCAAGGAAACCACACCATGCGGTAAAAAGGTATGAATAAATAATTTTATGAGTTCTTGAAAAATTTGTAATTACGATTTTAAAAACTAGTATTTACATGTGTACAAACAGTAAAGAACATTCCTTATGTTTAACAGCCATGAAATAAAAGCCCACTGATGGTGCTGCAACTGCAGTGAAATATGTTGGGATAAAAAACAAAATTGTATTTTGCTAAATGCAGGCCCCATCCAGAAACATATGTATGAACGTTTAAGTGCTTTCAGATACTAAATCTGTCATTTATTTCTTAGGCGAGGTCAGACATTTTACATAAATAATATTCCGTATCCTGCAGAACGTCAGGAAACGTTTGATTAATTTTCATCTGTCATTCTAAATTTGGAACTAGTCTCAAGACTTTTCCGAAACAGTTTTAGTTTGCTATGAAAGTTAAACACACTCTGCGCTAAATTAGACAGAAGTTTTTCAATCCCTTGTAATGATATGTTTAGCCATATCTAACAACGAAAGTGTGTATTTTTTCTGGCAGAAATCTTTTGATGGGTCAATTGGAAAAACTTACCAAGAACACGGGCAACTGATAACCGTTTCATAACCAGTATTAAGATACACCGAGAAGCTCGACACTGTACGTTTGTTCCATGAAAAATATTGAATTATCGGTGTAGTCTGGCATTTGAGCGTGTGCAGTTGAGTTGTTTAGAACTACCGACATCTCATGTGGATATCGAGATTATCTCCCATGTATAGCGCATAAAGGCGACTAGACTGAGGCAAGAGGAAAATGTGGCTCTCGAGTCGAGTTGTTGTCACCCATGTTATACAGCGAAAGTTGTTTCTGTTCTGACAAGATGTTTACTACAAAATCTACTGTTTTTTACGTTAATTTTCCTCGAAATATTTCCTCTTTGGCAAGGCAATCAACAGCTTCTCTTTGAATATAACATTACGTTGATCTTTCTAGCTACCAGAAATAAATCATCTCAATGGTCTTCCTTCTTCAAATACTGTAATACTGCATGCACTACGCATTGTGCCGTAAGAAATATTGTTGATGCTCGGTGACTGCAAATCTTGTAGTTGTCTCATTTCCTGGAAGTTAATAGCGGCACGTTTGTTCCAGGTATTACGTCATAATCTTTCTCTATAAGCAAACGCATATGCGCACACGACTGTTGAGGAGATAGAGATCTTTATAACACTTCCATTCCCTGTAACATAAATCCAATGTATTTTCCTTACGCCAGCTATAGTTGTTCTTCCGACCTTATCGCCTAAAAGGCATAATTACAGCGCCACTATTCCTTGACTTCAGACGTTCACATGTAAAACACATAGCTTACCAGAAATTAATTACTCAGTAAGAGTTAATTGTCAGTAGACACTAACACTAATTTTTAAAAAAAGCATCGGAGTAAAAAATGAAACATGTCTGATGCTCGCATATTATGAGATCGAACGACTGTGGGCAAGGCAGCAGATGGCGATGCCCAGGTAGAGGACGTAATCCTTGTTCGATAGAATGCTGCGTTATCGTCTAGGCAACAAAATAAGAGATTCTTTCGGACTAGTTCTTTTAGTCATCAGTCTTCCTCTCCTGTGCCTACTTTTTTTCACCTCAAAGTAGCACTTGCAACCCTGCCTTTCCCTACATTTTCACCCTCTGCAGTCCCCTCTGAAACGTCCCCTTAGAAAAATTAATGAATTACTGTGCTGATAAACCTCTTACATTATTTGATTTTCAAACAGCTGAGCAGAACTGAACGTACTCAGACATTTCGCTCTTTACCTATTCTGATCAACACTAAACTGACAGCCAATATTTTTAGCGCAACGCAATCTGACTTTCAATAATCCCTACAAGAGAATGGCCCTGACTAACATAAACCTATACGTTTCACAAATCACTTACCTCACAAAAATCTTCGTTACTCGAACTACTGCAATACAGCGAGAGCCACTACTGCCAGCTAAATAAAAGATTCAAACTACTGAAGGCACTAACTACTGATAGGCATAGTTAGCAAATGAAAGATTTTGATAGAGAACAAACAATGTATTTACCTTAATAGTGTTCAAAAGTCATTATATATATATCAGTCCATGATATCCAATATTACAAATTTACTCTTTCCGATGGACACACGTCCAGATCGTCCGCTCTCAAAATTCCGCCATCTCTCTCCCCACACCCCCCACTGCTGGCGGCTCCCCTCCAAGTTGCGCAACGCTAAGCGCTGTTAACAGCAAACTGCCCAACACTACAATAGCATATATTCCAACAATGCAAACCAACCACAGCCTTCACACATCACAGTCAGTGATTTTCATATAGAGCGCTAGGTGGCGTTACCAACATAAAAACCTAAACAGCCTACTTACATAGCCCCCATGCTCCCCACAAAAAATTTTACAAATTGTTTTGGGCAGTGGCCAATACAGATTTGAAAAATTTGTTCATAATTACAATAACAAAGACATCAAATGCACACACTTATTGATACACTGTTGGTCAAAAGCAAAAATTGTTCTTATAAAGACAGTCCTGATCATTTATCACAATAGTAAATACAGTTTTTTTTTTACAAAGTCTCATTAGTAAAAGAAAATGCACACAGAAGTAGTGGATTTGCATGAAGTCTTGAAGAAGTAGTGTTGTCCAACGGAAAGACAGTGCTGACTCTTGACATGCAGACAGGTAATGGGCCACAACAGAGCAAACCCACAACAGAGTCAGTCGAAGTTTTGAAGAATATTGGTAGGTAGGTCATCACAGAGCAGACCACTTTAGTCCTGGTAGAGATTATGGTACTGGTGGGCCACTAGAGGTGCAGACCCACTGCAGTCCTTGAAGAAATAATGGGATTGGTGGGCCACCAAAGACGCAGACCCACTGTAGTCCTTGTAGAAATAATGGGATTGGTGGGCCACCCAAGACGCAGACCCACTGTAGTCCTTGTAGAAATAATGGTATTGGTGGGCTATCAAAGATGCAGACCCACTGCAGTCCTTGTAGAGACGGCCAGCAGCCATCTGTTGCGACTGTGCGGGTGCACAATCACCATCGAAGACTCTTGCGGACAATATAGCAAGTCCATAAACCACCAGTTGTGCACTCACAAAAAATGTTTTTGAACTGTCCTTAGAACCAGAAATGCTGCTAACCGGTTCCTTGCTGAATTATTTACACATGTGAAAACACTAACAGTCCCAATTTCTATGACCAACAGAAACGTGTGCAGTGAAATTAATGCTTACAAGTTACTTAATTTGATGAACTGGTGTCAATTACAATTTTATAACATGAGAATACAATTACAAAGTTACAAAATACATCATTAAAGAACATAACAATACAGATAACATTTGTAGTAGTACAGGCTTTACAAAAGAATAGAAACAAACATATACATCAGTGTTACAGGAATTATGACATAAGTAAATAAATAAAATAATGAGAATAGCTTTCTAAACATTAATTTCACACATGAGCATTGAAACAGAACACAGTTAATAATGTCTAAACATCTTTACAAAGAAAATAACATATTATTAGAAAAATTCTACAACATAGCTCTTATCAGCTAAAAACATAAAGACGGGAAGAACACAAATACACAAGGGTACACAAAACATAGTGGAATAACACAAAATACAGATCAGTGCAGACACCTGCCAACACCCTTCACAGTGGAATGGGGTACTTAAAACTCTAGTACATAGGGCGCGCACTATCTCTGACGCAGAGAGTCTTCCCCAGGAATTGGAACATCTGAGACCCGTATTTCGAAAAAATAGGTACTCAGAGTGGCAGATTCAACGCGCTCTCCGCCTAACCACTACAGCACAACCTGTGGAGATGGATGAAATAACGAGGGAGGAGGTAGGCACTGCGTTTATTCCATATAAGGTGCACTCTAGGGGAAAATCGCCCACATTTTGAAGAAACACCGGGTCGGAACTGTGTTTTGTCCTCCGAATAAAACTCGTGCACTGGTGGGGAGCGCCAAAGATGACCTCGGTTTGAGGAAGGCCAGCGTGTACCAGACTCCGCGTCAATGTGGCAAGTCGTATATTGGTTAGACGATGCGTACCGTCGAGGATCGATGCCGTGAACACCAGAGGCACACTCGACTGATGTATCCGAGCAAGTCGGCGGTCGCTGAACATTGTTTGTCGGAAAATCACGCTATGGAGTATGAACGCACGAGGATTCTGGTACAGACGTCGAGATACTGGGACAGCGTTGTTAGAGAGGCCATCGAAATTCGCACCAATGACGACCTCATAAACCTTGACTGTGGCTATAGTCTTAGCAAGGCTTGGGAACCAGCGATTGGGTTAATCAAGAGTAAATCGAGCAAACGTATAGTTGTGACGACCACGGCGGACAGAGCCATCACTCCGACGTCATCTCAGACGCCGTCGCAATATGTTCCACCGCGCGACCGTGGCGCGGGGCGCGGACGGCGGAGGGAGCGCACCGCGGGCGGAGCGTATTTAAATCGGCCGCCGCCGCGACCGAACCCAATTCCCTCGGAGCAGCCATAGCGTACGGATCTCCGTGCCGGCACGTTCACAGGGGCTCAGTCCGTCAGTTCACCTGATGATGGCGACATGTATGATCGCCGCAATGTTGTGCCCGTTGGACACTGTAGACCGGCAGTACTGCCGTGGATATTTTGATCATTTTCTTGTAGCTTCTCAATGCATTTCTTCCAATTCATCACAGTTAGTTTCTTATATAGTCTACCCCCTCTTAAGCTAACTTAAATCTACTGGACTCAGATATATATACTAAGGGACGAGGCAATGCAGCAAATTATGCACAACAATGCACTACAAATTAACACAACAGCAATGACAAAAAACGGAAATTGGCAAAGCAAGCAGCAGTATATCTAAATTAGCAAAGCAAATGCAACATTACAACTAATACGAGCCAATGTGCAGCAACAAGAAAAATAAATCAGTAGTAAAACGGGCTTAACAGAGTAATACAAAGTGACATTCAGTAGCATGACAAAGTTCAAGCAGAAAAAATATTACAGTAAAGATAGGAAATGTCTAATAACTATGTCACATCTTAACACTAGAGTGACGCATCACCTTGACTTACTGTACGAAACAAGTTACCCAGTCATTGACAAAAATTATGTATGCAATTCCTGTGAAGGGAAATGTCTTTTTGTGCTCCCTCGTTTTTTTGGAAGTAGATCATAAAATTATTATTTACTGGATCTGTAGGCATAAAATATCTATTTTAGTACATCCATTAAACTTTATTTTAACCAATGCTGCAGTGCGGCTAGAAACTAGATATTAAACAAAATGAGCAATTAAATACATAAAGCAAGGGGTGAAACGTCATTCACTAGCCATATGGCATTTCATAAGGCAGTAAAAATTCTCTCAACTACCAAGATAATAGCCGTGAAATGTTTCTCATCGTTTCAATATCAGAAAGTGTCATATTTGCGATGCTTTCTACAAAGGAATGTCAATATCGAGGTTAATGGTCTCCTTTTCTTTGTTGTGCCACTGAAAGGCATGGCTGTTTTCTTTCCAGGCGACTGTCGCATAGCTTGGCGCCTACAGCACGTTACGCCAAGGTCACTTAGCTTTCTTACCGAAATATTTACAACAGCAGTTTCCGCTACAGTGACAGTCTCATATAAAAATTTCACAGATCGAGAATTTGCGTTACAAATGTGTAGAAACAAAATCCTATAAATATAACAGTGTCCAAAAAATTTTCGCCAGCATTGTGATACATTCACGCATTTCATAACCCTTTAAGTACGATTCTTGGTTTCAAACATCCTTTTTCACAAATCAGAGTCCCTAACCACTACTCATTATTCCTTACCTTATTACACATATACACTTCTTCAATATTTCATCATAATAAATAAATAGCATAATCAAATTCCCCATATATCATCAGCTTATTGATCATAAACATACAACAGCATAATACACATAGTCATCGTAATAATAACATCATAGCACCTGAGTCAAATCTCAAAAATGTCTTAGCTTTCTGCAATAATGTCAAAACCTAAAAAAATTCTCTGCTCATTTCAATAATGTCACCTACCTCAAATGTACTTTAAAACCATGATCCCATACTAAACACAACAGTCAAAGCTCTCATAGTATCACAATGGTTCCGAAAAAATATGAACAGTTCAGACAGTGCAGACAAAATACAATTTCATAAGTGTGAAATTATCCAACTGTGTAATTGCGTAAACATGTGTTGCATATAAAATGTGGAAGCACATAAAATAATTCAAAGCAAAGCTAGGCCTATTTGCGAGACAAGCAGCTGAAGGCACTTTTTGTCATTTCATTTTATCAGGAAAGCATAAAGAGCCTGAGATTGTTTCTGCTAAGGTTAGCGATCATCTGCAGAGTTCTGGGGGACGACGTGACAAAAAGATTTCAGGACTTCAAGAGAATTGAGCCTCGGTCCAGTTTGCTCTCTTATTCCATCACTGCTGATAGTAACTCAGAGTCTGAGGGGCTGGAGTCTGACACGCAGTCAGATCACACTACGAAAAAAGCTGTTTAATGTTGCGATGTTGGCTGACGTTTACAAATATTGGTCTGCTGAAAAAATTTCGTATAAGAGAAATTTGCTGGAAAAATGTTCTCAGTATTTGTATCTACATATAATTGTTTACAAACGTTTTCCTGCTTGAAGATCAATAAGAGAAAATACATATGCTCTTTGACAGAGATTAACTTGCAAGCTGTGAAGAGAGTCTCATCAACAAGCAAACTCACTCCTCATTAAAAGAAATGTAGATACGAGTGACAGGATACATTTGTTCATTAAACTGCTTCTAAAATTAAATGTGTTTATACAAAAAAGGGTACATCATTTATATACCTCGTGAACGATAATGATCGTGAACAATCCAGGGCAGGGGTGGGCAGCTATAGAAACTGAAATTAGAGCAATAAATAAATTGCACAAAACTGTCACTATTTTACTTAATTCATGCCAGTAAGCACCAAAAACTTTACTTAATTTAAATTTATTGATTCTTATGGTGCAATTTATACCTTTTCTGAAATGCAAAGTTAGCTGCGAAGTGCAATAATTGTAAAATTTGCGGCTCTCCGTTAAAATCTGCTCACACAATGTGGTCTCCTGGCCAAAACAACTGCCCACTCCTGTCCTAGATGATCGTTGCAGGATCGTTATCGTTCGCGACGTACGTAAACGACACACGGTCTATAAGCACGTTGCAGGACCATAAAATTGTAAGTATTCGAGAAAATCTGAGAAGCATAGTAGCTTGCTACAAAGGCTGGCTGTCGACTTTCAGCGCGTAAATAAGAAGAAAATACCCATTTTGTTCTATTAACCCGCTGACGATCAATCCCTGGAAAGCATGACAAGGAGAAATAATTTGGAATATCTGTTCAGAGTTATTTCACATGGGAAAATCATATGTAATTACATGTAGGAAAGCCAGATAACAATGAGTGCTACTGGAAGAATCATAAGGGAATATTATCCGCTCACGACGAGGCTTACTAAACCCTATTTCGGTCGATTTGTGAGTGTTGCTCGTCTGCACTGGCAGTGGTTTCGAAGCGGGTCGTATCTTATTTGCCATCCACAAACTTTTACACCAACACTCGCTGTACTTATCAGTCTTTCCTTTATCAACTGGAAGTAAGGCGTAAGGTTACAGGTACAACGACTTAAAATTCTTCAGCTGTGTGGCCATAGTGTCCGTAGTTGCTTTAAAATTCGTTAGGGTATTTCTGATCCGTCGTTGCAACTACAAAAACGCATGATTTTTTCACCAGACGCCTTTCGCTCTATTGAAGTAAAGCGTCATCTGTGGTCTGTAATTAAGTTTAATTACATTTTGATTTGCTTTTTAGATCGAAAAACAGTTCGTTAATAGGTTGGTTTGCACTTATGGTGATTTTTCGGCTGATTTCTCGCTTACATTGGGAAATGCCGTCCGCTAGCACACTGTTGTTTTTCTGTGTTTGACAATGATAATTTTCGTCTGCTTTTTAGATGTTCTGCATCACTGTGTATTTCTCAAAACACACTTTTATGCACAGCACAGTATTCTGTTTGTTTTCGTACTTCAAGTATGTGTTGCTGTTTGCGTTTTGTAGTTTGCGAACATAAGCTTTCCACAATTTTGTCTTTGACCTACAAATATTCTTT
Source organism: Schistocerca piceifrons (assembly GCF_021461385.2). NCBI lineage: Eukaryota > Metazoa > Arthropoda > Insecta > Orthoptera > Acrididae > Schistocerca > Schistocerca piceifrons. The sequence goes on from NC_060141.1 coordinate 194,286,230, forward strand.
TTTTATACTAGATTATTGTACGTGTGTAATTGTATTTAAGTATGTTCCTGTGTATTTATGTACTGTGTAAGAGTAGAGAAGGATTAGCTATGGAGGTATGTATACATATTGGGTGGAGGGGGAAATCACATAAAAAAGAAAAGAGCCTTTTCCATCTCTCACCCCCTCCCACTCTCCCACAACCCCCCCCCCCCCCCACTCACAGTTTCATTTCACTTCTCGTTCCTAACCTTCTCCTCTAGCCCATACTCCATGAGCACTGCTATATACTTCTGTTCACTCATCATGGTTTCCCCTGACTTATAACTTCACATTCGTCAATGCCTGTCTCCTACGTTCCAAAATCGTGGTTCTGCTGCATAGCTTGCGGGAGTAGCACTCCTGGAAGAAAGAATAAAACGAAGAAATGGCACCGCGCGGGATTAGCCGAGCGGTCTAGGGCGCTGCAGTCATGGACTATGCGGCTGGTTCCGACAGAGCTTCGAGTCCTCCCTCCGGCATGGGTGTGTGTGTGTGTGTGTGTTTGTCCTTAGGATAATTTAGGTTAAGTAGTGTGTAAGCTTAGGGACTGATGACCTTAGCAGTTAAGTCCCATAAGATTTCACACACTTTTTTTGAATAAATGGGTCTAGCGGTTCTAGGCGCTCAGTCCGGAACAGCGCGACTGCTACGGTCGCAGGTTCGAATCCTGCCTCGGGCATGGATGTGTGTGATGTCCTTAGGTTAGTTAGGTTTAAGTAGTTCTAAGTTCTAGGGGACTGATGACCACTGATGTGAAGTCCCATAGTGCTCAGAGCCATTTGAACCATTTTGAAGAAATGGCTTACCCATCTTCTTAGGGATTGCTTCCAGAACGAATTTTGATTCTGCGGTACTTTGGATCTTCCTGAGAGTTTGTTCAAAAATGTGTGTGAAATCTTATGGGACTTAACTGCTAAGCTCATCAGTCCCTAAGCTTACACACTACTTAACCTAAATTATCTTAAGGGCAAACACACACACCCATGCCAGAGGGAGGACTCGAACCTCCGCCGGAACCAGCCGCACAGTCCATGACTGCAGCGCCTGAGACCGCTCGTCTAATCCCGCGCGGCCTGAGAGATTAAAACTTTAAGTCTGGTCGTGATTAGAACCTGGGACTTTTGCGTCTCGCGGGAAAGTGCTCTATAGTCTGAGCTATCTAGGCAAGGCGCATGACCCTCATAGGCCCCAGATTCGAATCCCGGTTCGGTACACACGTTTAATCTGTCAGGAAGCTTCAAATCAAAGCACCAATCCCCAATGAAAATTCGACGTGAAGCGTTTCATCACGTATTTTAGTTGCACTTAACTTCTTGCGGCACTCCGGGATTCCACGGTGAGTCAGCGCGTCCGCTCATCGTGATGTGTGGGTGGCGCAGCGGCTAACTCGGCGTTTCCGGAGCTTTAGGAATCAGTGGTGGCCAGCGGCGCGGCGCGGCGCGGGGCGGTGCGGCCCCTCAAAGCCAGACGGCGGCAGTTCGGCGGGCCTGTCCAAACAGCGCCGCCCACCGCCCAGGGCCCGAGGCCGCCTAATTGGGCGTGAGTCCGCCGGGCCGCCTCCCCGTTCCAGATTCACTGCGGATCAAAGCCGGCTAAAGCTTTATTTTTCTTTCCTGCGCGCCCTCAACAATAACATGTCCTAATACGCAATCGTCAACCCCAGGCTATTAGGCGCTACACGAAGAAAGGTTCCTTCTTGGAAACACAGTTTCGATCCGTGATGAAGCAAGCAGTGACTGTTATTTTCTGCTTCCTGCGCCTTATTCGTAAGACAACTTCCGATACATTTTCTTCGCATTGGCTGTTTTAGAGACGTCTAAAAGAACGAAATCTCATTACAGTATTCTAACCTGCTGCAGGAATGGAACAGTGGCAGTTTAACGCAATATTCACACAAGTCGGCGTGCGATGTTTGACAGTGAGTGTGTGCTACTAGGTGCGTTCAGTAAGTAATCCGACACCATTTTTCCGGACAGTTGCAATTGAAAAAATTGTGGAATATTCCCGCTTCAGCCCGCACAGTTTCATGAAGTTTCGATAGGAGGCGGTGCCATACGTAGCCTTCAAAATGGCGTCTGTAACGGAGATGCCTTCTAAGTGGAAAGTTGTCACTGGCTTTCTGTTGGCGAAAAACCTGGACATTGCAGATGACCGGCCGTTTTGGCCGAGCGGTTCTAGGCGCCTCATCCGGAACCGCGCTGCTGCTACGGTCGCAGGTTTGAATCCTGCCTCGGGCATGGATGTCCGTAGGTTAGTTAGGTTTAAGTAGTTCTAGGTCTAGGGTACTGATGACCTCAGATGTTAAGTCCCATGATGCTTAGAGCCAATTGAACCATTCCAGATGTTCATATACATTTGAAGAATGTCTACGGAGACCTGGCAGGGAACAAAAGCACGGTGAGTCGGTGGGGGAGGTTTTAGACATCATCACAACTAGGTCATGCAAACCTGTCCGATCTCCCGTCCGCCGGCCGGCCAGCACAACTGCAACTCCTGCAATGTTGGAACTTACGAACACTCTCATTCACAGCCATGACGGCTCCGAATCAGACACCATGCTTCTCAACTGGACGTCTTTGTTGGCAGTGCTGACACACACGGCCATCAATTGGGATGGTGAAAGGCGTGTGCCCGCTGGGAGACGATAAAGAGCAGCAAAGCACCATCTGTGCGGATTTCCTTTTGCGTTACAAGGCTGATCGTGACATTGTCGGAAATCACCACAGGCGATGAAACATGGGTTCACCATTTCTAAACGGAAACAAGACAGTAATCCACGGAGTGACGCCACACCACCTCTCCTCCGAAAAAAAAATAGTTCGCTGCCGCACCCTCAGCCAGTAAAGTCAAGGCGACAGTCTTCTGGCAGTCTGAAGGGGTTGTTCTGTTTGACGTCCTCCCTCAGGGTGCAACGATCGACTCGGAAGTGCGCCTTGCTACCGTCATGTAATTTTCCACGAAAACACAAACGAATCTCTCCTTCTCCATGATAATTCAAGGCCTCACACAAGTCTGTGTACCCAAGAGGAGCTCACATAACTTCACTGGACTGTTCTTCCTCATCCACCCTACAGACCGGATCTCTCGCCTTCCGACTTCCATCTGTTTGGCCCAGTTAAGAATGCACTCCGCGGGAAGCAGTGCGTGGATGATGGGGAGCTTATTGATTCAGGAAGACGATGCCGCTGACGTCGACCGGCAGAGTGGTACGATGTGGGCATACAGGCCCTCCCTTAAGGTGGTGTATGATCGTCCCATTGAACATAGACTATTCTGAAAAATGGGGTTTTGTAGGCAAAAGAGTAGATAATAATGTCACGTATTGGAATCACAAATAAAACAAACCCGCTTTCAGCAAGAAAGTGTCGCATTAATTATTGACTGCCCCTCGTATCTTTCCTTCAGCTGCCAACCGTACATAGTGTCAAAGTTGAAAGGCATTGGGCTCATGTCGTGTGGGACGTCTGGTCATCTACATTTAGTTTCTTTGCGGTTTCGTAGAATTCCGTCAGGAAAATGTCGTTATGGTTCCTTTGAAAAGGTCTCAGACGATTTCCTTTCTAATCCATTCGTAATCTGATACTGCACTCCGTCTCTGATAACATCGTAAACGGAATGTTATAACCTAATGTTCCTTCTTTATATGAAGGGCTTATTTCAATAGTGTTACAAATCCATTTTTGTTTCATTTTAAGATACAGATTCCTAAAGTTAAATTAGCGCTGAAAAATCTGCAGTTGAGATACCAGAAATATTCAAGCATATTGTTTCTTGCTGGAGATGAACCTTTCTTTCTGTTTGTTTGGATCATTAATGTCTGAAGCACTATAATCAAAAAAGTGGAGGTAATGTAATTGTACCACTATTGAAGTAAGCCCTTCATATAAAGTTGATAGCTGTGTACTTATTTATGCCGTGTGTCGTCGCAATTTCTATATGGAAACTGCAATATAATCAATGGAAAATCGTACCAAATGTATGAAGCCAATGGTAAACGTGTAAGTCGAGTTGATGTTTTATATGGTATTGTAATATAAGCTCATCAGAAAAAGGATATAATTTACTTGTAGAGACGTTTGTTGAGTGAAAAAACATAAGTTGAACACAAACAGAACTTCAAAGATGGTGACAGGAGTTGGACTGGTAAATGATATCAGACATTAGCTTAGAACCTATTAATCTAGATCGAGCAAATGATATGTGCTACTTTAGTTTTACTAATGACAGAATAATATCTTCAATTTCTAAACAGTCCTTCAAAATGTAAAATAATTCTTTAAGAACTAACCACATTAATACAACGAAGAAGAAGTTCATCTATGGGTCCAGTTGGTATGTTTTCAGCTATGGTTGTGAGGGGATGACTACCTGGGAACGGGGAAGGTAAAAGAGGGACAAATAAAATCCTTAATTGTACGAAAATCCAATGAAAAAGTACGAGGGTCATTCAATAATTAAAGAGACAAATAGGTCTGGGGGAAAAAACTGTTAGTAGGGCAAGTTTGGTAATCTTATGGCTTTAAGCAGATGTATTAACATTGTTTTGTTTATAACCTCAAAATACATTTCAAGATGGCGAGTCCTCTTGAAACGTCCACATTAGTTGAACAGCGTTCTGTTATTCGTTTTTTACTTGCTGAAGGTAAGGAAACAATGAATACATACTGTAGAATGTCTAAAGTTTATGGTGAAGTTTGTATGAATCGTGAAAATTTTTATAAGTGGGTAGAGCAGTTCAAAAAATGGTCGCGGCTCAGTGACGGACACCGCTCTGGCCGACCAGTTACAGTTCCAACTCCCTCACTTGAAAGTTGAATTGACGACATTATTCTTGTCGACCGCCGTGACACTGTGGAAATGATAGTTGATAAGGTTCAAGTTAGTACTGGTACAGTTCATAATATTATCTGTAACAAGCTGAAGTACCGCAAAACATGTGCAAGATGGGACCCGAAGGAGTTGACGCGGCTACACAAGGAAACAAGATTGAGAGTGTGCACAGAGCTAAAGGAAAGCTGTGAAAGAGAAGGTAAGCACTTCTCCAACAAAATTTTAACTTGTGATGAAACTTGGGTTCACTATTATGAGCCAGAATCAACAAGACAAATAATGGAATGGAAGCACGTCAACTCACCTGTCAAGAAAAAATTCAGAACCCAGGCATCAGCAGGAAAAGTCATATTGACGGTGTTTTGGGATGCTGAAGATCCAGTTTTTTTATTATCTCGAAGAACAGCGTACAGTGAACAGTCAATGCTACTTGGATTTGCTTATAAACAAGGTGAACAGCCATGAGAGAGAGACGTCGTGGATCTCAGAGGGGACGTGTGATTCTCCAGCAAGACAACGAAAGTCCTCACATTGCTCAACTAACCCTTGAAACCACCGACAAAATGGGCTGGGAAGTACTTCCTCATCCCCCTTATAGTCCTGATTTAGAAACTAGTGATTTCCATTTGATTGGTGCACTGAAAGATGCATTACGTGGGAAGAGGTTCCAGGACAACGAGGACGTGAAAAAGTTAGTGGAAAATTGGTTCAAACATCAAGAAAAAGAGTTCTTTGCAGCCTGAAAGTTTGTAGCCCGTTGGAACAAGTGTATAAATGTTGAAGGAGATTATGTTGAAAAGTAGAAAAAGTATTGTTTTGTAAAAATAAACACTTTTCCCCAGACCAATTTGTCTCTTTAATTATTGAATGCCCTCGTATATAAAGAAATGAACTAAAATGAGGATTGAATGCCGTTATACAAAAAACAAAAATTAAATTTTGAATTTGTTTAGCGCAACAGTGTCATTATATTTATGAAGTAAAAACATTTTCGCTGGAAGTATGTAAGGCATAAGATTTCGAATTTATCCCACGGTCGATTTCAGCATGTGAGCCTTTCTCATGTTGTTCTGACGTCTCAGAATATTTGACACCGTAAACGTATGTGGTTGTACACAAGATCGTAAAATGGAGAAAAGATTACTTTAGATTTGGTTGCTTGCATCGTTGTATAAATAGTTCAGTTAGAAGTTTAATTCGACATAATTAGTTGATAAGGAAATCCTTGAAGGAAACCAGTGTGAGAAAATAAAGAAGAGAAAATCACAAGACATCCACAATACAAAGCGTGATCAGTGAAAGAAATTGATCCTAATGATGAGGTGGTAAAATACAGAAAAGAATGCTAATATTAACAAGGCGTTGCCACTAGTCGATGACGAAGAGGATGATGGTAATAAGGATAAATTTTGAGTCTAAACAAACACACATGTGTAGTAAGCTGTGTTTCGCCATCAGCAGCTTAAATATCGCCTTTACATGTTAGTATGATGCCCATAGTGACTATTTACAATGAGGATTTTTCGGGTGGTACCTATTAGATTTTGAAGTGGTTATACGACAGCTGAAAAGCATGTAATGATTGCAAGATCTTTACATTTTTATTAATTATTTTGTTCTTTATTGTCCAATTTCTGGAAAATAAATTAGTTTTAAATTATGTAGCAATGTGATATTAAGTTTTTAGTTTAGTATGGATGCCTTATTGACTGGGTGGCCTAGATATGTATAATTTTGATTTTTCTATGGCAAGATTAAATAACACAGCGTAAGCACTTATCCCCACATCGTAGGAATGGGGATGTACTTTGCTGGCTCCTGAGTATTGATACATAGTCAAAGTAGCAAATACGTTATCCTCAGACTGCCAGAAGTAAATGCTACAGACACAGAGTCTGTGTCATCTGTGCCCGGACAACGTGAGTACTTCATTTTTATTTTGCTATTTCCTATGTACAGTATTGTCTTTTTCTAAATGGCACTCTTGTGCTAAGAATATCACATTCCCATTCTAACGTATGTTATGTTAGCGAAAGAAAGCAGGCGTATAAGACCCCACTTTTGTGTCGTCTAGCTTTGAAGAAAACCTTTTGGTCATATTAGAGATTTGCGTAATATGTATATTTTCGGTAATCATTACGACGTAGACAGATGAGTCTTACGCTTGTAGCCTCTTACTCTCTTTACGGATAGCGGTAGATAATCATGAACTAAGTTTACGGTTGATCTATTACTGCGTCCATTTTCAAAGTAACCATTTATGGAATTAGGAACTATTATTGACTATTGAGTGTACACTTTCAATTAGGACTGTACCATGTACAGAAACCTGTCACTAAATGTTTTCACCTCTGGTTGTCTTAACGCAAAGGCACAAGGCGCAATACCTCCGACAGGTGTTCTAACTAATCTTCGGGTTGATGACAGCTTACACTTTTACTTCACAATCAACCCTTTAACATTATGCTGAACAACAGAACTAATCCTTCACGACGCAAACTTGCACCAATGAGCCAAAATATTATGACCATCTGCTTAATAGCTTGTTCATCCCTCTTTGGAACGAAATACATCAATGATTCTGCGTATCAGGGATCCGACAAGTTGTTGGTAGGTTTGTGGAGTTATGTGGCATTAGATGTCTACTAACAGGTCTTGTAATTCGAGTAAATAACGAGCCGTTGATGGCACCCGATAACGACCTAGCTGGGTTCCTTAGGTCTTACATCAGGCGAATTTCGTAGCCGAGGCATCAACGTGAGTTCACTCTAATGCTCCTCAGACCACTGCAGTACGGTTCTGTCCGAGACACGGACAATTATACTACTGAAAGATGATGTCGCCGTATGGGAAGACGTCAAGTATGAAGGGATGCGGGTGGTTCACAGCTGTCTTCCATTACTATCACAGGTCCCATGCGAGGGCAGGAGAATGTCTTCCACAGCATGATTCTGCTCTCACCAGCCTGCGACCTTTGGATGTTGCACGTTTCGAGCCGCCGTTCACATCCATGACGGTGTTTGCGGAGACGACCAGCGACCTAGTGTAGCAAAAATGTGCTTAACCCGAAGAGCCGACACGTTTCCATTGATCGACGGTCGAATCCCGATGGCCCGTGCCCACTGCAATCATTACCTGACGATGTCGTTGGGTCAACATGTGAAAAAGCATGGTCTGCTGCGGAGCTTCATGTTAACAATGTGTGATGAACGGTGTGTTCAGGAACATTGTGCGTGCACCAGCATTGAGCTCTTTCGACAGAGATGTTGCAGATCACCGTCTGTCCTACTTTACAGCCTGCGACTCTTGCATTCTGTCGTGGACGTCCAACCATTTATCGCCTAATGATAGTTTCACTGTCCTACGTCTTTCAGCAGATACTCACGACAGTAGCACGTGAACATTTGACCGGCTTCGCCATTTTCGAAGTACTCGTTTAGAGGCTCTGCGTAATAGTAATCTTCCCTTTGTCAAAGTTGCATATCTCAAAGGACTCGTTTAGAGGCTCTGCGTAATAGTAATCTTCCCTTTGTCAAAGTTGCATATCTCAAAGGATTTCCCCATTTGCAGCCGATATCTTGTCTAGGGTGATCCCAGGTAAGGTTATACACTTTTGTTACCGCGTCATGTGCTCGCAATGCCACCAGGCGACAACCAGCGTTGTTGTGGGCAGTGATCATAATGTTTCGCATTGCTAATACTCAGTGAGTTACGGCCATCTCATGCTAGCTCTTCCAGTTAGAGAATTATTTTATTGAAATACACAAGTAACTGTAATGGCAGTCACTTTTATTTTTCCACGCACAACACGTTTCAGCGGATCGTATTTAACTCATCAAGCAGATTTATTTAAATTAATGAGATATGTACGATTTTTACACACGATTTTTGAGGGCAGCTTGTGGCCTAGTCTTTTAGTGGACACGGACTGATTTCTCGAATCGGATTTACACTATGAAGATTGTGTATTAGGAGGTTTTCTGATGGTGGCATAAACCTTCAAACCATCAAATCCTTCAAATCATCAACAAAAGTGACTGGTTGAATTATCTGCGTATTTCAGTTGATATTCATAACAGCTAACGTTAGGTCTAACCTAAAACATAATTAACGAACTTGCAGCATGCTGTAGGTGAAAAATGGATACGCAGCTTCTTTTATAAATGAAATAAATGGTTATATCTGTGTCATAAGTTGCACGTAACTATCGAGGAGGTACTGAATAGAATTGAGGAGAATAGGAATGTGTGGCACAACTTGATTAGAAGAAGGGATCGGTTGGTAGGACATGTTCTGAGGCATCAAGGGATCACCAAGTTAGTATTTGAGGGCAGCGTAGAGGGTAAAAATCGTAGAGGGAGACCACGAGATCAATACACTGATTCAGAAGGACGAGGGTGCAGTAGTTACTTGGAGGTGATGAAGCTTGCACAGGATAGAGTAGCATGGAGAGCTGCATCGAACCAGTCTCTGAACTGAAGACCATAGCCGGCTGGAGTGACCGAGCGGTTCTAGGCGCTACAGTCTGGAACCGCGCGACCGCTACGGTCGCAGGTTCGAATCCTGCCTCGGGCATGGATGTGTGTGATGTACTTAGTTTTGTGTTAGCAGAAGAGCCAACACCGCGTTACTAGTGGAGGCCGAAATGCACGCGTTTCAGCTCACGCAGGCTGGCGTGCGGAGGGAGAACTATACTGACGTGAGGTCTGGAACATGACAAGGAATGAGAATTCAGAAATCGGACGTAATTAGTTTGATACTTAACTTTAATCCATTAATGATGAGCGTCGCTCTTGACGGCACATGAGTCACAATATTATCAGTTCAGAATACATTCTTGAAGATATTTCTTATAGTAACTGAATATGGCGCCTTGCTAGGTCGTAGCAAATGACGTAGCTGAAGGCTATGCTAAACTGTCGTATCTGCAATTGAGAGCATATGTAGACAGTGAACCATCGCTAGCAAAGTCGGCTGCACAACTGGGCGAGTGCTAGGGAGTCTCTCTAGACTAGACCTGCCGTGTGACGGTGCTCGGTCTGCAATCACTGATAGTGGCGACACGCGGGTCCGACGTATACTAACGGACCGCGGCCGATTTAAAGGCTACCACCTAGCAAGTGTGGTGTCTGGCGGTGACACCACACTTGGGTTAGTTAAGTTCAACTAGTTCTAAGTTCTTGGGGACTGATGACCTCAGAAGTTAAGGCCTATAGTGCTCAGAGCCATTTGAACCATTTGAAGACGACAACAACAACAACAACAACACGTTGCATTGAAAAGTATCTTTTTACTATTTCTTGATGCTGAATGGTTTTGGACACCTGTGTCCATTTTCATACCATACGTATCGTAAGTGTGACAATACTAAAACTGCCCCTGAAGTGATGATGAAAGCGTCAGTTTTTGCACATAGGCTGTCGCCTATATTGAACACTTAGAATACCTATGGTTTGAAAAAAATTGAAAAAAAGATATTTCTCAATGCAGGTTATGGTGGAGCTACAATCATTTATTTCAACTAAAATGTAGTATGTACAGCAAACTACTCTATTGACCCCATCAGGTAGGGTAAAGTGCCAATTTATAGCTAACGCCCGTAACACCTGGAGGAAAAGACCTCCTTATCGTTTAGTCACACGCCGTTAAAGTTCTTCATATGCAAGGGAATTTATTTCCCGCCCAGTGCTGGGGATACTGGTCTCACGGCAGTAGCTGTTGCTAACGTAACGCGAGTTACTGCTGCCCTCCGCCGGATCGACCAGGTGACGGAAAAACCTGCGAAGAAGCAACAGGAATGGCCGCGAGGAGTGTAGATGAAAGCGAGTCAGATTTAAACGGGACAGTGAGCGATGAAACTGCAGCGATGCGCGCGCCCTACCTGTTCTGCTAAAAGGTTCCCGCCGAATGGTTTAACCGTTCCGGCGTCACGCCATTAGGCAGACAAATTAGGACGACATTGAGGGAGCGCCCTGACCGATATGTCAAATCAGCGACCCGACTGCAGTGCAGCGCCGGGGTCGCCGACAAATTACACTTGCTGCAGGAAAGTTGATCCCATTCTGCAGCCGAGCCGTAAAAAGCGAGATAAACACCCGGCGCTTTATTAAAGTCGTGCCGGGGACATTACGACAGGCGTCGGGAACACTCCATGAAAGGCGGCCGCGTGCAAATGGCGGCAGCCGAGCCATTGTCATTGAAATGCGAGCAGCGGAACACGTTCTGGGCGGCGGGCACCGCACCGACGGAGTGGAGGAAACGGCCGCACCGCGGGCAAGACGCCTTGTTGCTGCAGGTCCGAGTCTCACTTCTAAGAACGGGGGTGCTATAAAGTGTCATTGCTGCACATCGCCCACCGACGAAGGTAACATTTCGACATCCCGTCGACGTAGGAATATATCCAGAGTTTAGTTCTGGAGCGGTGGGGGTCGCGGAGAAGGGTCACAGTTCGTTACTGTCGTCTCCTCCCCTCTCCTCCCCTGCTTTCCCCATCCAAACACAGCCTGGTCGAGGGAAAGTATTCCATATTTTGAGAAGTAGTAGTACAAATGAAAAAAAGAAAAAAATTGTCAGTAAACATGGGCTCTAAAACACATACCTTAATACACTACTGGCCATTAAAATTGCTACACCAAGAAGAAATGCAGATGATAAACGCGTATTCATTGGATAAATATATTACACTAGAACTGACATGTGGTTACATTTTCACGCAATGTGGGTGCATAGATCCTGAGAAATCAGTACCCAGAACAACCACATCTGGCAGTAATAACGGCCTTGATGCGCCTGTGCATTGAGTCAAACAGAGCTTGGATGGCGTGTATAGGTACAGCTGCCCATGCAGCTTCAACACGATACCACAGTTCATCAAGAGTAGTGACTGACGTATTGTGACGAGTCAGTTGCTCGGCCACCATTGACCAGACGTTTTCAATTGGTGAGAGATCTGGAGAATGTGCTGGCCAGGGCAGCAGTCGAACATTTTCTGTATCCAGAAAGGCCCGTACAGGACCTGCAACATGCGGTCGTGCATTATCCTGTTGAAATGTAGGGTTTCGCAGGGATCGAATGAAGGGTAAAGCCACGGGTCGTAACCCATCTGAAATGTAACGTCCACTGATCAAAGTGCCGTCAATGCGAACAAGAGGTGACCGAGACGCGTAACCAATGACACCCCATACCATCACGCTGGGTGATACGCCAGTATGGCGATGACGAATATACGCTTCCAATGTGCGTTCACCGCGATGTCACCAAACACGGGTGCGACCATCATGATTCTGTAAACAGAACCTGGATTCATCCGAAAAAGTGACTTTTGCCATTCGTGCAGCCAGGTTCGTCGTTGAGTACACCATCGTAGGCGCTCCTGTCTGTGATGCAGCGTCAAGGATGACTGCAACAATGGTCTCCGATGTGATAGTCCATTCTGCTGCAAAAGTCGTCCAACTGTTCGTGCAGATGGTTGTTGTCTTACAAACGTCCCCATCTGTTGACTGAGAGATCGAGACGTGGCTGCACGATCCGTTACAGCCATGCGGATAAGATGCCAGTCATCTCGACTGCTAGTGATACGAGGCCGATGGGATTCAGCACGGCGTTCCGTATTACCCTCCTGAACCCACCGATTCCATATTCTGCTAACAGTCATTGGATCTCGACCAACACGAGCAGCAATGTCGCGATACAATAAACCGCTCTCGTGATAGGCTACAATCCGACCTTTATCAAAGTCGGAAACGTGATGGTACGCATTTCTACTCCTTACAACAACGTTTCACCAGGCAACGTCGGTCAACTGCCGTTTGTGTATGAGAAATCGCTTGGAAACTTTCCTCATGTCAGCACGTTGTAGGTGTCGCCACCGGCGCCAACCTTGTGTGAATGCTCTGAAAAGCTAAGGATTTGCATATCACAGCATCTTCTTCCTGTCGGTTAAATTTCCTGTCTGTAGCACGTCATCTTCGTGGTGTAGCAATTTTAATGGCCAGTAGTGTAGCTACGAGGTGTATGAGAAAATTTATTTATTCATTTATTTATTTACTAGTATATAAGTTACGAGTCCGATCTTTTGTCTACCAAAGCTTTTATTTTTTCAAACAACAGTACTGTCCCCTTCTAAGTAGTTGTCATCAGCTGCTATACAACGGCGGAGTCTTTCCCAAGTCTTGCTAACAGCACGGAAAGGTTTCATCTGGTAGCTCCTTTGACATGTCAGTCACATTCTTTTGAATGTTCTACAGAGTCCCAAAATAATGCCTTTTTACGACACTTTTCAATTTCTGGAAAATAAAAAAGTTACAAGGACTCAGATCAGGTGAACAGGGGGTCCGTGGAACAACAGGAATGCCGTTTCAGTTCGAAAATTCCATGTTGGAAGTGACTGTGTTACATGGGAGGTTGCATGAGACAGCATCCCATTGTCAGTAACTTCTGGTCTCACTCGATTCGCCCTTCTCAGCCTTTCACTCACCTTTATTGTTAAACGTCGGTCTGATCTCACAAGGGCACGCACACGTTCGACGTTTCCTTGGTTTCTGAAGTTGAAGGTCTCCCTGAGGGAGGTTCACATTGAAAGCGTTCTCGACCTATCAAAAATGAATTTTGCCAGAGAAAAACTTGTGCTCTTGGTAACAAATGTTCCCCACAGACTTGTTCCACCTTGTCAAGCATAATACTTGCGGATTCCCCAAGTTTAACAAGAAGCTTGATAGCATAACATTGCTCTAAATTTCGCCGTTCCATTTTCGTGACACACAACAAAAATACAACTTCACTGATGGCGCTCTCAAAAATCACGTCATGGCTATACGGAGCTGAAATCGGACTGAGAATCTGAAAGGGATGAACACACCGGCCTACACAGAAACTCGATAGCATAACGCTGCCCTAAATTTCACTATTCCATTTTCGTAACACTCGAGAAAAACACAACTTCACTGATGGCGCTCTCAAAAATCACGTGATGGCTGTGCGGGGCTGAAATCTGACTGAGCATGTGGAAGGGATGAACACACGCTCTACGTAAGTGCACCACAACGGACGTGTCAGATAGCTTGCAGTGTTGCCAGTGTCATTACTTTTCTCACAGATCTCCTATGAATGCATGGTCAAGTTGGTGAAATACTTTTACATTGCAGTTTTATCTTTGTGCTTGGCAGTGCAATGACATTTTTCAAGTTACAGGACATGAGCTCTATGATTGCTTCCATTTGGCAGACCATAACAGAAGATTATGTCTACCACTTCCTATGTGGAATAATAGGCTTCCATTACGCTGGTAACTGAAAAGAGAAAACTATATTGTTAAAGCATTTCACAAACTTATCAAAACAAAAATTGGATCCATTAGAAATAATGTAGAGCTGCATTTAATCAGAACTGTGAATACGATCTACAGTAACAACAGATGCTTACTGCATGATGTATCCTTAGACAAAAACAAAGGAATATGTCCTCATTTGTTGTCTGCGTTCTGTAGGTCGTTCATAATAGCAAAGAGGTTGCAGCAGAAGAGATGTGTTTCACGGTAGCGAAGATGAACATGTGCTTATAGTTCTCAAGCTATGCGTTTTATAACTCATGTTTACGGGACAATTTTTTCTTGTCTTGGTTCACGCTACCACCACTCAAAATTTGGAAACTTTCTTTTACGCTTCTGTCATCACTGTCATCCTCATTTTTTATGAGACACAGATGCCTGTAATTCTAATAATAACAACAACAATAAAATACATGTTCTTATGTAATAATGAGATTGATAGAAATTGCAAAATGGTTCAGCAGGGATGGCTACAGAAAAATGCAAGGATTCAGAAGCATGTATCACTACGGCAAAGATAGCAACCGCCTATAGGAAAATTAAAGAGGCGTTTCGGGAAAAGAGAAGCAGCTGTATGAATATTAAGAGCTCAAATGGAAAACCAGTCCTTAGCAAAGAAGGGAAACCTGAAAGGTGAAAGGAGTATATAGTGGGACCATAAATGTGAGATGAACTGGAAGAGGACGTAGATGGAGATCGGAGATGTGATACTGAGAGAAGAATTTGATAAAGCGGTGAAAGACCTTAGTCGAAGCAAGGCCCCGGGAGTAGACGACATTCAGTCAGCACTACTGATAGCTTTGGGAGAACCAGTCATGACAAAACTATTCCAACTGGCGTGCAAGATGAGCAGGTGAAACACCCTCAGATTTCAGGAAGAAAATTATAATTCCAACTCCAAAGAAAGCAGGTGCTGACGGATGTGAATATTACCGAATTGTGACTAATAAATCATGGTTGCAAAATATTGACACGAATTTTGTACCGAGGACTGGAACAACTAGTAGAAGCCAACCTCAGGACACATCATTTTGGATTCCGGAGAAATGTAGTACCACGCGATGCAACACTGGTCCTATGACGTCTCTTTGAAGATAGGTTGAGAAAAGGGAAATCTACATTTACAGCACTTTTAGACTTAGAGAAAGATTTTTACAATGTCGACTGGAGTACTCTGTCTGAAATTCTGAGCGTAGTAGGCGTAAAATACAGGGAACGAAAGGCTATTCACAACTTGTACAGAAGTACAGAAGCCAAACGGCTGTAATAGTAGTCGAGGAGCACAAAATAGAAGCAGTGGCTGAGAAGGGTGTGACAAAGGGTTGTAGTCTGTCTCCGATGTGATTAAATATGTACACTGAACAAGCAGTAAAGGAAACCAAAGAAAAATCTGGAGTAGAAATAAAGGTTTAGAGAGGAGAACTAAAAACTTTGAGGTTTGCCGATGAAATTATAATTCTCTCAAGGGCAAGGATTTGGAAGGGCAGTTGAGCAGAATGGACGATGTCTGGAAAGAAGAATATAAGATCATCATCAACAAAAGCAAAACATGTCAAATGCATCCGAATTAACTCATGTGATGCTGTTGGTATTAGATTAGTAAATGAGACATTTAAAGAAGTAAATGAGTTTTGTTACTTGAGCAGTAAAATAACTGATGAAGGACAAAGTAGAGAGGATATAGGGAAGCGAAACATGGACGATGTGTAGTTTGGAGACGAACAGAATATAAGATTTTGAAATGTAGTACTACAGATGAATGCTGAAAATTAGATGGGTAGATCACATAAGTGGAGGTACTGAGCAGAACTGGGGAGAAGAGAAATTTGTGGCGCAAGCAGACTAGAAGAAAGGATCGGTTAGTAGGATACACCCCGAGACGTCAAGGGATCATCAGATTAGTATTGGAGGGAAGTGTGGGTGGTAAAAATCTTAGAGAGGGAACGAAAGAGGAATGCAGTAAGTATATTCAGGAGGATGTACGTTGCAGTAGTTATTCGGAGATGGAGAGGTTTGCTCAGGGTGGAGTAGCATAGAAAGCTGCATCAGACCGCTCTTCGGACTGAAGATCATAACAAATGGTTCAAATGGCTCTGAGCACTATGGGACTCAACTGCTGAGGTCATTAGTCCCCTAGAACTTAGAACTAGTTAAACCTAACTAACCTAAGGACATCACAAACATCCATGCCCGAGGCAGGATTCGAACCTGCGATCGTAGCGGTCTTGCGGTTCCAGACTGCAGCGCCTTTCACCGCACGGCTACTGCGGCCGGCGAAGATCATAACAACAACAATTACAATATATTTTGATCAGTATTTAGTCCATGTCTTTAAGATAACTTCCACGAAATTTCTATTCACAGAAGTATATACTGTGATTTGAAAAGCAAAACATTGCAATTTACGTGTCATGCAATTGATTTAAAAACTATAATAAGAACAAATAGTGGGGAATGGTTTTCCTTTCACTCGTTGCAGCCGTCATCCAGGAAAGTCAGTCATTGCTATTTTTTTCATTAGTGGAAGGTCTTTCTCTTTGTGTCTTATCTTATGCAACGTGTTGCGGTTTGCCGTGTTTGCTTGTGGACACTCTAACCGTGTCGGATTTGTTGTCGGTAGCAGGTATCGTCAGCCAGTGAACGGACTGATAAAAAGGGCTTCCGGTATACTTAAAAATAATAACGCTTCGCCCTACATCGACGTCAAGGTCATTCTAGAGAGAAGATCAGCTTTTTTCGACAACGACCCTGTTACTGTACTACAAGCTCTCTCTCAGCATCCTCTTGGCAAGTTTCTATCAAACGATAGAAATCGAATAGCTTTGATTTCCAATGGCTAACAACTTCAGTTGGGAGACAATAATGAGTCAGGAAAGAAGAATATTTTAGACCCTGCGACGGATCGATTTCGACGAGCTGTGGCGTAGCAGTGAGGCACCACTCCCAGGAAACTCCTGCCGGGATTTCAGAAAAATGTTTCTACGTATCGGGTCTGTGACCCAATAGTTTCTTAGAAACCGAATAATTGATCATTTCCGTCCGTTGTATGTGTACTCCCTTTAGCAGTAGCTAAGTGGCTTAGAGCGTGTATTCTTATTGCAATTTACTTCCTTCCGTGCTGGTGCGAATCGCACTTCCCACAATGTATTTTACACTTAGGCAAGGCAATGAAAACTGTCGCGAAATTTGCATATTGTTATTTTAAATAAAATAAACTTTTGAGTACATGGAAAAAAAGGTGATAAGCACACATGCCAATGAACTACCGGGTGATCAAAAAGTCAGTATAAATTTGAAAACTCAATAAACCACTGAATAATGTAGATAGAGAGGTACAAATTGACACACATGCTTGGAATGACATGGGGTTTTATTAGAACAAAAAAAAAATAAAGTTCACAAAATGTCCGACAGATGCGCGTCGATTGGTGATGATCGTGTGCTCAGCCGCCACTTTCGTCATGCTTGGCCTCCCAGGTCCCCAGACCTCAGGCCGTGGGATTATTGGCTTTGGGGTTACCTGAAGTCGCAAGTGTATCGTGATCGACAGACATCTCTAGGGATGCTGAAAGACAACACCCGACGCCAATGCCTCACCATAACTCCGGACATGCTTTACAGTGCTGTTCACAACATTATTCCTCGACTACAGCTATTGTTGAGGAACGATGGTGGACATATTGAGCATTTCCTGTAAAGAACATCATCTTTGCTTTGTCTTACTTTGTTATGCTAATTATTGCTATTCTGATCAGATGAAGCGCCATCTGTCGGACATTTTTTGAACTTTTGTATTTTTTTGGTTCTAATAAAACCCCATGTCATTCCAAGCATGTGTGTCAATTTGTACTTCTGTCTCTACATTATTCCGTGATTTATTAAGTTTTCAAATTTATACTGACTTTTTGATCACCCTTTATATGGACTCATGGTTTTTCCTCGGTTTTTTCTGTGTTAATCCTCTGCAAATATAGTGTCAGTTTTTAGGAAATTTGAAAACGAAAAAGCGCCCACAGATGTTGCGTGGTTATCGACGTTATCTCCCCACTTCCGGTTTTGAGATTAATTTACTTTGTATTGTAATCATCTTTTGAAAACAAATTTATTTTCCAAGATCGCTATGTTAACACCATTACTGGATTACTAGTTTCGATAGTATGTATTGCCGTCCTCAGATACATCATACTAAGCTTACACTACTCTGTCACATGCATGCTATACAATATTCATAAAAAGTCGAGGCATTAATTTATTTTGTTTCTGCCATGGTAAGCGTCCACAACGTGTCAGGTAGTAATCATCGTACAAGTAGATAAAACCATTTCCCTGTACGCTGATATTTCATGCCCAACACGGGATGTAAAACAAATTTGTCTTTTGTAAACTTGTCTTGGCGGCCCGCACTTGTAACCGAGCTGTTCTAGGCGCTTCAGTCCGGAACCGCGCGGCTGCTACGGCCACAAGTTCGAATCCTGTCACGGCCATGGATGTGTGTGATGTCCTTAGGTTAGTTAGGTTTAAGTAGTTAATAAGTCTAGACGACTGATGACCTCAGATGTTAAGTCCCATAGTGCTTAGAGCCTTTTTTTCTTTTTTTTTTTGGTACCTTGGTGGTTAAATTTGATACGTACCATCGCCTGAAATATTGGGGCTGAAAACTATAGGTGTACAAGGCTTTAAACATTCACGTAAAAAAACTGTTTCTTGATCCTGAATCTAAAATCCTTGCTGACGTAAGTTGACTGTGAATAGACACAGCCCTTACATCACTGGGGCGCCACACCATTTAACAACACCTATCACGGAGACTACACTGACATAAAATGAACGTGTTACGTCATGAACATCTTGACCGAGCACTACCAAAACTACAGGTGTTTTCATGTCTGTGAGATAAGTTGATAAAATTTCATGTTTGAGCATGTTTATTTTCTGTATGTCAGTACAGAAGAAAGCCATTCCATAAGTTTAAGAATGATGTTAGTACATGGTGACTCTTGTCTAACATTGTCGCAGCTCTCCAGGTCTGCAAATGATTTAGCAATGCTATATGTGCACGTGCAACTTATCGCCGTCTTTCAGACTCTGAAGAAAGATCGAATCATTGGAATGAGGGTATCAACATGGTTACAGACCACACAGGCAGTCTGCTGCAGTAAAATGAGTACGGGACGAGTGCTGACAAGATGCACACAGCACAGCAAGGTGGCAAGAAGTATAGGTGAGGTACTTCAAAGGACTGCACCAGGAGAGGATCGTAGGGCTATTCGACTGGCTTTGACGACTAGATGGATAACAGGAGCTGAAATATGAGCAAAGATTAGGGTCCGAGTGTCACCACCAACGGTCGGTAAGATTACTGGAAGCTGGGTTGAGACGTTGAGCTGCCATGCATCGTTTTTTGCAGACGCCGTACCGCAGATAGAAGACTTAAGTGATGTAGTGCCAGAGTCAGCTGGGTCGTCGAATGGCGTTCTGTGGTGTTCAAAGACGAGGCTCGCTTCTGTTTGTGATCAAGATCGACACCAGTGTGTCCACAGACGACCTGCTGAAAGGCCACAAGAAACAGTGATTCTCAACACCCACACCTCACTAAGTCCTGGAATCATTGTGTGGGGAGTTATTGGGTATAATGACGCAACTCATCTGTTTAAGGGAGGCAAGAATGGTAAACCCTGTTGTCATATCCTTTACAACTGGGGTACCGAATGACATATTCCAGCAGAATGGTACAAGATCGCACATTGCAGTAGACACAACAAACGCGTTGAGGAATGTGTGGATGACTGGCCTCCTGGGCCCATGATTCGACACCCATAGAGCATGTCTTGGATGCGACGGGAAGACGAACTTCACCATACCAACTTCCTGCCAGCAGTCTTCATCAAGTCATACAGCATGTGTTTCAGACATTTAAGGAAATTGCTCAAGATGACCTTCGGAGGCTGTTTATTTGGATGGCACAATGGATGCAGGACTGTATTTGGGCCTATGGGCGTCTCACCTCTTACCGACGTTGACGATGAGCATGAATTCTGAATGGAATGAAAGTTTTATCATTTAATGCTCGTTGTTTGGTGAACAAGTCACAAACTTTAATAAATATTGGAATTGTGCTTCATGGTGTAACACTTTCCACACAACAGCGTATTATGTTGCGGGCCTGAAACGTAAAATAAATTTTCTCACCTTCGAACATTGTAACGTTTCCAACAGGAACGGAACAGATCCTACATCATGACATTTAATTATTTTATTTTATTTTATTTATTTATTTATTTTGAACAGAAGCGTGGTGTTACTTTCGGAGGTTCCCACACTGGCATGCCGAATCTTATCGAAATCGTTGGGTTTGGTCTCTCAATCTCAGTTACTTGTAACATTTCAAACATCGTTAACTTCACTTATCACTTCGTTCTTGGACGTAGACGCGCTACAGTATTATCTACTAGCTAAAGTTTGCAGCGTCAAGAAATCACTTAATATCTGTCAGTATCATTCTGTCTCTATCGATTCAACAAATTTCTATTCATTCTGCGACAGTACTTTATTAATTATTTCAATTTGTTGGCCTTCGGGTCGTGGTCATTCAGCCATCTCAGTAAAGGAAATACGCTATGGCAGTGTACTGGAGGCGATGTTCCTGTCAGTAACCACTATACGAACGTGATAACAACACAAAACCATTTCTATAATAGGAAAAAAAATTTCCGATCTGGCCGGGAATCGAACCCGTGTCCCTTTTGGTGGCAATTTGCCGCACTGAGGATAATCTTACTGTGCACGAATAGCAGCTCTCAGCCCGAAGGCTGGTTTGTTGCACCTCGCCACGCTAACGTATCCTGTGCAAGTTTCTTCATCTGTGCATAACTACAGCAACGTAAGCCCATTTCAACAATCTTACTGTATTCAAGCACTGGTCTCTCTCTAGTTTCCATTACTAAACTAAATATTCCTTGATGTCTCAGACTGTGTCCTATGACTATATTCCTAGTTGTGCTATAAAGCTTCGTTTTATACCGCTCGATTCAGTACCACTTCATTACTTACTCTATTTATCGACGTAATTCTTCAATTAACATCAAATTTCAAAACTTACTACTCTTGTTTTGTATGTACTGCTCCTCGGCCATTTTTCATTTCCAAGTAGCGCTACACTCCTGATAAAACACTTAGACAAAAGATTTCCTAACAGTTAAATTTAAATTCCGTGTTAGAATAGCTCCCTTTTTCAAAAAAGCTTTCCTTGCCATTGCCAGCCTGCACTTTCGGTGTTTACTTTCGCAATTGTCAGATCTTTTGCTACCCATATACCAAAATCTTCTTGTAGTTTGATCATCTCGTTTCCTAATTTAATCTCCCTCAACATTATCTGATGTCTGAAGGATATCTGTCGATAAGGCAGATTAACACATGGTTTTCTGAAGATGGGCAGCAGCCTTTTCAGAAGTTGCAGGAGCAACAGTTTGGATATTTGACGGACCTGCCCTTGTAATATTAGCCAAAATAGTCTTGCTATGTTTTATTTATTTATTTAACTCTATGAGATTACGGCCGTCAAGCACTCTCTTACATCGGACCAGATATGTTTGTACTATGACGCTATTGATGCACGAGGAAACTGTACCTTTTATATTCCTGGATGTTTTGCAACTCCGCAGCATGGTTTATTGATGACATACTATTGGACAGAAAATTCCGAAGGCATTCGGATCTCTAAGCATGGAATATACAAGAAGTTGACCTCACAAGAACGAGCCAGCATGGCGCTCCACAGAACTGGAATGTAGAATATTAGATACCTTAACAATGTTAGCAGATTAGATAAACTGAAAATAAAAAAGGCATGTGTTAAAGGTAAATGCAACGGGAATTACTGACGCGCACTATCAGGAAGAATATGATTTCTGGTTAGGTGAATGTAGGATTAGGAACATAAAGTCGATAGGTCTAATAATAAACAAAGTAAGACCTCAACGGCAGTGAAGGCGGAGATGAAGATCATCGGTACGGCGGAACTGGCGGAAGAGGAAACCTTGCTTTTTGGGATACTATAAAAGCTATCGTCCAAGGTTATTTGGACAAAGGGCACGACGGTTCCACAGGTTAGTGGCGGTAACCCTACAGCGTCTGTTCCACATGTTAGTGGCGACTGATCTATAAAACTCAGAAGTGGAACTCTGTGCTTAAACAGACTGAAATCTCAATTTCAGTCACAAACCCAGTCCAATTAAATCAACATGGATACAGCACCTTCAAAGACAAATTACCCCAGTGGGTCAAATCCCACGGTTGAAAAACCGCAAGTGGTCTATTCGGATTCTGGGGAGACCACAGAAGTGTGCATGGAGGTAAATCGGAGTACCTCAAAACCCCGTAATAACCAAATCAAACCAAAATCTAGAATTTGGCTAATGACATTTAATGTAAAATCTCTCTTAAAAATGGGAAAACTAAAAAACATCCTGGACAAATCCAGAGAACGTAAAATCAAAACTATTGCATATCAGGAATCACGATATACAGATGAAAATCCTTTTAATTCGGAAGGATACAGGATATACAAAGGAAAACCTGGAAAACGAGCCATGGTAAATTGTCCACAATTTGGAACTGGATTTATATTAGATACATCAATACTTGATTCAGTCGCAACTTTCAAATCTTACTCCCGGGTTCGATTCCCGGCGGGGTCAGGGATTTTCTCTGCGTCGTGATGGCTGGGTGTTGTGTGCTGTCCTTAGGTTAGTTAGGTTTAAGTAGTTCTAAGTTCTAGGGGACTGATGACCATAGATGTTAAGTCCCATAGTGCTCAGAACCATTTTCAAATCTTACTCGGGTCGGCTCTTCACGATGACAATAAAATCAGCTAATAAGATATACACCCTAATCAACGGACATGCACCAACTAACATCACTAACAAAAACAAAATAGAAGAAGTAGAAGAATTCTGGAACCAATTAGATAATATTCTCCAAAAAATCCCAAATAACCATGTCAAAATCCTTATGGGCGATTTCAATGCACAAATCGGTAAAGAAAAGAAATATCGATATTGGGTAGATAAATGGTCAGGGCATACACAGACCAACCGGAATGGCATGCGACTCATTGAAGTCTGCAAAAACCATGACCTATTTTTCAAATCAACATTTTTCAAGAAAAGAGCCCCGAAAACGAAAACTTGGATCTCACCTTATCCATTACTAGGTGAATATCAGTTGGATCATGTAATGATCTCCCGCGTAAATACAGTAGAAATCATGAAACTTAAAGTCCTTAATGGACTAGACCTAGATTCCGACCATTACCCAACAAAATTCTCCCTAGATGTCATTCCAGAAAAAAGAAAATTCAATAAGAAATCTCCACACCGTAAATATGATGTACAAAAGATAAATGGCAACGAACAATTTACAAAAGAAACGCAAAATTTAAAACCACAAAATTGGCAACAACTGCAAGCAGGACTTTAAAATGCAGCTGAAACTGTAGCACTGCAAACAAGAACACGTAAACACCCATGGTGGACAAATGAGTGTGACCAACTGATAAATCCCAGACAACAGGCGTGTCCAAATTGGTTGTGCAAGAAAAATCAAAAGACCCTGGAAGATCTCAAAGATACCAGGAAAACAGTCACAAAAGCAATACGAACAGTCCGTAAACAACACGAAAACAAAAAATTGCAAGACATAGAAAATGATTTCAAGAAAAACAATTCCCAAAATTTCTACAGAATTCAAACAAAAATTAACAAAGTACTCTCCTCCATCACTCCAGTTCAAAAATGACCAAGGGGAAATTGCTCATACCAACACCGAAAACTGTGAAATTCTTGCAAAATACTTTTCTAAATCACTGAATTGTGAAAAGCCTGCAGAAAAATTTGAGTTCCATCGTACACAACGAAACCCAGACTCAAAGCCACCAAGTTTACAAGAGATTAAAGAGATAATTCAGTCACTGAAAAATAACAAAGCACCAGGAGAAGACCAAATCATCGCAGAATTATGGAAAAATGCAGGAGAAAATCTTATTGCAAAAATCAAAGAAATTATACATGAAATCTGGAAAACTGAAAAAATACCCACAGATTGGAAGACTGCAATCATACATCCTCTGTACAAAAAAGGAAGTAAAACAGACCCCAACAACTATCGTGGAATCTCTTTATTGTCAATAACATACAAAATTCTGTCTAAAGCCCTACTAAACCGCGCAGAACCTCAGCTGGATTCAAAACTAGGCGAATACCAAGGTGGGTTCAGAAAAGGTCGATCTTGCATAGAACAAATCCTTAACTTGAAAAACTCTATGAAATATTTACATAGTACTTCAAACAAAAGTTACGTCATCACGTTTGTCGACTTTAAAAAAGCATATGACAGTACAGACCGAGAATCCCTTTTTAAAGTATTAGCAGAATTTGGACTAGATCAAAAGACAACAAACATCATAAAAGAAACACTCACGGAGACCAAATCCAAAGTAAAATTTATGGGAGAATTGAGCACAGAATTTGAAATAGACACAGGAGTACGACAAGGGGATGTACTGTCCCCAGTGCTCTTCAATTGTGCTCTTGAAAAAGGTGTTAGAGAATGGAAAAAAGCAGGTGCACCAGCACACAGACTGGGACCAAGACATAAGGGCATAGAATTACACTGTTTAGCATTTGCTGATGACATGGCACTGATCGCACAAGACATTACCGATGCACAGAAACAGCTAGAATTATTACAAGAACAGGCAGCTAAAATAGGATTACAAATTTCATTTGAAAAAACAAAATTTATGACTGACGTCAAAGATGCACCTTCTGCTCTCAAAATTGGTAATAACTACATCTCTCGAGTAAAAGAATTTAAATATTTAGGTGAATGGATTGCAGAAAATTGTAATGAAAAGAAATCTGTCAGATCAAGAGTCCAAAAAATGGAGACGGCGTTTCAGTTAACAAAAAACATTTACAACAAAAAGAGTCTCTCGTGGAACTGCAAAATACGACACTACACAACAGTAATTAGACCCGAAGCTCTCTACGCATCTGAGACACTAAACCTTCAACACAGAACACTAAAAGAGGAATTAGAAGTGAAAGAACGTAAGATAATGAGGAAAATCCTAGGACCAAGAACTAAAGATGGGGTACATTACCCAAAACCCAATGCAGAAATATATAAAAATATCTCCAAAATAACAGACACAATGCGCATGAGAAGAATCCAATTCATGGGGCACTTAGAAAGAATGGACTCAAACAGGTTAACGCACAAAATCCATACATTTTTAAAGAACAAAACTACAAGACCGAACTGGTACAAACAGACGGAAAAAGACCTAAGAGAATTAGGGTCTCCAAATCTACATGATAGAAATGAAATCAGAAAAATCACAAACACATGGGGTTTTGAGTAAGAAGAGAGAAAAACTAACCGACATACATGGTCTACGCAACGAAAGCTAGCCCATTCGTTGTTTATGAAGGAATACTGGGCGAAAAGGAAGGCCAACAAATGTTGATTACGCGTGGTCCTAAGTGATCCATCCGCGAAGAAGAAAAACAAAGTACACTGCCTTCTCTCCAACTGTTCTCTTTGCTCTGAACTCTCCTACGTATAGCTATGTTTAATCATATTTCTTACAGCTACACTTTTATTGTTTTGTCTTCACCTTTATATTTATACATTCATTTTCGTAATGTTTTGCCAATACGTACAAAATTATTTATATAAAATTAAATATTATTTCTAATTACTTAATCATTAGCAGCATTACTATTTATTTTATTGTTGTTACTGATAATAGCACAATGATAAAACAGGACGATGTTATCAGTTATTTCATGTAACAAGAAAGACCGAGAGATGATACCGAAGTTGTATAGCCTTTGCAGACGACTCAACCGTATTACCGCAGGATGAAAGACCACTGCAATCAAACAGATTAAAAAAAAAACTTCAAATAATGCGATGAAAAAGCTGGTTTACAAACTTCCGTCCAGAAAACGCAGTTCATGTGCACAAAACTCAATATATCTCGTTCTTCAAGTATCTAGGCGAGATCCCTGGAAGTTACTTCGAGAGAGAAATAGCACAGAAAATCCGCTTGTCGAAGCTCAACATGGCCGACGGTCGAACGACATCTGCAAGAAGAAAATGTCTCTACACAAAAGCAAAAATCTGGCAATGAGCCAGTACAGAAATGAAATATGTTAGATCCTGCCAACTTATTGTTTTGCAAGACTACATCTTCTGACACTAATTGTCTCTGTTGTTAAAAAGTTCGGTAGTATTATCGTTAGCTGCATGAGCATTACCTGGTACCATGAAGCACTGTAGTGCTGCGATGCTTTTTGAATTGTCGTGCACAGTACAAATTGCAGTACTAGCCCCTTTTTCCAAGATATGGTACCAAATGTGTTGCTTTATGTCAGTGTAACTTAATTTTGAAACTAACCAGAGGTATTTTCACTTTGTACGTGAAACACATTTAAGTAACAGTAAACGCATATATATGTCTAACAAGGGAACCAAGCCTAATTGTCCTCACCTATTTCACCCAAATATATCATATACACACACAGAGCTCGCCCAGATATGAATTTGACAGCAGTGGGAGCTCCAGACGGCCAAGCATTTGGAAAAAAAATAGCATTTCTGGCGTGAGTCGGGCGAAGCATGAGCTATTTCTGTTAGGATAGTTGTCAGCCAGTTGCTGGCGTAATGGAAAGAGTACACAACGACAGTCCGAGGGCCGTGGGGTCGATTATCTACGCGGAAAACGGTTTTATTTCAATTTTTACGTTCCTTATACTGCAAATAAATCGAAATAAAGCTCAGTGTAATGTATTTATTAACATTTTCCTAAAAAACTGAAAAGGAAATGCAGAGGAAAAGTTCGGACTATAAATAAATTTCCAGAAAGGGATTGTAAGGCGTACACGAAAACTTCGCATATAAAATTAGATACTGTTACTGTTTTACAGAAGATGACTTGCACCTGTTGGCGTGATATTCATTTTCCGAACCGAGGAAACAGTTAACTGTCTCGGCATCGTGCATTCGTTAGAAACACCGCCTTTTGACAATTACGTAGTTGTTTTGAAGTTTATATACAAAAACTAACTGGTTTACATTCATAAGAGGATTCTCTGATCGTACAGATTGGCGGGAAACCACGAATAACGCATCACTTCGCGAAATATTGGCGAAGGTAGCGGGTGATGTACGGTGGAGTGTAGTTTCAAGCCGGCTTGTCGGTAAGTCGTTTCATTTTCTCTCCCGATGTGCCGATTTTACCTCCACCGGGAATCTATTGTGCGCCTGCAGCTGCTGAAGACTGCTCAAAGATCAAGGTGAGACTAAAGCCACGAGAAGTCTCGTTCGTTTTGATTACAACGCCTTTTTGGAAAGTTACTGGCAGTGCCCTCGTGGGTGCTTTAAATACAGATCTTTCTCAGAAATTTATATGCAATCCCACGTTTTCCATTGCCTCTCGTTTTCTTGCCTTCTCTGAAAATATTAATAAAGACAATATATTGAGCATTATTTCGGTTTTTTGCAATCTACTTAACGTAAACATTGCAAATAAAAAAATTAAAATCAGTTTCCGTATGTGGACCCGAACGCACGATCTTCGGGTGACACTTTTCTATTCCTTCCGATACGTCACCCGCAGCTACTCACAAATGCCTCCTGCCCCGTCAGCCTTGCGTCAAAAATGTTATTTTGTCGAAACGTTTGGCCATCTGCAACTCCCACTTCTGTCACTTTCATTTACGGCGAAGGATTCTCGGAGTGGTCATGGTGTACAAGGCCAGATGCGATGATAGCAGAATTCTGAGAACGGCCTTGATGACAAGAAAGCGCTGATGCTGATGTCAGCGAAATACAACCAGCACAATTGCTTGAGAATCTGATGCGATGATATTATGACCTTGAAGATAAGAAAGTGCTGATGCTGATGTCAGCGAAATTCCTGTCCGATCCTGCAGTTACTCACTACTGTTCCAGTCCTCCCGACGTTCATTTCTCTTTAGATTTCTTCACATTTTTCATGTAGCCATTCGCCTTGGCTTCCGTGCACTTCCTTTTCATTTTATTTATAAGTAACATATGTTGCTGTATTCCTGTGTTCCCTTGATCATTTTTGTACTTCCTTCTTCCGTCGATCAGTTGAATTATTTCTCCCGTTACCCAAGGTTTCTTCGGAGTTACCTTCCTCAAACCGTTCTTCACATTTCCAGAACCTGTAGTCGCTCTTGTTAGAAATGTCCACTTCTCTTCAACTCAGTTGCCTGCTGTGTTATTCCTTATTGCATTATACTCAGTATTTCTGCATCCCATTTCCTTCCACACTGATTCTTCCGTACGATTCTCTTACAATTCAGTCACTTTCATCATTCCTCAGCTATAATCTGAGTCTATAACTGCTCCTCGGCACACCTTACAATCCAATATCTGACCTCGGAATCTCTGTCTGCCCACGACGTAAATCAGCTGAAATCTTCACGTGCCTTCCTGTCCTTTCCAAATATAACGCCTCCTCTTGTGATTCTCGAACACAGTATTCACTATTGCCATTCGAATTTTTTTTACGAACTCAATTAGTCTTTTTCCTGTCTCAATATTGCTGCTAACGCATATTTTCCGGTAATCACTTCTTCTGTTCCTTTTCCCACAACCGCTTTTCCAAACCCCCGTCATTATTAAATTTGCATCTCCCTTTACATACCGACTCGCAGAATGTTATTCTTCGGTTCGTTATTCCACCTGATAATCACCATCCCATTAGCAGTCCCCTCCAGGAGATTCGAACAGGGGATTAATCCCGAATCGTTTGCCAATGGAGATACAATGACACTTTTTCATTTAAATGCCACATGACGTGTGGATACACCTTATGTACCTTTAATGCAGTGGTTTCCATCGCCTTCTGAATCCTCATGCCGTTGATCACTGCTGATTCTTCCGCCTTTTAGGAGCCGTTTCCCGACCCAAGGGCCAGGAAGTGCCTCCGGCCTATTTGACAAGGCCATTAGCAGAAGTAGGATGACTTATTATCTTGGAGGTCTTCGGTCGCCATTGCTGATGATTTTTATTCAAAACGTAAGCAGTGGCTAGTTTCGAACCCAGGACGTGTGGCTTACTAGTAAAAGACGAAATCCCTGGACAACATGTCCTACTTTGCTTTCTGTTTCATAATACATTATCGAATGAAATTAACCAATATACGTTGATTTAATTGCTTATTTGTCTTAGCAAGGTCACAACCAAAAGTTCGTACGTAGAACTTTTTCAACATCGTAAAGCAGATGAGAGGAGAAGTACATTCCATACATGTTTGCTGCAACAATGTTAATTAATCATTTTAATAACAATGTTATCCGTGAATAGTCAACGATAATTTTTACTTATTTAGCCAGGAAAAAATTTAATACGGAGCAACTGCTGTCATATGCATCGAATTCTCAGACGGTTTTATTTGTTTCAAACTCATAGTTCACAAGAAATGTTATACGGCCGGTCGCGGTGGCTGAGCGGTTCTGGGCGCTTCATTCCGAAACCGTGCGACTGCTACGGTCGCAGGTTCGAATCCTGCCTCGGGCATGGATGTGTGTGATGTCCTTAAGCTAGTTAGGTTTAAGTAGGTTAAGTTCTAGGGGACTGATGACCTCATATGTTAAGTCCCATAGTGCTCAGAGCCATTTGAACCATTTGTTCTAAGAAAGATGAGTGATCACCACTGTCACACGACCCCTTTCAGCTATCTATCTGTCTCAGAGGCCATTTTGTGTGTTAGGTTTCTTTCTGTAAACAATGAAAGATGTTTTGCCATAGGAAAATACAGCCATTTTCTTGGTGACTAATGCAATTTATACTGGACTAATAGTGGTCCAAAGGATTAAAAAATGTCATTTTATGAACATCATTCCGAACTGCTCAAGAAGTCTTCGCAATATACAATCTAGTTCCTTTCTAAATTCTGAAGTTCTGTTATTACCCTATTCTTGGTGGAAAGATAAATCATAGTATAACAAAACAGGGAAAATGATGATTGATTGAGACGTGCACGAAACCCTACGTAGCTGTTATCGGTATTTGCTTCCGATATCCTAAGTTGAGACTGGTTTTCTCTCTCTTTATTAAAGTTCTTGCTTTGTGATTCGGGATGGCATTTAGTGCTCTAATGGATCAAATGGCTCTGAGCACTATGGGACTCAACTGCTGAGGTCATTAGTCCCCTAGAACTTAGAACTACTTAAACCTAACTAACTTAAGGACGTCACACACATCCATGCCCGAGGCAGGATTCGAACCTGCGACCGTAGCGGTCGCGCGGTTCCACACTGTAGCGCCAGAACCGCTCGGCCACCAGCGGCCGGCCATTTAGTGCTCTCTGAATGATATAAAACAAAGACTAATCTTAGAAAAAATATATATATATTTTTTTTTGTTTCTAGATGTCTCAGGAAACTTAAAACAATTTCTTTTAACAAATTATTTGCGTTCGCAGCAAAAGAAGAATTACTTAACAGAAAAAGTTTCGCATGCAACTCATGCTTTCCGCGGTCCGTGGTTCGTATCTGTTGTGCAAAAGTCAGGCGTTGTGGTTTTTTCGGTGGATTTTCTGAGAAAGAAAAATGATCAGGTTTTTCCTAATAATGTATTGCATATTTAATAACAGAACTTATGAATGTTGTTCATCAGTTAGATGTGTTCTTTGTCCTGAACTGTCTCTATATGTTGTTATACTCCGTTAGCTGTACGCAGCAACCTCATCATCGTTTTATTGTTATACGTGTTTTCTTGCCTTAGTGGAGAGGGTGCAGTTATCACAATGCGTACAGTCATGGCAAAGGCCGTATGGTACAGAAAATCCAAATTTCCGTCACTCACCAATTACGAATTAGTGTTTTTTTAGTACATCTACAAAAATAGTGGACCAGCTGCTTCGTCAAGGCCGTTACTGTTTTTTTTCCCCTTTACTGTTATGTCGTCCCCTTCGCTCCATATGGGTGGGCAACGGGCCTTTTA
The DNA here is from genome assembly GCF_021461385.2 of Schistocerca piceifrons. Lineage (NCBI taxonomy): Eukaryota > Metazoa > Arthropoda > Insecta > Orthoptera > Acrididae > Schistocerca > Schistocerca piceifrons. The sequence continues at coordinate 194,317,449 of NC_060141.1, forward strand.
GCGGTACAATATTCTGTTCTTCAGCGAACAGCATTTTTAAAAATACAACAAAGATGTGGAGAAATGTTATTAAAGAGGAAACGTTACACATAGTTTTATAAACAATGAATAGGTTAGTTTTTGTTAGGATCTATATAAAAAAACATCAGGGTTATTTTCTTTTTTGAATTAAAAATCAGAGGATTGTCAACTAAAAAAACGAAAACATGTACATTTTAAAAAGACGTCACAGTATGGTGAAATTCTACTAAAAGAAAGCACAGCTCTTTTACTTAAGATTTGATGGACCTGCACTGGTAAGAAGGATTTCGATAGGAGAGAGTATGGCTCTGAGCGCTATGGGACTTAACGTCTGAGGTCATTAGTCCCCTAGAACTTAGAACTACTTAAACCTAACTAACCTAAGGAAATCGCACACATTCATGCCCGAGGCAGGATTCGAACCTGCGACTGTAGCAGTCGCACGGTTACGGACTGAAGCGAGTATGACCCCTCGGTCACCGCAGCCGGCGAGGAGAGAGTATGTTCCACAGGGTTGAGAGGAATGGGTAGAAAAGATGTGGTCTGTTAGGTAAGAAACTATGGGGATGAAGATAAATGTTTGGGTGGATCGTGGGAAGACAGAAGGCGGGAAAGACAGAGGGTGAGGAGGAGTTTGGTGTGTGGGTAGGGAAGTGGTATTAAGAGGAAAGAAATGAGGAGGAATGGAAAGAAAAAAGAAAGGAGGCTTTATGTGGACTGGGATGGATGGGAAGAGTTAAATTTGGTAGTAAGGATAAATATCGTTTCGAATCTCTTTGTTTGGGAAACGGAGTTGGCTGAAGTGTACATGGAGAGTGCGTAGGTGTGGAGTCAGTGGGCTGTGTTCGTAAAGGTGCGTCAGTGTGTGAGGGATGGTGATCGGAAGGGAGACAATGGTGTTATTGGTGGCTAGTGTGCAGATAGTTTAGGAGATGTGGAGGTGTTCGATGTGGATGAGGAGGTGTGGGAAGTGGATATGATGGAAGAGGATCCATGTGGGGGAAGGTAAATGGATGCGAAAAGCGAGACAGAGTTCATGGCATTCATGGATTTGAAGGGTCTTATACAAAGTGGATGGGGCAGATATCTATACAACATTTGCGTAGCAGAGGATGGGTCGCAAATGTGTTTCGTAGGTGAGGAAAATAGTGGAGGGCTGTAAACCCCAAGTTCAACCCGTTAGCAGTTTTAGTAGTTCTAGTCTATTTAGGACTTCCTTTTGGATGGTTTTTAGGTCAATTTTCCATGTTAGAAGCTGGTCGAGGATTAGTCCAAGATTTTTAGCGTATTAGCTACCTGGATAGAATGATCGTAAATGGTAAAATTCTTGGATATGGAAGGTGTCCTATAATTATTGCTTGGGCTTGGAGCGACTGATCTTGAGGAACTACTTGTTACACAAGGAGGTGAACTGATGGAGATGGATTTGAAGGGATCGTTGCGATTTCTGGAATGTAGGACACAGGGTGAGGAAAACAGTATCACCAGCACGCTGGAGTAGGTGGACTGATGCTGGTGGTTCCAGCATAACAGGGATGCAAACGAGATAAAGAAGAGGATATGGGATGGAACCTTCGGGCACTCCTACAGTGGAATTGAAGGTACACAGTTGGAACTGTTAATAGTGATAAAGAATGAACGATTAGATAGAAAGGATGGAATATGGCAACATAGTTAAGTGGAAGTGCTCTGTGGTGAACGTGTGGGTGCTATTCTGTCATTCTGCGTAACGGATTAATCTGAGATGTACCCTTTATCCTGTGGCTCCTGCAAGATGCAATTTCCACCCCCACACCACTATAGAAGTCAGACGGACGCTCCTAACGCTCTAAAGAGAAATGCCTGAAAAACTTTCACCAATAAATATCTTCTGGAGTCGTCCGCTGTAAGGAAATGACACAAAAATTCAAAAAATTTCTTACGTAACTAGTGGGATACTTGGGTACTGGAGTAGTGCTAGTTAGTGTAAGAAAAACATAAAACTAACGAAAATTATTATTTATTTATTTATTTTTTTTTTTTTGCAAAAATTCTGAGAAATCACAATGGCACTTTTAGTTATGAACTGAACAAGATATTTCCGGTTTCTTTTCGGAATGTGAAGTTACCTCTTAAGGATAGGATTCGCTAATGAAATTTCTATACAAAGTTTAAGATCGTTATTGACTTGGCAGAATGGCTGAGAGCCGCGCCTACTCAACTTGAATAATTATCCGTTAGAATGTTCCTAGGTACGGTCGAGGCTGTCATGCGTAAAATGCAGTGAAGTGTACTGTTGTGGAGGAAATATTGGACTCGCAAGAGCTGTAGCACACAGTACCGTCAGCTGCGATGACTGCTGTCTGCGCCGCTCGATGCTGACGAATAAGATAACTCTCGTTCTGTCTTGATTGACCTTCGCCAATCAAACTCTCCCAACGCCTAGTCTAACTACTGGCGTGGTAAACCGGTCAGATAACCAATCCACCGCGATGCCACTCAAAAATTCGCTCGCAGGCGTTTAACTATAACTCTGTCCGTTCACACAGCACAATAAGTGTGGCAGTCAACACAGTGAACAACGCTTAATCGCAAGGACTCATTATAGAGTCGTACTCCGATTCGCTCTCGACAGAGGTGCTCTTCCGGTGAAGTACTGAGGAGAGACTTGTTCCTCGCTCTTTGAGTACACGTACGAGCGCACACGCTCTCGTTACCTGTTCTCGCTCCAAGAGGGACAACAGAATGGCCCCTCTCCACCCCAGACGCGTAGGGGTATATCTCTCGGTCTCTTCCATTACTCCTTCAGCTCAAGGCATCAGGAATATCGTCTGCCAATCAGCATTGCTCTTCTAAAACGGGAGAATGACGTTTTGTTTTAGGCGACCAATTCGGAAATCTGTAGCATCGGCGTTTGGCGTTTGCTGTCTTCCTGTGAAAACCTCTGAAACTATGTGCTATATTTGTAAAGAATGCATAGGCTGGGCCCTCCCACACAATGCAGCAGAATTTGCTTTTAAGCCGAACACAGGGTCGTTCTCCCTTTAATTCGGGAAAAGCAAACGCTGTCTGCTCTACGGGCAGTCGCCGGCCGACACACATAGGTTGACTCGTCCTCTGAAGGGGCGGGCCTCGTGGCGTGCGGTTTGCCTCTCCTGAACTAAAAGCTTTTGTGACCGTTGTGTCTTGAATGTGTGTGTGTACCCCAGCCTTGGGTATTTCAATCTCGGTGCGCACTTGCGATTTACTTGTTATTTGCATATCGTTTACATGAATTCATACAACATTGACTTTATCTTATCGAGTTTGGGTTCGAATGAAGCGTCTTGATGTGCGGAATATGATTGTGAGGGCGGAATATGTAAGCAAAGAAGGTCAGGAGACCACGACGTCTTACAGTGCCTATGTCTGGATTTTGAAAAGAAACCTGGAATGCCAGATATGGTCATACGCTTTCCTTAGGATGAGGGAGTTGACCTGGTGGGATGAGAGATGTGTGGGGTGCAATAGCTGGTTATAAGAAGAGAAATTGGGATGGAAGTCACTCTGGTTAAAAGGAAGGATGTGGTGTTCGTTCAGATGTTGATGGATGTTTCGCAAGAGGATGAATTCAAAGATATCACTAAATAATGAGGTTGTTGCTTATTTTGTGGAGTATTTGTTTTATGTCATGTCCTGTGATTAGTGATATAAGCTCAAGCCAGGGATGGGACAGTGATGTTTGGGTATTCGTGGATGATGTGAAACAGGAAGCAATGAAAATGAGGGTCATTAGGAATGGAGATGTTGAAGAGATGGGATGAAAAGTAGCCAGCTTTGCTCAGGTTTTCAGGTAAGGGGTGGTTGTTGTGTTGGAGCGGGTAGTGTGGGATGGGGCGATTGCCCGTGATTCAATGGAATACTTTCCAATAATGGAATGTTCTCCAGTACTAGGCATAGTTAATGGGAAGTGTAGCACTGAATCTGGTGAAAGTCTGGCACCAATCCTGACGTTTTTCTGCATTTAAGAAATTCCTCATTTGTCACTACGTTTGCCAGTATTGTGTGAGTGTATCCTGATCAAGAGTCAGCAAGAAGGAACAACTCAAGCGACAGGATTCTCAGGGAAGGAGTAGGGCTTGGGGAGGTGGAGGGGGGATGAAGGTGAAGATGCTCTTATTAGGAATGTGGGCAGGTACATTGTCCATCGACCTCTGGTGCAGGAAACACATGGCATAAGGGATATCATCAAGTTGCTGGATGGTCAAGAGGTGGCTTTTAATCTGGATTTCTATGGATTTCCAGTAGGCATGCCACATAGTGTGGGAGTAGCCTTGGAGAACTCTTGGACAGAGACTGGCAAGGGATGCACGGGGATGAGATAATATGTAGTACATAGTGAAGAGAGAAGGTAGGTGGTCAATTGCAATTGGATCAAGGACTTCTACAGTACGCTGTCAAAGAGGTTGTAGATATCTAGTGTGGTGTTGATTCCAGGACAGGTGTGGTGTGGGATAGTGACCATATCACCTTGTAGGGAATCTGTAAACTGACACCACTGCTGGAGTTCTGCAGGGGATCTACTATAGATGTTGAGGTTACTGGCAATAATGCAAGTGTGAAAGGTACGGTCGATTTCGCTAAGGAGGGATGGAGCGATTAGGTTGGATGTGGAAAGCAGCACTGGTAATGATTAAGGTTTTGAAGAATAGGGTAAGGGGAAGGTGCTCAGTGGGAGTATTGTAGGAAAGTTGCAGCCAAGCAGGGATGTTCCTGGGGGGTCAATTGAAGCTCTACCACTAACCTGAGGAAGGGGATTATCTAAACAGTAAAGGAATAGGCATAGGTTTGGTTGGTGTGATAGGGTTGGAGGAATGTCTCCTTAGGAATGAAGATATGGACATTGCACTGGGACAAGCTATGCATTAAAAGATGCGTGTTGGTCAGTAGTGAGCAGATGTTGTGGTGGAGGATGTTATAGTACTGATGCACCATTACAGGGGATAAAATTGGTGTGTTTGGGTGAAGACTCGAGGGGATTTATACTAGGTTGTCAAGGCAGGTGAAGAAGTGGAGCTGGTTGTTGGATGCTGGGTGCTGGGTTCTGAGATGGAAGATGGAGTGTGCAGCAAGCGAGAGTTGTTGGTAAAGTGTGGATGCTGGAACAGATGGATGTCTTGGAGGACGATTGTCTCGAATTTGATGATGTCTTCAAATGTGGGAGTTGGTCAAAGGGAACAGTAGGAGTTAATGGGGTTATCAGTGGGACAGTTTGGGAGGGAAAGCAAGGTTAGGTCACTGTTTAAGAGGGGAGGCTTTGCAGTGCGGACAAGTGGGTGGTTGGTCATTGTAGCGAAGACACTTTTAATAGCAGTTGGACTGAGGATAGGTTCTGGAAACCTCGACCATATAGCGATGGTAGCATATGATTACTCCGTCTTTAAGGAGAACATTTACAGTAGAGGTGAATTCTGTTAAAACAGTCAAGTTGAGTGGGATCAAGGTCACTGTTAATCCCAAGGGCTTTTCTAACTTCCAAATTCGGGTTGGTGTTTATTCGGATTCCATTTCATCATCTGCGGTATCAAGGTCCACTTTGGCTATCACTGTGATAAGGGTTGGAGGATAGCAGGGAAACTGGGGTTGTTTCACTTAGGGAGTGGTGGTGAGAGGTGTTAAGGAGGCTCTGGAATTTTTGGGAGGAGATCAGTGTAAGTGTTTGGTTTCAGAGAGTTTAGTAGTACAGATTGTTTTCCTGTATATGTTGCATGTGGAAGCTTGGTAGATATTTTTTGCTTTCGACAGCGAGGAATTTGGGTCTGAGGAATTTTGATTCTGCGTTGCAGAGGATAAAGATGTAGATGGTAGGAGAAATTGTTGGAGGGGTCCATATGATAAGTGTCAACAGGTTCAGTTTACGGCTTTTTAGGTGGGAGTGGGATAGATGTCAGCATTTTGATGTTTTGTTGGAGGAGAGAATGGTTTCCTGGACGGAAGAACGGTTGTGGGGTGTTGGATGACGGGAGATATGATGATGTTGAGTATTATCTGGGAGTTGTGCAGATAGCATGCGTTGGTTGGTGTGTTGAGCTTTGAGGAAGTGATGCTTGTGATGTCATCTGTTGCAACTGTTTCTTGGTGGCTGTTATGCGTGCGACAGTGGTGGCTGTGGTAGGTGGAGAGTCGTGGCTGAAAGACCAAACGTAGGGGGAGCAGGGGATGGAGAGAGAGATGCACGTGTTACTGTTGTGGTGGGCGAGGATACTGTAGGTAAGGGAGGATAGATGTAGGGCGTGGGTTAGAGGAAATTCTCTATGTGGTGACAGTGGGAGCAGGAGTTGGAAAGGAACACATGATAGACGTTGTGAAATGATGGTGGAGGATGATGAGTGACGTAGTTGACCGGTGTGGGTGGCCGCCGAAACGGCGCTAGGACGACGGTGGCGAGCTCTGGTGGAGTTATGAATGATGAGAATGTTTTCGATGTGACAGGGATGGTTTCAGCGACGCCTGGGACAATGCAGGGTGACGAGAAACAGATGGAGGTGGCGGCGACTGCCGCGGCGGCGGCGATGGTGAGACGGAGAGGGTGGCAGTGATGATGATTCATAAAGAAAGGGACGACGAACACACATGCACACACACAGAGGAGTTTCGAAGACACAGATCAATAACACACGCGAAGAGGTACTGAACTGAAACTTATGGGAGTACCCCAATTAGTCTACAGAGGACAGTAAAGCAGATAACAGCAAACGTTTGGTATAGTTTTAATGTGCCCTAGGCTGTCTATTGCAGTGGCTGCCGAAGGCTGTGTTTGCTGGTTCGTCTTCTGGATAACTTAAAGTAAAGTTAGTGCTAGAATATCCACGCTGTTACAGGCGTTAACGCTAATTTAAACAAAAACACAATATCGATCGTAGATTAAGTTGCTTACTTACATTTGTAGAGAGAGCTGTATACTAATTCCAGTGTACACCATGGAAATTTAACGATGGGATCTTTTTCTCACTAGAAATTTGTCGAGACTTATGGAGGGAACCTCGGCAGTTCTGCAGCCCCTGACCATCAGTGTAAAACAGCTAAGCGACGTATCAGCATGGAACGAAAAGAGTTGCTGCACCACGATATGTTCTGTTTTGAAATAATCGCTGTGAATCCTTCCAAGAACTTCCGAGGAGAGTACCCACACAACTCAGTCGATAATGTAGCATTTAAGGGAATACGGATTCCAAGCTGAGTTGACAGTATCATGTATAGAGTTTATTGTGTGAAAAATATACGTACAACCGGACTATCTGGTCTTGGTGCGTTATTTGTTACCACATTGTCATCTCTACTCGACAGTTACGGACTGTCAGCAATCTGCCATCGAGACCGAAGGTCTTCATACTAATGCCAATCACTTTCCCACCACTGTTGTGTTTCGATATATGCTAATCAATGACACAGCTGTTAACAAGAAATTCGGTGAACAGGGAGAGGTTGTGGTGTTTCCTTTGCCAGTTGGTCTTGTATTTGCTTCGGGAGTAGTTGTTCTGTCCACCGTCCGTCCTACTTGGAACCTGAGGGCTTCTAGCTGCAATTATCGCCTAAGGGGCAGTCCACATGACCAGGGTCTAAATTACTAAAACGCAATCCCCTGCACGTAAACGATTTCTAGCCTGTGGTAAACAGACTCTGACTAATATGACCAATCAGAACTCGAGTGTAATGCGTTAACACACTTGAGAAGAAATTCACAAAAGTCAAGGAATGAATCATATTCCGAGAATAAATGAAATACAATTCGTAAACTTATCACCATTTCATTTTTCATGGGTCAGTTCATTAGAATCGCACTGAAAAACCCTCACACCGCTCACGCAGTCTCATCAGTATGGTGTAAACTACCAAATCACGTTCAAATACAGTTCATAATAACATATTTCCACGTAAATCGTAGAAGTACGCCGTCATATCCCTAAATACTCTATAAGCCATTAACATCAGTCAAAGTTCAGATGAAGGAAACTAGACGCTGTTCGATCATTACAGGACTATAGGCATAAGCGAAATGTCTCGTTTTCTTTGGTGTTTTCTGGTCATTTTCAGCAGGGCCGTCGACAATCTTTCGCTTTGGCATCAGGAGCATCCTCGACCGGCCGTCGGCTTTACACCGCCACTGGCCAGGTACTCGGTCACGTGGTCGTAGATGACAGCATTAACCACAAGTAACCCCCCCCCCCCAAACACCACCACTATGTAACATCTTTCAACACGTTAAGACAAGGAAATTCCCCACCTTCGATAATGTCTGTACATTCGAATGCCCATTTTCTTTCAACCGATCCCTTCACTAGAGTGTCACGTGAAATGCAGTAACATCTCACCAACAGGCGGACCCTTACAAGACGACTAATACGGTGACTTGCTCCAGTCCATCCTTCAAGGAGATTTCATTAGTTAAACTTGAAACTCCATTGTACACTTGATGTACCTCTAATAAATCAAGCGGTACGAAGGACTGACTGTGAGTGGAAGACTTTCCTGTATATATTTTTATGTGCACTTGCTTTGACATTAGAATGTACATGATACTAGCTACAGCCTACAGTACTTGTGCTCCTCTTCCAGAGCTGCGCCACGGGACTATAGTAGTGACACTTCAGTGTGTGTGTTTGTATATGTGTGTGTCGTTCGAGACATAAATCACGGAACGTCAGCGGGAGGACACGAAATTAAAACGAAAAAGGACGTTAATTAAAACGGGACAGGGACATCCTTGTATACAGTGGCTGCCGGATCCTGCAGCGCAGGAAATCCCGGCCGCGGAGAGCCCGGGGGAGCGCGCCGTTGCGCGTGTAATCTACGCGCAGGAATTTCTCCCGACATACACAAACGAGCGGGATATTTGGGCCGGCCGTACACGGCGGACATTTTATTCCAGGCGCCGCGCCGGCGGGGGATCAGGGCGCCAAGTCCGCGGCCGAGTAATCCGGCGACTAGTACGTGACTGATTGAAAACACCGGCCATCTCGAGGGAGGCGACCGCAGCACGCAGCACGCCGCAGGCGCCTGAGCCGACATTCGCGCGCCGAATTAATCCCGCCGCCGCGGCAAGGACATGCATCGACATGTGAGAGCCAATAAAACCCGGATACATCTGGGCTTTGACGAAACAAAACAAGGGCGCCGCGCCGCGCCGCGGACAGGGGGCCCGGCGGCAGGCGACACGAGCAAAAAGCTCGCCGCGTCAGTCAGCCGCAGCAGAGCGCCGGTCCAAGATCCCAGTCGATACTCGCGTGCAGCCGCACACGCAGGGTTCTAAACCCCGGTACTGTTCGATTCATCGATAAAAAAGAGCAATGAAGTCGGGTTACTTGAAACAAAGAACTTCATTTACTTCCGGTACGATGGACGTGGAAGAATTATGGGCAAATTTTAAACACATTGTAACTCACGCATTGGACAAGTATGTGCCGAAAAAGTGGGTTACGGACGGAAAAGACCCACCGTGGTTTAACAGCGCAATTCGGAGAATGCTCAGGAAGCAAAGACAGTTGCACTCGCGGTACAAGAAAGATCGGCAAAAGTTAGTAGAGATTCGTGCTGCTGTAAAAAGAGCGCTGCGCGAAGCATTCAACCACTACCACCGTCATACCTTAGCAAAATATCTTGCTGAAAACCCAAGGACATTCTGGTCTTACGTAAAATCGGTAAGCGGGTCGAGGGCTTCCATCCAGTCACCCACTGATCAGTCTGGCTTGGCAACGGAAGACAGCAAAACGAAAGCTGAAATTTTAAATTTAGCATTTGAGAAATCTTTCACGCAGAAGGATCGTACAAGCATATCGCCGTTTGAGTCTCGTACAGATTCCCGTATGGAGGACATAGTGATAGACATCCCTGGGATTGTGAAGTTGCTGAATGGGTTGAAAATAAATAAATCGCCAGGTCCTGATGGGATTCCAATTCCGTTTTACAGTGAGTACTCTACTGCATTGGCTCCTTACTTAGCTTGCATTTATCCGAATCTCTTGCCCATCGTAAAGTCCCTAGCGACTGGAAAAAAGCGCAGGTGACGCCTGTATATAAGAAGGGTAGAAGGACGGATCCTCAAAATTACAGACCAGTATCCTTAACATCGGTTTGTTGCAGGATTCTCGAACACATACTCAGTTCGAATATAATGAATTTCCTTTAGACAGAGAAGTTGTTGTCCATGCATCAGCACGCCTTTAGAAATCATCGCTCCTGCGAAACGCAACTCGCCCTTTTTTTACATGATATCTTGCGAACCATGGATGAAGGATATCAGACGGATGCCATATTCCTTGACTTCCTGAAAGCGTTTGACTCGGTGCCCCACAGCAGACTCCTAACTAAGGTACGAGCACATGGGATTGGTTCCCAAGTATGTGAGTGGCTCGAAGACTTTTTAAGTAATAGAACCCAGTACGTTATCCTCGATGGTGCGTGTTCATCGGAGGTGTATCATCTGGAGTGCCCCAGAGAAGTGTGGTAGGTCCGCTGTTGTTTTCTATTTACATAAATGATCTTTTGAATAGCGTGGATAGCAATGTATGGCTGTTTGCTGATAATACTGTGGTGTACGGGAAGGAGTCTTCTTTGAGTGACTGCAGGAGGATACAGGATGACTTGGACAGGATTTGTGATTGGTGTAAAGAATGGCAGCTAACTCTAAATATAGATAAATGTAAATTAATGCAGATGAATAGGAAAAAGAATCCCGTAATGTTTGAATACTCCATTAGTAGTGTAGCGCTTGACACAGTCACTTCGATTAAATATTTGGGCGTAACACTGCAGAGCGATATGAAGTGGGACAAGCATGTAATGGCAGTTGTGGCGAAGGTGGATAGTCGTCTTCGGTTCATTGGTAGAATTTTGGGAAGATGTGGTTCATCTGTAAAGGAGACCGCTTATAAAACACTAATACGACCTATTCTTGAGTACTGCTCGAGCGTTTGGGATCCCTATCAGGTCAGATTGAGGGAGGACATAGAAGCAATTCAGAGGTGGGCTGCTAGATTTGTTACTGGTAGGTTTGATCATCAAGCAAGTGTTACGGAAGTGCTTCAGGAACTCGGGTGGGAGTCTCTAGAGGAAAGGAGGCGTTCTTTTCGTGAATCGCTACTGAGTGAGGGTGACTGCAATACAATTTTAATGCCACCAACTTACATTTCGCGGAAAGACCACGAGGATAAGATAAGAGAGATTAGGGCTCGTACAGAGGCATATAGGTAGTCATTTTTCCCTCGTTCTGTTTGGGAGTGGAACAGGGAGAGAAGATGCTAGTTGTGATACGAGGTACCCTCCGCCACGCACCGTATGGTGGATTGCGGAGTATGTATGTAGATGTAGATGTAGAAGTTACACTGAAGGGCCATAAAAACTGTTTCAGCTGCCTAATATCGTGTAGGGCCGCAACACCACGTGACATGCACTCGACTAATGTCTGAAGTAGTGATGGAGGGAACCGACACTATGAATCCTGCAGGGCTGTCCATAAATCCGTAAGGGTACAAGGGGTTGGAGATCTCTTCTGAACAGCACGTTGCAAGACATCCTAAATACGCTCAATAAGGTTCATGTGTGGGGAGTTTCTTGGCCAGCGTAAGTGTTTAAACTCAGAAGAGTGTTCCTGGAGCCACTCTGTAGCATTTCTGGACGTGTGGGGTGTCGCATTGTCCTGCTGGAATTGCCCAAGTCCGTCGGAATTCACAATGAACACGCATGAATGGATGCAGATGATCAGACGGGATGCTTACGTACGTGTCACCTGTCAGAGTCGTATCTAGACGTATCAGGGGTCCCTTGTCACTCCAACTGCACAAGTCTCACACCGTTACAGAGCATTCACCAGCTTGAACAGTCCCCTGCTGACATGCAAGATCCATGGATTCATGAGGTTGTCTCCATACCCGCACAGGTCCATCCGCTAGATACAGTTTGAAACGAGACTCATCCGACCAGGCAACATGTTTCCTGTCATCAACAGTCCACTATCGGTGTTAAAGGGGCCAAGCGAGGCGTAAGGCTTTGTGTTGTGCAGTCATCAAGGGTACATGAGTGGGCCTTCGGCTCCGAAAGCCCATATCGATGATTTTTCGTTGAAAAGTTCGCAGGCTGATAGGCTGATGCTCGTTGACGGCTCAGGGCTGAAATATGCAGTAATTTGGGGAAGTGTTGCACTTCTGTCACGTTGAACGATTCTCTTCAGTCGTCGATGGTCCGTCCCGTTCTTGTAGGATTTTTTTCCGGCCACAGCGATGTTGGAAATGTGATGTTTTACCGGATTTCTGATATTCACTGTGTACTCGGGAAATGGTCGTAAGGGAAAATCCCCACTTCATCGATACCTCGGAGATGCTGTGTCCCATCGCTCGTACGCCGACTATAACACCACGTTCAAGCCCACTTACATCTTGATAACCTGGCATTGTGGCAGCAGTAACCGATTTAATCAGACACTTGTCTTATACAGGCGTTGCCGATCTCAGCGCCGTATTCTGCCTATTTACATATCCCTGTATTTGAATACGCATGTCTGTAACAGTTTCTTTGGCGCTTCATTGTACTCGTATATGTACGGCTATACTCTGCGAATCGCCCAAGTACATCATAGAGTTTCTTTGTGTCTCCCTCTCTCTGTAAGTGGTCATCATCGTCATCTCCAAGTCCGAATATCGGTTTCATGAATCTCTACTCAATCCTGTGTAACCCTCCTTACCTCCAAATTATTACTGCAACTTACATTCATTTGAAGCTACTAATTGTATCTTTGCCTTGATTGTCGACGAATAATTAAACAATTATCTTCCTTCCTCCGTCCCTTCGCCTACCTCTACAACATTGTACTCACATCTCCCCCTCCCCCAAATGCATACACACAACACACAACACATAACACACAACAGACACACACACACACACACACACACACACACACACACACACACACACACACTTTCGTCCTTTATCAAACTGACAATTCATTCATGCCTCAGGACGTGTCTTATTAATCTGTCCCTTCTTCTGGTTAGGTTGTGTCAAAAATTTCTTCTGTCCCGAATTCGTTCCAGTACCTCCTATTTAGCTTACAAGTCTACCAATCTGATCTTAGCCATTCTTCTGTAGGAACAAATTTCGATAGCTTCCTTTCTCTTCTTACCGGAAATGTTAATTATCTGGGAGGATACACTGCATATAAATATCTTACGAGGACCGTTGAATAAGTAATGCAACACATTTTTTTTCTGAAAGCGGTTTGGTTTTATTCAGGATTCCAATACACCATATTATTCCGCCTTTTTTCCTACAATACTCTGTTTTTCCACATAATCTCCGCTCAGTGCCACGGCCGTACGTCACCTTACTGAGAGAGCCTCTATATCCGCTTGGTACCACTCCACTGGTCGACGTATGACCAAACTGTGCACCAGTAATCTTCCCATCATCCGTGTACTGCTTCCCACAGAGATCATCCTTCATTGGGCCAAACAAATGGAGGTCAGACTTTGTGAGATCCGGACTGTAGGGTGAATGAGGAAGAAGTTTTCTGAGCTCCTTCCGTGTGCGCAGATTTGTATGAAGCCTCGCGTTGTCACAGAGTGAGAAAAGTTCATTTGCACTTTTATGGCGACGGACAAGCTGATGTCGTTTCTTCAGTTTCCTGAAGGTAGCACAGTACTGTCGACAGAGATGTCAAATTGAGGAGCGAGGCGTTTGATTATGATCCTTTCATTTCCTCGAATGAGGTTGTTCGCACTTCCAACATTGTAAGAGTCACAGATGTGTTCGTCTGGCCAGCACGCGGGAGATCGGACAGAATTGTGCGATCTTGATGCGATGATGACAGACGCCTCCCCCAACGTTTCTACATCTACATCTACATCCATACTCCGCAAGCCACCTGAAGGTGTGTGGCGTAGGGTACTTTGAGTACCTCTATCGGTTCTCCCTTCTATTCCAGTCTCGTATTGTTCGGGAAAGAAAGATTGTCGGTATGCCTCTGTGTGGGCTCTAATCTCTCTGACTTTATCCTCATGGTCTCTTCGCGAGATATGCGTAGGAGGGAGCAATATACTGCTTGACTCCTTGGTGAAGGTATGTTCTGGAAACTTCAACAAAAGCCCGTACCGAGCTACTGAGCGTCTCTCCTGCACAGTCTTCCACTGGAGTTCATCTATTATCTCCCTAACGCTTTCGCGATTACTGAATGATCCTGTAACGAAGCGCACTGCTCTCCGTTGGATCTTCTCTATCTCTTCCATCAACCCAATCTGGTACGAATCCCACACTGGTGAGCAATATTCAAGCAGTGGGCGAACAAGTGTACTGTAACCTACTTCCTTTGTTTTCGGATTGCATTTCCTTGGGATTCTTCCAATGAATCTGTCTGGCATCTGCTTTACCGACGATTAATTTTATATGATCATTCCGTTTTAAATCACTCCTAATCCCTACTCCCAGGTAATTTATGGAATTAACTGCTTCCAGTTGCTGACCTGATACATTGTAGCTAAATGATAAAGGATCTTTCTTTTTATGTATTTGCAGCACATTACACTTGTCTACATTGGGATTCAATTGCCATTCCCTGCACCATGCGTCAATTCGTTGCAGGTCCTCCTGCATTTCAGTACAATTTTTCATTGTTACAACCTCTCGATATACTACAGCATCATCCGCAAAAAGCCTCAGTGAACTTCCGATGTTATCCACAAGGTCATTTATGTATATTGTGAATAGCAACGGTCTTACGACACTCCCCTGCGGCACATCTGAAATCACTCTCACTTCTCTCCATTGAGAATGACATGCTGCGTTCTGTTATCTAGGAACTCTTCAATCCAGTCACACAATTGGTCTGATGGTCCACATGCTCTTACTTCGTTTATTAAACGACTGTGAGAAACTGCATCAGATGCCTTGCAGAAGTCAACAAACACGGCATCTACCTGGGAACCCATGTCTATGGCCCTCTGAGTCTCGTGGACGAATAGCGCGAGCTGGGTTTCACACGATCGTTTTTTTCGAAACCCATGCTGATTCCTACAGAGTAGGTTTCTAGTCTCCAGAAAAGTCATTATAGTCGAACATAATACGTGTTTCAAAATTCTACAACTGATCGAAGTTAGAGATATATGTCTATAGTTCTGCACATCTGTTCGACGTCCCTTCTTGAAAACAGGGCTGACCTGTGCCCTTTTCCAATCCTTTGGAACGCTACACTCTTCTAGACACCTACGGTACACCGCTGCAAGAAGGAGGGCAAGTTCCTTCGCGTACTCTGTGTAAAATCGAACTGGTATCCCATCAGGTCCAGCAGCCTTTCCTCTTTTGAGCGATTTTAATTGTTTTTCTATCCCTCTGTCACCTATTTCGACATCTGCCGTTTTGTCATCTGTGCGACAATCTAGAGAAGGAACTACAGTGCAGTTTCCTCTGTGAAGCAGCTTTGGAAATATACATTTTGTATTTCGGCCTTTAGTCTATCATCCCCCGTTTCAGTACCATTTTGGTCACAGAGTGTCTAGACATTTTGTTTTGATCCACCTACCGCTTTGACATAAGATTCACCTTGGTTTTGTTCACTGTCACGTCTCCGTTGACATTTTGCAAGCGCCTATTAATATGTGCAATGCTCTAGTGTTCCTCCAAAAAAAGTCCTCAATGATAGCTCTCTGCTTGGAACGCACATCCGGTACGTACGCCATTTAGAAGACTACGTATAGCGCCTTACCCAGCTTCCCAGACCTTGGTGTCGCTACGTTTCACTCAAGTTTCCCCTGTGGTGATATCTTAAGGCTGCTTTTATCCCTTTCCAATCCTCCTACCGAGCAAAAGTCCCTAGCGGTACTGGCAATTGAATCTAGGCTCAGTCTATGAGAAATGCTCTGGGACGACTCACAGGTAGCCCACGTAACGCCATAAATCCAGTGCCGCGTTTAAGGATCGAAAATTTTCCAGAGAAAATTTTACATCAGATTTCGTCGCCTTAACAGCGTTGTCGGTCAACTGTAGACGAAATGAAGCTTGCTAAGAGTGTGAAATATACCGGGTGATCAAAAAGTCAGTGTAAATTTGAAAACTTAACAAACCACGGAATAATGTAGATAGAGAGGTAAAAATTGACACACATGCTTGGAATGACATAGGGTTTTATTAGAACAAAAAAAAAAAACAAAGTTCACAAAATGTCCGACAGATGGCGCTGGACAGCAAAACGTCAGTGACTGCGCATGACAATCGTCCATAAAATTAGTTGTAGTGAGAGAGAGAATCAGATGCGCCAGCATTCGCAGCATGTTGACATTACCTGAAAAGGCGCTTTTAGTGAAGCTGTATTATCAGAATGGGGAAAGTGCTAGGTCAGCGTACGAACCTATCGCAATAGGAAGGGGATTCGAATGGGTAAAGGCCCGCTGACAAATGCAGCTGTGGCGAGAATAATTTCGAAGTTCGAAGCCACGGGTTGTTTAGACGATAAACCCCGTAGTGGCCGACCGAGTACAAGCCATAATGCTGCTGAGACAGTTCAGGAAGAAATGGAGACTGTAGCGGGTTCGTCTATGCACGGGGAAGTCAGCACTCGTGCAGACGCACGTCGCACCGGCATTCCATACACTACTGTTTGGTTGGCACTTACGCGTACGCTCCGATGCTATCCGTACAAAATACATCTGCATCATGAACTGTTACCTGGCGATTTAGTGAAGCGGAGGGCATCTGCGGTGTGGGCGTTTCAAAAGATGGCGGAAGATACCGATTGGTTGAGTAACGTGTTGTGGACCGACGAAGCTCATTTCACACTCCGAGGGTCTGTCAACGCCCACAACTGCAGAATTTGGGCTACCGAAAATCCTGGAACTGTCGTGGAAACTCCATTGCACGACGAGAAAGTCACGGTATGAGTTGGATTTACCACATCTACCGTTATCGGGCCTTTTTTCTTCGAGGAAATGCGTGATTCTGGTTTTGTAACTGCTACCGTGACGGGTGAGAGGTACGCCGATATGTTACAGAATCGCATCATCCCCAGCCTGGCTGATAAACACCTGCTGGAACGTACGATGTTTATGCAGAATGGCGCTCCATCCCATATTGCTAGACACGTGAAAGATCTCTTGCGCGCGACGTTTGGTGCTGATCGTGTGCTCAGCCGCCACTTTCATCATGCTTGGCCTCCCAGGTCCCCCGACCTCAGTCTGTGCGATTATTGGCTTTGGGGTTACCTGAGGTCGCAAGTGTGTCGTGGTCGACCGACATCTCTAGGGATGCTGAAAGACAACATTCGACGCCAATGCCTCACCATACCTCCGGACATGCTTTACAGTGCTGTTCACAACATTACTCCTGGACTACAGCTATTGTTGAGTAATGATGGTCAACGGAGACGTGACAGTGAACAAAACCAAGGTGAAACTTATGTCAAAGCGTAGGCGGATCAAAACAAAATGTTTAGACACTCTGTGACCAAAATGGTACTGAAACGGAGGATGACAGACTAAAGGCCGAAATACGAAATGTATTTGAGCATTTCATTTAAAGAACATCATAACATCATCTTTGCTTTGTCTTACTTTGTTATGCTAATTATTGCTATTCTGATCAGATGAAGCGCCATCTGTTGGACATTTTTTGAACTATTGTATTTCTTTGGTTCTAATAAAACCCCATATCATTCCAAGCATGTGTGTCAATTAGTACCTCTCTCTCTCTACATTACTCCCTGGTTTATTCAGTTTTCAAGTTTGTACTGACTTTTTGATCACCCGATAGATGTGTGTGTCGCCTGTATGTGTTTGTTTTTAACAGTGTCGTTGTGGAGGCAGTGTAGTGCTGTTGTACAATGGCGGGAAGGTGGTTTGTGGCAAAAGCAGAACACAGAAACAAACAAATACACAAACAAACACCGTCGGAACAGGACTGAAGGCCCAACGGTGCCGACCAGCCGTCGTGTCATCCTCAGCCCTTTGGCGCCATCGGATGTGGATAGGAGGGGCATATGGTCAGCATACCGGCGGAACCCAGAGCCGCACGGAATAAACAACTGCGCAGCTGCCCACACCAGAATCAGCGGGCGGCTGAAAATAATAAAAACTTGTTAAAGATGGAGCAGACTGCTGTTCATGTGCTAGAAAAATCGTTCCGAATGAAATTAACATAGGGCATATGGTTTGTAACGTTTCAGCTTAAGAGATGGAGGGTTCAGGTTTAGCTTGACAGTCAGTCGTTCGGAAGTAATAGTTCGTGATCGGGAGTAGACCGCACGAACTGTGATAGCGCGCTGACGAACTGTTGAAGTCACAATTTTACTTTCAGTAACTCATGTGGGACGTGTAACTTACCGACTAATAAAGAGTTAAAGTTTCAATTGGACAGTATTAAGAATTTGCCGTGAGAGAGGTTACTTGCGGCGGTGTGGAAAGGAAGTTTGAGTGAGGAGATCTGTCTTGTGAGTCTATTAAATGTTAATTTGATTTAATTCAGTAACATTAGATTCCTTGTAACTGCTGCTGGCCTTTTCCGTACTGGAAGAGGTTAAATTCACGTGTTCGGTGATACTGGTTCGGATCGGAGATCCGACTCTTCCACAGTAATATAAGTAATGCGTCTGCCTAACTCGCTCAAAGTTTGCTGAGTCGACGCTTTTGAATATATGGTGGCACTGTGTGGATTTATGGGCAATGTGTGACTGTAGCTTGTAACGTTACCAGTATGCAGCTGAGCTAATCGGCCGCCTAGAATTGCTACGAGGTAAGCTGAATTTGTTGCATGGCTGATCGCCAGCGGGTTCAGGCAACGCCGGGGCAGTTCTGGCCCCCGGCTAGGTCACCGCTACGTGCGAGTCCAGCAGCGTCGCCGGAAAAGGGGAAAATACCGAAGCTGGGATTTTGGATTGCTGTAACTCGCATCGCCTTCGTGCGGGAGATGCTCCAAGAAATGGCAGAGTGTCAGGGAATCTTAAAGACGGCTAAGTTACAGCTCTTTGAGATTCGACAATCACTCACAGTCAAATATTAGTGCAAATCTGAATCCATTTGCGATCTCAAAAGAGTGAGGCACATACGACACAATAATATTTCAATATCTTTAAAACTACAGAAGCTAATGTTTCACAATGAACCTCAGGATTAACAACTTTTAATTGCTTCGTGCGATTTCTACAAACGATATTTCAGATGATAGCATTGCACGATAGCTGTCATCCCTCATCTGAGTCTCTTTTGTGCAGTAACTTATGACATCTCTTAAAAATTGTTTGTTAAGCAAGTGTTCGTCAGATCTTCGTATTTTTCACACTTAAACAGGAAATGAATACAGTGTAAATACCTCATATTTTGTCATACTTGTGTATTTAATTAACGAACAGTTTTGTATTTGTATTTATCTTTATTTAAATGGTGACTGGAAGTGCTATTAAAAAATGTGCTAATTTAAAAGTAGTCAGTCTCCTGCGTTAGCGGACTGAACAAAAAAGGGGAGAACGAAAAGGTGCTTCTGTCAAGCTGGCTCAATAATTTTTTAAATAATATTTAACGACAGATCGTTGTCGCTTAACGTGAGCGCACTTGCCCAAGAAGAAAATCTTATTTGTTTATGGACAAACCTATATTTATATTTGTTGCGAATGGTCTGAGCGTGACCGAATGTTTATAACATTTCTTTTATTTAAATATTGTTGGAATATATTAGTTTATGGTGTGAAAGTCAACTTGAATCAGATCACGTCTGCAGATCTTAAGGACGATGTATGTTTGGTGGGGACGGCCGAGAAGCCGACAGTAGCAGAAAACTATGGGAGTCAAGTGGAGACTGGGACTTTTTTAGTAAAGAGCTCAAGGGAGGAATTCCGGACGCCTTATGTCGAGTCCTTGAAGAAGGCAGCAGACCTGCCAGCGGTAACGTGCGTGATTTGATCGTAGTAGTGTTTGATTCTGGGCTGTGAACGGCCGCTACCAAGTTTCTAAGGTATTTTAGGTTCGAAAGGTCGGAATGTACTTCGGAGTAGGGCTCTAACTTATTCTGCTTGTGTTAAGGAACTAAAGATAGACAGAGTATGAGTTACCATTCTTTGTATCACGTGTGGTAATTTGTGAGTTATCATACTAAACTCTGATCTATTTTGAGCTGGTGAATCTTTCATGTGTTGTGATTATAAAATTGCCTTAGTTTTCGCGAGTTTTTGACGACCATTTAGTTTGTGGTTTTTGCTACCATTTTCTTAACGCTCTCAACGTAACTTTGGTGTACTTAATAATGGTGTTTTCTGACTGTATTTTAACCGCATATCGTATGATCACTTCCCGTTCATTTGAGATCTCGTTTCTTGAATAAATGTTATTCAACATAATTCTCTGTCGTCTACATCAATTACAGACGTTACAATAGAATACCTTTTATTAAATTATCCATTTCTCTTTTATTTTACTTTTCTGTGAATTTTATTAACTCGAAATTCTAGCCCGTGCATAGACTATTTCTCTGTGGGATCACAGCAACGGGTTATTACTTGCAGCGACTTAGCTGTGGGGCATGAAAGCAGACGTGCGTAGCTCGACACTATCGAACTATTATTTACGAACAGAGCCGTGCATAGCCCGAGTACCTAAAGTATGAATAAAGATGCAACTGGCTTGCTAGTATGGACTGCTGTTTACAAGAGCAGCTATTCAACGGTAACTGTTAGGCAACTTCGCAAGTTCCACTGCATGGTTAGGTGAGTTTTTGACAGACGCTACAGTCGAGTACGCGGAGCGTTATATATGGTAGCAGCAGTAAGTGATTGACTTAATTTAGGGACTTAGGATTCGATTTTGTCCTCACTGGAAGTGAGCAAGCAATTATGGAACCATTTAACTGAGTAAATACAGCTGACTCACCACTTTGAATAGAAACGTTACTAGTGGTTTAAAATAGCGATGTATTGGTTCAGTGCCTGAAGTGACTCTGCAGCTTGAGCTGTTAAATGTCAGAATATAAGTGGCGGTACCCCTTAGAGGTTAATTTTTATCTATCTTAATAATATTTGATCCACTTGTCAGGGAGTTATCAGTCCTCGTAACATACATACGTACAATAATATTATGAAAGAGAAACAAAATATTGTTTTTCAAAGAAAAATGCAGCCTAACCTATTAATAAACTGAAACCCATCTACTGACCGTTGATGTAAAGAAACCAATAGTTTTAAAGAAGAGAATGTCACGAAAAGAAAGTCAGAGAGAAATGTCGAAATAGTTAGAGGTTTTTAAGTTTGTGGAATAATGAAATATACTAAGAAGTGGTAGCTAATTACGTAAAGAAATAATTTGCAACAAAGAGTCTCAAAAATAGTATTAAGTAATTGTGCAGGAAATAGCACCACTAATTTGAGTATTATGAAAAGAAAATAAAATTTTGACCAGGTAGTGTTGCAAAACATCCCGAAATGGCAGTAAAGAAAGAGGTTATCAATAGCCAGTGAGGCAAGCTTTCCATCGATGACATATAATTACGAGCGTCAAATCTTTATTTCATTTGTTTAGAAGACATAATTATACGAGAGCTATTCCGCACAGCATTTTAGTTATAAATAAAAAAATTAATTGCGAGAGTATTAATTTTCACTGTGTATCGTCGGTTCATACGCAGAGATGTACAGATTTTACGTGTCCTGTTTATCATGTGGAAGATTAGGTTGGTTAATTGTGAAAACTCCATTCGTGTTGTTTGTTAGTGTATTATTCAAAAATAAATAATAAATTGGCGGTCCAGACGGCCAATCATATTGACTAGGTTCAACTCTAAGAAAGCTGAAACGTAGCCGGTTGTCCTAGCAGGAACGCTAAATGTTTACTAAAAGCATGGAGCTCACAACCATAGCCCATGCGACTTGGAGTTGACCGTAACCTATCCAGATTCTAAGGTTGCATTGGGATTTCGCGTAGGACTCGCCGTGGCGCAGCAAGGTTGGTAGGAATTTAACCTGGTGCGTGCTCTGTGCTACTTTTCGATAAGTAGAAGAATCGCTAACTCTCTTAAAGTAGTGCTGGTGATGCAGTCAATAAACATTGTTCCGTACTACGTTCGGTTAGAAGTGTTGTTTGATGACTAGACATTCGAAGGTTCTGTTGGATGACGGATGGCTATCATGCACAGATTTTACGTGTCCTGTTTATCATGTCGAAGATCATGTCGGTTAATCGTGAAATTCCATTCGTGCTGTTTCTTCTTGAACTTTAAGACGTTTTCCCGTGCATTAATTGCGAGAATTTACGTGTCCTGTTTATCATGTGGAAGATTATGTTGGTTAATCGTGAAAACTGCCAGAAAACGGTCCTGAACTTATCCGCATCCGGGTATCGTCTTGAGCCTTAAGTTCGAATATTTTCTTCAGTATATTACATTCAATTTGCTCTGTTACCTAGACACTGATAGTAATAATAGTGGCTCAACTTGGACTTGAGAAAGAAACACTCGCAGCTAGTAGTGAAATATGGCATACCAGTGTAGAAATTTCTTCTTAAAAATTTTCTCCATGTCGTGTAGGTTTCACATAAATTTTCTAGACGGATGTTACTAATCACTGTCATTTATAGTGTTCCCAATAATTTAACTTAAGTATTCTTGAATTGTTAAACTCGAGTGATGTTGCCTACCTTATCGTGAGGAAACCTAGGTATGGATGCTTGGAGCCCATGCACTGCGTTTTTCTCGAAACATTTGAACATGAACTTTGGCAGAGATCTCATGAAGCTTACCTAGTGGGTGTCTGGATTCGCAATCGCGGTATTTATTTCAGCGATTGATGTAATCTTACGTAGTGATAGGTTTTATATATGAAGTCTTCACTGGTTGTCAGCCGAGACGACGACACTACTCGGCTGGCAACCAGTGAAGACTTCATATATAAAACCTATAACTTTTTCTCACACGTTTCTCCTTCAAAAGATATACTCTTATATGTTACTGGAAAGAATGACTGCTTGTGGGCTTCGGTGCTAGTTATTCGTCTAAAATTGGTTACGGGATACATACAGTATTGCATACTGCGCTGCAGACCATTGATAGTTTCTGCCCAGACAAATGATACTTCAACCTTTATGAGCACGTTATCACGTGTTTAACGGCTTTTCTATCAATGCGTCTATCAGTACTATTCATATTACTATTACATGGGCTAGACCAAGATCAACGGTAGCCAAATAATCCTCGTGGGAACAAAGGCGTAACTTACTTAGATGCATTCTTCTGCCTCTATGAAAACTGCTGAAAATATTGGCCATCGCATCCTGTATAATTACACAACTGCTAGTGGGCCCGGTAAAACTATACTGCGCAACAGAATTAAAGGATCACATTTTCGAAACCCCGTAATTTCGTCCCATTGCGACGCCTAAGTTTGAAATTTCGCTCCAGGATGCCTGTAACCTTCCTCTGTAAAGATGGCGGCCTGCGACGTCACCCTCGGGCTCGCGACGCGACAGTAAGGTGTCGACACACGCGAGTAAAAGGCCACAGCTCAGAAGTTCATGTCAGTTGTAAGATGAGTTGATGATGTCACATTGGTACCACAGTTCACCCCAATTCTGTCCAGCGCCACCGAGGACATCTTACACGATAGGAAGATCCACTCATACCTAGATTTGACACCTCTCCGATGGAGGTCAGAATCGTGACGACCAGCTTAGAAATCTCGCGGTTTTCGTGTGGGTAGCAGAGGAAAACATTTGAGACACATTTCCGCTCAGAGTCGACACAAAACCATCTTATCAAGTGGCGTAAAGGGCGACACGAAAAGATCTCAAGGGGTGGCATAAAGGGCGTCAATGAAACCACCCATTCCTTGGAGCGTTGATTGACACACATTTTGTGGTCTAAACTGACAGTTCGCAGTGCGATAAGCAACAGGAAGATGTTTTCGACAGCCTTTGTTATTACTGACATTATCGGACGTTTCAACCCTTTCTTTAAGGACACTGTTGGGTTCAAATCAAATGGCTCTGAGCACTATGGGACTTAACTTCTGAGGTCATCAGTCCCCCAGAACTTAGAACTACTTAAACCTAACTAACCTAAGGGCGTCACACACATCCATGCCCAGGGCAGGATTCGAACCTGCGACCGTGGCGGTCGCGCGGTTGCAGACTGTAGCGCCTAGAACCGCCCGGCCACCAAGGCCGGCACACTATTGGGCTGCAACCCCACTGAGTGCAGTGCGACCGCAGGTTGGTACCACTAAGAACCGTCCAAAATCACTCGACGAAATTTGAACGTGATCCGAAGCAATAAAGGGAACTTATGCTTTTTCAGCCTTCCTGTTTTCTGCCCTCCTGTCCCGTAAGAACGCGAGATTGTAACATTCACACGAGCGTGAATAAAACGGCAAATGGTCCCTCTCAGAACATCCAGTCCGCCGTCGGTCCCTTTCACGCACTTTTGTTGAGCGCGTTACAGATGTACCTGTCATAAATTTCGACACCAGTTCAGCTTGACGTCTGCTCTAGCACATTATGACCCAAGGCGTGTCAGAGGGGTTGCTAACCCTCGGTGCTAGAGTAGCCTCCTGGCTGAACTGGTGTCGAAATTTCTGACAGGTACATCTGTAATATGCTCAGCAAAGATGCGCGGGTGGCACCGATGGTGTTCCCGAACTTGGAGGAAGAAGGGGCAGTTACAGGGTTTCGAAAAAGTGATCCTTCAATATTTTTGTGCATAGATTTACGAAATTTGAATAAATATGATAAACGTTGACATACCTTTCACCGCGATTATCTATTCATATCATTTCAAAATTGTGAATCACACGTCTGTACCTTCGTAATTTCAGGAACGTCATTGGCTGGACCGTACATCTTGGAGTTCTCTCATCAGAACACTGTAAGACAGCGTAGGCATGACGTGAAGCTTAAAGGTCTACATTCTCTTTAATGTGTAAGTTTACACACTGCTATGGCGGCGACTCAAGAAAGATTCATATTAGCACCTCGCTGGGCGCTTGTTACTGCAAGACTAATGCTTACATAAAATGCTGATATACATATAAAACTTTGTTGCAATTTTCTGTATTTTCGAACGAAATTTGCTCTTCACAGTGTACTTAGTTGGTTTAAGAGGAATATTTGATTCTAGCCGTAGGCTTTAACTAGGGATGAAGGAGACATGCCATAAATGTCATAAACAAACAGGTGACTATGTCATTTCAGCCCTTTTTTCAGATGGCCTAAGATACAGATCAATACCGCCGCAGCCGTGTTTCTTGCTTTCACATTCGTCGGCTTCGCCAACTCTCAATCAAACTGTGATGTCACACTAGCAATCAGCGTTACGTCACGGGTCAAATCTGACGACTAAAGTGCGCATCATTTATGTTGACGGCCGAGTTTAGGTTCGTTCTGCGCATCTGACGTCACAAAACACAGTCAGCCAATGAACAGAGAACGACGTTGCCACATCTCGACTGCTGTGCAGAGCATGGACGAGTGTCTTCAGTTTTAGAAACGTTCAGTCATAAATAAAGTAATAGAACAAAAGCAATGTCTTGATAGCAGACATCCTTGTATAGAAAGTTTGGAAAAAGCATTCTTTATACCAATTGCTTCATATTCTATTAATTAATTAAACCAAACAAGCAATAAGACTCCTAATTCACGCGATAGCAAGGAAAGGTGTTTGTATCACTCTCACGAACCGCTTTTTCGCAATAAAGAACAGCGGTAATTGCTTATTTCCTATTGTACTTCGACGAAGCGTGAGTAATTCATAGTCATACCAACAGTGTTTGTCAGTATTTTGCGTGATGTCTTATAGTCCTCATGGCCTTGTGTAGTCAAGCGAGGTGCGTTAGCGTAACGGTTAAGGTGTTGGGTTGCTACACATAAGGTTATGAGTTCATACCTTGTGCAGTGGTTAATATTTCCATTATTTAAAAACAATATCGAAGTGCCTTACTTAACGAATTATATTCGTTTGAATGCAATTTTTTGAAATTTCTAGTGCTTTGTCTCTTCATTAACCATTTCGCTGCTGCAGACACGTGCACGCCGCATTCCGCGCTGTGCGCGATTTTGTCATCACTGCACTGCTCGCCTGTGCAGACACACTTATCGTTCGATTTCACAAAAACTATTTGGCCCAAAAATTTGATTTTTACACGTCTTCTTGACTGATACCTTCCCCCCATAAATGACTTAATTTTGTTTCGATGTTCAACGCAGTTATTATGCAGCATTAAATGTAGTAAACCATTGCACGAAATTTTGAAGAGTTTGCAGAGGAAGAAGTCCATAGTGTATACTTTCCGTATGGTCGATTTTAGTTGCCACAATGTTGAGAATGAAATGTGGACAAGATACCTAAATTTCATATAAAATTTACTGTATAACAATATCTCATTTAATTTAAGAGGACATATGTGTCGTATGTAATATTGAGAAATATTCCATCTTACGCGACTGTAATAAAAGTATTATTTACACTGGACGCGTTTGACTTTATTTTAAAGCACTTCAATCAAGGAAAGGTATGGCACATACACAGTGGTACTCATATTTCCTTTCTTGTTTTTGTTCCACAGTCGCAGTTTTACCAATGGTACTGAAATATATTCCTCTTCTGCAACTGTAATCAGGGGCTTATTTAGACCAGACGCGTTTCTCTCTTTTGAAGCATCTTCAGTGGACAGTATTTTGTCTCCTCCATTGCCAAGTCACCTTTCGTAGTTTTGTACTGCGGTAACACAATATTCAACGTTTGTGTTGGCAGATCAGTGTTTTAGCAAATAAATGATGTTTGTGTGCGCCACACACAAAAATTATATTTGACATAGCTCAGAGCACTTCACTGATAGACGGTATATTCAAGTCCTAATGTTTTTTTTTTGTAAGTCCACAGTTTTGTTTAATGTATTTTGTCTACTTCCTTTTGATTGATTGAAATGCTTTAAGATAAAGCGAAACGCGCTCAGTGTAAATAAAACTTTTGTTACAGTCGCGAAAGACGGAATATTTCTCAATATTACATACGACACCTATGTGATACTTAAATGAGCTATTGTTATACAGTAAATTTTATATGAAAGTAAGGTATCTTGTCCACATTTCATTCTCAACAATGTGGCAACTAAAATCGACCATACGGAAAGTATACTCTATGGACTTTTACCTCTGCAAACTCTTCAAAATTTCGCGCAATGGTTTACTATATTTAATGCTGCATAATAACTGCGTTGAACATAGAAACAAAATTAAGTAATTTATGGGGGGAAGGTATCAGTCAAGAAGATGTGTAAAAATCTGATTTTAGGGCCAAATAGTTTTTGTGGAATCGATTGATAAGAGTGTCAAAGCAGTCGGAAGACGGTGTGTCTGCACAGGGGAGCAGTACAGCGACAAAATCGCGCACAGCGCGGAATGCAGGGAGCACGTCTTTGTAGCAGCGAAAGGGTTAATGCAGCCGTGGTGGCTTTACTTCATGAACTGCGCGCTCCCCCCTAAACGTAAGCTTGTAACTATGCTATACTATGGCGCTGCTTCTATTGGCGCGTGCGTCGTGTGCAACTGGCAACGCAGCAATGTCCCGCGTCTAGACGAGCATGCGCGAGCCGCCAACATAAAAGAATTGAACTATAGTATCGAATATTTCTCTTGACCTGCTTGGTCTACCTAATACTATGTGTAGATGTACTGGTGTAAATGAATAATCTTGTTTGACTTTAATAATTTGGCTAAAGTTGTTCATGAATATATTGGCTAAGAGACCATTAATATATTAGTAACAGATAATAAGATGATTGTCCATCCCTTTTTCTTCCTGCACCATTTCTTAGGTACTTCTAAACAAATTAATTTTATTTGGAAAAGTGTGCTCTCATAGCAATCTAAGTGTTGATACAACTTATTGGAATACCTTGCAATGTTGTGGCATTAATTTCTTCTGAAAGCGGTGCTGGTAGACAATAAAAGCCGGTTAAAAGCTGGGAGCTGTCTGGGGAAGTTAACCTTGCATTACTGAGCAACTGTTTCACCAGGTATCCAGTCTACCTTACCAAATTCCCAACCAGACTAACATTAATTATGATCTTTTAATAGTCATACGACAACTGGTGATATATATATATATATATATATATATATATATATATACATATATATATATATATATATAAGAGAATTTAAATAAAAAGAAATAAATCAGTTTATATTTGGAAATTTATATTAACATTGATCATTGAAATTTCAACATATTAAACTTGATTCATAACTAAACTGGTGCCTTATTTAGGATTGTGAAAATGTGAGTTTGTAACCTTACGGAACACATCAAATATGGACCCAAGATTGGGAGACTGCATACAACACTGCATTCATAAAACAACACATGAAGAACGTTGAAACATATGCAAGAGGAAATTAACCACAACCAACTGATTCAATTTTCACCCAAAGAATTTACGTTCGTAGTGCAATCCTGTCCGTCATGAAATTACCACACACTGGTATACTAAATTCATACTAACTCTCTGTGAAATCTTCCCAAAAAGAATAGCTGAGGGCTTCTTTGATGCTTACATCACATGCTTCATGTGGTCAACTTGGTTTACACAAAGAGTGTAACTCCACAATAATTTTGATAATTAAAATAAATTACATCGAAACGCAATTTACAAAAGAAAAACCTCGAACTGGTTACTATCATCTTACTATTAACCTGATGGGTCAAACAATTGTATAAGCACGTGGTACTGGTCTCACAAAGTACACCCCACGTGGGTTGAACATAAAGAAAAGTTGCTATATTGAAAAATATTGTCAAGACGAGACGTTATAATCTCACGCACATTCGCATTTAAGATTGATGATCTTAGTTAGAGTTACTGATCAACACGTGCTTCCACTTTACTCACAAAGTAGTGACAAAGCAACTACCGGAAGATATTCTGAACTTTACACTCGAATTACACCGGGTTGCAATTTAAGATAACATTAGATATTTTAGAGCTAAACCTAAAATAAAGGTGATTAAATATTCAGTTAGGCTGAACTTAAGAAATCCATTGTCCTACGGACTTAGCAGACACGCGCTTAGCCGGTGATCTTACCACTTCAGACGCTCGCCTTGGACAGACTGCCGTGGGTCCCTACCGAGCGTGCTTAACAGATACAAACAGAAGTGACCAGCATGACAAGGGACGGACAGGACCATGCTAAGAATACAAACCTCTCTGCTTTTAGAAAGCATAGCTACCTGTTCTGACGTTGGTCCTACTGTTCTCTAGCAGACAGGCTTGTCTGCTACCATCATGCATGGAACTAGAAACACATTTGCTCATTCATCCTCTCACACAGAAGGTAAGGGGGATGACAGTATCTTATCATATACAGTATATAAAAGAAAGTGGATGTAGATTCCGTATGAGACTGTGTGACATGAATTACATATAAACTGTATTTTAAAGTGTAGTAGTGTGACAGATCGTTCTTGTTTATGTGTAAAACTAACACGTTCCACTGCTCAGTCTCCTCCTAGATAGTCAGAAACACCGCACTAAATTTAGAAGAGGAATTTATGCCGTAAATGACAACAGATTTAAGAAATTAATATGAAAGGAATCCAACAGAGACCTTTCATGACCTCAACGCTCCGGGAAAAGATTGTGAAAGGAATTTTCTGGCCATCTAGGACATTCCCAAGCAGGCTTCTCACACCCAACTTAAGCCAAAAATGTAAAGAAAAGGCAAAAGGTCACCAGCTACTTGCTAAAACACAATAATTTCAACACATCTTTAGAATCTACCAATTTAAAAGAGAAAAACAATCTGTGACACCTATTTAAAAGATAGTGTGAACCTAATTCAGTCAGCAAGTAAAAACAATGGTCCCTCTGTCATTAATATGAAAACAATTTCTGGTTGTTACCCTTATGGAGTTCACCAGTATTTCTCATTGCAAGAGCCAACTGATCACAGGAAAATTTATGACAGTTTATTAACAAGTAAAATTTATGAAAATAGCAAAGGTGCGACAGCAATCAAAGAAATCATGAAAATAACATCAGTATTATAAAGCAGAACATTACAATGCACAATCTGCAAAAGAAAAATAAAAGATAAGAGAAGAAACATGTTTTACAAAGTGGTGAAACGTCCCCTTTGAACAATTATACATGACTGTGCTTAAACTGACACACAATATTTTTTTTAGCGCAACGCAATCTGACTTTCAATAATCCCTACAAAAGAATGGCCCTGACTAACATTAAACTATTCCTTTCGCAAATCACTTACCTCACAAAAGTCTTCGTTACTCAAGCTACTGCAATACAGCAAGCGCCACTACTGCCAGCTAAATAAAAGATTCAAACTACTGAAGGCACTAACTACTGATAGGTATAGTTAGCAAATGAAAGATTTTGATAGAAAACAAACAATGTATTTACATTAATAGTCATATATAGCAGTTCATGATATCCAGCCTTACAAATTTCAAAACTCCGCCATTTCTCTCCCCACATCCACCACTGCTGGCGGCTCACCTCCAACTGTGCAACGCTATGCGATGTTCACATCCAACTGCCCACTACAATTGAGAATTTTTCAACAATGCCAACCAGCCACAGACTGTACAGAGCACAGCCAGTGATTTTCGTACAGAGCGCTACGTGGCGTTACCAATATAAAAACCTAAACAGCTTACTTACATAGCCCCCATGCTCCCCACAAAAAATTTTACAAATTGTTTTGGGCACTGGCCAATACATATTTGTTAAAAATTTTTTATATTAACGCTAACAAATATGTCAAATGCACACATTTATCGATACAATTTTGGTCAAAAGCTAAAATTTTCTCACAATCCATAAAGACAGTCCAGATCATTCATCACAGAAATAATTACAATTTTCTGCACAAAGTCTGGGCAGTAAAAGAAAATGCACACGGAACACGGAAGTAGTGAATTTCCATGCAGTCTTGAAGAAGCAGTGTTGTCCTTCCAACAGAAAGACAGTGCTGACTCTTGACATGCAGACAGGGAATGGTCCACAACAGAGCAAACCCACAGCAGAGTCAGTCGAAGTTTTGAAGAATATTGGTAGGTAGGTCATCACAGAGCAGACCCACTGTAGTCCTGGTAGAGAGTATGGTATTGGTGGGCCACCAGAGGTACAGACCCACTGCAGTCCTTGTAGAAATAATGGTGTTGGTGGGCCACCAAAGGTGCAGAACCACTGTAGTCCTTGTAGAGACGGCCAGCAGCCATCTGTTGCAACTGTGCAGGTGCACAATCACCATTGAAGAGTCTTGCGGATAATATAGCAAGTCCATAACCACCACTTGTGCACTCACAAAGTTTTTGGAATTGTTCTTAGAACCAGCAATGCTGCCATCCAGTCCCTTGCTGAATTATTAACACACGTCCTAACACTAACAGTCCTCTTCTTTTTCACATGTTGTGCATTACTATGACCAACAGAAATGTGTGCAATGAAATGAATGCTTACAAGTTACTTAATTTGATAAATTACAATATTATAACATGAGGATACAATAACGAAGGTACAAAATACATCATTAAAGAACATAACAATACAGATAACATTTGTAGTAATACAGGCTTTACAAAAGAATAGAAATATACATATACATCAGAGTTACAGGAATTATGACGTAAGTTCATAGATAAAAAAAACAGAATAACTTTTGAAACATCAACTTCACACATGAGCATTAAAACAAAACAGAATAATAATGTCTAAACATATTTACAAAGTAAATAACATACTATTAATGCAAATTATATTTGAGGATAATAGTATTCCTCATCATAGTGAATGTAGCTTAGTATTTGATGAGAAAAAATTCTATGAAACAGTACACAGAGACAGGAAGAAAACAAATACACAAGGGTACACAAACACATAGTGGGATAACACAAAAGGAAAGGACAGGGTTTCTTTTCAGTGTAACATTTGGTACTGTAATCCAGCCCAAAACTTCATTCCATAGATCGAGCCTCTTATTTTGGCATTTGCTCCAGCCAAAAAAAAAATCCTATCCAAGCATGCTTTCTGTATTCTGTTCGCATCCTCTTTCAAAAATAGTTTTTCTCCACTGTACACTACTTTTTTGGCCAAACCATTTTCTTATAGCTTCTCAATGCATTTTTTCCAATCCACCATAGTTTGTTTCGTATATAGTCTACCCCCTCTTAAGCTAACTTAAATCTACTGAGCTCAGATGCTAAACTAAGGGGCGAGGCAATGCAGCAGCACAAAACAATTAACACAAACAGCAATGACAAAAAATTCAAATTGGCAAAGCAAGCAGTAATGTTACAACTAATATATGGCAATGAGCAGCAAACAAGAAAAATAAATCAGTAGTAAAACTGGCTTAACAGAGTAATGCAAAGTGAAATTTAGTAGCACTATGTCTGGCAAACAGCAGCAGCAAATGCAGTATCTTATATCTAAACATGACATAGCTCAAGCAGAAAAAATAGTACACTGAAGACAACAATGCAGATAAGGGAATGTCTGTTCACATCTTAATGTCTATGTAATTAAAGTGGTGCACCACAACTTAATCTAAAAAAAAATTACCAAGTACTTGAAAAGAATATTATGTATGCAGTTACTGTTATTAGTCCTTTCTTATTGTTCTTTCCTTTCCAAGTGCTCCTTTCTCGAAGGATGTGGATCATAAAATTATTATTTAATAGATCTGTTGACAGAAAGTGTTCACATTAGCAAATTCACTTAATTTTATTTTATAAAACCAATGCTGCAATACAGCTGCAAACCAGATATTAAACAAAATGAGCAATCTCTCAACTAGAAAGACAATAGATGTAAAATGTTTCTCATCATTTCATTAGGCATTTTAGTAAATATCATAAATTAAGAGCTCCACAGTGTAATCATATGTTTTCAAGTTTGAGCGTGTCGTATTTGCGATGCTTTCGACAGAGAAATGTCAATTGCGAGGATAATGGCCCTTTTTTTTTATCTCCACTTAATGGCGTTCTTTTGTCAGACGCCTATCTCTCAGCTGGGCGCCCAAAACGCATTACGTCAAGGTCACTTACCTTTCTTACTAAAATATTTATGACAGCAGTTTCCGCTACAGTGACAGTCTCATATAAAAATATTTCACAGGTCAAGAATTTGCATTACAAATCTGTAGAAACAAAATCCTATTGATATAACAGTGTCCAAAAAATTTTCATCGGCATTGTGATACATCCACGCATATACACACATTTAATAACTCTTAAAGTACAATTCTTGGTTTCCAACATCCTTTTTCACAAACCAGAGTCCCTAACCACTACTCATTATTCCTTGCCTTATTTCACATATACATATTCGTCGACACTTCTTCAATATTTCATCATAATAAATACATATCTTAATAAACACTCCTCAACAGCATAATACACATCGTCGTCGTAATAATAATATCATAATACCTCAGTCAAATCTCAAAAACGTCGTAGCTTTCTGCAATAACTTCAAAACCTAAAAAAAATTCTCTGCTCACTTCAGTATTGTTATCTACATCAAACGTACTTTAAAAATCGTGATCCCATACCAAATATATCATTCAAAGCTCTCATAATATCACAATGGGTCCGAAAAAACATGAACAGTTCACAAAGTACAGACAAAACACAACTTTGTAAGGGTGAAGTTACCCAAGTGTGTAATTGCATAAACATGTGTCACTGATGTAGTAAAAAAATGTTCATCTCTCAGTTAAATGATCAGATAGCTGTGTAATTTGTGAGTTAGATAAATATGGTACTGATGTGTAAAGTTGTATAAGCAAATACCATATTAGCTAGGGCTCCTGGTGCTTGCCAAGCACATGGTACACAAAGTAGGCGTGTACCCCCTGAGGATTAATGTAATTATACCCTCAGGCGTTACAGATTACAGCAATGGAATGAAATGTATCATGGAAAACCCTTGTATCTTTGTAATTCAAAAATATTTAAAAATAAATGTTTTAAGTACAAAATTAATCACTCAAATTCATGTACTGTAGCGCTAAACTGTGTGTCTTGTTGTAAGATAATCTCTGTGTAAGTGTCGTAGTTATCGTTCTCCGAAAGCTAAGTTCCGCAAAAGTCAATGTACTTACCTCATGATAAACCAAGGTGAAATGCTTTGCGTATAGACATCTTAGTTATGACGCTTATTACCGTGATGAAGAAAGTACTGTGCTGTAACGTATTGTTGTGCTACGGAAAAGGCTGTCTCATTGTAGCTATACCACAAAAGCTACTACTAAAACATGTTTTACTTTCCAGAATAATTCAGAAGAAGTGTGCAGATATGAAACAGAAACATCGCAAAAGCAACACTGTAAACTGTCACTCATTAGTAGCGTCGTGATAAAATCGTGTAGCTGTCACATAAACTAACCACTGTGTCACCTGATATCTCACAGAAAGTACTTTAAATCCAGAATGTATTTTCAAGTAAACCAAAATGTTGCATTAAAATCTCATTAGCAGTACCAGTATATGTTCTAAGTATGTAAGCCTTATAGTCGTTACGTAATCGTGCAACTAACAAGCAAGAATGTACAAATAACAACACTGTGTCGTCTGTTCACTATAACAATGCATTCGTAATTTCTGTTTAAATAAGTTCTCTTAGTCCTTTATTGGATATTTAACTTCAAACAATGTTGCATGGTAACAGTTTCTAAGTCTGACAATGCATACTAGAAATGTGGAGTGAAAAATTTTATGGCAAAGACTAAGTTAAAAAGCTGGTGATCTTTCAATAAACGGTTTTACATGTGAAATGTGGTGCAATCTTTTACCCTTTCTAGTGAGCAGACTTTCAACTTCAAAGCAATTATCACGTTGTATACGTCGGTAAAGAATACTGGAATTTTTCCTAAGGTTAGCATCTATGTTATTTTTCTCTGAGCCAGCCAGCGCACGTGGCTGCCTGCGGTGCGAGTCATTGTCTGTTGCTTTGTTGGCGCACGTCGTAATTGGGATTTGGAGATCTAACTTCTACAAATTCACCTTGTCGAGGAGGGCCCTGCCCTGTTTGAACCGCGCCAGTTCTGATGAAATTCAGGTCTGTCGTTTTGTCGGTAGTTTACATAGTTTCCTGTTTGTCGGCCATGTGATGGAGAATTTCTCCCGGAATTGTAACTGTGTGATGGACTGTTGCGTCTGAAGTTATTCTGTCTCCCTTGATAATAATTGTTTTGGTTCCCATATTGTCTGTTTCTATGGTTATCTCTACCATATTAATTACTACGGAAGTGCGATCTTTCTCTGTAACTATTATTCTGCCAACGGTTGTCATAAGGGTGGTGTCTGTTTTGGTCACGATTTACATTGTAAGAATAGCCTTGTCGTGTCCAATTATTATTTCTTTCATCGCAGAATTGTGACGGATGTGACCTGTAATCGTTGTGTTCCTGTTTTCGCGTTCCGCGATTGTCAGTGTCAATTTCTAATTCTTGTAAGAGTCCCTGAAAAGCTTCAATGTCGTCTTTGCAACGTCCTGCCAAAATAATATGTCATAAATGTTCAGGTAATTTGATTAAGCAAATGCGGATGAGTTCTGAGGGGCTGTATGGGATTGACAGGTACTGATTCTTGTGCAACATGTCTTCAAAAAATTTCACAAGACTGGAAAATTCAGATTGTTCGAAATGTTTCATCATTATGATGCTATGTTTTACTCGGTCTTGTGTAGCTTGAGGCCAATATGCTGAGAGGAAGACATGATAAAATTCTCCTTCACTGTGACAATCGTGAATGACCGATCGCATTCTTTCAGCTGGTTCATTCCCTAAGTAGCCACACATAAATTCTAATCTGTGCTCTAATGACCAGTTGGGAGGAAAACAATGAGAGAATTGATGGAGCCAGGCTTGTGGATAAATGTCGTTGCCAGAATTCTTAAATGTTTTAAATTTACGTGTAGTAATGAACAGCTTATAGTCAAAATCATCATGTCGGCGAGTCGCATATCGGTTATTGTTACATCGTTTCGGCGGTTCCATCTCAAAATTCGGTGTACCTTGCCAATTTCTTTCATAATTTCCAAAGTGCCCTGAGCTATTATTATGTGGCTATTCCGTATTTCTATGTCCCTCTTCTCGTATTGGGGCGCGAGTGTCCTCTGAAATACGTAATTCTTGCATTACCTGTGTCAGCTGATCTTGTACTTCCCGGATTTCTCTTTGGTGTTGCGTATTAATTTGATTCTGATTTTGTTTGAATTTCCTAATTTGTTCGTACTCTTCTGTGTCATTAAAGACTACCGGTCATGCGTCATTCAGATTATCATCTACCTTCGTAGATAAATTATTTAGCTGATCCGAAAGTTCGACTACTTTCTCTGATACTGAACTAATTTCCTCCATGTGTATTTCTGAACCAATTTTCAGAGTATCTACTGTGTCCTTTAAGTTTTCCTGAGTTTTTGCAAGTTGTGTAACTGTATCGGTAGATGCAACTGAGTCAGTTTTAGCTTGCAAGCTCTCATGATTTTCATGAACAATAGTTTGCAGTTCTTTTATGGCTGCTTCGTGATTCTGTAATGCATTTTCATGCCGCGAAAAAATAGGTTGAAAATGCTCACAAATTTGTGTTTTTATGTCATTACAGACTTTTTGACATTTCGATTCAATGTTATGTAACTCAGTTGTTAAATCTTCACGTGTTTGTTCAAGTGTGGTGTCTAACTTTTGAAGCTTTTGCTGTGTTTGTCTCTGATTTTGTTCCATTGTGTCTAACTGTTGCTGTGTTTGTCTCTGGTATTGTTCCATTGTGTCTAACTTTTGAAGATTTTGTTCCATTGTGTCTAACTTTTGAAGATTTTGTTCCATTGTGTCTAACTTTTGAAGATTTTCTCCCATTTGTTTCTGATTTTGTTCAAGGGTTGTGTCTAACTTTTGTAGCCTTTGTCCCATTTGTTGCATTAACTGTAATAACAATGCGCTGGTGTCTGAAACATGTTCCTCAGTGCTTTTCGGCAGTGAAGCTGCACCGGCAACATTCACATTTTGACAAGCAGAAAATGTGTCTTGACTTATTTGAGAAAATGGTGAGGACCCAAAACCTGAATCTGCAGTATTTGCCAGATTGTGTCCTGTGATTCCCGATTGCTGAGGCGAGCTGTTGCCGACCGTTCGATCGATAATGCTTCCCTGTTCACTAATTGTTTCACTGTCTACAACATTGTTTGCCGCCCGCTCCACTTCCCTATGCACAATTACCAAATTACATTAATTAATTCATTACACAGTTGCGCTGACACACTGCTTTCGTCTTCACTGTCATTTCTCAGTTTACTTTGGAGCCTAGTATTACGTTTCTCACACGCCATTATTGTCACAATATTTCTCACGATAACACAGAAAAGCACAATTTGAAGAGCAAAAATAAGGGAACACATTAACATAGCACTGAAAAAATATCTAGTTAATTGCAAGCGCAGCTGCGAAATACTTGGTGCAAATCTACATGCATGCCACAACTGTTTTACTGTACAACAATGAAAAACTACAACTACAAAGGAAATTCTCTCTATAATTACGCGCTAGCAATAAACAATAGCTACATTAATTACACAAACTACAAGAAAAAATCAGAAGATTCCAGTGAGGTATCCTTGGCTAAGGGTCGACATATGAAACGCCCCCTTTGAACAATTATACATGACTGTGCTTAAACTGACACACAATATTTTTTTAGCGCAACGCAATCTGACTTTCAATAACCCCTACAAAAGAATGGCCCTGACTAACATTAAACTATACCTTTCACAAATCACTTACCTCACAAAAGTCTTCGTTACTCAAGCTACTGCAATACAGCAAGCGCCACTACTGCCAGCTAAATAAAAGATTCAAACTATGGAAGGCGCTAACTACTGATAGGTATAGTTAGCAAATGAAAGATTTTGATAGAGAACAAACAATGTATTTACCTTAATAGTCATAATATATATAGCAGTTCATGATATCCAGTCTTACAAATTTCAAAACTCCGCCATTTCTCTCCCCGCATCCACCACTGCTGGTGGCTCACCTCCAACTGTGCAACGCTGCGAGATGTTCACATCCAGCTGCCCACTACAATAGCTAATTTTTCAACAATGTCAACCAGCCACAGACTGCACACAACACAGCCAGTGATTTTCGTACAGAGCACTACATGGCGTTACCAATATAAAAACCTAAACAGCTTACTTACAGTGGTTATCACAAAAAAATTCTAAATCTTATTAAACTAATAATTTGTAGAATTAAAATAGCTTTGTGGCACTAATTTAATCACTCTACTATATTTCAGTTAGTTAGCAAATAATGATCATTGTGTCATTATACTGAAACTACAATTAATTATGTGGTTGTTACCCTTATGGGGTTCCTCACTATAAATATGCCCCACGGAAAGGCTAATCGATCACAGTGCAATGCATATACATGTGTTCTTTCAGAGAAACTTTGACTCATGTGTTTCACAGGTGTTCTACTTATGCCACAGGAATGAATTTACGAAACAAAAATTGACAAATCTAATACATCACACAAAAACAAACATTGATAAATAAAACAGCTCCGAAAGTTCAATAGTCAACGTCCAAGAAAAACACCAATAAATAAAACACTTGCAAAATACAAGAGTCAAAGTCTAAAAAAAACAATAAGTAGAACACCTGTGAAACACACGAGTCAAAGTTTCTCTGAAAGAACACATGTATATGCATTGGACTAAGAACTGTATAATCGCTGTTCACTGGCACACTCAGTAGTTCCACTGTTCTGAGGCACAATATGAGAAGGGGGGAGAGGGGGGGGGTTCGTCGCCGCAGCTGACAGTAGGGATTTTTGTCCATCCGTTGCGTGCAATCCCGCCGTCCCTGCCTTCTCATGAAGTTTCTCTTGGTGGCCCGTGTCACGTACATCTCGATTTGGTTCCACTGAAACGTCCCCCTTGAACAATTATACATGACTGTGCTTAAACTGACACACAATATTTTGTTAGCGCAACGCAATCTGACTTTCAAAATTCCCTACAAAAGAATGGCCCTGACTAACATTAAACTATACCTTTCACAAATCACTTACCTCACAAAAATCTTCGCTGCTCAAGCTACTGCAATACAGCGAGCGCCACTACTGCCAGCTAAATAAAAGATTTAAACTATGGAAGGCACTAACTACTGATAGGGATAGTTAGCAAATGAAAGATATTAATAGAGAACAAACAATGTATTTACCTTGATATCATCATATATAAATATAGCAGTTCATGACAAATTTCAAAACTCCGCCATCTCTCTCCCCACATCCACCACTGCTGGCGGCTCACCTCCAACTGCGCAACGCTACGCGCTGTTCACATCCAGCTGCCGCTGCCCAACACTACAATGGCAGACAACAATGCAAACTAGCCACAGACTGCACACAGCACAGCCAGTGATTTTCATATTGAGCGCTACGTAATGTTGCCAATAAGAAAACATAAACAGCCTACTTACATAGAGAAAACATAAACAGCCTACTTACACCACGTGTGTGTTGTCAAATTCGTGCGCTATCCTTGTTTGACACGCCAGGTTGATATTCCTGGGCAAGGATTACACTTAATGGCTCTTCTTTGTGCCACCCTCAGCTACCAGAGAACATCGAACTATGATTTACTGTCGCTTGACAGTGGGCATCCGCCAGGAAATGTTGATAGGCGTCGTTTAAGTCTGCCAGTTTCTCTGGACAGTATGTGTCAAAAGGCTCCACGCCCCTTTATCCCCTGTCTTCTGTCATTTTACCGCAGCTGTCTTGTCACGCTCGCATGCGTGTGGTGCGTTGCCAGCAGATGGATTTCCGCGCGGTGGACCCTTCGGCCATCTCAGGTCATCGCCGTCACGAAGGATCGCACTGGTGCGGCCGGCCATTAGCTCCGGGTGCAAGGGAAAGTGTTTGCCGTGTACCCTTCTTTTGTTGTCGACCGCGCTTCCAAAGTGGCCCGGTTGACAGTGTGTCCCGCTGGGAAACCCGCCTGTTTACAACAAGTCCTCCTCCTCGCTGCTCCCGCTGCCTCGTAGGAGTTTAGCCGGTTTGTTTTCACGTTCTCAACTGCATTCATAGAAATTGTTCATCATAGTTATGTGATAACAAAATGTCATACATCATACCACAGTTTTTAAGAACAAAAGTGAGACTTAATTTTTTTAAATAAAAAAGTTACATGAATCGACAATATAAAAATAAAAGTTAATTGGCTTGACAATATAAAAAAAATTAAAGTGAAATGACTTGACAGTATAAAAATAAAAATTAAATGAACTGACAATATAATATTTAAATCCACATCACTAATATGGTTTACTTCCATTTTAATAAATCAAATGCTACTTATTAATTCACTAAAATGAATAGGATTATGCCTTGTCCAAGTATAGGTCAGGACAGCATAGGGTTCACATGTTATTTACACACACACATGCACACCTGTTGTCTATTCTACAAACTAACTACCCATAAACATGAATTACTCAAAATTTTACTTCAATCCACTACTAGTTAATCCAACAAG
Organism: Schistocerca piceifrons; assembly: GCF_021461385.2. NCBI lineage: Eukaryota > Metazoa > Arthropoda > Insecta > Orthoptera > Acrididae > Schistocerca > Schistocerca piceifrons. The sequence continues at coordinate 194,358,003 of NC_060141.1, forward strand.
CTACTTCAATGCTACTTCAACACAGTGTTTATACCACTACAACATTGTTCTAATTCGTCCTCTTCTTGACGCTCACAGCATATGTCTTGTCACATGATAAATATGGAGAAACTTTCCTTAAACATACATAGTAAAAAGAACAATGGTTATTTACACGCAAAAACATTTATACCAGTTGACACACCTGGTAAGAGACTCGCAATTATACATTTATCATACTCATATACTCATACATAAAACAGCAAGACAATTGCATCTAAAATTACGTTATCACAAGAATTAATCACACAGATGACTCTGAGAAGGGTAAAATTATTTTCCTCATACAGGTTATACTACATTTTCTTAACCATTTTGCTCCAATTTCGTTCCTTCTTTAAGTTAGCTTTCGCTTCCAAATCAGTTATTTCGCCTGTGATGGTTATTCTTGATTCATGTGGTCTCCTATATTCTGTAAAACAGTTTCATCTGAACAGCCTATTGAAATTACAACTCACACAAAAGATCCGAATCCTCCTGTAGTTTAAATGACAAATGTTTTGCTTCATCCTTATTACATTAAACCAAGCTTTCCTTTGGTCCCATAATCAAAATTATTTAATCTTCCTCTACCTTCAAGAGGGAAATTTCTTCAATTCAACTCATATAGGCTGCAGTGCATCCCGCACCAGGGAAAACAGTAAGCTGTAATGCTCACAGCATCAACAAAACACATAAACGTCGCTTTTCTAGGACAAGTATTAACGCAGAATAATTTTTTAGGCCTTGGCTCAACATCAATCAAGACTACAAAAAGGATCCATATTTCTGTTCCATTCTCCATTTGCTGAAAAACTGCTCGTATTTGACTACCACAATAATATTTCAGGGCCACGTAAATTACACGAACCACAATTCTTCTTTCACCATGAAGGGAATCAATATACTGACGAAATCCACAGACAGCACTTTACATACTCAGCTATAAAGAACAAAAACGATATATCATCAATATTAACATATTAGCGCATATTGGGAAGCCATTGGTTAAACAATCGTATTATCGCATCCTGTTTTCAAGATCACAAACTTAATCATTCGTTTCTCAGAGTTCTCCTATCTTAAAATATTCATACAGCACGCATACTATAGTAAGAGATCCTCATTTATACTGACAGATATAGAATAGTAATAGATAGATAGTAGCACTGAAAGCAGAAAATCGGAAACACGGCTACTAACAGCTGGGGACCTGGGTTTGCCAGACCCACAATACCCACAGATCGGATATTCCCCTGAGTTTTGCATTAATTCAACACAGATCTTGCTTCTCTCAGGAGCGACTCTTTTCAGTTTACACAAAAAAGAACCATAAACAGCATTTCACTCGTTCACAAAGAAACCTTTTATCTTCACATTTGAACTAACCTAAATCCTAATTGCACAAGGGGGAAAAAACCACAAACATCACTTCAATCAATCACATAGAAACATCTTTATCATTATTTTTACCAACATATTATTCAAAATGCATATGTCACAAATGTAAACTAATCAATTCATTCTCCTCTCTATACACCCTATGTACTCATTTGCGATGTCGCTCATTTGTTGCGATTGGGCACCTTTTGCGCTGATCGTTTATCATTGCCGATTTTGTTCATTTCCATTTGCTGGATTATGTCTAGGGTTAGCTGGCCGAATTCCAACATCATGTGGTGCTCCGCCTACAATCCTGTTCCCACCGTGTTCACCATAGCATCGATTCTGGTTGCCGTAACTGTTGCGTTCACGATCCTGTCCACGTCCACGTCCACCTGTATTCGCGACTGTTACCCCAGTTTCTATACGGCCGGTACCGATTATTGTTCCGTTCGCGTCGGAACGACCAGTCACACCGTTGATTAGTACTATGGCCACGACTTCGGTCACGCTGCTGTGCTCCATAATAACTTTGTGCCTGATTAGGCGGGCATTCTCCTGTATTATATTCCAACTCTTGGAGAAGTGTCTTAAACGTTTCCACGTCCTCTTTGCATCGTCCCGCAAGAATGACGTGGCGCAAGTGCATCAGCAGTTTGGTGATGCATATCCTAATTAGTTCCGCAGGCCCATATGGGTCCTATAAAAATTGATTTGCCTGCAGCATGTGGTCGAATAGGCGTGCTGGGCTGCCGAAACCAGACTGGTTCAAATTTGGCAGCATAATTATGCCATGCTTGACCCTATCTTGTGCCGCTTCCGACCAATAGGCGGACAGAAAGGCTTGTCGAAACTCCCGAGTGGAGTTGCAGTGACGCGCTGCCGACCTCATGTGAATCGCCGGTTCGCCTTCCAAATAGCCACACATATATTCTATCTTATGTGAACTTGCCCAGTCGGGGGGAAGACAGAACTCAAATTGCTCGAGCCATGCTCATGGATGTATTCGTTTTTGCGAATTTCGATATATCTCAAACTTTCTCACCGTAAGGAAATGTTAGAAATCAAATCCACTCATTTCCTCCCGGTGAGGCCCTTGAATGTTTCTATTTTTCTCATGTCTGCCCCTCAAAATGCATTCTTCCCTGTCATCAAAATCTCCCTCGTGGCCGGAGTCCCCCTCTGCACTGTTCGTACAGCTATTTTTAGTGCTATTGGCGAGTTCGGAATCACACCCCATGTGGCTTTCCAGATGCACCACGCGTTCTTGTAATTCGCCTGTTACAGCTTTGTGCCGCCTGTTCACTTCCAACTGTCCCCTCTGAAATCTAAGAAGCGAACGCACTTCTTCGGTCTCTATGACTGCTACCAGTGTAGTATTGTTATCGCTCTCCATCACCTTCATCGTGCCTACGATGTCCGCTAATGCCGCAATCTTATCATGTATTTGTCTGTTGTCCTCCACCCCAGTCTGCTTCAATTGTTCTACTCGCTGTTCGAGTGCGTGAATCACTTGACTGTTGTCCGCTACTGTGTTGCTAACGGAAGCGGGACAATGCGTTTCTGCCTCCTGGACCCTGGAGAGTACCTGCTGGTATTCCCTTTGGCATTCTTCTCTCAGAGCTTGGAAATTCCTAAGTAGCTGTTCCTCGCTCTCTTTCGATTCCACATCGCGACTCCGCTTGCCCTGTTCTAAGGCTTGCAGACGATTATCAATTTGTTCAAATGTACGGCCTAATTCTTTCATAATATCACTTTTTATTTCACTTGAAAGTTTGTTTATTCTTTGTGAGATATCATCGGACACTCTCTGCATCGACTTGTCGACTTTATTTGTCTGCTGGATTAGTTTTTCGTCTATTTGTTCGCCTAGCTCGCGGTTCGATTTTTCAGATGATTCTTTTTGTTCTCGGAACGATTTTTCAGATTTCTCTGCGTTTTATTTATTTTGTTGCAATAAGGCTTTCATGAGTTCTGCCAAATCAATTTGGTTAGTTGGAGGCAAATTTCTGGCTCTGATGTGAGCCCGTTCATCCTGTTTTGCATTTCCTCTGAGGTATACCCCAATGCATTTTCGGAACCGTCCGACGCGTTAATATTCGAAATCAAATTATCCCCTTGGTCCATGTTGCTTAAGTTGTTGGCCCGCCTACTTTTAGCTTGGTTATGTGTCTGCAATAGTTCAGTTTATACCCGGTACACAACACACTAATCAGAATAAATGTATCCCCCAAAAATTACGACAGTCACACGAAAGGTACCCAACCTAGTACGCACTTTTTCACACGCAAAACAAATTTATATCTTTGATCGAAGTCAGTGTAATTAACACGCGAGAAAAAAAACACATACATATAAAACACACAAATATAGAAAACAAAACAAGACAAACAACACAACGCCGCTCAACAACGCCATGAATCTTTTGAAAGTCTGCTCAGAAACAACGCAGAAGTAGTTTGAGCGCTGCAGGAAAAAAATTAAGATCATACAACGCTCGCAATCTAACGTTTCAGAGATTCCAGAGTCTAGCGGAATCACAGAACAGGGTCGCCATGTGTAATGTTGTTGCATTAATTTCTTCTGAAAGCGGTGCTGGTAGACAACAAAAGCCGGTTAAAAGCTGTGAGCTGTCTGGGGAAGTTAACCTTGCATTACTGAGCAACTGTTTCACCAGGTATCCAGTCTAGCTTACCAAATTCCCAACCAGACTAACATTAATTATAATCTTTTAATAGTCATACGACAACTGGTGATATATATATAAAAAAGAGAATTTAAATAAAAAGAAATAAATCAGTTTATATTTGGAAATTTATTTTAAAATTGATCATTGAAATTTCAGCATATTAAACTTGATTCATAACTAAACTGGTGCCTTATGTAGGATTGTGAAAATGTGAGTTTGTAATATTATGGAACACATCAAATATGGACCCAAGATTGGGAGACTGCATACAACACTGCATTCATAAAACAACACACGAAGAACGTTGAAACATATGCAAGAGGAAATTAACCACAACCAACCGATTCAATTTTCACCCAAAGAAGTTACGTTTGTAGCACAATCCTGTCCGTCATGAAATTACCACACACTGTTATACTAAATTCATACTAACTCTCTGTGAAATCTTCCCGAAAAGAATAGCTGAGGGCAACTTTGATGCTTACACCACATGCTTCACGTGGTCAACTTGTTTTACACAAAGAGTGTAACTCCACAATAATTTTGATAATTAAAATAAATTACATCGAAACGTAATTTACAAAAGAAAAACCTTGAACTGGTTACTATCGTCTTACTATTAACCTGATGGGTCAAACAATTGTATAAGCACGTGATACTGGTCTCACAAAGTACACCCCACGTGGGTTGAACATAAAGAAAAGTTGCTATATTGAAAAATATTGTCAAGACGAGACGCTATAATCTCACGCACATTCGCATTTAAGATTGATGATCTTAGTTAGAGTTACTGATCAACACATGCTTCCACTTTACTCACAAAGTAGTGACAAAGCAACTACCGGAAGATATTCTGAACTTTACACTCGAATTACACTGCGTTGCAATTTAAGATAACATTAGATATTTTAGAGCTAAACCTAAAATAAAGGTGATTAAATTTTCAGTTAGGCTGAACTTAAGAAATCCATTGTCCTACGGACTTAGCAGACACTCGCTTAGCTGGAGATCTTACCACTTCAGACGCTCGCCGCGGACATACTGCCGTGGCTCCCTATCGAGTGTGCTTAACAGATACAAACGGAAGTGACCAGAGAGGCAGCGTCCTATACCAACATGACAAGGGACAGACAAGACCATACTAAGAATACAAACCTCTCTGCTTTTAGAAAGCATAGCTACCTGTTCCGACGTTGGTCCTACTGTTCTCTAGCAGACAGGCTTGTCTGCTACCATCAAGCATGGGACTAGAAATACATTTGCTCATTCATCCTCTCACACAGAAGGTAAGGGGGATGACAGTATCTTATCATATACAGTATATAAAAGAAAGCAGATGTAGATTCCATATGAGACTGTGTGACATGAATTACATATAAACTGTATTTTAAAGTGTAGTAGTGTGACAGATCGTTCTTGTTTATGTGTAAAACTAACACGTTCCACTGCTCAGTCTCCTCCTAGATAGTCAGAAACACCACAGTAAATGTAGAAGATGAATTTATGCCGTAAATGACAACAGATTTAAGAAATTAATATGAAAGGAATCCAACAGAGACTTTTCAACCTATTTATTTTGCATACAGCTAATTCCACTGCTAATCTGTACTGACCTGTTTCGTTTCTTTTGCTATCTGACCTTGAGTAACGCTGCTTATTCTAAATTATACAGGAAATGTATTTGCAGTTGTGACTTAGGGCAACCTCCGACTGTAGAATGGAACAACGACATTGAAAATTGGTGCCGGCCCGTGACATGGAACTAGATTTCCTGTCTGTCGCGAGCAGTGCCTTAGACGTCCGTCTACCCTTGCACACTTCACGGACAGACCCAAAACTTCCATACGCCGTCGTCCATGTGTCATTGCCTGCTTTCGGCAAATAAATACGATATCGCAATGCCTCTGTTTGTAGCAAGTACAGCACAATGTTCCTTCGGACTTGCATACTGTCTGAAGGAACATTGCACTGTACTTCTTACAAACATAGCACTGTAGTATAGTATTCTAAATGAATTTCAACACTTCGTACTAAGTTCTCTTTGTGGACATCACAAGATCATCTACGACGAAGAAGGAAAAGCCTTATTTTGTCAAATTTTGCTATTTTGTGTGACATGTATTTACTAAATTAACCAGGCCACAGTTAGATTTCTCGATTTTCAGCACTAGATTTGTAAGTAGGCTGTTTATGTTTTCGCTATGTAAGTAGGCTGTTTATGTTTTTTCTCTATGTAAGTAGGCTGTTTATGTTTTCTCTATGTAAGTAGGCTGTTTATGTTTTCTCTATGTAAGTAGGCTGTTTATGTTTTCTTATTGGCAACGTTACGTAGCGCTCAATATGAAAATCACTGGCTGTGCTGTGTGCAGTCTGTGGCTAGTTTGCATTGTTGTCTGCCATTGTAGTGTTGGGCAGCGGCAGCTGGCTGTGAACAGCGCGTAGCGTTGCGCAGTTGGAGGTGAGCCGCCAGCAGTGGTGGATGTGGGGAGAGAGATGGCGGAGGTTTGCAATTTGTCATGAACTGATATATATATTATGACTTGTGATGATATTAAGGTAAATACATTGTTTGTTCTCTATTAATATCTTTCATTTGCTAACTATCCCTATCAGTAGTTAGTGCCTTTAGTAGTTTGAATCTTTTATTTAGCTGGCAGTAGTGACGCTTGCTGTATTGCAGTAGCTTGAGCAGCGAAGATTTTTGTGAGGTAAGTGATTTATGAAAGGTATAGTTTAATGTTAGTCAGGGCCATTCTTTTGTAGGGAATTTTGAAAGTCAGATTGCGTTACGCTAACAAAGTATTGTGTGTCAGGTTAAGGACAGTCTTGTATAAATTGTTCAAAGGGGACGTTTCATATGTCGACCCTTAGCCTAGGATACCTCACTGGAATCTTCTGATTTTTTCTTGTAGTTTGTGTATTTAGTGTAGCTTTTGTTTATTGCTAGCGCGTAATTGTAGAGAGAATCTCCTTTGTAGTTGCAGTCTTTCATTGTTGTACTGTAAAACAGTTGTGGCATGCATGTAGATTTGCACCAAGTATTTCGCAGCTGCGCTGGTAATTAACTAGATATTATTTTCAGTGCTATGTTAATGTGTTCTCTTATTTTTGATCTTCAAATTGTGCTATTCTTTGTTATCGTGTGAAATACTCTGACAATAATGGCGTGTGAAAAACGTAATACTAGGCTCCAAAGTAAACTGAGAAATGACAGTGAGGACGAAAGCAATGAATTAACAAATATTCAAAGTAGTAATTTGGTAACTGTGCATAGGGAAATGGAGCGGGCGTCAAATAATGGTGTAGACATTGAAACATGTAGAGAACAGGGAAGCATTATCGATCGATCGGTCGGCAACAGCTCGCCTCAGGAATCCGAAATGACAGGAAACAATCTCGCAAATACTGTAGATTCAGGTTTTGGATCCTCACCGTTTTCTCAAATAAGTCAAGACACATTTTCTGCTTGTCAAAATGTGAATGTTGCCGGTGCAAATGCACTGCCGAACAGCGTAGAGAAACAGATTCCAGACACTAATACATTATTATTGCAATTAATGCAACAAATGGAACAAAATCAGAGACAGACACAGCAACAGTTAGACACAGTGGAACAAAATCTCAAAAAGTTAGACACAATGGAACAAAATCAGAGACAAACACAGCAAAAGCTTCAAAAGTTAGACACAGTGGAACAAAATCTTAAAAAGTTAGACTCATTGGAACAAACACTTGAACAAACACGTGAAGATTTAACTACTGAGTTACATAACATTGAATCGAAATGTCAAAAAGTCTGTAATGACGTAAAAACACAAATTTGTGAGCATTTTCAACCTATTTTTTCGCGGCATGAAAATGCATTACAGAATCACGAAGCAGCCATAAAAGAACTGCAAATTATTGTTCATGAAAATCATGAGACCTTGCAAGCTAAATTTGACTCAGTTGCATCTACCGATTCGGTTACGCAACTTGCAAAAACTCAGGAAAACTTTAAGGACACAGTAGATACTCTGAAACTTGGTTCAGAAAAACACACTGAAGAAATAAGTACACTATCGGAGAAAGTAGCCGAACTTTCGGATCAGGTCACTAACTTATCTACAAAGGTAGATGATGATCTGAATGACACAAGACCCGTAGCCTTCACTGACACAGAAGAGTATGAACAAATAAGAAAATTCAAACAAAATCAGAATCAAATTAATACACAACACCAAAGAGAAATCCGGGAAGTACAAGATCAGCTGACACAGGTAATACAAGAATTACGTATTTCAGAGGACACTCGCGCTCCAACACGGGAAGAGGGACTTAGAAACACGGAAAAGCCGCAAAATAATAACACAGGGCATTTCGGAAATTATGAAAGAAATTGGCAATGTGCACCGAATTTTGAGATGGAACGGCCGACACGACCTAACAATGACCGATATGCGACTCGCCGACATGACGATTTTGACTATAAGCTGTTCATTACTACACGTAAATTCAAAACATTTAAGAATTCTGGCAACGACATTCATCCACAAGCATGGCTCCATCAATTCTCTCATTGTTTTCCTCCCAACTGGTCATTGGAGCACAGGTTAGAATTTATGTGTGGCTACTTAGAGAATGAACCAGCTGTAAGAATGCGATCGGTCATTCACGATTGCCACAGTGAAGGAGAATTTTACCATGCCTTCCTCTCAGCGAATTGGTCTCAAGCCACACAAGACCGCGTAAAACATGGTATCATAATGATGAAACACTTCGAACAATCTGAATTTTCCAGTCTTGTGAAATATTTTGAAGACATGTTGCACAAGAATCAATACCTGTCAAACCCATACAGCCCCTCAGAAGTCATCCGCATTTGCTTAATCAAACTGCCTAAACATTTACGACATATTATTTTAGCAGGACGTTGCAAAGACGACATTGAAGCTTTTCAGGGACTGTTACAAGAACTGGAAAGTGACACTGACAATCGCGGAACGCAGGAGCACAACAATTACAGATCACATCAGTCGCAATTCCGCGATGAAAGAAATAATAACTGGACACGACAAGGCTATTCTTACAACGCAAATCGTGACCAAAACAGACACCACCCATATGACAACCACTGGCAGAGTAATAATAGTTACAGAGAAAGATCGCATTTCCGTAGTAATGACTATCACAGAGACAATCAGAGGAACAGACAATATGGGAACCAAAACAAGTATTATCAAGGGAGACAGAATAACTTCAGACGCAACAGACCAGCGCGCAGTTACGATTCAGGGAGAAATTCTCCACCATGTGACCGACAAGAAAGAAACTATGGAATCTACCGACATGACGACAGACGATATGATCGTAACGACAGACCTGAATTGCATCAGAACTGGCGGGATTCAAACAGAGCAGGGCCCTCTCGTCACGGTGAATTTGTAGAAGTTAGGTCTCCAAATCCCAATAACGACGCGCGCCAACAAAGAGACAGACAATGACTCGCACAGCAGTCAGCCGCGTGCGCCAGGTGGCTCAGAGAAAAATAACATAGACGCTAACCTTGAGAAAAACTCCAGTATTCTTTACCGACGTATACCGCCTGACAATTGCATTCAAGTTCAAACTCTGAGTACTATGAAGAGTAAAGGTTTACACCACATTTCACATGTAAAACCGTTTATTGAAAGACTTGGTCTTTGACATAAAATTTTTCGCTTCACATTACTAATATGCTTTGTCAGATTTAGAATCTGTTAACATGTAACAATGTTTGAAGTGAAATATCCAGTCAAGAACCAAGAGAACTTATTTAAACAGAAATGACAAATGCATTGTTATAGTGAACAGACGTCACAGTGTTATTGTGTGTGTACATTCTTGCTTGTTAGTTGTACGATTACGTAACGACTATAAGGCTCACATACTTAGAACATTTACCAGTACTGCTAATGAGATTTTAATGCAACATTTTGGTTACCTGAAAATACATTCTGTATTTAAAGTGCTTTCTGAGAGATACCAGATGACACAGAGGTTAGTTTATGTGACAGCTACACGATTTTTATCACGACGCTACTAATGGGTGACAATTTACAATGTTGCTTTTGCAGTGTATCTGTTTTATATCTGCACAGTTTTCTGAATTCTTCTAGGAAGAAAAACATGTTTTAGTAGTAACTTTTGTGGTATAGCAACAATGAGACAGCCTTTTTCGTGGCATAACAATACGTTACTGTACAGTACTTTCCTCATCACGGCAATAAGCGTAATAACTAAGATATCTATACGCAAAGCATTTCACTTTTGTGTATCATGAGGTAAGTACATTGACTTTAGCAGAACTTTGCTTACAGAGGACGATAATTACGACAGTTCCACAGAATTATCTTACAGCAAGACGCGCATTTAGCGCTACAGGACACGCATTTGAGTGATTAATCTTATACTTAAAACACTTATTTTCAAAGATTTTTTAATTACAAAGAAAGTTTTCCGTGATACATTTCATTCCATTGCTGTAATTTGTAACACCTGAGGGTATAATTACATTTATCCTCAGGGGGGTACACACTTACTTTGTGTACCATGTGTGTGGCAACCACAAGGAACCCTAGCTAATATGGTATTTGCTTATACAACTTTACACATCGGTACCTTATTTCTCTAACACACAAATTACACAGCTATCTGATTATTTAACTGAGAGAGACAAACATTTATTTTACTGCATCAGTGACACATGTTTACGCAATTACACGGTTGGATAACTTCACACTTATGAAACTGTATTTTGTCTGTACTTTGTAAACTGTTCATATTTTTTCGGAACCATTGTGATACTATGAGAGATTTGAATGATATATTTGGTAAGGGAGCATGATTTTAAAGTACGTTTGAGGTAGATGACACTATTGAAATGAGCAGAGAATTTTTTTTACGTTTGAAATTATTGGAGGAAGTTACGACGATTTTAAGATTTGACTGAAGTGTTATGATGTTATTATTACGACGACGATGTGTACTATGCTGTTGAGGTATGTTTATGATAAATAAGCTGATGCTATATGAGGAATCTGATTATGCTATGTAGCTATTATGATGAAATATTGAAGATGTGTTGATGAATATGAATATGTATATGTGTAATAAGGTAAGGAATAAGGAGTAGGGGTTAGGGACTCTGATTTATGAAAAGGTTGTTGGAAACCAAGAATCGTACTTTAAGAGTTATGAAATGTGTGTGTATATGCATGAATGTATCACAATGCCACTGAAAATTTTTTTGGACACTGTTATATTTATAGGGTTTTGTTTCTACAGATTTGCAACGCTAATTCTTGACCTGTGAAATATTTTTATATGAGACTACCACGGTAGCAGAATCTCCTGTCGTAAATATTTCCGTACGAAAGTTAAGTGACCACCTGCACGTAATGCGTCGCGGGCACCCAGCTGTGTCAGACGCCTGGAGAAAAAGTCATTAGCGCGTGCCTTTCAGAGCACAGGAAGAAAGAAAAAAAAAGAAAGGGAAGGCCATTATCCTGGCCATTGTCATTCCTTTAGAGAAAGCATCGCAAAAACGACACGGTCGAACTTGAAAACATATGATTACACTAGCTCTTAATTTACGATATTCACTGAAATGCCTAATAAAATGACAAGCAATATTTTTACATCTGCAGACCTGATTATGACAAGCGTCTTTCTATGAGAGTTGAGAGAATTTCTACTAACTTACGAAATGTCACATGACTACTGAATGATATTTTTATGCTTTGCTTTTCATAGTTGCTTATTTCATGTGACATCTGTTTTCCAGCTGTGTTGCAGCATTGCTTTTATAAAATAAAATGCATTTGCTAATGTGAACACTTTCTGTCAACAGATCTATTAAATAATTATTTTATGATCCACATTCTTTAAAAAAGGAGCACTTGGAAAGGAAAGAACAATAAGAAGGGACTAATACCAGTAACTGCATCTATAATTTTCTTTTCAAGTACATGGTAATATTTCTTTTTACAATCAGTTGTTGTGGTGCACCACTTTAATTACATAGACATTAAGATGTGAATATACATTTCCCTTATCTGCATTGTTGTTTAGTGTAATATTTTTTCTGCTTGCGCTATGTCATGTTTAGGTATAAGTTGCTGCTGTTTGCCAGGCATAGTGTTATTGAATTTGACTTTTGCTCATTTATGCTGCTAGCTTTGCCAATTTGCATTTTTTTGCATTGCTGTTTGTGTTGATTTGTTATGTGATGCTGCATTGCCTCGTCCCTTAGTTTAACATCTGAGCTCAGTAGATTTAAGTTAGCTTAAGAGGGGGCAGCCTCTAAGAGAATGAGTTGCGATGAATTGGAAGAAATGCATTGAGAAAACAGGTTTAGGTAGGATTTTCTTGGAAATAAATGTTGAGGTAAGAAATGTGTGAACATATAAATACAGAAAGCATGCTTAGATAGAATTTTTTTTGGTGGAAACAAAGGATGAAATAAGAGGAAAGATATATGAAGTTTTGGGATGGACTGCAGTACCAAATGTTACACTGAAAACGAACCCTGTCCTTTCCTATTGGTGTTATCCCACTATGTGTTTGTGTACCCTTGTGTATTTGTTTTCTTCCTGTCTCTGTGTAGTTTCATAGAATTTTTTTTTTTCTTTTAATATTAAGCTACATTCACTATGAGGAGGAATACTGTTATCCTCAAATATAAGTTGCATTAATAATATGTTATTTTCTTTGTAAAGTTGTTTACAATTCTGTTCTGTTTCAATGTTCATGTGTGAAATTAATGTTTCGAAAACTATTCTCATTATTTTATGTATGTACTTATGTCACTATTTTTGTAACACTGATGTATATGTTTATTTCTATTCTTTTGTAAAGCCTGTACTACAAATGTTATCTGTATTATTATGTTTTTAATGATGTATTTTGTACCTTTGTAATTGTATTCTTATGTTATAAAATTGTAATTGTCACCAGTTCATGACATTATTAACTTGTTAGTTACATTTCACTGCACACGTTTCTGTTGGTCATAGTATGTGGACAATATGTGAGAAGTAGGGACTGTTAGTGTTTGCACGTGTGTTAATAACTCAGCAAGGGACTGGATAACAGCATTGCTGGTTCTAAGGACAATTTCAAAAACTTTGTGAGTGCACAAGTGGTGGTTTATGGACTTGCTATATTATCCGCAAGACTCTTCAATGGTGATTGTGCACCTGCACAGTCACAACAGATGGCTGCTGGCCATCTCTACAAGGACTACAGTGGGTCTGCATCTTTGATGGCCCACCAATACCGTAATCTCCACAAGGACTACAGTGGGTCTGCACCTCTGGTGGCCCACCAATACCACAATCTCTACCAGGACTCCAGTGGGTCTGCTCTGTGATGACCTACCTACCAATATTCTTCAAAACTTCGAATGACTCTGCTGTGGGTTTGCTCCATTGTGGCCCATTACCTGTCAGCATGTCAAGAGTCAGCACTGTCTTTCCATTGGAAGGACAACACTACTTCTTCAAGCCTGCATGGAAATCCACTACTTCTGTGTGCATTGTCTTTTACTGCTCAGACTTTGAGAAAAGAAACTGCAGTTTCACTGTGATGAACAATGTGGACTGTCTTTATGGACTGTGAGAAATTTTTAGCTTTTGACCAACAATGTATCAATAAGTGTGTGCATTTTATATCTTTGTTACTGTAATTGTGAAAAATTTTTGTCAAATCTGTATTGGCCAGTGCCCAACACCATTTGTAAAAATTTTTGTGGGGAGCATGGGGGCTATGTAAGTAGGCTGTTTATGTTTTCGCTATGTAAGTAGGCTGTTTATGTTTTCGCTATGTAAGTAGGCTGTTTATGTTTTCTCTATGTAAGTAGGCTGTTTATGTTTTCTCTATGTAAGTAGGCTGTTTATGTTTTCTTATTGGCAACGTTACGTAGCGCTCAATATGAAAATCACTGGCTGTGCTGTGTGCAGTCTGTGGCTAGTTTGCATTGTTGTCTGCCATTGTAGTGTTGGGCAGCGGCAGCTGGCTGTGAACAGCGCGTAGCGTTGCGCAGTTGGAGGTGAGCCGCCAGCAGTGGTGGATGTGGGGAGAGAGATGGCGGAGGTTTGCAATTTGTCATGAACTGATATATATATTATGACTTGTGATGATATTAAGGTAAATACATTGTTTGTTCTCTATTAATATCTTTCATTTGCTAACTATCCCTATCAGTAGTTAGTGCCTTTAGTAGTTTGAATCTTTTATTTAGCTGGCAGTAGTGACGCTTGCTGTATTGCAGTAGCTTGAGCAGCGAAGATTTTTGTGAGGTAAGTGATTTATGAAAGGTATAGTTTAATGTTAGTCAGGGCCATTCTTTTGTAGGGAATTTTGAAAGTCAGATTGCGTTGCGCTAACAAAGTATTGTGTGTCAGGTTAAGGACAGTCTTGTAAAAATTGTTCAAAGGGGACGTTTCAGATTCAATAGGACCTCGCCACAAAGGTACTGAAATACTCAAACCAATCTTTAATCTAAGGACAGCTTTACCCTCCTCGTTTAACCAGTTTTCAGAAGCTGGAAGCCGTTCTCGCCACCCGTACACTACAAGAAATTAATGCACGGCATATGATACTCCTTCCATAGCGCAATAAATAAGTAAGGTATACAGTGATCAGCCAGAACACTATGACCATTTAACAAATAGCCGGTATGTCCAACTCTGGCACGGAAAACAGCGGCGACGCGTCATGGCATGGAAGCAACAAGGCCTTGATAGGCCGCTGGAGGGAGTTGGCACCACATCTCCCTAACGAGTCACCTAACTCCCGTAAATTCCGGAGTGGTGGGCAACGAGCTCTGACGCCACGTTCAATCACATCCCAGATGTGTTCGATCTGGTCAGGTCTGGCGAGCTGGGAGGCAAGCACATCAACTGTAACTCGCCACTTGGTTCCGTGAACCACCCCATCACATTCCTGGCCTTGTGACATGGAGCATTATCTTGTTGAAAAATTCCGCTGCCATCGAGAAACATGATTGTCATGAAGGGGTGTACGTGGTTTGCAACCGATGCCGATATTTCTTGGTTGTCATGGTGCTATGCACGAGCTCCACTGGATCCGTGCATGCACACGTGAATGTTCCCCAGAGCACAATGGAGCCCCCGCCAGCTTGTCTCCATCCTGCAGGCGCTGTGCCCCTGGAAGACGACGGATTCCCGTCCTCCCACAGGCATGATGAAGAAGGTAGGGGGCTTAATCAGACCATTCAACGCTCTGCAACTGCGCCAACGTCCAGTTATGACGGTCACTTGCCCATTTCTGTCGTAGTTGTCGATGTCGTGGTGTTAACATTTCACACGCATGGGTCGTTGGCCGCAGAGGGCCATCGTTAGGAGTATTCTGCGCCTTGTATGTTCAGACACACTTGTACTCTGGCTAGCATTAGAGTCTGATATTATTTACGCTACAGTTCTTCACCTGTCCTGTTTTATCAGTCTGTCCAGCCTACGACGTCCGACATCCGTAACGAGGAGTGGCCACGAACCCCACGGCGTCTGGACGTGGTTTCACCTTGGTTTCGGCACGTGCTGAAGACACTCACTATGGCACTGACTGAACATCCGACAAGTCGTACCGAGCCTCCAGGCAGTCGTAATCTGCTCTCGGACAGACTCAGATAGACTGCGTGCCTTCCCCATTCTATACACGGACAGCAAGCTCACTGATACCGTGCGCTTGTCTGACTAGCAGTTATTCCTCGCTAGGTGAAGCTGCTATCGCCTGAAAGGGTTTGTATCTATGGTAGGTCGGTAGTCATAATGTTCTTGCCGATCAGTGTATAATGGTTTTCAAAACTATCTACATCTACTTTTGGACTTTTGAAAGGACTCCATGGTTCAAGCACGTCTAAAAAACCGCCTGGGTTCTTCTTGGACTACCTTGAAAAATCATATACAACAAAGTTAACACTTCACTTATCGTCGAAGTAGTGAAAGGTGGCTACACTGAGCCACAGCGCCAGAGATTGCGCCAAAGAGTATTATTCAGCCGCCTCCACTGGCAGTGCTTGGGGAGAACTCGTAGTAGGCAGTGATTTTTGAGAAGTAGCGGAGAGTGCTTGTCGAGATGTGGCAGTAGTCAGTTCTTGTTGAGATGTGGTAGTAGCGAGTCGGTGTGGAGATATTGTAATGATTAGAGTGCTTTTCATCAATATAAATGAAGGTAACAAAACTCCTTTTCTTTTTTTCCTCATTATTTCAATGTCCTGAATAATGCGTCATTACAGGTTCAGTCAACAAAGCATCTGGCTTGTGTTCTTGTATTAGAGTGTAATTCTGGGTTTCTTGCGCAATTATAGTATTTCTAATTTTTTTTATCACGTCAGTATAAATGGTATTTGAAATTTCTTGTCTTATTGAAGAAGAACTGTGCCAGATGTGTACGTTGAGTCATACTTCCACACACAGAACAGTTATACTTGTGCCTTGGTTTTGTAGGTTTTATAGTTGCTGGGGACTTAATTAATTAATTGTGTTAACGAAAATTTTCATTTCATTCTTTGTTGTTGTTCTATGCAGTCAGGTTGCGTACAAATACTAGTCAGGGCCAACCGTTTACGAGACACAGCGTAATCGGACATACAGCTAAACTAAAAACTTAAAAATTATTTTCATTTTATTTAATTAAGCCCCCATGCACGTGGCGACCGCTGCTTCGGATCGTCCCTTGGAATCTTCTGATTGTAAAAATAGTAGACAGTAGTATTGTTGTAGTAATTTGTAGTTTAGTAATTGTAGTCCATATTGCATGTGTAGATTTGGTAATTGGCATTCTTCTAATGGTATTTTTCAAAATTTAATGTTTGTTGTCTTGTCTACGGGTTTGACAATTTAGTGCAATTATTTCAAATGTTCGTTAATCGTGTTTGAAGGAAACATTTCGTGTAAATGGTATTGTTGGTGATAACGTGTTATATTCTCTGTAATTTTCGTATTGTGACGAATTTTTTATGTTTTGTAAAGGATTACGCGATCAATGAAACAGGCAAAAATGATGAATAGTCAGAATAACGAAATAGTTAACATGGCGAACTCGCCAACACAGAAGAACAGTGTTATGAATAATGAAGTGGAAAACAATTTAATAAGTCGGGAAAATAATCCGGAAACAGTTCAAAATTTTTCACAATCGAAAAATTTTCAGAATACGTTGTTAACGACAGAAGATATGGAGCAGTTGATGAGTGTAATATTAAATTTGGGATCTGAATTAAAAACACGGTTAGACTCGCAAATAGGAAGAATTAACACGAAGATAGAAACTTTGACAATACGGTTAGGCTCACAAATAGGAACAATTAAAACCGAGATGAAACAATGGAAACACAGTTAGGCTCATGTTTCAAAAACATGAAAGATGAATCAAACAAAGAAATTAGAGAAGAAGTGCAACCAATTTTGAATGCTCACAATAATAGTTTAATTTCAATAGAAATTAGACAAGAGGAACAGGACAGAGAACAGGAAGAAAGAGATCGCGTGATAGTACAGAAATTTTCAGAGTTAATTTTACAACGTGCACACGATAAGGAAGAAATATTTGAGAGAATCGAGGAATCCGTACCAAATTACAGGATAAATAACTTAACGCAACAGTATGAACAGTTAACTATTAAATGTGACAATGCCGAAACCCGAGTCGCGACACTTATGGATGACATAAATAAACAGAAAGAACAGATAGGTGACTTATCGGAAAGAGTTGAGGAGATCTCAGATAAATTGACAAGTCTTAGTTTAAATGGGGACAGAGATTCGGATGATACAGCTCCATTATCATTTGCAGAAACCGAAGAGTACCAGAACATAAATAAACGTGTTGAAAATCAGGGAAAATTTAATGAACGCGTTAAAAGGGAAGTTGAGGCATTACGAAAGCAAGTCAAACAAATTGAAGGCGAAATCGTAGGAAAAGACAGTAGAAGAAATTTAGAATCACAGATAGCAGAGGGGTTTGAATAAAGTAATTTATTTCATTTACGAGAAGCAACAAGAGAGCGCCAGGCGCGCGAACTTGACAATAATCGTCATTGGGACTGGGACAGACGCGGTAGGTCTTTGTCGCCACGAGGCGAAAACTTTGACTATAAACACTTTTTGACTGTTCGGAAATTTAAGATCTTTCGTAATTCTAAGAATAAGATACATCCATGTTCATGGTTAGATCAATTTATGTACGCACTTCTACCGAATTGGCCACTAAGACACAAACTGGAAATTATGTGCGGCTATTAGTGTCCTCAGGGGATTCACTACACTAAGTGAATATGTGCCGTAGCGAGCATAGGGCCCCGAGCTGTAGTGGTGCTATTTCCCCTTTAGTTTTCTGCACCGCTGCCTACTCTTTTACTATTCTTTGCATCTGTCAAAACAACTCTTCTACTATCAGTCTATCTAGAGAGTAAGTAAACAATAACCGGATATGACGATTTTACCCAAAAGTGATTTCGGAAATTACCATGTGGACTTACTGTATCTTCAGCAGCATTCATTCGTAGTTTAAACGAAATCTTACCTGTTTATCTTCGTGACAATATTACTTCATATGTTGACGATATTCTTATTGCTAAACATTCTTGGAGTGAGCACAACAAAATTTTGGGTTCATTGTTACGTATCTTTGCAAGAGTTGGCATTACTGTGAACTTGGAAAAATCTGAATTTGGTCGTTCACAGGTGAAATTTCTCGGTCACATTACTTCTACAGAAGGTATTCTTCCTGATCCAGAAAAATTAGACGCTATTCGTAATTATGCTGTTCCTACCACAAAACGTGATGTTCGTAGTTTTCTTTGTAATTTTCTTAGACGCTTTGTTAGATTGGACGATTTGGCCACACCTCGATTATGTGAGCTATCTGGAAAGTATTCTAATTGGTGTTGGGATGAGGAAGCTCGATCAGAATTTGAACAACTTCGTGATACTTTAGTTGCTGCTCCACTTCTTTCACATCCGGATTTATCTAAAGATTTTGTTTGGCGACGGACTCATCATACAAAGGCCTAGGTGCACATTTATTTCAAGAGATAGAAGAAAACGGCGTTGTAGTACAGAAAACTATTGCATTTGGAAGTCGTGTTCTCTCTAAATCAGAAAAGAATTATTCGATTACGGAACTTGAAGCTTTGGCTGTTGTATGGGCTTTCGCAGAATTTCGCACATTTTTGTTTGGCAGACATACTAAGGTTTACACCGATCATCGAGCTCTGGAATTTCTTATGTCGACAAAATTAACTCATGGCAGATTGTCATGATGGACGTTGTACCTACAGGAATTTGATTTTAGTATTGTTTACGTACAGGGTTCTTCAAATATTTTTGCTGATGCTTTATCACGTGCACCTATGGGTTTGAAACAAAGTGCTGAAGAGGATTGCAAGGAAAACAATTACTGTTTGATGTATATTCAAGGTGTTGCGTTTGAGAACTTTATTTCGTCTTCGCTCCAGGACATCGCTAAGGAGCAAAATAAGGATCCAATCTGGAAGGACATTAAGGAGAAGTGGAGGAGAAAGGAAAGCGTAGCGATTAGAAAGCATTATTTAGTTCGCAATGACATTCTTTTTAAACGAAAATCGGTCGACAACTCTGTTTGGTTAGTTTGTATTCCTGATGAGTGGGTTAATAAGCTGATTTGGTATACGCATTTCAGTTATGCACACTTTGGTCCCAGAAAATGCTTTCATAAATTACGGGAAAATTGCTACTTCAGTAATATGGAAAAACGTATTCGATCTGTTCTGGCCAAATGCAAATTATGTCAAAAGGCTAAGCCGCCAACAATTTCTCACAGAGCACCGTTGTTTCCTATCATTCAAGCGAAATTAAAGGACATGGCTGCAGTCGATTTGTTCGGTCCAGTGGTTCGATCTACTAATGGTTTTGCGTACATTTTCGTAGCAGTGGAATTGACATCAAAATATGTGTGTTTTACACCGTTACGCAAAGCAACAGCTCGTTCAGTATCTAATGCTTTCATCAAACATTTTATTAAAGAAGTGGGTCATGTTGATAAGGTTATATCAGGTAATGGATCACAGTTTCGTTCTAAAATTTGGCTTCGTACTCTACGGCGTCGTAAAATTAAACCAATTTTCATTTCACTCTTTCACCCTCAATCTAACGCTTCAGAGAGATGGATGAAGGAAATCAATAAATTGTGTCGTCTTTATTGTCATCAGAATCACAGAACTTGGGATCAGTATCTTCATATTTTTCAAAACATTCTGAATGAACTTCCTAATGATTCAACTTCTTTACCGCCTATACTGATATTAAAAAACAAAGCACCTACAAATCGCATATCTGAAATCGTTCCTTTTCCGCCTACACGGAAACTGCGGCATTCTGAAGTTGTCAACCTGGCTCTACAAAATATTGCATCTGCGGCTGCTAGAAGAGAGAAATCAGCTAAGCGTCCTGGTCGTTTAAAAACTTTTTCAGTTGTCCAAAAGGTATTAATTAAGTCTCATCGTTTGTATCACAAAGGAAAAGGCTTGTGTCGCAAATTTTTTCTGCTTTATAACGGTCCATATAGAATTCGCAAAATTATACATGATAACACTGTTGAAGTAGAAACTCTTAAATCACGATGCTCTAAGGGAATACATCATATATCTAACGTTAAAATTTTTGTGGAATGACATACTTGTGAGAAACTAACAGCTACATGTAAACATGCAGAGAATACAAGGATACCGCGCTGTGTTTTGGCGGCGGCACGTACTCAAAGCAACAGTCAAGTCTGCGCGCCGCACAAGGCAGTCGTTGACCGCAAACAATTGCTTTCTACGTCACGCGCCTACAGCTGATCGAGCGCTCAGTGCGAATGCACTGACAGCCGTAAACAAATACACAGTCTAATTTCTCCGACTAAATTCAGTATAAAGCTATAGTGACTTGATGAATTATGTTATTAACATTCAGTATTTTTCAGGATACGGTTGTATAAAATATTTAAGAACTTCAGGTAAATTCTGTGTGTCTCCGACGTTAAGAAGACTTGCTATCGAGAAAATTTCAGAAAGAATGTAATTTCCAAGAAGAAACTAATAAACTAAAAAGGTAACTATTAATTGAGTTTATTTTTTCAGGTAACATATTTCCACTTAGGTACGTACTTTAGACGTAATTTGCTGCTCGCGATTACGTGATTCATACTTTGTGCTAAATTTCATTTTCTATGAAATTACTTGTGAAGCGACGTGCTTGCGTATGTTAACTGATTTTGACAATGATTATTAATGAACTGGGTTGTAACTTGTGTATATTATGCATCGCTTGGCTGCAATGCTTTTTCTCTGATGTCATATTTTTTTTATTGTGTGCCTGCTGTGCTTATTTATTTAAATTATAATTGTCACCTGATTAATTGTGCTGATGTGGTTAGGTATGTAAGTTATACTTTGTGATTTATCTGCTTGCGCCTTCATGTTTACTTATTAAGATTACATATGAACATTTATTTGCTTATGCTGATATGATGCTAATGACCTGTTTATTATGTTACATAACATATTTGCTGCCTTGCTTATGGATTGCATATTTACACATTTCTGTTTTGTTGTCATAACTACTCTTCAATTTAGAATATAGAAATGCTGATATAAGGTGTACAAACATAGAGTTTAGGTCACACTATTGTATTAATTATAGATTGTTCGCTTGGCAGAGCCGTGTTGTAAGAATTGTGCTGCATCCACTTGTTGACATTCTGTTCTCTACTGGTATATTTACTCGCTATTGCATGTTTTGCTTACGCTCAGTGCCTTATATTTTTAAGATAAGAAAATGAACTGCTATAATTCGACGAACGACATTAATACAAGAAACTTCATAGAAGTCACATGAGCTGGAGGTTTTATGGAATCTGTATAAATTTGTGTTAATAGGAAGGAAGCTAACGACATGACATACCAAAACTAGGTTTAGACCATTGACAGTTATTACACTGCATTTTTCGTGAGCAATTGAAATAGGAAGTGACACTTGACACAAGAAATACTCCACATGTTTGCTTCTGTTTGCCATAATTCTTGAAGTGGTGTACACACTGTGAAATATTATGATCATTCACACTCTGTAATCGTACTTAATTACTGAGAGTTATTCGAACTAAGTCTGTTAGAGGTCATGTATGCATTTCTTTTGTTTATAATTCATAATGAGTAGAAGATTTGGGTCAGATGGATTACACAGAGGTTGTGTTTTGACAGTGTGTCTTCGGATTGTATGGGATGATGAGGTTTGCATTAGGATTTTATCTGTACTTGTTCGAGGAGACTGACTAGAGGAAAGAGTTGTTATGGAAGTGAAATGATATTGGTAATAAGGTTTATATGTATTGACGTATTGAAGAGGTATTATTGAGATTATGTATTGAAGTATTATTGAGATTATGTGAAGTTGATGATTATTGGAGTTTTGGTGGACAAGAGGTAAGGTAAATGCTATTAATGATAAGATTTACATGTATCGACATAAGAGGTATTATTGAAGTATTGAGATTATGTGATGCTGATGATTATTGGAGTTTTGGTGGATAAGAGGTAAAGTAAGTGAGGTGCATATTTTTTTTGTTGGTTTATATGGAAAAAGGAGGATGAAGATAGCAGACTAGAACACTCAAGTAGAAAGAAGATTGTCTACACACACTTTGTTAAATCAATAAGCAGTACATACTTTTTTTTTTTTAAGAGAGGAAGTATTTGCATATCTTGGCACACCGACAGTTGTTCAGCAACAGTACATTTGATCTGGCTTGGCAAACATTGGTCTTGACATGATGACTATGATGTTGACTTAACTATTATTGACTGTTATACATTGCTGCCACTACTACTTGATACACAAGATGAACATCAAATTTTGACAGAATTGCATTTACACAGTTAACACTATTCAATTACACAGTAGTACTTAATGTGGATGAAAGATGAGTGAGTGTGTTTTGTGTGTTTTCCTTTCCTAATCCTACCCACTTATCTCTTAAATATTATTTTATTTGTTTGTAGTGGCTTGCACTGACACCCATTAATATTATAGGTTTACTGCTATTTGAGTATTTGTAATAGTTAATATGACAATTATCTGATATCATTTGTGTGTTTATTAGCATTTGTATGTGGATTCAAACTATTGTTCATGCCTGAACTGTCTGATTAGTGATGGTGAATGTTATGGACTGTTACCTGCACTTGTTCAACATTGATGTGTGACACTTAGAAATGTTTAATTTCTGCTGATGAACTGTGTGATTAGTGATAGTGGATATTATGGACTGTTACCTGCACTTTTTCAACATAATGGGTGCCACTTAGAAATGTTTAATTTCTGCTGATGAACTGTGTGATTAGTGATGGTGAATATTATGGACTGTTACCTGCACTTTTTCAACATAATGGGTGCCACTTAGAAATGTTTAATTTCTGCTGATGAACTGTGTGATCAGTGATAGTAAATATTATGGACTGTTACTTGTACTTTTTCTACATGATTGGTGCCACTAGGACATGTTTAATTTCTGCTTATAAACTCTGATGAACAGTGTGATTAGTGATAGTGAATATTATGGACTGCTGTCTGGACCTGTTCAACATTGCCGGGTGCCACAGATGGAACTGTTTCTACTGACATAATGTCACTAATTGAACTGCTTATACTGAAATGTTGTCACTTGTTGCTGTCTGCACCTGCTCAACATTGCTGGGTGCCACTGATGGACTGCTTCTACTGAAATGATGTCACTTGTTGGTGTCTGCACATGTTCAACATTGCTAGGTGCCACTAATGGACTGATTCTACTGAAATAATGTCACTTGTTGGTGTCTGCACCTGTCAACATTGCTGGGTGCCACTGATGGACTGCTTGTACTGAAATAATGACTTGTTGGTGTCTGCACCTGCTCAACATTACTGGGTGCCACTGATGGACTGCTTGTACTGAAATGATGTCACTTGTTGCTGTCTGTACCTGCTCAACATCGCTGGGTGCCACTGATGGAACTGCTTCTATTGCAATGATGTCACTTGTTGCTGTCTGCACCTGCTCAACATTGCTGGGTGCCACTGATGGACTGCTTCTACTGAAAAAATGTCACTTGTTGGTGTCTGCGCCTGTTCAACAAAGCTGGATGTCACTAATGGAACCGCTTCTGCTGAGAAATGTGACTTGTTGCTGTGTGTACCTCTTCAACATTGCTGGGTGCCACTGATGGATTGCTTCTACTGAAATAATGTCACTTGTTGGTGTCTGCACCTGTTCAACAACGCTGGGTGCCACTGATGGACTGCTTCTACTGAAATAATGTCACTTGTTGGTGTCTGCACCTGTCAACATTACTGGGTGCCACTAATGAACTGCTTCTACTGACATGATGTCACTTGTTGCTGTCTGCACCTGTTCAACATTGCTGGGTGCCACTGATGAACTGCTTCTACTGACATAATGTCACTTGTTGGTGTCTGCACTTGTTCAACATTGCTGGGTGCCACTAATGGAACTGCTTCTGCTGAGAAATGTGACTTGTTGCTGTGTGTACCTGTTCAACATTACTGGGTGCCACTGATGGACTGCTTCTCCTGAAATGATGTCACTTGTTGGTGTCTGCACCTACTCAACATTGCTGGGTGCCACTAATGGAACTGCTTCTACTGAAATGATATCACTTGTTGGTGTCTGCACTTGTTCAACATTGCTAGGTGCCACTGATGGACTGCTTCTACTGAGATAATGTCACTTGTTGGTGTCTGCACCTGTTCAACATTGCTCGGTGCAACTGATGAACTGCTTCTATTGAAATGATGTCACTTGTTGGTGTCTGCACCTGTTCAACCTTTGTAGGTGCCACTGATGGACTGATTCTACTGAAATAATGTCACTTGTTGGTGTCTGCACCTGTTCAACAATGCTGGGTGTCACTGATGGACTGCTTCTACTGAAATGATCTCGCTTGTTGGTGTCTGCACCTGTTCAACATTGCTGGGTGCCACTGATGGACTGCTTCTACTGACATAATGTCACTTGTTGGTGTCTGTACCTGTTCAACATTGCTGGGTGCCACTGATGAACTGCTTCTACTAAAATAATGTCACTTGTTGGTATTTGCACCTGTTGACCATTGCTGGGTGCTACTGCTGGAACTATCAACTACATGTTTTTTTTAATCATTGAAAGCATTTTATGTGAACATTTGTATAAACTGATTTTTGTGTATTATGTAAACTATTATGTAAAGTCACATGTATGAAAGAATTTGTATTGCTTACTGTATTTTATATATTAGGTTATTGAAAGGTCAGTGCAAAGCCAAAATTTTATCTAATTATGTGATATTTACGTATTAATATTATCTTTTATTTTTGTCTGTATTTTTGTGGACGAATTTGGTGGTATTTTCACCACCAATGCTGGCAAAAATACCATCAAATTCTGGCCTGTGGAGGAGGGGCATATGAAAGGTGGCTACACTGAGCCACAGCGCCAGAGATTGCGCCAAAGAGTATTATTCAGCCGCCTCCACTGGCAGTGCTTGAGGAGAACTCGTAGTAGGCAGTGATTTTTGAGAAGTAGCGGAGAGTGCTTGACGAGATGTGGCAGTAGTCAGTTCTTGTTGAGATGTGGTAGTAGCGAGTCGGTGTGGAGATATTGTAATGATTAGAGTGCTTTTCATCAATATAAATGAAGGTAACAAAACTCCTTTTCTTTTTTTTCTCGTTATTTCAATGTCCTGAATAAAGCGTCATTACAGGTTCAGTCAACAAAGCATCTGGCTTGTGTTCTTGTATTAGAGTGTAATTCTGGGTTTCTTGCGCAATTATAGTATTTCTAATTTTTGTTATCACTTCAGTATAAATGGTATTTGAAATTTCTTGTCTTATTGAAGAAGAACCGTGCCAGATGTGTACGTTGAGTCATACTTCCACACACAGAACAGTTATACTTGTGCCTTGGTTTTGTAGGTTTTATAGTTGCTGGGGACTTAATTAATTAATTGTGTTAACGAAAATTTTCATTTCATTCTTTGTTGTTGTTCTATGCAGTCAGATTGCGTACAAATACTAGTCAGGGCCAACCATTTACGAGGCACAGCGTAATCGGACATACAGCTACCTAAAATTAAAAATTATTTTCAAATTTAAATAATTAAGCCCCCATGCAGTAGTGTCCACCTGAAATTCTTGCACCAGGCCATTGAGCCACAAGAAATTATTATTACTATTATTATTTACTTTCTCAGACGTTATGTCTGATTACAAATGGAAAGTGACACGGACCTTGATCAAGCGTGACTTTCTTTTAACTGTACGGTATATGTTACATTGCATTTAGGAACTTTCAGGTAACTCAACATGTATCAATAATTACAGATTTCTGTAGTTGTATATATACGTTTGGATTATTATTATTATCATTATTATTATTATTAGGCTGCGTTTGCAGTCACGAACCGAGGGAAAGGTGGCTCTTCGTAGGCAGAATATAAGAAGACGAGGTGGGAGAAATTATCTGTCTCTCACATTTACTTCTTAAATTGACTTTTGTTTACTTTCGGCCATATTCACAGAAAGTTATCAAAACCAAATTTTAAAAAAAAACTACATTAAAAGTTCTTTAAGTGAAAAGAATGTTGTGTTTATATTGAAAGATGTTGACACTGGTTTAACATACAACGAACAAAGTATAAATTGAGTGATGTTCATAGAATTTACAGTAACTAGATGCATTATTTCCACAAAATCTTAATCTTTTGCACGAAGAATAACATCATTTGTATCGAATAGTAAAACGTCTGACAATGATAAAGCACACTGTGCTGAGGGAGTTTTTGTTTCTTACAGTATTAACTCCTCACTAATAAATTTTTATGTTGAGAAAACATTTTGTTAGTTAAAATTGTTCAGGTCATTGTCTTCTGTAGTTTTTTCAGCTACAGTTGTCTTTGCGATGGACAAATACGACTGCAAGTTTCAATTACAGCTAGTCTATATATGTAAAAACGGATATATTTGGATATGTATGTGCCACACCTTTTGATGAATCTCTGGATCAATTTTAACCAAGTTTGATACCCTTACGGTTTCTTGTCTGGGAAAAGGTCCTATGAGGGTATCCTGTGGCTCCCATTTGGGTGGTGGTGTAGGAGGAAAACTGATGATAATGCCTGACATCTATGCTGCCCTGCACGGACATATTTGCAGCTAGAATTAGAAAGCATTCTAGGGGTTTATGTGCAGATAGGCATGAGTGAGAGAAGAAATTGAGTGAAATGGGTAGTGTGGTGGAGAGGGGGGAATGATGAGACTGACAGACAAAAGAGGGAGGAGAAGATTTCCATAGAAGTGGGTTGGGGAGATGGACAGGAAGGGAGGAGGAAGAGATGGATTAGAGAGAGAGGCGATCAAAATCTAAGAACAGTGCTCTCAGAATTTTAGACTAACTTAAGTCACGCAAGCAGATCCGTACTGGGGTGATACTGCAGCCTTCTTTGAGATGATAAAGCTGCGCCCCTCCTCCTCCTCCCTGTTCATAAACAATCTTTTGCAGTCGTTTGACTTTTGATGGAGCAAATTAAAAAAAAAATGTAACTTAAATTTACCACTGCAGAAAATGAATTACAAAATGAATAAATTTGCTAAAAAGCTGAGAGTAAAACAAAATTTTACTTTTATGACAACTCTATGCATTTCCAGAATGAGTTTCCTCTGTGTGGCGAGTGTGTACTACACCGCAACCTTCTGGCAGATTAAATCTATATGCCAGACTGGGACTCGAACTTGGGACTTCCACCTTTGGAAGGCAAGTGTTCAGCCACTGAATTACCCAAGCACGACTTGTGTGAAGTTTAGAAATTAAGATAGAAGGTACTTGTGAAAGTACAGCTATGAGAGTGGGTCATAAATCACTCTTGGATAGCTCATCTGGTGATCACTTGCATGTGAAATGCAAAGGTCCCACATTCAGGTGCCAAATGACACACAGTTTAAATCTGCCAGGAAGTTTCAGCTTTGTTCATTGGTTTTTGTGTGATACACGATGAAAAAATTTTGTTCACTCTTATTTAATCACTCATAGTGTATATACACTCCTGGAAATGGAAAAAAGAACACATTGACACCGGTGTGTCAGACCCACCATACTTGCTCCGGACACTGCGAGAGGGCTGTACAAGCAATGATCACACGCACGGCACAGCGGACACACCAGGAACCGCGGTGTTGGCCGTCGAATGGCGCTAGCTGCGCAGCATTTGTGCACCGCCGCCGTCAGTGTCAGCCAGTTTGCCGTGGCATACGGAGCTCCATCGCAGTCTTTAACACTGGTAGCATGCCGCGACAGCGTGGACGTGAACCGTACGTGCAGTTGACGGACTTTGAGCGAGGGCGTATAGTGGGCATGCGGGAGGCCGGGTGGACGTACCGCCGAATTGCTCAACACGTGGGGCGTGAGGTCTCCACAGTACATCGATGTTGTCGCCAGTGGTCGGCGGAAGGTGCACGTGCCCGTCGACCTGGGACCGGACCGCAGCGACGCACGGATGCACGCCAAGACCGTAGGATCCTACGCAGTACCGTAGGGGACCGCACCGCCACTTCCCAGCAAATTAGGGACACTGTTGCTCCTGGGGTATCGGCGAGGACCATTCGCAACCGTCTCCATGAAGCTGGGCTACGGTCCCGCACACCGTTAGGCCGTCTTCCGCACACGCCCCAACATCGTGCAGCCCGCCTCCAGTGGTGTCGCGACAGGCGTGAATGGAGGGACGAATAGAGACGTGTCGTCTTCAGCGATGAGAGTCGCTTCTGCCTTGGTGCCAATGATGGTCGTATGCGTGTTTGCCGCCGTGCAGGTGAGCGCCACAATCAGGACTGCATACGACCGAGGCACACAGGGCCAACACCCGGCATCATGGTGTGGGGAGCGATCTCCTACACTGGCCGTACACCACTGGTGATCGTCGAGGGGACACTGAATAGTGCACGGTACATCCAAACCGTCATCGAACCCATCGTTCTACCATTCCTAGACCGGCAAGGGAACTTGCTGTTCCAACAGGACAATGCACGTCCGCATGTATCGCGTGCCACCCAACGTGCTCTAGAAGGTGTAAGTCAACTACCCTGGCCAGCAAGATCTCCGGATCTGTCCCCCATTGAGCATGTTTGGGACTGGATGAAGCGTCGTCTCACGCGGTCTGCACGTCCAGCACGAACGCTGGTCCAACTGAGGCGCCAGGTGGAAATGGCATACCAAGCCGTTCCACAGGACTACATCCAGCATCTCTACGATCGTCTCCATGGGAGAATAGCAGCCTGCATTGCTGCGAAAGGTGGATATACACTGTACTAGTGCCGACATTGTGCATGCTCTGTTGCCTGTGTCTATGTGCCTGTGGTTCTGTCAGTGTGATCATGTAATGTATCTGAACCCAGGAATGTGTCAATAAAGTTTCCCCTTCCTGGGACAATGAATTCACGGTGTTCTTATTTCAATTTCCAGGAGTGTAGTTCGCCTTATTAGGCATAGGTAGGCCCTATTCCTGGCACGCATTCGTCACGCTCGCTTCCCAAGCAGTACTAGAGGCAAAAGTTCAGTGTTGAGCTTTAAATAAATGCAAATTTCGACCAGCAGTGATAAGAGTGCTCCCTATTTACAAAGTATTTTTTACCTCTTGAAGTCGCAATGTAACAGATATCTAAAAAATAGCATAAAATTTAAAATTCAGAAATTTCGTGAAAGTAAAGAAACTTCCCACCTTAAAGATGTACGAGGATTAACAAGCACGGTAGATTTTAGCAAGAAATGTCTGCGATCACTTTCCATAACTCAAATGAAGGCAACTTACTTACCTTGTGTCTTCTAGAGATTGTCCCGCAGCCGTTGTCCCGTTTGGTTTCTTCTCCGTTGGTCGCGAAATCTAACGCTTGCGCCATAAACGGTGCATAATAATGTGACAAATAGTTAAGTTTAGATAGTAAGAATCGTAAAATGTTGGGAAGTCAAATAATTTTGTTGTATTTGATTAATCGCAAAAATTAGTAAAACGATTTCTAGAGCCAGTCTATCGTCAATGTTCATAAGAAGATACCCGATCATCAATCATTAACTCCCGAGCACCACAAACGTCACGAAAATGCTTCTCATGATCTTAGAATCAACATGAGATCGCACATATATATTTCCGAGGCAACTGTAACAATTAATTCCGTCCTTATGCGGAGTTGCTCTTCACAGATTAGTTCACGTGTTGCCATCTCGAAAACCAATAGCAGACTGCCTGAATTAACACATCACACACGTAAGTCATCTGAGACAATTTCTCAACAAATTGTTCCGTCTTTATATGACATCAGATTTCATCCACGGATTGGTTTATTACTTCCTCGAACACCGATCTTGGACTGGTAGTGAGCTATCTTAGAGGTTTGCGCCTGCACTCGCAGATTTACTGTTTTGCTTTTAATGTTTTAATATAATGGGGACTATTTTTGTATATGATTTCTTAATTTTGTATTTTATGCTGTTTATCGATATGTTTTACATTGCGACGTTAAGAGGAAAACAATCTGTAAATAGTGGACACCCTTTATCACTGCTGGCCGCAATTTACATCTATTTCAAGCTCAACATTGACCTTTCCTTTTAGTATCTGTCACACCTACTTGGGAAGCGAGCTTGAGGAATGCCTGCCAAGGATAAGATGCTATCTATACGTATTAAGATGCACTATGTAGCATACGTTTTCTGTCGTAGATGATAATTTTTGTAAATCGTGACAATAGACTAAGACATTAACTTTTTCAGTACTGTATTGTTCGTCGTTCCGCTGACAGTATGTCGGGAATACGTGATAATCTATAAAATATTATGAATATATGTGTATGGTATTTAGTCTAATACGCTCCACCGCTTACTACGTTTTAAATGATTAACGTAATAACTGACGTTAAAATGATAAGAGCCCAAGTACCATGACATATTAAATTCACTCGAATTACTATTTCAAGAGTCCGGTGCGCAAGGGAACAATGGACGTAGATCATTTTTATTTTGGCTAGAGTAACAGTTGTGGTAAATTGTTTCTCAATGATGCTGCCGCCATTTGACTATTTTTTTTATTGTTATACGATCCAGATTTTGGGCTTAGGCCACTTTCAAATACACATAAATAAGTATTTGTACTTGAAAATGGCCTAAGGCCGGAATCTGAATAGTAAATCAACAAAATAAAATTATCACAGCCAAATGGTGGCAGCATTATTCCAAAAAAAAAAAATGGACACAGAGCTTTCCTAACTTTCAGCCACACACCACCACCAGCGTCTTTGCATAAGTAATGGATTTAAACACCGCAAGAGAACTACATTCAACCGCAGCAAGAGGACTACATTCACATCACGACACTGGTGTATGAATCAGTGCTGTGATCCGTTGCGGTCATCTCCTAACACTAAAGTCCATTGATGTAGCTTCTCACGACTGCACGTTACGTAAGAGTAATGATTATCATTGCCGTGGCATGTTGATAAAATGCGACACCGCCTGGATGAAAACTTTTATGTTGTTTCAGTCTTGCATCCAGGCTTGTCTTGATAATTCTAATGCAGATCTTTCCACAAGTACACCGAATCTTATGCACTCTACTTGCTGGCAGAGGAAGGCGTTGTCCTTCACAGATTGGGGTGGAGAAAGCGCGATGCGCCGCCGCCGACACCCATAGCGTACACGCGGGCACTCCTGGAATAAAGATGAAGCTGGAAACACGGCCAAAGAGTGTCATTTGACGGTAGTGGAGTAATATGTAACTACACTGCGGAACTATTCGAACCCTAATCCGTAGAAAAGTCTAAAGAAGGCGTTTGTTTAACAGTGTCTATCTATTTGCTGCTGCTATTTGTGACGTTAGTAATATAAATAGCTGAGGTCTTACGACGCAGATCGCGAGGTCGTGTAATTCAAAGTGGCAGCTGACCGGTGCGGAGGTTGCTTAGAGGAGTGCTGGAGCTTCAAGACTGGAGGGCGGAAGTTTAAAATTTTGTATTGATGAATAAGCGCACTACATCTTTCTCCTATAACTTTTCCAAAGAATGAGTCGCATTTAAATTATTGATTCTACTTCAGTGTCGTGACCATTACTGCAAACGTCAAAGATTATAAATACGTTCGTATCGCCTTAAGTGGACACAAGAATTCGCATCCAGTTTCAGACATCCCATAAAGGCTATGTTGGGGATCCTCTTATGATCATTGCTACACTTAAACCTTCAAATCATGCTTTCAAATAGCTACCCATTATTAAATATTTTCTTTTGGTTTAAATACATCGTTCTACGAAAAATTGAAGCAAACAGATTAAGACTCTGAACACTACTTGTCGTTCCACTACTAACAGCGGAAATACACACACACCACAAGTCATTGCAACGTGACGTGTGATCTTGGTTGGTCTACATTAATTTCGAACTTGTTCATTTTTCTCATTATGACAGATTTTCACATGTTACATGTCTTTAAAGAAAATTAATTTGATCATACAGTGAAGGCTTTAACAATCGGACATCATAGCTTCATAGCTGATGATGAATCTTCCGAGCTGTGGTGCCGTGGTCGAAGATAGTTCTTGGTTCCTGACGTCCCTTAAAGAGCTGCGCTGGACATCTTCGGAGGTGCTCCTGGTGACGCCGAGTATTTTCGGCTGACGGGTCGGTCGTCGGAGAGTGATATAAATATTGTGCGAAGTGAGTGTGGTCGAGTTTACACGTGATCGGCAGCGACAATTTTTGTCAGATGAAATCTAACTCTCAACTATCACCTGTCGAGGATAAAAACTTTTTCCTTATTTTATAATGACGATCGTTTCTCCTTGTGTAGGTCGGCGTCAACAAAAGATTTTCACATTCGGGGGAGAGAGTTAGTGGTTGGAATTTCGTGAAGATACCCCGCCACAGCAAAACACGTCTTTATTTTAATGATCTCCACCCCGAATCCTATATTATGTCCGTGACAATCTCTCCCATATATCTCGGTAATACCAAACGTGCTGCCCTCCTTTGAACGTTTGTCGATGTAGGCCTACTGCGTTAATCCTGCCTGGTAAGGATCCCACACCGCGCAGCAGTACTCCAGCAGAAGATGGACAAGAGTAGTGTAGGCAGTCCCTTTAGCAGATCTGTTGCATCTTGTAAGTGTTCTGCCAATGAAACACAGTCTTTGGTTCGCCTTCCCTGCAACGCTTTCTTTGTGTTCTTTCCCATTTAAGTTGTTCGTAATTGTAATTTCTAAGTATTTAATTGATTTCACGGCCTTTAGACTTGACTGATTTATTGTGTAACCGAAGTTTAACGGATTCCTTTTGACACCCCTGTGAATGCCCTTGCACTTTCCATTATTTAAGATCAATTGCGATATTTCGCACCATACAGAAATTTTATCTAAATCGTTTTGCAATTGGTTTTCATCTTTTGATAACTTTACTGGACGATAAATGACAGTATCACACACAAACAACCTAAGACGGGTGCTCATACTGTTTCCTAAAATCTTTAGATAGATAAGGAACAGGATGGCCTATAACACTAACTATGGGAACGCCAGAAGTCGTTTCTGTTTTACTTGATGACTTTCCGTCAATTACTACGAACTGTGACCTCTCTGATACGAAATCACGGATACAGTGCAATTACTGAGACGATGTTCCATACGCAGCCAGTTTGATTACAAGTCACTTGTGACTTACGGTGTTAAAACCCTTCTGGAAATCTAGAAATACGGAACAATTTGAAATCTCTGTCGATAGCACCCGATATTTCGTGTGAGTAAAGAGCTAGCAGTGTTTAACAAGAACGATATTTCCTAAATCCGCGTTGATTACGCGTCAATAGACCGTCTTCTTCGATGTAATTCATAATGTCCGAACCCAATATGTATTCCAAAATTCTGCTGCATATCGACGTTAAATTATATGGGACTGTGGATAACTCCTATTGTCTTTCTTCAATACTGGTGTGACCAGTGCAATTTTCCGGTCTTTGGGTATGGAGCGAGCGGTTTTATATGATTTTTAAGTATGGAACTATAGCTTATATATTTCGATGGCTTTTCTATACTATTTGCTCTTTGCCTGAATAGCCATTCAGGGCCCCGCGACCGAATAAAAGTAAGAAAAAGGACAACGATAAAACACAGCGATTGAAGAACACAGGTTCTCTTCCTTTTATCAAAAAGTAACCGATCAAGTCGACAAGATTTTACAGTAAAGTGACATGAGGCCGATATTTGGACCATCTAAGAAAGCATTCAAGACTCCGATCTATAACGGATAAACGCCCTCCTATGTTAGCAGGTAGAGTATATAAGAGTTCTTGTACTTGTGGATATGTCTACATTGGAAATACCAAGAAAAGAGTGAATCCAAAACTTAAAGAACGTAAACGTCTTTGTCGGGTAAGAAAACAGGAAAATCAGCTGTAGCAGAGCATGCTCTTCGGTCAGTAGAAGCTTCCCGACGTCAAAATGGTATCTACTTTGACAAATTATTATCCACGACTATATAACCATAGTGATAATTTTAACAGAAAAGAAGAAGCCATGAAAGACAATGATATATGGACACCGGCTCTGCAGAATCCATAGATAGGTTTTTATCTTTGACAGGTGACAATCGACATTTAAATTTCATCTCTGACAAAGATTATATTTGCTGATCATGTGTAAACTCGGAAAATCTCTCTTTATGTAGTATTTACGTCGCTCTGCGACGCCCGACTTATTCGGCAAGACTCAGCGTCACTAGGAGCATCTCCGAAGATGGCCAGCGTAGCCCTGGGAGCTTCAGATACCTAAAAGTTTCTTAGAGTTCGACCAAACAGCCCGGCAGCTTCATCAGCAAATACAAAATTTATTTTCTTTTACGTCAGCTGTAAAACAAGTAGAGCTAAGAAATAAAGGATGCAAGCAGGATTACACGTAATAGAGCAGTTCTCTGCAAAACCATTATAAATAAGTTACAAGACTACATGAATATTTGTCTAGTTAACATATTTAACTGATTAACATTGCCGTATCACAGTTTATTATAAGCTAGAGATAAGCCATTACATATTGAAAGGTCTCTGTTGGATTCCTTTCATATTTAATTTCTTAAATCTGTTGTCATTTACGGCATAAATTCCTCTTCTAAATTTACTGTGGCGTTTCTGACTATCTGGGAGGAGACTGAGCAGTGGA
Source organism: Schistocerca piceifrons (assembly GCF_021461385.2). Lineage (NCBI taxonomy): Eukaryota > Metazoa > Arthropoda > Insecta > Orthoptera > Acrididae > Schistocerca > Schistocerca piceifrons. The sequence continues at coordinate 194,393,368 of NC_060141.1, forward strand.
ACGTGTTACTTTTACACACAAACAAGAACGATCTGTCACACTACTACACTTTAAAACACCGTTTATATGTAATTCATGTCACACAGTCTCATACGGAACCTACATCCGCTTTTTTTTATATACTGTATATGATAAGATACTGTCATCCCCCTTCCCTTCTGTGTGAGAGGATGAATGAGCAAATGTATTTCTAGTTGCATGCTTGAGGGTAGCAGACAAGCCTGTCTGCTAGAGAACAGTAGGACCAACGTCGGAATAGGTAGCTACGCTTTCTAAAAGCAAAGAGGTTTCTATCCTTAGTATGGTCCTGTCCGTCCGTTGTCATGCGGGCATAGGAAGCTGCCCCTCTGGCCACTTCCGTTTGTATTTGTGAGCCACCCTCAGAAAGGTACCAGGTCAGTCTGTCCGTGGCGAGCGTCTGAAGTGGTAAGATCTCCGGCTAAGCGCGTGTCTGCTAAGTCCGTAGGACAATGGATTTCTTAAGTTCAGCCTAACTGAAAATTTATCACCTTTATTTCAGGTTTAGCTCTAAAATATCTAATGTTATCTTAAATTGCAGCGCAGAGTAATTCTCGTGTTAAGTTCAGAATATATTCCGGTAGTTGCTTTGTCACTACTTTGTGAGTAAAGTGGAACCACGTGTTGATCAGTAACTCTAACTAAGTTCATCAATCTTAAATGCGAATGTGCGTGAGATTATAACATCTCGTCTTGACAGTATTTTTCAATATAGCAACTTTTCTTTATGTTCAACCCACGTGGGGTGTACTTTGTGAGACCACTATCACGTGCTTATATAATTGTTTGACCCATCATGTTAATAGTAAGACGATAGTAACCAGTTCGAGGTTTTTCTTTTGTAAATTGCTTTTCGATCTAATTTATTTTAATTATCAAAATTATTATCTAGTTACACTCTTTGTGTAAACCAAGTTGACCACGTGAAGCATGTGGTGTAATCATCAAAGTAGCCCTCAGCTATTCTTTTCGGGAAGATTTCACAAAAAGTTAATATGAATTTAGTATACCAGTGTGTGGTAATTACATCACGGACAGGATTGTGCTACGAACGTAACTTCTTTGGGTGAAAATTGAATCGGTTGGTAGTGGTTAACTTTCTCTTGCATATGTTTCAACGTTCTTTGTGTGTTGTTTTATGAATGCAGTGTTGTATGCAGTCTCCCAATCTTGGCTCCATATTTGATGTGTTCCGTAAGATTGCAATCTCACATTTTCACGATCCTAAATAAGGCACCAGTTTAGTTAGGAATCAAGTTTAATATGCTGAAATTTCAATGATCGATGTTAAAATAAATTTCCAAATATAAACTGATTTATTTCTTTTTATTTAAATTATCTTATATATATATATATATATATCACCGGTTGTCGTATGACTATTAAAAGATTATTATTAATGTTAGTCTGGTTGGGAATTTGGTAAGCTAGACTGGATACCTGGTGAAACAGTTGGTCAGTAATGCAAGGTTAACTTCCCCAGACAGCTCACAGATTTTAACCCTCTTTTATTGTCTATCAGTACCGCTTTCATAGAAAAATAAAGTAACAACATTACAATATGTGAACTAATGGTAGATTAATAGCCGCTGCAGCCGCCAGAATTTTGAATGCAAGCACGCAAACTTGCATGCATTGTGTTGCACAGATGCCAGGTGTCAGTTTGTAGGATGGAGTTCCATGCCTTTTGCACTTGGTCGGTCAATAACAGGGACGTTAATGCTGTTTGCGAATGAAGGAGGAGCTGTCGTCCGAAGATGTCTCATACGTGCTCGATTGGAGACAGATCTGGTCATCGAGCAGGCCAAGGCAACATGTCGACTCTCTGTGGAGCATGTTGTGTTACAATAGCGGTATCTAGGCGAATGTTGTTTTGTTGGAAACACCCCGTGGAATACTGTTCTTGAATGGCAGCAGAACAGATCGAATCACTAGACTCACGTACAGATTTCCAGTCAAGGTGCGTGGGATAACAGTGAGAGTACGCCTGCTGTCATACGAAATCACACCCCAAACCATAACTTCAGATGTAGATGCAGTGTGTCTAACACTGCCCTCAACTGGTCACCTTCTAACCAACACGTGACAATCACTGGCATCGAGGTAGAACTAGTTTTCATCAGGAAGCACAGACCTCCACCCATCTTTCCAATGAGCTCTCGCTTGACATCACTGAAGTCGGAAATGGCAGTGGTTTGGGGTCAGTGAAATGCACACTACAGGGTCACTGGCTCGGAGCTTTGCTTGAAGCTACTGATTTAATACAGTTCGTTGTGTCAATGCGGTGCCAACTGCTCCTCACATTACTGCTACCTACGCAGTGCAATGCGCCAGAACCATGTGCCGAATACGATGGTCTTACCCTCGTTATTGCCACGCGGCTGTCCAGAATGCCTCTGAGCACTATGGGACTCAACTGCTGAGGTCATTAGTCCCCTAGAACCTAGAACTAGTTAAACCTAACTAACCTAAGGACATCACAAACATCCATGCCCAGGGCAGGATTCGAACCTCCGACCGTAGCGGTCTTGCGGTTCCAGACTGCAACGCCTTTAACCGCACGGCCACTTCGGCCGGCTGGCTGTCCAGAGCCCGGTCTTCTTGGAACCGTACATTCTCGTGACCACATCTGTCAGCTTCTTATAGCCTTATTGCACGACCTCGTCCAAATTCATTTTCAGTGAGGTGTCGCCTTAAAAGCATTCTTGACTAACATCAACTCACCACGTCCAATCTCAAAAGTAACTAACCCTCACGACCGTTACAGCGTGTATTTAAAGTAAACCTGATTTGCATCCTCATTGTGGTGCTAATAGCGCTACTCTTATATGACTGGCGCAAAATCTGACTAGACATAATCTTCCATATGTAGAACCACGGCCACCAACTTTCGTTTACGTCACAAAACTCCTTCTTGGAGTTCCGATATTTCTCCATCAGTATATTTTGTAAGTAGGCTGTTTATGTTTTCTTATTGGCAACGTTACGTAGCGCTCTGTATGAAAATCACAGGCTGTGCTGTGTGCAGTCTGTGGCTAGTTTGCATTGTTGTCTGCCATTGTAGTGTTGGGCAGCTGGATGTTAACAGCGCATAGCGTTGCGCAGTTGGAGGTGAGCCGTCAGCAGTGGTGGATGTGGGGAGAGAAATGGCGGAGTTTTGAAATTTGTAAGACTGGATGTCATGAACTGCTATGTATATTATGACTTTTCAACACTATTAAGGTAAATACGTTGTTTGTTCTCTATTAAAATCTTTCATTTGCTAACTATGCCTATCAGTAGTTAGTGCCTTCCGTAGTTTGAATCTTTTATTTGCACTAAAAATATTGTGTCAGTTTAAGCACAGTATTGTATAATTTTTCTAAGGGGACGTTTCAATTTTTACAGTAAAGTGTACTGACATGAGTACTCTTTTGATTTTTGTCTCATAGCCCGCATCTCGTGGTCGTGCGGTAGCGTTCTCGCTTCCCACGCCCGGGTTCCCGGGTTCGATTCCCGGCGGAGTCAGGGATTTTCTCTGCCTGGTGATGGCTGGGTGTTGTGTGCTGTCCTTAGGTTAGTTAGGTTTAAGTAGTTCTAAGTTCTAGGGGACTTATGACCGCAGCAGTTGAGTCCCATAGTGCTCAGAGCCATTTTGTCTCATACCGCTAACACTATTAAGAATTAAACACTACTTTTACACTTATATTAAAATATGGGATTGTAAGATTAGGTTTATTTGGTTTTGAGTATGTTAAATATAAAATCTTTCTTTTTGTGGTTTATTTTTAGAAAATCCCAAACTCTGTTCCCAATATCGGATGGCTCCTGTTATGGGGTACCACCTTTCCTTACAATTTTACCGGCCCTTATGACCGAGTGATTCTAGGCGCTTCAGTCTGGAACCGCGCGACCGCTACGGTAGCAGGTTCGAATCCTGCCTCGAGCATGGATGTGTGTGATGTCCTTAAGTTAGTTAGGTTTAAGTAGTTCTAAGTTCTAGGGGACTGATAACCTCAGATGTTAAGTCCCATAGTGCTCAGAGCTATTTGAACCATTCTTTTTTTTTTTACAATTTTCAGTTATAAATATGACAATACAATCAGTATCACTAGACATAGTTTAACACAGTTTCCATAAATAGATAATGTACTGCTGGAGCCGTACATGCACAAAAAGAAAACACTTAAATGAAAACTATTTATTTACTTTAAATCAACTGAGGTAGGTCTAAATGAAATGAAAACAATTAAAATGATTACGTAGGGTTTATTGTTATGTTATGTGAACCCATTTCAGGCATTTCTGAGCCACTTAATGCACATGAATTTTTTTCGGATTACCTGCACAGTTTACGTGAACCCATTTCAGGCATTTCTGAGCCACTTAATGCGCATGAATTTTTTTCGGATTACCTGCACAGTTTACGTGAACCCATTTCAGGCATTTCTGACAATGGATCAACTCTTCACCTGAACGATCATTTGGAAATAACCCTGCACAATACTCACGTTCGGCATCAGCTTCATCTTCGCTTTCATTTCCACAATCATCATCTCTGACACAGAAGAAAATTCTGAATATTCTGAAGTAGATGAAATTGGAAGATGTAGAGATTTTCTTCCTCCTTTCCCTGTTTGTTTAGCAGGGCTAGTTGGCGTTCTGTGTTCCTAGGAATCCTCCTTCGTAATCTTCTGGGACCCTTTAGTCAGTGTAGGCCTTCCAGTTTTTTGATTATCAACTCTGACGATCTTCTTCATTTGACTACATGCTAGTCGTTGTTTATGTGGCGATGAAATTATGATCTTCATAGAAGCTGCTCTTGAACTCCTTTGGACAGCGGCATCAGAAATAGATGGCAGAGGACTCAAGTGTGCAGATCGCACCAACGAACTTGACGAATAAATTTATGACCTCAAAGAGGGTGAGTTTTGTTCAGAACAACCTGCTACGTCGTCATCAATGGGAGTAGAATTGAATAACAGGAAACACACGGTCTGCAGAACTCACAGTTACCCATGTTGAAGCTATAGGCCTGTCATCAGTTGTTTGAAGTCCAATAAGAGGCGACTGTTGATCTTGGTAAGTGCTTCATTTCCAGAGTGTACAGCAAAGTTATGGCTTCTGAACAGATTTACGTTCAGCCGATAGATTCCACTTTTTCTAAAACCGTTAACTGCCGTTTCAACTGTTGCAGCGCGGAGACATGCACTGCCAAATAATTTTACCACCTGGCGTACTGTAACCGTGCGAGGGAAATTACTTTTTAACCACGTATCAGTTTCCTGGTAGGAGAAAGTCTCGAGCGATTTCATACATGCCTGGTCTAGTAGCTACATTTTATGAGAGGTGTGGGCTGGACGGCATACAACTGAAACACCTCTTTCCCTTCCCAGCTCAATGACATCCATGTTCCTAGTGTGGGAGTAATGTCCATCCAGTATGAGTACGACGTGATCTGATTTTGTCGATTTTACTACTGCGATATAATGTCTGAACCACTTTGTGAAAATATCTGCCTGTATCCTTCCTGAAATATGACAGGCATGGACTGGCCCTCCTGGAGTTCCATCCATGATATCTACTTGCACTTTTTCACTTTTTGAGTGAAAATACAGTTAAATGTGAAACATAATGTCCGGAAGCATTCATACAAGTTATAACAATATTGAGGCAGCCATGTTCTTCAGATATCGATTGAGCCACCGATCTTTTTCCTTTTAAGGCAATAACTTTTGTGTTTTTGTGTTGCACTACACTGATCCCTGTTTCATTGCTGTTATATACCCGTATAGGATTGAAACTACTTTTCTGAATTTCCTGTTCCAATATGTTGAAAAACATATTCACATTGTCCTCACAAAAGGATGTCACATGATCCATCGAAATTTCCTGTAGCATTCTAACAGACTAACAGACAGTGTTGATGAATGGCGGTTTAGAAATCTCTGCATTCACTTTTTACCGGCAGATTCGGATTCTTCATTGAACTTTTTTGCGACATTATTTGCCACGGTAAGCGGAAAACCAGTCGTCTTAAACCAGTCCTAGTTACCCCATAAAATCGCTCCTCCATTAACAAGCAACGCATTATCAAGTCACATTGAAGATTGATGGAAACATAGGATTTTTTCCGAACTTTGTAGTAATATCTTCATTGTAAGATTCTCGCCCTTGCTTTACATATCTTTCTAACGTTGTTTGTGGTATGCAGAAATATCTAGTTTCTTTTAATTGGCCCATTTCTTTCCTTAAAAGTCCTTCCACAGCTCCGTTCATTTGATCTTTATCCCAAGCCTTTCTTTTCTTCAGTGAAGGCACCTTGTAAGAAAATATATGTAATATAATATATCTTCTTCCTTTCAAAAATATTATAAAGAACGTATTCGACTGTAAGAAAATAAATTTATAAATAAGCTCCTCTAAATATGGGGCACCCCATCTTTCATGTCACTAAGTGCCCCATATTAAGCGCCTTCACTTTCCTTCATAACCACATGTTATACAGATGCAGGAAAGTGAATAAGTACTGAAATAACATGTACTTGTCATTAAAACAAAATAAATAAAGCACTTATGAACTCAATATGCCCAACTTCCAACAACGATTTCCGTAACACTACAAAAATTTTTGGGATGGCGGATACAAACAAACGCAAGCAGCCACAACGAACTACAGCTCACTAACTGCTTCCGGTCATAATATGGCGTAGTAGTGCATAAAGAACAGGTTCTGATACTTGCCAGTAGATGTCAAGCGTCAACGGTGATAACAACAAGGCACCCCATATTAGGCGGTACCGTCATATTATGAGCCTTTACCCTGTTTCGTTCCATTGGGTATACAACAAGCTTTTTTCGAGTCTTCCTAGGTCTTTGCTGAACAAGCTTACATTTATTTCATTTTACGAAATTTGTGACTTTATATCGTTTCGAGATCGGTGGCGGCCGAAGACTATCCTTTGAAATGTTTCTAGAGTGAAACTTCACGTATGGGCGCCGCCGACAACAGGGACGTTGGACGAAGCATATTGAGATAAAATAAATCGTCGAAAAATAAGTACATTTTGTCGAAAAAAATACCTTTCGAGGAAAAAACGTTTTTGTTACCTTGGTATACGGTGGTGGCACGCCGCTAAACACCAAGCTACAGCCCAGCATAAATTGTGGAACAGTCCATTGTTCGCCTAAATGCCTGCTCAAAATACCGTAGAGTTGTTTTTCCTCGTAGTAAATACGAAGAGACGGCCATCGGGACACTCGGAGAGCAGCCTCTAGCTGCGTTCGTAGGCCTCGCTGCGGCCGGCAACCGTCATTTGTCATCCGTAATAGCATTTTGCTGGCGCTCTCTGGCGCGCCGTACTAATATGTTTTAATTAAGCGCGGCTTTATGCAGTTAGCAGCGGAGCTTATACATCCCCCGAGGCGACGGGGTAGCAAAAGGCAGCCGTGTTGTCTGCTCCGCTCACAGCAGCCGGGGAAAGCAGTGCCACGGGACGTGAGGAGTGCTTATTTCATTAGATTACGCGCTCGCGCGCTCGAGCGCGCACACACACGCACGAAATATTAATACAATGAAAAGCTTTAAAATGACTACCACGTAACTATAAGCCCCGGGGACCGCGGAGGAGCAGCGCGTCTGCAAACTAAATCCTCGACCAATCCGCTTTTCATTTCCGCAAGTAATAACACGCGGAGCGCAGCGGAGAGAAGAGGGCGTAGCGAGTTGGGCGCCGAGTTTAGATAGCAAGATTCGCCGCCGCCTTATTTGAATGTGCCGCGACTCCCCGCGGCGTATGCCCGCCGCCGCCTCTGCCCGCTGCGCTGCGCCTCGCGAGATTAACTGCCGCTCATAAAATAAAGAACAATAAACTCGAGTGCGCCCCGAATTCCGTACAGCTCTAATTAAAAGCGCGAAACACATTAAATGCGCAAATAAAATTAAACGCTTGCGGTTTTCCATTCCGACTCCGTATTCTCGGCGAGCGAGCCGTTAGGTGGCGTCTAGGGCATAAAATAACTTCTGCCTCTCGGAATTTGCCCGTAACATACGGATACAAATACGCCGCCAGCCGTTCTGCAGTGTGCTGGTGGAGTACGGGAAATCTTAAAGAATAGCCAAGGGACAGAATATAACACAAAAGGAAAAACGACTATGGGAATTCGCATTGTAGTTACTGAAATTTCGTGCAAAATATTTTTTTCCACTACAGATTACAGCCTACCAATTAAGTTTAACGTAGTTTTATATTTTTCACACCCGTTCAGATTTGTATTCAGGAAAACAAAATAGTGGACATTGGTGCACGAGTGCTAGTAGTCACTTATGAACTTTGCATATAGACATTTACCATAAACTTCTAGAGAACCTGTACTCTTAGTTAACCCTTTGAGCCCCCGTGGTTTCTGGCGCAACGTACTATTTTATTCATTTTGTTTTGAAGTACCAGCGTCCTTACCACGAAATCTCCGATGCTAAGACAGCTCTGAATCAAGGCTTTCGTAGCATCGGTGGTTTCGTGCCAAAGACATTAGTACTGCAAAGCAAAATGAATAAAATGGTGGGATGCGGCAGAAAAAACTGCGCCTCAAAGTGTTAAAGGAAGATGAAAGGCAGTACTGCTTCTTACAGCTTGTGGGAAGTACACGGCACACATCTCGTCAATCGCTGTCTTATATCCATCAAATTCCCACACGATAATCAAAGGTTCGCAGGACTTGTCTGCTTATAAATTTGATCTGTGTTGATACATAAAAGGAAAAGTAAACGAAAATAATGCCAAAAAAAGCACAAAAACCGATAGAGGTGCAAAGTGTAATGTATTAATTTTCTTAGAAAATTCTTGATTTTAAATAACTGTTTTTTATTGGATACATAATTCAATATTTAATAATACGCTACTTGATTACCGTTTGACCTTTGTAGCCATTACGATATCTGAAAACGAAAGAGTTAAACGAAAACATTTCAGTAGATTTTTAAAAAAGAAAACGGACTTATTAAACATGAGACTATAGAGAAAAAATTACTTGACGATTACAGAAGCGACACGGAGGTACGTAGTCAGTATATAGAAAAACAAGAGCGGAAGTGCATATTTATAGCTAAAGCAAAAGTTTACAATGGTTGGAGGTAGTGGTGATTGTGAAATACCTGCCACAAACAAAAAGTTAAATATAATGTGTGTGACAGAACAATCGTAGCAGACAAGGGACATAGTGGGATCTCATTTTAACTTTGTACACGTACACACCATCGGCGGGTATGTAAATGATTAATAGTTGGAATTGTATGTGAAAGACCGGCCGGTGTGGCCGAGCGGTTCTAGACGCTTCAGTCTGGAACCACGCGACCGCTACGGTCGCAGGTTCGAATGCTGCCTCTGGCATGGATGTGTGTGATGTCCTTAGGTTGGTTAGGTTTAAGTAGTTCTAAGTTCTAGGGGACTGATGACCACAGCTGTTAAGTCCCATAGTGCTCAGAACCATTTGAACCATTTTTTTGTATGTGAAAGATAGGTCGGCCACCAGAGTGCGTTGTTGTGTTTCGTTTCAGTGCTGTTTCCAGGCCTAACAGGGTATGTAAGGGGCGTGAACGGCGTCAGATGTTGAGTGATCACTGCAACAAAGACGGAGATACCACGTAATGGTTTAAGACAGAGCTATCAGCAACTGACAGAGCGAAAAGGGCCTCATTGTGGGTCTCCATTTCGAATAGTGCAATATCCAGAATTGTGTAGCATTCGGATGTGACATTCGCCCGATGTTAGACAGTTTGGCAGACTCGTCACCAAGGTTCCAGTCGACCACCTCTGACCAACACGAAGGAGGATCGCCATACTGGGCACCAAGCACATTGCAGCCTGTGGTGTCACCGCAAGGCACCTCACTGGCTAGGTTGTAGGCTTCAAATCGGCCGCGGTCCGTCAGTACACATCGGACCCGCGAGTCGCCACTGTCGACACTAGCAGACAGAACACCGCCACTCGGCTGGTCTTACGAGACAAGCTAGCGTACTGCCCAGTTCTACAGCCGACTTTGATAGGAATGGTTTACTTGTCATAGCTTCAGAGATCTCATTTGCAGAGAAGCTAGTCAGCATAGCCTTCAGCTAAGTCAGTAGCTACGACCTAGCCAGGCGCCACATACAGTTTATGCATTGCCAATTGATCTATATGTGTGAAGCAATCAGAATTGTAAAGCAGTATTCGCAGTTCAGTCCATAACTGCACTTGTAAATATTATTGTACAAAGGCAAGATCGACGTTTATCGTTGATGCTGAATTAAAGCTAAGTATTTAATTGTATTCCTATCTACTAACTTCTAATCACCTAAGATGTTCCAGATACATTCCGTCAAGTATAGTTCATTGATCCTCACGTGATCAACGCGTGCAATAATGGCAACCCCTTGTGATCAGACTAAGAGTCAAATTGCATGACTCAGCCGGGTCACCCTTTTTCCATGAGGCCCATAGTTCCGCCTCATACACATCAGAGCCTCTACACATATACTCCTGCTATCTGCGAATAATTAACTTCCTGTAACATTCTGTGTAGTCCCATATCTTTGGTCGATTACTAGCAGTCCCTGGACTGGGGATTACCGATCCATGCGTAGGCCGTAGTCAACATCACAACATGAACCGCTACGTGTGGAGTGCTGCTGTGACTGGGAAGCACGGACTGCTGTTGTCTGGCGTCCCTTGTCTCTGGCGATGACTCGCGGCTCTGCACTACCCCGAATGACCATCGCCGACGAGTATGTCGGTGATCTGGGAAGAGGATCCATCCCTGAAGCGTTTTGGAAAGGCACAGGGGCGTTAAGCCTCGTATAATGCGTCCGCATGTGTTACCTCTCACGCGTCAGTAAAAAAGGGTAAAATGTGTGTGAAATCTTATGGGAGGAGGACTCAAACCTCCGCCGGGACCAGCCGCACGGTCCATGACTGCAGCGCCGTAGACCGCATCCGTCAGTAGCGCGGTGCCATTTTAACAAGGCAACCCTCGTCGACACATGGCAAGTGTTTCTGCGAACTGTCTGCGCGATGTTGAGAATTTGAAAAAAGTCAGCCAACCAGTTGCAAATACAGGTTTATTCGAACCTTTGACCTTGGTTTTGACAACTTCAAAATTTTCTTCTTCAGAAGGTGCTCATCACACGCTGAGAAAGTACACTGAATAAAAGCAAAACGTCTGTGGTCATATCAGACATTCGTCTTAGGGACATAAATAATCCCAAACCATATATTAAAACTGCAGCAGCATGGTACTTCAAGTGTTAACATTAAATGACAATTAACATAAGGCTCTTACTGACATAAAAGTTGACTTGTATACAAAAATACACATTTATAACATCTGGCTTTTAACTGTGCATATAACGAACAGAAAAAGTCTGCGTGGTGCTGAGATACTCTCGCTGCCAAATCTGTCCACGGATGTCAACGTTCTCCCAGAGCCAGCGTCCAAGATATCAAGGACCAGTCACAAACGTTGTAGGTGAGCTTTCCTAAGGAGAAAATACGTCTTTATGACACACTTCCCGACCGAATCAGTGTGTGCATGCAGGCCAGATGGGGTACAACATCATACTGATAAATAGGTTCTTACTGCCAAGTTTTTCTAAATTAGCTCCATTTTGTAATCACTGAAATACTCGTAACGTCACATGCGCTTTCAACGCAGAAAGTGTCATTTCGTTTCCTTCTTTTTTTTTTTTCTTTATTGAATTTCAATTCCCCCCGAATGGGGCGGGCTGGCAGCAGCTTACTACGCCGCTCTTCAGCCTACAGAATTTGTGTTAAAAAGATGAAGATAATAAAAAATAACAGTTGGCGATAAAATCGGTGACTTAAAGGTAAAATGGCAGAAAATTCTAGAACTTAAAACATAAAACACAGGGTTGATGATACTAAGAAAATACACAAGAAGCAGAAAAATAACAGACAGACAGTTAAAAAAACACGGCGACAGTCTGGTTTCTGTTCGCAAGACATAAAATGCACACCCAGCGACAGCATGATTTCTGTTCGCAACACTGTGGAAAGACGCACAACACTGAACACTCACTTAAACACGGCACTAAAAATTTGGCACAAATATGACATACCACAGCCGAGAGCAGGTGGGGGGGAAACAGGACAGATGACGGAGAAATAAAAAAGGGGGGGAAGGAGAGGAAAAGTGAAGGGTGGGAGGGGGGAAAGAAGCCTATGGAGAATGAGGACCCATAAGAGGGGTGGGGGGTGCTGAGCAGACGGGCCAGGGACTGGGTAAGGCAGAGGAGGGGAATGCAAAAGGACTCAGGGGGTGGGGGGGAGAAGGGACATAGGGGGAGGTTGGGCAGGGAGAAAACACAGGATGGAAGGGGGGAGGAAGAGGGAGCCCAGGGAAAGGACGAAGGAAAGGAGGGGGAGTGAGGATCAGAGTTGATAGGAGGGATAAATGGAGGGAGAGAGGGCATCTTCCGGGAGGGGGAGTTGATGGAAGCCACCTTGGGAAAGGAGATGTAGGGTGTAGAGATGGAGGGTAGGGGGGACATAATGGTGGAGACGTGGCAGGGGGCGGGGATGGGAGAGGAGAGGAGCAACCAGGGGGTGAGGGGGTGCAAGACGGCGGGAGATGTAGAGGATGCGGATATGTTCGAGGAATAGGAGTAGATGGGGAAAGGAATGAGATCATAGAGGATCCGCGTGGGGGACGGGAGGCGTATTCGGAAGGCGAGGTGGAGTGCATGATGCTCAAGGATCTGGAGGGACATATAGAATTTGGGGGGGGGGGCAGATATCCAGGCAGGACTGGCATAACAGAGGATGGGACGGATTAAGGATTTGTAGGTGTGGAGGATGGTAGAGGGGTGCAACCCCCACGTCTGGCCAGAGAGGAGTTTGAGGAGTCGGAGGCGGTTGTGGGCTTTGGATTGGATGGAGCGGAGATGAGGGATCCAGGTGAGGTGACGGTCAATGGTGAGGCCAAGGTAGGTGAGGGTGGGGGTGAGGCGGACAGGACGTGCGCAAACAGTAAGGGAGAAATCCAGGAGCCGGAAGGAGCAAGTGGTACGACCTACGATGATTGCCTGGGTCTTGGAAGGATTGAGTTTCAGGAGCCACTGGTTACACCATGCAGCAAAAAGGTCAATGTGATTCTGGAGAAGGCGTTGGGACTGTTGGAGGGTAGGAGCGAGGGCGAGGAATGCGGTGTCATCAGCATATTGCAAGAGGTGTACTGGAGGGGGGGGGGGGGTTGGGGCACATCCGCCGTGTACAGGAGGTAGAGGAGAGGGGAGAGGACAGAGCCCTGGGGCACACCAGCAGAGGGGTAGAAGGTGTGGGAATTGGCATTATGGATGGTAACATAGGAGGGGCGGTGGGAGAGGAAGAAGGCCACCAGACGGATGTAGTTGATAGGAAGGGCGTAGGTTTGGAGTTTAAACAGGAGACCGGAATGCCAGACACGGTCGTAGGCCTTTTCGAGGTCAAGTGAGACAAAAATGGCGGAGCGACGGGAGTTAAGCTGGAGGGAAAGGAGATGAGTGAGGCGGAGGAGTTGGTCATCAGCAGAGAAGGAAGGTCGAAAGCCACATTGGGTGTTTGGGAGGAGGTGGTTTTGGTGGAGGTGGAGATGGATGCGCCGGGAAAGGATGGATTCCAAGAGCTTGCTGAACACCGATGTGAGACAGATAGGACGATAGGAAGAGGCATCAGATGGAGGCTTGTTGGGTTTGGAGAACATCAGGATACGGGAGGTTTTCCACAGGTCGGGATAGAAGCCAGTGGCAAGGATGACATTGTAGAGGGTGGCAAGGATGGAAAGGAAGGAGGGAGGGCAGTGTTTGAGGTGGCGGTAGGTAACGCAGTCGTGGCCGGAAGCGGTGTTGCGTTTAGTACGGAGTGTGAGACTGATGTCCTGTGTAGTGATGGGAGTGTTAAGTGCAGATGGTGGGGTGTGGCCCAAGTACTGGAAGCTAGGAGCAAGGGGAGGAACAGAGGTATTCGTACGGTCCATGACATCAGGGAAGAGGGAATAATCAAAGTGGGGATCATCTGGGATGGAAAAAACATCAGAGAGATGGGAGGCAAAGTGGTTGGCCTTACTGAGGTTGTCAGGAAAGGGACGGTCATTAAGAAGGAGAGGGTACTGGGGGGTGGGGCGGTTCCCAGTAAGGCGGTGGAAAGCAGACCAATACTTGGAAGAGTTTATGGGGAGCGTGGTGTTGAGATGTGTACATGTCTGGCGCCAGGCACGGCGTTTCTTTGCAACAAGCAGGTTGCGGATGTGTCGTTGTAATTGCCGGTGGCGGGTAAGTGTATCCCGGTCACGAGTGCGAAGAAAAGAGCGGTAGAGGCGGTGGGACTCTCGAAGGAGAAGGACGGCCTGTGGAGGCAGGGCGGGGCAGTGAGGGTCGATGGCTTTGGTGGGGATATGGGTGGCGACGGCGTCAGACAAGGTCTGGTGCAGGAAGGCAGCAGTACGAGAGATGTCATCAGGAGAATAGAGGGTAAGGTCATGGCCGGCAACCTGGGTGTGAATGGAGTCCTGGTAAGCATCCCAGTTGGCACGGGAGTAATCATGGACAAGTTTAGGAGGGACGTCAGGGCGAGGAGCATTGCAGGGATGACGACCATTAGAGATGGTGAGGAGAACAGGAGCATGGTCACTGCCAATGAGGTCAAGGACATCTGCGGTGATGCGCCCAAGGAAGTTGGGAGAGGCAAGGACCACATCAGGAGTGGTGTTGGATTCAGGTCGGGTGTGCTGAGGCAGGGGAACCAGGTCTCCCTGGAGAGTGGTGAGAAACTGATGCCACCGCTGGAGGTCGGCAGGATCACGGCTGTGGATATTGAGGTCAGCGGCAATCACGTAGGTGGAGAAGGTGCAGTCAATGTGGGCCAGGAAATCGTACGGGATGGGGGTGCGAGGGCGGACATAAATGGTGGCACAGGTGATGGTAAGGGTGGGGAAGAAGAGGCTGAGGGTGAGATGCTCGGCAGGATTGTTAAGGAGAGGTTGGGGCCGGACAGGGAGGTGCTTGAGGTGGCCTATAGCAACTCCGCCATGCGCCAGAGGGTACGGATTATTGGTGCGGTGTAGGGTGTAAGGAGCCGTGGAGATGGAGATATGGGGTTGAAGGAAGGTTTCATTTAGGACGAAGGCATCCACGTGGTGCTGACGGAGGGTGTGGAGGAAGAGGAGTTTGTGGGTGGGCAGGGAGCGAATGTTGTGGTACAGGATACGGTAGGGTTGTTGTACCATGGGAGGGGAGAGTTAGACGAGGGTGGTGAGGGGGGTGAAGGTGAAGTGGGCCTGGTTGTGGGAGTATGTGGCATAGGTGGTAAGATGGAAGATGGAACGGGCAGCGAAGGCGACTTGGGAAAGAGTGTGTGAGCACTGGAAGGGGTGGATGATTTGGAGCACAATGGTGGTGAAACGGATGATGTCCTCGGCAGTAGGGGGAGGGTGGAGCGAGTTGTTGGGGTGGATGGGGTCATCAACAGGACGGACGGGGATGGTGAGCTCAGGGGTGACTGGTGGAGGTTTCGCCTAACACTTCGAGGAGTTGGTAGGATGTTGTTCGTTGCAAGTGTTGCAGGAGGGGGGAGAGGTGAGGTTGGGGCAATTCCTGAGGAAGTGTGAGGCTTTGCAATGGGGACAAGTAGGGGGGTTCTTGCAGGCAGAGGTAACGTGGTCATTGTAGGTGAGACAGCGTTGGCAGTGGTAGGATTGGACTGGGGAACGAGAGGGGTCCACCTTATGGCGCTGATTGTAGATGAGGGCTCCCTCGGTGAGGAGGCAGTCAATGGAGGAGGAGGATTCGGTGAATATCTGCATGAGAAAAGTCGGCCCGGCATCATTGAAGATGCGACGGGCTGAGCGGATTTCAATGTCGGGCCGCGAGTTGAGTTCCGCCAACACCTCAGCCTCCGTGATCACGGGGCTAAGCTTCGTGATCACAGTGGTGAAGGTTGGCAGACATCGGGGAGGTTGAGGCTGATGGGGAGAGGACGGGGTGTGGTAGGGGGTGAGGGCTGCACGTTGGCCAAATTGGATACGGGGGATGCGGGAGAGGAGATCAGTGTGGAAGGAAGCACTGGGGGATTTTATGAGGACTGAGTCCTTGCGAGGAATCAGTTGGGAGATGGGGGCATTGGGGTAGTATTTCCGGATGGCGAGGGTGAGGGAGCGGGCATCAAGGAATTGAGGGTCAGGATTGGAGAGGACAAAGGTGTGGGTGGCAGGCGTGGCAGGGGCGGGGGTCGGGGCCGCGTCCATGGGGGTGGGTGGGTCACGGGGATTGGGGTTTTTTTTGGAGGAGACTTCGGGGGAAGGGTCAACATTCGGGCGCTTTGAAGGTTTCGTGGGCACGACCGGGTGGAGAGGGGGCAGGGGTATGGGTTGCAGGGGGAGATGGCGGGGGGCAGGACCACCCTGAGCAGCGGATGACGCAGACGAAGGGGGCGTGGGTGTCACAGAGACTGTGGAACGTCGAGCAGAGATCCGTGCTGGCTTGGAGCTCGTCGGAGGTGGTGCAGGGAGCGGCGGAAAGTCAGTAGCTGTCGATGGGGCGACAGTGATAGGGGAGGAGGAGTTGGGGGTGGCTACAGCCGAAAGTGGCGCAGGGGCGGGGTGGACAGGGAGAGAAGGAAGGACGGGAAGTGGGGTGGAGGATGAGCTTCATGTGATGGTGGTTGGAGCAGCGGAGGGAGAGGTGAAAATGATAGTGGTGGTGGGTTGGGACATGGCGGCGGCGCGCGTGAAGGGCGGCGGCGGCGACCAGATGGCGGCGGCGGCGAGGACCGGCAGGCGGCGGCGGCGGCGGCGGCGAGCACCGGCAGCCGGCGGCGACGACCGAAAGGCGTTGGCGGCGAGCACCAGCAGGCGGCGGCGACGATGACCAGGCGGCGGCGGCGGCGGCGGCGGCGGCGGCGGCGGCGACCAGGCGGCGGCGGCGGCGGCGAGCACCGGCAGGCGGCGGCGGCGGCGGCGGTGGCGGTGGCGGCGGTCGGCGACGAACAGACGGACGGACAGCAGGCAGCAGCGGTGGCGGCGGTGGTGACAGCGACGGCGACGGCGACGGACAGCAAGCAGGCAGGCGGACGGACGAACAGCTACAGCAGTAAGCGGCAGGCGGGCAGACAGACAGACAGACAGACAGACACAATCATCGAAGACGGAGATTCCAACCTGAGAGTAGCCCAGGCTTTGCAATCTGACGCTTTCGAATGAGGGGATCCAACCCTCTGATCGCCTTCCTTCTTCCCTATGGGTCGGTTAATATACATCATCTATGCTGAAATAGAGAAGAGAGTAACTTCTACACATTTCTAAAATCTGACATAATCTCTATTTTTAAAAAAAGAAATAAAGATTTAATACACGGGGTGGCTATACTCGTAATTAAACTTTCCCTATTTAACATGTTATAAAACGGAAACTAATTACCGTATGAGTACCAGACGTGGCACCATTAATGCCCAGAGTACGGGGTGCTTGATTTCCATGCGCCACAGCGCCACCGTCTAATTCCCACTACGGTCACCAGATACCGTGATTTAGTCATTGTGTCTGCCGGCCGCGGTGGTCTAGCGGTTCTAGGAGCTCAGTCCGGAGCCGCGCGACTGCTACGGTCGCAGGTTCGAATCCTGCCTCGGGCATGGATGTGTGTGATGTCTTTAGGTTAGTTAGGTTTAAGTAGTTCTAAGTTCTAGGGGAGTGATGACCATAGATGTTAAGTCCCATAGTGCTCAGAGCCATTTGAACCATTTTTTTTTAGTCATTGTGACTCCATAATCTCACACACCTGCCCAGTCGCAGTACACTTGTTGACGTGTCAACATGAGCTTCGACAAAAGGAGCACTGCATTATTGGTGAAGTTCTGTTATCAAAACAACAGTAATTCTGCGGCTGCACTTCGAAAATATCACCGGCTGAAAGGATTACGCAAGGTTCCTCTTTCTCCACCTGCTGTGCGGAGCGTGATGGAGAAGTTCGAATCAACTGGAGAACTGGGGGTCGCTCCGGGAAGAAGCCGACGACCGGTTGCACCACAGGTAGTTGATGAAATCGCTGTTGCTATGGCAGATAACGCTGCGCGCAATTCCTCATCGTCAAGCCGTGCGCGTGCTGTGTCACGACAGTCGAACATCCCGTGGTCCATTGTACGGAAGCTGCTTCGATTCATTCTCAAATGGTATCCGTACAATATATATATATATATATATATATATATATATATATATATATATATATATATAGAGCCGAGTATATGGATCTTCACCTCCAGTCACTGTGCATAAAGTTCACCGTATTGTGTGGCATCACAGCTTCGTTCATCATTGGCCCATTCTTTTTTGAACAAGTTGGCACTTAATGACGAAAGACGTACAGTGATACTGGCCAGCGTTACTGCGATTTGCTTCGCCAGCATCTCACACCCGCCCTACAGGACGGAGATGCACTGAACTCAACAGTTTTCGTGCAAGATGGGGCCCTGCCGCACATCGCTCGCGAAGTTCACCTGCTTCGAAATACATTTGGAAAATGTCGAATTATCAGCTGATCGTTCCCAGATACTTGGCCGGCACGATCACGTGATTTCTGGTTGTGGGCTGCCTGAAGGACAGGGTTTACCACGGTAAGATTCACAGATGTGCTGATCCGAAGCGTAGCATATCAAGAGAGGTAGCTAGCATACCCATGGACATGCTTCACTCTGCTGTGTAGAATGCAATCCTGCGCTTTCAGACCCTTCTAGACACTGATGGGCCCCATAGCCCCTTTTGAAGCAGTAATGGTACCGGTATCTAATAGTATGATGTACCATAGCAGAACATTAAAAGTGTTTCGATTGAATTGATTCTGCATTATCTCTCTTCCCCATGTACTTGAAATTAATGCTACCAAGGTTGGTACTCGTACGGTTATTAGTTTCCGTGTTATAACGTATTAAATAGGGAAAGATTAATTATAACCACGAGGTGTGTATAGAAGCCGTGAACCATCGCATTTCATGCTGTGTTAAGATACAAAAAAAACCATTAAAACAATTTATAATGCTCTTGAATGCTGTATCCAAACAGTTGGATTAGAAAGGCATTACATGAAAAGCAGTACATCCCAACACTGCTGACACCCAACTGCGAATATGTTCCAAAAACCCAAGCGCGAAAATACGACTTTTAGAGGATCTTATGTCCAGTTCTAGCGATTAAGAGATAGAGAGTAGAGTGTTTTGGATAGCCCTAGGCTCGGTGACGATTTGCATACCCACCGGAAGAATAGGCACACTGTAACCATCCTTCAGTACAGGATCAAAATTTAAATGGTTCAAATGGCTCTGAACACTATGGGACTTAGATTATGAGGTCATCAGTCCCCTAGAACTTAGAACTACTTAAACCTAAGGACATCACACACACCCATGCCCGAGGCAGGATTCGAACCTGCGACCATAGCGGTTCCAGACTGAAGCGCCTACAACCGTTCGGCCACTCCGGCCAGCAAAATTTAAATATACACACTTCCTCCAGCCCATGTAAACTGAACAAATCGGTTCGATGTTTTGCATTAGGCATGGTCTAGGGTGGACCTTACGCGTCTTATAAAATCACCGCGTATTCATGGTCGGTTCCTGAGAAATCCCCGAAAAACCATGATTGTAGGGTGCGAAAAGTATTAGTTGTACTATGTTCGCGTGACGAAATTTTCACTGAGGAAGGCGGAATGAGGTTATGGGTAGCTGGTTCCCCACTTCTCTGTCAGAGTCTTTTAAACAGAAGTATATTCGCCTGTTTTGTTCTCCGACGGGAGCATTTTTTCACTGGTATGTTATGACACAATTCTGGATACATCATCGAAAATTCAGAAGGCTTACAATAAGCCTGGAAGCATGAAATACAAATATAGGGCCATGTGAATAAAACGCTAAGAAAGTTAGTAGCATAAAGAGCGAATTAAAATTGTACGGATCTGAATGTAGAAGTAGGTGAAGCAGTGCAAGTAACGTCAGCAGTCGGATGTTCTGAAGCCGGCAGTGGGCGACTGTAGCGGCAGACCGGACTGCGGCACGGGCAGTCCATGGGACAGCGTTGACATCGGGGAGCCGCGAGGATGTTATTGTGCGTGAAGCACAGTTCCTACAATGAACATGGAGGCAGCTGTGTTGAGCTCTCGTGTTCCTAGACGGTACTCTATCACAGCAGGTCTCTAATGATGTCATAATACCTTCTGTGAAGGAACTCGCATTGTCCATTTATGGACTTTCTTTGGATACTTTCTAGGTTGCCATAGATTTCAGTTTCTTCCAATAAACTGAGTATTTTGTTCTCGATGTAGAATTTTTAAATCGAATTGTATGTCACCCATAATGTACTCAGTGACGCTGACGTGTGCGCCATGTGCTCTTTTATTACTTTGGTTACATGTGTGTTCTTGATGTCGTGTGAAGATTTTTCCATCCGTTCGACCAATGTATTCTGTATCGCAACTTCCGCACTTCAGGTTCTACATTCCCGAGCTCAAATATTTGCTATTTTCATCACTTGCTATACTAAGCTATAAGCTGTCTCCCGCGCTGTTCGGAGATTATATTTATGCAACCATCATGTTGTTTTATTTGATATTCGTTCCTTGCATTGGTTTTTATAATCCAATCCGTACAAACCTCAACGGCCTCCTCCGCAGACCCGGACGACCTCATTTCGCGATGTTTTTATATGATTGAATATATAATTGACGAGGGGGCACTTCTGTCTTAGACAGAACATTCCTGTTCTTTGTCTAACTTCGTCAACATGTGAAAAGCAATAAAGCACAATTTACGCCCTAGTTAATTTCATTGTTTTGTTTCTGCTAATATTTTTAACAGTACCTTGTTTGCTCTCTTTTAGTAGAAACCCATACTGTTGTGCTCCGTGCTGCGTCGTTGTTGTTTTGTGAAGTTTGTCCTCCGCCTTCAGAGCCAACTGGTGATTCCGCTTCCCCCTCGGCGCTTCAGCGGTGCGCGCATGCTGCGACCCGCCCGACTCTTCGTTTAAAAGTCTTCTCAGCGGGCGCGCCGAAATCAAAATGTATGACTTTAACCTGATGTTTGAGCGTTATTACGAGTCTGTATATGGCGGCGTCGGCGTCGGTAGCGGAGATCGGTAAATTGTAATTAGGCTCGCAATTACAGCGCGGCTTTGGCCGCGACGCGCTAGGCCGCCCCTAACGACTTCCTCGGAACGTGACGCTCATCTGTTTCGCATTACGCACTTGTTTGAGAATAATTGAATGGTTCCTCGGCGGCTCCCAGGCGGGGGTAGAGGCGGAGGCGGAGCCTGACCTTGTTACCGGCGTAATGTCGCCATGTATTACGTCAGATAACGCGGCGCGTAATGTCCGGTCCGGCGGGTTGAGGGGGTGGCGGCGGCGGCGGCGGCGTGGGGTGGCGGTGTCGCTCTCTCGGGCATGAACTGGCGGCCGGCGTCGATCCCGAGCTGACTACCCACACAGGTTAATACGACTTGTATACTACAGAGCAGCAGGCTATACTAGAAGGCGAATGTTCTACAGAAAAGAAAATGATATCGGGTGTGCTCCTCGGGTGTGCACCTCTAATGTGCTCAAATACATATCGGGTTTCTCGGATAAGATCAGCAGCACTATAAAATGTTTCACTGACGATACTGCTGTGTACAATGAAGTGTCGCCGTAGGATGCTCGTAAGAGAATGCAGGAAGGTATGAACTAGATTTCTACTTAGCGTGATGATTGTAGATAATATTATGTAATCTGAAGGGGTGGTGGAGAAAGGGAGGGGAAGGAGCTAATGATATCAGCTGGATCGCGACTTTATGCGGAATCAGCGGCGACGAATGAAAATGTGTGACCGACAAAGACTCACACGTGAGCTCTCTTGCTTACTAGGCAGCTACGATAACAATTGCGCCACCTGGACACACTGTTTATCGCAAATCCACGGCCTATGTAGATACGCTCGCCAGCCGACTCACATTCCCACCTAGCGCCAACTATCGGCAGTTCCTGTCATGTCCTCCATGCTCGCTAATTTTAGATTCCCACTGGAGGTCGAACGTAAATGTTCATCTGTACTGAAGGTTGTGGATTCATTACCCATCGAGGCGAGTGTATTATAGGAATGCGGGCTGTTTGTTCTTTCGGATATGTTCGAAAGAATAGACACCACACATTCACTTATAAATGCCTATAACAAAAAGATGGAACACGAGAGTACCAGATTATAAGATAAGTGTTGATCATCTTCATGTTCTACATCGTACGAGTATTTACAGGTGACACCGAGGAGTGATATAAAATATTGCGATCAGTATCAGGGAGATGAATAGATGTGGTGAATTGGTAAAGGAAATTGCGTACGACACGCTATTATAACCAATTGTAGAATATGGTTCTGGTATATACAATCCTTATCAGCCAGGCGTAATAACAAACGTGGAATGAATTTACATGTACGTTCATATTCCGCAGGCCACCATGTATTGCATGGTGGAAGATCTATGTTTTTTTTCTAGTCACTTGATACGTCAGTGTAATTTTTCCAACGTCTTTCCACTGGGTAGATTTCACCCCCAAAGTCTGATTTTGGAAGATCTGTAAGATACCAGTCTACAGTTATATACCCCCCTTTTGGGTCAGTGTGCTTCTCAGACGCAATGAATCACAGGTAGTAGTAAGTCATGGGTGTCTAATATACTGAAAAGAATATGTAATGGTTTTAGGAGTAGTGGTATTGGGGTCGAGATGTGTACGCAACAATTTGGTCATAACATTTCTTTATTTCCTTAAAGCAGTCTTAAACACTAGTTCTCTACCAGGAGGAACGGCCACCTGATTGACCTTGTATTTGTTATTAATCAAGGGACCAACAAGCCAGAACCATTAAAATGGTATCAAAGAAATCTTTTAAAGTTGGCCAACCATGACATAGGCATTTAAAGAACTTTCTGATAACAAAAAATAATAATTTTACCCTAATTCATTGTATTAAAATTAAATGACCTTTAGCACTGGGGCTGTAGAATATTAACTGAACACAGTCAAACAAGAAATGAACTGAGGAAACAGGGTGTTGTAGCAAGTGATGATACGCGAAAACACCAAGAGATCCATTAAAGAACAAATGAAGTTATGCAGAATGTATACGCCCTTGCTCAACATTCCTCTTCTCCGGTTCTGAATTGCCCGTTTGAGTTTTTTCAGAGTCTCACAGTACCTGTCAGCGTTAACTGTGGTCCCAGTGGGCATAAAGTAGACCAACAATACCCCTTCCCGATCCAAAAAAACGGTTGTCATGACTTTACCGGCAGGCTGTATTTGTTTGAATTTCCCCGGCGTTGGCGAAGAAGGATGCCGTCACTGGTGTGATTGTTGCTTGGTCTCAGGTGTAAAGTGGTACGCCCAGGTTTCGTCACCCGTGACAATTGATTCCAGGAACTTGTCCTGTTCGGCTGAAAGGCGATGAAGAAATGCGCAGGAAGCATCAACTCGTTGCCACATGTGGTCCTCAGTCAGCATGCGTGGCACCCATCTTGCGCACACCTTCCGGTAGCTCAGTGTTTCCGTTAAAATTCTGTGAGCGGTGCTTCGGGAAACCTCAGGAACCAACGTGCAGAGATCATCCAGGCTGATCCGCCGATCGTCACGCATCCTTTGCTCAAGCTTCAACACTGTCTCCTCAAAAATTGACGGTCTCCCGCTCCTTTGTTCGTTGTGAATCTCGGTTCGACCAGCTGCAAACTCTCTACACCACTTACGAACATTTTTGACATCCGTGCACTTCTCACTATACACTTCCGTCAATTGGCGATGGATTTCAATCGGCGCAGTGTCTTTGCGTTCCAAAACCGAGTAACTGCGCGCAATTCGCACTTGGCGGTAACATCCAACGGGAGCTCCATTCTCAACAGCTGCCAATCCAAGACTGAGCGCCTCAGCGCGGCGTGCGCATGTTTACACACAGCGCGTGAAGCACTCTTCATAACAGTGTGACCAACTGCCACACAAACAAAGTTCTGTACTTATAAAAAAATAGACCTTACTTTTTGGATTACCCTCGTAGTAGCTTCTCAATACCAAGAGTCCTGTGCACTCAGTACAGGGGTCCAATCGCCCATCGGAACCCGACGTAGAACAGGTCTGGCCGCTCGAGCGTTCCGGCGAAGTTGATCGTCCAGGAAAAATTCTTCTGCCGCTGGGTGTGCAGTGCCGGTCGTCCAGTCCGCGAAGCGCCCTCGCTACACTTGCGGTCGCACTGTGCGTGTACCACAGCAGCGCGCGCGTCGCGCTGTACTCTCTGAGCGGGGATTCAAATCCGCGAGCTGAGTCTGCACAGGAGACCGTAAGCGGTAGACGGGCATTCGGCAGGGCACGCGTGGGGAGAGCGGTAGTGGTGGGGGTTTCGCGCTGACGCTGTAGGGGAAATGACGAGCGCTGGAAGGGATGTGCCGTTCTAAGCTGAAGCCTATGCTCGCATTTTTAGTAACCATTAAATGGAGCCTCTCCACGCCCACACTTGCGTGGTGACCATTCAGAAAGATCTACTATCACCTCTGCTTGGTTAGTATCTAAAAGGAATTCCGCTGAAAATGCAAGCATATTTATTTCCACTTGGCTTGTTAACTATTTGTAACTTTCAGAAATGCGTCATGAGTGACGAATTTTGAGTGAAACCTTCACATTTTTCTTGTTCTCATTTGCTTCTTTTGCTAAAACACAGATGAGATTACACAGTGTCATCTTACTAACATGTTGTGCAGAAGCAATTGCGAGAGAGTCTGAAACAGTGGTGTGGAAGTGAGGAAACGTAAGGTCAGTAGCTTACGAAAAGCATATCCTCAGTACAAAGTAAAGGTGTAATATCTTCGTTCATCTTCTTTTAAAACCCACAGCCCCTAAAAATTAAAATCTTTCATCGATAAGATCTGTAGTTACTGCAATAGCACGGTAAATAACGAAGTTTTGAATAATAACCCATATGGCAAAATACTCTCCTCGTTTTGTGCTATCACTTACCAAAATCTCATTTCGATATCGCAAACCGTTTATGATATATGAAGAATGTTATCAATATTTCACGCTGGCTTTATCGCTGGCGCTGTGCGAAAGCAAATGAGTGTGCTTCAACAGATAATTTTTCTTGAGATTGGTGACAGATAGAGACCTCCACACAAGTATAAAGAAAAATTCAGTGTGTTAGTTAAATTTTATATGTAGCAACATATTTTGTAATATTCACCAAACGCAAAATCATAGCGATCCCTACCTATTACTGCAAACTTTTTCGAATTTCGCGCAGTGTGTTACTTCCACATAAATTTCATAATAACTATGACCACAAACGAAATGATGGTCGCATCATCATGAGCCTGACATATAAAGTTGTAAGTAACGCAAAAATTATTTTTTCCTACCAAATAGTTTCTGTAAAACTGTAAGAGAAAGAATTCGAGGGCGTAGGCTTCGATTTTGTTGTCGCCCATCGCCGACCAGCCGAAATGTGTCAAAACAGTAAGCCTCCTCTCCCGAACAGCCTAATGAACTTGCCCAGCGCTTTGGACAAAAATTGGTCACTTCACATCGGCCACCTTGTCCTGGGTGGACTCTACTGGTGACAGAAATGAACCGTTACAGAAGATATTTTTCAACAATTTATGCTTCATATCCCATCAAGTTTCCTTTTGCCAAAACACTCTCTAGGTAGGTGGATTGTTTTGTTGAAATACACTAAAGAGACAAAGAAACTGGTACAACTGCCTAATATCGTGTAGGGTCCCCGCGTGAGCGCCGAAGTGCCGCAACACGATGTAGCAGGGAATCAACTAATCTCTGAAGTAGTGCTGGAGGGAACTGACACCATGAATCCTGCACCGCTATCCATAAATCTATAAGAGTATGAGGCAGTGAGGATCTTTCTGAACAGCACGTTGCAAGACATCACAGATATGCTCAATAATGTTCATGTCTAGGGAGTTTGGTGACCAGAGGAAGTGTTGAAACTCATAATACTGTTCCTGGAGCCACTCTGTAACAATTCTGGACGTCTGACATGTCGCATCGTCCTGCTGGAATTGCCCAAGACCGTCGGAATGCACAATGGACATGAATGGGTGCAGGTGATAAGATGGGATGCTTATGTACGCGTCACCTGACAAAGTCGTATGTAAACGTATCAGGGATCCCATATCACTCACTCCAACTGACATGCCTCACACCATTACAAAACCTCCAAACGTTTGAACGGTCCCCTGCTGACATTCGGGATCCATGAATTCATGAGATTGTCTTCATACCCATACATGTCAGTAGTAGGGAGATGGGGCCACGACTCCACTTTTGATATCAAACTGATATGCAAATCAATTAAATTGATCAATTAATGACCCAGCTCCCGCCCACTCCCGACCACCCACGCCCACCCCGCCCCCAGCGACACCTAACCCCACCCCTGGATGATGTCACGTGTTTTTCTCAGCCTGCTAGTGTGCCCCAGCTCCCTTCCCCTCACACACCCCTTCCCCTCCACCAACCTACCCTATTGGCGGGAATTTCGAATTTTGGTGGGAATTTCGAATTTTGGCGGGAATTTCTTTGTCCCAGGGCTGTGCTGACATCCCACTCCACCCCCCACCAGGGAACTGATGGGAAATTAAAATTGGCAATACCCTCTCTGGGACTCGAACCCCGGTCCTCCTGAGCAGAAAACCCAAGTGTACCCCGCTAACGCAATTAAACCACCAGAGGCACTTGGAATTAATGGGAAATTAAAAGTGCATGTGCCCTTTCAGGGACTCGAACCCAGATTATACTGGATGGAAAGCCAAAGTCAGGAAACTGACACAAATATCAATCTTAATTAAGTACTTAATCACAAAGGCAAGGCCTAATTACACAACTATATGCATAAAATCGCAACACAAATCAAAAACTGACGATGCCATACAACTGGTGTTATCACGCTGGGAAAAAATTTCGCAATATCACTCGAAAACCAGTGACACACACTCAAACTCTACCCTTCACCTACAAGCTGGCGGGAAAAAGTGTGGGGTGTAGTTTAGTATTACCTGTAAGCACACAGTATCTATCACTGTTTGACATCAGAGATCACTACAGATGCCTGCTCAAAAATCACCCTGCAGCCCAGGTAACCGATGCCAATACACGCTACCACACCTGATGGAAAATATACTTTGAAATTGTCGTGAAAAAACCAGCACTCGTAATGAACAGGTCATAATGCAACACATGTACTGGGGAAAATCGTCGTCCTAATAGACTGCAGAGGGGGCAGTAGTTGAACATGCATTATCCTCGATTTGCAGTACCTGTCGAGGTGACCTGACACAGACTAGGCAGACCCATAATACCTCCCAAAGGCCTCTCATTCCGCAATGGAAAACACTTTTATTTAATGTCAACAACTCTTTCTTGCAATCTATTAAAAGTATTTCTCGAAAAGGCTGGAGCTCTCTGGATCAACAATGAAATTCCAGAGAGCGGCGCATATGGCTTGCATCACTTGGCAGATGACTCATATCACTAGGTTTTCCATCATCTGGTGCTGTCTTAAGGCGACACTCCTACGCCAACACAATAAAGTGCAACTTGTTCATCTAAAACATAGTGACAGAGCCCCCACTCACTGCCCCCTAGACAGAAAGCGGCTGTGTCCAGTGGAACATTCACAGCAGTCGCGCCCCTTCTGCCACTCCTTTTGCGCCACTAGCAATATGCGGCATGCTTTCAGGCGACAGTCCTAGACAACACAAAAGGGAAATTAAGTAGCATAACACTGTCCATCCTGAGAACGCTCCAGATAGCTATTTCAAAAGTCAACTGCTTGCGAAAGAGGAAGCTTATGCCACCTATAGCGTGCGCAGCCGTATGCCGACACCCTCAGAACCATGATAAATGACTGCTATCCTGAACGAGGATGAGCCACGGCCTTGCAGGGAACTCGCCCGCAGTTCTGCGCTGGACAATTTAACATCCACTAGACTCCTATAATAAAGAAAGTGTTAAAAAAAGAAAAGCACAGTCATTTTACATTAGACAACAACAAGCTATAATTCATGACAATATAGCTGTTTTAAACTCTATCACAAGTCCCCTTTTACCAGTGCGATGCAGTATCATTTACGAAACAATTCATGAGAGCCTGTCTCGACCTCTGTAGGTGGGAGAATGAAATTTCGTTAAAAGAAATTTCCGCAACGAAGAAAAAGAAACGCTTGTCAAGGATCATTCTGTGGCACCCTAGCCATCTCTTCCACACACCAGGTGGCACGTCATTGATATTAGTTTGATAGGCTAAGTAATTAAATTGATCATGAGAGACAGTAACATGGCAAGTTGTTTTTTAATTTAATTTAATTTTATTTTATTTATTTATTTTTTCTTTCACCTGGTAGGACCACTGGGAATCCGTGGAGGGAAGACAATGTTCCTTTCGAGCTACACTATTGAGAACTGACATTTGAAGATAACCACAGAGGCATTCTACAGCCCACAACATATATTTCGCATAAGAACTGCGCTATTAAAAACACGATCATAATGCCTATGTTACCGTCACCCTGCATAAAAAGCGGTATGGAGTCTACAGGCACACACACAAGTCGCTGATAGTGTTAGGCTTTCAGGTACAAATGCTGTCTGCGATTTGGAATCAAGTTTATCCATTCTACCTCGTACTTGCATTGTATCTTGTGGAGACGTCTTTTAATGGTTACAGCCATTGGTGAGTCATATTCATGCCACTCTCGTATCACGAAACGAGGCACCTTTTTTCAAACGTATTTGCTAAGGATCCCATACACCAAGAACTCCAGCGATGTTTTTTAGGTAGTTCCTCTGCATCTTGTAACTCCTAAGTCTCTGCTCTGCCCTCCCTGCATCTTCGTCTATGTGATAGTCCTAATTTATGTCTGAAAATGGTTCAAATGGCTCTGAGCACTATGGGAATCAACATCTGAGGTCATCAGTCCCCTAGAACTTAGAACTACTTAAACCTAACTAACCTAAGGACATCACACACATCCGTGCCCGAGGCAGGATTCGAACCTGCGGCCGTAGCGGTCGCGCGGCTCCAGACTGAAGCGCCTAGAACCACTCGGCCACTCCGGCCGGCTCTAAGTCTGACCTGTAGGGAAGTGAGAGAGCGCTTTATCTGAGACTTTCTGCATCCTGTAGGGAAACAGGACGAGTTGAGTTAATGCGACAGGAGCGCGTGTTAACCACTTGGTGGAAATGGGAACGTGGCTTCATAGCTCTGCCAACTGTGTACGTTGTGTAAGGCCAGCGCCAAACAAAGTTTTCTACTGCAACACGAGGTAGTAGAGGAGATAATACGAGCAGTTACGGTGGTGCTTCTTGTTGGGAAAATTAGGAAGACTACACATCAAAGTTGGCATGGGGGAAGAACGAAGATTTTGCTACTGCATTGCGACACATCTCCTGAAAACATATAGGCAGGGCAAAGGAGATCAGTGTCTCTCAGGGTGAATTCATGTCTATCACCCAAACATATGTGGCGATCCTATTAAATTTACAGGTATTGGTTCATTGTAGCAGGTGGTTTGTGATCGAAGTTGCTTCCACAGACCGGTGTAAAGTTTCATCACCTGTACTGTAGGGGGATCATATCCATAAGCAATTTAATACGTTTTTTTTTTTCGATTGTAACATACCCAATCACGGTACACCGCCATACACTTTGTTTTTTCTACCATGACTTAGAGATCAGTGTCAGCTGCTCCAAAACCGACATTAACACGTTTCTGTCCTCTGGCTCTCCCAGAAAGCTGAACATCGCATGGCATAAACTATGTAGCTACTGCAACACAGACTGGCAGAAATAAAACACAGAGGCGATGTTTCTCATTGACAAAAATATGGAAGACATCGCAGCAGTTCCAACAGCTATCCGAAAGTGATAACCGATACAGTTTAGCTCATCTTCGACAGTGGTGGGGTAGTAGTTGCCTGGTGTTACACCAACACCCCCTCGAACTACTGTTGTAAAACACAAGTGTCTGACACAACATGATATGGACACCGAAGACAACGCGCACCGTATTTCCAGTCAAATGCTGTAACTACCATCGCACAGAGAGTAGCTCTCAATCGGAACACTATAACTGGCATTCAGATCAGACGAATTCGATGGTTAAGGAGTGTTCATCAAACGAAAGTCAATCACGTGGTTAATGATCAGTGTGTGTGTGTTTATGGGTATCTAAAATGTACTGAAAAGCGCTAAAGCATTGTTCACTAACTTCGACTGGAACGAGCACGCTCATGTACTACTCCGGCCTGACTCAATTCATTACATCAATATGACACCACTCCTGGTGAAATAGGAGGGCCGGCCGAAGTGGCCGTGCGGTTAAAGGCGCTCCAGTCTGGAGCCGCAAGACCGCTACGGTCGCAGGTTCGAATCCTGCCTCGGGCATGGATGTTTGTGATGTCCTTAGGTTAGTTAGGTTTAACTAGTTCTAAGTTCTAGGGGACTAATGACCTCAGCAGTTGAGTCCCATAGTGCTCAGAGCCATTTGAACCATTTGAAATAGGAGGAGTGACATTTTTCAATGTAAGGATGGTGTCATCCTCTGAGCTGTATGGGAGCCAAAAGAAATCAAACTGAATGACAGATGAGTCTTCCGCAACGGAATCCGATGGGTGCTATACTTTCAGTTACTTTAGAGAGGGTAAATATGCAGTTAAATTCTCTCTCTGATCTCAACACCGATCAGCTGGTGAAGGCACTCTTATTACATCCCAAGTACATATTATTACAGAGAGGCGGATATTGCTGGTGTCATGGAGATCAGCTAGTGGCATCGAAATTATAGTATAAATTGAGGATATATAGTGAGGTACAGGGCTGAGCATAACTGAAATAGATTGAACGTAAATGTGCGGTAGACTGATATAAATAGCAAAGGCTGTTGGCAGTTTAAGTACAACGCATTCTATCTCTGCATCTGCGACTTTGGCCGCAACAGTGCTAGTGTTCAGTTATGCAGCGAAGTACGCAACGAATATTATGTGTATTAGCAGATCCTTTCATAGATGCCTGGATATTTCGAGTTCTCGTAACTGCAAGGAGCACTAAACAATACCACTTATAAGCTGTATATTTAGGATTCAAGTACAGTCGACATACATGTAAAACAAGGATGATGTATAATTTGACTGATATTTGCTGTCTGTAAGCTCCCCCCAGGACTTCCCATTTGAGTTCCCGAAGCATTTCCGTAACACTTACGTGTTGTAGAGGTAAACAATCTAGGAGGCCTCCTCTGAATTGCTTCGATGTCGCCTTTCAATCCGATCTTGTACGGATCCTAAACACTCGAGCAGTACTCAAGAATAGGTAGCACCTGCATCAGGTATGCGATGTCCTATACAGGTGAACTGCTCTTCCCTAAAATTCACCCAATAAACCGAAATCGACCATTTGCCTCTCCTACCCCAGTTTTCACAAGATCGTTCCACCTCATATCGTTTTGCAACGTTATACCTGGATATTTAAACGACTTGACTGTATCAACTGCCGGCCGCGGTGGTCTAGCGGTTCTAGGCGCGCAGTCCGGAACCGCACGACTGCTACGGTCGCAAGTTCGAATCCTGCCTCGGGCATGGATGTGTGTGATGTCCTTAGGTTAGTTAGGTTTAAGTAGTTCTAAGTTCTAGGGGACTGATGACCACAGATGTTAAGTCCCATAGTGCTCAGAGCCATTTGAACCATTTGAACTGTATCAACTGGACACTAGTAATATTGTATCCGAACATTACAGGTTTATTCTTCCTTCTCATCCGCATTAACCTACATATTTTCCACATTTAGGGCTAGATCCCATTCATCACATCAACTGGAAACTTTGTCTAAGTCGTCTTGTATCTTCCTACAGTTAGTCAACTTCGACCCCTGACCGTACACTACACCGTCATCAGCAAACAGCAGCAGCAGACTGCCGTCAGCCAAATCATTTATGTATAAAGAGAACAGAATCGGCACTATCGCACTACTGACAATACAATTGTCTCTGATTAACACTCGCCGTCGAGGACAACATATTGGATATAGCCATTCACGTATCTCTGAACTTATTCTACATGTTCGTGCCTTCGTTAACAGCATGCGATAGGACACCGTGTCAAATGCTTTCCGGAAATCTAGAAATATGGATACTACTTATTACCGTTCGTTCGTAGTTCTCAATTTATCATGTGATATAAGGGCGTGCCGAGTTTCGTACGAGTGATACTTTCTAAAACCATGCTGATTCGCGAACATGAACAGCAATAGCCTCAAGAAATTTTATTATATTCGAACTGGGAATGCCTACAAAGATTCTGCAGCAAACCGAAGTTAGGGATATTGATCTGTAATTTTGCGGGTCCGTTCCTTCACCTTTCTTGTATACTGCAGTCACACCCGCGCTTTTTTTTCAATCGTTTGGGTGTTTGTGTTGGACGAGAGAGAGAGAGAGAGAGAGAGAGAGAGAGATTCATGATAAATGCGGACTATATAACGGACCAATGTCCTAGAGTACTATTTGTAAAATCGAACAGGTATACAATCTGGATCAGATGATTTGTTTGTTTTTCAAATCTATAAGTTGATTCCCCATGTCAGGTACACTTATTTGCATGTCATCCATACGGGGGTATGTCAGAGACTGCATGTTTGTACTGTTTTTGAAACCTGATAGTCAAGAGGAGGCAGGATTCGGTTACGATTATGGACGGGGCCGTAATCAGTTACTATTGGTTGCCTTTTACAGTTACACACGTTTATTTTTAAAACAGTGACTCCAGACTCAACAATAAGTAAAAAATACCACAAGTTATTAATGAAGAAATAAGCAACTGTGTAAATAATAGTGTTTTCAATGTGTTACAATTTAGCAAATCACCATAAAATACAGATACAGATTATGTTTAAGAAACAAGCTACTGTGATCAGGGCTGAAGGCCTTACACGCCAAGAATGGCAATAAATTAAGAATGTTTAAGAACTCGCTGCAATTACATCTTACAGGTATTGAAAAATTAAAAAGTAAGTGGCCACAAACACAGCAGACGGTATCAGACGCCAGAAATGGCAGTAAATAAGGTTTTAAGGCTTCCTGCTAAAATACAAATATCGAAATTTTTTTCAAAGAAAATGACCACAATCACGCCTGAAGGCCTTACACGCCAGGAACTGCAATTATATAAAAAAAATTAGAAACCTGCTGTAAAACGGCAAATACAAGCAAAAGTTAATTTAAAAAAACAAGCAGCTGATCCAGACGATGCTCCAGGAATTGACCTCTCGAAAGGTCCGGCAACAAACACTTTTGCGACCGATGCGATAGGCAGCCAAGAGTTGCATTCACTTCACAAGATGGTAACTCAGACTAGTGGCAGTGTAACGAATGACTAATGATAATATTGCTGAAGCTACCTGATGTCCAATAAACCAACTGCAAGAATGAAACAAGACGCCAAAGCCGGAACCGGTGGACTGCACTACGCCTCCAGAATACTGTGCCTAGAGCACCTGGAACGAGAAAGGAATCACTACCACTAGAGTATAAGAATCACAAATGGCTTACAATCAAGAAAGCTGTCAAAACTACACGTCTTACCGAACAGCAGCGAGAAGGCGAGGAAAGGCAGGAAAAATACGGCTGGCTGAAGTTAACAAATTGTAAAAAGCTGAACACAGTAAATAGTAATAAGAAGTCGAGGAAAGCTAATCAGATCCGCTTTCCCCAAGCACTCCACTCGTGGCTCTTCGCCTCGGCGACACTACCAGCAGCAACATGAACCCAAGTCACTGGAGAATCGCGAGATGTCACAATAGTGGAGGTTTCTCTACTTGAACTGAAATGCACTCATCTTAAAGCCTGCAGGATCAGGTTTACGACGAGGTCGTGCACTCTCGTGACCACAGCCTTTCCATCCGGCAGTCCATGCGTGCCACCAGTGTTCCCGGCGTGTTCTCGCACTGGACGGACCTGGCTCCTGAGTCCCCAACCGAACTGGCCGACTCACACGACACGGAAAAACAACAGCGTCGCCCCAAAGATAGGGCAACAGTTACTACATATCGATAACAGCCGCTGCTGCCACTAGCGGACAGGCAACGCTTGCGAAACGAGTGGCGCCAGTCAAGACAAGAAGAAGACAAACAACCGCAACCATACCAACTAAACGATACGGCATGGCCTGCAACAGAGGGCGGAACCCTACAAATAGCACCAACGCGAGCCGCAGCACTGCTCAGTTTTCATGCGTGAATGAGGTCTTAAATGTGAAACTGAAAACAAAGGTTTTCGTCATGCTATCTTCAACTGCCGCAGAAGACTGGTCAACAAGGGACTGAATGGAATCCTTAGACTCGCTTACCTATTTTACATACAGCCTGAATTTTCTCGGCCCCAACCAAATCGTTTGCTAAGGTGTGAAGGTGGCAGTTAAGTGCTTCGCGAATTAACATTTTGCTAGCAGTCTAATGGCTTACGAGACCTCGAGTCAATCTGTTAAAAGTGCTTGATTCGATCATTCTTTTCCCTACAGCCTACAGACAGCAAACATCAGTCAAATAATACATCATCGTCGCCTCCCATTTATGTCGACGGTAACTGATTTCTAAATACATAGCTTACACGTGGTACTGTTTAGTGCTCCTTGCAGTTACGAGTACCAATAACTAAAAGCGAGGTTCATTACAAAAGCGATGTTGTCTGAGTCGAAATGGCCAGGTCTGGTAATACACAAAAAATTCTTGGTGGATTTTGGTGCATAATTGACGCGGTGTCTGTGTGATGTATAGAACTAATTTCATTTTATTTTCATGTTATTTGTTAACCGATTTTTGTTTGAGAAGCTATACCCGACTGCCCAGCGTCACCATCACCACCACCACCACCACCACAAACGCGGTACTTACTCCCAGAAGAATACGAAAAAGAATGTCATGATGATGATGATGATGATGATGATGTAACACTTGTGTATGAAGTAATAAATATCGAGTAAAAGGACTATATATATATATACCTCTCTCCTAATGTCCACCATCTTATACAAGAACACTCCGTTACAACAGAGTATAACACCACTGCACATGTGTGTTTAATGATTTAGAAATACGCAATGTGATGAATCTATAGCTGCTAATTTCATCGTAGCATGCACTGTGAGTAAATGATACACTAGCACTGCTGCGACCGAAGACGCAAATTCAGAGATAGAATGTGTTCTACTTAAACTGTCAACAGCCTTTGATGTTTACATCAGTCAACCGCACATCTACGTTCAATCTATTTCAGTTATGCCCAGCCCTGTACCTCACTATATGTCCTCAATTTACACTATAACTTTAATGCCACTAGATGGTCTCCATGACATCAGCAATATCCCCCTCTCTATCATACTATGTACTTGGGATGTAATAAGAGTATCTTCACCAGTTGATCGGTGTTGTAATCAGAGAGAGAATTTAACTGCATATTTACCGTCTCAAAAGTAACCGAAAGTATAGCACCCGTCGATTCCGTTTCAGAAGACTCATCCGTCATTCAGTTTGATTTCGGTTGGCTCCCATACAGCTCATGAGATGACACCATCCTTAGGTTGAATAAGTTCGCTCCTCCTATTTCACTAGGTGTGGTGTCATGTTGATGTAATGAATTGAGTCAGGCCGGTATAGTACATGAGCGTCCTGGTTCCAGTCGAAGTTAGTAAACAATGCTTTAGTGCTTTTCAATACATTTTAGATATCCATCAACCCACACAGTGAGCATTAACCATGCAATTGGCTTTCGTTTGATGAACACTCCTTAACCATCGAATTCGTCTGATCTGAATGCAAGTTATACTGTTCTGGCTGGGAGTTACTTTCTGTGTAATGGTAGTTACAGCATTTGACTGGCAATACGGTGCACGTTGTGTTCAGTCTCCAAATCATGTAGTGTCAAGACACTTGTGTTTTACAACAGTAGTTTGAGGGCTCTTGGTGTAACACCAGACAACTACTACACCATCGCTGTGGAAGATGAGAATAACTGTACAGATCATCACTTTCTAATAGTTGTTCGAACCGCTGCGATGTCTTCCACATTTTTGTCAATGAGAAATATCACCTCTACGTTTTATTTCTTCCAGTTGCGGTAGATGCATAGTTTATGCCATGCTATGTTCAGCTTTCTGGGAGAGCCAGAGGACAGAAATGTGTTAATGTCAGTTTAGCAGCAGCTGACACAGATCTCTAAGTCATGGTAGAAAAAATAATGTGTATGGCGGTGTAATGTGATTGGGTGTGTTACAAATGAAAAAATGAAAAAACAATGCATTAAATTGCTTATTAAGGAACAATACAAGTACCCTCTCGTGTGATTGATAGTCTGTTGGAAATGATCCTCCTACAGTACAGGTGACGAAACTTCACACTGGTCTGTGGAGGCAACGTCGGTCGCAAACCACCTGCTCCATTTAATCAATTCCTGTATTTTTAATAGTATCGCCACATGTGTTTGGGTGATAGACATGAATGCACCCTGAGAGACACAGATCTTCTTAGGACTAGCTGTATGTAGTTTGGAGGTGTGTCGCAATGCAGTAGCAAAATCTTTGTCTTTCCTCCATGCAATCTTTGATGTGTAGTCTTACTAATTTTCCCAACAAGAAACATCACCGTAACTGCTCATACTATCTCTTCTACTACCTCATGTTGCAGGTGGAAGCTTTGTTTGGCGCTGGCCTTATACTCTGTACACGGTTGT
Source organism: Schistocerca piceifrons (assembly GCF_021461385.2). Taxonomy (NCBI): domain Eukaryota; kingdom Metazoa; phylum Arthropoda; class Insecta; order Orthoptera; family Acrididae; genus Schistocerca; species Schistocerca piceifrons. The sequence continues at coordinate 194,430,166 of NC_060141.1, forward strand.
CAAAGCTATGATACCATGTTCCTATTTCCACCGAGTGGCCAACAAGCTTCCCGGTCACATTAACTTAGCTCGTCCTGTTTTCCCATAGGATGCAGAAAGTCTCAGATATAGCGCTCTCTGACTTCCATACAGGTCTGACTTAAATTGGATGCAGTGGGACAGTCTAAAAAACAGCGATTGAGTTCTTGGTGTGTGGAATCCTTAGCAGATAGGTTCGAAAAAAGGTGACTCGTTTCGAGATACGAGAGTGGCACGAATATAATTCACCAGACGCTGTAACCATTAAAAGACATCTCTACAAGATACAACGCGAGTACGTGGTGGAGTGGATAGACTTGATTCCAAATTGCAGACAGCATTTCTACCTGAAAGTGTAACACTGTCAGCGACTCGTATGTGTGTCTGTAGACTCAAGACCGCTTTTTATGCAGGGTGACGGTAATATAGGCATAATGGTTGTGTTTTAACAGCGCAGTTCTTATGGGAAATGTGTGTTCTATGCTGTAGAATTCCTCTGTGGTTCGCTTCAAATGTCAGTTCTCAATAGTGTTCCTCGAAAGGAACATCGTCTTCCCTTCAGAGATTCCCAGTCGTCCTACCTGGTGAGTGTAATCCGACTACTGCAAAAAAAAAAAAAAAAAAATACTTGCCATGCAAACTGACTCTCATTTTCAGTTTAATTACTTAGCCTACCAAGTTTATATCAATGACGTGCCGCCTGGTGTTTGGAAGAGATGCCTAGGGTGCCACAAAATGATTTTTGAGAAGCATTTCTTTTTTTCCGTTGCGAAAATAACTTTTAACCCAAATTTCAGTCACCCACCTACACAGGACGAGATGGGCTCATATGGTTTGTTTCGTAAGCGCTATATGATATAGCATTTCATTGGTAAAAGGGGACCTGTCCTAGTGTACAAAACGGGCACACGTGCAGACTGAGAAAAAAACGTGACATTATCCGGGGTTGTTGGTGGGCGTGGTCGGGATCGGTGGTGGGCGGGGGATGGGCGTTTGCGGGCGGGGGTGGGTAGGGGAGGAAGTGATTAACTGACAGTTTAATTAATTTGCATATCAAATTGATATCAAAAGTGAAGTTGTGACCGCATATCCGTACAACTCACGTCTATCCGCTCGATATAATTTCAAACGAGACACGTCCGACCAGGCAACATATTGTCAGTCATCAAGAGTCCAAACGAGACACGTCCGACCAGGCAACATATTGTCAGTCATCAAGAGTCCAATGTCGATGTTGACTGGCCCAGGCGAGGCGTAAAGCTTTATGTCGTGCTGTCAACAAGGTTACACGAGTGGGCCTTCGGCTCTGAAAGCCCAAAGGTTTTAAATTTCGCTACTCCCAAGTACAGGGTCATTGCCCTAATCTAGGTTTCCACTTGCAATTAAAGTGACGCCTGTAACGTTCCCTGGCAAACTCACACATTAACAAACTGAAATTTATTTGTACCATATACGCCACTCTGAGCAATTTGTATATAATGTAATTATTTAACAAAAAATATTATTGAATTTTGTGTAAAAGACATTTGTTATTATTGTAATATTTTTTTGTAGTAATATTCTCTCTGTATTTAGGATGGTAATATTTCTATATTAAATATGTAATTGCGAAATGTGTCAATATCTGAGATAACAGACATAAATTCAGCCAGAGGGAAATAATGTCGTGAAATTACAAAGAAATGTTAATAGTCAGCAATACTATAAAAGCACAATGCACTATGTATTCTTTGGTCTTCCTCGTTTAGAGCTGAAAGCGGTAGGAAGCTGTATCGATGCATTTGGTGAATGGGTAGACGTCATTTGTCTGTATCTAGATTTAGCCGCCATTGAAGGAGAAATTACGAACTAATGTGAGTTGAATTATTGCTTGATCTAAATATATCAGAATTTATAAAAAGTGTGTATTATTAATGTAAATTAGCTTGCCCATGTCATCTATAATATTTCTTTAAAGAGTTTTCAGCATTTTTTTAGCGGTGTTGCTGGGCTGTGCCGCGACCGATCGATTTGCAGCGGCGGCACATTTAAAAAATCCAACAAACTAGATTCAGCCGAGATACGCTCTCCATCGTCGGCTGAGGTTTGGAGTGAGAGCAGCCCGACACAGAACAAAACATCGGAAACCTGTATCCTTAGGTATAATGACGGGGTACAGATGGGACATGAATTAATAACTGAACCATCCACGTGCATAAAGGAGCACAAAGACAAAGTACAAGCGATGATAGAGATCAAAATTAACAATATTGATGTGCAAGCAATCGTAGATACAGGTGCTACTGTCAGTGTCATGAGTATGGACTTATTCAGAGTACTGGGGAAAGAAAAGCGTATGCTGACTTTTCCCGTGAATAATTGTAAAGTCACTGGAGCCATAAGTGCACAGCGACAAATAATTAAACTCCAAGCGCGGGTAGAGATGTATTTAGGGGAAGAAGCCATAGCGTGCTCATTCCTGGTAGTAAAGGGTTTAAAGGTAGCCTGCATTTTGGGGGTAGATTTTTTGAGAGAAAGGGACGCAATAATCGACCTTTCTCGGGGAAAATTAAGTTTGATGAACGCTGGTAGGAGGATAGAATTGTCCATGCTCAGATCTGAAGAGGTACCTGTGCCTAATTGTAATACTATTAACATAAAATGTAGGAATCAGTGGATCCTACATTTAGACAATCATTGTCTAGGACAAAATCCCTATTATCCAGACGTACAAAGTGATCAATTAAAAGCAAATGTGGACGCACTTGTGAACAAAGTATCACAGTCCGAAAATTTGAATTCAATGCAACAGCAGGATTTGGTACACTTATTATCTAATTATGCAGATGTATTTTCAGAACGACCAGGAATTGTTAAGGGATATCAGTACAATATCGAGGTGAAACCTCACAAAACCTACTGTCAAAATGGCTCTGAGCACTATGGGACTCAACTGCTGTGGTCATAAGTCCCCTAGAACTTAGAACTACTTAAACCTAACTAACCTAAGGACAGCACACAACACCCAGCCATCACGAGGCAGAGAAAATCCCTGACCCCGCCGGGAATCGAACCCGGGAACCCAGGCGTGGGAAGCGAGAACACTACCGCACGACCACGAGATGCGGGCACAAAACCTACTGTCGAGCCTCATACTCCATTCCTTGGTCCAAGAAGGAAGTAGTAGCTAAAGATCCTTGAAACAGAATAGCAAGTGGCAATTGGTGTACAATGGACCTTTTAGAGTAGTAAGTGTGCCACATGAGTGTAGCTATCTCTTAACAGACCCCCACTCAGGGAGAGTACGGGGACTGTATCCGCGTAAGGATGTAAAAATATTCATACAATAAAAGACTAATAGTCCTATGAGGACACCATTCTTTTGTAAATAATGAACATTAATGATGTGTGATCTGTAGACATAATGTACTAGTGTAGAAGTATTTAGTTATAAGAATATGATTGACTTTCTCATGTGTGTATGAATATTTGCGTTATGTCTTCTTTTAATTTGTGTTATCTAAAACATGCTCTAAATGTCTGCACAGATAATCTGATTAGTGCAATTATTTGTAGTGTTAAGCTGTGACAGAGTTCAGTCAAGAGGAACATTTTAGTAATGATTAGTTAGTGTACTGCATAATTTTCTATATGTGTGTCAAAATTGAAATATTTCTTGGCACAATCTTTTCTATTATATATGTATGTATATATATATGTGTAGCTGTCAGATTGACAGATTCGAACCCAGAATAATATCGATAATATGAGGCCCTGAGAACTTTATTATCTAACCAATGTTATCAGAGAGAATAATGCACCCAGTAGTGACCCGAGGGCACCATGGGAGGCAAACTTATTGCAAATTTAAGTAACGCAAAGTTACGCACAGAGAAGCTTCAATTGAAGCATGTGCAGATTCAATCAGTAAAAAAAAAAAAAAAAAAAAAAAAAAAAAGGGAACTAGCCACATACAGTCCAAGTCAATTTTAACCTACAGAGACTACACTGTAGTTACGTAGGACCTTGATAGTAAAGTGTGGCATGATTTCAAAGGAGTTATTGAACAACATGCCTGAATCCGGCTGGAATGCACAAATAAAATCTACTCGAACACCAATATAGATGATTTTTGGGCAAACTAATACGAAATTTTAATATTTGTTACCATGTACGCAAATATCACACACCTTGGTAAAGAGTTACGAATGTGCTGTTACAAAAATTGCACAGCGGACATTGTAAATAAAAATAAAGGAACTTAAACAAAAGTGCAGTATTGTGTGGCAGAGACAGACAGTGACTGTTAAACCTGCAGCAATACGTCACGAAGTTGTTGTGTATAAGTAATAAAAAACTGTATTATCGCCGTGTGTGCAAGTGGACAAGGAACTAGCACGACACGAACAGTGAGCCGATAACGGACGGTGGACCAAGTTAGTGTCAAACTTTAATTCTTTGTGTGTCAAGGGACGCCAGAAAAGCGCATTGACTACAGAGATACATTTTGTCCTAAGGTGAAACTTGCGTGTGACTAATGACAAGTCATGACATGGTGGAAAAATATTGTGTGCCCATAAAACGTGTTACTGTGACAACGAAACATTGTGCAAACCAGACTAGTGAAGGCCTACTGAATAATAACTGCCAATAACTGTGTGCGTTCTTTCCCACAGCAGGAAAAATGCCCATAAGGATAGTACACTGTTTGTGAACTTGTTGCATGTTTGCTGGAGCACGGCAAGAAGACGTCACACGGGCGAGCTGATATCCAACGCGCATCCGGCTAAATCAGCCATGCAGCGGCCGCAGCAGCCCGTAGCAGACCAGACAGCCACGCCCCTCCGCGCCGTAGCTGTCAACACCGGGGGCGGTGACCTACACGGAGCCGACGCGCCGTGCCGAGCGCAGCTCAACAATCATTCCGCACCGCTCACCGACTACAGCATTGTTGTCATTTTCCAAAATATTTACACAAACTGCATAACATATCAATGACTCCATTTTTGATAAACATTGAACATTTATTATGTATACCTGTGAACTGATAAGAGAAAATGAACACTAACAAGTGTAGGAGATGGATTTGTGACACGTAGGTAGTGGGAACATTATAAAAAGTGATGCTGTGCTAAATGATTTAAAAAAACTAAGTGATATATTCTAGGACAAGTGACCTTGCGGTGTATCGTTGAACTGTATGTGACAGTGATATTATGTAACCGTTGGTGACAAACTGCTAAATTAATTCAAATGAATGACTGTTAAAGAAACAATATTAATCATGAACCAACTGGGATGGCTGGGCTCCGGCACAGTTTTGCCCAGGTTTCCTGTCTGCCTTCGCCCAAATGGGGGAGCCATGAACATGTTTAACCCTGGGACTGATTAAAAGAGCCATTCCATAAAAACACAGAATTGTAAAGAACGTTACTGGCACCATTGTGTCAAAGTATAGAAACTCTTTGCCAAATGCTGCCAGGGGGCAATGTAACGTTCCCTGGCAAACTCACACATTAACAAACTGAAATTTATTTGTACCATATACGCCAATCTGAGCAATTTGTATATAATGTAATTATTTAACAAAAAATATTATTGAATTTTGTGTAAAAGACATTTTTTATTATTGTAATATTTTTTTTGTAGTAATATTCTCTCTGTATTTAGGATGGTAATATTCCTATATTAAATATGTAATTGCGAAATGTGTCAATATCTGAGATAACAGACATAAATTCAGCCAGAGGGAAATAATGTCGTGAAATTACAAAGAAATGTTAATAGTCAGCAATACTATAAAAGCACAATGCACTATGTATTCTTTGGTCTTCCTCGTTTAGAGCTGAAAGCGGTAGGAAGCTGTATCGATGCATTTGGTGAATGGGTAGACGTCATTTGTCTGTATCTAGATTTAGCCGCCATTGAAGGAGAAATTACGAACTAATGTGAGTTGAATTATTGCTTGATCTAAATATATCAGAATTTATAAAAAGTGTGTATTATTAATGTAAATTAGCTTGCCCATGTCATCTATAATATTTCTTTAAAGAGTTTTCAGCATTTTTTTAGCGGTGTTGCTGGGCTGTGCCGCGACCGATCGATTTGCAGCGGCGGCACATTTAAAAAATCCAACAAACTAGATTCAGCCGAGATACGCTCTCCATCGTCGGCTGAGGTTTGGAGTGAGAGCAGCCCGACACAGAACAAAACATCGGAAACCTGTATCCTTAGGTATAATGACGGGGTACAGATGGGACATGAATTAATAACTGAACCATCCACGTGCATAAAGGAGCACAAAGACAAAGTACAAGCGATGATAGAGATCAAAATTAACAATATTGATGTGCAAGCAATCGTAGATACAGGTGCTACTGTCAGTGTCATGAGTATGGACTTATTCAGAGTACTGGGGAAAGAAAAGCGTATGCTGACTTTTCCCGTGAATAATTGTAAAGTCACTGGAGCCATAAGTGCACAGCGACAAATAATTAAACTCCAAGCGCGGGTAGAGATGTATTTAGGGGAAGAAGCCATAGCGTGCTCATTCCTGGTAGTAAAGGGTTTAAAGGTAGCCTGCATTTTGGGGGTAGATTTTTTGAGAGAAAGGGACGCAATAATCGACCTTTCTCGGGGAAAATTAAGTTTGATGAACGCTGGTAGGAGGATAGAATTGTCCATGCTCAGATCTGAAGAGGTACCTGTGCCTAATTGTAATACTATTAACATAAAATGTAGGAATCAGTGGATCCTACATTTAGACAATCATTGTCTAGGACAAAATCTCTATTATCCAGACGTACAAAGTGATCAATTAAAAGCAAATGTGGACGCACTTGTGAACAAAGTATCACAGTCCGAAAATTTGAATTCAATGCAACAGCAGGATTTGGTACACTTATTATCTAATTATGCAGATGTATTTTCAGAACGACCAGGAATTGTTAAGGGATATCAGTACAATATCGAGGTGAAACCTCACAAAACCTACTGTCAAAATGGCTCTGAGCACTATGGGACTCAACTGCTGTGGTCATAAGTCCCCTAGAACTTAGAACTACTTAAACCTAACTAACCTAAGGACAGCACACAACACCCAGCCATCACGAGGCAGAGAAAATCCCTGACCCCGCCGGGAATCGAACCCGGGAACCCAGGCGTGGGAAGCGAGAACACTACCGCACGACCACGAGATGCGGGCACAAAACCTACTGTCGAGCCTCATACTCCATTCCTTGGTCCAAGAAGGAAGTAGTAGCTAAAGATCCTTGAAACAGAATGGCAAGTGGCAATTGGTGTACAATGGACCTTTTAGAGTAGTAAGTGTGCCACATGAGTGTAGCTATCTCTTAACAGACCCCCACTCAGGGAGAGTACGGGGACTGTATCCGCGTAAGGATGTAAAAATATTCATACAATAAAAGACTAATAGTCCTATGAGGACACCATTCTTTTGTAAATAATGAACATTAATGATGTGTGATCTGTAGACATAATGTACTAGTGTAGAAGTATTTAGTTATAAGAATATGATTGACTTTCTCATGTGTGTATGAATATTTGCGTTATGTCTTCTTTTAATTTGTGTTATCTAAAACATGCTCTAAATGTCTGCACAGATAATCTGATTAGTGCAATTATTTGTAGTGTTAAGCTGTGACAGAGTTCAGTCAAGAGGAACATTTTAGTAATGATTAGTTAGTGTACTGCATAATTTTCTATATGTGTGTCAAAATTGAAATATTTCTTGGCACAATCTTTTCTATTATATATGTATGTATATATATATGTGTAGCTGTCAGATTGACAGATTCGAACCCAGAATAATATCGATAATATGAGGCCCTGAGAACTTTATTATCTAACCAATGTTATCAGAGAGAATAATGCACCCAGTAGTGACCCGAGGGCACCATGGGAGGCAAACTTATTGCAAATTTAAGTAACGCAAAGTTACGCACAGAGAAGCTTCAATTGAAGCATGTGCAGATTCAATCAGTAAAAAAAAAAAAAAAAAAAAAAAAAAGGGAACTAGCCACATACAGTCCAAGTCAATTTTAACCTACAGAGACTACACTGTAGTTACGTAGGACCTTGATAGTAAAGTGTGGCATGATTTCAAAGGAGTTATTGAACAACATGCCTGAATCCGGCTGGAATGCACAAATAAAATCTACTCGAACACCAATATAGATGATTTTTGGGCAAACTAATACGAAATTTTAATATTTGTTACCATGTACGCAAATATCACACACCTTGGTAAAGAGTTACGAATGTGCTGTTACAAAAATTGCACAGCGGACATTGTAAATAAAAATAAAGGAACTTAAACAAAAGTGCAGTATTGTGTGGCAGAGACAGACAGTGACTGTTAAACCTGCAGCAATACGTCACGAAGTTGTTGTGTATAAGTAATAAAAAACTGTATTATCGCCGTGTGTGCAAGTGGACAAGGAACTAGCACGACACGAACAGTGAGCCGATAACGGACGGTGGACCAAGTTAGTGTCAAACTTTAATTCTTTGTGTGTCAAGGGACGCCAGAAAAGCGCATTGACTACAGAGATACATTTTGTCCTAAGGTGAAACTTGCGTGTGACTAATGACAAGTCATGACATGGTGGAAAAATATTGTGTGCCCATAAAACGTGTTACTGTGACAACGAAACATTGTGCAAACCAGACTAGTGAAGGCCTACTGAATAATAACTGCCAATAACTGTGTGCGTTCTTTCCCACAGCAGGAAAAATGCCCATAAGGATAGTACACTGTTTGTGAACTTGTTGCATGTTTGCTGGAGCACTGCAAGAAGACGTCACACGGGCGAGCTGATATCCAACGCGCATCCGGCTAAATCAGCCATGCAGCGGCCGCAGCAGCCCGTAGCAGACCAGACAGCCACGCCCCTCCGCGCCGTAGCTGTCAACACCGGGGGCGGTGACCTACACGGAGCCGACGCGCCGTGCCGAGCGCAGCTCAACAATCATTCCGCACCGCTCACCGACTACAGCATTGTTGTCATTTTCCAAAATATTTACACAAACTGCATAACATATCAATGACTCCATTTTTGATAAACATTGAACATTTATTGTGTATACCTGTGAACTGATAAGAGAAAATGAACACTAACAAGTGTAGGAGATGGATTTGTGACACGTAGGTAGTGGGAACATTATAAAAAGTGATGCTGTGCTAAATGATTTAAAAAAACTAAGTGATATATTCTAGGACAAGTGACCTTGCGGTGTATCGTTGAACTGTATGTGACAGTGATATTATGTAACCGTTGGTGACAAACTGCTAAATTAATTCAAATGAATGACTGTTAAAGAAACAATATTAATCATGAACCAACTGGGATGGCTGGGCTCCGGCACAGTTTTGCCCAGGTTTCCTGTCTGCCTTCGCCCAAATGGGGGAGCCATGAACATGTTTAACCCTGGGACTGATTAAAAGAGCCATTCCATAAAAACACAGAATTGTAAAGAACGTTACTGGCACCATTGTGTCAAAGTATAGAAACTCTTTGCCAAATGCTGCCAGGGGGCAATGTAACGTTCCCTGGCAAACTCACACATTAACAAACTGAAATTTATTTGTACCATATACGCCAATCTGAGCAATTTGTATATAATGTAATTATTTAACAAAAAATATTATTGAATTTTGTGTAAAAGACATTTTTTATTATTGTAATATTTTTTTTGTAGTAATATTCTCTCTGTATTTAGGATGGTAATATTCCTATATTAAATATGTAATTGCGAAATGTGTCAATATCTGAGATAACAGACATAAATTCAGCCAGAGGGAAATAATGTCGTGAAATTACAAAGAAATGTTAATAGTCAGCAATACTATAAAAGCACAATGCACTATGTATTCTTTGGTCTTCCTCGTTTAGAGCTGAAAGCGGTAGGAAGCTGTATCGATGCATTTGGTGAATGGGTAGACGTCATTTGTCTGTATCTAGATTTAGCCGCCATTGAAGGAGAAATTACGAACTAATGTGAGTTGAATTATTGCTTGATCTAAATATATCAGAATTTATAAAAAGTGTGTATTATTAATGTAAATTAGCTTGCCCATGTCATCTATAATATTTCTTTAAAGAGTTTTCAGCATTTTTTTAGCGGTGTTGCTGGGCTGGGCTGTGCCGCGACCGATCGATTTGCAGCGGCGGCACATTTAAAAAATTGTTCCGCTAAAGGAAAAATCAACCAAACCCGTAAATCGGGAACAGATAGATAAACATTAACAGTGAACCAAGAGAATGTTCTTCTTTTACAGCGATCCAGAGACTGACTGAGATTTAAAAAAAAAATAGTTACACATTTGTGCATTCTTAGACGGATAGTTAACATTGAAATTTAACAATTTTGGTTCTTTCAAATAACTTTAATGTATAGCGAAGTAGGTTTGATCAGTGATAATTAAATGTCGGCTTGGTAATAATTAACCATTTTCTGCTAATAATGATAATCTTGTGTTCAAAAGCTAACGCCGGGAAAGAATTCAGTAAAAACATTTAACAAAAAATCCACTGCATTTAGAAAATGTGTGCCAAGGCCGAATGATGTGAAAAATTTAATTTTCAACCAAATATTCTTAATCAGTTAATATGAGTTCACGTAATTTTTAAATGTACGTAATTCTTTTGAAAGTGAAAATTTTTATTACCACACGTAAATAAGAGAGAGGTTCAACAACAAAGTTCGCACGCAAAGAAAGTAAGGTAAAGAAAATTAACTTAAAAGCAAATAAAATTCTTTAACGAAATTTACACAGCTATTACAGCGATTTCGTTAAACGCCATAGCTCGTCACGAATTGATTATACTGCAGTGGCGTTGTGAGCTCTTTTGCACACACAGTAGACTAAAATCTAATGGTACAGGTTTCGTTATGTCTTTTACTGGATAATATGACTTGTAATGACTCAATGTTTCGATGAATGATTGCCACGCTGACACTTGTTGATGGCCCAGCATTGAAATCTGCAGCAGTTTGCGGAAGGGTTGCACTTCTGTCATGTTGAATGATTCTCTTAAGTTGTCGTTGGTCCCGTTCTTGCAGGATCTTTCTCTGGCCGCAGCCGTGTCGGAGATTTGATGTTTTACCGGATTTCTTATATTGACGGTACACTCGTGAAATGGTAGTACGAGAAAATCCTCGCTTCTTCGCTACCTCGGAGATGCTGTGTCCCATCGCTCATTTAAATCTTATTACCCTGCCATTGTAGCAGCAGTAACCGATCTAACAACTGCGCCAGACACTTGTTGTCTCATGTAGGCGTTGCCAACAGCAGCGCTATTATTTCGCCTGCTTACGCGTATGTACTCGTATCTCTGTATTTGAATACGTATTCCTATACCAGTTTCTTTGGCGCTTCAGTGTATATTCCTTTAGCATAAATTATGTTGGTACCTTTGCTAATTCTGACTGTTGTTATTATAAAATCTTCAGGGAAGTGGATGAATCCTACTATATCAGTAGTCTAAAAATAAAAATCGGCTATATGAGACCGTCATAGCAGCAAATATAGCATCTACAACTATTTTCCGCAAACTGCCTTACGGTTGGTGGGGGGCATTACCTCTGAAGAACCAGTATCCATTCTCCACTTTCCTCTTTCATTTGCGAATTGTGCATGGATAGAATGATTGTTAGTAAGTCTCCGGGTAAGCAACAATATCCGTGATGTTCCCGTCGTGTTCGTTTCACGAGACGTAGTCTGTGTTGGAGGACTCGGTATCTAGGAATCAATGTGTTGTTCGACGTTCCCTGGACTGTAAACTCAAGGAATTTCAATAGCAAACCTCGCCTTGAAGCTCAACAAACTCGCGTGGAAGACGTTACAAGAGAGGCGTTGTACATCTCCATAATGTTCTCACTCATACTAAACCATCCCGTGATGAAGCGTGCTGGCCTTCATTGAATCTTCTCTATTTCGTCTACTTTTTAAGGATCCCAAACTGATGAACGCTACTCAATAATCGTTCGAAAGGGTGCTCTAAGCCACTTGTTTCATGAATGAATAACATTTCCTAAAGATTCACCCTGTGAATCTCGGCCTGGCATCTGATTTTTTTTCTACAATGAATTTTGCCACCATTTCACGCTGACGCTACGGATGGTTACTCCTAGATACTTTAAGGTTTCTCCCAAATCCAGTAATTTAAAAATGGGGCATCAGACCTTAATATTAAAATAAATAAATCCTAACATCCAAAAACATATTATTTGAAAACAGTAAACTATTCATGAAAAGGTAATTTGGAGTCCAACTTTACTTGCGTACGAAATAAGGACATTGGAGAAGAAAAGTGAAACTATTAGAAGGCTTTGAAATGTTACAGGGCACTGTTGAAGATCAGATAGGGTGATATAGTAAGGAATGAAGGGGTCCTGGAAAGAGTCAACCAAAAGAAATGCCTAACAAAAGATGAATAGAAAAACGAAGATGGTTGGGCACATATGACGACAGGAGTTGTTGCTCAAAAACTGTAGTTAAGGAATGGTCTCAGCATCACCATCAGGTGCTCGTTTAATAATAATAAATTGTTTCGTATGATTAAAGATGCCGATAGTGCGTATGAAAGTGTAGTGACACAAAATGATGTGTAATTAGTAGAAGGGCAAGAGATAATGACAACATTCCGTCCAAATGCTGTGTGTGAATATAAGAACTTGAAAGACGGCATTTTGGAACGGGTGCTTTTCATGCATCGTAGAATTCATCTACGCTCGGCGTAAGTCACCTGTATGATCATATTTAGTCACCTGTCGCCTCTTTCTGCTAGAGGCCAAATCGAGAAATTACGAGCGTATGTTGACACGAATGGAGAGTTCTGAGTGGCTTCAGCCAGTGGGAATGTTAGGTGGCAGAAATCTGTTCTGTTCCATTACGTTATGGCGGAGAAACAACCAGCACGCTATAGCAAACATTTTTGCAGATCTTCACCGAGCGGGATTAGCCGAGCGGTCTAACGCTGCAGTCATAGACTGTGCGGCTGGTCCCGGCTGAGGTTCGAGTCCTCCCTCGGGCATGGGTGTGGTGTTTGTCCTTAGGATAATTTAGGTTAAGTAGTGTGTAAGCTTAGGGACTGATGACCTTAGCAGTTAAGTCCCAAAGATTTCACACACATTTGAACATTTTTTTGCAGATCTTCGTCTAGACCGAATTAAACGCATTCGACCAGCAAACATCGATAGTGAGAATGTAGCAAGCTGCAAGCATTTCGGTAGCTTCCATATGATTGGGAGCCATGAGAGAAGCCAGGGTAGGTAAAATCGTGCCCTTTTCGTGCGTCAGTTTCGGTGCAGATTTCATATGCAGGATATCGTGCGTTTGTTCACATTTCTATTGATTCAGAACATGTGGTCATCTGACTCCGCCCCGTGTTAGGCATCTGTAAATTGAAGTGACTTAATAGTATCTTCTACTATCCACTACGAAGTTTTCAGGCGATGTACGATTCTAAGACGCTGCTCAGAAGGAATGTACGATACTCCTATTCGGAATTTATTCATCGTCACCGCTGCAAAGTTATATAATTAATCTACTGTGAAATTATACTGTATATCACGATTTCACTGATTCACGCCTTTTTCTGGTATTACCAATTTCAGCCATGTGCATTTTCATCCCTGTTAGAACTCTTTTACTTTCAGGGGATGGTGTGATTCTTGTAATTGTGTTGTTCTCATTTCAGGGTTAGATTGCGCATGTGTTACCTATTAATCTTAATTCGTTTTATATCAGTTTTTCAGCAAACAACCTAAGTTGGCGCTGATGCACTTAGTCCGAGATTTCCTGCTGCTGAGACTAGGTAACAGAAAATCATTACTTTCACCACTGATGCGAAATGTTCGGGGGTTATTAGGAAAGGAATTCGAAAGTAGGGCAGAGATCGTGTGGGTGCCGAAAGCGATACTAGGGGAAGGAACGGAAAAAAGTATTAAGAGAGAATATGGGCTAGGTAGTAGGAATGAGAGATGAATAAGTAAGTTTTGCAATCAATTTCAGCTAGTAATAGCGAAAACACTGTTCAAAAATCACGAGAGGAGGAGTTACACTTGGAAACAGGCTGGGTACACGGAAAGATACCAGCTGGATTAAATGGTGGCAACACAGAAATTCTGAAATCAGATATTGGATTGTTAGGCTTTTCCAGAAGCAGGTATAGTCTCGGATCACAATTTAATAATGATGAAGAGTAGAATGAAGTTTGAGGTTGGTCAGGAAGAATCAATACGTATGGAAGTGGAAACTAAAGTAATGAGGAATGCTGAGGTTCGTTTGAACTTTTTGAAGCTAGTGATACTTCAGTAATAAGCACCATAGTATGAAGTTTAGTTGAAGATGAATAAACACCTCTAAAAAGGGCAATCAAAGAAACTGTAATGTCAGCCATAGGTACAAGAACGTAACACCGAAGAAACACTTCAGTTTGTCGAGGAAAGAAGGAAGTAAAAAAATGCTCATGGAAAGACAGGAATACACCAGTGTATGTCACTTAGGAACGAAATAAATATGAAACGCAGAAACCAACTGTAGGAAAAATGTGAAGGAATCGAAAAAGACATGATAACCGGAAGGACTAATTTATCACATACAGAAATCAGAACAACATTCTATAAAGTTAAAAGCAAGGGTGGTAACATGAAGAGTGCAAAGGGAATTCCTCTGTTAAGCGCAGAAGAAAGAACGAATAATTATGTGTAGAGAGTACAATGAAGGGCTCTACGAGGGGAAGGACTTGTCTGATGACGTGGCTGTGGGATAAATGGCAGTCGATACGGATATTAGAGTCAGTGTTTTATAGAGCTCTGGAAGACCTGCGATCAAATAAGGCAAATGGGATAGACAACATTCCATCGGAATTTCTGAAATCACTGAAGAATGTGGCAAGCTAGCTACTATTCAAGTTGGTGTGTAGAATCTATGAGTCAGGAGCCGTATCATGAGACTTTCAGAAAAATATTATCCACACTGTCCTAAAGGTGGCAAGAGTAGAATAGTGCGACAACTAGCGTACAATCAGCCTAACGGCTCATGCATCAAAATTGCTGACAAGAACAATGCACAGAAGAATAGAAAGAAAGTCGAGTAATGGCGAGATGACGATCACTTCGGCTTTCTGAAAGGTAAGGGCACCAGAGATGCAGTTCTGAAGTTACGATATTAATGGAAGCAACACTGAAGAAAAGTCGAGAAAATTGATAGGATCTGTTAACCAATTTAAGATTGTGCAAGGTGTTCGAAATTCTGCAAAAGGTAAGGCTGTAAGGAAAGAAGGACAATATACATTATGCACATGAACCAAGCGAGAACAGTAAAAATGGAAGACCAAGGAAGAAGTGCTCGGATTAAAAAGGGTGTAAGACAGGGATATAGTCTTTCGTTCCTACTGTTCAACCTATGCATCGAAGAAGCAATGATGGAGATAAGAGAACAGTTCAAGAATAGGATTAAAATTCGAGGTGAAAAGGTATCATTGGTACTCTCAGAGAAAGTGAAAAAGAATTGCAGGATCTGTTGAATAGACTGAAAGTGCAAGATATAGACTGAGAGTAAACCTAAGAAATACGAAAGTAGTGAGAAGCAGCAGAATTGAGATAAGCGATAAACTTGGTGAATAGCACGAAACGAACAGAGCAAGGAAAACATAAAAAGCAGACTAGCACAGAAAAGAAACGGCATTCTTGGCCAAGAGTAGTCTACTAGCATCAAATATCAGCCTTAACCTGAAGAAGAAATTTCAGGGAACATATGTCTGGAGCATGGTACTGCATGACAGTGAACCATGGACTGTGGGACAACCGGAAAAGAAGAGAATCGATGCGTTGAGGATGAGGTGATATACAAGGATGTAGAAAATAAGATGGACTGATAAAGAAAGAAGAGGCTTTCCGATGAGTCGCCGAAGAAAGGAACGTGTGGAAAACATTGACAAGAAGAACAGACAGCAAAATAAGACATGTGTTAAGACGCCAATGAATAATTTCCATGGTGGTAGAGATAGCGGTAGTTGGAAAAACTATAGAAGAAGACAGAGGTTGAAATACAGCAAACAAACAATTGAAGACGTAGGGAGAAAGTATCACTCTGAGAGGAAAAGCTTGGCACAAGACAGGAATTCATAGTGGGCCACATCAAACCACTCAGAAAGCTGATGACGCAAAAAAAAGAACAAAATGGCGATTGGGCACTGTACTAGACTCAAGCAGTTCAGTGAAAACACTAGTTAACACTCGTGAATGCATTCCTCTCCGATTAGAAAATCGTTTGCCGTATTTTCTACAACAGAAGCAGTAGCGTTTCCAAATGCCATACCGGGGTTCTCTCTATTTGTAATCACGTGTGTCAAGCTTACACAGTAACATTGGTCGACAGATCACACTCACTGATGAAAAATTCAGTTGTGTAAACTTAAGCACAACTTCAAAACTTGAACATCGGAACAAAATCATAATCAGTAAATAAATACACATAGACTACAATCCCAACATGCGAAATGAAAACTTAATCCTGCAACCTGCTGTATCACTGAAACCGATAGAAATTGGAGACACGTAGAATGGAATATTTTATTCAAATTAGTCTGTACTTCTACTTCCTAAAATATTAACTTTTCGTCCTGACATTCCCTTTTATGTCATTTCAACATTTATTGAATTATTTGGTCATCTGGATATGCCTGACAAAGCTATAACATTTCTGCAGCTGCCAGAAACGAATTATTGCACATTAAAACCTTGAATACACAGTATTTACGTTCCACGTTATTTATTTAATTGCTTGTTATGATCCTCCTACTGGCTTCCTAGGCCATCATCAGATGTCTTAATGCTACACATTGCTTCAGCGGGACTTCGTAGCTGTATAAAGAGAGTTTTTCAAAGATATTTGACTTTTAGAACTATATATCGATACAAAAACACAGCCATACAGGTCTACCCAAAAAAGCTCAGAACAAATAAATCTAGCATTAAATTGTACTCAAAGACTGGAAACATAGGAATGTATAAGTCAAAAACGTTGTAGCAGTGATTAATGACGCAGATTACTATGCCATGAGAGTCGTGTGAAGTTAGCACCCCTTATTCGAGAAATTTACATTTTTTTCACAGTTCTTGTTAGATGAGCCATAGTTCTAGAGTTCTTTGCACAAAATTTCAATAGTTCTGCAAAATGTAACGAAGAAAACAACAATACTCGAAAAAATTTTCGTATCGAAAACAATCTTTGGCAATTCCGCAAAATGTAAATAAGTACAAGGGTTCTGAGCACAGTTCTGAACAGAACTCCAAGAGTTCTTTAGAAAATCCAAGTAACATTTTTTTGTGGAGCTAATAGTTTACGAGATAATTGCAATTTAAGGAGAAAATCTTTCCACTTACTGTGAAGTTGGCACCCTTTTTTTCAGAAATGTATACTTTTTTCAGAGTTCTTGATAGATATGCCATAGTTCTAGAGTTCTTTGTACAAAATTTCAATAGTTCTGCAGAATTTGGCGAGGAAAACAATATTCGAAAAAATTTTCGTATCGAAAACTTTCTTCGTCAATTTTCGCAAATTGTAAATAAGTACAACAGTTCTGAGCACAGTTCTGAACAGAACTCCAAGAGTTCTATAGAAAACCCAAGTAACATTTCTTTGTGCAGCTAATAGCTTACGAGATAATTGCAATTTAAGGAGAAAATCTTTTCACTTACTGTGAAGTTGGCACCCTTTTTTTTAGAAATATTTACTTTTTTCAGAGTTCTTGATAGATATGCCATAGTTCTAGAGTTCTTTGTACAAAATTTCAATAGTTCTGCAGAATTTGACGAGGAAAACATTATTCGAAAAAATTTTCGTATCGAAAACATTCTTCGTCAATTTTCGCAAATTGTAAATAAGTACAACAGTTCTGTGCACAGTTCTGAACAGAACCCCAAGAGCTCTATCGAAAATCCTAATAACATTTTTCTATGGCGATAATAGTTTGTGATAAATTGATTTAATGTGGGACACACTTTCGCTACGGAAAAATTAAATATATTCGTACAACAGTTCTGAAGACAGTTCTGGACACCACGTGAAGAGTTCTATCGAAATTCCTAGTAGAATTTTTTTGTGCAGATAATAGTTTAAGAGGTAATTGCAACTTAATTAAGAACCCCATAAGAGCTCCTACTATGAAGCTGGCGCCCTTTTTTTTCAGAAATATATATTTTTTCAGAGTTCTTGATAGATAAGTCATAGTTCTGGAGTTCTCTGTACAAAATTTCAATAGTTCTGCAGAATTTAGCGAAAAAAACAACATTGTATAACATAGCTGATTCAGGAACCCTTTCCTTCTGATACAATTCTTACTGTTGCCACAATAAATCACTTGTGCATAGATTCCAACTGTACTGATCATTACAAAAATATATCCATTGACCAGCGGCGCACATTTCTTGCAGCGTTGTACAAAGCATTCGGCTTATCCGCTGTGAAAATACCGCACTTAACGCTATTGTAAAATTTACGGTGGATGGCTTCCGCTTATCTAAAATGTCAGCATCTATCGAATTATCTTCATGCAAACGTGATGCCTGAATCACTCACTTCCTCTTTTTAGGTTTGGAGGAAACTAGAGTTCAGTCTTGTGGAAGCCAAAAAAGGAAATGCGGGCAGCCCTTCTTTTACTGATAGCAAACTCTAGAGAAATCTCCACGCTTGTCTTTCTTCATCATGCCAACAAAAGAAAAATTCTCCCTTCATAGCTCTTTTATCATTCCAGTATTAGTAAACCAGTTGTCCGCTTTCACATTTCGACCTGACTGATATATAGGTTTACACAGTCACAGAACAACATCAAAATGTTTATTGCTCAGTTGGTAAATCCTTCTGGTTGCAACACAGCGTACATTTCCAAATTGTACAGGTAAAATACTTAAGAATCCACACTTATGAATCCATACTCGTTTGTTTTGATTGATACATATTGGCGAAAACTGTACCTTCCACAGAATCCTTCCAGCTTCTTGTGTACTATAACATTTTCTCCAAGGGTGTATAAGATTTGTGGTAGTTGCGTACAAACACAGTAAATATTTCGCGAATAGCTGTTAGCTTGTCTAATTGTCTCCTTTCATCACGAATAGCGCGACTGTAAAATCTAAGGCTCTCCAGAATAAATTTGAAACGTTTTATGTTCATTTGCGAGGTGTAATTTTTCAATGCCATCACCATCAGTTCCACACAGATCTTCCAGGCTTTATCTGTTACTTTTGTTAACAACAATTAAAAACAAGAGACTGATGAAGGCTTTCAATTCAATATCATCTATTGATTTTACCCCTCTCTCACGCTGAAATGAGGCTTTGATGCTCTCAAAATTCTGATTGGAATACAAAACTACAATAGACAAATATTGTTATCTATGAGGTAATTACAGCATCACAAATGCTGCTTTGGCTGCACCTATTGGTACAGGTAAATTTCGAATAATATTATGCTCTTCGAACAATATGCTTTGGATTTCTTCAACATTGTCTAGTACTTCCCACTTAAAATAATAAAATTCCTATAAAATAACGCAACCAGGCGCAGTGTATTAAATGATATTTGACGTTCAGACAGCGGACACTGACGATTAAACAGTTCAAACAGAATTTAAGTGCAGTTACATTCTGGATTAGCTTTGTACTACTTACTACGTTGATAAACAAATTAATTAATCGCTGAAATGAAATACGAAAGGGCACAGTGGATAAAAACGAGCAATCGGCTCATATCTCATCAAGAGAGCATTAGCGTCGATACTGAATCATACAACAATGAAAGGCATACATGAAGTGTATATTTTTAGAATCAGAAAGAACTAGATGAATTTTATTACGTAAAACAGTAATTGTTTTGAGCTCTCATGACATCCAGGACCCAATAACAGCTAAAAATATGCCCAGGACCCTCATGTATGAAAGTTATGTGGCAACATCACCAGACGCTAGAATACATAAAAACATGTGCTGTGTGTAACGAATAAATTTGAAATTGCTGTCGTTAATATTGTTGCAAACATTTGTTCTAGTTAGAAAGGAAGTGTGGAAGTTTGATGAGTTACACTACAGCGAGAATTAAAAGTCTTTACAATGTATAGAAATGTAAGTATATTTACTGAATATATTGTACAAACGAACTAAGTAGTATGTTTAAATCCTAATTCAATACATGACTGATAGAGGTGTTATTATGTTGAGGGGATACGGTATTAAAGTTAAAAAGATGTTCGAAATTTGTTAATAAGAACCTCGTTTATTTGGTCCTCAGTAATCCGGATTTCCGGTTTATCCGGATTCATATTTTGTGTCCCTTGGTATTTTTCTCTTTTTTTGTTATAACACGAAGATGTGTAGTCGGTGAGGTACATAGGCTGCTTATCACTAGGCCGGTAATTTAGTTTAGTACTGAGTGATAAGGAACTCGGAGTGTGTGAATGACATTGTTTCTCAAGTATTGTACATTAATATAACGGTGTATTGATGCCCATCAAGTAAGTTGCATAGTAACCACGCCAACAGCACTCTACCATAGCTCATTGTACCTCTGGTGCGATTCTCGACAGGTGTGACACCATCTGGTTAATGGCGCGTGTGAATGTATCTGCTCTCTCAGCCATCTGTTTGTTTTGCACTGACGAGCCTTCTCTCCTTGAATCATCTAAGTGTGCACATCCCACGCATCGACCTGCAGTTACTACAGTCAGTCTTAAGAAGGTGTACTGGCATTTGTATAGTGCTGAACATTTAGACTTTTTGTAATTAGTAGAATATACATCCGGGTTTTCGATTTTCGGTTTTCCAAAATAAAAGTGAGAATTTACGATCGTCCTCATAGCTGTACTTCCAGCAGTACTTCATCTCCTGCGTTCCCAATTTCGTAGAAGTTGTCCTACGAAAATTGCAGAAGAAGTACTCCTGGACGAAAGGATATTGTGACGATATTCCTTCGTCATAGCCTGGGGTTAGAGACCCGGTCCGGCACACAGTTTTTATCTGCCAGTAAGTTTCACATCGGCGCACACCCACTGCAGATCTACACTCCTGGAAATGGAAAAAAGAACACATTGACACCGGTGTGTCAGACCCACCATACTTGCTCCGGACACTGCGAGAGGGCTGTACAAGTAATGATCACACGCACGGCACAGCGGACACACCAGGAACCGCGGTGTTGGCCGTCGAATGGCGCTAGCTGCGCAGCATTTGTGCACCGCCGCCGTCAGTGTCAGCCAGCTTGCCGTGGCATACGGAGCTCCATCGCAGTCTTTAACACTGGTAGCATGCCGCGACAGCGTGGACGTGAACCGTATGTGCAGTTGACGGACTTTAAGCGAGGGCGTATAGTGGGCATGCGGGAGGCCGGGTGGACGTACCGCCGAATTGCTCAACACGTGGGGCGTGAGGTCTCCACAGTACATCGATGTTGTCGCCAGTGGTCGGCGGAAGGTGCACGTGCCCGTCGACCTGGGACCGGACCGCAGCGACGCACGGATGCACGCCAAGACCGTAGGATCCTACGCAGTGCCGTAGGGGACCGCACCGCCACTTCCCAGCAAATTAGGGACACTGTTGCTCCTGGGGTATCGGCGAGGACCATTCGCAACCGTCTCCATGAAGCTGGGCTACGGTCCCGCACACCGTTAGGCCGTCTTCCGCTCACGCCCCAACATCGTGCAGCCCGCCTCCAGTGGTGTCGCGACAGGCGTGAATGGAGGGACGAATGGAGACGTGTCGTCTTCAGCGATGAGAGTCGCTTCTGCCTTGGTGCCAATGATGGTCGTATGCGTGTTTGGCGCCGTGCAGGTGAGCGCCACAATCAGGACTGCATACGACCGAGGCACACAGGGCCAACACCCGGCATCATGGTGTGGGGAGCGACCTCCTACACTGGCCGTACACCACTGGTGATCGTCGAGGGGACACTGAATAGTGCACGGTACATCCAAACCGTCATCGAACCCACCGTTCTACCATTCCTAGACCGGTAAGGGAACTTGCTGTTCCAACAGGACAATGCACGTCTGCATGTATCCCGTGCCACCCAACGTGCTCTAGAAGGTGTAAGTCAACTACCCTGGCCAGCAAGATCTCCGGATCTGTCCCCCATTGAGCATGTTTGGGACTGGATGAAGCGTCGTCTCACGCGGTCTGCACGTCCAGCACGAACGCTGGTCCAACTGAGGCTCCAGGTGGAAATGGCATGGCAAGCCGTTCCACAGGACTACATCCAGCATCTCTACGATCGTCTCCATGGGAGAATAGCAGCCTGCATTGCTGCGAAAGGTGGATATACACTGTACTAGTGCCGACATTGTGCATGCTCTGTTGCCTGTGTCTATGTGCCTGTGGTTCTGTCAGTGTGATCATGTGATGTATCTGACCCCAGGAATGTGTCAATAAAGTTTCCCCTTCCTGGGACAATGAATTCACGATGTTCTTATTTCAGTTTCCAGGAGTGTATTTCATAATCTACTGGCACCATAAAAATGTTATGAGGGCTTTTAAAAAAACTCTTTCGGAGCTATCCAGAACTGTCAGCAAAAGGGTTGTACCAATTTATTATAATGTAGACCAAGTGGGTCTCTCGAAAATGCTATTATCTCATTAACTGTTATCCCCACAAAAAATGTTATTACAGTTGTCGGTAGAACTCTTAGGGTCGTATTAAGAAATGCCATCAGACCTTTTGTACGAATTTATTACTTTTACATGACAAAAGTGAGTCCCACATTAATTATCTCATATGTCATCGTCACAAATAATGTTATTATAATGTTTCATATCAGCGCACACTCCGCTGCAGAGTGAAAATCGCATTCTGGAATTTTATTATAGTTTTTGGTAGAACTCTGTGGGTGATATTCAGAACTGTCATCAGAACTATTCTACGAATTTTCCTATAGTAGAGAAAGTGAGTATCAGATTAAAACAATTATTGTATAAACTATTATCGCCACAAAAATTTTCTTATCATTTTCAATGTAACTCTTCCGGTGCTATCCAGAACTGCCAACAGAACTGTTATACAAATTTATTTTTTCCAAACTGACAAATAATTTTTTACCATACCAAAATTTTGGCGAGTTATTGTTTTCTTCCCGAAATTCTGCAGAACTATTCGTGTTTTGAGCAGGGAAATCTAGAACTATTGCATATATATCAAAAACTATGAAAAAATGTATATTTATCGTAAAAGGGGTTCAAACTTCACGGGAAATGCTCATAAGCATTCCTTAATAAAGGCAGTTACTACGGAAACAATTACCTGCACAGAATATGTTACTAGTATTTTCGATAGAACTCTTACAATGCTATCCAGAGCTGGCATCAGAACATGCGAACAGACATAACTTTTTTTTTGAGTAAGTGTGCCCCACAATTAATCAATTACCATACAAACTATTATAACCAAAAAAAATGTTATTATGATTATCGATAGAAGTCTTGAGGTGTTAACCAGAACTGTTCATCAAAACTGTTGAACGAATTTACTTTTTCTGTGGAGAAAGTGTGTCTAACATCAAAGCAGTTACCGTATAAACTATCATCGCCACAAAAAGATATTATTAGGATTTTCGATAGAGCTCTTGGTGTTCTGTTCAGAACTGTTGTACGAATTTACTTTTTGCAAAAATTGACAAAGAATGTATTCGATACGAAAATTTTTTCGAGTATTGTTGTTTTTTTCGCTAAATTCTGCAGGACTATTCAAATTTTTTAAAAATAACTGTAGAACTGTGACATTTCTATCAAGAACTCCGACAAAATATATATTTCTGTAGAAAAGGATTCCAACCTCACAGTAAGTGAAGAGGTTCTCTCCTTAAATTGCAATTATCTCGTAACGTGTTAGCTGCACAAAAAATTGTATTTAGGATATTCGATAGAACTATTGGGGTTCTGTTCAGAACTGCCCTCAGAACTGTTGTCCGAAATTACTTTTTGCAAAAATTAATAACGAATGTTTGCAATACGAAATTTTTTTCGAGTATTGTTGTTTCCTTCGTTAAATTCTGCAGAAATATTCAAATTTTGTACAAAGAACTCTAGAACTATGCCATATCTATCAAGAACTCTGAATATACATATATATATATATATATATATATATATATATATATATATATATATATATATGTATTCCGAAAAAAATGGTGCCAACTTCACAGTAAGTGAAAAGATTTTCTCATTAATACGCAATTATCTCGTAAAATATTAGCTGCAGTAAAAAATGTTACTTGGATTTTCGAAAGAATTTTTGGAGCTCTGTTCAGAACTGTGCTCAGAACTCTTGTACTTATTTACATTTTGCGGAAATTGTCAAAGAATGTTTTCGATACGAAAATTTTTCGAGTATTGTTGTTTTCTTCGCTAAATTCCGCAGAACTATTGAAATTTTGTACAGAGAACTCTAGAACTATGACTTATCTATCAAGAACTCAGAAAAAAATATACATTTCTGAAAAAAAGGGTGCCAGCTTCACAGTAGGGGCTCTTATGGGGTTCTTAATTAAGTTGCAATTACCTCTTAAACTATTACCTGCACAAAAAAATTCCACTAGGATTTTCGATAGAACTCTTCACGTGGTGTCCAGAACTGTCATCACAACTGTTGTACGAATATATTTATATTTTCCGTAGAGAAAGTGTGTCCCATATTAAATCAATTTATCTCAAACCATTATCGCCATAGAAAAATGTTGTTGGTATTTTCGATAGAGCTCTTGGGGTTCTGTTCAGAACTGTTGTACAAGTTTAATTTTTGCGAAAATTGACAAAAAATGTTTTCGATACGGAGATTTTTTCGAATATTGTTGTTTTCTTCGCTAAATTCTGGAGAACTATTGAAATTTTGTTCAAAGAACTCTAGAACTATGCCATATCTATCAAGAACTCTGAAAAAAATATATATTTCTGAAAAAAAGGGTGCCAACTTCACAGTAAGTGAAAAGAGTTTCTCATTAAAATGCAATTATCTCGTAAACTATTAGCTGCACAAAAAAATGTTATTTGGATTTTCGAAAGAACTCTTGGAGCTCTGTTCGGAACTGTGCTCAGAACTCTTGTACTTATTTACATTTTGCGGAAATTGCCAAAGAATGTTTTCGATACGAAAATTTTTTCGAGTATTGTTGTTTTCTTCCTTTAATTCTGCAGAACTATTGAAATTTTGTACAAAGAACTCTAGAACTATGCTACATCTATCAAGAACTGTGAAAAAAATGTATATTTCTTGAAGAAGGGGTGCTAACTTCACACGACTTGCCATGAGCATATGGACAAACTACTGAAAGCGATGAGCAGGCCGAAATAAAAGTGGGTAACAAGCATAATATCTGCTGGTAAAACAAAAAAAAATTATCTGGCTGCTGTTACTTTAGCAACTGTGAATAATGAGACTGTTTGTTCATTAATGACTAAATCAGGATTCTTTGATTGGTGTTTGTGATTTCCATAATTTCGAATAATGTTAGTTCTCTGCCTTTAATTTCTCTAGGGAGAACATCACATTTAATATCATAAGAATTACACTGATTCAGAGCATGTTTAGCAAAGGTGGGAACTTTCTTTTTGAGTCTACAATTACTTTCATGCTCAGTCTAGCTGTTACAGACCTGCCTGAATGAATTCTGCTGTTGCTTTCCAATGACAATGGTAAGGTCTCAAAATTCTATAGTCTTCTCCCAGCTCCACTGTAAACATTATTTTACTGTGGTGTGCATTCACGTGTTAAAGGAATCCATTTAATTGTTTTGTGGCATCTGTTCACAAGCACGATACATCTGCCATATACCTAAACCACTACCACATTTTAGAACTTAGCGGCTCTTTATTTAAAAATGTTTGTTGAAAATTAAACATAAATATTTGAGCTAATAAGGGACTGAAAGAGTATAATACAATTCTACAATCAGTCATCTAAATTTATAAAAAATATCGCCTTTACATTTTATCGTAACATAACTGTGATATGCGAAGACTATTTGTAAAGTGTGATATATGTGATGCTAGTGTCCCTTGCCAATGTATGTTAGTAACTTATGTAAAGAAATATCTGAATTGTATTATTTATTAAACAACAGTTTCTCATGGATTAATGAACTGAAATACCCGTTTAAACAGTTTTATATATTTGTGGAAGTTGACATTTGTATAAAATGGAACACGCAGAGGGAAATGTGTAGGATATGTGTTATGTAAGAGATGGAGTGCTTTTGTACTGTAGGAAAGTTACTTTGGAAAGTGTAAAGGGTGGCTTGCCTTTTTGGCGCGCTAGCTGTAGAGCGAGCGGGAACGAGAGGACACAGTCTGCATGCAGCAGTGAAAGATGCAACACTCAGACTGAGCAGGCGATACCTTGCCTGGAAATTGTTGCACAGCAGCCTCGGATAACGACTGCTAAATTATTACGGCTTTGGTAGAAGTTGTTGAGCTATGCTATGGACGTGAAAACGACGCCAAGAAGAATTCATTATTCCACACTTCCAAAAATTTGTACGCCATATCATGGGTAGTGTCGCCGCCATTACTACCCGCCACTCCTAATGCCTGCAGCCAAAAGGTTACGTACTTTATAACTACAATTGTAGAAGTCTGAGCCATTAATTCAATAATTTAGGTTTTTTAATATAATTATTGTATTAAACAGAAAATTTGTTTCACCCTGTTCTTTTGTTTCTAATCATTCACATACATAGCATCCTTTGCTGGTGTTTGATTATTCTGTGTAAACATTTGAAGTGATATATTCAGTATCTACAAGCACTAATTTTCACCTTTGAATATATGCTTGAAAATAATTATGGTGCACTAAATTTTAAAGTGAAGGTAAAAGTACTGTATGATTTACATAATAGAAGTGCTTAAGTGAAATCTTGCTTAAGTACTGAAGTAGATGTTTTCAGACAAATTTAACAATTTTAATATTGTTACCCTCTTTGTGGCAATAAGTAAAGTGAAAGTGAGTAAGTTTTAAGAAAAGGAAAGATAAAATTCTTTCAGTTACAAATGTAATTTAGTAAAGTACAAAGAGTTATAAAAAGAAAATTGCTTATGTGTCTCATTTACACTGAAGCAGGATTGCATAAAAATACTGAGTGACAATCTAGTGTGACCACACCCCTACCTTTGGCTTTTGACAAATTATTTTTAGGAAAAATAGAAACAAAGTGTCTTAATAAATATAAATGTGTATATTATGCAAGGTTGGCAGTCCTGGCAGATACCGCACACGCTTGAATATTGAGCTCGTCAAGATAAGTAGCTAATTGTACAATACATGTCAATTTTACGAACAAAAAACCATAACCTAGGGGCCGGTTTCAGCGTACTTTAGACATAAGTTTACATACAAATTTAAGACGTTTCCGTAAGTATTAAGTGAAGAATGTATATTGCTTTCATTACACATACATTTAGCAGTGCCGTATCTACTGGGGGAATTAAAAGTTTTAAGTTCTATCTTTTATCTCATTTCAAAACGAGTAAAGTTCATATCTCGCTCACGTCATCTTAAGCCTAATTTTTCAAATATACATGTTTTGAGTTTCAACGTTAGTTTATGTGCATTACATTGCTCTATTAAGACCACTGAAAAAAGGCCAGTGAAAAATAATGTTAGTATATTGCATCAGAATATCAGGGGATTAAAAAACAAAGTAGATGAGCTTCTTGCTTCTTTAGAAAATTTAGAAACTGATGATGAAACAGATGTACTATTCTAGTCTGAACATCATATAGTCACAGATGTGGAAAAGGTAAATATAGGTGGATATAGGCTTTCAGTGCATGTAAGTAGAGACACAATGGAGAGAGGAGGGTTTGCCGTATATGTTAAAATCATTCATGGTGTGAAAAACTTATAAACTGAAAAAATTTGTGTAGAGCAGCCTATAGAAGCATGTGCGTGCGAGCTTAAACTAAATAATCGCACTTTTATCATTGTAGCCACTTATACGTCGCTATTGGGAAATGTTCTGCTATTTTTGAAAATCTTCTGTTCTTTGTTGTGCTGTATGTCAGACAGAGGGAAGCAAATTATTGTTTGTGGGGTTTCAGTGTATATTCTCTGAAATAGTCTGATCGAAAGTTTGACCTTGAAGTATTACTTGGTTCTTTCAATTTGACTTCAGTTATTGATTTTCCTACTTCAGTGGCACAGGAAAGCAGCACACTGATAGATAATGTTTTTATAGACCAAGACAAATTTAATCAAATAAAAACTTTTCCTGTTAAGAATGGTCTGTCTGATGATGATGCATAGCTAGTTACGGTATATGACACAGCTACATACACTAATGCAAAACAATCCTCCAAAACATTACATTCAATTAACAATTTAACAATTGAATATTTTAGGGGAAACTTGCAACAGTTAGACTGGGATGAGGTGTACATGGAACCTGACCCTAATTAAAAATTTAACCTATATTATGACACCTTTGTGAGTGTTTTGGAAACAGTTTCCGCAAGAAAAGAGTGAAATATAATTATAAGAAACCACCTAAATAGCCATGCCTTACTAAAGGAATAAAAATATCTTGTGAACAAGAAAGGGAAATGTATCTTATAGCTAGAAGGAGCAATGATCCAGAAACAGTGAAACATTATAAAAACTACTGCACTGTATTCAAAAAAGTTGTTGAAAAGTCCAGAAGTATGTGTATTATGTCTGAGATTAGCACATCTGATAATAGAATTAAAACAATATGGAATATTGTTAAAAGGGAAGCAGGGTGACCAAGAGCACAGGAAGACTGTATTTATGTCAAACTCAGTAAAAAGTTTGTTAACAAAAGGTCAGAAGTAGAAAACATTCTTAATAATCATGATTAAGTGTTGTAGAGAAAATAGGATCCAGCTATTCATTGAAAAATGCAAGACAGTATATGGAAGATCCAATACTTATGCAATTTGACAAAATTGAAATTCAACCCACCTCTTCAACCGAAATTAGGAAAATACTAAATTCACTAAAAAGTAGAAACTCACATAGAATTGAGGGAATTTTCAAGAGAGTACTAAAAGCTTGTTCACAATGGATAAGTAGGATTCTCAGCCACATGTTATAGTTCACTAAAACAGCGCTTTTTGCTAGATATACTGAAATACGATATTGTTAAACTATCGCAAAAAGAAGGGGATAGGTCTGTTACTAACAACTACTGCCCAATCTCACTTCTGACAGCTACATCCAAAATTCTTGAAAAATAATGTATTCAGGAGCAGCATCACATATTTGTAGAAAATGAAGTACTAACAAAATGTCTGTTTGGTTTTCAGAAAGGTTTTTCAACACAAAATGTTATATGAGCTTTCACTGTTCAAATATTAAATGCTTTGAATAGCTGAACATCACCCATTGGGATATTTTGTGATCTCTCAAACGCTTTTCACTGTGTAAATCATGAATTGTTCTAGATAAGCCTAAGTAAGGTGGTATGAATGGGACAGTGCACAAATGGTTAAATTCATATTTAACTGGAAGAATACAGAAGGTTGAAATTAACGCTACCATTAGTTAATATGCTTATTACAACTTTTCTACACCCACATTCCACAGATTCCATTGGACCCACTGCCTCCGCCCTCTTTTCTTCGTCTTGTTCGTCACATACACCAATTTGTCCATCTAACAGACTAATACGTATCATTACTCACTTCCACAACATTTTTGGCTTATACGTACCTGTACTTTTAATCTTTGAGTACACGGTAATATTAGATTTATTTTTTCAGGGCTTCTTTGGCTATTACATTGTACGTGTGTTTTTGTAACGGTTTATATCGTAAAACTTCACATAGCTTGGAAAAACAATCTTTGCACAGCTACGAAGTCTCCTAAAGCAGTGGGCACTATCTGTTTAAATAAAAGTTATCTGATGATAGACTAGGAAGCCGAATTCCCGTTCGTAACGAGCTATTAAATAAATATTATTGTGGAACGCAAATGCTGTGTATTCAAGTTTTTAATGTGTCTCTGTTACTCCAAGATCCGATGGAATATTCCATAAAAGAGTTACTGCACTTTGCGCCACTTAGTGAATGGGCTGCGGTATTTAGTTTTGGTTCCCGTAGCGACGTGGTACAGTACTGAAAGCAGGGCATCAATGTGTCCGAAGACTGGAGAAATTTATCTACAAATAAATAAAATACGATTAATTTAACTTTATTCTTCAAGGTGGTGAAAAAAACTTTGACTACTTTCCACTCAACACATAGGTCGGCACTTTGGCTGAATAACAAACAGTTTTTCGATTATTTTCATATTCGAAGTGCAGTCCGAGAAGTGAAAGCTAGTGAATAAAATATAACAATTTCCAATGGTAAGTTTAAGGCACGCAAAAACATCGAATAAGGTATTTTCCGTTTTGTGAGCTGATACATTTTGTCTTTCATTGTGTTCCGATATAACTGTTATTGTTGCTGAGACATTTATAACAAGCAGCAACATGCACGCCGCAAAAACAATTAATCAGCCTTGATAAATTTTGCTATTACCGTGAAACACCGTCTATGGACTTCATAAGAGCGTCAATTTGCCGAAGAAGGAGGTCCACAAGTATGCCATATCCAGCTAAAGTCACTCATTCACGATTACATCACGTAGACCTAACAAACTGCTAAGTTTCGACCGCTGTACCAAATAGTTGCAAACATTTTCTGTGACATTAAGATCGGTTGATTTACCGGGGCGTCAAGATACGATAGTTTACTCAGTGTTCGTCAAACGCATACAGCCGTGTGAACAACAGTGTTGTCATCCTGGCAGGCGAAAGTGTAAAGGCATACCATGAAGACGGAAAAGAAAGCACAACACTGAGACACCGAGGAAGTTGAATGAATGGACCCACGTCATGGTACGATAAAAAACAAAAAAAGCCGTGGCAGAGCCACCTCAATTCTGAACAACACCCTCCTTACATTGCGGGTTAAACGCCTCATTAGACCGACGGTGCACTGGGACCCTTGCATCATTTGAGAGGAAGCAAGCTAATTAGCAACCCACACACTACACACCTCCAGTCGGGTAGAGCTACTACCCAAATTCTGTGTTGTTTGGACCACTGGACGTGCCGCCGCGAGGAATGGTGTTTGTGATGTACCCTGGCTTTCTATGTTGCCATATCAATCGTACCGCTTTTCTTACCTCTGTTCTTGCGCCACGGCTGCGAGTAGTATGCTGTTCCTTGTAGGCACTTTCAACAGTCAGTGTCGATACACTAACAAATAGGGCAGTTTCATTCAAAGTGTAGTCACGGGCCCGTCCAAACACGGAAGCTCCTTTCTACCATTCTCTACCTTAAATAACGAAAAGTGTGAGGCCATCCACATGAGTGCTAAAAAGGAACGCGTTAAACTTCGGTTACACGATAAATCAGTCTAATCTAAAAGCCGTAAATTCAACTAAATACCTAGGTATTACAATTACGAACAATTTAAATTGGAAGGAACACACAGAAAATGTTGTGGGGAAGGCTGACCAAAGACTGCGTTTTATTGGCAGGACACTTAGAAAATGTAACAGACATACTAAGGAGACTGCCTACACTACGCTTTTCCGTCCACTTCTAGAATTCTGTTGCGCGGTGTGGGATCCTTACCAGATAGGACTGACTGAGTACATCGAAAAAGTTCAAAGAAAGGCAGCACTTTTTGTATTATTTCGAAATATGGGAGAGAGTGTCACAGAAATGATACAGGATTTGAGATGGACATCATTAAAAGAAAGGCGTTTTTCGTTGCTACGGAATCTTCTCACGAAATTCCAATCACCAACTTTCTCCTCCGAATGCGAAAATATTTTGTTAACACCGACTTACATAGGGAGGAACGATCACCAAGATAAAATAAGGGAAATCAGAGCTCGTACGGAAAGATATAGGTGTTCATTCTTCCCGAGCGCTATACGAGACTGGAATAATAGAGAATTGTGAAGGTGGTTCGATGAACCCTCTGCCAGGCACTTAAAGGTGGTTTGCAGAGTATCCATGTAGATGTAGATGTAGATGTAGAGTCTACCACGACAGCACGTTGATCCATCTTACTGCCTTGAATCCATATAGCCGCATGCAATACTGGGGTAGCTGGTTGTTTGACAGTAAAATGGTATGAGAATCTGGAGCCACAAACGAAATCTTTTAAGTAGAAAAAAATGGTTCGGCGTGTAGGAGCGAAAACTGAGGATGGTATGGGATGGTTGCTTGGATAGCCTAACGGTAAGGAAATTTCTCTGGAAACGCTGGAAAGAAGGCATATAATTTTAAAATGACCGATATTAGTTTTGAATATAGTCTTCGATATCATGAAGATAATCACATTCGTGATATCGTCTCAGAATGGTATTTTCGTTTCGTCGAATACAGCTGACAGAGCTCTATAAACCCTTCTACAAAATTTTCCATTTACCATCCTGAATAGAACCCCAGCAAGTCAATGGAAACGTCGGCGATTTAGTTGCTTCATTTTTTTTATAATGACGCTGCCTTATACCCACAATTACTTTATTTAAAACGGCCAAGGCCGTGGAATCCAGATACTTAGATCAAATACTAGAAGTCTTGCTTGAAGAGTTCAGAGTATTAGCATTTAAGTTACATTATCGAGAGAGTCAAAGAAACATGTAACTGTTCCTTGCCGTCCCTTACATGTGATCTGTGACCCATGTTAGTTTCATGTGATACTGATGGCAGCTTAACAATACTAACTGGAAAAAAAATAGAGAGAGAGAGAATACAATAAGCACCTGTAAGGAATGGTTGGATGAAGATGCAATTACGCAAGCATGCGATCATATAAACCCGTAAGCGAGCGACATACGCACACGCACACGCACACACACGCACATGAACGCACGCTCACAGTACGTAAACGTTGAGAGTTGAGAAGATACGTAGCAGCCGGATGGACACCTGAGTGCACTGTGTTGTGGCGTGACCGTGTTACAGTCTGCTCGCTCTTCAATTTAGACAGCCTCTTTCAGGTGTGTCTGGATGCTTAATGGGTGTGCAGGTCCTCAGTTAATGATCATTGCCTAAGACCACAGAAAATACCGCACCCTCATAAGAGGACGTTTCCAGTACTCGAAAGTCCTGGAAGGGTATCGTTGTCGGTCTGCATACGGTTGACTGGACGAGGTATGCTGTATCTAGGCATGTGAGGCATTCATATGTGGCCTTACCCGATGTTAGGCTGAATGGGAACCTGTGGGAATCCATTCTGGTTGATCAAATTTGACCACATCAAGGGCGGATCGCCGCATTGTGCGCCAGCTGTGACATCTTAACATATACGCTTACTATTCTGTCAGAAACGATGAACCCAAATATTATGTCGTTCCAGCCCATTGCCTGGAGACTCAGAAGCCGAGCTTCTGAATCGCTGTCCTACGAGACGTGTAGGCCCCCGTTAACATCAGACGGCTGCCTTTGGAGTGGTGCCATATTAGATAGGCGTGGATTGTGGCAGTATGGCGTCGCATCATTCTCAGCGATGAATCTCGCTCCACCTCTGCCTCTGATGACCATAGTCTTAGAGTATGTTGGCGCCAAGGAGAGAGAAAAAGAATGTACCAATATTTTGGAGACACGACGATGACAACCCAAACTTGAGTTTGTCAGCGAGTATATGTAGCAATGTAAGTTATATGTGGTTTACATAAGCAATTTTTCTTCTACAAGTGCTTTAGTTTCCCATAGGTAAGAAACAGGACTTGCTTTTTGGGATGATGGGGGATCAAATCGACAATTGGTCTTCAAGATTAAAACTTTTCTCAACATAAACAGACTAAGGGAATGAAGGGACGGTTATCTTGGGAAAGGTAACTTCCTCTTCATCGTATAGAAGCTCCTCGTGGGTACACATTCAGTTACGTGTGCTGGTTATAGCCTCTTAAAAAGTCCATATTGACTTATTAGCTTTGAATTTCTTAATGCGTGAATAGTGGTAATATTAGTGGTAAATTGCTTTTCTATTTACTCTCACACCAGTTTCTCGTCGAGATACCAACAACGCGAAAACAATATGCCTTCAAATCACCTTCTGTTGAGTCCCACGAACAAGTTGGGGGAGTGGACAGCTATCGTAGCAGCGGAAGTCGCCAAGACGAAATTCCAAATATCTGTCGTGCATAGCGTCGTTTGCGATCAGGTCCATGTAGTCCATTTGTTGGACGTCTTGCTGCGGTGGTAACCAGAGGAAATCCATCGAATTTGCAGCGCTCCACTTTGTAGCGTTCCTACCCTTACGTTTTTTGTCTGTGACTCATTCCAATAGTTCAGTTTGCGGAGACAGACTTCGTTTCTAAATCTGACCGTATTGTCTCAAACGGAAAACGTGTCTCTTTATGAATGCTAGAGATCCTCACACTTTATGGTCTAAAAATGTTACTTTTTAAAGCATGCTCGTATTATATTAAATTTATTCCACTTTCACACTGAAGTTTGCCATTGATGTGTTGCTTTTCCAAATCAATCCGTCACAGTGTGATGGGGACCGTCGTGGGCGGAACACTAACGGCTCCTTCCTCGTGTTGTGGTACATGACCGGTAGCGCTATCGGCACTGTTGAACGTAACAGCAAGACAATGTCCCTGCCGGAAAAAATGCGTTTTCAGCTACGAAAGTTCCATAGAATTAGCGATATATACATACTGATGAAACGAATATCGCACTAGACTCATTCGGAACCACTCTATCAAGTTTGCAAATAAAATTCCTCTTTAAAAATTATTTGGTTCGTAACGGGCAACAAACAGACGCTTTGCGTTGTAACTGGGTGTCGGATGAAACATGTGATGAGTAGGACTTACGTGCTTGGGGCGACTCCAACTGCACATTGTAAATACGAAATTGTGAATACCTGGTGAAGCACCAGACAAAATGCGCGTGACGACTCTCAGGAGAATCGGTGTAAGCTTGCACCCTATGTTCTCAATTACTTGGAAGTATTCCTATCTCTGCCCTCCTTTATGGATTTGACCTTCTATAGCTCCCTCTAGTACCAAGGAGGTTATGTCTTACCACACGTCCTATCATCTTGTTCCTTCTTCTTGTCAGTGTTTTCCATGTGTTCCTTAGCTGTTTTCCTATCTTTCGCTCAACACTTTTGTAATTCCTTCCTTCGTCGATCAGTTAAAGTATTTCTTCTGTTACCCAAAGTTTCTTCCAGTTACCTTCCTTCTGCCTATGTTTGACTGTCCAACATCTGGGATCGCTGTTTTTAGAGATGTCCATTCCTCTCCAACGCCTGCTCTGGTATTTCTTATCGCAGTAACCACATCCTTAGCAAACTGCAAACACGTTGCATGGGGGCTTAATTAAATATAAAATGATTGAAAATGTTTTTTTTTTTGTTTTAGTATGTCCGTCCGATTACGCAAGACTCGTAAACGGTTGGCCCTGACTAGAATTGTTACGCTATCTGACTGCAAAGAACAATGTAAGAAAATTTCCGTAAACACAGTTAATTAATTAAGTCCCCAGCAACTAAAAAACCAACAAAACCAATAAGCACAAGAGTCACTGTTCTGTATGTGGGAGTGTGACTCAACGTCCACATCTGGCACGGTTCTTCTCAAACAAGACAAGAATTCTTAAATACCAATTATACCGACGTGACAAAAGAAATTTAGAAAAACTATAATTACGCAAGAAAACCAGAATTCACTCTAATACAAGAACACAAGCCAGATGCTTTGTTGACTGAACCTGTAGTGACGCATTATTTCAGACACATAATTAATAAAAGAACATTGTAAATTTTACCTTCATATATATTGACGAAATGCACTCATTACAATAACATCTGCTATCTCTCCCATCAAATAACTGCATAAAACATGGAACAACACTCTTTACTACAACATCTTACTCCAACTTCACGACAAGCACGAGCTCTGCCCACGCACACACTGCTACGAGCTCTCGATAAACACTGACTCTATGAGTTCTCAACACACACTGCCCTCCACGAGCTCTCGACAGGCACTGACTGCCATGAACTCTAAACAATCACTGACTGCCACGAACTCTAAACAGGCACTGTGGAGGCGGCTTAATAGTACTCTTTGGCGCAATCTCTGGCGCAGTGGCACAGTGTAGCCACCTTTCATATGCCCCTCCTCCACAGGCCAGAATTTGATGGTATTTTTGCCAGCATTGGTGGTGAAAATACCACCAAATTCGTCCAGAAAAATACAGACAAAAATAAAAGATAATATTAATACCTAAATATCACATAATTAGTTAAAAATTTTGGCTTTGCACTGACCTTTCACTAACCTAATATATGAAATACAGTAAGCAATACAACTTCTTTTCATGCATTTGGCTTTACATAATAGTTTACACAATATACAAAAAAATCAGTTTATACAAATGTTCACATAAAATGCTTTGCATGATTAATTTATACAAAAAAAAGATACTAACAGGTGACATCTTTTCAGTAGAAGCAGTCCATCAGTTGCACCCAGTAAAGTTTAGCAGGTACACCCAGCAACAAGTCACATTAATTCAGTAGAAGCAATCCATCAGATGCACCCAGCAATGTTAAGCAGGTGCAGACACCAACAAGTGACATTAGTTCAGTAGAAACAGTTCCATCTGTTGCACCTAGCAATGTTGAGCAGGTGTAGACAGCAACAGGTGACTTCATTTCAGTAAAAACAGTTCATCAGTTGCACCCAGCAATGTTGAGTAGGTGCAGACACCAACAAGTGACATCATTTCAGTAAAAACAGTTCATCAGTTGCACCCAGCAATGTTGAGTGCAGGTGCAGACACCAACAAGTGATATCATTTCAGTAGAAACAGTCAATTAGTTGCACCCAGCAATGTTGAGCAGGTGCACACCAACAAGTGACATTATTTCAGTAGAAGCAGTCCATCAGAGGCACCCAGTAAAGTTGAGCAGGTGCAGACACCAACAAGTGACACCATTTCAGTAGAAGCAGTCCATTAGTGGCATCAGCAATGTTGATCAGGTGCACACAGCAACAGGGGACATCTTTTCAGTAGAAGCAGTCCATCAGTTGCACCCAGTAAAGTTGAGCAGGTGCAGACACCAACAAGTGACATCATTTCAGTAGAAGCAGACCATCAGTTGCACCCAGTAAAGTTTAGCAGGTACACCCAGCAACAAGTCACATTAATTCAGTAGAAGCAATCCATCAGATGCACCCAGCAATGTTAAGCAGGTGCAGACACCAACAAGTGACACCATTTCAGTAGAAGCAGTCCATTAGTGGCATCAGCAATGTTGATCAGGTGCAGACAGCAGCAGGGGACATCTTTTCAGTAGAAGCAGTCCATTAGTGGCAACAGCAATGTTGATCAGGTGCACACAGCAACAGGGGACATCTTTTCAGTAGAAGCAATCCATCAGAGGCACCCAGCAATGTTGAGTAGGTGCAGACAGCAAAAGGTCACATCTCTCAGCAGAAGCAGTTCGATAAAATTCACTAGCACTGATCACACAGTTCATCAGCAGAAATTAAACATGACTAAATGTCACACATCATGTTGAAAAGTGCAGGTAACAGTTCAGAATATTTATCTTCACTAATCAGACAGTTCAGGCATGAACAATAGTTTGAATGCACATACAAATGCTTTTACAGTAACATACAAATCATAACAAACACATAAATGATATCAGATAATTGTCCTATTAACTATTACAAATACTCAAATACCAGTAAACCTATAATATTTATGGGTGTCAGTGCAAGCCTCTACAAACAAATAAAATAATATTTACGAGATAGGTGGGTAGGATTAGGAAAGGAAAACACACAGAACACACTCACTCATCTCTCATCCACATTAAGTACTACTGTGTAATTGAATAGTGTTAATTGTGTAAATGAAATTCTGTCTAAATCTGATGTTCATCATGTGTATCAAGTAGTACTGGCAGCAATGTATAGTAGTCAATAATAGTTAGTCAACGTCATAGTCATCATGTCAAGACCAATGTTTGCCAAGCCAGATCAAAATGTACTGTTGTTGAACAACTGTCAGTGAGCCAAGATATGCAATTACTTCCTCTCTTCAAAAAAAAGTATATACTGCTTAGTTATTTAACAAAGTGTGTGTATAGACTATCTTCCTTCTATTTTAGTGTTCTAGTCTGCTATCTTCATCCTCCTTGTTCCATAAGACCAACAAAAAAAAAAATATGCATCTCACTTACTTTACCTCTTATACACCAAAACTCCAATAATCATCAACTTAATCTCAATACGTCACTAATACTTCTTCAATACGTCGATACATATAACTCTTATCATCAACATCATTTACCTTACCTCTCGTCCACAAAAACTCCAATAATCATCAACTTCATATACTCTCAATACCTATAATAATACGTCGATAAATATAAACCTCAGCACCAATATCATTTCACTTCCATAACAACTCTTTCCTCTAGTCAGTCTCCTCGAACAAGTACAGATAAAATCTTAATGCAACTTCAATTCAGCATCCCATACAATCCGAAGACACAGTGTCCACACACAACCTCTGTGTAATCCATCTGACCCAAATTTTCTACTCATTATAAATTATAAGATACATCTTGGTTCCTTGTCCATCATTAAATAAAAGAAATGCATACCTGACCTCTAACAGACTTAGTTCGAATAACTCTCAGTAATTAAGTACGATTACGGAGTGTGAATAATCATAATGTTTCACAGTGTGTACACCACTTCAAGAATCATAGCAGAAGCAAACATGTGGAGTATTTTTTGTGTTAAAGTGTCACTTCCTATTTCAATTGCTCACGAAAAATGCAGTGTAATAATTGTCAATGGTCTAAACCTAGTTTTGGTATGTCATGTCGTTAGCTTCCTTCCTATTAGCATAAATTTATACAGCTTCCATAAAACCTCAGCTCATGTGACTTCTATGACTTTCTTATACTAATGTCGTTCGTCGAATTATAGCAGTTAATTTTCTTATCTTAAAATATAAGGCACTGAGCGTAAGCAAAACTTGCAATAGCGAGTAAATATACCAGTAGAGAACAGAATGTCAACAAGTGGATGCAGCACAATTCCTACAACGAGGCTCTGCCAAGCGAATAATCTATAATTAATACAGTAGTGTGACCTAAACTCTATATTTATACACAGTATATCAGCATTTCTATACACCAAATTAAAGAGTAGTTATGGCAACAAAACAGAAATGTGTAAATATGTAATCCATACAAAAAGCAGCAAACATATATCTTACGTAATAAACAAGTCATTAGCATCATATCAGCCTGAGCAAATAAATGTTCATATGTCATCTTAGCAAGTAAACATGGATGCGCAAGCAGATAAATCCAAAAAGTATAACTTACATACATAATCACAGTCAGCACAATTAATCAGGTTACAATTATAATCCATACGTAAAGCAGTAAACATGTCATTAGCATCATATCAGCAAAAGCAAATAAATGTTCATATGTCATCTTAATAAGTAAACGTGGAGGCGCAAGCAGATAAATCACAAAGTATAACCTACATACATAATCACAGTCAGCACAATTAATCAGATGACAATTATAATTTAAATAAATAAGCACAGCAGGCACATAATAGAAAAATATGACATCAGTGAAAAAGCATAGCAGCCAAGCGATGCATAATATACACAAGTTACAACCCAGTTCATTAATAATCATTGTCAAATTCAGTTAACGTACGCAAGCGCGTCGCTTCACACGTAAATTCATAGAACATGAAATTAGCACAAGGCATGAACCACGTAATCGCGAGCAGCAAATTACGTCTAAAGTACGTACCTAAGTGAATTTATGTTATCTGAAAAATAAACTCAATTAATAGTTACCCTTTTTTAGTTAATCACTTTCTTCTTCGAAATTACATTCTTCCTGAAATTTTCTCGATAGCAAGTCGTCTTAACGTCGGACACGCACAGAATTTACCTGAAGTTCTTAAATACTTTATACAACCGTATCCTGCAAAATACTGAATGTTAATAACACAATTCAACAAGTCCTTATAGCTTTATACAGAATTTAGTCGGAGAAATTAGACTGTGTATTTGTTTACGGCTGTCAGTGCATTCGCACTGAGCGCTCGATCAGCTGTGGGCCCGTGACGTAGGAAGCTATTGTTCGCGGTCAACGACTGCCTTGTGCGGCGCGCAGACTTGACTGTTGCTTTGAGTATGTGCCGCCGCCAAAACACAGCGCGGTATCCTTGTACTCTCCGCATGTTTACATGAAGCTGTTGATTCCTCAAAAGTATGTTATTCCACAAAAATTTTAACGTTTGATATATGATGTATTCCTTTAGAGCGTCGAGATTTAAGAGTTTCTACTTCAACAGTGTTATCATGTATAATTTTACGAATTCTATATGGACCGTTATAAAGCAGAAAAAATTTGCGACACAAGCCTGTTCCTTTATGAGACAAACGATGGGACTTAATTAATACCTTTTGACCAACAGACAAATTTTTTAAACGACCAGGACGCTTCGCCGATTTCTTTCTTCTAGCAGCCGCAGATGCAATATTTTGCAGAGCCAGGTTGACAACTTCAGAAAGCCGCAGTTTCCGTGAAGGCGGAAAAGGAACGATTTCAGAAATGCGATTTGTCGGTGCTTTGTTTTTTAGTATCATTATAGGCGGTAAAGAAGTTGAGTCATTAGGAAGTTCATTCAGAATGTTTTGAAAAATATGAAGATACTGATCCCAAGTTCTGTGATTCTGATGACAATAAAGACGGCACAATTTATTGATTTCCTTCATCCATCTCTCTGAAGCGTTAGATTGAGGGTGAAAAAGTGAAATGAAAATTGGTTTCATTTTACGACGCTGTAGAGTACGAAGCCAAATTTTAGAACGAAACTGTGATCCATTATCTGATATAACCTTGTCAACATGACCAACTTCTTTAAGAAAATGTTTGAGGAAAGCATTAGATACTGAATGAGCTGTTGCTTTGCGTAACGGTGTAAAACACACATATTTTGACGTCAACTCCACTGCTACGAAAATGTACGCAAAACCATTAGTAGAACGAACCACTGGACCAAACAAATCGACTGCAGCCATCTCCTTTAATTTCGCTGGAATGACAGGAAACAACGGTGCTCTGTGAGAAATCGTTGGAGGCTTAGCCATTTGACATAATTTGCATTTGGCAAGAACAGATCGAATACGTTTTTCCATATTACTGAAGTAGCAATTTTCTCGTAATTTGTGAAAGCATTTTCGGGGACCAAAGTGTGC
Organism: Schistocerca piceifrons; assembly: GCF_021461385.2. Classification (NCBI taxonomy): domain Eukaryota; kingdom Metazoa; phylum Arthropoda; class Insecta; order Orthoptera; family Acrididae; genus Schistocerca; species Schistocerca piceifrons. The sequence continues at coordinate 194,471,472 of NC_060141.1, forward strand.
ATAACTGAGATGCGTATACCAAATCAATTTATTGACCCACTCATCAGGAATACAAACTAACCAAACGGAGTTGTCGACCGATTTTCGTTTAAAAAGAACTTTCCAGATAGATCGCAAAAACGAGGTGTGGCCAAATCGTCCAATTTAATAAAGCGTCGCAGAAAATTACAGACACCAAGGAAACTACGAACATCACGTTTTGTGGTAGGAACAGCATAATTACGAATAGCGTCTAATTTCTCTGGATCAGGAAGAATACCTTCTGTAGAAATAATGTGACCGAGAAATTTCATCTGAGAACGACCAAATTCAGATTTTTCTAAGTTCACTGTAATGCCAACTCGTGCAAAAATACGTAATAATGAGTCCAAAATTTTGTTGTGCTCACTCCAAGAACATTTAGCAATAATAATATCGTCAACATAAGAAGTAATGTTGTCACGAAGATAAACAGGTAACATTTCGTTTAAACTACGAATGAATGCTGCATTAGGTACATTAAGTCCAATCGGTAATTTCCAAAGTCACTTTTGGGTACAATTAGTCATATTCGGTTATTGTTTACTTACTAGATAGATTGATAGTCGAAGAGTTGTTTTGACAGATGCAAAGAATAGTAAAAGAGTAGGCAGCGGTACAGAAAACTAAAAGAGAAATAGCACCACTACAGCTCGGGGCCCTATGCTCGCTACGGCACATATTCACTTAGAGTAGTGAATCCCCTGAGGACTTTAATAGGTTCAAACAGTAATTTTCGAAATCTCATTTAGGTAAGTAGTCAAATCCGGTTATTGTTTACTTACTCACTAGATAGATTGATAGTCGAAGAGTTCGTTTGACAGATGCAAAGAATAGTGAAAGAGTAGGCAGCGGTACAGAAAACTAAAAGAGAAACAGCACCACTACAGCTCGGGGCCCTATGCTCGCTACGGCACATATTCACTTAGAGTAGTGAATCCCCTGAGGACTTTAATAGCCGCACATAATTTCTAGTTTGTGACTTAGTGGCACATCTGGCGGAAGTGCGTACGTAAATTGATCTAGCCATGAACATGGATGTATGTCGTTCTTAGAATTGCGGAAGATATTAAATTTCCGGACAGTCAAAAAGAGTTTATAGTCAAAGTTTTCGCCTCGTGGCGACAAAGACCTACCGCGTCTGTCCCAGTCCGAACGTCGATTATTGTCAAGTTCGCGCGCCTGGCGCTCTCTTGTTGCTTCTCGTAAATGAAATAAATTATTTTCTTCAAACCCTACTGCTAAACTAACACTTGTCAATTTATCTGCGATCATCTCAACTCTTTCCGATGAGTCACTTAATTGTTCTTTCACTTTATTTACGTCTTCTGTAAATGTCGCGACTCGGGTTTCAGTATTGTCACTTTTAGTAGTTAAGTGTTCATACTGTTGCGTTAAGTCATTTGGTACGGATTCCTCGATTCTCTCAAATATTTCTTCCTTATCTTTTACACGTTGTAAATTTAACTCTGAAAATTCCTGTCCTATCACGCAATCTTTTTCTTCCTGTTCTCTGTCCTGTTCCTCTTGTTTGATTTCTGTTGAAATTAAATTATTATTGTGAGCATTCAAAATCGGTTGTACTTCTCTAATTTCCTTCTTTGATTCATCTTTTATGTTTTTGAAACATGTCCCTGTTCGTGAGCCTAACTGTGTTTCCATTGTTTCCATCTCGGTTTTACTTGTTCCTATTTGTGAGCCTAACCGTATTGTCAAAGTTTCCATCTTCGAGTTAATTCTTTCTAAACCTGTTTTAATTGTTCCCATCTGTGTTACCATTGTTCCCATTTGTGATCCCAGATTTAATATTGCACCCATCAACTGCTCCATAGTAGCCGGTTCGCAATTCTTTTCGCGCCTAACATTTCCCGTAAAACCAGTTTCCTTCGTAATAGCTGTAAAGCTATCTGTGTTCGATACTATTTCAGAATCTTCTATCGTTAATCTCATATTCTGTAAATTTTCTGATTGAGAAAAATTTTGAAATGGTTCCGGACTATTTTCCCGACTTATTACATTGTTTTCCCCTTCATTATCCATCATACTGTTTTCCTCTGTCGGCGAGTTCGCCATGATAACAATTTCGTCATTTTCACTATTCATCATTTTTGCCTTTTTCATTGATCGCGTAATCATTTACAAAACATAAAAAAAATTCGTCACTGTACTAAAATTACACACAATGACTCCTTATCTCCAACAATACCATTCACATGAAATGTTTCCCTCAAACACGATTAACAAACAATTGACATAATTGCACTAGATTGTCAAACGCGTAAACAAGACAACAAATCAAATTCTGAGAAAAAAAATACCATTAGAAGAATGACAATCACCAAATCTACACATGCAAAATAGACTACAATTACTAACTACAAATTACTACAACAATACTACAGTCTACAATTTTCACAATCAGAAGAATCCAAGGGACGATCCTGGCAGGGTCGCCACGTGCATGGGGGCTTAATTAAATATAAAATGATTGAAAATGTTTTTTTTTTGTTTTAGTATGTCCGTCCGATTACGCAAGACTCGTAAACGGTTGGCCCTGACTAGAATTGTTACGCTATCTGACTGCAAAGAACAATGTAAGAAAATTTCCGTAAACACAGTTAATTAATTAAGTCCCCAGCAACTAAAAAACCAACAAAACCAATAAGCACAAGAGTCACTGTTCTGTATGTGGGAGTGTGACTCAACGTCCACATCTGGCACGGTTCTTCTCAAACAAGACAAGAATTCTTAAATACCAATTATACCGACGTGACAAAAGAAATTTAGAAAAACTATAATTACGCAAGAAAACCAGAATTCACTCTAATACAAGAACACAAGCCAGATGCTTTGTTGACTGAACCTGTAGTGACGCATTATTTCAGACACATAATTAATAAAAGAACATTGTAAATTTTACCTTCATATATATTGACGAAATGCACTCATTACAGTAACATCTGCTATCTCTCCCATCAAATAACTGCATAAAACATGGAACAACACTCTTTACTACAACATCTTACTCCAACTTCACGACAAGCACGAGCTCTGCCCACGCACACACTGCTACGAGCTCTCGATAAACACTGACTCTATGAGTTCTCAACACACACTGCCCTCCACGAGCTCTCGACAGGCACTGACTGCCATGAACTCTAAACAATCACTGACTGCCACGAACTCTAAACAGGCACTGTGGAGGCGGCTTAATAGTACTCTTTGGCGCAATCTCTGGCGCAGTGGCACAGTGTAGCCACCTTTCAACGTCTCATAGTTCCTCAGTAATTCAGTATCCCACTTCCATCCACAATGATTCGTCCGATGGTTCGGCAGAGATCTTCATCATTCCTAGTTTCCAATATTCTTCTGTAGCAGCCCACCTCAAATGCTTCTATTTCCTTCTGTTCCGATTTTCCCACCGCCCACTTTTACTACCATACAATGCAGACTCTAAACGGACATTCTTAGAAATTTCTTCCTCAAATTAAGGCCTATGTTTGATACCAGTAAACTTAATTAGTCCAGGAGTGCCCTTTTTGCACGTGCTAGTCTCTTTTTACGTTTCCCTAGCTTCGTCCATCGTGGATTATTTTGCTTTCAAGGCAGCGGAATTGCTTAACTACGTATATTTCGTAGTCACAGATTTTGATATTAAGCACCTCGCTATTCTCATTTATGCTGCTTCTCATTACTTTTATCTTTCTCCGGTTTATTCGTAGTCCATATTCTGTATTCGTTAGACTATTTATTCCAGTCAACAGATCCTGTAAACCTTCTCTTTCTGCCTTCAGTGAATTTTATCATTGATACCTGAAATTTAATCCCACTCTTGAACTTTTCTTTCATTTCCGTCACTGCTTCTTCGATGTATGGGTTGAACAGTACCGACGAAAGACTACATCCCTGTCTTACACCCTTTTTAATCCGAGCACTTCGTTCTTGCTCTACCAGTCATCTTCTTCCTTCTTAGTTCTTGTACATACTGTATATTACCTGTTTTTCCCTGTAGCTTTGTCCTATTTTTCTCACAGTTTCGAACATTTCGTATCATTCTACATTGTCGAACGGTTTTCAGCAATTTCGAATCATGTGTTGCAAAGGTGATTGTACAGTAGTTCCCGCACTGATCAGCGCTTGCTATCTTCGGAATTATACGCATGATATTTTTCCGAAAGTTTGATCTGCACACTAACTTGAACTTTGGTTGCCACTTTCTCAATTATTTTGGAAATTCCAATGAAACGTTGTCAATCCCCTCTGCCTTATTTAATCTCAAGCCTTTCAAATCTCTTTTAAATTCTGTGTGTAATACTGGTCCCTCTATGTCTTCCATATCGAATCCTGCCTCTTCTTCTATCACGTCATCAGACAAATCCTTCCCGTCATAGAGGCCTTCGATGCACTCTATCGATCTATCGGCCTTTTCCTTTGTTTCCTTTTGTTTTTAACAATGGCATTGCCATTGCGCTCTTAATGTTACCACTCTTACTTTAAATTTCACAGAAGGTTGTTTTGCCTTTTCTATACGCTGAGTTGTTTTGCCTTTTCTATACGCTGAATCATACCCCCCTCCCCCGATCACCCCTTTTTCGATTTCTTCACATTTTTCCTGCAACCATTTGGCCTTGTCTACCCTGCAGATCCTATTTATTTCATTCCTAAGGGATGTGTATTGCTGTATTCCCGCCTCTCCTGAACATTTTGCAGTGCTTTCTTTCGTCGATAAATTCAAGTGTTTCTTCTGTTACCCAAGGTTTCTTCTCAGTAGCCTCCTTGTACCTATATGGTTAAACATATGAAGTCAAGTCCAACATTTGTGATTGCCGTTGAAGTGAGCTGTCTGCACTGGTATTATTTATCGCAGTTTTCACACCTTTATGCAACTTTAAACGTGTCTCATCATTCTTCAGTACATCAGTATGCCAGAGTCTTCAACGCTTATTCTTCAGAAGGTTCTCTTAAATACATACACATACAAATAAAATAATATACGCGCAGTTATACCTAAAATAATGGATTAGTCAGGTGAGTTTCCATCCTTTTGTGGACAGAGTATTATAAAAAGACCGTATGCAAAGTTGATATAAGTAATGATTTTATTTACCTGGCGTAGCTCCTAATTTGTGGGATCACTGTATTACGCAAGTAGTTTTACTGTGTCCCCACGGAACGTTGAAAATTACAGCTGTTAAATTTTGGACAAACCGGTTTATCGCCACATTGTGATCAAAACGCGCTCGGCCGTTTATGCAATTATGCAGCTCGGCGACCGTAAATCAGGCGCTGCAGCAGAAATGATTGGAGTAATTTTAAACTTATCTTTAGATAACATATCGCTGCAATGGCATCATAGTCACTGCAATTGGGCGGCGAACGAGTGTCGCATTATCTGCTGCCCGCCGTAATTAACTGTGGCATGGCAGCGTCGCATTGCCAGCCGGTCTAATTTACAAAACACTGCACATGCACATGCACACAGCCGGGCTGTCAGCGCTCGCGCCGGGCACCGGTAACGCGTGCATGGCGGCGCTGCTTCCATCCTGCGGCTATGTCTCTCTCTCTCTCTCTGTCTCTCTCTCTCTCTCTCTCTCTCTCTCTCTCCACATACACACACACACACACACACACACACACACACACACACACACTAAAAGCGGCCAGTACCTTATAACTTGAACCTATGAATACATAATATAATCGGTGTCCGGTTTTAACGCCCTGAAACACATTCCTCTTGTTTGAAATTTGACCGTGAATGGATAGTACTACATTTAGTGAATATACGGTAGTGAACAAACTTTCAGAGCCAACGAAGTAAAAAGGCGACATTAATTTCTTCATGTATGGGTCCACAGCCTCATCGTAACTTCTTAATGACGAAACCGGACGTGGGGATTCGGAGAATGGTAATTGAGTGAGCCCACACAATTAAAATTATTTAACACAAACAATCTGCATAATGCACACACTGGTAGAATTATTCAGTTAAACAAAAGCGAATTGTTATCAGACTGTCTACGCATACATCAAATGCCATAAAAATGAAAAAAAATGCTCCAATAAAAGACCAGACAGGGTGACATCAAACCGATATTTAAAGCACCACTGATTAATGCATCAACTTAATTTCAAACGTATTTAAATACATAATTTAAGATTAAAAAGTTTTAAAATGTCACCGATATTTGGATCTGACGTCACTATTAACAAATACATTACAGACGACAAGAAAAGGATGATTTGTCCTCAGAAACCTTTAAAACACACCAAAGACCAGATTAAACAATGTAACCCCAAAACGAACAGTTACGTGACCTGACAATGTGACATGAAGAGCAACGCGATATGACTACTTTTAGTGAATATGTGTAGTACACGAACTTCCAACGCGAACGGATTAAAAAGCGGCATTAATTTCTTCATGTATGGGTCCCAGCCTCAAAAGGCGCCAATAAAGTACTGTGGATACTGTGGTGCACGCAGGGGCCCCATGATATTGCAGTCTTTCTTCTCTTCCATTCTGCATTTCCTTTCCCATATCCACTCTTTCCCATCCTAGCTCCTTCCCCTCCTGCCCCTTTTTTCTCCCTCGGTGTTTCCCTTTGTGACGACCCTCTAATTCCCTTGGTTACACTATTCTCTTTCAGTCTTGTCTCTCGTGTTCCATTCACCCATATAGTTTAGCTTTTTCTGGTCCCACTTCGATTTTGACCTCCCTTTCTAAATTCTGTCTCTGTAGTGTGAGCCACTTGGAGAAGAACTCCCTCCTTAGCATACCCTTCCCCACCGAATCGACCCCCCCACCCCAAGTAAGTCACCATCGTGTGTAGCCAGTTCATGTGGTGGGACTGTCAAGTACCTAATTGGCTGGACCCCTCTGATAACATAAGGAACACACTTCTAGTTCCTGAACTGTCATTGCTTCATGAATACCTAGGAGTGGTGTCTCGTCTTTTTGGCGCACCAGAACACCTGGCAGCCCCTTGCTGTGGAAGGGGGGTGCCCATGGTTGAGCCCCTGATAAGAATGGATGGTACCAGAACGACGCTCTTCTATGGTCATCTCTTCAGACAGTAATGGTTCTGTCTCTGCTCCTACTTTTGCTTCCTCGGGCTTTCCCTTCCCGGGCACCCATGGGTGGGGGTAAGGCCCGCCAGCTTAGGGCGAAACTATTTCCTCACTACTTGGTTTGTTCCAGGACAGATGGGGAGACTTTCGTCGCTACCAAACCACTCTTTTCTGTAGAACATATCGAAGGTGTTTGGTGAAGTTGACTCAGTAAGATGGGATTGTTCCCTACTGAGCAGTGCTCCGGCACGTGTTTGTGCCGTTGACAGATTGGCGTCGTATATTCGGATTGTGACCTCTCCTTTTCTTAGTCCGTTCACTGGCGCCACTACGTTTGCTCGCTTTGTCTGTCCGTGAGTGGTAGCAGCGACGTTTATCGATAGCGAGTACCGTGGTACTATCTTTGGAGCGACCTCTAGTATTTCCGGGTCGTCGTGTGTCAGTAGTTCAGTAGGGACGGAGCAACGGTGAGGTCGTTATATTCGAGTAGTGCAACGATGTGTATCTGGTCTTTCGACCGTTTCTGTGTTCTTAGCGTTCATGTCTACGTGCAGTTCGTCTTGTTGCTGTGTAGTGATTGTTTTAGCATTGTTTGAGTTGTTTGTGGAATTGTCTTTTGCGGTTCCGCGTGCATCTAGTTGGATTTTGAACAGGCAGTTTTGGTCTTAACCCTGTCTGCGTACGAGGATTTGGTGGAGCCAACTTGTGTAATTAAATGCTTGTCATTTGACGATGTTAACTGTTGTTCTATCGTGGTATTGGCTATCACATCTTAGGTGGATTTTGCGAGTGTGTCGGTCGGTATTTAAGCTGTCCCTAGTTTGGGTTGCCATCCTCTTAAGTGAGCAAAGCTCTTGGCTGCCTGTCTCACCGCTTACGCAGCTGTAGGGACATTTCTCAGGTCGATTCTTGGATCACTGTCTGTGGATCACCCCCTTCTTTATTTGGTCTGATTGAGTCAATTGTTTAAAAATAATATTTTGTTTAAATTATTCCTATTGCTTGTGGCTTGCAGCCGACAAATAATTTGGAATTCTTTCGTAATAAGGCCTTCAGCCGTCAGTGTAGCTTGTGTTACAGTCAATTGTTTAAAATTATTTTTTTAAATTATTTCCTTAAATAAAGTGTACGTGTTTACTGTGCAACCAACGGTAACTGATTAGGCCCTGTCCACACCTTTTCCTGCCTTCCCTAAGTCCCACGTATCATCTATTGATTAAAACCACTTCTTCCAATCAATCTGCTTCCTTTTGTGCTTGCAAGCACTTAGGAGACATCACAGTAAGCAATATTACTCACCATTTCTTAGGTATGACCCAGGGAATTATTTTACACAGGGACCTCATTCTTCAGTCTAACAAGGAACTGAGGACTAATCTGATATGGCATAGTGTTCATTTCGTCGCTCAGTAGAGAAGTCCTAAGGACAGTTGCGTTGATACTGGCGCTTTCATCCTGGGTTTTGAGAGGGATACTCTTCCAGAAAAAGTCAAAATTATGGTTTACCATTGTAACGTGAAGCCCTATATCCCTTCGCTCATGCTCTGTTTCTGGTGTCTCTGTTTTGGTCATATTTCTTCGCAATGTGAGGCGAATCGTATTTGTGACGACTTTGGCAGCCCTCTCCATGTGGAGAGTCCTTGCACCACACCGCCAAAGGGTGTGAAACGTTCTGGGCCACATTCTCACCTCATATTTCCCAGTCTATAAAAAGGAAACGAAGATTCAGAAGTTCAGAACTCTCGATCGTCCATCCTACTTTGAGGCCCAACAGAAATACGACCGTCTCCACCCAGTATCTCTAATATCTACCTTGCTTGTGTTGCATCCTTTCTTCCTCCTCTTTCATCCTTGTCTCCACCCTGTTTCCCTCTCCTTTTCCCTCCCTGGCAGTTCAGTTCTCTCCCTCACAGAAACACTCCTTCTCCTCAGCCAGAGAAGAAACCTCCTTCTCTGCCACCCACTGCAGATGGAGCTCTCTCCAGGAATCCCCCATCCCCCACATCTCCAATCTCCAAAACAAGAAGTTCATTAGTTCGACACAGATGTAGGACCATGCTCCGTGAGCCTCAGGGCCACTTGTTCTTTTCCTGACCCTGGTATTACTGACACTTGCTCTCTTCCTGACCACACTTCCCCTCTCCCACTGAGGGAGAAGTCTTGGGACAAGCCCACCCCACCCTCCTCCTCTGACACCCCAGTGGGTGTCATCCCCTCCCTCTCAACCAAGGTCCAATCTTACATTCACGGATGCCCATCTGTCCTTACTGGTGCCATACACTGACTTGGTACAATGACCATATCTCGCCCATTCAATGTCCATCTGACTTCTTGTAATACTCTCCTCCAATGGAACCGTAATGATTGCTATCGCCACTTTACAGAACTGCAGTCTTTTCTTTCTCTCTACTCTGTAGCATCTGTTGTACTGCAGGAATCTTGTTTTGTTGATACTCATTTCCAAGTCTTCTGCTGGAGCTGGATTGGCCCTTTTCGAGCCTTCAGTGGTGTCTGTATGTTGATCCACACAGACAGTCTTAGTTCCTGGGTTCCTCTTCATAAAGTGCTGGAGGTGGTGCCTGTTTGGATCCATTTAGAGTCTGCAATAACAGTATGCAATCTTTATCTCCTCCCCCCCCCCCCACCTGCCCCCTGACTGGCTTCCTATGCTTCCTCTTCTTCTTTCCCTCTTTTGACAGCTCCCTCCCTCTATCCTTCGTCTTGGATGTTTTAATGCCCACAACTGTCTGTGGGGTGGTACTGCGACCACTGGCTGTTGCAGGATCATTAAAGACCTCCTGGCAAGGCTTGATCTCTGCCTCCTCAACACTTGAGATCCCTTACGCTTTAGTGTGGCACACAGCTTTTTTTCAGTCATTGATCTTCCCATTTGTAGACCTGGAATCCTCCCACCCAGTCAGTGAGGAGTTCATGACGATTTGTGTGGCGGCGATCATTTTCTGATCGTAATATCTTTTCCTCATCATCACTCATTGTGACTCCATCCCAGGTGGGCTTTTAAGACTTTTGATGTGAACTGGGATGCCGTTTCCTCAGTTGCTATTCCAATCGCTCTATCACATGATAGCACTGATGAGTCGTTATGGAGTTTGACAGATGTCATCCTTTTGACAGTTGCTTCAGTGGTTCCTTCTAATTTGGGTTCTGCCCAATGGAAGACTGTCTCTTGGTGGACTCCTGAAATTGCTGAAGTTATTAAAGACTGCCATCCTGCCCTCGAACACTACAAATGGTACCCATCTTTCAACCACCTCCTACCCTTTAAACGGCTTTGTGCCAGGGCCCATTATCTTCTTAAACGCGAGAAACGGATTTTTGGCCTCTGTCCTTCTACGGGTCTCCCAGGAACTTCCTCAATCTTTACTAGCCCAGAGTCAATTGGGGCCATTGCTCTCTGCCCCGACTCGACGCCTCGATTGGACTCGGTGCACAACAAAATGCTTCAATACTTATTGGTAGCTAGACAACGTCGTATACTTGCCCCCTTTAATCGTCTGGGGGGCAGAAGGGACTTCCCTTTCCGATGGTCGTTATTCCATTCAAAAATCGGGTAAACTGCCTCTTCAGATGGGTAACTAATGTACAATCAGTTTAATCAGTGTCCTGTGCAAGTTTCTTGAATGTACAGTGCGTTGAAGGACGTATTGGATCCTTGAAACCTGGGACCTTTTGGCTTTGACCCACGATGGTTTTCACCAAGGCCACTTTACTGCAAATAATTTAGTCCACTTGTAGTCTGCAACCTGAACAGCTTTTGCCTGTCATCTACACCTTGTGTCTTCTTCGATCTGCATAAAGCTTACGATACCACAAGATGCCACAGCATCCCTGTTGTCTTACATGAGAGGGGCCTCTGCAGCACATGTCAGTTTTTATCCAGACCTTCCTTTATGACACACTTTTCAGGTACAGGTCGGCGCATTCCATAGCATCTTCCATCTGCAGGAGAATGGGGTTCTATAGGGCTCTGTTTTGAGCATTCTTCTTTTTTTGTGATTATCAGCTGTCTGGTGGCAGCTTTTGGGCGTAAGATGTCCCCCTTTTTATATGCTGATGATCTTTTAATTATTTTTTTCGCCCATGACTGGCAAGGAGCACTACACCAAGCGCAATCTTGATGTCTCACTTATGGCTTCCATTTTCCGGCTGCCAAGACCTGCATTGTGCATTTCTGTCATCACTGTACAGTCCATCCTCAAGCAGATCTGTACCTTGGTGGCCATTCCTTGGACTAGTTCCATGATCAGCATACTAGCTGAGGCAGGGGTTCCAGCATTACAGGTTCTGTGTCAACAACAGTTGATCCCTTATGCATTATGTATCTGCTGCTCTCTAGAGCTCCTGAACTACTGTCTCCTCTTTCCAGACACAGAGATTTACCTCCCGCAATGGTGGCCCAGGTCTGGGGCTATATGATCGTCATGTGCATCTGGTCCCTTTTCTTCCCAACACCAACTTTCACATCTATCTCCTTTTCTCTGGGTCCACTCGTCTTCACCTCCACAGTGCATGCTCTGTCACAGCTGTTTCTTGATCTGTGACTTTGGTTCATCCTAAGGCTCTCTGCTGCCAGTTCTTCTCAAGCCTTGGGGCGTTTTGGGATTCAGAAGTAGTCCCTACTGGTGGCTCAATGGTTGCCACTCAGATTGGCTTTGCTTACATTCATGTGGGATGTAATGGACTCTGCTCCATGCCAGATGGATGCAGTGTTTTCATTGCGGATTTGGTGACCATCTCTTGAGCATATCCATTTCTGCACTAATAAGACCTTCCTGACCAGTATCGATTCTTTAAGCAGTTTACAAGCGCCTGACCAGTGTTAACCCACCATCCCTTGGTTCTGACTATCCAGGATCCAATATTTACCCTTAAATATTGTGAATGCTTGGGAGTCTTTCTCTGGACCATGGGTCACATTGGCCTCCTGGAGAATGAACTCACTAACAGGCTGGCCAAACTAGCTGTTGGTAAGCCACCTTCAGTCACTATTATGCTGTCAAGTTCTAGGGATTTGAAATATGGAATGGCATACTCTGACTTTGCTGAACAAACTATGGGCGATAAAGGAGATCATGAATTCGTGGAAGTCCTCTATGAAGGCCTCTCACTAGGAGTGCATCGTGTCTTGCTGGCTCTGCATCAGCCATACTTTGTGACTCATGGTCATCTCCTCCATCACAAACGTCCATCCCAATGCCATGTGGTGCCTGTTTAATGGTGGTCCACATTCTGCTGGACGTCCTAATTTCGCCACACTGTGGAGAACTCTTGATCTCGCTGACTCGTTACCCCTGGTGTTAGCGGATGATGCCTTGGCTGACCTGGTTTTACGGTTTATTTGTGAAGGGGCTTTTTAGCAGTCTCTCTAAGGGAGGGCACCACAGTCTGTCTGTCTCATTGAGGGGTTGGCAGGATTCCCTGTTGCCTCCTCTGTCCTGAACTTGCGAGGCTTTATGGGCTTCATTGTCGCCCCAGTCCTCGCCCTACCCGCTCTTTTGCTCTTCTCCCCCTTCTCGGATGCTTTGTTTGATTTGGTGCTCTTGCTCTGTTTTCCTGTGTTTCTCTCCTCCCATCCATGCCGCTCGTCTTTTCTGGGTATTGTTGGGTGGGTTGACTCTGGCAAGTGGCTGTGGGTATGTGCCCCATCGCACTTTCTGCTCTCTGTATGGGTTATCTCGCCCACCTTTCTTCCCCTGCCCCCTTTTCTTCTTCCTTGTTCCTTTCTCTAGACTAGGTTGACCTTCAGTAGAGCTTGAGGTTTCCTTTTCTTGGATTTCGCGCTAGGCCCTTCTCTGATGTGCAGTTTTGCTGACTTGTGTGCTCTATGTAAGAGTGACCGTATGACCTCTTAGTTCTGTTCCTTTAATCACTAAACCAACCAACCAAAATTTATTTTACAGGCCCCAATAATTAGAACGAACCCTGAACCGCTCTATGGATTTAAATTTAGTACAAACTGATTTCACATGTCACAGGTTAGAATACAAACCATATTTCATGCTGACGAAGACCACGAAGGCCTCCATCTCAGAAATTATGCCTAGCTGATAGTTACATTCGACACCGCTGCAATTGTTCATCCCACCACTTTTACACAGGTGGAACAAAAAGAGTGAAGTTTCAGAGCTCTGAAACAGAAAAAGAAAACAATGTTACCACACATACAGTCGTACCTCAAAACATCACATATCATTTAAAATAAGGAAAGTTTTGCATATTGACACCCCTAGACTGCCAGATAAACTCAGCCACGAATAAACAGTTAATGGTCGGCCTCTTTGGCTGAACAGCATACATTTAAGCGACCGTCGAAAGCAATTCATGCATAATACCGTCCAGGCAGTACAAAATTTAAGGGCACATCCAAATCTCCCAAAACATATACAGGCTATGGCTGGCATTTCCGTAGACGTTTGAATAACAACAATAATAATAATAATAATAACAAGGAAAAAACATTCATAAATGGAGCACCCGAACTTACATGGGAGCCAACAACCTCACCTGCCTTTGTCACAATTCAATTGCTATGCTATACAGCAGAGTCGATCGCCATTGACTTCTGCAACATGAAGGTGATAACTGCCAGTCATCCTCGCAGTAGGTAAATCGCGATGAGTCACACTCGTGGCGCAATTAAAGCTTGGCTCCACCACAGTGAATGTTCCACAACAGTAATGGAGGTGGCCGAAACAAGCGACAACTTTACATGGGGCTACCCACAACCTAGCCATTTCCTAACAGAAAAATCTGCCGCCTTCCAAAATCAACACTCTCCATTATCATGGGCCATCCTTACGCACTGCTGGCTACTAGCAGACTGGTCCCCTCTACACCGCCCAAGCCCTTCTCTTCGTGTGTTTACGTGGTGTGTGTCAATAACAGCACACTCTCGCGGCGTGCCAAAGAGCTGCTACTAAGCACTCTCTCCAGCTTACCTGATACATATCGATACGAATTTATCAAAACCATCCTGAAAACCACCGTAAGCTGTCATTTTTATTACGCAAGATGCTTTTATTACACCATGAATACGTATCACGCTACTGGCCGGATTCGGCATTTGGCCATTTTCAGATGTGTGGCATTGCTCATGTGTATGACACTTTTAAAAACGTTTTCATGCTATGTGGGGACAATTGTTCCCACACACTTCGAATGAGCGTATATGTCGTTTTATACATCACCAACAGCTTCCAAGCGCAGATTATACAATACCTCAGGTAAATAAAAACATATGTAGTAACGCCAATCATCAGTGTTACTGTATCAATCCTTATAGAAATAATGTGTGCGATCCGTACCTAACTACACACTGTATTTTTAACAACTAACGAATGTAAAGTGATTCATTTCAAAGCAAAGTCTCGAAGCGTTCGTCGTTGCAGCATAAGCGTTTAAGGTCATTACAACTCACGCTCACCTCAGTTAACTGGAAAAAAAAGAAACGGAAAGTTACTACTGAAGGAATGTTAAGACATATGCCTCCGCCGAAGGCCGTACATTTCAAATATGTTGCATGTGCAGGTGGTTCTATCATGAACAAAGCTTTTAAATGAGCATGTATGTGCATTGTACATCGGAGGATTGAAAAATGATTTCACGAGGAAAAGATTTCACGAGAGAGTTGAATTTGAACTCAGTTATTATTCAGAAAATAGACAAAAAAGCTCGTGAATAATACGTACGAACGTCTTTTAAAGGACCACGTGACTGCATAGAACCACACATCCACAAAAGACAGAAAAGTAACCCCATATTCATAATAATCCCCACGATATCGTTTAATGAGTGGGAAGGTAGCGTGATAAGCGAGTGACATGCTCGATTGACAAAATTAACACTAAATATTGAACATCACGTATTCTAACAAAGACGTGAACCGAACAAATAGCTTACATTGCTTACATGAAACACAACTGCAAAGCACGTTCGTAAATAAATCAGAAACTCACATAACATATAATTATGCAAGTGCAATAAGAGCAAGCAACCATCTCGCCAATGTTCCTGGACGATGTAGCTTAAATATGCCCATCTCAATATCACATAAATGTCTGTATTTCGCAAGCCGGCAACAGACAAATGTTCTCAGCTTCAGCCGAAAATAGAGTGTTTTGTCTGTCCGTCCACGCTCCTCTATCGAATTCGAACCTCAGCGCCAGGCAATATGATTGTCTAACTGCAGACATTATTAAAAATACTAGGTAAAGGCCTTCCTTCCACTACTCTGTCAAGGATAAAGATACTCCGTCCGACGAAAACCAGTAAACCCCCGAACTGTCATGTATAAATCACTTCAAACGTCTCATTATTTTATAATTGAGTTAATGTTTTGTCTTTAAACGTGTAAGCGAGAAAAGTTTAGGAAAGATTTGGAATTATGCTTAAAGCTTCTTGGAAGTCGTACAGTGCTCTCTTTGTGAAACTGTGGACTAATATTGCTCTCCATTTTAAGCAAAACCTAATTTTTCACGATGTCAATGCGAGGCCTACGAGAAAGACAGGCCGCGGCGCGTACGTCACGAAGGTAGCCTGCGCTCGCTCGCTCGCTCAAACCAGCAGACAAACTACGTTTCTACACCTGTTAACTCGTAATTAGGCGTGTCCGTACAGACGAAAACTGAATCTTCTGCTGGAATCAGCTATTATGGAATCTCACTGTTATTAGTCCTATAATGATGGGAAGTGCATGGGCCTATTTATAATTTGTTACGGCTGTACTGCCGTACAATAACATAAAATCATACTGAAATAATCATCAGTTGCATAAGGCACCACTTCCAGCATGTAATGAGAATTGTTAAGCAGAAAAGACTAAATGTTATAAACAAGCTGTTATACCATTTATATCGAGTATTGATCTTCAATTAAATTTTTCTGTAGTACTGTTAATCAGTAAGACTTCATAATAGCAGATTCCAGTGGAAGATGCAATTCTCGTTAGTTCTTACACGCACAGCTGCGAGTTAACAGGTTTAGAAACGCATTTTGTCTGCTGAGCTGAGCGAGCGAGCGAGTTTAGGACTACTTTCGTGACGTACGCGCCGCGGCCTGTCTTTCTCGTTGGCCTCGTCTCACTGCATATGACGTCATATCTCCTGAACTACTTGTCGTATGAAGGTAAAATTTTGCATGTACATTCAGTGATACAGAAGATGGACAAAAATCTCGAAACACCAAAAACACAATACATTACCTTGCCTAACAAGGTGTAGAAACCCGTTGGTACCACTTCTAGTCGTCTCGGAATAGAGAAGTACAGGTCCTGTATGGTTTTCAAAGGAATCTTGCACCACTAGTCCTGGGAAACAAAGGCAAGTTAATATTACGATGATGGAGACACATAGCGATCACGCATCCTTCTCTCCAGAGCAGACCACAACGGCTCAATAATAATGAGATCAGGTGCCTGTGAATGCCAGGGCAGATAACACAATTCATTCTCGTGCTTGCAAAGCCAGTCCTGGACGTTGCGAGCTGTGTAGACCGGTGTCCTGTCATCTTGGAACACAGCATCATTGTACCAAGTGAAGGACCCGATATGCCCTAACAGTTACATAATCCCTGGCAGTAATGTCTCCTTGCAGAGTAACCATTAGACCCACGAAACACCCCGATACGACTGGCCATATTATTCTTGGGACGCAAACTAGGCCAGAATTTGGAAACAGTGCGAAACAAGACTCATCTGACCTAATGAATTTCTTCCAATGTTTCGTAGTCCAGGTTTTATGGCTTCGGCACCAGGAATTGCATCGCTGAATTACAGGTCGCCCTGCAATTCCCTGTTTATGAAGCTCCGTTCCTGTTGTTTCGGTGCTAACAGTGCTCGACTTCTTAAGTAATAGAACCCAGGGAAGTGTGGTAGGTCCGTTGTTGTTTTCTGTCTACATAAATGATCTTTTGGAAAGGGTGGTTAGCAATGTGCGGCTGTTTGCTGATGATGCTGTGGTGTACGGGAAGGTGTCGTCGTTGAGTGACTATAGGAGGATAGAAGATGACTTGGACAGGATTTGTGACTGGTGTAAAGAATGGCAGCTAACTCCAAATATAGATAAATGTAAATTAATGCAGATGAATAGGAAAAAGAATCCCGTGACGTTTGAACACTCCATTAGTAGTGTAGCGCTTGACACTGTCAAGTCGATTAAATATCTGGGCGTAACATTGCAGAGCGATATGAAGTGGGACTAGCATGTAGTGGCAGTTGTGGGGAAGGCGAACAGTCGTCTTTGGAATTACAGCTCGCCCTGCAATTCCCTGTTTATGAAGTTCCGTCCCTGTTGTTTCGGTGCTAACAGTGCTCGACTTCTTAAGTAATAGAACCCAGGGAAGTGTGGTAGGTCCGTTGTTGTTTTCTATCTACATAAATGATCTTTAGGAAAGGGTGGATAGCAATGTGCGGCTGTTTGCTGATGATGCTGTGGTGTACGGGAAGGTGTCGTCGTTGAGTGACTATAGGAGGATAGAAGATGACTTGGACAGGATTTGTGACTGGTGTAAAGAATGGCAGCTAACTCCAAATATAGATAAATGTAAATTAGTGCAGATGAATAGGAAAAAGAATCCCGTGACGTTTGAACACTCCATTAGTAGTGTAGCGCTTGACACTGTCACGTCGATTAAATATTTGGGCGTAACATTGCAGAGCGATATGAAGTGGGACAAGCATGTAGTGGCAGTTGTGGGGAAGGCGAACAGTCGTCTTCGGTTCATTGGTAGAATTTTGGGAAGATGTGGTTCATCTGTAAAGGAGACCGCTTATAAAACACTAATACGAACTATTCTTGAATACTGCTCGAGCGTTTGGGATCCCTATCAGGTCGGATTGAGGGAGGACATAGAAGCAGTTCAGAGGCGCGCTGCTAGATTTGTTACTGGTAGGTTTGATCATCACGCGAGTGTTACGGAAATGCCCCAGGAACTCGGGTGGGAGTCTCTGGAGGAAAGCAGGCGTTCTTTTCGTGAATCGCTACTGAGGAAGTTTAGAGAACTAGCATTTGAGGCTGACTGCAGTACAATTTTACTGCTGACAACTTATACTTCGCGGAAGGACCACAAAGATAAGATAAGAGAGATTAGGGCTCGTACAGAGGCATATAGGCAGTCATTTTTCCCTCGTTCTGTTTGGTAGTGGAACAGGGAGAGAAGATGCTAGTTGTGGTACGAGGTACCCTCCACCACGCACCGTATGGTGGATTGCGGAGTGTGTATGTAGATGTAGATGTAGTGCGATATTCAGTTCCGCAGTGACTTCTGGAGCTGTCGTGCTCTTTATTTTTCGTTACAATCCTCTTCAAAGACCATCCATCAGGAACACTCACCACACACTTTCGTTCGTGTTGTGACTTAGAGGATAATATTTTCGTCGCTGTCCTCGTGTGCGGTATAAATTTTCGATACGGTGCCTCTTGAAATACGAAACACTTTTGCTCCGTTGGTTACGGAAACACGCAGCATACGAGCACCAACAATTTGCCCATTTTCAGAGTCACTTGGCTCCGACATTTGCACTCACAGCTACACGGAATACTGCCCCAACCACGACTGATAGTTGCAACGTGTTGAGCACATAGCACAGGTCCCATCAGTGATAAAACACAGCAGCATAACCAGCAGGCTTAGCTAGCATCTGTGTTTTCATACTTTTCCCATTCCCTATAAAAGTAGACACTGTCTGCAAAGTGTGTTACGAATACAGATAGTTGTAAAGAAGCACTAGATTAAAACGTCATGCCTGATGTAGACGTTCGACTGTATGAAAACGAAAATGTAGTAAGCGATATATTTTTTTCCTCTCATTACTACTAGCGGGTGTCAGCGAGAAGTTTCATAAATGTTGGAAATATGTAATCTTTGTTGGAAGTCACTAAGTGTGTTTTCAAATACTGGATGAATAAAGTCCGTGCATTTGCGTCTCATCCGTTTCTAACATAAGATTTTATCTCTTAAACAGTGGATAATGACATGATTTTAAATTTTTAAATTCGGCCAAGAGTCAGGCGAAATGATGAAAATCGAATTTTTATTTCCCGTACACAGAAACTGGTACCCCGCGTCTTTGAATCAGCGAAGTGAACAGCTTGTGTACCAATACATAACATGAAAGTCGTTTACACACACACACACTTATTTATTCGAATAATCCTCTCGGAGGATGCGATGCATCATGCAAATCATGTTTGGTTTTGCTTCTATGCTTTTAATTTTCGTAGCTCCCAGATTTCCTTAATCTATCGTGAGTGTAGTTCCTTTTCTTCCGCGGCCCTGTTCGAGGCCTTTTTCTAGCCTGAAATCCTGACTTTTGTGTTGCTTGTATATAAAAAGCTAGTTATGTTTCACAACAACGATATTTTCCGCATCCATACTGCCTATACATCAACAGATCGTTTTCTTCAAGGTGAGTCATAACTTTGGACCACAGTGTATCGTGCCCCTTTTTTGTAATCTGCTGATGCGATCTGTGACTGTTTTTACGAAATCTTTACGCAGCCAGGACACGTAGGGAGGATACAGAAATTGAAAAGCATAAAAACAACTTCAACTACAAAGAAGAAGAACTGAAATTAGACAAGCTGTGGGCCTTGTGCTAAAGAAGGTAAACAGTGCCAAACCCTCCCCCACTAAAAGCTTCATAAAACACATCGATGCGACACTGCATTCTAAGGTAGGAGTCTGATGTAATGAAGGACCTCTGCGTGGACAGGAGCAAACAGTTCTGCTTGCTGAGCTCATTTGAGACAGTAACTGGTTTCGGAGTCTTTATAGCGTATAATGATGTCTTAAGCGTTGGAAGACGAAACGTTAGTCAGGGAAAATTTTCCTATGTCCACGGCCTAATTCCGATGAAACGAAGGTCACCAGTGTGGAGTCCTGCACCGTATATTTGTGCGTCATTTATCATGTAAGAGTCTTGTAGATATTACATCTCTGACAGCTATATTTACAGTGGACAGAATGTCAACCCGATATTAGCCATACATGGCATGTAATGTTTAACGACCTGTTTTTGAATATCTGTATTCGATCATCTGAACACACATGAACAAAGTCTAAACAGAGTCAATGAAAATCGGCTGTAAATGGAGCTGTGATTTTCCTTTTTGTGGATCTACAATGTAGGGTGTTTTTTTTTTTTGTGGCTGAGGATGGTGTAATAAACAACATTGCATCAGTATTTACTTCATTTGCAGACCAATGATCGTAGGTATTAGGAGTAGTACGTTTTTAGGATGCTTAATACCTCAAATTACCGTGTGGTTATAATTGAAGTGCGGCTGCTTACGGAGGTACAGTGTGGGCTGTATTCAAAATATTGCAACGAAACTTAGTAGATACGCTACTGCGTTAATGTGGAACCGGTTTACGTTGGAAAAAAATTGGTACAATTTCGCCCACCAGATGCAAATCTGTCGCTGTACACTGTTTGTATGACGGTATGACATCCATGCTGTCGTTTGACAAGCCATAATGTGAGTGAACAGTGTGGCTATGGAGAAGAGAAACTGTACACTGTTAATGAAACTGTTTTATGTGAACGGCAGAAATTCGAGTGCTGTACTGAGAAAGTATCACCAATTGAAAGGTCTGAGGAGAGGTCCGATATCATTAAATTGTTTAAAGACAATATAACGAAATTCTAAAACAAGAGTGAGCTTGGCAGAGCAAGGCGTTCTGTCCCGGTGAAAGTTATTGACGAGGTTACTTTTGCTGTAACTGACCATGCAGCACGTATCCCGAATTGTGCTAGGCTCGTGCAGTGTGATGAGAATTTTCCAGCCCATGGTCAACAGTACGGCAAGTTTCGCAGTCTATTTTACACTGGTACCCGTACAAGATACAGACTGTGCAGCAATTGAAAGCTCATGATCCGCAGCAACGTTCTGAATTGGCTCCTCGGTTTTTTGGCAAGGAGCGACGTCGACGAGATATGACCGAGCAATATTCTACGGAGTGACGAGACACATTTTACTCTAAAGAGTGCAGTGAATACACAGAACTGCCGATTTTGGGGAACTTTAAACCACCGTGTTGAGCACGAAGAGCCTTTGCATCCGCTATATGTCACTGTATGGTGTGGATGCACAAGCACCTTCATTCTGGATCCGTTCTTCTTTGAAGAGAGTACTTCTATAGGGTCTGTCAGGAGTATTCTGGCATCTGTATGTAAGCGAGACCTCTTTGTGTACCATATCAGTCCCGCTTTGGAAGAAGGCAACTCTGTGGAAACCACATTTTTCATGCTACATGGGTCAACACATCACGTCTCTCGCCCAGTGAAATGGTCGTATGACACTGACAACCAGGAGTTCCCACCCACCTGGGGAAATTAGGCCACAGACTTGCAAGGCTTTTCAGTTGACGCCACATAAAGTGACTTGCGTGTCGATGATGATGAGATGATGATGAGGACAACACAACACCCAGTCCCCTAGCGGAGAAATCTCCGAACCGACCGGAAATCGTTAATGCAACGATTCACGAACGTGCTATCTCCACAGGTTTTCCAGATGCATGGCCTAGCAAGATCACCTGTTTTGAATCCATGTGACTTTTAGCTTTAGGGATATCTAAAAGAACTAGTTTACCAGGGACACGTTTGTTCTCTATCTGTTCTGAAGGCCAATACACACGAACATATTACTCATGTACCTCCGGAACTGCTGTGAGCAACTGTTGATCACGTCATTTTAAGGATGCAGCATCTCGATGGACAAGAAGAGAATATAAGCTTTCGAAATGTGGTGCTACAGAAGAATGTTGAAGATTAGGTGGGTAGATCACGTAACTAATGAGGAGGTATTGAATAGGATTGGGGAGAAGAGAAGTTTGTGGCACAACTTGACTAGAAGAAGGGATCGGTTGGTAGGACATGTCCTGAGGCATCAAGGGATCACAAATTTAGCATTGGAAGGCAGCGTGGAGGGTAAAAATCGTAGAGGGAGACCAAGAGATGAATACACTAAGCAGATTCAGAAGGATGTAGGTTGCAGTAGGTACTGGGAGATGAAGGATCTTGCACAGGATAGATTAGCATGGAGAGCTGCATCAAATCAGTCTCAGGACTGAAGACCACAACAACAACAACAACATCTTGATGACCTCTCTGCTGCTCATATTGAACAAACCGTACATAGTGGTTAATAATAAAATCAGCATAGTGCCTTTCTCACTTGTTTGACCTTTTCTGACTATGTCCCGTTCCCAGTTAGTTACATATGGAAACATTTCTACTTGTCTTTCTTGCGTTCACAGAGCTAGATATACAAGTGGTGGTCACAGTTGGAACTAATATTTTTTCCAGCTTGAGTCGGTTCTGCAATAAAGCATTAAAATATTTACTAATTTTCGCTGTCATACGATAATTATAGCCCACAATTGACCTATGTGAGTAGCTGCACTTTAATCATAACCACTTGCTACATGCGGCATTAGTGCTTCTTTTCCTACAGACCCCCGTAGACGCAAAACGGTTAGGCTATACTGACAGGGGAAGTTAATGGTTCAAATGGCTCTGAGCACTATGGGACTTAACAGCTATGGTCATCAGTCCCCTAGAACTTAGAACTACTTAAACCTAACTAACCTAAGGACAGCACACAACACCCACCCATCACGAGGCAGAGAAAATCCCTGACCCCGCCGGGAATCGAACCCGGGAACCCGGCCGTGGGAAGCGAGAACGCTACCACATGACCACGAGATGCGGGCGACAGGGGAAGTTAATTTAGTGGTGCAATTATGACCACGCACAAAACACAAGGTAGTTAATTACGTGAAGTGTTTGGGGAAAGGCTGTTATAGGCAGAGAACAAGGAACTAAGATAGTGAAGTGCTTATAGTTAAGGTACCAGTGGTCATAATATCTGCACTTATACCCCTAACGCCCTGTACAGCCCGCAAACCACTCTGAAGTGCGTTGTAAAATTTACATTGAAGTGCCAAAGAAAATGGTATAGGCGTGCGTATTCAAATACGGAGATACGTAAACAGGCAGAATACGGCGCTGCGGTCGGAAACCCTTATACAACACAAGTGTTTGGCGCAGTTGTTAGATCGGTTACTGCTGCTACAATCGCAGGTTATCAAGGTTTAAGTGACTCTGAACGTGGTGTTATAGTCGGCGCACGAGTGATGGGACACAGCATATCCGAGGTAGCGATGAAGTGGGGATTTTCCCTACGACTATTTCACTAGTGTGGAATCCGGTAAAACATCAAATCTCTGACATTGCTGCGGCCGAAAAAAAATCCTGCAAGAACGGGACCAACGACGACTGAATCGTTCAACGTGACAGAAGTGCAGCCCTTCCGCAAATTGCTGTATATTTCAATGCTGGGCCATCAACAAGTGTCAGCGTGCGAACTATTCAACGAAAAAACGTCGCTACAAGCTTCCGTAGCCGATGGCCACTCGTGAACCATTGATGACTGCACGACACAAAGATTTACGTCTCTCCTGGGCTCGTCAACACGGACATTGGACTGTTGATGACTGGGAAAATGTTGCTCGGTCGGACGAGTCTCGTTTCAAATTGTATTGAGGGGACGGACGTGTGTGGGTATGGAGTCAACTCTTTTCCATGGACCCTGAATGTCAGCAGGGGACTGTTCAAGCTGGTGGAGGCTCTGTAATGATGTGGGGCATGTGCAGTTGGAGTGATATGGGACCCCTGATACATCTAGATACGACTCTGACAGGTAACGCGTACGTAAGCATCCTGTCTGATCATCTTTATCCATTCATGTCCATTGTGCATTCAGACGGACTTAGACGATTCCAGCAGGAGAATGCGAGACCCCGCACGTCCGTAATTGCTACAGAGTGGCTCCAGGAATACTCTTCTGAGTTTAAACACTTCCGTTGGCCACCGAACTCACCAAACATGAACATTATTGAGCATATCTGGGATGCCTTGCAATTAGCTGTTCAGAAGAGATCTTTACCCTCTCATAGTCTTACGAATTTGTGGACGCCCTGCAAGATTCGTGGTGTCAGTTCCCTCCAGCACTACTTCAGACATTAGTCAAGTCCATGCCAAGCATTGTTGAGGCACTTCTGCGTGGTCGCGGGGGCCCAACA
The DNA here is from genome assembly GCF_021461385.2 of Schistocerca piceifrons. Classification (NCBI taxonomy): domain Eukaryota; kingdom Metazoa; phylum Arthropoda; class Insecta; order Orthoptera; family Acrididae; genus Schistocerca; species Schistocerca piceifrons. Next base: position 194,495,667 of record NC_060141.1, read on the forward strand.
CGATATTAGGCAGGTGTACCAGTTTCCTTGGCTCTCCAGTGTACGAAGATCCAATGTTATGATGACGTGCCTTATTCCATTCTCATAATGAGCAGACGGGAAATATACGCACCATGACCTCTTATCTGATTCTCATGAACCTTGCTCGATGGCTGCAGCAGAACTTCGAATACTTGTACTCTTAAGTTTCCCCAACAGCGTTTCGCGAGTGCGATGACGACTTTCTGCCGGGGATTTCCGTTAAGGTACTCTAAGCGTTTCTGTTACAGTTCAGTACAGGCTCTTTCGACCTGTTCTGACGCTAGCTTTGCTCCTCTAATTTCTTTTTATGGTTTTTGACATGTCTGCCTGATAAGGACTCCAAGCTCTACATTAGTATTCCAGAAAATTCGCATTAGCTTATTGTATGTGAGTTTCTGTGCAGATGCTCCGCTATTTCCCAGAACACATCAAATGAATGACAGATAAACGCTGCCTCATTTCATACCGCTTCTTAGCATAACCCCTAAATACTAATACGATACGACGTCCTCATGATATTCGCCACTAATTTTGTAATCGAATATTATCGGGTTCTCCCACCTGTTACATGGATTACCTTGCAATGTATCAATGTTTAAGAAGATCTGTCGTTGGGAAAATCTGTCGAAAAATTGTTGCTTTTCCTTACGATCGTTCAACAATAATCTTCTGTAAGCAACAGCATCGCCAGTGAACGATCTTGTACTCGTCAACTGATGAATGAGTTATGTACATACATGGGGTATATTAATGGTACTATTATGTTTCTTTGGGGCACACCCGTTGTATAGTTTCATTCCCGTTCAACATTCACCGTCCAGTGAAACGAACTGGGTTCTATTAGCCGTATTCATCGAGCGAATCATGTGTCTGTGAAGGTACTCAGTATGATCTGTTCTTGGTTATTAGGCGATGATGAGAGCGTTCTCAGGAATTCTAGGAAGACAGAATCTAGCTGCTCACTTTCACCTACTGTTATGTATGAATAAAACAGGCTTTAAGAATGAAATTTTCACTTTGCAGCGGAGTGTGCGCTGATATGAAACTTCCTGGCAGATTAAAACTGTGTGCCGGAACGAGAATCGAATTCGAGACCTTCGCCTTTCGCGGGCAAGTGCTCTGCCAGCTGAGCTACCCAAGCACGACTCATTCTGGAAACATCCCCTAGGCCGTGGCTAAGCTATGTCTGTGCAGTATTCTTTCTTCCAGGAGTGCTAGTTCTGCAAGGTATGCAGGAGAGCTTCTGCGAAGATTTGAAGGTAGGAGACGAGGTACTGGCGGAATTAAAGCTGTGAGGACAGGGCCTGAGTTGTGCTTGGGTAGCTCAGTTGGTAGAGCACTTGCCCGCGAAAGGCAAAGGTCCCGAGCGCGAGTCTCGGTCCGGCACACAGTTTTAATCTGCCAGGAAGTTTCAAAACAGGCTTTTCCTAAATCCGTGCTGATTCTTTGAGACAAGCTTGTTTTCTTCTTTTTTGAAAAAAATATACGCTATAGGATCCTGCGACAGACGGACGCGAGTGATATTGATCTGTACTTCAGAGCATTCGATCTTTTCCCTTTTTTTGCTACTTTCCTGTCGTGCGGGTATGTCGCTTGTGCAAGAGATTCGAAATAAATATAATATAGGAAAGGTGTGAGTTCGACAGTGTATTCAGTGTAAAATCTAACTGGAATTCCGTCTGGGCCTGGTGTCTTTTTCTCATTGTATTAGCTGTTTTCCAACATCGAGGTTCCTAATATCCCTATCTCTCATTTGAGTGTCTGTGCGGCGGTGAAAGATTAGTACAGGAACATCTTCATGCCCAGTACATTCTTGAAACCTTTATTTAAAATTTCCGCCGTATGTGTGCTGTCTTCAGTTTTGACGTCAGGCAGAGCAATGAGAGACTGAAAGGAAATTTTGGAGCAGGTGACTTAATTTCTGACTACAACTTTTTACGATCTTGCGATTCAATTCTCGCCAAGATCTGACTCTGAAAATTATTGTGAGCATCAAACTGACTCTTTTTGTGGATGCGCAACTTGCTGTTAAGACTTCGCTAGCCCTTTGCTTGCCATCTTTTGTAGCGAGAATGTAGTAGCCTGTTTTTGCAGGTTCTTGCAATGCTACCATTAAACGAAAGTGTCTCTTTTGTTGCACGGTACATGTATATCTGGATTACGCTTTACGATTATAACATCTTTCGGGATTAACCACAATTGTTCTGTGTTTGCCAGATATAATCAATATTCTCAGTTCGTCCTTTAAGCAAACTGATAGTGCCTGCATCAGTTTGGCCATACTCTCTCTTAGCTTCCTACATGACATTTTTGCTTTCGGTGACCATCGTCACTGCAATAGCATCATTGTCGGTAACGTTCCCTTACTGAAGATTCTACGAAAGGTCAAGTCTGTTTGTAGTGAGATGATCTGAAATATTTAGCTCGTCTGGGGCACCGAGCGAGATGGGGAAGTGGTTAGTACGCTGGACTCGTATTCGGGGGGGACGACAAATGGCTCTGAGCACTATGCGACTTAACGTCTGAGGTCATCAGTCGCCTAGAACTTAGAACTAATTAAACCTAACTAACCTAAGGACATCACACACATCCATGCCCGAGGCAGGATTCGAACCTGCGACCGTAGCGGTCGCTCGGCTCCAGACTGTAGCGCCCAGAACCGCACGGCCACTCCGGCCGGCCGGGGAACGACAGTTTAAATCCTCATCCGAGTATTTCCCTAAATCGTTCCAGGTAAATGCCGAGTTGGTTCCTTTCAAAGAGCACGCCCGGTTTCCTTTCTCACAACCCCTCGTAATCCGAGGTTGTGTTCCGCCTCTAATGGCCGCGTTGTCGACAGAATCCAAACCTTAATCATCCTTTCTTTTGGACGTGGGCTCTAGAAATAGTTGTTCGAAGAAGTTGTCAGACAATGTTTTAACACTACTTGGCAAGACTGTTTGTCCTTACCGCCGATAGCGTAACTCTGCTTTTCCAGGCTGTATTGGGCAGATTAGTCACCACCTGGTAACACCATATATTCGGAGTGTTTGCGTACTATCAAGTTTTGACTGTATTTGAATTACTACGTCTGATGTGTTTGAATCTAGTGGTCGGTAGAAACACCCAGCTATTAATATAAGTCCACCGATCCGCGTGCTCCTATCAATAGATCGCAAGCAGCTTATTGTTTTACCTAATACATCGACTTGTGCCTGCCAACACCACTACGACCACTCCCGGGAAATCTGGTTCCCCTTTCCTACATACTGGAAGAACTGCGTTGTAACCATCATCTGTACCATTTATTCTTTGTTCTTTACACGGTTCGGTAGTTGTGACCATCCACATGATGAACAAGCAGTTCATCTCCCCTTTAGATGTATTGAAAGTCCTCAAAAATACAAAATGTTCACATAATCATACGTCGTACACGATGATTCACAGCATAAAACTGGTCTCACAAAAACTCACAACCGCCTATAAAAGAAATAGCCTGAGGACTGATCTCAGTTAAACCAACCATAATATTAAGTGAAGCTACTACTGCAAGGGAAAATCATTGATAATTAAGTTAATGCAGAAAGGTTGGTAACACACCACAGCACATCTCACAAAAATGATTCTTTCTAGACAACAGAAGAAGGTAAATGGATTAGACATCTTCGTGTCTCGTCTCCTGGACAGACGCAACATTTAACAATGTTGATTGTAGTATATGCTGTAAAAGCTTGAGACGATACTGTTAATACTATCCTATTACCTTCACTTACACATTGTTTTTAGTATTAATGACACAATGGCCTTGTTTACAGTCTGCACACTTACCGAGAGTCTTTGCAAAAGGGATGGACACAACTGTGTTACTTTATTTTCTTGTGCACATTCATCTTTTTCTTTTATCCTGAAATGTTGCTAATGATGTGAATTATTTATTTGTGTAATTTTGTGAGCAGAGTAGTCACAGTTCAAAGATACACATGTTATTTGAGTTTCGTTGCCAGCTTAATAGTTGGGGCAAATTTTTGGCAAAGCGGAAGTTCAAGTCAGAGAACACCGGCAGCCAAGAATTTCGAGGCAGGATTGGCCCACAGAGCTGGTAGGGTCTCCGGTCCACCTCCCCCCCTTCCCCCCCCCCCCCTCCACACCCCCGCCCCCTCCGGGTAGCTCAAAGCGACGCTCAGACGGCTCTCCTCTCCACCATTTCCGGCATTCGGATACCGGCTTGGTAAGGGAATGGACGGAATCTGTGATCGTCTCATGAGGCTGAATGGTGAAATAACACCATGATTTGTATTATAGTTGGGTTACTAATACGTTCTTTTTCAGGTCTATTTCAGTTAGAGAAGAATTGCGACACCTTTTTAGTAATTTTTCACATAAATTCACTAGTTAGAACATAGTTTTCTAACGGGCTCTTTGTGCTCATCTTATACCAAAGGGTGGGTGTAATTATGTTATGCCTTCAGCACATTTAGTGTGCCGACTTAATATCACTGTGTGCTTTTCTCTTTTTTTTTCCTCAGTTGTGAAGTTAAATGACTTTGGTTACTAAATTTTGTGTGGTCTTTGTCTTCATCCACCCACGTGCGTTTGGCTTGGTGGACAATTAACCATACCCATCCTTAATACGTTATTGCGTTTGGTACGTGTGTAATTGTGGTTACGACCCAAGGACGGCCCACAAAGGTGAGTACAGAATTTACCATTGACTTCCACTCCCCCACTTGCTGGGAGCTGCACAATCAATGAGACCTGATCGTTCACGTAGATTTTCAGGTCAGACAATGCGTGTGATCGTGTGGTAGTTCTGTTAAAACCAAAGACTATTCCGCGGTGAGTACAAATTTGCTCCTTATCTTCCACGAACTCGCATGTTACTTGACTGGTTGGACAACGCGTAAACATCGTCCTTGAGTTCTTTCAAGTTTGGCATTACTCGACTGGAAATGTGAGGTTTTATTAGAATACAATTACGATTTACACGGTGTTCAGTGTTGCGTATTTCTGTCTGCTTGACTTCCAAGTGATCCCATAAGATTGTATGAGATTCCATGATCTGTCTTTCAGCCAACTAATCCGGTCCAGTACTTGCTTTGCAGTTCATTAGAAAGTGTACCCACACTTCTGTATCTATATTGTACGGGTGCGAAGTAACGCATGGAGACGGATCATACCCCCTTTCGTAATGTACCTTTCTTCCTAATTTTAAAATTAATTACGAGACTACACAGCGCTTGAAATATGTGTGGCTCTTCACAAAGAATTGGACTGTGTCCCATAATATTTGTAAACAGCATATTTGAACAAGTAATTGTTCATGCTCGTAATTTCTTTCACCTTACCGCATCTCATAATTCAATCCTATGCAGATTTGTCCCCACCAAGTAATCTTGAGTGAGATAATAAGTAACTACACTCCTCGAAATTGAAATAAGAACACCGTGAATTCATTGTCCCAGGAAGGGGAAACTTTATTGACACATTCCTGGGGTCAGATACATCACATGATCACACTGACAGAACCACAGGCACATAGACACAGGCAACAGAGCATGCACAATGTCGGCACTAGTACAGTGTATATCCACCTTTCGCAGCAATGCAGGCTACTATTCTCCCATGGAGAGGATCGTAGAGATGCTGGATGTAGTCCTGTGGAACGGCTTGCCATGCCATTTCCACCTGGCGCCTCAGTTGGACCAGCGTTCGTGCTGGACGTGCAGACCGCGTGAGACGACGCTTCATCCAGTCCCAAACATGCTCAATGGGGGACAGATCCGGAGATCTTGCTGGCCAGGGTAGTTGACTTACACCTTCTAGAGCACGTTGGGTGGCACGGGATACATGCGGACGTGCATTGTCCTGTTGGAACAGCAAGTTCCCTTGCCGGTCTAGGAATGGTAGAACGATGGGTTCGATGACGGTTTGGATGTACCGTGCACTATTCAGTGTCCCCTCGACTATCACCAGTGGTGTACGGCCAGTGTAGGAGATCGCTCCCCACACCATGATGCCGGGTGTTGGCCCTGTGTGCCTCGGTCGTATGCAATCGTGATTGTGGCGCTCACCTGCACGGCGCCAAACACGCATACGACCATCATTGGCACCAAGGCAGAAGCGACTCTCATCGCTGAAGACGACACGTCTCCATTCGTCCCTCCATTCACGCCTGTCGCGACACCACTGGAGGCGGGCTGCACGATGTTGGGGCGTGAGCGGGAGACGGCCTAACGGTGTGCGGGACCGTAGCCCAGCTTCATGGAGACGGTTGCGAATGGTCCTCGCCGATACCCCAGGAGCAACAGTGTCCCTAATTTGCTGGGAAGTGGCGGTGCGGTCCCCTACGGCACTGCGTAGGATCCTACGGTCTTGGCGTGCATCCGTGCGTCGCTGCGGTCCGGTCCCAGGTCGACGGGCACGTGCACCTTCCGCCGACCACTGGCGACAACATCGATGTACTGTGGAGACCTCACGCCCCACGTGTTGAGCAATTCGGCGGTACGTCCACCCGGCCTCCCGCATGCCCACTATACGCCCTCGCTCAAAGTCCGTCAACTGCACATACGGTTCACGTCCACGCTGTCGCGGCATGCTACCAGTGTTAAAGACTGCGATGGAGCTCCGTATGCCACGGCAAACTGGCTGACACTGACGGCGGTGGTACACAAATGCTGCGCAGCTAGCGCCATTCGACGGCCAACACCGCGGTTCCTGGTGTGTCCGCTGTGCCGTGCGTGTGATCATTGCTTGTGCAGCCCTCTCGCAGTGTCCGGAGCAAGTATGGTGGGTCTGACACACCGATGTCAATGTGTTCTTTTTTCCATTTCCAGGAGTGTACATTACAATGATATGTTGATGGTAATCATGTTAGGCAGAGATGTAGTCGCTCGCGATACGTTATTTTCTTTGGCTGCTTGTTTTTCCACCGCCTTATCTGTTGTCCTAGTTACCTTTAACTCATGTTCATTGTATGTAATTGGTTTAGTAACTATTCAGCGAACCCTTATTGCTCTCTAACAAGCATTCAATCAGAGAAGACAGCATGATCGTAACTGTCTTCTGAGATATAAATTTATTCCCTCATAGCATTACTTCAGGCACCGACAAGAACAGTTTTAACTAGTGTCCATATGACCCTTTGTGCCAATCGTCTGTCTCATTTCGATGATTGTATGATTAACATCCAGATATCAAGCCCAGGGCAATTAATAACGTTATAGAAACGAGAAAAACAAACAGCCCCCTCTTCATATTTAGAACTGTGAATCGATAGGAAAAATAAGCGTAACCTAAAACGCTACTGAGGCACTCGTATTAATCTACAGGCTTCAATACTTGTTTCTTATTCGCACGGTTTGTTAGTTCGTGGGACATGTAACCAACATACGTTCATGACATTTAGTGTCACTTCTTCGTGACATGGAAATAAGATATTCGACATAAGAAAACATACAAATAGGTGATTGTTTTTACACGAGTTTACTGTTTTCATATACAAAGATATTAAAACATTTTAACCGAATGACGTGCGTTTTTAATATCATTCAGAAGCTCTTGAATATACCAGTACACTGAGATGGTGTTTGTTGCAATGAAAGATTTTTCAAACATGGTAGTGTAATGTGTTACACGCGAGATCACAGTTTCCTGCACAGCACACATTGTAATCCGTTAAGAGATGTAAACATGGCAGTTTCTAGAAGGCAAACGGGGCAAGGAAGTGGATCACGGAGGAAGAAATTCAGAAGAAGCAGCAACCAATAAGAGTAACGTAAAGAACGTCATCGGAGTTAAACTGCACATCGCTCAAATGTTTCAAACTGCCCTCACCCTTCCTCACGTCGTCGATCACACTAGATGTAATTCCATCTACAAGTATTCCGTAGGTGTAATAGAGAACATCTCTTGTAATCGGATATTACATTTCCTTTAAGTTCATAATGAAAAGGCATAAACGAAATCTATGAACGTGTAACTATGCTACTGGCCAAATAACTGGACAACTGGAAGCCATTAAAAAAAAACTAGAACTGCAGTGTTACTGCTTTAAGACAGAAACCCTAGCGTTTCCTCTCAGCACAGCTGTTGGATATTTTCGGTAAAAGTTGAATCTGAAACCTTGGAGTGGTCTACATAGGTATACTCTTAACAAGAACTCTTGAGAGTGCCGTTCCATTAAAAAATCAAACATCCATATAAATAAAATGTTATGAGTGTTAACTATATTGAAAAATACCCGTCCCTCTGCCTAATTTCACTTTGACTTGTTTCGGTATCCTGGACAGTTTATGTGCTAATAGAGGCATCCGTGTTACGGTGGGAAAACTATAATACCAGTATTTGAATATTACACTCAAACTGAACATTGTACGTACATTACATTTTAATATTGCTTTCTGTTTTCAGGTAACAGACCATACTGCAATCTGGAAATAAAAGAACGATTGTATTTATTAACATCACATTATCGTTAAATATTCCGGGACACTATTATCATGCTACGTGCAACGCGGTATTAGTAATCTGATATGCGATAGGTCTCGCAGCATCAGTTCCAAAAAGATAACTTCGGATACTGGGATTGTAAATGAAGGAGAATTAAAACTGAAAATGAGCAAAACCACAGGCCATCAAACACATTAATGGCGCGACGTTGCGTTAAGTTCTGATTTGATTCACGTTTCATCTGCCATCAACTGAGATACATCGCTACAACAAACACATGAAATGTGATGATAAAGACACGCTGACTGCGGAGTCTTTCTGGCGGCTGTTAATTTCCATTCGCGTGTGTCGCATTTCCATCCGTTCTACGCAAGCAATGAAAATTAACTTTACACAGTTAGATCGGATTGACTGCAACTATAATGTGTTTAAATCACCCTATTTTTATAAACCCCTAGGTACAGACATGTTTGCACAAAACGTGCAGATATGGCAGTAGCATGATATAGAACTTTGGATCATATACTGCATTGTTACTGCTTTATTTGGATTCCTGCGCCACGTGTACGATATAGTTATTATTCCGCATGTGCAATGTAACTGAAATTTTCTTTGTTTTGTATCTTTCCGTTTCTCAGGCAATGTCGATATAAAAGTAAACGCCAACACTGCCTCAGATACTGTGGAATTGGCACTAGAAGCAACGACTCTTGCAGCAGCCGGAAGCGTACGTTTTTGCGTTGCTTCTGGTTTGGTTTTTACATGAGCTTAGCGTAGTCTTACACTAAACTCTTCTGCTTGCTTGTCATCATTGACAGTTTTCGTGTAGATGTCGCCAGGAATTGTGACCACTGAAAGATTGTGATGCAGATAGCTGCTGCTCGGTCGACTTGTCTCGTGTACGTGCAGTGAATTGCGCTGGTGATGCAGTGACAGGATAGCCTCCCTTTCCTAATGCGCCACGAGATTTTGGCAACGTAGCCTGCGAAGAACCCTGACTAGTACTAAGAACTCATCTGATTGTGGATGGCGGGACGCGTCCAGATCTGGAGCTGTTTTTGCGGGGAAGGTTGCATTTGGATGACAGCCGAAACGTTAGTCCCATAAGAACAGGTTCGAGATATTTTCTCCTGCTGATAAGGAGACAGAACCAGCCGGCCTTGCTCTTCCTGTTTGTGCATCCAGGGATAACTCTGTTACCATGTATGCCCTTTGAATAATGTGCAAATTCAAATCTCTCAAAATCAAAGCTTATGAAATAAACATTTTAATCGCAAATGTAGTTCAGAATCCTCACAGTGATGGTCAGGTATTGAGTGCCAGCTCGAAGCACACACAGTTCCAGGCTCCGTTTGACGCCTCCCGTTTGAAATTTAGAGGTGACAAAAATACTGTGACCCTTTTTTTTTAATTTCAGCACGGGCACTATTTGCGCGAAATTTATATAGTCCCTCACTCTTGAAATAACTAAGGAGAAAGTCCTAATATAGTGAGTGCTATACAACCAGACGTGAAGTTTGTCTCTTGAAACACACCGAATTATTTGAGGTCTTCGCACACACATCTCACGACAGCTACAAAATTGTAACGTTGAATACTGTATCGGGCTTAATGCAATTTGCTTAATAGATTCACGGACGTGTCTGCTCGGTTGTGAAGAAAGGCAGTGAACACAGCCCGGGAAAAAAATGTTTTATTAACGTTCACATATTGCGTGAACACGACCCTAATGGACAGCGGAGGGCATTACAGCGGGCGGAACGGTGCTTTTAATAGCGGTTCTTGGTATCGCCGGCCTCTAATTGGAGTCATCAGTCAGCCCTCCTCTGCATACTTAAATTTTAAACTCGACAATATTTCAGCTTCTTGCCGGGACGCGATTCGGGCAAACGAATAAACACGGCTGTTTGTATTCATTCCATTGCCCGCGCAAATACGGCCGGCGGCGCCTCTAAATACTGTACTACACAAATTACGCAGACGGGGCGTGGCCGGCGTCGGTTTTAACCCCTCCGCTGCGACCATCGTCTGTGGGCGATAACAACCAGATGCATCTACCCACCTGGCGGCCGTAGAGAGCAGCTGACAGACACCGGTAGAGTAAAGTAAAATAAAGGTCTGTGGGATTATTGGATGGGAGGCCTCAAGTGATTAGGTCTACATTTGTACACAGTAAGGCATCTTTTTCGCTCTGTGGCGGAGGGGTCTTCGGATGCCAGTAGGATTTACCTCTTCGCACCACTTACGCGTCAATTCGCGAATCGTGCAAAGGAACAATTACAATCAGCAAGTGTCCATTTAAGCTCTAATTTCTCTGATTTTACAGCCATGTTTTGTGAGATGTTCCAGGGAGGAGATTATAAGCTCATCGGACAGAATTGGTAGTCACACCTTTAAAAGAGTGCATTGGCCACTTTGGAGCGCTCTATGTGGTGTAGAACTGGTACCAGACAGTCACGTGACCCTCCACCGCTGACGAAAGCTATGGCAGTGAAGTGTTGTCGCTTGTATGGACTCAGCTCAATAAGATGGGTCGACGTGGAGACGGGACAAAATGGCTGAAAACGTCAACCGGATTTTCAATTGCTTTTGGCCACCATGTCGCCGGCCAGGTGGCAGAGCGGTTCTAAGCGCTACAATCTGGAACCGCGTAACCGCTACGGTCGCAGGTTCGAATCCTGCCTCCGGCATGGATGTGTGTGACGTCCTTAGGTTAGTTAGGTTTAAGTAGTTCTAAGTTCTAGGGGACTGATGACTTCAGAAGTTAAGTCCCATAGTGCTCAGAGCCATTTGAACCATTTGAACCAGCCACCATGTCAATGCAGTAACCTGATTTGTTGTTGCATCAATGCCGACTGCTCAAACTGTGTACAAGGAGTGGTGTAACACGGCGTAACAACAATTGTAGTAAAACGATCCTAACCGACCGTGAACGCAGAGTAGTGTCACGTCTCGTCAAAGAAAATAGGTTTCAGACCTGGTGGGAACTCATGCTGTCGGTGTATGTCGGTCAAATGCAACATCTAATTTCCCACTGAAGACTGCGAAGCTAACAGTTGAAGTTGGGGCATCACACAAAACGCCATTTCTCACAGTAGCACCTCCATTGGTACAGCAGACTCAGAATGTTATCAGAAGCAGATTGGGGCCGTGAAGTGCACGGGCTGATAAGTAATTAACTGCTTGCTTCCAAATGATTCTGGGGACTGAACGTACTGATCTCTCAATAAGGCGTTTACCCTTTTGTTTGGAGGAGTGCAGTTTAGGGAAGTGGTGGATCTGTAGTGATTCGTACCACGACCTGGGTCAACTCAATTGGGCTTTGGTGAACATGAACAAGGATGTCTGCGTGAACAGGTGTTGCTCTTGCTTCTGTATCTTCACGATGGGATATCCTGTGGGCACTCCCATCGTCCAAAACGTAAAAACCGCATTCCCAGGGCTGCACGCATACGTTCCCAGTTTGATGAACACCTACGCACGTTATGGCACGTCGACAACACCGCTAAATTACCAGTAGAAAATGTTTGGGGCAGTTTGATTCAGCGGGCGAAACTTAGCAATCAGATCCCCGCAGTGTGGTAGCTCTATGGAATCTAATCATCAATGAGTGGCTACTGTTGGGTATGGATACCTCAAGAAACTTCTGGATTCTCTTCCCCGCCGAACTGAGACGATGTTCCACGGGAGGGAGGGGGGGGGGGGGGGGGGGAAGGGGAAGGTAGGAGTGGGAGGACTCATTCCTGTCCAGTGTACTTATACCGTCTGACTCTTCTTGGAATCTCCTTTCACGTAATTTCACAACGTCTCTATAGTAGCGACTGTCACTGGGTTTTTTTGAACAACTCTGTGACGCATTTACACTTACCAAACGTATTCATGACGTTACACGCCGCTCTTGGTTAGATCTTCTACATCTCTTCTGTTGCTCTGTCTGGTAAGTATCGGTAGAACAGAGTTTTGTAAGCTACCTGCTTTGTGGGTGAATTAAGTTTCCTTAGAATTCTTCGAATAAATTTCAGCATGGAATTTCCTTTTAGTGTGAGTAGTTTTGTGTAGTTGTTCTGCTTCGGACAAATAATCCAGCATATTTTACAGCTGTTACTGTTCACAGTGATTTATCGCCGATAGCGCAATTGAACATTAACGTGTCTTTCGAGTTATTTGTACGGCGTTCGTTACTTTTATTTACAGTTTGGATCAGCTGCCAGTCTCTACACCAAGCGTCGATCCTCTGAACTTCTTTCTACAGGATGTCCCACGTATGAGTCGTCAGGCACATTTCCTCTGGTATTTTGGGCAGATATTTGCAATTTAGTTTTTGAAATTTGTAGCCGGAGTCAGCCCAGAGAGATACCACTGATCACGCTTCTCATACGACACCCAGTGTCGAAGGAAAGCATTGGTTTGTTACCCACTACAAACGAAATTTCTTTCACAGCAAAATTGTGCGAGGTCATTCGAAAGACTGGTCCAAAATTATTTTATCGCGTTATTTGTTTTATCAGTGTTTATTAACAGGAACAGTAAAACACGAAAAATTACCAACATTCCAGTAGCGACTGAACAGCGCAGCTGCGTGGCTGTAGTCAGCGCAGACCAGAGAGATATTGTCGCTATTGTAGTACTCGTTATTCGTCGTGTTTTATTGTTCCTCTTAATACATATCACACTAATCTACTTTTGAGCCACTCTGTCAAATGGCCAAGTGACATTTCCCTTTAAAAGTCATTTTAACTGTCACGAGAAACAAACCGACACTTGCCGTCGACACTGGACGTCGCATGAAAAACGCGAGAGCAGTATATTTTGGGCTGCATCCAGCTACACAGGGCAGAAACGAAACTGCAAATATCTGCCGAAACACCGAGAAAATTCGCCAGATGACTCTTAGGAGGACGCCCTGTATATTTCGTAACTGGGACAGTATCCTAACATTACGTGGGTCTCATCTACGGAAAGAGCGGGATCCATAGTGATTTCTAGAGAGGTGAATTTTGTTCTCTGAAAAATTCATATTACTTAAGTATAAAACGTGTTCCATAATTCTACCCCAGATTTCTATCAACAGTTTACGTGCATCTGTCCGATGATCCTTCTTGGACAAGGGCTCAGCCATCTGATCGGAGTTTTCTTCGCACATATTGGCATCACTTTTTAAATGTAGCAGCAAAAATAGGGTTAAAGGGTTCAGTTGAAGAAGCAAAGAAATATATTAAAAATGTCATTCCCCAGGCCCCAGGACCTTAGGCCTTTAGAAATAGCACCAACATCCCCCACTGAAATAAAGGGAATTATAAATATACTGAAAAACAAGAGTAATGTGGTGTTGATGGAGTCTCTAACAGAATTTTGAAGTGTTGTTCTAATTTAATAAGTGGAGTCCTTAGCGATATATGTAATGCTTCGCTGGCACAGGGAATTTTTCCAGACAGATTGAAATACGCAATCGGCAAAACTCTTCATAACAAAGGGGACAAGAGTGACTTAAACAATTATAGACCAATCTCATTGCTGACTTCATTTTCTAAAATATTCGAAAAAGCTATGTATTCAAGAGTAGTCTCACATTTAAGTGAAGATAATCTACTCAGCTTGTCACAGCTGGGATTCCGGAAGGGTTACTCGACTGAGATAGCTACCCACACATTTACCCATCAAATACTATAAGCCCTAAATAACAAATTATCGCCAGTTGGTATTTTTTGTGATCTCTCCGATGTATTTGACTGTGTGGATCATGTCACACTCTTAGAAAAACCCAGGTTTTATGGAATTGAAGGCTATACACACAGCTGGTTTGAATCATACTTAATGAACAGAAAGCAAAAAGTTGTGCTGAATAGCACAAATAATGTTGGGAGGGTGGTAAATTCAAGTGAATGGGGAGTTGTCACAAAGGGAGTCCCACAGGGTTCAATTTTTGGTCCTCAGCTGTTCCTTATTCATGTGACTGACCTACCACTTAACGTTCAGGCCGGCCGGAGTGGGCGAGCGGTTCTAGGCGCTTCAGTCTGGAACCGCGCTGCCGCTACGGTCGCAGGTTCGAATCCTGCCTCGGGTACAGATGTGTGTGATGTCCTTAGGTTAGTTAGGTTTAATTAGTTCTAAGTTCTTGGGGACTGATGACATCAGATGTTAAGTCCCATAGTGCTCAGAGCCATTTGAACCATTTGAACCTAACGTTCAGCAAGCGGAACTAGAACTTTTTGCAGATGACACGAGTGTTATAGTAAATCCCATTCCAGAAAAAGCAGCTCAAGATATTGTTAAGGATGTCTTTCAAAAAATCATTAAGTGGTTCTCAGAAATGGACTCTCCCTCAGTTTTGAAAAAACTCACTATATCCATTTCTGTACACCAAATAGAGTCATACCGACAATTGATGTAGCATATGAACAGGGCTCAGTTAACAGGGTAGATTTCTCCAAATTTTTGGGTGTTCACATTGATGACAATTTGAACTGGAAGAAGCATATTACTGAGCTTCTCAAACAATTAAGTTCAGCTTCTCCGCTCTTCATATAATCGCTAGTCTTGGCAATAAACAGATCAGCCTACTAACGTTCTTTGCACATTTCCACTCAATAATGTCTTATGGAATAGTTTTCTGGGGTAACTCACCACTTAGACATAAAGTATTGATTGCACAAAAGAGAGCAGTGAGAATAATTAGTGGTGTTCACCTAAGGATGTCAGTAGGCACCTTTTATAGGAGTTAGGTATTTTAACTGCGCCATCAGAGTACATATATTCGCTAATGAAATTCGTTACAAATAATCCATCTCAATTCGTGAAGAACAGTGATGTTCATACATACAACACTAGAGGGAAAAATGACCTTTCCTATCCGTTATTGAAGCTGTCAGTTGATCAAAAAGGAGAACATTATTCAGCAACAAAAATCTTTGATCATTTGCCCAACAACATAAAGTGCCTGGCAGGTAGCAGATCAAGTTTTAAATCTAGCTTAAAATAATTTCTTCTGGACAACTCCTTCTACTCCATGGACGAGTTTCTGTTTCAGAAATGGTAAAAAAAAAGATTGTACCGCTAAATGTAGTTGCATGTGTAGAACTAAAAATTTCAGTAATATTAATATCAGCACTATTCATGTGTGCATATATATCTTGTAATCTGACCTGTTCCACATCATATCGATAAAATAATCGGGGAAATGATCTACGGAACATGACATAACTAAAACAAAACTAAACTTTTAAGTGAGTACAGTTATCACTGGCAGTCATTATTACGTCTAAAACTTACGAAACTGAAGTTGCTCCGTAGTAGCATTTAATGGGTCATAAGATTCGGTACAGTCCCTCGCATTGCAGACAGAAAAGTGATGACAGAAAATGTTTTCATGGACAGACGTCAAGTTTTATGATTTAGTATATTGACGACGAGGAGGACAAAAGGGCGACAGTGGCAACCGGGTGTTAGAAAAAAAGACGGAACGTGCTAAAAAAATCGTCACTAATTCTGTGTAAAATACTGTAGAGAGTTACGTTGCCGATGGCAGTCGATTTCAGATAATCCCCATAAATAAGGAGAAGAAAGAAGAAATATAAAATACCTTGAAATTTTGCGTCAAGGACGAGACCCTTAAAGAGTGAGCGCATGCTCGGATTGAAAAGAATGGGAAGAAAATGAGCAGTGTCGTTCGCAGAGAAACCGTCCTATTATTCTCCTTAAGGGATTTAGATGGACCATGGGAAGCCAGAATCTAGCTTCGTGGACGAGCATTTGAACTCAGCCCATAAGCGATAAGACATTGGCGAGCCACTCCTTTGCTTTAACCGCTGATCTATCTCCATCGGTCTATTTAACACAATAGGTTCGAAAAATTTCAAGATTAGTTAGCTGTGAGCTAGGAAACTTAGTTACTAAGAGGGTACAATATTAAATTTTTTACGAAACATCTTGTAATTCATCAAGTAATTCATAGATTTTGAGAAGAAATTGACTTAGTTAAAAAAAAAAAAAAAGACGAGATTGTGCGAGCGCTAATTAAGAAAGTAGAAATTTATTTAATATGAGTTAATGTACTGGAGAATATATGTAAGTGCAATAATTTCAAACTGACTTCATGAGAATACTAATAAGTTAAAAGCTGAAAAAGGAATCGGAGTTTTCCATCTTTACACGGTCCTTTCTCTCACCCCGCTAATTTAGATACAGAGTCGGTGACGTCCTTACTGATCACATTTAGCAGGAGAATAGTGTCCCTCAAGGTAATGTTTTAAGCGTGACTATCTTTGCCATAGACTTTACCATAGCTGTTAATAGTATCAGGTCTGCTGTTAAGTCCCTTGTCCAATAATCTTTGTTTGTTGTTCCTCTTCGAGAACTGCAACAACAACTCGTCAGTTGCAACAGACTCTTCGACAGTTGGTGAATGTGCGGAGAAGAGGGTCTTTAAATTCTCGCCCTCGATGTCTGTGTGCGCTCTTTTTTTACCGCTCACGTTTGGTGTCGAACATTCCTGAGTTGAAGAAAAAGGACACTGTCCTTAATTTTAAAGAGACGGTGAAGTTTCTAGACATCACATTTGACTCGAAACTTACATGGTTGCCACACCCCAGGGATCTGAAAAAATGGTCCCTAAACTCATTCGATATTTTAAAATGTTGTAGGCACATTTTATAGGGAGCAGGCCGAACTTGTTTTCTCCAGTTTCACAGGGCATTCGTGCGATCTCTTCCTGATTATAGGTGTATGGTGTATGGTTCTGGACGATCCTATTATTTAAAACTGTTGATCGTGGAATTCGGTTGGCTAGTGGGGCCCTTCGAACCATTCCCATACTGACCCTTTGGGCTGAGGATGGTGAGCCGCCGCTTCACACGACGAGGCGACGCCTCAACTAACCTAAGGACATCACACACATCCATGTCCGAGGCAGGATTCGAAACTGCGACCGTAGCAGTCGCACGGTTCCGGACTGGAGCGCCTAGAACCGCTCGGTCACCGCGGCCGGTGTGGCTGGTTTTAAGGCTTTATACCAAGGTTGGCTCCTATAGATGCACATAATTATTTTACACTTGACACTTTTTAAGAAAGACTGCGCTCCAGATTTTACATTTCAGTCTCTGTTTTTCAACATTTTGGATAGACACCACAGTTTTAAAGTTGTCTACGCTGGTGGCTCCCAACAAGGGGACTCCCTAGTGAGTAGTTACGTCACAGCTGTTCAGGAAGCACTTGGTGTCACGATTATGTAAGCCCAGTAATATGGTAAAATATTTTACTATAAGATAGTATCCCTTGTTTTCAATTCTGTATTTTATTACTCGCTGTATTATAACAACGTGTGACCAACGTAAGCTTAAACTTTGACCCGCATATTTCCGTTTGACGGATTATAGTATATAAATCTTCATTTTTATTTTTATGTAATTCTTAATTATTATTTATATCGAGTAAACAGCCAACATTTCTTTTGTTTTTGGTACTTCAATTGATACATTTGGTATGTATTCCAGACAAGTAAAAACGGTTACACAATTAAAATCTTGCATCAGTGGAGAAAACAAAACAGTATTTTAATTCAAGTAACGGCAGCCAGTGATGCACATTATTTTCATTCAGAAAAATTGAAGATAATTCTCTCTCTTTCCCCTGTCTGCCTCATACGTAAGCTACGGTTCCTTCCACTCTTGCAGATACTTCAGTCCACCTTTTAAGTGATTAATTACTACTCTCAAGAGTGATAAGCTTATTCTGGCTACGGGCAAATTAACAGACCTACTACGATTGATTTTTTTGCCACACTACAAACAAATTTCACTTGTTCACGAAGCTGTTATCTAACACGGCGAGCGTCGCCCATCAGTCCTCTTTTTATCGACACGAAGGCGTAAGAACAAAATCTACCGTTTGCCCCACAAGTTCTCGCAGCGGACGAAACAAATAAATATTATTACAGCTATAAAAACCGTGAACGCAACACAACAACAACAGCGGGAGCAACTTAAATTAAGTAAATTACAAACGATATTGCTAACAATGGTTGACAATCTCATCCATTTAGGGCGGGGCGGGGCGGCTCTGCCGGCGTCCCCTTTTCATAACTGCGTTACTCCCCCTAATATTGACACAGGGCGCAATGATTCACAGCGGGCCCGCAGACGCGACAGCGAATTAATCCTCTTTTTGGCTGTGTGGCGGCGCCGCCGGCAAAACTGGATTTTCCCCGATGTTGTCCAAACACAAAACATACACACATTTCGGCACATCCATCACCGTTATGCCCCGGGAAAGCCTTTCAACTTTTTTAAACGCCACTAAATCATCGCACGCCGCCGAAATAACGTTTTAAAAATTTGTAATACAACGTTCAATGAACAGTGTTCCATTAGAGCGAGCTTAGGTGCGCGGCGAACCGGCCACCAGTACGGGGCGCCACTCTCAAATATTAAAAAACTCTAATCAAAATACGCTACCTAAATCGACTGGTATTCGCGCGAATTGCATTTTTACCGGTAAAAGGTTAAATCGAATGATACGGCGTTACATTTTCCTTTTTTTTTGCCACGCTCGTGTAGCGCCCTTTGAGAGATAATATAATACGTCATTCGATGCTAAAATGAAATTGAAAGGCAGCAAAAAACTCATTCCAATTAGCTATAGTAGTTGAGACGTATAGATATTACACGTGCAGGAAATTGCATCACTCTTCTACTTAGCGAATATTGTTTGTTGCTCTGTCCGGACATTTTATGTTGTGGTCTGGTGAAACGTAAAAGGGTGTGGTTCAAGAGAATTAGAACTAAGAGTATCCGTCGTGTTTGTCCCAAAAAATAACGTTGTTCTGACGTATGTCGTTCAGAAGCTCTATTGTGAAGGAGAAAACTTCGCATCGTTATTATTCACTTCCAAAATTTTACATTCACGAAAGGGCCTTGAAATAAAATGCTCACCTCTTCTCGTACGGACAGTAACTCGCTGATTGTTGTCTCAAAACAGGAAGATATGTTTTGTGTTGGAGTTTGAATTCAAACGCTCAGACTGTATCAAGAAAGCCTTCACGAGAGGGAAGATTTTTTTTTTCCACACTATTCCCGTTACCGGTCGCAGACCAAATACCAACCATTTAGTTCAGTCCCTTTGTTTAGGTCCCAACAGCTGAGGATATTGGTGGGTGGACATTCTCCATAATAAGATCCTTACTCGGTTGATTTAAGGCTACCAGTGCATTAAGGGGTGGGGCAGAGAGGCTGTAATGATGAAAATAAAAAAGCGATTTTGACAACATTATTCTTCCTACATGCAGTTAGTTTGATTGTATAGGTACAGATACAGGACCCACTCTTTTCTTTTTTTTTGTTAAACATTTCAGTCACTTACAGCAGTTCTTTCTACCTAACCCCAACTTTTTCTCTCTGGTGTGGACAAATCAGCAGAAAGTAATATTACCCTCTCCTAAGCCTCCATACTACTTACGCTGAAAGCAGTCCTAAACAGGTTTCACGAAGCTGGATAAACCCCGTTCCAGTCCTCCCGCAGAGGACTGGTCCTGGCAATACCGGGAATCGATTCCGTGCCCACGGCAAATAGTCAAATACGCCGGCTCCTCAGCTACGACATTGGCTTATCTCTCTGTATTTGCTAAGCTGTGACTGTGTCTTAAGTTCGGCGAATCTTTCAATGTATAACAGTTCTAACGTCTGTTTCACAGAAGTTCTGTTTTTATTTTCAGTGGTTTCGATTCTCTTCGCAAGCCACCGCCACCTCATGTGGCCTGTGCATCACCGTGGACAAACTTCCAGTTATCGGGAATAAAGAACGGAATTGTTCCTAGACGTCTCCAGGCATCTATTAGTGTGGATATTATGGTGCTATGATGCAGTTTTAAAAAGGGAAGTTACGCTTAAGCAGATTATAGTGCAGTTACAATTTGAGTCAGCGTTGATGTACTACGCACATGTAAGTTATTACAATCTGTTCCAATATAGCTGAATAAGAGACCATACTTCCCCTCATATTTCAGCGCACTACTCTGACTCATTATCTGACACCCTTACGGGAGAGTTGTTTAGTACCGGGTGGTTATAATTTTAGTGCATCTGCTGGTGGAGGTCCATTGTGGGTTGCTATTACCGTATGGCAACGAAACTTGGTAGATATGCTAATGAGTTAATGCGGAAATTAATTCGAATTTTGGCCACCGGGGGCAAATTTGACGTTGTACAAAGTTTGTATGACGGTTTGACATTCACGCTGTCATTTGACAATCCATGAAGTGAGTGAATAGTATGGCTGCCGAGAAGAGAGTCCTTGTGAAACTGTTTCAAGTGAACGGCGGCAATTTAATCCCGGATTTTATTTTATACGACCAGGCATTGTCAGTTTTCTGAGCTGTAAGCTATGATTGAGACACGTTATTTACGACTTGGACAGGGACAGCCAGAAGGGAAGACTCAACGGCGACGCGTCTGGCGGGGAGGAGGGGAGGGGAGGGGGGGGGGATGAATACCTAGCAACAAAGATAAACAACTAACTGCTCGCTCATCACAATACGCATTCCTAGCCTATGACCAAGTGCTCCGCCCCCGAAACGAAAGGAGCTATGGTCAGAACGCGAAGTTCGCTAGCAGAATGTCAAACCCTGATATAGCACCTATACGTGTACATTGATATAGTGCGTCAGACTGGAAAGAAGGAAGATGAAATTTATTTTATTTATTTCTCTAACCTGATCTGATGAGGCCCAGTAGACCCTTTCTTACATCAGACCAGATTTCACACGTACAGTACATATTACATCGTAGTTACGTAAGAAAATCACTATTTCAGTATGAGAAATGGTATTAAAATGATACGTCTGCAGTGGCGTTGGGACTAAATTATACTGACTATGAACTGACAAAGCTAATACCGGCTTAAGTTATACTACTGCAGCTGCAGCCACTAATACAGTTAATAGTAATAATAATAATAATAATAATAATAATAATAACGATAGCGGCAGATAAAAGAAGAATTTATCGGCCTAGAACATAGATGTTTTCTGATCCAGAGAATTACGTGAAAAGTAAATTTAAGGAGATTACATGGGCTAAGAATACTGGGAGTTGAGGAAGATCGGGTTGGAGAGAGAGATTAAAAGGGTTACGAGAGCATATAGGAGCAATGGTAGTCTCACTGTTGTTTTAGTAGATATTTCGTTATCTGTCTCCTGAAGCTGATCCTTAGTTTTCTAATATAATGCGGGAGGTTGTTTCAGAGTCCGGTTCCAGGTACTGTCTACGCTGCCATTGTCTGTCCTACGATCATGGGCAGCACCTACCCATCTTTATCGGCACGAACGCAAAAGTTATAATCCAGTTCTGTCCGATATGGACATCCACACCCTTAAACGCAAAATCGAAAATAACTGTTTAATACAAATAATACAGCAGTGCCACAATAGGCCTTGCATGACGGTGACTTTACTGTAATTATGGTACATTACATATACAAGGGGGGTTCAGTATGTAAAGCAATACATTTTTTTCTGAAAGCAGGTTGGTTTTATCCAGGATTCCAATAGAAAATATTATTAACCAATCTTTTGGCTACAAAACCCTGTTTTTCAACGTAATTTCTCTTCAATGAGACGGCCTTACGACACCTTACTGACAGGACTTGTATGCCAGCATAATACACTCAATTGATTTATATCATCCACATGCTGCATCCTGCGGAATGCATCCTCCATTGGGCCAAACAGATGAAAGTTGGCAGAAGCGAAATCCGTTCTGTAGGGCGGATGAGGAAGAACAGTCCAATGAATTTCGTGAGCTTCTCTCGGGTGCGCAGATTTGTGTGAGGCCTTGCATTGTCATCAAGAGCAAGAAGTTAGTTTGCATTTGCGTGGCGACGAACACGCTGAAATCGTTTCTTCAATTTTCTGAGGGTAGCACAATACACTTCAGATTTGATCCTTGCACCGAGAGGGAGGACATCAAACACAGTAACCCCGTCAGAGTCCGCCCCCGGTAGTTGAGTGGTCAGCGCGACAGACTGTTAATCCTAAGGGCCCGGATTCGATTCACGGCTGGGTCGGAGATTTCCTCCGCTCAGGGACTGGGTCTTGTGTTGTCCTAATCATCATCATTTCATCACCATCGACTTGCAAGTCGCCGAAGTGGCGTCAAATCGAAAGACTTGCACCAGGCGAGCGGTCTACCTGACGGGAGGCCCTTGTCACACTGAAACGTCTCCTTAGAAAAAATAATGAATTACTGTGCTGGTAAACCCCTTACGTTATTTGATTTTCAAACAGCTGAGCAAAACTGAACGTACTCAGACATTTCTCTCTTTACTTATTCTGATCATCACTAAAATGACACACAATATTTTTAGAGCAACGCAATCGGACTTTCAATAATCCCTACAAAAGAATGGCCCTGACTAACAATAACCTATACCTTTCATGAATCACTTACCTCACAAAAATCTTCGTTACTCGAACTACTGCAATACAGCGAGCGCCAATGCTGCCAACTAAATAAAAGATTCTAACTACTGAAGGCACTAACTACTGATAGGCATAGTTAGCAAATGAAAGATTTTGATAGAGAACAAACAATGTATCTACCTTAATAGTGTTCAAAAGTCATAATATGTATATCAGTTCATGACATTCAGTCTTACAAATTTACTGTGTCTGATGGACACACGTCCAGATCATCCACTCTCAAAACTCCGCCATCTCTCTCCCCACATCCACCACTGCTGGCGGCTCACCTCCAACTGCGCAACGCCATGCACTGTTGCACTGTTCACATCCGACAGCCCAACACGACAATGGCGAATATTCCAACAATGCCAACCAGCCACAGACTGCACACAGAATAGCCAGTGGCTTTCATAGAGAGCGCTAGGTGATGTTACCAACATAAAAACCTAAACAGCCTACTTACAACATGACATTAAAAATTAAACTCTGTCAGAGTCCCAGAAGACAGTCGCCATGACTTTTTCGGTTGAGGGTGCTGCAATGAACTTATTCTTCAAGGAGAGGTGGTGTGGCACCGCTATATGGATTGCTATTTTCTTTCCAGTTCGAAGTGATGACCCCATGTTTCCTCGCCTGTGACGATGCTCGACAAAAAATTGTAACGCTCAAGCAATTCCACTCAGATGGTGCTTCGGTGGTCATTATGGTCTTCTGTTAGGCGGCGAGGGAACCCATCTGGCACCTTTCAGTACCCCGATTGGTGGATGAGCGCGTGAGCACTACCAACAGAGAGGTCCAGTTGTGCAGCGAAGTGTTTGTTTGTGATCCATCGCTCACCTGGAAAGAGTGTCCGCACGTTCCAACATTGCAGGAGTCACAGCTGTGTGCTGTTGACCGGCACGCACGAGATCGGCCACGTTTGCGCGACCTTGTTGCCATGCTGACAGACGCCTCGCCCTACGAGTCACCATGCTTTTGTTCACTACTAGATCGCCGTAGGCCCTCTATTTATCACTTATTGAACTTCCATCGTACAAACCGTCAGTAAAAGCAAGAATCTAAAATACCAAAACAGGTAGCAGGATTCTGGCTATGCCTCCCTTAATTGTAAAAAATTGCATGATGAAATACATGTATTTGTATGTTATGTAGTACACTTAAGTTTTGGGATGACATAATAGTACGAATTAAGCAACAGTATGTTATAGGGTTGCAAGGGCTTTCCTGGATGTTACACATTGACCTTGTCAAAAGCCGCGAAGCCTAAAGGCCGGCCGCGGTGGTCTAGCGGTTCTAGGCGCGCAGTCCGGAACAGCGCGACTGCTACGGTCGCAGGTTCGAATCCTGCCTCGGGCATGGATGTGTGTGATGTCCTTAGGTTAGTTAGGTTTAAGTAGTTCTAAGTTCTAGGGGACTGATGACCACAGATGTTAAGTCCCAGAGTGCTCAGAGCCATTTGAACCATTTTTTTTTAGCGAAGCCTAAACATTGCCTATATTCATTAACGCCTCGCCCGCGGTGAATGTACTGGTCCGCTGCATGTGTTTCGCAACATCCCTTACGTAGAGGTGAGGTTATGGGACAGTTATGGGTGGGTATTATACTGCGACTATTGTTCACACCGTTGCGGAACGAATCACACAACAGTTACTGTACTTGGAGACAGTCCTATTAAATGGTGATGCCAACAGATCAGCGAGTAACACGCTGAATTTATTTCCTATAGAGGAAGTAACAATCGTATCGTAATGTTGGCTACGTGACCCAGAGATGTAGATTCAGCCGCCTGATCGAAAAGGGCTTTCTTCATTCGTGCACAGTGGACACTTTCCACGTGGTTTTTGACAGTTATCTGAAGCTATCTGTTGAGTTTAGGTTTTATATATATATATATATATATATATATATATATATATATATATATATATGTGTGTGTGTGTGTGTGTGTGTGTGTGTGTGTGTGTGTGTGTGTGTGTGTGTGGTGGAATCGGTTTCATGTTTGTGTTGTCTGATGAGAGAAAGTAGACTATGTGCCGGCACTGATGCTGGCACATAGCTTATAGAGGGTGGTCAGAAATAGTCTGTAAAGCTTGTAATGGTGTTTCAGAGTAGGTTGGACTGAGAAGTAATTATTGCGAAAAAAATTCTATTCGTTGCGGCGTTTCTGAGTCAATTAGAATTTAATAGTCCAAGTTGTAAATATTTTATTCTTCATTCGATGACTAGTTTTGGGCTGAGACCCTTTTTCAAAACTACATAACAAAGTCGTACAGATAACTGTATTAACTAGGACTGGTTTTTCGTTCTATTGATTAATAGAAGTTGCTGACCCGAGCTACTCCAGCACTCAGGAAGTTCGTAAATTAGCATTTAAGTTAGTCAATTGGGCCGTTCCGCGGGCAAATGCAAGCGGCCCGCCAGAGACGGTGTCGCCAAACGCGATCTTCGGTTGCTTTCCTAAAACCGAAGGAAAGAGTGATACAAAAATTGGACCGGGACAGTAGTAAGGATCGAACCCGTGCCAAAGGCTGAGTAGCCTCATGGGCTATCGTCTTTGCTATGAGAATAACTGACACTATCAACGAATCGAATTTTTTTCTTAACAGTCATTTCTCAGCACAACCGAGCTGCAGCACCATTACAGTCTTTTCATATTGTTTCTGACCACCCTGTACATCCCAAATAGCACCACGGAGACAGCCGGGCTCGACGTCTCCATCTGACGGTCAGATGGTCATCAAACGTGTCACGTCTCTTCAGTTCACGGCACAGTGGAGAGGTATGGAATTCAATACAGAACTTCCACGCAAAATCTGGTCAGGAGATGTAAGACTCCACCTCCCCTCCCCTGATAAGGTAAAAACTAGTGATGAAAATGTCTTCTGCCTCCGGTATTTGGACTGGCTACCTTCGAATCGAGCAGTAGTGCATAGCCTTGTACCAGCGACCTCGACTACGTAGATGGGTCTGCCACTTCGATGGTCGTGAGCCATTCCACATTTGAAGTGCCTATATACTGTAATGATGATAAATTAAAAGTTTTAAGACTTACATCTACATGATTACTCCGCAGTCCATACTTAAGTGCCTGACAGAGGGTATACCGAATCACCCTCAAGTATTTATCTACCGTTCCACTCTCGAACAGCACGCGGAAAAAACGAACTCATAAATCCTTCCGTGCGAGGTCTGATTTCTCTTCTTTTGTTACGATGATCCTTTCTCCCTTTGTAGGTGGGTGCCAACAAAATTTCTTCGTGCTCTGAGGAGAAAGTTGGTGATTTAAGTTACATCAGAAGATCCTGCCGCAACAAAAAACGCCTTTGTTTTAGTGATTGCCGCCCCAATTTGCGTGTCATATCTGTGGCACCCTCTCCCCTGTTTCGTGGCAGTACAAAACGCTTTTCTTTGGACTTTTTCGATGTCCTCCGTCAGTCCTAACTGACGTAGATCACACACAGCACAGCAGTACTTCAGAAGAGACCGGGCAAACGTAGCACAGGCAGTCTATTTAGTAGCCCTGTTGTATTTTCTAAGTGTTCTGCCAATAAATCGCCGTCTTTGGTTTGCTTTCGCCACAATATTATTTACGCTATCTTTACAAATATTTAATTGTGTTTACAGCTTTTAGATTTGTGTGATTTATCGTGTAATCAAAATTAGGTGGATTATTGTTAATGTTCATGTGGATAACCCTCACATCTTCCCCCATGAACCATGGACCTTGCCGTTGATGGGGAGGCTTGCGTGCCTCAGCGATACAGATGTCCGTACCGTAGGTGCAACCACAACGGAGGGGTATCTGTTGAGAGGCCAGACAAACATGTGGTTCCTGAAGAGGGGCAGCAGCCTTTTCAGTAGTTGCAGGGGCAACAGTCTGGATGATTGACTGATTTGGCCTTGTAACATTAACCAAAACGGCCTTGCTGTGCTGGTACTGCGAACGCCTGAAAGCAAGGGGAAACTATAGCCGTAATTTTTCCCGAGGACATGCAGCTTTACTGTATGATTAAATGATGATGGCGTCCTCTTGGGTAAAATATTCCGGATCTCCGGGCGGGGACTACTCAAGAGGACGTCGTTATCAGGAGAAAGAAAACTGGCATTCTACGGATCGGAGCGTGGAATGTCAGATCCCTTAATCGGGCAGGTAGGTTAGAAAATTTAAAAAGGGAAATGGATAGGTTAAAGTTAGATATAGTGGGAATTAGTGAAGTTCGGTGGCAGGAGGAACAAGACTTTTGGTCAGGTGATTACAGGGTTATAAATACAAAATCAAATAGGGGTGATGCAGGAGTAGGCTTAGTAATGAATAAAAAAATAGGAGTGCGGGTTAGCTACTACAAACAGCATTGTGAACGCATTATTGTGGCCAAGATAGACACAAAGCCCATGCCTACTACAGTAGTACAAGTTTATATGCCAACTAGCTCTGCAGATGATGAAGAAATTGATGAAATGTATGACGAGATAAAAGAAATTATTCAGGTAGTGAAGGGAGACGAAAATTTAATAGTCATGGGTGACTGGAATTCGTCAGTAGGAAAATGGAGAGAAGGAAACATAGTAGGTGAATATGGATTGGGGGGAAGAAATGAAAGAGGAAGCCGCCTTGTAGAATTTTGCACAGAGCATAACTTAATCATAGCTAACACTTGGTTCAAGAATCATAAAAGAAGGTTGTATACCTGGAAGAATCCTGGAGATACTAAAAGGTATCAGATAGATTATATAATGGTAAGACAGAGATTTAGGAACCAGGTTTTAAATTGTAAGACATTTCCAGGGGCAGATGTGGATTCTGACCACAATCTATTGGTTATGAACTGCAGATTGAAACTGAAGAAACTGCAAAAAGGTGGGAATTTAAGGAGATGGGACCTGGATAAACTGAAAGAACCAGAGGTTGTAGAAAGTTTCAGGGAGAGCATAAGGGAACAATTGACAGGAATGGGGGAAAGAAATACAGTAGAAGAAGAATGGGTAGCTCTGAGGGATGAAATAGTGAAGGCAGCAGAGGATCAAGTAGGTAAAAAGACGAGGGCTAATAGAAATCCTTGGGTAACAGAAGAAATATTGAATGTAATTGATGAAAGGAGAAAATATAAAAATGCAGTAAATGAAGCAGGCAAAAAGGAATACAAACGTCTCAAAAATGAGATCGACAGGAAGTGCAAAATGGCTAAGCAGGGATGGCTAGAGGACAAATGTAAGGATATAGAGGCTTGTCTCACTAGGGGTAAGATAGATACTGCCTACAGGAAAATTAAAGAGACCTTTGGAGAGAAGAGAACCACTTGTATGAATATCAAGAGCTCAGATGGCAACCCAGTTCTAAGCAAAGAAGGGAAGGCAGAAAGGAGGAAGGGGTATATAGAGGGTTTATACAAGGGCGATGTACTTGAGGACAATATTATGGAAATGGAAGAGGATGTAGATGAAGATAAAATGGGAGATAAGATACTGCGTGAAGAGTTTGACAGAGCACTGAAAGACCTGAGTCGAAACAAGGCCCCGGGAGTAGACAACATTCCGTTAGAACTACTGATGGCCTTGGGAGTGCCAGTCATAACAAAACTCTACCATCTGGTGAGCAAGATGTATGAGACAGGCGAAATACCCACAGACTTCAAGAAGAATATAATAACTCCAATCCCAAAGAAAGCAAGTGTTGACAGATGTGAAAATTACCGAACTATCAGTTTAATAAGTCACGGCTGCAAAATACTAACGCGAATTCTTTACAGACGAATGGAAAAACTGGTAGAATGGGACCTCGGGGAAGATCAGTTTGGATTCCGTAGAAATGTTGGAACACGTGAGGCAATACTAACCTTACGACTTATCTTAGAAGAAAGATTAAGAAAAGGCAAACCTACGTTTCTAGCATTTGTAGACTTAGAGAAAGCTTTTGACAACGTTAACTGGAATACTCTCTTTCAAATTCTGAAGGTGACAGGGGTAAAATACAAGGAGCGAAAGGCTATTTACAATTTGTACAGAAACCAGATGGCAGTTATACGAGTCGAGGGGCATGAAAGGGAAGCAGTGGTTGGGAAAGGAGTGAGACAGGGTTGCAGCCTCTCCCCGATGTTATTCAATCTGTATATTGAGCAAGCAATAAAGGAAACAAAAGAAAAATTCGGAGTAGGTATTAAAATTCATGGAGAAGAAATAAAAACTTTGAGGTTCGCCGATGACATTGTAATTCTGTCAGAGACAGCAAAGGACTTGGAAGAGCAGTTGAACGGAATGGACAGTGTCTTGAAAGGAGGATATAAGATGAACATCAACAAAAGCAAAACGAGGATAATGGAATGTAGTCAAATTAAATCGGGTGATGCTGAGGGGATTAGATTAGGAAATGAGACACTTAAAGTAGTAAAGGAGTTTTGCTATTTAGGGAGTAAAATAACTGATGATGGTCGAAGTAGAGAGGATATAAAATGTAGACTGGAAATGGCAAGGAAATCGTTTCTGAAGAAGAGAAATTTATTAACACCGAGTATAGATTTAAGTGTCAGGAAGACGTTTCTGAAAGTATTTGTAAGGAGTGTAGCCATGTATGGAAGTGAAACATGGACGATAACCAGTTTGGACAAGAAGAGAATAGAAGCTTTCGAAATGTGGTGCTACAGAAGAATGCTGAAGATAAGGTGGGTAGATCACGTAACTAATGAGGAGGTATTGAATAGGATTGGGGAGAAGAGACGTTTGTGGCACAACTTGACTAGAAGAAGGGATCGGTTGGTAGGACATGTTTTGAGGCATCAAGGGATCACAAATTTAGCATTGGAGGGCAGCGTGGAGGGTAAAAATCGTAGAGGGAGACCAAGAGATCAATACACTAAGCAGATTCAGAAGGATGTAGGTTGCAGTAGGTACTGTGAGATGAAGAAGCTTGCACAGGATAGAGTAGCATGGAGAGCTGCATCAAACCAGTCTCAGGACTGAAGACCACAACAACAACAGAGTCAATCGCCACTTTTCACACCGTACAGATGTCTTCTCTAAATCATTTTGCTGTTGGTTTTGATCCTCTGATGGCTTTACAAGATGGTAAATGGTAGCATCGACTACAGACAAACTAATTTGGCTGCTCAGACCGTCTCCTAAATCATTTATGCAGTATAAATCAGGAAAAGCAGAGGGCATGTAACACTCTACAGGGATCGCCAGTTATTACTTCGGTGTTACTCGATGAGTTTCCGTCGATCTATGGTCTTTCTGGCAGGAAATCACGAATGCAGTCGCACAAGTGAGGCAATACTTACAAGTACTATTACTGAGCAGCGTCGTGCTACATAAGCCGAGCAATGCTTGTTGCTTTCTCAAAATAATGGATAAATTATCCTTGTACTTGTCCTCTGTACGGAAGGACAGTGCCGATACACCAAAGCCCAACTTCGTAATATACCAGTTTATATATTTTTTTATTTTAATGGATCTGCCAACCTGGAAAGTTTTCGGACAATTTTGTGATTCTGAAAAGAAATTCAAGTCTGCTTTTAAAGGAATTTTATTTAATCTCAAGTTCCACAAACGGTAATCAAAAGTTATCAAAGAAACAAGAATAACAGAATTATGAATTAGCTTGACAAAAAGGTGACATTAATACCGTGCGGGCGGGGGTTATCAAATGAAAGGAAGAATACATGGAGAATGAAGCACCAATTTATCTATGCAGCTCAGGGGTACGAGGTTATCGAAACAATATACAAATTTGAATTAAACCAATAATACATGCTGCGTATCATGAAGATAAGAGAAGCAAACTGCTCTAGTACTGATCAGGCTACCGCGGACAGCGTAAACTTACATCTCCTCAGGATCAGCAAAGTGTGCCAAGCAGTCACAGGTGGCCAGTAGCTCCCATATCCTCCGACGCTCCATCCCCGAATCTCTTAAGACTCTTCCGATATTTGTTCCTGGATGACCAAAAAATTCCTTCCTCCTAATTACTATTTTCTCTAGGTATCTTTCTACCGCCGTCAGTACTCTAAGAACTGCATTTTCAACCGTTAGCTGCACAAATAAACCTTTATTCTTTACCGGTTTCAGTCTCTCAGACCATCATCACAGGAACAAGATCTCTGATATCATGATCATTCTTCATAATACACTCCTGGAAATGGAAAAAAGAACACATTGACACCGGTGTGTCAGACCCACCATACTTGCTCCGGACACTGCGAGAGGGCTGTACAAGCAATGATCACACGCACGGCACAGCGGACACACCAGGAACCGCGGTGTTGGCCGTCGAATGGCGCTAGCTGCGCAGCATTTGTGCACCGCCGCCGTCAGTGTCAGCCAGTTTGCCGTGGCATACGGAGCTCCATCGCAGTCTTTAACACTGGTAGCATGCCGCGACAGCGTGGACGTGAACCGTATGTGCAGTTGACGGACTTTGAGCGAGGGCGTATAGTGGGCATGCGGGAGGCCGGGTGGACGTACCGCCGAATTGCTCAACACGTGGGGCGTGAGGTCTCCACAGTACATCGATGTTGTCGCCAGTGGTCGGCGGAAGGTGCACGTGCCCGTCGACCTGGGACCGGACCGCAGCGACGCACGGATGTACGCCAAGACCGTAGGATCCTACGCAGAGCCGTAGGGGACCGCACCGCCACTTCCCAGCAAATTAGGGACACTGTTGCTCCTGGGGTATCGGCGAGGACCATTCGCAACCGTCTCCATGAAGCTGGGCTACGGTCCCGCACACCGTTAGGCCGTCTTCCGCTCACGCCCCAACATCGTGCAGCCCGCCTCCAGTGGTGTCGCGACAGGCGTGAATGGAGGAACGAATGGAGACGTGTCGTCTTCAGCGATGAGAGTCGCTTCTGCCTTGGTGCCAATGATGGTCGTATGCGTGTTTGGCGCCGTGCAGGTGAGCGCCACAATCAGGACTGCATACGACCGAGGCACACAGGGCCAACACCCGGCATCATGGTGTGGGGAGCGATCTCCTACACTGGCCGTACACCACTGGTGATCATCGAGGGGACACTGAATAGTGCACGGTACATCCAAACCGTCATCGAACCCATCGTTCTACCATTCCTAGACCGGCAAGGGAACTTGCTGTTCCAACAGGACAATGCACGTCCGCATGTATCCCGTGCCACCCAACGTGCTCTAGAAGGTGTAAGTCAACTACCCTGGCCAGCAAGATCTCCGGATCTGTCCCCCATTGAGCATGTTTGGGACTGGATGAAGCGTCGTCTCACGCGGTCTGCACGTCCAGCACGAACGCTGGTCCAACTGAGGCGCCACGTGGAAATGGCATGGCAAGCCGTTCCACAGGACTACATCCAGCATCTCTACGATCGTCTCCATTGGAGAATAGCAGCCTGCATTGCTGCGAAAGGTGGATATACACTGTACTAGTGCCGACATTGTGCATGCTCTGTTGCCTGTGTCTATGTGCCTGTGGTTCTGTCAGTGTGATCATGTGATGTATCTGACCCCAGGAATGTGTCAATAAAGTTTCCCCTTCCTGGGGCAATGAATTCACGGTGTTCTTATTTCAATTTCCAGGAGTGTAGTTCCTTCCTTATTGAACGAAGAGTTTGATGCTGCTTACGGTCAAGTTATATGATAGATGGTCACGTAAACGTATTGTAGCGTTGGGGACTTTGGAACTTTCTAAGAGCAAGAAGTATTGCTTTCCTATCTGATGTTTTTCCCCTTTCTTTCTGTGATGACGGTCTGAGAGACTGAAACTGGTAAAGAATGAAGGTTCATTTGTGCAGCTGATGGTTCAAAGTGCAGTTCTCTAAATTCCTTCCTCCTGCACGAATTCCAACCATTCAGAAATACAGCGTAGAGGAGACGACTCCAAGCTCCTGCCAATACGACAGGCAAGAAATGTTACAAAATTTACGAAAAATCATGGAAAGAAGAGCAAACATCCCACTTTTTGGGCACAAGCCACATTTTATCATCACGAGGTTGGTACTGGTCTGAAGCGGTGCTGTTTTGATTGGTCGGCCAATGCGCACCATGCGCAAGATGCGGCTACACAGTCTCATTGGATGAACCAAACTTTTGTAGGGAAACTCAGTCTCTGCTCCAACGCTAGTCCCTTGGTACCTTGTTGTTGCGGCAGAAAAGCTAAAATACTGTGCTCATTGGCTCCAAAGGATCGAAAGGCAGGCGCGGCGTTTAAAGTCCAACATGCGGATTGGCGCTGGCTAGGTTCACACAGTGGCAACGGAGTGAGCCACAGCCTGCCTTCCGCGAAAGTTGCTTAGCATCCCAGGAAAATGTGCTTGACTTACTGAGATTCACAGACTGCCCTCTGCTGACAAAAGAGACCCGAGACTGTACTGGGATCCACCTGCACCGCTAGGAGGACACAAAGATTCCTGTCTACACATTTCTAGTGTCCACAAATGTGACTGCAAAACAGTAGGTGAAAAATGACCGATATCATACAGCTATATATGTCACAAAATACTGGGGCGAAAAGCGAAAGCGATCACTAAATGTAAAAGTTCTCAGAAAAACAGTCTTGTCATCTGCTACTGGTCTACATCACTCCTAAGTGAAATCATCTGACATACCGAGGAACTAGTGCGCTGAAATTTCTATTTTCCTCCGTCAGGTGCAGTTGGAAACTACCAGTGGCTTCCTACGCTGTACCAGAATGGGAAGAGCCCCTTTTTACGTTACCCGACACCAAAACCTATACAATGAGCCTTCGGTCAACATGCGCATTCACTTTCATATTTTTTTATTTTATTTTCAGCACACCCAAATCATCTCTTACAACACGACTGTGGCAACAGCGAAGTATAGATCTATTAAAAGTGCTAAACATACTGATAGTATGAGAATAATACAGGTTTTCCTTTTATGGTTTACCGTCTTACTGACTGATCAGTTTCTCTGTCCTTGCTCAGTCAGTCGAGGTACTTTTATTGCAGCAGTAATCTTTAGTGGTAGGACTTTCCTCGCTGTGCTTGAGCCATGTTGCTATATCTTTTCTTTTTATCGTCGATCTTCTCTCTGATTTTGTTAATCATCTCTCCCTTTAAATGTTCGCATCTGTACCATCTCGAAACATATTACACTGTATTCGAAGACAAGATATGTAAGCCCACACAGTCTACAGTTTATAAGCACACCGCGTAACTCATGCTTAGCCAGAGTAGTGTAATCTTTTTCTTTTCTTCTTCTTTCTTTTAACTTCTTCTTTCTTCTTCTTCTTCTTCCACTGGTCGCCCATTTTCTGGACGGCTGCATGGCTGGTGCGATCTTTGGGCATTGTCGTTTCATAGAATGAGAAATTTGAGGGAGCCCTTTCTTTAGTCATGTTGTGCCAAATATTTCTTTTCCGCATTTCGTTTCTCGACCTCTGCGTTAGTTACTCAATCTAGCTACCTGATCTTTAGTATTCCTCCACAGTACTACATTTCAAAAACTTTTGTTTTCTTCTTGTCTGAACTGTTTATTGTCTATGTTTCACTTCTTTACAGCGATACACTCGAGACAAATACCTTCACAAAATATTCCCTAACAATTAAATTTTTATTAGACGTTAACAAATTCCTATTTTTCAGAAATTTTTATCGTGTTATAGAAAGTCTGCGTTTTATATCCTTTCTACTTCGGACATGATCGTTTCTTTTGATATCCTAATAGCAAAACTCGTCTACTATTTTTAGTGTCTCATTTCCACTCTAATTCCGTCTGCATCACCTGATTTGATTCGGCTACATTCCATTACCTTCTTATGCTTTTCTTCATATTCACCACATAGCCCCTTTTCAAAACCATATCCATTCCATTCAACTGCTCTTCCAAATCCTTCGCCACCTCTGAAAGAATTGCAACGTCATCAGCAAACCTCAAAGATTTTATTTCTTTTCTCTGAACTTTAATTCTCTTTCCAAATTTCCCTTGGCTTCCATCACAGAGTGCTCAATGTATTGTACAAATTGAATAACGTCGGAGACAGGCTACAAACCTGTAACACTTCTGAACTATTGCTTCCTTTTCATGTACTTCTACTCTTAGAACTGCAGTTTGGTTTATATACAAGTTATAAGTTACATTTGCCTAGCGAGTTCCTCTATTTCTCTAGGACCCAAACTGACCTTCCACGCTGTTGTTTCTACGTTTTTCCACGTTTCTGTAAATAATTCGTGTCAGTATTTCGCATGGCTTATTGTAATTGTAGTTCGGTAGCATTCACTCTCAACACTTGGCCTTTTGGATCTGGAGTTATTACATTCTTATTCAAGCCTGAGAATATTTCATTTTTATCATGTATCTTGCACACGTGGCGGAATCCCTTTATCATGGTTGGCTCTCCCAGGGATATCAGTAGTTCTGATGGAATGTCACCCACTCCAAGAATTTGTTTAGACCTAGGACTTTCAGCGCACTGTCAAATTATTCCCACAATATAACTCTCAACTCTTCAAACACTTCCTCTTCTCTTTCCATAATGTTGTCTTCTAGTTCGCTTTCCTTGTATAGCCCTTCTATATATTTTTTCCAGCTTTCAGCTTTTCCTTCTTCGCTTAATACTCTCTTGCCGTCTGAGCCCTTGATATACATACATCTGCTTCTCTTTTCTTCAAACATCTCTTTAATTTTCCGGTTGCATGCCTCTATCTTTCCCCTAGACGTCCATGCTTCTACACTTTATCTTCCTCGTCAAGCCATTCCACCACTGTCATTTTGCGCTTCTTCTCAGTTCCCTTTTTTACATCTACATCTACACTACGTGAGTACTCTGTTATTCACAATAAACTGCCTGGCAGAGGGTTCAATGAATCGCCTTCAAGCTGTCTTTCTACCATTCCACTCTCGAAAGGCGCGCGTGAATAATGAGCAATTAATTTTTTCTGTACGAGCCCTGATTCCTCTTATTTTATCGTGATGGTCATTTCTCCCTATGTGGGTGGGTGCCAACAGAATGTCTTCACAATCGGAGGAGAAAACTGGTGATTGAAATTTCATGAGAAGATCCGGTCGCAACGATAAACGCCTTTGTTTTAATGATTGACACTCCAATTCACGTATCATGTCTGTGGCACTATCTCCCCTATTTTGCGATAATACAAAACGTGCTCCTCTTCTTTGAACTTTTTCGATGTCATCCGTCTGTCCCACCTGATACCGATCCCACACCGCACAGGAATACTCCAGAATACGGCGGACAAGCGTGCTGTAAGCAGTCTCTTTAGTAGACCTGTTGCACCTTCTATGTGTTCTGCCAGTGAATTGCAGTCTTTGGTTTGTTCTACCCACAACACTATCTATATGATCGTTCCAATTTAGGTTATTTGTAATTGTAGTCCCTAAGTATTTAGTTGAATTTACAGCCTTCAGGTTTGTGTGACTTGATCACATAATCGAAATTTAGCAGATTTCTTTTAGTACTCATGTGAATAACGTCACACTTTTCTTTGTTCAGGGTCAATTGCCACTTTTCGCACCATACAGATATCGTATATAAATCATTTTGCAATTCGTTTTGGTCATCGGATGACTTTACAAGACGGTAAATGACAGCATCATCTGCAAACAATCTAAGAGGGCTACTCAGATTGTCTCCTAAATCTTTTTCTTATTTTTCTCCATTGGCTGAATTTGGTGATTAGCTTCAAAGGACTGTCACAACCAGCCGGAGTGGCGGAGCGGTTCTAGGCGCTACAGTCTAGAGCCGCGCGACTGCTACGGTCGCAGGTTCTAATCCTGCCTCGGGCATGGATGTGTGTGGTGTCGTTAGATTAGTTAGGTTTAAGTAGTTCTAAGTTCTAGGGGACTGATGATCACAGATGTTAAGTCCCATAGTGCTCAGAGCCATTTGAACCATTTATCGATAGCACTCATTACTTTGTGAGTATAAAGAGCTAGTTATGTTTCACAAGAACGAAATGTTCCGAATCCATGCTGACTATGTGTCAAAAAATCGTTTTCTTCGAGCTAATTCAGAAAGTTCGAACGCAGTATATGTTAGAAAACGCTACTGCAAATCGACGTTAGTAATATGGCCCTGTAATTCAGCGGATTACTTCCATTTCCCTTTTTGGGTATTGGTGTGACTTGAGCAATTTTCCAGTCTTTAGGTGCGGATCTTCCTGTGAGCGAGAGGTTGTATATAACTGCCAGCCATGGAATTATTATATCAGCATACTCTAAAAGGAATTCGACTGGTACACAATCTGGACCGGAGGCCTTGCCTTTATTAGGTGATTTAAGCTGCTTTGCTACACCGAAGATATCTGCTTCTATGTTTCTCATCTTGGCAGTTGTTCTTGACTGGAATTCAGAAATATTTACTTCGGCGTCTTTGGTGAAGGAGTTTCGGAAAACCGTATTTAATAACTCTGCTTTTGTGGCATTGTCATCAGTGACTTCAGCGTTGTCATCACGCAGTGAAGGTATTGATTGCATCTTGCCACTGGTGTGTTTTATGTATAACCAGAATTTCTTTGGGTTTTCTGCTAGATTTCGAGACAGAGTTTCGTTGTGGAAATTACTGTAAGCATCTCGCGTTGAAGTACGGGCTATCTTTCGAACTCCTGCAAAACTTTGCCAATATTGGGGATTTTGAGTTCTTTTAAATTTGGCATGCTTTTTTTCGTTGCTTCTACAACAGCGATCTGACCAGTTTTGTGTGCCACGGGGCATCAGTAGCATCACTTATTAAATTGAAATCATTCCACATCTTTTTTATGCTTACATGATCAGAACTGAAGGAGTGGAGACTGTCTCTTGAAAAGGCATTAAGAGCATTTTTATCAGATGTTTTAAATAGGTATACTTTGCATTTCTTTTTGAGAGTTGAAGGGGTTACGGTATTCAGCCTAGCAGCAACTGCCTTGTGGTCGCTAATCCCTGTAACCGTCATGATACTCCCTATTTGTTGCTAAGAGGTCAAGTATGCCTTCGCATCCATTTACACTTCGAGTGGACTTATGTACTAATTGTTCAAAATAATTTTCTGAGAAAACATTCAGTACAATTTCGGATGAGGATTTATGCCTGGTGCTGTCTTTAAACGTAAAATTTTTCCAACATATCAAGGGTAGATTGAAGTCACCACCGACTATAATTGTATGAGTGGGGTACCTATTTGAAAGGAGACTCGAGTTTTGTTTGAACTGTTCAGCAACTATATCTTCTAAGTCGAGGGGGTCCGTAAAACGATCCAAATAATAGTTTAGTCCGGTTGCGAAGTAGAACCTCTAACCATACTATTTCCCAGGAACTATCTACTTCAATTTCGCTACAAGGTAAACTACTTCTGACAGCCATAAATACTGCACCACCAACTGTATTTAATATATCCTTCCTGAATACTGTAAGGTCATTTGAAAAAAATTTCGGCTGAACTTGTTTCCAGCTTTCTGTACCTATAACTATTTGAGCTTCAGTGCTTTCTATTAGGGTTTGGAGCTCTGGTTCTTTGCCAGCACAACTACGACAATTTACAACTACAATATCGACCGTTTCTACAAATACCTTATTGTATTTTACCTGCCTCCTTTTGGACGGACGCCGTTCCTGTGGTTTCCTGAGATACCCTAACCTAAAAGACCGACCAACACCTTCCACACTGCCCCCGCTACCAGTGTAGCCACTTCCTGTGTCTAGTAGACTCCTGACCTATTAAGCGGAACCCGGAAACCTACCACCCAATGCCACAAGTTCAAAAATGTTCAAATGTGTGTGAAAACTTATGGGACTTAACTGCCAAGGTCATCAGTCCCTAAGCTTACACACTATGTAAGTAGGCTGTTTAGGTTTTCTTATTGGTAACGCCACGTAGCGCTCTGTATGAAAATCACTGGCTGCGCTGTGTGCAGTCTGTGGCTAGTTTGCATTGTTGTCTGCCATTGTAGTGTTGGGCAGCTGGATGTTAAGAGCTCGTAGCGTTGCGCAGTTGGAGGTGAGCCACCAGCAGTGGTGGATGTGGGGAAGTCAGATGGCGGATTTTTGAGAGCGGATAATCTGGACGTGTGTCCATCAGAAACAGTACATTTGTGAGAATGGATGTCATATTATGACTATTAAGGT
Source organism: Schistocerca piceifrons (assembly GCF_021461385.2). Taxonomy (NCBI): domain Eukaryota; kingdom Metazoa; phylum Arthropoda; class Insecta; order Orthoptera; family Acrididae; genus Schistocerca; species Schistocerca piceifrons. The sequence goes on from NC_060141.1 coordinate 194,534,602, forward strand.
AAATACATTGTTTGTTCTCTATTAAAATCTTTCATTTGCTAACTACACCTATCAGTAGTTAGTGCCTTCCGTAGTTTGAATCCTTTATTTAGCCGGCAGTAGTGGCACTCGCTGTATGCAGTATTTCGAGTAATGAAGATTTTTGTGAGGTAAGTGATTTGTGAAACGTATAGGTTAATGTTAGTCAGGGCCATTCTTTTGTAGGGATTATTGAAAGTCAGATTGCGTTGCGCTAAAAATATTGTGTGTCAGTTTAAGCAGTCTTGTACAATTGTTCAAAGAGGACGTTTCATATGGCGACCCCGCCAGGATACCTCACTGGAATCTTCTGATTTTTTGTCTTGTAGTTTGTGTAATTAGTGTAGATTTTGTTTATTGCTAGCGTGTAATTGTAGAGAGTTGCAGTCTTTCATTGTTGTTGTGGCATGCATGTAGATTTGCACCAAGTATTTCGCTGCTGCGCTTGCAATTAACTAGATATTATTTTCAGTGCTATGTTGATGTGTTCTCTTATTTTTGCTCTTCAAATTGTGTTTTTCTGTGTTGTCATGTGAAATATTGTGACAATAATGGCGTGTGAAAAACGTAATACTAGGCTTCAAAGAAAACTGAGAAATGACAGTGAAGACGAAAGCAGTGTGTTAGCGCCGCAGAGTAATGAATTAACTAATGTTTAAAGTAGTAATTTGGTAATTGTGCATAGGGAAATGGAGCAGGCTGCAAATAATGGTGTAGGCAGTGAAACAATTAGTGAACAGGAAAGCATTATTGATCGATCGGTCGGCAACAGCTCGTCTCAGGAATCCGAAATGGCAGGACACAATCTTGCAAATACTGTAGATTCAGGTTTTGCATCCTCACCGTTTTCTCAAATAAATCAAGACACATTTTCTGCTTTTCAAAATGCGAATATTGCCGGTTCAAATGCACTGCCGAATAGCACTGAGGAACATGTTTCAGACACCAGTGCACTGTTATTACAATTAATGCAACAAATGGGACAAAGGCTACAAAAGTTAGACACAACGCTTGAACAAAATCAGAAACAAATGGGACAAAATCTTCAAAAGTTAGACACAATGGAACAAAATCTTCAATAGTTAGACGCAATGGAACAAAATCTTCAAAAGTTAGACACAATGGAACAAAATCTTCAGAAGTTAGACACTACACTTGAACAAACATGTGAAGATTTAACTACTGAGTTACATAACATTGAATCGAAATGTCAAAAAGTCTGTAATGACGTAAAAACACAAATTTGTGAGCATTTTCAACCAATTTTTTCGTGGCATGAAAATGCCTTACAGAATCACGAAGCAGCCATAAAAGAACTGCAAACCATTGTTCATGAAAATCACGAGACCTTGTGGGCTAAAACTGACTCAGTTGCATCTACCGATTCGGTTACGCAACTTGCAAAAACTCAGGAAAGCTTAAAGGACACAGTAGATTCGATTTCAACACAGATGGACACTCTGAAACTTGGTTCAGAAAAACACACTGAGGAAATGTGTTCACTATCAGAGAAAGTAGCCGAACTTTCGGATCAGTTCACTAACTTATCCACAAAGGTAGATGATAATCTGAATGACACAAAACTGGTAGTCTTTAATGACACAGAAGAGTGCGAACAAATTAGGAAATTCAAACAAAATCAGAATCAAATTAATACGCAACACCAAAGAGAAATCCGGGAAGTACAAGATCAGCTGACACAGGTAATACAAGAATTACATATTTCAGAGGACACTCGCGCCCCAATACGGGAAGAGGGACATAGAAATACGGAAGAGCCACAAAATAATAACACAGCGCATTTCGGAAATTATGAAAGAAATTGGCAAGGTGCACCGAATTTTGAAATGGAACCGCCGAAACGACGTAACAATGACCGATATGCGACTCGCCAACATGATGACTTTGACTATAAGCTGTTCATTACTACACGTAAATTTAAAACATTTAAGAATTCTGGCAACGACATTCATCCATAAGCATGACTCCATCAATTCTCTCATTATTTTCGTCCCAACTGGTCATTAGAACACAGATTAGAATTTATGTGTGGCTATTTAGAGAATGAACCAGCTGTAAGAATGCGATCGGTCATTCACGATTGTCACAGTGAAGGAGAATTTTACCATGCCTTCCTCTCAGCATATTGGTCTCAAGCTACACAAGACCGAGTAAAACATAGCATCATAATGATGAAACATTTCGAACAATCTGAATTTTCCAGTCTTGTGAAATATTTTGAAGACATGTTGCACAAGAATCAGTACCTGTCAAACCCATACAGCCCCTCAGAACTCATCCGCATTTGCTTAATCAGATTACCTGAACATTTACGACATATTATTTTGGCAGGACGTTGCAAAGATGACATTGAAGCTTTTCAGGGACTGTTACAAGAACTGGAAATTGACACTGACAATCGCGGAACGCGAAAACAGGAGCACAATAATTACAGGTCACATCTGTCACAATTCCGCGATGACAGAAATAATACATGACAAGGCTATTCTCACAACACAAATCGCCGGCCGAAGTGGCCGTGCGGTTAAAGGCGCTGCAGTCTGGAATCGCAAGACCGCTATGGTCGCAGGTTCGAATCCTGCCTCGGGTGTGGATGTTTGTGATGTCCTTAGGTTAGTTAGGTTTAAGTAGTTCTAAGTTCTAGGGGACTAATGACCTCAGCAGTTGAGTCCCATAGTGCTCAGAGCCATTTGAACAATTTTTTTTTTTGAACAATACAAATCGTGACCAAAAAAGACACCACCCTTATGACAACCGTTGGCAGAATAATAGTTACAGAGAAAGATCGCATTTCTGTAGTAATGAATATGACAGAGATAATCATAGAAATAGACAATTTGGCAACCAGAACTATTATTATCACGGGAGACAGAATAACTTCAGACGCAACGGTCCACCATGCAGTGATAATTCAGGGAGAAATTCTCTACCAATTGACTGAGAAGAAATTAATTACAGAAATTACCGACATGACGGCAGACGATATAATCGTAATGACAGACCTGAATTGTATCAGAACTGGCGGGATTCAAACAGGGCAGGGCGCTCTCGAGAGGGTGAATTTGTAGAAGTTAGGTCTCCAAATCCCAATAACGACGCGCGCCAACAAAGAGACAGACAATGACTCGCACCGCAGCCAGCCACGTGCGCCGGCTGCCTCAGCGAAAAATAACATAGACACTAACCTTGAGAAAAATTTTAGCATTCCTTACCGACGTATACAACATGATAATTACTTTGAAGCTGAAACTCTGCGCACTAGAAAGGGCAAAGGATTGCACCACATTTCACATGTAAAGCCGTTTCTGAGAGATAATCTGCTTTTTAACTTAGTCTTTGCTATAAAATTTTTCACTTCTCGTCACTAGTATGCTTTGTCAGACTTAGGATCTGTTAACATGCAACAATGTTTGAAGTTAAATATCCAGTCAAGAACCAAGAGAACTTATTTAAACAGAAATTACGAATGCATTGTTATTGCGAACAGACGACACAGTGTTATTGTGTGTGTACATTCTTGCTTGTTAGTTGCACGCTTACGTAACGACAATAAGGCTCACATTCTTAGAACATTTACCAGTACTGCTAATGAATTTTAATGCAATACATTGATTTACTTGAAAATACATTCTGGATTTGAAGTACTTTCTGTGAGATACCAGATGACACAGTGGTTAGTTTATGTGACAGCTACACGATTATACCATGACGCTATTAATATGTGACACAATTTACAATGTTGCTTTTGCGGTGTATCTGTTTTATATCTGCACAGTTTTTCTGAATTATTCTGGAAAGTAAAACGTGTAACTTATGTGGTATAGCTACAATGAGACAGCCTTTTTCGTAGGACAACAATACGTCACAGCACAGTACTTTCTTCATCACGGCAATAAGCGTAATAACTAAGATATCTATACGCAAAGCATTTCACTTTTGTTTATGAGGAGGTGAGTACATTGACTTCAGCAGAACTTTACTTACAGAGGACGATAACTACGACAGTTCCACAGAATTATCTTACAGCAAGACGCACATTTAGCGCTACAGGACACGCATTTGAGTGATTAATTTTGTACTTGAACCATTTATTTATCAAGATTTTTGAATTACAAAGAAAGTTTTCCGTGATACATTTCATTCCAGTGCTGTAATCTGTAACACCTGAGGTTATAATTACATTAATCCTCAGGGGGTCCACGCTTACTTTGTGTATCATGTGTTTGGCAAGCACAAGGAGCCCTAGCTAATATGGTATTTGCTTACACAACTTTACACATCGGTACCATATTTCTCTAACACATAATTACACAGTTATCTGATCATTTAACTGAGAGAGACAAACATTTTTTTACTACGTCAGTGACACATGTTTACGTAATTACACAGTTGGATAACTTCACACTTATGAAATTGCATTTTGTCTGTACTTTGTGAACTGTTCATATATTTTTCGGAACCATTGTGATACTATGAGAGCTTTGAATGATGTATTTGGTATGGGAACATGATTTTTAAAGTACGTTTGAGGTAGATGACACTAATGAAATGATCAGAGAATTTTTTTTAGGTTTTGAAATTATTGCAGAAAGCTACGATGTTTTTGAGATTTGACTGATGTGTTATGATGTTATTATTACGATGACAATGTGTATTATGCTGTTGAGGTATGTTTATGATCAATAAGCTAATGCTATATGATAAATTTGATTGTGCTATGTATGTATTACGATGAACTGTTGAAGTGTCGACACAAGATTGAAGTGTCGTTGAAGATGTATATGTGTAATAATGTTAGGAGTAATGAATAGTGGTTAGGGTCACTGATATGTGAAAAATGATGTTGGAAACCAAGAATCGTACTTTAAGAGTTATGAAATGTTTGTAAATGGGTGAATGTATCACAATGCCGGCGAAAATTTTTTGAACAATGTTATATTCATAGGATTTTGTTTCTACACATTTGCAACGCAAATTCTCGACCTGTGAAAATTTTTATATGGGACTGTCACCGTAGTGCAAACTGGTGTCGTAAATATTTCGGTAAGAAAGCTAAGTGACCTTGACGTAATGCGTTATGGGCGACCAGCTGTGCGAGTCACCTGGAGAAAAAGCCATTAGGTGGAAAAAAAAGAGACCATTAACCTCGCTATCGACATTCCTTTGTAGAAAGCATCGCAATTACGACATGCTCAAACTTGATAACATATGATTACACTGTGGAGCTCTTAATTTATGATATTTACTAAAATGCCTAATGAAATGATGAGAAACATTTTATATCTATTGTCTTTCTAGTTGAGAGATTTTTTACTGCCTTTGGAGACGCCATTTGCCTAGTGAATGACGTTCCACGCCTTGCCTTATGTATTTATTTGCTCATTTTGTTTAATATCAAGTTTCTAGCTGCACTGCAGCATTGGTTAAAATAAAATTTTATAGATGTACTAATATAGATATTTTATGCCTACAGATCCAGTAAATAATAACTTTATGATCTACTTCAAAAAAACGAAGGAGCACAAAAAGACATTTCCCTTCACAGGACTTGCATACATAATTTTCTTTTCAACTACTTGGTAATATTTTTAGTAGAATAAGTTGTGGTGCACCACTTTAATGACATAGATATTAAGATGTGAATATACATTTCTCTTATCTGCATTGTTGTCTTTAGTGTACTATTTTTTCTGCTTGTGGGTTTGTCATGTTTAGATATAAGTTATTACATTTGCTGCTGCTGTTTGCCAGGTATAGTGCTACTGAATTTCACTTTGTATTACTCTGTTAAGCCAGTTTTACTACTGATTTATTTTTCTTGTTTGCTGCACAGTGCCTTATATTAGTTTTAATATTGTAATTGCTTTGCCAATTTAGATTTACTGCTGCTAGCTTTGCCAATTTGTATTTTTGTCATTGCTGTTGTTGTCAGTTGTTTTGTGCTGCTGCATTGCCTCGTTCCTTAGTTTAGCATCTGAGCTCAGTAGATTTAAGTTACCTTAAGAGGGGGTAGACTATATAAGAGAATGGGTTGCGATGAATTGGAAGAAATGCATTGAGGATTTATACGAAACAAGTACAGAAAGCAGGTATAGGTAGGATTTTCTTGGAAATAAATGATGAGGTAAGATAATGGAAAATAAATAATGAGGTAAGAAAAATGTGAACATATAAATACAGAAAGCATGTTTGGATAGGATTTTTTTGTTGGAAACAAATGTTGAAATAAGAAGAGAGATCTATGGAATCAAGTTTTGGGTTGGACTCCAGTACCAAATGTCACACTGAAAACAAACCCTGTCCTGTCCTTTTGTATCATTCCGCTATGTATTTGTGTACCCTTGTGTATTTGTGTTCTTCCTGTCTTTATGTGTTTATCTGATAAGACTTATGTTGTAGAATTTTTCTAATACTCAGTTACATTCACTATGATGAGGAATACTGTTATCCTCAAATATAATTTGCATTAATAATATATCATTTTCTTTGTAAAGATGTTTACACATTATTAATTCTGTTATGTTTCAATTCTCATGTGTGAAATTAATGTTTCAAAAACTATTCTCATTATTTTATTTATTTACTTATGTCATAATTCCTGTAACACTAATGTATATGTTATTTCGATTCTTTTGTAAATCCTGTGCTACTACAAATGTTACCTGTACTGTTAGGTTGTTTAATGATGTATTTTGTACCTTTGTAATTGTATTCTGATGTTGTAAATTTTAATTGTATAGACACCAGTTCTTCAAATTAAGTTTCATTTCACTGCACATATTTCTGTTGGTCATAGTATATGCACAATATGTGAAAAAAAGAGGGCTGTTAATGTTTGTGCGTGTGTTAATAATTCAGCAAGGGACTGGATAACAGCATTGCTGGTTCTAAGGACATTTCAAAAAAAAATTTTGTGAGTGCACAAGTGGTGGTTCATGGACTTGCTATATTCTCCGCAAGACTCTGCAATGGTGATTGTGCACCTGCACAGTCACAGCAGATGGCTGCTAGCCATCTCTACAAGGACTACAGTGGGTCTACACCTTTGATGACTCACCAATACCATTATTTCTACAAGGACTGCACTGGGTCTGCACCTCTGGTGGCCCACCAATACCGTAATCTCTACCAGGACTACGGTTGGTCTGCTCTGTGATGACCTACCTACCAATATTCTTCAAAACTTCGACTGACTCTGCTGTGGGTTTGCTCTGTTGTGGCCCATTACCTGTCTGCATGTCAAGAGTCAGCACTGTCTTTCTGTTGGAAGGACAACACTACTTCTTCAAGACTGCATTGAAATCCACTACTTCCGTGTGCATTGTCTTTTACTGCTCAGACTTTGAGAAAAAAAAAACTGCAATTTTACTGTGATGAATGATCAGGACTGTCTTTATGGACTGTGAGAAAATTTTAGCTTTTGACCAACATTGTATCAATATGTGTGTGCATATGATTTCTTTGTTATTGTAATCGTGGAAAATTGTTTAACAAATATGTATTGGCCAGTGCCCAAAACAATTTGTAAAATTTTTTGTGGGGAGCATGGGGGCTAAATAAGTAGGCTGTTTAGGTTTTCTTATTGGTAACGCCACGTAGCGCTCTGTACGAAAATCACTGGCTGTGCTGTGTGCAGTCTGTGGCTAATTTGCATTGTTGTCTGCCATTGTAGTGTTGGGCAGCTGGCTGTGAACAGCGCGTAGCGTTGCGCAGTTGGAGGTGAGCCGCCAGCAGTGGTGGATGTGGGGAAGTCAGATGGCGGATTTTTGAGAGCGGATAATCTGGACGTGTGTCCATCAGAAACAGTACATTTGTAAGAATGGATGTCTTGAACTGCTATATATATTAAGACTATTAAGGTGAATACAGTGTTTGTTCTCTATTAAAATCTTTCATTTGCTAACTATGCCTGTCAGTAGTTAGTGCCTTCCGTAGTTTGAATCTTTTATTTAGCTGGCAGTAGTGGCGCTCGCTGTATTGCAGTATTTCGAGTAACGAAGATTTTTGTGAGGTAAGTGATTTGTGAAAGGATAGGTTAATGTTAGTCAGAGCCATTCTTTTGTAGGGATTATTGAAAGTCAGATTGCGTTGCGCTAAAAATATTGTGTGTCAGTTTAAGCACAGTCTTGTACAATTGTTCAAAGGGGACGTTTCAACTCATCATCATCAGTTATCTGCTATATTAGCAGGTCCTTTGCCTCTCCATTTTCTGCGATCCATTGCTTCCTTCTTAAGCCTGCTGTATGTTGTACCGTCCATCATGTCATCCAGTATCTGGAATCTCTTCCTTCCTCGCTTCCGTTTCCCTTCTACATAACCTTCTAAAACTGTTTTCACACTCCAACCATGAGGATAAATTACAGATAAAGAACATTATTTATCATGCTGTGAAAGACTCTGTGTCAGTATTGGTGCATGCTCTCCCCCCCCCCCCCCCCCCCAACCCTGCAACACCGTAGATCATTGCACGAAACAAGCGCGTTTTTAGGAGACACCAATATCGAGCTGAAGAATCTGTGTTCTTAGAGAAACGTAGCTACCAGCAGGACCACCCAAGCCCGAAAGATCCCGACACAGCGCAGGAGACCCAAAAGATGTGGAGAAGCCAACCTTCCTGGGGGAGCAAACCTCCTTAACATATTCATTTTTGATTTTCTATCTCCATGCCCCATCCGTTATCCTTTGTCGCCGTGGTTCCTTAATATGACGTTGCTGTATGAGGCTATAACCCAACGCCCAGTCCAAGTCCTGCAGATATCGGAATTTTTTTAACGATAAGGTTGTTCGAGACTGGACACAAGACCGGACCGGACAGGTAGGGACGGAAAGAGCCGTATATTTTTGGGAGGAACTACCCAGGAATTGCTTTACAGATTTCAGAGAAATTCCAATCGTCCCTAGTGCAACAGCACACCATATTAAAATAGTTAGACACAGTAACTCACTATACATACAGGTGACAACAGTCGTGGGATACCTCCTAATATCGTGTCGGCCTCTTTTTGTTCGACGTAGTGAAGCAGCTTCGACGAGGCATGGATTCAACATGTCTTTGTAAGTTCCCTGCAGAAATAATCAGCCATGCTCCCTCTGTAGCTCTCCATAGCTGTGAAAGTGCTGCCAGCGCACGATTTTGTGGGATTAATGTCGGGCGATCTGGGTGGCCAAATCACTCGCTCGAATTATCCAGAATGTTTTTAAAAACAAAGGCGAACAATTGTGGCCCGGTGGTATCGGCGCATTGTCATCCATAAAAAGTTCACCGTTCTTTGGGAACATGAATGAATTCAGATAGTCTCCAAGTAGCCAATCATAACCACTCCCAGTAAATGATCGATTCATCGAGTCAGTTGGACTAGAGGACCCAATCCATTCCATGTAAACACAAACCCACACCATTATGGAGCCACTATCAGTTTGCACAGTGCGTGGTTGACAACTTCGATCCATGGCTTCGTGGGGTCTACGTCACACTCGAACGCTACCATTAGCTCTCACCAATTGAAAGCGGGACTCATCTCGTCAGGGTACGGTTTTCCAGCCTTCTAGGGCCCAATCGATATGGTCACGAACCCAGCAGAGACGCCGCAGGGGATGTGGTGCTGTTACCAAAGGCACTCGCGTCGAACGTCTGCTGATATAGTCCATTAACGCCAAATTTCGCCGCACTGCCCTAAGGTGTATGTTCACCGTACACCCCACATTGGTTCCTGCGGTTGTTTCAAGCAGTATTGCTTGTCTGTTAACACTGTCAACTCAACGCAAACGCCGCTGCTCTCGGTCATTGAGTGGAGACCATCGGTCAAAGCATTGTGCTTGGTGAGAGGTAATGCCTGAAATTTGGTATTGTCGGCACACACTTGACACTCTGCATGACGGAATATTGACTGCCCTAACAATTTCCGAAATGCAATGTCTAATGCGTCTAGCTCCGACTCCCATACCGCGTCCAAAGTCTGTCAATTCCCGTCCTGCGGCCATAATCACGTCGGCAATCTTTTCACATGAACCACATGAGTACAAATGACACTTCCATCAATGAACTGCCCTTTTATACATTTCGTACGTGGCATCCATCAGTGCTCTGCCATTTCATACCTCGCGTACGCGATATTTCCGCCATCTGTATATGTGCTTATCGTTATCCTATGACTTTTGCCACCTCAGTGTGTAACGCAAGGCCGCATATAATCTGTTTTGCGAAACCATACGTGACGTTAGACAGTCGCTAAATACTATTGTGTAGCATACTGACTAAGTAAACGAAATGTAGGTAATAACCTGATGAATGGTGTTAGGATCACCAATAAATTCGCGTTAAACCTCGAACGGTAGGTACCTGGCGCAGTCAATCAGACAATACTAAAGTCCGACGAGTTTATTCTCTCTTCCAGAACACCAGGGAAAGGTTGAAAATGCGCCATTTCAGTTCCAGTTAGGACACGGTATAGCTTTTACTAGCACGGGACACTTATACCACTCGTCTTGAATGACTCAGGCTAAGGGAGAGAGGCGTCTGTGAATGACGAGACAAAGGAGCTCCAGAACACGTTGCCTTCCAATGAACTTTATTTAATATTCTAAACACAGCATTGCATTTGTAATTCCCTACAGACGAATGGAAAAACTGGTCGTAGCCGACCTAGGGGGAGATCAGTTTGGATTCCGCAGAAATGTTGGAACACGTGAGGCGATACTGAACCTACGATTTATCTTAGAAGATAGATTAAGGAAAGGCAAACCTACGTTTCTAGCAATTGCAGACTTACAGAAAGCTTTTGACAATGTTGACTAAAATACTCTCTTTCAAATTCTGGAGGTGATAGAGGTCAAATATAGGGAGCGAAAGGCTATTTACAATTTGCGCAGAAACCAGATGGCAGTTATAAGAAGTGAGGAACACGAAAGGGAAGTAGTGGTTGGGAAGGGAGTGAGACAGGGGTGTAGCCTATTCCCGATGTTATTCAGTCTGTATATTGAACAAGCAGTAAAGGAAACAAAAGAAAAATTCGGAGTAGAAATTAAAATCTATGGAGAAGAAATAAAAACTTTGAGGTTTGCCGATGATGTTGTAATTCTGTCAGAGACAGCCAAGGACCTGGAAGAGCAGTTGAACGGAGTGGACAGTGTCTTGAAAGGAGGATATAAGATTAACATCAACAGAAGCAAAACGAGATTAATGGAATGTAGGCGAATTAAATCAGGTGATGCTGAGAGAATTAGATTAGGAAATGAGACACTTAAAATAGTAGATGAGTTAAGCTATCTGGGGAGCAAAATAACGGATGATGGCCGAAGTAGAGAGGATATAAAATGTAGACTGGCTATGGCAAGGAAATCGTTTCTCAAGATGAGAAATTGGTTAACACCGAGTGTAGATTTAAGTGTGAGGAAGTTGTGATGAAACAATCTGGGATACGTTTACTTCCCCTATTGTTTTGCCATCTGCCTCCTTAAATTCATTTTTTCACTTTTGACTAATTACCATTAACGTACGTGAGTATTATCTGCATTTTCATGAAAGAGAAAGGTTGGCCCTCAGTTTTAAAGAATATAACACCAGATCTAATTTTGTGCTTAGTTTTATGTATGTTATTGATTTCCTAATTTATTTTGACTATTCCTAGTTAATATCTTCATTACAGAGCGAAATCAGTAATTTTTTTGTAACTTGAAATCTGTTGTTAACATATAAACAAATATAAATTCTGTACTAATTATAAACATTCAGGAGACGAAACAATAGCATGCTTAGATGATCTACTTGGCTCAATTCGGAAACAAGTTAGTAAAACCAGCCCTTCATCAATTACAAAGTAATTAACAGTTTTGTCAAAAGTATTTTTTACATAACTGTATACGTTAATTTCATCATATAAACAAATAATTCGGCCTAACCCCTGTAGTTGAAGAAACTGTTAAAAAGGACCAATTTTTCAATGTATTCAGTTAATTTAATGAGTTACGTTTTAATTCTTAATTTCTGAAAATTTAACTTCGAACAATGTGTAGTTTCAGAATCTATTATTGTGAGGACGGCCCGATTTTGGTCCCGAGACAGTCAGTCCACGGGCGAGTTTCAGACGAGAAATCAGTGTTGCTTAGAACAACAACAATGTTTCAACTTAACTGTGAAATAAGTGTTACACAATTTGGCCGTGTGTTAAAACAATGACAGTGTCTGCTCCATACGTTCCTTACTATTCTTCAAGAACAGTGCTCTTCATGGTTAGGTTTTCACTGCTCGCAGATGTTCAATAGTAAGCTATTGTAGCAGTATGCGGAGGTTTACCTTCAAACTATTAATGAGTCTTATGGAAAACTTATACAGTAGTGCACTGGTCATATATAACTGTGTATTATTGAGGGTTGTGAACAGTGAAAGTAAAAGACTGTGAAACACAACCGCGCATCTGTCGGCTACATCATTTACAGTAGACAATAGTTGCACTTCCACCCCCTATTTTTTCAGCCAGTATGTCGACACCGATGACAATCAACGAAGAAATAAAAGAAGGCGAACTGTCACGAAGTCTTTACTGAAAGTACTGTACGGAGGGTAGCCATGTATGGAAGTGAAATATGGACGATAAATAATGTAGGCAAGAAGAGAATAGAAGCTTTCGATATGTGGTGCTACAGATGAATGCTGAAGATTAGATAGGTAGATCACATAACTAATGAGGAGGTACTGAACAGAACTGGGGAGAAGAGGAATTTGTGACACAACTTGACTATAAGAAGGGATCGGTAGGTAGAACATGTTCTGAGGCATCAAGGGATCACCAGTTTAGTGTTGGAGGGCAGTGTGGAGGGTAAAAATCGTAGAGGGAGACCAAGAGATGAATACACTAAGCAGAATCAGAAGGATGTAGGTTGCAGGAGGTATTTGGAGATGAAGAGGCTTGCACAGGTTAGACTAGCATGGAGAGCTGCATGAAACCAGTCTCTGGAGTGAAGACCACAACAACAACAGTGTCTTTCAGTTAGATTTCTTCACATTTCTACATAGTTTATACTCTTTAGCTTAAATAATAACAGGCAGCAATTACCAACAGTAAAACGTATTCATCAGGTTAGCATTGTACTTCCAAACCAAGTTGTATATGCGTATTGTGATTCAGTACCGTAATCTTACATGGTTTTACTGTCGTGTCTCTCATTGGCGTTGTGTCGTTAATGAGATGAAAGTCCTTTCACCAGCGACTGAACAGGCAGCAAATGAACAAAAAATAAAATTTGAGTGAAATTACGATTTATCGCAATGTCAGTGTAAGAAAAGGCAACGAGCGATAGTGAAGAAGCATTGTGGAGAAATGACACTTACGGCCTAAGATTTAACTGCTATTTTTCTTCGTTACTCACTTAATGAGCAATGTATTTTTTTACCACTAAACAATCACGTCAGTATACTTGGTAGTTAGAAGATCAAATCTCTCATAGGTAGGAAGCTAGTTGTTCATGTCCACTGCCCCTCTCGTTGGGCAGGAAAGCAGGATGGTTGGTGTTAATCAGTCATGTCGTGAAAGACGGGTTCTGCTACGACGCACTTAGTGTCGCTGTTGCGCAGTTGGCCGCACTGCGGCAGCTACTGACAAGTGAGCAGCGGGGGCGTTTTTGTTTTAGGCAAGACGCGGGCCGCCGCACATAACCACACTTCGTTACGTGGTATCTCCCGCAGCGCACGGCCCCGCTCCGCGCCGCATTCCCAATAACGCCTCGACCAGCGCGATATCTCCAAGTAGGTCGTTGGGCACGCGCAAATGTTCGCCATTCCCAGCCATTTCAAACATCGATATCACCCGATCTGGCGGCATAATATCGATACTAAAGCTACTTTATAGATAGCGCGCCTGTATATCGGGACAGCGCGGGTTACAGACGTCCCATTAAAAATAATAACCCGTCCTATAACAGAACTCCACGATGATGGAGATATCGGCGAGCCGCCAACGAATTTCATACTGCGACAGCGACTCGAATCTCTTTTATGGAGTTTGATATTTCGCGGCATTTTTATGTTTTAAGCCGCGCGGGGCGGACGCTTTGATTTACGACGCGATTGCGGTCCGCATAAAGCCCCGCCGAGATGGCCCGCTCCCTTTATCTGACCGAATAAAACAGCGCAGTCACATACGGCGCGTCACCGCCACCCCACTCCCACGTGCGCGCCATGCTGCGCAGACCGCAGCGCACCGTACGATGCAGCAGCTTCTGTCATCGACACAGTGCCGTGACAGCTCCCCCGTCCTCATCCTTTTGTCGAATTCTACTTATTGAGGTTCGAAAGCTCTAGTGGTGTTTGTGGCTGCGAGAAAATGATGAAGAAAAGGAACGATAGCTGGAGGTATCGTAGGAACGCATTGTTGGTCTGCGATATGAATTTAAAACAATTTTCTCAGACTTCCAGCCGCCTCTTGTGGTCGGAGTCCCTAGAAACATGAAGGAAAATTAGAGTTTAAGGTCCCGTCGACGACGTGGTCATCAGACACGAAGTGCAAACTGATTGCGTGACAGATGGGAAGGGAAATCGGCCTTGACCTTTCCAAATCAACAGTCCCGTAATTCGCCTTAAACGGTCATGGAGAACCAGAGAAAACATAAATTTGTATGGCCTAACAAGTGTCTGCTTACTACTGCGCTATCGCACTCCGTATAAATCGTTTAAGCACTCGGCTGAGGTCCCCTCTGATATCGTCAAGCGACTGCTACAGTACTTTCGTAGATTGCCTCTTCTTTTTATAGAGGGGGGCTTCAAAAAGTAAGCTACATATTACTATGGAAGCCCAAGTTACTTTTTATCGAATGCTGCAATGTACTTTAAAATGCACTGTCCAGTCATATTAATGTAACCACCAGTCAAAAGCCTAAATAACCATCTTTTGTACCGCCGACCGCAGAGAGACATGCGGGCAGCCAGGTTCAGGAAGGTACCGACGGGGACGTGGAGCCATACAGACTTCAGTGCTGTGGAGAGCTGCGCTAGATTTCTCGGTTGAGGATCCATGGCTACAACAGTCCAGTCCAGGGGGTCCTACAGATTCTCGATAGGGTTAAATTCTGGGATGTTTTGTGGCCAGGTGAGTACGGTAAACTCATCCCCACGCCCTTCGATCCACGCACTTACACTGCAAACTGTCTGACACTTTGCGTTGTCTAGCTGGTAGATGCCGTCCTACCGAGGAAACATAAGCTGTGTATAGGGGTGGACGTGGTCCCCAAGGATAGATACACTCTTGGGTTGTCCCACTGTGCCTTCCGGAACGACGAGGTGACCCAGGGAATGCCACGAAAACATTCCCTAGACCAGCGGTCGGCAACTGGCGGATCGCGGTACAGGTCTTGACCGCAGGAGTTCAAAAACTGGCCCGCCAAAACTATTTTGAAGGCATTAATTACTTACTGAAATTAATCAAAAAATATTTTTACTGTAGATAACATTTCGTTTGAGCGCCACCGTTACAATTTCTTCTAGTAGTGTGCAATTAACTGCTGAATAATTAGAATTCTTAATGGTTATAATTAAATGTTTCCCTGAGACATTTAAGTCTCTTTTTGTTATCTACGATAATGATCGAAGCAGACGAAATGAATTAAAATTTGAACTGCGGATGGGACTCGAACCCAGGTGTTCTTGCTTGCTAGGCAAAAATGCCTACCATTACACTACCACAATATGTTGGCTCATCGTGCTGCACAACTAACTAAGCTACATGCCCTCCCCAACACAAACTTCAATTCATTTTTCCCTTACATATTTTCACTACTGTCAGGGCTCTCCTATATTGGCAAGCACCCCAGCATTGGACGTAATGGGACGTCCTTGTACCATTATAAGATCTATAAGATCACCAATGGTACAAGGACGTTCCATTACGTCCAATGCTGGGATGCTTGCCAATATCGGATAGCCCTGGCAGTAGTGACAATATGTAAGGGGAAAAAGAATTCATGTTTGTGTTGGGGAGGGCACTCACCTTACGTAATTCGTGCAGCAATGTTGACCAACGTACTGCGGTGGTGTAACGGTTAGCATTTCTGCTTAGTATGGAAGAAAACCCGGATTCGAGTCCCAGCCGAAGCTGAAATTTTAATTCATTTCGTCTGCTTCGATCATTATCTTAATGGTTAGTTATAGGTAGATTAAATACACAGTCTGCTTTCGGCCGGTGAGCGGCGAGGACGTCTTGTTTACGTCCCGTCCACAGAGTCGCGAGCGCGCCTAGTTTGTTTACATCCTCGCCGCAGCTAATACTCGCGTCCGTTAACATTGAGTCGCCATGGCTCATTCGTACAGAAAAGCTACCATCAAGATCAGCTTCCAGCCCGACTACGCACGACCACGAGCCTTTGAAGTCGAACGATTCATCCGTGACGAAGTTCAAATACCAACACAGCACATCATCGGTATCCACCTATCCATCACAAGTAGCGTCGTTTACGTCAAGATGGTCGATGACGAGTTATGTCACGCAGTTGTGAACAGATGCGCGAACACTCTCAAGTTCAAACACTCCGATGGTCACATCGGAGAGGCTACTGTTGACCATGCTGGACTAGGATTACGCACACTAAGAATCTTCGAACTCCCTTTCGAAGTACCACCGGACGTCGTTACCTCAGCTTTCCGCCCTTATGGGACGGTAATTAGCCACGTGGCCGAAAAATGGAACACCTTCGAGACGTACCAGGTCCTCAACGGCGTCCGACAAGTGAAAATTGAATTAAAGAAACATGTGCCATCCTACTTAGTCATAGGTGGCTGTCGAGCAATAGTAATGTACGACGGACAACCTCGTACTTGTTCTGGTTGCGGCCAGGAGGGCCATGTGCGCTCGATGTGTATTCAACGTCGGGTTACACAACTTCCATTGCATGACACGACACCACCTCCTACGCTCACGGCCCTCCCCCTCAATTACGCAGAGGTGACACGATCGACCGTCATGACAGACGACAAACCCCTTGGAAGACAGGAAGCGTTAGAATGCACACCTGTCGCCAGTCCTGGATTGACCAACACCATTACGGTGTCTGCAGAGATTGAAGAACGCCGCCCATCAACTCCACATGAAGATTCGGACGAGAGAATGGAACTCTACGCTAGGGTTGTACCGACCTCTGCCTTTCTAGCTGAGGGTGATGCGATACGGGAACCACAAACTCTTTCGGACACAGAAACCCACGTCCGCTAACAAAGGTCACCGAGAAAACATAAAGAGCGACGTCGCACACCCTCAGACGATTGCCTGCAGCGGATGTTTTCTCCAGTTGACGTCCGGACGGCTGACGAAACGACGAGGAAAATGGATGACACGAGATCGCCCTCACCTGTCACTTTGTCTGATTTTGACAAACCCGATTCCGCTCTCTCGGGCAAACAGATGGCCAGCACAGCGCCCGCCGTTGGTACACAACCGGAAACAACTGCGGATTCACCCTTAGTCACTCAACCCACATGTGTTCTACCGCAGCCACCGTTAACTTACGGACCTTGGGCGGATGACATTGAAGACGATTCTACGGCCGCTGTGGTGGATGAGGAGAGGGGTCTCTCCTCCCACACCTCGGCTCCTCCCGAGTAGCAACAGATGACGGCGCGGACGCGGCCAGCAGATCACAGGCCCCACCTTTTACGGCGACACTGACGGCGGCCCCCACCGTAGGAGACGATCTACAGACCTATCGCCTAACGACCATCAACATTAACACCTTTCGGACACGTACGAAGTTGTCGCTGCTCCAAGACATGCTCAATGCAGCAGACGTTGACATTGTCTTTCTCCAAGAAGTGTTCGTCGCCGATTTCCCGGGTATGTATGGTTATACGGCTCATGTGTCCCACGCCTCGCCAACTAACAGTGGAGTCGCAATTCTCCTCAGAGAGGGCCACGAGGCGGACGAAGTCCGATATCTCCCCGACGCTAGAGGAATGGCCGTAACGGTGCAAGGCGTCCGCTTTATCAATGTGTACGCACCTTTCGAAACGAATCGCCGCCGTGACCGATCGCTCTTCTTCGCAGAAGGAATAGCACCGCTTTTTCAGGGCAGGCACGATGACTTGATATTAGGGGGCGATTTCAATTGCACCCAAGCACCTAAAGATCAGCTGCCACGCCTTTCACCGTGCCCCGAACTTGGGACACTCATCGGCGATCTCCAGCTGGTAGATACATGGGAACATGTCCGAGGAAATAGACCGGGGTACACCCATTTCACGAGTCACTCGTCTAGTCGCATCGATAGGATTTACGTCTCCCGTTCTCTCGCGGTAACGGTGAGTGACGCGGAGGTGTGGCCAGTAGCCTTTTCTGATCACGAGGCCTATATATGTGCCGTCACCCTTCGTCGCCAACGGGTGTGGCGCAGCCGACATCCTTGCAAATTAAACCTTACTCATATCGCTTCTCCGGATTGTCGACGCGCCAACGAAGACATGTGGAGTTTGTGCGTCCGCCGCCTCCCAACGTATCCTGCGTCGATCAGTTGGTGGTTAACCTGCGCCAAGCCGGCCCTACGGAGAACCTTCATTACGTATGGTCGTGAGACTGCTGCTTGGAGGCGGCAGACCCTCGATTTTTATTTCACCGTCCTTCGTGAATGCGCCTCCTTGCCACCCACACCGGAACGACGGTTGACAGTTCAGCGTGCGAAAGCACAGATCGTAGCCTATATGCGCCGACACCTCGAAGGGACGATCGTCCGAGCGCGAACACAAGACAGACTCGCCACGGAACGACCCACCATGTATCACGTCATCCGAGAACGTACACTGCGAAGACGGGCGCTGATACATGCCATCACCACTGAGGACAGCCGTCATCACACCACACAACGCGATATTGCTGCACTTCTTCGACCATTATGCACGACTTTATTCTGCTCAATGTTCCGACCCGACGACGGTGACAGCAGTCTCACAACTGGTTTTCGGCATTGTTCCACAGGATTTACAAACTGCATTATTGAACGACATTACGGAAGACGAAGTTATCGACGCCATCGGTAAAGGAGCGGTGAATAAGTCTCTTGGCTCCGAGGGCTTCCTGTGGAGTTTTATAGAACTTTCCAGTATTTACTGGCTCCCAAGTTGACAGACATCTGTCGGGAGCTTATGTCCCCCGCGGTGCCGCTCCCTGCGACCTTCGTAGAAGGAATAATTATACCGGTTCACAAACCTAAAGGTGGGGCTCGAATACATGATGACCGCCCGCTAACACTCGTCAACTGCGATATGAAGATATTCACCAGACTAGTAGCAAACCGTCTACGACCGACCCTGCCTTACGTCATCTCACCAGATCAGACTTCCCTAGGGGGTCTCAACAACATCCACACAGCACTGTGTCGATACCGTGACTTAATAGCCCTAGCCAGGGCACGCCGCATCCCGGGAGCGCTGGCATCACTAGATTTTAGCCAAGCTTTTGACCGAGTGGATCACGCGTACCTAACGTCCGTTCTCCAGCACATGCAGTACCCACAGCAATTCACAGACGTCGTGATGCGCCTCCTCCGAGGGGCGACTTCCAAAGTGCTCCTTAACGAACGTCTCTCGCAGTCCCTCCCGATTTTCCGCTCCGTGCGTCAAGGCTGCCCCTTGTCGCCGTTAATATATGCTCTGGCACTGGAACCGCTCCTCTGTGGCCTCCGTCAACGCCTCACCGGTCTTACCCTACGTGACGTCACATTTCGCTGTACAGCATATGCAGACGACCTGGTTCTCGTGTTCCGCAATCGCGACGATGTCATCAGAGCACTAGAATGGATTACCACGTACGGTATGACTTCCGGCAGCTGCCTCAACGTTGCCAAATCGGTCGCCATGGCCATAGGAGAAGGACTGACTCCAGCGTGTGTCGAACCCCTACAGCTTCGTGACACTATCAAATGTCTCGGAATAGAGTTTCACGACGACGTACGGCGCACTGCGGCTCTTAACTACCGCCGCTTATTACAACAAATTCGGGTCCAGATCTTTAACCTTCGTCTGCGGACCCTCGACATTCTCCAAAGGACACACTTCGTCCATGTTTACCTCGCATCGCGCCTTCCACACATAGCGCGTGTTCTTCCAATACCGTTACTGATGGCTCGACGTATATTAGCGGCAGTACAGGCATGCTCTTCAAAGTCAGTTATGAGTCACTGACCCTTCCCCCGGAAAGGGGAGGTCTTGGTCTCGTCCATGTCCACGACAGAGCTGTGGCCCTGTATGTCAGTTCACACATCAAGCTGTGGCACCACCACCCGGAAAGTTTGACAGGTTTGCTGTTGGAGTCTTTAGCTCCACCCTCCACTACGCCCCCACTGACGACGCAAGACATACCCCCACCCTTCTACTACTTCGGGAACTTTTACATTGAGCACAGCTGTGTCCGTATAGCAGTACCACCGACGAAACAGGCGTCGGCGAGGGATATATATCATATCCTACAGCAGAGGCGCCCACCAAACATCGTAGAGACCAAAAGCCCTCAGGCTAATTGGAAGGTGGTGTGGAAGATGATTCACGCGGTTACACTGGACACAGCCGTCCGATCCACATGGTACATCACAGTCATTGGTAAACAGATCACCCGATCACAACTCCACAAGACAAACATGGCGGAATCGCCTCCATGCATAGACTGCGGGGTGCCAGACACGGACGAACACCGTCTCACACGTGGCGCGGCAGAAGACGTATGGCACTTGGTGCGACAAATTTTGTCGTATTTTCTACGAGTGACTCCGGAACACATTACACCTCAGTTTCTACTATTTCCGGATCAACAGTATTTCCCGCGCGCCAAGACCAACGCTGTCACGTGGATCCGTTCACATGCGGAACACTACTTATTTCACGATGGACCTAAAGATGTATTAGACTTTTGGAACTACCTACAAGAACATCATTGCAAGATCGTACGGAACCCAAAATACAGACAGTATTTTTATAATTACTTAGGGAGTGCCCTACGCGATCCTCCATGCAGCTGCATCATCAACAGGTAGGAGAAGACACCCATTGAGTGAGCTGACAAGACTAAGTTCGATTCTCGGTGGAAAACATGACATACGTGAAGATGTACCCGGATGATGAAGCGTAAGGAGAATAGCGACACACCCTTCTGCTCATGTATGCAGCACTTTTTTTCGTTTCCCCGTATACATTCCCTCGGTGTAGGAACGTGCCGAGAAATTGTTTTTTTTTACTCAGAGCACGATGCGGTGCTAGATACATTTATTTTTGTTGTGATATAAAGTAAAACCAAATTAAGAATGTAGCTATTAAAACAGCAAATAAAAATAAATAAATAAATAATAATTCCCACAAAAGATTTCCCCTTCCCATCCCTGATTCCTTGACGGACGAGGGGGACACTGTGACCAGGCCTCGGGTTACGACCCCTGATCGCTCTGCCTTCCCCGCCCTCCCCCACCTCCTTAAAAAAAATACACAGTTGCTATGCTGAGCAGCGCAGGGGAGTGCGCTGCTGAGCGGGGGCGGAAGGGAGCAAAGTGGCCGGCCTGCGCAGCGAGTTGTGTCGATCCACGTAGAAGCTCTGCACACACGAGTGCAACACGAGAATTTTATTTAATGAACAATGAAATTTTATAAATCGATTTCAGACTCTGGCAACCTCTGAAACCTGTATTAAATCGGAGAAGGCATAAGCATTTAAAAATCCATTTTTGTTCTCCTAACTCGAACGATAGCTTACAGCTACTGCATCAAACTTGGGACGATTTCGCTCGGCGGCGGTGACCATACACAAAAAAGCACCTCCCTTGCTGGCGGCTCCTTTGGTGCGCGGCACTATACACTTTAACACAGAAGCAGCTCCTTTGCGGTGCGCCGGCACTTGCTGTGTGCAGGGCGCCGGCATTTTTTAAAGAACGAATCCAAGTAAAGTACGCAAATTTTATCGCCCCTTCGTCCGCAGTTGTTGCAAACCCGTACAGAGCGTTTCGTTATGGTCGAGGCTTATAAAGTTTCTTTTGCATCGATATGGATCCTACAAAGGGTAAAGTTGATAGTAAAATAGGAAGTTTTTACTGAGTGGGGTTGAACAATATTGTTTCACCCTTCCTCACAGGCCTGGAGCTGTTCCATTTTGCCTCATATGCAACAGAACTATCGCTCTCGTTAAAAGTGCCAATTTAAAGCGACACTACGAAACAACTCATTAGCCGTTCCATAAAAATTTTCCTCTGGGTAGTGAATTTCAAGAAAAAATACAGGCAGATCTAGCTTATTCCCATTTCTCTCTATGAGCGAGCAAGAAAAATCTGCAGGAACAGCGATGTGTGTGTGTTCGACGCTTAATAAACACCAGAAGCCATTTTCACACGCTGAAATAGTAAAAAAAAATGAGCGTTGGAAGTGGCCGTGCCACATTTTGAAGAAAAAAAGGATGTTGTTGCCGCAATTTAAGGCATTCCATTGTCGGCTATAAGCAATACAAGAAGAACAGAAATTTTGGCAGCTGACAATAAAAAAGGTAGCTCGAACTTCTGCAGAATGTGCCCTGCTACTCCATAGCACTATATTAATCATGCGAAGTTGTTGATGAAGAACAAGTGGCCGTTTTCTTTCGATTTTTGGATATTGAAAGTAAAGAATTGGGGAAGAACTGACAACAGTGTTGCTTTTGAAAGGCAAGACTAGAGGAGAAGATTTATTCAAGATTTTTGATGACTTCCTGTCTGGGCCCCAGCGACGATCGGCAACGAAAAAGGAATGGTAAACGGGATCAAAGATAAGAAAGCTGGGTTACTATCTTTCCAGTGCGTAATTCACCAGGGAGCTCTTTCTGGAAAACTTAGTGTGTCTCTAAAAGAAGTAATGGACAGACTGATCAAGTTTATTAATTTTATGAGTTCTCGTTCTGCTTTACAGCAGAGACAGTTCAGAGTTTCTTTCAGAGTGCGATTCGGCGCATATTGACTTACTGCAGTACAACAATGTTCGTTAGCTAATTAGTCAAGTGAGTTAACGTTTTTGTCAAATAAAAGAAGAAGTAAATTCCTTCCTAGATAACTTACATTCACAGGAAGCCAGCGCAGTACGCTAGCTGTTGCTTTCTTGACAGACGTTCTAAAACATTTAAATGCGCTCAGTAACGAGCTACAAGGAAATTAATATGTAACCTGATACAAAGTATGTTTTCTTTCTGGCTGGATATCTTTGAAAAAGATATTGCAAGTCAGGAATTTTTCACTTTTCAACAATTTTTTAATATAAAAATAAATCTGCAACAGACATTCCAATATTTTCAAATTGCATATCAGATTTTTAGAACGAATTTGCAGCAAAATTCCAAGCCTTCTCGGAGATAGTGAAGCAGTCGCGATTCTTATAATCGCCTTTTGAAGTTCCTCCAGCGGCAAATGGACGGATGCGGCTGCGAAGTCGTTCTGCCATTCAAAGCCTTTACTGCAAATGGAGATAACAGACTTGCAGGAAGACAGGTCCTTGCAGACGTATAAAACTGCATCCGCCGAAGAATTTTTGAGTAAACATGTCCCAGAAAAATATGTAAATTGCAAAACATTAGCCATATATCTGGCTCATATGTTTGGCTCCAAATATATTTGTGAGATTTCATTTTCAGCAAGCGAATTTTTTGAAGAACAAGTGTCGGTCAAGATTAGCGGCCACCCACGTTGAAGACACTATTCACAGAAGCCGCTTCCCACGTGAACATCAGTTTAAGAAACTGGCTCAAAATCGCAAATGTTAATTTGTCCGATTGATTTTTTAATACAAATACAATGGAAAACTGTACGGAAATGTAGAAGGATCTGTAACGAATTGAAGCATGGTGCAGGGAATGGCAATTGAATCTCAATATAGACAAGTGTAATGTGCTGCGAATACATAGAAAGAATGATCCTTTATCTTTTAGCTACAATATAGCAGGTCAGCAACTGGAAGCAGTTAACTCCATAAATTATCTGGGAGTAGGCATTAGGAGTGATTTAAATTGGAATGACCATATAAAATTAATCGTCGGTAAAGCAGGCGCCAGACTGAGATTCATTGGAAGAATCCTAAGGAAGCGCAGTCCGAAAACAAAGGAAGTAGGTTACAGTACACTTGTTCGCCCACTGCTTGAATACTGCTCACCGGTGTGGTATCCGTACCAGATAGGGTTGATAGAAGAGATAGAGAAGATCGAACGAAGAGCAGCGCGCTTCGTTACAGGATCATTTAGTAATCGCGAAAGCGTTACGGAGGTGATAGATAAACTCCAGTGGAAGACTCTGCAGGAGAGACGCTCAGTAGCTCGTTAACGGGGTTTTGTTGAAGTTTCGAGAACATACCTTCACCGAGGAGTCAAGCAGTATATTGCTGCCTCCTACGTATATCTCGCGAAGAGACCACGAGGATTAAATTAGAGAAATTAGAGCCCCTTTCTTTCCACGAACAATACGAGACTGGAATAGAAGGGAGAACCAATAAAGGTACTCAAGGTACCCTCCGCGACACCCCGTCAAGTGGCTTGCGGAGTATAGATGTAGATGTAGATACCCTTATCTGTTGTATTT
Organism: Schistocerca piceifrons; assembly: GCF_021461385.2. Classification (NCBI taxonomy): domain Eukaryota; kingdom Metazoa; phylum Arthropoda; class Insecta; order Orthoptera; family Acrididae; genus Schistocerca; species Schistocerca piceifrons. Next base: position 194,559,178 of record NC_060141.1, read on the forward strand.
CATATTTTGTGTGTGAAAATTAAAATAAAAAATAGTACTTCATATACGTTTTTTTATGATTTTTTCATTGCAAGCATTCCTATCTATTGTGGTCTATATTTTTGGTGAGTGAAAATAAAGAAAAAAATAGTGAAGAATATTAGTTTTTTCTAAATTTTTAATACAGTTATGCCTATCTATAGTATTTCATATTACTTTGTGAGTGCAAATTGAAATTAAAAATTAGTAAGAAATATGAGGTTCTTCTTCTGGAGCTTGATAAAAATTTTCAGAATTATCCGAACCCCATCTAAAATAACTTTCCGACCTCTGCCGTAGACCATAACGATCCCTTCTCCGGCCTCGACCCTTTGCTTTCAGACATTTAATGCTGTAAACGCCAATGTCATTTGCGTGATGGAGCACAAAACGTGATTCATCTGGAAATGCCATGTGTTGCCAGTCAGTTGAAGTCCAGTTGCAGTACTGGCGTGCAAACTCCAGCCTCTGTCGCCATTGAAAGACAGTGAGCATTAGTGCGCGTACCAGGCGCCTGCTGCTGAGGCCCGTCTGCAGCGATGTTCCTTCCTTGGGCCAAAAGTCACTGACCATGTCCTTTTGGACATCAGATATAACGCTCCATTTCCCATTACGACAACGAATGCACTGTTTTCCGCGTACCCCCAACACACTTTATATACCCTCCATTGCTAGTGCTGCCAGTTGCCGTCTTTGAGTCTAAAATGGGCGATGTTTATATTAATGCGATAGGACTATGCAACGTAGATACATGATACTATGGCTAAACATAGTCAACAAGTCACTGGAAACAACAGTCGGAAAGTTCTACCAATCGTTTAGTTCCTCAACGATAGAAACTGCTCCTTGGTCACCGAACCATTCCATAACGCCTGTGTGAACATCCTCATCGCCGGAAAATCGAAGATTGCTGCGAAGTAGTTCCTTGATTGACTGGGCATTGTCGTCTGTGATCGATATCAACAACCTTCGTCAAATTGTTGACGTTACTTCGTTACGGGTGGACACGACACTGTGTTTGATCCATATAGCGCCAGAATTTCACGGTGAATTTGTGTCTATGTGCAGTTTAGATGTTTTTCCCACAAGGACCGCACTGTCCCGCGGACTTCAACTTTGGAGTAAGTTTCGAGTTACCGAGTAATTCCCTTCCACACTGTGATGCTTGTGTCATCCGCACCGCAGCAGAGTTGTGTCTAAGGGAAACCCAGTTAATGTACTCTCTTCAGATAATGCGCCACTCGTGTTGTGTGTAACATATTTTTCGAATTTTCTACGGTGCTGTGTTGCCGGCCATAACTTGACTGGTGTTCAGTCCATCGCCAAAAATATGGAAATTGCATGCGTAGAGATCAGGACTTCATGTAGTATGTGTAAGAGCTTCCCAGCGAAATTTCTGCAGCGTAGTCGAAATAATATTGACAACACGTGGTCGGGCCTCTTTGTCTGGTAGCTGGCAAATGTCTTACAGAGGAACGAAATTTTTCACCGTCGACATTTTATCGGCGAGGGACGGGGGGGGGGGGGGGGGATGCTATTACGATGTCATTAGGCTCGGCGGCTCCCTTGTAACTTAAACAAGAGTAAGCTATGTCCCGACATCAGGATTCATCCTCTTCCTTTTCATCAACATCTAGAAACACAACACATTACACTGCACACACACTCATCTAAATCGCATATATTAAACAGCTGCTCTTCAGGCAATTGATTGTCGGCCGCTGCGGCCGAGCGTTTCTAGGCGCTTCAGTCCGAACCTGCGCTGCTGTTACGGTCGCAGATTCGAATCCTGCCTCGGGCATGGATGTGTGTGATGTCCTTAGGTTAGTTAGGTTTGAGAAGCTGTCGAGGGGACTGATGTTAAGTCCCATAGTGCTTAGAGCCATTTGAACCATTTGAAGGCAAATGATTCACGAGCAACGGAAATAACGTCGACACAGGCTTCACCGTACTACGAGCAACATGAATAACCACAGCAAATAACGTATTGTAAATAAAAACGAACACCTTATTTTTACTCGAACCCTATTCATATTACCATTTACAGCCTACAACAGATGTGGCAGCGGAATGTATACTCTTCTCGTTACCTGTAATATGTGCTCCAAAAGTTTTTAAACTTTTTCTTGAACTCATCTTTCAAGTAAGTTTATGCGCATGCATATATGCCATAAATTCTGCCGAAATTTTTACAAAGTCACAGACGGTGTTTAGAAAGGATAGATTCCATGCAACCGGTGGTGATATGTTTGTCGCTGTTAGTACTAGTTTATCCTGTAGTGAAATAGAAGTAGATAGTTCCTGTAAATTATTATGGGTGGAGGCTATACTCAACAACCGAGCTAGGTTAGTAATTGGCTCCTTTTACCGACCTCCCGACTCAGCAGCATTAGTGGCAGAACAACTGAGAGAAAATCTGGAATATATTTCACATAAATTTCCTCAGCGTGTTATAGTCTTAGGGGGAGATTTCAATTTACCAGACATAGACTGGGACACTCAGATGTTTAGGACGGGTGGTAGGGACAGAGCATCGAGTGACATTATACTGAGTGCACTATTCGAAAATTACCTCGAGCAATTAAACAGAGAACCGACTCGTGGAGATAACATCTTGGACCTACTGATAACAAACAGACCCGAACTTTTCGACTCTGTAAGCGCACAACAGGGAATCAGTGATCATTAGGCCGTTGCAGCATCCCTGAATATGGAAGTAAATAGGAATATAAAAAAGGGAGGAAGGTTTATCTGTTTAGCAAGAGTAATAGGAGGCAGATTTCAGACTACCTAACAGATCAAAACGAAAATTTCTGTTCCGACACTGACAATGTTGAGTGTTTATGGAAAAAGTTCAAGACAATCGTTAAATGCGTTTTAGACAGGTGCGTGCCGAGTAAAACTATGAGGGACGGGAAAAACCCACCGTGGTACAACAACAAAGTTAGGAAACTACTGCGACGCCGGCCGCGGTGGTCTAACGGTTCAGGCGCTCAGTCCGGAACCGCGGGACTGCTACGGTCGCAGGTTCGATCCTGCCTCGGGCATGGATGTGTGTGATGTCCTTAGGTTGGTTAGGTTTAAGCAGTTCTAAGTTCTAGGGGACTGATGACCACAGATGTTAAGTCCCATAGTGCTCAGAGCCATTTGAACCATTTTGGAACTACTGCGAAAGTAAAGAGAGCTTCACTGCAAATTTAAACCCACCCAAAACCTCTCAGACAAACAGAAGCTAAACGATGTCAAAATTAGCGTAAGGAGGGCTATGCGTGAAGTGTTCAGTGAATTCGAAAGTAAAATTCTATGTATCGACTTGACAGAAAATCCTAGGAAGTTCTGGTCTTACGTTAAATCAGTAAGTTGATCGAAACAGTAGATCCAGACACTCTGGGATGATAATGGCATTGAAACAGAGGATGACACGCGTAAAGCTGAAATACTAAACACCTTTTTCCAAAGCTGTTTCACAGAGGAAGACCGCACTGCAGTTCCTTCTCTAAATCCTCGCACAAACGAAAAAATGACTGACATCGAAATAAGTGTCCAAGGAATGGAAAAGCAACTGAAATCACTCAACAGAGGAAAGTCCACTGGACCTGACGGGATACCAATTCGATTCTACACAGAGTACGTGAAAGAACTTGCCCCCCTTCTAACAGCCGTGTTCCGCAAGTCTCTAGAGAAACGGAAGGTTCCAAATGATTGGAAAAGAGCACAGGTAGTTCCAGTTTTCAGGAAGGGTCGTCGAGCAGATGCGCAATACTATAGGCCTGTATCTCTGACATCGATCTGTTGTAGAATTTTAGAACATGTTTTTTGCTCGTGTATCATGTCATTTCTGGAAACCCAGAATCTACTCTGTAGGAACCAACATAGATTCCGGAAACAGCGATCGTGTGAGACCCAACTCGCTTTATTCGTTCATGAGACCCAGAAAATATTAGATACAGGCTCCCATGTAGATGCCATTTTCCTTGACTTCCGGAAGGCGTTCGATACAGCTCGGCATTGTCGCCTGATAAACAAAGTAAGAGCTCATTTTAGTTTCGTGATCAAATTGTAAATTTGCACAATCAACATGTGTTGGCTGACGAGAATCCGCACGCAATTGTGCAATCACGTCATCAACACAGATTTTCTGTGAACGTTTGGGCATCAGACCAACTGTGTGGCTGGATTGAAGAGTTTTTAGCAAAGAGAACACAGCATGTTTTTCTCAATGGAGAGACGTCTACAGACGTTAAAGTAACCTCTGGCGTGCCACAGGGGAGTGTTATGGGACCATTGCTTTTCACAATATCTACAGGGTGTTACAAAAAGGTACTGCCAAACTTTCAGGAAACATTCCTCACACACAAAGAAAGAAAATATGTTATGTGGACATGTGTCCGGAAACGCTTACTTTCCATGTTTGAGCTCATTTTATTACTTCTCTTCAAATCACATCATGGAATGGAATCACACAGCAACAGAACGTACCAGCGTGACTTCAAACACTTTGTTACGGGAAATGTTCAAAATGTCCTCCGTTAGCGAGGATACATGCATCCACCCTCCGTCGCATGGAATCCATGATGCGCTGATGCAGCCCTAGAGAATGGCGTATTGTATCACAGCCGTCCACAACACGAGCACGAAGAGTCTCTACATTTGGTACCGGGGATGCGTAGACAAGAGCTTTCAAATGCCCCCATAAATGAAAGTCAAGAGGGTTGAGGTCAGGAGAACGTGGAGGCCATGAAATTGGTCCGCCTCTACCAATCCATCGGTCACCGAATCTGTTGTTGAGAAACGTACGAACACTTCGACTGAAATGTGCAGGAGCTCCATCGTGCATGAACCACATGTTGTGTCGTACTTGTAAAGGCACATGTTCTATCAGCACAGGTAGAGCATCTCGTATGAAATCATGATAACGTGCTCCATTGATCGTAGGTGGAAGAACATGGGGCCCAATCAAGACATCACCAACAATGCCTGCCCAAACGTTCACAGAAAATCTGTGTTGATGACGTGATTGCACAATTGCGTGCGGATTCTCGTCAGCCAACACATGTTGATTGTGCAAATTTACAATTTGATCACGAAACTAAAATGAGCTCTGACATGGAAATTAAGCGTTTTCGGACACATGTCCACATAACATATTTTCTTTATTTGTGTGTGAGGAATGTTTCCTAAAAGTTTTGCCGTACCTTTTTGTAACACCCTGTATAAATGACCTAGTAGATAGCGTCGGAAGTTCCATGCGGCTTTTCGCGGATGATGCTATAGTATACAGAGAAGTTACAGCATTAGAAAATTGCAGCGAAATGTAGGAAGATCTGCAGCGTATAGGCACTTGGTGCAGGGAGTGGCAACTGACCCTTAACATAGACAAATGTAATGTATTGCGAACACATAAAAAGAAGGATCATTTATTGTATGATTGTATGATAGCGGAACAAACTCTGGTAGCAGTTACTTCTGTAAAATATCTGGGAGTATACGTACGGAACGATTTGAAGTGGAATGATCATATAAAATTAATTGTTGGTAAGGCGGGTGCGAGGTTGAGATTCATTGGGAGAGTCCTTAGAAAATGTAGTCCATCAACAAAGGAGGTGGCTTACAAAACGCTCGTTCGACCTATACTTGAGTATTCCTCATCAGTGTGGGATCCGTACCAGAACGGGTTGACAGAGGAGATAGAGAAGATCCAAAGAAGAGCGGCGCGTTTCGTCACAGGGTTATTTGGTAAGCGTGATAGCGTTACGGAGATGTTTAGCAAACTCAAGTGGCAGACTCTGCAAGAGAGGCGCTCTGCATCGCGGTGTAGCTTGCTGTCCAGGTTTCGAAAGGGTGCGTTTCCGGATGAGGTATCGAATATATAGCTTACCCATACTTATACCTCCCGAGGAGATTACGAATGTAAAATTAGAGAGATTGGAGCGCGCACGGAGGGTTTCCGACAGTCGTTCTTCCCGCGAACCATACGCGACTAGAACACGAAAGGGAGGTAATGGCAGTGGCACGTAAAGTGCCCTCTGCCACACACCGTTGGGTGGCTTGCATGGTATAAATGTAGATGTAGATGCCTATTCGTTGGAACGTCATGTCTCAGTTTAAAGAGTCAAGACCCTCGTTAAATATTTGAGGTTTCTATTTATTTGAAGCTCAGTTCCAGAAATAAAAAATGTGGGAGCGATTCTTTACTTATTATACAGAACAGAAAGTGCTCATTAGAATGCTTTTCCTTATTTATAACTTACTCTGTATAACACAGTTAAGGATATGAAGTGGCTTCAAATTATATAGAAAAATCTAACAATCGACAAAAATTATTCAAGCAACACCCAAACCAATAACTCTAAAACCCAAAAGATCTTCCACTTCCCAAATCCATGTTACTTGCTGTAGGATTTCTGACACTTTCAAATACGTTTAAGTTTTACACACAAGCAAATTTTCTAGCAACATCAGTGCAGGGGATGGAGGAGTCATAAGAAAGCCATAGCAAGGAGCAACATTGTTGCATTTTGTTGTGTTCTTATCTGTGAAAAATTATACAACTTCTTAAAATTACAGTGCATAAAAGCGTGCTGGCTTCTATGACTCCTCTTATCAAGGGTTGTGTTAGGGACTATTTTTACCAGATTTTTCCATAACTAATGTAAAAGATGAATTAAAAAGTCAGATCAAATCGGCATAAATTAATCTTCACCGGCAAATGAAAGATGAATCATAAACTGTGATTACCAATATTTAACTACGTAGACTACAATTTCCTGTATTGAATTGCATGTACACTTGAATCTGAACGCTCTATGAAAACAAGTTGCACTTGACTGTAGGCGATGGGATGCGCCATGTGTCATAAAGCCACCAGGGAAAACAGCCCCCAGGCGCATCTCACACGCTTCAAGAATTTATAATGTTTGTACCACTGAAGAATACCAGCTGTAGATCATTAACGAAAGCTTGTAAAAATTAATTTTTTTTGCATGACTGGCAAAGTGAGGAGGATTTTGTCAGACAATGGACCACAATTTAGATCAAAGTACTGGAAGAGACACGAACCCTGCTGGGTAGATAATGAGACAGATTGCTAAAATGTGTCGTTTGTAGTATCTCAATCAACATCGATCTTTGGATATGTGTCTGGCAGACTTTCAGATGATTAATGGCTTACCACACGAGGCTGCTGGGATTGCACTAAGATTTGTTCTGGCTAACCAATCACCCTAATATTGAACAAGTGAAGTTGTGGACCACCCATCTGTTACATGGAAACGACACCAAGAAATAGTAAAATTAGCTCTAGAAAGGATAAGCTCGAAAGCAGAGAAAAGGAAATAAAATCAGATAGGACTAATAAGAGAGATGAAACTTTCTGTGGGCGATAAAATTTTATTACTATCTGAGAAACTATCAAAGAAGAGCAGATACAAAAGCAGCAAACTCTTTTATGTATTTTCTGGACCTTATCACATGTGAAAAATTGTTCACCACAACGCTATGGAATTAGAAACTCTGCGAAGCCGCAAATCAACTGGAAATCACCACATTTCACATGTCATGATGTTTAGGAAATGATAAATCTTGAAGAAATGAGCAGAGACATGACATCCACTTTCAGGTCTGTTATGAGAAAGTATAGCAATTATGTGAAGTCGAAACAAGTTCAGGCATCATCAGAAGAAGTCAAGGGCATAGTGTAGGCGGTACTGAGCGGAGAGATACTGAGCAGCTCATTGGCTGTAGTTGCCCCAATAAAGATGCACGTAGTCATTGAGGTTTATTTTTATATGTTCGCATGATGGAAAGGAATACTGAGCTGGAAGCCACAGAGCTTTATGATTTGTGTTTATTGGAGTAATGATAGGTGGCAATGAGACGATGAGAGTTTTAGGACAACATATATGAAGGAATGTTGCGCTGTGAAGGTATGGCAGATGTCAAGGAATGATGTGATATGAGGATAATTGATGAGTAGAACAGTATACAAATTTACATGCGTATTTCCTAGTTCGATAAGAGTATGATGTGATAATTTTTGTGAATCTCCATGTAATATTGACATGACAGACAGTTGAAGCGCTGGAAGAAACCATGAGAAAAGCGAACGAATAAGAGATGATGAGAGGGTGAACTTCACATGATGCAGTTTCAAGATCAACAACAGAAAACAGACAGACCTAAACCATTGCAAATGTGAAATAAGGTACCCATTAAAGGTAACAGGTAACAAGGTAACCATTAAGGGTAAGAGATGATATGGTAAGGAACCACCAAAGAAAACAATTTGTAAAGTAAGATAATTTTTGTTCTGTAATTTTCAGGTATGAGTCGAGAATCATATTAGGCTTGTGTTTATGTTTTAGGTTAGCTGCTACAGTTTAGCAAATCCATATTATAAAAGATAAAACGAGTTCATAAGATGGAAGGTGATGGATGTATGGGGGATCTAACTTATCAGATGAAAATAACAAATGAAGAGAACAGATTGTAGGTAACACGGTGAGATGGTGAAATATGTAGTGCGGCAACAGTAGAAATGCGCAAGCAGACTGATAATTGAACTGTCTACTAGGTGTCAAAAGACCTCTCTGGGTTAACTAGTAGTACATGTGAACAATAAATAACTACATGAAGCACGCCGGAGTGGCCGAGCGGTTCTAGGCGCTACAGTCTGGAGCCGCGCGACCGCTGCGGTCACAGGTTCGAATCCTCCCTCGGGCATGGATGTGTTTCATGTCCTTAGGTTAGTAAGGTTTAAGTAGTTCTAAGTTCTAGGGTTACTGATGACCTAAGATGTTGAGTCCCATAGTGCTTAGAGCCATTTGAACCATTTTGAAAACAATTCAGCACCAACAAAAACGTCATTTAACATCCTGACTGAAATATACATTAAAGAAACTGTCATTATGTAACTAACAGAATGAGTTTGAAAAATTTTAAGTAAGAATTCTGTGATTACAACTTACCTGTAATGATGTAAACAGAATGTATAAAGCTTAATCATTGAAAAAGTTGAAACCATTTGAAAATTAACAGTCATGAGTAATAAAAATTAGTAATATAATTGCACTGGAGTGTAAATAACAGGTTTGGGAGAAATGGTGCGGCAGTGATGGTGAACAAGAAGTTTCAAAGCTGTATTGAAAGTGTGAGATATATATCAGATAAGATCATAATATGAAACCTGAGATTCCAAAAAGAAACACCAAAAGTTATCCAGATTTATGCACCTGAAGTGGGATGTAGCGAAGAAAAGAAGATGGACTTAGAAAATGAGTTGAAAACCATATAGAGAGTTCTAATATAGTGATGGGAGATTTTAATGCACAGGTAGGCAAGACAGAAATGGATTTGAGCAAGTGTTGGGATGTTTTGGATGTGGAGGCAGAAGGGATTGGAAACTGATGGAGAGTGAAAGTGCTGAGAAGTGTAGAGAATTAATCACATAAAAATTTCCAAAAGAAGTTTTCTGCGATATAGAAAAAGAATGGAGTTTATTCAAAGACACTTTGGGCAAAGCAGCACAAAAAGTATGTGGTAGAACATCTGGAAAGGAAAAAGTAAGACAGACAAGTTGCTGGGATGATACCACAATCCAAGCAGTGAGAAGAAAAAATGGAGCACGGAGAAAGTGGTGGAAAACTAAAACTGACGAAGACCATGAAAGGTATATAGAGGAAAAGAAGAAGTGCAAAGAAATTGTGGAAACATCAAAGAAAAATGCATGGGAAGAGTTTACAAAAAAAACTTGAAGAAGATGTGAAGAGCAATAAGAAAATGTTCTATAAAATGATAAAAAATAAAAGGAATGCTTCTGAAGTACCAGTAAAGATGGAAACAGAGGACGGTACCGTGACTGAAGATCCAGGGAATATAAAAGATCTCTGGAAAGAACATCTTAAGAAACTGTTAAACGCTGAGGAGCAGGTACACAAGGAAACAACAAATAACAGAGAAATTGAGAGAAGTTGGGAAGCAGAATTAGGACAAATTACACTGGAAGAAATGGAAATAGCTGTGAAGAAGATGAATGGGGAGAAAGCCCCAGGACCTGATGAAGTATCAGTGGACATGATAAGAGCAGCAGGCCCAGTAGGAATGCAGTGGCTGTATAGAGTACTATCAAGTGTGTGGAGAAATAGTACAATACCTGACGATTGGAGAAGAGGAGACATTGTTCCCATCTTCAAAAAAGGCAATAAAAGACTTTATAAAAACTACAGAGGAGAAACCCTTATGAATCATACAGCCAAGATTTTTGAAAGAATTTTACTAAATCGAATAAATGAAAAGTTAGAAAAGGATCTGAGTGAAGAACAGCATGGGTTTAGGAAAGGAAGAAGCACGATCGACCTGATATTTTCTATCCGGCAACTGATGGAAGAAAGTTGGGAATATAGCTAAAGGGTGATAATGGCTTTTATAGACAGAGAAAAGACATATGACACAGTTAACAGGAAAAGACTCTGGAAAGAAATGAAGAAGATAGATACAGAAGATGGATACATTAATGTAATAAAGACAATGTACGGAGGACACAATTGTAGAATTAGAACACCACTGGGGAACTCTGAATACTTCGAAGTAAGACAAGGATGTAAGCAATGAAGTATTCTATCTCCTGCACTTGTTAATGTTGTGATGTAGGGAATGAATAGGGCAGTTAAAGATACAGTAAAAGAAAAAGACAAAAAGACGATTTTTGCAGATTATATGGTAATATGGGGCGATAAAGAGGTAGATGTACAGTTACAATTTGATGCGTGGAAGGAAACACAGCGTGATTCAAAAAGAATACCACAACTTTAAAAATGTGTATTTAATGAAAGAAACATAATATAACCTTCTGTTATACATCATTACAAAGAGTATTTAAAAAGGTTTTTTTTCACTCAAAAACAAGTTCAGAGATGTTCAATATGGCCCCCTCCAGACACTCGAGCAATATCAACCCGATACTCCAACTCGTTCCACACTCTCTGTAGCATATCAGGCGTAACAGTTTGGATAGCTGCTGTTATTTCTCGTTTCAAATCATCAATGGTGGCTGGGAGAGGTGGCCGAAACACCATATCCTTAACATAGTCCCATAAGAAAAAATCGCAGGGGGTAAGATCAGGGCTTCTTGGAGGCCAGTGATGAAGTGCTCTGTCACGGGCTGCCAGACGATAAGGTTTCATAACTAACCTTTTTCGTAGGACTCTCCATACAGTTGATTGTGGAATTTGCAGCTCTCTGCTAGCTCTGCGAGTCGATTTACCTGGGCTGCGAACAAATGCTTGCTGGATGCGTGCTATATTTTCATCACTCGTTCTCAGCCGTCCAGAACTTTTCCCTTTGCACAAACACCCATTCTCTGTAAACTGTTTATACCAACGTTTAATACACCACCTATCAGGAGGTTTAACACCATACTTCGTTCGAAATGCACGCTGAACAACTGTCGTCGATTCACTTCTGCCGTACTCAATAACACAAAAAGCTTTCTGTTGAGTGGTCGCCATCTTAGCATCAACTGACGCTGACGCCTAGTCAAGAGCGCCTCAAGCGAACAAATGTACAACTAAATGAAACTTTATAGCTCCCTTAATTCGCCGACAGATAGTGCTTAGCTCTGCCTTTTGTCGTTGCAGAGTTTTAAATTCCTAAAGTTGTGGTATTCTTTTTGAATCACCCTGTATTGAAAAGGTATGGATTAAAAATAAATAAAGGTAAGAGTGAAGTAATGGTATTTGGAAGAGAGAAAGGGATCAACGTAAATATTACCTTGAATTGAGAACCTCTCAAAATGGTAGAAAGTTTCACTTATTTAGGGGGTGAAATATCTAGGGATGGAAGCATAACCAACGAAATTAATAGGAGGTTACAGAAGGAAGGCAATTTCAACCAAACAATAAAACACCTGGTTTAGAATAAGGAAGTTTCAGAAAAAGCAAAACTCCTTATGTATAAGAATTATTACTTCCCTGTTGTTACCTATGGTGGAGAAACATGGACAATGACAGAAAGGGACTGGAGCAGACTGCAAGCAGGGGAAATGAAATTTCTCAGAGCAGTTAAGGGAAAAACAAGAATGTACAGAGTAAGGAGTGTAGAGATTGGAAAGGAACTTAAACAAGAAAGTATGAGAGAAGAAATCGAAAAAAGAGATTAAGATGATATGGTTAAGAGGATGCATGGGCAGAGACTCCCCAAAATTATGGAAGAACTAAAGATTAATGGAAAAAGACCTAGAGGGCGCCCAAGAACACGGTGGAAAATGGGAGTGAGAATATCTGTGGAAAGGAGAGGTGTGACCTGGCAGCAAGTGGAGGAAGGAAAGTGGTGGGAGGACCGTGCCAAATGGAGAGGACTCGTCAGCACCCAGATCCGGCGGTAACTGGAGCGGGATCCGGATATAGGTAGAATATAATTGGGAAGATTCATTTGAAATGTTAAATTAGAAATGAATTTTAAATGTTTTACTACTGAAGGAAGTGTAATGGCAATGGAATGTGTTTGTATTTTATGATAATTGTATTATTGAAGTACGTATTGCAGATTGTTTGAGGTCACATGTTGGAAGAAGGTAAAGAGAGCTGCAGATGGCTGAAGGTACGACAGAGTTGGAACAGGTAACCGATGTGTTTTGATCCCACAGTTCATATGACATAGACTCAGTTGCAAAAGAAACTGTACGCCTGGTTGTTCAGCTTCGGCGCATGCCATGATATCGGTGGCTGCTATCCAACCCAGAAAAGCTTACTAGAGGATAATACGCTTCCCATCTACCTGCTGGACGCTGAATGAGCCTGTCGCACAAGCCATAATCACAGAGAAATTCCGGAAACCTCTCACTGCCTCGCCGTGAAGCAGACGCACAGATGAACGTTCCGAGACTTGACTACTACAACACAGGCGTGCTCCAGCAGCCCTATTTACATGTACAAAATGATGATGTCATTTGGGGACTGCACGTAGCTACTGACAACAAATCACTATGTGTTGCCCATGTGATAAGTATACTGAGATTTTAAACATAATGAACACTGACACAGTCGCAATCATATACATGATTCTCATGACGTTGTATGTATTTTTAATTTTAAAGGAATACCTCATGAATGGAATGGAATATTTTGTCGAGAGAGAGGAGGTTGCTGATCGCTTCTCAAGCGAACACTAATCATAATTCACCATGTTGGGCAGGTGGAAAGACACTAAGCACTCAATTTTGATGTATTTTGTGACTCTATAAAGGGTGAAAGAGATATTACTACGACTTTGTTCTCATATTTCCACCCAAAGCAAATGTGAACAGCTGTGATCATATCGAGGACTTCAACTTTTGTAGGATAGTTTATGGTCACCAGTACTGTGAGCACTCGAACAAACGATTTCATAAGTGTATGTAGCAGAGACAATAGTTAGAAACAACCTTGCATTTCAAACAGTTCACCTTGTGAAACTAATGTTAATGTGCCACGACAAACTATACTCGTTAACATGAACCTTGAACACATAAACAATTTCCGTACCTCTCTTACCAAACCAGAGGCTGCGCCAATCTTGACGATCAACTTTTGTGCCTCAAATCGACAATATTTTATGTATTTCTTTCGGGGACAACTTAACGTATTCTTGGATAACAGAGACTGACCTGTACGTCTTGACTATAAAGCATATGAACTCTGTTGAGATACCGTAAAATTTTGGTTTGTTTTAACTTGTCTAAATACTATCTTATATGGAGAGCACAGGAATAATGCACTGTTTGACTCCACCATTTTGTATTAATATTTACGTAATGACGAGATTGGTCAGCCTTTGGCTCGAGTTCGATCCTTAGTACCGTCCCATGTCCAATCTTGTGTGGTTTTAAGAAACCAAACGATGAACATGTTTGCTGCACCGTCTCTGGCGGGCCACTTTACTTTGAGCATCCAATGCTCTGATTGGCTAAGTTCACTGCTAACTAATCTAGAAACGCTGCAACGTATCGAATTTTTTAAATTATTTCTCAGCACAACGTACATTGCAATATCCCCACAAGCTTTTTAGACTATTTTTGGCAGTCCCATACATTGAGTTCAGCATATATTATAATTTATATTGGTAATGAGCATAACAAATGATCATGTATACCTTTGGCAAACATATGATCGAGTCAAATTTTAAAGATTGTTCTAAATAAGAATGAATGAGTAATTAACGTTTAAAGAATGATAAAGTATGAGTGAGTCTAAGCCATCAGTGAGTGAGTGAGTATAAAGTCTGTGAGTCTGAGTGTAAGTGAAGCCAAGAACATCAATTGTAATGTTAATTTTAAAAGAAAAATGAATTATTTATGAGCTACTACTCTAGATCAATCTGATAGGTTTAACAAATGAAGTTAACTTTTTACGCCACCATGAATAAAGGGAGTGCTTGATGGCTTAAGAGATTGGCAATGAGCACAACAAATGATTACATGTACCTTCGGCAAAATCCTATCATTCTCCAAACCAACATAATGATAATGCCACTATAGGACAAGTTTCTTTGATGTTCTTACACCACAAGAAGTTCTGAGTGCAAATACATATGCATAAATTTAAAAAGAGTAGGAAAGGGGCGACGTTACGTCACCGTTTTTTACAAACCGAGCTGTAACTGATTTAAAAACTGAGTAAAACAGTCAAGTCAGATGGGAATAAACTGATCTCCGCTGGTAAATTAAATGTGAATCATTACCAATGAGTGCAATTATTTAACTACATAGATTACGATTTCCTATATTGAACTGCATGTATACCTAAAGAAAAAGCCTGTGTGAAAGTGAGTTGCACTTGGCTGCAGGCGAGGTGACGCACTGTGGGTCGTCAAACCGGCAGGGGAAACAGACACCAGCGAAATTTATGGAAAGCGCACATCACACATGTGCAAGGGGCCAAGGCCAGCAGGTTGGACTGGACAGTGCTTTGAAAGAAGCTGCCCTGACGCCAGAAGCCTCAAAGTCACAATGCAGGTTGTATCTCCAGGATATCCATGGACAATGTTTCTAGTGAGCTGTGTGTGATCGAAGGATGTACGCTATTTTTGGAAGAGTCCTGGCGGAGTAACCATAGTGGACAGAACTGCAGGCAGTCAGAATTCATCGAAATACACGGGTAGTTAACATCTTACAGAGTAGAATGGCAACAGAAAAGTTTAGGGAACCTTTGAACATTGACCTCGGGTCCCACAAGAACGAATGTTTAACGAAATGTAAAACCAGCTACCATAGGTTAACCTATATAATTTACAGTGGGAGTAAGAATCACTGCTTTGCTTACAGAGTTGCACCCCTGTTGACTAGCACACGAAAATAGACAGAGAGACGGAGAGAATAGTGCAGCTTTGGAGAGTAAGTATAACATATTTTGAAATTGATTAACCATCTAAAATGAGGGTAAGGATGGGAGATCACCATCTTTTCATGTCATCTTCTCTAGTGATTGATTTGTGGTCATTTTCTCTTTTCCTAAGAGAAGATGACATGAAAATAATTAGAATCAACAGTAAAAAAACACCTCCTAACCATGCAAGAAAATTACCACATACAGAAAACCAAAGCAGAGGCGAAAATCCTGTTGAATGTCCAAGTACACATGCCAAGCAATTAATTATTTACACTAATAGATAAAATAATAGAATAACGTTCCCAAAAAGTATTAATATAATAACACTGTCCAATATAATAATAATAGAACCCAACATATTTACACTCACTCATCCATGAACCCCTACACAGAATATTGAAACGAAAAGTCAAATCAGTTGTCACCAAAGTTTTCAACCACTCGCTAACGGCTAGTACACACGACCTCACGACCTGCCCCCCCCCCCCCCCCCGTGCCCAAAAAAAAAAAGCTATCCTCGTCTCTCTCCCTCTCACTCATACACACACATGGTATAAACATCATAAATAGACGTTAGTCTCGAACATATACTTCGTTAGGTTGGCAACAAGTAGGTAAACATACCAAAGACGATGAAGCACGTAATGGAGTCGCAATATTTACGTTGTGAAAAACAGTGTACGACAAAACAGTTGTATCGAGTGACAAAAGAACAATAGTCCACCTCAAAAAAGAGTGAGAAACATGGCGAACAGTGTGTGGAAGGCAAGAACACAAGGATGTGATTATATGGCAGTGATAAAAGTGGTAGTGCGACTTCCAGACCAGATGTGAGGAAACACAGATCAGCAAATCGTAAGTAATTACTTTTTTACGAAAAAAAATCGCGAAGTGAACTTATTAATAATATAAAACTAACAAAACTGCATCGTTATAGAACCCACTGATGGGTGCCTTAGAACAGGAGAAGGCGAAATGCGTATGCGGTAAATAAAGTAACTAGCAGCAGGAAAAGGCAGTTTTATTTACAAAACATGTACGAACGTATCAATTTAAACTTTGTAATCCGAACCATGTACACTGACGCACTCTTATTTTGCATGTAGCACACGCCCACTCGGTCACTCACTCACACACGTCGGAGAGAGATGGAGAGAGAGAGAGATTAACTGTTGCATGGCTCTTTATGACTTTCGCGTTCAGCTGTGGTACCTCAAATGCACTCTCGCGTTTGTGTGTGGGAGTTCCATGCCCTTTCGGTGCCGCTGTGCTTACGAGCGTTACCTGTGTCTATCGCGTAATTTACTTTGTCTAACTTACGAAAGCTACGCAAACTGTTCAAACCGTATAGATCTTGCGTCCGGGAAATTTTGCATGAGTAATATCTGTTTATTCAAAGCCAAGTGCCTGGCAAGTTCTATATGTGTGACAGTGGTAAAGTCTGTCATGTTGCTTGAAGTATGTTGTATTGAATAGCAGCGTGTGTAGTCTTAATTGGCAGTCAACCAAATTACTGGTAAAGGTTGCTCTTGCAGTACTTGATTTCGTACTGCTTACCTCTGTTCAGCTATGTGCACAAGTAGCTCAAATTATGCAGTGCCATTTTAGTTGTAGTTCTAAAGGTGTAATTCTATCTTAACCCAATAAAGAACTGAGCTGTTATTGCTTTGCGCACTGCTACAGTATTTCAGTAAGCTTCTTACTCAAATCATTTGATGGTTGCAGTAGCAATGATATGTCTTACTTGCTTTAAAGTATCGCAATTTCCTTTAAGAACTTCCGGCTTATTGACTGTCTGCCAAGCTGTATGTTAATATCTGGTTTAATATCTTGCATTCAAAAGGTTGGCTGGCTTCACAGTTTGCTTAAAACTGGCCGAGTTCTAATAGTTTGTTTGGTGTGTTATATATATAGGAGGAAGTTGTTGTTTTCTAAGCCGGCTGGTCTGCGCCTCACGCGTTGCCGCGTGACCAATGTAACTAACAAGGGGAAGCCACGACGTTTGGAACGCGGATCTACTGCAAACTTCGTACACTCGTAGTACTCCATTAGGACAACAAAATGTGTAAGCAGTAGCTCGTACTTCTCAAGCGTTATTGAGAAAATCGCAAGATAATTTCGGTCGTCAAATAGATACACCTGTGCGTGGCCATTTTTACCATGAGGCTCCTGCAGCCGGCTGGTTCGCGTTCAAGCCCCGTAATCGCTGGGTCGCTGGATGGAGTCCCGCTCGTCAGTTTTTTTCAATATCTAACACAGTCATTTTCTTTACTATTTATATTACAAATGATATAATATTCAAAATTGTTCGTATTTAAACGAAAGAGAACGAGAAATTGCTTCTCGTGGGGACGCTATTAAAATACACTAGATACTGCATGACCAATGATCAGCGCCGGTATTTAAGGAGATGCTGCGTTATGCGTGGTTTGCTTCCAAATTATCGGCTGAAAGAGTGGTTTTTGAAAAGTTAACGAGGTTTGTTTTTCAACGGAAAACCTCAAAAGACCTTGCGTGTGCAGAAACACAGCATTTATTCAATGCAGCTGGGGCCGTTTAAATTTGTTTTTCATGTTTTTACGAAAAATACCATCCTGCAACTTGTACTCGTAAGGTCGATAGCGACGATTAATTGTACATCTTTCGAAAGCCGTCTGTGCCGGTCAAAACTTGGAGGTAAAAAGTCGTTTCGGGCTCCTTCCAGCTATAAGGGATTTCTCAAATCACGGACAAGCACACATTTTCAGTACCACTTTATGCGTTTGGTCGTTTAATAGTCGGTAGTTACGAATATTATATTATTTATGATAATAAAAATTTGTAGACTGCCAAATAACACTGTAAATTTAATAAAAGTTCATCCGATTACACGTATTTTTCCCATTACATCAATTGTAATATAAATAGTAAAGAAAATGACTGTGTTAGAAATAAAAACAAAAACTAACGAATGAGACTCGATCCAGCGGTTACGGGGCTTGAACGCGAACCACGCGGCTGCCGCCGCTTCATGGTAAAAATGGCCACGCACAGGTATATATTTGACGACCGAAATTATCTTGCGATTTTCTCAATAACGCTTGAGATGTACGCGCTACTGCTTACACATTTTGTTGTCCTAATGGAGTACTACGAGTGTACGAAGTTTGCAGTAAATCCGCGTTCCAAACGCCGTGGTCTCCCCTTGTAAGTGGGTCCACGACCACGGAAGAAGGCTGCTGAGTTTCAGCAGTACTGTAACTCATGCATATATCCCACCTCTAAGAAATTGTTTTCTGGTTTTAAAACGGTAGCTTGCTAATCATGTTTTTGGTGTTTTAAACTATTCAAAAAATTTTAACCCCTTTCGGAGCCGCCGGGTTTGTTAGTCCTCTGTCAAATAATTTCTTCTAAGGTATTTGTATTGAACAAGTAGAATATTTGTAATACCTTTTTCAAAAAAATAGAGAACTGTATTTTGCAACTAAGTTTTGTCACAAGTTAAAGCATAAGTTCTAAGTTTTAAAAAATACCTTTAATTGAAGGAAATCACTGTCAGTTGTCTTAAATTAATACATATTTCTAATCATTACGCTTCTTGCTTTGCAATATTTTGCTGAGTTTTTGACTTTATGTATTATTTGAACAATTAGTAGGTTTGTTGTATTATTGTATCTCTGTGCTGTTATTACCAGTGTTGGTTGTTTCGATGCCTGGTAAATAAAGTTTGATGGTGGTGATCCTCTATGAACTTGGTCCTTGGACCTGCTATCAATGTATCATCTTTATATTGTGATATATGCGAAAAGTCCAAAAGAACATCTTTAGTTTTACAGTACCTCTCCAGATATATTTTTAAAACAGTAGTTTCGAGATTCAAAGATCGAAATGAGCTGTAAACTGAACATGGACAAAAAAAATTACTGATTCCGATTACTAGAAAATAACCATAGGATTTACATTGTCCGTTCAAAAAGTTCCAAGACTGATTTTATTCTTGGCTTATAATCGGCTTTAGCGTGACAACTACGGGGACATCTTTAACTAACAATTGTAGAGTACAGATATGCATCCGACCAGTCGCTTGGGAGTAGACAATGTTACGCAGTGGTTGTGCAGTCGTAATGTGCAATAGTTGTTTTATCACAAAATGAAGTGTTCGAGACAGTACCCAGAACGTTCTGAAGAAGAGAAAAATGTGTACAAACTTTGTCCCGCGCACCTTGACTCCCGAACAAGAACAACGATGCGTGGACGCCTTCCGTGATTCAATTTAAATGCAAACTGCCGACAATTTTTTTTCTGGACAAACCATCACGGGGGACGAAACTCGGTGTTATTAACACGAACCTGGCACAAAATGGCAAAGTGCAGAAATTCACAAGAAGGGTCTACCCTTTGACGACATAATCGACCTCAGATGTTAAGTCCCATAGTGCTCAGAGCCATTTGACATAATCGACATTCAAGCTACTCTGACGCGCGTTTAACAACTCCCTAACAAAGGACTTTTTCAGTTTCACATGGTTGTATGAGCGTTCTGTGCGTTGTAACTCAAGTGGGGTGAGACTATGTAGACCTGAAGCATTAAAACAACCATCTTTACGTTTCTCTGTGTGTGTTTTTATTAATCCACTCTCGAAAGTTGTTGGACTGACGAAGTATGAATGTTGAATACTCTTAATTTCAAATATAATTGCTAGCTCACAAACCAGCGATTCACCGATTGTGTTTGAGTTCCTGGTAAAATACCATCGTAGGTTCTCTTCGTAATGAACAAAATAAACGACTGAATATTACGGTAACTTCAGGCAGTGGTTATTATAGTCATCCTCAAATGAAGCGAACTTCACAACATTCATATCGTTGATGATATGCAGTCAAAAAGCATTAAATAACATATGATGTGGTGACGGGACAGCACATTGTCAGTTCATTAGCTATATTCTTCATCAACAGTTAATGCGTCTAAAAGAGGAGCGTTTCAACAAAGTTAATAGAATGACTGAAGGTGTTACGTTCAGGTTCTCCGTCAAACTGCTGCGTGTTTTGAGGCCACAAGAAAACACCGTTACCACTATAGCCAAACACGGTAACTTCTTACCAGTCAGGATGTCTTCGTACCACTTACCACTTTTGTTTCAAACGGCTGCTGTTCAACCTACTTGCATTATTTTGTGCTAGAAGTACCTGTTCATTACCTCTGTGATTTCTAGTTAGTATTTCAGTTGTCTTTCTAATTTCCTACAAGCTCTTAGGCTTGTGATTATCCTGTAATTGCGTTGGCTGGGAAGAGAGCTCCTGAAGACAGTGGAGCTGAACGATGCCAGGTCGATATAAATGTCTTGCTGTTTAAAAGCAAACCTGCAATACTGAGTTAACACGTCGCTTTTAATTCTTATTAACACCTGATTTCCTTTCGACACGATCTAAATCTACGCAGAGCATTAAATACATGAAAGTTATTTGTTTTTAAGACTGGCCTAAAGTTATCTGAATGACGGTGTAACTTTGTCCCAACATTAAAAATTAAGTTTTACTCTAATATGGTATAGATAGTACACATTTTTACTTTTACAAGGACTTAGTAAATTGTGATGCAAAGTGTTGCAATGTCTTCCGTGATGAGTAATTTGTTTTGTGTCCAGTATTTTCAAATAATGCTGAAAGGAAGTACGAAGTTACTCCGAGCTGTAACTGGCAAGCTAAGTGATGGTGTATCGCGTTGGTTTAAATCGATGAACACTCCATGAACATGATGGTATTTGGCAGGTCCCTGACGCAGTATCGCTTCTGCACTGGGATGCTGCTTTGGATTTTACTTCAACCAATCTCTATGACCTGGGATCGACTTTTCATCAATTCTCAGCGCGGCTTCCGGTGTCGTTTGCGGCACACCACCAACAACACATTATTTTGTGCTAGAAGTATCTGCTAGAAGTACCTGCTAGAAGTATCCTACAAAGGTACGGAAAAACAGTCACTCTTCGCTTCATCCTGGGGAACATGAGCACATGGGGAAATGAGCGAGCTCGCATACCTGTATGGGAGAAACAGTAACAGTAACAAAATGTTAAGTCCATGTACATTTCTTTCCTACACTATTGACTGAAGAAATCTTGTTGAAGTGGAAGAATGAGCGGATGGAGGTAACGAACAAGAATTTGCTGTTACTGAAATTTGTGACTCCTCCTCTGCGAATATCTCTTCTACTCACTTCTACGGAGTTGTTTCTCTGTAATGGGTGCGTGAATAGGTCACCGACCCTTAACACCTGATTATTTCCTTCGATGGGTGGACCCATCAGTTAGCGGTGCATCTGGCGTTACAGTGTTGCTACGGCATGTTTTAAGCGACTATTTCCTACATTTTGACAAGAGGGTATCCATAGGTATGATCACGGACGTTACCCTGTTTGTGCCCGTAACTATTTAGATCTCCTGGTACTACCTTAATGATCGTTCTGATAATCATAGTGAAGACAATTATGTTTTGTTTTCGGAATCACGGCCAACTATGTGTCGGTATGTAAACATTTTATGACGATGACAGGTTTCAACTTATCAAATGGAAAGTTGAAGTGCATATCCATCTAATGTACAGTTTCTTTTCTTCCAATGAAGATGGTTGATACGACCGAAACCGGCAGAAAATAAATAATAATTTTTCTCAAGTGTGAGCAAACATACAGTTCTTCAAACTGCTAAGAGTGCATCGAGTCACCTCATTAAACTACTAATTTCAGTGAAGAATTATTTTTTTAGATGTTATGTTCGAACTTCAACGTAAAAAGAGTCGGCCACAGTTTGTTTAATTTAACACAAACAGAAACTACGTATCGATCTCATTTTACTGCAGTGTGTGTATATATATGTGTGTGTGTGTGTGTGTTTGTGTTAAAATGAGTGATTTATATAGAATACAGCTCAGTTGTTTATTTTTATGTGTCAGATTTTTTGACGATGGCTTAAGCTGTATACTGCATGAAAATAAAAACAAAGATGGAACAATACACTAATGATGACCAAGCAAGGTGGTGCAGTGGACGGCATACTGGACGCTCATTCGGGAGTACGACGGTTCAAGTTCGCGTGCGGCCATTCTGATTTAGTTTGCCGTGATTTCCCTTCATCGCTCCAGGCAAACGCTAATATGGTTCCTTTGCAAGGCTACGGCCGATTTCATTCTCCATCCTCCAAAAATTCCAAGCTTGTGCTCCGGCTCTAATGACCTCGATGTCGACCGGGCTTTAAACCCTAAGCCTCCTTCCTGCTAATTATGATTATGTGGCTCCACAAAACTTCCCCGGTGTAGTAATTGATGCCATTCTTATCGGGTCTCCAGCCGGAACATACGGTCATGTCGACGCAATATTTCGGGGGTTCACCTGGCCGCAATCTTACGGTGAGCAAGCCGTCTCAGTATGACCGGAAATGAAGTCAAACCCCAGCGGAGGCTCCTTAATACGCTGCCCTTTGGCCCACCACGCGTGCGCGAATTTACTGCCCTCTAGCGCAAAGCACGACAGCGCACCGATGATGAGATGTTGTGTTCTACAGATTGGACCTTCGCAGGATCCAACAGAAGAGACAAGCAAATCGGTGGCGGTCGTAATTTTGGCGGGAGGCACATCTTCGAAAGCAGGAGGAATTTTAAAGAGATTTGATATTTAAAGTTTATTCCGTCCACCAGCTAAGATCAGAGCGCTGCTGGGCTCAGTGAAGGATTGTATAGGTCTGAGGAAGCCCAGTGTCTACAAAATTCCCTGGCATTGTGGAAAGCCTATATTGGTCAAATGATTCGTACGGTCCAGGATGCGTGGAGCAGCATCGCCATACACGTTTATTTCAGCCAAAAAAACCTGGCGTTGCGGAATATTGTCTTACTGAAGGATATAAAATGTTGTGTGGTGAGAGACAAGGGGTTGCCCTTGAGCCGCGTTATTGAGACTGTGTACTGAAAGAAGCTGTTGAAATCCTGCTGTCTAACAATATTACAAACAGAGATAAGTGGTATTCTTTAAGTAAGTGTTGGAATCCTGCTTTGTTTGACATTATTAAAGACATGTCTTTGTTACGATTATAAAAAAGTATCAACAGTGCTTGATTTGGAATTATCGTTTCAGCGAGTGGGCTGTCGAGCTTCGCGCAAGAGGGCAGTTATGTTCAAGCACGCGCGGTGGACCTACAGGCCGCGTATCAAGGAGCCGCCTCTACGATTTGATTTCAGTTTCCGCCACTTAGTGCGACACCTTACCTGAAGATGGCGGCAGCAGGGGTCCACCGGAATATTGTGTAACTATGACGTTATGTTCGGGCTGCAGACCCGATATGGATTTCATCAATAATGATTACGATCATGGACTCGCATCGTGAGTTTGTGTCATTTATGGACAAAACTATACAATTTAGAAACTAACGCAACAATAACGACAAACGTACCTCGTGCAACAAATCTTTTTGGCAGGCAAGGAAATAGGCAATACAGACTACAGTTACCGCTACTGTGAAAATTACTGTAAGTTGCTAATACGGAGCATAAAACCCAACTATCACGGGCACTTCCTTAAGTCAAACGGCATCCTGTTTATGAGTAACTACACTAAAGATATATATCATAAATTCGATACCCATAAATAATGGTCCAGGCCTCGGTAGCTGTGCGGTTGTAACCTCCCCCACACTTATCGACCTTAATGACAGTGAAAAATTAAACCGCGTGTACCTAATGGAAATTTGGGAAAAGCAATCGTCACCGAAGTTAATCTGTCGGTAAAGAGGGAGGAAAGGGTTACATCTAAATGAAAGGAAAAATGCAAATGAAATTGGTGGATATTAATTTTGAGAAAAGGGTAAAATTAATAAAGAAAGTAAATGTGCGGTCGTTACGTTAACAATTAATTGGCGTTAATTAGATATTTGAGATTTGGGGAAAATTACGATGGCCAGTCCTATGGACAACTTCTATAATAACTGAAAAAGAAAGGTTGTTGCACATATAATTAGCACTAAAAGCGTGGCAACTGAAGGTTGACACCTGTTGGGTGAAAACTGAAAGTTTGTCAGAAGTCATTAATTTAGCAAAAGAATTAATAAAACCTGGAAATTGAAAGTTAATTTAGTGACTTAATTTAATAGTGAGATTTGTTTCTGAAGCACTACGAAATTCAGTAAAATAAGGTTAGTCTTGGGCTACCTCAACAATCATTTCAAAAGCTACTTGAATCTACGCAATTTAGAAATAAGAGATTTAACTTTGAACTTGAATTAAATGATTCTGGACAATTAACAATAGTAACATTTAGTACGTACCAAGCTGAGCTGCAGTCACAGGTAAGCTAAAATACGCTAACAAAACTCGCACTCTTAATTTGTGCTTGTGTAATCTAAATATTGTAGCCAGCTCTGAATACCTTAACTGAACTTTGAAATTAAAGCAGTGAAATTGAATGACATTACTTTAATGCTGGCGTATGAATTTCAACGACACTCGGGTTCATTCCAGAAAAGGAAAGGACCCTACTTGGTAATGCAATAGGGACAATGAGCAACAAAGGTTCATACTAAGTTGCTGTATTTTTGTGATGCAACAGTTTTAAAAGCTGAGGTCTGCCATACAGTTCTAAAACTTTACATGCTTCCAGTCTTCCTTGTTGGTTGATTGAAGGTTTGAAGCCGTCGATCGAGGAGGTGGCGATAGTCACTCATTGTCGGCCGTCGCTGTTGCAGAAGCTGGATGTTGGCGCGCCTTCTTCTCGACACGGTCACCAGGCGAAACAGGCTCTTGGTGTGCGCCAGCTAATGCTTCCCATCCGCGACACCGTGTCAGAAACTATCATAGCAAGTCGAGCGCAATTATATGCTGCCAAACCCCGAAAGCGCGGCAACCGCGGGAGCGTCACACAACACACCTGCTCAACCGCACCACTCCAGCCAGACTCCCTCTGCCCGCGCTCCATGCGGCAGAGTTAACACTACCAAAGAGCCTGAACACTTTGGCTCTCCACACGACCTATCGATGTATTCGTTCGATAGCGTAGTTTTTCCCTAGGCAGGACCCAGCGTAAAAACACAAATAGTATTTACAAAACAAACCAATTATAGATCGACATAAAGACACAGAAATGTCATACCTTCAGGTAACAAAAAAAGGAAAAAATTATAGTACAATAGATGGAAATAGGAGGATATGCATTTCCGGCGTTACACGGTCAGCGCGACTGATTGCTAACCGAAGGGGCCCGGGTTCGATGCCCGGCCGAGTGTTGTGTTGTCCTTACGTTCGTATAGTCGTAATTGACATTCCACTGTTGAGATGGCTGTAAAAGCCCGCCCCGAAAGCCAATAAACTGAAAAAGAAAGAAAGGAATGGTTCAGATGAATATACAACCATCCCTGTATTTCTAGTACGCGGTTGTACATGGCTTATAAGATTTCTGAGAGCTGGTGCACACTTAGGCCAGCGCTGCCTTCTCTTGCGCTGAGTGAAACAGTCAATGTTACACCGAGCTCTGTCAGTCAAATGCCGGTACGCCTCGTCGACTTCCAGATATTTTAGATCCTGTGGTGGTGCTCCTTCTTACAATCCCACGTTTCTTGTTTCGTTAGGATGATCCTCAGCCAGGCCACATGTAGTGGGAAAAGGGAAAGCCTTCTATAAAAAATGAGGGTACTACTAATACTAATCCCTGTTAAATTGATAAGTCTCTCTCCGCACAAGTGGTTGGTTAGCTAGTTATTTCTCACGCTCCTACAGCAGCCATTGTTGTTCTTTTGAGGATTCTCATGCAAACTGCATTGTGTGGATAAGTTCCTAGGAACCTTCTTTGATTTCATGCCACTACCTTCAGACCACAAACTATGGTGACGCGTGAACTACCCTCTGCCACACACCACAATGTAGCGAAAGTGAATGTCTGAATACAGAATTCCTTGCTCAGTATATCTTACTAGCCGGAAATGACATCACTGAACGGAAAGGATGAAAAATGTAAGGGGCAGTCGGTCCAGCTACCGGTATGGGATATTAAGCGGCTCGATTGCTTTCGAATCTGGAAATAACGAGCACAAAAAAGAACGGGCTAAGGCTGTGGTCTGTGGGCGCTCATTACCGCTGCCAGCTCCCACACTGGCGTGATTAATGCCGAGGCTGCAGTGTGTGGGCGCGACCAGGTGCTACCTAGACCCTGCGGTTGCCGGCTCAAGGTGCGGAGGAGCTGCCGGCCGACAGGTAGAGTGCCAAGCAGGGCCGAGGGTGCTCTGTGGAACGCTGCAAAGGCTCGTTCTTAAAATGCCACGAAGCAACTCAATCAGGTGTCTATCGTCACAACGAGTTTCATATCATTTATCTATTCCCATTTTTCTTTACAACCATCACCTGATATTACGACTGTCATTCAATAATTAAAGAGACAAACTGGCCTGGATAAAAAGCTGTTAGTAGGGCAAGTTTGGTACTTTCATGGCTTTAAGTTGGCATCACCGGTATGAACCCTGATCAGCTGATGTACCAACATTGTTTTGTTTATAATCTCAAAAATACATTTCGAGATGGCGAGTCCGCTTGAAACGTCCACATTAGTTGAACAACGTTCTGTTACTCGTTTTTTACTTGCTGAAGACGAGAAACCAGTGAATATATACTGTAGCATATTTTAAGTTTATGGTGAAGGTTGTATGAATCGTGCAAATTTTTATAAGTGGGTAGAGCAGTTCAAAAATGGTCGTGACTCAGTGACTGACGAAAACCGTTCTGGCCAATCAGTTGCAGTTTCAGTTCCCTCACTTGAAAGTCAAATTGATGACATTATTCGTACCCACCATCGTGTGACTGGAAATGATAGTTGATAAGGTTCAAGTTAGTACTGGTACAGTTCATAACATTATCTGTAACAAGCTGAAGTACCGCAAACAATGTGCAATATGGTTCCCAAGGGAGTTGACGCGGCTACAGAAGAAAACAAGGCTGAGAGTGTGCACAGAGCTAAAGGTACGTTATGCAAGAGAAGGTGATCACTTCCTCAACAAAATTTTAACTTGTGATGAAACTTGGATTCACTATTATGAGCCAGAATCAAAAACACAAAGCATGGAGTGGAAGCACACCAACTCACCTGTCAAGAAAAAATTCAAAACCCAAGCATCAGCAGGAAAAGTCATGTTGACGGTGTTTTGGGATTCTGAAGGTCCAGTTTTTTTGTGATTATCTCGAAGAACAGCGTACAATGAACAGCCAATACTACTCGGATTTGCCAACCATGGATCTCAGAGGAGAGGTGTGATTCTCCAGCAAGACAACGCACGTCCTCATATTGCTCAACTAACCCGTGAAACCGTCGACAAAATGGGCTGGGAAGTACTGCCTCATCCCCCTTACAGTCCTCATTTAGAAACTAGTGATTTCCCTTTGTTTGGTGCACTGAAGGAGGCATTATGTGGGAAGAGCTTCCAGGACAACGAGGACGTCAAAAAGTTTGTGGGAAGTTGGTTCAAACATCAAGATAAAGAGTTCTTTGCAGCCTGAATAAAAAAACTTGTAGCCCGTTGGAACAAGTGTATAAATGTTCAAGAGGATTATGTTGAAAAGTAGGGAAAGTATTGTTTTGTAAAAATAAACGTTTTTTTCTCCAGGCCAATTTGTCTCTTTAATTATTGAATGACCCTCGGAAAAACGAGGGTAATATATAAAATTCAAGTAATATTCGTTTAAAATTTCGATTAATAATTATTTTTAATATAGAAATTACATCTGCAAAAAGCTTTAATAACAGAACAAACACAGATACACTCTAAGATAGGAAAAACGACGCACCAAAAAGGAATTATGTGGATGGGATGGAAAGCGGTAGATGTGATGTACATATACAGGCAAAAACGAAAGATTACAGTTTCAGAAAAGTTGGATGATTTATTCAAGAGAAAGAGGTTCACAGATTGAGTAAGTTAATAACGTGTTGGTCCACCTCTCGCCCTTATGCAAGCAATTATTCGTTTGGCATTGACTGATAAGAGTTGTTGGATGTCCAAATTCTGTCAAATTGTCGCTTTAGATCGTCAAAATTCCGAGCTGGCAGTGTGAAAGTCTTATCAAATGCAGAAATAAT
The DNA here is from genome assembly GCF_021461385.2 of Schistocerca piceifrons. NCBI lineage: Eukaryota > Metazoa > Arthropoda > Insecta > Orthoptera > Acrididae > Schistocerca > Schistocerca piceifrons. The sequence continues at coordinate 194,587,636 of NC_060141.1, forward strand.
CTTTTACCCTGTAGTTGAGTTTCATCTAGATCTATGTCATACTCCGCAAGCCACCTAACGGTGTGTGTTGGAGGATACTTCTGATTCCCCCCCCCCCTCCGCGCTACCCACCATGTGGGAAGATTGATTGTCGGTAAGCCTTTGTATCAACTCTAATTTCTCGAATTTTCTCCTCGTGGTCATTGCATGAGATGTTTGTGGGTGGAAGTAATACATTGTCAGACTCTTCCCGGTAAGTGCACCCTCGAAATTTCAGTAGCAAACCTCTGCGTGATGCAGAACGCCTCTCTTGCAACGTCTGCCACTGAATTTTTTTGAGTATCTCTTAACGCTCTGGGGCCGACTAAACGATCCAGTGACGAAACGCGCCGTTCTTCATTGGATCTTCTACCAGGCCTACCTGCCAATGGTCCCGGGCTGATGAGCAATACTCAAGAATCGCTCGAACAAGCGCCTTATAACCCACTTTCTTTGTAGGTGAGTTACATGTCTTAAGATTCTTCCTATGAATCTCAGTCTGGCATCTGCTTTTCCTATTTGGTCTATGTGAGAACTGCACTTAAGGTCGCCCTGGATACTTAATCCTAGATATTTTACGCTACCTACTGTTTCCAGCAGTTTCTCATCAGTAGAGTAGTTGTACAGTAGTGGCCTTTTCTCTCTTAAGTATGCGCCGTATGTCACATTTGTTTACGTTCAATGTCAACTGCCAGAGCCTGCACCATTCATCAGCACTCTGCAGGTCTTTCTGCAGATCTATAATGTCTTCTGGCGTGTTACGTTGTTACAGCCAAACGCATCATCTGTGAACAGTCCTACAGAGCATCCGACTCTTCCTGCTAGACCATTTATATACACTGTAAACGGTAACGGTCCTATCACACTTCCTTGGAGTACTCCAGAAATTACCTTTACATCTGTCGATTCTGTTCCGTTAAGAGCGACGTTTCGAGTTCTCTCTATAAGGAAGTCTTGGTTCCAGTCGCAAATCTGCTCCGATACTGGGTAAGCTCGATTTTTTCATGAAACTGCAATTCAGGACAGTGTCAATTGCCTTCCTGACATCAAGGAACGCGGCATCAACCTGTGTTTGTGCTGATCTGAAATTATCTGGCGCATTAAAACTGTGTGGGAGAGCAAAAGATGCTCATCACTGTGACTGACGGTCTGCGGGGCTTCGGCCGCTCACTTACATAAGAAAATGAAACACCTACAGCCGTCGTTTTAGTATTATTTTATTATATTCCAACCAGTTTCGGTGACTCAGTATATATCATCAGGGAATGCCTGACGCTCAGGGGGTTAATGTAAATCATATACACTCCCACCAATGGCCAACATCTATGAACTGACTTCGGTAAAATATTGTAAAAATAATGTTGTGTCTGCAACCATCAACTACCAACTGACTGGAGAAACATTGAAAATTTCTGCGGCAGCCAATTCATAGATGTTGGGCGCTGATGGGATCGTGTACACGATTGGAGTTCACCCCCCTCAGCGTCAGTCAAGGCACGAAGATGGTGTACTCAGGCACCGAAACTGGTTACTGTACAATACATTGAAAAGCCAAAGAAACTGGCAGATCTGCCTAATATCGTGTAGGGGCCCCGCGAGCACGCGTAAGTGCCGCAATACGATGTGGCGTGGACTCCACTAATGTCTGAAGGAGTGCTAGAGGGAATCGACACTATGAATCCTGCAGGGCTGTCCATAAATCCGTAAGAGTACGACAGGATGGAGATCTCTCCGGAACAGCACATTGCAAGGCATCCCAGATATGCTCAATAACGTTCATGTCTGGGGGCTGGAATTGCCTAAGTGGGTCGCAGTGCGCAATGGACATGCAGATGATGGGTTCAGGATGCTTACGTATGTATCACCTGTCAGAGTCGTATCTAGACGTATCAGGGGTCCCATATCACTCCAACTGCCCACGCCCCACACCATTACAGAGCCTCCAGCAGCTTGAACAGTCCCCTGCTGACATGCAGGGTCCATGGATTCTTGAGGATGTCTCCATACATGTACACGTCCATTTGCTCGATAGAATTTGAAACGAGGCTCGTCCGACCAGCCAACATGTTCCCAGTCATCAACAGACCAATGTCGGTGTTGACGAGCACATGCGAGGCGTAAAGCTTTGTGTCGTGCGGTCATCAAAGGTACGCGAGTGGGCGTCGGCTCAGAAAGCCCATATCGACGATGTTTCGTTGAATGGTTCGCACGCTGACACTTGTTGATGGCCCAGCATTGAAAGCTACAGCAACTTGCGAAACGGTTGCACTTCCGTCACGTTGAACGATTCTCTTCAGTCGTCGTTGGTCCCGATCTTGCAGGATCTTTTTCCGGCCTCAGCGATGTCGGAGATTTCATGTTTTACCTGATTCCTGATATTCACGGTACACTCGTGAAATGGTCGTACAGGAAAATCCTCACTTCATCGCTACCTCGGAGATGCTGTGTCCCATCGCTCGCGTGCCGACTATAACACCACGTTCAAACTCACTTAAATCTTGATAACCTGCCATTTTAGCAGCAGCAGCAACTGATCTAACAATTGCCCCAGACGCTTGTTGTCTTACATGGGCTTTGCCGACAGCAGCGCCATATCCTGCCTGTTTATGTGTGTCTGTACATGAATACGCATTGCTGTACCTGTTCCTTTGGCGCTTCAGCGTAACATAACATCAAAACGACGACTGCAGGTTTCATTTTATTACGTACGGAAGTTTGAAAAGTCGGAGGGGAGTACTGGTAGGAGGAAAGCTGCGACGGCGGGTTGTGAGTTGTGACCGGACGGTTCAGGCGGTAGAGCATTTTCCCGAAAAGTGCCGTGTTCGAGTACAGCTTTAACCCGCAAGGCATTTCTTATCAAATGCCTTGCACACATCAGTGAACATTACATCGAGCTGAGCACCTCAAATACGCGAGCTGACTTTTTAACGTCTCCCGCAAGCAAAGTGCGCAATGATTTCTCACCCGTGTGCACCTGGCCGTACCACGCTCTGTGTGGGGGTCCCCCGCCTGCCGGCCCCGAACACGGCGACCTCCTCGCCGCGTCGCTGGGCTTTGGACGCGGCGACTGCGCGCGCCGAGGTGCTGAGGCGACGGGACGTTCTCAAATCCTTTGATAAACGCTAATGGCGACCGTAACACCGGTAGCCGGCCGCCTGACGTATGAAGTCAACATAAAGCGCTGCCGTTATTAATAGTTGTATCATTAAGGCCATATTATATGGATTAGGAGATAAATTACGGACGCGTTTTTTGTGACCCGGGGTCCGATCCGGCACAGGTGCAGCTGGGCGGCAGGCCCTCTGGGAAAGACGGCGGAGGCGGCGGAACCGCTTCCGAATGCAGCCGCGATCGTGTCGCTGATGCAGCCGCTATTCATGAAGCAGCCAGCTGGCCCACCCAGCGAGAGGACTCCGCCATAGCCTCTTACCGCCGATACTATCGCCACTGACGTAAACTGTCAGAAATGTGTATGAAGCCCAGAGAAGTTACTGTGAAAATTTGCTGTTTGTAGCGCTTACACAACCTAGAAGTGTTGCAAGTGACGCATTCATGTGTTGGTTGACCTCCACGAGTAGCTATAATCCCAGATTACTGTATCCATTTCTTAACAGTAGGACTGTAAAAATATTTATATTTTGACCTTATGGGCTAGATCTACCTATTGAGAAGTATTTGTTGACTCAAATGGCTCTGAGCACTATGGGACTTAACATCTGTGGTCATCAGTCCCCTAGAACTTAGAACTACTTAAACCTAACTAACCTAAGGACATCACACACATCCATGCCCGAGGCAGGAATCGAACCTGCGACCGTAGCAGTCGCGTGATTCCGGACTGAAGCGCCTAGAACCGCTCGGTCACCACGGCCGGCCGAAGTATTTGTTACTCATTAGTTGTTGTAGTCGTTACAGAATGCCGTTGTGTATAACGACTCTGACTTACAGTCACCTCAAAGCGTTCGCACAGGCGTTTGCTGAGAGAGAAGTGTGGCGATGTGGATAAGTTAAGATACTGGACACTCATTCGCGAGTAGTACGGCACCCAGAATCATATTTTACCTGGATACGGTCGCAGGTTAGAATCCTGCCTCGGGCATGGACGTGTGTGAAGTCCTTAGGTTAGTTCGGTTTAAGTAGTTGTAAGTTCTAGGGGACTGATGACCTCAGAAATTAAGTCCCGTAGTGCTCAGAGCCATTTGAACCATTTGAACCTTCCTTATCCTTCCCCGACCCTTGCTAGTGCTCCGTCTCTAATGACATCATCTACGACTAAACGTTAAACCATAATCTTCCTTTCCTCATTTAGGAGGAAAACGAGGAAGATAACGATTGATGAGGGAAGTTTGGCATAGTTTCTAATTGCTCGATACACACAGTCACATATTACGCATCAAAAAATATCGCAAGACGTAATTGGCTGGGAGATATTCAGCTGCCTAATTCGGGAAGTTTTTTCTAACTATGGTGCACAATGGCACCTCCCCTTCACGAAGTGTGAGGCTAATGTGGTTAAGCGTAGGAGAATCTATTGGGTGTGTGCTTCGAGCGGTGTCTTGTTTGTGTTGGATGATGATGAGAGAAGGAAGGGGGGAAACCAAAAGCCGAAGCATAGCCTGCTGCTCTCAAATGTAATAAATAATTGAAAGTGTTCGTGGACTTTATGTACACCCTGTATTTGCACAAAACAGATTATGATTGAATGTGGCGCGTGAGCCTGTAGCAGTTTTATGTTGGTATTGCGCCTACCCCACATGCGCAGTCGCGTGAATGAAGTTCAGTACTAGCACGGTCGTTGCGAAGCGAATTTATCGCACGACGCAGTGATACATAGTTTATACTGAGTCAGTGTGTTCATGTACACAAGACGTCGCAGAGACAAGATTTATCATTATGGATTTCACAAATGTGGGGTAAAAAATCCTAAAGTTACAACATTTGTTAACATAAAATTACAAATTCTTATTGTTGATAGTCTCTTTCGCACAGTATTGTGCCTGAAATGTCCTTTTGTTTCAGGTATAACGTCTTTTCACGACGTGTAGTCGTTTACAGTTCCATGAATCGAAAACATACGATAACATTATAAAGGTAAGCACTATTTATGGCAGTTAAATGTTACGTAAATGCCGTTGGAATTATGTTGTCACAGTTCGCAGTTTTGATAGAGATTCGTGTGCGCGATCACTCGTAGCACAGTTTCTATTTTTGCACTGGTTACACTGTTTATTTAGACTGATGTCACTTTTTTTGCCCTAGGTCGTACATCGCCTGATGTAAGACTGTGGGATTCCCATTCCACAGTTTAAGTTCGTGACGGCATGGAAGCAGGACCTCGGACGGCGTGATGTTGGCTTCGATCCTCGTTTAGACCAGGTAAGAGTGTCCGTAATTTCCGAGAACATTTTGTTCCCTGACGGCCCGTCCAAAATTCCTCCAGCCGTCAAGTGGTCTTCATCATTTTGGAGCAAAGCAACCGTAGGTGCAGTAGTGAACCAGTTCCTGCTATTCGGACTTGCAGATATACAGAGATGCAGAGCAGTCTCAAAAGTGCCGGTGCACTTCACTATGACAGTTTTTACGCGTACTCAGTTTGTCAGGCGATATACAAATATTCGTAGACAAGTATTTGTGACGTAGAACAAATGTCCGTTGACAAGTCTTTACGCAAATAATTCGTAACGGGACTTTACAGTAACAGTTTGTAAACAAATTTCAAACATATTGGTTCATCAGGTCTACACACGTAGCAATATATCATGAACAGTCTTTCTCAATTATGCGGTTTTGCACACCAGTTTTCTTGTAGTTACAAGTTCAGTGACGTATAGTAATCGTCCGCAAATAGTTTCAGGTTATGCAAGTCTCATAACGTTTCTCATATGGGCACATGTAACAAGTACAGACAACATATACAAGTGAGCATATATCATTTAACTTTACCTAAATTCAGAAAAATACATAGAAACATGTTACATATAGGTTTTTACATAGGTACAAATACATACAATCATATTACATATTGGCTTTACATAAACATAGAAACATATTTCTCTTGTCTTCACTCAGGTACAACTGGTCACATAGAAATATTTTTCATATAGCTTTACATACGTTTGCAGTATTTACAATCATTACAAGTTTAGATTCGTGTTTTACTTTTGCAAATGATGTCACCTGAAATAGAGGAGGATTAGACACGACATCCCACACCAGCAATAAGACCAAGCGCACAACTACAAATAAGCAAATAACAAAAGCAATGAACTGATATCAAATACAAAAAATACTCGCGACACGAGTGTAAGTGTGCTGTGTAAGCATGGCCTTAGTTGCTCGTAAGTGTGTGTGTTCAGTGGTGAGATGCGTATCCAATCAGTTTGAAGGTGAAAGTGTAAGAGTGTAGAATGATTAAGTATTCACATCAATCAGTCGTTAGTAGTCGAAGACCGACGGTGCAGATAGTCAATCTCGTAGGCTGAAAATATATCTTCTTTACACCTGTTTAAAAGTTAATATAAAATTTGCTTTAAAATTTTAAGTTGCTGCTGTAAGTATTCGGCGAAGACGAATCTCTTCTTTCTCGTTCTGCTGCTGACAGGAACAGCTGAAATAAAACTCAAGGGAAGGACACAAAATTATATGAATATATAAATACAGTATACTTTCCAGAATCAGGCGTGATTGCGACTTACCAGAACGCATTGGTCAGATCTATCTTAGAAAAATACTTAAAATCTAAAAATTTCTGGAGTTGCTCCTCTAAATTCTCAGGTTTCGTGCGAAAAGCTAAAATAATCTCATTAATTGCACGAGCATCAAGAGTAATTCTGATATTCCCGTTGGGTTCTGTACAACAAGTAAAGGGCTGCAGAAGGTGGCGTGGAAGGTGATTCTCCACTCTAATATTTGTTTCAACTCGTGACACACAGCAGGACGTTGGGATAGTGGCACATTATAGGTTTTGAGGAAGAAAATCTGGTAAGGCTTAACTTCTATTTTATATACATGTATGTGTTCACATCTGGTCGTTTGCTAAATACTTGTATATACTTGGACAAAACATCATAAAGTACATTACGTTCATCATGTGTGACAGCTGTGGCTTCTGATAACTTATTACCAATTAAAGTTTTCAAGTCCTCAAACTCGGCATCAGGTATGTGTGTGTGTGTGTGTGTGTGTGTGTGTGTGTGAATGAGTGTCAACATCATCAGTGACCTGTATTAACTGAATCTTGTACCCTGCACAATATTTAACGTGCTTCAGAGTCCTGGTTTCCAGGTCAATTGAAATTTTACTGCCGTTATCTCTAAGTATACACTTACGTTGGGAGAAGTCAATAGTGCTGTCCTTCTCGCACAATATGTCTAAACCTAAAATACAATTAGTGACCAGGTTTTGGACGACGAGGAATGGCCATTGTACGATTCCAATACCTACCTTGACTGTCACAGATACCTGTTTCTTAACCCTGCCTACGGCAGTTAAAATTTTTACAGTTCTGGACAGGATACTCTGGTACGGGTTCAAACTCACACATTTCCTTGTAAAAATCGTAGGACAAGACACTAAAAGCCGCTCCTCTGTCCAGAATAATAGTAGTAGGAGTACCACCCACAACACAGTAGTTGAGGCCAAAACAATTTCATTGAATGATGGAAGACATTCTGTGTTCTCTTGTAATAGTTCATCAGACAAGTTTTCGTCATGATTACACCTTACGAATAATAATGGTTATTGTATACAACTGTCAGGTACATCATCATTGTGCTGTTGAAAAGTGGGTGTGTCAAATAATAAATTTAAATTGAAATTTAATAAGTCACAGCTGCAAAATACTAACGAGAATTCTTTACAGACGAATGGAAATACTGGTAGAAGCGGACCTCGGGGAAGATCAATTTGGATTCCGTAGAAATGTTGGAACACGTGAGGCAATACTAACCTTACGACTTATCTTAGAAGAAAGATTAAGAAAAGGCAAACCTACGTTTCTAGCATTTGTAGACTTAGAGAAAGCTTTTGACAACGTTAACTGGAATACTCTCTTTCAAATTCTGAAGGTGGCAGGGGTAAAATACAGGGAGCGAAAGGCTATTTACAATTTGTACAGAAACCAGATGGCAGTTATAAGAGTCGAGGGGCATGAAAGGGAAGCAGTGGTTGGGAAAGGAGTGAGACAGGGTTGTAGCCTCTCCCCGATGTTATTCAATCTTGAGCAAGCAGTAAAGGAAACAAAAGAAAAATTCGGAGTAGGTATTAAAATTCATGGAGAAGAAGTAAAAACTTTGAGGTTCGCCGATGACATTGTAATTCTGTCAGAGACAGCAAAGGACTTGGAAGAGCAGTTGAACGGAATGGACAGTGTCTTGAAAGGAGGATATAAGATGAACATCAACAAAAGCAAAACGAGGATAATGGAATGTAGTCTAATTAAATCGGGAGATGCTGAGGGGATTAGATTAGGAAATGAGACACTTAAAGTAGTAAAGGAGTTTTGCTATTTTGGGAGTAAAATAACTGATGATGGTCGAAGTAGAGAGGATATAAAATGTAGACTGGCAATGGCAAGGAAATCGTTTCTGAAGAAGGGAAATTTGTTAACATCGAGTATAGATTTAAGTGTCAGGAAGTCGTTTCTGAAAGTATTTGTATGGAGTGTAGCCATGTATGGAAGTGAAACATGGACGATAACTAGTTTGGACAAGAAGAGAATAGAAGCTTTCGAAATGTGGTGCTATAGAACAATGCTGAAGATAAGGTGGGTAGACCACGTAACTAATGAGGAGGTATTGAATAGGATTGGGGAGAAGAGAAGTTTGTGGCACAACTCGACTAGAAGAAGGGATTGGTTGGTAGGACATGTTTTGAGGCATCAAGGGATCACAAATTTAGCATTGGAGGGCAGCGTGGAGGGTAAAAATCGTAGAGGGAGACCAAGAGATCAATACACTAAGCAGATTCAGAAGGATGTAGGTTGCAGTAGGTACTGGAGATGAAGAAGCTTGCACAGGATAGAGTAGCATGGAGAGCTGCATCAAACCAGTCTCAGGACTGAAGACCACAACAACAACAACAACAACAAATTGAAGTCGCCCCCAAATCTTCCACAACCACGTCCTGGGCCACAGTAGTGACTGTTTTTAGTTTGACGTCCTCAGATTTGTAGTGGGTGCAGGCACAGACGGAGGTGGAGTATCACTAGTTACTTCGATAATATTTACATTAGGCTATTATTTATTCCATTCTACAAACTGTGATGGACGTTGCGTTTGCATGTTTTGACTCACCTGCGGGTTCGTAGATGCAATCCAGTTTTGAGTTTACATTTGCGGCGGCGGCAGTTATCACTGGCCTGTGTTATTGTTTGCCGGCCGCGGTGGTCTCGCGGTTCTAGGCGCGCAGTCCGGAACCGTGCGACTGCTACGGTCGCAGGTTCGAATCCTGCCTCGGGCATGGATGTGTGTGATGTCCTTAGGTTAGTTAGGTTTAAGTAGTTCTAAGTTCTAGGGGACTGATGGCCACAGCAGTTAAGTCCCATAGTGCTCAGAGCCATTTGAACCATTTTTTTTGATAGATCTACCAAGCAAGCTACTATAATACAAAGCGCTTGGGCAGGATTGCTGAGGTAAAGATGCAGTGCCTTAACTTGTATCCGCAGTTGCAGCGTAATTTCAGATGTCGACATACAATCCAGTAATTCGTCTTACTTCAATGTATTCCAATGGTCAATAATAGGGTCTCGTATGTAGTTTGTACTGTAGTATCCAATAAACATGTAACAAAAGGAAGACAATATAGTACATATAACTGCGTCCAGATACGAAGTCGCCAATTTAACTCGTTCGTATCTGGATTGAGACAATACAATGAATTAATGAATATTAAATAGGGATCAATTAAGTTAATGGAGTGGTTAATATGTTTCATACAAACTCTCGGCTCTTGAGCATGGCTTTTTCTGTTAAAGATCCGTTCATGTATTTTTAACTGTGTTTTTTCTCTCTGTGTTTTCACTAAAATCGGACTTCGTAATAAGACAGCACCCGAAGACGACGTGGATCGAGCTGGACGACTTTGTGCTTAGAAGTACGGAACCTTTTGCCATGCCAAGTCACCCAACCATCTAACAATGACTAAAGGTACAAAATAAAACAGACATAGGTTAGTAATGACAGTATATTCTGAAATAAAACAATTAAATTACGACACACAATGAGACTTGCATTACGCAATCACGAGTGCCGGTTGGTTGCAACTCGTGATTATATCAATAAAATAATGTAGTATTAATGGCGGTGTGCCAAAATATGCCCGTTCTGGACAAGACCTAGAAAACTAAAGGTGCCTTTTATTCCGCCAGTAATCTGATGATCAAAAATCTTCAAATGTTTCCAGCGGCTGCGTACAATATTTATACAGCCTTGGTCTACATCTATGGCTCAAATTATTTCTTTATTTTATTACTTATAAGTACCGTTTTCTGCTAATAAAAGTTCAGCATGCCAATGTGCCTTCATAGCGTTACCACGCCAAACAATACACAATCGCCTGCGAGGTTTAGCACCGCTTCACTTCAAAACTGGTTGCCGCAACTCCTGCATAACGGGGTACTGGAATTTGCTGCTGACTTGCATTAGGCAGTATGTAGTGTCCTGAAAGTCTAACCAATGTCCAGAGATGATTTATTTGCGTGTACAAACAGATACGAGAAACTGGTTTGTCCAGCCCGTAGAGACGTGTCGAAATGTCTCGAGAAAGAGTTGTCTGCCCAGTAGAATTGGAGGAGATGTTGTTGGATCATATGGAGGAAGATTCATCTTCAAGCCCCGGCTAAGTTGCTATGAATTGCGGACTTCAAAGAATACAGTGTGGGGCAACAATTACAACACTACCAAAACGTGATCAAGCAAACTAAGCTCAATGCACAAAAAATTAGTCACACCAGTGGGCACGCACAGATGAATCGTTAAGCTTTCACAGATAGCACAGCGATTGAGGCACTGCACGCGCACTGCTTTGACGTTTGTATAAAAGGAAGTAGCGAACAGTGAGACATTTGTATTTCAAGCGGACATTGAACTTAAAGAGGGGCAAAAAGGACCAATCTTGTTGGCCCTGGCCATGGCCATAAGGTGTGAGGAGTAGCTGGATTTGTTAGTGTTTGGCGTCGGATTGTTCAACGTGTGTGACACATGGCCGCAAAACACGCCGTCAGAATTGTGGCCGGAGTAAGAGCCTGAGTGAGAGCGACCGGAAACACGTTTCACGGCTTGTGAATCAAAACCGCTTCCAAATCCGTCAGAAATTTCTGCTGGCAGTAAATGTAGGTCCCTACCAGTCTGTTAGCGAGAGGATATTGCGACGGACACTGAATTTAATGAAGACTTGGAGTAGGCCACCTCGCAAGGGGGCGTTGTTCACACAGAGACAGAGACAACACCGGCAAATTTCATGGGGCTGGAAGAATATGTGACTGATTTTCTGAACACTCCCTCACCCTACCACGGCTCGATTGGCCTGCAAAATCACCTGACTTGAACCCCATAGTAAATCTGCGGGACATGTTGGAACAGCGGGTTAAACACCGACATCAGCATCCCCGTAATTTGGTGGAACTGCGGGACCAAATCCTCCGCGATTAGATTAACCTGGATGCGGCGTACCTGTACAACGTAGTGGACTCATTTCCTAAACGAATCCAGGCGGTTGTCGAGTCCAGCGGCGGATTTACACGGGATGTCTAATTTTTTGTTCCGTGAGCTCATTTTGGACACAGAGTTCATATCTTTCAGAATATTATCCACTTATGTGTTTTGTTTCTCCGTTCGGATAATGAAACTGTTTGTCTGTAAAACCCCAGTAGGAGTTGAAGAGGAACAGATTAGTAGGGCCCTATCTTCGTATGTCATTCTCAAACAGGGATATTATAGAGACTGCGGAAAAATTCATTCTGAAGCAACCGTTGAGACTGGTGGTCTTTACTTAGAACACTTGTTGTAAGCTTAAGTTTTAGCTAGAAGTAATAAGTTGTTTGTCATAAGAGAGCTGAATATTCATTAACGATCATTAGTTCCGTGTTTCAAATTACTACGTTTAAAGTCTGTTACAATTAGATCTTAAATGTTTGGAACAGTACAATGCAGCAATGCTCAGCCACCCACCCACCCACCCACCCACACAGAGAGAGAGAGAGAGAGAGAGAGAGAGAGAGAGAGAGAGAGAGAGAGGGGGGGGGGGGGGGAGGGGGGCGAGACAGTAGCCAAGCGGTTCTAGGCGCTTCAGTCTGGAACCGCGCGACCGCTACGGTCGCAGGTTCGAATCCTCCCTCGGGCATGGATGTGTGTGATGTCCTTAGGTTAGTTAGGTTTAAGTAGTTCTAAGTTCTAGGGGACTGATGACCGCAGACGTTAAGTCCCATAGTGCCAGAGCCATTTGAACCATTTGAAGAGAGAGAGAGAAAGAGAGAGAGAGAGAGAGAGAGAGAGAGAGAGAGAGTTACTTGTACGATTTCGAGACTGTCTCGTGTGCACCTACGCCGCTAGAACAGTGAACTGTTGCTAATTTGTCTCTCACCTGTCATGTAGTCCACAATGCAACAAACATAATGGCCACTAACTACGCAATATCTTGAAGTTTATGCACAAGTATGACAGTTGCGAATTCATGGTGGGCTGAAGCATGTTTCGAAGTATCTGAATAACGAAGACGACCATTCTCCACATCCTCCCCGGACCTCTTGTCTCCCATGAAAATTTCTGACTCTATATTCCTGATTCTTTTTTCCTTTACAAGCAATCAAGTTCGTTTCTTTTTTTTTTTTTTGTAGCTGCGTCAAAGAGGAACGCGGTCTAACAGGAGTAGGCCATTCCATTTTCAGCCCATCGATTAACTATAAGGACAATAACAATTTTTGTACACCCGATTATAATTAGAAACAGCTGCTTATCTAGTCTAACGAATTCACGTGACTGTCTCATTCTGTCGTTGCTGAGATTCGAGTATAAATCATTTCGTTTGCTACGCTTTCATAGGTTATTTGCCGTACAAACTGCATCTCAGTCGCTTACATGCTCATTGATCCCCCTGAAACGTCCAGCGAGAAGGCACTGCCAGTTTCATCCTGACGTTTTTGTCAATAACGTTACATAAACCAAATTAAGGGGTGAAACACTGGAAATAAAATAGAACTCGAAGTAAGTCTAAATATTGCTGAATATTTCTATTTCGTGCCACCCAACGTAATTTATATTGCGTCTTTCTCTCCTGACAGTTCGCGAAGACATAAGAAACGTTGACGTCTACATCTTCACACTCATCACACGCACTTGAAATGTAAGCCTGCGTATGTCTAAGGATCTTAACATTAGTTCGAAGAAAATTAAACGCAGCAGAAATCATCACGGAAGGAACCTCAAAACCTATACTCCCCACTCACCGGGTTTCTGCCCCTAAAAAAATAAACTCCAGTGCAGCTCCAATGTATTTAGCATTGAGGCTCCTACTCAATCCGCATTGTAGCTTTCTGCTTCTCGAGCGAGATTTCCTCACAGAACATTCTTTCATTACTTCTCTGTACTTTCTTGTACACCAGAGGATCTTCCATGATTTCTATGAAACTTTTCTGAACATTTTCCCATAAAATAACAGTAACAAGAGGTCGTGTGTTGAGGCATCTAGCCAGGGGGAATAGCAGTTGGTGAGTCTGAAGTCAATCAGTTTGTTAGAATTTTCGACTTAGGACGCTATACGTTCGCTAAATGGTAATGATGACAAGACCACTGCTTGCGAGCGGATCTACTTCATCTTAAATTACAATCTACCGAACACCTGCTGCTCGTCTCAATTGTAAGGAAATCGCGATCATGCTCAGGCCGCTTCTTACGCCTTTTATAGTCTACGTAAAACTATTCATTGGACTTAAACCAACAGTAGACAATTGCTGTGAAAGCGTGATCCACACAGGTTCCGAAACAGTATTGCACAGTCTTGCAGGAGCATCCTCTGCAGTGTTTTCCAACATAGAGATTGTTGTGGTCAGCGCTAGCTATTACTAGCGCTGAAGCTAATGAAGACAGTGTGCTTTTACAGGTGTCGGAATTTCATGGTGTCAGTATACCGCGATCCACAGCACTTCATTGAAGTTAAGCCACGATGGGACTGGGCGTTAAGTCATATACAGGGTTACACAGAAAAGTTGCGACAGATTTCAAGTGGTTGTAGCGGGTGTCTTGTGGAACAAATCGAGGATAGGAACCAGTGTCTGGAAACGCCATCCAACTACGCTGTAGAGCGTCAAAATACTAGGCGTCACTGCCTGCCATCAGGCCTCCCCTTAGGCAGCAAGCGTGACTTTGTACGCTGACTGACGTAGGCTGAACGTGTGGCAATGTTGTTTGTTTTCAGTGATTGCGACTGATTGTCACGATCGCCTGTGAGGAAGATGGAGCTAGCTGCTGCGTACACAGTTCCGGTCTCCTATGGATGCGACGTCTGTTGCCTTGGTCAGTGACGGTTTATGACACAGATTTCCTTGTGCAGTTTAGTTTTCTCGTGTACACTGAAAAATACTGGAGATTTTATCATCGTCGGATGAACTTTCCCGCAACGGGCTTCTGTCCTCGATTTGTTCCTCGAGGTATCTTCTACAACATCTCGACATTTGTCGCAACATTTCTGGGACACCCTGTGTATATTAAGTTCTGATTGGAAATTGACCTAAGGTAAGGACCAACACAAATCCAAGCCGGATGGTTCATTTCAGCCGATTCCCATCTCCAGCATTATCATTGTTATATTGCTGGTATTTATTTCGTTGGACACAACTTTAAACTCTGAACTCTCATCCTTCGTTTAAAATCAGTCCATCGTTTAGTCAGGAAAGAAAATATTGTCTGGTCCAAGTTTTCAGTCAATTTGTGAGAAGCGCCGAGTGCCTGCATCGAAGGAACTTTACATGCGGAAGCATGAAACTTGTGTTCAGCTGCCGGTTCCATACTTAGCATTAACTTATTATCAACGTAGCCGGTGCACTCTACTTATGATGGCTGCATATCTACCGTTTGCTGCTCTGATATCTAAACCCATGCAAAGAATACTCCACGATGAATCAAATATGTGGCTCTGAACTTTTAGAACAAAGTAACATAATCAGTTCTGTTTGTCAGACGGTACAAAACCAACTGAAAATTTTCAAAAATGAGTTACAGTTAGTGAGGCAGGAACTTCAAAAGTTTTGGTTTACATACTGATTTTTTTTTAAGAAAAACATGTTTGCATTTCGAGTCAATAAGAAATTTAAAAAAATAGCACGTTAGCAACCTTTGCTTATTTTCATTCAGTAATACCATACAGATTACTTTTCTGATGTAATTGATCTTTAAGAAATAAAGCTGTCTTTACATAATACAAGATGCGGAATGTGCCGTGTACATCTAGGATTGTGTTCCAAGTAGCTTTATATCAATGGCGCCCTCTACAGTGGATAACATCCCACAACCCTTCAGTAAGTGAAGTGAAGGAACTGACATGAGATCCTTAAAAAATTTTCTTGCCAGCAATATGGAGTCCAGAAGTGCTGACAGAAAAGTGAAATACATACGTAAAACATAGAGGGCACAAAAATACTCAGTTTACAACTTTTACTTGTAACTAATGCAAATAGTAAGTCAACCTAAAAGTGCTTCTAAGGATCACTACATATGTAAATCTAAACTATTCATAACGAAATATTTCTAGTTAACAAATAATTTATATAAATATTTTTCTTTGTATACCACTGCAGTAGCATGAAATTCTTAGTGACACACTTGGGTAGATAAATACATAAATGAAATTCAGTTGTTTAAAAGAAATAACAGCTATTTTGTCTGCAAGATAATAGGCGCTGAATAAAAACTGGAAATATTAACAACAAAACAGTTTAAGGTGTTGTGGATTTTAGCTGCGGCACCGCAGTAGGCCAATACATTTTCCTCACGTGTCAAGAATCAATTACGTTACAGAGGAAAATGTCACGTTCATTACGCTTCACTGAAACTGACTTTTACTGGAACAAGTTGAATAATGCTGCTGTTAAAAACTTTGGTCACTTACCTCATGACATTAAATGCCTTACAGATGGGCAAACAACGCCAAATTTGAAGTTGTCCTTATAAAGTTTCTTCTGTGCTACTCCTTCCATTCCAGTGAAGAATTTTTAACTAGATACTTGTCACTTGGTACAAAGGTATTATTTATTTAGTTACGTTCTTTGTGGTGTCACCGCCAGACACCACACTTGCTAGGTGGTAGCCTTTAAATCGGCCGCGGTCCGTTAGTATACGTCGGACCCGCGTGTCGCCACTATCAGTGATTGCAGACCGAGCGCCGCCACACGGCAGGTCTAGAGAGACTTCCTAGCACTCGCCCCAGTTGTACAGCCGACTTTGCTAGCGATGGTTCACTGACAAATTACGCTCTCATTTGCCGAGACGATAGTTAGCATAGCCTTCAGCTACGTCATTTGCTACGACCTAGCAAGGCGCCATTATCATTTGCTATTTATCTTGTGATGCATGTACCGTCAGACCGATGTTCACCAATTATGGATTAAAGTTAAGTATTCCAGAAGCTACGTATTTTTTTTACTAGACTCAACTCCTTTAACTGTTCCAGACCTCACGCCAGCCTGCGTGAGCTCAAACGCGTGCCTTTCGGCTACCTCATAGTGGCTTGGCTGTCTTGCCAAGTCACAACATTCTTAAACTAAATATTCTTTCTTGGCATGTGGATTCACCACTAAATAGTTATTATTCTGCCATCGTATTTAAATATACGTTAATAAACTGGCTCGTTCCATTAGATTACGGTCGATGATGTAAGTGTGCTATGGAATATGCAACTAACCACACCCTTTCTCGGTATTAAGTTCCAAATAATCCTTAATGTAGCCAAAGGACGTACGAAGTTTGTTTATTTATTGCTGTTAGCTTTACCTTTTGACACTATAAATTAATCTGTGTAAAGGCGCAACCGATGTTGCTGTTCGGAGGCGGTCATTGTTCGTCGACCTACTGCGACACTTGGTGTGCCACTGCAGTGAAGAATGAATGTAGCATTGAAATAGTGCACCGAGAAAACGTACTTGATAAAGCGACACCCTAAATCACCAGACGGTGACGTAGCACTGTTACTACTGTGCTCCAGCCTAGGGAACTGGTAAAAAGACGAATTGACAAACGCGAGCCAGATCGGCATAATGAATGCATTCAGCCGACTTGCGTGCGGCGTATAAGCAGATTATGGTGCAGCTCAGACGGAATGTTTATTCCCCGGGAATGCACACGCCTGAAAGATAGCCGCCATCCGTCTTGCACTTAGGTGCTAGTTATGACAACAGCCAGGGTATCAGAAGCACATGAACAGGGAACGCAGCTGGCGACCGGAGATAAAACCCCGAGAGTACTTTAGCTGGCCGGGTGTGTACCACATTCCACTCTGCGCAGGTCACTGCACTTGGAACTGTACGAAACTTTGAAACCTTCCCGTCTCCTCTATATCTCTTTTGTTAATGATAACCTTTTACAATAAACTATGTAACCTTCCCTTAGGATTTCTATCTCTTGCTTAATAATAACAAATGAAATCATCCCTTTGAAATTTATTCTCTTTCTCAATCTTCACATACAAATTTACTTGCTGCTTATTAAAAGTGATTTTCTGATTATTTCGACGAAACATAGAATGTGTCGTCGTCGTGGCCCTCAGTCATCTGCAATAACCCAAAACTGTTCCTTACCTTTTTTACTGTTACTGGATCGCCATCTGACTGCTACATCCAACTGCGACATGAATATTCTTACTCTGTTTTACTATACTCTATTAGCTGCTGGTGGGCTTTCATAATAAGTGGCTGTATTTATTATCAAAGCTGACGTTATTCTTTAATTCATTTGACTGAAGTTACGTAATTCATAGTTAAACTTTTTCTTGACAACAATAAAATTTTGCAAAGTTTTACGTTGATGATTTCTGGGATGGATTATAATTAGAAATGCAATATTGCTGGCAAAAGTTAATTGTATTCTGAATGAAATGATTTTACAAACGTTCGAATGGAACTTACTTTTTACAATAACCTTACAACTAGCAATGCGCAAACATATCTTCAGTAGTCTTGAGTTTCTCAAAAAATTAATTCAATAATATTAGTTCCTCTTATTGTAATAGTTAGCTGATGTCTCTGTACATCCGTTTATAATCTCTTGTAAATCATAGCTAGTGGCTGGCAGGCACACCGCTCCTCTCAACCTCTCGCTTCAGACCTGCTACCGACTCGCTTCACTTCTCGCTTACTACTGACTTCCTACGAACGCTAAAGTGCGGTCTCTCCCGCCAACAATGCTTTCTGGTGCAGACAATCCCTGCTACCATTACAAAATGTATCAATACGCGGTCTTTCCCGCTCTGTTCTTAAAATGTATCCATACGCAGTCTCTTCCGCCCTTTTTAAAATTATATCAATTTGCGGTCTCTCTTGCCAACAATACTTTGGTACAAACATTCCCTGCTACCACAATTATTTCCAACATGACAAATATTAATTGTTCCTACTTAATCCTATTAATAAAATATAAACAACTTTCATAAATTGTGGTTTGACAATAGACAATAGAAATATACACGTCTTAACAACTTTTATTGCACCTTCTTTCTCCTTGAGTTGGCTATCTTCATGAAAGTGTCGTCATAGAAGAGGTCGAAATACTGTTGAAGAGGGAAAATGACGCCTGTTAATTTGAACATAAATGGCACGATTTCTAGGAATGTGCTCACTTGAACTGGTATGAATAAACAGATTCTTCCAAACAAAACATCATCAGTATGTTACACCTTTAAATTCCTGTCATCAGTGTGTAGCAGCCAGTGTCTTTTAGTTACATGTTGTTCATATGTACTCTGTTCTCAGTTATGGGATTTTTTTCTTTGGAACATGCGTGTGTGAGAATTCCTAAGGGACCAAACTACTGAGGCCATTAGTCCCTAGGCTTACACACTACTTAATCTAACTTATGCTAAGAACAACACACACACACTCCGGCGGGAGGGGCCGCGGAACCGTGACATTGCGCCTCTAACCGCGCGGCCACTCCGGGCGGCTTCTTTGGAACAAAAGCACAAAATATAATTACTCCACAAACAGCTTAGTGCATGAGCACGGAACAAGATCTAAACTGAACTTACATTTACCGAGAAAGAATAAATACGAAACTCAAAACAGCATTTTCTACCAAAGAATAAAACTGTACAGTAAATCGTCCATGACGATTAAAGATATTACTAAAACAAACTTATTTAAGGAGACAGATGAAAATTACGTTAAGCAATACTTTTTGTACAGTAAAAGTTTACTTAAATAACAATGAATAGGGGTTTGGTAAACAATGGAACTCGAAGGAAGCAGCTACTCAGATAGCAAAGTACTTGTGGAGAGCACATGAAGGATTTTTTTTAGGCTAGGCGGTAGATAGGTGCTCTGATGAATACTCGCCAGTCGATATGCAGCAAGGGAACTCAAACGGCGTCCATAATAAAGATACTTCGACTGTCACTTTATAAGCAAACTATCGAAGTATTCGTATTAAAGTTCCCGAATTTACTGCCCTCCAGAAAAGTTCTCGCGTTCAAATTATTCTTGGGAGCGAGAGCTGGCTGAAACACGAAGTGTAAAGTTCTGAGTTCTGAGACATTTAGCGAGTCGTGGAACGTATATCAGAAAGACAGAATAGTTGCCGTAGGAGGGGGGGGGGGGGGGGGGGGGAGGGTGTTGACAGTGAAGTTATCTGGTCGCGTAGTAAAACATATGTAGGCGAAACCAAATTAATTGTTGGATGTTATTACAGGCCACCCGATTCTGCTGTGACATTTCTAGAGGCATTCAAAGATGGTCTACTGTCAATAGCGCATAAATACCCAGATCATTGAATAATAATTGGAGGCGACTTTAACCTGAGGGGTATAGACTGGTATGTCTATGGACTCATTGCGTGTGTATAGACAGTCATGCGAAATACTTGTCAACACGTTTTCTGAAAACTGTCTAGAGCAGCTAGCTCGGCAACCCACACGCAATGGAAATATCTCAGATCTTGTAGCTAAAAATATGGCGTGTCATTATAGAAACTGGGATTAGCGACCATGATGTCATTATAGCAACTATGATTACGAAAGTTAATAGGTCAGTCAAGAAGACTAGGGGAGTGTTTCTGCTAGATCGAGCAGATAAGCTGTTATTGGCATCATTTAGTTCCAGTAAAATGGATGTAGAGGAATTATGGACAAAGTTGAAGCAGATTGTAAATCGTGGTCTGGAAAGTTATATGTCTAGTGATCGGATAAAGGATGGAAAAGACCCACTATGGTTTAATAACGAAACTCTGAGGATGCTGAGGAAGCAGATGCTGTTGCACTCTCGGTTCAAAAGGGAACCCACAAATGACGACAAGCGAAGGTTAGTAGAGATTCATGCGTCTGTGAAAAAACCTATGCGCGAAGCATACAACAACTCCCATCATTACACGTTAGTAAAAGATCTGGCAGGGAACCCAAGAAAATTCTGGTATTACGTAAAATCGCTAAGTGGGTCTAAGGCTTCCATTCAGTCCCTTGTTGACCAGTCTGGTGTGGTAGTTGAAGATAGTAAGACGAAAGCCGAAGTTTTAAATTTCACGTTCAAGAAATCGTTCACAGAGGAGAATCGTACAAACATACCGTCATTTGAGCGTTGGATAGGCTCCCGTATAGTCGATATAGTAATAAGCATCCCTGGCGTAGAGAAACAACAGAAAGATTTGAAAGAAAATAAATCACCAGTTCCGGATGGAATCCCAATTCGATTTTACACTGGCCCCTCACTTAGCCTGCATTTATCGTGAATCTCTTCCCCAGCACGAAATCCCAAGCGACTGCAAAAAGGCGCAGGTGACTCCAGTATACAAGAAGGGTAAAAGAACGGACCCGCGAAATTACACACCAATATCCCTAACTTCTGTTTGCTGCAGCATTCTTGAACATATTTTCAGTTGGAATTTAATAAACTATCTCGAGACTGAGTAGCTAATGTCCACGAATCAGCACGGTTTCAGAAAGCATCGCTCGTGCGAAACTCAGCTTGCCAGTTTCTCATATGATATACTGCTAACTATGGATGAAGGGCAACAGACAGATTTCATACGATTTCCGGAAAGCATTTGACGCGGCGCCCCACTGCAGCTGTTAATGAAGGTACGAGCATGTGGAATAAGTTCACAGATATGTGAGTGGCTTCTCTAATAATATAACCCAGTATGTTGTCCTCGATGGTGGGTGTTCATCACCGACAAGATTATCATCAGGAGTGTCCCAGGGAAGTGTGACAGGACCGCTGTTGTTTTCTGTATACATAAATGATTTGGCGGACAGGGTGGGCAGCAATCTGTGGTTGTTTGCGGATGATCCCGTGGTATACGGTAAGGTATCGGAGTTTACAGACTGTAGGAAGACACAAGACGACTTAGACAAAATTTCTAGATGGTATCATGCATAGCAGTTAGCCCTAAATGTGAAAAAATGTAAGTTAATGCGGATGGGCAGGAATACCAAAACTGCAATGTTCGGATGCAGTATTACTAGAGTCTTGCTTGACACAGTCGATTAAATATATGCGGGTAGCGTTGCAAAGGGATATGAGGTGGAATGTTCCCGGGTTCGATTCCCGGCGGGGTCAGGGATTTTCTCTGCCTCGTGATGACTGGGTGTTGTGTGCTGTCCTTAGGTTAGTTAGGTTTAAGTAGTTCTAAGTTCTAGGGGACTGATGACCTCAGATGTTAAGTCCCATAGTGCTCAGAGCCATTTGAACCATTTTTTTTTTTTTTTTTTTTTTGAGGTGGAATGGGCATTTGAGAAATGTGGTAGGGAAGGTGAATTGTCGACTTCTGTTTTCTGGGAGAATCAAGGAAAGTGTGGTTCACCTATAAAGGAGACCGCCTGCAGGATGCTGGTGCGACCCGTTCTTGAGTACTGCTCAAGTATTTGTTCTACCACGTAGGTATGAAGGACGACATCGAAGCAATTTAGTGGCGGGCTGCTAGATTTGTTACTGGCTGGTTCAAACAACATGTAAGTGTTTTGGAGATGCTTTTAGAACTTCAAATGGGAATCTGTGGAGGGAAGGCGACATTCTTTCCGAGAAACACTTTTGAGAAAATTTAGAGAACCGGCATTTGAAGCTGATTGCCGAACGTTTCTTCTGCCGCCAACGTATATTGCGCGTAAAGGTCACGAAGATGAGATACGAGAAATTAGGGTTCATACGGAGGCTTATAGACAGTCGTTTTGCCCTCGCTCTACTTGCGAGTGGAACGGGAAAGGAAATGACTAGTAGTGGTACAGAGCGCCAACCGCTACGCACCGTACGGTGGCTTGTGGACTATCTATGCAGATGTAGATGTAGAATAATAACAATATAATGAAACATCTGGCGTCCTACATAACACTTTCATTATGGCGGCTTGAGTGGCTGAGCGGTTCTAGGCGCTACAGTCTGGAACCGCGCGACCGCTACGATCGCAGGTTCGAATCCTGCCTCGGGCATGGATGTGTGTGATGTCCTTATGTTAGTTAGGTTTAAGTAGTTTTAAGTTCTAGGGGACTGATGACCTCAGAAGTTAAGTCCCAGAGTGCTCAGAGCCATTTGAACCATTTTACTCCCAAAGCTATGGACCTTATAATAATAACTCCTTAAATTTTTTCTGTGCTCAAGATCTCACTCAGTATAGAGAGATGCTGTCTCAGTTTTTCAGGCTAGCAATTGGGAAGTAGCGGCACTCAAATGGAACAAGACGTCATCGCAATGTTCCTGACGTCATATGGTTGTGTAGCGTCACATTATGAAACAATATGTGCACGGTGTGTGTAGAGTGTACAGTGACTGCGAGTGAGAAATGAATGAACTGAGTAGCACTAGCTTTTTACATTATTAAATAACTTCTTTGCAAAACGGTGTTGTACACTAGAGACAAACCGAATGAGGCAGCACTCTTTTAAATACACTGGCCTTGTATTCTGCAGGGTGAAGGCTCCAGACTTCATCCGGCCACTGTGGTTTTCCTAAATTCCCTTAGGCAGATGTCGGGATGGTTTCTACTGTAAGTTCACTGCCAACTGCCTGTCCCATCCTTTTCAAACTTGACTTGTAAAGCATATATATATATATATATATATATATATATATATATATATATATATATAAACAATAGAGATGAGCGATTAATTTTCAATTAATCGATTAATTGCTATCTTATACCAAGTAACCGAAGAAATCAGTGGTGAAAATAACGTAAGAGAAAGCAAAGTAATACCATTTGATTCTTTGTTGTCAAGAAAATACTGAGCCACCAGACTGTAAATGTCTCAAAGAGAATCAGCAAGAACAATACCAAAATCACTTTAAGAGCGTCGAGAAGACCAAACTGTTGGCGCTGTGCACGATTCTAAATCCTCGCTTCAACAGTCTCCGTTCCCAAAACTCCTTCGCAGTAACTATTGCTGTTAGAAAGTTAAATGCTGCTCGGCCGCTGTGGCCGAGCGGTTCTAGACGCTACAGGCCGGATCCGCGCTGCTGCTACGGTCGCAGTTTCGAATCCTGCCTCGGGCATGGATATGTGTGTGATGTCCTTAGGTTAGTTACGTTTAAGTAGTTCTAAGTCTAGGGAACTGATGACCTCAGATATTAAGTCCCATAGTGCTTAGAGCCATTTGAACCATTTTGTTAAACGCTATTGGTCAGAAGAAGCAGACACAAAAAATTGCCGCAGTCAAAAAATCACCAGTACTCTTACCAGCTACTACAGAAGATAATTTATGGAGCATTCATTGAGACATGTGTGTCAACACAGCAGGAGCAGAGCTTTGCCACTGGAACAGTAAGTAGTCAGGGAAAAATAATCTAGTCTGCAATTCGGGTAAGATAGCGAGGCAGCGTGTACTGCTCTACATATAGTGGCTCGTAAATATCTGGGAACAGTGGCTTCCTTTTTCTTTTCCGAAAGCCAGTGTTCTAAGGCAGAGGACACAACAACGGCTTGCCGTTCGAGATTCGATATGAAAGGATTACTTAAATTGGTGGTCCTCTGCGCACTTTCTAAAACATTCTGGTGCAGGTAAGCATATTCCTAGACTATCTGTGTTAAAAAGAACGATATTAACTAGCGTTACAAACGAATGTGAAACATTAAAAATAAAAAATAGTAAATATGTGTTGCATGAAACAGAGCAGCTGTTATTAGTACAAAAAAGAGAAATATGAGTGTGATATCATTGCTTTTTTTTGTAGAACAAACAAAATGGTTCAAATGGCTCTGAGCACTATGGGACTTAACATCTGAGGTCATCAGACGCCTAGAACTTAGAACTACTTAAACCTAACCAACCTAAGGACATCACACACATCCATGCCCGAGGCAGGATTCGAACTTGCGACCGTAGCGGTCACGCGGTTCCAGACTGAAGCGCCTAGAACCGCTCGGCCACTCTGGCCGGCCTAGAACAAACACTTCGTAAAATTAATTGTAAGGGAATCCCATATATATTATCAATACGAATGTTTGTGTGTATGTTTCTTGTTCGCAAACGCTGAAACGGCTGGAAGGATTTGGAAGAAATTTAGAATGGAATTAGCTTATACCCTGAATTAACACCTAGGCTACTTTTACAAATGTGTAGTATAAGATATTAAGCGATTTGAAGATCATAACGCGAAATGTGGAATAATAATTGGAGGGCTCAAAAAAAAAGGTGGTGTGTGTGACAAAAGTTTAAAAAAGAACTTTTTAGTGGTATATGTGTTGGAAAGTACGTGCAGAACTCAGGAAAAAAGTTGTACAGCTGGAACCTTGATTGGTGCTAGGATGTGTTGGCCAACAGTTTGCACTCTACAGAGAAGGTGGTACAAGTACACTCACTGTTACAGTACTTCATACAAAGTGGCAAAAAACCGTGAACAGTGGGTATTTGATGCTGGATTATCTATGATAATGAAAGGCAAGACATTTATTAGTCGTTTAAGTATGAATCAGTAATCTATATCGTTTATTTTAATGCTGTATTGATTTGTTGTATGAAATGATTAAGTAGGGATACTTTCATGAATAGCACCGTAACATAACGTGTTACATTCCAGTTTTAAGCCAATCTAGTATTCATAAGCTAATATAATAATTAAATAATAAAAATAAATGGTTCTGTATTCTGTTAATGGAACATTTCAGAATATGGATCTGACAACGAAAATAAAACGAAGGACGTTTGTGACACAGAAACATAGAACGTGGGTTTCTTACATCGAATTTATACGGACGAATATATTTCAAGCGCAGGTGAAAGATCTGATGAACCAGATTTGTCTCGAATGACGTTGTATCATTATACTGAGTTTAACTTTCACCAATTTCATGCTAGTGTAGTAATTGGTTGTGGAACATTATAAATTTTTCAGGCTGTGGTCGTAATGGAGATGATAAACCACAAGGGTAACGAAAGAAGGAAGGACGTGCCAGGACATAGAAAAGTGATGTAAGAAAACGATTACGAAACAGTGAGCAGTAATGTGAGGGACATGGTGGTAAGATTAAGGAGAGAAGAATGTTAAAGCAGTTTACGCAAAACTGTAGGCATCAGTGTAGTAACATAAATGATAAAAAGCGCGCAGGAATATCTTCCGTGAGCTTTGAGCTTTGGGGGTCTCCGGAACTGCAAAATGCACTTATAGGTTTTGTGTGACTTTGAAACCTACATTAATACGCAAGAAAACTGCGATTTCATTCAAGAAGACAACGAAGCAGATCCTTGTCACGGGACAGAGGGCGTGTAAAGATTTCTAAAAAACGCTCGATATTTCAAACAGACGGTTTACCGGGGCTACAGGTGGAGCTAGTGAAACTGGTGTGTCGTCCCAGGATAGAAGAGAGTGCAAAGGCAGGCCATCAGCATCAAAACCTCGTCTAGAGCCAGCTAGGAAACATATCGGCGCATTTCCCCGATGCACTCGTCATTATTCAAGACTACAGAACTCCAATAAACAGTACCTGTCGCAGCATTTGACGATAACAACAATGTATATCTTACAAGCAGAAGAATGCAATAGGCGTAATGAAACACCTGTGAAGGAATGATAATATCGCCACATTTTTACTAGTCAATTTAACCTCAGCTTTCATCGTCCACATTTAGATACATGGAATAAGTGTGATTATTTTGCCGTGGCTGTAAAATCAGAAATTGATATGTGCCAAATCAGAGAATTGCAGACTCAACAGGAATGGCGTCATTGTTTGGCCGAAATCGCTGTAAAATCTAAGAAGAATGATCAGTCAACAGCCAAATAGAGCGCAATGGATGAAGTGTTGGCCATTGCATTTGACCGTCAAGCAAAAATATTACATCCCTGAATTTGACCGTCAAGCAAAAATATTACGTCCAACAACTATGGACTTATAACATTTGAATTCATAATTTATGAATAGGCAAAGCAACTATGACTTTTAGGGATGAAACTGTTGCATCAACTGTTTCGCAAGTCGTTGCCTCCAGTTTGAATATGTTTCTGGTGGATCATCCAACTGCTAAACATTTCATAGCATACAATGAGTATTGTGTAGGGCAGAACAGAGTAGAAAACATAGCAAAGCTTAAGATGTATGTCGTTAAGGAAGGTATTCTTGATGTTGTTGACCATAAATTCTTGGAGCCAGGTTACTCGCTCATGGAGTGTGATACGGATTTCGGCATAATAGAGATACGTAAATCTAAACTTGAGTGTGTGTATGTTCCTGACAACCGGGCTAATGCAGTTTCTAAAGCAAGCAAGAGCGTAAAGGTTATAAAAATGACAAAAAGTGATTTTGTTTCAGTTGACGCAATGGCCTGCGTTGTTGATATCAGGCCTTATACCTGCAGGGACGAATCGAAGCACCCATTGAAGTGGTCCTCAATTCGCTGGATGCGCCATTTGTAATGCTGGTGAAGCCTACTTTTAATCCTGATTTTGAACTCCTGAAGATGATTTTCCAAATAAATCTGAAAGGAAGGCAACCAACCATTCAACTCGCCGGTCTGTACAAGGAGCCTCTTAAAATCAAGGAACCAAAATGGAAAAATATTCAGCAACTACTACCTCTCATTCCTCCCATTTATCAAGAAATCTGTAAGTCGCTTAAATTTGACAGAGGAGTTAGTAGAGGCACAGAACGTGGATCCACCCCTCGAAACGTCCCCTTAGAACAATTATACATGACTGTGCTTAAACTGACACACAATATTTTTTTTTTAGCGCAACGCAATCTGACTTTCAGTAATCACTACAAGAGAATGACCCTGACTAAATTAATCTATACGTTTCACAAATCACTTACCTCACAAAAATCTTCGTTACTCGAAATACTGCAATACAGCGAGAGCCACTACTGCCAGCTAAATAAAAGATTCAAACTACGGAAGGCACTAACTACTGATAGGCATAGTTAGCAAATGAAAGATTTTAATAGAGAACAAACAATGTATTTACCTTAATAGTCATAATATATATAGCAGTTCATGACATCCAGTCTTACAAATTTCAAAACTCCGCCATTTCTCTCCCCACACCCACTACTGCTGGCGGCTCACCACCAACTGCGCAACGCTACGCGCTGTTAACATCCAGCTGCCCAACACTACAATGGCAGATATTCCAACAACAATGCAAACCAGCCACAGACTGCACACAGCACATACAGGGCGCTACGTGGCGTTACCAATATAAAAACTTAAACAGCCTACTTACATAGCCCCTAAACAGCCTACTTACTTAGCCCCCATGCTCCCCACAAAAAATTTTACGAATTGTTTTGGGCAGTGGCCAATACAGATTTGAAAAAATTTTTCGTAATTACAATAACAAAGAAATCAAATGCTCACACTTATTGATACAATGTTGGTCAAAAGCTAAAATTTTCTCACAGTCCATAAAGACAGTCCTGATCGTTCATCACAGTAAAATAGCAGTGTTTTTCTCAATGTCTGAGCAGTAAAAGAAAATGCACACGGAAGTAGTGGATTTCCATGCAGTCTTGAAGAAGTAGTGTTGTCCTTCCAACGGAAAGACAGTGCTGACTCTTGACATGCAGACAGGTAATGAGCCACAACAGAGTAAACCCGCAGCAGAGTCAGTCGAAATTTTGAAGAGTATCGGTAGGTAGGTCATCACAGAGCAGACCCACTGTAGTGCTGGTAGAGATTACGGTATTGGTGGGCCACCAGAGGTGCAGACCCACTGTAGTCCTTGTAGAGATTATGGTACTGGTGAGTCAGCAAATGTGTACACCCACTGTAGTCCTTGTAGAAATAATGGTATTGGTGGGTCATCGAAGATGCAGACCCACTGTAGTCCTTGTAGAGATGGCCAGCAGCCATCTGTTGTGACTGTGCAGATGCACAATCACCATTGAAGAGTCTTGCGGATAATATAGCAAGTCCATAACCAACACTTGTGCACTCACAAAGTTTTTGGAATTGTCCTTAGAACCAGCAATGCTGTTATCCAGTCCCTTGCTGAATTATTAACACACGTGCAAACACTAACAGTCCCTACTTCCCACATATTGTCCATATACTATGACCAACAGAAACGTGTGCAGTGAAATGTAACTTACAAGTTAATAATATGATGAACTGGTATCAATTACAATTTTATAACATAAGAATACAATAACAACGGTACAAAATACATCATTAAAAACATAATAATACAGATAACATTTGTAGTAATAGGGGCTTTACAAAAGAATAGAAATAAACATATACATCAGTGTTACAGGAATTATGACATAAGTAAATACATAAAAGATCAGAATAATTATTGAAACATCAACTTCACACATAAGCATTAAAACAGAACAGAATTAATAATGTCTAACATCTTTACAAAGTAAATAACATATTATTAATGCAAATTATATTTGAGGATAACAGTATTCCTCATCATAGTGAATGTAGCTTAGCATTAGAAGAGAAAAAATTCTATGAAACAGTACACAGAGACAGGAAGAAAACAAATACACAAGGATACACAAACACATAGTGGGATAACACAAAAGGAAAGGACAGGGTTTGTTCGCAGTGTAACATTTGGTACTGCAGTCCAACCCAAAACTTCATTCCATAGATCTTTCGTCTTATTTCAACATCTGATTCCACCAAAAAAAATCCTATCCAAGCATGCTTTCTGTATTTATAAGTACACATGTTTCTTACCTCATTATTTATTTTCCATTATCTTACCTCATCATTTATTTCCAAGAAAATCCTATGTAAACTTGTTGTCCCTAAACCCTACTTTTTTGCTCATATCCTCCTTCAAAATACTTTTTTGGCCAAACCATTTTCTTATAGCTTCTCAATGCATTTCTTCCAATTCATCACAACTCGTTCTCTCATATAGCCTACCCCATCTTAAGCTAACTTAAATCTACTGAGCTCAGATGCTAAACTAAGGAACGAGGCAATGCAGCAGCACAAAACAATTAACACAAGCAGCAATGATAAAAAGTACAAATGGCAAAGCAAGCAGCATAAATTAGCAAAGCAAATGCAATATTACAACTAATATAAGGCAATGCGCAGCAAACAAGAAAAATAAATCAGTAGTAAAACGAGATTAACAGAGTAATACAAAGTGAAATTTAATAACACTATGCCTGGCAAACAGCAGCAGCAAATGCAATAACTTATATCTAATCATGAAAAAGCTCAAGCAGAAAAAATATTGCAGTAAAGATGGCCATGTCTAATACCTATGATCACATCTTAACACTAGAGTGATGCATCACTGTAACTTGCTCTAGCAGACAAGTTACCAAGTCACTGACAAAAATTATGTATGCAATTCCTGTGATGTGGAAATGTCTTTTTGTGCTCCCTCATTTTTTTTGGAGTACATCCATCATAAAGTTAATTTTTACTGGATCTGTAGGCATAAAATATTTATATTAGTACATCTATAAAATTTTATTTTAACCAATGCTGCAGTGCAGCTAGGAACTAGATATTAAACAAAATAGGCAAAGCAAGGCGTGAAACGTCATTCACTAGCCATATGGCATTTCATAATGCAGTAAACAATCTTTCAACTAGCAATACAATAGACATGAAATGTTTCTCATCATTTCATTTCAGTAAATATCATAAATTAAGAACTCTACAGTGTAATCATGTTTTCAAGTTTGAGGGTGTTGTATTTACGATGCTTTCTACAAAGCAATGTCAATAGCGAGGATAATGGCCTCCCTCTTTTTTTTTTGCCTCTGAAAAGGCACACACTAATGGCTTTTTCTCCAGGCGGCTGACACAGCTGGCCGCTCAAGACGCATTACGTCAAGGTCACTTGGCTTTCTTACCGAAATATTTACGACACCAGTTTGCACTACTGTGACAGTCTCATATAAAAATTTCACAGTTCGAGAATTTGTGTTGCAAATCTGTAGAAACAAAATCCTTTAACTATAACAGTGTCCAAAAAATATTTGTCGGCATTGTGATACATTCATACATTTAGATACATTTCATAACTCTTAAAGTACGATTCTTGGTTTCCAACATACTTTTTCACAAGTCAGAGTCCCTAACCACTACTCATTATTCCTTACCTTATTACACATATACATATTCGTCGACAACAATGTTCTCCTGGCCGGGAATGTAGACTATTGTGAAGTGGAATTCTTGCAGAAACAATGCCCAACGTTTTAACCTGTCATGATTTAATTTTGAAGACATAAGAAATTGTAATGCACGATGATCACTGTATACTTTTACGTGCTTACCAGAAAGAAAGAAACGGAATTTGTTAAATGCCCAAACGATAGCTAAAGCTTCTAATTCAGTAACGGAATAATTTTTTTCAGATTTTGTTAGCACTCGGCTAGCAAAAGCAATGGTTTTCTGAACAGTAGTGTCATTTTCTATGGCTTCTTGAAATAAATGGGCACCAAGACCGACTTTAGAAGAATCTGTGCTAAGGCAGAATTCTTGTGACAGGTCTGGATGAGCTAGTATTGGCGCGTTAAATAACGCTTCTTTCAAAGAATTGAATTCCAACTGTGCTTGTTGGTCCCAGTTCCAAATAGTATTTTTTCCAGTGAGAGAACAAAGTTTTGGTGTAACAAGAATTTGCATATTCTGAAAACGACGGTAAAAATTTACGAGACCTAGAAAACTGCGGACTTGTTTTTTTGTGGATGGAACTGGAATGCCTCTGATTGCTTCTAACTTTTCAGGATCCGGCTGAATGCCTTCAGAAGAAATAATATGTCCCAAAAACTTCACCTTTGTCCTACCAAATTCAGACTTTTCCACGTTAACTGTAATTCCAGATTCGGCAAAAATATGTAACACGCTGTTGAGGATGCGATTGTGTTGTTCCCATGAGGCTTCTGCTATCAGAATATCGTCCACATATAAGGTAATGTGACGTTTTAAGAACTCAGGTAATATGGAATTTAGCCCGCGAATGAGTGCTGCCGAAGAAATGTTCAAACTAAAAGGAAGTTTCCGAAACTGATAACAAACGCCGAAACAAAGGAAAGCTGTGTATTTTCTACATTCTGGATGAAGTTCGATCTGATAAAAGCTGGATCTGAGATCAATAGAAGACAACACTTTTACACCATTAAAATTTTGGAGAAGTTCTTCCAGCGTTTGCGGCCTGTCTGTTTCAGGAATGATGATAGTATGGATTTGTCTCGAATCTAAGACAAGCTTGATCGATCCATTTTTCTTCTCAGCAACATGTAATGGATTATTGTATGAGCTTACTTCAGGCTCAATAATGCCCTCGTCAAGCATAGATTGTATTTCTGTTCTAACACGGTCCCTATAATGTGCCGGAATTACGTATGGTCTAACACAAAATTTAGTATGCTCACGAACACGAAATTGGTATTGAAATCCCTTGATTGTTCCTGTTTCGTGAGTAAAAACTGTGGAATGTGCTTGTAAAATCTCAAAAAGGTCCTGCCTATCACTGTCACTACAATTGTGAATTGTTTGAATTTTATTCTGAATTAACTCATTAGTTTCAAATATGCCGTCGATATCATCCCTGTCAGTACTTGCACAGTGATTGTTAGTGTCTAGTTCCGTAGAAAATTCCGAACTGTTGTCTAACAGAAGGTAAAGCCGATTAATTTCCTCGTCATGGTTTGAGAGCCAATCTTCAAATTTCAAAGCTATTGACTTACCTTCTTTCTCTAAACTTATTTCAGCATCGTGAAAGTTTAAGATTGCTTTGTATTCATTCAAAAAGTCTACTCCCAATATAATTTCCGTCGACAATAATGGAACAATAAGAAAGTTCATAGAGAAGCTGTGGCTTTGACAAAAGGATTCTAAGTTGGTTTGTTGGCGTACATCTACACTTTTTCCAAAGATTGCACCTTGTAATTTAATCTCACGTAACGGAAGTGTGGGGCAATCGTTCGATTTGTTGCATTTGCTAAAGGCTGTTTCACTAATCACTGAAATGGGACTGCCAGAGTCAAGTACTGCCGTAAATTTTACGTCATTTACTGTAATGTGAATCACAGGATATGCAATGTTGTTATGTTTTACGTCGTGTTCCTGGAGTAAGATGTCCCTAATGTCTTCCATTTTTACGTAATTACTAGCTACGGCAGCTGCGTTGTCAGTTTCATAAGTACGTTTTGTGGCTGCCAGCGGTATGAGTCATTGCCTATTGAGTCTTTGTTGGCGCGCGTCGTTATTGGGATTTGGAGACCTAACTTCTACAAATTCACCTTGTCGAGAGGGCCCTGCTCTGTTTGAATCCCGCCAGTTCTGATGCAATTCAGGTCTGTCGTTACGATCATATCGTCTGTCGTCATGTCGGTAGATTCTATAGTTTCTTTCTTGTCGGTCACGTGGTGGAGAATTTCTCCCTGAATCGTAAATGCACGCTGGACCGTTGCATCTAAAGTTATTCTTTCTCCCTTGATAATAATTATTTTGGTTCCCATATTGTCTGTTTCTCTGATTGTCTCTGTGATAGTCATTACTGTGGAGAGGTGATCTTTCCCTGTAATTATTACTACTCTGCCAACGGTTGTCATACGGGTGGTGTCTGTTTTGGTCACGATTTACGTTGTAAGAATAGCCTTGCCGTGTATTATTTCTGCCATCGCGGAATTGTGACAGATGTGACCTGTAATTGTTGTGCTCCTGTTTTCGCGTTCCGCAATTGTCAGTGCCAATTTCCAGTTCTTGTAACAGTCCCTGAAAAGCTTCAATGTCGTCTTTGCAACGTCCTGCTAAAATAATATGTCGTAAATGTTCAGGCAATTTGATTAAGCAAATGCGGATGAGTTCTGAGGGGCTGTATGGGTTTGAAAGATACTGATTCTTATGCAACATGTCTTCAAAATATTTCATAAAACTGGAAAATTCAGATTGTTCGAAAAGTTTCATCATTATGATGCTATGTTTTACTCGGTCTTATGTAGCTTGAGACCAATATGCTGAGAGGAAGGCATGATAAAATTCTCCTTCACTGTGGCAATCGTGTATGACCGATTGCATTCTTACAGCTGGTTCATTCTCTAAATAGCCACCCATAAATTCTAACCTGTGCTCCAATGACCGGTTGGGAGGAAAACAATGAGAGAATTGATGAAGCCATGCTTGTGGATGAATGTCGTTGTCAGAATTCTTAAATGTTTTGAATTTACGTGTAGTAATGAACAGCTTATAGTCAAAATCATGGTGTCGGTGAGTCGCACATCGCTCACTGTTACTTCGTTTCGGCGGTTCCATCTCAAAATCCAATGCGCCTTGCCAATTTCTTTCATAATTTCCGAAGTGTCCTGTGTTATTATTTTGTGGTTGTTCCGTATTTCTATGTCCCTCTTCCCGTACTGGAGCGCGAGTGTCCTCTGAAATATGTAATTCTTGTATTACTTGTGCCAACTGATCTTGTACTTCCCGGATATCTCTTTTATACTGTGTATTGATTTGATTTTGATTTTGTTTGAATTTTGTAATTTGTTCATACTCTTCAGTGTCCGTGAAGGCTACAGGTCTTGTGTCATTCAGATCATCATCTACCTTTGTAGATAAGTTAGTGAACTGATCTGAAAGTTCGGCTACTTTATCCGTTAGTGAAATTATTTCCTCTGTGTGTTTTTCTGAACCAAGTTACAGAGTGTCCATTTGTGTTGAAATCGTATCTACTGTGTCTTTTAAGTTTTCCTGAGTTTTTGCAAGCTGCATAACCGAATCGGTAGATGCAGCTGAGTCAATTTTAGCTTGCAAGATGTCGTGATTTTCATGAACAATAGTTTGCAGTTCCTTTATGGCTGCTTCGTGATTCTGTAATGCATTTTCATGACGCGAAAAAATAGGTTGGAAATGCTCACAAATTTGTGTTTTTACGTCGTTACAGACTTTTTGACATTTCGATTCGATTTTGTGTGACTCAGTAGTTAAATCTTCACGTGTTTGTTCAAGCGTGGTGTGAAGATTTTGTTCCATTGCGTCTAACTTTTGAAGATTTTGTCCTATTTGTTTCTGATTTTGTTCAAGCGTTGTGTCTAACTTTTGAAGATTTTGTTCCATTGTGTCTAACTTTTAAAGATTTTGTTCCATTGTGTCTAACTTTTGTAGCCTTTGTCCCATTTGTTGCATTAACTGTAATAACAATGCACTGGTGTCTGAAACATGTTCTCCAGTGCTTTTCGGCAGTGAATTTGCACCGGCAACATTCACATTTTGACAAGCGGAAAATGTGTCTTGACTCATTTGAGAAAACGGTGAGAACCCAAAACCTGAGTCTACAGCATTTGCAATATTGTGTCCTGCCATTTCGGAATCCTGAGGTGAGCTGTTGCCGACCGATCGATCGATAATGCTTCCCTGTTCACTAATTGTTTCACTGTCTACACCATTATTTGCCGCCCGCTCCATTTCCCTATGCACAATTACCAAATTACTACTTTGAATGTCTGTTAATTCATTACATAGTGGTGCTGATAAGCTACGCTCGTCGTCACTATTATTTCTCAGTTTACTTTGGAGCCTAGTGTTACGTTTTTCACATGCCATTATTGTCACAATATTTCACACGATAACACAGAAAAGCACAATTTGAAGAGCAAAAATAAGAGAACACATTAACATAGCACTGAAAAAAAATCTAGTTAATTGCAAGCGCAGCTGCGAAATACTTGGTGCAAATTTACATGCGTGCCACACCTGTTTTACTGTACAACAACGAAATACTGCAACTACAAAGGAGATTCTCTCTACAATTATGCGTTAGCAATAAACAAAATCTACACTAATTACACTAACTACAAGAAAAAATCCTAAGATTCCAGTGAGGTATCCTCGGCTAAGGGTCGACATATGAAACGTCCCCTTAGAACAATTATACATGACTGTGCTTAAACTGACACACAATATTTTTTTTAGCGCAACGCAATCTGACTTTCAGTAATCCCTACAAGAGCATGGCCCTGACTAAATTAACCTATACGTTTCACAAATCACTTACCTCACAAAAATCTTCGTTACTCGAACTACTGCAATACAGCGAGCGCCACTACTACCAGCTAAATAAAAGATTCAAACTATGGAAGGCACTAACTACTGATAGGCATAGTTAGCAAATGAAAGATTTTAATAGAGAACAAACAATGCACTTCCTTAATAGTCATAATATATATAGCAGTTCATGACATCCAGTCTTACAAATTTCAAAACTCCGCCATTTCTCTTCCCACATCCACCACTGCTGGCGGCTCACCTCCAACTGCGCAACGCTACGCGCTGTTAACATCCAGCTGCCCAACACTACAATGGCAGATATTCCAACAACAATGCAAACCAGCCATAGACTGCACACAGCACATACAGAGCGCTACGTGGCGTTACCAATATAAAAACTTAAACAGCCTACTTACATAGCCCCTAAACAGCCTACTTACACCGTAGACGACATGCAATCGCAACACGGTTTCACAGATCTCCCAGGGGGATTCGTGTAGCAGTGTAATGGACAAGGATAGTGACTAAAGTACTGAAAATGGCTCCATAATGTAAACTGTTAGCCTAA
Source organism: Schistocerca piceifrons (assembly GCF_021461385.2). Taxonomy (NCBI): domain Eukaryota; kingdom Metazoa; phylum Arthropoda; class Insecta; order Orthoptera; family Acrididae; genus Schistocerca; species Schistocerca piceifrons. Next base: position 194,623,814 of record NC_060141.1, read on the forward strand.
TATTTCGTCATTTCATTTGTTTTACAAAGTAATGGCCTACTGAATCCATAAAACAATATGTGGTGCTCTTATACCACCATTCTTCTCAGTACTCTCGTGCACTTACATTACTAATATTTCTTACAATATTCTTGCATTATCTCATTTTGTTTGTTGATATTTTGACACAACACCGAAGAAGGCCTCCTTGACATTGATAATAAATGCATATTTTCCAAAACAGGATAGTGAATTTTTTATTGCATGTCAAAGTAAATGCATCTTCCCATGAATGATGCTAGTGTCACTTGTATCATCTTTTTTCTGAGCCCTTAATTTACTCCTAGAAAAAGCTATTTATTCTTCAGCTTTTGAACTGTACCCTATTTGTAAAAATGCCGTTATTGCTGTTATTATTTAATATCGTACCCTGGCAAGAAAAGTGATACAAGTCAAAAACCTGTAACTTCTAGTTTCTGCCACCAAAAAGTATGTGTGAAGTGCCCCTGCGTGCACGAGAAACGTCATGTGTCTAACTCGCAATTTGTTCACTTCAGAGCAGATGTGTCAATTTTGTTATAGGCTACTTAACGGTACGCCACATCAAGAACAGTGCCACTTCGCCGTTGCTACTGGCAGGTGTGACATTCACGAAGAGCAACACGTACTGAGTTGTGAAACTTCCCATTAGCTGAGTCACTCGTTAATATCATTAATTATTATCATATCAATGTTTATACAGAGTGTATCTTACACTCCCATGTCCTTCACACAAGCATGCATGTCTGAAGGTACAGATACTGTTTTAACGGTTACAGCTGTTGTAAATACTACGAAATTTCGTGCGCTGCAGGGTACAAGGAAAAAAAATGGACATTTCTGCTGTAAAGAAAGTTAATATTGAGTCCCTTTTCTCGGCGAAAAGTGTCCCTGCAGTGTATAAGCCATTTATGATTCTTCGTTTTCGTGAGCTGTGTTCCTTAATTGTACCTAATTGATGTTTCTTATTACAGTGTACTAATTTTCATAAATTACAGTTTTGTATTTTGAGATTTTCTAATACAAAAATTTCAACCTTTTTTCGTTTTTTACTTTAACTTAAGTATTAATTTTCCCTGATGGAGGTTCGAATGTCCTGTTGTATTACAGTAAGTAAAAACTACATATATTATTTGGCAAAAGTGTTACTCGAAAAGTCCTAAAAAATTTTTTTAAAAATCAAGAAAAGTGACCAAACTCAAGGAATTAATCAATAATTCCTGATAACACCTCACAATCGACGAAAACATGCCCATATTACTGTTGTGTAGGCTATAATGGAGTTTACTGGAAAAATTACTTACTTGAAATTTAAAGGTTGCTTATACTATTTCACTATACTTTATTTACACTATTTCAAAATAAGTTTTATAGAGTTGTTTAAGTCGATTTGTCTCAATAGCACATTTTTGAGTCGTGTCACTGTTCTTGCCGGGGTGCGGTATGGCCTACATAATACGATTCAACGTAATGAGTACAATGTTTATACAAACCTCAATGATTCTCCACACGCCCATTTAAGCCTGTTGTATTTTAGCCGCCGACGATCGGGCGTATCTTAACAGCTTCTGATATGCTTGAAGACTCACAACGACTGGTCATTTAAATGTTTCGCGACAGAGACACGTCGTGCCTTTACACGTAGAACATATCAGTCTTTTAGTGAGGCTGGATTTGATTATGATAAGCGAGCGTATCCGCTGGCAACAAGCGTACACCTGCGGGCAGATGACGTTGCACGTACAAATATTACACAATTTGCGTTGCACCGATCTAGAAATTGCTTATTTTCTTTCTTCGTTGAGTTTGTTTGTTTGTTACTCCTTCAAGTTGAAGCGGCTAGACGAACTTGGATGAATTTTGTAACGGAGATAGCTTATGCCCTGAATTGACGCAAAGGTTACGTTTTATTCCGAAAAAATCACTGTTTCCATGGGATGGTCATCGTGATTACCAGCCCCTTGGCATGTGAAGCGTGACTAAAATGTCACGCATAGAAGTTAAAACTATCAAACGAATGCATTAAGTTTAGCGTAGACGCTATTTGTTTCTTTAAGTAAACGACTGAGTTGTGAGCGATATGTATTCTTTCAGCTTCTCCCATCGTCTCAATTTTTTTTTTTTTTTTTTTCTTTTCTGCCACAAGTGTCTCGCGCCTCGATATCTCCAAGAGAGAACTTTTGTGATGATACATACGCTTGGATAGTTAGTTTCGCTATTAACATTTCTTTATAAATAATTATTTAACCGCGGGTAACACCGCGTGGCGCAGCTAGAATTTTATATATCTAAAAATAAAGACAGAACAAAATAATTATACAAACAGTTGATTATCAGGATGCAAATAATCGACTGGATTAATCGTTTCTTTTGAATAATCGGAGGCCAACTGAATGACTCTTACTCACAATCGCCCATTCCCACTGATCATGCTAACTGAGACGCTTACAGTGTAAACCCATCTGTACCGTCCGCCTCCGTAGCGTAGCGGTAGCGTTAGCGCATACCTCGCAGGGAGCACGGGTTCGATTCCTGGCAGGGGACTGGGTGTTGTGTGTCCTACATTATTATTTTCATCGTCATTGAATCGCAAGTAGTTGAATCACCTAAAAAGGACTTGAAATACGGCACCCGAACTACCCCGAATGGGGCCTCCCGGCCAACAATGCCATACGATCATTTCCCTTTGTACTCTGCTTGTTGCAACTGAAGCTTTATACTACTACGTAGTTAGGTGTAGCGTTCAGTTGCAACAATCGAGGTGCAGATATATTCGCATTATGAGCGCCTGTGCTGGTCTGGTAAGTAGTAACTTACCTTGTCCAGGGCTGGTAAACGCACATGCAACATAAGCGGCCTCTTGGTGTGAAATTTGCACAGTTTACCATAAGTAGCAGTGAAAACCGACACAGTAGAAGCGCAAACGATCCGGTGAAATCATGCCCGCTGAAGAGCCGTTTGTGAGATAGCAGTATTCATATTAACACAGTAAATTCCAGACAATAACACATTCAAAGCACACACTCAAATTCTGTACACTAACGTACAATATAATTTTCTTCCTTTTATTTGCCAATTACTTAGATAATTCATTTTTTACTATCTCAATAGGAAGGCGAATGTTCTGTAAACATACAAGTAGTTAACATCCCATGGTTGGGGTTCACAGTCACGTAAAATTTTATAAATGACATGTTAGTCGCCTTTGAATGTCGAAGTTATTCTTTTGCAGTATTGCAATTTCAGCCGTATGGGCTTTGTCAAGCACAGTTACACCGCTCGATACTGGCCACACGACCGAAATTGCAACAGTGCAAATAAGTAAGTCTTACAAAGGCGAGTACGTCATTTACGAAACAACAAACAGTGCCACTTGTTAGTAGCGTGCGGAACTATCTGCGTAAATGGTTTTCATTTGTCGGTCCGAATTATTTTTAATTTTTTGACATGCAGTTTTGGAAGGCGTACGTAATATGTTAACAGTACAGTGCGTGATATAAAATAAAACACACGTGCCAATATTCTTTATTAAAATTTGAAAGTGGGCTGCAACGAATAGGCCAAAGATATTATTTGTTGTTGAGAGGGAGACGAACAGTCGCACTCTGTTGCTGGCAGTGAGTAAGTGTTCTTTGGGTCCATCCGTGTACGCTTGTGGTGTCCAGAGGAAAACATTTATATACATATGTGTGGTGGTGGTATTGATAAGATTCTATCGCCATTGGTTATTCAACATAGAATCGTCACGAAGATGCCGTGAGAAAGAGGAAGGCGCCAGTTTGTCACTGAAATCATGATACCCACTTCAATTATTCGTCTACGAAGATAAGTCGATCAACAGAATTTGTTTCATGCAGTTAAGAAGAATTTCTTTCTGGACTTTTATTCTTTCAGTAATGAAAAGTAATTTAAGCGTTTTTTTTATCCATCATCATAACACGAGATTAGTTGTTCCACCGAAAAGTAAAGAAAAACTTGCTTCAGTAATGTTATTTGACACTAAAGTTTATTTTATTTCTCGTCACGAACTCTTACTGATAATGGTTTATACTCATAAGTCACGTAACGGAATACTGCTATCTGCGAAATATATTTCAGATTATTTACAGTGTTTTCTTTATGCATGTTTAATAATGTTAGTTCGTGTGTGCGTGTGTGTGTGTGTGTGTGTGTGTGTGTGTGTGTGTGTGTGTGTGTGTGTGTGTGTGTGTGTGTGTGTGAAAGCATTACTATTGAGAAGTAAATTTCTTGTTACTTAAATGCAGTACTGGAGCATACTACATCATTGATCATACCTACATCAACCTCACAATCATTGTCATAAAGAAAATTATTTCTTTTGTTCCAATATCGACTTCAAAATTGTGTACAGGGAAGTAAAGCACTCTGTCTATGTATGCCTATAAGATTTTTGTTGTTGCACGATTCTGGACGTCTAATAAGCCCACGCTCATTACTGATTTCAGTATAAAATGTTTCTCCTAGTTACTTAGATGTATTTGAAAGATAAACTTTTCAACGAAGTCCCCAACCGGTTGTGTTCAAATTTCAACCAAAGTCTATCTTAATAAGAAATACGTTAGCATCTCAGCACGTTTCAAGTTAGTTTTTGTTTGTAGTGTCTTCGTCACATGATTTTAGTAATGGATATTTCCATTTCGTATTACACATAAATTTCATTTTCCGTTTCGAGTTGCGTACATAAAAATTTTGTCTATTTTTATCAATATTTTCAACAACTTACATAGCGAGCTTTCCGAAATTTAATCACTAACTGTTGAGTTACACACAACTCACGCAGCTGAACAATATCTCACGTCGTTGTAAAACTAGAGGATATTTTTCTATATCTGTCTCACGTTTCCCGAGAGACAGTGGAATAATTTATAACTTATAGAGCTCAAAAGTTCCATTATAAAACTAAAAATTAACAGAAATTTTATACGCTCATTCTTCCCAATCGGTTTAATAGCTACCACATGTTTATTGAAACTAGAACAGTGTAGTAGGTCTATTTCTTTCTGCTATCACTAAATGCTTTTAAAGACGCCAGAAATTACTGTAGGCCTAAATGGAAATTTTTGCTGCTTTTAATATTTAGCACTCGAATAAGGTTCAGAAATTTATTTCTGTTTTATACTTCTTATCTTAAAAGAAAATATAGCACCTCATTTCCAAGACCACTGGATTTCGAATTATTTTTTAAGGTCTTCCTAAGAGCCCACGGAAGTAGAAATCAGAGGTAGGGGGGGGGGGGGGGAGGTGGTGTCTGCCTGATGTTATGTCGCCTGTGTAGGAAAAGTGTCGTCTAAGCGAACCTGACTTTGAAGAGTTGCAGTATAACGTATTCAAGTGTGTGTTGATGTGCGTAAAAAGCTAGCTTGATTTTGTACTTTGATTTCCTATTATTTTACTATCCCCCTTTTTCTTTGTTCTTCCAGTTTTTCCTCTTGGACGCAACTTAAACGAGTTGACGGCTTTAGGAAGCCATATAAAGAAGACAGATCCGCAGTTCAAGATGACTCTTGAGTTTCGATAACGTGCATGTACCAACAAAGTATAAACCAAATGTCATTAATGTATATGCCTTCTCTACGCCAGGCCGAGATTATCTTTCATCACGTTCGAAAGAATCATTGCATTACTTAATGTTGATAATTAATTTTCTCAAATGAATCTAACATGGAAAATACCATACTTACCAGAAATCATCCGTAGTACCAACAGAGCTACCACATCGCATCAGTATTCGTGGCGGGCACCAATTTGCACCTACATCGCCATTACGCTGAATCTGACCAAGAACTCGATCTGTGAACACTTTAAGTATATGATTTGAATACTCTACCAGCGAAGGCTGAAAAGTGTAGCAAAACAGTAAGGAAGTACCTTCCGCAGAAGCTTTAGTGTTTAGAAGTTCTGTGTGAACCTAAATGTCGTGGGTTACTTCCAGTGAGGTAGTACAACAGATATAAATTAAAGTGCGTAACGGAAAACTTGACCTTAGCAGAAAATATACTCTGTTGAGAGTAAATAGGTTTCTGGAATGATTCTCTTTTTTACGGAGGGAGTTTGTACAGGTCATTTGTCTACAGTAGATTCTGACGTAGTCACCACAATAGGTAGTGTTTTATTGCAACACAGTTGCATCAATCATCTACATACAATTTTTAATTCCACTTAATTCCTAAAATTTCTTAACGGTTGTATTGATTGGTTTACAATACAACATATTTTGCTAACTGCATGAACAGATAGATAGAACAAAAGTTCAAAATTAGTCATTCACTTTATATTAGTTAGGAATGTGTGTGTGAGAGAGAGAAACGTAATGAGCAGTATACGCATTACCTAGCTAGATAATAAGTCGATTTACATAAATGACAAATAAACTAACAATATACATGCTGCATGATCCTACATGAGCCACTAAATCGCTTATGTTAACACACAAATTAAAATTTACGAGTTAGTTTTATCCTGTAGGTACTCACCGATAAATCCCTTTTCTGCACACGGGATGAGAATAAGTAGTATATTTTATTGTCATTTGTCATCACTGACAGGACAGATGTGGAAAAGGTTATTTAAGTACCGCTTGGCGTTATCAATATCAAAGTTTGTTGGTTTAAAGTGTCGCAACCAAATAGCAGGTGATTCACATCCTTGACAAAGCGATATCTCGCCAGAATGGACGTGGTGTGGATTATTTCTGAAGCAGGCATGATTGAAATTGAGCCGTGCAGTAGTGGATACATACTTTCTGCGACAACTCTTCACCTACCAAGATCTACTTGTTGTGGCTGAGATATACTGGCATAATGCCAACTTGTTCTTTACGAGGATTCTACCCCATCTTTAATCCATTCGTTTCTCGTTAGTCGCTTATATTTTGTGCTGAAAGTCTTTTTCAAGTATATAAAGATAATTTCTTCGCCATCGTATATTGTCTGTTTCCCCTACTATCTGCAATTTCGTTTCTCTTTATACCACAGAGGCCTTTGACCCAGTACATTTTTACGTGCCGCTTATTGTTTCGGATGTCTCTCAAGTAGTACGGTGTACTGTGAGGTGACTCATTTTGTGGCTGCGCTGTTCTCTAGCAAGGCGAGTGCTGATTATGAATATCGTAGAACGATGTTCTTGCTATAGGTGGGATCTCTAACTGAAAGTGCATCTTGGAGGATGGCGACTAGTTCAACTGTAATGTCGATGTACGTGGCGAGTTTAAACTTTTTCCATCTTTCCCTATGCTCCTCCAATATACACTGTTTCTGCCATTCTCATTCTTGGATCCATCTGTATATATAATTTTCACACTAAGGAACCCAGATAAAAGTTCTTGTATGTCAGATGTATTTGTGTTTCCGCTTGTTTTGACAGGGTCAGTGACAAATCTGGTTCGTAGATCCAGCGGATCGCATGTTGTTCTTAAACTACAATTTTAGGATGTGGCATGTTCTTCATAACAGAGAATCCTTCCTCCAATATCAAAGTGAGTGAGCGTATAATTCTTCCATCAGTTTGCCCTGAAAAAGATGCGCACCTTTCATAATGAATTTTTGACTCAAGTATTTCCTTCTGAAATGTAATGAAAGTTTGTTCTCTTCGACGAGAAGGGCGTTAGGTGATGTAGTTGGTAGGACAGGAATTCAAGTTCTAGTAGCTTTGTATTGGCTCTTAATTGTTTTAACTGACTATCTTCCCTTATGTGGTACACTGAGATACCACACAAGAAGAGTTTGGGACAGTTGATACCCTGCCGGCCAGTGTGGCCGAGCTGTTCTAGGGGCTTCAGTCTGGAACCGCGCGACCGCTGCGGTCGCAGGTTCGAATCCTGCCTTGGGCATGGATGTGTGTGATGTCCTTACGTTAGTTAGGTTTAAGTAGTTCTACGTTCTAGGGGACTGATGACCTCAGATGTTGAGTCCCATAGTGCTCAGAGCCTTTTGAACCATTTGGTACCCGAAGTACTGTGGACGTCCGTCCGTAGCAGGAACATTGCTGAACGCAAACCGATCCCTCTGCCCGCGGGAATCATACCCCTTGGAGCGGCAGCGCCACCTGGAAGGGAGAGATGCGCGCTTAAGAAACCGCGCACCAACAGAAGTAGGGAGTTAAAAGTTGTAAGCCATTCCGAGTCTTGCTAGGGAGTTACTGCAGAGCGTTCGTCTTGTCTTAAAGTGGTCATATGAGCTAGAAACAGTGATCGACAGACAGTGGTTAGTCTTCAGCAGAAACAGAACAGCGAATGGAATTGTCGCGTACGGACAGAGACCGCCTGCCTAGAGATTTAACTGAGTACCGTTAGTTTGGAACTATTCTTCGAGTAGTACATCAAGACAGCAGATTGGTTTTCTTGCGACTTTATTTCAGAGAAAATTAGTTAATCTGTGTTCATGGAACTGTAGTCAGTGCTGGACAGATAGACGAAACCTGCATTCTACAATTGCTGCAACCATTGTTGCCACAGTAGAATAATGTATTTTACGATTCAATACTCTCTGCTACTTTAATTGTGTGTGTGTGCTGCCCTAGAACCCACACATCCGTCCTACCAGGACATCTTACTAATCTTTTGCAGTGACAGTGAGATTTTTGTCGAATTAGACGCCCCAAGTGCACAATACGGTGACTCAAAACAAATGTATGCACAACCTAAGAGTGGGTGTAGCAACGCACAATTAAAGTTCAGGCACTTATTTTGAGGAGCTCTTCGTTTAATTTATGAAATAAATTCCTCTGATTCAGTCACTTTGTACGAATATTTAATTAGCGCGACGTGTTTCGGCAGCATGCTGCGCCCATCATGTGTATTATGGTTACCTATACATTACATTAATCTGAAGTTTGAGTGGGTACATTTGCTGTGTGTGCCAGTGAGCTTATGTATCGAACTGGCACACACAGCAGGTCAACCTAATCACACGCCAGATTAACATAGTGTACAGGTAACTACAATACACCTGAAGGCTGCATGTTGCCGAGACGCGCAGTGAGGATTAGATATTAGTAAAAAGTGGCCGAAACAGTAGAAATTACTTCATAAATTTACAATTCAGTCACATTGCATACGAAATGGCTACACTTAAGCCTCCTTGTAATATGTCATCGATCGTATCAGGTTAACCATTGTCGTGCATCTAATGACTATGTGCCTAATATGTTACGCCCAGCTTAGTCTAGCGTCACTATGTGTTTCTTTATTCGAAAATTCATTTAATATTTCGCAGTGAGATTCCCTTCCTTTACGAGGTAGGGTGTACATCATTGGGTAATAAATAGTGTTTGGCTCTGGCGCTGTATTTATTACAGACGATAGTGCTCTGTTTAATTCTGCAATTGAAAATTCGGGTTTCATAGAGTCCAACTGTTACTAGACTCCGAAGTTTCAGGAAAAGGGCTAGATGTGACAGTTCTCCTTGCACTGTTAATAAACAAACCACGCAACTTATTATCGTCTTTTGGTGAATGCCATTTACTCGTACTGCACACTTTAAATAATTACCAACTAAAGCACATTGCAAACTGTGCTCAAAGCGAGAGGCTCAGTTCTTATACTTGACAGCAAAACTGACGCATTTCTCACGTCCCGCATTTGTTCATGACAGCCCTCCCCCAGAAACATGCTGGACGCGTTGTCCGTGTTTTGTCAACAAACACCAGCTGTTCATTTTAAATTCTGAGCTCCCGCCCCATGTATATCAGCCACAGAACCCCTGATGTAACTGTCTTGCTGACAAACAGATGTCATACGTTGCTGCTCCTGTTATTCCTTCGCTTTGAGTTCAAACAGGGCAATGACCGCGGAAACAACGCGTCAACTTCTCCCCTGCGACTGTACTGAGAACATATATCTACTTTGCCGTTTTCCCTCAGATTGGTTATTATTATTATTATTATTGTTTTCATTATTGTTATTGCAACTGTATGTATTACTGTTATTTCGGTACCTCCAGAAATGTACGTATTTCGGTATCTGAAGAAACCTACGTCTATTTTACGTGCTCCTAAGTCACCGGACGATACACGACTGAGGATATTGTTTCATTGGGGCATGGTACACGATAAGAAAAATTGTCCGTAACCTCTGTATAACCTTTCTTTCTTACGTATTGCCCTGTAGATAATTATGCGCGATTTATGTTGTAGTAAGTAATCTGTTTATTAAAACGTATTGCGACGTAGGTTCCTCTCTCTCTCTCTCTCTCTCTCTCTCTCTCTCTCTGTATCACCGCACACCTAGAAATTGGCCCGGAGTAACGAAAGGTACGAAAAAAGTTATCGAATGAAGAGTTTGTAAGCGATCTTTTCGAGGGTGAAATACACGTAGGTAGAAATCTTTTCATTAGTCTGTTTGCTATCTGCCTTCCTTAACAGCGGGAGTTATCTGGGTGTTCCACTTTAAATCGTTCTAAACAGGAATACTGTAATTTTGTTACTTTTCAGTAAAGTTGCTTACACCTAATGTTGAATTTTTGTAAAATATCGCTGGATAAAAACTCATACGCTGTCAAATAACTATGAATGAAGAGGATTAGTATCCAGTCGCTAATTTCAACACCTTCAGGAAAATAAAGATATGAAGCGCACATTCTGTTGTCATTCTTGTGATCTTATGATGGGATACAAAATGGAATACACATAACACACAAAGTGTCTCTAAGGCACTCAGCCAGCATTCAGCACATCAAAAATTAAAACTATTACCAGATGTGTAAACTGCGCACAGTAAAAGATATTCCTTTTTTCTTTCTTTCATCTCCTATAGTTTATAATATTCATTCCCTTCACTACATGGGGAGCGAGATCCGCTGCAGAGTGTCGTTAATTTTGACCTAAACACAAATAAGGAAAGCCCCAGCGGGAATAATGAGGACTGGTTTCAAATTTCAGCATTCCTTACAATAAATGAATGCATTCTTCGCGTAACGCAGATTTAGAATTATTTTCCTTTCAACACTGCGACGATAATTTCATATCCAATACATTATAAGACAAACGGACGTCATCTGGGATGAAAAGTGATATTAATGAGTACTAAAATGAATGTATTGTGAATTTGGACAGTAATACGCGCTTTTATGTTTCCGAATAATATAACTGAACGCAGTATATTACTTATTGTAGTTTCAAAAGCATTTGCGAGTATTTGTCAGTGTCGTAGTAAGAGAAGGTAAGACTTAAGTTGTGACAGGTGTCTCCTTACGGGGTCATCATATCTGCCACATCATTGTCCTTGTCAATATGTCAGTGTGATTTGTATGCATACAACACACGTGTAGTTATTTTCTTTATCCATGTTTCAGTTCCCATTAGAAAACATAAGTTGAGTGAATATGGAGACGAGCCGTGGCTAGCACACGGCAAATGTTGCTTTTACAATTACAATCACTCCTCTCAACGAAGCGAGAAGTAAAGCACTAATTCCAACGTATATCCTCGTGCACGCGTTAGGTCTGTTGCACACAGGCGGATGTTTCGTATTCTGTGCGTGGCTGGTGGATCCTCTAGATTGTCGCGAGCGGATGCGCGTGGTTCTCTGGAATCCAGCGAATGTAGTTTTGTGCACCGTGCTCTATAATCTGTGCTCTAGCGCATCATTCTGTCTGATCCGATGTACAGAGAAGAGCTCTCTGCAGTTAGGTCACTTCAGCCGATATGACGTCCCTCCTCGATATCGCCTCTTGTGCCAACCTTCTCATCTCAGAGTAGCATCTGCAACTTATGTTCTCAAATATTTGCTAGATGTGTTCCAGTCTCCATCTTCCTCTACAGTTTTTGCCCTCTACATTGACAAATTCCGTGATGTCTTAACAGATATCCTACTACTATATCCTTCTTCTTGTTAGTACATTCCATGTATTCCTTCCCTCGCCGATTCTCCGTGGAAACCTCCGCATTCGTTACCTTATCAGTCCACCTAGTTTTCAACATTGTTCTGCAGCACCAGGTCTCAAATGCTTCGTTCTCTTCTTTTCTGGTTTTCCCACAGCCTATGTTTCACAACCACACAATGCTGTGCTCCCAAGGTACATTCTCAGAAATTTCTTCCTCAAATTAAGGCCTATCTATGATACTAGTAGACTTCTCTTGGTCAGGAATGCCCTTTTTATCAGTGCTAGTCTGATTTTTATGTCCTAATTGCTCCGTCCGTCATTGGTTACTTTGCTTCGTGATCCCCAATTCTGATGTTGAGTTTGTCGCTGTTCTCTTTCCTACTACTTCTCATTGCTTTCGTCTTACTTCGGTTTACTCTTTCTGTATTCTGTACTCGTTAGACCGTTCATTCCATTCAGCGATCCTGTAATTTTTCTTCACTTCCACTGAGGATAAAATGGCATCAGTGATTTGTATCATTGATATCCTTTCACGTTGACTTTTAATTCCACTCTTGAATTTTTCCGTCATTCTTCTTCGATGTATAGATTGAACAGAAGAGGCGAAATACTTCATCCCTTTGCTACACTCTTTTCAATCCTAGCACTTCGTTCTTGGTCTTCAAGTCCTCTTGTTTCCCCTTCATTCTTCTACATATTGTACATTACCCGCTTTCCCCTATACCTTTTCCATCTTTTTCTCTGACTTTCGAACATCTTACAAATTTTACAGTGTCGAACATTTTTTCCAGGTCGACACATCCTCTGAACGTGTTTTGCCTTTTCTTCAATTTTGCTTCCATTATCAATCACAACGTCAGGTCTACCTCTCTGGTGCCTTTACCTTTCCTAAAGCCAAACTAATCAACCTTTAACATACCCTCAAATTTCTTCTCCATTCTTCTGTAAATTATTCTTGTCAGCAACTTGGACGTATGAACTGTTAAGCTGATTGTGCGATAATGGTCACACTCGTTGGCGTTTGCTATGTTCGGAATTGTGTGGAGAATGCATTTTCGGAAGTCTTATGGTAATCGCGAGTCTCATACATTCCGTATACCAACTTGAATAATAGTTTTGCTGACACTTTTCCCAACGAATTTTAGAAATTCCGGTGAAGTGTTATCCACATTTTCTGCCGTATTTGATCTTACATCGTCCAAAGGTCTTTTAAATTTTGATTCTAATGCTGGATACCCTGTCTCTTCCCTGTAGACTCTTGCCTCTTCTACATTGTCATCAGACAAGTTCTCCCCCTCATAGAGAACTTCACTGTACTCTTCCGACCTCTCCGCTCTCTCCTCTGCTTTTTTACTGTGGAATTCTCATAGCATTCTTAATATTAACACCCTTGTTTTTAATTTCACCGAAGGTTGTTCCGTCCTTTCTATATCCTGAGACAATCCTTGCAATACTTATTTCTTTTTCGATTTCTTCAAATTCTTCATGCTGCCCTTTCATCTTAGCTTCCCTGCACTTCCTATGTATTTCATTCCTAAGTGACTTCTATTTCTGTATTTTTGAATTTCCCTGAACGTTTTTGTACTTCCTTGTTTCGTCGATCGAATTAAGTATTTCATGTAGTATACATGGTTTCTTCGCACTTATCTTCCTTGCACCTACGTTTTTCTTTCCATATTCTGTAATTGACCTTTCACAGACGTTCATTCCTCGTGAACTGAACTGAACTGACTGCTGACCTATTCATTATCGCAATATCTACGGAAACAGAGAAATTCAAGCGTACCTCTTCATTCGCTAACAGTTTCGTATCCCCCTTCTTAGCGCATTGATTTTTCCTGACTAGCCACTTCAGCCTACTCTGCATTAGTACTAAACTGTGATCTGAGCCTACATCTGCTCCTGGGTGTGCCTTACAATCCAATATGTGCATTTCGGAATTCGTGCCTGAGCATGATGTAATGCAACTGGAATCTTCCCATATCTCCTGACCTTTTTCAGGTACACCTCCTTCTCTTGAGAGTCTTGAACATAGTATTCGCTATTACTAGCTGAAATTTATTGCTGAACTCAGTATTTCTCCTCTCTCACTCCTACTGCCAAAACAATATTCTTCCGTAACGCTTTCTTCTACTCCTTCCCCCACAACCGCATTCGAAATCCCAATGATTATTAGATTTTCATCTCCCTTTACTTACGAATTACCCGTTCAATATCCTCACATACTTTCTCTATCTCTTGATCTTCTGCTTGCGAGGTCAGCATGTGTATTGAACTATTGTTGTCTGTCTGACGAGAACTCTACCCTATCTTCCTATTCGTAAAGAGCCATACTCCCGTTGTACCATTTTCTGGAGCTGTTGATATTACCCTATACTCTTCTGGCCAGAAATCCTTGTCTTCTTTCCATTTAACTTCACTATATCTAGATTGGCCCTGTGCATTTTCCTTTTCAGACTTTCTAGCTTCCCTACCATGTTGAAACTTTTGACTGTCAACATCCTGACTCGTGGCGTGTTTTTGTTAGTTATTCAGTATTTTTCCTATAGTCACCTATCCTTGGCAGTCCTCTCCCGGTACGTTATGTGACTTTAATGCAGTGATTTCCTTTGCCTTCTGCATCCTCACGAAGTTGATCACTGCTGATTCTTCCGGATTTTAGGGGCAGTCTCCAAGCCCGAGGGCAAGACAGTACCGTGAACCTCTGTCCGCTCCGCCCTCTTTGACAAGGCTGTAGACAGAAGCCGGCCGCGGTGGTCTCGCAGTTCTAGGCGCGCAGTCCGGAACCGTGCGACTGCTACGGTCGCAGGTTCGAATCCTGCCTCGGGCATGGATGTGTGTGATGTCCTTAGGTTAGTTAGGTTTAAGTAGTTCTAAGTTCTAGGGGACTGATGACCACAGCAGTTGAGTCCCATAGTGCTCAGAGCCATTTGAACCATTTTTTGTAGACAGAACGAAGTTGAGTTCTTATGCTGCAAGTCTTTGGCCACCATTGCATTCTATCGTGGCATAAAGATGTACGAAAGGAGTGTTCGTCACACTTCAGTGCGATCTGCGTAACGACGAAGACAAATTCTACACATTTTTTCACATTATACATTTTTTCATATTATACACCCATCAGTCAGAAGATTATGACCACCGTCATACGAGGGCTGTTCAATAAAGAATGATAATAATTTTTTGTGGTCATAATTTCTCGCGCTAAAATTTAATCTTATGATATTCTGTTAGCTTAATGTGCAACAAACGCGCCGTAGTAGTTTCATTGTTGGGACTCCTGATTCCCGCCTGTGAGAAGCAGGCAAGGTCAGACATGTTCAGTATCGCCCACCGCTGCAATGGAGGTAACACGCGGTGAACAATATCCGGCTTTGAAATTGTGCTTTCGTCTCAACAAATCTTTAGATGAGGCCTATACAATGTTATAGGAGGCCTATGGAGGGTCTGTTCTTCCCTACAGCACAGCTCGAAGGTGGTTTAAAATGTTTAAAGAGGGCAGACAATCCGTTTCAAAGGAAGGTGAACCCGATGCTCCAGTTACGGAAGAAAACATCAACACTGCTGCTCTCATTGTGAGAGAGGATCGACGAATTATCTTAAGATCACTTTCTGAAATACTGAATATTTCATTGGATGCCACCCACACGTTGGTGACAGAAAAATTACACATGACACGTGTTTGAGCGAGATGGGTTCCAAGGCTGTTGATTCCCGAACAAAAGAACATTCGCGTGCAGATCTGCATGCAGTTAAAGTTGATGTTAGACGAAGATCCGGAGCTTCTTTCAAATGTAATCACTACTGATGAAACTTGGCTACGTCATTTTGGTCCTGAGAGCAAACAGCAAAGCTCAGTCTGGAAATCTCCTTCATCACCAACCCCCCCAAAAAAGCAAAAGTGGTTGCTTCTGCTGGGAAAGTTATGGTCATCTCATTCTTTGATATTCATGGAGTGGTTTACCAGCATGTTGTACCTGCACATACATCAGTAACTGGAAAATACTACAGGGATGTCCTGAAGATGGATTGTAGAAACATTTGCAAAAAGTAGAAGGGTTCGACGTTCTATTAAAAAGCAGTTGCGCCCACGTTACACTAGGAAATGAGAGTTCGCTAAAGCCAGATGTTAACAGCGAGATTTTCCGTGAAAATTCTAATTTTTTTCCGAAAATAAGGTCTTCAGGAGGTGGAGGTAATGTATGTGTGCAGTAGACAAGTATATGTAAAATTAGGTAGAAACTGAGTCTGCATACCAAAATGTTTGGGTACAATCACTAGACACGAATTTAATAACACTTACTGCAGATCACATCCATCCACAAGAAAGGGTGTAGAACTGATACAAAAAACAACCGTCCTATAGAACTCATTTTTATCTGTACAGGAATACTGGAAAATTCTAGACTACATTCTGAGCTCAGACATTAGCATCTACGTGGAAAAAATAATCGTCTCCTTGGGCAACGGAATGGGAACGAGAAGCACTGATCATGTGAAGTTCCACTCGCCCTCTTCGTACGTAACATTCTTAGCCACATGTATTCAGGAAACTAAATTGATTAGGTATTCATGGACTACCGAACATCTTTCGATTCAGTACTACATCGATGCCTTGTAAATAAATTAAGTTTCCATGAGATATCTAATCAGGTTTGCGCCAGGATCAAAAACTTTCTGGCAAGCAGGGCACAGAACGTTATTCAGAATGTAGAATGAGCCGTAGACACTGAAGTAAAGTCTGGTTGTTCCAGGGCACTTTAGTAGCACCGCTGTTATCCATGTTATACACTACTGGCCATTAAAATTGCTACACCACAAAGATGACGTGCTACAGACGCGAAATTTAACCGACAGGTAGAAGACGCTGTGATACGCAAATGATTAGCTTTTCAGAGCATTTACACAAGGCTGGCGCCGGTGGCGACACCTACAACGTGCTGAAATGAGGAAGGTTTCCAACCGATTTCTCATACACAAACAGCAGTTGACCGGCGTTGTCTGGTGAAAAGTTGTTGTGATGTCTCTTGTAAGGAGGAGAAATGCGTACCATCACGTTTCCGACTTTGATACAGGTCGGATTGTAGCCTATCGCGATTGCGGTTTATCGTATCGCGACATTGCTGCCCGTGTTGGTCGAGATCCAATGACTGAATCGCGTTGGTCGAGATCCAATGACTGTTAGCAGAATATGGAATCGGTGGGTTCAGAAGGGTAACACGGAAGGCCGTGCTGGATCCCAATGGCCTCGTATCACTAGCAGTCGAGATGACAGGCATCTTATCCGCATGGCTGTAACGGATCGTGCAGCCACGTCTCGATCCCTGAGTCAACAGATGGGGACGTTTGCAACACAACAACCATCTGCACGAACAGTTCGGCGACGTTTGCAGCAGCATGGACTATCAGCTCGGAGATCATGGCTGCGTTTACCCTTGACGCTGCATCACAGATAGGAGTGCCTGCGATGGTGTACTCAACGACGAACCTGGGTACACGAATGGTAAAACGTCATTTTTTCGGATGAATCCAGGTTCTGTTTACAGCATCACGATGGTCGCATCTGTGTTTGGCGACATCGCGGTGAACGCACATTGGAAGCGTGTATTCGTCATCGCCATACTAGCGTATTACCCGGCGTGATGGTATGGGGTGCCATTGATTACACGTCTCGGTCGCCTCTTGTTCGCATTGACGGCACTTTGAACAGTGGACGTTACATTTCAGATGTGTTACGACCCGTGGCTCTATCCTTCATTCGATCCCTGCGAAAACCTACATTTCAGCAGGACAATGCACGACCGCATACCGCATATTGCAGGTCCTGTACGGGCCTTTCTGGATACAGAAAATGTTCGACTGCTGCCCTCGCCAGCACATTCTCCAGATCTCTCACCAACTGAAAACGTCTGGTCAATGGTGGCCGAGCAACTGGCTCGTCACAATACGCCAGTCACTACTCTTGATGAACTGTGGTATCGTGTTGAAGCTGCATGGGCAGCTGTACCTGTACACGCCATCCAAGCTCTGTTTGACTCAATGCCCAGGACCGAGCGAGGTGGCGCAGTGGTTAGCACACTGGACTCGCATTCGGGAGGACGACGGTTCAATTCCGTCTCCGGCCATCCTGATGTAGGTTTTCCGTGATTTCCCTAAATCCTTTCAGGCAAATGCCGGGATGGTTCCTTTCAAAGGGCACGGCCGATTTCCTTCCCCGTCCTTCCCTAACCCGAGCTTGCGCTGCGTCTCTAATGACCTCGTTGTCGACGGGATGTTAAACACTAATCTCCTCCTCAATGCCCAGGCGTATCAAGGCTGTTATTACGCCCAGAGATGGTTGTTCTGGGTACTGATTTCTCAGGATCTATGCACCCAAATTGCGTGAAAATGTAATCACATGTCAGTTCTAGTATAATATATTTGTGCAATGAATACCCGTTTATCTTCTGCGTTTCTTCTTGGTGTAGCAATATTAATGGCCAGTAGTGTATATTAACGACCTAGCGGGCAGTATTTGTTGTAATGTGAAGCTTCTCGCAAATAATGCAGTTATCCACCAGGAAACTAAGTCTGCGAAAATTTCAGTAATGGGCGGTCAGATCTTGACAAAATATCTGTCCAGCGCAGAAAGTGACATCTAGCTCTTAATAAAGAGAAATGGAAAGACCTACACTTCACGAAATGTAAACGTGAAATGTTTTGAGTAAAGGATCAGTTAGTTAAAACTAGAGTCGTACAAATAATTGAAATATTTGAAAGTAACAACATGTAGAGATACGAAATGGAACGATCACATACACTATTTGATCACAAGTATCTGGACATCTCTATGTAATGCGGTATTGACCACTAGATGTCACGAGAGGCAGACCCGCGAGCATAAAGGGAGACGTTGTCAGAAGGTCTGTCAGTAGATCTCAGTAATTTCGAACGTAGACTAGTCACCTGAAAAACAGATTCGCCAGACACACTACAGCCCTTCGAAAGCTGTCGAGTTCGACTATTGGTGATGCGATTGTGAGGCGTAAATAAGTAAGAATAACCGCAGCTAAACTAAAACCAGGCTGACATCAAGTACTGACGGACACTGACCTCGAAGTGTACACCATGTGTTGCAGATCGCTGGTCTGATCGTGACGTTCTGGGGCTCGGCAGTGGAGAGTACTATCTGCCTGCACACTTACGTGCTCAACGCGCAAACGATACCCAGACTGTTGTAAGCCTTCTATTTCTTTAACCCAGCAAATTTCTAATCACAGTAACTGTAAAAGCTCCGTGGTCTCAGGCAATACAGTTATGCAGAAGAAGTCATCAAAATTGTTATTTAATGAGGGTCGCCTGATCTGAACTGTTGTAGGACAATAAAAAGAAGGGTGAAACAAATCAGTTCTTTTAAACACTAGATACAGTGTAGCTAAATTACTTCACAGTTCGCAGATTGGGACAAAAATGACTGCTTACTTGAAGATTAATGAAAGAGCAAGTGCCTCCGAAAAATATAACAAATTATACATCATTATGGAATGTATGTTGATGTGCTCAGAAACGTTTGATGATTGCTTAAGTGAAGCTCACTTAGGACAAAAATGGCTCAAATGGCTCTAAGCACTATGAGACTTAACATCTGAGGTCATCAGTCCCCTAGAACTTAGAACTGCTTAAACCTAACTAACCTAAGGACATCACACACATCCATGCCCGAGACAGGATTCGAACCTGCGACCGTAGCGGTCGCGCGGTTCCAGACTGTAGCGCCTAGAACCGCTCGGCCACCCCGTCCGGCTCACTTAGGACAGACTGTTTCCTTAACAAGTGGTGGAAACCACTAATTGAACAGAAGTTTGCTTTCCAAAATCTGTACAGCTCGAAAACGCAAGTTAAAAATTGGATCCTAGATCCAAATGAGTGAAAACACTGAGTGGCAACATTCGTTATGGAACTGTTCTCGCAAATTGTGAGCGGCGCGGGGCAAAAAGCAGCGCTAGCGCTAAAAAGCCACACTTGCTAGATCGATTCTGCGAAAACTGTCCCGAGCTGCGATCAGGCATTTATCTCTCTCTCGATGTGCCCTCTCGGCCGCTCGTCACCACACCGACTACTCGACTCCCTCTCATTCCTGTCCGCTCCGAGAAAATCTTCGCTTGGAGGGAAGGATTCACAACTTTCGCCACAGTGATGACCAATAATTCCTCTCTACGCTGTGAAACACCGAGGAAGGCTTTCAAAACTTCTCCACTGTCGCTTACAGTATGTCCATTAACTGACCAGAGGCTACTACGCTGGTTATGCTGTGTCGCCACTAATTGGTTCTGACATAGACGCCTCAGTGCCTATGCTGATGACCCTTCTGACTGGCTGACACAATCCGGACGCTTAGTTTCTGGAACTTAACCCATACTGAACACGACACAGTGTCGGTGTCACGTATGTGCAACTGCAGACAGGAAACGCAGATTCGTCACACCAGAAATGTTCAGGGAACGCGTGGGCTCCCTATTACAACTTTCAAGACCGTGCTGCCTTGAGGACAATGGAAACCAGCCGGTGTACGGACACAGCACTTCCACGAACCAGCAGCGCAGCAAAGGAGGGCTTGAGCCGTCCCGTGTTCATTGCACTGCGACCACACAGATCTGTCACCACACCCTCCCAGGCCTACCTCAGCGAAGGGAAATTACCGAATCTTACGCCAGAAGCACTAACGATATGTTCCTTTCCAGCACAGTCAATGACATTAAGCTGCCAATTTTACTCATTATCGCAAAAGCGATATATGTAATAGTACTATCACATCACCCCATCTCCTCCCGTTACTTTGAAAGAATAAAATTTCCTTGCTGGCTATCCTCGATCATCACTGATTAATGGCTCCACAAGGGAAAAGAACACTACTCCAAATTAATCAATGGAAATCATTCACAGGACTCCCAGAAATCATCCATCGAGTGATAACAGAAAATCTAAAAATACGAAATATATTAAATTTCGTCCCTGAAGTAAAGAGAAATTAATACAGTTGCATATTCAGCCTGGATTTTCCATACCAAGCTTGTAATGGCACGTAAAAGGTGTTAACATTATCAAACTATATCCACAGTGTTTCAAACTATCTGAACGTGTGAACGTTTATAAAAAAAGAAATAATTATTGGCCATTTAACCACCATAAACTTATAGTGGCTACTGCTTTTGGCCAGACACATGTATAAAGTCCAAGAAAAAAGTAAAATTTAAATTTTAAATTGCTGGAACATGATCACTCCAATAAATGTTGGCTGCGCTTTACTTATTAATCTAATGTCTCAGTGTGCAGTATTGTGCATGTCCAATAGTTAATAAAACAATAAAAACGTGTAGTTATGCGTAAGTCTTTGTGTGGGCTAACTCTATACAAATTAGTAGCTCACAAGGAATCCCTTCAGTGCGAGGTCGCAAGTTCAGTTTTCGGTAAGGCTCACTTGAAAGTGTTGTGTTAACAGTTTTGACAGGAAAAATGTTAGCTGCTAACGACTCACCATGTGCATCAGAAAGACGACAGAAAAATAGTGTCTGGGAGGTGCAGAGATCAACCTTCTGTGGGATGTATGTATGACACACCACTCAATGTACATCGACGACATTCAAGAAATGTTCAAAACGAAGTGTTATATTGCACCAAGAACACCGGGTGAAAAATGGTGCGCCACAGTTATCACAATGCTTCACACAGCCATGATCGAAGAAGATATCCTTGGGAGTTACAAGCCGCGCAGGACGTTCATCCAGGCATCCACGCTTAAAGAATGCATACAGAATCCTATTGATGTAACGGGGTCATGAGAACTGGTGTAATGTGTTGGCACGCAATCTAATGCGAAACAGTCTGTCGTGGAGCCGGCCGGTGTGGCCGAGCGGTTCTAGGCGCTTCAGTCTGGAAACGCGCGACCGCTACGGTCGCAGGTTCGAATCCTGCCAAGGGCATGGATGTGTACGATGTCCTTAGGTTAGTTAGGTTTAAGTAGTACTAAGTTCTAGGGGACTGATGACTTCAGATATTAGGTCCCATAGTGCTCAGAGCCATTTGATTTGAAGTCTGTCGCGGAGCTTATCGTGAAACTGACTATCCTTTAATGCGTAGCTGCAGATAGCGCGATAATATATTTTATAGACACAAAAAAATCTATAGGATGAACTTGTCCAATGGTCCCAGGTGATATGAATTGCAGTGTCATAAAATTTTCAGGACGGATAGTTCGCTCTAGGGGAGCAAGCAAAATAAAGTTACTTTGACCAGCTATCAGCCGAAAGCAGTGCTCATACTGTAGCTGTAGTTCTCTTACACCCATTTTCCCACTCTTACTTGTTGTGACGTAAATATTACCTACTGCCCTTGCAAGATCAGCACACGAGAAAGAATCGTGGGGGGTAGAGCACTTCCAACGTCTCGGAGCACAATGAATAACTTTCCAGCCAATTTACCACAATTGTATGCGAATGCGTAAAGACGCATTAGTTGATCTTGAAACCAATCACTTGGTACCACTAAATTCCAGGGTTCCTCTGATACGCATTTTCTCTTCGAATCCCCATTGATGTGATGCAGAAATCCCGACTGGTCAATGTTGGAAACAAATTCCTTACTGAACGACGGAATGAGTGTGTTCGTCTCATGTACAAATTTTCGGGCCGATTCTGCAGTTTGCTGTGTGTTCCCAAATTAAGGCTTTGTTTGAAATTTCGTTGTCTTGCGTCTTCGAATTCTGTAGCACTGTTTGAAGTTAAGCAAGCATCCGCTGTTTCTCTTGAAATCGCTGTAACATGTCGCACGCAATTTGATGTGCTTATAACGTAGTAGGTCACTATCATGCACTTGCTGTAAATTGTATCGAGCGTCCTTGATGCGCACAAACGGTGTCCTGTAAACTGCACCCAGTGAAATTTGTACCCAGAAAAGTTGGAGGAAGTATCCGCTAATCCTGTCCGAACTTCGCGTCTAGCCGGGCAGGTAGAGACCTGAGGCCCGCTTCGGGCTGCCTTACGTGGTGCGCTAATGAATAGGACTGGACGTAAAAATATTCCTTTCCATTGGACAACAGACTGTGACCAAGATTTTCACAGGTTTTGAAATGCATTGCTTCGTCAACCTTGCTTACGCACTACGATCCGCTCAAACCACTTGTGCTTGCAGTCGATTCCTTGTTCCATGACATAGGGGCGGTTTTATCCTTCAAAATTGGAAAAACGGAACGCCCCATCACTTTTTCTTCCTAAATCTTGAACAGGGCTCAGATTAATTACAGTCAGCCGGAGAAGGAAGCCCTGGCTATAATATATCATGTCACCAAATTTCAAGCAAAAGAGGCGACGCAGTGGCTAGCACACTGGACTCGCATTCGGGAGGACGACTGTTCAAACCCGCGTCCGGCCATCCTGATTTAGGTTTTCCGTGATTTCCCTAAATCGCTTCAGGTAAATGCTGGGATGGTTCTTGTGAAAGAGCACGGCCGACTTCCTTCCCCATCCTTCCTAGTCCGATGGAACCGATGACGTAGCTGTTTGCTCCCCTGCCCCGAATCAACAACCAACCAAATTTCATCAATACATGTAAGGCAGAAAATATTTCTTGGTCACAGACCACAAGCTTTTTATTGCACTGTTTGATCCGTCGAAACAAGTTCCTGACCGTACGGAGCAAAAGTTTTCGTTGGTCGCTATTGTTGCCAAATTCTGTGTAGCAGGACGGTGCAACAAGCAAACGCCTATACAGTGTTTACCTGTTGGCATAGATGCAACATTCGACGCATCGGGAGTATCTTGTTTACGTATTGTTCCGCTGATTCGCAAGCATTGGATCCTTTTTCTATTGATTCACGTCGGGTCGCACAAGCCACGAAGCATGATCAGCCACAAGTTATTTTCGGAAAGATTGGCCTCGTTCGCAGAAATGTATTCCCGATCACTTAGTGCGAAGAGAGTTGGTGCACCGCAACATTTTCTCTCTTCTAAATTATGTGATTCTGCTTCACACGCCTAACGATCAGGCAAGAGCGTTGATCACCACCTCGTTGCAACAGCAAGTGTTAGGTTTTCTACATAGAGGTGATGGGGAACAGTGCGCACTAAGCAGCTGGCGCGCCAGCGTTGTACGTAGCTTGGCACAGATAGGCAAATAGAACATGATGATCGATGCGTAGAGCAAATACCCTTTTGTTTTCCCAGTGCATTCGATGAATGCCGCCAGCACTATCAAGACACTCGCTTCTGTATTTTCTCTTGTGGGCCTGCCACAAACATTGTTTCTGACAACGGACCTCCTTTTTCTCCGAAGGAATTTGTACAATTTTACAAAAACAATGGGACACAGCATGTCAGCACAGCACCATTCTCGCCGCAGCCTAATGGCGGGGGCAAACGTTTCGTTCGAACTTTCAAGACACAAATGTTGAAACTTAGAGCTTCACAATCAAGTCAAGATGCCTTACTGATGTTTCTGATTTCATATCTTGTTTTGCTTGCTCCTGGTGCTATATTTCGTCGGCGGAACCTTTGCATGGAAGACGCCATCGGACCTTGCTTCGTTTGCTTCCTCTTTACTGCTCTACTCCGGCTTTAGACTTCACCACGAAGTTTCACCCGAACGTCAGAGTTCAATATCGTGTGTGCAACAAGCCACATTTATGGGAATCCAGGATTGTTCTCAGATCAGTTGACAGAGCGCAGTATACTATTCGTGGCAGAGCAGGTTCACACCAGCGCCACCAAAATCAGTGAATTCAGTGATCCTGCCTTAGATAAACTATTTCAGATTTCTTCAGTGCCCTACGTCCGACCGCCGTAACGCAGCCACATCCGTCCGTCTTAACGCAGCCTTCTATGCAATTTACCGATCGGGTGCCTGCATCTGCTGACGTCTCACCGATCCCACCTGGGACGCCGTTGCCGCCAACGCCTCGTGTCCCCTCTACCTCTCTGCGACACCGACAGCTAGTCGCCGGCGCCCTCTGCAGCGCCCACCATGTCCTGCATCTGCTGACGTCTCACCGATCCCACCTGGGACGCCGTTGCCGCCAACGCCTCGTGTCCCCTCTACCTCTCTGCGACACCGACAGCTAGTCGCCGGCGCCCTCTGCAGCGCCCACCATGTCCTACCTGTGTCGGCGGACGTGTCCTGTGGCTGGTTTTCTGGGGCAGTTTCCCTGGCACTCGTAAGGCGCAATGTCGGGACGTGGGTTGGTGTGCTCTACCTCCAGCCAAGCAGACAGCCTCAGCACTATCCACTGCACACGCCTCCCCCTTTACTTCCCAAGTTGGGCGGGGAGGCATTCGGTATCGGCCGATATGCGGTCGGTCGCATTTTCGATTCGCGAGCCACCAGTTACGCCGACGCATTTCCTCCAGCCGCCACCGCAGCACGAGGGCGCTGCCACAAACAATTACGCCGCTGCCAATGAGATCCCCCTGTCCGGACCTCCAGCGGCAAGTGTAGTTACAAAGTTCGAACATTCAGGGACTAATAGTGAGACGTCCCCTTAGAAAAATTATAATTGACTGTGCTGATAAACTTCTATGTTATTTGATTTTCAAACAGCTGAGCATAACTGAACGTACTCAGAGATTTCTCTCTTTACTTATTCTGATCGTCACTAAACTGACACACAATATTTTTAGCGCAACGCAATCTGACTTTCAATAATCCCTACAAAAAATAGCACTGACTAACAATAACCTACACCTTTCATGAATCACTTACCTCACAAAAGTCTTAGTTACTCGAACTACTGCAATACAGCGAGCGCTAATACTGCCAGCTAAATAAAAGATTCTAACTACTTAAGGCACTACTGATAGGCATAGTTAGCAAATGAAAGATTTCGATAGAGAACAAACAATGTATTTAACTTAATAATGTTCAAAAGTCATCATATATATATCTATCAATTCATGACATCCATCTTTACAAATTTCCTTTTTCTGGCGGACACACGTCCAGATCGTCCGTTCTCAAAACTCTGGCATTTCTCTCTCCACACCCACCACTGCTGGCGGCTCACCTCCAACTGCCCAACGCTACGCGCTGTTCACATCCAACTGCCCAAGACTACAATAGCGAATATTCCAACAATGCCAACCAGCCAGAGACTGCACACAGCACAGCCAGTGATTTTCATACAGAGCGCTACGTGGCGCTACCAACATAAAAACCTAAACAGCCTACTTACAATAGTTTCTTGTGTATTCGGCAGTTGAATAGCATTTACAGACTTTCACAGTGGCCGGGCTCGACATCTTCTGAATAAGCATTGTGTAGAGGAGCGACAGATTTCTACTAAAGAACCACACAGCACCAAGCAAGTTATCACAGATTTCTTGCCACCTTACACCAGTATCGATGACAACAGTAGGGCCAACTTTATTCTCGATCCTCAAGCTTGCGTTCAGTACAGCTCGGTCCAGTCTCGAGTTGTTTTTTCCGGTTGTGTTAATTGTACGTTAACAGTGATACGCAACAGTATAGATAATTTTACTCATGAAGAAACGGACGATATGCATCTAGTCTATGTGTTCACTGAATGCAAAGAAAAAACAGCACGGCGACGGTATGCTGAGCTGTACCTACTGCCACGCAACTCTGTAACAGCAGTTTTCCATCTGCACATAGGCACCCCTGAATAATCTCATCCTTTCGTGTTGTTACATTTTGGTGATCACATATTATAGCATTTCTCTCTATTGTGAAAGTATTTTCTCAGAAATAACGATAATTCTCCTGACAAAGCCTATTAAGCCAAAATTACGTTATTACTTTGTAACGAGCTACAGGAGACTGCTGGTCCATTACACCAAAATATTCAGAAAATATTCCTAAATAGACTGAAATTTTATCGGAGTTCTGGTCCACCCTGTATAGGTGACATGAGCCGTACGTCGCTTCTTCACTCCTAGCGCCACGTGTGCGAGTTCTCTAAATGTGACATAAATCATGAAAACAATTATCTTTATAACAATAATTCTACAGCCAGCCTCTGTGGCCGAGCTGTTCTAGGCGCTTCAGTCTGGAACCGCGCGACCGCTACGGTCGCAGGTTCGAATCCTGCCTCGGGGATGGATGTGTGTGATGTCCTTAGGTTAGTTGGGTTTAAGTAGTTCTAAGTTCTACGGGACTGATAATCTCAGATGTTAATTCCCATAGTCCTCAGAGCCGTTTGAACAATAATTCTACATCTACACTGATACCGTGCAAACCACTGTAAAGTGTGTGGCAGAAGTATCCTCTCACTGTAGCAGTTATTAAGGTTTCTCGAAGTTCCACCCGCATATGAAACGCGGAAAGAATGATTGCTTAAACGCCCCAGTGGGCACTGTCATTAGTCTAAACTGTCGCCACTTCGGGACCGATACGTGTAGTATATTCCTAGACTCATCATTTGAAGCTGGTTTTTGAAAGTTACTAACTAGACTTTCTCGAGACAATTTCCCTCTAACTTCGAGCGTCTACCATTTCAGTTTCAGCAGCATCTCCGTAACACTCTCCCACAGGTCATACGAACTTCTGGCCATTATGCTGTCTTTCTCCTTCTCGTTGAATATCGGCTGTTAGTACTATTTGGTAAGGGTCCCACACACTTGAGCAGTATTCTAGGATGGGTCGCACGAGTGTTTTGTATGCAGTCTTGTTCGTGTACTGACTGTATTTCCCTAGTATCCTACCAATGAGCCGAAGTCTGCTTCTGCTTTGCCTACGATTGAGCCTATGTGATCGTTCCATTTCATATCCATGCGAAGTGCTACATCCAGGTACTCTTATGAGTTGGCCGCTTCCAATTGTGACTCGTTGATATTGTATTCAGATGATTTCGTTTTGTGAAGTGCACCGCTTTGCATTTCTGAACATTTAAAGCAAGTTGTCAGTCTTTTCACCACTTTGAAATCTTATCAAGATCTAACTTAATATTTGTGTATTTTTCTTCAGATAGATCTCTTCATAGGTCACTACGTCATCTGCAAAAAGTCCGACGTTATTAAAATATTGTCCGAAAGGTCAGTATTACACAACATTAACAACAAGGTTCCCAACACACTTACCTGGGACACACCCGAAGTTACTTCTACATCTTGCAATGATTTTCCATCCGATACAACTTGCTGCATCCTCCCTACCAAAAAATCTTCAATCCAGTCACAATTGCCGCCTGATACGATCGCATTTCAGATAGCAAACGTAGATGTGGTACGCTTTTCGGAAATGGAGAAACATTCCATCTATCTGATTGCCTTGACCTACAGCTTTCAGGATGCCATGTGATAAACTCCGAGTTGGGTTTCACGGATGCCATGTGATAAACTCCGAGTTGGGTTTCACATGGTCGATGTTTTCAGAATCCATGGTGTTTGGCGTGGAGGAGGTACGGCATTACGTTTGGGCTCAGAATATATTACGAGATTCCACAACAAGTTGATCTCGAGGACACTAGGCGTTAGTCTTATGGTTCAGTTCTGATACCCTTCTTGTATATGGATGTGACTTGTGCTTTCTTCCAACCACTGAGTACCGTTTCTTGTTCGAGGGATCTATAACAGATAATGTTTAAAAGGCGGCTGGCTAACTCAGACGAAAATCTGGCATAGAATCTGATAGGGGTTTCATCAGGTCCTGAAGCTTTGTTAAATTTCAGCGGTTTCAGTTTTTTCTCAACACCACTGGCACTACTTTTGTAGCGGTGCAGAATTATGTAAGAGCAACACTCCTTCCTAAGTAGAAGATACATGACCATTATAAAATTCTGTACTAACAAGGGGAGGTCACAACGTTTGGAACCCGCATTTACTGTGAACTTCGTACTCTCGTAGTACTCCATGAGGACAACAAAATGTGTAAGCAGTAGCGCGTACTTCTCAAGCGTTAGTGAGAAAATCGCAAGATAATTTCGGTCGTCAAATATATATCTGTGCGTGGCCATTTTTACAATGAGGCGGCTGCAGTAAAGTGGTGGCGGCACGGCAGCTCAGCGTGTTCGGTCAGCGCGTTAGCTACCCTTCCTAATAAATAAACTGAGAGAACGGATCAAAGAACAAACTGAACGAGTGTCATAGGACGTCCGCCCTGAACAAATTCGACGAACATTATAGAACATTAAAAAAAAAAAAAAAAAGTGGTTGGCGTTCAAGCCGCTAGATCGAGTTCCGTTCGTCAGTTCTTTTGTTTTTTCTATTTTCAACACAGTCATTTTCTTTACTATTTATATTACAATTGATATATGGGAAAAATAGGTGTAATCGGATGATCTTTTATTAAATTTACAATTTTATTTGGCAGTCTACTAATTTTTTACTATCACAAATAAAATAATATTCATAACTATCGACTAGTAAACGACCAAACGCATAAAGTGGTACTGAAAATGTATGCTTGTCCCTGTCTTCAAAACTGTTCGTATTTAATCGAAAGAAAACGAGAAATTGCTTCTCGGAAGACGCTATTAAAATACATTCGATGCTGCATAACCAATTATCAGCGCCGATTTTTAAGGAAATAGTGCGTTATCCATGGTTTGCTTCCAAATTATCGTCTGAAAGAGAGGTTTTTGAAAATGTTACCGAGGTTTGTTTTTCCACGGAAAACGTCAAAAGACCTCGCGTATGCGGAAACACAGCATTTATTCAATGCAGCTGGTACCGTTTAACTTTACGTTTTCCATGTTTTTACGAGAAAATACTATCCTGCAACTTGTACTCGTGATGTCGAAATCGACGATTAATGGTACATCTTTCGAAAGCCGTCTGTGCCGGTCACAACTTGGAGGTAACAAGTCGTTTCGGGCTCCTTCCAGGTATAAGGGAGTTCTCAAATCACGGACAAACATACATTTTCAGTATCATTTTATGCGTTTGATCGTTTACTAGTCGATAGTTATGAATATTACATTATTTGTGATAATAAAAATTAGTAGACTGCCAAATAACATTGTAAATTTAATAAAAGTTCATCCAATTACACGTATTTTCCCCATTATATCAATTGTAATATAAATAGTAAGGAAAACGACTGAGTTGGAAAAAAAAAAACAGACGAACGGGATTCTATCCAGTGTTTACGGGGCTTCAACGCTAACCACTCGGCTGGCGCCGCTACATTGTAAAAATGGCCACGCGCAGGTATATATTTGACGACCGAAATTATCTTGCGATTTTCTCAATAACGCTTGAGAAGTACACGCTTGTCCCTGTCTTCAAAACTGTTCGTATTTAATCGAAAGAGAACGAGAAATGGCTTCTCGGAAGACGCTATTAAAATACATTCGATACTGCATAACCAATTATCAGCGCCGATTTTTAAGGAAATAGGACACATTTTGTTGTCCTCATGGAGTACTACGAGTGTATGAAGTTTGCAGTAAATCCGCGTTCCAAACGTCGTGGCCTCCCCTTGTAAGTAACATGCACTAAAAGAATAGAGTATTCATCAAAACTTACATCATAACTTATGTAACCAAAAAAAATCCTTTAAG
Source organism: Schistocerca piceifrons (assembly GCF_021461385.2). NCBI lineage: Eukaryota > Metazoa > Arthropoda > Insecta > Orthoptera > Acrididae > Schistocerca > Schistocerca piceifrons. Next base: position 194,654,156 of record NC_060141.1, read on the forward strand.
GTGACAAAACATAACAATTTTTCATATTAGGAGAGAGTAAGCACGGTATCGTTACCAGTGACATTGCTACTGTAGGAGAGTTACTAAAACCAGTTTTCCGAAATTTTTCCCAAAGAAGGTTAAGTAAATAGCCCACAATTCGGATCAAGAACTGCTGACAACTTAGAAGTAGATGCCCTCGGTGTAGCGAGACAACTCAGAACACTTCATAAAGGCATATATTCCAGTCCAGACCGTATACGAATTAGGTTCCTTTCAGAGTATTGTGATTTAATGGCTCCATATTTAGAGATCGCTCTCTCGACGAATGATCCGTACCAAAGAAGTGGAAAGTTGCACAGGTTACACCCGTATTCAAGAAAGGAAATATTAGTAATTGCCGAATTACAGATCCATGTCAAGAACGTCTATTAGGAGTAGCATTTTGGAACATTGTGAATTACCTCCAAGAAATCGAGACATTGCGACATAGTCAGCACGGGTTCATTATAATCGTTCTTGTGAAACACATCTAGCTCTTTATTATCATGAGGTAGTGAGTGCTGTCGACAGGGAATCTCAAATGGATACCATATTTATAGATTTCCAGACAGTTTTTGACATCGTTCGCCACAAGCGTCTTCTAATCAAATTGCCTACCTATGGAGTAGCGTCTCAGTTGTGCGATTGGATTCTTGATTTCCTCTGAAAGGTCACAGTTCGTAGTAACTGACGGAAAGTCATTTAGTAATTATGAAGTGATATCTGGCGTTGCTCAAGGAAGAGTTATAGGCCCTCTGCTGCTCTTAATCTATTTACATTAAATGATACAGGAGACAATCTGAGCAGTCCTCTTAGATTGTTTGCAGGTGATGGTGTCATTTTTCGTCTAGTATAGTCATCAGAAAATCAAAACCAACTGCAAAATGATTTAGAGGAAATATCGGCATGGTGCGAAAAGAGGCAGTTGACTGTAAATAATAAGCGTGAAGTCATCCACATGAGTACTTAAAAGGAATCCATTAAATTTCGGTTATGCGATAAATCACACAAATCGAAGTACTGTCAGTTCAACTAAGTATCCAGATTAAAGTTGTGAACTACTTCAGACTGAACGATCAAATAGATGATGTTGTGGGAAGGCAAACCAAAGACCGCGTTTTATTGCCGGAACAGAAGATGCAACAGGTCTAGCAAGGAGACGGCCGAGACTACGGTTGTCCCTCCTCTACTAGAGTAGAGGTACTGTGGTGTGCGGTATGGGATCCCAACCAGAGAGGACTAACTTATTTTGTATATTCACAAAATGGAAGAGAGAGTCTCACCGATATGACACGAGAGTTGGAGTAGCAGTCATTATAACAATAGCGTTCTTCGTTGTGCCGAATTCTCTTCAAGGAATTTCAAGCTTCAACTTTCTCCCCCTACTGGAAAATGTTTCGTTGACACCCACCTACATAGGGAGAAATGATCATTGTAATAAAATACGAAACAAGAGCTCGTACGAAAAAACTTAGGTATTCGTATTTCTCGGGGGTTTTCCAGAGTGGAACGGTACAGAAATTGCACGAAAATGGTTCGATGAACCCTCTGTCAGACACTTAACAGTGAATTGCGGAATAGTCATGTAGAGGTAAATGTAAATGTACATATACATGACAGAAGAAGGAAAAGTACTATATTAACGTTAAAACAAGTAGAACCACTATCATAAGCGTATGTAAGAGGAAATATCGTAGGGCGTTATGTAGACAGTTGGTACCAGCAGGATATTTTGTTCACGTTGTTCACTTGCATGGTGACGTCGACACAGCTATGGCAGGACGGCGGAGCACCCCGCTGCATCCGCAGGGAACCTGTGAAGAAGTGAGCAGGTGATTTCCAGGTAAACTTTTAACATCATAGCTTACACACTATATACCTTTTGTTGACTCATTTAGCTTTCTGTTTTGTTCAACATCCCATCGTTGACCTTCTGTAATGAGCGTACGATTAATTCGATACTATAATGAAGTGTAATCTCTGTAATATGCACAATATGAGCAAATGATCTTTTGTCTTCCTCATATAATCTCTTTGGGTATCTTTAAAATTAAATAATTTTATTTAAATAATTTTGTGTAAAACTACCAATATACGCAGATGTTCTGTTTTATTTAAAATGTTTGTTTGCTGTTATGTAAACTTCTGACCTTCACTTAGGGTTCTTAGTTATTTTGTATGTAAAAGGTGTTGTGGTTCCCCTCGGGAACGGAACTGTGTAGCGCGCGCAAATTGTGGTTGGCCTAGGTAGAAAAGGTGGAACCAAGAGTCAGTCGGGAACGAGCTACCAAACTGTGAACTGCTCATGTAAAAGCTGCATATTGTGCTGGTGCCGAGAGAGGCTTTCCGCGCCACTTTCCAATGCCTCGGATGGAGGGATAAAGAACTGCAACTATTCTGGAATTGGTATGTATCATCGCCACCAAGAAATGACAGAGTCCAGCAGTTCTACCTGCAAATCCACCTACCAACATGCAATCGCCATCACATTGCGCAATCACTGTAATGGAACACTATAGTAATGTACAGTGAAGGATCAGCTCATAGGATGCTAGAGTGTACCCAAATATAAGGTAAAATTTGACTGAACTCTTCTACCTGCCATGATTTATCCTCAGTCACATATCCACTTAGGGTCCCTCCCACGCTAAAGTGTTTACCGAATGTCCTTTATAGAAGGCATATTAAAATTGATATGGCAATAGAGTGTGCTAAAATTATTATTGTTTGTTGAAAGGATCTTACAAATATCTCAACTGCAACTGTTGAGTGTTATATGTTCTTGCTTGCTAAGTACTTGTATCTCTAGTGTATTGAAAGTGTGTTTAGTTTGCTCTGCTACAGTGGTCAAGATTAAGGGCACCTCTCCATTGAAAGTAGTTAAAATACACAAAGTTACTTAATTATAGAAAGTTTCAATTACTCTTGCTATTAAAGTCAAATTCTGTACAACAGCCAGCCGGAGTGGCCGAGCGGTTCTAGGCGCTACAGTCTGGAATCGCGCGACCGCTACGGTCGCAGGTTCGAATCCTGCCTCGGGCAGGGTGTGTGTGTGTGTGATGTCCTTATGTTAGTTAGGTTTAAGTAGTTCTAAGTTCTAGGGGACTGATGACCACAGCAGTTAAGTCCCATAGTGCTCAGAGCCATTTTTTTTCTGTACGACATTGGGTCTCTTGTGTATTAAAAATGCATATTAATGTTGTAACAGGATCCATAGTTTGTCTGTTGTGCTCATGCAACATAACGATTAATAGAAAGACAACTATCGATGAAAACAGTAACTTCTTTATTCAAAAGACAGTGAGAAGTAATCTTTTAGTGAATTCCATTTAATTTTCATTCTAAGTAGAAAGGTGTTTAGTAGTGAAAGACTTAATCTATGCACAGTAACTAAATTTGCTGTGGGCCATATCCATATTTCATGTCAGATAGGAATTTGTTTGAAAAGTAATATTAAACCTTTGTCCAATTTACGATTCTACAGTGAATATTAATAGTAAACCTATTGAGACCATTCAGTTTGACTACGTCCTCAAGGTAATAGTGTGTTTTGTTATCTGTTATATTTATGCAAATAGTTTGTTCTGATCTGGTAGCTCCAACCTTAACGTGAAAATCTGTTAATGACAGAGTTCATTGCACTCTCATACGATGAAGTATAGGCTGTGTCTGCCCATTAAAGTTAGTCATATCATTTTTTTGAACAAGAATGTTACTCATTCTTATGCCTAATTAGGCTGGCGACCGTTTTCTTTCTCCTTTGAACAGTGTGGATAGGTTAAATATTGTTTATTACTGTTTAAATATTTACGTACTTCTGACTTTCACTTCCGATAAGCCACCTCCGTTAGGTATTTCACGGTCAATACAAACAAAATTCCTCTCAGAGGGTAACACTGCTCTGTTGCTTTATACCATAATTACTTTAACAAAATAGTTCCATTTTACAAACTGCCTCCAGCTTTGAGGTTATGGTATAACTGTAGCAGACGGGAGTGTTATACGTGGCTTTTTCGTAACAGGACTACTTGTTCTGTAGGGGCATTGCACGTAATAAACCAAATTTGGTATTTGATTGCATAAGCTACGTAAAACCAATTGCAGTGTTATAAACTGTGTACAAATTTCACAGAATTCTGGTTGAGCGCTAATTTCACTGGGTGCAGTTTCCACACATCCCACACAAAGACCATTTTTTGTAACGAGTGCGCCCTTTCCTCCCTTGAATATCTGTAGTTTTCCTTACGCACTAGAAGGTCATATTGCTGAGGACATATTCTAAATCTGATCATAACTGTTTTCTTTACTATAGTGCGGATGACCGTCCACATACAGGAATAAAAGTATCTGGACACCTATTAGTGAACATTAATATGATGTAGGGTTGTTTTGTAAATAAAACCGCTTTTTCTTGATGCACTGTAATTTATTTCTCCCAGACACGTTTCGCCTGTTTTTTCTCTAAGGCATGTTCAGTGGGATCTAGAACGATTCAGTTTGGTTTTAATCACTTCCATGTCCGAAACATAAGCACATTTTTATATTCAGAACTTTTTCCTTCACACTGTTCACCATATTTACCCTTAATTTTGTGGTTCAAATGGCTCTGAGCACAATGGGACTTAACATCTACGGTCATCAGTCCCCTAGAACTTAGAACCACTTAAACCTAACTAACCTAAGGACATCACACAACACCCAGTCATCACGAGGCAGAGAAAATCCCTTAATTTTGTGGCGCACTGTTACTCTTTCACCACTAGTTACAGATATTTGTTTGAAAACTGTGCTATTAAAGACGGAAATATTGTGAGTTAATTACGTGTTTCCTCCTGTTTCGTTTGTTTACCTACATGTTGTCAACCTAACGATAAAAACTTAACGTCTATTAGTGATTATCTCTCTCTCTCTCCGCATGTGTGTGTGTGTGTTTAGTATCCGCTCGTTGGATAACGGTTGTCCTTCACTATGTTTCACTGGAGACGGTATTTTTTCGCTCCCTATGCAACAAGATTGATCAACTACATGGCTCGACACCTGTTTCAGTATCACTTTCTCTTTTTAAACGCTTATCGTCATCATTGTACTCCTCAAGAGCATTGTCCACACCCGTCGAGCGTTACGACGCCACACATTCCACTGACTCCTCTTGCAGAAACGCTAATATTTCATCTGCTACTTCTTTCTCAATCTGTGAAATTCCTTGGGCTCCTTTCTGACGCAATGTCGACTTTGTTTATCCTTGCCATTGCTCTGCTCTGTATCAACACCACTAGCACTGTAGCATTGTAGTAAGTTACTCGTCGACTAAGCAGTTCAATTATGCTTCGTAGTCTCATGCTGTGCTCACCATTCGATACCTCCAGTTCGACTCCATATTGCCATTAGCAGCCAATATTGTGATTGCATGGAAGACAATATATGGGGCTTCCAATGCCGGAAATATCATTGGCCTTTTGCGACCTCGCACTCAAGGGGTTTCATGTCAGTGTGACTACTTCAGACGCCCAAGCCGAGAATACTAGAGCGGCAACCCAGACGGCGCACAGGCCGTGTTCACGAAGTATTCTCAGCTGGCCGAGGCACGCCGAGACTGAAGGCACGCGACTTGATTTCTGTTGAGGGATTAGTGTCAGGTAAGCGGTGCACTCGTCCCGCCTCTATTCTCCTCGATGCTACCGTCTTGGGACAACTGTTGTCTTCACGACCAACACTACCGCTGTTTCTGAAACATTCAGAGACTTCTGTGAGCCTAAAAATGGTTCAAATGGCTCTGAGCACTATGGGACTTAACTTCTAAGGTCATCAGTCCCCTAGAACTTAGAAATACTTAAACCTAACTAACCTAAGGACATCACAAACATCCATGCCCGAGGCAGGATTCGAACCTGCGACCGTAGCGGTCGCGCGGTTCCAGACTGTAGCGCCTTTAACCGCTTGGCCACCACGGCCGGCTCTGTGAGCCTAACAAATATTGTTTTTCTTGTTCTTTACAACCCCATCATTTGATCCTAAAATTTAATCATAAGTGAAAGCGGAACTGTGGTGTTACTTTTACTATTTGAAATGATCTCTAAATAAAGAATCCAAAAATAAGTGCAAAATGAGGCTGTCAAATTACTATGTTTAATGAGAGCAATAAGAATAAATAATTATTCCTCCCCCCTCACTAGAAACTTAAAAGTAAACATACAGCTGGTACGCTCATTGTAAATAAGTCTTCGTAATAGGCAATTATGGGTTGAAACTTCTACATGGCGTTTTTAGAGGTTAGTGTGATCCATCTATTGCGGTTAACAAAACAATAAATGGTGAGGGGTATGTACACACTTCAGCATAGCGTACTATGTATGGTGGAGGAACAATTCAAACAAGATGATTGTGTCAGGATGACAATGCACTCTGTCCTAAAGTAGCATCTGTGAGACATCGGTTTGTGGACAATAGTATGGCCGGCCGGAGTGGCCGTGCGATTCTAGGCGCTACAGTCTGGAACCGAGCGACCGCTACCGCCGCATGTTCGAATCCTGCCTCGGGCATGGATGTGTGTGATGTCCTTAGGTTTAATTAGTTCTAAGTTCTAGGCGACTGATGACCTCGGAAGTTAAGTCGCATAGTGCTCAGAGCCATTTTGACAATAGTATTTCTGAAATGGACTGGCCTGTCCAGAGTCCTGAACTCAATAGAACAACTTTGTGGTGAGTTTGAACGTAGACTTCGCTCTAGACTCTAGTGTTTAACATTATTTCCTTCTATGTTTTCGGTCTTGAGGAAGACTGGACTGCCGGTCTTCCATATACTATTTAGCCATCTCAATGAAAGTGTTCCCAGCTGAGGTCAAACTGTCATAAAGGTGAAGGGTGAATATACATCATATTAACAAGTTTGTTTGTGTGGCCCTCCTCCGCAACAGGCACATTACATTAACAGATAAAATAATAGAAAAACGCTCCAAGAGAGAATAATAATAATACCATCCAGCATCTTTTCACTGCGTTGTCCATGAACTCCCCCACATAAAATTTAAACATAAATCGGCTGATCACCAAAGCTTTCACAGTCTCTCTCTTACAGCTATTACATTCATATACTACTCAAAACACCAGCACACCTCCCCCCCCCCCCCCCCCCGCGTGCGCCCATACCACACGCAAACGCACACACACACACACACACACACACACACACACACACACACACACACACACACACACACAGAGAGAGAGAGAGAGAGAGAGAGAGAGAGAGAGAGAGAGAGAGAGAATCATCACGAATAGACGTTAGCTTTATCGTTAGGTTGGCAACATGTAGGTAAACAAACGAAACAGGAGGAAACACATAATGAACTCACAATATTTACGTCTTTAAAGGCACAGTTTTCAAACAAATATCTGTAACTAGTGGTAAAAGAGTAACAGTGCACCACAAAAATAAGGGTAAACATGGTGAACAGTATGAAGGAAAAAGTTCTGAATATAAAAATGTGCTTATGTTTCGGACATGGAGGTGGTAGTGCGAACTGTAGACCAGATGAGAGGAAACGCAGATGCCAAAAAACTATAATTAATTACTTATTCACATAAAATATCTTAAAATAACACATATTAAAACCAAACTGTATCGTTCTAGATCCCACTGAAGATCCCTTACAGTAAAAACAGGCGAAACGCGTCTGGGAGAAATAAATTACAGTGCAGCAAGAAAAAGTGGCTTTATTTACAAAACAAATGTACATCATATTAATGTTCACTAATAGGTGTCCAGATACTTTTGATCACCTATTGAGCATAATCGAAGAAGGTTGGTACGTATGATCAAAGTGTTACTTGCCTATGGAGAGAATGTAATAGAGGAATCAAAAACCTTGACTGGCGAACTGGAAGGAAGAGACAGTTCATCTCTGGAGAACATGTTATGTACACTTGCACACTGCATGGCAGAAACTGAATATCGAACAACCAGCCCCTCCTCCCCTCTTCGCATGCATACTGTAGAGATCGAGCAGATATTAGCAGACAAATATAACAGTTCCCGAAGGGGATTAGAGTTTACAAACTATAACCTGTCCCGCTTTCGGTAACCAGGAGAAGCTCTAATCTACACTACAACAAATATCCCTTCAACACGTTTTCACAGCGGTTCGAAGATGTAGATGTACACAGAAACACAAATAGGATAATATTATCATTTGGAGTCGGTTAGGGGATAAAACGTCGTATTCGTACGAATCCAAAGGTCTAAATGCGCGTTGTCCGCTTGCATATGGAGAGAGAACGTTCCTTGGAAATAAAGTAAAAAAAATAGTAAGGCGAATATAAGCGTAGATGAAGTGACAGAAGTTGATGCTGTCAGTGACTGTTATGAAACATAGCTATACGAAATGACAGAATGTGAACGTAGGTAGTCCTTTGCTCATCTCTGGACGATAATTTACTGGAGGATGTTTGGACCAAGGTATATAAAAAAGACGTCAGAAAACATCTGTACATATCTGGAAGTCTTAAACTGACGATCGTAATGCGCAGACAAGTCTGAAAAGGCATTATTCAAATATTTTGTGAGAAACGGTTGACAATGCATATGGCGAGGATGCAGTTTTTCCTGTGCGAGGCAAGAATTTCTAAAAGTAGGGGAAGAGGGGGAGGGCAGGGGTGAAACGACAAGGAAATAATTTACTCTAGCTCCATCGCCAGAGTCTTTCCTTACACGTCATCCGAGTGGGCTGCAACACGGAGCACAGAGTGGTGAGCCTATGGAAGCATGTGAGGTCACGTATCGCCGGCAGAGGCGGGGCAGGAGGAGGGCGCGGGATTCCATCGTCGTGAAGGCCGACCGCTGCTCAATGGGGAGGAAGTGGCCGGGCTGGGCTGGTGGTGTGAATGAATGAATGAGTGAATGGGCGCGGCTACAAAGGCAGGCCGCGCCGCGCCACGGCTCAGGTGCAGCCCGGAGGCGGGGGTGTCCGCCGCTCGCTGACCACTCTTCCGGAAACGAAACACAAATCTCTGCGTCACATTCCTTCGCTTCGTAGTCTGGCTCTTCTCTGGAGAACACTGCATACGACGGGCATTCAAACAGTTCACACGCGGCAAAAAAAATTTAAAAGGTTTGGGTATGTTATGATCCATTCTACGGAGGGGAGAGGGCTTTTGCTATAATTATTCTAGCTTAGTGGGGTTCAGCATTCTTTATAGCAGTGCTTACGCAACACAGCATTACTTTTCGAAACTCACAGCGGGCTGCCAACGTCCAGGTCACCTCACTGAAATAGCTAAAACGTGCTAGCATAGTAGTCCGAATGTAATTTTAGATAAAGTGTCACCACTTCAGCGACTAGCTGAAACAGTATGCGGCTTCTTGCAGAAGCAAGAACACTGTATTTCCAAGGGTTGGGGAGTCATGGAGGTTGTACGGGTCATGACAATCTCTCCCTTCTCCCTTCCCTCTCTTCTCTAGAACACGCCCAGAAACAGTTATATTTTTTCAAACGTCACTTTCTTTATTTCTTCTGTTGACATTCCGGATTTCCTCCATTGACATTCGGGGGCCAAAGCAGCATTAAAACTAGGAGTGTCGAAAATGGCAAAGTAATTGTAGAAAAATAACACACAATAACTTTCAGTTGCTTGCTTATTTACTTGTCTACATAGATAGCGCTTCAACATAGGTTGTCCCAATACTACCGATACCTCTGCTCGGGTCTCCTCGACGATGTTGCCAAATTCTCTGTGACTGTGTTGCAAGCAAGACCCATGTTACTTCAGGGCCCTGAAATACCTCTATAAGTCTATATGAATTCCATTTTAGATATGTCGTTAACCGACACGAATTCAATGAAGCTGCGTATTAACCAATACGTAGGCAGATGTTTCATTCAGCTAGCTGTCTTCTGTGTTGATGACTCGTTTTGAAGAGAAGGTAAAAACAAATGTCTGTAGACGACTTCTTGTAAAAGAGGATGTACATTTTATAAACTATTTCACTATTTTTTCGGAATGGAATGTATTATCCATTTTTTTACGTGTATTCCAACAGAAAAATATGTTTCGCATAACGAGTGCTTCACAATGCATGTAAGACACACAGAAATGAATTCTCTTCGCTAAAAGAGGTCCCACTGTATAGTCAATTTGTAAAAAAGATCTTTTTCGAATTTCTCACAGTTACCTATTGGATCGTCATTTAGTTATCGATCGGTTCCTGAAAACGGTTTTCCAGTTTTGCGCTTATTTATCGTTAACACAGTGTATTTATTATAAAACGATCTACATTATGCACAATTCAGAATTAATGTTAAACAAGTAATAACATAATTTTAATAAAAAATAAATACTATTTTCCATAGACCTATGTTATGTATTACAGAACCCCTAGTTTAGAGACATTTAGCAGGATGGTTATTTCATTTATTTTTATTCAGTTTCAAAAGAAGACAGCATTTCATTTTAATTAATTGCGAGAATATGTAGTATATATTTTTACAACTGATGGTACTAGTTTTTTGTAAGATATTTTTCAACTCTTTTATAAGGTACTATAAAAAAACAATGATTCACTTCACGGCAATCACCACCATTAACTACACAAAACTACGATTTTGTGGGAATCCCGATGAAGCCACAGAACTAGGAAAATAGAAACAACGTCAAAATGCAGAGTGTGAATTTAAGTCTGAGTTGAGCTCAGGCATCCTAGATCCGGTCGGTAGAGACTGCTGTACTTCGTTCCTTGTCTCACTGCCGTCAGTCCTAGCGATCTATTGTTTGGTTCGAAGCTTGTTACTGAAATGCGTTCTGGTAGACGTGGTGCCAAATCTTGCACGTGAGCTGTGTGCATGTTGTTGCAGCGATTTTGTATCACATTTGAACGTGAGCATCTTTTAAATGCGATTTCATAAATTTTTCTCGTTCCGTGTGACATTCTTATCTCAGCAGATGATTGGCACGTGAACTAAGTTGTCAGTAATACACAAGACGCTGCCACTGCACCGCCGTTGCAGCCCGGAAGTTGATGTTGTCCTCCCCTCCCCATGCAAAACTCTCAGAGGTGAATACTGTCTCTACAAGACTTAGTGACTCTCGCCGTCCTAGTTCTATTCCGCAGAAGTGGGAAGAGATCGATAGGCATCGTGTTGCTTCTCACTGCTGCAAGTGTTTGCGTATTTGAACTCTTCAACAGGTTTAAATTAAATTCGTATACATTATTACAAATAAGCACCAGATCTGAACGTGAGCAAATTTGCAAGGTGCTTTCACAAAACCTTGTCACTTCCGTGTGAGATTTATACGATAGCAGATGATCGTCATGAGACATACGTTACCAGCCATGCTGCAACTGTTTTCTCCTGCGACCGCGACCTCCTGAGCAAGGCTTTGCGACCCCCCCCCCCCCCCACCCCCCCGGGGGTCGCGACCCACATGTTGAAAAAGACCGGCATACAGGAATCAAATTACAGATCTAAAATACAAACTGCACATAAATTATAGCTAACTTCAAAGGCACGTACGAAGCAGTAATTACGGTATACATACCAAAGCAAAATTCTTGAATAGTATAATTGTCACAACGGCTCAACACATATTTAAGATCTTTCTTAAAAATGACAACACTCACACAGAACGTATAGGTAAAATAACTTTCCATCGTTTATAAACAATCAAGGAAAACAAATGACATAAGCCTGAAAAAGTACATGAAGATAAGGAAGATGTTGTTGTTATGGTCTTCAGTCCTGAGACTGGTTTGATGCAGCTCTCCATGCTACTCTATCCTGTGCAAGCTGCTTCATCTCCCAGTACCTACTGCAACCTACATCCTTCTGAATCTGCTTAGTGAATTCATCTCTTGGTCTCCCACTACGATTTTTACCCTCCACGCTGCCCTCCAATACTAAATTGGTGATCCCTTGATGCCTCAGAACATGTCCTACCAACCGATCCCTTCTTCTAGTCAAGTTGTGCCACAAGCTCCTCTTCTCCCAAATTCTATTCAATACCTCCTCATTAGTTATGTGATCAACCCATCTAATCCTCAGCATTCTTCTGTAGCACCACATTTCGAAAGCTTCTATTCTCTTCTTGTCTAAGCTATTTATCGTCCATGTTTCACTTCCATACATGGCCACACTCCATACAAATACTTTCAGAAACGACTTCCTGACGTTTAAATCTATACTCGATATTAACAAATTTTTCTTCTTCAGAAACGCTTTCCTTACCATTGCCGGTCTGCATTTTATATCTTCTCTACTTCGACCATCATCAGTTATTTTGCTCCCCAAATAGCAAAACTCCTTTACTACTCTAAGTGTCTCATTTCCTAATCTAATTCCCTGACTTAATTCCACTACATTCCATTATCCTTGTTTTGCTTTTGTTGATGTTTATCTTATACCCTCCTTTCAAGACACTGTCCATTCCGTTCAACTGATCTTCCAAGTCCTTTGCTGTCTCTGACAGAATTACAATGTCATCGGCGAACCTCAAAGTTTTTATTTCTTCTCCATGGATTTTAATACCTACTCCGAACTCTTCTTTTGTTTCCTTTATTGCTTGCTCAATATACAGATTGAATAACATCGGGGAGAGGCTACAACCCTGTCTCACTCCCTTCCCAACCACTGCTTCCCTTTCATACCCCTCGACTCTTATAACTGCCATCTGGTTTCTGTACAAATTGTAAATAGCCTTTCGCTCTCTGTATTTTACCCCTGCCACTTTCAGAATTTGAAAGAGAGTATTCCAATTTACATTGTGAAAAGCTTTCTCTAAGTCTACAAATGCTAGAAACGTAGGTTTGCCTTTCCTTAATCTTTCTTCTAAGATAAGTCGTACGGTCAGTATTGCCTCAGGTGTTCCAACATTTCTACGGAATCCAAACTGATCTTCCCCGAGGTCGGTTTCTATCAGTTTTTCCATTCGTCTGTAAAGAATTCTCGTTAGTATTTTGCAGTTGTGACTTATTAAACTGATAGTTCGGTAATTTTCACATCTGTCAACACCTGCTTTCTTTGGGATTGGGATTATTATATTCTTCTTGAAGTCTGAGGATATTTCGCCTGTCTCATACATCTTGCTCACCAGATGGTAGAGTTTTGTCAGGACTGGCTCTCCCAAGGTTGTCAGTAGTTCTAATGGAATGTTGTCTACTCCGGGGGCCTTGTTTTGACTCAGATCTTTCAGTGCTCTGTCAAACTCTTCACGCAATATCGTATCTCCCATTTCATCTTCATCTACATCCTCTTCCATTTCCATAATATTGTCCTCTAGTACATCGCCCTTGTATAGGCCCTCTATGTACTCCTTCCACCTTTCTGCTTTCCCTTCTTTGCTTAGAACTGGGTTTCCATCTGAGCTCTTGATATTCATACAAGTGGTTCTCTTTTCCCCAAACGTCTCTTTAATTTTCCTGTAGGCAGTATCTATCTTATCGCTCAGGAGATAAGCCTCTACATCCTTACATTTGTCCTCTAGCCATCCCTGCTTAGCCATTTTGCACTTCCTGTCGATATCATTTTTGAGACGTTTGTATTCCTTTTTGCCTGCTTCAATACTGCATTTTTATATTATCTCCTTTCATTAATTAAATTCAGTATTTCTTCTGTTACCCAAGGGTTTCTACTAGCCCTCGTAGACTCAAGGAAGAGACAGTAAAAATGAGAGAATTTATTTAAATGTGTCAAAACTATCCGCCTTATCTAAGGCATTAAGCGTTTAGAACTTAGTAGCTGACACAATTTAAGCAGTACTTGTATTATTTTATAGCAGAAGTCATCGTGAGAACAATGAGGTGATAAGTCAGGGAATACCTCCTAACTTTGTATCGGACCTCCTTTTGTCCAACGTAGTGCAGCAATTCCACGTGAAATGGAGTCAAAAGTGTTGCCGGTGCAGGATTTTGTTCACGAACTGACCTCTCGATTACGCCTCATAAATTTTCAAATGGCTCTGAGCACTATGAGACTTAACTTCTGAGGTCATCAGTCCCCTAGAACTTAGAACAACTTAAACCTAACTAACCTAAGGACATCACACACATCCATGCCCGAGGCAGGACTCGAACCTGCGACCATAGCGGTAGCGCGGTCCCAGACTGTAGCACCTAGAACCGCTCGGTCACTCCGGCCAGCCATAAATTTTCGATGGGATTCATGATAAGCGATCTGTGTGGCCAAATTATTCGTTCGAACTGTCCAGAATGTTCTTCAAACCAATCGCAAACAATTGTGGCCTGGTGACATGGCACACTGTCATCCATGCAACTTCCATCGTCGTTTGGGAACATGAAGTCCATGAATGGCTGCAAATGGTCTCCAGGCGGCCAAAAATAATAATTTCCATTCAATGACCTGTTCAGTTGGACTAGAGGACCAAGCCCATTCCATGCATACACAGCCAACACCATGGAGCCACCCACAGCTTGCATCGTGCCATGTTGACAACTTTGGTCAATGGCTTCATGTAGTCAGCGCCACACTCGAACTCTACCATGATCTCTTACCACGTGAAGTTGGGACTCATCTGACTTGACCACAGTTTTCCAGTCGTCTAGGATCCAACCGATATGGTCACGAGCCCAGGAGTGGCAGTGCAGGCGATGCCGTGCTTTTAGCACAGGCCCTTGCGTCGGCCACCTGCTGTCAGATTTCGCCCCACTGTCCTAACGGATACGTCCGTCGTACATCCCACATTGACTTCTGCGGTCTTTTCACGCGGATTGCTTGTCTGTCAGCACTGACAACTCTATTCAAACTCCGCTGCTCTCAGTCGTTAAGTGAAGGCCATTGGGCACAACATTGTCTGTGTTGAGAGGCAATGGCTGAAAATTGGTATCCTCAGCACACTCTTGGCGTCAAGAATATTTCTTCTTGTTATGTACCTTTGAACTTTGCTATAATATTATGTGCAGTTTGCATTTAGGATCTGTAATTTTGATTCCTATAAGCTGTTGTACGTTGCTGTATTCGTATGTGCAATTTTGTATCTCATACCTGAAGATGGCTCGTGTGAAGCAGAAACTAGCAACCAAAATAAAAATTTGTTTGCTATATTGACTTCGAGGATTCTCAGTCCTTAATACAAAAACAGAGAGTTTACTTTGGAAACATACTACTGGCCGTGGAGATAGGCCACAGTGTTCCAACTCGGAACATGTTCTAGGGTTGGGTTGGGTTGCTTGGGGAAGGAGACCTGACAGCAAGGTCATCGGTCTCATCGGATTAGGGAAGGAAGTCGACCGTGCCCTTTCAAAGGAACCATCCCGGCATTTGCCTGGAGCGATTTAGGGAAATCACGGAAAACCTAAATCAGGATGGCCGGACGCGGGATTGAACCGTCGTCCTCCCGAATGCGAGTCCAGTGTGTTAGCCACTGCGCCACATGTTCTAGGCTTCTGCTGCTGACCTATGTAAGCGGTGTAGAACAATAACTGGTAGTGATTTGAGACTGCAGGTGAGAAACGGCGATGCCCCACAGCTTGAGCAGATACGGCACCTGGCAGAGTCTGGGGTCTCCTGCGCTTCCGGTGCGTGGCGTCCCGCCAGACAGAGCAGAGCCGGGCGGTCTGCGCCGGCAGACAGCCTGGCGGCGGCTACCTGCTGCGCCTTTGTGCGCCCACGCACGGCCGGCCTCACTCTACCTGCTCGCCAAGAAAGGGCTGCCCCCACCCTCTCCGCGGTCGACATTTAGCGACCATTCTGAGCCAGCCCCACACTGCCACTGGAACACGCACAGGGGTCACAGATACACCGACTTCCCTGACAACGCCGTTACAAAAACTTTCACCGTCTCGTATGACAGTTCACAATTCAGAAACCCGGGCTCTCGCCTGCGTGTTAACTCCGCAACTTACACCAACATGTATTAGGGCAGATTGTCAACCCCGTACAGATGTGGTATTTATATCAATAAGATTTTGTTTTCCGTATGTTGGTACATATTGCACAAGATCATCAGTCGAGTGTCAACGTTACGTGCGGAATATTTTCACCATCGTAATGCTTGTGTACGGTGTATTTGTGACGTAGTGGAAAGCTGGTCAAAATGGGCAGGCTAAGGTATTCTTATTTTGTAGCATTAGCAGAAATAGAGGAAAATGCAGAGAAATAAGTTATTACAATCTGCAACTGTTGAAGTATTTCGGTTGCTATGGGTTTATTTATCGATTGCCATTCTTTATTTGTAGTTCACTAATGCTGTTTGAGTTAACATATCGTCCTTTGGTCATTTGGAGATAGTGAGTGGAGCTGTGGACCCTAGAAAACGAAGTGCCCAGTGGAGAAATCGGAACATTTCCGATATATTCTTCTGTTTGAATTCAGTAAAGGGGTGACAGCAGCGGAGGCAGCCAGGAACATTTGCGTCATGTATAGGGATAATGTCACTGGACAGAGCACGACAGGAAAATGGTCTTCTCGTTTTAGGGAGGGTCGTTTTGACATTAGTGACTCTCCATGTCCAGGAAACTTCGGGGTTTAATGAAGATCGTTTAAACGCAATCGTTCACAATGATCCATGTCATTCTGCCGGCCGCGGTGGCCGAGCGGTTCTAGGCGCTTCAGTCCGGAACCGCGCTGCTGCTACAGTCGCAGGTTCGAATCCTGCCTCGGGCATGAATGTGTGTTATGTCCTCAGGTTAGTTAGATTTAAGTAGTTCTAAGTCTAGGGGACTGGTGACCTCAGATGTTGAGTCCCATAGTGCTTAGAGCCATTTGAACCATTTTGGTCAATGTCATGTACTCAAGAACTGCCATATGGAATCAACTGTGATCATTCTACCATTGTGTGACACTTGTATGAAACCGGGAAGGCTTAAAAATCGGGTGTATGTGTAGCGCATCAGCGAAGTCAACATCGTAAAAATCAGTGGGTGACAATAAGTGCATCTCTGCTTGCTCGACATCAATTTGCTCCTGAACAACACCGACCGTTCTCATCCCGCATCGTTACTGGTGACGAGAAATGGTGTCTTTATGCTAACATAAGGAAAAGGAACGAAAGGCTGAGCTCAGACAAGGTAGCAACTCCCCACAGAAAGACCAGCGCGCACCGACAAAAGGTAATGTTATCCATCTGGTGGAAGAGCGAAGGTGTGGTATGCTACGAATTGATTCCTCGAGATGCAAACATCACTGCTGACATTTATTGTCAACGACTGAGAGGGCTTGCACACGAAATCCAAGGACAAAGACCAAGAATACTGTCTGCATCGAGTGATGCTACTCCACTCTAACGCCCGCCTGTATTCTGCTAGACTGACAAAAAACACTACACAGGAGTTCGACTGGGAAGTCGTTCCGTACCCACGTTATTCATCTGATCTTGTGCTTCAGATTTTCATCATTTCCGAACTCTATCGAAGAACCTTCAAGGAACTTCCTTTCCGGATGAAAATGCACTCCGAACGTGACTCGACGAGTTCTTCGCCTCAGCGTCACTTGATTTCTACAGTCACGGAATCTAATAGATACCCTAGCGTTGCCAGTGTTTTCTAAGTAGTAACGGAAAATATATTATTGAATACTAGAGCGTGTTATGTGTATTAGCTGTGTTGAATAAAGTTACGGAAAACGCTACGAACTTATGTACCAACCCAATATAATATCGAGTAGTTAATTATCTTAGGATCAAATTAGATACTTTAAACAGTTCTGTTTTCACCAGTTGGCAAAATGCGCACTTTGCCGAACGTGTGACGTCAAAGTGGCCACTTAGCTTCAAATTCAGAAATAATTAACAAGTGATTTAACAAAGAAAATTCGAAGTGCGGTTCTCGTGTACAGAATTCGTATGCCCAGAGGGAGCTCAATTGGAACTAAATTTATATTTTTTTCTTTGTGGTACATGCACTCTCTGTCTCCATCATTGTCGTTGAAAAGAAATTTTCTAGGTTTGCGTTTCCCGCTCTTCCCACTCGTCTTTTTACTACCTTCTTTCTCTTCGGCTGCCTTCCGTTTTCCCTTCTTTTTACTTTCTTTTTCTTCTCTTTCTCTACTTTCTTTAATTGCTGTTTCTAGGTCACTCCAATAAGGAGTGGCTTTGAGTATCGTCAGGGTGATCTTACGTTTTCCCCCCTACACAAAATGGCCAGAAGCCACCGCCGAGATGGCCACTTTGCCCGCATTGGCGCCGTTACACAAAAGCTGTATACCTCCTAATATCATGACTGAAAACTCAATAACTAAACTAAGATTATCAAGTCAAGATAAGACACTTCCAACAAAATTTCATTAAAAAGACAATTACCTCACATAGGGTAACTAAAATCCACAAAATTTATTATAACTCTGAGCAGGAGCACAGCAGACAAACTAGATAACATGGGGTGCCGACCCTGCAGAGAGAATAAGTTAAAGCATTTCTTGCGCCATACCAGCAGCTTATAGCTCCCAGGACTCCAATGGCCACTTTGCCCGCCGAGGTTCCTTTGCCTTGCTCTTCCTTACACTTTTTCCACCGAGCGAGGTGGCGCAGTCGCTAGCACACTAGGTTCGCATTCCGTAGGTTTTCCGTGATTTACCTAAACAGCTCCAGGCAAATGCCGGAATGGTTCCGCAAAATGGGCTCGGCCGATTTCCTTCCCCATCCTTGACACAATCCGAGCTTGTGCTCCGTCTCTAATGACCTCGATGTCGACGGAACGTTAAACCCAATCTTTCTTCCTTACACTTTTTCGGTCATATATCTCCAGCCTATTAACAATTACCATGCTACGTCTCAATAAACGTGAAGACTATTATACTCTACGTTGGCTCTATCGTCTTCTCAATCACTGTACTCCCTCTTATTTGTCTTCAACTCCTACACTACTAAGTGAACAGCACAGCAGAAATACTCTTTCACAACAAAGTAAAATTCTCTCTGTACCACCACACAACTGTGCCATATTCTCCAAATCATTTTCTGTATAAGGAACCCGACTTTGGAACAATCGTCCTTAAAATATCAGAGTAATTCCTTACAAACTTCAAAAGACAGCTAACGGTCCATATTCTGTCACACGTCGTCTCTCCCATACTCTGTGCAGCTCACTCTCATCAGTCTCCTCTGCCACGACTTTTCACTACCCCTTGTCGCCAGAGTTCTCCATTTATATTCTTTTCTTTCCAAAGAGCCACTGTCAGTAGGCTGAAGTTTAAGCGATTAGTCACGAAGAGTCAATACGCAAAGAAGTGGGATACGGAAGTCCTAAGGAATGAAGACATACGATTGAGGTTCTCTAAGACTATAGATACCGCAAAAAGGAATAGCCCAGTAGGCAGTACAGTTGACGAGGAATAGACATCTATAAAAATGATAATCACAGAAGTTGAAAGGAAAAGCATACGTACAAAGAATGTAAATGCGAGGAAAACGCAGGTAACAGAAAAAATATTTCAGTTGATCGTTGAAAGAAGGAAGTACAAAAACGTTCAGGGAAATTCAGTGTAACCTCCCCACTGTATTTTGTTTCTGTATGCAATTTAGCCCAACATTACCTACCACTCTATATCTGGGCGCGTATGACGCTAGTTGTTTTTGCGCCCTAAAACAAAACAAAACCACCCACTGTATAAAAGTCTACGTATTACCAAACCTATGTCCCCACAAACTGTTATCCAACTTAAATTCGTATGCTAACATTTGACTAAACAGAACCTAATTTGCACTGAACTGTAACTGATCTGAAAGCAACTTGTCTTTATAATAAATGGGTAACAAGTAAAACCATTGTCTGGTCCTAGTCAAATTTCCACTTACCTCGCGTCTTGACAACACTGTTGCAGATTTCTCGAAAGCACAGCAGCAAACAGCAAGCAGGCGGCGTCTAAGCTTGATTTATGTTTCTAAATAGATACTCAAATTGTTGCATGTGGTAATGCGTAATGATAAACGCTGGGGTGGGAAGAGTAACTAATACTATGAAATGCTATTCCAAGAGAACGACTTTAGAATGAAGTGTGTATTCAAAAAAGACAAAGCGAAACTTCACGTGATCTTCACACATAACACTGGTCTGAACAGTACTATGCTTAACAAAGTGAACAATGATCTAAAAAGGATACAAGGTTAATGCAGAATTTCTATAAAATCCAAACAGCTTAATCAGTTAACCAGTTAGTGCATGACTCAGAGAAGACCGACTCAGCGTATAGTGAAGTCAAAACATCATTCAGTGACATTAAAAGCTATGGTGGTAACATTAAGAGCGCAATAGGGATTCCACTGTTAAATTCAGAGGAAAGAGCGGATATTTTGGAAGAGTACACTGAGGAGGAAGATTTGTCTGACGTGATAGAAGAAACAGTAGTCGATTTAGAAGAGATAGGGGATCCATTATTGAAATCAGAATTTAAAAGGGCTTTGGAAGAATTAAGATCGAATGAGGTAGAAAGGATAGATAACATTCGATCAGAATTGCTAAAATCATTGGGGGAAGTGGCGACAAAACGTCTACTCACGTTGTTATGTAGAATGTATGAGTCTGGCGATATACCACCTGACTTCCGAAGGCTGCAAGAGCTGGCAAGCGCGAGAATTATCGCACAATCAGCATAACAGCTCATGTAGCCAAATTGCTGACAAGAAGAATATACAGAAGAATGGAAAAAAAAGTTGAAGATATGTTGGATGACGATCACTTTGGCTTTAGGAAAGGTAAATGAACCAGAGAGGCAATTCTGACGTTGCGGTTGATAATGGAAGCAAGACTAAAGAAACGTAAAGGCACTTTCTTAGGATTTGTAGAACTGGAAAAAGCATTCGGCAATCTAAAATGGTACAAGATGTTCAAAATTCTGAGGAAAATAGGGGTAAGCTATAGGGAGAAATGGGTAATATATAACATGTACAAGAGCCAAGACGGAATAATAAGAGTGGACGACCAAGAACGAATTGCTTGCATCGAAAAGGGTGTAAGAAATGTTCAAATACGTGTGAATTCCTGAGGGATCAAACTCCTGAGGCCATCGGTCCCTAGACTTACAGACAACTTAAACTAACTTACGCTAAGGACAACACACGCGCACTAATGTCCAAGGGAGGACTCGAACCTCCGGCGGGAGGGGCCGCGCAATTCGTGACATGCCGGCCACAGTGGCCAAGCGGTTCTTTGCTCTTCAGTCCGGAACCGCGCGAGTGCTACGGTCGCAGGTTCGAATCCTGCCTCGGTCATGGATGTGTGTGATGTCCCTAGGTTAGTTAGGTTTAAGTAGTTCTAAAATCTAGGCGACTGATGACCTCACATGTTAAGTCCCACAGTGCTCAGAGCCATTTGAACCAATTCGTTATATGGCGCTTCTAACCGCACGGTCACTCCGCGTGGGAGGGTGTGAGAGAGGGATGTAGTTTTTCGCTGTTACTGTTCAATCTATACGTCGAAGAAGCAATGATGGAAATAAAGCAAAGTTTCAGGAGTGGAATTAAAATTCAAGGTGAAAGGATATTAATGATACGATTCGCTGATGACATAGCTATCGTTAGTAAAAATGAAGAAGAATTACAGGACCGCTGACTGGAATGAAGACTTATGAGTACAGAATATGGATTGAGAGTAAGTCGAAGAGGGAAAACCGGAACAGAAGAGAATCGAAGCATTTGAGATGTGGTGCTACAGTAGAATCTGAAAATTAGGTGGACTGGTAAGGTAAGGAATGAGGTGGTTTTGCAACGGTTCAAATGGCTCTGAGCGCTATGGGACTTAACTGCTGTGGTCATCAGTCCCCTAGAACTTAGAACTACTTAAACCTAACTAACCTAAGGACATCACACACATCCATGCCCGAGGCAGGATTCGAACCTGCGACTGTAGCGGTCACGCGGTTCCAGACTGTAGCGCCTAGGACCGCACGGCCACTCCGGCCGGCTTTTGCAACTAATTGGAGAGGAAAATACTGATAAGAAGGAGGGACAGAATGATAGGACATCTGATAGGACATCGGGGAATAACTTTCTTGGTACTAGAGGGAGATGTAGAGGGTAAAAACTGCAGAGGAAGTCAGAGATTGGAATACATCCAGCAAATAATTGAAGATGTAGGTTGTAAATGTTACTCCGAGATGAAGAGGATTTCGGACGAGATGAATTAGTGGCGGGCCGCATCAAATCAGTCAGACTGATGACTTAAAAAAGAACACACGCAGGCAAAGCAGCCTCCTGCAGCAATACACTGTGTCCACGGTGGTCGGGCACCACCTGACGTCATGTGGAGTGCGTCAGTGGTCCCGCGTGACATTGCTGTCTTTCACGGCTCATCACAGTGGACGGTTGAAGACTGGTTGGGCTCGTCACTATGGGTGTGCTGCTCCGTGTGGAGTTGCTGCTGACTAGGACAAAAAGTGTTTTTTCCATTGCAAGTCCAATCATGCACAGTGCGGAGTGATATTTAACTACATCTGCAACGGGATAATGGAGTTCTGCGAGAGAAATGATGCTGCATGATTAAACAAATAAAATTCAAGTGTTTAACACCTCCATTCCTGTAGTGCCCTTACATCACAATGATGGGTGTACGACAACCATACAGACCTCACCAGTGAGTTACAGTGTATTAAAAAAAGGACAAGAGGCCTAATCCTGACAAGAAGGCTTTCCATCATTTTAAACTCAGGTTGAGTGGATTTTCTCACCATTTTGAACTTAACAAGTGAATTTTGTCATCACTTTAAACTTAGAAGAAATGAGCCCATGGGTTTCAAATTAAGTGTGATGAGGGAAATTTTTTTTGTGATAAGATCCTATGGGACCAAACTACTGCGGTCTCGGTCCCTAGGCTTACACCCTACTTCATCTACATCTACATCCACACTCCGCAATCCACCATACGGTGCGTGGCGGAGGGTACCTCGTACCACAACTAGCATCTTCTCTCCCTGTTCCACTCCCAAACGGAACAAGGGAAAAATGACTGCCTATATGCCTCTGTACGAGCTCTAATCTCTCTTATCGTACCTTTGTGGTCTTTCCGCGAAATATAAGTTGGCGGTAGTAAAATTGTACTGCAGTCAGCCTCAAATTCTGCTTCTCTAAATTTCCTCAGTAGCGATTCACGAAAAGAACGCCTACTTTCCTCCAGAGACTCCTACCCGAGTTCCTGAAGCATTTCCGTAACACTCGCGTGATGATCAAACCTACCAGTAACAAATCTAGCAGCCCGCCTCTGAATTGCTTCTATGTCCTCCCTCAATCCGACCTGATAGGGATCCCAAACGATTGAGCAGTACTCAAGAATAGGTCGCATTAGTGTTTTATAAGCGGTCTCCTTTACAGATGAACCACATCTTCCAAAAATTCTACCAATTAACCGAAGACGACTATCCGCCTTTCCCACAACTGCCATTACATGCTTGTCCCACTTCATATCGCTCTGCAATGTTACGCCCAAATATTTAATCGACGTGACTGTGTCAAGCGCTACACTACTAATGGAGTATTCAAACATTACGAGATTCTTTTTCCTACTCATCTGCATTAATTTACATTTATCTACAGCGTTATTACAAATGATTGAAGCGATTTCACAGCTCTACAATAACTTTATTATTTGAGATATTTTAACAATGCTTTGCACACACATACAAAAACTCAAAAAGTTTTTTTAGGCATTCACAAACGTTCGATATGTGGCCCTTTAGTGATTCGGAAGACATCAAGCCCATAATCAAGTTCCTCCCACACTCGGCGCAGCATGTCCCCATCAATGAGTTCGAAAGCATCGTTGATGCAAGCTCGCAGTTCTGGCACGTTTCTTGGTAGAGGTGGTTTAAACACTGAATCTTTCACAATAACCCCACAGAAAGAAATCGCATGGGGTTAAGTCGGGAGAGAGCGTGGAGGCCATGGCATGAATTGCTGATCATGATCTCCACCACGACCGATCCATCGGTTTTCCAATCTCCTGTTTAAGAAATGCCGAACATCATGATGGAAGTGCGGTGGAGCACCATCCTGTTGAAAGATGAAGTCGGCGCTGTCGGTCTCCAGTTGTGGCATGAGCCAATTTTCCAGCATGTCCAGATACACGTGTCCTGTAAAGCGTTTTTCGCAGAAGAAAAAGGGGCCGTAAATTTTAAACCGTGAGATTGCACAAAACACGTTAACTTTTGGTGAATTGCGAATTTGCTGCACGAATGCGTGATGATTCTCTACCGCCCAGATTCGCACATTGTGTCTGTTCACTTCACCATTAAGAAAAAATGTTGCTTCATCAATGAAAACAAGTTTCGCACTGAACGCATCCTCTTCCATGAGCTGTTGCAACCGCGCCGAAAATTCAAAGTGTTTGACTTTGTCATCGGGTGTCAGGGCTTGTAGCAATTGTAAACGGTAAGGCTTCTGCTTTAGCCTTTTCCGTAAGATTTTCTAAACCGACGGCTGTGGTACGTTTAGCTCCCTGCTTGCTTTATTCGTCGACTTCCGTGGGCTACGCGTGAAACTTGCCCGCACGCGTTCAACCGTTTCTTCGCTCACTGCAGGCCAACCCGTTGATTTCCCCTTACAGAGGCATCCAGAAGCTTCAAACTGTGCATACCATCGCCGAGTGGATCTTTGTTGAACTTCGTCCTGAAGTGTCGTTGCACTGTTATGACTGACTGATGTGAGTGCATTTCAAGCACGACATACGCTTTCTCGGCTCCTGTCGCCATTTTGTCTCACTGCTCTCTCGAGCGCTCTGGCGGCTTAAACCTGAAATGCGGCTTCAGCTGAACAAAACTTTATGAGTTTTTCTACGTATCTGTAGTGTGTCGTGACCATATGTCAATTAATGGAGCTACAGTGAATTTATGAAATCGCTTCAATCATTTGTAATAGCCCTGTATATTTAGAGTTAGCTACCATTCTTTACACCAATCACAAATCCTGTCCAAGTCATCTTGTATCCTCCTACAGTTACTCAACGACGACACCTTCCCGTACACCACAGCATCATCAGCCAAGAGCCGCACATTGCTATCCACCCTATCCAAAAGATCATTTATGTAAATAGAAAACAACAGCGGACCCACTACACTTCCCTGGGGTACTCCAGATGATACCCTCACCTCCGATGAACACTCACCATCGAGGACAACGTACTGGGTTCTATTACTTAAGAAGTCTTCGAGCCACTCACATATTTGGGAACCAATCCCATATGCTCGTACCTTAGTTAGGAGTCTGCAGTGGGGCACCGAGCAAACGCTTTCCGGAACTCAAGGAATGTGGCATCCGTCTGATACCCTTCATCCATGATTCGCAAGATATCATGTGAAAAAAGGGCGAGTTGCGTTTCGCAGGAGCGATGATTTCTAAAGCCGTGCTGATGCATGGACAGCAACTTCTCTGTCCCAAGGAAATTCATTATATTCAAACTGAGAATATGTTCGAGAATCCTGCAACAAACCGATGTTAAGGATATTGGTCTGTAATTTTGAGGATCCGTCCTTTTACCCTTCTTATATACAGGCGTCACCAGCGCTTTTTTCCAGTCGCTCGGGACTTTACATTGGGCAAGAGATTCGCGATAAATGCAAGCTAAGTAAGGAGCCAATGCAGTAGAGTACTCTCTGTAAAACCGAATTGGAATCCCATCAGGACCTGGTGATTTATTTACTTTCAACCCATTCAGCTGCTTCACAACCCCAGGGATGTCTATCACTATGTCCTCCATACGGGAATCTGTACGAGACTCAAACGGCGGCATGCTTGTACGATCCTCCTGCGTGAAGGATTTTTCAAATGCTAAATTTAAAATTTCAGCTTTCGTTTTGCTGTCTTCCGCTGCCAGGCCAGACTGATCAGTGAGTGACTGGATGGAAGCCTTCGACCCTCTTACCGATTTTACGTAAGACCAGAATTTCCTTGGGTTTTCAGCAAGATCTTTTGCTAAGGTATAACGATGGTAGTGGTTGTATGCTTCGCGCATCGCTCTTTTTACAGCAGCACGAATCTCTACTAACTTTTGCCTGTCCTCATTCTCCCGATCTTTCTTGTACCGCGAGTGCAACTGTCTTTGCTTCCTAGCATTCTCCGAATTGCTCTGTTAAACCCACTTTTTCGGCACATACTTCTCCAATGCGTGATTTACAATGTGTTTAAAATTTGCCCATAATTCTTCCACGTCCATCGTACCGGAAGTAAATGAAGTCGATTCTTTTACTAAGTGGGATGCTAACAACTGCTTATCTGCTCTTTCTAGTAAGAATACTCTCCTAGCCTTCTTGACCAGCTTAATCTAACTTAATCTAACTTACACTAACAACAACAACAACAACAACAACACACACACACACACACACACACACACACACCATGCCCGAGGGAGGACTCGAACCTCCGACGGGTGGAGCCGCGCCAACCGTGGCAAGGCGCCTAGACCACGCAGCTACCCCACGCGGCGGAATTTGTTTAAATTGAGATGTCAGAGGAGTGGGGGCAGGGGGACGATAATTGTTTAAGCTGTAGCGGCAGGGTGGCAATTGTTTGAACTTTGAACAGCTGGAATAGTCACATTTTTAAATTAGAGCATATGGACTCCTGATTTGTGAAATGAATTGAAATGGGATTGAGTTAGAATTTAGTTGAATTGTAGCCCTAATGGACTTAAGACAAGCGGAATTTCTGGCGGAAGGGGGAAAAACGCAGTGATCATCTTGAATTCTGAGAAATAGCTTCGTGACTGTTATACATATATAGATATAGCTCAGCAGATCTCTACATGTCTGAGCGAACAATATCTCTGGAAAAATAAGTGTTTTTTTTTTTGCACTGAAAGTATGTCTGCAAGACAGTTCAGAATTGGTACTACCTGTAGGGCGATTTTTTTGAATTTCATACCCACAGGACAGTGCACCATCTTCAATGTTTTAATTTTCTGCCAATTTATACTTAGGACAAAAACCATATACAATGATATCGCAGTTGGGGGGGGGGGGAAATCCCTTGGCACAATTAGGCTATTTTTCAATTCGTTTTTTTTAATTCCTCACCAATTTTGTTTGACACAGGCTAAAAATGCAGTTGGAACCCAAACTCTAACCTATCTACTCGAGTCTATTTCGGGACTGTTGCTGTCCACAAACTATTGCCTTACATATGCTACTGTACGGCGGGGTATATTGTCATCCCGATACGAACAATCATCGTCTCCCAACTGCTCCTCTATTGTAAGCAGTACACACTGCATTTACCATTTTTTTAAAAGGAATAAGAGGATCATACCCTAACCACGTAAAACACTGCCATACCGTAACACCACCTCCTTCATACTTCATTGTTGACGCTACAAGTTATGGCAAATTCGCTCCCCCCCCTTTCCCTCCCAGGATTCGTCATATCCAAACACCTGCATTGCTTTGCCACGAGGTATAGCAGGATTCATCACTACAAGTCACTCGTTTCGAGACGTTGACTGTCCAGTTTCTTCACTCTTTACACTACATCGAGCATCACATAGCAATGACCACAGCGTTAAGGCAACCACCACATACCAGACTTTGCAACCCATGGAGGGGCATACAGGCGAGCCATGAACAAAATACTTCCACCGGTTCTGGAATGCTGCTGACACATTGTGCTACAATAATACAGTCTGTTGCGTTGGCTTAGGTTATCACATGCCATGGCACAAAGCTGTTCTTCTATAGTTACCTACGTGACCAGAGGCAGACTTCTGTCACAACATAGTAGGCCAGAGCACGTACGAACACAATCTAAAAGAAAGACGACACACCACGAATTACCTATCTGAATGGGACGGAAATCGATATACCTGATGTGTATCCACAAGCAAATAAATTATTACAATTTCAGAAAAACTGGGTGATTTGTTCAAAAGAAGGAGCTTCACAAACTGAGCTAGTCAAAATGTATTGGTCCACCTCTAGCACTTATGAAAACAGTTCTTCGGCTTGGCAGTGATTGATAGAGTTGTTGGATGTCCTGATACATATAGCACCAAATTCTTTTCATTTGCTCCGTTAGATCATCAAAGTCCCGAGATGGTTGGAGAGCCCTGCCCATAACGCTCCAAGGATTCTCGATGGGGGGCGGGGGGGAGTGGGAGGAGATCTGGCGACCTCGATGGCCAAGATAGGGTTTGGCAAGCCCGAAGACAAGCAGTACGACTGGTTCCAAGACTAACGAATTCAGTTGATGCTTAAACAGTATCCATGTCATCCGTCAGCCCAATGTGGAGCCAAGCACGTTATCTTCGCCAAGTAGTATCATAGGCTAGCCACTGGTATAAAATGCGCCGCTAGACGTCATGGTTCCGGGCCTTGAGATAGTGCCACTGAGTGAAGACCTCCACCACACTGAGTTCGTCCGGCACTCCGAGTGAATCCAAGGGTCCTGGTTTTGACGCAGGGCATATGCGCGCCTGACCTGCAGTGCGCAGCCACTGCCCTGTAAGCTCGCAGGATGCTGGGGTCGCCTTCCTTGTGGCAACAAGGTCGCCCCCCCCCCCCCCCCAAGTTACAGGGCCGACCGGAGTGGCCGAGCGGTTCTAGGCGCTTCAGTCCGGAAGTAGTTCTAAGTTCTAGGGGACTTATAACCTCAGATGTTCAGTCCCATAGTACTCAGAGCCATTTTTTGAACCCTTCCGCTGAGGCAGCAACGCACTGCTTAGCGTACTTAAGACGGCAGCAGTACCAAAGTCGTCAGTGGGGCTTATGCGAAGGTAGTAACCCTCTGCCTGGATGACTGCACATGTCAATGAAATGCCGACAATAATCTCTGTACGGAAGTGTTGCAGAATAAAGAACGTGGTAGCACTGGAACTCATGAGTGCTTCCTTCCGCTGATTTCATGCGATTTTCTACAGCCGTCCCCGCAGTGCCAGATCATCTGTGTTTGTCAGGACATGAGGTCTGCCTGGCGCCGTGCACACTTCTACGCTGTCTACCGCATCTTGCCGCGCTGTCCCAGTCAGTTGAATCGTAGACAACCGCTTTTCGCGTGCTGATGGTTTTATCTAGAAGATGGACGATGGGACTTGGCTCTAAGCGTTCACTTTGCCGCGCCGTGATGTTTTAAAAATCTATTACCTCAAGATGCATCACTATTAATGCGAACCGGTAGTGACTTTTTAATAAAAATAATTTAACAGCCATTGTGGAAGATTTTATTCACCAAGCCTGATCTTGGCTTAGCTACGGTTGTTCCTTCATGTTTCCACTTCACAATCGCATCACTAACAGCCGATTTGGGCGGCTTTAGAAGAGTTGAAATGTCGCTGATGTACTCGTATTATTCAGGCGATATCCAGTGACCAGTTAGCCCATGCTCGAAGTCAGAGTTTTCCTAACGAACGGATTCTGCTGTTACTGTTTCTCTATTGGCAACACTATACTCTCCACTTCTTTTTATACTGGTGAGATTTATATTTTTTAACGGATTTGTTGCCGTGGACAAGTCTTGGATCACCATTTCACACCACAAACAGAACCGCAATTACAGCAGTGGCTGGAGATTGGTGATCGTAGATCTGAAAAGGATAAAAGACTTAATTTGCTACAAAACAAATAGTCAGCGTTTTATGGGATGAATTGAGTTTCGTCTCTTATTGCCTAAGAGAGTCTTAAACGTTAGCTGGAGAAAAGTGCGCATGTCATCTGAAGAAATTTAGAACGTAAAAGAAAGTGATCTTTCATAAATACAATGAAGTTATTTTAACAATGGAAAAATGAGTACGGGTTATGGAGTTTCCGATTTATCAGCTTCGGCACCCTCTGACATCTACCTATTCCAATACGTCAGATTTTTTACGTGTGCAGAACGTTTTAGTCCAAGGGTGAAGTTATGGTATCCATAGATGGGAAAAGAGAACCAACCACCTGTATAAAATGGCGTGTGGCTAGGGCCTCCCGTCGTGTAGATCGGTCGTCTGGTGCAAGTCTTTCGAGTTAACGCAACTTCGGCGACTTGCGTGTCGATGGGGATGAAATGATGATGATAAGGACAACACAACATCCAGTCCCTGAGCGGAGAAAATCTCCGACTCAGCCTGGAATCGAACCCGGGCCGTTAGGTATGACATTACGTCACGCTGATCACTCAGCTACCAGGGGCGGACACCACCTGTATGAATATCAAGAGCTAAAATGGAAAACCAATCCTAAGAAAAGAAGGGAAAGCAGAAAGGTAGGAGTATATAGAGGGTCTACACAAGGGTGATGTACTTGAGGGCAATATTATGGAAATGGAAGAGGACGTACATGAAAATGAGATGGGAGATATGATACTGCGTGAAGAATTTGACAGAGTACTGAAAGACCTAAGTCAAAACAAGGCCCTAGGAGTTGACAACATTCATTTAAAATTACAGATAACCTTGGGAGAGCCAGCTCTGACAAAACTCTACAGGATGTATGAGACAGGCGAAATACCATCAGACGTCAAGAGGAATATAATAATTCCAATCCCAAACCGAACTATCAGTTTAATAAGTCACGGCTGTAACATACTAACACGAACTCATTACAGACGAATGGAAGAACTAGTATAAGCCAACCTCGGGGAAGACCAGTTTGGATTCCGTCGTAATGTTGGAACACGTGAGGCAATACTGACCTTACGACTTACCTTAGAAGATAGATTAAGAGAAGGCAAACCTACGTTTCTAGCACTTGTAGACTTAGAGAAAGCTTTTGACAATGTTGACTGGAATACTCTCTTTCAAATTCTGAAGGTGGCAGGGGTAAATTTCAGAGAGCGAAAGGCTGTTTACAATTTCTACTAAAACCAGATGGCAGTTATATAAGAGTCGAGGGGCATGAAAGGGACGCAGTGGTTGGGAAGGGAGTGAGACAGGGTTGTAGCCCATCACCGTTGTTATTCAGTCTGTATATTGTGCAAACAGTAAAGGAAACAAAAAGAAATTGGAGTAGGAATTAAAATCCATGGAGAAGAAATAAAAACTTTAAGGTTTGCTGAAGACATTGTAATTCTGTCAGAGACACAAAGGACCTGGAAGAGCAGTTGAACGGAATGTATAGTGTCTTGAAAGGAGGATATAAGATGAACACCAACAAAAGCAAAACGAGGATAATGGAATGTAGTCGAATTAAATCATGTGATGCTGAGGAAATTAGATTAGGAAATTAGACGCTTAAAGTAGTAGATGAGTTTTCATATTTGGGGAGCAAAATAACTGATGATTGTCGAAGTAGAGAGGATATGAAACGTAGACCGGCGACGGCAAGGAAAGCGTTTCTGAAGAAGAGAAATTTATTAACATCCAGAACAGATTTAAGAGTCAGGAAGTCTTTTCTGAAAGTATTTGTGTTGAGTCTAGCCTGCATGGAAGTGAAACATGGATGATAAATAGTTTAGGCAATAAGAAAATAGAAGCTTTCGAAATGTGGTGCTACAGAAAAATACTGATGATTATATGGGTAGATCACGTAATTAATGAGGAGGTACTGAATAGACTCGAGAGAAGGGGAATCTGTGGCACAAGCTGACTAGAACAAGATATCGGTTTGTAGGACGCTTTCTGAAGCATCGAGGGATCACCAATTTAGTATTGAAGGGAAGCGTGGAGGGTAAAAATAGTAGACCAAGAGATGAATACACTAAGCAGATTCGGAAGGATGTAGGTTGCAGTAGGCACTGAGAGATGAAGAAGCTTGCATAGAGTAGCGAGGAGAGCTGCATCAATCCATTCTCTGGACTGAGGACCACAACAGCAACAACAGATGGGAATATGGCAGACTACCCAGGTTCGCACCTCTTACATGGAAGCTTCTCACAGGTAAAACAGACGATAAAGGACATTGACCTTAAAAGGTGCAAGTCTGTTGTAGTTTCTGCTTGAGGTGGGAAGGACTCTGAGACGAAAAGCATGACAAGAATATGCACCGCTTCACAAAAGAAGTGAAGCATCCAGAAAGGGAGGACGAAGTGAAATGAAACGTCATGGATTGAAAGGATATGTTAGGATTTTTCAGTGATTACGAAACCTAGTTATCGTACGACGTTGCACCCTGTCTGGCCTGGATACATTCATTGATTCGGTTGGGAAAAGTGTCGTAAATCCGTTGAATCCTCTCCTCTTCCCCTCGCCCATCCAAAAGGTAGAAGACGCTGGCCCACAGCTTTTGTAACTGAAACAGCCATTTGTGTAACGATAAAATCGTGTTTTCCAAGGGGGTTTTTTGACACCATTCCTGAGCAACATCAATACGTAGTGTAACGTCCTCTTGCTAGGATGCTGGGCTAGTCCGTCATGGCATGCCATTGATGATATCATCAAGCCAGCCTTGGTCCAAATTGTCCCATTCTTCAGCGGCTATTCTGCGTAAGTCGCACAGAGTACTTGGTTGTTGTCGACGTCCAAAAACATGTCGTTTCGATGTGTCCCGCTCATGTGCGAGACAAAGGCAGGCCACTCCACTGTGGCGATTCTATCATGCTGAAGAAACCTGCACGATTACCACGCGAGTTATCATCCATCAAGATGAATTTGTCACCAAAACCCTGCCGATACCGTCCCACCATTGGTTGCAGAATCTCGTCCCGTACCGTAGAGCATTGACATGGTCCTCAACAACTATGCGAGCTATACAGTGGCCCAATCTAATGATACTGAAGAACTTCAGTCTTCCGCCGTCTTGTTGCATATGTTGGACACAGTGTTGGTGGTCTCCGACAATAGTATGTTGTCTTCAAACACGTCTGCGATATAGGGGTACAAACACATCCAAGTTTCGTCCGTACGCATCATCCGACGCCAGTCCTGGGGGGTCCATTCTGCATGACTTCTTGCCTATCTGTAACAAAGTTCATGGCGTTGTGGTGTACAACATGGTGCACGCAGTGGTCGTCGGGAATAGAGGTTCGTATCGAACAATTGTCTCCTAATAGCCCGGTGCGGTACATGACGTCCTGTAGCCACTTCGAATGCTGAATTCAGTTTTGGAACAATCAGGCCACGGTTTCTTTGACTTAAAAGTCGTAGATATCGATCATCCTGTACACCTATCGAAAGTGTTGGCCTGTGAGATGTTAAGTCCTTTCAGTTGGAACCGATGCTATGTCCGTATCACATCACTTTGACTCCAGAGCACACGTCAAGCAATTCCCTGATTGAGAAGCCTCTTTCTGGTAACGTGAAGATGGGTCGCGATTGGTTGCGATTGTTCTTCGTGGCATTAAGGATGTTCACTCTTCTGTTAGACGTCTCTAATGCGTCCCTATTGGTGTTTTACTTTCCACCGAAGTGCTGCAATCCACTTGAGCGTGGTGTTTACCCGTAAATCACTCATGGTAACTGTGTGTGTATTTACAAACAACGTCAGCGGTGACATTCCGATCGCTACAGCAACAATCGAAATGCCAAGACACCTGCACGACGTGCCGGGATAATACAAAATTTTTGTTGATGTGTCTAGATTAGTATGCGAGGCACTGACAGTAGTAAATGATGTTTTGCAATTTCGGCAGAAAAATAACTACGACAGCTGGAATAATGTTACCTTCCTTGCAAATATTTCCTTTTAAGTTTGTTAAGGTCTCTGTCCGTATGGCCGTGGGCTATCCAAACAACACGTCACTAAATTCGTTGTTCAACTGCCATTTACGCTTGGTAAGAACTCCAAACGCCGGAGCAATAGTTTGGAACTGGTTGCATCAATAGGCTGTATGCTGTTCACTTTATAGAACCCACACAATAAACCTCCCATTCCACTTTCCAGATACTGATCTTACATTTTTGCTCCGTTTCACCTTGGTGCTCGCTAATAACTCTACGCATTTAATCAAATGAAACTATATGGTCCCAGATACCTTTCCAAGTCTCAAACATTTATGGTGTATGTATGCAGATTGAAGCGACGAATGAAAATTTGTACCAAGGCCGGTACTACCAAGAGAGGTGGCGCAGCGGTTAACACATTGGACTCGCATTCGGGTAGACGACGGTTCAAATCCGTTAAGGTTTTCCATGATATCCCTAATTCGCTTCAGGCGAATGCCGGGATAGTTTCTTTGAAAGGGCACGGCCAGCTTCCCTCCAAATCCTTCTCCCATCCGATGAGACTGATGACCTCGCTGTTTGTCCTCTCACCCAAATCAACCATCCAACCAAGGCCGGTTTAGACAAATATGCTAACCACTACGTCGCATGATGGATGTTCACTCTACTGATCCACAGACACCTCTAATGCTTCGCTGTTGGTGCTTTGCTTTCAACTGAACTCCTGCAATCCATTCCAGTGCATAGTGGCTTTGCACAACTGCACGGACTGTGCTAGCACGCCTGCCTCCTCAATCTCAATTTCCCATTCACACCTCAGCCCACTTGGTATTCACCCTAAACTCGAACAGCATTCCAGAGGTTCTCCAACTGTCTTGAAATAACGCCTCAGCATCAAACGAAACGTTTCGTTCAACGTTGCAACTGTTCGATGTTGAGGTGCTATTCCAATATAGTTGGTGAGCCTCTGCAATGCTTCTAGTATAGGAGGAGTTCCAAGTGGGCAATTTGGATTGAGGAGTCCATGCAATTGTGCTAAAACACTGTGCCAGGGTGGCGTAGTAGATAGCACAGATGCCTAGGGAGCAGGAGACCCAGGTTCGAATCCCGACCTTGGTAGGAACTTTCATTTGTCCATTCAGTCTGCTTGTATGTAAATATTTAGACAATGTGAGGGGCTCCAGAAATGCACCACTGGTCTGTTATAGACATTATCTCACTTGTGTCTCTATTTAAGGAGAAGTGTCACTCATTAAAGAACTGATGAACGGTCTCTGTTGGATTCCTTTCATGTTTAATTTCTTAAATCTGTTGTCATTTGCGGCATAAATTCCTCTTCTAAATTTACTGTGGCGCTTCTGACTACCTGGGAGGAGACTGAATAGTGGAACGTGTTACTTTTACACATAAACAAGAACGATCTGTCACACTACTACACTTTAAAACACAGTTTATATGTAATTCATGTCACACAGTCTCATACGGAACCTACATCCGCTTTCTTTTATATACTGTATATGATAATATACTGTCATCCCCCTTCCCTTCTGTGTGAGAGGATGAATGAGCAAATGTATTTCTAGTTGCATGCTTGAGGGTAGCAGACAAGCCTGTCTGCTAGAGAACAGTAGGACCAACGTCGGAACAGGTAGCTACGCTTTCTAAAAGCAAAGAGGTTTCTATCCTTAGTATGGTCCTGTCCGTCCGTTGTCATGTTGGTATAGGAAGCTGCCCCTCTGGCCACTTCCGTTGGTATTTGTGAGCCACCCCTCAGGAAGGGACCAGGGCAGTCTGTCCGTGGCGAGCGTCTGAAGTGGTAAGATCTCCGGCTAAGCGCGTCTCTGCTAAGTCCGTAGGACAATGGATTTCTTAAGTTCAGCCTAACTGAAGATTTAATCACCTTTATTTCAGGTTTAGCTCTAAAATATCTAATGTTATCTTAAATTGCAGCGCAGTGTAATTCTCGTGTGAAGTTCAGAATATATTCCGGTACTTGCTTTGTCACTACTTTGTGAGTAAAGTGGAACCACGTGTTGATCAGTAACTCTAACTAAGTTCATCAATCTCAAATGCGAATGTGCGTGAGATTATAACGTCTCGTCTTGACAATAATTTTCAATATAGCAACTTTTCTTTACGTTCAACCCACGTGGGGTGTACTTTGTGAAACCAGTACCACGTGCTTATACAATTGTTTGACCCATCAGGTTAATAGTAAGACGTTAGTAACCAGTTCGAGGTTTTTATTTTGTAAATTGCTTTTCGATCTAATTTATTTTTAATTATCAAAATTATTGTGGAGTTACACGCTTTGTGTAAACCAAGTTGACCACGTGAAGCATGTGGTGTAATCATCAAAGTAGCCCTCAGCTATTCTTTTTGGGAAGATTTCACAGAGAGTTAGTATGAAATTAGTATACCCGTGTGTGGTAATTACATGACGGACAGGATTGTGCTACGAATGTAACTTCTTTGGGTGAAAATTGAATCGGTTGGTTGTGGTTAATTTCCTCTTGCATATGTTTCAACGTTTTTCGTGTGTTATTTTATGAATGCAGTGTTGTATGCAGTCTCCCAATCTTGGCTCCATAGTTGATGTGTTCGGTAAGATTACAAACTCACATTTTTCACAATCCTAAATAAGGCACCAGTTTAGTTTAATATGCTGAAATTTCAATGATCAATGTTAAAATAAATTTCCGAATATAAATTGATTTATTTCTTTTTATTTAAATTCTGTTATATATATATATATATCACCGGTTGTCGTATGACTATTAAAAGATTATAATTAATGTTAGTCTGGTTGGGAATTTGGTAAGCTAGACTGGATACCTGGTGAAACAGTTGCTCACTAATGCAAGGTTAACTTCCCCAGACAGCTCACAGCTTTTAACCCGCTTTTATTGTCTATCAGCACCGCTTTCATAGCAAATTAAAGCAACAACGTTACACTGAAATTCCATCCACGTCGTTCAACATCCTGAGCATACAGTGTGAGTGCTACTGACCCTAACCGATAAACGATTTATGTAGTCTGAGAATATCAGTGGTCCTAATAAGCTTCATACTGTAGATCTCCTTTCCCTAGTCAGACGAGAATCAGCTACTATCTTGCGATAGTGACACAGAACTCCGCTTAGGCTACGTGGAGGTTTAGTTTTTCAGTAATTATCATTTTACCATGAGTGAGAAGTGTGGACTTTGTCGTAGGTTATCGAGTAGTGGGTTACGGTGTGAGATTTGTATTTGCATTGGGGGAATGCTGTGGGAAAGTCAGAGGGCGTTCTAGCCAGGTCTTCTCCTAGAAATGCAGAATTTGTTGCAGAAATGAGTTAAAGAGGAGCAGGAGCGCAAGATCTGTGCCCTTCAGGAGCAGTTACAAAACGCAAAGAAGAAACTAGATAGGATGAGGAGAGAGAAGGGCGCTGGCGAATGGAAATTGGCAGCTGGCAAGAAAGCAGCTAGGAGGAGGAGGTATTCAGACAGTTAACACTTTGCGTGTCACCCAATAGATTTGATCATCTGCCGGATGTTAGCGGAGAGTGGGCTCTTGTAGCTGTAGGTGTAATAAACATACGGCAGACATCAAAGGACCCTAAGACAGCTGTAGTTTCAAATAGAAAGAAGAGGGTTCTGTAGTCAGGCAGTTCACATGGCCAGGTCACCAGCATTGTGAAGCCTAGCGCAGTGTTGACTCAGGTGACCTAAGGGAGTTATTTAGGAATTTAAGAAAGAGGATGAGGTAGTGAGTGTCACTGGCGCTGGGAATAATCTTGACAAGGGGACGGAGTATGATGTAGGTGGTGACCCGGAAAAAACAGCTACCCAAACAGGTGGCACAAATGTGCACTTCATGGAACTGTTTCAGCGTCATGATCGGCCTCATCTTAATGCTGCTGTTAGGCGTGTTAATATGAGGCTCGAGAAGGCGCTGATGGCGGAGGGCCTGGCTCACATTGTATTGGTGCCAGTTGAGTCTATAAATAGATCGGATTTCACTGTGCATGGCCTGCATCTCAATAGTTCTGGAAAGGGGAGGCTGGAAAAGCTTAGAGGTGACAGTGTAGTGGGCGGTGGAGGGATCACTCATGGAAAAATTCCCGTAGTATTTGGTGTTAGAGCTGCTCCTTTCTAAGATTGAAGTCACCTGATAGATATCCCATCTTAAAGGAAGTCTCTCTAACAAAGGAATCACCTTAAAAGACCGTCGGTACCAAATTAGTGAAGGAATTAACATATTTCATCAAAATATAGGAGGTATTAAAAATAAAATTTGTCAATTGCTTACAGATGTCGACTCTGACATTATTGGTATATCAGAGCAGCACTTAAATAATATGACAGTTCAGAGGCTTCCTTTACCAGAATACAGATTAGTTGGTCGTTTCTCAAGGAGTTCTTTGCAGAGTGGGAGAGTGGCCATGTGCGTAAAATAACAGTATTCCATTTTGAGTCCGTAGACGTGTCAAAGCACTGCACTAAGGGGCATTTGTATGTTGTTCAGGTATTTGAACGTTGTTCAGTGAAACTAAACTTCTCGTTGTTGTTATTATAGGTCCCTTAACTTTGACTTCAGAGCATTTCTGCTTAATCTAGAAAGGGTTCTTAGTTCATTTATAGGAAATATCAAAAATTAGTTGTAGGTGGTGACTTAAGTCTTAATTTTGTACGTGACTGTGCAAGATAAAGGACGTTGGAATATCTCCTAAATTCATAAGATCTGATTCTGACTATTTTTTACAAATAAATTGCATGGAACAGTAGCCCAACCATAGACAATATTTTTATTCATTCTTCATTACTAGATGGGCATTTTGTTAGTAAATTGGTGACTGGCCTTTCCGACCATGATGCATAAATTTTAACACTAAAATCTTTTTGCTCTCAAACACATGTTATATATAATTACAAACTATGCAAAAAATCTATACTGAAGAGCCAAAGAAACTGGTACAACTGCCTAATATAGTGCAGGGCCCCCGCGATCACGCAGAAGTGCCGCAGCACAACTTGGCATGGACTCGACTGATGTCTGAGGTAGTTCTGAAGGGAATTGAGATCTTGAATCCTGCAGGGCTGTCCATAAATCCGTAAGAGTACGAGGGGGTGGAGGTCTTTTCTGAACACACGTTGCAAGGCATCCCAGATATGGTCAATAATGTTCATGTCTGGGGAGTTTGGTGGCCAGCGTAAGTGTTTAAACTCAGAAGCGTGTTCCTGATGCCACTCTGTAGCAATTCTGGACGTGTGGGTGTAGCATTGTCCTGCTGGAATTGCTCAAGTCCGTCGGAATGCACAATGCATATGAATGGATGCAGGTGATCAGACAGGGTGCTTACGTACGTGTCGCTTGTCAGTATCGTATCTAGACGTATCAGGGGTCCCACTCCAACTGCACACGCCGCACAGCATTACAGAGCCTCCACCAGCTTGAACAGACCCCATGGTTCGCACGCCGACACTTGTTGGTGGCCCAGAATTGAAATCCGCAGCAATTTGCGGAAGGGTTGCACTTCTGTCATCGTTGGTCCCGTTCTTGCAGGATCTTTTTCCGACCGCAGCGATGTCGGAGATTTGATGTTTTACCCGAGCGGTCTAAGGCGCTGCAGTCATAGAAGTGCGGCTAGTCCCGGCGGAGGTTAGAGTCCTCCCTCGGGCATGGGTGTGTGTGTTTGATCTTAGGATAATTTAGGTTAAGTAGTGTGTAAGCTTAGGGACTGATGACCTTAGCAGTTAAGTCCCATAAGATTTCACACACATTTGAACATTTTTTTAATGTTTTACCGGATTCCTGATATTCACGGTACACTCCTGAAGTGGGAGTGCTTCATCGATACCTGAGGTGCTGTGTCCCATCGCTCCTGCGCCGACTCTATCACCACGTTCAAACTCACTCAAATCTTGATAACGTGCCATTGTAGCGGCGGTAACCGATGTGACAACTGCGCCTGACGCTTGTTTTATATAGGTGTTGTCGACTGCAGCGCCGTATTCTGCCTGTTTAAATATTTCTGTATTTGAAGACGCATGCCTATACCAGTTTCTTCGGCGCTTCAGTGTAATCTAACGGCAACAGAGTTCTTTAAAACTTGTTAAAGAACAAAAACGGCGAGAAATAGCAAGATGTTTATAGTGCTGATAGCGCAGACGAGAAATATAATGCTATCCTTAACAGATTTCTCATATTCTTTGAAAGTCGCTTTCCATTAGAATATTCTAAACTGGGTACTAGCAGTAAACGGCAGTCTGACCGACTATTGGGATAAGGATATAATGTAGAACAAAGTGTGATTTATATCAAAATTTTAGGAGTAGTCAAAGTCGAGCTACAGTATCCCTTTGCAAACAGCACTGTAAGGTGTTTAAAATGTTATTAGGAAGGCAAAGAGGATAGGGAACACAAATAGAATAGCTAATTAACAGGATAAAATTAAAACCTTCTGATCATTCGTGAAGGAAGTTTCTGGACGGCATCACAATGTCGAGGATATAAAGTCAGTACGTAGTAAAAATGCTTCTGTTACAGATATGTCAGATACTTGTACGGTGTTTAGCAATAACTTTCTGTATATAGCTGGGGAATTAAAAATAAAAACTTAGTTTCTACAGGGATTCATACCAGGGTTGGAACTTTAATAGTGGCAACTATTTATTTACAGCTCGTACAAAGTAGATACGTGTTTCAAAATTTTACTGACCTTCAGAGTAGTCACCAGCATTGTGTATAACCCGTTGCCAGCGATGTGGAAGTCGTAGGGTACTCTTAGCAGTGCCAGTTGTGTTGACATGTCGAGCAGCGCGGTCTGTTGCCCCACGAATTTGTAGCAGTTCTGAAGCGAATTCCGTGAAGTGTTTCCTTCAGTTTAGAAATCTAGTTGAATTTACAAGGGCTTAAGTCTGGGGAGTGCAGTAGGTGGTATAGCACTTAGCAACCCCATCAGTCAAACAAATCAGTAACAGCTTGCCCTATACGTGCTTGTGCACTATCCTGCAAAATGGTCAGGTCCCACAGAAAGTGTCATCACTTCTGTCTCTATGCTGTTCATTTTTGAAACACAACCTACGACCAGCTTAGAGACAGAAGTGATGACACTTTCTGCAGGACCTGACCATCGTTTTGCAGGACAGTGCTCAAGCACGTACAGTGCAAGCTGTTAGTGATTTGTTTGACTGATGAGGCTGCTAAGTGCTATACCACTTACTGCACTCCCCTGACTTAAGCTGTCGTGTGTTCAACTCGATTTATAAACTGAAGGAAACACTTCATGGCATTCGCATCAGAACTGCCATAAATTCGACGGGCAATAGACCGCGCCGCTCGAATTGTCAACACAACTGGCATTGATAAGAGTATCCTACGACTTTCACAGCACTGGCAACGGGTTATACACAATGCTGGTGACTACTTTGAAGGTCAGCAAAACTTTGAAACACAAATATTTTTTACAAGCTGTTCAAAAATGGTTCAAATGGCTCTGAACACTACGGGACTCAACTGCTGAGGTCATTAGTCCCCTAGAACTTAGAACTAGTTAAACCTAACTAACCTAAGGACATCACAAACATCCATGCCCGAGGCAGGATTCGAACCTGCGACCGTAGCGGTCTTGCGGTTCCAGACTGCAGCGCCTTTAACCGCACGGCCACTTCGGCCGGCTTACAAGCTGTAAATAAATAGTTGGCTGTAAATAAATAGTTGGCACTATTAAAAGTTCCAACCCTCGTACACATCTCTTGGAAAATGCTTCTCCGAAACTAATGTCTGAAACACTCGCCTGTTATACTAACAAGGGGGAGACAGTCAATAATTAAAACAGTGAAGACGAAGGATTCTCATGGATATGATGGAGTATTTAGCAGAATACTAAGGTACTGTGCTGTACATTTAGTCGTGTACTTAGCCACATTTATAATTTTTTAGTTCAGGAAGGATCAGTTTCCCGAACGGTTAAAGTACTCAGTAGTAAAGCCGCCGTATAAAAAGGGATAAAAGGATAATGTAGACATCTTCAGACCTATTTATATGCCATCAGCGTTTGCTAAAGTTTTTGAAAAAGCTGTGTACGTAAGATAATTGATCATTTCATTTCACATAATTTGCTGTCAGTGTACAGTTTGGTCTTAGAAGCGGTTTAACAACTGAAAATTCTATATCCTCTTTTCTCTGTGAGGTAGTGGATGGATTTAAAAAAAAGGTTTCGAACGCTAGGCATCTTTTTGATTTAAGTAAGGCGTTTAATTGTGTTAGTCACAAAATATTTCTCCAGAAGTTGGACCATTATTGAACGCGGGGCGTAGCTCACAATTGGTTCACCTCTTTCTGTATGAACAGACGGCAAAAGGTCACTCTCCACAATATGTAGACTGGCTATGATGTGGGGTCCGACTGGGGCCCATTTAAATGGGAGGTGTCCAAGGGATCAGTGCTGGGGTCACTCCAGTTCCTTATTTATGTAAATGATATACCTTCTAATATTACGGATGAGTAAAATATTTATGTTTGCTGATGACACTAGCTTCGTAATAAAGGATGTTGCATACAACATTCGCACTTTTTCAAATAGTGCAGTCCAAAACATAAGTTCATGGCTTGTAGAAAATAAACTAACGCTAAACTGCAGTAAGACTCAGTTTTTACAGTTTCTAACTCACAGTTCAACAAAACTTCACGTTTTAATTACACAGAACAGGCATATGGTTAGTGAGACTGAACAGTTCAAACTTCTAGGTGTTCAGGTAGATAGTAAGTTGTCATAGAAAGCCCATGTTCAGGATCTTGTTCATAAACTAAATCCTGCTGTGTATACCATTAGAACAGTATCTGAAATAAGTGTAGTTCAACATCAAGAGTAGTCTAATTTGCTTATTTTTATTCGCTTATGATGTATAGTATTTTTTGAGGTAACTCTTCTGATTAAAAAAGGGAATTTTTGTCTAAGAAACTGGCGGTTCGAGTAATATGTGGCGTCAGTTCGCAAATCTCTTGGCGACCCCTGTTGAGTAGTCTGGGAGTTCAGACATTGGCCACTCAATATATATATTCTTTAATGTCGTTTCTTGTTAACCATATCAGCTTATTCGCAATAATTAGCTGCTTTCACTGAGTTAATTCTAGGCCGAAATCCTATCTGCATTTGGAACACACTTCCTTAACTCTTGTGCAGGAAGGTGTGCTGTGTACTGCTGCATCCATTTTCAATAAGCTACCACAAGAATTCAAATATCTTAGCAGATCGAAGCTGAAGAGTTACCATAGGTCACTTTTTCTATTCTGTCGCGAAGTTCCTTGAAAAATTATGCTGATTCTTGTGTTATACTGTTGAATGCGTTTACGTAAACTTACAGCTTGTCGTCTTTTTAGGATTCATGGACATTTTATTTTATCTGTTTTTACTTTTCTGTTGTAATTTTATGTACTGATAGTTCCATGGCCATGGAGATTTGTTCCTCTTGCTCTACGGAAGTAGAAATGTAAAATAGAAAAAAGAAATAAAAAATTGTTTGAAATATCCAGGGTCGGAAGCTTACAAAATGCCGCAGTCGTACGTCCAGAAAACGCAGACAGAGCTGTCTGTACTGGCCGCAGCGGGCAGACAGATTCCTGCGCCCATGCACCCCGGAGCATTAGCGGGCGTGATCCTCATCAAAGGTCGGCCGCCGCCATCAGAGGACACGCCGGCTGTATACTAATGGAAGCTCGCCCGCCACTGCTCCGGCTGCACATAGGGGCATGGGCGGTGGAGATTTTAATCGGGACTCACTCCTCTGTCATAAAGGTGTCGACGTCAGGACGGCGTGCTTTCCACTATTTATTTCCAATAGTCCTTCCCCGATGTCCACGAGAAAGAAGGA
This sequence comes from Schistocerca piceifrons, assembly GCF_021461385.2. NCBI lineage: Eukaryota > Metazoa > Arthropoda > Insecta > Orthoptera > Acrididae > Schistocerca > Schistocerca piceifrons. The sequence goes on from NC_060141.1 coordinate 194,697,461, forward strand.
GCGATATATGAGGGGGGGATATCTACATCTACATCTACATCTACATACATACTCCGCAATCCACCAAACGGTGCGTGGCGGAGCGTACCTCGTACCACAACTAGCATCTTCTCTCCCTGTTTCACTTCAAAACAGAACGAGGGAAAAATGACTGCCTATATGCCTCTGTACGAGCTCTAATCTCTCTTATATTATGTTTGTGGTCGTTCCTCGAAATGTCAGATGGCGGCAGTAAAATTGTACTGCAGTCAGTCTCAAATGCTGGTTCTCTAAATTTCCTTAGTGGCGATTCACGAAAAGAACGCCTCCTTTCCTCTAGAGACTCCCACCCGAGTTCCTGAAGCATTTCCGTAACACTCGCGTGATGATCAAACCTACCAGTTGCATGGGGGCTTAATTATTTAAAATGAAAATACTTTTTATTTTTGGTAGCTGTATGTCCGATTACGCTGTTTCGTAAACGGTTGGCCCTGACTAGTCTTAGTACGCAATCTGACTGCATAGAACAACAACAAAGAATGAAAGAAAATTTCCGTTAACACAATTAATTAATTAAGTCCCCAGCAACTATAAAACCTACGAAACCAAAGCACAAGTATAGCTGTTCTGTGTGTGGAATTGTGACTCAACGTATACATCTGGCACGGTTCTTCTTCAACAAGACAAGAAATTTTAAATGCCATTTACTGAAGTAACTAAAAAATAGAAATACTATACTTGCGTAAGGAAAGCAGAGTTACACTCTAATACAAGAACACAAGCCAGATGCTTTGTTGACTGAACCTGTAATGATGCATTATTTAAGACATTGAGATAATAAAAGGAAAAGGAATTTTTTTTTTTACCTTGATATATTGACGAAAAGCACTCTAATCATTACAATATATCTCCACACCGACTTGCTACTACCACATCTCAACAAGAACTCTCCACCACGACCTCTCGACAAGCACTCTTCGCTACGACATCTCCCCAAGCACTGACTACCACGAGTTCTCAACAAGCACTTACTACTACGAGTTCTCCCCAAGCACTGCCAGTGGAGGCGGCTGAATAATACTCTTTGGCGCAATCTCTGGCGCTGTGGCTCAGTGTAGCCACCTTTCATATGCCCCTCCTCCACGGGCCAGAATTTGATGGTATTTTTGCCAGCATTGGTTGTGAAAATACCACCAAATTCGTCCACAAAAATATAGACAAAAATAAAAGATAATATTAATACGTAACTATCACATAATTAGATAAAATTTTGGCTTTGCACTGACCTTTCAATAACCTAATATATAAAATACAGTAAGCAATACAAATTCTTTCATACATGTGACTTTACAAAATAGTTCACACAATACACAAAAAATCAGTTTATACAAATGTTCACATAAAATGCTTTCAATGATTAGTTCCAGCAGTAGCACCCAGCAATGGTCAACAGGTGCAGACACCAACAAGTGACTTCATTTCAGTAGAAGCAGTTCCATCAGTTGCACCTAGCAATGTTGAACAGGTGCAGACACCAACAAGTGACATTATCTCAGTAGAAGCAGTCCATCAGTGGCACCCAGCAATGTTGAGCAGGTGCAGACAGCAACAAGTGACATTATTTCAGTAGAAGCAGTCCATCAGTGGCACCCAGCAATGTTGAGTAGGTGCAGACAGCAAGAAGTAACATCATTTCAGTAGAAACCGTTCTAACAGTGGCACCCAGTAGTGTTGAACAAGTGGAGACACCAACAAGTGACGTTATTCCAGTAGAATCAGTCCATTAGTGGCACCCAGCAATGTTGAGCAGGTGCAGACACCAACAAGTGACATTATTTCAGTAGAAGCAGTTCATCAGTGGCACCCAGTAATGTTGAACAGGTGCAGACACCAACAAGTGACATTATTTCAGTAGAAGCAGTTCATCAGTGGCACCCAGTAATGTTGAGCAGGTGCAGACACCAACAAGTGACATCATTCAGCAGAAACAGTTCCATTAGTGGCACCCAGCAATGTTGCGTAGGTGCAGACACCAACAAGTGACATTATTTCAGTAGAAGCAGTTGCATCTGTGGCACCCGGCAATGTTGAACAGGTGCAGACACCAACAAGTGACATTATCTCAGTAGAAGCAGTTCCATCAGTGGCACCCGGCAATGTTGAACAGGTGCAGACACCAACAAGTGACATCATTTCAGTAGAAGCAGTTCCATCTGTGGCACCCAGCAATGTTGAACAGGTACACACAGCAACAAGTCACATTATTTCAGTAAAAAACAGTCCATCAGTGGCACCCAGTAATGTTGAGCAGATGCAGACAGCAGTCCATAATATTCACTATCACTAATCACACAGTTCATCAGAGTTTATAAGCAGAAATTAAACATGTCCTAGTGGCACCAATCATGTAGAAAAAGTGCAAGTAACAGTCCATAATATTCACTATCCTAATCACACAGTTCATCAGCAGAAATTAATCATTTCTAAGTGGCACCCATTATGTTGAAAAAGTGCAGGTAACAGTCCATAATATTCACTATCTTAACCACAAGTTCATCAGCAGAAATTAATCATTTCTAAGTGGCACCCATTATGTTGAAAAAGTGCAGGTAACAGTCCATAATATTCACTATCACTAATCACACAGTTCATCAGCAGAAATTAAACATTTCTAAGTGTCACACATCAATGTTGAACAAGTGCAGGTAACAGTTCATAATATTCACCATCACTAATCAGACAGTTCAGGCATGAACAATAGTTTGAATCCACATACAAATGCTAATAAACACACAAATGATATCGGATAATTGTCATATTAACTATTACAAATACTCAAATATCAGTAAACCTATAATATTTATGGGTGTCAGTGCAAGCCACTACAAACAAATAAAATAATATTTAGGAGATAGGTGGGTAGGATTAGGAAAGGAAAACACACAAAACACACTCACTCATCTTTCATCCACATTAAGTACTACTGTGTAATTGAATAGTGTTAACTGTGTAAATGCAATTCTGTCAAAGTTTGATGTTCATCATGTGTATCAAGTAGTAGTGGCAGCAATGTATAACAGTCAATAATAGTTAAGTCAACGTCATAGTCATCATGTCAAGACCAATGTTTGCCAAGCCAAATCAAATGTACTGTTGCTGCACAACTGTCAGTGAGCCAAGATATGCAAATACTTCCTCTCCCCAAAAAAAGTATATACTGCTTAGTGATTTAACAAAGTGTGTGTATAGACTATCTTCCTTCTACTTGAGTGTTCTAGTCTGCTATCTTCATCCTCCTTGTTCCATATAGACCAACAAAAAAAATATGCTCCTCACTTACTTTACCTCTTATACACCAAAACTCCAATAATCATCAGCATCACATAATCTCAATACTTCAATAATACCTCTTACGTCGATACATATAAACCTTATCATTAATAGCATTTACCCTACCTCTTGTCCACCAAAACTCCAATAATCATCAGCATCACATAATCTCAATAATACCTCAATAATACCTCTTCAATACGTCGATACATATAAACCTTATTACCAATATCATTTCACTTCCATAACAACTCTTTCCTCTAGTCAGTCTCCTCGAACAAGTACAGATAAAATCCTAATGCAAACCTCATCATCCCATACAATCCGAAGACACATTGTCAACACACAACCTCTGTGTAATCCATCTGACCCAAATCTTCTACTCATTATGAATTATAAACAAAGAAATTCATACATGACCTCTAACAGACTTAGTTCGAATAACTCTCAGTAATTAAGTACGATTACGGAGTGTGAATGATCATAATATTTCACAGTGTGTACACCACTTCAAGAATTATGGCAAACAGAAGCAAACATGTGGAGTATTTCTTGTGTCAAGTGTCACTTACTATTTCAATCGCTCACGAAAAATGCAGTGTAATGACTGTCAATGGTCTAAACCTAGTTTTGGTATGTCATGTCGTTAGCTTCCTTCCTATTAGCATACATTTATACAGCTTTCATAAAACCTCCAGCTCATGTGACTTCTATGAAGTTTCTTGTACTAATGTCGTTCGTCGAATTATAGCAGTTCATTTTCTTATCTTAAAAATATAAGGCACTGAGCGTAAGCAAAACATGCAATAGCGAGTAAATATACCAGTAGAGAACAGAATGTCAACAAGTGGATGCAGCACAAATCCTACAACGAGGCTCTGCCAAGCGAACAATCTATAATTAACACCACACTGTGGCCTAAACTCCATGTTCGCACACCTTACATCAGCATTTCTATATATCAAATTAAAGAGTAGTTATGACAACAAAACAGAAATGTGTAAATATGCAATCCATAAGCAAGGCAGCAAATATGTTATCTAACATAATAAACAGGTCATTAGCATCATATCAGCATAAGCAAATAAATGTTCATATGTAATCTTAATAAGTAAACATGAAGGCGCAAGCAGATAAATCACAAAGTATAACTTACAGACATAACCACATCAGCACAATTAATCAGGTGACAATTATAATTTAAATAAATAAGCACAGCAGACACATAATAAAAAAAAGTATGACATCAGAGAAAAAGCATTGCAGCCAAGCGATGCATAATATACGCAAGTTACAACCCAGTTCATTAATAATCATTGTCAAAATCAGTTAACGTACGCAAGCACGTCGCTTCACAAGTAATTTCATAGAACATGAAATTTAGCACAAAGTATGAATCACGTAATTACGAGCAGCAAATTACGTCTAAAGTACGTACCTAAGTGGAAATATGTTACCTGAAAAATGAACTCAATTAATAGTTACCTTTTTTAGTTTATTAGTTTCTTCTTGGAAATTACATTCTTCCTGAAAATTTCTCGATAGCAAGTCGTCTTAACGTCGGACACGCACAGAATTTACCTGAAGTTCTTAAATATTTTATACAACCGTATCCTGAAAAATACTGAACGTTAATAACATAATTCATCAAGTCACTATAGCTTTATACTGAATTTAATCGGAGAAATTAAACTGTGTATTTGTTTACGGCTGTCAGTGCATTCGCACTGAGCGCTCGATCAGCTGTAGGCGCGTGACGTAAGAAGTAATTGTTTGCGGTCAACGACTGCCTTGTGCGGCGCGCAGGCTTGACTGTTGCTTTGAGTATATGCTGCCGCCAAAACACAGGGCGGTATCCTTGTACTCTCTGCGTGTTTACGTGTAGCTGTTAGTTTCTCTAAAGTATGTCATTCCACAAAAATTTTAACGCTCGATATGTGATGTATTCCCTTAGAGCGCCGAGATTTAAGAGTTTCTACTTCGACAGTGTTATCATGAATAATTTTGCGAATTCTATATGGACCGTTATAAAGCAGAAAAAATTTGCGACACAAGCCCTTTCCTTTGTGAGACAAACGATGAGACTTAATTAATACCTTTTGACCAACTGACAAAGTTTTTAAACGACCAGGACGCTTAGCTGATTTCTCTCTTCTAGCAGCCGTAGATGTAATATTTTGTAGAGCCAGGTTGACAACTTCAGAATGCCGCAGTTTCCGTGAAGGCGGAAAAGGAACGATTTCAGAAATGCGATTTGTCGGTGCTTTGTTTTTTAATATCAGTATAGGCGGTAAAGAAGTTGAATCATTAGGGAGTTCATTCAGAATGTTTTGAAAAATATGAAGATACTGATCCCACGTTCTGTGATTCTGATGACAATGAAGACGACACAATTTATTGATTTCCTTCATCCATCTCTCTGAAGCGTTAGATTGAGGGTGAAAAAGTGAAATGAAAATTGGTTTAATTTTACGACGCCGTAGAGTACGAAGCCAAATTTTAGAACGAAACTGTGATCCATTATCTGATATAACCTTATCAACATGACCAACTTCTTTAAGAAAATGTTTGATGGAAGCATTAGATACTGAACGAGCTGTTGCTTTGCGTAAAGGTGTAAAACACACATATTTTGATGTCAACTCCACTGCTACGAAAATGTGCGCAAAACCATTAGTAGAACGAACCACTGGACCGAACAAATCGACTGCAGCCATCTCCTTTAATTTCGCTGGAATGATAGGAAATAACGGTGCTCTGTGAGAAATTGTTGGCGGCTTAGCCTTTTGACATAATTTGCATTTGGCCAGAACAGATCGAATACGTTTTTCCATATTACTGAAGTAGCAATTTTCCCGTAATTTATGAAAGCATTTTCTGGGACAAAAGTGTGCATAACTGAAGTGCGTATACCAAATCAGCTTATTAACCCACTCATCAGGAATACAAACTAACCAAACAGAGTTGTCAAGCGATTTTCGTTTATAAAGAACTTTCCAGATAGATCGCAAAAACGAGGTGTGGCCAAATCGTCCAATCTAACAAAGCGTCTAAGAAAATTACAGACACCAAGGAAACCACGAACATCACGTTTTGTGGTAGGAACAGCATGGTTACGAATAGCGTCTAATTTCTGGATCAGGAAGAATACCTTCTGTAGAAATAATGTGATAGAGAAATTTCACCTGATAACGACCAAATTCAGATTTTTCTAAGTTCACTGTAATGCCAACTCTTGCAAAAATACGTAATAATGAATCCAAAATTTTGTTGTGCTCACTCCAAGAATGTTTAGCAATAAGAATATCGTCAGCATATTAAGTAATGTTGTCACGAAGATAAACAGGTAAAATTTCATTTAAGCTACGAATGAATGCTGCAGAAGATACAGTAAGTCCAAATGGTAATTTCCGAAATCACTTTTAGGTAAAATAGTCATATCCGGTTATTGTTTATCTACAGTCTAGATAGATTGATAGTCGAAGAGTTGTTTTGACAGATGCAAAGAATAGTCGAAGAGTAGGCAGCGGTGCAGAAAGCTAAAAGGGAAATAGCACCACTACAGCTCGGGGCCCTATGCACGCTATGGCACATATTCACTTAGTGTAGTGAATCCCCTGAGGACATTAATAGCCGCACATAATTTCAAGTTTGTGACTTAGTGGCAAATTTGGCGGAAGTGCGTACGTAAATTGATCTAACCATGCACATGGATGTATGTCATTCTTAGAGTTGCGGGAGATCTTAAATTTCCGAACACTCAAAAAGTGTTTATAGTCAAAGTTTTCGCCTCGTGGCGACAAAGACCTACCGCATCTGTCCCAGTCCCAATGACGATTATTGTTAAGTTCGCGCGCCTGGCGCTCTCTTGTTGCATCCCGTAAATGAAACAAATTATTTTCTTCAAACCCCTCTGCTATCTGTGATTCCAAATTTCTTTTGCTGTCTTTTCCTACAATTTCGCCTTCGATTTGTTTGACTTGCTTTCGTAATGCCTCAAATTCCCTTTTCACGCGTTCATTAAATTTTCCCTGATTTTCAACATGCTTATTTATGTTCTGATACTCTTCGGTTTCTGCAAATGGCAATGGTGCTGTATCATCTGAATCTCTGTCCCCACTTAAACTAAGACTTGTCAGTTTATCTGAAATCTCCTCAACTCTTTCCGATAAATCACCTATTTGTTCTTTCTGTTTATTTACGTCTTCCGTAAGTGTCGCGACTCGCGTTTCAGTATTAACTCATTTAGTAGTTAACTGTTCATACTGTTGTGTTAGGTTATTTAATCTGTCATTCAGTACGGATTCCTCGATTCTCTCAAATATTTCTTCCTTATCTTTTGCACGTTGTAAATTTAACTCTGAAAATTTCTGTACTATCACGCGATCTCTTTCTTCCTGTTCTCTATCCTGTTCCCTTTGTCTAATCTCTACTGCAATTAATCTATTATTGTGAGCATTCAAAATCGGTTGTACTTCTTCTCTGATTTCTTTCTTTAATTCATCTTTCATATTTTTGAAACATGTCCCTATTCGTGAATCTAAGCGTGTTTCCAAAGTTCCCATCTATGTTTTAAATTCAGATCGAAACTGCTCCATTGTTCCCCTATCTGTTTTTAATTCAGATCTCAAAGTTCCCATCTCAGTTTTAACTGTTCCTATTTGTGATCCCAAATTTCCCATCTGTGATCCCAAATGTAATATAGCACCCATCAACTGCTCCATATTACCCGGTTCGAAATTGTTTTCGCCCCTAACATTTCCCGCAAAACTAACTTCCTTCTGCATAGCCATAAAGCTATCTGTGTTCGATACTATTTCAGAATCTTCTATCGTTAATCTCGTATTCTGTGAATTTTCTGATTGAGAAAAATTTTGAAATGGTTCCGGACTATTTTCCCGACTTATTACATTGTTTTCCACTTCATTATTCATCATACTGTTCTCCTGTGTTGGCGAGTTCGCCATGTCAACAATTTCGTTATTCTGGCTATTCATCATTTTTGCCTTTTTCATCGATCGCGTAATCATTTACAAATCATACAAAACTCGTCACTGTACGAAAATTACACACAATGACTCTTTATCATCAACAATACCATTTACACGAGATGTTTCCCTCAAACACGATTAACGAACAATTGAAATAATTGCACTAAATTGTCAAACCCATAGACAAGACAACAAATTTAAATTTTGGAAAATACCATTAGAAGAATCTACACATGCAAAATAGACTACAATTACTAACTACAAATTACTACAACAATACTACTGTCTACTATTTCTACAATCAGAAGAATTCCAAGGGACGATCCGAAGCAGCGGTCGCCACGTGCATGGGGGCTTAATTATTTAAATTTGAAAATCATTTTTATTTTACGTCGCTGTATGTCCGATTACGCTGTATCTCGTAAACGGTTGGCCCTGACTAGTCTTAGTACACAATCTGACTGCATAGAACAACAACAAAGAATGAAAGAAAATTTCCGTTAACACAATTAATTAATTAAGTCCCTAGCAACTATAAAACCTACGAAACCAAAGCACAAGTATAACTGTTCTGTGTGTGGAAGTGTGACTCAACGTATACATCTGGCACGGTTCTTCTTCAACAAGACAAGAAATTTTAAATGCCATTTACTGAAGTAACTAAAAAATAGAAATACTATATTTGCGTAAGGAAAGCAGAGTTACACTCTAATACAAGAACACAAGCCAGATGCTTTGTTGACTGAACCTGTAATGATGCATTATTTAAGACATTGAGATAATAAAAAGAAAAGGAATTTTTTTTTTACCTTGATATATTGACGAAAAGCACTCTAATCATTACAATATATCTCCATACCGACTTGCTACTACCACATCTCAACAAGAACTCTCCACCACGACCTCTCGACAAGCACTCCTCACTACGACATCTCCCCAAGCACTGACTACCACGAGTTCTCAACAAGCACTTACTACTACGAGTTCTCCCCAAGCACTGCCAGTGGAGGTGGCTGACTAATACTCTTTGGCGCAATCTCTGGCGCTGTGGCTCAGTGTAGCCACCTTTCACAGTAACAAATCTAGCAGCCCGCCTCTGAATTGCTTCTAGGTCCTCCCTCAATCCGACCTGATAGGGATCCCAAACGCTCGAGCAGTACTCAAGAATAGATCGTATTAGTGTTTTATAAGCGGTCTCCTTTACAGATGAACCACATCTTCCCAAAATTATACCAATGAACCGAAGACGAACATCCGCCTTCCCCAGAACTGCCATTACATGCTTGTCCCACTTCATATCGCTCTGCAATGTTACGCCCAAAAATTTAATCGGCGTGACTGTGTCAAGCGCTACACTACTAATGGAGTATTCAAACATTACAGGATTCTTTTTCCTATTCATCTGCATTAATTTACATTTATCTATATTTAGAGTTAGCTTCTATTCTTTACACCAATCACAAATCCTGTCCAAGTCATCTTGTATCCTCCTACAGTCACTCAACGACGACACCTTCTCGTACACCACAGCATCATCAGCAAACAGCCGCACATTGCTATCTACCCTATGCAAAAGATCATTTATGTAGATAGAAAACAACCGCGGACCTACCACACTTCCCTGGGGCACTCCAGATGATACCCTCACCTCCGATGAACACTCACCATTGAGGACAACGTAGAGTGTTCTTTTACTTAAGAAGTCTTCGAGCCACTCATATATTTGGGAACCAATCCCATATGCTCGTACCTTAGTTAGGAGTCTGCAGTGGGGCACCGAGTCAAAGAATATGGATATTGTGAGAGGAGTACCCGATTACGTTGATGACATCCTGAAAGCGGTGTCTGGAGACGCCAGTGTGGGCCTGGGGTAACGTGTGTGTGAAATCTTATGGGACTTAACTGCTAAGGTCATCAGCCCTTAGCTCACACACTACTTAACCTAAATTATCCTAAGGACAAACACACACACCCATGCCCGAAGGAGGACTCGAACCTCTGCCGGGACCAGCCGGACAGCCCATGACTGCAGCGCCGTAGACCGCTCAGCTAATCCCGCGCGGCATGGGGTAAAACCTAATGACTTAAATCACCGCTGATCTGCACGAATTAAACAGAGAATGTCAGCAGAGCCTCTCCCGCGCATCCAATGCCTGACACGACCTTCCATTGGCAGTTCTCATGTAATTAATCCACCTGAACACTACTAACGGACAATTCGTTCGAAACTCCTCAGAAAGACAAAGAAAATGAAAACTTGGGAAAATAAATGAATGAAAGGAAAAGATGTGAAGGGGGCAGGTAAAACGCAACAGAATTGTGCAATATGTCTTAGACAAGTATATACCGATCATGGTTGTGAGGGATGGAAAAGACCCATCGTGGTTCAATTGCCATGTTAGAAAGTTGCCTCGAAAGCAAAGAGAGCTTCATCGCCTATTTAAGCGAAGCTTGGTGGACAACAGAAGTTGAATGGAGCCAAAATGAGCGCGAGGAGAGCAAGGCGAGAAGCATCTAGTGAATCATAAAGTAAAAAGTGGCCAATCGATCCGATTTAAGACCCTGATAAGTTTTCGTCTCATGTAAATTCAATAAGTGGACCGAAATCATCTATTCAGTCGCTCAGTCATCACACTGCCACCGAAACGAGATATTTCAGACCATGCCGAAATACTGAATTCGGCCTTTCCAAATCATTACACCGTCAGAGGCAATATTACGATTCTTTCTTTCAATGAACATAAGAATGCTAACAGATATTAACAAGTGATAGCGTAATAGAGAATCAGCTGTATTTGAGGTTCGGATGAAGCGAGGCTGTACGGAGATCATACGAAAGATCTTGCGCCACTTCTAGCAGTCGTTTATTGTAGGCCACTGGTACAACATAAGGGTGCTTAACGATTGAAAAAAAAAAGCACGTCTTCCAGTTTTTAAGAAAGGTCGTCGTATAGGCGCGTTGCGCGTGATAGCCGCGCGGTCTCAGGCGCCTTGCCACGGTTCCGCGGCTTCCCCCGTCGGAGGGTCGAGTCGTCCTTCCGGCAAGGGTGTGTGTATTGTCCTTAGCGTAAGACAGTTTAAGTTAGTTTAAGTAGTGTGTAAGCCTAGGGACCGATGACCTCAGCAGCTAGGTCCCATAGGGACGTACCACAAATTTCCAAAACAGACGCGCAAAATAATTGTCCTATATCGCTGTCAGTCTGTTGTAGAATTATGGAACTTCATTATGCTTACGCATCACGATGGTCTTGAAGAACGAAAATCTCCCTTATAAAAACCAACGTTGGCTCCGCAAAAATGGATTCTGCGAAACTCAGCACGCTGCTTCGTTCCTGAAATCCACAACTCCGTAGACAAGGACGCTCAGACTGAATCCGTGTTCGTTGATTTCCGGAAAGCGTCCGATACAGTACCGCAGTGACGTTTAGCGAATGAAGCACGAGCTTATCGAGTATCGGATCAAATTTGTGACTGTATACGGGACTTCTTTGCAGAGGCGTTTAACACGTCTTTTTTAACGGAATAAAATCGACAGATGTTTACAGTATATGTTAATGGTCTAGTGGACACTACAGGAAGCTCCATGAGGTTATTCGCAGAAGACACTGTTTACACGAAGGTTGAAACTGCAGAGAACAGTGGGGAAATACAGGAATATCTACAAAGGCTCTGTGATTAATGTAGGAACTAACAATTGACCCTGAACGTAAGTAAATGTAACGTACTGCACGTAATGAGGGAAAGAGATTCACTCTTGTTCGACTGCATTCTTGGCAATAAATCACAGAACACAGTAACTACCTTAATTACTTAGAAGAAATGTCAGAGGGGGTGAAGTGGGGAAGTGGAAGCTGCTGGTGGTTTTACTGAATAATTTTAACTTCATAATTTATTAATAGAAATCAAAACTGAACTTGATACACTACTGCAAGAGATAATTCACAGTGACTGACCACAACAGTTAGATCTCAAATTATATTTATTACATCTGGCTGTCAGATATAAAATATTATCAGTGTAACTCCAAGTCGAAATATTCTTGATGACATTTAATCGTAAGAAAATGAATATTGGGTCTTCAAAATGGTAGCAAAGTACTTACGGCCACGATGTCTCATGCACACTACATAGAAAACATAACAAAACTCAGACACGCATTCTTTTAAGGCTCAATGCTTCACCAAAAGTGCTGGCAAAACTGAATGCAAATGATCTACACTAAAAAGCAAGACTGTCACGACGAATATTTAAATTTACAGTTACTGTGACTTCGCAATCAGTGATACTCTCTGCTTGTGAAGCGTGAAAGACATTTTCAAGCAATCATCAAATTCTTTAAAATAAATAGTCACATACATCAACCAGATTAACCGTATTGCCATTGGTGCACTAAACTTAACAGGATCACGCGATAGCACATTTACAAACAGACAGGACGATTTCAAAATTAAATGACCAACAAAACTGAAGAAAGGAGCGTACAAGGCATGTATATCAACTGACACGTGTAAAAACCCTGAGATAACCTTCGCGCAACTGGCGCCCTAGGCGTTATAGAATCTAACTGTAACAACCAGAGATCAATAGCTTTACCTACAGCCGCGTGCAGACTATGCCAACGAACGACAAAGACTGGATTCGTCCGAATGTTTGTCGCCAGTGCATTGGCGTTCGACTTCTCATCCACACCAAGCGAAGGGCGTGGAATCGCTGTTGGCTCCGATAACTTGCCGACGTTGCTGCCGCTTTGTTGTCGTTATAAAGGAGTGTATTAATTACAGTTTCACCGGACGGTATTTTGAAGCAAGAAGAAATTTTAGCAGTCTTCGCATGTGCAACATTTATTTTACTGCAAGAAGCTGATCATCAGGAAAAGAAGAAACGACGCTGGTGGACGACCTCCTTTTTAAAACACAGTGAGCAGTGTGGTGAGACAGAATTAATGTCTACCTTAAAGCTGAATTGGAATATTAGCTACTTCATAATTTTTTCCTTAATTAAAGCTACAGATTTCGAATTGTTATTGAACTAGGTAGGCCCTAAAATTTCCAAAGATACCCTCTCTTTTAAGAGAGCTGTATCTGCAACAGGAAGTTAGTAGTCACTCCCAGTCTTGTTTGTTTTCCTTTGGGGTTCACGGCCGAAGGATGTCAATAAAGACTCCATTTTCTTTCTCACGTCGTAAATATAGCTTTTTAACAGCTGATTATTTCTCTCCAAGCGTCTAGTCTTTTCAGTTGTTTTTGTAATCGCAGTTCGTAGGGGCCCATAAACATTCCGGTTCACGATAAAACTATCAGCTTGAACGCCCTCTCCATATTACAGCTCTAGACTCCAGTATTTTTGAACACAATAAAAACACACCCTTAGCAAAGAGAGAAACAGCGACTGTTGAAATTAAGTTTTTCAGGACAGTCACAAGTCGCGCTCTTTATCTTTTATTGACTAATTCCACTCTTTAACAGCCAACTACTTTCCTTTAAACAGTTCCGGAGTTTTTGATGATTCTTTTCTTAAATGAAAGAGCGAAACCACAGAATAAAACATACTAAATGTTACTCGTGGCTATCCTAAAAAACTCAAATACATAACCGTTGTAGAGATACAACAAATTGCAACTGAACCAATGAACATTCAACCCGGCGTCAGCACTAGGAGATGGTTCCAACAGCCAACGCTTTGATGTTATCACCAGCAGACTGAACCGCAACCAAGGCCAACCGCTTCGTTGGCTCTGATTTGCCCCTCCGCAAACAGTAAGCAGATCTCGTCCAACGAAGCGGTTGGCCATTGTTGGGCTAGTGTGTACGCTGCTTTTGTGAAACCATCTAATAGACAATCTACAAGCTACCAACGCAATAAACGTTATGGAAATAACGAAAGGCTTGAATAAAACATGAACAAAGAATGACTGTCCTTTGAAGCTAATCACCAAATTCAGCCAATTGGGGAAAACAAGAAAAAGATTCAGTATTCGATAACAGACCACGTACTTGTACCAGGCCTCATACGCAGTGAGATACACGATTTAACAAGAACGCTATCAGGTGCGGGAGGCAGCAGTAACACACCTCAATGAACTGGAGAAACGTAACATCAAAGATACCAGAAAAAAACAACAGCATGCCACATGAACCCCAAACGCGACAAAACAAAGTCGCTAATACGCATGGTCGACCTGTAGCAGCCTCCGTTGAGCACCATCGTGATATACATCTGGCACCATACTCAAGCCACAAGCAGTAGCAAGAAATTGGCAAGCAAACAATTCCACCCGTTGCTGGCGAATCCACAGCGTCCAAGCATCCATCTGGGCGCCATTTTCTGACACGGCATTGAGGTAACAGCGGACCAACAGCCTGCACCTGATGTCTGTTACTTCTCAACGTCCTTGCGCACCGGTCCTCCCTGCGTGACACCAAGAAGTAGCAGACAAGCAAACAGAGTGTCCACCGTGCTCACCGGTCGCAGCCACTACACAAACACGAGGCCAGACGCTACCCAAGGCGCTGCAGCGGACCACGATTATGCTTCCTCCTCTGTGGGCAGATTCGCGACAGTGCAGGGCACCAACCGACGCTCCTCTATTTCTGCGCCGGACAAAGATCATCAGCACCACAGCGTACTCGCGGCGAACCACCCTGCTGTCGATGGTCGGAGACGTAACTGGCACGGCTCAGTAGGCACCCGGAGCGATCTGAAGTGGAATGACGACAAACAGTAGGAAAAGCAAACGGCACTTTGAGATTCATTGGAAGAATCTTACGTTAAAAGTCTGGAACCGCGCGACCGCTACAGTCGCAGGTTCGAATCCTGCCTCGGGCATGGATGTATGTGATGTCCTTAGGTTCGTTAAGTTTAAGTAGTTCTACATTCTAGTGGTCTGATGATCTCAGATCTTAAGTCCCATAGTGCTCAGAGTCATTTGAACCGCTTTTTTTAACAGTAGAAAAGTAATATTAATAACACTCACGGTAGCACCACTGGGCCACTACAGCTGCAGATTCATGAAGAAATGGCTTTAAAAAAAATTCCACCAATTCCTGAGTATTTTGCGTCAGTCTGGGACCTTTACCAAGCGGGATTAAAAGAAAAGGTAAAGAAGATTCATGGAAGTACGGTTCGTCACGGGATCGTTAACTCGGAACGAGAATATTAGGCTGATGCTTGAGTATCTTCAGACGCACAAGCTGCAAAAGATGTTTTGTGCATCATGGAGAGATATACTGTTGTAATTTCTAGAGCTTACGTTCAAAGAAGAGATGGGCAACGAACTACCTACTCTTACACATCTCTCGCGAAATGATGAAATGATCACTACGGGAAAACTGAGAGGAATCAGATGTCATACAGAGCTTTGCCGACTACAATTGTCGCGAGGGACAGTGGTACCGGAACCCTACACAGAAGGTGGCCTGCAGAGTATAGATGGAGATATAGACGTTTCTAAAAAACGTGAATTGTGTCAGGAGTATGTTACACACTAGTGTGCAAAACTTAAGGATGAAAGTAACTTTTGCATGACGTGTCAGGGAATAGTAAGATAGCTCGATGAAACTTGCACTAAACGAAGTGCTGCTACAATATAGTACAGAAGATAAATGAAAGAAATACGCAACGAGAAGAACAAAAATGACACTTTTATTCAAAGACAGGTATTACGGTGAACTCATCGCGATTTACCGTAGCCTCTTGGACATGTCAAACGGCGTATCATGGTTGTTAATGGGGTGTATGTTTACCACGGACGGCAATGCGTGCGCTGCAACGCGCTTCCTTGCTAGCCACAAGTGTGGTACAAAGTTCTTGTGGTACGGCGTTACATTCCTCCACCTGAGCGGTTGACAACTATTGTATGGTGTTGGTACATGTGGAGAAGCTGCAGTACGTACATCTACATCTACCCTCCGCAAGCACCTTACGGTGTGTGGCGCTGTGTACTTTGTGTACCAATGTCAGTTCCCCATTTCCTTGTTCTAGTCGCGTATGGTGCGTGGGAAGAAGAATTGGTGGTAAGCCTCTGTGTGGGTTCGAATCTCTCTGATTCTATCTTCTTGGATTCTTTGCCAGGTATGCATAGCAAAATACTGGTTGTCTCTTCCAGAAACATACACTCACGTAACTGTAACAGTAGGATGCAGAACGCCTATCTTGAGTCGTCTGCCACTGGAGATGTCTGAAAATCTCCGTGAAGCTTTCACGCTTACTAAATGAACCTGTAACGAAACGTGTTACTTTTTTTTTGGACCCTCTCTACTTTCTGTATCAACGTTATCTGCTACGGATCCCGTATTGACGAGCAATATTCAAGTATTGGTCGAACGAGACTTTTGTAAGCTACTTCCTTTGTTGATGTACTACATTTCCTGAGGATTCTTCCAAAGAATCGCAATCTGGCATCCACCTTACTCGCGATTAATTTTATATGGTCGTCCACTTCAGTCCATTCCGTACGTATACTACTCGATAGTTTCTGGGAACAACTGCTTCCAGTGATTCTTCTGCAATCGTGTAATCGTTCAATAAGGTTCTTTCTGTCCATGTATTCGCAATACGTTTCGTTTGTTTATGCTGAGAGTCAACTGCACCGAGTGTCGATCCTCAGTAGCTCTTCCTGCACTTCACTACAATTTTCTACATCTACTTAATTACTCTGCCATTCACAATAAAGGTCCTGGCAGAGGGTTCAATGAACCACCTTCAAGTTGTCTCTCTACCGTTCCACTCTCGAACGGCACGTGGGAAAACCGAGCACTTAAATTTTTCTGTGCGAGCCCCGATTTCTCTTATTTTATCATGATGATCATTTCTCCCTATGTAGGTGGGTGCCAACAGAATGTCTTCACAATCGGAGGAGAAAACTGGTGATTGAAATTTCATGAGAAGATCCGGTCGCAACGAAAAACGCCTTTGTTTTAATGATTGACACTCCAATTCACGTATCATGTCTGTGGCACTATCTCCCCTATTTTGCGATAATACAAAACGTGCTCCTCTTCTTTGAACTTTTTCGATGTCATCCGTCTGTCCCACCTGATACCGATCCCACACCGCACAGGAATACTCCAGAATACGGCGGACAAGCGTGCTGTAAGCAGTCTCTTTAGTAGACCTGTTGCACCTTCTAAGTGTTCTGCCAGTGGATTGCAGTCTTTGGTTTGCTCTACCCACAACATTATCTATGTGATCTTTCCAATTTAGGCTATTTTTAATTTTAATCCCTAAGTATTTAGTTGAATTTACAGCCTTCAGATTTGTGTGACTTATCGCGTAATCGGAATTTAACGGTTTTATTTTAGTACTCATGTGAATAACTTCACACTTTCCTTTATTCAGGGTCATTTGCCACTTTTCGCACCATACAGATATCTTATCTAAATCATTTTGTAATTCTTTGTTCCTGATCTGTATAAATGACATAGGAGACAATCTGAGTAGCCCTC
The DNA here is from genome assembly GCF_021461385.2 of Schistocerca piceifrons. Taxonomy (NCBI): domain Eukaryota; kingdom Metazoa; phylum Arthropoda; class Insecta; order Orthoptera; family Acrididae; genus Schistocerca; species Schistocerca piceifrons. The sequence goes on from NC_060141.1 coordinate 194,715,204, forward strand.
TTGTATTGCCGGTCATGGTGGTCGAGCGGTTCTTGGCGCTACAGTCTGGAACCGCGCGACTTGATGACTTTACAAGACGGTAAATGACAGCATCATCTGCAAACAATATAAGAGGTTCAAATGGCTCTGAGTACTATGAGACTTAATTTCTCAGGTCATCAGTCCCCTAGAACTTAGAACTACTGAAACCTAACTAACATAAGGACATCACACACATCCATGGCCGAGGCAGGATTCGAGCCAGCGACCGTAGCGGTCGCGCGGTTCCAGACTTTAGCCACTCTGGCCGGCAATATAAGAGGGCTACTCAGATTGTCTCCTATGTCGTTAATATAGATCAGGAACAGTAGAGGGCCTATAACATTTCCTTGGGGAACGTCGGATATCACTTCTGTTTTACTCGATGACTTTCCGTCTTTTGCTACTAACTGTGACCTTTCTGACAGGAAATCACGAATCCAAACGCACAACTGAGGCGATGCAGTTTGTTTAGAAGACGCTTGTGAAGAACGGCGTCGAAAGCCTTCTGGAAATTTAAAAATATGGAATCAGTTTGACATCCTCTGTTGATAGCACTCATTACTTCATCAATATAAAGAGCTACTTCTATTTCACAAGAACGATATTTTCTGAATCCATGCTATGTGTCAATAAATCGTTTTCTTCGGGGTAATTGATAATGTTCTAACACATGTTCAAAAAACCAACTCAAATCGACGTTAGTGATTACTCCTATTTCCATTTTTGGGTATTGGTATGACTTGAGCAATTTTCCAGTCTTTAGGTATGGATCTTTCTGTGAGCGAGCGGTTGTATATAATTGCTGAATATGGAGCTATTGTATCAGCATACTCTGAAAGGAACCTGACTAGTATACAGTCGGGACCGGAGGCCTTGCCTTTATTAAATGATTTAAGCTGCTTTGCTACACCGAGGATATCTGCTTCTATGTTTCTCATCTTGGCAGTTGTTCTTGACTGGAATTCAGGAATATTTACTTTGTCTTCGTTGGTGACGGAGTTTCGGAAAACCGTGTTTAATAACTCTGCTTTAGTGCCACTGTCATGAGAGACTTCACCGTTGTTATCGCGGAATGAAGATATTGATTGCGTCTTGCCACCGGTATGCTTTGGTGTCACCAGAATCTCTTTCGGTTTTCTGCCATATCCAGAGACAGAGTTTCGTTGCGGAAATTATTAAAAGCACCTCGCATTGAAGTACGCGCTATATTTCGAACTGTTGCAAAACTTTGTCAATCTTGGGGATTTTGCGTTCTTTTAAATTTGGCATGTTTTTTTCGTTGCTTCTGCAACAGCGACCTAACCCGTTTTGTGTACCGTGGGAGATCAATATCATCACTTATTAATTTATGTGGTACATATCTCTCAATTGCCATCGATACTATCACTTTGCAGCCATTCCACATCTTTTCTACGCTTACATGATCACATCGGAAGGAGTGGAGACCGTCTCTGAAAAAGGCGTCAAGAGCATTTTTATGAGCTTTTTTAAATAGATGTACTTTGCGTTCCTTTCTGATTGTTGTGGGTGTTACGGTATCCAACCTAGCAGCAACTGCCTTGTGGTCGCTAATCCCTGTATCGGTCATGATACTCCCTGTTTGTCCCTGATTATTTGTTGCTAAGAGGTCAGGTATGCTTTCGCAACCATTTACGCTTCGAGTGGGCTCATGAAGCAATTGTTAAAAATAGCGATTTCTGTTTATACAACAGAATCATCCGTGTAAAGCCTCATGGAACTTATTATGTTATCTATTAAGTCATTTATTGTATAATGTAAAAAATAATGGTTGTACAACACTCCTCTGGAGCACGCCTCAAGTTACTTTTACGTCTGAAGACTTCTCTCCGTTGTAACCTCCCCGCACAAAAAAATCTTAAAAGTCAATAAATGTGAAATTGTAATATTCCCACAAGAATATAAAAGTCAATGTTAAGTGAAATGTTATATTCCCACAAAACTGCATAATAAAAATGAACCAAGCGTAACCTGCTTGCAAAATTAAGAATAATACTGGCCCAAATGTAAACTCCTCACAAACATTAACTAATGAAGATTGCTCATTAAACCCACAGTAAAATTAATTAAATAATGAAGCATAAACTATGTGTAACATCTGAACACAAATAATTAAACCTGACAAATTTTATAAGGGCAGCGGCGCTGACCTTCGGCCCTGTGAAATAATTAAACCTGATAAATTCTTACCTCAGTAAAACTGCATCTATATCTGCTCTTATTTTTCGGCACAGCTCCGTGCAATGCTGGCCCATATTTAATTTTGATTCTTGGAGGGAATGCATAGGAAGTATTATTTAACTTGAAATGAATCATTTTCTTTAAAACAGTTACTTTATAAGAAAATTATTATTGGGGCAATTCTTGAACAAATTAATTACAATTAACATATGTTATTAGCTGAGCGCAATGCTGCTTCATTACCTTCTAAAACAATATACCTCGTCCTGAATCGTGACCAGAGATGGAAGGAGAGCATGCCGCCGACGCATGCCGACGGCCGCTCAGTACAACCGTCCACTCGCTACAATTACTTCCGACTGACTACTACTGCAGACTGAGTGCAACTCGCAACTGCCCCAGACTACTACTGCCGACAGAGTGCCACTCGCAACTGACTACTCGCAACTGAACACTCGCGCGGTCAAGCGCAGACTAGCAACGATAAATAACTCTCTGGTCAGAGATTCTGTCATGCCTCGCCATCGCTGGTAATGAATACGAACACGTTTCACCGTTCAGAATGACACGCTATTTGCTAGAAACTCTTCAATATATTCACTCAGTTGGTCTGATATTCCGTACGCTCGTATATTCTTCATTAGGCGGCAGCGTGGAACCATATTCCAAAGGTCAAGGAACGCGGCATCCACTTGGGTGACTGTTTCTTCTTGGTCACGTAGACTAACAGAGGAAGAGCTGGGTTTCACACGGCCGTTGTTTTCGGAACCCATGTTGATTCCTACAAAGCAGATTTTTGGTCTCCAGAATAATATCCAAGCTGAATCATATGGAAATTATCCACAACTGTACAAATTTGTTGTACACTTGTGGATAATTTCGATGTAGTTCAGTTTCAAAAGAATATGGGATGTTTTTAATTAATCTATTTTGACGTACATCCATGATGACGGTTAATAACCGTAACCGGTAGATGACTAATGGGACAATAAACAGCTGATGGTTAAAAAACATTTTATAAAATACTTTACGGGTTTTGAACCTCACCTTACGGAAACATTAAAGATTTTTAACGCCCGAAGTTCAAGTAAAATAAGTCATAAGTGCAGTGCGACTTCACATGACGATTGTTCACTAACACGTTGACTGCAGCACGCATAGTGATGGATGTTTCACCGCCAGTCCAGGACACTGCGTCATGCGCGACGGTCTCTTATGGCCGCCGGCGTCCTGGTGGCAGTCAACGAGTTAAACAAAATAAAATTTCTAGTGCAAGAAAACTTACTGGTGATAAAGTTTCTGTCTGTCATGACTTCCGCCATTGTTATGGTCCAACCTAAGCCACCTATAGTCCAGTCTATTGCGAAGGGTCTTTTTTTTTTCAGTGGCGTTACCAGAGCTGAAAGAGGTCCGTTCATGCGTGTTAAAAATGGACTCCAAAACTGAGAATCTAACCCATACCTTGCGCATACGAAATTGGCGTCAGTCCACTTGACCCCTGAAGTCCACAGACGGCAGGGTCATTATTACGTTGTAACGGAAGATATACCACGCTGTATGAGCGTTCTCCCTGGCTTCCTGGAGTTGGATTCCAGCCCGTTCTCTTAATTCATTTCCCTACTCTGTAGTAATCTTGTTCGACCTCATTCCATTCACCAGCTACCTCGCTTACTCAGTGCGTGCTTTAGACAAGCTGCGCCTCCACAAATCCGGCAGTTCAATACTATTTTGTATCATATTGAAGTAACAGTCGAAACCAGTTTTTATGTGGTTTTGCCACCACTAATAGGATACGATTAATTTCTGAAGCCTTTTGAGAGCTTAAAAATCCACTTGTCTATTACCTGTAGCTCTCTTTTATCAGCGAGTTTGGACACGTAAATTGTGCTTGTCTTCTGTCATCGTAATGTTTAGCTTCTTCTTGCCGTCGTAGCTCCGACTCGCAGCCGTTTAGAAATTTTCAGTATTCCAACGAATTCTTAGCTCGAGAAATGCGATTGCAGAGTATGAAGTTACCAATTACTTCGATTATTACCGTCATACTCTTCATTCGCCTGCTACTACAGGAGTACTTCCAAACAGCATTTAACGCTCTTTTGTCATTTTTAGAAGCAATTGCCCAAAAACAGATATTCAGTTATATCCCCATCTAAGGGATTCTTCTGGAATTCATATCGGACATCTCCAATTATTCTTTGATTTCATTGAAACTAAATTTATTGAAGAAGATGTTACTTGATAGCAGATTTCACCCTGAATTACTTCATTTATTTGTACTTCTCTTAGTACTCCACTATACTCTGTTCATCATAAGAATAAACCTGATGTAAACATTACCCCATGTATTTCTTCCGCGTTTGAATCTCATTGAACTTCCTTACACGTGTAACCGAAGCAAAGCTGTGACCAGTACAGTCAAGTACGATCGTAGGGATACGTTTTATGCACTGAACGATAATGTGCGAGACAACAGCTTTACCGGCGGATTGAACTTGGACAGCACTGGCCAACCAACGGTCCAACTAACCTGCAATGATGTGAGCAGTTGCAGTTCAGAAGTAAAGGGGGAAGGGCAAAGAAACAATATAGCTTCGAACGTCATTTAATTTTTAAAGAGAATGAAATAATATTCGGCTAAACTCCTGCACTACCGCGCCCTTCTTAGGTGACCAGACGGAAAGCATAAAATGCTCTCGTTTTCATCTGACACGGTATTCTAATTACAAACAAGAGTGATGAAACTTCCAAACTTAAACACAAGGGTAATTTTTCTGAGCGAGCTATATGCGATGCAAAAGCATGCTGCAGGGATTTCACTGTACAGTTGAATACTGAAGCCATTGAAGGTATTAATAATTACTGTCAGTTGTCTGGTAACCTCTTGGCTCTTTTCTTATCCGAAACCGAGAAATACATTTCGGTTCTGGGACTGTCATCTGCTACGTTGATAACAGTCGATCAACAACAGAATCCACGAAGCCACCCAGGTGCCACATTCTCTTCTCTTCTTTTGTGACGTGTCGCCAGCGTTCGGCAATGACATGCGGAAAAGCTGTATGCTTTAGTTCCAGCACGTCTGGCAGCTTAACGGTCTTGTTATTTCTCGGGCCAAATCTCTTAACTTGACTACACATCAGTTCTGTTAGGTTCATATTGCAATGGTACAGTGGCAAATGTAAAAATCTGGCATTTGCATGGTTAGCTCGATGCTGTGAAAATGATTGTTTTTCCATGTCTCTACGACGCATATCTACATCTGTGGTATAAAACTTTGGACATAGTCCAGATAAAGAGTATTTGGTCTCTCATCCTTGCCTTAAAAATTAAATTGTTATGTTTTCTTAATTTAAGCAACCTTTATTAACAGTCTTTCATAAAATATCGGTAACTGAGAATTTATATTTGATATGAAAACAGGAATTTCGCATGCAATATATAATTAAAAATAAGAAGACGTGTATATCCATAAAAAATGATGATGAATTTTACAATTACGAGATGTAGGTATTTCAAATTGAACAACAAAAAAAATTAACACAGGCAAGACTTGAACCTGTGCACCATGCTATGCAATGAATTGACAAATTACTAATCTACCGATTCCGATATAACTCGAATGTGCAGTTATGGACGCCTGTATCTAATGCAGGCCCTTGAAAAACTTCAGAGCCGATTATCCCTGACAAACATTAAGAACAACCTATTTCTCGGCACTTTTTAACCGTGTTCCACGCGCTTGTTTCACTACGGAACAGGAAGCAGCCCCAGCCATTTTCATACTGCGGTATTAAGAGCGTGACAGTCAGAGCACAACACTGCAGAGGCTGTGACCGTACATGGCTTCTGAAATAAAAACGACATAGCTAAACGTCATTAAGAAAAACCTTGGTGGCTGTTAATACATTTGAATATCTTAAAGTTTCGTTTAACTAACTTAGTAATAACATACCTAATAATACATAAGTAGGACCTATTTCCAAGAGCGTGTAGATGTGCTACGGGTCCTGACCAATCATCGCGTTTGTGTTTGTGTTGATCAGGTTTATTCTCATCATGAATGGAATATAGTTGCAAGTTTACGTTTTCGCGGAATCATTTTCAATTTGGTGTCTGCTTCAACAATATAGAAAAATATTTCACAGTTATAAACTTCACATCCAAACCAGCAACCTCAGACTTAAACGTCAACCAAAACTTCTAACAATTTGGAACGCAATTTCATTTATCTGACTCGGAGAAGACTGTGGTTTGCAGTGCTCTTTCTCGCTGGCAAATACGCAAGTGACTTGTTGAGCACCGTAACTACACTATAACAGTAATTACGTTTGCAAGCAATGGCTGCGGACTATAGAATGTATCAGTGCCACTGCATTTCCCTGCCGTTTTTACCCTCTAGTAACGTGGGGATTATTGCCTGATGTCTTAACACATTTCATATAATCCTGTCCCTTTTTATTGTCAGTGTTTTTCGTATGTTCCTTTTTTCGGTGATTCTGCGGAGAAATTCCTCAATCCTTACCTTATGAGTCCACCCAATTTTCGAAATTCGTTTGTAGCATCACATCTCAAACGCTTCGGTTCTCTTCTGTTCCGGTTTTGCTACGATCTATGCCTCAGCGCCATACAATGCTGCGCTCCAAACGTACGTTCTCAGAAGATTCTTCCACAAACTAAGCCCTGTATTTGATGCCAGTAGAATTCCTTTGGTCAGGAATGCCATCTTTGTCTGTGCTAGCCTGCCTTTTACAACGTCGTCGTTTCGTCCATCATGGGTCATTTTGCTTCCAACATTCTTACTAAATTATTTAATTTCGAATGTGTCTCATTATTTAAAGAGATCGGTTCTCATATCAGGACAGATCTCATTACTTAAAGCGGCACATATTCCCCTATTCCCGTGACAAATTTGGGATTTACGCCGTCTGAGATTTCCGCTCTTCTAAAGTCAAAGTTCTGTTAAACGCATGGAAGATTATTTCTCCAACGTTTGAGGGGTATATTGTTTTCAAAGAAGATGCATTTGAAGAAAATGTTCCGATATAGATGCACACTTCTAGAAATTGGTGATCACCCGTCAGCGTAGGGCAATGGAGGTAGTTTGTGTAACTACTCTATAAGAATGTACACTACTGGCCATTAAAATTGCTACACCACGAAGTTGAAGTGCTACAGACGCGAAATTTAACCGACAGGAAGAAGATGCTGTGATATGCAAATGATTACCTTTATTGCCTTTTCAGAGCATTCACACAAGGTTGGCGCCGGTGGCGACACCTACAACGTGCTGACATGAGGAAAGTTTCCAACGGATTTCTCATACACAAACAGCAGTTCACCGGCGTTGCCTGGTGAAACGTTGTTGTGATGCCTCGTGTAAGGAGGAGAAATGCATACCATCACATTTCCGACTTGCATAAGGGTCGGATTGTAGCCTACTGCGATTGCGGTTTATCGTAACGCGACATTGCTGCTCGCGTTGGTCGAGATCCAATGACTGTTAGCAGAATACGGAACGCCGTGCTGGATCCCAACGGCCTCGTATCACTACCAGTCGAGATGACAGGAATCTTATCCGCACGGCTGTAACGGATCGTGCAGCCACGTCTCGATCCCTGAGTCAACAGATGGGGACGTTTGCAAGACAACAACCATCTACACGAACAGTTCGACGACGTTTGCAGCAGCATGGACTATCAGCTCGGAGACCATGGCTGCAGTTACCCTTGATGCTGCATCACAGACAGGAGCGCCTGCGATGGTGTACTCAACGACGAACCTGGGTGCACGAATGGCAAAAACATCATTTTTTCGGATCAATCCAGGTTCTGTTTACAGCATCATGATGGTCCCATCCGTGTTGGCGACATCGTGGTGAACGCACACTGGAAACGTGTATTCGTCATCGCCATACTGGCGTATCACCCTGCGTGATGGTATGAGGTGCCAATGGTTACTCGTCTCGGTCACCTCTTGTTTGCATTGACGGCACTTTGAACAGTGGACGTTACATTTCAGATGTGTTACGACCCGTGACTCTACCCTTCATTCGATCCCTGCGAAACCCTACATTTCAGCAGGATAATGCACGACCGCATGTGCAGGTCCTGTACGGGCCTTTCTGGATACAGAAAATGTTAGACTGCTGCCCTGGCCAGCACATTCTCCAAATCTCTCACCAATTGAAAACGTCTGGTCAATGGCGGCCGAGCAACTGGCTCGTCACAATACGCCAATCACTATTCTTGATGAACTATGGTATCGTATTGATGCTGCATGGGCAGCTATACCTTGTACATGCCATCCAAGCTCTGTTTGACTCAATGCCCAGGTGTATCAAGGCCGTTATTACGGCCAAAGGTGATTGTTCTGGTTACTGATTTCTCAGGATCCATGCACCCGAACTGCGTGAAAATTTAATCTCATGTCAGTTCTAGTATAATATATTTGTCCAATGAATACTAGTTTATCATCTGAATTTCTTCTTGGTGTAGCAGTTTTAATGGCCAGTAGTGTAGAAAGTTGCTGTGGCCTTAGTGACTCAGTGTAGACACCGTCACTACTATGAATAAATTATTTATTTTGCCACGTTATTATTGTGGTCGGTAGCAGTAAAAAGCTAATAATATATAAATAACACTCACGGTAGGAGCACTGGTCCACTACAGCTGCAGTTAATGAGCATACTGCCGCTATCCCATATATTGTTGTTGTTTTCTTCAGTTCTGGGACTGGTTTGATGCAGCTCTCCATGCTACTCTATCCTGTGCAAGCTTCTTCATCTCCCAGTGCTTACTGCAACCAACATCCTTCTGAGCCACAAACTCCTCTTCTCCCCAATTCTATTCAATACCTCCTCATTAGTTATGTGATCTACCCATCTAATCTTCAGCATTCTTCTGTAGCAATCCCATACATACGTATTGCGAAATGAACGGTATGATATGGACTGACACTTTGGGCTATAAAGAATTGGTCAGAGTAACGTTTCTTCCTATTCATTATTCGTCAGTGGAATAGAAAAAGTAGCTAATGTAACTAGCGCAAGCTGTACTCCATGTAAACAAATTTTACGGAATAAAGTACTGGACTCGCATTCGGAAAGACGACGGTTCAATCCCGCGTCCGGCCATCCTGATTTAGGTTTTCCGTGATTTCCCTAAATCGCTCCAGGTAAATGCCGGGATTGTTCCTTTCAAAGGGCACGACCGACTTCCTTCCCCGTCCTTCCCTAATCCGATGAGACCGATGACCTCGCTGTCTGGTCTCCTTCCCCAAAAACAACAACAACAACAACAACAACCCAACGTCTTTTTCTACTGGCCACAGCAGCAATAATTAACGCGATTGATCAGCTGACGTAACAAGTCCAAAAGACCATTCACAAACGGATTTCTGGCCTGAAAAGTTGATCTTCCACGTTTTACATTTTTACTGTCATTTTATCTGACCTTCAGTTCGCTTACAAGTTTTTGTTTGTTCGGATACGTGCAATCGTAAGCAGCGATAATCCACTGAAACATTATGTGTCTAATCAGACCCTGCTTTTGCTGTCGGTAACTGAACAGATGCGGTTTCTGGCAGTAAGAATGAGGATTATCCCACAAACGTCGCATAGTCATCCAAAATGCAACAGATCAGCCAGCTCTCTGGCGCAGGTGAGAGCTGGCCCGAAGACGCGTAGAGAATGAAAGCTGCAGCAACCGGAAGAACTAGGCATCCGTCTTAGTTTCTACGCAGCTTGGCTGTTTCTGCTTTCGCCGATTTTCAGGAGATATTGTTAACCGACGGAAAGAGAAGTTTCATATTTCGCGTACAATTTTGAACAGAGCTGAGCCGTAGAACATTTCTGGCCAGGCTGCACCTCTAGTGGAATGAAGCTGGTGTTTCCAGACATTCGTCCCACCAGACAGTAGTGACAGTACATTGCTTCCCGGAACGACCATTCTGAGGACGTTACGAAACACGAGGAGTTTTCCCTTTTGTGAAAGGCGGCTCCCGTGGAGAGAGATGGCGCGATGTTTTGATTCTCATTAACGTTTACGGCTCGATTGAGATGTGGCGGTGCCGCCGGCTGCGCCCTTAGGGCCTGTAAATAACGCCCCTCCCGCATTCTTTACGGGCCCTGAAAGCGCGCCCAATTGTTCTCGCGTGCTGCGACGCCTAAAATGACATAAATACTAAATAAAAATATATCACCCCAAGAATTTACTCGCCGCCCTCGCAGCACTTAACTGGTCATAGTTAAAAGCCCCCGTCGTTGCGTCTCCATTTACGCGGAGCCCCATTAAAAGGGAGTGGTGTAAATCTCTGCCCTGAGTTACGGCGTTCCTCTTTGCAGTATTACCGTGCCTCGCAAGTAAATGGGTTACAAGAAAAAAGAGGAAGGTATAAGTCCGGATGGATGCCTCCTCGCGTTTACGGCTGCGGATTGACGCGGCGTCATTAATAACACGGACCGGGCGCTGCGGTTATGCTTTGGAAGACTAGACCTGAGTATCACGAGCCATGGCTCCATTGCACAACTCTTCTTTGGTCCAACGCTGTCCTTTTCTCGAATATTCTTTGAGGAAAAAGTTAGTCAGCACACTTCGGTAGCTTATGAAACTCAGACGAAGAGCTGACTGTTAGAATTTTCTTTGGATGTAAAGTTACATCACGATTCAAACGGTTCTCATTATGGAATGGATTTTGAAAAAATAATACCTGATCATTTACTCGGACGCAGTATATCAGTATATCAAGAAAAGAAAAACGATCCTTTAAGATTCAGTACACTTCAAATTGATCTACGCAGTACACAAAATATGTGACGTATATAGAAACGTAGGCCTAACACTTTGAGGGTTCCCTACAAACTTGGTTATGTACATAGACAGCTAATCCATCCCAGAAGAATCTGGACTATTTTTGCCTGTTATCGACAATGGTACTGGCAAGATATCGGTTCCGAGAATTCTGAAACTTTAGAGATTGTTTTAATTTTAAGTTTGAAATCGGATAACAAATGTCAAACGAAATATTTTTTCGTGTGATGAATTACAAACCAACACTTCTCTGATTTTTCATTAGTTTTACTGTTAAACCTTATTTCTTACCAAGTTTCATGATTCTTGGTCAACGGGAAGCACCCCACACGTTTCGATGAGTGAATTTGCGAATATCAAACTACGTGACGTAAATGGCCGTATCTTTTTATTGCATTGACTTATAAGCTTCAATATTTTACAGCATCAAGGAACTGTAGATCTTACTATGCGACATAAATGTCAGCTTGATACGTCTGTCCAATCATGAGAAAAACGATGGACGAACAGGGAGACAATCGGACGAAAAATGATAAAAAAAACTTTCGTGTGATATAATTAGAAATTAAATTTTTACATCTTTCCCTTTACTTTTACTGTGAAACCTTGCTGCTTACCAAATTTCACGATCTAGGTCAAAAGGGTCAAAAGGAATTACGCTATAGGTTTTGTTGATTGAGTTTACTGACACCAAAATAAGTGACATAAAGAGCCGTATCTTTTGATTGCACTGACTTCGAAGCATAAGTTTAGTAAATGACATAAATTTTAAGTTGATACTTCTACCCGTTCCTGTGAAAAAGGGTTTTTAACAGTCGGACGGACAGACAGACAACAGACGGACAAAATAGCAATTCTGTAGGGTCCCATTTTTGTCGACTCGAAGTACGGAAACCTACAAGCCATGTAAATGCAAAATTCTCTAAGTTCTCAACATTATTTAAACTGTACTTTGAAAAAACTTTCCCAGAAGTACGCACATTATTAGTAATACCGCACAAAAACAAGTGGATAACATCAAACTAGGGATGTCATTAAACAGGAGACAGTGAGACAAACAAATGCAGAATAACATACCGACAAGTATGAGGAACAAAATAATAAATGATTCACAGGACCTAGCAACCTGTATGACAGGATTTTCAGGTATTGCAGAGAAATTGCAGCAACAGTTTCCAAAAACAAACAATTGTGCACTAATTGCAATGGTATTATTACTATCCACAGAACATGAACAAAGTAATATTGCACAAACTCTAAAAACAAAGAAAAATCGGCAGGCTCAGGGAACTTTCTAGAGTTGTGGCTTTGCTAACGAAAGGTAGTGCAGAAGATACAGAAAACTTCCTGCCCATTTCCCTGCGACCATCATTCTTAAAAGCAATGTAATTAGTTACAAATCTAACCTTCCAGGTAAATCACAGTTTGGTTTTCGAAGCGATAGTACAGAATCAGGCACAGTAGCATTCACGTAAGTGGTACTAGATGCTCGAACATGTAGACTTTCGAAGACTTTTGATACTGTTGACCAGGTCTACTGAATAAGCGAGAATCATTAGGAATTAGAGGCGTAGCTAAAGCTGGTTCCGACCATATTTAGTAAATAGGATTCAAGAAATTAAGAGATAGCACCATCTTCCGGTAAGGCTAAAATTGTAATGAAACACTCAGCAGAACCAAAATACACTAATATAACTCGTTTAAATCCATGAGGTGGGTGCCAAGAATGGAGATCAGAAATAGGGTGTTCATATGCGCTTTAAACTCGCTAGCGGGTCCTATGACGCCATCTTCAATCTCGCCATCTCAATGTTCTCGGAATCTCGACTCGCCAGTGGCCACCGCTGCTCATTTATTTAAAAATCCGTCACTTGAGTCGTTTATAGGGTACAAGCGGACTACAGCGTAGAAAGGAGAGCGAAGGCATTGCCGCTACACACCATAGAGTTGGACATGGCGGTGACTATTTATCCATTGACCAATCAAGTCGCAGTGAAGATTGTTCTGTTTATATGTAAAGTTGTAAGTATGTACGTACATATTTATATATTTATGTGTATGCGTATGTATATAGGTATGTATGTATGTCTTGAAGTATATATTTATACAGGGCTATTACAAATGATTGAAGCGATTTCATAAATTCACTGTAGCTCCATTCATCGACATATGGTCACGACACACTACAGATACGTAGAAAAACTCATAAAGTTTAGTTCGGCTGAAGCCGCACTTCAGGTTTCTGCCGCCAGAGCGCTCGAGAGCGCAGTTGAGACCAAATGGCGACAGGAGCCGAGAAAGCGTATGTCGTGCTTGAAATGCACTCACATCAGTCAGTCATAACAGTGCAACGACACTTCAGGACGAAGTTCAACAAAGATCCACCAACTGCTAACTCCATTCGGCGATGGTATGCGCAGTTTAAAGCTTCTGGATGCCTCTGTAAGGGGAAATCAACGGGTCGGCCTGCAGTGAGCGAAGAAACGGTTGAACGCGTGCGGGCAAGTTTCACGCGTAGCCCGCGGAAGTCGACGAATAAAGCAAGCAGGGAGCTAAACGTACCACAGCCGACGGTTTGGAAAATCTTACGGAAAAGGCTAAAGCAGAAGCCTTACCGTTTACAATTGCTACAAGCCCTGACACCCGATGACAAAGTCAAACGCTTTGAATTTTCGGTGCGGTTGCAACAGCTCATGGAAGAGGATGCGTTCAGTGCGAAACTTGTTTTCAGTGATGAAGCAACATTTTTTCTTAATGGTGAAGTGAACAGACACAATGTGCGAATCTGGGCGGTAGAGAATCTTCACGCATTCGTGCAGCAAATTCGCAATTCACCAAAAGTTAACGTGTTTTGTGCAATCTCACGGTTTAAAGTTGACGGCCCCTTTTTCTTCTGCGAAAAAAACGTTACAGGACACGTGTATCTGGACATGCTGGAAAATTGGCTCATGCCACAACTGGAGACCGACAGCGCCGCCTTCATCTTTCAACAGGATGGTGCTCCACCGCACTTCCATCATGATGTTCGGCATTTCTTAAACAGGAGATTGGAAAACCGATGGATCAGTCGTGGTGGAGATCATGATCATCAATTCATGTCATGGCCTCCACGCTCTCCCGACTTAACCCCATGCGAATTCTTTCTATGGGGTTATGTGAAAGATTCAGTGTTTAAACCTCCTCTACCAAGAAACGTGCCAGAACTGCGAGCTCGCATCAACGATGCTTTCGAACTTATTGATGGGGACATGCTGCGCTGAGTGTGGGAGGAACTTGATTATCGGCTTGATGTCTGCCGAATCACTAAAGGGGCACATATCGAACATTTGTGAATGCCTAAAAAAACTTTTTGAGTTTTTGTATGTGTGTGTAAAGCATTGTGAAAATATCTCAAATAATAAAGTTATTGTAGAGCTGTGAAATCGCTTCAATCATTTGTAATAACCCTGTACTTATCAGAGGTTGCCAAATGAAAAGCGAACACTCGCCACAATGCGGCCATGGAATGCTTCCATTCAAAAGTAATCACCACACATGTGCAAACGTTTATCCCACAGGGAGATGAGACGATCAGCTCCTGTTTGGTAGAACGTGGTCGGCCTCTGACGGATCCACAGTCGCATCCATTCTTGCACTTCCTCGTTTGACTGAAACCGATTTCCACGCTCTTCAGATCGCCAGAGATGTGAAACTCTCACGGTGAAAGATCTAGGCTATATGCGGAAGAATGCTGCTCACACTGGCTGTACACAGTATACTGCAGCGTTTCCCAACCACACTGCTGAAGCGTAGCATTCGTCCGATTGGCAGAGTGGGAGCGGTCGTTATCGTGCGAGAGGATGACTGCGACCGACAGCATTCCGACAGCCCGGGGGCAAATAGCAAACGCAGAAGTGTAAACATCTCGTATCTCCCCCGCCAAAGAAATCTAAAGCTGTTCACACAAGTTCCGGTAAGGTCATGATAACCTCCTCCATAGAGAGGGGCTCTCTATTCGTCTAGTTCCTCGAGCGGGGAAACGCAATCAGTGCGAAGCACCAGGAAGACACTTCGCATAAACTGCAAAGTCAAGGCGTCCTGAAATCATCCTGTTGCACGATACACCCCAGATTGCTAATCGGACGAAGGCTACGCTTCGACGATTTCGTTGGGAAATACTGCGACGTCCTCTATACAACCAGGATCTTTCACCGTTTGATTTTCACATTTTTGGTGACCTGAAGAAAACATGCGTCGAAGTCGGTTTCAGTGCAAGAGTTGGTGCTGGGGTCCATCCGTCAGAGGCCGACCGCGTTCTACCAAACAGGAATTTATCTTCCATCTTACAGTGAGGTAAACGTCTCAATGCGTGTGGTGATTGTTTCAATGAAATGATTCCATGGTCCACTGCGGCGGGTGGTCGGTTTTCATTTGACTGCTCTTTGTGTATGATATGTAACTGTGTATGTCGTATGTGTATTTATGTTTGTCTACATATTTGCATATACACACATACAGGGTGTTCCAGAAGGGACGGCCAATATTCAGGTATATGCAGGATCGATCATATGAAGCAAAAAAGTCTAGTAACATGTGTTCTAAACCGTACCTTAAGAGCTGTGAGCGTTTATTCGATACTATGAAATAAATCTCTTCTACGGAAGTACTATGCTTCCTATATTTTGAGAGTTGGTAGGATGGACCAAAATATGAAAAAATATCCAGTAAACATGGGCTCTAAAGTGGATACCGGAAGAGCTACGAGAACTTGTTCAGTAGAAGAGATGTGTTTCAATGTAGCGAAGATGAACAAGTGCTGATAGCCCTTCAGGTATGCATTATAGAGCCCACATTTAGTACACGATTTGTTCTTGTTTTGGTCCACACCTCCTCCTCTCAGAATATGGAAAGCAAAGAGCTTGCAGGAGAACGGATTTGTTTCACTGTATCAACGATGAAGAAATGCATTTTAGAGCCCCCGCCTACTAAACTGTTTTGTACGGTATGACCGTTCCTGTCATATCTATGAATATTACCCATTTCCCCTTAGACACACTACATATGTATAAAAAGTTCGAAGACTGCCGTAAATTTATTCAATAAGATTCACAGTCATTTTGTTTGCACTAGACGGACTTCATTTCCCGTTGAAGAGTAGACAATATCATCAAACTTTTTCCAAACATCACGCTTCCCCTTATTGAGAAATAAGGACATTGCATTACTCAATTTTCGTCTTATAGTTTTCATCGTTTCACAAAACGTAACTTCGTTGGAAGCCACCTGGTCCCGAGAGTCTGTAATTATCGTGCTGTCACTGCTAGCCCACATCACTAAAGTGGTGTACTCAACTTCAGCACTTCGTCACTACTTTCCACTATTGCACGCTTTCGTAAGAATAAATGAGTCGACGAATAGGAAGTGACCGCAGCACCACCACTCCCAGAAACGTCGTATTACACTCACACTCACTCCATTTTACGCAAGAGATCCAGAACCATACATGTATGTCACTAATGTCGCTTTCTTACTGAGCATATATTTAACTTCCTTATGACGACTTTGGTGGAAACGGAGAAACTCTTACGTACGAGATAACACTCTGCAAGTATCCATCGTGCTAAACATATGTTACTCAGTCCGTTTGTGAGATCCCGAATACAGCAGATAGCAGACTCAGTCTGATGTCATTTTTAAAATCCAGAATGACTTAAGATAGTTACTCGCTGCCTTTTATAAACTCAGTACAGTCTTACAGAATATCCGAAGAGTTACGGAACACGTTTGGCAAATGATCAGCGCCTGGTGTAACAACTGACAGTTGGCTCTTTATACAAATAAAGGTAAAATAATGGGCGTGGTTAGGATAAGTGACCCAATGTCGTTTTGTCCCACTATCGACCATCAGTCACTGGAATCAGTCATAACTTTTAATTACTCATGTCTACGAGTTAATGTTCGAAGGTATATCGTTTATGCATAAGTTCGTAGCTTTTTTCCGTAAGTTTAATGGACACAACAGACACACATAACACAGACTTCCATCAATAATATATTCCCCTCCGCTGTTTACAACAGTCTGCCAGCGCTGGGGAAACTTTTCGATTCTGCGACTGTAGAAATCACGGGTTTTGAGACGAAGAACTCGCCGAACCATCTTCCGAGCGCATTTTCATCTGGAAAGGATGAAAGACTATCTTTAATAAAGTATGAGATACTGGCAGGGGACGCCAAATGAAAAGCTTCTACTTATGTTTATAATCTAGACTGTAATAATAAAATGGGAAGGAACCGTTAATCAGAACGCAGGGAGAAGCTGTGATCTAAATGACAATAGATTTATTCATTCTTAACATTAGAGCCGGCCGCGGTGGCCTTGCGGTTCTAGGCGCTTCAGTCCGGAACCGCGGGACTGCTACGGTCGCAGGTTCGAATCCTGCCTCGGGCATGGATGTGTGTGATGTCCTTAGGTTAGTTAGGTTTAAGTAGTTCTAAGTTCTAGGGGACTGATGACCTAAGATGTTAAGTCCCACAGTGCTCAGAGCCATTTGAACCATTTCTTAACATTACAAGACAACAAAAATTACGAAATAAACATTGCACAAACTTTTTTTATTTATCTAACGCTTTCACTAACATTGTGTCTATAGTGTACAAAGTGATCACCTGGGGATCGACACACGACACTAACCAGAACGCTAATCGTGAACCCAGGTAATGGCACAAAACTACGCCACCACCAAGCATCTATACTGTACTATTCAAAAAAGAAAAATATAGTTCGAAAGAACAGCGTGCTGAGAAACATATATTAGAGCCCTACGCCGCAGCAGCAAATACTTTACGCTCCTGCTGATCGTGGTGGCACACCACGATGCGTTCGGCCACTGAAGTCGTGGACGGCGGCAATCTGTTATTAAACGCGCGTTCCCGAAAAATGTAAGTATGCGGTCTCGAGTTCGGTAAATTCGGAATGTAGGTACTTTCCTATGAGCCTCTGAAACCCCGGTGGATTCCAGTGTGCAGGTGGACCCGTTTGCTGGTCTGCCAAACCAATTTGACTCCGTGCCACGACTGTGCGTGACGGAATATTGCAAATGTTTGGACGGCCGACTCAAGACAAATAAGTACACCCACGCTTCACTCGTTGTGAGCGTGATGATATAAGCAGTAACTCTGATGGTTCAGATGGTGACTGGTACAGGTTCTACGTGGCACACTAGCAAAGGACACAAGTCTCACCGTTTAGGTAGAGACCTGCAGTTCTTTACTAGCGAAGCGCCAGTACAAGGGTGACTTCTTCCTTTCTGCTCGCTTCCTCTCAGCTCGGTACCAAACACATTTACATTTTAGACTCCCCCCACTGTCTCACAAGCCAATCACGAGCTGTAGCCCGGCATTCTTAGCTGGGAGAGTGGCCTTTGCTCTGCAAACCCCGATTTTTTAGGTTAGAGAATTCCCTCCCTAGGCCCGACAAGACGCCTCCTGGGACGCGACAAGGTAGTAGTAAGCAAAACGCAACAGGGAATAACAACATTAATGTGGTAATAGTAAACTGCAGAAGAGTCTATAGAAAGGTCCCAGAACAGCTCTCATTAATAAACGGTCACAGTGCCCACATAGTACTAGGGACAGAAAGTTGACTGAAACCAGATGTAAACAGTAATGAAATTCTAAACTCAGTTTGGAATGTATACCGCAGAAACAGGCTGGACAGTGAAGGGGGAGGCGTGTTCATAGCGATAAAAAGTGCAATAGTATCGAAGGAAATTGACGGAGATCCGAAATGTGAAATAATTTGGGTGAAAGTCGCGGTTAAAGCAGACTAAAACATGGTAATTGGGTGTCTCTATAGGCCCCCTGGATCAGCAACTGTTGTGGCAGAGCACCTGAAGGAAAATTTGGAAAATATTTCGAGTAGATTTCCCGACCATGTTATAGTTCTGGGTGGAGATTTTAATTTGCTGGGTGTAGACTGGGACACTCAAACGGGTGGCAGGGACAAGAATCCAGTGAATTTTTTAAAAGTGAACTATCTGAAAACTACCTTGTGCAGTTAAACAGGGAACCGACTCGTGGCGATAACATATTAGACCTTCTGGTGACAAACAGACCCGAACTATTTGAAACAGTTAACGCAGAACAGGGTTCAAATGGCTCTGAGCACTATGGTCATCAGTCCCCTAGAACTTAGAACTACTTAAACCTAACTAACATAAGGATATCACACAACACCCAGTCATCACGAGGCAGAGAAAATCCCTGACCCCGCCGGGAATCGAACCCGGGAACCCTGGCGTGGGAAGCGAGCAGAACAGGGAATCAGCGACCATAAAGCGGTTACAGCATCGATGATTTCAGCCGTAGATAGAAATATTTTAAAAAAAGGTAGGAAGATTTTTCTGTTTAGCAGAAGTGACAAAAAGCAGATTTCACAGTACTTGACGGCTCAACACAACAGTTTTCTCTCAAGTACAGATAGTGTTGAGGATCAGTCTACAAAGTTTAAAACCATCGTACAATATGCATTAGATGAGTATGTGCCAAGCAAGACCGTAAGGGGTGGAAAAGAGCCACCGTCGCAAAACAACAGAGTTAGAAAACTGCTGCGGAAGCAAAGGGAACTTCACAGCAAACATAAACATAGCCAAAGCTTTGCAGACAAACAAAAATTACGCGAAGCGAAATGTAGTGTGAGAAGGCTATGCGAGAGGCGTTCAATGAATTTGAAAGTAAAGTTCTATTACTGACTTGGCAGAAAATCCTGAGAAATTTTGGTCTTATGTCAAAGCGGTAGGTGGATCAAAACAAAATGTCCAGACACTCTGTGACCAAAATGGTACTGTAACAGAGGACGACAGACTAAAGGCCGAAACACTAAATGTCTTTTTCCAAAGCTGTTTCACAGAGGGAGACTGCACTGTAGTTCCTTCTCTAGATCGTCGCACAGATGACAAAATGGTAGATATCGAATTAGATGACAGAGGGATAGAAAAACAATTAAAATTCCTCAAAAGAGGAAAGGCCGCTGGACCTGATGGGATAATAGTTCGATTTTACACAGAGTACGTGAAGGAACTTGCCCCCCTCTTGCAGCGGTGTACCGTAGGTCCCTAGAAGAGCGTAGTGTTCCAAAGGATTGGAAAAGGGCACAGGTCATCCCCGTTTTCAAGAAGGACGTCGAACAGATGCGCAGAACTATAGACCTATATTTCTAACGTCGTTCAGTTGTAGAATTTTGGAACACGTGTTATGTAGGAAACAGCATGGGTTTCGAAAAAGACGATCGTGTGAAACCCAGCTCGCACTATTCGTCCACGAGACTCAGAGGGCCATAGACACGGGTTCCCAGGTAGATGCCGTGTTTCTTGACTTCCACAAGGCGTTCGATACAGTTCCCCACAGTCGTTTAATAAACAAAGTAAGAGCATATGGACTATCAGGCCAATTGTGTGATTGGATTGAAGAGGTCCTAGATAACAGAACGCAGCATGTCATTCTCAATGGAGAGAAGTCTTCCGAAGTAAGAGTGATTTCAGGTGTAGGCAGGGGAGTGTAGTAGGACCGTTGCTATTCACGATATACATAAATGACCTTGTGGATAACATCGGAAGTTCAAATGGTTCAAATGCGATCGCGCGGTTCCAGACCGTAGCGCCTAGAACCGCTCGCCCACCCTGGCAGGCGTCGGAAGTTCACTGAGGCTTTTTGCGGATGATGCTGTAGTATATCGAGAGGTTGTAATAATGGAAAATTGTACTGAAATGCAGGAGGATCTGCAACGAATTGACCTATGGTGCAGGGAATGGCAATTGAATCTCAATGTAGACAAGTGTAATGTGCTGCGAATACATAAAAAGAAAGATCCTTTATCATTTAGCTACATTATAGCAGGTCAGAAACTGGAAGCAGTTAATTCCATAAATTATGTGGGATACGCATTAGGAGTGATTTAAAATGGAATGATCATATAAAGTTGATCGTCGATAAAGTAGATTCCAGACTGACATTAACTGGAACAATCCTAAGGAGATGCAATCCGAAAACAAAGGAAGTAGGTTACAGTACACTTGTTCGCCCACTGCTTGAATATTGCTCACCAGTGTGGTATCCGTACCAGATAGGGTTGATAGAAGAGATAGAGAAGATCCAACGGAGAGCAGCGCGCTTCGTTACAGGATCATTTAGTAATCGTGAAAGCGTTACGGAGGTGATAGATAAACTCCAGTGGAAGACTCTGCAGGAGAGACGCTCAGCAGCTCGGTACGGGCTTTTGTTGAAGTTTCGAGAACATAACTTCACCGAGGAGTCAAGCAGTATATTGCTCCCTTCTACGTATATTTCGCGAAGAGACCATTAGGATACAATCAGAGAGATTAGATCCCACACAGAGGCATACCGACAATCTTTCTTTCCACGAACAATACGAGACTGGAATACAAGGGAGAACCGATAGAGGTACTGAAAGTACCCTCCGCCACACACCGTCAGGTGGCTTGCGGAGTATGCATGTAGATGTAGATGTAGATGTAGATGTGTGTCTGTGGATGATTCATTGTACGTAAGAAACACTCAGAAGAAATATTAAGATATTTCAGTAGGAGAAATACTATACGAAGACATTTACTATGAGGGTTTCGAGTTGCGGGACGATGTGGTAACCACTTCAATAGAAATTCTTACAGCTCAGAGGAACTTAATGGAAGTTTAAATTGAAATTTATCAGGACAGAACATGTTGTTGCGCATTGTACAGGATCGGTATTATAACATTATCTCTGACGGTTAATAGTCAGACTATTTTGACTGATTACTTTGCCCTTCAGTATTCATGCACTTACTAAACTTGATGCCTTACGAATTATTAGTGCTCGTTTAAGTAGGTTAAATAGTGATTTGATAGTTCAATGGAAATCAACGATCTGTATTTCAGAGTAGAGAATTCACTGTATGTGGGCCAGTCCAAGGGCGCTAAATACACCTATCAGAGTCAATTAGGCTTTGTTAAAGAACTTTTACGATCCAACTGTGACTATTAAATATGTAATGGTGTCATACAAGCCAACTATAACGAATATCGGAATGATATTTTGTCACGGATTATTCAGAATCTTGGTGAGAGTGCTATCTCTGACTGCGATTCATAGCTGACGCGAACACTGAAATTTAAACTATATTGACGAAGTGCAGCTTGCGATTTTAATTAAGGGAGCTATTCCAACTTTTATGTGCTCAAGAAAGGCTTATCATGAGATACTTTTATTAAAAAAGTGTATGAAAGAAGACATTGACACCAAAGTTTATCGAATTGTTGGAATATCGATGCATCACGAATAAGTAAAGGCGTGGATTTCGGGAATTCTTGTAAATTTCGCACAGCCAGCTATGGCTGCGAGGTAGTAGTTAAGGGACTTATTGTCACATTGGATGGCAGGTGCGGGCAATGTTGATATTTAGCAAACGATTCTGCGAAGCAGACACCGCGTGTAGGGGAAAAGGACCGGCCCGCCGGGCGCTGTATACAAGTGTGAAGTAATCAGGGCAGCACAGGGCACTGACGTGCTGTGCAGAACCCATATATTGCAGGTACAACAGCGCCGATGACCTGTGTGTAGGGGCCAAAGCGGGCTGACGAAAGCTGACGTGGTAATTATTAAGAGTATTCTATTTGTATCTTCTAGAGAAACTACGTCAGAGGCGTTCCTCTACACGTTTCGGCGTGAGTCACCCCTCTCTCCTAAACCATACCTCTCGGACGTTCTGACATATTACATCCTCTCAGCTCGGGGTCGGATGAGGGGGGAGGGGGGTCGGGGGAGGCGAGGGATTGTTGTAAAAGATGTATTGAGACTTCGTTTGTTTTACTAAACCACAAACTTTTACTCACGAACATAACACTCTACGTCCAAATTATCCATGGTACAGTTCCTTGTTAGAGAAAAGGATCTAATGTTGAAAAACTGTAATTAACACAAGAAGGTTTTACTTGTGTGAAGAGTCATTCGGCTTCGTCTGAATCCTGGTTAGACTACGGTTTGCACCCACAGCTTGGCGACGCACGGTTACAACATCAACTATACTGGAAATAAAATTCCGTATCCATTAAATAATCCGTCGCAGGCAATCTGTAGTTGACGTCAGCAGAGGAGGGAGTGTGTACTCTTCTCATCGTACTGAACCTCAAATACCTTCACTGCACTTTTATGGTTCCAAAGCGTAAAGGGTGTCATAAACTTTAGGGTGAAAATTACAGAAAACTAAACCAAACATTAACAACTGCCATCTTTGGAAACCATCTGATACACTCTGTAAGGCACTAGTTTAATATTTTTGATCCGACATCATCGCCTTCTGAAAAGAAACCACATTTCATCTAGCAGCCCATTTCGAGTATATCCTGCCATGAATAAATGCCGGCCGGTGTGGCCGAGCGGTTCTAGGCGCTTCAGTCCGGAACCGCGCTGCTGCTATGGTCGCAGGTTCGAATCCTGCCTCGGGCATGGATGTGTGTGATGTCCTTAGGTTAGTTAGGTTTAAGTAGTTCTAAGTTCTAGGCGACTGATGACCTCAGATGTTAAGTCCCATAATGCTCAGAGCCACTTGAACCATGAATAAAATTTTCCCCGAAAGTTGTCTCCTCACAGTGAAACTGAGAAAAGGTGTGTCAGCCTCGCCTTAAAATAATGGTATGAAAATTTACGTAACCTGTCAATAAGTGCAATGTAACGGGTATTCGCACAGTTTTAATTGTCATTTCGAAAAAATAGTTACGTAATTGATTTTTTGTTTGATTGTTTGCAATACAAAGTGGCGCATGGCGCAGCACTTTTATAAAGTGGAAATGGGCTGCGCTATTTTGTCATGGTACCTCTAGCGGCGTGCTACGGTACTGTTGCGTGGAGATTTCAGTGTGTAAGAGGAGACTGCGGACAGGTACATGAAAACAAACAGTTTTATTTTTTCGAAGCGGTCATTAAAACTTCGACTGAACCTCGCAGAAGTTTTCTGTGGCAAATCCCTGTGGTTACAGTTCTGACGTCTCCAGAATTTGGCACATTTGGTTTATTTAAAATTCCCTGTCTTTCAAAGAAAATAAAAAATGAAATCACTTAATTATGAACAGTACATTTATAAAGGTGTCGGGAAATAAAACAAAAGAAGTTCATATTTTGATTTTAAGCAATATCAAGTCTAATACGTCGTTCCTCATAGTAATGGTAGTAATTATATAATTTCATATCTCTTAACTGCAAAAGTTATTGCCCTGAATATCTCGAAAAAGGTTTACAGGCTAAATAACTAATTTCTAAACACAACACTTCCAAAGAACGCTCTACCGACTTATGTAGTTGAAATAGTTCGTTATCTCAAAGGTACTTTACACATATTACTGTGCAGTGCTGCACTGTACGACTGCACAAACCAGTGCCCATGTCAGGAGATAACTAGCCGAGAAGGTAGCAATCACTGAATTCTGCGTGGCTTCATTTAGAAGTGAAAAGTACTTACACAGGGCTAATCATTTAATAGTTGCACCATTTTGTTTCGTGAATGGCAAAAAGAGAAAAAAGATCGAATGGCATTACTGGCCAGAACACCACGCCTGCGGTAGTTCGATCGCATGGTGCACATATTTCCATTTTATACCTCTTCGCCGACTCGCGCGTCGGCGATAATACGATGATGATGAGGGACACACATCACAGTCACCGAGTAGAGTGAATCTCCGGCCCGACCGTGAATCGAACCAGGACCCTAGAGCTCAAGGGCAGCAACTCTAAGCAGCAGACGACGAGATATAAAGAAATGAGGTTACACAGAGGGGCACGTAATTTTGTTGTATGGGTAATAATCTTTATTCCTGTATAAACGGAGACACTGAAGAAAGTATATATTTTTTTGTACTGGTATGATGTACTTTTTATGATGGCACTCTAAACCTCTTAAGAAACGAGGACTCTGATATAACATTTTTTCGTGCTGGTATTGAGACATTTCGTAAAAGTATCAAGAGAATCGGCTATTGCGATATTAACACCTCCAAGTGAGGTCTTACGCAAGGCTCCGCTAATATCAAGCCTTTGGACTGTTTAATTGTTTCTACAAAACTTGTTCACTTCAACATGCACATGTACAAACATCTAAAATCATATTCGCTGTACCCCTTCTGATACGCTAGAATTTAGGATACAGCTCCATTCGCAACAACCGTAGCTGAACTGTTTCTGTCACGTGTAAAGTAGTGCCAAGAGGAAATACATTTCATCTTAGTGGCATAGGACTGTTGTCTTGCTGCATATAAGGACGACGCCTGGCATGCGAGGCCCACATGGGGGTGGAAGGGGGGGGGGCGAGTTTACACCGCAATAGACATGGACTATGGAAAAACTTGAACAGAAGAGAATAGAAACATTTGATATGTGGTGCTACAGAAGAATGCAGAGAATTAGGCGCACTGATAAGGGAAGAAATGAGGAGCTTCTCCGCAGAATCGGCGAGGAAAAGAATATCTGGAAAGCCCACTGACAAGAAGGAGGGACAAGATGATCCGCTAAGGCATCAGAAAAAACTTTTCACGGTACTAGAGGGAGCTGTAGAGAGTAAAACCTGTAGAGAAAGGCAAAGAGTGGAATACATCCAGTAAGTCATTGCGGACGTAGGTGGCAAGTGCTACTATGAAATGAAAAGGTTGGCACAGATAAGAATTCGTGGCAAGACGCATCAAACTAGTCAGAAGACAAATGACTCAAAAATAAATAAATTCTGGCAGCCTTGCCTTTCAACTTTCTCACAAATCTCGGGTACTTAGTAAAAGCTGTTTCATGTGTTTTCACTGTATGATGACCGGTTTCATAGCCTGGATGTTTATCTTCAGGTCGTATGAAACTAGGACTTCAATTGCCAAGAAATCCATGATAAAAGTGTGCCTAAAAAATCTTTATTCATCGGTAAAACCGTGGATGAATCGATATTTTGAACCGTTTAAGAAATGAAATAACTTTGAGTTTTACATGGTTCACCCTGTGTATAGGGTGAGAAACATAAGAAAGGCCGTCCCAAATACACCCAGAACGGATCAACATATCGAGGTGAGGCTTTTGCGGACAATATAACGAATTTCCTGAATTTCGCATGCAGTTTTTATCAATTGTAGTCGCTGAATGGAAATACCGACTTTGTTTTTTTTCCTAATGGAAATATATACACTTCTTACTGTGGCATTTGAAAGAAGCTTCTAAGAGAACTTCAACGACATAACATGTATGGCACTTGGTCTAATAGTATCAAGATAAGTGTCCCAAATCACTGCCCCGCTCTTTAGGAGAAGGGGTTTCGCAAACGTCTACCCTGTTATACCAAATGTATGCAAGCAAGTGATTCAGATATGATTCTTGCGCTTACCTATGTCCTTGAAGCCCATCAGTCAGTGTTCGGCTGTCGTAGCAGTCAGGTAACTTGCTCGTAAAGCTATTGAGACATTCACAACTAAATGACGGTCGAAAAGTGAATATCGTTTATGGCGAATGTCGTCAAACTATTGGACCAGCGATGCAGCTGTTTAATAAACAGTACCCACATCGTGCCAAGCACTCACTATTTGTCTTTACAAACATTATAAAAAGGATTTCTAGGAAATGGAAGTGTGAAGAATTAAATACGCCAAGGAGAAAGAAGAGCAACTTATGAAAGAAATGAAACCAACATCTTAGCAGCAGCAATACACAATGAAAATGCAAAGAGGCATCTCGGAAGTACGAAAGGGGTCAACTAAACGAATGTTCTGCGAACACTAAATTCTATCGTATTTCATCTTCTTCACATTTCGCTGCATCTACTGCCTCATGGCAATGACTTCCACAATTGGTTACAGTTCTCTGAATGTTTCCTACGAAAAGGCCAAAGTGATGCGACATACCAATGCAAAATTTTTTTAAGGAAGAAGCATCATTTACAAACCGTGGGCAAGTCCACCTTCGGAATGTGCACTGTCAGTTGAAAATTTACGATGACTCAAACGAGCGGAAAAACAACGCTTTTGATCTCTAAACGCGTGTTTTTCAAGAACCGTGTCTTTGTTCTCTGTTTCATTGATTGGATTCTAAGTACACTCTAGTATCTTTAGTTCCTAATATATAATGCTGCCGCAGTTATTCGAATGCACCGCACTGGACATTAGGCAATCAATATGGTACCAACCTGACGGATATCCCTTCCATTCCTCTTGATACCCTCTTAAGAGAATATTGAGAGTGCAGTGGAATGGTCGTTCAAGAAACGCAAAATGATCTGTACCCTCACCAAACTTAACATTCTGTACTTTTATCTGGGGCGAAAATTAAAAAGCAAGAGGTCTAGTAGGAAACACTGACGACTCTGGAAGACATGAAATGCCTTATAACACGGACTAGTGCTGCCATTAACTACAGATGAAATTCAAAGTGTGGTATTGTTTCTCCAGAATCTCTTTATATTGTGTAGCAGTGTTGGTCAGTGTTTGGAGCACTTGATATGACAGCAGTGATAATAAACACACGAACCGTACCCGGGTTACTTGCTTGCTTACATCCGGTATAATAGGGCAGACTTTTGTGGGACTCTGTAGTTATCCTTCTCGAACTAACTGCAAGACCGATAACCAATAATAACAGATTTTAACAGCTGCTGCGGAAGATGGCCACATAAACAAACGAAATATTTTGTGGAACTTCTTCTCCTGACGGTGGGACAATGCTTTGCGGTGCTGTTGTGTTGATACTATGTGATCAAGTCCCGTATGTATATTGTCCATGAAGTTTCCTTAGAAGCTTCTTTCAAATGCCAAACATTAAGTACGAGTGAGGTTTGGTAAATTTCCATGAAAGAATGGAAATTTTTGTGGCACCGTCGTCGTTGGTAAGCTTGATTATTTCGAGGATCGTATAAATAATTTCACAGTATACAGAGTACAGTTCATTGTTGACAGCCATCTGAATTGGCTAGTGTGTCGACTGCTATTGATGTAGGAGGTAACCGTAATGTAATGTTGTTACTAAACATTTTCATTTGAAAGTTTGGATTGACACAGAAATTGTATTGGATGCAGTTCATGCGGATTCTGCACCGCCATTGAAAACCATTTACTTTTATGTTAATGAATTTAAATGTGGTCGGGCAAGCACCCAAGAGCCCCCCGGCCATCCAGTTGAGGTCACCAGAAAGCGAACCATCAGCAAAATCCGTGACATGGTAATGTAAGACAGCTGAACAGAAATTCGTTAGATTACTGAGACCGCAGGCATCTCACCTGAGCATATTAATATCCTGTACGAAGAATTGGCTATGAAGAAGCCGTGTACGAGGTGACTACTCACAACCAACCAAAAGCACAGCCGGCACAAAATTTCAACACAATTTCTGGCTATGTTCAAACGCAGTCCTCAATACTTTTTACGCTGATTTGTGACTTGATGAAACATGGTTCCATCATCCCACACTAGAACGAAAACGACAGTCAAAACAATGGACAAAGGCTGGTGAAATTTCAGCGAAGAAAGCGAAGACCATTTTGTCAGCTGGTAAGGTGATGACCACTGTTTTTGAGATTCCCAAGGAATAATCTTCATAGATTACTTGGGAAAAAGGCAGAGCCTTACTGGACCCTATTATGCTACATTGTTGGATCGTTTGAAACTAGTGTTGGCTGAGAAAAAAACCAAAGCTGGTACGTAAAAAGTGCTCTTTCACCAGGATAATGCACCATCACCCACATGAGCGATAACAATGGCGAAATTGCATGAATTGTGCTTTGAATTGGTTCCTCATCCACATTATTCAGGAGACTTCGCGCCAAGTGCTTCCTACTATGGCCTGACTTGAAAATTTGGCTTGCTGGGAAGAAATTTTCATCAAATAAGGAAGCGATAATTGTAGTCAACGAGTATTTTGCGGAGTGTAACAGAACCTATTTTTCCGACGGGATGAGAAAGCTGGAAGATGGCTAGACCAAGTGTATATCTCTCCAGAGAGACTACGCCGAGAAGTAACGTGGGTTATTCACGAAACAAACATTTTTTCTCGCTTTTATGCCACACTTATCAAACCTACCTCGTACCATTAGAAATAAACAAAGTTGACGTCGTGATTCGACGTCTATAAACGATAAAAATTACTTGCGAACGTCAGGAAATTCGCCATGTTGTCCGCTATAACATGGCGAAAGCCGCATGTCCATATATTTATTCATTCTGGTTATATTTGGGGTGGCTTGTCTTGGCTGTCGCATCCTGTATAAGTGCATTTAATTACACGTTTAATGTGTTATCAAAATTAATTGATCACCAGACGCAATGTTTCGCTGGACTTCAGCATTACGACCGAGTGTGGTGAATGTATTGACAGAGACGTGAATGTCGAACAGAGCTGCCGCCGCACAGAAGTGAGATAAACGAAAGCGCCAATGGAGACCGGCCGGCCGAGCTTTTCGCCGCGGCCGGTGAAACAGATCGGCAATAATTGACCGCGGGCAGTAAAAAGGCCCGGGGTGGGGGTGGGGGCGGGGGTGGCGCGGCCCTGCGGCTAATCAGCGCGGTCATTATCGGCTTGTTAATGGCCGCTGCAGCCGCAGCCGCAGCCAGAGCGCATTACGCCGCCCTGGGGAGCCGGGCTCGGGCACCTGCCGCCGCGGCGCGGCTCAGTGCTGGCTGGGGTCGCTCAGCTGCTGGCGGACCCCGTCAGTCGGGCCGCTAGCCGCGCTTCAGCCTCCGTATCATCTGCCACGCACAAGGAATCGTAGTTTATATCATATATACAACCAATAGTAATCTGACATGAAAGTTTTCTGGATGCGATAACGCGCGATGTTATAAAAAAGGAAGACACTTGGCGTATTTTTTTTGATTTAACTAGGTCATTTGATTGTGTTGATCACAAAATATTGCTCCAGAAGTTGGACCATTACGGAATTCGGGGAGTAGCTCACAATTGGTTCACCTCTTACTTCAGCAACAGGCAGCAAAAGGTCATTATTCACAATGTTGATAACGGCTGTGATGTGGGATCTGAGTGTGGTACTGTCAAATCGGGGGGGGGGGGGGGGGGGGGGGGTTGCCCCAGGGATCAGTGTTGGCGCCACTCCTTTTCCTTGTACATATATATAAATATATGATATGCCCTCTAGTATTACGGGTAGCTCTAAAATATTTCTGTTTGCTGACGACACTATCTTGGTAGTAAAGGATGTTGTGTGCAACATTGGCTCGGCTTCAAATAGTGCAATGCATGACCTCAGTTCATGGCTTGTAGAAAATAAACTAACGTTAAATCACAGTAAGACTCAGTTTTTACTGTTTCTAACACACAATTCAACAAAAAAAAATGTTCATATGTGTGTGAAATCTTATGGGACTTAACTGCTAAGGTCATCAGTCCCTAAGCTTACACATTACTTAACCTAAATTAACCTACGGGCAAACACATACACCCATGCCCAAGGGAGGACTCGAACCTCCGCCGGGACAAGCCGCACAGTCCATGACTGCAGCGCCTGAGACCGCTCGGCTAATCCCGCGCGGCAATTCAACTAAACCTGACGTATTAATTTCACAGAACGGGCATATGATTAGTGAAACTGAACAGTTCAAATTTCTAGGTGTTCAGATAGATAGTAAGCTTGTAAGGTGTCAGGCAAATCCAACACCTTCCATGAAAACCCTGACATGATATCAAATCCGACAGTATGTCACATAGTTCCGAATAAATCCTGACATTAAAGTAACCAAAGTAATACGATCAACGAGTGAGCAAATGGAATACCACAGACTAACACAAGAACACCTAAGTGCATGTCATATCTTCCCACCGTGAAACAGAAGCATTTCCGAGGGGAGAAATGAGAACAGAAGCCGAGAACAGAGTCGTGTAGGCTAGGAGGCCCTACGATAAGGGACGGACACCCACGTCGCCAGCTGACCGCCAAAACCACCCCCCAGCCCATGTTAAAAGATAGAGCCCTCCAGAAGAACAGTATAGATCTTACGATAACACTAAAAGGGCCACACCAGCTGCAAGTTTTAGAGTGAGACTTTTTCGCGTCTCTGTTACGTAGCAAACATTAAAAACATTGCCCCATCATGAAAAGTATAACATTTCTCATTGGATAGACAGAATTTTTGTAGGCGGAGCTTAAGGTTAACATTGAGATGCTGATTGGTCAGTTGAAAGCACAGCCTGATAGCTTTTCTTAAACCAACTTCGGTAAATTGTAGTAAGGAGAAGTTAGAGGGAGTTGAATCCAAGATGGCGAGGTGTGTGGAGCTGCGCCGCCCGCCGCCCCCTGACGCTGCCTAAACACCGACAACGTAATGAACGCACTCGATTCCGTTTAACAGCTCGCATAAGGCTTCACTCAGAACTGCAGAAGACTCATCTGTTACAACCCCTTTTTACGTAATACTAGTGTCGATCGTCAATTGAAGCTCATGGTATTCACATTTGCTATTAGAAGTTTAAAATCTGAAACGCTATGATTTTTCTGTTTTATAATTATTGAGAAGCCACATCAGCCACTATAATTTACGACAAGTTAAATAAATAATTAAAGATAATTGAGGGTCACTGTAGACCATTTTTGATAGTTTTCTCTTTTATGAAACTTAATTTAAACCTAGATTATAGATGTGATCGATCCGTTGTAGAACTTGGAAACCCATTCAGGGAATATTCGTTGACATTTTTGTTGTATGCAGCTGGTTTTTATCATCCTGTATTAAAATATTTCCTTTTATCCATAGTGCAATTTATAAACAATGTTTTGTGAGTAGAATAAAAATTCCAATGGTAAACGTAACTACTTTCTCGATGTTATTTTACCAGCTAACTAAAGATAGGAAGCCTTGAACCCCTTCCACTAAATTTTGCTAGTATTAAGATTCTTTTACAGGGAGTGCAGTGGAGCTGACGTTAAATCATTAAGTATTTGATTATATCATCGCTAGTCTCACCGAACTCTTCTGAACTCTACATGTCATGTGTGGTCTGGCATCTCCTTACCAGCAACAGGTCCCAGGTTCAAACTAGTCAATTCCCTAAAAAACACGCTCAGAGCGTCGTTGCGCGAAAGTGGTAGGGAGACACGACTTAGAACAAACAGACACCACGCAGAATGTTAGAAGCTGTCGTGGAAAGCCCACGTTCAGGATCTTGTTCAAAGACTTAATACTGCCATTTTTACTATTCGAACGGTATCAGAAGTGAGTGATACTTCGACACGAAAATTAGTCTACTTTGCTTATTTTCATTCGCTTTTGTCGTATGGTGTTATATTTTGGGGTAACTCTTCCCATTCTACAAAGATATTTTTGGCTCAGAAACGGGCGGTTCGGGAAATAAGTGGTGTAAGTTCACGAACCTCTTGTCGACCCCTGTTCACGAGTCGGGGTATTTTGACATTGGCCTCTCAATATATATATTCCTTATTGTCGTTTCTTGTTACCAATATTAGTTTATTCCCAAGAATAAGCAGCTTTCACTCGGTTAATACCCGGCAGAAATCAAACCTGCATTTGGATCGGACTTCCTTAACTCTTGTGCAAAAAGGTGTGCAGTATACCGCTGCATCCATTTTCAGTAAGCTGCCACTCGAATTCAAAAATCTTAGCAGTAATCCACGCGCTTTCAAATCGAAACTGAAGAGTTTCCTCATGGGTCACTCCTATTCTGTCGAGCAGTTCCTTGAAAAATTAAGCTGATTCTTTTTGTACTGATGATAGCGTTTGCTTAAGGTTATGGACTGACTTTTTCCAGGTTCATGAACATTTATTTTTATCTGTTATTACTTTTATGTTGTAATTTCATGTACTAACACGTTCCATGACCTTGGAGAGTTGCTCCTCAATTTGGTCCTATGGAACTTGACGTGTAAATAAATAAATAAAAAAGGAAAAAACGAGGGCATCTTTTTAGGGGTGATATCGTAATTGCTAATTAACGTTACATACGGAGTACATGAAATGATTACATTTACAAATCAGTAGCACGAGCAGTTCTGAGGTACCAGGTATCATCCCCCTGCTGAAACACTCATATTACTACATGGTTCAGCCTCCATGGGCGACAATGCAGACGCTGATTCTGGCATCCAGTCGATCATACAGATGGTGAATACTTTCCTGGGACACGTTATGCCGTGCCTGCTCGATCTATTCACGCTCTAAGAGTTGTTGGTTGTCAAGTCTCACGTCCCATCATATCCCCACACGAGCTCGATTGGGGACAAGTCTGCAGTAGGGAAGTTCCTGCACGAGTTCCAGAGCACGTAGAGTTTCACAGGCAGTGTGTGAGCAAGCATTATCCTGTTGGTAAAACACATCACCGTCCTGTTGCAAGAATAGCAAAAGAATGGGTCTAACAAGATTCTGCACGTACCGAGTACTGGTTAGCGTGCCCTCCAGAAACACCAAAGGTGAACGAGAGCTGTCGCGTATCGCACCGCAGACCATAAGGCTTGGGATGAGTGGAGAGGTCCGTTGTGTCTCGGACTAATACACTCCACGAAACAGCACTCACCGGGTCATTGTACGCGCAAACGACAATCACTTGCATGCAGGCAGTATCCACTTTCATTCTGAAGATAATGGCGCGCCACTGCATGTTGTAAGTGGTCCTCTGATGGAACCAGTCGAACAGAGCACGTCGATGCTGCGGCGTGAGTAGAAGACGGGCTAGAAGTGTACGTGCCCATAGTCCCACTGCTAATTAATGGTTCACAACAGTTCGTGTTGACACGTCTGGGCTCACAAGCCTTCTTATCTGTGCTGTAGTAGCTGTCCGACCTTCCTTACAATGCGACGATCCTGGTGGGATGCATGGTCGTCCAGACTCATCTACGGGTGCAAGAATGTTCACATGCCCACTTACACCAGTGTCGTTGCACAACTGATGCAGGAGGCCCAACTTGTTTGGCAATTCTCCGAAAGAACTGCCCCCCCCCCTTTCCAAAATCGCTCACTTGCTGCAAGGAGCACGAGTGTGTCCCTGTGGCATGGTTACCTCATTGCTCCATACGTTTGCTCAACACTTAGCCTTGCGGCTGTGAGCATTCCCAATTAAAGGATAGACACATATGACTCTCTGGTAGAAATGCCATAACGCTATCTGTTTGCGAACGACTTCGAAACCATTATCAGTACATCTATCTTCCAACTGACATATGGCATCATTGGATCAAAATGTGTATTACTGGTAAAACCAACGTTTTGCCCAAGGTTACAATGGCCCGAATTTGGGTCTACTGGTGTGTTCTGAGTCTACAGTCACTTATATTTTGTCATGGGTCTCACTGTGCTTGAAATTACGCCACAGTTTTAAAAAACGCTGGGGGGCAAACGACTGTAACCACGAAAAATTCTATGTAAAGCTTGTTACTTGTAACACCGTCCAAAAAAGCCATCATTCTATCGGAGCTGCATCTACTGGACACGATGGCATCACAGTCAAAATGATGAAGCCTATTATTCAGCCACTACTGCTCATTATAAACGATATCTTCAACCACTCCTTAACCACAAGTGTTTTTCCAGAGGTCAGGGAACAGGATATAGCTATCCATCGACCTAAAAACGACATTGCCACAGTGCCCTCTACCGACCTATTTGCATTCACCTGTGCTGCCCAACGCTCTAAAATGTATAGTCCGCATCCAGCTAACAAACTACTTAACTGCAAACAACTTAGTAGGTTTCCGTAAACATTGCAGCACAAAAAAATGGTTCCAATGGCTCTGAGCACTATGAAACTTAACATCTGAGGTCATCAGTCCCCTAGATTTAGAACTACTTAAACCTAACTAACCTAAGGACATCACACACATCCATGCCCGAGGCAGGATTCTAACCTGCGACCGCAGCAGCAGCAGCGCGGTTCCGGACTGAAGCGCGTAGAACCGCTCGGCCACAGTGGCCGGCCATCGCAGCACAACGCCTGCCTTAATCAAGATAACAAATGACCTGAAGCTTGCCATGGGCACTAGATGCAACTAACATATGCTTCTTAGACTTCAGCAAAGCCTTTGACACTGTCGGCTATGACATTTTACTTGCTAAACTTAGCAGGCCAAATTTCTCGCCAAATTTCGCTCATACCTGCAGTCTGTGCCAGCAGTTCGTCACGTCAGGACAGCATGGAGCCACGTAGTACCAGGCGTCCCCCAGAGTTCGGTATTATATTCTACTCTTCTAACTGTACGTAACTGGTGTGTCATCCGTTCTGTCCTACTGTAAATACCACATGTACTCTGATGACCTCCAGTTGTATCTTAGTGCCAAACCAATAAAGCTGAGGACAGCTATCGAAAATCTCAGTAAATGACCTGTGCGCACTATAAAATAGGCGAAAGATATTGGGTTAAAGCCCAATTCATCCAAAAGCCAAGCGGTACTGGTTGGTCATTCTAAGTTCATTAGCCCGAAATATTGAGAATCCCTACCATATTTAAGCCTAAAAGGGACAAACGTCAATTTCTCTACTTCAGCGAAGAGTCTAGGAATAATAACAGATGATGGACTGAGCACGTAACTGCAGTGTGCAAGGAAGGGGTCAGCGTCTCTCCGTGCCCTAGAAAATATAAAAAGATCTTCTGTCTTGACCTGAGAAAGAACTTGTACAAACATTTATACGTAGATTGGAACTTAAATAGTGGCAACTCTGCTGTGGATACACTACGCAATGGAATCTACTATTGTCGCTGATAGCACCCGTTGTTACTACCTACCTTACCTCCGAGCAAATTGACTCGCCCGTCCCAAGTCACCGGTGTGCGCACAATCGAGGGAAACACAGTCACTTGTGAGCGAGCGGTCTAATGTAACGGTGTCACTATGTTTTCGGAACAGGATCAACGGAGTTAGATCAAGATCAGACCGTAATGCACAGTATTCCTGTTCGTTTTTCGAGCATCACCTGCGATCAGCTTTGCGAAAGAAGCGGCGCAACCCACACATCATTTTGCACGACAATGCGTGGGCGCATAAAGCACAAGCTGTGGCTGCTCTGTTCGGTCGATGAGACTGGGATGTACTGTACCATCCACCATACTCCCCGGACTTAAATCCTTGTGACTGATTTGATTCCGAAGATGAAGGAAACCACTTCGTGGCATTCGCTTCAGAACTGTTCCAGAGATTCGACAGGCAGTAGCCTGCTCCATTCACACCATCATCAGAACAGGCTCTGCTAATGACATACTACACCTTCCAAATCGCTGGCAACGGGTTCTACACAACGCTGATGAATACTTTGAAGGACAGTAACACGTGCAAACATGTTACCCTTTTGTATCGGCTGTGAATAAATAGTTGCCACCATTAAGTTGCAACCCTCGTACTTCCAGTTCTTGATTATAGCGAAATTATCCAGCAAAGCTTTTCTCAGGAAAGCTCAGGACTCCTCGAACTTGTTATGATTGACCGAGTTCGTTATTTCTGTGATGTTCGCTCCCTGATCCATTGGAAGCGTGTATTCGTCATCGCCATACTGGCGTATCACCCGGCGTGATGGTATGGGGTGTCATTGGTTACACGTCTCGGTCACTTGTTCGCACTGACGGCACTTTGAACAGTGGACGTTACATTTCAGATGTGTTACGATCCGTGGCTCTACCCTTCATTCAATCCCTGCGAAACCCTACATTTCAGCAGGATAATGCACAACCACATGTTGCAGGTCCTGTACAGGCCTTTCTGGATATAGAAAATGTTCGACTGCTGCCCTGGCCAGCACATTCTCCAGATCTCTCACCAACTGCAAACGTCTGGTCAATGGTGGCCGAGCAACTGGCTCGTCACAATACGCCAATCACTACTCTTGATGAACTGTGGTATCGTGTTGAAGCTGCATGGGTAGCTGTACCTGGCGTGTCAAGGCTGTTTTTACGGCCAGAGGTGGTCGTTCTGGGTACTGATTTCTCAGGATCTATGCACCCAAATTGCGTGAAAATGTAATCACATGTCAGTTCTAGTATAATATATTTGTCCAATGATTACTCGTTTATCATCTGCATTTCTCACGCACTCACACTGTAAAATATGATCAAATAATAATTTTGACCGATTTTCGTATTACGTAATGCACAATGACTACAGTTCAAAAAAGAAAATTATAATTAATTGATTTTTATGCACTGATATCTTTGGAATGGCTTCAAATGATAATGAGTCCATCTGTTATTGTTCCTAACTTGGTTTTAAAAGACAAGCGTAGGTTTTAGGAGTTTTAGGTAACTCTCTTTATCTCCAGAACTATAATAAATAAAAATCTAAAATTTTGACAGCATCATTCCATTAACAACAAAAGGCTGTGTACCAAATTTGAACGAAATCGGATAATAAATAATATGGATTATTTAGATTCGTAGAGGGTATGAATCTTCGTATCAACTGAATGTTACGCTATGCAGTTCTCATGGCAGGCAGCATCACCTGTGCTGCAAGCAAGGCGACAAGAATCATAGCCATCCTGCAGCCACCATACTAGACGGCTGCGTGCCTCACTGCAACGAATGTCATCTCGTAATAACTTGCTGCCTTACAGTCTTCATGAATATGCCTACTTCTAATGTGAGAATCCACTGCTACGCCGTCACCCTGCTTCTAGTATTTTCCTCATCTTTTGAAATAAGTTGACTTTACGTCGAAACTGACCATGATGTCTGTGAGTAAAACTGTACTCTCCTTCACGTGTTCTATAAAGTGAGTCGAGCTATTCACTTCCGTTTTGCCAACTAGAGGTTTTAATTTGCTGGCTATATATTTCGCCAAATTTTATGTGGATGAATTGATCCCAAGACCAAGAGGCATTCACATGCGAGGCAGTGAATCTCTCCTGAAGGAACGTGTTCAGCAGGAGCGAAGAGAACTCGATTTCCACAACAGAAGAGAGCTGCAAATACATCTTTTGCTATCAGTTGCACAATTGCCCACCTGAAACGGTGAGGGGCCACGTTTGGGATCCGAAACAGCCTCGGGACTTGCTGCAGGTCAATGTGAGTCACGCCTCTGGTATAATTAAAATTATTTACTGTTTATAGCACGAGAGTTATTCCAATACTGGAACAGAGTTATGGCGCTATAATTATTTTTTATAATATAGTCCATGTGCTCTATAACATTCGATGTTGCAAGTATAGGAGTTATGATTTATTCTCTTGCTCATCAAACAAATGACGACCATTTTAAGCCATGTGAGGGCCCATATTGCCACCTTGAAAGATGAAGTATCTTGATATGGTTAATATCAGCTGTACTCAATGAACGTGCTCAACTAAAACTGACTCCTAAACCTTACCAAATATGTCTTATATGTTTCATGCCTTGCGGCGGACAAATATTAATTTAATACCAACATTCTTGCACATCAACGTGAAATTTGCAGTGGCAGAAGTAAAAATAAGGAGTATTCTTCGTTGCAACTGAAAATATAATATCCACAGAGCACCGTGACCACTTCCAGTAATAGCAAGAAAAACGCTGTCTATGTCACTTCCTTTATTTTGTTACGTTAGTGTGTTAGATTTTTTAATGTTGAGTTATAACTGAATCTTCGCCAACTGATGCCCTGCTCTTCACGGTAATTCGTAGTTAATGGATCTGAGAATGACCAAAAAAGGACCGAAAACAAGTATCCAATACAACAAAAAAGTGACCTGCATGATGCTTATCTTTCTATACATTTTACTTCTGTCACGTTTGTGTGCCAATGTAGCTGGGGAAAAATTGAAGAGAAACATCACTGGCGTCTTACGTATCGGAGCGAAGGATGTCAGAAAGATTATTCGCATAGGTATGTTAGAGAATTTAAAAGGGAAACTGATAGGTTAAAGCTGAATATAATGGAAATTAGTGAAGTATGATGGCAGGTAGAACAGGACTTACAGTAAGGTGAGAAAGGGATTATAAACACAAAATTAAGTAGGGGTCACGCAGGAGTAGGTCTAGTAATGAATAATACATAGGAATGCAGGTAAGCTATTATGAACAGCATAGTTAATGCAATATCGTAACAAAAGTAGAAACGAAGTCATCACCCACGTCAATAGTACAAATTTACATACCAATAGCTCTACATACGTTGAAGAGATTGAAAGAATGTGTGATGAGATAAGAGGAATCATTCATATAGCTAAGAGAGACGAAAATTTAATTGTAATAGGGGACTTGAATTCGATAATAGGAAAAGGAAGAGAAGGAAAACGTGAACTGGGGGACCAGATGAATGGCTAAGTCTACTGGTGGAACATAATTTAATCAATTTGGCTTAAGAATCATATAATTAGTTTGTATACATGGAAGAGAACTGGGCACACTGGAAGGTTTCACATTATTTGCATAACGGTAAGACAGAGACCTCAAAACCAATTTTTAATCTGTGATACCGTAATTGCTAGTTAAAACTGAAGCAGTTTCAGAAAGGTAGGAAAGTAGGGAGATGGTACACTTGAGAGAGGACATGTTACTCTCACCTATTCTTCATACACTGAAAATTATTAAAGATTTCATTACAACCTGGTGCACCTTGAGCAAGACTCTAGAAGGTTAACGGCTTGAGCAGACATTGATGGAGCCTGGTAGGGCGCTAAAAGTATAAGATATTTTTATGGTTCTTAGCTCATTGAAACAGCACGTTGGAAGCTGAGCAATTGGCGGCGAGCCCAACCCTCAGTATATCTTGCCAGACAGGCCCACAGCCATACAGGGCAGACAGAGCAGCCCCTTGTTGAGACAGGTCTCCAGCAGAACAATGCCATGATACCTGCCATGGCGCGAGCTGAAGCGGTCTGGGGGCGACGGTCTCAAGGGATGCGTCTACATAGTGGAGTCGTAAACCAGGAATTGTGATTGTGTGCAGAGCCATGTAATAAAAATTCGCAAGTTTTAGTGTTTGCCGATACTGCAAATAGGCCTGAGAATCACTTCCATCGGCCGCCTTGGCTGTATAAGAAACTCCGGCATCTGATTAACATTTAGAGATAGAATCTTTATTACACCTCATAGCTAGGACTAACAAGCTCCAAGGCACAGGTCATTTAGGTAGAGGCGTTTCAGATTGTATCTGTTCGCTTGTTGCCGTGGGAAGTGACACAACTTCAGAGAAAATCATCTTTCCACTCTGTGAAAAGCCAGTAATTGACAGTTTCCTTTTTGTTTTTCAGGGATGCAGGTTTCTTAACTCTTGCCCTGGTTCAACATGAGTTTGTGCTGTCGTGTGTGAGAGGAGCTTTAGTGCCTGTAGAGCCCTGTGATTGACTCAAGATGGGGTGAAGGCAGTGTCGTTTGTGCACTTTGTGGGAAAACGGAATTTTTTTCTGCAGAGGTGCCAGGCACTCTGTTGTGGTACTTTGGTCTGGAAGCACTTCTGGTCGAAGCTCTGGCATGAGTGGTTGGTACTTGGGACCTGTCTTGAGACTGACTTCACTTGCGAGTACTTTAGACTGGGAAACCTATGGTGAAGATCTTACTGTACCGACAGTGTGACTTCAAACATCTTGGACAGTTCGTTTGCCGAGGGCACACTTATTCGTTTTTGGTTTACCAGTCTTGACGTTTGGTATCCTTGTGTGCTCTGTCGTATAAGTGAACCAGATTGGTCCTTGGTACGACCAACGAACGGGTGTGCCACTCACTGAAATCGTGATTTCAGGGCTCTGGTAGAGAGTAAATTGCGATCCGTCTGCCTGATCACTAGACCGTGAGATTTTTGCAGTTCTTCCGTAGCCGCGATCGATTCACAGGTGCCGCCTCATGTCTCACCTCCGCCGCACACATTTCGCCAGTTGCAAGTTACATCGCCGCATGAAGCAAACAGCGTAACGTAATACCGCTTCGGAATTTTCAGAACGTACAGATCTTAATCGCTACTTGCTCTCAGCTGCAGCCAAGTAGAGAAACTACAGTATATTTGATGAATAAAAGTCTGCTCAGTGTCAGATTAATTCAGATGGCGTTATCCACACTTTTAGGGCCAGAGTACTTGACTAACTTCTGCCACCCAGGATTCTTCTCCATTGTAGTCTTAAACCACCTGTTAGTTGTTTAGGGTATTCAGTCAATAACTTGTTTAGTATAATTTATGACTTGTTTTGGGAAAATAAATGTTGTTAGTACACTAACTTTTGCCTACGTTCTCAATCACTTAAACAGTCCCCACCAGCGTTAACTTTCACACTATATGATAAAAGTATCCGGACACCCACAAAAAGTTACGTTTTTCATATTAGGTGCATTTTGGTGTTACCTACTGCCAGGTACTCTATATAAGAGACCTCAGTAGTCATTAGACATCTTGAGAGAGCAGAATGGGACGCTCTGTGAAACTCACGGACTTCAAACGTGGTCAGGCGATTGGGTGTCACTTGTGTCATACGTCTGTACGCGATATTTCCACACTCCTAAATATCCCTAGATCCACTGTTTCCGATGTGATAGTGAAGTGGAAACGTGAAGGAACACGTACAGCACAAAAGTGTACAGGCCGACCTCGTCTGTTGAGTGACAGAGACCGCCGACAGTTGAAGAGGATCATAATGTGTAATAGGCAGACGTCTATCCAGACCATCACACAGGAATTCCAAACTGCATCAGGATCCACTGAAGGTACTATGGCAGTTAGGTGGGAGGTTAGAAAGCTTGGATTTCATGGTCGAGCGGCTGCTCATAAGCCACACATCACGCCGGTAAATGCCAAATGACGCCTCGTCTGTTGTAAGGAGCGTAAACATTGGACGATTGAACAGCGGAAAAACTTTGTGTGGTGTGAAGAATCACGGCACACAATGTGGCTATCCGATGGCAAGGTGTGGGTATGGGGAATGCCCAGTGAACTTCATCAGCCAGCGTGTGTAGTGCCAACAGTGAAATTCGGAGGCGGTGGTGTTATGGTGTGGTCGTGTTTTTCATGAAGGGGGCTTGCACTCCTTGTTTTGCGTGGCACTATCACAGCACAGGTCTACATTGATGTTTTAAGCACCATCTTGCTTCCTACTGTTGAAAAGCAATTCGGGCATGGCGATTGCGTCATTCAACACGGCCATGTTTTAAGCACCTTCTTGCTTCCTACTGTTGAAAAGCAATTCGGACATGGCGATTGCATCATTCAACACGGTCGAGCACCTGTTCATAATGCACGGCCTGTGGTGGAGTTGTTACACGACAGTAACATCCCTGTAATGTTCTGGCCTGCACATAGTCCTGACCTGAATCCTATACAACACCTTTGAGATGTTATTGAACGCCGACTTCGTGCCAAGCCTTATCGATCGACATCGATACCTCTCCTCAGTGCAGCGCTTCGTGAAGAATGGGCTGCAATTCCCCGAGAAACTTCCAGCACCTGATTGAAAGTTTGCCTGCGAGAATGGAAAATGTCATCAAGGCTAAGGGTGGGCCAACACCATATTGAAGTCCAGCATTACCGATGAAGGGCTCCACGAACGCGTAAGTCATTTTCAGCCAGGTGTCCGATTACTTTTGATCACATAGTGTACCTACAAAACTGAAAGAACCAGAGATTGTTTTTAGAACTTCAGAGGGAGCATTAGACAACGATTGACTCAAGGAGGGAAATGGAACACAATGGAAGATAAATAGATAGCTTTGAGATATGAAATACTGAGGGCAGAGGAGGATTAAATAGATAAAACGACGAAGATTAGAAATTCTTGGTTAACGCAGGGGATACTAAGATAACTGCAAATGAAGCAGGCAAAAGGGATTACAGGTACATAAAAAATGAAACTGACATGAAGTACAAAGTGACTAGAAGGAAAAGCTAGCTGACAAATGTATGACTGCAGAAGCATGAAAAACTAGGGGAAAGGTAGAAGCCACCTATAAGAAATTTGAAGACGC
Organism: Schistocerca piceifrons; assembly: GCF_021461385.2. Taxonomy (NCBI): domain Eukaryota; kingdom Metazoa; phylum Arthropoda; class Insecta; order Orthoptera; family Acrididae; genus Schistocerca; species Schistocerca piceifrons. Next base: position 194,758,080 of record NC_060141.1, read on the forward strand.
CTATGGAGAAAAGAGAAAGAGCTGTATAAATATCAAGAGCTAAGATGGCAAGCTAGGGCCAAGCGAAGAAGGTTAAACTGGATGAGGGAAGGATTATATAGAACGGCTATACAAGAGAAATTAACTTGAAGGTAATATTTAGGAAAGAAAGAGAAAGAGGCGAAGATGAGTTGGCGGATACGATACTGCGAGAAGAATTTGATAGAGCACTGAAAAACCTAAGTCGCAACAAGGACCCTGGAGTAGACGACATTACATCAGAATTATTGAGTTCTCTGGGAGACCCAGCCATAGTAAAATTATTTCACCTGGTGCGCACCATGTAAGAAAGAGGCGAAATATCTTCAGACCCAAGAAAAGTGTAATGATTTTAAATACAATGAAAGCCGCTGCTGGCAGATGCAAATGTTATCGAACCATCAATTTAATAAGTCATTGTTGCAAAATGTTGCCATGAAATATGTACAGAGAAATGGGAAAACTAGTATAAGCCCGTATTGAAAAAGATCAGTTTGGGTTCCGGGGAAATATAGGAGCAATAATGATCTTACAATTTATCCTAGAGGATGGATTGAAAAAAAGAAAGCAAACCTTTACATGTAGTATTTTCAGATTTGGATAAAGTTTTTGAGAGTGTTGACTGGAATACATCATTAGAAATTCTGAAGGTAAGAGGGGTAAAACACAGGATCTGTACAATTATGTACTACTGATTCAGAAACAAAACACAAGAGTCGAAGGACATGAAAGGGAAGCAGTAGTTGAGACGTAAGTGCGAGAAGCTTGTAGAATCTCCCTGGTGTAGTTCAGTCTGTACATTAAGCTATCAATAAACGAAACCAAGGAGACATCTGGGAGGATAGTTAAAGCTCAGGGAGAAGAAATCAAAACTTTGCAGTCTGCTGATGTCACCGTAATTCTATCAGACAGCAAAGTGTTTGTAACAGTGTTTATACGGAATAGATAGTGCCTTGAAAATATTTTATGCCTATCAACAAATGTAAAACAAGGGGGTTATTAAGTCAGGTGGTGCTGACAGAACTAGATTAGAAAAAGACACATTAAAAATAGGAGATGAGTTTTGATGTTTGGACAGCAGAATAACCGGTGATGGCGGAAGTAGAGAGGATATAAAATGCACTCTGTCAATAGCAGGAAAAGCGTTTCTGAGAAAAACGAATTTGTTAAGACCGAAAATAAATTCCAGAGTGAGAAAGCCGTTTCTGAAGGTATCTGTCTGGAGTGCAATATTGTACGGAAGAGGAACGTGAACAATAAACTGTTCAGACAGTAAGTTCGTAGGAGATTTTGAAATGTGGTACTGCAAGAGAATGCTTAACATTAGGCGGATAGATTAAATGAGTAACGAGGAAGTAGTGAATCTGTTTTTTATTATTCTTTTTATTTATTTATGTTAGCCCGCGACCTTGACTTCATGGGTTTTCAATCCCTAACATAAATAAAAAATTTACAACTGATGGCGTACCTTCTGGTTGATAATGTCACCAAACTTGAGAGTGAATCTAGTTTGGGAAAAAACAATTTTATGTCATAATTTGGTTAAAAGAAGGGTTCGGTTGACTAGACACATCATGAGACATTAACGAATTACCTGCTTGGTAAAGGAGTGAGGTGTGGGAGGCATAAAAATTATAGAGGGATACCTAGACGTGACTATTGTCAACAGGTTCAAGTCTGTGTATGCATAAGGACGGTGTATAAATTCGTAGCGTTTTTGTTAAGCGCGTTGGTATTCCGGTTGCTATGGGTTTATTTATGGATTGTCATTTTTTTAATTTGTAGTTCACGGTTATTATTTGAGTTAATATGTTGTCATTTTGTGATTTGGAGATAGTGAGTGGAGCTGTGAACGCTAGAAAATGGAGAGCCAATGGAGAAATCCGCAATACAGCGGTGACAGTAGCAGAGGCAGCCAGAAACTTTGCGCCGTGTTTGGCGATAATGCCATTTGATACAAGACAAAAAAAAAAATGGCTTTCCCGCCCGCATCTCGTGGTCGTGCGGTAGCGTTCTCGCTTCCCACGCCCGGGTTCCCGGGTTCGATTCCCGGCGGGGCCAGGGATTTTCTCTGCCTCGTGGTGGCTGGGTGTTGTGTGCTGTCCTTAGGTTAGTTAGGTTTAAGTAGTTCTAAGTTCTAGGGGACTGATGACCATAGATGTTAAGTCCCATAGTGCTCAGAGCCATTTGAACCAATGGCTTTCCCATTTTAAGGCGGATCAAATTGTTCAAATGTGTGTGAAATCTTATGGGACTTAACTGCTAAGGTCATCAGTCCGTAAGCTTACACACTACTTAACCTAAATTATCCTAAGGACAAACATACACACACACACGCCCGAAGGAGGACTCGAACCTCCGCCGGGACCAGCCGCACAGTCTATGACTACAGCGCCTGAGACCGCTCGGCAAACCCCCCGCGGCTAAGGCTGACTTTCCACGCCCAGCATTTGATGAAGATCGTTTAAATGCATGAATCCACTATGATCCCAGACACTGCACTCGAGGACTGGCAGATGTGATGAACAATGATCATTTCACCTTCGTGTGACATCTGCATGAAGTGGGGAAGGTTCAAAAATTGGGTTTATGATTAGCCCATGGTCTAAGACAAAATCACAAATATCAGCGACTGGCCATATGTACATCCCTTGCTTGCTCGTCATCAATAGGCTCGCGAACAGCATCGATCGTTCCTACTCTGTGTCGTTACTGTTGAAGAGAAATGATGTCTTTATGCTAACATAAAGAAAAGAAAGGAATAATGGAGCCCAATCAAAGCAGCAGCTCCCCGTACAAAGACATGCGGCCATCTAAAAGGCAACATTATGCATCTGGTGGAACAGCGACGGTGTGATTTACTTCGAATTGTTTTCCCGGGATGTAACCACCAATGCTGATTTTTATTGTCAACAAATGAGACGTCTTGGAGAAGCAGTCCAAGAACAACGACCAATACTTTATATTCTCGTGGTCGCCCAGCCACGGTCATCTGCTTTCTTGTTTTTACCCCTTCTACCTGTTTCTTGCTTCTCTCTATGGATTTCTTTTCCAGTTTTGTCCATAGTAATGTTGGTTGTCCTGTCGTTCTTCCGGTTCCTCCTTTCTACTGTTCTGTGCGTCTCCTTTCTTTTCTTCTTTCCCTTGTGTAGTTATTTTATCGGGAACAAGGGACCGATGACCTCTCAGTTTGGTCCCTCCCCCCCCCCCCCCCCCTCACCACCTCTTAAACCAACCAATCACGACCAGGACGACTGAGTGAAGTGATACCACTCAACGATGACGCCTGCCTGCATTCTGCTAGACTGACAAATAACACTATAAAGGAGTTGGGTTGTGAAATGCAGCACCCACCTTATTCACCCGATCTTGCACCTTCACCCTTTCCCCTCTTTATCTAACAACCTTCGAGAAACTTTCTTCCCGAATGAAAATACGCTTCGAACATGGCTCGACGAGTTCTTCGCCTCAACGCCAGGTAATTTCAACAGTCGCGGAATCGAGGAGTTACTCCAGCGGTGGCAGACTGTTGAAAATATTGAAAAAAAACCATATTATTGATGACTAAAGTTTCTGTTATGTGTCTCTGTTGTGTTTATTAAAATAGTGGACGAGCGCCACGAACTTAAGCACTAGTCCAATAACTGTAGGTATATAGAGATGAAGAGGCTTGCAAAGGAGACTATCGCGGATAGCTTAGGACTGGATACCACTATAACAGAATACATTTCATTAGACACTGAAAAGAAAAATGTGCTACTTTCATGTGGTATCTTCGACGCACGAGCAGCACGCGAACGCGATAACACGGGCTATGAAGCAAGTGCAATGGGATATTCGTGCAAATTAGCGCGTTGGCGCAGGATTGCAGACAGCAGAGGTCGGCGCGGCACGGCGCGGCGCGGCGCAGCTGGCGGGAACGGTCTCACTGCGGCTTACAGCTCGCAGCCGCTGGCGCCGGCGGGCGTGCAAATGCACTTTGATGCCTTTATAAACAAGGCGGCCGCTCTAACTCACGACATTTTTGCGTGACTTCCTTTAATGCGAGTTTTGTGGCTTCCGGCGGCAGATGGCAGCAGCGCAGGCGGCCGCTCCGGGCGACAGTTGTTGTGCCGGCCTTAATGGCCCGGGATTGCGAGCTTTAAAAACTCCGCCGCACTATATAACGAGGCGGCCAACTTGCGCATTAATCCCCATACAATGGAGCCCCGGGCGCAGGCGCGAGGGCCTCCTAGGATTACGCGGACCGTAAGATAGCGCGGCGCCGCGCTGGAGATAAACGCCTCGCCGCCCACTTGTGCACCCGGCCTTCCTGTCCCCCCAGTCGCGGTCACGCTTCTACCAAACCAGCGGCTGTAATGGAACTTCCCAGCATCTACTGCAAACAACTGATACGTTAATGTATTGACAGTCGGAGTGGTTTGTTATCCGACATTCTTGAAGTCTTTAAGTCCCTTGGACTGACATCTTGCCAGTAGCAATGTCGATAACAGGCAAAAAGCGTTGAAATCTTCGATTCCCGGAATGGATAAACTGCCTATAAAGATAATTAGGTTTGTACAAAACCCTCAGTGTGTGAGTCCTAGTCGCACCTGCAAAAGTTTTTATTTTATTAATATGATTCTTGACGATACCTTTCTCAACTAACTACCCGAAAGTTCGTACTCAAATGTTCAAATACAGTGTATCCAACGTGCTAGAAGCAAAAGATATTTTCATGTAAATATCAATAACATTAAGTTCCCACTTAAAAATTAAAAAGCACTAAATATTTTAAAAATGTATGTATGTGTGTGTGTATGTTCCACATCTCTCCGTAAACCACAGGACTGATTTCAACCAAACTTCGTGCACGTATCCCTTATTGTCAAGCAACAATTGCTGTGGTGGTAAGAAGCACCCGCCTACCATAGTTCAGGATATATGAAGACATAAACAATAAAACGAGTGAAAAAATGCCGCATCATACATGACGTTGCAATTTATTGCTTCTGGCCACTAATGAACGGTATTCGCAACACATTTTGCGCAGAGTATTGTGATATTCGCTATTTTGGCTTAATTAAAACAGCAAATTCAGCCAGAAGGCAAATACTTGTTTATAAAGAATGATTAATATATAATAAGGCGTCGCATAGCGACGGTGGAATTTTCTAGATAATGTAATTCGTCGTCTTTGGGCGGCAATATAAATAGAAAAGTACGGATGGATATGCGATCCTTCACTATTTTGTTCGCTGGAGAACAAATGAAGCCTTGAGCGCTAAGAAGACTTTTACTGTTTTTCTCGAGTAAGACGGACGCAGATTTGTGGCGGTCTGATCTAATTATTTTTACTAAATAAATAAAAACGTGTTCCGTCTAAGTTTTGAGTGAAGTGTAGGAAGAAGAACTGTTGTAACTTACCGTGACGAAGCACGAGCGACTCAAGAGGACAATGGCTATATAAAAGAGCGCTAAATGGACATGATACGGACATAAAAATCTACCGTCATTGTAGTATTAAGCTTAAGGTACGATATATGTTTTAGTTATAATAAATATTTGTTCTGGGAATACTGAATCATTTAGCAGTGCTCATTTCTATTATCTCCTCAGTATTATTTTCATTTTAATTATGCATTTTGCTAATATTACAGACTCCAAGATCAGCAGACCAATGTGCGTGTTACATTGATAAAAAGAAAACTGTTTTATCGTCTTCTTGCATCAGCTTTAATATTGAATTTCTCTTTTGTGTGATGTTACAGTTGTTTTTGCGCCCTTAAGAACTTTCTGGTCCCTTAGGAAATTTTTTTGTCATAACAATAACTTCACAACCGGGTATGATCGTATCTACGATCATGAAGTAATTAGAAAGACGATAACGCAACTTCTTAATCAATAGCACGCTAGTTGTGACTGCCTCAAGCCACGCGAAACTGCAAGTAAAAACTATTCACATCTCATAACGCAATATTTTGTGACAATGGTCAATCCATGATTCTCACGCCAATTGTGATTGATAAAACAGTAAGCTAAATCTCAATTTCCAACTTTCCATTGAATAACAACATCACTTCTATTTTGTAACATCACACTTGGCGCCCGAACAGGGACTTGACCAAAAATTAGTTCAAATTCTTGGAAAATTTCTATGTGCTTGTATTAATAAATGTTCTGTCGTTTCATGTACACATCGTCTCTCTGTGAGAATAATGGTCGATAACGCGGTTTAATTACCGAGAGAAAAGAAAAGAAAAGAGACGTGAATTTGCTGAGACAACATAGCGGTATTCAAGCCATCAAAAAGTAAGTCAGAATTTTGCATACGCAGTGTAGTGCTTCAGTAGCAACGTTGCTTTTCCAAGTCGATCCACATCCTTTCTATCTCCTTCCCGCTATAGAAAATCTGCTTTATTTTATCTTTCAAAGTAAAATTCTTCGTAGTCTGATAACAGAAATTATTTTTCTCCATTGTTAGTATAGCTGTATTACATTTTCAACATGGTGGATATTGTGTGCAATTTGCAGTGAAGAGCATCTTCATTCATTTGTCTGAAACGTTTAGGTTCCATCTTGTCTTCTCGCCAGATAGAATTTCATTTGTTGCTCACGCGAGAGTGGTGCTCTTAGCGGACTCACCACGTCACTGACAAACGACGAAAGCCTTACGTAGCACGTGATTTACTGACGAAAATGGCAGATAGTAAACAGAGACAGGTGACAACAGGAGACGGGAGTGAAGACGTTAATAGTATTCCATACCCTTTACGATCGCGAACGGTAGGTTCCCGTGTGGAAACTGAACTAACCATGTCTGTAACAGGGGAAAGTGACCCTAAAGTCCAAATTCTTCCCGCTGCAGCTACAAATGACCTCGGTGCGTTAATGGAAATGCTGAAACAACAGTTTGACGCAGTAAATGAGACTATAAAAACACAAAATGAGACTGTTAACGCCCGATTAGATGCTGTAAGCGAATCAGTAAAAACACAAAATGAGACTATAAAAACACAAAATGAGACTGTTAACGCCCGATTAGATGCTGTAAGCGAATCATTAAAAACACAGCTAGGCACAATCAAAACAGATCTGCATAAAGAAATTACGGCTGAATTAAATACCCATTTGGGTGAGGTGCAAACTAAGATCAGTGATCAAATTCAGAAAATGCAGAAACAGGTGAAAAGTGAAATAGCTGAAGTATCTGGAACATTAAACACAAAAATTCAGGCAGCTACCAAAGAAATAAACTCAGTTAGAAATGCAGTATCTGACATTGAAGGTGTAGTGGAGGATCTGTCGAGGCAGATAGACTCAATCAATATCGAAGAACAGGTTAAGAGCACCGTGAAAGCACACACGGAGGCATTGTCGGAACACTACGGTGAATGGATAAAGGGTAAAGATATTTTTATCGAAAAGAAGGTCAGGGAGGAGCTTAGGGAGACTGTCAAGGATGTAACTTATGAAATCTTAGCTGCTCCTGGTAAGTCTGGAGACACAGTGGTTTCTGAATTGGGACAGATTCGGAGGACACTTACACGGGATCTTCCCGAGTGGAAGCAGCAAGTAGTGGACGAAGTCAGAATGCTGAGAAACTGTGTAGAAAATCCGCACACGCATACGCAAACTATAGGGAACAACTCTTTAGACGGTGACGAATGTCAGTCAACTCCTTATCGTTCACCGCCTGATTACATGCAAAACAACAGTCCTGTTGAGTCCCGAGTAGGGAAACTAAATGATCCGCCCACAATTGTGAGTTTAATGCAAGAGGAAAGTGTGATTAAGCATCGCACTTTTCCTGTTTTTCATCCGCAGAAGCGAGAAATACACCCCATCGTGTTCCTAAAGAATTTTTCCGACATATTTCCCAGGAGCTGGACAGACAGACAGCGTATTCAGTTCGTCACTGGCTTTATTTCTGGTGATGCAGCATTATGGGGAACGGAAATGGTAGACACGTGTAGGAATTATGAAGAGTTTGAGAAAATGTTCTTGGCAAAATTTTGGAGTAATGGGGTACAGCAAAGATTAAGGAAGGAGGTGTATGGTGCGGAAATTTTCAATGAGAAGCATGGAAGTCTCCGGCGATACTTTGAGAAGTATCTAGCAAAAATTAAATTCTGGGATTCTCCGATTTCTTCCAAGGACGTAATTATGATTCTCAAAAGCAAACTCCCTGTGTCTATTAGAGAGAAATTAGTAAATGTGTCCGAAGAAGACACGGATGTATTCCTTTCTGTGCTGGATTCCTTAGATTTAATTAGCGAGGATGTGCGCTCCAAGGTTGGCAGCGGCAAATTCTTCCCTGGCAGCCAGCAGAATGCATCGCACGCGGACAACAATGCGCCGAAGGAGAGAGCGAGCTACTGCGACCGCTGTTGCCAACCTGCCAGCGGTTATCAAAACGCAAACGGCAATAACTTTAAATGGAAGCAGAAAACCAATTACAGTAATCAGCAGAGATACCACCCAATTTACAACCACCAGGAACAACATCAGTACGGAAACCCACCCTTTAATTCTGCGCCTGAACAGTATGGAAATTCTCCACAAACGATTGGTAATTTTTCAAATGGACCAGTGTACAATCAAAGTTATAGGTCGAAAAATAGCAAGTGGCATGGGCAAGGCGGAGGCCACCCAGCACATCAGAACAACTTTTCACAGAATAGAGGACCGCGGAACAATTTTCAAACGGTACCAAATGCGAACTTTCCTTCACAAGGAAATTATTCTGCCGGCAACCAAAAGATCGGGCGACATCAGCCGTCTCAAGTATTCTATTCACAAGTGAATGCACCCAGTGGATTTGACCCCTTTACACCGGCATTTGTACCACATAACCAGCACCAATATGAAACGGAACAAACACTTAAGGCCATGAATGACAAACAGGTTAAACATCCTGCGGAAAATTAGAGGCAGCGCCTTTCAGCCTCCAAGAGGTCGCTGCGGATTTTGAGTGGGGGCACTAATGAATACTCTGATTCTGAGCATGCTAATGCGATACGGTACGGCTATGAGACCGACTTACGAGATGACCTTGCACATGACAAAGAAGCTCAAGACATTAACAACATTTATGATGAACAGGTCCAGGCTTCGATTAAGATTTCTATTGCCAACATTCCTTTCACAGCCGTTGTTGATACAGGAGCAAACATCGTCATGTCACCATGTCTCTTCAGACAGGTGTCTTCTGTTTCAAAAGTTTTATCATTGCCGATTCAGGGCTGCTCCATATCGGGAGCGATTGGTCCATTGAAACAGAGAGTTAGTTTACAGACGCAGCTTCAACTGCAGATAGAATCTGTTTTGGTTTTTTGCCACTTTCTAATAGTAAAGAACTTGTCAGTTCCATGTCTCTTGGGGATGGAGTTTCTTCGACAAACAAAAACAGTGATAGATATTGAATCTGGAATGTGTACCTTTATCGTAAATCAACAACAAGTTGTTGTTAACTTGTTAAGGAGTAAAGTGAAGGCAGTGTTGACATTGCATCAGGTTTGGAGACGACAGAGGACCGCCAAACCGTGCTTTGATCAGACAAATGACCTGAGTAAATGGGATGACATAAATGACAATGAGTATGAAGACTTACTTCCTGACACAGACGAGATCGATGCTAAAGCCAAGGAATCGACTGAACTCAGGGGGGAGCAGAAATATGAGTTGTTCCATTTATTAGTAAGTTACAAGAAAATCTTTTCAAAGAAACCAGGAGTAATAAAAGGGTTCGAGTATAAAATGGAAGTGCTTCCCCACTCAACGTTCTGCAAAGCAAGCTATTCAGTACCCTACGCCCGACGAGAAGCTGTAAAGCATGAGATTAGGAAAATGCTGTGTTGGGATGTTATCGAGTTATCGAATTCGCCGTACTCAAGTCCCTTGTTGTCCGTACTTAAACAGGACGGTAGTGTCAGACTAGTACTGGACGCCAGATCAATAAACAAAATAATTGTACCGATAAGGACTCGGCCTGAAGCACTTGAGGAGCACTTGCAAAAATTTCATGGCATTAGATTTTTGAGTACACTCGATTTAAGAAGTAGCTATTGGCAGGTGAAATTGGCCAAGGAATCCAGAAAATATACTGCTTTTATATTTGCCGGCCGCTCATATCAGTTTAAGGTCATGCCTTTTGATTTAAATGTAAGCTCGGGAATATTTATTTCTGCTCTCGATTTTGTGTTAGGACCTGAACTTCTGGATGAGGTAACTGTTTATGTAGATGACGTGTTGATAGCCACTTAGAACTGGGAAGATCATTTAGCTATTCTACGAAAGGTGTTTCAGAGATTTCAAGAACATGGTGTTACAGCGAATCTGAAAAAGTCAAAATTTGGAAAACGTGAGGTAAAGTTTTTAGGTCATGTGATTACACCTGAAGGGATTAAACCCGACCCGGAAAAGTTGTCTGCGATTAAGAATTTCCCTACGCCGGTAACTAAGAGGCAACTAAGAGGATTTCTCGGTCTTTCGTCTTTCTTTCGACGATTTCTGTCTGGTCAAGTAATGAACAATCCCGCTTTGCACAATCTTCTGAAGAAAAGTACGCATTGGATTTGGACACCAGAGTGTCAGAAAGCTTTTCAGGCAATTAAAGATGGTCTTGTAAACAATAACATTCTCTGTCATCCACAAATGGACAAAGAATTTTTTATCACCTCAGACGCTTCGTTTGTTGGAATTGGATCTTGTTTGTTTCAGATTGAATTAGTAGACGAAACAGAGCAGATCAGAGTGATTAGTTTTGCGAGTAGGGTCTTAACAGAATGTGAAAAGTCCTATTCAGTTACTGAGCTGGAGGCACTTGCAGTTATTTGGTCCTTACCTTATTTTAAGGAAACCGCACATAGGGAGTTATTTGTTAACTGACCCGGCTACGGGGAGAGTAAAAGGCTTATTTCACCATCAAGACTTAAAGAAATTTTATAATGGTAGTGGTTAAATACTGTCGTGGAAATGAATTCTTGCTTACTGGAAATTTCCTTGTGTGAACTGTTAATGACAGGTATTGTGTTGAACAGCGCACTGACTACATGGTAACGGCTACTACATGTCATCTTTAAGTATTAAATGCTATGTATGGAAAAATTGTTTATAGTGATGGACATGAACTGATATTTCTTCAACAAGCTGAAGCAGGAAATTGAGGTGGCACCAAGAATTTCAATTTAATTTTAAGTTAGTAATAAGAAAAAAAGTGCTTGCGAGGTGATTGCCCGGAGCTAAATAAAATATGTAAAGGTGAGAAATGGAGGAGGATGCGTAAATAAGCACTTCTCTCAAGGTACAAGAATATTTATAGATTTATTTTTAGTAATGTAAGTACTTGAAGTTCTGTAGTAAAAGCCCAAATTACCTGCTTAAAAAAAAGGGTACATGTTCAAACAGTCCAGACAGTGGACAGGAGTAGAAGAAATAGCTTAAAGTTCAGTTAAAGCGTGCTGTTAAATGGAAAAACAAGTGGTAACCCGCATGTGTTCACGCAAGGAGACAATAAGCTGTAGTAAACTAAGTTAGGTGAAATACAGTACAAATGGAGGCAAACCATGAAGCATCAATAATGTAGCGTAAGTACTCCACGAGGCCACTAATTGCTATGAAAGTAAACTATTTCCCTGTGATCTGAGCCCAATGTAAAGAGTATATGAGGAATGTTAGCTGACGAATTGATTTCAGTAGAATCAAGTTACTAAATAACCACACAGCAAGCCCCCTGTATCATAAATAAGTCCAAGTAAAGATCTTCAGAAGATTTGTAGTGTAATCTAGCGACCATTCAATACCCTAATTGAAGGCTAATCTAAAGAACAAGCAATGCAGTGATATTTAAACTTAATATTGACTATAACATGAGTAAGACGTAGAAGTAGCAAAGCATGCTGTAAGGAAGGAGGTTGAAGTTTATATATGTGCCTATGTTTATTAAAATAATTTAATTTACATGCAGATTTTATTGCAAAAATGTCTCCTAAGACACTCCTCTTATGAAATCCATTTTCCTTGTACCCGTTCCTTTTGATCCTGGTTCATTAACCCAGACCAAGGGTCGACTTGTAAAAGGCACGTGTGCTTCGGGGCAAAGCAGTGCTTATGAGAAATGAGACACGTAGCGTGATGAACTTCGCTAGCTTTGGTAATGTTTGTTATGGACCGGTTGCGTAAACCCAGTGAACTGTCGGTAATTCCATTCATGCGAAAAATAGTAGACACGCGTTACCCTATTTTTTTTAACAGAGAACGATTGCTGAGTACATGAAGCGAAGAGGGAGAACTATTGTTATCCAGTCTGCCCTCAAATATAAAAAAAATTTGGCAAGCACAAAGGAAAGCACAAAAAGAAAAAAAAAGATTCAGCGTTAAATGTGTACTCGTTAAGTAGTAGATATGCTGCGTGGCAGTAGAAAATGATCTTGGGTGCACTAAAGAATAAATGCAACGAGTGTTGCGAAACCTGTAGTTTTCATAATGAGGAGATGAGCACTTAAAAGAAAGTTTGAAAGAATATTTTTAGGTTCACTAGTGAAAGCAAATCTTGAGATATAAAGAGTCCATTCATAAAGCAGTTGTTCACTGGACTTAACAAAAGGAGTGACCATTAATTGTAAATATTAGCTCGTAAGTGATATTTTGTAAATAGTAGAATATAAGTCTTTCTATACCAGTGGAGGAAACGTGCAAAATTGATTGTTTTGTAAATGAACTCCATCGGCGAAGGAACTAAGCACGAATGCTGTGTGAAGATGCACACTAAAGTGCGACGTGCATAATAAAAATAACTGTTCACTGTATACTAGTGGTAGTGTTGTACTGCAAGTGTAAAAAAAGAAGTCAAGGCTACGACAACAGGTGCAACGCAAAGTTCAGTGTTGTTCTAAGTGCAGCGACAGCTAAAACATTCGTCGTCACTTACCTGTGAGCCTCATGGGAGGCAGTTGACAGAGAAGTATGGAGGCAGCGTCAGTGTCCGGCTCCTCCGATGGGAAACGCGCGCGAGGTGTTTGTATCGACGCACTCGTGTGATACGAAGTTCACAAAAAGAAGGAGCAATCTACGACCAGCAGCTCTGTTACAGCCTTAGCGCGAACGGATACTAAGTATTGGAGCTCACGCAACACTGTGCAGCCGCTGTGAGTGGCTGACGTGTGGGTGACGAAACAATCCAAACTTTAAACTGCTAACCGCCATGACTTCCATCGTACATACTGGAGGAAAGACATTTGTACACTTGTGTGACTACATCTTCATATGTAAATTAAGCGATTTTCTTGAGTTGAAGTTAAGATGAGTGAGAAGTAGATTGTTAGATTACTCAGGCCTTAAAGCCATTAATACCGGCACTCCTGAACACTGCTAAAATGAATTATAATCCTGTCTCTTGATGGACAAAGAAAATGAATGTGCACTATAGGAAGACCCTAAACTCCAGACCAGTCCCGATCCTTAACAAATGTATCCAGTAGCTTGTAAGTCATACTAATAATTTTCCACTTCTTCTGTTTCATATTGTAAATAAAAACCCGGGAAGCCACTTGAATTCCTGGCACCACAGCGGAAAGGACAGATGTACTGCATAATGAACGCCGTAGACAGCTAACACAGAAAGTGAAAGCATCACGAAGTGTAGTGCTACGTTATTAAACTGTAATTGAACCACAAGGAGTCAACAGATGCTCGAACATTGTCCACTCTAGTTTAGTGAAAATAAGCACTCACTGTACTCATGTATTAGTTGTTAAGCTCAAGAGAAAGTAATTCCTGAATTCTATCCCCTGAAGTGCGAAATGAACGTTCACTTATTGTTATAAGCAAATATGGACCAAACTTAAATATGCACATAAATGTTAATCTTGGTATTATGGAATGAAGTGACTGATGAACAAAGAATGAAAAACTTTATTTTGAAAAATGATAAATATCTGATATATGTTAATAAATGTGATTTCAATTTATGTACTTTGTACGCCAGTAACGTTATGTAAATGTCACACCAAAAATCACGAATATCTCATGAGGACATGAGGATCGAGGTAATCCTTCGGCATTCCCTTTCTCCTCATGGGAGGCAATGTGATATTCGCTATTTTGGCTTAATTAAAACAGCAAATTCAGCCAGAAGGCAAATACTTGTTTATAAAGAATGATTAATATATAATAAGGCGTCGCATAGCGACGGTGGAATTTTCTAGATAATGTAATTCGTCGTCTTTGGGCGGCAATATAAATAGAAAAGTACGGATGGATATGCGATCCTTCACTATTTTGTTCGCTGGAGAACAAATGAAGCCTTGAGCGCTAAGAAGACTTTTACTGTTTTTCTCGAGTAAGACGGACGCAGATTTGTGGCGGTCTGATCTAATTATTTTTACTAAATAAATAAAAACGTGTTCCGTCTAAGTTTTGAGTGAAGTGTAGGAAGAAGAACTGTTGTAACTTACCGTGACGAAGCACGAGCGACTCAAGAGGACAATGGCTATATAAAAGAGCGCTAAATGGACATGATACGGACATAAAAATCTACCGTCATTGTAGTATTAAGCTTAAGGTACGATATATGTTTTAGTTATAATAAATATTTGTTCTGGGAATACTGAATCATTTAGCAGTGCTCATTTCTATTATCTCCTCAGTATTATTTTCATTTTAATTATGCATTTTGCTAATATTACAGACTCCAAGATCAGCAGACCAATGTGCGTGTTACATTGATAAAAAGAAAACTGTTTTATCGTCTTCTTGCATCAGCTTTAATATTGAATTTCTCTTTTGTGTGATGTTACAGTTGTTTTTGCGCCCTTAAGAACTTTCTGGTCCCTTAGGAAATTTTTTTGTCATAACAATAACTTCACAACCGGGTATGATCGTATCTACGATCATGAAGTAATTAGAAAGACGATAACGCAACTTCTTAATCAATAGCACGCTAGTTGTGACTGCCTCAAGCCACGCGAAACTGCAAGTAAAAACTATTCACATCTCATAACGCAATATTTTGTGACAATGGTCAATCCATGATTCTTACGCCAATTGTGATTGATAAAACAGTAAGCTAAATCTCAATTTCCAACTTTCCATTGAATAACAACATCACTTCTATTTTGTAACATCACAGTATCCACATATGCCGCTGAATGTATGTACAAAATCATATCGTTGTATGATAAATAGATCAGGAGATATGACGTCATAAACACTGAATATTTAAAAAGAAAAAAAAAGTGTCATGGATGAAGTTCTTATACATTTGTTGTTTACTTCTGACACATTCCTATAGTCGATTTAAATTAAGGAAATTCCTGACAGCTGTCTTTTTCCATTTCGATTCCCCCCGCCCCCCTCCTCCCCGGGACGGAGATGAGGAAGGGGGGGGGGGGGTGGGGCGGGCTGTCAGCAACGTAATATGCTGCTCTACAGCCTACAGAGAAGATAAAAACATAATGAGAATATAAACAAACAAGGAAAACAGCGATAAAACTGTGACATTGTAAAAAACTGTAAAATAGCGAAGAGTTGTGGAACTGATAACATAAAAAACACGGCGTTCACGATGCGGATGAAGACACATAGTAAGTAGACAGGCACAATTTAAAAGAACACGCCGACAGTCTGGTTTCTGTTCGCACGTGATAAAAAACACAACTAGCGACAGTATGGTAGCCGGCCGAGGTGGCCGAGCGGTTCTAGGCGCTACAGTCTGGAACCGCGCGACCACTGCGGTCGCAGGTTCGAATCCTGCCTCGGGCATGGATGTGTGTGATGTCCTTAGGTTAGTTAGGTTTAAGTAGTTCTAAGTTCTAGGGGACTGATGACCTCAGAAGTTAAGTCCCATAGTGCTCAGAGTCATTTGATTTGAAAACGAAAACCGTTTACAGAGCTATGCAGAGGCGTTGCCATAGAGACGTTTACAGAATCAGTCGGGATCCCGCACTTTCCGACTTCCATCTGTTTGGCCCAATAAAGGATGCACACCGCAGGGAGCAGTATGTGGAATGATTGGGAGGATACTGATGCAGAAAGACATGGGCTCAGTCGTCGACCAGTACAGTGTACCATGCGGGCATGTAGGCTCTTCCAGTGAAGTGGCGTAAGGCCGTCTCAGTCAGTTGGTGAACAGAAGCGATGAATACAGGACACGGGAATATATTATCTGTAAGTACATTGTGCACAATGTCTGAGTTACGTACGCGTATCTTCGATATGTACTCGTGTCCTGTAATACGACAACTGGTCTATAAGATCACAAATATGTTTTTTCGACGATCATCTAGAGGGTTGGATCCCCTCCTTCGAAAGCGTCAGATTGCAAAGCCTGGGCTTCTCTCAGGGTGGAATCTCCGTCTTCGAAGATTGTGTGTGTTTGTCTGTCTGTCTGTCTGTCTGCCCGCTGCTGTCGCTGTTCGTTCGTCCGTCCGTCCGTCCGCCTGCTGGCTGTCCATCGCCGTCGTCGTAACCGCTGCCGCCGCCGCCGCCGCCTGCTGTTCGTCCGTCTGTTCGCCGCCGACGCCGACGCCGCCTGCTGTTCGTCCGTCTGTTCGCCGCTGCCCATTGCCGACGCCGACGCCGCCTGCTGCACGTCCGTCTGTCCGCCGCTGCCCATCGCCGACGCCGACGCCGCCTGCTGCACGTCCGTCTGTCCGTCGCCGTTCGTCTGCAATGAGTACTCCCACCTCCACCGTCATCTACACCTCCCCCTCCCCCTCTCCCACAGTCACTTCCTGGAGTGCCGCCTCTGGCCTCCCTCCTTCCACCTCCCCTTCCCTTCCCCCACTTACCCACCCCCTATCTCCTCCCCTGCTGTATACCCACACCTCTACACCCTTCCTCCAGCCTCCACACCCTCAACAGCTCCCACTACTACCCCCGCCCTCACGTACGCCTCTGTTGCCGCCTCTGCTGCCGCCCCTCAGGTGGTTGGCTTCCCCTCTCCCACCGACCCCATCGCTTCGTCTTCTGCATCTCCCGCACGCATCACGTCGCGCCGAGCCACCATCGCCACCACTGAACCAGCTGCTTCTCCCGGTGCCTCCACTACGTCACAGGGATCTGCCACCCGCCACCTCCCTCTCCTCCCCGTCCCTCTCCCCTCCTCCCAGCCTCCAGTCTCCAAAAAACCCCAAAAGCGCGTCCTTACCGACTCTGCTCCCGCCACTTCCCACAAAAAATCAACACCACCTCCCCCTCCCCCTGCCGTCACCATGGACACCACCCCTCCTCCTACCACCCCTACCTTGGCCCCCACCCTCCACACCTTTGTCCTGTCAACTCCCGATCCCAAGTTCCTCGACGCTCATACCCTCACCAAGGAAATACGAAAGTACTTACCTGGTGCTCCCATCTCCCAACTCATTCCCCGCAGGGACTCAGTCCTTATCAAGTCCCAGTCCCCATCCTTTCACACAGACCTCCTGCGAAAACTCCCACGAGTTATGTTTGGCCCCCACGCCTCTCTGACACCCTTCCTTTCTGCTTCCACTCCTCATCAGCCCCAGCCTCCCCGTCGCCCCCCCACCTACACCGCTGTGATCACCAAGCTCAGCCCAGTGATCACAGAGGATGAAGTGTTGGTAGAACTGAACTCCCACCCGGACTTGGAAATCCGCTCTGCCCGCCGTATCCACAATGCCTCTGGTCCCACCTACCTCATGCGGGTATTCTCAGAGTCCGCCCCATCCATAGACCATCTCCTCACCCAGGGTGCCCTGATATACCACCATCGCCACCCTGTTGAATCCTCCAAATCTCCTCCCCAATCCTACTGTTGCCAGCGGTGCCTGATGTACAATGACCACCTGACTCCCAACTGCAAAAACCCCCCCACCTGTCCCCATTGCAAGGCCTCCCACTTTCTCAAGAACTGCCCCAACCTCGCTGCTCCTCCTTCCTGTAATACCTGCAATGGCCCCCATCCCACATACTCCCACAAGTGTAAAGCTAAACCCCCTCCAGCCACCCCTGAACTTACAGTCCCAGTTCGTCCTGTCGATCCTCCTGTCCATCCTAACAATTCCCTCCATCCACCCCCCACGGCCGAGGACATCATCCGGTTCACTACCGTTGTACTCCAAAACATTCACCCTTTTCAGCGCCCGCACACCTTCCAACAAATATCCCTTGCTGCTTGCTCTGTTTTCCACCTGCACACCTTCGCCACTTACTCCCACAACCAAGCCCACTTCACCTTCACCCGCCTCGACACCCTAGTTTAAGTCTCTTCCCTTCCCTCTCTTCCCCCCCTCCTTCCCGTCATGGCGCGGCACGAGTCTCGCATCCTCTTCCAGAACATTCGCTCCTTCCACTCCAACAAATACCTCCTCATGCACACCCTCTCCCACCACCAGGTCGACACCTTCCTCTTGAACGAAACCTTTCTCCAGCCCCACCATTCTATCCGCACCTCCCCCTATATCCTCCACCGCACTGATGCTCCTGGTCCTCGTGCGCAGGGTGGAGTCGCGATTGGCCACCTTAAGCATATCCCCATCCGGCCACAACCTCTCCTCAATGACCCCATTGAACACCTTATCCTTAGCGTCTTCTTCCCCTCCCTCACCATTACCTGTGCCACCATCTATGTCCGCTCCACTGCTCCTCTTCCTTATGACTTCATCTCACACATTGACCACACCTTCTCCACCTATGTGATTGCCGCCGACCTCAACATCCATAGCCGCACTCCTGCTGCCCTTCAGTGGTGGCATCAGTTCCTCTCCACAATCCAGGGTGACCTTGTTCCCATTCCCCAGCACACCTGACCCGAAAGTAACACCACCCCTGATGTTATCATTGCCTCCGCCAACCTCCTTGGGCGTATCACTGTCGCCGTCCTTGACCCCACAGGTAGCGATCACCTCCCTGTCCTTCTCACCATAACGTCTGCAAACCGCCCCCCTCCGGCTCCGCAACCTGCACCCCCTCCCAAGGTCGTCCATGACTATCGCCGTGCCGACTGGGATGCCTACCGGGACTCCATCTCCACCCAGGTCGAAAGCCACCCTCTTACCTATCGCCATCCTGACGACATCATCCGCACCTCGTCCTTCCTTCAGACGGTAATTACTGACGCCGTGGAGGCCCATGTTCCTACTAAAACCATCCACCCACACCGTCCCACTCTCCCTCCGCGGGCTGTCCTCCTCCTCCGTGAATCCCGCCGCCTCTATCGCTCCTTCCTCCGCACTCGTGACAGGGATACACTCCAACACCACCGGCAAATACAGCGACACGTACGGAACCTTATTACAGCAACGAAACGCCGGGACTGGCGCCAGACCTGCACACGACTCAATGCCACCATCCCTATCAACTCCTCCAAGTACTGGTCCGCCTTCCATCGTCTTACTGGTTCCCTTTCAACTCCCCACTACCCCCTTCTCCATAACGATCGCCCCTTTCCAGACAACCTCAGTAAGGCCAACCACTTCGCTTCCCACCTTTCCGAGGTCTTCTCCATCCCCGATGATCCCCACTTTGATTATTCTCTTTTCCCCACCGTCATGGAACTTGCTGATACCTCAGTCGCTCCACTTGCTCCTAGTCTCCAGTACTTGGGGCAGTTGCCCCCCTCCGACGTCAACACTCCCATCACAGCACAAGACATTAAACTTCTCCTCCAGTCCAAACACAACACGGCCCCTGGTCACGACTGTGTCACCTACCGTCACCTTCGAGAAAGCCCCTATTCCTTCCTAACTGTCCTCGCCCATCTCTATAATGTCATCCTCTCTACTGGTTTCTACCCTGACCTGTGGAAGACCTCCCGCGTCCTCCTATTCCTCAAACCCAACAAACCCCCTTCTGCCGCCTCTTCCTATCGTCCCATTTGCCTCACCTCCGTCTTCAGTAAGGTCTTTGAATCCATCCTCTCCTACCGTATCCATCGGCACCTTGCTCAACGCCACCTCCTCCCCCTTACCCAGTGTGGCTTCCGACCCTCCTTCTCTGCTGACGACCAACTCCTCAACCTTGTTCACCTTCTGTCCCTCCAGCTCAACTCCCATAGCTCCGCCATTTTTGTTTCCCTTGACCTCCAAAATGCCTATGACCGTGTATGGCATCCCGGTCTCCTCTTTAAACTCCAAACCTACGCCCTGCCTATCAATTTTGTCCATCTGGTCGCTTCCTTCCTCTCGCACCGTCCTTCCTATGTCACCCTCCACAACACCAACTCCTGTATCTTTTATCCCACGGCTGGCGTCCCCCAGGGTTCTGTCCTCTCCCCTCTCCTTTATCTCTTGTATACAGCTGATATGCCCAAGCCACCCCCACCAGTCCACCTTCTCCAATATGCTGATGACACCGCCTTCCTGGCTCTCTATCCTACCCTTCAACGGTCTCAACGTACCCTCCAAACCCACCTTAACCAGTTCACCACTTGGTGTAACCAGTGGCTCCTCCGTCTCAACCCCTCCAAAACCCAGGCAATCGTCATAGGCCGCACCACTCGCTCCTTTCGCCTCCATGATTTCTACCTCACCCTTTATGGTAGTCCTATCCAACTCACCCCCACCCTGAAATACCTTGGCCTCACCCTTGACCGACACCTCACCTGGACCCCTCATCTCCTGACCATCCAGCAGAAAGCCCATTCCTGCCTCCGCCTGCTGAAACTCCTGTCCGGCTGGACATGGGGATTGCATCCTTCTACCATCCTCCACACCTACAAATCCCTCATCCGTCCTATCCTCTGTTATACCAGCGTCGCCTGTATCTCCGCCCCCACCCGCTTTTACAAGGCCCTCCAAATCCTTGAACGCCATGCGCTCCGCCTTGCCTTCCATATCCGCCTTCCTTCCCTCACACGGCTCCTGTATGAACTGATCCCCTTCCCCCACCTCCTCTTGTTCCTCCAACATCTCCGCATCCTTTAAATTGTTCGCAGGGTTGATCCCCCCCACCCTCTGATTTCCTCCTTCCTCTCCACCCCCTGCCCGTTGCCGCGCCTCTATCGCTGTATCCCTCCCTCTCTCCACCTCCACACCCTCCATCTCCTTCATCAGGGCAATTTCCAACGCCTCCCCCTCCCGGATGACGAACTTCGCCGTGACATATACCCTTCCTTCCAACTATAACCCGGCCTTGTTCCCCCCCCCCTTCCCCGGGGCCCCCTTCTCCTCTTTCCTCCTTCTCCCAGAGCGGATTTTCCTCCATCCCCCCCTCCCCTGAGACCCTGCACCCCATACTTGCCTCTCTCCTTCCCACATCCCTCCCTACCTGGCCCTCTTCCGCGTGCCCCCCATTCCCCTCCCCCATCTCTTCCCCTCCCTCCCTTCTTCAGGTCTCCCTCATCTCCTTGAACCTGGCAGATCCTCTGTATTGATCATCATCAGTGTGCCACATCAGTGTTGTGTTTAGTGCTGTTTCTCGTGTGCGTCAAGAGGTGTGATTTTAATTGTGTACTGCCTTGAGGTTCGCCGTCAGTGTTACGTTGTGTGCTATGCCATCCGTCAACACCTTTATGCTCCAGTCATACTGTGCCTTGTGTTCTTTTAATCGTCGCAGTGTGTGGCTTTTTGTGTGTGCTACTTTTAAACAGTTTTTTATCTCCCTTTTACAGTCACCCCGTTTTTTTTCTTTGTCTATTGCCTTCCATGATGTTCTCTCTTTTTATATCTATGTTCGCCTTCTTCTCTCCTTTGCTGTTTTTAAATGTCTTCTATAGTTTTGTTCTATGTCTTTCGGCTGAAGAGCAGCGCATATGCTGCTGCCAGCCCGCCCCGATGGGGAATTGAAATACAATAAAGAAAAAAAAAAAAATTTCGACGATGACATGTCAGACAGATCAAATATATTTTAACATTTCAACATGTATATGAAAATGGATACAAAGCCGAAATCATGAGCGTGTAAAATAAATGAAGAATTAGCAGTCAACTGGTGGCAATTTCTTTCAAAAAACGTATGTGACTGTGGTCCCCCAGGGAGGAAAGATCATTACTTCTGTTTCAGTGCAAATACCTTCAAAATAGTGAATAAGCCGGTAATATTATGCAAATACTAAAGCAGTCAAGACAGCGTTCTGATGCAAAGGTATTGTGACACTGTTGTTGCTGCCGCTACGGGAACAGCTCAGCACAGTGTCCTCGTGCCACTTTTACGTTTACGTACAGTGACCCACACTCGAGATTCGTATCAGCCTTCTCTTCATAAATAAATGTATCCGTACTGCTGTGTATCGCAGTTACGTACAATTGACACTGCCGGAAAAAAAAACCCTGCACAGAGCCAAGTAGTATTTAGGCGTGAAGACGAAGGGTAAATTGGGCGTTCTGTTGTCAGCAACAAGTATCGCGGTTGAGCCCAACGAGAAACGCAGAGCGTCCTAGGCGCTGTTCTGCAAATTTTTACAGGCAATATGCATACAAAAATAAATGAGGGTGTTTGGGGGTGGAGGGCAAGTAATCAAACGAAATGCAGTTATTCTATAAATTACAACAGGAGACCCTTGTACCAATACAGAAAACAGCTCCGAAAACCTCCGAAATTTTGTCGGTGGATTTCGGGGCCATGCAGTAAATCAACTGAAGAGAAAAAATGTGCAAGAAAAGTCTTTGATTACGAAATGGAGAAAGATATCCTTGAGGATACTGCACCTGTCCGTGAATGTGCTTTATGAATTGGAGACTAAAGAAACAGAAGTAAGAACAGTTGGAACATCCACTCTCTTCCAAAATTCTGAATCTTATGACATCGACCTATTCCCTCAACTAAAGAAATTTGGTACAGTAAATAGAGTTCATCTCTGCAAAGTTGTCCATTATTAATGGATTCAGTTTTCATAACATTAATTTTCCTTCAGACATTTGGCCATTCATAATTACAACATTACATACTCGCAGGCTAATAACTCTCATGGTTGTAATTGTAGACGGTCAAATGCCTGAAGATGAAAAATCAGTTACACAGAGCTGTTAGCCTGAAATAAAAGGCACTGTGGCAAGTACGAATTTTATTAATTTTTCCTAATAAGTACCACACTCAATGACTTCAGACTAGTATTTGTATCTTTGGTGAATTTTGTTTCATGTGAATCAGGCTGGAAACCGAGGAATCCTTTAGCAGCTTTTCGTCTCCTAATGCTGGAGGTATCAGCAGAGGCTGTAAAGACTCAGATAACAGTTTCAAATGTAACCAAGCTGAGCCTAAATATAATAAAATAAAACTCAAAAAGGATACCACAGTCAAGACACAAAGAGATGAGCTTATAGAAATATTTGTCTGGAGTCCAATGAATTGTTAATGGCAACCATGTGTAGGCACCTAGAATGATTTTTCACTCTGTAGTGTCGTATATGCTGATTTGAAAGCTCCTGGCGGACTGAAATTGCTTGCTGGACCGGGACTCGATCGTAGGAACTTTACCTTTCGCTTCTCTCCTGCCTCCCAGACTTCTCCGAAGTACTCCTGCATACTCCCGGAATGAGTCACGACTGGATAACTAAGTCGATAGAACACTTCCTGTAAGAGAGGCAAGCATCCCAAATTCTAATTCTATTGCTAGTACCGGGCGGTTTTAATTAAATAGCAGATACTCACGGAGGTCCGGAGTTGACTGGAATTATCCTATGGCAGCGGAACGTGGCAGATATGCTAACACATTAATGGGAACCGATTTACGCAATTTACACTGAAAAGAAAATTAGTTCCAGCTTTCAATACTAGGCGCAAATCTGGCGCTGTACGCGTTTTGAATGACGGTATGACATGTACGCTATCATTTAGTGAACAGTATGGGTGTCGAGAGGAGTTCAAAATGGTTCAAATGGCTCTGAGCACTATGGGACTTAACATCTGAGGTCATCAGTCCCCTAGAACTTAGAACTACTTAAACCTAACTAACCTAAGGACATCACACACATCCATGCCCGAGGCAGGATTCGGACACGAGAAGAGTCAACAGTACAGAAAGGTTTGCGGTATATATTACATTGGTAGCCGTAGAAGACCTAGATGGCGCTGCAATTGGAATCTCATGATCCGCAGCACCATCGTGAATTTTCTCTTCGGTTTCTCGCACCAATCGAAGTTGATGACATGTACAGGGCAATATTCTATGGCGTGACGAAACACACTTTACACTACTGTATGCAGTGAATACACACAATTGCCGAGTTTCGGGTACTGTTAAAGCGCGTACTGTGCACGAAGAATCACTGCACTTGCCATATGTGACGGTGAGTGTGAATTCAAAAGTATCTTTATTCTCGTCCGGTTTTCTTTGAAGAGAATGCTCCCAGATGGACTGTCACGTATACCGTGATGTCGGTACGTTGTCGAGAATTTCTTGTACAGCATGTGAGTCCTGCTTTGGAAGAGCGCAACTGTATGGAGACCACTGTTCCCGTGCAAGATGTGCAAGACAGAGCAGCACGTCATGTCTTCGCCCAGTGAAAGATCTGCTTAATGCGACCTCCCACGAACGAGATATCTCCAGAGGCGTTCCAGATGCATGGCCTGCAAGATCACCTGATCTGACTACATGTGACTTTCGGCTCTGGGAATATCTAAAAGAACGCGATTACCAGGGACACGTTCGGTCTCTACGTGATATGAGGGCCAGTATATAGGAACACGTTGGTCGGATTCCACCGGAACTGCTGCTAGCAACTGTTGATGACGTCGGTTTACGGATGCAGCATCTCGACGACGTTTCCGATATTCATACTGGACAACTTGTGTAAACAGCAGTTAGTAATAAAATCAACATTTTGCCTTTCTCACTTTGTTTGATCTTTTCTGTCCATGTCTTGTTTGTATTCCCAGCGCCAGATTTGCACCTGGTGCCCAAAACTGGAACTAATCTTTGTCTCAGAGTGAATCGGTCGTACATTAACACATTGAAATATCTACCAAGTTACGCCGCCGTACGATAATTGCAGCCCACACCGAACCTGTGCAAGTAACTGCACTGTAATTACAACCGCCCAGTACACAGTTCGAAACTGTCAGGAAGCTTCATATATGGGTACTTTGTATAACTGAAGAACTGCATCTCAGAGACTGAATCTACTACTTGAAGGAAACCTGGAGAGAGATGAGTGACTTAAAAAGCGAATATGTCACTTTGTAAGTCTTCCGCTTCCAAGCCGAGTAAAGATTTGCTCATTCTGGTATCTCTTAAGCTGGAAATGCAGTGAGGGTATATCTTAAGCGCTAAACCTCTGCTGATCGCGCCGCGAGGGAACCTCCCGCGCTCGCAGCCTCTGGGCCCGCCCCTCGCAGCGACTTGCTGACTTTGGCCGCCCCGACAACAGCGGCCATTGTGGCGGCCCGTTCATACACTGGCGCGCTGCCCATTGACGGCGGGGCTCGCTTTCAGCGGAGGATTACGGACCGGAAGTTTGCCCGGGCCGCCATTCAGGCCAGAAAGCGAGCGGACACCTGTGCTTGCTTCATTCACAGCTGTAGAATAGCTGGCCCGCTAATTCTGTGCGCCGCGGAATGCACGAGGCACCGCCCACCGCCTCAGTGGCTCCGCGGCAGGAATGCTGGCTGCTGCGACTGCTGCTCGCTCGTACACTGAATCCCCATCCCCATCCGGGACCACTTGACACGCTCCTGGCTACTTAGCGTCCAGGTCGACGCAGTGTGCGATTTGTGCTCCTACCAGTGGGGGGGATGTCCTAGTGGGTTAGTATAATTATATATGTTACTAGCTTGGACCATGGCGTTACCCATGGTTAAACAGTTATTTATAAATAGATATTAATGCCGAAACTCACTATTCATGCGTATGCACTATTAGAAAAGCCATTCCTTGTTATATTTTTAAAAGTTCATTATATGTAAAGCTTATTTACAAAATCATCTACATACAGGTATACGAGGGGAATTCAAAAAGTAAAGGTACATTTGTGAAAAGCTGTACTTATTCTGATGATAGAAAACTGAAACATGTGTTATTTTGTACGTAACATCCCTCGACTTCAATGCAGTTTTCCCGACGTTTTACGAGTTTTTGTTATTTCATCAGAAAAAATACGTTTATCGGTTGCAACTGTAACCAATTTTGCACCGCAGCAATGGCGTCTTCATCACTTTCAAATCTTCTTCCCTGTAGTGCTTCCGTTAAGGGTCCAAACATGTGAAAATCGCTTGGAGCCAGGTCTGGACTGTATGGTGGATGTTCCAGCACCTCGAATCTCAACTTCTTTATTGCGTCGGCTGTCCATTTGACAGAATGTGGGCGAGTGTTATCTTGCTGCAGGATGACACCTCTTCACAGTTTTCCACGACGTTTGGATCTGATTGCAGGTTTTAGTTTCGTACGCGACACATCACATCCACCATACAATACAGACCTGGCTGTAAAGCCTCGTTTACGCTGGGGCGACGTCTTGCAACATTGTGGCATGCTACGGAAATGTGGCGTGCGTCGTCTTGTCATTTAGTTCTAAATGTTTTGAAATGCTTACCTGCTACATAACACTTTTTCAAAATTAATAAGCAAACATATTAATAGTATTAATGGTAAGACTGTATTAAAAACTTTCAGTGTTCGGCTCCACAAATTTAAATTATATGTAAAGTTTTACTCCAGTGCTTGGGAAATAAACATCCCAGGTTGGGATGCATAAACTAAAACCAGAGGAGGGGATGGTCTGATGCAGAGGGGGGGAAATTCCCCCCACCCGCCCCTGCAAATCGCACACTGGGTCGACGTCGATTCTGCCAGCCGCCTGTGTTCTCTTGCATTGCTGTTCTTCAGTCCATTCTCCCACTCAAAGTGGCCCCCGGACCACTTGACTTCCTGAAAGCCCTGGATCCAGGCACTGAGGTTGATGCAGTATTTTTTGACTTCCGAAAAGCATTCGCCTCAGTACCAAACCAACACTTACTACCTTTATGGAACGAAGAAACCGCATAACAGTTTTTCAACCAACAATTTTTTATTGCATACACGACCGGTTTCGGAACTCTTGACGTTAGATCATCAACTGAAAAAATGAAAAATATTGCCTGTGAGGCAATTTGGGCTGTGGGAAAAATGTCAGACACAGAACTGTACAATTAAAATTTCTAAAATAAAATACAAGAGAGAAGAGGACGTTGCAAATAAAATCAGTTCAACATCTGACGTCATCCTCTCCGCTATGTTATCATGAAACAAAAGTTCAGTGTACAAAGATTAAAAAGGGGAACCGAAGAAAAAACCTACATCGCTACCGGACACGAAAGCCGTCAGAATCATAAAACGTGTGAGATGCAATAAAATCAGAAGGCTAAAATACATACTGTGAGGAATTACTTAGTTAAATTTCATAAAATTCGTTCTCCTATGCTGTACCGACCGGGAACACTAACAGGGACACTAAGCTGTAGCAAATACTCACTAGCCGCGAGTGTTGGTGACACACCCGACGCACAGCACAGGCCCGGTGTAGATCAGATATGTGACTGGTAAACTGAACCGCAAAAGCGGGAAGTGAGGGCAGAAGGGAGGCGGAACCATCAAAATGTTAGGAGGGAAGAGAACCTGTACATTTAAAAACGAGAAAAATGTTGCATTACATAAATGTCTCATTAGCTAAAATATTTTTGTGATACAGGACAGTGAGTTCATTAATGGTATCAAGACCGCAGGAGTGGGGACTTCGTAAGTTTTCAGTTCCTTCCAGGACATTTAGTATCCGACCTTTCTCTGCTGTGAATAAGACAGGGATCGATATCCTGCTACAGCCGGTATTGTTTGTCAATGAAATACATTGCCAAAGCTGACCTGGAAGTGGCCAGGTCTTTCTGTTCTTTAAATCTTGTATGAAAATTCCTGCCGCGCGGGATTAGCCGAGCGGTCTCAGGCGCTGCAGTCATGGACTGTGCGGCTGGTTCCGGCGGAGGTTTGAGTCCTCCCTCGGGCATGGGTGTGTGTGTGTGTGTGTGTGTGTGTGTGTGTGTGTGTGTGTGTGTGTGTGTGTGTGTGTTTGTCCTTAGGATAATTTAGGTTAAGTAGTGTGTAAGCTTAGGGACTGATGACCTTAGCAGTTAAGTCCCATAAGATTTCACACACATTTGAACATGAAAATTCCTACCTGTCTTCTCTTATACATCCGGTTTGTATCCTACTCCTTTAGCCAAAATTTTTTTGATTTGAAAAATGCTGGAACTATGTTTCTTTCCAGTGGTCTTTATGTGTGTTCTTGATAAGGAATCTGATAAAACTTGCTCTCTTTTTCTTCACTGGTTTCCGAGTGATTCCCTTCCGTACAAGCCCAACCTCCATATATATATGTTTTAAATTCAATTTCTCAACCACAGACGGCCGCTGTGGCCGAGCGGTTCTAGGCGCTTCAGTCCGGAACTGCGCTGCTGCTACGGTCGCAGATTCGAATACTGCCTCGGGCATGGATGTGTGTGATGTCCTTAGATTAGTTAGGTTTAAGTAGTTCTAAGTTCTAGGGGACTGATGACCTAAGATGTTAAGTCCCATAGTGCTCAGAGCCACTTGAACCATTTTTTTTAAGTCCCATAGTGCTTAGAATCATTTGAATTTTTTTAAGCATTCCGAAACCTGTCGTGTAAGCAATAATACGAGATTGTTGATTCAGCAGCTGTTGTGTGGTTTCTTCATTTTACAAAATGGATTTGTACTGTTGCGGCTGTCCCACAAGGAGAAGCCTATGCTTATTACATTGATCTACGAGTAAGAAGGCAGGTGCTTCATTCGTCCTGCGCGGAGAGGCGACGTCTCTGTCCCACACCACATTCTCCAGCCGTTGCTTACACTGGAAACCGACTGCGGTGTAGACGCCACACTGTGCCTCTGTTTTCGCTTCTGATGCTCTCTAAAAGAAGAAATATATCTATACATGTTCGGAAAACTACTGTTGTCCCTTCTTAATATAATGCTTGCCGTATTTGCATTATGACAATGCTTTTCAGACTGTTTGGGTCCACGGTTCCCATTATGTGGAAACAAATACCCGTAGCTTCTTTCACGGGTGACGCCCGATTCGAAGTGTGGGGTAAGGAAACTAAAGTTTCGAAAAAAAAGGAATGACAGTAGTTATTTCCTTATTAACTTTTGGCATTACACAGTTTCATCAACCTTGAATTTCTTACATTTTATTCTTGCAGCGAAATCAACGGGTAGGATAAGCCTGCCTCTTCATTCATCAGTTCTTCAAATCCCAGAACAAGACTAGAAATAGTGAATCGCATCTCTTTGTCCACATTCATTCGCTATTGTGTTGACGGTATTTCGTCTTTCATAAGTAGGCTGTTGCAAAGGGTATCAAACGTGCTAACATCTTGATACCTACTTACAGATACTGCTGCTTCAGCAAGCTTCCGATATCAAGCAGTGATAAGGAAGCGAAGTTTGATTTCAATTTGGAGTCTGAAGAAATATTAATAAATTGCTCTTGTTCTTCAGCGGTGAACGTTGTTGGAAGTTGTATACTGAAAGTATCTTTGATGCAGTTGCATTGATCAACTTACTGTAGGCCGAGCGGTTCTAGGTGCTTCAATCTGGAACCACGCGACCGCTACGGTCGCAGGTTCGAATCCTGCCTCGGGCATGGATGTGTGTGATGTCCTTAGGTTAGTTAGGTTTACGTAGTTCTAAGTCTAGGGGAATGACGACCCCAGATGTTAAGTCCCATAGTGCTTAGAGCCATTTCAACCATTTTTGCACACGAGTGCGATGTGCAGGCCGCGTGCTAGTCGAGACTCGGCCCATATCGGCTTAGTTCGGTATTTCTCGGAAGTACTCGGTAATGAGTGACGTTCGATTTAGCATTCCGCTGCGGCATTTTCCGCTTGACGCGACTGACGTCGTTGAATTAAGTAGAATCGTGGTTTTTACCCTACGCTTTTTGTTCGTGGCATAAAATAAGCTCACAAGTACAGTACCTGCTTCCACAGAAGGATCTGTCGTTACAAGCCTTTGAAAATGAATGGGAATGACAGAATATAAGGGTAAGAATTCTCGATGTCTGTTATCCAGTCGTATAATCGACGGGTATGGCAAATTTGCTATGAAACGTCATGCAGAAAGAATTTAAACATTGCGACACGGACAGTTAATCTCTTACAAAAATGCATCGCCGCTGGGGAGAATAGCAAAGTGAAAGAGATGCAGGTGGTCCCTAATTATCTTCACGTATTCCACAGCTATCACAGTGCTTTAGATTACTACCACTGGACCCATGGAGGCCAAGGTGAATGTTCCCCATACCACGATGCTGCCCGTACCGGCGTGCGTGCGCTGCTCGTTTCATTTTTCGATCAGTCGATTATAGCGTATCCGGACACGATCATCGACCAATGTAACAAGAACCGTGATTCATACAACCAGACGTCACATTTCCATTGACCTACGGTCCAATCTCGATGATTCGGTGCCCACTCAACCATAATTGACAGTGTCGTTGCGTCTCCTTGAAAATACTTAGGAGTCGTCCGTTTTGGAGCCCAATGTTTACATCTACATCTACATGGATACTCTGCAAATCACATTCAAGTGCCTGGCAGAGGGTTCATCGAACCACCTTCACATTTTTCTGTTATTAAAATCTCGTATAGTGCGCGGGAAGAATGAACACCCATATCTTTCCGTACGAGCTCTAATTTCCCTTATTTTATCATTGTGTGCCCAGGGCTATGTACCGTAACATTTATACCTGTTCCAGCATCGTATGTACACTGTCGTCAGATGTGGCATAGGTTTCTACTTATCTTCTTTACAGGTACGGTACATTTCCTACCTCCAGATTCTGAGATGAGGCGGGTTGTCCAAAACTTTGTCACCTATTCGTAGTTTCACCACTTCCCACAGGTGCTCGTGACTGTATCACGCGAACAGCTGACCAGCTTCTCCGTTTCTGAGCCGTTCGTTCCCAGGTCTGGTTCACAACAATCTGCCCTTTGTCGAAGTCCCTTACGTCACCGAGCGAGGTGGCGCAATGGTTAGCACACTGGACTCGCATTCGGAAGGGCGGCCATCCTGATTCAGGTTTTCCGTGATTTCCCTAAATCTCTTCAGGCAAAATTACGGTATGGTTCATTTGAAAGGGCACTGCCGGCTTCCTTCCCCAACATTTCCGAATTCGATGGGACCAGTGACCTCGCCGTTTGATCCCCTGCCCCAAATTAACCAATCAAGCAGCTTACGTCAGTGTGTTTCCCTACTTTGACCCTGTATCGTTGTCAGAGTGATTCTCTATTGATTTCTGTTCCACTTGTGTATTTACTTTGCCGCGTCGCGTGACAGCAAGGCCAAAACCGAGCATTCAGTCCCGCGGTGACCAGTGGTAGCAATGTTTTTGCTCATCAGGGTATATAATCAACTTTCATCTTGGAGTCTTATTTCTATAATATCACAAACCTGGCCTTCGCGTGTTATACGAGGGTCTTCAATAAGTAATGCACCACATTTTTAAAAAAAGCTATTAATATACACAGACAAACGTCCTTGTTGGTGCTTCACATTAGATATTTGTTCTGTGCGCCGGTGAAGTTTCGAACCGTTCTGGCAGATGGCAGAGCCGTAGCACAGCGTCAAAATGGCATCTACATACGACTCACGCTACAAATACCGTACTGTTATTGAATTCTTGTGTGCTGAAAAAGAACCATGGTGAACATCCATAAATGTTCGTATGCGGTGTATGGCGATGCTGCAGTTGATAGTAGTACAGTTGGGCGATGGGTAAAGAACGTTATAGCCTCAGGAAATGCAGAAACAGAGCTCCATGATCAGCCACGGTCGGGACGTCCTGTCACAGCCACTGCTCCAAACATGCTGAATCGTGCATCTCTTTGGGCCACTTAAAGATTCTCTACGGGGAACACACTTCGAAGATAATAATAATAATGAGCGTATGGCGACTTGCGAGTGAATGAGGATGAAATGATGATGAAAGACACACAACACCCAGTCATCTCGAGGCAGAGAAAATCCCTTACCCCGCCGGGAACCGAACCCGGCACCCCGTGCGCGGAAAGCAAGAACGCTACCGCAAGATCAAGAACCGCGGAAACTTTGAAGATGACGAGGGAGTGAGTCCTGCAATGAAAACGTGGCTACGCGTACAGGACAAGAGCTTTTACCAGCAGGGAATACTTGCTCTTCCACAAGGTTGGCATACGGCCTTAGAAAATGATGGAGACTACGTAGAAAATAGGACTTGGACAAGACATGTTAATGTATATTGTCACCAAATTCTGACTATTAACAAGAAATTTATTCTGAGAAAAGACTGTGGGGCGTTACTTATTAAACGACACACATAATATTACAAGGAGCGGATCATAAAGTTTCAGTTTGAGAGCGTTGCTGCACAGTAAATGCGAAGCAGTGCGACTCGAATGCGGATAGATTGGTTCAAATGGCTCTGAGCATTATGGGATCTAACTTCTGAGGTCATCAGTCCCCTAGAATTTAGAACTACTTAAACCTAACTAACCTAAGGACATCACACACATCGTGCCCGAGGCAGGATTCGAACCTGCGACCGTAGCTGTCGTGCGGTTCCAGACTGTAGCGCCTAGAATCGCTCGGCCACCCCGGCCGGCAATGCGGGTAGATAAGCAGCGACATGTAGGCAAGCGATTAGTGTGACATTCGTGTCTTCCCGACGTGCGTGCAGTAAATGCGGAAACGTGTGTTATGACGATGTTATTATCAATTGGATCCAAACAGAACCAGCGAGCTGTTATCCTTGTCTGGTTGCCGGCAGATATCCATCGAAGAATGGAGAATGTGTATCGGGCAGCATGTTTGTCGAAAACCATCGTTGTGGAATGGTGCGACAAAGGG
This sequence comes from Schistocerca piceifrons, assembly GCF_021461385.2. Lineage (NCBI taxonomy): Eukaryota > Metazoa > Arthropoda > Insecta > Orthoptera > Acrididae > Schistocerca > Schistocerca piceifrons. The sequence goes on from NC_060141.1 coordinate 194,790,850, forward strand.
TGCTGTTGCTTCATGCTAGCGCACGTCCCCATATCGCAAATGTCGTAGCGCAGATGTTACGCTAACTCAAGTGGAAGACACCTGTCCTATAGTCCTGATCTCTACCTATGCGATTATCACCCCTTAGGCCGCTTAAACAAGGCCTTGGAGAGTCAACTGTTCCTGTCAGGTGAGGGTCTGCAGAAGGCAGTTGCAGACTTCTCCGCGCAGCGGGACACGGTGTTCCCCAAACGCGTATCTTCAGCCTGGTGCGTCAGTGGGATGTTTGTCTCAATGCTCACGGCGATTTTGACTGAAGGTGTACTGATTCTGGACTGTACGGCATTCGAACGGAAACATTTTCATAGCTCCTTATATAATAAAACAAATGTGATTTAATTTCGCTGTCATGTAGTTCTGAGGCTGCGCCGCTTTGATAGTGGTCACTTATGTATTTCCCTTGAAGAACTTGGGTGCCCTTCTTTCAGCCGGCTGTTCATATGTTTATTCAACGGTTGGAGACATATCGGGCAATATATTGCTTAACATTCAAGTCTTTGAGTCAATCAGCGCAGCTACCACAGTGTTATTGTGTTTTGCCACAGTCACATCATACTACTGCCCCCTCTTTCGTTACTAGTAGCAGTTTACTACAGGGTAATTCAATCCGATAGTATCTCTGTGCTGCTAGTAATCGTAACATTGTGCTGAGAACATGCATTGACCTCATGGCAAATCAATCTCATCGACTCAGGGAGCAGCTAAAGTAGAGGCTGTCCGGTCACGTCTTCTGAAGCTCGGTGATATTCCTACGCTCATTTTATATCACGAAAATTACACCCTACATATAACCCTTAACCTATACATGGTATGTCACAACCAGGCAAGACAGCTGTAGAAACGGGTCTGAAAAGTTATCAGGCTGGCTCCTGTATTTTCTTCGTTTCGTGGCAACATTCACGACTTTTTCGACGCACGCTGTAGTCTCACATTTCTCTTTATCATTAATGAAAGAAAACACGGTCCATAGTAGGCTATAATGTAAACGAGCTTTATTTAAATCATGTGATTAGCTAATATCGACGACTTGTTATTTTCAGGCGCATTTACGATATTACGTACTACAATTGGTACGTATCAAATTATTTTCCACTACACATAAAATGTAGACGTTACATTCCGTCTTTACATTGGGAATGCATCCACATCTCCTTTCATTAGGCTGGTACTCAGTATTCCTCTTCAGTACGCACCGAGATAAGAGCTGATGGTGAGTTTCAGTGGTTTCAATATTTCACAATTATCTAACACCCGAGAGCACCCAAGGAAGCTGCCGGCTATGGAGCTGTTAATGTTAAACAGATGTGAACCTTCGTGATACACATCTTTCCTCACGTACATAAGAATCTTTCAGAAATTTATGTTGTATCGAATATGACAAAGTGAACAAGGAATTTGATGTTTATAACAGAGGTGGCTGCGATGTATCGGAAATACTTTTCCTCGAGATCTATACATAATACCGACCCAATTTACCGGCATTTCGAGCTTCCGTAATTATATTTCCTATGTACTTTTACTGGGCATTGGACACAAGTAATAATTGCCATTTGCACACTCTGTGAAATAATCTTAAGAGAACGAAGCCCTTGTGGCCGAGCGGTTCTAGGCGCTTCAGCCCGGAACCGCACGACTGCTAAGGTCGCAGGTTCGAATCCTGCCTTGGGCATGGATGTGTGTGATGTCCTTAGGTTAGTTAGGTTTAAGTAGTTCTAAGTTCTAGGGAACTGGTGACCTCAGATGTTAAGTCCCATAGTGCTCAGAGCCATTTGAACCGTTTTTAGAACGAAGAGTCAGTAAGGATTTCTAGTACCACCTAGATATGACATCTCAACTCATCTGTATGGCAAATGCTTTATTATTATTTTACTGACTTCGTTTAGATTTCTTCGCAGTCTAGGAATCTCACATACATGACACATGCTCGTGTGCTTAACTCTATATAAAGGTCTAACTAGCCGCGCGGGGTAGCCTCGCAGTCTGGGGTGCCTTGTCACGGTTCGCGCGGCTCCCCCCGTCGAAGGTTCGAATCCTCTCTCAGGCGTGGGTGTGTGTGCGTGTGTTGTCCTTAGCGTGAGTTAGTTTAAGTTAGATAATGTAGTGTGTAAATCTAGGGACGGATGACCTCAGCAGTTTTGTCCCATAGAAGCTTACCACAAATATCAAGGTCGAACAACTCGATTTATTCCCGTAGATAATTATGACTCTCGATCAGTTCAGATTGGTTGTTCCACTGAGTCCATGTGAAAAAACCGTGTGTAATTTGTTGCAGTTGATAGAGATTCATATTGCATCTTCCATTTATTTTTTAAATTGTCCACTCAGTTTAGCTTAATACCAATCAAGTGTGATAGGACATTGTTTCTGTAAGCTACGTACGGAAATATTTCACAAATGCCGTACATCGAACTGTTGCTATGAGTAATGAAACGCCTTTGTCTCATGCACCGAAACGTTGAATCAGAAAAAAATCACTCTACTTCTTAACACCAATAAGTGCATCCGACGCCACATTTAAGCAAGGTCGCACAGAAGTGGTGTTGCGACTTCTCTCTAAAGGGAAAGGCTGTTTTAAACGGTTAGTAACACCAATACAGGAAAATAAATTAAACAGACTCTGTAACAAGCTTTTAGTAACGCTTCTTTCCTTTAATAGACTGCCTCAAAAATATTGATAGTGTAGCTATTTCAATTGTTACTGTAAATCACTTTTTCTGCTCAAAAATTGTGTTCCTCTCACTACATCAGCAGAGAAATAAGACCCCCCATTTCTATGTGTCAAACTTCTGAAATTCTACACAACCTATTCGATATATCGAAAATGATTTTATTATTTACCTCCGATAAATCGTAGCAGCGACGTTACTGGAAAAATCACTATAGAGATACATAAGAATATTTTGGCATCTCTGACGATAAGGAACCGTTTTCATCACAGCATCGAGGGGGTGTCATAGTGGTAAGTCATCTGACTGGCATTCGGGCAGACAGCAGTTTAAATCCAACTCTGGACATACAGACACAGTTTTTCTGTGGTTTCCCTAAATCGCTTAAGACAACTGTATGGTTCCTTTGAAATATGCAGGAGTGATTTTCTTCCCCAGTCCGAGCTTGATGCAAAAACCTGACCCACCCTCCTTCCGTCACAGCAACGTCCCTAGTCCCCTGTACATGACAGACGTGAGATGCTTCTTCTAGTGTTCGTGCTACTCTACATCAGAAAGTGATTTAAATCACCTTACCGTGTGCGCTGCACTGCGACTAGCAAGCCACTGTGGCGTTCCGAATTGCTTGATCTGTTACACAGTTTCATAATATCACCACTTCCAACAGAAAGTACCTCAGCTTACATAGACATTATGGACTTTTCAACATATTGTAGCTTGTACAAAGAATTATGGATTTATTCCCATGTAGCGCTTGTGTACCATCAGATGGACTGTTTGTCAAGTGATAGTGTCATATTCAGAGTACAGAGTGTAAAAAAGCAGCGCATACAAAATCTGTGTTTAGGGAAGATAAAAAACAACACATTTTCCTTGCATGACAAAAATGTCACAGTTGTACTGTTTTCCAGCTAGGGGTCCAAGAAGATTTGACGCTAGTGATGTTCAGAGACTAAAGGAGGAAAGAAGATTACGGTGAGCGTCCCGTCAACATCGAGGTCATTAGAGACGGAGCACAGGCTCGGAATGGTTATAGGATGAGGAAGTAAATCGGGCGTGCCATTTCAAAGGAATCATTCCGGTATTTGTCTGGTGTGATTCAGGGAGACGACGGGAAAGCTAAATCTGGAGAACCGGACCCAGATTTGAACCTTCGTCCTTCCGAATGCGACTCCGGTGTACTAATCACAGCACCACTTCGCTCGGATTCAAAGAGGGTAACATGACAACTGTTGTTTTAGGTATTTTGCTGAAAATGTTGTCCATACACAACTGGCATCGGATTGCTAACGATTGTCTAACACGCCCAAAACAAGCAGTTGTTTAATGAATAATGACTGCATCTTCAGTCAAACGGGCAACTAACTGAACACCCTGTCAACATCAGTAGAGTCTAAACCTTAACGGACCCACTGCGGGAAGACGGCGCACCTATGACTTTTTGTTGCGTAGGAAAGTGTTTGTTTTTATGTCCACTCAATACTATAAAATCCTGTATTTGTAGTTTTTTTGCACTGTATATTTGTATTGTTTAATCTTTATCTTACGCAAACCATTGCATTACTAGATTACGTACAAATGCGCAAGGAATTGCTGTATTTATCTATTGCTTGTATTTCTCTCCCTCAACAATCCTGAACAACTATATTTGGTATCTGTGATAAAAATATGTTGGTAGGATTTAAAATCCCGTTTACGCCAAGGTTATTAGAGACGATCTCTTATCATGTACTCTGTGTGCGCTCACACAATTGTTTTAATTGCTGGGTGCATGACGTGTTCTCCAAAAACCACTACAAAAAAAAAAAAAAAAAGGAATTAAGAGACCTGCCTGTCGCGCATTAGATCGCTTCCATGTTTCAGTGTCAGTGTATCGCTACATGTTTCATGTTTCACAGGCGACTTGGAATCAGGAAAGCAGATCATGCGCATCGCAGAGCGTTGTTTCGTTGCCGACAAAGTACCTGCCCCTTCTGCTCAAACCCCCCAATCCGTCGCGGAACATGCAAAGAATTCCAAATGGGAGTAAGAACGAGATATTACTGTCGTTTACCTTTTCGCGCGAGTAATACGAGCGGTTCTTTATGCGAAATGAAGAGAAGGAAGGGGGAACAAGAAAAAGATGCCATAGCGCGCCCGGAAGGCGAAAACACTTTCTGGCGTTGTAACGTGAGAAATATTCCTTCCCCGGAGCGGGAGCAGAGTTATGCGGGCGGTATACGCGCAGGCGCATTTCGTCAGCGCCCCGCCTCTCGGCCACCTGTGTTTTCCTCTGCCGCGCGCGAAACAATCGCCGACGGATTTGCGTTCCGGTAATTTATATATACACACGTACAGCACGAAAGAAACGCAGAACAAACGGAGAAAGGAGAAGGCCCGAAGAACGCCAGCGCGTGCGAAATTGGCGTCATCATCATCAAAAAAGTCATCGCGGATTAGGACGAACCGGGACGGGCAGGAGCACGTAAGAATGAAGGGAGCGCGTTGAAATGGCTGTTCATCCCCTGCATCCATCAGGGCGCTGTTGACAAATAGCGGGATGAAGAAACTTTACAAGGTCTCTTTTTACTTTCATTGCGCGCCTTCCTCCCTCCTTTAAGCCCATCATTCCTTAGCGTATATATACACACGCACACACCCGTCATAAAAGCGCCGCGTTATAAATGAGACTGTCTAAAAATTTGCCTGCAGCCGTTTCGGTGCTGTCGTTGTGAGAAATTGTTTGCTCGGCAAAAGCAGCAGATGGTTCGTTATTTCTGCCTGAAATTGGAACGCCCGTATGATTTCCTGGTTTAATCCCCCTCCCCCTCGCAGCCCCTTGCGGAACTCGGCTATATATTCAATTCATCTCCGAGACATTTTCGCTAATGATGCTTAATCATTTTATCCGGGAAGCGTTAGGCTTGAAAAATGCTCGCTACAAAACTCCATCGCTTTCTAAATAGCTATCATTACCTTTAACACTTCCGAAGCTCTTGTAGTTTGAGTGATGAGAACCTGCTTATGGCGACTCGAGAAAAAGCGGCAAGAAATTTTTCGCCTCGCCTGGGTAATGCTCCGGATACATCTGTTTGCCGCTGCAATATTTTTCTCCCCTTCACGCTGCACTATACGTTCTCGTATTTATTTCGATGAGCGTGATTTATTGCCACCCTAGTACTGAACAACAGTCAAGGAGGAAAAGCCGGCGGCGAGTAATCTACGTAGTTCTCTCCTGCCCGGCAAAACCAAAGTGAAAAATTGCCGAGAACGCCCAAGGAAAGGTGGGTACCCTCCGTCTATTTCTTCTTTATCTCAATAAAACCTATTCTCTGATTTGCAACTGTCAAAACAACCGCTTTATTTTTAATATCAAAGCATTTGCTCCTACTTAATTTATTACGGCCAGTAGATGTTTCGAGAAATAATTTCCATTATCGCTTACGTTTTTATTAATTTTTTATTTCAGTCCTCATAGCTGTCATTGACCATAATGCTGGGTAAAGTTCTTTACTCTCAACTTTTTCCACTTATCTCTGCCCTATGCTGCCGGCCGGTGTGGCCGTGCGGTGAAAGGCGCTTCAGTCTGGAACCGCGTGACCGCTACGGTCGCAGGTTCGAATCCTGCCTCGGGCATTGATGTGTGTGATGTCCTTAGGTTAGTTAGGTTTAATTAGTTCTAAGTTCTAGGTGACTGATGACCTCAGATTTTGAGTCGCATAGTGCTCAAAGCCATTTGAACCATTTTTTTCTGTCCTATGCTGTTATCGGCTGTAACGTTCCTGAAGATGATCGCAGGACAACGCGCCAGCTTCTCTGTCGTCTTCTTCTTGTTTTTCTTCGTAAGGGAACCAGAGCTATAGTCAGTTTTCCCAATCTGTCATCAGATCTTCTCAATGTTGTGAATATAGCAAATCAGTTCGAAAGCGATTGGAATATTCATAAATATTAGGAGAGGTAACTTGCCCTATTCAACCCTCAGCCAATAGCGTGTCACAGAAAAAAATGACGCTTACCACTGTAAGAATATTTGACCACTTACACAGTGAAATTACCTTTATTTGCATTAGTTTCTTAAAATCAAACACAAACTGTTATTATATGTGGTTGGCAACTCCCAGTCCATAAAGCATGAGAGGCAGATGAAGTAAGGAGGGAATATTGGGGTTTATATCGTGTTGACAATGATGTCATTACATATGTAGCACAAGCTCAGATTCGGCAAGGATAGGGAAGAACACATTCTGAGCCCTTTCTAAGGTTCAATTGGTTCAAATGGCTCTGAGAACTATGGGACTTAACTTCTGAGGTCATCAGGCCCCTAGAAGTTAGAACTACTTAAACCTAACTAACCTAAGGACATCTCACACATCCATGCCCGAGGCAGGATTCGAACCTGCTACCGTAGCGGTCGCGCGGTTCCAGACTGTAGCGCCTAGAACCGCTGGGCCACCCCGGCCGGCCCTTTCTAAGGAGTCATCCCGTATTTGCCTTAAGCGATTTAAGGATATCACGAAAACCTATCTGGAGGGAGAGAGAGACAGACAGACAAAGAGAGAGAGGGAGAGAGAGAGAGAGAGAGAGAGGGAGAGAGAGGGAGAGAGAGAGAGAGAGAGAGAGAGGTATGGGGAGATTGCTAAGGCTCAAATCAACATGAAAAAAATTAAAGGTAACTTAAGAGTAATGTTAAAGATGTCATGTAAGTGATCAACATGACATTACTTTAAAAAATCATTTATAACAGTCTCATTTGCAGTTAATCACACTTGATAACTGGTTTCGATCACATTTAATTATCATCTTCACATCTAGAAATGAAATTAAATAAAACATTAATAAGTAAGTATCTATGTTTATATTGAAATTATTTAGAGTTTAAAAATTTATTAAAATTTTACCTAAATAAGCAGATAACGTAGACCATCAATACTTAAAATTTAAGATTCTTAAAACTGTTCGTGATTAATCGCGAATTGTGAGAAGACAGAACTCATTAAAAAAGAAGATAGTCAAAAGATGTGACGTAAGAGGAAAAAACTACTGTACATTAGTGTTAAAATTCTGTGACATTAAGCATTTTACGAAATTCACTTTGCGTCATACAAATCCAAGCATCATGGATGATGCTACAGGGAGCCGTAAAAGAAAGCAGACGTCAGAATATGTGAAAAATACAGGATGTATCAAATAGGTCCATACGATGTGGCATGTCTATATTTCTGAAGCTAATAAACGTATTCAATGAATTTTGTTTTTTGATGAACGGGAAGCTCAAAAACTTTTTTCATACCTTTTGATAGGTGTTCAATATGCCCCCCTTGAGATGCACGGCATATTGGAGTGCAGTATTCAGATTGTTCCCACACTGCAGCGAGAATGTCTTGAGTTGCAACTTCTGCAGCTGCTGTTGTGCGATGTCTCACTTCATTAATTATTGTTGGTAATCGAGGCACATTAACAGTCTTTTATAAACCCCCACAAGAAATAATCACATACAGTCTCTGCGGACTCCTTGTGGAACTATAGCGGATGGGTTCGACTTCTGTGTCAGACACTCGGAACGGTCCGGCAATTCAACTTTATACAACCTGTTTCTCGGAATTGTTCATGCCATCATCTAATGCTCTGTGCTGTACGAAAGTCGCGCTGAACAGATATTACCGACGCCCACTGCGCAAAACATAGGACACAAAACGCTCTCTGTTGTCCCAGTACCATTTTTACTAGAAATAAAGTGGGCGCACACTGCTGCTACATAGCAGGAAACATGAAAAACTCGAGAGTTTACTCTTTCCAACAGTACGTTGTTCACGCATATGTCTCAAATTGCATAATAGTTGTGATTTTTTAAAATCGGTTGTTCTTTTTGATACACCCTGTATATCTGAAGATATTAGATGCAGGTGCTACACTGAGACGAGCCGTGTAATACTAACCATAAGACACTGTAACGAAAGGTCTCAATTACGAAATGGAACACGCATCAAACTTACTCGTGGTACTTCCGATGTATCTGTTGCCGGCTCATTTTCAGCTGTAACGAACGGAAAGTGGAAAACAATGAAATCTGATTAGATTTTCTTCTTCTGGTAGCAGTCCTAGCAGGCAGACGCAAACCAGACATTGGAGATTTGTGCTAAGGACTATGCGACCAAACTGCTGAGGTCATCGGTCCCAAGGCTTACGCACTACTTAATCTAAATTAAGCTAACTTACGCTAAGGTCAACACACACACCCATGCCCAAGGGAGGACTCGAACCTCCGACGGGGGGAGCCGCGCGAACCGTGACAATGCCCCCTAGACCGCACGGCTACCTCGCGCGGAGCGCAAACCACAAGCGCACTCGACCTTTACGTCAGATTTGCATAGTGCAGCAGTGAGATGACGAAAATTTTGGGTTTCTTACGCTGTTTTAAGTATCACCGATAGCTTGATACCATTGTACTTTAAAAATAATTATCAGCAACCAGGAGACAGAAATGAGGTGTGTATAGCACATGTGTGCCAGACCACACGAAATACTGACTGAATTGGACCTTCTTTCTGGCGGTAGACTACTCTTCCACTCTTATTGTCAACTTATTTTAGCAGAAGCTGATAAATTTGTCATAACAGTGTCTTTAAAAGTAACTTACAACGGAATCACATTTTTGTAAAATAAACCACATATCTACCTTTATAGCGTTTGTATTTATAGAGAAACATTATGGCAATGTTGACTAGACTATACTCTTTGACCTATTGAATGCAGTAGGGATAAAATACAGGAATGTGCAGCTACAAGACTCAAATTGTGTGAAAGGGAAGCAAGAGCTGAGTAGGGATTGAGACTGAGATGTTGCCTCTCTCCAGTGCTATTCAGTCTACATAATGAGCAAGCAGTTAAAGGAACTAAGGAGAAATTTATAAAGGCATAAGATCAGGGAGAAGAACTGAGAACTTAGCGGTTCACTGATTAAATTGCAGTTCTCTCAGCGACGGCAGCTGACTTGGAAGAGCAGATAAATTGAATGTATAGTGTCTTTAAAATGTTATCAGGTGAACATGAACAGAAGTAAAACAACGTTGACAGATTGCAATCGATTTAGCTCATGTGATGCTGAGTGAGTTAGAGCAGTGATGATACACTCAAAACATTCGATGAGGTTTGCTATTTAGACAGAAAAATTTGAATATAAAGGTGCAGATTGACAATAGCAAGAAATCATTTCTGAAAAGCAGAGACGTCTTAACCTCGACTTGTAGCTCGACAGAAGAGTGTTGAATGTTAGATGGGTAGATCGAATAACTTATGAGGAGGTACTGAAATGAACTAGGGTAAAATTTGTCGCAGATTGAATAAAAGAAGGGAATAGTTCATAGGATACATCCTGAGCCATCAAGAAATAGTCAATTTAGAGGGGATTATCAATAATGTAGAGAAATGTAGGGGGTTAAAATTATAGGGAGAGACCAAAGCTCAAATACAGTAACCGGGTTTACGTGGGTTGCAGGATTTATGCAGAAGGAAGATTGGATTTAACGTCCCGTCGACATCGAAGTCATTAGAGACGGAGCAAAAGCTCAGTTTGTGTCAAGGATGAATCAGACAATCGGCCGTGCCCTTTTCAGAGGCACCATCCCGGCATTTCCCGAGAGCGATTTAGGGAAATCACGGAAAACCTAAATCTGGATTGCGGGATGTGGATATATTTATGCAGAGTTGAAGAGGCTTGCACAGGTTAGAGTAGCTTGGAGAAATGCACCAAACTAATCTTCGGAATGAAAACCAAAACAAGAACCACATTTCACCGTTTATCCTAAAAGATTAGAATTTTCAATTTGGCTGCAATCTATTAGCAGGTGAAAGATGTAACAGATCGATTATAAACTGACAGACTCGAGCAAACAGGAACGTATCGAAGTGTATGTTTTCAAAAACTGCAAATAACAACATAGTATATGCACTGGTTAACGTCAAACACAGAAAGTTCGTTCGCGCGTCCGGAAACTTCTGGATAGGCAGAGGATTTGTCAACAGTATTTGCGTCACTGTTGCCATCACAGCCAGTGTTGGCGGCGTCAGAACAGTTCATTTTAATTCACGAGTATATCGACTAATGGTCGTCAGAATCGATAACTTCAAGAAATCAAAAGCTTTGTTCTCGATAGCCAACAAGAGTCGAATAAGTGGCCGAGAAGTGAAAATCGAGAGTTTTTACGAGTACAGCCAACCTGTTAGGGTCCAGTGCGTATCAGCCACACACCTGGCTATAGTAGTAACTTCCTCGTATTCGTATCCGGGGCAGTGTTGGGTCATCGGAGAATCGAGAACTGATTTCATCTGCTGATCCTATACAAAAAAGTGTTCTATGCTATATTGTCGAAAATTGGCATGGTGAGATACTGGACAGTTGTTACAAAAATAGGTAGCGACGCTATTTGTTCTTAGCAAATAAAATTATTAACAGAGGATGGTTATTAATTTACTTGTAAGATTTAACCTAAAAGATAGTTTTATATAATGAAATGAAGCTTCGTTCATTTCTTAAGTTAGTTTTTCGGACATTTCCTTTCTGGGCGAAAATAAAGAAAAAAACTTGTTTGGTCGTCGTGTATTCTTCACTGTGTAGTTTTTATTTTTGTTAACGGTTTTCGGCTTACAAGACCATGATCATCGTCAAAGAAGGTACAATATTAGTGAGCAATATTGAAAGGGGTGTTACATATCAATAATGAGGTACGAGTACATAGACAAACTGTCATATTTGACAGTGCAGTGGTAATGCAATTAAAATGTGAAACAGTCAACAAAAATACAGCTAGCAAATCAGAAAAACATTAGCATTCCACCGCTTATCAAAATAACACTAATGCCGTAGAACATAAACAAAATTGAGCATTTCATTTATGTGAGGGAAGATCGGAAAGTAAGGCACAATAATTTTATTACCAAAAAGTTTAAGAGGTAGCAAAACAAAACAAAAAATCGCAATTGAACTTACATCTTTTATCTACTATTCTACGTAGTCATCAACGTTCTCAACACATTTCTGCCATCGTGGTACCATTTTCAATATGCGCTGTTAGTAGACGTCCCTTTGGCTGGAGTATAGCCATCTGTATATTTCTGATTTCATTTTCGTATCTGTCGCGAAGCGTTGGCCGCCCATGAATATCTTCATGGAGCCAAACACATGAAAGTCCGACGGTGCAAGGAACGGACTGCATGGTGAACGTTGGAGTATCTCCCACCAAAATTTGGCAATTTTCTCACGATTAGGAGCAGCTACTTGGGGGCAAGTGTTGTCATGAAGAAGTTTGATACCATCATCGTTAATGTTGTGGCGTTTGTCATGAAGGGCATGATGCATCTCAAACAAAGTTTTAATGTAGAATGCAGCATTTACAATCGTCCCGTGTTGAGCGAAGTCCACCAATAACACACCACGCGTTTCCCAGAACACTGTCACAAGCACTTACCTAGCAGATTAGGACACTTTGAATTTTTTTTTTTTTTTTTTTTTTTTTTTGTACTGGGAAACCAGCGCATTTCCACTCCATAGAGGCCTCTTTGGTTTCGGGCCTGTAGTGGTACTCCCACGACTCATCACCAGTGACGATTCCTTTCAGGAAGTTATGCGCTTCTGCGGCGTAACCCGTTGAGTGATCCAAGCTTGTTATCATTCGGTGGCGTTGCGGTTATCTGTCAGGTTCTTAGGCACCCAGCGAGATCCAACTTCACGAAATTTCAAGGTGTCATGAACAGTATCGTACACGGAAACATAGGAAATGTGGAACTGCTGCAAAAAGGTTCGTAGTTGCACACGTTGGCCTTTCAAAATTGCTGCCTCAATGGCTTCGACATTGTGCGCGGTTGCAGATGTTACCGATCACCCGGAGCGTGGCCAATCATTAAGTTTCACACGGCTTTCGTGAAAGAATGCACGCCACTTGGAGACATTGCTACGGTCCATACTGTCATCCCCACACACGCCACTCATGTCCCTGTGAATTTCACCTGGCTTACGCCCTTTAGCCCACAAATATCGAACTACACTTGTCACCTGTCAGCTGTAACTGGTCCGAATACAGTTTGTTTTTATATTAAATGTGCAACTAAGGTATAACAGTTACCTGGCCCTAATCAAAATTTCCACTTATCTCGCGTCTTGACAACATTGTTGCAGATTTTTCGAAAGCACAACAGCAACCAGCAAGCAGGCAGCGGCTAAGCTAGATTTCTGTTTCTAAATAAATATTCAAACTGTTGCATATGGCTCTGAGCACTATGGGACTTAACTGCTGAGGTCATCAGTCCTCTAGAACTTAGAACTACTTAAACCTAACTAACCTAAGGACATCACACACATCTATGCCCGAGGCAGGATTCGAACCTACGACCGTAGCGGTCGCGCGGTTCCAGACTGTAGCGCCTAGAACCACTCGGCCGCTCCGGCCGGCCAAACTGTTGCATACGAAATGGTACAACGTGGCAGTGGATAATGATAAGGCTTTAAACAGCGAAATGGGGAGCTTAACTATTCCTATGAAGTGCAAGCCAAGACAACGATTTTAGAATAAAGTATGTACAGGTTGAAAGTTAATGAATATATGAAATAAAATCATCATAAATTTTGAACAGTTTGCATTAGGGCGTTCAAACTGCACGGTTGGCCGCGGGGCATGATGGGAATTAGTATGCGCCCGCATGGTTTGGTTTAGCGACGAAGCCTACTTTCATTTGGATGGATTCGTCAAGAAGCAAAATTTGCGCATTTGGGGGACTGAGAATCCACATTTCGCGATCGAGAAGACTCTTCATTCTCAACGAGTGACCGTGTGGTGTGCAATGTCCAGTAAGGAATAATCGGTGCGATATTCCCTGATAGCACGGTGACTACCGAACAGTAAGTGAAGGTTTTGGGAGAAGATTTCATCCCTATCATCCATAGTGACCATCATTTCGACAGGATATGGTTTGTGCAAGACGGAACTCGACCCCATCGAAGTAGAATGTTTCATGTCCTGGAGGAGCACTTTGGGGACCGGATATTGACTCTGGGGTACCCTGAGGTCACTTGCATGGGCATTGATTGGCCGCCATATTCGCCGGATCTGAAAACATGGGAGGCCATTTTGTGCGGCTACATTAAAGGCATGGTGTCCAGCAATAACCCCGAAACCACTGCTGAGCTGGAAACAATCATTCAGGAGGTCACGACAGCATAAATGTTCCGACGGTCAAGCAGACTTTCGCTATTGGTCTGCACCACATCATCGCCAATGATGGCAGGCACATCGAACATGTCATAACCTAAATCCGACTGTCTATAATGACGTTTACATTTCGGATAAAATGTGTGCACGCCGTAGTTTGTAACTAATTTATGTTTTTTCATATAGTTCAATAATTGTCGCCTTTTGTTCAAAAAGGCAGAGTAAAATTTCGAGTAATCTTCAGACATAACACTGGTCTGAACAATACTAAGTTTCAAAAAGTGAAAAATGATTTGAAAGGGGTATAATGTTAACAGAGAATAAGAAGTCAAACAGCTTAATGAGTTGATATCATAATGCATGACTCAGGGAAGTGGGTTGGTCTCTCTCTCTCTCTCTCTGCTCTAGGCAACTAGCTGACAATCATTCCGAGAAGCTGCACAGAGCTGCAGTATTACCTCAAACTTCTTCTCTTTAAAAAATAAAACCTTTATTCAAAATTCCGGTATATACGCCGTATTGATTCTTGCTGTCCTTTACAGTAATCTTCCTTCATTTAACAGATACAATCACAAGTCAATACAGCACTACGGAATACGTCCATCACCTAACACCCTTCAACTAAGAATGTATCAGACTGCGCAGAGGCAAAGACTGTCCTACAACAAGACCAAAGATTGTTTAACAATAACATAACTTGGTCTCTCTCTGAAGTGTACGTCGATAAATTACAAAAATCAAAACGACATGCCCACCTTTCACATTTCGTTGCTCTTCACAAGATGACGACAATAACATGCGAGCCATGTTTGTTTCGGAGTTCAGGACTCTGTCAGTAGAGTTGCGCACGAAAACAAAATACCCTCTGTAGACTTCAAACTATATCCTCGTGCAATAACAACACCCTCACTGCAATACCAGGGGAGAAAAAATTTTGATGTGCATTACTTTCCGATCCTCCCTCGTAATTTGAAGTATTTCTACCAAGAAGCCATGGAAGAATGTTAAAACTATTACATTAAAAATTATTATTTCGCTTTTTACAGTCCATCGCTTCATAATAAACAGCCTATCTTTTCATTATTGGTTGCAATTATATAGATTACTATGCTCCAATAAACGACGCTTTTACGAGAATCATCTACAACTCTTCTCGTCCTGGACTCTAGAACTGCCGACTCGAGCCAATCCCCATCGTAAAACGGTAGCTCTTGTTCTCAGATGTGGTATTCGAACACTAGACATCAGTTCTCAAGAGGAAGTTAGAATCGAGAACTTATCAGTCCTGGGATCGCGCCTCACTAACAGTAGAGGCTGCACCTGTTCAGCGTCGCATCCGTATCAGCCAGGCGGCTAGCGCGCGGTCGACACCTCCACAGTACTCCCCTGCGAGCGATTGTCTGCATTAACCGATGATTAAGGGGACCTCGCAATGGGGAGCTGCGAGACCTGCAGAAAGTACTTAAAAAAAAAAGGGGGCAGAGGAAGAGGCGCAGTGAGTGCCTGGGGGATGAGGCCCACGTACATAAACAGGGCGGGGGGGGGGGGGGGGGACGCCCGGGAGTCAATGTGACGGCTGTGACGGGCCGGCCGCGCTATCGATCACGCGGAGGCGCGGCTGCGGCGGCGGCGGCGGCGGAGCCCCCGTCATAATTTACAAGACGGCTTTGCAAACACGTCGGCGTAAATCACGCATCGGACGCAGATGCGGCGGCGACACCGGGCCTCATTATCCGGCGCGGCCGCCCACACCGCCGCCCCTCCGCCTTCGCCCCAGCCGCCTCCTGGGTCCCTCCGCCCCCGACAGCCGGCACCTCATATTCCGCGGCAGCCACAGAGGCCCGTTTATCACAGACCGCCTGACTCAGCCCGCTGAGAATCCTCGAGAATACAGCGAGGGAGGGGCTGTATCAGCTGCCGATACAAACTGCACTGCTGTGCGGAAAAAAAAACTTCGGCCCCGCGGAGGAACCTTGGAGATACAGGTACGTCTAGGATCAACCAGGTACACTACTGGCCATTAAAATTGCTACACCACAAAGATGACGTGCTACAGACGCGAAATTTAACCGACAGGAAGAAGACGCTGTGATATGCAAATGATTAGCTTTTCAGAGCATTCGCACAAGGATGGCGCCGGTGGCGACACCTACAACGTGCTGACATGAGGAAAGTTTCCAAATGATTTCTCATACCCAAACAGCAGTTGACCGGCGTTGCCTGGTGAAACGTTGTTGTGATGCCTCGTGTAAGGAGGATAAATGCGTACCATCACGTTTCCGACTTTCATAAAGGTCGGATTGTAGCCTATCGCGATTGCGGTTTATCATATCGAGACATTGCTGCTCGCGTTGGTCGAGATCCAATGACTGTTAGCAGAATATGGAATCGGTGGGTTCAGGAGGGTAATACGGAACGCCGTGCTGGATCCCAACGGCCTCGTATCACTAGCAGTCGAGATGACAGGCATCCTATCCGCATGGCTGTAACGGATCGTGCAGCCACGTCTCGCTCCGTGAGTCAACAGATGGGGACGTTTGCAAGACAACAACCATCTGCACGAACAGTTCGACGACGTTTGCAGCAGCGTGGACTCTCAGCTCGGAGACCATGGCAGCGGTTACCCTTGACGCTGCATCACAGACAGGAGCGCCTGCGATGGTGTACTCAACGACGAACCTGGGTGCACGAATGGCAAAACGTCATTTTTTCAGATGAATCCAGGTTCTGTTTACAGCATCATGATGGTCACATCCGTGTATGGCGTCATCGCGGTGAATGCACATTGGAAGTGTGTATTCGTCATCGCCATACTGACGTATCACCCAGCTTGTTGGTATGGGGTGCCATTGGTTACACGTCTCGGTCATCTCATGTTCGCATTGACGGCACTTTCAACAGTGGACTTTACATTTCAGATGTGTTACGACCCGTGGCTCCATCCTTCATTGGATCCCTGCAAATCCCTACATTTCAGCAGGATAATGCACGACCACATGTTGCAGGTTCTGTACGGGTCTTTCTGGATACAGAAAATGTTCGACTGCTGCCCTGGCCAGCACATTCTCCAGATATCTCACCAATTGAAAACGTCTGGTCAATGGTGGCCGAGCAACTGGCTCGTTACAATACGCCAGTCACTACTCTTGATGAACTGTGGTATCGTGTTGAAGCTGCATGGGCAGCTGTACCTGTACACGCCATCCAAGCTCTGTTTGACTCAATGCCCAGGCGTATCAAGGACGTTATTACGGCCAGAGGTGGTTGTTCTGGGTAGTGATTTCTCAGGATCTGTGCACCCAAATTGCGTGAAAATGTAATCACATGTCAGTTCTAGTATAACATATTTGTCCAATGAATACCCGTTTATCATCTGCATTTATTCTTGGTGTAGCAATTTTAATGGCCAGTAGTGTATCTATGTCAGCTGTTAGAAAAGAATTAGACTAATTTACGAGTTTGCCACATGAGGCTGGCTGCATGGAGTGTATACGTTAAAAAGGAGCGAGATTTTGTCACCATTAATGAATAATTTTGATAATTCCTATATCATTTACTTAGTAAGGGATCGCATTTAAGTTAGGTTATAGAATTATTAATCAATATATTGGTTGATAATGGATAGCGTCATACTAACATTTCTGTAGAGGTGCATGCTTCGAGCGTAATTTCGCTCTGGTTCTGACAGCAGGGTAGACGTGCGCCTTTGTGGTCTCCGTGAGCAACACGGAACAAGGGTTGCAGACAGGGCAGTTTACGGCTCAGAAAAGAAGACGCCGAGCGTTCACTGCCGTCGCACTGCCGCTCGTCGAGAAGCAGGTGGAAAGTGACTTCTCGCGGCGGCCGTGCGGTTGCTAAGGCGACGGGGGCGAGTCGATGCAGCAAGTATAACATCGTAGAGACAGCATCTTACAAGCGCCGCTACCAGAACTTTTTTTAACACGAAGGAATGCCTACCACAGATGTGATCTAACAATCATAGAAGTTCTCATGCCAGATGCCAATGCGTATTCCCGCCAAAAGACATAGAAACGTGTCTGGTTGGCTGGATTGTAGACAGAGGAGGGCTCACGATTTGCACAAGAAGTTTCTATCAAACTGAGTATGAACTGAAGGCGGTTAGTTGGTAACTTCATGACTCGTAGGGTGAGAGGCATTCTGTTTTTAACAGGCAGGGTGATTGGCTGCAAGGAGAGTTGACGATAACGAGGCGAGGTTCGCTCCAAACTGGATATTGCGTGTCGAAGGGACGCTCTGGCCGGAGTCGATAGGACACGCTTCGTTGGATAGCGTTTTGAGACATTCCTGGATAGGCTTCACTGAACAGTCTCACCATTAGATTCGAAAGTGCTGATTTCGCCACTAGGAACGGGATCATTCCTTTCTCTGTGAACAGAAAAACGAACCTGAGCTTTTTTGTGAAGAATGAGGTATTACGAAGTGTTTCTTTAAGAGTGCATACCTGAGTCAATTCTCTAGTCCCTGCTTATAGACGACCAAAAAAAAATGGTTCAAATGGCTCTGAGCACTATGGGACAACCGGCAGCACAGAGCACATCAGCGCTGCAGGACTGCTCTTCCCACCACTACACTCGGTGATACAAGCACCGCGGCTCGGCAATAGGGAATCTTTAACAGTAAATATGTTAAGTTCCATTCGTTTGATCGCAGAGCAGTTCTAGTCGGGGTGGTGGCTTTTTTTTAACTTCGTTGTTGATCAGTATCAACCCCGTAGTGTCTTCGTCGTGTAAATGGGGGTGCGACTTCGAGTCAAGACATCGATGTTTTGCTAGTCTCAAATTTAGAGGAGTTAATGTTCTGTACCCACACTTGTTCATGATGCATATTTTTCTTTGATGGTTGTTTTTATAATATATCATTACCCAGTTGTTCTACTTCTCCTGTTATTAGTCTCCAAATACAGAGCCTGATTAAACTAGAATGGAGTATTATCACAACTTGTCAAACTAATATTTTTCGCGGTTGCAGGTTGTCAGTGCGGTTGCAGGTTGTCAGTGGTAAGGCTAATTTAATACAGTATTTAGGAGGGACCGTACCCTTGCGAACACGATACTGACAGCCATCTCACACATTCACGCAATTGGGGATAGCTCTAGAACTTGATATGACACCACCAACAATTTGCGGAGTTGTGGCGTATAGATATATCTTACGACGGCAGCATGTGGTTTTAGCTCATCTTAATTGTTTTCGGTTCCCAAAATAATTCTCAACAGCTTTGAAGATGGTTGCAGAGGTTGAATAAAGTAGCTTGCTGGACAGCGTAAGAGAATCAAAACAAAGTCTCCAAAATTGGTCATCAGGGGTCTATTTGCAGCCCTGTATTCTACGAACTAACGATAAGCACTAACCTGGAATTTCTAGGTAAGGTAAATACAGTGAACGGAATAGTAGCCTATGTTGATGAGATCGTCAATGTGATGACTGCTGACTCCAGAGGAGACAGTGGATAATGCATTCGTACAGGTGCGCTGTGTGCAACAAATTGCGTTTCTGCTGCTTAATAATGGGATTTCCAATATGAATAATCTAAATGTGATGTAGCTTAGCATATCTTTCAAAAAATACTGTATATCGGTATCTATTTTTCTAAAGCTTAAAGCCACAATTCCGCAGAGGGCAGTCAGACTTATACACAATAGCCCGTGTCAGTTCTGCAAATTACAAATTAGCGCTCTACGATTGACACCAGTACTGCTTCACAGAGTGGGCAAGCTTCAGATATCACACGTAGACAGCCAGCACCTTCTTGGCTATTCGTGGTTTTACAGTCCGTCATCCAATTTACAAAGCAGCACGCGAACAATCGACGAGCATCACCGTTTCCGAGATGTGGCTCCCAAGTTCCGCCCCTTAACATGTCCTTTGTCAAACCCGTTAATATCAGTAGATTTCCCCATTTGCAGCCCGTATCATCGCTGGAATATTTCCCCGATTGTGTCTATTCCTCTTATACACTTGCATTACTGCGTCACGTGCTCGTAGTCATTCAGTCTCGCTGTGGGCAGTGGTAATAATGTCGTGGCTCACCAAGGTATGAGGCTGCTGGCGACGGCGAAAAGCCGTTAGCAGACTATATGAAATTACAGGTTCAAGAATCACTGACGAAGGCTTTTTAATACTTTGGCAGCCAGAGAAGAATGGGCTCACAAAAGATGGAACAGTTCCGAAATGATTCGCAAATTACGATTGTGGATCCGCATCAGTTGAAGAATATTTCAGAACAAATGAAAATTTGTGCTGGACCGAGAATCAAACCAGAATTTCACGCTTGTTGTGAGTAGTCGCCTTACCCACTTCAGCAACTTCGGTTACCTGAGCACGCTTCCAATAGCTACCCAAACTTCCATTTGTCTTAGTGTCTACATTCCCCAATGTTCGATCTATACTACAGTGTTTCCCGCGAAGTTTGACACACAAACATGCATGTCCGAAGGAACATTGCTTCCGACTATATAGTACAACACAGACACTACACTACAATGTAGTTAAAACAGTTCATGACACTTTCCCAGGTAAAGGCCACATTTTAGAGACTTATTGCAAGTCAAGGAATGGTATATTTTGGCTATACCATTGCGCCTACTCCCAATATTTGTTTAAGATTGGAAAACAGTGTTCACAAATATGTGAGTATAAGCATTTCAGAACACAGAAGCAATTGTATTCGTTTGTTGAGTTGTTCTGTAGAGCTGTATAACCCTGTAAGAGACCGATAACTAGGTTCACCTGCGAACACAACCACACATAGACCAACAAGATTGAACTCCGTAACTTCCTCAGTTAACCTCCTTCCAGCCACGTGTTTTATCAGTGCATAATTATTTTTTACAGTATTGTACAAAAGTAGTGTGTAGAATTTAATGTTAGAGTAGCGGTACCCCCCTCCCACTAACTAATGTAGAGTCGTGCAGACTCGTGATGCCCGAGGGCATAGAGTAGATTACACAGTTCACTTACGTCAGAATATATGGCAAGCGACTGGCAAGACTTGAAACTTTTCCGAGGCAGTCATTTACAGTAGATACAAAAAACTGACAAAAAGGTGGAGTTAACTTGTACTTACGTCATGGTGAGTTTGTACCAATTTTATTTCATTACATCTACATAGATAATCCACAAGCCGCCGTACGCTGCGTGGTGGAAGGCACCCTTACCACTCCGCTCCTATTCCACTCACTTAGAGCGAGGGAAAAACGACTATCTATATGCCTACGCCGTATGAGCCCTAAATTCTCGTATCTTATCTTCGTGGTCTCTACGCTCAATGTATGTTAGCGACAGCAGAATCTTGTGGCAGTCAGCTTCAAATGTCGGTATTCTAAATTTCCTCAATATTTTTCCTCGAAAAGAACATCGCCTTCCCTCTAAGGATTCCCATTTGTGTTCCCGAACCATCTCCGTACCATTTACGTGATGCTCGAATCTACCGGTAACAAATCCTAGCAGCCCGCCTCTGAATTGCTTCGATGTCTTCTTTCAATCCGACCTGGTACATATCCCAAACACTCGTGCAGTACTCAAGAACAGGTTGCATCAGCATCCTACATGCCGTCTCCTTTACAAATAAACCACTCTTTTCTAAAGTTCTCCTAGCAAACCGCAGTCGACCATTCGCCTTGTCTACCGTATTTCTCACATGCTCGTTCCATTTCATATGTGTCAAGCAGGACACTAGTAATACTGTTTCCCAACATTAGAGGTTTGTTTTCCCTGCTCATCCGCATTAATTCACATTTTCCCACATTTAGAGCTAGCTGCCATTCATTACACCATCTGGAAATTTTCTCTAAGTTGTCTTCACTCCTGACGATACCCTTGTGTGTGATGAACACTCGCCTTCGAGGGCAGCATACTGGCTTCTATTAATTAAGAAGCCTTCGAGTCACTCACATATCTGTGAACTTATTCTAATGCTCGTACCTTGGTTAACAGCCTGTAATGGGGCACCGTGTCAAATGCTTTTCTGAAATCTGCCTGTTACCCTTCATACGTAATTCGCAGTATGTCGCGTGACAAAAGGGCGAGCTGAATTTTGCACGAGCGACGTTTTCTAAAACCACACTCATTCGTAGACGAGAGCTACTCAGTCTCAAGAAAGTTTATTACGAGTATATTCGACCTGCGAATATGTTCAAGGATTCTGCAGCAAACCGAAAACTCCAGGATACAGTAGCATGGAGAGCTGCATCAAACCAGTCTCTGGACTGAAGACTACAACAAAAACGCATACTGTGTACCATCTGTTACTAGAAACGCGTAATTGCGTTGTTATCTGTCGTCTGTAGATTGTAGGTGCCAAAGGGTCAGTTATCACTTTTATAGGCGCCCTATCACAGTTTTTGAGGTCAGGATTATCTTGCCGTGGTCTCGACGCATTAAATTTTTAAGCTCACCAGCCGTTCCTACGTAATGTACGCGTCTCAGTGCTGTACTTACATTACATCTTCGGCCTGGAATCGCACTGAATGGAGTACAGTTGTGTTCAGTAATGAGTCACGCTTCAAACGGAGCCCCGATAAACTGCGAAGACGTATTTGGAGATGTCCTGGATAGCGGTAGGATACCTACCTGACTGTCGCCCGCCTTAAGGCACTACTGCCAGGAGTGATGGTTTGGGGTGCCATTTCATTTCATAGCAGGACCACTTTCGTCGTCGTTCGCAGCACTTTTACAGCATACCGGTACGTCCACGATATTCTACGCCCCGTTTTGTTGCTCCTCATGGCAAGCCAACCTGGGCTTATATTTCAGCAAGACGATGCCTGCCCGTATACGGCGAAGGTCCCTACCGCTTGTCTTTGCACGTGCCAACCCTGCCTTTGCCAGCAAAATCACTGGATCTCAACCAAATGAAGAATGCTTGTATCGTTATGGACACGACCGTACAAACCAGTTTGGGATTTCAACGCGCCCATTGGACAGAATCTGCCACGATATCCCTCAAGAAGACATCCAACAACCGTATCAATCTATTTCTCTTCAATAAATTATCCAGTTTTTCTGAAAATGTAATGATTTGACATGTACATCACATCTACCAATTTCCCTTATATTCGTGTAATTCCTTCTTGTCGCGTCATTTATTTTTTATTTATTTTTTGTCGTATTTAACAGAAAGAGTAATATTATAGGAGAGGTCAGGTGCACTACATTGATTTGGCATTGATTTTCTCTTGCCTTGTAAATGATGATTTTTAAGAATCATTGTAATTTCTTTTTTTCATGTTTTACTTTGTTTTTTCATAAATTAACTAAAGAAGCTATATGATTTAAAATATCATGTAAGTAATTTACATTTGTATGCCAAGTCCCCTTTCCTGACAAATGTTTATCGAGAGATGTAGATGCAGTATGTGTGAACACCAACCAACTATCCAGCCCTATATGTCTCAGCTCCAAATTTTTCAATATTCTGATCAGCAATAAATTTATATTTCAGCAAGAAGTGAGAGGCTGCGATAAATAATATTCCTGCATCTCTTGGAAATAAACTTTGAAAAGTCTCGCCAGGAAGCAGCACATTGCAGAGGAGTGCTGTTACTGGGAGCAGAAAATGACCAATCGCCTGGATTCTGCCCCCGATGTTGAACTGCTGAAATACCGAAATATCAAAACAATTTCGTACATCTTCTCGTAACTGGCGAAACAGAGGAGTCCGACCTCAGTCGTTGTGAGTGTAGCGGGCGAGTCGTGGGGCGAAGACCAGGTCCTAAGGGTAATGAGTATCAGGTTGGGAGTGAGTGATCCTCAGAGACCAATAAAGTTGTTCTGTCAATATATAAAGCTTTGATAGAGCTCGCAAATGTGTCACCGTGCAATGGCGTGCAAATCTGTTTAATCTGTCGGTTTTCTAGGGGAGTGTTGCAATTTATTAAAGATGAACATTCTCGTTAGGGAGAGGCCGCATAGCACAGCGTGGAGTTATTAGTCAGCTGGAGATGGTGGTTAATGAACGAGATGGACGTGACGAGGGATAATTGAAGAGAAGAAATTGCGTCGAAACTTGATGTGTGCAGTTTTTCCTTTTTTGATTTTGAGCTGTTGCCCTTTTTTCTTTTGGACGAAAACTATCGGCAGGAGTTAAAAGAAGACAATTGGAGCCGGTGTAGAGAATTACAATGGTATATGTTTACCGATATAGTGGTCCGATGTGGGAGTTGTTCTGAAAGCAATTAAATTACTATAGGGCATTTGTGAGTAGTATATGTGTAGTGACAATTTTAATCCTATCTCGTGGGTCAAATTGGTGACCATTATTTAGACTTATTTGATAGTATGTATGCAGACTAAAGCGACGAATGATAATTTGTACCAAGGCCAGGATTCGAACACGTGTCTCCTGCTAACTATGCGGATGTGCTAACCACAACGCCACCCAGGCACAGTGGCTTTGCACAATTGTACATTCTACCCTAGCGTGTCTCCCCCCACAGTCGAAACTCCCTTTCACGCTTCAGCCCGCTTGGTATCCCCTCTAAATTAGAACAGTACTACAGAGGCTCTGCAACTGTATTGGAATAGCACCTCAGCATCCAAAGAAACGGGGGAATCCTGCCTGAAACACATGTAAAGGTGCTTCAGTCAAGTGAAACTGTATGGTTCCAGAGACCTTTACTAGTCTCACTCATCCATGATGTATATATGCAGACTAAAGCGAAGAATGAAAATTTGTACTCGACCCCTGCTGAGTTTCAGGCAGGATCCCCCATTTGTTTCGATGCTGATGTGCTATTCCAATATAGTTGGTGAGCTTCCACATTGCTATTCGAGTTTAGGGACAGTACCATGTGGGTTGAGGCGTGAATGGGAATTTGGCGTGAGGACGGAGGTGTGCTAGGGTAGTCTGGACAGTTGTGAAAGCCACTGTGCTAGGGTGGTGTAGTGGTTGGCGCATCTGCCTAGTTAACAGAGACCCGGGTTCGAATCCTCGTCTTGGTACAAACTTTCATTCGTCATTTCAGTCTGCGTATATGCATCACAGATGTTTGAAATTTCAAATGGTTCAAATGGCTCTGAGCACTATGGGACTTAACATCTGAGGTCATCAGTCCCCTAGAACTTAGAACTACTTAAACCTAACTAACCCAAGGACATCACACACATCCATGCCTGAGGCAGGATTCGAGACTGCGACCGTAGCAGTCGCGCGGTTCAGGACTGAATCGCCTAGAACCGCTCGGTAACACCGGCCGGCTGTTTGACATTTGAAGGGGTCTCTGGAACTCTATAGTTTCATTTGAATCGATAGTGTAGCAGTGCAGAGGGTTAATCCAGGTCCACTAGTAACTGTTTCCGGGTAAATTTGCGGAGCTATAGGTCGCGTAATTTTTCGCGTCATCGTCAAGAGTGCCATGAATGCAGTGTAGGGTCAATGTGAATGAATGGTGTAACATTAGTTTAGACATTTTAAGCTAAATTGTTTTAGTAACGTATGTACAAAAGAGTTTAGGGCACAATGAAAACATCCTTGTCAAACTAGACCCGTTAAGTAATTACATGCACGCGTCTGCAAGGGAATTTTAAAAAGTAAGCTATAATTTATTATGGCAGGCCAAATAACTTTTACTGAATACTGCACTACACTGCGAAGTGACACGTACATAACACTTTTTTTCACCATAGTCACTAAGAATCTGTAGAAAACAGTCGCAACGTTCTACCAATCGTTCAGTTACTCGACGATAGATATCCGCTCCTTAGGCACTGAGCTATTCGAGAGCTGCTGTCTCAATGTCCTCACTGTCGGAAAAATCTATTTCCTCAGATGTTCTTTCAGCTTTCCGAAAAGATGAAAACAGCATGGTGAAACATCTGGATTTCCCGGTTAGGATGACCCTCGTCGTGCGGCCTTGGTCAAATTGCTGGCGCCATGCCACTACAGCTGGACGATTCAGTGCAATTGTCCGTATACTGTCAGAATTTCCTGATAAAACTGTGTGAAATTTACAGATTTGCCTACAAAAATCGTACTGTCCTAAGCACATTGGGGATTTTGGAGTGAGTTTCCTGTTGCCGCACCATTTCACTCAAAAACTGCAACGCACGTGTTGGGCGTACCGCAGCAGAACTGTATCTGCAGGAAACGAGGAATATGTACTCTCTCCTGAGAATATGCCACTCTTGTTGCGCACTGGTGTTAGCGTGGAACGACATGTGTAACTTTTCGGCTGCCACAGAAGGCATCAGGAAACTGTGAAACTAATAATTTACCTATGCTTTACCAACAAGCATTAAATCTCTTTCAGCAACAGAAGAGAGAAGTGTGTAGAAGCTCCTACATGATTTTATAATAAATGATCAAATAAGAATGTAGAGAATTGTTTTACGTTATTATATAGTAAAAATGTTAATTTCCTTAAATCATTGATTTAAGTTCAGTTTAAGTGGATGTAACAGGTATCTTCTTTCTATGGATCTGAGGCTGGCTGTATGGGTGATGCCCAATAGTCATTAAAAAATAAAAAATAAAAATATTTCCAAAAGATAACATGTCTAGCATTATTATAGGAATAACCAGCTAAGAAATTTGCACAGGGTTGTAATCTGGTAAGGAATGCTGATAGTACTCCTAACAGCATGCCCCGAATTGCTATAGGGCCAGCAACGTAATGGACAAGGCCGTAAGGCAAAATCTGGAGATGCACTGATATGATTCCGATGGTTGTCTCTTACTTAGACTCCATTTATTGTGAGTGGAAATAATGAAAAACTGTAACTTACGAATGCTTGACAATATTACAAAATAGAAAAAAGAAAGGAAGATTAGGGTTTAACGCCTCGATGACAACGAGGTGATCAGATACGGATCAGAAACTCAGATTGGTTAAGGATGGGGACAGAAAACGACTGTGCCCTTTTCAAAGGAAACATCCAGAAATTCGTCTGAAGCGATTTAGGAAAATCACGGAAAACGTAAATCTGAAAGGTAGGACACAGAGTTGAACTGTCATCCTGCCGACTCCGATCGAATTTGCTCACCACTGCTCCTCCTAGCTTGGTAATACCAGATAATGGCTTTCAGGAATGTGTTTGCTCAAAAAAAAAAAAAAAAAAAAAAAAAAAAACACATATATATTGGCTATATCTCAACTTTGCATCGCTAAACGCGTGAGCCATTACGAAGTTTGCAGTAGTAAGAGTAACTGCAAAACTATACATTTGAATTTACAGGAAACTGGTGTGAGTACATTTTTAAGATTCTCTACATGCTAGCATAAAAATAAGGGTGCGTTTCCAAGTAAATCCTAGGATTTTTATCAGTCACTTATCAGTTGTTTCAACTCTGTAAATGTTTGTTAATCTGAAAACGCCGAAAAGCACAGTGGTTCGGAGTCCACTTTAAACTGAAATCCTCCTTCAACTGGCTGGTTGTGTCAGGTCAAAGGTCGCAGGTAGGCAAGGGTATACCACCTCAAATAGGATCGTAGCTAATAAAGCATTACGCTGTTAAAACCAATGTTTGGGTTTAGGACACTTACACTCTACACCAGGTTTAGTAAAGTCGTATTGCATCACGTCTAGTGACATGCTCAGTACTACAAGTTGATGCGCAAACGCTGAAAAACTGGGTAATTTCCTGGCCAGCGACGCGGGTAATTTGGTGCTTGCGTCCGTACTCCGATGTTGTAGAGTTTGTCGAGATTCACCAGAACATACCGTGCAAGCTGCTGCAGCGTATGAACAGAATGACATTTAGCAGGGAAACCGTGCATCTCGGATCATATATTTCTTATTACTGTAAAGCCGCGTACCTCAACTCTTTTTTTCTTCAGGGCCCTTCTAAAGTATTTTTCAAACTTTCATGACAACCCTACATGGGACTTTTTTTCGTAGATGCAAAAAACCAAACACATTTTATTATTGTTATGCGCATAATCACGTACCCACATAATGATGGACAAATTCTTGCACATTCGGCTACTGCAAGAAACGATTTGACTATAATTATTTTTGTGTTATTGATATTTCATCTACGGTCCTCAATTGGCATCATGAGGCTGAATGCACCACGAAAAATGACAGCAGCACTTGTCGGCCAGATGGTCACCCATCCAAGTGCCGGCCACGCCCGACAGCGCTTAACTTCGGTGATATGACGGGAACCGGTGTATCCACTGTAACAAGGTCGTAGCCTGCGGTAGACTAGAAGACATAAAAAATCTCGAGACGTACCTGACATGTACTCGCTGCACATCAATGTGTCACGACAAAGGGGTTGAGAAATGGTGTTCTAAGGGATCTGTCCCCGCATTCCATCCTGAATGTTAAAAATTAGTCTCTGTCACAATGATTACCATTTTACAGACTTCCCTGTTTCACACAGATGTTATTAATCAGGTTTCAGAGTTTGCGGTCCCTACGTCGGCTTTCGGAGTTAATGCTTGGGAATGAGTGACGTAACGAGCACACGTTTGGCCCCGGTCGCAGTGTTTCTATGTGGTGTGTGTGTGTGTGTGTGTGTGTGTGTGTGTAGCTGTAAGGAGGGCCGGCGGTCGCTAAGCCGTGCCATATGCCAGTGTCGGCGCGCTATCAGGGCGTGCTCGCTTGTAATCATTGCGGCTGGAGGACTTTTAATTAACGTCTGCGCCGGGGGACGCGACACGGTCGACACGTATTGTGGTGGGCTGTGTGCGGCCGCCGGGCTGCCAGATGGCTGCCCCGCCGTGCCCGCTTATCAGCGCGCGGCCGACGCCAGCTCTCACCGAAAGGTCCTACTATACGCGTACTGCACACACCAGTAGCTGCTCTCTGCTACAGGGTACTATACGCTCATCGCTTCTGTGCGTATACAGTGAGGTGAGGAAAGTGATGGAATGCCTCCTAATATCGTGTCGGACCTCCTCTGGCCCGGGGTAGTGCAGCACCTCGAAGTGAAATGAACTCAGCAGCTCACTGGAAATGTCCTGCAGCAATATTGAGCCTTGTTGCCTCTCTAGCTATCCATAATTGTGTAAATATTGCCAGTGCAGGATTTTGCACACGAACTGACCTCTCAATTATGTCCCATAAATGTTTGATGGGTGTCGTTTTCCAAGATGCTACTCCAAGAGGGTGTAAACTGACTGTGCGCAACGGAAAACAATAAACGCAAAAACGAAGA
Organism: Schistocerca piceifrons; assembly: GCF_021461385.2. NCBI lineage: Eukaryota > Metazoa > Arthropoda > Insecta > Orthoptera > Acrididae > Schistocerca > Schistocerca piceifrons. The sequence continues at coordinate 194,819,859 of NC_060141.1, forward strand.
TTTGGGCCTGTCTGACTACCTTCTGAAGCAGATCTTAGGATCTCTTAATTCTATAAATTATAATCTAAACATAAATGATGAAGGCAACTAATCCTACTAAATGATAAACGTTGTTCCTGCTTATACATTTATTGTATATTAAAAACAATCTTTATTACAAATGTTTATATTTCCTAACTAAAATTATTGATCCATTGAACAACTCTGCCCTTTTATTATGACTGCGCGATCTAAATATAAATAAAGCGAAATGACTGACATCATGTATGTACCAAACACAAGAAGACACTACTTTTAAAGATGACCTGCAATGTAGTACAACTTCAGTGGAAATAAATAAAAAAAATGGTTCAAATGGCTCTGAGCACTATGGGACTTAACATCTGAAGTCATCAGTCCCCTAGAACTTGGAACTAATTAAACCTAACTAACCTAAGGACGTCACACACATCCATGCCCGAGCCAGGATTCGAACCAGCGACCGTAGCGGTCGCGCGGTTCCAGACTGAAGCGCCTAGAATCGCATGGCCACTGCGGCCAGCTGGCAATAAATCCTACGTGTTCACAGCTGTTTAGCCTTATAGCCCGTAATAAGCCAAAGCAATAAGCAATATTACCGTATGTACTGCGTCCGGTGCGTCGAAGTGATGGTTCTCGTACACGTCTGCGACGATGGAAGAACTCCAGCCACAAAATAAACTCTTACAAAGAGTAGGGCGGCTGAAGGCGGTCCTCCGACTACTATACCCTAATACTGTCAGCTCCTCTCTGTTCTACAGACGAGAAGCGCGAACTCCCAGCCACAAGGACGGAGTTCAGATAACGTCTCAACGTTAGTATAGGCAGAAAAAGTGCTCTCAATCACTGAACGCTGCGTACTCAACGACGACTTCTAACCCGCAGGCGAAGTCCAGAATCGTGTAAGTTCAAAACAGTACAGTGCCTAACCGTTCTAACAATAAAATCTCGCGAGAGCAAAGACAGCAAGTCCGTCCGTACCAACAGGAAGCTGATACTGAACGACTGTCACACACGTGAGCTCTAAATGGAAGACCTCTCCACCACTGGCGTCCCAGCAAGGGACCACGGAATATTCTCCAGCTCTACAGATTCTTCCGAACGCCGACCAACAATATTTTAGTCTTTTGTCGTCCAGCGCAGAAAGTTTGCAAGGAAAAACCTATACTCGTACAATGGTGCGCTTCTGAGTAAAAATCCTTGGAAATAACCCAGCCTGCGAGGTTTTTGAGGTGCTGCTTCTTCTTTCCTCTCACCTACGTCCAAGGTTTTCGTAGTTTACGAAGTATAATCCTTCTGGTTGAGCTACAAAACCGGCCGGTCGCGACTCTATTGTGCTCCAGTGTTTGGGTGCTATGATGTCCGTCTTGCTATTTCCTGTGTTTAAGCAGGACCAACACACCTGTGTGGGCCTTCCACACAGGGCTTCAGTTCCGCCCTCCGTTTCATTTCCACTGTCGTTCCAACCTCTTCTAGTATGATAATAAAGACACTCCGTCACCTTTCATGCAATAAGCGTTAACAAATATTTACAAGGCGTATGTGACAATGTCAGTCTCCTTTAAATATTCATATATGCGATGTACTAACTATCAAATAATACCTAATGTGGTTTAGATCACGGCAAAGTATGTGGATGAGTGCTTGTAAGATGCGAAATTATAGTCACCTTACCGTGTCGGGCGATCTAGATGGCTAAATCATTCGCTCGAACTGTCCAGAGTGTTTTTCAAACCAACGAGCATTGTCATTCACAAATATTACATCTTTGTTTGGAAACATGAAGTCCATGAATGACTGACTGCAAATGGTCTCCAAGTAGCCGGAAAATACTGTTTCAGTCAATGACCCTTCTATGTAAACACAGCCCACACCCTTATGGAGCCACCACTAGCTTACACAGTGCCTTGTGGACAACTTGGGTCCGTAGCTTCATGGTGTCTGCTTCACACTCAGCCATACAATCAGATCTCACCAATTACAACCCAGACTCAGGGCACATTTTTCAAGTTGTCTGGGGTGCATCCGATACGGTCATGACACCGGAGAGGCACTGTAGACGATATCGTGCTGTTACCAAACGTACTCGAGGCGGTCGTTTGCTGCTGTAGGCCATTAACGCCATATTTCATCGCACTGTCCTAACGGACACTTTTGCCGTTGTCCCACATTCATTTCTGTTATAATTCCACGCAATATTGCTTGTCTGTTACCCTTGGCAACTCGATGAAAACGCAGCTGCTGTCGCTCGTTAAGTGCAGAACGACGGCTACTGCGTTGTCCGTAGTGAGAGGTGAAATTTGGTATTCTCGGCATACTCTTGACACTGTGGATCTCGGAATACTAAATTCCCTGACGATTTCCAAAACGGAATGTCTAATGCATCTAGTTCCAACTACCATTCCGTGTTCAAAGATCTCTTGATTCCCGCCGTGCGGCCATAATCACGTCGGACATCTTTTCACATGAATCAGCTGAGTACAAACAACGACACTTTCCTGTCATTTTATACCTTATGCACGCTATACTACCGCCATCTCTATATGTGCATATGGCTTTCTCAACCGTATCGTAGGAACAAGAAATGATTAAATTTGTTGGTGATTTGGCAGCATACAAGCTGACAGCAGTATTGTCACGGACCTGGCCGACAAAGACCCGAAAGAAGCTTCGAATACAACTTTCTTTCGCTTACGCCATAGTCCCGCAGTAATCGCAGGGTCGGCGTGGTCACAACGGATTTGGCAAGGTTAGTTTTAGGGGTGGCCAGATGCCCTTCCTGCCGCCACCCCGTACCCCCAGGGATGGAATCAGTGTACCCCAGCTCTCTGCATCAAGTGTAAATCGTGAAATAGTTCGAACGTGTTTCAAATGTCTGCGACGCGGGTAAATGAGGCGGAACGTGGGGACCAGTCCGGTATTCACCTAGCGGGATGTGGAAAACCGCCTAAAAACCACATCCAGGCCAGCCGGCACACCGGCCCTCGTCAGTAATCCGCCGGGCGGATTCGATCCTGGGCCGTAGCGTCTACCCGAGTCCAGGAAGCACCGCGTTAGCGCTCTCGGCTACCCTGGCGGGTTAGCTTCGAATACAACTACGGATACGCAATTCCATGATGCTGCAACTGTATGTCAGCGTTCATTAATCGTAGTGGATGGCGAGTGCTAATGGGCCAGTCTCTCATTAACAAATGACCAAATGTTTCAAGTGGCTGAGACGTCTGAAGGACGTACTAGTCAGGAACACAGTCGAATACCCTCTCTATCGACCTAGGTCAGCACACCACGCGCAGTATGCGATCTTGTGTTATTTTGTGGAAAAATAGCATCGCCGCTTCCGAAGCCATACGGTTAACGTCACTACCTTCAGTGCGGAGGGATCCGGTTTCGATTCCCGGTACCTCCTCAGATTTTTCAGAGATCAGGAGATCTGGAACGCTGTACACTCAGGCCTCGTGAGGCCAACGGAGGAACTGCTCGAATAAAGAAGTAGCGGTATCGTCAGGATTCAGCTACTGGCAGTAACAGCTGAAAAAGATGTGACATGCTGATCACATATCCCTCGATCATAGATCGCCTGCCGCACGGCCCTGCAAGCAGCAGTCGGCCAGTCGCAACAGGCCTAAACCGTGATCTGTGAATGGCGTTCACGTTTACGGTAGGGACTCGGAGACCTCAAAGATAGAGCACAGCCAACGGACTTCACACTTGAGAAGTGTTACAGTTGCTATGGCAGCCAGAGGTCATCGTGTTGTGCACCCAGTGGCATATAGTACCATCGCACCACGTACATGGCTTGTATCGATATTGAATGCGATTGACAAAGTTCATTATCCTCGGAGTGTTCACACAAGGATGCGTCCATCATGATGCCGTAGCAATATCAAGACTGTTCGAAAATACGGCTACTGTGTCCACTGCTGTCTTTCGTCCCACAATTGTCGTCGTGCCTCTCTCTGTCACTACGTTGAGGGAAGCTGCAACAGCGGTCGCCATGCTGACAATCTGTGGAACTCGAGACGTCGCCGCACTGCCCATATGGGTGTTCGCCTTGTTGCAGGCAAACCACTTTTTCACTCAAGGTACAAGACGTGACTGTAACATCATGCACGGTCAAGCGAACAGCAGCCTTTCTGGCGCTAGTTGCGTGTGGCCCGATCAGTACCGAGCAGCAAAACCGTGGATCAATAAACTGAGGCATCGATAGGCCTCATCCTCCAGAAGTTGCATTCGGACGCGAGGCATATTTCCTCAAACAAACGTCACTCAAATTCGATTTATGAATCAGTAACCCAGTGCATTTTCTTTCTTGCATACAGATTGTAGATGACTTTACTCCTATATACGTTATGGGTAGCACTATTATGCTAATCATTAGCGCATCCAACCATGTAGTGCATTTCAGGCTAATTTGAGGTTTGTTGGATGCCACCTTCAAGGTGTCCCAGTTTCAATTGCCAGTACTGTATATCAGGCATCACACAAGTTCCCAGAATCAGATTTCACTCTGCAACGGAGTGTGCGCTGATATGAAACTTCCTGGCAGATTAAAACTCTGTGCCGAACGGAGGCTCGAACTCGGGACCTTTGCCTTTCGCGGGCAAGTGCTCTACCATCTTAGCTACCCAAGCACGACTCGCGCCCCGGCCTCACAGCTATACTTCTGCCAGTACCTCGTCTCCTCCTACCTTCCAAACTTTACAGAAGCTCTCCTGCGAACCTTGCAGCCAGCCGAGGTTGCCAAGCGGTTCTAGGCGCTACAGTCTGGAAGCGCGCGACCGCTATGGTCGCAGGTTCGAATCCTGCCTCGGGCATGGATGTATGTGATGTCTTTAGGTTAGTTAATTTAAGTAGTTCTAAGTTCTAGGGGACTGATGACCTTAGAAGTTAAGTCCCATAGTGCTCAGAGCTATTTTTTGAACCTTGCAGAACTAGTGCTCCTGAAAGAAAGGATATTGCGGAGACATGGCTTAGCCACAGCCTGGGGGATGATTCCAGAATGAGATTTCACTCTGCAGCGGAGTGTGTGTGCTGTGAGGACGGGGCGTGAGTTGTGCTTAGGTAGTTCAGATGGTAGAGCACTTGCCCGCAAAAGGCAAAGGTCCCGAGTTCGAGTCTCGGACCGGCACACAGTTTTAATCTGCCAGGAAGTTTCATCACACAAGTTAATTCTGTGTGCAGCTATTAATCGACTTCAGGATGAAAGGAAACGGGGCACAACATCTACTGTCGAACAAAAAGTGGTTCAAATGGCTCTGAGCACTATGGGACTTAACATCTGAGGTCATCAGTCCCCTAGAACTTAGAACTACTTAAACCTAACTAACCTAGGGACATCACACACATCCACGCCCGAGGCAGGATTCGAACCTGCGACCGTAACGGTCGCGCGGTTTCAGACTGAAGCGCCTAGAACCGCTCGGCTGCACCGGCCGGCTACTGTCGAGCAGGCTAGAGAAATGAAATGAGCGTGGCCTATTTAACGAACCGTCACGGTGTTCCTCGTGATTGAGGGAGAATCGAAAGTTTAACCACCAACTCTCTCGCACGCTATAGCAGAGTTTTTGGTACCCCGCCACCGCAATAGACAGTCACTGGTCCAGTCAAAATCTCAGAGAAACTGGTTGGGCATAGCCCTCTATGACATACAGAGAGATCAATATAACATTCAGTTGCACAGATGTGGTGGCCCGAGAAAGCATGGATGTGAGCAAACTTCGACTGTGCGCTTAGTACTGGGGATGCTCGGGGGCTCCTTCGGGCCAGACTGTGAGGGCGGGGGTTACTTTCGAGCTAGCTGGTGAGCCGTTGAGGAGAAAAGAGGAGAGTCAGACGGCAGGAAGTCGTCTGGTCGCTCTGAAAGGTGGATCATCAGAGGGCGACTCGACAGTGTCCGCTGCCATGACACGGCGAGCAATAACTCCTTTCTCATGCCTCTTGTTGGCCACCTACGGACGCTTAAGACTGATTTATTCAGCAGAACACCGTAAAGCGTACCCTGAGAGCAACTCATACCGGAATGAAAGACAGGCTAGCTTGGCACGTAGGCCTGTGGGCTCACATTGGTAGCTTGGGCGAAGGCACAAGGAAAAAAAAATTCAGAATAAATCTTTGTTATGAACTCTAAGATATTCCCAAACTCGTTACGCGTCCTACACAATAAATTGCCTTCTTTCCCACTGATACAAGTTACGTAATAACGTAAGTCGCTTTCGTCTGCAGATCATTGCTGTTTGTACTGCTGTTTAAGGTATTCACGTTACGTGTGATTCCTTCGGACATGTGTATTGAAATACCGTGCTGTACTGAAATTCATCGGATTCGGCAACTGATCGCCAACGGATCATGTACTGTATAAGCAGCAGAAAGCTATGTGTTATCTTCATTTTTGGGGGCAGTCAATTGGAACGAGACAGATGGGGAAAAGTAAGTAAACTGTTTGTCATTTCGAAAGTAATCGCCATAACAGTTAATACATTAATCCCCTTGTGAGACAAGACAGTCAGTGCCTTCAAGAAAAATATTTTCGGTTGCTGATGGAGCCATCATTGTACACAGGCGTGCGCCTCTTCGTCCGTAACAAAGAGACCGCCAAATGGACATACCACTCAAACCCATTCTTAAATAGTTAAGTTTCTTCACTCAGAATGCCAAAAGTGAAAGATTTACCGTGCCTAATCGTGACATCAGAAAAGCTACTTCGTCCTACAACAATGTAATCAATTACACTGAAGAGCCAAAGAAACTGGTACACCTGCCTAATATCGAGTAGGGCCCCCGCGAGCATGCAAAAGTGGTGCAACACGATGTAGCATGGAGTCGACTAATGTCTGAAGTAATGCCGGAGCGAAATGACATCATGAATCCTGCAGGACTGTCCATAAATCTGTAAGAGTACAAGGGTATGGAGTTCTCTTCTGAACTGCACATTGCAAGGCATCCCAGATAAGCTCAATAATGTACATGTATGGGTAGTCTGATGGCCAGCGGAAGCGTTTAAACTCACAAGCGGTTTCCTGGAACCACTCTGAAGCAATTCTGGACGTGTGGGGTGTCACATGGAATTGCTCAAGTCAGTCGGAATGCAAAATGGACATGAATGGATGCAGGTGATCAGACAGGATGCTCACGTAAGTGTCACCTGTCAGAATCGTATGTAGACGTGTCAGGGGTCCCATATCACTCCAGCTGCACGTGCCCCACACCATTACAGAGCCTCCACCAGCTTGAACAGACCCCTGCTGACATTCAGGGTTCATGGATTCATGAGGCTACCTCCAACACGTCCATCCGCTCGATACAATTTGAATCGAGACTCGTCCAACAAGGCAACATGTTTCCAGTCGTCAACAGTCCAGTGTCAGTACTGATGGGCCCAGGCGAGGCGTAAGGTTTTGCGTCGTGCCTTCAGCTCCGAAAGCCCATAACGATGACGTTTCGTTGAGTGGTTCGCACGCTGACACTTGTTGACGGCCCAGCATTGAAATTGCAGAAATTGGCGGAAGGGTTGCACTTCCGTTGCGTTGAACGATTCTCTTTAGTTGTCGTTGGCCTCGCTGTTGTAGGATCTTTTTCGGACCGCAGCGATGTCGGAGATTTGATGCTTTAACGGATTCCTTATATTCACGGTATATTCTTATATTCACGGTATACTCGTGAAATGGTCATAGGGAAAATCCCCATTTCAACGCTACCTCGGAGATGCTGTGTCCCATCGTTCGTGCGCCTGCTGTAACATCACGTTCAAACTCACTTAAATCTTGATAACCTGCCCTTGTAGCAGCAGTAACCGATGTAACAACTGCGCCAGACAGACACTTGTTGTCTTTTGTAGGCGTTGCCGGCCGCAGCGTCCTATTCTGCCTGTTTACATAACTCTGTATTTAAATACACAAGTCTACACCAGTTTCTTCGGCGCTTCAGCGTACATTTGCAATGCTTTGATTAAACCGGTACCATGTAGTGATCTCATAAAAAGATTTCCAGCAACCTGAAATCGCATGCGGGGCAAAACCGAGGAAAGAATAAGAAAAAAATAACGAGTAACTGGAGTCACAATACTATGCGAGTTCAAAGCGAATTATAGCGGCAAGCGAATGTTGGGCCTCCGCAAATCAAAGATCATCCCTTGAGACGTCCGATACGTACGGCAAGACTAAAAGGCTATTGAAGACAGTACATCATCGATAACCAGCATGTCTATATGTGTGTCTCTTTGAATAAGGCAGGATATCATGTTCAAGTGTAGGTGAAAAGCTTAAGCATTTCAGGGTATATTACGTGAGTCTCTTTTTTATCGTAAAAGAAAATATTAGTTGATGACCTAAAATTAAATCATAAAAGAAAATTTTGTCACTGTAGGGAGGAAGTTACCAGCTCCTTACCGTCGGTAGGAAAGCTCTTGCGTTTACATGAAATCCGACATGGCCTGAATAAAGAAAGCAATTTTATAAAACAATGTCTGTTGGCTCTTTATTTCAGCATCATGTGCGATTATTGCACTCCTGGAAGCTCGACAAAATGAATAAGATTACAAAAATGATGACCTCTAGTGCGAAGGTGTCCCATTGTGTTCACGTCTATCTGTAAGAGCCACACGCTGGTAATGAGATTTGCTGGCCCCAGCGCTAGACTGGTGGTGGTGGTTGTGCCGAGGAGTATCAGTTTCCCACCCAGCATCGCGAGTCGGTCCTGATCCGTCGTAAGCCGGCCCTCGCACTCGCCACAAAGGGCAGCGCGCGACTTTTCGGCCGGAATCGGCTTTCAGTCGCAGCCACAAAGGAATAATGGCCGCCCTCGGCGACAAGTAACGGCCGCCGCGCCGCTCGCTTCATGAAGCTACCTGAGCGCTCCACGCACTGTATCAGTGCGCCGAGCCACACGGCCAAATCCGCTGGGGACATAGTTGGCCATTTCCAGGCTGCGACTGTGTGCCTACTGGTCACTGACGTTCCAAACTTCGTTTCAATTTACTTTCCCATTACGAGGGTTACTCGTAAATTTACATTCGATTGACCATTCAAAAAAAAAAAAAAAAAAAACGAAGAAGATTAAATAAGTAAAAAATGTTATTACAAACCATCTAGATTAGACTACATTAGTTTTTCGTTCCATAGATCCGTGCTGAGGAGATCCTCGTGGATGTCGGACATGTCAATTTTTTTTAAAGCTGAAATAACAATACTAATAGTATGAATATATACAATACATCATTTGTTTCTATTAAAAAATTCGTCAACAGAGTAGAAGGAGTTGGACACTAGTAAGTCTTTCAGGCTCCTTTTAAACTGATCTTTATTTGTAACTAAATTTTTTATGTTTGCTGGCAAATAATTGAAGATGAGTGTTTCTGAGTAGTGGACCCCTTTTTTAACTAAAGTAGGTGCTTGTAAGTCCTTGTGCAGATCATTTTTGTTCCTGGTATTGTATGTATGAACTGAGCTGTTTCTTGGAAAAAGAGATATATTATTTAGAACAAATTTCATTAAGGAGTAAATATACTGAGAGGCAGTAGTTAGTATACCCAGTTCTTTGAAGAGGTTTCTACAGGACGACCGTGAATTTACTCCACAAATAATACGTATTACACGCTTTTGGACTCTGAAAACTTTTGTTTGACTTGAAGAGTTACCCCAAAATATTACACCATATGACATTATGGAATGAAAGTAGGCAAAGTATGTAAGCTTTTTCATTTTTATGTCGCCTATGTCTGCTAATACTCGAATTACAAATATAGATTTGTTAAGGCATTTCTGCAGTTATGTGGTGTGCTCCTCCCAACTGAACTTATTATCAAGTTGTAATCCCAGGAATTTAAGACTGTCAACCTCTTCTATCTGCTCTTCTTCATACTTTATACATATGCTGGGTGGGAACCTCTTACAGGTTCTGAATTGCATATAGCGAGTCTTTTCGAAGTTTGATGTCAATGAATTGGCTTTAAATCATTTACTAATATCCTTAAAAATATCATTAGCGGATCTTTCTAGAAACTACAGTCTACATACTATTTATTGCAATACTTGTGTCATCTGCAAACAAAACGAACTCTGCTTCTGGCAGTGTAACTGATGAGAGATCATTAATGTACACAAGAACAAGCAATGGCCCTTAGATGGATCCTTGTGGGACACCACATGTAATTTCTTCCCATTCTGATGATGACTGATGACTTAATTCACTAGTCCCTTGCACTGACACCCTTTGTTTCCTGTTAGCGAGGTATGACTTGAACTATTTTGCAGCACTGGCCGTGACACCATAAAATTCTAATTTATTTAAAAGGATGTTGTGGTTCACACAATCGAATGCCTTTAACAAATCACAGAAAATACCTGCTGCTTGTGACTTGTTATTTAACGAATTAAGTACATTTTCACTGTAGGTGTACTTTGATGTTGACATTACTTCTGCACATAATCTCTAGCCTAACTCAAAGATACGTCGTGCAGTGCTACCTGCTACTTCGGCCAGTTGTTGACAGATTCCTTCAGTTCACTGTCTGCCAATATTTTTCCTTTCCGGCAGATAAAAGTGAAAGAAATATTTAAACTTCGATAAAAATATGCAAGACATGAACAACTGTTTGCCTTGGGAAAGTCATGCTACAAATGCGATGGCACGATGTGGTTAATAAAATGACACACGTCGACATATAATCAACTTTCTACTGTACCAAACGACAATCATTCAAATAACTATGCCGTCGCGCGTCGTGATCTTTCGGTGTCATGCCCTGATGACTACTGATAAGGGAAACTCCCCACCGCATCCCCCTCATATTTAGTGGTTGGTAGGACGTCCCAGTAGATTGCCCGTAAAAAACTGAACACAAAAAAAACGAGCGTTTGGGGCCATTGGCCGGTAGGCCCCTTGCGGGGCAGGTCGGGCCGCCTTGGTGCAGGTCTTATAACAATCGACGTCACATGAGGCGACCTGCGCGCCGGATGGGAGTGAAATGATGATGGAGACAACGAAACACCCAGTCCCTGAGCGGAGAAAATCCCCATCCCAGCCGAGAATCGAGCCCGGGCCTCTTAGGACGGCAGTCCTTCACGCTGACCATTCAGCTATCAGGGCAGACAACTGAACTCAGATCATGCATGAAAACAGGAATAATGTGCACGGAACTGTGGAAAAATAAGCAAAATACAAACAGTGAACGGTCCAAGCTCATAATGAGCAACCTCGAACGAGTTGGAGGAACAAAGCGTCGTGATTGTGTGGTCGCAAACCGAGAAATCCGTCTTCAAATCTCCCTCGTTCCCCACTTTCTTTTATTTTTCACAGATCTATGAACTGCCCTTCTGGTCACTGACGTGTCTGTTCTCCTTCTGTAGTCTTGGCATTGTCATGTTGTACAATGATGATAGAATATGAGCCATGTGCTAAGAATATATTACCGTCGCAAGTAAATGTGATGAATAATTAGAGCAGGCGAAATCCCACAAAAACCTCTCACAGAAATGAAAACAAAAAATAAACGGCTGTGCAGTATGTTACAATAAAGGAATACAAGGTCAAAATTTCCAAAAAGGGAACCCCAGATTCATAGCATGTGGTACTTGCGAAGATCAAACGCGAGATACATACAGACGTCCAGAGGTCCCTTCCTTACACCTCGCTGTTGTAAACGTACGTTGAGCCACGACACAGATACAGCTCATAATTTTGGGAGGAAAAAAGGGGCACGAGGGACCGCGCGGGATTAGCCGAGCGGTCCTGACACGGATGAACATCGTTTCGAATGCGGGTCGGCAAAGGCCGTTTGGTATTTGGTGCGTCAGATATTGGCTTTTCTCACACGCAATACTCCCGACAGGATAACTACCCGATCACTTCTTTTCCCCGATGAGATGTATATCCTAAGAGCAAAAACGAACTCCGTGACGAGGATCAGCGGCCACGCTGTTCACTTCCTGTTCGGTAATGGCGGAAAGACAGCACCCGATTTTTGGTATCACCTCAATGAACGACATTGTGCGATCGTCAAGAACCCTAAATACAGGCAATATTTTTCTAATTTTCTTTGGAGCGCATTCCATAATCCGCCTCGCAGCTGGATTATCGATGACATGAGAAGATAACCATGGCACCTCTTCCCTGTTCCTTTTTTTTTATGAGATTGAACAAACAACGGAAACAACACAGCAACGAGACGACAGTCATCGAAAAATTCGCAGCGGGCTAAAGTATGGAGCATTCTTTGTCGTAACGGGACGACTTCCTATTATTCTGTTTATGTAGCCGAAGAGGAACGGCTTTCCTTTCATCCACTTGTATAAAAATAAAATAAAATAAAAATGAAAAAGCAGAAAAACAAAAAAACAATAAAAAAGTGGTCAGCGCGACGGAATGTAAAAAAAAAAACTGTCTAAGGCGCTGCAGTCATAGACTGTGGGGCTGGTCCCGGCGGAGGTTCGTGTCATCCCTCGGGCATGGGTGTGTGTGTTTGTCGTTAGGATAATTTAGGTTAAGTAGTGTGTAAGATTAGGGACTGATGACTTTAGCAGTTAAGTCCCATAAGATTTCACACACATTTGAACAATTTTTGAAGAGGCACGAGGGTGATTCGAGCATGGCTCTCTTCCTTCATAGTTCAACACCGTGACCACAAAACCGCGATACCGTGGCTTTTCAAATTTGCCAGATGTTGCACACCTTGAACCTGGACCGTTCACTATTTCTATTTTGTTTCTTTTTTCACAGCTCAGCACATCTTCCTGTTTTCATGCCTGGTCTGTGTTCAGTTTTTGAAGGGCTGTTTACTGGGCCCTCTTACCACTAAATCTGAGAGGGGAGCGATGAGGAGTTTCGCTTGTGAGCATCATAATTGTTTGAAGGGCCGTTGGCCATAGAAGTAGTGTATTGGCTTCAACGTAAAAAGTGATAATGCATATTAATTCCGACTTAGTACAATAGGCCTGCATGTTCGACTTGTGGAGAATACAACGCTTAAACGAAGCGAAGCGGTAAGCTATCGGTTGTTCTGCCTTCAAACAGTGCGTGCACGCTTTCCTGATACATCTGCCCGAAACATGTGAGATTATTAAATAAAATTAATATGGTAATGACAAAGGCTTCTGCAGTATTACGGACACGATTAATTATGGATAAAATAACTATTATTCAATAAATCAGATGTAACGCAGAGTTAGCAATACCTACCTCCTAAGACATAGAGATCTGAAACATAAGTGAGTAGCAAGAAGAGGGGGTCTCAGCTCCCTAATACATCGTTTGTTTTTCACACAAAAAGAATGCAGTACAGAGGTTGCATATTGTCCCTTACGCATATTGTCTGCGACTTAGAATTAACATCTGTTCTATCATTGATAGTACACGTACGCTTTGTGATTAACAGTTTCTTACAGGTGATGGTTTCTTCGTAAAAGTAATAAAAAATAAAATATCTTTATATGATAACGCTTCACAATGAAGTACTGAGTAGCCAGCCAGGCCTTCAACTTGATGAAGAGGTGGACGTCACTTGGTGCCAAGTCCGGACGTTAGGGAGGATGCTGATAAATCTCTCTTCGAAAACTTCTGGGTGTTTCCCATATTGGCAATACGAGGCCACGCTTTGTCGTGAAGCAGAATGATTCTTTCGACCATCATCACATGCCCTTGTTTTTGGAATGTGCTTTACAGTTTCGCAAGAGTCTCGCAATAAACCTGTAATATCACAGTATACTCACTCGTCACTCTCATGAAATTTGTTCCAAAAATTTCTTTGCGCTCCCAGATAAACTATAATCATCGTTCTGCGGTTTGACAGCTTCTGCTTCCACTTTTTGGCCTAATTGTGAGAATGAGAGTGATTACACAATTTATAGTGTACTTTAGGTTCAGAGTTCATTTACTGCAACTAAGAAAGGTCTACAGAGGGTTCCGAAATTATGAATTGACATCTGACATTTCGTATGCACAATTTCGTCAACGTGTTGCACAAGTTCATCAATCATATCTGAATGTCTTCCTCAATCACTTTTAAGATGCACATTTACACTGACAGCTATGAATTTTCTGCACAACTCCATTACATCATCATGGCTCATAGCCCAGTAAAATAAACACTACATAATAGGATAAGTGAAATCGTCTTAAATGGTTAATAATGCTATTTTATGCTTGTAACATGCTTTATTTCCTCATGAATTTTAGTATTTAAAGAAAAACGGAAATGAATTTCAAATAATTCGAAAGCCCGCTAAAACTCTCCATTTACGGCCTGTGATGCCTGTGACGGCTCTGGCTAACATGCTGCTTCTGCTGTCGTAAAACTTGTCCACAGTGATAACTCGCTTTGCAGTTTACGTTTCTAAAATGGATTACAAATGGTGTGGAGTACCACATTGCACAATACGTCTATAAAAACTCATGAAAAAATTGAGGGTTCCGAAGGGTGAGAAGAAGCGTAAAATGCGGTTGCATCTAGTTCGTAGAGACCCAAATGAGATAGTGGTCAGTATGTTTGTTTATTTCAGTGAGGACAGTTTCGTTGTAAGTAACCACTCAATATGAAAGCACTGTCGCTGGTAGCGTAATAGGTAGCCTTCGGGATTTCTAATACAATGTTCGCAAGATTGAACCTCATTTGGAGCAAGGAGTTATGACATTCGTCTTAAATGGAGTGTCATACTAACTTGCTTTTTTATTCCAGTCTATGATCACAAATGAATTCTTTAGACAATGACCGGTTTCAGTCTGTAATGACCACCCTCAGATCTTTTTTACACCATGTCCTAAAGTGATACAGCCATAATGGCATCGTCAAAACATATAAATATAATCAGCATAGAATCATCACATAGATGATGTGATTATATTTATATGTTCTGACAATGCCATTATGGCTGTATCACTTTAGGACATGGTGTAAAAAAGATCTGAGGATGGTCATTACAGACTGAAACCGGTCATCGTCTAAAGAATTCATTTGTGATCATAGACTGGAATAAAAAAGCATTTTACAGTATTGGATCACTGTTTGTACACGCGATTATGTCGCAGTTAGTGAGTCATACTAATTGTTTTTGACTATGAGCTGTATTGTTTCTAATTATTTTACACACAGTTAGCTCTGCTATTGGAGATTTTATTCAGTCTGTAAATCACGTGTTAGGAAGCTGCTAGTTTGTGGTTTTGTGGGTGGTTTCATGTGGCAGGTATCATTGTGTCTGTTGATGTTGGCTTTCTTTAAATGTAGTATCGAAGGAGTGCATTTGTTTTTGTGTTTCTTTTGCTGTGGTGGATCGTATATTTCATCAATGCTCTTTATGTCTGCACGAAGTTGATTTACTTCCACTAATGGTTTATCTACCATACAGATTACATCAGCCATAAACCAGTATGAGAAATACATATTGTACCCTTTCTTTGTGATTATTATATCTAAGATTGCATTTTCTGTGCGCCTGAAGAAAATGTTTGCCATTGTTCGTAATATTGTGTTCCCATCGGAATGACATCTCTTTGTGAGTACAGTAATATTGCTTTCCAAACTGGAAGTAATTTTGACATGTGATTACTTTAAGGGTTCTGGTTATTTGTCTAATATTATCTGAGGGTATTTCGTTGTATGTCAGTAGGTTCTCTTCAATTAGTGTGCCTAAGTTGGTATTGAGGTGTACACATTCCCTGTCAAAAGAGATAAGCTATTTGTTTGTGGAATGTTTAGGTTCTTTTTATTTGTGTTATAAGTTCCTTGATGTTTCTCGCTGCTCTGTAGTCCTTCATAATGTTGTATTACGACTTTTTTATGTGTTTTGCAATATAATATGATGCACTCATGAAAGTTGTGGCAGATCTCATAAGAACAGGCATTTGGTTTGTGAATTTTGGTTTGGCTTCGGAGTGTTGGTGCTTTTCGATTCTTTTGTATGATGGTTCTGTTTGTGAATATATGCTCGGTGTTCTTGAGGTTGCTTTTTCATGTGTGTATGTCTAGAAAGGTGCCACTGGATCGGATTTCAATTTTGTAATGTTGTTTGAGGAGATGAAGTCTTTGTTTTTTCTGTGTAATGTGCTCTACTGATCAGTACTGTTTTGCTGTTTTTATTGACTCATGGTGTTATGATGTTACTGGGATGTACTTTTTCTTTTAACTTTTTGCGTGTTTTTGTCTATTTGAGGTTTCCTGTTTGCTCTATACTGTACATGATTATGTTGTTTACCTCATTGTGCATCAGTCCACGTGTTAGCCCTACCTTTACGTTGCTACTGTTATGTTTTCCTTCCTCTGTCAGGATGATTTTGTTTCTACAATTAAATTTTGTATCTCGTGGTTATCTTGGTACTTCAGTTGTATTTCTTTCAGTTTCAGTTTTGTATCTGTGGGATTTATTAGTTTCAGGTGAAATGCGTGGTGATGTGTGTGTTGTATTTTTGCTGTGCTTGTCTGCAGGTTGTCGTTATTAGTGAGTGTTTTAATTTTGGGAATATATTTGTTCTGTGTATATTTCAATGTTCTTGCTCTTATGTGTTCAGTTTTCTGTATGATTCTAATCATAATTTTTGGGTTTTTAATAAATGCTAATAACTCTAGAAGTCCGCATAAATTTCTTGGTTAAAGCTATTTGATTTCGTTTTTCAACCAAGGATTTTCTCAAAATATTTCCTTCTTTGTGCTTTCTATTGCCTTTATATTAATATATTTGGAATTAAATTATTTATTTTCTATGTCTGATTGAATCTCATGCGCTGGATGGTCTTGCGTGGTGTGATATGAATATTCTTGAAACTATTGTAAAACTTGTCAGGAAATGCCTGAAATGACTGTAATATCGTTCTTTTTGGCAGCAGACATTTGCTGTGAGTTTATTTGGGTAAAGGTTATACAGGACCCCCGACGCAGATGCTATAGCTGCTGAAAAGTTCAAGGAAAGCCTCAGTTTCCTTTCGAACAGATACCCTACTTATTCAGTTATACACAGCCGCAAAAAATTAGTACACCTGGAAAGACGACTTCGATTTTGACCTGATGAGAGCAGATGTCACTTGGGGGTAATGGTTTCAACTTCGACTGCCAACAGATAGCGTAGTGGCATAGCTACCGTATCTGCCCTTTAATAGGGAATGTTCACACCCAGAACATTTAGTGTGGTGCAAAGGTGTGAAGCAAGCAAGCTACCCCACCATGGAGATGTACCCATCCTTCTTACAGCCCAATGCCACGGGGTATTATCCGAGCGGTCTAGGGCGCTACAGTCCTGGACTATGCGGCTGGTCCCGGTGGAGGTTCAAGTCCTCCCTCGGGCATGGGTGTGTGTGTTTGTCCTTAGGATAATTTAGGTTAAGTAGTTTGTAATCTTAGGAACTGATGACCTTAACAGTTAAGTCCCATAAGATTTCACACACACACACACTACAGCCCACTGAGCGTGATAGGAGGGGTCAAATTATGGCCTTTCGAGGGGCGGGATGATCCTCCTAGAGATTTCCTTCATAAGTCGAACGTTTTGCCGACGTTGTGCAACGATGGTTCTGTCAGTGATCACGTGAACATTCACACACCCGCAGGCAAGGTTCTGGACGTCCATGCCGCACAGACCCAGCCAGGATTGTCGTATTTTAAGGGCAAGTGTGGCAGATCGTACAGCCACCACAGCACAGATATGAGGGCTTGGGAGCCCGGATGTGTCAACACAAAATGTTGTGAATCGGTTAGCAGCAGTGGAATTGCGGGCACGCACACCTCTATCCGCTCTTCCACTCACGTCACAGCATCGACGTGCACGTCTCGACTGGTGCCGTCAGAGGATCATTTGGAAGATGGAATGGCGCTCAGTGGTCTTCAGCGATGAAAGCAGATCCTGCCTGCATGCAAGTGATCGTCGTTTGCGCAGATATGGTGACCTCTGTCTCGTAGAGTGCATTCGTGCAAGACACATTGGCTCCTCCCAGGCATTATGGTATGTGGTGCGATAAGCTACAACTCTAGTTCAACTTTGGTGTCCAGAGAGGACGCTGACCAGCGCTCGATACGTCCAGAATGTTTTTAGACCCGTTCTTTTCCCGTTCTTCCAATGGGAAGGTGATGTTTTGTTATAACAGGGTAATGCTCGCCAACAGACTGCCCGTAAAACAACGTGCTCTGCTGGACGTGCAGTAACTTTCTCGGCCAGCATCATCTCCGGATTTGCCTCCAACCGAGCATCTGGGGTATGATGGTAGGAGAAGTGGCTCGTGCGACTCGCCAACCAACAACTCTTACAGAATTACGTGAACAGGTCGATCAGGCGTGGCGTAACTTATCTCAGGACTAGATACGCAATCTGTACGATCGACTGGATGCCAGAGTCAGTGCCTGCATCCGTGAAGGCCCACACCACGAACTAATTTGAGTGCTTCAGCATGGGTGCTTGTGCTATGGCTCTCTAAATGTAATCCTTTCATGCACCTCAGATGCACCGTTGCTACAATAAATCTTGAGTGAATTGCAAACCTCTA
The DNA here is from genome assembly GCF_021461385.2 of Schistocerca piceifrons. Classification (NCBI taxonomy): domain Eukaryota; kingdom Metazoa; phylum Arthropoda; class Insecta; order Orthoptera; family Acrididae; genus Schistocerca; species Schistocerca piceifrons. The sequence goes on from NC_060141.1 coordinate 194,838,330, forward strand.
AAAGCGTGTACTAATTTTTTTTCCGGTAGCGTGTGTAGACTTGAAGAAGAAAGATGTAGAATCTTAACAATGTCTGTTTTACCTAAAAAGCTTTACGATTTTCCACATAAAGAATTCGGAGGCGTTACTTTTCAACACGCCCTTGCATTTCAAGACGGTCTTGAATAATTTCTTTTGTGATAGAGGCACAGATTGTTACGTGCTAGCTATGGTTCCTTTACGTTTCGAGGAAGTAGGAGGAGATGTAATCATTCTCCAACGCAATAATTTTCAAGTACGCAGCTTATATACGGTGATTCAGTGGTGATGGTACAGACTTTTAGGGATGGTGGAGAAGGACAAATTCATTAATTTGAGGTAAGGGACCCTGGTTCTGTTGTTGTTGATAGTGCATTGTAGCCAATCCCAAGGATCACTTACGTGCAAGGGTTGTGATAGTAACTAATCCAATGCATATGGCGTGCTTTCCACTGACATGCTTCCGTCTGGAACCGCGCGACCGTTACGGTCGCAGGTTCGAATCCTGCCTCGGGCATGGATGTGTGTGATGTCCTTAGGTTAGTTAGGTTTAAGTAGTTCTAAGTTCTAGGGGACTGATGACGTCAGATGTTAAGTCCCATAGTGCTCAGAGCCATTTGAACCATTCCACTGACATGAGCGATCCTGGAGCACTATGTCCGTACTGTAGAAGATTGCAGACTGTGTTTACAAGCTGAAGTACTAACGTCGATCACCCCTAACAAAATGGAGTTGTATCCGGTGAAGGAAATTGCAAACATGATTTTTCGTGTATAGCCAAGCATATGGAAGCAGCAGAGAAAAATGTTAAAATGTGTGTGAAATCTTATGGGACTTAGCTGCTAAGGTCATCAGTCCCTAAGCTTACTCACTACTTAACCTAAATTGTCCTAAGGACAAACACACTCACCAATGCCCGAGGGAGGACTCGAACCTCCGCCGGGACCAGCCGCACAGCCCATGGCTGCTGCGCTCTAGACCGCTCGGCTAATCCCGCGCGGTAAGCAGCAGAGGATCGATAAGGTTGTACAGGACCAAATATCGGTGTAGAAGACATCCGCCTCACACCATGTTTCCAAGACTGTTACAACGATTAAGCCAAACGGGCCAGGTGGTACCACAATACAACGGCAAAGGTCGACGAAGTACACGGATTCCCAACTTGGATGATGCAGTGTTTGCTCGAGTGGATGAGGCGCCTGCAATCAGCAGTCGATCAGCTGTACGTGAAATGTTTCGCAGAGTACTGTGTGGCGGGAAATGGAGCTATAACCTTACCATCCACAGGAAGTGCATGCTTCGACTTCTGCTTTGGATCTCGTGTCGTGTTCAGCCAATGGATGTGGCGCCTTACAGTCGATCCTCTGTTTCCTGCGTATGTACTTTTCGCGCATGAAGCATGTTTCAGCTCAAACGGAATGCTAAATCGTCATGTTTGGGCCAATGAGAAGCTCCATGCAGCAGCCGTGAAGAACCATCAACACAGATTATCAGTCAGTGTATGGGTAAGCACAGTCAGTGTTTACGTACTTAGCCCGTATGGTCTTCCTCCCCGCCTAAACGCACCAGTGAACAAAGTGACATACTGCCTAGGCTCCTATTCGTCAGCGGATATGGTTCCAATGTGACGGACTGAGGGTTCGTGAAGATCTCAATCAGATACTCCCTAAGAAGTAGATATGAACCGGAAATCCTATTTTCGTGGCCAGCACGTTTACTTGATCTCATCCCAACTGATTTCTCCTTGTGGCTCCATTTGAAAAGTCTTGGGTAAGAAACACCTGTCGAGACTGAAGAGGATCTCTTGGCACGATTTTCGCTGCTGTAACTCTGTTCCAAAGACACCAAGGATATTAGAATGGTTACGAAAAATTTCGTCCTACGATACTATGCCTGCATTGGCTCTGGAAGACGCCATTTTGAGCAAATGCAACAACTTGTGAAGCTTGTGCAGGTATACGAAATTCATTATTATCAGATATCAAGTTACATGGGCTGTTACTAGTCCATCAACATTGGAAATTTTCTGACGTTGTTGGGGAGTATTCTGTTGGAATTCTGATCGTCACGATCAGGGTTAGGAAGATGGGGCACTTAGTTTGAGCTCTGCGCAAGGCTGAGGCGTAACTTCAATAGATTTTAGCTTACACCTTTAGGCTCGGACGTATCAGGATCAGGGTTCATTACCTCAGATTGATACATTTACACTTCTCCATCATTTCTCAAAGTTTATGACACCATCACGGAATCGTCCTGTATATATTATTCAGTACTGAAGAAGCGCAATATCTGATGGAATCATTATCGAGCGAGGTTTCCAGATTGTAGCACTGTGAGACAATGGTTTCACACGTGAAGTGCTCCCGTTTAATACCTGGGGAAAGTTGTCATCTTCTTATGAATCCTCTACCCAGCAGTCTGATTAAGCATGTTGTTGTTGTTGTGGTCTTCAGTCCTGAGACTGGTTTGATGCAGCTCTCCATGCTACTCTATCCTGTGCAAGCTTCTTCATCTCCCAGAACCTACTGCAACCTACATCCTTCTGAATCTGCTTAGTGTATTGATCTCTTGGTCTCCCTCTACGATTTTTACCCTCCACGCTGCCCCCAATGCTAAATTTGTGATCCCTTGATGCCTCAAAACATGTCCTACCAACCGATCCCTTCTTCTAGTCAAGTTGTGCCACAAACTTCTCTTCTCCCCAATCCTATTCAATACCTCCTCATTAGTTACGTGATACACCCACTTTATCTTCAGCATTCTTCTGTAGCACCACATTTCTAAAGCTTCTATTCTCTTCTTGTCCAAACTAGTTATCGTCCATGTTTCACTTCCATACATGGCTACACTCCATACAAATACTTTCAGAAACGACTTCCTGACACTTAAATCTATACTCGATGTTAACAAATTTCTCTTCTTCAGAAACGATTTCCTTGCCATTGCCAGTCTACATTTTATATCCTCTCTACTTCGACCATCATCAGTTATTTTACTCCCTAAATAGCAAAACTCCTTTACTACTTTAAGTGTCTCATTTCCTAATCTAATCCCCTCAGCATCACCCGATTTAATTTGACTACATTCCATGATCCTCGTTTTGCTTTTGTTGATGTTCATCTTATATCCTCCTTTCAAGACACTGTCCATTCCGTTCAACTGCTCTTCCAAGTCCTTTGCTGTCTCTGACAGAATTACAATGTCATCGGTGAACCTCAAACTTTTTACTTCTTCTCCATGAATTTTAATACCTACTCCGAATTTTTCTTTTGTTTCCTCTACTGCTTGCTCAATATACAGATTGAATAACATCGGGGAGAGGCTACAACCCTGTCTCACTCCTTTCCCAACCACTGCTTCCCTTTCATGCCCCTCGACTCTTATAACTGCCATCTGGTTTCTGTACAAATTGCAAATAGCCTTTCGCTCCCTGTATTTTACCCCTGCCACCTTCAGAATTTGAAAGAGAGTATTCCAGTTAACGTTGTCAAAAGCTTTCTCTAAGTCTACAAATGCTAGAAACGTAGGTTTGCCTTTTCTTAATCTTTCTTCTAAGATAAGTCGTACGGTCAGTATTGCCTCACGTGTTCCAACATTTCTACGGAATCCAAACTGATCTTCCCCGAGGTCCGCTTCTACCAGTTTTTCCATTCGTCTGTAAAGAATTCGCGTTAGTATTTTGCAGCTGTGACTTATTAAACTGATAGTTCGGTAATTTTCACATCTGTCAACACCTGCTTTCTTTGGGATTGGAATTATTATATTCTTCTTGAAGTCTGTGGGTATTTCGCCTGTCTCATACATCCTGCTCACCAGATGGTAGAGTTTTGTCATGACTGGCTCTCCCAAGGCCATCAGTAGTTCTAATGGAATGTTGTCTACTCCCGGGGCCTTGTTTCGACTCAGGTCTTTCAGTGCTCTGTCAAACTCTTCACGCAGTATCTTATCTCCCATTTCATCTTCATCTACATCCTCTTCCATTTCCATGATAAGCGTAAGATACTAATAAACAATAGGAAAGAGGAGGCGCGTTTCAAGTGTCCATTTATCCATATTGATTTTAGGTTTCTCACGGTTGCACTAAACCACATTGGGTGATTGTTGGGATGGTTCCTTCAAAAAAGGAGATTTCGCTTGCTTTCTGTCTTGAATGACGTGGAAGTCAACAGAATGTTGAACTGTAGCATCACTTCATCTTCGTGAATTGAATATTGCGTCTGCAATTCCACGATTATTGGATATGAAATATATTATTTCCACTGCTACTCAGTTTTAATCGTTTCTCGCTGCATAGCCGGTTTGGGAGTGTCCAATCCCATTCGCAAATGAACACAAACACACCCACTGGTCTCGTGGGTGTTTGTCTGTGTATGGGTTTTGATTATGTAGTTTGATATTCTGAGGTTGATTACGCCATGAGAAATGACTTATAGTAGCTCTGGATAGAAAAAGAAAATTTACGTCCAAAAATTTAACAGTTTAATCTAATCTGAGCCCAAAGATTACGTCATAAGTGTGTTCGTAATATACAGACACACTGAAAATGATAATTTTGTGTTCAGTGCTGTGACACTTCGTTATAGATAATCGCTCTTCGGTCCCAAGTAATATTGTTCACAAGGTCATTCATGCATTATAAGAATATCCTGGAAACAGATTTAAGTCGCAGTTTCCAATGTTGTGCCGATATCTGAAAAAATTCCAGGCACTTACGTGTGATTTGCAGAGTATCCACGTAGACGTATAAGAAACAAATTCATCCTTCCCATTGATTTCGTGGGAAGAATAACATGTAATAACATTAAAAGCTGATTAAAATGTATTTCAACATTTAATACAGAAATAACTTCTCTCATTCATTTCTTTTCAAACCTTAACTTTATTTAGCCAACACTTCGAGTCGAAAGTCATGTGCAAAAGGAGCCACGGGTGTTTATATTCATGTCAAGGGAGCAGCGAACCCAAAATATCTGAAGCCCCATATCATTGTTTCTGTCGCTATTACTTATTCTACTTCATCCTGCGCTTGCAGATGGGCTTAGCAGTCAGTATTTTCAGCGAGTACACTCATAACGACCACGAGCGTTGTCTTCGTCCGATACACACACCAGATGGTAGCACACACCGGCTGTCTAGCTCAGGCGAGGCGCGTATTTCATGTACCAGACGGCGGGATTTAGTCCGGACTACCTGTTGTGCGCCGATAAGAAACGGGCTTCCATCCAGATTGCTCCCCCCCAGCCGCGCTCCACATGATAAGGCTTAACTGCCGCGGACCCTGGTTGCTGAGGGCAGACGCCGATAGATAAACACAGGAGTAATTATAAAAACGAATAACTGGCACTCGCGTGCCATTTAAAGTGAGCGAAATTAAAATTTTAATTGGATCGCGACAGAAAACGATGCCAATAAACAACACGAATTATAAATCACTATAATCAGTATTTCGAAATTATTTAATTCCAAAGAGTGCAGATAGCTTAGTGGGCGCATATGCACAAATTGGACAACGCTGGAGACTTGCATTGCTGGACGTGCCATTACATTACGGAAAAATGCCGGCTCTCATTTAAATGACGGATACTGTCGCCTAAAGCTGCCACTGAATTTATTCGCGGTTTTCTGGTTTTGCACGCGTCCACATGAAGCGACGGTAATTCCAGTACGTAGCTCATACTTGCTCAGTTGTGTTTCGTGACATGTGTTCTATGCTGTATGTGGTTCTCGTTATTGTATTGTGAGGTGTATGTTTTCTTTGAACATGGGATTGCAGAGAAAATTAACTGGTACATGTAATAACGCAATGGAACCAAGGTGAAATCGAGAAACACATTCAAGTCCTCATAGATCCTTGTAACTTGAGTGTGCATAGTTTCTTGATTTTCGAAATCGTGTCAAATTACTACGATACCGACACCTGCTAATCAAAATATGTTCATATGAGGCACGAAAGATGCTAACAACTGGACTGGCAAGGGAAACGCTAGTACTCATCATTACAGACGTCGTCAAAATTTGTAGTGCCGGCCGCGGTGGCCGTGCGGTTCTAGGCGCTCCAGTCCGGAGCCGCGCTGCTGCTACGGTCTCAGGTTCGAATCGTGCCTCGGGCATGGGTGTGTGTGATGTCCTTAGGTTAGTTAGGTTTAAGTAGTTCCAAGTTCTAGGGGACTGATGACCACAGCAGTTGAGTCCCATAGTGCTCAGAGCCATTTGAACCAAAATTTGTAGTGCATGCAGGTCTTGGCGGGAAGTGTGCAAAACGGTAATCCGAGGTTTTTGTGATGAAGTCCCTATGCGGAAACTTTTCAATTTTTACGTTACTCACACCAGAAATAACCAAAGTAATGGTCAATATATTTTATTTATTGATACTTACATGTAAGACATGAAAAGAACAGGTAAAAGAAAATCTGGGAATGCAAATACATTTTCATATTCCTTCAGTTTAATATTGACCTTCGGGTAGCCCTCGGTAGCTTATGCTATCCTCCAGTGTCTTTTTATCGTCAGGTAAAAAATTTGAGCAAAAACCTTCAAATATGGCTTTATCTCATCGAGAGAGAAAAAGAAATCACATCCCAAGCAGACTTCGTCAAAATAAGTTAATTATATCGTCGACAATATTTGGAGAAATGATGCTTTAGCTTGGTTTACAGCAATTATACGAAGAGAGATAACCTTTCATGAATGTAAAGCAAGTCTTTTATTTTATAGAAACTTTAAAATAATCATGCAATTATAAAAATGCGGCTTTCATAGCGTCTGTAAAATGCCGAGAAAATTACTGGTTCCCCTGTTTTTACTATGGATATCTATCCAGCATGTGTATATCGTCAACTATAAAATAATAAAGGTATCTAATTTTAAATACGAAGTTTTCGTGTACGCCTTACAATACCTTTCTGGAAATTTATTTGAAATCCCTGAGGACCATGTTCACAAAACAAATATAAAAGTTACGAAAAAGAGGTATATACGTATTCGTGCAGTTCTAAATGAAAAGAATCTGTGGCAGCACAAGGATATTATGAAGACTTACTATTTGTCTGCTTATTCTTGCGCACAACGCTGTGAGATTTCTCTACACTCGATATCTACAGAAAACGAGGTTTGCCAAATATGCACATCTACTGCTTCTGGTAGACATTTATTACTAGTTTTTGACAAAGTATCTCACTACTTTCCGGTCAGGGGTCACAGTTACATATCCCATGATAGGGCATTTGATACCATTAGAAAGTAATTGAGAGATCTTAAAACGATGACCTTACCATCACACTATCAGGAGGTTTCGAGCTACTATAGCACCTGTGTGGTTCTAAGCAAGGACTCATATGTTTAGGATTTCAAGACCACTGCTAATAGATTAATACAAAAGAAGCTACCATTCAAAATCGCTGAAACCAGAGTTCTTATTCTGTAAAGTCGAAACAACATACGAGTACTTTCCCTCCGATCATTGCTGAAGTGAAGAAAATTAATAAAGTTTCAAGGACATTGATCAGTCAGCTGTAATAAAATCTAGAAACCATGTGAGTATAATAGAACTGACAATGTAGAGAAACTAAAGGGAATTTTTATTATATCATCACAAGAAGTCCGAGAGTTCTATGGGAAGTCTCCAGAGTGTTGCGATGAAAATGACAATGAAAATGATGAAGTACACTACCGCAAAGAATTTTATTAAACTGTTATTTGATCAGTAGGATAAAATACACTCCTGGAAATTGAAATAAGAACACCGTGAATTCATTGTCCCAGGAAGGGGAAACTTTATTGACACATTCCTGGGGTCAGATACATCACATGATCACACTGGCAGAACCACAGGCACATAGACACAGGCAACAGAGCATGCACAATGTCGGCACTAGTACAGTGTATATCCACCTTTCGCAGCAATGCAGGCTGCTATTCTCCCATGGAGACGATCGTAGAGATGCTGGATGTAGTCCTGTGGAACGGCTTGCCATGCCATTTCCACCTGGCGCCTCAGTTGGACCAGCGTTCGTGCTGGACGTGCAGACCGCGTGAGACGACGCTTCATCCAGTCCTAAACATGCTCAATGGGGGACAGATCCGGAGATCTTGCTGGCCAGGGTAGTTGACTTACACCTTCTAGAGCACGTTGGGTGGCACGGGATACATGCGGACGTGCATTGTCCTGTTGGAACAGCAAGTTCCCTTGCCGGTCTAGGAATGGTAGAACGATGGGTTCGATGACGGTTTGGATGTACCGTGCACTATTCAATGTCCCTCGATGATCACCAGTGGTGTACGGCCAGTGTAGGGGATCGCTCCCCACACCATGATGCCGGGTGTTGGCCCCGTGTGCCTCGGTTGTATGCAGTCCTGATTGTGGCGCTCACCTGCACGGCGCCAAACACGCATACGACCATCATTGGCACCAAGGCAGAAGCGACTCTCATCGCTGAAGACGACACGTCTCCATTCGTCCCTCCATTCACGCCTGTCGCGACACCACTGGAGGCGGGCTGCACGATGTTGGGGCGTGAGCGGAAGACAGCCTAACGGTGTGCGGGACCGTAGCCCAGCTTCATGGAGACGGTTGCGAATGGTCCTCGCCGATACCCCAGGAGCAACAGTGTCCCTAATTTGCTGGGAAGTGGCGGTGCGGTCCCCTACGGCACTGCGTAGGATCCTACGGTCTTGGCGTGCATCCGTGCGTCGCTGCGGTCCGGTCCCAGGTCGACGGGCACGTGCACCTTCCGCCGACCACTGGCGACAACATCGATGTACTGTGGAGACCTCACGCCCCACGTGTTGAGCAATTCGGCGGTACGTCCACCCGGCATCCCGCATGCCCACTATACGCCCTCGCTCAAAGTCCGTCAACTGCACATACGGTTCACGTCCACGCTGTCGCGGCATGCTACCAGTGTTAAAGACTGCGATGGAGCTCCGTATGCCACGGCAAACTGGCTGACACTGACGGCGGCGGTGCACAAATGCTGCGCAGCTAGCGCCATTCGACGGCCAACACCGCGGTTCCTGGTGTGTCCGCTGTGCCGTGCGTGTGATCATTGCTTGTACAGCCCTCTCGCAGTGTCCGGAGCAAGTATGGTGGGTCTGACACACCGGTGTCAATGTGTTCTTTTTTCCATTTCCAGGAGTGTATATTAGAACATTACTGCTATAAAATAATTAATCTGTAGACCTCCAGTTTTGGAAAAAATTCACGATTTTACATATTTTTTATTTGCAAACGAAAGTTGATAGAAATGTTTCTCCGCTGTTCTGATATGTATCTAAAGTTTATTAGTAAAATATAGACTGATTTTGAAAGACATCACCAATTTATACCGTTCACTTAATTCAATAAAGTGTGTTTCCTGCAAAATTTCTTCTTGTAGATGTTGAGTTTTGTGAAAACAGTCGTCTGTTGTCTTTTGCTTTTCCTTTTCATGCCTGATACGGAAATATTAATAAATGCAATGTACTGAGTATTATTTAGGCTTATTTGTAGTATTGTAACGTAAATATTGAAAATAAAAAAGTTTCCTCTTAGGAACTCGACCTCACGATTCTTGCCAAAATTGCTATTTTTCTGAAGTCCGTTTCTGACCGTTTGGAGAGCCCACTTCTTTCATTTTTATTTCCGGTCAATCCTTGCGTATTCCATAATTTTGGATAAAATCGGTGCTGGCGAATAGGCGTGATCCACTTGTGAGTACTTCTTAACAGGTAGAACGCAATATTTTGAATGCGAGGTAGGGGGGGAGGGGGCAGAGGGAGCGGGGAAGGGGCACCCAAAGCATGTGGTTATGCATCTATAACTCCACATTCATTCGCGATCTATATTTCATGTTGACGACTGCCAATGTTGTAAAGCCTACCACACTTAAGTAGGATGTTGCAAAAGGTATCAAAATTCGTAGGGCCCTGTTACCTACTTGCGGATACTAAACAATCTTAAAATTGATTGTTACTGAATAAAAAACGTTGGATTATTCGTTTAAGGTCCGCTAGGCGTCGCCACTAGGGCACACGTTGTTTCTTACTGAGGAAGCAAATAAACCAAATTATTATTTTTATGAAGAGAACGCGACGCCCCTGGGAGCCGCGACGCACAGTTTAAAAAGCCATGGGTTATGATATAATATTATGAAGTACCTCGGTTTTACTTCAGAGCAACACTGCTTAATGTAGGAAGGCAGGAGAAGGTAGAAGAGGGCTATGCCGCAAGTAGAGAGGTGAGGGCGTGTTATTAGTCGTGCTTGGGTAAGTTAGTCGGTAGAAGCGTTGCCTAAGGTTCTAGGTTTGAGTTCCGGTCTTGCCCAGATTTTAATCTTGGCTATTTAATATACTGTAAGTAGTAAGCCTTTATAGTCGAGATGATTCTCTTACATTTTAGAGGTACTTTCTTGTTCCACAATAGGCCATCAGCTATGAGATATAACTTACTACCGGCTTGAAATCTGTGAGTCATATCTGTAGAACGAGTATCCGACAACACTGCTGAGGTATCTGAAATGACAGGTCATATGTAGCTGCTTCTCCTCCATTTCAACATATCCTATTGGTTGCACATATCTTTTCATGAACAGAGCTTCGCTTTTTTCCTGCTCAAGATGAGATCGTATACTTAAGCAGCTTCTGCGCAGGTGTTTATTTTATCTTGAATGTCTTCTTTGTCACCCGACAGACATACATGATCGGTAAACAACATGTTTTTATTTTTTCACTTCCGATGGCTTAGTGAACTCTTATTTCGATCTCCTTCATTACAGTAACGAAAAAAGGAGTAGACAGAGCTTCACCTTGCCTTAACCCAGATTTCACGTCAAAGGTTTCAGTCATTCATATTGGGTGTTTTCACTTTACTGTGAGGTTCTTCATACAAATACTGTATTTGACATGTCATTCTGTATTGCAGTTTTCTTCACTGTTTCCCACACATCTTCCCCATGCCTTTTGCCATTTCTCCAGTTACATCATTAACACGACCAATTTTCCAATTTCGATGTATTTCCAGGCATATTCTGCATGCTATGTCTGTCGCATTATCTGAGACGAACGGAATTGGTACAGCAACGTCTTCTTGTGTATGCGGTATATAATTTACATTTAATAACTCATCAAAATATACTTTTTAGTTTGTTTAATATTATCGTGATCCTTGATCAGACTTCCACTATCGTCTGTTAGGTATAAGGGGCCACCAAAAAGTTTTCCGTTCGAAGGCCGTACAGTCCAGTATCGGTATGCTAGTGAGGCAAAATTGCCGTGAGCATTGAAGCAACCACCCGACAGACGCACCAGATTTAATAAAACACTATGTCCTGCTGCCTGAAGAATTCCGTAACTGCCTGTTGCAAATCCTCTTCCGATAGAAGTCTTCAGCAATTCAAGGCATTTTAAAAGGGACCAAGGCGTGATAATCGCTTGGGGAGAGGTAAGGTTTATAGGGCGCGTGCTCGAATGTCTCTCACCTGCGTTTGTGTAACTTCTGATCCCTTCCAGCTCGACTGCATTCTGTGTCGAATCGCGACCAACATGGAACTTGGCGCACCATTCCACAAACGTGGTTTTCGACAGACTTTCTGTCCCATAAACATTCTTCATTTCCCAATGAAATGTGTACCGGTGTTTGTACGTCGACAGCTAAGAAACGAATAACAGCACGTTGGCCATATTTGGAAGCATTTTGTGATAACTTCGCCACAGCTCACGTTTTTCGCATTTACCACACGCACGTTAGAAAGATGCTATTGCTACATTAGTCCCTACCCTGTCAGTGCTTGTATACCCGCATCGGAGTTGGACTACGTTGCATAAAAGCTGCAGCAACAACTTCAAAAGAAAACTTTTTGATCGCCCATTATGCTTGGAATGTTTTCTTATCTCTTTTCATATTTGTCATCATCCCATGTTGTTGCTCCTTTGACGGCTAACATGAAAAAGACTTGCACGTGTCCAGTCGAAATACCTTGGAGTGAAGCTTACGTCGACCGGCTGCAATTCAGAAACATCTTCGAAAATTTAATTCGACGGGAAAATTTTAAATCTCACGATTCATGTTGTTACTCTTGTGGACTTTAGTCCGACGTCTGGTTTGATGCAGCTCTCCATGCTACTCTATCCTGTGCAAGCCTCTTCTTCTCCCAATAGCTACTTCAACCTACATTCTTCTGAATCTGCTTATTACATTCATCTAGTGTTCTACCTCTACGACTTTGACCACCCAAATTTTCCTCCAGTACTAAATTGGTAGTCCCTTGATGTCTCAGAATGAATGCTACCAACCTATCCCTTCTTTTAGTCGAGTTCTGCCACAAATTTCTTGTCTCCCCAATTCTATGCAATACCTCCTCATTAGCTACGTGATCTACCCATCTAATCTTCAGCATTCTTCTGTAGTACCACAATTCAAAAGCTTCCAATCACTTCTTGTCTAAACTGTTCATCGTCCCTGTTTCAGTTCTACACATGTCTAAACTCCATATAAATACCTTCAGAAGGTTCTTCCTAACACTTATGTCTATATTCGATGTCACCAAATTTCTCTTCTTCAGAAACGCTTTTCTTGCCATTTCTAGTCTACATTTTATATTCTCTCTACGTTGCTCGTCATCAGCTATTTTTCTGCCTCAATAATAAAACTCATCTACTGCATTAAATGTCTCGTTTCCTAATTTAATTCCCTCAACAGCACCTCATTTAATTCGACTACATTCCAGTATCCTTTTCTTGCTTTTGTTCACGTTCATCTTATGTCCTCCTTTCAAGTCACTGTCCATTACATTGAACTGTTGATCACTTTAACATCCAACAATATACTTTGCAGTTGTTCCTCAGTCAAAATATAGTTAATAAGAGATCCACTGTTTCCGTCCCATCCATGCCTTGCGATCTTAGTTTTTTATTTATTTATTTATTTTTGTTTTGTTTTTGTTTTTGATACCACGAGTTCACTACTACCGGGTTGTGCCTCATATAGAAGTAACGGTGTCTGTTGAAGTAACGGTGTCTGTTACCTTCTGGGTTTCGTGGACCCCATTGATGTCACCTCAGAACGAACTTATGCCCGACTCTTGTAATCCCCACTTGAACATTCTTAACACTTTGTGGCACTTAAGCCACACCGATGGCCATGATTTATTCTATCGTGGCTCTGTAAATTCGATTTATTATATTGTCTCTAACTGCTTACACTGCTGTGCTTGTGCGACCTGATGGTAATGAGAAGTTGTCCAATCCGCACATAACAGGTGGCCATGCCATATGGACAGGGAGTGTGGGGAAGCTACGAGAGTACAGAGCGCCGACAGATAACAAGGAATCCCGTGTTAGATTTGGCGCTAAGCTGAATAACTTCTGGTGTGATAAAAATAGTTCTGTGCATTGAGTTTTATGTGTGGCAAAGCTTATGTTGAACAGTGAACGTCAGGGGAGAAATTTGATTTAGAGCTATGAATGATGTCAAGCACCATGGAGTACTTTCTTATGAACAGTGACCATCAATATTCCTGTGAACAGTAAATGTAAATGCTATTTTGAAAAGTGGGGTAATGGTCAAATGTCGAATCTTTGATGGACTGAGGTACTGTGTTGCAGGAACATTATATAAAATGACATATTAGTGCTATTGCCAGCGTCAGTATTTTTGGAAAATTAATACTTATTGCATACTAAGTGTGGATGTCAACTAGGACATTATTGATGTGGTGATGACATATACAGGGTGTCTCAGGAGGAATGTTCATTGTTCAGGGGGATGAATGGGCGAGGGCAGATGACCAGCGTTCAGTGACCCTCTGCTTCGAACGAAGCGAAATTGCTACCATCCTCAACCCATCCTACGGCGAGGGCGGATTCACCGCGTCGGGTACACTGCAAAGTGTCTTGGCATCAAAGCCTATGGGCGAAACAAGTGAGACATGAAGTGTCCCATATGACACACTAGACTCTCAACCACATCTGTAACCCTAGGCAGCAGCCTGATGACCGCTGTCCATGGCCAAAAGCATCTTCAGCTGTTCCCCATCTGTGGCAGGCTCTCATGCGTCCGCACACAGCATGCATATATCCTATCCATCCCCGTACGATTAAAATGAGAAGTAACTTATAAAAGCGCACAAAGAATCTCAGATATGCAACTTGTTACCCTCCTGACGTGTCACCTTATGGAGGCTGTTGCCTTACTGAACGGTGTAGCTGTCCGTTCAAAACAAATGAGAACTGCGCTACAGAATGCGCGAGTCTACACTTTATAGTTGTTAAAACCTCTTAACCCCAAAAAGGTACGGAATTTAAATACTAAACTATGGAAAAACATAGAAAAGTTTAAGCATATTACTGGTAGACTAGAAGTCAGTACTCTTGATCATTCATTTAAACTACACACTGCAGCAATTTAATACTCCTTGACGTCGCATGCGTCAACTTATAGGGCTTGGGGAACACAGAATTTAACAAAAGCGAATGTACTGCTGGGACGTGGTCTCATACCAACTGAAGACAAAGCACAATGACTGTTTCACGCATTACACGCGAATTTGATAGTAAATAAATCGCGAGTCTCACCTAAATCTTTCATGATTACTAAACCGAATGTAAACACATTGGTTCCTAAGTATTCATCTGTTATCTAGCCTTACACAGTCAATCTGAACTTAAAACAGATCATGTTCTGAAATACAGACATACTCACAACTCGATGGAGCAGCAAGGATGACTTAAAAAGCAGCTCCCGGACAGCCATGAGAGACAGGTCCTCTTTTTTTCTCTTAAGTGGAGGGAAATGATGCCGTTACATACACCTTTCAAATAGAGTGGACGGAAAGAGTGAGAAAACATTAGAGTTAGCAGCATAGTTTGTAACTGGATATGTTTGGAATGGATCCATGAAGGTTGGTATTACTATGCTCTGAGAAAAAGGAACTTTTCTGGCCTTCACTGGTACATTTGAAAACGCTCACCTACACATTTACGCCACACAGAAACAGCTGTATTCAAGTTTTGCAAAAGACAATAAGAGACTGCTGATCTTAAAAGAAATAAAACAAGCATTTCATCGTAATACTTTCCCAAGTACCGACAAATGCTCGATAAGAGAGCCAAAACGAAGATTCTCGAGACTTTAGTAAAGCATTAAAATGAAGAAATATAAATGGGAGCAAAAAGACGTACCCCTTACAAGTTAGAAGGTTGAGGCAATGACGGTCGGTTTACAGGGCGGGGCAGTGATGGTCGGTTTACAAGGTGAGGCAATAACTGCCAGTTTGCAGGGATGGGCAATAACGACCATCTTACAGGGTAACGGCCATTACCGCTGGGAAATGATTGTTAAAGCACAGGCTGTCTACCTTTATCCCATATACTGTTGGCTGAGGCAATGATGGTCAGTCTACAGGGTTGGGCAATGACTGTCAATGTACAGGTGGTCTACCTTTACCTGGGTACTATTGGATGGGACAATGACGGTCAGTTTACAGGATGAGGCAATAATCGCCAGTGTACCTTTGACCCAAATACTATTGGATGAGACAATGATAGTCAGTTTACAGTTTGGGGCAACGGTGGTCAATTTACAGGGTGATTTCCACTACCTAGAATGCTGCTGTGGGTCATGGCAAATGTTGATCAATTTACAGAGTATCTTTATCGTGACTGGTATTGTGGCAATGATGCCCTGTTGACATGTGGTGACTACCATGACCCTGAACACAATCGGGGTAATGATGGTGAACTGAGGTGGTGACTATAATTACCCCGAATACTTGGTTATATTCAACAGTCAAGCAAAATAATCTGCTGAAAGCTACTGGATCTCAACTGGTAATTTAACACCAGAAGCTCATAGTGTGTTTGTGCTGTAGCCTGACAGTGGGTGTCGGCTACTGGGTCTTAAAAGTGTATTCTAACTCCAGAAGCAGACAGTGTTTGTGTCATAACCTGAAAGTGGGTGTCAGCTATTGATTCTCAAATACTATCCCAAGCATCAATCAAATTTGCAAAAAAATTCCCCATACATCACCATTTTTTTACGAAATTGTAACAAGTAGCCGCAAACATCACCACTGTTACATGAAATTATGACAAATCACCGTATAAACCACCATTGTTACATAAAATTGTAACAAATTGCTCCATTCATCACCGACTAAGTAAGATAAGCTTTCTGGCAAGTTAAAGCTTGTTCCAACAAGAAAAACTGATTAATCAATAAATTGAAACTTATCGATTTCAGCAAGTCGAGATGTAACACCATAGCTCTAATGCTGTACGGATTTATTTTTGCTTTGGTTTAATGTTATAACATTGAGCTTCTGTAAATGTGTTTGGATCAATAACACAAAATTGTATACTCCTTTCTTTGTTAAAACTTTGATGTCATGGTTTGATTCTATGCAATGTAATATATCTGTCATTTAAATTCTTTGTCCCATTTGGAGGGAACAAAACTTACTATACATAATTGTAATTTCTGTGTGAATAATTTTTTGTAGAAATGTCAATATGTGCAGATGTTCTGTTTTATTTAATGTATTTGGTTGCTGTTATGTAAATTGCTGATCCTCACTTAGGGTTATTAGTTATTTAATATGCAAAAGGTGTTGTAGTTCCCCTTGGGAACGGAGCTGTGTAGCGCGCGCAAATTGTGGTTGGCCTAGGTAGAAAAGGTGGAACATGAGTCAGTCGGGGACGAGCTACCAAACTGTGCACTGCCATGTAAAAATTGCATATTGTGCTGGGTCCGAGAGATGCTTTTTCTGCTACTTTCCAATGCCTCGGATGGATGGATAAATAGCTGGAACGATTCTGGAATTGGTATCCATCATCGCCACCAAGAAGGGACAGAGTACAGCAATTCTGCCTGCAAATACACCTACCAACATGCAGTTGCCACCACATTGCGCAATCATTGCATCGGAATGCTATAATGATGTACAATGAAGGATCAGCTTAATGGATGTGTTAGTGTGCTCAAATATAAGGTAATTTATAACTGAATGTATGTACCTACCTTAATTTCTCCTTAGCATAATACCTCTCAGGTTCCTCTCCGTTTGAACTAAAGTGATTTCCGAGTGTCCTTACTGAAAGAACATTAAAGCCCAGTGTTTTGCTAATTGATGCCTCTTGAACATAGTAAAAAGAAAGTTAAAGTTAATGTGGCAAGAGAGTGAGTTAAAGTAAATGATGCTTACTGAAAATAATTTTCCTATTAAAACTGCTTATTAAAGTGTTGTTGCCAACTTCAAAATTAAAAGTTCTTAAGACTGAGGCTTACAAAGTTTTGCTTAGTAAATGATCACATTGCTGCCTGTTGTAAATCGCAGAAGGTGAGTCAGTATCTTGCAAATTTGTCAACATTGTGTCTCACTGTAGTAAAAGTCGTGAATTGCATTGATGGAAGGTTATATACTCGTTAGCTAAGTGTTTGTCTCTCTTGTGTATTGGAAGTGCATGTTAACAGTATAACAGGATCCACAGTTTGTCTATTGTGCTAATGCTAGGTAACAAGTAACAGGAAGACCACTATTTATGAAAACCATAATTCCTTTATTCAAAAGATAGTGAGAAGCAACCTGTTAGTGGATTCCAATTAACTTTCATTTTAAATAGTAAAGTATTTAACTGAGAGAGACTTAACCTATGTCCAATTTATGATCCTGCAGTGAATGTTAAAAGTAATAATAACGTTATAAAGACCATTCAGTTTGAGTAAGCACTGAAAATAATAGTGTGTTTCGTTATTCGTTATATTTATGCAAATAGTTTGTGCTGCTCTAGCTGTTAGCTTCAATTTTACCGTAAACATATGTATGTGTCAGAGTTCATTGCACTCGCGTGTGGCCAAGTCTAGGTTGTGTTTGTCCGTTAAAGTTACTCATACCTGCTTTCATAAACAAGAACGTTAATCTTTCTCATGCCTAATTAGGCTGGCGACCGTTTTCCTTTTTCTTTAAACAGTGTAGATAGGCAAAAATATGGTTTGTTACTGTTCGAATATTTACGTAATTCTGACTTTCATTTTCCGATAAGCCACCTCCATTAGGTACAACACGGACAATATAACAAAATTCCTCTCAGAGGGTAACACTGTTCTGTTGCGTTGTACCATAATTGCTTTAATAAAATAGTTTTATTTCACAACCTGCTTCCAGTTTTAAGGTTATGGTACAGCAGTAGCAGACAGAAATGTTATAGAGACTTGTCTCAACAAGCAAAACAGGTTAATTTCTGATGTCATACACATATGTCAGTACCTCATCCAGGATGTCGCAAACCACACTCCTTTTTCTATGACATCGTCATGATGTCCCATGAGGTTGATTGATCTTGACCACATGATGACACAAACCAAGATGGCAGAATCCATTATGTCACAGCGGTATTCGTTTTAATGGCCAACAAATTACTGTGCTGGGATCAGCTGTTTCGTCCTCATGACTGGTGTAATGCCGTTGTAAAATTTCTGTAAGTTACTTTACACTTTTTTTATGAATATTTCACTCAATTTGGATACTTTTGAACGTGGTGTAAAATTCAGAGCATTCAGATGCTTTTGAATATACCGCTATTACACACAACTTAGGTAAGGTGGACCTGTTATCATAAATAGTATAAGTCTTTCAGACACTTTTGAACATAGCCATCCAGGTTTTTTTCTTCTTTACGGCCAGCAGCGTAATCTATGTCTGATCACGACATGATTGTTAGAGTAGATACACCAAATAGCTGCTTACAATAAGTAATCTTTATTTACGACAGTCTGTTTCGGCTTGATCGCCATTTCAAGTACCTGCAATTACAATTTTAGTGAGAACAGGTATGGATGCTAATGTCATTCATATTAAAGTAGCTGTCTTGTACTCAAGTCTAGATTGACGTGACGTCCACATTGCGTCGTTAGTGGACTGTTTTGAAACTTGCACTGCTTTATTAAGATCGTAAATGGTGTCAAGATGTTGAAATTAAATGTTAGTTACGACATGACAGCAGTTTTGACAGTTCCACTCTTACGACGCTATATGTTTACAAAGATTGTGCAGATGAACAGCGATATTGCGAGTATTTTATTAGCTAAAATTTTTTACTATTATCTTTGGTTGTTGCATATGTTACTTCCGATTTATCCATTTTCGTGTTCTAAAAGTTCAATAAAGTTTTTAAGGTAGTATTTGTGTCTACATTCTACATCTACATCTACATCCATACTCCGAAAGCCACCTGACGGTTTGTGGTGGAGGGTCGCTTGAGTACCTCTATCGGTTCTCCCTTCTATTCCAGTCTCGTATTATTCGTGGAAAGAAGGATTGTCGGTATGCCTCTTTGTGGGCTCTAATCTCTCTGATTTTATCCTCATGGTCTCCTCGCGAGACATACGTGGGAGGGAGCAATATACTGCTTGACTCCTCGGTGAAGGTATGTTCTCGAAACTTCAACAAAAGCCCGTACCGAGCTACTGAGCGTCTCTCTTGCAGAGTCTTCCACTGGAGTTTATCTATCATCTCCGTAACGCTTTCGCGATTACTAAATGATCCTGAAACAAAGCGCGCTGCTCTCCGTTGGATCTTCTCTATCTCTTCTATCAACCCTATCTGGTACTGGTCCCACACCGATGAGTAGTATTCAAGCAGTTGGCGAACAAGTGTACTGTAACCTACTTTCTTTGTTTTCGTATTGCATTTTCTTAGGATTCTTCCAATGAATCTCAATCTGGAATCAGCTTTACCGACGATTAATTTTATATGGTCATTGCATTTTAAATCACTCTTAATGCGTACTCCCAGATAATTTATGGAATTAACTGCTTCCAGTTGCTGACCTGCTATTTTGTAGCTAAATGATAAGGGATCTGTCTTTCTATGTATTCGCAGCACAACACACTTGTCTACATTGACACTCAATTGCCATTCTCTGCACAAAGCGTCAATTCGTTGCAGATCCTCTGCATTTCAGTACACTTTTCCATTGTTACAACCTCTCGATATACCACAGCATCATCCGCAAAAAGCCTCAGTGAACTTCCGATGTTATCCACAACGTCATTTATATATATTGTGAATAGCAACGGTCCTACGACACTCCCCTGCGGCACATCTGAAATCACTCTTACTTCGGAAGACTTCTCTCTATTGAGAATGACATGCTGCGTTCTGTTGTCTAGGAACTCTTCAATCCAATCACACAATTGGTCCGATAGTCCATATGCTCTTACTTTGTTGATTAAACGACTGTGGGGGACTGTATCGAACGCCTTGCGGAAGTCAAGAAACACGGCATCTACCTGTGAACCCGTGTCTATGGCCCTCTGGGTCTCGTGGACGAATAGCGCGAGCTGGGTTTCACACGACCGTCTTTTTCGGATCCCATGCTGATTCCTACAGAGTAGATTTCTAGTCTCCAGAAAAGTCATTACACTCGAACATAATACGTGTTCCAAAATTCTACAACTGATCGACGTTAGAGATTCATTCTGTATGTTCATTTAGTATTGTTTGTGGCTATTTTCTCATGTGCATGTGAATTTCTAATTCCTCAAGGATGTTCAATGCAAAACCTTTTGGTATTCTGTGCAGAATCTGTAGTGCATTTTAGCTCGTATCATCAGTGTGATTCTGAATTTTCAAATATAGAAAGAAGCTCGATTGATTACATTCGCTATCTCTAATGTGTTCTTTACAACTCACGTTAAAATTTCTTCCTGTATGGCCAATGTAAAAGCTATTACAGCTGCCACATGTGATTTTGTATATGCCTGGGTTATCATATTTCGATGGTCTAGTGGTGGCGGAACTTAATTTTATTGAAAGGCTGTTATTGGTTCGAAGGGCTAGTTGAATATTTGTGGCTTTAAAAAGTGCATTAATTCTGTCGGAGATTCTACTGAGGTAGACTGGTGGTACTTATCTTATTTTCTGTGTCGGTGATGTTTCCCAGAGTTCGGTATATCTCGCTATGTGTTGTGCCCTGCTTTCAACGTGAGATATGAAGGACACACTTGAGACAGCGAATGTAATCAGTAGAGCATTTTCCTGTATTTGAAAGCCGGCCACTGTGGCCGAGCGTTTCTAGGTGCTTCAGTCCGGAACTGCGCTGCAGCTACGGTCGCGTGTTCGAATCCTGCCTCGGGCAGGGATGTATGTGATGTCCTTAGGATAGTTAGGTTTAAATAGTTCTAAGTCTAGGGGACTGATGACCTCAGATGGTAAGTCCCATAATGCTTAGAGCCATTTGAACCATTTTACATTTGAAAAATCAAAATCACACTGATGATACGATCGAAAATGCGCTACAGATTCTGCACAGAATACCAAAATGTTTCGCAATGACCATCCTTGAGGAATTAGAAATGTACATGTACATTAGAAGATACCCACAAACACTATTAAACGAACATACAAAATGGCTCTGAGCACTATGCGACTTAACTTCTGAGGTCATCAGTCGCCTAGAACTTAGAACTAATTAAACCTAACTAACCTAAGGACATCACACACATCCATGCCCGAGGCAGGATTCGAACCTGCGACCGTAGCGGTCACGCGGTTCCAGACTGAAGCGCCTAGAGCCGCACGGCCACACCGGCCGGCAAACGAACATACAGAATGTAGACACAAGTACTACGGGAAGAAATATTTGGATGAGGGGAGGTTATTGACGCAACAAGACGTTGGCACCGAGATTGACCAGTAGAGTGGTAATATATGGAGCTACAGACCATCATAGTAAGGTGGCGTAACCCCATCGCATTGAATGTAGATTATGTTGGAAAATAGGGTATTGCTGCCAGATACCTGGGAATAACCATACGTAGCGAACATAAATGGGATGACCACACAAAACAAATAGCAGGAAAAGCAGGTGCCAGTATGAGAGCCATAGGAAGAATGTTACGGAAATGAGACTCATCCACAAAGTATGTGGCACGGAGGGCTCTTGTTCGACAGAGTCTTGAGTATTGCTCGTCAGTCTGAGACTCTTAACAGATGGGATTAATAGAAGAGATAGCGGAGAACTGACGAAGAGCGGTGCCATTCGATACGGGATCGTCTGGGCGACGCGAGAGCTTTACAGGAATTCCTAACAAACTCCAGTGCCAGATGCTACGAGGGACGCGTTGTGCTTCACAGAGAGATTTACTAGTACAATTCCGAAAGAGTACATGTCCGGAAGAGTCGGACGACATATTACTTTCCTCCTACATACGTCTCACGAATTAACCAAAACGAGAAAATTCGAGAAGTTAGAGCTAACGCAGGGGTTTACCGACAATCATTCTTTCCAAGCGCCAGGGGAATCAGTGGTACCAGAAGTTCCCTCCGACACGCCATGCAGATGGAGCACATTACAGGGCAGTTTATTTACGATTTTCTTGTAACCTACAGATGTTTCAAAAAATGGTTCAAATGGCCCCAAGCTCTATGGGACTTAACATCTGAAGTCTTCAGTCACCTAGAACTTAGAACTACTTAAACATAACTAACCTAAGGACATCACACACATCCATGCCCGAGGCAGGATTCGAACCTGCCGTAGCAGCCGCGTGGTTCCGGACTGAAGCGCCTAGAACCGCTCGGTCACAATGCCGGCTACAGATGTTTAATGAAGAGTATTGTTTCCTTCGAGAACAAAAAAATAGCTAATAAACAGCAGAATGCCTGACTTGCTGCGGGAAGACGACGTATATCTACTTAATAAAGCGAATTTTTAATCGCTGTATTCGAATCCAAACCATTTGATGAATACGGAAAATAGGAGACTGGTATAGAATGCAGTGTCTACATTATTTAATGCGGCAAATAAAAAACCACAACTGTAGCTGAAGAGAAGATCACACAGGCGTGATGTGAAGCGTCAAAAGCAGTAATACTTTCCAAACACAAAAGAAACCAACCTCGAAATAATTGTTACATACACTGTCCAGTCACTTTAATGTGACCACTCTTCTAAGGTCTGAATAACAACCTTCTGCAGCGCGGACCGTTGCTAGACATGCAGGAAGAGAGTCAGTGGAAGGTAGCGACAGGGATGTGGAGCCATGCCGACTCCAGTGTCGTGGCCAGCTCTAGGTTTCTCCGTTGAGTATCCTTGTCGCGAACAGCCCGATCGAGTTGGTCTCCCAGATTATCGATTGGTTTTGCATTCGGGGAGTTTGCTGGTCGGGGGAGTACGGTAAGTTCATCCTGGTGCTCGACGAGCTACGTACTATACTGGGAGCTGTTGACACGTTGCATTGTCCTGCTGGTAGTTGACACTGTGCCGAGAAAACATAAACTGCATGCTTAGGTGAACACGGTCGCTTAGGATAGATGCATACTTGTGTTGATGCCTTGTGCGTTCCAAAATGACGAAATCACCCAGGGAGTGTCACGAAAACGTTCCCCAAACCATTACGCTTCCTCTTCCTGACGATTGTTGCACGGTGTTTGCTTTCAGACTTTTCACGCCGTGATTCATGTGGAAATCCCACTAGTCGCTACGTAGTGGCATTGGCGTGGAAATTCCAGCTATCGTCGCTGACGAACAGATGAATGAAACAGGCGCCTGCTGCGGAGGCCCGTAGGCAACAAAGTTCAAAAAAATTGGTTCAAATGGCTGTGAGCACTATGGGACTCAACATCTGAGGTAATCAGTCCCCTAGAACTTAGAACTACTTAAATCTAACTAACCTAAGGACATCACACACATCCATGTCCGAGGCAGGATTTGAACCTGCGACCATAGCGGTCACGCGGTTCCAGACTGTAGCGCCTAGAACCGCTCGACCACCCCGACCGGCAATATGTAATGTCACTCAGACACTTGTATTCCTGCTACGCGTGTGAGGCAGACCTAAACCCTTCTTGTTGCAACATCCTAATAGGGTACAATTGTTAGCACATGAGCCACGTAAAGTAATACTAAGCATGGACAGCGGGCCCTACGGGGAAGGCCGGTAGCTGTGGCCACTCCACTCAGCGGTTGCGGAAACCATGAAAGTTCTCAGCGATTATCACAGATATGACACCACCAATTCATCCTTCATCGGTGCTTCGGGTGCCGTACGAAAGTGCACATTGGAGCATGAGGAAGAACGGAAGAGCGACAAACGAGTAGCACTCGCAGTGGAGCAGTATGACAACCAAAAAAGGGAAGTAGCCAGCTTTTTGTAGCAGCACTTAGATAAGGCTTTGCCATTAGAGACCCCTGCAGCTGTAGATCCACTCCTCAATCTGCTCTTGCCAAGCTCTTCTAGTGTTGCTTCAACTCGTAATACAAACAATGTTGTTCGCTCCGGTTGATCAGCTTATGAACTGACTGAAAATAACCATTATCGAGACACTGACATTGGCCCGTTCTGTATGTATGCGGAAGCACATACAGGAAACGTTGGTAGGTCGCATCCCATGGCAATTAAAAAGGTTGTGTTCAAATGGTTCAAATGGCTCTGAGCACTTTGGGACTTAACTTCTGAGGTCATCAGTCCCCTAGAATTTAGAACTACTTAAACCTAACTAACCTAAGGACATCACACATATCCATGACCGAGGCAGGATTCGGACCTGCGACCGCAGCGGTCGCGCGGTTCCAGAGTGAAGCGCCTAGAACCGCACAGCGAATTCACAGTGCAGGCAAGACACTATACAGACCTTATCTATAGGACGGAACAGAATCAAAATTCTACGTCATCTCCCAAAGCACCTAACTTACTGTTAGAGATCCTGGTATTTTCAGTTCACCAACAGGAGGCGTATATATCAGGTCACCACGTGACGCGCCAGGGTGTACTCAGGTAAGCTGACACCAGCTTAAATGAGGAAGAACTCTTACATGCGGTAGCTTGATCCTATACCGTCTTGAATGTTAGGTTCATGTCAAAATAGATGATGGAGGACGGAATTGCCACTACCACACCAGTTGGCACATGTGTGGGTCAGTTTGCTTCGCAAGCACTGCTAGACTTTGCTTCAATTTACGGGATGTGTTGCTCATTGGATACACATGTCCCTTCTGCGCGGCAATGTTTTAACTGTCTCATATTCAATCAGGCAAGCAGCCTGTGCCGCTCTGGTTTACAATGCGCCAAATGTAGTGGAAACCATGCTCGAGTAGACTGCCCCTCCACTTGGCCACGGAGTGTTCACTGCAAACAGGCGCATGAGGCAGTAAACCTGGAGTGTCCAGAGTACGCGCACCAGAGATACGTTACGGAAGTCGCTACTAGGCAAGGTGTCACTTTCGTGGTGCCAAGACGGCTATCTCACAGAGTCCGTATGCCGAAGCAGTCTCCTCCACCCCTGCGTGATCAACGCCCTTTCCCAGCTCTGCCGACTCATCCGCACAGATATTCAGTCACAAAGCAGCGACGCCAGGCCGCCCGCTCGGCGCCCACACCGCAGTGGACGTAACCACCACCCCTGCACCCGAACACCCTGCCACTGCGACCGATCCGCCTCGCCCCGTCACGGATTGAGCGGCCCCTCCCGCCGGAGGTTCCAGTCCTTCCTCGAACATGTGTGTGTGTGTGTGTGTGTGTGTGTGTGTGTGTGTGTGTATGTTGTTCTTAGCATAAGTTAAAGTAGAGTGTAAGTCTAGGAACCGATGACCTTAGCAGTTTGCTCCCTTAGGAAATCACACGCACACACACACACACACACACACACACACACACACACACACACACGCAACCGTCGCAACCTGTATCCACCGCCGCAACACTACATCATTTCTATGTCGCTGAACAACTCTTGTAACGGAAGTTCCACTCCGGAGATTGAAGCAGGCAGACCGTCCGTTTCGGGTTCTCTCACATTGCAATACAAACTTTTTAATCTTATCATACAGGTCATTTACGAAATCCAAACGGCACCACAAGGACTAGGCAGTTCCACAGCGATACGCCAGATGTTACTGAAAACTCTGACTCAGGAAAATAGCGATTTAAGTTCTACAGTGGAACGCCAGATTGGTCATTTCGAACGGAGAAACCCTGGAAAGAGAATTACTTTCACACAACACATACACATTGCAGCTATTTCAGAAACTTGGTTTAAACCACATTCATTCCTCTCCCTCCCAGATTTTCACATTTCTCGGGAAGACAGACACGATGGAAAAGGAGGAGTTGCATTGTTCGTTAGATCATCAGTTCTTGTTTCTGCCAAATACGTCGACTACCCACATACACACACACACACACACACACACACACACACACACATACATACATAAGAGGCTTTCAGGCTGTAGCGGTGCGCACTTGCTTCAAGGCCTTTGACCTCTCCTCTATACTGCCCTCCAAGAACAAAAATCGAAACTGATGAGTGGCATACATTGGTTAATCAGCTCGATCCCCATTTCCTGTTTTTTGGAGACTTCAGTGCGCACCATACGACCTGGGGATGAGAGATGAACGACAGATATGGAGCAGCTGTTTTGGACATCACAGTTGAATTTAGTTTATCTATTCTGAACAACTGTTGCCTAACTCCCATCCCGGCGCCTGGAAGACGCTCTTCTTTAATAGACATCGCCTTGGGTGCTTCGAATAGCTCCCAAGAATTTAAGTGGGGGGCCTGCCCCTACCCGCTTGGGTCATTTTTTCATTCGAATAACTAAGATAAATGAGAGTGATCCCGGTCCATACACGCCGACATCAAAAAGGAACATGCGCAAAGCAGACTGGGAGGCGTATAAAACGTATACCAAGAAAAACCTTCACGCTGGTTTATTGCAAGGGCCCACAGAGGAACGTTACAATCCGTTCATTTCCCTAATAAATAAGGCGGCCCTATTTTCCAAATGCCAACTCAAACCGATCCAAAGGCCGAAAGGTGTTTCAGTTACATGGTGGAATCAGGATCAAATGTTCAAATGTGTGAATTCTTCAAAAATGTTCAAATGTGTGTGAAATCCTATGGGACTTAACTGCTAAGGTCATCAGTCCCTAAGCTTACACACTACTAAACCTAAATTATCCTAAGAATAAATACACACACACACACACACACACACATGCCCGAGGGAGGACTCGAACCTCCGCCGGGGCCAGCCGCACAGTCCATGACTGCATGTGAATTCTTAAGGGACCGAACTGCTGAGGTCATCGGTTCCTAGACTTACACACTACTTACTAACTTATCCTAAGGACAAACACACACACACAACCATGCCCGAGGGAGGACTCGAACCTCCGGCGGGACAGGTCGCGCAGTGCGTGACATGGTGCCTCAAACCGAGCGGTCACTCCGCGCGGCGAATCAGGATCGCTCAAGACAAGTTGCTAAACGAAAGCTAACTGACAGTATCCAGGGGAATTTTCTCGAACACAAAAAGATGGCCGCCGCTGCAAAACTGTTTTTTTTACAAAGAAAAAAAAATCTTGGAAAAAGTTTTGTGAAACACTCACTAGAGCAGGCGCACCCCTCTGTGCTGTGGGCACCTATATGCACGAAGCGCACTAATGGAACTGGAAGGGAGGGTTATGTCTCTCGAGTTTCAATAGATAAATTCACTAGCTGAGAGTGTGAATTAGGCGTTGGTGGTGGTCAATACTGGCAAAAAACTCACAATGTGTGGTAAGTAATGCCGCTCTATCTAATTTCATTGTCTGTCTTGCCAGAATAAGCTAAAAAGATAGTTTGAAAAGACTGAGTTTCAATTCCCAACAGTTTTGCGTGAATAAATGAATGGATCCCAGAAGAGAGAACAAAAAACTAAGGACTTTTACCCACAATTATGTAATATGTGAATGAAAATTGTATTAAATAGAAGTCCAGATTGCATCAAGGAAAGGTTGTATATGCCAAAAATCGAATAGTAATCCCGCATATTTTCATTTTGTAACACGTAAGCTATCATGTTGCATAACTTTGGCAGCGTTTAAATTCACTTTAACCATCAGTAAAATCATGCAGCTATGTGTGACCTTACCCCTTGTTTTTCAGTACAGTCTTACCCCATAACCAACAGTATTATTCTAATGATTCTGTTAATGAAGTCGCAGTTAGTGATGTACCATTGCCGCGCGGGATTAGCCGAGCGGTCTGTTACGCTTCAGTCATGGACTGTGCGGCTGGTCCCGGCGGGAGTTCGAGTCCTCCGTCGGGCATGGGTGTGTGTGTTTGTCCTTAGGATAATTTAGGTTAAGTAGTGTGTTAGCTTAGGGACTGATGACCTTAGCAGTTAACGCCCATAAGATTTCACACACATTTGAACATTTTTGAACATTTTACGTTTGAAAACTTTGAAATTATTTCTTACAATCTCTTTTTCTCCGTTTCTCTTGTTTCATTAATGCACCTTCATCGATATAGTTGTCTAGACTTTCACAAAAGAAGGCACGTCGCCCAAATCATCACGACTTCTCCAGCCTACATCACCCATAGGTAGGTAGTGGAAAGTATTTTACCTTGGAACACTTTTTAAACTTTAGCCGCCAGCTAGCCCTGTAATAGAAGTTTAATATATTTTCTTATTTCATTTTTTAAATTACAGCATTCACTTTTTGTACACTGCAGTTTTTTTCCTGGCATTAAAAAAATTACTTTGAAAAATTAAATTTTTCCAAATGTGAAAAGATGTCCCAAGGTACAATACGATCATGTACCTAGGAACAAATATTCTACTGAAATTTAAAAACACTTAAATCATCGAGAAAATGTTGTCATTGTATTTAGCAGTCAATCTGTAACATTATTACTCTACAACCCACCAATAAACAGTAAGCAAAATCAAATTAAATAGATATATTGTCAGAAACCTATTGTAAGTTTGATAGGTTTTTTATCAGAATCTTCTGGAAACTAATACAAAGGTTTCAAGGAAACTAATTTGATTTGGAAATACCATACCATCCACATTATAAGACCTTCTTCCGTTCCATGGTACAAGATGGTGCACGACTGACGAAATATGACTTAACCGTCCACACATCATATATTTTCTTTTAATAATATATAGATTTTTTTCTCACCATAACATTGTGCAAGTAAAGAATTACAAATAGCTTTAATGTGTTACACAGCCCTTACATACGTATATAGAAATCAAAATATTTACAAGAGTTTCACGAAACGGAGCCTCGTATCTCAGAACAACAAAAACAAAATAAAATGCCGTAAACTGCGTATGGTAATTTCTGATGTCCATTCCTTAATGTGATTCTAAACCCGTTAGCAAAACTGAAACACCAAAAACCAAACAATGTGTTCCTATGTACACCATCCCCCAGGTACAACTCCCCCTACTCAGTTTTCCCTCGTTTACATTCTTTCAGAACTTAGTTACTGAATGACAGGCTGAATTAAAGTCTGTGTGTAATTGCGTTAGTCTTTTCGCGGTTGTGTCCGGGTTGATGTTCTGCCAGATAGCACAAGCTGACAGCAATAAAGCGTGCAGCCGTCGTATGGGGTGCTACAGCAGTAGGGTACTCATTTCCAGCATTGCGTATCTGACGGACCGATGTTGGTAGATTAGCTCCGCAAATTTATTAAGATTGCTGGCAGTCTGTCGGCCGTTCAGTACACATGTCTGGATATTTTGCACGTATCACCAACAGTATCTATCTGTTAGTGTGCGAATCTTATCTCTCTACTGGCAATTGACGTCAGAATATCTTCAAGCTGCGAATACAAGGAATTAAGGTTGAATAACAGCCCCCACTCTAAATTCGTCTGTTTGTTTAAACAATACCCCAATCTCTCTTACTTCCTACATGTAACACGTGAGCCTACTCCTACTTCTGAAAGTGTGAATCAGAAACCACAGCTTACAAACCAGAACACCCATCCCCCGTCTGATCCGTTCATATGTTATTATCGTAACAGCTCCCTGTCTCAGCCTTTTACCTCATAATAATTTGTAAACTTCCTCACCGCTATTAGTGATAATGCTCATCCGTTCTAAAACGCAGCCTTCTCACTCAGTCAAATCTAATTTGCTGCCTGCACCATATTTGATCCGAAAATTCCACCCACCTTCCCCTTGTAACCAAACCCATTTCATTTCCAACTGCGTCCCCGCGCCCACACCGGGCTACACCTAATTCAAAACATCCTGGCTTTTTAATGTGAGAGCAGTACTACATCATAGTCCACAACATCCGCTCCCCGGCAACCAATGAGGTATGCCTGCAGACACTCTCCTAACATAATGTCCATAACAAATGTGCAAATGGCATACTAGCCAGGAGTCTCCTGTCAGAGAGTTCGGCTACTGGGAGCAAGTTTTTATTATTTTACGCCTCTTCGGCGACTTGCTTATCGTTGATGAGGACAACAAAACAACACTCGGCCCCCGAGTGGGGAAAATCTCCTACCCGGCCGCGAATCGAACCCGTGCCCCTTGCATTGCAGTCAGCTACATCGACCACACAGTTACGGAGGCGGACATGTCTATAATTTGGTCTGAATGAAACCTTCATATAAGCCTATTACATCATCCGAACCTCTCGCTAAATCTTAAAAGGGACAGATTATCCTCTCCTTAAGGCACAAAGCAGAGCTGCAGTTGGCTACCACAACATCATTTTCAAAGGACCACTGCATTCTTATAGTACATCTACCGAGCCCCTCACCTGTGAAATGGTTCAAATGGCTCTGAGCACTATGGGACTTAACTTCTAAGGTCATCAGTCCCCTAGAACTTAGAACTACTTAAACCTAACTAACCTAAGAACATCACACACATTCATGCCCGAAGCAGGATTCGAACCTGCGACCGTAGCGGTCGCGCGGTTCCAGACTGTAACGCCTAGAACCGCACGGCCACACCGGCCGGCCCGCAGAAGTGGGAAGAGATCGATAGGCATCGTGTTGCTTCTCATTGCTGCAAGTGTTTGCGTATTTGAACTCTTCAACAGGTGTAAATTAAATTCGTATTCACCGGCTCACCTGTGAACTTTCCTTCTGCTATTTTACCATTACCTGCGATTCTGTTGATACCTGACGCATTCGTCCAATCCCTTATGACTTACTCGTTCATATAGCCCAACCATTTTCATCTATGTTAGCGCCTCCACACTTAATACCAATGCATTTCTCCTAACAGAACTGATGTCTGACCAAAACTCAACCAACAAAACTCCTGCACAGACAAACGCCTGCCGGTAATCCTTAACCCTTTACGCCCCATTAATAAAAAATTTTAATTTAAAAATTTTATCGAAATTGATCTTTGTCATTATAGCAAGCAACTAATACAAGAAAAAATTGGCAAAACGTAAACAATCAATTGTTTTAAGAAGGTGGCTATACTTTGAAAGCACTCGCACGTATGATTTTCAGCCTCACATCATTTCATAAGATATATTTGAAAGCAGTTTCACATTTATCCCGACACAACTCCACATCTCGAATCTTCCATGAACTCATAATGCCTGAAACAAATTATAGTCCTAAGTTATAAGGAAAACGGTATGAACAACCAAAGAGTCTTGGGTGCAGTGTTAAAACTTCTGTATTACTTCCCGACGGCGCGTTTCACTTTTATTTAGGAGCGAGCTAGGTGGCGTAGTGGTTAGCACACTGGACTCGCATTCAGGAGGACGACGGTTCATACTCGCGTCCGGCCATCCTGACTCACGTTTTACGTGATTTCCCTAAATCGCTTTAGGTGAATGCCGGAATGGTTTCTTTGAAAGGGCACGGCCGACTTCCTTCCCCATCGTTCCCTAATCCTATGGGACCCATGACCTCACTGTCCGGTCCAGTCTCCCAAATCAACCAACCTTTGTTTAGGCAGCTTAGTTTTGGTTGATATTTGATAGCGATGGATACATGAAATAACGCGCAAAATATCCCAGTAGGTAAAACTGTCCCTCGTCAAGGCTTTAAGGACACTGCGCGGTATCCTTATTATGGCAAATGGCGCAGTCCAATGCAAACCAAACGAGATTAGTCCTACAGTAAGTCTTTATATCAATAACATGCGGAGGTGTATGCATATTCTGGCTACACACATCACATGTGCAGTGTGTTTAAAGCCTTGACAAAGGACATTTACCTGCTAGGATATTTTTGTGCGTTGTATCTCATGTACCCATCGCTACCAAATATCAGCCAATCTGAAGATGCCTAAATAAAGGTAAAACGTGTGATTGGCAAGTAATATGAAAATTTAACATTGCAATCAAGATCGTTTGTTTGTTCTTATTACACTTACTGGTTGCTATACCAATCCCGGGATGAAATGGAAGCAGAAATAGGCTTAAAATTTAATAAATTCGTGTTAAAGGTACATACTGCCGCAGCACTTTAATTTCGAAACTACTCATAAACGCAGTAGTACAAACTCAAATTTATCGTTTCAGTAACTTCAGATGTACCTATTTTCACCGTCAGTGATCTCCTCAATATGATCATTATGCAAAAAACCACATGCCACAATTGCCTATTATGACGTAGAACAATCCCCGCGAAGACTGTTGTTTTTAAAGCTGTAAGCAAACTGCTACAATGCACTACATTCGTAAATGTATACTATGTGATCAAAAGTATCCGGACACCTGGCTGAAAATGACTTACAAGTTCGTGGTGCCCTCTATCGATAATGCTGGAATTTAATATGGTGTTGGCCCACCCTTAGCCTTGATGACAGCCTCCACTCTCGCAGGCATACGTTCAAGCAAGTGCTGGAAGTTTCTTGGGGCATGGTAGCCGATTCTTTACGAAGTACTGCACTGAGGAGAGGTATCGATGTCGGTCAGTGAGGCCTGGCACGAAGTCGGCGTTCCAAAACATCTCAAAGGTTTTCTATAGGATCCAGGTCAGGACTCTGTGCAGACCAATCCATTACAGGGATGTTATTGTCGTGTAATCACTCCGCCACAGGCCATGCATTACGAACAGGTGCTCGATCGTGTTGAAAGATGCAATCGCCATTGCTCTTCAACAGTGGGAAGCAAGAAGGTGCTAAGAAAGACATGTAGGCATGTGGTGTTACAGTGCCACACAAAACAACAAGGGTTGCAAGCCCCCTCCATGAAAAACACAAGCACACCATATCACCACCGCCTCTGAATTTTACTGTTGGCATTACACACACTGGCAGTTGACGTTGACCGGGAATTCGCCACACCACACCCTGCCATCGGATCGCCACATTTTGTACCGTGATTCGTCACACCACACAACGTTTTTCCACTGTTGAATCGTCCAATGTTTACGCTCCTTACACAAAACGAGGCGTCGTTTGGCATCTACCGGCGTAATGTGTGGCTTATGAGCAGCTGCTCGACCATGAAATCCCAGTTTTCTCACATCCTGCCTAACTGTCATAGTGCTTGCAGTGGATTCTGATGCAGTTTGGAATTCCTGTTTGATGGTCTGGATAGATGTCTGCTTATTACGCATTACGACCCTCTTCAACTGTCGGCGGTCACTGTCAGTCAACAGCCGAGGTCGGCCTGTACGCTTTTGTGCTGTACGTGTCCCTTCACGTTTCCACTTCAGTGTTGCATCGGAAACAGTGGGCCTAGGGATGTTTCGGAGTGTGGAAATCTTGCTTACAGACGTATTACACGAGTGACACCCAGTCACGTGACCATGTTCGAAGTCCGTGAGTTGCGCAGAGCGCCCATTCTGCTCTCTCACGATGTCTAATGACTACTGAGGTCGCTGATATGGAGTACCTGGCAGTAGGTGGCAGCACATTGCACCTAATATGAAGAACATATGTTTTTGGCCGTGTCCGCATACTTTTGACCAGATAGTGTACCTCAGTGTGCCACAAGATGTCTATGTCTTTCAGTATCATCAGTGGTTCTACTGGTTCTATGCAAAAGGCATTGGTACTTCAGGAAAATCTAAATAAAATAGT
Source organism: Schistocerca piceifrons (assembly GCF_021461385.2). NCBI lineage: Eukaryota > Metazoa > Arthropoda > Insecta > Orthoptera > Acrididae > Schistocerca > Schistocerca piceifrons. The sequence goes on from NC_060141.1 coordinate 194,872,122, forward strand.
GGTCTCAGGTGGGTACCACTGGTCCTCATAGGGTTAATACCGACAACGCTAGCCAATCCTTAACCTTCCGATATCGCGACTATATTGATATCGAAGAATTCCAGGCACAAAGAGAGCTTGGCGCTAGATCCAGACAGAATTTCTTTTAAATGTTGCACCGGATATTGTGCGGAATTAGTCTCCAACCGAGCTCTTATTTGTAGAGAATACTACTGCATTAATGGAAACGTGAGCGGGTCATTCCTGTCAATATTTTTTATTTTTTATTTTAACAAAAAGTGGCTCAGATCGCAATAATGTTTTACTTTTAATTCTGGTTACCTGTCTTGGTCTGTAAGAGCATCCTCAGACCAAGACTCCAGATGACGCGCACAGCACCGCTGTGAAGTCTGCCGCATGAGCATAATCCATCGCAACTACCCCCGAGACTGTAAAGCGAAAACCACAGCTAACCAACCAGAACACAAAGTTTGTTACAAGTACCAGCCGGAACTGCACACTGGGTCCTCATATCATCTGAGGCCTTGGTCTAGGAACGGTATTATAGACTAAAAGCGGTAACCAGAATTAAAAATAAAATTTTTTTTCGATCTGGATTGCTTTTCATTGAAGTATTAAGTACAACTGCTGTTGTTCCTCAATGATGTGCTGTTAACAAAAACGATAAAAATATGCACAGACTAACAGACCAATATCTATAACATGTGTGTATTACCGAATCGTACGATACATTCTAAATTCGAACATCATGATATTTCTTAAGAAAAGGATTCTGCGCAAGAGAAATCAGTATCGGTTCATGAAAAAATATTTTGAGAATCAACAAAACGTTTTGTGCCAAACGATTTTTTCTTTAACTATTTTTGTAACATCCTAAAACTCAGCCCTCAAATATTTACAAATACGTGATTGACTTTTACGTATTTTTGACTAGCAGAACCCAGTACATAAGTGTCACGTAGCTAATTTGAAACAGAAACAAAATAGCATCAAATATGCTGCAAGAAAACGAAAGACGCCAATGGCCTCAGTATTCATAAACGCCATCTCAATCCGCTTGCTGACGACACTGTTGTGTGAATCGTTGTTTGATAATTTTAAATGAATACAGAGCGACTTGGGCTGTATCTGCACCTGATGTGGTGAAAGAAAGATCTTTTTAAACCTTTGTCAATGTAAAATCGTGACCATAACAAGAGAAAAATGCTATGATATGTATTTGATTGCATTACTAGTGATAAAAAGTCTGGAACCCGTGACATTGTTTAGATTCCTAGAGGCAACACTACAAAGCAATATGACATGTGTCGAGCGCATGAAATCAGTAGTATGGAAGACAAATGCAGTACTAAGATCTGTAGATAGGATTTTAGGAAAGTACAGTGTATTATTGCTCGAAACAGCACGTAAGACGCTACTGCGAATTGTTGTTGAGTACTGCTTGAATATTTGTGGGTCCTTGTCAAGTTAGGCCCGACAACATATGTTGATAGGATTCAACGTATAATAGAAGCAGGATGTCATAGCCTTTACTACATCTACAATTATACTCCGCAAGCCACCCAAGGGTGTGTGGCGGAGGGCACTTTACGTGCCACTGTCATTACCTCCCTTGATGGTTGCAGTCGCGTATGGTTCGCGGGAAGAACGACTGCCGGAAAGCCTGCATGCGCGCTCGAATCTCTCTAATTTTACATTCGTGATATCCTCGGGAGGTATAAGTAGGGGGAAGCAATATATTCGCAATATATTCGATACCTCATTCAGAAACGCACCCTCTCGAAACCTGGACAGCAAGCTACATCGCGATGCAGAACGCCTCTCTTACAGAGTCTGCCACTGAAAGGGGAGTCTCTGAAAGAAAGACTACGCTGTTTCCACAAAGTCGAATTAAGTAATAAAAACAGCACTGAGGACAGATCCTGCGTAGGACACATGAAAATACGATAAGAGGAAATAGAATACATGTGCAGACATACAGTAAGTCATATTTCCCTTGTTCCAAACGTGAACTGAGTAGACAAGAGAATGGGTAATGTTTACGTGTGGTACTCTTTGGCATCACTGCAAACTGGCTTGTGGAGTGCACATGGACATGTATATAACTGCTATGGCTGTTCTCCACAAATACTGTCTCATGTAATTTATTACTATACATTCATGATCGAGACACTCACACACATCACCAAGAAACGCAAAGACATATCAGGTAATGTCAAAACGCAAAGAAACTCCTTGATAGCCACCAAACGTGCACCAAACTCAACGCCGCACAATCTGCAAATTTGCCTGTGTCCGCAGTACGGATTTTATAACAGATATTTAGACAGTACTCTCAGTACCTGCAGTTATATCACCTCTCGAATATTGTCACAACTTTTTTGTCATCTTCGGTAGACTGTACATGACATTTAGATGTACGCATGAAAACCATTTCTCTTAAAGAATAGTGTGCTTGACGAGGTTATCAGCAGAGTATACTTATTACTCAACGCTGATAAATATTCCTCAGAACAAGCAGTGAGGTCGGACTTGACCTGATACCTTAGACCTGCCAATAGAATGGGTTTATCAGCTGCCAGAGCTGTGCACAGGCCGGCGGCCTATGATTTCCATATCGGTCTTATGAAGTACTAGTATTTATTTGCCTTGAGATCCTTGCTCGTTCATTATGAGAAATATACTGGTAGTCAGTTTTTTCTGCTTACTCATGTGTTTCTACAAATGATTCTTCGTAAACTAGTTCCGTGTTATTTAATTTGAAGTAAGATGTCTGTTATTAAATGTTATGAGATCTTGCAAAATAATTGAACAAGAGTAACATTGACTGTGGATTTCAAGTGCGATGATAAGAATTACTTTGTGGCCCCTCTCTCGCTCCGGTCCCCTTTTAGTTTTCATGGTTTAGACAGGGCATATTTACATAATATCAACCAAAACACTCATCAAAGATTCCTGTTCTGTGTAACAAATTCGTCTATTTATAGCGAAAAGTACATTAAACATGGAACGAGTATTGGCGGCTATGGACTCTTTTCACAATAAAAATGGTTGAATCGAATAGAAAACGGGGGTCGTATGTCGTTTTAACGATTTTAGAAAAAGGGAGAGGGTTGGTGGTGTAATGGACGTAGGATATCACAGTTCGTGATTTTCCATCCTCGTAGTTATACCACAACGTCCTCCTGCCATAGAATTTACTTAAATCTCACTAGTTCCACGCACAAACTAAATCACTAAATAAAACAATAAAACACATTTCAGAAGTTCACAACTCTGAGGCAGCTTGTCAATAAGCCGGAATCTTAACGGCATTAATGGACTCTTTCTCTCCGCAGATCGAACAGTGAACCAAAGCCCTTCTCCTGTTCGTTAACGTTTCGCTGCGTTCTGACCAGACGACCTCTGTGAGTCGCGAGGTATGCTGCCTCTCTTTAGCCATTCGTTGCGGTGTCGGCTTACCCGAAGATTTACCACCGCGCTGCACCGGGTCAATATTTCCTCTGACCAGCGTTATTTGAGCTAGCCGTATTACTCATTCGACAACATCACTAAAGCAGCTATTTACCCGAGGCTTCCCAACCCCGGCGGTTGCCAGGAAACGTAGCAGCGTATATACGATGACGAAATCGAGTAAAGTAAGCGTAGCTGCATTGGGATTTACAAAATAGTCAGAGCGATTATTTAATTTCAAAATTAAATACTGCTATACATTGCAATTCATAAATAAGAGAAAAAAGAATCTTTATTTAAACACAGAAGGTAAACAGAAGGAGGACAAAAAGCCAAAGAGTGGGGGAAAGTTGCCTAAGTTGTTCCACTTTTGAGATTTTATTTATTATAGGCTAAACAGTAAGTTAGAAAATTATTTAAGCAAAACCTTCCTCAACTGACTTAAGGAAACGAAATTTTGAGGAAAATAAACACAACACACGTAATTTGCTAAAGATCTGCAAGTGATGCAAGTTAGGAATCTGGTTTCCTAATTTGTATCAGAGGATGCGTAAATTGTACCACCCCCATAAACTTTCCCCCGAGCTTAAATATATGTACTACTATCTGCGGGCGTGCAATACAACTTATTCCTTCATAACCCACCCGTGTAAACTTTGTATGAATCCACATTTTGTACTTCAGACATGTAATCATTTTTTCTATACGATGTTCCTCGCACAGATCTCTATACCGTTCTTTCTTTTACTCCCCGCTGAGTTTCCAAAACACTTCCTTTTCTCAGGTGGAGCTATTGTTCCAGATTTCTTCTCCTTTGGCTTGTTAGGTTTTATTTATAGGCATTATTCGCCTGCCCCCAGGATTAGGCCTTCACGTTTCACATGGAGCTTTCAACATTTGTTTCATATTCGGTGATATTTCTTGGTTGGATACCATCCCACCTTGTGCCTGCCATGACTTCTTCTGCGTCGAAATTATGGGGTACTCTGTTTTCTTCAGCGATGTTACACTTAAGTTTTCTTACGTCCGGCGTGCTTAAAACGAACATAGTCTCTTGGATGTAAGAATACGTTCTTGCAGTTCGTTTTCAGCTTCGTTGAAATAAACGTTAATGAACCTAAAAGTTTTTGTATCATTCTTAAAGTTTTTGTTTTTATTTTCAGCATAATAATTAATTATTTGCTTACGTACATTTTATATACATGCACATTAATTTAATCTATGCTCCTCATTTAGATATACTCTTACAGCTAAATGCAATCCATCTGTGCTCCACTTTCCATTACGCCTTTCTTTTGCCGTAATGTAATACAAAATAATTATTTAATTAATAACTTAGGATAAAGAACCGATAATGAAATTTACATCACTTCAAAACCTTATGCTACACTAATAAAAGCGAAATGCATTTTTAAAGCTCATAATACTAGAAAGTTTCTTAAATTGTAGTGATACAATATGGGTAACTCATAGCGGTACATTACAGGCATTCTCTCTTTGTCAGTTTCCTATAAACAAACCACAACGAATACGGATTCATGACTGTCAGAAAACTAAGGTTATTTAATGTATATTCACCCATAAATAAAACATTATGTTGCCACGTTTATTCTAACAGTAATTCTCTTTCCCACGTACACAAAAAATTAGGTGAAAACACCACTAAATACAACGCTTTCTTGAGATTATCTGTTACTCAACATGCAGAACTCGTAGCTTATAATAAGGCTCCAAGAAGCACATAGTTCACGATGACCTCGCTAAATGTCGGACAGTACATGAGGTATGAATTTTATAGCAGTGGTACAAATTAAGAGCCGGTACAACACAGGCAAGTCTTCCCTATATCGAAGAAGTTCGATATTAGAAAACGAATTATAAAATGTCAGCCCCAGTATTTGTCCGACGCTGGTAACTGAGTGGTCAGCGCGACGGAATATTGCACTTAAGGGTCTGGGTTCGATTCCCAGCTAGTTCGAAGATTTTATTCGCTCAGGGACTGGGTGTTGTGTTGTCCTTATCATCATCATTTCATCTCCATCGACACGCAAGACGCCGAAGTGGCGTCAACTCGAAAGACTTGCACCAGGCGTATGGTCTACCCGACGTGAGGCCCTGGCCACAAGGCATTTATTTACAGCACCAGTATTTCCCCTTTCGAGTCAATAATATCTGGGTTTGAACCCAACGCGTAAACCATCTCTCGTGTGAAATATTTTGTTGGTGTTTGTTGCGACGATAGCAGGTGAAGCTTCGTGGCAAGTTAAAAAATGGACCTACGGCTTCATGGCAGATTAAAACTGGGACCTATGTTACACACCGCTGCATAATGAAAATTCGTTCTGGAAACAATCCCCGATGTCGTGGCTAAACCAGTTCTCTGCTATATCCTTTCTCTTAAGAGTGCTAGTCGCGCAGTGCATACAGGAGAACTTGTGTGAAGTTTGGAAGATAGGAGAAGGGTTGCAGTACCGACGGAAGTGAAAACTGTGAGTGACCGGGGGTCGTAAGTTGGTGCTGGTGCGATAGCTCGCCGTATTAGGTCAGGGGACTGGTTTCCCTCTGTAATAAAAAAGTTAGTAAGGTTCTCATCGTAATTTGGGAGATGTCATGAGTCGGTAGAGCCCGCGAGAGGCAGAAGTCCCAGACACACAGCTCTAATCTGTCGTGAGGTTTCAAATCACCACAAAGTCTGCTGCATAATGAAAGTTCATACTGGAAACAACTGCAAGTGAATTTCCTTTGGTTCAGGTCCAGAGCACACTTATGCGTCTTTACTCGTGTCCATCAGAAGTGGTGTATTTAAAATACGACCTGTCATAAGCCTTCGACGGCTGTCCTACTTGGAATGAGTTGCTTGTTGCTAAATCTTTTGTGGTATCAACATATTAGGTCTACAACTTTGCTTCTACCCTTTTTTTCTCGAAATTCGAGGTTACAGTATGAAAAACTTACAAAAAGTTTCCGATGCAAGTTTCGGCCATGTTGGCCTCTACTTTCCGCTATCTTTCAGACAGCATACGAACCCCGCGACGGAAGAGGTGGGCATCTTTTGAGACCCATGAATCGATCGAATTTTGTACTTATTCATCCAGGCAGTGCGCCATTGATCGAAAAAGGTGATAGAGGGAGCAATATCTGTAGAATACGGAGGGTGGATTAGGACTTCCTATTTCAACGTTCCCAGATATGTTTTTATGCTTCTGCGACATGGAATCGAGCATTGTCACGTTGCAAAATCACCTTTGCATGTCTATCGCTGTATGATGGCCGGTTTTCTTTCAGTGATCGGCTCAAACGCATCAGTTGCTTCCGACTTCTTGTGATTATTTCCGTCTGTTTCAGCAGCTTCGAGAAAACTGTCTTCCTTCGACGTCAAAGACACTGTTCATGTAGCGTTGAAAGCATTCTCTGCACACTCTTTCAGTAATATGCGCCTCACCATAGGTATTACCCAACATTTCATTAACCTCAGCTGCATATTTTCTCATGTTTAAGCAGAAAATTAAAAATTCCTGCAAATGACGTGAACTGGGATCGTAAGCTGCCATATTCAATCGAATATAACTTTATGATTACAACATAAATCGACTAGTTTTTTATGCCTTAGCTTACTGTATGACACTTGCGACCTACCACCGGCACCAGCACTTGCCACTACTGCCATTTATTGCAAAACAACGGAAGCAAACTCGTGCACCTAATACACGTTTTATGCAGTTGTTGTAGTACGTGCGGCGAGCTCGGTGGTTTCGTCTGCAAACTTACAACAGCTAATCTCGTAATTCTGCTTGTAATACTAATATTGAATTTCCCACTTTAGCAGTTACCGTTGCGTTACCGGGTACATATCCAATATTCTGTCTGACGTTTATGCTAGCGCATTCAAATCAAGAGTACTCTCTAGGAACGCATATGGAAGTGGGTATCCACGTGAAACACGGAAGCCAAATTTACGCAAAATATCGTTGGTTACTGCATTTTTATGACATGAGGGGTCGTCATGGTAATTGAGAGAATTATTCCATTCGTAATGACATTTTTATTAGTTTAACCTGCGACTGGAATGATCGGCTATAGTCCAGGTATGGGCAGCCTTATATCAGCCGCGGGCCTGATCCACGTATTTCCTTACACCCGCAGGCCGCGCACGAAGATTGTTGGTGAATGAGGCAGTGAAGAACTGTTAAATTGGGTTTCTCAGTATCTAATTAAGCAGATTTTGCATTTAATACGCTAATAAAACGTTTTCGTTAACCGACCGTGGTAGGTGCTGCATCAGAACAAACTGCACAGGGTTCACTTCACTGCTGACGGACATTTCGATGATTTTCTCACTTCTTCAAAAATATCTTCACCGGAAGTGGCTTCTTTTAATGGCTGTAATGCTATTAATTCTACTGTTATACTGCACTCCACATCTACACCATGAAAGCAAATTACTAACAGCTGTGTGTGACAAATCAGTGCTCTCGTCCAAACGGGTTCCAAATGCTTTGAGTGTGTCAGCACGATCAGACAGTCATCACAACAATACGTCGAATAAATGTTCGTCTCTATTTTTTTCTCTAAGGGTTCATAGTGCATCTGCGGTGTCCAAGAGACACTCATTTACAAATACTTTTTCAGCAGAAAGCTTTAACGATCCGCTGTTGTTCAATTTATTACAAAACTTGCCTTAACCGAATTTTCGCACTGTAACATCGGTTTGTCAAAATTGAAAATTAATACTTTAACTCTGTTTTTCTGCAGTTGTCTAGTAAGCTGTTGTTGAACAATGTGTTTCGTAGAGAAGTGCCTTTATATTATATTCCTTCACAAATCAAAACGATTCATCGTTGTACTTGGTAGTGAAATACCGCTCCGTCCATTTCTTCTGAAACTGATAACACTCGGCATCTACTTTTCTTATTTTAATGCCAAACATTTTTCGAATTAACTCAGTAAAGACGCACAGAAACCCTTGCACGAAATTAACAAATAACTAACACAGAACTTCACGCGTGGACCGACAGCAAATAACTAATTTTTTCACCAAATTATGGCCCCTGCTGTCGTCGTTCAATTAGGCACATTTGGCGAGTACCTACAGGGCAATTTTCGTCCCATTGTCGACTACATTTGTGATCTATCAATGAGAAGCAAGTCGTAGTAAGCAATAAATAAAGCGTTCGTGTTGTCAGTACTGATACAGAGGCGAAAATACGAGGTATGTTCACAAAGAAATCGAACTTTCACTACAATTCCGTTCTTGCTTATTGTACATTTTAAGCACTGTCTCCCTAAAAACAGTTCCCTCTACTGGCAATGCACAGTTTCTTCCACTTGTAAAGCCTCCTGGAACGCAATTTCTGGGGCGGCGCCGAGGTCTCTTGTTGCAGTGTCTTGAACGTGTGGTTTTAAGTTTGGGAAATAGGAAAGAGTCTGCTGGAACTAGGTCCGGAGAATAAAGTGGACGGGGCACGACGTGAATGTGATGTTTTGCTAGATAGCTGCGGATAAGGAGTGACGCGTGAGACGGCACGTTGTTGTGATGTGATATCCAAGACTGGTTTTCCCACAATTCAGGCCTCTTCCTGCACACAACTACTCTCACGCTCGCTAGGATTCCCTGATAGACTTTCTTGCTTACCATCTGATCACTTCGTACAACCGAAGTGGCCGTGCGGTTAAAGGCGCTGCAGTCTGGAAACGCGAAACCGCTACGGTCGCAGGTTTGAATCCTGCCTCGGGCATGGATGTTTGTGATGTCCTTAGGTTAGTTAGGTTTAACTAGTTCTAAGTTCTAGGGGACTAATGACCTCAGCAGTTGAGTCCCATAGTGCTCAGAGCCATTTTTGAACTTCGTACAAACTGCTCTTCATCTGTTGATGTGGAAGGTCGAGGCTTGGGATCGACACCGACCGACACTCTGCCCTGGTGAAAACGCTTAACCATTCATAACACGGCGTGCGACTCATGCAGTCCTCCCGGTATGTTTGGCTTTCAAACGTACACTTTGTTCTTAATATTCTCCCATTATCATTTTAACACTAATCCGACGAGCAGCTTGTGCTCGTACTCACTTCAGCGGCCGTTGCTCGCTTACTAAAGACCCCCCACACGATCAAACATTTCCTCCAATTTTACTACGTTTGCCAAACATCTGATATTTTACGGTGCTGTTTGACGTGCTTGTCAAGCTTAGATCGTTTTTGCCGTGTTTGCGAGAAATTTTACCTGTCAGAAAGTTTGACAAGACAGTGGGCGTCTTTTGTGTGGATGTTTCCGGCGCATATGTTTAGCGAGAAATGGTTTTATTACAATCTATCTGATTGTATCGTGAGTTTCCACAACTACGGAAACTACAATCTGTGATATAAACAAAATATCAGTGGCATTTACCAAAACGGTAGAGGTGACACATCTTTCCCTGCCATATACAATGATGAGCCAAAGAAACTGGTACACCTGCCTAATACCGTGTAGCTCCTCCCAACCCTCAACACCACGCAGAAGTGCCGCAAGACAACGTGGCATGGACTCGACTAATGTTTGGAGTAGTGTTGGGGGCAACTGATTGCATGAATCCTGTAGGGCTTTCCATAAATCCGTAAAAGTACGACAGGGTGGAGATCGCTTCTGAGCAACACGTTGCAAGGCATCCAAGATATGCTCAATAATATTCATGTCTGGGGAATTTGGTGGCCAGCGCTAAGTGTTTAAATTCAGAAGAGTGTTCCGGGAGGCACTATGTAGCAATTCTGGGCGTGTGGGGCGTCGCCTGCTGGAATTGCCCAAGTCCGCCGGAATGCACAATGGACATGGATGGATGCAGGTAATCAGACAGGATGCTTACGTGCATGTCACTTATGAGAGTGGTATCTAGAAGTATCAGGGGTCAAATACCACTCCAACTGCACACGCCTCACACCATTACAGAGCCTCCACCAGCTTTAACGCGACATGCAACAGGATCCATGGATTCGTGAGGTTGTCTCCATAACCGTACACATCCGCTCGATACAACTTCAAACGAGACTCGTCCGACGAGGCAACATGTTTCTAGTCATCAACAGTCCAATGTCGGTGTTGACTGGCGCAGGCGAGACGAAAGGCTTTGTGTCGTGCAGTCATCAAGGGTACATAGTGGGCCTTCGGCTCCAAAAGCCCATATTGATGATGTTTCCTTGAATGGTTCGCACGCTGACACTTGTTGATGGCGCAGCATTGAAATCTGCAGCAATTTACAGAAGGGTTGCACTTCTGTCACGTCGAACGAATGTCTTCAGTCGTCGATGGTCCCGTTCTTTCAGGATCTTCTTTCGGGCGCAGAGATGTCGGACATTGATGTTTCACTGGTTTACTGGTATTCACAATACACTCTTTAAATGGTCGTACGGGAAAGTCCCCACATCATCGCTAGCTCGGAGACGCTATATCCCATCGCTCGTGCGCCAACTATAACACCACGTTCAAACTCAGTTAAATCTTGATAACCTGCCGCAGTAGTAGCAGTAAACGATCTAACAACTGCACCAGACACTTGTCTTATATAGGCGTTGCCGACCGCAGCGCCGTGTTCTGGCTGTTTACATATCTCTGTATTTGGATACGCATGCCAGTTTCTTTGGTGCTTCAGTATATTATGCAGGAAGAGATTAAGAAGAAAATCACTACTCCACATATAACATACAAGCGGAAATGGAATGAAATAAAAACAAATTTCCGGTTCTTCCACGGACAATGTGGGCTTTATGTTTCCAAGTCGTGGTTTTTAATGAACTGCCATTGTAGGACCAATTACACCAGAATAAATATTCACATACTTGCTTCTTCCTTTTCATTGTGGGGGAAAAGTAACTCTAAACAGGTCTTTAAAAGTTTCGCTGTCGTCCACAGAAAGTTGATGTAATTATCAGATTTTGAGTGTAACATTTCCTTTAACAGGTTTTCACGTTTTTAAATGGTTCAAATGGCTCTGAGCATTATGGGACTTAACATCTATGGTCATCAGTCCCCTAGAACTTAGAACTACTTAAACCTAACTAACCTAAGGACATCACACAACACCCAGTCATCACGAGGCAGAGAAAATCCCTGACCCCGCCGGGAATCGAACCCGGGAACCCGGGCGCGGGAAGCGAGAACGCTACCGCACGACCACGAGCTGCAGACTTTCACGTTTATATTTCTCTCTCATTTTAAACCGTTTCCTGGACCAGCGTCATGCTTAGTTATTGTTCTTTAAACAAAATGTCAAAGTCAGTGTCAGAAATATCTTATCTGCGTATGTAGCCCGTCCAATCAGTGCCAAAATGCTGAAAACACCGAAAGCGTGTGCTTCAAAAGTAAAGATAAATTGACAATCTTTGTTGGTACGTGTGCGGGCTTGTTTGTCACATCCGTGGCTAGATAAAGGTGGATCTGACAAACAAATTTGCTCTATTACGAGGGCCTCAACAAGCTATTAAAAGTTTCACTGATCATTCGAAAAAAGTTGATATAATCATCAGGCGCTGAAATATTTGTTTTAGTAGAGTTTCACGGGGAAATTTCTCTCTCGTTCGAAGCCAATCTCTAGACCAGTGTCTTGTTCTCTTCTTTTTCTTCTTTAAAAAAATGACAAAGCCAATGTCAGAAGTGCTTTGCATTTTTGGCCATTCTCACTACTGTCAAAATACTCACGAACAGCGTCTGCTTCAAAGTACGAACTGACGAGCTTTGTTTATACGTGTACGCGCCTTTTTGTCAAATCCGCTGCTAGAGAAGGGGGAATTTGACGAACAAGTTTTCTTGCTTACAGGGGCCTTAACGGACAGAGTAAAAGGCGGCAAACGGCAGTTTTGTTGTCTAAACCAGCCGCAGCGTACTCCCTCTGGCGGTTGGCGCACTATTTGAAAAGGTTTCTTACTGAACACATCTCGTACTTCCCCACCAACCCTTTTCAGCAAGCAGCTGTTTCCCCCAATCTCCGCACGCACATTAGAACATACCCTCCTAATTTCACGTTCAGACGGGAAAGGTGTTTCTCTTTACTGTTAAAATCAAGCGGCGGAGAGATGGCACTAAGCAAAACTTTTACTGGTCTGTGTCATGAGGTGCATCCACGAATTCCTACTGCTGGCAGGACTGAAACCAATCAGGGGCCGGATGCGGCCGGCGAGCTGCCGGTTGCCCACCCCTGGACCAAATAATAACTGCTTGATTGCGTTACACGAATGCGTGCTGAAAAGTAACTCCTCCGAATTTTTATGTGGAAACTCTTACATAATTTTAAATAAAAGAAACGTTATTAACATTCTACATCTCTGTTTTTCATGTCCACTTATTCATTTCTCAAAATAGTCACCCTGTCGACTAACACACTTCTCCCACGAAGAGAGACATTCGTTGATACCGTCACTGCAGAATGTTTTCTCCGCGGAACGAGGTCTCACGCAAATGTTTGTACATCACGACGGTGCCCGCAAGTAAAGACATTCGCTGCCAAACGCAGCATCGAATCGGAGACGCCGGCGTAGAAACACCCTAAGCGTTTCCTTACGCCGCAGCAGCTGGAAAGTTATTTATGTCCGAGCGCAGTGCCTTTTAACCCCGTCTCCATGTAATCGCCTATTATCCATGTAATCAGCGAACACCTGTAATCATCGCTAACGGGGACAGTATCTTTTTAAATGAAAGTTCCGCCATTTCACTGTATATCGTTTGTTCTACTGTACAATCATGATTTCGGCGTCTGGCCATTTTCACGTACCACAATAATGGATATGATCAGGCATCTATAAACGAAGTCATCGTCGAAATATATTAGACGTGGTAATATAACGCAGGTGTCAAGTCTAATATATTTCGACGATGACTTCGTTCATAGATGTCTGGTCACGTCCAGCATTGTGGTACTTGACAATCAAGAAACTTTGTTGGATATGCAGCAAGTGTTTTACAGATGAAAGAGTTATTGTCCTAAAAACAGTGTCTATTGAATTATGCCAGATGTAATTCAGTGTGAGGCATTAAACGTTAGAGAGGTTTTAGTGTATTTTTTCCTGGGAAATAATATTTGAAACGTCACACGCTGTACATGTCCAATACATTTACATAATTAAAGAATTAAATGTTGCCATATTAATCAGAAAATTTTCAAAAATTGTGGGAAGCAATAACAAAAAGTAATTTCTGTGTTACACAAAGTAATCCACCCGAAACGAGCAACGTGGCTTATTTAAAATAGAAATATTTTTCGCTAAATAACTACTGCATCGCAATTTCACGTGTCATCTGATATTTAAAGCGAAATTGGTATCCACTTGTTGTATCATTTTTTATGCCAACGGTATTTCGCACAATGCACGTACATTCCGTTGTAGGAAAGTCATTTTGTCGGCTACAGTAACGTTCAGAAATAATAGGACGTACACCCATACGCCTCAGATGTAAGTTTATTGCTTGTTTCGTCCTGTGGTACAGTTGTAAGAGTAGACTACCCTGAAATGGTTGTCAGATTGGTCGAATGTTTTAATAAATGTCCTGCGACGACGATAGTGAGCGTCAGATTTCTTCGGCCAACAACGACGGTCTTAAAGATATGGTTCAAATGGCTCTGAGCACTATGGGACTTAACATCTAAGGTCATCAGTTCCCTATAACTTAGAAATACTTAAACCTAACTAACCTACGGACATCACACACATTCATGTCCGAGGCAGATTTGAACATGCGACCGTAGCGGTCGCGCGATTCCAGACTGAAGCGCCTCTTAAAGATAGCTTTCCCGCAAGAAAATTCTGCTATTCTTATCGTTAAAAGACAGGTGGGAATCCAAATGCTACTTTCTAGTTAACTCACCCATTTTGCTGCAAAATGTTTCATTGTCTGACACAGTCTTGCTGTAATGGCCCATGTGATGCGTATAAAAGTGATCTATGTTTATAGGTTTTTCATTCAATGCCTGTTCCACCTTCTTACTTGTTCGATGACTCGTTATTAAGTGATCACAATATCTTTCCCAGTTGCTGTTCGCCTATTTACGTTTTCTCTTTAATACTCTTCAGTACCTGCTCACCTGAAGCACTTGCCTCTTCACTACAGACGTACTTAGCACCCAGTTTCCACCTGCCTCCTCCATCTTTTTTTGCAACACTGCCAGTCTAACTATTCATTGCTCTTCTCCATCAATTGTCCAACGACACTCTCCTTCATATCTTGTTCTTTTGGGTGAGTGATGTACCACCCAAGAACTACAGATTAATCTGTATGGGACATACACTATCATCTGTGATTTTTCATTTACGACCCCACCACTACGATTTAGCTTTATCCATCTACAACCAACCGATTCTTCATTAAGTCAGTCACATCTTTAAGCTGCATTTCATATCTCCTTTTCAACATAAATCTCTACATTGTATAAAACTACACTGCCCGAAAAAAATTATTATACCTGAAAGGCGACGTCGATTTTGATCCGATGATGATACATGCCACCTGATGGATAGTAGATATTTTGATAATGGTTTCAACGTCGTCCACCAACAGCAACCAGATCGCCATTTGTGTCTACCCTTTAATAGAGAATACTCGCAGCTAGAAGGCTCAGTGTGGCGCAAACATGTGTAGCCAGCAGGCAACCATACCACGGAGACGCGCTCAGGCTTTCTGTGGCCAACTGAGTGAGTTTGAAAGGGGTCAAATTGTGGCCTTCCGAGTCGCGGGATGCTCCTTTTGGAGAACTAACACACGAGTCTGACGTGCTGCGTCAGCTGTGCAATGATGCTGGTCACGTGAACTTTCTCACTCCCGCGGATGTGGGTCTGGACGTCCACGCAGCACGGACACCCGCCAGTATCGTCGTACGAGGGGCGTTTGAAAATTCGGTGCAAAGTCCTAGAGATGGCACCACCGGCGCGTATCGAGGTCATGTTTAGGTAGTAGCATCTTTGGAAAGAACGTACACCAAGTTTCAGCCATATTGGTCTATTTTTTTGTGTTTGGCATTCGTGTGAATCAAGGAAGTCGAGTGATTGTAAAAAAATGGACGAAAAATAATTTCGTATGGTGATTAAACATTACTTTATGAAAGGAAAAACGCCTCAGAAGACTAAAGAGAAGCTTGATCAACATTACGGTGACAATGCACCTTCGCTAAGAACAGTTTATGTAGTGGTTTCAAAATTTTCGGAGTGGTCATTTGGGCACAAGTGATGGTGAACGTTCTGGACCCCCTGTGGAGGTTACAACTCCAGAAATCATTGTTAAAATCCATGATATGGTGATGGATGGTAGAAGAGTTAAGGTGCGTGAGATTGCTAGTGCTGTGGGGATCTCGAATGAACGGGTACATAATATTTTGCATAAAAATTTAGGCATGAGAAAGCTATCCGCAAGATGGGTTTCGCGATTGCTCACGCTTGACCAAAAACGGAATCGTGTGAAGTGTTGCAAGGATTGCTTGCAGCTGTTCAGGAAGAGCCCGCAGGACTTTGAGCGTCGTTTCGTCACTGTGGACGAAACCTGGATACAGTAATATACTCTTGAGACCAAACAACAATCTAAACAATGGGTTACCAAGGGAGAATCTGAACCAAAAAAGGCGAAGACCATTCCTTCGGCCGGAAAGGTTATGGCGACTGTCTTTTGGGATTCACAAGGGATAATTCTCAGTGACTATCTGGAAAAGGGTAAAACTGAGCATATTATTCATCGTTACTGGACCGTTTGAAAACCGAACTGTTAGAAAAACGTCGGCATTGGACCGCAAAAAAAGTCCTTTTCCATCACGACAACGCACCAGCACACACTTCAGCAGTTGTGGTCGTAAAATTAATGGAAATAGGATTTCAACTCGTTTCACATCCCCCTATTCACCAGACGTGGATCCCTCGGACAACTATTTGTTCCCCAATTTGAAGAAATGGCTGGTGGGACAAAGATTTTATTCAGACGAGGAGGTGATTGCAGCAACTAATAGCTATTTAGCAGACTGGGACAGTTCTTATTATTCGGTAGGGATCAACAAATTAGAAGAGCGTTACACGAAGTGTATAAGTCTAAAAGGAGACTATGTCGAAAAATGAAAAAAGTTTACCCCAAACACGTAAGTAGTTTTTATTTTTGCACGGACTTTTCAAACGCCCCTCGTATTATAAGGGCAGCAGTGGCAGACCGTACAGCTACCGCAGAACAGATGAGAGGGCTTGTGGGCCCAGACGTGTCAATACGAAATTTTGCGAACCGGTTATTAGCAGCGGCCCGTAGGCACGCACCATATTACCTCGTCTCCCACTCATGTCACAGCATCGACGTGCACAGCTCTATTGGTGCCGTCAGAGGATCATTTGGAATGGCACATCATGGTCTTCAGTGATGACAATAGATTCTGCCTGCACGCCTGTGATGGTCTTTTGCACCTACGAAGTAGAGCTTTTGAGCCCTGTCTCGTAGAGCGCATTCTTCCAAGACACGTTGGCCCCATTCCAAGCATTATGGTCTGGGATGAATCAAGCATCACCTCTCCATCACCTTCGGTGTTTCTGGAGGAGGACGCTAACCAGCGTTCATTACATACAGAATGATAGACTCGTTCTTTAGCTGTCCTTGCAACAGGAAGGTGATGTGTTGTTCCCACACACCGCCAGTGAAACTCAGACGTGCAGCAACTTCCCTCGCCAGCACGATCTCTGGACTTGTTTCCAGCCGAGCACGTATGGGATATGATGGGATGAGAAGTGTCTCGTGGGACTCGTCAGCCAACAACCCTTACGTGAACAGGTCGAGCAGGCGTGGCATAATGGTATACGTCACCTGTACCATCGACTGGATGCCAGAATCAACGCCTGCACTGCCATGGGCGGAGGTACACCACGCACAAATATAGGTGTATCAGCATGGGTCGACGCCTGGTACCTCAGAACCGCTTGTGCTATTGATCATGTAATCATTTCATCTACTCCGTATGCAGTCTCAAAAATACACTACTGGCCATTAAAATTGCCGCACCACGAAGATGACGTGCTGCAGACGCGAAATTTAACCGACAGGAAGAAGATGCTCTGACATGCAAATGATTAGCTTTTCAGAGCATCCACATAAGGTTGGCCCCGGTGGCGACACCTACAACGTGCTGACATGAGGAAAGTTTCCAACTGATTTCTCATACACAAACAGCAGTTGACCGGCGTTGCCTGGTGAAACGTTGTTGTGACGCCTCGTGTAAGGAGGAGAAATGCGTACCATCACTTTTCCGACTTTGATAAACGTCGGATTGTAGCCTATCGCCATGGCGGTTTATCGTATCGCGACATTGCTGCTCTCGTTGGTGGAGATCCAATGACTGTTAGCAGAATATGGAATCGGTGGGTTCAGGAGGGTAATACGGAACGCCGTGCTGGATCCCAACGGCCTCGTATCACTAGCAGTCGAGATGACAGGCATCTTATCCGCATGGCTGTAACGGATCGTGCAGCCACGTCTCGATCCCTGAGTCAACAGATGGAGACGTTTGCAAGACGACAACCATCTGCACGAACAGTTCGACGACGTTTGCAGCGGCATGGACTATCAGTTCGGAGACCATGGTTGCGGTTGCCCTTGACGCTACATCACAGACAGGAGAGCCTGCGATGGTGTACTCAACGACGAACCTGGGTGCACGAATGGCAAAATGTAATTTTTTCGGATGAATCCAGGTTGTGTTTACAGCATCATGATGGTTGTATCCGTGTTTGGAGAAGTCGCGGTGAACGCACATTGGAAGCGTGTATTCGTCATCGCCATACTGGCGTACCACCCTGCGTGGTGGTATGGGGTACCATTGGTTACACGTCTCGGTCACCTCTTGTTCGCATTGACGGCACTTTGAACAATGAACGTTACATTTCAGATGTGTTACGACCCGTGGCTCTACCCTTCATTCGATCCCTGCGAAACCCTACATTTCAGCAAGATAAAGCACGACCGCATGTTGCAGGTCCTGTACGGGCCTTTCTGGATACAGAAAATGTTCGACTGCTGCCCTGGCCAGCACATTCTCCAGGTCTCTCACCAACTGAAAACGTCTGGTCAATGGTGGCCGAGCAACTGGCTCGTCATAATACGCCAGTCACTACTCTTGATGAACTGTGGTATCGTGTTGAAGCTTCATGGGCAGCTGTACCTGTGCACGCCATCCAAGCTCTGTTTGACTCAATGCCCAGGGGTATCAAGGCTGTTACTACGGCCAGAGGTGGTTGTCGTGGGTACAGATTTCTCAGGATCTATGCACCCAAATTGCGTGAAAATGTAATCACATGCCAGTTCTAGTATAATATATTTGTCCAATGAATACCCGTTTATCATCTGCACTTCTTCTTGGTATACCAATTTTAATGGCCAGTGGTGTAGATCCTAAAACGGTGTATATTTTTTTTCCCAGGCAGTGCATTAACAGGCCGCACCTTCTGTTTACATCCTTCTGCTATTATGCTTACCTACAATGTCTCATTGTCGCAACCTAACTTTCTGTGTTTTGCCTGGATCTCTACATCTCTGGAATTCTACAAACATTGTAAAGCATAGGCATAGGCAGTCATGCATGTTGCCTTACATCCTCCGTCAGCTATTAGTTCTGGTTTGGCTGATGAGGTTTCTGCACACAAATTTTGAGAAATACGCCAGATCCAAATGTAAGGTTGAGGAGGAGAGGTGAGACTGTGGCGTTGGGCAGTCACTGAATAGTGCGGCGGGGGGAGGGGGGGGGGAGTTGATGAGAGTGGTTCTACAGACAGACTAAAAGCCGAAATACTAAATATGTCTTTTTACAAAGCTGTTTCACAGATGCACTATAGTTCCTTCCCTAGATTGTCGCACACATGACAAAATGGTAGGTGTTTAAATAGATGACAGAAGGTTAGCAAAGCAACTAAAATCGCTAAAAGAGGAAAGGCCGCTGGACCTGATGGGATACCAGTTCGATTTTACACAGAGTACGCGAAGGAACTTGCCCCCCTTCTTACAGCGGTGTACCGTAGGTCTCTAGAAGACCGTAGCGTTCCAAAAGATTGGAAAAGGGCACAGGTTATCCCCGTTTTCAAGAAGGGATGTCGAACAGATGTGCAGAACTATAGACCTTTATCTCTAACGTCGATCAGTTGTAGAATTTTATGGAGACTAGAAATCTACTCTGTAGGAATCAGCATGGATTTCGAAAAAGACGATCGTGTGAAACCCAGCTCGCGCTATTCGTCCACGAGACTCAGAGGGCCATGGACACGGGTTCACAGGTAGAGGCCGTGTTTCTTGACTTCCGCAAGGCGCTTGATACAGTTCCCCACAGTCGTTTAATGAACAAAGTAAGAGCATATGGACTATCAGACCAATTGTGTGATAGATAACACCGCAGCATGTCATTCTCAATGGAGAGAAGTCTTCCGAAGTAAGAGTGATTTCAGGTGTGCCGCAGGGGAGTGTCGTAGCACCGTTGCTATTCACAATATATATAAATTATCTTGTGGATAACATCGGAAGTTCACTGAGGCTTTTTGCGGATGATGCTGTAGTATATCGAGAGGTTGTAACAATGGAAAATTGTACTGAAATGCAGAGGATCTGCAACGAATTGACGCTTGGTGCAGAGAATGGCAATTGAGTGTCAATGTAGACAAGTGTGTTGTGCTGCGAATACATAGAAAGACAGATCCCTTATCATTTAGCTACAAAATAGCAGGTCAGCAACTGGAAGCAGTTAATTCCATAAATTATCTGGGAGTACGCATTAAGAGTGATTTAAAATGCAATGACCAATAAAATTAATCGTCGGTAAAGCTGATTCCAGATTGAGATTCATTGGAAGAATCCTAAGAAAATGCAATACGAAAACAAAGAAAGTAGGTTACAGTACACTTGTTCGCCAACTGCTTGAATACTACTCATCGGTGTGGGACCAGTACCAGATAGGGTTGATAGAAGAGATAGAGAAGATCCAACGGAGAGCAGCGCGCTTTGTTCCAGGATCATTTAGTAATCGCGAAAGCGTTACGGAGATGATAGATAAACTCCAGTGGAAGACTCTGCAAGAGAGACGCTCAGTAGCTCGGTACGGGCTTTTGCTGAAGTTTCGAGAACATACCTTCACCGAGGAGTCAAGCAGTATATTGCTCCCTCCTATGTATATCTCGCGAAAAGACCATGAGGATAAAATCAGAGAGATTAGAGCCCACACAGAGGCATACCGACAATCTTTCTTTCCACGAACAGTACGGGACTGGAACAGAAGGGAGAACCGATAGAGGTACTCAAGGTACCCTCCGCCACACACCGTTAGGTGGCTTGCAGAGTATGGATGTAGATGGAGATTGTCAGTTGACTCCTATATGTGACGTATTTTTTCAGTGGGAGCAATGGTATTTGTAAGATGTGGCTAATATATGTGGTAATATATCGGGGCATTATGAACTATCGAGCGAAATATTGTGGACGAAGATTCTGTGGATATTCGTACTAGTTAGTTTGGTACGAAGTTTGAATTTATTTAATTTTGGACTGGGATTTCGAATCAGAATCCGCCTGCTTCTGCAGCTATGTTGGCGTGTGTACATTTAATCAGTTGTGAGGCTGGCGTGACAATGTGAACGATGGGATTGATTAGTACAAGCATCTGTGAAAAGAGTTAGAATTTGCGCTAGGAGCAGTCATAATATGAGGCATTTTCTGAAGGATTTGGGTGTTGAGACGAACCTGAGAGTTTTTATTCTGACGGTATCCAGTAGAGTAGGTCTGAGAAGAAAGTGTAGTGGCTTTATGTTCTGAACTGCCAGCCATTTATTTGTGTATTGCTTCTTTGAGCCTATGACTTGACAACAATATTGTGGCGCTTATCGTATTTCTTATCGATGGAATTGTTCATCAGCTGCTACTGAATGGAAAAACATGACAGAAGGCGTCTAGGTTGATATCTCGAGTGAAATATAGAAGGAGAGAGCGAACCTCTAGATGCTCCACTCTCACCTGAAGAACTGGGAAGACCAGTGCGAGAACTGAAAGAAAATAAAGCCGCAGGCCCTTATGTCACACGAGATGTACAAATAAAGCAGTTTGGTCCAAAATTAATGAACGGCTAGTGAGGATGTTTAACGGAAACTGACAATTGCTGCTGTCTTTGTTCACCTTTCTTCTATGTATGATACCATAAACCACTAACGACATTTCATTAAAATGTACGAAATAACAAAGGACATTCATCTGAGTTAAATGTTAACGACGCGTGATGAAGAATCGAAGATTCTTCGTAACCCTTCAAGGGATGAAAAGTACATGGAGAAACCAAAAGAATTGCTTACCACAAGGGAGTGTTCACTGTTCTGGCCTCTATTTTGTACAATATGTATAAAAGTGATGTGCCACACCAGCTGGAAATAAAAAGATTCATATATAGAGACAACGTTGCCCTTATTGTTCAAGAAATAATATTTGAAGAGATTTAAAGATGAATGAAAGAGGCTTTGAAAGCAAAATGACAGAGGCTTTGCATACCTTGGGGAATTACTATGAAAAAAATCATCTGCGGCCTCATCCAGAAAAAACACAAATATGCGCATTCCACCTGTGTAATAAAGAAGCCTCAAGATAGTTGTAAATTCAGTGGAGGGGGGGTTAGACTGCACCAAATAAAAATACTTAGGAATCTCCCTAGACCGTGCACCGTACTTTGAAGAACACGGCACTGTGCTAGACGGAAGAAATATGTGCAACGAACAACACTATACGTAAACTGACTGGTCCAATATGGAGAGCACAGCCTAACAGCCTAAGGTTCTTCGATCATCAGCAGTGGGACACTCTTTTGCAGCCGGAGAATATGCGGCACTAGTGTGGGAGGCGTCTAGCGACTCCAGACAAGTAGACGTCGCTCTAAATGAGATTGTCTCGATTGTCACCAAATGCCTGATGCCTACACCTGTCCACAAAATTTACCCACTTACGGCCACAGCATCACCAAATACCAGACGCAAAGTAGCCACTGAAATAGATAGAAAAATGGGTAAATCGATCCGCGGAGCTTAATGTACAATCACTAAACAGTTCCAACTCGTCTAAGTCAAGGAAGAGCATTATCCAACGAACAGTACCGCTAGAAAGCCTACTGAGACCTGCACCCCGAAAAAAAAATAACACACAAGGACAGCAACTGCAGTATGGTATACGGAAGCCCGCCTGGTTGGCTGTGCGGTCCAACGCACGGCTTTCCGGGCGGGAAGTAGCGCCGGCCCCCGGCACGAATCCGCCCGGCGGATTTGTGTCGAGGTCCGGTGAGTCGGCCAGTCTGCGGATGGTTTTTAGGCGGTTTTCCATCTGCCTCGGCGAATGCAGGCTGGTTCCCCTTATTCCGCCTCAGCTACACTACGTCGGCGATTGCTGCGCAAATAAGTTCTGCACGTACGCGTACACCACCATTACTCTACCACGCAAACATAGGGGTTACACTCGTCTGGTGTGAGACGTTCCCTGAGGGGTCCACCGGGGGCCGAACCGCTCAATAACCCTGGGGTCGGTGTGGGGCGACGGAGGGGTGAAGTGGACTGCGGTAGTCGTCGTGCGGTTGCGGACCACTGCGGCTGCGGCGGGGACGGAGCCTCTCCATCGTTTCTAGGTCCCCGGTTAACATAACATGTCATAACATGGTATACGGAGAGCGCTGAATAGATTAAGAACCGGAGTCGCTAAATGCAAACTAAACATGGTTAAGTGGGGCTGCTTTCAAGATGACCATCGTGAATGTGGAGAACCACAGATGATTTCTTCATGTGCCCACGGATGGAATTTCTTTGCACAGCGGAAGATCTATTATTGTGCAATGGCAAGGTAACTAAAGCTGCAGAGTTTTGGAGGAAGAGAGTTTAGATGTACACGCCCGGACAGAAGAAGAAAATACGTTAAGTATTGATGGGTGGGTAAGGGGGAGGCCGCAGGGCGGCTGAAATATCAGAGCGTCGGTGTGTGGCAGTTTCAATAGTGACGCCGTGGTCCGTGAAACTACGGCAGTGATTAACTGTCTAGGTGGATATTGTTCCGCTGGTGTATCTGATGAAGCAGAGGTGGTAGAAATAATGGCAGATGGCAAGAGCAGAAAACACGAGGATGCTGAAAAGGTATGGAAAAAACCGTCGGTTAAAACCGATTCTTGCATTTTAGTTCTGAATAACCGGTATTTTTCGGTATTTATTTATTCTCGAATAGAAAATGAGTTTTTTACTAATAAAACGAAATTATCAATTAGCCATAGCAGCAGTGCTAAAATTTTTCGCCTTTAAGTAAGCCTTTCTTTAAAAAGGAGTGATTTTCATTCGTAAAATTTGCATTACATTGAAATTTTGCGTTATTAGTCAAAACAAGTAAAGCACTCACTGCTATTTTAATAACAATGCTGACTGAAACGAGCAACAAATACATGGCATAACAACTGGTACAGCATTGCTGAGACAACGATATCCCTGAGGTTAAAATCTTCTGGGTTGTCAGGCCGCGTCATATTTCTTCCAAAGATCGACATTTCGAGACCTCTGTTGGGATCTTCTTCGGGATCTTGTGGTGGCCAGTGTAGAGTGTTCAATCTGCAGTAGACTTCACAAGATCCTGAAGAAGATCCCAGCAGAGGGGTCGAAACGTCGATTGTTTGAAGAAATATGATGCGAGCTAACAACCCAGAAGATTTTAACTTCAGTGACAACGGCCACGAAAGGCTTCAGACTTACATAATAATGTCCTTGTTTATGTGTGTCGTGCCTGTAGTTGCTGCCGTCTATACGGTAGTTTCTCGCCGTTGTCGTTGGACATCAATTGCGCTGTAGAATGGCACCAACCCTAGTCTGAAAATATTTTTACGTAGTGACGTAGCAATGAAGTACAATGCTTCATTTGTTTTAAAGGATTAAAGATATGTCCGCCATTCCTATGAAATAGTAAACGAGGAAGGTAACAGTAAGCAACAGTAATAAATTAAAAACTTAACAACAAATCGTTCATAGTACACAATGAAAATGTAAAGTAGTCGATCTGCTGCCTGTTTCTACTATTCATCGGCTTGTAGTCCTTGAGAACGGAGAAGTTAACATGAAAAATAGTTCTTCAACCTCAGTTTTCTCTCTTTAGCATTGAGAATTCGTAATGTCAAACAGCGGTATGATCCCCAATTACAGCAAGATTTTAGAGCGGAGTTTCACAACATTAGAAACAGTAGAGGAGTACTGGTGATTATTTGTAGTTTTCAACCACTAATCACTTTTCGAGAAAAGTGGCGGGCGGTGGACAGACTAAGTTTTCCTTTATTTACCTATTTAATTCAATATTTTTATTCTGTATATCTTGAAACTGAGTGAGCCAAATTTTTCAGTCTTTATTCGATTTCTACGTGTGTTACAGGAAACAAAAGGAATGAAAAATCGAAACGCGGTTATTCAGAAACTGGTGATTCTGAGCGGTTTAACAGTAATACTGTCGTAGAGAAAAGCAGCTATAACTGAAAACCGGTTGTTTCAGCGATATCCGCCATCCCTAGTACCGAGGTGCGTACCGAAGTCCGCTGAGAAAAAAAAGGCAGACAGTTACGATCATACACGATGGTGGAATGGAAAGCGAGTGCCGTCTTTGCGTTGGAGGTGACTGCATAGACGACGGATCAGCGACAGCAGTAGCTGATCGGTCAGATACGAATAACAGTGCTCGCCGGAAAGGCAAGGAAGAATTGAGATGTGATGAACTAGAGATGAGCGCTCTTGGCAGTGACGATGTTAAACAAAATGAGCGAGACAGACGAAAGACGGCGGAGATGATACAATTTTAGTGTCCCGAATGTACAAACCCAAGGCGTATCCCTACCAGCGTTCAGCAGGTTTGCTGAGGGGCTCCAATCTTCGAATTGACGCCCCTCATAGATAACTCCAGTTTCCGGGGTTTGCCCAAAAAAAAAGCGTAAATGCCGAAAGTACACGAACTGCTGAAAAAAGTTTCGCGTCACGCTTGTCGACTGCATAGTGGCGCAGGGGTAAGTGGAGCAGCCTTGCCTAGTGCAGACCGTCAGTCATAGTTAGCCTACGGATTAGGAAGAACATGCTCGGCTGGGCTGAGTTGAGGTTTTCGGAGAAAGGAAAAAGATTACACACACACACACACACACACACACACACACACACACACACACACACTAAATGCTGGTTCCATCACAAATCAAGAGTAACAGAAGTAAGAAGTTATCGTTGGTAAAATTAATAATCAACGGGCGAGGTAGCATTAACTCGGCCGCTCTGTTTTCTGAGAAGGGAGAGAGCAGAATTCGATGCAGAATTTAAGCAACAATCACCATCTCTATTTATAAGGCTACTTGCTAATTTAATTTCAACAGCTTTCTTAGCAATACTATCCCAATAGAAGGAAGTGCGGCCCAGAATATCCGAGTCGTTCTATTCCAGAGGATGACCGGTACCAGGACAATGACCTGGAACGGCGAATTTACTCTGCTGTTGTAAGCGTGTTTGCCGCTTATGCTCAGTGCACCGGTCCTCCACAGACCTGAGGATGTGACCATAATATGACAAGCCACAACTGCAAGGAATACGGTAGACATCGACCTTAAACAAACTAAGATCATCTTTTGCGGCACCCGGCATACGAATATTAGATAGCGGAACGCACGTCTGGTGTGTCTTTCACTATCACTGTTCTGACGACAGATGACTTCGAGATGGGCTAACTCAGCTGACAACTCTCAGGATCCAAGATGACATCGGTGCTGTGAACCAAGGTACGAAGAACCCCTTCGCATTGAGCTGGATCGAGACAACTATCGACCTGCAGATACAAGTCGGAGTGAGTAAGCTTCCTACGCACAGCATTTTCCACCGCATCATCAGCCTTCCTCCTAACCAACACATCAGGGAAGGGAAGACAACCATACTTTTCCACCTCCAACATGAAACAACTTTTTAGAATACCTAAAGTCAATCCATTAGAATGTCTGTTTCATGACGGAGGTGGAATAGAACGGCTGTCTTCCCTTCCCTGATGTGTGGGTCAGGAGGAAGGTTGATGATACGTTGGAACATGCTGTGTGTAGGAAGCTTACTCACTCCGACTTGTATCTGCAGGCCTATAGTTGTCTCGATCCGGCTAAATGTGAAGGGGTACTTTGTACCTTGGTTCATGGGTCCTGTGTCATCTTGGACCCTGGGAGTTTGTAAGCTGAGTTAGCCCCTCTCGAAGTCATCTGTCGTCAGAATAACAATAGTGAAAGACACATCAGATGTGCTTTGTGCTATCTATTACTCGTATTTTTTTTTTTTTTTTGTCATCAGTCTAATGACTGGTTTGATGCGGCCCGCCACGAATTCCTTTCCTGTGCTAACCTCTTCATCTCAGAGTAGCACTTGCAACCAACGTCCTCAATTATTTGCTTGACGTATTCCAATCTCTGTCTTCCTCTACAGCTTTTGCCCTCTACAGCTCCCTCTAGTACCACGGAAGTCATTCCCTCATGTCTTAGCAAATGTCCTATCATCCTGTCCCTTCTCCTTATCAGTGTTTTCCACATATTCCTTTCGTCTCCGATTCTGCGTAGAACCTCCTCATTCCTTACCTTATCAATCCACCTAATTTTCAACATTCGTCTATAGCACCACATCTCAAATGCTTCGATTCTCTTCTGTTCCGGTTTTCCCACAGTCCATGTTTCACTACCATACAATGCTGTACTCCAGACGTACATCCTCAGAAATTTCTTCCTCAAATTAAGGCCGGTATTTGATATTAGTAGACTTCTCTTGGCCAGAAATGCCTTTTTTGCCATAGCGAGTCTGCTTTTGATGTCCTCCTCGCTCCGTCCGTCATTGGTTATTTTACTGCCTAGGTAGCAAAATTCCTTAACTTCATTGACTTCGTGACCATCAATCCTGATGTTAAGTTTCTCGCTGTTCTCATTTCTACTACTTCTCATTACCTTCGTCTTTCTCCGATTTACTCTCAAACCATACTGTGTGCTCATTAGACTGTTCATTCCGTTCAGCAGCTCATTTAATTCTTCTTCACTTTCACTCAGGATAGCAATGTCATCAGCGAATCGTAACATTGATATCCTTTCACCTTGTATTTTTATTCCACTCCTGAACCTTTCTTTTATTTCCATCATTGCTTCCTCGATGTACAGATTCAAGAGTAGGGGCGAAAGTCTACAGCCTTGTCTTACACCTTTCTTAATACGAGCACTTCGTTCTTGATCGTCCACTCTTATTATTCCCTCTTGGTTGTTGTACATATTGTATATGACCCGTCTCTCCCTATAGCTTACCCCTACTTTTTTCAGAATCTCGAACAGCTTGCACCATTTTATATTGTCGAACGCTTTTTCCAGGTCGACAAATCCTACGAAAGTGTCTTGATTTTTTTTAGCCTTGCTTCCATTATTAGCCATAACGTCAGAATAGCCTCTCTCGTCCCTTTACTTTTCCTAAAGCCAAACTGATCGTCCCCTAGCGCATTCTCAATTTTCTTTTCCATTCTTCTGTATATTATTCTTGTAAGCAGCTTCGATACATGAGCTGTTAAGCTGATTCTGCGATAATTCTTACACATGTAAGCTCTTGCCTTCTTCGGAATTGTGTGGATGATGCTTTTCCGAAAGTCAGATGGTATGTCGCCAGACTCATATATTCTACACACCAACGTGAATAGTCGTTTTGTTGCCACTTCCCCCATTGATTTTAGAAATTCTGATGGAATGTTATCTATCCCTTCTGCCTTATTTGCTCCTCCAAAGCTCTTTTAAATTCCGATTCTAATACTGGATCCCCTGTCTCTTCTAAATCGACTCCTGTTTCTTCTTCTATCACATCAGACAAATCTTCCCCCTCATAGAGGCTTTTAATGTATTCTTTGCACCTATCTGCTCTCTCCTCTGCATTTAACAGTGGAATTCCCGTTGCACTGTTAATGTTACCACCGTTGCTTTTAATGTCACCAAAGGTTGTTTTGACTTTCCTGTATGCTGAGTCTGTCCTTCCGACAATCATATCTTTTTCGATGTCTTCACATTTTTCCTGCAGCCATTTCGTCTTAGCTTCCCTGCACTTCCTATTTATTTCATTCCTCAGCGACTTGTATTTCTGTATTCCTGATTTTCCCGGAACATGTTTGTACTTCCTCCTTTCATCAATCAACTGAAGTATTTCTTCTGTTATCCATGGTTTCTTCGCAGCTATCTTCTTTGTACCTATGTTTTCCTTCCCAACTTCTGTGATGGCCCTTTTTAGAGATGTCCATTCCTCTTCAACTGTACTGCCTACTGCGCTATTTCTTATTGCTGTATCTATAGCGTTAGAGAACTTCAAACATATCTCGTCATTCCTTAGTACTTCCGTATCCCACTTCTTTGCGTATTGATTCTTCCTGACTAATGTCTTGAACTTCAGCCCACTCTTCATCACTACTATATTGTGATCTGAGTCTATATCTGCTCCTGGGTACGCCTTACAATCCAGTATCTGATTTCGGAATCACTGTCTGACCATGAGGTAATCTAATTGAAATCTTCCCGTATCTCCCGGCCTTTTCCAAGTATACCTCCTCCTCTTGTGATTCGTGAACAGGGTATTCGCTATTACTAGCTGAAACTTGTTACAGAACTCAATTAGTCTTTCTCCTCTTTCATTCCTTGTCCCAAGCCCATATTCTCCTGTAACCTTTTCTTCTACTCCTTCCCCTACACCTGCATTCCAGTCACCCATGACTATTAGATTTTCGTCCCCCTTTACATACTGCATTACCCTTTCAATATCCTCATACACTTTCTCTATCTGTTCATCTTCAGCTTGCGACGTCGGCATGTATACCTGAACTATCGTTGTCGGTGTTGGTCTGCTGTCGATTCTGATTAGAACAACCCGGTCACTGAACTGTTCACAGTAACACACCCTCTGCCCTACCTTCCTATTCATAACGAATCCTACTCCCTTTACACCATTTTCTGCTGCTGTTGATATTACCCGATACTCATCTGACCAGAAATCCTTGTCTTCCTTCCACTTCACTTCACTGACCCCTACTATATCTAGATTGAGCCTTTGCATTTCCCTTTTCAGATTTTCTAGTTTCCCTACCACGTTCAAGCTTCTGACATTCCACGCCCGACTCGTAGAACGTTATCCTTTCGTTGATTATTCAGTCTTTTTCTCATGGTAACCACCCACTTGGCAGTCCCCTCCCGGAGATCCGAATGGGGGACTATTCCGGAATCTTTTGCCAATGGAGGGATCATCATGACACTTCTTCAATTACAGGCCACATGTCCTGTGGATACACGTTACGTGTCTTTAATGCAGTGGTTTCCATTGCCTTCTGTATCCTCATGTCGTTGATCATTGCTGATTCTTCCGCCTTTAGGGGCAATTTCCCACCCCTAGGACAAGAGAGTGCCCTGAACCTCTATCCGCTCCTCCGCCCTCTTTGACAAGGCCGTTGGCAGAATGAGGCTGACTTCTTATGCCGGAAGTCTTTGGTCGCCAATGCTGATTATTTATCAAAATTTAGGCAGTGGCGGGGATCGAATCCGGGAGCAAAGACGTTTTGATTATGAATCAGAGACGCTACCGCTAGACCACGGGTACTCACCATTACTCGTATACCGGGTGAGTAGTGGAAACAACGAGGTGGCACCTAGGTCTACGGCCTTTTTGCCTTAGGCAGGTAGCATCTCGAACGAGATTGGTCGTATTTTTCGATCGAAATCAATGCTCAGGGTCCATTTAAGTTCCGCAAAAGATGGTCTTGGTTTGTTTAAGGCCGATGTCTACCGTATTCCTTGCAGTTGTGGCATGTCATATATTGGTCACACCCTCAGGACTGTGGAGGACCGGTGCACTTAGCGACAAACGCGCTTACAACAGCCGAGCAAATTCGCCGTTCCAGAATATTGTCTTGGCACTGGTCATCATATGAAATATATTTTTTTTAGTTCTGCATCGAATCCTGCTCTCTCCCTTGTCAAACAGAAGGATGTAATTTATACTACCTACAGAAGGACGTAATTTATACTACCTCATCCGTTGATTTTTAATTTCACCATCGATAACTTCCGACTTCGGTCATTTTTAGTTTTTGATGGCGCTTGTATTTACAGCGTGTATGTGTGTGTGTGTGTGTGTGTGTGTGTGTGTGTGTGTGTGTGTGTGTGTGTGTGTGTGTAAATGTGTGTCTTTCTGGAGTTTCTCTGAAAATCTAGGTATCAAATTCCCTTGCACAGCGCTTACCTGCTCCAATTTTGCCTGGAAAATGGCAAGTGTGTTCCTACCGAAATATCGGCGATTGTCGACGACCTCATCCGGCTGCGTTCCCGTAACTTATTTGAACAGTTTGTATTTGGAAGCCAGCATGTTTGCGCTTCGACGTCCGGATGGATGGTGCACAGATACCGACAGCGAAAGCAGGCCCTTAGTCTGCCATTTTTCACTACCATGTATGGAATATGATGCCTGGACAGATGCTGCAAAACTACAGGTGACGAATGCAGACTGTCTGTCTGCTATCTTCTCACCACCGTGTACGAAGTACGGCATGCTTTTTCATGCAATGCTTGTCACATTTGTATGGTTACATAAGTGTAAATTTATTCATTCTGTAACGCAGTTTTAATTTCTTTGAAAAGCCAGCTACATGGCTCATTGAGGCATAAACGTCCACTCTTGACACATTAGGAGGGTAGCAAGTTGCGTATCTACGATTCGCTCGAGGCTGAGGGCCAATGTGGTGATAAGCCGCTGGTCTTCCCCACTCAGCCTGTGAGTGGGCAGGTGGCCGCTCCTGCAGCAGGGTCCGAGCAGGCATAGAGGGGGGGGGGGGCGAGGGGTTTACTATTTAGCCGGCCGGGGTGGTCGAGCGGTTCTCGGCGCTACAGTCTGGAACAGCGCGACCGCTACGGTCGCAGGTTCGAATCCTGCCTCGGGCATGGATGTGTGTGATGTCCTTAAGTTAGTTAGGTTTAAGTAGTTCTTAGTTCTAGGGGACTGATGACCTTAGAAGTTAAGTCCCATAGTGCTCAGAGCCATTTGAACCATTTTTTACTTGTTATTTAGAGCTCCAATGTTAGGCTCGTTATGGAGCCCCTTAGGCAGATAGCGTTCAGGGCTGGAAAGGAAGCCAATGTGCACTCGGTATGTCTGCCAGGGGGGCCTCATCTGAGATGTTGAGACGGCCTTGTCTGTGTCTGTAGAACGCCCAGGATGCAGTCGTCTGCAAGTTGTGACTCACGTCGGCACCAATGACACCTGTCGCATGGGTTCTGAGGCCATTCTGAGTCCATACAGGCGGGTGGTGCAAGTGGTGAAGACTGCTGGCCGGCCGCTGTGGCCGAGCGGTTCCAGGCGCTTCAGTACGGAACCGCGCTGCTGCTACGGTCGCAGGTTCGAATTCTGCCTCGGGCATGGATGTGTGTGATGTCGTTAGATTTAAGTAGTTCTAAGTCTAGGGGACTGATGACCTCAGATGTTAAGTCCCATAGTGCTCAGAGCTACTTGAACCATTTGAAGACTGCTGGTCTCAAGCTTGGGGGGCAAGCAGAGCTCACAATTTGCGGCATTGTTCTCAGAGTCGATCGGGTCCTTTGGTTTGGAGCCGAGTGAAGGGTTTCAGCCAAAGGATTCATCGACTCTGTAATGGTCTTGGCTGCAGATTCCCAGACATGCGTTATCGGTTGGGGCTCTGTAGGACTTCCCTTGATAGGTCAGGGGTGCACTACACAAAGGAAGCAGCTACTCGGATAACACAGTACTTGACTGTTTTCTAGACTTGGCGTTAGTTTGAGGTACTCTGGTGAACACTTGCCAATCGATACACAGCAAGAGAAGTCAGACCGCGTTCAAAGTGAAGACATTTCTACTGTCAAAATTTTATCAGTAAACTGTCGAGATATTCGTGGCAAAGTTCCAGAATTTACTGACCTCCAGGAAAGTTCTCGCGTTCAAGCTATTCTCGGGACTGAGAACTGGCTGAAACACGACGTGGAAATTTCTGAGATATTTAGCGAGTAACGGAACGTACATCGGAAAGACAAATTAGAGGCCATAGGAGGGGGTGTGTTCATTGGAGTTGACAAAAACGTTGTCTCTATTGAGGTCGAAGATAAGTGTGACAGTGAAGTTATATGGTCAAGTATAGAAGATGTAGGGGAAACCAAGTTAATTGTTGGATTTTTTAACGGCCACCCGATTCTGCTGTGACAGTTCTAGAGTCATTCAAAGAATGTCTATGGTTCGTAGCATGTAAACACCCAGATCATGCACTGCTAGTGTCTTGGTTGACACAGTCACATCGTTTAAATGTCTGGGCGTAACATTGCAAAGCGATATGAAATGGAACGAGCATGTGAGCATTTTGGCAGGAAAGACGAATTGTCGACTTCGGTTTACTGGGAGAATCCTAGGAAAATATGGTTCATCTGTAAAGTGATTGCAAGTAGGACGCTAGTGCGACCTACTCTTGAGTACTGGTCGAGTGTTTGGGTTCCGTACCAGGTCGGAACAAATGGAGGGAAATGACCATTAGTGGTACGGGGTACTTCCTGCCGCGGGCCATAAGGTGGATTGCGGAGCATCGAGGTACATGTAGATGTAGGTGCAACATATTAAGTTTGCGGCTGTGGTTGCTTGTGCACAAATAGCCACCATGCCAGTGATCGGAATTGGAAGGAAAATCAGCATTGGCCGTATCTTGCTGTTCTATTGTCAGCAAAATCGATTTTCGGTCACTTAGTGACCATCTTCAGTGCTGTAATATAGAATTAAAATTGGTAGGCACTGGTATTAAGTTATAACCACAAGCCTAGAGCGATCACATAAACTCTAAGCTTGTGGTTATAGCTTGATACCAGTGCCTACCAATTTTAATTCTATATTACAGAACTGAGGATGATCACTAAGAGACCGAAAATCGATTTTGCTGACCTGACAATAGAACAACAAAATACGGCCAATGCTGATTTTCCTTCCAATTCTATCCACTATTTGGTCGTGGTGCACAAAACACGCCATGGAGTCGCCAATCAATGCCAGTGATCGTCAGAGTGACTTCATGTTCAGTTTGTTGTGCTGCATCCGGCGTATCTTCCGCGAGAGTTTACTTGTATGTGTTCGTCTTTACCGCTGCATGCTGTTGCAGCAGTGTACCGTGTGCTTGAAGTAAGTGGTAACAGTGTTCAAGCATTGTTGTGGGTAATTATTGTGGTGCAGTGTTGAGTCACGTTGCTTGAAACGTACTTCGGTTCGTCAGTGTGCGAGTGACATGGCTTTAAATTTTCTTGTTGTCCTTGTCAGTAGTGTCGTTTTATCACGTTGGTGTTAAGTAATCGTTGCGTTGAAGTTCTTTTCTACTGTCGATTCGCGTCTTTTTAATTATGTATGTTACAGGAATTGTGTCTAGCGCAAGTGTGGCGTTCTTTGTAATGACGAGACGTTTCCTCGTCCATCCCCAATTTTAATTAATATTAAGTTCAGCTCCTCTTTCATTCATTATGTATGTTTAGGATGACGTAAGTAATTCTGACGTTTTTGCATAGTAGCCGCAATTTCTAGTTGGTTATTTGAAAGTGTTGTGTACTCTGGTAGGGCGGAAAATGGATACAGATGGTAGCACATATATGAGAATGCTATCGATTCAAAGTTTAATTTGATGACCAGTTGCAAATGTCAGTTAAATGTGGTCAGGTTTCATGGTTGTCAAATCCTCTTGTCACCAGATGTAACATAGATATTATGTTTTATTTTTAGTCATCTGCTTCTTTTAAGTTTTTAGACTGTTTGCTATGTGAAGCGTTTGTGCGAAGTAATTTGACATAGTTTTTTTCTAATGTATGTTGAGCCGTGCTCACTCCCAACCATGCGTTTTCGTGAACTTCACTGTCTATCTATGTTTGGTTTTCCGCACTTGTTGCGGTTACGTCGTGTTTCTTCTTCCTTCTACATGTGCCAGCAGCGACGTGTATCGATATTTGCACCATGTACCATCTTTGGTTTTGTGCAAATGGTTTCCGGCTAGGGGGCCTGCAGTCAGTCGCTCGGTTGCTGCGGACCAGGCAAGTTATCTCCGCGCGGTGCGGTCGGCTGGGTCCACTGGTGGTCTCTGCAAAGTGTCGGAGCCAGTGTGGAGCTGCCCGATCGCTACGAGCTTCGTGGTTCACCAACCCAGGACGTCAAAGTTGAGTAGTGGTTGAGTGTGGTTCGTTTCGGTGGTTCGCTGTTGGGGAGGTTTTCCTGTGAGCAACACCAAGTGTTTCTATTGCTGAAATTTAGCCACCATGTGGCTCAATTAGCTATATTGGTTGCTTACAATTCAAGTGCACCAGCGGAATTTTCTGCCTTGTGGCCGTTAGTATTCCGGTTGCCTGCCCTGGCCACTAACATAATTTCAGACAGTGTCCTTTCCTCACCTGTTGTCGCTGTCCAACATGGTGTGTAGTTTTGACAGCTAATACATATTTCATTGCAGATAATCACGTTCGTAACCATTTGTGTTTGAGTTCTCGTGTACCGATTGGTGGCAAGCAAGTCGTTTTATCGGTCGGTCCGTGGCTGTCCTCTGGTTGGGTTCTGACGGATCAAGTGTAGCTGGGCTCACCATCTATCGCACCTAAGTGAACGAGGGCAGACCGACCTCCCTGGAGGCTTCTGAGGGCCGTTTTCTTTATCGTCCTCTCGCCAGTGTTTAATTGTCTGTTTGTAATCTATCATAGCCAGTGATTCTTTTAAATAAATGCAGCCTTCTGCCTTTGAAAGGTTACGGTAATTTATCATAAAATCTTGAAAATTTTATTGTTGGCCTTCAGCCGTTTGTAATGCATCTTGTTTATGTTTGTCTATTCACCCTTGCCTTGAGAGCCGGCCGAAGTGGCCGAGCGGTTCTAGGCGCTACAGTCTGAAACCGCGCGACCGCTACGGTCGCAGGTTCGAATCCTGCCTCGGGCATGGATGTGTGTGATGTCCTTAGGGTAATTAGGTTTAAGTAGTTCTGAGTTCTAGGGGACTGATGACCTCAGAAGTTAAGTCCCATAGTGCTCAGAGCCATTTGTACCCATTTTTGAACCTTGCCTTGAGGCTCTCAGCCTCGCTGTATTTGATTTTACCACTTGAGACTTATCTTGTTGCTTTAAGATTTCTTGTTTGGACGCCTTCAGCAGTGAAATAATTGCCTTTTTGAAACTTGTGGTTCTAAAGGTTCAGCAATGTGCCGTTTCGGTGTAAGAGTGTTATTAAGTTACAATAAATTACAATTTTGACCCTTTCCACAATCCTAATCACCTGTTCTGCCCAGCGGGTTTAGCGGGCGTTTCATATGTTTTAATAAGGGTACTGAAAAGTTTTTTGTTAAAAGCATGAACCGCTAAGATGAATGTTTTTCGTTATTCCCAATATCACAAAATTGTTTCACTTATTCGCTAAGGTAACCAGATGCAAATGTCGGTTCAGTGTGGTCACGATTTATGGTTGTAAAATGCTCTTGTCACCAAATGTAACATGATTATTAGGTTTATTAATAAATGATAGTTCGTAACATTGTCCAATAAAAATATCCAGCATGTTCCAGTGCCCACCATCCACGCTCCACTGTTTCTCCTATTGTGGTAGGGACAGTGTGGCTTGCGGACACGGCCGAAGGGCCAATTCCGTTTCGGAGGTCACGGTGGGCCCCGCCATTTCTGCCAATTTCCCTTGCTGACAGTTACGTTTTTGTCCAGCATCGTGTACGGATGTCGGGCGCCTCTTATCGCTACAAATGACAAATTCAGTCTCTGCAACGTTTGGAAGGGTTCCTCCGACCTAGTGTCCAGTCCTTCAGTCAGCACTTTGCTGTAGGATAGTTTTTCAAGAAGAGTACACCACACGTAGAGGCAGTGGCTTGCGCTATCTGTTGGCGCTTGCAGCGCATCATCGCATCGCATACACTTGTTCCCCTCACGAGAGCCCCCATGAAAGGCTGGGACACATCTGAGAGTCAGCATCTCCGCTACCTTGTGTATAGTATTACACAGAATGTCGACATTACAACGAACGAGTGGGATTAAAGCAGTATTGAGTTAAAAGTTTCATGACAGCACTCTCTACCAGTCATAATGCTTTTAATGAAAGACATTCTGCAGATACCAGAATGAGATTTTCACTCTGCAGCGGAGTGTGCACTGATATGTAACTCCCTGGCAGATTAAAACTGTGTGTCGGACCGAGACTCGAACTCGGGACCTTTGCCTTTCCCGGTCAAAGGTCCCGAGTTCGAGTCTTGGTCCGACACACAGTTTTAATCTGCTAGGAAGTTTCATTCTGCAGATACATCATAGGCTGTACACACAAAACTTTTGTATTTCATTAGAACACAAACGGTCTCGATCTTCTCTGTCAGTATCAGGTACAAAGTAAAATGACTGTTACCTAGTCTCGTGACTGATTCGTGTTACTTGGCTATAGTAAATGTTCTTGTATGTGGTTGACAATATGGAACGCACTTGGGGCTAAAAACTGTTCGAGCTCCAATGAAATAAAGGTATTTGATGGGTACAACCTATGGTAAATATCAGAAGGTCTTCCATTAAACGTTAGGGGAAAGTCTTGTACCTATAGGATTGTGTACCGAGCAAGACATGATGTTTTTTGGTTGGGACTTCAGTCTGCTGGGTGATTTTAGAATCACGTGAAAGAAGGCGCACTA
The DNA here is from genome assembly GCF_021461385.2 of Schistocerca piceifrons. Taxonomy (NCBI): domain Eukaryota; kingdom Metazoa; phylum Arthropoda; class Insecta; order Orthoptera; family Acrididae; genus Schistocerca; species Schistocerca piceifrons. The sequence goes on from NC_060141.1 coordinate 194,909,259, forward strand.
GATACGGCCATAAGCAACTTGCGCCATGTTATACAGCTTCTGTTGTCAGACATGAGGCTGTGTATTATACAGCATTTGTAAATAATTTCGCGTTCTACATATTTAAGGGCTATATAATATATTAAACCTCTTTGGAATAGATAGTTAATTTTTCAGTTACAAAATTTTCTGATGAGTAAAATGCTATCCATTTTTAGAAACGTTTACATACCATATGGGCAATTAGGCCATACTTCATCCGTCGTGCCTCATCTTGTACCTTAAAAGATAAGGGCTTTTACCAGGGAAACATTTGATACTTCCAAATGAGGGGAGTTTCTTTAACGTATTAGCAAATTTACCTTTCTTGAACATGGAAATTTGTGTTTTCTGTATGAAAAAGTATTTAACTTGTAAATGGTTTTTGATAATGTTTCTTTTTAATTTTATTTCTCTTGATGATTATTTGTGTGTAGTGGAGTAATAATGCAACAGATAGACGAATAATTACGGTATTGACAACTCTTTTAATATTCAACAGAATATTTGTTCTTAGGTGTATGCTCATGTCGTACCTCGGAACATGTTTTCACGTGTGGAAAACCTTAATTTTCCAGGGTAATTTTTGTTCTTTCAGGAATAGACAGCAGCACTTAAAAAGTGAATGCCATCGTTTTAAAATGGAACTGAAAATATATTAAACTTCTAGAGGCGAAATTCTGTTGCGCTTACCAACGTACAATTCTCTCTCTTACTGAATGTTATACAACTGCAGATTTTGATTTTGTAGATGTGCAAGCATTTTAATTTCCAACACAATCCGTGTATCTTGTTTAATGTTTTGTTTTCATTTGGCAGTAAGGTGTTTCTTTAAATTTCATTAGGTTTGTTCTTTCATTCTTTCCTCCACTTGAATCTAAGTCCACATACGTTCGCAGGTGTGCAGGTGATGTATTTTTTTTTTTTTTTTGAAGAGTTTGTTACTCAAGAAACGAAAAACATTTCCCCTCCCAAATATATAATTTAACAATACAACATTACTACACGTATCACATCATAGTATTTAGAATAACGTCATTTATCGCGTGACATTTTCCAGCGTTATTGGCTTGAAGATTGAGGCAAGTTTCAGAGGTAGCTACTAGTTCAAGCGGTTTCTCGTCCGAAGAGGTCTACAGGTGCTTATCATCCACAAAATATATACCAGCCGGATGATTCCATCGTAGAAAGGTGATGTAATGAGATCCGCATTTTCTCATAGTGCTTCCGTGACGACGAAGGGTCACCCAGATCTCGCGTTGTCATCACCGTCTGTCTGTCCAGTTTAACGTTTAAACATCAAGCAACGCTTCCTAACACTCATCAAATTCGTAGCAGATTCGCTGCAGAAATAAACAAGTGATTTATGGATGTGACATGGCATAACACCTTCTGCTTGCAAAAACAGAATCTTGTCTTGCCGTTCAGAGTACATAGCACTTCCAGTCGCGCCCACTAACATTAAAACCGTGAAGACACAGTGATGTGCTGTAGTGCTTCAAAAAATGGACTTGAGTGAGTTTTAAATCTCTGTGAGCTCATCCTGAGGTGTGTTTCGCGTGGACTTTTAGGGATAAAAGTCCGAAGCTGATTGCCTGTCTTGTCCCGAGCTTGTGCTCTGTGTCTCTGGCAACGGTAATTGTTACCAGTTGTTTCCCGAAACAACTTCCATGACTTGACATTTCGTAACGTCTATAACAGTGAATACAATTTGGTCCAAAAGTGACACACTACTATTACTGACAGACACGAACAGCAGTGTTACGTATAAGTATTTATTTACCAGAATTTGTTCATTTTGCAAAAACAGACATAATGTCTTATGGGATAACAGCAATCAGTGATTTTATAATGTTACTTAAAATCCGTCTTGATTGCAATTTTTTTTATTCATATGTGACGTAGCATGTGAAAGTTGCTGGATTTGGACGGGTTACTCCTGTAACTGTAATATCAGATCTGAAGATGGTTCTGAATGAACCGAAACCGGTCATATGAATAAAAAAAAAATTTGCAATCAAGACGGATTTTAAGTAACATTATAGAATTCGTTCAAGTTGCAGGTCATTTGGCTACCTACCTCTAGTGATTGCTTTCTTGAACTGTTTGCATTAAATCAAATTCAACCTATGTCTATCGTAGGTCTTTCAAGATTTCGTTCATGTCTTCGCACCAACACTGCTTTGGCTCTGCGGAGTTCAGGCATCCGAGTTACATTTCCTGCCAGCCGAAGTAATCGTGTCTTCATTTTGCGTGCTGTATCATTTCGCACACGTCATGTTTCTTCCTTGATCTCCAGCCATCCGCATCTTGCAGCTGGCCAAATGCCTTCCTCAAGATTTTTTGTTGAGATCCTGTTTCACATAAGCCGTTTTTGTGGTACTAAAGTTATCTGTTCCGTGTAACGCCTCTGGAACTACTAATGAGTTATACTCGTATGCCTTGAGTTTCGATTTTCTGGAGAGCGTATGTCATGTGGTTAAATGTTTCAAGCTGAAATATGTTCTGAATGCATTAACATTCTGCTGTTTAATGTCCAGTCTTACGTTCTTAAAGTTGTTATACATATTCTGGTTACTTTAAGTTTTGCTTTACGTGAAGAAATAGAGCAACCAGTCACTTGTTCAGTTTTATTTACGCTAAGACGCGTTTTGGACTTTAGTCCTTCTTCAATTGGTATAATACTTTATCTTCGTAAACAAAATTAATTTCAAGAGTCGACATGACAGACCAGTACTAGGCCAAGAATGAAATGTGTCTGTATACGGAAAAATACTTGGGGACAATGTTATAAAGAGAGTAGAGGAAGTAGGTGAAGATGAGAGGGGAGATATGGTACCGCGAAAAAAATTTGACAGACCACTGAATGACTTAAATCGAAACAAGGTCCTTGGAGTGGACAACACTCCCTCAGAACTATTGAAATTCTTGATAGAGCCACCAATATCAAAACTATTCCAGCTGATGCCCAAGATATATGAGACGGGTAAAATACCCTCAGATTTCAAGAAGAATGTAATTATTCCAATTCCAAAGAAGACAGGTACTGATACTCGTGAGTACTACTAAACCATCAGTTCGATGAGTCATTCAATCAAAATATTGACACGAATTTTTTACAGAAAGGTGAAAAAATTGGTAGAATCCGACCTTGGTGAAACGCAGTTTGCGTTGTGGGGAAACACAGAAACAAGCGAAGCAATATTGAACCTATGACTTAGCTCAGAATACTGGTCAAAGAATGACAAATTCACTTTTAAAAATTTTTTAGATTTATAGAAGGCTTTCGACAATATTGTAACTGGAATCCATTCTTTGATATTCTGAAAATTGCAGTAATAACATACAGGAAGTGAATGGTTATTTACAACTTGTAAAGAAACCGAACTGCTGTTATAAGAGGTGAAGGACATCAAAGCGAAGCAGTAAATCAAAAGGGGATGAGAAAAGTTTGCAGTCTCTCGTAACATTATTCATTCTGTACATTCAGCAAACTGTAGAAGAGACAGAGGAGAAATTTGAAAAGGAAATTGAAAGTCATGGAGAAGAAGTAAAAAAAAATTGGAATAGGAGTTAAATTGCAGGGAGAAGAAATAGAAACATTGTGGTTTGCGATGACATTGTAATAACTGTCAGATACAGCAAAGGACTTGGATTAGCAGTTTAGTGGAATGGACAGTGTCTTGAAAAGAACATATACACTACTGACCATTAAAATTGCTACACCACGAAGATGACGTGCTACAGACACGAAATTTAACCGACAGGAAGAAGATGCTGTGATATGCAAATGATTAGCTTTACAGAGTATTCACACAAGGTTGGCGCCGGTGGCGACACATACAACTTGCTGACATGAGGAAACATGAGGAAAGTTTCCAACAGATTTCTCATACAAACAGTAGTTGACTGGCGTTGGCTGGTGAAACGTTGTTGTGATGTCACGTATGAGGAGGAGAGTTGCGTACCATCTCGTTTCTGACTTAGATAAAGGTCGGATTGTAGCCTATCGCCATTGCGGTTTATCGTATCGCGACACTGCTGCTCGCGTTGGTCGAGATGCAATAAATATTAGCAGAATATGGAATCGGTGGGCTCAGGAGGGTAATACGGAACGCCGCGCTGGATCCCAACGGCTTCGTATCACTAGCAGTCGAGATGACGGGCATCTTATCCGCAAGGCTGTAACGGATCGTGCAGCCACGTCTCGATCCCTGAGTCAACTGATGGGGACGTTTGCAAGACATCAACCATCTGTACGAGCAGTTGGACGACGTTTGCAGCAGCATGGACTATCAGCTCGGAGACCATGGCTGCGGCTACCCTTGACGCTGCATGACAGACAGGAGCGCCTGCGATGGTGTACTCAACGACGAACCTGGGTGCACGAATTGCAAAACGTAATTTTTTCGGATGAATCCAGGTTCTGTTTACAGTATCATGATGGTTGCATCCGTGCTTGGCGACATCGCCGTGAACGCACATTGGAAGCGTGTATTCGTAATCGCCATACTGGCGCATCACCCGGCGTGATGGTATGGGGTGCCATTGGTTACGCGTCTCGGTCACCTCTTGTTCGCACTGACGGCACTTTGAACATTTCAGATGTGTTACGACCCGTGGCTGTACCCTTCATTCGATCCCTGCGAAACCCTACATTTCAGCAAGATAATACACGACCGCATGTTGCAGGTCCTGTACGGGCCTTTCTGGATACTAAAAGTGTTCGACTGCTGCCCTGGCCAGCTCATTCTCCAGGTCTCTCACCAACTGAAAACGTCTGGTCAATGGTGGCCGAGCAACTGGCTCGTCATAATACGCCAGTCACTACTCTTGATGAACTGTGGTATCGTGTTGAAGCTGCATGGGCAGCTGTACCTGTACACGCCATCCAATCTCTGTTTGACTCAATTCCCAGGGGTATCAAGGCTGTTACTACGGCCAGAGGTGGTTGTCCTGGGCACTGATTTCTCAGGATCTATGCACCCAAATTGCTCGAAAATGTAATCACATGTCAGATCTAGTATGATATATTTGTCCAATGAATACCCGTTTATCATCTGCATTTCTTCTTGGTGTAGCAACTGTATTGGCCAGTAGTGTATTATGAACATGAAACAAACATGGTTAATGTAATTTACTTAAATCAGCTGATGTTGAAGACATTAGATTAGGATATGAGACACCAAAAGTAGGAGACGAATTTTGCTGTTTGCGTAACAAACTAACGGACAAAACTTCCTGGCGGGTGAAAACTGTGGCCGGGAGCGACAGTCGGAATCGGGAACTTTGCCTTTCACGGGCAAGTGCTCTACCGTCTGAGCTACCTAAGCGCGACTGAAGACCCCTCCTCTAGCTTTATTTCCGCCAGTACCTCATCTCCCACCCTGCAAATTTCACAGAAGTTCTCCTGCGAAAATTGCGGGACTAGCACTCCTGCAAGAAAGAATATTGCGGAAATGTCACTTAGCCACAGCCTGGGGGATGTCTCCAGACCTAATCGATCAGCGCAGTTGGAGGAGCTCTGCCCGTTCCTCCGACTTGAATCCCATCGAGCATTTGTGGAATGCGTTGGAGAGGTATATTTCACCACGTCCACATGCACCAACGACATTCCAGCAAGTCTCAACCGCGCTGGTGGAGAAATAGAGTGCGCTACCACAAGAACTGCTTAGCTTACCTACCTCGTGACCAACATGAGAGCATATTACAGAGCACGCATTGCCGTCCGTGGTGGTCGGTGACACACCGTATTAATGACTATGTCCCGCCTTTTGTAATGTCCAGGGGACTACAGTGTAATTATTGGCAATTGATAAAAGTGTCATTTTTGTTGGTTTCATTGTGTATTTCTTTTGATTACCATATGAACTATACTGTAGCGACTCACGCCCCGTCCTCACAGCTTTACTTCTGCCCGTCTCTCGTCTCCTACCTTCCAAACTTAACAAAAGCTCTCCTGCGAACCTTGCAGGTCTAGCACTCCTGAAAACTGCTTCAGTTTACCCTATTGGATTAGCATAACGAATTTACGAATGCCGTGACACAATACTTTATAGCATGTGAGCGTAATCGAACGGTGACAGTAGCACGCGGCGTTCGAGTTACGGTGAAAAGATGTGACCTTTATAGATACGTTGTTAAGTGTATTAAGAGAGAAGTTCCTCTCTTCATTTACTGTCACTTGAAGATTCGTTATCTACTAGGTCATTTCATGAGCAACAGCTTACAACTGTAAGGACAATTTCCTACACAAATCAGAGATGCAGCCATCGTCGAGCGGAAGTGAGCAGCGAGGGGCGATAGAGTGTTTCTGTTTTATCAGCGCGCTGCTACACGGCGTGCGAAGCGCCCCTGTTCTGGATTTAGTCCGCCGGCAGAGGCGCTGCAATGTTTAGGCGCTGCAGATTGCACGGGTCCGCGCGCCACGATTGTATTGCAGTCCCGGTAAATGAGAAGACAGGGGGCGAGGATTGCATGCGGTCGTGTGGCGGAGCGGCCGCAGCGCGCGGTGTGGGGGCGGACGGGGGTGGGAGGGTTGATATGGCGCCCCGTGCGAGGGCCGCCGCGCCCGCCCCGATAAAAGACGCGCCGCGCAATTTCACAGTCAGCGCGCGAAAGAGAAAGAGGGGTGTAAAATGGAACAGATTCAAAGCAGCCAATCACGTCTGCATAAAATTCCCATTCTGGCGCGCGCTGATAAGGGAAGAGCCTTTTAAAGCCGTGCTCGCACCGCGTTCAGACATTGTAAAGTGCGAAACCGCTATTAAAGCCGCGCGCGCACGCGCCGTCGGCTCTCCCCACCCCTGGTCCCGCCAACCACTGCCACGGGGATTCCCCCTGCGACACGGGCGCCGCCCATTGGGAAGCGGCGGAGCGAGACATTGCCGCCACCGGCGGGCGACGCCGCAAGCTCTATTTGAGCGCAAATGAACCGCGAGGGCGGCCCCGCGCTAACGGTCTCTAACAAGTGACATGGACTCTGACAGCTTTCTCCTGTCGTCGTTTCGTCTGGGTGTGCCGCATTTATTCTTTCAATTTAATTAAATTATTCAGGCTAATGCGTCGCCAAATACCCTGACGCCCTACGAGAACTCGGGAATTCCTCTGCTTGCATTAAGCTCAGGGCAGATGTTCGCACACGGTGAGAGTACCTTGTCGACCAGGAGTACCATGTACATTCGGTGGCCATTGTATCTACAACGCCATTTTCTCGCCTTGAGCGTGTGGGCGGATACAGTAGTAGCTGCGAGAGAGTTAACCGAGGGTCGAGTATAGAAATGTGAAGCGAGAGGAAGCTGAATAATGAGTGAGTGAAAATTTGATTGAATATTGTTGTTCTTAAAAATAGTACTTGATTTCTAAGATTTTGCGTGCCTGAACGTATCTCTACGATCATAACCCCCTCCCTTCCCCCACAGCTACAAACATCAGTTTCAATTTTTGAAAATTTATGATAAAACTTACAATGAGAAAACTAAGCAGTGATATTAAGTACAAGTACTTTATATTATTTATGAAATTAATTCAAGCCTATAAAATTACAATGAGCAATGCTGCAAACTACACTGATGCTCATAAATTAAGGATACTTGCAGAATGTGGCGCCACACAACGTGGCACTGCACAAAACTGGCGCTAACGGCATAGGCACATAGGGAAGGCACATGACACAGATCTGTAAGTCCACGGTATTGGTGATAAGTTGTGAAAACCGTCCCGAAATACATGTGCTACAAAACGCCACTGTTTCCTGCGCATGCACCCCGACATCAATATGGGATATGATCACCATACACACGTACACAGGCCGCACAACGGGTTGGCATACTCTGGATCAGGTGGTCGAGCAGCTGCTGGGGTAGAGGCTCCCATTCTTGCACCATTGCCTGTCGGAGCTCCTGAAGTGTCGTAGCGGTTTGAAGACGTGCAGCGATGCGTCGACCGAGAGCATCCCAGATGTGCTCGATGGGGTCTACGTCTGGAAAACAGGCAGGCCACTCCATTCGCCTAATATCTTCTGTTTCAAGGTACTCCTGCATGATGGCAGCTCGGTGCGCAGTGTGTTATCATCCATCAGGAGGGAAGTGGGACCCACTGCAACCCTGAAAAGGCGGACATACTAGTGTAAAATCACGTCCCGATACACCTGACCTGTAACAGTTCCTCTGTCAAAGACATGCAGGGGTGTACGTGCACCAATCATAATCCCACCTCACACCATCGAACTACGACCTCCATACAGGTCCCTTTCACAGGGTTGGTATTTGGTTCCTGGTTCACGCCAGATGAAAACCCGGCGAGAATCACCGTTCAGATTATACCTGGACTCGTCCGTAAACATAACCTGGGACCACTGTACCAATGACCATGTACTGTGTTCTTGACACCAGGCTTTACAGGCTCTCCTGTAACCAGGGGTCAGTGGAATGCATCTTGCAGGTCTCCAGACGAATAAACCAGGCGTGTTCAGTCGTCTGTAGACTGTGTGTCTGGAGACAACTGTTCCAGTGGCTGCGGTAAGGTCCCGAGCAAGGCCACTTGCAGTACTCCGTAGCCGTCTGCGGGCACTGATGGTGAGATATCGGTCTTCTTGTGGTGTTGCACACTGTGGGCGTCCCGTACTGTTGAGCCTGGACACGTTTCCTGTCTGCTGGAATCGTTGTCATAATCTTGAGATCACACTTTGTGGCACACGGTGGGCCCGTGCTGCGGGCACTGATGGTGAGATATCGGTCTTCTTGTGGTGTTGCACACTGTGGGCGTCCCGTACTGTTGAGCCTGGACACGTTTCCTGTCTGCTGGAATCGTTGTCATAATCTTGAGATCACACTTTGTGGCACACGGTGGGCCCGTGCTACGACCTGCTGTCTTTGACCAGCCTCCAGTCGCCCTAGTATTCTACCCCTCCTAACGTTATCAATATGTGTTCTTTGAGCCATTTTCAACTCACAGTCACCATTAGCACGGCTGAAAATGTCTGCACACTTACTCGCTGTGCCATACTCTGACATGCACCAACACACCTCTGTGTATGTGGACTGCTGCCAGCGCCACCGTGCGACGACCGCAAGTCAGATACATCGCATGGACGTACTCCGAGGTGATTTAAACCCGCAAACTGCCCACCAGAGCGTTGTTTCACCATGTATCAGCATTATCCTTAATTTATGAGCATGAGTGTATATCAAAAGATCGAAATAGCGGTACGGGATTGGTAACAGGTTATCAAGGCTCTTAACCTTCTCTTATTCACGTATGCGTAACTTCCTCAGTACCAACTAAGTAGTTTCCGATGGCTTTAACTGAAATTTACGACCACTGAATTAACAACTCAATATAGTGAACAGGGAGAAGTGTTACAACACTCTCACAAATCACCAGCCCAACCACAAAAGAGTTTACGGGACGGTACTACGGGTTGCGCTAACTAAACTTCCATGATGGCACTTTTGTATGCCGGTTAAGATTTGGTGACTCGGCCAAGGCTTGTGTGAAACACAACGTCCTCATACAACTGCAAAAATATTATGAAACACTGGACAGAGGTAGTTCATGGTTTTTTAACTTATTTGCACGAGCAAAGTAGAGTGTATCAATGTCGTGTCCATCAGTTAGCAAGAGGCACTCAGAATATGAAGCAGTCAGAGATTATATACTACAGATTCCTATTTTGGGTTCTCTGCTGCACGCGACACGCGTAAATGATCTTCCACTTAGATTCTCTGAACTTGAAATTTCGACCTTTTTGCAGATGATGCAAGTATGTAAATATATAAGTTTTACTGGGTAAGAATGCGTCATGTAGTTCAATTACTGAAGACAATTTAAAGTACGACCAATCCTAACCACAATCTGCAAAAGGTGTTTAGGTTCAGGGGAAACATCTTTTAATACTACGCCAATCCTTTACTTCAAACGTTACAACCACCACCCAGGACTTGCAGAAAATTCTATAGCCATTTGTTTTGCAAGTTCATCAGCCCATTCCAGCACTCTGAGATTTAGCTTGTTCTAACTCAACGTTTGAACCAAACAAACTACACAATCTCCGATTTTCGTGTTTAGTCATCCCTATTCATTTTCAATAATCGTCGACAATGTAGACTTAACAACTCTTTACACACTTGCATTTTTGGCCATCGTATTTCATTTAAGTACGTTAAGGAGCTCCATATTCATTTTGACCGAGATAGCGGTTTCTTATCGTCCAGATTTCTCTGCCATTGCGATTAAAAAGTAAATTTATAGGACGTGTGTGTAAATTATAACGAAACCTATTTTGACACAAAATTCACAGAACTCAATTTTGATACAACCATCACCCAATATGAAAACTGAATGAAGTATTTTGAGAATGCGCAAATAAATGTAGTAGCATTGTCGGTCTGACGAAAAAAAGTAGTTCACAGTGACGTGACTGCAGAAAGCAGTTACACTGTGCAACAAAATTAACGGATCACTTTTTCGAAACCTTGTAGTTGTCTCCCATTGTGACGCGTAAGTTTGAAATTTGGCTCAAAGGTGCCTGCAACCTTCCCTCTGTAATGATGCAATTGACAGCATTATTGTCTCTGCTGAGGTCGAATTTGAGTGTGACACTGAAGTTATCTGATTGTGTACAACAGCTCTAGGTGAAATCAAGTTGGATGTTTTTACCGGCCACCAGATTCCACTGTGACAGGTTAGAGTCAACGACAGAAAGTTAAGGTTAGTAGTGCGGAAATACCCAATCCATGCAATACTAGTTAGATGCAACTTTAACCTACCGAGTATAGACTGGCACGTCTCTCGATTCATTGCACGGCGTGCAGACAGACGATCTTGCGAAGTTCTGTTGAACATGTTTTCCGAAAACAGTCTTGAGCAGTTAGTTCGACAGCCCGCAGCAATGGAAATATTTTATCTGCGAACAGGGGTGACCTAATCGACGGCGTCAATATAGAGACAGGGATTAGTGACCTTAATGTCATCATAGCTACTTTAGTTACTGTTGTTGTTGTGGTCTTCAGTCCTGAGACTGGTTTGATGCAGCTCTCCATGCTACTCTATCCTGTGCAAGCTTCTTCATCTCCCAGTGCCTACTGCAACCTACATCCTTCTGAATCTGCTTAGTGTATTCATCTCTTGGTCTCCCCCTACGATTTTTACCCTCCACGCTGCCCTCCAATACTAAATTGGTGATCCCTTGATGCCTCAGAACATGTCCTACCAACCGATCCCTTCTTCTGGTCAAGTTGTACCACAAACTTCTCCTCTCCCCAATACTATTCAATACTTCCTCATTAGTTATGTGATCTACCCATCTAATCTTCAGCATTCTTCTGTAGCACCACATTTCGAAAGCTTCTATTCTCTTCTTGTCCAAACTATTTACCGTCCATGTTTCACTTCCATACATGGCTACACTCCATACAAATACTTTCAGAAATGACTTCCTGACACTTAAATCTATACTCGATGTTAACAAATTTCTCTTCTTCAGAAACGCTTTCCTTGCCATTGCCAGTCTACATTTGATATCCTCTCTACTTCGACCATCATCAGTTATTTTGCTCCCCAAATAGCAAAACTCCTTTACTACTTTAAGTGTCTCATTTCCTAATCTAATACCCTCAGCATCACCCGACTTAATTCGACTACATTCCATTATCCTCGTTTTGCTTTTGTTGATGTTCATCTTATATCCTCCCTTCAAGACACCATCCATTCCGTTCAACTGCTCTTCCAAGTCCTTTGCTGTCTCTGACAGAATTACAATGTCATCGGCGAACCTCAAAGTTTTTATTTCTTCTCCATGGATTTTAATACCTACTCCGAATTTTTCTTTTGTTTCCTTTACTGCTTGCTCAATATACAGATTGAATAACATTGGGGAGAGGCTACAACCCTGTCTTACTCCCTTCCCAACCACTGCTTCCCTTTCTTGTCCCTCGACTCTTATAACTGCCATCTGGTTTCTGTACAAATTGTAAATAACCTTTCGCTCCCTGTATATTACCCCTGCCACCTTTAGAATTTGAAAGAGAGTATTCCAGTCAACATTGTCAAAAGCTTTCTCTAAGTCTACAAATGCTAGAAACGTAGGTTTGCCTTTCCTTAATCTTTCTTCTAAGATAAGTCGTAAGGTCAGTATTGCCTCACGTGTTCCAGTATTTCTACGGAATCCAAACTGATCGTCCCCAAGGTCGGCTTCTACTAGTTTTTCCATTCGTCTGTAAAGAATTCGAATTAGTATTTTGCAGCTGTGACTTATTAAACTGATTGTTCGGTAATTTTCACATCTGTCAACACCTGCTTTCTTTGGGATTGGAATTATTATATTCTTCTTGAAGTCTGAGGGTATTTCGCCTGTTTCATACATCTTGCTCACCAGATGGTAGAGTTTTGTCAGCACTGGCTCTCCCAAGGCCGTCAGTAGTTCCAATGGAATGTTGTCTACTCCGGGGGCCTTGTTTCGACTCAGGTCTTTCAGTACTCTGTCAAACTCTTCACGCAGTATCGTATCTCCCATTTCATCTTCATCTACATCCTCTTCCATTTCCATAATATTGTCCTCAAGTGCATCGCCCTTGTATAGACCCTCTATATACTCCTTCCACCTTTCTGCTTTCGCTTCTTTGCTTAGAACTGGGTTTCCATCTGAGCTCTTGATGTTCATACAAGTGGTTCTCTTATCTCCAAAGGTCTCTTTAATTTTCCTGTAGGCAGTATCTATCTTACCCCTAGTGAGATAAGCCTCTACATCCTTACATTTGTCCTCTAGCCATCGCTGCTTAGCCATTTTGCACTTCCTGTCGACCTCATTTTTGAGACGTTTGTACTCCTTTTTGCCTGCTTCATTTACTGCATTTTTATATTTTCTCCTTTCATCAATTAAATTCAATATTTCTTCTGTTACCCAAGGATTTCTACTAGCCCTCGTCTTTTTACCTACTTGATCATCTGCTGCCTTCACTACTTTATCCCTCAAAGCTACCCATTCTTCTTCTACTGTATTTCTTTCCCCCATTCCTGTCAATTGTTCCCTTATGCTCTCCCTGAAACTCTGTACAACCTCTGGTTCTTTCAGTTTATCCAGTCCCATCTCCTTAAATTCCCACCTTTTTGCAGTTTCTTCAGTTTTAATCTACAGGTCATAACCAATAGATTGTGGTCAGAGTCCACATCTGCCCCTGGAAATGTCTTACAATTTAAAACCTGGTTCCTAAATCTCTGTCTTACCATTATATAATCTATCTGATACCTTTTAGTATCTCCAGGGTTCTTCCATGTATACAACCTACTATCATGATTCTTAAACCAAGTGTTAGCTATGATTAAGTTGTGTTCTGTGGAAAATTCTACCAGGTGGCTTTCTCTTTCATTTCTTAGCCCCAATCAATATTCACCTACTACGTTTCCTTCTCTCCCTTTTCCTACACTCGAATTCCAGTCACCCATGACTATTAAATTTTCGTCTCCCTTCACTATCTGAATAATTTCTTTTATTTCATCATACATTTCTTCAATTTCTTCGTCATCTGCAGAGCTAGTTGGCATATAAACTTGTACTACTGTAGTAGGCATGGGCTTCGTGTCTATCTTGGCCACAATAATGCGTTCACTATGCTGTTTGTAGTAGCTTACCCGCATTCCTATTTTCCTATTCATTATTAAACCTACTCCTGCATTACCCCTATTTGACTTCGTGTTTATAACCCTGTATTCACCCGACCAGAAGTCTTGTTCCTCCTGCCACCAAACTTCACTAATTCCCACTATATCTAACTTTAACCTATCCACTTCCCTTTTTAAATTTTCTAATCTACCTGCCCGATTAAGGGATCTGACATTCCACGCTCCGATCCGTAGAACGCCAGTTTTCTTTCTCCTGATAACGACATCCTCTTGAGTAGTCCCTGCCCGGAGATCCGAATGGGGGACTATTTTACCTCAGGAATATTTTACCGAAGAGGACGCCATCATCATTTAATCATACAGTAAAAGCTGCATGCCCTCGGGAAAAATTACGGCCGTAGTTTCCCCTTGCTTTCAGCCGTTCGCAGTACCAGCACAGCAAGGCCGTTTTGGTTATTGTTACAAGGCCAGATCAGTCAATCATCCAGACTGTTGCCCTTGCAACTACTGAAAAGGCTGCTGCCCCTCTTCAGGAACCACACGTTTGTCTGGCCTCTCAACAGATACCCCTCCGTTGTGGTTGTACCTACGGTACAGCTATCTGTATCGCTGAGGCACGCAAGCCTCCCCACCAACGGCAAGGTCCATGGTTCATGGGGGGGGGGGGGGGGGCTTTAGTTACTAATGTTAATAAATCAATCAAGAATACTAGACGAGTTCTTCTGCTGGAAAGAGCAGAATGGCAGTTGTTAGCATTTCACTTAGACAGCTGACATGAATTAGTTCCATTGCGGTGAAATTATGGGGAAGGATTAAACGGACTGTAAATTATACTATGGAGACGTATGTGCCGATTAAGTGGATTAGGGGCGGAAAAGACCGGCTGTGGCTTAACAACGAAATTCGAAAAATGCTGAGGAAGCAAAGGCAGTCACAATCTCGATTCGAAAGAGCACGTGCAAATGACAACAGTCAAAAGTTAATAGAAATTCCTGCAACTGTAAAAATATCGATGCGTGAAGCTTAAAGCTACCACCGTCATACCTTAGCAAAGGAGCTTACCGAGAAATGGAGAAAATTCTGATTCCACGTAAAATCGCTAAGCGGATCCAAGGCTTCTATCCAGTCCCTCACTGACCTGTCCGGTATCGCAGTAGAGATCGCAAAAGTTCAGCCGAAGTTTTAAATTTCGCATTTAAGAAATCGATCACGCAGGAGAAACGTAGAAACCTACCGTCATTTGGCTATCGCACAGACTGACGTATGGAGGCCAGCTGAAAGAGTAGAAAGCAAAGAAGTCATCAAATCCTGATGGAATCCCTATTGGGTTTTACAAAGATTACTCTACAGCGTTGGCCCCTTACTTAGTTTGCATTTATCGAATCTCTTGTCCAGTGCAAAGTCCCAAGCTACTGGAAGAAACGCAGTTCATTCCTGTGTATAAGGAGGGTAAAAGAACGGACGCGTAAAATTACTGACCAATTTCTTTAACATGGTTTCTTACAGAATCCTTGAACATATTCTCAGTCTGAATACAACAAAATTCCTTGAGATAAAGTTTCTGTTCAGAAATAAGCACGGCTTAAGGAAGTACCGGTCGTGCGAAACTCAGCTTGCCCTTTACTCACAATAGGTTGTGAAAATCATGGATGAAGGGCGTAATTCTAAAAATGCCTTTACCAATGTTATAATATAAAAAGATATTCCTCGTGTAGTTTAACGTTATTTGTAGATGTATGCTTTTAAACAAGAAGCGCCGACAGTCTACGACCGCTTAGTCACATGAGAGATACAATCACAACACTGTTATATCAATTCTTAATATAATATTGTTCGTCTCACGGTAAGGAGGATTTCCTAAAGAATGGCTAGCAATGATCTATTATAAGTGAGACGTTGCTCTCTTCACATAACAGCAGTTTTTCTGTCGTAAGCATACAGTTCTCTTATTTACAGGGAAATACGGTTTTTTATATGCGTTGCTGACATAATGTAGCTTTGTTCAAACCTAAAGAGAATGTTTAATACTTTTGACAGAAGGGGAAAGTGTCAGCTGCGTCAGTGCTGAAACATACTCGTTAGTCTGCAGTCTACTGCACCTAAAATTTACTGACATTCTGGAAAATATGGATAGTAGTACTTGCGTAATAACTCTTCGTGAGTAACGACGTAGTTTTTCTCTGAATAAGCTGTCCACTGCATCCGTATTTAAACAAATTAGTAATCCAGGCAGTAATGGCCGTCAACAATGAATACCTCCATCAAAACATGCTCCTGTCGCACTAACTCAGGTCGCTCTGTTTCTACACGGGTTGCAGAAGGTGGTGGATACGGTTTTCTCCGATTTCTGCTCAGTTCTGACTTAAAAGTGGAACGATCACATGCCCAAAGCTGTAGAAATGGGAGCAGTTGCAAGATGCTTAGGGACTGACTAAAGCCAGGTTGTAATTTTACTGTAGCAGACATGTTCGAGGAAGGTGACTCGTTGCGAGATATGAGAATGCCAGAAATATGACTGAGTAGCGGTTGTAATCATTAAAGGAGTTGTCAGTAGTATCCAACGCAGATATGTGCTTGAATGGAAAGACCTGATTCGAAATCATGGACATCATTTATGGCGGATAGTATAACACTAGATATCTGAGAAGCTAGTGTACATTTTCCTACGACCTCAATCAGCACATCATCTACTACTACTGTTTGTGTTCCTTCTCAACCAGTCATCGCCTATAACTCGGTGGATATATTGCGGAACCTCTGATATGGTATCGAGACAGAATGAGCTACAAATGCAATAGAATTGTCTAGCTGGGGCGGTGTGAGGGAGTCGCAAATAATGCTTACATACCACGTTCCTTAGCCGAATCACTTTCAAAATGTGCTAATTTTATCACGAGGCTGCTTTGTGGGCTACGTATTGGTCTGATAATAGACATTCCTATTTTCACCGTCACGGCATAGTCCAGAAAAAACCAGCTCGTACCACGAGTTGTAAAGCGGGTATAGCTTTTATCATGGATACTTGTGTGCATCTGCTTGTGACAGTAGCATACAGTAGTTGTTGCGATCTCGATTTTTTAACATCTGGCCGATTATGTCTCTCTTTCTAAGACGCAGTAGTAGCACTCGCAAGAAAAACCTAAGAGAAATGTCCACCCATCATTGATTTTCGGTCAGTATTATTTTGCACTGTGTGGAATCATTTATTGGTCAAGTATTATACTTAGTAGTAGTGGGGAGTGCGTGATATGTTCGCATTTGTGCATGAGGCTTATAATGTATGCATTTGTGTTCCGACTTGTGTAAAGGAAATGACTATGTGCAGTCGTAAGGAAGGTACAGATATGTCCATTTCCAGAGCCACAGCCTTCAGCAGGGTGTATTTCCAATACTTCGCTCATTGTCCAATGTCATTCAATTGAGACCGCGATCTTAATATTTACTTGTAAGTACAGGGATAAAATATATATGTGATCGATTTCTTAGGATAGTTGATTCTACCTGTGCATGCTCGGCCTGCAGCGCCGGTGACCTGTGCGAGAATGATTCACGTTTCCCATTAACGGCAGCAGCCGTCCGAATGCAGAGGCCTGTTGGAGTGTAGGAATGTATCTGAGTTAACTTTACCATCCTCTAGACGACCGAATAGCGAAATAATACTTAGTATGTGTTGAGCGGCTTTCGTGATCAAGTGGAAATTTGAGAAGATTGTGTATGGAGGTGCGTTTGTGCTGGACCGTTATTCCCTCCCATGTATATTGTTTGGTTGACTGCTTCTGCACATTTCGCGCCTTTATTTAGTTGAGAGAAGATCGATTGTGGGGTGTGCATCTAGCATGTGAAAGACACAAGAGAAACACCTTAGTTGACCTTGTAAATTGTTGGGATGATTTCGAATCTCTTACAGAACCGAGATCGGTATTCGCAGGTGGAAATATCATTTTTCGTCTGTTTGTTTCAAGTTACTCAGTGGTCAAGAGCACCCTCCACCTAGCTTAAGTTTCGGGTTTGTATAGAAATAATTTCCAGTCTGTATCTCCGGAATTATGTTGCGTGAGGGATCGGTAGGATGCTGCCCAGTGCTTGATATCGAGAAGTACCGCGAAAATGGTATAATATTATGGCGAACCATGCGAAAATGCGTGTGTTCTTGTAATCCCCGAGTCTGAAGACGTGTAGAAAAGCGAGCAAGCAAGGAAGCAGGTTTGGAGCAGAAACATCATCGTGTTTGTGCTGATGGGAAACAATCCCCAATTTGTAGAACAGTTCTGAGAGCGACTTCGGTCCGCTGGGGGTGTTCTGATCATGCGCTGGATGATTTGTGATTTGTGATCGTCAGCTTCGGGAAAATATCCAGTGCTGTGAGGAGTATATATGTGGTACTGTCTGTCTTCGTGGTATATGTACTAATGATGTAAAAGGGATGATTTTGTTTGGTTCAGGATACCAATTGTATGTTTACTACATCGACATAGTACATGGTGATGTATTGCTCAGTTGGAGATTGGTTTTCCGCACTAATATTCAAGCTCCTGTCCTCGGTGGGAGAGCAGTGTAATTGAGTAGGAGTCTTTCCGTATTTGATGTTATGTAGGGTACGCAATGATATATTGATGAGCTGCAGGTCGTTTTCACGTTCTAATATTCAAGCTCCTGTCCTCGGTAGGAGAGCAGTATAATTGAGTAGGAGTATTTCCGTATTTGACTATATGTATGGTAGTTAGTAAGATTTTATGCCAGTGCAATATGGCGATCTGTGTAAAATAACTGCAGAATGTCTCGTCTGCAGAAGGAAAAAAGGCAGACAGTGCTATGATACCGACAACATCAGTAATTCGGTGGGTAAATTCGATAAGAGCCAATCATAATGCTCAATTCATTCACATCTTTTGTGCTGGGATATAGGAGCCTCTACATAGCGGAAGGAACGTTTGTGTATGTTGAGAGCAGGAAGGGTAACATGTGATGGACTGGGTACCACGTTAGGTCCGCGAGGAAGACTGAATTCGGCGTTATTCCACGCTATTTTCGTAAACAGGTTCTGTTAGGGTAAGAATTTCCGCGCACTTCGCGGCATAGCGTCAGACACGCTGTGCGGTTAAGTGCTCTTAGACACGTCTCTAATGTCGCAATAGGAACAATGCGCCCTGTGCTACTCTGTCATCAACGGTAAAGACAAGTGCTGCCCACAGGTGTCTTGTATATGAGAGCTGCGTGAGGGCGCCTTAGAGTTCTGTGACGTCAGTATAAAACTGATTGTATACCCGAAAATACAGACAACTTTCACCTGCGTCCGGTGGCAGGTCACAGCTGTGACGGTGCGTGCATCTCTGGAGCGCCTGCGCTCCTGTCCAGTCGCTTAATCAACGGCACCTAGGTTATCACATATTTCGAGAGGAATTTCTCAGGTACCAAGTAGGAAAGGGATGTCACCATATTATGCTTGAGGGCAACTGTACAACTGACAGCCACGTCACTTCGCAGGAGCTGTCACTAGCCTCATATGCGCTCTACTGGACAGAGTGTGGGAGGGGGGCAGTGCTTGTGCGTGTTGATTGCGTGTCTGTTGCATTATTTTGCAAGCAGGTCTGTAGGCTGCACTATGCTTCATTTGGACGGTTGTGAGTACTGAGCGTGTCTACACATTACTGTGCTGCATTATTTAGGAGCAGTTTGCAGGTCTGTACTGAAATTATTTCGGTAAATTAGGAGCTGTTTGCGTGTCCGCAGAGTGCTATTTAGGAGTAGTTTACAGGTCTCCAGATTGTGTATTGTGACCCCAAGCACATCAGGGCGAATGTTTTGTGTCAGTGCGGTAAATACACTCCATCCTTTTATAAAATGTTCCAAAATAAATAGAGTACACTCCTTCCTTACTCTCCTCAGCAGCCCAGCGCAGGCTGAGTCATTTTCGTGCCATTTTCCCCCTCCAGACCACCATCTTGGATTAGGCCACAAGAGGGATGACAGCACCCTCTGGTGGCAGTATTGTGTACTAAGTCAGTTTGAGTCTAGATCTTGTGGTGGAGACATTGCCTGCAATGTAAAGACTTATGTCCAGCACAAGCAGAATCATTTTCCAGCCATTTCCCCCACCATCTTGGATTACATCACTGAATGGATGACAGCACTCTCTGGTGGTGGTACTGTGTACTAGACCTAGACCTCGTTTGCCGCCATCTTGGATAATGGTACTTGGGTCATCAGCTGGTGTCATAGTTGCCATCTTGGATTACGTCACAGAACGGACGACAGTGCCCTCTGGTGGTGGCTCTGGACCTCAAGGTGAACACACTGGATTATGATAGTGGCACAAATTGTTTAAATAAAGACTGGTGCATGATTTCGACAGTTGACAATTACAAGCATGCTTGCAGAGTCACTTAGTGGTTCACATGTTTGTAGGCTGTGTGACGTGACCCCAAGCATGTCAGAGTGTGTGTTTTGTATCAGTGTAATAAATATTCTCCATCCCTAAATAAACTGTTCCTCTCTCCACCAGCCCAGTGCAGGCTGTCCTTTTCTCACCAATCCCTAGGAAGAGGTGGTGGTCGGATGACTTAGGTTAGCGGAGGTAGTCCAAGTGTCCTCTCTTTCACGCCATTTTCTTAGCTTAGTAGAGAAACCCCAAGTGACCTTTCTTTACCACCAAAGTTGAAACTTGGCGCCAGTTCCTAGGAGGAGGTGGCGATTGGGTGACCTAGATTAGTGGAGATAGTACAAGTGTCCTTTCTTTTGCGCCATTTTCTTATCTTAGTAGATACGTGAATTGACCTTTCTTTACCACCAAAATTAGAACTTGGCGCCAGTTCCCAGGAAAAGGTGGCGGTCAGGTGACTTAGGTTAGTAGGGGTAGCCCAAGTGATCTATCTACCCTCGATTTTCTTAGGTTAGTAAAAATAACCATGGTGTGATGCATTATCCTGATGGAATTTGAACTTCCCGCAATTTTTCGGGGGCCGGGGAGGGGGGTTAATTTTGAGACCTATTTTCCCGCCAAAATTCAAACTTCCCGCCAAAAACCGCCATTTTGTATGAAGTCACAGACGCCATCTTGGATGATGTAATCGCTGCCTTCTTGGATAACGGTACTTGGGGTAGCATAGCTCTTGTCCCAATACTTACAGTAAGCAGATTCAGAAGGATTTAGGTTGCAGCTGTTATTCGGAGATGGAGAGGCCCGCACAAGATAGAACAGCGTGGAGAACTGAATCAAACCAGTCTTTGGACTGAACACCACAACATCAGCTGAGTTAGGACGTCAGTAACAAAAAGATCCAGTTATTATTTTGTTCTGGTTGCCAAGAATGACCTCTGCCCACACTAGCTCACAGGACCTATCTACTTCAATTCCGCTACTGATAAAGTACTTCTAACTGCAACAAACACGCCTCCACCAATTGTGTTTAGCCTATTCTTTCGGAACGCCATTAAGTTCTTTGCAAAAATTTCGGCTGAATGTATTATTGGCTTTATTCAGCTTTCGGTTCCTATAACGTTTTGAACATCAGTGCTTTCTATTAGCGCTTGGAGGTCTGGTGCTTTGGTTCAAATGGCTCTGAGCACTATGGGACTTAACATCTGAGGTCATCAGTCCCCTAGAAGTTAGAAATACTTAAAGCTAACTAACCTAAGGACGTCACACACATCCATGCTCGAGGCAGGATTCGAACCTGCGACCTATCAGGCACGCGGTTCCGGACTGAAGCGCCTAGAACCGCTTGGCCACTGCGGCCGGCTCTGGTGCTTTGCCAACACAGCTACAACAGTTTACAACTGTTATACCAATGGTTCCTGTGTCTGCATTCTTCCTGTGTCTGGCCTGCATCCTTTGAGACTGAAGTTCTTTCTGTGTTTCCTTGAGACCCTCCAAACTAAAAAATACCACCCAGTCCACACCACACAGTCCCTGTTACCCTTGTAGCCGCCTCCTGCGTGTAGTCTATTCTGACCTATCCAGCAGAACCCGAAACCCAACCACCCTATGGCCCAAGTCAAGGAATCTGCAGCCTACATGGTTGCAGAACCTTCTGAGCCTCTGATTCAGACCCTCTACTCGTCTCTGTATCAGAGGTCCGCAATCGGTCCTGTCGACTATGCTACAAATCGTGAGCTCTGCATTCATCTTGCGAGCAAGAATGGCAGCTTTACCACTTTGTTAGCCGCTCTAGACGAGAGAGAATCTGTTCCGATCCAAAGTGATACACATCCTGACATGGGCCACCACCTGCAGTTGGTTGTACCGTGTGCTCTTCATGACATCTAGAAGGATCCTTTCTACTTCTGGAATGACTCCGCTCGGTATGCACACGGAGAGCACATTGGTTTTCTTTCCCGGCCGGCCGCGGTGGTCTAGCGGTTCTAGGCGCGCAGTCCGGAACCGCGCGACTGCTACGGTCGCAGGTTCGAATCCTGCCTCGGGCATGGATGTGTGTGTTCTCCTTAGGTTAGTTAGGTTTAAGTAGTTCTCAGTTCTAGGGGACTGATGACCATAGATGTTAAGTCCCAAAGTGCTCAGAGCCGAGAGCCCGTTTTCTTTCCCTCCTTGGCAGCCATGTCCCTAAGGGCACACATAACACGCCTAACGTTGGAGCTCCCAACTATCAATAATCCCACCCTCTGTGACTGCCCGGATCATGCAGGCTGAAAGGTTTCCTCTAAAGCAGGACAAGCGACTACATCTGGCTGAGGGACAGTGTCAGCCACAGACAGCGCCTGGAACCTGTTTGTCTTATTGGGGAGGCCTTACGGCGGCCCCCTGGGAAGTCTTTCACTGCCTGCCACGCTGCGAGTCGACCTCCCACTCGTCCACGTGTGAGAATTCAACCTGAGTGAAAACAGTAACTGGTCTGGCCATCAGTGCAGACCGATCAGTGGACTCAGACGGGCTGGACGTCCGTTGGATCCCCGCGGCCAGCCCACATCCGTGGTTACACAGCTTCAAGCTGTGTAATCGAAGAAATCACAGCGTGGAGCTGAGAGCGAAAAGTTGCCAACTCAACTCGCATCCGCCCACAGTAATCACAGCCCCTGTCCATAGTAAAGATCGTGTAAACTACACTACGTAGACAAAAAAAGGACTATTAAGACGCGCTACGAGCTCTACTGTAGATACTGACGAAAACACATAAACGGTGTCTAACAGATTAGTTTAACGCGCAGAGATTCAAAAACTGAACTAACAAAGCGCTCAGGTGAGAGTAATTCGCTCCTTATTAAGAAGTTTAAATAGGTCAAAAAATCGGTTTACTTTCCGACACAAACGAAAACTCGAGAACTGTGTCTCTTAGGTAGGAAACTAACGAGCAGAAACTCAAGCACACAGATGAAAGTATACAATTAGCTCTTGTTTAGGAACTCGTAGAATATCACAAAATAAGCAGGGCCAGTTTGTGAACACTTTTCCACACAAGCGACTTATCATTTGGCACCCCCTCCCTCACTCTTCCGTCGTACACTTTTAGAGGTGGCTAATCCTCTCAACTAACCACATTTCATCCGTGTAAGTGGAGATGGAAAGGAGTAGCATGCTAACGACGGTTATAATGGGACAATTGCACTTAAAATCGTAAGGAGGCATATGGCAGTGATTGCACGGACAGCATTAACTTCCTGTGCTTTTTTTCTGTTGGGATTTCATCCGTGTCATATCAAAATTCCTGGAGGTGGACATGGTGCCACCCAGAGTTGGCGAGCGATAGGGGGCGAGGGACCGCCACAGGCGTCGTTCCCTTGAGACGCAGACAGCGGTGTCTTTTAACAAGCTGGGCTGTGAACACACGGATGAGGAAAAGCTGGAGAACAGGGTTTGTGCAGGCGCACGGACAGTCGACAGGCCAGCGCCGTGCCACAGACCGGCAAGGGCTAAGACAAAAGGTCAGCACGCAATTTTCCCCCGAGTTTAACCTGTGGGCCACATAGCGCGCCCTGAGACGCACGAGAAAAACTTGTTGATGTTGTGAAGGACTTCACGGAAATCTTATTCTGGGCCTGCAGAAGCGTAAGTTCTAGCCGCAGATAACATCTTTAGAAAGCCTATCAAAAGACGCCACTGACTGTGAGTTTGTTGCTTGGCTGGTGGCCCGCCAAGATCACGTCAAAAGAACCGACCGTTTTATTCTTCTTCTTTTCCTGTAGTGGGGGAACCGCTGTGGTGGGAAAAGTACCGTCTGTTACTGGTAAGTCCTGAGTTCACCTTCTAGATAGAGAAGGATGGTAAAGAAGTTGATTAGGAGAAGAGTTTTTACTGAGCAGCTGGAAGGAGAGTGAAAAGACATTACAAAATTATGCCATTGGCCAGTGTTGGTGGTAAATTGGGTGATTGGCTAGAAGATTTTACGTGGACACAAAACTGACGCTAGGCGTGAAGGAGGGCACTTTCTAAACATTTGTGTTTTCGGTGTTGGAGTAGAAACATTTGGGTCCGAGGATTCGATGAGTGAGATTCAAGTGGAATGTTTTGTGTCAGACTTTGATCTTGTGATTAGCAGACAGGCATACTCAGAGGAGCGTACAAATGACTGGCAGAGATGGAGGGCCCCCTCGAGTTATGGCAATTTAATTTGACGTTGACCATCGGTATTTATGGTAAGACTACATTGCAGCATCAGCATGATAGGAACGGATTGGCGCAATAACTTGTTAATTTGGATGGAAGCAGTGATCTCTCTAACGATAGCTCTGCCGCAGTAGGACATTTGTCTTCATTCACTGTCAACCTCACGCCTTACAATCAATTACTTCATACCTATAACATAACTTAGCAATTTAATAACGCTGATAGTGAATCATCGTAAGCAGGCCCCATCCATCTCAGAACGTTTCGAGCAACCTGTGACCGCCATTAATGTGACCATCTATGTACTATTTGGATTGAAACTGTTAGTAATGAGTGTTAAACCCTTGAAGATTTAATATTATGTCATTTGTGAAATAAATTCTGAATTTCTTTTACTCAATTATTTTACTTTCGTGACCACTGAATCCCATGTCCATAGATTTAAGTAACAGAAAGTTCAGTGCGAACCACTCAGGATACGGTTCTCAGAGCCCCATAACAGACGTCGTTTTTATTAAATTCTGTTGCGGAATTTTATTAATCAGAACTGGCTCCTGAGGAGTGATCTGTTGCCGTAACTGTACCGGCTCATCAGCCAGGTGTAAAACCTTCCACCAGTGTCAGTTTTTGCTACTAGTTTTGATACACGAACTCTGAACTCCTCCCGAACAGGCCATGAAGGCCCAACGGTACCAACCGGCCGCCGTGTCATCCTCAGCCCACGGGCGTCACTGGATGCGGATATGGAGGGGCATGTGGTCAGCACACCGCTCTCCCGGCCGTATGTCAGTTTCCGAGACTGGAGCCGCTGCTTCTCAATCATGTAGCTCCTCAGCTTGCCTCACAAGGGCTGAGAGCACCCCGCTTGCCAACAGCGCTCGGCAGACCGGATGGTCACCCATACAAGTGCTACCCCAGCCCGACAGCGCTTAACTTCGGTGATCTGACGGGAACCGGTGTTACCACTGCGGCAATGGAATCTTCACCTCAGCTAAAAAACCAGAAACATGTCATCAACTATTTATGCCTTTTTAGTTAACCTTTTCAATGGAATCGATAGTCATTTGCCCACAGCAGACGGCCTGAGAATCAATGACACGGTATATGAATTATTATTTTGTGAATTTTATGGAGGAAAACACACACAATATCGGTGTAATATAACTGAATATTCATTGTTGATTTCACAAACCGGTTTTTTCTGCTGTTATGCCATCATCAGCTTCATTTTTATCTTTGTACTTAAAGATGGCGTAACAGCCGAAAGCCGGTTGGTGAAAGAAATAATAAATATTGTAGAATATTACACCAGTGTCGTCTGTGTTTTGATTCCATAATGTATAAAATATTCTACCAAGAACCGACCAAACAATCAAAAATTACAAGATTGTGACATGTCCGTACATGAATGGGGGAGGGGCAAAGACTCGGGAAAGAAGCCACCTCGCCAGACAATGATACTATGTCAAGCCTGCCGGTAGTATTTATCGTATAGTACTCTCGATTATTTCATCTGTAGTTCAAGATGAAAAGCACATTGGAGCTATTAATCGTTGGACAGCAAAACAGGACAATGAAAATGCATATTATGAGCGAGATATTACCAAATTAAGCATTATTCCCAAATCCCTTTAGAAGGAACTTTTCTTGGCAATTGTTCGTTTGCTCTAGCCTGAGAAAAAAGAAAATGTAACTCGAGAACAACGAAAGTTGCTAATAAATAATTCGAATTGTAGCACAAAGAATCTTAATTGGCTAGTGAAGCATTTCAGCTACTGCTGATAGATCGCTCAAAACTTCGGTAATGAGCGTAAATGACAGTCAACCAGTTATTGCTCAAAGACACACGAGTCACAGAAATCTGACAGCTTCTTTCCCACAAGAAGCCCCATGCTCTGACATGCTTCCGTCCTTTAAGTGCACCTTGAAAGACACAAGTCACTTACGGTCGCCGGTCAATATTTCTTTTGTTTTAAAGTGATAACTATTAGCCAGGAAGGCAATCCTGAGATTATCATTGAAAGAATAGGAATATTAATGTAGGCCTATCCTTTGTGATGGAAAGATTTTCATCGTTTTGCTTCAAACATTTCAGAGTAAACTACAAGTGTAAGCAGCTTCGTGACGACTAACTTACATCGACAGTCGAAACTAGATCAGTTTCATATAAAAATAAGTGGGTCTTAATTTTATTCCTTTTAGTGGAGCACCAATTCCGTTTATTTCTACTGATTTCAAATGGTGCATTAATTGCTTTGTTTATAATTAATAAATGAAATTAATGGAAATTACCTTCTCAAGCTATATAACGTAAAAAAACAATACCACATAAATAGCTCCCTAAAGTACGCTCATATAATAAGTCAACTGCCCCATGTGGGGGTGAAAAAATCTCGCTATGTGTCACAAATACACTCTAGAAGCCACCACAGCTGTATACGGCTAAAAACCAAAATAGATTTTGTATACGGTAGATGTCCCAGCATTCAGCGATCCATATGATACCTGGAACCATGGGGCCAACCCCTAATAACGAATTTTTGGTAGACATCTCAGAAATACTATTAAAGATGAAAAGACTGGCGTTGTCAGGTACATTCTTTCTGAGTTGATCAGCTACATCCAATGATACCTCCACAAAGAGAGTGACCGTATTTTGCTGTCAACGTACGTGTAGCACAGGACACAGTACTAACTTCTCTGCCAGCGAGAAGTTATGAGAAAAGTTGATATGTAATTCCATCAAATTTGTAGCACTCTCGTCATCTATATTAGATTAGATTAGATACAAATTTCGTTCCATAGACTCAAAAATGAGATTATTCTGTGGGTTTGAACAAGTCAGAAAGCATAACATAAAAAGCATAGAACATTTGAATATAATACTCACGTCCCTGACCGTTTGTCAGGATATTGTCAAGATATGTGAATATGTTACAGTAAATTGGAACTGCTAATATTTACAGAATTAATATACTGTCAGAATGAAACATAATTATGTAATTTCAACAACATTATCGTACACAAAATACCTAATCTTGACTGTTGTGACCAAGTGCTGTCAAAACTGAAATCTAACATACATTTTTACTTAAACTGGTCCAATAGTCCCTGTTAAGACACTAATCTATAGAGGCGAAAGAGTTGTCTACCAAAAAGTCTTTTAAATCTCTTTAAATTATGCTTTACCTAAAACCAAGTTTTTGATGGTTGCTGGCAATTTATTGAAAATGTATGTTCCTGAATATTGGACCCCTTTTTGGACCAAGGTAAGGGATTTTAAGTCTTTGTGTAGATTATGTATTGAGCTATTGTTTGGAAATAGAGACATACTATTTGCAACAAATTTCGTTAAGGAATAAATATACGAAGAAGCAGTTGTTACAATACCCAGATCCTCTAACAGGTCTCTACACGATGGTCTTAAGTTTAAACTGCAAATGAGTCCTATTAAATGCTTTTGGAATCTAGAAGCTTTTGCTTGGTTTGACAAGTTAGCCCAGAATATGATCCCATATGATATAATAGAATGAAAGTAAGCGAAGTTTGCAAGTTTTTTCATATTTGTATTTCCTACATATGATATCATCCGCAGTGCATAAATCTGATATCTTCATAAAGCACTTACTTCGTACATCAGAAAAAGAGTTAGGAAAACGCAGGGGTATCAACAAGACCAGGGGCATCAATCAAACAGGAGAAACAAGCACGCCTGTACGTTTAGATTTTGCATTTACGCTCAGGAATTACGTCCTTCTTTGGCTATTATTTATCCTCTTGCTCAGCGAGGACCATATTGTGATTATAAAAGTGCGCAGGTCATTCCTCTTTAGAGAGGTGTAAAAAATTACCGACCGTATCGCTGACCTCTGTTGCAGGAACCTTACAGAGCATATTCTAACCTCTTGATACTGAGACGTCCCTGGTAGAAAACAAATTTCTCTCAGGGACCCAGCATGGATTTAAGAAAAGCCATTCGTGTGATGCATAAATTGCCTCTACATGTAATGAACGGCATTTAACCGTGGTTAAATGCAGGGTAACGCCTACTGAAAGAAAAAGTATTAGATTTCAAGATTACTAGTGGACGTGTTGAGCTCTTTACATCATTATCATGAAGGCACTACAATTCACAGCCGCACTGCCAGGATCATAACAGGTCTGTTTAGTTAAGAGTACCATGAAGGCAACACCGAGACCAGAGTGAAGCGGATTGAACAACTCTCCATAATGTTTTGTGAAGGAAAACGAATTGAGCGTGACACATGATAGCGCATAAGGAAAACAGGAAAAAACTTTTAATGTTAGCGCTTATCAATATTACAGCCAGAAACAATATTACCTGTCTAAAAGTACAGCGCAATGAAACACTATATGCTTCGTCTCTCGGCAGTGTCAGTAGTTCTCCTGTAACCCCAGACGATCAGTAGCGGAGCATTTGCAAGTAGAAGACACGCTACGGAAAATTTAGTATGGGATCAATTTCACGAAAAATC
The DNA here is from genome assembly GCF_021461385.2 of Schistocerca piceifrons. Taxonomy (NCBI): domain Eukaryota; kingdom Metazoa; phylum Arthropoda; class Insecta; order Orthoptera; family Acrididae; genus Schistocerca; species Schistocerca piceifrons. Next base: position 194,937,951 of record NC_060141.1, read on the forward strand.
GTAATGTTGTGCAACAAGTCGTTTTACATTCACATCACAAATTAACGTGTAAATTTGGCTACACGCTGAACAGTTATAAGTATTTTGTATTATAATTATTACTATTAGTAATAGTAGTAGTAGTACTAAATATACATATGTGAGTTAGTAGCTCCTACCCACCACCTTTTACACATTACAACCACAGAAATTGTTCTACGGCATAGAAGGAGTTGTCAAGAAAAATTTTTTCAATTTGTTTTCATATATTACTTTGCTGTCTGCCAGACATTTTGTAACACCGGGTAAGTGATCAAAAGTCTTAGCTGCGACATTGTGCCGCCCTTTTTATGATAAATACAACCTTAATGAGGAGTAATTAATATCATTTTTCCTTATGGTACTGTAATTATGCACATCACTGTTCCTTTTGAACTGTACCAGATTACTTACAACATACTTCATAAGGGAATAAATGTACTGCGAAGCAGTAGTCATAATGCCTAAGTCCTTAAGCAGAAGTCCATGAAATGATCGTGGGTGAGCACCACTCATTATTTTTGAAGCACGTTTTTGAGCAATGAAGACTTTCTTGCTTAAAGATGAGTTAACCCTCAACATTATTCTCTACGTCGTTATTGAATGAAAATACAAAATAATTCAACTTACTGCTTTATCTCTCCCCAAGATTTACAGTGATTCTAAGAGCAAACGTGGCTGAACTAAGTTGTTTTAGGAGTCCCAAAATGTGCTTTTTCCAATTTAAATTTTCATCAATATGGATACATAAGAATTTTGAAGTTTCAATCCGACTTATTATTTCCTCGGCATGTGTTACACTTGTCATTGGTGTAGTGCCTCTAGCTGTGCAGAACTGAATACGTAACGAGCGAAGGACTAAGTTTCTGATGCTTTGATCCATTCTGCCAATTTGACGAACACATAGCAGCATTAAAATGTGGCAGCCATTTATAAAAACCTACGGATACAAAACTATTTTACTTACAACATAAGGTTGATGTTGACAATGCTTTCGATCTACAGATATTTACCTTGGCGTAAGTTTCCTGCAAACACCTTTGGTTTGACGCTCTTTCTGCAGGTGACCGTATCTGCACATCACTTTTTTCCAAATTACTTGGAAATACTAGACACAACACTGATATACAGTGGTCTTCTCTCATTCACTTCACACGTAAATTTTTTTTCAAAATGTAAAGGACAATTATGAGCCTGTTTTATCGGAAACCAATTTTCTCTTCTCATCGCAATAATCGGATTTCTTCGTCAGTAGCCTGGTTTTCAGCGGAAACCTAGGATAAAATAATAAATTCATGTACTCACTTCAAGTTAAACAAGTGAAAGTTCTTTCTGTGCTGGTGTGCAAGACTAATGTACAAAATCACTAACAGATAATACTTTGATACAGTATTCGCTTGGTATAAGAACTACTTGTAGTTCTGCTGCTCCCGTGCGTGCAGCTACACGTCGCGCGAACAGTAGGCATGATTACTTAAAGAAATTCGGCAGTTGCTTATGTTACATGTTCGCAAGTATACTCTCTAGCTTTCAGATGGACCGCAGAATGCCGTTACACAACAGGGCTGCCAGTAGTACAGCGTGGCACTGCAGGGAGAGCTAAATAACGTGGCACAGCCTCTCTATGTGCAGTGTATTCTATATCTTTGGTATATCTCACGTGAAGAGGACGATGTAGTTTTTGGGAAATCCTGCTTGGTAAATTTAAATCACCTGCATTCAAAGAAGACATGCTCGTCCACTACGCTGCCACCTTCTTATATCTTGCGCAGCAATGATGGAAATAAGATATGAGAGGGTTGCATGCGTACAGTGGCATGTAGGCAGTACCTTTTCCCTCGATCATTTCGCCAATATAGTAAGATAGAAAGCAGCTAATGCTGGTAAGGAGTATCTCGCGTCATGCACAGCGACGTGCCCCATTGCCGTTCTTGTGCGATGTAGTTCGGTTCCCCGTTTAGCAGTGCCATACACAAGCACAGCCTTGTATGTGTAAGTGGGCGGCTCCTGTGAGCAGAGCGCCGCACGCCGGTATCCGCAGCGACGTGCCCTAGAGACGGGCCGGACCGGCGCACCGCGTATCGCCTGTCGCATCACCGCTCGGAGCTCCCCTTGTGACGAAGGGTAGGGGGCAGCGGCAGGATCTGCGATTCGCGACGATCCGGGCGGCGTGAAATTAATTGAAAGTGCCCCTGGGGACGTCGTGGGCTTCCTAACAGCGGCGCAACCACATAAATTCGCACGTCCTCTGTAGCAAGCACGGCGCAACCGTCCACAAAAAAGAGACCTGTTTACAACAGAGAATCCGCCCAGAGAGTCTGCTTAGTGTTCCGACTGTAATTACCCTTATTTTCACTATTGCATGCATGTCCAAAGGAATATTGTAACACGCCCGGGTGTACTAATGGGTGGGGGGTGCTTTTAAACTGACTTCTCGTTTCGTAACCGTTTCTTGACCGTGCGCCCTGTCCACACCACGTAATCCCACGGCAATCGTACTGTTCTGCTCCAAACTGCTGTTGGCTTGCCTGAAATTATTTATCGAACGTTAAGCACAACACTGTTCTACATCTGGTGTGAACGTCTATATTCTGAGACGATATGGAAATCACAGGTTGCACTGTTTACACTATAAGTCGTAAACGTTTATCCCAACTGGCAGTCTTGATGATTATCTGTCCAGTTGGAAGAGCGTACGCGTACCGAACACGCCGCGGATGATTGTTGATGAAGAGGCAGCCGAATGGTCGCACGAAAGTTCTTACGCTCCTCATGCAAACACAGATATTTGGTACTAGTCCTCCTGGACACTAGTGATAAATTTTATCACTGTTCACAAGATTAAATTTACAGTTCACAGTTCTTCAGTTGTACGAGCGTGCGCGTAACCGTCGCGGCACGGCTGATTGTTGATGATGCGGAACGCGATATCGTGCGCCCTGTAAATGCTATGGATAAAATTTAAAAAAAATGTTCAAATGTGTGCGAAATCTTATGGGACTTAGCTGCTAAGGTCATCAGTCCCTAAGCTTACACACTACTTAACCTAAATTATCCTAAGGACAAACACACACATCCATGCCCGAGGGAGGACTCGAACCTCCGCCGGGATCAGCCGCACAGTCCATGACTGCAGCGCCAGAGACCGCTCGGCTAATCCCGCGCGGCTAAAATAAAAGAAAAGAAAACTGAAAAGATGAAAAACGAAAATTGTAAGATGTGCAACCTATATTACAACATCAGATAACAGGTCTATAATTTGGCAATAAATAAATAAAAATGTCGAAAGGAATAGGCACTGCGGCGGCTATAGCCGTTCTGAAATGCGTTAAATGTATTTGCAATTGCGAATATGGACGACCATCAGCTGTAGAATGGAATGACGACAGTGAAAATCTTTGCCAGTCGGGGATTCGAACCCGGATTTCCCGCATATCGTGAGCGGTCGCCTTACCATTGTGTGTGTGTATGTTTGTGTGTTCGTTGTATTTGGTCGTGGCGGAGTTCACATGACATCCATTGAAGTTCGTTGTTGATCTTTTCACTCAGGTTTTTTTTTTTTTTTTTTTTTTTTTTTTAATGTCGTCCACCATGTGTCTACAACCTGTACGCATACATCTTTTATGTATGGGAGACATTTTACTTGCATGCATGTCCGAAGAAACATTGCGTCCTAATTCAGAGTAATACAGACATGGCAATATAGAATTTATCCGCCGACACCGGGCAAGCGAATTACATATAAAATGTGAACCCTGTACATAATGGATGCACGGCTAGAGGCTGTAGACACATGGTTGAAGACATATCGATGCTTCGACGTGGCCGTGGGTCGTGCTCGGATGGCCAAATTGTAAGGCGACCGCTCGCGATAAGCGGGAAACCCGGTTTCGGGTCCCCGTCTGGCACAGATTTTCACTGTCGCCCATATTCGCAATTGCGAATACATTTAATGTATTAAATTGCGTTGTGTCTCGAGCAAGGGGTTGGAGAACAAACACCGCGAGAGGCTGCCACCACAATGGCACAGTCACTCGCGTGGCGTCTCTCAGATCCCGGCAGCAGCCTCCAGACGGTTCTCACAAACCCTGATCTCTCCCTGCTTCCGCATCACTTCCTTCAGCGCCTTATATACGTCCGCCGATAGTGTGGACAGCCGCCAACAGAGAGTGCTGTCACACACGAACCACACTGCTTTCACCTTGTACTGAAACTCCATAGAAACCCTCCCAGCCCGCATCACGTGGTCGTGCGGTAGTGTTCTCGCTTCCCACGCCCGGGTTCCCGGGTTCGATTCCCGGCGGGGTTAGGGATTTTCTCTGCCTCGTGATGGCTGGGTGTTGTGTGATGTCCTTAGGTTAGTTAGGTTTAAGTAGTTCTAAGTTCTAGGGGACTGATGACCATAGATGTTAAGTCCCATAGTGCTCAGAGCCATTTGAACCATTTGAAACCCTCCCATTGGCAAGCACCAAAACACAATACACAACGGGTATTGAGGCAGTTACGAACCAGCAGTTAGACAGTTCCATTGAGTGCTTGCAATCGGCTTATACAGTATTCTGAAGACTACTTTCCCACTCAGCAGTCGCTGTTTACGAGCAACTGGGGTCATTAACAAAATGGTTCAAATGGCTCTGAGCACTATGAGACTTAACATCTGAGGTCATCAGTCCCCTAGAACTTAGAACTGCTTAAACCTAACTAACCTAAGGATATCACACACATCCATGCCCGAGGCAGGAATCGAACCTGCGACCGTAGCAGTCACGCGGTTCCGGACTGAACCGCTTAGAACCGCTCGGCCATCGCGGCCAGTTGGTCATTAACAGTGTGTCCACACACTACTGTTAGTTATAGTGACAATCATAGACTGACGAGAGACAGCAAAGTTACTTGGATTTCATTGTCTTAGGCTTAGGACATCAAATGTCACACATCAGATTTTAACAAAGTTAAACAGCATTTTATAACATACTGTTGATAAATATTATTTACTATTTCGTATTGTATTGCTATATTTATGTTGTAGTGCGCCCTATCATACAAGTGGTTAATTATCAAGTGTGGAATCGACCACCTGTAAAAATTATAGTTGAGAAACTCTCTTGTGCTGTCTCGCCAGGCCACAACAACAGTTGTCCTGTTGACTCAGTGGTACTCCGTCCGCCCCTGGTATCTGAGTGGTCAGCGCGACGGAATGTCATGCCTAACGGCCCGGGTTCGATTCCCGGCTGGGTCGGGGATTTTCTCCGCTCAGGGACTGGGTGTTTTGTTGTCCTTATCATCATTTAATCCCCATCGACACCCAAGTCGCCGAAGTGGCGTCAACTCGAAAGATTTGCACCAGGCGAACCGTCTACCCGACGGGAGGACCCAGCCACACGGCTTTTTTAGTGGTGCTCCAGACCTCGTTACACGTCTTGCTACAACCAATCCCACATCGTCACTCCAGGTACGTGATACTACTGTACTATTCTGCACGACCGAGCGAACAGTGTGTCTGTCCTATGGGGCGATAGTCGCGTAAGGTCAGCAAGATCCTGCGTATCTTTCAGTATGGTCCTTAGTAACTCACCGATTCCACATTCGCCAGGCAGTAACGTGACTCCGACCAACGTGAGGAACAGCTCTGCGGAACTATAAACCGCAGTCTCAACTCTGTTTGTCAAACATGTCTGATCTCCTCGAAACGACAATCTGCGCGTTCAAGTGCATGTAGTAGGTTGCAGAAGTTACTCGGAGGTGATTGAAGCAGCTTTTGTTCTACAGCATTAGTTTTATTGCTTTAACCGGTTTTCGGCTTACAAGCCCATCTTCAGACATTTACTGAGTATTGACACCAAGGAAGTTACAATATTTGAAGATGGCCTTGTAAGCCGAAAACCGGTTAACACAATAAAACTAATACTGTAGAACAAAAGCAAACTAGTGCTTTTCACTTGTTATAACGTTGTTCTGTCAAAAACCGACGGAAGGCTCAGTTAACAATGTTTGAAAACTTTGTGAAGACAGAGATGTTAACAAAACTACTTCAGTATGCATCACGCGACTACTTCTACTGGCAAGTGGTACACATTTTATTTGTTGTTTAGCCGGATGTATAACGAGCGATCAAAAAGTTCGTTTGAGGGCGTTGCTGCAGCGTATTTGCAACGTAACGCGACTCCGAAGCGCGTATGTAAGCACCGACATGTAGGGAAGGGATTAGTGTGGCATTCATCTCTTTCAGACGAGCGTGCTGTAAATGCGGAAATGTGAACTAAATGGTAACGCTGTTACCAAATCCGTCCAAATGCGACTAACTTGGAGTTATTCTTTTCTTGGCTGCCGATGGATAAACGTGGGCAGACGTTCATCGGAGAATGAAGAATACGCATGAGGCAGCATGTCTGTCGAAAACCACTGTTGTGAACATGGAGTGCTGCTGCTTCGTGATAACGCAAGTCCCATACTGCAGGTGTCGTAACGCGAAAGTTACACCAACTCAAGTGGGAGGCACCCGAGCGACCCCCCCCCCCCCCTCCCTCCCCACCTATAGTTCTGATCTCTATCTCTCCCCATACGATTACCACGCTTTCGACTTGAAGGGTCGACGATTCCTGTCGGATGAAGATGTGCAGCAACGAGTTGGGGACTTCTTCACGCAACAGGATACGGTGTTTTAGCTGAAGGGTACCTTCAACTTGCTGCATCGGTGGGATGAGTGCCTCAGTACTCGCGGCGTTTTCGCCCCACTGGCGTACTGTTTCTGGACTGCACGGCCTTCGAAAACAAACTTTTTGATCGCCCCTTATCCCTCCCGATATTGTTTGACCTTAATCTTAAAACAAGTTTGCCAACGGCCTTGCCGCAGTGGTAACACCGGTTCCCATCAGATTACCGAAGTTAAGCGCTGTCGGGCTGGGCTAGCACTTGGATGAGTGAACATCCGGTCTGCCGGGCGCTGTTGGCAAGCGAGGTGCACTCAGCCGTTGTGAGGCTAACTGAGGAGCTACTTGATTGAGAAGTTGCGGCTCCAGTCACGGAAACTGACATACGGCCGGGAGACCGGTGTGCTGACCACATGCCCCGCCATATCCGCATCCAGTGACGCGTATGGGCTGAGGATGACACGGCAGCCGGTCGATGCTCCTTAGGGCCTTCATGGTCTGTTCGGGAGTAGTTTTAAAACAAGTTTCGAAAGCTAACTCATTAACGTACATAAGTTATGTCGCATCTGGTGTTGACAAATTCGAGTTCTGGAGGCGGAAAGAACGTTCGTCTCCAGCGTATAATAAGGAAAGCGAGCGTTAATGGTCATGGAAAGTTCTTTATCGCCAAAGCACCAACATCCTCCGTTAAATTGCGAAACACTTCATTGTGTCACATGAATTGCGTGCGTGTGCTACTGTAGAAACAAGCTATTTGCGTAGGTACGTCAGGGCACTGAGATTCAGCGTCTGTCTTCATTTCATTCTGTAACACAGTTGTGGACAAACATTCATTACACAGTTGTTGATGTAATATACATTTACATTGTTATGACTTGATACGATGTCGTACCAGGCAGAAAACGGGCAAACTACATCCATTAGGACGCTGTGAGGCAATGCAAGAGCCTCACAATACTTACTGCCTGAATATAAGCCTGAACTTGAGTTTTTTAACTAAGTCTCTGCTACTGCTCTCCAAAGTAAATTGTGGAAACTACGAGTTGCTGTAATTAAGATAGTAAATTATGATATTGTAGCACTCCATCTCTCCTCTTTCCAGGCATGGGCTAAGTCTACTCCAGTTTCACCAACTTGTCATTCTGGCCGCTCATATTCTCCTGGAATACTTAGCTGTGCCTTGGGGTCCTGGTCTCCGTATTATATTCAGTGAAATATTTGTTTTACTAGGAAAAAGATGTTTCACCTACTCGTTTAGCATTACTCGCAGCGCGCTAGCTGTCGGGAGAGGAAGATTAGCAAAATCCGGACCGAACATGCGCACCAGATTAACGACCGTGCCTGATGCACTGGCGAGTATGAGTATGGATTTACGCTCGTTCAGGCAAATACTGGACTAAGTCGCAATGTCTGCATCATAAAATACGATACACCAACAATTGAAGTGCGATCACATACATAATAAAAGTTACATATTCAGAGACAGGTGGAGCACACAACGTCTCCGCGTTAGGTAAGGTAACTGCACTGGCAGGATGGGTATCCGGCAGCAAATTTTCAGAGATAAGGGAAAAGAATGTGTGCTTACGACCGAAGAGGACACTGCAACTAAACTGATGGAACCAAAACAAAGAGTGCGGCAGCAAACACGAAGCTTCCGACTCGTCCCACAATATTAATTTTCTTATAAAATCAGGTCTCGTTGTCGACAGTATACAGTGTTAAGACGCAAAGAAATTGATGACATTAGCTGCCAGTGGGCACTGATTCAAATCAACGGGGTAGTTGAAAATTTGTGCTCGACTGGGATTCGAAGCCTAGGTATCTTACCTACTAGGCAGATGGCTTACCACTCCATCCGGAAACAGTGGTCATCCTCCACTGCACGAAATACCCTAGCACGCCTCCCGTCAGACTCAAATTCTCAACTTATCCACACACAGCTGATCCCCCTTGCCCATTATCCTCATTACTCCCGGCATTTTGCCGATTCCCGTAGGAGTTTAAGCGTGGTGTGCAACCGAATTCAAGAGACAATTGGTCGTCCTTGCCTTAATGACGTATGTGGTGTCTGCTCTTTCGAACTTGTCCAATAACAGACAAGGGGCACTACATCAGTGGTATGTGGATAAGATGAAAGTTTGTGTCTCACGGGAGGCGTGCTAGTGTAGTTCGTGCAGTTTCGATGACCACTGTGTCTGGATCGTTCAGTGGTCGCCGGCACGGTAGCTCAGCACGTTCGGTCACAGGGTCAGCTGCCCTCTGAAGAAAAAAAAACTCAGTGAATGAATCAACGGTGAACTTGAACAGGTGTCATGGGACGTACGTCCCGAACAAATGCAACGAACAATAACGAAGAAAATGAGATTTAAAAAAGAAGTGGTCAGCGCATCTGTCTACTAAGCAGGAGACCTGGGTTTGATTCCTGGTCCGGCACAAATTTTCAGCTTTTCCCATTGATTTAAATCAGTTCCCACATGCATCTGAAGTCATTAACTCCTTTGTGACTTAATTCATAGTGGCTGCAGAAGCACGTTAGTGTCTGTTCTTTTGGACATGTTCGAAAGAACAGACACCACATGTATAATATACAGCTTGTTGGTACCCTGCATCGACTACACACAACAACACGATGGAGAGAATCTGCTGTAAATTTGACATGACTGCGTAACAAGAACTGGTAAACTGTGCATCAGTGTCTGTATAAAGATTTCAGCTTAAATCTCTGAATTCTAAATCACTGATAAATCCTTGTCATGCTCGAAAAGCGTTGTTGCTACGCAAATAAAGCTGTTAGAATGGTTTGATGCCGGCCGGTGTAGCCGAGCGGTTCTAGGCGCTTCGGTCTGGAACCGCGCGACCGCTACGGTCGCAGGTTCGAATCCTGCCTCGGGCATGGATGTGTGTGATGTCCTTAGGTTAGTTAGGTTTAAGTAGTTCTAAGTTCTAGGGGACTGATGACCTCAGATGTTGAGTCCCATAGTGCTCAGAGCCATTTGAATGGTTTGCGATGTACGAGAGAAAATATGCAGAAAGAAAATTCATTAATTTTTCTTTTTAAAAAGCTTGTTCCGAGAGCCCGAACAATTGCGACTCAGTTTTTATTAATGAAAGAAGGAACTGTCTGTTAGCCTCCAACACTATCGCAAAGTATCCTCTTTGGAGTCGCACAAGCGGCAGTTGCGCCTACATTGATCCATAAAAGCATATCACAGAGCTATTTCTGCATATTGCGAGTACATAAATGAACTCTGGGGGCGGCGCTCTTTTCAGACTGTGGGTCATTGTTTGAGGCATCAGAGCACATTATGCCAACGTGTCGGAGCGAAGTTATTGCTTTGTGTGACTGCGACTGGAGAAAGGCAATAAGAGCGCCATCCGTCATCCTAATGGGAGACACTTTTGCTGCGGGGAATATTAAGCAGTCCTCTCGCAACAATGCTTCCGTTATTAATTCTATTAGCAGCATTAAAATTCAGGGGCGACGCTCGATACGGCTAGGGGATCGTACGGGAGAGGAGTCAACACGTGGCCGGCGACAGCACCGTGTCTGTGCGACTCGCTGAACGAACTTCAGGGTGCTGAGGAAACGCGCAGCAATCAGGCGCTAATAATCTGTTTGTTCCAAATCTAGATGTCAACTGCTGTGTGGCTTTCATCAGTGCTAAAACATATAAAAATGCATTAAAATAAGACACATGCATGAACCATAACATGTAGTTGTATCAGCTTCGTACAAGAGCAGACGATAAAGCAACGTACTAGTTAGATGTAAGTCAAATCACCATTATTGCTCCTCTATACAAATAGCTCCTACTAGAATATCCATGACAGTATTTCAGTTCACACTGATGCCGTTGTTTACAAATGAACGCCATAATGGTGTGCAAAGCATTCTATACGTATGTTTTGATTCGTGCTTGTCTTTTGTTGTCATGTATTCCTATATATCATTAGCACTAATGATAGCCTCACAGTGGTTGAAATCTAGATCTGCAATAAACAGAACATTAGCGATTGATTGCTATACATTTTCTCAACCGTAAATAAATATCGTAGAAGAACATATTCGTTCCTTAATGAATTGAAACTAATAAAACTTCCGGCAGCGAGCCCATATGACAGTATATGGACAAATCATGATTCTGCATCCACATCTATACTTCGCAAGGAATTCTGCGGTTTGCCGTGAAGGCTATTTTCCGCAATGCTTTTATTTGTCTTCTTACCTGCTCTATTTGCAAATGGTGCCCTGGAAGAAGATATGAGCTCTTTTCTCTCTGGTCCCCAGTCATGAACGTTTACCGACATTTATAAAGAGGTAAGATCTTGCCTCACTCTTTATGAACCTTCCCTTCTCGAAATTTCAACAGGAAACCTTGTAAGATGTGTGTGTGAATTCCTAAGGGACCAAACTGTTGAGGTTATCGGACCTAGATTTACACATGTCTTAAACTTACTTATGCTTAGGAAAACACACACACCCATGCCCGAGGGAGGACTCGAACCTCCGGCGGGAGGGGCCGCGCATTCCGTGACATAGCGCCTCAAACAGCGCGGCTACTCCGCGCGGCTCCTTGTAACGAGCTACAGGATGGGTGTAACTCTGAATTTATATCCTGGCCTAGTGTAATGACAATATTTACGAAACATTTGCTACCTGAAACTAATTAAACATGCCGTCCGACAAACAAACAGATCATGGTGGGATATGTACGTGCCGGCCGCGGTGGCCGAACGGTTCTAGGCGCTTCAGTCCGGAACCGCACGACTGCTACGGTCGCAGGTTCGAATCCTCCCTCGGGCATGGATGTGTGTGATGTCCTTAGGTTAGTTAGCTTTAAGTAGTTCTAAGTTCTAGGGGACTGATGACCTCAGATGTTAAGTCCCATAGTGCTCAGAGCCATTTGAACCATCTGATATGTAAGTGATTAGGGTTGCAATTCTTTGCAACAGGTAGATCGGCCGCTGTAGTATATTAGTGTTGTTCGTGTTTAGTATTGCTACCAGGCCTGCTGGAGCGTACAAGGGGCGCGAACAGACTCAGATGTTAAGTGACCACTATAAAGGACATGTAGACGCCGCATACCTTTGAGACAGCGTTATCAGCAACTGATAGATTTTGAAAGGGCTCTAGATTTGGCCAGTTGGTCGAAAGGTGCAATATCCAAATTCGTAGGGCATCCGCATGTAACTGTGGTCTGATGGTGGACTGTGTGGAAAGGTGAGGCAGCCATACTTGTCGTCAAGGTTCCGCAACAAGGGAGGATCTCTGTATTGTGTACTAAGCACTCGAGAATAACCATCTGGTACGTAGGCTGCCTTTAACAGGACAACATAAACGGCTGCGCTTGGAATGGTTCCATGACTAGGAACCAAGGACCGGTAATGAATGGTGTAGCACTGTGTTTGGCGATGAATCGCGGTTCTTCACTAACCGTGTGATCATCGTCGACGAGTATGTTGGTGACCTGGTTGGAAATTCAGTTCTTCCACTGTTTTTGAGAGGTACAGCAGTGTTACTCCTGACGTCATGGATGGTGTAGGGAGCCATCCGGTCACGGTTGATAGTAACTGAGAGAACCCTGACGACGGCACACTGGTACGTCACGGACATCCAGCGACCTCGTCTTTGAGAACTGTTTGCGTGACGTTGGAGTACCACCACGGCCAGCAAGATCCCCAGATCTGTCCCCGACAGAACATGAGTGGGACCCACTCGGCTGTCGACTCTGTCCCAGCGAAGTACCATACCATCAAGGACCAGTTACAGCAATTGTATTCATGCGTCTAGACCAAGGGGTGAAATGTCACATTAATAACTTGACTCATACTACCAGGTTCTTTATAATTTGACTCGATTTTGTAATCACTGAAATGAAATTACATACCCACACAGTCCGTGAAGTTTCATTTTGTTTCCTCCTTATCTTCCAGATGCTTCAGTTTTTTTTGGCCAGGCATTGTAGCTGAAACTAAAGTACCGTTCAATAAGTTTCTACTACGAAGTTAACATTAAATTATAATTGGACAGAAACTAACCAAAGACTTTTTTATTTCAAAATCATCTTCTCTTTAAGTAATAGGTTTTAAATTAACTAACCCTGGCTCGAAAAAACTACTTTTGTCTCTTTCAAGGCTATATTAGTTCCGAAGAACGTAATACACAATTGCAAGGCCGTTTCTCAAGGACTTTGAGAGCGATATTTTCTCTTTTTACCCTTGTGATTCTTCAAGAGATAACGTTCTTCTCAGATCTGCAGTGCCAATACATAACTTTGGAATCTGTACCTTTAAATCCTTTATATTTGAAATCCTTCGCATTCCAAAGGGCACATACTTTACGCTTTAACCAGTTGGTTTCCGGTATGTTCTGTAGTGTGTCTCATATTTTATTAAAGAACAAGATTTTAACACAGGCAGCAGCTCCCTATATCTATATCAATATCAGACATCTTTCTTCATAAGAAAACTTACACTATGTGATCGAAAGCATCCGGACACGCCCCAAAATATACGTTCTTCATATTACGTGCATTGTGCTGCCACCTACTGCCAGTTACTCCATATCAGCGACCTCAGTAGTCATTAGGCATCGTGAGAGAGCAGAATGGGGCGCTCCGCGGAATTGACGGACTTCGAACGAGGTCAGGTGATTGGGTGTCACTTGCACGCGTGCAGACTGCCCAGAAGCTGCAGTCCACTGTTCGATTATACCACCGCATACAGTTAGGTGCAGCACTAAAAATTTCCATCTCTAAAAAGTTGGAACGAAAAACATAGGTACAAAGGAGGTGACCGCGAAAAAACCACGGGTAACACAAGAAATACTTCAGCCGATGAAAGAAGGATGTACAAAAAAGTTCAGGGAAATACAGAAATACAGTAACAAAAGTCATTTAGGAATGGAATAACTAGGAAGTATAGAGAAGCTAAAGCGAAATGGCTGCATGAAAAATGTGAAGAAATCGAAAAAGAAATGACTGCCAGAAGGAGTGACTCAGCATACAAAAAAGTGAAAACAACCTTCCATGAAATTAACTGTAAAGGTGATAACATTAAGAGCCCAATGGGAATTCCGCTGTTATATGCAGGGAGAGGGTGGATAGATGTAAAGAGTATAATGAAGGCTTCTATGAGGGGGAAAACTTGTCTGATGACGTGATAGAATAAGAAACAAGAGTCGATATGGAAGAGGTGCTGGACCCAGTATTAGAAACAGAATTTAAAAGAGCTTTGGAAGAAGTAAGATTGAATAAGGCAGAAGGGATAGATAACAATCCATTTGAATTTCTAAAATCATTAGCGTAAGTGGCAACAAGACTATTAATGACGCTGAGGTGTACAAAGTATGAGTCTGGCAGAATACCATCTAATTTTCGGAAAAAAAGTATTATCCACACAATCCCGAAGACTGCAAGAGCCGATAATTGCGAGAATTGTCGCACATCAGCTTAACAGCTCATGCGTCCAACTTGCTGACAAGAATAATATACAGAAGAATGGAAAAGAAAGTTTAGGATGTGTTAGATGACGATCAGTTTGGCTTTAGAAGAGGTGAGGGCATCAGAGAGGCAATTCTGACGTCGCGGTTGATAATGTAAGCACGACTAAAGAAAAATCAAGACATGTCCATAGAATTTGTCGACCTTAAAAAAGCATTTGACGATGTCAAATGGTTCCAGATGTTCGAAGTTCTGAGAAAGATAGGGGTAAGCTATAGGCAAATACCCGTAATATACAATATGTACAAGAACCAAGAGGGAAATATAAGACTGGAAGACCAAGAACGAAGTGCTCGGATTAAAAAAGGTGTAAGGCAGGGATGCAGCCTCTCACCGCAACTCTCCAATCGAAGAAACAATGACGGAAATAAACGTAAGGTTCAAGGATGGGATCAAAATTCAAGGGGAAGGGATATCAATGATAAGATTCTCTGATGACATTGCTGTCCTCAGTGAAAGTAAAGAAGAACTACAGGATCTGCTAAATGGAGTGAACAGTCTAATGAGTACAGCATATGGGTTCAGAGGAAATCTGAAAATGACGAAAGTAATGAGAAGTAGCAGAAATGAGAATAACGACAAACATAACATCAGGATTGGTGGTCACGAAGTAAATAAAAGTTAAGGAGTTCTCCTACCTAGGCAGCCAAATAACCCATGACGGACGGAGCAAGGAGGACATAAAAAAATACACTAGCACTGGAAAAATGGGATTTCCTAGCCAAGAGAAGTCTACTGATATCAAACATAGGCCTTAGTTTGAGGAAGAAAGTTCTGAGAATGTACGTTTGGAGCACAACATTATATGATAGTGAAACACGGACTGTGGGAAAACGGAAAAAAAGAGAATAGAAGCATTTGAGATGTGGTGTTACAGAAGAACGTTGAAAATTCGGTGGACTGATGAGTTAAGGATTGAGAAAGTTCTCTGGGGAATCGGCGAGGAAAGAAATATATATAAAAGACAGACAAGAAGAAGGAACATATGGTAAAACATCTGTTAAGACATCACGGAATAACTTCCGTGGTTCTTGAAGGAGTTGTAGATGGTAGAAATTTTAGAGGAAGGCAGAGACTATGATATATCCATCAAATAATTGTGGATCTAACTTGCAAGTGCTACAGTGAGAGGAAGAGATTGGCACTGGAGAGGATTTTGTGGCAGGCCGCGTCAAACCAGTCAGAAGACTGATTGAAAAAAAAAAAGGTAGGTTTAGTAGCTTGCGTGCCGGTGATGTGCTGGTTATTAATCCATTACTCTGGTCCGTACACAGCAGTAGGCAAATGACCAGCTTCTCTCCTTTACTCGCCGATACTGCCAAGTTACAAACATTGGCTTCTGTAAAACCGTGCACTAGCGGCACGCGTCGTAGTTGTAGACGAAGCGTGAATCAAGTAGACGTCACTTAGCATATCCAATTTTCTGCGCTCATTAAAAGTTGGTATGCATGCCATTGCTTCATACTTACACTGATGACCACATTTCGTTATCCCGCCGCACATTTCATTATTCCACATTTTGGTTACCCTTAGATCTCTTTTTCATTACTGTCTTTCTTGTTTAAAAACCCTCTACAAGCACTACTGCAGTGTGCTCTGAAATTCCCCGTACTAACTTCGACGTCTTTTAGAGCGGACTGGGGAGATAATCTGTTGAAATGGAACTCATGTACAGAAACGTACCGTTTCCGTGTTACAACCATTTGAAAACATGTTAGCAGTGTGACCTCGTCTACAAGTAATTTACTAGGCGTGACCTAGCACCATCACTTGTTTTACAATTCCAACCATTAATAACCAAAGACAAAAAAGGAAACTTAATCAGTTTTCACAGACACTGTTGTTTACAATTAAACTTCCAATTCGGGTGTGCGGCGTCTTCTTGGAGCACGACAGTCACCTCACTAACGGTGAAGGTACCATACTCTCGAAGCCCTTGCGTAACTGCGGCGAGGAGGGTATGCGATGCAGTTGGACATTGCGGATAACGATTCTGAAAATGGTTCAAATGGCTCTGAGCACTATGGGACTCAACTGCTGAGGTCATTAGTCCCCTAGAACTTAGAACTAGTTAAACCTAACTAACCTAAGGACATCACAAACATCCATGCCCGAGGCAGGATTCGAACCTGCGACCGTAGCGGTCTTGCGGTTCCAGACTGCAGCGCCTTTAACCGCACGGCCACTTCGGCCGGCACTAACGATTCTGATAAACTGATAAAGGCGACGACAAGCTCTTCCATTGCCGTGAGCTTCGCCATACAGAAGGATCGTAGTGGTTGTGGTCTTCGTCCGAAGACTGCTTTGATGCAGCTCTCCATGCTACTTTGTCCTACGCAAGCCTCTTCATCTCCGAATAAGTGCTGCAACCTATATCCTTCTGAATCTGCTTACTATCTTCATCTCTTGGTCACCATCTACAATTTTTATCCTCTCCCCCCCCCCCCCCCCCCACACACACACACACATACACATTGAGAGTTGGCAATACTCTCTTAGGTTTAAAGCTTGGCTACAGCGCGCATACACGAGCTCTGGAATCTTAAGATATTGTTGTCCCTCTTCGCAGCGCACGAATTACCTAGTGGCAGTTTGGAAGCCAGTGTAGGAGCCCGCCTGCTGTGGTGCGCACGTGTGTTGGGCGAGGGGTCGTCGCCGAGCTGCCGTACTGCCGTGTCCGCCAGCAGCGACACAGGATTTGGTATTTATTTGATATTTTTTATAATTTGCAGCGCGCTTATTAATTTAAAGAAAAGGGTTTGTGTATGTGCGTAGCAGCAGACGGTAATTTTGATAATGATAGGAGTTGAATTCTTAAGGGGAAACCATTGTTAGATTAAGTACTGATTTTTGTCATTGATTTCTTTTGTAATTGTCAGGGAATTGTTTCACTATGTATTCAATTGAGAAGTATTTCAGTCTGTCTCAAGAGTTTGATTAATTTGTAATATTGCTTTAATGCCACTGGAGGCAGATTTACAAACGAAGCGATTGTTCAAAGAGCTTCTAGCGTTTTGTTAATTGAATTAGAAAGAATCGCTTTCAGAATATAGTTTTTTGTTTGGGTTATCATTTATCGAGTTTAGATTTGACCAAACTCATTCTCTTGAATTATATGTAGTTGTAGTAAGCAGCAGCAGCCGCAGCAACAGCAGGAGCCGCCATACATAACATGCATTGCACTCAGCATGAATAATAGGTTTTTTATGTTTTTGTTAAATAATGTAATGCAGCAGATCAAGCAGTGGCAGCAGAAAGACCAAGTAAGTTATTTGTTGCACACAGGACCAATAAAAAAATAAAGTTTTGGCGATCTCTGTAATAGTAAAGTTCACAAGAGTAGAAGCACGAGATTTTCATTAGAAAACACGAGATAAGAAGATAGAGCTTGCGACTTTCAACATTTCCTTTCAACATTAAATTGATGATACCTTGATGTCGCAGAATGTGTCCTCTCAACCCGATCCCTTCCTTTGGTCAAGCTGTGGCACAAATTTCTTGCCTTTCTAATTGTATTCAGTACCTCCTCATTAGTTACTTGACTGACCCATCTAATCTTCAACATTTTTCTGTAGCACCACATTTCGAAAGCTTAGATTCTCTTTTTGTCCAAACTATTTATCGTCCATGTTTCACTTCCATACACGGCTACACTCCAGCAAATATCTTCATAAAAGACTTCCTAACACTTAGATCTATATTTGATGTTCACAAATTTCTTCAGACGTGCTTTCCTAGCTATTGCCACTCTACATATTATATCCTCTCCACTTCGGCAATCATCAGTTACTTCGCTGCCCAAAGAGAAAGACTCATTTACTGCTTTAAGTGTCTCGTTTCCTAATGTAATTCCCTTAGCGTCACATGATTTAATTCGACTACATTCCATTATTCTTGTTTTGATTTTCTTAACGTTCATCTTATATCCTTCTTTGAAGACAATGTCTTTCTGTTTGGGCAGCGAAGTAACTGATGATTGCCGAAGTAGAGAGAATATAATATGTAGATTGGCAATAGCTAGGAAAAGACTTCTGAAGAAATTTGTGAACATCGAATATAGATATAAGTGTTACGAAGTCTTTTTTGAAGATATTTGCTGGAGTGTAGCCGTGTATGGAAGTGAAACGTGGACGATAAATAGTTTGGACAAAAAGAGAATCCAAGCTTTTGAAATGTGATGCTACAGAAAAATGTTGAAGATTAGATGGGTAGATTACGTAAATAATGAGGCGGCGTTGAATAGAACAGGGGAGACAGGAAATTTGTAGCACAACTTGACCAAAAGAAGGCATCGGTTGATAGGACACGTTCTGAGACATCATGGGATCACCAGCACAATGTTGGAAGGAACTGAGAGGGGTGGTGGGGGCAAAACTTGAATACTGTAAGCTTGTCCGTTTGAGATAGCCTGTCTTTAAGCCCTTGCATCTCGCAGCAATTCGTGTCTTCACTTTGAGGTGTCTTTCTCGCTGTGGGTTGATTTTAAGTGACCGATATGTTGCGAGAAGCCAAGTCTTTACTCGTTCCCTGAAATAACAGTTACATTCTTTCTCCGAATTCCCCAATCGCCTTCTTGTTTTCGATTGATGGTGTGGTCCTGCTATGCAGTGCCACGTATTTTGCCGCTGACTTCTTTTCCGATTGCAGAGGGGCAAGAGCTGTAAGAGGGATTCTACATTTAAACAATTCACTGCGAAATCACAAAATATTGTTTCCATAATTCTTCTGTATTTAGATAAATTCTCAGCTTTAATTTACAAAGCTTTTCAGACATGTTCATACATAATGGTTTAATGCCTGACCAAAACCATAAGTTTGTACTTAACTCGAGGTAGCACGGCGTAGAGTCTATATAACATTCATTTTTCTTTGGTGCTTGACCATTGTCGTCAGGCCCCTTTCTCCTTTGGTGTCCACCGCACCCCAAAGCACGAATGCAAAATGCAAGTGATCCCTCACTGACCAGTCCAAATTTCACATCCGTCCTCGCTTTCTGCGCTGTGCCCAGATTTTTCTTTCTCATATTTGCACATAGATTCCAGCGGAGCCGGGTACAGTAGTTGCTCTTTACGCTAATACTAATTAAATTCACGTTTTTCGCGCGCTCGTCTTTTCATCGGTCTAGTGAAAGGAAAGTGAGCACCATGTACCACTACAGCTTCCATCACTCCTCTGTTCAGGCGAGACCATACGAGTATTTTTTGAACTTGCTTTCATGGTTCTTGTTATAATTGGACGCCCTTCTCGTCCCGCCGCACCACGGACTCACGCTGTTAAGGCACGTCATTTCCCATGTGGGATTCTGTTCCCCTATAATTATGATATTCTTCTCGTGTTCTATAACTAGCACGCTTTGTTCTATATCGTCCTTCCCAGCTCATGTATTTTACAAATCGCCTCTCCACGATACTGTAGTCTCCTAACCATTTATCAGTTTCACCCACTCTTTCCCAAAATCAATTCAGAATGTGCTTGCCGTCTATCAGATCACATTTCGTATTGTGTGGGAACTTTACCCATAAACAAATTTATGGTATCTTTACGTTTCAAAACCTGTGTAAATGTATCAGTTTCCTGGTCAGTTCTCCACAATACTCCTCCAAAATGTTTCTTAATTGGCTATTATATCCGGATTTTCTCCACGCGCTCTGCGTCAGCTATTCCTGCTTTGCCCTCTCTCTACTAACATGTTTTAACGAAACGCTCTGCAAACGAAAATATTTCTGAACTTCAGTAAACTTACTGTTTAAACTATTAATGAATGTGGTGGGTATATTAATCCACTGTCTTGAAAGGTAGAGTTATTACCAATGCCTCCATCTCTCTCTCTCTCTCTCTCTCTCTCCATTTATACTGTTTTTTTTTTCAGTCCCCCTATTCTATCATTTATTTCAGAGATGGTCTCTATTATTTTTTCCACCTCCTCCCTAGCCTGCTTCCTAAGCTCTTGGAAGGTAAGACCACAATAATTTTTAATTTCACCTCTTCCCTCGTTACACTTTATGGCTTGGCCCACAATATGTTGCCTTGGCCTTGGATTTGATTATGTACTGGAAGTCTTAACTTGATTTGTTTGTCTTCTAAGGCTTCCCCAATTACTCCACTTACTTCTTTCTTAAATTCTGCCACCGTTTCTTGTAAATGAATTTTATTCATAGGTTTACGTAAAAGTATAAGTATAGTTTTTGCCTCAATGAAGCATAAAGAAGGATATTTCCTTAAGTATTGCTCAATTCAGCCTCAACTTGAATTCATCACTGGAACGCTGCAGAATACTAAGCAAATTTTTTAGACAAAAATACCCAATTTGAAGAGCCCTTTTCAGGAGAACTAATTTTTACCTGTGTTCCCATGTCAATTTCGTAGGCTGAATTCGTCTTCTTCGTTTTTCAGAAGTTTCCAGGCAATATAAGATTCGCCCTTAGCGGTCTATCCGAAAAAAAGAAAGAGCGAACGCACCGTCTCCGAGAAACAGTGCATGTACGGTAGATCTGTAGCATGTGAAACTATAATGCAGATGTGCTACCAAAAATTTTACCCATTATGTTTGTTGTAAATATGATGTTTTATTCTGTAAATCTTTAGATAATCTGTGTTAAGAAATGTGATACGTAGTATAACCTGTGTAAATTGTTTTGCATTACGACGTATTTACTCTAGCTTAAAGCCATTAGGGAAAGCATGGAGGTAGAAAAAGAAAGGAGATGGCACTACAGACTTAAGCGGTTAGTTGTTTTGAAACCTGTGTGGGGCTGCCGGCATTTTAAGTTGCCCAAACATTAGCAGGCTATTGTTTACGATTGCTTCTTGCTCATTCTTTCTGTCGTGTGCGCGCAACAACTGTTTTAAATACTAAAAATTTAAAGCCTACATGAATACCATAGTGTTCTTGAATGCATGTTTGCTCTAGTAATACGACACATTTGATGTCATTAACGTAACTTGTTTTTTGCTGCTATATTTCGGATAACCAGAAACAGAAGAAAGTTATGCGAAAAGCATGTTTTCGTAATCCATTTAATTCTACTTTTACTGTAGTTGTATCGATAGCAAATGAAACTGAAACTCTCAAAGCAATGCTTTTTGCTTACTGGTATCGGTATTGCTTCTTGATCGTTACATTTTCAGCTTTCATATCGTATGCACATTTTTAGTGTTCACGTTTGCAAGAAACTTACCTACGTGTTCTTTGCTAGCCCACAAACGTGTGCAATGAGGAAAAAAAGCTATCGTACCTTGTGCCTGTCAACAAAGTGAATGATTATTGAAATCTCAAAGAAACATAACTGCATAGAGTACGCCTTCATGCAACATAGAGTTAATGTTTTATTAGATTGTCAGTGCATAACTCTCACTATAGTTTACCTATTTTTCACTTTGAAATCTTACCCATGGTGCGTCATTCAGAGTGTAATAGCCACATACAGAGTAAAAAAAGGATATAATTTTTTAAACATCTCTCAGCATTGTGGAATGCTATAAATGCGATTAAGGGAATGATCTCTAAGGACCCCTTTAAATGGACATTATGTTTTAACATACATGAAACTTTCAGTAATGACAACCTAATCTGGTGAGATGTAGGCCTACCATTCCAACAGTAGCCTGTTTGCTTCTTTTCCTGGAATATTTTTCGCCAGTAACTCTGGCAGTTTTTCAGGAATAACCAAACAGCACAACTGGAATGTGCGTCTACTTTGATCATCTGTTTGATTTTACTTTTGAATTTCATTCTGAGGTTTTCAGTCTATACATGTTTTGTGATATACCAATAGTTAGTTTCATGTTCCACGTATCATTTGCACGATAAATCGTAATTGTACGGAACTAGTAAATTTTTGTTGTTGTTGTAAATATGCCTCCATACTGATCATTTTTAATTGAAGACACAAAGATATTAGTCAGTAATTCCTACACATCACCATTTACACATTACAGTAATAGATAATCTTCCGCGGAATAGGAGGATTATCAAAGAGAAACATTTTCCGTTTAGTTCCACATTTTACTTCGCTGTGTGTCACACATTTTATATCAATGGATAAGTGATCAAAACTTTTAGTTGCAGCATTGTGAACCCTTGTTTGTGCTACGGACACCCTTATTGTGGCTTAATGAATATCATTTTCTTCTTCTGTTATTGTAATTATGTACATCATTGTTCCTGTTGAAGTGCAGTGGATTATTTAGAACAAACTGTACCGTGAAATGGATAGATTGTTACTCACACGCCGAGCACAAGGCAGGCACGACCAAAAGAATGTTCACATAAATTTTCAGCGAAAGTCTTCTTCAAAAACGAAGCACACACAGCACGCATACTCATTCATACAGTCATCGCACGAAACTCGCACACATATGACCGCTGTCTCCGACTGTTCTAGCCAGAATCTATTTTTAAATGGGGAGGAAATGTGAACAAATGAATAATAATTATCAGCGAGATGAATTTAGGACATCAGATACTGTCCCAACGATCAGCACAGTGTTGTGGAGTACGAGACCGTTGATATAGTACGGCTCGGATTGTTTGCGATCTGGAAGACAATGAAAAACACAGAAAAGAAAGAAAAGAAGGGATACTGAATAAAGTAAGGCAAATCTAAAGTCAAATGTCAGTAATGAAACCACTACAGTAAAAGTAAACAGTGGGACAATAATTCACGTATACCAAAGAAAATATTGCTTGAATTGCTCCAATTACGAATGAAATGTGATTCATTTAAACCTTAGATTATGGAGCGATTAGTACACTCGTAAACAAAGTAAGCTGCTATTTTTGATGAAACAACTACGTCCCCGCACAATCAAAGCACGCAACACGGTCAAAACTGGGCACGGGCACGTCAATAGTGACGTCACGAGGAAGTGTCATCGTGGTGAACTATGAGATATGAACGTAGTGAACCTGTTTTTGACCAGTTCAGATGGCGGACGTCAGCTTCAAGTTTGTGACGTAATGACACCTCCCTTCTCTTTTTACCTCCATGAGGGAAAGTTAGGAAAAAGCAATATCATTGGCAGAGTGTAAGGACTTGTATAGGAGCTCTGTCTCTGGACGCGAGTGCAACGCCAGACCAGAGCGCGCAGGAGATTTACTTGACTCCGAAACGTGAAAGTGAACACACGAAAGTGACGTACATTGTCGAAACTATGTGAGGCGTAGTTGTTAACTAGCGAGGCACCAAGAGCATGACGAGTACGGGCAGATATAGGAGACTCCAATAACATCAAGATCCTGCCCCATGGTTGGCACTGCGAATCAAGGTGTGCCCGCAATACTACGTGGACCAACAGGAGCACTGTGGACTACGACGAAGACGACGGTTTAACATCTGCAACGAATTGTAAGGTTGTTCTTTCGCCTTAGAAACTTTGTATGGCATTACCCAATGACATTCTCAATGAATTTTATTTCAGTGGTAAGTGTTGGGTGTAAAAACTGTAGTACTTGATATTATCATTATCCTGTCATTGAAACATGCTTAAAGACCTATTCCTTTCTAGTTAGAGAATACTCGAGTTGAATAACTAAATAGCTAAAAAGATAATTTAAGGTAATTAATAATGAAGTCTGTATAAGTTAGCAGTATTATTCAGTAATATTTAGAGGCAATGTCATTCTTTATAACTGAATGAAGACAAAGTAAAGCAACTTAAAATTAAAGCAATTTCAAATCCAAGAAAAGAATAAATTACGTTCACATACTTCATATTGTGTCCATTGTAACAATACTGTTGTGTGCTGTCTTGGTTCGTATTTCGGCGTAGTCAAATTGTTGAAAGCCAACAGTTGCTTATTTGATCCAGTAAAATATTCACAGTAGTTACAATCAGTCCAAAGCACGTAGCTTGCCATATCCAGGAAACTAATGCACGTAAGTAAACATTAATCTGAGGTTATGTAAATTATTCTCATAACAAAAGAGGTATCTTCAGTAAATCATTTACTTTTCAGTAATGAGTTTAAATATCTCATCAAAATCGACGCAGTTAAGCATGAACGATACAAGACAATTGCTTTCTTTATTCATTATTATTTCGTAGCGTGTTGTGTTGTCAAAAATGTCCAAACGGTTACGTATTCATTGCTGCCCGCATTATTGATCAGAAAGTGTACAGACACTGCCCACCTGGATTAGCGATCGTGTTAATTAATGTTTGTATTATTTCAGTTACTTTTGTTGTGGATATTTGAGTCATCTGGTACTGCTTTTTCGTTTCGTATCATATGCGAGCGATGGCACTGTTTTAAACAAAATCCATATAAGAAGAAAGTGCTGGAGCTGAATAGATTGTTCTTTGGAACGAGTTATTGTACACTTCTCCCCACTAACCGGTAAAAATTTCTTTGGAGACGATAGCGTTAACCAACACTAAGTTTGTAAGGCATACGCGACCACGGTCATGACATCGCATTAACCAATTAGTAAGGGGGTAGGTTAGAAGTACCTTCTATTATCTTGGCTCGTTCACTACTCTGCAATCATATTACAAAGTTCCAAAACTCACCGAAAAATTTATGCAGGGGCAAATTGAACTAGGTGTTATTTTCTAAGCTTCGCACAAAAAATGATATCTACCTTTACACGTAAAGTAGTTATATAGTGATCTGCGTACCCTGTACCTCCGAAGCAGAGTTTGGTATGCGATCTACAGAGCTAATTCGATCTGCCGAAGCAGGGCGCGCTCTCAAGAACGAAGAGCAAACGAATAAATATCCTAACTCAGAAATGCACTATAACAGTGAAACTTCCTGGCGGATTAAAACTGTGTGCCGGACCTTTGCCTCTCGCGGGCAAGTACTCCACCATCTCAGCTAACCAAGCACCACTCACGACCCGTCCTCAAAGCTTTAATTCCGCCAGTATCTCGGCTCCTACCTTCCAAACATCACAGAAGCCTTCCTGCAGACCTTGCAGAACTAGCACTCCTGAAAGAAAAGATATTGCGGAGACACGGCTTAGCCACAGCCTGGCGGATGTTTTCAGAGTAAAATTTTCACTCTGCAGCGGAGTGTGCGCTGATATGGGACTTCTTGCGAGATTAACACTGTGTGCCGGACCAAGACTCGAACTCGGGACCTTTGCCTTTAGCGGGCAAGTGCTCTATCATCTTTGAAGTTTGGAAGGTAGGAGACGAGGTACTGGCGAAATTAAAGCTGCGAGGACGGGTCGTGATTTGTATTTGGGTAACTCAGATAGTAGAGCACTTGCCCGCGAAAGGCAAAGGTCCCGAATTCGAGTCTCGATCCGGCACACAGATTTAATCTTAGAGCACTTGCCCGCAAAAGGGCAAGTGCTCTACCATCTGAGCTACCCAATCATGACTCACGACCCGTTCTCAGAGCTTTAATTCCGCCAGTACCTCGTCTCCTACCTTACAAACTTCACAGAAGCTCTCTTGTAGAACAAGCGCTCCTGGAAAAAAGGATATTATGGAGACATGGCTTAGCAACAGCCTGGAGGAAGTTTCCAGAATGAAATTTTCACTCCGCAGTGGAGTGTGCGCTGATACGAAACTTCCTGGCAGGTCCCGAGTTCGAGTCTCGGTCCGGCACACAGTTTTAATCTACCAGGAAGTTTCATATCAGCGCACACTACGCTGCAGAGTGAAAATTTCATTCTGGAAACATTATAAAAACGCCTCGAACTGGGTGTGCACTGACTGATGCGAACTTTGACTAAAGTTAACGAGACCATGGACGCTCTCCGGTAACAACATGAAGAAAATGATGATAACACATTGGTGGCATGTTATAATCTCAGCACCAGTATCTTCTATAGTACACTCATAAGCCCAAGTCCTCTGAGAGCTTTCCCATAAGCGTTTCTAGGGTTAAAATCGTGGACAAAGCGACAGGCAACATTACTGCGGTGACTTTCTGGGTGAAGAGCTCGGCAAAGCTAATTGGAAAGAGCCCCTACTGTGGACGAGTTAACAAAAGCACTCGCGCAACCGGAAGTGGGTCACTGACATCTCGACCCGCTAATAAAGGCGAGGCGTGCTGGGCCGTCCCATATTGCACAATAATTTTCACTGGCACTCGAGGTCATAATGGTTCGGCGTTGCTCCTGCGGCGCTTTCATAACAAGTCACCGCCCACCAATAAATCGTTCATTTGGCTGCCGCCGGGGTCGGAAGTGGCAGCAGTCTGGTCGCGCAGGGAAAAGCCAGTTGGCCAGAGGAAGCGAGAGAGGCTCGCCTTTGTGAACTCAGCAGCCGTTCCCGGCGTCACATCCATTGACTCGGACATAACTTCCAGAAACAACAAAAGAGCGTCCGCGTCGGCAGCGAGAAAAGCTCCCCGACTCAGCTTTTGTCGCCTCCGCTACTTTGGCGTACCTGGGGCCGAATTAATCGGGGTGCTGCTGTGGTAGGGGGAAGGGGAGGGTCGCGCGCTGTGGTTGGCCCCTGTCGCTGCGCCCGTGTTGTCAATGAGCGGCGATTACAGCGCCATAGCGATTCATTAAATCGCATCTTTGGAGGAAAGACCGGTCCCCAGTAAAGCTTGCCGGCTCTTGTCGGCTGACAAATACGGAGCGAGGGGCCGCGGATGGGTGGGGACGGAGGGAGGGATGTGCGCTGCCTCGCCTTTGTAGCCCTCCTCCTCGCCCCCCCCCCCCCCCCCCGCCCTAAGCAGACGTGGGAAGACGTTGGAGTGGGGGGACAGGACAGTGGTGGTGGAGGGGGAGCGTGGAGGGAGGGGGATCCCCCGACACAGGGAAGTAATGGATAGAGACGGATGTTGGGTGCGCGCAGAATGGGCCAATAAAATGCTCCATTGATGGCGCAGCTGCTGGCTTTGTGCCGCCGTATCACGGCAGCCCGTATTAATACGCGCCGTCCTGTGTCATTGTGTCATGGTAAGCGGCGCGCTTTGTCGCCGCGCGATAACAGTCACGCCGGCTCGGATCTGCGCTCTCTTTCCCCCCTTTGTCAATAGGATCCTGCAGCCGCACTGCATAATGAGTTCATATAGCAGCAAGCAACTACTACCGTGCCCTGAGAGGCGACCCTCGTCTGTTTGTACCTGCTCGCAGTTAAATGAGAGCGCGTGCACAGTAAATCGTCTGCCGGGGACGACTTACTTAAGGTCCGGACATCGCAAATTATGACAAATGGTTAGTTACTGCGCGGGACTCTGCGATCAGCCGGAGAGAGGACAGGCGCTACCGAAGACAATTCAGCATGAATTAGGCTGACATACCCTGATGCTAAATAGTCCGTTCTTCAAGATTTCCTTTATGTGGCGCCCTGTTACTAACAGTGTACCCCAAATGTACTGTTTTATTTCGTATTAATTACTTTTGTAGTTTTAATTTATTCGTATGGAGTCTGGGTGGCTATCAACAATAGGTTTGTGACACCAGCTTAAATTACATCTACCGGGTGGTTACTATTGGCAACGGCCTTGCCGCAGTGGCTACACCGGTTCCCGTGAGATCGCCGAAGTTAGCGCTGTCGCGCGTGGTCGGCACTTGGATGGGTGACCATCCAGGCCGCGATGCGCTGTTGCCATTTTTCGGGGTGCACTCAGCCTCGTGATGCCAATTGAGGAGCTACTCGACCGAATAGTAGCGGCTTCGGTCAAGAATACCATCGTAACGACCGGGAGAGCGGTGTGCTGACCCCACGCCGCTCCTATCCACATCCTTCTCTGAGGATGACACGGTGGTCGGATGGTCCCGATGGGCCACTTGTGGCCTGTAGACGGAGTGGTGGGTGGTTAAGCTGGGTTTACACCAGCAAGTCGCTTGCAGAAGTTATTGCTGCAAGTTATTGCTACCTGCTTGCAGCTGTGTTTACACAGCAGCGCAAGAATTAAGCATGATTCTTCCGCAAGTTCTTTGGCAAGAAACTTGCGTCAACAACTTGCTGATACTGTTTACATATGCTTTCAGTACCACTACGAGTGTCAGCCGAAGTGTACAACGACAAGTAGGCGGGTGAAATGTGCTGCAGCTCTTGTAATTGTAATGAAAAACGTGAAAAAGGAAAAGAGAAGTATCTGGGTTAGAGAGTAGATAATGAGAAGCCCGCAAAATGGTGCCTGTAATAACCTTTTGCAAGAACTTAGTATCGAGATCATGGATACGTTTGCAGAATGTCCTCAAATGATCTGGAGTATTTGTTGATGTTAATAGTGCCGTCATATCAAAACGAGACACAAACTTCCGTACTGCTATTTCAGCAAAGGAACGTTTGCTAGTCACTCTATGATTTATGGCTACCGGTGAGCTACGAATAAAATAGGCATGTCATTTATTTATGTGAAACATATAACCAAAAAAAGTTTGAATTTTGAAATCTTTTCTTTGTAGGAGACTCATACAAGTCCCTAATGCACTTGTTTCTTAATCCGGTCAGCACCATTTCTCTGATTGTACCCGATGTATGTAGAGTCATTTTTAACGTCTCGAAAATGGAAAAGTATTTGAAGGTACGTGAAAACACAACAATGAAATTAAATTTTTATTGAAATAAACTGCATTTTACAGAATGATATGCTTATAAATTTTTTTCTAATGCTCATAAAATGGAAAGTGACAAGCTAAGTAAATAGAACATGTAATAATTACACATCGTCTTTTTCTAGACTCCTAAAACAACAAGCGAGTGGATGCAGATGGCAAAGGGATTGTGTCTTCAAGTTATGCTACTTTCTATGCACTTCTTTTACAGACGTGTCGAATATCGACGAGATTTCATTTAATGCGCTCATCTTCTTCATTCTATCCTTAAAAGTCTCGATTATGCATGTTCCATATTTCGGGGTAGCTCTCCACGGCTTCAATAAAATGTTCTGTATCCTGCTTCATCCACTCCCGTTTCTCCTCAATTTCTGAAATTTATTTGCATATAATATGTAAGATGGTTGCATAAAATTAAGTCACCACTTTAAATAAAATGTTAAATATGGGTGTTATGCAGACGACATACTTACTATTACTTGCGCTTCCTACTTGCAAGAAATAGAAATAAATCCTAAAAGCTGCAAGTTACTTGCAGATACTTCTTGCGTGGTGTTCACACTGGAAGCGTGAAACACGTATGTAACGTAGCAGCGATGGTGAGGCATGATAAAATCTTTGACCAGAGAGCCATTTATCGTAGTTAGTCTGCGCTTGACCGCGCGAGTGTTGCGAGCAGTACGCTAGTAGTAGTCGTGCAGTACAGTTGCGAGCAGTCTGTCAGTGGGCAGTCTGTGAGCAGTGCAGTATGTCGGTAGTAGCAGTCGAGTGCAGTTGTGTGTGAGGAGTCGGCGAGCGTCGACATGGCATTCTGGTCAAGATGCTGAATGAGGTATATTGTTAATTAAGGTAATCATCAGATAATGTAAAGTTTATTTATTGTAATTAATTTTCAACAAGTGCCCCAATAATAATTTTCATTTCAAAGCAATATTTTTAACAAAAAAAAATCATTTAATTGAAACAACAATTTCCTTCCATTTCCCTTAAAGAAAAGTTTCAGTTAAATTTCAAAAAAAAAAAAAAAAAATATTATTTGCAATGCAGTTCCTCCAAGCCGTGGCCAAAAATAAGAGCAGAAATTTGACATGCAGTTATACTGAGGTAAGAATTTAATTCTGATTTTTTGCACAGGTCCAAGGACCGATATTTCGGTTTAATTGAATTTTCATTGTCACTGAAGTTTCATTAGCACTGAATTGTTTTTCATCATTTTCGTGACAGCTTATACTTTGAGTCAGATTGCTAATTTTTGTTTAATTGTCATTGTCAGTAGATTTCATTGCGGCAGGTTACACTCGGCTCCCATTTATTATTTTTTTTATTTAAATATTTCTGTGGGCACGATATTACGCTTTGGCTCCATTTCTATTAAATATTGTGTATTTTTAAATTTTTGTGGAGAGGTTACAAGCGGAAAACGTGCAGCAAGCCACTTCCGCAATAAATTGCTACGGTCGCAAGTCGACTTGGCGATATGTTTACACTCGCAAATCGCGCGGCAAGTTCCTCCGCGCAAGTAAATTGCTGCAATAACTTGCTAGAGTAAACCGAGCATTGCTATTAGAGTGTAGCTACTAACAGAAGTCCAGTGTGGGCTGTAATTATCGATGGCAGCGAAACTTGGTAAATATTCTCATGCGTAATGTGGAACTGATTCACACTGGAAAAAAGTTGGTTCCAGGTGTAAATCTGACACTGTGAATGCGAGAAAGATGTATAGAAATGTTTACGTTTGTAATGAATTAGGAGCGAAACGTGGGTGGAAAAGGTCAAACAAGAGAGAAAGGCGTAATGTTGATTTTATCATTAAGTGCAGCTTACAAACACAGATCAGCCAGAACATCACGACCACCTACCTAATAATCGGCATTTCCATCTTTGGCACGGATAACAGTGGCGACGCATCGTGGCGTGGAAGTAATGACGCCTTGGTAGGTCGCTGGATGGGGTTGGCTCCGTATCTGCACACGCGTCACCTAACTCTCGTAAATTCCGGGGAGGCGGGCGATGAGCTCTGACCCCGCGCTCAATCACTTTCCAGATATGTTCGATCTGGTTCAGATCTGATAAGTTGGGGGGCCAGCACATCGACTGGAACTCGCCACCGTGTTCCTTCAACCAATCCATCTCACTCCTGGTCTTGTGACACTCCTGATCTTGAAAAATGCTAGTAACGGTGTTCAACCAGTGTACAATACTCCCTGGCCGACATGGTGCCTTGCACGGCCTTCACTGGACCCACTGATGCCCACGTGAACCCTCCCCATAATATAATAGAACCACCGCTAGCTTGTCTCCGCCCCTCCGTTCAGGTGTCAATGAGCTGTTCCCCTGGAATAAGACGGATTCGTGTCCTCCCATCGGTATGATGAAGAACGTATCGGGATTCCTGTTTTACCAGTCTGCCCATCCTACGACGTCCGACATCTGTAATGAGGGGTAGCCGCTCAACCCCACGGCGTGTGGACGTACACTACTGGTCATTAAAATTGCTACACCAAGAAGAAATGCAGATGATAAACGGGTATTCATTGGACAAATATATTATACTAGAACTGACATGTGATTACATTTTCACGCAATTTGGGAGCATAGATCCTGAGAAACCAGTACCCAGAACAACCAGCTCTGGCCGTAATAACGGCCTTGATACGCCCGGGCATTGAGTCAAACAGAGCTTGGATGGGGTGTACAGGTACAGCTGCCCTTGCAGCTTCAACACGATACCACAGTTCATAAAGAGTAATGACTGGCGTATTGTGACGAGCCAGTTGCTCGGCCACCATTGGCGAGACGTTTTCAGTTGGTGAGAGATCTGGAGAATGTGCTGGCAAGGCAGCAGTCGAACATTTTCTGTCTCCAGAAAGGCCCGTACAGGACCTGCAACATGCAGTCGTGCATTGTCTTGCTGAAATGTAGGGTTTCGCAGGGATCGAATGAAGGGTAGAGCCGTGGGTCGTAACACATCTGAAATGTAACGTTCACTGTTCAAAGTGCCGTCAATGCGAACAAGAGGTGGCCGAGACGTGTAACCAATGGCACCCCATACCATCACGCCGGGTGATACGCCAGTATGGCGATGACGAATACACGCTTCCAATGTGCGTTCACCGCGATGTCGCCAAACACGGATGCGGCCATCATGATGCTGTAAACAGAACCTGGATTCATCAAAAAAATGACGTTTTGCCATTCGTGCACCCAGGTTCGTCGTTAAGTACACCATCGCAAGCGCTCCTGTCTGTGATGCAGCGTCAGGGGTAAACGCAGCCATGGTCTCCGAGCTGACAGTCCATGCTGCTGCAAACGTCGTCGAACTGTTCGTGCAGATGGTTGTTGTCTTGCAAACGTCCCCATCTGTTGTCTCAGGGATCGAGACGTGGCTGCACGATCCGTTACAGCCATGCGGATAAGATGCCTGTCTTCTCGACTGCTACTGATACGAGGCCGTTGGGATACCGCACGGCGTTCCGTATCACCCTCCTGAACCCACCGATTCCATATTCTGCTAACAGTCATTGGATTTCGACCAACGCGAGCAGCGATGTCGCGATACGATAAACCGCAATCGCGATGGGCTACAATCCGACCTTTATCAAAGTCGGAAACGTGATGGTACGCATCTCTCCTCCTTACACGAGGCATCACAACATCGTTTCACCAGGCAACGCCGGTCAACTGCTGTTTGTGTATGAGAAATCGGTTGGAAACTTTCCTCATGTCAGCACGTTGTAGGTGTCGCCACCGGCGCCAACCTTGTGTGAATGCCCTGTAAGCTAATCATTTGTAGATCACAGCATCTTCTTCATGTCGGTTAAATTTCGGGTCTGTAGCACGTCGTCTTAGTGGTGTAGCAATTTTAATGGCCAGTAGTGTAGTTTCACCTTGGTTTCGCCACGTGTTGAAGAAACACAGCACTCCTTCAACACGGATAGATCGCACGCCTTCCCCATTCTACACACAGACAGCAGACTCACTGTCACTACATGCACCGTTCATGTGTGTGACTAGCAGTCATTCCCCGCCAGGTGAGGCTGCTATCGCCTGGACGGGTTTATTGGGTTGGGGTTGTTTGGGGGAAGAGACCAAACCACGAGGTCATCGGTCTCATCGGTTTAGGGAAGGAAGTCGACCGTGTCCTTCCAAAGCAACCATCCCGGCATTTGCCTGGAGCGATTTAGGGAAATCACGGAAAACCTAAATCAGGATGGCCGGACGCGGGATTGAACCATCGTCCTCCCGAATGCGAGTCTAGTGTGCTAACCACTGCGCCACCTCGCTCGGTGGACGGGTTTATATCGATGGTTGGTCATTGCTCATAATGCTATGGCTGATAAGTGCAATTTTTTAATATGAGCTCAGAGTCGTCGACGAGATTTGCACTTGCTGGCCAAAATTTGAACTAACTTTTTCCAGCGTAAATCGGTTGCGCATTAATGCAGTAGCCTATCTACCACGCGTCCCTGCCATACGATTTTACAGCTCAGACTAGAGCTCCGTGAGTAACTGCACTTTAATTATAACCACCTAGTATCGCGTGACTACCAAGTATGGTATTCAGTGTGGTACATACGTAAATAATAAGCCTAGGATAGGATTTCTACAACTGTTCAATTTCGCAACGTTGTATTTGATTCAAGTTTGAGGAGTATTCAGAGGAAATGTTGCTGGTTTTCGTGTGAGATCAGTCACCACCGATGGTGTAGCAGTGGATGGTGAACTCTGCATAAGGGCAGATAAAGTGTTTGAAGAAATGGATGAAGCCCATGATGACAATAAAAATCCCAGTATGCCTCTGTCGGCCTCGTCCAGTTGCTCATTCAGAAGCAAGAGTAGTTTAGTTTTCGCGTCTCTTTTTATGTCTGTCGCAAAGTTCCCTGAAATCAGGAAGTATAGACTGTTCAAATGGTTCAAATGGCTCTGAGCACCGTGGAACTTAACGTCTGACGTCATCAGTCCCCTAGACTTAGAACTACTTGAACCTAACTAACCTAAGGACAGCACACACATCCACGTCCGAGGCAGGATTCGAACCTGCGACCGTAGCAGTCGCGCGGTTTCGGACTGAAGCGCCTAGAACCGCTCGGCCACCGCGGCCGGCGCATAGACTGTAAAAACATCTAGTCAACATCGTCATCTGATGAATCCCAGTATCTTTTCATTTCAGCACGTTTTTCATTTCCATCTTCGGCTTGTGTCGACAGCATGCGAAAAACAGAAACACGAGGCAGCTCCGCGCTCCACATAGCAGGCCATAGGAGATGGTAACAGTGTGCCGTGGGGCGCGTTTCTGCGAACATCGTCGTGACAACCTCAAATATGTCTCACGTATTTTCTCGAGAGTGGAAAGATATATCGTTTAAACAATTTTGGTACGTCAGCTATATTTTTTACACAGCAATCTATTATCTAAAACCCACCAAAAGTAAAAGGACCAATGACTACATTCTTCACTTCAAGCTTTTCGAAATATGCCTGGTAGTTTTCTTACTTGCGAAGTATCACAATAATTGTGGATAGTAACGAAAAGAAAATCTGTGCATAACCAGGCTGTGATGTCAGTTTCTTTCACCGAAAAATCGGTTCATCTTGCCAAATAGTTTTCTAACCACGCTTTAGTCTTTATCAGTTGTGTTCACATGTAAATAGGGTAAATAAAACTGTGCGAATTTTATCCACGCAACTGTATATCTTTCTGTATGAAGTATAAATATCTGCCGTATCTTCCATCTACTATTGCAGCTGCAACACTGTAAATTGAGTAAAAAGTGTATATAAAAACTTACAGATTTTGTCAGTACAACATAAAAAGATGACTTCATCTGGACGGCGACAAACAATTACTGCACGAAATATTTGTCAAAATACTCGTGACAATTCAAGTGTTTCTACTAACTGACGTCAGTATATTTGACAGCTAGAACCACACGTACACATTACAAGTGTAAGAATCACTGTAATTCATGGTAAAGGTATTTTCAACAGTCTAGAAAATAAATTATCACTGAAATCATTTTAAATATTTCCGAAGTATTTCACAGTATTAACATAATTTGATTTCTGTAACAAAAATTCAACGATACACATGTATTTTCCAGTGGCCGTCGAGGTAGATGATTCCATTACACGCACTATATTTTAGTTACTTACTTCGTCAGGCACTGTTAACGATGCTTTAGATGTGTTTGTTTGTTTGGCATCTAATCAGCACATGACTAAGACGATTATGCCATTCTCCGATACGTTGTTAATTCGTCAACCCAGACGGACAATTGATAGGTACTTACAATATCATCGTAATCAATTGCGATATTTATTCCTTTATTTTTATAATTGCATCGCAGGCTTCTATCTTTACAAGATTAACCTATCCAGGACAACGTCGTAAATCAAATACGGTTGCCGCCATCAAAATGCAAGTGGCGTGTGTAAGTTATGTTATGGGAATACAGCGCCAAAAATAATCAAACAATGCACTTTTTTATTGCGTTTGTGCAGGCAACTTTCATTGCAAACAGTTGCTTCAAGAAATGCCCCATGTAATACTTCAAGATCATCTGCACATTTAAAGCTGTTAAAGGAACTTTTTTTTACCATTAGTGCACACAAGATTTGATGCTGAATGACTATCTGAAGTTGAAAACATGAAAAGCTAGTTTTAAGTTTTATAAAAATTTCTGCAACTTTACTGTCGGTATTAGGCCACAATGGCACTAAAGGTAGTTATGATACAGAAACATGAGATAAAAAAATACCTTCTGGCTGAGTTCACTTATTTCCAGTATGAAGTAATGCCAGGGAAAGTTCTCTTGCAGTAGAATCTGTCTTGATCTCAGTGCTGACATTATCTACTGGTTTGGTCTTTCGATTTCATCCTTTCCTTTTATTATCCTCTGGCCTCGTTGTTTATGCCATTTTAATGTCTAATTCATACTACTTATTTTGTGTTGTTGTTATCAGCTGATAGAAGATTTAGTGAACAATGAAGGACAATCGAAATAGTGATGTCACTTTACTATTTCACGTTCTCACTGTTACTGTTATTGTTAATTTCCCTTATATATTACTTTCATGCCACATGTAAAACTATAACAGTATATTTATTATCCGTCGCGAACATATATACAATTTTTGTGACCGTGGGTTTCAGTTTATTTAACAAATATTCTCGCTATAATTTGATAGCAAGTGCTTGGTTAGGTGTGTAAGTGGACCTGACACGTAACGCAAAAGCATTTCAGTTGGTTGCTACACACTTCTTATGAACAGGTGTCGTTAGCGCTATCAGTCTGTATTACTCCCTTTCTCGGGAGTTTAAGTGGATCTTCAAGCTTGTACGTATTTAATGAAGCGCTTCTGGATGTTCTGCCCAATTGTTGCTTCCATTTTAACAGCAGAGCATCGGAAAGCTTCTCATAAATGGGTGCTACTTAAAATAGTGTTGTGTCATAAACGTTCAAAATAACAGAAGGGTATGATTTACCAAATTATGATAACGTGCGGCTCTAGATTAGATAACTTTCCATATGTGATTGTTGTGTCCATACGTGCAGCGGTTGTGCTGCATTCTTATTAGGGACGTTAGATAATGTCTCTTCCATACTGCTATCTGGACCATAAAGTGCTGTAAACGTACAACCATGAGCGGAAACAGAAATTTATGCAAAAGGTGACAGTATTCTAAAATAGACATTTTTATATAAATGAGTTGATGAGCTGAGTACCAAAGACTGCGTTTTATTGGCAGGACACTTAGAAAATGTAACAGATCTACTAAAGATACTGCGTACCTTTCGCTTGTCCGTCCTCTTATAGATTGCTGCTGCGCGGTGTGGGACCTTTACCAGATAGGATTGACGAGTACTTCGAAAAAGTTCAAAGAAGGGCAACACGTTTTGTATTATCGTGAAATAGGGGAGAGATTGTCACTAAAATTATACAGAATTTGGGGCTGACATAATTAAAACAAAGGCGTTTTTCTTTGCGACGGAATCTTTTCACGAAATTCCGATAACCAACTTTCTCCTCTGAACGCGAAAATATTTTGTTGGCACCGACCTACACAGAAACGATCACCAAGATGAAATAAGGTCAATCACAGCTCGTACGGAAAAATATAGGTGTTCGTCCTTTCCGCGCGCTATACGAGATTGGAGTGATAAAACTATAACTATTCGATGAACCCTCTGCCTGGCACTTAAATGTGATTTGCAGAGTATCCATGTAGATGTAGACGTACCTCAAGTAGATCCTTTTTGTTTCACACAAGTTTGGTAGTCATCTTGTAAATATTTTTATTATTATTTTGGAGGTAGTTTACATTAGCACCTAAATGGTAAGCATATTTCACTAGTATATGCAAATTAAATATTACTATCATATTTCTATGAGTACACACGCGATTTTTTATTTAACGTTCTATATTACATTATCACATAAATTCCACGTATCCAGCAAATTTACCTAGCGATGTGGCTCATTCGTGATAGGCTAGACTCTTATTTGAGAGAACAGCAGTTCAAAACTCCGTCTCACCATTTAGATTTAGGTTCTTCACTGTTTCCTCACATCGCTGTAGCCAAATGCCGAGATGAGTTCTTTGAAAGGGCACTGTCTACTTCCTTCCCAATCCTTTCATAAGCCGAGCTCTCATGACCTCATCATAGGCTGAGCGTTAAACTCTAATGTCCATTCCGTCTTTCTTTCTCGGAAAAGGAAACTTACTATCCAGAGTAGTCTACTTTCACAGTAACTCGGTACCAAGGTGTTTCGTCACTCCTTTCTACTAGTGAGTTAAGAAATGAAGCTGATAATATTCAAACAAGATGTTTTTATTCACATAGCACTAGTT
Organism: Schistocerca piceifrons; assembly: GCF_021461385.2. Taxonomy (NCBI): domain Eukaryota; kingdom Metazoa; phylum Arthropoda; class Insecta; order Orthoptera; family Acrididae; genus Schistocerca; species Schistocerca piceifrons. The sequence continues at coordinate 194,975,452 of NC_060141.1, forward strand.
TTAGGTTGGCACAGAATATTAAATATCTAAAGAAGGGGCGAAAACAGATCAGCTGAGGATTTTCCGTTAGACATCAACGAAGATAACCAGCAAAATATGCCAACGTTTGATAGCCCTTAGAAAGGGGAAACAGGACATAAACTACAAAATCAGCTTGCAAAACACATTTGATAATGTTAATGAATACATTGCATTATTGTCATAGTTCCTATTTTCACTGTTAATTAGCTTAACAAAAGTTGTGCAAAATGTATTAGGCGATTATCTTAAAGTTGCTTGGATAGCCTGTAACGTGGGCCAGCATTGGAAGAGATGATTGTGGCAAAAACGATTCTTAACAGCCTAGAACTGATGGTCGTCGTCTGTCCAACCTTAGACGGTATCGTGCGGGTAACGACAGATCGACTGAAGAATTTGCAGCTGTGTTGCACACACACTATTTAACATGGGTCAGACTCTTGTATTGGGACATCTTTCCGACTTCGAAATTTCACGTTTATTCCCTCTCTCTGTCATATAAAATGTGGTTTCTTCTGTTTGTCTGATTCATTTGGATCCATGCTGTTGTGGCCTTCAGTCCGAAAAGTGGTTTCATTTAGCTAGACATCCAGAACATCCAGTTCAACGTGCTAACTGTGCTCGTCTCTTGGTCACCCTCTACACTTTTAACCCCCACCCCCGCTTACACTTCTCTCCTATACCAAACTGGATCCTTAGATGACGTATCGATGTAGACATCTTCAGTAAAAATGACATAGCCCACATCAGGATTAACTTCTTTCCCCCACTGTTTTTGCTGTCAGTCTTTTCACAAACTCCTTACTCACATAACGCCTTGACAAAGACGGCGTTCGCAATTTAAAAAGCACATCCGTCGAAGTCGCAGCCAAAACAAAAGTACGTCAGTGCCATGTCAGGTACATCTTTTAGCGTCGCATTTGGAAGGGTGTGTGGCGGCAGAGATTACGAGCCAAATGAGCTTCCTAATTGATCTTATCAAAGGAAAAAATATACTTGCATCGACAAAAACGAAGAGCAAGACACAAAAATATTAAAGACATACAGAGTGGTCACCACAACCGCACAGATTTCGCTAGTACGCCTACCGTCAGACGCAAATTCTCAACTTATACTGCACACTACTGATGTAGTGCCCCTGCTCATTAGCGTCATTCCTCACGGCATCTCGTCAATTCCCGTAAGAGTTCGAGCTTGTTGTGCATTTGCAGTGAAGGGATCATTGGCTATCACCGTCTCAATTATATATGTGGTGTCTGTTCTTTCGGGCACACATAATTATAGCGACATTGGCCAACGATACCTTCGATACAGAGGTACACCAAGCTCGAACTCATATGGGAACTGGCGAAATTCCGCTATTACTGAGGCTTATGTGCAGGGACACCACATCAATAGTGTGTGATATAAGCTGAGAATTTGAGTCTGGCGCGAGACGTACCAGAGCAGTCCGTGCAGTTGTAGTGACCACTATGACCAGATAGTGTAGACGTCAGGGCATCTGCCTAGTAAGCAGGAAACCCAGGTTCTAATCCCAATCTGGTACAAATTTTCAACTTACCCCATTGATATAAATCAATGCCCACTGGCAGTTAATGTCTCTAATACCTCTGTATCTTGATTCATGGTCGCTGTAGGATCAAAATGGTGTCTGTTCTTCCGGGCATGTCCGGAAGAACAAACACGATATCTATAAAAATGAAGATAATAAATATCACGTTGACAGACAGCGAAATTTAGTGCGAAGCTGTAGGAGATGTTGAGATTAATACTGCAGCAGGGGAAGGGCTATGCTTGATGATGATGATGATGATAATGTTTGGAGTGTGGGGCGCTGAACTGCGCGATTATTAGCACCCGTACAAATTCCCAAACTTTTCTCAATCCAATCTTGCCACGTGCATGAATGATGATGAAATGATGAGGACAACGCAAACACCCAGTCATCTCGAGGCAGGTGAATATCCCTGACCCCGCCGGGAATCGAACCTGGGACGCCGCGCTCGGGAAGCGAGAACGCAACCGCGAGAGGCTATGCTTGAGCGAACTGGTGCGGATATCGGCAGATATGCTTCAGGTATGTATACTTTGTACTGGTTGTTGAAGCTTGGTAACGACTGTACGAGGAGGTAGCAGAAGAAATATTGGAGACTATTTTGACAATGTTTCCATCCTTCTTGGCTGCAAAACGGAACCGAAATTGTCACCACGCCAAGGATACGGTGTAATTAAACTTGAATACCCCGACCGCCAAACGAACACAAATTATGGAGTGCTAGCCACAGTCACAATGTTTCCTGCTGCATGAACACAATAATATGTATATCTGCAGTTCCGACATTTATTTCTAGGAACGCGTGAGAATTCAATAATACACAGAAAGCCTATAACCCGGATTCCAGGAGGAAGCAAGTGACACTTTTTACGCAGGAATAGCAGCCGGTTTCATTTTAGTGTTAGCGACTCGACACAGTGGGAATGAACTCTGCACACTGCCTTTCAAAACTGCAGTGGCGCCAGTTTTACATAACAAATCGCGTTACAATTAAAAACGCATCAAAAAACATGTAACAGCGAAGGCACAATATTTTAAAACTCGCGATTAAACATTAAATAGAATAAAGCGAAATTACATCTGCTGCCGAGCTCGACATGCATTTAGTCGTAACGACATGAGAGCAATCGAATTAATTTCGCAATTGTTTTTTGTGAAATTAAAACTGCTGTTCGTGTTCACGAGCTTAGCTGACTCACTTTTAAACGATTTTTCGCTGACTGTACGTGCGCTCGCAACGTAATTCAGCGCTGTGTGAGCTATATTCCACCAAATACCCTTGCCTGTCCTTTGAAAATATCTAAAATGCACCAAAACCAATGTAAAATAAGTTTCCCGGAGGTTTTGGAGAGAGAAACTTCTTGAATTTTCTAAAAACAATTATCTTTATAATTATGTTGTTATTATTAGAATATCGGTTTGGGATATTCTCGTGTTAATGTTGTAACCAACCTCATTAAAAAGATGTACACTGAGGTGAGAAAAGTAATGGGATATCTCATAGTACCTTGTCGGATCTCCTTTTAAGCACTAGAGTGCACTCGACGTGGCGTGGACTCACCACGTCGTTGAAGTCCCCCGCAGAAATACTGAGCCATTCCGCCTCTACAGCCGCCCACAATAGCGAAAGTGTTACCGATTCAGGATTTTGAACACTTACTGACCTCTCCTTCACGTCCTATAAATTTTCGATGGCATTCAAGTCTAACGTTCTGTGTTACCAAACCATTCGCTCAAATTGTCCAGAATGTTCTTTAAACCAATAGCGTACACTGTGGCCCGGTGATGTAGCGCATTATCATCCATAAATATTCCATCGTTTTTTGGGAACATGAAGTCCATTGATGGCTGCAAATGGTCTCCAAGTAGACGAACATAACTGTTTCCAGTCAATGATTGGTTCAGTCGGACCAGAGGACCCAGTCCATTCCATCTAAACACAGCCCAAACCATTATGGAGCCACCATTAGTTTGCACAGTTCCTTGTTGACAACCTGCGTCTATGGCCACACACGAACCCTATCATCTGCTCTCACCAACTCAAATCGGGTCTCATCTTATCAGGCCGCGGTTTTCACGTCGTCTGGTGTCCAACCGATATGGTTCCGAGCCTAGAAGAGGGGCTGAGGGCGATGTCGTGTTCTTATCAATGGTACTCGTGTCGGTCGTCTGCTGCCATAGACTATCAACGCCAAATTTCGCCACACTGTCCTAACGGAAACTTTTCTCGTACGTCCCACATTGATTTCTGCGGTTATTTCACACGCAGTTGCTTGTCTATTAGCACTGACAACTCTACGCAAACGCCACTGATCTCGGTCGTTAAGTGAAGTTCGTCGGCCACTGCGTTGCCTGTGGTGAGAGATATTCTTGGCACACGCGTTCCATGCGTCTAGCTCCAACTGCCATTTCAAGTTCAAAGTATGTTATTCTCCGTCGTGCGACCATAACCAAGTGAGAAACCTTTTCACATGTATTACCTGCGTACAAATTACAGCTCCGCCAGTGCACTGTCCTTTTGTATATAGTGTACGCAATACTACCGCCATCTGTATATGTGCATACTGCTATCCCGTGACTTTTATCACCTTAGTGTGTGTCGAATGCATTCGGCCAGAAAGTGTATCTAAAGCTATTCTCACCCCTGTAGCAGCGAAACACAAATACCAAGAAAGAAAATATTACAGGACAATAAATTTCATATGTTGCTTTACAGCGGCCGCATGTAGTCTTTTACAGAAAAGATTAGAAAGAAAAACTGACGAAAACATGTCGAAGGATCACTTTTGTTTTAGGAAAGTAAAGAGGATACAAGATGCTGTTGGATGACTAATGGCGGGCCGGAGTGGCCGAGCGGTTCTAGGGGCTCCAGTCTGGAACCGCACGACCGCTACGGTCTCAGGTTCGAATCCTGCCTCGGTCATGGATGTGATGTCCTTAGGTTAGTTAGGTTTGAGTAGTTCTAAGTTCTAGGGGACTGATGACCTTAGAAGTTAAGTCCCATAGTGCTCAGAGCCATTTTTTGATGTCTAATGAAAGGACAAAGTATGCTCAGAAGTACGTGTACATCTGTTCGTTGACTGGGAAAAGGCGTTTGATAGAGTCGCCAAAGATACTGGAAGGACAGAAGACTCAGACATGTCCAAAAGAACAGACACCACTATGGATCAACACACGAAGCAATTAGAGACACTAGCTGCCAGTGGGCATTGATTTATATCAACGGGACAAGTTCAGACTTTGCAACAGAATGGGTCTCACCACAGCTGCACGTACTACCTTAGCTCCCCTCCCGTCAGACCCAAATTCTGAACTTACACCACACACTGCTAATGTAGCGCCCCTGCTCATTAGCCTCATTACTTGTGGGATCTGGGTAATTCCCCTAAGAGTTCGAGCTTTGTGTGCATCTGTACTGAAGGGATCATTGGCCGTCATTGCGGCACAATATCCTCTCTAAGACCATTTACTTCTCTCAGGCAAATGTGCCTCTAAAAAAGGGCTGGACAATGAAGGTCAAATCTCCACCCCTCCAAATTTCTCACACTACGTCGACAGGATGGCTTAAACGAAGGCCCCCTTCCCTATTTTTTATTACTATTGCGTCAGTGTATGTTTCATTATTCGGGGTCCAAGGCCCATAGTGAAATGACTATCAGAGAGATCAGACCACGCCCCAGGCAGACTAGAAAGAAACTACACAGTCGGATATATGTTGTTTTTTGTTGTTGTGGTCTTCAGTCCTGAGACTGGTTTGATGCAGCTCTCCATGCTACTCTATCCTGTGCAAGCTTCTTCATTTCCCAGTACCTACTGCAGCCTACATCCTTCTGAATCTGTTTAGTGTATTCATCTCTTGGTCTCCCTCTACGATTTTTACCCTCCACGCTGCCCTCCAATACTAAATTGGTGATCCCTTGATGCCTCAGAACATGTCCTACCAACCGATCCCTTCTTCTAGTCAAGTTGTGCCACAAACTCCTCTTCTCCCTCCTCTGCTGCCTTCACTACTTCATCCCTCAAAGCTACCCATTCTTCTTCTACTGGATTTCTTTCCCCCATTCTTGTCAATTGTTCCCTTATGCTCTCCATGAAACTCTGTACAACCTCTGGTTTAGTCAGTTTATCCAGGTCCCATCTCCTTAAATTCCCACCTTTTTGCAGTTTCTTCAGTTTTAATCTACAGTTCATAACCAGTAGATTGTTGTCAGAGTCCACATCTGCCTCTGGAAATGTCTTACAATTTAAAACCTGGTTCCTAAATCTCTGTCTTACCATTATATAATCTATCTGAAACCTTAGAGTATCTCCAGGGTTCTTCCATGTATACAACCTTCTTTCAAGACACACTGTCCAGCGAATGCAGTAAGTTGGAGGTCCCTGCTGTTTTGGGGTGGCATCATGTGGGGGCGATGTACGCCGCTGGTGGTCATGGAAGGCGCCGTAACGGCTGTACGATACATGAATGCCATCCTCCGACCGATAGTGCAAGTGCATCCATATCGGCAGCATATTGGCGAGGCCTTCGTCTTCATGGACGACAATTGCGCCCCCATCGTGCACATCTTGTGAATGACTTGCTTCAGGATAACGACATCGCTTGACTAAAGTGGCCGGCATGTCCTCCAGACATGAACCCTATCTAACATGCCTGGGATGGATTTTAAAGGGCTGTTTATGGACGTCATGACCCACCAACCACTCTGAGGGATCTACACTGGAACGCCGTTGAGGAGTGGGACAATCTGGACCAACAGTGTCTTGATGAACTTGTGGGTAGTATGCCACGACGAATACAGTCATGTATCAGTGCAAGAGGACGTGCTTCTGGCTACTGGAGGTACCGGTGTGTACAGCAATCTGGACCACCACCTCTGAAGGTCTCTCTGTAAGGTGGTACAACATGCTATGTGTGGTTTTCATGAGCAATAAAGAGGGCGGAAATGATGTTTATGTTGATATCTATTCCAATTTTCTGCACAGGTTCCTGTGGTGTCACAGTGTTTTAAAAACGACATTTCCTGCAAGCACTCCAACGTATGATCACCCCATAATGCTCCTTACAATTTTTTGGTATTATGATAATTTGGTTGATTTTCTCCGAACACTCACATCTCTAGAAGACGCACGTAAACACAAGATATTAAATGTTAGACAATTAGCACAGTGTGATATTTAAACGGATACACTAACATTCAATGTTAAACAAATAATACACTGTAACAAATACTTACCAAGTCCACAAGGAATTCGCCCCTGCATTACTAATGAGTTAAAAACTATAACGTCAATATAACACCACCTTAGCAGAGACTACCACCATAAGATTTTAGTAGACTTGGAAACAGTGACGGAAAATCCAAGTAGGTACACACGCACATGCTATCGCTAAATTTTCACTAGAAACAATAAGCCCATTGGCACAGGATGATAACAGGATAGATATATACTTTATTTAAAACAATCTAAAATAGCAAGATGGATATTCAGGTGTCATTGTCCCTATAGTGAAGTGCAATTCTGGGGTGCATATGACTGCGACCATTCGTTGTTTGCCAGACGTGTATGTGCATCGCGTTTATATACCATAACATGTTCCAGTCGGAGAAGAACAATTTGCTGGAGAGAGAAGGAGGGAGAGAGAGAGAGAGAGAGAGGAGAGGGCTCTTTAGTGCTCTATGTCACACGGACAGTGGTCATAAGCATCCCACACGTGAGGTAAGAACCAGTAGGTTGCGATTCACAGTTTGTGGAAGTCACACATTTATCTTCCGCTGCCCGCTTTTGCCAAGGCCACCACGCTCCAGTGCCGCTTCACTTCCAGAGAGACGTGTCTGCTAGCAACTTCTAATGCAGCAGAGGAAGCAACTGTAGGTGGGCACAAAGATAATCGACTCAGTGTATTATCTCTACGTCTACATGACTACTCTGCAATTCAAACAGAGGCAGAGGGCTCATCATACCACTTTCACACTACATTTTTTAACATTCGACTCTCTAACAGAGTACGGTGAAAACAAACTCTTAAATCCTTCCGTGCGGGCTCTGATTCCTCTTATTTTATTACAACGATTATTTATTTCTGCCTATGTGGGTGTCAACAAAATATTTTCGCACTCAGAGGAGAACATTGTAGACTGAAATTTCGTGAAAAGATCTCGCTGCAATGAAAAACTTGTTTGTTTTAATGATTGCCATCCCAACTCGCGTATCATATCCATGACTCTCTCTCCCCTATTTTGCGGTGATACAAAACGAGCTGCGCTTCTTTGAACTTTTTCGATGTCCTCCGTGAAGCCTATCTAGTAAGGATCCCATACTGCACAGCAATACTGCAGCAGAGGACGGACAAGGGTAGTCACTTTAATAGACCTGTTGCATATCCTAACGGTTCTGTCAATCAAATGTAGTATTTAGTTTGCCTCCCATACAATGTTTATCTATGAGATCGCTCAAATTTAAGTTGTTCCTAATTGTAATTCCAAGGTATTTGATATTGATATTCAGTTGACAGCCTTTTGGCTTGTGTGATTTGTTGTGTATGTTTGAATTGCAGAGTAATCATGCAGGTGTAGATATAAGACAATGAGTCGAGGGGCATAAAAGGGAAGCTGTAAATGAGAAGAGAGTAAGACAGGGTTGTAGCCTATCCCCAGTGTCATTCAATCTGTACATTGAACAATCAGTAAAGGAAACCAAAGAAATATTTGGAATAGGAATTAAAGTTCAGGGAAAAGAAATAAAAACTTCGAGGGTTGCTAATGACATTGTAATTCTACCATAGAGAGCAAAGGACATGGAATAGACAGGGCGTTGAGAGAAGGATATAAGATGAACATCAACAAAATCAAAAGGAGGATAATGGAATGTAGTCGAATTAAATCAGGTAATGCCAAGGGGGTTAGACTAGGTAACAGAATCAAAAGGATAATGGAATGTAGTCGAATTAAATCCGGTAATGCCAAGGGGGTTAGACTAGGTAACAAGGCACTTATAGTTGTGGATGATGAGCAGCAAAATAACTGATGATGGCCGAAGTAGATTGGATATAAAATGTAGGTTGGGAAGGCTAGGAAAAGCATTTCTGGAAAGGATAAATTTATTAACATCGAATATAGGTTTAGGTGTTAGGAAATCTTTTCTGAAAGTATTTGTCTGAAGTGTGGTTATCTATGGAAATGAAATATAGACGATAAACAGTTTAGGCAAAAAGAGAATAGAAGCTTTCGAAATGTGATGCTACAGAAGGATGCCGAAGTTTAGATGGGTAGATCACGTAACTAACAAGAAGGTACTGAGTAGAATTAGGGTGACAATAAATTTGTGGCACAACTTGAGCAAAAGAAGGGATCGGTTGATATGACACATCCTGAGACATCAAGGGATCACCAATTCAGTACTGGAGGGAAGTATGGGGTGTAAAAATCGTAGAGGAAGACCAAGAGATGAGTACAGTAAGCAGATTTAGAAGAATGTAGGTGGCAGTAGTTACTCGCAGATGAAGAGGCTCGCGCAGGATAGAGTAGCACGGAGAGTTGCATTTCTATTCATGAAAGATCTAGAGGCATTATTGAGCTACCTTTCAGACAAAAGGAAGCAGTTAGGGGGTTGCGATGATTTTAATGTAGATTTCTTAAAAGAAATGGTAGGAAAAATGAGCTAGAATCTTTGTTTGGTTGTTTCAATCTAGTATCTGTTGTAAATTTTCCAACTGGTGTGCACCAGGACAATAGGTCACTTATCGATAACATTTTCATAGACAGTGCTCAGGCAGAAACTATTAATGTATACCCAGCTGTTAATGGGCTATCTGATCATGATGCACAGCTAATGGAAATAGCACATATAGCACCTTACAGGCTTGAGGCAGGTTCATACAAGGCAGGAGGCTTATTGATGCGAAGAGTTTCAAGAGCATCCTAGAAGAGGTAGAATGGGATGAAGTATACACTGAAAATGATACCGCTGCCAAATTGAATTTATTCCACCGTAAATTTGTCTCAATATTTGAGAGTTGCTTTCCTGAAACGTTATCCAAAAAAGACATCACAAAGTCAAGTAAGCCATGGATTACTAAGGGAATTAAGATATCGTATAAAAGGAAGAGGGAAATATATGTACAGGCCAGACTAAGTCAGGATCCGACGTTACTTGCTTACTACAAAAGATATTGAATTATTTTAAGGAAAGTCATCAAGGAGTCGAGAAGCTTATGTGTTCTGTCAGAAATTAATAATGCTGATAATAAAATTAAAAGTATATGGAATATTATCAAACGCGAGACAGGGCAGCCTGACAGTGCACAGCATACCATAGCAATAAAGCGAAATGATGATGTAGTGAGTGATAATCCACAAGTTGCAAGTATTTTTAACAATCACTTGCTGAATATAGTAGCTAAAATAGGATTATAGGGTTCAGTTAAAGAAGCAAGAAAATATATTAAAAATGTCACTCCCCAGGACTTTAGGCCTTTACAAATAGCACCAACATCCCCCACTGAAATTAAGGGAATTATAAATATAATCAAAAACAAGAGCTCATGTGGTATTGATCGAGTCTCTAACAGAATTTTGAAGTGTTGTTCTAATTTAATAAGTGGAGTCCTTAGTGATATATGTAATGCTTCGCTGACAAAGGGAATTTTTCCAGACAGATTGAAATACGCGATTGTCAAACCTCTTCATAAGGAAGGGGACAAGAGTGACTTAAATAATCATAGACCAATCTCATTGCTGACTTCATTTTCTAAAATATTCGAAAAAGTTATGTATTCAAGAGTAGTCTCACACTTAACTGAAAATAATTTACTCAGCATGTCACAGTTCGCATTCTGGAGCGGTTACTCGACTGAGAATGCTATTTACACATTTACCCATCAAATAGTACAAGTCCTAAATAACAAATTATCGCCAGTTGGTATTTTTTGTGATCTTTCCAAGGCATTTGACTGTGAGGATCATATTACACTCTTTAAAAAAAACTCAGGTTTTATGGAATTGAAGGCTATACACACAGCTGGTTTGAATCATACTTAACGAACAAAAAGCAAAATAATGTTGGGAGAGTGGTAAATACTAGTGAATACGGAGTTATCACAAAGGGAGTCGCACAGGGTTCAATTTTGGGGCCTTTGCTGTTTCGTATTCATGTGAATGACCTCTCACTTAACGTTCAGCAAGCAGAACTAGTTTTTTTGCAGATGACACGTGTGTTATAATAAATCCCATTCCAAGAAAAGCAGCTGAAGATATTGTTAAGGATGTCTTTCAAAGAATTATTAAATGGTTCTCAGAAAATGGACTCTCCCTTAAATTCGAAGAAACTCACTATAGCCGGTTCTGTACATCGAATAGAGTCATACGGATAATTGATGTAGCATATGAACAGGGCTCATTTAACAGGGTAGATTTCTCCAAATTCTGGGTGTTCACATTGATGACAACTTGAACTGGAAGAAGCATATTACAGAGCTTCTCAAACAATTAAGTTTAACTACTTTTGCTCTTCGTATAATCGGTAGTCTTGGTAATAAACAGCTCAGCATCCTAACGTACTTTGCATATTTCCAATCAATAATGTTTGTGGAATAGTTTTCTAGGGTAACTCACCATTTAGACACAAAGTACTGATTGCACAAAAGACAGTAGTGAGAATAATTAGTGGCGTTCACCCAAGGGCGTCAAGTAGGTACCTATTCAAGGAGTATCTAACTGCACCATCAGAGTACATGCATTCGCTAATGAAATTCGTTATAAATAATACATCTCGATTCGCGAAGAACAGTGATGTTTATACGTACAACACTAGAGGGAAAAATGACCTTTACTATCCGTTACTGAAGCTGTCAGTTGCTCAAAAGGGAGTACATTATTCAGCAACAATCATTTGCCCAACAATATAAAGTGTCTGGCAGGTAGCAGATCGATTTTTAAATCTAGCTTAATATCATTTCTTTCGGACAATTCCTTGTATCCCATGGACGAGTTTCTGTTTCAAAACTGGTAAGAAAAAATTGTACCTCTAAATGTAGTTGCATGTAAAGAAGTAAAAATTTCAGTAATATTAATATTAGCAATATTCATGTGTGTATATATATCTTGTAATCTGACTTGTTCCACATCTTATCGACAAAATAATCGTGCAAATGATCTACGGAACATGCCATAACTAAACTAAACTAAGTAAACCAGTCTCTGGACTGAAGACCACAACACCAACAACAACAGCAACTGATGTAAACGAAATTTTGCGGATTCCTTTTAGTACTCATGTAGATGACCTTACACTTTTCGTTACCACTTTTCGCTCCATACAGATATCTTGTTTATACCACTCCATATCATTTTGCAATTGGGTTTTACGTTTTGATGAATAGGCTATACAAGGTGATAAGTCAGAGCACCAGCAAACAGTCTAAGGGGGCTGTTCAGATTGTCTCATAAATCCTATATATATATTACGAACAGCAGAGGGCCTATTACACGTCCTTGGAGAATGCCAGATGTCATTTCTGTTTTACTCGATGACTTTCCGACAATTACAATGAACTGTGACCATTCTGACAGGAAATCACGTATCCAGTCACATAGCTGAGATGCTAGTGCAAAGGCACGCAATTTTATTGGAAGTCGTTTGTGAGAAAGGGTATCAAAAGCATTGTGGAAGTCGAGAAATATGGAATCAATCTGAGATGCCCTGTCGATAGCTCTACTCCATGAGAATAAAGAACCAGTCGCGTTGCACAAGAGTGATATTTTCTGAATCCGTGATGAACACAGCGTATATTTGAAAATCCTACTGCAAATCGACGTCAGTGATATGGGTCTATAATTCGTCGGACTACTCCTACTTCCTTTCTTGGGTAGTGGTGTAACTTGTGCAACGGTTCAGTCTTTCGCCAAGCGAGTGGTTGCATATGATTGCTAAGTGTGGAGCTGTTATATCAACATTCTCTGAAAGGAATCTTATTGTTATACAATCTGGCCTGATAGACTTGTCTTTATTGATTTAAGTTGCTTCGCTACACCAAGGAATCTGCATCTACGCTACTCAGCGTTTCTTGATTCAAATTCTGAGATGTTTACTTCGTCCTCTTTGGTGACGGAGTTTCGGAAAACAGTATTTAGTAGCTCCGCTTTAGTGGCACTGCCATCGGGAAAATTACCTCGTATTTCTGCTGCTAATAAGGCGAGTACACCGTTCGTTTGTTATATATTTTTACGAGCTTCCAACAGGAGCGACTTATTTAAAGGTACCTGTGTAATTACTAGATTGTTTTTGTAATTTCTTGCGTGTTTGAGTGCTTACTAGGCATAACGTTTTATTTTAATAACAGTGTAGCTCACAGTACCACCGTTGTTATCGACCTTTATATCGACCCTCGTATCATATACGCTTTTGATTGTTTTGGATAGTGTAGCTCAGTGTCGGTTAGACTGTCAGTGAGCGAGCACTTCGAATTCCTACTGCTAATAAGCCAAGTACACCATTCATTTGTTACATATTTTTACAAGCTTCAAACAAATGGTTCAAATGGCTCTGAGCACTATGGGACTCAACTGCTGACGTTATAAGTCCCCTAGAACTTAGAACTACTTAAACCTAACTAACCTAAGGACATCACAAACATCCATGCCCGAGCAGTATTCGAACCTGCAACCGTAGCGGTCGCGCGGTTCCAGACTGTAGCGCCTAGAACAGCTCGTCCACCCCGGCCGGCCGAGCTTCGAACAGGAGCGACTGCAGAAATGGATAGAAACTGTGATTGCTGTGTACAGAGGCGAGCTGAGTTGGCAACCCTTAGCTCACAGCTCCAGGTTGCGTTGACTTCCGTCACACAGCTTGAGGCTGCTACCAAGGGGCTTCACTGTGTGGGGTCGGACATAGCGATGCGTGAGATGTCGAGCACATCCCACGTGTCCCCCAATCGGTCTACTGCTGTGGCTGCCCCAGGTATTGCCTGCACTGAGGCTGCCCCTCACCCATGGTCGAGTGGGAGATCATTCCAAAGTCTGGCAGGCAGCAAAAACTTTCCGAGGGGCCGATCGTAGGGCCTCCCCGGTTCGTATGACGAACAGGTTTTGGGTGTTATCTGTGGCTGACGATGTCTCTAAGCCAGATACAGTCGTCTACCCCGTTCCAGAGGAAGCTTCTCGGCCAGCAAGGTCTGGCATTCACTGAGGGTGGGTTTTCTGGTAGTTGGAAGCTCCAACTTTAGGTGCATAATGGGGCCCCTTAGGAACATGGCTGCCAAGGAGGGGAAGGAAGCCAGTGTGCCCGCCGTGTGCATACCTGGGGGAGTCATTCCGGATGTGGAAAGGGTGCTTCCGGATGCCATGAAGAATACAGGGTGCAGCCAACTGCAGGTGGTGGCTCATGTCGGTACCAGTGACGTGTGTCGCTTTGGATCGGAGGAAATTCTTTCTGGCTTCGGGCGGCTAGCGGAAATGGTGAAAACTGCCAGTCCAGCTTCCGAGACTAAAGCGGAGTCCATCATATGCAACAACGTCGATAGAATCGACTGTGATCCTTTGCTGCAGAGCCGAGTGGAGGGTCTGAATCAGAGGCTCAGGCGGTTCTGTGACCGTGTAGGTTGCAGATTCCTTCACTTACGCCATCGGGTGTGGGTTTCCGAGTTCCGCTTAAGGGGGGTAGGACGTCAAACGGGCCGACTTGGAGCAGCAGAGGCACCACAGGACATTTTAATTTCCGCTGTCTATACTTTTACAAATAAATTCATAAAACTTTGAAAGCACGATCAGGAAGGATTCAGGATTCATACTCATAGCAGTGGAAGCTCAGAATGTAACAAAATACATTTTTTACATGTGAAATTTTATCATTTTTTCACTTACCACTGGCTGCATTTGTTGCTATAGGTACACTTTTCTTCCTAAGTAAGAGAGATTCTTCGATGAATTTTGCCAAGCATACAAACTATAGTTACATGTGTATGAAACTCTAGAGTTTATTTAATTTATGAAAAAATAAATGAACTATTACATTTTAAACTTCATGTTTAGAAAAAAACTCAAATTTTATAGTTAGTTATTATTTTAATAGATTTGGAAAATTCTAGAGTTTCATACACCTGTAAGTACTGCTTGTATGCTGTGCAAAATTCATCGAAGAATCTCTCTTACTTAGGAAGAAAAGTGTACCTACAGAAACAAATGCAGCCAGTAGTAAGTGAAAAAATGATGATATTTCACATGTTAAAAAAAGGGTATTTGCTACGTTTTTGAACTTCTACTGCTATGAGTGTGAGTCCTCAATGCTTCCTGGTCATGCTGACAAAGTTTTATGAATTTATTTGTAAAAGTATAGACAGTAGAAACTTAAATGTCCTGTGGTGCCTCTCCTGCTCCAAGTCGGCCCGTTTGACGTCCTACCCCCCCCCCCCCCCCCTAAAAGGTCAGGAGTCCACTACACATAGGAGGCGGCTACACGGGTAGCGGGAGCTGTGTGGAAGGAACTAGGCGGCTTTTTAGGTTAGAGGCTCTCAGGGAACAACAGAAAGGGCGTTCATCTAAAAGGGGGCAGGTAAAACACAGTAAACGATCGATATTGTAGTTGTAAATTGTCGTTGCTGTGTTTGGAAAGAACCAGAGCTCCAAGCCCTAATAGAAAGCACTGAAGCTCAAATAGTTGTAGGTACAGAGAGCTGCTAAAGCTGAAAGTTCAGCCGAAATTTTTTCAAACGTTCTAACAGTGTTCAGAAAGGATAGATTAAATACAGTTGGTGGTGGAGTATTTATTGCTGTTAGAAGTAGTTTGCCTTGTAGCGACATTGTAGTAGTTAGTTAATGCGAAATAATATGGATAGAGGTTATACCTGACAATCGGACTAAACTATTAATTGGATCGTTTTACCGACCCCCCGACTCAGAACCAGAGTGGCCGAGCGGTTAAAGGCGCTACAGTCTGGAACCGCACGACCGCTACGGTCGCAGGTTCGAATCCTGCCTCGGGCATGGATGTGTGTGATGTCCTTAGGTTAGTTAGGTTTAAGTAGTTCTAAGTTCTAGGGGACTTATGACCACAGCAGTTAAGTCCCATAGTGCTCCGAGCCATTTGAACCATTTGAACCGACTCAGAAGATATAGTTGCTGAACAGTTCAAAGAAAACTCATTTCAAATAGGTACCCCACTCATACAATTATAGTCAGTGGTGACTTCAATCTACCCTCGATATGCTGGAAAAATTATACGTTTAAAGCCCACGGCAGGCATAAAACGTCATCCGAAATTGTACTACATTTTTCAGAAAATTATTTTGAACAATTAGTTCATGAGCCCTCTCGAAGTGTAAATAGTTGCGAAAGCATGGTTGACCTCTTAGCAACAAATAATCCTGGACGAATAGTGAGTATCGTAACGAATACAGGGATTAGCGACCACAAAGCAGTTGCTGCTAGGCTGAATGCCGTAACACCTACAACCATCAAAAAGAAACGCAAAGTATATCTATTTAAAAAAGCTGATAAAAACGCTCTTAACGCCTTTTTAAGAGACAGGCTTCACTCCTTCCGATCTGATCACGTAAGCGTAGAAAAGTTTGAAAGAGATAGCATCGACAGCAATTAAGAGATGCATACCACATAAAATAATAAGTGATGGTACTGATCCCCCATGGGACGCAAAACGGGCCAGTTCGCTGTTGCAGAAGCAGCGAAAAAAAGCATGCCAAATATAAAAGAACGCAAAATCCCCAAGACTGGCAAAGTTTTGCAGAAGTTCGAAATATAGCGCGTACTTCAATGCGAGATACTTTTAATAATTTCCACAACGAAACTGTCTCGAAATCTGGCAGGAAACCCAAAGAGATTCTGGTCATACATAAAGCACACCAATACTTTCACTGCTCGATAACAACGGTGAAGTCACTGATGACAGAGCCACTAAAGCAGAGTTATTGAACACGGTTTTCCGAAACTCCTCCACCAAAGAAGACGAAGTAAAAATTCTTGAATTCCAGTCAAGAACAACTGCCAAGATGAGAAACATAGAAGTAGATATCCTCGGTGTAACAAACAGCTTAAATCACTTAATAAAGGCAAGGCCTCCGGTCCAGATTGTATACCAGTCAGGTTCCTCTGAGTATGCTTATACAATAGCTCCATATTTAGCAATTATAAACAACCTCTAGCTCAAAGAAAGATCAGACTGGAAAATTGTTCATGTCACACCAATACCCAGAAAGGGAAGTAGGAGTAATCCGCTGAATTACAGGCCCATATCACTAACGTCGATTTGCGGTAGGGTTTTGGAACATATACTGTATTCACACCTTATGAAGTACCTCGAATTTATTGACACATAGTCTGCACGGATTCAGAAAATATCGTTCTTGCGAAACGCAACTAGCTCTTTATACTCATGAAGTAGTGAGTGCTATTGACATGGGATGTCAAATTGACTCCATATTTTTAGATTTCCAGAAGGCTCTCCACCCCGTTCCTCACAAGCGTTTTCTAACCAAACTGTGTGCCTGTGGAATATCGTCTCAATTGTGCGACTGGATTCGTGATTTCCATGTCATAAAAGTCACCGTTCGTAGTAATAGACGGAAAGTCATCCAGTAAAACAGAAGTAATATCCGGCGTTCCCCAAGGAAATGTTATAGGCCCTGTACTGTTCCTGATCTATATTAACGATATAGGAGACAATCTAAGCAGCCGTCATAGATTGGTTGCCGATGATGCTGTCATTTACCGTCTTCTTAAGTCATCAGATGACCAAAACAAATTGCAAAGTGATTTAGATAAGATATCTGTATGATGCGAAAAGTGTCAATTGACCCTGAATAAATAAAAGTATGAAGTTGTTCGCATGAGTGCTGAAATAAATCCGGTAAATTTCGATTACGCGATAAGTCACACAAATCTGAAGGCTGTAAATTCAATTAAATACTTAGCGATTACAGTTACAAATAACCTAAACTGGAATGATCACATAGATAATGTTGTGGGTAGAGCAAACAAAAGACTGCGAATTCATTGGCAGAACACTTAGAAGGTGCAACAGGTCTACTAAAGAGACTGCTTACACCCCGCTTGTCCGCCCTAATCTGGAGTATTGCTGTGCGGTGTGGGATCCGCATCAGGTGGGACTGATGGATGACATCGAAAAAGTAAAAAGAAGGGCAGCTCGTTTTGTATTATCGCGAAATAGGGGAGATAGTGCACAGAGATGATATATGAACTGGAGTGACAATCATTAAAACAAAGGCGTTTTTCGTTGCGACGGGATCTTCTCATGAAATTTCAGTCACCAATTTTCTTCTCCGATTGCGAAATCACGATAAAATAAGAGAAATCAGGGCTCGCACAGTAGTGATTCTCCAGCAGAAGGAGGTTCTTACTCATTGGTCTGAAGATGACCACAGTAGTGGTCGAAACCGGTCACAGTAATAAATAAATTGTGATCAAGACTGTTTTTAATAGTAAATATTCGCACAGAAAAAATTAAGTGCTCGTTTTTGCCGCGCGCCGTTTGAGAGTGGAACGGTAGAGAGACAGCTTGAAGGTGGTTCGGTGGTTCATTGAACCCTCTACCAGGCACTTTATTGTGAATAGCAGATTAATCACGTAGATGTAGATGTATCATTGAACCACGACTTCAGTGTGTAAGGAGATTACCAAGGAAATAGCATTTTGATCGTAAATAACGATAGTACACTTGAGATAATTGGAATAGACTGTTTAACATGGATTAGACATGTAACAAATTTATATATCAAATCAAAAGCTGGGAAATGAACAGAGATATCTATAACCATCTCACAGATTATGTAAAGCATCCAGTTAAGTGTCTATGACAAATCTTTATGTCTTTGTTGGATAAAGAAAACGGTGCTACCATGCTAGTGGCTACAATATACAACGACAGAATGGATCATGTGTTCGAATCAGTGCAAGATTGTATAAGTGTAGTGAACCCAAGCAGATAATATTTGCAATGTTCACCACTGTACTCTGTAGCAATCAGTTGTGTGTGGTGTCAGGCAACTAATAATTTAGAGAACATCTGCTGTTTACTGTTTAATAGTATGCCGCACTTTGTTTAATGGAGCCATAAGAATATATAGACGTTGACCGCTGTACGCCTAAACCTTCCAGACAATCAAGACTGAGAAAAGATTGTACTGTGTAGCCCGCCTGCGTAGAGTTTTAGTTATCTATCTGTAAACTACGTGGGGATTCTTAACTGTCTCCAACAAAGACGATACAAATCTCACACAGAAGTGTCATATTAAAATAGGAGAAACATATTTTTTGCAATCCAGAACATTGTTTTGCATGACATCTTCTAGTATAGATATTACCAAATTGGGATTGGTTCCAAAAATAACTTTATTTTACAGGTCTTAAAAGAGTTGCTGTATCGCACAGATTTAAACCACACCCTATTAATTAAAGAAATTACTCCTTTAACTGCAGTTAATGTGCTTTGTATACGCAAAAGAAAACTTAAACTCGAAGAGATCGAAGTCAACAAACGAAAACTGGGGTAGATAGCAGAAACAACTGCCATAACGGAAGAATATGAATTGTTCCTGGAAAAAGAAGAATCCGTTGTAAATGTGCAAACAGAGCTTACAAATTACTTTATACACAGTCTATGGAAAATCCTGGGTACAAGTGGAGAATTTGAGATCTCAGAATTTATTGTAAATAGCAATGGTAAGCGGCAAAACATTGGAGTACTGGCAGAAAACAATGGATTTGAGTACGGTAATCGTGCTAAGCAAAACACAAAAATCTGTTTATGAAGCTCCATCCCCGTTTGGATCTGCTTACATTGGATTTAAACATGGTAGACTGAATATAGCGCACCTAACAACAGAGCAGATGTTTACAGAGTTTAAAAGTGATGGGCTACCAGCATTTAACAGTAATTCATTTGAAAAAATTGTAAACTTAAAGTTTTATGCAGAAATTTTGCAAGAATATGTAGTAAAAGAGTTGCCAATGTACAGCCATGAAGACGTTGAATGTTTTAACAATTATGTAATGCAAGAGATAAGATGTGAAATGAAAATTCCCAATGCTCTTGGCTAGAAGAATTGCCAGAAGGAACGGAGCTAATTCGAATCCCAGCCTTGGTACAAATTCCAATTCATCAAGATGTTGAGACTTGAAAAGGCATCTGGAACCATATAGTTTCATTTGGTTAAAGCAACTATGCCTGAGTTTGCGGCAGGGTTCCCTGTTTCGTTCGATGCTGAAGTGATATTCCAATACAGTTGTTAGAGTTCAGGTTGAATATCAGGTGGGCTGAGGTGTGGATGGGAATTTGAATTGAGGAGGGAGGCGTGCTAGGATAGTCCAAAGTTGTGCAAAGCCACTGTGCCGGGGTGGAGTAGCGCTTAACGCATCTGCCTAGTGAGCATGAAACCTGGGCTCGAATTCCGGCCTTGGTACAAATTTTCATTCGTCACTTTAGCCTGCATATACCCATCGCAATACATGATGATTCTTAATACGCCTTAGAAAACCCGTTGGCATTCAAAACAGCTTCCAGTCGTCTCGTAATGGATAAATAACAGCCCTGTGCGGTTTTTAAAGGGGTCTTATACCACACTTCCCGCAAAATAGTAGCAAGTTGAAATAATATTGATGAAAGCTGACAGCGATCACGCAACGTTCCTTCCAAAATAGACCACAAAGGGTTAATAAAATTGAGGCCTGGTGACTGTAATGGTCAGGGGAGATACGAAAATTCATCCTCGTATTCACAAAACCAGTCTTGGACGACACGAGTTGTGTCGTCGTGGAATACACATCACCCTTGGGGAGCAAACACCGTACCGTGGGATGGACCTGATCAGCCAAAATAGTCACATAACTCTTGGCAGTGATGTCAACTTGCAGAGCAAACATAACGCAAGTGGAATACCACGATGTGGCTGCCAAAACCATCACCGAATCCCGACAAGTTTCACTGTTGGAAAGTAAACTCGGCCAGAAGTATCAAATAGTGTGGAACAAGACTCATCCGACCAAATGACTTTCTTCCTTTGCTCCATAGTCCAGCTTCTTGGCTTCGGCACCACGTTTTCCCGTTATGGGCATTTACATGTCTGATATTTGGTTAGAGAATTCCAGTTCTTCTTACAGTTCCCACTTTTGCAGTTCCATTCATGTTGATTCGGTGCTGACGGGGTTTCGTCCCCTTATTTTTCTTCACGTTCCTCTTCAGTGACAGTCTGTCACGGTCACTCAGCGTCCAGGTTTGATTTATCGGATGGTGTTTCTCCGCTTTCCATGTATGCCGTGTAAATCTTTGATACGATGTTTCTTGAAACACCAGACACTTCGCTACCTTAGTTACTTAGGCACCCATCATACGAGCGACACTGTTTTGACCACGACCGACACTTGCAGCGTTTTGAAGACATTGCACAGGTGCAGTTCGTGGTTTTTTTTTTTTTTTTTTTTTTTTTTTTTTGTCTTCTGAGTGCTTTGATGCGGCCCGCCACGAATTGCTCTCCTGTGCCAACCTCTTCATCTCGAGTAGCACTTGCAACCTACGTCCTCAGTTGTTTGCTTGCTGGATGTATTCCAATCTCTGTCTTCCTCTACAGTTTTTGCCCTCTACACTTCCCTCTAGTACCATGGAAGTCATTCCCTCACATCTTAACATTTGTCCTATCATCCTGTCCCTTCTCCTTATCAGTGTTTTCCGCATATTCCTCTCCTCTCCGATTCTGCGCAGAACCTCCTCATTCCTTACTTTACCAGTCCACCTAATTTTCAACATTCGTCTGTAGCACCACTTCTCAAATGCTTCGCTTCTCTTCTGTTCCAGTTTTGCCACAGTCCATGTTTCACTACCATACAATGCTGTATTCCAGATGTACGTTCTCAGACATTTCTTTCTCAAGCTAAGGCCTATGTTTGGTACCAGTAGACTTCTCTTGCCCAGGAATGCACATTTTGCCAGTTCTAGTCTGTTTTTTACGTCCTTCTTGCTCCGTCCGTCATGAGTTATTTGACTGCCTAGATACCAGAATTCCTTAACTTCGTCTACTTCGTGATCACCAATCCTGATGTTAAGTTTTTCTCATTTATGCTCCTTCTCATTACTTTAGTCTTTCTTCGATTTACTCTCAATCCATATACTATACTCATCAGATTGTTCATTCCGTTCAGCATCTCATGCAATTATTCTTCACTTTCACTCAGGATAGCAATGTCATCAGCGAATCGTATCACTGATATCCTTGCACCCTCAATTTTAATCCCACTCCTGAACCTTTCTTTTATTTCCATCATTGCTTCTTCGATGTACAGATTGAATAGCAGGTTGTCCACTCTTATTATTCCCTCTTGGCTCTTGTACACATTGTATATTACCCGTCACTCCCTACAGCTTACCCCTATTTTTCTCAGAATTACGAAAATTTTGCACCATTTTACATTGCTGAAGGCTTTCTCCAGGTCGACAAATCCTGTGAACGTGTCTTGATTTTTCTTTAGTCTTGCTTCCATTTTCAACCGCAACGTTAGAACTGCCTCTCTAGTGCCTTTACCTCTTCTAAAGCCAAACTGATCATCATCTAGCACATTCTCAATTTCCTTTTCCAATCTTCTGTATAATATTCTTGTCAGCAACTTGGATGCATGGGCTGTTAAGCTGATTGCGCGATAATTCTCGCACTTGCCAGCTCTTGCAGTCTTCAGAATTGTGTGGATGATGCTTTTCCGAAAGTCAGATGGTATATCGCCAGACTCATATATTCTACACACCAACGTGAATAGTCGTTTTGTTGCCACATCCCCAACGATTTAAGAAATTCTGAGGGAATGTGATCTGTCCCTTCTGCCTTATTTGAACTTACGTCCTCCAAAGCCATATTAAATTCTGATTCTAATACTGGATTCCGTGTCTCTCCCAAATCGGCTCCTGTTTCCTCTTCTATCACATCATACAAATCTTCCCCCTCATAGAGGCTTTCAATGGATTCTTTCCATCTATCCGCTCTCTCCTCTGCATTTAGCAGTGGAATTCCCGTTGCGAACTTAATGTTACCACCCTTGCTTTTAATGTCACTGAAGGTTCTTTTGACTTTCCTGGTGCTGAGTCCGTCCTTTCGACAATCATTTCTTTTTCGATTTCTTGACATTTTCCATGCAGCCATTTCGTCTTAGCTTTCCTGCACTTCCTATTTATTTCGTTCCTCAGCGACCTGTATTTCTGTATTCCTGAATTTCCCTGACCATTTTTGTACTTCCTCCGTTCGTCGATCAGTTGAAGTATTTCTTCTCTTACCCACCATGGTTTCTTCGCAGTTACCTTCTTTCCGACTTCTGTGATGGCCCTTTTTAGAGATGTTCATTCCTCTTCAACTGTATTGCCTACTGGGATAGTCCTTACTGCTGTATCTATAGCCTTAGAGAACTCCAAGCGTATCTCGTCGTTCCTTAGTACTTCTGTATCCCACTTCTTTGAGTATTGATTCCTCCATGATGTAATCTAACTGAAACCTTCCCGTATTACTCGGCCTTTTCCAAGTATACCTCCTCTCTTGTGATTCTTGAACAGAATATTCGCTATTATTAGGTGAAACTTTTACAGAACTCAGTTAGTCGTGGTCAAATACAACAGCGCAAACTGCAGGCTTGGCTAGCATCTCCATTTATCTTCATGCATGCATTTCTCGCGGTGTTTCCGTATTTTTATCCATCCCTGCATTTATGAAACACGGTGAATGAAGGGTACAGGCTACTTTTCATTGTACCACAGATTAAATTTTCTTCTTGTTTCATTAGCGAATGGAGCACAGGAAGAGTGAGTGCGTGCTGAAAATAGACGAATCTTGTGTTCACAGTCGTTACGAGAACGATGCGTATAGGACTGAAGTATATTTCTAGAGTTTTCATCCAACGCTGCTTCTCAAAGCCTTGTATTTAGGGTTTCGTGCAAAAATTGGTTACATCTTCAAGCGACAGCCAGTTCGGAGTTATCAGCATTTCCGTGACTCTCTCTCACGAGTCAAACAAGCCAATGATCATTCGTCTTTCTATGCATTCAGTACCCGTGATAGTTCTACTTAATATGGATCCCAGACATTTGAGCAGTAAGATGGGGCACACAATTTTTGCAAGGAATCTCCTCTGTATACTCACTGCATTTTCTCAGTACCCTACCAGTGAACCGAAGTCTGCTCCTTGCTTTACTTACAACTGGGCCTATGTGACCATCCCATTCCATATTCCCACAAACTGTTACCCCCAAGTACTAGTATGAATTGGCCGATTCCATTTCTTCCTTATTGATATCATAGTTACATTATATTGCGTTTCTGTATTTTCCAAGGTACACAGTTTTACAGACCTGTACGTTTAAAGCAAACTGGCAATCTTTTAATCACTTTCAAATCTTGTCGAGATCTGCCTGAATCCAAGTACAGCTTTTTACAGATTATATACCTCATATCAATTGCTCCATCATTGGCAAAAGCTACGAGTTTGCTAGTGATATTGTCTGCCAAGTGACTAATATATTTTATCCCAGGAAGAATGGTCAGTATTCAGGGATGAGACAAGAATAATCATTTGAAGCAAAAAATTCCAGTAAACATGGGCTCTAAAGTGCACACTGCTGTGAAACATCTTTTGTTCTGAACAAGAGCTCGTAGCTCGTAAGCTAAGCGCTTTCGAGGCCATGTTTACTTCACAATTTTTTCTTCCAGAATGAGATTTTTCACTCTGCAACGGAGTGTGCGCTGATATGAAACTTCCTGGCAGATTAAAACTGTGTGCCGGACCGAGACTCGAACTCGGGACCTTTGCCTTTCATGGGCAAGTGCTCTACCATCTGAGCTACCCCAGCACGACTCACGCCCCGTCCTCACAGCCTTACTTCTACCTGTCCTTCGTCTCCTACCTTCCAAACTTTACAGAAGCTCTCGTGCGAACCTTGCAGAACTACCACTCCTGAAAGAAAGCGCATTGCGGAGACATGACTTAGCCAGGAAGTTTCAATTTCTTTTCTTGTTCTGGTTCCTACTATCTTCTCCGAAAATTTGGACAGCAAAGAGCTTGCAGTAGAATAGATCTGCTTCACGACATCGAAGATGAAGAAGTGCTTATAACTCTTAAGGTATGCGTTTTAGAACCCATGTTTAGCAGACATTTCTGCTTTGAATGTCGTTGCTGACACATCCCTGAAGACTGACCATTTCTCCTGGGACACCCTGTACGTAACATTTTATAAGAGCGTCGATGTGAACTGTAAGTTAGGCCTACTATTTAAACATACAAAGAAATTCCTGACAAACGAATTTCCGTTACTATTTGGTCGAAATAGGAAGGCATACTGCTTGGCAGTGTACAATTGTTTATTTTAAGGCACTGCAGCTAGTAGTTCTCAGTATCTCTGTTGCTTCGTTCAAAGAGCTTTTCGGACGTTCTTGGAAGACGAGTGGCCCCTGTTCCAGATATTATTGTCGCTAGTCACTGGGGATTCCTGATAACTGGGACACAAACCATGTCTGTGGTCTGAACTAAAAAACAGAAACGAACAATGGTCAATATAAAAACCACATAAGCGTTATCTTCATTTTGTTCTTTTCCGTCAGCTAATAATAACAAAGCTACTGTTTCGTAATTGAGACCAGTGATCCTGTATTTCCCATTACACCTAACGTAATGAAATTATAGTTACTATCTTGTATAATTTCTCGATTTCCGCCACGTTCATGGTATCTTGCTTCTACCCATCTACCGTGAAGCTAATAACTTTTAATTCGTCTCCGCAGTTCTTTATTTTACTGCTTTCGTATAGGAGGTCAACTTATACTGGATTATGTAATGGCAATGGTTTCGCATTTAAGCCTTGCATTATACTGTCATTTGACATTTCGTATAAAAGACCACTAGCTTTTCGCTCTCTTAGAAGGCCAATTGTCCTACCTACGTTTGCACAGTTAGCTTTATAGTCGTCTCTGTTTCTCTGACAACTTATAAGGCGCATTATATCATCTGTCATCTTCTACCCGTGCGAAGTTTACATCGAAGTCCACAGGCTATTTGCTACCCGGGGTGTTATATGACTTGAACATACCCGCACTGTCTTTAATGATTTGAGGGACATTCATCATGAAACAAACACGCACTGAGCCACACACACACACACACACACACACACACACACACCTAACCACACAGAGGGAATGGAGTTGACGGGTGGCGTGTTGTTGCATCGGGCGTCAGAGATGATTACCTGCGTCGTATCCCGCAACAGAGCATTCTCCCTTCAGAGGTGGACGGGCTCCGAGAGATCCCACGCTCTGCAGACGACACGGGGAAGGAGCATTGATGACGGCGATGCTCTTTTAATGAGGCCCGGGCCTGGGAAAGTGGCGGTCGCGACGCACAAAGCACCGCCCATACATCAACGTCGGCCGGCGCTCGCGCACGAATAAAGACATTAAAACTGTGTATTGTGTATTATAATACGCCGCCCACCGGAGCTCCTCCCCCCACCCCCTCCCCCTTTTTTGTTGTCGCGGTCGTCGCCATTTTGTCTGATGCGATATTAATGGGGAAGCGCATTAATGCTGTGCTGTCATTGGCACCGCAAGGATCAAATTCGCCCGCCCCAGGCCCGTAAATCTCCTCCGGTCTCATCCCCTCTCCATCCCACCCGCTCCACCCCCTCCCCCTCCTACTCCCCTTACTGACACTGTCTCAGAAATAGACGTCCTCTTGAATTAGGCTTATTCCTGAGGGCACGCGCGCTATTCCGTATGGTGGCCCCAGATAACGTACGGAGAGTGTGCACCGGTTACTGCTCCAGGGCAGCAGGCCAAATCCACAGTGGCTTACGGCACGCGCAACTGCTACGGTCGCAGGTTCGAATCCTGCCTCGGGCATGGATGTGTGTGATGTCCTTAGGTTAGTTAGGTTTAAGTAGTTCTAAGTTCTAGGGGACTGATGACCACAGAAGTTAAGTCCCATAGTGCTCAGAGCCATTAGCTTACGGCATTTGCTAACTGCATAGTGCTCCTTAATAGAAACTTCTGAGACTGAACAAGGGTTTGAGAGGGAGGCATGATAGAATTTAATTTCTCCTGTTATTGTATACCAACGAACTCCTATCTGTGTGCAGTCCAATTTCTTAAGGAGGAACGGCAGGGCGATGGCCGAAAAAGCTCGTCATTTTTTTATTACGGAATTCGAATGAGTATACATTGAAGAATTATTCCCCAAAATATTATGCGCGAACTCCAAAAAGTAAAGATTCTTTGAGCGTTTGAAGCTGAGGGTGCACGGCACGCCTCGGCGTTAGCGAAACGGTTGTCACAAGTCGTTATCGATGCCATCACCCCTTTTTATACTGATTTGAGCAAGCGTGATTTGATGGAGCGCTGTTTGGGAGGTTTTATTCAAAATGTGAACGTACGTTTCAATAATCTCATTTGAAGATATGCTCCAAAAATAACATCCAGCCGAACGGAAATAGCAAACATTGCTTCAAATTTGGCCGTATGTTTATTCAATGGAAGTCATACACCATTAACGTACGTGACAAATGCACTTCTGAACAAAATCAGCGATGAAATGCGCCAATTCTGTGAAGATAGAGGCGCCAGCGGCGATGCCCTCGGCTACGAAAAGGGCTTTGAGGACAAAAATGAGGGTTTATCAGGTCAAAGCAGCAGAAAACGGTCATCCACTCGCCGGAACGATAGTTATTACACTTATCAAACTTTAAATAGGTCTTTCATAAAACCATGTTTTTCTGCATATGTTGACATTTAGTATTTTTTTCGCCCAAAAGAAGAGGGATCCATAAAATGGTCTTTTTTCTGCAAATATCTATAATTACGCCATTTTTTCAAATCGCTACGATGAACTAAAATTAGATCGGTAAGGATCAGGATTATAGGTTAATTTCGTGTTTCAGATAACCACAACCGGAGTTACAGCGACAACCGTCAATCTATTTCCTTTGAGCGCTGCCTAGGGAAACCCCTATTACACAGTGAATATATTAATATTTTTCAATAAAAAAACATAAACACAAACTTAGATGTAGACTTTATTCATTGCAGTAAACCCCATTTGTCTTCTCCATTCCAGTACAGAGAAAGAAAACCCTGAATTTGAGCAATATTTTGGTCCGTCACGCTATCGTTCCCCTCAATTTCAGCTTGTTGCTGATTCTGCAGCACATCTGAGTATTTTTTAGTTTCTCTTCCTTTAGCCATTCTGCAGCCATACTTCACCTAAAACAAAAAAATTGCAACACGAAACAATAATTAATGTACAGTAATGAAATTTTGGGAATAGATTCGTCTGGATAACGTATTCAACTGATTAAAATTGCAAGATCACAGGTTAATGTAAGAACGAGATAAGCCTCAGTAAATGTGAAACGCATGTACATTAGTAACTGATGTACCCGCCAGAATATTAAATGCAAGCATGCAAACGTTCCGTGCATGTTGCACTTGGTGGGCCAGGACCTGGACGGTTAATGCTGGTTGTAGATGACGCTGGATTTGTCGTCCGACGATGTCCCATATGCGCTAGGTGGGAGACAGATCTGGTGGTCGACTAAGTCGAAGCAACATGTCGACAGTCTGAGAGCATGTTGGGTTACAACAGTGATACATAGGCGAGCGTTATCCTGTTGGAAAATCTCCCCCGCGACTCTCCCGAGAATACTGTTCGTGACTGGCAGCACAACGGTCGAATCACTAGCTGACACAAAATTGCAGTCAAGGTGGATGGGATAACCGCCAAAGTGTTCTTACTGCCATATGAAATTGTACCCCAGATCATAACTCTTCTAACCAACACACGGCAATCATTGGCACCGAGGCTGAAACATCTTTCATCGGTTCTCGCTTACACCACTGAAGGCGGTGTTTTGCGGCCAGTGGAATGCTTGCTACACAGTGTTTGGCTCGAAGTCGTCTTTCAATTAATCGGTCTAAAAAGTGTGGTGCCAACTGCTGCTCAAATTGCTGGTGCGGATGCAGTACGAGTCGCCAGAGTCATCCATCGAACACGATGGTCCTCCCTCTCGGTAGTGCCACGTGACCGTCCGGAGCCTCGTCTTCTTGCGACCATACATCCTCGTGATCATTGCTGACAGCAATCATGTACAGTGGCTACATTCCTGCCAAGTCTTTCTGAATTGTTGCAGAAGGAACATCCAGATTATCGTAGCCCTATTACAAGACGTTGTTCAAATTCAGTGAGGTGTTGATAATGGCGTCTTTGCCGCCTTAAATGCATTCTTGAATGACATGAACTCACCACGTCCAATCTCAAACGCAACTAACGTTCACGACCATTACAGCATGTATTTAAAACAAATGTGATTTGCATCTCATAGTGGCGCGACTAGCACCACTCATACGCGACTGGCGTGAAATTTGAATAGATACCATCTTTCAGAATGCAAACACGCCTACCGACTTTCGTTTATGTCGCACAACTCCTTGTTGATATTACGATTATTTTTAGTCAGTGTATATACTGACGGAAGTGAAGCCGGAATACCTTGAGGAACCGTCAGATATTTATCAAACTGTGTAGAGATGTTCGTCACGTAATAGATGTCAAATTAGTACACTTTAATTCCATTCGGAATGGATGTTTATCACCAACAGCAGTCTGAGATGTGACCACCACCGTGAGAAGTATATTCTTATGTTCTTAAATGGCGGGGAATACGATCTGAAAGTGGTAAACTGCTGGACAGAGAGAAAATAACTTTTAAACATTTATTTATTAAAGAGGTGAAAATTTAAAATTACATTTTCTGTTCTAGTACAGAGAGACTGAACAACAATCAACACTTTCAATTCTGTAATGTTAGCAACTCGCCTGAGAGACACTAACTGAAACTCATTTGCTTTCCTTTTTTACGTAGAAATCGATATTACAAGTACCATAATATATATACACTATGACCTTAAAATAATCTTTCAAAGTAACACAATATACAGAATAACAGATAGACTTATACTGGCTTTATCCCTAGAAGACTAAAGGGGGGGGGGGGGGGGGAGGGGAATGTTACTTAGCTTCTATACCATCGTAAATTTTACTACTCCATATGCATGTATTAATTAGCGCACTGTAACTAACTTGAAAAGGGCCCACACCCCGAACGGCGGCTCACTCTGTACTGGTTTTCAACTACACACAAGAAAAAAAACGATAAGTGACAAATAGCAAATGGGCCCAAACATGACAGAGAAAATGAGGGCAGATACCTGTTTCCTTTCGACCCACAACACCTTATCAGAGTAGACATTTACGTAACTAAATAAACTTGTAACGTACACGGGCCTTTTAACCTTAAAGGACAAAAAGAATATCTGAACCTAAAAATAAAAAGTAAATTCAAGTTCTTTTGGGTAAGGACTTGCAGATAACGATGAACGAATTCGAGGTTCCTTACAACCAAAACACAAACACTGATAGTGCAGATAACGACAAAGCGTTGCACATTAAGAGAAATACACGTAGCAATAGCACACATAAATCAAATCGCGCAGGGACAGCTCTTATAATACAGTCAATGTGTAACTTTGGCACGTCGTTGTTACCGGGGTGCTAATCTCGTAAAAGGCATCGGCGCAGTAACGGCCAGCGGAATAAATCAGGACATTTGATGGCAAGAACCACAAGAGGAAACTAAGTAGCATGAGAATAGACGTTTTCACGAACAGTGGCGAACGGTTAACTGTATGATGCTCACCATTATTCTAGAATCAGGACCGGGAGAATTAAAATAATTGGCACATCCACCAAACAAGGCAGCAGTAACCAGGGCGGCGCGTGTACGTACAGTATCAAGACTTCCCCCACCTCGCCCATACGTCAGTTTTTCGCTGTCGTCGCCGGGCATCCGTTACATTGCAGAATGGCACCAATCCTAGTCTGGAAATATTTGTACGAAGTGACATAGCAATGCAGTACAATCCTTCGTTTGCTTTAAAAAGATTAAAGATTTGTGTTCCGTTTCTATGGTAGTAAAAGATGAAGGAAATTATGATAACAGTAATAAATTAAAAATTCAACAGTTCATTCGCAGTGGTACAATAAAAATAGAAAACAGCTGATCTGTCGTCTGTGTCTACATAATGCCTTAATATGCTTGTAACACTTCAAAATGGACAAAGTGACACAAGAAAGACAGTTCTTCAAACTAAGCTTTCATCCTTTAGCATGGACTATTCTAATGCCCAAATGGTGGTATGATCTCCAATTACACCATGATTTTTGAGCAGAATTTCAAAAAAATTAGAAACAGTAGGAAAATACTTGACATTGTTTGTAGTTTTCGACCCACTTCTCGAAAAAATCAGCCAACGGTGGATGCAATAAATCTCCTTTTACTTGTCTATTTAATTCAATACTTTGATTCTACGTACACTACAGCCATTAAAATTGCTACACCACTACGATGACGTGCTACAGACGCGAAATTTAACCGACAGGAAGAAGATGCTCTGATATGCAAATGCTTAGCTTTTCAGAGCATTCACACAAGAATAGCGCCGGTGGCGACACCTACAACGTGCTGACATCAGGAAAGTTTCCAACCGATTTCTCATACAGAAACAGCAGTTGACCGGCGTTGCCTGGTACCACGTTGTTGTGATGCCTCGTGTAAGGAGGAGAAATGCGTACCATCACGTTTCGGACTTTGATAAAGGTCGGATTGTAGCCTAAAGCGATTGCGGTTTATTGTATCGCGACATTGCTGCTCGCGTTGGTCGAGATCCAATGACTGTTAGCAAAATATGGAATCGGTGGGTTCAGGAGGGTAATACAGGGTTATTACAAATGATTGAAGCGATTTCACAGCTCTACAATAACTTTATTATTTGAGATATTTTCACAATGCTTTGCACACACATACAAAAACTCAAAAACTTTTTTAGGCATTCACAAATGTTCGATATGTGCCCCTTTAGTGATTCGGCAGACATCAAACCGATAATCAAGTTCCTCCCACACTCGGCGCAGCATGTCCCCATCAATGAGTTCGAAAGCAACGTTGATTCGAGCTCGCAGTTCTGGCACGTTTCTTGGTAGAGGAGGTTTAAACACTGAATCTTTCACATAACCCCACAGAAAGATATCGCATGGGGTTAAGTCGGGAGAGCGTGGAGGCCATGACATGAATTGTTGATCATGATCTCCACCACGACCGATCCATCGGTTTTCCAATCTACTGTTTAAGAACTGCTTCTGCTTTAGCCTTTTGCGTAAGATTTTCCAAACCGTCGGCTGTGGTACGTTTAGCTCCCTGCTTGCTTTATTCATCGACTTCCGCGGGCTACGCGTGAAACTTGCCCGCACGCGTTCAACCGTTTCTTCGCTCACTGCAGGCCGACCCGTTATTTCCCTTTACAGAGGCATCCAGAAGCTTTAAACTGCGCATACCATCGCCGAATGAAATTAGCAGTTGGTGGATCTTTGCTGAACTTCGTCCTGAAGTGTCGTTGCACTGTTATGATTGACTGATGTGAATGCATTTCAAGCACGACATACGCTTTCTCGGCTCCTGTCGCCATTTTGTCTCACTGCGCTCTCGAGCGCTCTAGCGGCAGAAACCTGAAGTTCGGCTTCAGCCGAACAAAACTTCATGAGTTTTTCTACGTATCTGCAGTGTGTCGTGACCATATGTCAATGAATGGAGCTACAGTGAATTTATGAAATCGCTTCAATCATTTGTAATAGCCCTGTACAGAACGCCGTGCTGGATCCCAACGGCCTCGTATCACTAGCAGTCGAGATGACAGGCATCTTATCCGCATGGCTGTAACGGATCGTGCAGCCACGTCTAGATCCCTGAGTCAACAGATGGGGACGTTTGCAAGACAACAACCATCTGCACGAACAGTTCGACGAAGTCTCCAGCAGCATGGACTATGAGCTCGGAGACCAAGACTGCGGTTACCCTTGACGCTGCATCACAGACAGGAGCGCCTGCGATGGTGTACTCAACGACGAACCTGGGTGCACAAACGGCAAAACGTCATTTTTTTGCATGACTCCAGGTTCTGTTTACAGCATCATGATGGTCGCATCCGTGTTTGGCGACATCGCGGTGAACGCACATTGGAAGCGTGTATTCGTGATCGCCCTACTGGCGTTATCACCCGGCGTAATAGTATAGGGTGCCATTGGTTACACGTCTCGGTCACCTCTTGTTCGCATTGACGGCACTTTGAACGATCGCATGTTGCAGGTCCTGTACAGGCCTTTTTGGATACAGACAACGTTCGACTGCTGCCCTGGCCAGCACATTCTCCAGATCTCTCACCAATGGAAAATGTCTGATCAATGGTGGCCGAGCAACTGATCGTCACAGTACGCCAGTCACTACTCTTGATGGACTGTGGTATCGTGTTGAAGCCGCATGAGCAGCTGTACCTGTACACGCCATCCAAGCTCTGTTTGACTCAATTCCCAGGCGTGTCAAGGCCGTTATTTCGGTCAGAGGTAGTTGTTCTGGTTACTGATTTCTCAGGATCTATGCACCCAAATTGCGTAAAAATGCAATCACATGTCAGTTCTAGTATAATATATTTGTCCAATAAATACTCGATTATCATCTGAATTTCTTTAATTTTAATGGCCAGTAGAATATATTGAAACTGAGAGAGTCGGTTTTTCAATCTTTGTTCGATTTCTACGTTTATTACAGGAAATAATAGGAATAAAAAGACCGAAAACTGCTTATTTCAGAAACCGACTATTTTGTTCGGTTTTAATGGTTACGTTAAACTGGCGTGGAAAAAATTGATGTAACCGAAAGCCGGTTGTTTCAGCGATAACCACTATTCCTAGTGCAGCCCTGGCCGCAGTCTAGCAAGGCTCCTTCCGAGTTGTTAGACCCCCAGCAGACAGCCCCAATTTCCGCTACGTTCGCGCTTAAAACACCGGACGCGGCGCCCCCAAGGCGCCACCACAAGAGACGCCAGAGAAACCGTAGGTAAGCAACGCTAGGCAAAGAGGTTCCGCAACCACAGGAGTCTACATGATCGCCTTCGTGGCATGGAAGTAAACCTCATCTGGATGTCACTTCGAGGAATTGCTTGCCACATTCGAAACACACGACGTGTCATTTCACGAAGACTGCCGGCTGAAGGTTGTTGCGAAAGTGTACGCCTGCCCATCGCATCCCAGACGTGCTCTGTGGGTGACGAATAAGGGTACTGGGAATGCCAGTCAAGGATGCGTCATTCCTCAAAGTATTTGTAATGTCAACTGCAGTGTGGAACTTTACTGAAATCTGCCGCTAGGTACTCCGGTCATGAAGGGCAAGGTAGCAGGGTTTACAATTCTTCCCATACACTGGCTATTTAACCTCGCCTCGACGAATACTAAATGGATCTTGTTATCATATCGAGTATTTCCCCACACCATGATCCCAAGCGTTGGATACATTAGCGTTGATTTCACCGTCACAAACAGGAGATTCATCGTTGAACACCATAAAATGTCACACACTGTCCAACTTATCTCTTGCTCTACGAATTCCAAGTCACTGTCTCAAGGGTGTCGGCGGTAAATCACGTAAGACAACTCGAGACTTCGTCCCACCTTCCACGTCCCACCTTCCAATAATCTGTTGCCAACGGTTCGTGGTAATGCTCTGATTGTAACCTCGTTACTGATGGTTCAAATGGCTCTAAGCACTATGAGACGTGACATCTGAGGTCATCAGTCCCCTAGACTTAGAACTACTTTAACCTAACTAACCTAAGGACATCACACACATCCATGCCCGAGGCAGTATTCGAACCTGCGACCATAGTAGCAGCGCGGTTCCGGACTGAAGCGCCTTGAACCGCTCGGCCACAGCGGACGGCTCTCATTACTGATTTCAGCTGTTGTCACCCGTCTATTTGTCTGAGCGAGTCGAACCATCTTACGATCCCTAGTGGTGCAGTCCGTCTGAAAGGCCTTGTGCCTACTCTTCGTACCACAGTGTTGTCTTGAGTCCGAGCATCAACTGCACGTCTTCTACGCTTACTGTGTTGCTGTCCCCGCGTGAAAAGTTCTAGTAACGTTGGGCACGGCAAATAGTCGTCATGTACTCAGTTCGGCGATCTCTGGACTCCTGTTCGAGGATTACGAGCTTAAATACCCATCAGGCTATTTGGATTTAAGAACATGAGGTAAAATACTAGTCACCTTCCCAGGAGACATCACTCTGATACCGTTTAAAGACACCTCTAGCCTAGATAATGGCCTCCATTCCTCAAGCATGAGCGTCAGCGAGTATCATCAGATATGTGAAGCCGTTGATTGATGATTAGCTCCACGGGTGGAGCTACCAAACTGCAGGCATGCTGACTGCTATGTTCAGTTCGATGTTCCAAATAGTCCCAAACGTGTTCTTTGGGATGCTAATAGCAAGATCTGGCGAGTTAGTCGCATACGCAGCGGTGCCTGAGTATTAGTCAAGCCAGCAACGTATGGGTGCAGTGTTGTCATCGTGAAAGATGTGAGTGTCCACAGCATACTCATCATAGAGATGTAGGAGAAAGTGTAACACCTGACCACATAGGATGCTGAAATAAATATCCCACTTCATATTCAGGGCAACCTGAATTAGTGAGCCCAAATCATGACACAAGAAACTCCGCCCAAAAACAACAAACCACCTTGGCCCGAATCACGCCCTTCACACACTGAGATCATTGGACGTTCGGTGCCCTTCAAGCTTCACATCGTTAGCAGGCAAGCAGACCACAACATACACCTTCTCTCAGCTACT
This sequence comes from Schistocerca piceifrons, assembly GCF_021461385.2. NCBI lineage: Eukaryota > Metazoa > Arthropoda > Insecta > Orthoptera > Acrididae > Schistocerca > Schistocerca piceifrons. The sequence continues at coordinate 195,010,799 of NC_060141.1, forward strand.
GTTCAGTTTCTATGTTGTTTGGTCCATTGAAGGCGTGTAGCTTTATGTACGGCTCATGGATACCCGCTCAAAATGCCGGCTGCAAGCAATTCCCTCCATAACGTTTTCCCAGGAACTGATGCAAATGGACCTGCATTCACCGACAGCCGCATTCCCTATCTGATTTGAAAACGTTTTTCATTGGAAACACGTGATACTAGTCTCCAGTCCCTGTCGGTTAGGATCATCTTACGACAATTAGTCTTATGCCGTGTTACATGAATATTGGCAACTAATCTCATGTTCTCGAATAGTCCTATGTCAGCGAGAGTAGATTATCTCAAATTCTGATATCCTCAACCTAAATTAGTTTCTACTAAATCACAACACACGAACCTTAGGCCAGTTTTCTTTGGTGAATCGTCTGGCCGTTTCGCACCTGTGTTCTCATAAATCCGCTGATTCTCAGCCTAAGAGCACCTTCTGAATCGACTGGGCATCGGAACCAAATAAATGGTATTTTACTGCTGCAGTAATTGCTTTGGGTGCCTCTCTGATGACATTACACTCTCGTGTACAATAGAGAAGAGCAGATGAGTTATCTTCAGAGGAGGAATCCATGTTCAGAAAGGTATGAGTCGAAAGTTTCGATACCAAACGTGTTAGATCGAGCGAGGTGGCGCTGTGGTTGTGAAAGTGCACATGCATTCGAGAGAACAGTGCTAAAATACTGTCTGGACATCAGATTTTGCTCTTCCGTGATTTCCGTATCTCGCTCGTGGCAAGTGCCGGGTTGATTCTTATGAAAAGGGCACTCCTCATTTCCCTCCCCATATCCCCAGTCCTAAACTGTGCTCCGTCTCTAATGACCTCGTCGTCGACGGCACGTTAAAACCTACTGTTCTCTCCTCCAAATGTCTTGGGGGAGTGGGGGTGGGGTATAACTGTCAAACCAATACGAGAACTTACGAATCCTTGTTTGTACAGTTTATTAAACTGATGTGTTAAACTCGTGGTTTCTAATGCTGTAGGGTAGGCAAACCTTCACAATTTGTAGGGGCAGAAAACTCTACAAACATACTGCAGATGGTGCGATTTGTCAGTCCTAATGTGAAGGTATGTTAGACTGCAATCTTTGTTTATGAGTTTAAGAGTAAAGGCGATCAGTCGAAATGAAAAGACATTGTTCTCGGTTCTAAAATTAGCAGGCATCATTTTCATGTGTGGACGAGTAAATAAAAATGTGTGGAAGCTGAAAGGCTGTGTCGGGGATAAGTGTTCCATGTCTGAAGCACACCGTGTTCCAAAGGCTGCCCCACAGCTTAACGAAAACAGTGCAAGCGCAACGACAATACGACAACAGAGGACGACAACGAACTGTACAGACTCTCAACTTGAAGACCAGTGCTTGGTCGGATCGATGAGGGGCCTTTGATTCTAGCGGCCTTAATTTTTGCATATGGCATACAGTTCGGGCCCATACATGCCATGTGGAGACAGCTTTTACTGATGTTGGTTTGCCCTTCTGAATAAGACGAGTTTAAATCCTTCGAAACCGTGGTCAAGGTTTTCTTGAAAACCACCATTTATGCAACTGGTTGGTTGTCTTTTATTCCTGCATCTTTTATTGAGTTCTCGATCAGTTGCACGTGAAATGGGTGTCGCACAAAGTTCTGTCTAGAAAGTAATATCGGAACAGCAGTTACAAAGTTAGTTTTCACAAAACGTGCAGACTTTAACTTCTGATGACTTCGCACCCTTGGACAAAGAGGTATTGAAGAGCTTTATTTTATGGTCGATTCTCACTTTCCTTAACATGTACTTTTCTCTGATGAAACCAGTTTAGCTGAAGACTGAATGCTCAGTAGTTGCAGAAGTCATGGACCGACAGTTGAAAAATCTCTGACAACAGTTGTGAAGTGCCATCAACATAAGCACACTGGGCAAAATATTCCCCCGCTGCCTCCTCCCCCCCCCCCCCCCCCCTCCCGCCAGGAGACACGCTAAAACCGTCTGACACCACCTCTAGCCTCAGCAAGGAAGAAGGTGACCAAACTTCTTCAGAAATTCCTAAACCCGCTGTCTTGAGTACAAAACCTCCACATGACCCTAGAAGTGAAAACAAGCGAGGTCAGCTAACGTAAACGAGTTGACCACGAAATAAGATATTTTCTTCGTATCCACGTATCGTGTAACACTTGTAGCAGATATGGGCGAGCAACACGTGCAAAGTCAGCTAGGCCTCCCCACAGATCATTTAGTATCTCAGTTTTTCAGTGTTTCGTCCACATGTGGTTGACCATTATGCACCAAAGGAATCCTGTTTTATTTGTTAAGTGGGTCATTCCACAAACTTCTTTTTTTGGAATATGTATGGACCGAAGTGATTAACTGCTTCATAGTTTCGACAAAATGTCGTCTATCCATTTGCGTATAAGGTCGGTGCTTAAATAATGAATCTAAAATTGTCCTAATTAATGAGCAGTGCAATTAAAGTTGTTTCGACACCCTAGACTACAATTGTAGTTAACCATGTTGTCTTCTAGTTCCAATACTTTCATCGTATCGTAATGTAGGGACAACTAAAACTTCTTCAAACGGTTGGCTGAATTGGCTAATACCCATGGCAAACTTGCATCTTCTGAGGCACGAGTATATCCACGATACAGATTATGAACTATTAGAGGCACTAATTCGAGGCACATGGAGGTTTCTCTGTAGGGCTGAATACTATTTAGTGACTTGCAGGGTGCAAGACGTGAGTCGGGAATTCCATTCGGAACGGCGCACCGGGATGACTGGCAGCGAGCCGCGGTCCCGCCACAAAGAGACGGCCTGCTAATTATATATTTGCTTTGTGTGGGCCCGCGGCCGCTGCGAGGCAGCAAACAAGCTCTCGTGTTAACCACGCCCAAATTGCGCGCGCCAAAGAGCGCCTCCGTGCGTGAAATTGCCGCCCGCGTCTGCCCTCCCCTCGGCGCTACTGCACGCCCCGCTCCCTAGTGCCTTTTCAAAAATCGACTTCCGACAAAGGAGCCGGTTTTAAAACCACAAATCAGGTTTGAGCCCGTCACAAAAGTCAGACGTGACAAAACGGTCGCCTGCGAAAGGCGATCGTGACATCCAAAACGGGGTGGGGAACGCGCCATAAGCGAACAACTGCCTGCTGTCAAATACGCTTGAAACGACGCCTGGCGGTCCTCGCAGCTTACTGACAAAACACTAGCGCGCTTTGTGCGGCAGACCGTTATCGGCTGCTATTAGCAGAGGACTTGTGCGTGAGCTGCCACACGACACGCTGCTTATTTCCGCCTATTCTTTTCGCGTAAAGTTTGACGTGAAACATCTTTAGTGTCATCCAGTGTCTGGAACACGAGGCAGAAAGGATATCTCATAACAAAAAGGTTTTTTATTTGTTTAGTGGTACAACGCAGTTAAGTGAATCTAAAACATACATGATTGATCGAATTACCTTCTGGCCGCTGAAGGGCATAATTTTTTAAAATGCAGATTCGTAAGTTTTGACCTCTGATTTTATGCAGTAGAAAAGTTATAATTATTTTTATATTAATTTCGCGCTACAGAACATATTTCAATGACTGAAGTATGAAACAGATAATATGTTCCGAAACATAAGTTGATGAACTTGTGAGGTCACCGTATGAAACAAATTGCCATCAAACACATTGGCAGATGTTACAAGTTGCGAACAACCTGTTACAGTAAAAGATGAATTTTTGTTACAAATTTGAGAATGGTATTTTTGAATAGATTACACCGATTTTCTTCTTTATCCTAGCCTTATCCCGTATCTTCAAGGAGTCTGCATGTTAAACTGAGTTTGGCAATATTAGTGGCAGTGGATGGTCAGACGCTCTTTCTGCCGTCAGTGTTTGCATCTAGTGTTATCCCACTTGAAAGTGTGAGAACGTTTTCGAAGCGTTTGTGAATCGTGTAACTGAGGCGAGATGTGGGTACCAGACCAGTATTCACCTAGTGGGATGCGGGAAGCTGCCGAAACATTACATTCAGTCTGGCCGGCACACCGACGCTCATAATCTTCCGGGGCGAATCCAGAAAGCGGCGTGCTAAAGCGAGCGAGTAACTAAGTGGGAATAGACTTCACCCTTGTATTCAGATTAAAAATACCACAGTGAAGTTATATAAATTATTGTAATAAATCTAGACATTCCCTAAACATCATCATTTTTAACTATCTTTCCAGAACATTAAGCAATCAAAGTGTTAATCATTCTTTAGACACACAAGAGAGTTTTCTATATGAGTGACATGTCAGAAAAGAAAATACAGACTACATATTCTTCATAAAATTTGATATGCTTAAATCTGATGTTCGGTTTCAGGGTCGTAAATGAAACTGTCCTTGTCGGGGTGAAATAAATAAAAATAATCAGCATATTTTATTTCTAAAAAAATGCAATAATTGTGACATACTTGTAAAAGAGTATTTATTATACACCATAAAATAATATCATAATCAATATAGACAAGAATTGTAAAAAGAAAGGAGTTAATAATTCATTTAATTACACATTGTTTATCAACAGGAGCATAAATAAATATATTATGAAGTAGTAGTCAGAACATACAATTTTTTAATCCTAAAAATTTAATTCTGTCAAGTTCTTCAACTTGCAAATTTCTTTATTTTATTCATATGGTAGCTTTTTCAAATCCCAGTACCAACTAATGACTACAAACTGTTATACTAATATTTTCAAAAATATAATAACCGAGCGAGGTGGTGCAGCGTTTAGCACACTAACTCGCATTCGAGAGGACGACACTTCAAAGCCACATCCGACCATCCAGATTTAGGTTTTTCGTGATCTCCTTAAATAGCTCCAGACAAATGCCAGGAAGGTTCCTTTGAAGGGCACGGCTGATTTCCTGCCACATCCTTAAAATCACAATCCGAGCTCGTGCTCCGTCTCTAATGACCTTTGTCGATGGGACTTTAAACCATAATCTTCCTTTCTTTCAAAAAATTGTAACTGACAATGTTTTCCAAGCAGTAAATGATTTTGTATTTATCACAAAATTTATATAATCTGTGAGTGCAACTAAGTTACCATATGGTAATGGTGAAAGACCATATGCATGTAAAAGTCTAGGCCATAAGATGGAACCTTGGAGGATGCCAGACATAATTTGTTGGCACTATGATGACAACTGATCGATTAATTCATGAGTCCTCGATACTCATGCCTTTTCTTTCGTGTTGAAGAGATACAGCTCGAACCACTTTGCATCGTTTCTTTTGACTAAACGGCATTCCATTTCTCTCAATAGGGTGCTATAACACACGTGATTAACCTGTAATAGATCATAGAGAATATCAGTCCACTGAATCAATTAAGTAGGCCTCCATTCTTACTGAATCGTTAATATCAGAACCGTTTAGAACTGCAAGGTGTGATCTTGGAGCAAGATGTTGCTTATGCTCAGTTTCTCTAAGAACAACGTAATTGACAGGGCCTTCAATAAAATCTGAGCTTCTGAAAAAATTGGAATTCTATGGACATACATCTGACAGTTTTTCTTTATGTCTAACCCTGTACAGAGCCGGCCGGCGTGGCCGTACGGTTCTAGGCGTTTCAGTCTGGAACCGCGTGACCGCTACGGTCGCAGGTTCGAATCCTGCCTCGGGCATGGACGTGTGTAATGTCCTTAGGTTAGTTAGGTTTAAGTAGTTCTACGTTCTAGGAGACTGATGACCACAGATGTTAAGTCCCATAGTGCTCAGAGCCATTTGAACCATAGTCCTGTACAGAGACTCAAGTTCAGAATTTTTCACAAATAACTTAAAAGTTAGCCAGTACCTGTTATGGTATGTAAACTGAAAAGATCTTATTTGATTAACCTTTTGACATATTGTTAGAGCACTAGAATTTCCTTTAACGTTTTAGGGTAGCTGTTAGAACTTATGGAGAAGTGAGTGTCATTCTCATTTTCCTCATGTTTGTGAAACTGGATCTCAGGTATTCCAGGGTACCATTTTCTGAAATCACAATATTGTGACGCTCTCTTATCATTAATGTATGTAAATTACTCGTTAGAAGCGTTTTCTACGGTGGACACATCAGATATGGACGTGTTAGTTACTGCTGGAGCTATTTGCTCGTCACCTTTTCTGTTTATACCAGATTCCTCCTTTAAAAAAATGGCTCTGAGCACTATGGGACTTAAATTCTGAGGTCATCAGTCCCCTAGAACTTAGAACTACTTACACCTAACCAACCTATGGACATCACACACATCCATGCCCGAGGCAGGATTCGAACCTGCGACCGTAGTGGTCCCGCGGTTCCAGACTGTAGCGCCTATAACCACTCGGCCACCCCGGCCGGCATTCCTCCTTAACTATATCACATATTGCTTTTATTTGGCTGCCTGATATGACTATATTATTTCAACAATGTATGTACTTAGACATCTAGCTTACTTAACTCAGTTGACTACACTACACAAGAGCTTTAACATCAGGGCTGTCCCTAACTGAAATTACTGCTTCCATTTTGTTCTACGAAACATATTATTTCCCAGAATTATCTATAGGTCTTGTGTGCTTTCACTCTGATCTGAGTCACTATTAAATACAAACAGTTTTCAAACGTTGTTGTAATTTTATCAATTAATGTTACTTATCATTCATGTGACAACCACTGCGAAACTCTCTCCTAGAAGATTGAGTCTTTTGCTTATTAAATACTTACTATACTCTACTTTTGTAGACTCAGAACATTGCAATGCACTCAGCGAGAGAGAAAAGTTCTTTCTGTCTGGAAACAACATCAAAGACGTCGCTATGTCACTCCCAGCAATACACCATCCGTTCAGTTGCGAGATTGAATTTATTCCTGGCGTATCAAGGTCTATATAGGGAAGGTGTCAAGACCAATGTTTCTTATGGAGCCGCCATATTGGGGCTAGAGCAGACGACACCGTGTTACGTCGCTAGGGAAGAGAGCGGTTTCTTTCGGAATTTATTATCGTTCCGAAAACAGTTTGCCTGTCTCTTGTGTCGGAAATTATGTATTTAAGTTTAAAAATAAAATGATGACTATGTGTAAGACCAATATTGCTCATTTCGATTGAATCAAACGGTATGTCTTCGTAAATGTTTGTACCTGCGCAATGTAATCACTTGACAAGGAAATCTGATGCAGCATTACCACAGTCAAGCCGTGACAGTCACATCTGCTACGGATGTCACTGGACTAAAGAGTGACGTATGTTGTACATTATTACTGGTGCTATCTTTATGCAGAGAAAGTTGTGTAGCCATCTGAATATGAAAACATTACCATTTGCAAACTATTAGTTTTGAGGATATTAAAAATATAGAATTTAAATGGTTCAAATGGCTCTGAGCACTATGGGACTCAACATCTTAGGTCAAAAGTCCCCTAGAACGTAGAACTACTTAAACCTAACTAATCTAAGGACATCACACACACCCATGCCCGAGGCAGGATTCGAACCTGCGACCGTAGCAGTCCCACGGTTCCGGACTGCAGCGCCAGAACCGCTAGACCACCGCGGCCGGCATAGAATTTAATTTAGCGTTTATGACATTTATTTTATTTTTTTCTGCGTGAACAAACGAGTCAGAGAAACTGTGTAATGTATCACGGCAAAATCACTAGTAACTCATTACTTTCGAAGTTGACTCGTTTCAAGTGCCTAAAACCAAGAAACTGATTAAAAACGATTCTAGCAGGTGAAACAAATCTGGGCAGAAAAGCCACCGACAACACCGCTCAGACATTTTTTTATTAGTAATATTGTGCTTCGGTGATTGGAAGGCAGGGGACAATTATTACAGACTGTTTAAAGCATAACACACAGCTTATGTTCCCCATGTACCTTTGGGGAAAGCAGAATTTTGTTAATGGAAAGGCCTTTTTCCTTCTAATGTAATACAATTTACTAACTGTACTTTTAGCCAAAGGTCATACACACCAGTATTGCAGTGAGTGGTCACATTCTCTATAACCACCATGCCTCATAAAATTTTGGTTTCACTCCTTCAAACCAAACCAATAGCCTACTGCATGTGACTGAGTGATCACGATTAAGAAAAGGTTAACAATGAAAATTCCAGTAATTTACAAATATTTATTTTGATAAATGAGGGTAATGAGTATGATATACTTCCTAAAACTGGGAGGTTTTTTTTTGTGTAAACTCAGATTTACGCAGAAGGTTTATTTACACACAATCCCAAGAAATACTGTGATCAGATTTACATTTCCGGGAAATCAGTAATTTAACTGCTGCTGGGTGACACGTTTAGTTTTAATAGTTGATCAGATAAAAATCCATTAATAATGGCAAGCTTATATGTTGTCTAAAAGTGCACATCATTCACAGTTCACAATAAGCCAAGACTTTAGATTACTAGTTACTTGAGCAGTATTTTCAACATTGAATAGTTTATTAGGTTCACACATTACATGAGATATATAGTTCTCTTGAAAATAATTTTTAGGTCACTGTGAACATAGTTCCCCTCCACAAGTCAGAGACAATTTCAGTGGAGGAACAGAGTAAATATAGCTACCATCTAGGATCAAAGTATCTTGTGTCAGGACATTTCAGAAAAAAACAGTGACAAAAATGGACCATCGAAAGCAGACGCAGTGGATTTTCTTTGACAGGCATTACCTAATCCACCAGTAGACATCAGTTTTGCCAACATAACTGTTAGAGACATTGCAAAAATCGTTAGGTCACTGAACAGCAGTAAGTTTTCTGGTTATGTTTCAGTCAGAGCAAGCGTACTAGAAACATGATGACTTGATAGCAGTCTCCTTTAACTTTGTGTACCAACCAGCAGTATTTCAAATCTTGAAATAGCTGAGCCTCAATCTATTATACTATACTGTACTGTGACATTACTGGCATATCAGTTACAGAAAAAATATATTTATGGCCAAAAGTGTCAACCACAAGAGGAAGAAACAGATAAAACAAATCAATTTTCTGAAGGCAATTGCTACAAACAAAATATGTGCGATCGTAAAAGAAAAATGAAAATATGAGATCTGTTGATGGAATTATCAGGTAAAACGTAAATTTCTACTTACAGTAGCAAAACATTATTTCAGAACATCAGCACTCGTTCGCATAAACGAACTTTTACTGGCATAGACTTTTGGTTTACTAGTGAAACGCATGTTTAAGTCTTTAGCAAAAATGTGTGGTCTCATAGAGGAAAAAGCCTTAAAAAGCAATTCCACTTCATCATGCTCAGGACAAGAAGAACCACTGATACATTCAATACAGCTGAGACACATTGTAAGCAACTGGTGAGGCACATTCTCATACTTCAACAGTTCGTAACTGCATTTTTGGAAGACCTCTTCATCATGGCTTATAACGTTAAATGCAACCTCCGATGGATGCATCAGTGCTCCTTGATTCACAGTTGATGTCAACTCATAGGGAAGGTTCTCTGAAGTTTGTGGAGAATATATTGATTTAATACATGTGTCTCAAGCTTTGATAAGTTTAGGCACCACCTACCCAGACAAGTAATACAGTCCTGATAGCTGAACAGTGTTAATACCTACAGGGTATGAGGCTTAAGGCTCTAACTCAGTCTCAGCTTCTGGTTGTTTTGATTTGGAAAAAAAGTTGAGGTAGTACTCATCATCACCCACTTCATATCATGTTGAGCGTAGTACATGTGAGTACTGTGCAATGCTTATTATCCTGATTAGATGTCTTAGTTTTACTGGTGTAGGATGAATACCACCGGTGTCACGGACGCGGCAGAAGAAATTTTATACAGAGTCTGTGGACAGCCTAGCAGTTAGTAGACAGTCAATTAACAGCTTGGAAGATAGTTCCTCACACAATTCTAGATCAGTTGTAGTAGATAACTGAAGTCCAGCTTGTATTGGTTTCCACTGCTTCTTGCTGCTGAAACTCAATCTTGTAAACCACTTCAGCATCTGTCTCAAATGCATCATCCTGTCTTACAGAGTGATTCTATTTAACATTACTTCATACCACTTATTAACATTATTAATAAACCAGCTTATTTTTAGAGCCCCACTAATGCAGCAAACTGTAAGCTTAAGCCACATTATGATTCAGTAAGTTTCTAGCCACTGGACTCTCATCTTTGCAAATGTACTCGGATTAATCTCTGTAGCTGACAAACTTGGAACAATTACAGGTCCACCCACCCCTTCAGGTTTGAAAAAGATTCTACACGCTTCAATGAAACTGTGTTGTGACTCAGAATATTTTCTTTTACTGTGGGCACAGTCAATATTGTGTTTTGTGGCAACAAACTATTTCTAATGTTCTTTAAAATATAGGGCACATCTGCAGCAGAGTATAAGATCTCATCAAGCAAGCATGGGTGCTCAATTTTACAGTTAATCTGGCTACGAACTGAATCAGTTCCTAGAATTCCCCACATACCAACATTGCTAGCACCCATGTCACTTGAAATACACTTCACTATTACACCTTGAGTCTACAAACATTCAACTGCCTTCTTCTACATCTACATCTATTTCCACACTCCGCAAGCCACTTGACGGTGTGTGGCGGAGCGGGAACCTTGAGTACCTCTATCGGTTCTCCCATCTATTCCAGTCTCGTCTTGTTCATGGGAAGAAAGATTGACGGTATGCCCCTGTGTGGGCTCTAATCTCTCTGATTTTATCGTCATGGTCTCTTCGCGAGATATAAGTAGGAGGGAGCAATATACTGCTTGACTCCTCGGTGAAGGTATGTTCTCGAAACTTCTACAAAAGCCCGTACCGAGCTACTGAGCGTCTCTCCTGCAGTCTTCCACTGGAGTTTATCGTCTTCGTAACGCTTTAGCGATTACTAAATGATCCTGTAACGAAGCGCGCTGCTCTCCGTTGGATCTTCTCTCTCTCTTCTATCAACCCTATCTGGTACGGATCCCACCATAGTTAGCAATATTCAAACAGTGGGCTAACAAGTGTACTGTAACCTACTTCACTTGTTTTCGTATTGCATTTCCTAAGGATTCTTCCAATGAATGTCAGTCTGGCATATGCTTTACCGATGATCAACTTTATATGATCATTCCATTTTAAATCACTCCTAATACCTACTCCCAGATAATTTATGGAATTAACTGCTTGCAGTTGCTGACCTGCTATATTGTAGCTAAAAGATAAAGGATCTTTCTTTCTATGTATTCGCAGCACATTACACTTGTCTACATTGAGATTCAATTGCCATTCCCTGCACCATGCGTCAATTCGTTGCAGATCCTCCTGCATTTCAGTACAATTTTCCATTGTTACAACCTCTCTATGTACAGCAGCATCATCCGCAAAAAGCCTTAGTGAACTTCCGATGTTATCCACAAGGTCATTTATGTATATTGTGAATAGCAACGGTCCTACGACACTCCGCAGCGGCACACCTGAAATCACTCTTACTTCAGAAGACTTCTCTCCATTGATAATGACATGCTGCGTTCTGTTATCTAGGAACTCTTCAATCCAATCACACAATTGGCCTGATAGTCCATATGCTCTTACTTTGTTCATTAAACGACTGTGGGGAACTGTATCGAACGCCTTGCGGAAGTCAGGAAACACGGCATCTACCTGGGAACCCGTGTCTATGGCCCTCTGAGTCTCGTGGACGAATAGCGCGAGCTGGGTTTCACATGACCGTCTTTTTCGAAACCCATGCTGACTCCTACAGAGTAGATTTCTAGTCTCCAGAAAAGTCATTATACTCGAACATACGAGGTGCATTCAAGTTCTAAGGCCTCCGATTTTTTTTCTCCGGACTGGAAAGAGATAGAAACATGCGCATTGTTTTAAAATCAGGCCGCGTTCATTGTCAATACGTCCCAGAGATGGCAGCACCGTACGGCAGATGGAATTTTACCGCCAGCGGCGAGAATGAAAACTGTTTTAAATACTTAAAATGGCGACGTTTTCCTTACTTTAACAGCGTGCAATCATTCGTTTTCTGAATTTGCGTGGTGTGAAACCGATTGAAATTCATCGACAGTTGAAGGAGACCTGTGGTGATGGAGTTATGGATGTGTCGAGAGTGCGTTCGTGGGTGCGACAGTTTAATGAAGGCAGAACATCGTGTGACAACAAACCGAAACAACCTCAGGCTCGCACAAGCCAGTCTGACGACACGATCGAGAAAGCTGAGAGAATTGTTTTGGGGGATCACCGAATGACTGTTGAACAGATCGCCTCCAGAGTTGGCATTTCTGTGGGTTCTGTGCACACAATCCTGCATGACGACCTGAAAATGCGAAAAGTGTCATACAGGTGGGTGCCACGAATGCTGACGGATGACCACCTGGCTGCCCGTGTGGCATGTTGCCAAGCAATGTTGACGCGCAACGACAGCATGAATGAGACTTTCTTTTCGTCGGTTGTGACAATGGATGAGACGTGGATGCCACTTTTCAATCCAGAAACAAAGCGCCAGTCAGCTCAATGGAAACACACAGATTCACCGCCACCAAAAAAATTTCGGGTAACCGCCAGTGCTGAAAAAATGATGGTGTTCATGTTCTCGGAAGCGAGGGCGTAGTCCTTACCCATTGCGTTCCAAAGGGCACTACGGTAACAGGTGCATCCTACGAAAATGTTTTGAAGAACAAATTCCTTCCTGCACTGCAACAAAAACGTCCGGGAAGGGCTGCGCGTGTGCTGTTTCACCAAGACAACTCACCCGCACATCGAGCTAACGTTACGCAACAGTTTCTTCGTGATAACAACTTTGAAGTGATTCCTCATGCTCCCTACTCACCTGACGTGGCTCCTAGTGACTTTTGGCTTTTTCCAACAATGAAAGACACTCTCCGTGGCCGCACATTCACCAGCCGTGCTGCTATTGCCTCAGCGATTTTCCAGTGGTCAAAGCAGACTCCTAAAGAAGCCTTCGCCGCTGCCATGGATTCATGGCGTCAGCGTTGTGAAAAACGTGTACGTCTGCAGGGCGATTACGTCGAGAAGTAACGCCAGTTTCATCGATTTCGGGTGAGTAGTTAATTAGAAAAAAAATCGGAGGCCTTAGAACTTGAATGCACCTCGTAATACCTGTTCCAAAATTCTATAGTGATCGACGATAGAGATACAGGTCTATAGTTCTGCACATATGTTCAATGTCCCTTCTTGAAAACGGGAATGACATGTGCCCTTTTCCAATCCTTTGTAACGCTACGCTCTTCTAGAGACCTACGGTAACCACTGCAAGAAGGGAGGGGGGAGTTCCGTCGCGTACTCTGTGTAGAATCGAACTGGTATCTCATCAGGTCTTGAGGGTGTTCCAAAGTTTGTTTGGGTTTGTAGAGTTCCCAGTTAAAAAATATGCTACAACCTGCTTCCAGTGCACTGTTAAACCTCGCACCCAAAAACTAAGGCATGGCTGGCAAGTTGCAGCTCTGATGAACTGGTTAACTCTTCACTAACAAATCCAGTACATCTTTTTAAACCTTTGTCATAATCAACAAATGGCCTTATGGACATTTTATTCAATGAAAGTACACACAGTTTTCCTTGCACATCTTCAGACTGCAGGTTCACGCCTAACCACTGAATGATATCATGCTGAATGCCAGGTGCAAATTTTCAGGCTTCAGTCCTCCTCCTCAGGGTCCTTGCTGATGTCAGTGGGTAGTTGGTGCTCCCCAGATTTTCATAACCCTTTGTACCAACAGCACATTTCACTTTTAGAGCAAATCTTATAGTTTTGTTTGATCATTTGTAAGTGTTTGACTCAAAATCTCTTTCCAAGTACTTTATCTGGTCTGGCTGTAAAAGTGTGCTAAGCTTGCTCTCCAATGCAGCCATTTTCTCTTTTATTTTCTTCATCTGTGAAGAGAGAAGAATATTTTATATGGGCCTACCATCAAAACGTATGTAAATGATAATTATTATAACATTTCTCACTAGCGGATTTTATTAATGATAAAAGTGACCTCACAATAAAAACTCACATCTGCTTTCAGTTTCTCGCTTGGCAACTGCAGGTTTGCAACAGTGTCTTCATCTGTACTGCATGCTCACTGTTTCTGTTCATGTGTTTCTTCGTCAAACGTTTCAGTGGGTGGAAATATAATTACGTAACTCCTGTATTTCACAGCTAAAAATGTTCAAATAAAGACAAAAGTTGAAACAGCATTTTTTGTAACCATCTTACCAGCATTGCGCCTTTAAACAAACACTGGCATGCACTCAGCTATGAAACCAAGTTCCCTAATCCCAGCATTGCATTTGCAGCTACAGTACTGGCATAACACAATTAGTGTGTCAGGTGCGACAACTGCTGTGCTCCAATTTATGATTTATTCTTAATATGAAAGACTTCACTGACCACATTACACAGTAACAAACTGTACAAGCCCATGTTGTCGATAGAATGCATGCCAGTATAGTAATGAAAATCAACAGAAACTGCAGTAAGCCCGAAGCGGATTTTTTTAAGCAGCAATGCTTCATATAAATTTATGTGCATCTACAATTTAATTCTCGTCACAATTTTCTCGCTACTGATTTGGTCCCCTCATAAACTAACATCATTTCAGGTTACACAAGTCATGGTAACTAATCATAGACTGGAAGATTACGTTCATAACTCTAAAATAAAGGAGCAACTGCGTTCTGTCGGAAACATGGTTACATAAACATACTACAAAACGTTGATGAATATCTCACTTTCATTGACATCTGATTTAGTTACTGCCCTTGCTTTTGGATGTTTCCGGTTAGAAGAAACTAGTTTGGGTGGATTTGGGACGTCAAATTTCGTTGGAATGGCATCCCATTTTAGTAGTCATCTTCCATCAGCTCTTCTTAACTCGATCTGTGACTGCTCAAAGTGAAGCTTAAAAAAAAGTAAACATATAAATTATATAGCAAACATAAGATACTTGAACTGTATTTCTTTTAACCGGTAGTTTACTTACCTCGCGCAACCTGTAATGTGTTGTTGGCTTCCATTTGTCTCTCCTACACTTGTGTAACCATTTAGCTCTCCGATATTTGTTTGTAGAAAATCTGAATAATCTTGATCCCTTTACACGAATTGCTGCTACAGCAGAACAGCAACCCATTTATAAATACGCATACTTTCTAGTGACAAACACTATACCCAGTATAAAAATAATCTGCTACAGTCGCGTAATGGGTTAGACCCAAAATAGCCGCTATCACAAAGGTCCCTGGTAGCGTGACCAGACCTGTCCTATATAGACCTTGTGGCGTATAAGCGACAACAGCGCGGGAGCTACGGTGGCAGATTGAACTAACAACTGTAAATAACATGCTTATGCGACCAGTCAGTTGTGAGCAGGCAGTCTTAGTGAACGCGTGGCTGTAGTGTGTCAACGTTATTATGTCGCTAATAGCAGAGGAACGACGTCTTTAAACCAAGTGTTAAAAGATATTCTCCAGAATGTTTTGATGAAGAGAAAAGCGCAGGGTGACGAGAACCAACCACAAAACGACAAACGGCAGGGATTCACATGATAAGTCAACGCTTAGACGACGTAACCGACATTCAGTCCAATGTGATCCGCGGTTGAACAGCTTCTCAAACAATGACTGAAAGTTCTCTGCGTTATAATCAAGAGGGGCGGAGAGGGGGAGGACTAACTATATAAAACACCTGAAGCATTAAGACCACCATGTTAACTTTTATCTATTTTTTAACAATCCAATCTTTAAGACTGACGGCCTAAGCTTGACATGACACTTCGAAGTTACGTCAACATACCGCCCAGCTACACAAGCCGTGTTGTTCCGTTCACGATTGGAGACAAAGCGCAGCTCAACTGGTCTCAGAATGCAGCTTTACTGTTACCTTCCTTTCACAGATGCAGTAGTTGCGTGCAGCGATTTCCTGTGGTCAAAGATAGGGAAAGAGATTTCCGACTAAACACCACGAACTAGGCAAATCCTGAAGGTGATTCAAAAACCCTGTCTTAAGCAGTTTCTGTCGTGAAGAGAATAGCGCGTTGATATTTTTACTTCTGACGCTTCGCCCCATTAGAAACGGCGTGTTGAATAGTAACTACTGCAAAACCTAAATCCAGTAACAAAGCTGGTCTGTTATTCCGTATGCTCGTATTTTGTTCACTAGACAACAGTGTAGTATTGTTTCGAATTATAGCCGAAATTGAAGGAACCCAATATTATCCTGGATGAATTATCACTGACGAATAGAGAGAGGTAGATTTTACAAAATTCATTTGGAAAATGTATCTTTCCGAAATCGGTTAATTAGTTGTAATAATCACTTTATGTTATTTTATGGGTTTCATCTCTTACCTTCACGAGAATTCTGTATAAAATATTCTCGATATTCTTGTTTTGTCGAACAGGAACGAAACCTCCACCTTTCGGCGATAATCTAGACTATCTTCGTCAGGATAATTGACTGTCGTAACTGCCATTGTCTTGGCCTAAAAGCTGACCTATGACATACATTATCGCGACGTTATGCTGCCACAGATCGTGTTGACTTCTAAAATGCTCATGGAAGTATAATAAGGGGATATGGTGCTACAGTATTACGCGGTACGTTGCTTTGAAGCCGATACCGGAAATTTAAATCCCCCGTAATGTAAGTAGACTACTGTTTACGATTGCTTCTCGTTCTACATTTCTGTCATGTGCACACAACAGTTGTTTCAAATAGACAATGTTACCGTGCTTTCGTGACTAACACAGCGCCAGAAAGGCATATTCAGACGTTTTTCTGGTCTTAATGTGCATTTGACTGATAGTACGACGCACTTCGCGTCGTTAGTGTAACATTGATTTTTGTCGTACGTTTCGAATAACAAAGAAGAGAAGTATATGATGAAAAAAGGCTGCTTTCGTAATCCAGAAGTTTCCGTAATACGAAACTGACGAAATTGATGTTCGGTCAATTTCCCTTCCCGAAAATGATGGGCACATGTTTTTCTATGTTTGGTCGGTTTCCAATCTTTCCTTCACACAGCGTTCATCTTGAGAGCTTTTCGAGTGGTAGGAAATCTGAAGCTAAATGACAAAAATAGAACCACTATAGGGGCGGATTACCTCAGCAGTCCCATAAAACTTACCACAAATTTCTAAAACCACTACAGCAAAAGTAATAACGCAGTCAAAATTCGTGTATATAAAAGAAAATATCGCTTGAACGGGTCCACTTACGACTGAAATATGATTCAAATGGTTCAAATGGCTCTGAGCACTATGGGACTTAACAGCTGTGGTCATCAGTCCCCTAGAACTTAGAACTACTTAAACCTAACTAACCTAAGGACATCACACACATCCATGCCCGAGGCAGGATTCGAACCTGCGACCGTAGCAGTCGCGCGGTTCCGGACTGCGCGCCTAGAACCGCGAGACCACCGCGGCCGGTAAATATGATTCTTTTACACTTTAAACTATAATCAGAATTATTAGTATACCGGAAAATGACACAAGCTGGCATTTTTGATCAAAACAGTTCCACTAGAAGCTAATGTTTGAGGCAACTACGTCTGTTAAGTAAGATCGTGATCGGGCTAATTAGCAGAAAAATGTATTTGACAACAAATTACAACATATACATACATCATATAGGGAGAAAAGAAAAATGCAACTGCAGTTAATAACGCGTCCAGTCACCCGCAGCGATGATAATTGCTTGGCATCTCCGACGCGTGCTTGAAACAAAGTTTTCCACGTATTCACGTGGAACAGACCTCCAAAAGCGTCGAATTTACACTGACAGCCGTTTCAAAGTGAAGATCTTTTTTCCTCGCAACTTCTTTTTGATGTAAGACCATACATTTTCAATAGGATTAGTCAGCCGACTGTGAGGGCCAATCCCGTACCTACATACCTCCTCCTTTTTCCAGTAGCTGCGAAGCCTGCTGCAGTGCTTCGGATCATGTTTCTCCTGCAGTATCCAATCTTCATCTTTGTCGGTGAACCAACGTTTGGCAGCCCGCATCAAAATCTTTGATAAACGCGATGCGTAAGCTGAACTCGTGTATCTTCCTGTGTATCTCAGTCAAGAATCCCAAGTAAACTAATGCTTTATGGACACCAGGACCAAAGTTCCCTGTGTTGGGTGGACACAACCCACATTAATGCCCACTAATAGATATTGAGATTTTTTTTGATCAGGTAGTGTTTGTACAGATGATGAGATTTACAAAGGACAGACAAGCGTGGAAAACTCCATCAAACCATTCAGAGGAAATACCGCGTATAATAAATTGGGAAATAAATTTCTTGCAAGGACATCGTTGTATGAAACACTCTCGGTCAAATAAGAATAAAACTCGAGTGCCCTACTTCACCTTCCAGCGTCTTCTTCGGGAAAAGCTGACTTCTGTAAGTGTTGGCTGTGATGGCCATATATTTTGTCGATGATTGGAGTATTCAGCCTAACATTCAGTTCAGTGGCAAGGTGGAGACAGAATTCCAATTGTTAGATGTTTTAGAGGAATTTAAATCAGATGGGAGCCTCAATCAGTAGGTCAACAGAAAGGTGATGCACGGTGACTTGTCTCAGCGCACATTGCTTGTACCCACCCGCCCCCCTGCCTTCTACCCCCACCCCATCTCCCCCACACAGAAGCGGGTGATTTTAAATACGCAAAGCTACAACTAATGGTTCTAAGCACTATGGGACTTAACATCTGAGGTCATCAGCCCCTAGACTTAAAACTACTTAAACCTAACTAACCTAAGGACATCACACACATCCATGCCCGAGGCAAGATTCGAAACTGCGACCGTAGCAGCAGCGCGGTTCCGGTCTGAAGCGCCTAGAACCGCTCGGCCACAGCAGCTGGCCGCAAAGCTACAGCTCTATGTGATAAGGACGACTTGTTTTCTAGCATTAAACCGCTGAAGCAAACGTTCCGAAGAACGTCAAGGCTCCACATATTAAATTAGTGATCTCCAAGAAAGAAGGCTTATGGCGAGCCGCTCGACCACTGAACCCATTTTTTAACTCCTTCTGCACGGTCATTGTATTAGTTTGACTGCTGGTATCACTTTGACAGTCACGGGTGATTGATTCCTCTAATTTCATTTCTGCATTGCATAGGGGTGAATGGATACTTTTGACCAGATAGTGTAATTACAGCAGACTGCAGCAACTTGAACCTTTTTTTACTATAGTGAAGCCTTGCCCGTTCTCTATAATTTTGACCCCGAACGCTTACCATCATTTCCAAGTTAAGTATTCTTCGATGTTTCAGATGTGTCCTATTAATCTGCCTCTTTTTTCAATCATGTTGTGCCTTAAAATTTCTTGCTCTTCAATTAGATTCAGTGCCTCTTCACTAGTTGCGCACCTTAAGCATACAAGGTGTTCGGAGATTCCCGTTACAAACCTCTAGGACCTAGAGGGGAGTGAATACATAATACTCGTATTTTGAATAGGAACCCAAGTAGCCGGCCGTTGTGACCGAGCGGTTCTAGGCGCTTCAGTCTGGAACCGTGCGACTGCTACGGTCGCAGGTTCGAATCCTGCCTCGGGCATGGATGTGTGTGATGTCCTTAGGTTAGTTAGGTTTACGTAGTTCTAAGTTCTAGAGGACTAATGACCTCAGATGTTAAGTCCCATAGTGCTCAGAGCCACTTTAACCATTTTTTGAACCCAAGTCGGTTTCAGTTCAGATGAGTAACGCGTCTACGTTTGCTCACGGGAAAGAGCAAAATATCAGAATTGCTCGTTCTGGTATGCAGTAGGGTAGACAGGACGACGTGTACTACGTCAGACGGTCTCCTGATGTGAGTTAATGTCTGCCTTGCTACGAAACCTCTCAGTACCTGTGCGTCTCCGACACAGTAAACATGGTTCGGTATACGTTTTCCGAATAAGGAGACATGCTCCTCGTGTATCGCGAAGCTCGAGGTAGCGAAAGAGCAGCTAGTCGGCTGTATCACGAACGTGTTTCGCTGCGTAGCACACAATCGCACAAACGTTTTGCCCAAGTTACGTAGCAGCTCCGAGAATCGGGTATCTTCACCTGTGGTGCTCCACGGCATCGTCGCACGCCCGAATTTGAAGAAGATGTACTGCATTGCGCTGAAGAGAACACATCAACGAGTACTCGAACAATTGCGCGTGCAATGGGAGTTAATCACAGTTTCCTCTGGGACGTTCTGCGTGAGCGACACTTACATCCGTACCACTTACGAAGTGTACACGCTATGGGTCTAGCGAATTTTCCACAACGCATTGCCTGCTGCACCGCTTCATCGAAAGCCCTGTTTCCACGTCGAGTTCTGTTCACAGATGAATGTAAGTTCGCTAGGAACTATGTTCTGAATTCGCGGAGCAGCTATGTCTGGGCAGACGAAAATCCTCGGACACGCACGTTCAGGGATTTCAGCCCCGGTTTAGTATTACAGTGTGGCCAGTATTCCGGATGGTCGTGATATTGATCCACACCTCCTTCCACTCAAGCTAACTAATCCTGCATACTTTATCTTCCTGAAAAACGCATTGGACCTGTTCTTGGATGCTGTGCCACTGAATGTCCGTCAGGAAATCTTTTTCATCATGATGGTGCACCACCTCACTTCTAAAGTGCGGTTCGGAGTCATCTCAATAGACGATATTGTGAGATGTAGAAAGACCGAGTTCGTCCACAGTGTGTCGCCGCGATCGCTGGATTTAACTCCTATGGATTACGCCTTGTGGAGTCGTACGTAGAGTTTAATTTAAGAGACTCCTGTACAGACAGAGGAAGATCTGCTGGCACGAGTTCTGGACGCTGCACTTAAAACTGAAACGTGGGATGGAGAGTGTGTACCAGAGAATGCTCCTTAGGTATAATGTCTGTATATGCGTTGGTGATCACCACATCGTGCGGTAGCGTTCTCGCTTCCCACGCCCGGGTTCTCGGGTTCAATTCCCGACGGGGTTAGGGATTTTCTCTGCCTCGTGATGACTGGGTGTTGTGTGATGTCCTTAGGTTAGTTAGGTTTAAGTAGTTCTAAGTTCTAGGGGACTGATGACCATAGATGTTAAGTCCCATAGTGCTCAGAGCCATTTGAACACCACATCGAACCGCTGTTGTAATGCATCAGTACTGTTTTGTACGTACAGTATGCTGGTTCCCCGTGTTTTGGAACTGCGTAAATACTTAATGTTTTAAGTGTTAACACAAACAAATGTGCTTAAGGGATATATGGATGTTTCGTTATGTTTCCTTTCCAGTTGTTACCTAACAACTGTACTATGTCACACCTAATTACTTCCTCAAGCAGAAGTGAATGAGTTAAACATTTGAACTGAGATTGCCATAGAAAGGAAGCGCTATGTACCTATGCAAAATATTAGGTACTCACTCTCACCTCTACAAGTCCAAGAAGTTTGTAACAGAAATTTCCGTCACCCTGTATAATCTAAAATTTTCTTGTGATTACCACATTTCAAAAGTTTCTCCTCTATTTTTGTGCATACTGTTAATCGTTATCTCCAAAAAAATGGTTGAAATGGCTCTGAGCGCTATGGGACTTAACATCTGAGGACATGGCACACATCCATGCTCGAGGCAGGATTGGAACCTGCGACCGTAGCAGTCACGCGGTTCCGGGCTGAAGGGCCTAGTACCGCTCGGCCAACGCGGCCGGCCGTCTATCTTCCTTATATTGATACACTAAAAATAAATACAAATAAAGAAGACATTGATAGGTGGCAACTTATATTCTCTTCACTTCTGCGATCGTCAGTTAATTTGTGGCGAAATAGCGGAATTTGTCTGCTACTTACAGCGTCTCATATCCTTATCCAATTCCTTCAGCATCACCTGGTTTAATTAGATTACTCTCTATTACTCTTGTTTTACTTTTGTTAGCCGTGCGGGATTAGCCGAGCGGTCTTGGGCGCTGCAGTTATGGACTGTGCGGCTGGTCCCGGTGGAGGTTCGAGTCCTCCCTCGGGCATGGGTGTGTGTGTTTGTCAAAAAAATGGTTCAAATGGCTCTGAGCACTATGGGACTTAACATCTGCGGTCATCAGTCCCCTAGAACTTAGAACTAATTAAACCTAACTAACCTAAGGACATCACACACATCCATGTCCGAGGCAGGATTCGAACCTGCGACAGGAGCGGTCGCGGAATTCCAGACTGAAGTGCCTAGAACCGCTCGGCCACACAGGCCGGCGTGTGTTTGTCCTTAGGATACTTTAGGTTAAGTAGTGTGTAAGCTTAGGGACTGATGACCTTCGCAGTTTCACACACATTTGAACATTACTTTTGTTTGTGTTCATATAATAACCTCTTTTCAGCTTTGTTTAACTTATCTGCCAAAGAAGTTTTATCTATCTCTCTTTTTGTGTGGATTTTGCAAATTTTCTACGTACTTACTGAATGATATTGGCGATAGGCTACAACCCTGGTCGCTTCCTTTTCAACTATTACCTGCCTTCCACGTCCTTCACCTCTTATAATTGCAGTCTAATTCCTCTATCCTACAAGTTGTTGACAATTTTACACATCCTCTATTTGATCCCAGATAAGATCAGAATTTTAAAGGGTGACGAATATTTTCTCTAAATCTATGAATATTATAAATGCTTATCGTCTAAGGTAAGTGGTGAGGTCAGCATTCCCTCGCATGTTCTTAAATTTCTCGAGAATCTAAACGCATCTTCTCCCTGGTCGGTTTCTACAAGTCGTTTCTTCGTTCTGTAGATAATCCACAGTATGTGATCAAAGGTATCCGGACACCCCCAAAAACATACGTTTTTCATATTAAGTCCATTGTGCTGCCACCTGATGACAACGACCTCAGTAGTCATTAGACATCGTGAGAGAGCAGAATGGGGCGCTCCGCCGAACTCACGGACTTCGAACGTGGTCAGGTGATAGGGTGTCACTTGTGTCATACGTCTGTATGAGAGACTTCCACCCTCCTAAACATCCCTACGTCCACTATTTCCGGTGTGATAGTGAATTGGAAACGTGAAAGGACACGTACAGCACAAAAGCTTATAGGCCGAATTCGTCTGTTGACTGACAGAGACCGCCGACAGTTGAAGAGGGTCGTAATGTGTAATAGGAAGACATCTATCCAGACCATCACTCAAGAATTCCAAACTGCATCAGGATCCACTGCAAGTATTATGACAGTTAGGTGGGAGGTGAGAAAACTTGGATTTCATGGTCGAGCGGCTGCTCATAAGCCACACATCACGCCGTTAAATGCCAAATGACGCCTCGATTTGTGTAAGGAGATGATTGAATAGTGGAATAGTGGAAAAATGTTATGTGGAGGGACGAATCACGGTACACAATGTAGCTATAGGATGGCAGGATGTGGGTATGGCGAATGACTGGTGAACGTCATCTGCCAGCGTGTGTAGTGCCAACCGTAAAATTCGGAGGTGATGGTGTTATGGTGTGGTCGTGTTTTCCATGGAGGGGGCTTGAACGTCTTGTTGTTTTACGTGGCACTATCACAGCACAGGCCTAAATTAATGTTTTCAGCACCTTCTTGATTCCCACTGTTGAAGAGCAATTCGGGGATGGCGATTGCATCTTTCAGCACGATCGAGCACCTCTTCATAATGCACGGTCTGTGGCGGAGTGGTTACACGACAATAACATCCCTGTAATGGACTGGTCTGCACAGAGTCAAACCTGGATCCTATAGAACGCCTTTGCGATGTTTTGGAACGCCGACTTCATGCGGGGCCTCACCGACAGACATCGATACCTCTCCTCAGTGCAGCACTCCGTGAAGAAGACCTGATTGAACGTATGCCTGCGAGAGTGGAAGCTGCCATCAAGGCTAAGGGTGGGCCAATACCGTATTGAATTCCAGCATTACCAATGGAGGGCGCCACGAACTTGTAAGTCATGTTCAGCCAGGTGTCCAGATACTTTTGATCACATAGTGTATGTTAGGATATTGGAACTATTTATTATCTATCAAACTGACCGTTCGGCAATACACAAATCAGTACCTGTCCTCTTCGGTATTGGGAGTATTACGTTCTCCTTGAAGTCAAAGAGTATTTCTCTTGTTTCGTATAACCTACAAACCAAGCTCAACAGTTTCGTCATGACTGGCTCTCCCAAGACTCATAATTAAGAGAAAATGTCATTCATTCAGGATGCCGTGTTTCGGCTTTGGTATTTCAATGCCCTGTCAAATTCCTTTCGCAGTATCATATCTCCCACGTCATCTTTATTTACTCCTCTTCCGTTTTCAAATGGCTCTGAGCACTATGGGACGTAACATCTGCAGTCATCAGTCCCCTAGACTTATAATTACTTAAACCTAAGTAACCTAAGGGCATACACATATCATTGCCCGAGGCAGGATTCGAACCTGTGACGGTAGCAGCAGCGCGGTTCCGGACTGAAGCGCCTAGAACCGTTCGGCCACAGCGGCCGGCTCAGCATTATTTCCCTTTCCATCAAACAACATTTATTTTTGACCTTGTAAATACATTTCTCCCAGACACTCCCTAAGTAGACTCAGACAGAATTCATCTCCATCAGACCCTCATCACTGACGTAAACGAAGGCGAGTGTTCGCCAGAAATGGCGTTATGAGAAAAGATGTTGCATATCGGAAATTTAAAAAATAATAATCGTTCATGCAACTGTTTCACACAAGCACTTGAATTTTAATGTGACTATTTACTTTAAAAACGATGTTGGAGACCAAATTAATATAAATTCTCGGCTGATTTTTTAATAACATTATTGAAAAACTTGAGTTGGATGCGACAGAACCACACACTTGTAAATCCTGCATAACTTGACTTTAAAAAATACAAATGAGCAAACTGAAAGCATACGACTTGAAAAGATGAAAGGAACATACTGATACTGCACCACGAAATCTCAGCCTAAAATAGTGACCCTCCTGATAACATTGTGCAATCAGTATCATATTTTAGATGATTTTATGATTTTATTCCCTTTTTCTTGCTTGATTTGCTACGTTTTTCCCACTTCTTTCGTCAATTACAAGGACTTGCTGAAAATTAACGCCTCCGAAAGTTTTATTCTGTTCTTAATATTGGCTGAGGCACTGCACGTCATGCATGTTATTCAGTCGACTTTCCCGCTCCGCTGACTCAAGTTGCAACCCTCTACCGCTAGCTGTCTCAGAATTGTAGCGTGTTTTTAACATGGCGATGTGGACCGTAACTATCACGGTGCATGAGAAACAGTAGTCCGTAATCCCTTAGAAAATTGAAAGTACGAGTTCGAAGAGTTCATCCACACACGGCGCAACCTCTCCTTCATCATGACAATGCCAGATCACACTTGAGCGCTGCGACACCTGCAACAATGCGACGCCTCGGATTCGCTGTCACTGATCATCCTACGTACAGTCGTGATTTGGCCCCATCTGTCTCCAAAACTTAAAGTACACCTTCGAGGACTTTGATAGTGACGAAGCAGTGCAAACAGAAGTGAGATTGTGTCTCCATCAACGTAGTCAAACATTCTACAATGACCGTATCAACAAACCGGTCCCTCGGTGGGAGAAATGTGTTTGTCGCTAGGGTGACTATGATGAGAAATAAATATGTAAACACGAAGAATAAAGACATAGAATGTAATAACGTTTGCTTTATTTAAAAAATTTCAAGAGTTTTCACAAAAATCTTTAAAGCATTACTTTTCAGCATTCACTCTTAAATTAACGTCTCGGCTTCGTTCTCAAGCACCTCACTTAGTCATATGCTCAAAATGGTTCAAATGGCTCTAAGCACTATGGGACTTAACATCTGAGGTCATCAGTCCCCTAGACTTAGAACTACTTAATCCTAACTAACCTAAGGACATCACACACATCCATGCCCGAGGCAGGATTCGAACCTGCGACCGTAGCAGCAGCGCGATTCCAGACTGAAGCGCCTAGAACCGCTCAGCCTCAGCGGCCGGCTAGTCATGTGCTATACGTTTCATTCTATTATGTAAATTGATGGTGGAGGGGAGAGAAATGAAAGGGAAGAAACCACTGATGTCAGCTACTTCGGGACCGTATGCGGAAACAGCGACAACAAGAGAAAATGTGTTCCGGACAGGGATTCGAACCCGGGATCCCCTGCTTACTACGCAGTAGTGCCATCTCTTTTCTTTTTTATTAGGGGAAGAGGGGGGGGGGAGCGGAGTGGGCAGGGCTCGTAACCCGAGACCAAGCTATGGTGTCCCCCTCGCCGTCAAGGTTTTAGAAGTGGTGAGGGGAAAGCAATGAACATTTTATTTTACTTTATTTTTTTATACCACACCTGGAATACATGCCCTAAGTAAACAAAACAAATTATCTCGGGACTTCCCTACGCCGAGGCAATATGTAAGGGGAAACCGAAAATGTGCTTCGTAACACGATGCAAAAGGTGAAACGTCCCCTTAGAAAAATTAATGAATTACAGTGTTGACCTCTTACGTTATTTGATTTTCAAACAGCTGAGCAGAACTGAACGTCCTTAGACGTTTCTCTCTTTACTTATTCTGATCAACACTAAACTGACACACAATATTTCTAGCGCAACGCAATCTGACCTTCAACAATCCCTACAAAAGAATGGCCCTGATTAACAATAACCTATAACTTGCATGAATCACTTACCTCACAAAAATTTTCGTTACTCGAACTACTACAATACAGCGAGCGCCAATACTGCTAGCTGAATAAAAGATTCTAACTACTGAAGGCACTAACTACTGATAGGCATAGTTAGCAAATGAAAGATTTTGATAGAGAAGAAACAATGTATTTACCTTAATAATGTTGAAAAGTCATCGTATCCAATATTACAAATTTACTCTTTCTGATGGACACGCGTCCAGATCGTCTGCTCTCAAAATTCTGCCATCTTTCTCCCCACATCCACCACTGCTGGCGGCTCACCTCCAACTGCGCAACGCTACGTGCTGTTCGCATCCAACTGGCCAACACTACAATAGCAATTATTCCAACAATGCAAACCAGCCACAGACTTCATACAGCACACTCATTGATTTTCATATAGAGCGCTACATGGCGTTACCAACATAAAAATCTAAACAGCCTCCTTACAAAGGATGTGCCGCTGCTCCCGTTACACGTCATCATCCAAGTATATCTTCACGCATGTCTACCATCCGGGCGCAGAGTTGGTCGCAATTGCGCGGACTATCTCGGGCGCCTCTCTGCCGACCCATTTTCCCATCTAGCACCACCTATCCTCAATCACCGTCCGTGTCCTCCATGATCGCTATTTTGAGATTCCCGCCGGAGGTCGAACCTAATTTTGCATCCGCACTGAAGGTGGTGGAATCATTGCCCATCGAGGCGAATCAGTTATATGAATGCAAGCTGTCTGTTCTTCCCCACATATCCTAAAGAACAAATGTCACGCGTTCGTAGGAACCTTTCATTCCCTGTGACAGTTTCTTCGTTATAGCCATACCAGTGTATTGGGAATCGCCCAACACTCGAATGAAGGAGAACGCCTCGGTGGACGGCACGTGTTGGCTCGTGAAGCGGCGAGCGGCGGCCAGCTGCTGGTGACGGCGGGGGTGGGGCGACGATCGCACAATGCCCCGCTCACACGCAAGCGCTGCCGCACGCACAATCACACGCACACGACGCACCCTCTATTAGCACCCGCGGCCGTTTACTGCCACCGCCGGCTTCCCATAAAGCGGGTATGTGTCAGCGAAGACAGCGTGTAATTTGAGGGCCTTTGTAGCTGATCGAGTGCAGGCTCCCCGCGCGCACAGGGCAGTACTTTTACGACCCGCCGGAGCACACGTTTCAATGGTCGCGCAAGTCGTAAGAGCAACTACTGCCCTAAAAACGCAGTCGGCAGCAAAGGGTTTCTCTCAGTCTGGCTGCAGTTTTCTCAGTTGTGCTTCGGTCACGCGGAGAATATGTATCGGATCCGTTTCGCGCTGCTAAATGGGCCGCAATCACTAAACGTGGGACACGCCGAATCAGGCAATAGCACTCGAGCTTATTATAGCGATCCAATACGGCACATTGCACGATGAGATGTGCTGCGCCGGGGCACAATGAAAACATTAGTTTTCGCGTCGAAGGCAGTGAGATCACGACCTGTGTACGTATCAAGGGAGCACTCGTAGCGATTACTTGCTTCACGCTTGACTGGAAACAACACTGCCGTCCGTGAAAATCGTTACATCCCGAAAAAATTGTACTCGTGGCAACTTACTTATTATACCACTAGACAGTTAGATACATTACTACAACATTTCAACTAGCAACATGAGAAAATTCAGTTTATATTGGAGCAAGGAGAATCGTCTACAAATTTCTTGGATCTTAATGTAAATACAAGGGTTGGAACTTTAATAGTGGCAACTATTATTTACAGCTCGTACAAAATAGATACGTGTTTCAAAGTTTGACTGACCTTCAAAGTAGTCACAACATTGCCAGCGATGTTGAAGTCGTAGGATACTCTTAGCAGTGCCAGTTGTGTTGACAGTTCGAGCCGCGCGGTCTATTGTCCGAAGCGAATGCCGTGAAGTGGTTCCTTCAGTTTAGAAATCGAGTTGAACTCACGAGGGCTTAAGTAAGGGGAGTGCAGTAGGTGGTATAGCACTTAGCAGCCCCATCAGTCAAACAAATCAGTAACAGCTTGCACTGTACGTGCTTGAGCATTGTCCTCCAAAATGATAGTCAGGTCCTGCACAAAGTGTCATCACTTCTGTCTATATGCTGTTCATTTTTGGAACACAACCTACGACCACCTACTGCACTCCCCTGACTTAAGCCCTCGTGAGTTCAACGCGATTTCTAAACTGAAGGAAACACTTCACGTCATTCGCTTCAGAATGCTACAAATTCGTCGGGGAATAGACCGCGCCGCTCGAACTGTCAACACAACTGGCATTGCTAAGAGTATCCTACGACTTCACATCGCTGGAAACGGGCTGTACACAATGCTGGTGACTACTTTGAAGGTCAGTAATACATACATTAATACTTGTTCCATACATCATGAATACGACATCTCGTAGTGATGTGTCACTTCAACATAACTTTTCTTCACACAAAATAATTAATTAATTAATTATTTTTTTACAATTACTACTTCATCTCTAAGAATTCATCTATTGAGTAGAAGGAGTTGTCATTCAGAAAGTCTTTTAATTTGCTTTTAAATGTTGGTTGGCTATCTGTCAGACTTTTAATACTACTTGGCAAATGACCGAAGATTTTTGTGGCAGCGTAATTCACCCCTTTCTGTGCCAAAGTGAGATTTAGAATAGTGAATATCATCCTTTCTTCTAGTGTTGGAGCTATGCACTTCGTTGTTATTTTTTAATTGGGATGGGTTATTAATGACAAATTCCATAAGTGAATATATGTATTACGAAGGTATTGTGAATATCCCGAGTTCCTTAAATAAATGTCAACAAGGTGATCTTAGATGGGCTCCAACTATTATTCTAATTACACGGTTTTGTGCAATGAATACTTTCTCTCTTAATGACGAATTGCCCCAAAACATGATGCCATATGAAAGCAGTGAATGAAAATAGGCATAGTAGGCTAATTTACTGATATGTTTATCACCAAAATTTGCAATAACCCTAATAGTATAAGTAGCTGAACCTAACCGTTTCAGTAGATCACCGATGTGTTTCTTCCAATTCAATTTCTCATCCACGCACACACCCAGAAATTTTGAGTATTCTACCTTAGCAGCAGACTTCCGTTTATAGTCTATATTTATCAATGGTGTTATGCCATTTGCTGTACAGAATTGTATAAACTATGTTTTCTCCAAATTTAGTGAGAGTCCATTTGCAGAGAACCACTTAATAAGTTTCTGAAAGACATTATTTTCAATTTCCTCAACTGATTCTTGCTTCTTGGGTGTGATTGCTATACTTGTATCATCAACAAAAAGAACTAACTTTGCATCTTCATGAATACAGAGAGGCAAGTCGTTAATATATATTAACAACAATAAGGGACCCAAGACTGAACCCTGTGGGACACCATTCTTCATACTTCCCCAGTTAGAGCACTCTGCTGGTTTTTTTAGACTATTTGTACTGTTAATTTCAACCTTCTGCATTCTTCCAGTTAAGTATGAATTAAACCATTTGTGCACTGTCCCACTCATACCACAGTACTTAAGCTTATCTAGAAGATTTCATGATTCACACAATCAAAAGCCTTTGAGAGATCACAAAATATCCCAATGGGTGATGTTCGGTTATTTATTGCATTTAATATTAGATCATTGAAAGCATATATAACATTTTCTGTTGAAAAGCCTTTCTGAAAACCGAAATGACATTTTGTTAGTACTTCATTTTTACAAATATGTGATGTTACTCTTGAATACATTACTTGTTCAATAATTTTTGATAAAGCTGTCAGAAGTGAGATTGGGCGATGGTTGTTAGCATCAGATCAACTCTGAAACACGTATCTATTTTGTACGAGCTGTAAATAAATAGTTGTCACTATTAAAGTTCCAACCCTCGTATTAGAACATGAAGATACTAACTTAAATTTACAGAAAAAACATAACTGCAGATACGGCAATCCCTGAAAGCTCCCAGCATCCACACAGCCGCAAGCACGCAGCATTTCATTCTATGGTGCATCGTCTCATATCTGTTCCATTATCTGAATCATCCTTTGAAACAAAACTACAGACCATCAAACAAATCATTCCAGTAATGGCTTACAGTTCTAACCTGACTGATAATATACTACGAAAACCGAAAATGCTCATAATTACGCCGGTTCTGTTCCCTGTCACACAGCAAACTCAGGTGCAAAATCCCACATATTGCCGACATTTCAAACAACCTTGCAAAAAAGTTAGTCTCGTAACGACAGATCTGCGTTTTCTAATACACTATGTGATCAGAAGTATCGGGACACCTGGCTGAAAATGACTTACAAGTTCGTGGCCCCCTCCATCGGTAACGCTGGAATTCAGTATGATGTTGGCCCACCCTTAGCCCTGATGGCAGCTTCCACTCTCGCAAGCATACGTTCAATCAGGTGCTGGAAGGTTTCTTGTGGAATAGCAGCCCATTCTTCAAGGAATGCTGCACTGAGGGGAAGATCGATATCCGACGGTGAAGCCTGGCACGAAGTCGGCGTTCCAAAACATCCCAAAGGTGTTCTATAGGATTCAGGTCATGACTCAGGTCAGTACATTACAGGGCTGTTATTTTCGTGTAACCACTCCGACACAGGCTGTGCATTATAAACAGGTGCTCGATCATGTTCAAAGATGCAGTCATCATCCCTGAATTGCTCTTCAACAGTGGGAATCAAGAAGGTGCTTAAAAAAAATCAGTGTAGGCCTGTGCTGTGACAATGCCACGCAAAACAACACGCAAAACAACACATGAAAAACACGACCACACCATAACACCGCTGCCACCGAATTTTACTGTTGGCACTACTCACGCTGGCAGATGGCGTTCACCAGGCATTCGCCATACCCACACCCTGCCATCGGATCGCCACATTGTGTACCGTGATTCGTCACTCCACACAATGTTTTTCCACTATTCAATCGTCCAATGTTTACGCTCCTTACACCAAGCGACTCGTCATTTGGCATTTACTGGCGTGATGTGTGGCTTATGAGCAGCGGCTCGACCATGAAATCCAAGTTTTCTCACCTCCCGCCTAACTGTCATAGTATTTTTAGTGGATTCTGATGCAGTTTGGAATTCTTGTGTGATGGTGTGGATAGATGTTTGCTTATTACACATACGACCCTTTTCAACTGTCGGTCTTCTCTGTCAGTCAACAGACGAAGTTGGCATGTACACTTTTGTGCTGTACGTGTCCCTTCACGTTTCCACTTCACTATCATATCGAAAACAATGGGCATAGGGATGTTGTAATGTTGATGGAATAAGTTGTTCTGAAAGCGGTGCTGATATTCAAGACAATAAAAGCGGGTTAAAAGCTGTGAGCTATCTGAGGAAGTTAACCTTGCATTACTGAGCAACTGTTTCACCAAGTATCCAGTCTAGCTTACCAAATTCCCAACCAGACTAATATTAATTATAATATATATATATATATATATATATATATATATATATATATATATATATATATATATATAAAAAGAGAATTTAAATAAAAATAAATAAATCTGTTTATATTTTGACATTTATTTTTACACTGATCATTGTTCCGCAAAAATTTCAGCATATTAAACTTGATTCATAACTAAACTAGTGCCTTATTTAGGATTGTGCAAATGTGAGTTTGTAATCTTACGGAACACATCAAATATGGAGCCAAGATTGGGAGACTGCATACAACACTGCATTCATAAAATAACACACGAAGAACGTTGAAACATATGAAAGAGGAAATTAACCACAACCAACCGATCCAATTTTCACCCAAAAAAGTTACGTTCGTAGCGCAATCCTGTCCGTCATGAAATTACCACACACTGGTATACTAAATTCATACTAGCTCTTGCAAAATCTTCCTGAAAAGAATAGCTGAGGGCTACTTTGATGATTACACCACATGCTTCACTTGGTCAACTTGGTTTACACAAAGAGTGTTACTCCACAATAATTTTGATAATTAAAATAAAACGCTATTTACAAAAGAAAAACCTGGAATGGTTACTATCGTCTTTCTATTAACCTGATGGGTCAAACAATTGTATAAGCACGTGGTACTGGTCTCTCAAAGTACATCCCACGTGGGTTGAACATAAAGAAAAGTTGATATATTGAAAAATATTGTCAAGATGAGACGTTATAATCTCACGCACATTCACATTTAAGATTGATGATCTTAGTTAGAGTTACTGATCAACACGTGCTTCCACTTTACTCACAAAGTAGTGACAAAGCAACTACCGGAAGATATTTTGAACTTTACACTCGAATTACACTGCGTTGCAATTTAAGATAACATTAGATATTTTAGAGCTAAACCTAAAATAAAGGTGATTAAATTTTCAGTTAGGCTGAACTTAAGAAATCCATTGTCCTACAGACTTAGCAGAGACGCGCTTAGCCGGAGAGCTTACCACTTCAGACGCTCACCGCGGCACGACTGGCCTGGGCCCCTACCGAGGGTGCTTAACAGATACAAACGGAAGTGACCAGAGAGGCAGCTTCCTATACCAACATGACAAGGGAGAGACAGGGCCATACCAAGAATAGAAACCTCTTTGCTTTTAGACAGCGTAGCTACCTGTTCCGACGTTGGTCCTACTGTTCTCTAGCAGACAGGCTTGTCTGCTAAAATCGAGCACGCAACTAGAAATATATTTGCTCATTCATCCTTTCACACAGAAGGGAAGGGGGATGACAGTATCTTATCATATACACAATATAAAAGAAAGCGGATGTAGGTTCCGTATGAGACTGTGTGACATAAATTACATATAAACTGTGTTTTAAAGTGTAGTAGTGTGACAGATCGTTCTTGGTTATGTGTAAAAGTAACACGTTCCACTACTCAGTCTCCTCCCAGATGGAGTCAGAAACACTACAGTAAATTCAGAAGTGGAATGTATGCCGTAAATGACAAAAGATATAAGAAATTAACATGAAAGGAATCCAACAGAAACCTTTCAATGTTTAGGAGAGTGGAAATCTCGCGTACAAACCTATGACACAAGTGACACCCAATCACCTGACCACGTTCAAAGTCCTTGAGTTCCGCGCAGCGCCCCATTCTGCTCTCTAACGATGTTAAATGACTATTGAGATCGCTGATATGGAGTGCCTGGCAGTAGGTGGCAGCACAATACACCTAATATGAAAAACGTATGTTTTTGGGGGTGTCCGTATACTTTTGATCACATAGTGTAACAACGGCATATTAAAATTTTTATTCAGTAGTAAAGACAAACTACAGCCCTACACAGAGTTGTACGTACAGAATCACATGCAAGTATTGTAAAGAAGTACATATTGGTCAGACCAGCAAAGCTGTGGCAATTACGCTGTCTCAGTGTAAGAAAATGGTTCAAATGGCTCTGAGCACTATGGGACTTAACATCTGCGGTCATCAGTCCCCTAGAACTTAGAACTACTTAAACCTAACTAACCTAAGGACATCACACACATCCATGCCCGAGGCAGGATTCGAACCTGCGACCGTAGCGGGCACGCGGTTCCAGACTGAAGCGTCTAGAACCGCACGGCCACACTGGCCGGCTCAATGTAAGAGAAGCTGGAGATCAAAGAAGAAAAGATTCAGCCTTTGATGAAAATATTTTAACAGAAAACCGTTCATACAATTTAGAATATGAAGTCTTATCTTCAGTTAAGAAAAGCAGAAAGATGACTCCACTGGAAATACCGGAAATCAACATACTCACGACACAGAATATTAATATTGAATGATCGGATACAGTTTCCTTTTTCCCACTTGTTAAATTAAATTTTCGTTTCAAATACTAGATTCGAGCTATACATTCATCTTATTTCCAACCAGTTGTTAAATATACCTCCTCATTTCTATGTGACAAAATGTAATGTTTCTCTATCCAAACACACTGCGTCATTTTTGTATCTTCTGTACAAATAATATCTGTGTACATAATATGCCATGTTTATCTGTTTGCGAAGCTCAGTTGTTACCTGAAGATAGTCTGTTTCGTTTGTTAATACTATATCGTTCTGCTAAGCACCGACGAAAAATTGTTTATCGTAAAAAGTAGACCTACTTCTCATTGCTTCGATAGCTCAGTAGATGAAACATGTGAGGACTAAGGAAAGCACTGTTGTCACAGTACTAGCGAAGATACTATGAACTGAATGTGAGTAGCATCCAGCGATCAGGCTGAGCTCTCATACTTTTAAACTGCTGATTAAAGTAATGTATAGAACTAAGAGAAATGTTTAAGAAAAGACAAAAGTAACACAGGGCCAAATCTAACATAGCGCTTAATAATGGTACAACGAACAAAGAAAACTCAGATGTCTTTCTAGAATTTGCAGAAAGAAAAAACCTTTCAAAAGGCAGAATAATAAATTTAATATTCTGAAAAATTGAGGTGTTGTACAGAGAGCAAAATAATCCAGTGTATGGACAGAAAACAATGTTGGAGTAATCAAAGTACAAAATCAAGGGATGGGAGAATTTGATAATAATGGTGTAAGACGTACTGCCGCTAATGGTTAAATCGGATGTCAAAGAATAAAGGAAAGAAAATTTTGGATATAAATTAAAGAATAAGAGCAAAAACTTCCAGTGGTAAAGTTGAGGGACTGAACCAAGCAGCAGAAACAAGACTAATGATTTAATGAGCATTTAATTTGAGTAAGAGCCAGATGTTTTAGCGAAAGAAAAAAAGCCGAATTACAGAAAAGCATCAAAGCGAGACACTAGAAGCAAATCGGCACACGTGGAAAAGCTTTCTGATAACAAAACAGCTTAACCAGTATGAAATTTAGTCCAGGTTTTATGGCTGCGGTACCACGTTTCGCTGTTACGGGGGTTTTTATCGCTTGTGAATGGTTCTGGAAGTCCATTTCGCATTGGAGTTCACAACTTATGGAGCTCCTTCGCGTCGTTTTGTGTTGACAGGGTTCACGGGTGCGAATTCAGTTCTGGAATGACTTTTGGAGCGATTGTTCTCTTATTTTTCGTCACAATCCTCTTGAGTGACCGTCCAAATGGTGCAAATGGCTCTAAGCACTTTGCGACTTAACATGTGAGGTCATCAGTCAAATGGTTCAAATGGCTCTGAGCACTATGGGACTTAACATCTGTGGTCATCAGTCCCCTAGAACTTAGAACTACTTAAACCTAACTAACCTAAGGACATCACACACATCCATGCCCGAGGCAGGATTCGAACCTGCGACCGTAGCCGTCGCCCGGTTCCAGACTGTAGCGCCCAGAACCGCTCGACCGCCCCGGCCGGCTGGTCATCAGTCCCCTAGACTTAGAACTACTTAAACCGAACTAACCTAAGGACATCACACACATCCATGCCCGAGGTAGGATTCGAACCTGCGACCGTAGCAGCAGCGCCGTTCCTGACGGAAGCGCCTAGAACCACTCGGCCACAGCGGCCAGCAGTGACCGCCCATTACGATCACTCGACACACACTTTCGTCCGCGTTGTGACTTAGCGAATAATGGTTTCCCGCTTTCCCTGCAGGTACGTGATATTAATCTTCGACTCGATGTCTCTTGAAACACTAAACAGTTTGGCTACCTGGGTCACGGAATGTCTCAGCATATGTGTACCAACAATTTTCCCACGTTTGAGTGCATTGTGCTCAGACATTATGCACTCACAACTACACGGGGTCCGCAGCTCGTGGTCGTGCGGTAGCGTTCTCGCTTCCCACGCCTGGGTTCCCGGGTTCGATTCCCGGCGGGGCCAGGGATTTTCTCTGCCTCGTGATGACTGGGTGTTGTGTGCTGTCCTTAGGTTAGTTAGTTTTAAGTAGTTCTAAGTTCTAGGGGACTGATGACCATAGATGTTAAGTCCCATAGTGCTCAGAGCCATTTGAACCAAGCTACACGGGACACTGTTCAGACCTCCACTGATTCTCGCAATATATTGAGGACATTGCTGAGGAGGGAGCCGTTAGTCGTCAAATACAACAGCGCAGCCGGCAGGCTTGTCTAGCATCTTCATTTATGCTAAGGTATGCGTTTCTCGCAGTGTTTCCATATTTTTGTGCAACACTTGTATATTGATAAATAAGGAGCGCTGCATGTCGCCCGTGCAATGGGCCCAGCGCAACCTTAATCCGGGCCATTTTGAAGACAGGTGCTAATACGCGTAAGATGGGAAAAGATCCAGCGAGGACTACTGACGAAGCCACCGCGGTCCTCCAGTGAGTATTATCGTACTATTTTCCTGTTTATTCCCTCTCTGCTCCTCTGGGAATGAAAACAACTTTCGAATTGTGCAGATGTTAAGCCCACAGTGCTCAGAGCCATTTGAACCATTTGAATTGTGCAGAGGAGAGGGAGCATACTCCGACGTCGGTCAAAGGAGTGTAGGAGGGCGGGTCAGAGGCATTTGGGACCGGAGACGTCAGCCCTGGCCGATTAGCAGCGGTTGGCGACAAAGACGCTTTGTAGCGGAGGCTGCCACCTGGGCAATTTCACGCGCGGCGAGCACGGCGCGGAAGTGCGCCGCCAGCTGCTCCGTCCTCCGGCACGCCAGCCAGCAACACGCGCACAATGGCGTCCCGTCTGGCCCCGCATTAGCGACACAAGTCGCACGAGGGAGCGCGAAGCCGCGAGCCGGCGTCTCGGGCCGAGGTGCGCGGCCTGGCTGTATGGAATTAGGCCGACTCGGCTCGACTCGAGTGCGCAGCGCCGCCGACAATGGGGCATTGTCACCCGCCGCTGACTCACTAAGTCACAAAGCAAACAGTCTCGTGTATACAGTATACGTAACACCACGTGTCATTGGCACTGCAGCTGTTACGGCGATCGCTACTTGGCCCTTAATCCCGGCGGACAGTGGGGATCGAAGCTGTCGCCATCTTCAACGCCTCGGTTGGTCGTAGCAGAAGAATGCGATGAGCAACCGTCCTCTGTGGAGGAATAACTGTCAGGTGAAACCACCTTCGTCAGATTATGGAGAACAGGAGAAGTAACTGAACTGCCAGGAAGGTATAATAAGCAAGACATAGAAAAAGGGCAAACCAACTGGCGACAGAAATCTGCCGTCACCAAATAGACTAATTCAATGTAACATAGTAAGACACAGTTGGCCGGCCGCTCTGGTCGAGCGCTTCTAGACGCTTCAGTCCGAAACCGCGCTGCTGCTACGGTTGCAGTTTCTAATCCTGCCTCGAGCATGGCTGTGTGTGATGTCCTTACGTTAGTTACGTTTAGGTAGTTCTAAGTCTAGGGGACTGATGACCTCAGATGTTAAGTCCCATAGTGCTTAGAGCCATTTTTGAACAGAGTTGAAGAAATAATTGCAGTCACACTGACAAGGAACACTTTGATAAGTGCGAGGTCGCTGGTTCAGTCTCTAATAAGACTCATTTGAAAATGTTGTGTTCACAATTATGAGAGAAAAAATATTAGCTGCTAATGACCCGTCATGTACATCAGGAGGGCAACAGAAAATGAGGGTCCGGGAGGTGCAAAGATCAACCTGTCGGCTGTACACATTACGCTCCATAAAAAGAACATCATCGACATTCAAGAAATGTTCAAAGCAAACCATTAACTTGCACAATGAAGACCGAATGAAAAATAGGGCGCCACAATGGTCGCAAAATATTGCACCATCAAGATCTAAATCGAACTCCTTTGCAGTTACAAACTGTGTTGGACGTTCAGCTAGGTAACCACTCTTAAAGAATGCATACAGAATCATATAGGTGTAATGGGATGATGAGTACTGATGGAATGTGAGCCCATGCAACCGAATGCGAAACAGTCTGTGGAGCTTATCGTGAAACTGGCTACTGCAGATAGTGCGATAACATGTTTTATAGGTACGAAAAAAAAAATCCAGAACTGAATTAGTCCAGCGGTTCCAAGTGGTATGTAGTGCAATGTCACACACTTTTCAGGAGGGATAGTTTGCTCTAAAGGAGAATGATTTTTATACGCAGACCAGGGATCAAGCAAAAGTAAGTTATTTTGAACATCTGTTGGCCAAAAACAGTGCTCATACCATAGTTGTAGTTATCTCACGCCCGTTTTCCCACTATTACACCACTGGCCATTAAAATTGCTACACCACGTAGATGACGTGCTACAGACGCGAAATTTAATCGACAGGAAGAAGATGCTGTGATATGCAAATGATTAGCTTTTCAGAGCATTCACACAAGCCTGGCGCCAATGGCGACACCTACAACGTCCTGACATGAGGAAAGTTTCCAACCGATTTCTCCTACACAAACAACAGTTGACCGGCGTTGCCTCGTGAAACGTTGTTGTGATGCTTCGTGTAAGGAGGAGAAATGCGTACCATCACGTTTCCGACTTTGATAAAGGTCGGATTGCAGCCTATCGCGATTGCGGTTTATCGTATCGCGACATTGCCGGTCGCGTTGGTCGAGATCCAATGACTGTTAGCAGAATATGGAATCGGTGGGTTCAGGAGGGTAATACGGAACGCCGTGCTGGATCCCAACGGCCGAGTATCACTAGCAGTCGAGATGACAGGCATCTTATCCGCATGGCTGTAACGGATCGTACAGCCACGTCTCGATCCCTGAGTCAACAGATGGGGACGTTTGCAACACAACAACCATCTGCACGAACAGTTCGGCGACGTTTGCAGCAGCACGGACTATCAGCTCGGAGACCATGGCTGCGGTTACCCTTGACGCTGCATCACAGACAGGAACACCCGCGATGGTGTACTCAACGACGAACCTGAGTGCACGAATGGCAAAACCTCATTTTTTCGGATGAATCCGGGTTCTGTTTACAGCATCATGATGGTCGAATCCGTGTTTGGCGACATCGCGGTGAACGCACATTGGAAGCGCGTATTCGTCATCTCCATACTGGCGTATCACGCGGCGTGATGGTATGGGGTGCCATTGGTTACACGTCTCGGTCACCTCCTGTTCGCATTGACAGCACTTTGAACAGTGGACGTTACATTTCAGATGTGTTACGACCCGTGGCTCTCCCCTTCATTCAATCCCTGCGAAACCCTACATTTCAGCAGGATAATGCACGACCGCATGTTGCAGGTCCTGTGCGGGCCTTTCTGGATACAGAAAATGTTCGACTGCTGCTCTGGCCAGCACATTCTCCAGATCTCTCACCAATTGAAAACGTCTGGTCAATGGTGGCCGAGCAACTGGCTCGTCACAATACGGCAGTCACTACTCTTGATAAACTGTGGTATCGTGTTGAAGCTGCATGGGCAGCTGTACCTGTACACGCCATCCAAGCTCTGTTTGACTCAATGCCCAGGCGTATCAAGGCCGTTATTACGGCCAGAGGTGGTTGTTCCGGGTACTGATTTCTCAGGATCTGTGCACCCAAATTGCGTGAACATGTAATCACATGTCAGTTCTAGTATAATATATTTTTCCAATGAATACCCTTTTATCATCTGCATTTCTTCTTGGGGTAGCCATTTTAATGGCCAGTAGTGTACTTGCTATGACGTAAGTATTCCCTACTGCCCTTGCACGATCACACACAAAAGAAAGAGTCATAGGGGACAGAGCGCTTCCAACTTCTCGCAGCACAATAAATAACTTTTCAGCCAATTTACCATCCATATTAACAGTCGGCATAATTGTATACGAATGCGTTAAGGCATTGATGTTAATTGATCTTGATACAACTCTCTTGGTACCTCTAATTTTCTTGGTTCCTCTCATGTGCATTACCTCTTCAATTTCATATTGGTCGAAGTTGAAAACAAATTTCTTACTGAACAATGGGATAAGTTTGTCTGTCTCATCTATAGATTCTCGGGCCGATTCCGCAGTTTGCTGAACATCGTGAAGTTGACGCTTTGTTTGAAATTTCGTTATCCTACGTCTTCCAATGCTGTAGCATTATCTCAAGTAATACAACCACCTACTGCTTCTCTTGAAATCCCTGTTATCTATGTCCTGCGCGGTTTCATGTGCATAACTTAGTAGATCAATATCAAGCACATCCTGCAAATTGCATCGAGCCTCCCTGAAACGGGCAAAAAGCAGTTTTTGTCCTCCCTTGAATATCCGTAGGTTTTCTTATGCACTATGCCGTTTTTTGTTGCTGCGGACTTATTTGAAATCTGTTCATAACAGCTTTTTTATTATGCTGCAAATGATCTTCCACGTACGTAATTATGTGTATTACGCGAGATGTATGTGGGAGGAAGTAACATGTTGTCCGACTCTTACCGGAAATTTCAATAGCAAACCTCTCCATGACCTACAACGCCTCTCTTGTAACGTCTGCCAATAGGATTTGATGAATGTCTCGGTAACGCTCTCGCGTCGACTAAACGACCCCGTGACGAAACGCGCCGCTCTTCGTTGGAGCTTCTCTAATTCTTCTGTCAGTTCTACCCGGTAAGAATACCATATTGATGAACGATACCCAAGAAGTGTCCGAAAAAGTTCCTTATAAGCCATTTCCTTCTTGGATGAATGACATTTGCGTAAGATGCTTCCTATGCATCTCAGTCTGGCATCTGCTTTTCTTGCTATTTCTTTTATGTGGTCATTCCACTTAAGGCTGCTCTGGGTAGTTATTTCTAGGTATTTTACGCTAGATACTGTTTCCTCTTTTTTTCATCAGTAGCGTAGCTGTACAGTTATGGCTTTATTTTGCTAGTTATGCGCAATATGTTACATTTATTTACGTACGGGGTCAACTGCCAGAGCCTGCACCACTCTTCAAACCTCTGCATGTCGTTCTGCAAACCGATACTGTCTTCTGGCGTTGATACTTTGTTACAGACAACGCATCATCTGCCAACAATCGTAAACAGCATCAGACGCTTTCTGTTAAATCATTTATGTACACTGCAAACAATAACGGTCCTTCTCTCACACTTTCTTGGGATACTCCGAAAATTAATTATCTTTACGTCTGTGGATTTCGTTCCATTAATAGCGACGTGTTGAGATCTATCTGCAAGAAAGTCCTGAATCCAGTCACAAATATGCTCCGATACTCGAAAGCTCGTTTTTTTTCTTTTTTTCCACTAAAGGGCAGTGCGGGACGGTGGTAAATGCCATCCTGAAGTCAAGGAACACGGCATCAACACGAGCGCCCTTTTCTACAACGCTCTGGATGTCATCGCGGAACAGAGTAAGCTAAATTTCTCATGATCTCTGTTTGTGGAATCCATGTTGATTTTTATAGAGGTGGTTGATGTTCTTCAGAAACATCATAATTCTTGAGCATAAAACATATTCCATAATTCTACAACAGATTGACGTCAGCGATATAGGTCTATAACTCGAGAAATTAGAACCAATATAGGGTCTTACCGACAATCATTCTTCCCACGCGCCATTCGCGAGTGGAAGAGGGAAGAGGGGATCAGTTTGTAGTACCAGAAATACCTTCCGCCAAACACCAAGAGGTGGTTTGCGGAGCATGATGTAGATTTAGATACATATACCTACCTCTGCGCTTAGGGACTGGCTCAAGTTTGTACCTTGCCGGTAAACATCTTCTTCAGTGATGGTGACTAGCTTCGAAAATGTCTCTTCTCCATTGGAATGAAATTACGAAACGAATCTCTATCTTGAAATCTATGTAATGAAGTACATAATTTCAGAGTGTTGAAAAGACAATGCAACATCGAGGCTTTTTAATGTCATTGCCTGGATCATTCGTGTATTCCATAGCTCCAGCGTCACTGCCATTACCTTCAGTATCACTTTCTTCGTTGTTCATTGCATCGGATGAAGGAGGAATTGCTACTGGGTAACCTGTACCATGCGCCACAGGCTTTAGAGCAGACTGACCATGCGGATGCAGGATTTATGACCTGTTCTTCTTGTTGTGACAGGATATGTTGGTCAATCGGAAATAGCAATCCGAGTGA
The DNA here is from genome assembly GCF_021461385.2 of Schistocerca piceifrons. NCBI lineage: Eukaryota > Metazoa > Arthropoda > Insecta > Orthoptera > Acrididae > Schistocerca > Schistocerca piceifrons. The sequence goes on from NC_060141.1 coordinate 195,053,257, forward strand.
TGATCTTTCAGCTCCTGCCACATCATAGAAATAGCAAATGGCATTCGATTTCGCTTACCGTTTAACCACCGTGTTGGGCCGGAGTAATAGACGCTGTAACAGAGATGAGAAGCCCAGGATTTTGTTTGATCTTCGATTTCATATCCGAAGTAATGCTTGTAAGCTATACGTAGCTTTCTTGTCATGTTCTTGCGTTGATCGGTTGTCGTATACTTGCCGTAAATATAGCAAGAGCAATTCGGACAATTCACACAACTGCGCCTATTCATCTTTCGTTTACTCAATCACCATATACCGAATTAACGAATCGTCTTATACGAAATCACTTAAGTCCATTTTACTGCTATTGTTGATTACTAAAACACAGAACCATACTAGCACGAACTATTCTCTAGTCACCTCCGAATCGGACTGAGGGACGAAGAGGAGAAATTGCACGGGAACTAATTTTATAGAACATCTTGGAACCTGCCTGCATGCTGTAACTCGAGGACAAGTTAGAACTTATCGCGGCCTACTTAGAATTTGTCCAAGTCTGCCTGTTTGTTTTACTATTGCACACTTGTCTTCCCAGAATAATCATGAGAATACACACACACTCACCCAATCGTACATCAGACACGGCTCGTTGATGCAACTACATACTACATCCATGTACAGTCTTTTAATATCATATGACTTCCAGATATAACTTTAAATCCAGACGTCCTACAGTATTTCTGGTTGCAAAAACGGAATCTGCGCACCCTGTTACTTAATACCCGCGTATTTTCACCCAGTAGCAAATTAATTGTTGCGTAGTGTTAGTAATCTGATTCCTATGCAATTAAAATAATCCCGTGGCATGAATTCGCTGTAAGATGAAGATACTACACCAGCATACTAGTGGATAATTCAGGATCTTTCTTCTAGTCGGCGACTTTTTTTTTATTTATTAGGGAAAGAAAACCCATTCGAGCACACCATCACGGGAAGTTTATCTGATGTAACTGAAAAGGCGACTTGAAAATTATCCTATGAGTAAAAGTTAAATCCTACACGAAGAAACCATCTGTTTCTTGGTGGGATTCAGAAGCTATGATAAAACGCAGGCACGCTTTAAATGTTCTCTTGCTGGAGCGAACTTGTTTAACGATACTTGGAATTCAAAAAAGATAACGCTGCTACGGAAAGATATCTTAGAAAACGCAGAAAGACATCTCGAGTCGAATTTTCCAGCAGCATGAACAAGAATATTAACATCACAGATATTTGGAAAACAGTCCTAGCTTTGAAAAACTTGTGTAAATACCATCAAATGTCGAATCACTATGGCTAAAGTGCTTTGTAAACAAAACTCTTCCTTCATCTTTTCTAATTCGTGTAACGCTTTCTCTCTAGCAAAGTCATCCTCTCTGTAGTCTTTTTTACATTTACAAATTAGATAAACGTATAAAAATGTCTGTGGACAGCTTATCTGGGATCTATACTAATCGCTGCACAGTGCTCTGTAACATACCCTTGCTCGGCGAATTATTAAAGAAGATGGAATAAGCAGGGATTGATGAAGAAATGGACTACGCAAATGATGGCTCCGATTTTAGAACCTGGCAAGAATGGAAGAATTACTGGATCTTACAGGGCAATGGCCTTGTCGTAAGTATCCTGGACACACTCATTAAAATTCGTCTTGTCATGTAATGAACAGTTACTGAAGTCTGAACCCAGTTGTCTTAAAAGTCGAGAAATAGTGGACAGTTTAACCATCCTTTAATCAGACACCTTTCTCGAATGCCAAAGGTAGAAATTGTCTACAAGCAGACTCCGTTTTGCGAGGAGTCTTTTGTTTGCCTGTGCTAGTCTGCTTACTATGTTCTCCTTGTTTCGTCCACAAAGTCTTATTTTTCTTCCAAGGTAGCGGAATTTTTTCAACTCGCCTACTTAGTGGTCTCAAATTTTGATAAGTTTTTTTTCTAATCTCATTTCTGTTACTTCTCATTACTTTCATATATCTTTGTTTTACTCTCAGTACAAGTTCAGCGTTAAATGCAAAGCCCATTTTATAGAACGGGTCATGTAATTCTTCCTTACTTATGTTATCATTGAATCTTATCATTGATATCCTTTCTCCCTTAATTTTAATCTCACTTGTAAATACGTCTTTCACGTTCACTACTGCTTCCTCAGTACGCAGATAGAACAGCAGAGGAGAAAGACTGCATCCCCGGCTTAAGCCCTGTTTAAACGATCACTTGTCCCTTGGCCTCCTATTCCTACAGTTTCCTTTTGTTTCCTGTACATATTGTATATCACCCATTTTCCACTCTAGCATACACATTTTCCTGAGAAATTTAAACATCTTAAGCCACTTTGCTCATCCAAACGTCTATGCAAACGTCTTGTTTTGTAGTAAGTGTTACTTCTAGTATCGAGCGTAACGTCCGAACTGCCTCTGGGGAGCCTTCACCTTTCCAATAACCATACTTGTCTTCATCTAACAGATCGCCCGCTTTCTTTTTCCTTTTTTTCTGTTTAATTGTCCTTATAAGGAACTTGAATACATGGGCTGTGAAACTGATTGTGCTATTGCTCTCGCATTTGTCTACCCTTGCCATCTGTGGGACTATGTGCATGATATTTTTCCAAAGTTTGATAATATGTGTCCGTTCTCTTAGGTTCCACATTCTAACTCCAATAATCGTTTGGGTATAATTTCCCCATGATTTTAGAAATTCCGTACGAATGTTACTTCTCCCTTCTGCCTTATCTGTCGGCAGGTCTTCCAGATCCCTGTCAAACTCTGACTCCTATACTGGGTCACATATGTCCTCGAAATCGACACCCATTTCTTCTTAGATCACGTCACCATATAGATCCTCCCTCTCGTAGAGCCATTCAGTGTATTCTTTTCATTTATACGTTCTCTTTTCTGTGTTTAGCTATGGAAATCCATTTACACCCTTGATGACGCATTTGCTGTTCAATTCTCCGAAAGCTACTTTCAATTTTCTGTGTGTTGAATCTTTTATTCCGGCGACCATTTTCTTTTGATTTCTTCACTTTTTTCCTGCGGTCATTTCACTTTAGATCACTTACGCTTACTATTGATTTCATGTATAATTAACTTATGTTGTGTATTCCACCTGTTCCTGGACTTTTTTTTCGTTAAACAGTTGTAGTAGGTTGTTGTTAACTTTACTGCTTCTGGCCCCCCTGCGGTACAATTAAAAAATAACATTATTATCCAACAACAGCTGCCTTATAGCTTTCTAAATTATCCTCAATTGTTACTGGAAGTTCCGAGATCCAAGCAATTTAAAATGTTTTGAATGTATACCAAGATTCAAGCAAACACAAGATGTCATTCTCTCTGCTCTTATGCAACACGTACATCATACTCAGATAACAAGTTAATCACGACATTGGAATATCTGCTGTACATATGATCAGACATAGCAGCAAATGGAAAAGCTAATTCATAAGACTTTTACGCCTTTATTAACGTAGTATCAGCGGTTATATTATGGCCGGCCAGAGTGGCCGAGCGGTTCTAGGCGCTTCAGTCTGGAACCGCGCGACCGCTACGGTCGTAGGTTCGAATCCTGCTACGGGCATGGATGTGTGTGATGTCCTTAGGTTAGTTAGGTTTAAGTAGTTCTAAGTGACTGATGATCTCAGAAGTTAAGACCAATAGTGCTCGGAGCCATTTGAACCATTTTATATATATATATATTATAGACATTACAAGTAGGTGATGTTTGTCGCCCTGGATGACAGTTTTGCTTAAGGATTATATATTTTAGTCATCACTGTTAGGGCTTTGAATCCATTTTACCACGTTTTTATTAGGTCACTTTCTCATCTGTTTATCTGTTTGGTACAAATTTTTCAGTTGACTTTAAACTAACTTTGCGATGAGCTAGAGACATAGCTCAGACTTTAATGACAGTGCAACAGTGTGGAGTTAAAGACAGATCTACCTGCAGTAGAAGAGGACGTGGGAGTGGAAACGGGGGGGGGGGGGGGGGTGGAGAAGCATGCGCAGAGCACTGCATGGCCAGTTGTAGTTCCTGCACGATGGCTATGCTTAGCAGATTGCGTCACAGCACCAACGGGTGCAACATACGTAAATTATCTGCAGCAGAAAGAGTCTCGAGAACTCACTCGATTTATAGGTGCACCACCGTAACGCCTGAAGCAATTTCTACCAAACTGGACATACGTATCACTTACAACTCAGGAAAAATTACTGTGACAGTAAGATCCTTAGCACTCGTGCGGCTCAGGGTGAAGGTGAAAAGGGGTGATGCAAAAACATAACGAGGGATGCTTGGAACAATTTCAGCAAGGAGCTCATACATGTCTCACTTTACAACGTTTTTATTAACCCGCCCTATTTTGTGTTTGTCTGTTTCGAATAAGTTTTGCGATTGATTTTAAACAAACTTCTACGAGCTAGAGACATGTAGTTTTCAGCACAGCTAAGAACTGGATGACAATGCAATATTAAGTCGCTCTCTCGTCTGGTGTATGGCGGAGGGTATTTGTGTCCTATTGGTATTTCCCTCTTTTCCTGTTCACGGGAAGAACAGTTCTTGTCAAGCCTCCATGTGCGTTTGAATCTGCAAGGGGGAGAAAGAGGAGTCATTTGCCCCTCCTGGAACCTGAGTACTGTTCTTTTATTTCTTACAGGATTCTCAGCAATTTCTAATTATTGTCAGCGGCTCTAGTATTGCAGATTTAACATAGTCAAGCGGGACAGGATAAATGGTTCAAATGGCTCTGAGCACTAAGTGACTTAACTTCTGAGGTCATCAGTCGCCTAGAACTTAGAACTAATTAAACCTAACCAACCTAAGGACATCACACACATCCATGCCCGAGGCAGGATTCGAACCTGCGACCGTAGCGGTCGCTCGGTTCCAGACTGTAGCGCCTAGAACCACACGGCCACTCCGGTCGGCGGGACAAGATACACTGTGATTTTAGCAGTGTACAAGGTTATAATAAATGATTGAAGCGATTTCATGAATAGGTACATTAACCGAAGTATTGTAACAAAACTCAAAACTCACACAGAAAAATTCAAAGAGGTACCAGTTTTGATGTGGGCTTCCTCAAAGAGATCAGGTCTGCTGAAGCAACATTTTTGAGCCGTGCATGGCTCGTCGTCCCACCATTTGGTATTTTACACCCTGTTTTAACGTATTTCAATCTCACCACGTTGATTTAAATTACTGGCGTTACTGAGTTGCTGTTTTGCCTGACCGTCATCAGCGCTAATAGCGCGTATCGATATATACCCTATGCTCTGATGACTTCCTGGTTGTCATCTGTCGTGTAGTGAGTCGGAACGTACGAGGAGGAGAGTTCATGGCGGCATTTCAGGTCGTGAGTTGGGCCCTGGCAGTCAGTTGCAACGCGTCTGGAGCGCAGCCCAGCCCAGGCAGTCGCCGGCTTGCGGCAGCAGTGAGCCCTATGTGGACATCGCCTACCCGACCGTTGCCGCCAAGCATCACTTAAGCTGGGCCTGACTTTCGGTGGATTGTTGGTGGGTCAGTTGGTCTGAGGACATCTCCATGCAGTGTAGTCGACTGGGCCTGCTGGCGATCTCCGCGCAGTGTCGGAGTCTGTCTAGAGCTGTCCGATCTGTACGAGCATTGTCGCTCGCCTACCCAGGACGTGAAGATTGAGTGTCATGACAGATACAGGAATTAGTGACCACAAGGTCATTGTAGCAAGACTGAATACATCCAACTTCACCAAAAATAAACAAATCCATCTGACTATGTAAATGCAGACGAGATGTATTTTGAATTCAGAGAAATAGTATCAACAACATTTGAGATATATTTACCAAATAAATTATTTATAAGAGTTGTAGGGGAGAGCGGGGCAATGCCGTACAGCGGGGTAATACCGTGCACCGCTTTATCCAGTTTCCCAGAGAGCGCAAAAAGCGCTGCACGGTGCTGCCACATAGCGGAAGTAACTATAATCAGATACAGAGGTGTCTATATCGTTCAACGTCTTCGACAATCAGTTTCAACTGATCTCGACTGTTTTCTTATAAAATCTGAAGATAATAAGTCTAGAGGTCAGCGAAATATGTTAATAGCAACAATATTTAAAGTAGCTCTATTTAATTACGCATGTCTTGATCTTCTTTTAAACATCAAATGTTATACGTTTAATTTCGTGATTGTTGGGTTAGAATTTACAATGACGAGTCATGTTGTCTCGGGGCAATACCGTGCCCGATGCACGGTATTTCCCCGTGGTGAACGGTATTGCCCCATCTGGTAATTTCTTTTGGTATTTTCGTGAACTATATATTTGGATGTGGCTGCATATGTGTGTCATCTTACAAGTTTTCTTTCTTTTTTTTATGGTGAGAAACAGAGCCAGATGTAGTGCAGGTGAAACAGCTGAAAACTATATCTGCGACTACAGCCATTAAAACAGGCGATAAATGTGTACAGAGACAAGTTGATACCAAAACGCAATAATTTTGGTTTACCAGTAAAAGGATTTTCTGTCTTTAGAAACTTTAAAAAGTTGTAAAATTTATGTTTTTCAATTCTAAATAAATTCTGAATTTCGAATTTCTTAATTTGATTTATTTTTACAGAGTTTTTGTCATTTTATGTGGTATACTGTATCATAAGATATATTGCGCGATATTACCCCACCCCTTGGGGTAATACCGTGCAACATAACGCTTGTAAAACAGCTGTAGGAACTTAAATCGATTTAATATAGCAAATATGAAGCCATAAACGTGTGTGGCATTGATTTCTTGCCCAAAAAAACCTGTTCAGCATTTCAATTGAGTTCGAAAAATACGAAATATTTGAAAAATGGCTTACGTGCACGGTATTCCCCCGCTCTCCCCTTCTGATCCTCCATGGTACACAAAACAGGTCAGAAAACTGTCACAGAAGCAATGAAAAAAGCATGCCAGATTTAAAACTACACAAAATCTCCAAGTCTGGCAAAGTTTTACAGAAGTTCAAAATTTAGTGCAAACTTCAATGGGTGCTTTTAATAGTTTCCACAACAGAGCACTGTCTCTAAATCTGGCTGAAACCCAAAGAGATCCTGGTCGTATGTAAACTACACCAATGACAAGATGCAGTCAATACCTCCACCGCAGAATAGCAATTGTTATGTTACTGATGACAGTGCCACTAAAACAGCGTTACTAAATACAGTTTTCTAAAATTTCTTTACCAAAGAAGACGACGTAAATATTACAGAATTTCAATCAAGAACAGCTGCCAACATGAGTAACTTGGAAATATATATTCTCAGCGTAGGGAAGCAGCTTAAAGCATTTAATAAACACAAGTCTTTTTGCTCAGCTTGCATACCAATTAGGTTCCTTTCAGAGCAGGCTGATCCAATATCCCCATACTTAGTAGTCAGATGCAATAACCCCATATTTAGCAGTCACCCATATGCAACTGCTTGTTCAACAAAAATCCACACCAAAAGACTGAAAAGTTGAACAGGTCACACCAACACTCAAGAAAGCAAATAGGAGTGCTCTGCTGAATTACAGACCCATACCACTGATGCCTATTTGCAATAGGATTTTCGAACACGTAGTGTGCTTGAACATTTTTAAATACCTCAAAGGTAAATGGTCTATTCACATAGTCAGCATGGATTCAGAAAATATGATTTTTGTGCAACACAGCTAACTCTTACCGGATCTTTATTCACTCAAAGTAATGAAAGCTATCAACAGGGGCTCACAAATTGATTCCATACTTATAGAGTTCCAGGTGGCTTTTGACACCCTTCCTCCCAAGAGACTTCTAATTGAATTGTGTACCAATGGCTTATCACTTCAGTGGTGCAACTGGATTCTTGATTTCTTGTCAGAAAGACCACAGTACATAGTAATCGGTAAAAAATCACCAGGTAAAATAGAAAAGATATCCAATGTTCCCTAAAGCAGTGTTATAGGCTCTCTGCTGTTCTGCACCCATATAAATGATTTAGGAGACAATCTGTGCAGCCCACTTAGACTGGTTGCAGTTTATGCTGTCATTGACAATCTAAAGTCATCAGAAGATTAAAACCAACTGCAAAATAACACAATATCTGTATGGTGCAAAAGTAGCAGTTGTCTCTGAGTAAGGAAAGGTGTGAGGTCATCCACATGAGTATGAAAAGAAATCCATTAAATTTTGGTAAAATGATAAATCAAACTAATTTAAAGGCAGTCAATTCAACAAACTGAGTACTTAGGGATTATTATGAATAATTTAAACTGGAACGATCACATGGATAATGTTGCAGGGAAGGCAAACCAAAGACTGCATTTTATTGGTATAACACTTAGAAGATGCAGTTTATGCTGTCATTGACAATCTAAAGTCATCAGAAGATTAAAACCAACTGCAAAATAACACAATATCTGTATGGTGCAAAAGTAGCAGTTGTCTGAAGAGAATGCCTACACTATGCCTGTCTGTCATCTTCTGGAGTATTCATGCATGGTGTAAATTGCAAATCAGATAGGACGAACAGAGGGTATCAAAAAAGTTTAAAGGACTGTTCATTTTGTATTACCATCAAATAGGGGAGAAATTACCATGGAAATGATATGCAAACTGGGATGGCAATCATTAAAACAGATCAGAGATTGCGCAGAAAGAGTTAAGTTTTTTTTTTTTCCCTGTGCTTTGTTTGAGAGTGGAATGGGAGAGAAACAGGTTGAAGGTGGTTCAATGAACATTCTGCCAGTCGATTAATTGTGAATTATGGAGTAAATAAGTTGATACAGATGTAGGTACCGAAAATGTTTAGCAGTGCTCATTATGCAACTGTTGGTTGCAACAGTGGTCATTGTGGCATTGGCCCATAAAAATAAGAAAAAAAAGTATGTTCAGTTAATTCACAAGGAGGGCCAGACAGGAGCTAACATCATTAATTTCAAGGAATGAACATTTCAGGAACTGTAGATAAAGCTCAATTCTATAGAAAAATACATACCTTGATGGATAATTAAAACTGGGAAAGGGACCCCTGTCTACATAAACAGAATAAGGAGCAAACTTTAGTACTTGAACAAAACAGGCACAAGGAAAAGCATAAGTATGCATACTAAAAGGTAAAAACCAAATAATGGAAATAATATTATTACATACTAAATACATAATATTGTTACGTACTGAAAGGTATATATACAAGACTTCTAAAGCATTGTGTGAATACTGGATAGAGAAACATAAAATGAACCCCAAAATGCTAAAGTCTGTCTTTGAATGTCCCTCCACATTTGTGAGCAGTTGTTGTGTTTGTTAATATAACCGAAAGAAATTATCTTGTTGAATCTCAGAAGGTAATGGCTGTTCCTTCTGGCAGATCACTATATGCAAACTACACTGAAGTGCTACAGAGTAGCTCCAGGAACTCCGTTCTGCATTTAAACACTTTCACTGGCCATCAAACTCCCTAGACACGACCATTATTGAGCATATCTGGGATTGCTTGCAATGTCCTGGTCAGAAGAGGTCTCCAACCCCTAGTACTCTTATGGATTTATGGACAGCCTTGCAGGGTTCATGGTGTCAATTTCCATCAGCACTACTTTAGACATTAGTCAAGTGCATGGCACATCATGTTGTGATACTTCTGTGTGCTCAGGGGGCCCTACACGATATTAGGCAGGTGTACCAGTTTCTTTGGCTCCTTAGTATAAGTTGAATGCACGATCCTTTCTTGTGAAGTTGGGTATTGTTCCTACTGAAGTCACTCCTAATCCACAGATTCATGTCTTGAAATAGTATGTTTAAGTCCTTCTAATTAACAGACTGTATCTTAGTTTACAGCCTTTATAGATTTCCTGTCATAATCGTGTGGTACCACTGGCACACCTTGATTTTTTATTTTTTTTATTTTTTTATTTTTTATTATTATTATTATTTTTTTCATGCAGTGGAAAGCCCCTTATTGTCTCCTTCATGTATTTTAAGGCATGTCTTGCATTCATATCGTTTGATTCATTGTGAACAGTCACAATTTCCAGATGAAACAAACTCTCATAAGTATACTTAAGTCAATATGAACCTACCCCTGGAAAACAGCTGCAATATTGTATTTTTGTAAGAGATAATTGTGCAATTTGCAGAATGTCTTTGTAATCCAAGTGAAAGAAATAAGAGTTTCTGATCCCAGGTTCATGAGATATTAATTTCATACACATTTTTGCGTGCCTCACAATCTGACGAATGTGTAAAGATGGCTCTAGTTCGTGAGGAATAAAACTTTTACTCTGTAAATTCTGTATTGGAATCTCTCTCTGGATTAAATTGTTGTGAAGGTATACTAAATAAAGTTTTAGTACAGCGTACTGAAAAGTTTCATTTACACTGAAAGGTTTCTTCCTGGAGGTAACCCTTGTCTTTTGCTAAACCAGTTGTTTGTGGCTTCTTTCCCAGTAGTGCTATTGCAGCAAATTACTGAAGAGAACTTTTGCATTTTGGAAAACTAAAAGAGAGGGCATGTAGATTAAAGCATTTACTCAGGTTGTGAGGCTAGGTCATATGCTTCAAGTGGCAGAATTGCCTCCATTTTATGCACAATATTTTGACGATCAACCCAGGTTTTCAGGAGCTGCACCTGAAGAAGTCATCAAAATATTGTGCATAAAATGGAAACAACAAATTGCCAGAACACCTGGTAGCACACTGTTAATCAGTTTCACTGAGAAAACCAATAGATCAAAACACAAAGATATTTCATTTATGGTGTTTCCATTTATTCATCATGTTTCATAGGTCCAATCAAAAAGGAGAATCTTCATTGATGTAGAATGAGTCCACATCTACATGAATACTTTGCAACTCATAAGTAAGTGCCTGGTGGGTGGTTCATCAGACCACCTTCAGACTATTTGTTTGCTATCCCACTTTATAACAACACATGAGAAAAATGAACATGTAAATCTTCCTGTACAAACTCTGATTTCTCTTATTTTATTGCGATTATCATTTCCCCCTTTGCGGTTTGGTTACAGTAAAATATTTTTGCACTCAGAGGAAACTGTTGGTGACTGAAATTTCATGAAAAGATCTTAATGAGACAAAAAATGCCTTTGTTTTAATCACTGCCACCCCAATTTCCTTGTCATGTTCACAATGCTCTCTTCCCTGTTTTGTGGTAATACATAATGAGCTGCTCTTAACTGGACTTTATCGATGTCCTCTGTCAATCCTATCTGATAAGGGTCCCATACCATACAACCATACTCTGACAAAGGTCAGACAAGTATAGTGTAGGCAGTCTCTTTAGTAGACCTGCTGCATCCTCTTAGTGTTCTGCTTAGAAAATTACAGTCTTCGGTTTGTCTTCCTCACAACGTATACATTAAAAGGCAAGCAAATCATAGAAATATAACCTGTATACTGTATTAACGATACATTATCATTATACTGCTTAATGCTTTTCATGCTTATACCAGATACATTTAATCACTTTAATTAGATGGAAAACTGTTGCCTCGGTAAAAAAAAAAAATAAATAAATGTTGCTGTCCCTTCAGTTACATTAGAAAGCTTCTGCGGATATCCTGTTAATAGCTAATTATTTATTTGCTTACTTTGTTATTTTTCAAAGAAATTATTTATCTTTGTCTGTAAATACCGATTCCAGTGTATGGTACGTTACTACATGTTGTACTAAAATGTTGGTAAATTGAGGAGTGTGTCTCCATATTACAGCACAATATGAAATGTTTCATTGGGAGCACTGAAAGCACATTACTGTAAGACAGTCGCTAGCAATCAGATCTACACATTTTTACAAGATGCAGGAGACTTGTGGAACCTTTGTGTAGACATGGATAATATGTGTAATCTTATCCAAAGCTGAGACATGCTGATGTGAGATATGCAGAGGTGTGTCATCAGCATTGCATATGATAGGCTGATCCATGTAATCAGACGAGTCACTGATAGTAATAATGAAAAAGAAGAGTCCAAGGAGGGAACTGAGTGCAACAAAGGGAGCGTGTTTATTTTTTACTAACGTAAACTGTCTTCCGTTATTGAGATGAAAAGTAACAACTGCTATTGCAACATTACATACTCCTTATAATTTCAGCTGTGCTGTTAGAACGTTGATGGGAATTGAGACAAATGGTTTGCATAGGCCACATAACAAAGGTCATCATATTCTTGTTTTCAAACGCTGTTGAACATTTGATCAATAATTTCTACCCTCTGCAATGCAAACTGATTGTTACACAGAAGCTAAGCATTTGAAACTAGTTACTTAACTGGCTAAGCAACAAAGAAATGATAAATTCTGTAGCACAAGCCTGCAACCAGGCTTTGGCCTGGATGCAGATAGAGTGCAGCCTTTCTTCAAAATAACAATTAGAGGAGGCAGGCAACAGGCCCATCACCCTATCAACCTGGCTGCCTTTTATGCCTGGAATAAATAAATAAATAAATAAATAAATAAAAAATAGCCAGTACTCATTCGATAGCAGACTAAGTGGATGTGGGCTCATCCTGAAGGGCCTGGGACAAGGAAAAAAATCCCTTCCTCTATTTGGGATTGAAGCCATGACCTTTAGGGCCATAGTCTGGTGTTTGTAACATAACTGTATTCACCTGTGCTAATATGCCTCCAGTAGCTGCACATCTGTCTGGCTAAGCAACAAAGAAATGATAAATTCTGTAGCACAAGCCTGCAACCAGGCTTTGGCCTGGATGCAGATAGAGTGCAGCCTTTCTTCAAAATAACAATTAGAGGAGGCAGGCAACAGGCCCATCACCCTATCAACTTGGCTGCCTTTTATGCCTGGAATAAATAAATAAATAAATAAATAAAAAATAGCCAGTACTCATTCGATAGCAGACTAAGTGGATGTGGGCTCATCCTGAAGGGTCTGGGACAAGGAAAAAAATCCCTTCCCCTATTTGGGATTGAAGCCATGACCTTTAGGGCCATAGTCTGGTGTTTGTAACATAACTGTATTCACCTGTGCTAATATGCCTCCAGTAGCTGCACATCTGTCAAATCTTGCTGTGAAGGGGTTATCTAAAGTAGACACTCACTATATAGTGGAGATGCTGAGTTGTAGACTGGTGCAACAAAAAGACTGTCAGAAAGTAAGCTTTCAGCCAACAAGGCCTTCATCAGAAACAGACATACATACTCATACACACACAGTCTCTGGCTGCTGAGGCCTGGCCTGGCTGATCTCAGCAGCCAGAGCTGTGGTCATGTGGTTTGCATTTGCATGACTGTGCATGTGTATTTATGTTGTCTATTTCTGATGAAGGCTTTGTTGGCTGAAAGCATACTTTCTGACAGTCATTTTGTTGTGCCTATCTGCAACCCAGCATTTCCACTATATGGGAGTAGCAACTATTCTTTTCATAATACTGTCATATTCCATCTTGGATTTTCCATTGTTTGATTTTATCTAAAGTAGACTATTTTAAATGTTATGATCCACACCAGGTTTTCAGTCCAAACACTTTAATTGGTCATTGATACTTAGTAACCATGATTTATGGGCTGATTCAGTCTCACTTATTATAATTTTTTGTGCAAATAAATGGTCAGCCACGTACTACACTCTGTTGATGTCGTATAATGAGATTGGTCAAGTGCAGTAACCTAACACTGAAGTGACACAAAAGTTCATGTGTGGCAAGTAAATCATTAACATTAATTGCACTGTCCTTCCTAGTGAATACTCATATCATAACAAACACACTGTGCACTGTAAGTATAATTTGGAAGTTAAACAGTTCACAGTTTGATCCAATTGCCACAGTGAGCATTACTGAAGTTTGATGCAGTCCCACAGTCCATGTTACCACATACATGTCCACTGTCAAATTAACCATATAAATAATTCACTAAATTACACAATGATCTCCCAGATGCAAAATTTAGATGGAACTCAGCACATTTTATGAGTTATAATTTGTGCTAACTTATCTGCAATACATTTACTCTTATCAGCAGACATAGATCTTGCACATTTCATAACCTTCTGCAGACTGATTAAAATGGTTTATGAGAAGGCTCTTTTATAAGACTACAATAATTAGAATTAAAATTAGCTATTTTTGCTTACTGGATCTTCATAATTCAAAATTAAAGATTTATATTCCTGATTAATTGAACAGTGGAAATTATGCTGTCTAGTTTGCCAAAATATGAGGTTTTATTTCAGTAATAATGTTTGTACAAAAGATCTTAACTATTCTAAAACGAGGAGTGCACAGCTTACTAACATGTTTTCAACATTTACAGTATGAATGCCACAGACCTTTACATGGCTTTTTCATCTACTTTATCAGGAAGTTAGTAATCAGGATACTCTCCACAATATTATCAAAGCAATTAATAAGCTTGGAAATTCTATTACAGAATGAGTGATCCTTCTGCTCAGTTTTTGTTGACCGGTATTTTTATATGCAGTGTGGTGTAAGAGCATGTGGTGTCAAATCTGGGTCACTTCCTCTGTATCACTTATGCTCTTTACTTTTATATCTATAACACAAGGTAGGTTTTTAAACAATGTAAGCAAGGATTCTGTATATTTGTTGATAAATTTTATTTAAGACAGGGTCAACTACAGGTTTACCAATTGGATGTTTATAGACAAAGTCCTGAATTGTGTTTTTTGAAATGTCAATAAATTAAGTAATATGCTCCTTTTGACTTTTTACTTGTGCCATATTATGCACAATGGACTAAGCTGGTAGCTCATTACAAAGTTTGAGGAGCAATGAGAAATGGTCTGCAAAGCATCCATTTGCAGTACTAACTGCATAATCACATGCAGAAAAATAAACAATCATATCTATACAAGAATTATTTCACGTATCATACAGGATGTTTGTCAAGTTTGTTGCTTCATTTGCTATACAAACAAACCTCTAACCACACATCATGTGCCACTTCTTTATCTGTGTCTGTATCACTTGAGGAATTGTCTAGAACCATCATATTTGAAATGATTTTTGCCAATACTATCCCTAGTTTACTTCAGTTTCAACTAATTAATCTTTAATTGCAAGATGTCCGGTTCCACCTTTTGAACAGCAGATCTGCTGAGCAGGATACAATTTCTTTGAAAAGCTCATAGTTGGAACTAACATAAAATTAATGTTTTGACCAGTGCTAAATGTATAAATGAGGTTAAAGAAATAGAAATTACACCTATACATTATTATAAATGATTGTCTATGTATTTTTTTTTTTTTTAAATTATTTGCTGGTTGTTCTGAGATGTGTGGGTGTGAAGAGAGTAAGTACCATCTTACATATCTCAATTTAGAGTGTGGACAGGAGCAGAGCATAGTGACTGTCAATTTGGTTTTTATTTATTTATCTATCTACTTATTTATTGTTAACCCACATATACTTTATTTATTTATTTATTTATTTATCTTACAGCTCGAAACATGTATTTAACATGCATGGGCAATGTTATAATAATTACATTCAGATTATTGATACACAATATAAATAGATTACATGCTACTAAGTAAAATATCATTTAGGTATATTTAATATAGCACTCCTGAGGTCAAATCATGTCAGCACCATACTGTATGGGCACTTCAATACAAGCCATTTTTTTAACTCGTTTTTAAAAATTCTACCAGAAAGCTGTTTCAGGTTGTTTGGCAGAGAATTATAAAATATTGCTCCCTTAATGAATGGGGTATTTGTTGTTGGATTCAATCGTCTGCTCACCATATGAAAGTCTGATTTCTGTCTTGTATTGTAATCATGGATTTCCATATTCCTGTTTGTCATTTTTTTGTCTTTTTTCACTAATAATTTTGATTGAAACATATATACTGCATAGATAGTCATAATATTAAACTTAATAAACAGGTTTTTACATGAAGTTCTGGGTCTTACTTTTGCCATAGTTCTTATTACTCTTTTCTGCAATACAAATACCCTTTTTATATTGTATTGGCTACACCCACCCCACAATACAATTCCATAAGATAGATGGGGATACACCAACCCAAAATACTCTATTCTTATTGCTTCAATATCTAAATATTGAACTAATCTCCTTAGTAAATACAGACTAGACGTTATTTTACCACAGACATGATCTATTTGCTGATTCCATGAAAGTCTGTCATCTATATATATTCCCAGAAATTTACATTCTGAGCAGGTATTTTCCTGAATGTCCTCATTTAGAACAGTATTTTTATTTGAACTACTTGTCTTAAAATAAATTAAATTAGTTTTGTTAATATTGACCCTCAGGTTTTCTTTTTCAAAATGTGTTTGGGCTTTTTCAACAAAATTCTGTACCATTGAATTTAGGTCATCATTACTACGTGCCCAGCAAACCCCAGAGGTGTCATCAGCATACATAGTAATACGATGACTGGTGTCTAATACTTTTGGGAAATCATTCACGTAGCAAATAAACAAGAAGGGGCCCAAGATAGAGCCTTGTGGCACACCAAAATTTATGTTTCTTATCTTTGATCTGAAACAGCCAATTTTACATTTCAAGTTCTACATCATATGTATTAATTTACAACCTCATTGGTAGAAATTCAGGGTATAAGAGTCAAATTGATGTGGTGCATTTGGAACTGGTAACACTACATACACTCTATCTTATACAGATATCTTGTTTTTGCAAATTTTTCTGTACAGTTTAACAATTTGAGGAATATGCATTACTGAATTTTTTTTGTTTCCTTCAAATAACTTAATTTTTAGAGGAAATGATGAGTTTGAACAATATTTAGAGATGAGGAGATTTACTATGTACATTCAAATTCGTTAACACTTTTAACACACATATGTACATTCAAATTCCTTAAAGCTATATACACACTTATCAACCAACAATTTATGAAGGTGCTTCTCGAAAATATCATTAAGTAAGTCTCTCATTGATGGTGGTAGCTGATTATATACTTTCATTCTTCTGAGTTCAAAATTACTTTGGCACAACTTTTAAATACAAAAAGAAGTTGATCATATAATTTTTTATTAAGTGTTACACATTTCAAAATTTCATCGTCAGAATGAAGCTATTTAGTAAAGTGTACAAGGAAATTAATTATGGTAAATATGTACATAATAACATTAGTATGACCTTAACATTCTCTACACAAAAATTTCAATTAGTATCATACTTACGATCAAGCCTTTCACAGACCATGGGGAATATACTTCCCATTAAATGCATTTTTTTACAGTATTTAAGGGAATGTGTGATATCACTTCTGTATGCCTCTGACATTTATTGGCAGTGCACTGCACCATCTGTAGTTTCTGTTTGTTGTGAAATGTAGCCTTCAGTTCTGTGGGAAGTATATATCCCACCAAACAGTGGTGCTTCAATGCCTCTTGGCAAGTATGGTTTCCACCAAATTAGTTTCTAGAAGGGGCTTGGGAAGTATGCTTACCACAAAGTTAATCTGTCACTTGTCCTCGGGAAGCATACTTACCACCAACTTAGAGGTATCCCAAAGCTTTTGGGAATACATCTTACTACCTCTGTCTTTGTCTGACATCATGTGGTAGTACAATGCACCAGGTGTATGAAAATTGCTATAACAATCAGTCTCTTGTTTGTCATGGGACCAGCTGTTGTTGGACCACACTGCTTCACTTATACAATATACATTATTGTGACCTGTATCAGCTCATTCCTTTTTTGCTTGACAAAGTTTCTAGGATTGTTTCCACATTTTGGTAAGTAAACTTCAATATTGGTAACAAGCATTTTTTAAATAAAGTAAAAGAAGAAATAAAATGGAAACAGAAACCACTGTTCATTATTTTTTTTATGTGTTATGGGAACAAATAACAGCTACAAAAGATAAGTGGGAAAGCCATTTACCACCCTAGTTTTAATACCTCACAATGGTGCTGCAGTGATACATGTACCATCATAGTTTTTGGTCCTAAATCACAAAAAGAAAATTATCAAAAAATAAGTATAGTCTGTTGATCAAAATTCTAATAGGATATCAAAAAAGTTATCTACACAGAGTTGCTACCAAAAATGTGCTCGGAAAGGATTAAACCAAACTTTAGCAAAAAGCTCATGAAAGTGGGCACATAGACTGGAAATAGTACATATCTCATCTCATGTGGGCATATGTGACAGGCCATTGTCAATTGAAAGAGAACCAGTGCCAAACTGACTGTGGTGACTAATGTGGTGGTTTTTGTGTATCATCAACATCAACAAGTGCAGTGAATATGGATGATACGATACTCTATGGTATTCTGCGGTTTGAATTCACTCTATTTTTTTTTAGCAGTAGCCTTGATTTGTTTTTGTAAATGATACTGACAATATTATACACATGTATAATGCATTATTCAAACTACAACTTCTCCTGGATAATTATTCTGTTCAAATTGCACAAGAATTCCACCTGACATAGTATAATAATGTTGACAGTAAGCTGTGTTCATATCACTAAAATTACATATCGTACATCAGAACTTTAATAATTTTTGTCTTTGATGGATTTAATTTTTCTTAGCAAATTGATCATGAAAGGGAACCCCAGAATACCACCCGCACACAACACTGACATATGCCACCAAAAATATTTTTTTTCCATGATTCGTGCGTAGTTTAATTTTGGCCACATCATCAGCAATGAAATCTTGTTCAACTATAAATACCATCAGCACTGTTCTTAGAAAATGCAGTCTGATTCAATTAATTTTTTTCTTTTATAAATAGAGTTCAGTACCACTGGTGCACATTTATTTCTTACACATCGGAATACTGAAAGTTTGCAGTTTGAAGTAATTTAAATTTGCCGCTGTGATAAAAGTTAAGATGGCGACCAACAAAAGATAGAGGATTTCCATTTTAATTAAGGTTTTCCTTTTCCCAATAAATCATTTAAATCATTTAAATTGATGCCACCAATAAAAAAATTATTAAACTTTTTGCAAATTAGTTTAACACAAACCCATGCTATTTTCAACTAGAAGTACAGACGAAGTTGCTATATAATTGCAACTAACAATGGCTGTGCTTCTTGCAGCTATTGTAAAACAATTAATACAAAATTATAATTAAAACAGGAAGTGAATTTTCAATAATTAATCATAAATAGTTTTAACATATTTTGCTCTATTTGTTTTTTATCAGCAAATGAACATAAAAGTACAATAATTTTACATTAAATATTTTTCATTTAACAGACCTCAAATCGATTCGCTTCTTGCGATGTACATCAGAAGAAGATGACAAAAGGGTACAAAACAAAAGAAAAGAATGACATAGATTAACAAAGAATGTGAGACAAATATTTTCTCTGTTTTACATAATTATCATCTTTTTAAGAAATAATCACATAATTGACTGAATATTATCCACATGTTCATATTCCACTCGTAATAAAAAAAATATATATATCGTGGATGTTATATTGCCCCTTGGGCTGATAAAAAAAATAGTTTATTCACCATGTTTATTTCTCATCACCCTTTTTTTTATCAGTTCACATAATCCACAAAGATTCATTGTTTTTAATGTCCGAATATTTGACTTCAATGTAACTTGTCGCAGAAAATTGTATTTGAATTGAGCAGTAAAAAAAAAAACAACTCCATGACTGTATTGCCTCGGAAATTGCTTCGGATACTTCCCGGATTATCTTATTCCCTCCCCCCCCCCCATTCGGGTTAGCTAGAATCGGAAAACCGGGATCAAAACCATCCAAGCGGCTTCAAGACAATACATTCACCTACTATTTACAGTCAGGTTTGACATAGTTGAGATTGTACAAACTGGAATACGAATTTATGTTTCTGTGTATGTGCGAAATACATTGAAGTCTTATGGGTTTTTTTTTTGTTTTTTTTTTTAACGGTTTTAATATATTTCTTGTGTATGACAAAAATTTCTTCCATGTCAACCCGTCGGAACGCAGTCAGGTAGTGATTGCCGCCGGTCCGCCCCTGGCCGCATCGGCGTAGCGTCAACTGCCATCGGCTGAGTCGTGATTGCGATCTGCCGCCGGCCGGAACTACCCCTGCTGCAGCTCTGGATTCTCTTGTGCCTCGTCATTCAGTTCAAGACGGGTACATGAAATGTCAAAATTCATGTGTCAGTGACAAGATAAACACTCTTACCGTCCTGTGGAGAAAATTTGTTAGTGTCCATATCATTCGCATTCGCACAGAAGGAACTAATTTTGTCCTGTATCTTGACACTGTTCAATACAATGTAGTGATTCATTTAGGAATTCATCACAATATGCACATTTCAATCATGGCACTGTTAATCATACATGTGTCCGTAGCGTGCTGTGTGTACCCTAGGAGAATGTGATTACACTTTCTCTCTCACGACACGCTGCGAAGGCAACGTTGCATTTTTTTTTGTGCGGCGCGGCTGGCTCTACAGTCAGTCACATAATATTTTACCCGCAAAGACGCTCCGAATCGAATTATTAGAGGTCACGAGTTCCTTTTAACTGCTAATATTGGCAACAGAACTTAACGTCCATAGCGTTGCTGTTACCCGACACTACATGAGTGTTCTTAAGGCTTCTTGATCATTGTTCACATTTTTCGCCAAATAAATCAGTGTCCACTGGACTTTCGTGCAGTTCTTGTTAGTCACAGATCAAGTTTCTGATTCCTGTGAGTACATGTCCATAGTACTTACACACAGTCTATATGCGAATGACATCTTTCATGAAAAGAGGTCTGGTACATTTGCACATATTTTCGCATTACAATGACTGAATAACAAGATCAAAATTTTATCCAGTTACGTAAACATCATACAGTATAAAACTTTAGGAATCTGCTACATTGTTGTGATCATTAGATCATTCTAGAACAATCGAGATAACAGTACATTTCCATGTTTGTGGCAAATACACATATTTTATCATTTCTTGGGACAGAGATTCATGTTTGACTTCTTTTAACCAGAATGTCCCTGATAAGCCATTTTATATGACTTCATATTGAAATGTGTACATTAAATAGTACACAGTCAGATACTATTAGAGAGGCGGCTGAGAGGATCACACAGCTCACACATGACCAACACTCGTTGCATGTATGTGACTAAATGACTCAATGTCATTTAAAATATTTTTTGTATTTCATTGATATGTATGCTACATAAAAAAATAATAAAATTTATTACATCTAATACAATAATATTTAAGTGAACTTTTATGAAGCTACTGATTTCTTTTATTAAAATGTGTTTATCATGGAGATTCTTTACTCCTTGCACAAATAATTCAAGAATATTATATTGTGGCACTTGACGTGTAAATCTACAAACTAACAAACATACAATATCATTGCATTAATAAAACTAAACATCACATTTATTAATGTTCGGTACATTAGCACCTCTTATTAGTCCTTTCTAAATACAAACATTTTAATGCAAATATTTTTTCATGTCTTTATGGCAATATAGCCCCTTCCTCTTCCCTGTATTCACATCCTCTAGTATGTAGCACCCCTCATGTGGTATGTTAGCTATCTTATAAGGTCCTTCATACTTTTTGTTCATTCTTTTCATTATTCATGCCTTGGGATGTGTCCGCAATAATACCAATTCTCCAACACAGTATTGTTGGGTTTTAGTGAGTTTTTTATCAAACTTCGCCTTGCGGATCTCTGCTTTCCGATTTATATTCTGCAGAGCTGTAATAAGCTTCTGCTGGTAATCTAATTGTTCATCTTCAATCTTCGGAATCGGTTTAACCCACTGGCTTTCTTCATCCGCCTCTTCATTCATTAATTCACAAGGTGTGAATCCAGTTGTCATGTGTGGCAAATTATTATAGGCTTGCATGAAACTATTCAGTTTTTCCACCCACTTAGTATGCCTGTTGTGGACATATGTCTTATAAATCCGTTGAATTCCCTGAAAATTCTTTCAACCGGGTTACTACTCGGTGAAAAGCGTGAAATTAAAATATGCTTCACATTATGTTCGTTCATGAAGTTTCTCCATCTTTCACCAGTGAAGTAAGCAGCATTATCTGTTATGACAATGGATGGGCAACCGACAGATTTGAAGTAATCGCTTGCTAGTCTCTTTGCAATAGTGCTGGCAGTCGATGCTTTAATTGGGTACATTTTCACATATTTGGAAAATAAATCGTATACTGCAAGCACGTATTTTACTCCTCCTCTGTCAGTTGGTAGTGGTCCTGCGATATCGATGGCTGCCATCTGACGCGGATGTTTTGCTATAATAGGATACAGCTCAGTTTCCCTGCAAACATTGCTCGGTTTGGCCTTTTGACAAATTTGACAGGTTCTGATAAGTTCTTGCACCTTTCTTCTTAAATTAGGGTAATAACAATGTTGACTTATCTTCATGCAACATTTATTAATACCGAAGTGCCCCCATGCTCGATGCGTCAGCCAGATTAAATCATCGAGCAGGTCTGATGGAATGCATACTAGCCATCTACTATTAGGACTGTCAGATTTGAAAAATAAAATGTCATCATTCAGCTGGTAATATTTGTGGAAACACTATCAGCTTGCTGATTCAATGTGTCCCTGATATTTTTCCACATCGGATCCTTCTTTTGACATTGTTTCTGCTTTTTCCACAATGCTAAATATTTTTGCCTATTTGCTTTGTCCTTCATAAGTAGAATTTTGTACTCTGTTGAATTTTCAACTAGATTTGCAAATACTGGTAACCCTTGTGGTAATCTAGATAAAGTATCAGCAATAATATTATCTGGTCCATGAACATGTCTAATCTCAAAATCATACTCTTGCAAAGCAAGAATCCATCGAGCTAACTGCCTGTGTAATAATTTACTTGTCAACATGACACTCAGAGCTTGGTGATCACATAACACGTTAACATGTTTCCCATAAACATAATATCTAAATTTTTTAAGCGCAAACACCACAGCCAGTGCCTCAAGTTCAGTCACAGTGTAAGCACATTCGCAAAACCGATCATCTTGATCTCGAGTTTATTGTTGATGGTTTTTGTTTGAAAGAGACATGCTCCGATCCCATAGTTTGATGCATCAGTTGCGATAAAAAAGGCTTTTGACATATCTGGTTGGTGTAAAATTGGTGCGTTAATAAGTGCTCTTTTGATGCTGTGAAAATCTTCTTCACATTTCGAGGTCCAACACCATTGTGCGTTTTTCTTTAGTAAACCCAATAATGCTTTGCTATTAAGTTGTTGAGTTGTTAAAAACCTTCTGAAAAAGGATGCCAATCCAATAAAACTTTTAAGCTGTTTCTTTATGTGTGGGCGTGGAAAATTTTCTATTGCCTCCAGTTTGCTAGGTTCTGGTCTTATTCCTTGTGGTGATATTAGATGTCCAAGGAATTTGATTTCTTCTCTAGCGAATTTAGATTTTTTTAAATTTACTGTCACTCCTCTTGCTTGGAATTTGTCTAACACATCTCGTATTAATTCTAGGTGTTCTTCCCATGTTTCTGTTGCTAGCAGCAGATCGTCCACATACACTGTGACTCGATCTAATAACTGAGGTCCCAGCACGTCATTTAAGGCTGTTATAAAAACTCCAGCACTGATGTTTAATCCAAACGGAAGGACGTGAAATTGATAGGTCCACCCTCCAAATATGAAAGCTGTGTATTTCCTAGATTCTTCCGATAGCAAAATTTGCCAGAATGATGAACGCAAATCCAATGAGGTTAAATATTTCTTTCCAAAGAACTTCTGGATTTGTTCGTCCACATTCTCTGGTCTCGTCCGCACGGGCACTATAATTTTATTGATGGCTCGCGTATCGAGGACGAGGCGTATACTCTTGTCTGCTTTTGTAATTGCTAATAGAGGACTGCTATATGGTGAATCAGATGTTTCAATTACTTCCCAATCCAGCATTTTGCGTATTTCTTTCATGACTTCGTTCTTCTTAGTCCAGGGAACCGAGTAAGCTGCTCTACAATAGGTCTTGTGCGGGAATACATTCATTTTCTACTGATAATCTTTTATGATACCAGGTTGTTCAACGAATACTACATGATATTCAGACAATAATTTGGTCAATTGCTTAACATCTTCTGTTTACTGACGGAAAGGTGTACCTTTTGCATTAATGGAAGGTTTGCACCGAACTCCTGATTCAGCATCAAAGTTATCGGTTGCTGTTGGTGATTAAGATCACACGTCCCCCGGGCAAGATTAATTATACCTTCTTTTTCCCGAAGGAACTCAAGTCCAAGTACCACTGGTACGGATAAGTTATCTATCAATAGGAACGTGCATGTCAAGTGATCATTTCCTAAGGTAACTTCCACCTGTGTCTGGAATTTTATGGTTTGTGTCTTATTTCCCAGTGCTCCAATAACCTTGCAATTTGCGACGGGTAAGATCGGTAATTTTCCTAGTTGCGAAACCTTCTTGAAAAATTGCATATTCATTACAGATACATTTGCACCTGTACTGAGCAGAATTGTAGTTGGTATCCCATTTATACTCCCATTGACACTTGCTTGAATTATTTCCTTTTCTATCTTATCAGAAATGACAGGTTCTTGATATAGCTCATCTTCTAATTTATTTCCATCCTGATATCAAATCATGTTTATATTGTGCTTCTTCGACCTATTGCCTTCCTTGTTGCCCTTGGTCGCCTGGCGAAGGCCTACAGGGACCGCAATTAGTTTGTCGGCTTCTGTGAATTTTGTTTGGTATCAGAAGGTACCTCTGTTATTTTCACATTTTGTGAAGTTTCTGTTGTAGTTGGAGGTGGCCTGCTTGTATCCCACCATGGTGGATATTGGCTGTTTGACATCGGAATAGCTTGGACATAGTTTACCGGCTGGCCTGTATTAAAAGAACCTTGCGACGGTTGCCAATGGCTTGGTCCTGGTTGCCGCCAATACTCGTTATCTCCATGCATATTCTTTGGCTTATCTTTGTACAGACTGTTTGGTCTGTGGTCATTCTGTCTTTTTTGGTTATTAATGTCACTATGAAAATTTGAATTCTGATTGTGATGCTGCCTTGGGATACCGTTCGGCTGTTGGTATTCTTCGGCTTTCCTATAATCCTTGTTATTATTATCATTGTAACCACAGTCTTGGTTGTATTGGTTTCTATTAGTGTTATTGTTGTAATTGCTGTTTCCATAAGATTTATTTTTATTTTGTTTAGGACTAGCTTTGCCCCTACTTCCCTTGTTTAAGTTCCATGAATTCTTTCCATTCGGACTGTTTGTATTGCTGGTGACATCAGAAGTTTTTCTGGCATCCTGATGCACAAGATCCAAGCAATCAATTACAGACAGAAATTCTTTTAAGTCGGTGTCTGTAACATTGAACAGTTTCTCTCTAATGTGGATTGGTAGTCTGGCTTTTAGTACCCGTAACAAGTCTCTAGTGGTAACTGGCTCATGCCAGTATCTGGTCATGTTAACATATTTTTCAAAATATTTCCTTAATGAACCTGATTTCGGATTATAGACTTCGGCATTGTATACTATTTTACGAAGTCGCTCTTGAATAGACGCCGACCAAAATTTGATCTAAAAATGCCTTTTCAAAGTCATGAAAGGTTTTACAAGTTTCTGCGGCATTGAATGCCCATAATGACGCGTCACCAGAGATATGTGATATTACAAATTGTATCTTTCGTTCTTCTGACCATGATTTTGGGAGAACACTTTTGAAATTACAGATAAATACAACAGGGTGTATGTTTCTTTTGCTTTCTTCATTGAAGATCTGAAACTGCCGATGATTGATGAGACTCTCTTCATGCATCAGAGTTGTTAGTTGCATTCAACTGCTATCATTTGCAGGTGTTGCATTTACCTTTTTACAAGAATGCTCTGCTTCGTTATCATGATTGTTTCTTGTTGTCACGCTTTGCTGCGGCAAAATCATTTGATTACCAAAGTCTGGTTTTCTTTGCGGCACAACAAGATTTGGTGTAGAATGTTCTGTGTACATTTGCCTGTCAGCATCAATGTTGTCATTGCTGCATACTGACAGATTTTGTGGGTTACGGTTTTCAGGATACATCACTCTGGCTATCTCGGTTTTGACTTGCCTATGAATTTCAGAAGGAATATCTTCCTGCAATGTTTCAACAGCTGTGGCTAGAGCATTGAATCTATTTTCAAGTTTATTGACATCAGTTTGAAGGCTGCTAACCTGAACTGGAATTTTCACTAATAGTTCGATCATGGATTTCACTGCATCGATCTCTTGTTTCACATGATTAGTAATTGCACTATCCCATTCGTTTAAAGTTTGATTGATCTGGTGGACAATTTCCTCATCCCTTTTAAGAAATATGTTGTTGGTATTTTTCAGCTAATTTCCTTTCCCTTTCTTGGTCTTTAATTTCCTGTTCCTGTCTCTCTCTAGCCCTTTCTTCCCTCTGCTGGATAGTAAATTTTTCGAATAATGCTGTTAACATATCCTGTAACAGCATAGCTTGTGCATTGTGCAGTTGTGCCCCTGGGTGTCTCTATTTTCTAACTGATTGACTGGTGGAGTGCCAGGTTGCTTCGGCAGCTCTTCAGTCTCACTACCTGTCGGAACATCATCTACAAAATTGTCATCGGTAATTAAATTCTCTAATGACTGAGTAGGAGTGTGAACAGATTGTTCTACAGGAGGATCTGATATCATTTCTGCCTCCGTATCCTCACTAGGTTTAACCAGTTTCCTGGGTCTAACCATTTTATACACAATATAACACAACAAGTCTATATATATCACTGACACATATACATCAACACAAAATAATCTTAAAATAATCTTATAACTAATACATATATATATATATATATATATATATATATATATATATATATATATATATATATATATATATAAAAAAAACAAAGATGATGTGACTTACCAAACAAAAGCGCTGGCACGTCGATAGACACACAAACAAGCACAAACATACACACAAAATTCAAGCATTCGCAACAAACTGTTGCCTCATCAGGAAAGAGGGAAGGTGAGGGAAAGATGAAAGGATGTGGGTTTTAAGGGAGAGGGTAAGGAGTCATTCCAATCCTGGGAGCGGAAAGACTTACCTTAGGGGGAAAAAAGGACGGATATACACTCGCACACACACACATATCTATCCACACATATACAGACACAGGCAGACATATTTCATATGTGTGTATGTTTATGTTTGTTTGTGTGTCTATCAACGTGCCAGCGCTTTTGTTTGGTAAGTCACATCATCTTTGTTTTTAGATATATTTTTCCCACGTGGAATGTTTCCCTCTATATATATATATATATATATATATATATATATATATATATATATCCCATGTGGAATGTTTCCCTCAGATGATGTGACTTACCAAACAAAAATGCTGGCAGGTCGATAGACACACAAACATACACACAAAATTCCAGCTTTCGCAACCGACGGTTGCTTCATCAGGAAAGAGGGAAGGAGAGGGAAAAACGAAAGGATGTGGGTTTTAAGGGAGAGGGCAAGGAGTCATTCCAATCCCGGGAGCGGAAAGACTTACCTTAGGGGGAAAAAAGGACAGGTAAACACTCGCACACACACACACACACATATCCATCCGCACATACACAGACACAAGCAGACATTTATAAAGCAAAGAGTTTGGGCAGAGATGTCAGTCGAGGCGGAAGTACATATAAAAACACTGAAAACTCTTTAGATCTGTGTAGAGTAGCAACTTTCTCGCAGCTGGTTTATTGTACCTGTACTACTTATGGCTGCTGGTGTTTAATCTAAGTTGATTGTAATGAATGTTGCTTATGTGCAACTGCAGTATTAACAAAGCAAAGATGGATCCCTGTTTATACCCTTGTACTCATGTGAAGTGGTCTGCAGTGTTTTATTTAATTCGTCTGACCCACCAGCTCCAGTATTAGTAGTAACAGCAACTCGGTGGACAGGTGTCAATGATTGTGAAAAACAATACATACAAATAATTAATAAGTTGTTGTGGCAATTTATACCTGTAATAAATTACAATTTTTTTTTATTATTTCATTAAAATGAACGAATGTGCATTGGTGGTCCCTGTTCGGGCGCCAGTGTGGCAGTTTTTGTGTATCATCAACATTGACAAGGGCAGTGAATATGGATGATACAATACTCTATGGTATTCTGCAGTTTGAATTCACTCTATTTTTTTAGCAGTTGCCTTGATTTGTTTTTGTAAATGATACTGACAATATTATACACATGTATAATGCATTATTCAAACTACAACTTCTCCTGGATAATTATTCTGTTCAAATTGCACAAGAATTCCACCTGACGTAGTATAATAATGTTGACAGTAAGCTGTGTTCATATCACTAAAATTACATATCGTACATCAGAACTTTAATAATTTTTGTCTTTGATGGATTTAATTTTTCTTAGCAAATTGATCATGAAAGGGAACCACAGAATACCACCCGCATGCAACACTGACATATGCCACCAAAAATATTTTTTTCCATGATTCGTGCGTAGTTTAATTTTGGCCACATACATCAGCAATGAAATCTTGTTCAACAAAAAATACCATCAGCACTGTTCTTAGAAAATGCAGTCTGATTCAATTAATTTTTTTCTTTTATAAATAGAGTTCAGTACCACTGGTGCACATTTATTTCTTACACATCGGAATATTGAAAGTTTGCAGTTTCAAGTAATTTAAATTTGCCACTGTGATAAATAAGATGGCAGCCAACAAAAGAGAGAGGATTTCCTTTTTAATTAAGATTTTCCTTTTCCCAATAAATCATTTAAATCATTTAAATTGATGCCACCAATAAAATAATTATTAAACTTTTTGCAAATTAGTTTAACACAAGCCCATGCTATTTTCAACTAGAGGTACAGACAAAGTTGCTAAATAATTGCGACTAACAATGGCTACGCTTCTTGCAGCTATTGTAAAACAATTAATACAAAATTATAATTAAAACAGGAAGTGAATTTTCAATAATTAATCATAAATAGTTTTAACATATTTTGCTCTATTTGTTTTTTATCAGCAAATGAACATAAAAGTACAATAATTTTACATTAAATATTTTTCATTTAACAGACCTCAAATCGAGTCGCGTGTTGCGATGTACTTCAGAAGAAGACGACAAAAGGGTACAAAACAAAAGAAAAGAATGACATAGATTAACAAAGAATATGAGACAAATATTGTCTCTGTTTTATATAATTATCATCTTTTTAAGAAATAATTACATATTTGAATGAATATTATCCACATGTTCATATTCCACTCGTCCTTTTTTCCCCCTACGGTAAGTCTTTCCGCTCCCGGGATTGGAATGACTCCTTACCCTCTCCCTTAAAACCCATATCCTTTTGTCTTTCCTTCTCCTTCCCTCTTTCCTGACGAGGCAACCATTGGTTGCGAAAGCTAGAATTTTGTGTGTATGTTTGTGTTTGTTTGTGTGTCTATCGACCTGCCAGCGCTTTTGTTTGGTAAGTTTCATCATCTTTCTTTATATATATATATATATATATATATATATATATATATATATATATATATATATATATATATATATATATATATATATAAAACAAAGATGATGTGACTTACCAAATGAAAGTGCTGGCAGGTCGACAGACACACAAACATACACACAAAATTCAAGCTTTCGCAACAAACTGTTGCCTTATCGGGAAAGAGGGAAGGAGAGGAAAAGACGAAAGGATGTGGGTTTTAAGGGAGAGGGTAAGGAGTCATTCCAATCCCGGGAGCGGAAAGACTTACCATAGGGGGAAAAAAGGACGGATATACACACACACACACACACACACACACACACACACACACACACATCCATCCACACATATACCAAATATGTGTGTATATGTGTATATCCATCCACACATATACCAAATATGTGTGTATATGTGTGTATATGTGTATATGTGTGGATGGATATGTGTGTGTGTGTGAGTGTATACCCGTCCTTTTTTCCCCCTAAGGTAAGTCTTTCTGCTCCCAGGATTGGAATGACTCCTTACCCTCTCCCTTAAAACCCACATCCTTTCGTCTTTCCCTCTCCTTCCCTCTTTCCTGATAAGGCAACAGTTTGTTGCGAAAGCTTGAATTTTGTGTGTATGTTTGTGTTTGTTTGTGTGTCTGTCGACCTGCCAGCACTTTCATTTGGTAAGTCACATCATCTTTGTTTTTAGATATATTTTTCCTACGTGGAATGTTTCCCTCTATTATAATCATATATATATATATATATATATATATATATATATATATATATATATATATATATATATATATACACACACTCCTGGAAATTGAAATAAGAACACCGTGAATTCATTGTCCCAGGAAGGGGAAACTTTATTGACACATTCCTGGGGTCAGATACATCACGTGATCACACTGACAGAACCACAGGCACATAGACACAGGCAACAGAGCATGCACAATGTCGGCACTAGTACAGTGTATATCCACCTTTCGCAGCAATGCAGGCTGCTATTCTCCCATGGAGACGATCGTAGAGATGCTGGATGTAGTCCTGTGGAACGGCTTGCCATGCCATTTCCACCTGGCGCCTCAGTTGGACCAGCGTTCGTGCTGGACGTGCAGACCGCGTGAGACGACGCTTCATCCAGTCCCAAACATGCTCAATGGGGGACAGATCCGGAGATCTTGCTGGCCAGGGTAGTTGACTTACACCTTCTAGAGCACGTTGGGTGGCACGGGATACATGCGGACGTGCATTGTCCTGTTGGAACAGCAAGTTCCCTTGCCGGTCTAGGAATGGTAGAACGATGGGTTCGATGACGGTTTGGATGTACCGTGCACTATTCAGTGTCCCCTCGACGATCACCAGTGGTGTACGGCCAGTGTAGGAGATCGCTCCCCACACCATGATGCCGGGTGTTGGCCCTGTGTGCCTCGGTCGTATGCAGTCCTGATTGTGGCGCTCACCTGCACGGCGTCAAACAAGCATACGACCATCATTGGCACCAAGGCAGAAGCGACTCTCATCGCTGAAGACGACACGTCTCCATTCGTCCTTCCATTCACGCCTGTCGCGACACCACTGGAGACGGGCTGCACGATGTTGGGGAGTGAGCGGAAGACGGCCCAACGGTGTGCGGGACCGTAGCCCAGCTTCATGGAGACGGTTGCGAATGGTCCTCGCCGATACCCCAGGAGCAACAGTGTCCCTAATTTGCTGGGAAGTGGCGGTGCGGTCCCCTACGGCACTGCGTAGGATCCTACGGTCTTGGCGTGCATCCGTGCGTCGCTGCGGTCCGGTCCCAGGTCGACGGGCACGTGCACCTTCCGCCGACCACTGGCGACAACATCGATGTACTGTGCAGACCTCACGGCCCATGTGTTGAGCAATTCGGCGGTACGTCCACCCGGCCTCCCGCATGCCCACTATACGCCCTCACTCAAAGTCCGTCAACTGCACATACGGTTCACGTCCACGCTGTCGCGGCATGCTACCAGTGTTAAAGACTGCGATGGAGCTCCGTATGCCACGGCAAACTGGCTGACACTGACGGCGGCGGTGCACAAATGCTGCGCAGCTAGCGCCATTCGACGGCCAACACCGCGGTTCCTGGTGTGTCCGCTGTGCCGTGCGTGTGATCATTGCTTGTACAGCCCTCTCGCAGTGTCCGGAGCAAGTATGGTGGGTCTGACACACCGGTGTCAATGTGTTCTTTTTTCCATTTCCAGGAGTGTGTGTATGTATATATATATGGATGTTATAGTAAGCTCAGAAGTAAATGCAGGCTGATAGGTAGCACTAGCATTAGTAATAGAAATGAAGTCAAAGAGTAATTTTACAAGCAATGATTGTACATTGTGATGTAGTGCATGTTAGAACATGATGAGCAAGCTAACAAAGATACATTTATCTTACTTTTATGGAGGAGAAACTAATATGTTGACAGCATGAAATGTGTGTCATTAGCTACCATTGTGAATAGCATTACAGAGATAGTCATTAGTTAATAATCAACACAGAAGACATATTTGCAACCATTAACTGGTGTGGTGCAATATAAACATGAAACCAACATATATTAGAAATGAAGTGCTAATTGTGAATGAATCAGTTTACAACCATCACTAAATAATAAATATAGTCATATTACATTAGTCAAACATATAATAGATGACATACAACAGAATCATTTAGGTGAGCCTATATTAGTGAAAACAACTTGAAATAAAAAGGGAAATATTATTACTATAAAAGGAATTTTTTATTTTAAAAAAAAAACCTAATGGTAGAGTGACAGCAAAACTGGATGAAATTCAGTAAGAACAATGACATTATTCTTTCACAATAATTATTAACTAGAATCTACAGAAGATTCATTTCAAGATATGGATGACATTGCAGAATTTGATATAAAATAACAGTATTACTAATGTGAGTTATGTACACCATGCCTATAGACCACCAACAATATAAAAAAACCTGTAAAAGTGAAAGACATTGTGTAGCACCACATGAAACTTGTAGAGTCATACCTGCATTACCTCAGCCACTCAGTAAAGTAAACAACAACTGAAACATGCTGCATATCATACAAAATGTAACAATTCACAATAAATTCTTATTTTCCTGGAATTGTGACATTCCTATGTCTTTTTTGTCTTTTTCAGAGCAAATTCATAGCTTGTGGGGTGCCTTTACTTCCGTGAACTTCCTACTAGCAGATCCTAAATGCATAATCTGCTTCAGTTACAGGTTGAACAGAAGGAGGACTTACAGTCATACTGATGTAAGTCACTCCTCATCCATTTGGATAAACTGGAACTTTTAGTGCATTTGCTAAAATAATACTTGGCTTTGTATTTAGTTAGTAAGTAAAATGTTATGTAGGAAGAAACTCACAGATAATTTTAAGAAATGCTTTAATCACTCAAGTTTCTCTAAAGAATAAGTCAGTGATTTATGTGACTTTGAATCAATCAATAATCAATTTTTCATAACATAATATAATTGGACAGGAAAAAAATCTACTCTCCAGGCAGCAGCAGGAGTGAACTTGTACATACATTAAGGAAAAGAGCAGGCTTTCAGGGCCAGTGACTCCTTCTTGTGGCAGAACATTTGAAGGGGAAGGAAGAGGGATGAAGGACAACAACTTGTGAGGTTTAAGAAATGGGGAAATTATGGAAAATCCACCCACAACCCAGGGTCAGGGGGAACTTACCAGCCGGCATGAGAAGGAAAGACTGATTGTTGGTAACTGCATCAGATGAGAACTGAAAACCTGACAGCTTAGTAATGGAAAATTGGGTAATAAGTGAGACAAGAGACACTGAACAGACATCAGTCAAGAGATGATCAGAGCAGAAAGCTAAGTATTTATTTGAGCTAGAGAGAAAAATAGACAGGTCATAAAATAAAAGATAGAAAACTAAAAGGCAGTCAAGAAAGGTTAGTTATTGAGAAGAAATGCTGAGTCTGAAGAAACTAATGTAAATTAAGGCTAGGTGGCTGGCGAGAACCAGGGACATGTAACACCAACTCCCACTTGTGGAATTCTGAGAAACTGGCATCAGGAAAAAGAATCCAGATGTCATGTATGATGAAATATTCACTAAGATCATGACTGTTATATTGTAGTCCACACACTATACAACAATATACACTGAGGAGCCAAAGAAACTGGTACTCACAATTAATATCATGTAGGACCCCTGCGAGCATGCAGGAGTGCTGCAACATGACGTGGCCTGGACTCAACTAATGTCTGAGGTAGTGCTGGAGGGAACTGATACCATGAATCCTGTAGGGCTGTCCATAAATCTGTAAGAGTACAAGGGGGTGGAGACTTCTGACCAGCACATTGCAAGGCGTCCCAGATATGTTCAATAATGTTCATGAATGGAGAGTCTGATGGCCAGAGGAAGTGTTTAAACTTAGAAGAGTGTTCCTGGAGCCACTGTGTAGCAATTCTGGACATGTGACATGTCCAGCTGGAATTGCCTCAGTCTGTTGGAATGCACAATGGACATGAATGGATGCAGGTGATCAGACAGGATGCTTACATATGTGTGACCTGTCAGATTTGCATCTGGATGTATCAGATGTCCCATATCACTCCAGCTGCACGCACCCCACACCATTACAGGGCCTCTACCAACTTCAACAGTCCCCTGCTGACATGCAGGATCCATGGATTCATGAGGTTGTCTCCATACCCGTACATGTCCATCTGCTTGATACAATTTGAAACGAGACTTGTCTGGTCAGGCAACATGTTTCTATTCATCAGCAGTCCAATGTCGGTATTGATGGGCCCAGACATAGCCTAAAGATTTGTGTCATGCACTCATCAAGGGTACACAAGTGGACCTTCAGCTCCAAAAGTCCATATTGATAATGTTTCATTGAATGGTTCACATACTCACACTTATTGATGGCCCAGCATTAAAATCTGCCATAATTTGCTGAAGGGTCGCACTTCTGTCATGTCGAATGAGTCTCTTCTGCTGTCATTGATTCCATTCTTGCAGGATCTTTTTCTAGCCACAGCAATGTTGGAGATTTGATGTTTTTCTGGATTCTTGATATTCACAGCACACCTGTTATGTGGTCTTATGGGAAAATCCCCACTTCATCACTACCTCAGGGATGCTGTGTCCTATCGCTCATGTGCTGACTATAACAACACGTTCAAACTTACTTAAATCTTGATAACCTGTGATATTAGCAGCAGTAACTGATCTAACAACTGTGCAAGACCCTTGCTGTCTAGTGTAAGCATTGCCAATTGCAGCACCATATTCTGCCAGTTTACATATCTCCATATTTGAATACGCGTGCCTGTACCAGTTTTTTTGGCACTTCAGTGTATTACATGTTGCCAGTACACACCCTCTGTCTATGGCCATTCATCCTAACTGATAACTTGGTGGTACTCATACCATTGTAGAAGACTGAATATTGTTTCCATAAAGCTGATAGATGACATGTGTCATTTTACAGGTGGCTCTTCCTTTGATAGTATGCATTTTGCCAGTCACAGGGCTGGTATAGATGGTGGTAGAAGCATGCATAGGGCAAGTCTTTCAATGATAATGGTCACAAGGATAGAAAACGTAGGCTAGAGAAATGGGTGCAGAAGGAGCATAGGGTCTCATGAGGATATTGTGAAGATTCATGGGGGAGTGGGGGGAGGGATGGAGGAGTGGGGAGGGGGGGGGGGGGGGAGTGATGAAAAGCTATTCTGGGTGTGGTTGTCAAAATGTCAGACAGAATATATCTCATTTCAGGGCACAATTTTAGGAAACCATAGCCTTGCTGAAGTATCTGATTAATAAAAGGGAAACTGCCCATCCTGGCCCCCTCAGATTTAGTGGTAAAATGGCCCAGTGGATAGCTCATCAAAAACTGAACACAGGTCAGGCACAAAAACAGGAAGAAGGCATTCTGAATGCTGAACTGTGAAAAAAGAGGCAAAACAGAAACAGTGAAAGGCCCAAGCTCAAGATTTGCAACAATGAACAAACTGCAAGAACCACAATGTCATGGTTATATGGTCATGCTGTTGGTCTGCAAAGTAGGGTATCTATGTTCAAATCTCTTTTGTGTCCCTCTTTTTCTTTTTCTTTTTTTTTTCACAAAACTATGAACTTTTTATCCAGTCACTGCCATGTCTGTTCTCTTTCTGTAGTCTCAGTGATTTGTCATCCTATACATTTGTTATAGAATATGAGTCATGTGATAAGAATATATTACCATTGCAAGTAAATGTGATGAATAGTGACATCAGGCAAGATGCTGCATAGACCTCTCACAAAAATGAAAACAATGAATAAATGGGTGTGAACTATGTCACAAAAAATGAATTCAAAAGTCAAAACTTCCAAAACAGAATGCAAGAGTCATAACATGTGGTACCTGTGTACAACAAATAGGAGGTACAGATGTCTGGAGGTCTTTTCCTTACACCTTGCTGTTGCAAACAGATGTTACATCACGACACAGACACAGATTTGAATACAGTGAACAGAATTGTCAATGATCAGGTAGACAGTTCAATTTGTGGGAAAAAATGGGGCATAAGGGAGATCTGAACATGGATCTTCCTCTTTGCAGTCTGACACTGTGACCACATAACCACCACAGCACTGCTATTCAAATTTTCTCTATGTTGTACATGTTGAACTTGGACTGTTCACTGTTTTGATTTTGCTTCTTTTTCTCACAGTTCAGTACACCTTCTTCCTGTTTTCATGTTTGATCTCTGTTCAGTTTTTGACAGACTATCTACTGGGCCATCTCACCACTAAATCTGAGGGGGGTGGGATGGGGAGTTTCCCTTGTGAGTGACAAGAGGTGCAGTTCTATGTTATTTCTTGGAGGGATCAGCAGTACATATCAGGATTGGATGTGATGACACAGGACATATGATTTTGGACAAGACCTGTGTGCCAATTATGTCCAGTGAATTCTGGGGTGAGAATGATGGTGTACTGCTGTAAAGAGTCTGCATCTGAACAAATATGTTTACCTTGAATGACAAGGCTGTATAGTAGGGAACATTTGGCGTGGGAAGAATGGCAACTGTCTTGTTTGATAGAAGGTTTAATGTGAACAAAAGTGTGTAGTTGACACTCAGTGAGGATGAAGTCAACATCTAGAAAACTGGCATGGGATTCAGAATAGGACCAAGTGAAATTTAACTGGGGGAATATATTCAGAGATTCCAAAAATTTTAACAGGCCAGCTACATCATGAGTTCATATGGCAAATATGTCATCAGTGTATCCAAACCAAACCAGAGACTGACAGTTTATGTATTCCAGGAAAGCTCCCTCCAAGTGAACCATCTGAAGGTTGGCTTAGGAAGGAGCCATCCTGGTTTCCATGACTATTTTCCTGATCTGCTTCCATGTCAAATGTTCGCTCCCATACAACCCTGGAGTTCAAGGCGAACATATTTGTTCAGATACACCCCACCAGTCTAGCCAAAAAACAGATTTCCTGGGCCATCATGTCCAATCCTGGTATTACTGATCCCTCCAGAAATCAACATAGTTCTATCCTGGCCTTGAAATTATCAATCAGCTACTTCAACAAGGCTATGATTTCCTAAAATCACGCCCTGAAGTGAAGTCCACTCTATCAGACAATTTGTCTTCCACACGTAGATCAGCTTTTTGTCACCCCCCTCTCCCCATCACCCCCTCCCCACAATGTCCACAATATGTTGGTCAGAACCTATTTTCCTTCTGCACCCATTTCCCTATCCTGTGGTTCCTATTCCTGTGATTGTCCTTGTTGTAAGACTTGCTCTATGCACCCTCCTGCCACCACCTATACTAACCCCGCAACTGGCAAAACATACACTACCAAAGGGAGAGCATCTGTCAAATGATATATATTATATACCATCTGTTATGGGAACACTGTTTGGTTTTCTATGTTGGTATGATTACCACCAAGTTATCAGTTAGGATAAATGGGCATAAACAGACAGTGTACACTGCCATCACATAATATATTGTTGCAGAGCATGCGCAACAATACAACAGTCAATATCTTACCATGCATACCATCTGGATTCTTCCCCTTGGCATCAGTTTCTCAGAACTGTACAGGTTGGAATTAATGTTACAACATGTCTTTGGGTATGGCCACCCAATTGACCATAATTTATGACAATTTCTTCAGACTCGGCACTTCTTCTCAATAAATAATCTTTCTTCTCTTCCTTTTAGTTTCCTATAGCTTTTATTTTTTGGCCCGTCTATTTTTCCCTGCCCCTCCATCTACCACAAATAAGTACTTAGCTTTCTGCTCTTATTATCTCTTGCACAATGTTTGGTCAGTAATGTCTGTCTTGCTTATTACCCTATCTTCCACCTTTAAGCTGTCAGGTTTTCAAGACATGTCTGGTGCAGTCCCTGACAATCAGTCTCTCTTTATCTTTCTGTTGGGTAAGTCTCCTATGACCTGGGATTTTGCATGAATTTTCCATAATTTTCCCTATTTCTTAAACCTCACCAGTCCTTTTCCTCAATGTCTCTTCCTTCTTCTTCAATCCTTCTGTCAGAAGAAGGAGCCACTGACTCCAAAAGCTTCCACAAGCTCACTCCTGCCACCACTTGGTGTTCAATTATATTTTCAGCAACCATGACTTTAAATTTTATTCCAGTAGGGGTAAAAACCTCATACAACTATATTTGGAATGATTTTAGGACTTTGGTTACAACAAAACAGAAACAATATAAGAAGAATAAAAATACAGTGTACGCAAGCACCTACTCAAAAGTACAAAAGTTTTAAACAAACTGTAGAAATTTTGTACTGTCAGATTATCAGTTACTGCTGGCACCAATACACATCTGTAATGGCTTTATAGGGAGCAAGGAACTGATGAAAGTACTTCTGCCTGAATGATCCACAATGTCTCTCTTCACAACTGGTGTCACTAGTATTATCTGTTACACTTTTTCAAATTTTCATACAGAAAAGAATGTGTAAATCATCTAACACTACCATCACGTCCTATCCATCATTCTGGCTACCATTAATTCTATATTTGCCTTTGAACTGAAGCAAAATGTACAGAAGAACCATTTTTTAAAATCGTATTTTAATGTACATTTAAGGATGAATCCTCAAGAACTGCTGGCAAAGTATCTTTGAAGAAATTGATGTATCTGAGGCCCATTAGTGTCTTTTCAATAAAATGTTGCCCTATGATGAAGTCACTGATGGTTCTACACTTTATAGTTTACACTTTATTGTCACTGAAATGTAATTTGTAATGTGTAGCAAAGATTCTATACAGACCAGTAATGCATCTTTCATAAGTTTATAAGTCCACACTTTGCGATTGCAGATTCATCAGTAAACAACATCTTGTTCAATAAAGGTCTGTCTACTCTTTTAACCTCAACATAAATCTATAAAATAAGTTCCATTACTGCAAAAAACCTTCATGCAACTGCTGATCACTGTTTAAACTTACTTTGGTGAAGCATTTGGAGGTCAGTTATTAGGCTGATTCCAGTTTTTTATATCTTATGAACAGGCTTGACAGCCTTCACAACACCTGCTACAACACTTTCCTACATCATTTTGCACACAGCGTGGCAGGAAGATGGAAGAGAAGATAATGCTTGCTGTGTCCATGGCATCTGATAAGCCGCACATGCCTCCTCTTCCCCCCCCCCTCCCCCCTCCTCCCCCTCCCAAGTCATGTCAAATGGCCGGCACTTCAAAGAACCTGCTGTTGGCTAGATGCAGGTTTGGTGAACACGGGACTACTGAACTGATGACTTGTGAGGATTGTTAGTCATATATAACTGTAAACTTTGTACAAGCTCTGGTGGAATGTTCTGCGTCACAGGGAAAGATGATCTTGGCTTAAATGTCCAGATCATGAGTATGGCACAAAGCTCTAGAAAAACTCTTATCCTCAAGGTGTGCTATATGCTGATGGGATGAGTGAATGTTCAAGTGAAGAAGTCATTATCAGACAGTCTCTGGCATCTGTGCAGCACCTCCATTGTACAAGATGTGCTGAGGTAAGTAGGATTCTGCCTCAGTGGACACTTAATTCCATAGCTCTAATTTGGAATGCTATGGCATTTAACTGAACACAGGAAACCACTCTTAAGAGGGTGGATTTGTTGGCTGAGAGCAGTGACATGAAACAATCCAAAAACTCTTGGGAAAATGGCTCTCCAGTAATGTACACTCCTAAGAAACTGACAAACTGCATAAACTGCAAAGGAACTCATACTGTCTAAAGACAAAAATATCCAAATCTATGTCACAAAGGAAATTCCATATTCTGAAGCAAAAATGCCTGTTAGGTTATAAAGCTGCCAGTATTTGCAACATCGTGTGACTCAAAAATTAGAAAAGACATGGAACTCCCTCCAACAAAACAACACCGGTAGATATTGGAAAAATACCTGTCCTTGCAAATGCTCCTGCAGACACACACTTACGGTTAACGTAGTCAGAGTTATCAAAAAATCTACAAATACATAATACAGCAGTAATCCAAGGAGCGCCATGTCCTCCACACAGGATGATCCAAAATAAACAAGCCACAGTGTATCAAATGAGGAAGAAGTCACAAGACTATAAAAACTGATCTGAAACCACCAGAATATACTGACTTGATTCTGATTGACACCTTGGATGGCACTCTGTCAGCAGAGTCTATGGAATTCTAGATATCCCTGAGGGAACTAAGGGAACCAATAAATTCTTTGTCCAAAACCCCTAACAGCTGTAGGCTCTCCAACTTGGCAAAGACCAAAAGACAGAGAAAATCCTCACTGAAAAAATGGCTCCCACTCTGCAGTGCAGCATTAATAGGTTGAGGACTCATGTCAAGGAATTAAGACTTTAAAAACATGGACGACCGCTTTGTCTTTGCCTACAAGAGACATGTTTTGGAGAGACTGACACCCCCATTCTAAGTGGTTAGAACTTCAACAAACAGGATGACCTCAATGGGAAGAAGGCTAAAGGTATATGAAGTTAATAAGATTTGTGCCTCATATGACATGCCATCTGTGGTAAGAACAGTGATAAAATAAATGCTAGTAACAAATTTCATTTACAGAAGCAGTGTTTCAGATATATAAATTACAGTCAAAGTATATGTACACTCCTGGAAATTGAAATAAGAACACCGTGAATTCATTGTCCCAGGAAGGGAAACTTTATTGACACATTCCTGGGGTCAGATACATCACATGATCACACTGACAGAACCACAGGCACATAGACATAGGCAACAGAGCATGCACAATGTCGGCACTAGTACAGTGTATATCCACCTTTCGCAGCAATGCAGGCTGCTATTCTCCCACGGAGACGATCGTAGAGATGCTGGATGTAGTCCTGTGGAACGGCTTGCCATGCCATTTCCACCTGGCGCCTCAGTTGGACCAGCGTTCGTGCTGGACGTGCAGACCGCGTGAGACGACGCTTCATCCAGTCCCAAACATGTTCAATGGGGGACAGATTCGGAGATCTTGCTGGCCAGGGTAGTTGACTTACACCTTCTAGAGCACGTTGGGTGGCACGGGACACATGCGGACGTGCATTGTCCTGTAGGAACAGCAAGTTCCCTTGCCGGTCTAGGAATGGTAGAACGATGGCTTCGATGACGGTTTGGATGTACCGTGCACTATTCAGTGTCCCCTCGACGATCACCAGTGGTGTACGGCCAGTGTAGGAGATCACTCCTCACACCATGATGCCGGGTGTTGGCCCTGTGTGCCTCGGTCGTATGCAGTCCTGATTGTGGCGCTCACCTGCACAGCGCCAAACACGCATACGACCATCATTGGCACCAAGGCAGAAGCGACTCTCATCGCTGAAGACGACACGTCTCCATTCGTCCCTCCATTCACGCCTGTCGCGACACCACTGGAGGCGGGCTGCACGATGTTGGGGCGTGAGCGGAAGACGGCTTAACGGTGTGCGGGACCGTAGCCCAGCTTCATGGAGACGGTTGCGAATGGTCCTCGCCGATACCCCAGGAGCAACAGTGTCCCTAATTTGCTGGGAAGTGGCGGTGCGGTCCCCTACGGCACTGCGTAGGATCCTACGGTCTTGGTGTGCATCCGTGCGTCACTGCGGTCCGGTCCCAGGTCGACGGGCACGTGCACCTTCCGCCGACCACTGGCGACAACATCGATGTACTGTGGAGACCTCACGGCCCACGTGTTGAGCAATTTGGCGGTACGTCCACCCGGCCTCCTGCATGCCCACTATACGCCCTCGCTCAAAGTCCGTCAACTGCACATACGGTTCACGTCCACGCTGTCGCGGCATGCTACCAGTGTTAAAGACTGCGATGGAGCTCTATATGCCACGGCAAACTGGCTGACACTGACGGCGGCGGTGCACAAATGCTGCGCAGCTAGCGCCATTCGACGGCCAACACCGCGGTTCCTGGTGTGTCCGCTGTGCCGTGCGTGTGATCATTGCTTGTACAGCCCTCTCGCAGTGTTCGGAGCAAGTATGGTGGGTCTGACACACCGGTGTCAATGTGTTCTTTTTTCCATTTCCAGGAGTGTATTTTCACAACCACACACATTGCCATGGACAATACTCATTACTTTCACAAAATCAGTTCATTAATGTAAATAGCAAGTCTTTGTTTATGTGAGAGGCAACTGACAATGTGTTTTACAACACTGTTCTAATTACAGATATTTAAGTGATGGCAGTTTTGTGACATTTGACTGAATTTTTCTATGTGTTGGCAGCAACTACTGTGGCAGTTTCTTGAAGTTTTCCTGGTTTATTTGGGCACGCATCAGGAATATTTTTAATTCATGTTCCAATATTTTTTAAGTGTTATCTTTGACTCACTTTGACTCACGTGTATTTGCTCCCCTATGGATAAAATGATTTAAAAACTTATGACTCACCTTGACAATGGCTGAAAGGTTGTGAGCCAAAATATTGGGACATGAGTTAAAAATATCCCAGATGCACACTCAAAAAATGTAGGAATA
Source organism: Schistocerca piceifrons (assembly GCF_021461385.2). Taxonomy (NCBI): domain Eukaryota; kingdom Metazoa; phylum Arthropoda; class Insecta; order Orthoptera; family Acrididae; genus Schistocerca; species Schistocerca piceifrons. The sequence continues at coordinate 195,095,733 of NC_060141.1, forward strand.
TGACTGTGGCAGTTATGTCTAGGTTTTTGTGTGTTCCATGAATCATAAATGGGCTAACATCCAATAGTAGGAAACTTGTCAGTAAGTTAACACATAAAATACATTTTCTCTGTGAATATATAGTTACGTGCTGGCCATTGGCATAACTTCATTTTTTGTTTCACTCTTAATATGAGGGTGAGTCAAATAAAAACTTTAAATATTTTTTAAAATATTATTTATTGTGCAGAAATGCTAAAAAACTGTATCACTTTTCAACATAATCTCCCCTACGCTCAATGCAAGTCCTCCAGCACTTACAAAGTGCATAAATTTCTTTAGAAAAAAATTCTTTTGGTAGTCCGCACAACCACTCATGCAACGCTTGGCGTACCTCTTCATCAGAACGGAGCTTCTTTCCTCCCATTGTGTCTTTGAGTGGTCCAAACATTTGGAAATCACTTGGGGCAAGGTCTGGTGAGGATGGTGGATGAGGAAGACACTCAAAATGCAGGTCTGTGATTGTCGCAACTGTTGTTGTGTGGGGCCTTGGATTGTCATGTTGCAAAAGGACACCTGCTGACAGCAATACACGTCACTTTGATTTGATTGCAGGCTGCAGATGATTTTTTAGGAGATCTGTGCTTGATGCACTGGTGACACTGGTCCCTCTAGGCATGTAATGCTCCAAAATGACGCCTTATTTGTCCCAAAATAGAATCAGCATAGCCTTCCCTGCTGATGGTTCTGTTCGAATTTCTTTGGTTCTGGTGATGAGGAATGGTGCCATTCCTTGCTTGCACTCTTCATTTCCGGTTGGTGGAAGTGAATCGAGGTTTCGTCCCCAGTAACGATTCTTGCAAGGAGGCCTTCACTTTCTCATTCAAAGTGCTGAAGAAGTTCTTCACAAGCATCTCTCATTTCAGGAGTCAGCTGCCATGACACCCATCTTGCAGACACTTTGTGAAACTGGAGCACATTGTGCACAATGTGGTGTGCTGACCCATAACTAATCTGTAAACATGCTGCAGCGTCATTCAGTGTCACTCAGTGGTTTTCCTTCACTATGGCTTCAACTGCTGCAATGTTCTGTGGAGTCACAACTCGTTGTACCTGACGTGGATGAGGAGCGTCTTCCAGTGAAGTTACACCATTTGCAAACTTCCTACTCCATTCATAGACCTGATGCTGTGACAAACATGCATCACCATACTGAACCTTCGTTCATTGATGAATTTCAATAGGTTTCACATCTTCACTATGCAAAAACCGAATAACAGAATGCTGTTCTTCTCTGGTGCAAGTCACAAGTGGGGCAGCCATCTTTACACTGATACTGAGACAGTATGTGTGCATCTGCACTATGCTGCCACCTACAGGCTATTGTGCATGCTGTTTGTAGCACACTTACTAACTTACAGGATAACAGTGCTAAATTTTGATTTGTTATTACAAATTTAAGGTTTCCATTTGACTCACCCTCAAATTTGATAAATGTAATCCAAACACATACATAGTAATTACTCAGAAATTCATCTATAGAGTAAAAAAAGTTATCAGTTAGAACTGATTTCAGCTTGTTCTTAAAAGTTTCATTATCTAACAGGACATTTAATTCAAAAGGGAGTTGGTCAAACATTTTCATTTTTGCATAGTTTACCCCTTTCTGTTTTGTCTCTTTCTGTGCCTACTGTTATATTTAGGAATGCAATTATTTTTAATTTTTTATTTATTCTTCTCAACATAGCTTGTAGGAGTGTAAATGTAGCAAGCTTCTGTGCAATGGAAATGTTGTGTCTGTGTATTATATTGTCCCAGAAAATTACTCCATATAACATCAAAAAATGGAAGTAAACAAAGTCGACTATGGAAATTTTCAAATGCTTTCATCACCAAAATCAGCACATTGAACAAATGTTTCTGAGCACAAGCATTTGGGAAGATCTATAATATGTGATTTCCAAATAAAGTTCTAATCAGTACACATTCCCAAGAATTTTGAGCAATCAGTTTCACATATCACCTCTCCCCTGTGGTGTGTTGTTATTGATGATGATATATATTATGTTTTATGGACTGAATTAATTGTGTTTTTTCTTCTAAGTTAAGTGAGGAACCATTTATGGAGAACCAGTTGATAACACTTTTGAATATTTTAGTTGTTACTATTGTTGCAGTTCTGCTGGGTTTGATTATGATACTTGCATTCAATTCAATTCAATTCATCATTATAACTGCTAGGTATTTATCAGATTAGGATGGAATATAACAGGAGTGATTCCAGAACTGAATCATGTGGAAATCCATTAGTTATTTGTTCCCACTCAGAAAGAAGATTCATTGTGAGAGTTGCATGAACTTTCGAGAGAGACCTTTTGCTTTCAATCAATAAAATATGAAGTGAGCTTAGTATACTCCACAAACCATTGTTTTTTGGGGGTCTTCCATCTGAAGCTGGTGTAGTGGGGCAGATCACAGCAGTTCACAGAGCCAAAGACAGAGTGTTGGGACCTGGGCATCAAATGCCACTGGACAGTGCCTCTCTCTGTTCAGCACCTCAGCAGAAGCAACCATTTCCATGTCATCAGATTTTCTTGTGTCTGTTGCATGTGAGTGGACCAGCCTTCATGAAGCTTCTGCAGTTTGACTGACTTCAGTGTGGTAACAACCAGATCTTAGTCATTAGCTTCTGTTCCAGACATTTATACGTGACACATAAATGTGGCCTCTCCCATGAAGTCAGACATTTATACGTAGAACACAAATGTGACCTCTTTCAAGATGTCATCCCAGAGCAATTACATTTGACCCCCAGTCCCCTCAGACCATTATTGTTGAACAACTTGGTAGTAATGTGATGTCCAGTTTGTGCTGGTCATCTCTATGCTAATGCTGCTGCCATTTTCACCATTGCTGGGTCTTGAATCCCTGACCAGTGAATCAACTCCTTCATCAACCCAGCTCAATTTTCCAGTACATTTTGGTATGATATCCTGGAAGTTGGCTTTAAGGAACCTTGTACATAATTAAGGTGGCCACTCCTGGTCCAAGGGTGATCTTTGTGGTAGTAATGGTTTCACAGCTGTGAAACCAAGATGAAACAGTGTTTCACCCAATACTACTAAATGCTATTCTAAGTCAACATTGAGTGATGCACAACTAGGAAATCTCATCTGGGTATGACTTCATAGCCACTGCCAACTATAGTCAGAATTTATAAATTAACACAGAAGTTAATCATCTGTAATGACCTCAGTGTTGACAGGACATTAAGCACTGATCTTCTTTTCCTTTTTTCATAAGTTACTTTCCACCACTCAAAATTTATCTTATGTGTAAACTTAATGAAAAGTTCTCATCATCACAAGTTGCCACAATTATGAGGCACAGAACATGGAAAAAGCTAAGCAAAAATTGTCCCTGTCGAACTGAATGATCATATGACCCCAGCTGACACCATTTAATCTCCAGCACTGTGGATTCAGTTCTACTTTACCCAGTATGTTTCTGTTTGCCACAGATATGTGAGACCCAGTATCTAATGAGAATCTGCACAACTTTCTTTCCATGTAACCATCCAGATAAAGATCTGCCACTAATTCTGAGTAAAAATGCTAGCATTCACCAGAAGCATTGTACAGTGGGCACACCACTCTGCCCCATTTAATGGTGGCATACAAGATCCTCCCTGTGAACGTCCCCAACTCTATGAACTTTTGATTTTACAGTTCTGTTAGGAATGTTCAAAATATTAACGTGCCTGACACTGACGTTTACCACAGTTATGCTTCATATGACCTGTATGATAATATCTAGAGCATGGTTGAATCTGTCCTAAATATTACCTTCTGTTCCTGTGGTTTGGTGACCACATCAATTTTAGTTGACACTGTTACAGTCAGACTCTTTGGGAATTCCATACAAATTCTGTGTGACATTTCTAGTGGTAAACCCCATAAAAACACATCATGTGCTCTCTGTTCAGCTTTCTGTGGTATGACCTTATTAGCATTATCATCTCATTGAGCTCATAGTATTAATATTAATTTTCCAAATGTGGTCTACAAAATTCTCTACTGATTCTGTGTGTCTCTGAAATATCCTATTAATCTGCTCACAGAAGTACCATGATGTATTTTTCCTCCTATACCTCACTAATAACTGTTCCCTCAAGGATCCAGGAGGGCCTAAGATGGGTCTAACACACAAAATATGTAACCTATAAACTCAACACCATCTGTTACTGCATAACAATTCTTTCAAGATACACATCCAGAGAAACAATAAGAAGTGTGTACTTTCCTTAAATGAATCTCTACTGCAGTATGGTATAAAATTCTGGGAAATCTCAAGTGCGAGCAAAAGTTGTTTCACTACCCAATAGAGAGTTGTGGAAGCCATGGAAAGAGCATCTAGCAGAAGCTTGTACAAGCATTCATTCAAAAAACTTCCTTTGCCTTGTTTATATATTTTGCAAGTAATATACTTTTTGCTAGGAAAATTGTAGATGACTGTAGACAGCTTGTAGGTAAAAGCCAAGGTATTCACTCACATAACACAAAAATAATCCAGGATATACATGTCCAATATTCAGATACAACAATGAAAAATCAGTGACTTATCCAAACAGGAAACAAGCTGTCCCACACACTACCTTGTGACATCAAAATTAGCAAAGATATTTCAGCATTTAAAACAGGTATGGATGCCCACCTACTGCAGAATTGTTGTCATGGTGTAGCCAAGTATCTAACATGTTAAAACCCAACACTTATCTCCTCAGTAAATGTTCTTATTGTACAAATAAATACTTGTTAGCATAAAGAAATAGAATTTCATAACCATAATTTCATAATCTTATACAAATTATAAATATGTTTTAATTTTCAAATTTATGTCTTTATACCAAAACTGCAGTTGGCCATGAAGCTACTGCAAAAACTGTAGACATTTTTAACTAGATTAATTATCATAAATTCATAAGCAGAGTATGATGATGTAGTGTTCATTAGTGTGTTTTTTGTGCAAAGAACGTGATGTTGCACTCTATGATCACATGATGTTTAAGAATGGTAAACATCCTATTCATTCTTTGTCATCTTATGCAGAGTATCCATGCTTGTACCTTTTTTTAAGGTTTAATCACAATATGAATTGAAAAACCCAAACCAATGTGTGTGTGTGTGTGTGTGTGTGGGGGGGGGGGGGGGTGAGATGATGAAAAGGGAATTCATAAATACACAACATATTGTCTCCATATCATAAAATATTCTGAGCATAGTGTATCACCTCTCAAATCATTATCATCCACCACGTGTTCAAATAGTTTTGAAAATGATAAAACTTCTTCAACATATACCCCCCCCCCCCCCCCCCCCCCCCCATGAACTATGGACCTTGCCGTTGGTGGGGAGGCTTGCATGCTTCAGCGATACAGATTGCCGTACCTTAGGTCCAACCACAACGGAGGGGTATCTGTTGAGAGGTCAGACAAACACGTGGTTCCTGAAGAGGGGCAGCAGCCTTTTCAGTAGTTGCAGGGGCAACAGTCTGGATGATTGACTGATCTGGCATTGTAACACTAACCAAAACGGCCATGCTGTGCTGATACTGCGAACGGTTGAAGGCAAGGGGAAACTACAGCCGTAATTTTTCCTGAGGGCATGCAGCTTTACTGTATGGTTAATGATGATGGCGTCCTCTTGGGTTAAATATTACAGAGGTAAAATAGTCCCCCATTCGGATCTCCGGGCGGGGACTACTCAAGAGGACATCGTTATCAGGAGAAAGAAAACTGGCATTCTACGGATCAGAGCATGGAATGTCAGATCCCTTAATCGGGCAGGTAGGTTAGAAAATTTAAAAAGGGAAATGGATAGGTTAAAGTTAGATATAGTGGGAATTAGTGAAGTTCGGTGGCAGGAGGAAGAAGACTTTTGGTCAGGCGAATACAGGGTTATAAATACAAAGTCAAATAGGGGTAATGCAGGAGTAGGTTTAATAATGAATAAAAAAAATAGGAATGTGGGTAAGCTACTACAAGCAGCATAGTGAACGCATTATTATAGCCAAGATAGACACGAAGCCCACGCCTACTACAGTAGTACAAGTTTATATGCCAACTAGCTCTGCAGATGACGAAGAAATTAATGAAATGTATGATGAAATAAATTATTCAGATAGTGAAGGGAGACGAAAATTTAATAGTCATGGGTGACTATTAAACAAATGGCAGGAATGGGGGAAAGAAATACAGTAGAAGAAGAATGGGTAGCTTTGAGGGATGAAGTAGTGAAGGCAGCCGAGGATCAAGTAGGTAAAAAGACGAGGACTAGTAGAATTCCTCGGGTAACAGAAGAAATATTGAATTTAATTGATGAAAGGAGAAAATATAAAAATGCAGTAAATAAAGCAGGCAAAAAGGAATACAAACATCTCAAAAATGAGATCGACAGGAAGTGCAAAATGGCTAAGCAGGGATGGCTAGAGGATAAATGTAAGGATGTAGAGGCTTATCTCACTTGGGGTAAGATAGATACTGTGCACAGGAAAATTAAAAAGACCTTTGCAGAAAAGAGAACCACTTGTAAGAATATCAAGAGCTCAGATGGAAACCCAGTTCTAAGCAAAGAAGGGAAAGCAGAAAGGTGGAAGGAGTATATAGAGGGTCTATACAAGGGCGATGTACTTGAGGACAATGGAAATGGAAGAGGATGTAGATGAAGATGAAATGGGAGATACGATACTGCGTGAAGAGTTTGACAGACCACTGAGTGACCTGAGTTGAAACAAGGCCCCGGGAGTAGACAACATTCCATTGGAACTACTGATGGCCTTGGGAGAGCCAGTCCTGACAAAACTCTACCATCTGGTGAGCAAGATCTATGAGACAGGCGAAATACCCTCAGACTTCAAGAAGAATATAATAATTCCATTTCCAAAGAAAGCAGGTGTTGAAAGATGTGAAAATTACCAAACTATCAGTTTAATAAGTCATGGCTGCAAAATACTAACGCAAATTCTTTACAGATGAATGGAAAAACTAGTAGAAGCTGACCTTGGGGAAGATCAGTTTGGATTCCGTAGAAATATTGGAACACGTGAGGCAATACTGACCCTACGGCTTGTCTTAGAAGCTAGATTAAGGAAAGGCAAACCTACATTTCTTGCATTTGTAGACTTAGAGAAAGCTTTTGACAATGTTGACTGCAATACTCTCTTTCAAATTCTGAAGGTGGCAGGGATAAAATATAGGGAGCGAAAGGCTATTTACAATTTGTATAGAAACCAAATGGCAGTTATAAGAGTTGAGGGGCATGAAAGGGAAGCAGTGGTTGGGAAGGGAGTGAGACAGGGTTGTAGCCTCTCCCCGATGTTATTCAGTCTGTACATTGAGCAAGCAGTGAAGGAAACAGAAGAAAAATTTAGAGCAGGTATTAAAATCCATGGAGAAGAAATAAAAACTTTGAGGTTCGCCGATGACATTGTAATTCTGTCAGAGACAGCAAAGGACTTGGAAGAGCAGTTGAACAGAATGGATAGTGTCTTGAAAGGAGGATATAAGATGAACATCAACAAAAGCAAAACGAGGATCATGGAATGTAGTCGAATTAAGTCGGTTGATGTTGAGGGTATTAGATTAGAAAATGAGACACTTCAAGTAGTAAAGGAGTTTTGCTATTTTGGGAGCAAAATAACTGATGATGGTCGAAGTAGAGAAGATATAAAGTAGACTGGCAATGGCAAGGAAAGCGTTTCTGAAGAAGAGAAATTTTTTAACATCGAGTATAGATTTAAGTGTCAGGAAGTCGTTTCTGAAAGTATTTGTATGGAGTGTAGGCATGTATGGAAGTGAAACATGGACGATAAATAGTTTAGACAAGAAGAGAATAGAAGCTTTCGAAATGTGGTGCTACAGAAGAATGCTGAAGATTAGATGGGTAGATCACATAACTAATGAGGAGGTGTTGAATAGTATTGGGGAGAAGAGAAGCTTGTGGCACAACTTAACTAGAAGAAGGGATCGGTTGGTAGGACATGTTCTGAGGCATCAAGGGATCACCAATTTAGTATTGGAGGGCAGCGTGGAGGGTAAAAATTGTAGAGGGCGACCAAGAGATGAATACACCAAGCAGAAGGATGTAGGTACTGGGAGATGAAGTAGCTTGCTCAGGATCAGGATAGAGTAGCATGGAGAGCTGCATCAAACCAGTCTCAGGACTGAAGACCACAACAACAACAACATATCTCAGACTTTATTCCAGTTCACACATTAAGTTACTCATTTGTTGTAGTTTCCCAATATAGTTACTCATTTGTTATAGTTTCCCAATATTACGGGAACTGTGCTTTATGTCATACCCTTCTGAATAACACAAAGTAGATGCTGTCACCAGGTGGGAATAGGCTCATCAGCTGGGTAACACCCTTCAGTACTGTGTCTTTGTTGGCTGTATTCATCTTGCGTAATTCGTCAGAAGTTTTGTGTGAAGCAAAATTTTTTGATGTTTGAAAGACAGAATAATCAGTATTTTCAAAGACAAGCTATTTTCAAACAATTCTGCAGAAAATAGAACCACAGGATAATGTAACTTCACTAGACATCATACTGTCATTTGTACTGTTAGTTTTGTGAGTGGAGTTGATCATAATGGGGTTTTTCTTTGCTCTTAATATCGAAATTCTACTGTGGTTCTAATTTCATACTGTGTGATATTATGCTTACTGTTTTATGTATACCATTTCTGACATTTAATCACTATATTGGTATGAGTACCTGCAAGAACTTATATCATATTGCTACAGATGCCACTTAAAAATAGAAAGCAGTGGACCAAGGAAATTACGAAAAGAGCTGTTACTGCTGTTAGGAATAAAGAGATAGGCCTAGGATGTGCATCAAAGCAGTTTAATGTTACAAAATGAGTTCTGAAAGACCAAGTCCATTCCAGAGACACTGGTTTAAATAAGTTAGTGTCTATTAAACTTGCAACAAAACCTGTATTTAACAGAGAGCTAGAGCAATCCCTTGTCAAATATTGCCTGCATATGGAGGCCAGATTATGTAGTTTAACTGGAAAAGGCAAAAAGAAAATGGCTTTTGATTTGGCAGACCAAATTTCTTTACAAACCCTTTTCAATAATGAGACAACTGTTGCCAGCTGGAAATGGCTCCACTCATTAATGCAGAGACACCCAGAGATTACCTTAAGAAACACTCAAGGAACACCAGTGCAGCATATTTGAGGTTTTAGCAGGGAAAATGTTCAACAATTTTTTGATATTTGTGAACTCCTTCTAGAAAACATAAATTTTGACCCTAAGAGACTCTGTTTGTGATAAAATTAGTCTGATGATTTCACAGCATAGGACAATGAAAGTTATAGCACTGAAAAGTAAATGTTGAGTTGGTTCTGTATCCGTAGCAGAGAGAAGATCCTAAAGACGTGCTGATGTAGGATGTGAAAATGCATGTAGACAAGTATCTGGTGATGTTACAGTGTGGAATTCCATGTTCTACTACACAGAGGAGCATAAAATAAAGTATGTGGCATGTGAGACTTTTGTCCCATGGAGAGTAACATAGTGAATGAAATTTGACAACATTTTGCATTACAAACAGAACATAGGAGCCACCATATTGTATAGCATTAAACATCATAATTGGTGGGTTTTCTTTCCCGTAGAATTTCAGCTATGGTTTGCTATAATAAAATGATAGGAAACTACACAATAGTTGGTAAAGACTTCATGTAGTTGATGTTTCCAGTGTTATAACTTATGTGTTAAACATCTCAGTGCTGTGGCACAATGATTATCTATCACACGTGTGTTTTTCTGTTAGTTTGCATATTAAATACCAAGTAATGACGTTTGTGGATTCATTCTTTAGTGATTGTAGGCCGTGTATAGAGGCACCATTGCTACACTGACACTGTAGCGCAGTTGTGAAGAGGAAGGCAGCAGTTTGAAGTTGGTATTCTTCCAAAAAAAATTTTTCAGCTTTTCTTTTCTAAGAGATCATGGGTCTTCCTTATTCATTCTCTAACACCAATGGACTTGCAGCAGTGGTAACCTCGGTTCCTGTCAGATCACCAAAGTTATGCGCTGTCGGGCTGGGCTAGCACTTGAATGGGTGACCATCCAGTCTGCCGAGTGCTGTTGGCAAGTGGGGTGCACTCAGTCCTTGTGAGGCAAACTGATGAGCTACTTGATTGAGGAGTAGTGGCTCCAGTCTTGGAAACTGCCATAAGGTCAGGAGGGCGGTGTGCTGACCACATGCCCCTCCATATCTGCATCCAGTGATGCCTGTGTGCTGAGGACAACACAGCAGCTGGTTGGTACTATTGGGCCTTCATGACCTGTTCGGGAGGAGTTCAGTTCAGTTCAGTTCATTGTCTCAAACATTGATATTATTTATCATAAATAATATGTTTGCTGCAATTTGTAACGGGGCATCCTCCTCTAGCGTTACTTCACTCAACAGCAATTGTTGATACCAACATTATTGTTCGAATTTTGGACAGATCAATATTATCTCAGTTGCTTTTCTGAAAACATTCATATAATTTTATACACTGTATATTATATTTCAAGCTAAAATTTGTGAAAAGGAATTACTTTATAAAATATTTTATTTTTGATGTTATAATCCAAAAGTACTAGTTCTGAATGTACAGTTAAAATTATTATTATTATTATTATTATTATTATTATTATTATTATTATTATTTTAGAAACATTTGAAATTACAAATCATTTACACAATTAAAATTTCTGTTATTTAATTTACACAATCCTGTACTGTTTTACTATTTTTATTTATGGATTCATTTATGCAATAATAGTCCAAATTAATAATGTAATGAAAACTAGTGGGAATTCATTTGTTAAGAAAAATTGTAAACTGTTTGGCATATTGTTATTTCTACGGAGCGTAGGACTCACAAGCTTGCCTCTGATGTGATCAGACATATTTTTGTATAATGGGTGCAAACAATGTAATTTTGGCTTTGTTAATGTGAAAAATCAAAATACTGTATGATATACGAAAATGTGACAAAATCAGTGGAAAATATGTTTACATAAAAAATTCTGCAACAACAATCTTCCAATTTATTTAGCTCAAACCAACTGTGAGGCTGATGTTAGACTTTCAGCTTCGAGAATCAGACTGATAGACAAGAAAAACTGGAGCCATCTCAACATGACAAGCTAAATAATCCTGAAAGTTTATTGTAATCTTTGCTCCTCTCAGATCTTCATAAAGTACTTTGCTTATTAATTACTTGGACTGGGCATTGTTTAATGTGAACAATAAATGGAAGAAGAAAGGACGGGGGCGATTACAAGTTCTCGTTTAAAGGGCAATGACTGGAATGTTTCTTTTGTGGCCAGAAATCTTATCATGACTGCCAGCCTATGTTGGAAAGTATACACAAGTCACACACTGGATTTTTTGCTATTATGGAAACTTCTGTAAAATATATATATACCTGTCTTTGGGTTAATGGACTGGCTCATGTTTCAATCTTGTCAGTAAATATCTTTTTCAGTGATAGTGAGCAGCCCCAAAAAACTCTCCTCTTCCATTTGAATGCAATTATGAAATGAACCTCAGTCTTGAAATCTATGTGATGAAGTACATTATTTAAAAGAGTGTTACTTTGAAATGCAACATAGAGAATATGGATATTACGCATGTGCAATCTGACATACGACACTACACTTAACTATATTCAATTTAAATCTGAAAATGGGCTGAAAATTCAATTAAATTAATGAATAACTTCTGCTGTTATGGATCTAAGCATTATGTAGCATTCCTCTACCAGCAATTTGCTGCTCAAGCCATCAATGACTCCATAATTTCCTTTATGATTTTCTCCACTCTTCTTTGACAATCGCCAACAAAGGAACTGTGTTTTCTGTGAGCTATTAAAGCCAACAATGGTACTGGAGAGCACAGAGGGGGCAAATCATGTCAATTAGCTCGTCCTGACTCTCGTGAGGGCAGATGTACATCCATGTCCATATCAATGTCAGCTCTCCCCGTCGCATGTGAGGATAACTTTAGTAATGGTTGTTGCTTGCCTGAGTGTGACAGATCACTTTACATTGCCTTTATTTGTATTTCCATGAAAAAATCGAAAGCCAGAGCTGTTAGATGGACCCCAGATGGAGGCATGGTTGTCTACCTCATATCAAGATGGATAGAATCTGAAAGCTTCCTTAAAACTTTCCACACTGAGCGATTTTTATCCCTGTGGACTGACATTTTCATGCAATTTCATGGACTTTTTACAGAAGTCATGAAGGAAATATAAAGATAGTAAACCATTTACAATGAAGTTTGAAACTTCTTCTTTCATTTTTTCTGAACATAAACGATATTTCTTCTAAAATTTTGAAAGTAGAATGTTTTTCCAAAAAAGAAAAAAATTCTAACTTCTAGAACTCAGTATTTTTAATGTTTGAAAGAAATAAGAATGTACAAAAGAACATACTTTATTGAAGAAAACATGCACATACAGAAAAATTCAATACAGAAGTGCAGCTTTTCTAAGTATCAAGCATAATTTATTTGGGTATGATACTCTTTGAAACAGTCAGGTATGTAGAGATCAGTGTTACACTGCTTACACCACCATCCTGTTTCTTTTTCTACTCTTTTCCCAGTTTCTTTTTCCTTTTATCTGCACACACTTCACAGCACCTTGCTGCATTTTGGTTATATGCTGTAGCTGGGAGCTTTTCTTTGAAGTATCACCCGCACATTCTGTCTGCGCTTGGTGGAGGTCCACCTTGTGAATCCTGAAGCCCCTGGACACCACTAAAAGTTGCTAGCAACTTACCTAAGGCCTTTATGAAACACACCAGGGATATTGTCTTTTTAGATGTTTGATTGTACACAAACCAACTATTCACTGCTGCTAAAGGAAATAAGTTAAAGAAAACCTTTTTCCACCATTTCAGTGTCTTCTGTAAGAATAATATCGTGAAAGTTAGTCAGTCCTGTCTACTCTAGTTTTGCCCTCATTACAGTCTATTACAACATCTGGTTTATGTCCCTCTACTTGTCCTTCTTGGTTGCGGGTACTATTAGCAGTTGAAGATACTCAATATTTGGTCAAAAGGCAGTACACATCCCTGGTTGATTTCTATTTTACTGCAAGTAAATATTCCTTCCTCCAAAACATCATTTCCCTCTTCCTCAGCTTCACAGTTTTCATTTCATAAATAGATCTTTCCTGTTTTTCATTACATGGCCTATAACCATGGTTTTATTCTACCACATAGAGTCCAACACAGCAGGTCTTGTGTAGAGCCTATACATATAAATGCAGTGTGCTTTCCCAAAGTAATAACCACATAAACTCCCAATTACTGAAAAGGCAGGTTTATCTACATTGTTTGCTTTACCTGTGTAAATATCACAATTCAAATCATAATCTGTTTTTGAGCCACACAGTAATTAAAGTTTGATTCTGTATTTATTTGGTTTGCTTTTCACATACATTCTGATTCCTATTCTGCCTCTGAAGGGGCATTTTCCTTTGTTAATTGTGAGGTACATGTGTGGTTTGAAGTTATTCCTCCACTTTGTGACAAAAGAACTGAAGAAAGGCCTAATCTTATGCAGTGGATCATGTCCTAGCTGACCTTATTTTATGAATTTTGTGTTGGCATTCAAGTGCAACATAAACAAAATTGAAGTAAATCTGTCTCTACCTTGCTCACATATGAAGTATTTATAAATGCATCCTTTAACCAATAGTCTCTTATTTTTGGCAACTTCACTACACTCAATGTAAAATAATAGAGAGAAACAAATACATTACATGTATCTTTACTACTGACCTCCATTGCCACATAGACTTCCTTTTCATAGACTTCTTCTTATTCATTTCATAAATTTTTAGTCCAGCATACCTGTCATTTTCATTTTTATTGTTTTTATCATTTCATTGTCGTAAAATGCTGAGAAGCATTCAAATTCACTACAGTTTTCATCCATTTGTACAGTTACATCACTAGTGCTATTGACCATTGGTAAATCAGGCTGGTTGTCAACTCTTGACCAATTGCTCACATCAGTGATCACATTTTGTGATGTATCAGAACAAGCAGCAGTACTAGAATGCTCACCTTCTTCTGTCCATAAATAAATAAACATTTAAACCACTATAAAAATATAAAAATAATTTGAGTTGGCATGTGCATATGCATATTATCTTGTAACAGTATTTTTCAATATTATAAACTATTGAAAGCTTCAGAAAATATGTCTGAAGGTTCATAATCGATATCAGCATCAAAATTTTCCTCCTCTGATTTGGAAGAACCATAATAAACATCAATGCTCCTTACACAACACAAACCTGTAAAGTGCACTAGGCACAAACCAGAAGTTGAGCAACTGTGCCCATGAGAACTGATAGTTTCTTGACTGCGTCCAAGCTGCAGACTCATAGTGATGTCTGCAAGGAGGTAAGTGAACTACTATTGCTACCAGTACAATTGACAACATGTACAGCATAATTTTTGCATTACAAGCACATGGGAAATGTATGACATATGGGCTTTGTCCAGAGGTGTGCCTTTGCAAGAACATATGCATACAGGCTTAGTGTGCAAAGTTTTAAATGGTTTAAAGATTAGTTTTTAGAAAGTGTGAAACATTCCAAGGAAGACCCCATGATCCTGGTGTTACATGGCCACTATTCACACACTGGAAACTTACCCTTACTTGAGTCAGCCAGGGAAAATGATGTGTGGGTACACAACCTCTATGGACTTCCATCCCCAATAATATCACTGCGAAAACAGTATCTCTGGACCTTGGGCAGTGTGTGTTCTGAGATGCCAAGTGTTAAGTTGTATCTGTCCATATAACGTGTATAAATAAATATTGTGTACGTGAATCAGTAATGCTGACAGTCATTACACATTATGAACATAGTGTTCGTTACTAAAATCCTACATGATGTTTTCGTGTGACACGTTGCTCCACCTCCACCCAACATGAGAATGAAACACCTGTAAACTCAGAGTGATCCCATCCCAAAAGCCCAACATAACCTCCAGTCCTGCTTAAAGCCATAGGCTCTTCCCAGAATCTCTCCCCTGAATCCATTTGCCTTCTCACCCTAATGACATCCCCTGCACCCACCTTCTAAATAATTTCCAAAATCCACAAATCCAACAATCCTTTATGCCCCACAGTAGCAGGTTATAGAGCTCACACAGAAAAAATTTCTGCCCTCATTGACCAATACCTCCAATCTATTGCCTGAAATTTAGCCTTCCACTTCAAATATATCAAGCATTTCCTTCAGCGACTCTCCACCATACCATTACCTCTATCTCCCGAGTCCCTACTCATCACTGTTGACACCACTTTCTCATACACTAACAACCCTCATGCCCACGGTCTTGCTGCTATTGAACACTGCCTCTCCCAACATCCTTCAGAACAAAACCGATACCTCATTCCTCATCAACCATAGTACCTACAGGGTGTTTCTAAAATGACCGGTATATTTGAAACGGCAATAAAAACTAAATGAGCAGCGATAGAAATACACCGTTTGTTGCAATATGCTTGGGACAACAGTACATTTTCAGGCAGACAAACTTTCGAAATTACAGTAGATAAATTTATAGCATTTGTAGGCCTACAGAAAGCTTTTGACAATGTTAATTGGAATATACCATTCAAATTCTAAAGGTGGTGGGGGTAAAACACAGGGAATGAAAGGCTCTTTACAATTTGTACAGGAAGCAGATTGCAGTTATAAGAATCTAGGAGCATGAAAGGGAAGCAGTGGTTGGAAAGGGAGTGAGACAGGGTTGTAGCCTATCCCCAATGTTATTCAATCTGTACACTGAGTAAGCAGTAAAGGCAACAAAAGAAAAATTTGGAGTATGAATTAAAGTCCAAGGAGAAGAAATAAAAACTTTTAGGCTTGCCAATGACACAGTAATTCTGTTAGAGACAGCAAAGGATTTGGAAGAGCAGTTGAACAGAATGGACAGTGTCTTGGAAGTAGGATATAAGATGAACATCAACAAAATCAAACTGAGGATAATAGAATGTAGTCAAATTAAATCATGTGATTCTGAGGGAATTAGATTAGGGAATGAGACACTTAAAGTAGTAGATGAGTTTTGCTATTTGGGAAGCAGTATAACTGATGATGGTCAAAGTAGGGAGGATATAAAATGTAAATTCGCAATGGCAAAAAAAGCATTTCTGAAGAAGTGAAATTTGTGAACAATGAGTATGGATTTAAGTGTCAGGAAGTCCTTTCTGAAAGCATTTGTATGGAATGCAGCCATGTATGGAAGTGAAACGATATGGCGCTACAGAAGAATGCTGAAGATAAAATAGGTAGATAATGTAACTAATGAGGAAGTACTGAACAGAACTGGGGAGAAGAGAAATTTGTGGTACTAACTGACTAAAATAAGGGATCAGTAGGTAGGGCACATTCCGACATTCTGGTACTAACTGACTAGAATAAGGGATCATTTGGTAGGACACATTCTGACATTCTTTCTGAGGTGTCAAGGGATCACCAATTTAATACTGGAAGGAAGCATAAGGGGGGGGGGGGGGGGGGTGAAAGTCGTAGAGAGAGACCAAGAGATGAATACAGCAAGCAGATTCAGAAGCATGTAGGTTGCATTAGTTACTCAGAGATGAAGAGGCTTGCACAGGATAGAGTAGCATGGGGAGCTGCATCAAACCAGTCTTTGGACTGAAGACAACAACAACAACAATATGGTCTGAATAATATTTGGACTGATATCGGCATGTACGACATACATATTGTGTGCATAACTGGGTTCAAATGAAAAATAAGGAAAATAAAAAATAAATTATTAATAGGAGTGTAATAATAACAGGTGGAGTAGCTCTAGCTCTCTTTGTTACACCCTCTAGGAATAATCTGGTTCACTGAATTCTTGACTGGATATAGTATGTCTGAAACAGAGATGACGTTACTTTTGCAATTTTCTCTTTACAAGATCCCATAAAACACAAGTCCCAAGCACAAAATCCACATTAGCTTCTATATGTCTACACTCTTCATTCCCTTCTTTATATCTACACTATTTATACCATTCCATATCCTTCATTTCAGTCACTGAATCTTTGATTCTTCATTTCTGCACTCCCTCACTTCAAATCCCCAAGGTTTTGTCATTTCCTCAGTTGTGCATATGCTACTATTGTGAATTCACAGGTCAAAGGATAGTAAGCTTGGGATCTGGGCAACTCTGCACTTAAGATTGCAGTGATCAATGTCTACTGTCAAGATGTTGAATGCAACCACTGTGCTAGTTCCCACTGCAATGAGCTGATGCTGATGTTTGGTGTGGTATTTTTTCACATGTCCAAGCACATGTTCCAATGATACATGGCCATTCCGGGCAGCCAGCATCTGGCTCATGGAAGCCAGAAAGACTGAGTCTAAGGTGGCATTCAGATAGGTTACATTTTCATTGGGTAAAGTTTTGGAGTGAAGGTTCAGCAAGTAAAGTAGTGAATAGGTGGGGATCAGGGTGGCATTTACAGAGAAGCCGGAGGAGAACTGTAAGATAGATCAAGAAATATCATAACTGTTGCCACTGATCAGTTACCCCTGCCCTTGCAATTCTAAATGTTGTGTGCTAAAGAGGCCTTCTTGGGTGTAACAAGTGCAGATGATGACAACAATGTCTGCTTCTGAAAAGAGACAATGCAACAAGACTTTTTGGAATAAATCATTTTTACCTGTAGTTACCTCCTGAGGACACTTCAATGCAGACTTTTCACCATAGAACAGGTTGAATCACATGATCCTTGTACCAAATGTCTTAGCTTCATTGGTCAGAAGGTAACCCACTTAGCTCGGCACTGCAGCAACTCTGAAGAGGACAGCAGTGCATGGGACTTTCTGTCCAGTGCTACCATCAGTCATGCAAATTTCCTCAGGACTCTTTTTTTTAAAATCAGACCTCCTGCATCTATACAGCCTCTCTTCTATCAGACCCACAGAACCAGTTCTGTTGTCTGGTGTAGCTGTCCCTGTAACTATGTGAAGGTAGATCATAACAGCTAATAACACTCTGATTGTTGTTCAACACCATTTTATCCTCTATTATGAGTTGCAATTCCCAAAAGTTTCCTCAAACTGTCAAATATCATTTTCTACTGCCCTACCAGGCAGGAATGAATTATGAAACATTTGCATTACAACCCTTAAATGTCACTGGTATCTGCACTCAAACTTGCAACCTGGCTCCCCTCTCGACAATTGCAATGTTGGTCATATGGTGATACAGTTGTAAGGATTCATCCACTGCTACTGTTAGCAATTACAGGGGCGTCACTAGCTCTTGCTTAATCTTTTTTAGGTCTTCAGGAAACTGCCCCAGATGTAAGAGTATTGGGATAGCCACTACCGGTAACTCCAATGAGTGCTTCCTGCAGTTCCAGTGTCTCACTGCAGGCATCAGTGATAATTTTGGCAATAGTTCAAAGGAGCCTTAAGATAATAATCCACAAGTCAACATTATCCAAGCAATCCCTAAGAAAGCATAAGTCAGATTTATCATTCCTGCTGTCTCCTGATCGTGTGCCATAAGTATGGTAGCCTAAGAATGGGGGTGTGGACTACTTTTCACCACACCTCTCTCAAGACTTTCCATTCCTGTAGAATGATCTCGATGGCCCCTTGGGTATCCTCCATGTCTACCTGCACCTGATGCAGTACTGAGTTTACTTTTGCTGGCTCTTCCCCATCAGCAGTTCCAAATATTTTCTTTAAAATCAGACCTCCTGCATCTATACAGCCTCTCTTCTATCAGACCCACAGAACCAGTTCTGTTGTCTGGTGTAGCTGTCCCTGTAACTATGTGAAGGTAGATCATAACAGCTAATAACACTCTGATTGTTGTTCAACACCATTTTATCCTCTATTATGAGTTGCAATTCCCAAAAGTTTCCTCAAACTGTCAAATATCATTTTCTACTGCCCATGTGCTGAAGTCCATTCTTAGTGCCCACTGTGGGCCTGACAGCACTACATTTGACTGTTGAGTGAAAATTATGCCACCAGTCAAGGGACATACTTAAAGAGCCACTGACATACTATAATAGCACAATGGGTCCAAGACCATCACTATGATAATGCCCCTCAATGTCACAATTTTCTTTACTTGGTACTCAGTGGCTAGAAGCAGCATAGCCAGGGTTGGGTCCAGACTGTGCGCTAGGGGAAGAGGTAAACCCTCTGTTAGCTTGTTAGACCACCCCATGATCATAGGGCATGTGGGTACGCCATGGTAACCACAGGGATATATCATCCCTCTTTCCTGACCCTTTCTTTCTTCCTTATCACTTCCCTCCTTCCAAAGGAGCTGCCAGTATCTGAGGCAGTGCGTCAAGGGAGCCCTTAAGTGGACAAACTTGCCCTACATGTACAACTATGGTGCAAGTCAAGAGCTGCAGTTTTACATTATCCAGAGATGACATTTCAGTTACTTGATAAGGCCCTTCTTACTTTACAGCAAACTTCTTTGTTTTCCCTTTTGACATGTAGGGGTTAGTCAGCAGAACCAACTGTCTGATGTGATACTTGGTTAGCTCGGCTTTTCTTTTTTGTGCCCCTTTTGCTGCTCCAGGGCTTTTGTATTCATCTTCTGAATTTGGCACCAATTACCACTCAATCTCTTAGAAAAATTTCAAACAAAGGATGCATCTTCCCCAGAGGATGGTTTATACACTTCAAAAGGGGATAATATCTTTTTCTCATAAGTAACTGTGTGTGGTAATAACCAGTTACTCTCATAAGCTCATGATTATAGGCTGCCACTACATATGGTAATACAGTGACTCTGTCACTATGGCAACTATTTACATAATAACTTAAAATTTTCTCTGTGGTTCTCCCATTGGCCTATGGATGCAGTGCAGTAGTCTGAAACTTCCTAATTCACAAAAGTTGGCACAATTTCTTCATCAGTTCAGATAAAAAGTTGTTGCCCTGATTTGTTATTAGTTTTTGCCATACCAGACTTTAATAACCAGGCATATACCATTGCCTGGGCTACTTGTTGATTTGGCACAGCAGTCATGGATTCAAATCACAAAAAATAGTCAGTTATAGTCAATAAACACTGCATCCCTGTTGGTGCCTGTGCAAAGGGATCAAGTATGTACATATCATTTGAAATGGTCTGCTGGTTCAGGCAACCTTGACCGTGGCATCTGTTGACTACTAAGCTCAGTCCTTCATGCACACAGTACACAATTTTTGACATACTGTACCACATCCAGCTTCTGAATTCCCCACCAGTAGTTTTCTGCAGTGTGTCATTCTGTAGCTCTTTGGCCTCCACACCCTACCAAGGTAGAATCATGAGCCTCTCTCAACACTTCATCATGTAAACTCATCACCACGACTCGATGCCAACCATGCCTTGTTTGTTCGTATATTACTCCATCATGAGCACTGAACTGAGCTTAAGTGACAAACTGTTAGCAACCTTGGCAATCAGTCTCATTTTTATGCAACTGGTCTGCTGATATACCAATAAACTCCATGATGCATATCTTGTGACTCAATCTGTCTGTCTTTCCATGAGTCTTATCAGAAATGATGTACGACTTCAAAATCAAACTCACTTAACCACAAAACCAATCAAGTTAAGTGGCTGAACAGATCATTAAGGTTCAGATGCTATAGCAATGGAAATAAGTGAGCCTTAGATCAAACTGAGCATCTCTTTTCAGTAGATGAGTTTATTTTTCTTTGCCTTATTTAGCTGGATAGAAGCAAAAGGTATTGAGTGCTCCACTCCATCAATTTCCTGAGTCATAATGACCCTAAATGTATGACTGATCAAATCACATGATAATGTTGTTGTTGCGGTCTTCAGTCCTGAGACTGGTTTGATGCAGCTCTCCATGCTACTCTATCCTGTGCAAGCTTCTTCATCTCCCAGTACCTACTGCAACCTACATCCTTCTGAATCTGCTTGGTGTATTCGTCTCTTGGTCTCCCTCTACGATTTTTACCCTCCACACTGCCCTCCAATACTAAATTGGTGATCCGTTGATGCCTCAGAACATGTCCTACCAACCAATCCCATCTTCTAGTCAAGTTGTGCCACAAACTTCTCTGCTCCCCAATCCTATTCAACACCTCCTCATTAGTTATATGATCTACCCATCTAATCTTCAGCATTCTTCTGTAGCACCACATTTTGAAAGCTTCTATTCTCTTCTTGTCTAAACTATTTATTGTCCATGTTTCACTTCCATACATGGCTACACTCCATACAAATACTTTCAGAAACGACTTCCTAACACTTAAATAAATACTTGATGTTAACAGATTTCTGTTCTTCAGAAATGCTTTCCTTCCCATTGCAAGTCTACATTTTATATCCTCTCTACTTCGACCATCACCAGTTATTTTGCTCCCCAAATAGCAAAACTCCTTTACTACTTTAAGTGTCTCATTTCCTAATCTAATACCCTCAACATCACCTGACTTAATTCGACTACATTCCATGATCCTCGTTTTGCTTTTGTTGATGTTCATCTTATATACTACTTTCAAGACCCTGTCCATTCTGTTCAACTGCTCTTCCAAGTCCTTTGCTGTCTCTGACAGAATTACAATGTCATCGGCAAACCTCAAAGTTTTTATTTCTTCTCCATGGATTTTATTACCTACACCGAATTTTTCTTTTGTTTCCTTCCCTGCTTGCTCAATATACAGATTGAATAACATCGGGGAGAGGCTACAACCCTGCCTCACTCCCTTCCCAACCACTGATTCCCTTTCATGGCCCTCAACTCTTATAACTGCCATTTGGTTTCTATACAAATTGTAAATAGCCTTTTGCCCCCTATATTTTACCCCTGACACCTTCAGAATTTGAAAGAGAGTATTCCAGTCAACATATATATAAAACATATAATATAAATTGTTTATGGTAATCAGAGAAAGTGAGGATATAACCAGTGGTCAATAAATTCTGTAATCAAAGAAATGTTTCTTTGCATCCAATAAAATGCCAACCCCTTCTTTAGTAATTGCCTAAGGAGTCTTACTATTTTTGCAAATTTTGAGATAAATTTCTTATAATCTATACCAAGAAAGAAATGTGACTCTTTCTCTATTCTACATGTTAAGAGCATCTGCACGTGTTGTCCATCCTGGACAATAATATGGCCAAAAATAGAGTACTTCAATTAGTATAGAATGATAATTTGACAAATTCAATCCTTCTGTACCTGGCAAAAGACATCACACAACTATACCACATCTTCCTGGATGTCCTTATAAAAGACTGCAATACTGATCAGGTATACCATGCAGTGTTTGGTTTCAAATCATGTAGTACACTGTCCTGTAGGTGTGGGAATGTCACCAGTGCATTCTTCAATCCAGTTGTCCTTTGTCGATACTGAAAATGTCAAAATAAAACCCTAAAAGCCAACTAGTGTCAATTCTCTAGTGCTACATCTAACTGATGCTAGCAATTCTGCAAATTTATTAGCATAAAATAATGCCATGGTCCAGGTTAGCTAGGGTTCTCTGTGATGTTAGACCTTGTGTACATTTCCATAACTGTCTTTTTATTTAAATGCCTGGGATCACAAACAAAATCTATAATCCTTATTTCTGTCTGTGCCCTCTTTCAGTATATTCACTACTGGCACTGCCCAGGGGCTGGAACTTTCTTCTGTAATCCCATCATGGATGATTAATAAATTACTCCATCATTTGCAGGTGATGTGGAATTCAGTGTGGTTTTCTACACACTGGCATTTTGTTCACAGTGGGAATTCTATGCTGCATTAGTAGTGTAGCTGGCAATGGTACAGGAAGATTAAACAACATTGTGTATTTTTCTAATAACCTCTCTATCTCTTCCCTATAATATCCTTCTAAATGGGGCATCTCCCCCACAATGTGGCCAAGTCGACAAACTGTCTTGGCCTTGAATATTCTTCCTCAATATCCCGATCTAATTCTTCCTCCTCCAATGTTGCCATGCACATTGTGATAGCTCTACTTCTAGTAAACTGAAACTATAAACAATGACTCGCACTATGCAGCTTCCATCAGCCTCTTGTATATAGGTAAATAGAGCACTTGCCTTTCAGTAATATATCCTGCAAGTCAAGTCTAAAAGGCCTTGTACACAATTTTGTCAGCTTTCCTGATATTGGGGGTGCACTTTGCATCCTTTTGCTCCTTTCAGCAGTAAAATCAAGGTAGAATGATGGCACATCTAGCTCTGTTATGGGCTGTTGTAGCTTTCCTTTGGGGTTATGTTTAATCAGGAAATTGAGGCAAAGTGTGGCATTGTAGTTGAAGACCACACTATGGGAGAACTTCCACACAAGCCCAAACACTTTCCCTCCACTCAAAAACGCTACATTGCCAAACCAAGTGAGTGAATACTAACTCCACCAATGCCTGATAGTCTGCAGTAAGATAGGTTCACATTTCTTATAACAAGTGTGCTGTGAATGGATACAGATACCAGCAGTGCCATATCTAGCAAACATTTGCACACTCTTCCATCTACATAGCCAGTTAAGCAATAGCCTGCCACTGATTATGCATATAGTACTTCATGCTATCATTCGTTGCGGACACTGCAGTGGCTACAATGCTCCCCCTGTAATTTAACATTGTGCTATGAGATCTACCCCCATGACTCCCTGACCCCCACCCTCGTATTTGCATACCCTGTGCTGGTAATCCCATTGGGAGCCTCCAACTTGCTTACACTTATTACATTGTGACTTTCTACAAAATATAACACCAACATACAGTCTCATTGTAACAAACTACTTTCCTCTCTCTAGGCTTGATCATGGCGTCAGTCTTGGCCAAAGCTGCTTTGGCTGTTACAGCCTTATTTAATTTTTATGAAAACTCCACTCACACTTTACACAGCACCTCCACAGCCAAATCCTACAAAAATGCATCCAGAGCCCTTTGTTCTGCCTCCTGTAAAATGGGCCTATTGGTATGGTTGTCACTTGTCAGTTCATACATATTAATAATTATCTTTTTCATACAATCCATTAAACTCTCCGCAGACTCTCCCTGTGCCTGAGTTATCACACTAAATTGTGCCCAATAGTATCAAGATGTGTTCTTTTTCTACAACACTGCACTGGTCCTCCTTGCTAGTCCTGGAAGTACTGAGCATTTTGCAACTTTTTGTAACACATCACATGTACCCTAGGATCATCTGTATCCTTTCCATATTCACTCAAAAATGAAGTCACTAATGATCCAGTGCTTGGATAAAGGACAGGTAGGAATATGCTAAGAATTGATTTATCCTTTCCTTCCTCCCTTAGCTTGTCTACATCTCTATGTAAATCTATATCTAAAAACAAAGAAGATGTGATTTACCAAACGAAAGCGCTGGCAGGTTGATAGACACACAAACATACACACAAAATTCTAGCTTTCGCAACCAATGGCTGCTTCATCAGGAAAGAGGGAAGGAGAGGGAAAGACAAAAGGATGTGGGTTTTAAGGGAGAGGGTAAGGAATCATTCCAATCCTGGGAGCGGAAAGACTTACCTTAGGGGGAAAAAAGGACAGGTATACACTCGCATACACACACATATCCATCCGCACATACACAGACACAAGCAGACATCAGACATTTTCTGTCTGCCTGTGTCTTTGTATGTGCGGATGGATATGTGTGTGTATGCGAGTGTATACCTGTCCTTTTCTCCCCCTAAGGTAAGTCTTTCCGCTCCCGGGATTGGAATGACTCCTTACCCTCGCCCTTAAAACCCACATCATTTCGTCTTTCCCTCTCCTTCCCTCTTTCCTGATGAAGCAGCCATTGGTTGCGAAAACTAGAATTTTGTGTGTATGTTTGTGTTTGTTTGTGTGTCTATCAACCTGCCAGCACTTTCGTTTGGTAAGTCACATCTTCTTTGTTTTTAGATATATTTTTCCCACGTGGAATGTTTCCCTCTATTATATTCTCTATGTAAATCCACATTCTCAGTCTGCATCTCGGTTAACTGTTCCAGCACATGCAGTATTGTTTCCTGAGTTAACACTTGTTCACTTGCTTCCATGTTGTTCATCTACTACTACCAGAAGCATAGAATATACCACAAAAAAGGAAAGGCAGGAAACAACCATACATGTCTACACAGAGAAAAATCTCAGTCATCACATGATTGTGCATTTTCATTGAACATCACTACTACACTGTCACTGTTGTTGTCATCACTCCAACCTCCAACACATCTGCTGACCCATTTGCAGCTATGCAGAAGATACTGTGGTACTTGTGACAAATAATTTATTGACCTATAAGGTGGACAAGCAACAGGAGGTGGGTGCCAGTGGCAGTTGGTAAACCCATGTTGGGACAAACACACAAGAGTACACCAGTGTCAGTACTTTTGTCAATATTGCTCAAGGGCAACATTCCTGGCTGTGCAGTTTCTGACCCTGGTGCTACATAAGGAGGAAGTGCCTCTTTGCCCTCATAACTGTGGTTGACACAAGCCAATACTAAGGCCAGTGTTAGGCAGCTGCAATGCCCAGGGTCAAGTCCCAGACCAGTGGCTAGAGAGAGGTAGCTGGTGTGGTCAAACCTTGTTGGCTCAGAGCCGAGAGGATGTTAACTCATCCCCCAGCCTATCCAGGCTGTGCCTGGACCTTCATCTGGCTGCTAACCTGCCTTTCACCTTCCTGTTAGGAGAAGGCCACTCTTTGTGCATTTCCATCTCCCAATATCTTTAAGATGGATGACTCCAATGTCAGCTCTCTCTGAAGCTCACAGTAACCGTTTCAGCTCACAGTTAAACTGCATTCTCCACAATGCCCATTTAAAGATTCATTTAGAAAATTTTCAAGAAATTATTTGTGAAATGTTAAAATCCAATTCAGTTTAAACATTTAATAATGACAAAAGAACAGAAATTTTAGGCAGTACTTACATTTCCTGGCAAGTGAAGCACTCAGAAGACATGGCCAGATGTCAATGTAAGTTTGTAATGTACACAAAATTGGTGAGTATGTAAATGATTAGAGTTGCAAGACTCTGTGAGAGGTAGAATAGCCCCCAGGGGGCATTAGTGCTGTCCATGTTTATTGTTGTTACCTGGCCTGATAGGGTGCATGAGGAGCATGAGGACTGTCAGAAATTGGATAATCACTGTGAAGGACATAGAGATGTTGCATATTTTTCTGACAGTGTTATCAGCACCTGACAGACTTTGAAAGGTTCATCATTGCAGATCTCTGGTTCCCCAGGTGGTCAAATTGTGCACTGTCCAGATTTGCTGAGCATTCACAAGTGACACTAGCCCAATGCTGGGCTTAATTGGAATGTGAGGGCAGGCACACTCATTGACAAGGTTCTAGCAGCCATGTCTGACCACTACAAGGGAGGATCACCATACTGTGCACCAAACACATCATAACCTTTCAACTCTGTGTCTTACATTTGTGAACAAGTAATGAATTCCCTGCAACATTCTAAATCATCCCGCATCAGTTGTTGGAGATTACCAGCAGCCAGATAGGGGATTACTGTCCCATGTATTGGCTGCAATCTACACCAGAACACATTTGAAGTGGTGCCTTGACCAAGAAGCATAGACTGATGATGAATAGCAGCACATTGTGTTTAGTGATGGATTGTGGTTCTACACTACCCTAAATGACAATTGTTGGTGAGTATGGCAGCTTCCTAAGGAGAGGTCCCATTCTTTCAATGTTTCTTAGAGGCACAGCAGTGTTACTCGTAACATCATGGTGTGGGAAGCCATCAGGTATGATTTCACATCTCAGCTGGTAATGACTGAGGGAACTCTAATGGTAACATAATACGTCACAGATATTCTGCACCCTTCTGCATTACCTCTCATGTAAGAGTATCATGGTGACATTTTTAAACAGGATAATGCTCATTCATCCTTGGTTCATGTCTCTATAAACTGTTTGCGTGATGCTGAGTTTCTCCCTTGGCCAGCAGTATACCCACATCTGTTTCTGGCAGAACATGTGTGGGACCAGCTTGAATGTCAACTCCGTCCCGGTGCCAATATCCAGAACATCAATGACCAGATGCAAAATTGTGCTCCCGCTTACCCAAGAAAAAGATACAATGGCTTTATGAACCCTTCCCAACGGAATCACTGCATACATCTAGGTCAGAGAGAGTGCAGTGTCATACTGATAAGTGTTCAGATGTGTTTTATCATTGAAAGGAAGGTGGCCCTTCATTTCCAGATATCTGTTGAGGCTTGTACACTGTTGTATGCATCTTATATCAGACTCCTCACCTTCATTCTGGTATAGCTATTCAGATGAGAGAGCACAGTCTGCAGTCTGCAGTGTAGAGCAGTATGTGTAAGAAATTTTTTATCCATTCATTGGATTACTCAAAGCTGTGATTATTCTTCTATGTAGCATATCAGACACTTTCATTGGCAATCAAGTTCAGGACCCATTCATCAAAAAATTCTTCAGAGCAATCAAACACAGACTTTCATTAAAGTTGTGCTATGAAATGGCAACTGGTAGATCAGAGTAGGTTTTACTATAAACTGGATCTTCTGTTGTCCAATTACAAGTGATTCTTTTTCTTTTTGTGATTGTCTGCATTTTCCTCATCCTCCGCTTCTTCATTAGTATGAACTTGCAAGGTTTTTGCACATCAGGTTAAAAAGTATCTTCCAATATATTTTTGTCAATATCATCACAGTCATACATCTCATCTACACAATCTGGAGGGAGTCTGGCAACACCAATGAACTCATTCTCTTCACCCTCAGCATCAGAAGAAGTCAAGAAATTCTGGTTGTTTAAAACTTCTTCAATTTCCCTTGTAAATACAATTCTTTACAGTTACTTAATGTGCATGGGGAGAAAAGAAAAATGAAAATGTTGTTTTAGATGGAACCTGCTTTGAGCCCTATATGGGGATCAAAATTCAGACAAGCCTCATGGGAAAATAAAATAAATCTTGGAAATAAATAACCAATAAGCATGTTGTAAAACCATTGTACAACCTGCTAGTACACAGGTGCTGGAAGTCATTTACATAATAAAATAACTAATATTGTTTAGAAAATGCTCTACTCTTGCAATTCTGAAAGACACTATATTTCTGCATACAAATAATGTTGTGGAGCTCACTCATTTAATGACAACTGAATAACAATCAATGTCCAAGCTTGACAAAAGTATAGACAGCAATAAAATAGTAACAATTGCTTCCAATATAATTACAAATGTGGAATTTATGTTACAAAGATAAATACCCAAATGGGGAGCATACCAGTTAACTGGTGTAATAAAAAAGAAAAGGAAAAAATAAATTAATAAATTAAATATTAATAAATATTATTGACTATGCATATGAAGACACATCTTTGTAGAAAATAATAGGATTGCTTTATTAAAATGTTCTGTGCTTATTTGTATCTTTTGGCCATCGGACGTCGCTTACATTTTTAATTGTAGCTGCAGGCGGCGGACTCCGGAACACCGGCGCTTGTCGTAATCAAGCCTTATATATTCTTCTCTTCACTTTAATAAATAAAAAATACTTGATACTGTTGTTCAGTATAATATTATTCATGCACACATATGATGCAAAGAGATCACAATACTTCATATCTAAAATCAAACATCTTCATCGTCCTTCTACATACGAGAGAGAGTGTGAGAGTAAAAACAAAAAAAAACTGTACAAAAATTTAATGTTTTTTCCTTCATTTGACTGTGCCTTACTGCACTTTCATAATTAATGTATTTGCTAACTCTCTGGCCGCTCGGTGTTTTATTTTTATTTTTATTTTTATATTTTTTTTTGTTTTTTAATAAATCTTAATTTTAGAGGAGTTCCTGGGGCCTTTCATCACGTACGTGCACAATTGCCCCCACATTATATGTTGATATGGTATGGAAGTATACTTCTTTTCCCCTTAGGGGTTGATGCCCTTTATTGTCAGCTTCCTTTTTTCTATTTAATGGAATGGGTATGTCAGCTTATCCTATGTATGTCAGAATTTTACAAGGAATTAAAACATTATGTACGTAAGATGTCAGTCCATTACATATTTGAATTTAGTGTGCTAACAATAATGTTCAGTTTGCCTCATTCTCGCTGCCAGGTTTCATGTTGGTGCACTGGCCAGTTTGGTGGCTAAGAGCTAGACACTAATGGTCAACATGCCAAATGCTACCATCACACATCCATGCAATCGCTTCCTTAGTGTTGATTTCACATTGAGTGTCACACTTTCACCTGAGTGTCTGCAGTGAGTGTGTGCCTATTGTTCAAAATCCGACACTGTGGCAGAAGGTCTCCATTTTTATGGCCCAGGCATAATTATTACCTGTCATACTCATGCTTTCAGTGCAGAGAACCTCTGTCAGTGAGGTAAGAACTGGCTTGAACAACTATAGTTCACATGCCAAAGTCAAGTGTTGTGAGCCACGATACTGAGAAGTTATTTTGTTCATGTTTGTTGCACATTCATGTCACCATGCTTGACCATCCACTTGTTGAAAGACACATATAGCCATACAAAACGTTCTATAAATTGCTTGTCTTTAAAGTTAATTTCTTCATATAAAGTTTGGTTTCCAATGAAAATTCATACAAATATTGAGTTACAACAATATACATGACATGTAGCTTATACCTATGGCTGACATTCCATCCATTGCTTATATTAGGAACATAAATTTCTTAAGTTTTAAAATGTCATAAAATTTTCATTAATTGGCTTCTGTTACTACATTTTGTTTATTAGTTTCAGCTTCTCTTCATTCACACCAGGTGTACAAATTAATTACACATCACATTATTATCACACAATACAAGCATATGACACATTTATGTTCCAGTTTATAGAGAGGCTTCATCACTTATGGGAGCTCATTTCTTCCTTAGGTAGAGGAGGGAGAAAAACATTTGAAAGAGGACTAAAACATTACACATTGCTGGCTTAACTGCACTTGGCATTGCCTCCTTTGTTTGGGAGGGAAGAAGGGAAATACTAATCTACTGCTTCAAGGATTTATGAGGAAATGTTAATTGTACAATGATGGACTAGTTGCGAAGGAACTTTTGCTTCATTCAAATAATGTGTACTGGCTAATCACCCAAGTAGTATCATGTTGTTGCTTCATGTGTTAGTACTGTTTACTTCAGTTCACATTTAGCTTAGTGTGAAACATGATGTTTTAACCTTCGTAGACTTATCTTTCTCAAATACCTGGAAATGTCATTATTCAAGCTGTCATATGACATGACAAAAATTAGCTGGTTTCTGTAAAGTCTCATGCTTAATTGTTTATGTGTACTGTGCAGCAAGTAGGTATTGATAATTGTCATGGAGACACACTGCAATGATGCATATTTCATTTTTCATTTGCCTTATGACCTTTGTATAAATACCCTTCTAACTAAATTGTTTACTCAAGGTGTAGACCATTCTTCATTTGGTATCTGCTACTCTAAAAATAATTCTCTTCTTCTGCAGTGTGATGATGCACTGGTGGCTGAAAGAAAAAACTTAAAACTAATTGGATTTTGTAGCTTGATGGCCACTGATACATTTGCTCATTGCATACGTCTGCAGATATTTCCATCCTTTGTTTAAATTCATAGACATTCATTTACTCTGTTACCCATTAACATCATTTACTCTGCAAAGAAAATTATTTGACATATCTCACAGTATTTTGTTGTTAGTCCTTAGCTTACACTTCTCATATAGTTTTCATAATGCTTCCTTTTGCTTGTAAATATGTTGTATATAACTTGGTATTTAATTAAATCTCTGTTTACATATGTTAATAGGTTCCTTAGTTCTTGGACAGTAGGTGTATTTGTGTAGTATTTCCATTTCCTTTGTACTTAGGTTAGGTACATATGGCATTCTTATTTTGGTTGCGCCAGTCTGTCACGCATGCTCACAGGTCAGTTTCTTCTCTCCTACTACTGACATCAGCGCATATTGTTGACTGCACAACAGCTGAGCCATAAACTAATTTTGTTTATACTTTCGCTTCACATGAAACAGTGTGTTACTTCTTATTGCTGATAATTTTTATGCCTAAGTGTACAAATCAAAAGAATTACTTATGCCTGTACACTTTACTTTATCTTAAAATCACTCCAGAAGAAAACTTACACTTAAAATTATGTACACTATATACAATTATCTTGTGATGAAAAAAAAAATGTTACCATGCTTTGTCATTCTAAAAAAGCTTTTAGATCCTTGTGAGGGTGAAGAGGCTTTTTTCTTCCTGTTTTCTCATAAACTAACCTGTACTTCCCAGGATATGGTGTTTTGGAAATTACATATGGTCCTGAACAGAGTAATTGCCACTTATTATCCAGTTTGCCAAATTTTGTTGATTTAGGGAGCATCTGTAAAATGACTTGATGCCCTTCAAAAGATTGTGTAACACTTTTCAGTTTCTTGTTATAAATTGTCCTTCTATACTTGGCCCTGTCTTCTAGTGTAATTGTGGCTTGTTAGATTTTGTCTTTTAGTGTCATTTCTGTAGTAGGTACCTTTAATATGGGTGACTCCCACTCATTTGTTTGTTTTGCCCAGAACATTAATTCAGTAGGTGTGAAAACCGTTGACAAATGTGGAAGATTATTGACAACTGGCATGAAAGGAGTTATTTATTCTACCCATCCGGTGTGTTTGTGAGGGGTGTATGTCCTAATAAACTGGTTAAATTCTTTAAACACTCATTCTACTGGGCTTGCTTCTGGGTGAAAAAGGCTTACTAATATGTGCTTTATGCCCTGTGAGATTATAAATTGTTTCCATTTTTGTCCAAAGAAATATGAAGCATTGTCAGTTAGTAGTACCTTTGGTTTACCTACTCTTCTCAAATAGTCTCCCTCAATTCTTTTTGTGGTGTTTGTGGATGTTGCATATTCAATGGCATATATTTTGATATGTTTCAAGAAAATATCATATAGTGCTACTACATATCTTACACCCCCTTTACTTCTTGGATATAGACCAGCTATGTCCAGGGATACTATATCTAGAGGGTTTTTTTGTGAGTATTGGGTGCAGCTCAGTATATTTTGACACATTGTACTGTTTTGATTTTTGACATACTGCACCTGTACGACTTGCCTTCTCAAATTTGGAAAATAACAAAGTATTGCAATTTTTTCAGTACATTTGCCTACTCCATAATGTCACCATACTTCATGTGTGTGCCTTATAAATTGATCGATATAATCTTCAGGAATACACACACACCATTGATCAGATTTTTCATGTTCCCTGTGAAACAAAACACTGTTGTACTCCTGATACCATTTACTTACCTTTCCACCTTCATCTTGCTTAAGGTTTTGCATGACTTTACTTGATCTGCAATCTCGCAGTTGTATAATTTTCATTTGCTTACAAAACATGTCTGCTGCTTGTGGTCTGACGGTAGCATTCTCGCTTCCCAAGCACAGGGTCCCGGGTCAATTCCTGGCATGGTTGGGGATTTTCACCTGCCCCAAGATGACTGGGTGTTGTTGTGTCATCTTCATCATCATCATTCATCCCCATTATGGTCAGAGAAAGGCAACGGCAAACCACCTCCGTTAGGACCTTGCTAGTGTGTCACTGCGGGTCTCCCGGATCGTTCCCTTATGCTCTGTCAAGAAGCATGGGACTTCATTTCCATTTCAATTTACAAAACTTATGGTAATCAGATTGTTGTGCTGTATCTTGCATTAATAATGTTCTGATTTCTGCATCACACTCTGTTAATTCACCAAATTCCTCTAAACCTTGTGGTGACCTGGGCAAGGCACCAGCAATAACATTCAGACTTCCTTTAATATAAATGATTTCAAAACTGAATTCTTGTAAATATAGACACCACCTAGCTAGTAAATGGTGTAATAGTTTACATGTTAAAAGAAATGACAGTGACTGACGGTTACAATATTCTTTGGTATTCTTGCCCCACAAAAAATATTCAAACTTTTTAAATGCCCGTATTACAGCTGAAGCTTCCAGTTCTGACTCAGAGTAAGATCTTTCTGCTTCTGATGATGTGTGACTAGCAAAACTGATGACCTTGGGTACTTCCTTACCTTCTTCCTCTTGCATTTGGAATAAGCATGCCCCCAGCCCTTGAGACGAGGCATCTGTGGACAGATAAAAATCCTTGGACATATCAGGGTGGCTAAAAATGTTTGCATTGGCTAATGCCTGCTTAATGTTATTAAAGTCCTCTTGACACTTATCATCCCATAAGCAAAACCAATTTTTTCGAACACGCTGAGCAATGCATCACTGTTCATCAGTTGTTGTGGTACGAACTTACGGAAAAACGAAACTAGTCTTAAAAGGGCCTTTAGTTGTTTTTTATTCCCTGGAGCTGGACAATTGTGTATGGCATC
This sequence comes from Schistocerca piceifrons, assembly GCF_021461385.2. NCBI lineage: Eukaryota > Metazoa > Arthropoda > Insecta > Orthoptera > Acrididae > Schistocerca > Schistocerca piceifrons. The sequence goes on from NC_060141.1 coordinate 195,129,183, forward strand.
AAGTTTCTTTGGATCAGGTAATATATCTTGTTCTGACACAACATGTCCTAAAACTTTGACTTGCTCCTTACCAAAAATAGACTTTTCTAAATTGGCTGTTACTCCGTAATCTGCAAATTATTGGAGCACCTGATCAATGGGCCTGATATGTTCTAACCAAGTGGGTGTGGCTATTAGCATGTCATCTACATAAACAGTGACTTTGCTAAGCATTTCTGGTCCTAAGACCTTGTCCCATGCAGATATAAATGCTCCTGTACTAATGTTCAGTCCAATAGGGAGAACACATAATTCAAAACTTCTGCCACTACAAACAAATGCTGTATGTTTTCAACTTTCTGTGTGGAGCTCTATTTGCCAGTAGGACATCTTGAGATTGAGTATACTGAAATATATTGTGTTGTAAAACTTTAGAAGCTGTTTGTCCAAGTTGTCTGGTCTTATGCATACTGGTAACATAATCTTATTGATACCTCTAGCATTGAGAACTAATCTTACAGAACCATCTGGTTTGCTTACTGGTAATAATAGACTACAATGGGAGAAAATGAAGGTTGTATAATTCTCCATTTAAACATACAATTGATCTCTTCCCCTACCGCCTCTCATTTTGCCCATGGAATCAGATATGACATTACACAAAGTGTTTCATGTGGATAGACTTCAAATTCATATTCATAGTCTTTGATTACTCCTGTCTCCTTACTGAAAACATTGGCATACTTAAATAACAAGGTAGAAAGTTCCTGTTATTGCATATCATTTAGTATCTGTGATTCACTTATTTTCTTCTCTACCATTTCATAACTAATCTCAGTGTTTGCTTCTTGTTCAGCATCAAATTTGTTTGGGAAATATACAACTGGAAAGGAATATTGTACTATTACATTTGACTCTGGTCTGTTTTCGTTACCTTCATCAGGTGTTTCGACTAAATCAACAGAAAAAACCTGATCCTTTACATAAAAGTGGCATTTATCATTACCTATGTCAATCTGTGTTTTCTATGTTCTAAACACGTCCATGCCAATAAGACAATTATTTATAAGTTTCTCAATTATAAGAAAATTGCACTTCACTGTAAAATGTTCAATTTGTAATGGAATAAGTGCCTGATGTTTAACCAATTTAGTATTACTGCCTGTAGCAGTTGGCACCTTGCAATTTTGGACAGGAAATGTTGGGAAATTGCCTCTCTTCTTCAATTAAAAAAAATTGCTTTTGACATTAGGTTAGTAACTGAACCTGTATCTAGAATTAACTGTGTGTCAATGTTCAGCATTTTCACCTTAATGACTGCTTGTATTTGTTCTTCCTTGACTTTATCTGCTATATCTAACTCATGCTGATACAAAACATCCTTGGTGTCACCTTGTTTGTCAAACCTTATAAAACATGTTTGTAGTTCTGCCTTGCCCCCACACCCTGAGAAGTCAATAGCCTGGGGCTTAACTGCGACTGGTTGGTGTTTTCTGATGGTGTAGTGTGACTTAATTCGTTACCTGGAGAAATTTCAGTGAGTTGCATTGTGGGAGTACTTCACCAATTCGTGTCGTTAGCTGCTGTGCAGTTATTTTGCTGCCCAATGGTCAGCTGCGATACAGCTTAAGGCATGGCATTGTTGACATGTGTCTGCCACAGCTGCAGCTGACTGTTTCTATTTATGTTTGACATAGGGCCTTGTGATGGTGAATTGTAATTCACCCATGCATTAAAATTACCCCTGTTGTTTTGGAAATTTCTTTTAAATAATTTGTTTTTTCTGTTTCCGTTCCTGTTACCATACTCACTACCTCTGGGTATGTAATTTTGCTGTTGTGTGTACCATCCTTGCTGTGTGTTTAGATCATGTTTTACCGACTGATTTATATAACTATGTTGTTGTTGTGCCTGCTTTTCTGTTGCGCTATTGGTTACAGGTCTTTCCTCATAGATTATGTTGATAGAATCAAGTACTGACAGAAAATATTCAGTGGGATGCTCTGGCATTGTGACTAATTTTTCTCTAATGTAAATGAATTTTCAAAATTTTTAACACATCTACCTGTGATATTGGGTTCGTCCAGTAGCATGTCTTGTTCAGGTATTCTTCAAAGTATCCACATAGACTACCGTACTTGTCATTGAATGGTGCAGGGTTGAAAACCTCACATCTGAGACTTTGTTGCACTGCTTCAGACCAGTATTTGTCAAGGAAAACGTGTCCAGATAAGATATAAGTGCTGCAATGTTTGGCCACTCAAGCTGCCCATAAAAGTACATCACCTTGCGTATATCCCATGACACATCTGATTTTTTGTGCTTCCATTCAGTTGTGTGGGAATACCATGGGATTCATTCTTTACCTTCAGTAGTGAATGTAGGAAACTGTTGGTGTCACAGCAAACCTTCATCTGCAAAAATAGTTGATAGACATATGGCATTTTCAGTTGTATTGAGATGGTTATTGTAATTATCTGTAATTCTGGCTGGTAATTGTTCAGGTATTGGAGTTGTGGGTATGTTCTTATTTTGCTCTCTTCAACTGTCACTGGTATCTGCTGTGGGACTCATGACAATTTGTGAATAAATACAAACAGGTTGTGGTTTGTTCATTGTAGCCTGTGTATTACTTACATGCATATTTCAAGATCTGGTAATATTTTCTTCTAAAAGATTGCAGGTCCTATTTTCTGCAGCTTAATATTTTACCTTGTTCATGATTTCATTTTCTTTTCTCTGAATAGCCTTATCTACTACATCTGTGTACAATTTACAATCTGTTACTAACTTCTCTGCAATGGTATTACCCTTATGTAATGTACCTGCTTCAGCCTGACTAATGACATCACTAAAATTTTCAATGAACTTCTCTCTCTCCTTCTTAGCGCATGCTGAGTCAACTTCCAGTGTTGCTATCCTTAAAGTAAGCTCTTCTACAGCTATAGAAACACCTTCATAGTCTTTATTTAGTTTGTTAATGATGTGGTTACCTTTTTTAATGTTGAACACAACTGTTTTTGTGTGACTTCAATGTTAGTGTTTGCGTCTGTTATTTTCTTTATCTGTTGTTTTACTAGATCATTATGATTGTTGAAAGAATCTACCTTCTGTTTTAACTCCATGACATTACTGTTGACTTCAGAAAGCACTTCATGCCTCACCTGTGTTTTTTTATCATTCAATTTTTCGGCGATTTCAGTGTGTAAATTTTTGGCTAAGTCATCGAATTTCTGTGAGACCGCATCTTGCAAATCCTTGAATACTTGTTTTTGTTCTTGTTTCATTGTGTTTAGATCTTGTGTGACAGTGTTCAGATTGCGTGTCAAAATATCAATTTTGGAATTCATATCTTGTTTCATGTCACTAAAATTGGTGTTCAGCTGGCCGGAGTGGCCGAGCGGTTCTAGGCGCTTCAGTCTGGAACCACGCGACCGTTACGGTCGCAGTTTCGAATCCTGCCTCCTGCATGGATGTGTGTGATGTCCTTAGGTTAGTTAGGTTTCGGTAGTTCTAAGTTCTAGGGTACTGATGACCTCAGATGTTAAGTCCCATAGTGCTCAGAGCCATTTGAACCATTTTTTTGGTGTTCATGTTGTGTTTCATATCATCAAATTTCACGTTCATGTTAGATAATAACTGCCATAGTAGTGCTACAGTTGTATCACTGTGGCTGCTGTCAGTTGTACATTCCAAGTCAATGTTTGTGTTGTGACCAAGTGGTGTTTGTAACATGTTGTCAAAATTCATTTTGGAATTGCTCTCCAATGTTTCATTGTTTCATTCATGAGCAGTATGTTACTCTGGGAGATGCATGACATTGTCTCATCAATTGTAAACATAGTGTTGTCAAGGTTGTTTTGCTGTGGAGCGTCACTATCATTTGTCACTCCTGTGATACTCATCTCTGATCTACTTAATCTTTCTGCAGTAGGCATGCATGCCACATGAACTTCAGTTGTTCAATCTTGCACTTCTGCACCATCTTGCCTGATTGCATTTTTGCTATTGTTATCGACAATGGGCTTATATTTTTTGGCCATGTTGCATGAATATGCAAAAAATAAAATTCTCACAAAAATGTTAAAAAATTCAGTGCTAACTATTGCACTTGACAAATGCAATTCACATGATGTCAAAGCCTGTTTTGCATCTATTGTGATGCACAAACTGCCATGTCACAATTCTTTATATTTTACTGGCAGTATGTATCATACTGAAAAATTTCTGTAAATTTTTCACAAATAAAATTCAAGGAAGGGAATAATGAGGAAAAGGTTTCCATCTACATCAAAAGAGGTGCTACCAAGCATAACCATGCATACAACTTGCGTAGCCATCCTACCTTTGCTGTGTCAAACAAAACAACTTACTGTAGAAAATTTTATGTGACCTGGGTCAAATTCTTTCAAAAATGTTCTCCTCAATTTTTGCCTTTTTGCTTTACTTACTCTTGATTCATCAAAACAGAAAATACAGACAATTAGTTTTTATGACTCATAACAGTGTCATAGAAACTTCCTACAACAACAATGGTTAACAAAAGGTACTCACAACTGGTGCCCTGAAGTCATGGCACACAGGTCAACAGTTCTAATAAGAAAGAAAAGGAATAAATAAATAAATAAATTAAATATTACTAAATATTATCAGCTATGCATATAAAGAAACATTTTTGTGGAATATAATATGATTGCTTTACTAACATGTTCTGTGCTTATTTGTATCTTTCAGCCATCAGACTTCGCTTACATTTTTAATTGTAGCTGCAGGTGGCGGACTCCGGGAACACAGGCACTTGATGTAATCAAGAAAATCCCCCTTATATATTCTCTTCACTTCAATAAATAAAAAATATTTGATACTGTTGTTGAATATAATATTATTCATGCACATGTATAATAAACAGAGACTGCAATACTTCATATCTAAAATTGCACATCTTCATTGTCCTCCAATATACGAGAGAGAGTGTGAGAGAAAAAACAAAAAAACTATACAAAAATTGAATTTTTTATCCTTCATTCATCTGCACCTTACTGTGCATTCATAATTAACTTTTTTGCCAATTCTCTGGTGGCTCAGTGTTTAATAAATCTTAATTTTACTGCAACCTGGGGGCCTTTCATCTTGTACTTACACAGATTTTCCCTTTAATAATATATAACTTTATTAACATATAACAAGGTCTACAAATTTACAATACTGGATTGTCACATGATTAATATTTTATAATTTGAACAAAATTTTTAAATAGTAATATTTCCTAAGCTATGGATTTTTTTTTAAATTTTTTTTTAAATACTTTTCTTTATGTCAGAGAAAACATAGGGCTTTAAAAGAAGGTGCATTAATCTTGAACAGGACACTTACTAGTGAGAGTCAAAATAATTCTGAGTGTAGGCAATTTTGCACTGAACATTTTCTTATGTAAAATGTTTCTATAAAGAATATTAATATCATGCACATAACCAAATTTACGTTATACATTAAACAATAAATATCTGTAAACAACAATTTGTAACAGACATTGACATTTCATTCAGGTACAGCCCCTTGTTGATCGATGGTCTATGCCTCATGAATGTGGGTCATAGCTTACATTTCAGACTGCTATGGGGTTGATCTATGCCATTGATCCACCTGGATATATCAACAAAACTGATCCACGCAAAAAAATTATTACTTCATGTGGCAATACCCTCAAAACGTAATTGAAATCTACAACTTTTCCAGGTTTGTCAGAGAACACATGCTTATGTTTGCACAATAAATCTGTAAGCTGCACCTATTGTTCCTCTTTTAAATGTCCCATTACATTTACTTTGTCATATATCTGCTGTTCAGTACACATTTCATCACCTGCCTCATCTATCCTTTGTAAATGAGTCATTGTCTCAACCCCTTTTAATTCCCCTTTAAATTTTATTCTTTGTCTGTTTCCACCAGCATCAAATTCTACCACTCTGTGCTTTACAAAAATGCTACAATCATATTTGTACAAGAAGTCCATACCCAAAATTACATTCAATGCCAAACCCTTCACCACAAAGCAACTAACATCAAAACAATAATCACTACTATTAAATTCCAATGATACTTCTATGTTGATGGGCTTACTACATGTTCCAGTTGCTGTCTTAATTTTGACTCCTGTAATTGGTAGTTCCATTAATCCTAAACATTTAATTTGCTGCCAGAAAGATTCAGAAATTGCAGATAAACTTGAGCCAGAGACTAATAATGCTATATCTGTAATTCCTCCCACAATGATATCAGTTATTGGCTGTATAACCACTATTTTCACTCTGTTCAACCCTGATTCCTGTAATAATTCACTTTCTATTTCACTCCTGCTTTCCTCTTGCATAATGCAAATATCTTTAGGTCTTTCTCCAAAACATACATCAGTATCCCCTTCAAAAAGATCATTAATAGCAAACTCAACATTCTCTTCTTCACTTAATTCTTCCAATTTTCTGGCAATTATAATTTTATTTTACCTCATTCTTCAGGCAACAAAGCTTTATGTAATTTTGCATAGGACACCTAATCACTCAAATCATAATCAGCCTCCTCCTTTCCTAACCATCTACAATTAACATCTTTCAGGCTTGCATCCTTGACAGTTAAGAAAACAAAGGTTTCAGTTTTATCTTCAGGGCAACCTACAGCAACATTCTCCATATTACATATTTCCATATCCACATTGAACTCTTTATCACTACCACAGTCATCACCTGCATCCACAAGCACAGTAACACTGTCAGTAGGTAATTTAGCAGCATTTTCCACATTGTCAAATACACCATTCATATTAACCTTTACATCACACTGAGTAATCCTCTCCTCACCTTTTCCATAATTCTCCATACTACTTCCGATAGACATCTCTACCCATTCATCACATCCATTATTACTGCAAACATTGCCCCTTAGTTCCATATCCATTTCTGTTTCCCCTTTTGATAAAACTACCTCCCTCTGATCTTTCAATGAATTTTGCTGCACGTAAACCAATATTGTCCTCCTCTGCTTGTAATTTCTCTTCCCTCTTAAAAAAAGTCATCAATGTTAAACTCGCACTGTTCATTGCTGATATTAGCCTTGTTCCATTTTTTCCTGTTATACCTTTCATCTCTATTTCCATAATTGTTGAAACCTCCCCACAGATTTTCATTTCCTAAGACAGCATCTGTATATGACACATTCCAGTTTCCCTGTTTTCCTTGCTGACTTTATTAATCATCCCATCATATCCTTGTCTGGCCCTGTTCACAAAATTACCAGCCCCCCTGCAGACCTTAAGTGAGGCATCAATTAGTTTTTTGAGTACCTACCCTGTCCATTTGTATCTGCCATTCCCTCTATTCTCACACCTTCTCTATCACTCCTCCTCTGATCGAAACTGTTTCTTCTCCCTCCAAAATTTCTTTATATCTTCGTGGCCTGCTTGTCCAATCTCTATCCTGATTATTCTGATCACTTCTATCTTCTGTCCACCTGTTATGATTATTACTGTTTCCCCTTTCATGATACCTTCCACTCTCCCTTTGTTCCATGTATTTAGGTCTGTAACATAATGCCCTGTCCATATTATCCACACAATTAAGAAATTCTTCCCTGAATCTGTTGCACTGTGAATCATAGCCCATTGCAAATGCTCTGGTAATCATCTCTTTAGTGTTGATATTTCTGTTAGTGCATACAATGGCCTATCCAGATGATTTAATTTATTCAGTTCTCTAACACAGAGCGCTCTCATACTTTCCTTTCCACTCTTGTAACTGAGTCCATTCAGAAAATTGTTTTGCAATCTTAATTGTTTTTCCTGGACCCAGTATTTTTTCAAGAACAAGTTTTCAAACGTTTTAAAATCATAAAATTTACTATCATTTTGGTTAGCCCATGTTTGAGCTCCCCCTTCCAACTGCCTCTTAACATATTTAATTTTTGCCTGATTACTCAACCCTGTCACAAAGTTATCCTTATATGCAGCTGAAAAGTCAACTGCAGGGTATTTATTCTCCCCATTAAAAGATTTTGATTGAAATCCATGCCCCATAGGATATCCCAACAACAAATTTCTATTCCCTGCTGCTACAGTATTAACTGTTTCCCTCAAGACATTTATTTCCCCCTTTAATTCCTTCTTAACATCAGTAATCCTCTTATAGCAATCCAGCACTCCTGTCTTAATGGACTCAATGTCTGGCTCTGTTTGTTTCCGAAATAATGTGCATTTCTGTTCCTATGCCTGAATCTGCCCCACAAGATTACTTTGCACAGTGTCCACCTTGGCTACTAGGCCTTTTTCAATCTCATCAACTCTCTCAATAAATCTGTCAACGATTTTAACTGTGTTTTAGACTACATATCTGTAATTTGAGTGAATCTGAGATCTAGCTGATCAAGCTTTTCACTCACTGTCTTTATTTCATCACTAAGCCTTAATTCCATATCCCCATTTTCGAATCAATTTCTCCAACTATTTCAGTTTTTATATTCCCTATTTTTGAATCTATTTCTCCTAATTTACTAGTAAGTTTCACAAAAAATCCACTCAGGGCACTTCCTGTTATCCAACCTATTTCTTTTGGCATGCTAAGGCTACAACAGTTACCCCTGACATCCAGTGAATCGCCTTCACTTTGTGATTCACGCATCTCATCGGCCATGGCTAATGAAAGGGCACAGTTTTGCAATGTAGCTGCTGGCTGTACTTATCTTTTATATCCTCATGTGATGCAACATCTGCAGTCAGCAGCAGTAGCACAGCTATGCAATAAATTATAGTTGGTGGGGTGGACATGCAGCAAACTAGATCAGGGGCAAGAAAACGTGGCGTGGGCCCCTGGCAGCATGTAGACGGGTTGGTTGGTGGCACAGACAATGGCATTGATCCTCGGCAGGACGTTGATACAGCTTCGTTGACTGCTTTACCTGCAGCAATGCATAGACACAGCATGGACGACGGTTTTACTCACGACAACACGTGTATGTGGCACGGAAGATTACATGTGATCAGCCCCAATGGTAGCACATGGTCGACTCACCAGGCTGTGTAAATGACTGCATCACAATCGTGGTGGCCTTATATTGGTGTAACTAAGGCACAGCATGTATCTTGCCAGCACAAACATGCATGTATCTTGCCAGCACAAACGTGCCACTACTGCTAATGCACCGATTTAACTCAGAGCCCCCACACTGTCTGTTCAAAAGCCTAAACATCAGATGGACACCTGATTCCGAAATATAGAATAGAGAAGAAAGCCCTATCCCACTCGAGCCCCCAATTGCAACTGTACATGGGCTCATTCACTGCCTATTTTTCACGTGGCTCATCTGCAGAGGGGGTTGGTAGTGAACAGTTGCATTTGCACCCCTAATACTGAGTCATATGTTGGCTAGCCTTTGAACAGCAGTGAATTGAATACACAATTGTCTATACCACAACCTTGCGAAAATGAGGTACACTATATAAGTTCAGATTAAAATTTATTTATTTAAAAAGAAACACTTCTAACTTTTTGGCCATGCAATTTTAAGTTCACAAGTAAATCCGATTTCAATAAATAATAAACGGTGCAATTCATACACGTGGTTTGTTGTCTCGCACCTACACACTTTCATGCTGTTCCTTCACAGTTTATTCGCATACACTGGTGTCCATGCGTACACTTGTGGCAATTTGCTGCTCCGAACTTACCACCACAATGGACAATGACCAAAGATCCCATTTTCCCACTCATACCCCCAGTCCTGAGTCGGGTCACGTGACACTACATTAATCAAAATAATTCCTAAACATGGCCACAATTCATTTACAATTTTTATAAGATTTAAATACTTAAACCTAAATACATTATATAATTTTACACACATTTATCACCACATAACTGAATAATTTGTTGCAATTAAAAAAAAAAAGAAAAAAAAAGAATAAGAAAACACAAAACAAGTATTTTCATGTCCATTTTACATTACACTATTTTCGCTCTGCATTTAATACATAATTTTATTCTTAAGCATGGATATTAAAATCAGAACTAATTTACATAATTAGGAGTAACTCCATGTTTTGGCACAGTTTTGTCCTCTCCCTTCATTTAATGACATCTTTGCATGAAATATGAGACATACAAATATTTGTCTGGCTCTACAAAGATAGAAACTGAATGGTGTCTTCATAATAAAATAATGACTTACTTTTCAGTTGTTCTATACATCTTTATAACTTAATTCTACTATGAAATGTTTTGATTGAAGTATGCCAGCCCAACATGTTATTTCTGCTGCTGTGCTTTAAATTTAAATTATTGTAATATCTGTTTATATTCTACTAATTATCTCTGCACAATTCTATGAGTGAATTACGTTTCCTACTTGACCATCTATGTAATCGCAGAATCGATGCGCAAAGTAGTACAGTACTATTACTATCCCATGAGTGCATAATTACTCTTTGTAATATTCTCTCTGGTGTGTGTTGAGAGGACTTCTAGGATTTTCTCCGTGCTGAATAGCCACATTGAATAATTGTAATTTTGCTATCAAGATTACTGGAAGAAAGAGATTGGAAATATATTGTATGCTAATCAAGAGAATATATATTGAGCATTTACATAAAAGGTCTGTAAGGAATTTAATTATATATGTATTCTCTAATTGGAAATTTGCATGGAGGTGTCATTTCATTGGTAATCAGAAGGGAACTTCTGATGAATTGGAAACGAACCTGCAATTATTAGATCCAAGAGCTCCATTATTTCATCGGATAATTAAACTCTATCAAAGCAAACTTTCCGCTTGATCTGAGGTTTCCCGACTGACTATGCAATGCAAGAAAACCAAGACATTTTATTTACACAGGATTGCAGATCGCTTCGAATCATTGAGACTGCGAACAAGGAGAGTCATCGTCTGATTCTGATTAAACCAGTAAAGCTTAATTATAACTTTCGTGAGTGACTGTGATGACTGTGATATGGCTGCTTATGAATGAGATCATTAATAAAATACTAATAATTAAATTTCCCCTCACCAGCAACCATTATAAACACAATATTAATTAAAATTATATTATGAACTACTTGGAAGAGTTCCATTTTATCCCCCGTTACCTTACAATGTTATACAGCCAGCTCATAGTGTTTGAAAAAACTTAGTGGCAGTCTGCAATTTATATGAAACTTCCTGGCAGAGTCCTACACTTTCCCTATCTATTCTATACCATTTCTTGAAAATAGGGTTTACTTTTGCTGTTTTTAACTTTTCTGGAAAGATAGTCTCTGTCGTTGAACAATGTTAGATGTCCACAAAGGACTTTGTTATTAAGGAAGCATATTTTTAAAATAAAATGTGGTATGTTGTCAGCGGTATAGGAGGATTTTGATTTTAGTTGTTTAATTGTGTTCAACATTTCCTGCTCATTTGTAGTACAAAAAAAGAGAGACTTATTACATGGGACATTTGCTGCAGCAGCATGTGATATTTACTTTACAAGATTTCCAGCTGCCTGTGTAGAGTAAGTTGTTTGTGATGTTTTAAGGGTCACATTTGCGATCTCCAGAAGCTTATAATCTGATGTTGTCCCTTTTCTTTTGTTTATTTAGTCTCTTTCCTTCAATGTTCCACATGGGTTTCATCTTCCTCAGTGGCCTATTTATGCAATTGTCATTTGACATTTCTTTGTGAGTAGATCATATAATGCCTCATACAGGAAGCAAAAATGTCATCCAGCATGTGTGAGAATTTGACAGAAGTAGGATTGTGGCCAATTGAGACAATTTATCATTCTGCAGTGTTTCTGTTGATATTGGTTGGAATCCTACAACTGTCATGTGGCAGTACTCAGTCCCATGTAAGTTCTCAACCACCTCACATGACTTGCTTCTCAGAGTACTGACATATTGTTCACTTAGGTGTGCAGGATCATACAGCCACGCCATGTACATGGTGCAGGAAACAGGCTTGTTTACGGCAAACAGTAGGCATTGTGACAATGTCTGGATCCCCACAGACTGTCAGCATAGGTGAGACAGATGTTGTAGCTATCCTTGACGTGGCAGCAGACAGAAGAAAGCTGGCAGTGGCACACTAAACACAGGAGTGGAGTCTTTTCAGGTGAGTCCCCATTCTGTGTATATCATCACAGTTGAAGTTCTAAGGGGGATAAACATTGCCACATTAAAGGTAGCAGCTCTGTACTAGATTTTGGACTCCAAATGTACTCAAATCTTCTACATACTGCATATCAACAATAAGTAAAATTTTGTTATTTGCTGTGCTAACTGGTGTTGTAATTTCAATGGTTGTAGTAGAGGCTAATTTTAGATGAAAAACCTATAACTTAAGCTTAGACAAAGGCCTGGATATTAAAGAAAATGTACTGTGTTTTCTGAAGAGGAGCAGAAGTGCTTTCAACTGCAGCGGCAACAGGTTGGATGATTGACTGATCTGGCCTTGTGACATTAGCCAACATGGCCTTAGTACTGTGAATGTCTGCAAACAAGGGGAAACTACAGCCATTATATTTCCCAAGGACATTCAACTCTACTGTATGGCTTAATAATGATGCCATCCTCTTGTGTAAAATATTCTGTAGACAAGATAATCTGACCTTGAGATCTCTAAGCAGGAAATACTGAGGAGGTTACTGTCTTCAGGAAAAACAAAACTGGCATACTACAGATTGGAATGTGGAATATTAGATCCCACAACCATGTCAGTTGGTTAGGTAATTTAAAAATGGAAAAGTTAAATGTAATGTTAAATGTTAGATAAGGTTAGATATAATGTGAATTAGAGATGTTTAGCAGTATGAAGAACAGGATTTTGGGTCAGGTCAGTACAGGGTTATCAATACAAAATGAAATAGGGTAATGCAGTCATAGGATGAAAATTGAATAAAAAATCAGAATGTGGGTAAGATACTATGAACTACATAATGAATACATTATACAAGGTGTACAACTTTGCATCCGCCGTTTGCCGATAGGTGGCGACAGGGGTAAGTAGTGGTCGAAAGAAACAGATTGCAGATGTCAGGCAGTTAGCTTGGGTCTCAGTCAACATAACCTCATTCAAACATTCCTTAATTTGTGTCTGCATCATAAAGTGTTCTTGATTTAAAATATCAGTGTACGAGCCTAATTCTCGTCATTTGCAGGAGGTGTTACTGTTTTGTTTCAATACGGAGAAAACAGCATCTGAGTCTCATCAAATGCTCCCAAATATGTATGGTAAGGATGATGTTAGTGAAATAATGTGTTGTGAGTGGTTTCAACACTCCAAGAACGATGACTTTAACGTTGTAGACCAGCATAGTGGTGGAAGAAAGAATGTTTTAGAAGATGCAGAATTGGAGGCATTGCTGAGTGAAGACACACGTCAAACTCAAGAAGAATTGGCACAATTGGTGGGAGTGACACAGCAAGCCATTTCAAAACGTCTCAAGGCTATAGGCATGATTCAGGAAGAAGGAACTTGGGTCCTGTGTGAACTGAAACCAAGAGACGTTGAACGTCATTTGTGTGTTTGTGAACAGTTGCTTCAGAGGCAGAAACAGAAGGGATTTCTGCATCGCATTTTGACTGGTGATGTAAAATGGGTTCATTACAATAACCCTAAATGCAAAAAATCATGGGGATATCCCAGCCATGCTTCTATGTCAACACCAGCTCAGTGTCGTGTACTATGAGGTGTTAAAACCAAGTGAAACAATCACAGGTGCTCGTTATCAAATGCAATTAATGTGTTTGAGCAGATCATTAAAAGACAAACAGCCACAATACAGCAAGAGGCACGATAAAGTGATTTTGCAGCTTGACAACACTTGACCTCGCACTGCAAAAGAGGTCAAAACGTACTTGGAAACGTTAAAATGGGAAGTCCTACCCCACCTGCCGCATTCTTCAGACATTGCTCCCTCTGACTATCACCCATTTAGATCAATGGCACATGGCCTGGCTGACTAACACTTCCAATCTCATGAAGAAGTCACAAATTGGATATAGAAAATACTTTCAATGATAACATGTGTAACCAATTTGTTTCATTAAAGCCTCAAATGTTGGGGAGAAAACAGCAGAACCAAAGTTGTACACCTTGTAATAACAAAAACTCAAAGACAACACCAACCACATAATATAAGTTTATTTGCCATTTATTTCCACAGATGATTAAGAGATTGAAGGAATGTAAGATGAGATAAGGAAAATTATTCACATCATTAAGGGATATGAAAATTAAATTTTCATGGATGATTGGAATTCAACAGTAGGAAAAGGAAGTGAGAGAAAAATAGTAAGACAATATGAACAGGTAGAAGGAATGAAAGAGGAAGCTGCATGGTAGAATTTTGCACAGAGCATAATTTAATTATCACCAACACTTGGTTTAAGACTCACAAAAGAAGGTTTTTCAGGGATTGGACAAAAATATTGAAACACAGCAAGAAATTCATACTTAAGCATAAAATGCTAGCTGAGCATATAGGTTGTGCTGTTGTATTTGACCATGGACATTATCTCTGCAGTGTCCTCAACCACTGAAAGTGTCGGTCATGTTCCTAACTGTGTCTTGTGCAGCTATGAGTGTATTGTCTTGGAGCCAAGTGAATTTGAACATGCTTGTATGGGGGTGCTTCTGTAAGTGAGAGAGCTGAACTCTTATCAGTTTCAAGAGATTTATAATACATACAGGGGAAGTGGACAATCATCATCTATTAAATTACAATGTGGATGAAAGTGTGAGTTGAGTGATCAGGGGACATGGTCATTGAAGAGGATTATGCAAAAAATAAGAGATTAGCAGTGAAAAAAGTCACTGCAGAACTGAATGTTGCACCCTGTCAGCATGAAAACAACATCAAGGGAGCTCCAGAAGCAGAAAATTTCAGGGCAAGCTCGAATTCCAAAACCACTCACCGCTTAAGTAAATGCCTGTAACAGGAAGGTGTGGTGCCAAAGCCATTACATCTGGACTACAGAGTAATGGAAGAAAGTCATTTGACTGGATAAGCTGTTTCCAACTTCTGGCTGAGTTTATGTCCCATGAGTGGAACATGGTGGGAGCTCAGAGATGATTTTGACAGCCAGATCATGGTATTCCAAGCGCCCAATAATTACTGTGCAAGGTTGCATTACTGCTGTGTAATTATTTCAGTTGGTCAGGTTCATCTCATGACACAATGTTTATTACCCTGTCCTGTGTTTCAAGACAACAGGACCCCTGTCTGCACAGCTCATAACATACAGGACTGATTTAGTGAGCATGAGGATGAAGTGTCACACCTCTGCTAGATACCATGGTCACCAGATCTCAGTGTTATTGAGACTCTGTGTACTGTTTTGGAGAGAAGGATGCATGATTGCTATCAACCTCCATCATCATTACCTGAACTTGCCACTATTTTGTAGCAAGAATCATATAAGATTCACTTGAAAATCATAAAGGACCTATATTTATCCATTCTGAGTTGACTGGAAGCAGTTCTGAATGCCAATGGTTTTCCCATATTGTATTAGGCATGGTAATTTGTTGTGTCTTTGATGTTTCTATAATTTTGTCCACCCCCTCTATATTTGGAAGAGACCTATATACAGTGGAAAGTTCCAAATTGATTATACAATGGTAAGACAGACATTCTGAAAACAGATTTTAAACTGTAATATGTTTCTAGGGACAGATATGGACTCTGACTACAATTTGTTAGTTGTAAACTGCAGATTAAAACTGAAAAAAATACAAATTAAGGAGATAAAACCTACATAAACTGAAAGAATCAGACATTATTGAGAGTTTCAGAGGTAGTATTGGGTGACATTGAACTGTAGCCTGGAAAAAGGAAACAACAGAAGATGAATGGGTGGCTTCGAGAGCTCAAGAAGTGAAAGGAGCAGAGGATCACAAAGGCACAAAGGTAAGGCCTAGTAGAAATCCTTTGAGATACCAAATTTAATACTGAAAGGTTAAATAAAAGAATGCAGCAAATGAAATAGATGAAGTGAATACAGATGGCTAAACAACAAAACTACCCTGGAATTGTAGAACAGGCCACCAACCAGTCAGAACACTCATGGCAGGTGTCATTTGGTAATTGAATGAAAGCTGAGAACAATCAGAAGAGAGAGGAGACAGAAGACATCATGTCTCACTGACAGACAGAGCCGGAGAGATTGTCTGTCTGCTGTCAATGTTCTGGATGCCTCTCACAGCCAATGCTTTATTTTTCCTCCCATGCTCCCTATTGACTGTTCTGGTAACATTTGTGAACTTGTCAGTCAGCAAATTTTATGAGAGGCAGCATGAACCGATATCCTTTGCTGATGCAATGCTTCTAATTGGCACATAGGCCACAATGAAGCTATGCTGGAAAAGTGTTCGAAAAATGTGACAGAGAATCAAGTGAAGGAAACTGTAAAATAAACAATAAAAATTCCCAATACTCCTTAGACTGTGAGGTGGCATGCACATCCTTCCCCCTTCCATAGAAGATGGGTAAACATTTTGGGGTCTTAATACTAGGATGCTAGGAATGACATGGACAGATGTGACCAATATTGCCTAATAGCTTTACAAAATTTTTGTTTAAGAACATGTTCCATTTTCACTGCCCTGTATCTGTATTGGTGGTGAAGCCATAGGATATGTGTATATATTGGCCACAGAACTCTGAAGGATGGCACAGCTGTATGATTTGGGTGTCTGGATGGTGTAGAGGCATGCACAATTGTTTCATTGTAACACTTGTACAATTAAGATTAGAAGGTGCCTTGTGGAGGCATTGCAGAATAGTAGGACCTTAGACAGTAAGAGGAAGATTTATAAAATTCTTCAGTTATTTGTGAAAATGAGGGCACAACCCCCATGAGCTTCAATCATATAATTCTACATGAATGAATTGCTACTGACACATAATCCTATAAACAAATTCATGAAACTAATCCTGTAGTGCAAGTTTAACCACAGATACTTGAGAGCAGTGAGAAAAAACAGGATCATAGTTGTAGTAACATTATAACTCTGGTTATAGGTCACTAAGGGCATTGAGACTCACTGGAGAAGAAATTCGAAAAGAACAAAATTCAATAAAATACATAGGGTTTTCTGTGAAGAGAAGTAACATTTTTGTTTAAGTCTGCAAAAAGTAGGTAGGAATTTCAGTTACCTGAAATCATCTTACATCTAAGGACAAATTTAGCATTTCAGATTTAATGCTGAGAAAAATCTTATTCATGGTAAATCACTAACTACATCACATAACATTTAAACAAAATCAGTATCCCTGAAACATAATTTACAATTACTTTTACATAGAATGAACACTGGAAATTAAATTGCTTTCAGGCCCTTATCTATTTACAGATAACTCAAAAAAACTCCTTGTCACATGTCTTTCCTCTTTACTACAATATGAATCACATTTCACCTAAGGATCCTAAAAATGCACTTGTGATCCTTATGAGAATAATGACAAACCTTTACCATACTTTTACTGAAACACTGTGGCACTAGTACAGGAAAAAAGATTAAAAACATAAAATTACAGTGTTTTAGTCTTACTACTGGATGGGTGCAAGGCAAACATTATTCCTGCTAGTTTTTTTGTACAGAAATCCCATTGTAATTCTTAATATGAGAGTGATGAATAATGAGAAATTAGAAAGCAAGTGTGTTACAGTGAGCACTGTCTTTTCCTGGTGTAAGTCAGCAACATGTGAAGCAGATCCATACTGATCTGTTTATGTTTATGGGCTATTTGCTGATCTAGTTATTATAGGATGTGAATGTCAGTAATATCCAACAGGGCTGACAAGTTTCCACAGTGACTTACCTCAGACAGTAAACTCGGAAGGCATAGGAGAAATGGGTCTAGACTTATGTTTAATTTATACTTGTGCTGAGCAGAACATTTCATGTTAAGTATGATTATGTCACTGGTGCAAGGGTGGTGTACAGCCAGATGTGAACCATAACAAACATGGTGTCTTCCATTGCCTTTGCTGTGCATGAGCCAGGAGGTATGACTTGTCATACATCATGCAGAATTGTGGTTGCTGCGGCTCAAGAATGGGGAAGGATAGCTGTGTTGCAGGGCTTGTTGCATGGCATGGATGTGTGGCATGCTAACCCATCAAGCTACAATTGTGTGCAAGTGAAGGAAATGCTTCAAGATATAATGATGGAGATGCATATAGATCATGTCCTGCTAAATACAGAAGAAGAAAAAATAGCTTAACATCAGTGTGTGAAAATAGGATAAGGACAAATAGGGGCAGGCAATGAATAACCAGGTAAAGGCTGATACAACTGCTTGCCAGTACTACAATGCAGAGTGGCAGAAAGAACACTTGATCTCATAGCTGTACCATGGGATGTACTGTTCTCCACTAATTGAAGATATGCTGCAGGGTTAAGAAAATCATACTCTCCCAACAGCTGAAAATATGAAGCTGAGAAAAACTTTTAATTTTTATCCACACCACTCCACAGAGCGGTGAGACAAATGCCAATCCAGCTTTCTTGTTATCACATTCCAGTTTGCTGTACCAGCTGGTGACTATCCTTGTTCGGTCTTGTATATCATTTATTATAACAGGTGATGGTAAGGCCATGCATTATCAATATGAATTTCAGCAGGAACAATTTGAGGAAACTGAACTTGGAGCACTTCACATACTGCCAGTGCACTGGGGTTGCGAGATTCTTATGTCTTTTAACACCTTCAGAGGACTCAGTTTGGCTCATGAAGGGTTAACCAGAATTAAAGCTGGTGACAGTGCCAATTAACCTTGACACAGCTCCAGTCTGTCAAAATCTACAATTACTGTGTGGTCTGCTAATTGTTACAAAACATTCACAGCTATTGTAAGCCATGAAATCTGGTATGGTGAGGGAATTCTGGTATGGTTGCCCATAAGATGGGGAGTTTTTCTTGGTTTTTCCCTCTTTGAATGTAGGATTTCTCAATAAGACACAGTCCACTTGTTGATATGGCGATAAGATGGAATCTTTATTACTCCTCTTCATCTGCTTATCTGTTGCAGTGGAATTGTTCTGCTGTGTTTTTAAGCCAATAGCTTTAAATCTCCTAGCAAGTCCTTTTACTTCGACTGAGTCTATATTCACTGGCAACTCTTCTAATTTGAAAGGGAAGTGCATCTTTTATCTGTACATAGCTTCATAAGGAGTGTGCCATGTTAATGGATTTGAGTGTTATATGCAAACACATTCTTATCCCACTCATTGTATGTTTTATTGGGATATTAAAAAACATCTTAGTGACTGTCTTGTGAATACACTCAACTCTCCCATTTCCTAGTGATGAAGTGGTGTTGTCTTCCATTTTTTAATATCCAACAGTTTACAAATTTGTGCCAAAAGTAAAGACATGTTATTCGTCCCTTGATCTGTAAATATTGTGTCAGGGCTTCCAAAAGGCAAATCCGAGTATGTAACAAAAGCTTTAGATACCATCTGTGCTGTTATGTCTGTGATCAGCACATAGATGAAGTAGCCTAAGAAGTGATCAATAACTGATAATATATAGTGATTTTATTGCTGTGTTTGTGGAACTGTTCCTGAAATGTCTAAAGCTTTTATTTCATAGGTCCTGGAAGCCTTGGGCAGTGATTGTAATGGAACATGGGGTTTAGTCTGTTGTGGTCTCTGCACATGGGGAAGCCAAGTGTGACAGTAGTCCTTAATATCGCATTGTTGGCCCTTGTAATCTGACCCTCCCACACATCACCACTAAAGTTCTATGTCTCTTCAAAACATTTAGAAAGCTCCGAGAGGCATAAGATATACAAAGGGAGGCATCTTGATTTTCTCTTCTTGTTGATGGCTCTAAGTCTTGTCTAGGGGTACATTCTTGCAATTGAAAGTTTGATTTAATGTTCTGGTTTCCTGAAGATGAAATAACTGATGAACATTTGCCTGTTACTATAAATTTCTTTTTATTTTATTGCAGTCTTCTAAATCATACCTACTTTGCAATTTTCAATTCAATCACACCACAAATTACATTGTTGTTGTCAAGATTAGCAAAATACATGCATTTCTCTCAGAGGCAAGCCCATCGCTACTACTTACATTCTTCGGTACTCACATTATTCCAAAGAGTTTACAAAGCAAAGGAGTTTACAAACTTTTTTTACCAAAGAAGAATCTTCAATAAAATATATCATTATTTTGTAAATCAATCTAGAAATAAGTTTAATAACTAGCATTAGAGTGTGCAATTAATAATATGAATTTTAAGTAGAAATTTTGTAATTTCAATTATTTTTAAAAGAAAAGTAATTTTAATAATTTTACTTTTAGTACATATTGACTGTAACACATTAATTTCTTTTTAAACATTTTAACTTGAAATATGAAATGTTGTATACAAAATCATATGAACCCTTTTAGTGAAAGAGCTGAGATAATTTTAACCTATGCAAGAACTGATAGTATACATGGTATCGGTTATTTCTATTTAAAAAAGGTATTGGTAGAGGATAGTCACTCATTATAATATCCCCCTCACAAAATTTGGAAACAGGGTGTTTACAGTATTTTGTGATGGACTATAAGTTTTGCCAAACGTTGTACGAAATGATGCCTAGGATAGCAGATAGGTGTACAGAAGTACCTGATACATAACATATGACAGAGAACATAAGAAAAATATCTACTATAAAAATCATAATCTATATATACCTCAGAATATGGCATTCAGATTTTCAGATCTGTGGAACACGCTGTCACAAGACAAATAATACAGGGTCGAAACTACAACATTGCGACACTAAACTATAGAAATAATTACAGAGGCAATGTAAATTACTAGAATTATAAATTATAGAATCAAACCATCAAAATCTTCAAAAGAGAAGAGAAAAAATTGCAGAGCCTAGGTCTATGACGAGTGAGCCAACTTGGAAAACTCACAATGACAGGTACAGACCAGAAAGATATACTCAATCATATTGCACAAAATCAATCAGCCATGTAAACCAGATTATTCAAGGATATGTTGGGTCATGAGAGAATAAAAAAATTGAAAAATATTAGGGCCTGAGTTCATGAAGTGGAGACTGACCAATGAATCCAAACCACACTGGGTACAAACCAGCAAAAAGTTTCAACACAACCAAATTAATAAAGCCCCTAATCACCTCAAGAAGTTCAATCTTATGCAAAGAGTAATTGTGAGAAGCATCTAGCTTCAATCAATGGTTGTACACACACACACACACACACACACACACACACACACACACACACTCAGTATGATAACCAGGGGTACTCAAAACAGAGCTAAGCATGAGTCTGTCTACAACTCAAAACCCAATCAGATCCAATATTGCAATACTCAGGAAAAATACAGGTAAACAAAGTCATAACTAGCTTTGAATGATGTCACAATTCAGTAGCTTGAGAACTAACATCAGAGTATGAAAGTAGACATGCATACATCCTTTCACACTGTCCATACTAGTAAATGTCACCACACTCTTTGATAATTGTCCATACAACTAATCTACATACATAAAGACCTCAAAGATTCATTTACAAATGATTAAAAAAAATACATGCCGATTTAAAGTTACGTAATATATTTGAAAGTTAATCCCCCTACATGCATTTATACTCAATAGCATTATTATGCCGTCTTGGCTAACAATTCACAAATATCAGTCACAACACTGAGTTAGTTTCCAATGCTTTTGATGACCTGATTGTGGTGTGACATTGATTTGCATGCAAAATATGCACCTCTCTCACATCAGTTGACTTACTCATCTGCACAGACAATCTTTTTCTCTGGATAGCCAGCTCTGTCGATCTCCAAAACCTTCTTCTCTGAAGAATACTGCAGGTTAATGGAATTTTTCAGATTCTCTCTCTCTTTCTCTACTCATGAAATGAGTGGATACTCGCAGAATACTTTTATATCAGTCTTGATATATTTTACTTCCATTCATTCCTTCTCATATAAGTATTAGAAAACTTGCAAACTTGCAAGTCAACTGACTCATCTTGCATTAGACTCGATTAAAACTTGTGCAATATATTTGGTTCTACAACCACATAATATATGAACCTGCCTTGCTTCTGGCGAGTCCAATACATGAAGTTTAATGAACAATGTTTCAACTGTTCTTCTTTTCTCTTGTGACAATAGTCAGCGATATAAAACACCATAAGATACATTAACACTTCCTGTTCTTCCAATACGGCTTCTGTGGCACAAGTGGCAAACACTTGTCGATGCCGTTTGACCAGCACATTTACCTTCTGCTCGTGACTCTTTTCCAGCCTGTGCAAACAAATGTGTCACACAGTATGTATGTTCTCTCACACTTATTTTTAAAATGTTATGTGTTTGGGATGGTAGAAGTATGAGTGGTTCTAGAATTTATGCAGAAATTCTCGAATCACTACATATCCCTCCCCTCAGCTCTAACACACCATATTTTATAACACTCATTATGTAAATTAGTATTATATATAATAACAATTCATATTTCCACAGTATACATTCCACATTTCTTTTATTAACCATGCATAACTCTTTTATTTACTATTTAACTTTTCTTTTTTCATTTTGCTTTGATGATAAATGGGAGTATTTTACTCAATGTTGGTGTCAATTCTTTTATATCTAGGAGTTGTGGGGCCTAAATCTTTGGTTTCCAATTGTAATCTCCAGTTGTTCATGACATATTTGTGTTTTACTCTTTATTGTAGTTCTTTGTACTGCTTCTTTAGTACGTAATAGTCTCATTAATTATAGACTGTTTGTAGTCTGAAGGAACTCTGGGCAAATGAAAGTGTTCTTCTTGACACTTGTAAACTAACATAAAACTTAATAATGCTATTGGAATGTAGAATTCAAACTCACCAGAACAATTCCTACAAAATGTGTGACTTCTGTCATGATACTGTTCTTTTCCCGTAGGATCAGTACCTATACCTTACAAGTGGGTTGACCCTATGAGTACACTTCCTCCATCCATTCCAGTGGGTACTCCCCTTTGTAAGAAATCCCTATTCTTCAGGCCACAGGTCATCCTATCTCTATCTAGGTACGCCAACCCTATATCTTTAGCAAATGCTGGGTACGCCCCCCTTATTCTTTATGAGTAGGCCTCATGGTTCATTGCCCTAGTGTACATTTTATGTACACTACAATTAAATATTTCCTGAAAAAATAAAAATCTATTTCACACTTCACACTCACTTTTTAATACTTCATTTAATACCCTAGAGTCCTCCTCTACTTTTCAACTTCTGTAATCTTTAGTAGATACTATGTCTGCCCGTATTATTCAACTCATAGTAGATACTATGTCTACATCTAATGATCAAGTCCCACTACTCTATGACTCATCACTCCATCAAAGTATTTGCTACACTGACTTTACTTAATTAAGTATCATAATTAACTAGTTCTCCTTCATTACTCATGCCTCCTTCTTATGTATACTCATTGTAAAATCATCATAGTTTTTCTATACTTATGTACATATGCGATATTGAATTGTCATACATAGGAACTCACGTATGATGTAGAACCATCACAGTAAACAACAATGTGTGCTTATTTCCCGATGTACTCATACCTTCCCCCTACAACACTAAATGGTTCTTACCTCTCAACAGGTTTCTAGTTAATAGCTTCATTGTTTGCGTACTCGTGTATCTTTGTGTGTATGATGATGCATTTGTGTGCTCTGACTCTTCAGCCTTCTTATGTGAAAATAAGTTGTAGATTATTGAAAACTACGGAAACTAGAAAGGACTTCTCCGATAGAAGTATATTAATATGAAAAGAGGAAAAAAATAGATAGGTCCTCAAAAGAGAAGTAAGTAAGGAAAAAAATAGAAATGGTTGCTAAGATCAAAGAAGAGAAAGAAGACAGCCCCAAAGACAGGAAACCCTTCCCATCCCCCTTCCCCAGGACCCCTACCTCACCGGTACTTGAGTGGGAAGCTGGAGGAGGTATGGTGTTAAATCGTCTCCTACAGAACGGGCATTCTCACCTTCACCCTTGAGGTCCCCAAAAGAAATCTTAGCAACCCCTATGAAAACAGCAAATGGTGAAGAATCAGAATTGTTTGCGAGAGTTATTTGAAAGGTGTGATGTGTGTTTTGTGTTAGTCATGATTTATCTGTTAGTGTAAATCATGCTTTTACCTACACTACCCATCCCCTTTCAAAATCAATACAAACCCTCCCATCTATGTCACATCTCATAAAAGGTGTTAAATATTCTGTATCAAGTATAAAGTTATATATTCTATATCTTACATTCAGTGTGAGAATGGTATTCTCACAAATTCGGAAATTATCTCAGAAGTTATTTGCCAGGTATGGTTCTCCCAATTTACCTAGGACTAAGAATACCAGACAGCTTTCATGAAAACAATTTTTTTTAAATAATTCATATTAATAGATTTAATGACGTTGGCTTCACCCAGACTTCTGTCTACAGATTTACACAGAACACTGGTGAAGCGATTATTTACAAAGACAAAAAGACAAATTCAGGCAAAAATAAAATCTAACTATATGTAAATGGCTGTAGAGACTGGCAGGCTAGGCAGATTTAGTCTATCTTACCTCAGACATAATGTGCACACCAATTCCCATTTCATGTCACTGCCTACCAAGTCAGTATAAGTAGGGATAAGACGGGATGAGCCATCAGGACAGGTAGGGGCACCCCCTGGAATAACTGAGGATATCACAATCAAAATTCCTAGCGGGCCCAACCCTCTAAAAACCAAGGATGATGTGGTCAAACTCCAGGCACAACTCCCTAACAACTGAGGATGATGCAGTCAAACTCCTAGCGGGCACAAATCTCTAACAATCAAGGATGATGCAGTCACATACCAGGAGCAGTTTTGGGTGGCATAATCACAATTCCTCGCTGGTATGTTTCTCTATTAAACTGTAAGCAGGGTATGATAGTATGGTGTAAGAAGTAGGGGTATAAAGTAAGAAGTTGGGGGAATTCAATGCAGGAAAATTTTATTACAGAAGAAACACCAAAAACAATTCGGGATCTGACAGTTGTCACTCTGCCTGTTAACACAGAACATTAATGTCCCTGGGAGACAGTTGACTCCACCCGGGTCCCATGAATCTGATGTTAACTTCACTTGAGCAAGTGCAGATCAGTACTTCTTGTTAAATTTTGTTTGAAAGTCTCCCCACTGCAAAACAATCAACACTTCACTAGGTAACATAACATTAGGCGACAATACACTTTTCTCTACTTTGTTTGGGGTAAACTTGAATTCCATCCACAACTTGTCTATAACCTTGTTGGTATTATTAAGTTTGGAAGAAGCAATAGTCAAAACATTTCCAGAGGTTATTCTCATGGCAACTCTTTGATCTATGATTTCTTCAAATACATAGAGTTATAATATCAAAGTCGGATATTTTCTTTTTGAAATTCCATTCTACGTTATCTACTCGTGAACTGAGAACTTGTGTACTGACACCTGTAATTTGCGATTGCATAATCAACATTAATTCCTTAGGCTTATCTACACTCTCTTTCAAAGTACTTAAACCTTGTCTTACATTAACGTATTCATTATTGTACATGTCTTTTAAAGATTCTAAGTTTACAATAGGTTTTGAGTCTACATTATTACATTTATCTTCAATATCAAATTCTAACTTTTTAGCTAAGTCCTGAAATTGGTTACTCTGTGCCTGACTAAAGTCAGTGAACAGTTGGTTTACATGACTGCTTAACGAATTAGTTAATTCCTCATTCAAATCTATTTTAAAATTCTCTACTTTAGTAGTTAAAGCATCACATTCAGTGTTTAAATTTCCCATACCTTCACATAAATTACTAAAGTCTTTACTTTGTGAATCTACCTTAGCACTTAATAATCCCAAAGTTCTATTCTGAACATCCAATTTATTATTTAATTAGGTATTCACTGTGTCTATTTCTCTACTTAAATTAGCACTCTGTGCATCGAATTTTTCACTTAAAGTTGTAATTATTTCATTTCTCAAAGAAACACCATTGTCATCTATTTTATCATTTAATTGAGTATTTATTGAGTCTAATTTAAGACTTAGTTCCTTTCTTAAAGCTGCTGAATCTGCACATAGGGCTTTGATTAAATGTGCTACCTCAGACCATTCTGGCACTTCCTTACTCACTTTGATTGCCATGGCTGGTTCTGAAGTTTCCCCAATTCTCTGTGTACTATTAATATTGTTCTTACCTTTAGATCTAGTAATCATCAAAAAAATTCTACTCTGAGTGTAATAAGTATGCTAACAGTCTATTATTCTACAGTTTCTTTTTAACTTTACACTCAAACAATTATTGTTTGGTGCTCACCTGGTGTAGTGTTCTATCTGTGTCGGTGAGCGGATGCATAATCAGCACCAGTGAACAGCACTAGCACCAGCAGCATTGAATGTTGGTTTCAACATCGACGTTGGCGAGCATATGTGGAATCAGCATGGGTGATCAACAACTGGTGCGGCGTCATCGGACTTAGGCTGGTTTCCATGTCTGCGTCAACACGATGTGTGTGAGAGCTGCTTACTCCCCACTCCAGATCTTCTTCCATGAATTATTCTCGTCATATTTCTCCTTAGTCTAACATGTCGGAATCTTCTCTCTCTTCTTTTAATGTTATATCATCCTTACGTCTTCTCTTTTATTGTGTTTATTAATTTTCACCACTTGAATTTTTTAGGCAGAATCTAATTCCATGAAACGGTTCTCTTGTCTTGTTATACCTGGTTGCTATGGCAGCACATCACATCTTCTACTTCAATTACCTCTCAAAATTCCCATTTTTTTCAAGTCCTTTCCACTGGTCACCACGTTCTAACACTTTAGATGACATGGAGCATGGTGTGCAATTAGATTGCATGCAAAATTCACACCTCTCTCACATCAGTTGACTTACTTGATCTGCACAGACAATCTTCTTCTCTAGCTAGCCGGCTCCATCCATCTCCAAAACCTACTTTTCTGAAGAATACTGCAGGTTAACAGAATTTATCAGACTCTCTCTCTCTCTCTCTCTCTCTCTCTCTCTCTCTCTCTCTCTCTCTGTTTCTCTCTCTCTCTACTCATGAAATAAGTGGATACTTGCAGAATACTTGTAGCTCAGTCTTGATATATTTTAACTTCCACAAATAACAGATTCATTCCTTCTCATATAAGTATTAGAATACTTGCAAGTCAACTGACTTGTCTTGTGTTAGACTCGATTAAAACATCAGCAATATATTTGGTTCTACAATCACATAATATATGAACCTGTCCTGCCTCTGGTGAGTCCAATACATGAAGTTTAATTAACAATGTTTCAACTGTTCTTCTTTTTTCTTGTTACAATAGTCAGTGATATAAAACACCGTAAGATACATAAACACTCCTTGTTCTTCCAATACGGCTTTTGTGGCACAAGCGGCAAACTCTTGTCGATGTCGTTCGACCATCGCGTCTTCCTTGTGCTCATGATTCCTTTCCAGCCTGCACACACAAACACATGTCATGCAGTATGCACATTCTCTCACACTTATTTTTAAAGTGTCATATGTTTGCGATGGTAGCAGGATGAGTGGTTCTATAATTTATGTGGAAATTCTTGAATCACTACAAATTGGCAGGATGCTCAAGTACATTGCCCAGCACCCATCATCTCTATCATTATGATTGTTATGGTACATGCTTCTTTCTACTGACCTATCCAGCCTGTCAACATATCTTAAAAATTGCTCAAGGCAGTCATTAGGTCCATGTGCTAAATCCCACAGCAACCTTTCTGATAATCTCCTTTTGAGTGCTTCAATCAAAGTCATTTCATCAAATGGTTTGTCAAGATGAGTTAATTTCTTAAGTTGATTCTTACAGAACTCTTTCAGTGTATCGTACCTATTCCTATAATTTGGACCATTCAGTAATTCAATTTTAATTCTCCCTTGTTCAGCTTCCGACCAAAATTTATTTAAAATTTTTTTTTCCAACCTTTGGTATGTTTCCCACTGACATAAATTTAAATTTACCTAAGACAGAGCTTTGCCTTCAAGACATCTTTTAACACATTTAATCTTTTGGTCATCACTGTTGCCCTGATGTAGAACATTTACAATAGTCAGCATACTGTTTTCAATGTTGAATAGTTTTTTATGTAAACTACCACAGTTCTGTTCCATTCTTTCTGCTATGGCTTTCTGTTCAACTCTGACATCATCAACATTCTTCAGTTGTTGTGCAGATTGGGCCATGAACTCATTTTCCAAAACAATAAATTTATTTTATAATACATTGACTTCTTCATTCATACTTTTTAATCCATCTGACAACCCATTTTTTAGCTCCGAAATCTGATTACAAAGTTGGTCTATTTCGTATTGTATCCTGTCCATTTTATCATTGTTTTCAGATCGTATTTCCATTAGCTGATCACTGACTGCACTAAATTTTCTATTGTTATCTGTTTTTATTTCTGTTAACTGATCATTAAATGCACTAAATTTGCTGTTGTTATTTGCTTTGATGTCTGTCAACTGATCATTAACTGCACTAAATTTGCTATCATTATCTGCTTTTAAGTCTGTTAACTGAACATTAACTGCACTAAATTTGCTATTGTTGTCCATCTTCATTTCCTCTAATTTGACTAAAATCAACTGAAAATATCAGTTTTCACTGTTTCTTTGCTGACTACACTTTCACTTGTTTCAGACATGTCATGGCTGGGCCCTACAGAATAACTAGAATAGAATGAAGTATCTTGATTGTAACACACATTATATCAGCCAAACATAGATGTCCTTTACAGCCAATTTCAATGAGCATCTTTTAACAAAAAATGGGCAACTTAATATTCTCCCTTTGTGCAATATTTGAAAACTTCTTGCCATTGTCCAGCATCCATACACGATCTCAATATTTGGCATTTTGTACAAAAAGGCAAGAAAATGAACATCCTTGAAGAATTTGGGATTTCAAAAAGAGCCTATTTTAAGAGCCCAATCCTGGTCAATAAACAACTGACACTTCACAACTAGTGTTACTTCAAGGTTATGATGTTACTTTTTAAATAAATGTCTGTGCACACATGACATTGGTTGACACACTGATATTATTTAGTTGTACTTCCTTGTTTTTATCATATGTAATGGATATAAGTTTATGATGTCAGATATAGGAGATATAAATCTAAAAAAACTTGACTACTTTGCTTCCTTCATTCTATTATGTCATATGGCATCATATTCTGGGGCAACTCATCGACCGAGCAAAAGTTTTTAGGGCGCAAAAGCATGTGATAAGAATCATTTGTGGTGTAAATTCAAGAACATCATGTAGGAACCTGTTCAAGGAACTTTGTATTCTAACCACTGCTTCTCAGTATATTTATTCCTTAATGAAATTTGTTGCAAATAATACATCTCTGTTTCCAGTCAACAGCTCAAAACATAGTATCAATACTTGGAATAAGAACAATCAACATAAAGACCTAAAATCACCTACCTTGGCCCAAAAAGGGGCCCAATATTCAGGAAACAAATTTTCAATAAATTGCCAGCAACCATTGAAAACTTAGTTTCAGATAAAGTATGGTTTAAACAGAGTTAAGACTTTTTGATAGGCAAATCCTTCTACTCTATATATGAATGTCTTAACAGAGACTGTTAAGCCAGCTTAAGTAAAAATGTCTACTAGATTTCAGTTTTGACAGCACTTGGTCAAAACAGACAAGATTAGGTATTTTGTGTATGATAAATTTATTAGTAGTGTATATTAATGTTTCATTCTGAGCGTGTTAATGCTGTAAATATTAGCTGTTCCAGTTTACTGCATTGTATTCACCTATTTTGACAATCTCCTGACAAATGATCAGGGTAGTAAGTATTATTTTCAAATGTTTTATGTTATACTTTCTTATATGTTCCACACCCATGAGAATCATCTCATTTTTTGGGTCTGTGGAACAAAAACTGAATCTAATAAAATATAATCTAATTGTTATCCTGTAAACACATTCTCTATTTTCCCATCTGGCAGTGCCGCCTAGTATGGTGTCAGTCACTTTGACTCATAGCTGTGTAGTAGGAGCCATAAACATGAGCCATTAGGACACTTTGCACACCTGGCCCTGCACTTTGTTAAGAGCAAGTACATGTAAATAGAAGTAACATATGACTCATGTACATTTTATTCCTTATTTTACTCATATATTCTGGGAGCCGAGGTCTCTTAACCCTCAATATTGGTTCCTTTATCTCCATCCCTGTTTAGAAGGTTTCATATGCTTGTTCCACATACTCCTCTTTGCCTTGAAACACATTCTTATTTATTTCTGTGGGTGGATGTGTCCTCTATATTTTACTGAATGACATACCATTTTTGGTGACTGCAAGCTGTTATGTACTCTTGCCAGTGGTCCTTGAGTGTTTTTACCCAGTGGGTGTGTTCTGTAAATTTTGTTGGATGACGTGCCATTTTGGGTGATTGCAGAACTTTCTGTACACTTGCTAGTGGTCCTTGAGTGTTTTTACCCAGTGAGCTTGTTTTTGATTATGCTATTTTCACATCTCAGGTCATGATTTCCTGGTTGCTTTATTTAACTGACAATGTAGCTTTATAGTGGATCCCTGGCTCATAAGTTTGTACTGAGGAAACTTGTTTTTCCCCCAGATATCTGATGAAGCTCCTGTGAGAGTGAAATGTGTACCAAATTAAATAAATAAAAAACCATTTTGAAACCCATACTGCCTATTCTTTCTTTTCATACCCATTTCACCCTTTACAGTCCAATTGGAAGGTACCCCTTTTTTCAACTGTTCTGTTAAAGGCTTCATGACAGTTGCATAATCTTGAACAAATCTATGGTAATAACTGACAAGGCCAAGACATTCTTCCACATTTTTTGGTGCTGTGAAATTGCCTACTGCTTCCGTGAGGCATGAATTCAGTTGTAGACCAGCAGAACTCATAAAATGGTCCAGATATTACATCTGAGACTCTGTAAAAGAACACTTCTCCAATTTTAAACTTTAAGTTAGCACCTTTTAAACATGATAATATGTCTTTTGTCATTTGGCATGTTCTGTGTCATCAGCAAAAATGGCATCATCAAGATATATCAAGCACATGGTGGCTTTCAAACCATGCAGTAGTAAATCTGCAAATCAGTGAAAAGTAGAGGGTGCATTTCTTAAACTGAAAGGCATTTTAAGGAACTCGTATAGCCCAGAAGGCACAATGAAAGCCATATTGAGCCTGTCCTGAGGCACTATTGAAATTTGATGACAATCTGACTTCATATCAAGGACGATAAAATATTTGCAGCTTTTCAATTGGTCGAGCATTTCATCAATGCAAAGGAGCAGATATGTATCAGGGATGCCTAGACAATTTACTGCTTGCATATTGACACAAAGCAGGTAAGTTTTTTCACCATTTATGCTTTTGTTGGCACAATAACAATAGACAGTGATCAAGTGCTAGAAAAAGGCTGAATGATTCCTGCTTCTAATTGCTGTAGAATGCTTTCCACCATGATCAATGCAAGTGATATGGAATTTGGTTGGGTTGGCTGTGAATTCCTTGTTGGAATCTTGAGGTGTGTTAGATCTGTGACTAGTAAATATTGTCTTCCTTCAGACAGCCATGTGTATTCTTCTGATACCACATATAGCAAATTTCTGTCTGGTTCTGACATATGCATTAACTTTTCCTTCAACTGATTTTTATTGAATGGTGTAATAGCATACACATCTTTGATCAGCAATGTCTTCAGATGTTTTGAGGATCACTCTCTGCATTCTTTAAAAGTTTCCAGGAACTTATTTCTACCATCAAGAGGTTTCAATATTAGTTCTCCTTCTTATACACTGGCCACTGAAGTTTTGGGTATTTCAAAGTTATCTAACCAACTGGTGTTCATACTTCTATTCGACATTTATATTTTCAGCTTTATGCAGGTTTCTTTTTGTGTGAACCTGGAAGTGGTCCAAAACTTTATTTCAGTTGAGCAGATCAATCAGAAAGACAATTTTTGTAAGCTCTCAGATTCCAGTTGCCATCCAGAGTACTCTCCTCATTCCACAATATGTGGTTTCAGGGGCACTGGCTCCCAACACTGAGATATGTAGTTTAGCTTTGTCTCATGGAATAGGCATTTTTTTGAGAGATACTCACATCTTTCAAGTGGTGTCACTACCAACTTGGGTTCAAACAAGTTGGTACATTATCAAATTAGACAGTTTCCAATTGAAAGTCAATGATTCTCTGAATGTGGCACAGGAAGTCATTCCTCAGAATAACATCAAACTATTGTCACCTCTGTCTATGTATATTTCCTGGTAACAATGTCTAGCTCAACACAGCATGTTCCCTACGGATTGATAGTGCCCAGCTCACTGATGCAATAACATGGTGGCTTCAATGCCTGCATATCGCCAGTAGGTAAAAATGGTAAGTTCACCTGAGCACCTTTGTCTATTAAAATCATAACTATTCTGACCCTCGTGGTGCCTTCCACAAATACATTTTCCAGCTTCATTAACCTGCAAAAACTGGCTTAAATGGGAGCTCAGTGCAGTTACAACATTGATCCCTCTACCATTTTCTGGTCTGTATGTCCTGTTAACCATGGAACCTTAATATGCTCCAGAACTATGGTTTGGTCTCTTTCTAGGCCAGACACATTCGGTACTGAGGTAACCAATTTCATCACAGTAAGTGCAGCAACGAGCAAGACATCATTCAGTGATGTGCCCCGGATGCTTGGAATGCTCACATTTCATTTATGTTGTGAAACATGGGGCAGAAGTCATTGCTATGAGATGTAGATGAAACAAATCAGTTGGCTTCCCCCCTCAACAGTACAAAGTGTACCACCTCCTGTGAAGATTAGTGTGAAATAACCTTTATCTCCCACCAATTTGTAGATTTATCCCCCTAACAAACACTCCCACAGCTGTTACCTCTGCTTCCTCATGCATCAGATCATTGCATCCCTTGCCCATCCCCAGAACATTGGTTTAATAAGAAATAGTTTGTACACAGTCAGAAAAACCTTCAAAATCTTCTCATGGCCACTGGAAAACGGTGGACAGCTTGTCACAATAAAAACTCATGCACTTTTTATTGGAGTACTGGTCAGATAACCCCATGGCTAACACTTCAAAAATTGCCAGTATTCAATGATACATGACTGATTTGATGTAAGTACAATCAACTCCTGTTAATTTGTCATGCGATGTTCAACTGAAGCCCATCAGTCCATGAACACATTCAGCAAACATTGCGAAAATTCCCAAACGTGTCAAGATTCCCATAGGCATTATCTGAAAAGGGAGGAATGAAAGTAACTGCAGGAAAATTGGTTAGTAGATTGGACTGTGATGCAAGAGATGAACCATCAGTGCACCTCACAGGATCATCAGAGGTTGCCTGAACACTTAAATCTATGTTTTGAGCAAATGGAGGCACTTGTGTCACCTGCAGCTGCCCTTGCAGTTCTAGGTTTCTAAGAGTAAGGACCACTATCTGGTCTTGCAAAGCTTTTGGTGGATTACTACTAATGCTTGCCACAGTACAGTGCAATTAGGTTAAAGTTAAATTCTGTGGGTGTAATTTTTAAAAAATTGTAAATTCATCAATATTACTGCAAGGCTGCAGCCTGACAAGGTGGCCCGCAGCAGTGAGGCAAGAGTAGCTCAAACCACATCATGTTGCAAGACAGTGGATGAGCTGTGCAGATCAATGAAGGTGGCATGCAGCAGGCCCACTGTTATCAGCAAATGAGTGGCATTTGAATTTTCATTTGAATTTCAAAAAACTTAGAAATTTTATAAATAAATCATGTACACAAGCTGACCAAACATACAATCAAACTGGCTCTGACTTTGACAAAACACATTCCAATAATCACAGTTTGCAGTAATATTGATGAATTTACAGTTTTCAAAAAATTACACCCACAGAATTTAAATTTAACCTAACTGCACTGTGCTGTGGTAAACATAATGACCTGAATACATACATTAATTACTCACACTAAAAGAAAACTATTATGTTTACATTTGCAAATTGAGATATTTTTGACTTTAACAATAATCAGTTACTATTTTTCAATTAATGAGATAATTACTGGATTACATTGATGTTGTATTATAATATTGGATAGTTTCAGATATTGTTAAAGACATCATCACAAATTTACATGTAAAACAATAGATACTACAGTGTTTATGTCACACTTGTCTTCAGTACTTGATGGAAAATTACATGAATTGAAATCAATGTTGACATTTTCACAAATAATTAACAGGTTTTAGTGAGAAAACCATAACCTTTCATGTTTGTGAACAAAACCAAGTTTGGTTGTGATGTGCCTTAACTGTGGTATCAGTCACTTCATTATAGTGTGCCTCGTTCTGCTACATTACAGGTATATAATTTGTGCACTGAATGTACTGTTTGTACTGCTATACAGCACTCATGTACATGAACCACCAGTAATTGGCTTTGACTGCTTAAACAAACTTTGTGTCTTGAAGTCCCACTCTGCATTCTGACCAGGAAGCCAAGTTTCCATTACTCTGTCCTTGCACTGCAACTGCCAACCACACACATGCCAAAGAATCAAAAGTAGTCCTCATGGTGGCCTGTTGATGCATACAATATATAGCTCACAGTAGTCCCATTGCTATTCATAATGTTTATAAATGACATATAGATAATGTTCGCATGTCATGTTCTTGTATACAGAGAAGTTGCATGGCAACAAAATTGTGGTGATATCCAGGAACATCTACAGTAGACTGATGCTTGCTACAGAGATTGGTAGTTGAATTGATCTTCAACATAAACAAATATAACTCATTGAAAAAAACCAATTATTTTGTAACCACGCCGTTCCCAACCAATCACAAGAAACTGTCACATCCATAAGATATCCACAGAGCAGTTCAAAGCTGAACAACCACATGAAATTAATACCAGGAAAAGCAGATCCCAGACTGAGATTCAATGAAGAAATCTTCAGGAAGTGAAGTCCACATGTGGCAAAGGTAGCTTACAAAGCCCTTGTTTGACTGATACTTGAGTAATAAATAAATAAATAAATTGCCTCCCAGTCTGTGACTCTTTCCAGGTGGAGACGATAAGAGAAAAAAAAAAAAAAAGAGAGAGAGAGAGAGAAGGGAATTTCATCATGGATTTGATTACTAAGCACAAAAGTGTTATGAAAATGTTCATCCTACTCCAGTCAAAAATGCTATAAGAACGGAACTGTATGTCATAGTGTGGTTTGGCGTAAAAATTCTGATAGCTTATTTTCTTAGAATAGTAACCAATATATTGGTTTCTCATTTGTATATGAAACAAGAAGAAGATGAAGGAAAAAGTTAGAGAGATTTGAAGTCACACAGAGGTTTATCAACAGTCATTCTTCCCATTTGGCATTACTGGCCAGTAAAGAGAAAGAGGTAAGTGATAGTGGCATATGGAGTACCCTCCACAAAACACCATAACCATAGATCAACTAATAGGAAGAAAAACATTCCTGAGAAAGAGGAATTTGTTAACATCTGGTATCAATTTAAGTGTTAGTCTTTTCTGGAGTTATTTCCTGGAGTGTAGCCTCATTTGGAAGTGAAACGTGGACAGTAAGTAATTAAGGCAAGAAGAGAATTGAAGCTTCCGAAATGTGGTGCTTCTAGAAGAATGCTGAAGAGTAGATGATTAGATCAAATAACAAACAAAGAGTTTTAAAATGTTAGAAAGCATTCATTCACTGGTGATTTCACAGCAATTGGTGTAAAATATTAAAATTCAGTAAAACACTCTCGATCGCAACAGACGTTTATTGTAGCTGGCAACCACTTCAGTTTATTGTTTAGACCATTTTCAGGGAAAAGCACTGCAATACGATAATAATACATATTCAGAGAGATTCCTATGTGGAGAGGTAGTAACATGGCTAAAAACATCTAGAATAAAAGCTATAATAATATCATAATAAGACATTATAGCCATGATGGTGCCTGGTGGTGGTGGACGGAGCAAGATACATAAGAACATGAATATCAACTGCAGAGTAAGGCAGCAATACTCAAGAATATATACTTTGTTGTCAATGGTGTAATGCTGTATGCAGTGAGCAGAGATTACAGTATATATTCTCAAGTAATGCTGGCTTATTCACCAGTTGATGTGAAGTTCCTGTGGATCTTGCTTCATCCGCCACCACCAGTTGCTGTCATAGGTATAATGGCTTATTTTGTTATTACTGTATCATTTTTATGAGTGATAAAATACCAGTGGTTATAGGGTTCAAAAAAGACCATTTTTTGGGGTAGTGAGGACAGAAAGAAACCAAATTTTAAGAGAGGTTAGGACTGAGACAAACCTTCAGTTTGAGAAAGAAACCAAAAAACATAATTGCAGCTTATTACATCAGCATAAACAGCCATTGGTTAAGAATTTTGAATAGTCAGCAGATATTTTAACTCTACCCAATTTTAACTCAGTCAATATGAAATGTCAGTTATCTTTATTGCATCAGAATATTTGAGGACTGAGAAATAAAATTAATGAATTAATTATCTGCATAGATGAATTAGTCTTCAAACCCAGCTGCCATAATCTGCCTCTCTGAACATCATGTGACCACTGTTATATAGTGTTACAGGGTTCAGGTTAGCATCTCACTTTTGTAGATCAGAAATGGAGAAAGGAGGAGTTGCCACATTCATCATGAACTGACATAAATTTAAGAACATAGACATTCATAAATTTTGCCTAGAACAGAATATGGAAGCATGTGCAACAGAAGTAGAATTTCACAAAAAATCCTTCATAATATTAAGTGTATATCGAGCACTTGCAGGTAGCTTTAATCTGTTCGTAAACCACCTTGAAGCTGGCGCATTTAACAACCAAAAACAAAGAAATAGTGGTTGCTGGTGATTTCAATGTAGATTTCCTTAAGATTCTCACAATAAGAACTTATTTGAGTTAGTAACAATATCATTCAACTTAATACCCACTGTAAATAAAGGTCCCCACTAGGGTAGCCAATTGCTCACAAACAGCCATTGAGAATATATTTACAGAAAAGTCCAATGAACAAAATTATTACAAAACCAATCGTCAATGGCCTCTCAGATCATGACATGCAGTTCCTTCTGTTAAATGTTAACAATGAACAGGATATAAAATCTGTTAAATCTGAGCTCAAAAGCGTAATCAATAAGCCAAAAATTAACTTTTTTAGGACACTCCTCAGAGGCATTCACTGAACTGATGTTTACAGTGCTCATGGCATGAATGAAAAATATAACACTTTTGCCAATAAAGTAATTACTCAAGGAATAGGTGTATCTTGTAAAACAAAAAGAAAACTGTATCTATCAATCCGAAACAGTTACAATGTTGATGCTATAGCACATTACAAGAAATACTGCAAAATGTTACAGACTGTAATACAGACATCAAAGCAAATATGTTACAAGGAAAAGATAGTCATATCAGATAACAAAATAAAGACAATATGGGATATAGTATAGAAGGAGACTGGTAGAACCAGACATGAAGAGGGACAAATAGTATTAAGAGTAAATGATACATTGGTGACAGATGTGTATAGTGTTGCAGAACTTTTTAACAAACATTTCATAACTGTTACTGAAAATATGGAGTTGTCAGGTTCTGTAGATGCTGCTATGCAATACCTCAGACCAGACATTTCAAGTAACTTCCATAATATGAATTTGACCCTCACTACCCCAACAGAAATAATGTCTGTAATAAAATCTTTAAAATCAAAAACATTTAGTGGGTATGATGAAATATCAACAAAGCTAATTAAAGAATGTGATTCTGAGTTAAGTAACATTTTATGCTATCTGTGTAACCAGTCATTAATCAGTGGAATATTTCCTGAATAGTTAAAATATGCTGAAGTTAAGCCACTGTTTAAGAAGGGAGATAAAGAAATAGCATCAAATTTCCATCCAATTTCACTTTTGCCAGCATTCTCAAAAATTTTAGAAAAAGTATTGTACAATCGGCTTTATAACCATCTTATCTCAAATAACTTATTGTCAAAGTCACAGTTCAGATTTCTAAAGGGTTCTGATATTGAGAAGGCTATCTACACTTACAGTGAAAATGTGCTTAATTTGTTAGATAAAAAATTGCAGGCAACTGGTATATTTTGTGATCTGTCGAAGGCATTTGACTGTGTAAATCACAATATCCTTTTAAGTAAATTAGAATATTATAGTGTAACAGGAAATGCTGCAAAATGGTTCAAATCTTATATCTCTGGCAGGAAACAAAGGGTGTTATTACGAAAGAGACATGTATCAAGCTATCAGGTATCATCCAACTGGGAACTAATTACGTGTGGGGTCCCACAAGGTTGCATTTTAGGACCCTTACTTTTTCTTGTGTATATCAATGACCTTTCATCAGTAACATTACCAGGTGCCAAGTTTGTTTTGTTTGCCAATGATACAAACATTGCAATAAATAGCAAATCAAGTGTAGTCTTAGAAGGATCAGCTAATAAAATATTTGTGGACATTAATCACTGGTTCCTTGCCAATTCCTTGTTACTAAACTTTGAAAAAACAAACTACATGCAGTTCAGAACTTGTAATGGGTGTCCCAGGGGTATACGCCTAACATATGATGACAAGCAGATAGAAGAAGTGGACAGCGTTAAATTCTTGGGATTACAGCTTGATAATGAATTCAACTGGGTAAAGCACACCACAGAACTGTTGAAGCATCTTAAAAAATCTCTATTTGCAATGCGAATTTTGTCAGACATAGGGGATATAAAAATGAAAAAGCTAGCATACTATGCTTACTTTCATTCCATAATGTCATATGGGATTATTTTTTGGGGTAATTCATCAAGCCAAGCTAAGGTTTTCCAGGCACAAAAACGTGCAGTAAGAGTTATATGTGGTGTAAACTCAAGAACATCCTGCAGAAGTCTGTTTAGGGAACCAGGGATACTAACTACTGCTTCCCAGTATATTTATTATTTAATGAAATCCTCCCCACTCCGCCAAGAGTGCCTTTCCGCTGTCCACCTAACCTTCGTAACCTGTTAGTTCATCCCTATGAAATCCCCAAACCACCTTCCCTACCCTCTGGCTCCTATCCTTGTAACCATCCCTGGTGCAAAACCTGTCCCATGCACCCTCCCACCACCACCTACTCCAGTCCTGTAACCCGGAAGGTGTACACGATCAAAGGCAGAGCCACGTGTGAAAGCACCCACGTGATTTACCAACTGACCTGCCTACAATGTGATGCATTCTATGTGGGAATGACCAGCAACAAACTGTCCATTCACATAAATGGACACAGGCAGACAGTGTTTGTTGGTAATGAGGATCACCCTGTGGCTAAACATGCCTTGGTGCACAGCCAGCACATCTTGGCACAGTGTTACACCGTCCGGGTTATATGGATACTTCCCACCAACACCAACCTATCCGAACTCCGGAGATGGGAACTTGCCCTTCAGTATATCCTCTCATCTCGTTATCCGCCAGGCCTCAATCTCCGCTAATTTCAAGTTGCCGCCACTCATACCTCACCTGTCTTTCAACAACTTCTTTGCCTCTACACTTCTGCCTCGACTGACATCTCTGTCCAAACTCTTTGTCTTTAAATATGTCTGCTTGTGTCTGTATGTGTGGATGGATATGTGTGTGTGTGCGAGTGTATACTTGTCCTTTTTTCCCCCTAAGGTAAGTCTTTCCGCTCCCGGGATTGGAATGACTCCTTACCCGCTCCCTTAAAAGCCACTTCCTTTCGACTTTCCCTCTCCTTCCCTCTTTCCTGATGAGGCAACAGTTTGTTGCGAAAGCTTGAATTTTGTGTGTATGTATGTGTCTGTTTGTGTTTCTATCGACCTGCCAGCGCTTTCGTTTGGTAAGTCACATCATCTTTGTTTTGAAATATATTTTTCCCGCGTGGAATGTTTCCCTCTATTATATATATATACACTCCTGGAAATTGAAATAAGAACACCGTGAATTCATTGTCCCAGGAAGGGGAAACGTTATTGACACATTCCTGGGGTCAGATACATCACATGATCACACTGACAGAACCACAGGCACATAGACACAGGCAACAGAGCATGCACAATGTCGGCACTAGTACAGTGTATATCCACCTTTCGCAGCAATGCAGGCTGCTATTCTCCCATGGAGACGATCGTAGAGATGCTGGATGTAGTCCTGTGGAACGGCTTGCCATGCCATTTCCACCTGGCGCCTCAGTTGGACCAGCGTTCGTGCTGGACGTGCAGACCGCGTGAGACGACGCTTCATCCAGTCCTAAACATGCTCAATGGGGGACAGATCCGGAGATCTTGCTGGCCAGGGTAGTTGACTTACACCTTCTAGAGCACGTTGGGTGGCACGGGATACATGCGGACGTGCATTGTCCTGTAGGAACAGCAAGTTCCCTTGCCGGTCTAGGAATGGTAGAACGATGGGTTCGATGACGGTTTGGATGTACCGTGCACTATTCAGTGTCCCCTCGACGATCACCAGTGGTGTACGGCCAGTGTAGGAGATCGCTCCCCACACCATGATGCCGGGTGTTGGCCCTGTGTGCCTCGGTCGTATGCAGTCCTGATTGTGGCGCTCACCTGCACGGCGCCAAACACGCATACGACCATCATTGGCACCAAGGCAGAAGTGACTCTCATCGCTGAAGACGACACATCTCCATTCGTCCCTCCATTCACGCCTGTCGCGACACCACTGGAGGCGGGCTGCACGATGTTGGGGCGTGAGCGGAAGACGGCCTAACGGTGTGCGGGACCGTAGCCCAGCTTCATGGAGACGGTTGCGAATGGTCCTCGCCGATACCCCAGGAGCAACAGTGTCCCTAATTTGCTGGGAAGTGGCGGTGCGGTCCCCTACGGCACTGCGTAAGATCCTACGGTCTTGGCATGCATCCGTGCGTCGCTGCGGTCCGGTCCCAGGTCGACGGGCACGTGCACCTTCCGCCGACCACTGGCGACAACATCAATGTACTGTGGAGACCTCACGCCCCACGTGTTGAGCAATTCGGCGGTACGTCCACCCGGCCTCCCGCATGCCCACTATACGCCCTCGCTCAAAGTCCGTCAACTGCACATACGGTTCACGTCCATGCTGTCGCGGCATGCTACCAGTGTTAAGGACTGCGATGGAGCTCCGTATGCCACGGCAAACTGGCTGACACTGACGGCGGCGGTGCACAAATGCTGCACAGCTAGCGCCATTCGACGGCCAACGCCGCGGTTCCTGGTGTGTCCGCTGTGCCGTGCGTGTGATCATTGCTTGTGCAACCCTCTCGCAGTGTCCGGAGCAAGTATGGTGGGTCTGACACACCGGTGTCAATGTGTTCTTTTTTCCATTTCCAGGAGTGTGTGTGTGTGTGTGTGTGTGTGTCTATATATATATATATATATATATATATATATATATATATATATATATATATATATATATATATATATATATATATATCTAAAAAGAAAGATGATGAAACTTACCAAACAAAAGCGCTGGCAGGTCGATAGACACACTAACAAACACAAACATACACACAAAATTCTAGCTTTCGCAACCAATGGTTGCCTCGTCAGGAAAGAGGGAAGGAGAAGGAAAGACAAAAGGATATGGGTTTTAAGGGAGAGGGTAAGGAGTCATTCCAATCCCGGGAGCGGAAAGACTTACCTTAGGGGGAAAAAAGGACAGGTATACACTCGCACACACACACATATCCATCCACACATACACAGACACAAGCAGACATTTGTAAATATTCATATATATATATATATATATATATATATATATAACTTCTGCACAATTTCAGTGCAGTAATGTGTTCATTGTAAAGAAGTGTGTATGTGTGTTGTGTGTGTGTGTAAGTGCAATCTAACTTCTGCAACATTTCAGTGTAGGATTGTGTTCATTGTAAATAAGTATTATAGTAGTTGTATTACACGTTTATTACCTTATAAATAAATAAAAAAAACTTTTTTTAAAATTCATTGCATTAGTATTTGTAAAATGATTCTTTCATATAGTGTTCATTAAAAAATGACGATCATTCCACTTGGGACCTGTGGAATGATACAATAGCTTATTTGTTTGAGTTGTAAATATTTGTCATGTATTGCTGTTTTTCTAACATGTTCTACACCCTGGAGGACCTCCTCACTATGGATCAATTGGAATGAAAGTAAATCTTATCTAAAAAATATAATCTTATATTCTACATGTTTTTAGCCATGTTACTGTGGCGATGCACTACAGTGCCTAAGTGGTCACCACCCATCTGTTTCAATAGATGTCAACAGCAGATGACATGTCGCATAGGGTCAGATCGGCCCAAAAAAAAAAAAAAAAAAAAAAAAAACAGAGCCAAGAGTTTTAGTCTCTCTCTGCCATGACTTCCTTGCTGCAGCTTGAGGTTTTTCCGAGAAAAGCACATGACAGAAAAGCGCTCCCTGACTTACGACATGGGTGCCTAGTGACTTGCATCTCTGTTGAAATGAGATACCATTTTCTGAGTGTTAATTCCAGAGCATTTTGTGTTAAAAGAAAGAACATTTGGCAGCTTGCCACTACAGTGTTCCAGATAGGTATGAGTGAGGTGAAGACAACACCTGTGAATCAGTACCACATGCTTTGGCTTAACTCTAATTCCTGGTATCTGTTAGCCTTACTGAGAGCTAACAGTAGAGCCCCATTTACTCTTTATATGGACCAAGGTTTGCAACTGATCCATGTGTACCACCAAGAAACTTTGATTTTGCAGCTTACTGCCTCCACCTCATGGACTCTCAAGTATTAATTGCCTACTGCCTGATAGCCCATATCATTCTTGCCTAACTTGCATTGTGATTATTATAGAATAAATTCATAAGTGGTTTATTCTTTTATGTGCCTGTTTCTTTTGTGCCTCATGTACATTACGGTATTAGTGTGTAGCTGTACCCTCACGGAAAGTTTGCCATTTCCCTCACCACTGTGCAATAAACTTAGAGAAAATTCATTCATGGTCATGTTTTCCATCTTCTCCAATGTTATGAGAACATGATCCCATTTTGCTGTCATGATAACACTGCAGGTATCAATTCTGGTTGTAATCATGTGTTGGCTTATTTGTCTAAATTATATAGACTGCCACGTGTATGTTCACAAGTTACAGATTGCTTAGTGTCTTGTTGGTATGTCATGAAAGGTGTCCAGACTTCAAACTGGAAATTATTCGCAGTTTGGTGTCTGCCCTCTCTAAGCCAGGTACAGACAGCCCCCTTGTAATCTTACTACATGTTGTTTGTTACATGCATTTGTGTCCAGTTCCAATTCAGGGACTGTGAGAGCACTCCTGCATCCTTTATTTCATTCTGTAGACCCAATCCTGTCAGTACCAGCACAAGCTGAGCTCACATGTAGCAAAGTAGTGACTAATGTATTTCCCACACTGATGACCCCAACTGAACCCACCTGAGCATACTGTAGTCATGGCTGACTGTGCCTAGTAGTTGTTTGCATCAAGCTCTCCCATCACCAGGGTACCACTTGACACACTGGGTCATGTGCATTAGGCAACTCTCCCTGCTCCTCAGGCTTCTCAACACCAGTGAACAGAGCACTGCACCATGGTGCAAAGGATCACAGTACTTGGGTTTGGAGCCCACTGAGCTCCTTAGTTTGCAGAAGCTGCCACCACACAGATGCAAACATCCCCTCCCATCCTCATCCTTCCTGCAATGCTATACATGGGTGATCCACACCTGTAGTTTGCTTCCACAGAGGCAATATTCACAGGCTCATTTGTTATAAATGATGCAATTCAGTTCTGAATTGCTGTTGTGCACCTTTGGTGGCCATAGAGCGGTGTGACATTATCAATAACATCCCACAATCCAGCAAATTCAATGCTCTACGAGACCAGCTGAGAGAACAACTTGCTGCATCTGGATTATAGTGCACATGGGTGTTATTCACATCAGACAACTGTGCCAACATGTGACCCTTACAGTTCCTCCACCCCTTCCACTTGCTGGCCAAGCCAACAGTGTTTCCAAAAATGTTGCTGATTGCATTTTGGCATGAGCGTTTGCCTGTCACAGTATGCATAGTGTTAGTTGCTCAAGATTTTCTGAATGCTGATGCTGTGGCTGCCACCAGTGACAGGGTTTTGAGGTCCTTGACCCACGCACTGTCAGTGCCACCAACCAACATCATGACACCCACTCTCATGGCCATATACTCTCACAGCTTGCATCAACCACTGCACCCCAGCCCATGAACCTCAGATACAGCACACCTTATGGCTAAGTTTATCATCAATATGGGCAAGCTTGCCAATGTCCTTGAGTACATACACCACTCCACACCATGCATTGCCTGCCTCCACTCAGTGGTGCCTACAACTGCCCTGACCCCTCACCACCACCCTCACCCAATCCC
The DNA here is from genome assembly GCF_021461385.2 of Schistocerca piceifrons. Classification (NCBI taxonomy): domain Eukaryota; kingdom Metazoa; phylum Arthropoda; class Insecta; order Orthoptera; family Acrididae; genus Schistocerca; species Schistocerca piceifrons. The sequence continues at coordinate 195,173,701 of NC_060141.1, forward strand.
AATTAATGATGGCTGAGGATTGCATGGGGCCAGCAGATATTGCTGGTAACACAAACATTTCAGCAGAGATGCTGCAAACTGCCATGCACAATGTGCATGGGCCCCAAACGCCAGCAACAACGGCAATTGATGTGCCCACTTGCTCCTTGATTCCACAGTGCCTGTTCATGTATGATTGTGGTAACCCACTCTCTTTGACATCCTACCTCCTTGACACTCATTCAGACCTTCATATCTATCTCCACCAGTTATTACCCTCTGCTGGCCACCATCCACCTCCTCCCGTACCCCTCACTGCAGTTAATGCCTCAACATTCACAGTCTACTGTTTCCACTCCTGAGCCATTGAACTAGGCCCTAGTAGAGACTTATTGTGGACTTTTACCATTGCTGACATTTTTGACCCCATCCTTGGCATTGATTTTATTTACCACAACAACGTCCTCCTCTACCTGGCAAACTGCCATATTGTCAGTGCCACCTCTCACCATACTGTCTCATGTCAGTCCCACTCCACTACCCTTTTCTCCACCAAACAACTGTCCTATTCTGGCCATTTTGCTGACCTCCTCACTGCATTTCCCCTCCTCACCCAACCCTCAAGTGCTCCCCATAAGGTTCATGACATCTGGCACTATATTGCCATGACACAGGGACAGCTAGTTTTCTGCCATTCCTGCCCCTTTTGACCCGACAAATGGAGAGCCCCACAGGCTGAGATTGATGCATCAATTGCTGCTGGTATGCTCTGCACCTCCAAGAGTCACTGGTCCTCCACTTTACACCCTGTGCCAAAGAAAGATGGTACATGGAGCCCATGTGAGGACTTTCGGGTGCTAAATGCCAAGACATTGCCCAATAGTTCCCCATTCCATGTTTGCACAACTATAGCAATGACTGGAGTGGTGCAACAGTTTTTAGCTTAGTTGACAGCATAGTAGTATTTACACAGATACTGATTGAGGGCTCCAAAATGCCACCCAGGTGTGGCAATGCTTTCTTGACAATATCTTACATAGTGTTTCAGGGTGTTTCATCTACATGGGCAATTTGCTCATGTGACCTTTGGAGCACCATCACTGTCTATGGTAGGTATTCTTTCCCTATCAGCAGGCGGTGTCATTGTCAACCTGTAGAAGTGTGTTTTCGGTGTTCCAGAGACTGACTTTCTGGGGCACAGGATACTGTCTGCAGCCTCCTGTTCCCTCAAAAAGAAGGTTCAGGCTGTGTCCTAGTTCCCATGCTACACTCCATGGAAGGAACTCTTCATGTTCCACAGGATGGTGAATTTCTTTAGGCACCATCTGAAGAATGCTGTAAGCTCACAAGTGCTGTTCATAGCTGCACTCTACAGTAACCACACAAAAGGCAACAAGCCCTTTCCCTGAGTGTTAAAAATGACAGACAGTTTTGAGCTAATGAAGCCCAACCTTACTCACCCCCACCTGACCAACTCACTCGTAGTTGTTACAGATGGGAGCCAGTTTGCCACAGGCTAAGTCCTGCAGAAATGCACTGAGGGGATTCAGCAGCCTCTGATGTTTTCTCATGCAAGTGCACAGAGCTGCAGCAGTGTTGGATCACGAGCAATCCTGAACTCCTCACTGTGTCCTAGGTGATTAGGTATTTCCACCCTTCAGTGAAGGGGTGCCATTACACCATTTCCTGACAAATGGTTTCTGTCAGAAGAAGGGCTTGTAGATCCTACCCCACTAATTCAGACAGAAAGAATATGTTGCACAGTTTATTGTGAAAGTGTGGCTGACTTCAAAAATACACTCACTGATTACCTTAATTGATCATGCATCCTTACTGTTCCCCTTGACCAAGCCATAGATCCCAAGTCCCTGCAATCTTCAAACACCTGCACAGCCTGATACACCCTGGCATCCAAGCATCCACTGTGCTAATTCAGGAGCATTTCATTTGGCCTATTATCCAGTGTGACTACACTAACTGGGCCTCGCCTGCATCCCGTGCCACTGCTCAAAAGTAGGCAGGTATTTACATGCCTCCATCACCTATTTTCCCCCAGTAGATGATCATTTTTTTACATACACATGGATGTTGTAGGACCCCTGCCATCATCCTGCAGCCACTGGTTCCATCTTACCCTCCGGCAGATTAACCTGGTGGCCCAAAGCCGTGCCTCTACCACCATAACTGCAGACACAGTGGCCAAGTCCTTTATAGAAACATGGGTCTTGTGTTTGTAGTGCCCCTGCCATGTCACCATGGACCACAGACCACAGTTCACATCTTGTTTATTTAAGACTCTCATGGAAACTTTTGTCACATTTCTGCACTTCATGGCAAGCTACCACTTTGGCACCAGTAGCATGGTGGAGCAGTTCTACAATTCTTTAAAAGCTGCCTTAGCCCTTGTAAACCACTCTGCAACTTTGCCTGCCACTCTGTCTCTAGTCCTCTTAGGTTTGTGGATATTTCTCAAAGCTGATTTGAGTATGTTTGCCAATGAGCTCATTTTTTGGACAGCTGCTCACTGTCCCAGATGAAATCACCAAGTCTCACCCCATGCCAATCATGACCTGCATCCCAGGCTTCATGCAGTGCCCCTCAGCTGAATGGTGGGTCTGCACCTGGTGCCCCCCCCCCCCCCCCCCCCCCCCCCCGAGACACAGGGAGTACCAGCCATTTGTGTGCCATTACCTCAGCAAGTGTGCACAAGTGGTGCTCTATGTGGATGCCAGCCAGCTGCCACTCCATCCACAGTACTCACACCCACACCTTGTCTTCTACACGGTTCTGAGTGGATACAAGTCAGTGGCTGCCCCAGCTATAGTACTCAGACCCGCTCATCGTCTTCTCAGATGTTGACAAGATGTTCTCTGTGTGGCTTCAAGACACTGCCACCATGGCCTCCATTGATCATCTGAAGCCAGAGTACACACTTGACATCATGGTCGCAATCATGTCTCTGGCCATTGAGACTGAGATGGCACCAAGTGACAATGACAGTGCCTCCGCCAACATCATTAACCCAGGTGGCTGCCCACGAAACCTCAGAATGAGAGCCTCCCTGCCATTCACACCGCTGCCCACCTCAGCAGAGCCACTGATGATGCCCGCCAACTTTAATGAACATCTGTTGCAGTCAAGATTGTTTTACTGAATTTTAAATGAAGAACTAGAGTACTGAAATGTGGATAAAAGAACTATATGAAAAAATTTGACTAAAAGAAGAGGCAGGTTGGTAGGATACATCCTGAGGCATCAAAGATTAGTTAATTTAGTAACAGTGAAGTGTTGGATGCAAAAATTGTTGAGGAGAGACCATGGCTTGAATGCATTAATCAGGTTCAAATGCATGTTTTTTTGCAATATTTATGCATGGACAAAGAGACCAGCATAGGACAGACCTTCACCAAACCAGTTGTCATGGTATCAACTGGAGACTGGACTTTGCAGGCAGTCAAGAGGTATACGAGTGAGCTATCTGTGAAATCCACCCACTGAGCACTGAAGTACTGCTGATGTAGTATGTGGCAATACAGCAGTCTGGTGCAGTGGTGAGCTGGAGTTATACATGCTATGGCACAAAATTGCACTTTTGTAGCTGCATATGTGCAGGTAGCAGGGCTTCTGTCACAACACAGCTCACCAGAGCAACTATAAATACTCATTGCTTAGCCATTACCACTACTTGTACTTTGACTGGTCACTGGAATTCCAACTGCAAACAGTACTGTGACAGTCTCCACACTGGCCAGTGATCCAATGTTGGACCAAGCAGCTTCACTTTTACCAAGCAGTACCAGGTGTTGGATGCTGGTCTATCACCTACCAGTTAGAGCTGACAGTATTATGTCTTGAGCTGAGAAGGTTGCCTGTGGGGTTTCATCATCTGACATTCTGTTAGATTCCAAAGGTCCTGGGTTCAGCACTGGAGCTGCCAGCAGTCCCACATATGCTTTCTGCCTACCAGGTGCCAGATTACATCCCTGTGTCAGTAAGGCTGCCCACCAGAATTTGGTATTCTGCAACTGTCTGACATACATACACTGACTGCTGTTGTGCCACACACACAGCCTGTGAGTTAGGCTGACATAGCATGCCATTACCTTGATGGCAGCACATGATGCTGGGATGCTGACATAGATCTCTTCTACAGAAGTTATGGTGAAAAAATAATGTTTACAATGAACAAGCTCTCCTGACTATGGTAGAACACAACCCACAGTTCCCACACAAGCCATTGTGGTGCAGAAGTGACATTCCTAGCTAATAGTGGTGTCAGGCTTGTATACACCACTACACAGTCTTTGCACAGTTGTAACAACAGAAAAGCTCTGTAGACTCTTCTAGAAATTAATTAAGCTGTTGCAACTCTCCATGGTAGTCTATCCTGTGCAGACTTCTTCATTTCTGCATGACCATGGCAACCTACATCCATTTGAATCTTCTTATTGCCTAAGTCTCCCTCCATATTTTTTACACCTCATACTTCATCCCAATGTCAACCAGTCCCATCTTTTAGTCAAGTTGTGCCACAAATTGCTTTTTTCCCCAGTTCTATTCAGTACCTCCTCATATGTCATTTGACACATTCTTATATACTATGACATTTCAAAAGCTTCCATTTTCTTCTTTTCTCATTTGCGTATCATCCACATTTCACTTCGATACAAGGCTGTGCTCAATGCATATACCTTCAGAAAAGATTTCCTAACACCTAAATTTACAATACATATTAACAAAATGAGATCGATAGGAAGTGCAAAATGCCTAAGCAGGCATGGCTAGAGGACAAATGTAAGGATGTAGAGGCTTATCTCACTAGGGGTAAGATAGATACAGCCTACAGGAAAATTAAAGAGACCTTTGGAGAAAAGAGAGCCACTTGTATGAATATCAAGAGCTCAGATGGAAACCCAGTTCTAGGCAAAGAGGGGAAAGCAGAAAGGTGGAAGGAGTATATAGAGGGTCTATACAAGGGCGATGTACTTGAGGACAATATTATGGAAATGGAAGAGAATGTAGATGAAGATGAAATGGGAGACACGATACTGCATGAAGAGTTTGACAGAGCACTGAAAGACCCGAGTCGAAACAATGACCCGGGAGTACACAACATTCCATTAGAACTACTGACAGCCTTGGGAGAGCCAGCCCTGGCAAAACTCTACCATCTGGTGAGCAAGATGTACGAGACAGGCGAAATACCCTCAGAGTTCAAGAAGAATGTAATAATTCCAATCCCAAAGAAAGCAGGTGTTGACAGATGTGAAAATTACTGAACTATCAGTTTAATAAGTCACAGCTGCAAAATACTAATGCAAATTATTTACAGATGAATGGAAAAACTGGTAGAAGCCGACCTCGGGGAAGATCAGTTTGGATTCCGTAGAAATGTTGGAACACATGAGGCAATACTGACCCTATGACTTATCTTAGAAGTAAGATTAAGGAAAGGCAAACCTACATTTCTAGCATTTGTAGACTTAGAGAAAGCGTTTGACAATGTTGACTGGAATACTCTCTTTCAAATTCTAAAGGTGGCAGGGGTAAAATACAGGGAGTGAAAGGCTATTTACAATTTGTACAAAAACCAGATGGACATGTAAGGGAAGCAGTGGTTGGGAAGGGAGTGAGACAGGGTTGTAGCCTATCCCCGATGTTATTCAATCTGTATATTGAGCAAGCAGTAAAGGAAACATAAGAAAAGTTTGGAGTAGGTATTAAAATCCATGGAGAAGAAATAAAAACGTTGAGGTTCGCCGATGACATTGTAATTCTGTCAGACAGCAAAGGACTTGGAAGAGCAGTTGAACAGAATGGACAGTGTCTTGAAAGGAGGATATAATATGAACATCAACAAAAGCAAAATGAGGATAATGGAATGCAGTCGAATGAAGTCGGGTGATGCTGAGGGAATTAGATTAGGAAATGAGACACTTAAAGTAGTAAAGGAGTTTTGCTATTTGGGGAGCAAAATAACTGATGATGGTCGAAGTAGAGAGGATATAAAATGTAGACTGGCAATGGCGAGGAAAGCATTTCTGAAGAAGAGAAATTTGTTAATATTGAGTATAGATTTAAGTGTCAGGAAGTCGTTTCTGAAAGTATTTGTATGGAGTGTAGCCACGTATGGAAGTGAAACATGGACAGTAAATAGTTTGGACAAGAAGAGAATAGAAGTTTTCAAAATGTGGTGCTACAGAAGAATGTTGAAGATTAGGTGGGTAGATCACGTAACTAATGAGGAGGTATTGAATAGGATTGGGGAGAAGAGAAGTTTGTGGCACTACTTGACTAGAAGAAGGGATCGATTGGTAGGACATGTTCTGAGGCATCAAGGGATCACCCATTTAGTATTGGAGGGCAGCGTGGAGGGTAAAAATCGTAGAGGGAGACCAAGAGATGAATACACTAAACAGATTCAGAAGGATGTAGGTTTCAGTAGGTACTGGGAGATGAAGGAGCTTGCACAGGATAGATTAGCATGGAGAGCTGCATCCAACCAGTCTCATTTTCCAGAAACATTTTCCTTGTTATTGCCAGTCTTCATTTCATATCTTTTTTACATCATCCATCATCAGTTATTTTGCTGCCCAATTAACAGAATGTGTCTACTACTTTGAGTACATCATTTCTCAGTGCAATTCCCTCAGCATCACCTGATTTACTTTGGCTGCAGCCCATTCACTTTGTTTCACTTTCACTGACCTACATCTGTAAACTACAAAGCTTTTATTTCTTGTCCCTGAAATTTAGTTCCAGTTTCAAATTCCTCTTTGGTTTTCTTCACAGCTTGCTCAGTGTACAGATTGAATAACTTTGGAGTTAGCTTGCAATCCTGTCTCATTCCTTTTTCCACTACTGCTTCCTTTCATGCCCCTCTTCTCTTGTAACTGCAATCTGGTTTCTGTAAAAACTATAGATAACCTTTCAGTCCCTATATTTTAGCCCTACTACTTTCAAATTTCAAAGAGAGTAACCATGTACACACAAGCAAAAACTTTCTCTACATCTACAAATGTTATAAATGTAGGTTCACCTTTCTTTAGCATCTCTTATAAGAGAAGTCATAGTATCAATATTGCTTCATATGTTTTTACATTTCTCCGTAACCCAAACTAATCTCCAAGTCTGATCTCTACACATTTTTCCATTCTTTTGTAAATAATTTGTATCAGTATTTTGCAATGATGACTTACTAAACCAATGGTTCCAATGGTAAACCAATGGTTCAGTTGTATTCACACATTTCAGCACCTGCCTACTTTGGAGCTGGAATTATTACATTCTTCTTGAAGCCTGAGAATACTTCACCTGTCTCATATACACTCCTGGAAATGGAAAAAAGAACACCTTGACACCGGTGTGTCAGACCCACCATACTTGCTCCGGACACTGCGAGAGGGCTGTACAAGCAATGATCACACGCACGGCACAGCGGACACACCAGGAACCGCGGTGTTGGCCGTCGAATGGCGCTAGCTGCGCAGAATTTGTGCACCGCCGCCGTCAGTGTCAGCCAGTTTGCCGTGGCATACGGAGCTCCATCGCAGTCTTTAACACTGGTAGCATGCCGCGACAGCGTGGACGTGAACCGTATGTGCAGTTGACGGACTTTGAGCGAGGGCGTATAGTGGGCATGCGGGAGGCCGGGTGGACGTACCGCCGAATTGCTCAACACGTGGGGCGTGAGGTCTCCACAGTACATCGATGTTGTCGCCAGTGGTCGGCGGAAGGTGCATGTGCCTGTCGACCTGGGACCGGACCGCAGCGACGCACGGATGCACGCCAAGACCGTAGGATCCTACGCAGTGCCGTAGGGGACCGCACCGCCACTTCCCAGCAAATTAGGGACACTGTTGCTCCTGGGGTATCGGCGAGGACCATTCGCAACCGTCTCCATGAAGCTGGGCTACGGTCCCGCACACCGTTAGGCCGTCTTCCGCTCACGCCCCAACATCGTGCAGCCCGCCTCCAGTGGTGTCGCGACAGGCGTGAATGGAGGGACGAATGGAGACGTGTCGTCTTCAGCGATGAGAGTCGCTTCTGCCTTGGTGCCAATGATGGTCGTATGCATGTTTGGCGCCGCGCAGGTGAGCGTCACAATCAGGACTGCATACGACCGAGGCACACAGGGCCAACACCCGGCATCATGGTGTGGGGAGCGATCTCCTACACTGGCCGTACACCACTGGTGATCGTTGAGGGGACACTGAATAGTGCACGGTACATCCAAACCGTCATCGAACCCATCATTCTACCATTCCTAGACCGGCAAGGGAACTTGCTGTTCCAACAGGACAATGCACGTCTGCATGTATCCCGTGCCACCCAACGTGCTCTAGAAGGTGTAAGTCAACTACCCTGGCCAGCAAGATCCCCGGATCTGTCCCCCATTGAGCATGTTTGGGACTGGATGAAGCGTCGTCTCACGCGGTCTGCACGTCCAGCACGAACGCTGGTCCAACTGAGGCGCCAGGTGGAAATGGCATGGCAAGCCGTTCCACAGGACTACATCCAGCATCTCTACGATCGTCTCCATGGGAGAATAGCAGCCTGCATTGCTGCGAAGGGTGGATATACACTGTACTAGTGCCGACATTGTGCATGCTCTGTTGCCTGTGTCTATGTGCCTGTGGTTCTGTCAGTGTGATCATGTGATGTATCTGACCCCAGGAATGTGTCAATAAAGTTTCCCCTTCCTGGGACAATGAATTCACGGTGTTCTTATTTCAATTTCCAGGAGTGTATCTTGCATACTAGGTGGAATAGTTTTTCCATGACTGGCTGTCCCAAAGATATCAATGATTCTGAGGGAATATTGTCTATCATAGTGACCCTGTTTCCAATTAGGTTGTTCAGTGCCCTGTCAAATTCTTTTCACAGTATCATCTCTTTGATCTCACCTTCACTTACTGTCTTTTCTCCTTCCATAACATTGTCCTCAAGTTTGTTCTCCTTATACAGACCCGACATAAGGGTGTAACTAAATTCCCTTTACAGATGTTGAGGACTTGTAGTAGGAACCAAGACAGTTAAGCTTAGCACAAGAACTCATGTCCAGAAATGTACCATTTTCCTATTACATGCAAAATACTACAACACTCATAAAATCTCCCAACATCACTAACTGTGATATTAAATATGTCATTCATTGATCACTTAATGTCTCATTCCAACTACAGGTCTATTCAAGTGTCATTCTGTTGACTTTGTGATTTATCCAGAGAGTTTTGTATTTCCCACTGTGTTTGTGGTCTTTGTTCATACTGTACCACTGTACCTATCCAGAGAGGTTTGTGCCTGCTGTTGTGCTTGTGCCTTATGTTCATACCACACTACTGTACAGTAGTAATCATTCACTACAGTGTGCAATATGTAAGCTGTATGTAAATTGTTGTGTGCTGTTGACCATGGTGAACCACATGTTTGTGGAAAACACTGACATGATCCCATTGTATGGAGAAATTTGGTACAATGAGAGGGCTCTTGTTAGTTGCATTCAAAGCATTTTCTGTGCCACCAGACATCTTCATACTCCCTCTTTGTTACAGTGTGCCAGCAGGCTTCAGAAGTAGGTATATTCACTACCAGCAAGTCTGATGGTTTTGCTCCATGGCAGTGCCACTGCACCCCCTAATTTGAAGAGACTGTACTCCATACTGTGGAAGAGTACACAATGATGAGTACTAGAAACATGGCAGGTAGACTGAATGTGGAACACAAAACTGCCTGGCATGTTCCACATGAGCTGCAGGTATGTCCCTTTCACTACTGAAGGTATAGGCAATGCAGCATCAGGGTTTTGTCACAAGCTCACTTCTGAAAGCAGTACTTGCACCACTTTGTGGAAGAGCCCAACTTCCCATGGTGGATCCTTTCATGGAAGAAGCCAAGTTGACTAGGTAAGGTGTCCTCAATTCCCACAACAGTCATATGTGGGCTGATGAAAATCCACATGGGTTTCAGGAGCAATATGACATTTGATCAGAGTTCCTCAATGGACATGTGATTGGGCAAAACCTTCTTCCACCAAATTTCATGGGTGCCACACACTTACGATTCTTGGGCGGCATACTGCATGGTCTCTTGGATGATGTAGCACTGCATGTGCATAAAAACTTGTGGCTGCAGCACTGTGGTGCACTAGCTCATTTTTCACGTGAGGTCTGAGATCATGTAGAACAACAATTTGGGCAACAGTGGATAGCTTATGGTGGCTCAGTTACTTGGCCTGCATGTTCTCCTGGCTTGAACCCATTAGACTACTACCTGTGGGGTCACATGAAATTATTTATTTGCAGGACCCCTGTTGCATCCAAGAAAGATCTACTGGTGCAGGTTATGGCTTAGAAAGATGCTGGAGGGCCAGCAGTTGGTAGCTGTGTGTACCAGCACAAGGTACAGATGTACCACATCCGTGCTGATGTTGTTGGTCACCACATTAATGCCTGTTTGTTAATGGACCTAGACAACAAGCAGCAGGACTCAGAGAGCAATTAGTGTTGTGGTATTTTGGGTGTAGTGGGAAAACAGTGCACTTCCAGACATAAATTTCTAAGCTAAATGTAATGGCCTTAGTGCCCACTACAAATTCTCAGGGTCTGTAAAGGAATTTAGTTACACCCTGTATTTGATTCCATATTTCAGTTTTCTCATTTTTGCCTAGTACTGGTTTGCCATCTGAGTTCTTGATATTCATACAGCTACTTCCCTTTTCTCCAAAGACCTCTTTAATTTTCCTATAGGTGGCTTCCACATTTCCCCCACTTTTACATGCTTCTAAGGTATTTCATTGGTCCATGGGACATTCCTGCTCAGCCATTCAGCATGTTCTGTCAACCTCATTTTTAGATGTTTCTTTTTTCTTTAGCCAGCTTCATTTCTGCATTTTTGTGCTATCTCTTTTCATCAGTTACATTCAGTATGATGTGAGTTACCCAACGATTTCTGTTAGATCTTGTTGTCTTATTGATGTGATCCTATGCTACTTACCCTATTTCATCTCTAAAAGCTATCCATCCATTACTGTTGTATTCTGTTCCCCCTGTTTCAGTCTAACATTGCCTAATGCTCCCTCTGAAACTCTCAACAAATTCTGGTTCCCTCAGTTTGTCCAGGTCCTGTCTCTTTAATTTCCTTCCTTTTGAAATTTCTTCAGTTTTAGTCTGCAGATCACAAATAACAAACTGTAGTCAGAGTCCAAATCTGCCGCTGAAATGGCTTATGGCATAAAATATAGTTTTTAAATCTCTGTCTTGCCATTATGTAATCAATCTGAAACCTTTCAGTGTCCCCAGATCTATTGTATCCTTCTTTTGTTATTCTTAAACCAAGTGTTATGAATGATTAGATTATACTGTGTTAAAAATTCTACCAGATGGTTTCCTATTTCATTTCCACCCCCCAGTCCATGTTCTCCTACTACTTTTCCTGATCTTCCTTTTCCTACTATTGAATTACGATCGTGCATCACAATTAAATTTTCATCTCCCTTAAACACTGAATAACTTCCTTTATCATCTTACATTGTTTCAATCTTTTCATCATCTGTGGAATTAGTTGGCACATAAACTTTTACTAGCATGCTAGATGTTGACTTTGTATCTATCTTGCCTACAATAATTTGTTTACTGTACTATTCATAGTAGCTTACCCACATTCCTGTTTTCTTATTCGTTATCACACCTACTCCAGATTACATCTATCTCATTTTGTGTTGGTAATCCTGCACTGACTTGACCAGAAGTTCTGTTCTTTCTGCCACCTCACTTCACTAATTCCCATTTTATCTAACTTCAACTTATCTATTTTTCTTTTTAAATTATCTAACTTACCTATCCAATTAAGGTATATCATATTCCATGCTCTAGCCTACAGGTTGCCAGTCTTGTTCCTCCTGATGACATCCTCATGAATAGTCCCCATCAAGAGATCCAAATGTGGGATTATTTTACCTTCAGCATCTTTTTACAATACGATTCCATCATCATTAAGCCATAAAGGACAGTTTACTGCTTTCTGGGGGAAAAACATGGCTGTAGTTTCCCTTTGCTCCCAGCTGTTTGCAATACCAGCACAGCATGGCCATGGTAGCTCATGTTACAACACTAGATCAGCCAAGTATGCAGACTGCTGCCCCTGCAACTACTGTAAAGAAAACTGCCTGTCTTCAGGAACCACAGGTTAGTCTGGCCTCTCCACAGGTACCTGTCTGTTGAGATTTCACCTACAGTCTGGCTCCACAGTTAGTCTGGCCTCTCCACAGATACCCCTCTATTCAGGTTTTGCCAACAGATGGCTACCTCTATTGTAGAGGCATGTAAGTATTCCATCTTTATGAGGTCCACTTTTAAGAAATCATTTTACAGACTAAAACTAAAATTCTAAGAATCCATTTAACTATGTATTTCCATTAGGTTGTGCCCCATGGCATAAATATTTGAAAAAAAAAAAAGATTATTGCCTTGAACTGCTGATAAAATTCTTTATTTAACTACCAGTTTTGGTTGTCACCATCAGGTTCTTAAAAGTATTTACAGCCTAATATGCTGCTGTGGTTGCTTTTAAAAATGTGATGATGGCTTGTTGATCAAAACTGGTTGTCAAATAAAGAATTTTATCTGTGGCTTGAGGCAATTATCAAGACATTTTTCATTTTCAGATGGCTTTGTCCTAAAAAATCTGGCACCTCCTTAGGAACCCACATCCAAACATGTGCTTTTACAGGTAGGGACTGGAAGATCAGGAGGAGGAAATGTTGGTGAACATCAGAAAGAGTTGAAAAAGTTGTATTATATAACCACAAAATTAGTTTACGATAAATTATGGGACAGAATTGCTGGCCAGTACTTACCTCCACAAGGCAAAATGTGTAGTATCCCTGATATTCACATTTAAAAGTAAAAGGGAAACGCAACCTAGTTTTGGAACTAGTAGTTCATTTGTCAGGAGATGAGAGGGATTTGTTGTGAAAGGCTGAAAAGGAAAGACAGTCACTCACACTCCAGTATGAGATGGACCCACCTACAGTGAGGATGTCCTTGTGGTCTTCAGCCCAAAGGCTGGTTTTATGCAGTTATCCATGCTACTCTATCCTGTGCAAGCCTTTTCTTCTCTGAATAACTACTGCAACTTACATCCTTACAGTCAGAATAATGCCAAAGATGGAGAGAGAGGTAATGTATCTCTTTTACATACATTTCACCTTCTGAAGGTAAGTAATGGCTAGAAATTCTGTCACATAATTTATTAGTTTTGTAGACTGATTTTCCATCAATGAAATCAATCTGAAACACCATCACAAACCATCAAAACAAGATCAGTGAGTTCAGAAAATTTTACTAGGATCATTTGGAAAGTAAAGAACATTTTTGTTCTACAGAAATTTTTTGACATAATTACAGAAAACGGTATTGCACATACAATTTGATACCCAAGCTACTTTGTTATGTAGTCACTGTCATAGCATTTTACAAGCTTTTTTATGCCTTCTGTGTACTCAGTTGGCACCAAGTTTTTGAACCACTGATTAATGGCTTCTATAAGGTCATCACCACTTCCATAGTGTTGTTCACTCAAAAAATCTTTTAATTTGGGTAATAAGTGGTAATCACATGAGGCTATGTCCATACTGTGTGGCAGATATTGAAACATTTCCCACTGAAACCACTGAAGCAAGTCACTCCCACAGCAAGCAGATGTGACTTAAAAAATCACATGAAACAACATGACGTCGATGATCAGTTTAGGTCATATTGTAAGACCTATCTTGCAATCTACAGGAAAGTTATCCAACAAGCAAAAAAAATATACAATGATAAATTTATAAAGGAATCTAACAATAAAATGAAAGGCTTGCGGACAGTTGTAAAAAATGAAACAAACAGTAAGCAGCATGTTATAAACAAAACATTAAAACTAAATCTAAATGATGAAGTCATATCAGATCCCCAAAAAATAGTAAATGGTTTTAATCACTATTTTAGCAAAATAGCAGAAAACCTGATAAAGAACAACTGCTACACACCAAATACTCAACACCAAACACTAACAGAAACCATACCAGTACAGGCATCAATGTTTCTTCACAAAGTCTCCAATACTGAAGTACTTACAGCTATAAAAGGACTAAAGAATAAGTACTCCAGTGGTAGTGACAATATTCCTGATTTAATTGTAAAGAAATGTGGAGAATCCATTGTAGAACCCCTAACCCACATAATAAATGCATCCTTTACAAATGGAGTTTTCCCTGATCTACTAAAGACTTCTAAAATTACCCCACTTCACAAAAAGGGCTCTAAAAATGATGTAGCCAATTACAGGCCCATAGCACAACTCAGCTCATTCTCAAAAATATTTGAAAAAGTATTTTACACCAGATTGGAAGACTTTACTAATAAACTATCCTTATTGACAAAACACCAGCATGGTTTTAGAAAGCAAAAGACAACTACCACAGCTATTTATGAGTATCTCAACAAAACCTTAAAAGCACTGGATAATAAGGAAATCACTACTGGTATCTTTTCAGATTTATCCAAAGCCTTTGATGTAATTGACCATACCATACTCCTTAAGAAGTTAGCAAATAAAGGTATAAGAGGAATTGCAAACAAATGGTTAGAATCTTACCTGTCAAACAGATTTCAAAAAGTTGAAATTAATTTTGAAAAAAAAGAGTACAACCACCCATCAATCTACTGTCCACTCCTCTGACACAATGCCTATTAGATATGGTGTGCCACAAGGCTCAATCCTGGGACCCATACTGTTTCTGCTATACATTGATGATATAAGCACAAAGCTTGCTGCAGGACATACCACACTATTTGCCGATGACACAAGTATACTAATAACGGGTACTGATACAGAGGACCACAACCAAAAAATTAAACCGCTTATGTCGTCACTCAGCAAATGGTTCAACGAGAACAAACTGATTATAAACAAACAGAAAACAATGTACATCAACTTCAGACTCTCATCCCAAAAACAAGAAATGCCTGATGTGATTCTAAATAACAAAGAGCTTATGTGTGTGGACTCTGTCGAGTTTCTTGGCATATGGCTTGCAGAAAATCTGAAGTGGGAGACTCACACAAATTATATCTCAAAAAAGCTCTCAACTGTGTGTTACATTTTAAGGATACTCAAAAAATCAGTCACAAAATCTGTTCTCATATATGTATATTATGCTTACTTCCATTCTACATTACAGTATGGAATTATATTTTGGGGGAACTCACCTGGAGGTAGATATATTTTCAAAATGGAAAAAAAGGCAATACGCATAATATGTAATCTAAGACATAACGAATCATGCAGACAACATTTCAAAACAAATGGCATTATGACACTGCCTTCTGCTTACATTTATAATATCGTCTCATTTGTCAAGTCATACCTGTTAAACAATGACTGCAGACTAAAATTCAATGGAGATATTCATAACTATGGAACAAGGCAGCAATCTGACCTACATATGATTCAGTCCAGAACTACCTGCTACCAAAAAAGTGTTTTAAATGTTGGGATATAAATGTATAATAATTTACCCAATGAAATCAAAGCAACAAAGAACCCAAGAGCCTTCACACATAAGTTAAAAAAATATCTCTTGGACCATTGCTTTTATGCAGTTGATCATTTTTTGAAAGGGGTTAAAAATGTAAAAAATATGATAAATGTTCAATTAGGTCTGAAAATTATATACTGTGCATGTCTATGAAATACACTGGACTACTTTACTATTACATTTGTATTGGCTGTTTGTATTTTACCATACAACATTTGTATTTACTGTTTTGTTAAAGATAGCTAACTTCCTCATTGCAAAATAATGTAAAATCAATTTATTAAATATTACCTGCAAATATGTTCCCTTGACCTATCCAATATCGTATGTACAACCTTACATTTCTATGATTTGTATTAATGGTTTTGTTTAAGATAGATAATTTCCTAGCTACAAAATAATGTAAAAATCAATTTGTAAAAATCACTTGTAAATAGCTCCCTTGACCTATCCAATATCATATGTACAGCTGTACAATACTCTGATTGCCTGGATCAATAAAAATACAATACAATACAATACATTATTATGAAGGAGGAAGACTCCACTGGTTAGCATTCCATGTTGCCCATTTCTAATGGCACAGCAAAGTTGTTGAAGTGTCTCACAGTAGGCCACTGCAGTCAACTAATTGTGAAATGCCTATCTTCTGGGATTTTTGTTTCAGTCCTTGCTTTGAGTCTATCAGTCACCAGTGATCACCAGCCTGAGTAATCTTCATTGTGAATATTCTTCCATCTACCATTAAGCATGCCTATTGTCTAAAGTATGATCATATTGAGTATCAAGTGTAATTTGTGACTGGATTGAGGACTTTTTGGTAGGGAGGACAAACCATGTTATCTTGGATGGAGAGTCCCCATCAGCTGTAGAATTAACTTCAGATGTGCCCCAGAGAAGTGTGTTGGGACCCTTACTGTTCATGTTGTATATTAGTAACCATGTAGACAATACTAATAGTAAAATCAGGCTTTTTGCAAATGATTCAGTTGTCTATAATGAAGTAGTGTCTGGAGAAGCTGCATAAATATTCAATCAGATCTTAATATTATTTCAAATTGGTGCAAAGACTGGCAGCTTGCTGTAAATGTTAAGAAATTTAATAGGTATATGTGGGGGGATGATGGAAATTGTTTAATAACTGCTTGAATAATTGGAAAAATTGAGTGGAAAGAATAGCTGAAAGAAATATGAAGGTAATTTATGAATCTGTACACAATCCTGGATGAACTCCAACTGATACCAATATCAACAGACCTCCAATATCAATACATTCATGGTCAATAAACATAATTTGTATTAAAGAATTTGAAGCCATTTTGACTATTTTTCAACCATGACTGTCTCAAGAAATATGTAAAGGTTTTCTTTCTTTCAGGAGTGCTAGTTCTGCAAGGTTCACAGGAGAGCTTTTGTAAGGTTTGGAAGGTAGGAGATGAGGTACCTTCAGAAGTAAAGCTGTGAAGATGGGGCATGAGTCATGCTTGGGTAGCTCAGTTGATAGAGCACTTGCCCATGAAAGGCAAAGGTCCCGAGTTCGAGTCTCGGTTCAGCACACAGTTTTAATCTGCCAGGAAGTTTCATATCAGCACACACTCCACTGCAGAGTGAAAATCTCCTTCTGGAAACATCCCCCAGGCTGTGGCTAAGTCATGTCTCCATAATATCCTTTCTTTCAGGAGTGCTAGTTCTGCAAGGTTCACAGGAGGTCTTCTGTAAAGTTTGGAAGGTAAGAGATGAGGTACCTTCAGAAGTAAAGCTGTGATGATGGGGCATGAGTCGTGCTTGGGTAGCTCAGTTGGTAGAGCATTTGCCCGTGAAAGGCAAAGGTCCTGAGTTCGAGTCTCGGTTTGGCACACAGTTTTAATCTGCCAGGAAGTTCCATGAGACATGTTTTACTACTTCTTACATTTAAGTGGCTTTCATTAAAGTACCTTTCTGTTTCATTTGTCATGTTATTGCTACATGTCTCTAGTTCATTAAATGATTCCTTTTTACACACAATGGATGTATCATCCACATACAGAACTATTTTGGAACTCTGAGTGCAATATCTTATGTCGTTTACATAATTCAAAAACTGAAGAGAACCCAATACTGAGCCCTGGGGCACTCCATATTTTATATTAGTGATTTTGTATTTGTGAACACCACTTTCAGTTTTAAGCAGTGCAAACTGTTTTTGGTTACTCATGTAAGATTTTATTAGGTCATGAGCAGTGCCTCTGATGCCAATATTCCATAGGTTTTGTAATAGGATTGTGGCATTCACACAGTTGAAAGCTTTCTCAAGGTCAAGGTATAAATCTGAAACATGTTGCCTGTTCTCAGTGTCACTTCAATTTTGATTTTGAAAAATTAGCTTGTGCATCTGGAGAAAGTTTATAATTCTGCTGTATATAATTTTTACACTATTCTGGAAAAGACTGGAAGTATTGAGATGGGTCTGCAGTTTTGAATTTTGAGTTTGTCTCCTTTTTTAAGGATTGGCGTTTCCTGAGCTATTGTTAGTCTGTCTGGGAAGGTGCCTGATTCTATTATATTATTTACTGCTATAGAAAGAGGTACTAACACCCTTTCTCCACACATTTTACTACATTAATACTGAGACCATCACGCCCTGCAGAACTGGAAGATTTCAGAGAGCTAATGGTGTTAATTACTTCTTTGCAATTTGTGGGGGCCAGATACATGCTTTGCTTGAATGGATTGCCTTTAAAATTATACTGCAGGTTATTATGTTTGTCACTGATTGCTTCCCCTATTGAAGAAAAATATTCATTGAATACATTAGCTATTGCAAGTTACTCTTTTACTACTATCCCATTGTGGTCAGTATTAAAGCCCATACAGCATTTGTCTCTGCCTGTTCTAAAACTGTTTTGTTGAACTTGTCAAACATATTGAAAAGTCAATCAATACCATCGTTACACCTTTCATAAATGATCAGGATGTTGTCAAAGTATTGAGTGTATGAAAGAATGCCTACATCTGATGCTGAGAAATTATTAAAAAAATTTACATCTTCAAGGATTCCCCATTACAAGGCCATCTAGTTGTTGATACAGTATTCCATTAAACTCAAAATAACTGTATTTCACTACAGTACAGAGAAAATTCAGAAGATTGGTGATTTGCTCATCAGATAATTGTTTTTTGTTAATGGAAGTAAATTTTTTCCTACTATGTCTAAGGTTGCAAGTACTGGCACATTTGTGTAGAGATTTTTAATGCCAAAAGAAAGTAATTTGTATCTCTATTAGAGTAAACATCTTTAATTTTACTAACTAAATCTTGACTATTGGAAACAGAATAATTATTGTGGGAAACGAACAATTTTTCCAATATGTCTTGCAGAAATTTGGCTAAGTCATGATTTATTTATTTATTTATTTATTTATATAATAGAAGGAAACATTCCACATGGGAAAAATTTTATATAAAAACAAAGATGAGGTGACTTACCGAACGAAAGCGCTGGCAGGTCGATAGACACACAAACAAACACAAACATACACACAAAATTCAAGCTTTCGCAACAAACTGTTGCCTCATCAGGAAAGAGGGAAGGAGAGGGGAAGACGAAAGGAAGTGGGTTTTAAGGGAGAGGGTAAGGAGTCATTCCAATCCCGGGAGCGGAAAGACTTACCTTAGGGGGAAAAAAGGACAGTATACACTTGCACACATGCACATATCCATCCACACATACCATGGATGGATGGATATGTGCGTGTGTGCAAGTGTATACCTGTCCTTTTTTCCCCCTAAGGTAAGTCTTTCCGCTCCCGGGATTGGAATGACTCCTTACCCTCTCCCTTAAAACCCACTTCCTTTCGTCTTCCCCTCTCCTTCCCTCTTTCCTGATGAGGCAACAGTTTGTTGTGAAAGCTTGAATTTTGTGTGTATGTTTGTGTTTGTTTGTGTGTCTATCGACCTGCCAGCGCTTTCGTTCGGTAAGTCACCTCATCTTTGTTTTTATATAAAATATTTATTTATTTATTTATTCATCCATGGAACAATAAATATTGTATGGATGTCGTCAGATTACAACACATGAGCACACATTTACATTTACAATTAAACAGGTTTCTCATATTTTGTGTAGTTTTTATAACTAGTCATACACATATTTATAATTACATAATATTTTGGTGATAATGTCATACTGTAGGAAATTGTGCCGATCGGATGGTCTTTCTACTGGACTTCAAACTGAGCTTGTAACTTAGGTGGTTGAGGATTCATGTTGATTAGCTGCTTTTTTTGAACAGGCTTAAGAAGAGATTTGGCATCGTTAATTGCAGTTCTGACTTCTTTCTGCATAGTTGGTGTGGGGTCCTCATATAGCTCAGAAATATCGTTATTCTCAAATAACTGTAGAGTTTTTGTAATATATTCTTGTTTTATAGCAATGATAATAGTATTACCCTTATCAGCCTTCATAAGTAGAACATCTTCTTCTACAAGCTTGGTATTTATGGTTTTAATTAGTTATGTTGTATGGGGTCCTCATATAGCTCAGAAATATCATTATCCTCAAATAACTGTAGAGTTCTTGTAATATATTCTTGTTTTATAGCAATGATAATGGTATTATCCTTATCAGTCATAGTAACTAGAGCATCTCTTTCTACAAGCTTGGTATTTATAGTTTTAATTAGTTTTTTGTTGGAGTTAAAATTATGAGAATTAGTTACGATTTTGCTGACAATATCAAAAATACCACATGCTATTCTAGTCTGATGAGAACTGTCCATTTTTACACTGTCTACAAGGTAATTTTCTAGTACATTTTGGTTAGATATCTGAGGCATGACATTATACTTTAAGCCTTCTATACTAATAATTCTTAAAAAAATAACATCATACATAACTTGAAACTTATGCTTCCCTGTTTGAAAAATTCTAGTGTTTATAAAATTATTTGTGACAACTGTCCTGCCTATTACATAGAGCAAACATGCCGAGCTATTTCAATAAGATTCAAGGAACACCTTCTAGGCAAAAGAGGCACCAGTCTTTACAATTCATCTTTTGCTAAGGATTTATTAATCACAGGGCATAGTCCTGAAGATGTAAAATACATCTAGATCTAGCACTCAGTGAAAAAAGGCTTTAGGCTTAACATCTTAGAACAGGTACAAATCTTTAAACACCTGTCTCTGAAGGATGGTCTCATTCTTAATGAACAGTTTCAGTTACACTGTCTGAATGGTGATACTCTGCTCAATGTCATCTTCTTAACATTGTTTTCCCTGCCAATTTTATGTTTTCTCTGTATGGGCCTAATACCTGAACTGTATTTTATTTTGTAAAAAAGACTGTTAGGTTATGTTGTAACTTTCATACACTTGTTACTGTTTGTTACCAACTATGTTTAAAATTGTCCTTGCAATGCCTCCGTGTTGTACTACGATTCTGTTGTTCACTTGTTAGTCCGTAAATCTCTGTGGCACTATCTACATATTAACAGGCTTGGGTTGTACTGGTCGCTCTTTGTATATCAAATCTATTGAGTCCAGTACAGATAGAAAGTATTAGGTGCTGTGTTCCGAAGTTTTTTCCCAATGCGGGTAGAAAGAGAGCCCTTTAAAATTTTCAGCACATCTACTTGAGATACCGGATTCATCCAATACGATTTTATTCAAATATTTTTCGAAATAGATCCTTAAGTCCCATGTTTAGTACTGAATGGATCTGGGTTGATTACTTCGCGTCTGAGCCTCATACCAATATTGATCCAGAAATGTTCATTCAAACTGTTCATAGCAGTACAGCAGTGGCAAAGTACCGCCATGTCCATAGCCCATATTAGAACATCACCCTGTGTGTAATCAACAACAAGTCTAATTTTCTGGGCTTCGGTCCAGGTATGAAGTAAAACATTATGAAATGCACTGAAAAGACTACGGGGTTTGTTCTTTGCCCTCTGGGGAAATACGGGAATTGTCGATGCTTAAGTAATCCCTCATTGTTGTTGTTGTGGTCTTCAGTCCTAAGACTGGTTTGATGCAGCTCTCCATGCTACTCTATCCTTGCAAGGTTCTTCATCTCCCAGTACCTACTGCAACCTACATCCTTCTGAATCTGTTTAGTGTATTCATCTCTTGGTCTCCCTCTACGATTTTTAGCCTTCATGCTGCCCTCCAATACTAAATTGGTGATCCCTTGATGCCTCAGAGTATGACCTACCAACCGAACCCCTCCTTCTAGTCACGTTGTGCCACAATTCATTCTTCTCTCCAATTCTGTTCAATACCTCCTCATTAGTTATGTGATCTACCCATCTAATCTTCAGCATTCTTCTGTAGCACCACATTTCGAAAGCTTCTATTCTCTTCTTGACTAAACTATTTATCGTCCATGTTTCACTTCCATACATGGCTACACTCCATACAAATACTTTCAGAAATGACTTCCTGACACTTAAATCTATACTCGATGTTAACAAATTTCTCTTTTTCAGAAATACTTTCCTTGCCATTGCCAGTCTACATTTTATATCCTCTCTACTTCAACAATCATCAGTTTCTTTGCTCTCCAAATAGCAAAACTCCTTTACTACTTTAAGTGTCTCATTTCCTAATCTAATTCCCTCAGCATCACCCGACTTAATTTGACTGCATTCCATTATCCTCGTTTTGCTTTTGTTGATGTTCATCTTATACCGTATCCTCCTTTCAAGACATTGCCCATTCCGTTCATCAGCTCTTCCAGGTCCTTTGCTGTCTCTGACAGAATTACAATGTCATCGGTGAACCTTAAAGTTTTTATTTCTTCTCTGTGGATTTTAATTCCTACTCAAAATTTTTCTTTTGTTTCCTTTACTGCTTGCTCAATATACAGACTGAATAACATCGGGGAGAGGCTACAACCCTGTCTCACTCCCTTCCCAATCACTACTTCCCTTTGAAGTCCCTCGACTCTTATAACTGCCATCTGGTTTCTGTACAAATTGTAAATAGCCTTTCACTCCCTGTATTTTACCCCTGCCACCTTCAGAATTTGAAAGAGCGCATTCCAGTCAACATTGTCAAACGCTTTCTCTAAGTCTACAAATGCTAGAAACATAGGTTTGCCTTTCCTTAATCTATTTTCTAAGATAAATCGTAGGGTCAGTATTGCTTCACGTGTTCCAACATTTCTATGAAATCCAAACTGATCTTCCCCGAAGTTGGCTTCTACCAGTTTTTCCATTCATCTGTGAAGAATTCATGTTAGTATTTTGCAGCAGTGGCTTATTACATTGATAGTTCGGTAATTTTCACATGTGTCAACACCTGATTTCTTTGGGATTGGAATTATTATATTCTTCTTGAAGTCTGAGGGTATTTCGCCTGTCTCATACATCTTGCTCACTATATGGTAGAATTTTGTCAGGACTGGCTCTCCCAAGGCTGTCAGTAGTTCTAATGGAATGTTGTCTACTCCCGGGTCATTGTTTCGACTTAAGTCATTCAGTGCCCTGTCAAACTCTTCATGCAGTATCATATCTCCCATTTCATCTTCATCTACATACTCTTCCATTTCTATAACATTGTCCTTAAGAACATCGCCCCTGTATAGACCCTCTATATACTCCTTCCATCTTTCTGCTTTCCCTCCTTTGCTTAGAACTGGGTTTCCATCTGAGCTCTTGATATTCATGCAAGTGGTTCTCTTTTCTCCAAAGGTCTCTTTAATTTTCCTGTAGGCAGTATCTGTCTTACCCCTAGTGAGATAAGCCTCTACATCCTTACATTTGTCCTCTAGCCATCCCTGCTTAGCCATTTTGCACTTCCTGTCGATCTCATTTTTGAGACATTTCTATTCCTTTTTGCCTGCTTCATTTACTGCATTTTTATATTTTCTCCTTTCATCAATTACATTGAATATTTCTTCTGTTACCCAAGGATTTCTATTAATCCTCGTCTTTTTACCTACTTGATCCTCTGCTACCTTCATCAATTAATTTCAATATCTCTTCTGTTACCCAAGGATTTGTATTAGCCCTCATCTTTTTACCTACTTGATCCTCTGCTGCCTTTACTATTTCATCTCTCAAAGCCACCCATTCTTCTTCTGCTGTATTTCTTTCCCCCATTCTAGTCAATTGTTCCCTAATGCTCTCCCTGAAGCTCTCTACATCCTCTGGTTCTTTCAGTTTATCCAGGTCTCATCTCCTTAAATTCCCACCTTTTTGCAGTTTCTTCAGTTTTAATCTACAGTTCATAACCAATAGATTGTGGCCAGAGTCCACATCTGTCGCTGGAAATGTCTTACAATTTAAAACCTGGTTCCTAAATCTGTGTCTTACCATTATATAATCTATCTGAAACCTGTCAGTATATCCAGGCTTCTTCCATGTACACAACCTTCTTTTATGATTCTTGAACCAAATGTTAGCTATGATTAAGTTATGCTTTGTGCAAAATTCTACCAAGCGGCTTCCTTTTTCATTTCTTCCCCCCAATACATATTCACCTACTACGTTTCCTTCTCTCCCTTTTCCTGGTATCGAATTCCAGTCACCCATGACTATAAAACTTCCGCCTCCCTTCACTATCTGAATAATTTCTTTTATCTCATCATACATCTCATCAATCTCTTCATCATCTGCGGAACTAGTTGGCATATAAATTTGTACTGTTGTGGTAGGCATGGGCTTCATATCTATCTTGGCCACAATAATGTGTTCACTAAGCTGTTTGTAGTAGCTTACCCGCATTCCTATTTTGCTATTCATTATTAAACCTACTCCTGCATTACCCCTCATCTGCAGGTAATGTTCATAAATATGCTGCACTGTCAGTGACAGCCGCATTTATGTTCACTTGTGCCATAACGCATGGCAAATGTGTTTGCTCGACAGTTACAGCTGCCAGCAAGTGCTGCTGCAGTCTGCAACCTTCGCTATTTTCACTTGATGGGCTAGCCACGTATTGTGGGTAACCAGCGAGAGTAACTTCTCTAAAAGCATGGGTTTGTTTCCTGTCAAAAGTTGTTTACAAATGTCAGTAGTTTTAGTAATATTGCCTTGTAACTTTTCCTATGCTTCCTTTAAACTTGAATCTATTTTAGCTAGAAATTGGCTTTCTTTCTCTTTTAGATCTTTATCTACTGTATCTACATAAATTTTGCACTATGACACTATCTTTTCTACAAGGGTGTTGCACTTATCAAGCAACATCTGCACATATCTTATCTCTGATTTTTGTCAGATTTTGACTCTAAATTTAACTGGTCTGCTCTTAGACTATCTTTTGTACTTCTACAGGTAAGTTTTTGCACACATCTTGCAGCTCACTGACTGCTTTCATCACATTTTATACCAACGCATCCACTTGGGATTGCGTCTTCCAAATTTGGGAATATGCTTCACTGAGGTTTTGTAACTCATCTGCTAGTTGTTCCTGTTTATCATTTACAGATGATACTCTATGCATTACAGTATCTATATTGCGGGATATGTCAGCAATTATTTCTTGTTTTAGTTGTTTACCTAGCTCTATCAACTTTCTGAATAGTTTGTCAGAAAATTCAGTGCATATAGTCTTACTCAACTCCCTGAACTGTTGACTAATATTATTCTTGAACTTGTTAAATGCCTGATTTTGCTGTGTAAATTGTTGTCCTATACCCTTAAGTTGTTGTTACACTTTCCTGGAATTCCTGTTGTTTTGTAAACTGTTGTGTTATTTGTCACATGTGTTGTATCAAATTGTGCGTCTCACTAGTATTTACATTGTTTTGCTGAACTCTTTCTTGTTCTTGCATTTGTGACACCATGAGCAAGTAATCAAAGAAATTTTCGCCATTGTGCCCTTCAGTTTCACTGTTTGAAAAAATGTTTTCCGGTGAGAACTGAGAAATTTTCTCATTGAGGGTAATAAGAGTGACATCATGATTAGTTATATTACCGATGTCATCATTTATTGATAGTGTGACAGCACCCTCGTTGTTTTAGTTGCCTTTGGCCAGTTCATGAGTTGGCACATTACTTTCAACTGTTGCCAAGCTAGGATTTCTGAGATCTTGGCATATTGCAGTTTGTAATGAATTTTCATCAATAGAAATTTCCTTTGACTCCATTGTGAACAGTTTTTAACAACATAATGAATAGATTTCTTTCAAAAATGACATACTCTTCAATTACAGTAGGTTTAGCTCTATATTCTCTAATGAACCTGATGATTATCTGACACAGTCTTATAGAATTTGAATGACTTATCTTGTGCTTTAGTAATGACTTCATACAAATTTTTGTCTTTTCTGTAGAAATGCACTTCCTGTAAAGGATATTAACTTGACGGAAATGAGATCATATATTGCCAGAGAGATGGCGTGAACTGCAGCTATACAAGCATATAGCATAGCAGCTTCCTACCTTTACCACTGAAATCAGCATTCCCAGCTCATACCATTTGTAGGCAGAATTTAATTTTAATCTGCACCTTTAAATGGTTGCCATTGAATAAGAATGTGTGGGGAGATGATGGAAATTGCTTGAATAATTGGAAAAATTGATTGGTAAGATAGCTGAAAGAAATTTGAAGGAAATTTATAAATCTGTACACAATCCTGGGTGAACTCAGATACCAATATCAATAGACCTTCAATATCAGTACATTCAAGGTCAATAAACATAATTTGTGTTATGTATGGCTTCAAATTAATTCCATTGTGTTTAGTCATGATTTTGTCAATGTTGATGCAGGATTGTTCCCCCAGGATGTTGCGTTAATTCTTCTTGTTTGCTCCATCCTCTTGATGCAGATTCTTGGTGGTGAGTGAAATGATGAACAGATAGGAGTGAATGTCATAAATGTGTGGATAATTTTTTTTTCTAGTAACTTTTTATAACACTTTTAATGTATGGTTGAAACACACATTTTTAATAACGCTGGTACAATGGATCCAAGCATACATCTTACACTACCACTTATTGAAGAAAAAAGGTGAAGACATTAAATTGAAGTGCTTATTTCTGATTTTGTTTCATACAGATATTTAACAATGTATCAAAACATGATCCTTGCCACAAAACAACTCATGAATTTACCTTTGGCAGTGTCTTTAACCCATTCATTTTACGTATAGCCTACATATAAAAAAAGAAAGGAACAATAAAATAATATGATTCAACACAAAATGTAAAATTGTGCGCTTCACAAAATGAAAAAACATAATATCCTGTGACTATAATATCAGTGAGTCACTGCTGGAATCACCCAACTCATACAAATACCTAGGTGTAGCACTGTGTAGGGACATGAAATGGAATGATCACATAGGTTTAGTTGTGGGTACAGAAGTTGGTAGACTTTGGTTTATTGGTAGAATACTGGAGAAGTGCAATCAGTCCACTAAAGAGATTGCCTACAAATCACTCGTGTGACCCAACCAAGAATATTGCTCAAGTGTGTCCGCCTCATACCAGATAGGTCTAACGGGGCATACTGAATGAACACAGAGAAGACCAGCACAAATGGTCACATGTTTGTTTATTCCATGGGAGAATGTCTCAGAGATACAGAAGGAATCGAAATGGCAGACTCTTGAATAGGTGTAAACTATCCTGAGAAAGTCTATTAACAAAGTTTCACGAACTTCCTTTAAATGATTACAGAATAATTACTGCACACACACACACACACACACACACACACACACACACACACACACAAAGAGAGAGAGAGAGAGAGAGGCGTTCAAACAATTATCTTTCCATGCTCCTTACCTGAATGGAATAGGAAGAAATCCTAATAACTGGTACAATGGAATGTACCCTCTGTCATGCTACTCCCAGTGGTTTGCAAAATATAAATGCAGATGTAGAAGGATTACAATTACAAGTAAATTAAATTGGAATATTCACATGGATAATCTTGTGGAGCAAGTGAACCAAAGACTGCAATTTATTGGCAGAAAACTGAAGAGGCTGGCTACATTACATTTGTTCTTCTGGATGGTTGCTGCACAGTGTGGGATCTGTGTCAGTTAGGATTGATGGAGGACCAAGTCATTTTGTATTATAGAAGAACAGGGGACAGAGTTCCATGTATAGGATATGCGAATTGGAGCGGCAATCATTAAAACAAAGGCATTTTTCATTGCAGCATTCTCCATCCCTGAAATTTTGGTTACCAATTTTCTGTTCTGAATGTTAAAATATTTTGTTGGTGTCCACTTACACAGGGTGAAATGATTATTGTAATCAGAAGTTGCATGGAAAGATTTAAGTGTTCATTTTTCCTGCATGCTGTTCAAGAGTGAAATGGTAGAGAAACAGCTAGAGGATGGTTCAATGAATTCTCTGCAGGCACATAATTCTGAGTTACAGAGAAGTCATGTAGATGTAGAAGACCGCATCCTTGTCTATTGGAAGAGAGTATTTGTTTGGGTTACATTCTGAGAGCTGTGTCTCTGAAACCAATAAAAATTGAACGATTGTTATGTGGAGAGTATATGATCTAAAATATTTACTATTGTTCCTTGAACACCCTGCCTATAAAGTAATCTATAAATAACTGCAGTAATTATCAATTTGAGTAGATTAATGCTAAGTCATAATTTGCTGTACTATACTTCACAGAAGTATATGGTAGAGCATGCTTCTGCCTGTTAATGTATAACTTCATTCATTCTCCATCCCTAAAGACTCTCCTTCATGATAAGCTTTACAGAACATGATATATGAATGAATGAATGTCACCAATACTTTACAGATTTTTCTACTCACAAGGGTCTTCCTTTTGCTATTCAAATACACTCAATAATGAAGAAAAACCACACTGAAAAAAGATAAATTTTAATATGTTTTGTAGGCCTTCTGAAAATGTCTGTTGGCTTTATTTATTTCAGCATTTCTACAAGAAATGCCATGAGATCATGCCTGTGCGTTAAGTATAACAGTTATGCTTTACTTCTCAGCCGTATCTAGAGTTTTTCGTGGTTGTGGATAGTATTTCCTAGATCACAGCTGTGCGCATCATCCACACCTGCAATTAATACATAATGATTCTTGTTTTTATACTGGTCTTCCCATCATCTTCTGCAATTTCCTGCATTGTCACACCTAGGTTTACGTAATTACAAGCTTTGAGTAACATCAAAAATCCTAACTGGTGGGGTGTAATGAAAGGTGGCTGGGAGGGGGAGCGTTTAAATGTCATTTATGTTTTCCTTGACTGTCTCAAAAAACACAGTGTATAGTAAAAGTGTGTCCAAGTACAAAATTAAACTACATTCAGTTTCCTACAAAAGAGGTTCTTTTCATTTTTTCTAAAGGACTAACAGTTTCCACCTTGCAGGGGATTGAAAAATTACAGATTATTAAAAATAGCATTTTAATGGTACCAAATGAATGTATATTGTTAAATAGCATGGGTTAAAAACAAATACTAAATGTCTGTACAACTTCTAAGAACAGCAGAATCATAATAAGAGATAAATTGTGTTCTGCGGTGTAACAGGGTAACAGGATGTAAGGGCAGAGGCAGAGGTTAGAAGTGTGATGGAAGGTAGGTCACCAGATTGTGGTCATGCACTTCCCTCATTCACAGGTCCTCTAAATGAAGAACAAGCAGACAATTCCCCATTCTCTCTACCACACCACGTCACAAAAAGCAACTAAGGGTACTTCGCAAAGTTATACTGACACTTCCAGAGTTCACCTTCTGAATCACTGGAGACACAGTGTACAGATATGTCTGGGTCTATGTATTTTCCAGAAAGTATGTTAACACTACATGGAATACAGATATGTGTTACGAGCAGTACTGGTGTGAGAAAAGCATATGCACTCTGGCTTGAATTTGGGAGGACGATGGTTCAAACCTGCATCTGGTCACCCTGATTTAGATTTATGGTAATTTCCCTAACTCACTTCACGCCAATGTTGGGATGATTCCTTTGAAAGGGCGTGACCAATTTCCTTCCCCATCCTTACCCTAATCTGATGGGACTGATGACCTCACTGTTTGGTCCCCTCCCCCAAACCAACCAACAAACCATCCACTCTATGTACATTTCCGCAGACTGTTCTACACTGATAGAGGGGAAATTGATTCCTAGTCATCCAGTATGGCAGTTGTAGCATTCTTCTCCCAGCGTGAATGCTGCATATTTTTTCAGTTTACAGACAGACTATATGGTTCAAATGGCTCTGAGCAGTATGGGACTTAACATATGAGGTCATCAGTCCCCTAGAACTTAGAACTATTTAAACCTAACCAACCTAAGGACATCACACACATCCATGCTCAAGGCAGGATTCGAACCTGCAACCGTAGTGGTCGCGCAGTTCCAGACTGAAGAGCCTAGAACCATTCGGCCACTGTGGCCAGCAGACAGACTATACCTCATCAGTATTTCCTGTCCAATTCACTAATGTGAGTAAACAAAATAACTTCACTGAGTCCATGTGCATATAGGAAGTTATTTTCAGGTCATTAGATGAGTACTTATTTGCAGTTATTAAGTGACCTATCATGTAAACATGGAGCTATCAACTGACTACCACACTGAAGAGCTACCCCAAGTGTAACATGATGTCGTTATTCATTCAATGACATCAGTTTCTTGTCTCAACTATCAATGGCTAAAATACTTTTCAAAACTTGAGGGTCATCAAATGCAGCCTCTCAGCTCAGCTCTACCTGCATCTGAAGATGCCCAGAGGCTAAAATGGGCTCCCTAAAACTAAAAACTAAACTCTGTCTCAACAGACCTTGGAAGACCTAATGGTACTGATCAGCTGCTGTGTCATCCTTAGCCCACAGGCATCAGTGGATGCGGATATGGAGGGGCATGTGATCAACACACCACTCTCCTGGCTATATGTCAGTTGAGACTAGAGCTGCTACTTCACAGTCAAGTAGCTCCTCAGTTTGCCTCACAAGGGCTGAGTGCACCTCACTTGCCAACAGCACTTCGCACACCGCTTGGTCACCCATCCAAGTACTAGCCCAGCCCGACAGTGCTTAACTTTGATGACCTGACAGGAACCAGTGTTATCACTGCGGCAAGGCTGTTGGCCTAAATTGGATCCCTCTGCAACATAAATAGATTATCTAGTTGTTATGGAACTTCAGATATTTCAACATATGTCAAGCAATGCCATACACTAGATTACTGTTCTAGATTTGACAGTAATCAGTCCTATTCCAACAGACATATTCTCACTCACCTTCTGAAAGACACTGTTGATGTGTGGTGAGTAGCACCTCTCAGTTCAACCCATTCTACAAGTGCCACCCATATCTCAATGGAAGAGATATATGCAAACTACCAGTAACACAATTAGTGGTGAGAGAAGTGCAGTAACTTTCAGATCATTCATTAACTCACCACCAAGTGACTATACAACATGATTAAATGGTTTTACAATATGCTGTCAATGACAGGCAGCAGCAACAGGCTACATTTGCCAATCCAATCCCTTTCCCAGAAACATTACAAAGGTCACTGACAGCATCATGTTTACAAATTAGTACTTCTCAGTCATTGTTTTTGGAACATATTTTACAAAAAGCTTCTTTTAGTAACTATAAATAAGTACTCACTTAATAAACTGAAAATAACTCCACTGCATAAATAAGAGCTCAGTGAAATTATTTTGTCTACTTACATCAGAGAACTGGAGAGGAAATCCTGGGGACATACAATCTGTCAAACTGAAAAGTGAGCAGTGCTCATTGTGGTGGAAGTCACCTTTCCTAGAAGAATACAACAGCTACCATACAGGACGAGTAAATCAGTTTCTCCTATAGCAGTGTAGAACAGTTTGCAGAGATTTACATTGGATATGACCATATGTTTTTCCTGTGTTTGTATGATTAGCAATTCATATCTGTATTCCATATAGTGTTAACACACTTTGTGGTGAATACACATTCCTGAGGACTGTCACCAGTGGTTCATAAGGCAATTCCAGATGAGTCAATATAACTTTGTGAAATACCCGGTAGTTGCTTTGTCTGACATATTGAGGTAGAGAGAATGGATAATTGCCCACTCACTTTCCATTTTGCAGATGTATGAAGGAAGGAATTGCTTGACCATAATCTGGGGACCCACCTCTCCACACTGTTACAAAACCAGAACACAATTTACCTCTTGATCTAGTTCAGCTGCACATTGGATGTGGTACACACATTTAATATTTGCTCTTAGCTCACTCCATTTAACAATAATCATCAATTTTATACCATTAAAATACCATTTTCAATAGTCTGCAATATTTTCAGCCCATGCAATGTGAAAACTATTAATCCTAGAAAAAAATAGGACCTTTTTGTAGGAAACTGAATGTAGTTTGATTTTGTACTGGGAAACATTTTCACTAGATGCTGTAGTCTTTGAGATATTTGAGAGAAACATAAAAATGTTTACTTCACATGCCCCCACCTTCACGCTTACATCCCACTAGTCAAGATTTTTAGTACATTGTTAATGACCTCCATCACAGTACAAAAATTTGCAACTAAATTAATCTTTTCCTCCAGTCAACATTTTTTGGTCTTCATTGACTGGGCTATTCCATGCCATTGCTATTCCATTGCTGACACAATGAATATTTCATCTTCTTTATACTTCACAAATTCTTTTTTCTGGTTTGGTATTATCCTTACTAATGACAGCATCATCTTTTGTGGAACTGCATATTTTACTCCTGATAGTATGCTCTGGTATGGTCCATCAATACAGGTCAATGATGGTGTAGTAGTTTACACCTTCTTTAACTGTGCTACAAATTTCATTACTTACATTTTCATACTCCAGAATGCTGAACTTACTTGTTAGTGGTCTACAATATTTGATTCTATGTTGAGAGGGCCTGTACTGACAGAATGTTTTTGGGCCTGGTGTACAAAGTTTCTGGTTTGATATTAAGACTTCAACAGGATCAGTTGAAAGCTGTTTCCTGTTTCCCAAGATCTGACCATAACATAGTTCCATTTAAATATATACACAGTTTGTGTATCAAAGTTTGTTCAAGTTCAGCATTAATATTTCCACTGTGGTTTCTGAATTATTACACA
This sequence comes from Schistocerca piceifrons, assembly GCF_021461385.2. Taxonomy (NCBI): domain Eukaryota; kingdom Metazoa; phylum Arthropoda; class Insecta; order Orthoptera; family Acrididae; genus Schistocerca; species Schistocerca piceifrons. Next base: position 195,206,284 of record NC_060141.1, read on the forward strand.
TGAAAATGTATTGAGGTTTATGTTCACAAAACAACTTAAATTATATCATATGTTCATTACTGGACAAACTCTGACACATTTTTTCAGTTTTTTTTATCACATCACTAATTTTACATGTATGAAACAATGGAAAGTTGAGAACAGAGTAACAATAATATAGAAAGGATCAGCACATATAGGAGGCACAATGAAAAAGAATGCTATAAATATTTCATCTTTTGGACAAAATCTTTCTTCAGAAGTAAAAAAAAAAAAAAAACCTCACACACATTCACACAAAAAACTCACACACACTTGGCTACTGTTTCCAGGCACTATATGTGTGACACCATTACAGTTTGACCATTTATGAGAAGGGAAGATTGCCAAACATTTCTCTGACTAGTGGAAGTTTGTTCCATGAATGTTAAAAAAATGATAAATTCACAAACTTCTGTTATTGGGTGTATAGCTCCTTTTTATAGGTCTTTTTATAGATATAGCCTGTGAAAAGTATTTGTGGCATGTTGTTGTTGTTGTTGTTGTTTTGGTCTTCAGTCCTGAGACTGGTTTGATGCAGCTCTCCATGCTACTCTATCCTGTGCAAGCTTCTTAATCTCCCAGTACCTACTGCAGCCTATATCCTTCTATATCTGCTTAGTGTATTCATCTCTTAGTCTCCATATACAGTTTTTACCCTCCACGCTGCCCTCCAGTACTAAATTGGTGATCCCTTGACGCCTCAGAATATGCCCTACCAACCGATCCCTTCTTCTAGTCAAATTGTGCCACAAACTCCTCTTCTCCCCAGTTCTATTCAATACCTCCTCATTAGTTATGTGATCTACCCATCTAATCTTCAGCATTCTTCTGTAGCACCACGTTTCGAAAGCTTCTATTCTCTTCCTGTCTAAACTATTTATCGTCCATGTTTCACTTCCATACATGGCTACACTCTGTAACGTGCCAGGACATGTCCTTATTTATAAGTGCCACAAAAAAGCTCACGTCACAACTGAATGTACCATTATTGAAACATTTCCTCACCCAGTAGCTAGTGTGCAGTATTCTCGACCTACCTTGCTTTGTTTATTCAATATTGTCTTCCCGGGAGCTGCGTCCATCTCACCTAAATCACACTGAAATTAAGAAGCCAGGATCCTAGGTTAAATTTTCCAAAATCAAAAGCCAAGATTGTATTCATTGTTTAACATTTATGTCAACCCCAGTCTGATTATTTTTGTTATCACTCGCACACACAATATTCATGTGACCAGGCCTCTTACACTTAATCGTCACGTTAGGTAGGTCAAAAACTTCCAATCTTTAACAAAGTTCACAATTACAATTACCGAAAAATTAACCAACTTGCCACACTTTTGCTCCAAGAGAATCTGACCGAGAACTAACTGAGAACTGCACTAGCTCGGACCTTATATAGAAGAGCGCTTGAATATTTGACTATTTCTGTTAATATATTATAGTTTATAATTTCCCAGGGTTAAAATGATCCTTTCTAACTGGTTTTGAAGTTAACTATTGGGTTTTATTATTTAAATAACATGTGTGAGCTGTATCAATTTAAATACGCGGAACTAACTTATGCATCCGCCGTGGGAATTCCCGACATAAAACCACGGCAGCCCTTTTGAATAATAACTTTTACATGTTCAAATTTACTTAATTCTTAATTAATGCACTTACAAAGTTGAGACTGGAATTATTTTACGTAGAAAAATAAAGGTAGCAAAAGTATCGAAACAGATGTCGGAATTATTTGGTAGTTTGGTCACAATTGGCACTGAAAGTCATACAGGCTACAGATTTTAAGTCTTAATATCTATTTAACTAATATACTTTAGGTTAATTTAAACACTTTGCTGGAATCAGTAAAATTTAGGCTTTCTTTTGGATGCAGTATTATAGCTGAATTCGATCTATTAGCTCACTCGAATTTTACTTAATATGTATTGCACAATATACGTCATTGTCCATAACTGTTAATAGTATGCATTTCCAATAAAACTGATTAGCTCTTTACTTTCAGAATAGACATTAGAATGTACTGAAATAATAGATTTCACTAGGGGAATTTAATTTAAACTATTTCTGAATTCTGTACTATGAGGCTGAAGGCCACAGAATCTGTAGTCGGAATCTGAGTAGTGGAAATGAAAAAAAATAAAAGTTCATTGCTTAACTAAGTTACTCAAGGAGTGTAAAACCAAAGCAGGATAGCATGGGCAACCCTGCTTCGTTACAACTCCATACAAATACTTTCAGAAATGACTTCCTGACACTTAAATCAATACTAGATGTTAACAAATTTCTCTTCTTCAGAAACTCTTTCCTTGTCATTGCCAGTCTACATTTTATATCCTCACTACTTCGACCATAATCAGTTATTTTGCTCCCCAAATAGCAAAACTCCTTTACTACTTTAAGTGTCTCATTTCCTAATCTAATTCCCTCAGCATCACCCGATTTAATTCGACTACATTCCATTATCCTCATTTTGTTTTTGTTGATGTTCATCTTATACCCTCCTTTCAAGACACTGTCCATTCCATTCAACTGCTCTTCCAAGTCCTTTGCTGTCTCCGACAGAATTACAATGTCATCGGTGAACCTCAAAGTTTTTATTTCTTCTCCATGGATTTTAATTCCTGCTCAAAATTTTTCTTTTGTTTGCTTTACTGCTTGCTCAATATACAGATTGAATAACATCGGGGAGAGGCTACAACCCTGTCTCACTCCCTTCCCAACCACTGCTTCCCTTTCATGCCCCTCGACTCTTATAACTGCCATCTGGTTTCTGTACAAATTGTAAATAGCCTTTTGCTCCCTGTATTTTACCCCTGCCACCTTCAGAATTTGAAAGAGAGTATTCCAGTCAACATTGTCAATAGCTTTCTCTAGGTCTACAAATACTAGAAACGTAGGTTTGCCTTTCCTTAATCTTTCTTCTAAGATAAGTCGTAGGGTCAGTATTGCCTCACGTGTTACAACGTTTCTACGGAATCCAAACTGATCTTCCCTGAGGTCGGCTTCTACTAGTTTTTCCATTCGTCTGTAAAGAATTCACGTTAATATTTTCCAGCCATGACTTATTAAACCGATAGTTCAGTAATTTTCACATCTGTCAACACCTGCTTTCTTTGGGATTGGAATTCTTACATTCTTCTTGAAGTCTGAGGGTATTTCGCCTGTCTCGTACATGTTGCTCACCAGATGGTAGAGTTTTGTCAGGACTGGTTCTCCCACGGCCCTCAGTAGTTCTAATGGAATGTTGTCTACTTCCGGGGCCTTGTTTCAACTCAGATCTTTCAGTGCTCTGTCAAACTCTTCATGCAGTATCGTATCTCCCATTTTATCTTCATCTGCCTCCTCTTCCATTTCCATAATATTGTCCTCAAGAACATTGCCCCTGTATAGGCTCTCTATATACTCCTTCCACCTTTCTGCTTTCCCTTTTTTGCTTAGAACTGGGTTTCCATCTGATCTCTTGATATTCATGCAAGTGGTTCTCTTTTCTCCAAAGGTCTCTTAAATTTTCCTGTAGGCAGTATCTATCTTACCCCTCATGAGATAAGCCTCTACATCCTTACATTTGTCCTCTAGCCATCCCTGATTAGCCATTTTGCACTTCCTGTTGATCTCATTTTTGAAACGTTTCTATTCCTTTTTGCATGCTTCACTTACTGCATTTTTGTATTTTCTGCTTTCATCAATTAAATTCAGTATCTCTTCTGTTACCCAAGGATTTCTACTAGCCCTAATCTTTTTACCTACTTGATCCTCTGCTGCCTTCACTATTTCATTCCTCAAAGCTACCCATTCTTCTTCTACTGTATTTCTTTCCCCCATTCTTGTCAATTGTTCCCTTATGCTCTCCCTGAAACTATGTGCAACCTGTGGTTCTTTCAGTTTATCCAGGTCCCATATCCTTAAATTCTCACCTTTTTGCAGTTTCGTCAGTTTTAATCTACAGTTCATAACCAATAGATTGTGGTCAGAGTCCACATCTGCCCCTGGAAATGTCTTACAATATAAAACCTGGTTCTTAAATCTCTGTCTTACCATTATATAATCTATCTGAAACCTTCTAGTACCTCCAGGGTTCTTCCATGTATACAGCCTTCTTTCATGATTCTTGAACTGTTAGCTAAGATTAAGTTATGCTCTGTGCAGAATTCTACCAGGTGGCTTCCTCTTTCATTTCTTAGCCCCAATCCATATTCACCTACTACATTTCCTTCTCTTCCTTTTCCTACTATTGAATTCCAGTCACCCATGACTATCAAATTTTCATCTCCCTTCACCATCTGAATAATTTCTTTTATCTCATCATACATTTCATGAATTTCTTCATCATCTGCAGAGCTAGTTGGCATATAAACTTGTACTACTGTAGTAGGTGTGGGCTTCGTGTCTATCTTGGCCACAATAATGCGTTCACTATGCTGTTTGTAGTAGCTTACCCGCACTCCTATTTTTTTTATTCATTATTAAACCTACTCCTGCATTACCCTTATTTGATTTTGTATTTATAACCCTGTATTCATCTGACCAACAGTCTTGTTCCTCCTGCCACCGAACCTCACTAATTATCACTATATCTAACTTTAACCTATCCATTTCCCTTTTTAAATTTTCTGACCTATCTGCCTGATTAATGGATCTGACATTCCATGCTCCAATCCGTAGAACGTCAGTTTTCTTTCTCCTGATATCGACGTCCTCCTGAGTAGTCCCCGCCTAGAGATCCGAATGGGGGCTATTTTACCTCAGGAATATTTTACCCAAGAGGACGCCATCATCCTTTAATCATACAGTAAAGCTGCATGCCCTTGGGAAAAATTATGGCTGTAGTTTCCCCTTGCTTTCAGCCGTTCGTAGTACCACAACAGCAAGGCCGTTTTGATTAGTGTTACAGGACCAGATCAGTTAATCATCCAGACTGTTGTCCCTGCAACTACTGAAAAGGCTGCTGCCCCTTTTCAGGAACCACACATTTGTCTGGCCTCTCAACAGATACCCCTCCGTTGTGGTTGTACCTACGGTACGGCTATCTGTGTCGTTGAGGCACGCAAGCCTCCCCACCAACGGCAAGGTCCATGGTTCATGGGGGGGATTTGTGGCATGCACAACATTATTTAACGTAATTTGAGAAATGTTTATGTAAATTGTCAAAACTATACAGTGAGCACATACAGTACATAGTCAGAATCACATATTTTGTTGTCTCATAATTTAACGTGCAGGTGACTGGTCAACACTGCAGTTACAGTTCATATGTATTAAAGAAACAATATATAACAAGAGCATTAATATTTATTTGAATTAAAACTGCTAATCTAAAGTAACAAAAAGTATTAACCATTTACTTTCTTCTGCAGATTTTCATATTATCTTTCAGATATTCTTCTGAGGATTAATGGCATTTCTGTAGTAACAACTTTCGTAACTTTTGTTTCAGTTTCCATAACCCCATGTAGTGGGTTGTTTTTTTTCTTTTAGAATGTTGTAAATTTTTATGCCCATGTATTCTAACGTTTGTGCTTACAACTTCAACCTTTCAGTGAGAAGCTCTTGTTCCTAGTGCTGTACTGATGTTTAAAATTATTGTCTATGAGTGATGTAGGATTACTACACACAGAAAGAAATAATTAGTCTATAAATGTACAAACAGAGCACTTAATATTCTTAGTTTCATTAACAGTGGATGACAGGATTCTTTTGGTTTCCTACACCACATATTTTTAACAGTTGATTTTTGTATTTTTAATACTCTAATCATTTTGCTTGTGTTAGCCCAGAAAAATAATGCCATACCTTAACTGATTCAAAAAGCTGTGGCAAAACTACTTTTCTCATCTCTGTGCTAGCTGAATATGACAGATTGTATTACGTATTTGTATTTTTTATTGGTCCTGTAACTCGTGTTTAGGTACATATTTTGCACAAATGATATAGGAAAAGTCAGTACTGAGTACTTTATGTGTGAAGACCAGGGTAAAGTTTGATCCAAATGTATCCCTGAAAAGTTAACAAAGCCCATTTCTTTCAGTTCTCAGTTTCTGTGATTGAGGTTTTCATTTATCTTAGATGTTTTAGTTTTGAACTGCAGTAACTGGGTTTCTCCAATATTCCATTTCAATGCACTTAATTGGAACCAGTTTTCTAAACTGTCTAGTAGATTTCTGATAGTTCAGGGAATTTGTTCCAAGTCACTGCTTTTGATCAGGAGTGAAGTATCATCGCTGAATAGAACTGAGTGTGAATTTATGTTTGGGGGCAAGTCATTTATATAAAATAGAAATAAGTCACATTAGTACAACTGCCTTCTACAGTGTCCCCTGTGTGATGTCCAGTTTACTCCACAGATAACTATGGAAAATGCCTTTGTTTTAATTATTGCCACTCAAATTCATGTATCATGTCTGTGGCACTATCTCTGCTATTTCACAGTAATACAAAAGGAGCAGCCCTTCTTTGAATTTTTTTGACATCATTTGTCAGTCCCACCTGATGCGGATCCCACACAGCACAGCAATAGTCCAGGTCATGGCAGACAAGTGTGGTGTAAGCAGTCTCTTTAGTAGACCTTTTGCACCTTCTAAGTGTTCTGCCAGTGAATCCCAGTCTTTGGTTTGCTCTGCCCACAATTGTGCCAGTTTAGGTTATTTGTAATTGTAATCCCTAAGTATTTAGTTGATTGTGCCTTGCCACTGGTGTGCTTTATGTATGACCAGAATATCTTCGGGTTTTGTGCCACATTCTGAGACAGAGTCCCATTGTGGAAATTACTAAAAGCATCTTGCCTTGAAGTACGCACTGTATTTTGAACTTTTGCGAAATTTTGCCAATCTTAGGGATTTTGCATTCTTTTAAATTTGGCATGCTTTTTTTGTTGCTTCTGCAATAGTGATCTGACCCGTTTTGTGTATCATGTGGGATCAGTTCCATCACATATTAATTTATGTGGTATATATCTCTCATTTGCCGTTGATACTATCTCTTTGAAATCATTCCACATCTTTTCTTCACTTACATGATCAGATTGGAAGGAGTGGATACTTTCTCTTAAGAAGGTGCTAAGAGCATTTTTATCAGCTTTTTTAAATAGATGTACTTTGTGTTTCTTTTTGATGGTTGTGGGTGTTAGGGTATTCAGCCGAGCAGCAACTGCCTTGTGGTTGCTAATCCCTGCATCCATCATGATACTCCCTATTTGTTCAGAATTATTTGCTGCTAAGAGGTCAAGTATGCTTTTGCAACCATTTATGCTTTGAGTGGGCTCATGAATTAATTGTTCAAAATAATTTTCTGAGGAAGAAATCAGTACAATTTCAGATGACTTTTTATGCCTGCCGCAGGCTTTAAACGTATTATTTTTCCAGCATATCAAGGGTGGACTGAAGTCACCACCAATTATAGTTGTATGAGTGGGGTACCTTATTTGAAATGAGACTCAAGTTTTCTTTGAATCATTCAGCAACCATATCTCCTGAGTCAGGCGTTGGTAAAATGATTCAATTAATAGTTTAGTCCAATTGTCAAGTATAACCTCTAGCCACACTATTTCACAAGGACTATCTACTTCCATTTCACTACAAGGTAAACTACTTCTGACAGCAATAAATACTCTAACACCAACTGTATTTAATCTATCCTTCCTTAACACTATTAGGTCGTTTGAAAAAATTTCAGCTGAACTTATGTCCAGCTTTAGCCAGTTTTCCATACCTATAGCTATTTGAGCGTCAGTGCTTTCTATTAGGGCTTGGAACTCTGGTTCTTTCCCAAAACAGCTACAACAATTTACACCTACAATACCAATTGTTGCTACAACTACCTTACTGTGTTTTACCTGCACCCTTTTAGATGGACGCCCTTTCTGTGGTTTCCTGAGATCCTCTAACCTTAAAAAACCACCCAGTCCCTTCCACACAGCCCCTGCTACCCATGTTGCTGCTTCCTGTGTGTAGTGGACTCTTGATCTATAAAGCAGAACCCAGAAACCCACCACCCGAAGGGACAAGTCAAGGAATTTGCAGCCTACATAGTCACAGAACCACCTGAGCCTCTGATTCAGACCTTTCACTTGGTTCTGCACCGAAGGACCATAGTTGGTTCTATCGATGATGCTGCAGATGGTAAGCTCCACCTTAATCTCACAAGCAAGACTGGCAGTCTTTACCATTTCCACTAGCTGCCTGAAACCAGAGAGAATATCCTCCATCCAAAGCAACACATGTCATTGGTACAGACATGAGCCACAACCTGCAGTTGGCTGCACTCAGTACTCCTCATGGCATCTGGAAGCACCCTTTCCACATCCGTAATGACTCTCCTGGTATGTGCACGGAGTGCACACTTGTTTTCTTCCCCTCTTTGGCAGCCATGTTCCTAAGGACCACCACTACACGCCTAACATTGGAGCTTCCAACTACCAGCAAACCCACCCTATGTGAATACCCAGACCTTGTGGGCCAAGAAGCTTCCTCTGGAACAGAGTGGATGACTGCTCAGCCATCACTTCTGACAGATAGAATAGCTGTAGGACAGTTTCAAAATGGCATCTGTAGGTAATGTATAAGCAATGTGCCGTCATTGTATTTCTCACTGCAGAGTCTATGGAGCATCTGCTGTCGAGAGAAGTACACTTAGTCACTGTGCATGCAGGGAGAGAAGGCGGTTCAGCGGATCTCCACCTCTTGCAGCGGTTGGGGAAACCACCCACGGCTGTCATGCCTGACCTAGTCCCCTCAGACTTCCACTTGTTTGGGCCATAAATGGATGCCATTCGTGGAAGACATTTTGAGGATGATGATGAGGTGATTCAACAGTGAAGCACTGGCTCTGCCATCAGGACAAGGACTGGTGCCGACAGGGTACACACACCCTTGTCTCACACTGGTGGAAGGCCATAGAATGGGATGGAGATTATGCGAAAAATAGAGTGTGTAGATAAAACACCCCCCCCCCCCCCCCCCCATGAACCATGGACCTTGCCGTTGGTGGGGAGGCTTGCGTGCCTCAGCGATACAGATAGCCGTACCGTAGGTACAACCACAACGGAGGGGTATCTGTTGAGAGGCCAGACAAACGTGTGGTTCCTGAAGAGGGGCAGCAGCCTATTCAGTAGTTGCAAGTGCAACAGTCTGGATGATTGACTGATCTAGCCTTGTAACAATAACCAAAACGGCCTTGCTGTGCTGGTACTGCGAACGGCTGAAAGCAAGGGGAAACTACGACCGTAATTTTTCCCGAGGGCATGCAGCTTTACTGTATGATTAAATGATGATGGCGTCCTCTTGGGTAAAATATTCCGGAGGTAAAATAGTCCCCCATTCGGATCTCCGGGCGGGGACTACTCAAGAGGATGTCATTATCAGGAGAAAGAAAACTGGCGTTCTACGGATCGGAGCGTGGAATGTCAGATCCCTTAATCGGGCAGGTAGGTTAGAAAATTTAAAAAGGGAAATGGATAGGTTAAAGTTAGATATTGTGGGAATTAGTGAAGTTCGGTGGCAGGAGGAACAAGACTTTTGGTCAGGTGACTACAGGGTTATAAACACAAAGTCAAATAGGGGTAATGCAGGAGTAGGTTTAATAATGAATAGGAAAATAGGAATGCGGGTAAGCTACTACAAACAGCATAGTGAACGCATTATTGTGGCCAAGATAGATACGAAGCCCACACCTACTACAGTAGTACAAGTTTATATGCCAACTAGCTCTGCAGATGACGAAGAAATTGAAGAAATGTATGATGAAATAAAAGAAATTATTCAGATAGTGAAGGGAGACGAAAATTTAATAGTCATGGGTGACTGGAATTCGAGTGTAGGAAAAGGGAGAGAAGGAAACGTAGTAGGTGAATATGGATTGGGGCTAAGAAATGAAAGAGGAAGCCGCCTGATAGAATTTTGCACAGAGCACAACTTAATCATAGCTAACACTTGGTTTAAGAATCATGATAGAAGGTTGTATACATGGAAGAACCCTGGAGATACTAAAGGGTATCAGATAGATTATATCATGGTAAGACAGAGATTTAGGAACCAGGTTTTAAATTGTAAGACATTTCCAGGGGCAGATGTGGACTCTGACCACAATCTATTGGTTATGACCTGTAGATTAAAACTGAAGAAACTGCAAAAAGGTGGGAATTTAAGGAGATGGGACCTGGATAAACTGAAAGAACCATAGGTTGTACAGAGTTTCAGGGAGAGCATAAGGGAACAATTGAAAGGAATGGGGGAAAGAAATACAGTAGAAGAAGAATGGGTAGCTCTGAGGAATGAAGTAGTGAAGGCAGCAGACGATCAAGTAGGTAAATAGAAGAGGGTTAGTAGAAATCCTTGGGTAACAGAAGAAATATTGAATTTAATTGATGAAAGGAGAAAATATAAAAATGCAGTAAATGAAGCAGGCAAAAAGGAATACAAACGTCTCAAAAATGAGATCAACAGGAAGTGCAAAATGGCTAAGCAGGGATGGCTAGAGGACAAATGTAAGGATGTAGAGGCTTATCTCATGAGGGGTAAGATAGATACTGCCTACAGGAAAATTAAAGAGACCTTTGGAGATAAGAGAACCACATGTATGAACATCAAGAGCTCAGATGGAAACCCAGTTCTAAGCAAAGAAGGGAAAGCAGAAAGGTGGAAGGAGTATATAGAGAGTCTATACAAGGGCGATGCACTTGAGGACAATATTATGGAAATGGAAGAGGATGTAGATGAAGATGAAATGGGAGATACGATACTGCGTGAAGAGTTTGACAGAGCACTGAAGGACCTGAGTCGAAACAAGGCCCCCGGAGTAGACAACATTCCACTGGAACTACTGACGGCCTTGGGAGAGCCAGTCCTGACGAAACTATCCCTTCTGGTGAGCAAGATGTATGAAACAGGCGAAATACCCTCAGACTTCAAGAAGAATATAATAATTCCAATCCCAAAGAAAGCAGGTGTTGACAGATGTGAAAATTACCAAACAATCAGTTTAATAAGCCACAGCTGCAAAGTACTAACACGGATTCTTTACAGACGAATGGAAAAACTAGTAGAAGCCGACCTCGGGGAAGATCAGTTTGGATTCCGTAGAAATACTGGAACACGTGAGGCAATACTGAGCTTATGACTTATCTTAGAAGAAAGATTAAGGAAAGGCAAACCTACGTTTCTAGCATTTGTAGACTTAGAGAAAGCTTTTGACAATGTTGACTGGAATACTCTCTTTCAAATTCTAAAGGTGGCAGGGGTAAAATACAGGGAGCGAAAGGCTATTTACAACTTGTACAGAAACCAGATGGCAGTTATAAGAGTTGAGGGACATGAAAGGGAAGCAGTGGTTGGGAAGGGAGTAAGACAGGGTTGTAGCCTCTCCCCGATGTTATTCAATCTGTATATTGAGCAAGCAGTAAAGGAAACAAAAGAAACATTTGGAGTAGGTATTAAAATCCATGGAGAAGAAATAAAAACTTTGAGGTTCGCGGATGACATTGTAATTCTGTCAGAGACAGCAAAGGACTTGGAAGAGCAGTTGAAGGGAATGGACGGTATCTTGAAGGGAGGATATAAGATGAACATCAACAAAAGCAAAACGAGGATAATGGAATGTAGTCGAGTTAAGTCGGGTGATGCTGAGGGTATTAGATTAGAAAATGAGACACTTAAAGTAGTAAAGGAGTTTTGTTATTTGGGGAGCAAAATAACTGATGATGGACGAAGTAGAGCGGATATAAAATGTAGACTGGCAATGGCAAGGAAAGCGTTTCTGAAGAAGAGAAATTTGTTAACATCGAGTTTAGATTTAAGTGTCAGGAAGTTATTTCTGAAAGTATTTGTATGGAGTGTAGCCACGTATGGAAGTGAAACATGGACGGTAAATAGTTTGGACAAGAAGAGAATAGAAGCTTTTGAAATGTGGTGCTACAGAAGAATGCTGAAGATTAGATGGGTAGATCACATAACTAATGAGGAAGTATTGAATAGGATTGGGGAGAAGAGAAGTTTGTGGCACAACTTGACCAGAAGAAGGGATTGGTTGGTAGGACATGTTCTGAGGCATCAAGGGATCACCAATTTAGGATTGGAGGGCAGCGTGGAGGGAAAAAATCATAGGGGGAGACCAAGAGATGGATACACTAAGGGGATTCAGAAGGATGTAGGTTGCAGTAGGTACTGGGAGATGAAGAAGCTTGCACAGGATAGAGTAGCATGGAGAGCTGCATCAAACCAGTCTCAGGACTGCAACAACAACAACAACAGATAAAACACCAGTCTTTTGTTTGTGTAATTATGATTATGTTCAATAAAGAATTGTTGAAGAAAAAAATGTTGTATATTACTTTCTGGGCACCCCTCGTCAAAACTTTGAACCTTCCTCAATACCATGACATCTGCAGTTTGTTTTTATCATATATAGTTTGTCTGCAATATAGAACTGAAATCTCTTCTTTCTTTTTAAATCACCTGGTACAATAATGACCACCATTTGTGCACCCTGATAGAGATCAAAGTCCACATTTTCCTTGGCATTGCACCTATCTTTCTTCAGGCTTAATTTCAATGTATTGTGTCAAGACAAACAAGACAGAAAAATTCCTCATCTTCTGATGCTGATGGAAGTGATACATTTTTGTTGTTTTTCCTTTGCCTTTTTAATTCTGTAAAATCTTTAATGACCTTTTCTGCATCTGATTGGCCCTCTCTCATCTTTGTTTGTCTTCAGATACTTGCCAGCTAGCTTTTTTTTTCAGGTGTGTCTGTGTAAATTGTGGATTTTTTATTTTTGCAACCTCGAATTGCCATTTTTCTTGTAGGAGCCCTGGCTAAATATCCCCATTATCACACCAGGAGGAGTAGTCAAAGAATCATTCAGCACTGGTATAGAGAGTTAGTATTGTGTCACAACAGTACCCACAATAATAGTCGCAATTATACTCATGACCACATTCTGCACAATGATGTCTATCATCCCAATACCAACTAACTGATTCAAAAGTCAACCACTGCCAGTTAGTGTCTTAACTCTAATACATAAAAAGCACTAATTATTGTATCTATAGTACTAAAAACACAATTAAGAAAAGAATTTGGTTATAAAAACTTGCTTCTAGCCTCCAAAGTAAAACACGGGGCCTTGCAAGTGGAAATGTATGAGAAGGCTCGCATAATCTGTGAAACTTGTTCCAACAGGCAAGCTGCACGTATTTTTCCTTTTACCCTCCCCACTACCCTGATTGTTTCATCAATAAGAAATCTGTCATATCCATATGCGGTCACAATTGTACCCAGTCTATCCAGTTAGTTATGTAAGTTGGATTAGTTACAGCTGGTTTTATGTTAAAAGACTACAGCAAATATTTGATTTTATCTTTAAATTTATCAAATTTGGAGAAATCCATATTGTGGTCTCCACACATGAAAATATTCTTCTTGGTGGTGTTGAAATTTTCTAACAGTTCTTTGATATGATTGCAAAAAGCATTTTTACTACCAACTGTTGACCCATATGCACATATTACCACAGCATTTTGATTAAGCACTTCTACTGTTGACAGTTCTATGTCTCTTTCTCTAAGATTTCTAATTCATTCACTTTGCTGGAAAGGGACTAAACATTCTGCTGGAGCAATTTAAAGTCTGAAGTGTGTGACATATTGTTTATTTCTTCACCACTTACTTTTTTTTTAAATCTAGTGATGTTAGCTGCAATAAATCCTTCTTATTTGCAGAGGTGGGTGGTGTTTTCTTATCAACTGGTTCCCTGGATTCTGGATTCTAACTTTCTTGTGCTGTGGTGCTTCTAATGGCTTTAGCAGCATTTGTTTCATTTAAGGGACTTCTGCTTCACCGCCTTTCTCTTTGGTTTTATTTTGATGAAACACTGATGTCTTCGGATAGACTTTTGTTTTGGAGATGAATGCACCTGATTTGTACTAGTGTCAATTTTCATTGATGAAAAGAGCCTGTGGCATACTTGCTTCTTCCTTTTTCTATGCAAGACAAAACTATGACATGTCATTCATCATGTGATAGTCTTTTCATGTAAACATTTGTGCATATTCTGCTTTTATTCTACAGTTTCAAACAATTCACTGTCTACACTAAATGATGACTACCCATGCCGGGTGTAAAACTGCTTTTGTCTTATTACTGACAGGGGAAGACCTCAGACACACCCAACTGATTCAGCTCATAGAATGAGATTTTCACTCTGCAGTGGAGTGTGCGCTGATATGAAACTTCCTGGCAGATTAAAACTGTGTGCCCGACTGAGACTCGAACTTGGGACTTTTGTCTTTCGCGGGCAAGTGCTCTACCATCTGAGCTACCGAAGCACGACTCATGCCCTGTCCTCACAGCTTTACTTCTGCCAGTATCTCGTCTCCTACCTTCCAAACTTTACAGAAGTTCTCCTGCAAAACCTTGCAGAACTAGCACTCCTGAAAGAAAGGATACTGTGGAGACATGGCTTAGCCACAGCCAGGGGGATGTTTCCAGAATGAGATTTTCAGTCTGCAGCGGAGTGTGCACTGATATGAAACTTCCTGGCAGATTAAAACTGTGTGCCCGACCGAGACTCGAACTCGGGACTTTTGCCTTTTCCGGGCAAGTGCTCTACCATCTGAGCTACCGAAGCACGACTCACACCCGAGTTTGAGTCTCGGTCGGGCACACAGTTTTAATCTGCCAGGAAGTTTCATATCAGCACACACTCCTCTGCAGAGTGATTCCAACATTATTATTAGATTTTTCTCCGTTATCCCACGCCTTTTGGAAACACAATTGAGTTGACTCTGTGATTAATGCACTGTATTCATGTTAAGAAGGAATAGAGCCTGAATCCCTGTCTGGTGATATTGAATTAGGCTCTCTGCGTTAGGCAAATTCTGGGATGGCTCCTTCAAAAGGCTGCAGGTGATTCAAGCTTTTTTCTTCCTTTTTCATTTTTACCCCGTATATTCGCTCAGGAAATACAAAGTGATGCCATTATTTGCACGGGATGCCTACAAGTGAATAAATAAACAGAATATTTATCTACTGTTATATTCAAGTATGAGCAGAGGACAGAGGATATGACCAAGTGGAGTGTGTTTGTGGCAGGACAGTAATGTATTTTGCAATTACTTAAATTTTCATGTTCCCTGTATGTCTTTGCTCCTCATTATCCACATCTACATCCATACTCTGCAGAACATTGTGAATTGCATGGCAGAAGGCACTTGCCATTGTACCAGTTATTAGGACTTCTTCCCATTCCATTCATTTGTACATGCTGTAAGTCATCTAATCTTGTCTTCAGGATCCCTATAGGAGTAATATGTAGGAGGTTGCCTTGTACTCCTAAAGTCTTCATTTAAAGCAGGTGCATGAAACTTTGTACAGAGACTTTCATCGATACTTTGCATCTATCTTCAAGTGTCTGCCAGTTGTTCCTTCAGCATCTCTGTGGCACCCTGCCACAGGTCAAACAAATCTGTGACCATTTGTGCAGCTCTTCCCTGTATATGTTTTGCATCCCCTGTAAGTCCTATTTGGTACAGGTTCCACACACATGAACAATATCGTAGGATGTGTGAATGAGTGATTTGTAATCAATTTCTTTGCAGACTGATTGCATTAACCTAGTATTCTACCAATAACCCAAAGACTGCTGTCTGCTTAACCTATGACTGGGCCTACATGATGAGCCTATTTCATATCTCTATAAAGTATTACACCCATGTATTTGTATGAGTTGACCAATTCCAACAGTGACTCATTCATACTGTAGTACGTTTTCATTTTGTGAAGTGTACTGTTTTACATTTCTGAACATTTAAAGCTAGTTGCCAATCTTAGCATCATCTTGAAATCTTAACAAGATCTGATTGAATATCTGTACTGCTTTTTTCAGACAATACTTCATTAAAGGTAACTGTGTCATCTGTGAAAAGTCTGAGGTTACAACTAATATTGTCTGCAAGGTCGTTACTTTATAACATGAACGGCAAGGATCCCAGTACACTTTCTTAGGATATACCTGAGGCTATTTCTATTTCTGTCAATGACTCTCCCTACTAAAATACCTCAATCCAATCACAAATTTTGCTTGATGCCCCATACAATCACACTTTTAATAACAAGAGTACAGGTGGTACTGGGTAAAATGCTTTTTGGAAATCAAACATGCTGCATCTTCTTGAATGTGTTGATCCGTGGGTTTCAGGATCTCATGTGAGAAAAGTATAAGTTGGGTTCTACATAACTGATGTTTTCAAAATCCATGCTTTTTGGGATAGAGGAGGCCATTCTGTCCAGTTTGAGCTTGTGTTGTAAGATACTTTAACAAATGGATGTCAAGGATATTGGATGATAGTTTTGTGGATCACTTCTGCCATCATTCTTGTAGGTAGGTGTGTGATCCATGCTTTCTTCCAACTAACTGACACTGTTTTTTTTTCAAAGGACTTAGGGGTGGAGAAAACTGGTAACAGTATTTTAGTTCTGAAAAACCAGTATTTTTTGGTATTTATTTGGTCTCTGATACAACAGATGTTTTTATTTTTTTATAATAACTGGGTAAAAACTCTGATACACCAATTCACCACAGCACCGGTGCAAATTTTTTGTATTTGTATAATACTTTTTTTTTTTTAAATGAGCAACAAACATAACATGAGAATTGGTACAGCATTGCTTTATATTCTGCCCATATTTTACACTTCATAGTAATAGAGGGCCTAGAGGATGTTAATAAAGAAATTTTAAAAAGCCTGATAAGTGAAATAAAATCAATCATCACATTTGCAAAGCAGAGTATTCATGTAGAACCTGAAGGTGGAGCAAGACTGGTAGAGCACAGCAAAGGGATACATAACGTTTTTGGTTCAGTCAGTCCAAACAAGGTGTAATACCACTTACTGAAGAGATTTGTAAATTGTCATCATTAATTGCTCAAGCCTATCCCTTCATTAAAAAAAATCATCAAGGATGATTCCTGGTGCAGACACTGAACAGCTGTCAGGAATATTGGGTACTGAGCATTGTAATGCCTTTCAGCATGGACAAAAAAGAAATTTATAGAACCGAGCACATTACAGGAAGTAGGGTTATTATCCTAGTGACCATTACCACAAATGCACTAAGAGGTCTCAATAATAAACAAAGTGCAGATAAAGTTCTATCTCAAAAGCTTCCAAGAAAACTTAAATACAGAAGTGTAAAAGTTTTACAAAGATCTGTGCTGTCCAATTCTGCATTATCAGATCCACAGTTCAAAAAAAAAAAAAAAAAAAATTTTGCATGAACCCTCATCACCAGTATCGCAAATTTGACCCAGAAGGTAAATAACTACTTTGATGAAACCAGCAAATCCCCACCATTACTTCACAGGGAGGAAGTCAGAATAAATGCAAACCCTCTTCAGTTATTACATGTTCAGGAAGTAGCCAAGATTGTTTATTATTATTATTATTGTTATTATTATTTATCTTTGACAGAAGGTTCCATGACTTCTGACATATGTATCATCTTTGAATGACACTGTTTCTGATGAAAGGAGTAGACTGACAGATCCACAAATTATAGAACAAGTGTTTATGAACAGATTGGACAATGAGTACTGGCCACTGGATTAACATATTACTGAAGTTTTAACTACTGTCATGCGATTATTCCTGGTGCAGTGTATCTTATATTTTGTTCGCTTGCTATCTCAATTATTCATTTCAAATTTTTGGAAAAGCATTTGTAGTTTTGTCAGCGAAAATCAATTGTACTCAAAATCCTGTTAAAAAGTAAATAAATATATTGAATTGCAAAATGGGGTTTTCATTTGCAACAATTAAAGAAAGAAAACACTACAAACTTTATTTGGAAGCTAGTTACGTGTTTGCAATTTCTATGAAATAATAAAAGAGAAAGGAAATTATGGCAACAGCAATAAATTGCCAACTTAACAATTCTATTGCTGGGCACTGATGTGCCACCTCACAAATCAAGCAGTGTGGACTTAGCTTGGTCACTGCTAGGCAGCACCAGGAAGAAGACAAAGTGACTATAGAACAATTGTTAACTGAATAGCATTTCTTTATTGCTCTGGTACACCAAAAGATCATTTAGTCCCGCTCTTTGCTCGACCTCATGAGAGCAACAAGATCCCAGTTCAGGTTGTAAAAATTCATGCATAGTTTAACATAAAAATAGAAAGTTGCTGATCTGCTGCCTGTGTCTGCATAATATGCCTTTATCTGCTTGCAGCTCTCTTGATACGAAAAACAGAGTTGTCAAACATCAGTTTTCAACCTTTAGCAATGACTATTCATAATGCCCAAATAATGATAACCAAATAGTGATATGATCCTTGCTTACAACATGATTTTAAGCAGAATAAATAGGACAATAATGGTGATTTTTTGAAGTATTCAACCCCTCAATACTTTTCGAGGAAAGCAGCAAACACCGGAGGAACTACATGTTTTTTTTTATTTTATTTTTTTTATTTATCTATTGTATTTGTTACTTTGAGTCTTGAAACATATAATTAAAAAGTCTGAAGGAGTCTTACAGTTATACAATCTTTGTTTGATATCTACATTTATTACCAGAAACAATAGTAATAAGAAACTGGTTGTTATAGAAACCGGTTATTTTGCATGGTTTTAACAGATGTGACTGAAAACTAGTTGTTTCAGCAATAATTGCCATCCACTGAAGGCTCAATGATAGATTGCACTTAAAAGAAGGGCTAGCTTGGCTGCAAATTCAGTGTAAAATCTCATACGAGTTGCATCAGGTGCTGGAACTGTTCATTTTTAGTGGCTTCGGCTGTTTCTCAGTGCTACTGACAAATATCTCTCATCTTTACACAGGGCTGAGAATTAAATTAGGGCAATACTCCTGGATTTTTGAGTGCAAAGCAATGTTTGAAAATGAAGTTCGGTACTTCTGCTTTTGCTTTGCTGCTCTTAATTTCAGATCTTGTCACATCCATAAGTGTCTGGGCTCTGTCATTGGTGCCACTAAAGCCTTTACATATGACCAGAATTTCTTCAGGTTTTCTGAGTGACCAATGAACTTTATTCTTCTTCAGTAGTCGTTCAAGGGTTCATGCATTGTCCTCTTGACATTCTAACACATTTCATTCGGCATTTCTCAATCTAAAGCCCTCTACTTTATTTCACACCCATTTCGCAGTAGTTTCTTCAACTAGGTACACATCTATCAAGTGCATAGTCCACTAGTCTGATGCACTGTACTTCTACACACTCCTCTCCAGAGCTAAATGTTTCATGTTCTTCACTGAGATACAACACTGATGCCTCTTCATCTAGTTTCCTGAAAATACAAATCCTTTTATTTGTTTTAGTTACTGTTTGTACCTTGGTAATCATTGTTACTACAACTGCCTCATGGTCACTGATACCATTTTACTTATGAACATCCTCAAAGAGGTCACATTTATTTGTTTGCTTTTGGATCCAATACATTTCCATCATAAGTGGGTTTCTGAACAGCCCGTAAGAGGCAGGTGTCAGAGGACACATTCAGTAATGCCCACTACTTACAAATTGCATGCAAGTGAACTTCTGTTTTCTTTGAAGTTCTCAGTTACATCTGAAGGTGAGTCTGATGGTGGATAGAAGGAACTGATTACAGGTTTATGCCCACCCATAATACTAGTCTTGGTGAAACAATCTCACACTGATTTTCAATTTCTCTATAGGTGGATTTGAGTTTCTAGCTACTGTGATAGATATACCACCTCCACTTACCATTACCCTATGCTTCTATACTATATGCTTCAATTTTCTCCAAATAACTCATGACTATTAATTTCTGGTTTTAACCAGCTTTCTATACCTGATATAATGTGAGCTCCACAGCTTTCTAGAAACAGTTCAAACTCTGGCACTTTGTTGTGAATGCTTTGGCTGTTAACCACTAGGATTTTACTACTCTCATCTGTGAGGGGTATTTCAGTGGATCTTATTCTCACCTTTCTGGGACTCCTAGAGCTATTGTTTCTTGGACTGGATGGAGAGTCACCTAATATAAAAAGAACTCTTGTGTTCACTGCACATTCCGTCAGTTACCTTCAACCTATAGTGCGAGTACAGGAAGTCACAGTCTAGCTTGTCTGAGAACCTTCAAAATCTGTAGTTACTTCTAATCAGGAGCCATAATCAGTTCTAGGAACAATGCTGCAACCTGTAAGCTTCATTGAAATTTTGTGTGCAAGAGTGGTTCTCAATCTTCTCTGCCAATTGTTGGAATGATCCATAGATTGGTGGGAATCATCTTGTACTCCACCTAAAAATACAGACTAACATTTCTACTTAATATTTTCCTTTTCATTGACTCCAGATCAAAACACAGTATATTGCTGTCTTGTCACAGGCACATACTTTGGCTTGGTGTGACTGTTCTGCAGTTAATATTTGCTGGATGTAGAGTTGTTTATTTTTTCATTCATAAATATATAGACTCTACCATGGACAGTAAAGTTTTCCATTAGAGAAAGTTACTGAATGTGTGAGTAAAGTGCTTCATATTAAGTTGAACTTCTTGCACATCTGGTTATGCATTGTCTCTTCATGTGAAACATGATATGTTAATTATTTCATTAGCTGCCATATGATAACTTCTACATTGGAAAGGGCATATACAGTAGGTATTTGCACCCTAAAGCAAAACAAAACAAAACAGTAGTTATTTATGTAATATTTGTACGTATACCATAGGACACTGCAGGGCTGAACTTACTCTCTTGTTCGATCCAAACAATGTAATGCTGTGGTTTAGACAATGGACTGTCATTTGGGAGGAGTGGAGATCACAGTCCAACATGGTCACACAACTTTATGTATCCATTGATGGACATTAAATATTAAATCTTCTTTGTCTTTTCCATTAAGCCAAACTCTCTTCCATCTATTTCCTACTTAACACCGTGCTTTGCTTTTTACATCACTTACAACTGTAATTTAGGGATACAGTAGTATATCTGTTGCCAAATAATATGTAAATAATTTAAGAGAAAAAGGAGACCACTCACTGAATAGCAGAAGGATTGTGTCATTGAAAAGCACACAAAAAGAATGAAAATGTTGCTTGCTTTTGGACAAATCATTTAACGAGCTAGAGTACACATACATACACCAACATCACCACCCCACAAGCTTTGCAGTTACGCTGTACTGGCTGAACCAAAATAGATTTCTTGATGCTGTAAATGATTTTTCTGAATATATACTGAAACACAATGTAGCGCTAGAAATAAAGTCCAGGCTATCACATCTTTTTTGTTAGAGAAATTTGTGCATCACTCATGGCTCTTACACCACACATAGATACACACTCAAATAGAAGACGAACATAGTCTACAATTCATAAACTAAAGAGGAATCTTGTAAATAATAGAAATCAGTTAGGACTTTTATGTTGAAGCCTCTGAAATAATTTTATGTGATCTGGTATGATAAACACATAATAAAAGTCTTTGCTGATCCATCAAGAAAAACATAATAAAAGTGTCTCATATAACAATTGAACCGCAAAAAGTAGATGGAATAATGCAATGTAGCCTACAATTGTACACATGAGCCATTCACCCTTTTGCTATATAGGTACAACTATGATAAAATTAATATTTTTGACAAAGAAACAATAACTCAGTTTTATTTCTGCCTGTAAATTATTATTGAGGAAAAACAGTATAATTAAAATTCAGTCAGTTATTTACACATCTTTTAAACAATTCAATTTACTTTATTTTCGTTTTAAAATTATAACAGCTTATCTTCCACCATTTCCGTCAATGTAAATTTCTTGGGGAACATTCACTTCTTCGGCGTGGTATCGCAGCAGGGACTTCATTTCACACGCTGCCAGTTGACGAAGTTCGTTCTGAAATACGCAAATTTGATTGGTATTAGTACGTTTATAACGAAACAAAGAAATAAAAATTTTGTCAGAAGTGGGATTCGAACCCACGCCCTCAAACGAGGACCAGAATGCTCGGACCTACTTGCGTAGGCAAGGGTTAACCTTGAGTCTGGCGCCTTAGACCGCTCGGCCATCCTGACAACTACCGATCTAGGTCTTGTATAACATATGACATTAATGTTAAGTGTTCATTTCATCGATTTCTCATGTGGCACGAAAACGAACAATGGCTGTGTGAAGTAAAACACTGAAAAAAACATCAATTGCGAATGTTTTTTTATGGTTCAATAACTGTATTAGCGAAGTCATCTGATTTCTTTCTATAAAGTTTGCAACTTCCTGTAAAGCCATAACGTGGAACTTAATACACTAAGCATTTAAGGTGCAACTAGAGTACAGAAATTTCCTGACGCGTTGAGCTGGAGGAAAAATGAGAATCGATGTAACAAACACATTAACTAATAAAACTGTTTTCGATCACTATAATTAATTATTTCTAATTCAAATTCTCCAAGGCTGTTTAAGGATCCGTTGACTCTCCGTTCTCGAACGGGCACTCGCAAATACATTGAATTTTCGAAGGTATTGCATTACGTCACAGTGTTGTTTGTCGTTAAACGTTCAAAATGATGAATTTCGTGACCACATAATAATTTGTACGTCCACCCGGGTCAAAAAATCATAAAAATACACAGACGTGCCACAATGGTAGTAATATTACTCAAAACAGTACACAGCTGATAAGAAAAAAATGCATTTCCAATTAACTTATATATTCATTAATATAGCACACTAGCTTACGTCGCTTTGCTTTGTTTTTACCTGTAGCCATTTTGCTGAATATTATAAGTGAAAATAGAAGTTTGATCGTCATAACATTATGCATCCTTCTTTTTTTTGTGGTTTTAGGGCGCACAACTTCAACGGTCATTAGCGCCCAGACTACGTTAGGAATGCACCGCGAGGCACAAGTTTAAAACAGCAACTAAAAGGGAAAACATGATAAAAGAT
This sequence comes from Schistocerca piceifrons, assembly GCF_021461385.2. Classification (NCBI taxonomy): domain Eukaryota; kingdom Metazoa; phylum Arthropoda; class Insecta; order Orthoptera; family Acrididae; genus Schistocerca; species Schistocerca piceifrons. Next base: position 195,229,224 of record NC_060141.1, read on the forward strand.
CGACAGGCATAGGATTAAAAAAAAAACAGCATAATTAAATGTCCTTAGACAGGTTGGTCAATTTGATAAAACGAAGAACGCGAGCAGCTGCTCCTGGGTCACCCGCTAAAATGGCATCGAGAGTACATGGCAGGCCAAGATCAAGACGCAGTGTAGTAAAATCCGGACAGGACGTTAAAATGTGGCGGACCGTCAGCAAGTGCCCACATGGGCAGAACGGCGCCGGCGCAGCCGTCAGCAGATGGCGATGGATGAACCGGCAGTGTCCAAGTCGTAACCGGGCCAAAACTACCTCCCCCCGCCGAGAGGGGCGTGAGGAGGACGTCCAAGCCGCAGGAAGAGGTTTCAAGGCCCGAAGCTTGTTGTCCGTAAGTGCAGCCCAATTGGCATGCCACAGCGATGAAATGCGCCGACAAATAACCCTGCTACAATCTGATGAAGGGAATGCATCCTTCGGATACCAACGAACAATGATGACATTTTAGTATTTTTTTTTTTTTTTTACTTTGGCCATTGTTTAACAATGCCATATTGATTCAAAGACAAAGTTGACCATAAAACTGAAAAATACACATAAATTCAGCTCCGGATCTACGATATTTCTGAACAGCAGCAGAAACTTGATAGTGGTGCCCCTCGCCTATTCGAATGCTTGAGATCGGAAGTCAAACATTTTAAAAAAATCTATCTATGTATGTTCGAGGAAATGTAAGACATATTATTTGGTCTTCAGTGTGACAAAGTACAGCACCACGCCTCTTCACACAGCATTCTTCTATCGCAAGTCACTGTATTTCGTTCTGTTGAATTAAAACGTGTATATTTTGTAATGGAAGCCATCAAACCTATATTCAGTGCAATGGAAATTAAAATGTCCTGTGGTGCCTCTACAGCTCCCATTCGGCCGGTTTGACACGCTAGCATACACCCAACCCCTTTTTAAAAAATAAGACACCTCACATACAATTCTGGGTGGGGTTACTTCTGATCAGGAAAATAAGAACTTTTTAGGAAATTTGCAATCCTTATTGTCTATTAGCTGATGACTTTCTCTCTTGCGTGACATGAAATTAAATATGAGGAAACAAAACAGCAGTAGAGACAAGAGACAAGTAAGGCAGTATAAAATGGTTCAAATGGCTCTGAGCACTATGGGACTCAACTGCTGTGGTCATAAGTCCCCTACAACTTAGAACTACTTAAACCTAACTAACCTAAGGACACAACACACATCCATGCCCGAGGCAGGATGCGAACCTGCGACTGTAGCGGTCGTGCGGTTCCAGACTGTAGCGCCTTTAACCGCTCGGCCACTCCGGCCGTAAGGCAGTATACATTTCTTCAATTCGTTAGGTCCCAGAATTTGTTTCTTTCCCTAATCTTGCTACAGCTTTAAACGGCGTGCTTTCCTTTCTGCGAAGGAACCACATCGAAGTTCATCAAACGTTTTGCTACATGAAAAATCGAATTGTAGTTGTCTAATAATGATAAAACAGCTGTTAAATATGAATAGCACCCAAGACTGGTGTGGTACCTCGATGTGATTGCGTCATTTTGTCACTGCTACTAAATAAAACGAAATAAGCATTTCTAATATTGCAGCAATAGTAATCTGCGACAAATACGTGAGACTGTTTTGGCACAAAGACCATTTTTATCTACTTCATTTACATAAATAACATGGCAGAATATAAGTAACGATGGACCAATATCAAATAGTTTCAAATTTCATTCATGTGTTCCAGTTTCGCAAGCATGAAATCGAAAAGTAGTAGTAGTACGAAATTTTTACATATAAATTGTAATCGTCATATTAAATTTGTAATCGTCATATTCTTCCATAAACTTGCGTCGTATCCCCGTTTCTTTTCTTATCTCGAACTCACAAGCAATTTTGTCTTCACTAATTCTAAGTTTTCCTGCCACCGTCAAAACTTTCTTCTCAGGTTAACTTCAGTAACACTGCCAGAAACACCGGTTTCGTTACCTCACTTTATTCTCCGTACAACGTGCTTTCCGCGCTATTGCGAGAATAGAACTTCCTGCGGCTGCTAACAGAGGACGGTATACCTGTATCTTAGTAGTGTAGCGATCTGGCTAAAATTTTGTCAAAATTTCATTTTCTTGGGTACACCGAGAAGACAATTTGTAATCTTTCTTACCTATTACTCCTGTTAGTCGTTTATTTCCACTCTGGTGGTCCGAATTCATGGATATCGCTAACAGTTATAACACCTGTCTTTCACACACCCATTCAGCCACATACGGCTTTGGTATCCACCTGTTCGGGTTTATTCGGCTCAGCTCGAATAGCCCCCTTCCCTTTTGTCTGCAGGGAAGTTTCTTTTTATGACTTGGTATGACGGAAATTCCCCTGGCAGAGACATCACGTACACCATGCACGCATTCAAAAATCAACTTATGATTCGTTCAGAAATCAACTCAGAAAAAAATGTTAAAAAACCAACAGGTATACGTTTCAAAATCATATGAATTATCAATAGATCAACATCCGCTGCATGCTACGCACTTTGTGAAAGATGTTTTTTTTTCTTCAAGGATATGTATCTGGCGTGCCCTGAAATTGACACCCAGGACATATTCCCCAGTTTGCCACCCCCTACACCTGGGCCTGCCACACATTAAAGCAATATGTGGAATATATTGTGAAAAGCGTAACTTACAGTTTTAAATTAGGAATATGGTACACATTATTGACATCGCTTTGCACTGATCTTCGTCATGTCACCAGAACAAATTACCTCTTACTTTGGTCCAGGTAAGGTCTAGAAACAAAATAATTTGGAACTTCGGAGAAGGTACCCATGCCCTTGTGGTGGGGCAGAAAGCGAGTTCGGTTTGTGAAAGTGTTTTTCACTATTTTTTTCTGTATGTGAGGAGGGGACAGGGACAACAGCTGCTTTCTCCTGCCTCTCGCTGGCTGTGCCCTTGAAGTTTACACACACAAAAAGCCAAAAATGCATGAACAGCTTTTATCTACGAAAAATGTCAGTTACTTAATGAGTTTCATGATGTTCCATAGATCGTTTGAACTATTCTTTTATAGAAATGATGTGGAACAGATTAGTTTACAAGGATATGTATACTGCATGATTAATATTAGCATTAATGAACACATTATTTTTTTAGTCCTACTCATGCAACTACATTTGAAAACAAGTCCAGGAATATGATTTTAATTTAGATACATATCTTGCTTTGCTGCCTGTCAGATATTTTATGGAATTGGGCAAATGATCAAACATTTATGTTGCTGCGTATTGAAATCGTTTGTGAGCCTTCTGTAATGGATACCAGTAACAAAGCTCATTTTCCCTCTTGCATTTTAGGTATAGACATGGTTATTCTTCTCAAATCTTGATGGATTGTTTATGGCGAATTTTATTAGTGAATACACTAGGTCTTGTTAATCATGCTATTCCTTGCGCATATTAGCGGAAATACCAGATTATTGAGAGTCTTAAATTAAGTGTAAAAATAGAGGTATTATGCTTTACTAAATTCAAAGATATATTCATTTTCACACAAAACTTCGTCCTTGAGTGTGTACATGTGCAGTAGTATTACTCACTATGAAATATGTCCTAAATTTTTAGCTGTTGCAATGGTGATATATGATTACAGTATGCTTTATCATACAAGGATCATTATCACTCTCATTGTAACTTTCCTGCATGCTTTTGATTATCTCTTCATGTGTTAAAGTTTGGTCATAAATAGTTGCTCATCCAACATTGTACTCAGCAGCTAATAGCTTTCTATGAAGTACCTAAGACACACTCGTCTTAAATTCGAGTATCTGCTTGAGGTTCAGTATAGCGTATTTCCAGCTAGAAGTCATGACATTGAACCAAGAAGAAAGCATCAATTTCAAAAATATATACTGCAGTATTCAGTTACCCTTACCAATGGGCTTTATGCAACCTGCAACCCCTCTGCAAAAAACCATATGTGAGATTTTCATATTCTCTCACTCATTATGCACATTAGCCCTACAGAAAAAAATTACAGGACCTTTCTGGAGGAAATTTAATATTTTTAAGTTTTGTACTGGGATACATAATTGCCGGAGGTCACAGGTTTCGAGTTATTCAAGACAAACATTTAAAAGAAACCTTCAGCTGCATCTTCACCCCATACTCATCCCTCACCAGTCAAAATTTCTAGTATGTAAACCCCTTCAAGCACAGTAGTTTCGTAGTCAGAAGGACTGACGAACACAAAAATGTAATTGTTTGTTTTGTACTGAAAAATTCACAAAATTATTAGATAAAATTTTCACAAATGTCAGTTTTACATTTTCTAAGTGCTCAACTAAGTTGGTGGGTAACAAAACCAGTAAGCGAAGAGCAAAAAACGCGAATGTGGAAAATAATTCGTGCAGTCTCAAGTTTTTGTACAGTGGCTGGCGTGAGTGCCATAAACAACATACTGGAAATCCTGACTGGTGGGGGCTGAATGTTGGAGTGGTGGTGTGTCTGAAGGCCACTTTTGTACGTTTTTCTTGAGTAGCTCAAAAGCTATGGCCCCTAGCGAAAACGTATTTCAGTACAAAATTTAACTACATTAAATTTCCTACAAAAAGGTCCTGTTTATTTTTTCTATAGCACTAATGTTTTGCATGCAGCACTGACAGAATATGAATATCTCATGTGTGGTATTTGAATATATTGCGGTTTGCCTAAAATCCATCAGTAGGGAACGCTGATTCACTCTTATGACATTGTTTAACATTGTAATTAACTAACAATATTGTTGCACTTGAGAATTCATTACTGAATGTATCGTTTTTGCTTGAGCGGCTAGAGGTTGGCTGTGGGCTGGATTACTTAATTACTTACAGGCTGGATTATTGAAGGTCGAATTAGCGAGAGTTTAGTGTATATGTACTGTGACAGTGCAGTTAAAATGCCTAGGTCTTTGAAGAGGTACCTACATGAAGTCCTTGGGTGAATACTATATATTACTCTTACTGCTCACTTTTGTACAAACAGTACTTTGTTTATAAGTGATGAGCTACCCCAGAAAATTATTCTATAAGACATTATTGAGTGAAAATAAGCAAAATATGTTGGGAGGTTAATTCATATACAAATGCTGTTAATTTTCTTGGGATAACAACTGATCCATACTAACCTGAGATAGTCATGTGAAGAAATTAGTATGGAACATTAGTAATGGTTTATCGTCTATACTTCAGTGTTTGTATTTCTGTTCTCAGAGTGGCTTATTATGCCTTGACACACAGCTGTATAACATATATCATTTTGTAGAGTCACTAAAGCAGTGCAACCAATATTTTCAAATCACAGAAGAAGACAATTCGGAAAACATACAGATGGCACACAGAGGTCATTGTATACTTAGCTATAAAAAAGTTAAAATTATGACTTTGCCTAATGAATTTTATTTTGCACTGTGTATTTCACATCAATGAGAACTATGACAACTACCAACAGTATGACATGTCCTACAAGCACAATACCAGGAACTAACATGACCTAAAACAATGAAATTCTATTCATACAAAATTGCAGAAGTGTTTTATGCACAATTCAATAAAATCCTCTATTGTTGTTACCTGACATGGTCAGTCAGTGCAGGAGGTGATCTACGAATTTGTGCTGTAGTCTTCTTGTGAAAACCAATGTATTTTCCAAGATCGCTATTTTAAGACAATTACTGGCTTATGTACTAGTTCCAGTAACATATATTGCCATATGAAATTCATAATGTCAGGCAGTGATAGATACATCACACAATGCTTAAACCACTTTGTCACATTACGACTATACATATGCAAAAGAAAACTGAGCCATTGCAATGATATGCCAGGTGTGTTATTAGAATGTATGTACATGTTGTCATTCATATTCCAATTTTTATGTACCTTTTGATAGCACACATGGAATGTTATTGCAATGCCTCAACTTAATTATGCATATTGATTAATCCTAATTTGACAGAGTGATATAAGTATTGTATGATCTAACTACCACTGCCCAGTTTCATGGATCTGAAGATGGCAATACATATTGCAGAAACTAGTAATCCAGTAATTGTGTTAACATTGCGATCTTGACAAATAAATTGGTTTTCACAAAAAGGCTACATTACAGGACGCTTTATGTCATACTTAAGCATACCAGAAGCCTAGTAATTCAATCAGAAGAATAAACAATTCCTGCTAAAACAGATTGATTATGGAGTTGATGAATTTCTGATTTTGTATAAAAATGTTGCAATAGAAGTTTATGCATTATTGTAGAGTATTGTAATTAGTGATCAGCAGCCTAACATATTCTATATTTTAGATATTCTAGATTTGTTGAATAGATGCTTATATCTACAGCACATTGCATGCAATATTTTTACAGCCTCAGCTGACTACTGAAGTCCCTACAACAATAAAAACAAATTGCTAATTTATTAAAAGTGAACTTCCATACCAAGAGTTTACTGTAAACAGAGAACATGAGAGAGTGGAGCTGTGTGCAATGCACTGCAAGACCAAACGTTCAGACTGAAGATCTCCTGTGAGACACAAAACTAAACTGCTTCTAAGTTTCAGCAAGTTAACTGTCGTGTATATTGTGGATGAATTGCAGTATTTCAGTGATATTTGTGTAGGATTCATGGAGATTAATAAAATATTTTGTCTCAGCTTCAACAAAATATGTATCAACAGCAATGAGAAACTAGCACATATTCAACTTATGTTAGTATACTGAAGAATGTATACATAAATGCTACAGCATAGAATATATTTCACCAGGATAGTGATAAATTCAGAACTAAGAGACAGACAAAGAGATTCAATCTCATCAAAAGCATTCTCAGAAATCAGATGGAAAGTGTTCATTTCTCACACAATGCACATGAAGAAGGAATACAAGTTAATGAACATTTATTACCATTTCCATATTACTAAAGACCAGATATTCTTTGCCTTTGCTACAGATAAATGTCAGTAATGAATGGAAAAAGTAATACAGTAACTGTGAAAGTAGGTCTTAAAACAGTCGAATTAAGACTAAAATATTGTTTAACTATCATATTGAAAAGTTTTGTTTTTGAAGACAGGAACTGTATTGACAGCCAATTATATAAATTCAGGAGCAAAATGGACCTGTAGTATCTTTGGAAAACTAAATAGGGTTTTCTTAACTAAGTATCCAATGTGTGGAAAGCTCACATTCAGAATGTGTTGCTAGTTTCGACTTATGGTAGTGAGGATGGATTTTTATTTAGGAAACAATTTAAAAAATGGTATTTGCTCATTGTGTGTTGGTGAGATGCTTGTTGGAAATCGGTAGAAGAGATGAAAAAAAAAAAAAAACAAATGGGTCAGGAAGCACACTGGTATGAAATACGTGATTGTGACTTCAGTGAATATTACATGGATGTGTGCAGGATTGTGGTCAAACTAATGGGTGTTAGATGAATTGAGAAAGATTGTTGCTGGATTACAGTTAGGGAAGACCAAAACGGTGACCTCATGGAAAACAAGTAGATGACAGTAGAGAAGATGCAGAAGTAACATAAGTGCCTGTAGCTATTGAAAGTGACCCATGGAAGTGTCTAGAGGAAGTCTTCATCCAGCAGTGGATATCATAGAGTTGATGAGACTGATATTTTCCTTCTTATTCTTCTTCCTCCTCCTTGTGGAGACAATGGATGGTTGATGTGATGATAAATAAGGAAGACTATGGTAACAAACTCACGTACTGGAATTTTACTATATTAAAAAAAGAAAAAAAGATTATGGAGAACTCACCACGAGGATCTGGCAGATGGAGGCAGCATGTTTGGCACAAGTAGGCTCGGGACTGCGTTTTCCTGGGCTCCAGTCCCTTGAGAAGGTCACCTGGGATGCCACCAGGTAGCAACACCATGCCGTCACCGTCAGTGCGAGAAACAGTCTGTGACAAAAGATGCCACTATAAAAAGATCCGGGCAATGTAAATTCAATAGTCACAAGAACTTCATCTGCCTAGACAGTAACACCAGTGCACACCAGTTACAGCTACCAAAGTGCACGACCAACCAGCAATTTCTTATTTTGGCAATGGATAGTTCCATCTACACTGGATCAAATCTTTAATTGGTCACTTTCTTCTTAGTGGAAGAGAATGAAACATGTCGAAAAAAAGTTCTGGTGAGAGTAGCAGAAACATTCAGATGGTATTTCAAAAAAACACAAGAATGTGAAGTTTTTGATGTATCTCTCTACAGTTATTTCTTGACAGACATGTGAAATAATTTAGACTATCATATGTTTTGTTACATAGCTTATGCAGGCCACATATAAGGTTGTATTTACAGTCAAATTAATAAAAGTTCATTATTTTTTTCAGTATATATAAATTCGTTTGTGTTATAAAATGCTTTTTCTATCAGCCATGTCTCTTCCACCATTTTAAATCTATTTTCAATGTAATTCCCTTGTGTTACAAGGTATTCAGTTGAAAAACGTTTTGCCAGCACGTTGAAAATTATTTTTTACCTTACTCAATTGAGTCCAAGAAATGTCTAGTAAGTTCTTGTTTCTGGTACCATATAAATGCACATCTTACCTACTTTCATATTCATGGACATTCTGTTTATGGTGCATAAGTACCCTGGGGACTGTGAGTATCTTATGTTCAACAAAGTATTGTTTTCAAGAAGTTAATTCACTTAAGCTGAATATATATCTGATGGCCCCACCAGAGTTTCTCCAAAGAAGTATCGCTTAATAGTATCCCATAACTTGTGTATGGAAAAGGCATATTATGCCATAAGTATGAGCTCTTTACTCACAAAATCCTTCAGTTTCCTTAAGGACATGAAACAGTTGCCAATGTACTGCAGAGTTTTTGTGTGTATTTGTTCCAGCATAATTTACTATCTTGGTAGATGCCTGACAACTTTACTGAGTGATTTTGTCCATTATAAATATTTTTAAGAGAAACGGTTATATGGTATGAGGAGGAGGGAGCGTTTTGCATACTACTATCATTGCACCCCTGAGAACTAAAATTTTTCTGCTATTACATTCATGGTCCCTTTGGAGTACATGTGGGACGGTATTCGATCTCAGAATTCTAACAGTAAAGATCTGCATGTTACATAACACTCCTGTTCAAGTGCCTGACACAGGGGCTGAATGAACCAGTGGCGAAACGTGCTGCTCTTCTTTGCATCTTCACTATCTGCACTCTTAATCCCAACTGGTGAGGGTTTCAGACTGACGAAAAGGAAATAGGAATCGGTCAATTTTTTTTGAAAACCTTGCCCTTTAAGGGTGTTAAAAAGAAGTTACTCCATATTATGGAGGCAGTATTAGCATCAAGACTAGAATAAAATCCCAATAAACATACCTTAAGAGCTATAACCGGTTATTCATATTCGTTTCTGTAAAACAGATCTCCTTAACTGCAAGCTCTTTGCTATTATGAACGACCTATAGAACGCAGTAAATTAACGAGAAGGCATTATTATGTGACTTTGAAAAAGCAGAGCTTGTAATGTAATCTGTTTGCTATTCTAAACGACCTGTACTTGTGAACCATCGCTAAGAGAAGATACTCAATGTGGAGTCCATTCATAGTAAGGCATGTTTCCATCCGACAAATTAGGGAATCTTGCGCTCTCTGAAAACCTTCAGCTTGGTTACAGGTGCGCTGGCAGGCATAGATAACGTGTTCCCATTGTGTTTGTGCATCAATAATAGGACTTGCATACAAGAAAGATACCAGGTGTCCCCACAATAAAAAATCCAATGCATTAAGGTCGGGGGATCGAACTGGTCAACGTACTAGACGGCCAAGACGAATCCATTGTCCATTAAATGTCTGTGGGCGGAGTCTTCGAACATTTCGGAAAAAACTGGTTTACTCTCCATTTCTCTAACTGTTGTTGGATTGATACCTACTGTAGCAGGACAGGCAAGTCATTTGATAGGAACTGACGACACCTCACGCCAGTAAACCTATTAGTCTATTGCCAAGAATTCCTGTCCCTACATTAATTGAAAATCGGCGCTGGTGCCATGCTTCTTCAGCTGCGTGTGAATTTTCATTACGAAAATCGACAATCTCATCTCGCGTGAAGCTAGCGTGGTCTGTGAACAGTATCTTCGTTGTGAAAAGCGTACCTTCGCCACATCTTTGCCACTGGCGGAACAGGTTTCTACCAGGTTGGTCTCCTGGCCGAAGAGCTTGGACATGCTTTACACGATATGAGTGCGGCAACTGTTCGCGCGAGACAGCCAAGACAAGACGGTGGCCGACCCTGATAGATACTGCGCACACTTGTTCTATGATCCTCTCCTGCTCGTTTCAATACTCGCACCATCAGTACAGGAGTGTGTGTGGTACGAGGTGCGAGTCTGTCGAGATTCGCCGTTGGAGTTACGAAGCTAAAGACAACCAGTTGTTTGAATAGACGGCTGAATAACTGTGCGGATGGCATCCAGCACTCTGGATATTTTTCAACGTACAAGACACTGAATAGGCGATTGCTTTCATTTGCCAGGTCACAACAGATCTGTCATTTCCCGTGTGGAACTATAGGCTTCCATAATGCTGGTAAGTGCAAAGATAAAACTACAATGTAAAAGCATTTCACAAACTTATCCCAGCACGACCTAATTCCATTGTACACAACCTAGTTCTGCTGTAGTCAATGCACTTAGCCAGAACTGTAAATGCGGATTACAGTTAACAACACTGACAGATGTTTGCTGCATGCTGTATCCATGGACAATAACAGAGGAATATGTCTTCATTTGTTTACTGCATTCTGTAGGTCGTTCTTAACAGCAAAGAGCTTGCAGTAGACGCGATGTGATTCACAGTAGCGAAATGAGTAAATGCTCATAGCTCTTAAGGTGTAGATGATATTGTATCTAGGAGAACATGATGTTCCCCGGTTGGTGCTAACATTTAGTGACTGATTTTAGAATCACATGAACGAATCCGCGCTAAAAAGTGCCATTAGCAGTTTCCGATATTTTCCATTGTGTTTGTTGTTGTGAGATATGAGGTTGTTTTTTGTGTGGCGTTTGTAGATATTAAGAGTTCCACACATATAAGCACTGTATGATATGTTTCAGCTATTTGGAGGATATTATTAATTCTTCAGTTACAAAATTTTATGGTGAGTAAAATGCTATGTATTTTTAAAACTTATTATACGACATGTGGCTCTTTAAGCTGTACTTCGTAGGTTGTGTATCCTCTTAACCTTGAAAACGAGGTCTTCTACTGCTGAATACATGACATCTGGAAATGAAGTGAGTTTCTTTAATGTCTTAACAATTTTTTCTGTCATGATAATGAAAAGGTGTATTAGTTGCGAATAGCTTCTATTTGCAAACGTTTTTAACTTTTAACTGGTATTTGATAATATAATTTATTTTATTCACTGATTATTGGTAAGTAGTAGAGTAATAATGTAACACACAGACTGTTAAATGCGTTATTGACAAGATTTTCTAGATCTTAATAGTTTTAGATTCGAATGAATATTTGTTCCTAGGTACATGACCATGTTGGACCTTGGAGCAGATTTTCACACTCGGAAGACCGTTACTTTTCCACAGCAACTTTTATAATTGTACAAAAAGACTGCTGCACAGATGAAGTGAACAAATAAAATGGAATAAGAAAATACATTTGACTTCTATTACAGGGCTGGCCAGGTTTCAGAGTCTCAAAAGTGTTCGAAGGAACAACGTTCTCCCCTATGCATTAGAATCCTTGTTTACTGGACGTTTTTGTCTTGCTTTGATCCTTGGCGCATCCTCTGAAAATGAGGAAATACTTTCTCTTAACACCCTCTAAGACTTAGACGGATGCCAGGTGAAATTCACTGAAAGGATTCTCAGGACTTAGGGTCTAAGTCCTGAGAATCCTTTCAGTGAATTTCATCTGGCATCCATGTTTTGGGTTACTACTTGTATATCGTCTTTCCATTTTAAAGCACTCCAGACGCGCACTTTTTGACAGTGGTGATGAGTGACAGCCAATCATGTAATTGAACAACTGTGAATCATCTATCAGATTTCGTTTCAAACTTTTTGTCTTATGCTACGCGTAGTCATGATATTGTCGTGTTGTTCTGTTGGCCTATGTTCCGTATCTCTTCCCGTGTGCAACTAATAAAGAAAGTAATCCTACACGAGGTGTGTGAGAAAAGTAATATGAGACTGACTTTTTATCTCCCAAACCTTTTATCTTTTTCAAACAACAATATTGTCCCCTTCAAAGCAGTTCCCTTCGGAAGCTGTACATCGGCGGAGCAGTTGTTCCTAATCGTGGTAGCAGCGCTGAAAGGCCTTTAACATATCGGTCACATTTCCTGCATGATCTCCACAGTCCCAAAGTGACGTCCTCTTCAGGCATTTTTCAATTCCGGGGAAAGAGAAAAGTCACAAGGACTGAGATCTGGTGAACAGAACAACAGGAGGTCAAAAATTTCATGATGGAAATGACCATATGACATGAAGCGTTGTCATAAGGCAGTATCCACTTCTCTGCCATGTTCGGTCTCCCGATCCTTTCAAGGGCAACTCGCGTACACGCTCGACGTTTACGTCGGTTTTTGGGCTCCCTGGGCGAGGTTCGTCTTCAACGTGTTTTCGGCCTTCCAAAAATGTTTGTGGCAGCGAAAAACTTGTGCTCTAGATAATCATGTTCCCCATAGGCCTTTTCCAATCTTTCAAAAGTCACACTCGCGGCTTCCCCAAGTGTAACACAAAACCTGATGATACCACGTCGCTCTAAATTCCGCTGTCCCATTTTCGTAATTTAACAAAAACACAGTTTTACTGATGGCGCTCTGAAAAATCACGTGATGTGGTGGCTGTACGGAGCTGAAAGTCGGACTGAGCATCCTGAAGAGATGAACACACGGATGGTTCAAATGGCTCTGAGCACTATGGGACTTAACTGCTATGGTCATCAGTCCCCTAGAACTCAGAACTACTTAAACCTAACTAACCTAAGGACATCACACACATCCATGCCCGAGGCAGGATTCTAACCTGCGACCGCAGCGGTCGCGCGGTTCCAGACTGTAGCGCCTAGAACCGCTCGGCCAATCCGGCCGGCGTTACTAGATCGCTCGTAGTGTTGCCAATGTCATTACTTTTCTCCCACACCTAATACCTCGTACATAAAACGCCTCAAAGGTCGTTTGATCCTTTTCTACCTCGTCGGCAGGCGACGCCTGTTTCACTCAAGCTTCTACCTTAATACATAAACAGTATTGTAGATCAAGGGAAAGAGTCACAACAGATTAAAGACTCCCAGAAAACTTAGTGATGTAGATTACTTTTCAATAAAATCTTTGTTCTTCGCTAGATGAGATTGTCTTGAAGAGAAGGGGGATAGAATTGAAAAGCAAGTTTGTGGAAGTAGCAGTCGTTCGACGTCAAGAGCCTCAGAGACTATGATAGCCCAGTCTGGCAGAAATATAGGAAGAAATTGGCTGTGCCTTAGTCGAAGGAACTGTGAGGATATTGTCTCAAAGAAATCTTGAGAGACCATGAAAACAGAAAAAGGCAACAGCCTGGGAATTAGAGCCATCTCTTGTCGAATGCAAGACCATTTGGTGCTGTTACACATCACATATCACCTATTTCTATTAACTTATCCATATTTGGAACGAGCAGATTTCAGATGGCCATCCAGCTATTTCTATTCGTGTTTCTCCTAGTCCTCCCTGCCTATCTCACTTCAGGTGGATGACAGTGTTTCCTTAAATAGGTCACGTCTGCGTCCTTCCCCCCTCCCCCTCCTTTTTTTCTAAATGACATGGTGCCTTGTATACGATGTCGATGACATAAACCTTTTAACAGCATTCACTCCTCCTTAGTTTATATCGCCAGATATGGGCTTTGCTATCAACCATAAAATGTTACACGATATGACATTTATACTTTGGTAGTGCCATAGGAGTCAGTTTTGAAACCGAGCTGCTCAGTAATTTTCCAACATTCAGAAAGTCCAGTAAATGCAATACCCTGCAATAGTGGAAAAGAGGTGGCGTCTTTGCATGGACGTCCTGAGTCCCCAACAAAGTGCTGTTTCAAATGACCACTTTTCATATTTATTTCCCAAGGAAAGGTTGAAAAACCAGTCCTACGGTTATTTCCTTACATTCACCCGCCCGGATATCCGTTTATGTTAAGGCGCCGCTTCCGGGACGGTTTCCCACTTCCCACTTTGTGAATAGAGGGCTAGTACCCAATGTTCGCCTCAGTTACACGATTCGCAACATTTAGAAAACTTTCGCTCGCCTCCACATGAATAACACTAGAAGCGGAAGGGTGGAGTACGCCTAATCCGTCTTGCGGGGTAATGGGTGGCGGCATAAAGGGCATCCGGCCGTCCATTACATTAACCACGCCAAATCCGTTCCCGAACCTTGCCGACCCTGAACCTATTCGGGACACAGGTACAAGAGAAAGAAGAAGAATATTATTTCCTTTCATTTATCACTTTGTTCACCTATGATAAATATCTCTTACTATGATAAATGCCGAATTGCTTCGTGATTCAGAGTCCATACTGAACTATAGGTTCCTCTACAACTGGCCATCCCTTACATTAACCATGATTGGGTGTTGTGTGATGTCATTAGGTTAGTTAGGTTTAAGTAGTTCCAAGTTCTAGGAGACTGATGACCATAGATGTTCAATGCCATAGTGCTCAGAGCCATTTTGAACTTACATTAACCACGCCAAATCCGCTCCCGAACCTTGCCGACCCTGGACCTATTCGGGACACAGGTACAAGAGAAAGAATAAGAATATTATTTCCTTTCATTCATCGCTTTGTTCACCATGATAACCATCTGTTAATATGACAAATGCCGAATTGCATCGTGATTCAGAGTCCATACTGAACTGTAGGTTCCTCTACAACTGGCTGGGTAAATCATTTCAGAAGTTGGGTGAAGGCAAGTACCACATGCAATAGCACCATGGCCAGTAAACGGCTGCGGTGTTGAAACAGTTCGTTGTGTTCGGCGCTGCTTTATTCTTTTATTAATAACAAACTGTATGAAATGCGATGAATAGGTAAAATCAGTTGTAGGAGAGAGCAATAGCGGACTTCCATTTATTGGTAGGTTCTGTCAAAGTTCAGTGCGTACATCTGCACTCCGTGAGTTACCTTATGGTGTACGGCAGAGGGTATTTTGCGTATACACTTTCGCTTCCCCACTTTCCTGTTGTAGTCTTTTAGAGAACGACTGTTTGGTAATCCTACGTATTATCTCTAATTTTACTTTCACGGTCTTTTCTTGAGATACATTTAGAGCAAAGCTAAATGTTGATTGATTTTTTTACGAATGTACGCTTTCAGTATTTTAACAGTAAATTGCTCTCTTGTGACGTCTGCCACTGAAGCTGAATAAGCATCATTGCGTCTCTTTTACCCTTACTAAACGAACCCTTGACGAAACCAACTGTTGTCCTTTGTATCTTGTGTATTTCGTTTATCAGTCTCATCTGTTAAGGATTCCAAACTAAGGAGCAATTCTAAAGCATTGATCGAACGAGGAGTTTAGAGCTATCTCCGTAGTGGGTAGACTACACGTTCTGAGGATACTACCAGTGAATCTCGATTTGGTATCTGTCTTTCCTATGATTAATTTCATGTTTTCGGCCCGCTTTAAATCGATCCGTACGCATATTCTTAGACAGTAACAGTTGTGACTGTTTCCAGGGATTCATTGGCTGATGTGTCTTTCTGCCTATTTATAGGAGTCATATTAAATTTACATGAAATATATTCACAAGTGCGAAAATGGACAACCATCAGCTGTATAATGGAATGACTGACAATGGAAATTTGTGCCCGACCAGGACTCGAATCAGGTTTCCCGCTAATCACGAGCGGTCGCCTTAGCATTAGGCTATCCGAGCACGACTCACTACCAAACTTCCATATATCATCAACCGTGTGTCCGCAGCCTGCATTCGTACATTCATTTCATGCACAACCGTATACGTGTCGGCGGATAAATACGACATGGCAGTGGCTGTGTTGTTCAGAAGTACGGCACAATTTTCTTTCGAACACACATGCATGTCCTAAGGAACGTTACATCGTACTTCTGAACAACGCAGGCACTGAAACATTGTATGTTATATCCATGGTAAAGCGTCATTCTCGACAACACAAGTCCATTATCTGGAGATCTTCCTACGTTTCTTTACACTTTTCTATCCTTGCAACTTTTCTATACGCAAAAGCAGCATCTGCGAACAGCTTCACGGAGCTTCTAAAGTTATCCACTCGTACTTTATGTACTCTTTTAACAGTACGCCCTCCATCAAAGAACAAAATGCTGTGTTCTGTTTGATAAAAACTCTTTAATACAATGACGAAGCTGGCCTGATATTCAGTACGCCAGTATTCTGTTCATTGGATGGCAATGCAGAACTGTATTCCGGAAGTCAGCCTGTTCACCGGTATCTGCTGCCTTGAGGGTCTCGTGGGCGTACGGAATCCATGTTGATTCTTACACAAGATACTCGTATTTTCAGTATCCATGATAGGTAAGTACAATATGTGTAACGGAATTCCACAAAAAATTGACGTCATCGATGTGATCCTATAACTTCATGCATGTGTTCGATGGCTCTTCTCGGGAACGGGAATGACCTGCCTGTTTTTCCAATTACCCGGAAGGTTTCGTCCATCCAGCGACCTACTACAGAATGCCGTTTGAAGAAGAACGAATAATTTTGCATACTGTACGTAGGGGTTTCCCACCAGGTCCATGCCTTTCCTCTGTTGAGCGTTTTCAGTTTACCAGGAGATCCGTGCGAAACTCGTATTTTTATAGTTTTAAATAATGAGGGTGTTTGGAATAAGTAAAGTCGTTGGGACAAGGGTAGTTGTGGGAATGAAGAGAAAACATCGTTAAAAATGAACCGAACGAGATGAAATAATAATGTCCATTATAATTACCCGGGCTGTTATGCCGTGGTCGGTTGATGAATTCTGTGGTGATTCCCAACGTTTCGTCTCCGACTGCGGGAGACATCTTCAAGGGGGTCCGTAGCTTGATGGAAGGTCCAACACACACACTGGCTCGCTACTGACTGCCGCTAAATTCCGTGTCCGCGCGCCCCCGTGCCGCGGCGTGACGTCACGTGTTTTGAAAACGTCAGTGCAATTGGCCGCTGTCCGTCGCCGTCGATCGCCGTTGCCATCACCCAGTAGTGGTCGAGTGGTACACATCTTCTTTAACACCGGCATCCATATACCTTTTAATTTGACGCCCTCCTCCTTTCGGTTGAAATTATTTGGGTGTTTAGCGATTTCGATTGCCTCCCTGTAGAGCCTTTCGTAGTATCCGCTCGTGGCCGCTAGTACTTGCGTCTACTCGAAACAAATATTGTGGTTCCCTGGCTGGAAAGCATGCTCCGCAACAGCTGATCGTTCCGTTTCTCCTCTTCTACAATTTCCCTTGTGCTCTTCCAAACGTTTAGAAACAATTCTTTTGGTGGTACCCACATAAACATCACCACAGCTGCATGGGATCCTATACACTCCAGATTTTTCCAATGGTTTGCGAGCGTCCTTGGCAGGCCTAAGGTATTCCTGTATCTTCCTGGTGGGCTTGTAAATTACGGTAATATTCCGCTTCGTCAAGATCCTCCCTATTCTTTCCGTTACATTTTTAACAAACGGCAGGAAAACCTTAGATTTTGCAGTAGCCTGTACGTCAGTATGATTTCTGCGTGGCTGCCTCAACGCACGTTTTATTTCGGCGGACGAATATCCGTTCTTCGTTAGTGCATTGTGGAGATGTTCCATCTCAGCGTCGAGCAACTCAGGTTCACAAATATTTCTAGCTCTGTCCGCTAACGTCTTGATAACACCCCGCTTCTGTTGTGGGTGGTGGTTCGAATCCCGGTGCAAATAACGGTCCGTGTGCGTGGGTTTGCGGTACACTGAGTGGCCCAAACTATCATTTTCGTTTCTAAACACAAGTACATCGAGGAAATGTAGTTTGCCGTCTACCTCCTCCTCCATTGTAAACTGAATTCTTGAGTTTATACTGTTCAGATGTTCGTGGAACCGGCTTAGTTCCTCCCTACCATGTCTCCACAACACAAACGTGTCATCCACGTATCGGAACCATACATTTGGTTTCTTGCTGGCAGTACCTAAGGCCTGTTCTTCGAATTTCTCCATAAAGAAGTTTGCAATTACGGGACTTAGGGGGCTTCCCATAGCCACGCCATCCGTTTGCTCATAAAACTGTTCATTCCACTTGAAGTATGTGGTCGTCAAACAACACTTAAACAGCTCTAAAATATCGGCAGGAAAAATTCGATCCAGCTGTTCCAGTACATCATTAAGTGGAACCATGGTAAACAGCGATACCACATCGAAGCTGACCAATATGTCCTCCCGCTGGACCACTATGCCATTCAATCTGCTGATGAAATGTGTCGAATTCTTTATATACGAGTCCGAACGGCCCACATGTGGTTTTAACAGCGTAGTCAAAAACTTGGCTAACGAGTAGGTGGGCGAACCAATGGCACTTAGTATCGGTCTTAACGGAACATTTTCTTTATGAATTTTGGGCAATCCATAAAGCCTCGGTGGTAGCGCAACCGAACTGCAGAGACCTTTCCGTACACTCTCTTCAATGGAGGACTTTTTTATTAACCGCGACACAGTTCTGAGAACGTTGTTAGTGGGGTCCTTATTCAGCTTCCTATATGCTTGCGGATCCAGTAGATCCGTAATTTTCCTTTGATAGTCGGCCACATCCATAACCACCGTTGCGCTTCCTTTGTCAGCTGGGAGAACCAAAATACTATCGTCGTCATTCAGGAGTTTTAAAGCTCTTCTCTCACCCACAGTTATATTACTTTTCGGCGGTTTTGCATTGGCTAATATTCTCACTGTTTCTATACGGATTTCTTCAGCTGTTACAGAATCTACACTGCGAATTCCTGCTTCTACATTAGCTATAATTTCTTCCGTGGGCACAAAACGCGGACTAACAGCAAAATTTCCTCCCTTGGCAAGCACAGATGTCTCATCGTCAGATAACGAACGTTTGGACAAATTGATAACGGTCCGGGAAACCGAACAGTCTGATTAGGTAGCAATTTATCAAACTTCTTCTTCTGTTTACTAGACGTCGTCAACATACGCTTCCCCATGGTATCACGCAGTAGTCTATCAATTTTATCCCAGTCACCGCTGCACAGTTTATTACTGATCGTAATATGGAGAGACATTAACTTACAGTTTGTGCTTGCCAAGTCCCGTCGGGTCTGCTGAATGCAATCTCGTAGTAAGGCCTCCTCAGTCCGTTTGAAAATGCGTTGTGCCTTTCCCGAATAGAACAGTCGCTTTATCTTCAGAAACTTCGGTATAACGCCGACGGCTCTGCAACGAGACAGGAATGTGAGGGAACACAAAAGCTGCACTTCTTCTGGAGTCCTTCCAGGCGTCGCACTTCTCTTGACATCTCCTCCCCGTAGAGGCGTCTGATACTAAAATAATAATGATGAATTTATGATACATCCTTGTATACACATCGCCGTGTACATAATTTCCGTAGGGTAGCGAGGTGCCCTTCTCTCTCAGCATGTGTTTGAGCTGCAGCCACCCGTTTGGAGCAACGCTTCTCATCGACAGTTCCTAACGTTGTTTTCCTTGGCATCGTAAACTTGTTATTTACTGTTTATGACTAGTATTTCCACCACCCTGTTGCTGACAAAAGTTAATAAATAATGAGCAAATACAAACATACAATGAAAGAAGTAAAGAAGTGTAATTCACTGCTCATGACAATACTTGATCGTCATCAGTTGCTTGTAACTCTGACTTTAGACCATAATGTTTACATTTACGTGTTGTTGTAGAGAAGTGTAATGATAAAAGCGAATATAAAATACAAAGAAGTAAATAAGTGTGAAATGTATAGGTTAGAACGCAGTGTTCGCTTCTTGCGTGACACGTTCCACATCATAACGGCTACCGTACCGTGGGATTGATCAATGGAACACGCAACCAACTAACTAACACTAAGGCCACGATAATCTCTAACTGTACTGAGATTTTAATTGCACTTCGTACTGTATGTAAGCACGGTAGGCCTTAGTAACAATAGGTAAACCACAGTTCAAGTCGATAATAAATAATATGTTTGACGTTTCGGAAAGTACATTCGTTTAGAAAAGTCAACTTGTACGACTGGCAGAGATAATGGATTACCGCAGGGTCACGGTTATTATCTCTAACAATGCTGTATACAAGTTATCCACTTAATAAGTGCTTTAAAACAAATAAAATTATATTTGTAATAAGAGAATTTGAAAGGAAAGCCTCTTATTCGAGATTAATAAGTTAGCTTCGTAAAATACAGGTACGAAGCTGATGCCCTTTTGCTTATGATAGTTAAAAGCCTCTTTTATGTTAATATTTTCCAAAAACAGGAAGTGTTAGCGCAAAATTGCGGTGTCAGAAGACGGCTAAGAAACCTTTCTAACGATTGCTCATTTGTCCATGTATGTTTAGTACGCGTTGAGAAAAAGGGATTTTGACTTGAGAAATAATATATATGTTTTCTATCCCGCAAATATTTATACGATATGTACCATTTTGATGTTCGTGCGACTGTTTTAAGGATGAACCTCAGTTCCAATTCTGGAGCGCTGCTCGAGCGTTTGGTGACCTTATCAAGTAGACATAACAGCAGATAGCAGATATCGAACGATTTTAGAAACGCGTTGCTATGATGGTAGCAGGCCGATTTAGCCAAATACGAGTGCGTAATATGTGCTCGGAGAATTTAAGGAGAAATCTCTGGAAGAAAACCGACCCTGTTGTCGGAAAAACTGTTGGGTAAATTTGGAGAAATTATATTTGACGAATATAGCACTACAGTTCTCCATCATATATTTCGCGTAGAGATCATGACAAAGAGATAAGAGAATTAGGGGACGTACAGAGGACCACTGATATTTTGCTTTCGCTTCATACGCATATGGAACAGGACAGAAAATCGCAAATAATGGCACAGAGTACCTTCCACAGTGCACTGTTCAGAGGTTTGTCAAGTGTAGCAACAACTGTAAATTTGAACGTAGTGGGTAAAAATTGGCGTCGGGCTTCAGAAGCTTTTCAACGTCCGTATTTAGGTTTTTCTGCATCGATTAATCCCTTCGGAACGAACATCACCGAAATCCTCATCGACCCTTGCCCATTTCGACCTTGCGCTCCGTCTTCAGTGAACCAGTTATCAAAGAGCTTCCTTTCTTCGAAAAGCAAAGTAATTTCGTAGACCGGTTTTTAATGCAACAATAGGTGCTAAATTAACAGAAACGATCACTGTCATCGTACAGAGAACTATTGTAAACAGGTCCAGTATGCACCTGACGCACGACAGTCAACGTGCAGTTCAAATCCCTGTACTAACGTAAACTACCACAGACAACTTTCGTAAGCCTAAACCCAGGCACTGCAAAGAGAATTACGCAATCTTCAGAATAATTTGTTTTCATCGTACAAACGACCATAAAATTAACCGTGCAGATAAATAAATTTTAAGAATGTTATCATGTGTGTGATTATGTCAGTTCTATGTCGAACCGTGTTTAGTAAATGTTATTCGGAGGGGCGTGTCTAGGGACAGCTTGTGTCTTGTCTGAAAATTAGAGTATAAAGTTTTTTTCCATTAAGATGCTTACTGACAGTTCCGAAAACGATAATTTGAACAACTTGTTGCTTTAGCTCTTAGTCATTTTAGGTCCGGGTACATTGCTGTTTAAAATCCAAAAATAAAATCTGTAGCTTATGCTTTCGTGAGCCTGGTATCACTGTTTTTGTTGTTCATCCATACTCTCATAAGAACTTGGGTGCAAATACATTGAAGGTGGCCTTTGGAGTGGGAGAGTTGGGGCAGAGAACTTACGGTGATCGGATGATGGTAGGGCCAAGAAGATGCAGACATCCTAAAACCGCGTGCACACCTAGCGACGAAGTCGTGGTACAAGTTTTAGAGCTGCTCCGCAACATTTTTCTCATGTTCCGTGACTGTCGAGTTCCCCATCTAAACGGGAAAAATGCGACAATGTTGTTCGATTACTTGAGTCAGTTTCTACCTGTTGCTACAAAGACAACATTGAAAGTAACAGAAAATTTTCTAGTTCTGCCATGTCTTTGGAATGTGACATCCCAAGACTGTAAAAACGGAAGCAAAAGGAGGGTGCTACGGAGTATTAGGCCAAAAAACAGGAAATGTTACAACAAGACATGGCACAAATACGTAACTAAATAACATTTTGGGAGGAAACACAAGAAGTTACACGAGTCAAAAAAAGTGATTCTTCCCCAAAAAAGTCAAATAGGTTTGTTTAATTAATGAAAAACCGCTCCAGCTGTCGCTGAGAACTTTACTAAGACCACTAACGGTTTGGCCTTTGTATAGGCCATTTCAAGTGGTTCTGAAAACTGCCGTAAATGTGAAAAATATATAGACGTTGTACATTAATAGAAGTGAGAGAAAAAGGCTTACGTATCTACAACGTAAGTACAGATAAATATAAAACTTACATTACGCTGTAAAGAAACAACGCCCAAACGATAAAAGTACAATCTAAATGGATTTAAATTTTACATGTCCAATGATATCGTCAGAAACAGGGATCTGTCAAGATTATGCAGACTGTATAATTAATAGATTATAAGTATTATTTGAGTTTAAGAGGATTTATGCCCTGACATAAAAGCTTGGTTACCACCCATTACTGTTTTAACCGCAGCGCATGTAATGCAGGGGATGCCAGCATACAGACTGCGACGGAGGAGCTTCTAGTAGGCACATTTTATTTTATTTCACAGTTTATGCAGTACGGTACATATGCTCTTGCGTGTACTGTAGTGAGAAATATTAATTATACGTGCATAGATATGTGTCATTTCTAAGGAGGGAAAGCAGATATAGCCGGCCGCTGTGGCCGAGCGGTTCTAGCCGCTTCAGTCTGGAACCGCGCTACTGCTACGGTCGCAGGTTCGAATTCTGCGTAGGGCATGGTTGTGTGTGATGTCCTTAGGTTAGTTAGGTTTAAGTAGTTCTAAGTCTATAGCACTGATGACCTCAGATGTTAAGTTCCGTAGTGCTTAGAGCCATTTGAACCATTTTGAAAGCAGAGATAAAGATTTTATAGAGTGGTAAACCGTACACTGCATGAAGGCGTTAACAGAGGCAATTCGCAGTAGTGGTGAGTTTGCAGCTTACTGAGAACACGCTGCATTTAAATTAAGAAACTGCAGAAGAACTCGTATCGAGAAATTGACGATGTTTTTTCTAAAATGAGAACTGTGGTATTCTGTAAGGATGGCGATTTCCAAATGCAGAGTTCCACATCATTTCAGATAACAGTACCTCCAGTCCATTCCCTGCCATCAACATCTCACAGTGCAAATAGCTATCTCTCATTCTTTTCTGACTCTTCCTTTCTTTATACATTGCTATTGTGAAATTCCCATCCAAAATTCAGAGACCACCTATAACCAAATTGTAGAAGTATTGTTAGACAAATTTAAGCAATAAAATAAATGTAGTTGCTAAAGTTATAATTAAAAAATCATTGTCATGTAGATTATACTGTCAATAAAAATAGTATAATTTCCTATCTTCACAAAGCCTTTCAACGAAGTATTTATGGCTTCACGGATTTCTGGGACGGTACGTGAGGTCGCTTGTAATGAAATTCCAAATTTGAACGTCAAACTGATGAAATAATCTCCACTAGCAAGGAACCGGAGTGTGACAGCTATGAAGGAGGCTGGAAGGGTTTCCCCTAAACAAAGTGGAATCTTTAGAGTTCTTTTCTCCAACCACCTGAAGAAGCGTTTTGAAATCGGCAAGGCACATTCTTAAAAAAAATTCTGAAAACCGTAGCATCTTTCAGTTTTAACTTTTCGAGAAGATTCATAGCAACAGTAACGCCTCCTGAAAGTTGAATTTTCCTCCAGTAACACTTTTAAATAATAATACATTACATTAAAAGCTCAGATACCAATTTCTTGGAATATCGCTTTCTGGTTTTTATAATGCAACTGACTCGGAGTGTGTGGACACGGAACTTCGTATAGAGGCTGTCGCTATACAATGTATTGCGACAGTGCGTATACAATGTTGCTCGATTTTGTCGCTAGGTGTGTACGTGCCTGCAAGGTTGCAGCCATTTTGAACAATATTTCAAAACAGAAGTCATGTGAAAATGTGATGTAAAATCTTAAGATATTTTTATTCGAAGTAGAAGTTCAGACTGATGTAGCCTCCGTTACATACGTAACGAAATAAGAAAATGAACTTTGGATGTACCCACGAGTCTTTTTTTCATCTGTAATCTGTAACTGGAACTTCAATTGTATACATTTTTTGTCAGACTACAAGTGTGGAGCGTTATAAATCTACATATAGGGTACTGTCGCCTATACAAACCATACAAAATAAATTTTTATGAGGAAAATGCTTGAAAAGGAGGTAACATATAGGCAAACAGATAAACATCCCGTAGAGAAATGAAGATTTTTAAAAAGATTCTCTTCTGTGATATCAATAAGCTTGACTGACGTAACAGAGCCGGAGGATAAATGCCTCCCATCAACAATCGTTTGGGAAAGAAGCATGTAGCAATTTTTGTAAACTGTAAACTGCTTGTAATAATTTACATTTTTCGCAGCTCGTGCTGCTAGACATCAAAGTTTACTGCGAGAACAAAATTACAAAACTAACTGGTAAAACTACAGATAAAAAATTTCAGATTTTAAGCATTTAGTTTTCGCATTGCAGGTATTTCTGCGATAACTCTTCGATGGGTGGCGTAAATACGTACTTTGTCAGGGTACTACGCCCTTACTGCAGGTACAAATCGATCTCATACCATATATAACTAAAATTTATTATCAATAGTGATAACATCGTTTCACGACAGAATTTCTAAGTGGTATACAGGACGTTTCACACTTCATGTTACATTTTTCTAGAGGCTGCAGAGGGGACTTAGTAGATCAAGTTTTACATAGGAATCCATCTTTGGAAACGTCATCCAACGACGCTACAGTCCGTCAAATTTATAGGCATCGGTGCCTGTAAACGTATGTACACACAGGGTGATTCCGTAATGGTGTTACAGACTTTCTAGGATGATGGTGAAAGATAAACGTATCAGTTTGATGTAAGGTTCCCTGTACAGGAAACGAACTAATCGGAAGTCACAGAAGGACACCGTTCTCATGCCTCTAACCGTGGAATACATGTACCGGTACTGTTGTTGCTAAGACTGTGGGGTAGACAACTTACGGAATTGGACCAAAGCAAGGAAAAAATGTTCAGTAAACATGGACTCTTAAATGCTTACCTGAGGAGCTGTGAGCAATTAATCTTCGCTAGTGCGAAAAACATCCCCGCTACTGTACAAGTGCTCATGCTCTTAAGGTACGCATTTTAGTGCCCATATTTACTAGACAGTTTTTCTTCTCCTGGTCGATAATATCACCTCTGAAAGTTGCCTGACCTACAATCATAGCAACAACGTTACCAGTACATGTTCTTCACTGTCCGAGGTATCAGAACGATTTTCACTAATAATTTTTGACTCGTTAGTTTCCAGTACAGGGACCCTTGCATCAAATTGAAACATACTAGAAAGTTTTTAACATTATCACGGAATCACCCTTTATATGCATACATTTACAGGCGCCAGCGCCTGTAGCTTTGACGCTCTGTAGCATCGATGGACTACTTTTCGGGACATGGGTACGGAACATCCTGTACAGTTGAATAATAAGGACAGGAAGGAAAACGTGAGACGATTGTTAACGGATAATAATTGAAAAAAAAAGAAGTCCTAATGTTCACGTCTCTGCATTTGTTAAAAGTCATGTAATAGTTCCTGTACTCGTGTGTCGCATGGGAAAGTTCTACTGTATTTACATGAAATGACAGTATGGGACCAAAGTTTTACATGGCCATACGAACATCATATAGCAGTAGTGATAATTACTTTAGCTCAAGTGTGTATTAACTGGAAGCCCCAGACATCAAGGGCTTGATCTCGTTAACACAGACAGTCATGAGTTAAGCAGAGGGGAGTATTTCGTAGTTGGAGGAAACGTAATAATTTTGTTCGGTCAAAGTGGAAGTCTTTCAAACGTCCCTAATCCCCAGAGCGTGAGTGGCAGCACGGTGAGCAGCTTGCGGACGCACACGTACCTTGCGACCATGTTTGGGCTGTGCTGGAGAGGCTGCGGAGTCTTGACGAGATGCCGATTCGCCGCTGTCTGCGGTCGGACGCCGGCCGGCGCGCTTTTATATGGCCACGCTGGGCGTCGCGGCGCCTGTCGCCGTGGAGGGTTGGGGGCGGGGGCGGTGGCGGGAAGGGGGAGGGGGGGGGAGGGCGCCGCGGGAATTATTGGCCAATCACGCTGCGGCGCGCGGGACGCCGCGAGCGACGTGGGTGTAGTCGCGGGCAGAGTTGTGGGGTAATAATTCTCCGAACGAACCGTCAGGTACCCACAGCCACTAAGCAAAAACTTGAATCAGCGGTGGAGGAAAAACCGAACATCTACGTGTTGTAAATATGAGGTGTCACCGGAAAGGATTTTTGTCTTCTATCCTTCTTCTTTCTTTGTTTCGCCCAGTTAAAAAGCACTTTTAAAACTGATGGAGGAGCGTTATGGTTCTTCCCTTCTTACTCTCCAAAAATCATTTCGTGACTTCGAGGTATATTTTCTTCCGCTCTTCTGATCGTGTGTCTCTGGTTTTCTTCTTCGGCTTCTTTGTGTTTCTGTGGTTCCTTACCAGCATTCAAAATACTAGGCAAATTCTTGTGATTCCTTCTTTGATATTCATGTCTCGTAAATATTTCCTAATTTGTTCTAACCAATTCATTTTTACCTTATTTGAATAAATAATGTTGAGAGTCTATTATTGTCCATTCTACAAATATCACCACGGAATTTCAAGCGTTTCATATGCACGGTGTCAGTGAACCTGTCTGTTACAGTGCAGAGCTCGGATGTTCTCTTCAACCAGTTTCAGTTTTCTTGTGTGGTGCCATAAATTTTCTTAAGAATATTCCATTCTTGCTTTTCAATTCCTGAAACTGTGAAGTGATCTCCAACAACATTAACCTCTCAGTTTCGCATTGCGCCATTTTTTTTTCTTTTTTGTGTTGATGTCGGCGGTTCCGCATGCCGTTTGAAGCTTAACGACTCTTTTTTAAGTTTACGTTACCTCTGTCCAACCGCGATGGATAGTATGACCTCTCCAAAGTGTGAGTATTTGAACAAGGCCACCTTATTCTATCTTCAGTCAAACTTTACTGATGTAAATTTTCCATCTGACGTGTTTTCTCGTATGTATTAATCGTTTGCCTTCGAAATCGTCTCCTGCAATTTTTGTCTGTACATACACATTCTTCCTTAATTTCTGTTGTGACTTCAATTTGACACTGATTTTGAATTTAGAATTTATTATTTTTATAACACTGATTTTTTTTAATTTTCACTTAATGTGTTGACTGAAGCTGTGTTTAAAGGAAGAGGGAAGATATCTTTATCACTTTTTAAGAGCTCCGTACCTCAGTCGGTAACAACGGAACCCTTACAGGATCGCCGCCCGTCCGTCTGTTCGATTATTATGAACCCCTTTTTCTCAGGAACGGTTATGTTTCAAGCTGAAATTTATGTCTGATACGAAGGTCCACGGTCCATTGGCGGTGCAAAATATGAAGCTTCTTAGTTAATGTAATGAAAAGATAGGACCATTTACGTCCCATACATGATACTCGCAAACTCATTCATCAAAACCTATAGGATACTCCCTGTTGGCCTAGAATCAAGAAATGTGGCAACGAGTACTGTTTCGCTGTAACAGTAAAGCGAAAATTTGAAAATCGGTAATTATTAATTAAGTCACATAAAAAAATTTGTCATTTGTTATTCGACTTAAATCATGCAACATTCTGGGAAGTCTTGGAATTCTTGGAACCGACCTCTTGCCAGTATCGATATGGATAACACGCAAAAATCGTCCAGATTCTCGATTCCCAGGAGGTATGAACTATTTGTACGTAACGTATCACCTGAATATTGCGGGAATGGAAAGTAATATTGATGTGTGATTTTCACAGAATGGATTGGTAGTGAGAGTCTAGTACTATTAGCCAATAAGAAGATTGTAATAATACTTAGAAAGTGTATCTTTCGGCAAACATAGACTTTTTAAACAGAACAATGCCTATTGATATCAACAAATTAAAATTAGAGTAAATTAGAATGTGAGTGATGTTTGTTGCAGGATTCTAGTGCGAGACGTTTACGAGATATCGTATTTTCAAAAGTTTTCACATCTACACTTGCCTGTGCCATTCAACCTGTGAGCTCGCTAGGTACGATGTTATGTTTGTTTACAATGTGATTGTGTGTTCTCTGAGAGCGTTGTGATTTGTTACTCAGTTAATGTGTGGCAGTCGAAGCAGTAGGCCGTGAGTGGACGATGGGATTTACCAACACAGAAAAAGCCGACTTGCTCATGGAGTATGGAGAACGTAGGAAGAATGCACTTAGTTCTTGTACGGTGTGGCGAGATATCCCAATAGATGTCAACCATCTCGGCAGTTATTTATCAGCCTCTTCAGCCAGTTACGTGAAAGTCGTAGTGTAACATCTAGACAGCGCAACAGAAGGAAACAAATGACGACAGATGAGGGGGAAATGGATGTTCTTGCTGCTGCTGCAGTTGATCCGTACGTTAGCTCCCTCGCAATCGCATGAGGAAGTAGCATGAGTCAGGCAAGAGTCCTACGCATTCTCCATTGGCATATGTTCCATCCCTATCACATCTCCCTACGTCAAGGGCAGTGTTAACTGGTCTACATGGGCACTAAGATAGGATTCTCCAGATGTGTCTTGTTTAGTGATTAAGACAAAAAATGGTTCAAACGGCTCTGAGCACTATGGGACTCAACATCTTAGGTCATAAGTCACCTAGAACTTAGAACTACTTAAACCTAACTAACCTAAGGACATCACACACACCCATGCCCGAGGCAGGATTCGAACCTGCGACCGTAGCAGTCCCGCGGTTCCGGACTGCAGCGCCAGAACCGCACGGCCACCGCGGCCGGCTGATGAAGACACATTTACCATTCATGGCCAGGTAAACCACCGGAACATGTACTATTGGTCTGTTGATAATACCCGTTAGCTTCATCAGGTAGAATATCAGCGCACATGGAGTGTAAACGTGTGATGTGGGATAGTGAACCATCAGCTCCTAGGCCCGTTTTCCATAGACGGAACACTGTAAACGAACACGTATTGAAGCCTCATAACAGACCATGTTCCCCAGATGCTAGAAGACGTTACTCTGCAGACTATGAGGAACCACTGGTACCAACATGATGGCTGTTCAGCCCAATCCATTCTGTGAAAACCGCACATCAATAGCACTTCCCGTTTCCGCAATCTCTGCTGTGCAGGTTTCAAGTGATTCAACAAGTACACATAATTAATTTGTAATGAAAACTTCAGAGCGCGAGTCATACTATCACCTGGCCAATTTTTATAACTTTTCATTACTATTTAATAAGCTGGTGAGGGGTGAGGGCAAGAAGAAGCATGGTAATAGTAACTGGGAGGGAAACACAGAAATAAGACGATAGGAAAAAGTCGACAGATTTACTGCAGAAAAACATTGCTTAGGCCGGTATTACACTATCAAATTTCTTTGTCAAAGTTGATATGTCAAATATTTTTGTCAAAGAAGTTTGATGGTGTAGTAGGGCACTTTGTCAAATCTCGTCTGTCGTCAAATAAATTTGATCAAATCTAGGGCCTCGCTGTAGATTTGATCATAAAAGTCGCTTGTCTTCTGTTCACTGCAACGTGACACGTTACCACACGGAGCGCTAGCATCGCTGCAGAGTTTTGTCATCTGTAGTGTTTTTATATACATTGCCGGTAAATATAATTGGTGTGTACCGACAACTACATAATTAATAGAGATTCTCCTTTGTGGGAAATTGAAATAACAACCAAGAAAAGAATGGGAAATCATTCTAGCGACGATACGATCCGCAAATAGGGGAATCCACTGAGAAAAGCAACTTTGACAAAGGGCATATTGCAACGGACCGGTTCTTGGGAACGACCATCTCATGAACGGCGAAGTTCGTCGGCTGCTAGCGTGCTACTGTTGTGAGCGTCTATGGAATGTGACTGAAGTACGGTGAAAACACGAGTAGGTGACACGGAGTTGGACATCCACTCCTCCTCAGGGACTTAGAGATCGGTGGCTTGGCAGGTCTATAAACTAGGACTACTGGTGATCTGTGGCACTTCTGACGACAGACTAAAATGCTGGTGCAGGCGCAAATGTTTCAAAGCACATCGTGCAATATCTACATCTATACTCCACAAGCCACCTTGTGGTGTGTGGCGGAGGGTATTTTGTGAGGCCCTGTCACTTTCCACCTTTCTTGTTCCATTTGCTAACACTTCGCGAAAAGAACTATTGTGGGCATGCCTCCGTATGAGCTCGAATCCGTCTAATTTAGATATATGCGGAGGGGGAAGTTAATGCATTCGTTGAATCTTCTAGGAAAGTACGCTCCCGGAACTTTAACAATAAACCACACTGCCTCTAATGCAGTGTGTGCGACACGAGTTGGTCGACCATCTCTGTGACGTCTTCGTGCATATTAAATGAATCTGTAACGAAACCCGCTGCTTTTCTTTTTATCTTCTCTATTTACCTTGTCAGTCCCATCTGATATGGATCGGATAATCGAGCAATATTCAAGTACTGGTCGAATGAGTGTTTTGTAAGCTATTTTCTTTGCTGATGAATTACGTTTCCTGAGATTTTTTCCAGTGCATCCCAGTCTGGCATCTGCCTTACTCGCGATTAATTTTATGTGGTCGTTGCATTTCAAACCCCTCCGTACACATACTCCTAGATATTTTATGGGAGGAACTGCCTCCAGTGATAGTTCTGCAATTGCGTAATCGTACAGTAAAGGGTCTTTCTGTCTATGTACTCACAGTATGTTACATTTCCTTATGTTGAGGGACAATTGCCACTCTCTTGTGCAGGCCTTCCTGCACTTCGCTACAATTCTCCAACGTCACGACTTCTCTGTGTATATTACCGGCATTGTGAAAAATCCCGGTCTTGTATAGAATGTCTGGGTAATGCATAGAATGCCTGGTGGTTTTAGGCAAGTTATGTAAGTCTCTTAAGAAAATGTTAAGTACCTTTCCTAGGTATTCTATACGATTCCTAGGTATTACAGAAAATGACCGTGACTATTGACGCAAAGTGTTAAAAGCGTACAAGATGAGTAGCCTTTATTAATTAATACGTATTTGAAACTGAATGAACAGAACTACGAAATAAAGTGCAGGATATTGTTACCGAGAAACAATGAAAGCAAAACTGAAGCTGAAGTACTTGTTACAGTGAGTACTCACTTTACTTCTTAAAAAAAAACACTTTTTGTTTTGGCAATTTTGTCTTGCACATACATTTCACGATTTAAAAAAGAATGCGAATAGAATATTGTTACCGGTAAAACACAAAGCAGAACTGCCATGACCTACCTGTTGTAGCAAGGAAGGCTAGAGTGGCATTTTGACACTCAGTTTTCTTTTTCACACAAACCACCTCATATTTTGGCATTTCACGTTGCACATGCACCTGGCGAATCGCCGGCCGCTTCCAGTGGGCAGAGAAGTAGCTGCAGATCGGAGAGGTGTTTCTTGGTCAGGAACGTCTTCGATTCTTATTAAGTTCTTTGGAAATACGGTGAATTCTGATCTTGCGTAAAGCTACTTCAAGATTCCTTCTGCAGTACTAAGTCGGTAAAAGCCATCTTTCGGCATGTTCATAACAACAGATTGCGTGAGTCACCCCGCATTTTGTCGACTTCGGGAATTGGATCTCGCACTGTCGCGCCCAGAGACACAGAAGATTTTTTTTTTTTTTTTGTCAGAATCCCTTTTCATTTTTCTTGCCTAAAACCCAAGGTTCAATGCTATTTCGTTTTACTTTGGACAGCTTTCTCAATATTGAAACAAACAACGCATAACATGCTAACCCTATAACCTTCTACTTAGTTGCCGTCATGGTCTATAGGAGAATGCCCACAGATAGCATGAACGTTTCGGCCACACTTTTTACATGTATGGGCAAAGCTGGTTTCTTTTAAGCAGTCACAAAAGAGGTATTTTCGATAATCAGACAAACGAAAGACTCTTCGATAACGATGGCTTCTCCACTGTTTTAGTTTCCTCCATCATGGACTGCATTTTCATCTACGTCTTCTTCAGGGAGCTTTGCCTCTTACATTCACTCATCTCGTCTTTCTTCCTGTTGTTGTGTTGTTTGTACGCTTTCTGTATTTTTTCCAGCTCTTTCTCTGCCTCTACGTCTTATAAAACGTAGGCAGGGACGGCGTTCAGAGACCTATTCTAGCTTTACAGCCGAACAGAGCTTCGTATGGTCACCTTTTAACCCCAGAATCAAAAGCTCTGGTTTTCGTAAGTTGGACGAACCGCAGTCGTCATTCCAGCAGCTAGTTTTTCCATCTTGCATCCAAGCACACTGCATATTTTCAATGTCCTGATTTGCTCTTTCGACGCTCCCCTGAAGTGAGTGGCGCGGCTTGCCATGGAGCATATTCAAGGTAGGCCAATACTCCTATAGACTGCTTACCACAATGTTTGCAAATTCTGCGCCGTTATCGGGTTGTAGAATCGTTGGAGCACCAAGCAGCCTAAATATGTCGATGAGGCTGTGGGTTATTTCTTCTGTTCTCTTTGATTTCAGAGCCCTGAGAACTACAAACTTAGTAAGATGAGCTAGGTAGACCATTATAAACTTGTGCTGTCTATCAGGACTGGACTGAAAAGCGTTGACATCGCCCTAACAACGGGAACTGAATTCCGAAAAAGTCATTGGCTTGACCACAATACCTTTCTGTAACACCCTTTTGCTTCTTCTGGCAAGGCTCACAAAGGTGGATGTACAGCTTAGTATCATGACGGATAATGTTCTTATACTTAGGTGAAAGTTCTTTCAACATACTGTCCCGCCCTCCATGATCAACAGCCAATTGGGCCTTATGGAGCTTGTCAAATAACTCGAAGTCCGCGACGTAAAATTGAATAAAAATCATACCTTCTTTAACAGGATTGATCAACTTAGTCTTATTCTCGACCATCTTTACGTCGTAGTGCTTTAGCAGATAGTAGTCCCGTTGTTGCTTCATCATGGTCGTCTTGGACTTTTTTACATCGTTGACTAACATATGATAATTGGTTTCGGTTAAGAAAACACAGTTTCTGCAGCGGTTAAGAAAACACAGTTTCTGCAGCAGTGGCTCTTACTTGAGATAATTCATCGCAAAACCGTCGTTGCATGTCAGCATTGCGTGATTACTTGTTTGGCACTACGCTCCCTTCCGACATGGGAATGTCTGTGGAACTTCAGCCGGATGCTGTATACTGAAGAAATATCCATGGCGTGACAGTTGAACGTCGTATAACAATACGCTGTCTTCGCAACCATTAAACGAAGACCCGAACGCCACCGCGAACACTGGTGGTGGGAAGAAATGGTGTGATCAGGCGTATTATATACTTTGCCAGCAGACAATACGGCAAAGTATACAACGCCTAGGCAATGTATAAAATATCAGTCTTTTCATAATTTGACGTTCGATTTCAGGCATTCTATATATTACCTAACAATTCTGCCGAAAGCGGGATTTCACACAATGCTGGTAACATAAACAGCTCATCCGCGAAAGCTTTATGCAACTTCTGACGTCATCTACAAGGTCATTTATACACTATGTGATCAAAAGTATCCGAACTCCTGTCTGAAAATGAGTTACAAGTTCGTGGCGCCCTCCATCGGTAATGCTGGAATTCATTATGGTGTTGGCCCACCCTTAGCCTTGATGACAGCTTGCACTCTTCGCAGACATATGTTCAATCATGTGCTGGAAGCTTGCTTGGGGAATGGCAGCCCACTCTTCACGGAATGCTGTACTGACGAGAAGTATCGATGTCGGTCGGTGAGGCCTGGCACGAAGTCGGCGTTACAAAACATCCGAAAGGTGTTCTGTAGATTCAGGTCAGGACTCTGTGCAGGCCAGTCCATTACAGGGATTGTACTGTCGTGTAACCATTCCGCCACAGGCCGTGCATTATGAACAGATGCTAGATCGTTTTGAAAGATGTAATCGACATCCCCGAATTGCTCTTCAACAGTTGGAAGCACGAAGATGCTTAAAACATCAATGTAGGCCTGTGCTGTGATAGTGCCATGCAAAACAACAAGGGGTGCAAGCCTCCTCCATGAAAAACACAACCACACCATAACACCAACGCCTCCGAATTTTACTGTTGGTACTACACAAGCTGGCAGACGACGTTCACCGGGAATTCGCGATACCCACATCCTGCCACCGAATCTCCACATTATGTACCGTGATTCGTCACTCCACACAACGTTTTTCCACTATTCTATCGTCCAATGTTTAAGCGTTATTTGGCATTTACCGGCGTGATGTGTGGCTTATGAGCAGCCGCTCGACCATGAAATTCAAGTTTCCTCACCTCCCGCCCAACTTTCATAGTACTTGCAGTGGATCCTGATGCAGTTTGGTATTCCTGTGTGATGGTCTGGATAGATGTCCACCTATTACACACTTCTCTTCAAATGTCGGCGGTCTCTGTCAGTTAACAGACGCGGTCGGCCTGTACGCTTTTGTGCTGTAAGTGTCCCTTCACGTTTCCACTTCACTATCATATAGGAAACAGTAGCCCTAAGGATGTTTATGAGTGTGGTAATCTCGCGTACAGACGTATGACACAAGAGACACCCAATCACCTGACCACGTGCGAAGTCCGTGAGTTCCGCGGAGCGCCCCATTCTGCTCTCTCACGACGTCTAATGACTACTGAGGTCGCTAATATGGAGCAACTGGCATTAGGTGGCAGCACAATGTACCTAATATCAAAAACGTATGTTTTTGCATGTGTCCGGATACTTTTGATCACATAGTGTACATATTGTGGAAAGTAATGGTTCTAAAACACTCCCTTGTGGCACCCATGAAGTTACTTTTGTATATGAAGACTCCTCTCCGTTTAGAATGACAGGCTGTGTTCTGTTAGCTAGAAAGTATTCAGTAAAAACACATACTTGGTCTTCT
Organism: Schistocerca piceifrons; assembly: GCF_021461385.2. Taxonomy (NCBI): domain Eukaryota; kingdom Metazoa; phylum Arthropoda; class Insecta; order Orthoptera; family Acrididae; genus Schistocerca; species Schistocerca piceifrons. Next base: position 195,264,520 of record NC_060141.1, read on the forward strand.
ATCCAGTACGCTCGTATTTCGTTCATTAGGTGGCAGTGCAGAGCTGTATCAAATGCCTTCTGAAAATAGAGGAACACGGCGTTAGCTAGGCGCCGATGTGTACTGCTTTCTGGGTGTCGTGGACGATCAGAACGCTGGGTATCATGAGATCGTTCTTTTCGGAATCCGTTTGGTTTCTAGAGAGAAAATTTTCAACTTTTAGAAATGTCATAACATGTGAGCATAAAACACGTTCCGCAACTCTACAACGTCGGTTAGATGTCAAAGACATAGGCCTAAAATTTTGTACATCTGTTCGATGACCCTTCTTGAAAGCGGGAATAAGCAGTACTTTTTCCAGCGATCAGGGAAACTTTGTTCCTCCAAAGATCTGCGGTACACTGCTGCTAGCAGACGGTCAAGTTCCTTCCCCTACGCTATGTATAATCGTACTGATGTTGCTTTTCTATCCCTTAATCACATATTTCGTGCAACCATTTAAAGGAGGTACTACCGTGCGATCTTCCTCTGTGGAACAGTTTTGGGAAAAACATTTAGTGTTTCAACCTTTTCTGTGTCGTCCTTCGTGTCAGTGCTGTTAGGGTCACATAGTGCCTGTTGCTGCTTCCCCATTTATGGAGCTTGGCAACAACCTTTTTGATTCTGCACATTCCGGTTTTAACCTGTTTTACTTACCCTTTAGCTAACAAAACGTCCTTGCGTGCACCTTGGGTTACTAATCATGTGGCCCTGGCCTCGCAATTTGCCTCGTTCGCGACCTCTTGCGTCTCTGTCAACGTTTTCTTGACGCTTTATGTCTCCTCTTTAACGCATGTGACTTCGTTTGTAACCTGGTCTACACTTTCAACAAGCTGTTCAGCTACTATCCGTACCTCCTTTGTCTCCTTAGTGACTACATCCCCCATCTCCTTCATGGCTCTCTTCTCTCTCCCCTGCCTCTTCTTCTCCGCTTCCTGCATAAATCGCATGAAGGCCTCAAATTGAGATTCTCCGTTAATACCTCCAGGACTAGACGAACGCGGTTCCATCGTTCTGAAACATTTGGTTTATGAGTCCGATCTGCCACTCTAACGGTACGTCTTGCCAAGCCTGCAGATTCTACATGGCGCTCTGCTGCGGTTTCGCCTTCGCACTCGCTGTCTGACTGAACTTCCTCGTCATAATCAGAAAATTCCGCGTTCGACATATCCGTAAGGTCAGCCACTACATTCGACTGAGAATTCTCCGCAACTTACACTTGATCAGTGCTACCAGTCTGACACTGAGCCATTTGTGACGAACTTCAAATATTCTGATACTTGGGAGCAAATGTGCCTTGCTTCTAGTGAGCATGCATTCAGGCTTCAACTCCTGAGAGATTTCAACTGTTCAATTTCTACCCTGAAATTTGCTCTGGCAAGTCATGAATTCTAAATCCCTGACAATGCATAAAATATAAAAAAACCCTAACTGATGATAACGTGCAAGAGCCACAAATAATCTACCATCCCCACAGTAACAGAACGCCATTCTTATCAGGAACAATCAACAAGTGACACACAGAGCAAAACAACAAATGAAAGAAAAAACAGACAAGTAACACACAGAAATTTACAATTGTCAATGCATTTAGTGCTAACAATTCTCATGATTGTATGAAGCTGATTTAACTCAGTGCACCAGTTGAATTTCAGCATGGTAAAACAGAAACCTTGTAACAGAAATCACATCTGACAGTTACAGAAGGTATCATCATTTCAGTATCCTGGCAGGGTCGCCAAATTGCAAAATTACAGTTTACTTGAAGTGTGATTTGAAAGACTACGGGTGAATGCCAGTTTACACCCTGACAGCAATCACTTTAACCAATAAGCTTTCCACTTGTCTACCTGGCCCGTGGATCTGCTAAATAGATTTCGGCCTTTGACAGTGGTTGTTGCTGTTAACCTGCATTGGAGGTTATCATTTTTATCAGAATCTAAATGAACATGAATGCTGAAATAACTGAATGAAATGGTGGCCCTGTGGTTATTGTAGTTAAATATTGGTGGCTGATTAATATAACAACACAGAATTAATCTTTTACAAAAATTATGACAAAAGTTTATAGATCATAAAATAGGACAAAAAACCAAAGTGAGACGACAAACAAATTATGAACTGTTGGCAACACAAATAGACACAACGAATAGTTAACACTCTACTTGGTGGCGCTTGGTTGGCAAAGACTAAGGTTTGTCTGATTAATGGTTCAAATGGCTCTGAGCTCTATGGGACTCAACTTCTGAGGTCATTAGTCCCCTAGAACTTAGAACTAGTTAAACCTAACTAACCTAAGGACATCACAAACATCCATGCCCGAGGCAGGATTCGAACCTGCGACCGTAGCGGTCTTGCAGTTCTAGACTGCAGCGCCTTTAACCACATGGCCACTTCAGCCGGCGGTTTGTCTGATTAAACTATTTACTCTGACTCAAAATATGGATGACGCAATCTGAAATTATCTAACAGTGAATAGACTTCAATGGATTTATTCTACATAAAAGTTGTACTAAGTTGGTGCTACTGAGAACAAGTGGCGAGACTTTGTTTGCCCTAATAGTGGAGCAGCAATACTATACCCCTTTCTTAATGTACAGTGCTGTGTCAGATGATGGGCGCGCTGCAGGCATGTGTGGAGTGGCGATGTGTGGTGCCTGTAATTCGTTACTGGGTGCATGAAGTATGCAAAGCCACAGGCTGGCGATCTGTTAGATGGATCGCAGTTATTCTCTAGTGGAGCCCAGAAATCTCGGCAGATTACAGCGTGTGACACTCCTGATCACTGGTCCTACCATGACTCACTTATACGGAACTGCACACAAGGAATTGAATTGGCAGACCTGACATGAAGAATATTGCCCTTGGCATAACTAGTCTGAGACGACCGAGGCCTAAACTGTCAGTTCAGCTACGTCTGCACCACAGGCTCCCCATTCAAGACCAACGCCAGTGCAAAGTCATGCTCAGGACGAGTGTCCCAAGTGCAATCCACTCATAACAAGAGTCAAGACCACATTCCTCTCCAGACCAAAGCCCGAATCCAAAGACCTCCCATTCCATCAAACCTCAGTAGACTCCCCAACAGCACAACCGCACCCATTTGGGTTTCATGCCAATCACAAGGCTCTACAAGCTCCGTGTCGCCCCTCTAACTCGTCTGCTCTACCCATCGCCCAATCATAATCAAAGTTAATAATATTTTTCTCTTTTCTGGAGAAACAGCCAATCCTTGACTTATAAATTAACACACAGAGATGATAACACATTGCTCTGCTGACTAGTTTTCTCCCATGGCCACTTAATGTGGCGTGTTTTGAGTTATCGTTGAGGCCTAAAGTGAAAAACACACTTATTATAGAGATTATTATCTGGACAGGCCAAACATTACAGCATGTGCGACCAGGGGCCGCAGGTAAACTAAGAAAAGTGCTTTTGTCTCCCGACATAGACCATTGCAGAGCCGCCATAACTGTAGCTTTCCATTCTAACATCATTTTGAAGGACTGAGGCTTCGCAAAAAACATGGAAAGCGGAAGGATGACACCATCCCACGGTTCCCTCAATAGCACCCGGTCCTTGGTGAACATGGAAACTCGCGAATTTTTATGACCACCATCCACATTCACAAAAGTCGTTTGCGACATTGTTGAAATGTCTTCGCCAGGCGTCCTACGTTTGTCTTACGTCCCAGCCTCTGCTGGAGGCGCCTAACAGGTAGATCCAGGTAGACAGTTTTTTCATCTCTTCGGCCAGAAGAACTGTCTGCACACCAAACCAAGAAATTCATGGGACCAGCATTCTGTCTCCAGTAAGTGCTGCGAGATGTTCCTATCCCTAATATGTGCACACAGCTTCCAAGCCTCAAACGTCCAGTGCAAGATTTACAGTTAAATGTCCAAACTGCCTGCTTGTTCTCAACTCCAGGAACACAACTCGAAGGAGAGCCATCATAAAGATTCTGCATGCATTAACAACTTACATGGTCCCATCAGTGACTGCTCATGTTGATAATTTTCTGTCGTCTCACGAAAATAATGTCTTGGATACAAATCAAAATTAAAAAGTAACCTTGAACATGAAAATAGTGAAAGAGTGACTCGTCCTGTATGGAATGGAAAATGGAAACAGGCTGCGTTGATAGAATCATGGGGACAGTCACGCTTATGGGCATATCCTCCTAATCACTGCCGTAAAGAAAATACCTTGACAGAGTGAACTCAGATTTAAGGCTATTGGTATCAAAATAGGAAAATATAACTGAAAATTATGTGCCAAAATATGAGGAGCTAAAAAGAAGATCAAAGAAAACATATTCCATCACAATGTTAGAGGGTTAAAAAATTGATTCATTGAACTTCTGATTTCTTTGCGAGAACTGCAACCTGCAAATCATGTAGATGTAATACGTATTTCTGGGTATCATTTGACGACAGGTGATGGAATGCTGAACTTGGATGGATATAAATTAGCATCATATTACTGCAGATCAGGTATAGAGAAAGAAGGAATTACCATTTCAATTAGAAAGGCACATAAATATAAAAATACTGATGCTTGTAAATTTTTCAGAGATCTGCATTTTGAAGCTTGTGTTGCAGAAGTCTATTTTCATTGAGTCAGTGATAACGGTCATTATATACAGTGCTCCATCTGGTAATTTTGAAGTATTTATGAAGTTACTTTATATATTATTAAAAATTTGACTTCCAAACAGAGATGAGTAATTTTAAGTGTAAATTTTGATTTAAAAATTTTTAGAACATACCTCATCGAGAGTTATACTTCCGACTTCATCTAATCTGGCTCCTCTCAACAGTTAGAGGAACCAGCAACACTAGCCATTGACAACATTTTTGTAGATGGATCGAGCCTGCAAAGTCACTGTCTAATTTCCATAAATAATGGCCTGTGAGGCCACGATGGTCAGTTGCTGACATTCAGTATCAGAATGCATGGCACAAATAAAAATAACTGGAAAACTACAAATGTAGCAAATGAAAAATAAACTGATTAATTCAAGAAGAATTAACGAATTCCAGACTGGAAAGGTGTGCACAATATCCCTGGGGTGAATGGAAAATATAATGAATTCTGTAGCATAGCCATAGGTGGATTATTTGCACCTGAACCCCTGGTTACAAGTGGAACCAGAATATCATGCAAAGCTAAGTGAAGACTCTACTTGGAATCAAGGGATATGGATGACAACAGAATTAAATCACATTACAAACTGTCCTATAAATTTCTCAGTAAAATCATAAGAACATCAAAATGTATGTATTTTCAAGAAAAAAATAAACTCCTCCAGCAACAAGATTAAAAACTATATGGAAAATATTAAAAACCTGAGACAGGAAAAATAAATCAGGCAGACAATGAACAGATAGAATATAGCTGCGAAATTTCGGAAACTTTTAACAACTTTTTTCCGTAAGTAGCAAATAATTTAAGTTTGAAAGCTTCTTTAGTAGACAGCATACAGTCTGTAAGAAAAGACATCCAAGACAAGTTTAACAAGATTCAATTTCATCTGACGTATTCCAAAAGACGTTTTCAATGTTATCAACTCTCGTAAAAGTAAATGTTAAGTTGTTATGAAGAAATGAGTAGTACAATAATGCAATGTTGCTCAACTGAACTTATATATGCTCTGTGGAACACTTGACTAACTGTTGAGTTATATGTGTAATGAATGTCTTCACAGTAGTACTTTCCCAGTGAGACATAATTATCTTGTTGACATACCACTTAATGAAAAAGGAGACAAAACGTTAGTGAAGAATTACCGACCCATCTCATTATAGCCAATCTTTTCAAATAATTTTCGGGAATATAGGGTACAAGACTTTATACTCACTTAATACAGGGAAGCATTCAATAGCAAACAGTTTTGATTTAGAAAGGATTGTTACCTGAACAGACTACAATTACGTTGACAGATGGTACATTGAAATCAATAAATCAGAAGTTTCTACTATTCAGAATATTTGTGACTTGGTTAATACTTTTGATTGTTTGAAACATGATATCCTAATGCGAATGTTGAAAATCGCGGAATAGTACGCACAGCAGGTTCATGGTTTTTATTTTATCTGAAAGCCAGAATGCACTTCCATGTCACTCACATAATCACAAGCATTCAGAATTTGAAGCTTTCTGGCATGGTGCGCTATAAGATTCGACTTTGAATTCTCTATTATTTCTGATACACACAAACTGTCTTCCACTTGTTGTTTCAAAAAACATAAATTTTGTATTTTTTGCAGGTGATACAATTACAGGAACGAAACATAACACCAGTCTCCTTACTGAAAATACAGCTAATGAAATATTCGAAAACATCAGCAGATGATTCATGACAAATGTGTTGTCACTGAACTTCGGCAAGACTCAATACATACAGATCAATACTTCTCACAGAACTCCACACGCTATAATAATGAGTTTGTGAAACAATGAAATACAAGAAGCAGAAAGTGTTAAGGTTTCAGGACTAACATATTACACTTTCAACTGGAAAATCCAGTGCTTAGAATTAATGAAGCGCCTTGGTGCAGTTGTGTTTGCACTACATATCAGTACTGCTGTAGGCGACTTAAAAACGCAGAAACTAGTTTCTTCTGAAAATTTCCGCTCACTAACAAACTACAGAATCATTTTCTTGGCAAGTTACAGGGATAGTACTTTCAGAACAAAGAAGTACGTTATAAGAATTACGTAAGTTGTTAATCCAAGAACATCTTGCAGGCATCTCTTCAGAAATCAGGCGTTTGGGAACTACTTCATAACACCTATATTCATTAAGGTCCTTTGTCATTACCAACTTTTTTCTTTTCTCAGAAAAGAGTGAAAAGCATTACTATACTTCTAGGACAATAAACAACATCTACAATAACTTCAAGGAACTAAAATCAGTAAGGAAAAGGAATCAGATATATGGGCATACATGTATTCATCAACCTACCAAAGTATATTAAAGGTCATTTAGATAATGTATTGGGCTTTAAGGCAGAATTGAAGAACCTTCTACTAGGCAACACATTTTATCCCATTGAATTAATTTTAATGTTTTAGATTAACGTATAATCTGATTTAGACCTTAATACAGGACTGTAATGTCATTTCACCGATTTCCACTAACATTAAATTAAATGTATATTTTTGACTTCTTCCCACAACTCTGTGGAACACAACTAGTATAAAGTAATGTAAAGACCAATCATCTGGTTATCTAAAGTGGACCATTGATTATGTGTTTTTAACGGTATTAAACTACATCTCTGCAGACTTTAAAAGTTAGGCAACTATATTTAGGAACTAAAACAGCACTTACCAGTAAGAATGTAACAGAAGAAACAGCTTCCCACCGATTATGTTTGTGACCTGGAAAGAACTCAGATCTGCTCACATTTGACAGGGACCTTACTTCGAAAGTTAATGCCGCTTATTACTATCAGAATATTCAACCATTGATGGTTTATTCCCGTTTGGCACTAAATTCTACAGACGTTTCTTACGTTGCCTTACAAACATTATGCTATTTAGGCCTAGATACAGATTTAGGACTACAGGCTCGTAGGAAAAAGAGCTGCGCCCAGAGGTTAGAAGAGAGCACAGGTCACATTCGTCTATGAGAACTAAAACGTGAGTGACTAACAAAACTACTGTCCGGTATCTGGCAGATTAAAACTGTGTGCCGGACCGAGACTCGAACTCGGGACCTTGGTAGAGCACTTGCCCGCAAAAGGCAAAGGTCCCGAGTTCGAGTCTCGGTCCGGCACACAGTTTTAATCTGCCAGGAAGTTTCACACCAGCGCACACTCCGCTGCAGAGTGAAAATCTCAATCTGGAACTGTCCGGTATGACTGGCAACCATCTGTTGTGTAATCTCCGCACAGAGCTCAATTTAATGATGTATCTCAAACAGAACGACCTCCTCTACATCTTCATCTACATCTGCATGTGGAGTCGGCAAGGCACTGTACAGTGCTTGCATGGCGGAGAGTACATCTAATCAATACACTATGTGATCAAAAGTATCCAGACACACCCAAAACACACGTTTTTCGTATTAGGTGCATTGTGCTGCCACCTACTCCCAGTTACTCCATATCAGCGATCTCAGTAGTCATTAGACTTCGAGAGAGAGCAGAATGGGGTGCTCCGCAGAACTCACGAACTTCTAACGTGGTCAGGTGATTGGGTGTCACTCGTGTCAAACGTCTCTATGCGAGATTTCCACACTCCTAAACATCTCTAGGTCCACCGTTTCCGTTGTGATAGTGAATTGGAAATGTGAAGGCACTCAGACAGCATTTTGTGCGCGTACAGGCCGACCTCGTCTGTTGACTGACAGAGACCACCGACAGTTGAAGGGTGTCGTAATGTGTCTATCCAGATAATCACACAGGAATACCAAACTGCATCATGATCCACTGCAAGTATTATGACAGTTAGGCGGGAGGTGAGAAAACTTGAATTTCATGATCGAGCGGCTGCTCATAAGCCACACATCACGCCGGTAAATGCCAAACGACGCCTCGCTTGGTGTAAGGAGGCTAAACATTGGGTGATTGAACAGTGGAAAAACTTTGTGTGGAGTGACGAATCACGGTAATCAATGTGGCGATCCGATGGAAGGGTGTGGGTATGGCGAATGCCCTGTGATCGTCATCTGCCAGCGTGTGTAGTGTCAACAGTAAAATTCGGAGGCGATCATTTAATGGTGTGGCCGTGTTGTTCGTGAAGGGTGCTTGCACCACTTGTTTTGCGTAGCACTGTCACAGCACAGGCCTACATTGCTGTTTAAGCACCTTCCTCCTTCCCATTGTTGAAGAACAATTCGGGGATGGCGATTGCATCTTTCAACACGATCGAGCACCTGTTCATAATGCACGGCCTGTAGCGGAGTGGTTACACGACAATAACATCCCTGTAATGGACTGGCCTGCACAGAGTCCTGACCTGAATCCTATAGAACACCTTTCGGATGTTTTGTAACGCCGACTTCGTGCCAGGCCTCACCGACCGACAACGATACCTCTCCTCAGTGCAGCACTCCGTGAAGAATGGGCTGCCATTCCCCAGGAAATCTTCCAGCACCTGATTGAACGTATGCCTGCGAGAGTGGAAGCTGTCACCAAGGCTATGGGTGGCCCAACACCATACTGATTTCCAGCATTACCGACGGAGGGTGCCACGAACTTGTCACTCATTTTCAGCCAGGTTTCCGGATACTTTTGAACACATAGTGTAATATGGATTTTCTACACCATACCATTCGTATACAGTATGAGGAAAAGATGACTGTCTACGATCCTCTGTAAGCCTCATAACTTCTTTTATCTTATTTGATGAGCGCAGTCTCTTCCCATTACAGATCCTCTAAATCCACACAACAAGCCTTCGTGAGAACTATGTTGCCTGTCTTCCAAGCAATCTCATTTCAGTACCTCGAGCATTTTTGTTACACTTTCTTGTGTGATATGACAACATTTTACATCTACATTTACATCCACACACATACTCTGCAAGTACCCGTACGGTGCGTGGCGGAAGATACTGCTAGTGATTTCCTTTCCTGTTCCACTCGCAAATGCAGCAAGGAAAAAGCGATTGTCTGTACCCTTCCGTAAGGGCCCTAATTTCTCGTGCCTTATTTTCGTGGTCCTTGGGGGCAGAACGATCGCTCTGCAGTCAGCTTCAAACGCCGGTTTCCTAAATTTTCTCAATAGTGTTCCTCGCAAAGAACGTCATCCTCCCTGCAGGGATTCCCATTAGAGTTCTCGAACCATCTCTTCAACACCCTCGTGTTTTTCGAAGCTACAGGTAACAAATCTAGAAGCCCGCTGCTGAATTGTTTCGATGACGTCCTTTAATCCGAACTGATACGAATCCCAAACAATCGAGTAATACTCCAGGATAGGTCGCACTAGCATCCCGAATGCGGTCTCCTTTGCAGATAAACCACGCTTTCCTAAGGTTCTCCCAACGTCCATTCGCCTTCCCTATCACAATCCTCAAATGCTCGTTCCATTTCATATCGCTTTGTTACATTAAGCCCAGATATTTAAACAATTGGACTGTGTCAAGCAGAACACTACTAATGCTATATCCGAAAATTGAGTTTGCTTTTCTTACTCATCCGCATTAAGTTACATTTTTCTACATTTAGAGCTAGTTGCCGCTCATCACACCAACTACAGATTTTGTCCAAGTCACGCAGTCTCCTCCTAGCAGCGCCGATCGCAATGTATTCCCAAAACATTGATCAAGCAAACCCCAGCTAGCGCTTTTTTCACACGACATCATGGAAGCCATGGATCGATGCACTCAGGTGGATGCAGAATTTCCCGCTGCAGTGAGGTGTGTTAGAACCCTTGCTGTTCGTACCGTATATCAATAGCCTCAAAGACAATACTAAATGTAACTTGAGACTACTTTTGCAGATGATGCCATATCAATAGAGAGGTAGTATCTGAAAAAGTTGCACAAATGTCTTGTCAGACATTCATAAGATGTAAAGCAAGTTTCCAGTACTTCCACGACTTTGAAATGTTTCACAAATGTTAAATGGTGTTTGTCACAAGACGCCACAATATCAATGAATCACAATTGGAGTCAGGCGACTGCTTGCAAGAAACTCGTGTGACATAATCGGGAATATTGCCAAAGGTTATTGAACGTATAAAAGGGACAGATTGAACGGATAAGAAGGACAGATTGGTTTGACTAATGGTGCTGTGTCACACAAAGTTGAAAAACCTGCACTGGCAGGCGCTTGAAGAAAGACGTCAACTGTCCTGTGAAAGCTTGCTTACAAAACTTCAAGAAGCAGTAACAAGCAAGACATCTAAGAATGTGCTAAGTACACTACATTCCACCTATAAATGGATCCCGTAGGGGTCACGAAGACTCTACTAGGCTATTTAACGAACGGCGTCGTGGAAATCGTCTAAATCTACCGTAATGTGTTGTCCACAATCAGTGTCGGTCTAGCGACTATCTTCGGGTCAACTACACATTAATAAAAACGTGTAAGAAAAATTACATGCCAAAATAATCATGGTGAATCATTGTACACTATAAGACAAAAGAAAACGACGCACCACGAATGGATTATGCGAATGAGACTGATATCGGTAAATGTGATGCACATGTACAGACAAACAAATGATTACAATTTGAAAAAAGTTCTATTTATTCAAGAGAAAGAACTTCACAAATTGAGCAAGTAAATAATGCGTTGGTCCACCTCTGGCCCTTAAGCTAGGAGGTATTCGGCTTGGCAGTGAGTGGCAGCAATGTTGGATGTTCTTCTGAGGGATAACGTGACAGATTGTGTGAAAATGAGGCGTCACATCGTCGAATTCCCGAGATAGGTGGAGGAGCGCCTGGGCGATGAACTGTCCTGTGCTAATCAGCAGAACGACGTCATAAACAGGAAAGTAGTCATCAGACTGAAGTCCAGGCACCGTTACACAAGAAGGGGTATTCAGAACGCAAGAGTGCTATGTCATCCAGCGTTTCTGAAAAGCAAAGTTGAAAAATCTTACAATTCTGACAGGACATTGGAAGAGCTGACCAAATAAGAAAATCAGAGCAAAATGATCTCATGACTGCCCAAAGGCGACGTCGTGCCACTCCACACTGCTATGAGTTGTGGGTTAGGAATGGATCCTATAGAAAAATCTTGTAGAACAAAGTGGCAAAATCTTGTAGGACAAAGTGATAATTATATCAAAACGTTAGAAACAGTCAAAATCTAAATGCAGCAGCCCATTACAAACAGTACTGTAAGGTGCTTAAAAATGTTATTAGGAAGGCAAAAAGTATGTGGTATGCAGATAGAAAAGCTAAGTCTCAGGATAAAATTAAAACCATATGGTCAGTCGTAAAGGAAGTGGCTGGTCTGCAGAGACAGGTCGAGGATATAGAATCAGTGTGTAGTGGGAATGTCCGTGTTACAGGTAAGTCTCATATATGTACAATATTTAATAATCACTTTCTGAATATAGCAGGTGAACCAAATAGAAACCTAGTCCCAACAGGGAATCATATAGCGCTCCTAGAAAAAAGTGTTCTGAGACTGATCTCTGAAATGCTCCTCCATGATACTAACAAGAGGGAGATTTAGTTAATAATTAAATCACTAAAGACCAAGAATATGACGGGGTATCTAGCAGAATACTGAAGTATTGTTCTATGTATGTTAGCCCAGTACTTAGCCATATCTGTAACTTTTCCTTTAGGAGTGGTCGGTTTCCTAACCGATTAAAGTAGTCGGTAGTGAAGCCACTTTATAAAAAGGGAGACAGGGATAATGTTGACAATTTTAGGCCTATTTAAATGCCATCGGTGTTTGCTAAAGTTATCGAGAAGGTTGTATATACAAGGTTACTGGAGCATTTAAATTCACATAATTTGCTGTCAAATGTACAGTTTGGTTTTAGAAATGGTTTAACAACTGAAAATGCTATATTCTCTTTTTTCTGTGAGGTTTTGGACGGATTAAATAAAAGGTTGCGAACGCTAGGTGTTTTCTTTGATTTAATGCTTTTGAATGTGTTGACCACAAAATATTACTGCAGAAGTTGGACCATTATGGAGTAACGGGAGTAGCTTACAATTGGTTCGCCTCTTACTTTAAGAACAGAAAGCGGAAGCTAATTCTCCGCAATATTGAGAGTGGTAGTGATGTTCAGTCCCAATGGGGCACTGTTAAGTGGGGAGTTCCCCAAGGGTCGGTGCTGTGGCCACTGCTGTTTCTTATTTATATAAATGGTATGCCCTCTAGTATTACAGTTGATTCAAAAATATTTCTGTTTGCTGATGACACCAGCTTGGTAGTGAAGGATCTTGTGTGTAATATTGAAACAGTATCAAATAATGTAGTTCATGAAATAATTTCGTGGCTTGTGGAAAATAATTTGATGCTAAATCACAGTAAGACTCAGTTTTTACAGTTTATAACTCACTATTCAACAAGAACCGATATTTTTGATCAGACATAATTGCCATATTATAAGCGAGACAGAACAGTTCAAGTTCCTAGGCGTTCGAATAGATAGTAAGCTGTTGTGGAAAGCCCATGTTCAGGATCTTGTTCAGAAACTAAATGCTGCTTTACTTACCATTAGAACAGTATCTGAAATAAGTGACAGTTCAACACGAAAAGTAGTCTACTTCGCATATTTTCATACGCTTATGTTGTATGGTATTATTTTTTGGGGTAATTCTTCTGATTCAAAAAGGGTATTTTTGGCTCAAAAACGGGCTGTTCGAGCTATATGTGGTGTAAGTTCGAGAACCTCTTGTCGACCCCTATTCAATAGTCTGGGAATTCTGACATTGCTCTCAGAGTATATATTTTCTTTAATGTCGTTTGTTGTTGGCAATATTAGCTTATTCCCAAGAGTTAGCAGCTTTCACTCAGTTAATACTGGGCAGAAATCAAATTTGCATGTGGAATGCACTTCCTTGACTCTTGTACAGAAAGGAGTGCAGTATTCTGCTGCATCCATTTTCAATAAGCTACCGCAAGAACTCATAAATCTTAGCAATGGCCTAAACACTTTTAAGTCCAAACTGAAGAGTTTCCTCATGGCTCACTCCTTCTATTCTGTCGAGGAGCTCCTGGAAGAGCTGTAAAGTTATGCAAATTCCAGTGTTACATTGTTGATTTTCTGTATTTAAACTTACGTCTTGTCGCCTGAATATGTTTCTTATATTTCATTTTATCTGTTTCTACTATCGTCAATTTCATGTATTGACTCGTTCCATGACCATGGAGACTTCTCTTTAATTTGCTCCCACGGAAAAATAAATAAATAAATAAATAAAACTAACTTGCTCACATATACAGAATGTGTTCCATAAGTAATGCGACCAATTTTTTTCTGACACAACGGTACACCACAGCGTGTTGTAACCCGCTGGGCTAAGTGGAGGGGGGTGTTAGCTTCGAAACGCTCTTTGTCTCATTCGGCTGTGAGCTGCCGGAGAGTCAGGACGTGCGTTTCCGTCAACCCCGTTTTGAGTTTATATGGTACAATGGATCATTCTGTAGAGCAACGGTAGGCTATGAAATTTTGCGTTAAACTTGGGAAGTCCGCCGCCGAAACGTTTCCATTACTTCAGTATGTCTTTGGGAATGATTGCTTGTCCAAATCACAAGTTTTCCGATGGCACAAGTCGTTCATGGAGGGCCGAGAGGAGATCACCGACGAATCTCGCGGCGGACGGCCATCAACCGCACAAGTCGGCGAAAATGTGACGCGTCTGCGCGATTGTTTGAACTCTGACAGACGGCTGAGCCTTCAATTGATAGCACAAACTCTGAACATGTCAAAAACAACCGTTTTCCGCATTGTGACCGAAGATTTGAACGTGAGAAAGGTGTGTGCCAAACTCGTCCCAAAGTGTTGACCGACGGACACAAGCACATGCGAGTGCTTCGGTGCCGAGAAATGTTGGAAAGGTGTGAAAATGATCTTCATTTTTTAAACTCAGTTATCACTGGTGACGAGTCGTGGATTTTTGAGTACGACCCTAAGACAAAAAGGCAGATTTCAGAGTGGCACACCCCATCGGCGCCCCATCCCAAGAAGGCATACATGAGCAAGTCCAGGATCAAAACCATACTCATTGTCTTCTTTGACATCAGAGGCATTGTCCACCACGAATTCGTACCTACCAGTACAACAGTGAACTCAGCTTTCTCCTTGGAAGTGCTCAAAAGACTGAAAAGGAGGGTCTCGCGCTGCAAAAGCGACATCAAGGACACGTGGAAAGTTCACCACGACGACGCGCCGAGTCACAGCGCCTTCATTGTCAACGACTTCCTGGCCAGGACCAAGACCCCATTGGTTCCCCAGCCTCCCTACAGTCCTGACCTGGCGCCCGCTGACTTTTGTTGTTTCCGCGGTTAAAAGGAGTCATGAAAGGAAAACATTGGGGCATGACTGAAAGCATCCAGGTGCATGTTACATCAGCTCTAAAGGGCATTCCGGAAAAGGCATTCCAGGATGTCTTCCACGCATGGAAACACGGCCTCCAGAAGTGTATCGACGCAAATTTTTGATTATTTGTACGAATATATTCAGTAAATGATTTTTTATGGATTTGGTCGCATTAC
Organism: Schistocerca piceifrons; assembly: GCF_021461385.2. Taxonomy (NCBI): domain Eukaryota; kingdom Metazoa; phylum Arthropoda; class Insecta; order Orthoptera; family Acrididae; genus Schistocerca; species Schistocerca piceifrons. The sequence goes on from NC_060141.1 coordinate 195,279,677, forward strand.
TTATGGAACACACCTTGTATACCCTTCCCATTATAACCCCCCTCCCCCAATCCCCCAATCAAACCACTCCTCTCAGATGTTCATTGAAGTTAAGTCGCATAGTGCTCAGAGCCATTTCAGATGTTCATTATATCTGGCATCATATCTGCAGGTACATGCTGTACATTGTGAGATGCAGTCTACACTAACTAATGACTACGATAGGGGGACCACTTGCAGCACAAGACGAACCAAGGACTTTGTTGCCAATAGCTCCAGGCTTCCATCCGAGATGAGGCCTGTATGCGGGTTATTGGGTCACCTGCTGAGTAACTGCGTGCTGTTGCCAGCCACCTCCCTGGTGCGCCACAAGTTTGAGCCTGGACTGACTTGCTGCCCAGCTACGCCGTAGCTGTCATCCAGTCTGCAAGGGCCTACATTGTCACTGGGCGTATACATGCCATCATCTTCGGTCATGCCAGGTACCATGTTTTAAACACAGTCTACACTGGTGTATTATCATTGCAGCCATGGAGCAGTCAGGTCACGAGAAGCTGCCATGGTCATCACTCGCCAATGGTGCAGCACTTGTATCAGGCTTCCCCAACCGCATGGACATCAACAGCGGCAGCTTCCCATATGCGTTGCTGATGCCGACACATTGTGCGCTCGATGGCACTACTGACATAATTTATTTATTTATTTATTTATTTACTCGATTCTAAAGAACACTAGAACACAATATAATAAACTCTACAATCTAATACTAATTACAGAGAATTTCACACTTTATGAGTCCAATATTCAGCATACAGAATGGCACAGTCGTTTGCTGCAAAAATGTCTTCCATGTCACAGTGTTCGCTCAGATTACTGCAGACCAGCAAATGTTCAGAGCCCGCCTTGCCCCTTCATAATATTCATCATTGCTGATATCCCACTTCTTCAAATTGGTCTTGTGCTTTATCATCCCCGTTCTTACCTGTTTCGGGTCTTCCAGGTCTGAAGATGTTAGCCTGATGGTAGCTCTCCTTTTGCTGTCCATGATCCTCTAGTTTAGAGAGCTTCTGCTGAACTTGGAATTGGTGCTGTAGTAAGCAGGAAGCTTTTTCTGGATTTCAGTCGTGATGGATAGGCACTGTGATTTCTGGATCTGTTTCTTGCTTCTTCTTTTCATTCTTTTGTGCTACTTGTCTTCTAACAAATAGAGGTGCTAATCCCATGAGTGGGAAGATGTTGTCGAGTGGGGTTCGTCTTATACACACTCTGATTGTGTGGCCTGTCTCATGAATGGCCACATCAGTTTCGTTAGCACATGGAGAGTTTCTCCAGGCTGTTGCGGCATACTCCGCACCAGAGAAATGCAGAGCAAGTGCGTATGTGCAGAGGACGCTGGGCTGCGCTACCCTTGAGGTGTTTTTGTGTGCAGATAAGGTTGTTCATGGTGCATGCCATGTATCTGGTATTTATACATTGTTGTTTGTAGGTTAAGGCACGATCTAACATTAAACATAGGTATACGCGCATATACAGGGTGAGTCACTAACTATTTCCATCAAGAATAACTGCGCAAGTATGATAGGAGCTGAAACGTTTGTGGGACAAAAGTTGCATGGGACAACGGGGGCGATAATATGACGTTGGTTTTTTGTTGCTAGGTAGGGTCGCTTCAGAGATATGAAGATCAACTTTGTTTTTTTAAATGGGATGCATGAGTTTGGTACTTATTTTCTGATAGCGGCTATCGAGACGAATCCAATGATGTGTAACAGTAAGGTCTTTGAATGTCAACGGTGGTCACAAAGGTGGCATGAACGTCCATTTACAGAAGGTGTTTGATGTGATGACCATTGGTATCAACGCATGGCTGCAATCTTCTTATCATGGGTTCAGTGGTACTCCTTATCATTTCGGCACTTATCAAAGTACAATCTCTGACAGTTCTCTCTTGCATATCGTGCCACTGACACGTAAACGCCATTCGACAGTTTCGCAACACAATAGTCATTGGAACGATAAGACTAGTATCGTCGAGCTGGTCGTAGGTTGTGTTCCCAAATTGAACAGCATAGAGACAGAAGTCATGACACTTTCTGCAGGACTTGACCATCAATTTGCAGGACAATGCTCACGCACGTACAGTGCAAGCTGTTACTGATTTGTTTGACTGATGGGTGTGCTAAGTGCTATACCACCCACTACACTCCCCTGACTTAAGGCCTCGCGAGTTCAACTTGATTTCTAAACTGAAGGAAACACTTCATGGCATTCGCTTCAGAACTGCTACAAATTCGTCGGGCAGTAGACCGCGCCGCTCGAACTGTCAACACAACTGGCATTGCTAAGAGTGTCTTACGACTTCCACATCGCTGGCAACGGGTTATACACAATGCTGGTGACTACTTTGAAGGTCAGTAAAACTTTGAAACACGTATCTATTATGTACGAGCTGTAAATAAATAGTTGCCATTATTAAAGTTCCAGCCCTCGTATTTAATTAAGGCTAGGACCGCTAGTGGTCTCTTTAGTACAGATGCACAACAGGCTCGAACTTTTATGGGAATTGGCGAAATGCCGCAAGTATTGAGGATAATGTGGAAGGTGTACTACAGTCGTAGTTTGTGGAAGGATGAGTATTTGGGTCAAACGAGAGGCGTGCTAGGGTAGTCCGTCCAATTGCGACGACAGATGGTCAGCGCATCTGCCAAGTAAGAGACTTGGATTCGAACCCAAGCCCTCCACAAATTTTCAAGCTTTCCCATTGATTTGAATCAACGCTCATTAGTAGCCAATATCTGTAATTCCTTTGTGTCTTAACCCTAGGTATTCGGGGTAGACATAGTGATTTAGATTGTGTCCTTTCCAAGTTATGTTCAGCTTCCTTCTTGCCTCCTTATTGCATATATGGAACGCACACATTAGATTTTTACCCGGATTGGGTTTCAGGTGGTTGTCGCCATTTTAGTAGCAAGTTCTTCAAGAGCAGACGTTAACTTGGCTTCTACTTCTCCAAATGTCGCTCCCCAAGCGACGACTTCTGTGTCATTTGCCTACACGAAGTAGCTAGATCTAGTGTTCAGTGGCTGATCATAGGTATACGTGTTATATAATATTGGAGCCAGCACATTTCCGTCTTCTAACTTCTCGATCGTCTCTTCTTGTCATTTACAGTGACAAAAAACCGTTTGTTCTGCAGCAGACACTGAAGAAACTGGGTCAGTCGGTTGCCTTTGGCTGTTGTGTTCAGCTTCTTTTTTAGTTTCTTATGGTTCACAATATCATAAGCAGCTGCAGGATCGATAAATGCAACTCCTGTAATCTGTTTTCTTTCATATCCTTTCTCAGAGTGCTAGTTTAAATTATGTATCTGACTGGTCTGTAACTTGACTGTTCCTTAATGATCTTACTGTCGACATACCCAAAAGTTCGATTCAGTATCATTCTCTCCAGAACTTTAAGCGGATGCCATAGTGACACATGTCCGAAATTCTGGGGTTATTCCGTTTTTTGCCTGGGTAAGGCCATGCCATGACTTTTGCCTTTCACCAAATCTTTGGGATTATCATTCTAGCAACAAGTGTTCATCATTTTCAGGATCCATTTGATAGTTACAGAAACAGAGTCCTTTATTTGCTCTGTTCTCATGTCATCCAAGCTTGCAATTTTGTTACTTTTTATCCGTTGAACAGCAGTTCTCATTTCTTCATCTGTGCATGGAGTGCCAAATTCATCATTCTCGTCTTCACATCGTTAGAATTTCTATGAAGATGGTATCTGTAATGGGCAGGGGCACTACAAATGTAGTGTG